>NC_141915.1:49718772-54718772 GCF_057802395.1 Ceratotherium simum simum | reverse complement strand
TGTCCCCACTTCCCACCACCTCCAGCCCCTGACGCAGAGTGCCCAGCATCCTGCCAGGCAGCCATTTTCCATTGCGTGCCTTCCCTGCTGTCCTTGTGACCCATGTCCATCCACCCCTCCTCGGGAGCAGGGTGCGCTGAGGGCTGCTTCCCACAGCGTGGAGGGCTGAGCTGGGCTAGGAGCCGAGCAAAGAGGGCTGGGATTGAGAAGACACTTGTCTCTGGGCTTCTCCCGCCCCATGCCCTCCACCTTGGAGAGAAGGTGGAAGCTCCTGTCCTCC
Source organism: Ceratotherium simum simum (assembly GCF_057802395.1). Lineage (NCBI taxonomy): Eukaryota > Metazoa > Chordata > Mammalia > Perissodactyla > Rhinocerotidae > Ceratotherium > Ceratotherium simum. Next base: position 54,718,492 of record NC_141915.1, on the reverse strand, counting down.
CCCATGGTGGCTTAGATCCAGAGGGGGGCTTGCAGTAGGACAGCTCCTGTAGCAGGCAGAGAGGGGTCTTGAAAATGCCATGAGTTCTGCCACTCCAGGTGATGGGGCAGAGCACTCAGCAGGGAGAGAAAACCCGCTCGGAGAAGAAACCGCGCACCCTCCATCCTTTGGGAGTTTTCCCAGCTTCTGAAAGGCTCTGCCCTGGATGAGATGCCATGAAACATAGTTTAGAGCCCACGTGCCCTATTACCTGGCTGAGCGACCTGGACATGCCTCTTGACACCTGAGGCCCAAGTTTACCTGGGTGTAAAGTGACAGAGCTGGACTGAAAAGACTAAGGTCTTCTCCAGCGCTGAGCCTCTGGGGTTGAGGGCTCTGAGACACATGCATGGCTTTAAGAAGAATTCAAGAGTACACAAGCATATGCCCCCTGCAGTGTCGGAACCTCCAGCAGCCCTTGGATGTGGGGGGCTCGCACGAAAGGAGGGCCCCAGGGAAGCCAATGAGGGAACTTATAGAGACAGGTACAGAAGAAGGCCCCTCTCTCACTGTTTGCTCGTGGCCCTGGGCTTAGGAGAACAGATATGCAAACAGCTTGAGGGTAGACCAGTTGTCCAAGCAGCCCATGTCTTTATCCTTAGATGTTGGGTATCTGTTTTAAAACAAACAGGTAAACCATAATCTGGAGAGTTCATTCTTTTTTCCACGGTGGGAATAGGTATCACTCTGATCCCCACCCATACCTTCTGGAGCCTCCTAAGGCTATGGGGGCTCTGTGATGTGCCTGGGAGCTAGTAAGAAAACAGGCACTGTGCACAAACCACCAAAGATACCCTCACCTGCTGTGGGCTTGTATCCTGGGGTCCACGACAGAATTCAGGGGGCCTATGAACTTGAGTGGGGAAAAAAACGCCTCCTTATTTTCATTAACCTTAAATAAAATGTATCATCTCCTTTAATGATGAATGTAGTCGACAAACCACAGAAATATTAGCAGCTCTTGAGATTTTTGCACCAACAGAAAACAGACATTTTCATATCATGTTACAGTTGTGGCAGATATCTCAAAATACTGTTTATGCTCATCACTACTTTGAAATTATGGTAGTCATTAGATCTGGAGCTAGATCTTGTTTTTTAACGTGTTAATAAAAGAGCTCATGAATTACCATATATTCGTTTTTAAACTACAAATTGCTACAGATATGCGTTTTTTAATATTTTGATAACCGTGTTTCAATATAATTGCTTTCTTTTATAATTGTATGTGTTTTGTTCTCCCTCCTCCCTCTCCCTACCCCACACTCAAGATCCACCCTCTCCTTGTTCCATCCCTTTGCAACATGGGGCAGGTTGGAGAATCGTTATTGGTAGAGATTATCATACCTGTGCTGGAGGCTTGACACAGAGGAGGCCAGAACTTCAGGAGGGAGCGAAGGTGTTAATATGACCCAGGGACGGGGAAGGAGAAGGCTGGGGCTGAGAGTACTGTGCCTGCTGGCTCCCTGCTGGCTGAGGCAGTGGCTACATAGGGTGCCCGCAGGTCTGAGTAGGGCAGTGGGTGGACGCTACGCTAAACTAGAGCCCACACTCCTGGTTCTCACCACATTTTGGATCCCGTACATGTTAGATTACATTACTGGAACTGGAGGAAGGAAACATGGAGTTCCAAGTATGCCTGGCTGCAGGGTTTGGGGTAGGCCACGATGTGCCCCCACTTCAATTAACTATGGTCGTTGGTTCTTCCAACATGGCGGCCAGGGTTGCAGAGAGAGCCACACGTGGGCTCAACTGGATAAGATTTCTTGGTGCTGACTCTCCTGCCCATTTCCTTCCAAGATAAAGAGCATGTTCCAGGAACACACTTTGGTTCATTCATTCAGCAAATACACTGAGAATCTACTAAGGGCGTGACACTGCATAGCGCTTGCTCTCATGAGCTCAGGATAGAGCTGGGGAGACACCCATTAGGCAAATAGTATGCAATAATTAACGCTAGTTAATAAATAATGATGACACATAATTGATGTTCAGGGCAGGGAGTGACTCTAATAGAGCACTTCATGTCCTACGGCAAGGCCAGCTCTCAGTGGTTGCCCATAGACTGCCACTGTTATGTGTTACTTGCCTCTGATTTTCCATTTTGCAGCAAACTTAAAATTCAAGACTAGATTCCCTGGATCTACAATGGTTACCATACACCCTGGATTTTTTAAAACAGCTCTGATTTTAAGAATTCTATTCCTTTGTGCCCATAAACCACTGGAATGCCAATATTTCAGCAATCAAACAATGTCTCTTAGATTGCCATCTCCCAGATACACTCACACACAAATCCTCTCAGGCTGCTGGTCCTAATCTGGGGTTTGGAGAACGTACTGTTTGGGTGCTGTACTGCTCATCACTCTTGCTTCCTCCTCCCTACCTCCCACCGCCCCTCCTGGTGCAACCCTCCCGTCTATCTCAGACAGCACCATTGCAGGAAATGACAAGCCATTTGGAAATTAGAGTAAGCAAAGCAGAACAGGGAGGTAAGGCTGCCGTATAAAGAGGTCATATGACATGTTCTTGAGCCAAATGGGAGAAGAGCTTTTCTTCCATGCCATTTGTATAGGTAATTGAGCATTTTCTGTTCCTTCACCCAGGACAGTCCGTCTTCAAAGCCTCTTTGTGTGCATTGAAGGGACTGAGTAAGCTGTGAGCAGATGGAGTAATTGGGCAAATTAAGTCAGGATGTAAAACTCTGTCTACTTGGAAGGTTCAGGGCTCTGCAGCCAGTGTCTTCACTGGGGTGGGCTCAGGCAGGGGTGTTTTTGCTTTTGTTTTTCAAGTAAGAACAAAGATTTCGGGCCAGCCCGTGGCTTAGCGGTTAAGTGCGCACGCTCCGCTACTGGTGGCCCGGGTTCGGATCCCAGACGCGCACCGGCGCACCGCTTCTCCGGCCATGCTGAGGCCACGTCCCACATACAGCAACTAGACGGATGTGCAACTATGACATACAACTATCTACTGGGGCTTTGGGGAAAAAGAAAAAGGAGGAGGATTGGCAATAGATGTTAGCTCAGAGCCAGTCTTCCTCAGCAAAAAGAGGAGGATTAGCACGGATGTTAGCTCAGGGCTGATCTTCCTCACAAAAAAAAAAAAAAAAAAGAACAAAGATTTCTTTCCCAGTGGCAGTTATAGAGCAGACTTCCGGTCCTCTTGGAAACCACCCTGATTCATGGTCGTGGTTCATGAGGACGGTGGGAAACAACCATCATTTATTGAACACGTACTATGTGCCTGGACCCTAGGCAAGCGTTTTATATGGGTTACCTCATTTAACCCTAACAGCTCTGAGAGGCATGTACTAGGTTTTTAATGAAAAACTGAGAATTTAAGGGAGTGAATATCTCATTCAATATCACACAGCAGATGAGTTGTGGAGCCAAGACTTGAATCTCGAAGTCTGACATCAGCCTTCCCTCTGAGACACCACACTGTGATGTTAAGGGGCAGGGCCACCCCTAAATTCAGTAACATCGAGGCAGAGGGAAGACTTGGAAGACACAGACTCTTAGGCAGACTCTTAGAAAGAGGATAACGTAGCCTGGCACAGGCTGATTAGGAAGAGAAAGGAAACTGACACCTGTGGGTGTATCTCATGTATGCCTGGTGTTATGCTAGAAGCTTTACCTGCACGTTTCTTTAATTCTGAAGACAATCGCACGAGTTAGGTATAACGATTCCCATTTTATAGAGAAAACTGAGGCTACACAATACCAAAGAACAAGCCTCCTGACGCTAACCTCTGTATTCTATTCGTTGCTTCATTTAGCAAGCCAGCAACGTGCTGAGAGGGGAACAATTGGAAGGAGCATCAAAAATTAGGTTAAGAATTGGCTCCCAAATGTCTCCTCCAGGAAGCCCACAAAGATTGGTATCCAGTTCGGTTTAATATCCTCTGAGAGCCTTAAGCCTAGCAGATCCTTTAACAAACACTTGTTGAATGAAACTTGTGAAAAAGAGATTGAATGAATATACACCTCTTTTAACATCACCTTAAAAAGAGCAGGTGCTCTCTCTTGATTGGGGTCAGCCTGCTCATCTCTTCAGCCCTGGTTCCGTCCTTGTCTCTTCCTGCCTGTCGCTTATCTATCACTCTCGCTCTCCCTGCCTTCCCTCATTAAGAGCTAGAGAGAAACACGCTGCTCCAATTCTCCAGCTGCCTCCTCTTGCCGTTGAGCTTCAGAGCACAGTATTTAAATCCTGTTAAATAACCTGTTTTCATGGGCAATCACAGCCAGGGTAGTAAATTCCCCACGCGCTCACTCTTTAGACAAAACTGACATCCCGGGTCCGCAGAAAATTGGCCATTGTCCTTTAATGGTGGAATTGAACTGAGCAAATTGTTGCACTTTAAAAGGAAGTTGTTCCCATTCAGACAAAAAGTTCAGCCTACTGCTCTGGAAATTTCCAGTTCACGGCCCATTTCTCTCCAGGTATAAAGCAGAAAATAAATACCCTTGCAAGGTGAGTGATTAATTTCAGCCAGCATGTTCGAGGTCCTGCTGTTGGCTGGCTCTTGGGCTCTTAATTGGTGGCCTTGGCCAGGTGGGGGGTGGGTCCCATCTCTGGGATTTTAAACTGGCAACTTCTGGGCTTCTACGTGACTTTGAGGCACAGAAGGAATATATGTCTTCTCATGACCCAGAAGATGGAGAGGAAGTCAGCGGGGGAGGCTGGTGGGCAATTACTCATTTTTTCCAGAATCTTGGTGGCTTTGACCCTGGCTTCTGTCCGGATCACCTCCACCACCACCTCCAAGCCTTTATTTGGCACCACTGTGTGTATGGCTCCATATTAAGGGACTTCAGAGGGATGCTAGGAGGTGTGTGGGAGCGCACATACTGGTGAATTCTGTAGTGTGAGTTGTTGTTTCTGAGGGTGGCTCAGAAGATGTCCAGACTGTCAGGTCATTAGTGGATGGCTCAGGTCTTAGGCTACTAGTTTTTGTTATACCCAGTAGCCCCCAAAAATAACACCCTCTTCCCCCATTTGCCCAGAACCAATCACATCATCTACTGCTGTGTAACAAACAACCATCAAAAGATGTCTACTTGGTGACAAACTTGGTGGCTTAAAACAACAACCATTTATTCAGTCTCAATTCTGCAGGTTGCCAATTAAGGCTGGGGTCAGCTGGTCTGGGGGTTCTACTGCTGTGGACCAGGCTTCTCTGAGCTCAGGAGCTCAGCTGGGTAGGCTGGGAGCGGGCTGGTCTAGAGTGGCCTCCACTAGGTCAGCTGGAACAACTGGGGCCTCTCCATGTTGAGCCTCATCTTCCATGGGCTAGTTCTGGCTTGTCCACAGGTGTTCTCAAGGTTCTGAGAGCAAGGGCAGAAACTTCATGGTCTTAGAGCTGAACATTGTCTCTTCTACCACATTCTATTGGCCAAAGCAAGACACAAGGCCAGTTCAGAGATTCAAAGGGTGGTGTAGTTGGTTGAATGGTGTCCCTCCAACATTTTTGTCTGCCTGGAACTTCAGAATGTGACCTTATTTGGAAATAGGGTTTTTGCAGATGTAATTAAGATTCTCCAGATAAGATCATCCTGGATTTAGGTGGACCCTAAGTCCAATGACTGGTGTCCTTATAAAAAGAGGAGAAGGCCCGGGCACAGAGAGACACAGTGGGAAAGACGTGAAGTTGGAGGCAGAGACTGGAGTGATGCAGCTACAAGCCAAGGAGCTCCAGGGATTGATAGCAGCCGCCAGAAGCCAGGAGAGGAGCGTGGAATAGAGTCTTCCCTGGAGACTTTGGTGGGAGTATGGCCCTGTTGACACCTTGCCTTTGGACTCCTAGCCTCCAGAGGATAAATTCTGTTGTTTAAGCCACCCAGTTTATGGTAATTTGTTACAGCAGCCCTGGGAAACTAATACAGGTAGGAGATAGACATCTTTTGATGGGAGAAGCTGCAAAGTCACGTTGCGAAGGGTGAGAATCCCGGAAGGCAGGGGGAAATGGAGCCGCGTTTGCAATCTTGCACCTCCGGCTTACCAGTCCGCACTCTGTTCCTGGCAAGTACCTTAAAACCGAAGAACAGCCACAGGCTGCCAGACGCCAGACATTCACAACACCAAGCGGGTGCTATTCTGCCCCAGGCTCCAGAGGGAGTGCGTCTCTGAGCGCTGACACCCCTACGGCTGCAGATTCTTCACCATATCCAGCTCCAAATCGCCTCATCTCAGGAGGGGCCGAGCAAGGCAGATAGCCAGGAGATGGAGGCCGTCAAAGCGTGCATACAGCACCATGCCTCTGGGACATCTTCATCACCTTGGGTCCAAGTGGCCTGAGATGAGCAGACCAGACCCCTCCCCATACACAAGTCCGACTCTGCACAGGAAGGAGCCTTTGGATTGACTCCGACATCTGCTGGAAAGGAGGTTTGGCAGAGGCCCATTCTCACTCCACAGGCACCTCAGAGAAAGTTTGCTCTCTTGGGAGTTCAGACTGCAGCTCCCATGGAGTTCTCGCACATGCTTTCTAAGTACCCATCTGGCATCTGTGCTTGGCGCGGTGCGGAGGGGCATGGACAATGGAACTTGCCCTTGAGAGGTGACACTGTTACCGAGGCTGTGGGGACGGGCTGGGGTTACAGGCACTGTCAGGCACAGCAGGGCCTGGGATGTCAGCGGTCACCACTGAGGGTCTGATAGACTGCTCGGGGGCCCCTGCATGGCCCACGTGCAGGCTTCCTCCTACAGGACCTGGCCTTCCCTTCCTCCTTCCAAGCTCCTGAATAGTTGCTCTGAGTCAGGCAGGGGTTTCACCATGAATGAGGCAGACAAGGAGGCTGCTTCGGGGAGCTTTCACACTAGTAGGGGAAATGCATAAGTGACCAACTGAAACTAAACCTAATTACAACTGGTGGAGGGGCCAAAAAGACATAAGCACGGGGCTATGGGAGAGGGTGACTGCGGGAGGGGATGGAGTGTGGGGGGAGGAGGTGGTATCCTAGCTGAGACCTGAGGAGCAGGAGTATATTGGGTTAAATAATATCCCCCAAATTCATGTTCTTCCCAGAACCTCAGAATGTGACCTTATTTGGAAATAGAGTCAGTGCAGATGTAATTAGTTAAGATGAGGTCATGCTGGGGTAGGGTAAACCCGTATCCAATATAATTAGTGTCCTGAGAAGAAGAGGAGAGAGACACAGCCATGCGCAGAGGGAAGACAGCCATGTGACGATGGAGGCAGAGATTAGGGTAATGTAGACACAAGCCAAGGAATGTGAAGGATTTCCAGCAACCACCAGAAGCTGGAAGAGGCAAGGAAGGATCCTCCCTTAGAGACTTCGGAAAGAGCGTGGCCCTGCTGACACCTTAATTTCAGACTTCTGGCCTCCAGAACTGTGGGAGAATCAATTTCTGTTGTTGTAAGGCATCCAGTTTGTGGTATTTTGTCACAGCAGCCACAGGAAACTAATACCAGGGGGAAGAACATTCCAGGCAGAGAGTGGAGATAGTGCAGACGCCGTTGGAAGAAAGTTGCTGGGCCTGTTGGAGCAGCAGAAAGGAAGCTGGGAGGGGGGCCAGCGAGCAGCGGAGATGGTCCAGGGATGCAGCTGGTGTCTGGCCACAGGACCTGTGGGCCATGGCAATGATTGTATTTAATGCTAAGAACAATGGGGAGTCGTCGAAGGATTTTAAAAGAAGGAAGAAATATGACTTAAAGTTCATTTTTAAAAGATCACATCAGCTGCTCTGTGAAGAGTAGATTTGAAAGAGGCCAGAGTGGAGGCAGACGGCCACTTTGGAAAACAGTCTGGAGGTTCCTCAAATGATTAAACATGGAGTCACCATACGACCCAGCAATTTCCTCCTAGGTATATACCCAAGAGACATGAAAACATGTTGACACAGACACTTGTACATGAATGTTTATAGAAGCATCATTCACAGTTTCCAAAAGGTGGGAACAATACTAACGTCCATCAACTGATGAATGGGTGAGCTAAATGTGGTCTACCCATACAATGGAATATTACTTGTCCATAGAAAGGAATGAATACCACAGCCTGAATGAACCTTGGTAACACCATGCTAAATGAAAGAAACCAGTCACAAAAAGACTATATATTGTGTGATTCCATTTATATGAAATGTCTAGAGTAGACAAATCCATAGAGACAGAAAGTAGACTAGTGGTTGTTTAGGGCTGGGGTATGGAGTTAGGGGAGGTGACAGATAAAGAGATGAATATGGTGGGGGTGGGAAGATCAAAGCTTGAATTTGGACATAGTAAATTTGAAATGACCCAAATGGAAATGTCAAATAGACAATAGAATATATAGGAACATACAGCCCATGGGCTGGAGAAATGACATTGTGTGTAGAAGTATTTAGAGCAATGAGATTGGATGGAATCACCTGGAAGATATTCAGTAGGAGGGTAAAAGAAGCCAGAGCACTTGGGAATTCCAACTTTATCAAGTTGGGAAGGGGAAGTAGAAGAGAAGAAAGCAAAAGAGACTTTGAGGATGCATCCAGAGAAGTAAGGAGTGTGGGGGCTCAGAAGCTGCGAGAAGAGCGTTTCCAGGGGAAGGAAGTAATCAACAGCACCTGATGCTGAGGTAGGCATTAGGGGTTTGCAGCTGTGGCCCTGATGTTTGGCCACATGGAGGTCATCGATGGCCGTGATTAGGGCAATTTCACTGGTGGGGAAAGAAGCCAGATAAAAGTGAGTCACAAAGTGAAAGAAAAAGGACTTACATGCTTGCACACCCATGTTCACAGCCGCATCATTCACAATGGCTACAAGGTGGAAGCAACCCAAGCGTCCACCAACGGATGAATGGATACACAAAATGTGGGATAGCCATGCAATGGAATATTATTCAGCCATAAAAAGGAAAGTTCTAATATGTGCTACAACGTGGATGAACCTTGAAAACATGTTAAATGAAAGAGGCCAGACACAAAAGGCCACATATTGCATCACTCCACTTATATGAAGTTTCTAGAATGGGCAAATGCCTAGAGACAGAAAGCAGAGTAGAGGTATCCAGGAGCCAGGGGGAGGGAAGAATGGGGAGTTATTCTCTAAAAGTTACAGAATTTGTTTTGGAGGATGAAAAAGTTCTGGAAATAGGCTCTTTGTGAATGTACCTAATGCCACTGAATTGTACACTTAAAAATGATTAAAATGGTAAATTTATGTTATGTATATTTTACCACAATGGAAATAAATTTTAAAAAGTACAAGAGAAGTGACAACATAGAGGCAGTGAGTACAGCCCACCCTTTGGGAAAGTATGTGATGAAAGGAAGCGGAGAAGGAGAGCAGACACTCCCAGGAGATAGGGCGTCAGGAAAGGATTCCAAGGAGCACGTGCACAGACAGATGGAAATGAGTCCTTAGAGTGGGAGAGAAAGGGAAGGATCAGGGTCCCTTGAAAGTCCACAGAGAGGGGATCCAGAGTAAGGGGTGTCTTTGATGGGGGCAGAGGTGTAAATAGAGTGGTTGTGGTTCTCAGGGAGGAAATTGAGGGAGTCTCTGAGATGCATCCTGTGTACTTAGTGCATAGAAGCAAAGTCATCAGCTAAGACTGAAGATGGGGGAGTGGCAGGTTAGCGGAGAAAGATGGCATGGTGATGCCAGGAGAGGGCCAGATCCCTTAGGAGGGGAGGTCCTTCCTGCCCAGAGTCACCTTCATTATTTGCATGTTTCATTCAAGTCTTATGCATCTCAAAAAGCAGACTGCTCTTGCATCTGGAAACACAGAGGGAACCCCTTCCTTCCTAACTCAGAGGAGACCCTGGGAGGGTGGGGAGGGACAATAGAGGCACCCCCAGGGCACAGCTTTTAAGGAGGCACTTACTGTCAGTGTCGCGCAAGGGAGGGGCAGCCCCTGAGAGGCAGGTGCCTCTTTAAATGCTGTGCCCTGGTGCCCACTTGCCTCTTTCTGGTCCCAGCCTTCTGTCCCTGCTGGGAGCCTCCCCAGACCTCTCCCGAGTCCCCGGGGAGCTCTCTCCAGCCAGCTGTGACGAACCTGCATTTTGCATTCCGACTCTTGTTTTCACTCTTGGGCCACTGATTCCTTTTCCAAGCTGGAAGCTCCTGAGGGCAAGGATTTGGTCTCTTTCCTCCAGACGTGCTGGCAGGGGGCGGGACCAGCCTAGGCCTCCAGTCCATAGATCATCAGTGCAGAGACTTCCTTCCTTCCTTAACTGCAGCCCACTTGGCTTCCGTTGTTTGTTTCCCCCACTGGCCATATCCTCTGAGCCTTTCTCACCTGACCATCTGCAGACCCCCTCCCAGCTTTGATCCTTCGGGCACAATTGTTGGTCTTCCAGAAACCTCTCCTTTCATAGTGCCAGGTTCAGCCTCCTCATTTAGGACCCACTGAGCTCGGGCCGCCCTCCCCCTCCCGGCACACCCCTCAGCCGCTCTGCTCTAAACCAGGGCTCCTCAGCATCGCACTGTGGACATCCGGGGCCAGGTCATTCTTTGTTGTGGGGCTGTCCAGCGCACTATAGGATGTTTAGCAGCACCCCTGGCCCCTACCCACCTGACACCAGTAGCACCACACCCCAGTTGTGACAACCAAACATGTCCCCAGACCATTGCCTCTGGTCTCCAGGAACCATCGCCCAGATGAAGGCCTTGGCCTCCAACCCCTCCCACTTAGGCGGCACTCAGACACTTAGATGGGCCTTCATTTGGTTTAATGCTCTGCTGTCACCATCCTGAAATATTTCATCGTTTTTCACAAGAGGCCTTGCATTTTCTTTTTGCATTGCCTACCCCTACACACACACACCGTTATGGAGCCTGTCCTGCCTGGGGGTGTCAGCGCCCCACAAGCCTAGGGCACTGAAAGTAAGGGCTCCTTCCTCTTCCCCCATAGGTCATCGGCCTCACAGCAGGTTTCTCCGCTGCAGCACTGCTGGATCTGGGGCTGGATCATTCTCGGTGGTGGGCCCGTCCCGTGCACTGTAGGATATTTAACAGCATCCCCAGTATCCACCCACTAGACTCCAGCAGCACCTCTCTCTCTGGGATGTGACAACCAAAAATGTCTCCAGACATTTCCAGATGTCCCCCGGGGGGAGGCAGAATCACCCCAGGTTTTACAGGCTCTAGCTTTGGGGACCCTATGGGGAGAGAAGCAGGGAAGTGAGCCTTCTAGATTATCAGAGAAAATTCCTTAACAGGCCTTGCCTCCATTCACTCTGACATCACTGTAATAAGGAAACAGCTGAGGAAGAAGGGCACATTCTCTGGACTCAGAGAAGACCCTGCCAAATTTCTGGAGACCCCAAGGAATATTCCAGAAGGTTGGGGAAGAGGTGGACAGGCAGTTCCCAGAGACCTGGACTCCCTGATGGAGCCAAATCCAGCTTGTCTCCTCCCTCTCCTCAGCTCTGAGCATGCTTTCCTCCTGGAGCTCCTACATCAAGGTGGCAGACCAGGCTTTGGGATCCGAAGCCGCAGGTTTAAATTCCACCCACCCGCTGTGTGACCTTGAGTCAGTTTCATAACCTCTCTGAGCCTGTTTTCTCATCTACAGAATAAAGCTAATAATACCTGGGGAGTTCTGAGATTAAAGAAACCGTGTGTAAGCCCCTGGCACAGTGCTCAATATCGGGCTGCTATTATGTTTTTTTCTAACCAAGTATGAGCAAATCCCTGACCCCCTGGAGCCCTCATTTATCCTTACCCGCGACCATAGGAAAAATAGCTGATTCACCCAAGGGGGCAGAGAGAGCTCGGAGAGAAGATTGTGCGTGAAGAGCGAGGAGTTTAGTAGAGGCATGTCTGAGAAGAGGATCCTTTCATGCTTTCCTGAGTAATTAAAAACAGTAGTTGGTCTCCCGTGGTTCCGCGGTGAAAGAGCCATCGCAAAATTAGCTTCAAAGGTGGCGGTGTTCCCCAGATGTTTGCTCCTAACTCTGCTTTGTAGGATTTAAATCCCCGTCAAGGAGCTGCTGCGGCTGCGGGCAAGGCCGGGTCCGCTCTCTCCTTGAAAGAGATCGAATCCTCCCCCAGAAATTTGATTTTAATTGTGATTGTTCTTATTCATCTTGAAATTCATTTGAGGCCATAAATCCACTCATCTTGCCTTACTCTCTTCATTCTATGAAGATTAAAGTGATGGGAAAAATCATTCTTCTGTATACAGGTGAAAGGAGCAGGGAGTTGGAGTTTGGGCAAGAGTTGGCTCTTGCAAGGAGGGTCCTGGAAACTGTGTTCAGTTGAATCCAGCTCTGCTGTAAAGTTCTCTTATGGGCTCAGCTTCTCCCTTCAGATACTGCTGGGAATCTAAAGAAAGTATAGCTCTGCCCTCCAGGAGTTTATAATCTAAAGTTTTTAGGGAATGGATGCTGACCAGTTCTCCAACTCCACATATATCAAAGCAGGAGAGAATCTTCCAGAGAGAGACAAGTTAGATGGAAGAAGCTTTATTCCTACAAATTTCAGAGCCAGCAGAGTCTGGTCTGAAGGGTCCTTCCCCACACCCACCCACTCCTTTGTGTGCAAGAATAACTCCTCTTTATTCTTCAAAACCCCAAAGAAGTGCCATGTCCTCTGGGAAGCCTTCCAGGAATACCCCCAAAGCATGAGTTAATCTCCTCTCTGTACTGCATTTACTTGTTGGTGCTGCTCATGTCTGTCTCCCTATTTGTTTATGAGTTCCTAAGGACAGGGATTTTTGTCTCGCATCTTTGGCCTTTATCTGGCAATGGATATAGGTAGATATAGGCTAGAGAGCCTCTTAGAGATGGGGACCGTGGCTTCTGGAGGTCCTGCATCCTCTCAGAGTTTCAGAATTACTCTTCCTCCACATGGCCATTTAGAGAGGAAAGTTAAAGCTTAATTTCCTGACCTTAATATGCAAACTGAGATTTTTCTCAGAGGTTAATGATCAAAGGGCTGCCCCAGCCTCCCTAGGCATGGGACTTGGAGGGATCTGTTGCTCCCAGGCTCCTAATGGCTTTAAACCTTGCCATCGTCCAGGCCTCCATAATTAAATTTTACACATTAATCTGAGCAGGATCTTTCTGAAGCACTTCCTCTGAGCCCTGCAGGGCTCATTCAGTGAAGTCACAGTTAGGGCTCAGCCTCTGCGGAAAATGGAAATTGAATGGCTGCCACCTGCAGGTTGGGCATTGAAAGTGGCTGTATGCTAATGAGGGCACTCCGCTGACCTTGAGGGGCATTGTGGGAACACCTCATGTCCTGTCAGTGGGTTGTCACCCCCACGGGCTTCACTGGATCAGCCCCCTATTGCCAGGACTGTGTGCAGCTCTGCCAACAGGACTCTCATAACTGGTTCAGGCTGATTGGATGACTCAGCACACCCTAACAACAGAATGAGTGGGCGAGCTGTCACTTGGGTCTGAAAGTATTGACTATGTTCAGAGTCTGTTGAGTGGAGCTATCCAAGGTACCCATCATGATTAAATCAACTCTACCTCTGCTTATGTTGTTGAAACACATAATTCCAGAACTTTCCTTGGTTCTACCTTCATCTTACAACTCCTTCCTTGAAACGTAGAAGAGTGAAAGTCCCAGCCCCGGGATGGGGGATACTGAAAGCGCTTTTGGGCTGTTCTTCAAGGAGCCCTAGATGGGTTGTGCCTCCCTCAAGAAGCACATGGCTTGTCTTGTAAGCTCTGTTGGGGAAGGGGTAGAAAGGACTATCATTTGCTGAGCACCAGGCCGGGACTTCTCAGACTTTCACGTGCAACCGAGTCATCTGGGCATCTTGTTAGATGTAGCTCCTGTCTCAGGAGGTCTGGGGCGGGGCAAGGTGCTGTGTTTCTAGCAAGCTCCTTCGTCAAGTGCCATACTTGAGAAGCAAGGGTCTATGGACATCATCTCATGCCACCCTCACTGCAGCCCTCTGAGGAGGGAATGGAGACTAGCGTTTCATAAGCACCTACCGTGTGCAAGTAGGATGATCAACTATGCCAGTGGGCCCACTCAGCACTTTCAGTGGGCAAACTGGAACCAGTTGGTTGCTCCATGGAATAAAATTTAGTGTTTATTGCCTCTTAGCAAATAAGGAAACTGAGGCCTAAAGAGATTAAGGGGAAGGAAGCCCAAGGGAAGAGAGGATTGTGGCCTCAGAAGGCATACAGCCTTTCAGTAGTTCGGTGTGGGGAGGATGGGCTGTTTTATGTGATTCTTCCCGCTGTTTGGAAGTAGAGTATTATGGGTGACCTCTGATCCCTGGGTGTTAGGTAAGGTGTGTTGCTATGGGGTCTGTGTAGGCTTTGAGGCTGGCAGTGGTGAGGCACACTCTTGCCCCAGTGGAGAACTTTGGGCTCATCCTTACCCCAAAATTCAGTGCATAAGAATCACTTCAGGGAACTGATTCATGATCAGATTCCCAGAGTGTGGAGTGGGCCTGGAGATCTGGATGTCAAGCAGAGCACCTTGATTTTGATACTCAGGTGACAGTGAGGTAGGTGGTATATGGATCTCTCTTGGGCAAACCCTGCCCCACATGTCCAGGTTAAGAGAGATGGATATCTACTGCAGCCACATGGACCAGAGCAACCCCAGAAACCCTGGTTATCAGAAAGCAGTCTTTATTGAGTTTTTAATGAGAAATGACATTGTGCATCTGAGATAGTCTCTCTGTCCTCCAAAACTCTTGGACATCAACTCACATTTTGGGACATAACAGAACAAAATGATTACAACCATTTGGGTAAAGAGGAGGTAAGTTTTCTTAAGCATCATACCGAGGGGCAGTCTAGATGCCAGGTCTGTGAAATCTCATTTATGCCTCTATTAACCCAAATAGCTAGACAGTATTATTATTCCCATTTTAAACCTGAGAAAATGCGAACTCAGCAAGGTTCATCAACTTGTTTAAAGTTGCACGTGTATGATGCAGCAAGTACTGAAATCCGTTTAACCCATGTTCTTTCCATTATGTCTCTTTGCCTCCGAAATCCCACTGTACAGACACTGTAAACATTTTGACCCATTTGTCCAGATGGGTTAAATCCAGCCCCAGCAGGAACGCCCAGGGCAGACACACACAGGGCAGGAGAGACCACAACGTTCCTGCATGCACACATTCATTCGTCCATTCAACAAACATTGCTTCTAAACACCATGCTAGCATTGGGAGCATCTCAGCAAAGATGACAGACCAAGGCCCTCCCCTGGCCTCCCCGATGCCACTTGCTGCCTGTGCCTGGTGTGAACTATGAACTCCCACATGGCACCAAGGACTTGCCCAAAAACTATGCTAAGAGACTTGACCAAACTTTAGTCTGGTTTCTGCCTGCATTAGTCTACGTCTCTAAAGGCCACCCAGCTCCCGTGTTGAGTTTCTGCTCAAGCAAACGCAATGCTGCTGAACTTTGTTTCCCTTTTACATTTCTCTGTAGTGCGCTTTGTTCCTCTCTGTTCACCCTCAAGAGTCATCTTTGTCTGAGTTGAAACCCTTAGCTTAAAACCCTCAATCATCTTTGTCTTGGTGGGAGTTGAGCTTAGTTTATACTGGAGACTGTCTCCCCTACTGCAGCCGTCTGAATAAAATCTGCCTTTCTACCTTTAACAAGTGTCCTGTGCTGTGTTCCTTTGACACTGCCTCCTTTAGAACACAGAGATGGTATCAGAGAAGGCTCTGTAAAGAGGATACGAGTCTTAGACTCCATGCTAAGGAATTTGGACCTCATCCTGTGGCCAGTTAGGGGATAATTTTGCTTGTGAAGCCGTGTGGAACAAGTTAACGTTCTCTTACCTGAGAATTCTGAATGTTAAGAAGAGCCAGCAGATCCCCCCAGTCTTCTCTGCTCTGAATGAAGCACCCTGCTTTCCAACAGTTCTTCAGATGACATGGTCTGGGCCCCTCCCCGTCCTGGTTGTCCTCTCCGGATGCACCAGGATTGGTGAAAACCTTCATTGTCCTCTAAAATGTTGTTCTTGAAGGATCCTTCTGTGTGGTAATATCTGTTAACGCTCTGAATCATTTGACCTTTATAAGGAAGACGGTCTGCATCAGAAAACACATGTATTGACTAGAATGTGAAAACTGGATGAACCTAAAAGTGGTTAAAGTGTTAACCAACCTGTAACAGCTTTTGGGTGGGTCTTCCCAGCACCCCTTCCCTACAACCTGGTCATGGACCCAGCTCCCTGACCACAAGATCTGAGTGATCCTGTCCTGGCTCCTTGTCCAGGAGGCCAGGCTAAGCCATGAGAAGACTTTCTTGGGATTTTCCATACTGAGGCTGAGTGAGAGATGCCCTCTTTCCTCTTGGGTCTCTGTGAAAATGAGGTAATCTTAGAGCTGCCTATGGCCATATTCCTCAGCAAGTAAATAAAGCTCATTTGCAGTAGAAGAAAAAGAAGCCAACAGGCAAACAAGATCCTGAATCAAGAGAAGGAAAAGAGTCTTAACTAAAACAGTAACAGCTGCTTTTAACCTGAGCGACATCTGGCAGTTCTGATTCCCATTGATGTGGGTTAAACGGGGTGGAGAGGCCATGTTAACAAAGTGGACTATGAAAACTCTTCTTTAGAGAAAGAAAGGATGGCCACCCAGAATTCCGCGCTGGGAAGGAGGCTCATGGTGACTTTCTGCTATTGCTGATAGCCGCTGTTGTCCCGGGATGGGTTGGGTTTGCCTTTACTGAGATGGATTAGTTTAGCAGGAAAGTGCTTGTCAAAGGCAGGGGAGAAACTCAGTGACAGTTTCAAAACCTCAAGGTAAAAGAGACAGAACTTACTCTCAAAGGGGAGCTAAGAGGTTTGCATGAGTTAAGACGCATTCTATATGATCATGGCTGACGTCTGTGTCCCTCAACCCTGACTGTACATGAGTCACCGAGGAAGCTTTAAAAAAAACAAAGCCCCTTCCCTCACCAGGCAGATTTAACTGGTTTGGGGTGGGGCCCAGGCTTGAATATTTTAAAAGTTCCCCAAGAATCTGCATTTCTAACAAGTTCCAAGGTGACACTGCTGTTCTGAGAACCACTGGCTTTAACTGTGATGGATAAGTTAAGTGTTAGTTAAGATAGTAGAGATGTCTTTATTTCTTTAAATATTGCTTTAGTTGAGTATCACTGTTGACATACAGTAATTCATAATTCTAGATCATCTTTTTTTATAGCTGTTTTACCAAAATCCTATTGTTTCTACTTTTTAACGAAGGATAACGAGAAGGTGCAGAGGATGACTTTCTCTGTTAGCCCTGCCTGTGGGAAGTCTGGCTCCTTGGCCCACCGAGCCTGACTATAAGATGTCTCTGCTCCGCTGGGGGCTAACTTGCCTGAATTACAGACAAAATACCAAGCAGAAAACATTTCTGAGGTTAGGCTTCTGAATCAGTCATTAGTGTTGAAAACACAGCATTCCTAAAAACAAATGGAGGGATCATTGGCAATATTTTAGCTGTCCAGAGCATCTTTACCCCCTTCCTAAGTCATAAGAATTCTCCATTGTGAGTCCTACTGGGAAGCAGGTAACCAATCTTCCCATTCTCCACCCCAGAAGTACGGAGGGCACAGGGCTGAGGTCAAGCACTTCAACACTCCCAGAGGGAAGTTGAGCATTGAGGAAGTCATGCAGACTCATGGCAGAAGGTGGGTAGACTTGCAGCAGCAGTGGCAGAGAGAGTCCTGGGGCTAGGGTAGAGAGTGGTAGCCAGGTAGCATCAATGTTCCGCCTGCCCTCCTTTGGATCCTGTTCATTTTCCCAGCCTGGTTCTCACCATTCCCACCAACTCGGTGAGCCTCCTGCTTTCTTTCCAAAGTAATCTCTTTCTGAAGAAGTTAGCTAGGGTTGGCTTCTGTGGCTTGCTACTGAGAACCCATCTAACGCACCAAAAGGTTCCTAGTGGGATCATGAGAATTTCCAGATGGTCATGGCATGGGGGAACAGAGGCAATAGGTAAAGGTCTCCCCAAGGATACTTGTGATTTGTTGTTGCAGAAGAGAACCTGCAGGTGAGGAAGCATAAGAGGCTGATGGAGGTAGCTTGGCCAGGGAGCAAGGGACCAGCGTTGGCCCTCAGGGAAGTGGTAGCTGGATAGCAAGTAGACAGAAAGTGGTACCTAAGAAGCTTCTGGGCAGCCGAGACTTCCCCAAATTCACAGCTGTGCCAGATGGAACATTCTATTGTTGGGTAGTGGTGGCGATTGTTTAATTAAATCAATCCTGCTTTTTCTCTTTCCCCCTAGGCTGGTAGGAGGATTAGCTTTTCTTTCTGTTTCTAATGTTGGTTAAATATCGACAGGGCCTCGCAGGAAAGCTATGAGCAAAACTCTGTCACCGTATTTTATGCAATCTAAGACACCACCGATCGTAAGGTGCATCACTATTTTATGTACCAAGAAAGGAAAAAACGCTGCCAAATAAATTGTGACATCAATTGTAAAATGCGTCCAATTCTGGAAATATTAAAATATAAAAAAACTGTGTCTTAGAATCAGTAAAGTATGGTAATAATAGTAAAATACGAATCTCAGCTCTTATTTATTAAGCCCTATGCCAAGCTCTTTGCCTCTATCTTCTCCTTGAATCCCTCAGGAGCTCTTGTGGCAGGTGCTATCATGATCCAGCAAAAGGAAGACTCAAAAATTTGGGTAAATTGGTCCCTGACTAGCAAGTGATGGGTGTTGAATATTGGGCTCTCTAGCTTCTTTGGGGTGAGCTAAAGGAAGAGTCAGAGCCAAGAAAGGAAGAACCTTGTCTCATCGTATATCACTAGAAACATAGATACTCAACAAATAATTGAAGGGAATGGCTGGTCCAAACAGGTAAAAGACATTCAATTGATTTTCGATGGTGGAACAAACTCTGCTTACCTCTGCTGTTCACTCTTTCTGGAAATCTAAGTACAAGAGAATATGTGAACACACTGTCCTTTTGAAAATTTAAAGCACTGTAGTTTAAGGCTAAAGTCCCTTTGACCACTTACCTTAATCACAGTCGTCTCCCTCTACCTCTACCCAGAGGTCAACAATACAGCCATTTTAGTGTGTATCCTTCTGGATGTTTCTATGCCTTTATATACCTATGTGGAAATGTGTATATTTGCACATATATGGAAAGCATATGGTGTTGTACTATGGTGTTGTCCCACTCATTTTTAAAAAGTTACCTTTATTGATATATAATTTACATACAACAAAATGTGCTCAGTCTGATCAGTTTTGACAAATACATATAGCCACGCAACCACAACTCCAAAAACCAAAGAACAATAGAAAATATCCTCATGACTATTTACAGTCAATCCCCACTCCCACCGCCAGCCCCCGGCAACCTCGGATCTGCTTTCTGTCGCCATGGATAGATTTGTCTTTTCTGGAATTTCATATAAATGGAATCAGATGGCATGTACTCTTTGGTGTCTGGCATCTCTCACTCAGCATAATGTTTTCGAGATTCATATAACAGTTGCACATTTCAGCAAGTCGTCCTGAGTATTGTTGAGTAGAGTTCCATTGTATGAATACGCATATTATTTATCTGTTCTGTTGGTGGACGTTTGGGTTGTTTCTGGTTTGTGACTTTCATGAATGTTCTTATGAACATTAGTACACAGGTCTTTGTATGGTCATATATTTTCACTTCTCTTAGGTAAATAAATGTGTAGAAGTGGAATTGTTGGGTCATATACTAAGTGTATGTTTGGCTTTATAAGAAACTGCCAGATTGTTTTCCAAAGTGGTTGAACCATTTTACACTCCCACCAGTTGCTCCACATCCTCACCAACACTTGGTATGGTGAGTCTTTTTAATTTTAGCCATTCTAATAGGTGTGTAAACTGGTATCTAATTGTGGTTTTAATTTGCATTTCCCTGATGACTAACAATGTTGAGCATCTTTTCATGTGCTTCTTTATTTTGGTGCAGTGCCTGTATAAATCTTTTTCTGTTTTTTTCTATTGAAATGTCTCATTATTGAGTTGTAAGAATTCTTTATATATTCTGGATACAAGTCTTTTGTCATACTGTGTTGTGAATATTTTCTGCCAGTCTGTAGCTTACCATTTCATTTTCTTAATGGTGTTTTTGAAGAACAAAATTTTAAAATTTTTGTGAAGTACAACTTATCAATTTTTTTCATGCTTTTTGTGTCCTAAGAAATCTTTACCTATCCTAAGTTTCCAAATTTTCTTCTATATTTTATCCCAGAAATTTTATAGTTTTAGATCTTACGTTCAGGTCTATGATCTATTTTAAGTTACACTGGAGACAAGAAGGTGACAGATTCTGTCTCTGTGTTCAAGGATCTCTTAGCTTCATGTGGCAGACACATAAGCCAACCAAAAATTATAATATGGAGTGGAAAGTGCTAGATAGAAGTGTGCACACACATACTTCACTTCCTTTAATTTAATCACATAAGTATAAGTGATTGCACATTGAAAGCTAATACTACAGGGCATGAACTCATCTTGGTGCCAATGAGCAGTGTATGGTGTGAGGTAAGGGTCAAGGCTCATTTATTTGTTATGGGGCTGCCGCCATCACTTTTCAACCCCTGTGACCTGGTTTCTAAATCTGCTATCTAAGAGAGGCTCTGTCTTGACATGAGTACAGCCATGTTTGGCCGCTCCATTGACCTACAGCCACCAGCACAAAAAAGAAATACAAGGCTGCTTTCTGCGTGGTGGGAACTGGCCCTTCTCTCACGGAGGGAGTTGCAAGTTGTAACATTTCAAGGCTCTTGGAGCGTCGTAGCACGGGATGGACTGGCCATCTGTGCCGGGCTAGGACGATAACCAAAGAGAACAATGCACGTACGCAACTACTGGGCTGGGACGTTAGCCAGGGGGCTCAGTGCACGTACGCCGCTGATAACCATTTGTGCATGGGAACACTAAATGCTTGCTCTGCAAACTCTGTAGTTGCTTACTCTAAAAATTACTGATGGTATAAAAACTGCTAGAAACTGAGACCGGGTGAGAGTTCCACCTGTGGAAGGGACACCTTGCCCAGGACGTGTGATCCTTGCCCAGCCGTGTCGATTGACAGGACTCTCCCGGCAGTGGGGCGTGGATGTTGTGAGTAATTGATTTGATATGAAGTAATTGATTTGATGTGTTCTCTTTTCGGTTAACCTGGTGTTTCTCTTTCCGGTTGATTTGTGTCATTTCTCTTCAGCCGATGTGGGTGTTTTCCCTTTCCAGTCGGGCTGATGTTTTTTCCTCTTAATATTTGACCTATTTGATCTGTTTGCAGACTGTCACCTTTACTATCCTCTATATAATAAAATATACCTTCAGCCCATTTGTTTGGAGTGGAAAGTGTCTTTTACGTCTCCGATCGAATCCCCGAACCTCTGATAACAGGCTCCCAGCTCCCTTCATGTTGACAAATTGAGTGGCCACTTTTCAATCTTCATTTTCCCTGGTCTTTCTCCAGTATTCTACCCCATGCACCACTCTTTTCTGAACGGTCACTTTCTTCACTTCCAGAGTACCACATTCTTCTGTCTTGCCTTCCACCTCCTCTCCTTTGTTGGCACCTGCCCCTACCAGAGGACGACAATGTGCCCACCTTCTCTCTATATCTGTTTCTGTCTGTCTGTCTCTTCTCTATCTGTTTCTCCCTCTCTCTCCCCAGGTGTCTCCTCCAGTCTCATGGTCTTACGTACCATCCATATGCCAAGGAACTCACATTATTCCACCACCAGCCTGTACATCGTTCCTGAACTCTCAAATTGTCTACCCAAATCCATCCATCTCCATGTGGTTATCTAGCAGGCAGCTCAAACTTAACATGTCTAAAGAAGAACCCCTGACTCCACCCCTTCCCATCCTTGCTGCTCCCTGACCTCCCACATCTCAGTAAATGAGGCACATCTCCTGGTTGATCAGGCCTCTTTGGGCTGGGCACCCTGGCTGGGGAGCATTAGTCAGGCATGTTAACTCTGGGCATCTGCAAGTCCAAGGTAAAGAGGTACGTCTCCGTCACTTTGCTCCCTCCCCTCCTTCAACTGAGTACAACAGTTATGATGTCCTGTGTGGGAAGAAGAAAGGAGCTTCCAGACCTCAGCCCACCAACATTTTTCTGGGGCATCTTGAATCCCCTGGATATGGGCCAATACATTCATTATGCTGGTTTGCCTTCCCCATGGCACAGGCAACCTGGATGCTCTTGGATGAGGGTAAAGAGGAGTCAGTATTCTGGCTATAGACTCTTGTAGTTGGATGCAGGAAAGAAACCCACCTCTTCTCCCCCCCTGCCCCAAGCTCCCACCCCTCTTCACTGCCTTTGGAGTTCCTACCCACCCATCAGAGCCCACCTTTACAGTGAACCCACCACTGACCACTGTGTGCAATGGTGAGCTTGCCCGCCTCAGAACAGCATTTGCCTTTGCCGTCTGCACTGCTCAAATGGCACCAGGCAGATCAGGCCTTGTAGTATTAGCTTTTTATGTGCAATCACTTAAATTTATGTGATTAAATTAAAGGGAGTGATGTATGCATGCGTACCTCTATCTAGCACTCGCCACACGGTATCCTAATTGCCAGTTGGCTTGTGTGTCTTCCTGCGCTAAGCTGGGAGCTCCTTGCATTACAGAGACGTCATCCGTCATCCCTGTATCCCCAGTGCCTGGCACCCAGTGAGCGCTCAACAACATTTGAATGCACACGTCTGCAAGCACCCTGTAAACTGTAAAGTACTAACTACTCTTGGAGCAGGGTGATGACGAGTTTTGATGATGCTGTTTACAAGTGATCTCCCCAGCATGGACTGCATTTTCTTCTACGAGCTTATTACAAGATGCAGCCAGGTGCCCATATACCCACTGGGCAACGCCTATACCTGCCAATTAATCTTTAAGGAGACTCCAGTGGCCTCCACATGTCCTTGGCATATCTCTCGGAACATGCAGCCAGAGCTCTAACCCGGACTCAGAAGAACAGAAGGGTCCTGCCTGCTCTGCCACTTACCAGCTGGGTAACCCGGGCAGGTCCCCTGTCCTCTCTGAGCCTGCTTTCTCATTTGCAACATGAGAGGCTGGGCAGCTTGATCCCGTGGTGCCCTGGACTACCTCCTGTGTCAATACTGGGACTGTGTCGCCGGCAGGGACCAGGACTGGGGTGTCACGTGGATGTTCGCAAATGCCACCTCTTCCACAACACGCCTGGGGAGGGGAGGGGAGGGCTGGGAAATCAGTAATCAACAACAGTGCGGCTGTGACAGGGAGGAAGCTCGGAGCAGAACCAATCTCCCTTTAAAATTCCAGGCCGGTGGTGTGTGCCTTGGATAAAGTTCAGGTAATTGTGCCTTCAGCCTGCCTCCTCCCCCTCCCCCGCCTCTACCCGGCTCCGCGCTGACAGAGTTACAATAATTGGGTGCTGCTGCTTAAGCTCGTCAGCTTCAGCTTCCTGAAAGGAACGTTGCAATTAGCAGTCCTCACCCTGTAATAAAGCCTTTAATATCCACTTTCATGGTTCATATTACAGTCATTCAGGCCTGTCCCCTCGCACGCAGCCTGTCAGGCAGCAGGACTGGGCGCCCACGAGAGAGCTGCCCTGCTGAACGGCACCGCAAACAACTGCTCCAAAGGCCTGGCAATCGGGGCCAGGCAGCTGGGGAACGGTGGTGGAAAATGAGAAGGGATATTTCAGCCCTCCGCAGCTCCAGAGGGCAGACGAGGGGGTAGGAGGAAGGAGGAAGGGTCAGCCTTCCGCCAGCTCTCCATGCTTCCCGGCCATGAACTCCTCCCATCTTTCATTCTACAGCTGGCAATGTTCAGAGAGAAGCAAGAAGGTGGAGGTAGTATTGCGGTTAAATGGAAGATTCTGGAAGGAATGTCTGTATCTGTGCACAGCTGCCAGAGCAGGTCACAGGCCTTGAGTGGGAGAGGCTGTCCCTGAATGGTGGTGGTGGGGGCATGTATATGCTGAGGGGGGAACAGCTTCAGCTGGAGTCTCTGACCACTCTTGCCTGAGCGGTGGTCATCCTGGGAGGCACAGCCTGCTCTGGAAAGAGCAGCCCCTACTGGGTGGCAGGGTCATGATCAGTCTTTCACCTACTCAGCCAGTGATTTGCAAACATTTAATGAGCACTAACTATGTGCCAAGCACAAAGATAACTAAAATAGACCGTGTCTTCAAGGAACCACACAAAATATAAAAAATAATTGTGGTGTGAATGGTGGGGAATACTAGAGGCAGGCACAGGAGTAGCCTGGAGGAGGGAGAGGGCATCCAGGGCTTCCCAGAGGAGGGGTTGTCACAGGGGGCAGACTGTGTTCTCCAAGTGGCCACAACAATATTTCCGTTCCACATGCTTTCTCAGAACCTTGCCACTCTCTCATTAAGAGCTGGAGGCTATGTCCCCTTCCCTGGAACCTCGGCAGGCCCTTGTGACAACCTTGATAAACAGAATGTAGCAGAAGTGAGGCTGCACGACTTCCACGGTTAGGTTAGAAAAGGCCAGCAAAGCATCTTGGGATGCTTGTTCATGGACATGGCTGCCATGTTGGGAGGAAGCCCAGGCCACGTGGAGAGGCTGACAGCCCCAGCTAGGGTCCCAGCTGACAGCCGGCATCAACCCTCAGACACGTGAATGAGAGAGCCCTCAAGGTGACCCCATCCCAGCCAGCATCTGACTGCAACCATGAGAGACCGCAAACAAGAACCACCTAGCTGAGCCCAGTCAAGCCCAGAAAGATGAGATATAGCAATAAAATGACGGCGGGGGTTTAAGTCATTAAGTTTGGAGTGATTCATTACATAGCAATAGATAACCAGCATACTGATTCTCAGGCTATGAGAGAGCTGAGCAGATGGTGTAGACGGTGCTCCAGGCAAAAGGAACAACACATGCGAGGCACAAGCATGAGGCTCGACCTGTAGATTAGAGACCCACAGGAGCCCGTATTGCCCTGGGTGCCTGTTGGGGCGGGATTGGAGGGAGGGAAAGGCATGCAAGATCGGAGACCACAAGGGTGGGCCTTGATCCTGTACGTCACAGGGAGTTATTTAGGTTTTCAAGCAGAACAAAGACATAATCGTCTTTTGATTTTAGGAAGAGGACTAGTAGCAACGTGGACCATGGAATGGAGGGAGATGAGGCTTATTCATTCAGCAAATCTCCATTAGCATCCAGCCAAGTGCCAGCCCCCGGCCAGCCCCATAGGGAGGATGAGAGGTAGCAGGACCACTCTGAAACCTGTTCAAGAAAGTGAGAAGATAGAGAAGAGAGTCCTGGGATATTTAAGATACAAGATCAGCTTTATGGCCATATAAATATGAGAGATGAAGGAGAAGAGGGATTCTGGAAAACCCTTGGGTGTCTGAATTGTGGGAGCAGGGGGATGCCAGTCCCTGAAACAGAACATAGGATTGGGGGAGGGTAGGGAGGAAGACAAAGAGTTCAGCTCGAGGCACAGTAATTTTTAAATAGATAAAGATGTCCCACAGTCATCTGATTTTCCCCATTCCAGAGCTCAGAAGAGAGGGCTGGGCTTTAAATAGAGATATGAGATTGGTCTGTACCAGCAAGCCATAGGAGGGGCCAGGGACTGGGAATAGAGGAGGTCCAAGGGCAAAATCCTGGAGGAAGCCGGTGTTTGAGGGCAGAGAGAGGAAGAGATGAGGAGAAACAGTGGGAGAGGGGGACAACCAGGGGTGCTGCCAGGAGCCAAGGAGGGAGACTGGGCAGGCGGGAGTGGGCAGGGACGCCACACCATGCATATGGCAGCATGGGCACCTGCTGATTTCCATTATGTGTGACAATGGGGAGAGGTGGGGAGGAGACAGGCATTCCTCTCCCAGGAAAGAGTAGACTGGACACCTCTTTATCTGTGGGGCAGGTGTCCCTAACCGTGAAGGAAGAGGGCTGGATGTGAGGATGAGGCCTACCTCTTGTCTGAAGTGGTGTGTAGAATGTTGGGCAGCAGGGATATTGGAGGCCAGCTACCCCAGCTGCCCTGCACTGGCACATTTTACAAGTGAGGATGTGAGATCCAGAGGCAAAGTGACTTTTGGTCTTTGGTCCAAAAGAGCTGGGAGCAGAACCCAGGGTCCAAGGCTCCCGGGCCAATGTTCTCACCTCACTTCCCCACAAAAGTCCCAAGAGCACCAGCAAGGCTGGAGTTCTCCCCAGGAGGCTGTTCTTGGTCTTGGGCTGATTGCTTTCACTCCTGGACCTCTCCCCACTCCTCCATCCTTCTTCCTCCAGCACCAGATTGCTTCTGCTTCCGCTGCATCCACTACAGCCATTGCCTCTCAGCCTTCTTAGCCATCAGGGGGCTCCAAGTCTACAATCCTTGTCCATCAAGCTGTCACCAGCTCGCAGAGGCACCCAGAAGTGGGTGGCGGTGGGCTCAGGAAGGCAGGAAAGATAATGGACGGAGGATTGAGGACGTTTGCTTGGTTTAGGGAAAGCAGAGGCAGGACAGGAGGGGCATCAGGTATGTAAAGCTGCTCTCCCAAGACGCCCTCTCCCACCCCCCACCGCCAACCTGCCAGCCGCCTCCTACCTGCCTTCCCCAGCACCTCCGAACCAAACTGCATTAAGGGAAGCCAGGCAGGTACTTAGCGTCTCTAATGTGTTCCATTACAAATGCTCCACAATAAGGTAATTATGTTAGAAAATAATAAACGTGTCAGTCTTTCTGGAAATATTTTTACTTCTAGCGAGCGGGAAACAGCACTATTGTTTTTCAAGTGCATCTCTGCTCCTGTACATATTAATTAACCGTGCTCTGGCTCCACCACCTCGCGGCGTTTGTATTATTCATAAATGTCTTGGGGCTGCAGTAACTTATGTACTCCCCTCCTCAGCTTGGAATCATTTTTTAATTTCAAGTTCTTTTTTGACTACTTGCACTTGTGGTTTGTGCCCCCTGTACCAGGAGCACTATTCCCTGGCTATTTCCCCACTCTCTCTTCCCTTCCTTCTCCCTCTGCTTCTTCTAGGGTCTCTGACTTACAAGGTGCTTGCCAGGTCCAAAAAAGAGGCAGGTTTGGGCTTGGGTGGGGAGGAGTGTCTTTAAAAAATCCTGGGAAATTGCATCTGCTCTCCCCTTGCAATGGTCTCCTCCTCACCTTCCCTCTCCCTCTCCACGCAACTCACCCCTGTCAAGGAAACTTCCAAAATGATTCCACCCTTCTCATTATTTCTTTGCCTTGCACTTCGCCTTGCACTTTTTAAAGAAATTAATAGACTTCATTATTTTGAGCAGTTTTAGGTTTATAGAAAAATTGGGTAGAAAGTACAGAGATTTCCAATATACCCCCTCACCCACCCCAATTCTCCCTATTATTAACGGCTTGCATTAGCGTAGTACAT
This sequence comes from Ceratotherium simum simum, assembly GCF_057802395.1. Classification (NCBI taxonomy): domain Eukaryota; kingdom Metazoa; phylum Chordata; class Mammalia; order Perissodactyla; family Rhinocerotidae; genus Ceratotherium; species Ceratotherium simum. Next base: position 54,691,216 of record NC_141915.1, on the reverse strand, counting down.
TTGTTACAATTGATGAGCCATTGTTGATACATAATTATTAAATAAAGCCCATGGTTTTCATTAGGGTTCACTCTCCATGTTGTACATTCTGTGGGTTCTGACGCATGCGTGATGTCATGCATCCACCATTATAGTGTCATGCAGAATAGTTTCACTGCCCTATAAAGTCCCCCGCTCTACCCATTCATCCCCCCCACACACACACACCCTGAACCCCTGGCCATCCTTGATCTTTTTTTACTGTCTGTATAGTTTTGCCTTTCCATATGGTGGGAATCGTACATTCTATAGCCTTTTCAGATCCCCTTGCACTTTTTGATTTGAGTCTTAGTTTTTGAGTTGGTGGGTGGAGTCTGCCCCCTGCCCAGGCTGTGGACTTCTAAAAGGAAGGGACCATGTCATCTTCCTTGCTCTCTCTGGAAATATGTAGGTACATACTGGGACGCTGCAGACATGAGTGTTTGGGAGGGGACTCCACCCTGCATTGGATGGTTGGGCCAGATGACCTTAAAAGATCCAAGGTTCTGAAGATAAGCCAGGTGTCTGGACACAGCTGTGCCCCTAGATGCTCATCAAGTCCATCTGGAGCAGGAAATGCAGGAAATCACTCCAAGAGAGTGATCATGGTTCAGGATGACTTCCAAATGCCCTTCTGATCTTGATTAGTTGGAGGTGATAAGCGATGATGTTGAATCCTCACGGAGGAATTAGTTGTGACATAGTTAATTTATCGGGGGGCAAGTGGGTTGGTGATTGTAGCTGAGCTTTCTTGTGTGTGATCTGGTAGGGCACGTGGTTCTCTGGCTCCACGTGAGTACTCCACTGCTGCCCCATCCACTCCTTCCCTCTCCCTGACTATTGCCTGGTGACAATATCTCTGGAAGGGACAATATTTCTGACCAAGCCGGACCTCTGCTCCATGATCCCAGGAAGCAAGGAGGAAACTGCTCTAGAAGCCATTCCTCCACATTAGTTTTCAGCCAAAGATGTGGGCTTTAGAGAATTTAAGGGCCAAAAAGAAGCACAGATATCTACCTGATTCCATTCCTTTCCAAGATGATGACAAATGCTTCAGAAGTGAAACATCTCTGGAGACCAGGTGTGATACTGTATCTTGATTGTCTATTTCGAGACCTTCTTGTTGGTAAGTTCTTCCTGATTGTAATCTGTATCTTTCATGCAAAAACTTAAGTACACCATTTGTTGCTTTGCTCCCTTTGGAGTAGAAACAATGGTTGAGTCACAGTTGACAAGGCACTGGGAGGACTGTAAATCCAGGAATCCGAGTAAATGGGCGGATCTAAGATACTCAGATTCTGCAAATGTAGAGAAATCAGCTAAGACAAGTCTATTTGCAGCAGAACCTGAGAGTCATAAGTTGGAAAGTTCTAGAGAGCAGGGTTGGTGTGCTCTGGCCTTAGGGTGCACATGGTTCTCTCTCTACTCTGACCAACCCTCAGACTCTCCTGAGTCAACAATGTTGGCTGTGATGGTGCTGATTCAAAATCTGGGAGAGGATTGTGTCCAAACAGACTCAGGAGAGTGATTTGAAATTGACAGTACTTTCTGGGAATTTAAAGCCTTTATATTCTGGACAACTTCTCCAGGGTTTCTTCTGTTCTCTCACTACCATTTTTGTTTCCCCATAAGGAATTAAGGTCTGGATGATGATTGAGACAGCTGGAGTGGAAGCAAAGGCTTTGGATCAAATGTATCTCGGCCAGTGTCCCCAAAGTCCCTGTATCAAAGGACACATTGGGAGCAAATAGGGTCCTTCTGCCCCATAGACACACGCATGCTTTCTCCCTGGGTTGGAGTGTTTGGATGGGGCTTCTTCCCACCCATGGAGACTGGATTACATGTGGCAGGAATCCACCAGGGACAGCCTCTGGCTGAGCAGCTGCTGCAGCTGGGCCACCCCCAGGCCTGGTGTGCACAGCTCTGGCTGTCTGACTGAAGCAGGGCCCCAGGTGGTGCCCGCCCCTCTGAGCCCCTGGCCAGTCCCAGCTTGACATCCTCCTGCTCAGCCTGGCTGGCTCCTCTGCAGCCAGTTCTGGAGGAAGTGGGGATGGAGGTTGGGAAGTAGGGATGGGAGCAGCAGTGGCCCTCCCTAGAGCCCCCTCTGCCACCCCACTCACTAGCAAGGTCAAGGGTGAAGTGTTCCGCCCTGTTCTCCCCCGACTTGGCTCCTAGTTATAGTCTGGGTGCTCCGTCCTCCTCACTGAGCATGGGCGCCAAGGTTGAAGTGTCATTCGCATCTGCTTTTCGTTCCCCCCTGCGCAGCTGCTCCCCCAGCTGCCCACGTGTGAGGAAACCCACTGTGAGCAGACCCCCATTCCCGGGCCAGATGGACAGGGTCCCAAGCACAGTGAAGAGTCGCCCTGAAGTAGGCATGGCCACTTTGAGATTTTGGTGTTCGCCACTGTACAGCAGAGGACAGCCCCTCAGCTTTGGAGCTGCAGATCACTGGACTCCAGTCTGCCTCAGATACTTAGGGGCTTTGAGGATTTCAGGCAATTTAGACTCCTCAAGCATCAGTTTTCTCATCTGTAAAGTGGAGTGGCTGATGGGCCTTGTAAGAATATTGTGATGATAAATGGGACACTGTTTGTAAAGTCTCTAGTTGAGATCTCAGTAAATAGCAGCTGCCCAGATCGTGTCAGCTCCTTTCAATTCTCTTCTTCTAGGGCTGAAAGAACATCTTTGTCTTCTGTTCAACCAGCTGTTCTTTTCTTCCCTCCTGTCTGCCTTTCTCTTTCCTTCTGTCTCCTTGCTCTGAGAGTCATCTTTTAATCACGTAGCCTTTATATTTCTCATGTATTTGACTGAGGAGCAGAGTTTTGCAGCTATTTCCATTTTCTTGTCCAATACGTATTTGTCAGATGGTTACTCTGCAGCAGGCTGTGTGCTAGGCACCAGGGTTACACCCATGAGAAAGACAGGCATGCGTCCTGCCCACGTAGAAATTACAGTCTGGCGAGGAAGACCGATGTTAAAACACGTCATTTTAATGAAGAACAGGAGTTGGCATCACTTAGCACAAGGCTGTCAGTCTGGTCCAGGCAATCAGGAAAGGCTTCTCTGAGGAGGCGGCACATAAGGGAAGACTTAAGCCAGACTAATCTATGGATGCTGTCCTTCGTCTGCAGGAACGAGTTTCATCATCCTTGTCAGATCCACCACCTCTGTTTGTTTATTTATATATTCATACACCGCTTTATCCCCCAAAGGATTCCTGGCCCTTACACATAATTCCACAAAGTAGAAAAGTATAATAAAAGGTTGAAACCAAGGAAAATAGAGAAACCTAAGGTCAGAGGCAAAGGCAATACACAGCTGCTCGAGCCACAAGGACCTGCATGTTACTAAAATTGAACACACATTTCATTCTGCACGTCTGAGCAGCTGATGCAAAAAGACAAACATGATCAGTTACAAAAGTCTCATTGTCCTTCATACCTCATTTTCCAAGAAAATAAAGTTTTTATGGGATGGATCTTCATTTGGTGCACGCTGAGTAAGATAGGGAGAGACATTACCAACTCTATCATTTCTAGAAAAGACTCAGTAACAGAAGTTGTGTGAATGATTCTTAAAAGGTCTCTAAATGTAGGCCGAGGGGCAATTCAGGGGCCAGACAATTCCAAGGGCTGGAAATGATCTGATCCAATCTAGGATCAGCTTGTTTGGACTAGTGGTTTTTAATCCAGTTGACATCAGAATCACCTGTAATACAGATGCTGGGGCCCCTTCCCTGGGGATTCTGGTGCAGTAGGTGTAGGGGATTTCAGTATCTGTAAATTTCAGAAGCTCCCCAGCAGTTTCTGATTCACAGCCAACGCTGAGAAACACTGATTTCTATCAGGAATTCTCAACTCTTCCATGAAGCCCCAGGATCCTTCAAAAAATCCTGAGCGCTGTTTGGTGACCTCTGGGCTCCCCACCTTGGCTATTAGAAGAGCTGGTGATGCTGTGGGTGTGAGTGGATGGCATCTGGGGCCACGTCAAACCACGAATTCCTGGATCCTCCATCTAACCTATCATCCAATCCAGGAGGCCCGAAGGGAGGAGATGCAAGGGGAGGCAATGGCTGGCGAAGGAAGCAAAGCAATAATGTTAGCTCCAATCCCAGCGCAGAGGAATGGAGTAGACTAGCTGAGCCAGGCAGAGCCTCTCTTTTTCTTAAGCTAATTAAGCCCCAGGCCTGCTGGCCAGGCCAACTCTGTCTTTTTCCTTCTCCAGGGCTGGAGCGTCAGATCCTCTCACTGTGGTGGGAGGAGAGGTGGGTTCTGACACACTCAGCCGTCCCACAGCCTCCTGGTCTGGCCACAGGGAAGAGAGGACGGCAGGTGAGCACACCAGCAAGCACATCCAGATACAGGGACTGGACCCAGGAGAGGAGGCTGAACGGAGGAGAGACTTTGAACTATGGGGACAGCAGCCGTATCTAGCAGGGCAGCTCTGCTTCCACCGCCTTATATCCGGGATTGCTAGAGAATGCCTCACGAGCTCGTTGGAAAAAGCGTTTCCTCAGCTAAAACAAGAACTAAAACACAAAACCTTCCAAAACACTGAAGCCAGTGATTGAGACAATGAACAGCACGCTGTTTGAGTGAGTCTGCATGAGCGTTTTTCCCAGCCCAGCTTTTGATGCAAGTTGAGCAGCAGACAGTCAAGGCATCTGTTCTCTGACAGGGCAGGACTCTGCGGATTTTCTGTTTCTGACTAAGGGTGATTTGGATGCTTTGAACAGCCCACCAGAAAACAAAACAAAACAAAACCATGTACTAATGTTGTGAGAAAACCAATCAACTAGCTGTCAGGCTTGGCATTTATGATGGGTTGAATTGTGTGCACCACAGAAGATACGTTGAAGTCCTAACCCCGGTGTCTTGTGAACGTGACCTTATTTGGAAATAGGGTCTTTGCATATGTACTTAAGTTAAAATGAGATCATACTGGGTTAGGGTGGGCCCTAATACAATGACTGGTGTCTTTGTAAGAAGGACACTTGGACACAGACACACACAGAGAGGAGGCCGAATGAAGATGGAGGCAGAGGTTGGAGTGATGTTGCCACAAGCCAAGGAGCACCTGGGGCCACCAGAAGCTGGAAGAAGCAAGGGAGGAGCCTCCCCTAGAGCTTTGGAGGGAGCACAGCCCTGCTGCCACCTTGATTTTGGACTTCCGACCTCCAGAACTGTGAAACAATAAAAGTCTATTGTTTTAAGCCCCCTAGTTTGTGGTACTTTGTTATGACAGCCCTCAGAAACTAATACAGTATTCTTCTGTGAAAAGTAAGGCCCCCAGTCAAAATGTCACCTGGGTAGACAGATGCCACAGAAGCAGAGGGATCTACAGAAGCAGGTTCTCCATAGGCGGGGTCAGAATTTGTCCTAAGAAACCATCAGTGCTGTAGTCATTGGGCTAATTACAAATATCTGGACTCTTGCTCCTTCCAGGAACTGGGTAGGATTGTATATCCCAGCCATTAGGTCTCAACCCACAACTCGCTTTGGCCAGTGAACATGAGCAGAAGTGATGCCTGTCATTTCGGGGTGGAAGCTCTAAGAGGTAGCACATGCTTTGCCATTTTCTCTTTTCCCTCTGTGGCGGAGACCGCAGTGCTCCACACAGTGAGTGCTCTGGCAGTCTGGCTCCTGGATTGGGGTGGTGATGATGTGGGGCTGAGCCCCAGCTTGGCTACGAGGGTGTGCAAACTGAGGGAGACATAAACCCTTGTGTTTTTAAGTGACTGAGGTTTTGGGTGTTGTTTGTTGCCACAATAACCTATCCTGTCCTAGCTAGATAATCTGGCTCTACTCCGGCAGGTGAACGTTCAGGGTTTAACAGGATGATTTGGGTATGGCTGTTTTTCAAAGCAGGAGTTAGCAGGTGCTCACTATGGTCATAGATAAATCTCCAGTGAAGATCATGGTGCATCTGATTTCAAGGGGTGGAGCTACTTGTAAATTCTACAGGGCAGTTATAACACGCATCCTTACGTAACAAAAGAAATTAGCTTGTAATATAGAACTGCTGGAATGTAAACCCATTCTGTTGGGCGGGTGGTAGGCACACCTACTCAAGACAAGTTGCTTTGTCTTAGAGTAGTTTTTCTTAAGCCAGTCATTCTGACAGTAGTTAAGTCACAGAAGCTGCATTGGTTGAGTCTCCTTCTGCCCTGTGACAGTGAAGTGACAACACAACACAAAGGAAGCTTTGATCTTTTTTCTATTTTCCATAACAAGAGGGCATGCATCCAGATAATTCAAAAGGAATTTCACATCTTTAAGATACCTATTCAAAAGAAAGAGGCCATCTTGTTTTGCATTGCTCAGAATTATCACCAGGTCTGCTGGGGGACTACTCATGTCATGTCTCACATGGAGAATATCACCAAGCCGCCTACATTAAGCTCATAACAGTTGGCCAATAACCAACTCCTTCCACAAAGTCAGAAGTCATGGCAGGTTAATAAAATCTGCAAACAATCTGAGGTTCTTCTTATCAGATTTCTCCTCAAGGTGAAAGAAGGTGCCAAAGGGATGAGGGGCAGAATAACCCTCTGACACCGCATCTGCCCCCTGGGACAATTACTGGTTTGAAAAACCTAGATTTATAGTGTATCCAGCAACCTATTAAATGTATAGTTTTAGGGAGAGTAGTAAATAGACATTTTTTTTAAATGGTAGAGACAGAATTACTATATTCACTCATATTCTAGCAATAATGAAGATAAACTGTTGGCACAAAGTCCCTTCCCAAATTCAATCCAAGGTAACGGATTTCCCTGATCTGCCCTGTTATTTCTTAGTTACGGCTCCAACTGGAAACATTCAAATTTGATAATTTAGTGAGGGTTTACTTACAAAGGGACTATTTTCCAAGGTGAAGGGCAGAGTGAAGGGGAGCCAGTAACTCAGGGCTGGGAGCAGCGGAGCTGTTACCACCCAAAGCTGAAAGGACAAGGGGAGGGAACAGTCCACAGCCCAGGAGGGGACTCCTGTGGAAGAGACTGTCATGAGAGCAGCAGTGGCCTTTGTGGTGGGACCCAGGCACTCTGAGGTGGGTGAGGCGGCCTCACTCTCCTCCCTTTGATCTGTGGCCAGGGCTCCATTGGCCGAACCCAGGTGGAAGCAACAGAGCAGAGGAGCCCACCGGTGTGGTCTACTCGGGTCAACCTCCCAGGGCCCAGAGCAGGGTGCAGAAGGGCAGGGAGTGGATGTGGAGCACCAACAGACCTCAGGTGCCACCCCCATTACTTGTCCCAATGTCCTCCTTCTCATAGCCCCTTCCATTTTCCATTCTTCAGGGTGCCGTGTGTGTGTGCGCGCGCGCGCGTGTGCATGTGTGTGTGTGTGTGTGTATGGGTTTGTTTCACTAAACCTGACTCTGGAATGGCAAGATCCATATGGCCCCAAACATGGAATTGATAACATTGGCCTTACTTAGTCATTGATCCACTGATAGGAAATTGAGCAGAGACCACAACCTTGAGGGAGCCAAAATGGTCCCTGAGTGATCCCTGAGCATCAGAATTTCACACTGGAAGTCAAAAGGCCCTTACTTCGTTTAAGGCTTCTCAAGGTCCTAATCAATCAGGTCCAGTTTGGGTACTTCTCTCAGTAGATCTTTCCTGGTCAGGCATGGCTATAGGATGCAGGTGGGGAGGACCTATGGACTATCTCAGCCAGGAAAAATCGTGGAGGATTTCTCTGGTTCCAGGTCAGTACCATAAGATGTCATGACCTCCCAGAGATAAGAACCTAAGCCTCCAGAAACCCGGGCGATGCTGGTGTTTATCCAGAGCCTCTCTCTGAAGTCCTGGGCAAACACCAATTAGTTCCGCCTCTTTAGAAGCTCTGCTGCAGCCTGAGGAACCTTCCCCCAGAGAGCAGACCCTCTTCAGGAGCCACCAAGGTTTGGGGAAGGGAGCTGGCATCTCTGTGCCCCTCCCTGGCTGGGCTCATCATTCAGGATTTGTCATAGGGCCACGGTGGAGGCTCACATGTGTCCCTCAGGGACCCCAACTTGGAAGTGAAAAGTTGTGGCTGGGTCTGGGACTTTCTTCATTAATATATATTTGTATCTGGGAAAAAAGAGGAAATAAGATGGAGAGGGAGGGCTGACTGCTGGGAGGGAGAGGGGAGGGAGGGAGAGAGAGACAGCACACAAGCATGTAAGAGGTGAGAAAGAGAGAGAGGAATCTCACAGATTTTAAATGTAGGAGTATAAATATTTGATAATCTGGGGAGCTGTACTTGTGTGGAAAATGCAGATTGGGGTTACGGAGTCAGATACCAGAAGCAAAATTGTTCATTCTCTTGGAATCTTATGAAGGGAAGACTGTGTCTATTAAAGAATCTCACACATACACACACACACATACAGATGCACACTCAGTAATATAAACATAAAAAACAATGACAGACACAGAAACATGTGCATCAATACCCAAACATATAGACACAGAAATACATTAAAATATGTACCAGTATCTGGCTTTTGCTCAAAGGCACACACCCATCCATTCACTCACATGTATTTATTGCGTGCTTCCTATGTGCCAGGGACAAGGCTGGGTTATGAGGATGCAGTGGTGAACAGGACAATGGGTCCTCTCCTAATGGAGCTCATGCTCTGCTGACATGGCTGAGACGTAATCCCACACGTGCACATGGCCAGAGCAAGAGGCTGGGGCTGCTAAGGAGGCGTGTTAGGGACTCTGGACCACAGTGGACTCACATGGACTCAGTCTCTGAAAGAAGGTGAAGGGGTTGCATATTGGTCACTGTGTCTCATTACCATGGTACCCTCAATTCCTGATCCATAGAAGATGAATGAATGGATGAGTGAGTGAATGAATGAATAGCCTGCCAACGAGCAATAAGGTAGCCATGGCCTTGGGCCTCCCAGAACTCCAAAGTGCCAGTCCATTCCTGAAGGATAGGTGCCCCCAAGGTGCTCAGCTTTGGAAGGATCAACCGAGGAAGGTGATTGGCCTTTCCAGCTCACCTGAGCTACTGCCAGCCCCTGAACCTCCGGGGCCTGTGACAGCCGGTGGGGTAGGGGGGCCAGTCAGGCTGCAGCTTGAAACCCAGACTCTCTGAAGAGCTGGAAAATCTGAGGCCCCTCCCTCTCTCCCCAAAGGGATGGAGCTTCTTTCTTCTGCCCTGGAGCAACGCCCACCCCTACATGATCTTGTCCGGGGTTCCAAACTCTTTGTAGAGCCTGGTGGAAGTTCTTCAGCTTCAGAGGTAAGAAACACAGTTCTTTACCAGTTGATTCCCGGGAAACCTCATATAATGAACTCCTTGATGCCCCTCATTACTATGGAACTGTGAGCCCTGATTATTGTCAGCAAGGGTAGAGCCTAGGGATGGAGGAATGCTCTACTGAGACTGTATTCCCATCCCACTCTGTGTGTGTGTGTGTGTGTGTGTGCACGCGCACGCACAACATCTGGGAGTGCAGGAGTTAGAAAGGGGCCAGGCTGTAGCAGACGCTATGGGTGCCCATTTACATCCCTCAGACCTGACCATTTTGTGTATTCTGGCTGACCTCCAACTGCCAGTATCTGCGTTTCTCTGCCGGAGGGCTTTTTCCAAAACTGCAGAAAGCTGCTCTGCCCACGTGAGCATAGCACTCCAGAGGAGCTGGGGAACTAAGACCCTCTGGGAGCAGCCCTGAACCAAGGACTCCTGGGAGTTGGTGTCCCCCGCAACCTCGTCCTCCGCAACGTCATCCCCTGCAACCTCATCTTCTGGTGGGATGACTGAGGTGTGTGTTTTCCAGCGTCCCCTAGAGTTTACCTGCGAAAGTAAGACCCAGTCTCCCCCAGGGGGAGCTGGCTTCACAGCGCACGGCTTCCCTTAATAGCACACGATCGCCTTCCCCCCTTTGTGCCCCTTCCCCATATCCTCCTCACCCCCACCCCGACCCGTGGTCCCTGTACCTCCCAACTAAAATCTAAGCACTAGAATCCTTCAGCGGAACCCAAACTGACACACCAAACTCCTTGCAAAGTCTGGCTGACCCCAAGGCCAATGCTGGCAAAACCTTCCTTGGGCAAGGTCAACCTCCTCAAGGTGCCAGCTCTCACGGAAGGACTAATGAGGGGCTTCTCAAGGAGGATAGGCTGTGTCTGAAAGGAGATAGGGAGAGCTGTTTTCTGCTCCTGAGATATGAGGCTTGAGTCCAGGCTGGAAGAAGTCTTCTGGGGTCCCTATTCCTTCACCGTCAACTCAGATCCAACACCTCCCTTCTGGGACCAGCTACTAAATGGAGGAACAAAGCCACCCGGGTCTCCCTGTGGCTCTTCTGAGGTTCTTGGTAGTAGTCTCTGGGCAGAAGGAGGAAAGAATAACCAACCCTGGAGAATATCAGAAAGAAGGCACAGGGACTTTTGGGGGCAACTCGTAGCCTCTCAGTAACCCAAAGAGGCAACCAACTTAAAATGCATGTAAATATACTCCGATATTTAGTATCGAGGAGAGAGGTTTGGCTTATTTAGAAAGACTTTGTTAAAAGGCAGTTGGTTAGGGCTGGGGAGGGGAGGACTAGGGTATGGGCGGTAATAACCAAAGGGTGCAGGGTTTCTTTTGAGGTGATGAAAATGTTCTAAATTGACTGTGGTGATGGTTGCACATATCTGAGAATATACTAAAACCATTGAATTGCACACTTTACATAGGTGAGTTGTATGCTATGTGAATTATATCTCAACAAAGCTGTTTACAAAAAGGGCAGTTGGATGTAGAAGGAAAAGCTTAGCTTTGGGGCTGGACAGACACGGCTCCGGGTCTCAGCTCTGCCACTTACTAGCTCCATGTACAAGACATTTAACTCCCTTGAAACCTCAGCTTCTTCGAGTGAAAATACTTCACTTTTAGGGTTGTTGAGTGGATTTAAGGTCCTTTATAAAGCACTTTAAAAATTCCTGGCACATAAATAGCAGTTAGTTTTAATAATTTTAATAATAATAATTAACAGCTGAAAATTATACAGAACCTGCTGCTAGAAATCACCATTGCATATTAAATACTCATTCATTAGAAGAGAAGGTAATTAGTACTAGAAGGAAATGATCCTTTCAAAGTTACGCTTAGCTAGTAACTTAGTTGGTTAAAGTAAAGAATTGGGCAAGAAAAGGGCTAAGAAAGAGACTTAGCGTGACTATGATGTTTTAAAAATTCTGACCTCAAAGAGAAATGGTCACAAATGAAGGGGCATGCAGGCCATTAATGTTAACACCAGAAGAGAAGTCATTTCTCTCCCATTTGGAAAATGAGTAGGCAAGAGGGAGTGAGAGGCTTCTGACAACAGGATGAGTGGGTGCTGAAGCCAGGCCAGGACCCAGATTTGCTCATCAAGGCCCAGAGGCTGTTTGGGCAGGGCCAAGTGAAATGTTCTTGAGAGAAAAGAGGATGCAGCTTAAAGAGCTTAAAATCAGGTGGCATTTCAAACCGGTCGGGTATCATGTTGTGCCCAAGTTTTGTATTTCTTTTAACACTTGATGCAGATTGAATTTGTTTATTCATCTCATAGAAAAGGGAACTAATGTATGTTATTATTTTATATCTAGAGGAAAAGCAATCATTGATCAGAAGTATCAATTTTGTTTTGTTTTAATATCACCTCTTGCTTAGCCATCTCCTAAGTGCTCAGGTTTCAGAGGGAAACAGATTTAGATTAAGATGCCAAATCCACCACAAGTTAACAAGTTAGCCAACCTGCCACAGTTTTCTCGATGCTAGCAGAAGACGTGAGACTTGTGGGTCAGAGACAAGGACAGTTTATCAGAGCAATAGTGGTAGCCAGGGTGTCATTATTTTTGCAACAGTCCCTTAAGCTACAGTTCCCATAAGGCAATGCAAAGAGGGCCAGGTGATACCTGTGCACACAGGTAGAATGTTACAGGAGAGGAACCCTGAGCTTAGGGAACCTGCATCTTTTACAATGGACAGTAGGCATGCCTCCCTTGTGCTCCAAAGGGTGACATTATGTCTTCCAAAGCTGTTCACCCATGCAAACATCCTTATAAAGATGAGAACAAAGGCAGTCAGCATCTCTGCTTGCAAGATAAACAGAAATGTGAGAGACCCAAGGAAAATTGTCCCCCAACACTCAATAGCTGTGTAACCCTGAGCCTCAAGTTCTTCATCTCTGAGCCTCAGTTTCTTCATCTGTAAAATGGGAAAAATCCCCACCTGGCACGTGGTTGGAGAGAATAAATGAAATATCAGTATAGTCTTCCAAGCATAGTTCCTGGCACACAACAGACGCTCAAGAAATGTTAATTACTTCCTCTTGCTGCCTTCCCCTTAACTAAATGACAGTTTGGTGAAGACTTTGCTCTGTGTAAATTCCACCCCTTGTACAACTCTCATTAGAATCCGTTAAAATAGTATCCATACGAAAACCTTTCCACCATTATTTTGTTTCAAGATGGCAGCCTACCCGGCAAATAGAATCTAAGTGTGTTTTGATCCCATTAGCACAGGATCAAACCTGATCAGTTTCAGCCCAAAGACTAACCATTAAACAATTCAAAAATCCTAAATCCTCAGCTCAGTGGTTCTCAGACTTTGTTGCATGTTTAAGTCACCTGGGGAGTTTTAAAAAATGCCACTGCCTCTAATACCAATGAAATCATACTCTCTGGGTGTAGGACTCAGGCACCAGTAGTTTCAAAAATTCTCCAAGTGATTCCAACCTGCAGCCAGGGACAGAACGGTTGCTCTGGCTCTCAATCAACTAGAAGAGTTTGCACGTGCTTCTTTGCAATTCTTAAGCTGTTTCACTGGCGTGTAATTGGTATAACTCTGAAAAGGTCGCCAGGCATTTGCAGGTACTTCACTGAGCCCAGGGGGAGCTGTGGCCTGGGCGACAGGAGTGGGCGCGCAGAATAAACTGAAAGGGGGTGTTCCATTCTCTAACAGAAGATAGGCGAGCACCTTGAACTTTGGAGTTCTCCCGTGCCTTGGTGCCTTGAGAACAGGGCTCCATGCCCCTGGGCGACGGATGGATGGATGCTTGCGAATGGTCCCAGGCTCTCAGCTCCACCCCCAAGCATCAGGCATTCTGCAAGCACACTTCAGTTTGAAAATAGCCCCAGTCCTTGCCTTGCTCCCTGGCAGACTAGATTGTAGGATTAACTCTTCATCTCCTGGCTGGGCTGTGGGAATCCTCTCTCCTCTCTTTCCTTAGGTATAAACAATCAATAATAAAGATTTTCTCGCTTTCCTCTCCCACCTTTCTTTGGAGTTGTTCTTAGGTGGCTACTTTTGCTTTTGGCAGATCCTAAAGGGGAAACTAAAGCAAAGTCCAGCACCGGGGAAGTGTTGAGCCCCCTCTGTCACCTGTTCTGTGGTTACATGACGGCTTCTCGCTCTGCGATGCTGCAGGCCAGTCTCCTCCAACCTCCATTCTGTCGGGGGTAAACGAAGGTGCACAGGAGGGGCTTCTGGGCCCTGAAGTCAGAATTTTGAATTTGCTTTGAGCTAGCGTTCAATCCTCCTCACTCATAAACATGCAAATGACTCAGGTAATTGAGACACCTGAAGTCCAAGTGAGCCTCATTTGTCTTCGTAATTCAGGCTGTGCAGCAAATTACCTGAAACTCAGGTGAAAGGGGGCTTTTCAGCCTGGGGAGAGCCTGCTGGACCGAGTCTTGTTTCCAAACGGAGGCTGCCTTTTCCTCTTGATGCCTGGCTGGAGCAATACGGACCAGAAACACTTAGAGAAACTGAGGGAGCCACTTTCCACTGTCACTGAAATAGCGGCCACGGTCCCAGGCTGGCTTTGAAAGCCACTTGGTGTGGGGGCTTCCTACAGAACCCAGACTGTGAGGAGGGAGCCCTGGAGCCTGGTGCTGCTGGAGGTGGGCACACCAAGTGACTGACCAGAGTGAGCCTCCCTTCATGTCACACCATCGGAAGGAAGGTCCCAGTCAGGCTGTGGAAAATGGCCCACTGCGGACACTGAGTCCCCACATGACTCATGAGGCTTTTAAATCATAGCTGTTTGGCAGGAGCATGGGGCCTGAAGAGGAGTTTGGGGAAAGGGGTTGGGGGAAGTCCCTCTGCCTCTCTAGCTGTGCTGCAGCCTCCGATCTGCCCTACCTCCATTTCCACGCCCCTCCCCGGTTTCCATTATGTGGGGATGATGGCACAGACAAGAGCTTTGTTCTTTCTCTTTTCCTGGGCACCTGCTGCTCCCTTCCTACCCACCTGAAGGCTCACCAGCCTCCACGAGTGACATCACAGGCCTGTCGCCGCGGAAACGGGCAGGGAGGTCAGGCAGCGGGGGCTTGATGGCTTCAGGCGGGGAGGAAGGGAAGCTGAGGTCCAGGGGGTCAGGGTTTCAGGAATGGAGCTCAAGAGGGATTAGAACAGACAGAGGGACGACAAAAATGTAGCCAGCAGGCTTCCCGAAACAGGGGCAGCTTTCTGAAGGTGTGGCTGCTGTTCTAAGGCTAAGCTGGCTGTAGCTCCCTGCAGCCGCCCTGCCCAGCGCCGCTCTCCAGAGCCTGACCGCTTACTCGGAGCTGGTTCTGCTTGTAATTTATTGTCTCAAAGGTCGGAATGTGCTTCTTAGGAAGACAGATTTCCTCATGGCCGTTCCTTGGGGACTGAGCTCTTGAAACCAATTGGCCCAAATTTCAGCCCAATTTGGGCTTTACGTTCCCACTGAGGGTGGGAGTGGCTCACCCCAGAGGCAAGTTGTGGGGGTGCTATGTGTCCAGAGCGTCAGGGCCGGCCTGTGTGGGAGACAGGGAGAGACAGAGAGGGCTGACCGGGCCCCAGGAGCTGAGGAGAGAGGGTACTTTATAAATCACCAGTTCCCTTTAAAAACGGAGTTTAACCTCCCTCCGCTTTGCTTTTGAATTTATTAGCAGTTTCATTTCCTTGGGTAATAATTCATTATCTCATTCCTGGCCCAGGGAGCAGTCCTGGCCCAGAAGTGGCATTTACCTTCCTCACCTTTAAGTGATGCTTTTTTAAGCTGTGTCATCTTCAGATCACGCTCAGCCTGGGCCCCATACCCCCTGCATCCCCACACGCCCTGAGGATCTTGTGGCGCCCCAGGTACAGGCTGATTCTAGGTGCACGCTAACAGAGGGGGAGGACCGCCCAGCTGGCCTGGTGGCCCTGCCCTGCCCTCCACTCCTCTCACCACATATCCCATATACCTCACCCCCGCCTTCCTCTCCCCTCCTCTCCTTTCCCCTCCTCCCTCATTTCCTCCTTCTTTCCCCTCCCCTTCTCTTGCCTCCCCTCCCCTCTCCTTCCCTCCCCTCCCCTCCTCACTCATTTACTCCCCCTCCCCTCCTTTCCTCCTCTCCCCTCTCATCCTCTCCTCTCTTCTTCCTCCCCCCCGGCCCCCCCAGCGCTCCAGCCTGTTTTTCTGATGCTATTTGCACCAGGGCTCTCTTTGGGGCCCCAGCCTCTCTCTATTGTGAAGCGAGACAGCAGCAGGCTGTGGTGAGATAGAGCCGTTCTGTTGGAGTCGAGATAACTGCTCCTGGGAGGGAACCGGGAACCAAGTGGAGGGTTGGAGGGGGCCACATGTGTCAGCTTAACTGGAGGATCTGAGAAAGCTATTTCAATCCCATCTCCGAGTGGGAAACTGGCAGATGCCCTTCTGTGGAATGAAAGTTTCTCTTCCTCTCCATCCTCCCTGCCAAGGAAGAAAGCTTGATTAACAAGGGGTGTGATGATGTGTTTTCACCGGGAAAAAGTCCTGTTCCCAAATCTCTTCTCTCCTCACATCACAGAAAAGATCCCATCACAGCCCCAGTATGCGGAGGAGGGGGGCTCTCCCCTAACTAGCCTACATCCCTCTCGAGTTTCTTCATCATTTGCTTCCGCCCTCCGTTGCTTTCTTCTTTCAGCACCTGCTGTGCCCCAGACACTGGACACTACGTGTAACAGTGAATAAAGCCAATGTGGTCCCTACCCGTGGGTTTACAGTCAAGTGGCACGTTTTTGCTGCTTGGTGAGTGACCAGGAGCATGTGTGAAATGATGAAGGCAGAGGGTTTTTCTCCTTTAGAAATCTAGTTTTTAACGCTAGTACAATTGGCTGGGTGCTTACTCTATCAGGAGAGTTTCCGGAGCCGTCTCCCTCGCTCCCCGCAGTGGGAGGTCAGCACCCCGTTATTGCTCCGTCCTACAGAGGGATGCGGGGAGCCTCACTGGAGCAGTAACTTGAGTCCAGCTCTGTCTGTCTCCACAGCCAGGCTCCATCTCTATAGTAGTGGGGCCCGAACTTGCCGCGTGATGGAACCACCGGATGCCCAAGGCCAGACCAATGAAGTCAGAAGCTCGGAGTGGGACCAGACCTCAGGATTGTGCAAGTGCCCAGGGACTCCAACCTGGGGCCATGCTTGAGAATCATTCCCCTAAGACCCTGCCGCTCAAGTGCAGACTGGGACCTCAGCATCACCTGGGACCTTGTTAAAAATGCTGGACCTAGGCCCCGCACCAGGCCTGGTGAACCAGAATCTGCATTTTAACAAGGTCCCCACCTGAAGCGGAGTATCTTGCCCCATGGGTATTAAATTCCCTGAAGGAGCCGCCCTGTGAAGGTGTGGCCTGCAGCCACCTCCTCCTACTCCATCAGCCTTGCTGTGCTGTCTGTGGGGGTCACAAGTCCCCAGGACAGCAGAGAAGGCGACACTTCTCTTCTGGGTCAGTCATCAGTCTGCTCCAATTCAACCTGACAAAGGAAGGGGCTGGAGAACAAGGGTGTGGGAGGAGGGAACCCCCTGACCCAGCATGAAAATCACTTGCAAATCAGTGTCCTGGAGGGTTTTCCCATCAGGGCTAGGGAAAGCCTTGCACCCCTGCAGGTGAGATTAAGAACTGGTGATGAGGTTGGGGTCTGCTCCAATCCCCTCCTCCGGGCCAGCAGCTCCCGTGGGCCCAGACCTGGCTCACGGAGCCCCTCCAGGCTCCTTGCAGATGAAAAGCTGGCGGAGTGGCACCTGGTGGGGGCCGCCTGTGCCCGGCTCCTTCTCTTCTTTACTCGAGCGAGCAGCTGTGACTGGACAGTGGGGCTCTCGGCACCTGGTGCATTTGTGTCCTATTTGTCAAAATCGTAGAGGAGGGTCAAGGCTTTAATGGCAGAGCCTTTCCTTCAGGTTAGAGCTGCTCTCCTGTTAATGGGCAACACTTGTTTTCTGGGCTGCTGGCAGGATGGGCAGGGATGGAGGAGAGGCTGAGAAACAGCTCAGCTTGTTCAGCTCAGTCGGGGGTCTCAGGCCACTGGGGGCCACTCCCGAGCCATGGGGTGCTGCCCAGGCCCGGGATCTGGGTCCCTCCTTGCAGCTTTAGAGAGCCACGAGGGAAGATCTGCGCAGATTCCGACCTGACTCTGCTACCAGCTGGCTGAGCCCCTCGGCACCTCTTAGTTGGGTGTATTTCTATCATCTCTGTAGTAAACATCACATAAGGATAAGATCTCTTATCCTCCTGTGAGATGCCTTTCCCAGACGGTTTCTTCCTCCTCTTCAGGTTCCTCCTGGTTCTGTTTCTATCCCAAAACTAGGTTCAAAAAGCCATGGAGAAAAGGGAACATTGAAATTGATACCCAGAGGTCAGAGTTCAAGACCAGGCTCTGTCACTTACAAGTCACATGACCTTGGACAAGTCGTAGACCTTGTCTGAGCACTGGTAACTTCATCTTCCAAAGATGGGAAGAATGAGGCTGGCTCTGCTGAGTTGCAGTGAAAATAAAATGATATAAACATGAAAGCTCCTAACACAGGGGCAAAGATATTGTAGGTGCTCAAATATCTATCCATTTATAGATTTATGCAAATAAAATCTGACTAGTTAGTGTAGTCCACTGGTCCTCAAAGTGTGGTCCCTGGGCCAGCAGCATCACCAGGGAGCTTGTTAGAAATGCACATTCTCAGGCCCTGCCCCGGACCTACAGAATCAGAAACGCTTGGTGGGGCCTATCAATCTGTGTTCTAATGAGCCCTCCAGGTGGTTCTGCTGCACACGCAAGTGTGAGAGCCACTGGTGTGACCACTAAAGGCTACATCTAATGAGCCATGAGTCACTGTGTGCTACCTTCGAGGTCACATTGATTTGGACGGGAAATAATCTGTATTATAGAACTCTAATGAGTTCTCCAGAGAAACATAGCCAATAAGAGATATAGATAGATAGGTAGGTAGGTAGGTAGACCAATAGATAGATTGATTGACTGATTACAAGGAATTGGCTCACATGATCATGGAGGCTGATTATGGGACTTTCCATGATGTGCCCTTGTGAGCTGGAGACCCAGGAAGGCCTAAGAGCTAGACAGCTGATGGTGAAGATTTCAGTCCGGGTCTGAAGCCCTGTGAGCCAGGAGTGCTGGGGGCGAGAGAAGATTGATGTTTCAGCTCTAGCTGTCAGGCAGAGTGAACTCAAGCTCCTCTGCCTTTTTGTTCTATTCGGTCCCTCAATGGATTGGAGGAGGCCCACCCACACTGGGGAGGGCCATCTGCTTTACTCGGTTCACCAGTTCAAATGCTAATCTCTTCCAGAAACAGCCTCACAGACACACTCAGAAATAACGTTTAGCCAGCTCTCTGGGCATCCTGTGGCCCAGCCAAGTTGACACATAAAATTAACCACACAAAACAAATAGAAGGTGTGCATGCCTATGGCACATACCATGTGTGAGGCACACTTCCATTAACCCACCTAAGCTTCCCAAACACCCTGAGTGTTAGGCGCTGATGTTATCCCCATTGTACAGAGGAGGAAACTGAGGCATGTAGAGGCAAGTTGGTGGGATCTGAATCCAAGCATCCTGCCTCCAGAGGCTGTGGGCAGTGCTTCCTCATAATGAGGTAGAGGATGTGGAGGGAAGCCGAGGGAGGGCCTGAGAGAGGGGGCAAAGTGCAGGATCAGGACGGAGCAAGCTGTTTTTGGGGAACACAGACCACACAGCTACTTTGTGACAGAGCTGGATCTAGAAGGGGTGTCTTTCCCTTCCCAGCCTAGAGCTCTTCCCCTTGTCCCACTCGTCACTCATTCTGGTGAGCCCAGATGTCTCAGCCACATGTGGGCAGATGGGCCCAGGGATTGCTTTGCTGGTGCAGCAGCTTCTACCCCACCCAACCGCAGACAGGCAGGACCCATGGGATCAGAGGGGTCAAAGGTCAGAACCCAGTGGAGGAGGAGGGTGTGCACACACAGCAACTGAGGAGAGGACAGCAGGGTCCCAGGGAAGCCTGCTTTTGGAAATTATCGAAGCTCTTAAGCTCTCCCATGTTGTACTCACAGCTCCTTGTCTGTCTTTCAATGTGATTATCACAAATGAAAATCGAAGTTGTACTGTGTTATTATTCGTGCAATGTCTACACTGCCCGCTGGGCTACAAGCTCCATGAGGGTGAGGGCCACACCCGTCGTGACACGTGGAATCCCTGTCATGGCACGGTGCCTGGCGAAGGGCAGACAGCTGTTGCCAAGTGAATGAATGAACCCACCTTAGTATGCCTTCCGCTCCCCTCCCGTAATTATTTATTTTCATGTCTCTTTTCCTTCTAGACTGAGACCCCCGTGACCACACAGACTGTCCTATCCAGCTCTGTGCACACAGTCCCCAGAACAATGGTTGGCTGTATATGTGCTTTTTGAGTTGAGCCCAATCAAATTCTCAAGTCCAGTGGGCCCAGTGGTTAATAAGATCATTCCTGCCCGGGGAGGGAGGGAATGCCGAATCCCGAGTCTCCAAAACACTGGGCTGGATTTTCTCAAGTTCCCTTTCCATGATGTCCTCACAGATGATAACTCCCTGAGGGTGGGACCCAGCATCCCATTTCCTGGGTACCAGGACAGAGCTGGGGCAGGGCTCAGCCTCCCTGGCAGCCTAACCCACACGGTGGAGAGACCGAAGCTTCGAGGTAAATAATTGCTACAAAAGGACTCCACTTAACCCTATTTTGACAACATAAGATTGTGAATCAACCCTCAATTAACCTCTTTTCCCAGATTCCCCTCAATCCAAAAGGTTTTATTCCGAAGGCGGGAAAGCTATTTTAAGATTACCTCTGTTATTGTGTTGATACCAAACTAGAATAGGTCAGCTTTTCTCGTGTCACCAGAAATACATAGTCACAGTGACCACCTGATGTAAAGAGCCATGCTGTCCCCAAGCATGCCCCTTCCCAGCCTCCCGAAGCCTCTCGCTCCCTCATCCACCGGGGCAGCTGCAGGAGGCATCAGCGTTTTGCTTAGAAATGCTGTTAAATGATGCCCCCCCACCCCTTCTCTCTTTTCTTCCTTTGGCTTCTGACATTTCCGGTCCAACCCACAAACCATCTTTGTTGGCAAAATGGTGCATTCTCATACAAAGAGACAGACAGCAAGGCCTAGGGAGGTCTATTTTTGGAAAATTATTAAGCTCATATACCAACCTTATTTTTATCCCAAACTTATTTTTTCATGAGTTAATAGGCCAGTTGGATGGGGGACGAGAGACACGAAGACCGGAGTGAGATGATACGGATAGCTTAAGGCAGGCAGGTCATGATGCAGGGCTTCTGCTCCTCAAAGAACACGTCATGGAGATATTGATTTGCTTTGGTCTATGTCCTCTTTATATTAATGAAGTAGCCACTTTAATATTCTCTGAAATGTTCCAGATACACCTTCATTGACTGGGGACTGTGAGAGCCACCATTTCTCATTCAAGTAGTTAAGGTGTTAACGGGCATGAGGAGGGTGAGGAGGGATGTCAATGGGGGGTGGATAAATAAATGATGACATAGCCACGAAGGAATATTATGCACCAATTAAAAATATATATGCAAAGAATATTTAATGATATGGAAAATGATCACAATATAATATTAAGTAAAAAAAAAAATTAAGACTTAGAACTGCATAGTCAGTGTAAGCCACATAATACATGTTGAAAGCGGACTAGAAAGAAATACACCAAAGGTTTTCTTCTCTGTACGTATCTGGATTTTCCCCATTTCCTGCAATGTGCCTTTATCCCATCTAGTTTTAAATCTTTCTTTATTTAAAACCTGTTTAAAGTACAAAATAAGACATTCTCTGTGTAGAAATAAATTCCAATTATATAGAAAAATAAATTCAAATTACATGGAAATGAAAGTTGTTCCCTGCCTTAACCAGTGTTATTCATTTGGTATACACTCTCCAGGCTTTATATATAATGTATATGTATAATATCTATACGTCTATATATCTACACACACACACGTGAGTACATATAGGTATAGATATTACACATATTATAAACATATGTGTGTATATATACATATGAATTTTAACACTAAAAGGAAAATAATGAGATAGAATTATACATATACATGTTATTATTCAGTTATTTTATGTTGGGGACATCAGGCTACTTTTCTTATTAAAATTAAAAAAAAATTTTTTTGAACACACAAGCAATTCCCGTTCAGTATAGAACACTGAACGGCCCCTTGGCTCTCACCTCTGCATGCCATGCCTGTGCAAACGCCAGCAACCATCCACTCGAGGGCTTTTTTCTGGCTGAGGGAGCAAGGTAGACACAGGCGGGAAGGGCGGGAGAGTGAGTGACCCTGGATGCCCTCAGCCAATGTCACCCTCAGTGGGGATGACCACACGCGTTCCACCCAGGGCTCCTCCAACTCCGGTGTGCACAGAGCGACCTGGAGGCCCTGGCTCCTGGAAGTGGGTGAAAGCCTGGCCCTTTGTATTGTCACCAAGTTCCCTAGGTGAGTCCCTGTCATGGACTGAATTGCATCCCCCAAATTCATATGTTGAAGCCCTAATCCCCAGTGTGAGTATATTTGGAGTTAGGGCCTTGAGGGAGGTAACTGAGGTTAAACGAGATGCTATTTTCTGGGCACACTTACCAAATAAAAGACTTCTACTTGAATCCTTAGGTGGTGGACAGAATAATGGCCCCCCAGAGACGTCCATGTCCTAATCCCTCAAGCTGGGAATATTTTATCTCTGTGGTAACAGAGATTTTGCCGGTGTGATTAAATTTAGGATCTGGAGATGCGGAGAGGATCCTGGGTTATCCAGGTGGGTCCAGTGTGATCACAAGGGTCCTTATAAGAGGGAGGCAGGAGGGTCAGAGGAGGGGATGGGATGGTGGAAGCAGAAATCCGAGGGACACGATTGCTGGCTGGAAGGGGCCACAAGCCAAGGAACTCAGGCAGCCCTTGGAAGCTGGAATTCTTCCCCAGAGCCTCCAGAAAGGCACCCACCTCTCCTGACGCCTCGATTTTAGTCCCATAAGACCCATTTTGGACTTCTGGTCTCCAAAACTGTAAGATAAAAGATCTGTGTTGTTTTAAGCCACTAAGTTTGTGGTAATGTGTTACAGCAGCCCCAGAAATTCATACACCTCATCTCAGGGCCAGCCTTTGGAGGAACCCACCCCAAGACCCAGAATTTCAGTTAACGGCCTTCTGTTCAGGATGGGGTCTCCACCGTGCCTGGCTTCCCACAGCGGGAGCTTTTCTACATATTTTACTTATGTCATCAGAAAAACATCCTTTTTCTTTTTTTAAAAAATAAAAGGTAAGCAAAATGGTTCTAATACGGAGATGAGGGAATGTCTTCGTTCACCCCACAAACATCTGCTGAATCCTGACTGTGTACGAGCACTGCTTAAGCGTGTGGGGTATACCAGTGAGCACAACCAAGATTCCTGCCTCTTAAAGCTTATGTCCCAGCAATTCTGGTTGGGGAGAGAGATAGTAAGTAATAAACGTCATAAATATGTAAATCATGTAGTAAGTGAGAGGGGATACATGCAATGGAGCAAAAGTCAGAGACCGGCAGAGGGGGGAGGTTGGGAGCCGTGGGGGTGGGGGTGGGGAGCTGACCGCAGGTTTAGAGTGCAGTCCGTGTCCGCCTCATTTGACTTATTTCTTTAGTAATCACTTATGTCACACTTACTCTACGTCAGGTTCTAAGGACTTTACAAATGTTAAATCATTTAACCCTCCTTGTAACCCTATGAATAAATGCCATTATTATCGCCGTTTTACGGATGAGAAAACTGACGCATGGAGAGGAGAAATGACATTTGCAGTGTCAGATGGCTAGGAAGTGGCAGAAAAGGGCCTTGAGCCCAGGCAGTGTGGCTCCAGTCTGTCCTCTGCAAAACGCTGCCTGAGGTTTGGGTAAAAACTTCAAAGTGATAAAGGACTCAGCCACGAAGTTCTCTGTGGGAAAAGCATTTTGAGCAAAGGGAACAGCCAGTAGAAAGGCCCTGAGGCAGGAGCATGCCTGGGTTATTTGGCCACATCTGTAAGGCAGCCAGTGTGCCTGGCAGGAATGAGCAGGGAGTGGTGGTCACTCAGGTCACATGCATGGGGTCTCGAGGCCACAGTGAGGACTTGAGTCTCGCTCTGGAGAAAGGGGGAGCTCTGCAGGGTTTTGAGCAGAGAGTGGCTTGCTCCGGCTGCTGTGTTCAGAGGGGCTGCCAGGGGCAGGGCTGGAGCAGGAAGCCCAGCCAGAGACGGTGGTAGCTTAGCCAGGGTGGCAGCAGTAGAAATGGAGAGGAATGGTGGTGGGATTCTGGAAAAGCTGAAGTAGAGCTGACAGGATCTCCCGATGCACAGGCTGTGGAGTGTGGGAGAAAGAAGCATGGTGATGGCTCTGAGCCCTGCCCTGAGGAACCAGCTGGAAGGACGGCCTTGCTCTCCGCCAAGATGCAGGGAGAGTTTGTCTCCAACAAGTGTGGCAACTCCCCCTGAGGATGAAGTCTCCGCATAACACGCTGAGGCCCGTCACCGTCCTGCTGTGGAGGCGGTACACCCAAGGGAAGGGCTTTCCGAGGAGTCTGTGGTAGAAATCATAACGACTGCTTGATGCTTTCCCTACCCAACTGGTCAGAAGGCCACTGGCAAGTCAAGAGGAGCATCAGAGAACCCAGGGGTCTCAAGGCCAAGACCCAAGCTGACATCCTAAAAGTCAGCCTCAGGAGTTAGAAGGAAACGTGTGTCTCCTAACTGCCCTGGTTGGCACGTGGTACCCCAGGCCCCCACCCTCCACCCCAGCATCCACTACTGGGCCACACGTTGCTTCTGCCCGTGACACATCCATATGATTGTATGTAAATTGCTCCAACTGTCAAGCCTCTGAGCTGCCATTGCCAGGGAACAGGTGGGAATTGTCAATGATGTTTTAACTGGTTACACAGGAACCCTCAGAGCATCTCTATTTCTTTGCAAGGGGAGCGGGAATGAGGAGCCTTCTTCAAATTGAACTCCAAGCAGAAGAGACTCTTGATACCAAAGACACTTAAAACTCACCACCAACCTCCAAGAATTCTGGTTGTGGCAGAGAAAACACAGCCAGTGAAGACAGTCCGAAATAGGCAAAAACAGAACACTCAGGGTAGAGAGACTGAGAGCTGTAGGGTCTCCCTGTCACTGCCAACATTTACAGAACTGATGGCAGGGAGGCAGAGCCTGTCAAGGAAGTTAATCGCCTAAGGAAATCAGTTCCCACAGATCAGACACTCCCCAATGGCACAAACAGGGACAAAGATGTCATGACAACAGCTCCAAGCAGGAGCAGAAGGCCCAGTTCAGACCGTGTGCAATCGAATAACTGTGTTATTCGGGCCCAGAGGGGGACCACAGCCGGCCTGCCCTGCACAGCCCTGCTGGCTGTGGTCATCATTGTCCTGAGTGAGGAAGGTGGGGTCCTAGTAGCGGAGCCCACTACAGCCCCTCTGTTCCCTTAAACCCCGTGAGTACAGGGTAAAGTCTCCGTGCAGAGTGTAGAATCCACGATTGCTGTAGTCTGACTGTTTGTGTCCCCCCACAATTTGTATGGTGAAATCCTAACCCCCAAGGTGATGGTATTAGGAGGTGGGGCCTGTGGGAGGTGATTAGGTCATGAGGGGGAGCCCTCCTGAATGAGATCAGTGCCCTTATGAAAGAGACCCCAGAGTGGTCCCAGCCCCCTTCCTCCATGCGAGGACACAAGAAGTCTGCAACCTGGAAGAGGGCCTCACCCGACCATGCCAGGACCCTGCATGGTCTTCCAGCCTCCAGAACTGTGAGAAATCAATGTCTGTTGTGTATAAGCCACCCAGCTTGTGGTATTTTGTTACCACAGTCCCAACGGACTAAGACAGTGGTCCTCAGCCATTGCTTTTGCCAACTCCATGAAGCCCCGCATCAAAGAACCCCAGTAGACGTTGATACCAATTCCTTGAGGCGGTCATTTGACGAGTATTTACTACACACTTCCTGCTCCCTGGGCACAGCACACAGAGAGCACAGTGGAGAGATGTCAGCCGTGGGCCTTCCTCTCATGCTGCTTTCAGTCTAGTCAACTGAAGGGACCGCTTGTGACAATTTGAGTCCAGGTGCTGGTGTCCAGAGTGCAAAATCTGGGTGGGCAACCACCTCCAGTATAGGTGTCCCCACGGGGAATGATGCCTGTTGCCGAGGATCATCCCTCCCAGCATCCCCCTCTGGAGCAATCCTATCCTTCCCTCCAGAGTAGGGCTTGGGTGAAGGGTGGAAAAGCAGTTTTCCCACCTCGCGGCTGGATCCCGCCCATCATCTCTTACTCTCCCCGTTTCTGCTTGTGAGGACAGTGTGTGTTGGGGGAGAGGAGGCATCTTGAAAGCTTTCTGTTCATCAGTCAATCTGTGAAGGACTGTCTGTACATGGTTGACTTTGTGCTGGGCCTGTGCTGAGCACGGCCATATAACAGGCTCTCACTAAGTACCTGTGGGCCTTCAGGGAGATAAACCCCATGAGCCCACCCGGGCAGAAAGGCAGCTCCATCTCCAGGGATCTCCAGACATCGTCGCATGAAGCGCCGTCCTGGAGAGAGGGCAGTAGGCATGCGCTAGGACACCCAGGACCCTGGGTTCTCCGCACGGTGTCCACACCCACTGGGCACTTCCTAGGCCAGCTGTGCCCATG
Organism: Ceratotherium simum simum; assembly: GCF_057802395.1. Classification (NCBI taxonomy): domain Eukaryota; kingdom Metazoa; phylum Chordata; class Mammalia; order Perissodactyla; family Rhinocerotidae; genus Ceratotherium; species Ceratotherium simum. Next base: position 54,665,273 of record NC_141915.1, on the reverse strand, counting down.
ACATCCCTCCCACCCTGCTAGTTTCCCATCCCTCCAGGAAAGGCGCTCTAGCCAAGGGCCTTGGTAAATACCGTCTCCCAATCCCAGCCCTCACCCTCAGGCCCGACTCCTCCCCGACACTCAGGCCTGTCTGCTGAAAGGAACTGGATCTGCATCTCTGACCGGCCTGTCACACGGATCCCAAGTCTCATGCTTTAGAGCTGATGGATCGCATCTTCCCGGACAGGTGCCCACGGCCGGGCAGACCCATGCATGCGCGGTCCCACTCAGTTATAAATATCTATAGAGTGCAATACCAAATAATTGTGGGGCATATTTCACCCTGCCTGTTGAACACATCGCAAGAAAGGAATTGATCCCCGCTGTTCCATTTATTAGATGGTGTAATACCACAAAAATCGTTTCCACCATATCCCAAACTAAATCATTTATTCTTGACAAAAATCCAATAAAGAGCTCAATCCTTCTCCATACGCAGATAAAGCACAGATTAATGGGGCTGCCTAGATCAAAAAATGCTGGGAAAATGAAAGTGAGATAGAGAGAAGGCCCCTTCCTCCTCCTCATTCCCCCAAGGCTGCCTGGGATCAGAGTTTTATTACAAAAAGCTGCGTGAGTATTACAGGCTAATCCGTAAATCCCGGCCTAGGAAAATATGTGACGGATTTGTAAATTGTGCCCTTTACAAATCTGATTGAACTTTTTTTTTCACCAGGAATTTTGCGGTTCTCCTCTCTCTCTTCTCCTGGCCTTTCCTCATGTCTCCGATTGGGCAGGGTAGAGCCCAGCCCCCTCCACGACCCCTCTTGACTTGACTTATGGAGGATGGAGATTTCTGGGGGTACAGGAGGCTGAGAAAACAGTCAGCTTCTTTTCATTTACTGTCTACAGGGAAATCAGATTCAGGTGGGGTCAGGGCCGGGGCCAGGCATGTCAGGTGTAAGGGGTCTGAGACACACTGGCAGCCAAGTGTGGACGTGGTGAAGGACTGCGGGGTGGATTATACATCATTTCCAGTGGAGAAAGGGAGAGGTCAAGCTGGTGATCCTCAGAGCCACAGACGAGCTGGCTGGAAGAACCTTTGCAAGCAGATCTCATCTTGCCCATGGACTTAAGCTTTAAGTTACCTTAAACTCCCATAGCATGTGGGTCTCCAAGGTCCATCGGGTGTACCCACCACATGCTTTCCTCTCTGTACGCCCCATCTAGGAGGACCAACCATCTCAGTTTGCCTGGGAGGGAAGGGGTTCCCAGACACAGGACTTTCAGTGCTAAAACCAAAAAAGTCCCTAGCAAACTGGGATGATTTACCTGCTCTGCCGAAAAGTTCCAATCTGTCTGCACCATGAGAGGAGCTCATCGCTCAGGCCGGCTTCTAGCTTTCTCAGGCACGTCCCTTGCAGGGTTGGGATCCAGGATCTGTCACTTACTACCTGTGGACATTGGCAAGTTACTTAGCTTTTCTCAGCCTCAGTTTCCCCATATGAAAAAGGGGGATAGAAACCTCTACTTCATAGAATCATCATGAGAACTAGAAACAGCGCAAGTGAAGCCCTGAACAGGCGGCTGGCATAGAGTAAACACACGGCAACGTCTTCATCATTGTCATCGCCATCATTTGAACACGTCTCCTTAAGGAAGGCTGCGAAAAAACCATGAGAGTAACGAAGGGCTCTCCTGACTGTGGGAGAAAAGACATCCTCTCCTCACCAACTCACGACAAATGCAGCCCCCAGCCTTGCAGCTTGAGCGCTGGCCGGAGCCCAGATTAAGTCTTTAAAGCAGCCGCTCCTGCAAGCAGCTGGGAAGCAGATGATGGGCCGGGGCCCAGGCCTTTCTGCTTGGCGCTGCGCCTTGCATAGTTTTGATCCTGTGGGGCTGCACCCCAGCACCCCAGGAAAATGACTGCTTCCTCTCCTTAAAGATTTCCACAGGCAGAGGAAAGTGGGAGTGGGGATGGTTGCCCTGGCAACTTTGCTCACCCCCCTCCCCACACTTGGGCCTGCTCAGCCTGGAAACAGGGCTGGAGAGAAACGAGAATAGGGGTAGGATCCCGGAGGCCAGCAGTCTGGAGCGGCATTCCGCAGGTTTATTAGAAGTGTGACAAAACAGTGACACCCCTGAGAACCAGAGCACTGCTCTCCCAGTCCCTGCTCATTTCCATCGCTGTCCCTGGATGCACTGTCCCTCAAATTCCACACGGGAAGTTCTTCCTGCTGTCCCACCTCCATCCTTTCAAAGGCCAAGGCCACTTTTGGACCAAGAAGTAGAAAGTTGAACTCGGCTGCTGGCCCCTGCAGATCTGGTGCCTGGACCAGGTCGCAGGAACATAAAAACGTCATGTCTTGCTTGGGTCCTAAGATGGACCTGCTGCAGTCCCTGCGTTGCAGCAGAAAACAGGATGGAGGGGAAGGATGACGGGGTGAGGTTCAGAGGAGATGAGAGCCTCTTGGCTGGTCCCATTAGAACAGTGGAAAATCCAAGCTCTTTGGGGAACAGAAAGTAAAAACAGAGGCTGCAATGAGGCAGGTGATCCAGGCCATTGAAGAGCAACTTGTGGATAGGACTTTCCCAGAACATTCTAGAAAAAGCGGAGCTCCCATCTGCCAGGTCTCCAAAAGCAGGAGAATGGACCACAGGACTTCAGTCTGCTCCCTCAGAGCCGAGACGCTGCCCTTTTGTCGCTGAGAACAGCCAATCTGGCTCTCCACCTCCCTCGTTAACCTCTATCCCTCCATTTCCCGCTGAGGTTTAATCCTATTTCCTGCATTCCAGGTATTTAGCCTGGCAACCCAGAGAGCCACTCAGTTGTGCCTTTCCCGTGCCCCCGTCTCAGCTGGGAGGGCTCAGAGAATGGCCTCCCGCCACCACTGCCATGGATGGTGTCTCACGAGTGGTGACTCCTGCCCTTTGGGTTCTTGGCATCAAGATGCCACGATTCAGGTTATACTATTGATGGGGTGCTAGTGCCAGTGGTGAGGAAAGCAGATGATGGGGCAGTGGGGTGCAGGGGCAGTGCCCTGAGCTGTGAGTGTGTGTGTGTGTATGTGTGTGTGTGTGTGTGTTGGGGAGGGGGAGGCTTGTGGAGTCGGAGGTGAACAAGTCAATGGAGACATCCTCTTTTGTGAACTCAAGTTTAGGGTAGTTGAAAATTACTGCCTGGAGATGCTTTTTCTTTTCTGGCATTGAGGAGGGGGTAGCATGAAAGAGGGGGTACAGACGTATTGGAGGACGGGTTCCCCATTCAGTTGGAAGTGACATGATATCTACCCCTCCACCCATCACTCGAAAGGCCCAAGTTGTCAAGACGTAGACTGAGTGGCGGGAGTCTCAGTAGATGGCACAGCCTGGGGTCGGGGATCAGGAGCCCCATTAGTCACTACCTGGCCCCCATCTTCACCCCCTGCTGCTCCATCGGGGCCCATAGAATGACCACCACAGCTCCATTGGGGTCACGTGGATCTAGTTCCCTCACGAAGAATCCCTTTAAGGGAAGGAGGGCAGTTAGCAAGTGCTGTCACCACATCAAAGGTCATCGGCATGAGGCTCGGCAACTCTGGTCCCCACTACCCCCCTGGGATCCTCCCACCAGGCCTAAAGTCAAAACTCCAGAGATGCAGGTACTTGGGTCCCAGCCAGCACGTGTAGGACCATCGGGGTTGATGGGTGGAGGGACCGGCCAGAGCAAACCCGGCCAAGACGGGGGAGCATCACAGCCGCTCCTTATTTATTGGAGTCCTCCAGCCCCACAGTCGCTGGCTCTGCTCAGTATTTTATTCTTGTTGCACCTGCTCAGGCGGCGGAGCTGCAGGCATTTTTGATAAATGGATTGAAAGGTTTGTCTAGGTTTGCTGAAGCTTCTATAAGTGCCTCTGTATCTTCCACTGAAATTATATTTCCCAACTTCCTACAGTGATTTCTCTCCCCTAGTGACTGCTCTCATGCACTCTCGCTCTCCTTTTCCCTCTCTCCTGTGTGCACACACGCGCACACACACACGATAGGCAAAGATGCGCATATCCATGCACTCACAAACTCACCTGCACACAGTACTCGGGGCACCCACCTAAAGGACCCAGAGAGTGACTCTGCCCACTGATAAGGAAGCACATGTGACAGCCATGTACGCGGGCACACACCCTCATGCACGCAATGCAGATACAGTGAAATCCTCAGGCTGCCCTTTCTGAGCCCATCTGGTCTCTGAGTTTTGAATGAGGAACCCAAAGGAAGGCTGAGAGACCAGAGGCTCACCCAGAGCAAGGGTAGAGATGGATGGGCAGACTCCAAGAAGGACAAGCGCCGCAGCCTGGTGACCTCTGCCCCAGCCCCCACCCCGGTGAGGCTCCGAGGAGCCTCCCACCCCATCAGCTGGCTGCCTCCTCCAGCCGTCCTCCTTCCGCATCCGCCTGCCCAGCCCTGATGGCCCCACTGGGCCAGCTGGAGGCTTTATCCCAGCCACATCTGAAACAGCTCAGGAGCTGCCGTGCCCAGCCGCCAGCCTTTTCCATAAATAACTCCCTGGGCCTGGCTCCTTACCTCCTGGTGACGTCATTGGCCGTTGGCCCAACTGATGAGGTCACAGGCTTCCCTTCCCCCTGCACTCCCTCCTGGGTGGAGCGCGAGACCCTCATCACGGAGCCTGTCTGCACCCCATCCTGTTCCAACCCAGCCAGGCAGTCGAAGTAGGTTCTCCACCATCTGGGATGGCTGCGTGGTGGTGCCAGACAGCAGACTTCCCCATCCTTGTCGCCAGTTACTGAACAGCCTCCCAACTTTCCGTCTCCCCACTGGTTTCTCCTCTCATCATGATATAGTTTCCAGGTGACAACGGACTCATGAGCTACGAGGGCTGTGGTGAACAGCTGGCACCTGGATGGAGCCCGACCTGGTTCCCAATCCTGGCCTCCCCACTGACTAGCTGTGTGACTTTGGACAAGAGGTTTAACCTCTCTGTGCCTCTGTTTTCTCATCTTTAGATTGGAGGTAATAATTGGACCTATCTCAAGGGTTGTTGTGAGGCTGACATGGGCTCATGCATACGAAACAGTGCCTGGTGCGTTATTAAGCAGTGAATAAATCAATTCTGTGATCACATTTCCACGTGCATAGACCATCAGGAGTGCCTATATGTGCTGTGGGTGGGGGAGGGTCTCTAGCTTTGTGCATTTTCAAATATGCAACGGGCAGAAGCATGGGTGGTCTCCTCTCCACGGCTCTCACTTCCCCACAGTCACCAAAGCTGCCACTTTCCCAGCTGGACCTGTTCCAGTCTCCTCCCTCTGTGCCAGTGGCGTCCTCAGCTCATTCCTGATCTATTGGTACCGGAAGTGGGAAGAGCAGGGGTATCAGAGGCACTTCTGTAGGGGGTACTCCAAGACCCCTCCCCTCCTGCTGTCTCACCTCCACCCCACAGTCAGTCACCTCCAGCAAAAGGAAGCTGGCTCCCTCCCTGGTCAGCACAAAAGTAACGGACATGAACCAGCATCATAAGACACAAGAAGCCCTTGGCCCTTGTCTCCAGATGTGTGTGTTTGGAGAAACACATTGAGATGGCCGTGGGGACACGGACCACCTCTGGATTCGAGAGTGGAGAAGTTTCACTATGCGATTTTCTATTTCGATGCTGTCCGAGATGGTAGTCCTAAGCCACATGTAGCTGTTGCGCCCTTAACATTGGGCTAGTGGGGTGCTGGAAGCGTAAAGTACACACCAGATTTCAGTCACTTAGTATAGAAACGAGAATGCAATACGTCTCATGAATAATTCCTTTATAGTCATTACATGTTGAAATGATACTATTTTGCATATTGGGTTAAATCAAATATGCTATTAAAATTCATCTCACCTGTTTTTGTTTGTTTGTTTTTTACTTTTTCAATGTGGCTACTAGAAAAATGAGAACTACATATGTGGCTTGCATCGTACTTCTGTTGGGCAGCACCGATCTGTTCTGCTGAGTTCTGAGAAACACCCATTGTTCTACCCAGCCCGAGGATTCTGACTCTGTAATGTGTGCCTTCAGAGGCTGAGGCTGCTGCCTTCCGCTAAGATATCCTCCACATTCAGTGTTCCCCTGCACAGGGCAGCTGAGCAGGTATTCTTGCCTGGCTTTCTCCCCATATGTGGACTCTGCCTGCCCCCCGCCCAGCACCCTGAGCTCAGCCTTACCTACTTAGGGGGGCTCCCTGAAGTTGGCCAAGACACCCCCAGGACACCAAATCTCCAGTGCCAGGCAGCCCCTCTAGTCTTGCTGTCACATCTTCACGATTTTGCTCATCCTGGAGCCCCTACCGAGAAGTTTTGCTCCTCTTCTCCACTCAAGTGGGTCTTATTCATCCTTTAAAATCTAGGTCAGAAGTCACCTCCTTCATGAAGCCTTCCCAGATCCCTTCAATGAACGAATCACTCTGAGATATCATAGTACTTTCCCTAAACTCAATTAAACTATTTATCAGAATGTGCCCCCATAGAAAGCACTATGACCAGGCCATTTCTATTAACCTAAATCCTCAGAACAATCTTGGGAGATAGCTGCTCTGATTATACCTGTTTTCTATATGAGGAAACTGAGGCACAGAGAGATGAAGCGTCCTGCCCAAGATGCAGAGTTTATGGTAGAGGAAGTCGAATTCCAACCCACAGGGTCTGGTTCTCCAGTCATGCTCTCTCTGCTGTGCCTGAAGGCCCTGGCCACAGCTAGTGCAATACCTGGTACCCCCCAAAGACAGAGAGTCTTGAGAGCCAAGACCCCGTTTATCCATCCCTGTAATCCTCTAGGCATCAAGCTAGGTCCTGACACACAGTAGGTGCCCAATAAATGTGGCCCGAATGAGATCAGCACTGAGTTTACTGGCCTTTAAAGCCCTCCTCGGCTGTGATTTGAAATTGGACTCCAGAGCCCACGTCCTCCGGGCAGCCCACCTCCCTCCCCTCACTCCACCCTCCTCCCCTCCGCCTTCCCAGCCCAGCTGCCTCTTTCTTGCCTCCCCAGGGTCCTCTCTATAACTGTTTAAAACTCAGTTACTGTTGTGCGACCTCTGTCAGCCGGGAATTAATTCCCCAGATTACCACTGCATAAAAACTAAACTCCCTCTTTATGGTCTCTACGCGCTCTGCCCTTTCCTTTATGCAAGGCCCTCTGCGCTTGCAGAGAATAAATAAGTACGGTCTAACTTTTATCAGCCTTGAGCGGCTGTAGCCCTCAGGGGGCGGTGGGGTCTGAAGCTGCCTAGAACCCCAGCCTCAGTTGGGGGTTGGGGAAGTGGGGCCATCTGGACCACTCTGTGCACCTGAGCCTAACGCTCTCCGTTCCGGCCTCCCTGGGTCTTCACCAACCAGGCACGGCTCCCTCTGTGGTCCTCGGCCACCCCCACCTGCCACACGCTCCCTTGAGAAGCAGCTGTGGGCTCCACAGTGCACCCCTCCTTACATCTTTCCAACCAGCCACTCGACTGTGATGAGACCGGAAGGAAAGCCGACGACACTTCAGCAGTGGGACAAGCCCCCGCACTGACAGAGGCCGGGCAGTGGGCGCGAGGTCTGTGGCCACGCTGGAGAAGGGAGGTTCTCCCCGCAATCAATCTGCACAATCTCCATCTTGCTCCTGCCCACCCACCGCCCCACCCCCCACCCCGCAACCCCGTGGGACCTGGACCTGATGCTGCTGTCTGCTGGCTTGAAGTCAAAGTCCTGTAGTCCCTACCGGTGTTTTCCATTGGGAAAACAGGGAAGTCTCTGTCTTCCTGGTTCCCGTGAAAAGATCTGTGTGAGGTCCAGTCCATACTCTGTTGGAAAGGGGATACAAACAGTCCTGTCCAGCCCCATGTTGCAAAGAAATATCCCCATCAACAATTCCCCCTGAGTAGTAAATGATGATTAAGACCAAAAAGTAAGAGCCTCTTTCCCCTTCCTTTCTACCTTCCTTACATCTGAATCCCAAGGCAAAAAGCCACCATGATCCATTGCCTAGCGCACACAACCACCTCAACTCAGATCAGTGAAGAACCCTTCCGCGCTCTTCCCCAGCCCTCGGAGCTGGGATTTCCTCCCCGCCTCCACCCTAGATCCCTTGCGCTGCCTCAGAGGGATCCGTGACTGCCTGGAGACCAACGGTCACTTCCTTGCCAGGGAATTGTGGGGAGAAGGTATCTGGAGGGTGAACACTGGTTGGAGCGGGGTGCGGGGGAGCAGGCAGATTTAGCAAGTAAAACTACAGGATGCTTAGTTAAATTAAACAACAAAACTAAAATAAACAATGGATAGGTTTTTGGTACAAGTATGCCCTGTGCAATAATTGGGATATACTTACACTAAAAATGTCTCCATTGTCTGTCTGAAATTCCACGTAGTTGGGCGTCCTGTCATTGATCTGGCCATCCCAGCCCTGGGCTGTAGGCTCAGGCTTCCAGAAGTGGTTGGGGGGTCTGTGGATTGTCTGCCTGTGGAGGAGGCTTGAACCCATAACGACTCCCATCGGTGACCGTGTGAAGTCACAGTAGGACGGGGTAAGCGTCCTGCTCCAGGACTGGTGGTCCAGTTCTGCCCTCCCAATGGAAGGATGGAGCCCCCTCTCTTTCTGGCCTCCAGAACTCCCAAGCCTTTGCGTGCGCTCTAGCCTACTTAAAAGGACCAGTCCCCACCCTGAGCCCAGCTCTCCCTTCCCGGGGGCCCTTTGTGAGCTGGGATCTCCTGCTATGAGTTATTTGCCATGTGTGTGTTTGGCTCAGGGATGGCAGCTTTCGGGGCCAGTTGTGTCATTTTCGAGCACGCCTTTGAAGTCCACTGGGCCCCTCAGCTGCTGCCTCTCTCAGCTCAGCTCCGCAGAGAAACCGGCTGTTCGGGTGTTTCTATATCTGGGCATTCCCAAACACTACACCCCCGTCCCGCTCCTCCCCACCCTCCACAGAAAAGTTCCTGGAGATGGGAGCAGCTATATCTGAGACAATTGCTTAATTAGGGGAAAATTACTTAAATTTCAGCAGCAGCGGCAGCAGCCACTGTGCACTTCTGACTATAAATGCTTCTAAACCCCAGCTCCCTGAGAGAGGAGATGGCTGCCCACTCCACACCCACGCCTTCTGCTCCGAGGAGAAGGGAAGAGAGAACCTGCACTGGGTGTCACCGACGCGGTCTAGGACCCTTTCGCACACACACTCACATGTGCACACACACCCACGCGCTTGTCACCCTCAGCACCGTCTCAGCTGGGCTCTGCTAGACACTGGCAAGCTTGCGATTTTACCAAAGGCCAGGGTCCGACACACTTTTCTGTGAAGGGTCAGATAGTAAACAGTGTAGGCACTGCAGGCCATATGGCCTCTGTTGCAATTCCTCAACTCAGCTGCTGCGGCACGAAAGCCGGCACAGACAATACGTAAATGGACCGGCAGAGCTGTGTGCCAACACACCGTCATAAAAACAGGTGGCAGGGTGGATTTGGCCCGTGGGCCAGTCTGCTGACCCCCATCCAAGGCTAACTGTTGGGGCTACAGCTGGTGCGACTGGCTAAGGCAGTTCTTGGTGCGACGGGGTGAGGAACACTGCGAGCAGCCCACACCCACCCCAGGCCCAGGGAGCTCTGAGTAATGGCTGCGCTCAGCTGCTAGGCTGGCATCATGGCAAATATGGGCTGTGGGGCAGGACTGTCCTGGTCTTCAGTCCTTGCTGTGTAATCTGGGACCAGGTACTAGACTCTGAGTTTCCATTTTCTCCTCTCCAAATGGGTAATAACGATCATTCCTTCCTCCCAGGGTCATGGTGACCATAAGTGGACGTGGCATGTGAGGCTGTGTTGGGTCTGTAGTAAGAGATTAGCGGGTGTCAGCTTCTAGGAGTGGTATAGAGTGAGTTTGGTCTTAGTGTTTTGGCTCTCAGAGGAGAGTCCTTGCAGGAAGGTTTTAGGATTTCTGTCCCTTCTTCCCCCCAAACTTGTCATAATCCTATGTTTCCTTCTGACTGTGCTCCTGGGGGCCCGCTGAGCTCTTCCGAAGCTTCAAAGAGAAGTGAGTGGAAAGCCCAGGGTGGCCTCTGCAGGCCGGCAACCTCTCTGGGCAGAAGCAGAAGCCGGTGGGGTGAGCTGACTGCCGCCCCCTAGCGGCTGCCCTGGACTGGCTGTCCTGACGTGGGTGTTGTTCAGGCGGGGTACGGCCGCCCGCCAGGCTGCCCACAGGGGGGCGCTGGAGAGCAAGCCTTGGGCCCCTGCTCCTCCCTGCACCACTGCCTCCCGCACTCTGGGTTTACTCTCTGCAGTCTTCCTAGGCTGCTTCCTTCCTCCAAGTCTCCTCTAGTGACCAGAGACACTGTGCTCTGCTCCTGGGAACGAAACAGCCTCGTCTACAGTTGGTGTGGGCTGGGCAGAAAGGTCAGTCTGAAAGGAGTAGTCCATGACATGTTGTTGGGCCTTAGAGCCCGGATGTCCCTGCTAAGGTTGGTCCCTGGAGGGACAGTGGTGCTCACGTAAGGGCCGGCTGCTAAACGTTGGGCGCTTGTGGCAACCTGGGGGTTGGGGAGGAAACAGAGACCCCAACAGTGACACTGAGCAGGATAGTGAAGCATAACAGAGTGTGAGGGAGCTTAGGGCCATGGGGCCAGAAAGTTTGAAAACAAGAACAATTGAGGACCCAGGACCCTGGTGGGGGCAAGCGCTCAGGAATGGTGGGTTCAGGGGACGGAGATCTGGCAGCTGACCCCAGAGACGCCACCGCATGCACTGCACTCCGGATGCTTGAGGGAGAATAGATGAACCAGGAATAACAGCGCTGGGATGGAGACGGCGGGATCCCTGGCCTAGAGCAGTGCACGTGCACGTCACTGGCTGGCCAGCGTTTACCGAGACACCAGTCGCTGGTGAGTCCATTCCATCGTGAGCTGAGGAACGTGTGCTCAAACCATAACTAAGTGGCACAGGGTCCAGACACCAGCTGCCCTTACATCGCAGTAGAATACTTGGTGTATGTTAAATAAACTGCTGAGCGGGTCAGGCTGGCAAGAACACAGTGGAGGAGGAGGGGACAGGACTCAGATCCAGGGACATGGCCTTGGGGACAGAGGGAGCAAGCCCCAGGGACTTGGTGGCGATGTCTGTTTGGGCTCCCTTGACTAATGACTGGCGGCCACCTCTTCCTGGGGTCTGTTTCTCACTCACTCGCCCCTCCAGCCCCCTTGTCCTCTCCTGGCCTGCTGCCAAAGCAAGCGAAAGAAACGGCCTGTCGCTCTGCCCGTGATCGAGTTCTCCACCCTTCCCAGGAGATGCCTCCCTCCTGCAGGCAACCAGGCTGGCACCTGGGCTTTGGGGCTGGGCCCGAGCAGGGCCCTTGTCACTGGCGCTCTGGTCCTGGAGCGGAGCTGTCCATTTTGATGCTCTCGGGCCTGGGCTGCAAATCAGGGGTCAGCAACAGGCTCCTTGAACGGGGCTAGTGCATCACCGCACACAGTGAATCCGATTTTCTCCCACCTGTGTCATTGCTGGGCCTGATCTGCTTGACTCACAGCCCTTGCATACGCCTGACCTTCAAACCCAGGCCCATCTGCAGCTGCAGCTGCCTCCCAGACCTGAGGCCTGACTAAGGCAGGGAGTCGAGTGAGTGCTGGCCCGCTGCTCCCCAAATCAGCACGCTGAGCTGGAACTCTGACCTCAGCCCCAGTCTCTGGCTCCTGGCCGTGTTCCCCAGGTACTTAAGCCCTGCCTCGTATCCCATTTCCAATTCCCTGCTCTGTCCTTTGCCTTTGTCCATCACCTGCTGCTGCAGCAAATCCCGGATGGTATCAGGATTCTGCTACCCGCTCCCCACATGTGGGCACTGCGTCTCCCCTCCCCACCAGGTGGGTCTGCCTGCCCACCTGAGGGGTCTCTGACGCCCATCCTGTCATCGTCTTTCACTTTATTACCATTTCTTTCCAACTGGTCTCCTTGCGTCCAGCTCCTTTCTCTAACACAGTGGCTCTCAAAGGATGGTCCTGGACCAGCAGCCCCAGTGTCACCGGGGAGCTTGTTAGAGATGCAGGTTCTCCAGACTTGCTGAATGAGGAACTTGGGGGGCGTGGCCCAGAGTCGGTGTCTCAGCAAGCCCCCAGGTGACTCTGATGCCCTCAGTGCTGGGAACCACCAAGTCTAGCACATCTTCCCCCAGCTTCTAGAATGTTCTTTCTAAAACTCAGACCAAGTCCCCTCATTCTGCTGCTCAACAACAGTTGATAACTCTCTTGTGCCTTCAGATTTAATTCTCAATTAACTTCTTAAGCACTGTGTTCCAAGCCCTTCATCATCCGGCCCAAACTTCCCTTTCCAGCCTCCTCTCCTCATCTCCCTTTCGGCCCAGCCCTTCTGGCACCCGGCTACTCCTTCTGACGACTGAAGGTCAGGTTCAAACATTGCCTCTGTAAAGCATTGCCCAGCCCTCTTTGTCATCCTGGGACATTTAGCCACGCCCCTCAGTGCTCTGAGCCCCTGTACATACCTCTTTCCTGGCAATAGTCTAACATACTATAAGTACCTGGGGACACTGACCTTCCCCATTCACAGCAAGCTTCTGGAGGCAGGGATAACGGACTTCTTCAGCATTACGTCCCAGTGCCGAGCACTGGGCAGATGTAGAGTAGTTGCCCATACATATCTATGATGATGGGAATGAATCTGACTCTTCCCAGTGTCTGTCAGAGCCCCACCCTCACCCCCAGCCATCCTCCAATCCACTCACCACCATCTTGATCCAATGCCCACCCGCCTGGACTCTTAGGGCCTCCTGGGACCTCTCCTGATCCCTCCTGTACTCCCCTGGGTCCATCTGGGCCAAGTCGCTTCCAGCCCAGGTCATTCTGCAGCCAAACGGGATGTAGGAAGAGCAAGGGAGAGGGCCTGTGGGGCACCACTGGGCTGGTGAGAATCTGGGCCCCATCACAGGGGTGGGGTGAGGGGCGCCTTGAGATCCCTTCGAATGGCACAGTTGATCCCAACGAACGGAGGACAGCTGAGACATGGTGGATTCTCCCAACCAGCAGCTCACTCTCCTGTTACCTGACTTAAGACGACAGGATGGGGTTGGGGTGGTCTTTATTCATTTATTTTGTCTGTGCTTTTTTTTTTTTCCCCCAGTAGATTTACCTTCCTAATTATGTCTGCTTACACCAATATTAAAATATGTTTGTATTCCCTGTACACACAGCAATGGATATAACGGCAAAGCGGTCCAGAGGCAGGGTGGTCCAGAGGCTGGGCAGGGGCTGAAAAACATGGAAATTAAGCCTTTGCTTCAACCCACAAAATGAACAATCCCCAGGCAGGTAATCCAGAGTTGTATAATTTTTTCAGTGGGGCCTTAGCGATCTAATTACCTCCTAGGGGATATTTTTGACCTGTCAACAAACTCCATCTTTAGGTGTGTTTGGCGAACGGAAGGAGCCGGGACGCCGCCCGGTGGGGCTCCTGCCGGCTGCTCAGGCCCAGCTTGAGGAGCACCAGAGCTTTTGTGGTGGGGAAATTACGGGGCTGCCTGGTCCCCTCAGCAACGCTGCCCTTTAGAACTTGGCCCAGACCATGCTGAGTCCTGAAGCCCTCCCAAGAGCGCCACGCCCCGGCCGTCCTTGCCACCCAGGGCCCTCCCCTGTCCTTCAAATTCCAGTGTCCTAGACCCTCGGCAAAGGGAATGTGCTGTCCTCTCTCTGCGACCTCCCGCAGTTCAGTTGTGTCACTTTAGATCTCAATTATGATTAAGCACACCCACGCCAAACCCAGGATATACAGGAAAGCAGAGCAAGCCTGGGTCCCCTCTGTAAGTGACAGCAGTATGCCTGTCCTCAGCTCCATCTCACCCACCCTAGGGAGACACTCCAGGTCCCCTCCTGTGATGTGATGGAGACCAGCTCGGTTCTTTTTCCCTAAACCTCTCAGGTCGCCTAGCAACCTCGACAGGCGGCCCCCCTGGCCAATCACCTGTGGCTGCCGAGACTGAAGGGAGCCTGGAAACCAAGTGCCCCGCCCCACCCGCCACCTCTCAATGCCCACACCCCTTCAGGTCCCCTAAAGAGGTAGGCACAGTGACCATCGTTTCTCACCTCACCCTCTGCTCCCCACCTGAGGCCCATTCTGTGGCTTAATCTGTGACATTTAACATAAATAGTGTTCTATTCCCAGCTGACCTTTAATGGCTTTTATCATCAGCTGTGGTTCCTGGCAGCCGTACAAGAGCTGCTGTCTGCTGCCTCAGTCTGTTCCAGCAGAATGCCCGAGGAGGCCCCACGGTTTTCACCACGTGAAGCCAGGGGGCCCCTGGAGATGTCTGCCCAGGCTTGAGCCTGCCACCCGCCGCCCGGAAATATCATTGTGTGTTTCAGTTAGAATTAGTGGGGAAGTCAGTTATTAAGTGGTTGGTTATTATGGTAATGGAGACACTCCACATTAACCGGTGCGGGCCACTCTTGCCTTCCGCTAATGGCCACTTTTTAGACCCCTGATCCCTCCCTGATGCTCAGCTCAAGTGGAGCAGGATAGAAACAGGAGGGAGGAGGCCCAACGAGGAGGGTATTGCACCCCACTCCTCCCCTCTGCACCCCCACTCCCACTTCCCCCAGCAGACATCATCCCCGGGAGGTAACTTGCTGTAGTGACATTAACAAAGCCTCCACCTGAAATCACAAGTCTTATCCTTATGCCACCTGAAACAGAAGCCCTTGTCAAAGCTTGTGCCCACCACCACTACACCCCTCTCAGCATCCTTCCCGCTGCTCACAGACGCTTGTGCTGGCATCACCAAAGGCATTTCACAGACTCCTTCCACAGAGCAGAGGCCCTGCAGATGCTGAGGGGCAGAGCAATGCCAAAGGACCCCCGGGCTGGAGGGCAGGCGAGCCAGCCCTGGCCTCACCCTCCCAGGTGAACTTGGGCAAGTCACACGACTTCTCAGAGCCCCAGCCCCTCTCTGTGTAGTGCAAGTTTGTGTCAGGAGTTCCTGACCATTGCCCTGCTCCAACAGGCCTGGAGGACATGGCGCTCCCTGATCAGGGGGCATGGTCTGCTGAGGATTGAATTGTGTGCCCCCAAGTTCATGTTGAAGCCCTAATCCCCAGTGTGACGATATTTGGAGATGGAGCCTTTGGGAGGTAAGTAGGTTAGATGGGGCCTCCATGATGGAGTTAGTGCCCTTTTGAGAAGAGATACCAGATCTCTCTCTACCCTCCCCCAGGGCGGCACAAAGAAGAGGTCATTTAGCACACAGCGAGATGGTGGCTGCCTGGAAACCAAGAGAAGAGGCCTCACTGTAAAACCCACGTTGCTGGTACCTTGATCACAGACTTCCAGCCTCCAGAACTGTGGGAATAAATGCCTATCATTTAAGCCCCCCAGTCTATGGTATTTTGTTATGGCAGCTGGAGCCAACTAAGCCAGGGTCCATTGCAGCAGAAACTCTCCACATGGAGCAGGTGTACATCAGGGTCTCTCACTGATGCCCTGTCTTCTCTGTCTGGAGGAGATGCTCTCAGAGGTGCCCTCCAGTCTTGCTTTCAAACATTCCTTCCCAGCCATCTCTTCTTCCTCCTTTCCTCAGGCTAGATCGTGGACAGCGGGTCAGCCACCGACTTTGTAGTCAACAGCCGAGCTCAATTCATCCTGGTTCCAGCCCTTTCCAGCCATGTGACCAGAGGAGAGCCATGGAGCCACAGAACATCAGTTTCCTTACCTGACGACATCTGATGAGGATTAATAAGCTAACGCAAGAGAAGCCCTGAACACTGGGCTTATAAGACATGAGTGCTCAAGAACGGGTCATTATTATTGCTGTTATTACTTTAAAGACCATCAGAAGGGAGAGAAAAGCAAAAAAGAAAAAGCCTGCAGTGGCTTCCCTTTCCTTGAGATCTGACGGGTATTTAAGGAGGGAAAGGAGAAGAGAGCCAGAGACCAAACAGGAGATGAGAAGGGGCAGAATGAAGTTAAGACAGCCAGGAAGAAAAACTGAGAACAGAAAGCAAATGATGAGAGAGAGCACAGTGTAAAGAAACTTTCCTGGCTCAGGAAGGGCCGTGCGCGGTGGGGGCGGGAGGCAGGCCGAGGGAGAGGTGCTTAATTTGTTTTCTTCTGTTCAGCTGTGCCAACAAAAAAGAAAATGAATCGGAGGAGCGCAGACAAGGCTGCAGAGATGCAGTGCTGACACACAGCTAGGTAAGGAGGCTGCGGCAGGCGCGGGGCCCAGAGAAATTATCTTTCTAACCGTTGCTTGGGTACCATAATCACCTTTACGGGTGGCTCTGGTTCTTGGGGGAGGGGCTGCTGGAGAGCCACTTGGTTTGATTCCTTTAATCTTCTGACACCCCCTGTCACAGAGGAGTGTGTAATTAGGACGCACTATACCTTCCCAGCGGCCCGAGCTGCTCGTGCTTACGAGATGAGAGCCGGTGCTGCCTGGGCCTCCAGAGTGGGCTGAGCTCTTCATTGGCTTATTTGCTTCTCTTGGAGTCTGTCCTGTTTTTCTAGGGATGAAGCTACTGCCCGGACCTCTGTGGGGATTGCCTCTCTCAGAAGGCAATGGGGCATGACCTCAGAGGCCTCCAAGGGACCAGGGACCCTGCCGTGATGCTGTTTTGGGGGCAGGGTGGTAGTGGCCTGAAGCCCCAGCTGGAGAACTGTCCCCCAGCCAGTGGCCTGCGAGTGTGCCCACCTGCTCCTTAGAGCTCCTCCAGACCAGGCCATCCCTGACCACAGAGACCTGGCCGCTCGCGCCTCTGAACTTCCCTCCCAGGTCTCCACCGCTGGCTATCAAGAGGCAGCTGTGGAGGCGTCCCCCACCCTCCGGAGGACCAGGAGCGAGGGTCTACTTCTTTGTGGGGGAGGCGGGGGTCAGCCTCCTGCTCGTCATGCTTGGCTGGCCGGAAGAACGCGGCAGGGAGGGTTGGAGGATTTGGAAAGGAGCAGAGACTTGAGGAAGGTGGTGGAGGTGAATGTTTGCAGAGGGGAGCAGAGAGAAACTGGGCTGTCCATTCTGACCCTAAATGATGTGGAAATTGGTGACTGTCGTTGACCCGAGGCCCACATGCTGGGTGTACGTATTCAGGCAGCGCTGCTCCCTGGAACCAGCTGCCCCTTCCTTCTCTCTGGGACCCCAACCTCCCCTTCCATGTGTGGGAATCTTCTCCTCTATCCAGCAGTGGCTGCAAAGTCCTTAGATGAGGGTGGCGATTTTCCCCTCCTCTGTGGCCAGCGCCCGCTCTGCAGCCCCTGCTGTGATAGAAGCTGAAGAAGAGACCATCTCTAATCATCCTGCTGCCAGCGTGGCAGGGCTCTACAAAAAGTGGAGCCAACCAGAGCAGAGAGAGGGGCATCCTGGGAAGGAGGCCACATCTAGGGACCCCCTGCCCCACACTGGGATTTCCTCATCACTCTCCTGGGCCTGGGGGCAGGGGCTGGGAGGACAGGACGCTATATTAAGTGTGTGCAGGATCCAGGAAGGCTGTATAGTATTGTGGTGATCAGCACAGGCTCCAGAGTCCGAAAGCCAGTTCACCTCCCAGCTGTGTGACCTCGGGCACGCATCTAACTTCTCTATGCCTCTGTTTTCTCATCTGTGCAACGGGGGCAATAGTGGAATACATGAATCATCTAGAGGATCTTTGCGAGGACTAAAGAAGGTAGTTAATGCTAGACTTTGGCACACAGGGCGAGCTCCACAATGTAAACTGTAGGGTTCCTTCAGCGTCTTCTCATCAAGTCCTTGGACCTCGGCAGAATGAGAGCCCAGGCAGTTTTAAGATTCTAAATTGTTCAATTGAAAGATGCCTTCCAGGTCTCCCGGTCTAACATTCTCCAGAACGTCCATCTCAGCCATCTCAGGGTCCCATTTCATTTTCAAAAGTGTTCCCAGAGAGGCAGGTTGTGTTTTACTTTGACCTAAGTTGCGGCAAGACGAGATAACTCCCCTCTCCTCCCAGCCTCCAATAGCTGCTCTGGGCGTTCCGGAAACTGACCAGAAGCCCCTCTGGATCCTGCTACTCAAGGTGCGGTCCATGGCCCTGCAGTGTCGCCATCAACGGGAGCCTCTTAGAGAAACAGAGTCCTGAGCCCCGCCCAGCCCTGCTGAGTCAGAAGCTGCGCTTGAACCGGACCCCAGGCCCCTGTGTGGACGTGGAGGTTGAGGAGCCCGCTCTGTCTGCATCATCTAGGGGCCGTGTGGTTCTCACCGCGGCGGAGTCTCAGCAAGGTGTCGGGAGGAAATGTGAGCTGCCTGCAAGTCAATTATTGTTAATAATAGTGACAGTGTCAACAGCTGCAAATAATGTCATTTTTGAAATTAGAGCTGCTTCAAGATCATTCCTATTGTGATGTCACCGGCTCAGACTTGTGTTCTGATTTGTCTTCTTGAGTGAGAGAATCAGGCGTGATCCACAGGCTCCCCTGAGATGCCCGAGGAATGTGTCCTGCAGGTGGACCCATTCATCAGGTGTCCTTGGGGAGAAGGGAGGGCTAAACCGTGGGTCTAACCCAGCCTCCCGGCCTGAAGCAGAATTCCTGCCCACCGGATTCCCAACAGGTGGGCAGTCAGATGGTGTGCCCAAGGCAGCCGTGTCATTGCTGGACGACTCTCGTTCCTAGAACGTTCTTTCTCACATTGGTCTGAAATGACCCCCTGTAAATCCCACACATGGAGCCTCCTTCAGTCTCTGGCACCACGCAGACCTAGCCCAGCCCCTCTTTTAGATGATGTCTGTATTTTTTTCCTGCAGCTGCCATAACGGTCGCCACCAACTGGGGGGGCTTACAACAGAAGAAACTTATTCTCTCACAGTTGTGGAGGTCAGAAGTCCAGAATCGAGGTGCCGGCGGGGCTGTCCTCTCTCCAAAGGCTCTAGGGGAGACTCCTCTGTCTTGGTTAGGGCCGCTATAACAGAATGCCATAGGCTGGGGGCTGAAAGAACAGACACCTATTTCTCACAGTTCTGGAGGCGGGGAAGTCCAAGATCAAGGCACGGACAGATGTGGTGTCTGTTGAGGGCCCGCTTCCTGGATTTTGGAAGGCTGCCTTCTTGCTGTATAGTAACACAGCAGAGAAGAAGGGAGCAAGCTCTCCTGTCTCTTATAAGGGCACTAATCCCATCATGAGGGCTCCACCCTCATGAGTTAATCACCTCCCAAAGACCCCACCTCCTGATACCATCACACTGGGGATTAGGGGCTCAACATGAGTTTTGAGGGGACACTCATTCAGTCCATAACACCGTCCGTGCCTTTTCCAGCTCGTGGAGGCTCCAGGTCTTCCTTGGCTTGTGGCTGCACCACTCCAATCTCTGCCTCCATCGTCACACCGCCTCCTCTGTGTGTCTGAGTCTCAAATCTGCCTCTGCCTTTTTCTTATGACACCCCCAAGTCCAGGATGACCTCATTTTGATATCCTGAACTTAGTTATATCTTCAAAGACCCTTTTTACAAATAAGGTCACATTCACAGATTTTGGAAGTCAGGACGTGGACAAATCTTCTGTGGGCCACCATTCAGCTCACTACAGCGTCCATTCAAATATTTAAAGACATGCTCTCAGTCTCCTCTTCCCAGGGCAAAACCAAATCCCGGCATCCTTTAACAGGCCTTCACTGGGAACTGCCCGAAGCCTGGCTGACCCCCACTGGACATGGGCAGAGGCCGGTCTTCTCCCGGGCAGAGGCATTGAACAATTTTAACCTATAAGGATAGGGTGACAGATGGTGGGCTGTGGGTGTCATTTGGGC
This sequence comes from Ceratotherium simum simum, assembly GCF_057802395.1. NCBI lineage: Eukaryota > Metazoa > Chordata > Mammalia > Perissodactyla > Rhinocerotidae > Ceratotherium > Ceratotherium simum. The sequence goes on along the minus strand of NC_141915.1, from coordinate 54,645,563 downwards.
AGAGCACTTGAAAAAGGCAGTTCCCAAAAGTAGGACTGGGACTAGGGTGAGGCAAGCCAGGCACCCGGGATGAAAAATTTAAGGTGGCCTCACTCTTGGACTCCTGCAATCACAGCGTCGGCATCTGAGAGTGAGCATCACCTTAAATTTGCACCCTGGACGCCTCCCTCCCTTCCCCCTAGTCCTGGCCCTGCCCTAAAGAAACCAGCCCAGGTGATCTCCACTCCCTCTCTCTCTTGCAAAGTGTTCCAGAACTGAGCCACCGACATGAGGGAAGCTGCCAGGGAAAGTGAGCGGGGAGACCCCCTATACATCTGCTGCAATGCACCCCACAGATTCCCCACCAGGTTCTGAGGGGTCACAGCCCCTGTTCTTGCCCAGTGCAGAGTCAGGGAGGGTTCTGGGAAGAGGAAATGATGCGTGGTGACTCCTTTCCCTGAGGGCCTCAGCCCTCATTATTCACAGTGCATCATAGTTGGGCGGTGTACAGTTTCTGCAGTGTGGGAGGTATTCCTAGGCAAAGCACCAGCCTCCAAGTCCCTCCCGTGGGCCTCCAGTTACAAGCCCCTCTGAGGCTGAGGGTGAGTCTCACCCAGGATGGTGCCCTCTGGGCCTCATGCAGGTGGGCTATAACTGGCACACCTGGTGGCAGGTCACTGGCCGGCTCCCCACTCTTCCTCCTTCTCCCCCACTCTCCTGGGCTCTACTAACAACATCATTTGCACAGCTCTTTGCAGTTTGCAAAACACTTTTTACATCCTCTTTAATTGGAGCTTCACAGTGACCTTGACATTCATTCATTAGCCCCATTGACCAATGATGAACCTGAAGCTCAGGGAACAAGTAAGTGGCCCTGGGCTCTACAGCTCAGAACTCCAAACAGCTGCTGCTCCTCCTTTGCCAAGCATCTTGGACTCCATGTCTAGCAAGCATGCCCAGTGAGGATAGGAGGGGCAGCAGGACCACGGGCACTTTGCCAGGCACCTAGAGAGTCACCTTTTCTTTTTTTCTTTTTCTTTTTCTTTTTTTGGTGAGGAAGATTGGCCCTGAGCTAACATCTGTTGCCAATCCTCCTCTTTTTGCTCAGGGAGATTGGCCCTGGGCTAACCTCCGTGCCTATCTTCCTCTACTTTATTTGTGGGATGCCACCACAGCATGGCCTGATGAGCGGTGTGTAGGTCCACACCCAGGATCCGCACCTACGAACCCAGGGCCGGCGAAGTGTAGTGTGCAAACTTAACCACTACGCCAGCGGGCCGGCCCCTCGCCTTTTCTGACCAAGAGGAAGGACCGATGAATAATGGGCCTCCTGGCCTGGGGGAAGGATTTGTCTGGTTATTAAAACTTGCCAAGAGGCCCAAGGAGACAAACAGGGGCCCAGGCCAGGGTGGGCCGGGACTAAGCGCATCTGCGGGTTTCCTGGTGCTGCTAAATCTCCCCCTCCTGCCGTCAGAGCAGGGATTTTTCTGGTTTCCCTCACAGTCAGCTCCTACCTGAACTGCTCCTTCCTGGAGAATGCTTACCGACAGGCCAGCCTCTGTTTCTCCGTCGCCACTGAGATGGGGCCGGGAAGGTGGGGGTGGCATTGCTCTGTGCTCCATGTTCTGTCCTTCCTACCATGGTCTGGTCCATGAAACAGTCGAGAATTCTCCAACTCCCTCTCCCTGGTTGGCTTCCAGCTCTAACGGGCAGGTGCCCAGAGCTTCCGCGAGACCAGCTCATCTGAAACCACTTGGGAAGCTCCGGGGAGCAGCTCTCCATCGGAGCTGGCAAAGTAAGCGTGGGCCCCTCGTGTGCCAGCCTCGTCAGGGTAAGTGCCACCTGTGGCTCAGGCTCCAGGGCGGCAGGGCCCCCTGAGCTGTTCTGAGATGGCTCTTGCTGGTCCCCGGGCCTGGTTCTTGAAGCCCACCTGGGTTTACTCCTTGACTCCACTATTTACTGGGTGACCTAAAACCGGTGACTCAAGCTCTCTGAGTGTAGGCGTCCTCGTCTGTAAAGTGGAAATAGTAATAGGGCCTCCTACCTCTCCAGTTGTCTTGAGGATCACGTTAATTAATCGATGGATGGAAAAGTCCTGTGTTTCTGTAAAGTGCCTAACAACTGTGGTTACTGTTAACGTCGTTACTGTTGTGTTGGAAGAGATGGGTGGGGCAGTAGGAGTCCCCTCTGCCAGGGCACCCACCTTTCTGCCCCACTTCAGGCTCCCACTGATTACCAAATTTCCAATCACGATGCCAAGATATATTGCTATTGTCATGGGCTGAACTGTCTCCACAAATTCATATGTTGAGATCCTAACCCCCAGGACCTCAGAATGTGGCTGTATTTGGAGAGAGGGTCTTTAAAGGGGTGATTAAGTTAAATTAGGTGGCCCCTGATCCAATCTGACTGGAGTCCTTTGAAGAGGAGGAAGTTCGGACACAGACACACACAGAGGGACAGGGAGAAGGTGGCCACCTACAGGCCAAGGAGAGAGGCCTCAGAAGAACCCAACCCTGCTGAAACCTTGATCTCAGATGTCTGGCCTCCAGAACTGTGAGAAAATCAATCTCTGTCACTTAGGCCACCCAGTCTGTGGTACTTTGTTATGGCGGCCGGAGCAAACCCATACAGCTGTTACCACCGTGGGTTCTGGGAAATGTTGACTCTGCAGGATGTTGATAGGGGTTGTGTGAAAACAGGGTTCCATAGTCAAACAAGTTTGGGAACCACTGGGTTGAGTAAAGCTACATGGATTTGCTTTTACTGCAAGACTCTTGACAGCTATGACCATGCTAACAGGTGCTCTGAATCTCTGGGAGAGGATAGATGATGTGGCATCTCCCAGACTTACTTGAACATGGAACCCTTTCATTGCAAAGCAGCCGTGAGATATGTGTTCTGTCGAGCACACCTACCAACATTCCAGAAACTTATGACTCCAAGGATCATTCTGTGTCAAGGGCTCTGCCTTCTGCCCCCTCCTCCTCCTGCCTTTCCCACCTGCTGGGGGCAGGGGAAGGGCCAGGAGCCTGGACCAGTGGGGGTGGGGCCCGCAGGGTGGGTTACTCTGGCCCCACGCCCTCCGCCTGCCGCTGGAGAGTCAGTCGATCTCCCTTATCAGACAAGCAGCAGGGCCAGCCCAGCTCTGTGTTTTATGGCCCTATCACATGTGAGATCTGGCCCATTAGGGAGAAGCTGTCAACGAAAAACATAGATTTCAGGACACACTTTCTACTCTGGGATTATGAATAACCCCTCTGATCATTAGAACCAGAGCATTTTTTAAAAATCCAATTTGTTTCCCACCTTGAAACCCATTTACTTTGCTTCCTGCCCTCTGTGTTAGAAAGGGGGGCTGGAGGCTGGAGCCTTTCAGAATCCTGTCTCTACAAAGCTTGCACCCCCTAGAAATAGTGCACACCCCTCATCTGAAACCTGAATTTTCCCTGGAATTATCTGTTATCCATTTCCTGTAGCTCAGCTGTGCATTTCTATGGGAAGGCACCCCTTTCTAATCAGACAGCTGGAGAGAGCCCTGCGGAGTGTGTCAGTGTCCCCAAGGAAGGACAGGTGTGCCCCAGGTGTGAGGGGGACAACAGGGAGACATTCAGAGGGTCTCTCAGAGGGGAAGTTTGGAAGGGTGCTGATTTTGATTTGGCAAGACCTATAGCAATGCATAAATCCAAGATGAAAAGAAAACAAAAATACTAAGTAGGCAAAAAGGTCACCAAAAATCTCCATTTCTGTGTCTCTCCTCACCAGAGACTGAAGCTGGGGCTACCAAGAAGAGACCACGCGTTCCCCGCCTCCCCCACTTTGTGTGGCCTCATCTCTGCAGTAAAAACTGACGCGAGAGATTCATCAGGATGTGTGCCCTCACCCGACTCCCATCAGCCCACCACAGGGACAGGAGCTGTTCATCTTTTTGGCTCAGCCTGCAACCTTCAAAACACCAGCGAGGGCACCTTGCCCGGCTCCATCATCAGACAAGGCATGGGGGCTTCTCCTGAAGGCTGGCACTCTCCAAAGTCACAGTTTGTCCACCATCTCGGGCCAGGCCAGAGTGGACAGTGCCTTCTCAGCAGGCCTGACGGATCTCCCGGGAGCTGGGACTGCAGAGGTTCAGGCCGAGCTGCTCCATCACTCAGCAAACCCCACTTTCTGCCCACCTGGCCCTGCACCATGCCCTGGAAATAGCAATGAGCCGGACACTCTCCGTACCCTGGAGAAGTTCAACGTCCTGGAGGGAGAGGGACACAGAAGCAGCTGTTTACAAGACCACCTGAGTGGCGAGGACAGGAGTGACCAGGAGCCCTGAGGAGATGGTGGCTGACTGCTGGAGGCATTTGAGAGAGCACCACTTGAGCTGGGCCGGCGAGGAGTTCATGGGCAGGAGAAATGGTTTGCTTCCCTTGTCCCACTTACTGCTCTCTGAAATGACTTTATTGTGTTTTGTGACTCATTGGTTTTCTTTTCATCCCCCTAAAATGTCTGAAATCTCCATCCTTGTAAAATAAACTCAGTGAACCCAAGGACTTTGTCTGTTTTGTTCATCTCTGTGTCCCCAGTGCCTAGCTCAGTGCCTGGCACATAGTAGGTCCGCAAATGTCTGTCACATGGTTGGGAATGAGACGTCAGCAAAGAGTGACAAGTACCTGCCCACTCCGTGGTCTTGCAGGAATCTCTTCCACACATCCCACCCGGACGGTATCTGGATGTTGTTGCCAAGAGATCAATGGCCCAGATTGTTTCCCTTCACAACGCCCAGATGCACCAGTGTTGCTATGGAGAAGGCCCAGGTGAGGTCCCTGGACTCTGCGTCCCCTGCCAGCAGGCAGAGGATGGTGGGTAGGATGGGAGCAGCTGGCCGCCCCCGCCCCACACCCTTCTCGGGTGCCTACGTGGCCCAGCCCAGCATCTCAGGCACCTCCCTGCTCCCACTTCTGCCTCCACTGACGCTTCGTCCCTTTTAGCTCCCATTTGTAAGTGGGCCTCAGCCCAAGCTAAAGGTTCAGCGGGAATCCGGCCGGGTTCCCAGACGCTTAATTGGAGCTGGGCTCTTCATTACCCGCACACCTGTTCCCCAACACCATATGGTCTGAGGTAAATAGACTGTAACTGTTTACCCAGAGTCAATTCTGCTGTGAGGGAGGGAGAGAGTGCGGGGACCGCAGCCCCCAGCTCCCTCACCACCATTCCTGCTGCCATCCCTCTCCAGGCTGCTGAAGGACGGAGCCCCGCACAAGGTGAGAGTCTGCAGCTGTCCCAGCAGAGCCGCCCACGTCCGGGGCCCGTCTTGGAGCACCTTTTCGGCCGACTCCAAGGAAAGGTCCCTGCCCAGCTCTGTTAGCTGTCAGGAGCTTGGCAGCCACGCGTCTCTGCCCTTGCCAATGTGGTTGAGCAGGCGGCCACCTCTCGAGGCCTGGGCTCCTTTATCTCTTTCCCGTGGAGGCTGAAGGATGTCTGAGGAGGGGCTGGGCTTCGCAGCCCTGGGCCTGGTTTCAGCATGCCACTCTCTAACTCAGTGGCCTTGCACAAGTTTCTCAGTATCTTAGAACCTCGGCATCTATGTCTACCAGAAATAAAGGCAATGATTTCTACATCACGCGGTCATTGATGACAGAAGGAGTAACATTTACTCCTAGGTGCGTCCTAACGGCTGGGGCACGCTGCCGGGACCTTTAGATGTGGGATCTCATTTAATCCTCGTTGCACCTCTTGGAGGCGGGGACTTTGATTAGTCACACTTTACAGATGGGCACACTGAGGCTTATGTGGGTTAAATCACTTGCCCAGTGCCACTCAGCCAGACACCAGGGCAGGTGGAATTCTAACCCAGCTCTGCCAGCTCGGAACCCAGGCTCTTCACCACCCCTATATTTACATTATGAGATAATGCATAAAGGGGCCTGGCCTCGTGCCTGGAGCACAGGAGGAAATCAATAAAAGCCCATTCCCTTCTCTCTGCCCTTCCTTTAGGACCAGACCCCTCCCGCACCCAAGGCTCAGGCTGCTGAGCAGCATCCAGAACTTCAGGCTGCCAATGCGCCCTCCCTCAAGGCACAGGATAAATAAAGCAGATCCCTGCCCCCACCCTGGTCCCCTTGTCTCCTCTCCATGGCCAGCCTGCAAGGGAAAGGTGGCCCTTCCTCGTGATATGGCTGGCCCCTGGCCACCCCGGAGGTGATACAGAAAGGGCAGGCAAAGGAGGAAGCCGTGCTCCTGACACTGGCGGGCTCCTGGCCTGGGAGGAAGTCAGATGAGTTGATCTTAAAAAGAATGAGGGCCCCTGAGCATTTTTTGGGACTCTGGCTGAAAAGATGGCCCCAGGCAGGAAGCACAGTGCTCTGACCTGGGAGGGAACCAGAGCCACCTAAGAGCCTGGACGCCGCAAGCAGCTGGGGCCTTGTTTCGGGGCACAAGAGAAGGCCTCCTAACCACGTTGCTACCTGGGTCCCTTCCCTTCCCTGCCCAGAGCTCCCCCGCCCACCCCTGAGTGGCTCCCAGAGGATGGATGCTTTCCCCAGGCCCAAGAGAAGGGATGCTGTGTCCTCTTAATCTGCACCGAATTGCTCTTTAATACGGTGAAGGGCTTCCAGGCCTTTCAGCCCTGATGGATCCCTCTGCGGCAGAGACACCAGCTCCTGCCTAGAGCCTCCTGGGCTGGCAGGCAGCCTCACGGTGGACTCAGATGCTGCTTTGCCCCTAGCCAGTGGGCGGCAGCTGCCCCTGGGCCCAGGCCTTGGACCAGGCCCTGCAGGAGGCCCTGAGAAATAATGGGGCCCCATTCCTTTCCTCTGAGATGCTGTCATCCCTGTGCATAAATAGATCCAAGTTCCCCACTACACTCACATTTATCAGACCTTAAAGACGAGCCCCCCAAGTCAAGCATATGGCCGCCAGGATACCCGCAAATGAAAGGAGCAGAGGAGACGGCAGAGAAGGGAGGCTGGAAGCCATGGGGTAATTAGGGAAGTCTTCCTGCAGGAGGTGCCGCCGGGGGCTCCAGATCTCTGATTCCCATAGGCTCCCTGATTGCTCTGTTGAAGTTAGGGGCTGAGGCAGGAGCAAGAATTCTGTGAAGGAGAAAAAATATGTGAGAAAATAAGAAAAGAGCTTTTCCTAGCAAGTTTTCCATCCGCCCAGGGGGATGCCCTTTGAAGAAGAGCCTGGAGCCCCGAGCAGCAGCAGCTGACTCCCACATCTCCAGGAAGGGGAAGGAGTTTTAAAAGATGTTTAAGCTTCCGCATAAATTGGCCCCTCAGGGGATGCTGCGCGGTTCTGCCTTGGCCTGGTGAGATATTTTCAACCCTGGGCATCAGGCGGGAGGCTACTGGAGCAGCCAGTGAGGGGCATCTCCTGCCCTCTGCAGGGAAAATGTGCCAAGTGTCCCACAAGCATCCCTCTCCCCTGGGAATGTGAGCCTCAGGGGAAATCGTGTAACTCCAAGTCTTCCAAACAGGAAGCGAGTCCTCGGTGGGAGCGAGGGCAGCGGATGAAAGGAAAGGGACTTTTATATGTGCTGGCCTCTTGTTCTGTGCCAGGCACAGGCCTAGGCACTTTATGGGCAATATCTCATTCAATCCTCAAAAACAATCCTGCAAGGTAGCATTATTGCTCCCATTTCACAGATGAGGAAACTAGGCGTCAGAAAGATTCAGTCGCTTGCCTAAGGTCACATGACCAGAGGTACTAGAGCTGGCATTTGAACCCAAACCACATTCTGTGCCTTTCCTTGAATGCCCCCCTTGGGCAGGATTGGGGAAGGGGGAGCAGCTGGACAGAGTCCCTGGTCCTCTGCACACTGGCCAGCGAGGTATTGGGCCCTGTTCAATCTAAGGAGATGGGGGGACAGTCAGGGCAGGCAGGGGATGAGGGGAGGGAGAAGGCTCCTCCCCAGAGCTTGTCCTCTGATCAATAGACATGTTTCCAGACCCCACAGCCCATCCATCAGCCACTGCCAGTGCCTTGCCATCTCCTAGACCCACGGGACCAGCATCTGTGACTCGCTAGCTGGGGCTTCTCTCAGCTCAGGCGGGGGCCAAGCTGAAAGGACTGAGGAGCCAGTGCCCCTGGGAGCTGCCCAGCCAATATCAGACTGGACTCGGAGGACAGAAGCTCTAGCTTCCTCATCCCTTGGGCACAATAACTTTGGGGTGCTCCTCACCATCTCCCCAAGCTCCCCAGTGGAAGCGAGTGCGGTTGCCCACGGCAGCAACCTGCCAGCAGCACAGCATCCCCTATCGGCTTCCTTCCCCTCCCGGTCTCATTCTCCCACCTATTTCTGCTGCTTCCTAGGACCACCTCCCGAATACACTCCTTGCTCTCAACACCCTGTCTCAGGTTGCCTTCTGGGGGAACCTACACTAAGACATCGCCTGTGTGTCCTTCCTCCAGCCTGCACCCTCTCCGAGCCTCCTGTCCACCCAACTCCCTTTTATCAGGAGGAAGACGGGAAGTTCTCTCCTTGAGGAGACATAACTAATAACCAGATCACAAGAGACCCGAAGACAGAGGCATCAAATATTACACAGCCAGAGCGAGATCCGTATCTCTGTCTCTAGCACCGTGCTTTATTGTTACGGCTGCGGCCGCCTGGCCCTCTCATTGATGAAGTGCGTTATAAGTGCTAAGTAATAATAATACCGTAAAATGCCTCAGTGCTCAAGCACGGGCTTTGGGCTCCAGATAAAATGCCAGACAGATAGATTAGCAGACGGAGGAAGTGCTCTGGGAGCCGTCTCCCCACAGCTCCCTGGGCCTAATAGATAGGTCCAATCAGACCACTTCAATTACCGTTCGGGGACTAATAGCCGAGAGCCTGATTAAATCCCCTGCTCCGGCGCTGGTGTGACGGCACGAGGGCTGTGCAGAGCAGGTGACAGCAGGCTCTGGAGGGCCTGGGGCAGGACGACCGAGAAGGAGGAGGATGGGAGGTGTGCTCTTCTGTGAGGCGGGGGGAGGTGCAACTGGTCTCCTGGGCTGATCTGGGCATGATCCCCCCGCGGCTCCCATCCGGTCCTTACCGAGGCGTGCCCCAAGCCGCAGCAGGGCTGCTATCCTTCGCTGCCCTCCTGGGCCACCTCCTCTCCTCGGGGCTCCAGGGAGAAAGGCAGGAAACCCTTTCAGCCCTGGTAGAAACTTTCCACCAAGGAAGATCCGAGTTTCCGTTACCTATAATGAAGAGAAAATGAAGGGCTGAGCAGGGTCAGAGAAAACCAGAAGGACAGGCGCTTTTCTTGTCCCGGGGGGACAATTTGGGTGAGGAAGGTGGCTTTGGCCCAGTGGAGAGCCATCAGAGCCAGCCCCAGGTGGAGGGGACCCCAGGTGGTGAGGCACTAGCTCAGAGGTGAGATGGCACTAGAGGGGCATCTGCCAGCAGGGTCAGAGCGCGGCCGCCTCGGGGGCCCCGTGCTCCAGAGGCCGGGACTTGGGAAGAGGTTCTGACTCTCAGGGAGGCTGCCTGCCGCTGGGGAGGGAGGGAGGGACAGGCAAGAAGCCCAGGGGCTGCCTCGGGGCCCGTGTGCGCCTAGGTCCCAGCTCCTCTAGCCATCTGCTTCCTCTGTCCCATCTCCTCCCCAGCAAGTAAAGTCAAAATTAATGCTGCTGCACATCTGAGAAACAAGTGGGAACGTGTCCCTTCCGCAAGTGGAAGCATGTCATGCGTTTTGCTGAACTGGAGAATCTTTTTCCATATAGGGCCATTGATCCTCCGAAAAATATTTGACTCAAGGTACACATCAAAAAAAACGAGGAGGAGGAGAGGAAGGAGGAGGTGAGGGAGGGAGGAGGAGGAGGAGAGGGAGGAGGAAGAAGAGGAGGAGAGGGAGGAAGGCGGAGGAGCAGGAGGCAGCAAAAACAATTTACACCAAAATTTATATTTGAGAGAGAAAATGAGAAAATATTTGTTTTGTTCATAGTCCTTTAGAAAACAGAGCAGTGTGTATGTTGCTGAACATGTGTTTTTTTTTTTTTTTAATGAAAAACAGAGAATGTAAAATCGTATCCTCTGCACAAGGACTAATATTTAAACGCTCACAATTGGGTTTGTGGATCCTAAGGGATGGGCAGTGCGAGGAGGAGGTGGGGAGGTGCGCCCGCGGACACCGTCAGGAAGCCTCTAGGCCCCACACACAATGAAGCCAGAGGAATGCACCCCGTGTTTGGGAAGAACACGAAACATTCCCACATGTGGAAACTGAACATTCATTTGAGTTACTCCCGAGCCAGAGGCGAACTGACAGGAAACAGAAGCACCAGTGGGCAGGGAGCTGGGGCCCCGAGGCAAGTGTGGAGGGGGCAGGGGGTCTGAGCTGTGGACAGGCGAGGGGAAAGGCCGAGGGCTGGGAGAGGACGCCAAGGGCAGGGGGCACCAGAACAAGGTACAAGAGGAGGGCGGGAATCTGGAGGAGGCACTCTTTAGGGAAGAGACCAGCAGTGACAAACAACTCCTTCTGCGAGGGGGAGCTCGTAAGGAAGGGAAGGAAAGGCTCTTGCTTCCTCCTTATGCCAGGCATCCTGGGGGAGGGGGCATCCATGGGGTGGGCAAAGCAGACCTTGCCTGGCTGGGGCCCCATTTGGGCTCTGGCATCACGTGATAGTTTCCCAGCCCATGTAGGTCCCGACAAGTCCAAATTCCTCACTGATCCTCCTCCGAGTTTCCATGGTAATAACAGGAGGAGCCGGGGGCACCTTGCTACATTTGAACAGGCCTTCCCGCCTCTCCCAATGGGCCGGCCGCACTGCTCTCTGCATTGGCCTGTCCCATCCCACCAGTGGGTCAGCTGATTGGGGTGCTGGGTTGACACATGTATGAGTTTGCTTGGGCCGCCATGACGAAGTTCCAGCCAGGAACTGTCTAAGCAGCCAGGCAGCTTAAACCACAGAAATTCATTTTCTTACAGTTCTGGAGGCTGGACGTCTGAGATCAAGGTGTCAGCAGGGGTGGTTTCTCCTGAGACCTCTCTCCTTGGCTTGTAGACGGCCTCCTTCTCCCCGTGTCTTCACAGGGTTTCCCTCTGTGGGTGTCTGTGTCCTAACCTCCTCTGCTCATAAGGACCCCAGTCACATTGGATTGGGGCCTGCCCTCATGACCTCATCTTAACTTAATCACCTCTTTAAAGATGCTATCTCAAGTACAGTCACATTCTGAGGTGCCAGGGTTAGGACTCCAACCCCCTTCAGTATGAATGTGGGGGGACGCCGTTCAGCCTGTAACAACGCACAACAGAGGCGGTGCAGGATGGGGGTTTAAGGGGCAGGGCCCGACTGCCCACGCTGGTCTGTTGAGGGGACCCTCCTTAAACCCCCCAGTGGTGGCACTGCTGGTCATCAGGCAGAAAGCAGGCACCCCTCATTTGAGTGAGCCCCAACTCACGTCTCGTGCTTCTTTCAGTTCTCTGCTTTCTCCTTCTGCTTGGGCACAGCCTGCTGTGTCTGTCACCCGAAGTCTCAGGCAGCAAGTGGGACAGACGCCCCAGAAGAGACCAGGCTGTTGTCATCGACACCCTCCTTCTGCCTTCTCCCATCCTCAGGGCGTAGGGAAGGGTGGGGGGCAGGGGCCATGATCAGTTTTGAGAATGCTCCATCGGGGAAACTGAGGCTGAGCCACTGAAGAGGAAGAAGAAAGGGAGGGAGAGCAGCCAGGGAGAGTCAGGGTACCCAAGCAGAGGGAAGTAGAATTGGTACTCTGCCATGTGCCGGGCTGTGGAGAGCTTCACGTGCCCTACCTCATCTCAAACCCACAACAGCCCTATGAGGAAGGTGTTACCATTGGCCCCATTTACAGATGAGCAAACGGAGGCACAGAGAGTTGGGCGACTTTCTAGAACCACAATTTGCAAGGGATGGTCAAGGACTTTTAACCTCGGTCTGTCTGACTAGCCAGCTCGCAGTGCCAGGCTGGCCCTGCTCGTGAGGTCCCCAGGCTGGAGGCAGAGACTCCAGCCTCCAGGTTAGCAGACGTCTCATTCAGACAGGAGATGGGTAATGTAGGATGTCAGGGAAGGTTTAGAAGAGCAGCCACAAACCAGAAGTCAAGAATCCGAGATGATAGGGATGTTTGGAAGAGCAGGTGGGTCTCCAGAATCTGGGCAGAAAGGCTAATATAAAACTATATCAAAACAGCAATCGTGGGAGCACTGGGGTGTGCACCCCAAAGTCGTCTGAGTGGGCTCCCCTCTAACGGTGGTGGCATGGAGGCTCCCCGGGGCCTGGCAGAGAATGTCAATCTGTGCTTGCAGCCTGATCTCGTTCCAGACGAGGGGGTCATGGAGGCGAGTCCAAAAGCACGTGTTGAGAAGATGCTCTCTCTCCTTAAGCGATGAGCCAAGGTCAGAGCCGGGAGCAAGGAGCAAGGTGAGAATCAAGCTCAGGTCACTCAGCCCCAACCTGGTGCAGCTGTGGCCCTTGGGAGAAACACACTTTGGAGGCGACCGGAAACAAAGTTCTTAACAGGCACTGGGGTGGGACTGGGGTCGGCAAGTGTCACTCGCCTCCTCTGGAAGGGCTCCCAGGGCATTAATGGCTGGGCGAGGGCTCTCAGGGCCCTATCTACATGCAGGGCAGTGGTCACAACAGGGCGATGGAAGCCAGACTTCTCGGATTTACTGTGTGACCTTGGCCATGGGACTTAACTGACCTGAGCTTTATTTTTCTCATCTGTAGAATGGGGTGAACACAGCCCCCTCTACTGAGAGGATCAAATGGATCAATGCAGGAAAACCCATACAAGAGTGCCCTGCCAGGCCCTGTGGCTTAGCGGTTAAGTGTGTGCGCTCCGCTGCTGGCGGCCTGGGTTCAGATCGCGGGCGCACACCAATGCACTGCTTCTCTTCGCACCGCTTCTCTGGCCACGCTGAGGCCACGTCCCACATACAGCAACTAGAAGGATGTGCAACTATGACATACAACCATCTACTGGGGCTTTGGGGGGAAAAAAAGGAGGAGGCTTGGCAATAGATGTTAGCTCAGAGCTGGTCTTCCTCAGCAAAAAAAAAGAGGAGGATTAGCATGGATGTTAGGTCAGGGCTGATCTTCCTCACAAAAAAAAAAAAAAAAGAATGCCCGGCCTGGGGCAGGACCACCACGTGTTAGTAACTGGTGTGCGCAACGTAATGGGCACTGTTTTATTCTCTCAGCAGCTGGGAGAAGACTCCTCTTAGAGAGAGAGAGAGAGACCTGCCTTAGTCAGGCTGCTTGAGGCAGAAGCTGGGACTTGGGAGCCTGATGGAGGGACAACCGTCCTGCAGAAGACAAGGAGGAGTTCACTGGTTGAATTGGAAGGGGAGAAAGGGCAGAGGCAGGATCAGAGGGGTGAGGCCGGGCCAGGGAGCACAGAAGGCTGGGAGGATCCCCCCCGCACCTCTCGGTTCTTACTAAACTCACAAAATGTCTGAAGCCAGTGGATGGTTCTTGGGAAATGGTGAAGGGTTATGTTCTGTATCTACATCTGCCCAGATAGTGTCTCCAGTGGTGGCTGCAGGTGTGACATTGAGGGTTTGAGCCGTGTTTTCCTAAAGCTCTGAGGGGCAAGGGGTTATCTATTTACAACTGGGCATCAGCGTGTCCTGATGAATCAGCTGGAGGCCCAAAAAGTGATCCAGGCAACCAAGCTGGCTTCCCATCCACACATCCCCAAGGGTGAAACCTAACATGTCGATAAAGCCAAATAGACTCCAACACTGAGGTCTCGGCCTCATGGGCTGCAGCACGGCCCATGTAATTTTCCTTGAATCACAAACGGAAAAGACAATTGGATGTCAGAGACGGTTTGAGTCTCGGCTCAGACTGGTGACTTTTATGGAATTCCGGTGCGAGAGCCTCCAGGCTCAGGGAAAATTTCCCCAGTGGCAGCGCTCCGCTCCCAACATGCCCCTCGTCTCCTGGGCTGCTGCACTATTGAATCCAGCATGATTGTCTCCGGGCTGTGGTGGAATTTTATCAGGGAGCCCTGAACTGAAGAGCTTATTTGCAGCCTTCTGCCGGCTGTGGCTCCAGATAAAGAATGCAGAGTATGCGCTGCGGTGTCAGAAGCCGTGCCTGGTCCCCATCCATCATCCTGTCAAGGCGTCACTCCGGACAGCCCTGCTTCACGCAGAATCAGGTTGGGGAATTTCCTCCCCAGAATAACAAACAGCAGCAAAGTCATGTTAGGAAGTCTCTGCTCCCCCGTCCCTTCATTACAGGTGAATGGATTTAGTGTTTCCCCACGGTGTCTGCCAGCCTCCCTCCACATCCTTAGAGCCTGGAGTGGCAAGAGTCACCAACACGCATCTGGTTCCAGAAGCCTCTCCACATCACTGTGGGTTTATACCTTAGCAGGTAGGGTATAGAGATGGGGATAATAGAAATTCTTTGCATGTAGAAAGCATTTATAAAATTCATCCATATACCTTATCCCATTGATCTTTACAGCCACCGTATTAGGGAAGTGTTGTTGTTTGCCAGTTGACAGATGAGCTGAATGAGGCTCAGAGAAGTTAAGCGATTTCTCCAAGGTCACACAGAGAGTCAGGGGAAGTTGGAGCTCGAATCTGGTTCTTTTGACTCCAGATCATGCACTCTTTCTGCTTTTTATGTTGCAACTGTTCTTCCTCCCCGGACTCTTCCTCTCTCCAGCCCTCTCTCGTGCCCTTATGTTGCTGTCTGTCCTGCCAAACCTAGTTCCCAAGCGTGGAGTGAGGAGTTGGCCATCTCAGTGGTAGAGGGCGCTGATCGTCAGCCACTCTGCCCTCCCCTCCTCTGAACACATCCATGTGATTCACATCATGTGAGCCAGGCGGGAGCTATGGGGGTTGGGGGCAGTGATCCAGCTACTCTCTTTGATCTGATGGATCCAAGAGCCCCTGCCAGCATACTTCCCTCCTTTGTGAACGTTCAGGGAGACAAAGGGGCTGGGACCTGGTCGCCACCCCCTCCCCATCATCTGCAGCCAACAGACTCAACACCCAAGGAAGCTGCAGCTCATCCATTGAAAATGACACCAGCTGCCCCAGTGGGGATCCTTCTGATGAGGTGATGGATGGACCGAGGTTTCACAGTTGCTTACTCCAGTGACACGGAACACTGTTTCCAACCGAAATGGTACTGTGGACCCCAAAGTGAGGGAGAAGAAGAGAGAGGATTGGATCTGCAACCATCATCACTGAGCATAGGGTGTAGGAAAGAGAGGGTACCAGACATACCACCTCCATCCGTGGACCTCTGATCGACAAGCACCCATATCATCTGTAGGGGGGCCCGGGTGGATATGGTAGGCAGAGTAATAGCCCCCGAGAGATATCCACGTCCTAATCCCTGGAACTTGTGACTGTTACCTTACGTGGCCAAAAAAAAGGGACTTTGCAGATGTGACTAAATTAAAGTTCTTGAGATAAAGAAATTATTCGGAATTATCTGGGTAGCCCCAAGTGCAATCACAAGAATCCATATAAAGGGAGGCAGAGGGAGATTTGACCACAGACAGAAGAGAATACATTGCGACCACAGAGGCAGAGACTGGAATGGTGCAGCCACATGGCAAGGAATGTGGGCAGCTACCACGAGGCAAGACACAGATTCTTCTTGTGAGCCTCTGAGGGGTTATGGTCCTATCCACACCTTGATTTTGGCCCATTGAAACTGACTCTGGACTTCTGGCCTGCAGAACTGTGAGAAAATAAATTTCTGTTGTTTTATGCTGCTCAGCTTGTAATAATTTGTTACAGCAGCCTCAGGAAACTAATACCAGAGGCCAGAACAGCAATGGTAACCACTGATGAGAGCAGATCTGTTCAAACAGAGCAAGGCTCAGGTTCACAGAGGCAAGACCCCATGCAGAGCAAAAGGTCTGTAGTCTGGAAGGGGAGGTGGCAGTCAGGTAACTGAGAGGTCTCCACTTCTATCCAAATGGAATATGCTTCTCCCCTATCTCTCCTATTCGCTCTTCTCCATCCTCCCCTGCCCACCAACCCCTCCACCTCCCAACAGAGCACCTGCCTTTGCCCTGCAGTTTCCCTGACATTTACACGTGAGTCTCGCGACTTTTGCTCCCTCCCCCGTGAGTCAATATATCCTACGTCTATGTCTGTCTTAGGAGAGCTCATTCTGGAACAGGGGCGCCAATTGGGCATCTTCAAGACTGACCTGGGTGATAGGTGCCCACCTCACACCACGGCCACCCCCCTTCATGGGGAGGAGGGTGTGGCTGGCATGGCCGCTCCATGCGGAGGATCCCACCTGGACTCAGGACCCGCCTCAGGGTCTTGTGGACACTTCCCTTTCACTCACTCGAAGGCTAAGAGGCACTTCTTGCAGGCCATGCCCCACTGGTGGGGGCGTTCCCTGGAGGGGAGGCAGCAGGGAGAGGAGGCAGCGGCAGAGCCGTCTGGGTGAAGCAGGTATGCAGGCAGCGTGGAGGAGAAAGAGAGGATTAACGAGGTGGGGACAGGAGAGCATCACGGGGAGGTTTCCGGGGACTCAGCTGGAACATGGAGGGGGAGGGAAGGATGAGGGGGAGGCCAGGGGCCACTGGAGGATTAAAACAGACACAGGGGCCAACCAGGAGCAAGCATAAGGAGGCCGCATGGGGCATCCACCTGAAGGAGGAAAGATGCTCTGCAGAGGAGAGGGAGGTGGGCAGGTAGACACTGAGCAGCCTTTGGAGGTGCCGCCAGCAGGTAGCAATGATGGAGTCCAAGTGACACGGTTGGGCAACAGAAAGAGTGCAGAGAAGCCAGTCATTCATTCACTCATTCATTCATTCATCCAGTAAAACACTCATTGAGCTCCCAGTCTGTGAGAGGCATCGGGCTAAGCTCTGGAGACATGCAGCTTGAGAGGTCCACTAGGGAGCTGGCCCTAGGGACCTGAAGTTCAGGAAAGTTCACCCTAGGGTGAACACAGTGATGCCATCAGCAGGCACGTGGTGGTGGAGAGAATGGACACAGCTGAGATTATTCAGGGTGAGAGTGGACTAGGAGAAAAGCAGAGGGCTCAGGACAGAACGCCAAGGAAATACCATTCAAGGACAAACATAAAAAGATGCCCTCCCGAGGGAGATGTCAATGAATGAATGAATGAACGAATGGAGACACTAGGGTGGTAGCCTAGGCCTATGGAAGGAGAGAATAAAATTCAGCAAAAACACCCTGCTCAGCTGGCGTGGCCACACTCAGTGCTGCGCTCCCGCTCCACGGGGAAGGCCAGGGGCGTAAAGTCGTGACATCCGCCCCCAAGGAGATCACAGGGGGACACGAAGCCAAGCTATAAACAAGGAAAATCTAAATTATCCCCTAAGAGCTAACCATCAGCGCAAGGCTATGGAGAAAAAAACAATGCCTCAAGGCAGCACAGTGCATGACTAATTAACAAATGAATCACACAGGCTAAAACTGTATGAAAGTTCAGAGGACAGAGAAAGCGCTCAGTGCTTCAATCGTCGGGGATGGATTTGCTGAGAGGTAAGATTTGATCTGGGTTTTGAAGAAGGAGGGGTAGAATCTATACAGGAAAAGATGTGGGGTGGGGGAGCTGGTCAGGACCTGCAGGGCTGGGGGAGAAGTATGGGAAAAAACCAGAGCTCAAGGTGCACCTGGGGGGACGCTGGGGCCAGGCACGCGCCGCCAGGGTCGGTGCTCAGGGGCAGGCCTTGGAGGCCGTGGTAGAAAGGCGAACACGAGGGCGTGAGTGTCAGGCCAACACTTCTGGACGTGGTCCTGCCAGTGGTTTGGGACAAATCAAAGATTTTTAAACAGGGAAGCGATCTGTCCAAAGCAGTGTTCCCTGAGTTAACCTGCTTGCAGCGTGGATTAGAGGGGGAGAGAGGGAAGGGGGAGGCAGGAGCCATCAGAAGGCCACGGCAATCATTGGATGGGGGGGTGATGAAGAGAATGCGAATGGGGCCAGCAAGAATGGAACAGAAGGGAGTTTCTGGGGGAGAATGGATGGAGGGGGAGACTAGAGGTGTGAGGATGGAGGCGTGGGCTTCTGCCAGCTATAGAGCTAGGACCCCAGAATGGAGAGCCCCGAAACCACCCGCACCTACCCACACAAAGCCCCTTGTCTGCTTTTATATCCCTGTATTTTGTTCTACCTTGTTTTTTATTTTTGCACTGGTGTGGACCAGCAGGGCTGGAAGCCCAGAGCTCTGCTCAGTAGCAGGCACCCAGGATGGTCTGGGGAGGGGCTCCGACTGACAGGGGGCCTCATGAGGAACGCAGGGACCCGGGAGGTGGTACCCATCTCGACGCTCTCCAGGTGACACCAGCGGAACCACCCCCCTCACAGCCTGCAGGGCATGAGCTTCCCGCTCTTTATAGCCCGCAGCACCTTCTGCAACAAACATACTGAAGCAGGAACGGGAAAAAGGAAATTCACTCTCGTTTCCTCTCCCCACCTCAGAGCTGTATCTTGCCCACAACCCTATTTCCTGATCTCTCCTCTGGCACATTTTAATATTTATAGCTGCTTGGACAGAATGTGGAGGGTGAGAGCTTGTCGGCCCCGGGAGCAGAGACTCAGAAGAGCCATCAGCCACCTGAGGACCCACGAATCCACAGGGCTGCCCCCAGGACCACTCCTAGGCAGCCCACCTGAAAGGGTCCCTCATGGTTATTTGGTCTCCTCCTTTGTTTTCACCCAAGGTCTCACCTTTGTACCATCATTCTCTTCCACTTACCACACCTCCACCAACCCAACCCCAATCACCCCACTGCTTGACTGCCAGGACCAATTTCCCTTCCTCCATTACAATTATTTTGTAGGTATATTAGTTATCTATTGCTGCATTAAAAAATACCCCAAAACTTAATGGCTTAAGACAACACATTTATTATCTCAAAGTTTCTCTGGGTCAGGAATCCAGGCATGGCTGAACTAGATCCTCTGTCTCAGGGTCTCACCAGGCTGCAATCAAGGTGTTGGCCAGGGCTGGGGTCTCATCCGAAGGCTCGACTGGAGCAGGATCTACTTCCAAGCTCCCTCTGAGGCTGTTGGCAGTATTCAATTCCTGGTGGGTCGTTGGGCTGAGACCTTTACTCACCCAGTGTCTTGGTTCTCTTCTAGGACTATAGGGCGTTTGCTGGGCCATCTGCATCTGGTTGGGCTGCCAGGGGGGAGGGAGAGCCTTTTGGGGTCTAGTCCTGGCAGCGGTGGCTTCCCTTCTGCCCAGATTCCACAGGCCAGAATTCAGTCACCCGGCCCACCTGTCTGGTGGTGGGACCATGGGGGAAGCCCAGAAATGTGGGCCCAGGAGGAAGAGGACAGAAACACTAGTGAGCAATTCTCCAGCCTCTGCCCCATGCAGGGGGTCATATAACAGAGTGTGGTAGTTAATTTTATGTGTCAAATTGACCGGGCCACGGGTGCTCAGATAGCTGGCTAAACATTATTTCTGGGTGTGTCTACGAGGGTGTTTTGGGAAGAGATTAGCATTTGAATCGTTGAACTGAGTAAAGCACATGGGTGAGCCTCCTGCAAGCCATTGAGGGCCAAAATAGAACACAAAGGCAGAGGAAGGGTGAATTTGTGCTCCTCCTGACCCTTTGAGCTGGGACGTCAATCATCCTCTGCCCTCGGAGCTCCTGGGCCACAGGCTTTCAGTCTCAGACTGGAACCTACACTGTCAGCTCTCTGGCTCTCAGGCCTTCAAACTACACCACCGGCCTTCCTAGTTCTCCAGCTTGTAGACTGCAAATCATGGAAAGTCCCATAATCAGCCTCCCTGACCATGGGAGCCAATTCCTTATAGTAAATTTCATTATGCATAATGATATATATATATGCTATATTATATATATATTATATATTATATATGCTATATTATATATATAATATATATTATATATGCTATATTATATATATAATATATATTATATATGCTATTGTCTATTTCATATTGGTTCTGTTTCTCTGGAGAGAAAGCAGTTCTTTCATTATCTTCAGCCCAGAGAGCTTTCAGTTTCCGAAAACCATTGGTTTTGTTTCTCTGGAGAACCCTAGTACATAGACTAACGGTCAGGTCCTCCTCCTTCTGCCCACCACCTCCTGGCCTCACCTAAGATGTCCTTCCCCAGCACCCCCACCACACCTGGCTGCATCCCTCTGACTTCCTCCCACCGAGACTAGATTCTAGGAAACAGTCCTCTTTCCCAGCTGCCTCTTCCCCAGCACCGCACACTCACTCATCTTGCAGAACCTTCACAGGCAGACTCCATCTCACTGTCTCACCAGCCAAATGAATGGAGCACTGGGCTTGGAGTCCAAAATCCAACTTCAAGTCTAGTGGCTGCACCTATCTGTAGACTTCTAGGTCTTGTTCTATGAAATGGAGGTTGGGGAGGTAAACGGGAAGGAGACTTGGGCTAAATGAGCTCTAATTTCCCTCCCAGCGTTTCTCACCTTAACTAATTCAGGCTTTGAATTCCACCCGATGTTCCTACACAGCTGCCTCCTGAGTCCCCCATGCCCCTCCTCCACCCTGCACACACGTCCAAGTTCCCACACATCTGTCACTTGTGTGTGTCATAGACACCCACCCTCCCATGGCACCCAAGATGGAAGCTGCCATTTGGTAAGAGCTGGGCTGGCTGGGTCGCCCATCTCACGTGGCTACACAATTGAACATTAGACCCACGCTGCCCAGTAAAACCTTCTGTGAGGATGGAATTGTGCTATAATCTGCGCTGCCCAACACAGCAGCCACTAGCCACACGTGGCTGCTGAGCACTGAAATGTGCCTTCTGTGAGTGAGGAACTAAAATGCTTCCTTGTATTTCGTTTCCGCTGGTTTACGTTTAACTTGGACAGCCACATGTGGCTGCTGGCTGCCACACTGGACGACGCAGCACTGGAAGGTGTGGGCTAGAGCTCAGCCCTCTGACTTGTCCCTGAGGGTCTTTCTCTTAGTTTCTGGAACTCAGTGGAGGCTCAGCATGGCCAGGGGGAACTGAAACCTCCCCGGGCTGAAGATGACAGCACCGCTTCTGAAACGTTAATGTGCAGACAACTCATCTTATTAAAAAGCAGATTCTGATGCGAAAGTCTGGGCAGGCCCGAGGTTCTGGGATTCTAACAAGGTTTCCAGTGATGATGCTGCTGCGGCCCATGGACCCCTTTGGGTAACAGGGCCCTGCAGTCTGCCTCTTTCCTCAGCAGGCGCATGGTCCCACTTCCCTCTACCTGTCTCCATTCACCCAGTTGCCCAGAGCACTGCCTTCTGCATTGTCCATGTCTCCCTTTGAAGAAGGGAGGCCCCAAACCCTCAGCCCGTCTCCTCTGGAGCCCTTGACCCAGGCTGAAATAATGCTCAGACTTGCAGTCTCAGCCAGACCGTTTAATAACAGTGTAGCACAGCCTCACCAGCTCAGCATTAGCCGGGTAGTCCTGCAGGACCTCTGACTTGCTTACACTCCTGGCTGCAGGAAGGAATGTCCACAGGAGAGCTCGACACTTCCACTGGAAAGGTTTATTCAGAGCAGTGCAGCACAGGGCTACGGGCTCCAGAAATCACTGGCCTGGCCACGGGATTGAGTCCAAAGGTCTGCGTTGTGAGTCCCGGATCTCCCTTCCTACAATGCACTGAGTGGTGTTCTCAACACTTCACTGACTTATCTCAGCCTCGCTATACTTTGTGTGGTGGGTACTGCTATCAGCTCCTCTTATGAATGCAGAAGCTGAGGCATAGAGAGGTTGAGCATCTTGTCGGAAGTCACACAGCAAAGTCCAGAATCCAACCTGGGCAGCCTAGCCCTAGAGGAGAATCGCTTACCTGTTATGTGCTGCCTCACCTGTTAAATGGAGATCCCAAGAGTAACAGCCTTACCTGCTGCCCGGAAAGTTGGAGAAGATCCAAGGACACATGTTGTGGAAAGCCTCGTGCTTTCTAAGCACTAGGGAAATCATCTGCTATTGTTGGGGAGCTTGTTAGGGTCTGTGGGTGAGCCATTCCCAGGGGACAGGTGGACCCCCTCCCCCACACACACACCCATTGACTCACATCTGGCACCCTCCTGAGGGCAGGGCCTGTCAGTCTTATTTATGGTGGCACCTCGGTGCTGTCTCTCTGAGCAAATCCTTCAGTGTCCACATGTGTGCACCTTCCCCACCCTCTGCCCCACAGACACAGGCTTCTCCTGGATGCCTCCATCCAAGAACTACCAGCTTTCTGACCCATCCAGGTTAATACTGTCCCTGTTAATGGGCAGCGATGGTTCCGTGGGCCACCCAGC
This sequence comes from Ceratotherium simum simum, assembly GCF_057802395.1. Classification (NCBI taxonomy): domain Eukaryota; kingdom Metazoa; phylum Chordata; class Mammalia; order Perissodactyla; family Rhinocerotidae; genus Ceratotherium; species Ceratotherium simum. The sequence continues at coordinate 54,623,373 of NC_141915.1, read as the reverse complement.
ATCCATTCCCGTTCTTGGGCCTTGGCAACATCACCCTTCCCTCATCCCAATTTTTGTGGGGCTGACCCCGCCCCCAGCTCCAGGAGCTGGCAATCAGCAGCCACAGGATTGGTTCATGGATCACCATGAGACCCAATTCAGGCCAAAGAGCATCAGGCCCAGAATTTGGCTTTTACTGGTTAAAGAAGAAAAGCTCACTCTTTTTCCCAGGATGCGGGCTGCCGCCTTGCCCCAATTGCCTGAGTGTGGAGCCAACACAGAAGGAAGCGGAGCTGAGAAATCAAGAGAGACCAAAACCTGATGACATCATCCGGGCTCCTGGATGCAGCCAGGTGTGGCTATTTTAGTGAAAGGAAGCAGTACGGTACATCCCTTCTTCCCCTTTGGTTTTTCTTAAGCCATTTTGAGATGGGTTTTCCGTCATCTCCAGCCAAGAGACTGACACCATCTTTTTCTCTCTCTCCCTGCTCTTCTGCCAGCTCCCCCTCCCAATCCCACACAGGGACCCTGTCCCACATCTGCTGACCTGGGCTCTGTGGAGGGAGGCCAGGCCTGCTCTGCTTAGGTCTGAGCGGCCTGGGTTTGCCACAATTCAGTGGGCACTGGATAGGGTGAGGCCCAAGGAGCCACTCACTGCCACCCTGCTGTTCACTTGGCAGCAGCCAGGGTCGGCCAACCGCCACCAGAAAGCTGATCTTGCACTTCTCTGCAGAGAGAAAGCAAGGCCCATGCCCTCTGTATGGCTGCACACCGCCCACCCATCCAGCTGCCTCTGCACTCAATGCCCTGGCACTGGCGTGCCTGAGTGGACAGCAGTGACCCCAAGGGCCCACGGCACTCAACCGATTGGTTCTTGCCCCTGGCTGGGACCTTAATGAAGACAGAGCTGTCATATTGATCAGGCACTGGGACATCTACCAAAAACCCTCGGACTGCAAGTCAATAGCCCGCTGCCCTCTCCACCCATGTTGTCAGGAACGCGGGTAACTGTGCAGTGCTGTCCGATGTCTTAAGGCCCACCCTGCTTTCCTGCAGCCTCGAAAGTGAAGACCGACCCTGGGTGGGGAAGGACACACAGACACCACCCTCACAGCAGCTTTCTTAGTGTCTTCAGGGCTGGAAACCCATTTCTCTGGAAGCTTGTCTAGCCTTACTCTGCCTAAGTATGGCAATCCTTAGACAGCAGCCTTCCTAGTTTGTCTCTAGGTAAGCCGAGGGACCTTAGTAATTAACCTCCCTGGTCCCTTGTGTTCCCCTCCACAGCATGGGGCCACAGTACCACCCACTGGAGCTGATTGCAAGACAGACCAAGGTGACGGATGAAAGCATTGGGCCGCCGCAAGCACGAGGAGGATGGTGGTTGTCTGTGTGATTATTAGGCATCACTGTGCCCATCGTTGTCACTGGGCTGGGCCTCCATCGCCTGCTCCCCAACATGCACAGGCCTTTCACCCCGCAAACACCAAGTCCACACCATCATCCATTCCCAGTTTTCCCTATAAAACTTAAAACTCTCTGCCAGGTTCTTCCAGGCCCAGCACGCAGGGGCTCTGCCCTTACCCTGCTGTCAGCAGACCCGAATGCAGAGCACACACGTCTGCAAAGCCAAGCGGGCTTAGCAAGGAAAATTTGTTGAAAATGGGAATCCTACTGCGTTCCAAATAGGAGTAAATTGTACATTATTGGCTGTTTGGGCAGAGCTGAGTGGCCGCCTCCTCCATGGCGTGGCTGAGGGCGGAGGGGAGGAGGCACAGTTATCATTCAGTGCTGGACGCTGCGTTTTAGGCTGTCACAGAATCGCAGTGGAGGATCTCAGTCGAGAGGCAGCTTTAAGGCCACTGCGTTACTGGCAGCTGCCCCAGGGGCTACTTGGGGTCAGCCTGATTCTCCCAGCGCCCAAGCCCCCCGCAAAGCTTTCCATGGGATTGGTTTCCACGGGATTGGTTTCCATGGGATTGGTTTCCATGGGATTGGTTTCCAGGTTCTGTGGGCTCTGCTCACTCGGTTCTGAGAGTCTTCTGCCCGGTTCTTTCAACAAGAACGCTCAGAACAGGGCTCCAAGCTCAGCCAGAGCTGACCGTGTCCGGCCCTGTGACCTCTGCCCCGCATGGCCAGCAGCAGCAGCATCCGGGTCCCTTCCATCCATGGCGACATCTGGGAGGACCAGAGTTGGGACAGCCTGCCTCTCCCCAGTAGGGTAAGGAGGCCCCCAGGAAGCCCCTGCCCCTCCGGGAACTTCAGAGGGACTCAAAGATCTCAGAAGGCCCTTCCACCCGTGGCTGTCTGAATTTTGTCAACACCTGTGTAGTGGCAGAAGATCCCGAAGTGGGCCTCTCAGGGAAGAAGCAGCTAGAGGGGAGCTTTCCCTGGGGCCTGCCCAGAACTGGGGGCTTCACCTGCTGGACAGGCCAGCTCCGCCAACTTACCAGCTTCCCTCTCCTCTCGCTTCTGAGCAGAATCTTGATTTTGAGAGAAGGGAGCTACCCACTCAAGTGGCAATTAAAAGGTCCTTGCAGAGGCACTCGGCTTGTGCTGAGAGCAGGGCAAGGCTTAATTAATTGCTCCAACCCCTGGGAGCCTTGTTAGCTCGGCCAGGAGCTCCATCGATCTGTGCTCTCACACCTGAGAGAGAGCGGGCAGGAGAAGCCAGAGGGACCAGGCTGGGGAGAATGCACTTTCTCTCACTGCCCCATAGCACACCCGCTCATCACACACACACGTCCAGCTCACACAAACACATAGCCCCATACAGAGGTGCAGGGCCTGTGGGCGTGGACTCACAACCGTGTTCACCTGGGACACCTCCCAGTTATACCTCTTGCTGTGGTGTCATTATTAATGGTGCCCCCTCCTAGTTTAGATGATAATTTACATGGCCACTTTCCTAAGGGAGCTTAGGAGAGAGATGAAGTTAGGAAGAGCAGGTTGGAGAGATGCGACAGAGAAGGGACACCTCAGTCTTATCTGCCTTGCTCTCCATCCAGATGTTGTAAACTGGACGGGGATCCCAGGGACCCTCAGGGAGAGGCTAGCGAAGATTGCCATATCCTCCCAACTGAAAGAGGATGGCCCTTGTGTGAAATTCAAGGATGTGAATCATGTGATACTCTGATCTGATGCCTCACTGTGTGGCAAAACCCTTAACTTTTAGGCAAGGTGAATGACATTTCTGCTGCTGTAATTATTAAACATTTCTTATTGAAGTTTCTGCATACCTGTTACAAGTTTATCTGTGTCCATGAATCAGTTTTAAACCGTAAGTTTCCAGGACAGACGTGGAAAATAAGCTTCCTCCTGAATGGCAGCTCTGGGTTTTAGTGTTAGTCTCTGCCTGGGTTGTAGTGTTAAGAGGTTTCTGAGGCTATATCCCAGTTGAACACGAATACCATGAGCTACGTCTGCTTGGGGCACGGGAGAGGCAGTGGTGACATGTGTCTGCTATCTGCCACTCTTGTCCTGGAGGGTATCAGGAGTCTCAGGGTCTCTTTCTGTACAGAGCCCCAGCCTACTGCTGTGCCTGAGTGAATGCTCGTGAATGACATTGGGGGTCCTCTGCAATGCCTACAGAGTGTCGCCTCCACCCTGTTCCCTCTCCCACTGCAGTACAGCCTACTGCAAAGAGGGCGCAGGGTCGGCCGCCTTTCCTTGGGAAGAAAACTGGACAAGTCTGGGATGAAGAGTTAGCTTGGTTGGGCAAGATGCCCTCTCAGATTAACGTCAGCTCTTGGAGAAGACCCAGCGCCAAGCACTGTGGTGACACATCCGGGGCTGATGCTTTGACATCCTGCCCATCCCTATCCCATCTTCTCCCTCCAGACCCCAGCCCACAGCTTCTCAGGCAGGGCAGCAGGGGACCTGGCATGGGGCTCTCCCTCTTGCTCTCAGAGTCCTACACCCACTTACTGAAAGAGTTGCACCCTTACACAGAGAGGCAGTGACACAAATGGTTTCTTGTCTCTACAACCAGAGGCTGCTACTTCTGTGGCAGTGTTTCTTTGAGGTCTGTTCGGTCTCTTGGGTCACAGCCACCCACCCAGGACAGGATGTTGTGTGTCAGGGGGTATCTAAGAAAGTATTTGCAGACAAGCCCATCTGTCCAAATGAGAACCAGCTCCCCTCCACGCCTTGTGAGGTCGCAAAGCCTAAGGTATCAGCAGCTCGGTCTGAATGGTTTATTATTCATCCTTTCAACCAACTGCAAATGAAAGCTCAGTGTGTTTGCCCTACTGTCAGCCCTTTCTCGAATCACGCTGTCCTTCCAGTTGATCTGAAATGGGATGGTCTCCACGTTGGCCGTTCCCGGTAAACTCCATAAAGGATGGATGAGATGGGCTATCACAGTGGAAATCAATTATGAAAATTTGCAAAGCTTGTTCATAAAGGAACACGAGAACAGGGTGAGCTTTGGGGGGTGGGTGAGGTACAGGTGGCAGTGAAGTCCCTGGGGCTCGGTTTCCCTGTTTGTAAAACGAAAAGCTTGACCTCCACGATGCTGTGACTGAATCAAGGCCAGTGTCGAGATTGCTCAGGAAACAATCACACTGGCTGAATTATGAGGCTGAGGAACTCTGGACACTAGAAGTTCCACTTCATTAACGACAGCAGTGAGGGAAGGACCCATGACCATGGACGTGGCTGATGTTCATCCTACAGTTCTCTCCCCTTTCTCTTAACGCAGTGTTCTATGATGTCTAATGTGCTGTCTAAATTCAGCCCGAATCTCTGACTCGGGGAACGGAGGTTTAAATGGCTTAAAATTCCAACGAGGAAGCACGTTCCTGCTTTGGGGGAGATGGAGAAGACAGAGGAACTCTTTCCTCCACGACTGTGGTGTTGCCCTACAAAGGGCTGGTTTATGAGCCTTTTCTGGACTTCAGTCAATTCAGAGCTGATCCAGAGAAATGATTTCAATGATTTCATTGAAGAAGGAAATTCTGCTTTCAGTGTGCTCATCTCCGCCGTATGGTGTCTCTCCCCTGTCCTGAGGCCCCAGAACATCCACAGATTCTTGGTATGTTTGAACTGCCCAAAAAACAACCCATAAACCCAGGGACGATGACATTGGCCATCACTGCTCTCAGTTTGGGTTCATCCAAAAGCAGCTCCTGAGAGGCAGATCCAGTGCCCTTCAGGTGGTGCGGGACTTCCAGCGGGGAGGAGGGAGGTGATGCAGAGGAGGGAAGGCCGCCAGAGGAGCAAGGCATCAAGCCAGTCCCCAGGCGGCTGACCAGAGCTTCGCCCCACGGGGATCTCCGAGAGACCTGTAGAACGGGTGCCTCTGAGTCACCCCAGCCAAGGGGCGAGGTCGCTGGGGCATCTATACACCACCTCCCTCAGTTGAGGGCTGCTCTGTAGGTGGGAGTTAATTCCCCCACTTCTGGCAAAGCAAACTTGTAAGGCTTCAGAAAATCCCTCAGGCAAAGAGATGGAGCTAGTGGCAGGTAGATGGCAACAGGAGACCCTCAAAGCAGTGAGGCCAAGGGGTACGGCAGGTGTCTGCTGCATCACCTCCTTTCTCTCCTGTGGGCCCTGTCCGATTCTGAGACGATGGGGACAGAAGATTTGCATAAGCCCTTTTGCTCAGTCCCTGTAGCCTCTGCACTGTCTTCTACACCCTTCTACGTGCTACCACCTGGCCCACAGAAGGCAATAATACGCTTCTAGAAACATCTTAGAAGTCTTTAAATCCATGACACAAATGCAAGTGCCCCAGGGGCTGGAGACAATTAGACGTGATTACAAAAGGGCTGCTGTGTCCTTTTTTTTCTGGCAGCAGATGTTCCTGTCATGTGGTCTGAAGAAATCCAGATGTGTTAGCACATGATGCAGAGCCACGGCCTCCCAGGAACAGAGATGAAAGAGCAGATACACAGCAGCTGGTCTGCAAAAGAGGCTGGTGCAAGCTGTGCCTGGGGCAGGGGCCTTACACTTGCCGGAGGGCTGGGGCGTTTCTATGGAGAATGAGCCCGAGCCTCAGAGCAAGGCAAAGAGGCAGCAGCACCCATGGGCATCTGGGCCCCGCAATGGTGCTGGGTCACCTGGCGTCTGAGCCCAGGACAGGGAGGCTGCCTCAGGCTCTGAGCTGGAGCACACTGCACAGAGGTTAGCCCTCATTGGGGGGCCCCAGCATGTTCCTGTTCACTGTGCATTTGGAACACAGAGCACAGTGCAAACGGTACATCAACAGAGGCGGGCAGCGGCACAGGCTGACAAAAAAGGCAGTGTGACACGTCACAGCACTGGGTAAGGGGCCATGAGGTGGGTGTGGTGTGGGGGGAGCCCCTGGGAGAGGGGTGCGGCTTAGAAGAGACATTTCCCCAAATGTTCTCCCCCTCATCCCACTTTGTCCACTCAGTAAAAGGCAACTCCGCCTTCCCAGTTCTCAAGCGAAAAGCCAGAGAATCATCCTCGACCCCTCTCTTTCTCCCCTGCCCCTCACCCTGAATGCTCTACTTAAGAATGGATCCAGAGTCCGGTTACCTCCGGTCACCCCTCTGCTGCCATCATGGTCCAAGTGGCCCTCATCTCCGCCTTGACATAAAATATACGCCCACGCCCCATTCACTCTCACCCGCTTCTCTTCCATTGCCCTTGACACACTACATGTTCGTGTGTTTCTTATCTCTGGTCTCTGTCTTTCTCTTTCTTCCCAGCAGAATGGAAACTCCAGAGTCCTCAGACTTTCTCTCGTTTGGTCTCTCTTCCCAGTGCCTTGAACCGTGCCAGGCACAGGGCCAATAAATATTTGTTGAATTTATTCTAGCTGAAGACTCAAGACCCCATAGGTGACACTCTACTGCGGGCTCATCTCGTCCCCTTGCTCAAGCGTCCTGAAGCAATTCCTAATCTTTCCTCCACAGATGGAAGGAGGAAAAAGGGATCTTAGCCCACAATGCTGGCGCTAATTTCTTAATGATAAGAAACACGAGGGCAGAGACACTGTCGTTTTACTGTTATTGTCTAATCCCGTGGAGTCAGCATAGTGAAGGTGCTCCAGACACTTCTGTTGAATTGAGTAACCAGCACCCCTCCCTCACAGCCCAGGCTGACTTCTCCTCCTCCGTGTTCTCTTAGCTCCCAGGCCTTCTCTCTAGGGTAATGCATGTGACACTCTCTCAGAGGGTGACTCCTTTGAGGGCAGCAGTGGGACTTTAGTCTCTGTATCCCCAGATCTACTTGGCATCTCCAGGTCCATGTGTCTGACACGTGGCAGCTGCTCAATATTGCCAAATGATGAATGAATGAATGAGTGAGTGAAGAAGAGAAAAAGCAGGATGGTGGACCACAGGCCAAAAAGTTGGCCGAAGCCGCCTCGAACCAGCTGGGCGCACATACCACCCACAGCTGGGTAGGATTGGAGGATCCAGGAGAAAGACCCGTCCCTGCCCAGGTAACAGGAGAGGCAGGTGCCCACATAAAGGATGCATGTGGATAGTTGCAACAGCCACATCAGACACGGGCACAACTGCAGGCAGCTGCTCAGAACTAGGAGCAGCCTGGGACTCCAGCGGGTGACAGGCACGCCAGGGCCCTCAGACAGGCTTCCTGAGCCCTGGCAGGTCCGGTGCAGGCAGAGCCCTAACTCCACTCAATTGCAATCTGTGTTTATGGACCCATAATCAAATGGAAACTGAAAGTTTCTCACGAGAATCATCTGTCAAAACCGTGCGATGTCCAGGCCCGCGCTGGCAAACTGGGTTATAAATACTGAGCTCGGCTCCAGCCTCGCTCCAGCTCTGGGGCCTCAGGGGTCATTTTTCAACCCGGCACTAATCCAAGGAACTCGATCTTCCATCAAACACTGTGTCTAACAGGCTGGGTATTTGGGACACTGATTGTCCCCAGTGGATCAGGGAGGCGAGAGTGATCACAGGAGATGAATCCATGAGCCAGGTCCACCTTTCCTATGGCTGACCAGCTGACACGGCCACCCTGGACCCAACCGGGCAGCTGCCTCGCTCTGAGGCAGACCCCTCCAGGACCCTCCAAAGGATCTGTCACAGAACCATCTCTTAAAAAAAAGGCTGTCCTTATTACGAAGCATGCTCAATGCAGTAAACATGGAGAACCGAAAAGCACAAGAAAAAGAAAAATTGCCCATAAATCCATCACCTGGAGAAAAACCCTATAATATTTTTGGTACATAGATTTTTCCAGACTTCTTTCTCTCTCCCCCTAATATTTGTTGTTTATTAAAATATCTAAGATTGTACATACCATTCTCTAGCTTGCTTCCCCCCAGCCCACTAACAGCTGTATTGTGACCATTTTGCCCCATCGCTATCTTTCCTACAGCATGATTTTTAACAGCCACATTAATTTTCTTGGTCAGTCCCTTCTATTGAACATTGGTTTGCTTCCAGTTCTCCAATAGCATAAAAGATGCCATGAAGAATATATTGTACGCAGATCTTTGTGCAAATCAGATTATTTCCTTAAGATAAATTCATACAAGTGAAATTATGCTCGGGCAAAGAATATACCTTTTTTTTAAGTCTTTTGATACTTTCTTCTTTTTCTCTCATTGTGTTCCACGTCTTTAGGAATAGCCAAATATTTTTGGAATAACTTTAACCAGTAACCACTCTAGATTAATAACCGAGCGAGGAAAGTGACTTTCTGTCCGTCACAGACACGGCCAAATGATTCATCTCTCTGCTGACGCTGGCTGTTTCCAGAATCATAACTTATCTCCTTTGGCTCCAGCAGATCTGAAGACACAGCTACGGTCGGGAGGAGTGATCCTTCTTAGAAAATGGACTCTGAGCCTCCAAACTCCTTCTAACTTTGTTGGATCTTTAGAATTTGTTTAAACGGTAACCTCAGAACTGCCCTTTGCTCTCTAATCATAAGACCTGAACAGGCTTAATTATATGATCTGGGGAGAAGGCTGGTCTGATCCCGTGTGAAGGGGAGATGGATCGGCTTCGCTGGGGAAGACCCGTAGAAGGTTAAGAAAAGCAATTAGAGGGGCCGGCCCCGTGGTGTAGCGGTTAAGCACGTGCGCTCCGCTGCTGGCGACCCGGGTTCAGATCCCGGGCACTCACTGACGGCACCACTTGTTAGGCCATGCTGTGGCGGCGTCCCATATAAAGTGGAGGAAGATGGGCACAGATGTTAGCCCAGGGCCCGTCTTCCCCAGCAAAAAGAGGAGGATTGGGTGGATGTTAGCCTTGGGCTGATCTTCCTCACAAAAAAAAAAAAGAAAAGCAATTAGATGAGAAGGGTCTGGAATTGCCTGGGACCATAGAGAACACTAGATGCCTCTTTTCTGTTGCTGGGCTGTATGCAAGCTTGGGTGCACATGCGGGGCTGGTGATTGAAAGTTGATAGCCTGCCTGGGTGACCCATTTAACTGCACCTAAAAAGTCAGGGTTGGGGGGAGGAGAGCAGGATGGGTACCCTTCCCCTGCCCTTTGCTGTTTAGCATTCGTTCATCCATTCCTTGCGTGAGTCTCCCACACAGAACTTTCCCATGAGGTCTACACTTCAGGGCACCCAGGGGCAGAGCCAACCTTCTGGAAAATTGTAAATAGGGACAAAATTGTCTTTGGGGTCCTCCAACCTCCCTCGCAGTGCCTTTCTTCCCTCTTTGTCCCCCCAGCCTCCAGGCGAACCACCTGCTGCTGCCCTTGGCAGACAGCTGGTGAGGCAAGAGGAACACAGGCTTTCAGGCCAGAGAGACCTCCACCCTGAATCCCAGCTTTTGCTTCGCTGTGCCACCTCAGGGAAGTTACTAAACCTTTCTGATCCTCATTTTCCTCATCTATATAATGGGAAAAAGATGTTTGCCTCACTTCTTGTCACTGTCATAGGGTTAAATGAAATGCCTAATAAACTCGAAAGTGTCTGACATTGCCTGGCACATGACAGATGCTCACGGAACTTTATTTACCACTTTTTCAATCTCCAAATCCAGGGCTGCCATTCCCAAGAGGTCTCTGAACCCTGTCCTACAGCCCTGGTTCTAGCCTGCTTGCTCTAATCACTGTGGAAACGACCAGATCAGCTACAAGATACTAAAAGTTGATGATCCTTCTAGAAATTCACCTTAAGTAAATAATCATGGATTTGCTACAAAATTGTTCTTGACAACATTGTTTATAATACCTGAGAACCAGATGCAATCTAAATATCAAGATACAGCAGACTAAATAAAATATAAAACATCCATATCATAAAACACTATTCAATATTAATTTCAGTCAATCTTCGAAGTAAAAAATGGCAAGCCCATTTTGGATATCCTTTTGCCTTTATTTAATTATTTAACGTATTGCTGAGCATCTTTTTATTTGTTTTTTGGTTTATCGTATATCTTGTCGTGTGCACTGCTTACCCATGTCGTATGTCCATCTTTATGTTTGGTTATTTTAATGTTCTTTTCCTATCGGTTACCTGAGCTCTTTGTACATTAATAAATTGGCTCCTTGTCTTTCAATTTGTGCTGTAAATATTTTTCCCTGTTTGTCCCTTGTCTTCTGACCTCAATTTTTCCCTTATCTTTATTTTCTCCGCACTAGAGTTTTAATCTTTCTGTACTAGATTAATCGGTCTTTTCCTATATGGCTTCTGGGTTTGGGGTCCCACTTTGAAAACTGGTTTCCAGCTCCAAGGTCATAAATCTATTTACCCAAATTTCATCCATAACTTTCATTGTTTCACGTTTTTTCTTTACCATTGAGATCCTTGATTCACCTGGAATGTTTTTTGGTGTAAGGAGTTAGGTAGGGATCCAACTTTATTTTTTTCCCCCAAAAGGTTAGCCAATTAGCTCAATGCCATTTATTGGATAATCCCCCTTTCAGATAATGTCCTTAAATAAATCCTGTTTCAAGGTGGGTCACAGAATCCTTTGAGAATCTGGTGAAAGCCATAGACCCTCTCCCTAGGAAAACGTCCCCATAACCCACACTAAATTTCACAAACGGTTTCAGCAGAGTCCGTGGACCTTCCACAGCACAGAGACTGACTCCGAGGAGTCTGCAAAGGCGGTTCAAACCCCTTCCTTCAGATGGAAGAAACCGCTTACGTGGCGGTACTCCAGGCTCCGACGCAGGTCGGGGAGAGAGCACTGTGTGGAGGAGAAGGTTTTGAAGAGCCTCCTTGGGGCAGATGTCTCCTCGGCCTCTCCTCAGGGCCATGGGACAACCCCAGGTTGCCACCCTCCTGTGCCCTTGGAATTCAGAACAGTTCACTTTCCATTCTTCTGGCTCAGAGAGCCAGCAGATACCGTAAACAGCAGCAGCCGAGTAGCCTTTTTCTGGAACACAAGGAGCTCTCACCAAACAACTCCCTCCTGAACCCATGGGTGGGCACAGGTCCAGTGCTTCACGTGTCTCAGTTTCCCTTGATTTGACTTATAGGCTCGGCCCATTTCAGACTCTTTTTTACCCAGATGTGCCCACTCCTTCCGAGGCCTGCTCTTTGGGGTCGTAGGTGTCCTTTCTCACACTCGCCCTTAGTTCTCCCCCTCTGCTGAAGGACGGCACTAGTATTTGGCTTTCTGGCCCCTGAGAAATCAAGGTTTGAGCTGAGCTGCCCCCTTGACGTCTGACTGGGCAGCAGGTGTGACCTGGCACAGAGCGTGTCTGAACCGGCCTCTCCTCTCTGTAACCCACAGTGCTGCTCCAGTCCTCTGGCTCAGAGAATTCTCAAAATTCGCACCTGGGAACTCATCAGGAATGCACATTCTCAGGCCACACCCAGCCCCTCTGAATCAGACATTCTGGGTGAGGGGCCCAGCCATGCCAGTTTTGACAAGCCCCTCAGGTAGGACCAGCTACATCGTTTGCAGGGGCCGACACAAAATGAAAACACAGGGGCCCCCGTTCAAAAATTATGAAGACTCTCGAGACAGCAACAGCAGAGCATTAACCCCTTCTGAGAGTGGGGTCTTTCTGAGTGTGGGGTCCTGCGCAACAGCACTGGTCACAGGCCCACGAAGCCAGCTCTGCCCCCTGGTGACACTAATGCACACTCAAAGTTGAGCACCACTGTCCCAGCTACCACTGATACTCATTGTTAGTGCATCTCTCTCCTGGCTCCTGGCTCTGGGCCTTGACAGGGTTCATCCTCCCATAGGCCCCATTGTGGGGACCCAGCCCACTCTGGAAGTCTCTCCCCTAGGCCCTCTGCTCCTGGCTGTGGCTGTGCGACAAGAGTTAACACTCTACTTAGCATTGCTACTGCCAACTAGGAGTGTCTCTTTCTGGCCTCAGCCGGATTAAAGAGAATCTCAGATCCACATTATTTACGGAGATAAAGGTCTGTGCCACACACACACACACACACACACACTTTCAAGGTGGACCCTGCCTGTCAGTTTGGGCCCAGCCTGACCAGGGTGACAGCCAAGTTGTCAGCTGCCTGGCATGCAGCAGGCCCCCTTCTTGTCCCAGGAGAACAGGGTTGTGACGGGATGAGGGGACCTGGGCACCTGAGGCTGTGGTCTGACCTCTCCCGGCTCGCTGCTCTCCAGGAGCTTCACCCTGTCAGATGCCCAGCCATGACATCAGAGCCCAGCCCAGAGGCCTCTGCTGCCCCTGGCAGCCCACAGACTCAGGGCCCACTTCCAGGCCTGAGCCCAGGCTACTTCCTGGCCCCGCTTTGGCCCTTCCTTTTCTTCCTGTTTGGTGGACCTCAGGACAGGGATCTGAGCCTCTCAGACAGTGTCCGACTCAGGAGGAGAAAGGCAGTGTCCTGGGGATGGACCTCTGTCCAGGTGGCCATCTGCCTTGGCCTCTATGCTCAGAAATCCATCTCATTTCAACAAACCTTAATTTAGTGTCTACTTGGTTCTAGCACAGGGTGCTTAGTAACTGCACAGGGCACTGTGGGTGACAGATTATTAAAACTGCCCACACACAGTCTAGTTCCTGTAGATGGAGCCAGCTGTTACAGAGGCGCTTTGGAACCAGCTCATGCCAGCTTGTACCAGCTTATACCAGCTCATATCAGCTCATCCTGGCTCATACAGACATGCAAGGACCGATCGCTAAATTTTCAGGAATAACGCAAGCCCAGTGTTAAAGCATTGGTAGCATGAAATTGACATTTTGGGAATATTTACACCATGGAAATTGGCAAGTGCCGTAAATTAGGCTTTTTAAAAAATTTGGGGGGGGACCACTGCAGCTGTGTGATGGTGAGCAAGTTGTCTATCCTTACTGAGCCCCCATTTTTGTATCCTCAAGTAGGATCGTATTGCACCTACTTCACTGGACTGTCGTGAGCATGAAATGAGGTCCTCCACAGGGAGGGCATGACAATTCACGGCTGTTATTTTCTAAATGTAATGATATTATTATACAAATAAGTGACGCTAACACAGCGTGCTCAGTGTACTGCAGTGTTACAGGAGCGAAGACGAGGAAGGGGTTAACTCTGCTTGGGGAGCAGGCAGCCTTCTTCGGGAAGCGCTGAAGGACAGCACAGCAGCTAGAGCAGGTAGACCAGGAAAGGAGAGTTTCCAGCAGCAGGAACGGCGTGCACAAGGCAGGGAGGCGTGGAGGGGCTCGCAGATCTGTCCCGGGGTGTCTGTCCTGCACCAGCCTCCAGGATGACCCACTGTCCAGAGATGGCACTGGCAGATGGAGCACAAGGAAACGTCACTGCTGAGCCCAGCACCAAGTCTTGACAGTAGAAGGAGCATCGATCATTCCCCAAGATTCTCGAATGCATCTCCCATTATCCCCCAGGGTCCGACGCTAGCCCTCACCACCCCATCCCTCCTAGCCCTTTAGAGATGAGAGCGGCGAGGTTCGAGTCATGCTCACACTTGCCTATACACACATTTCTTCCACCTCCCTCTAACGGCTGGGATGTGTTGATACAGCCACTACAGAAGGGCTGATGAGACAAGTCATGATGGATATTCTCTCATTTGTCCATCTGCCCCCATGACGCTGTCTGCCCCTTCTACCTCTGGCTGGTCACCCCACACTAGCAAGCCCGTGTCGTTCCTCTGTTGGCCAGAAGGGGTCACTGCTTCCATGGGCCCCTTCACTTCTTGGGTAACCACCATCTCACCTCCATCCTTCATCTTCCAGGGGAGTAGCAAGGAAGCCAGTCCTCCACACCCCACCAACTGCTGTGTCACCTTCAGAAAGACTTGCCTCTGAATTTCAGCAGGCATGGATGTCCTAGGGTGCTCCACGCCAACAATGTTCTCATCTTATAAGCCAAACAATTGCCCTTTGATAGGTAGTGGTCACAGCCTGCAGATGAAGCTTGGCCATTGTCATGGCTATTAAAAAACATGTTTAAATAATATTATGTGATCATCTTGAATGCCATCATGATTACCACTTAACACAGGCGGGGGACATGAAGCCAGCTTGGCCTCTCTCCTACATCTTCGTCATTCTGAGAGGTGCCCAAACCAAGACGGGTTGAAACCAGCTTCTTTTCTTCTGCTGGAGGGACAGGTCTGGATGAGGGTGTGTCAATAAATAGCAAGCAAGTCAGTAATCCCAATTCCTGTGCCTGTGGCAGGCAGAACTAATGGAGCCCCGATCCCTCTCCCCCGAGTACAGACACAGCCTCATATCCTTTTCAACACAGCACTCCTACCATCACGACCAGTTTATTCGTGCTAGAATTTGAAGTGAAACTAATTTGCTATCCCAGATCTAGATTAACCTTTCGGAAAACGAATGTGTAAGAATGGTGTTCAAACCACTAATCTGGGCATAAAGCACAGAGAAGTACATAAGAATCTGTGCAGAACACCGTGAACGATTGAGATATTGGATTTAACTATGTAATGTGCTAAATCACATCCCATTTTCTATGAGATTCTGGTATTGACGGTAAGTATCAAAAGACTGAAAAAATTTGGGGAAAAGCTGAATAATCAAAGAAATTATATGTACCAATGTATTTTATCAGCAAATTGAGAAAAGATAGTCTCATCCTATTTCACCAGGAGAACAAGCCTCTCAGTTCAGCACGTAGAACCCGAGATTGTTCAGAGCAGAGACTAGGAACTACAGCATCGAGGGACAAGCACAGAATTTGAAGTTGAGGGTAGGATTCTGGTCCAAGCCCTGCTAGGAATAATATCTGATCCAGGGCAAGATGCTTAACATCTCTGTGCCTCAGTTTCCTCACTGTAAAATGGAGACCATGACGTCTGCTTTGCTTGGCACTGTGAAAATTAAGAGAGCAACAACATATAAGAAAGTGCCGTCTGAGTCTCGACTCGCTGCTTCTGCGACTTGGCTGAGCTGGGGAAGCAACCTGGAGCTGAAGTAGAGAAGACCGGTCCCTGCTAGTGCAGATGAGAAACCCCAGCAGGCACCTGCCAAGGCTCATGGGAGCACCTGTCCATGGTTTCTCAGTGGAAGTAGGGCAGCAAAGCCCTGGACATGCCCCCAGGGCCAGGTCGAGTCTACTCACAGAGGGTCCCATCCATCTCCTTAACCTTTCCATTCTTGCAAATCTTCTCTTTCTTCTCCTTCCTTTACCCCTTTAGTTCACCCACCTCCATCTTCTAAGGGCAGAAGGTTCTCCAGATCAGTCTGTCTATACGCTGGGCAAGTGGGGTCTGGGACAGTGGTGGAGGACATGGTCTATGGCCAGTCTGTCAGCCCGGGATGGCAGGAAACAGACAGCACGCTCAGTAGGGTGGCTGAGGAGATGTTGATAAAGGGTAGACTTAAGGGAGACCGAACGGGATGGTGTGGGATCCCAGTGCTCTGGGTCTGAACAGCGAGGGCAGGGAGCGGGTACCAGCACCCCGGCGAGAGTTGCTGTAGCAAAGGGCAGTCCAACAGGATCTGTGGCCTTGGGTGGAGGGACATAGAAAACCCCAGCAACTGCCTGGAGGGAGCTGAGGAAACAAATACCTCCCCCCGTTCCTCTGATCTCCAGCGTGCCTCCCACTGGCCAATCCCAACTGAAGCCAGAAGGCAAAGTTGGCCCTTGAAGGTCCCTGTGACAGTTGGCCCCTCGGAGCACAGAATGCGGTGGAGTGGATGAGAGGAGACCAAGAAGAGTGGGCAGGAAACACCCAGGAACCAGAGAAATGCCAAGACAGAGCAGGCAGGATGGGGGCAGCCAGGAGGTGAGGATCCAAGAGAATCACAGATGCTGGAGTTAGAAAGAGAAACCTATGCTAGAGGGGTAGAAGGAGCCTGTGGACCACCATTCACACTTGTTCCATGCCACTCACATTCCAGCCTCCCTTACAGCTAGCTTGAGCACATGAACCACCTGTGGCTGGTCAGACAAGAGGGGAAACATTCTAGGGCTTCTGGAAAAGGTTTCAAGCTCTGATACAATGAGATGTGGGAGTAGAAACTGCTCTTGGATATGGCTGTGTGGGGTCAAGATGTTTGGAGCTATGGCAGCCATTTTGTGTCCATGAGAGCACAAGCATCACACCGAGAAAGGCAGAGCATAAAGAGGGAAAGAACCTGGGGCTATGAGAACATCACTGAATCATTATGTGACTCCAGGCTTTCTGTAGGTAAAAAAATAAATACCCTTGGCTTTTAGGCCACTGAAAGGTGGGTCTTCTGAGATACAGTTGCAAATATTTCAACTGATATGTCAAAGGGAAAGGACTGGCTTGGGCAAACAGACAATGTGTTTTGTTGTTGTTCACCTTGTATCCACAGGACCCAGCAGAATGCCTGACATGTAGTAGGTGTTCAGTAAATGTTTGTTGAATGTATCAGTGATGATTGGATGGACCTAGGACGTGTAAGTGAATGCTAGTGTCACCTCCTCCTTTTCTCTTTGCCTCTCCCGACAGCTCAGAGAAACCGGTCTCCCCGCGGGAGGAGAAGATTGAGGAGGCCAAGGTGTCTTTGGGGGTGAGCACAGGAAGGCCGTGCTGCTCCGCACATACAGATGACTCATAAAGATGTGTTTTCACCCCCTTCAAATGGTGATGTTCCTGTAATAAAGAATTTAATAACCCGCTGTGCCTGTGCGGAGAGAAAACTCATTTGTTTAATAGGCAGCCGTTTGGCTTTGTCATGTTCATTTAGTTTTTAATGACACACAGTTGTGCCAATATTGATTTTAGCTTATAGGGACTCAAAAAATTTACTGTCTAGATGGATCCAAGACTCAACTGTTCTATCTTGCGTGCTCGGAAGACACAGTGCCCCAGCTCCGGCCCGGGAGGGGCCTTGCAGGCAGGAGGCTGCAAGGGGATGCTGGCTGAGAATGGATAACCTCCTGGTTAGCAACACCCTCCCTTTCCGCTCCCTCCCAGCCTCACCTCCTGCCCTCGTCAGATGGGAGTGAGGCTGCAGCCAGGGGAGGAGACATGTTCTTCATCTTGGAAAGCAGAGCAGGACTGTGTCAAGGAAAAAGGAGTTAATTTTCCAGGCACACTCTCAGCACGGAGTTATTTGCGTGTGCGCGCCTGTGTGTGGGCGCACACGCGTGTGCGTGTGCGTGTGTGTGTGCGCGCCCACTCACGCTCAAGCCCAAAGCGTGCATCACAAATAGGGACAGGGCCCTGCTGGTTATGCCAAGAGTGACTTCAAATGTTGTTTGGACCCACCGGGCTTGGGCGCTTCTCTTTAATATTGCTTACAATTTTCTTTTTGTTTTTATTTTTAACCAGGGACTCTATAAAAATAGCAAAAGGGATTACGGAGACAACCCGAAGCGACTCTGTTTTCTAAACAGTCAGTTTAAGCACAAACGCAGACCCTTGGTATTTGTGGGTTTGACACTGGTAATCTCAGCCGTGTACAGCTTGTTATCTGAGAACAGCACTGAGAATGGTCTGGAATAACAACAAGTCAATGTTTATTCAGCACATAGTATGTCCCAGGCACATAGCATATTACAATTTACAGGAATTACCTCATTCAGTCTCCACATCACCTCTTGAAGGTAGCTAGGTAGGTAGATATTTTTTTCTCCATGTTAGAGGAAATTGCTGCTTGCAGAGGTAAATGATGGGACCAAAGTCACAGAGAGTAAATGACGCCCAACTTGAGTACTCTTCTGTCTCCTGCATTTTTGTGTGTGTGTGAGGAAGATTAGCCCTGAGCTAACATCCATGCCAATCTTCCTCTTTTTGCTGAGGAAGACTGGCCCTGAGCTAACATCCGTGCCCATCTTCCTCTACTTTATATGGGACTCCGCCGCAGCACGGCCTCACAAGTGGTGCACGGGTCCGCGCCCGGGATCTGAACCCGCGAACCCTGGGCTGCCAAAGCAGAGCTCACACACTTAACCGCTATGCCACCGGGCCGGCCCCTGTCCCCTGCATTTTTAATGGTACTGAGTTCATCTAAACCGAGCATTATAAACTAGTGTCCAGAGAGTGTCCCTCACCTCGCTGACCAGGTAGTGTCTGCACCAGGGGGTGAGTGCGTGGATGGGCAGGGCCACAGCTCCACGTCCAGGCCACGGCCACATGTGTAACATTTGTTTCTCTGCTGCAGCTTGACATGGCCAGACTTGCCCCATGGAGCCAACGGACGTTTGCTCGGTGGCTGCCTTTCCTGACCCCTGTGTTGTCATAAAAATAAGGAAGGCATTAGAGAGAACAGAGATAGCTCTGTAGATAGCACATTACGATAATGAATCATATTAAATGTAATTTCATGTCATTGGCCTATTTAATCTATTTATGTAAGTTTTACCAAGTGCTTTATTCATGATGGGAAAGTCATTGAGAATTGATTCCTAGATTCACGGAATTTGAAAGGACCTATAAATCATCCACACAAGTCCTGTCCCCAAGAGAGGTGAAGTGATCTACCCAAGGTCATGCAATTAAATTTGAAGTTGTGGCCTTTTCTGGGAAAGGTGGGCATTGGACCCCTCAGCAGCAATGCAACCCCCACAAGACCTTATTCCTATTGGATAATTGGTTTTCCCATGCATCATTTCAACTGAGAGCACCATTTCTAGGAGAGTGCTCCACGTGCTTATTAACCACCCAGCTGCCACCCACGGCTGCTGCTTCTGTGCCCTGCCATGGCTGCTCTCCTTCCAAGTGTCCAGATCCTTAGCACAGAATGCAGGAGTGGCCCTGCAGGGTCTAGGCCCTGTGTTCCTCTCTGGCCTCCCCTTGCTCCCCAACCCATAGCTTCACGGGCTTTCTTTCAGTATCTCCTTCCTGCCACAGGATCTTTGCTCACGCCGGAACACTCCTCTTGCCCCCTGAGAAATCCCTCTTTCCCTTCCTGTCTCACTTTAAGCCAATCCCCCCTTCCTCAGGGCAGCTCCCCTGCCCTCTCTGGGCCAATGCACTCTCATAGATTGTCAATGTAGCGCTGACCTCAAGCATAACTTTACGTTAATTTGTAAGAGACTTTCACATCTGTCTCTCTAGCTGGACTGTAGGTTCCATGGGGGCATGTTCCAGTCACTTACTGCTGCGGAACAAATTACTCTCAAATTCGGTGGTTTAAGGCAACTGTTGCATTTTGTTCGTGAGTTTGTGGGTTGGGAATTAGGAAAGGCTCAGCCGGACAGCTCTCACTTGGATCTCTCATGCAGTGCAGTCAGCTGTCGGCCGGCTCTGTGGTCATCTGAAGGCTCGACTGGGCTGGACATTCAAATGTCGCTGACATGCCTTGCAGTTGATTGCTGCCAGCTGGAAGCTCAGCTGAGCTGTTGACAGAGCATCTACTGTGGCCTCCCCAGCATGGTAGTCTCGGGATGCTCGAGCTTCCTACAGCCCCCAAAGTGAGCTTTGTGGCTTTTTCTGATCCAGCCTTGGAAATCGCTCAGTGTCCCCTGATTTCAGCTGCATTCTACTACTTACAAGTGGGTCACTGAGACCAGCTCAGAGTCAGGGAGAGGGGTGTGGACTCCACTTCCTCTTGGGGAGTGGTGAGACCACGTTGCAGAAGAGCGTGTGGGATGAGAGACATTTTTGTAGCCATCTTTGATCAATGCAATCTGCCACACAGCAGGAACAATGCCATTTCCCCTCTTCCCTTGAAGCCCTAGTACCCAGTACAAGAACTCAAAAATTATTTGATAAATAAATGAATAGACAAGTGGATGAATAAATATATATAGTGCTGTGGTCTGAATGTTTGTTTCCCTCCAAAATTCATATGTTGAAAACCTAATGCCCAAGGTGATGATATTAGGAGATGGGTCCTGTGGGAAATGAGTAGGTTATGAGGGCAGAACCCTCATGAATGGGATTAGTGCCCATATGAAAGAGATTCCAGACAGACCCCTAGCCACTTCCACCCCATGGAGATACAACGAGAAGTTTGTAACCCGGAAGAGGGTCCTCACCTGATCGTGTGGGCACCCTGATCCCAGACTTCCAGCCTCCAGAACTGCGAGAAATAAATGTCTGTTGTGTATAAGCCACTAGGCTGTGATATTTTGTTATAGCAGCCCAAATGGACTAAAATATGTAGATACAAGAAATCAGGGTGAAAGGGAAGGAAGGAAGGAAAGAAGGGAGGGAGGGAGGAAGAGAGGAAGGGAGGAAGGATGGAAGGAAGGACAGAAGGAAGGAAGAGAGACTCAGGAAGTGTAGTCAAGGAAGGCAGTGTAATGCAGCAGGAGAGCAGTGGAAATGTCTGCGGGCCTGCAGAAATACGACTTCTCTTTGACAATCGACTTTCCATGTTCTTGTTCAGGAGGTGGCTCTTCTGCAGCACCCACCCCACGTTCAGGGACAATTATTTATCGACTTGAGGATATGAACTCAGAAAGGTAAACTCATTTCAATATCATTCAGGGAAAAATAAAATGAGGGAAACAAATCTGCTGTAAAAAACACACACAACAGCAACAACAACCACAAGAAACCAAACAGGCTCCTAGTGCATCTCAAGGCTCAGAAGAAATGTAATTTAATTACCTCAGCGTCCGATTCTGTGCCCGTCACAGTCTAGAGGTGACTGTGTTTTATGCCGTGTCACGCAGCCGCGGGCACTTGGAGCAGAGACAACGTGTATGTTCCTAAGGCCAATGGTTCAATAACGTGGACTTCTTTGATTTACTCCCCTTGGTGGGTGGCAGGTTAATAAAACTTCAGTCAACTTGGTAACTCGCCCGTCCTGGTTCTCACGACAGGCCGGAGCCGAGGCAGAAACCCTGGACTGCAGCCTGACGCAGGCAGCGCCCTCCCTGAGGAGTGTGAGCCTCTCCCGGGGCCTCCCTCGCCGGCCCAGGGCCTCCGCAGGCTCCTGGGTGCTGTCAGTCCTTGTGCGGCCAGCTGGGGACAGCTTCGGCCCAGTCTGCTGCCCGGCCGCGGGCACAGCCTCCTCGCCTGGCCAGGCCTCTCTGGTTAGCAGGCCAACAGGAACCGCTGAGCCCGCTTGTCACACGAGTCAGGAGCCCCACGGCTCTTGCACAAGCGGGCCCACACACGTCCGTGCAGCTCCAGTCAGCAGCCCCCGCGGCCCCTGAGTCCACTCCCTCCCATTGCACAAGGTGACAATTGACGGACAATTGACACCGTTATTGACAGACCCTTATTGAACATAATTACCCCACAGGAACCATCCTGAATCCACGACCAGAGTGGAACTCAGCTCTGATTCTGCGGGACTCCCAACCTTCAGGAATATGACCAGTCAGTAGGCGAGTGTGATTCTTTAAAAAGGCCCCAGTCTGGAAAGGGACTATCTAAATAGCACATTTCCTTTCTAGTGTATGTCTTACCTACTTTAATAAATAGTATTTAATAAACAGCTCTTATCTGCTTGTTATTATTATTAGGTACTTACACTATTATTTCATCTTTACTATAATCTTGTGAGGTGCATAGTATCATCTTTCACTTACAGATGAAGATATTGAGGTTCAGAGAGATTAAATGACAGGCTGCAGGTACCACAGGTGGTGAATGGCGGGAAGGAGACTGAAGCCCAGGTCTGTGACTGGAAGCTGGATCTCTTCCCCGTTTGCATGGTGGTCTCCTGCTGAGAGGGCCTGCCCTGCCTCCCGGTACAGGTGCAGAGGTCCACCAGGCACTTCCCTGGTATGAGGAGACCAGGTGCAGGGCTCCACGTGTAAACCCAGCCCATAATCCATTGGGGCTGGGGGCCTCCAAATTCTCTGTTTCTCTGGGCTGAGAGGAAGTGGTCCTTGACCTTCACGGGGCTCACCCTTGGCGAGGAGTGATCTGGGGGAGGACGGGCATCCAGCCTGAGCTTCTCGAGCCCCCTGGTACCAGCTAACATGTCGGATGGGACGGGGGCTGCGTGGTGCTGGGACTGTTCTAGGTGTTTTCCGAGCATCCACGCCCTGCGTCCTCGTAACTGCCCTGTGATGTAGGTGCTGTCATTGTCACAGTTTATAGATGGGCAAACCGAGGCACAAGAAAAGCAAGGATCTTGCCCGGGACCATATGGCAATGAGAGGTACAGCCGAGATCTGACACTCCTCCCCAGCGCCCCACTCCACAGTCACCCCTACTGTGTAACACGGTGGTTGGCAAAACAGAGGTTTCACCTGGTGTCTGCTTGAGCTGCCATAACAAAGTACCACAGACTGGGGGGCTTAAAGAACAGAAATTTATTTTCTCACAGTTCTAGAGGCTGGAAGTCCAAGATCAAGGCGTTGGCAGGCTTGGTTTCTGCTGAGGCCTCTCTCCTTGGCTTGTAGATGGCTGCCTTCTTTGCTGTGTCCTCCCATGGTCTTTCCTTCCGCACACGCATCCCTGCTGTCTCTGTGTGTCCAAGTTTCCTCTTCTTGTAAGGACCCCAGTCAGATTGGACCAGGGCCCACCCTCACGGCCTCAGTTTAACTCAACCACCACTTTAAAGGCCCTCTCTCCAGTACAGTCACGTTCTGAGACACTGGGAGTCAGGGCTTCAACATATGAATTTGAGGCAACACAATTCAGCCTGTAACATCGAGGAATTAGGAAGTGGCTAGGACTGGGGACAGGAATAGGGGGAAAAATTTGAAAAAGCGTGGGATTGTTTTTCATCTTTCCAGAAGCCAGAGTAGGTTTTCTTTTGCCTAAAAAGGAGGAGGATGGGAAAAATAGTGGTCACACAAGGGGAGAAGGGCAAGCATTGGGCCCCCAAGACTGGGTGGTGCCAGGGACAAGCTGGCTGGGACCATGAAGCAAAGGGCACCTGCTCAGAAAAGCAGGAAGAGGTTTGCGAGGAAAGCATGGGAATGGGCGCTGAGACAGACCCGGGAGCAGCCTAGGAAAGGACAGCCCCGGGGCCTCAAGGGCCAAGAGGTGGGGCCCCCTGCTGGCTGGTCTTAGCCCACCGCTGCCCGGACCCCCGTGCCGGGGAGAGACCCGTGGACGCGCTCCTGCCATCCTACCCGTCTGGAGGCTTCCATCTCCACAGTCTCTGCAGGTAGAAGGCCTGGCCTGTGGGGCACTTGGGTAATTACAGCTTCTCCTCATTGTGCAGAGGATGCTGGCAAGTGAGAAACCCAGGCTGTTGAGTGGAGTCTGCTTCTCAGGTTCCAGGCAGGGCGTGATGTTTAATAAACAAGTTATTTACAAAGAAAGTGAACCTAGACCCTCCCCGGCAAAGGGAATTCCAGCACAGACAGCAGTTAGTTACAAGCCTTACAAGCCCTCCTGTGTCTGCTCAGTGCCCTGCAAAGAGGAAAAAACCAAACCGAGAAACAAACAAACCGGATTACAGATCTTAAAAACTAAGGAGATCATTTGCTCGGAAGCCGGATTTCTCCCTGGGCCCGAGGACCCTGGGGAACCCCGACAATCCGTGCCCCTTTGATTCCAGCCGCTGCGGCCGCCGCGCAACTGACTGGGATCAGTGCAAGAGTGCTGCGTTTTTCCATGCCCTGAATTGGAAGCAAAATGCATGTGGAAATCGAGAAATCAGTTTCCAACCTTGGAGACTTCCTAGGAGACCATCCTTCTCCCCAGAAAGTGAAATGAAAGGCAGTGGGGGGGCGCTGAGCCCTCAGCAAGACCTTGGCCTTGGAGGGGGCCGCAGGTTTGGCCATCAACCTCTCTCACCGTTCAGATACCAGGGAGCCTCAGGAGTCACGGGGAGGAGAGACAAAGAACCCCCCCAACCCAGGATGTGGTGTGGTGTGTGTGCATGCATGTTGATTTTGTGTGCATGCATGTGTAATTGTGCTTGTGTGTATGTGTGATCATGTAGACATGTGTGGCTGTATGTGTTTGCATGTGTGGTGTGTGTGCATGTATATGTGGTTGTGGGTGTGGGTGGGAGGGTGATGTAGGCGGAAGAGGGTCATGCTAGTGAATCCCGAGATTTGCAGCTCCCCCAGAGAGCAGAGGGCAGGACTTTGGGCCTGTGTGCATGACCTAACCACAGGTGCCCTATGGTTTGAGCTCCGGGACCAAGGGGCCACTGTCTCAGGACAGGTCTCTGAGAGCAGAGCCTGCAAGGGGGGGTTCTTGTGAAAGTGACTTATGAAGACAGTGATCTCAGGAGAAATGTGTAAGACTGCGAGGGAGGTGAGACAGGAGAGAGGGAAAGTAGACAAAGACAGTTGGGGGGTGGAGTCTCAGCCAGATCCAGCAGGGAGCTCTGGAGTGTGAATTGCACCATAGATACCTTCTACCCTTAGGGGCAGGGGGCTTGGGCTATTGCACCCCACATCAGTGGATCACCGCCGTGGGCTGCCCCTGAAGGGTGTCTAGGGGAAAACAAGCGTCCAGAGAGGGTCAGGTGCGAGTCCATCATATCACACGCCTGCAGCAGCTGGGTGCACCGCCTGATTAAGGAGACGCAGGTGGGGCAACAGCATCTGTAAGACATTCTAGGGCACGTCCCTGCTGCAGGAGGGCAACCTGCTGTGACCTCAGGCTGCAGCACCGGGTCCCCCGGGCAGTGAGAGGGGACGGCTGCATCCCGTCCCGTGGGGCCCTGCAGGGTGGGCGTGATCTGAGGTCAGCAAGGAAGCAGCTGGAGAATCGCGGGGCAGTATTTGCCCTCTGGGGGTCAGGCTCCACCAGCGCTGGCCCCCTCTTTCTAGAAGGGCTCTCCCCCAGCCCAGACTCGCTCTTGGGGCCACACATACTCACAGACTTAGACCCAGACTTCACCTCACTCCACGCAGACCGACCCTCCTGAGGCAGTGCTCGGACGTTGGATAGTGGGTCTCACAGACGATGAGAAACCAGGGGTGAGGTGAGTGGCTGTGCTGTGGACACTGCTTTAGGAACATTTCTTTTCACACAGGGACAGAGCAGCTGCAGCATGTGGTGGCTTCGTGTCTGTCAGCCCCTCAGACCTGGAGGACCCTCCCTCGGCTGGGCACCAGGGACAAGGCACCTCCAGGCTCCATGCAGAGTGTGGCCCTAAAGTCCAGAAAGAGAGACAGGAGGACCCACTGAGGCAAGCAGGCCTCGCATGTTTGTGGTCCAGTCTGTCTCTGCTGGCCTTGTTACGATGATTATCCCTATTATTTATTGTTACTTGTCCGGTGCCGACAGGCGGCTGGCACCATACGAGACATAAAGAAGACAAAGTCCCAGTCCACGGGGCTTACAGTCAAGCCAGACAGACAAGCAGCTCAGGCCGCAAATGCTCGCTGAGACCCAGTTGAAATCTCTGCCGGTGGACCCCGTGGTCTTCTTTCCACAAGCTCCATGCAGGGAGAGGGAGGAACCCCGCCCACTTCTCTGGTTCTGGGCTCAGAAATCCCACCCCTCACTTGGTCCCCGGCTTTGCCTCCCACACACCCAGCCCTCTCTCCTCTCCACCTCAGGGGCTTCTCTAGGACCCTGAGCAATAGTGAGGGGGCAAATTTTATACCCGCCAAGGACAGGCGGGGAGGTGGGCCACAGGAGGTGGAAGAATGTAGAAACCAGCTACAAGCCAGAGAAGGACAATCTTGAACAGAACAAGAGAATGAAGGCACAGGGGAGGGGACTCCTGCCGGCCAGGCCCAGCGGAGGACATCCAATGAGCTTGAGATCACACAGAAGAGACTACGAATCCTGCACCCACTACTCACAGCAAAGTAAAGGATGCACATCAATCTTCCTTTTCTCAAGATGGAATGGGAGTAAAATAGAGTGGTCGCCAGGCCTGGAAACAGAGGTGAATATACAATACGTGGATTATTGATACGCAATGATTGATAAAATAATAATCTATGTTTCCAGAGACTGTGGCCACCCTGTGCCACCCACTCCGCAGGCTTGTCAGAAGGATTAAATCATACAGTGACTTGTCCTGAGTGCTCCCTGAGTGTCAGACACTGTTCCGAGTGCTTTACGAGCGTTGGCTCATTTAACTCTCACCAGAAGCCTAGGAGGCAGGGGTTGTTTTGTCCCAAGGGACAGATGAGGAAATTGAAGCGTGAAGATGTTGAGTAACTCAACCAAGATGACACAGCTCGAAATAGAGGAAGGAGAGCTGGAGTGAGGGGCCAGGTTGTAGGGCAGATCCTACTGACCATTGTGTTGCGACTGAATGCCACCACCTCCACAAAGCACATGACTAACGCCCCCACATGGTGACCTGCAGGTGGCGGTTGTCATGGAACCCCAGAACAGCTAGGTTTGGGATTATGTGACCAAGAGACCCTCCTGGCACTCGGGGTCTCCGCCCCACCTAACATCATCAAGGATGAGAGATAAACCTTGGACAGCTGACCCAAGAGCAGGCGTCTCCGCTAGGACAGTGGTGCCTCTGAGCCGACATTCGGTCCTGTGTGTGTGTGTGTGTGTGTGTGTGTGTGTGTGTAGTTTTGAATCTGTTGGTTTTCCCACAATGAAGAGTCAGATAAAACTTGAACCAACCAGAGTGTGCAGAGTGTGCGTGATCACCCCCCAACTTATGCTTCCCAACTGTTTTCGAGACGCCATCGGGCCCAGCCAAGGCAAGGAGACAGACGAGTCGTCGCAGGACCGAGAACCGTGGTGTACTCACCGCCCTTTGCATCCCCCGGTTTCACAAAGTCCAAAAATAGGAGGCAAGCTCGAGACAGCTCAGATGCCTGGCTCAGACAATTGCAGCCAAGACAGAGAAGGGGAGGGAGGAGAGGCGGGACACAAGAAAAAGGAGAAAGAAAGGAAAATCCGCCACTTAAGGTCAATGCAGTGAGAATAACATGAAAACGCTGCCAACGGAGCGGAAGCAAGACGCTTCGAGGTTGGAAATGTGACAACGGAACTGTTGTTGCCTCTGGGCTGGTGTCACCACTGTAGCCTCGCCGGAGACTGGCATGCTGGATTGAGGGCTTGGTGGGGGAGGCTGGCTGCGCTCAGGATCTCAGAGCTGGGACCAGGGTCCTCCTAAGGAGGGTGGGTTACTGGCCATAGTGGCCTCATGACCACAAAGGCTGGAGCACGCCAGGCCGCTTCGATTCTTGAAGTCCAATGGCGGAGAGCTTTGATGGATGCCTTGATGGGATGGCATGCAAATGTATGCAAATGAGGCCTCGGAGAACCCGGGGCTTTTCCTTATTTGTTTATTTAGCTGAGACAGAGGAAATACATGCTTATTATAAACAAATCAGAAAAGACAGATATGCTCAAACAAGGAAATCAAAATCCCTTGTTAGTCCACCACCCAGAAAAAACAAAAAACAATTGCTATCATTTTGGTGTATATTCTTCCAGACAATTTTCTCCCCATACATATAGAGTTGAGGGGTTTTTTCCCTAACTAAAAGAGGTTCTTACTTTACCTACTGTTTTGCAACCTGCTTTTTTGCATTGAAAATATGTCATGAGTGTGCTCATGGCACTATAATTTATTTAACAAACTCCCTATTGTTGGAAATACAGATTGTGTTCAACTCTCTCAGCCAAGGTTGAAAGACCCCGTGACTCAGTGGCAGGAGGCAGGCTGAGCATGACAAGGTTTGGGGGACACTGCTCTTTAGGAAATCATGTGTGTGGCAGGGATGGGGACGCACATAAGAAGCTCAGACCATAGGGTTGTGGAAGTAGAATTATTTTTACTCTCTTGGTGGCTTTAGAAAAAAGGGTTGCCCAAAAATCAGCCCTGAAGACTGGAAGCAAGTCACCTAGAGCTTTTTAGCCACCCTTGTAAATAACTCTCTAGGAGTCCCAGCCAGCTGGAGGGATGGGCAGGCAGCTTCCCAGGGACAAGGAGAAAGAGACATATCCTAATAATTCACCCATCTCCTCTCTTAGCATCAAGAATTTGGCAGACCCGGCACGTCAAGCCCTACATCAGCTCTCGTAAGGAAGGACAAATAGAAGCAGAGATCACCCCAGTCTGATGGGAAGACATACTTAAGGGACAAAGAACATACCCACGGCAATATGAGACTAGAATGTTCCATGCACGCTGTGCATCTAAGTTGAAAAGATAAGAGGGTCGTCCACTTACCTCTAGTTGGACAACACCGTGTGCTGACTCTGCGCTAGGCCCCTCTGCCTATAGCATCTCATTTAATCCTCAGAACACGGCTATGAGGAAGATGCCCATCTGCGGATGGGGACGAGAGAGAGGGAACAACTTGCCCAGGGTCACAGGTCACTCGAGGGCAGAGCACAAGTGTGAATTCAGCTCCTCCAAGGCCCCACAGAGGCCCCCATGTGAAGGAATGTTTGGTCTGCGAAGGTGGGGATGCAGGAGGAAAGACCGCTGGGAGAGGGCGGCTTTGGAGACCGACTTTGCAAAAAGGAAGGGGCAGAGAAGATGAGAGAAAGGGATGGGTGTTAGCAGAGGGAGGGAAGCAGGGAGAGCAAAGGCAGTGAAGGAACCAGGTGGGAGGGGAGGCAGAGGTGAGGCTGACGGTGCAGGAAGGTCTGAGGATGCAGTGAAGAGCATGCATTCACGAGCTTGGAATGAGCAAAGTGGCAGGCTGCCCCAGGAGACTCAAGGGGCAGGCCAGGGTGGGATCAGAAGTGGTAAGTGAAAGGGAGCTGGGGTGCCTGCCCTCCTGGGGGGACTCAGGATTCAGCGCTCTCAGCAAAGGCAAAGAGTGAGCGGTCTTCCGGAGCCTGGCTCCTCGCTGCCCCCTACCCACCCAATTACAGCTTTGGACCTGAAGTGAAAGCCACTTTGGCCAAGATTTATTAGGCTTCTCCCTTTGCGGTTGAGCTTCATTTGTTTTGCCCTGTATTTGCTAGTGGCTCTGGTAGGGAATTAATGGCCTCTTTGGGGTCCACGATCCCCCAGTGACCTCTCTGAGGCCAGAGGGGGTACCTAGGCTTTTTATTTGCCCACGTGGCTTGCTTTTTAATTGTGCCGAGTGGGCAGAGCAGGGGCTCTGGGCAAAGCGGAGGGCTGCAGCAAATATTTATCATTATTGTTCATATTTTCACTTCTAATAATCCTGGTAAATGAGAAACTGTAATCCAGAGGATTGGGGTTGTTAATTGAAAAATAAAGCGAGAAAAGATACCACATGGATGGAGCCACAAAAGGGAAGAGACATGCTAGCTTGCCTCCACACGCGGCACGGATGGGATGTGCCAGGGCTCTTCTTGCTCAGCAGAGAGGGCTGATCTGTGTCCTGGGAGCCCAAGAGAATATCACGGATTTTTTTTTTCTTTTTAATTCTAGAAAATGGGAAATGGGTTTGGGAGTGTATATGGGCTGCAATGGACTCCCCAGGGAGGGTGAAGGGTCGGGGAGGCAAAGTTGAAGGAAGGTCAGAAGGAGGCGTAGAGACTCTCTTTGAAGTCAACTCCTTGATCATCCACTCCTACCTCCAAGAGGAGAAGGCTGAAGGGAAAAACATTAATCTGCAGTGTCGGTGAGGAGGTAGGACTATGCTCTCCATCACGCTCACTGCAGCGGGAGAATGAACTGGTACACCTTTTCTGGAAAGCAATTTGAAAACAGAAATCAAAAAATCTTGAAAATGTGCACTCCCTTTCACCCAGCCATTCTCCTCTCAAAATGTGTCCTAATGAAATTAAAGATAAGGACAAATGTAAATGTATCAACGGGGACTTGGGGACAAAAGTCTCCCAGTCCTGCCCACTTGTAGAGAAGGGTCTGGACCTGTGCTGGCCAATAGGCTGGCCACTCGCCACATGGGCTATTTACATTTAAATTAGTTATCTGCACTCAGCCCCCTGTCGTACTAGCCACAGTTCAGCTGCTCAGTAGCCACGTGTGATGAGTGGCTGCCATGTTAGACAATGCAGGCGTAGACATTTCCATCATTCCAGAAAGATTTATTGGACAGCACTGGCCTGGAGGTCTACCTCCAATCCCGGTCTCCACTCAGCAACTCAGAAGGATATTTTTGAAAATGTAAGTGTTGTCATGTCATCGCCCCACTGAAAACACTTCTGTGCCTTCGTACTGCCCTTAGAATGGGCTCCTCTCCGGCCTCACGTTGGGCCGATCTCTGCCTCTTCAGAGTTCAGCAACACTGACCTCCAACAGGTCCAGAACAAGCAAACCCTTTACATCCCCAGGGCCTTTGCCCTGGCCATTCCCTGAACCTAGAACCTTCTTCCATCACTTCTCTGGCTTGGCAGGGAAAGGTGGGTGCAAACCTGGAAAATAGGCCCAGGAGCAAATATAGTTAGCCAGACCGTGGCAGGTAGGAGCTCTGCAAACTAACCCATCACTCCCTCAGTATGTCCCCTCTAGAGATGGGGCCTCCTTAGGAGTCATCTTGGCCTTTATTCAACAAGGGGAAGGTTCAGGCTTTGAACCAACTTTTGGTGCTTTGAGGACAGTGAGTGTCATGAAAGAGAAGGTTCCAGAACTGTGGCTCACCCCACTACCAACACGTGTACATCTGATTCTCTGCCTCGTGGCAAATACACAAATTGAAGCTTGGATTTCAGGGTCATTTTAGCCATATTTCCACAATCATGATTCCAGGCACTGCCAATAAATGTTAGTTAAGTTTTTATCAGCCTCTCCGGGCTTCGGGCTCCCTGGCTCTAGAACAAGCTGTCCTTTCCTCCTCTTAGTTCCTAGCACTCTGCTCCCACCCTGAGCATCACCAACTGCCCCCAGGGCTGTCTTCCTGATTAAAGGGAAGGACCAGGCCCTGTCTTGTTCATTTTTATATCCCCAGGCCCAGCGGAGGGTGTGGTATCTAGTAGGTACTCAATAATTGCTTGTTAAATGAAGGCCTTCAAACTCAGCTTTACAAAACAGGCTGTTCAGTTCAGCCTTACCGACCAGAATTGGACAATCCTGAGGGAAGCTATGAGAAGTTTACAGCTGGGATACTACACCAGGTTGAGGTAATCTTAACGGCTATTGTTATTTTAAATTAACTAATTATCTGATTTTAATGTGCTCTAGCAATGTAGGCTCATCATCATTACCATTATTTTCTGGCTCTGATGAATCGAGCCTCATGTGATAACAGCAGGCTCTGTTCACCTGGTGTATTGCCATCATACAAATTTCCAGAGTCCATTAAAGACACCCAGGAATGACACTGGTGTATGTTAATAGTCATTGGACTACCTGTAACTTATGCTATTATTCAAATTCCAATATCTGGAACATCATCAAAAAGTCACTCTGGGGGTAAAATGAAGATGATGATTGGGCAGGGGATCATGAAATAAACTATGTCGGTTCCCCATGAGGTCTCTCTCCTGTCTCCTTTCTTCTTCCTTCTCTCTGCTCATGATTAGAGCAAGTCCCCCTCACCAATACTGGGGCTGTTGGCGTCCTTGCTAGTTGATCCCTCTGCCCCCAGTTCTCCTCCTGAAAACCATCGTACACAGCACGGCCAGATTCACTGTCCCATGTCCCAGCTCCAATCTGATCTCAAATCCTCTCTTCAACCTACCTTCCACCCCCTGCACCTCCAACCAAATCCTCTCTCCAGCCAAACTCTCCTTCTAGGTGTCAGCCCCATGCTGGGCATTGGACATGATAAATACATGGACTAGCCAAGCCCCAAGGGACCTGGAGTAGACACACGTATAGATAAAGACTAGAACACATCAAGACAAGTGCTCACAGTGGTGGATGCGAGGTGCAGAGGCTTCTTGTCTTTCCTGTAAGGTAGCTTTGCAGCATCTCACTTAGCATAGAGCCTCCACACAATGTATCTCATTGGACGTTAGCTGGGGCCTCCGTGCCCTTTGCAGAATTGGGAAAACTTGGCCTGAACCTTCCGGTTTCTCTGCTCCCGTCAGTCAAAAAGCCCTGCCCAAGATTGCTGAGGATCTTGGGCCTTCCTTCTGCGTGCTTCTCTCTGTGTCTGGACTCCTGCCCCTCCTAGGCAGCCCCTGTCCATTTCCCGTCAGATCAAACATGGAAATCTCCACCAAAAAATATCCACCTGCGCAGAGCATTTTGTTGGTGAGGATCTGGGGGAGGGCTGGGGGAGGTCGCCTTCAGCATCAGTCTCCGAGCTCTTGGCCTCCCGCTGGCTTGCCCATTCTTCCCCTCTCTCTTCTTTCTTCTCTCCAGAGCTGCTGCAGCTTCCTTCCTGGGTCTCAGCAAATCGATTCTGCCCACATCCAGAGCCCCGGGGCCTCCTCTTTAACCGTCAAGCAGCTCCAATCAGGATATTCCTCCAAAGAGAAGCACGTCACTTCCTAAGAGGAATTCCAACATAGGGTTTGGTGTTTAGTTTGTAACTACTATTATCCCCATTTTACAGAGAAAGAAGGAACTGGCTCTCCGAGATGGTAAGCAACGTGTCCAAGGTCACACTGCTAATCAAAGGTAGAGTCTTCTGTAGCTGCAGAGAACAGATGAAATAAGGCCCTCCTTCTACTTCACATTAGCAGCTGTGTCCTTTCTCCCGCCTTCCTACCAGGCAAACTGCTTACAAGCCAGGCTTTGCCCCCCTCTCCTTTTGCTCACCTCCCACTCACTCCCCCCACCATCCAACCTGGCTTCAGCCCCAGTGCTCCCAGGAAAGTCTCCCATTAAGGTCAGTAGTGACTCTCCGTGTTACATCCCATGGGGATTTCTCAGGCCTCAACACGCTTGTCTTTTCAGCAACACGACCCTGATGATGATAAAACCCTCTGCAAATTCCCACCTCACTCCTCTCTCAGTGAATTCCAGTGCATCTTTCACATCTCTACTCAAGTGTCCCTTCCTCAGGGAAGCCCTCCCTGACTTCCCCACGTAGGTCAAGTTCATTGTACACGCTCCCCCTGCATTCTATGCACAGCAGTATCCCGCACATGGTAGGCACTCTAAAAATATCTGTTAGATGAATAGAATGAATGAACGTATCAGTGTTTCCTTCTTTCAGAGCCTTACATTTACACGTTGATTAACACGTCTCCCCCAGACTGTGGGTGCCCAGAGAACAGGATCCGTGTCTGGTTTTCCCACCGTTGTGTCTCCAGTCTGCACCCAGGGCCTGGTGCATGGAGGAGCTCCATCAGTATGTGTTGCACGGATGAAGAGCCGGGATGCCAGCTCCAAAGCCGGTGCACACAGCCACTACCGGTTGATTGAGTGACTGTAGACGACCCTAACAATCTATATTAAAGCAGCCCTTGGAAATTTTAACGTGCACAAGAGTCACCTGGAGATCTAGTTAAAATATAGATTCTGATCCAGCAGGTCTGGTGTGGGGCCTGAGATTCTGCATTTCTAACAAGCTCTCAGGAGATGCTGATGGTGCAGGTCCGTGGGTCCCACTTTGAGCAGCAGGGGCTAGGGCAGGGTGCTAATCTGTAAGCAGAGGATCCTGAATATCCCCAGAATTGCAGCAAGGGGCGGAGGCAGAGCGGTAGGCTATGAATCCATGGGGTGTCAAATATTGCCTGAAATCAGAATCAATTACACATCTCTCAGACATATGGATCAGTATTCCTCATGCTGGTGAGGACGAATAAAATACATTCATTTAAAAGCATTACTGTATTCATAGTAACTTTTCATCACTATGCATTTTCTCAACTGATAGATGCTAAACATACGGGGGATGGTAGAAAGGAGATCTAAGGGATCTTCTAAAATAAAAAAAAGGGTCTTTAAGACATGCCTGGAAGATTCTTGGCCTCGTGTCCTGTTCTCTTCAGGGGCTGGTTGGCAGGAAGCAAGTATTACAAAGAAGAGCACCTGATAGAACTGGAGAGAGAGAGAGAGAGAGACAGAGACAGACAGAGAGAGAGAGAGAGAGAGAGAGAGAGAGAGGGAGGCACAGGCACAGGGGCAGGGCGCGGAGAGAAAGGCTGGAGGAACAGCTTCTCCCGGAGTAGGGCAAAGGATGCTGTCACTTCAAGATGCTCTCTGGGTTGGCATGGCAACAGTTATCATTCATGTAAATAGCTGACCCATATTTAATTAACAAAAAGAAAACAAGGGGATGGGAGGGAGAGGGAGAGGGACGGACGGGGCTGTCTCCTCACCCAGCATAGCAAAGGCTGATGGGCCTCTGCCTGGGCAGTGGATGCTGGTGAAAAATAAGACACTTGAGTGTGAGAGCTCTTCTCAGGGAGCCCACTCCCTCCAGTGGGAGCAGAGCTTCCTTCAGAAGAGCAAGGCCAGGTGGGGCCCTGGGCAGTGCACCAGGCAGTGCAGGGGTTCGGTAAACACATCTCTGCAGTAAAAAAATCAGCAGCAATGGCATGGCATTGATGATGATGAACATTCCCCAGTGCCAGGCACTCTGCCATGCTCTTTCCATGTGTCACTTAGTCCAGACAAGGACACTAAGGTTAGTGCTAGTATTATGCCCATTTTAAAGATGAGAAAACTGAGGCTTGGAGAGGTTAAATGACTTGTCCAAGGTCACATGGCTAGTAAGCGGCTGTGGTAGTCTTTACATTAGTCACCTTTCCATAGTCCCCTCCCCTTGAATCTAGGCTGCCTTTGGGACATGCTTTAACGGATACGATACAATGCCAATACAATGTTGCAGCTGCCAGCCTAAGTTTAAGAAAGCCTGCAGCTCCTGCTTTGTACTCTTGGGCGAGCTGAGCCTCCATGTAAGAAGTCCAGCCATCTGCTGGAGAGACCACCTGGAGGAGGGGAGGTTCTGAGAGCTCTCACGGAGAGAGAGAGAGAATGGTCCCTGCTGAGGCCCAGTGGACCCCAACTGACCTGCTACTGAAGACCACCAGCAAGAAGAGTAGCCCAGCTGAGGCCAGCCCAGATTGCAAAATCATGAGCTAATAAAATGGTTGTTCCTTTAAGTCACTAAATTCGGGGGTTGTTTGTTACACAGCAATAGGTAACTAACCCAAGCAGGTTCCTTTGAGTGATCTGCAGAGCCTGCCCTGCCCTCTGCCCAGCCTCACCACCAGCTACGTTCCTCACTCCTCCTTCTCACGAAGTGTGTGGACTCCCCAGCCCACAAAGAATCTCTCACTTCTCTACCTTATTGGAGTACACATTTCACTAAACTGTGACTTTGCCTCCAAGAGTATCATGATCAGTTCCTGTTTCCCTCCACCCCATAGCGGAGCCCCGCCCCCACCATTTCCCGCCTGGATGATCACCATGACCTCCTAGCGGGTCTCACCACCCCACGCTTGCCCTCTTCCAATCTGTTCTCCATGTGCTTCTGGTTATGTCACCCCCATTGTTTCTCCTTACCTGACCTGTAAGGGCCAGCACGATGGAGTCCCACCCAGCCTACACCCCAGCCCTGTCTGCTGTCCCCCAAACACATTGGGTTCTTCTGTCTTTCCCATCTTCTGGGCTTCCTGAACATGGTTCCCTCTGCCCAGAATGCTCTCCTCTCCTTCTCCCAAGGCCAATTTCTACTCATTCTTCAGGACTCAGGGTAATTTTGGTTTGGGGGGGGGTATATTTTACATACAGTAAAATGCATAGATCTTCAGTGTACAGTTTAATGAGTTTTGACAAATATATACATCCATGTAACCATCACCCAAATTGAGATATATGGAACATTTCCATCAACCATCACCCAAATTAGAACATACAGAACATTTCTATCACTGCAGAAAGTTTCCTGGTGCCCCTTTCCAGTGGTTTCTACTTTTTGGTTATTCATACAATTGCTTTGCACATTCGCAAACAAAACCTTTTCATGGATACATATTTTCATCTCTCTTGTGTAAATACTTAGGAATGGAATTGCTCAGAGAGTTGGTACATACTTAGCTTTATTAGAAAGCAGCCATTTTCCCAAGTGGTTGTACCATTTTACATTCCCACAGGCAGTGAATGAGAGTTCCCATTCCTCATGTATCCTCACCAACACTTGGTATTGTCAGTCTTTTTCATTTATCCACTCTGATGAGCGTGCAGTGGTAATGCATTGTGATTTCAATTTGAATTTCCCTGTTGACTAATGATATTGAGCACCTTTACATTTACTTCTATACGCCATTCAAATATGCCTTGGTGTGAAGTGTCTGTTCAAATCTTTTACCCATTTTTAATTGTGGTGTTTGTCTTTTTATGATTGATTTGTAGGTCTCAGTTTTCATGTTGTTCTCAGAGAAGTTCTCTCTGAGAGCATCCTTCCCTCCACCACCTACCCCCTGACACACATGCACACACACATGCACACACACATGCACACACACACACTCGTGCACACACACACAAACTCAGACATGCACAGTTAGGTCCTTCTGTCATAAGCTCTCAGAGGACCGCATGCTGGCCTTGAGGCCTTGGCTAGGTTTTGTATAATTGATACACACTACTGCATGGTTATGTGTTAGTCTTCCTGCAGACTCTGCTTTGCAAGGATCTGGACTACATCTGCCCTGTTACCTGCTGGATCTCCAGCTCTGACCACAGTCCTAGGCACAAAGGAGGCCCTCAATAATTTTTTTCACTCAACAAATATTTATTGAGTGCCTACTATGTACGAAGCAATTTTTTAGGTGCTGGAGTACTACAGTGAGGAAGACAGGGGAGCTGCTTGTTCTCATGGGGCTGTCATTCTGGGACGGGAACAGGGGTAAGGAGAGAGCCAGTTAACAAATAAACCCACAGACATATGGTATGCCAAGTGGTGGTAAGTGTCATGAACTAAATAATAGAACTGAAGAAGGAGATAGAGAGTGATGTTGCATAGGATGATCAGATGCTTAAGATGATCAGGGAAAACCTCTCTGATAAGGTAACAGTAAGCAGATATTTGAAGATGAGGAAGGGAGCCGTGTGAATGCCTGGGGCAGAATGGATGCATCACAAGAAGGTGTGTACTGAAGGAGTGGAGAGAGGGGTGGGGAGAAAGGCAGAGATATGAGGCGTGGCAGGGATATCGCAAAGCACTGTGCTTTTTAAACCCTTTTCACCACAGTCTACTGGAAAAAACATACCCGCATATGTGTGCACACACGCACACACACACACGCAAGCACACACTCAAAGTTTCATGAAACAGTACTTCTCTTTATGATACATATTATGCTTTCTAGTATTTCTTCTTTATTTGTCTACTCCATTTTGTTCTGTTTCATGCAATAAAAATGCTGATCATGAACCACTAGATTGATTTCATGACCTATTAACAGATTTCTATGCACGTGGAGAAGATTTTGAATTTTACTCTGAGAGAAAAGCTGCTGGAGGGTTTTGAACAGAGGAGCAATGTGACTGAAACTAACTTAATTTTTCATTTAAATTTTATTTTTTAACATTTTTATAAAATTGTAAACAGACACAAAAATAGAGTAGAATAATGTACAGCATCCGGCTTCAACAGTTGCCAACATCTGCCCTCTTGCTTTCTGCTCTCCCCATCCACTTGTTTGCTGAAGCATTTTAAAGCAAATCAGACATCACCTCATTTTGCCCTTATACACATCCATATGCATTTCTAACACACAACAATAATACCATTTTCATACCCGGTGAAAATGACAGCAATTATTTAATACATTCTGTTACCCAGTTCATGATCAATTTTTCTTGATTGTCTCAAAAATGGGTTTTTACAGCTGATTGGTTTGAATCGGGTTCCAAACAAGGTCCATATATTGCATTTGGTTGGGATATTTCTTAAGTTTCTCTCCTCCTTCCCCTCCCTCCTTCTCCCTCCCTGCTCTTTCTGATATTGAGGTTTAAGCCACATAAAATGAAATGAACAGTTTGATGGGGTTTGACAATTGCACACACGCAGCCACCACCCTAATCAAAATATAGAACATTTCGTCACCTCGGAAATTTCCTTTATGGCCCTTACCAGTTAATCCACACTACCCTCACCCCAAGGCAACTGTTTTTCTGATTTCTATCACCATAGATTTGCTTTGGCTATTCTCGAAAGTCATATAAATGGAACCACACGACATGTTGTGTCTGGCCTCATTGGTTCAAATAATGTCTGTGAGATTTATCCCCGTTGTCGTGTGCCTCAGTAGTTCACTTCTTCTTAAGACTGAGTTGTACCCCATTGAATGGATATACTATAATTGGATTATCCAGTCTCCTGTTGATAGAGATTTGAGATGTTTTCAGTTTGGGGCTACTAAAAATAGACTGCTTTGACCATTCTTGTCTGTACAAGTCTTTTGTGGGTCTGTGTTTTTATATTTCTTGAGTAAAACTTTGTCGTTGTTGTTGTTGCTGTCATTTTTAAGACTGTTTTGGCTCTTCTGGATCCTTCTATTTTAGTGTAAATTTTAGAAACAGCTTATCAATTTCTATTAAGAAGCCTGCTGGGATTTTAATTCAGGTTGTATTGACTGTAGAGATCAATTTGGTGGGAATGGTCATTTTAAAAATGTTGACTCTCCTAATCCATACATGAGGCATATCTCTTCATTTAATTAGATCTTCTTTAATTTCTCTAAGAAATGGTTTGAGTTTTCAGTGTAGAGATCTTGTACATCTTTTTGTTAAACTTATTTCTAGATATCCAATGTTTTTCCTATAGTATTTTAAGTGATATTGTTTTTGAAATTGTATTTTCCAGTTGTTCACTGCTAGTACATAGAATACAATTGAATTTCATATATTGACCTTGTTTCTTGCAATTTTGCTAAATTCATTTACTGATTCTAGGAATTATGACATAGATTTATTAGAATTTTCTATGTTTACAATCTGATGTAATCTGTAAATAAAAAACAATACTTTATTTTCAATTTTTATAGCTTTCATTTCTTTTCTTGCCTTATTACACTGGCCAGGTACAAGGCTGGATAGGAGTAGTAAGAATGGACAATCTAGCCTTCTTTCCGATCTTAGGGGAAAAGCATTAGTGCGTCACCATTAAGTATGGTTTAACTTTAGGTTATAGATGGTTATAGATATAACCATATAACCTATATAGATAGGTTATAGATCATAGATGCCCTTTATTAAATTGAAAAAGTTTGCTGTTTTCTTTTTTTAATATAGTGAGGTTTTTTTTTATGAATAGGGGTTTATTTCGTCAAATGCTTGTCTTACCTCTATTAAGATGATCAAGTGTTTTCTCCTCTTTATTCTGTTATTTGATCAATTACGTAGGATATTTAAATTTTAAATCAGTTTTGCATTCTTGGGATAAACCTATTTGGTCATTGATATATTATCCTTTTTAAATATTGCTGGATTAAATTTGATAGTATTTTCTAGAGATTTTTGCGCCTAAGTTCTTGAAGGATATTGATCTATAATTTTCTTTTCTTGAAGAAGCTTTTTCATATTTTGGTATCAGGGATCTGCTAACCTCATGAAACACATT
The DNA here is from genome assembly GCF_057802395.1 of Ceratotherium simum simum. Classification (NCBI taxonomy): domain Eukaryota; kingdom Metazoa; phylum Chordata; class Mammalia; order Perissodactyla; family Rhinocerotidae; genus Ceratotherium; species Ceratotherium simum. The sequence goes on along the minus strand of NC_141915.1, from coordinate 54,583,953 downwards.
GGGAAGTGTTCTCTCATTACCTATATGCTATAAGATTGGCATTATTTCCTCTTTAAAAGTTTGAGAGAATGCATCAGCGAAACTCTCTGTAACTGTTGTTTTCTTCGTAAGAAGGGTGTATTTTTTAATTCAGTTTCTATAGTTGACATAAGGCTATTCAAATTTTCTATGTCTTCTTGTAACAGATTGTGTTTTTCAAGGAATTTGTCCATTTCACCCAAGTTGTCAAATTTATTGGTGTATAATTGTATAATGTTACCTTGTCATCCTTTTAATGTCCGTGAGATCAATAGTGCTGAGGCCTCTTGAATTCCTGATACTGACCATTTGTCTTTTGTCTATTTTTTTTTCTTCAACAGTCTTGCTGGGTGTCATCAATTTTACTAATCTTTCAAAGGACAGCTTTTTGCTCGTTGGCGATCTTTATGGATTTTATATATTGTTTCTCCATGTTCTGTATTATGGATTTCTGCTTTTATCTTTAATATTTACATCCTTCTAGTCTGGGTTTAATTTGCTTTTTTCTAGCTTCTTAAAGTGTATTTTAAATCTTTCTTTTTTTCTATTATGAGCATTTAAAGCTATAAATTTCCCTTAGAGTACTGCATTAGCTTCATTTCACAACTTTTGATATATTGTGTTTTACATTCAATTTAAAATATTTTCTAATTACTTTTGTGAATTTTTTTTGACCAGTGGATTATTCAGAAGTATATTGCTTAATTTCCAAGTATTTGCAGCTTTTATAGAATGTTGTTATTAATTTCTAATTTAATTATATAATGCATAGAGAATATACTCTGTGAGATTTCATTTTTTTAACCTTGAGACATTTTTTTGATCCAGCACCTGGTCAATCTTGATGAATATTCATGTACATTCGAAAAGTATGTGTGTTCTACAATTATTGAGTGTAGCTGTGATCTGTAAACATCAACTATACATTGATGGTAAGTATTGTTCAACTATAAGTTGTTTGGTAGTATTGTTCCAATCTTATATGTCTGTTATTGATGTTTTGCCTATTTGTTACCTCAATTAATGATCAAGGAGCATTAACATCTTCAACTATGATTGTGTACTTATCTATTCCCCCTTTAGTTCTGTTGATTTTTGCTTTATATATTTTTAAGTTCTGTTATTAGGTACATACAAATGTACTTACAACACAACGTAAGTCTGTTAGGTCTTCTTGAAAGATACATCCTTTTATCAATATGAAATGTAATGTGATGAAATGCTGCTAATACTCCTCATTTTGAAGTCTACTTTGCCAGATAATCTCTAGACACACTAACTGTTTTATGCTTGGTGTTTGCATTGGGATATCTTTTACTACTTTCAATTTGTCCATGACTTTATATTAAATTGTGTTTCTTATAAACAGTATATAGTCAGATCTTGCTTTTATCCGTTCTGACAATCTGTCTTTAAATTTGAGAGGTAAGTCCATTTATAGTTTTAAAAATTATTGATATGGTTGAATTTAAGGCTACTTTCAATATTTACTTTCTATTTGTCCTATTACTTGTCACCCTATTCTCTGTTCCTTGTTTTCTTTTTAGATTAATTATTTTTCAGTGTTCCATTTTATCTCTTCTATTGATTTTTTAAATCAACACAAAGAGATACCTCTTTGTGTTAATTTTTGGTGGTTACTCTAGGTTACAATATGCATCTTCAACTTAGAGTTTACCTTTAAATCACTTTGGCCTGCTTTACAAACAATGTAAAAATCTTGCTACTGCATAATACACTCTTGCTATTACATATTTTACTTCTAATAAGATATAAAGCCACAATACATTGTTGTAATTTTTGCTTTAGTCAATAGCCTTCTACAGAAATTGAAAAATATTTTTTCATAAAATACAAAGATAATCCATAATTATCCTCAGGTTTACACTTTTGGGTGCTCTTCATTTTTCCCTACAGATATAGGCTTCCATCTGGCATTATTTCCCTTCAGTGTGAAAACTTCTTTTAGCATTTCTGGTGATGCAGGTCTGCTGGAGAAAATTTGCTCAGCTCTGTCATCTGAAAATGTTTCTGTTTCATTTTCATTTTTGAAGAATATTTTCACTGGGCATAAAATTCTAGATTGACAGTTTGATGTTTCTATTTCTAATGATTTAAAGATTTCATTGCATTATCTGCTGTCTTCCATTTTTTATGAGAGGTCACTCTTTATTCTAATTGTTGTTCCCCTTAATGTATTGTGTACTCTTTAGTTGGTGGCTTTAAAGATTTTCTATGGATCTTTGGTTTTCAATAGTATGACTGTACTATGGCTAGGTATGGTTTTTTTTTTAATATTTATTCTGATGGAGATTGTTAAACTTCTTGGATCTATGGATGTCCTTGATCAATTTTGGAATATTCTTGACTACATATGTTCAAATGTTTCTTCTGCTGCATTTGGTCTCCTCTCCTTCTGGGACTCTAATTTCACATACATTAGATCATATTGATGTTGTCCCACAAGGCTCAGGTGATCTGTTCAGTTTGTTCTTGTAGTTTTATCTTTCTGCTTAATCAGATGATTTCTATCGACCTGTCTTCAAGTTCACTGATTCTTTCTTCTGTTATGTCCAGTCTGATATTAAACCCATTGAGTAAATTCTTTATTGCAGATTCAGTAGTTTCCAGTTTTAGAATAACCATTGAGTTCTTTTTTTAGAGCTGGATGCCGAAATTCACCATCTGTTCACATATGTCATGTCATTCACTTCTTGCACTGGATCCATTAAAATATTTAAAGTTGTTATTTTGAAGTCTTTGTTTGCTCATTGCAACATCTGGAATATCTGTGGTTCCGCTTCAGTGACTTTTTCTTCTTGATTATGGGTCACATTTTGTTGCTTCATCAAGTGTTTTGTAATTTTTAATTATAATTCAGACACTGTATATAAAAGAACAGTAGAGAATAAAGTACATAATAGTTACTCACTAAAGTGGGAGGCTGAGTCAACATAATCTGTGGTTGAGTTGAGTTGAGTCTGAGCTTCATTGCATCTTTAGTTACAGCTGGTCCACCACTAGCTTCAAATGTTTTGAGGGTGGGATCAGGACTCCCCCCACAACAGGACTTTTCCCTGCAGCTTAAGATATGAACACTGGCAAGTCTCCTGAGCCACAGATCATCTCTCTGTTTCAGAAGTCCACTGGAGAGTTTTGGGTCCATTGGGGAGTTTTTTTGCACTCTTGTTTCACTTCTGAATTTCTCCCTTGAGTGATCTCTCTCCACCCTGCTTCCCTGCCCATATCCTTTGGCTGGTTGTTGCCTTGCACTTGATGAAGGCCTGGTGCATACTGAGGTCATCTTTCCACTCTCCTGACCTCCCTTCAACCACCTCCACACTCTTGGGAAAGAATTGGAAGGTGTGGCTGGGCTCCACAGGACACAAATCTGTTGTGTCAGCCTCCATATGCCAATGAAAAGTTGTTAAAGTTTGGCTTTTTTCTTTTTGCCCCCATCTGTGGTGGATTTAGTCTTCCTCCTGTCATGCCCACAATCATGGGTCTCTTCTATCCTAGGAAGGACTGGTAAATTTCTGGAATTTGTGTCCTCAGCTCTCTGATAGGTTTTTAAAGATGTGATTATGTAGTCTATCCAGCTTGTTATCATGTTTTAGGATAGAAGGGTAGAGTGGGGGGGGTCTTTTGTAACTTTCTACATCCTAACTGATAGCAAAACTCCATTCTAACCAGAAACAGATGTCCTAATAAATAATTATAAATGAATGAATATTCCTTCTGCCTGGGCAGCTCCTGTGCTCCTTGTCTATCTGGAAGATACTCCCTCAGCCTTCACATCTTCCCCCTTGAAGTCTTTCCCAACTTCCCCAGTAGCTTTGGGCACTTGTTATTCTAATCTCCTCTGTTCTTTGATCTTGTCTACATTAATGCTGTTTTTCTCCCTATATCATAATTGTTTGCATGTCTGTCTTCTCTGCTGAACTTTGAGTTCCGTGAGGGCAAGATCTCTGTGGTTAATAAATTATACACACACACACACATACATATTATACATACATACTTAGATATACACTAATTTCTAAACCAATATGTGCTTATTGTAACAACTAAAACATGCATTTTCATTTTTTGTGTCCAGGTCCAGGTCCAAGTGTCTTATCTGACACATAGTAAGACACAATACATATTTGTGGAGTTAATGAATAAATAAATCTATGAACAAACTCTCTGCTTTCAGTTCTGAAGCTGCATCAACATAAGATATGGTTACCACCTGCTAACCTGTGATCTTTTACTCTCTGCTTGGTTGGGGAGGAGAGTATGTGTGTGGGCAAGTATTGATTTGCATATGCCAATGTGTAATTCAGCCTGAGTATTCTGAATTTTGGATGTTTGCTGTAAAGATTAGACTTTTGGCAGCATAAGCCAGTGTCCAGGGGTGGCACTAGACAAAGGATTTTGGAATCTGCCCAAAGCCAGCCTGTGGTTAGTGAAATCTACTCTGAAAGAGGAACTGGGCTTTGAGGGCTGGGATGCTGTGCCAGGAATGGTCTTAAGCAAGGCTGGCACTCCCTCTTTCTATTCTTGGAATCTCAGATCCAGGGCAGGATAAGGGCACCGAGAGCATCTATTCTAATCCTTTAACCAAATCATATGCTTGAATGTCTCCTTCCTACCTCTCTTCTGCCCCCAGAATCCTTCTTTTTGACACAACTGCTCAATTATGCATGGGATTTGGAGTCAGATAGACTTGAGTTCAAATCTCGGCTCCTAAACTCTCTGCGCCTCTGTTCCCTCATCTGTAAAATGGGGATATCGATGCCTACCACTCACGGTTCTTTTGAGCACTCAGTGAAACCCTGTTTGTAAAGTGCCTGCACCAGACTTCTCCTCTTTCCCAGCATCTTCCACCCACTTCAGTCTAAGCATCTCTCTGTCATCGCCAGGACAAGTCCTGCCAGGAAGAGTCACCACTCTGTCTACAAGGCACAGCAGAGCGGTCACCTTCATTCCCTCCCTTCTCCATCGTTAGCAAGGCTACCTCATCATCCAAGGCCACTCTGGTGGGGGCATGACCCGAGGAGAAAGAGGCAGGGAGAGTTCCATCACCAGGCTGCTGGGAACCTTGAGGTGGCCAGGGAGAAAGGGAGGAAGAGAAAGAAAATAGGTAGGGACGGTGAGACACAACATTCATGCTGGAGGGAGTAGAGCCAGTGCTGCCCAGTGGAGGGCACAGACAGCCCCGCCCCTGCGCTGGGTCCAGAGAGCTCAGCCCTGCCCTCCTGGAGCCTCCGAGCCAGGCCAACACCACGGTGGACAAATGATTTTGTAATAAGAGAGTATCTAACCTCCAGCCACATGTTCATTCCTTTTTTCTTTTTTATCTTACTATGAATGTGAAACAGGGATAAATGCACAGAGTGGAGGATGTCAAGGAATGAGAGCTGGGACTGCAAGTAGAGAGTCCTGATCCCCTACCAGGCCAGTTTAACCAATTTAATCACAGCAAAACAAGGAGAACTGGGATTTATGGAACACAGACTAGGTGCCAGACACCTACTGACAGCATCTCTGGTCTTCACAAAAAGGCAGGGGGTATCCCCATGGTACTGATGAGGAAACTAGAACTTGTCATTAATAAAACCTGGAGTTACTTCTAGGAGTGTCAGATGCCAAAGTACAAGCTCTTCTCGCTATACCAGCCTGCCTACGCTTCCATCAGGGAAGCTTGGGCGAGTGAATTGGGTTATAAGCACCAGATGTGATGGGCTCATCATAGCCTTTTCAGTAACCAGGAATTTCTTTCCAAAGTGTTTTGGATCTTCTTAGAGGATTGAGTGTGACACTGTGTGTGTGTGTGTGTGTGTGTGTGTGTGTGTGTGCGCGCATGTGTTTGTGTGTGAGAGAGAGAGAGAGAAGATGAAATACACATGGGTATTCCTCTGCTTTCATAATAATGGATAGCAATTCTGAGAAAGTTCCTTTTGCAGGATTCAGGCTATGTTGGGGAGTTTGTTTTCCCACTCCCTGCAGAAAAGTTAATCAATTTAAAACCAGCCCCTCCTGTACCAAGATGACAACTGGGAGAAAAGGGATTGGTTTTTTAGCTGCTGGGTTTGCTGGACAGCCCCCTCCCGCTTCCACGGGGCCACTTATTGACATTGAAATATCTCAACAATAAGCAGCTATTGATGGCCCCTGAGGTCAATACCAGGATTCATTGACCCAGGCTGCAAATATGGGAGGCAGCGAGTCCAAGGTCACTCTTTACCTGAAGGGATGAAAGATAAATCTTGATAAGAACCAAAAATAGAAATCAATATGCATACTGTGGTGTGCATTGCATTACTTCTTTCCAGCAGGAGGCTATTTTAGGAGGTTTCAGGGGCTCCTCTGCCATCAGAAGCTGAGTTCAGGCCTGAAGAGGAAGTAGAAATAGAAAATGATCCTTCTCTGGTTGCCCTGGCCAAGGAGAATGGGCAACATTCGCCACCAGTGGGATCAGCCCAGTCTCCACAGAGGCTCTCAGCTTCTGTGACTCTGACCACTCTGGCCACGTCCTTTGGAGAAAGAGCAGAGTGGAATTTCCAAATCACATGAGCTGTGATGGGCACAGCAAGGTGGTCATCGCTGCAAAGCATATTCTATTGAGCAGCGCCAAGAGAAGCACTAGTCGGAGTGATTACCATGACCTTCACCTTTCGGGAAAACTTCCCCTTCTAACCTGATGGGGAAGGGGACACCGAGGTCTAACCCATTGCCAGAACCAGGGTAAAGAGGATTGAGCTGGCTACCTGGTGAGGATGCACCTCCCTTTTATAAACATTCCAAAGCTTTAAGTTGCTCTGCTGTGACATTTCCTCTCCTTTCAAGGCTATTTTTATTATAATTATTTAGGCTTAATTAACTTTTTTTCCCAGTTAGAAAAGAAATTCACATTCTTTGCAGAAAATGTCAAGCCTATTTATGATGATCCTTTTAATCTCACCCAGAGTGGTCAGGCTCTCTGATGCAATATGGAAAAGATGGGTTTTGGGTTCAGATCTGAGTTCGAGTCTCAATTCTGCAATTTAGTAGTTGTGTGGTCTTGGGCAGGGAAAGGAATGATTTTCTGCTGCCATTTCCTGCTATATAAACCTCTTTTGTGAAGTTGATATGAAGATTAAATCAAGATTTATGTAACATACCCAGCAAAATACTAATATAAAATAGACAAATGTCTGACAAGTTTGATCACAAAATGCACACACATATGCAAACAAATAGCTTTAGAAACAGAAAGGGGAACATTACTGAAGTGAAGATGATTTTAAAAATTATAAGAGCAAATTATATACAACTTTATCCTACAAATTTGAAAATTGACATGAAATAGGCAACTCCTTTAAAAAAGTAAATGATCAAAATTGATTAAAGAAGAGGTCTCAAATCAACACCTGTGTGAGTCAGGAATCAGTCAGAATATAGAAATCACACTAGGTCTTTCAGACCAAAGGAGTTTAATACAGGGAATTGGTTACATAGGTGATGGAAATGCTGAGAAACCTCATAGGGTTGCCTAGCAACAGTAGGAAGCTGGCAAGACAAAGGGAGGAGATACCTCCAGCAGAGGCCAGTCTGGTGGGAGCTGGACCCACCGAGGGAGGGGCTGAGAAAGGTGACCGCAGCCACTAAGGGGATGCAGCTGCCGTCAGAGATGCTATTCAAAGCAGGGGAGGTGGGGGAGGGGGCACCTTGCTTCTCCCCACGTCCCTTCTTCCATTTTTCAACCAGTGCCTCCCATTGGCCAACCTAGCTGGAAGCCAGAGGGCAAGAGAGCCTGGAAATGTGGCTCCCAGAGATACAGAGCACAGCAGGGCAAGAGTGGGGAATGAATCTGACGGCAAACAGGACAGGACCAGCTCAAGTTCATGGTCCAAATGAGTTGATGGGCAAGTTCTGCTAAACTCTGATTCCTCTCATATATAAACCATTCAGGAACATAGAAGGAAATGAAAATGTTTTAAATTAATTATGTGAAATAGCAGGACCCAGATACCAAACCCAGAGTAGCATAAAAAGCAAGCCAATGCCTAAAAGCCAATTTCATTAGTAAAAATTAGGGGCAAAAAAATTCTGAATAAATCAAATTCATCAGTGTATTAAAAAAGTCATATATGATATTCAAGTTTAATTTGTTTTAGTAATGGAGGGATGGTTTGATGTTAGGAAATATATTAATGTCATTTTTTATGTGAACGAATGAAAGGAAAAACATTCTGTTCATTTCGGTGGGTACTAAAGAGAGATTTGATAAGATCCAACCCCTTTTCTCATTCAAAATGAAAAGTGTTGGCAGTTATGACAAGGTTTTATTTTGCAGAATTCAAGGCTGTGGTGGGGAGTAATTTTTTCCCCTCATTCTCAAGGGAAAAATGAATCAACTTTGTACCCAGCATCATCTGGTGCTCAGATGGCCACTGGAAGGGAAGGTTTAGGTTTATCTGCTGGTTTATCAGACACACCGCTCCTATTTCCATCGAGTCTCTTACTACATAGAACTCTCTCAATAATAAAAGACTGATGGAATAGAAGAAACGTTTTTCAACCTGGGAAAGTTTTCTTCACACAATAGCAAACCAACCACAAACATCAGACTTTTAACAGTTATGTATTAAAATCATCCCCACTAAAAACAGTTTCAATAAAAGTTTAAATGCTATCCCTCTTGTGGCGATATTAAACACTGTTGTGGATGTGCAGGCCAGGGCAATAAGGAAATAAAACAAAGTAAGGTACTCATATTGGTAAAGGAGAGAAGGAACTGTCCCTATTTGCACACAATCTGATTATTAGCCTAGAGGATACAGGAGAATCAGCTGAAAAGCTATTAGAACAAAGAAAATTAAGTTGAATTTAAAGTCACCGTACAAAATCCAATAGCTTTTCTATTCAATAGCAACAACCAATTAGAAAATCAAATAGAAAAATGGATGCCATTCACAATTACAGCAGAAATTACAACACCCAGACAAACCTAATGAAGTATATATGAAAAAGACTATAAAACCTCACCTCCCTCTATGGAAAGTCTCAACCTTGAAAACACATTAATTCTCTTTATATTAATATATACAAGTAATGTTTTCTCAACTAAAATCAGACAAGAGATTTTTAACTTGATGAGTTGATCCTAAAATCCACGCGGAAAAAACAATGCCCAAAAAGAGCTGAGAAATGAATAGGGTCTTACCCTGTTAGGTAGTAAAACCTATTCTACAGGCATTGGTTAAGATAACTTAGTAATGATGCAAGAATAGACAAGCAGACCAAATGAAGACAGTAGAGGCCAAAACCAGATACACTTGTGCAGGGTGATTTAGTTTAAGATTTAGGTGACACTACAGCAGGAAAAAGATAGCATCGTCAGTAAATTACATCCATCCTCTTTAGGGTAGGGGAGTTAGGCCCTGCATCACAAAAACAAACTCAAAATAAATTAAAGATCTAAGCATGAAGAGAATCCAACCTTTGAAAAAAGTATTAAGTTAAAACCACTATTAAAAAGAAATCTTCTGATAGGGAAAACTTTGCTAACAAAAAACATACAACCTAATAGTCATAAAGAGAAAAGATGTAATCTAACAATTGCTTTTTAAAGAAATAACCAGAACCAAAATGACAATCTTGGAGAAAATATTTGTAACAGAGTTAACCAATGAAAGAATAATTCATAGAATAGATACAAGGCATCTACAAGTCAATAAGAAAAGCCAAAATACTCAATTTAAAAATGGGAGAAAAGATAAGAGTAATTCACAGTCTTAAAGGACAAAAAAAAAATGGCTAATAAGTATTTTTCAAACTGCTTGCTATTAACTGGTAATCAGAAAAATGCAAATGAGGATGGGAAGATAATTTTTAATTTATCAGTTTAATTAAGTGAAAACTGTAGATTCTGTGTGTACCTGCTCACCTTCTGGAGGTCCTGGGTTAGGAAGCTCTGCTTCTTCCCTGTGGTTTCCCCGTCCTAGGAATGGCTGCTGTTTCCCACTTACCACAATAAGGTGACCTCAGCCCTGGGTGCGCATTAATGTCTGAGTTATCTCAGCATCACCTTCTGCTATTTTACCCTCCCAACACCTGTGCAGCCAATGCCCTCTATTGAATTCCTTCAACTTGAGCTCTTTAATGTTGCTCTGTTTTCCCACAGGGACATACGTCAATAAGTTATGGTATATCTGTATCATGCAATACTGTACAGCCATTTAAAAAAAAGATAGACCTATAGGTATTGTCGTGGGAAGATTTCTGAGACATATTGTTAAATGAAATAAGTCACAGAAAAATATATATAGAAGTATCCAATTTATACTTAAGCATACACACACACGCACATATATATATTAAAATGCACAGGAAGGTAACAAAATTGATACGTCATCAAACTGCTGTCAGTGATACCCCTAGAAAGGGCAGTGGAGTGAAAGTGAGTAATGGGAGAGATTCATTCACTTTTTTTCTGCATGTTTCCTGCTAGTTGAACCTTGAGAAATATATTTTAAAAGACAAAAGTGTCTTCTGTTGTGTTTCCCAGAAGCAGAGCCCAAGATAAGGATCCCTGTGCATGCGATTTTCTGAGGAAGCGCTCCTAGAGGAAGAACCTGTAAGGAAATGGGAGACACGGAATAAGGATGGAGAAGAACTTTAAGCAAAGATGTGGGTTCCGCTAAGTCCAACCTCAGCCTGATCCCACCAGGTCCTGTGGAGCATGAACAGCACCACAGAGCTGGTCCTTGAGGCAAGGGGGTCAGGCTTTTGAACCCCAATCTGTGTCACTGGTTGCAGGCTTCCTCTGAGTGGGGAGGGTATGTGACCCTCCAGCGTCTCGAGATAAGGCAAATCTTGATGGCCAATTCAAGGTCATTCTCAAGGTCAATTTTCTGGACAAGGGTACAGCTCTGAGCTGTAGCAGTCAATACTCAACTAGGGAACGGATGCACCTTCCAGATAATAGGATTCAGGGCGAGACACCAACAGTATCCACTACAGTCCACCCTCTTGCTTCTCACATTAAGTTCACTTTGTCTAGGTCAGCTTCTCCAGAATTCTGTTTGGTCATAATTTGGGAGAAAACTTAAAATAGGAGGGTTAGGGAGACAAATACTTCCCTCGCTGTTGCAGTTAGTCCTGAGGCCATAACTAATGCTCACCATCAGCCTCCTCTGGTATGCACTCTAGATTACCCACCATTGCTGGTCTAGGTGGCTTGCCCAGGGGCTCTGAGCCACTGGATACCATGCTTATTGGGCCATAGTTGTGGTACTTGCCCATTTTCTTTTTTATTTATTTATTTTTTATTGCTGTAACATTGCTCTATAACAGTGTATAAATTTCAGGTGTACATCATGATACTTCTATTTCTGCATGGATTACATCATGTTCTTATGTTCACCACCCAAATACTAGTTACAACCCATCACCACACACATGTGCCTAATTATCCCTTTCGCCCTCCTCCCTCCCCACTTCCCCTCTGGTAACTACCAATCCAATCTCTATCTCTGTGTGTTTGTTTGTTGTTGTTATTATCTACTACTTAATGAGTGAGATCATATGGTATTTGACCTTCTCCCTCTGACTTATTTTGCTTTGCGTATTACCCTCAATGTCCATCCATGTTGTCACAAATGGCTGGATTTCACCATTTCTTATGGCTGAGTAGTATTCCATTGTGTACATATACCACATCTTCTTTATCCATTCGTCCCTTGATGGGCACTTAGGTTGCTTCCAAGTCTTGGCTATTGTGAATAATGCCGCAATGAATATAGGGGTGCATATAACTTTACGCATTGGTGGTTTCACGTTCTTTGGATAAATACCCAGCAGTGGAATAGCTGGATAGTATGGTAGTTCTGTCCTTAATTTTTTGAGGAATCTCCATACTGTTTTCCATAGTGGCTGCACCAGTTTGCACTCCCACCAGCAGTGTATGAGAGTTCCCTTCTCGCCACATTCTCTCCAACACTTGTTGTTTCCTGTCTTGTTAATTATAGCCATTCTGGTGTGTACTTGCCCATTTTCAATTAAAAATAGGCATGACAGTACCAAGAGATGCCCCCCGTTGGTCACCTAAGAGTCGGTATATTCCTCCCTGCCCCCAATATATAGCAGCACTCTTTATGACGGTCAGGAAGAAAACTTCTAACTCTCCTTGCTGTCCTGCTGGAATGAAGATCCCAAAGTGACTAGGAGCAGCAGCCATAGCTTTAAATTTAAGGAGACCTTGCTGTGTCCCTTGGTGGAATCCTCCTCCCTTGGGGAGCTATACCTCTCCAGACTCAGAGAGCTCAGGATGTGTGGGTTGGGAAATACAAATGACCAAGTGAGCCATGGGACAAATGGTGACGGGAGCAGCTCCTACTTCCACCACGTGGATTCGGAGCCCATGTATTCCATCTGCTGGGGATGCAGCGCTATATACAATAATCATTGGTTTGAGATGTGTGCCACACCTTGAAGTATAGCACCTCATCCTCCCGGGCTGTCGTCTCCAATCTGGTGCCTCAGTTGTACTTCCAAGAGGCCGTCCCACAGCTCTGCCAGGCTGGCAGCTTCTGGACAGTGCTGTGTGTGGTAGGACAACCCAGGTGCCACATTTTCTCTTCACTTTGGAGGGAATTTTCTAGCATGTCCCAGACCACCAGACCCCTAAAAGCTTCACTGATGTCACAGACTCCTGAATTTTTGTTGGGTTATTTCCTACCCTCTAGAGAAAATATGTCCTACCAAGGTGTTGAGAGCGCTTGCACTTCTAGCTTATTAGTTCCCATTAACCCAATGTCATCCATATGCCAACCAGTGCAATGTGTGTGGACCACCCAGACATCCAGGTCCCTCTCAGACACAGCGGGAGACTTAACATAGCCCTGGGCCAAGACTGTGAATGTTTACTGTTGTCCGTCTTGTATGAATGCAAACTGCTTCACATCCTCTTTCTTGAGGGGTATTGCAAAGGATGCATTTCCCAGATCAGTAGTTGCATATCATATACCAGAAACTGTGTTAATTTGTCCTATTAAAGATATCACATTAAGCACAGCAGCCACAGTTGGAGTTGCTACGCTTCAGTTTGTGGAAGTCCACTGTGATCTGCCATGATCCATCAGGCTTACAGGGGTCAGACAACACAAATACGAGGAGGACCGCCACCCCTGCATCCTGTCAGTCTCAGAGGCAGTCGTCTCTGCCATTCCTCCCAGTGTGCAACATAGTTTTTGGCTGGACCCTTGGTCAGGTGGGGGTGGGACGGTCAGTTTCAAGGACTTCCACTTGGCCTTTTCCACCATATAGCATTTTCCTACTCCAATAGCACTTATTCCATAGGCCAAGGAATGAAGGTGAGGACTGTGCCATCTTCTAAGAATGTTAATTTTGATTATGCGTTCATGGACCAAGAAAATGACCACCAATTGGGTCCACAGACTGAGTAGAGTCACTGTGAGGTGAGCCTTGGCCAGAATTCCATTTATTGCCTGAGACCCCTCCCCCGCACACCCCCATCCTCGTCCTCACCCCCCCCACCCCGCCTTCCCATATGCCTCTAACAGGGGAGGCCTGCTAGTACTTTGAGTCCCTGGACACCATTGTCAACTCGGACCTTGTTCCCAACCCTTGAAAGAGCTGCATATTCCCTTTTCGTGGTGTACACTGCCTACGTTAATGGACTATGTTTTAACAGGAGGGACTGGGCCACTTGTGAAGGTGCCAGAGGAGTCAGGGGAATCCTCCAGGGCTCCTAATCACTGCTATGGATATCACATTCCTAAATCTCAGTCTTACCCTTTCCCATCAGGGCCCTGCCTCTGGCATAGAGGACTCGCCCAGGGGAATTCACACTTCTCTGAAGTTCTGCACCTCTTAAAATTAGATCCTGAGCCTGGATTTCAGCACGATCAGTCTTTAAGCTATAGTAGATAAGGACCTCACTGCCAATGAGGTCCTACAACTTTCACACTTTGCTCTGAATTGGTGATTAATCGACTTGATTATTTTCTTTCTTTGATGCACCAGTGGCTCTCAGAAACAGCCTCTCAATTCCACAATCCTTGTAATTACTATCTCTGCTATACTTCTCAACTGCCCGAAATATTGCAAAAGCCAGTGCATCCCCTTCTAACTGGGAGCTGTCACAGAAATTGTACTGTACCACATGTTAGAACTATCAATTCCCCACCACCACCACCATTGATGGTGGGGTCCTCATTGCCAGCAGGTCATCCGACTCCAGAATCCCATCTGTAGAGTCTGCTTCTCCTGGCACCAACTGTCTAGGTCAGGTCCCTAGAACAGCGGTTCTTAAAGCGTAGTCCCTGGCCCAGCAGCATCAGCACCACCTGGGAACTCATTAGAAATACAAATTCTTGGGCCCCTCCCTAGATCCACTGAAACAGAAACTCCGGGGGTGGGGCTCAGTAATCTGGGCTTTCACAAGTCCTGAAGGTGATTCCAATCAATGCATGCTCTAGGTTGAGAACCATTGCCCTGGAAGCAGAGCCTGAGGTAGGATTCCTGCGCAAATGGTTTCTGGAAGGAATGCTCTCGAGAGGAAGGAAGTCAGGAAAGCAGACTAAAGCAGAGGCAGAGATGGGAGCTCAGCTGAGGTTCTGCCTCAGCCTGATCCCACAGGAAGCTCTTGGGCATAAATGGTACTACAGAGTTGTCCCCCCTTGCGGCAATGCGGCCCAGTTTTGTACACCTGCATCGTTAGCCATTGGCTAAGGAATCCCCCACCCCAGGGGGGTTGAGGAAGATTTCCAGGCATCTCCAAGTAAGGCCGTTGCAGAAGGCTGTGGGCAATGCTCTGAAGAAGGGACAGCTGTGAACTGTACACTGACAGCCCCGAGGCACGAGGACGAGGCTTGGTGAAGGGCATCTCATCGGGGCAGCGACAGCATCTACGACAAAGTGCGCAGAGCTTGTTAATTTTCTTCACAGCATGAAAAGCAGCGAGGCAGCGTGGGGCGATGGAAACGCACTGGGCAAAACAGGAGACTAGTGCGACTTGCGCCCTCGCACCAAACGACAGTGCACGCCCTTGCACGTGGCCTCGGTGCCCTCGTTTACAATACGGGGCTGATTCTACTCCCCCAGAGTTGTGAATGTCGAATTGGATAACATGTGAAAATGCCTTGTAAACTTTAAGGCATAAAGGTATATTATATATTTTATGCTTCCTGTTGAGTAGAAACGAAATACATAATTTATCTTTGGTGATAAGAATTTATTACAGAGGTAGAATTGCTGGGCCAACGGGGTTGAGCATTTTCATCCTAACTAGATATTACCAAATTGCTCTCTCAAACCATTATATCAATTTCCGCTCCCACCACCAGCGGCATATGAGAATTCCCATTTCTTTACAACCTGGCCAGTTCTCTTTCATTTATTCCGGCCACTCTAACGGGGATGAGGGGCATGTGCATAGGGAGACATAAGTTCAAGTACATTCTTTCCAGCATTTTTGTCAGACATAAAATTGGAGGTAAGCCAGATACACCTCATTAAGGGAATGAATAAATAAATTGTGATATATTCAGACAGTAGATTGCTATATAACAGTTACAATGGATGAACTAATATATAATATATATGCATACACACATATATATGACAATGTTGAGTGGAAAACATAAGTTGTATAACACTATGTAGCATATTATGCCATTGACATACATTTTTAAAAACACATAAAACAATACCATGTACTGTTTATGGATGCACATATTTTGTAATAAAAATATTAAAAATATGTACTGAATATGTGCCAAACTCATGATAGTAGTTACTTATGGAGCAGGAAGAGGGGCTGGGCCTGGAGTGGGAAACACAGCAGACTTTAATCTTTTCTCTAAATTTGTATTCCTTAATAAAAGGGAATGATCATTAAAAACAATATGAAAAAATGCTTCACATTTGTTGATCTGGCATAGCAGATACATGAGTTCTTGCATCCTTGGTACTTTATTTTTTCATTTTAATTATTGTTTTAATTGCTGAGAGCAAATTTCTTGCGAAGGGGGCTGAGGGTGTCGTGGCTACCTCATTCCATCTGACAGCACTGTGCTGGGCATTGCTGTCCACAGAAGTGAACAAAACGGCCGTGAACTTGGCCCTGGTGGAATGTAGGGCCTCATGGGGAAGACAGACTAAAATTGTGGTAAGTGCAAGATGGGAAATTACAGGGTGCAGTGATAAAATAGATTACCGAGGTTAAATTTAAATTGAGGCACTGGAAAGGGCATTTCTGAAAGACTGCTTTTAAATTGAGGCCTGAGGGTTAGCAGGAAGTAGCCAGTGGGGACTGGGGGAGTGGACTGGATTCCAGTCCTTGAGAATGATGTGGGAGAAGCCCCGGGCGGGCGCGGGCGGGTCAGAGCATGACTCCCTGGGGCTGGGGGTGGGAGGGGGGCGATGAAAGGAAGAGCTCTCTGGGAGGGGAGGGTGGTGTGGTGGAGCCCGGAGGAAGGGGGATGTGGATGGTAAGAGACCAGGCCAGAAGCGTTGGCAGGGCAGATTCAGGCCAGAACTTGCAGGCCATGGGGAGGATTTTTTTTTAATTTTATGAGTAATGGAGTATCTTTGCAAGTTGTTTTTCTTAATCTTATGAGTAATGAAGTATCCTCTCAAATTGTTTTTTAACTTTTTTATTATAAAATTTTTTCAAACACATCCAAATTAGAATAATGCTATGAAACCCCGTGTGCCTAGCTTCAACATGACCAATCTCTTACTTCCCTGATCCACTTGATATTATTTTGGCTAAAATCCAATACATCACAGCATTTCACAAAGAAATATTACAGTATGTACTTTTAAAACAGAAGGACTCTCTTTTGGGGAAAAAATAACCAAAGACTACACCACACTTAAAAACTGAATAATAATTTCCAAATAACATTAAATATTTAAAGAGTTTTAAGCAGGAGAATCGCATTATGTGATTTACTTTTAATAAACCATCCCGGCCGCCCTGTGCAGGACGGACTTGGGGGCTGGAGAAACGGAGGCAGAGAGTTAGAAGGCCTTGGTGAGGTCCGCGCAGGACCAGGTGCAGGCTGGGTCAGGGCAGCAGCGGAGGACATGGAGCGAAGAGCAGATGTCGGGTCTACTGGGAGGTGGATGCACAGACTTGGTGATGGATGGAATAGGGAGGATGAGACAGAGCAGATGCCAAGGAGGGACCTTAGGCTCTGTCCCGAACATCAGGGAGAGTGAAGGTGCCATTTACCGAGACAAGGACACTGGCTGAGCAGTGGGTGGGGTGTGCGGAGAAGAAGGGGAGATGAAGAGTTCAGCTTCAAGGATCTCTCTCCACTCCTATGAGTTAGCTCAGAGGGGTGATGAAAGAGGGCCTGCCATACTCCCTGGCCTCCACTGTTCCTCCCTCTCTCCCTCCTCCTCCTCCTACTCCTCCTCTCCCTCCTCCTCTTCCACTACACCACTGCACACCTGCGACATGCCCTGGGAGCAGGAGGCCTTGTGTAAATCCTATGTAGGCTGAGGCTTTAGGCCAGGGGAGCAAAGACGCCATTCAGCTTTCTAGAAGGGCCACTAACTGTCTGTGGACAGCCAGGGGCTTCAGTCTCATTTGAGGAGTGAGTTTTGCCCTCTCAAGCCCCCAGGATGCCTCCACACCCAGTACCTGAGCAGTCATCTCTGAAATATTTAATGCTTCATGACTCATGTAGGAAAGGAGAAAGGTGAGGTTTCCAGACATTAAGGCAATCGCATTGACAAGATGCCCCCAAAGCAACATAAATACTAGAGAGAACACAGAAGAGGCATAAGACTGTGCCAGGGGCACTGCAAGCCCAGGCAGGGCCCTTGGGTGGATGAGAAGAAGACATCCTCTCTGGGGAGATGTAGCCCCCAGGCACATGATTTTGAAGGTAGATAGTATCTTTGTGAAAAATGAAGAAAAGGTGTTTCTTTTGGGGTGGTGCAGCCCATTGTCCAGCTCTCCTCTGGCAGTGGAAACAACCAAAGCAGTCCTTCACAGTGGCATCTAGACTTTGTCCTCGCCTATAGTAGCTTTTAATCTGGTGGTGAGCTGAGGAGCACATTGTAATAATTACGTTATTTTATACCTTCTCGTGGCTTTATGTATGTGTGCACCAAAAGGAAGGGCTTGGGCAAGAACCGCATGTATTCAGCAGATCCACGTGGAACAGAATCGTCAGGAAGCTTCTCAGAAATTGCTCTACTTGAGCTGAGCATTTAGAGAAGGGCAGGAACCAGCAACCATCCCAGATGAGGGTGTTCCGATTCCCCCCTTCAGTGGGATAAGACAACACCAAGGTGTTGTGAAAGTCAAGGAGAGAGCACAGTTCAGAAAGGGCACAGTGGTCAGCCAGAGCCAGTGCTCCAGAAAGGACCAGAGAATAAAGGCTGCGAGAAGACCTTCTAGAGATGCTTTTAGGAGCAATGAGTCAAAAGCCAGATTCCAAGGGGTTAAGGGAGGGAGGTATATAAAGAAACAGAAGTAGAGCCTGTTTTGCATGAATTCAAGAAATTTGGCAGGAAAAGCCAAACTGAGAAAAGGGATGGTGGCTGGAAGAGGGAGAAGGGTCAAGCAGAGCTTTTTCCAGTTGGGAGTAGGTGCTTTTATTTAAAGGTGTGATGAAAAGAGCTGGTGAGAAGTGCAAGACTGAACACAGCAGAGAGGAACTGCTACCTAAAGGAGGAGGACCCCTGGGGACTTAGAAACTTTCTCACCTTAGGGAAGGGGGACACCTGACTTCTGAGCCTGGAAAGATGAGAGGATGGCTCCAGGGGCAGATGTGATAAGTGACAGTTCTTCAGGTGTGTAGCCTTAATCATGTATATCAAGTATGGGGTGAGAATGAATTAAAGCAGCACTTCTCAAAATGTCACGTGCGTACACATCACTGAGGGAGCTCGTCAAAACGCAAGTTCTGGGGCCAGTCCCACAGCCTAGTGGTTAAGTTCGCACGCTCTGCATCAGCAGCCCAGGTTTGTGGGTTGAGATCCTGGGCACAGACCTATACCACTCATCAGCCATGCTGTGGCAGCGTCCCATATACAAAACAGAGGAAGATGGGCACAGATGTTGGCTCAAGGCGAATCTTCCTCAGAAAAAGAAAAAAAATACAAGTTCTGATTCAGTTGGCCTGAGAATCTGCATTTCCAGTGAGCTCCCAGTGAGCCCATGCTGCTGGTCTCCATGTACAATACCCAACTATGAAGAGTCTCAGGAACTGGGAACAGAGAACATGGAGAAGAGGAAGTTATCAAAACCCTAACTGAGGGACACTTTCTAGAGGAGAATGAAGGTCCACGTCTTCAGAACAGAAGGGCTCACTACGCAGGACAAATGAGAAAAGACCAACACAGAGACACATCCTGTGAAGTTTCAGAACAAGGACAACAAGACATTCTCTCCAGAGATAACAAATAGGTTGACGGAAAAGCTATGAGAACAAAACTGGTATCATATGTTTCCTCAGAAAAGCAGGGGTTCAAACATCTACAATGTTCTGAGGGAAGAGTTTTTTCGAACCTGGAATTTTATACTCAGCAAAACTATCACTTCAGTGGGCAGCTACTCTGATGGAAGTACAACTTATGTAACAAAAACCTTATGGATTCTGTTTCTCGGGGCTATTTCTCATATCATCTTTCTGCTCATCTGCTGGCATAATGGCAATCTGAAATTCAGTAAAAGCAAGACAGTAAAAGTAGTGAAGTCCAGGTAGACAGATCTGACTTTCTGACTTTATTTAGAGGAAGTCAAGAGTTGAATGAAATAGAAAAAAACGAGATACAGTCATTTAGGAATGCGAGAATAGGTCATGTCACCAAGGAGAGGCCCGTGGCAGGGACTGGAAACAAAGAGGCGGAGGCAGGCTGGTGGACTCTCAGTAGTGAAGAGGCCTGCCCCTCCTGAGAAGCAGGAGTGGGAAGGAGAGGTGATCTTGTCTTTGGAATCATCTTCAGGGGAAATTCAGAGTCCAGTTAAGATAGGGAGGTGAAAGCAAGACACAAGGAAATTGCTTTAGGGTAAAGGAAATGCATGCCCACAACGGAATGGGGCTCCAGGGAATGCAGTAAAAAACCAGGCTGTAGAGAGATTGGTCTTTACAGGGATGAGATGGGTGGTTATAAGGATGTGAACTAGGACAGCAAAGAGAGAATAGCTTTGGATAAAACGGTTAAGGCTCATCAGGGTGAGGGAAACAGGGGTTTCCCGGGAACTCTTAAACGTTTCAAGTTTGTAAGAATCATGGAGATTTAGTCCTGAATAGAGTATACGATAAGAGGAAAAGAGACCCAACCTCAAGGTTCCCACCTATATTTCCTGGTTGTGTTGATCAGACCGCTGGCCAGCTGGGCTTACCTGGCCATGGGCAGACCCAGCCAGGGCTGACTGCAGCCAGGACCTTCTATATGTAGGAGTCTGAGAGGAGCGGGAGAAACTTGAAGGGACCAGAAGCTCAAACCAGCAAAGGCAAGGGAAGAGGAGCAGGCAGTGGATCAAAGCAGAGGAAGGAGCAAGTCCAGAGAGGTCTGTTAAGGCAGATAGAGTAGTCCTGGAGTGTACAGGCTACAAGCCAGGATCATCTCACATCACTGAACTGCTGCCCTCAGATGGCTTCGGGCGAGTATGGAAGGGCAGGCTGATACTGGCACCTACAAGACAAGGGTCAGAGCAGACCTGGACACTGTACCCTCAGAATCCTAAAGTCTAAGACGTGTATGGGAACACTTGCCTTCATTTTCTTCTAGAGCAAGAGTTGGCACACTTTTTCTGTAAAATGCCAGATAGCTGATATTTAAAATTTGCAGGCCATAAGGTCTCTGTCGCAACTACTCAACTCTATGTTATAGTGAGAAAGTAACTGCAAGTAACCACAGACAATACTAAATGAATGGGCATGGCTGTGTTCCAATAAAACTTTATTGACAAAAACATCCAGCAGATCGGATTTGGCCCACAGGCTGTGGTTTACCAAGGCTTGCTCTAGAGCAAAGTCTAGTTCCAGTATCTTGAGAAGTAACTGCAGGATTGTTGCAAAATTCTAAGTGATCACTGAGGAATGATTTTTAATAATAATGGCTAATATTATTGATTGCTTATTAGATGCCAGACCCTCTAGACCCTCTATGTATTATCTCATTTAACCATCACAACATTATAAGGCAGGTACTTTTATCAGTCTTAGGATATGAAGACCTCCAAAGTTTCACTAGTACTGGTGCACCTGGAATTTGAACTCAGATCTCTCTGATGCCACATCTCAGCCCTTGTCCACTCTTACATTCTGCCTTCTAAAAAATGCCTCCACCTTATCCCAAACCTGGGCGGACTTCGGTCCTGGAATGGAAATTGAATCGTATTTTATATGCAGTGGCTTTTAAGAATTCTGTAATGTAAACTTTTACAAAAAGAAGAGCCCTTTTCAGAAACCAAGTAAGTAGGCCGACTCTGACACAGCACAACTTAGACTGTTAATTGCATAGTTGATGAGTATCTGCATGCCTAAAACTTGCACCACCTTTCAACTCACTTAGTTCTGCAAAACCTTACTTCTTAGAAATTAAATGAACATGTGTGATTGTGCATGTTACAGATATTAGTCAAAGATTGGGTTAACTTTCAGGGAGTAGTGAATGTTTGCTGTAAATACAAATATCAGAAAACACACATTTGAGGTGTAAATAGCTTAATTTGCAAGGTCAATTAGTAAAGACACAGTAATGAAATTGAAAGGCTATTTGTACGTCATGTACATTTTCCCGTTGTTTTGATTTCATTGAACGTATATCATCGCTTGGTCTGATTTGGATTATTTTATATGCACAGAGCGAAACAGGCGAACACTCCTGCCTTCCAGGTACTTACTTTCTAGTGGGGGAAGTCAGGCAGTAAATAAACTAACAGGTAAAATCTACAGTGAATCAGATGGTGGTGCAAGTGCTGCAGGGGAAAGGTAGGAAGGCAAGATGGGGAGAATGTGTGCATGCGTGCACACGTGTGGTTGTGAGTCAGCAGGGCTGACACGCGGCAGCGTGTGCTGGTGGAGTGGCCCAGGCAGCAACTGTTCTGATTGGTCAGTGGCTCTGCCTTACCAGTGTTGACTATTTTGAACATCTTCCCCTGAGTGGGATCGCTTTTTCAAAGTGATTGACAGGGAGGCCTCCCGGGTCAGGTACAATTTAAAGAGACACAGTGAAGATGAAGGAGGGAGCCAGGTGGACATTTGGAGGAAAGGCATTTCAGGCCCAGGGATCAGCAAGAGCCGAGCCCCAAGGCAGGCCTGCGTGTGGCACGGCTACAAAACAGCCGGGAGGTGAGCATGGCTGAGGCGGACCGTGCCCAGTCAAAGGTACTAGTCCTTTCAGTTGTGAGAGCTTGCCTTCAATGGCACTAACAGGCAGATCCGCAGTTTCCTCTTGTACTAAGCAGATTAAATAAACCCTGCTCAAGTTAGAGTTCATTGCTCTGTGATTTTGAATGGTCCTAAATGATTCTAAATCTTTGTCCAATTTAAAGATCAATGTCCCAGCCACCCAGAGGCAGGCTTCCCCGTGGTGCTTATATACTTGATTGGACATTCGTAAGTAAGATGTGTGCTGGTTTTGTCTCTGAAACTACCACAAAGTACACTTTCTGCCCCAACCAACTTCCTCCTTCCTGGACCTTCCAGCAGTGTGTGTTTATAGCGCCCTCTCCTGTCCAAAGAGAAGACAGACTTGGCTGCCCCCCCCATACGCTGAGCCGGGGACTCAGAGTGACAGAAACTGCCCCAGATATAGAAGACGCCTATGTCTCCTCATGTGTTCATGTCCTTCCCCCGCCTAGCCTACATTTAGCAGTTTTGTTGTTTAAAAATGCTGTCTCTTGTGGTCTGTTAACCTCTATTCTCTCTGGCTTGTGTCTAGCTCCCAACCAGCAAGCCAGTATTTCTGCACCAGTATTGGCCGGTTTCTGCTCCATCTCTCTATGTCTCTTTTCCTCCTTTCCTGGAGAATTGATGGGTAAAAGCAGGAAGGAGCAGGGATGACAGAAGCCCAGTCTGTTTAGGTATCTCCCCAGCCAATCAGATCCTGGGGCTTGGAGACCAAGAGCTGAACCCATGGTGCCTCTGACCTTAGCACAGGAGAGCAAAAGATGCAGGCTGCCCCCAGCCCAGCCATGGGCGTGCATTGCTCTCTTAGGCCTTTTCTCCTAAGGTAGTGAAAGTAAATTATAACGGGTGATTGAGGATGGGAGTGGATCTTGGACTAGGGGGCTGCAGTGAGCTAAACTGTATCCTCCCTAAACTCATATGTTGAAGCTCTAACCCCCTCTAATGTGACAATATATGGAGATGGGGTCTTTGGGATGTAATTGGATTTAGATGAGGTCATGAGGGTGGGACCTTTATGATGGTATTAGTGTCCTTATGAGAAGAGGAAGAGAGAACTCTGGTCCTTCCCTCTGCCATGTGAGGACACAGCAAGAAAGTGGCCATCTACAAGCCAGGAAGAGAGCTCTCACCAAGAATCGAATCGTCCAGCTCCTTGATCTTGAACTTCCCAGTCTCCAAAACTGTGAGAAATAAGCGTCTGCTGTCTAGACCCCACCATGGGATTTTGTTATGGCAGCCCGAGCAGGCGGAGACGGGCACCCAGAACCTCTCTCTTCTCCAATGAAGTTTAATACACTGCTCTATCTGTTCTTCTTCCCTTTCTCCATCTTCAAAACAGAACAAAAGTAAAAAAGCATGCCATTAATTATTCACTGGAAGCCGTGTTTCAAGTCAATTAGTTGTCTGAGTTCCCTTCAGGTGGAGCAGACATGGCTCTGTTGCAAGTCCGTGCTCTGGGGGCCCCTGCATAGGTTCATGGCAGATCTGGGACTTGCACTGTGACTCTGACTCTAATTTCAGGCTGCTGAAGCAGCCCTGCGAGCAGCCTGGGAGGAAGGGTGGTGTTAGGAAGGAGGCACGGTGTGGGGACTGTTTTGTGCCGAAACCCTGCAGTGTAAAGGCTACTTCAACCGTGACTCTTACAGTCTCTTTCATTTTCCTTCCAGATCGAGTTCTGTCCAATCCTTTTCCCTCTTCTTGACACTCACTCTTTCTGCCTCCTTATCCTCCGCAACAGTGGGCCTCTGGGCTGCGGGCAGCACCTGGAGCACCTTGGGAAGCAGGGACCAGGGGATGAGGGAGTGGGGATGGTGTGGGGTAGAGAGCGGATGCACGTGTCTGCCTCTCTGGTGTCACTGCTACTGGCCTGGTTCTGCTGGTGGAGGATGCGCCTGACCCTGCAAGTGGACACTCTGTTCTAGTTGCTGCTACATTTGAGATGGAAAATAGAAAAAAATATACAATAATCACAGTGAAAAGCTGACTCTGCCCTGCCTACCCTTTGGTTTCTGTGTGTGAAGTGGGGCAGAGGATGGGTTTGATGCAGAGGGATGGTGGGGTAAGGAGGATCTTCGCCCTCTGTGATATTGAACAGCTTCATCTGACCGTCCTGCGTTTTATCTTCTTGCTTGTGGCTGGCACGTGGTGTGACGCACCTCCCACTCCAAAGGCTGTCTGACGAAGTTCTGCAGTAATGCTCTCTCCTTGGCTCTATGTGTGGGACGAGAGGCTAAGGAAGTGGTCCTGTTTGGGGTTCAGGGAAGGTTTTTCTAAGAGAAGTGTGACATTTTAAACATACATCATCCACATGGAAAGGGAGATGGGAGAGGCAAAGCAGAGTGACCCAGGCTTCTCCGGCTCTTTCAAAATGAATTGTGTTAGTCTGCCTCTGCACTGCCCCTCCCCCCACCTGGAATTTACAGAGTGAAATGTATGGAGAGAGCGCCTGGGAGATGAAGAGCCTTCTACAGCGTGCTGGCTCTGGGGATGGAGGGAGATGGGATATAAAGGAGGGAGAAAACCCAGATCCTGTCCCCAGAGTCTTCCAGGAGAGCTCTAAGCACAGACCCAGATCGGAAGGGGCAGGATTGCAACAACGAGGCAAAGTGGAGCCTGGGAAAGCCGTGCAGCCCCTCCCGATGTGGCACCCACTGTATCTGCACCGTTTGCAACCTTCTAATTACGCCGCTGGTGGCAAGAATGAGGTCATGGTGTCTGCAAGTGACTTTCCCAGTAATGAGCCCCTCTCAAAGTGGCAGGCTCCCTGCTCAGCCTCCTCCCGGGCCAGCGAAACTCTGATAAGAAGAAAATCAGAGTTCCTTTCCTGTGTGTGTGTACAGGCTGAGGCCAGAAAGAGCCTGAGCTCTCTTCTCCATCCCAGATGGATGGAGACAGATTTGCTGTAAGAGTTGCTGGTAGGGTACCGTCCTCTCCACTCACTAACATGCATGCATGCCCGGAGACTTCCAACAGCAAAGGAAACCTGCTCTCACACTGCAGCCCCTGGTTGGTCCCCAGTTCTGGCCTTTGGGGATTAAACTCCCAGAAGAAGGTGCATTGTGCAACCATGTCTCTTCTTACAAAGAGAACAAATGCTGTTCAGGGGCCTCAGGAGCATCCAGTTCAGACTCCCGGCTGCTGGAAGTCTGGGATTGGATTCCAACAGGGTGGAATCCACCAAGGTTTCAGACATTTGTGTCCATGTGAGCTCCCACCCTCTGAGAACAGAGATGCAGCCTTTCTGCTATTTCTTTGCGGGCTGAAAAGGAGAGGTTCAGGCAAATCTGGCTCTCAGGCCCCCTCTGTGAGCGAGCAGTGTAACAGCACCCTGCAGACCAGCTGTTCTGCATCATCTGGGAAAGGCCTGAGCTCTAGGTTGGAGTGTTTGGAGCATGTAGTAGGGGGCGTGTGAGGTCACAGCCAGGCATCACTAAGCAGCTGGAAGTGGCATGGCCACCAAGGGAAAGGAGGGCTGGCCATACCTAGGCCGCCTGTCCCCAAAGCCCTGCCATTTACCAGCTGGGCTTCAGGTTGAGCACAGGTTGCCAGTGGGGGAAAAAGTCACAAAATGTTTGAATTATGTGATTGAAGAACTGTGGGGAAGGCAGGCTAGCTTCTCAGCCATTTTCAGAAAATGCCCACAGTTCTTTCTCCAAGAGAGCTGAAATGAGAATATAAAAGTACTGAAATGTTTGCGATGGCTGTGTCCACTCCACAGCAATCAGCAGGGGTGCCCTCTGGGGTGGAGGGGGCCCTGCAGGCAGAACCTCTAAGGACAAGACAGGAGAGGCATCATGAGGGGCCAGGCTAGGTGAGACCACCAGAGAGAGGAGAAAAGGGCTTGTGCCAAAAGGTGCAGGGTCTCAACAGCTCTTTGCTCCCCAGCAGAAACACCAAGAGGCAGGGCTGACTTCTCCCAGTGGCTCAGCAGGCACAGTGCCAGGGAGCACCTCTTTTAGGGGCCATGATAATGTTTTAATTTCTTTAAAATCTGAAGAAACAAATGAAATTTTAGGTTGAAGAAAATATTTTACTATGTAATATTAATATATTGGTCTTTATACCAACACAGTCATAAAATACTATTTTAATTTTATTTATTTATTTATTTCCCCCCCCCAAAGCCCCAGTAGATAGTTGTATGTCGTAGCTGCACATCCTTCTAGTTGCTGTATGTGGGACGCTGCCTCAGCATGGCCGGAGAAGCAGTGCGTTGGTGCGCCGGTGCGCCCCCAGGGATCCTAAGCCGGCCGCCAGCAGCGGAGCGCGTGCACTTAACTGCTAAGCCACGGGGCCAGCCCTAAAATATTATTTTAAATTATTATTGTCATTTTATAGAGGAAAGGGTCCACGGAAGCAGAAACGTTTAACCGGGTCCTGCAAACCGGAGCTGGGCTTCTGGCCACTGCCCTGGAGGGTGCTAGTCCCGCTCACTCCTCTGGGCCACGAGGAGGGAAACCTCCCAGTGCTCTTCTTCGTGGCTCACTCACCAATTCTCAGTTCTCCTACCCTTTGCAAGCAGAGCTCAAAAGAAAAAAAAAAAAGAAACAAAGAATGCATACGCCTTGGCACCGACTTCACTTTCTCAGCCATCCGTAAGTCCCTGGCCTCTCTTTTGTCTTGCTCTCCGCCCTGAGCGTTTCCAGACTTTTGAAAGCCTGACCTAGGAAGGGGAAACTGGAATCAACCACTTGACCGACCCTCTCTTCCCAACACACCTTCCAACCCTGTCACTCAGTGTCTGGGAAGGTTGTTGGGGTTCTCGGTTATGGGAGAGAGTGGGAATCAGAGGAGGCCTCTGCGAGAGGGGTGGGGGCCGAGTGGAAGGAAAGGCTGGGCGAGAGAGCGGACGGGCTCGGCGCGCATCCCTCTTCGGTACGGTACGGGGTTGGCATTGCTGCCCTCGGGCGAGTCCCGGAGACGCTGGACGCCCGCGCCCGCGCAGACTGATTGTGTTTCTGCGGGGCTCGCTCCCGGGCCTGGCTCGGGGCCGCCGGCGCCGCCGCCGCCGCCGCCCCTCCCTGCGCGCAGGCTGCTCTCCAGTCGCGGCCACGGGGTAGCGCTCGGCCCCCCTCTCCGCGTCTCCGCCTCCGCCTCCGCCGCGCTCGTCCCCGGCTCACGCTGCCCCCGCAGCTCCGGCTCGGCGCAGGCAGGAGCGGTTCTCCGGACGCCGAGCCCGGCAAGCGGAGGGCGGCGGGCTCGGCCAGCGGCGGCGGCTGCCGAGGCGGGCGGTGGCGGCGCGGCCGAGGCGCTGGGGCAGGAGCGGCGGCCGCTGCTCCTCGAGCCGGGGCAGTCGGCAAGCGCCGGGCGTCCGAGGAGGCGCCGCGCCCCCGGAGCCGGGGCTGCCCGCCGAGCTCTCCGTGCGTCTTGCCGAGAGCTCCGGCCAGGGCGCGGCGGAGGGCAGAGCCGCTGGTCTCCATCGGGCGGGCAGGAGGCTCCGTGCCCGGGCGCCGGCGACAGCCCGGGTCGCCGAGCCCAGCAGCCGCCCCCGTCGCCCCGAAGCCGGCGTGGACATGGGCGCGCGGAGCTGCGCGCCGGGCCGCGGGACCCGCAAAGTTTGCTAGCCCGCTGGGCGCGGAGCCGAGGTCACGCCCGAGCCCGGCGCCCCTGGGAGGGACCGAGAGTCCCTGGATTGGGCGCCAGGGCAGTGGAGCCGAGAGGGGTGGCTCGGCCCCGCCAGATGCCGCCTGCAAAGTTAGACAGAAGAAAACTTCAGCTCCAGGGAGATTCGGACCGCTATGCTAACTGCGACCCCCCGAACCCGCGCCCCTGAAGGAACCCTGGCACCCGCGTCTGCCGCCGCGCTCGGCTCGGGCCCGGCCCCGGGGGCACGGCGCCTGGAACAGCGGTGACTGCGTCCGCCCAGAGAACCCAACGAGGGGGCGGGGAGGGGGCGGAGGGCGGGCAACGTGGCCACGGGAGGAAGTTTCCTGAAGTTGTCCTTTTATTCCGGAGCTCGGCCCGCGACTCGGCCGGATCACGGAGACCGCCCTGCCTGGGAGAAGAAGTCGGAGTTGGGGTGCTGAGGGAGGGAGGCGCCCCGACTCCGAGAGCGCGGCTTCTCCTCTTTCTCTTTGCTCGCCCCTCGCCTTCCGGGCGCGCCGCGGGATCGGACTCAGACAGAAAAGGAGGAGAAAGGGTTGGGGTCGCCTGAACTGCTCCTCCCAGGCATATACCGCCCCGGGCCAGAGCCGCGTAGACTCTCCCCGGGCGAAGCCGCGGAGTACCGGACCCCGCAAGGATTATAAAACAGTGCGGAGGACCCCCGCCCGCCAGGCTGGTCACCATGTGGGGGCCGCTGATCTGGACTCTGCTGGCCCTGTACCGGATCCGCGCGGCCGGAGCCCAAGGTACGCAGGGCCACCCCAACGTTGGGCTGGGGAGGGGGCTAAGGAGGAAGGGGTGGCGGGAGCTCGCTGGCCTCGGGGTGGCCTCCTGGACGTCTGGCTTAGCCCTCTTCAGGGAGTTTCAGGATCCCATCCCCGAGTTTCACGGGGTGGGGCAGTCTTTCCGAGAGACTTGTGGCTTCCGAATGGGGGGAAGGTGGGGGTCCGTGCTGGGAGGCGTCGCCCAGACAGGCTGAGAAGCGCCCAAGATGAGGTGGGGCGTCGCTACCCCCCTACACCCACTGTGGGTGCCCTCGGGCCGGCGTGGGAGAGGCGAGCCATTCCGTGCCGGGCTCGGCACCCGCTCCCCCGAGCTCCTCAGGTCGGGCTCCGGTTCCCCGCTCGGTGTCCGCGGGGAAGGGCAGGCCCTGCCGTGCAGGCGCTGGCCCCGGGGCCAGGGAGTGGGGCGGGAGGGCGCGAGGAAGGAGCCCGAGTCGGGCGCTGGGTGCCGGTTGGTCGTTCCGGGAGGGCAATTGCCCGGCCTGGCCGCGTACCGGAGCCCGCGCCTGGCTGCCTGGCCGGCCGCTGGGGCTGGGGGCGCTTCGCGGTGCGGGCCTGGAGCCGATGTCGCGGGTGCTGCTCCGGACCCACCGGGGCGTGGTGCAGAGGGAGGGTCTGAGGTCCTCTCACCTCCCACCCTCCAGACACACAGCCTCTGCCTCTGCCTCCAGCTCCGCTGGCTGCTCGATTGTCTCTGCAGCCACCGCTCTGACCTGTAGCTGCCTGGAGCAGCTTCGCAGTGGAGAAGGGCTGGTGGGTTTGGGGGTGGGGGAGTATTAGGAGGGATGAGGGGACGTGATACGCACTGCCCTTCTCCAAAGGCGGATGCCCAGACATGCCCCCAGCCCCTGGGCAAGTCCCAGCGGGGGAGGGCGGCTGCACCGGCACTTCCTTGCCTTTGGGGTTCTCAGAGCCAGAGAGCGGTGCCAGCGGTGTCCGAGCGGCGCCTGCTGGGGGTGGAGGGAGTCGAAGCCTGGATGGATCTCCAGGACTCCTGGGGCTTGGCCTTGCCTCTTCCAGGCTCGGGAGGGGGCCTGGACACACCCGGGGGCGCCGGTCTGCGGAGGCCGCAACCTCGAAAGGGCCCCACCCCACCTCTTGGGTCGCTGAACCGCGGGGAAGAAGGGACCCCGGTGCTCCCACTGCCAGGCGGTCCAGAGAGCCAAGATCAAAGAGATTAAAAAAATCAGCTCTCACTCACAGGGTTGAGGGGAAGATTTTACAGTGTAATTTACATTAAAGCACTTAAAAATTTTGTAACTGGCCCTGTAAATGTAAGGTAATAAAAGTTATTATTTTTATGATCATCATAAAATCTTCCAGCAGGCAGGGACCTCAGAGGTCGTCCTATTCTAGTAGCCATTTAACAGATGGGAAAACTGAGGTCCAGGGGCCGTTAAATGACTTGCCCAAGGCTGCTAGGTGACCTGGCGCCAGAGTGAGGAATGGGACCAGGTGGTTCTAAGACCCTGTCTCCCTGGAACTAGGAGCATCTGCAGCTGGGTGGGCTTGCCGGTCCCAACAGGACTGTGAGGCTGGCAGATTAGGAAGGGGTTGTGGTCTGCCCTCGACACATCACAGATTTGCTCTGAGATGCCCGTGGGATTACTAACCGAAAGCCAGGAGACAGGGAGGGCTCTGAGGGCTGTCAGCCTCTGTTTGGACCCTTCTACCTTAATTACTGCACAGACTCCAGCAATGGCATGATTTCCCTGGGCAGGGGGCTCACTAGTTCTTGTCCCATCCAGGACCAGACCCGCAAGGAGTCCCCAGGGCACCTGAAGGTCCTTCCTTCCAGATCATCAAGTCTCTTCCATGCCCCACCTCCACACCTGTCCCATCCACCTGAGGCCAAGATTCCACCCGTCCTGCTGAAGGGAAGGCCAGGCCACCTCCCGTCCCTGTGTTTCCTGTGGGAAGGGTGCGCCCCTGTCAGAAGCCATGAAGATCTCTTTGATTGATTCACTCCCTCTCCTGCTTCTCTTGTTTGCTGCCTTTTTGAGTGTGGCTGCCCAGGTCCCCTGCTGCTCCGTTTGTCTGCTCTGGCTCCGAGAGAGTGTTTTCCAGCGTCGTCAGGTACTTTCCTCCATTTGTCTCCTGGGCAGCAAACCGTGCAGGGGATTGTGGGAACTTGGTCTTGGCTGAGGCTTGGAGGCAATGCTGGGTTCAGGTGTTAGGGGGACAGGTTGGGTGGGATGGGGTGGGGGGCCTCTCTTATCTGCTTTGGGGTTAGAGAGCAGAGTTTCTCCTTTGCTTCTCCTTGCCGTGACCTTTGGGGTGGTTGAAGCCACTGGCAATCTTTGTCACTTCTGAGCCCCTGAGACCCATTCTCCAGTCATGACAGAGTGAGGGACCAAGCAGCGTTCCTCTCTTGGGACAAATCTCACATTTGCCACCGCTGGATGTTATCTAGACTTAGCCTCATTTTTGTCATGTGCTGGACCTGGCGGCACCACCTGCTTATACCAAAAGCCATCGTTGGACCATTTCCTTCCGAAACTCAGCGTCGCAAGATTCACACTCCTTTCCCAAACTAAGTGCAGTGCTGTTGTAGAAAGAGCAGAGTTGGCGTGAGGATTAGAGGTATTCAGGGGAGGCCCCACAAGTGCCCGGCACTTAGATGGTGCTTAATACAGAGTAATTGTTGTTATTATGTTGCTATTATGACTACTTTTACTCTATAAGCCAAAGGACTGTGATGAGCAGTTCCCGGCCACCCACTGAAAACCATTGAATGCCTTTCCCTCGTCCTTCCTTCCTTGGCTGCATCACTGTGTCTCCCAGTGGCCCTCCAGTGGTCTCAGGCTGCACTCCCAGGCACCTGATTGGAAAGGTCTGGGTGGGCCTGGATGTCTGCATTTTAACAAGCGCCTCGCAAGATTTTTCATGTGCCATGAAGCTTGATTACTGCTGGAGGACATCCTGAGGAGGCAAGAGGCTGGAAGGAGGGCAGCCGCAGCCCAGCCAGCTGGTCCAGAAGGTTCTTTCAGGAGAACAGGGCCTGGAGGAGGAACAAAAGGGGGTCTGAGCCGAGTGAAGCAGGCAGCAGGGAAACCCTGAGTGAGGGCTGGGAGGCCCAGCCCCGGAGGTTCCTGCAGGCTCCAAAGGGAGAAAGTTTAGTGCTGAGAGCTAATCACCACAAAAGCCAAACAGCACACGCGGGAGTGGGATGAAAGTTTAATTACATGGTGTGGCTAAGCTGTAATTATTAATTACTGACAGCAAAAAATAACTTATTGATCAGGGCCTCTTGCTAATTACCACAAGGCTGAGTGTCACGCTTGCCGGAGGCTCTCAGCTGATACGTGTCAAAGTCCCACACAGGAGTGGCCAGGGGCACCCCTGCTCCCTATGTCCCCTTCTCCCATGGCCAGAGAGGTGGCTCTCTGCCCCACACCCCCTCTCCCTCGACCTGTGTGCCCCTTGGCTTCTGCTGGGGAGTCTGGAACATTCTGGCTGTGGTTAGATGAGTGACAGTTTGGTGCTCCTATTGGCTGCCCCTGCCTGGGACAAACAGACCCAGGACCCCCACCCAGAGGCCGAATCACGCTGGCAGCCTGACACCTGCCTCGTGCATTTGTTCCGCAAATATTTATCGACCGCCTCTCCCTTATGTCCTCTGCTGGAAGGCCAGAGTAGGGGCTAGAAACCTTGTTCTATCAGGGAAGGAAGGCTGGGAAAGAGGCCAAATCCTTTACAGCGTTTCTCTGTTTAAACAGTGCCTGAACAGCCGACTTTGAAATGATGTGTTAAACGGCATATTGGTATGCATTTGACTTTGTAACACAGGACACAATTGGGCTGTAAGCTAAATGGTAAGGGAGAATGAACTTGTTCTCCGTCCTGAGGACTAGCATGAATCAGTGCATTTGACTTGAAAGAAACATGAAAAGTCATCTAGTGCTGTCCTCTGTCCATAAACCTGGGACAAGTGGCCATCTGGTCTCTGCTTGCATGCTCCTGGTGATGGAGGACTCACTACCTTACAAAACAAGCGAGTTGTTAGACAACTGTGCTTTATGTTCATGAAGAAATTGGCCTCCCTGTGGCTGGTTATCCTAGGATTCGGCTGTGGTTGAAGGAGTCCTCTGATTGGCTGGAGCGCCCCCTCCCCGTCCCTCCGACTGCAGCCCCTCGGGGAGTCAGGAGACTGAGTTGGAATTGATGTTGGGTGTTACATCTGCCTGTGGGATTTCCACCCTGGTTCCCCCTGGAGCACATTGCCGCAGACGGCCCTGGAGCTGCCTAAAGTGGTGAGAATTAGTCATCATAATTTGAGGCCTTGGGATGCCAATAGCAACAAATGGTCCAGGAGCGACTGCCGGCAGCGGCCTCGCTGCCTGTAATGGAAAGGAAAACAAGCCTCGTGGCTGAGACATCCCGGATGCTCCTTGTCGTCCCACCCGCTGCTGTCCACACGTCGGCCAGAAGGCAGGGCCAGTGAGCGGTGCTGAACAAGGGGCTGTCTGGGGCTGCTCAGGGTCCTGGGGGGCAGGGACGGGCTGCACAGCTCAGCTCAGCTCATCAGACTCCTCGGGCCAGGTGTCTGGTTCAGGAAGCCCCTCTCTGAGCCCGGGGAGCCCTGCCGAGGCGCCTCTCTTTCAGATATTGGGGGTACCCACATGGTGGACTCCTCCCAGCCTGGGCCCTGGCCCCTGCCTCCACCTCTGAGCGACCCTGAGCTGAGGCTCAGTATTCTCACCTGTACAGTGAGGAGACAGTTGAAAGTAGCTGTGTCTACCTCATAGGGTTTTTTTGGATGTTAAACAACATTATCCCAACCACTTGAAAAATGCTCTTAACACAGGTCAGGTGCTTATAATGTGTTGGCCTCAAGGTGTGAGCATGTCACAACCCCACCCCCTCGCTCCCGCGCACCAGCCTCCCCTCCAGCCTAGTCTTCACTCTCTCCGGCCACCACGCTGACCGCCTCTCTGTTCCCAGAACTCACCAGGCACGCCCCGGCCTCCCTCCTGACACTTGAAGTTCCTGCCGTCCCTATGGCCGCGCCCACACCTTAATTCCTTCTGGGCTTTTCTCTGATGTCCCTTATCCATCCCCAAGCGCCCTACAACGTGGCATCTCCAGGCACACCCTCCTTCCCCTTCACTTTCTCCATAGCACTCAGCTCCATCCCACATGTACTGACTTGTCTGTTGTTGCTCTTTCTTCTGGGGGAAGGGGCTTTATTTTATTCACTGTTATTCACAGCTATCCCCAATCACTAGGGCCATGCCTGGCATGTAGAAGGAGCTGGACAAATATGAATGAGCGAATGAAGAATGAATGAATGAGGGAATGAATGAGTGAACATCTACCTAAGGCTTAAAGCCCGTTGTCATCTGGCCTCTGCCTACTTCTCCAGCTTCTTTTCTGACCCCTCACCCACTTTCACAAGCTCCTCTGCACATCACATACACCCCTGCCATGGACCCCTCACCGCGCTGCACAGCCAAACACCCCAAGGGTGGGAGCCCCGCCCCCCAGAGGCTCCAGCCCAGGCATACATGGGACCGAGTGGTGTTGCCATTGGGGCTCTAGCCCCATTTGGGGGACTTTCTCGCCCCATTCCCAGCTCTGCCTGCCTCTGGCCCGACAGGTGACACTGCCTCTAGCAGCCTGGCCTCTGGGTTGGGTGGCCCCTGGGTCCTTGCTGAATCCCTACCAACTGAACTCCACCTTTACCATGTGGAGGAAATTGGGAGGACGGGTAGGGGTTTGGAGAGTAATGCCCATCCTTGCATGGAGGCACCGTTCGAAATACATAAGAGAGGAAGACTTGCATCAACAATTAAATGCTGTAGCCCGAATCACTTCCCCTTGCAGCCCATTGGCCAGAACTGATCGCATGGTCCCGCCCAGTGTCTAGGGAGCTGGGAAGTGCAGCTTCCTTCCAGGTGCTGGAGAAAGGACGGGATCTCGATGCCACTGGTGATGTCTGGCATTCCTTCATAACCGCGAGATGACTCTGTGGTCTCCAGAACTGCATTTCCTACAGAGAATTACTTTACACAAGGCGGGGCTGGCCCTAAAGCCTTCGGGAGTTGCCCCCAGTCTGTGCTGTTACTTTGCACGGCTTTTTGGGTTTTTTCCTTAAGCTGTTGAGAAGTGGCACGTATAGGGTCAGTGCCTTGGAATGGGGCCGACCTGGGTTCAGCCTCTGCCACTTTGTTACATTTTGGGTTCAGTCACTTTACATCCTCCACCCCTGTGTCCATGTCTGAAATACCAGAAGTAGATGAGACGACACAGCAGAGCGTGCAGCACGGAGCCTGACGTATTAGGAGCACTTAATAAGCTAATTTAACTGTTTTTGTGCTTCTGTGTTTGCCCCTCCAAAGGATCTTAAGATAGGATCTCAGGTTGCATTTAGTTTTCAGGTTTTTTTTCCTCTGGTATCTTTACTCTGTACTTCATCCACATCTTCTTTTTGCCCCTTTCTTGTGCTTCTTCCCATTTAGAATGATTGAGGCTTTCCTCCCCATCCTAGGGATCTACGGAGACAAGCGAACTCACGTGTGGTGCGCAGTTCCACGGGTCGGACAGTGTTAGGTGCATCACGACTGATACCTGCCTCCATCCTCCTGCAAGTCCAACATGTGGGTAAACTGAGGCTCAGAGCAATTAACTGCCTGAGGCCCTCCAGCTAGGAAGTCAGGATTTGAACTCAGAGCTCTAAGACCCCAACACCTGTCGTCTTTCCACTGCCCCAGGCTGCTCTTTGCCTCCACATCTTCCAGTGAGAGATGCTCAGACAGTTGTGCTGTTAGAAGACCAGGCTGGTCCAGGGAAGGTACCGGAGTTTGGAAATAGCCCTGGGATTCCTCCTCCCGATGCTCCTGGCTCTTACCTCTGCCCTAGTTGTTTCTTCACTGAGTCTTAAGTTGGCAGAACACAAGCAGTCAGAAGGGGAACCCCTTCCTCCCTCTGCTCTTTTCCCCTGTCCCCTTCTGGGGGTTGGGATGACCCAGAGATGTTTGGGGAGTCTCCTTAAGGTCACTTGGGGCATTCATGACTGGCTTGCTAGTGACCGAGCCAGACAAGAGTCTTCTAAACTGGATGGGGTGGGGAAGAAAAGCCATTCAAGTTTGATGCCATGAAGGAAGAAGCTATTAGTGACCCGGAGTGGTGATGAAATTTTGATGATGTGATAATCCTAAGGGGAGGAAATATTATTTGCCATAGTGCGGCTCATTCAGGGAATTAGGCTTCTTGGGTGGATACAGTGACTCCCAGGGGCCTGCTGGATCCTCCTCCACCAGGCACCTGTGTGGAGGTGCAAATGTGCAAATGGGGAGGCAGCCGTGATGCCCAGAGTCTGGGTGATGGTCAGAAATGTGGCTGGACACCTGGACACTGGATTGTCACCACATCATGTGAGGCAATTATGAGTCTGGTAGAGATGCCCCTGCTTTGAACCATGAGAGCCAATCCAGAATGTGCCATGAGAGGACCCAGGTGGGATAGCACAGGCTCCTAAGGAGCCTGAAACATAGATGCCTCCCTGGGTTCGAATCCTACCTGTCATTTACTGCTTGGGTGACCTTCGATCAGTTACACAGCCTATCTATGCCTCAGTTTCTTCATCTGTAAAATGGATAACACTAGTCCTTACCTCATTGGATTGTGACCAAGTTTAAAGAGATATGCTAAACTCTGAGGACAGAGCTCAGTGTATAGTAAACACCGAGTGTGTGTTCAACATTGTATTATTGTCATCTTGGTGTCGGGGAAGCAGAGTCAGCTTTGGACCTGCAATTTGACGTGTGCCCTGACCCCAAATGCCTCTGCTCCCTGTATTTCTCACAGACCTTCCAGTGGCATCTAAACTTCCACTATTAGGGATTTCTTTGGTTAAGATATTCTCTGTCTCCAGCTTAAAATGCAGATATGCCACAGAGAACTCACATATTAAGCTATTATCAGCTGTTCAGGCCTTAAGGTGAATGTTTTTACTGGATCCTTCCATAAAACCTCAAATTCCTGTGGGTAGCTGTCACAAACATCTCATTTACTCTTCACCCCAACCTGTAAAGGAGTTTGGCCAGAGAGTGTTAACGTTATCAACCTCGTTAGCATTGAAGTTCAGAAACATTAAGTAACTTGCCAAGGGCACTTGAGTTGTAAGAAAGAGACAATGAATACAGGTCAGCTGCTTCCCACACCATTGCTTTTGAATTTATCGAGACATCCACATTCAGGAATGGCTTCCCAGGCTGCTTTGGGATTTGGGAACTGTCTCATTTGACCATAAGCTTCTCCCCAGCTTGGGTGGGCACAGGGCTAGGGCCTGGGATGCAGCCCAAGCTGGCCTCTCCTCTCTCTGAGGGAACTCAGAGCCCTCTCTTGATGCCTAATCTTCACCCACAAGGTCTCAGATGCTGAGATCTCTCACATCACCCCCCACTTATAGGCCTTCACCCCAGTGGCTTCCCTACTGCTGTGGTACCAACGCGGAGCCCCCTACAGTCTCACCCTGTGCACGGCTGCAATCTCACTCCCCCTCCCCCTCCACCATGCTCAGCTGCCCTCACCACCCGGGGAACCCGTCAGCCCCCTTCCCTCTTCTCTCCCTTCTGCACCCCTTGTTCTCCCCTGAGGTCCAGCGGCTGGAGCACATCCTCCAGAGCCTCTGAGCTCTCAGATGCCAGTGGTCTGGCTGTCTCATTTGGCACTTTGGCCTTGTTGATTCTGAATTATCTTTTAATGTGTGTGTGACTGATTTCTTTAATTATAAACTCCTTGAGTTTAGATAATAACCATTCATCAACAAGGATAGAGGTATTAGACATAAATTATTGTTCCCAGTTAATGAATTTAACCCTTTAAAGAAGGGTGCTGTAGGGGTAATAGTCACATCGGAGAGGAGGTGACAGGCGTGTGACACTGTGCGGGCCTCAGAGGCCACAACCGATTCTCACTGGGTCCCTTTGGGTGTCTGTGTCCTCACTGGGAAGACATGGGGACATAAATACAGCATTTCCAAGCTCTTCGTGATGGACTCCGGTGGTGGAGGTGAGTGGACTCATGCCCTGGGGACCTTGCCGGGCAGCCTGAAGCTGCCGCTATCTGCACGACCTTTTCCTTTTCATATTTTCCTTTTTAAATACATGAAATTTTGCATTCCATTCCATAGTCTATCTGAATTCTATTTTATCACACAAAGGATATTTTAAAGCCAATTGATGCTGCTGGAAGATGTGGTACGTCTGCCCTGTGGCTTCCTGGACCTGCTGGGATATGTGTCAAAACTTGGTTTTGAAAAACTTGAATGAGATGATCTCTTGGGTCACATCGTCTGTAAGATTCTAAGATGCTTTACATATATATATTTCAACCATTTGTATTTAAAATTTTCTGTAATGTTTTATATACATATCTACCTCCTAAAGCAATTGTGGCCCAAATGTTATCGACCTTGGGCGACCACAGCCATGACTGGTGAAGGCGGTGCCTTCCAGGGTGGTGGGTGTGAGGGTAAGTCTGTCAGCTCCTCCCTAGAGGACCTTGGGTGGTTGGTGTTTTCTGGGTCCTCCCCCAGCTTCAGCCAGTCTGCTCCATACCATTAGGGGGCCTGTCTCCTGGCCTCTCCCTGGACCCCCCCCCCTTTTAATTGGCACTGGGAAGCCACCCAGTGCATCAACACCACTGTAGCTGTGATTGAAGCAGAGTTGGGGCAGCGCACTGAGTGAGGGCCCGAAGACTCTCCTTGGTAAGAGGCGTTGGGCTCTATGATGACTCTGTCCGCTGCACAGGGGTCTTTTTCATGAACGTGTAGGGCCTTCCAGGAGAGCTGAGGTTATAGGAGGACCATGCTCTGGCAAAGCAGGGCCTGATGGTAGTTTGCGTCCCTGCAGCAGCCCCAGCAGCCCCGAGCTCCTCCTGCTGTCCGTGCAGCACTAACTGAATGTTCCAGATCGGTTTCCATCACCGCCTCCCGATTCCTCTGGAGGCTCTTGGGCTTCAGGAAGCAGACTCTGTGCATCCATGCACTCCCACGCTCCCGTCAGGTGGCCAGCCTTCCCCGTCTCTGTTCATGTCTCTTGCTGCCCTGGCTCAAGGACTCAGCACCCAGACCAGAGGAAGTGCTGCTGCCCTGGGACCGTGCCCAGCACTCACGCCTCCTTGCGCAGTCAACCTTGAAGTCTCCTCCCCACAGCCGGCATGCTCACTGGCTTCACACAGCTCTGGCGGGCTCAGCCCAGGGGCCCTTGACCTCCCCATGTGGAGCCCCTTCTCCCTGCCCTGGAGGAGGTTCTGTAGGCAGGGGGTGGGTAGGCAGGCCGGCCAGTGGGGGCCGGAGCTGCCTAGGAAGGCCAAGGGGAGTTCCTCATTAGCTCTGCCCCAAGCTCATTATCAGGCTGTGCATCACGGGGTGAAAAATGGTTGTTGTTGGGGCAGCAATAAATACGCTGCTGTCAGTGCTGATGTGATTGCACTAATGAAGAGAAATCAGCCAGGGCGAGAGGAGGTGCTTCTGGCAGTAGCTCCGAGTGGCTGGAGAGCTCTGTCCACTGCCCCTTCTCCCCTGCCCCAGGAAGACAGAGGCCTGGATGTGGGGGAGAAGAAGAGAAGTAACCCTTTCTCCTAAGGCCTTGGTGGATGAAGAACCTAGAAGGTGCTGGAAGCCTCCAGGGAAAAGGAGCATTGTTCGGCCCCAGGGAGTGAGGGAGGTTGTGATAAGGGGCCCTGGCCTGAGCCTGGGCCTTGGGCAGAGGCAGGCAGGACCAGTTGAGGGGACTGCTGTGCTTTTGATGGTTCAGCCTCCCTCGCAGGGTCCTGGTTGAGAGCAGCCTGCAGGAAGGCGTGGGGAGAAACACAAGGCCCATTGTCTGCACCGCCCTGCCCGCCACCTCGCCGGCCATGTTAGGACTTATTGTCTGTCCAGGAACTTGGAATGTCCAGCCCCAGAGTGTGGGGGGCAGGCCTCTAACTCCGACTTCTCTTGTGCCTCTGCTGTGGAAGAGCTCAAGGGGCTCTGGACCCTCTGAGCCCAGGCTAAGTGTCCAAGCTGAAGTAGAAACATGCCTCCGAGAGGCTGACAGATGGGGGCAGGGAGTGGCCCCCTTATAATGCCGGGCCCTGGGGCACCTGGGGATTGAAGAGAGGCTGAATGAATGCGGAGTGCCCTTACGTCCGGGGGCTCAGGAGCACTTTCTTGGAGCCCTGATGGAGGTGAGAGGGTGGCCCAGAGCACTGGGGCTCACACCTGAGCCTGCATCCAATGCCCTGGACAGCTTGCTAGAATGCCTATTCCCGGGCTCCAGCCCCAGAGCTTCTGATGCAGCAGGTTGGGGTAGGGCCCGGGAATTTGCATTTCTAACAAGTTCCCAGGTGATGTGCTGCTTCTCGTCCCGGGACCACACTTTGAGAAGGCCTGGCCTAGAGGTTAGAGGAGAAGTCGGGGTGCCGCGGTGGGGGCTGTGCTGAGCCACTTCTGCTGAGGTGGACTCTGTCTGCTTCTACCACAGAGGACGGTGGTAAAGCTCGATTAAGACAACACTTGAAATTCCTGGACAGCCTTGCACGTGGGAGGTGTGTGACCACTGCTCACTCCTTTCTTCTTTCCTCACCACCTAAAGCTCTTGCTCCCAACATCCTACTGTAAAAGAAAACAACAACGAAGCAGCCCAGAGGCCTCCTTCCTGGGAGAGGAGGGGCAGGGAGGGAAGTTGGCACGGGCTGCAGCTTTTGCTAGAAGCTCCAAAGTCACACTGATGTGTCCATGAATAACCAAACCTCTATTTGCTCATCCAGCGTTTTCTAAGCACCTACTCTGCACCAAGCACAGTGCCTGGGAGCCAGCGAAGGCTAAGGCAGGTCCCTGCCTTGGTCACGGTCAAGTGAAGGCATGTGGTCAGTAATAGAGGACGGTGTGAAGGGTGCTCAGTGCATGTGGGAACCAGGCGAGCCGGGCTCCAGAGGGGTGACCTGAGGATGCTGCCCCAGCACAGACTTCACAGAGGAGGTGACCTTGAAGCTGAGGTTTTGTAGGATGGGAGGAGCCCCTGTCTTCCTTAGGGAACACTGGGGGCCTTGTTTTTGTTCTGGCATAATAAACTGCACATATTTAAAGAGTAAAACTTGATGTTTCTGACACACGTATAACTCCTAAATCATCACCCAAATCAAACTAACGGACATATCCGTCACCACCTAAAGTTTCCTGTGCCCCGAGGAGCCCCTCTCTGCCTGGTCTAGACCTTTTTCTTCTATCTTTTTTTTTCAAATGGATATCCAGTTGTTCCAGCATCGTTTTTTGAAAACTTCCCTTTCACAACTGAATTATCTCTGCACCTTTGTTGAACGTCAGTTGTCAGTGTGTGGGGGGGTCTATTTCTGGACACTGTTCTGCCTCATTTATCCATCTGTCTGTCTTTACACCACGAGCACGGTGTCTTGGGTACTGCTGCTTGATATTAAGTCTTGAAACCAGGTAGCGTTAGTTCTCTGACTTTGTTCTCTTTCAGAGTTGTTTTGGCTATTCTAGGTCCTTTACATCTCCATGTGAATTTTAGAATCAGATTTTTTCAAAAAACCCTGCTGGGATTTCTGATTGAGATTGCATTGATAATAGAGATCAAGATGAGGAGCGTTGACCTCTTGACCACATCGAATCTTCTGGCCCCTCAACATAGGATATCACTCCATTCCTTAGTTCCTTGGTTTCTCTTAGCAATGTTTTCTGGGTTTCAGAGTACAGGTTTTGTATGTCGTTTGTCAGATTTATCCATAAATATTTCATATTCTAGATGGAATTGTAAATGCTATTTTTTATTTCCACTTCCCCTTGTTTGTCTGCAGGATCTAGAAATACCGTTGATTCTGACATGTGATCTTGCACCCTGCGACTCAGCTAGATGGAATGATTAGTTCTGGTAACTTTTTTGTAGACTCCATCGCATTTTCTACATACATAATCAGGTTATCTGCAAATGCAGACCGTTTAACTTCTTTTCCAACCTGGATCCCTTTCATTTCTCTTTCTTGACACTGACTTAGAACCTCCGCGGGGCCTTCGTTTTCAACCTCTCTGTTGCCAGGCAGCGGTTCTGGGCAGCAAATGCGCACATTATCAAGTTGCTTCCTCAGACGTGGCCCTCGCCCTGAGGGTGCTCACACCCAGGGGCACATACCCTCCTGGGCTTCAGCCATCCTTTAGATCTGCAGGCTCAGGAGCGAAGCAGCAAACAGAGGCGCAGGGACTCTCCTGCCTGTCTATCTGGGGTTGTGGTCTTCCTCCCAACACCCCTGCCCTGGGGTCCCTGGAGCCCCTAAGGGGCAGCAGGTGAGCTAAAACTGTAGGGGAACTCAGAGAACCACTATGGTCAGATTACAAAAGGCTCCTCATTTTATAAAGGAGGAGGTGAGGCCAAGAGAGCTGAGAGAGGGGTCCCAAGAGCTCGGGAGCTTGGGTCGTCACACCCCCTTGCAGGGTCCACCCACGGCAGTTGTTGGCACCTTAGCCAAAAGCCAGCCACTGGCAGGACTGCGATTCTCTGAACCCTCTTTCTCAGCTGCATCTGAGCTATGAGGATGGCCGCATCAGCTGAATTGGGAGGTGGGAGAGCTGCAGAACAGCTGGGGCCATGAGCCGGAGGAGCAGGCTACGGTCCCGGGGGGCTGGGTGCAGATAGCCCGGCCATAAAGCAGCAAGGGCTGTTGCCGGGGAGAGGGTGGGTCAGGAGCCAGCCCTGGGTGTGCGTTTGGAAGGGGGGCCACCCTCTCACCTTTCCTCCCGTATGCCCCAGGGTCTCTCTGGAGTGTGGCGGGTTTGAATATCTCTCTGCAGGGTTGGGAGTCAGCTCCCTGAGCCCGCTCCCCAGACATTCAGCTTAGGTTCCCCTCTGCTACCCCAGCTTTTAGCCCCAGACACAGAGGGCCATGGGCTGGGTTGGGGGAGCCTGCAACTCATCTCCTGGACAATCAGCTTTTGGAGTCACTGAAACTTAGGGCACAATAAGAGCCCCCATCGCCCCAGCCTGTTCTAAATGCTCTACATGCATACTTCCCCGTTCTCTGATTTAGGAAACTGAGGCCCAGAGAGCTCGAGCAGCTTGCCCAGAGTCCCACAGCTTGTAAGTGGGGGACTTGGGAAGAGACCTAGGCAGCTGGCTCCAGAGCCTGAGTTCTCAACCTCCGGCCATGCTGGAAGGCTGACGTCTGTCCAGAGCCTTCTCTGCCTCTCCTGCTCCCCCTCTAACTGCTGATGAGCAGAATGGTGTGGTCCTGTTTGCACGGCTGGCCGGTAACTTGGCCTGGCTCTGCCACTCACAGGCTAAACCAAGGGTGGGGCCCTTTGGCCCTTGGCCAAATCACTTAGCTTTTCTGAGCCTCAGTTTCCTCATCTGTTAAGTGTGGATTTAAAACAAACAAAACTCCCTCACACTCCCAGGGCTGTGGGAGGATTGGCTGATATAATATTTGGGAACAGACCTAACACGTGGCCTGTGGGGCACATGGGGTATCCCTGTGTGAGTCAGAGGGGCTCCTGCAGGAGCTTTGTCCCACCTTCCACCTCCATGCTGTTGACCCATCTGTCTAGGACTCTGCCAGCCTGTCACAGCCTCAGCCCATGACTTTGTGTTCATCACCCAGGAATAACCTCCCTAGGGGACCCCAGGTTCCTGCCCTCTCCAGTAACCTGGGGTCTCCATGCCTGTTTCCAGATGGAACAGGGCACTCAACAGCACCCCAGAACCCAACTCACATGGAAGGAGGCATCGTGTAAAAGATGCAGTCCCATATGCACAATCATCATTGTCATCGTCATCATCCCATGTTTGATTGAACCTGAGACACCGCTTGTAAGACATGTCATTATTTTATGGGCCACGAAGAAAGAAAAAATGCTGCCATTTAATTTGCATTAAGATGCATGCAGACTCCAGAGATGTAAAAATGCATTTGGAATCCTTGAGGTGGGGTAATAGCCACCGTTTACATGATGCTAACCCCCTGCCAGGCTCCGTTCTGAGGGTGCTGCGTGTGTTAATGCTTTTAGTCCTCACAGCAAACCCCATGAGGTTGTTTTCAGTCATCCTCTGGACCACAAAATAGGCCAGTAGAGTTGATTCCAAAAATTTAAGATGCTCATGTTGGCGGCGTTCACCGATTGTCCAATGTCACGGAGATTCCCGTGAGATCCTAGGCCCCCAGCCAATTTTTGACTCTGTCAGTTGGGCCCAGGAAGGCCAAAATGAAGAAGGGCCACAGGGCTAAGAGGCCACCCCAGTAGACTGGACGCTGCCCGTCTGTCCCCAGCACAGTGGTTCCAAACTTGTGTGATTCGGGAAACCCCCTAGACCCAACATGGACCAGGCCCCTGGGGCTCAGACCCTTGGGTTTGCCCTCAAGGCTCCAGAACATTGTCCCCTCCCCCATCACTGTCTTCGTAGAATGTGCTGGGCCTAATGCAGTCTCTCTCCTCTTCCTGCCCCAGGCTCTTCATTCCTTCCGCAGCTCTGTCTAATGCCAGCACCTGTCTCCTGGGGGACAGGGGCCCCAGAGGAGTGAATGTCTGGCTTTGGTTCCTCCACCAGGCCTCCCCTCTGAGCGGGGACTTCCGGGCCAGGTCAGAGCTTCTGAATCAATTCCACTTGGCTCTTGCCTTCTCCTTTGGCCAATCCTGAAAGCCCAGTGAAGGGCTTGGCTCTAATTACGGAGCCCCGGGGCCAGG
Source organism: Ceratotherium simum simum (assembly GCF_057802395.1). Lineage (NCBI taxonomy): Eukaryota > Metazoa > Chordata > Mammalia > Perissodactyla > Rhinocerotidae > Ceratotherium > Ceratotherium simum. Next base: position 54,539,494 of record NC_141915.1, on the reverse strand, counting down.
CTGGCACAGCTGAGCGCCCTGCATCCTCCCAGCCCCCGGGGTTTGGGTGGTGTTGGGCAGTGGTTTCCTTGGAGAGGCCAAGGCCCTGAAGACAGCTGGGCTCACGCCTCCCTCCCCAGCCCTGGCCACAGACGGGAGGACACGGGACACGGGAGCTGTTCTGGGCCTCCCTCAGGCACTGTTCTGCCCTGTCACTTTCCCGGCCCTCAGAGGGTCCTTCCTCACGCTGCTCCTCTCCGCAAGTTTCCCTTTGTGTTCCAGTCCTTCGGGCTGCGGCCCGTGTGGAGGCGTGGGCTTGCGTTGGCCTGCCCCCGTCACACGGCTCTGGCCAGCTCAGCGCTGCTCAGTTACTACACTGTAGGAGCACCTCTGAAGTAGAGTCCAATCTCTAACCCCCGGCAGGGCTGGTGACACAATTTGCAAGGCCCAGTGCAAAATGAAAATGAGGGCCCCTGGTTAACAAATTATTAAGAATTCCCAGATGGTGACCACAGAGCATTAAACCAAGGGTGGCTCCTGCACTTAAAAGGGCACCTGATTGCACAGGCCACTCGCCCACGAGGCCGGCCCTGCCCACTGGGGAGAGCCTTCGAGGATCCCCTCCCCTCTCCTGGCCTCGGTTTCCTGGTGTGTACGGGCAGAGAGTCCAGCATCTAGGATCCTGTTTTCCTCCTGCTCTGTTTCCTGGGCCCCCACCAACCTCCTTGGGCTGAAAAGGCAAGGGGCTCTCTTGTCTCAGCCCCCAGGGGGAAGACTAGGTGAGGCAGAATGGTGAACAAACATAGAAACTTCTCCATGAAGTTTTGTCCAGGAGACCGTCTCGATCGTCATGGGCAGGGGAACGGAGGGGAGGGATCTGGAATTCAGCCCCATGTCTCGGGTGCCTGCTTGTCTGGTCCTGTCTGGTATGCACTGCTCTCGCTGCCTCTGTCTCCATATCCCATGAGAAGCTGTGTACAAAATGCCACTGTCTTCAAAGCGAGAGCACACCTCAGCTAGAATCCTGGCCCTGCTGCTTGCTAGCTGTAGGACCTCGGTAAGAGACTGAAGCTCTCTCAGCCTCAGTTCCCCCATCTGTAAAATGGGGCAGCAATAGACATTGCTCAGAAAATGTTAATCTTCTGTATCCGATTTCCTCCTTCCCCATTGACTCTTTGAGGGAGACCAGGAAAATCCTTCTGCGACACTGGATAGATTCTCCTTCTACAGTCAGCCGTGGCGTGGAGCATCTGCCACATGGTAGCTGCTCGGGAAATAGTGGTTACTGTTAACAGCATTATCACTCCCACCACGATTAGGGTTGTGTCTTCCCCAAGTTAAGCCAGGTTAATGCAGGGCTTTTGGAGGTGCCAGTGCTTTGAGTGGCTGAGAGTGGTCTTTGCAGCATCAGCACCACTTGAAATTTGCTAGAAATACAGAATCTCAGGCCCCGCCCCAGAGTTGATGAATCAGAATCTGCTTTTTAGGATCCCTAGGTGACGTGTGTGTGCATTAAAGTTTGGGAAGCACTAGATTCATTTGCTGCTGTTGCTATCTTGTGACAAATTTTTAGAGGACAGAGGCCCTCCTAAAATATGTGCTGTCAGTTCCATCACCATTTGTGGAGTATGTACGAAGCTGCTGGTTGCCTAAAATTGGTCTCTTTTGGATCCAAGTTCTCTGTGGTCAGAGGGCAGCCCTCCTCCCCGCCCCGCCCCCGCCCCCGCCCCTGCCCCAGCCAGCAGAGAGGACTGGGAAGGAGCGTGGGGCCCCGAGCTGTCCCACTGGATCCTCCTCCTGGAAAAGCAGCCCGGAGGCCCTGCCTTGTGAATGGTCTGTCTGCAGTGCCATCTTTGATACAGGAAGGAGAACATGAAAAGGAATCACCCCATAAATAAACAAAACTGAAAATTCTCCAGGGGAACCGGCACAGGGGCACTCTTGTGGGAAAGCATCACTCATTTAAGGACAGTTCCCTGCGCCGCCTGGATCCATTCAACATCAGGGAAGAAGACAGAGCAGCCCAGCCGGACCCATAGGCGGAAGGGAGCTGAGTCAGGGTCTGGGAGGAGGTGGGTACAGTGGAGTTGACCCGGTGGGGTCAGAGTCCCGCGGTGGCGTTAGGCTAGATCTGTGAAGCCCTACCTGCCCATCTTTGCTTTGGCCAAGCAGAGAGGAACTGAACTGGTCAGGTGCGTTTTATTTCCCCCTCTTTCCTCCCACTCTAGCTCCGTGGTTCTGGAGGGGGATGGGAAGGCCTCCTCCCTCCTTACTCCCTGCTCCCTCTCAGGGCCCTGGGCAGAGGGCTGGGATTCCCTGTTCCTCTACTCAACCAATTGATGGGGCCTCCAGCCGCTTACAGAGCAGTGGAGAACTAAGGTCGTGGGTAAGAGCTAGCACCCTAGGGCCCAGGACGGCCATTTGGCTGTGGTCAAGCACCCTAGCCTCTCTGAGCCTCGGTTTCCCCATCTGTAAATTGGAGATGGTAGTACTTGCTTCAGGAGGTTGTTTTGAGGATTAAACAAGTTATTATTTTTAAAGCTCTTAGAAGAGCTTCTGGCATATAGTTAACACTGCATAAGTATTTGTTAAATAAATCAAAATGAAATAGGAAGCAATAATCAAATGTGGAAGAGACGCCTCCCCCCTGGGGGGCATCAGGAAGGACTTTGTGGAAGATGGAGTATCTGAACTGGGAACATAAAGACGCACAGTAGTTGGGATGTGGACACACAAGCTCAGGAAGAGAATTCCAGGCGGAGGGCGCCTTGAGCACAAAGGCCTCAAGGCGGGGCCATTAGTCAAGCGCGGGATGGGAGGAGCAGAGGGTTGGGTCCTTGCTACCTCGCCCAGAAATGACAAAGAAGATGGTCACGGCCCTTGAATCCCCTGCTGAGGCCTTTGGAGTTCAGAGCTCCAAAAGCTGAAAGCCAGAACCAACCCCAAACCTGCCAGACTGGGGCCCATGCTCTTGGGCCATCCTAGATCTAGGAGATTCCCCCGAAGAAGCTGCTTCCCCTCTGGTTCTTCTGGGGCCCTTGTCCCATAAGAGGAGTGGGTGAGGCCCGGAAAGAAAGGATCACCTCTCCTTACTTTGTCCAAGTGTCCTTTGCAAGTCACTCCATCCCCAGGTGATGTGATGGGCGGCTTTCCATTTCAGCACCTGTCACAGGGCTCCCTGCCTCCCTCCACTCAAAGAAAGAAGAGGAAAAGGAATGAGAACTATTGCTTCTCTCCCTGAGCTGAGAAGCCTTGTCCCAGCCATAGAAATGGCCCCAGTTTCTGTAATCCAGAGGGTCACGCTGCAGGTCGAGAGAGAATCACAGAAGGGGTAGAGACGTCTGCATCTGGCTGGGGAATCAGCCCAGATATGCACAGAGACAATGGGGGCATGAAGGAGGGTCCTGGGTCCCCTTTTCAATGTGTGACTGACTTTCTGGCAACCCAGGGGTAAAAGGCTTTTTCCGCCGTGTAGTTGACCTCTCTGTTCAACAGAGAGAAAAGTGCTTAGAGCTCAGGGCTGAGCAGAAATGAAGCTGGGAAGAGCCTTCTGAAGTTTGGACATTTGGAGCACAGTATCCCCTATGCAGTAGAGGATGTGGGCAGCAGAGGCTGACTCCAGAGGACGCAGGGTTGATATCAGAGCTGTGCCAAGCCCCCCTCATTGTCCCGGTGCTGGGGCACACAATGGAACATAGGAGCAGGGGTAGCTGAGAAAGGGACATGGAATCCTTTGACCCCTTTTTCTTTATCTCTGGTTTTCAGACGTTTGACTATGGTGTGTCTAGGTGTGGTTTTGTTTTCTTTGTATTTATCCTGCTTGGGGTTCACTGACTGTCTTGAATCTGTGCATTTATGTCTTTCACTGAATTTGGGGAAATATCAGCCATTATTTCTTCAAATATTTTCTCAGCCCCATTTTCTCTCAGGCTCTGTTCACTTTTTTCAATATTTTTTCTCTCTGTTCTTCAGATTGAATAATTTCTATAGGTGTATTTTCAAGTTCGCTATTTCCTCTATTGTCTGCATTCTGCTGTTAAGCCCATCCAGTGAATTTTTAAATTTCGTGTATTTTATATTTTAGTTCTAAAATTTCCATATAGCTTTATATATTATATATGTATTTTTCTAGCTCTCTCAAGATTTACTATCTTTTCATTCATTAAGAGCATAGTGTCACGTATCTCACTGAGTATAGTTATAGTAGCCACTTTACAATGAATGCCAGCTAACTGCAACAGCTAGACATTTCAGAGTCAGTCTTCACTGATGTCTTTTATCTTGAGAATAGGTCATATTTCCCTGGTTCTTTGTATGTGGAGTAATTTTGGAATCCATCCTGAGCATTGTGATTGTTATGTTATGGAGAACCTGAATTCTTTTATGTTTTTTCAAAGGGTGTTGATTTTATTTTTGTTTTAGTGGGAATTAAACTTAGTTGATTCGGACTGCAAACTGTCTCTCTCGGGGCAGGAGCTCAAATCTCAGTTCAGTTCTTTTCTCCTCAGCTGGGTTACCTGCAGTATCCCTGAGCAGGCATCATTAAAGGGTTGCCAGAGATTTAGGCAGTGTGTGCACAGAATTTGGGGTTCCTCCCTTTGGCTCTCTCTTTTCCAGGATTCACCCCTCACTTTCCAAGGGCTGTGGTTGCTCCATAATCTCTAGTTTTTCAGGCCAGCAAGACTCTGAGTTTTCTGTTGGAGTTTTTTTTCGTTGAGATGAGGTTCACATTACATAAAATTAAGCATTTTAAAGTGAACAATTTAGTGGCACTTAGTACATTCACAATGTTATGAAACCACCACCTCTATCTAGTTTCAAAAGATTTTCATCACCCCAAAAGGATACCCTGTACCCATTAAGCAGTTGTTCCCCCATTTCCCCTCCCTCCAGCCCCTGGCAACCACCCATCTGCAATCTGTATCTATAGATCTACCTGTTCTGGATATTTCATGTAAATGGAATCATACAATACGTGACCTTTTGTGTCTGACTTCTTTCACTAGGGATAATGTTTTTGAGGTTCATCCATGTTGTAGCTTGTTACCAGTACTTCATTCCTTTTTATGTCTGAATAATATTCCACTGTAAGCATATACCACACTTTGTTTATCCATTCATTTGTTGATAGACATTTGGGCTGTCTCTACCTTTTGGCAATTGTGAGTAGTGCTGCTGTGAACATGTATTTGTTTGGGTATCTGTTCTGAATTTGGGGGGTATGGGGAAATTGCTGAGTCACAAGGTAATTCTATGCTTAACTTTTTAAGGGACTGACAAACTCTTTCCCACAGTTGCTGAACCATTTTGCATTCTTACCAGCAATGTACAAGGGTTGCAATTTCTTCACATCCTTACCAACAATTATTTTCTATTTTCTTAATTGTCTCCATTTTTTAAATTAATTTGTTTAATTATGGCTATCTTAGTGAAGTGGCACCTTACTGTGATTTTGATTTGCATGTCTCTGATGATTAACGATGTTGACAATCTTTTTATGTGCTTGTTGGCCATTTATATATCTTCTCTGGATAAATTTCTATTCAAGTTCTTTGCCATTTTTTAATCAAGTTGTTTGTCTTTTTGTTATTGAGTTGTAAGAGTTCTTTATGTATTCTGGATACTAGATCCTTGTCAGCTATATGATTTGCAAGTATTTTTTCTCCCATTCTGTAGACTGCCTTTTCACTTTCTTGATAATGTCCTTCCATGCTCAAAAGTTTTTAATTTTGATAAAGGCCAACTTACCTGTTTTTCTTTTTGTTGTCATATCTAAGAATACATTGTGAAATCCAGGGCCGTGAAGATTTAACCCTGTGTTTTTTCTTAAGAGTTTTATGGTTTGGCTCTTATATTTAGGTCATTGATCCATTTTGTGTTAATTTTTGTCTGTGGTGTGGTGTAGGAGTTCAGTGTCATTCTTTTGCATATGGATGTCCAATTGCCCCATCACCATTTGTTAATGAGACAATTTTTCCCCATTGAGTGTTCTTGGCAACCTTGTCAAAAATCAACTGGCCGTAGATGTCTGGATTTAATTCTTGCCTCTCAATTCTATTCCATCGGTGTCAGTGTCTGTCCTTATGGCAGTACCATACTCTTTTGATTACTGTACCTTTGTTCCATTGGGAGCTTAGCTCTCTCTGCTGTGCTGACTTCAGCCTGCCCTCCAGTTAAAAGCCATGTAAAAATAGGAAACTCACGTTATGCCATGTGCTTCTTCAAGCATCAGGTCCTCTCCAGAATCTGCCTGCTGTGGTTCACTCTCCAGTGCCTCCAGGTAGTTGCTTTCTTTGTGTCCTCTCCAGAGTCTGTGGTTGTGAGCTGTGGGATGGCTGCTCTGGCAGGAGTTTACTGGGCTTTGCCAGCAGCAGAATCCCCACTCCTCTCTCCCCTCTTTCCTACCATTGCTTTCCTTGGCTTTTAGTGAGAATGGCAGAGGTGGGGGGGGAATGGGAAGTTACCTGCCAGGTACTTTCCCTGTAGAAGATTTCTTGCTTGGCCATGTTCCGTGAACCATGAGTTTAGGGTGAGGAGGGCAGCATTCCACACTCCTCCTGCCCCATTCCCTGGCGCTAAGTGGATGGTCGATTCCAGAGAGAAATGCTCTTTGTGTTCATAGGACAGAGATGAAGTCTCCCCCTTTTTCCTTTCACTTCTCTGCTCTGTGCTGGGCACACGGGGGATTTCAATAGTTCCTCATGGAAACATTACGTTGTTGTGACTCTAGGAATGGCAAATGAGCGATGCTTCTGAGATTCCCCCTGGCTCTGCAGCCCTCAGGGAGGATCTTGTTTTGGCAAATTATAAGTGAATCAACAGACACAATGAGCTCTCCCTTTCCACAGGGAGAGGCAAGTTGGCGTGAACGGCTGTTTCTGCCCTAAGCCAGAAGCAAAACTTTACATGTGTCTGGGCGAAGGTAGGGGGCCTAATTAAGAGGGGCATTCCTAAGTATCAGAACTGTGTCATTTACAGGCTAATGAAAGGGTGTTATGTAGAAAATTACCATGTTCCCTCCTTGCAGGTAAGGAAAACTGCTATTGGATCAAAGTCTCTCCAGTTTGCCCTGGATTGAATTAACCACCCCTCTGCCTCTTAACGGGTTCCTTGCTGACCTGCCACATTCCACGGGTCTCCCTGGCTCCTTGGCATGCCGGGCTCGGGCTGGTGTTCAACTCGGAGAGCAGCGTACCCTGGTTATGACTTGCTTCTCTTTGTTCTGTTTTGTCTTAGGCATTTTGATCTTGATGTTTTCTCAAAACAAAGTGGGTTGTTTGTTTGTTTGTTTGGTTTCTTCCTTGAGACAGTCCTGCCCAGAGGTGGGGGGATGGATGAGATGACTTTCAGAGGTCTTTTCGGGCTCCGTCTTGTTATTGTGCTTTCCTCCTGGAGGTGCATCAAGAATTCTTTAGTTAATGGGCACAAAGTGCTTTGAAAACATGAACTGTTAAGTGGCATTGGGGACGGCTCACTAATTATTTATGATTTCAGAAGAGACGGTTAATTCACCAGGAGAGGGAGGTATATTGGCAGGGATGGTAAATCACTCAGGAGAACAACAAAAATAGCAGGGACCCCTGCCTCCCACCCCGTGTGCTCTGTGTCTGCCGGGTCCCCCGTGTCCCCTGGAGATGCTACTGGGTAAGCTGGACGGGGGGGCTGTCTGCAGCCGGGTGGATGAGGTCTCCGGGTGGCACCATCTGGGACCTTCCTCCCCAAGTTGCCTGGAGTTGGAAATCAGAGCCGGGAGACAGAAGAGACCCCAGGGGTCTCTGGGTTCTTCCATTTGCCTTGGCGCAAGACTGCGTTCAAACCATCCTGGAAAGAGAAGGTTGACTCTTTTCCCCTGAAGACTCTCCAGAGAGGGAGTGTGGCCCTGAGAAAGACCCTCCAGCAGCTCCCAGCTCTAGAATCAGAAAGGCAACATAGGTCCTTTCTGCTGCCACTGAAATTCACCCCTGCAAGCCCTCTCCCCTCCCCTCTGCAGCCCTCCAGCCCCTTTGCTGGGTGTGCGGCCAGCTGTCATGCCCACCCTGCCCACAAGTGTGCTCAGGGCCATGGGCATGCGATCCTTCCTTCCTTCACTCAATAACTATTTGTCGACTGTCTCCCATGCGCCGGGGTGGGCCTGTGAAAATCCTCCCTCTCATCCCAGCTCTTTCTTCTCTCTCTGCTCTTCCTAGGAGAGCCTGCTTCTCTGCCCACCCCATCTGCCTCCTCCATTCTCAGCTGTCCCCACTTGAGAAGGGGCCCCTCTGCCCCTGAGCCCTGGAATCTGACCCCTTCCCAGGCACCCCACCATCGGAGACCTGGAAGGAAACTATGCTGTGCCTGTAACTCTGCCGAGCGCCCCCCCGCCCATCTCTCAAGCACCTTTTTAAGGACTGGGCTGAGGAAGAAAGGGGCTTCATATCCTTGTGACTCCCATATTTCTCTGCAAAAAGTAGCTGTTTTCCAAGGCTAGTTAGTTTTGTACCTTCCTTCCTTTATACCATCTTGGAACGTTAATTTTTCCCAGCCCCAAACACCCAGGACCAAGACTCTCTTACTCCAGAAAAAGGATCTGCTGCCACATGGTAATTCAGCCTGGAGAACAAAACAAAACAAAGCAAACCAAGACAAATACATGCTCAGGGCTAAGCACCACAGGCAGGGCTCTAAAGGCAATCGGTCAGCCAGCTTAAGGGAAATGAAATCGCGACAGCCGGCCTCTCTCCTCCTTGTTCTCCCTGCCTGATGTGCCCCTCGGAGCTGGGGCTGGAGAGGGCTGTGGGGTAGGGGTAGAAGAGTTTGCCCAGCTCAGGAGAGGAGGGCAGGGAAGGAAGGAGCACTGGGAAGCCTGGGACAGCCGGAGTGCTGGGTTTGCAGTGTCCTGAGGCCAGTTTGCAAGGGAATATCCCAGTGGCTGGCCTTTCTGGTCCCTTCATAGCATCCTGGGAAAGAGGCAGTAGCTCTTTCACAAAACGGACTGTGTGCCTGCCCTGTGCAGACTGGCAAGCTGGGATGCAGAGGGAAGAAGTGTGTGTGTGTGTGTGTGTGTTTGTGTATGTGAGGGGCACATGATGTGTGCATTGTGTGAGTGTGTGTGTGTATGTGTATGCATGTTTATTTGTGTGCATGTATTCGTATGTGTGTGTGTTGCTTATTTCACATGACTGTGGCTCAGAAACTGGGCGTCACCATGCTGTGCTGGGAGCTTTATTCCAGACCAACAGCCATGGCAGCCAATCAGGCCCCGGGATCAGGCCCTGGGGTCACGCGTGGTGGTCAGAATAGGATGAGATGGAGAAAGGAGCAGAACTTGGGGAGAGTGTGTGTTTTCCCTCTTTTCAGTGGGTCTTCCTCACCCCCTAACATCCTCTAAGTGTTATGCAAAGAACTGAGTTCTACAAAGAAACCTGTAAAGACTTTGCCCCGCAGGAGCATATAGTCTGCCATAGACTCCCGGCTTACAGTGAGGAGGTTATCCGGGCGGTGGGCAGTACATCACTGGGATGCCAGGGGCCCTGGTTCTAGGCCCAGCTCCACCAGAGACCAACTCAGGGCCCTCGGACAAGTTACTTTACTTCTGGGGCCTCAAATTTGTCATTTACAATAGAGAGTGTTCACATCAGTGATTTTTAGGCTTATCTTCTTGCTGTATCTTTCTAAGACTAAATAGAATCCCACACTATTGAGTCAACAATTTTAACGTTTGTGAAGTGTGTACTCACTGCACTCCAGGCACAGTACTAGGAACTGGAGAAATAAAGAAGAGACCAACGGGAATAATAGCAACGATAGAGGTGGCTAATCCTTACTGAGCACTTACTCTGAGCCAGGCAGGATTTGCACAAAGGTCGAGGAGCAGCCTCTATGAGCTGTTTTTCCAAGATGCCTAGGACGTGTTTGGTGGTCCCTGAGCTCAATTCAAGCCTGGACCCACAGTGTAGTCTAGGGAGAGGGAAGATACACCCAGCGAAATCCCAGAGGGTACTCAAATCAAGTGTTGAGAAAGAGGCACCATCGAGTCCTTCAGGAAAACCGAGGCAGCAGGCTCGTGGTCCATCCTGGGCTGAGGGAGAGCTTTCTGGAGGGGTAACACCTGTGCTGAGTTTTGAGTCGGAGTGGGAACCAGGTCTCGGAGGAAGTGGGAGGGAATTCCAGGCTGAGCGAGGCCCTAGGGGCTGGAAACACCATGGCTTCGTGGCTTGGGAAACGAAAAGGCATTAAGTTCAAAGCACAGGGGCAGATGGGTGGGAGAGAAGGCTGGGGAAGGGAGCATCCTGTCTGGAGCCTGGACTTCGTCTTGTCTATCTTGTGTGCCAAGGGGCTGGGGGTAGTGGTTTTTTCTTTTGTTTTTGTTTTACTAGCTAGATCTCTCTTCTGCGCTATGGGAATAAATTGAGTAGAAGTTCAGGTCCCTTCTTCTCAGAGATCACACTTCTGTCTACTCTCACTTGCAGAAACTGCTGAAACTTAGTTAATTCCTTCCCTGGGGAATCCAAGAGGTCCCCCCTCCCCGTGGTCCCTGTGTCCTCCTTGCAGGGGCCTTGGCTGATGCATCCCAGCCTCTCCCGCTGCAGTCCCAAAATAGAAGGAAAGGTGGAGCAGCTGGCGGGCGGTGATGCCTGAGATGCCATTGGATGGAGGTTGGCCGGTCCACAAAAGGGTCCAGGACAGCGTGATGGATGGATGAGCACATGGCAGCGGGGGAGGGGCCGGAGGGTGGGGGTGGGGCGCACAATGGCTCCGATTTCAGAAACCTGCCTCCCAAATGCCCACAAACAGCTGACAGCCGTGGAAAGCGGATGAAATGGGATTAGAACATCCTTTCCAAAGAGAGCACGGACTGCAGAGCATGACAATACGGTCCCTGTCCTGCTGGCTTGGCGGCTAATTCCGCCAGCCTGGAACCACTCTCTCCAGGGGCTGGGGGCCAGGGGGAGGGGGAGGGAAGCAGGAGACATATTGGCGTCTCCAGGGAGACGAGGCTCCGAGCCAGAGAGAGCCCTGGGCTGGGAGGGTGGGTTCCTCCAAAGGTCAACTTATCTATCTCCCTGCCCCTTGCCTGGCCACAGGAAGATGGAGATCTTTTTCAGGGAAAACTAGTCTTGCTGTCTGTAACCCAGCCCTCACCTAACTCAGCAGAAGAAAGTCTCCTGTGTAGCTAAAATCTCTCATGTCAAAGGCCACATTCAGGACTGAGTGGGAATGGGGGTCCAGAGAGGCAGAGCCTGGGAGCTAGGATGGTGAGATCACCCCAGCTTGCATCCCCTGTTCCCTGGCATGACCTTGAGCAGGAGAAAGGACTCTCTGTGCCTCAGTGTTTTCATCTATAAAATGGGATTGTATTTCCTACCCCATAGGATTAGTGGAAGATCAAAGAATGCAGCACAGAGCCTGGTATATAGTAAGCATCCAGTATGCTGCTGCCGTTATTATTACTATTATTATTATTATTATTATCATTATTTGTTTGGCTGGTCCTCTGGGCTCCTCCTCCCACCCACACCCCCACCCCAGGAGTCAGGTTGGAGTGAGGGGCCTGACCCAGGAAGCAGAGCCTTCCAACTGCCACCCTGGTCTTGTCCTCAGCAGCAGAACTCCCTTCGTTTGGCTTCCTTTTCCACCCCCACCCCAGCAGGGCCACAGGGTCGGGGCGAGGGGTGGTGAGAGCCAGTGCTGTTGGGTCACGGATGTTGTATCCTTGTGTTTATGTTCCCCGCGTGAGGAGGCTGCGTCGGGGGTGAAAGGACTTGATGTTTATTTTGATAACGAGTTCTCGATGCGTTTGCAAACTAATAAAATCAACTCATTAGGCTGCATGTTTAATTCACAACTGTACTGTGGGGAGACTTCCCTGGTGGCTGATGGGTAATCCTGGCTCCCTCCTGAGATGGGGGAAGTGTCTGCGGTATTTAAACTCTCCGTGACCGGCAGCACGTGTCTAGTCCTACCCCTCCCCTACCCCACGCAGGGCAGGAAAACCTGAGAGGGGCAGTGGGGACCTCGTCCTGCAGGCCCCTGTCCTGCCCAGGAGGTGCCTTTGTCTGCACCCAGGGCATCTCCCTTCTCGTGGGCTGCGAGGGGTGGGAGCAGGGGCGAGGCTGGGCGGGACTGCTCGCTTCAGAGCTGGCAAGGCTGTGGTCCGACCAGGAGGGGTGTGGAGTGGTGGAGCCCACAGAGCTGAAGTGGGGACAGGAGACCCCCTTTCTGAGCCCTGATGACGTGCTGACTCCTTCTGGGGTCTTTCCAGGCCTGTACCTCGGGGGAGGCAGCAGTACAGCCCAGTGAGGGATGGTGTCGGGACCGTTGGTTTACAGATGGGGAAACTGAGGCTCAGAGAGCTTCAGCAGTTCACACGAGCTGTCACAACTGGTTAGCACATGACAGAGCCAGATTTCAAACTCAGGCCTCAATAACTCCATGCTCATTCCACTGACCACGTGAGCAGCAGCCATGGAGGGACTGGCGTTGGGTCCCGGGAAGGCACCTGCCTCAGGGGACCTGGTGTCCAGCAGGGTGGAGCACAGGGGCCAGCCCCAGCTCTTTCTGTGCTGCGGCCTGGCTGCCTGGAGCCTTGTCAAGGTGGCTCTGAGGAGCACCCACACTGGTTGGAGTGGGCCCTGACCATGTCAGAGAGAGGACACTGGCTTCATGGTGGTCCTCTGGAGAGTGTTGGCCCAGAGTGGGCTGGGCCTTCCAAGGTTGTGGTCCTTTCCAAAGAGAGGTTCAGGAGAAGCCAGGGTCACAGCCTGGTCTCCTGTCACAGCCCCAGTGCCATGAAGGGCAGGGACAGAGCTCAGAGCCTGAACCCAGGTGAGGGGGTCTTTTCCCCTCAGCGGTGTCAGGGGGCAGAGAGAGAGAGATGATCTACAGCCCCCTTCTGGGGCTCTGATTCCGAGGGAAAGGGACCGGGAGAGAACAGAAGTTCATGTCCATTCTCACTCCTTCTACCTCTGAACTGTGGCCTTGGGCCACCCATATCTGCTCTGAGCACCCGGGCGGACTTGTGAGTAATCACAGCAGGACCATGACATTTGTTGGGGCACGGTTACTTGGATTTCTAGTAAAATGTAATTTCCCTCTGTGCGGGAGATATCAAATTGAGACCCGTGGCTGATTTCACATCCTTTGGAGAGTTTCACCATGTTTCTGACAGGTCCTCATGTTCATCCTGAGAAGGTGGGGGACACGTCTCCCCCTCACACACATCTGCTCACACACCCTCCCAACCCTTCCTGGACACACATAACACACAGACATGCACTGCTTACCCATCTGCCATTACACACAAAAACACATTACATACACACGCAAACACACACCAGGTGCACACATACACACATTTGTGCATAAACACACACACGTACACACTCCCTGCTTCCCTCACAGCCACTCTGGGGCAAATTAGCAATGCCATTGGCTCTCCTGGCTGTCAGCATGCTAATTGCAGTGAAGCAGCCCTGTGAGTGACAGAGACCCAGAGAGTGACCCAGATACTGAGAATCACACTGTCCCTAGGATTTGCAGCCGCTTAGACGAGCGATGGGACAAATTCGGCTGATAGCAGAACAGCTGATTGATTATTTCCCCCTTTCTGCCGTGTCTAGGATGGAGCGGGCAGCTTCTGGGCTTGGAGTAGGGTGACAGAGTACATTTTGGGGTGCCCTGAGCTCCCGGCTGGGCCTCCCATTCTCCCCAGAGGACATGGACCCCTTTGCAGAGCTGATGAAACCTGTGGGTTCCTTTCCCCCAGAAAAATACAGGCATGTGCCTGAGCTTACAGCATTTAGTGTATAATTTCTACACAAGGGTTGAACCCCCTGTCTGGGGGTCCCTGGGGAGCAGTGGCTCCAAAGCATCCTAAGCTTTCATTGCCTCCAGAGACCAGTGTCATCTCCCCAGGACTTGCAGGAGGGAGATGGAGTTCCTCCCCACGTCTTCTCAGGGTGACGGGGGTGCACGAGGACCTGTGGGCACCTCCTTTCTCCTTGTGCCCATGGCAGTTGTTTCCAGTGCAGCTGCCTGGCCCAGCTCTGTGCCTCCTGGCACACCAGCCCCAGCCCTGCTCCAGGCCTTTTGAGCTGTTTTTATCTCCTGACAGCTGCCTGTTGACTGCTGGAATGGGGGCCCATGCCCAGCCAGCAGGGGCTGTCTGTCTCCCTCCCCAGGGGCTCTCCGGGAGGATCTCCTGCAACTCCTCCCCCAGGGCTTTGACCCTTTGGGATTTGGAGAGCCCTGGTGATGGATTATAACATGTATATAACTTCATATGGATAACAGGGCCGTGTCACATCCCTCTAAGGTCATTCCGCTTGGCAGAGAACTGTGGTTTCTCCCATCTTGAAAAACAAACCTCTTGAGCCCACTTCCTCTCCCTAGGGCTCAGACGTGGCTCGCTCCTCTTCCCCGTGTGTCCTCACCCCCTTGGCGATGTCTTCTGGTCTCTGTGCCCACAATGCACACATGTATCCCTCCAGCCCAGACCTGTCTCTCAAACTTCAGACTCCTCTATCCAGCTCTGCATCCACTTGCGTGATCAATAGTCACCCCAAACTAACTCACCCAAGACCAAACTCCTGCTCTTCCCGAACATGCCCTCCTCCAGCAGCCTTCCCAGGCTTCCCTGAGGGCAGCGCCAAGATGTGGTTTTCCACAGTCCAAACCTTCAGGCCATCCTTGACTGTGATCTTTCTCTTACACCCACATCTAATCCAATAGAATAATCAACTTAAATATGTTTTATTAATGTAGAATCCAGCTGCTTCTTGCCACCTTCTCTGCTGCTACGCTGGTCCCAGCCACCGTCATCTTTGTCCTGGGCTGCTGTAATAAGTACCTAACAGTGGACAGTAGCCATAGTGAGCCTTTCAAAATAGAAGTGACCCCTCTCCCCTTGAGTGTGGGCTGGGCTTTATGCGCTTGCTCCCGAAGAGTAGACTGTGCAAAGGGGAATTTAAAAAGTACCTTTACAGCAGAGAAACCTGGCAAACCCCACCCAGCCAGGTGATCAAGGTCGACATCACCAGCCGTAAGTCGTGCTGAGAGCATGCACCTCTGATGAGATGTGGCGAGAATGGCACTTTACCTCTGTGGTCTTCCTCCCCAAAACCCAGAGCACAGTCTGATCTTGAGAAGAACATCAGACAAACCCACATGGAGGGACATTTTACAAAACACCCGATCAGTGCTCCTCGAAACTGTCAAGGTCATCAGAAAGAAGGATCTGAAACTGTCACAGCCCAGAGGAGCCTAAGGAGACGTGACGACTAAATCCTGGGTGGGATCCTGTAAAAGAAAAGGGGCATTTGGGAAAAAGTAGTGAAATCCACAGACACTGTGGAAGGTAGTTAATCGTACTGTACCGGGTTGGTTCCTTAGTTGGGACAAATGTACCCTAGTATGAGATGTTAACAAGAGGGGAACTGGGTGAGGGGGTAGACAGGAACTCTTTGTTCTGTCTTTGCAACTTTTCTGTAATCTGAAACTGTTCTAAAGTAAAATATTATTAAAAAAAAAAAAATAGGAGTCAGAGCCTCTGTCCTCTGCCCAAAGCCAGCAGTGTGAAAACCCCAGGGTAAATCCACCGTCCTTACAGCATCTCGTGAGGCCACGCGAAAGGACCCTCTGCTGCTTCTTTGAGCCCCTCTCTTCTGGCCCTCAGCTCAGCCAGTGGCCTCTGTCCACTCCCCGTGCTCCGTGCAGCCCCCATTGGAGAACCTTGGGGCCAGCTGATCGGCTGCCCTGCCTATTCCTCCCCCAGAAAGCTGGTTCTCTGCTAAGTGTCTGGGGGTGTCACCTTCTCAGTGAGGTTGAGCTGGGCTGTAATCCACCCCCACACCTGCTCTCTGCACCCCTAGACCCCTCACCCTGCTTGACATCTCTCTTTTTCACATCACGTATAACCTTCCAGCACATTAGCTCACTTACCTAGTTATCATGTTTGATGTTCACTGTTGTCCCCTCGCCAGACTGTCAGCTCCCCGAGGGCACGGATCTCTGTTTCACTGTTCCTGGTGGATCCCAAATACCCAGAACAGTGCCTGGTACGTGGTGGGCGAGGGACAAATAATATCTGTTGAATGAGTGAATGAATGAGGGCCTGCTCCTGCTTTCAGGCCAGGTAATAGTTAAGATAGTTAACAGTCGGACCAGCCAATCAGAGCGGGCACCTGTGATGTTGTGATTTATAATAAGAATATGTTTAGTCTTTGTCCCATTTCTGGCACAGAGCTCCTAAAACCCTTGGAATTTCCTGTGATGAGAGCAATAAAGGTGTCTTTTGTCATGTTAATGAGGTGATGTTTGGAAAGCACCTAAGGGTGGGGCTGATTGCCAGTGAATCCCAACATGATTAGAGAGTTGGAATTTTCAGTCCCATCCCCTCACCTCCAGGGAGGGGAGAGGGGCTGGGAGTTGAATCAGTCGCCAGTGGCCACTGATTTAATCAATCATGCCTGTGTGATGAAGCCTCCATAAAAACCCGAAAGGATGGGGTTCAGAGAGCTTCTGGATTGATGAACACGTGGAGATCTGGGGAGAGTGGTGCACTGGGAGAGAGCACGGAAGCACCATGCCCTTTCCCCATACCTTGCCCTATGCATCTCTTCCATCTGGCTGTTCCTGAGTTATATCCCTTTATAGTAAACAGGTGATCTAGTAAGCAAACTATTTCTCTGAGTTCTGTGAGCCACTCTAACAAATTAATCAAACCCAAGGAAGGCGTCATTGGAGCCTCCAATCTATAGACAGTCAGAAGCACAGGGGACAACCTAGACTTGTGATTCGTGTCTAAAGTGGGAGGCAGGAGGGAGGGCAGTCTTGTGGGACAGAGATCCGACTTAACCTGTGGGATCTGACACTCTCTCCAGGAAGAAAGTGTCAGAATTGAGTTGAATTGTAGGACACCCGGCTGGTGTCAGAGAATTGCTTGGTGGGGGAAAAAATTCCACACTGGGTGTCAGAATGGGGATTGGGTGTCAGAATCGTTAATGCCTCACCCGAGCTCACTCACAACCCTGCCTCCTGGCTTGGGCTTGTTCATGTCCATACTGTCCTGGCAGGAAGGACAAGTCTTCTCCCTCTTGGAGATCTGGAGGAATCTACGAAGCACTCTAGATCACTCATTGTCCACGTCTCTGATTTGGCACTTGAATCAATAGTTACCTCTTAGGGACACATCTTATCCCCCAGAGAATGTGGGACAAGAGGCCACTCATGGAAAGGGTGTTGAAGGAATAAGGAAGGAAGGGCCCGTCCACTCTCGCTGTCTAGCTCCATGTTCTAGCTTTGGAGCCTTGAATATTGGAGACCCTCAAAAATGTTGGCTAGTGGGCTTCCCAATGCTTCCCATCATGGCAGCATGGAAAGTCATCCTTACCCTCAGTCTTTGACCACTTAACCCCCTGTTGGACTTGGCCCTGGGAAACTTCCCCTTAGCATGGTCTTCACCAGCTCTTTCTTGGACCCTCAGTCTGGGTGCTTCCAGAATGAACAGTGCTAGTTTCTATTAGTATTAGAATCTGTTTCCTATTTTTTGATTTTTCCCTTCCCATCCCCATTCTCCAGACTGAAAATGTGGATTCTCCATGGATGGAGTACACAGCGGTTTTCCAAAAGGAAATGGACTCTGGAGTGAGCCACACTGAGTTTAAACCTAATTGACCATTTACTAGCCGCATCACGTTGGTCAATTCACAATTCCTCGTTGAGCCGCATCTGTAAAACAGAAATAGCCATCCCTGCCTTTGAAGTTGTTGTTAAGGGTTAGAGATGATGGACGGAAGATAGTGGAGGGCCTGGAGCATGGCAGGCACCCAATAGGTAGAAGCTGTTACATTCATCATCCCCCTGAGAGCCCCTCCCAGCTTTCTGCTGCCCAGCCCCTCACCAACAAGCAGCTCCCTCTGTCCCACCTCAAAAGAGGGGCTCAGCAGGCCACCCCTCCTCCCCTGCCACGTCCCGCTTCCCCAGGGGGCTGCCTCCACCAACTTCGTGGACTCCTGCTGCGGCCTCTGAGAGCCACAGGCTTTCATCACAAGTCTATCCGTGGTAGTTGAGGCGTGAAGCAAAGTAATAATAAGAAACAGCCGTGACGTGCCCCCCCAAGCGCCCCACAAATAAATAGGATGTTTGCAAAGGAAAACCAACACAGCCCCATCTCTGCTAATTAGATCTCATCAGCACTTCAACAAGGCCACCTCATTTTGTTTGGTGTGAGTGGATTGTTTTTTCTTGTTTTCCTTAAAACACAGGAAGAGAAAAGCGAACTCCACAATTTTCTGTGGTCTCACTGGGTTGGCAGGGAAGTGGGGTGTCAGCTTTCTCAGGCTTGGTGAATCCTGGGAGACTGAGTCTATAGGTGGAGAGAAGAGACTGTGGATCTGTAAGACACTCAACAAGCATTTTGAGCACCTATCATGTGCCAAGCATGCCTCGAAGGGCTGGTGACACACTCGTGAATGTGACCCACCAGCACGTGCTCAGAGTTAGTGAGGAACCCCAACACCCAAACAGAACTGGGTGCTGGTGCATGCGGTCGGTGCGTGGAGGTGAGCAGGGTGTTGCTGGAGCTTAGAGGAGTGACAGGAAACCCATCCAGGACTAGGGAGCAAGGAAGCCCTCCTGGGGGAGGTGATGCTGGGCTGATTCAGGAAAAGAGAGTGGGGAAATCTGAGACAGGAGTTATGGGTCACTCTTACTACCTCTGCCACCTCCTCCGCTCCGTAGCTGATGGCCCCACCTGCCTTCTCGAAGAGAAGAGAACGCCCTCCCTTCCAAATGTCCAGCAAACCTACTTCTTCCACTGCCACTTTCTGTGGTCAAGACCAGGCCCTCCACCCGAGCCTGGACCCTGCCCCGCTCACCTGCTCAGGTGCCCTCTCACCTGTACCCACATCCTTTCTCTGTCTCTCTCTGCTCGGTCCTTCCCATCAGGCCGCACCTGCTAAGTCCTAATGTCTTAGCAACTTCTCTTGACTGTTCCAGCCCCTTATCTATGTCTTTCCTTCATGCCAAGCCTTCTTGAAGGGGCTGTCTCCATTTGCCCACATCCCTTACTGCCCGCCCCCCATCACCCCTGCCCCCACCCCTCCTTGAAGCTTCCTGGTCAAGGTTGCCTGTGATCTCATGTCGCTAAATCCAACGGACCCTTTAATGGTCTCGCCCACTTGCCCATAGCTGACCTTGCCCAATGGTGACCTCTCCCTTCTTCTTGGTTTCTGGAACACCACGGTCTCCTGGGGGTCTCCCTGCCTCTCTAACTCTCCTTCCTAGGGCCAGTTGGGGGCCTCCTGTTCTTGCAGTGATCCATGAAATGTGGGTGTTTGCCAGTGTTCCCCTCCCCTGCTCCCACTCCCATGGCTTCAGATGCCGTCTCTGTGCCAATGGCGCCCTCATCCACAGCTCCTGCCCAATGTCTGTGGTGAGCCCCAGCCCACCTGGACATCTCCATTTGCATGTCTCCCAGCCCTTCTCTTCTCACCACCCCCAAAGTGAGCCCTCAGGATTTCTACACCTGTGTGCCTGCTGTCCCAGTGAGAGACCTCCTGTCACTCGGTGGCTTAGGCCTGGTGTTGTCCCTTCTCCCTCCCCTCCCTGCCCTCCCTTTGAATAGCTCAAGTCCTGCCCATTCTCCTGAACTTTTGCAACAGTCCTTTAGCTGTGCCCGGCCTTCAGTCCCAGGACTCAGCAGGGTGAGATGGGAATCCGGATCAACTGCTTGTTCCTTCAAGCCCCCTGCCCCCTGGGCTCTTAGGATGTCACATGCTGTGTGCTGTTGTGATGCTATTTGTCGGGGGCCAGGGACTCCCCGGGGCCAGCTGGGTGGTCACAAGCGCCAGTCCCTTTCCCGTGCCCGTGTGTGCTTTGTCCTCCTGGGGAGGATGTGAAGGATGTGGCAAAGGTGGAGGGGGCTGGCTCCGACGGGAGTTCATCTCTGAGTTGACTTTTCCACCCTCCCGGGAATGTGGGCCGTCAGCCACCAGGCGGGCTCGCTGGACGGACTGAATGGGGCTCTGTTCCTGAGGAGCGGCCTGGGGCAGCTCGAGAGAGAGTGTGTGAGCACGTTATTTCCACGGACCCCCACCTGGAAACCACTCCCGGCCTCGCCCTGGAAATAAACACTCCCGTGGCCAAGGAGGCTGATGTGTCGGCGCCCGTGGCCAGGAGCTGGCCGGGGTGGGCACTCCCTATGGGTGGCAGTCTCCAGGGGACCTGCTGCCCATCTGGCCCTGGGTTCTGAGACGGCCATTGTCCTGCTGAGTGACGTCCTTGCTAGTTCTGGGCCTCCCTCCTTGTCCCCCATCCTCCTCTCTTTGACTCCTCTTTCTCAGGGCTCCTGTTGAGAGGAGGCGCACTGTGACCACTCTAGGAAGTGACCCAGGTAGGGGACATCCTCAGAGGGTCCCTGCTGTGCCAGGGCCTGTGTTAGGAGGAGCCAGACTGACCTGGGTTGGAATCTCGGCTCTGCCACTCACAAGCTATGTGACCCCTGGCAACTTTCTTAACCTCTCTGAGACTTGATTTCCTCTTCTTTAAAGTGGGGCTAATAATACTTCTCTGAGAGGATAGTTTTAAGGAGTAGGGATGATGAGATAATGTCTGAAAAGTATCTAGCACAGAATCATGAAACAAGTGGCTGCTGCCCCATTTTTAGATTCAGAGTCCACAGGGTAGGCAATGGGGGCCCAAGCTCTTGGGCACTCTGAGAATGCTGTCCTCCTGGTGTGGGAGGAAAATGGTCTCTGCCCTTCTGATGCTCAGGCCTTCCAGCCCTGGCTGCCCTCCGAACAGCATGGCTGGAATGTGGGGCCTGTGTTCCTTCTCAGTCTCCAGGAGCACAGAGGGCTTCTTGGGGGAGGGGAGGCTCTAAACTCCAGGCTCAGCGCTGTCCCTGCCTTGTTCTTATAACCTCATGGTGAACCACTCAACTCCTGGGCCTCAGTTTCCCAAACCTACCCATATTAGTCAGGGTTCCCCAGGGAAACAGAACCAATAGATTATATATAGATATATAGAAAGAGATTTATGTGCGGGATTGGCTCACGTGACCATGGAGGCCGAGGGGTCCCATGATCTGCCATTTGCAAGCTGCAGACCCAGGAGACCCGGTGGTGGAGTTCCGGTCCAAACCTGAAGGCCTGAGAACCAGGGGAGCCAACGGTGTAAGTCTCAGTCCAAGTCTGAAGGCCAGAGGACCAAAAGCGTCGATGTCCAAAGGCAGAAGACAGCCGTCCCAGCTCAACAGAGCAAATTCATCCTTGCTTCACCTTTTTGTTCTCTGTGAGCCCTGAACAGATTGGATGGTGCCCACCCATATCGGTGAGGGCCGTC
Organism: Ceratotherium simum simum; assembly: GCF_057802395.1. Lineage (NCBI taxonomy): Eukaryota > Metazoa > Chordata > Mammalia > Perissodactyla > Rhinocerotidae > Ceratotherium > Ceratotherium simum. The sequence goes on along the minus strand of NC_141915.1, from coordinate 54,518,194 downwards.
TGCTTTACTCAGTGCACCAATTCAAATGCTAATCTGTTCCCCGAAACACCCTCACAGACGCACCCAGAAATAATGTTTACCAGCTATCTGGGCATGCTTAGCCCAGTCGTGTTGACACATAAAGCTAACCATCACACTGCCCAGCCCACTACCCACCTGTATGAGCTTCCTGTGGCTGCCACAACAAAGTGTCTGAAGCCACAAACTGGGTGTCTAAAAACACAATTCAGGAGGCCAGAAGTCCAAAATCAAGGCATCGGCAGAGTTAGTTCCTTCTGGAGGCCCTGAGGGAGAATCTGGTCCATCCCTCTCTCCTAGCTTCAGGTGGCTGCTGGCAATCCTTGGCGTTCCTTGGCTTGTAGACACATGGCTTCAATCTCTGCCCCTGTGGTCACAAGGCCTTCTTCCCTGTATGTCTGTGTCTCTCATCACCTTCTATGTGTGCCTGTCTCTGTGTCCATATTTCCCTCTTCTTAGAAGAACACCATCTTTGGATTGGGGCCCAACCTAATCCAGTATGACCTCATCTTCACTTGATTACAAATTCAACAACCCTATTTCCAAATAAGGTCACATTCTGAGGTTCTGAGTGGACAAGAATTTGGGGGAACACTATTTAACCCAGTACACCACCTCAGGGGGCCAGTGTGGTTCAACTCGGCTCATTACTAAAGGCACAGGGTCTGAAGGCCTGGAGGCCTCTCTTGTGTGGGTTACTGTGCGTGGGGGCCTGCCCCCAGACCCTGGGTCCTGTGCCCCTGGACCCAGCCAGGCTTGGGCAGAGATTGGCATGCACAAGAGTGAGCAGACCTGAATTAGTGGGTCTGAGCAGCTCCAAGGACAGGAGAAGGATACCGGGGTAGGGGAGCGGAGGTGCGACCAGGCCGGCGCTGGGGGGAGGGGACTTGTTTGTTTTCAAGACAATAAATGCCTCTTGATGGGCTGTGGTTTGCACAGGGACTCGGTGCCAGATCGAGTTGTCTGCATTGATTGGATGGCCACAAAGCCCTGTCACGGAGCAGGAGAGGAGCTGGCAGGAGCTGCCTGGTGGCCTGTCCCCAGATCGTTCCCAGGCACCCTCAGAGTGACTTGGGGAGTTAGGGGCCGAGTGACCAGAGCGGTGGGGCTCTGCCCTGGAGAGGCCCCGGATGGGCCAGCTCTGACCCTGGGACGGGGGCGCTCCGCCTCCGCACAGGCCTCCCTCCCCCAGGGCAGGCAGCAGTCGGAGGCCTGTTGGGAAGGCGGCCCATTTTTAATGAACAAATTACTGTCCTTGTTAACAGCACGAACTGGGCTTTGGGGGATCAAGGGAGCCGGGGCTTGGGAAACAGCCACTAATTTAATGAAGAGGATGAATTCCAGATGTGGCCTCTGGCCCAGCAGACAGCTGCCCTCCTTGGGGTCCTTGGGGGAAACCCGGAGCTCCTGGACAGGATCGAGGATGAGGTGGGGCACAGATGGCACGAGGAGGGTCAGGCTGCCCAATGCTCAGGTCATGTGGGACCAGTGTACCCCCTTTTCCAGCACAAGGACCCCTCTTCCAAAGACACTCAGGGATCTCCACGTGCTGGTGGTTGTTCATTTAGCAACCGCTGTTTGAGAAAACACGCAATGACAAAGGGCTGCTATGAATTCGGTATCGCTTTTAAATGGATTTTTATCTTATTAATCACAACAGCAGCCGCACACTTTTGACAGATGGCCACAGGTGTGTGAGACATATTGATTCTGCCGGTAGACTGGTGGGCCGCATGTGCACTGGAGGACCCCCTGTAACAGCTCAGGGCCCTCGGCCCCCATGTTGGAGACCACTGGCATAGCTCTCTGGATCCCAGGAGCAGGCTGGGTTCCTCGGGGACTGAGGAGGGGCCTCTGATTTTATCCTGAGTCCTGGGAAGGAGAGGATGGCTCAGGGTGGAGGAAGGCATTTTGAGCTATGCTTGAAGTAAGAGAAAAAAGAAAGTGGATTAATGTGTGTTCCCTCCCTCCCCCTTCCTTCCTCCCTCCCTCCATCCCCCACTCCATCCCTCCCTCCTTCTGCACACACGTGCAGAAGCACTGCTGGGGACACATCACTGGGACAGGCCTATTGTGCAGGACACAGCAATGAAAAAGGCCCACTCTTAGCCTTCTAGAAGCTCCTTGACTTGAGTCGGAAAAACAAGAAAAGGAGTGGTTACTTCAAGGTGGATGCTGCATTTCCTACTTGCTCCTTAACCAGGAAAGTCTCTTTTCAACTGTCTTCTCTACTGGAGGTCTGTCTAAAATTTCACTTGACCAAAGCGTTCCATCAACCTAAAAAAATTTAAAAAGAAACGGAAGCCGCTGTGCCGAATCCACTTACTTTACTGTGTAAATGGAAATGGAAGGCCAGAGAGGTGCCATGACATACCCAGGGTTTACAGTTCACAGTCAGTGACAGGCCCAGGCCGGGACCCAGGTCTCCTCACCACCCCTGTCCAGTCCCCTCCCACCTTCCCCGGGGGTGCACAGATGCAGGCTTGGGGGCCGTCCTTGGAGGGGTTCCCCTGTTCCCAGCAGGACCGTTTGAGCCCCCGATACAGGCAGAGGCCAGCCCTCCATCTTATGCCCAGAGCTTCACACATAGCTCACAGCTTCTTCTCTAGGAGGGTCATTTACTGACAATTACGGGTTTGAAGTGGGTCCAGTTTAGCAAGTGGTTTCTATAAAGAGCAGAGCGGTGTCCCCAGGGAGCGAGAGCCGGGCGGGGCAGGGGGGAGCCGGGGAAGAAGGCACTATCTGTGTTATGGATTTTATCGAGTCATAACAAGGCTGGAGAATAAACAATTAAAACTGGCTGATGCATGGGGCTGCCTCGGCCAGCTGGCTGTCGGGGGGGGGCCTGTGCTGCCCGAGCTGCCCCCCACCGCCCGGCGCAGCTGCCATCGAGCGCTGGGTCGCCTGCCGAGCAGCCTGACCCAGGAGGGCAGGGGGTTAGGCTCCAGGACTCACCCCCTCCCTGTTCCCCCAACCCCAGCGAGCTGCCTCTGCACTCCAGTGGACCCTTTAACTCTGCAATTGCTTAGACGGCTCCCAAATAATGATGGGTCCAAACCGTGTGCAGGCTGGTGTTAACCGGCATTGGGTCCCGGGGACCACTGCCACCCTCTCCCGGGAAGATGTGATGAGAAAAGTCCTAGATTTAGGGCACCTGAGAGCAGCTTTCACTCGGCCACCAGCTGCCATGTGACCTCAGAGTAGTGACCCGGCCCTCTGACCCTCGGTGTTGTCGTGTACAACTGGAAGGAGAATATGTAGCCTTGTAGGGATATCACAAAAACTGAATAAAAGAGTAAGCACAAAAGCAGAAGGCGAACCATCCTACGAATATATAAGGGCTAGGTGAGGGGAGAGTGGAGGAGGCTCTCACTGGATGAGACTTGAGGGCCAGGATGGAAGGCGTGGCCGGTGACGTCCATGGTTCCGTGAATCCTGTGCCTTCTGTGTGCCAGGGACTGTGCCAGCCAGTTACATACATCATCCCGGAGAGTCCTGTCAGCAAAATACGGTCCCTCGTTTTACAAAATGGGGATCACAGAAGTTCAACACTTTGCCCACGTCAGACACTTGTAAATGGCCGGGCTGAGATTAATTCAGAGTCTCTTGTGTCCTGAGTCCAGAAATCTTACTGCGTCGGGCTCTCATCTTCCACTCCAGTCGGGATTCTCTCCTATCTCAGCAGTAGGAGTGGCTGGAGGCCCATGACAGGCAACGGGGTACTGAGTAGCGAGACCAGGGGAGGGTCTCCATTCACAAGCCCCTGGTGAGATGGGAGAGGGTGGAAAGTCCTCAAAGTCAGGAGAATGAGTGTTTAGGGAAGAGGAAACACAGGCGAGCTGAGGAGCAGCCCGGCTGTGGGCAGAAATGAGCACAGGGGCAATGCAGGCGAGCTGAGTCCAGGTGCACCGGGCCAGGCCCCCGGGCATGGTGTGGGTACCCGATGAAGTTAGGAGACAGTCCTTGTGGCCCCCGGCCACCAGGGTCCCCGGGAAGGAAGTGGTTAGGGTCCTGCCCATGCCTTCCTGGACTGGGAGTGGAGGGAGGCTCACAGCCAGCCTCTGATGACAGGGTCATCCCCTCTGACTCCAAGCCAACTTGTCTTCCTCCTTTGCTCAGACACTGCCAGGCTATGACAGGAAACTGTCACCAGGGACCTGTCATCAGAGGCTGTGGAGGGAGGATGAGGACTGAAGGGGCCACCAGATCAGAGTGGTGGCAGGAGGGTCAGTGGAGGCCAGCACCAACCACCCTCTCCTGTGTCCCTGCCCCGTCCCTCCACATCTCCCTGTGGGGGTGGGGGAGCATCGTAGTCCTCTGTGGCCTCGCTGAGTGCTGGGGCCTGCTGGGAAGGGAGTTGGTCATGGGTTCCTGGCACTGCACTGCAGGAACCAGATATGCTGTCAGTCAGCACCCTACCTTCAAAGGCCAGGACTCTGGGGCGGGGAGGAGGAGAATGCATAAATACACAGATGCATACAGATACAAACAAATCCGGTGCATTGGGGTAGGTGCTTTTCATAAGTACCGTGACCTCACTTCATATTCCTGCCAACCCATTTTACAGATGAGGAAACTGAGGCTTACCGAGGTCGAGTGAAGTGACCTGCCCAAGGTCTCCAGGCCAGATGTGGAACTCCACTGGACTTTCATGTCATGCCATGCCACCTCTCCAGTCACCCAGCTAGGTAGAGTCAGAGTGGGGATGGGACTCAGACGTGCTGAACCACATCCTGATTGCCGGTCACTATACCAGGCTGGCTTCTCTCATGGAGGCCCCATTGCCTCCACAGCCACACCGTGGGTCCAGCCACACCCTGTTCCAGTTCCCCTGGCACTCTAGATTGCCCAGTGGTTCCATGCCAAAGCTGCCCAGGACCCCATCTTGCAGGCCTGCTGCTGCCTCCAGTCAGGCCACCCGACCTGTGCATCTGTGCCCAGAACAGGCCAGACTTGTTGGGACAGGCAGGGCTGATGGGGAGGCCTGCCTGGGACGTGTAGCCGGGAGGGCCTCGGACTTAGCGGGCTCCCTGCATTCCCCCAAAGGCCAGGACCTCTGATTTCTGCAATTCCGTGTCTCAAGGGCTTCCTGGTCAGTCTGCCTGGGCCATGTCCCTCACGCCCTTGGGCTGCTTGGCGGCTGGTCCTGAGCAGCAGGGCGCCTGACAGGATAGGGCCTGTTCCCCAGCTCCCGTGGCCTTCACCGCCCTCCTGGCTGCCTCCATGCGTTCCTCCGAGGACGGTGCCCCCTCCAGGCCCTTCTCCAAACTGCCCCTGATCCCCCGGCAGCTCCCTGCCCCCCAGCTTCCTGCCTGTGCCTGGGACTTTGGCGAGCAGCTGGGGCCATCTGGGGCTAGCCTGGGCCCCCACCGCCTTCCCACGACTCCACACTTCATTAGGAAGCAGCTTGTGGCACTGGCCATTCTGCTGACTCTCTGGAGGCTGCCCTGGCTATGTCCCTGTGGCAGGCAGCGGCCGGGGCCCAGTCACACGCACAGCTGAGAGCCACACGTGCGGCTGCTGATGGCAGCCAGGGAGGCCCCTCCTCTCCGAGCCTGCCCCACACTCCTGGGAGCTTGGCAATACTGTGCCTGGTGTCCCCTGGGCCCACCCTCAGTCAGGAGCGGGGGTGTGCAAGAATCACACAGCAAGTAGCGTGAATACGCCGCCCCGGGCCACTCCACCCGCCACCCCGCAATGTGCACATTGTTGTTTGTGTCTTTCACACACACAGGGGCCTCTCTCTCCCTGTTCTCTCCCTGTCTCTCTCACGCTCCGTCCTTTTGCCCCGCGCCTGCTTCCCCAAATGTCGACCTCACCCCACCTTTTCTCCCTCACACAAACGCGGGCACATCCTCCCCTTCCCTCTCACACCTTCCTCACTCACACCCCTGCTCCCTCCCAAATTCATTCACTCAGCAAATGCTAATTGAACGCCCACCGTATTTCAGGCACTGTTCTTGGAGCTGAGGAGCCGGTCGTAGGAAAAAAGGGAACAGGCGACTATCTCTGTTCTCATGGCATTTACATTCTGGTTGGGGAGATAACCAACAGAATAGATAAGTAAAATTGATGTGTGTTGGATGCTGGCAATTGCTGTCAGGAGAGGGGAGTGGGAATAAAGCAGGAGAAGGAGCGGGCCCGTTGGGTGTGCCAGCGTGTGCATGTGTGTGTTTGTGCGCGCACCCGAGTGTGTGGCTGCCTCCCCGTGTCTGACCTAGGACAGCCTGACAACAGGTGACTGAGGCCGTCGGGTGCCCCGTGGGGAAGCCATCACTCCAGCCTGAGTGGTTGGGGGTCAGAGGAGTGTCCAGTGTCTGACCTCTCCCTGGCGCCCACGAATCCCCACCGACACTGCCTCTGCCCTCCTCCACATTCAGCCTCAGAGGCTGGCAGGGTGGACAGTCCACAGCTGGGCCCCAGAAGTTGGGGAGTTTAGCCGTGACTAGGTTTGGGGGAATGGTTTCTGAGATGGAAATAACATCAGGCAGAGCTGGATTGGCATCCCAAACTTATTTGTTAACTGTAAGTTACAGGGCAGTTTTCTTAACGTCTAAGCCTCTGTTCTTCCTTCTGTTAAATGAGGATGCTGATACCGACTTTGTAAATTCCCCATGGAGATTAAAGGAGAAAATGCAAAGTGTCCAACACACAACCGGCCACATAGTCAGTGCTCCAAAAAGGAAGAACACTGAGATATGGCAGGGGTGGGTAAGTGAGGAGACAGGGACAGATTAAGAAGAGGGCTGACGAGCCAGGGCCCACTCCCAGCCCCCACTGCACACCCCTGAGCCCTGCTCCCCCCAGGAGGGGAGGAGAGGAGAATTCAGGGTTGGAAACCTGCCCTCGTCACATACCCAGGCCCCCGTGCTATTTAATAGCCACTTCCAGCCGGTGTCTCTTGGAAGCCTTCTGCCTAATCCAGTTAACGCCTCCGTAATCCGATTACTCCGTGTAAGAAACCCCAAATCTGATCAGAAGGCATCGTGTGAGTGGCACGGGTTGGGGGAGCACAGCAGAGAAGGGGTTCAACTTTGGGTGCCATCTGCTCCTCCCCGAGGCCTCTGGCTCTTCCAAGCTGGGTGTCCTGGTTGTGGCAGGTAGGACGGGTGCCCGGGCACAGAGTCCTGTGCCACCAGGAAGTGCCCCGGAAGGCAGATGCTGTCCACATTACTCCTAGGCCCTGAACACATGCAAGCAACTTGAAGAACAGAAGTGTTTGGGCCCCGACCCTGCCTGGACCCTCAGGAGCAGCTCTGTATCCAGAGCTGGTGGAGGGACCCCCTAGAACCTCACCTCTGCATGGTGCACTGCTCCAAATGACAAGGACATGGGCCTGGACAGAGGATGAGGATGGAGGCCACCAGCCTGTGGAGGGAGGACCTGGAGCAGGAACCCTATTATGTCGTGTCCCCCCTGCCCCAGGAAGGTAGCCGAGGGAGGGATGTGAATGGGGCAGGTGGGGGAGGGGAAGGGTTGTGCTGGGCGCTGTGAGCTCAAGAAAGTTCCGTCGGCCCTGGCCCTCTCGCTTGCCGTAGGTAGAATGAGCAGGTTGGACCAGCTGAGCTCCAAGTGTTCTTCCCACACCACCCTTGTGTGACCCTGTGAATCCATGGTTCTAAGGACACCCCCAGCCCGTGTGCTGCCAACACAGCACTCCTGGGGTGAGCCGATGCTAACACCCTGAAATATGCTTGGGAGAAGGCATGTGGACAAGTCACGAATCTATGACCCTTTATTCTGTACTTTCCCCAAAGCTCATGGTGTAGACCTTTCATGGATGTTCATCTCTGTCCTCATTCCAGAGAGGGCATGCCTGCCCGTCTAGCCTTCCCTTCTTACCTGTGCATCCTTGGCCACCCTCCCTTGGTCCCTGCCCTCTCCCTTCTTCCCGCCCCAGGTTCAGCTCCGCGTGATGGCTCCTAGTGTGCCCGGGTTAGACTCTAGACATTCCACATTTCTGGAAACGAGCTAACCGGGCAGGGAGCTGGCGGGAACAGATGGCTGCAGGCGCTGGGGACGGTGGGGGGGGGGGGGATGGGGAGGAGGTCATCACATTCTCCATGTGGCTAGCCTGCTTAAAAAATAAAAAACTCAGACTCTTTCCCTCCAACACTCTCTCTTTGGCTGGGTTCCAACTCCATTTTGATCATTTTTATTTTTATTATCTCGATAAAATATGTTCTTACACATTCCAGTCATACAGGTGTAATCCTGCCGACAGGTACAGGGCAGCAACGTGTAGCCAGCCTCTCATTTCCGTGTGATGGGGGCAGAGTGGCCTTGATCGTTCCTGGTGGTGGATGGTGCCAAGTTCACCCAGGTTGGCTTGGATGGCAGGACATACTTTTGTCTGGCTGTGGATTTGCCTTTCTCTTTTTGTGTCAAGGGGGCTGTTGGTGGGACAAGTTGCAATTCCCTGACTGCATCCTTATTGACAGATCAAGGCAGGCGCCTAGAATCATCATCAGGTTTTTAAGTTGAAAAGGACCATGGAGATCAACTCCTTCTCTCACAGCTGAGAAACTGAGGCTGGGTGCATTGGTAGCGCCTGCCTTGTGTCCCTAGAGAGGCCCAGTGTGCTGTTAGCAGCCTTCGATCCCTAATTGAATGTTAACTCTATTACTCCTGGCCCCTCTTGATACTTTTCACCTGTATGAAGATGTAAGGGTTCCTGGCAGTCACGTGATCTCTGCCCTCGGGTATTGTCCCCATCTCACAGATGAGCAGTCTCGGCCATGTGGGGATCCGGAGGAAGAACCAGGCGTCTTGGCATCTAGTGTGCTTTTCTCCGTGCCACGTTCTAGTTCTTGTGCACCTGGTATCTCCAGGTGGATAGGATACCAGGTACGATGCAGGACACCTGGGTAAATTTAAATTTCAGATAAACAAGGACTCATCTCTTAGTGTATGTCCCAAATATTGCATGTATGTGCTGCATTTCCTGCAGGTTTGGACTGTTGAAAACCCCAACTCTAACAGTTGAGGAGCTGAAAGAAAATTCACGTTTAACTGGGTGTCCTGTGTTTTGCTAAAACTGGCATCCCCAGCATGGGGCCTGGGAGGCATGCGTGCTGGTGACCTAGGGGAGCAGAGACAGCTCTGGATGACCAGAAGCCCTGGCTGTGCCTCCTCAACCATCGCTACTCACCTTGGACTCCCCTGACCTCAGCAGACCCTGCCCTGCCCTCTGGATGTGACCCCCGAGCAGGAGCATTAAGAACCAGCTGTCATCGGGCAAGGAAGCGCCGAGCAAGGTGGTCATGCCGAGAAAGGGCAGAGTTGGCTGGGCTGTGAGATTCAGAGCCTTTGATCCGTATTTTCTCCAGGTTTGGATTGTTGAAAATCCCAGGTCTGACAGGCCGGGGTCTGAAGGGGCAGAGTGAGCCGTTGCCTACCATGGATGATGCTGGGGATGGGCAAGGCCGGCTTTGAGTCCTTGGTGTGTTTCTTGTGGGACCTCCAGGCGTTGGAGCATCATCTCCGACAGAGGAAGCGAGTGCCTGGGAAGGAACAAATGCCTGGGAATGCACTCGCCAGGCCCTGTCCGTTCGCACGGGTTCCTGGTACCCAGCGCATTAGCTCACGCCTGGATTACAGTAACAGCCTCCTAACCAACCCCTCTGCTCCGACCTCGCCTTGCCATCCATCCCGCACACAGCTGTCTGATTGTCTTGCTAAATGTCCTCTTTCATCACACACCTTCCGCTTCTGAAAGGACCTCACTGGCTCCCTGTTTCCTATTGAGCCAAGACTGCGATTGCCCTCAGCTTTTAAGTCTGTAATCGGCTGCATGCTTTCTGTCCGCTTGGCTTCCCCCAGGCCCTCTGGCCATTTGCAAGAGGCACCATTCTGGAGAGGAATGGACACATTTGCAGATACTCCCAACCAGCAGCTGCCTGCTCTCTCTTTCAAGGTCTCCCCTTTGCAGTCCTTTTTCAGTTCACCTGATTACGGCAAGGACAACGGTGTAATTAGGTGCTAATGGCACTCAGCATCTCTGTGACATCTGCTAATCGCAGTGGCTCTGCAGGACTGCTCAGAATAAACTAGTTGCTCTACCTTGCTGGCTGGGGATGGGGCTATGTTATTGCCCAAACACATGCACTTTTCTCTACTTTGCCGGATCCTGCACCCCAAGTGGGGTCCCAGTCTCCAGTGACCAAACGGGAATCATTCCTGCTTCAGGGCTGCCAGCGCTGACACAGGAACAGCATCATGAGTGGGGTGAGCACTGAGCCCTTTTCCATGACTTCCTGTTTCATCCCGGCCCAGCGCTGTGTGGCATGTGGCAATGTCCCCACTTTGCAGATTAGGAAACGGAAGCTTGACGAGTAAGTGCCTTGCCTGAGATTCACACCACTGGTAATCCCGGTGGAGCAGGATTCAGAGCCACATCTGGCTCTGTAGCCACGTTCCTTATCTCATGTTCTTCCTTCTGTTTTACTGGCCTCCTTTCTCCAGCTCTGCAAATCTGACCCACACCTCAAGGTCCCGCTCTCCCGGCGGCCTCCCTCACTCCCATTCTGTTTCTCTGAATGGATCGAACACCTACAACTCTGCACCTCATAAGAAACCAAAAGAGATGCTGCCTTGTCCTGTAGAGCTGTGTGTGTGTGCACACACTTGTGTGCACTAATCTATCTCTCCCAGCTGGAGTGTGAGTTATTGTGGCCTGAAACTGTACCCTCACACCATAGAGCACTGGCTTAGAGGGGAACCACACAGAAGGCACTTAATAACCAGTCCTAGACAGATTGAGTGAGTGAGTGAGTGATTGCAATGCCTGCAGTTTTCCTTTCTTGCTTAAGTAGATTGGTTAATAGCATCCGAACATCTCCACCTGAGGAGGTCGTGCGTGGCATCACGGTGAGGAAGCCAGCTCTGGCTTCAGTTACCCTGGTTCCTGTCCCTGCCCTGCCACTCACTAGCCATGAGACTTCGGACGTCTCTGCGCTGTAGCTTCCCATCTGTAAAATGGGCCCCAAGGTGAGAGCCCCTGTCCGAGAGCAGTTGTGGGAGTGAGGTGGGTTTGTGAGTGTATAGTACCTCCCGCGTGCAGGGAAGTGCTCCCTGCTACCATGCAAAGCTCCTGGGTTTGGGAGTCTGCCCTGGAATGGTGCTGCCCTGGGCTTTGGGAACTCAAAGGGGCACTGTGACATTCTCTTATCCTTCTCAGATGTTAATTGCAAGATAATCCCAGCCTGGATGGGTTTAGAGCAAGATTTCTCAGCCTCAGCACTTTGGCACTTTGGGCCGGATCATTCAGTGCTATGGCGGGCTGTCCCGTGCATTGCAGGAACTTTAGCAGCATCCCTGGCCTCTACCCGCTAGATGCCAGTTATGACAACCAAAAACATCTCCAGACATTGCCAGATGTCTCCTGGGGGCAAACCAGTTGAGAACCACTGACCTAGAGCATTGGTTCTCCAAGCTGAGTGTGCGTCAGAATGCCCTGGAGGGCTTGCGAAAACACAAACGGCTTAGCCTCACCTCCAGGGTTTCAGATTCCTCGGGTCTGGGGCAGGCCCCCAGAATCTGCCTCGCTGACAAGTTCCCAGGTGCTGCTGCAGCTGCTGTCCCGGGGAGCCAACTTTGAGAACCACTGGGCGAGCATAATCTCGTGGTCAGGCTTTAGAGAGGGTGAGGTTGGTAGCTAAGTGATGCTGAGAAGAGGCAGGACGGGAGAGGCGTTTGTTGGAGAAGTGCCTCCCTGCAGGTGTGAAGAATTACGAACAAACTTGAAAATTTACAGAAAAAAACAAGAAGAAAAACAACAGACTCAAAAGCGGTGAGACGACTTTGAAAGGAGAGCAGCTGCATGCGAAGGAAAAGAGAAGCTAATTCAGGGAAATTCTGTGAGCGAGATCCAGAGGAGTCCAGCTGAGGGTTTGATGGGCATAAGTAGGGAGAGCTGTTTGCCCAGGCACTGGGGGTTGGAAGCTGGGACCCAGACGGAAAGGCTCATTTCCCGAAGGGCCAGAAAAGCCTGGAGAGACAGCGATACTCAGCTCTGAATGGGAACAGCGGCTCTAGAAGTGGCTGTGGAGCCCTGTGTCATCTGTGGATGAGCCCGCGCCAGGACGACATGCGTCACTGCAAGAGTATCAGAGATAATGGCAGAGACAGTCCCAGGGCTTCCCACGGCTGAGTGGAAATTGCTGGAGACTCTCAGCTGCTGAGTAGAATGGTGATGCCCGGGCAGCCCAGGGAGGGGGGCGCCCAGGGGGAGCCCTGGGGTGGTTGCAGCTCAAAGCAACTTAGCAGCTGTGGCTAGGCTGGCAGGAGGGCTCCTGGCTGCACCTCTGTCCTGAGGCTCGTGGACACACACTGGGGTGGGCATTCGGCAGGCCTGGAGCAGGAGCAGGTTGAGCCAAGCTTGATCAAGGGCCCTAGCCCAGTGACCCCAGACTCCAGAGCCTCGAGATGGAATTCCAAGGGTGTGGAATTTGAGTCAGGGTCTGTGTCCAGGCTCCTCCATTTGTAGCTGGATGGATGATCTTGAGCGGGGTTACTTAGTAGAAGATCTCTACCCTGTGCAGCATCTATGGCCAGGCACTGTATTGAGCCCTTTACATGCGACATTTTATCCCATTCTCACATCAGAGCTGCAGGAGGCATTATCTTCCCCCTTGGACAGATGAAGAAACCAAGGGTCAGAATGGCAGCTAGAAAGTGGCAGAGCAAGAATTCCATCCTGATCTGACTCCAAAGAACATGTTAGACTTAGTTTTTTCATCTCTAAAATGAGGTTCATACTCCCAACCTATTCCCTCATAGAACTTTCATGAGAATCAGATGGGATAAAATATATGAAAGACATTATAATGCCAGAAATAATAATCATGACAATTAAACTTCTGAACCTTCAGATTTTAAGAGCCAGACATGCACCGCTTCCAAACATCAGGGGAGGCGGTTCAGTAAACCCAGCTGGTCAACTAGGGGTCTGGTGCTGGGACTCAAGGTGGGACGGCCCCCCAAACAGGTACCCTCTCACCCCACGCAGTCTGCTGAAGCATCAGAAATTAAATTTCATGGCCGGGTGCACAGATATACCAACTCGAGCTCCATGTGTTTATGGCTCTAGGAGGAGATAAGATTTGATTAAGAAGACCGCTATTAATTTATGGCAAGTACACTCTCACTAAGGGAGAGGCTGCTTTTAATTAATGGCCAGAAGGAATTTACGCTCTTGGTCTCAGCGAGGGGGAGAGAGGTGGAAGGAGGGGGCTGTTGAGCAAAGTGAGTGACATGGATGAATTGATCCAGCCACACAGACACACCTTCCTTTTGAAGAGAATATAAATAAAGAAAGGTCAACAGGAAGAAGAGAGGCATTCCGGTTCAGGAGACTGGCAGGTGGGCTGGGAGAGCCAGCTGGAGAGGGGAGGGAGGAGGAGAAGAATGGATGAAAAGAAGGGCTGACGGTTCATCGGGTGCTTACTATACGCCAGGCATTATGCTAAACCCTTTGTGTGGGTCACCTGACTACAGCCCCAAGAGAAGGTAGAAAATCATTTTGGGAAGAATAATACACACATGCAGTAAGAAATGCAGACATCCCAAAAGGGTATCCAGTGACTGGTGAGTCCCCTCCCTGCCCTCCAGCCACTGACCTTAACTTCCCTCCGAAGAGCCAACCGTCCATTTCTTGTACGTTTCCAGTGACACCCTGTGTATGTACTCGCCTGTATGGATGCATGTGGTGTTTGCTTTTAATGTGGATGGTATCATTCTGCATGTAATTCCAGTCTTATCCTTATTTTAGAGACAAGGAAATTGGAGCTCAGAGGAGTCTAGTAACTTTCCCAGAGGCACACAGCTCCTAAGGGGAGGAGCCCCATTTCCAAATCCCAGTGCATGGCTCCTGAGCCCTTTCTCGTCACTATCTGCTCACACTGAGAGCTGCGTTCAGGGTGTGCAGATGGGGGCTCCCTGTGGAGTATCAGGGATGGCCAGGCCTGGTGGCGGGAGGGAGACGATGAGGACAGGAACACCACGGGGAGTCAGCCAGCACATCCCTGCCCGACTGATCTGGGATTTTTGCCCAGAGCCTACCCTGATCAGTATCTAGGATTCCCTCTCACCTTTCCCCCACCCCAGGCTTCTAACAGTCATACATTTTGAGATGCAAAGGGAACCCAAGAGAGCATGGTCCGCAGACCAGCGGCATCATGCAGCAGCATCCTCTTGACCAACTGAATCAGAATATTTAGGGGCGGGCCCAGGAAGCTGTATTTTAGCACACCCCCCTGGTGATTCCTGTTCACATTAATTTGAGAAGTACTACACCGTCCATTTTACAGAACATGAAACTGAGGCCCAGAAAGAGACCCTGAATTGTCCAAGGGCACACAGCCTGTTTATGGTGCTTGTCAGGGTTGGGGGAGTTGGTCTTGGACAGGCTCCTGATTCCCAGTCCCACGCCCTTTTCGCTGAATACCCTAGACCCCGGCCCCCGCACCACGAAGTGCATGGCATGGGGGAAAGACTATGCATTCTGAATCGGACAGATCCAGGTTCCATCCTGGGGTGTCGGGAGGGGCAGGGAAGACCCCGAGGCAGAGGGAGGCAGAGAGGGAGAAGCACCCCTAGGTCAGAGCAGGGAGACCCCGTTGGTATGTGGAATCTGATCCTTGAAGTTTACAGTTGAGGAAACTGAGGCTCAGAGGAGGCCCCGTTCTGCCTAATCTCACTCTGCAAGCTGGTGGCAGAGCCAGGAGTAAAGCCCTGGCTCCTGGAGCCTTGGTCTGGAGCTCAGGGTCCGCCGTCCAGTGCCTGCACACAGTGGGTGCTCTGTGAAAACATGTTGGGAGCTGACTGTCTCCAAGCCTCGTGCAGGTTGGGGAGCAGGACAATGCAGAGGTGGTGCAGTCCCTCCTGAGCATCGGCTGTTGCCCTCTTTTGGGAGAACCGAGGGCAGGTCCGGCAGCTGGATGTTCAGGTCTGCAAAGTGCTGCCCTCTCCTCCTGAGGACAACCACCTCTTGGCTACTGAGGAGGCTTCCTCCCTCCCCAGCCCTGGTCAGCCCTGCCCAACCCCCACTGCCACCCACACCCTTGTCTGGGGCCTCCAACCACCCCACCACCCTGTCCTGGAGCTGGGAGAAGCCTGGGAGTCAGGCGGGGTCCCCACGCCCAGCTGCCCAGCTCTCCGGGTTGGCCAGTGTGCGGGACGCAGCCAGGGAGGCAGGGGCTGGCGTGCTTGGGGTGCAGCTGGGCAGGGAGCCAGAGGCACCGCTCCCCCCGCCAGCACCTGAAAGCCTGGCCAGCCTTGAGGGGCTGCGGCCGCGCATCCTCAGCAGGAGCCTCTCCCACCCCAAGCCTCCTCCGCTAATCCAGTCATTCCAGGTGGACTCTGTGGACGCTGTCCTGTCATTAGAAGTCACAATCTGCATTCAGATGGGGACAGATCCCCAGTGGCAGGCAGACTGGCCCTCACCACACCCTCCATGTGCTCACTCCTCTGCAGGAGTCCTGAGCCTGAGGCTGACGGTCCCTGGAGGAGTTGTGAATGGGCAGCCCCTGTCCTCTGTGCTCTCCCACCGGGCACATCCACACAAGCCCAGGAGCTCACTTTTGTGGGCAGGTGTGAGGGCCGGGGACAGTCACCACAGCCAGGACACACCGTGCAGGGTGACGCTTCTAACTTTTCCTCCAGCCTTTGAGGTCTGGGGACACAGCAGCTTGGTGGGGGCAGCTGTTCAGAGGTCTCCGTCCTCTTTGCTTTGGGAAGCTGGCCGTGTGTTGGAATGGGGATTGGATGCATTACAGAGATGGATGGACCGGGCTGTTCCCGAAGAAGGGGGTAACTCCACATCCGTATCAGACCCCCAGCAGTCACCAGTAGCGCACAGCACTCATCTGAGTAGGAAAGAAGACGGCAGGGCTCCCGCTGCTGTGCATTATAAAGTCTGCATTAGTCAGGGCTGGTCCTTGGGCATTCATTCATCCATCCCACGAATACATATTAGGTGACTACTGTATGCTAAGAATACAGCAATGGGCAAGAAATCACTGTTTGCTTTCAGGGAGCATACAGTCTAGAGGGAGAGGCAGGTGTCAGATTAAAATTATTTAATTACTGTAGTGATTGGTCTCATAAGGCAAGTTACAGGATTCTATAAAAATATTCAAAAGGTGATCTATGACCTAGAATAGGGGGTCCTGGAGGACTTCCCAAAGGTGATCCCAAAGGATGTGTAGGATTTAGTAGGCAAAGAGGAGACGAATGAGTATCCTGGGTGAGGAGATAGCATGTGTAAAGATCCTGGGGCAGGTGGGAGGGAGCTTGCCATGTTTGAGGGACTGAAAAGAAGCCGATGTGGAAGAGGATGTCTCAGCCCAAGGAGCTCACAGAGTGGGGTGGGGTGGAGGGCAGGCTGATGGGACATGAGCCCCACCACCAACACACACACTTCTGTGCACAGAGGTGAGAGTGCAATGCTGTGGGGAGGGGAGAGAATCTTCTGGAAGGCTTCCTGGGTGGGCAGCTCTAAAGGTAAAAGGGCACAGTAGGCACCAGGAGGGGAGGGAGCTCTGTTCTGGTCTGGAGGGGCCAGCTGAGTAAGAGGAGAGGGTGAACACCCCGTCAAGGGGGTGGGCACAGCCTGTCCCGACACCAGAGTGCCCAGGCTGGGTCAAGGGTGGATGCGCCGGAGAGCAGGGCCCAGGCCCCAGCAGACTCTTCCCGGGAGCCTGGCCCCTCGGCTGTCATGCTCTCTTTTTCTGAATAGGAGGCTGGCAGGGCTTCTACATTATTAATAGTGACACATAGTAAACATTTTGATAATTGTCACAGCCACAGGCTCTGAGATGCAGCACCAGCTGTTGCCAGCATGAAAAAACAGCAAAACGCAGGCGCCTGCACGGCGCACACCCCCGAACGCTCGTGCCTGCGTGCCCCACTCTCTGCCTTTCTTCTCCCCGCCACAGACACTTCCCCAGCTCAGCCTGAAGTGGGGTGCTTGGTAATATAGAGGAGGGGCTCTCCCCAGCCTGACCCTTCAGAGCCCCAGGTCAGGCCCTGGGTGATCAGGAGAATCGGGAGGACCCAGGCTCCAGCCAGAACTCCAGCCAAGGTTCCTGGGCTGACGCCCCCCATAGAGTGGGCCGTGCTGTCCTCCCAAATATCTCCCCTCGCACAATCCCCTCACCCCACCCCCCTCCCAACCCCGCTGCAATCGAGAGGCAACAGCCTGTCTTCGAAGCCCTGAGTTAGGCTAGGACAGGCCGGAAAGGTGGGTTTTCCCGTGGGACACGAGGAGAGGTGTCTTCCTTGAAATTCTCCTGGCAGGGCTGGTCTTCTCGGAGTGTTACCTTTTTGAGTGGGCGGGCGGCTGCTTGTCCAGGAGACCAACCAATGGATGGATGTCAGCCTGGAGGGAGGGCCACTGTCCTTGGCTCTGCCTGTTCACCGTTTCCATCAGTGACCGGAGGTGTGGGAGGCGTGCTCTCAGAATGGAGCAGAGGGGGCCCGGCGCATAGGATCACAGACCAGGGTTCCCCCAGGCCAGAGCTTAGGCCATAGGAAGGTGTAGGAATGAGTGCACAGTCCCCTCTGGGAGGCTCAAGAAATTAATAAGAGGGGGAAACTTACCTTGCTAGCAGTTTGGAGGGAAACGACTTGGGGACTTGAGTTTCTCCTCAGTTTGGCGTGGGACTGGCTATGTCATTTGCAAGCCCCAGTGCCGAATGAAAATGTGGGGCCCTTGTTTGGAAAGCAGGCAAAAAAGTGCTGTTCAAGGTACTAAAATTTCAAACTTTTTCCTTACGTCTGCCTCTCTCTTCTGCTCACCTGCATGAGCCATTGTTCCAACGTACTTCTCTTACAAAGCCCAAGTTCAAAGATAAAATTATTGAGAATTTCAAGACGGCGACAACAATGCATTAAACTGAGCGTAAGCCCCGAGTGACCTCACAGGTCTCGCACCTGCAAAGCCAGCCCTGGCGCAGTGTGAGCCACAGAGTTACAGAGCAGGAGGTGCAGCTGTGGTCAGGAGGACTGTCCCTGCGAGGGAGGGGACAGCCCATGGGGCCCTGCTCAGTTCAGTACAGGGTGCTGGGGGCCACACATACAGAGGACGCTGACACCCAGGCGTGGGTGTAAGAGATTTCAGCACGGAGGGCAAACCATGTCATCGGAGGGCAGTGGAAGAAAATGAGGCTCTGCCGTCTGGCAAAGAGAATTGTATAGACAAATCTATATGTGCCAGGAGGAAGGACGGGATGAGATGGGAGTGTAACAGGAAGGGGAACCCACCCCGAGTGGTCAGGGAAGGCTTCTCTGTGAGTCTGCTCAGCCTGCCACAACAAAGCTCCACGGGCGGGCACTTAACAACAGGCATCTGTTGTCGCACAGTTCTGGAGGCTGGAAGTCCGAGGTCAAGGTGTCGGCAGGGTTAACTTCTTCCGAGGCCTCTGTCCTTGGCTTATAGGTGCCTGTGTTCTCGCTGTGTCTTCATGTGGTCTTTCCTTTGTGTGTGTCTGCGTCCTAATCTCCTCTATTATAAGGACCCCAGTCACATTAGATTAGAGCCCACCCATATGGTCTCGTTTTACCTTACTTACCTCTGCAAAGACCCTGTCTCCAAATGCAGTCACGTTCTGAGGTACCGGGGTGAGGACTTCAACATCTGCATTCTAGGGGGGCACAATTCAGCCCATAACAGAGCAAGTGCTATTTGAGCTCAGATCTAAATGATGAGAAAAGATAGTTAGTGAAGGGAAGGGAGGGCTCGTCCAGACAGAGGAGCGTCATCTGAGAAGCCCTTTATGAGAGAATGTAGGGTGCTTCCAAGAGGCTATGTGGTGGGGGGGTTGGGTGGGGAGGGCGCTGGAGAAGATTCTGGAGAGTGATGCCTGATGAGGTGGCAGAGGGTGGCAGGGGCCTGACTCCACAAGGCCCAGTAAGAACTGTTGTCTCTATTCAAGGGCCTGGTAGGATTTGATTTTGAAAAGATCACTTTGATGTTTGACTTACAGTGAGGAGAATGGACTATATATTGGTCTCGATTCTTCAGAGGGGCAAAACCAATAGGAGAGAGATATATATAGTCATGTGTCGCTTAACGATGGGGACACATTCTAATAAATACATCGTTAGGCAATTTCGTCGTCGTGTGAACATGATAGAGTGTACTTACTCAAACCTAGCTGGTGTAGCCTACCACACACCTGGGCTGTATGATACTAATCTATGGGACTGTTACCGAGCAAGGGCTCACTGCCCAGTGCACATAGAAGCCAATACCATGGCACTGGCTTTTGAGAAAAGAAAAAGCTTTTATTTGCAGGGTCAATTGGTAAGGAGACAGGAGGCAAGGCTCTCAAATCTGTCTCTCTGATCCAAGGTTGAGGGCAAAATTTAAGGCAAACTTGGCAGAAGCTGGTTGGCTAGTCTCGAATCAGTCCGTGTATGGTAATCAAGCTACTTGGGCTGCTGGAAACCAGATTTTCCTTATTGAAGGACTTCTCTATTCGTAAAGGGCTCCAGTGGCAACATTTCTGAAGATTCTTGGTTCCAGGGTCATCCTGGGGCTATAAGATCCCACATGGCACGTGTGCAGTGCTGTCTCTGTTTTGAGCAAGGTTTGATTAATCAACAACCTGTTTTAAGGAAGCAAAACTAATTTAAGCTGGTCAATGTTTTATGTGCTATTTCAGGACCACTGTCGCATAGGCAGCCCATCGTTGATTGAAATGTCATTATGTGACACATATGGTCATATATCATATATACATATGTTATGTTCATGTATATATAAATATAAATATTTATTATAGGGAATTGGCTCACGTGATTATGGAGGCTGAGAATTCTCATGATCTGCCTGTTGCAAGCTGGAGACCCAGAAAAGCTGGTGATGTAATTCCAGTCCAAATTTGAAGGCCTAAAAACCAGGAGAGCTGATGGTGTAAATCCCAGTCCGAGGGCAGAAGAAGACCAGTGTGCCGGCTCAGCAGGCAGACAGGAAGAGAAAGGGCAGATCCCTTTTTCTGTTTTGTTCCATTCAGGCCTTCTATGGACTGGATGACACCCACCCGCACTGGGGAGGACCATCTACTTCACTGAGTCTGTCGATTCAAATGCTAATCTCATCTGGAAACACTCTCACAGACACACCCAAAAATAACATTTAATCTGGGCAGCCCGTGGTGCAGTCAAGTTGACACAGAAAATTAGCCCTCGCAGACTGGAAGACCTGCAAGAGGATGTGGGGGATGAGCAAGAGATTCTTGAAGGGGGCAGGCAAGAGATGGTGGCAGTGGGGGCCAGGGCTGTGGCAGCCAGGATGGAGAGATGTGGAAGAAGGCCAGAGAGAAGGGGTAGAATCGACAGGGCCTGGGGAGGTGTTGGATGGCTCCTGGGTCCCTGACCTGGCCAGCTGGGGGTGCCACCTCCGAGGGAGCCCAGCTGGAGAGGAAACCTGAGATGGGCACGTGGCAGGGAGGTGAGAAGGGGGGAGAGCTTGGTTTGGAGCACGGTAACTCCAAGGTGCCTTGGAGACACTAAGCAGAGATAAGTGAAGGTCCAGGGCCTGGCAGGCTGTGATGACCCAGAGACAAGGCACAGAATGGAAAGGGGACCCGGTCTTGACTGGCTTGAGACAGGCCAGCATTAATGGCTGGGCCGAGGAGGGTGAGCCCACCCTTACCTGCCCGACTTGCTCCAGCTAACCCAGCTCCACGTACTGTTGGCCCAACCCCAGTCCTGGCCCTGGCCCTTTGACCTGGCTGCCACACTGTCCCAAGGGTTCCTGGACCTTCTGCTGTCTCCAATAGGAACCCCCACCCAGGCCTGGCCCACAGAACCTTGCCCTCATGATTCCCCGAATACTAACACCCAACCTGGTATGCATTTTGCTGTGTGTCACTAAGTCGTTAATCGCCACAACCCTGAGAGGTAGGTACTACTGTGATGTATTCGGTTCCTGTGGCTGCTGTAACAAATTACCACAAACTTGGTGGCCTAAAACAACACTAATTTATTATCTTACAGTTTTGGAGGTCAGAAGTCCAAAATGGGTCTCCCTGAGCTAACATCATAATGTCCATAAGGCTCGAGGGGAGAATCGTTTCCTTGCCTCTCCCGTTTCTAGAGCCGCCTGCATTCCGTCTGAAAGCCAGCGCTGGTCCATCTGGTCTTTCTCGCGCTTCGTCACTCTGACAGTAACTCCCTCTTCTACAGTTACGGATCCTTGTAATGACACTGAGCCCACCGGATAATCCGGGATAATCTCCCTATTTTAAAGTCAGCTGATTAGCAACCTTCATTCCATCTTTGTGATGCCTCATCACATATTCACAGGTTCCAGGGATTAGGACGAGGACATCTTTGGGGGCGTTATTCTGCTGACCACCATCCCTATTTTGCACACGAGGAAGCTGAGGCATGAGAAGATCAAGGAGTGACCCAGTGTCACCCAGCTAGCAGGAGAGGAGCCGGGCTTCACGCCCAGGCGGACTGGCCACCGAGCTGTGCAGCAGTCTCTCCTCCTGCCTCTCAGGGAGGGCTGATTCCAGCACTGGGGAAGATGAGGGGCGCCTTGATCTCCTGCGGGTAACTGACCCCCTGATAAGCAGTCCTGTAGGATGGGGACCACCACCCTGCAGTCTCCACAGCAGCCGGGAGCCCCTCTCTTCCCCACTAACCTCCAGCTTCTTGAGGGCAGGGGCTGTGGTCGCTTTTTGCCTGTGAGTCCCTGGCAGCCAGCCCACCGCCTGGGATGTCATCGATATTTGCTATATATGTTAGGTAAATAAAAATATGAAAGACCAGTAAATAAAAATACGAATGACCGGTCCAGGTCCTGGGACTTTAGTGCCGACAGATCACATCTAAGAGTCTTCTGGATCAACTCAAATCAAGACTTTTTAGGTCTCTGAAAAGCCCTAAACCGCAGCTGGCGGCACTTGTGGATGCTATTCCTCCACTCCTCTCAGTCCCTCTCTGGACCTGGATTCCAGCTCTTAGGAGGGTCATTCCATACGGTGGTCTACACCTCCGTGTCCAGTCTGTGTCCTGTCCCCTAACCTGGGCCCTGCCATAGAGGGCGTGTTCCCCGGAAGGGAGAGAATGGAGGGCATGGTGCTCTCGCATCCTTCTGCATCTTCCCCCGGATGCTCTGCTGTGGGAAAGAAGTCAGGAGCACAGGTAGGGCTCAGATGGGGCCCAGGGAGGTGGGACCAGGGCACCAGAACTGCACAGAGGGCTGGGACGCTAATGGGGCGACGTTAGTGCTCCCCGAGGGTGCCGGTAGTAGCAGAGTGAGGTAGTCAGGGCTGAAGAGTTTGTGGCACTGGCTGTAAAATCCACTGTCAGTGGCAGCTGGGCAAAGCCCCACCAGGGTGTGGAGGAGACCTGCAGGTGCTGGTGGCCCCGTCGGGAGGTAAGGAGGGAGGAGGAGAGGGACCTGGTCCCAGGAGCTCGCGGCCCTGAGCTGGCCAGACCCTCCAGGGCATAGTAGAGCCCTCAAGTGTTAGAGCCAGAAGGGACCTTGGAGATCATGTCCACCCTCTTCCTTTCATCCAGAGGAACTGTGGCCCAGAGAGGGTGGGCAGTGGCTCAAAGCCTCACAGCAAGGTGGCCCAGAGCCTAGATCCGGAACCTGGGTCTCCTGACCCCCAGTGCAGTGCTCTCGCATGAGCAGACCACACTGTTTCCAGATGACAGAAGCAGGGGTTCTGGCACCCTCTCAGCACCGTGGGCCCCTCCTGGGTTATTCAGGCCATCCCAATGAGGCCAGGTCCTTGGACAGAGGACAGAGGTCAAAGTGCAGTCCCTGCTGCCAGCTGCCATCTGGAGGGGGTCACACGGGGCAGACCTCACCAGCCTCCAAGCCCTGAGCCTCTGCCCCCGGAAGCCTTTCCCGCCCAAGGTCTCCTGAACTTATCCAACGCTCTGGCCTGGCCCAGCCTGGGGGGCCAGCAGGGAAGGAGCCTGAACAGCACCATCACAGAATGTCGGCCCCCCTCCTGCCTTGTGAGAGAATAGGAGAGGCCAGCAGCTTTTAGGAAAGCTGTCAGCCCCTTGCCTCTCTGGAGGCTCTCCTGAGGCGGGGGAGGTGCTACATTTATGATCACAGAATCCTTTAAAAAGTGCCGATTTTTTATTTGTGATACATTAAGTTGCATTTTCCAGGGCCATGGTGTGCGCAAGTGACCAGTCTGTTCCAGCCAGCCTGCCCCTAACTTTCTCACCCCACTCAGGGAGCCCTACCTGCATCCAGCAAGCCTGCCTGGCTCACTGTCCCCCAAAACACCTGTCCTCTCCCAACTAGCCTTCCAGCCTTCCCCTGTCCCCTTCCTTCTTGGAAACCCTGCCCATCCTTCGGATACGAGTCTTCTACCTTCTTCCCCCAGGAACGCCATGTGCATCCTTGGAAGTCCCATGCTGGTGCTCGTGGTCTCATCATCCTACATCTCCCACAACCACCTTCGCCCAGAGGTCCCAGGTGGCCCCTTGTCCTCGGGAATTTGGCTGCCGTTCAGTTCTGTTCACTAGGAACCCAGTGGCCCTGCTGTGGTCCTCGGTGCAAACTTCCTCATCCCACAGAGGACGTTTATCCTGCAGAAGTCGTCCCCCCGGCCCCCAGCTGGTGCCTGGCACGTGGTGGGGGCGCTCACTGTGGGCTTCAGGTTGATTTGTTCTTCACTGTCTATCCCATCTTCCCCGCGAGTCTGCAGCCCCTCGGAGCAGAGCCTGCCTCCTCGCGAGAACCCACACCCTGCTCCTGTTCGTGTTCCTCTCCCTGCCCCGACCCTTGAGTCGCAGTTGTCTAGGTGTGTGCTCTGTCTCCCACACTGGCTGAGCTCCTCGAGCAGAGATTGTCTATCCATCCTTAATTCCATAATTAGAAAGACAACAGTCATGTAGTACTTACCAAGTGCCAGACGCAATCCTACATGCTCTGCACGTGTTAACTCTTTAAATCCTTACCACGACCTTGTGAGATCAATGTGACGACCACCCTGCTCTGCAGATACGATACAGCATGGCGCAAGGGGGTTATGTGTCTTGCTCCAGGTCATATGACTAGCAAGGGGCAGTGCTTTACCCCAAACAGGTGCACTCTAGAATCCATGCTCTCGTCCACGTCACTGCCCCACCTTTCACACTTCAGCACAGTGCCTGGCCCTCGGCGGGAGTTCAGGAAATACTCGATGAACAATTGAATGAATGAGGTGCCTGGTTGGAGTGACTTCTTCTGAGAGCCCTGGGGTGACTGGGACAAGTTCAGAGTCCATGAGGAGGGAGGCCCGTCGACTAGAGAATTCTCCAGTGTGGCCCAGGTCAAGTCAGAACTCAGCAGTTGCTCTGATCTTTACAGCAACCATGGAGGTGTCATGAGCCCCACTGTATGCAGAGAGGCCAGCAGCTCAGAGGGCTTTAGTGGCCTGCCTGGTCATCCTGGGTGTAGGGGAAGAGCCAGCATACTCATGTCCCCCAGATTCCCAAGCCTGGGTAGAACCCAGCCTCCCACTCTAGGAGCTCAAGGAATGTGGATTATCCAAGACTGTAGGGGTGATCTCTGAGCTAACCCCCCATTAAAACCCTGAGCAGAGAGGACAAGTGACTCCCCAAGGCCTACGGCTGGGCTGTGCCAGGTGTGGGACCTGAACTCCTTGTCTGTGGGTGTTTCCTCCATGCCCAGATGCATCTCCGGGTGTGCTGCTGGGTTCCCATCAGAGAACTGTACTTCTCGAGATTCAGCACTTGCCGTCTTGGTGAAGTTTGACTTGGGTCGTTATTAACATGAGTGTCTGAGCTTCTAGCACAAGCTGCGGTGGTAGAGAGTCTAGAGACATGCGGAGAGGCGGGGGAGGCCAGGCTGGCACCAAATGCTCATTAAAGAAGCGAGGGTGAGGCTCTTAGTGCATCTCTTGGTTCAGAAGGGTGGGAGGGGGTGCTGTGTGCATGGGGACTTTTGTCACCTGGCCGACACCTGGGCCTGGGGGGGAGGGGCTGGCCTGGAGGGACAGCTCCACAACACCCTCCCCCAACATGCTCACACAGGTGAGTACCCAAAGTTGTTGCTGTTGAGAAAAGGGAGATAAAAAACAGGTTCCTAATCTGGGTGGCTCGGAAGGAGTTGAAGGTGCAGATGGGAGAGAAGGCAGGAACGGGAGGGTGATCAACAGTTTGGTGTGTGTGTGTGTGCATGTGCATGCTTGTGTGTGGGCATACTTGCATACGTGTGTGCACGTTTGTCAATGTGTGTACGTTTTCATGCACGTATGTGCACGTGTCCGTGTGTGTGCATGTTTGCATACGAATGTGTGCGTGTGTGTCTGGGTGTGTGTGATGTCAGATGTGATCTGAGCTCACCTCTCAAATTTGACCAAGGGGGACTGATTGATCAATTAATTATTTAATCAACTAATTGATTTTAAAAATACTAATTCATGCATTTCATAAATATTTATTGAGCACCTTCTGTGTACCAGGCACTGTTCTAGGCACCGAGGATATGGAAGTTAAACAAAACAGACGAACTCCCTCACCTTCGTGGAGCTTACATTCTCAAGAGAGGCAGAGAATAGGGAAGTACAGAGATGTAAGAGGTAGTGTCAGGAAGGGACAAGGCCCATGAGCAGACCTAAGCCAGTCGAGGGGGGAGTGGCACTGGGTTGCCACTGTGCTGAGGATGGTCTGGGAGGGCCTCTCTGAAGAGGTGACATTTGGACAGTGACCCAGATGAAAATGCTAACATACATTATCAGTAATTCATTATTAGAATTAGTATTTCTCTCCTCCCAGGAGAGCCAGGAGGAGCCGAGGGCACCCAAGAGTAAGGCCCTGATGAAGGGCCAGGCATGGCATGTGCTGGGAGTACAGAGGGGCGGTGTGGCCTGTGTGTGAGGGAGACTGGAGGCAGTGTCCAGTCCACGTGGGGCCTTGCGGGTCCGGTGCAGACTTTGGATTTTACTCAGCGTGTGAGCAAGGGCCGCTGGAGGCTTTAAGCAGGGCAGTGGCGGCGGCGTGATCCGATTTATGCGTTAAATTGATCCCTGTGGGTGCCACGTGGGGTGAGGCCTAGGGAGCGGAGGAAGCAGGTGCACCAGTGAGGTGGTCCAGGCCAGAGATGGTGGTGGTCCGGGCAGGGTGCTGGCAGTGGAGTGGTGAGAAGGGGTCGGATCCTAGGCGCATGTTGAAGGTAGAGCGGGAGGATGCACTGAGCTGGTGGCTTGGATGTGAGAGAAAGATCGGACTCAAAGATGACTCCAGGGGCTGGGGTCCTGGCAGCTGGGTGAATGGTGGAGGTGCCCGTTCCTGAGATGGAGCAGACTCGGGGGGCAGTGAGGTTGGGGAGGTGACCCAGTGGCCTCTGGGACATTGGGAAGGACAGGGAATGTGGCCGGTCCACTGACTCTGGGGTTGCTGGTGTCCTGGTCCTGGTGAAGGACTGAGGTGGGAATGTGGTGGTTGGGCCCCCAGCCCATGATGCCCAGAGCTCAGGGGCTCCTCTGTCACCTTCCTTAGCCACATCATGTCTTGTAATAAAGAGAGACCCTGGCCACCTCCTGTGCCCACTTCCCATTGTCCAACTAGTCCCTGTGGCCCAGAGTGTGTTCTCTGAAGAGTCTTGCTCCGGCACTGGGAAGGCGTCTAGGGGTGGCTGACCAGGAGGAAGCCAGAGGATGGAGAGGGGCCATCCCATGCCCAGGTCATCGCCCCCAGCGGAGGTGGTGCTGCCCATAGCAGCAGGGCCATTTGGCAGTCACTCACTCATGCATTCAGTCATCCATTCATTCTGTGCACCTGCATCCAACACCTAGGCAAGTGTTGACACTAGAGATGCCTGTCCTCCCCAAGGGGCCCAGAGTCCAGAGAGGAAGAAATGACTAGGGGCCATTACAAGTGAGCATGTTAGGTGTTTGATGGTCTAGAGGTTTCCCTGGGGGAAAATGTCTCAGCTGAAAGGTGAAGGACAAATAGGAGCTAACTAGATTGGGGTTGGGCAGATGGAAGAAATATCGGCCATGAGGACTGGAGACAGGGGAAAAGTCAGCGACAGTAAGATGTCGATACCCCTTCCCTGGAGGACTTTAGAGCAAGCCAGACATCATCTCCCTGGGTCATTCGCTGTGCCCACTGTGTGCCAAGCTCTGGGCTCATGCTGGAGATAAAGAGACAAAACAGACGTTGTCCCGTCCCTATGGAGCTCAGAGAATAGCAAGGAAGGCAGATGGTAAGCAAATAACTACACAAATAAAAATGTGACTAGGAAATGTGGTGTGTGCTAAGAAGGACGAGAACTGGGTGGTAAGAGCAAGCGTGGCAGAGCGGCAGGGGTGGGCTCCCGGAGGGGGTGCCCTCGAGGGCTAGAGGGTGATGGGAGTTGGGAGTGGGCTTCAGTGCTCCAGGCAGAGAAAGCAGCACGTGGGGTGGGTCAGTGGTTATTAAACTGTGTCCCGAGGAACCCAGAATTCACAGAGGTGCCCCAGCCCTTGTTACAAGTCGGGGGGGACAGGGCAGGCAGTGAGGGGACAGGGAAACAGATAGGCCTCGGACCCCCAGCCTCACCCCCATTTGGATGAGGGAGTCTGCCTTTGCTCTGTTTTATCTATTGGGACCAGTATAGGATTTTATTAGGATCAAGGCTAAGACCATTTGAAAGCTCTGATTTCGGAGGAGACAGAACATCTGGACCCAGCATCTGAGATCTCACTTGCCTGAAGTGTAGGCCCCAGAAATGTACATCTTTCTCAATGATGGGTGGAATGTCTCCACCATAGAAGGGAGGGAATCTGTGGAGGCAACCGCCCGGTTCCGGGGCGCCGGGCACACCCCAGGGGAATCTGGCTGGCTGGCTGTCCTTCCCGTGGGATGTCAGGTCAGCCTTGGGTGTGGAAACTCTGGCCTGTGTTGTCACAGGGGCAGCAGGGGCTCTGCCTGACCCCCCATGGGCTGGGGGATGCCCCAGGGAGGAGAGAGCCACTGCAGTGGGGACCTGGTCAGAGAGGGCAGGAGAGGGCAGGGCTTACCTTTCCTGGAAGATGGGCCAGGCGGGAAGCTATGTTTCCAGTAAGAAGGCGCAGCCCCCGCTGGCTGCTCACATACCCCCTGACTCTAACAGGAGGGCTCTCTGCGCTCCTCGGTGGCCCTCAGGAGTGCTGTGGAGAGCTGTTTACAGCTAAGTGAGCTGTAATGGCTTTCTGCGGTCATTAGACATGGCTGTAGGGAGCGTCTGAGGGGCCGCCCGGGCTGGGCTCCGCATGCTCCCCCAGGACCCAGATCGATAAGCGGGCGATGGGCCTGGGAGAGCCACAGAGCTCCCTGAGCAAAGGTGGCTGCTAGGGACCACGCTGGGGCTCATAGTAGCCACACTTGACCGCAGGTCATGAGCTCGGGCAGAGTGGGGGAGCTCCTGAGAACAAGAACCCCAAAGGACACAGAGCGTATGGCGTTGGCCGTGTTCCCGGAGGCCTGGGCTGGGCCGGGGGAACCATTTCAGATTAAATTTGATTCAGTCCAGCGAGCATTGGGAAGAACATGGGAATGAGAGAATAAGGCCACTCCTAAGACCTCCGGCATTACAGAAAGACCTGGCTTTGAGCTCCATTGTGCCACAGGCAAGTGATATTACCTCTCAGAGTCTCAGTCTCCCCATCTGTAAAATGGAGCTAAAATAGCACACTTGGTGGGATAGTTATGAGGATGCAGTGAGGTAATTTAAGTGCCTAGCATGTAGTAAGTGCTCAGTGGAGGGTAGCTGCTACATTGTCATTGTCTTCATCGTCATCATCACCTCCACTACCATCATCACCACCACCACCACCATGATCATCATCATCATCATCACCATCATTATCATCAGCATTATCTTACCACTATTGTCATCATCACCATCATCACTGTCATCATCACCACCACCATCATCATCATCACAATCATCATCATCATCACCACTATTGTCATCATCACTATCATCACAATCATCCTCACCATCATAATTACCACCATCATCATTATTATCATCATCACAATCATCATCATCCTCATCATCAATATCATCATCACCACCACCATCATCACAATCATCATCATCCTCCTCATCATCCACTTCATCATCACCACCACCATCATTGCAATCATCATCATCCTCATCATCATCATCATCATCACCACCACCACCATCATCGCAATCATCATCATCCTCATCATCAACATCATCACCACCACCACCATCATCACAATCATCACCATCATCATCACCACCACATCACCGGAATCATCATCATCCTCATCATCAACATCATCATCCCCACCATCATAAGAGGTGCTCAGTGGGTCTCACTGTTTTTTTCACTAATCTATTGTCAGATGGCAAAGCTGAGCCTCCTGCTTACCTAGGCACCCAGACAGCAGGAGGAGCCTGCCTCATTCACCCTTACGTGCATTCAGAGACTATTTATTAAGCAGCTATTCTGGGCTGGGCTTTGGGGAAATAGAACAAGTTGCTCACGATCTGTGGGTTGTGTGGTTTCTGGGCTGGATGCAGGGGGTGGTGAGAGCAGCGTCCTGAGGCCGGGCTGAGCTTAGGAGGCTGGGGTGTGAGCAGCGGCAGGGAGGGGAGGTGGATGTGGCAAGGATGGCCCATAGGTCCATGTCTGCCTTGCCCAGTGCAGGCTCACTTTCTCTCCAGGACTGTGAGGCTGTCCCGAGGGGCTCTGGGGAGAATAATGGGGGCTGTCTGACTGTCTGCCTCCCCCTAGTCAAAGCCTGGAAGACTTAGGGCTCTGAGGTCTTATTGCTCATCCCTCACCCAGAGTAAGTGTCCTGCGTCCACTGCTGCGGCCTCCTGTAACTCAAGCCCTGCTGCGGAGCAGCTCCTCAGACACTTTTATTAGCCCCATATCTTCTGGAGCTGAGAGCGGGGCATAGCTCTGTCCTTCCTAGAAATCTGGGAAAAAGACAAGGGAGTCGATGCTTACGAAGTTACAGGTCTGGGCTTGGAGCTTTGTTCTAAGGGTCTTTACTGAGGGTTCTAACCGCCCACCCACCAGTGTGAGGGGGATTGACCCAGGTTTCTTCCTTTGTCTGGTATTTTCCAGACTGCCCATAGTGTCCACAGTGGTTCTCAACCCACATCGCACCTTAAAATCACCTGGAGGGGCTTTAAAAATTCCCAGTGCCGGGGCCCAAGTCCCACTGCTTCTGATTTAATTCATCTGGGGTGGGGATTGTTTTTGAAAAGCCCCCCACATATGTGATTCCAATGTGCAACAAGGGTTAACAGGCACTAATATAAAGGAAAGAAAATGGGCTTCCAGCCCTGGCAACACCACTTACTGTGTGATCTTAGGTGAGCTGCTCAACATCTCTGAACCTTAGTGTGGATTTCTTTTTTAAAAAATTAATTAATAAACAAATCAAAATGGAGACAGGAGTTCCTGGTTCTTAAAGAGGTAACTGTGAATGTCAGTTAAGAAAAGGTAAGCAAAGGCACCGAGCATCTGCTAGGTGCTTTTGTGGCCTCAGCCCCCTCTGTGCGCTCTTTAGAGAGAGGACAGGATATTGTCATATAATCTATCACAAAGCATGCATGTAGCCCGCAGAGACATAGGCCCAGCTGCCCAGTGGTTTTTAAGGTAAAGCAGGGGCGCTGGCCACTCCTTCTGTGGGGCATTGGGTTCATGGATATTACTCTTTGCATTCATCCTACTTGGGCTTCATGGAGTACCTTGAGTCTGCAATTTGTCTTTCTCCAAGTTTAGGGGATTTTCAGCCCTTCTTTCTTCAAGTACTTCTTTCTGGTCACCCCAAACTCTGTCCTGTAGCTCTTTAGACCAGTAAGATGGTGGGTTTTCTGTCTGGATTTTAGCTGCCCCACTTGGCAGAGGCTGGACCCTGCCCTCAAACAGAACCCCGTGAATGTGGGAAGCTCAACCAGGGCCTTCTGAGCATCGACTCCCCTCCGGTGTTGGCTGCTCTTGGTTGCTCTCCAAGGCCTTCAGGTGGTTGTTTGTAATTGTTATCTGTGGGAGGAGGGTTGGTCTGGTAGAAGCCACTCCAACCTTACCAGAAGCCCACAGCCCAGCTGTTTGGTCTCAAAGTCCTGGAGAGTGGACAGGAGGATGCCAGGCACCTCTCTGGGTCACACCTGCATCCAGTGGGATTAGTTAAATCACTTGTCCGCCATGACCGCGTGGCCCAGAGGCTCAGGCCCACTTGAAGCAGAAACTGATCCAGCACAACATGGAAGCCCCCAGCCACATGTGGCCAGTGTGACTGAGCAACTGAAGTTTTAGTTTATTTCATTTTAATTAAGTTAAATTTTAAATAGCTAATTTTAAATGTGGCTAGTGGCTGCCGTATTGGCTGGTGCAGGTCTAAGCGAATGCAAGAAATCGAAGTGTGAATTTACAGAAAAACGTAAAACAAGGTAACTACAAAAATGGTTTATGGAAAGATTTACTGTAAGAAAGAAGAAGAAAAAAGAAAACTCACCCAGGGCATTGGAAATGGGATTTTATTTACCCCCTTCCCCCCAAAAGAGGTATACCTAGAAGAGACCCTGTCAGGGCCCCGTTGCACCGCGAAGTTGCTCCTGGTATTTCAAACTGAGTCATATTAGGGAGCAATTACAAAGGGACACAAAAGACATTTTTTACACTGTGAATCCCCCTAAGATATCTGAGATATGATGTGATTGATAAAAATTAGATTTGCCTGTTACTTCTGGGGGAGCACATTTCTGGCTCCATGTAAAGTTGCCCATGACTGGCTTTGTCTCAACCCGGCCTTGCGGGAAGCCCTGAGTCTCCTAGGTGGTGGGCATCTGCGCGAGCTCTCCCACCAGCAGTGGTCTGAGAACCAGGGTGGGGTCATCTCCCCCTTCCCCGCCTCCCTCCCTCCTTCCCAGAGTGTTTAGAGCCTGAGGTCCCAGGCAGACTGCCTGAGTTGGTATTCTGCTTCAACACAGCTCTGTGGCCTCAGGCGCTTCTGTGTGCCTCGACTTTCACATCTGTAAGGTGGGGGAAGTGAATGAACCTACCTCCTCCGGCTGTCATTAGGATGAAATGGGTGAGATGTATAGAGCATGGACGTGTCATTTACAGCATGTGGTAAACTGCTCAGTATGTCTTGGTGACTATTTTTCTTTCTTGCTTGCTCCCTCCTCTGGGCTAGGTTCTCTGTCCCTCTCCCCGCTCTTTCTGACTGCCCCAAACCCCAGGGCTCACCGCCGTCTCCCCAGCTCCTCCTCCCCTGCCTGCCTGCTTCTCACCCCTCTGGCTTCTCTCTCTCCTTTGAGGAGCATCTGGCCTCCTGTTCCCTTCAGACTCCATGGAGTGGTTGTTCTCTCGTATTTCCACCTGCTTCAAGCGCAGAACTGAAGGGATGCCCCAGAAATTTGGTAATCAAGATAAATCACGTTTTAATGCAATATTTTAAAAAATCCAAATTAACACAAAAATTCCACACTGAACAAAATATCAAAATATTCAGTAAAAGCAGGATCTGACCCTGTACCTGCATGGCTCACCTCCCTCGCCTCCCTCAATCCCAGCCCTGTTGGAGCTGGTCTTTATTGAACATTTTGATATTTTGTTCATCAGGGAATTTCCTACATTAACTTATATTTTTTGAAATGTGGCATCAGAGTATTACTGACCTTGATGACTGAGATTTGTGGCACCCTTCTCTTAAATTTTGCACCCGATGCCTCACTCTCTCATCCTGGCCCTGCAACAGAGAGTCCTTGAGGTCAGAGACTCTTTCCAGGGGAAGCCAGCCGAGAGGTCTTAACAATCCCCAGATGGCCCTCTGGCTCTCAGCTCTCAGGCCACTCACTCCTTGTCCAGTCTTGTAGCCATTGGAGGCTGTCCCTGGGCCATGGAGAGGAAGAAGGTCCCTGTGACCCAGTGATCCCAAGTGCTCCAGAGTGAGCCCTGTGACATGCACCTCCAGGGCCCAGGATGACAACCACATAGCATGGCCTGAAGAAGGAAGCCAACTGCTCCTTCTCCAGGCAGCCCAGAGAACCGTGTCTTCTTGGCTACTTCTCTGCAGCCACCTCACCATTTGGGGACCTCCCAGGCTCTGTGTTGACGTCTCCTCTCCCTACCCCCATCCCTGTCTTGGTCTCTCTCCTCCACCTCCCTCTTTCCCCACGACCTCTTCATTGTCTATGGGGGAGGCCAGACTGAGGGCTGACTGCGGGCATGAGTGGGTGTGTGGGTAGAAGAGGGCCGGGCAGACAGGGCCCAGCCCTGCCAACCCAGTCATTGCCTCCCTCTCACACCCACCACAGCTCTCTTTCCAGACCCAAAATAGCTCCCCCAGCCCCACCCTTGGCCCCATCTCGGGCGCAGCTAGAAATGCCCAAGCTGTGGGAGCCTGGGTGGGAGTGCTTGCCAGATCCCCAAAAGCCTGGCAGAGTGAGCAGGAGCAAGGCGGAGTCCCAACTCTTTCCTATACCTGTGGGCAGTGGGGGGAGGGAGGGGACACCAGCCTGGCCTGTTGTCACCATCCCACAAACCCCCTTCCTGACCTCAAAGGGTGTCCTAGCTCCTGTGACACGTCCTTGCTGGCAAGTGGGAGCCTTGGCCCCGAGCCGGCCACTGTTGGGGAGCCCGTGTGTTCCTGAACCAGAGCCGGGGAAGGGGTGGGAGCCAGCAGTCTACCGAGGCAGTGTCCATACACCGCGATCCTAGCCAGCCTTCCCAGGAACCCTGCAGGCGGGCACGTGGTTACCTGGTGTTCCTCTTCTCAACATGCTGGATGTCTGGATGTTGAAGCTCTATATTTACATGGCCAGTGAATAACTGCTGTCCTGACATCCCCGGAACGCTCCACGTTCCAACAAGTGAAGGGTGAACGCCCCATAGCCCAGTGTCATTCCATTCAAGCCGCGCCAGTGTGTTTCTGGTTATTACATATTTTAATGACACCTGTCTGTAATTGGTTCTCATGATTTGGAGTCGTGGTACTGGTGGTGACTGCACTCTACAGATGAGGACAATGAGGCTCTAAGGCTTCAGCAATTTGCTCAAGGCTGGATTCGAACCTGGCTCCATGTGGGTCCAGAGCCCGTGCACTGACCTCCGTATTACACTGCCTCTCCGGGCAGGGCCAAGGCAAGACTCCAGAGCAGAGACCTGCTTCCCCTGCAAGACAACCTAAAGGACTCCCAACCCTCCATGCCGACTAAAGACCACGAGGAAATGCTCGTGAAGGGGCCATGGCGAGTAGCGGTGCCCACCTTCGGGCACATGGTCAGGCCCCTGACTAAAAGGCTTGAGTTGTCTCCCCCTCTTTCCTGTCCTATGTTGGCAAGGTCTTTGTGGCATCATTGCCCTGGGCACAGACATTGAGGGGCCCTTGTCCCTAATAGGACTGGAAGGTGTGAACAGAAAGAAAGAGGGAGGGGCTCACCTTACCTGCCCATCCCGCTGAGTCTACCCGCCTGGCCCTTCGCAAGCTAGAAAGCAGCCACATGGAAGTGTAATTTGTACTATAGAAAGGGAAAGGAGGGGAGGACAGGGGAGGGACCAAGGGGTGTGGCTCATGGCGGGGGACCTGCCCCCGACACCATCCTGCATTCTTCTCAGGGCTTGGTGCTCTCACCTGCATGTCCGTCCCAACCACCCCTTCTCCTTCTTCCATGCCAGCAGAAAGTTCTCAACTTGAGAGCCCACAAAGAATTATAACACACGTTATAATGTAATATATCTTGTATTGTATGGTGTTATATTACTGCTATCCTGTATTATACTATATTCCATTTATTGACTCCTTGCTCCGCGCCATACACCATGCCAACTGTTTGACATACATTATCCCATTTAGTCCTCAGAGCCATTCTATGATATATACATCACTATCATCTCTACATTCCCAGTGAGAAAACCCAAGCCTCAGAGAGGTTAAGTAATTTTCCCAGAGTCACACAGTCGGCGTGTGAGCTCCAGTGCCGTGCTGTCTTCTTGTTGGGGTCCCTCTGCCCCACTTGGCCTTGGCCTCCTCTCCCAGCCTCGGCCCCTCGGCTGCACCTCCGATGTCACTCCAGTGGGTCAGATGCTCACAGATTAAACAACCAGCCATGCCCCTCCAATCCCCTTAGGCCTGGGACAGACACTTTCAGGGCCTGGCCCTTGCACGGGGCCCTGGTGCAGGCAGGAGATTCCAGCTGGGCAGAGAAGAAAGCAGCTTGGTTTTCTCTTTCTCCTGCAGAGAAGGGAGGAGAAGGCTCTCACTTTCCTTCTCACATGTGTGTTCTTATCTCCCTTTGTTTCCTGGCTGACTTTTCATCCTTTGAAATGAGACCCTGTCCTGGGAGCCCAGCCACGGGCTGGAAGAAGCAGGAAGCCGGCAGGCCTGGGGCTGCGGTGGGGGGGAATTCCTCAGCTCAGGACTGTGACCCACGACTCCAGGAGGCAGAGGCAGGAACCCCCCTCGGGGGAGGGTCAAGACCCCCCCCCCCCGCAGCCTTCCCTCAGGGATCTTGGTGGAGATGACAGCGTTCAGCACGGGGCCACCCAGGTCCTGTTAGCTTGGCCACTGACCCAGCATGTGGCCGTGGGAGAGGCGTTCACCTCCTTGTGCCGTGGTCTCTTCATCTGTCTGACAGGCTAACATGCCCACGCTGTGAGCTTCACAGGCTGGACGGTAAGAGGAGCTGCAGTTGGTGTAAAAGTGCTCCAATGTTTTCAAGTGCCATGGAGCTGTTAGAAATGTGCCTGATTATTGTTCTCTTCTGTCCTTCCAACTAGAGTTAGTTTCAGAATAAGGCATCCAAGGCCCTTTCCATCTCTGCCTGGGCATGGTCACTGTCATTAATGGAGGAGTTCTGGAAGGTTCCAGAGGAAATCTGGCAGAACCACATGCAGAGCTAATCTCATGCACACGTTCTCAGGTTCGCTGGTTCCTGAGCTTTGCCCATCGAAGCCACGGGCTGCAAGTCTTTTCTCTCTCTCAGTTCACTGGCAGAGCTTTAGGTTTTTCTCCCTAAACTGACTAGCATCCTTCCTGCTTCAACAGGAGGTGTTTCCCTCGCCCACCGGGAGCTGGTGCTGCTGAGCGCCCCTGGTGTTGGGGATGGGGCAGGAAGCAGATGGATAGAGCATTGGGGAGCGGAGGCCTCCTCGAAAGAGAGAACTGGGCTTGGTTTTCCTGGGAGCCCTGGGGGTCAGGGGGTGAGGGAGGATGGGGAAGCCGGGTCGTCTCCAGCTGCTATTTCTACGGCAGGGCCCGGAGTGGCCCATTGTGTCACTATGTGTGGAGGCTGCAGGCAGATCTTAGCGAGGGCAGGAGGTCTGGTCTCACAGAATTCAAGGAAACTCTTCTTAGTGGGAAAAGCATGAGAATGGCAGGGCTTTGAAGCTTTGGGCTCTCAAGAACCCAGGTATTCTCCATCCTCTATTGAAAGAGGAGCTCCTAATCAAAAAAAGGAGGAGGAGAAGGAGGAGGAGGGAAGGGAGGAAGAACAAAAGGGAGGAAACATTCTTTCTAGGGCCGGCAGCTCCCGCAAGGCCTTTGATCTAAGCCGTGGCAAGTTCAGGCCTCAGTGTTGTGTTGTTCCACGAGCTTCAGTCACTCCAGTCTTACCTCTTAGGAGCAGTGTATTACTCTTATTCCTTGGCGACAGGTGAGGAAGCTGAGGTTCAGAGAAGTTGTGACTTGCTCAATTTCACACAGCTAGAATATCCTGGAGAATTCAAACACACGGCAAGCCAGCTCTAGTGTCTGCACTTTCTAACTGCTTCATGGCCTTTTTCTAGCTTATAAGAAGGACATTCATTGAGGTTTGGTTCCAATCTCGATAATTGCCCTTATCGAGCTCCCGCTGAGCCCTGTGCTAAATTCCTTGCATATTTTAACTCACATGGTCTTTACAAAGGCTCTGTGAGGTGGTTTCCATTACCATCCCCACCCCCATTTTACAGATGAGGAAACTGAGGCTCAGCCAATCCCCCAAAGTCTCAAAGGCAGTAGATGGCAGAGCTCAGATTTGCACCCAGGCAGTCCGGCTCCAGAATGGGTACCGACAGCCTCCGTGCTCTAGTCCACCCAGGCAAGCTGGGTTATTGCCCCTACTGCATCCCTTCAAAACTGGGAACAGGGTTCCAGAGGGGACAAAAGTTGAACAGCAACTGCACAAGAGTTCAGCAAATATTTTTCACAAAATATGTGCTTCAAAGAAAAGTCCTGTGTGGGCCAAACATGAATGCCCCTAGCCAGAATGACTCAGTGTGTACACAGCCGCCGCGCACGCCTCTCGTCCAGCCAGCGCCCGAGAGAACGTCCCCCGGTCCAGGCCGTGCCGGCCACTCCACAGCTTCTTCCCTGTCTGGATAAGGTGAGCTCTGTCGAATCCAGGAAAGGCGTCTTCCTTTATTTTTTTTAAAAAAAAGCTCATAAGGTAAAAGCTCACTGGCCCCCTGGAATTATTCCGGTTTAACTAAAGCTGTTGCTGTTTCGCCCTGTTGGTCTGTTGATTTGGAAAGCACCTGCCGCTTCCCCTCTTGCGATCCACCCCAGTGGCTGTGCCTCCACCCCCAGTGTCTGGCATCATTCAGAGAGACAGGAATGGTCCCTGAATATGTCATTTCCTGGCGGTGACTTCTACTGAGTGACCAGCTTTGCCACCTGCCCGCCCCAGGCCCTCCTGTCTCCCAAAGTCCTGGGCATTTCCCTGGAGGCTCTGAAACTCAGGTCCCTTTGCACCCCACAGCCCCCCTCCCTGCGGGGATGGTCCACTGCTTCCGCCCAGCAAGGAGGGCTGATTCTCCCATCTCTCTGATCCCTTTGTCTCATTCCCGGGACCCCTTCCCGAGGTGTGCGGCTTCGAGACTCCAGCCCTCCCCAGGTGTTTGGAGGCTGAGCATTTCAATTCCGTGTTTGCTTTTTATGAAAGGAAAGCAATCCTGCCTGCAGAATATTAAGTGGCTCGGGCGGCTTCGGGAAGCAGAGCTGCTAATCCACCGACATCTGCTGCTTGTGCCATCTCGGCGCCTGGCAGCCCCGCTCCCCCACCCCCACCTGGGCCCTTCCTCAGCACCCCCGCAGCTGAGCTCCAGGGCTTGGAGGCAGAGAGGGAGATGATGGGAGATTCGGGCTAGCCCAGCCATGCTTGCCTGATGGCAGGGGCTAGAACAGTGACCTCCAAGTCCGCTCTCAGGCCCAGGGCAGTGTTCTGGCCAAGACAAGTGACCTTGGACAAGCCCCTTCCTCTCATGGGCTTCAGCACCCTTAGCAGACAGAGGAGGGGATGAGCTGCCTGGAGTGCAAGGTCTAACATACCTCTCCCGACGTGCACCTGCCCCTGGCCAGCCAGGCTCCGTGCACATGCCACACCTTTGCACCAGCTGTTGTCCCCTTTGGATGTGTTCCCTCCTGCCCTCCAGGTCAAGACTCGTGTCCTCCATGAGGCCCTCCCTGGCTCATCTATACAGATGTGCCTCTGCTCCTCCTTCTACTCTGTCTGGTCCCCACAATCTTACCTCCTGGATGGGAATCTTCTTGGGGGCAAGACTGTGTGCCCGCAGCCCATAGCTCTGGGCTGGGCCCACAGCTAGATGATGAATGCACTTGGGTTAAGTAGGGGTGGGGATGGGGTTGGGTGCCATCAGAAAGATAAACCAGAGGAAAGCTCCCCATTCCTCCTTCCTCTCAGCCTGGTTCCCCTGGGGGACTCTGGGGACCAAGTCCCTGGCTGAGTTCAGAGAACCTAGAGGGGCTCCTGGAGGTGGAAGAGACACAGGCCCTGGCAGTAGAAAGCTCGCAGTTTCAATCCTATCGTAAAACCCACATCAGACTGACTTAGTAACATGTACAGGAAGTGCAAATTGATCCTCTACAAACAGGACACTTGAGAGCTCCACAGAGTTAAAGGGGAAAGAGTAGGTTTAATCAGAGCAGGCTTCCTGGAGAAGGTGGGCTTTGAGCCAGGACTGGACATACAGAACTCAACTCATTTGCAGAGAAGGAGAGGATGAATTCCAGGGAAGGGAAGGGATATGTACTAAAGTGTGTGTATTCATTTGCTGGAGCTGCTGTAACAAAAACGACAGATAAGGAGCTTTAAAAAGTTTCTCACAATTCTGGAGGCTCGAAGTCCGAGGTCAAGGTGTCAGCAGGGCTGGTTCCTTCTGAGGGCCAGGAGGGAAGGGTCTGTTCCAGTCTTCTCTCCTTGACTTGTAGGTGGCCGTCTTGTCCCTGTGTCTTCACATTGTCTTCTCTCCATGTGTACGTGTCCTAATCTCCTCTTCTTATAGAACACCAGTCATATTGGATTAGGGTCCACACCAGTGACCTCATTTAACCTGAATCACCATTTTAAAGGCACTATCTCCAAATGCAGTCACAATCTGAGATACTAGGGGTTAGGGCTTCAACATATGAATATGGGAGACCTAATCCCAGCGTGGAAGTTGTCCCACTTCATCTGGGTGCTGTGCTATAGGTAGAGGATGGATTAGCTGCTCCTATATGCCTGGCATAGTGCAAAGCCCTGGGCTTCCATGGGCAAGGACGACTTGATCCTGTCCTCAGAGCCCAAGATCATAGGGAGAGCCCCCACTGAGAGGGACGTCAGCAGGACCAGCCTAATGAGAGTCTCAAGAAGAGGTAGCTGGTGTGTGAGTGCCCAGGGCATTTTTGGAGTTTCCTAACTGGAGGCCGGGTGAGGCCCCCAGAGCAGGGGCTCCTGGAGTCTGAGGCTGTCAGGAGGCGATGGGCTGGTCAGGACAGTGGTCTGGTCCAGGGTCGGCATAGGTGGTCCCAGCCCCACAAGGAGGACATAAAACTGCTCCCCACGTGAGTCTTAGGGTCCACCACTCCTAGAAACCCTCCCTCTGTGCTCCCATCCTCTCCTCTATTGGGGGAGATGCACCCCAGTGGGAAGGAGCCAAGGAGGACGTGTTCCAGGAGGACATGTTGGGGCCACCAAATGTTTCCCCTTAAAGAGGGCTTCTGCAGACCAGACTTGCACCTGGCGTGGAGGGGGTTACCACCCTGAGAAGTCACCACTCCTGCATGCTGTGTCCCCCTCCCAGCACTGGGAGGTCTCAAAAGGGCTCAAGGAAGTCCCAGGCTTTAGGCTGGAGCTGGACACGGCCCTCCACTTGCACCCCCTCAGGAAAGGGCTGACTTATGTCCCTGGACCAAGGCCTGGCTGTAAGAGGGCAGAGAGCCAAGGCCATTCACCTGCAGGAGGGCAGCAAGCAAGGGTCACAGGCCCGAGGAAAGAGGTCACAGGTGGGGTGGAAGGGGTGGCCAGTGCAGTCGCTCCAGAGGAGCCTCAGACTCCCTCCTCTCTGTCCTCTTCTGTCCATCCTGTCCTCTCTGGTCATCTCTGTCCTCTCTGGTCATCTCTGTCCTCTCCTGTCCATCCTGTCTTCCCAGAGGGCAGCTCCCTGGGAAGGAGGGGGCACCATCATATGGAGGGGTGCACCCAACAAAGGCTTGGGGTGACCCCCATTAGGCTGCTCACTAGCTCGGTGACCTTGTGCAAGGCTTGTTTGACCTCTTGGGGCCTCAGGTTCCTTGTCTTTACTGGGAGAATAATAATATCCACTTCCCAGGGTAGCCGTGGGGATTAAACAGGTCATGTGTGTGCATATAGCCCTTGACACCAAAAATGGTTCATCAATATCAATTTCCCTACCAGAGGCAGCCTTGGGTTCCCACCGCTGGCCTGTCTCCCCCCTCTTGGCTCTGATGGGGTCCAGGATGAACAGATACCCCAGAAGGTGTTTCCATGCTCAGCATCACCTCCATGCTCAGATGGGGTACCACA
This sequence comes from Ceratotherium simum simum, assembly GCF_057802395.1. NCBI lineage: Eukaryota > Metazoa > Chordata > Mammalia > Perissodactyla > Rhinocerotidae > Ceratotherium > Ceratotherium simum. Next base: position 54,477,426 of record NC_141915.1, on the reverse strand, counting down.
GAGCTCCTCTGGCCCTTCACTCCCAGCCCCCACACCTGCCTCCACCCTGATCTGCATCCATCCATCCACAGGAGCAGCGTGATGCTGGGACTGTCTGCCCCCGCCTGGGAGCTGGCGCCAACCCCTAAGAGCTGGGATTGGGATGCTCCAAGAACCCTGGACCCAAACGGACCTGAGCTCCTCCTTCAGAGCTACTCTCAAGACGGTCCTGCTATCTCTGAGAGCCAGCCAGAGGCTCAGGGTGAGGGCTCTTGAGTTGAGAGCTTGCCAGGCAGAGAGCTTAGAGTGCAGTGTAAACGCAGCCAAAGCAAGAAGTACAAATGAGTTGATTCCAAGATGAAGTCGCTAAGGGCACTCTGAGAAGCAGTCTACCCCGAGGCCAGCCCGCACAGTGGTCACATCCTCCGTAGGCTCTGTGGTCAGCCTGGCCGGGTTCAAATCTTGTTCACCAGGTCCTATCACTGAGATCTGGGACAAGTAGCATAATCTATTTGAGCTGCAGTGTCTCATCCAAAGTGGGTGTAACAACAAGGTCTACTCTGTTGGGTGCTGAGAAGCTCATCCAGGTGGCACAGAACAGGCTCCCACTAAGTGTTGGTCATTATAATTATGTGATTGGATGGCAGGAGGGCAGGGACAGAGGCCCAGGGGTCCTCTGGTGCAGCCTGCTCCCAATTCTCCAGCAACAGGCTGTCTTTTTTGCATACCCTCTCTTCCCACCTTTCTTCTCTCCTCCGTGTGGCCCTGGCTTTGGCCATGTTCCAGTTCAGCAGGATGATTTTTCGGGAGCATCTGAGCTCCTGCTTCCCTCCTTCAGTGCAGAGGGAGCTGCATTTCTCGTCTCCCCTTCTTAGTGGCCAGGGGACCTCAGCGAAGTTTGAGTGAAGGAGACGGGCAGCAGAGGTTGATGAGTCTGGCCAAGTGAACTGAAGGGCACTCTGGAAGATTCTCCGGGGACAGAGGTTGACACCCTGGCCAGGAGCTCTCTGTCCTCACCTGGGCCTATAGATGTCCACCTCCTCGGGTCCCCTGTCCCCTCCACTTTTCACTCATGACACAGATGTCATGAGTCCTCTCCAAGCTGCCTCAACATGAGGGAATTCTAGCTCAAATATGTTGCACAAATGAATAATAAAAACAAGGGAAAATTACCCTCTTTATTGAAACTCATTTTATGAATAAAACAATTATTCTGGTAATTGAAAAAATGTGTCGTTAAATTAAATGCAGTGGTTCCTATTAAAATTTTAGTGCGTTTTTGCTGCTGCCGGCTAGAGGCTGGTAATTATAGTCGAGAGTTTCGCTTTCTCTTTATTGTTTTTTAATCTCTCTGTGCTGCGGCTCTCTGACAATATTTTATGTCCAAGAGATTTAGAGCCATGCTCTAGACAGGAGGGAAAAGCTGGCCTCGGGCTCGGGGGCGGCGGCGGGAGCAGCCGCCTGGCATCTGCTTCTGACACTAGGTTGGCTGTCACTCCGGCCGCCCAACAGACTTGGTTGGTCTCTAGAGCCGTCTATCAGCTTGGTGGCAGCCAATCACAGACCTTCAAATCCAGCGCCCTCCCCACCCACCCTCCTCTCAGACTCCTCTTTACTTGGAGGGGGTTAGGGGAAGAAGGGAAGCCTGGAGTTGGGTCTGTGGATGCCTGGGACTTAGCTCTTTCTTGGAAACCGTGTTTGGAAAGCAGCGGGGCAGAGTGGGGTGGGACAGACCTTCTGAAGTTCTTCCTGCCCTTGTGGGGGCAACTGAAGAAGGTTGTGGAAGCTCTTTGTGTGCAAGCACCATGAGGGCAGGGACCACGCCTGTCTTGCTCGCTGTCACATCCATAGCTCCCAGCATAATAAGTGGTGCATTGGAGACTTTTAATTCTTGTCAAGGAAGGGTGGAGGGAGAAAGAAAAGGCTGTATTAGGGGCCACTTGGTCCAGGTTGGGTTAGATAGGGGGTAACAAGACAGAAGAATGGAGAACGGCCTGGAAAAGCTCTGGGTTTCCTTTCCGGCACCCCCCACCCACGCCAAAGATGGTAGGAGAGGAGAAAACCAAGGATGTCGTGGCTCCCTCTCCGTTCCTGGAGGAGCTGTGAGGCTCCTGGGCTGGCTCAGACAGTTGGTAACTGCCCTCCATGTGTTGTATGTCTCCCTACCACAGGCTGCGTTTCTCTCTTTGTCTGGGAGATTAAGCTCCTGGTGGGCAAGGTCTCTGGCCATGCAGCCTGCCACTGGGAGCTTGATGAATCGGGCTGGGGGTGGGAGCTTCTGGACGTTTATCACCGAGGCACCGGGAGCTGGGTGGGAGCCAAATGCCATTGTCCCGCATTGAAGGATGAGCCCTCGGCGCTGGGCAGGAAGGAAAGCCGGGGGCGTCTCCGAGACCTGGGCTTGCATGCTTTGAGGCTGAAGGCTACCGTCTTAACCCACTGTATCATTCCTGGGCTGTTCCCTCTCATATCCTTTCCTTGTCCTTCCTCTGCTCTGTCCTGTATGGCAGGCAGTTGGCTTCCTGGTTTCCCAGGCTCTCGGGTCAGCTGGCTGCTGGCTAGGTTTGGCCAAAGGGAGGCACTGGCAGAAGATGGGGAGTGGGAGGAACAGAGAAGCCAGGTGTTCCCACCCCCTCCACCTCCTGCCTCCACTGGTATTCCAAGAAGCATCTGTGTCTTGTTCATGACTCCAGCTCTTAGTGGACAGGTGCCCTGTTCTAGCTGCTTCAGTGACCCACCTTGGGCTCCAGTGACGCCACTTCCTCCAGGCCCCTCTGGCCTAGGGGTGGTGGAGCTTTCCTGGGTTGCTAATATCTGGGTTGCTCACTGTCCCATTTGCCTTCTCAGCTCTCCCATCACCTGTAACCAGCTCCCCTGTAGCAAATTCCTTCTGTGTTAATACACCAAGTCGTTTCTGTTGTCCTGGTTGGACTCTGGCTATACACCTGCCCTGTGAACATCCCAGGGAGAGAGATGGGTGACAGAGGGGCTGCCCAAGCAGAGGTGGGCGTGAGAGATGCTCCCTTCAGCCCCTCCCTGGCTCTCCCACTGCCCAGGGGAGGTTGCTGTGTCTGGCCAGCCTCTGCCCTGTGCCTCTCTGCCTCTCCCAACAAGTGGCCGCTCACGTCTAGCCCACTCTACTGATCATTTTATGCTGATCCATGTGCACAGATAGCGCCTCATTGTGCAGTAATTGAGCTATTTTCCCAGCTGGGCAAGGGGTTAGCAGGTTAGGGCCCTTTCCCGGGGATGTAGCATCAAGCAGAATAAATTACAAAGCCAAACCCTAGAGCAGAGCAGCTGGGAGGCCAGGGGAGCCATGACCCCCTGCCCCTTCAGCCTGCCACCTGCCTTCCCCCTGCCCCCTACTGCATAAGACTCAGCTTGAGTCCTCTTAGCCAGGACTCCACCAGGCATATTTCCAAGCCAGGCCAGCTCACCTTGATCTAGAAATAACCAGGGCTCTAGACCAGACAAGAGAGCCGGGCTGGTCGTGGAGGAAGGCAGCAGGTAGGGAGAGGGGCTGGCTGGTGTAGCTGGACGCTGGCTGCCCTGGGAGCAGGGAAACACAGGGCTTGGTCCCACAATGATACAGCGCAGAGCAGGAGGGTGAACGTTAGTTGAGCACCTAGTCTGTGCTAGATGCTTTCACCTTTGTTATCTTATTTAACTTGCACTACATTCTGTGAGTAGGAATTATCATCCCCATTTTATAGACTGAGGAAACAGAGGCTCCACGACATTCAGTAGCCTGCCCAAGGTGACACAGCCAGGGCCACTTACTGCAGCCTCTTCACTAATTCTCTTTCTTATCATCTCCGACAAGACTTACGAAGAAGGCTGTGCTGGACCCTCGCTTCTGTCAAGTCCTAGGATTTTTGGAGCATATAGTCTGAAACAACAGCCCACCCAGATGGGGGCACATGAATAGACATGTCATTCATTTATTCATTCATTCATTCGTTTGTTCCATATTCACTGAATAGTTACTATTTGCCCAGCACGGTCAGGGCACTGGAACTAGAACTGTGAATTAGTCAGAGTTTTGTTTTCATCCTCAGAGAGCTTAGAGTTGAGCAAAGAAGACTCACTTTAGGAAGACACATGTCCAGTAAGTAGTGATAGTAAAGCGTGGTGAGGGTTACAAAGAATGAGGCTTAAAGCAAACCATTTCCAGCAGTCTGCTGGTGGCCCCTCGGAAAGGTTGGGATCCTTTAGGGCTCAGGCTCTCCTCTTCCCTTCTCCCCGTGCCCTCCCTGGGTGGCTGGTCACTTGCCATCACTACGCTGGTCATCTCTGTACCCAGGTCCAGCACAGAGCCATCTTCTAACTCCCAGCTGCCTTCCTTCCTTGGATGGACTGAGAGTGGAGGGGACAGGGGCTGCTGGTGGACATCTAACAACCGGCTCTGGGCTCGTTGCAACATCTGCCGGTTTCTGTAGTGTAAATACTCCCACCGTGGCCGATTTCAGGCCACCAGCCTGACGTTACTGGACACAGAGTTGGGAAGAGATATGCATCTGAGCTTTCACATGCTGGTAGAAGCTGGCTCCCACGCACACCCAGCAAGACCACATGAGCTTCTGTCTCCCACCTCGAGCTGTCACCTCTTCCAGGGCTCACGGTCTTGGTCAATGGCATCACTGGCCTGTTGTCCAAGCCAGGAACCCACGAGACCTCCTCCACTCCTCCTTCTCCACCCACTTCCGCCAGCCACCAGTGCAGTCGTTCTGCCTTCTGTTCCTTCCAGACGTCTTGAATTCATCTGCCCCTCTCCATCCTCGCTGGCCCTCACCATCACCTCTCCACCTGGTCTTTGCCAGCCTCCCACCTGGCTTCTCCGTCCTGTCTCCACGTTGCAGCCAGAGGGATCTTTCTGATACAGAAATCTGGTCTGTTCCCTCCTGAAACCCTTTATTGCCTCCTTCTCACCTCGCTTATTTCCTAGACCTCCCCTCTCACTACCCTCCCCTAATCCCTGCCCTCCGTACTCCCCCCAACACAGCCTGGCAAGTGAGACCTGCCACGGTCCCTTTGGCCTCTGGGTCTTTGCACGTATGTCCTCTCTCCCTGGAGTCATCACTGCTTGGCTGACTCCCATCTGTCCTTCAGGGCTTGACTTAGACACCCCCTCCTCCAGGAAGCCTTCCCCGATGCCTCCAGGCTGGATTAGCACTCCCTCCCCACCCCCCCCCAACATAGCACTTCATAGTGCCTTATCCGAGCCTATGTTCGCCCTCTTCCCCTGGTCTGTGAGAAACTTGAAGGTGGGGGTGAACCTTTGTTCACAGTGCCCCGCACATGCCGGCTCTCAGGGAATAGTTTTTGGGTGAAGGAATGAGGGATCAAATTACTTAACTAAAAATTAATTAATCAAGTGCAAGCTAAAGGTCAAAAAGTACCTCCTGAGCCCTGAGTGATGAAGTTGCAGGAAGCTTCCTTCAACAGTGAGCAGCCCCAGGCAGGTGGCCACCTGCTCCACGCAATCAAGGAAGGCTGCCTGGAGGAGGGAGCTGCCTCCTCTTCGGACTCGTCTCTCCTTTGCCCCCTCCCTACTCCCCACTCCAACTTCTTCTGTCAGCCTAAAAGCTTCCTCAGGAATGGAGACTGCTGCTTGCTGTTTTTTCCTTTCACAGGGAAACCTTTCCTTTATCAGCCAGCAACAGGGCCAGGGCGGGGGCTATGGGCGCCCAGTGTTCAGCGAACAGTGAGAAGGCTGATGGCGTCATGGTGACAGGAGTCCTTGACGTGTCTCTTTAGGAGGCAACTGGGTCGTCATTGAAACTCAGAGTGCTAAGAAGGAGAAAGCTGACAGCAGCAGCTGCTGGTGCAGATGACACATCTTGGGGTGTCTGAGCCTGGAACTGGGGCCAGGGGGAGGCTGGGCTGGGCTCTGGGGAAGCCACCTTCCAGGTGCCTGTCCCCTGCCCAAGGAGGGGCACAGGCCCAAGTGTACAGGTCAGAGGCTTCAGTCACACAGAGGCTAAACCGGTGGTTAGTGAGAGGCCTGGGGGCTGGGCAGTGTCCACAGCCGTGTCCTCCCCAGGGAGAAGACAGGCTATCCGGGGCCTCCCTGGGAGGAGGCCACAGAGCCCTCTGGGCACCAAGAGCCAGCCGTTGGGAGCCCCAGCAAGCTCGGGCTGTGGGGGGTTGATGGGAGGCCAGTCGACAGAGAGAGCCTGGCTTCTGAGCTGGAGAGACCTTGGGTATCAGTTTTAGTACCCCAAAAACAGCATTGGGATTATCTGCCCGCCCCAGGAGGAGTCACCGCCCTGTGCCAGGAAGCTGCAGGGGGGCATGGAGAGGAGCAGCGGAGCCAGGTTTGATGCTGCTCCGGCAGAGGTTCCACTCGGGGTGGGGGACGGGGAGCAGGGTCTCTGGAGGCACAGGGCACACCACGAGCCAGCTGAGTGGCAGAGCGCCCTCCGTCCCCGCAGGAGCGTCGCTGGAATCCTCTAAACTTTGTGGTAAGAAAGGGCAGAAAGGGCACAGGCCCCAGGCTTGAATGCCACCACTGCCACTTCCTAGCTCTGAGACATTGGGCACATGACCTCACCACTCTCAGCCTCAGTTTCCTCAATTTGTGCAATGAGCCGATAATACTTCAGCTGATGCGATTAAGTGAGATCAAGAATGAAAATAGCAAACAGCACAGACCCCGGCGTGCAGAACTGCTCAAAACACATTTGCTCTTTCCTCTCCCTCCCTTCTGACCAAGAGCCTGAATGAGACCAGGGAGAGCCTTTAGGGATGTCTTCGTGGCGTCTACGCTTCCCGGGAGTGCAGCCAGGCCCTGCCCCGAGGGAAGTAGGCCGCAGGGACTAGCTGAGCGCCCACTGCCTCCATCCTCCCATCTGACCCTTTGGGCTGCAGACCTGCCCTCTCTGAGCCGGTGTCACACAAGCAGCTCGTCCTCTCTCCAGGTGTAATGGTCGGTGCAGCCTCAGAGCTGTTTACCTATCCACGCTCAAAGTCTGCAACCTGTGCAGGCCCCGAGGGAGTGGACACTGCGCGAGCAGCTGGCTGCATCACTCCGCAGTTGTGTCCAAAACGGGAGACTTGGCAATGCCCGACCAGGTTCCCTAAGGTGGGCGGTGGGACCAGCACAGTGGCCTGACTCTCGGGGAAGTGCATGCGGGGGGTGGGGGTGAGCACTGGAGCCTGGGCCCGGCTTCCCAGCTGTCCCAAGGAGACAGCACAGGGAAGAGGCTGAGAGTGCAGGCTGTGGGACCCAGGGAACCTGAGTTTGCATCCCAGCTCTGTCGCTGATCAGCTGTGTCATCAGAGGGATGCCTGTACCTCTCTGCGCAGTCCTGTTCTCCTGTCCTGACACCTTGAGTGGTTGGGCGTTTGAAAAACATCCACAAATTCTGAAATGTAACTTCCCCTCCAGATTACAGAGCCTAGAATGTCAGAACTGAAAGAGACTAATGGGTGACCCAGCCTGAACCCTCCCTGGACCCACAAGGGCCCCAAGGCCCAGAGACTAGAAGTCTCCCCACCAAACCAAGGCCCGAAGACTGCCCTGCTTCCCTCTGGTCACCCGAGGATGGGTGGAGGAGGTATGCCTGAGTAGTGCTTGGAAGGGGGCCACCCTTCCCTGGCCCAAGGATGTTCTCTGGCCTTCCCTTCCCACTCTGCCTCTGCCTCCTGCCTTGGGGCACCGCCCCTGCCAGTGGCTCCCTGCATCTTTAAGCACGTCTCTTGCTGTGGAGGAAGCAGCTGGCCCAGGTATCATTTCAGAGCAAAAGTGCCCATTAAACCACCATTGGCTGCCAGGCCCGTGGAGTCCTGGGAGTGATGTTTGCAGACCTGTCAGCCTAATGCATTAATTGATTCTTTCCTCCTCTGCCTGCCGTGGCGGGGGGGTGGGGGGCGGCAGGGCTGGATTCGGAGCCTCAGCCTGCCCCCACCCGAGTCTGGGGAGGGGAGGGGGCAGAGGGGGCCACTGAGGCTGATCCACGCTCTCCCCCATCTCCTCCCTCTCTCACCTCCCCCAGGACTCTCCCCCACCCTTGCCTGAAACACCCTTTTGGCTGCTTTTCCCCAATCTCCCTCCAGCAGGCATCTTTTTTTATTAAGACTTTATTTTTTTTAGAACAGTTTTAGGTTCACAGTCAAAATTGAGCAAAAAGTGCAGAGATTTCCCACATACGCCCTGCCCTGCCCACACACAGCCTCCCCCACTATCATGATGCACCAGAGCGCACCAGAGCGCATGTTTGTTACAATTGATGAATCTACATTGTCACGTCATCATCACTCAAGGTCCATCGTTTACATTAGAGTTCACTCTGGGTGTTGTATATTCTATGGGTTTGGACAAATGTATAATGACATGTATCCACCTCTGTAGTACCATACGGCGTAGTTTCACTGCCCTCAAATTCCTCTGTGCTCCACCTGTTCATCCTTCCCTCCCCTCAATCCCTGGCAACTCCTAATCTCCTTACCATCTCCATAGTTTTGCCTTTTTCCAGAATGTCATATTATTGGCATCATACAGTATGTAACATTTTCAGATTGGCTTCTTCCCCTTAGTGATATGCGTTTAAGGTTACTCCATGTCTTTTTATAGCTTGATAGCTCATTTCTTTCTAGCATTGAAAAATATTCCATTGTCTGGATATGGCACAGTTTATTTATCCATTCACCTGCTGAAGGGCATCTTGGTTGCTTCCAAGGTTTAGCGGTTATGAATAAAGCTGCTATAAATATCGTGTGCAGGTTTTTGTGTGGACGTAAGTTTTCAACTCCTTTGGGTAAATACGAAGCAGTGTGATTGCTGGATCATATGATAAGAGTACATTTAGTTTTGTAAGAAACCACCAAACTGTCTTTTAAGGCGACTGTACCGTTTTGTATTCCCACCAGCAATGACTGAGAGTTCCCGTTGCTCCACATCCTCGCCAGCATGTGGTGTTATCAGTGTTCTGGATTTTGGTTATTCTAAGAGGTGTGTAGTGATATCTCGTTGTTGTTTTAATTTGCGTTTCCCTAGTGACATAGGCTTTCATATGCTTATTTGCCATCTATATGTCTTCTTTGGTGAGGTATCTGTTAAGGTCTTTGGTCCATTTTTTAATTTGGCTGTTTGTTTTCTTATTGTTGAATTTTAGGAGTTGTTTGTATAATTTGGATAACAGCCCTTTATCAAATGTGTCTTTTGCAAACACTTTCTCCCAGTCTGTGGCTTGTCTGTACATTCTCATGACAATCGGCATCTTTTGTTTTGTTTTGTTTTGTGAGGAAGGTCAGCCCTGAGCTAACATCTGATGCCAATTCTCCTCTTTTTTCTGAGGAGGACTGGCCCTGAGCTAACATCCTGCCCATCTTCCTCTACTTTATATGGGATGCCGCCACAGCATGGCTTGCCAAGCAGTGTGTCAGTGCGCGCCCGGGATCCGAACCGGCGAACCCCGGGCCGCCGCAGCGGAGCGCGCGCACTTAACCGCTTGCGCCACCGGGCCAGCCCCAGACAATCGGCATCTTTTGAGGGCAAGGTCCAAGTCTATATTGAGGAGTCGGCCTCATCCTTAGACGTGGCTTACACAAGCCTCCGTACACTGCATGCTGCCTCTTCCAGAATGGTCTTCTCCCAGCTCGTCTGACCCAACCCAATCCTGAGAGACAGAGGAGTGCGACCCTCAGCCCTGCCCAGAGACCCTCTCCCAGTGCCAAGGCTATTTCCGCAGCCCTCTCCTCTTCACCTGGTGGGCATCGCTTCCTGGGCTGCGGGGCCCAGCACAAGCTGAAGAGCGGCCCCTCCAGAAGAGGAAGGGTCTTGCCCCAGGACACACTGTGAGATCCTGGAGGAACGAGACCAGAACCAGTCCAGACAGCCAGGCTGTCCCCGTAGCGAGGGACACCCCCTGGGAGCAGCTGGTGGTTACACCATCCCACCCAGTGGGGCCTGCCATTAATTGGCATTTGTCAGGTTGAGGGAGTAGCTGGAAGTGGCAGTGCTGTCCCCTCACCACCTCCCAGTGTGACAATTATAATCAGCCTCTGGGGCCTGAGACAGACGGAGGTGGGGGCTGTGGTGGGGGGATTTCTCTTGTTTCGGGTCCTCTTGCCTGCTTAAAGCAGGGCACTTTTAGCTCAAATGTCCTAGTGGCCTCTCTTCCCCCCTCCCTGCTCCTTGTTCTGGCACCTCTCCTCACCTTGTCCCCAAATGCCCCCCCTTGTCTCTCAAGTAGCTCTCCTGTGCATACATTAATTAATTAAGGAGCCTGTCCTACTGAGAAGATGACACAATCAGCTCTCCACAGTCAGGGCCCCTCCTGCTGCTGGGACCAACCTTCATGGGGGGGCGGGGGGGGAGGTGGCAGCTGGGGAAGAAAGAGCAGAAGGTTTAAGTGAGTCCAGTAGGGATGAGTGCCCTGCGTTACATTCCTCAGAGGCAGGAGCATCTTGGGGAGGGGAACCCCAACAAGCCATAGAAGGCATGACATCCAGCCTTGAGAAGAGGGTGTGGGCCCCAGAGACCTTTCTCTGCGGGGGACAGGCAGGGAGAATGGGTGAGGTCTCAGTGACTGTGATCTGTGATTCACTCATGCCCACTAAAGACCTGCTGCCCCAGCGTCCTGGGTAATTGATTGGCACTGGAGTGAGGGCCATAGACCTGGGCTCGCACTCTGGCTCTTCCCCGGCTCTCCTCAAAGGTCTCATATTAGCCATTACCCCTCCATGAGTCTCTGTTTTTTTCCCTATAAAATGAAAGGATTGGGTTCGATGATATCTCAGGTGAGTCTTGGCATGATATGACCTGATTCTAGGATTGCTAGGTATCTCAAGCATACATCCATCCATGCGTTCTTCCATCTGTCCATCTATCCATCCATCCATCCATCCATCCATCCATCCATCCATCCATTTATCCATTCATTTGTTCACATATACATACATACGTCTGTCCATCTGTCCATTCACTTATTCATCTTTTGGTCCATCCATTCCCCTATCCATCCATCCACCCACACACCTGTCCATCCATCCATCCATCCATCTATCCATCCCTCTCTCCCTCCATACATCCCTCCGTCCATCCCTCCGTCCATTCAGTAGATGAAGCCAGATCCTGTTACAGACTCTGGATCTGTGTCACTGCGATGACACAGTGATCTGTGAAGAGGGGGAGCTACGAGAACACACAGGACAGGCCCCGACTCATCTGCTGGGGAGTATCAAGGAAGGCTTCCTGAAGGAAGTCCGAAAGCTGCAACCTGAGGGATGAGGGTGCTGGGCTTCCAAGGTTATTGTGAGAACTGAAATGAGTTCTTCGAAGGCAAAGGAGGGGGAAAGGCTCTCATAAATGCAGGTGACCATCATCAAGGGACAAACCTTTAACGTCTCCTCATCTCCAGGTGCCCTGACCTCCAGTCACATAAAACTACCTCCTGTTCCCCAAGCACACTCATTTCTCTCTTTTGCTCACCTTTCCACTCTTCTCTAGGACCATGCTGACATGTGACTTCCTCCATGGAGCTTTCCTTGTGTACCCCAGACAGTTCTCTCTGCCTGCAGTTTCGGAGCACTTGTGTATGGCTCTAACCGCCTGCCTCCTCCCCACAGTGGGCGGGTGTCAGTCGCATGGGTCACATGGGTGGCCTTGCCCAGGTGGCGCCCAGTCCCTGTTTGCTGAAGGGCAGTGCCCAGCACACAGAGGCTGGCTTGCCCTCCCGCCAGGGCTCCTGAGGACAGGCCTGGCCCTTGTATTCGCCCTGGCTGGAAGCTGTTCAGGCTGGACTCTAGAAGAGATGGGAGACTGGCTGACTCCGCCCTCAGCCCCTGCCCTACGCGGAGGGCAGGGCAGCAGACCGAGCGCAGCCCTGCGCACTGACCTGGGTCAGTGGCTCTGTCTGGGGTCAGATACGCGGCCGTCTCTGTGTCCAGATGTACTTCCCCAGCCCACGTCATCTTCTGTAACAGTAACTCCAGCATCGATGGGGGGAAGGGTTTGGGGAACCTGACATTTACCTCTGAAGAGTGATTCTCTGTGCAGTGGGAGAAGGGAGGGCTAATCTGGCTAGTTGTGCTTGAATAGACTCTGGTTCTACACTATCAGGGTCTCGGGGTAGGGCGGGGAATGGGCTAGGTGAAGGATCTGTCCTTAGAGTGTGAATCTTTGCCCAGGTGAGGGAGGTGTCTGGTGACCCCGCCCCGGCATCCTCCTTTGGGGACATAGGAAGGACACCCCACACGCGGCACCTGAGGGGGAAGGTGAGAGCTGGCTCACGCCAGGCTCGGTCACTGTCCTCCACCCTGAGGGTGCTTCCCGCTCCCTCTCCTCCACCTCCTCCTTCCTCCGCCCTTATGGAGTCCCAGAGGCCTGGACAGGAAGGCAGGGAAAAGTAGGGGTTTCCCCTCCCCTGGTGACCTCAGCAAACCAAAGTCTGTGGGTCACTCATCCCCGTTCATAAAATCGCTGGACACAGAGCTGGGAAGGATCTCCAGGCTCCTCTCTCCCCTCCCCTCATTTGCAGGTGAGGAAGCTGAGCCCTAGAAGGGGAGCCTGCCTGCCCTGCAGAGGAGATGTGGCCCTAGGACCCATGGCCCAACCCCCTGCCCAGGGTTTGCACCAATCCCGCTGCATCTGCAGGTGGTGGTGGGCCATGCGCTCAGGGGGCACGGAGGGTGTGTGTTTTCTAATGAGTGACATGACTTCTGAGCATTTGTGGAACTTCAGGCACTTGCAGGCCCCTGCTGGGGTCAGAGGCAATTTCCCACGAAGCTAATGAAGCTTAAGCTTCAGGGCCCCTCACCTGCATGGCCCCTTCAAAACTTTTATACATAATTTTGTATTTGATATTTTGTATTCTTAAAGAGAACCACCAAATTGTGGTTCTGCAAGCTTCAGGCCCCTTGCATGCCCGAGGATGGAGGCCAAGTGTCCAGAGGCTCTGGCCCAGCATGCCAGAGACCCAGAAACCCAATGCCGCTCCCGTGCTGGCCCCTCCCCCTGGGGCTTGGTCTCCCCTGGCTGCCTTATAAGTCACCCTGCCTCCACCAGTCCTTGGAGGGGATGGAGGGCCAGCCTGCCCAGAAGGGCACTGGCCATTGAGGGCCCTTCGCTGCCCACCTGGCCTCGGCTGGGAGATTTCCCTCGGTCCTGCTCAGCTGCTCCACCAGCTCCCTCTGCCACGGCTGTTCCAAAGAAGCACAGGTGGGAGTCCCCGACCCTGTCTTGTGGCCTATCCCCCTATGGAGCGGCCTTCCCTGTCAGGAGCTCCCCCTGCTGCTATCAGGCAATTCCCAACCGCAACCTTGCTCTCCCAGCCGTGCCCGGTCCCCCGGAACCTGCTCAGAGCCCCCAGGGCTGGGCAGATTGGAGCGCCGGCCCTGCCAGACAGAGAGGCTGCCTGCCCCATGGAGGGTCTGCGAGCCAGCTCCCTCCCTCCACCATGATGGCGTTGGTGGGTCTCGGGCACTTCAGAGGCCCCTGGGAGCTGAGACTCCAAAATACAACCTCCCAATTGTATGGCACTTGGTAGTTTGCAACAGATGCTTCACAGATGCACAACAACCCTGGGAAAGAGGGAGTTGTCACTGTTTGAAGCAGCTGAGGCTCAGAGAGGTTGGGGGCAGCCCTAAGGGCACAGATTCAGGAACAGGCCAGGACTTGCACCCCGACCTCAGACTACAAGTCCCACGCGATTTCCACCAAACCACGAGCCCCATTGACTAGGATCTTACTCTCTCATCTAAATCCATCCCGAATTTTCTGTGGGTGGATTCCGTTGATGACAGGCTGCTTTGAATTCAGCGTCGACTCCTTCCTGCCATTCAGTGCGAGTCCGCCCCGCGCCCCCTTCCTTCTGCTGCTGTGCATTCTGGGCAAACTCATTTTCATATCAAACCAAGCAAAAGCAGACTAAATCAGGGCGGTAAATATGCCAGGAGAAATGAAAAGCCGGCAGGAAGGGACAGGGAGGATGGGACGAGCTCTGGCCTTGCACTTGCCCCTGGGCAGGTGACCTGGCCTCTCCACAGGCCTCAGTCTCCTCATCTGCGAAATGGGGAGGGTGCGGCATTGCCCTGCCGAGACGGAGGTGAGGAGGTCGGCAGGCGATGTGGGTGAAGCATTCCATGAGGTGCTGCGCGGTCAGAGCTCACTCTGGTCCTTCTGGTGTCATCCGCAGTTTGGGGATTATCCATGCCTCTGCATCCGCTCAGCCAGCAGGGAGCACTAGGGCCTGGCGCTGTTCCCTCTCTCAGGAGGACACAGAGCTTTCGGCAGTCAGCCCTCTGCACGCCCGCAGCCCACCCCCTCCAGACCTGGGGGCTCCTCCCCTTGCTGGTGCTCCAGGCCCCTGGGGCCCAGCCGCCTCTCCCCAGCCAGTGCTGCCCTCACAGCTGCTGGGAGAATCCTCATGCCATGTTGACCAGGAGTGGGAAGGGGGCATCCCCACAGCGAGAACTGGGCAGCAGCTGGCAGAGACCCACTCATGGGGGCCGTCGGCAGCTTGCTCCACCGAGACCACATAGCACAGCTGTGGGTCGGGGTTGCGGGGTGGGGAGACTAGAGCGTAAGCTGGTAGCTTCAGGTTGGCATCTCCATCTCTGGCTTGGGCGTAGGGCTGTAGAGGCGTGGACCTCGCCCTTGCTCTAGTGAAGACACTGGACCACTGACTTACCTCCTCATCACCTTGCCTGCCTCCCAGACAGGGCTTTTCTTGAGGAGTAGGCTGAGGCCCTGTGGAGCAGAGAGGCAGAGGGAAGGACACTGGCCTGGATGCCCAAATCTGGGACTCTACTACTGATTGATGAGTGTCCTCAAGCTTAACCTTCCCAGCTAGCCTCCATGTCCTCATTTATAAAATGGGTGTCGTAATAAATGTCATACTTAGTCCCATATTTGTTAGGAACATCAGAGAGGTGATAACCCCTATTGAAGCTACAATAGTATCATTGTTACAGCAGGAGGATTTGAAGTTAGACACAAAGAAGTATGTTTATTCCTTATGTCGGGGGGGCGGTGTAAAATGTCTCTTCCCACTGGTCTTTAAGGATTAAAACAAACCAAGCAACCCCAGTTGAGAGACAGTCTACAAAATGCCTGAGACCATCAAACTCTCAACCCCAGTTGAGAGACATTCTACAAAATACCTGAGACCATCAAACTCTAAGATCATAAAAAACGAGGAAGTCTGAGAAGCTGTCACAGTCTATAGGAGCCTAAGGAGACATGACAGCTAGACGTCATGTGGATCCTAGATGGGACCCTGGAACAGGAAAGGACTTAGGGGGAAACTAACAAGCATCTGGATGGATTATGCAGCTTTCTTAGTAGGACTGTATCAATGCTCGTTCCTTAGTTGTGACGAATGTACATAATAATGTGAGATGTTAACAGTAGGGGAAGCTGATGTGGGGTATATGGGATCTCTGATCTAACTTTTCTGTAAACCTAGATCTCTGCTAAAATAAAGGTTCATTAACAACAATCACCACCGCCCCCTCATACTCCCTCCTATCAGGACTGGAGAGGCCCCTCTACCTCCTGTCTCAGTCTTGTGGCTAACCTTAACCTGTGTTTGACAAAGACACAGTCATGTCGCCCCAGACCTTGCTTCGGTGTGTCTAGTCTGCCATGTCTAGTTGATTCCCCGACTGTGCAAGGAGCTGTCCAGGGTGGAGAAGGCAGGTGCCCTGTTGGTTAAGAGCAGGGACCCCGATTCCACTGACCAAGTCTGAATCCCATCTGGGCTGCTGCTCATCGAGGGGTCAGCAAGCAACTTCACCTCCCTGAGCCCCAGTTTTGTGTGGGGACGAAATAGGAAAACTGTAAAGCCCCCGACAGGGCCCAGAGGATATAGGTGTGCGTTAAATGGAGGCTGTGGGTCTCCCGTCGTGCGAGTGTTCACTTGTGTGCGCAGAGTCCTGTCTGCGTAATCCCCGAGGCCTGCCCACCAGAAGGGGTCTCGAAGTTCTCCACTGGCTATGGGCACTCCAGCCCCAATGCCAGAGAAATAGCCTAGCAACTTCTTTAGGCTCCTCCCTCACGGTGATTCAACAACCTGCCCTGGGCCCCCTCCTTGCACCTTCCTTCCTTCAGTGGAAGGATCCACCCACCCATCCATTTCCCGATCACTCCTTTGTTCCCGGGGCACCTTCTCTGTACCACACTCCACCTAGGCCCTGAGAAGCAGCCATGAACACGCAGATGAGTCCTGACCGTCGTGTCCAGGGTGGAAGAGACAATAGACCAGGGAACCTTGAGCATGATGCGGTCAGGTAGTACTGACTGCTAAGGGGGGATAAACCACAGTGATGAGAAAGCGCGTGCCCAGGGCACGGAGGCGGCCACTTCAGGCTGGCAGGCCAGGGAGGTGCCCCGAGGGGGTAACACTGGAACTGAGCTGGCAGAGCGTCCTGGGTGGAGGGAAGACCAAATGCGAAGGTGGGGCTCATGTGGCTTGTCGAAAGAAGTGAGAGAGGCCTCCCCTAGTCCACGAGTCACGGAGGGCCTGACGGACCACAGAAGGAGGCCCTGGTTTTACTCAAAGGCCAGTGGGGGAGCCGTGGAAATGAGGGAGTTTTTTAAAAGTTTTTCATTGTAGTAAAAATCTACATACACAAAATCTACCATTTTTAGCCATTTTTAAGAGTACAGTTCAGTGGCGTTAAGTACATTCACGTTGTTGTGCAACTATCACCACCGTCCATCCCCAGAACTTTTTCATCTTCCCAAACTGAAACTCTGTCCCCATGACACACTCACTCCCCATCCCCTCTCTCCCAGCCCCTGGCACCCACCCTTCTACCTTCTGTCTGATGAATCTGACCACTCCAGCTGCCTCATGAAAGTGGACTAATACAGTATTTGTCTTTCTGGGATTGGCTTATTTCACTTCACATAATGTCCTCAGGGTTCGTCCATGTTCATCCATGTGTCAGAATTTCCTTCCTTAAGGCTGAATAATATTCCATCACATGGATAGACCACATTTTGTTTATCCTTTCATCCATCAATGGACATTGGGTGGCTTCCACCTCTTGACTATTGTGAATAAAGCTGCTATGAACACAGGTGTCCGGATATCTCTTAGGGACCCTACTTTTAGTTCTTTTGGGTACATAGCCAGAAGTGGGATTGCAGGATCATATGGGAAATGGGTTGGTGTTAAACAGGGGAGTGAACTGGGCTTGTTTCCTTCTTTAAAATGCATCCTGGTTGCCATGGCAGAGCGGACACTGAGGGTGGAGGCAGGGAGAGCAGGCAGGAGGCTGCTGCAGCATCACCCAGGTGAGAGGTACCGGCGGGGCCAGAGGAGTGGGTGGCTTCCCAAATAGGTTTGGGTGGAAGTGATCACAGACTTGTTAATTGGTTGGATGTAGGGCTGAAGGAGACAGAGGACCAAGGCTGACTCCTAGGTCTGGGCCTGAGCATCCAGGTGGGTGGTGGGCACCTCCTCCCAGACTGCGGGAGCTATAGGTGTGAAATTTATTGAAGAAATCAAGTCGGGGACAGAATACACTCTTGGGACTTGTATGAGTTTCCTGGGGCTGCCGTAACAAAGTACCACAAGCTGAGTGGCTTAAAACAACTCCCAGTTCTGAAGGCCAGATGTGGATTCAAAGTGTCAGCAGGCCGTACTCCCTCTGAGATCTGGGTGGAAGCTTCCTTGCCTCTTTCTAGCTTCTGGTCAACCCTGGCGTTCCTCGGCTTGCAGCTGTGTCACTCCCATCTCTGCCTCTGTCCTCACGTGGTCCTCTCCCTGTGTGTCTGTGTCCAGATTTCCCTCTTCTTTTAAGGACACCAGTCATGTTGGATGAGGGCCCACCTTAATGGTCTCATTTTAATTTGGTTCATCTGCAAGGACCCTATTTCCAAATAAGGTCACATCATGGGTAGCAGGGGTGAGGCCTTCGACATATCTTTTGTGGGGACACGATTCAACACATAACAGGACTCTTGCTCCCACCCAAGCAAATGGCTTTATAACCCCGGTGCTATGTCCCTTTTCTTCATCAAAGGGGCCCCAGGCCTGAGCCCCCGCCATGCTTTTTGCGTCCCCCCAGTTGCCAGCTTCTGCTCCCTCCTCCTCCCCGTCCCTCCATGTCCCCTGGCCCCTCCCTCTCCCGCCAGCCTCACCCCAGTCAGGCTGTGCTCAGCAGAGCGGGGTTGATGTATGCAGAGCTTTTAATCTCTCTCCTTTCTGCTGACCCTGCCCAGGCT
Organism: Ceratotherium simum simum; assembly: GCF_057802395.1. NCBI lineage: Eukaryota > Metazoa > Chordata > Mammalia > Perissodactyla > Rhinocerotidae > Ceratotherium > Ceratotherium simum. Next base: position 54,459,266 of record NC_141915.1, on the reverse strand, counting down.
CTCCTGGGCTGCCTCCCTCTCAGACTTCACTTCCCTTTGATGACAAACGAATGATTTCTTACTCTCTTCATTTATGGTTGTTTCTCCTCTTTAAGGGGCCTGTTCAGCCTGACCAGTGAGTGATGGCCAAACAAATTTCAAGCGACAAGGAAGTGTCCCCAAGGCCTCTCCTTAGTTCTTTGGGAGATTTGGGGGGAGGGGGCGTAAACGGCTTCCTCTCCTCATTGGGGCTGCAGGCTGCAGAGGAACTGAAGCAGGGAGCGCTCAGGACAGTGGGGACAACCCCACCTGTTCTGTCTCTGGCTTGTTCTTGAGGTCACCTGCCCCCTTACTCTTGGAGGGGTCACTTTACAGCAGATAACACTCCCAGCATGTGTAGAGGGGACCAGAATGGCAATTGATGGATCAGAAACGAAGTCCCCTGTAGGTTAGAGCAGTGATGGGGTGGCCACCAACACTGGACTGGGGAGTCCGGAGACCTGGCATCTAGCCCCCTCTGGTCCTAACTGGTCAGTTCCCTCATGCAGAAAATGGGGACGCTACAGCCAAAGTCTTCCCAGCCATTTATGTTTGAGAAGAGACAGCTGTGGCATACAATGGGCTCCCCATAAGTGTTCCTTCCTGCTCTCCTGCACCCGAACGCGGCCGAGTTTGGTGCTTTCAAAGGAATCATCAGATTTCTCCAGAGCTGCCCCTCGCTGACCACCCAGTGTGGGCTTGGCAGGGCTGGGCGCTCATGACACCGTTCTTTACAAGGCAGGAAGTGGCTTGCGCAGTTAGTTGTCTTTTCAGATGTCACCTGTGCACGTTTACTTATTTATGTTTTTGTTGAAAAAGCTATCCTTGCACATTTTAAAACCAGAATCCTGGCTTAAGGCCCCAAGACCCCAGCATCACATAATGAGTTTCTGGCTGAAGGCCCTCAGTGATCTCTTTAAAAAGAGGCAGAAAGACGAGGGGGAAAGTGTGGGAAGAGCCGGGTGTAGACCCTACCACGCAGGAGCCTGGTCTGCTGATTATTAGCTGTGTGGCTTTGGGAAGTTGCCTAACCTTTCTGTGCCTCAGTTTCCCCATCTATAAAATGGGCACAATCATGGCACCTACTGAGACCAGTCTGTCTGGTTTCTGAGTCTGTGCCGTAACCCCAAAGATTCACTGACTCCTTCCTGCCAGGCCTACCATCCCTGGGGGTCATGAATCTTCGTCTGGCAGGTACCGGCCATATGCCCCTCAGGGCAAATTACCTGTCCACACTCTTGTCATCTGCAGAATGGAATAAAACCCCCGTCCTGCAGGTTAAATGGGGCCACGCTCACGGAGCAGTGGGTGCCATGTGCCAGGCGAGGTCAGCGGTGCTGACGGGCCGGGTCCACTCCTCCCCCTCTTCATCCTCTTTTCTTTCAGCCACTGGGGACTTGTGAATGGACAAGCCGGGATTTTTTGCCCCCAGGCCCATTTTCACTTGTAAGAATGGGTTTGAGGTGCCTCTGGCAAGATAGAGAAGAGCAAAAGGGATTCAAAGTGGGGAAACTGAGTCAGCGCACCAGGGAGAGACGCCATAGACTTGGTACATTGAGAAGGGCCCCAGCCCTGCTTTGGGGACGTTTCCCTGCCTTGGTCAGGTTTCTCTAGCTTCCTTCTCCCCAAGGCCGAGCACATGCCCACCTGCACAGGCCTCAGTCCGCTGCGGGAAAGCCCCCCCGCTTAAAAACAGCCCTCCTTTCCCTCCCAGCGCCCCCTCCAGGCCGCATGGCCCACCTGTCCGCCCCTTCCCACCCCCACCGGCTGCCTTCCACGATGGGATCTGGAGCCATGAAAGGAGCCCTTAGGAGTCGGGTCATTGGATCCAATTTTGGGAGATAAAGACATGAGGTGGGGACAAAGTGGGAGGGAAGCGATGACCCAGGAGTCTCGGGGCAGAGGGGCGGGGGACTGAGTTCTGAAGGCCCCGGAGTGAAATTGACAGACTGAAAATCTGCTCTGATGGCCTTTCCGTTTATCTCCCTCGTTAACAGCCATGTCCATTTGGCAGGGGTGAGGGAGCGGGGCAGGAGGCTGGCCGCGTTTCAGTTTGATTTCCTGGGGCTTACGATCCGTCGTCTCTTAGCATAAAACGGGATTAATATCTGTGGCTGAGTATTAACTGAGCATCAGACACATGCGTGCGCGCACACACGCATGCACACACGCATGCACACGGATCGTTATCCCAAACTGCTGACTGTTCTAAGATCCATCCTCACTGTCCCCAAAGCCTCAGAGTGGGCCAGTGCTCCTGCACCCCGGATTTCACTCCTGCCCACCCGCAGCTGCCCCCCAAGCTGTTAGAGGAAGGTAGCCCTGTCCCCATTATGTAAATAAAGTGCAGGGACAGAGGCTTGATCCCATTAGCCTGGATTAGTTACTCAGGAGGCTGGGAGATTAGAGTGCCAGCAGGAAGGGAGAGGTGGGGACCACAGAGAGAAGGGGGCTGGTCCCTGCACCCTGATCCTAACCTCCCAACTTAAAAGAGGCCCCAGTGGCCCCTTGTCATCTGCCCACGATGCCAGCAGGGAGTGGGAGGTGGAAACTAGCTTTGTGCTGCTGAATTCTCCACTGTTTGCCCATGGAGAGGACCCCCCTGTCGGCCTTGGTGGGGAGAAAGGAGGAGGAAAGTGATGGGTGATTCCATGATCCCTCATTAGCTTGGGGGACAGAGGGTCCTGCTGCCTCAGGGCAACAGCCAGCAGCCCCAGCTCTCTCTGTGGCTACCTGGTGTGCTCTCCTCTGGCCTAAAAAGACATTGGCATGTCGAGCCCTGTTACAAGGAGAGTGGCAGGTTCCCAGGGGCTTGGAGAGTGTGGAGGGGAGAGAGGTGGGAAGTGGAACCTTCTACCACCTAAGGCTGGTAACTGCCTGTTAAGTAGACTGGGGAGGGCTTGGGGGTGGAAGGCAAACACGGAATCAAGTCCTAGCCTTTCCTGGGGTGGAAAAGAGCCTCTGAACTCCGCAGGCTCCTAGTCCTCCCCAACCCAGCACTACTTACCTTCCCTGGGTGGCAGTTGTCTGCTTGCTTCTCTGGCTCTCCCTCTAGGCCAGTGGTTCTCAAAGTGTGGTCCCTGGACCAGCAGGAGCAGCACCTGGGAACTTGTTAGAAATGCACATTCTACGTGCTGAACCAGACACTCTGCTGTGCCCAGCATATCTTTGTTCTAACGAGCCCTGAGGGGATTCAGATGCGCTCAAGTGTGAGACCCACTGCTCTGGTCCATAAACTCTGTGGGCAGGGGTTGGGGCCTGTTTGCCAGGTACGCAGAGCACCTGGGACAGTTAAGTGTGTAAAAGATGGGAACAGAGGAGAAGTGTCAGGATAGGTGTGGAGGGAGGGGAGGAATTAGGAAGAAAGGGTGTGTCTGGTGGGTGGGTGTGGTCTTACAGAGGGCATGTATCACCGCTATCTGCCCTTGCCCTCTTCCCCACCCCCCATGCCCACGCAGAGGCAAGTCCAGTGATGGGCAATGACCACCTGTGGTCAAAGCAGCATTGTGTTCCAGAGGCTCCATCAGCCTGACCCAGGTTCCAGAGCTGCCCGCTGCCACTCACATCCACCGACAGAGAGATTTCTGCTCCCCACTCCTGCACTGGTGTCGTGTGGGCAGTCGTGTGCTAGAGCTGGTGCTCATTCTGCGCCTCTCTCCCCACTCTACGTTCAGTGATGTCCCACTGATAGCTTGAAGTTGGCCGTGCTAGGACGATTTACACCACGGAAATCGGCAAACACTGCAAATCAGGACTTTTTTGTTTTTCCTGGAGAGTTGTTAACTGTTCACCAGCCTGCTAGTGCATGCGAGAGAAGACAGGGAAGAAGGAGACGATGGTCTGTGTTCTCCGGGAGGCAGCCAGTCTACATGATGCCCCACCCACCTTCACTCAACAAGTACCTATCGACTACCAGGCACGGTGCTGAAAAGGGGAAACCATCACTTGTCCTAAGAGCAAGCCCATGAGGTAGATTAGATGTTGAATCCCCGTTTTACAGATGGGTAAACAAGCCCAGAGAAGTTATGCAGTGTGTTCTCAGCCACAGAGCAAGAAAGTGGCAGAGGAGGGGTTAGACCCGGGCTGTCATGACTCCCGTAATCCTGCTCTCAAGGAGGGCACAGGTGGAACAGGCATACAACCTCCACGCAAATGAGGACAAGCCTGTTTTCGTCACGTGCACATGGGGGTTTTGAGTTGAGGGGACTTTGGTTCCCTGGCCAGGGCTGTAGGGGTTGGCTGTGTCTTTGGGCATGTCACCAAGAGAAGGACAGATGAGGTTCCACGCTTTCCCCTCCGCATTCCAGGCTGTCCTAGGCCTTCCTTGGAGCTGCCCCAGCTCATCCTCAGATCAAGGCGTGGGCTGGAGACCCTGCCCCTCGGAGCAGGCTGGTGCCCTCCTGGGCTCCGAGACCCTGGGCAGCAGCCAGCTGATCTCGTGGAGTATCCCCAGGGAGGCCCAGGGGATGCGAAAGACTCCAGGGCCTGGCCCCTCAGCCCTGCTGCCCACAGTCTAATTAGAAGAAGGGATCTTTGGGAAATAGCAGCCGCTGTCTCTGAGATAGAGGAAGGGAGGTCAGGGCCCAGGCCCTCTCCACTCCCCGAGGCCGTCATGCAAATGGATGGTTTCAATCGAGGCGAGGCCTCCCCATGGGCCACAGAGATTTTTCTGATGCAATCACACCTCACCCCAGCCAGCACCACGACTCCTGCTCTTCAAAGGCCTCCGCCTCCCCCCTGCCCTGCCTGGTCTCTCCCTCTCTCTGTGCCTCTGTCTGTCTTTCTGCCCCTCCCTTGGTGACTTAATCTTCCTGCCTGTCTTTCCTCCCTCCACCCCACTCTGCCCCTGCGCCCGTCACTCAATACCCCAAAGGCCTTCCAGAGATCGTCTCTGGCCCAAATCTTTCTTCCGAACTGCCTGCCCCTCAGGAATTCTTTTCCCCAGGCCCCTGCCCTGTCCCGTGTCACCCTCCACTGAATGATGGGCAGCTTCTTCTCTCGCTGCCCGTGAGCTGGTTGGTTCCACTCTCCTTCCCCCAATAACACACCTGGTCGCATCTACTCTTTGGTCCTCATTCATTCATTCATTCATACATGCATTCACTCATTCAGTGAGAATTTATTGAGTCTTTACTGTGAGCTGTGTGCGGCACTGTACTGCGGGTGCTGAATAAAAGAGCGGATATCCCCAGGCTCTCTGGGAGCTCACTGGAAGAGTGGGAAGGAGGAAGAGGAAGAGGAGGTGGTGAAGGAGGAGAAGGAGGAGAGGAGGAGGAGGGGAGGGAGAGGAGGAGGCGGAGGAGGTGGAGCGGGAGGAGCAGAATGGCGCCTTGGCTCCGAGCGGAGGGGCAGCTGTTGCCATATCCATCGCTGTGCTCTCCCTGCTGCCGTGTTGTGTTTGGAAAGTGATGAATTTCAGCACCAGCTAATTAGTCTCTAATTAGCAAGTGGAGTGTAAACAATCACAACAGATGGGGAGAAAAGGCATTAGCAATAATGACCCTTCTTCAGGGGCAGAGTCACAGAGAGAGGCACTTCCTTGAAGGAGCTGGAGGGCAGGCTGGAGGTTGGGATGTGCGGAGCCTGCTGGGGACAGGTGCCCTAGCCAGGAACTGTAGGGTCTGCAGAGAAGGTGCTGGTTGGTGCCTGGGGGGGCAGGTCTGTGGCGCTGATGCATCTGGAGCTGGGTCAGGCCAAGTGGCAGCACGGAGCACCTTGGAAAATGAGTTTTGTCAATGGAGCGGGACTCCCGTGGATGTGATGATGGGCAGTAGTGTTGATCCGGCGCTGGGGCGTGTCCCCTAGAGGGCCTTGGGGCCTGTGTCCAGGAACCTGGGGTTTCCCAGACTGTTGACTCTCTTGCTGGGGACACAAACCTGTGTCACTGGCCACTGCCCAGTGACCAGACAGACTGCCAGGAGACGTGCTTGCCTGTTCTGGGGATGTCATCCCTCTGGGCTCGGTGACCTGCCTCTGAAGCCAGGCCAAACCACCGTGCCAGTGAGTATGTGTCGGCCCTGGGGGCCCCGAGTGTGCCTTGGCTCCATGCCTGCCTGTGTCGGGGGCTGCAGGGCCGGGGGGGCTGAGGAACTAGGTTGAGATGCGGTGGTTGGCATGTCCCCGTCAGCACTACCAACTGACACCAATGAGAGGACTTCTCTGCACCTTGCTTGGTGGAGCACTGCTCTGCTGCATCCGCTGGGGTGCAGGGTTACACAGAGGGCTGGAGGGAGTGGCTCCAAGAGATGAGAGCAAGACAGGGCATCCAGGGAGACGGCTCAAGAGGAACAGAGAGATGGAACCTGAAAGGGAAGAGAGGACCTTTGATATTTATTCCTCTTTATTAAATGCCTTTACTAAGTGCCTGTCTGGGCACGCTGTGCTGAGGCCATCAAAGAGTTAACTGAGCTGTCCCCTGCCCTTGGGAAGCCCGGGACTGAAGACAGACCTTCCAAGCACCCAGGCTGCAGTGGAGGTCCCGGCAGCCTTCCTCCCTCTCTGGAAAGTGACAGAGCCCAGCCTCATCACTGGTGGGACAAGAGAGAGCCCACAGCCCCCGCTTTCTTTGGAAAAAATGCACCCTCTGCGGCTGCCATTACAGGCCTAATTAACAGGCTTGTTGTCTCTTCTGCCTGGCAGCCAGTGTTGGTAAGAAGGGATATTTCATTGTCTGGCAACGTTATCACAGCCCTGGCAACTTGTTCGCTGAATTGGTCGCATCCGCCCTGGCTCCTGGAGGAGACAGCTTCTCTCTGAAGGACGGCACTCCCAGCTGCCTCCTTCCTCACACCAACTCTGAGAGCTGGGAAACAGCCAGCAGCCTTTCTTTGTTGCCCAGGCCTTCCATTTGGAGAAGTGGTTGGATTTCACTCTAGGGCTTCCGTGCTTGGAGATATTCACTCAGCTAACGTGTGTTGAGGGCCTGTGATGTGGCAGGCACATGAGCAGGCCCTGGCGTATGGGAAGGGATGGATGTGGACCCTGCTCAAGTCTACACCAGGGTGTCTCAACCTCAGCACCATTGATATTTTGAGCCAGATCATTCTTTGTGGTGGGGGCCTGTCCTGTGCATTGTAGGATGTATTGCAGCATCTCTGACCTCTACCCACTAGATGCTAATAGCACTTCTCCCACCGGGCAGTTGTGACAACCAAAAATATCTCCAGACATTGCCAAGTGTCCCCTGGGGCTGGGGATGGAGGGCACAATCACCCCTGGTTGAGAACCGGTGGTCTAGAGAGAGAGACAAATGCATAATGAGATCATTAGAATGCAACACGACGGAGGTAGTAATGCAGAGATGGAGATGTCCTCCTCACCCACTGTGGGGCTGGGGCGGCAGTGCCCAGGGGAGGTTGGCAGGTAGGAGTCAGGCAGTGGGTTGACAGGAGCAAAGACCCAGGGGTAAGTAAGGCTGTGTGGTTTGGTAGGAAACCACGAGTTGTTGAGTTCTTCTATTTAACCAATATTTCCAGATTGTGTGTCTGGCTCAATGACAAAAAGAGCTTAGTATTCCTTGTTAAGGAGTATTTTATCCTGTATATGCGGAGGGGTGCCATTGAAGGAATTTCGACAGGAAGCACATGGTTAGAAATCCCTTTAATTAAGTAGATCCAGCTAATGACTGATGGCTGGGAAGCCAGTAAAGGTTTGGCAGATGAAATCTAGATCAGAGATGAAAGGCGATGGGGTGGGGGTGGCTGGCTGGTTTGAGGAATATTTGGGTGGGTGATGGGATGTGGGGGACAGAGAGGAGAAGAAAACAGGGATGGCCACCGTTGTTTCTGGCTTGGATGCCTGGGCACACAGTACTGCTAACTGTGCTAGAGAATTAGGGGGACGCTGCAAGCCTACAGAGACCTGAGTCCAGCTTTGAATATTTTATATTTGAATATTTGATGAGCCTGGAGGTCATCAAAATATGGCGGATTCCTTCAGGCAAGAGGTCACAGTTAAAGATCTGGGAGGCATCAGATCCAAGCAATAGCCGACACCAGAAAAGAAAAGTGATTGTTCTCTCCAAGGGAAAATGGTGGGATTGAGAAGGATCAGGACAGAAACCTGGAAACTCCAGCATTCCAGAGCCCAAGGAGGAAGAGGAGCAGACCAGGGAGACAGGAAAGTAAGAGGAGGAGCAGAGAAGGTGATGGATGCCCAGGTTTGGAGAGTTTCAGAGAAGGAGTGATAGGAGTGCTGGAGATCCCAGAGAGGTCCCACAAGCCTCTGTGGGGTTGGGAACTAGGAGGAACTTGACGCCTCTTGTCAGAGAAGACAGACGGGGTTACGTTTTCCCATGGGTTTTCAGCTAGAAGCTTTGCTGGGGATCACAAGGGAGGGGTATGGTGTTCCCACTAGCACTTGCCCAAAACACTTCCCTTCTGAAAGATAATGTGGTGCCATGACGTTTGTAAGACTCTAGTGGGAAAGAGGATAGAGGAAGGTAGATGAAAGACCGTGACACAAAGTGAAAGGTGGGCAATTGTGGCCCCATTTTTACATGGTTACTCCCATCCAACCAACAACACAGGCCCCACCCCTGACCAGACCCTGCCAAGCTTACAACCCCTACACCTGTTTACAGGGTTGTTGATTTTCCACGGATCCTAGAGAGAGAAGAATATGGACACAAGAGACGAAACAAGAAGCTGGAGCAAGCGTAAAGAAACTTGCTCCTCCCCTCTCTTTAAGGGTTGGTCCGACCTAGAGTGTGAGACAATGGAAGGATGGTTCTGCCCCCGCCCCCACCTTCACTCAGCCCCACCGGGTGGTCTGGAATAGGTCCAGTGTCAAGGAAGCTCCTCTCCTACTACCTTATTACCAACTGTATTAGTTTCCTGTGGCTGCCGTAACAAATTACCACAAATTTGCTGGCTTAAAACAACAAAAATTTATTCTCTCACAGTTCTAGAGCCAGAAGTCCAAAATCAAGGTATCAGCTAAGTTGTTTCCTTCTGGAGGTTCTGAGGGATAAGCTGTTCCCTGCCTCTCTCCTAGCTTCTGGTGGTTGCTAGCAATGCTTAATGGTCCTTGGCTTGTAGACACATCAGTCCAACCTCTGCCTGTGTCTTCACATGGCCTTCCCCTGTGTGTCTCTCTGTCTCCACAAGGTCTTATAAGGACACCAGTCATTGGATTTAAGGCCCACCCTCATCCAGTATGACCTCATCTTAACCAATTACATCTGCAAAGACCCTGTATCCAAGTTACAGTCACATTCTGAGGTTGTGGGTGGGCATGAATTTTGGAGGAACACCATTCAACCCAGTTTACCAACCTAACTTGGCTAACATTTATTATGAGCCTTCTCTAGGCCAGCCCCCTACCCTATCTTGTTTAATTACCACACCACTCTTCATCTTGACGTTGCTACATCCATTTACAGACAAGAAAATTGAGGCAAAGGGGGATGGAGTGGATTTTCCAAAGTCTCCCAGCTCAAAGAGGTGGAGGCAGGCCCAAATGACATCTCTCCACATGCCAGCCCAGTCTGCCCTCCGCTTCCCCTCCGCTGCCTCCATCCTTGCCTCTCCTTGCAGGGCACCCTGGTGCCTGCTCCTAAGTGCTTCTTGCTACAAGCTAAACCACCTCCTGTCTCCCCAGAATCATCTTTCTTCTGGACAGGGAAATATTTTCTCCCTATGACTGAAAGGAAAGCTTAGTCTCCCAAAGGAGATATCTACAGAGGGTTCCAGTGGCCAAAATTGTATAAGAGGACTCAAGAAAGAAAGAACAGAGGGAAACCATAAACGAGGCCCATGAGAGCCACCCAAGGGAGCTGCAGAAGTTGGGAGAGTTCAGGGGCCCCAAGGAAGGCAGAGGTGCAGGGGCGAGGCCTGCTCCTCCAGCTCCCTCCACCTGCATGTCGCCCTGGTGCACAGGGGAAGGGACGCACTGAGGGGTCCATAAGTCATCTGGGACTGGGCCTGGCCACAGGGGCTCTCCTCTCACCCCTCTTCTCACCTGGAAATAAAAGCTTCGACCTTGAGGGGATAAATGTAGTGTGAGTGCATGAGCCATGGAGAGGTTGATCTGCATCTGCTGTTGTGGATGATGGCTCTGCAGTGTCCAAGAGTCAACAGAGGGTGGGAGACGGATGGAGGATGGGAGGACTCAGCCACAGAGGGAGACAGAGCAGAACTGTTGGGGAAGGGGCAGAGAGGCCCCTGCCCTCTCTGCTGGGGCCCTTCCTATGGCCACCCCTGTAGACTCTTCCCGGGAGCAGCGGGGTGGTGGGGTATATGCCCACAGCCAGGGGGGCTCCGGGGGATGTGATCCCCTAAGCCCTGCCCCTCTCTGAGGGCTCGTATTCAGGTACACCCTGCTGATTTTTAAACTGACTTGGGAGAACACAATTCAGGCAGCCCTCCCTGTTCACCTGGGGCTTAACGAAGCAGTAGGTTTCTTGGGACAAGGGCCTGGGCCGTGGACTTGGCCAGACGTGGGTGTGAATCCCTCTTCTGCTGCTCACTCCCGCAGGAGCTTGGGCAGATCCTCAACCTCCCCGCACTGCTGCTTCCCCATCTGTTGGGGGGCGGCAATGACCTTGAAGGGCGGTTGTGTTGATTTGGTGAGATGTGCGTCTAAAGCACCCGGGACAACCTGGCACAGGCAAGCACTTAATGCGTGGTAGTCCTCTCTGGGTGCGTGCACAGACTGTGAAGCAGGCTGAGGGACCCAGGATGGGTCAAGAACTCATGAGACTTCTGAGATAGACTCAGCAGTGGCCACAGAACTCCCGTCCTCATCACTCTCCCTTTCTCTCTGATGCGTGCTAACGGTGGCTCCACAACCCTTCTCCAGCCCCAGGTTCCAGACCTGGATGTCCACCTGGACTTTCCACCTGGATATCCAGTGGTCTACGACATGCCCATGACTGGACTTGGTGTCTTTCCCCCCAACCAGCTCCTGCTCCAGCATTTGGGTCTCAGGAACCAGCACCATCACTGCTGACCCTCTCCCTCAGACAACCCCACCTCCAGTCTAACAAGGAACCTTCCCCATTCTGCCTCTGAAATAGCTCCCAAGTCCTCTCACTTCTCTCCGCCCCCCTGCCACCACGAGGGTCCAAGCTAAAACACCTCGTCTCTCCTCAGCATCCTCTCTCCCTGGACAGGGAAAAATCTTCCCCATAGGACTAAAAGGAAAGCAAGTCCTCCAAAGCAAGTATTTCTCCCCAGAGATCATCTCTCCCTGGACTCTTAAACAGCAGCCCCAGCTGCACTCTTGGCATCCTCTCTTACCTCCTTCCCTCTGTGCCCCGCTGCACTGCAGGGGCAGAGACAAAGCTGGCCGTGTCACCTCAATGGCTTCCCATTGCCCTTGGGAGAAAGCCCCGATCCTGGACATAGCTCACTCACCTGGCTAGTGCAGTGCCCATGTCTTCTCCTCCCATTCTGTCTCCCCTTCCTCTTCTCCTTGCTACTGGGGCTCTCACCACAAGGCCCCCCTTCCAGTTCCCAGCCTGATGTGAACGGGCCAGGCCACCTGTCCCCTCCACACTCTCTAACCTGCTCTCCCCTCTCTGCCTGGCACACCTGCTCGTGCCCTTGCCTGGCTTCGGTCTTGGCTTACATGTCACCTTTTGGGAGGTCTCTCCTTCATGTTATGTGTTCCCACCACCCCCTACACCTCGATTTCACAGCACCTTCGCTCTGACAGTCTCTTGTTTAACACCTGCGTTTCTTGGTCAACTCTGTGCTCCATGAGCTCAAAGACTGCATGGTGCTTGTCCCTGCTCTCTCCCAGCTTATCACACGGTGGCTGGTGCAGAGCTGACCGTCCAGTGCTCTTGGATCAATCAACAAGCGAATGACTCACATGGAGTCCCCTGACCGCCCGCCAGTCCTAGGCAGCCCCACGCTGCCCCAAGTGCCCATGGCACCTGGTCCCTGTGTCCACAATTAGCTGCGCTCTGTACCCCTCACGCTATTAGTCATCCTTCCGACCTGAATCCTATCTCTGCAGCCAGCTTCAGGGCCTCCGGGTCGGGCCGGTCTCTGCCTTTGTGTCCCAGGGCCTAGCCCATAATTTGTGTTCACTGGGCAGGGAAGGTCAACGAGATGAGTCATGACCTTGAGATTGTGCTGAGAAGTTGAGGGTCCTTCATTCCATCCTCATCAAGGGTCATTCAAGACCATCGGCAACTTCTTCGTCATCTCCTAGAGCTGTGTTTTTTTGTTTTGTTTTGTTCTTTTGTGAGGAAGATCGGCCCTGAGCTAACATCTGCCAGTCCTCCTCTTTTTGCTGAGGAAGACTGGCCCTGGGCTAACATCCATGCCCATCTTCCTCCACTTTTTATGTGGGATGCCGCCACAGCATGGCTTGACAAGCGGTGCTTCAGTGCACGCCTGGGATCTGAACCGGCGAACCCTGGGCCGCGGCAGCGGAGCGCGTGCGCTTAACTGCTTGCCCCACGGGGCCAGCCCCTCCTAGAGCTGTGTTTGACTCTCCTCTGGAAACGGGGGACAAAATAGACTAGAATTGGGAGAGGCTGGAGATGGAGCTTGAGTTGATCCTACCACCCAAACAAGTCCCCAGTGCAAACACACACATACTCACACACACTTACACACACACACACTCACACTTGCACACACACTCAGAATATCCAGTGTCTCTCCACTGCCCTCAGGATGACATCCAAACTCCTTAGGACAATTTATAAGCCCGCTTCCTGGCATTTGCACAACCAGCACCCTCTGCCCGCGAGTTTTCCGCCAGCCCTCTGCCTGGCACACACACCCTGCCCCTCCCTTCAGGATGCTGCCGGCACCACCGTCCCTGATGGGGCTTTCTGGCCTGGGAGCTGTGGGTCCGCTGGAGGCCTGATGTCTCACGGGCTTCGCTGTATTGTGCGTTTATCCCACTGCCGACTGGGCTCATCTCCTCGTGTGGCTGTAGCAACATGAGAGCAGAGGTTTTTTCTTGCTCTCCGTGACATTTCCTAGTGCACAGTAGGTGCTCAAAAAGCATTTGCTGAATGAGTGGATTGAGCTTTGAGTGAACGAATGAGGAATGAGTGAACGAAATGCGTACGCAACATTACAACTGCGGGCCAAGAGTCAAGGGTGCCAAAAATCTAGGAAAGAGGTGGGGAACCCTGGGATGGGGGGGATGGAGGAGCCAGTGAAGGTGGAGAGGGAGCGAGTCCTAGGGCGGGAGGGGGATTCCTGCGGGGGCTGTCTGGAGAGAAGCCTCTGGATCTAGTGCTGAGCGTGTTGATTTGAGGGAAGGGGGAGCCGAGAGTCAGGAGCGGGGAGGAGATGATAGCGAAGGTGAAGGTCAGGAGGCCCAGCCGGCTCTCTTTCCCTGACTCCATCTTGCCTTCTCATTCATCCTTTTGACAATCTCGCATGGGGCTTTTTTGGACCGCATGTTTTATCCCTTGTCACCAGCCAAACAGCCCTGTTATATTAATTTATTGTCCTTTCCGGTAACTTGTAGCCTTCCTGTAAACTCCCCCTTTCCAATGCTGGGTTTGCCCATTGCCAAGCCACAGCTCCCGGCTCGCCCTCCTGCTCTCCATGCCCGGGCAGGGCCAGACGGTGAGCAAAGGTCTCCTGGCCTTAGCCCTTTGAGGGCGGCTTCTGGCGCCCACACTTTCCTTATATCAGGTCCCATGGGAGCCTCTCTGGGGTCTCACACCGCTGGTGACAAGACCCTTAACCTCTGGCTTCTAGCCTCAATTGCCACTGCTCACTTTTTCCTGGGCACCCCGGAGAGGGATAGGCAGAGATGAGCCTAGTCGTGACCTAAAGGGAAACTGAGGCCCAGAGAACTAGCTTGGCTTACCCGAGATCACACAGGTCTTGGGGGAAGTGGGTCTCCCGACAGCCCCAACAACATACTGTGTGTCTGATAGTTTGGCCTCTGCTAGAGGCCTGGCCCTGGCCTGTCCCCTGTGACCTCAAGCCAGCCCATGTCCACAGGAACAGTGTGCTCACGGTAGGAGACGGAACTCTTGTCCCTGCCTCCCTGAGACTCATGCATGGTTGAGGACGGAGTACCCAGAGATGGCTCTTTGCCTTTCCAACCCACTTCACATGTCACAGTGGAAGGAGCATGGACTTTGGAGACAGACAGCTATGCGTTCAAATCCCAGTGTCCACACTGACCATGTGTGTAGCCTTGGTCCACGCCACACTTGGACCTTGTGTGTGATGACTTGGAGCATCAGCTTTTCTGTCTGTACAATGGGATAGTCGTACCTACCTGGGCTCAGAGAGCACGGAGACACCTGTCCCTCATAGCCATGGACAGAGGCTGGCCCTGGGTGCTGGGAGCCTGGCTGAGGTCGCTTCTCCAGCCGAGCCAGGGGAGAGAGGAAGTAAGTTTGCAACTCCCAGATCACTCTCTCTGGGTGGGGGTGTCCCTGCAGGGACGGGGGAGTACAAGGAACATCTCATCCACTTCCTGAGCCCATAAAAGCTAAATATCCCATCCACCACCATGCCCTAGTCCCCCGGGGCTTCAGTCCTGGGAAGGAGGAGAGACCACAGAGAAAGAAAGGCAGTGTGCTCACGTGCGTGGGTGGGTGGTGGAGGGGACCACGCTGCTCTCCTTCCCAGAAAGACTTGGCTTCTGGGGAATGAATTGGAAATGTCAGTACAGGGCTGTCAATCACGCCTGTGCCTCCTGCCAACATGCCAATCCTGCTGCCCGTGTGCTCCCTGCTGCACAGGATGTCGTCAGTCACCATTAGCCGAGCTCTGGCCCCACTGCGGAGCAGCTGGCACGACGTTGCTCTGGGGCCAGAGAGGGCAAGCTGAGGCCTGTGTGCGGGGAAGTGGCCAGTGAGAATGGGGAGTGATAGGCTAGGGGCAGGCAGGTTAGGCATCATAGCAGAGCCCCCGGAAACAAGAGAATTCCTTCAATTCATTCCTTCATTCAGCATTGAGCTCCTACTCTGTGCAAGGAGCCAGGTTAGGGACCAAAGCCACAAAAATGACCAGGATGTGTCCTCCAACAGCCTAGAGTCCAGGGGGCATTCAGAGGTTTGGGTGTACCACAGGGTGTTAATGGTTACCATGACGATGGGTGTGTGTGCAGCTCAGTGAGCACAAAGTGGGGCCTCATTTCTACTAGGGGGAGCGTCTGTGCAACCTTCATAGAGGAGGGGGCTCTGCTCAATGCTGGCTTTTGGGGGGCATTGCTGAGGGGGTAGGTTAGCTTCCTAGGGTTGCCATAGCAAAGTACCACCAACTGGGTGGCTTATAACAACCGAAGTGTCTTGTCTCGCAGTTCTGGAGACCAAGAGTCCAAAATCAAGGGTCATGCTCTCTCTGAAGGCTATAAGGGAGAATCCTTCCTTCCCTCCTCCAGTTTCTGGTGTTGCCGGCAATCCTTGGTGTGTTCCTCTCTCTCTCTCTATCAGTCATATTAGATTAGGGCCCACTCGAATGATCTCACCTTAACTTGAAAATATCGGTAAAGACCTTATTCCCCAGTAAGGTCACAGTCACAGGTACCAGGGTTAGGACTTCAGTATATCTTTTTCAGGGACACGTTTCAACCCATTACAGGGAGTATAGCAGGAATCCTTGAAGAACATTCTTAAATCCTTGAAGCACCCAGACCTGGCTCCATCGAGAAGGGCAGTCAGGCTCCCTTGGGGAAAAGAGGCTCTCCTAGCATAAACCAGACATCCCCGGGAAAGCCCAGGTGTGGAAGCTAGACTTTGAAGAGGAAAGTGGGCGTCTGTTAAGCCCTCATGCCCATTTTATAGATGGGAAAAATGAGGCTAAGAGCTATCAGATGAGACAGGATGACTTGGTATCAGAAAACCTGGGCTCAAATCCTGCCTTAAACTCCTCTGCCTCATCTTCCCCATCTGCCAATAGAAGGGGTTGGACTAGGTGAGTTCTACAAATGCTTCCCGCTCAAGATGCTTGGAGCCAGTGGGAGGCCAAGGATGGCCATTTGTTAGGGCAGAGCTGGGATTGGCTGGCCTACAGCCCAGGGCTCTGTCTAATGTGAGGTCCAGCCCCAGCAGCTGCTTCCTCCCTTGCCCTACACGTAGGAGGGGTGGGGACCAGTGCCAGGAACACAGACCCCATTTCTGCATGGACCTTGGCACTGTGGAGATGCTCTTGGTAAACCTGGCCTGTCTCTCATTAGTATGAAATTTCTTGTGTCTCGGTCTCTCTCGTCTTTCCCTGACAGCAGCTGCCAGGCTCCAGTTCCTCAGGAGAGGGCTGGGGAGCCCGATTAGATGTGGGGACACAGCGTGGAACAGGGGAAGCTGCTGACTGGAGAGGCAGCCACCTGACCTCCCCAGTGGATAACCATCAGGGGATCAACAGCGGAGTGTGGGTACCACCGCCTCCTCCCGCAGCCCTTGGTCCAGCTACCTTTAATGCACCACGACAGACGGGCTCCAGGTTTTCAAAGCGACAGAAGGAAGAGGCAGGGTGGGGAGCCCCGGCTGGTTCCTGTGCAAGGATAATGAATGCAGCCCCTGGAACAGGGGGGCCCGCCACCTGTCCTCTGCCCCTCCCCACCACTTCCCCCCCTTTCAGTGGGCTTTCTCTGCTTCCCCAAGCAGGCCACCGGGCTGCTGTCAGAAAAGCCACCTGCCACCAAGTCACATGAGGGAGGCAGCCAGGCCAGGGCAAGGCGGGCAGCAGGGGCAGCTGCAGCCCAGGACGGGTGACAGGGCAGCCTGTAGTTCAGCCTCCTGCCCCCCTGTATTTGGAGTAACCTGTCCGCCCACCCCTTGAGCTGCGCCTGCCTCCTCCCTTCCCATCCTCAGAGTTCACACTCTGGGTTGGACTTCGATGACCCTGGGTGTTGTGGGAGGAGCAAGAACGTGCATCCTTAGTGTTCACCCACAGCTCCACCCAGGCCACTTCCCAGTTACGGGACTTTGGGAGTGACTCACCTCTGCGGCCTCCGTGCCCCCTCTGTGACATGGGATCATTAATAGCGCCTACCCCAGGGAGCTGCTGTGTGGTGGGGACAGGAGAATGCACCTGAGGCACGGGCGCACAGCCTGCCACGAGACCCTGAGGTAAGCACTCGGCCAGCCCGTGTGTTCCTGGTTTTTGTTAAGTTCTGCCACAGTGAGTCCTGACGACACCTGGCAAGGGAGGTGTCGTGGGACTCCCCTGTGCAACTGAGGGACCACGCTCAGGAAACCCGGGTGCTGACTGAGCGTAGAGCAGTTGGTCAGTGCAGAGACAGGGCTCAGACCACTGTCCGCCTGCAAAGCCAGGGCTTTCTGTCCTCGTTCCAGATGGCCTGTCAGCTCGGGCCGTGGCCGAGGACGGGATTCACTTGCAACTCGTACAGGCGGTTAGCCCTGTGCCTATGAGACTTCGTGGAAAGCAAGCCCCACCCTCCATAACCTGAAGACTGGACCCAGCACTTGACTCATGGCAGCAGGGGGAGGGAGGACATGAAGGCAGGAGCCAGGTGACTTCTTGGGACAGGAAGGAGCACATAGACCTGTCTTCACAGTCCTCCTTCTAAGGACCATTCCGGGCTGGGGGGGAAAGAGAGTGGAGTGGGTGGGGTGGAGGGGGGTGAGGGGAAGTGGGCAGGGGGCAGCGAAAGACCTTGTAGCAGATTTACTTGTTTTTCTTAATCGAGATAAGACTCACACCACATAAAATTAACCACTTGAACGTGAACAATTCAATTGCATTTAGTACATTCAAGATATTGAGCAACCACCACCTCTACTTAATTCCAGAACATTTCATCACCCCAGAAGGAAACCTTGAACCCATTAAGCAGCCCCACCCCGTTCCCCCTTCTCCCAACCACCTGGCAGCCGCTAGTCTGTGTCCTGTCGGTGGATTTACCTCTTCTGGATATTTCATATACATGGGATCACAGGACGTGTGACCTCGGTTTTACTCTGCTGATGGGAAGAGGGAGAAGCTGTGGCTGGAGTGCCTGCATGCTCTGCCCCATAGACCCTGCCTCCTGGAAGATCTCCAGGCCTGCTCAGAGGAAGCCACCCTGCCCCCCAGCCCCTGGGCGGACCCCCTTCCGTGTGGCTCTCCCGTGTAGTGGACTGGGCGCCAGCAGCCCTGGGCTTGGTCTCAGCGCGGCAGCCGATGTGGAGCCCCTAGGCAAGTAGCTGCCCCTCTCGGGGCCCAGGCGTCTCATCAGTAAGTGGAGGTTGAAGTAGTGGGTCTCAGTGACAACTGTGACATACCCCCATGAAGTTCAGAGGGGAGAAATGGGGCTTCTTATGGAGACAAAGGCACCTTGATCAGAGGAGACCCAGAACCCTCTCTAAAACGCGAGAGAGAGACACTGCAGCGCCTGCACATGGTCCAGAGCGGGCAGCAGGGACTTGGTCTCTGCCGGGCCTGGTGGGCTGTCTGCTGACGACCAGTGCCAGGAATAGCAGAGAAGGCTGTCGGGGCAGGAGCTGAGCCGGCATCCAGGGGTAGATGAGGGCCTGTTTCCCTCCAGATCAGGCACGGCCCCAGGTCGGTGACAACAGGAAAGGAGGGTGGCACGTGTGCCCGTGCAAGTGACCGGGGAGGGGGCTGCATGTGCCACGGCAGGCGTGTGCAGGCCTCTGTGTGTAATCCAGCTTGCGAATTGCTCGGAGCCTGTAGCTGCTGGAAGGGCCATCGAGCCGCGCGGTGTTATTATTTATGATGAAGCGCAGAGGTGCCTGCCAGGGGCTGGAATGGGCTGAGCGCTGCACGGGATGGACAGCAAATTGATCTCCAATTTTCTGCTCCGCAGTCTTTGTTACACGCCACAAAGCGCCGGTACACCGGGTCACCAGCCTGATGAATGTGTGTTCTTCTTCCGCGGCGGGCTCCATCTCCAGCCTCTGCGTGGAGGCAGACTTGGCGCTTTGTTTTTCCCTCCCCCCAGCCCCAGCCGCGGAGTCCTTTCCTGTGATCCAAACACAGCGCTGACCTGAGGGGAGATCAGAGGCCTCGCGGGGAGGCAGGCGGCCGTGGGTTCAAAACTCGGCTCGGGCTGGCGCGTGACCTCGCTCCGCTCTCCTCCGAGCTTCAGATGAGAGCGATAAAGGGCCGTCATAGTAACTCTCCCCAAGGCAGTTGGGAGGATTAAATGAGAAAACACAGGGAGCTGGACAAGGATTAGGCCTTCAATAAACACCTCTCTTTCTCTTCCTTCTCCTTGGCTGAGCTGCCCAGCCCTGATGCCAGGCAAGGAGAGGCAGGAAGAAGCCACCGAAACCGAGCGTGGAGTCCCCTAACACGCCTGCCGTCCAGCTCAGCTCCCTTCGCTGCGCATGAGGAAGTCGATGCTGGTGCTAAGTCAGATCCAGCTCCTGTCTTCCCTCACTTCCTGTCTCCCCTTCCTCAGGCCCAATGGACCATCTCCCTCTAGGCGATGGCCTTTCTCAAGGGTGGGAAAGAGGAGGAAAATGCTTACCTTTGGGAAGCATGCCACCCAGAGCTTGGGACCACTTGTCCACTCCTCTTGGCACAGCCCTTCTGTGCCCTGTGTCTGGTGGTGCCCTCACTGGCTGAGGTGGAGACCCCCGGGGTGTGGGTTCTTAGAAGCATCTATGGGCTTACCAGTCCTTGTTCTCAGCCTCTTGAAACCTGTGGGAGGCTGATGTTCTTCTATCACCAGAGCTTAGGGGACAGGCTGATAGTGGTACCCATGTGATGGAGAGAGCTCATCTGATGGGGAATCTTCCAAAGAATTGCCTGGGATAGTGACAGATGCCAGATGGGACAAGTCTCCGTGGAGCCAGCCAGGCCTGCCCAGGCAGCTGACGCCCAAAGCTGAGCTTTGGCAAGGCCCTGCATCTCCAGGGGCCTCAGGTCCCAGCTATAAAACTGGAGAATTGCTCGAAGCACATGTCCTGCTTCGGGGTCACTGAGGGGAAGATGAGTGTCATCACGCAGCATAATGGAGCTTCTTGGGAGGAATTCCAGGAGTTAGTGAAAATTTTATTATCGCCACTTTTATAGCTCAAATGAATCCGAATACACTAGAATGATAATAGCACCGTTAGGCAAAAACATTCTAATCAATGGTATAAGTTTAATCTCTGAACCCTCCAGCTGAAATGGAAGAAAGGGCTCCCTTTGCCCATTAATTGCAAAATAAACCCATCAGAAATGAGAACAATCTTTTTTCCACGCAAGCCTGGGGATGCTTTGCCCTTATTTACCTGTGCGGTTCAGGCGGGAGGGCCCTGGCTGCGAGATGAGCTCGCAGAGGCCACACCAAGTAAAGATGAGGAATAAAACAACTCCCCTTGTGTGGGCTGTTTGCACCAGGCGCTGGTCTAAGCACTTGCTCCTTTCAATGGGATAACTGCTGTTATCCCATTTCTCAGTTGAGGAGACTGAGAGGCGGAGGGGTGACAGGGAGACACCCAAGGTCACACAGCTGGTGAGTGGCCGAGCTGGATTCGAATCTAAGTAATCCCACTCCAGGGCCCAACAAGATCATAACCCACGCTACTCAGATCTTGCAACATCAGAGCTGGAAGGGAACGTAGAGACCCCCCAGGAATGTCAGCCCTCAAGAGGGAGGTGACCTGGCCAAGTTCAACAGCAAATTCATTTGTCCACTTTTTCATTCACAGATCTGGGCCCTCCTGCATGCCAGACTCACTGCCAAGCTCTGGGGCTGGGGAGGGGAGGGAGCTCCTATCCCCATCCTCCATTGGATGACACACTAGCATGGGAGTCACAACACATGAGGCTATGGTGTTTGTCCTACGTGCTGTAAGGGATGTAACCTCAAAAGTCTGAGGGACGTGGAGGAGGACATCGGGAAAAGAGAGATGACAGGACATTTGAGCTTTGAAGGAACAAAGGGCAGGAGCTAACATGCCTACATTTTCTCAGCAAAGAAGGAAAGAAAGGCTTTCCAGGAAAAGTGCGTGGCATAAGCAAAGACCCTGGGGCATGGCGATGGGGCATGTCTGGAGGAGGACCTGCTGTGATCCAGTGAGGCAGGACTCAGGGCTCCAGACTCACTTCCTAGTGCTCTTAATTTTCCACTAGGCTGCCTTCCATGGAATGATAGACACAAGTTTCTATAAGGCATGGAATTAGTTTCCTATGGCTGCCATAACAAAGTACAGCGGGCCCTCTGTATCCGTGGGTTCCGCATCCAGCAGATACAGAGTGCCGACTAAAGAATTTGAACATGCATGGATTTTGGTATCCGCAGGGAGGTGTGATCCTGGAGCCAGTACCCCATGGATACTGAGGGATGACTGTACCATGAACTCCAGTGACTTGAACAGAGGTTTATTCTCTCACAGTTCTGGAGACCAGAAGTCTGAAACCAAGGTGTTGGTAGGGCCATGCTCCCTCTGACAGGAGGAAGATCCTTCCTTGCCTCTCCCGACTTTTGGTGGCTCCCAGCAATCCTTGGCAATCCTTGGCTTGTAGATCCACCTGCCCAATCTCTGCCTCCATTGTCACATGGCCATCTTCTCTCTGTGTGTTTCTGTCCCAGCGTCTCTTCTCTTCTTATAAGACACCAGTCACACAGGGCCCACCCTGCTCCCAAATGACCTCGTCTTAACTAATTGCATCTGCCATGACCCTATTTCCAAATAAGGTCTCATTCTGAGGTTCTGGAAAGGACATGAATTTTGGGGGGACACTATTCAACGCAATGCAGGCATCAACTAGTCTTGTCCCGGAAGTGACTTTATTGGCATCCCTTAGCTTCCACATTGGGCCTCATCATCATTCATTCACCATTCATTCATTCCTTCATTTCCTGAGCATCTTCTGTGCCCTGGGCTCTGTGCCCGGTGCTGGGATGGTAGAAGAACAGGAAGTGTCAGCCCAGCCCTTGAGGCCTCTGTGCGGTTCTTTTTTCTTTTCTCTGTGACTTTTTGGCTGGATGTACAATGGACCGAGCTGGCTGGGTGGTGGGCTTGGGGCACACAGCCCTCCTTCCCCAGACTGGACCGCTTCCTTCTACTCACAATTCCCCAGGGCCCTGTCGGGGCTCAGTTGCGCTGGCTGCCCTGGTGGCTAGGCACCCCCTAATCAGATCAGATGTGTATTCAAACAAATTGATGATCCGTTCCATTAGATGCTTTTTGAACACGCTTTTCTGAGCGAGAAATCCATTCAGCAGCAGCTGCAGAGGCCGAGGCATAATTGATTGTCGCACCCTCCCAGGGCCCCGGACGTCAGAAGGTGCCTGGCTCCTGAAGGTCACTGGCGAGGATGAGATTAAGGAGGGCGAGAGCCTTCTTTCCCGGCTAATGAAACACTTGGCATGCAGGCAGCACCAGGGCTGAGCGGGGCCAGGCATCTGCCAGGAGACAGGGGAGGGGCATAAATTAGCATCTCATTTGTGGGAGTGGCAGTGAGGAGAAGGCAAGCCCAGGGGAGGGGCTAGGGGCTAGGTGCTGCCAGGCCCTGGCTGGGTGGGGCAGGAGCCGGCAGCCATGTCAGGCATGGGGGTGAGAGCGAGAGGGGGACAGCCAGGAGCCCTGGGTCCTGTGGTCTTTACCAGGCATCTAGAGAGTGCTTGCCAGCATCTGCCAGCTATGTGTGCTCCCTGAACATCTCTTCTGGAGGGCGGGGCCTGGAACAGGACCATGCATGGCAGCCTCCTCCTGGGCCCACCGCACTCCATTCCTGAGCCCCCTGCCCAGGCAGCTCCCAGGCTTAGCACCCCTACCTGGGTTTAGGTGGAGGAGAGGCCTGCGGGGATCACTGACATTGTACAGAACCTCCTGGGCTCCAGCCGTCTCGACTCCCGTCCTGAGCCTTCACTCAAGACCTTACAGGCCTTCCCTGGGCGAGACGGCTTCCCCAGTTCTTGAGCCAGCTTGAAGTGGCCTTGAGGGAGCTGAATTTGGAAGGCTCATATTTGAGACCTTCAGGAGATTGTGAGCAACTTAGGGGGATGGCTCCGAGCTGCAGGAAATGGGTGGGGTAATCCTAACACCCCTGCCCCCAGACCCCCATTATCTCCTCCCCATCTGATCACCTCTGAAGTTCTGTGCCGCAGAGAGAGCCCTGTAGGTGCCAAGCACTGTGCTCTGAGTGTGACACGCATTAGCTCTCGTGGTCCTCCCAGCGGCCTCTGGGGCAGGGGCTGGAAGCCGTTTTACTGACGAGACAAGTAAGGCTCAGGAAGTTACTCTGCTCAAGAAGTTACTCTGCTCAAGGTCAAACCTTAATTAGCAAAGGAACTGGGACTTAAACCCAGTTTCTCTCCTCCCACTGGGACCTTCACGCCAGATCCCTGGAAAAGGGTGGTACCTGGGGGCTTAAATTCTGAGCAGAGCTGTGGAATGGGGGCCCCAGCTCAGCTTCTCCTTCCAAAGAAGCCCCCGAGCCTCTGCCCCCGGCCTCATTTTACTTGGCCGCTCAGGAGGCACTTTGTCCTCCTTTCTTACCAGACTTCTCTCCCTGCACCCCACTACCTCATCCTTCAGAACCCCCACCCCTAGGTGGACCAGTCTCTCCTGGGCTGTTCTGCTCGTTATCCTTCCAACATTCGCAGGACTCGTTCCCAGGCAGCCTGCCTGTTTCACTTTCACCCGGGATCTAGTTCTGGGGCCGTGACATTGGAAGCCAGGGTAGGAAAGCCCCTGCCACAGTCGGCCTGGCCTCGGCTTGTGGCTTCAAAAACAGTGCCCTGAAAGAGGCCACCATCCTTCACCGACCACCCATGAGGCCACCATCCCTCACTGACCACCCATGAGGCCACAGGTTGGGGCAGAAAGAGTGGTACAGCCAAGGGAAGTGCCGCATCAGGTATGGAAAGATCCAGAGCTTGGGCATCCATCAGATCTGCTTTTACGTCTGTGTGGCAGAGTTAAATGACTGAACCTTCCTGAGCGTCGGTTTTCTCATCTGTGAAATGGAGGTAATGATAGCACCTTCCTTGAGAAGTTCCTGTGACTCTTACCTGAGATGATGGACATAAGTGCCTCTTGTATGGAAAGTTCCATAAATGGTATGAAGTAAAGGCAGCAGGAACAGAAGTGTGGGGAGAAGCAAGGTTTGGTGAGAGGGGCCTACCATGAGCCCCTGCTTCCTCTGACCGGGGCCTGGCCTGCTCAGGTCCGTGGCCAGCCAGCTCCAAGGAGGGGAGCAGGTCAGGAGGCCAGCTCCAGGGAGCATGGGCTTTCCAGCCGGAGAGCAGTTAGGGGGCCATGGAGGTCCATCCAGGACAAAGGTGATGGTGCGGAGACTGGGATGGGGAGGTGAGAAGTTTGCAGGAATCCCAGCCTCTGTCCCATTTCCAAGCAGTCCAGAGACGCTCCCCATGTCTGAGCAGTTGCCGTGTGCCCAGAAGGGAGCTGCTGCAAGAGAGAGCTTTTGGGGTATTTCAGACCTAGAAAGGGGATTTGTCCAGGCCCAGCTGGTCTGGAGGGCAGAGGCACATCTTTCAGCCAATTAGGTGGCTGGTGGAGGTCTTCGCCCTGGCTGGCACTCCCAGCCAGCGAGGTTCTGGCTCCAGGGGAGGTGGGGTTCCCAGGCCTGGGCTATCTGGAAAGTCAAATCCCAGGAGAAATGGAGGGACTCCAGAGAAAGATGACATTATTGTGCTGGGGGCTGAAGGGAGGGGAGAGGTTGAAGTTGAGATAAGCTTCTGTATGGGGCCATTTAGCCTGGTGCCTGCAGGGGAAGGGTGACAATGGGGGAATTTAGTGGGAAAGCCAAGGGAAAGGCAGTCACAGGCCCCCTGAGCTGTCATGGGAAATGAGAAGGAGGCCCGGGACTGAGGCCTCTTGTCCACCTCTGAAGGCGGCTCTTCCTTCAAGGGGCTCAGGCTCTGGTGGTCAGGGACCCCCAGCCATGCCACACCCCTGTGTCCAGTGCACACAGAGGGCCTGCCCTTTCCTCTGTCACCTGTGGCTGCCCCGTGACTACTCACACTGGACACTCACATACATATATGCATGTGTGTGCATATATCTGATTATAAAGAAGTAATCCATACCAATGGGACACAACACAAAAGTTACAGAAAGGTATAGAGTGAAAGTGAGTCCCCTCCCACCCAAGCCCCCAGCCACCCAGTTCTCCCCAAAGCATCACTGAGCCCACTTTCTTATGTAGCCCCCTAGAAAAAGCCAGTGCCTATACAAGCAAATATACTTTTATACTTGGAGAAAAAAAAAACTTGTCCACAAATGGTAGCAGATTAGGCACCCCGTTCTACACCTTGCTTTTGTTCACTTACAGTAGTTCTCAAAAATTGTTCCGGGCCTTACGCTGCAGAGAATTCCATTGTTTGGAGGTGCGATTGTTTCTTTACCCGATGCCCTATTGATGGACACAGGTCATTTCCAAGCTTTCGCTGTTGCTGTCATTTCACCCCTGCACAAGTGTGTCTGTGGAGGATAAATTCCTTGAAGAGTTGGTGGATTGGAGGTGGGTGCACTTTGAGTTTTGATGGAATTGCTAAACTGCTCTCTGTCAACGTCGTACCGTACTCCAGCTTCGGTCCCCTAAGCCCTGTGCGAGCATGCCTGGGTCTCCGCAGGCTGGCCAGGGAGTTATCACACCTTCAGATCTTGGCCAAAATGATAGGAAAAAACAGTATCTTATTGAGTTTTAGTTGGCCTTTCTCTTATCTTGAGGTTCAGCATCTTCGTATATGTCTCAGAGTTATTTGTAATTCTTTTCTGTGAACTGTTCATATCCTTTGCCCATTTTTCTGTTGGTTTGTTCAGCTTTTTCTTATTGATTTATGGGAATATTGTTTACATCAGGAAAATGAGCTCTTTGTCCATGATATAGGTTGCAAATATTTTCGCCCAGGTTGTCATTTGTTGCTTTTTGTTTATGGGTACCTTTTGTTCCCTGCAGAATTTTTATAGAGTTGAAGGTATCAATCTGTTTTATGACTTCCTGGAGTTTGTGTAGTACTTAGAAAGTACTTGGCGAATAGTTTGCTTTGCCAAGAGTATATATATTTAAACCTCTGTGATTTTTTTCTAGTTCTTTTAGAATTCATTCTTCATGTTTAAAACATTGATCCATCTAGCATTTATTTTGAGGTAAAGTGTGAGGAAGAGATTCAACTTTTTTTTTCCCCCAAATGGCTTCCTAGCTGTTCCAAAGCCATTTGTTGAATAATTGATCTTTTCCCCACTGACTTGAAATTCTGCTTTCATCATATATTAAACAATCCCGTATGGATTGGGATCTATTTCTAAACTTTCTAGTCTGTTGCTTCATCAGTCTGTTCATACAAGAGCACACTGTTTTAATTATCGCAGCTTTATAATATAGTTCAATATCTGTGCTAGTCTCCTCTTCTTATCATTCTTTTTCAGAATTTTCTTGGCTATCCTTTTGCTATTTTTTAAAATGTGAACTTTAGAAGCACTCTGTCTAGTTAAAAAAATCCATCCTGTGTGTGTGTTTTCAAAGTGAGGAAAAGTTTAAGAGAATGACATCTGTATAATGTTGATTCTTTTCTCTCCACAATACTCATCCGTTCTCATTTTTCCCTTTCCCATTGAGAAGGTGGCTAACAGGGCTGTTGTGTGCAGTTGTGCAAGTTGTATACTGCACAATCCTAGGA
This sequence comes from Ceratotherium simum simum, assembly GCF_057802395.1. Lineage (NCBI taxonomy): Eukaryota > Metazoa > Chordata > Mammalia > Perissodactyla > Rhinocerotidae > Ceratotherium > Ceratotherium simum. The sequence goes on along the minus strand of NC_141915.1, from coordinate 54,432,761 downwards.
CTAAAGGTCAAAGGAGCTGCTGGCTCCTGCTAGCAGAGTATGAGCTCTTCTCTCAGGGTAATCTGTCCATCTGTATATATGACTAATAGGAATAAGAGCCACCCCTCCTATACCATGTGCCAGGGACTTTGCTAAGCACTTTGTGATTTTAATTTATGTAATCCTCACAACAAATGTAAACTCAATTTACAGCTAAAGAGACTGAGGTGCAAAAGGTTAAATAATTTGCCCACTGTCGATGATTTGTGTTACCCACCTGTGCATTCATGACACAAAAATTTGTTCCTGCACATAAAGACACACACAGAGACACACAGGTACACATACCTGCATACGTACACAGATGCACACAGACACTCAAAGACACGCACGTGCACACACAGACACAAACACGCATGCACACACTGCTATCCCCACCCATATCCTTTTCCCATCAGTGTCTTTCCTCCCACAACACACACATTTGCAGTCCCTGCAGTCTCCTGCTTTTGGAGGAGGGCCGGCCCATCAAGGAAAACCGGCCGGCTGGACTCCCTGCCATTGCTCTCAGTCCTGCATAGAACCTCCCCCCTCCAAATCCCTGTAGCCCAAAGGCAGGGGCTTTTCAGGAAAAGAGGGTGTGACCGAGCATATGCAGGGCCTCCTTGGGGAGAGGAGCCTTAGTCTCTCCCGGTCCCCTTGTGAGGATAACGTGAGATGGGGGATGCCGAGCACCCAGCTCAGGGCTCGGTAGCCAGCAGGTTCTCAGGAAAGGACATGGCCCCTCTTTCCTCTTCCCCCAAGTCATTATCTCTGGCAGCCACTGGAATCAACCCATCCAAGCAAAAGTCATCCTGCTCCTGGCTGGCACCCCTGGGAGAGCCTGAGGAATGAACTGGCAAACGCAGACCTGGGAGCAAATTGCCCAGCGAGCCAGTTCACAGAGACGAGGGCGTCTGGGTGCAGAGCGCGTGTGTGCGCGTGTGTGCGTGGAAGCACGCACACCGCCTGCCCCCTCTGACTGTTCTGGCTCTGAGTCAGCCCCACATCAAAGGGATTTAATCACTCTAGGGCTGGGAATGTTATTGTTTTAAAACAAACGAGTGATGACAGGAACTAACAGAGGGTTTTGCAAAATGGGATTCAAAGGGCTCTTGAAAGCTGCTGGAGAATATGAATGCGCCTTTGAAGTGCCAATATGCCCATTTGTTAAACTGAGAGCAGAGCTGGCTGCCTCAGGGTGCGGGGAATCATTTTCCTTGGTAAACGGGTGCCTGCTGGTCTCTCTGCCCTCCGTCCCCAGGCCAGAGCTGGGCTAGGACTCTAGAAGCAAGGGCCAGGGGGTGGTGCCCACTCCCTCGAGTACATGCTCTCAAAGAGGTGCCTTTTCAACCATTTTTAAGGCACACGTGACAGTTGTTAAGAGCGAAGGAGGGGTGTTTGAGGAAGCAGCCTCAAATTGGGATTGAAGCATCAGCTTCTCGCGGAGAGATGGTGGTCCAGGGTGGGCCTTTCGTGCATGCCTGCACTTGCTCTGCCAGCGCCATCAGTCCTCTCCCAGGTTTGCCCCTCTGGTGGCCCCCACGGTGAGGGTCAGTAGCAGGGATGAGGTTCAAGGAAGACTCCCCCAAATAGTGACAAGTTATACACTCATAAGATTGAGACCTTGGGCATGGGGTGGGGTGCTATGCAGCCTGGCCCTTTGACCTGGGTCTCAAGCGAACCTTACCGCTTCTGTTGAGTTGTCAGTCTGTGCTTGAGCCCAGAGTGAGGCTGTGACACAAATGCATAACCTATCTGAAGGCCATGGACACCCAATTCTGGTTAAATCCGAGGGTGAGAGGACAGAAGGATCACGTAGCCTGCTGGTGGAGGGTGCCCACTGAACGGACTCTGCCCTTGAAGCCTTTGAGGGCTTTCCCCCAGTCTTGGGGAGCAGGACTCAGGACACCCCCCATCACTGTATCTTATGTCAGCCCACCACCCTGTTTCCCTAGCGACATTTACGTTCTCTTTGGCTGAGGTGCAGTAAGTGCCTCCCCTTCCTTCTGCTCTGAAGGGAGAAATCCAGAAGCAAAGGGAACGGAATGGATGGGGATCCCTAGCAGGGAGAGACGGAAGGTACCAGAGTGTGGGGGTGGCGGCAGAGGTGGGAGCCTGGTATGGTCTGGGAGGAGGGAGGTATGGGGCTGGTTGGTAGGCGTGGAGGACTCATTCTGAAGACCAAGACCAAGCGGAGTTCAAGTCCTTCCCAGCCACGTGACCTTGGGCAAGTTACCTGGCTGCACCTGCTCCGTCTGCCTAGGGGCGTGAGGGCGTGAAATGAGCAACCGCACAAAGGTGAGCAAGTGGTAACCCTGGTTTTGTGTCTCTGTTCCCCGCAGATGACGTGGCCCCCTATTTCAAGACGGAGCCGGTGCGGACGCAGGTGCACCTGGAGGGGAACCGCCTGGTGCTCACGTGCATGGCCGAGGGCAGCTGGCCGCTGGAGTTCAAGTGGCTCCACAACAACAGGGAACTGACTAAGTTCTCCCTGGAGTACAGGCAAGCCGCGCCCCCTCCTGTCCCGCCCGGCTGCTGGGACCACTGCCTGCCCTGGAGGGGTACCTGGGTGGGGGCTTGTGTGGCAATTTGGGGGCAGGGGCTCCCACTCCAGTGCTACTGGGAGGCTGGGGTGGCGAAGTTGAGGGGCAAAGATAGCCCTGTCCCAGGGGTGAGAAGTCCCCCCATGGTGAGCCCAGCAGAGGATGGCTGGGTGGTGGGCCGAGGGCACTGCCCAGACAGGGTGGCCCATGCCATAGTGGATGGGGCAGAGGCAAAGATTGGGGTAGGGGAGCTTACTATTACTATGGGAGCCGCGGCTGTGACCAGAGCCCCGTCCTCCCTTCCCCACCCCAAGAACTCTGCTATCTCTAGGAGGTGCTCTAAGAGGGGCCTGGGCCCAACAGAGGGGCAGGGCATGCTGCACCCTGGGTTCAGTAAGGGAACCACATCTTCTTTTTAGGGGAGCAATTCAGGTGGGACATGGAGGTGGCCCCGCCGGGGCCTTTAGGCTTACCTCCACTCCCTGTTTGTGCCCCTGCACTGGGCTTTGGGCTGGCCCTTCCCTCCCCAGGACACTGCCAAGTGGGGAGAAGGGAGAGGAGGGAGAGAGAACAGGGTCTCAGCCAGGGCAGGTTTGCTGCTAGAAGTGTGAGCCAGCGAGCATGGAGCAGCTACTCCCCAAGCCCCGCCGGCCTCCAGCCCTTCCACGCTCTCCCTCTGTCCTGCTCCTGTCCCCCATCCAGGCCTTTGTTATTGGCTCCCAATCCTGTGGCTGGTGGTTAATCCCCAGACCTGATGTGCATAATTGGTTTTGTTGGGGAAACAAGATTGTCTTGTCCTGGGAATGTTGATACAAATCTGCCACCAGGGACAGGAATGCAAATGAGGGGAGGGGGCTTTAATTGCTTGAGGGTCTGTCCTTTCCAGAGAACCATCCTTGTATTTACAAGCAGGGAGGCCAGAGTTTGGGGTGACCTCCACCCCCGGTTCCTTCTGCCCCGACCCTGGACTGGATTGGCTGGTGGGTGTGGACAGTTTGGCAAAAGAGGGAGCAGGAGGGGCCAGGGCAGGAAGACCAGCTTCCCATCTGTGGACAGTGAAGGGACGGACCACTCTGGCCCTTGGGTGCCCAGGGAGCCCAAGAGGAGACCAGAGGGCCCTTCCTGAGCAGCCCCTGCGACGGATTTCAGTTGGGGGCCCAGAGCCACTCCTGACTGCTGTCTGGCACCCCCGGGCAGGGCTGGCAGTCTGTGAAGAGCCCCACATCCTCTTGGATGGTGGGCATGCTGGCATGGGACACCAAGAGCATGCGGATGGCATGCCAAGGGTGTGAACACTACCGGGGCCTCCCAGCCTGCCCTCGACTTCTGCTGGCAGGGAGGTTCTCCTGGAGGCAGGTTCCAGGAGGAGGAGAGTTGGTTCTCTGTCAGGTTCAGAGCCACTCCCTTGGCGCCCTGGGACTGCAAGGACACAGAAGCAGATGCTAGCTCAGTTTAAGGATTAGGCTTGCCCAGCAATGGAATGGGCTACCTCTAGAAACAGTCAGCTCTCTGTCCCTGGAGGCAGACAGCCAGCGGTCAGAGTCCAGCTGCTGATGATGGTAATAATAATGATAATCACTGACAACGAAAAAGAAGGTATTACGTGGCAGACATTGTGATGTGCGCTCTGTGATTATCTCCTTTAATCCTGCCAGCAATCCCGTGAGTAGGTCCAGTTATTTTCTCCATTCTACAGATAAGCAAACTGAGCTTGGAGAGACTAAACAACTCCCCAAGGTCAGTTTGTTGAGCTGGGCTTCAAATATAAGTTATTTGACTCCAGGGCTGGAGTTCTCACCATCCACCACACCGCCTCTCGTTGAAGAATAATCGCGGCCATCGCTTCCTTAATGTGTGTCCTAAGCAATCTTTCCACTAACTGTGCAAGTTCTAGAAAACAAAGCAGTGGAGAGAATGCAAATATTCTATTTCAGAGCTTGGTTGGGTGGAAGTTATTCGAGCTTCCACTTGGGAAACTCACTCCCTTGCCTCCTCACCCCCAAGAAGGCTGGCTGTTACGCATGGCGGCAGCCGGGTGCCTGAGTGCAGGTCTGATCAGGATTCTCCTCTCATCAAAAATGTGCTGTGCCCACAAGGAAAGGTCTGCACCCTTAGGATGGCCTTCAGAGCTCTTCCAGGTCTGCTACTGAGAGCATCTGCCTTACCCCCTGCTATTCCCATCTGAGGTAGCATCCCTGCTATTCCCATCTGAGGTAGCGTGCTCCCACCAAACAGGACCATCACATCGCGGGTCCCAGGACCATTCCCTATTTGTGTGCTCTCTTCTGCCTTGTCCAAACTGTCCCGTCCCCTCCACTTGGAATATTGCCCCTTCCAGAACCTTCTTTCTCCTGCAGGGCTCTAGCTCTTTCAGAAAGCCTTTCCTGATAGTACACGGGTGTGGTCTCAATCTCAGTCTCTCTCTCTTTCTTATACACACACACACACACACACATTTCTGCCTCTCTCTGCCCTTTTTGACTGTCCATAATACATCCCATTACACCTTGCCTTCTGATTATTTACATGAGACACTGCAAGTAGACCATAGACCTGAGGTCAGAGCTTCAGGACCCTTGGCGGTTCCAGGGACCTCTGGACTTAGAACCAAGAACTTGATACTGCCAGGCCCTCTCCTCTCTGGGCTGCTCAGCTAGACCCACCTCTGGGTTCAGACTTCCTTCCCACATGGTGAGTGACACTGACAGGTGCAGGGAGCACAGGCTTAGAGCCACATGATTTCAGAATGGAAAGAACTTCCCTGAAAGTTTCAGGTAGAAAGTCCCAGGGAAGGATTCTGATTGGCCCAGCTCGGATCATCTCTGACCAATCCTGGTGGGCAGTGGCATGAAGCACCGTGGTTGGCCAGGCCTGCATCGTGTGTCTACTCCCGGCCATAGGACACTGTGTGTGGCCGCCCCCACACTAGAGCCACATGGTGGGAAAGAGGGCAAGAGCTGTCAGCAGAAGGGAAAAGGGTGGTGGGGCAGACAGAAGCCACCCGTGTCCACTTCACCACCCATGCCCCCAGTGAGGGCCCGGCTCACAGCAGGTGCTTTTCTTTCTTGCTTGCTTGCTTTTCTTTTAATTTTGAAAATTTTCAAATCTTAGAAAAATTGTAAATATAGTGCCATAAACACCTGTATACATTTTACCATCCACCAGTTGTTAATGTTTGGCATCCTTTGTGCTCTCTCTCACTCTTTCTGTACACATGTATGCACACACGTTTTTGCTGTACACACGTATGCAGGTGTGTTTTTGCTGCACACACGTATGCACGTGTGTTTTTGGTGTACACACTTATGCACACGTGTTTTTGCTCTACACACGTATGCACGCGCATTTTTGCTGTACACACATACGCACATGCGTTTTTGCTGAATTTTTTAAGAATTAGTGGCAGACATCATGTGACTTCACCCCAAGTAGAGTGTCCTAAGAACAAGTCATTCTCCCACATAACCGCACTGCAACTTTCACACTCAGGAAATTTCACACTGATACAATACTACCATCTAATGCAGAGTCCATATCCAAATGTCTCCATTTGTCCCAATTATGTCCTTTGTGGCCATTTTTAGTGTTGTTGTTCAATGCAGGACCTAATTGAGGACTGCACATTGAATTTAGTTGCCATGACTCTTTAGATGCCTTAAATCTAGAACTGCTCCTCACTCTTTTAGCCTATCTTTCATGGCATTTTTGAGAGTTCAGCCAATTTTGCAGAATGTCCCCCAGCGTGGATTTGTCCAGTTACATCCTCATAATTACACTCATGTTAAACCTTTTTGGCAAGAATGTTATGTAGATATGCGTCCTTCTCAATGCTTCATACCTGAAGGCACACCACGTCAGTGTCCCCTATTATTGGTGATGGTAGGTCTGATCAACTGGTCAAGGTGACAGTCACCAGATTTCTCCACTGTCAAGGTATTGAGGTATCTTCTTCCCTTTAGATAATCCCTTGAGGCTGTGTGACTATTCTCCTCCCCAGGGATCTCCCACCCAGTGGTTTGGTATCCATTGATGAGTCTTACCTCAATCAGTTATTACCATGGTGGTTGTGATAAGGAGATTTTCTATTTTGATCATTCCTCTTACTCATATTAGTTGGCATTGTTTTGTAAAAAAGATCTTTCCTTTCTCACCCCCTTTAAAATAATTTAGCATTAGTGAGAACTCATGGATGACTTTTCCTATTCATTGTGTTTTAAATCATCCCTGTCCTTGTTCACTTTGATGCTCATAGTAACCCAAACTTGGTCAGTGGAGCTACTTCAAGCTGGATCCTGGGTCCTTTTGACATTGGATTTGGGTGTCCATTGGATTTCTAGCACTTTCTTGCTTTTTGACTCAACAAAATGTTCCAGATTCACCTTTTGCATAAATGCATCCTGATAATTACATCACATAGGAGGTTGGCCAGCTCCTCATCCCATATTTCTCTGACCACTGCTTGCTGCGGAGGACTTCTTAGTCTCTTGCAAACCCCAGGCTTTGAATCGTGTGATAATATCCAATTTTCAGGCACAAAGATGGCTGAATTGACTCTGCAAGTCGAGAGAAAATAAGACTGGAAGTGCTGCCATAAATTTACCTATGCTTCCGCCCCCCGCCTTCAAAGGAGGAAGTTTGCATTCACATCCAGTCTCCAAGGGTCTTTATTCTCAGTGCGATCTGTAACAGAATGGACCTGATGTCCTCGTGTGTGTGTGTGTGTGTGTGCGCGCGCATGACATCTACAAAAGGCAAGCCTACGCACCCTTTTGAGTACATGTGACTATGGCGAGTGTGTGGATCCACATCCATCTGTGGAGGGCCAAGTGGGAAGGGCACGGACTGTGGAGTTAGGCCCACCTGAATACAGTCATGCTTTTACCACTGACTAGCTCTGTGACCTTGGGCAGAATGAGTGAGCCACCCTGAGTTTGTCTTCTCGTCTTGGCGTCAGGCACAGTAATGCCTACTTTAGAGGGTTATAGTAAAGATCAAATGAGATTCTATGGGACAAGCCCAGTCCCTGGTGCAACAGACATGAAACTAATGGTACCTGTTAGGATTATACAAGGTGTCTGTCTCCACAGAATAACAGGACAAATCTGGTAACAAACCCACCAGAAACCACGGGTCTAAGTGGTCTAAGTGAGCATATCTCCTCCCAAGTGGTCACGGGGGCTGTGCACACCTATTCCAATGACACAGCTGTGCCCCAGGACCCTTTCTAGAACGCTCTTTGTCAAGTCCTCTGAGAGCCCCTTGTGGGTAACATGTCTTTATCCATTTTGAAACCAGCCTTGAATTCCCAGTTTGAGAAATAAAGTGACTATAACAGTTGGGGGTACCACTTGGATACAAAGCAAAATCGGACTCGAAAGAGATGAGATCCCTTGTCCCATGTGGATGGGATACTGCCTGGGAAGACCCTCCCAAAAGTTTGGGAATTGTCCCCACTGCCCACCCCTACTGTGGAACAGGCGTACACAGTGACTATCAGTGTGTGTGCTGGATGCGGGTGGAGGGAGGTTGAACACAATACTCATTACACACATAAGGTCTAATGTGTTTGTTAGAGTTTGTGTGTGTGTGTGTGTGTGTGTGTGTGTGTGTGATTCCTTCACAGCCTTGTATACGTGTTTAATGGTTGTGAGTGTGCATCTGGGCAACGCTTGTGTGTTTGTGTAACTTCCTGACTATATGGGATGGTAACTCACATAAAGGTCAGGCCCTCTTATGTTGCCTCTGGAGCCTCTTCCATCAGACGGTTCCCCCACACTCCCTCGTCTCGGCCCCCCTCGCCTCACCTCGCCTCTCCTACTCTCCCCTCCCCACCGGGGGCCATCTCCCCAGGCTGAATCAATTCAGCCTCACTTTACATCCATTTCACCAGCCAGAGCTGCACAGCTGGGAGACCCCACCAGCTCTAAATGGCAGGTCAGGCAGTGGCAATGGGGGAGGAGGGAGGGAGGATGGACGGTAACCTTCTGTCTTTGTGACTATGTCCTGGCGAAGTCATCAGCCAGATTATTTTGTCCCACCCTGGAAATGCCTTCTCCCATAATTATTCTCACACTTAAAATCAAATAAGAAAAATAAGTCACCTGGGCAGATCTCACACACACACACACACACATACACTTAGATTCCCATGCATGACCAGGTGTGCACACAAGAAGAACTGTTGATAGAGGTTCGCTTGGCGCCAGGTACTTCACATCCATCATCTCACAGCAACACTAGGAGGTGAGTGGCATTACTCTCGTTTTGCAAACAAGCAACCTGAAGCTCAGGGAAGTTCCGGAACTTGCCTGGGGACATCCAGAGAGCAAGTGCAGGTCTGTCTGCCGAGTGTGTTCTTGTCCTTTCTGCACAGACACACACAGCTTCCCGATCGGGCTCCTTCTGCCCCACCTTTGTCACTGTGTGTCATTCTTCTGGCCCAAGAGGCAGGAAGCCAGGGGTCTCTCAGACCCTCCTGAGGGGCAAGTGTGAGGGCATGAGACAAGCTGAGGCCAAGTCCGGCCCCTGGGGCCCCAGATGGCCCCTGGTTGGCGTGGAGCAGAGCAGGTGTGGGGGCGGGGAGCTCAGATGAGCCAGGCTGGGCATCCGTCCCATCCCAGGCTGGGTCCCCAGGCCCTCTGCCAGGCTGACAGCCCTTCGGTGGATCTGTGGTGTCGAGGAACTGCCCAGGCTCAGCGAGCGGGGGAAGAAAGCCCGGCCGAGGCAGAGACCCACACGCACGATGGCCCCAGAGAGGAGCGCAAGGCAGGGGACATGCGTGCAGAGCTGCTGCAGCCTTTGAAATTCTTCGGAGGAAAGGAGGAAGAGCGACTCATGGAGACAAAGCCAGCTGCTTTGTCTCTCGCTTATCCTCTGGCCTCCCGTTAGAAGAGAGAGCAGGCGGCAGAGGCCGGGGAGGCAGAGGTCAGCAGGCTTCCCAGAGGATACCAGAGCACATGCCACGTGGATGCCAGGAGCGGAGCCAAGCTCTTACCGGCAGCAGTTCTGAGAGACTGGTACTATTATTATCTCTGCCTCATAGCTAGAAATCACAGCTCACTGAGGTTCAGCAACTCGCCCAAGGTCACACAGCCAGACCTGGAGAGTCAGGTGTCCCCCAGGATCTTTCCATCCCCAAGCCTGTGTCCCTCCTCTGCTCTGAGCTGTCTTGCCGTGCTCGTCCTTTCCCAGGACAGTGACACTGCCAGGGCCAGGTTTCTGGGGATGGCCCCTGCCAGCCTTCTAAACCGCTGCAGAAGGAGAACTATTCACAGCCAAGACGTGGACCTTACCATGGACCCAGCTCTGTTCTAAGTGCTTCACACGTGTTAACTCTCAATAAGGGATGCTCCAGAAGATCATGTACCTGTGCTGGGCCCCATGCTGGCCACCTCCACTTAGGTTCTTATTCTCAATCCCTGAACATCAGCAACTCCTGCCGGGGAGGCATCTTGAGAGTGAGGACCGCGAGGCTTCGGGGCTCAGTGCCCTACCCAGGGACGGAAGCTGTAGAACCACGACGAGAGAGAGAGCTGGGTCTCCCCCGAGCCTGACAAAGGGCCGTCGGGGGACACCGACATCTGCTCGTTCATCAGGCGGAGATGTAGGACCTTCTGCTTGCCTGGCACAGGCGCAGAGCTGGACAAGGGGGACCAGAAAAAAGGCAGTGCCCGCCCTCCCCACGGCCCTGGGGAAACGTTTGTTCTGCTCAAGGAGGAGGATGTGCATTCATGGCCTGTAAGTGCCTGGACTAAGGAGTGACAGCAGGTGACAGAGGCCAAGGGAGTGTCCTAGAGAAACTGGGGCAGCTTCTGGAAGACACAGAACTTGAACCGAGAGGGGATGAGCCACGGGGTGTGGATGGGAGTGGATGGGGGAGGCCCTCCTGGCACGCAGACACTGGGCACTGGTGATGCCGTGCTAAATCAGACAGGAGGACCCTCGCCCTCATAGAGTGTACGGTCCAGAGTGGAAGCAAGATTCAATCATTCTGCAAGTATCGATGGACTCCAGTTTTGATGAGTGCTATCAAGGGAATATACAGGTCAAAGACCGCGTTACTGGGGAACTCGAGACTGAATAGAGGTAGCTGGAGGTGGAACTCCAGGGCTGGAGGCCTCGAGGTGGGGGGGTGTACAGACGTTGAGGTGGGAGCAACTGAAAGAGGGCCAGGGTGGGCAAGGAGGGCAGGACGCTGGAGAAATGGCCCAGGCAACCAAGTGGGGGCTGGCCGGCTATCTTAGGGAGCTCTTATCTCATGCGAAAAGCTATGTTCTCAGTGAGCCTTTGAGTGGTTTGTCACAGGGAAGGGACATGATCAGATGTACATTTAAAAAATATTTAGCCAGGCAGCTGGTGGGAAGTGGACTGGAGGACAGCAGTTAGGGGCTGGGCTGGTCAGTCATGGGGGGAGGGTGATGGCTTGGGCCGTCTTGGAGACGGTGGAGATGGGAGGAATGGATGGGTCTGAGACATATTTAAGAGGTAGAATTGACAAGACTCGATGACCAGCTGGACACGGCGGGGGAGGGAGGAAGGTAGGTGGTGGGGCAGTTGATGAAGGATGCACTGGAAGAGCGTGGGCTTCGTGGGAAGTCACCGTGCTCGGTTTGGGATGCTTGGCGAGACCTCAGGTAGAGACGTGCCACAGGCAAGAAGATACTCACGCCTGGAACTGAGCAGAAAAGCCTGAGCTGCAGATCTTGATTTAGGAGTCACCGATGTCAACGTGACAGTTGACACCATGGGAATGGGCAGCATGAGAGAGTGGACACAGCACCGAGGATAGAGCTCTAGGGCGCCAGAAGGTAAATACATAAAGGAGGCAAAAACCAGCCCAGCAGAACAAAGCCAAGAGGCCAAGACAGAGGAGGAAAACCTGGAGACTAGGGTGTCATGGAAGGGAAGAGGAGGTTTTGAGAAGGACCAACTGGCCATCTGTGTCAGCTGCTGCTGGATACTAACAACTGTCAGCAAGATTTAGGGACATCAACGTCTGGTGATGTTAGAGAGAGTGAGGATGGGCAGGCTGAGGAGCTAGTGAAGAATGGGGAGGTGGAGGCAGAGAGCGTAGGGAATGCTCAGAGGCAAAATAGGAGTGAAGAAGTGGAGGCCGGGATGAGCATGATGAGATGGACGGCTGACACACAGCGCTGCCCTGGAAGTGGGGAGAGACACGGCTGGCACCAGATGGCAGAAGGAGGATCATGAATGCCAGGAAGAACATTCTGGGCTACATCCTGCAGGTGGGGAGCAGTCTCTAGAGGATTTTGGTCAAGGGAGCACAGGTCCCTGTGTAACCTGGTCCTGCCCCTCTTTCCAGCCTCCTCTCTCACCAACCCCCTTTGCTGATGGGCTGAACGAGGAACTTACCTCTGCTCTTAATACCACCATCCTTTACTCACCTTTCTCCTCCACCTGTGCTGTCCTTACACACCTTGCTACCTGATCGTCCAAGATTCAGCACCAGCATCCCCCCAGTGTGAATCTCAGTCCTGACCCTGACTCGCCGTATGCCTTTGGGCAAATTACTTAATCCCAGCTTCAGTTGCCCAGGCTGTTAAATGAGAATAATAAAACTAACGGCTACCTCCCAGGGTGCCTATGAATGTCACATGACATTCATGAAGATGGGTGTCTGGGCATCAATGGCACTATAAATGGAAAGGGTGGCCTGGAAGCCACCAAGTAAATACCGGATCTCGCCCACCCCTCTCCTCCCTGTAGGGCAGGCTATCCCCCTCATTCTCTCGGCCCACAGTCTCACTTCTACCCTCCTGAAGTCCAGGCTCCTCTTCCCCAGCGAAGCCAGATCCCATGTACCCGTTAGCAGCCTCTTTGAAGATTTACTCTGATTCGGCCGTGAGTTTGGACATCTTGTCTGAAAATGAAGGCTGCTGGTGAGAAGGCTGAAGTGCAGGAATTAGTTATGATGGGCATAAATTGAATTTTAATAGAGATGTACGTGGCATAGAGCCAATGTACTCAGGCAGAGGGAAGGTAGTAATTAAAAGTTAACGAGTTTAGAAATGTCGTAATCCTCAGGGAGGGATGGGGGAGGTGGGCTGAGAGGAGGACGAGATCCCCAGCCAAGCGTGCTGTCCTTCCCCTGACCCAGAGGCTGCTCCTCCCGCCCCTGAGGATCCCGAGAAGGGAGGAGGGCTGCGGGGAGCCAGCAGGCCCCGTGGGCTGACCGGGCGATCCCGCCTGTCTGCACAGACAGGGCAGGCCTCCAACAACAGGGGCGGTAGCCGAGTTTGAGGGACCGTCAAACAGTCCCCCGTGCTGCCCCTGAGGAAGACAACGACTGGAACAGGCTTTCCCAGGGGCGCTGTTAACACCTGGGGCGGGATGACTCTTCTTGTGAGGGGCTGCTCTGTGCATTGTGGGGTCTTAGCAGCATCCCTGGCCTCTGCCCACTACATGCCAGTAGCCAACTCCCATAAATGTGACAACCAAAAATGTCTCCAGACACTGCCAAATGTGCCTTGAGGGCCACATCAGCCCCACTGAGAGACAGTGATCTAGAAGGAGGTGCTGGCCCCCCCACCCAGACTCTCCCAGCTGGAGCCAGAGCTGCTCCTCTGCGTGCAGGTGTCCTGCCGTGCTGGGGTTAGGGGTCTAGCACGGCCCACGCACAACTGGCCTGGCATAGGAGGAAGTGAGGGCCGAACTGGCTGACCACCCTCCAGCCCCTCTTGGGAGGGTCTCTTCTGCCCCCCATTTGTCTTTTCATGACAATCCAAGTAGATAGTACTTCCTTTGCACAGGGTTACTTTCATCGGTTCTTCCTTTGTTCCTCAACGTGGGATGAGCAGGGGAGGTATGACAACTCCATTGCACAGATGAGAAGACAGAGGTTCAGAGAGACCCAGAGCCTGGCCCAAGCTCATTCACCTGGCGAGCAGAAGCCTCCAGCTCCCGAAATGTAAATAATGCACTCTGGTCTTCTCTGGGAAGTTCTGCTTAAAGCGTTGGTGGAGAGGTTGAGGCCACTCTTGGAAGAGAACATGGGGTCTCGGTTACCTGTAGCAGCCCCAACCCAGTCCCCACAGGTGCCCAAGAACGCCTCCTAACACAGCCCTGAGCCCCAAAGCCTGGCCCATCCCCCACCCTGAGGTGGAGGCCTCCCCCTGCTTTAGGACAGGTCCTTCCTGGACTTGAGGGGCCCACCACAGCCTCAGGGTCTGCTGGTGACTGACAGGAGAGAGGCAGATGGGCGGGAGAGAGGCAAGGGAGAGCCCAGGAGGGTCAGGGCAGGTGGTGGGCGGCGAGGGGCCCAGCTGGCTCCCTGTGCCTCAGGTTGACATTGCAATAATTATGTCAATTAAGATGAATAAGTTCAAAATGTAAGAGGAAAGAGGGAAAAAAGAAGCAAAAGTCTCTAAAACATTGGCTGTCTCGGTTTCCATAGCAACCTATCTCCTCACACTCTCGCTAATGGGTCCTGGCTTGGTGAGGAAGTGGGCCCCCCACTCCCAAGGAAGCCAGAGATGGATGGTGGGTGTCACCTCGCTGGACTCAAGCTAAGGGACCTGGGCCTGGGGGACATGCCCAGGGCCTTGAGAGAGTCACACAGCCACAGAATGGCTTCGCTGACACCTGGGCCAAGCCCTCCACCTTACAGTTGGGACACTGTGGCCCCGAGAGGAAATGGGGTGTGAGTTAGTGTCAGAATTGGAATTCAAACCCAGGCCCCCTGAGTCTCCATCCATTGCTGCTTGGATTTCACCGGCTACCCAATTGTGCCGTGTTCTGGCACGATAGAGGGCAAAGACTCCAAGATCCAAGTTGATTTGGTGACATTTCTGTCATCAGGCTGAGCATCTCAGGATATGTGAGGGATAAACCGTGTTGGGGGTGGGGGTATTGCCAGGCCCTGCAAGACCAAGGCCAGCGCCCGGATCACTGGTTCCACCCATGCCTCTCTCCCCTTTTGGATGTCTGCTGAGTCCTCTTGTTGTCCCAGTGGTTCAGAGCATCACTGAGGCGTCACGCCCCTGAGAACCCTTGGCAGTGGGGCAGGGAGGACATTTCCATGAAGCTGTGGGTCCCCCTGAAGCTGGGCAGGCAGGGAGGAGCTACTCTCTCAAAGGCCCCCGTGTGTCCTCACGTCTCTGACACACTCAGTAGGCACCGCTCTGCATGTCCATCCACGGTCCACCTGTGGGCACCCAGGATGACCCACCACACAGGCACGCACGGTGTGCCCTTGTTAGTATTACCGTGTTCAGTTCTCACAGGGTGGCCTGAGGAGTCCACAGAGCAGTTATTGCCTTACCATTTCATGGATGCAGAAACTGAGGCTCAGGGGGGAAAGTGACATGTCCAGGGTCAAGCTGCAAATTAGGGGTGGAGCGTGGGACATGGCCCCACTGCACAGAACAGTCTAGAACACACAGGTGTGCACACACAAGCCACACCCTCTCTTCTCCCCCCTCACCTCCTCCCACTTTCCAGCGACGGGTGGATTTTCCACAGCCAATCCCCACAGCCCTGGGACAGGTGGCCAGGAGCGCAGACTCCCCAGAGTGCAGACTAGAAGATGCGGATGAAGCCCCACTGCTGCCTTTAATGAGGGGCTCCCAAGGAAAGCTCTTCCCTGATGAACGGGGGCTATTTATTTCCACCACAAGGAAACTTCACATGCAAATTAGGAAGGGTTTGATCATTCATCACCTGAAAGTGACATATTTGAATTTGGCCTGAATCCCTGTTAACCAGTGCTCAGAGATGGGTGTGGGGCGGGCAGGCGGGGCCCGAGGTCCTCGGGGAGGGGGGGAGAGGTGGGCCCCATCAGAGGCACATATGTTTTTCATCTAGGATATTTCAGTGTATGGAAATGAGATGTTCATTCTCTCTCCCCACACAGCTGGACTGGAGACTCCAGCTTGCCCTGAGAACCTCTCTTTTTCTTCCTCCCTCCCCAGATCATCCTGCTGGCGCCCCCGCCCCCCACCTTGGCTCTCAGCCAGGACACAGAAACTAATTAGATCTTGACTCAGTTACTGGCTCAGGCAGGCAAATGATCTAAACAGATGCCTGGGGAGTTGGTAATGACCCCTGCTTCCTGGGGGCTGCCTTGGTGCCTGACTTGCCCCTCTTCACCCGTATCCCTCAGAGACCCCTCACTCCCATTCATGGGATTTCCCAAAGTGGAAGGGTTCCAGTGGTCTCTGCCCTGTGTCTTTGTCCCCCCAGGAGGACACCATCCACTTTTCTGCTCTTTGACTGATGGGCACTGGGGTGTCTGTGACTCTGAATTTCCCATCCCAACCAAGGGAGAAGCCCGCTCCCAGCCAGCTGCCCAAGTCCCCTGGAGTGGGCTTGGGAGCAGGGGTGTCAGCTCCAACTGGCAGCCCCTGGGGGCTGGGAGATGCCAGAGAGTTCTCCAGCTCAGTGTGAGCGCGGAGTAGGTGTGGGCTCACCGAGGTCTCGGGGCAGGGAGAGGCCATTCTTCCTGCAGAATAGAGAACAGTAACTGGGAAAGACAGTCTCCCGGAGGAGATCGGGCATGGTCCCTGAGTCAACGCCAAGCACAGTATGTGCTCCTTGACCCTGACCCCTGGGCAACATACAGAGGGGAGGTCCTGCCTACAGGAGCATGCCCAGCCTGGCCCTGGCCACAGCCTCTGGTCAGTTACCTATTGCTGCCTGGAAAACCACCCTAAACCTCAGTGGCTTAAACAGCCACGATTTGTCCCTTCTTTGCTGGTCTTTCCTGGGCACTCATGAAGTAGCATTTGGCTGGCCATTAGCTGGGTCTGGACTCAGCTAGGACAGCTGGGGTGCTAGTCTCTCTTCCTGTGGTTTATCCTCCTTCCTGGCCTGGTGGTCTGGGCTTCGAAACGTTCTACCACGTTCTATCAGTGAAAGCAAGTCATGAGGCCAGCCCGGATTTAGGGAGGGAAGTAGACTGCATTCTGATTGGAGTTGCTGCAAAATATTAGGGCCGTGCTCTTCGATCTCCCAGCCTCCTCTCAGATCTGGCTGGTGCCTGGCAGCCCGCACAGATCAACTTTTCCAGATGGCGGCTCGTGGGCGGGTCCGCAGGGCTTCCTTAATGCACTTCTGATCTGGTTCCCCCGAGAAGTGTCTGAAGTCACTTTGAGGGTGACTTTGGAAAGCCAAAGAGAGTGGCAGGTGCTGGAGGTGAGTCGTGTTGGACGAAGGCCAGAAAGGTCAGGGCTGGTGGGATTGTTTCTGGGGCCGGCTGCCCGGGGTCTGAGCAGGTGTTGGGAAGGGCGGAGAGGGGAGTCGGCTCTGGGCCCTGGGGCTCAGGGCAGCCTGTCACAGCCCCTGACGCTGGATGTCGTGCAGCACCGGCTCAGGCTCTGTTCCCCAGACGAGCTGGCTGGGCAAGGGCTTGTCCCAGATGAGTGGGTGTCGGGCCCAGTGTTAGGGGGCTGTTCAAGCGGGCTGAGGGCGATGCTCCCTTCTCCCAGGACAGTGACTAAGTGAATAATAATAATAACATTAACTTCCTCACGACGAACCTTCAGCTAGGGACTATAGTGTGGTGGTGAAGAGCACAAAATCCAGCGGCAGCCTCCCGGGGCTCTGCCACCCACTGGCTGTGTGATCTCGGGCAAGTTACTTAACCTCTCTGTGCCTTGGTTTCCTCATCTTTTTCATATGCCAAATTTGGATAAAATTAATTCTGACCTCATAGGGTAGTTAATGAGGAGTAAATGCATTATCATATGTAAAGTGCTTAGAACTGCCTGGTTTATATATCATAATTATTATTACTCCTATTTTATAGATGAGGAAATGGAGCACAGAGATATTAGGCAACTTGCCCAAGGTCACACAGCAAGTGAAATACATCATCAACAACCCTCCTTCTCCGTCTGTACCCACCAACCCTCAGCACAGAGCTACTCAAGTGGAGTGAAGCAGGGTTGCTTGACGTGGGACCCCTTGGCACTGTGCTCTCGGGGGGGTGCTTTTGAGCTGTGCCCGCGGTCATCCTGCTCAGGCTTGTTGAACTCCACTGTGTGTGTGGCAAAGTGTCAAGTGCCGAGTGTGACACAAAAACTAGGAAAGAGGAGACGGGCAGCCAAAAGAGTTAAGAATCCACCCAACAGAGCTGGGAAGCTCTGAGCCCGGGTGAGCTCCTCAGACCCTGGTCCTGGGTCGTAGAGGAGTGCCCGGGTGGAGTTCTGCCAGGGCTGCCGTGAACTGACACGAACAAGGGCAACGTGATGCGTTTTCATAAAGCTAAATTCATTCAGTACATAAAACTCTCCATCCCTATTGCTCTTTTGGTGTTAAAAATGTCGCTTTTTAAAATTAAATGAAATCTACGTGACATTTTTGGTTTTTTGCTTCACATCCTTCTTGGCCAAATTAAAGTCAACCACCCCTCCCTACCCCTAGATATGGATATGTCATATGGTTTTGGGGGGAAGCTGGCAACTTTACTGGTGTGTGAAATCGCAAAGTCTGTGTTGTACCATTTATCTGCTTCTCAAGGTGGGGACGGTGTCACATCACGTTTACCCCCAGGGCCCCCAGCATAGCGCTAGACCCGTTGGGTGTGTGTTTCTGACCTCAGTGGAAGGGTGGCCAGGACTCTCTCAAAGGGAGATACACCTCAGAGCCGGGAGCTAGGGGAGGGCGTGGGGAGCGGACGCCTGCCCTGCCTGGGTGGCTGAGCCCTGGGACCCAGAGAGGAGAAACACAGCGACACCAGGAGCCTTGGCTCAGGTGGAAAGAAAGCCTGTCAGCCCTGACCTTGAGCCAGGTCTGCCCCGGAAGGGAATGGGCGTCCCACCACACACCCCCTGCCTGCCAGAGCTGCCAACAGCAGGCACTCACTGCAGGGTGGCAGGGGGGCCCCTTCCCACCTTCCCTCCACCAGACCTGCCCGGGGAAGCTGGGGGGAGCCCCGGGGAGACTGCGTGCATCCTCCAGCCTTATCAACATTCATTAATCCCACAAACATCTGGCCTGGGGAAATCAGGAGCCTGGTGAAGAGCAGAGAGCAGGACTCAGCCAAGCAGGAAGTTCAGGCCGGCTGGGCAAGGCTCGGCGGGGCTCGCACCGTCACCCGCACTCAGGGCCACCTGGCGCTCCCCCTCCACATTGATGCCTCCGACGATGCACATCTGCCCCATGCTCCTTGGTATTAATTAGTCTTATCCTTTATGGTAATTAAAGGGGCCATCACAAAGTCGTTCCTGCTCAGAGATGAGCAAGTCCTTGCTCCCTTCTGTTCTCTGGGATTCGGAGATGCCCAGGGCCCTGATGTTTAACTCCTTCCCTGTTGCCTCCAGGATAGTATGCTGTCTTGGCGGGTAGAGGAGGAACGGAGTGGACTGGAAGAACTGTGGGACTGGGGAGCCGTGCATTTCTCAGCAGAGTATGGCAGCAGCAGTGACATCTTCATCTAAATGGAAGTAACTGATGGCATCACAATACCTTGAAACTGTGTTCTTGCTATTATTATTGTTGTTGTTATGCCTGCTGATACCCAGAACCTAACACGGTCTCTGGCACACTGTGGGCCCTCCAATCTGGGTTGAATGATTGATAATAATGGTAATCACATAGAGACACATTTCTTGAGGGCTTACCGAATGTCAGACGCCGCGCTAAGTGCTTTGCAGTTGGTTTTGCTATAATGTGATATAAACGTTGGTGGAAATCACCACGCTGTGCAAAATTATGCAATAAAAACCACAGAGCTAATGGGGGCAATGGGATAGGGCACAACACTCGAAAACTTCATTAGGGACACATTAAAAAAACAGAGGAACCTCATAAAGACGATTGCACAGTTTCACACATATTTGATGGTTGAGAAATGCATAAATACCACAATACATATGGCACTTTGCCCTGGAAAGGGCCTGAAATTTGCATGTGGAAGTGGGCATTGGAGGGTTGCAGCTTGTGGGTTATCGTGAAGTGGTGGAAGGAGGGATGTCTGAGATGGAAAATTGTCAGACTAGACATGGGCGGTGCGCTCCCAACACGCGCGGTGACCCAAGGAGATTGGGGGTTCGTGCTGTGCGGGACTGCAGCTCCGTCAGCTGCGTGCAGGTTTCTGCATTTACTTAGTGTTTCTTGTGGACAAGATCACGCAGGAGCAGCCGCAAAACTCGAGTTGTACTCAGATTGTTCCCTGATATATTAATCGCATGGGAACAAACGCATGTTTTCAAAACACACATCAGAGCAGAACTGCCTGTACTGGTATTTTCTAGAAGGCAGCCACCTTTAATTTGCCCATCATACAGATGGAATGCCCGAGGCTTAACAAGGTTCAGCCCCTTGTCTAAGGTTACAGGCTTAGGGAGCCGTGCAGCTGGGCTTGGAGCAAAAATCTGGAGGCCAAAGTGGGGTTCTTAAAGGTTATCATTCTTTGGGATTATGGTCAGACTCATTATCAGACTATGATCAGAGTCATTTCACAGTCGGGGAAACTGAGGACTAATGAGGCCACACCCTGCCCCTTGTTCTCACCTGGGACTGCCACTTCTGAAACCTTAAATTCAGACCTCCCACTCTATGGGCACATGCCCCAGCCTCCCTCTCATCGCCCCGCGGCCGCTGACCACCTCACGGTAGAGCCGCATCTCAGACTGTGGTGTGCTTCAGAATCACCCTGGGAACTTCTCAAAATGCAGATGGCAGCTCAGCAGGTCTAGTGGGGCTCAGATTCTGCATTCCTAACCTTTCCACGTGATGCCCATGCTGCTGGTCCACTCTGCACTTTGAGTAGCAAGCCTTCAGCCTCTTGACCCTCCTGCCCTCACCATCCATCGGCTCCTTGCTGCCTGGACTCGCCTCCCTAACCAGCCAACCTGGTCTTCATCATCTCAGCTCCATCTGAACAGTATCTTTAGCTCCCTTGTGTTGTGACCCATCTGTCACAGCTTCCTGGAAGACTCCAGCGTTGGCTCTCTCTAGCTTTCAAACCACCTTGCTCCTTTAGTAAGGCCTCGGGTCCTGCTGGAGAAAACCGCCCACCTGTGTGGACGGCCCTGGCACAAACTCAATGTACCACCTCACCTGGGCCTTCAAGCAGTTTCCTCAGTGGGTCTGCTTACTCGTTCTCCACCTCCACGCCATACGTGCCCCCAGCCCACCACCCCTCCCCTCACCCCCAATTCCCTGAGGAATTAGAAGCCATTGTGAGGAATCCTTCCCACTTCCTGCCCTGCCTGTTAGCCACTCCTGCACCATCTGTGCACAGGAGTCGCCCACCACCCCCTCCAGGATCTGGACCCCCTCTCTCTACATCTCCCTCCAACCTCTCCTATCCACCAACGTGTAAACATTTTCAGGTCTCTCATATCTTTAATAAAATGAAGCCCTCAATGACCTCCTGCCACATTCCCTCTCTCGCTCCTGTCCATTCATCTCCTGTCGTGGCCTGAGTCCTTGCATTCTCCTCTTGCTCACCCCCCTCCTCTCCTCAGCCAGCTGTGTCCACGCAAACTGCCCCCCGGCCATCAGGCCCCTCCTTGAGGCCAATATCAGCAGACATGCCCACCTTCCCGGGCCCTTGGCACCATTTCACATGTTAAGCCCCGTCGTCTCTCCCCTGGTCAATGGCAAAGACCAAACCGGCCTCCACCCCCTTGGCCTTGACCCGCTCCAGTTCACTGTCCACGCTGTAGTCAGAGCAGTCTTTGTAGAAACGTAAATCTGTTTGTTTCACACCAAGGGCGGGCAAGCAGTTTCTGCAAAGGGCCAGATAGTGACTACTTTAGGCTCCGTGGGCCATGTAACCTGTTCCATCTTTTCAGCTCTGCGGTTGTCGTGCAAAGCAGCCACAGTCGATGCAGCAGTGAATGAGTGTGGCTGTGTTCCGACAAAACTGTGTTCACGGGTGCTGAAATTTGAATTTCATGTAATTTTCACCTGTCATGGAATTAATATTTCTTCTTTTGATTTTGTTCAACAATTTAAAAACATAAAAACTATTCTTAGTACATCTGCCATACAATAGGCAGTGAGTCATAGATTTGGCCCATGGGCTAGAGTTGGCCAATCTCTGTTTCACACCTCTGTTTAATACCTTCAACATATTCTTGTTGTCTTTAGGAGAAAGCCCAAACTCCTCAGCCTGGGCTATAAGGCCCTGTGGGGACTGGCACCAACCACAAGGCCAGCCTCTCCCTCATATTCAATGACTCGCAGTCCCAGGAATTTCTCTCTCTGACATCCACTCGTCATGCCTGGCACCCCTCACCCATCCTCACCTTCCCCTTGTGCCCTGCCTTGGACAGCGCTTCCTCCCAAAACACTTTGCTGCCTTCAGCTCCCCCAGCCTCTGTGAGCCTTCCCCCAGGTCCCCCCCGCCTCTCCGATCACGCACACCCCCCCATTCCCTCAGCCCCTGGCCTGTCTCCTGAGCATGCTTCCTGCTGTTCCCACCTGCTTGTGTCTCAGGCCTGAGCTGAAGAGCATCCTTGGAGAACCCCCTGTTGTGGGTTCCAATGTGTCCCCCAAGAGAGATGTTGCAGTCCTAACCCCCATGACCTCAGAATATGACCTTATTTGGAAATAGGGTCGTTGTAGGTATAATTAGTTAAGTGAGGTCATCCTAGTGGTGTCCTTATAAGAAGAAGAGAGAGACAAAGAGAGGAAGACACTGTGTGAAGACAGAGACACAGGGAGCAGGCCATGTGAAAAGGGAGGCAGAGACTGGAGTGATGCTGCCATAAGGCAGGGAACACCAAGGATTGCCGGCAACACTGGAAGCTAGAAGAGAGGCATAGAATGCACTTTCCTCGAGAGCCTTCAGAGGGAGCATGGCCCTGCCATCACCTTGATTTCAGACTTCTGGCCTCCAAAACTGTGAGAGAATAAGTGCTGTCATTTTAAGCCACCCAGTTAGTGGCACTTGGTTACGGCAGCTCTAGCAAACTCACACAGGTGGCAACAGGGACTTTGCAGCTGTCATTAAGTTAAGGACCTTGAGATAGGGAGATTATCTGGATTACTCGGTAGGCCCAATGCAATCCCAAGGATCTTTTTGAGAGGGAGGCAGCAGAGTCAGAGTGACAGAAGGAGATGTGAGGAGACAAGCAGAGGCTGGAGTGATGTGGGGCCACAAGCCAAGGAAAACAGGTGCCCTAGAAGCTGGAAAAGGCAGGGAAATGGATTCTCCCCTAGAGCGTCCAGAAGGAACCAGCCTGCCAACACCTTGACTTGAGGACTTGGGACCTCTAGAGCTAGGGAATGCATTCGCGTTAAGTCACTAAGCTTGTGGTTATGTGTGACAGTGGCCATAGGAAACTCATCCAGCCAGGTTTCCTCCAGCGTGGGGACGGACCCAGGGCCAAGGAATCTTTCTAACAATGTTGGGGGGGAGTGAGGGGGGTGGGGATGAGGATGGATGCACCCCCAGGGGCCCCAGTGCCCTGCTGCCCAAACAAACTGGGCTTCTCACATCGTAGGACCCTGCTGCAGAGTGGAGGGAAAAGGCTGCTGGGCCGGCCCTCCCTCCGCCCTGGCAGGTCTAATAGGATCTTTCGACACTGCCACTGGACCTGAGAGGCTATTAAAGGCAGCCTCCCCACTGGATACTTGGGAGGCCCCAAGAAAGCAAATCGGTTCGGCTGCCTCACCCAGCCCACAGCTTGGTTCCTTGAGGCCAGATTTCCACCTTATCAGCTTGTTTTAATTTGCTTTCTTTCTGGTCACCTCACTGTGAAAAGGATCCTAAGGAATTTCAGCCAGGTGCCCGGACCCCAGGACAGAGAAGCCCCTCTTTTCTCCCCCAGAGGTGGAGGAAGCAGGGAACAAGCAATGGGGAAAATTCCAGGGCGTCATGTAGGCAAAACAGGAGGCGACACTTCTCGTCTCACTTTCCTGTTCTTCCTTTTTCTTTTCTTTCTTTTTAGTAACCACACTGCCCGCCTCAAACCTTAGCATTTCTTCTTTCCCAATCATTTAAAAAAACCCGCACTAAAACCTCTGCACGTTTTAACTCCTTGCACCCTAGACAGGTTTTGCCTCCCCTGTCTCTTCATTGCTCTGCTCCTGGTAATCAAATATCATGTCCCGTATCACTTTTCACTTTGCAGAATGATCCCCAGATCTCATTACTCTCGTCTCTTATGCAGCAGGCGATTCTCTACGAGGGGGGCTCAGGTGCAGCTCCTGGGTCAGGACAAGGTCTGGGCAGCTCTCAGAGGCATCTTGCTCTGGAGTGTGGAGAGAGCTGCTTGCTAAGCAGATCGAGGGTCCCTGGACAGGTCAGAGGTGGGATGTGGGGCGTAGGGTCAGGTGGACCTGAAGTTGAATCTCTCTTTGCTGCCCTCGAGCTGGGTGACCTCGGACAACTTGTTCAACCTGTCTGAGCCCAGATCTCCTGGCTATAAAATGGGGTAAGAGTCTCTTCCCCCCACGTAAATGTGGGGATGAACCAGATAACATACATCGTGTTTGCTCAGAACCCGATGCTTGTGTCACTGTCATTGTCAGAGGGAGGGTCCCTGCTTCCTCTCCCTAGCAGTGACAGTGCCACCCACTGGTGCTGAGTGGCATCTCAGGCCTCCCCCATCCCCTAGCTGTCTTCTTGCCCGGATTCTGTGGGTACCGCCCTGCTGATGGAAGTCCTTAAGGAAGTCCTTTTCCTCGTTATTTTGAGAGCAGGCAGTTGGCCCAGGCCAACAGGGCCAACAGGGGGACAGGCGCCCTCCCCCAGCCAACCCCAGCCAGGGCTGCATAGTGTTAGCAGCCCCCAGCTCAATAATACCACTGTCCCTTTCATTGACAACAGGCCCCAGGATCAATCAGAGCATCGTGGCTTTCCCGGCAGAGCGGGGAGGCTCAGGGCCACACACTGGCCTCAGGGGTAGAAAGAAGGCCCGGGTGGGAGGGGACGCCGTGCAGCGTCTCCTCCACTTCTGAAATGAACCATCCATCAGAAAATTGTGTACAGGCCCACAGGCTGTGTCTCGTCTGAGCAGCCTTCAGGCAGTTCTGCATCCACCCGGCTCAGCCCTGCGGCTGCCTGCTTCTTAAGGGTCCACAGAGAATGGATGACATCCATCCTCACCCCCGCCCCACTGTCCCATCCCACATTGTCAGAGAGACTTGCCCTGGCCCTGGCTCCATTCCCAAGCTGGAGGAAACCTGGCTGTATGAGTTTCCTGTATGGTCACTGTAACACATAACCACAAGCTTAGTGACTTAAAACAGCGTGAATGCATTCCCTAGCTCTAGAGGTCACAAGTCCTAAAGTCAAGGTGTTGGCAGGCTGGTTCCTTCTGGATGCTCTAGGGGGGAATCCATTTCCCTGCCTTTTCCAGCTTCTAGAGGGCACCTACATTGCTTGGCTTGTGGCCCCACATCACTCCAGCCTCTGCTTGTCTCCTCACATCTCCTTCTGTCACTCTGACTCTGCTGCCTCCCTCTCAAAAAAGATCCTTGGGATTGCATTGGGCCTACTGGGTAATCCAGCCAGCCCTGGTGGTCTAGTGGTTAAGATTTGGAGCTCTCTCTACCGTGGCCCACGTTCATTTCCCAGTCAGGGAACCACACCACCCGTCTGTCGTTGTCACACTGTGGCGACTGTGTGGTGCTGAAAGCTATGCCACTGATATTTCAAATACCAGCAGGCTCCCCCATGGTGGGCAGGTTTCAGAGGAGCTTCTAGACTAAGGCAGACTAGGAAGAAGGACCTCGCCACCCACTTCTGAAAAAATTGGCCTTGAAAACCCCATGAATAGCAGCGGAGCATTGTCGGATACAGTGCCAAGAGGTGAGAGGATGGTGCAATAAGACCAAGCACAATTCTACTCTGCTGTACACGGGGTCAGGAGGAGTTGGAATAGGCTGGACGGCACTAACAACAAACTGGGTAATCCGGGATAATCCCCCCACCTCAAGATCCTTAACTTAATCCCAGCTACAAAGTCCCTGTTAACCATCTGTGTGAGTTTGCTAGAGCTGCTGTAACCAAGTGCCACCAACTGGGTGGCTTAAAACGGCAGCACTTATTCCCTCACAGTTTTGGAGGCCAGAAGTCTGAAATCAAGGTGACGGCAGGGCCATGCTCCCTCTGAAGGCTCTCGAGGAAAGTGCATTCTATGCCTCTTCTAGTTTCCGGTGTTGCGGCAATCCTTGGCATTCCTTGGCTGTGGCAGCATCACTCCAGTCTCTGCCTTTGGCATCATACGGCCGTCTTCTCCCTCGAGTGTCTGTCTCCGTGTCTCTTCTTGTGAGGACACCAGTCATCTTGGATTAAGGCTTCCCTAATGACCTCATCTTAACTTGATTACATCTGCAAAGACACAATTTCCAAACAAGACCACACTCACAGCTGCTGGGGGTTAGGATGTCAGCATCTCTTTTTGGGGGACCCGGTTCAGCCATCACGCCCTGTGAGGTGACATATTCACAGGTTTTGGGAAGTAGGACATGGACATCTTTGGGGGTGTTATTGGCCTTTGACACTGGTCATTTCATTCACTCATCCAGAGAAAGTTCATTGAGTGTGTACTGTTCTAGGCGTGGTGCATGGGGACATGGGACAATGTACAAGACATGGCCTACTGGTCAGGGAGACACATACTAGTACATAGGACATTAAATTGTGACAAATGCACTGGGTCTGGCAGGAGAGAACCCTGGGGTAGCCCAGGGGGGATTCAAGAAGTCTTCCTGGAGGGGACATTCTAGCTGAAAGCTCAGAGGGACCCTGCGGGCTGAGGGGCAGCACGCAGAGAGGTGAGAGGCAGCCTGTTTTCATCAGAAACTGCCAGAAGTTTGGTAGAGAAGGAGAGTGAGGCTGAAGGGGAGCTTTCCACTTGCTGGAGGCAAGGTCTTCATGAGTCCCCAGTGCCCAGCCTGTTCCCTGCCTGCTGCGGGTACCGCAGACACCTGCCTTAGTGAGCAAGTCCTGGCTGCTCCCTGCACCCCTGCTGCTCACCTGCACCGTGAGGGGCTGGACCTGGCACTCCGAAAGTTCCAGCCACCCCATAAGCCTGTGAGGGGATGAGTTGAGGCCTGAATCGATGCTTGCGTAGACCTGACATCTGTGATCCAGCGTCCCTTTATCCTCCATGTTCTGTTGTCAGAGTCAGGGTTCCTCCCCATTCTGTCCCCCCTGCAGTCCTCCAGGTGGTGGGGGCACCCACTGTGCCCAAGTACCCCCACCTCCAAGGGCCATCACATCCTTTACTATCCAGATAGCCACGCTCTGCCAGGGGACAAGTCCATGGCTCTCCCCAGCCTACAGAAACTCTGGAGGATGGTGCCCACCTCTCCGGGCCTCGCCTGCTTCTTCTCTGCTCCTGCTCCTGCGTCAATCTTCGGTCCCCCCACTCCACCCTCCCCCTGAGGCTGTAGTCTCCTTTCAAAGCCGACCCCCACCCCTGGCCAGGAGCACAGCGTCTCCCCTTCCTTCCCCAAAGCACCATTAGCAGAAGCCAGTTGTGCATGTAACAGACTCTTCCCGAAGATGTGGGAGGAGAATTACAGCACAGGACGGAAACAGCTTAAAATAGAAGAACAGAAATCGCTGTTACTGAATTGCCCTGCCAGTCCTCGCCACAGGGTGTACCCTCCTGACATCATCCTCCAGGGCCAGCCGTCCTCAGCTCCATCCGCTTCGCCTGCGGGAGGACGCTCGCCTCTCTCTCTCCTCTGTGCGTGTTTCTGTCTCTCCCTGTCTGTGTCTCACAGTGTCTCTCTCTGTGTCTCTGGCTCTCTGGCTCTGTCTCTCTCTCCTCTGTGTGTGTGTGTGTCTCTCCCTGTCTGTCTCTCACACTGTCTCTCTGTGTCTCTGGCTCTCTGGCTCTGTCTCTCTCTCCTCTGTGTGTGTCTCTCCGTCTTTCTCCGTGTCTCTCCCCTCCATTTCATTCCCTCTCTCTCTCTTTCGCTACCCCACACCCCATGAGTTTGGGAGCCTCAAGGCTGCTGCCAGAGGGAAACTCAACATTCCAGTGACTGTATCACACAGAACAGTCAGCTCCGTTCCTCAACCCCTCTCCCACCTGATCCCCTTCCATAACCAAAGTCCACTGAAGAGTTTTCCCGAGCGGTCCAGCTCCTTCGCCCTGGGTCTCCACTGCCACTAGGCTGGCCAGTACCTACAACAGCTTTCTCTGTGACATGCCCCAGACCAAACCCTTAGGCCCTGCTCAGAAACACCTCTGTTCCCTCCCTCATCAGCAGTCTCTCTGTGTGTCTGGGGGAGTGTGGACAGTCAAAACTGTCCTTCCTCAGAGCAAACTCCAGGAATGAGAGACCCCAAACTATTGGGTCCGTGGCCAGTTGAGGTTCATCTTCTCTGTGTACTGGACTGTCCCAGCGTACGAGGTACTTATTAGCTGTGTGACCTGGGGCAAGTTACTTACACACTCGGGGCCCCAGTTTTCTCATCTGTGAACTGAGGTTTCTATTAGCATGTGCCTCCTATGGTATTGTGAGGATTAACTCAGTTGATATATGTTAAAGCCCTTAGGGGACAGTGACATTTCTTATACCACTAGTAATTATGTTAATTATATAGTGGTACATTATTATTATTATTTATTACTTGGTACATGTACTTTCTCCTTTAAACCATCCTGGACAGAGTTGCCTTCTTTCCTGAAGAATCCTTGCAAAGACAAACCCACGCTCTAGAGCCCTTCTCTAGCCCGCCACCACCTCAGTGGCCAGTTCTTGGAGCACAGCTGTCTCCCTGCGGCAGGAAGGGGTGCGGTGTGTGCCTGTGGGTTTCTGAGGATGCACGCACACGGAGGCGTGCACACCCCGGACTTGCTGCCTCTGCCTTTGCCCGAAAGCCTGTGGGAAGAGGGCAGAAGGCCTGGGTGCCCTGAGCCCTGCCCCACTGCTGTCCCCACAGCCTGTGTCGGCCCCAGCCGTCTGCAGGGACACCTGCGGGCAGCACACAGAGGGCCCCTGCTGGCCCCGCAGTGGATGTGGCTGCCCAGCTGCCTTCCCTCCCTGAGCACAGTTCACTTGAGGAGAGGCGGAGACCTCGGGCCTTCAGGGATGGAGCCTGGGGAGGGAGCACAGTGTGGGGGGTCTGTTCCTGCCAAACCTCGATGCTACCCTTTCCCTCCCCTCCAGCCTCCCTCCCCCACACACAGGACATTGGAATGAAAAGTCCTAGGACCATCCAGTGGTCAGCAATCCAGAAATCTCTGTCCCTGAGGGCCACCCAGGACCTAGAAAATGTGGTTTGGGTGGGAGACGATGTATGTGTCTGTGAGTGGCCATTGGTCTCTCCTGAGCGTCTAAATGAGGAAGCCCAGAGGGCCTGCATGTCTGCACCTCAGAGTGAGAGGGAGAGTGGGGAGGGCCTGTAACTGAGTAGGGTGGTGTGCCCTGGGTGACCTCGGACGGGAGTGGCCATGGATGTGTGTTCATCCTGGGAGTGTTGTTCCATGCACGAGTATGTTTGCATGAGTGGGCATGCATGTGGGTGGGTATGTACATGTGTGTGCACAAGCACATGAGTGTGTGTTTGTGTGTGTGTACACATGTGTGTGCATGAGTGCATGTGTGGGTTGTGTGAGGGTGCATGTGTACATAACCATGTGCATGCATGTGGGTGAGTGCACACATGGGTATGAGTGTGTGCACACGTGCATGTGTGCACACGTGGGTGTATGCCTGAGTACATTCGTGTGGCGGGTGTGCACACGTGTGGGTGTGTGTTTGTGTGTAGGTGGGTTGCATGAGTGTGCATGTGTGTACACAACTTTGTACATGTATGCATGAATGTGCATGTGGGTGTGTGTAATAGTGCACGCGGGTGGGAGTGTTTACATGTGTATGCACAAATGTGCGTATAAGTGTGTGTGTGCACATGGGTGCGTGTGCACTGGTGTGCATGTGTACACAAGTGTGTGTGTGCGCGTGTGTATACATGTGTGCAGGTGCACAAACACCCTTCCTCTGTGTGAGCATCGTTGCGTGCATCTCTGGCATCTGATTTATTAACGAGGACAATACAAGGAGAGTGTGCCTATTATTTCTGGTGTCCGCATCAGCTCCTGACAGCTTCGTGGAATTGAAATATCTTATTTAATGCAAGTAAGAATCATTTTAAATATCAACTGTGACACTCAAGGACTCGAACCACAAAGGGCATTGTGTGTTTCCACGTGTGCTGGAGAAGATGCCACATTGGTTAGGCAGCACTTTTCTCCCCTGCCCATCTCATGTCTCTAAAAATCCAATTATCTGTCCTGGCTCTTCTCTGAGTTGTTGTCGTGTGCCCTCCACCCCGAGCCCATCTCTTCATCTCAGAAGTGTGGACTGAGATGGCAGGGTCCTGCCGGGTTAAATCAGGACACTGTGATGGAGCAAAGAGAACGGTGTGGATTCTGGGCGCGTCTTCCTTTCTTCCCATCCCGGCCCCAAGCCCGGCCCCCAAGCCTCTCTCTCCGCCGCCTGCTCTCCTTGACCATCTAACCGGGAGAAAGCAAAGCTTCCTCCGTCCAAGAGATTCCTCGCTCTTCTGCAGCTGTCAGAAAGCCTGAGGAAGCTCTAAGTGCTGTTGTGGAAAGCTCTCCAAGATGTCTTGTCACATGCACAAAGCAAGGAGCAGAACAGCGAGTACAGGAGGCCGCGGCTCCTGCTTAAAAGGGGAACGATTATAAATTTGCACTGGCTTGCATTTGTGTAAAGAAATTGTGAAAAGATACTCAGGAAACTAATAACAGTAGTTTCCTCCATGTGTGTGTTGGGACCTGGGAATGACCGAGCAGCTGGGGGAGAGGGATGGGAGAGATGTTCACTCTCTGTCTTTTCTTTTATTCTTTGAATTTTGAATCCTGTGAATATATTTCCTGTAACACATCAATAAATACCTTAGGGGGGGCCTAGAGGTGGGTGAATCCAGGTGTTCACCAGCCCCTGGAGCCATGCTGCTGCCCCTGTTCCTTATTAGAAGGAGAAGGAGGTTGCAGGTCAACCAGGAGGAGGTGCCACTTACCCACCATCACTGGTCCTTATCCTTGGAGGAGCCAGGCTCAGGCTCTCCACCTTGAGGACACACAGCCGGGCAAATATGTGCTCCCCTGATGCTGGGCATGCAGCCGTTAATGGATCTCCACTCAGCTGTGGGGGGTGTGGCCACACCCTCCTGTCCTCCTCTCTGAACCTCCCCACCTCACCCCAATACCTTCCACTCCCCACCAATGACTCATATCTTTGCTCCTTCGTTGGACAAGCATCTATGCAGCACCTGCCATGTGCCAGGCACTTATGTCCAGGGCCTCTTGTAATGCTCACATCAATGACAGCCGTCATTGTCCTCATTTTACAGATGGGAAAACTGAGGCTTACAAGTTTCTGTAACTTGCCCAGGCCACACTCCTAAGAGCAGAAGCAAAAGTCAAGCCTAAGTTTCCCTGAGTCGGAAGTCCCGGCGCTTTCTCTAACACCATGCTCCCTCTTGGGCGGGTCAGGTGTGGGTCCTGCTGCATAGGGCATTTCATCCATCCTCTGCCCCTGGACAGGGCTGGGCTCATCCAGCTCCCCCCGCAGGCCAGCAGCCACAGAGGGGTGGGGCAGATAGAGCTGTAGGCAAGTGTCTCCTGGGGGCCCGGGAGGGAGCACTGCGGGGGATAATGAGCACTGTTACTGTCATTATCAGGGATGCTTACAGCAAGCTGGATTTGCAGCTGAGATGCTGGCCAACCGCCTCTTCCATGCGCCTGGGAGGTGCAATTTGGGTGGAGTAAAGCGGGTTTCCCTGGGAGGAAAGGCAGTGGGCGGAACTGTTACTTTAAATAATGTTGCCTACAAACCAGAAATAGGTCTCCCAGGCGGGAAGCACTAGAGGCAGCCCGGGGAGAAGGAGGCAGAGGAGCCAGAGAGGGGCTGCACCCCCTCTGCTAGGCCAAAGAGCGCCTGCCCTCAATTACAGGACCAGCACAGACCCAGAGCCAGCCCGCCTCTCCTGGCCTCAGGGGCGGGCAGGCCTGCAGCCAGCTGGCCTTCCTCGGGGCTCCAGGTGGGGCCAGAGGTTCTGGCTGAAGCAAATGGACACAGAACCTTCTGCAGAAATCCACCTGTACTGAAGTTTAAATTTCACCACGCGTCACTGACATCAGCAAACAAACCCAGATCCAATGAGTCCCTGGTGTCCTTTTTATAATGTATACTTACAGTATATGCTCAAAGTGCATTTTTTAATTTTATTTTTAAAATAAAAGCAATATATGCATACGATAAAGAAAATTCTGATGGCATAGAAAGACATAAAATTGAAAAGTAGAAGTTCCCCTCCCTCCCCATCCCCGATACCTCTCCCAAAAGGGAGATAACACGTTCTGGAGTATCCATCTCGAAAAAATTTTATGGACACGCCAGAGTGTAAGTGTGATTATGTGTGTGCAAATATATACAAATATAGATACTACTTCACTTTACCCTCATGGCATCATACCATTTACACCATTCTTTGACTTTTTTTTTTGGCCACACACTCAAATTATTTTTATTGGGTCAATTTGCCTGATGCTAAACATTAAACTAAGGATTTGGCAGCCTGTATCAATAAACAAGCTATTAAGAGTGATAAGAGTACATTATCACTCTTGTCTCTAGCACTCAGCTGTGATATTGTTTGCCTTCTTACTTCCTCATGTTTCTGTTTCCATAAACATCCCCCCTCTCCAGCTTTGACTTCCTTTCCATGCTTTGTGCATCCTGGAGAACGTTCTAGCTCACCCCATACAGGTGTTCCTCATTCATTCTGTGACTGCAGCATCATTAATTGATGGAATTCCACTTCTGATGGATGTTTAGGTTGCTCCCAGTTTTTGTTTATCTCAGTTATTACAAGCAATGCCACAGTGAACATCCTTGTATCAGTTTTTTGCCACATTTTTGCAAGCGTATCTAAAAGGCGGGTTCCCAGGAGTGCAACCTCTGGGTCAAAGGCTTGCATATTCTTATTTTGATAGATTGTGCTCCAAAGCCTGGACCCATTTACATTTCCACCAGCCAACCTGAGGGTACCCCTTCCCAATCTTGCCACACTGGGTGTGATCATCATGAAAATCTTTGGCAATCTGATATGTGAACATTGTCTTGTTTTAATTGGACTTTCATTGTGACAGAGGTCAAGCATCTTTTTGGGAGTTTTTTGGCCATTTCTGTTCATTTTCCTTGTGCTTTTTTAATAATATCTGATTCCATTTCCAAAGATAGAGAGCTTTTCCGGGCAATCTCTCCTTCCATCTTCCCTCTCAGGTCACCCCATTGCTTCTGAGACCCAAACAGTTTTCCCAAAGCTGTCTCCCCTCCCTGCAGGAGAGATGGGGCAGAGGCAAGAGAGAGCCTGCAATAGGCTTGAGGACAGGGTGGAAGGAGAATGGGAAATTTGTCAGATCTTGGGTGCCTGCTATCTTCCCATCATCACACTGTGCACAGTGGCAAGGGACAGATAAGAGCGGCAGCTGGTGGCAGAGATAAGAGGCTTGGACAGCCAGAAGGCTCTGGATAATGCTGCAGAGCCAGAGCCAGAGCAAGCTCGGCACACACCCACCTGAGTCTGGGGCTTATGCAGTCCCGGGTGGAAGGTGAGGCCTTCGAGATACGGTGTCAGTGTTGAATGGTTAGCAGCTGGGCCTGGGGACAGAAAGGCTCTGGGGGAGCCTGGCCCTGCCTCTTACTACCCGTGAGACCACAGGTCAATGTTGAGATGTTTCTGAACCTCAGTTTCCTCACCTCTAAAATGGAGGTACTAAGAAAAGTACCCCCTCCATGGGATTAGCATGGAGGTTAAGAGAAAGACTCTCAAATGCAGACCCTCGACTGTTTGCACCTGTCCACAGAAAATGAGAAAAGTGAAGCTGGCACAGTGGGCTTCACATAAATTTATGTTTAAAATTTGTTGAAATTGCTTTTATGCTGAGGTTACGTTTCTTTATTGTGATGTCAAAAATGTCCTTTTTAAATAAAATACTGACCATTTCTATTTATTTTTCTCTCCCTGCCTGGTACTTTTTCATATTATCGTTTTTAGTTTTTTGTTGCTTGACTGTTTGTCTGTTTGCTTTTTGGCTGGTTGGTTTTAATGATCTTACTTGGCAAAGATGATGGTCTCATGTGGCGCCCTTCTTTTTCAATGTTCCTGGTCCCTGATATCCGATAGTCTGGGAACTGCTGTGTGAAATGAAGAAACGAATGAGAAGTACTCAATACTGCGTCTGCGGCATAGGTGGTGCTCAGAAAGTGGTAGTTGTGGTTTCATCATCATGAGGTGATGATGCTGATGGTGATATGATGATGATGGTGATGGTGATGATGGTGATGATGATGATGCTAGGCCCTGGCCGGAACTCGTGTAAAAGAAAACTTGGTACCTCTTGGGAATAACGTTGTTCCATCTCGGGGTTGGCATAGCCTAGGGACAGGTGACAATAAGCTTGTCCACCAAGTCAGCTAGGCAAACCCTAGGACACCTGAGGACAGGAGAGGTATCCTAGGCATGAGCCCCTGGATCCTCTGAGGTCCCTGCTGGGCTGCTCATTGCCCAGGGTTGGGAAAGCTGATCACAGAGCGGGTGCTAGGGGAACTAGCCCCCTCCATAGCGGAGAGCAGCACTCAGGCATGTCCCAATGCCAGAAGCTCTTTTCATTGACGTGGCCTGGCTCCCCCCTGCCTCTCAGCCAGGTGAGCTCACCACACACCACACACCACACACCTGCTCTCCAGCAGCCTTTTCCCCGAGAACAGACTTTGATGCTCTTTGGGCCAGTCAGGTGCTCCCAGAGCAGGCATCCAAGGGGCCTCCTCGGGTTCCTGCACCGGCCCCAGGGCCCACACATGTAGACAGCCAACCTGTCCTGCTCAGAAGCCTCTGCCTTTTCCCTCCACAAGCTACAGTGGAGCGTCTGCAACTTTAATAATGGAATGATGCAAAGCTTTTGGGGAAACATGTAAATTTTCCTGCCTCTGTCACCTCCATCCATTTCAATTAATATTTACAGCACAGTCCTGGGCAGGCCCAGGCCCTGGCCAAAATAAGATGCCCCACCTTTCTCAATCCTCTGAGTCACAGGCAGGGGAGGACAGCAGCCTCCAACAGACCCGACACAGGCCTGGGAGGCCTGATCACGGCCAGGGTCAAGGGCTCAGGCACCGCACCTCCTGTCCCGGGAAAGTGCAGGCTACTTGCTAGGCACCTGAGCAAAAGCCTCATTGCCTTTGAGAGGGACCCTCCTGTTGATAAGGACCTTTCTGTGACCCCATGAAACGGCTAGAGAGTCAAGAGCTCCCTGGCTCTTCATTCCGGAAGAGGGTGACGTGGCAGGTGACCTCTGCCCTCTGACCCCAGTCTGACCTGTGCATCCCTGCAGCTGCCTGACTTGCTCACTGGCTGTCTCATCTGCCCCCTAGGTACATAATCACCAGCCTGGACCGCACCCACGCCGGCTTCTACCGCTGCATCGTGCGTAACCGGATGGGCGCTCTGCTGCAGCGGCAAACCGAGGTCCAGGTGGCCTGTGAGTACCACGGGGGACTTGGGCAGGGCGGGGGTGAAGCAGGAGAGGGGCTGCGGGGTCCTCACCCACCAGCCACGCTCTGGCCAGAGCCAATCCCAGCCCTCCATGCTCATTAGGTTCTCATGGTAGCCCTTCCGGCTGATCTGGGCCAGCGTCCTCATTTTACCGTTGTTGGAACCACGGCCCGGAGAGGTGGCAGGAGCTCTCAAGGTCGCACCGCTGATAAGTGACACATCTGCTGGCTCTGAGTTCAGCACTCTTTATATGGGACCAGCTCCTTCGCTTTTGAAAAGGAGACCCCATCAGCTGCTTCGAGAGCCTCCTCTGGAGTCAGCCCCACACTTGGGGGTCTTTGTAATGGACAACCTGAACCTCTCCAGCTGTGACTCTCTTCTTGGCAGACTTCTCGGGGCCCCCCATGACCTTAACTTCTCCATCCTCCAACCCTCTCAGCCCTGGAGCCATAACAGAACGGGGCTCCCCACGATCTTCAGGGGGCGTCAAGAGATACCTTATGGTGGGAGAGGGGAGATGACAAGTCGGGTAGCTGAAAGGCCCAGGCGGGCAGAGGATAAAGGGGTAGGCCCTCACCGAGCCTTTGGGGTAAGAGACTTCTCCCCAATTCCATCAATTCCCAGAAGGGCTTCCTCACATGGAGGAAGGGAGGGGCAGCTTCAGAAGGACCCAAGGGCGTCTCAGGGAACAGCCCCAGAGGACCAATCAACACCCTCCCCTACGACTCCATATCCCCTCCCAGACCTACCCCCATCCTAAAATAGCTGCTGTGTGCTAGAAACAGGCCTCATTATGGGCTGTTTCCTTCTGGGTTTTTATGGAGAGAGGTCCAAGGTCACACAGTGAGACATGGGAGTGCAGAAAGCCTTAATGAGCCCCGAAATTTGAAAAAAATGGGGGTCACCCTCTTACCAGAGCCCACAGAGGCACACCTCTGATTCAGCACAGGAGAGAGCTTGCTTCTTGGAGAGAAGTGGGGGAGAAAAATCTAAAAGAAAATCTCAAGTGAGGCAAAGAGTGTTTATAATAATTATGGAAAACAACCATAATCAGAAGTGGAGGACGGATTGTCCCCATAAATCAGCACTGAAGGCAGCTCAGCTTACTCCAAAGAGCTGAGAAGCACTGAGTTAAAATGATGGACCAGGGCTGCTGTCGGCCGCTGGAGGATCCGGGGAGCTTCATTCAGCCGGTGCCCGGAGTCCAGCAGATCGGCCAGGAGCTGTGGGTCAGCCTCCAGAGAGACGGCCCGCGTTTGTGTGTGTGCACTAGTGTGTGTGCACGGGTGTGTGCATGGGTGAGGGTTCATTCACGTGTGTGCGCAAATGTGTCTGGATGGGTCTGCCTCTTTGTCCCCCTGCATGTGGGAGAAAACACGTGTGCGTGTGTGTGCAAATTCATGTATCCATGTGTGTGCACACACGTGTGTGTGCAGATGTGTATGTCTGGATTGGTCTGCCTCTTTTCTCACCTGTATGCAGGAGAGAATGTGTGTGTGTGTGGTGTGTGTGGTGTGGGGGGGGCTGGGAGTGGTATGTGCGTGTGCAGTTGGAACTGCCTTCCAGGACACCAGTCCGTCTGGGCCGTCAGGGGGAGTGTCTGCTCCAAGCCCTTGGCTCATAGGAGACTGTAGGAACTTTCTGGAGTTGAGAGCCCCTGAGATGAGTTGACAGTCTCCCCTGGGCTGGCTCTGCAGATCAAAAAGATTAAAGAAGGGAAGCCAGTGTCCGTGGAGCCGAAATGCTTCTTTCCGGCTGTGATAGGGATCTACGTGTCCGGGACTCAGCCCACTGACCCCCACCGCATACGCACACTCCTTCTCACTTACACACAAACCTAGCATGAGGATGCTCCCTGGAAACCACGCCAGACAGGTGCATTGGCCCTGTCCCAGACCCGCAGGTATCCTCCTGCCCTGAGCCGAGGCATGGGCTGTGCCCAGGCACACTTGCAGAGTGAGCAAGCACGGTGCACTGACGGTGGGCGGAAGGCCTTTGATAAGGACCCAGGTGCATCCGGCATTTTCTTCATGCTGCGGAGAAGGGCTCAGACCGACCCAGGATCCCAGCCTGAGATGGGGGTGAGAGGCAGGTGGCAGGGACTCGTACTGCCTGACTTCCTAACCTGTCCAGGCACAGACCCCCAAGGTGGGGTTACCCTGAACTCCCCCACACACACTGCGGGTTCTGCAGGTCCTGGACCACCCCAGGTAATGCTGCCAGGGATGACCCCAGGTGGCTGTAACATGTGGGGGCCTGGCCCAAACCCCTGAGGGAGCTTTGGAACTCTGCAGTTCTGAGATCCAGTGGGAGGGGAAAAGGGTTGAGGGGAAAGTCAGGCAGTGCGAGTTCCTGCCACCTGCCTCTCACTGCTGTCTCAGGCTGGGAGCCGGGTCCATCTGAGCCCTTCTCTGCAGCATGTAGAAAATGCCAGACGCACCTAGGTCCTTACAGTGTGGGCAGGCTATGGGGGGGCCCATCACTGTGAGAGGCAGCGTGACTTAATGACAAGCATAGGCTATGGTGTCAGACAGACCACATTCAAATCCTGGCTCTGCCCTTGATTGCTGTGTGACCCCAGGGAAGTGACTGGCCCTCTCTGTGCCTTGCGCAGCTCAGGTTCTTCATCTATAAAATGTGTCTAATACGATAATTAGACTTCGGGTGGTGAACATGATGTAGTGTACACAGAAATCGAAATATAATGATGTACACCTGAAATTTATATAATTTTGTAAACCAATGTTACCTCAATTGAAAAAAAAGAAAGGAAAAAATATGTCTAATAATACGCACCTCCCAGGTGTGCCTGGAGAATTCCTTGAGCTCATATGCACCAATGCACCTCACCAGTGCCCACAAATAATACACTTTCAATCAGTGGGAGTTACTCCTGCAATTAATATTCTATGCGATCATTTTAAGGAAGGGAAAAACAGGCCACAGAATGGAATGGCTTCTGGCAAGTAATCTCCTGGCCAAATGCTCTCCCCTGTGCCATCCGGCCAGCCCGGCCCCTGCCCCTCCACCACCTCGCACAGGGGGACTCCTGCCCTGCTCCTCCTGCCCTCTCAGACCCCACGTCACCCTGGGCTCCAGGCACCTTCTGGACACGGTTATAACCACGATTGTCACCATGCGGCCACCAGGCTACACAGTGCCGCTGCTGCTAAGATGTGCAGATGTAGTTACAGGCCCCTGGCAGAGAGCAAGGGACAGAGAGAAGGGCCGAAGGGAGCGTGGAGTGGGGAGACCCAGGCTCACCCCTTCCTGACACCCAGCTGCAGCTCCCCGGGCCGGCACTGACAACCACCCCTCACGCTGCGCCACATGGCTTTGCAGTCTTGAAGCTCTTTCCTCCGTGACGTCATGAAGCGGACACCACTATGTGCCGCCCTTTGAGCCCTGAAGCCAGGAGTTAGGGGAGCGCTAAAATCTCCCGGCGGGCAGTTGAGAATAGCACTCATCCTAAAAGGAGGAAGGCTTCGCCCAGCCCTGGTGGCCACGGTGGGGCGGAGAAGGGCAACTCAACACCCGGGTCCCCTCCCTCGCTCTGCACACGTGTCTCATCCCGGGGCCTCTGGCTCCGGTTGTGGAAGTTGAAGAATCCGCTGTCCAGCCACCTCTCCACCTTCCA
The DNA here is from genome assembly GCF_057802395.1 of Ceratotherium simum simum. Taxonomy (NCBI): domain Eukaryota; kingdom Metazoa; phylum Chordata; class Mammalia; order Perissodactyla; family Rhinocerotidae; genus Ceratotherium; species Ceratotherium simum. Next base: position 54,394,099 of record NC_141915.1, on the reverse strand, counting down.
GAGATTCTGGGTGTGGGAAAGGTGAGACCTGGCAAAACCATCCTCCCCCAGAGTACCAGTGCTCTCTCCCAAGTGTCGCTGGGCTGGGCAGCGCACACCGTCATCTCCCATCCTCGTCCCAGCCTGCAAATTGAAGCCCGCATCCCCCCGGCACAGATGAGAAAACTGGGCTCAGCCGGTGGGGTGACTCACCTAAGTCACACAGGCAGAGCCAGGACTCGATTCTGAGAGGGTCCCCTCACCACACTGCCGCTTGAGGGCAAGAAGAGGAAAGTCAAAATGGGGTGGGAGAGCGCTACCTGCTGGGGTCAGGGTTCAGAGAGAACCAGTGGACACCCCGGCCTGTAAAGTTCCATGTCCAAACAGCCCTGCAGACAGGTGGTCTCCCCACCTGGGATGAATGCCGGCCCGCCACTGGGTGAGGGAGACTGATCACACGCGTTTCTTTGCGGTCAGCAGGGGCGAAGATGAAAAATGCTTACAGATAGCTCCTGGGTGCTTTTCTGTGCCGGGCCGTGACCCTCGTGCCTAAAAAAACAGTCATGCCATGGGGATGGGAGTCAGAAAGCATGGATTCCAGCCTAGGCACTGACTAGTTTAGGACTAGTCTGGGCACATGGGGAGTAGGAGGGGGTGCAGATGAAGAGCCTCCGTCCCCTGGAAAGGTGAGCTCACACCCCAGGACCCCTCAGAACAATCACAGACACAGCTCCAAGCCCATGGCCCTAAGGAGACGCTAGGAGACACAGCGGAACCTCTAGAACAATCCGTCCTCCACTGTAATTGTGTAAATGTCTTTTCTCCTTGGGTTTCCAAGGACAGGGCTGAGAAGTAGGAAGGCCTGTGTTACAAGCTGTATCTTAAGAGAGGAAGACTGAAGCTCAGCGAGGTTAGAGGACAGTCCAAGGTCCCGCAGCCAGTATTTCTGCCTTCTACCTTCTCCTGCCTCGCTACCATCACGCTGTAGGATGTAGCCGTGAACTCAGCCTTGGACCCAGCCACAAACCCCAGATTCAAATCCCAGCTCACCCCTCCCTAGCTGTGTGACCTTGGGCAAGTTACTTAACTTCTCTGCGCCTTCGTTTCCTCGTATTTAAAAAGGAATGCTAATATTAGTACCTACCTGGCCAGGCTGTCACAATGATTAATCAATCAGCGCACGCAAACCATCGTTAATGGTGCTCAGCCTGGAGAACATTCAGGGCGGCAGAGTGGGCTTGGTTCTCTCTGCAAGGCCCACCAGGGAAGGCGTCCTGGAATAAACATTCACAACCTTTCTCATCCTGTCTACCTAAGTAAATACATTCCCAGCCACAGCTCTGCTCTCCAGGGCTGGGCCCAGGGTGAGGCCTCATGGGTGCAGAACTTAAGGAGGCGCTCCCTCCCAGGTATACGCCCCACACCTGCAGGACCCTGAGAGTGGTGCCTCCTTAAGTCTTTCACCTCATCCACCCTGTCCCTGGCTGGGGCTCTCCCAGGTTTGTGCCCTAGACCTCCTGCATCTGTCTGTGTGTCCATCTGTCTCTCTTACAGAGTCACACAGGTGCACACGGTTCTGAGGACGGGTCGGGTGTGGCTGCTTCTCCAAACCTCTCCCTCCCCTCCTTGGTGGTGTCTGCCTCCTAGGATGGGAGAGTTTTGTCCTGGAGCTCCCAGCAGCCAGTCCCCTGGTGACTGCTGCCCTTGGGAGTTCTTTCCAGGGATCGGATCTGGGCAGGCAGGCCCCACCCCTGGCTCCCACCCCCTTCCCAAAGAGGGACTATGAATTGGGTTCTAATGAGAAATTAATACGGCAGCTGTGCTAACAACTCATGATAATGGCAAAGTCGTTACAAAAAGATTCTTGGCATGTTTTTAATTACAGCAATTAAGGGGAAGTCAATAAAACATCAGCACCCCCCCCCCCCAGCTCCCTTCCTGCCCCCACCCGGAGTCTTTTCTTTTTTTTTTTAAAGTCGCCATAAATTTCTGGCATGCAGCAAGTGGGCTGAATGGCTGAGAGGGTTGAGAGAGCCTTTCAGAGTCCACACCTTCCCCAGGCTTCCAGTTGTCCACATCCAGATCCTGTGGCACCTCTGTGTTCTTCTCACCCGGGCCATGTCCCCGACCCCTTCCCCAGCCCTCCTCAGGTGGGCGGTTGGCTCAGACTTGAAACCGCCCCAGCATCAAGCCCGGCCAGACACCACAGGGCAAAGGGCCCCGCCCTAGTGGGGAGCCGGGGCTGCTTCCCATTCTCCCCAGCGGCTTGGTGGCCACTGGTATAAAATGGGACTTGAGGACATCAAGCCCATTGTCACATGGGCTGGGGTTGATGCCCAAAATGCCACCAATGGGCCCGTTCTTCTTAACCCTCAGTCTGAGTGTGAATACTGAATGTGGACTATTTGGGGGCCGTGTGACGGTTCAGGAGAACATTGCTGTGTCTTCCTGGAGCCCCCGCTGTACCTGCATGTTTCACTCACTCGTGAAACAACTGTTGCTGTCCGCCCGCTGCATGCCCGGCTCTGTTCTAGGCAGTGAGGACACAGGGGACAAAACCAAGACATATGTCCCTGCCCTCAAGGAAAGTGGTGGAGGCAAAACAAAAGTTAAAAGGAGAATATATAATAGAATATGGAATATAGAAGGCCCATGCAGAAAAATAAAGTGTTATAAGGAAAAATGAAGCCTGGTGAGAGCGATGGAGGCCAGGGTAGGGGTCCTATTTGATATGGTGGCTGAGGAAGGCCAACTGAGGAGGTGACACTGAGCAGAGTCTCAAGGGAAGGGAGGGGGTGAGCCTTGCAGACAGAGGGATAAGGTCTTTACAGGCCAGGGAACAGCAAGTGCAAAGGACCTGGGGTGGAATTGGGTGTCTGAGGCCAGGGTGGCTGGAGCAGAGTGGGGGAAATGGAGACTGGAAAGAGATGTAGCTGAGGAGGTGGAGTGTTGGGGACAGGTGGTGATGTTCTAAGATGTGGTCGGCTCTTCGGATATTACTCAGAATGCGTGGAAGTCGTGGATGGTTGGGGGCAGAGGCATGATCTGATCTGATCGGAGAGAGAAGCATTGTTTTCATAATAAATAAAACCACCATGAAATACCATCCCATGCCCACCAGACTGGCAAAAACGAAAAAGTCTAGCAAGACCAAGTGTTGGCAGAAACTCCCATCACTGCTGGTGGGAGTGTGAATTGGCTAATTGGTGCAAATTTGGAAAACAGTTTGACATTATCTCATAAAATTAACGTGTGCACACCTACAACTCAGCAATTCCGCTGTTCAGGACACGCTCTAGAGATTCTCTTAGCCGTGTGAACCCGGAGATCACCATGAGACTGTCCTCAGTGGGACAGCAAAACAGTGGAAACCAACCTCACCTGCAGCAGCACTGGGCTACCTCGGTACACGGACACCCACACAGCGTGAAAATGACAAACTTAGCGCACGGACGTGGATGGAGCTCCAAAAAAAGGTGACTCCCAAAAAGCAAATCACAGTAGAGGAACACAGAATAATCCCAGGTATAAAGGGCTTAGAAACAGACTAAATCAACCATAAACTGTTTAAGGATGCATCAATATGTGGTGAAACTTGGAAAAACAACAAAACAATGGCATGATTGACACAGCATGCAGGATGGCAGTTACCCCTGGGGGAGGAGGGGATGTGACTGGGAGGGACACCGTGGGGAGGGGGAGGTGGTTTGCTAGTGTTCTGTTCCTTACGCTGGGTGGCACGTACATGAGTGTTCGTTCTATTCTTCTTCTCTAAACTGTACATATAATTATATTCCCTCTTGTGTATGCATGACATATTTCATGATAAAAAATGTTTTAAAAATAAATAAAAGCAATGAACATATTCTGAAGCAGAATGCATACTTTACAAGACCTCTTAGGATATAACAAAGACATCAGGAATAATTTTTAGGCCACATCCAGCTGTGCCCCACGCCCACATGTTTTTGCCCTTGAGGGAACTTGTTAGGAAACTTGGACCAGGGAGCAAGGCGTAACATGCTGTATTAACAAGCACGTACCTCCGAGGAAAAATGTAGTAAATAAACCCTTATCTGTTTCTATCTGAGCATGAGTTGTCCTGGAAGATCCTGGATTCCCAGCCCCTGTCAGCCTGTGGCCCTCCTTCAGCTTCTCCTGCACTGGCTGGCTGAGTGGACTCCCTCTTAGCAGCCCCTCACTGCTGCAGTTTAGCACAGACATGCATGTGCCCTGGCCCCCATGAGCAGAGGCAAGGGGCTCCCTGAGCAGACCCAGGAAGCCCATTTGACAAAGTGGAGTGGAGAGAATGGGAGAGTGCTGGGGGCCTGAGAGCCACAGTGAGGTGGGGAGATTGTGGGTTGGGAAGGTGGAGGAGAACATCAACTGCAAAACTTGGACCAAGGCCAGCTGTGCCCTTCCTTCATCCATCCATCTCACTATCCTTCCATCCATCCCACCATCCAACCATCCATACATAAATACGATCATTTGTCCCTCTATCCCTCCTTCCATCCATCCCTCCCTCTCCCCATCCATCTTTCCCACCATCCATCCAGCCCACCTTCCATCCATCCACTCATACAAACATGCATCCCTCAATCCCTCCTTCCATCCATTCATCCCTCCTTCCCTCCCTCCCTCCATCCATCCTTCCACTCATCCAGCTATCCATCCATACACACATACAATAATCCATCCCTCCATCTCTCCATCTCTCCTTCCCTTCATCCATCCCTCCACTCATACAACTATCCATTCATCCATCCATCCATCTATCCATTCATCCATCCAAACATCCATCCATCCAATGAAGAAACCTACAACCCTGCCCTATTGGCATTCTTTTATTTCCTCTAACTAGCCCTTCTCTCCTACCTCCTAGCCTTCACACGCTCTCTTCCCTCTGGACCATCATCCCCCTGCCCACACACACACACTTAGCTAACACCTACTCTTTATTTATACCTCTGCTTAAAAGGAGCCTCACCTCACCTCCCAATATAAAGTAGGTTCCCCTGACCCTGCCTTTCATAGAAATCCCTGTTCCTTCTTCTTAACAGTTGTCACAGAATGTCATGAATGTGTGTTTGTGGGTTGGTTTGCTTATGCCTATCTCCCTGACCAGACTATAAGCTCCATGAGGGCAGGACCAGGTCTTTCTTCAGTCCCCACCACAGAGCCTTCCTGATGCACAGTAGGGGCTCAGTAAAGGTTCATTGCACAATGGCATTGGGTGAGTTTAGAGAGATCCTACTGTGTGCAGAGCACGAGGCCGGGTGTCCTGTAGGGATTTGCTCATGAATGTAACTCCCTCTTGAAGCTTACGGTGTAGTAGAAGGAGATAAAGAATGTGCACAAAGAATTTTAATGCCAAGTATGAGTCATGAAAGAGGTGGAGAGGCCATGCAGAGGGAGGCCGGGTTTGAATGCTGGCACTACCCAGCCCTAACTGCTCAACGATGGATAAGCCGCTCCATCTCCATGAGCTTTCATTTCCTCTCTGACGAGATGGAGCTAATAAAACTAGAGAAAGGAGGAAGAAACACTATTACCATGAAATTGCTTTAAATTGTTCAAATATATCTTTGGAGTTCTGTGAAAAGTTTTTTAAATAGACAAAATTATTGTAAGAACTGAAATCAATGTGATTTATTGGTGCAATTTGTTATAGACAGAGCCAAGTAAAAGAAATTAGTAAACAACTAAAAAATGTGTATTTATTAAAGTTGAGCTTGTCATGTTATTATGCAGATTAAATGAGAAGATGTATGTGAAATCTACCTAAAAAGAAACCTGACGTAGGGTCAGTGCTCAGCAAGTTCTTGTTCTTTAGTTCTATTTGTGGGTGGGTGTGGGTAATCTTTGTTGAAGAGGTTGATATTTAAACTAAACTGCGAAAAATGTATAGGATTCCAATACTTTAAAACTACAAATATTAGATAGAATTTTTAGCACTTTAATATTCTCTTCCAGTTTCTATGTCTGCGTACCAAATTACCCCAACACATACTGGTGCACAGCAATCATTTATTATGCTCACAGATTCTGCGAGGCTTGAATCTGGACAGAGCACAGTAGGGACGGCTTGTCTCTGCTCTATGATGACTGAGGTCTCAGCTGGAAGACTCAAAGGCTGGAGGCAGGAATTACCTGAGGGCTCACGTGTTCATTCACATGTCCAGTGTTGATGCTGGCTGTCATCTGGGGACCTCAGTTCTTCCGCATGTGGGCCATCACCATGTCTGTGTGGGCCATGTTGAGCTTCCTTACAACATGGAAGCTGGATTCCAAGCAAGAGTGTTTGGAGAGAGAGACCCAGGTGGAAGCTGTGTTCTTTTGATGACCTAGCTGTGAAAGTCCCATAACATCACTGCCAGCATATGCTACTGGTGGCATAGTGACAAATCCCCCAGGTTCAAGGAGAGGGGACATAGCCCCACCTCTTATGGGAGCAGTGGCGGTTGCACTGTGAGAAGGGCATGCTGGATGGGAGATAAATATTGATGCAGCCATCTCTGGAAAGATCCAGCCTGATACACACATGTATTATCTCATGTAATCCTGACTGTAACCTGTAAGGAAGGTACTCTTCTTAACTCTATTTTGCAGAAGAGGAAATTCAAGCTCAGCAAGGCCAAAATTTCACCCAAGGTCATACCCACTAAGTAACAGAAGTAGGATTTGAACTCAGGTCTCAATGACTCCAAAGCCACTACTATTACATTCACTGCCTGCCAAATTTAGAACAAAGAAGCCAACAGCAGATTTTATTGCTTGAGATACTTGATTGGCTAGATCCCTCTGGGATGCTGTTGAATCATGGTGCCTTGCTAAATCGTGGCTTGTTCTGGTGGCATTCCAGGCAGGGGACCTGCACAAAGAGAGGCAGGATATAAGTAACTGAACATGGCAGGAGGAGCACATGTCCTGGTGTGGGCATTCAGACAGGAAAGGTTGGTTGGGGTCAGATTAGGGAAGGACCTTGAATCCAGGCAAAGGAATTTAAGCTTTCCTGGGGCAATGAGGAGATACCAAAAGTTCTGAGCAACTCAGTGATGTGGTCAGAAAAATTAATCAGGAGCAGTGTGGAAGATGGATGGGGGAGGATCCAATGTAGGGCACCATGTGGGGCAGGAGTCAATGCAGCCAGAGTAATGGGCTAGCTTGTTGGTGGGGCCTAAGGGAACAGAGAGGCCTTGGTAAATGTGAGCAGTATTCCAGAGGAAGAGCCAAAGGCCTTTGTGGGGACAGGAAAGGGAAGTAATACAAGGCTTGGAGGGTAGGTGATCTGGGCAGGTGCGGGTGGGGCAGCTATTAAAAGAACTAAGAAAGCAAGAAGGAGGGCCTGGCGAGGAGGTGTAAGAAATGCCCAACGTTTTCTGTTGGAAATTGGGTGTTGGGTGTTGGGGCTCAAGGAAGAGCCAGAGCAGATGTGCGCGTCTTTGTAGAGAGACTGAGGTCAAAATCTTTAGAATGGGCAAGGAGAGAATCAGGCTGAGGGCTCTGGAAAACGAGAGTGGAGGCCAGTGGTTCTCAAACGTCGACGTGCAGCGGAATCCTCAGGAGAACGAATCAAGAACTGAGAACCCAGGCGCATGGGAGCAGAGCCTTTTGGTGCCCTAGGGGGAAGGCAGGGTGGGAGCAAATCTGTGAGCTTCCCATGTTCCCAGGGGATTTTGAGACCCACCAAAATGTAAGGTTGGAGCCCAGACAGTTGTTCTCAACCTGGGCTCATGCTGAAATTACCTGAGCAGCTTTAGAAACACCCATGTCTGGGTCCCACCCACCCCAGAAGGCTCTTACCTCTGAGAATATTAGAGGGCCCTCAGAGAATTCTGAAGTGCAGCCAGGTTGGGGTCTCCAGGTTGAAGGAGAGGAAGAAGGGGCAGTGGAATCTGAGGGGTCGAGAAATAACAAAGCAGCAGGAGACCAGGTAGCTGAGGATGTGGCCCCTTGGTCAGGGAGGGAGTGCGCAGGCCACGGGGAAATGAAATCAAGGTGTCTGTGGTCTGATCCTAACCGCACATGGGGATTCTGATGGTCAGCCCACACCCGACACCAATGAAATCAGAAATTTGGGGGTGAGACCGGGCATTAGCCTTCTCTAGCTTTGTAGGTGGTTCTCACTGACACGCAGCCAAGTTTGAGGACAAACATTGCTTCTCACACTTGTGTATGGACACACATCACTGGGTGTCTCATTAAAATGCAGGCTCTGATTCAGCAGGTCTGGGGTGAGCCTGAGTCTCTGCATTTCTAACAGGCACCCAGGTGTGCCCATGGTGCTGGTCCACAGACCACACTTTGAGTAGCCAGGAAGTACAGCAATTTTCACGAGTCGTGGTGATCCGCACGGGCATCCCTTCCCACACCCCATCTCCAAGCCCCTGCCATTAGAATCAGACCCCACCCTGATGCCAGCAGGCAGGTGGGAAACCAGAAGTGTTCCTACCTGCGTCTCCGCTGCTCTCTGCTCCCCTCCTGGCTGACAGAACATCCAAGCTGGGATCAGTGTTCCCTCCTTATCTGCCAAGGGGGTCAGCCTGTTTTAAAAAGAGCAACAGGTGTTTATATTCACACAGACGTGCAGCCTCACACACTTCCCACCCAAGGATGGGAGGGAAATCATCTCATACCTATTTAGAGCATGTGAGACCCCACCCTCTCCAGGGAAGGTGCCCACCCTTCCCTCCCCCCAGGGGCACAGGAGACTGCCCCAAGACGCCCCTTCACCTCACAACTAAACCCATGCCACACTGTAGGGCCCGGAAGGAGGGACGACTCTGCCTGAGTCCAGACTCTGAGGTCTGAGTTCAAAGCCTAGCTCTGTCCTTCCTGGCCCTGTGACCTTGGACAAGTCAATGAACCTCTTGAGCCCATTTGAGCAGTTTTTCCAGCTGTAAAATGTGGGAAATAATGACCAACCTCTCATGGTTGTTGAATGAATCAATTGATTCATAAATATATGGATATAAATGGATATAAGCCCCAGAAGCACAAAGTGGGGCACATGCTGGTGACGGGGTGAGGGGGTCCCGTGGGGCAGTCTGAGCGTGGTGTCCCCCTTCCCCATGGTCATCCTGCCTGCCTTGCATGTTCCTTCTGCTGCCACCACTCCCAGCCCAGGAGCCAGGCCATCTCTGCCGCTGACCTCCAGCCCCTGGTCTCTACTTATGTTCTTCTCTCCGCAGACATGGGGAGCTTTGAGGAGGGCGAGAAGCACCAGAGCGTCTCCCACGGAGAAGCGGCCGTCATCCGTGCCCCTCGCATCGCCAGCTTCCCCCGGCCGCAGGTGACCTGGTTCCGGGACGGTCGCAAGATCCCGCCCAGCAGCCGCATGTGAGCACCTTGCTCTGTGGGGATGAAGGAGGGGGCTTGCCCTGGGAGAGGAAGTGTGGGGCCAGACAAAGCCCCCAAAATGCTGAGGAGGGCCCTTTCTGCAGAAGCCTCTTGCGGCTCTCCTGGGACGTAGCCAGACTGGGGACCTCCCACACGACGAGGAAAGTTTGATTTACGAGGGGCTTTTTGGGAATGTGCATGCCAGGACTTGGAACCAGGACAGCTCCGTCGCCTTCCTGCGGAACCCCAGGGCGTTGGCTCCACTCTCCGCTGGAGAATAATTCTGCCTCTCAGAGCACTTAAAAAACCCAAAGAGGCACAGAGGCGCCGTCACCTGTGGTTACAGGCCCAGGGCTCAGGGAGCAAGGCCAGGGGGGCGTGGGAGGGCCTGGCATCTCCCTGCAGGGTGGGCGGCCCCTGGGGGTGCCGGTGTGCCGGTGCGGCTGGGCGTCCACTGGTGTGCGTGGGCTGTGTGTTTTGGCTGCGGGGAAGAGGTGAGGCGGGGGGAGACCCGGCAAGGAGGGAAACACGCGGCCCTGTCAGCGTGAACAAAGACCCCTCTGTGTGGCCCAAGGCGTTGGTTGTGGCAGCCTGGCTTGTGGGCAGGAGCGAGGGAGCCAACACCTCCACAGAGGGCGAGGGGTGGAGCACTTCCTCCTGGGACACACCCGGCCCTCCTGATCCCCCTCAGGGTCTGGAGCCGGCCCAGGCTTTCCTCTTTGGGACTCTCTCTCCAACTCCCAGAAAAGAAGAAAGTCCACCCTTGTCCTCCACTCAGGCCGCAGGTCGACTGTGGGTGGAGCCCGTCCTGCTCTATAGGAAGTGGGAGCCGAGATGGACAGTTCTTGCCTTTGGGGACCGTGAAGTCTAGGGAGAGAAACGTAATAATAATAGCATGATAAGATCCTGGCATTGACAGTGGCGATTGTTCATTGCGTGCCTGCTGTGTTCTGGGCCTGGGCCGAGCACCCTCTCCCCCAGGACAGGCGCACACCTCTGGGGAGGAAACCATCCCCAGAGCACAGGCCTAAGGAATATTTGTTAAATGAATGACCCTCACAGTAACCCTATAAAGTGGCTGGTTTTATCCCCGTTTTACAGATGGTAAAGTGAAGCCTCCGGAAGTTTAATACTCTGCCGAATCTCACACAGCTGGCTCCAGGCTCGCTGACCCCACAGTCAGGGCCCTTCATTCTGTCTTACGTGAGAATTATGTGAGAACAAGTACAAAGACATGGGAAAAAAAAGGATAAAGTGATCGCACTTGTAGAAAGTTGATCCTGGTACCGTGATTCTCAACCTAACCACCTATTGAAATCATTTGGGACAATTTGAAATATATTGATCTTTAGATCCTACTCCCCACGTATTCTGATTTCATTGAAATGGGGTGTACCCTGGCATCAGGATTTTTAAAAGCTGCCTGGTGATTCTGACACACAGCCACAGTTGAGAACCACAGGCTTAGAATGTATCAGTTACCTACAGTCACAATAATGCCACGTAACAGGTGGCCCCAATGACCTGAAACAATAAGCATGCATTGTCATATGAATCTGCAGATTGGTGATCTTGGCTGGGCTCTCTCACCTGTATGGGGTTGGCTGGCTATTGCCCTATCAGAGTGACTGGGTGACCCAACTCTGCTCCACACGCCTCATCCTCCAGCCAGCTAGCCCTAGCATCTTCTCTGGCAGTTGCAGAGGCACAGGAGAGGAAACAGAAACAGAGTTTTCAAGCCTCTGCTAACATCCCATTGGCCTAAGAAAGTCACATGGTAGAACTCAGATTCAAGAAGCAGGGACATTGCCTGTGCCTGTTGAGTGAGAGGACCTGCAGAGTCACATGGCAAAGAGTGTGGCTATAGGGCGGGTGAAGAGTTGGAGTAGAACCCCAGGTCAACAGGTGCCTCATGCTCTGTGAGTCGGAGCTTGCTCCCTGAGGCCTAATTAAGGCTCAGTATAACCAGCAGAGCATGGTGAACCATTAACACGGATTTTGAGGTTGAACTGTGGAAGGGGAATGCTCTGCCACACAGGTGCTGAGACAGGTAGGTGAGTCCTCACCCCTTCCGCACTCCTTTTTCTGAGGTTATCTCACGTGTCCTAGGTGCATCAGTGGTGGCATCCTGCAAACCAATCAATTGGTAGTGGCTACCTGGAATACCACGTTGAGAAGGATTCTGAGGCTTCATCCAGACTCAGTGGGAACAGTGCCACGATAGATTAGTGATGTCTGCCATGGCTGTGGGAGGGGGCATATGGGTCTTTATCCACTGCATTGGCTGTAGTAGATGAAACCTTTTCTCCAACCTCACTCCCATCGCCTCTTTCCTAACTCTTTTCCTCCTCCTTTTCTTATTCCTGGTCTCTGTCCTCACCCCCTTTTCATTCCCAGCAGCCTCTGGCACCAGGACCGAGCCATCTTGGCATGCATGTATGCTCACCTTCATGGGCACACCCACCGCTTCCCACCCTCTCCAACATGACAGAGCACTGTGGTGATTTTGTCTCATCAATTACGGCCGATTAATATTCATAATGAGCGGAAAGGCCCGTGGAAGCAAATTCTCTGGTGTCTGTTTGCTAGAGATACATATCCAATGAGCAGCGCTATCAGCCAGAGGGGTGCGCGGGGTACTGAAGGCGCCACTATCTACACAGGGCCGCACTTCCTGCCGGGGCAGCAACGGTGATTACAACACCTCGCCCATTTCCTGGCGCTTATTGTTGAAAAGGAGACAAGATGCTTAACAACGACACATGCTCGGGGCTTCGGGCAGGTTCTAGGATGATTTATTTTATTCTTAATTAAATTATCAGTTGGGCTCCCATGGAGTTGAGGAAAAAGGGCTGGCTTAATAGGACTCGTGGATGGAAGGTGGGATGGGAGCTAAGCCAGTCAGAGAAGCGGGAGAGACCTAGTAAATTGAAACCAGAGGATCATGGCAGAAAAATGTAACCCAGCCCCTGCCTGAGAGTTGAGCCCTGACATCCACGCCCCACAAGAACTCTCCTGCCATCTTCTTTCAGTATGGGTTTGTCTGGGTGCAGCAGGCCGGAAGCCTCCTGAGTGCCAGGAACAGCCCTGTGCACCTTGGAAGTGAGGTACAGGGTTGTTCCAGAACCATCTATCAAGGGGATGGTCATCCCACAGAGGGCTGTAAGCCCAGGGACCTTCCTTAGCCATCTGGGAGGGCAGAGGGAGGGAGGATCAAAAGGCCATCAGCACTTTCCAGCCTCTCTGCCTCCTGTTCCACTCCACATTCGGAACTCGAACCCAGGCCCCGTGGGTCCCGGTGCAGAGTGCTTTCCTCTAGTGCCAGTCAAGGCAGTGCCAGCAGCAATAACAGACAGACCCCCAAATCCCCGGGACTTCCCACATAGGAGTGTATTTCTTGCTCCAAATCCCTCCATGGGCGAGGGATGGGGGGCACTCTCCTCCACAGTCATTCAAGGACCCTGGCTGAGGGAGCTCTGCCGTCACTAGCACTGGGCTTCCCCACTGCCCCGCTCTGATGGGGGCCGGGGTGGAGAAGAACGTGGGGATCTTGCAGGGGCTCTTGTGGTCCAGGCCTAGCAGTGGTGTACATCCCTTTCTCCATATCCTGTGAGCTCAGCCACATGGCCCCGCCTGGATGCTAGGGGGCTGAGAAGGGGCGGCCCCTGACTTCCCAGCAACTACAGCACAGATCTTCCTGACTTACAGTGGGGTTACATCCCAGTAAACCTGCATACCGCTAGCCTGGGGAAAGTCAAAATTCAAAATTTGAAGTACGGTTTCCACTGAATGCATATTGCTTTAGCACCATCGTAAAGTCGAAAAATCATAAGTCGAATCATCGTTAAGTCGGGGACTGTCTGTACCCTATGGAAGGGGCTCCTGAAACTGAGATGGACAGTGACCATCTCTGCCACCTCGACATGTCATCCCCCCGGGACAGGGTATCTCAGTCGTGGCACAATCAACATTTTGGGCCTAGTTCATCTTGCGGGCTGTCTGGTGCACTGTAGGATGCTTAGCAGCATCCCTGGCCTCTACTGCCAGTGGCTAGTAGCACCCCCACGGCTGTGACAACCACAAGTTGTCCAGATATTGCCAGATGTCCCCTGGAGGGCTAAGCCACCCTTGGTGGAGAACCACTGACCTAGAAGGATCGATCATAACATAGACAAAATACAGCTAAAGGAGAGAACGGGGGGTGGGGAGGGTCTTCCTGGTCTAGGAGAGAAGGAACTGGAGGTGGGAGCCCCTTCTCTGGAGGCCAAAAGGGAGCTCAGGAGAGGTAGGTGAACTAGAGAGTGGGACTAGGCCGTGCCCCGTGCACCCACCTGTCGAACGCTTCCTTCGGCCTGCGCCCACGGTGCCCTGCGCCCACGGTGCCCTGCAATGGGAGTGGCTGGGGAGGCTGGAGCCATGTGGTCCACGTGCACAGCTGAGCATCAGATCAGTCCTGATGTTGGCCTGGGTGCCAGGTGAGGGCCGTGTGGAGGGAGGGGACAGCCTCAGGCCCCAGTGGGGAAAGAGCAGAAGCGGCGACAGGAATCAGAATCTCAGCCTCCGGGCTGGAAGGAACCTCACAGGCATCTGCTTCTACCCCTTCCACAGATGAGGAGACTGAGGCCAAGTAAGGAGGAGGTTGCATGCTCCTTAGGGGCTGGGGCCGGAGCTCCATTCCAGAGCTCACTCCCTGCTGCGGCCAGAGCCCAGCCTCCCTGCCCCCAACCCTCGCCCACCCCCACAAGCTACACTAAAGGGCAAGGGTCCCTGCAGGAGACACCCGCGTGAGGAAATGGTCACCATCCTTGTCCTAGTTTTGCCACTTTTAAAATATTTTAGCCTGGCTCTGTCCCATCTCCCATCAGCTAAGGCCATCATTAGGGTACCCAAAAATCGGGGCAGGAGGGGCCTTCCTACTTCCCGGAGCTCCGCTGACGGTGTGAGACTCAGCACATGAACCCCCAAAACCGTGAGAGAGGGGGCACCAGCGTACCCCGGCTGGGAGAAAGTGGGCTGGAGAGGCATTAGTGGGGATGTTTATTTGAGAGCATGTTTAAAACTCTGTAACATTCACCTAATGGGAAAATTTGAAAAGAATTCAACTGGATTTGTCCTTGTTAAACTAACATTAAGAATGTTTAACAGCTGTCTCGGGCACATCACATTAAAATCCAGAGATAGACTTGACAAACTAATGGTTTTGTTTCTCGCTGGGAGAACGGGTGAACAGAGGAGCCGGGCAGAGCCGTGTGGGCAGCGCTCCTGGCTGTATTTCACCCACATCGAGTTGGGTCCCTGGCTGACCACTTTTCTCTGCCTGCAGACCTGGGTGCTGGGGGCTGCATGATGGGATCCCAATGGAGGGAACCAGCTTGGAAGTAAACAGCCCATGTCTGCACCCCCCTGCCCAGCCAGCCTCCTTTTTTCCTCTCAGCCAGCCCAGCCAACCCCACTCTTGTTGACTGGCTTCAGGGAGATGGAAACAGACACCTTAAGAGGGGGCTGGAGAGAGAAGTGAACCCGGAAGTCTGTGTTACAGGCGACCTGTGGCCTTTGAATCAACCTAAACCAATTTAGGATTAGGTGAAGGCACTGATTCTGGAATGGTCCTGCTCATTTCTAAATTCATTTTCATCGCTCATCCTTCATTCATCATTCATTCATTCATTCCAGGACATTTCTTCAGTGTCTGGTTGCTCCTGATGCAGAGATAACCACACACAGCCGTCGATGCTATGATGGGGGAAAGGGCAGAGTGTTGAGGGAGCTGGGGTCGGTAGCCTAGGCTTAGGGTGGGGGCAGGGAAGTTTCATGTGGACGGCGGGCTCAGCCCTCTGGGCATGTGCTGTATTTGGGTCTGATCCCCAGAGTTGGCAGTGTGTTGGATTCTCTACAGACTAAACGTGGCTGGATTTGGGGCAGTAGGTGGTTCGGGAGGTGGGCTGGAGGAGGGGCTCCGGGAGGCGGCTGCGGGGAGAGGTAGGGTCCAGCCACCAGCTTCGTGTCCCCACTGCTCCCATCCCCGGCTGCTCAGAGCCCGTCGGGCCCCTGTCAGAGAAGTCCTTTTCCTCTTCCCAGAGCCATCACCCTGGAGAACACCCTGGTCATCCTGTCAACGGTGGCTCCCGACGCAGGCCGCTACTATGTGCAGGCTGTTAATGACAAGAATGGGGACAACAAAACCAGCCAGCCCATCACGCTCGCGGTGGAGAGTAAGTGAGCGGCAGGGCCTGGGACTGAGTGTGGAGGGAGCGCGTCATTAAATCTTGGGAATGGGGCTCCAGGGGGTCATTGGGAAGACGGAATGGTGGTGGAGGGGGAGGCAGGGGGAGGGCAGGGGAGGAGCCCTCCCGAAGAGGAGGAGCCGCAGCTGGGGGTGAGTGTGAGGGCAGAGGCAAGGAGGGAGCCGAGTTCTGGACCCCGTTCCCGTGACGAGCCTGAGATCCTGCATCAGGAGAGGGGATGCTTAGCCTGGTTGTTAGCGGGGCCACTGGAGGCCCAGGGAGAGGGTGGCATGTGGGAGAGAGTGTGTGCACGCGTGGGTTACAACTGCCCCTCGGGCCCAGGTGCTGACAGGGAGAGGCCACCAGGAGATGGGAAGCTCGGTTTTAAAGAAATACACTAACTGCCTCTGCTCAGCTGACACATAAAAGGCGCTGCTTCTCCTTGGAGTCAGGCCACCCTTGCTGATGGGCACACAGGCTCTCTGCCCAGGCTCCTGCCTAAAAGTACCCCTCTGCCCATCCCCAGAGACCACCCAGCATCCCGGAAGAGAGAGGCAAAGCTCTCCCCAGTGGCAGAAGGTAGCAAATTTAAAGGGTGACTCCTTGAGTTTCCTAAGGCAAAGAGGCATTTGTCCCGCCGAGACTGAAGGCAGGTTTCTGATCCATGATGGAATGTTAGGGACGGCCGCTCTGCCTGCTTCTCCCCAGGCCAGCTCCCTCCCTCCATCCTCCAGCCCTGGGATAGAGACGGTGGGTG
Source organism: Ceratotherium simum simum (assembly GCF_057802395.1). Lineage (NCBI taxonomy): Eukaryota > Metazoa > Chordata > Mammalia > Perissodactyla > Rhinocerotidae > Ceratotherium > Ceratotherium simum. The sequence goes on along the minus strand of NC_141915.1, from coordinate 54,377,797 downwards.
AGGTGGCTCCGGCAGCAGACCCAGGCTGCGAATCACAGAGTGTGTGGGATAAGGCCAGAGCCTCCTGCAGCAGCTCAGCAGCCATGCAGGCTGGGGGAGCCAGATGTTCACATCCCTCCACATCTGTACAACTCCTGCTCTAAAAACAAGTCTCATTTGTCATCCATGGTCGAGCTGGGACGCACCCACCAGCAGCAAATGAGGATTCAGGTCAGCAGGGAGCCTTCCGGTGTCCTTCCTCTGATCCCAGCCTCTGTCTGACGGTGCCGGAAGAGCCCAGAACATTCCCCAACCCCTACCATGCCCATTCCTGGGCCTGTGAGCACCAGCAGAACCCCTTCCGGTTTCAGCAGTTATCTCCCTCTCACCCCAGGTTCCAGTCTGCCAAGAAAGAGATCTGGATGCAGGGAGGAGTGTCCCATGCTGGATACTGACCCATCAGGGTCACGTGTATAGCCTCTGACATTGACCTGGGCCAGGGTCTCGGTCTATACCCAGCGGCTGGGGCCCAGCCCATCACCTGGGGCTGCTATTTCTATAGGAAAAGGAGTTTGATCATTGGAGGGAGATGCTTTTCCTCACATAGTTTTCAGTGAGTAGGATACCTGGAGTCTAATGGAATCCAGTCATTTGTTAACAGGCCAGGTTCACGGTCCGAGTCAAGGCAGATATCTTCCTGGGTGACTCAGTTTACCCCGAGACCAAAGGTTGGAGCCTCCTGCTCTGTGCTCCGCCCCCAGCACCTAACCTGCTCACGGGAGTAAACCAGCTACTCTCCCCGCCCACTGTGGGGGTCATTCATTCTCTGCTCCATGTCAATCCCCCCAACCCTGGCCAGCCCAGGGGAGGCCGGCAGGGCCCCCTGACCCCCGCGTCTGCCCGAGCCTCCCTCAGCTGTCTGTTTCTCCCACTGCATCACCCTCACGCTCTCACGCAGTGATTTGTACTGGATAGAGGGCAGAATCAGCTGATTTTCAGCTAATTTCTTCTCCCACGAGTAACTGCACTTCAAAACCCTGTTCCTGTCGTGACACAGATCCCCCGGCCTGCCTGCTTGCCAGCCAATTTACCAGGAGCAGTTGCCACTTCGCCCACCACCAGCTCCATCTCCTCTCATTTATCTCGCTGAGCCTCGCCCCTCCTCGTCCTCTCCCCTCCTCACCCCTCACCCCTCCTCTGTTCTGGGGCGTTCAGCTTCTTAGCAGCCTCTGGGGGACACCCATGCTCTTCAGAAATGGAGAAGGAGAGAGCAAGGGACCCTGAGAGTGGCCCCCTGCCCAGGTATCACCCTGGTGACCTCACACGGACTGTCACAGCTCTAGAAAAGTCCATATCTGGGTGGTGGCCCCACACCCAGGGATGAGAGCTGCGCTGTCCAATAGAAATATAATATAAGCCACATAAGTAATTTAAAATTTGCCAGTAGCCCCATTTTTAAAAAAGGAAAAAGAAATAGGTGACAGTTTTATTAATATATTTTATTTAACCTAACATATCCAAAATATTACCGTTTTAACATACAATCAAAATAGAAAAATATTAATGAAATATTTTACATTATTTTTTTTGTACCAAGTCTTTGAAACCCATGTGTATTTTATACTCCCCGCACATCTCAATTTGGATGCTAAATTTTTATCTGAAATATGTGATCTATTTTTAGATTTCATAAAATTTACAGCTGAAAAGGTAGGGTCGGATGCCCAAGTTGTTCCGCACATACTTAAAAGTGTTCTAATAACTGATTTGGGGATCTGTTTTTAATTAAATGTAAATTAGACATAATTAAATCCCATTAAATCAAAGGGCACCAGCCACATTTCAAGAGCTCGTAGCCACCTGTGGCTCGTGGCCCCTGTGCTGGAGGGGCAGGTGGGTCCAGGCTCGTGGGCGGCTGGAACTTGCCCAGGAGGGGAGCAGTCTACGTCCCACCCCAGCACTCACCTGACCTGTCGCCCAGGGGAGGCCTGTGGTCTCTGACCCTCGGTTTCCTCCTCTAGGATGAGATGCCAATGGCAGAGCACGGTTGGGAGGATTAAATGAGGTGACTGGGGGAGAATGGATCGCGGTGGTGCCTGTTATCAAAGCCGTCCTGGGGCAGTGGGATCCACCTTTGCCCTGTGTGGGGAGCCCCATGCTTCTTCCAGGCCTGAGGCCTGGGCCGCATCGGGAGCTCACGTGGAAGACGCCCTCCTCCTTGCTCTGGTTTGCATGCGACTTTCCTGGCTTGGCCCTTGGGGCGCTGTTCACTCCACTGTCCAGAGCATGAATCTAATGAGACAGAGGTCTGGTGTTCCGTCCCTGAGCACAGCCAGGCTGACCCCTCACCCTAGCCGGTCATCGGAGACCCGGTGAGCGAGGAGATGACTCGGCACAGCCCTCCCCAGCAGAGACCACCAGACAGTCAGGCGGATCCTGCTGAGGACCAGTCCCTGCCACCCCACAGCCTCTCTGACATCCCAGTCCACTCCGAGCTGTCCCCCTGGGCCTTCACATCACACCACGAGCCTCCACTTCCAGGCACCGTCCAGGCACTCTGCTGAAATCGCCGATTCAGTCTTTACAGCAGTCACTGGAGGCAGGTGGTTATTATCACCCACAAGTTACAGATGGTAGGGCTGAGGAAGCAGAGGCCACAGAGCCAAAGCAATCTGCTTCCCAGTGACATTCTCTAGTAACTACTGACGGACAAACCAGGAACGGGACCAGGTTTCCTGGCCGCAAACCTTGCAGCATTAGGTGCTGCCCAGCTCCTCTCAGGCCCAGGCCTCGCTCAGTCTCAGGGGAAACAAATCCCCCTCTCGGCCGCTGGCCGCTGAAGAGTATCCTGTCGTCCCCTTTCTTCTGCTCCACAAGGAGTCCTCTGAACCACTGTCTGAGCTCACCTCCCTCTTGGCCTTTACCCCCAGTCCCATGCCACCACATCCCCTGCTCTCCCCCAGCCCCCTGCACGCAGTCTCCTGCCCTCAAAACTGGTGACCTCCCGGTGGCAGACCCACTGACCGCTCTCCATCTTGACTCTCCCTGACTGCTCTGGACACTGGGTGCCACTGACCCCCCGTCCCTGGCACCGTGTTCCCGAAGCATCCAGGACCTGCGCCCACGCCCTGTCTCTCACAATCTCCCCGTCTCCATCACTGTTCCTCCTCCCCTGAAGCCAACAAGCCAACACCTGGTTCTCAGCCCTTTGTCCCCCACCCCCGATTCCCTGCTCCCCAGTCTCACCGTCCTCCTCCTCACATCTGCACAGATGGCTGCTCCGTCCGCCTCCCCAGCCAGGCTCCTGCCCGTGTCTCTGGACATCTCCTCTTACACACGTCCATTCAGACACGGCACCACCATCTCAAACTCAGAGACAAAATCCAAACTCATCGCCCTCCTTGGAAAACCAGTTCCTCCCGGGCATCACTTTTCTCTGTAAAGGGGGCCCCATCTCCAGGCATTTAGTCTCCAATCCCTCATTGCCCGTCTGTCTCCCTCCACCCCCAGACCATCACCAGGCCCTGTTGATTTTGTCCTCCTGTCTGTCATCCCCTCTGTTACCACAATGCCCACCTAGGGCTCACTTCCAGCCCATAGGCTGACCTATAAATCCTATAACTCTCCCAGTCAAATCTGCCTTTACTCTCCCTAGCAGGGATGGAAAATGTGTGTCACCTCAGAGGCCAGCTCTGATCCACTGTTGCCACTGTGTTAAGAAGGATTCTGAGGACACATCTGGGCACAGCCAGGAAAAGTGCTGTAACCACTTAGCCCTTTCTCCTGGACGCAAAGGGCAGTGGGCTGGGGAAGGGGCTGCATGAGGGCCAGGATCCATCACCTCTGTGACTGTCCTCCCGCATCCCTCCTGGTGCCCCGAGGGCCACCCCAGCATCGTGCCCATACCTTCACTCACACAGTGCTCCCATTCCAGAACATCCGTCCCTCCTTCTGCATTCTCTGAGTTCCACTCAAGCTCCCCATCTCCTGTGAGTCCCTAGGGAGCACTTGAGGCTGTGCCTTTCTCCTGTAGCACTTAACACGCGTGCTCTCTTTCCCTCAGTCGAGAGCCCCCTGAGGGTCAGTGACTTTCACCTCTTGGTGGCCTCTGGGTCCATCACTTGGTCCGGGCCGGGTCGGGGGGTGGGGGGTAGGGAGGCTCTCCCCGAGCACAGGCAGGCAGACCCCCAGGATGGGGGACTGTCCCTTATTGAGCACATTGTATGTGCCGGGTGCTCGCCCCAGACCAGCTTAGCCGCCCCTCAGGGGCGGCACCCTCACGTGCATCTTTGATCCTTTAAAAGTATGAGCACTGATCTGCTTCCTCCCAGACCATGCACTCTGTGAGGACAGACCCCTGCCCGGCTCCCTCGGTGGGGAATCCCTGGTGCCTGGCACACACTCAGAAAAGACTTGTAGACTCAGGGCTGAACCCACACACCCCGAGAGGCAGAGATTTTTATCCCCATTTTGCTGCTGAGAAAACTGAGACTCGGCAGGATGAAGTGACGTGCCGCGGTCACCCCCAGGACACCTGGGGCAGAGCAAGGTTTGGACCAGGTCTTCTGACCCCCCAGGCCTCCTTCACTGGCCAGGGTCCCAGGGCATCGCTGGTGCCTCCCCTCGAGCCCCACAGGCTTCCGCCTGGGCCTGGACAAGACCTCCGGGGTCCCTGGGTGGTGTGGCCCCCCCACCCCTCCCAAAGCCGACCAGCAGGCAGGGCCCCGGGCGGCCCTTGTATTTTTAAACTTCGAGGGCTCTCTCTTTATCTGGCTACGCCGTGCGGCTGGCGCCTGGGCTCCGACTGTCTGTCCCCTCCTCGTGCCCCATTAATCTGGCTGCGGTACCTGCGCGGCCGGCATGTGATAAACAACTTAGAGCACGCTTTTATGGATTCAGCTATATCAGCAGCTTTCAATCCGATCGCTCTTTATGGCACCTACATGAGGCTTTTATATTGTTGCAATTATTTTGCTTTATATGCTTCCTTTCTTCCCCCTTCATTTTATTTTATTTTTTACATTTTATTCCCATTCTACCTGGCCTTTTCCAGCAAGGCCTGAGTCGAGGCGGGAAAGTGTGCCCGGGGCCAACAGGGGTGGCCCAGAGCGGCAGGGGGGCCGCCACGTTCCCTCCCCGTAAAGGATGTCCTATGCTGTCGCCCCAGGGCCGTGCGTATCATTACAGCTGCCGCCACTGGAGCCTCCTGGAAAAGGGGCCAACTGGGTGGATTTGTCGTGAGAGGAAGAGTCCTCGGTGGGTGTATTTTCAGGAGCGGTGGAGCAGGGGTACGGAGAATATTGGCGTTTCTGCCAATATTGGGCCTATGCTGACCCACTGAGAGAAGAACGGGCCGCTTCTTAACTCAAGACGTAAGAAAGGGAATTCTACCGCCTCTATTAGAAGATCTGGGGTGTTGTTTTGTTTTGTGTTAAGAAAGCCCACTCGTGATAAGTTCTTTTTAATGTCAGTCACCGACCCTGGAAGTTATACAGCGATAGCTCGAGTTCCCTTGACGCGTTCACCTAACAAATATATGTGAGCACCTACTGTGTGCAGACATCGTTCCTGTGCTGGAGAACTGGGGGTGAGCGAGACTGTCCAGTCAGCTTGGGCTGCTGTCACAGAATCCTGCAGACTGGGCTTAAACACAGACATTTACTTCTCACGGTTCTGGAGTCTGGAAGTCCAAGATCAAGGTACCAGCAGGGCTGGTTTCTGCTGAGGGCCCTCTTCCTGGCTGGCAGACAGCCGCCTTCTCCTCGTGTCCCCATAGGCCAGGGAGAGAGAGCTTGGTGGTCTCTTCCTCCTCTTATCAGGACGCCAGCCCTGATGGATTAGGGACCCACCCTTGTGACCTCATTTAATCCAGTTACCTCCTGAAGACCCGGTCTCCAGATACACTCACAGTGGGTTAGGGCTTCAACATCTGAATTTGGGGGGACACAGTCAGTCCAAAGCAAAGACCCCTGAGCTTCCTCCTCCGGGCATGTATTAATTTCCTAGGGCCGCTTCTACTAGGGGGAGCGTCTGCAAAACCTTCATAGAGGAGGGGGCTCTGCTCAATGCTGGCTTTTGAGGGGGGGGCGTTGCTGAGGGGGTGTGTTAGTTTCCTAGGGCTACCATAGCAAAGTACCACCAACTGGGTGGCTTATAACAACAGAAATGTGTTCTCCCACAGTTCTGGAGGCCAGAAGTCTGAAATCAAGGTGTCGGCAGACCCCGGCTCTCTCTGAAGGCTCAAGGGGTGGATCCTTTCTTGCCTCTCCTAGCTTCCAGTGTTGCTGACAATCCTTAGTGTTCCATGACTTATAGCTGCATCACTCCAATCTCTGCCTCCGTCTGTGTGTGGCTTCTCCCCCGTGTGTCTGTGTCTCTGGGTCTAAAATTCCCTCTTATAAGGACACGTCATGTTGGATTTAGGGCCCATCCTGATGCAGTAGGACCTCATCTGAACTTGATTACATCTGCAAAGACCCTTTTTCCAAATAAGGTCATGTTCACATGCCGTGGACATGAATTTAGGGGGACACTATTCAACCCAGTACAGGGAGTTTGCATTCTGGTGAAAGAGGTGGAAAATGGGGAAGTAAACAGGACTGGGGGGTGAGGAGGAGGATGGAGTTGCGTTACAGGAGGAGTGGGGAAGGCCTTGGAGGTCTCCAGGGGATGCTCCCTGGACACTAGAGACCCATCAGCAGAGGAGGGGGAGAGGGGAGAGGGACCCTGGGGTCAGTGTCTGGAGGTTCGGCTCTGGGGCTGCTCAGGCGGCTGCCCCATGGCCACTGCCCGACTCCGTGAGGACAGAGGTCTCCCGTGGCGTCAGCCTCTCATGGGGGCCAGGCACAGATGAGATCTCCAACCTCTGTCCCCCACTAACACCTGCCCTCTCCCCAGATGTAGGGGGTCCTGCAGACCCCATCGCTCCCACCATCATCATTCCTCCCAAGAACACCAGCGTGGTGGCCGGGACCTCAGAGGTGACCCTGGAGTGTGTGGCCAACGCCAGGTGGGTGGTGCTCCCCCCACTCCTCTTCACTCCTGACTCCAGTGGGTGTTCCAGCGGTTCTGAGGAGACCAGTCGGGATTCAGAAAGGTCCGGAAGCCATATCATACGAGGACCCATGAAAGGAGATGGAGAATTTAGCCGAGAAGGGACAACGGGTGGACATGCTGGCTACTGTCCCGGCTCGTCCTCTGTGGCCCGAGAGGAGATACCAGGCCCTCCTCTCGAGTGGAAGTTAGGGGGCAGCAGATCTCAGCCCAGGATCTGGGGCCAGTGAGGGATCCACTCCCTTCCACCCCTTACAGCAGCCTAGAGGGGGCAGGTCGTCTCTGCCAGCAGTGCCCTCCTGGCATGCAGACGTGTTCAAGAGGGAAGCCATGCGGGAGACAATTCACGTGGTGGTTGAGAGGGCAGACCCGGGATCAGGCGCAATTGCAGCCCTTCCTAGCTGTGTACAACCCTCACTTCCTAGTTTCTCCCAACAACCACCACCCAGCATGGGTGTCACTACCCCAGAGCCCAGAGAGGGCAAGCCACCTGCCCAGGGTCACCTGCTGGCTGATAGGGTTGAAATGCAACAGGCCGCCCCCGAGGCAGTGTTCCCCAAACTTATTTCACCCCGGAACCCCTTTTTCCTGGGACTCCTCTGAACACCCCATGGAATTAGCACAGACCCCACTTGGCAGATCGGCCCTCGGGGATCCGCCAGGGGCTAAACAGGAGAGCCACGTAAACCACATCTGGGGGCCGTGGGGTGCCGGGTTGGTGGTGGTGGGAAAGGGGGCCCAACTCATACCCTCACCCCTTCTCGAAGTTGCGCGGCGGGGATGGCCATCTGCCTGCCTTTGTTTCCCCATCTCCAAACCCTGGGTTTCTCCTTGTCGCTGTCCCTCACCCTTAACACTTTCCTGTCCACGGCGCAGAGGGGAGAGCAAAAGACAGATGCACAGCGAAGGCTGCTCTCCTGCCCTGGAGAGCCCCATGCACCGAGTTATTCCCAGGGGCCGGGTCCTGCGCCACGTGCTTCACCTGCATTCCTGCACCCATCCTCACAAAAACCCCTGGGTGGCCATGGTTGCCCCCATTTTACAGATGAGGAAACTGAGGCCCAGATCCCTGAAGGCACTTGCCCAAGGACTTGCATCTAGAAAGTGGCGGGGAGGGTGGGCAAGCCCAGGAGGCCTGGCCCCTGGGCCCACACTCCTTATCACCTCCTGCTCTGCCCCCCAGGCCTCCGGAAGTCCCTGTGGCTGAGCGCTGCCTCTCTCACCCCCTGCAGGCCCCTGATCAAGCTGCACATCATTTGGAAGAAGGATGGGGTGCTGCTGTCAGGCGGCATCAGCGACTACAGCCGCCGGCTCACCATCCCCAACCCCACGGGCAGCGACTCCGGCTACTACGAGTGTGAGGCCATCCTGCGCAGCAGCAGCGTCTCCTCTGTCATCCGTGGAGCCTACCTGTCTGTGCTGGGTGAGAGGGAGTGGGGCGGCTGGGACTCCCCTGAGGGGTAGGGGCAGCATGGCTGGGGCCTACTTAAGGGCAACCTGCACGGTAGCTATATCAAAAGGAGCATGGCTCTGATCCCCTCCCCTGGTCCTTCCTCCTGCAGAACCACCTCAGTTTATTAAGGAGCCAGAAAGACACATCACAGCGGAGATGGAGAAAGTGGTGGACATTCCCTGTCGGGCCAAAGGTAACACAGTGGCGTGGATGGGGGGGGACAAGGATCCCCAGACCTTCAGCCTCTCCTGTCCCTGTCACAGACTTTTCTAAATTCTGCCTCCTTCTCGAGGCCACATCATTGAGTAGAGCGTCAATCTGGCTGTGAGCAGATACCCCAGAAACAAACAGGCCAAATTACCGTAATCTCGGGGCTGGAAATCAACCCACGTACCATCACTTGAGGGTTACAAATGAACCCAAATTACCATAATTTCAGGATAGGTGACAGGCCCAAATTGCCCATAATTTGAGAGTTGTAGACAGTGCCAAATTACCATAATGTCAGAACTGCTAGAACTGGGGTGCATCTCGCCTGAGATGTGCCTCATAAGCTCTGCCTGGTGTCTGGGCTGTTCACTCCATCTCCTCCCCCAACATTTCTACTTCACGCCCCTCGTCAGAGCTCCTGAAGAATGCTGCTTTTGGGGCTGGCCTGTTGGTGCAGTGGTTAAGTGCACGCGCTCCACTGCGGCGGCCCTGGGTTCGCAGGTCCGCAGGTTCGGATCCCGGGTGTGCACCTACGCACTGCTTGTCAAGCCATGCTGTGGCGGCGTCCCATGTAAAGTGGAGGAAGATGGGCACGGATGTTAGCCCAGGGCCGATCTTCCTCAGCAAAAAAGAGGAGGACTGGCATCGGATGTTAGCTCAGGGCTGATCTTCCTCAAAAAAAAAAAAAAAGAATGCTGCTTTTCCCATTTCCACCCTCCATCCTTCAGGTGCAGCTGAACCAAAGGCAGCCTGAAACCAGGGTGAAATCCAGGATGCTGGGATGATAGGGGAGGGCGTGCCCAGTGGGACGTGGTCTGCTATAAGCAGAGAGGCCGACTGTGCTCCGGCAGGAGGGAGGGTTGCAGTGGAGGAGTGAATAATGACCCCCTTCTGAGACCCTCCCCCAGGGGGAGGTGAAGATCCATTCATTCCTTCAACAAACATTCTTGGAGGGCTTACTTGCCCTGTGCCTATATTGTTCTCAAGGCCGGGGAGAAATGAGACAAACCAAACAGCGAGTCCCTGCTATTGCAGAACTGCCGTTCTTGGGGGGAGGCAGACACCCCATAAACAAATAAAGATGCCTTTTTTCTTTCCATCTGAAATGCCATGGGTTGTAAGGTGCCCCATTATTTTATGTACCACTAAGAAAGAAAAAAGACTGCCAATTAAATTATGACATGCTGTCGATCGGAAGACACATCATGATCGCAGAGATGGTACAACGTAAAGAATGTGCACCGTGGAACGGATGAAATACGGTTTCATAGGATGTCGGGTTCAAAAGTGCTGGAAAGGAAGGAAAAGAGCAGGCCTGGGGGCCCGGAGTGATGGGGTGCTCTCTTGAGCAGGATGTGGGAACTTCCCTGGAAAAGTCACTTTTGAGCAGAGACCCAGAGGGAGAGAGGAGGGTGGAGGATACTTGTGGGAAGAGCGGGCCAGGCCTGGGTGCAGCTTGGGTGAGGCTGAGGGGCAAGGGGAACACCCCCCATTCACCTCCCTGTGCAGGCCAAGCAGGAGGGGGCTTCTGAGAGCCCCCCAAGGAACACTGGCCCCCCCACTGCATGCTCCTTGACATGGGGCTCTATGGCCATGTGGATTTGGGTAACCAACCCCCAGTTGGAGGTTCCCAGAGCATGCAAAAGGCTCTGCTAAATATGTTAGTTTGCTGTTAAAAAAAATGTTTGTCCAATCCCGCATTTCCAAGCTAAACCAACCTTGGGATCTTTTAAATTTTCTTGAAACGCCTACTATATAAGAATTTGAGAATTGCCGCTCCAGGAACATCCTCCTCCTCTCCCAAGACCAATAGTGGCACCTCTGAGAAGGTTCTAGAGACCAAGACACCCCAGGGACCCCCTTGCAGACTTCTGGCCCCAGCCTCTGCCTGAGCACCCTCAGTGCGGGGAGGGACGGAGGGAGGAGGCCGGCTGACGGGCCCGCGTCTCCCGCAGGCGTGCCCCCGCCCTCCATCGCCTGGTACAAGGACGCGGCCGCGGTGGAGGTGGCGAGGCTGAGCCGCTTCCGGCAGCGAGCCGACGGGGGCCTGCAGATCAGCGCGCTCGCGCCCGACGACACCGGCATGTTCCAGTGCTTTGCCCGCAACGCGGCCGGCGAGGCGCAGACCTCCACCTACCTGGCCGTCACCAGTAAGTGGGGCCTTTCCTGTCCTGCCCGAGTCCCTCCGCCCGGGAGGCAGCTTTCCTCCAAGCCAGGGGCCTCTGGAGAGCAGCACGGGCAGTGTGCAGAGAGGGGATCCCGGGGGACTGTCCCCCGGCCCCCGGGGCGGCTCTGGCCACTTATACCACTCTTGCGCAGCCCCGAGTCCAGCACTCCCACAGGCCCCACGAGTCCTCCCCACGCCCCGGGGCCCAGGACGGGCTCCCCGGCTCTTTGAGCAAAGAGGCTAGGAAACCACAGGCTCCAGCCCTGGACCGCAGCGGTCCCTGGGTCCCCTCCCGCGCGGGGCTGAAGCCACCCCGGCTCAGCTGAGATGTGCTGACTTCCCAAAGAGGAGAACCAGCGCTTAGTCTCACTTCCCCCACTGGCAAATCCTTCCCCCTCGGGGAGTCTCTTCTGGGGGTCCAGTAGCTGCCCGGCCCGCGCAGTGGAGCTCCGCCAGCGGTCGATGATACCGATCTATGTACCGTGCGCGGTGGCGCTGACGGTGGCGGAGCTCTGTGCACGCGCACGTTCCGCGGGGCCCCGTATCTCAGCAGCAGAAGGATGTGTGGTCAGGGGCGTCCCCGAGCCCCTCGGGATTCACCACTCAGACCCACAGAGGCCCCCAAACAGGGCAGCCACCGGGCGCAGGGAGCTGGGTTCGCCCCGAAGGCGGCTGTGGGACGGGGCTGCCGTCTTACTTGTAGCTTCTGATGGTGCCGGTGACGCTCGTCCGCATTCAAGCCCTGCTCCCGTGCACCTCTGACCACGGCTGGGATTAGGGACGGGAAACAGAAAACGAGAAGGCCGTACTGGCTCTGGGAGAACCGCAGCCGCCAGGCTGATGGGCTTTCCGCGGCCAGGCCTCTTAGGAAGTGGGAGATGTTCTCCTCCTGGCCGTAACCGTTTTCTCGTTTAAGAAGCCGGAGCCTCGATTTCACATTCAGTGAAGGATGAATCCCATTTCCCTTGTCATGGAGGGCGTGAGCTGCCCGCAGGGTCCTCAGTTTCCCCCAAATGGAGGCCTGAGAATCCAGGCAGGGCGAGGACTGGTGTTGCCTGGGTCCTTCCACAGGGCGGTGGTGCGGGGAACCCTTGTGGGCCCTCCAGGCTTCTTCCCAATGCTGGGGCCCCTCAGGGCACCTGCTTCCTTCCCTGCAGAGGGACTCACACCAGCGGGAGTGGCAGGGGCAGGACAAGGACCTGGCCCTCTGGCTGGGAGGGCTCCTCCTGGTGTGTGGCTAAGAAGCCCCACTGTCTCCGTTTGCAGGCATTGCCCCCAACATCACCAGGGGCCCCCTGGACAGCACGGTCATCGACGGCATGTCAGTGGTGCTGGCTTGTGAGACTTCAGGGGCGCCCCGACCGGCCATCACTTGGCAGAAAGGTAGATACGAGTGATCTGCTTTGGAGGGTGTGGCCATGTGACAGTTTGGGGCAGTCCTCAGAGCTCAGTTCTGGAGCTGGCCAGGTTGGGTTTCCCATGTACAGTTGTGAAGGTTGTACACTGCGCAACCCAAGAGGGCATCTTTCATACCAGAGTATGCACCACATGCTGCCCTGCCAGGCTCAAGGCCCAGCTTGCATCTTCTGAGACCTGTGACCTTGGGTGAGTTCTTTACTCACTCTGAGCCTCAGGGTCCCCACCTGTAAACTGGGGACAATAGTACACATCCCTCAGGGTGGCATGGAGACTAGATGAGAGAGTGCATGTGGAGGGCCTGTACTGTGTCTGGGAAGTAGTGAAGCCCAATGAATGAGAGCTGCTTGGTGGTTAATGTTATGGTGGTGGTGGCTGGTGCAGGTAGGAGGCCATCCCTCCTCCCCCGGCAGCTCGGACACCTGAGTCAGCAAAGCCCAAGCCGTCTACCTAAGTCGCCCCGCCCTGTGTGCCTCCCCCACTCCTCAGTGTCGAAAACTCACCTCCAACTCTCCCCACGTACACACGTCTGTGTATACACATGGTCACTGCCTCCCGCCTCCAGGCCTCTGCTCAGATGAGCCTTCTCCACAGGACTCTCCCACCCCATCCCCCGGGCCCTCCCGGCAACCCCTCCCTGCTTGATCCCCCATCTTCTGACATGCGAGATAATCTGCTTATTGCCTGTCCCCCCACCAAGTCAGGGGCTCACTTTTGCCCTCTGCTGTCTCCGGGGCCGAGAGCAGAGGCTGGCACACAGGAGCTGCTCGATAAATCTGTGTCACTGAACGTAGGCCACCAAGGCACACGCCTCGACACAGAGACAAACATGCCCACCTAACACGCTCACTATTCAGTATGCCTGCACACGTGTGCAAATAGACACCCTTACCCACAGGCCTGCATGTGGAGATTCCCCTCTGTACAGAGAGGTGGGGTCTTCTTTAAAATAGATACAGTCACGAAAACTGCAGCGTCGGGCACACTCATGCACATGGCACATGCTCTCTCTCTCCAGGTGCCAGGCGCCAGGCCTCCCTAGATCCCAGTGCAGAGGGAGGTCCGTCCCCCAGGCTGCCCCCCATGTCTGTCTCCGCCCTGCCCCCACTCCTGCCCCCACCCATCACTTTCCTCTCCCCCTGAAGGTGACTGTCTAGAAGCATCGTGCCACAGGATGCCCGTCACCACCTTGTCAGAGCTGTCTGCCCACCCCCCAGCCCAGGTGCTGGCTGCTTCCGAGGGCTGTGCCCAGCTCATCAGGAGACAGTCCTTGGCCTTCTCTGGTGAAGGGCAGACAGCATGATGGGTAGAGAGACATCAGGAGACCTGGGCTCGGGGCCACCGGCTCTGTGACCCGGTGCCCTTGTGCCTGTCACCAAGTCAGGAACCTCTCTGGGCCTCAGCCCCCACCCCAGCCCTGCCCCCACCAGCCCCCTGCCCTCCTGGCATTTCTAAAGCTGGGGGCCTACCTGAGACCGCCCTGGCCCAGAGTGGCCGGGGAGGGGTGGGATGTGCTGTGGGGTCACGGAGCCATCCCAGAGTGCCCGGGGTCTGCCTGGGGGGCACAGGGCCCGCAGCCTGAGCCCACCCCGTGTCGCCCCCAGGGGAGCGCATCCTGGCCAGCGGCTCTGTCCAGCTGCCTCGCTTCACGCTCCTGGAGTCCGGCAGCCTGCTCGTCAGCCCCACGCACATCTCCGACGCCGGCACCTACACCTGCTTGGCCACCAACTCTCGGGGGGTCGACGAGGCTTCGGCCGACCTGGTCGTGTGGGGTGAGTGTGCAGAGTGCTTTCCACGTCTGAGTGTGTACCAACCACCTGCGAGCACACACTCGCACCACCACATCTGCGTGTCTGTCCAACCAGGGCGCTTCCTGTGAGAAGGACTTGAACAAATGAATTCAGAGGAGAGGGCCCAGGCACGCTCTGCAGATGGTGCCGGGTGAGCGGGGACTTGTACGTGCTTGGCCGAGTTGAGAGAACAGAGGTGACGGACAGCTGTCTTCATATACTTTAGGGCGGAAATCAGCTAGTTTTTTCTGTAAAGGGCCAGATAATAAATACTTGAGGTTTTGTGGGCCAGACAGTCTCTGTCGCAACTCCTCAGCTAACTCTTCCGTTTCATGGAGAAAGCAGCATAGACAATACTTAATCCCGTGGGTGTGGCTGTGTTCCAGTACAAGCGTCTTCACCCAAACAGGCCACCGGCCAGACTTGAGCCCCACACCATAGCTTGCTGACTCCTGCTTTAAGGGAACTCCTCAAGCCCCTCTGACTCTCAGATTGCACCACTTGGGATCCGCACCCAAGATGGACATACAGTGGGCCACCTGTCCAGGCTGAGCACCAGTGGCCTGGCGGGTGACGCTTTAGACTGGGAATCAGACGAGCCTATTTTTACCCTGGCTGGACCACTAATGTGCTGGGAATATGGCCTAGATCATCCTCAGATTTCCGTTTCTTCATCCCTCACATGGGTTTGTGGGAGCAAAATTAAATGAGCCCTCACTATGAATGTGGCTTCCAGGAATTCAAGTACCTGGGAGCACATTGTTCTTTTCTGCATTCTGGGACGTTCACTGTGGTAGACCTGTCCACGTGCCGGGCTGCCTTCAGCCACCCACAGAATTCATCCGCAGGCCCGGTTCACCTGAAGATGCCCTTCCCACCCGCCTGCATCGCAGTCTCTCTGGAGCCCATACCCCTTCTCACCACACTGTCTCCCTGCTGTCTTTCAGCCCGGACCCGCATCACCAAGTCTCCCCAGGACCAGAGTGTCATCAAGGGTACCCAGGCCTCCATGGTGTGCGGAGTGACCCATGACCCCCGAGTCACCGTCAGGTACTCCCTCTGCTGTGGCCCCAGGGAGGGAGGGGGGAGGGGCAGCTCTAGGGGTAGCTGGTAGGTGGGCGAGTGTCTACACCAAGGACGTAAGTGTCACCCTGTGGCAGGGCTGAGATGTGGGGACGCTAAGTAAATACCTGGGGACCTCAGCTAGCTTGAACTGAATTGGGCAGTGTCAGAGGGCAGAGGGAAGTGGGAAGGGATGTGGGGAAATGGAGGGAAGGGTAGAGAGCAGCGAGGGGGGGAGGGGAGAAGAAAGAGGCATTTGGGCTGGTGAGAGGTGGAGGCTCCAGGTTGCTATCGCTGCGGCCGGGGACGCCCTGCTAGTGCTCCCCCAGGTCTTAGACCCTCTGCTCACCGAGTGGACGGTCAGCAGGCATGGGAGCAGTGTTAGGGCGAGGGTCAGAGGGACACATGTGAGGGGAAAGTGCCCACCCTGAGGCCACCCCACCACCCGCCATGGGAGCCCAGAACTCAGCAAGATACTTGGCCTGGAGGGAACCAGGTCCTACCGTGGAAGCCACTAGAGAGGCCCAGGAGGGGCACCCCAGGACAGAAGCAGCCAAGAAAGGCATAAAAGCCGGGCCCCCTCCCAAGCTTGGGACGAGGACACCTGGGCCAACCCCCAGAGAAGGCTTCCAGAACTAAAATCAGGAGGAAACTGTTCCTTTGGGCTCTCCCCTGAGCTCCGGGATGCTGAGTGAAAGATTAACTGCCTCCTTAGAAATAAGCATTCCCTCCATGTTGCTTCTCTGTTCTATGGGCATTTCACTGCCCAAGCACCTGGCACCGAGGCTGGAAGGGGCCGCACTGATGCCTCTTGGAGTAACGGTCCCTCGGCTCCGGAGGCCACTGCGTCTTGGGGCGCCATCTGGTGGCCGCTGGGCATATGACAGTCTGTAGGGCCACCCCAAATGGGACCCCCGAAGCCAAGGTTGGCATGAGGGAGACTAGACTTTCAGACCAACACCAGTTCTCAGAGAATCCATCACGGGCCCCAGTTTGAGAAACAGCTCCTTAAATGTTAAACACTGACCCGTTAGGACAACCATCATGTGGTGCAGCACAAATGCAGACATGAGCCTTGAAATCACGTGGATGTAGTTAGAACGCTGTCAACACGTGATCTGGAGTATGCTTATTCCTGAGTTCATTAGATTTTTGTGAAAAAAATTAATATACCAACTACAAAAAGATCCTCCAAGAGAACCCACAGATCCCCCATGGAATACTGCTGTGGGTCTCAGGCCCGTACATAAGTAATAGCTGTAATTTTAGCATCCATTAATTGAAAATTTTATAATAAAAAGCTGTATTAATTCAGCAACACTTGAAAATAAATTGGCATTTTCTTTATAAAAGTGTTATCTACTGATATTTGGAAAATACTTGCACATTGTATTCATCCTCTAGACAATTCTCGACGAACAGATGGTTTCAGGGACGTCTTGCAGTGTATCTGCAGGCCCCTCTCCAGGACCCCAGTGACCTGCAGGTGGGAAATCACTGTCCTGTTTACTTAGATCTAGACACAGGCTCAGCATCCACTTTTAGCCATTATTAATATTAATCAATATTTTTCTTTGTTTTTTGTTTCTTATTGTATAGCTAATAGATATTCATTTTAGGAGGAAAACACAGAAAATGCAGATAAGCCAAAAACTGGGGAGGGAGGGAGGGAGAGAGAGAAAAAGAAGAGAAGTGGATTCATCTGTGTTTTCCTCAATTAAAGATAATGATTTATGGGTGCCATTTGAAAAAGCTAGAAACGATATTTCTTAATCTGCTTTTTCACTTAAGAACCTATTATGAATCTCTTCCCCGTCAATAAATATTTTTGTATAAACTCAATTATATGATTATTCAGTCATCCATTGTGTGGATGTAACATAATTTATGTTACCAATTCCCTAATGCTGGCTATTTGAGTTACATTTAATTTTTTGCTAATATTGAGAAATATTGCTATGAAGGTCCTTGTAACTAAATATTTTTGCACATCTTCGATTTCCTAGGGGCTATCTAATATTATTTAAAGCTGAGAAGACCCATGAAAACCACGCCTCAAAACGGTTTAATAGCCAGCTATATAATTGCAGATTATTTTGGAAAATTCCTACCCTATCTGAGTTAAATGGACTCACGGCTTGTTTCTTTTTTTTTTTTTTTTTAACTTTATATTATGGAAATTTTCAAACATAGCCCAAAGTAGAGAGAATAGTGTTGTCAATCCTCATGTCCCATCTCTTAGCCTCAATAATTATCAGCATTTTACCCATCTTGTTTCATCTCTCACCCACACTTTTTTTAACTGCAATATTTTAAATGCAAATCTCAAACATGTAATTTCACCCTTAAATATGTCAATGTGCATTTCTTACTGAAAAATACATTTCTTTCAACATAAAAACCACGCCCCCATCACTCCTAACACAATGACAACAATTCCTTGACTTCTGCTAACACCAGGCCAGATTCCAGTTGCCCTGATTGTCTCAAAAGGGTCTTTTTTTTTCTTTTCTTTTCTCTTCTTTGGTGAGGAAGATTGGCCCTGAGCTAACATCTGTTGCCAATCTTCCTCTTTGTGCTTGAGGAAGATTGTCACTGAGCTAACGTCTGTGCCCATCTTCCTCTATTTTGTATGTGGGATGCTGCCACAGCATGGCTTGATAAGTGGTGTGTACGTCCAGGCCTGGGATCCAAACCCACAAACCCCAGGCCACTGAAGTGGAGCACACGAACTTAACCACTATGCCACCGGGCCAGCCCCACAAAGGTATCTTTTTACAGTTGGTTGGTTTAACTCAGGGTTCAAACAAGGTCCACACATTGTGTTTGGTTGGTGTGTCTCCTTCATTCTATACAGTCCCCCTCCCCTCCTTTTATTTTTTGCCTTTATTTTTGTTTTGTTTTCATGCAGTTAATTTGTTGGAGAAACAAGGTTCTACAGGACAGCAGTCAGCAAACTTTTTCTGTAAAGGGCCAGAGAGTAAATAAATATTTTAGGCTTTGAGGGCCATATAGTCTTTGTCACAACTACTCAGGTCTGCGTTGGTAGTGCAAAAGCAGTCATTAACAATATGGAAACAAATGGGCATCTCTGTGTTCCAATAAAACTTTATTTACACAGACAAGCAGTGGGCCATAGTTTGCCTACCTCTGCTGTAGAATATGCCACCTTCTAGATTTGGCTAGCTACCTCTTCATCATGTTGTTCACTTGTTCTTCTATCCCTTGTATTTCTAATCAGACTCAAGTAACTGTTAATAGATTCGAGTTCAGTCTTGGCATAAACACTTCACAGGTGCTGATGTGTGCTGCCTACGGCACCACATCCCGGGGCTGAGATCGTCTGCTCGCCACAGGTTGTTTCTTAAGCAGGAATTACTCTCTGCGACTAGATTTGCTTTTAAGGAAAATTCTACCCATCCCATCAATGCTGGCAAGGGTGATTCTTTTCTAGATAAAGAGAGAAACTGAAGGTGATTACTTTTGGCAATTTGTAAATACGTATAAAAAAGTCTTAAAATTTAACTTGACAGTTTCACCGCTGAGAATTTATCCTTGAGGAAATGATTTAGAATGTATGAAAATCATGTTGTTGCAAGGATGTTCATCATCGCATTAATTATAATATCAGAAAACAGGGAACTGGACTGTACACTCCACAATCCAGGATGGATTACAGAGGGACCGTATTTGGAGCACCATGTGGTTAACATAAACCGTGGTGTGGAAATGTCACATTAAGAAGAATTTATGATATTTTCTTGGGTGGAAAAAGCAGCTTTAAAATCAGGATGGGTGCTTGGATAAGCTAGCTAGATATCATTTATGTAAAAAATATGCTGCATCAATAAAACTATAAAATGATGGCTAACTTCTATTGATCACTTAGTCTCAGACACTAAGTATTTTATATTAACTCACACACTTACAGCAACCCCACGAGGTAGGTGGTATTATTTCCCTCATATGACAGATGAGGAAACTGAGGCACAGCAAGGTTAAACAAACATACCCAGGATCACAAAGCTGGTAAGTGGCCGAGACAGCGTTTGACCAGGGAATCTGACTCTAGGATGTAGTAGCACTGTGGTACCCTGCCTGTGGGGACAGAAGAGAAGAGTCTAGAGGGTATATGCTCAAATGTTAATCATGGTTATCCATTATCGGAAAACTTGTGTTTTCCTTTCTTTTTTCCTTTTATTTTGTACTTGCTACTTTTCTGATTGTTTTTAGCTTAAGTTTAGAATATTACAGGCTCATTCTCTGTAGCAGTCTTACGTTCTCTAAACCCAGATAGTTCTAGGAGTGTGTGGCTCAGGGTAGTGAGTGAGTATCAGGTTATTTGCAAAGTATCTCAGGCCCACCCCATTCCCTGGTCGACCTTCCCTGGGGGTCGGCCGCGTGGCTTCCTACCTGGAGCTGGCACCCGCATGTGTTTGTGACAATAATGGTTGTATTTCCTCCAGAACAATTCCAGACAAGGTATTTCTTATTGTCAGACACGGGCATGTGTGTAATTTCTCAAGTCCCCTTTTGTACTGACTGACCGAAGCTAAAGTGATTTTTTGGACACTGAAGTCAATTTGTCACAGTGATGCATCGATCTAAGGATTCTCCTCATAAAACTAATTCCAAACTGTAATCTATGCGGAGACTTTCATTCTTCTTCCAGCCGTAATCCTCTGACCTCTAGGGAAGGATACCTTTTGCCGCTCTTTTGTGCTGGCTGCTTGGCGATGGCTTCTGGCCAGAAGCTACAAGGCTTTGACCCAGACCTGAACTGAAGGTGTAAATGACCGATAATGACTCGATGTGTTAGCTCTCCTGGATGTAGCACCCTGCCCGCGGGGATGATGGACCACGGGCTGCTCAGGCCTCCACGTGCTCCCGCCCAAGACCAGCCCCAGGGGGCCGCTGTGGCCCTGCCTGCCTTGGAGCTCTCTTCTCCAGACCAGCCCTGGGCTGAACTCATCCCCAGGAGCCCCTACCTCTCTTTACTTATTGGTTCTTCTTATCCTCAGGTATGTCTGGGAGAAGGATGGGGCCACCCTGGGCGTGGAGAGCAACCCCCGCATCCGCCTGGACAAAAACGGCTCCCTGCACATCTCGCAGACGTGGTCGGGGGACATCGGCACGTACACCTGCCGGGTGCTCTCAGCCGGAGGCAATGACTCTCGCAGTGCCCACCTGCGCGTCAGGTAAGGGCAGCCTGCCCAGGGCCCTGGCCAAAGGAGGTGCAGGCAGCAACGGGAAGGCTCATTTTGGCAGGCCACCAGGCCACGGGTGACCTAGGCCCGCCCACCTCTCAGAACACACCCAAGCATCCTCCAGGCCTCCCCCAACCCCGCTCAGTTAAGCCCCTTGTCAAGAGCAGGGGACTCTGGGTATGGCTTTGGACAGGTGGGCCCCTAAAGCCACAGAGAAGAATCTCCAGGTAGATGGTCTGAAGGCCGAGTTTTATGGCTGAGCACCAGGTATTGTGGAAGCTCAATCTGAGTCCTGGGTGCCTGCACGTCACCTAGCTCTAGACCTCATGGGGGGCCCCACCATTTCTCTCTCCTCCAGACAACTGCCTCACGCCCCTGAGCACCCGGTGGCAACTCTCAGCACAGTGGAGAGGCGGGCCATCAACCTGACGTGGGCCAAGCCCTTTGACGGCAACAGCCCCCTGATCCGCTATGTCCTGGAGATGTCGGAGAACAGTAAGGCTCCCCGACTGTCACCCTCCACCGCGGCCAGGGCCACGGGGCACCGGCTGGAAGCCCAGACTCAGGGAGTCAGCCAGGGCTGGGCTCCAGCTCCCCCACTTCCTAGTTCTGTGTCTTTGAGCAAACCCTCTGGAAGCTTCAGTTTCCTTGTCTGTAAAACGAGTGATGGCATCTGCCTCCTCGGTCGTTGTGACAATTGAACGAGATAATGCATGCGAGGTGCTAAATTCAAGGTCCGCCACGCCAGAAGCCTCCAAGACAGTGGCGATTATTTTTCTCTATTTGTATCCTCCGAGTCCCCAAGCTGTGAACTCCAAAATTAGTAGGCATAGTTTGAATGGTGTTTTAAATACAGTTTGCCTAAAGCTCATCAATTTGAGAAAAAAAAAGAGAAAAGAGGAATGCATCTCAGTTCCTACGAGCCCTTGCTTCCTTCTCAGGACCCCTGAACCCCCTGGGACCCGTGGGCTGAGGGGATCTAGAAAAATGACGTGACCGGCCTCCACTGGACCAAGTGGCGGAGGCTCTCGTCTGCTGGCCCACATGAGGCCGGCCCCCTGCTGGGAATGGGGAATAAGAAGCATGGCTCCCCCAAGGTGCCCACCTCTGCCCCACCCTCTGTGCCTGTAGATGCCCCCTGGACCATGCTCCTGGCCAGTGTGGACCCCGAGGCTACCTCAGTGATGGTCAAGGGCTTGGTTCCTGCGCGCTCCTACCAGTTCCGTCTTTGTGCAGTCAACGACGTGGGCAAAGGGCAGTTCAGCAAGGACACGGAGAGGTGAGGGGAGCAGGGGATCTCCCAGGGCAGGTCTTAGTGTCTCTGACCGAGGGAGGGGCTGGGAGGGGCTGCCTGCTCCAAAATCAAGATGGCAGAGTGGGGCCAGGCTGGCTTCTCTCTGACTCCTCCAGACTTCAGTCTCCACGTCTGTAGAATGGGGGTAACAATATTCACAGCTGCCCCACAGGGCTATTGAAAAGATGAGATGAGAGCATACAAGTGAAGAGCTGTGAGCAGTGCCTGGCATGGGATAAGCACTAACCAAATCTGGTTGTCACTCTCACTGTGAGCTATGCAAGTTCAAAGCCTTGCCTCATTCTGCTCTCCATCCCCACGGGCTGCCGTCCTTGTGAACGGGACGTGAAGTTCCAGAGGGATGTGGGATCTGCACGGATCTCCATATCCAATGCCTTGCATGATGCCAGGCCGGAGCAGGCGTTCAACAAAGCTTTTTTTAAAATGATGGAAATTGAATAAAAACGGCAGGTCATCCATTTTAAAACATCACGCAGTAACACACACTTATGTAGGAGGCGAGTTCTGGCCACCTCAACCCCACAGAACAAGGAGCCACCTCCAGTGAGAAAGAAGACATCCAGCAAGAGGTCAGGATGACAGCGACACAGGCTACATGCACCAAAGCTCTGCATTTTGCTCTTTATTGTTTTATTTTCACTTTTGCTTTTTCCAGCTTTATTGACATGCAATTGACATATAACATTGTGTCAGTTTAAAGTGTACGGCATGATGGTTCGACACACTCATATATTGCAAAGTGATTACCACCATAGCCTTAACTGACACCTTTATTCTGTCGTATCATTACCATTTCTTTTTTGTGGTGAGAACATTTAAGTTCTACTCTCCTAGCAACTTGCAAGTATGTGATACAGTAGTATTAGCAATGATCACCATGCTGTACATTCCATCCCCAGAACTTGTTAATCTTGCAACTGGAAGTTTGTACCCTTTGACCAATATCTCCCCATTTCCCCCGCCCCCCAGCCCCTATTAACCACCATTCTACTCTCTGTTTCTCTGAGTATGGCTTTTTCAGATTCCACATATAAGTGAGATCATACAGTATTTGTCTTTCTTGTCTGACTTATCTCAGTTAGCATAGTGTCCTCAAGTTCCATCCATGTTGCAAATGGCAGGATTTCCTTCTTTCTCATGGCTGAAAAATATTCCATTGTGTATACCATACCTTCTTTATCCATTCATCCATTGACAGATACTTAGATTGTTTCCATATCTCGGCTGTTGTGAATAATGCTGCAATGAACACGGGGGTGCAGATATTTTTTCAATATCCTATTTTCATTTCCTTTGGATGTATACCCAGAAGTAGAATTGCTGGATCATATGGTAGATCTGTTTTTAACTTTTTGAGAAACCTCCATACCGTTTTCCATAGTGGCTGCACCAATTTAACATTCCCACCAACAGTGCACAAGGGTTCCCCTTTCTCCACATCCTCACCAACACTTGTTATCTCTTGTCTTTTTGATGACAACCTTTCTAACAGGTGTGAGGTGAGATCTCCTTGTGCTTTTGACTTGCATTTCCCTGATGATTAGTGCTGTTGAGCGCTTTCTTATGTACCTGTTGGCCATTGGTATGTCTTCTTTGGAAAACTGTCTATTCAATTCCTCTGCCCATTTTTTAATTGGGTTGTTTGGTTTTTTGCTATTGAGTTATATGAGTTCTTTATATATTTTGGATATTAACCCCTTCTCAAACACATGACTTTCAAATGTTTTCTCCCATTCCGTAGGTTGCCTTTTCATTTTGTTGATGGTTTCTTTTGTTGTGCAGAAAATTTTAGTTTGATGTAGTCTCACTTGTTTAATTTTGCTTTTGTTGCTTATACTTTTGGTATCATACCCAGGAAATCACTGCCAACCAATGTCAAGAAGCTTTTGTCCTATGTTTTCTTCTAGGAGTTTTACAGTTTCGGGCCCTATGTTTAAGTCTTTAATCCATTTCAAGTTCATTTTTGTGAGTGGTGTAAGATAGGTGTCCAATTTTATTCTCCTGCATGTGGCTGTCCAGTTTTCCCAGCACCATTATTGAAGAGACTATCCGTTCCCCACTGAGAAGAATTAATATTGTTAAAATGTCCATATTACCCAAAGTATCTACAGATTCAGTGCCATCCCTATCAAGATTTCAATGGCATTTTTCACAGAAATAGAAAAAACAATCCTAAAATTTGTATAGAGCCACAAAAGACCCCCAAATAGCCAAAGCAATCCTGAGAAAGAAAAGCAAAGCTGGAGGCATCACGCTTCCTGATTTCAAACTATACTACAAAGCTGTAGTAATCAAAAGACTATGATACTGGCATAAAAATAGTCACATAGACCAAGGGAACAGAACGGAGAGCCCAGAAATAAACCCTCACATATGCGGTCAGCTAATATTTGACAAGGGAGCCAAGAATGTGCTTTGCTCTTTAAAAGATGCTCTTAGGTGTGTATGCAGACCTCTGGCTTAAATCAATCATTGTGGTTTTGCCACACTTCCAATAAGCTTGAGTCTCTCTGGCTGTCACAGGGGCTGTGACACTCTAGCAGGAGGGAGAAGTGTCAGTTGACAGGCTGGCACGGAGCAGTTATAGGAGAATTATTCATTCACTCTTTATTGAGCACCTACCACATGGCCAGCCGTGTCTGGACCACTAGAAGTGGTACAGGGAACAAAATGGACACAGCCCAAGCCCTTCCAAGCTACAAAATCCCAACAGTAGAAGGCTTCCAAGTGTAAAGGACCATCCTACAACCTCTCCAGTCCCTCAGGCCTCACTGTATAACACGGATTCATCCTCCTCCTGAGTCTTCATACTAATGGCCCTGAGTCACCCAGATAAAGGTTAAATCGCCCTTATTTCAGGCTTTCCAAAGACATGGGAGTGTGCAGTACGTTTTGGAAAGCTATCCATCAGAAAGCAAAAACATAAAAATAAACAAAAAGGGAAAGACATCCATCAAAAATAATTAACTTTTGTGTTTAATGGATGCATGTCAGTTATGTGAAAAATACACCGAGGTGGAACACTGTGTCCCCTGGCCCTGCCAAAGAAAGAAATGCAATAGCATTCAGCTCAGGAAGCGGGCGGGAGCGCTGGCTCTGTCACCCACACACCCTGCCACCGCCACCCCGCCTGCCCCGCCCCAGCCTGGGGCTCAGCTGGTGGGTGAAGGGGGCCTGGTTCAAGTACGCCACCAGCCGGCTACTGGGAAGTGTCTCTAACACTCCTGCTTCTAAAATACTTGAACACTCGTGACGTCACCAGCCCTGACAGCAGCTTCTTTGAGAAATGGGAAACTGAGACCCATGTCCCTCAACTGCACAGGAAATGCACACATCTCGTGCTTTACAGTGTTTTTAAAAGGTGCTTATATACATTGTGTCATTTGAACCTAAACCAGTTTTATAAGGCAGGCAGGTGGAGCTTTATTATCCTTCTTTTACAGAGAAAGAAACAAGCTCAGAGAGGTTAAGTGACTTGCCCAAAAGCACACAGCAATTGTGCAGAGTCATCCCAGGATGCAACAGGGCAAGGTTCAGCCTCCTCATATCCCATTAAACTCCTGTATTTGCCCTGGTGACTAAGAGCGGAAAGGCCTGCCCACTCTTGGTGTTTTCCTATCCAGGGTCTCTCTCCCCGAAGAGCCCCCCACAGCGCCTCCACAGAATGTCATTGCCAGTGGCCGAACCAACCAGTCCATCATGATCCAGTGGCAGCCACCTCCTGAGAGCCACCAGAACGGCCTCCTCAAGGGCTACATCATCAGGTAGCTGTCACCCCCAGGGACCAGAGGGGCAGCCCAGACCCGAGGGGAAAGGGACAGGGAGGGTCTGGAATGGATTGGAAAAGATAGCAAATTCATGGCAGGTCCTTCTCCATCTAAGAGGCACGAGGCAGCAAGAAATGCCTACACTATGCTAGGAAGGATTTAGGTTAGACATCTAGAAGAACTTCCAGCAGTGAGAGCCTTGGAAACCAATGGGAATGGTTGAGAGAGGAGACACAGGATAATCTCCTAAAGGCTATACGGATGGGCAAGTCTGCCAGATGTCAGGGCTACGTAGGAGTAGGGCCACAGGGAGACAGGTAACTCCCCAAGGAGCCAAGACCTGGGAAACCAAGAATATTCCATCCCAGGCCAGATTTCCCTTGGGACGGACCATGAATGGAGAGACTACTGGGTGAAGAACTGGTCAAAAAGCAAAAGTCCTTTCTTTGGTCCATAGTGCAAAATGAAGCCCAATTATATAGACTTTTATTTTTACATTTGACTGAGGGTACTTTACTGGTAACCTAAAAGTGAGTTATCAAATGTTACTAAAATTGAGAATTCATAAGTTAAAATTAGCATGCTATTGGAAGTTACTGAGAACTCTCATTGGTGTTGAATTCCGGCTGGCTGCAGAATGTTACACGACTTCGCGTGTCTCTCTCCTACACATGTACTCTCACAGCACTGGAATTCCCAAAATTTGGAAGAAGTTTTTGTTGGTTTGGCTCCTCCATTATCAGTTAATTTCATTGTGGGTTTTGGGTGAATCTAAAGGGCAGTGGTCAAGTGTGGTCCCTGCGGCTGCATCAGCATCACTTGAGGACTTGATAGGCCAGTTCTCAAGTCCCACCCCTGACCTACTGAATGGCAAATTTTGCAGTGGGCCCAACAGTCTGGGTTTTAACAAGCCCTCCAGGTGTTTTTGATGCTCGCTAAGGCTTTGAGAACCACCACTACGGGATATTGTAATGCATAAAAATAACTAGGGGCCTCTAATTTTCCAATAATTAGACTCTTCGGTCTGTATGCCTTGTGGTTCTGCTATGAGCTATCCATCCTCCATATATAAACCACAGAATGTGCCTGTACAGATCCCACTTTCTTATTACCATGCGTTCTTTTTTCTAGCGGAAGGTAGAAATGAGTAGAGTAGGTAGCCTGGGGTTTTTTCTCTCCACCTAAGTGAGTGACTGTCAAAAAAGGGAGTCACTCGCCTAGAGGGAGAAAAAAATGTGCCCAGCCTTTGGAGAGGACTCTCCCATCAATGACCCTTTAAAGCTGAAACCAGAGAGATCTTGCCAGGAACTCTCCACGTCCCTAGTTAGCCATCCCACCAATGTCCTTCTCCCCTATCAAAAAGAATAGTCCCCTAGACCTAACATCCCCTAGACCTGTGTTATCCAGTGAGGTAGCCAGTGGTCACCTGTGGCTATTTCAATTAACTAAAAAAAAAGTAAAACTACAAACTTAGTTCCTCAGTTGTACTAACCACACTTCAAGTGCTCAACAGCCACACACACTAGCGGCTACTGTATCGGATAGCACGGGTATAGAATGCTTCCGCCATCACATAAAGTTCTGTTGGACAGTTTCCTGGGCATGAGGCCAAGCAGGCCGACTCTGATCCTCTGCCTCCTGGCTTTCTCCCCTCAGGTACTGCCTGGCCGGGCTGCCTGTCGGGTACCAATTTAAGAACATCACGGATGCTGATGTCAACAACCTGCTGCTGGAAGACCTCATCATCTGGACCAACTACGAGATCGAGGTGGCCGCCTACAACAGTGCCGGGCTGGGTGTCTACAGCAGCAAAGTCACCGAGTGGACACTGCAGGGAGGTGAGTGGGGATGGTGACCGTGGAGGAGGCGGTGCTTCCCTTTCTCCCAGGTCCGTGCCTGGCGGGTCCTGTACCTGTCCAGTCCACACTGCCTCAACCGTGTCACCTGTTTTATCCAGTCCCAAGCTGTTGCACGCTGTGCCCAGCTACCCCGTAGGGTGGGAGGACTGAGGGGAAGATGAAGAGGTTGGGGGTGAGCATGATGCAGGCGAGGCTTCGGGGATACAGGGACCTTCTCTGAAGTCTCACATTAACTGGCTCATGAAACAGCTTACATTTAGTGTTGTACCTAAAAAGCACCCCCGAGCATTTTCATATCCATCACTTTATTTATCAGTACCCTGTGAAATGGGTCAAACAAGTTTTATTAAACCCAAACTAATCTAGAGAAAGAGGGCGTCTTAAGTCTATATAGCAAGGAGTCCGGGGGAGGTCGGGGGGCGGGGTGGACGAGCAGGGTCTGCAGACCCCTCCCTGTGTTTTCTCTACTGAACTGGACAAGAAAGACTGACTGTGCCCCCTCCGCCCCCACCCCCATCTCTCTGCTCTCCTCCAGTCC
This sequence comes from Ceratotherium simum simum, assembly GCF_057802395.1. Lineage (NCBI taxonomy): Eukaryota > Metazoa > Chordata > Mammalia > Perissodactyla > Rhinocerotidae > Ceratotherium > Ceratotherium simum. Next base: position 54,349,981 of record NC_141915.1, on the reverse strand, counting down.
CCACGGTCCCTCCGGGCAACGTGCATGCAGAAGCCACCAACTCCACGACCATCCGCTTCACCTGGAACGCCCCCAGCCCCCAGTTCATCAACGGCATCAACCAGGGCTACAAGGTACGGGAGGCACCCCTTGTCTGGAGAGGAGGCCTGGAGGCTGTCTGCGGGATGCCGCAGGCGGCGGGAGGAAGACGAGGGATAGGCAGGGGCAGTCCCCCTCTGTTTCTGGTTCAAGCCAAGCAGAGGACACGTGATCAAGGCGAAGGGCACGCGAGCGCTGTCCAAGGCCAGGTGCAGGCCACGGGGAGTGTGGACACTGCCCAATCTGTGACCCAGTGTAGGGGTGTCCTCTGTGAGACTGGGTTATAAACAAAACCAGGTTTGTTTCAGGGTCAGGAACACCAGGCATAGCCACAGCCCCATCAGAAAAATCCAGAACCCACTTCTTACCGCCCAGCTGTGGCTCTCATGGGATCCTGCTGGGTCATGTGTCCTGGGGCTGTACTTGACACCACACAGTGTGTTAAGGGCAGGGGACTGGGACTCACACAGACTGGGTTACAGTCCTGGCCCTGACCCTTGCCAGCTCCCTGCACAGGTTCTGTGGTCTGTCTGGGCATCCCTCATTCCGTAAAGATTTACTGGGCTCAACTATAGGTGCTGCTCTAGCTGCCGGGGAACCAAATAAACTCTGCTTCCTCATTTTTAAGCAAAGACGGTGATAATACCTAATCCTCAGGGTTACGTGAGGAAAATGAGCTAATGTTTGTAATTTGTTGAGCACACTGACAAACACATAACAAGTGCTCAGAAAATGATTGCAGTGGTAACAGAAATGTCTCAGTTTGTGCAGGCTGCCCAGCAAAGTAGCGCAGGCTGTGGGGCCTCGAGGACAGAAGTCAGTGTTCACACAGATCTAGGCTGGCAGTCCAAGACCAAGGTGCCGGCAGGGTGGCTCCTGCCGAGGCCTCTCTCCGTGGCTTGTAGCCGGCCGCCTTCTCCCCACGTCCTCACGCGTCTTCCCTCTGTGCATGTCTGTGTGAATGTCCTCATCCCGTAAGGACACCAGTCAGGTTGGATTAGGGCCTGCCCTAACAACCTCATTTTAACTTAATTTCCTCTTTAAAGACTGTCTCCAAATACAGTCACATTCTGAGGTCCTGGGGGTCAGGACTTCAGCTTATGAATTTGGGGGGGAAACAATTCAGCCCATAACAAATAGTAACAGTAGTAATAGTGCTAGTAGTAACAGTCATGGTAATACTACTAGTAGTAGTGGTAGTAATGGTGGTGGTGGTGGTGGTGGTAGTAAATTTGCCATAATTGTAGCTGTGCCAAAAGTCAGGACTTCCCAAGCGCCCCGTCCTCAAACCCAGACCTTGCATCCTGCGCCTGGGTCTCTCCTCTCACCCACGAGGAGCGCCAAGCCGACCTCCCCTAAGAGAACTGAAGGCAGGCGGATCACACCGCGCGAGGTCTACTCCATGTTCTGCGGCTGTGCCCCAGGAGCCTGGGGCAGGTGGGAGGATGCGCTCGGCTCCCTCCAGATGTAGGGGAAGAGGCAGAGTATCTAAGGGGCATGCCACCAGGAAGCCAGCCACGAAGAGGGGAGAACTGCAGGTTCTGGCTTTGAGCTCAAGGATCTGGTGACCGCACGGTGACCACCAACACTTCTGGAAGGTTCCTGTACCCTCTCTGTGCTGTGTTTGCACATGTGCGACAACCAAGATCATTTCTAGCACTAGCAGCCTTAGCCATTATTACTGCAAGTTGGGGGTGGTTGGTCAGGAAGGGACTGAGGTTAGATCACACAGAGAATGTTCTGCTGGTGTTGTAAACAAAGGAGGGAATGTCCAGAGCCAGACACACCACAGCCACAGCCCTCTCAGTCCAGGAAGGCGGGCACCAAGGCGCAGCAGGGCTTTCCCGGGGCAGGGTGCTGTAGCTAAACGCCAGCAGTGCTGGCTGGCTGGAAAAGCCTGCTAATTGGGACTCTGGGGGGAGGCGGGGGTGCAGGGAGGAAGGGGAGGCCCTCATCACGCTGAGGAACAGAGGAGCTGAGCTGGGCACAATTAGCTTCTTGCTGCCAATTCTAGATTTTCCTCCACATATGGGAGGGCTGGATGCAAACTTCTAAGGCAAATGGTTCCTGGAGGGCCGAGAAGGCCAGCCAAGTGGTCAGGACAATCAGGGCAACAAGTCATTATGACCAAAGCAAGAGGAGGCTGCAGAGCCCCCCATGATTTCCAGGTCTCATCAGTGCCCAGCGCCCAGCAGCTGCTTGATTAAGGTCAGCGGGCAGGAATTGCCTGGATATTTTGAGTTCAGAAGCTGATGGAAGAATAAAAGAGCTCACACTTCAACGCACTTTCTACGTGCCAGGCAGGATGCTAGGGCTCTGCTCACATTCTTCTCTCGTGCCAACTGCACAAGAGCCCTAAGAAGTAAGTCTTACTATCATCACCCCATTTTACAGAAGAAGAAACTGAGGCACGAGAGGCAAGTTGTTCAAAGTCAAACAGAGTAACTGCAAGGCTCAGATTCAAACTCCAGAGCCTGCACCTTTTCTTGCATTAAAAAGAAAATGTGTCGTATGATTTAACTGTAAAATAGTAATTATAACTTGATTTTTTCTAAGTACAAAGGAATACAAGTGGGGATTTTATTTCTTGCTTCTTTGGCCTTCTGTGTATCACAGGGAGAAAAAAGCAGTGTTTGTCCCTGCCATAACTCCAGTGAGAATGGACTTTTTCCCCTCTTTTAATTGTGAAAATTCCAAGCATCTACAGAAGTAGAGAGAGACCTATAATGAACACCCATGTACACATCCCTGGCTTCAGCAATTACCAACTCACGGCCAAATATGTCCCATCTGTTCTCCAACCCTCCATCTCTCCCCTGGAATATTCTGAAGCAAATCCCAGGCATTGTATCATTTCATCCATAAACATTTCTAGAGAAATGTTATAAAGCCTCTATTTAAAACATAATCACAATAACTGCATTATCATTAACGTGCCGAAAAATATCATCAGTCTGTTTAATATCATCAGATATCCAGTCAGCATTCAAATTTCTCTGATTGCCACACCATTTCTTTTGCTAGTTGGTTTATTTGCTTCAAAAGAGGTCCACACAATTGCATTTGGTCAGGACTTTTTAGGTCTCAGTTGATCTATAGATTCTCTCTCTCCTTTTTCTCTTTTTTTTCTTGTAATTAATTTAGTAAAGAAACTTAGTCATTTGTCCTACAGAATTTTCCACAGCCTGAATTTTGTTGATTGCATCCCTGTGGGGTCATTTAACACATTCTTCTGAATGCTATATTTGCAGCAAATTGGAACTTAGAAGTAGAGGCTTGATCAGATTCAGGTTTGATGATTTTTTTCCCCAAAATATTATTCCCTGGATGATGTTGTGTATTTCCATCAGAAGGCATAAAGTCTGGCCGTCTCTCTTACTGTGATGTGGTGACCATTGACCATCCTTGTGTAATCTGTTATTTCAGTAGGGGTTGCAAAATGAGGATAGTCGAATATTATAATTTCTTCTTGATTTATAGCTGAAATAATTTCCAAAAAAAAAGAAGAATTTTCCTCTTACCAACTTTTTGCTTACCTAAAGGTACAGTTCATCTAGGAAAAGCACGGTAAATGCTCAGTTCTTTTCCATTACTTACCAATTTTCAGAATAATGAATTGATTACTTGGCATCTTCTAAGGTGACAGATGAGTTTGGATTGGGGGGGGCGTCATCTTTTTGTTTTGTTTTTGGTAATATTATTATGTATTTAAGGATTTTTAACACATCTGATATGTTTCAATCCGCAGCCATTATTATTCTTATTGATGCCAAATTGACCCATCATTAGCCTCTTCAAGTTGACTCCTGAGCCCTTTTGACATGGTCCCAGTGGTCTTTGATAGCTCGCTTGCTATCTGGTATGACAGGATGTTCCAAACTATCCACAGTTCTTGCACTGTGCCTGGGATCACCCGTGTCTTCAAGGAGCCCTTGTTCCTTTCAGTCTGAAATGATAGTAAGATACCACAGGCTGGGCACTGGGGGTGCTCCTCGTTCTAGCATTGGCTGTTGTTTCTTGACTCTGTTAATGGACAGCTAGGAAATACTTTTTTTTAAGGTAAAACATATACTGATCCTTCCAATTCAATTTCAGGACTGCAAGCTTTTTAATAATCTCATTGATCTTTTGTCTGTATCTCTCTTCTCCAAACTGAAAACCCAGTTCATCCACCTACTTTATCCCACAAGCCCCCACAACAGTTTCAGAACAGCACCGTCACCACCATGATTACTGAACATGGCTTCAGATGACTTGCAGATCTCTCTGTTCTCAGGATGTGTCCCACGAGGGATGGGCTTCACGTTACTGTGCTGCAGAGTCATCTGAGATCATTTCTCACTGTGTAATTTTGCTACAACTCAATACATTGTTAGGTTCATTTGTTTCATTTTGGTTTCGATTTTTAGGGATTGATTTTTTTAATTTAATTTTGTTCTATAATCATGCAGCATATTTACGTGGTTCCAAAGTTAAATCTACAAAGTAAATGCAGAGAAAATCAGCCTGAATTCTGGTCCTCTCCCTCCGCCGTAGGTTTGGTTTCTTTTTGTTTGTTTGGTTTGGTTTTCCTTCCATTTCTTTAACATAAACAAATACATACATATGTAAATATGTATCCTCTCCTTCTTAGGTAAATGACAGCTACTCTACACACTTTTTCCATCTTGCTTTTTTATTTACGTTATATCCTGGAGATCACTCCATGAGAGTATACAGAGATATTCCTTGTTCCTTCCGTTTACATCTGTATCATCCTCCGTTAGGCGGATCTCCCTCACTTTAGTCAACCTGCTCCCTAGTGATGACATTTTGGTTGTTTCCAGTCTTTTACGAGAACCAACATTTCTGCAGTGAATAGCTTTGTGCATCCATCTTTGCATATTTTCAAATATAACTTTGGAATAGATTCTTAGAGATGAGATTGCTGGGTCAAAGGGTAAATGTGTATATAATTTCGCAACTATTGCCAAATTCCCCCCATAATTATTTTTTATTTTTTTAATTTAACTTTAAACAAGAAATATATTTACATGATTCAAACACCAACAGACGTGAAAAAAAAAACGTAGAGCAGAAATCCTCCATCCCACCTCAGTCCCTCATCTGCCTGGTTCTGTCCACCAACCCTGAAACTCTCCCCACTCAAGGTAACCACTGTTGTAATTGCTTACATATCCTTCCAGGATGTTTTATGTGAGTCCATGCAAATGCAAAAAGAGATAGGGAAAGACAAAGAGAGAGGGAAAGAGAGAATTTCCCTTACTTTTTTTTTAACTCAGTAGCTAGCAGGCCATATATACCATCCTACACTCTCCACCCTGTAATCTACTGCCTCTACCAGGTGGCTATTACTGTCCTCTATTATAGGATAGCCTGAGGCTCAGAGAGGTCGAGTGACTTTCCCAGGGTCACACAGTAAGTGACAGAGCTGGGCTCTGTCCTCCTTCCTCTCGGCTTGGCTGCACACTCTGGCCCCCCACCCACACACACACCCCCACTAGCCACCCTTCAGTTACAGGTTTGCCTCCTTGGGCCTCTGCTCTCTACGGTGGAGTTGCCTGTCTGGAGAACCTCGGTCTGATGCTCCTCCCCCAGCACACACTCACCCCACACCCCACTCTCGCTCAGGGTAGCCCCGTCTGCTTAGAATCCGAGACCAAGGACCTAATGGAGTAAATCAGCACTGACCCGACTAAGAAGAGCAGGCACGGAGACGGCAAAGAGAAACCCTAACACCCACCTAGCAGCTGTGCATACCTGGGCAGGCAGAGGTCTTCATCAGGGGGCTCAGGTCCACAACTTGAAACCAGCTGCTGGTGGGCCCATGGGCACTGAACAGTCCTCAACCTTCCTGAGCTTCACTGTTGCCCTTCTTGTAGCAGCACGGGACACTGACTCCCATCTGATCCCCATTGTGATGATGAGGTAGACTGGTCAGTGGTGGGCTTAAGCCAGTGCCGGGCACACAGGAGGAGCTCGTCAGACCTCAGCCCTGTTGTGTGCTTGCTCGAGCTCTGAGATCCATCTCATGACGGCTCAGGGTCCAGCTCCTCTCAGGCAGTAGAAGTGCAGAAGGCAATTCTGTTGTCTTCCTGGCCCTGAGGGAGAGGCCTCTTAACCCGAGCCTGCTCCTCTGCAGACGCAGCTGGAGAAGGCAGTGGCTCACAGCCCAGACTAAGTATTTTGAAGCCGCCACAGGCCTGCTGCCATCTTTGGCTTCCGTCGTGGAACAGTAGGATGACAGAGTCATTGCTGTGTTCTTCTGGGTCACTTTTTAACACAATTCCCCGTGATATTGTCTTAAGGCCTCTGTAAAGACACTTCTCCTTTATTTTTTTTTTAAATGGTAGTGATTGTAATTGGCCTAAAACCAATAAAATAATATTTACCCAGATTTTGCACTTGCTGGGGAACACACCACACAATTAATTCTAATGGTGTAATTAATTCAAATTTACATTAGTTAAATTAAATTAAAACATTAAACTTGTTTCTTAATATACTCCAAAGAAGTTCAGCAATTTAATTGCCATGAAACAAGATAACCGAAATAAGGAGGATATTTAACATACTTATTAAATGCCACTTAGTATTTCTGATTAGTATTTTTAGGATCTAATTAGTGTCTAATTAACTTGCTATAGGCTATCTTTTCACAATACCAATTAAATTTCAAAACATCCTTTATAAACATGCTGCCATGAACAGGAGAAGATTAAGCATTGTTACAGGCGAGAGTTAATCAGGAGACATCGGCGTATTGTTTTATATCTATAAATACCCGTGCTTATTAAAACTCATCAAGTGTTGCATTTCACCATTAATTGCTATTTAATCAACTTCAAATAAATGAGGAAATCTCTGAGGCCAGCTGTCATCGTTGGAGACAGATGAAGGACCTAGAAAACAGGAGTGTGAGGTGAGAGATCAAGAGGCAAGAGGAGAGGAAAGGGGAGGCAGGAAGCTTATGCAATTAGGGGTGGTGTGTGTACAGCGGAGATTAGACAAAAAGCGATGCTGAATTTCCAGACGGGGTTTTCTTGCCGACACGCCACCTCCAGGTGATGTCTAAGACTGAAATCCCAACTTGGAACAAGTTTAAAAGAATAAGAGTTATCCACAGACTGAAGTCCCAGCTCTATGGGAGAATTCCTAGGGAGAAGGTGCCCCAGCCCAGACAGAGAAAGATGCAGGAACCCCTCAGCTCCCTACTGGCTGTGTGATATAGTGTAAGTCACTTAGCCTCTCTGAGCCTCAGTTTCTTCATCTGTGAAAAACAGGGCCGGGGGGGTGCCCAACCTGTGCAGTCACTCAGGGCTCCACGCGCGGGAGGACCCCGTGTTCAGTTAAATGCTCTGCTGCTGTCATCTGGAAATTCTTAATAATTTTTACACAAGGGGGCCCTCCATTTGCATTTTGCACTGGACCTGCAAATTATGTAGGAGTCCTCTTGTTACAAATTATGCAGAGTCCTCTCTTGTGGGATCGCTGTGGGAATCGAGTGAGAAATGACTCATGGAAAGCACCCCCACGGGGCCTTGCAGTCGCTCAATGAACGGAGCAGCACACCAAAGTGGACTCCCAGGAGGACAGACGCACCAGTGGCCAGTGGCTGTCTGCACGGCCATCCTTTCCCTGGGAGGAGGGATGACAGGGAGCTGTGGTCCTGGACACTCTCTGTCCATTGGCCCAGTCCGTGGGAGAGCACTTGGCCCCTTCTGGAATGTTCTGGCTGCTCTGTCTGAATGGCTGGCCTCTCCCCAGCTGATCGCCTGGGAGCCGGAGCAGGAAGAGGAGGTTACCATGGTGACTGCCCGGCCCAACTTTCAAGACACCATCCACGTGGGCTTCGTGTCTGGCCTCAAGAAGTTCACCGACTACTTCACCTCGGTGCTGTGCTTCACTACTCCCGGGGACGGGCCCCGCAGCACCCCCCAGCTGGTGCGCACCCATGAGGATGGTAGGCACCACCCACACCTGCTCTCTGTCCCCACCCGAGGGCCAGGCTGGGTGCTCCAGGCCCAGGGCAGTCCTGGTCTTGTCTCCCGTCCTGGGGCGCCCCTGGAGCACCGTGGGCTCTCTTGCAGACAGACGGCAGTCTCTAACTGGCATCGGGTGGGGTGGGGGGCCCTTTTGGGGTACAGTGCCTGGGCCTGTGGGACACCTGAGCTTCAGTGAAATCCTGGACACCTCGCTGAAGGTCAGCTGGCAAGAGCCAGGAGAGAAGAACGGCATCCTCTCAGGTAGGCACCGTGGTGTTGCCGGGCATGGGCAAGGGGGGCGGGGGAGACGGGACCGGGAAAGGTCATCTAGTCCATCCCCCTGCCTTCGACCTAGTGTCCCTTCAAAGCCTCCAGCAGACGACTCTTTCTTAGAAAGAACTCAGAGAAGACTCTCAGCCCCTCCACTCTGTAACAGACCCCAGATCTTCAGCCACGGGCCTTAGGTGGCCGCCACAGTGACTTGCTCTCCCTCCTGCACTCCCCTCCTGACGGGGGCTTCCCACCCAGGTTACACCCAGGGCCCCAGGCACGATGTTCCCAGTGCGTATCTAACCGCCAGACTAGTGAAGTGAGGAGCAGAGTAGAGGGCCAAGGCCAGCTTGTGGTCACAGCCGAGCTCACGCCACAACCGGGGCTCTCCCCAGGGTACCGGATCTCCTGGGAGGAGTATAACCGAACCAACACCCGCGTGACCCACTACCTGCCCAACGTGACCCTGGAGTACCGTGTCACAGGCCTCACCGCGCTCACCACCTACACCATCGAGGTGGCCGCCATGACTGCCAAGGGCCAGGGCCAGGTGTCTGCCTCGACCATCTCCTCCGGGGTGCCTCCAGGTGGGTGCCCACTCTCGGGCAGGGCTCCTGGCCTCTGGGTCTCCTGATCAAGAAGCCCCTTCTTTCTCAAGAATAGTGTCTTTCTTCCCACACAGCCCTCCCCTCTCGTGGGTCTGTGGTCCCTCTGGTCCCCCCGGGCAGGCTGATTCTCGTGACCCCAGGTCTCTGGAAGGAGGCTCTCAGCCCGCGGCTGCTTCCTCCACGGCTCTCAGAAAAGCAGAGGCCCCCGGAGGACCCCACCCTTGTCTCATGCGCCCTGCTGCACCCGCCTCCACCGCCCCGCCCCACACCAGGCTCCACATCAGGCAGTGGTATCTGTGATTCAGGGGGAAAATTCTCACTGTCACCCAGAAAGTCCAAGTCAGATTCCAGCCGGTGGACGTGTTGGTCAGGAAGGTGGCGGAGCAGGTGGGGATGATCTTAAACTTGGTGTAAAGAGCAAGCTGAGGTCTACTCGCAGCCCAGCTTCTGCCAGGCTCCTCGACCTTGAGCAAGTCAAGTGTCCCCTCTGCGCCTCAGTTTCCCTATCTGTATCTATGCGGAGATCGACTAGATGACCACGGGGTCCTGTCTGGGTCGGTAAGTCTACACTTATGTGACCTGGCAGAACCCCTCGATCTGCCCACAGAGATAGGTGAGGTTCCCGAGCTTCAGTCAACCCCAAGTGATAATAACAGTAACACTGAGAAGTATTCATGTAGTGCTTACCGGGCCGGGAGCTAAGTACTTTATATACATCAATTCATTTAATCTTCACAACAACTCTGAGGTAGGTGATGTTATTATCATCTCCATTTTACGAGGAGGACACTGCAGCGCAGCAAGGTTAGGTAACTTGCCCAAAGACACACAGCATGGAAGGAAGAGAGTTAGATTCCAACTCAGACAGTCCGACTTCAGAATCTGTGCTCTTTCTGTTCATCCTGAACCCCAAGGCTCCTGGTTGGAAAACGGACTGCCTCCTGTCCCCACCCCTCCTTCTATCCCTCTCAGCCATTGTTGGGTTTGGGGGCTGTAATAGGGTGTATATGGATGGAGAGGGGCTTCATTCAAGAAGTCCTCGCATGCCCAGCCCGTTTCCTGGCCCTGGGAGCCTTCTCGTGGGCCTGGGAGGTCCTCTCAGCCCCTAAACCTGCCTCAGGCCCATGGTATGGACACGGTGAGCCATAGATGGAGGAACCAAGACTGTGTTGGTGGGGTAAGACCTCGCCCATGCTCCTCCAAGGAGGCTTCTAGGAAAAGTGGGACAGGGCCCGCTCTGTGCCCAGAGTCCTGTTCAACATTCTTCTCACCCGATCTCCTTTCCCGCCCTGTTTCCTTTTCCAGAACTCCCAGGGGCCCCCACCAACCTGGGCATTTCCAACATCGGCCCCCGCTCCGTGACCTTGCAGTTCAGGCCAGGCTACGATGGGAAGACCTCCATCTCCCGCTGGCTGGTGGAGGCCCAGGTAAAGGCTGCCGGAGGGGAACCCTGCGGCCCGGGCAGCCCACTCCCGGCCTCGGGCATGCCATGCTCTTGGGTGCAAATCCTATGTGTGTTCACATCTGTGTGAATTTCCACATGCAAGTACCAGATGGCCAGATACACCGAAAATGCTGCAGGTCCACCTCCACTCACCTGTACTCCTGTGCACACACACACACGCACACACACACACGCACACACACACACACACACGCACCCCAATCCCCTCGGGTCGGGCAGTGACTGGCTGTCCCAGAAAGATAACCAGCTGCTGCCTGCAGCCCTTTAAACCGCGGTGGTCAGCTTTGGCTACACAGGGGCGTGTTCAGAAGTCCCAGTGCCTAGGTCCCACTCCCAGAAATGCCTATTCTGATTTAGCTGGGTTTTTAGAAGCACCTCGGGGGGCCAGCCCAGTGGCGTAGCGGGTACGTGCGTGCGCTCCACTGCGGCGGCCCGAGGTTCGGATCCCGGGCGCGCACCGATACACCGCTTGTCAAGCCATGCTGTGGCGGTGTCCCATATAAAGTGCAGGAAGATAGGCACAGATGTTAGCCCAGGGCCAGTCTTCCTCAGCAAAAAGAGGAGGATGGGCAGATGTTAGCTCAGGGCTGATCTTCCTCACAAGAAAAAAAAAAAAAAGCAGCACTGGGGTGTCCAGGAGGATCACCTGGGAAGCTTACTAAATTTACAGATTCCTGGGCACCACCCCCACGGGTTCTGACCGGCTCAGTCTAGGGCAGGGCCCAGGAGTGGGTTTATAGCAAGCATTCCATGAGAATCTGATGCAGGAGGGCCCGGGGTCACACTCTTAAGTCATGTTTAAGGGCCTGGAAAGATGGTGGCCCCATTGGTGCCCTCTGGTGAGCCCTGGGGTTTGAATCAAGGCCTTTTCTGGGCAGGGCTGTGCCTCCTAGGGGCTGGGGCCCCCATCTCAGCCCCGCGGGCTGGACGGGTCTAAGGGTCCCCCCTTTTCCAGGTGGGCGTGGTCGGGGAGGGAGAGGAGTGGCTGCTGATCCACCAGCTCACCAACGAGCCCGACGCCCGCTCCATGGAGGTGCCCGACCTCAATCCCTTCACCTACTACAGGTAACGGGGCTGGACTCGGGGCGGGAAGGGGAGAGGGCTGCTTAGACTGGGACGGGCTTTGGCCCTGGGTTCCTGCCCTCACCATCTTGCTCACCCCTTCCCCCACCCCAGCTTCCGCATGCGCCAGGTGAACATCGTGGGCACCAGCCCACCCAGCCAGCCTTCTAGAAAGATCCAGACCCTCCAGGCGCCCCCTGACATGGCCCCGGCCAATGTGACCCTGCGCACGGCCAGTGAGACCAGCCTGTGGCTCCGCTGGATGGTGAGGCTCCCATGAGGGCAGTGGGGGGATGTCTCTTTGGTCCTCTCCACCCTGCAAAGGTGTCACTGCCTCCAAGGGGCCACATCAAAGGGGACATCCACCGGCATACCCACGGCTCCCTTCTCCTTCTTTATACCTAGCACCTGGTAAGGTGCCTGATAATCAGTCTTAGCCAAATGGACAAATGCCCATGTGAGGAGAAGGAGCTAGAAAGCACTATTCATTGAGCATTGCCATGTGCCAAGCACTTTATTTTTTTCTTCCATTTAATCCTCCCAGTAACCCTGCAAAGGACACATTATTATCCCAGTTTACAGCTAAGAAAATTGAGGCTCAGAGAGGTTAAGAACTCACCAACAGACACACAGCTCCCAAGGGTGGGTCTGGGATCAGAGGCAAGTTGTTCCACCAAGTCAGAGAGTGAGGGGTTGCTTCTGGGGTAGAGGGGGAGGTGAGGGAGGGGCTGTTAGGCTCTCAGACCGTCCCCACAGATCAGGGTTGCACGTTGAGGGCTGTGACCCCCGGTGACCCTGCACGAGGGGCAGTTCTACCATGCTGAGGGCTTCCTCTCCCGCCAGGCGCTGTTCTGGGTGCTTTATTCCAAGGCAGGCCTTGAACGCTCTCCACAAGCCTGTGACAGCAGTAATGCTGGCCCCCACTTTACAGATGAGCAAACTGAGGCAAAGAGAGGTCAAATAACTGGCCCAAGTCCCCCGCATCTTCCCACACCCCCTAGTTAAGAGCAGATCTCAGATTCCCATCCCGGGGAGTCTGGCTCCCAAAATCCACAGCCCTAACCACTGAGCCCACTGCCGTCCCATCCTCTGGGGAACAGGAGAGAACATTTCTCCCCCAGGCCTTCCTCTGGGGCAGCATTTCCCAGCCTGGATCCCACAAAGCAGCAAGCCAAGATGTGCTCGGAGCACGCAGGAGTTCTTAGACAAATAAACGTGGGGAACAGCCCCGCACAGCCCGTTCCTTGGAGAATCCCGGAGCACTGGCTTTGGGAAGAGCCTGCCTGACTCTCCTTCACCAGGCCATCTGGCCACACCACTCTTTTTTGTTTCCATGCAAGATCTCTCACTAGTTGCAAAAACCACAACTTGGAAAACACCGCTCTGTGGGCCGGGGTTTCCTGGAAAGCCATTACTCCATTTCACGTATGTGGACAGCCTGATAAAAGGAGCTAAGGGCACCCTCAACCCTGGACAAACGTCAGTTATCTGTTATGATCCCCTCCCAGGGTGGCTGGCACCGAGTAGAGCTGTCTTTCCGCCCAGCCCAGAGGCCTCATGCACAGCGGGTGGACGCCCCAGGCCCTCGCAGCCTTCTATTGCCGCTGGCCTCTCTGCCCCTTCTCTCCCGGGCCCCGCTCCCCTCCCGCATCTCACTTTAAGGCTTTCAAATACTAAGAGGCTAAAGAGTCGGGTACCCAGAGGGAGCTGGAGGGGGAATAAAAAGGCCTTTGCTGTGCTGTGCAGGGCCCCGGCACCACCAGTCCCACTTAATGGTGCCCGGCCCGGCCCCTTCCTCAGCAGGTGAGGGAGCATGTGCTCAAGGCCCATCTCAAACTCTGGGCCCATCGATCGCTGTCTTAATGGGCTCTGCTCGGCTTCACCGAGTGTCTGGAGGAGCGGGCTGGCGGGAGGGAGTGGGTATGTGGGGAGTGAGGCAGAGGCAGAAGGAGAGGAGCGGGAGGAAGTAGGTGAGAATGTGGAAGCCTGTGGACCGAGGGCTCTGTGGAGCCCCTGGGGAAGCAGAATGGGGGGCAAGTGAGGGTCAAGGGTGCCCCAGCTCCAGCTTTGCCACCTTCAGAGGAGAATCTGAGGGCCCAGCCCGCAGCTCACACCTGCTTCAGATCACAGGCTTCCCCAACGTGCACACACCTCCACTGCTTATTCACACTGCCCAGGTTCATCCACCAGGTGACCTGAGCCAGCAACCATAGCCCCACCAGCCTCCTCATAGAGCCCAGGAAAGGAATCTGTCTTTTCTCTTCTCTGAGACTCAAAGAAGAAGAAAGAGGCTGAAAATGCAGCAGGAGAGACTGAAGTTTGCTGGAAGGAAGGACTTCCCAACAGTGACCAGTGCCCCATCCATACTTGGGATGCCATCTTCCCTTGCTTGCTTCTCCAAGGCAGGCACGAGCTGAGACCAGGCGTGTTGTAGGCAATTAAATAAATGTATGTTGGCAGCCTGAGTGAGGGAGTTAAGTGGTCGAGATAGCCAGGACCGAAGTGCTGTGCTCATCAGCAGTTGGACAGACAGACTTAGGGGTCTCCTTGCTATGTCCAACTCCCCTGGCAGGGTAGAAAGTTCGTGGAGTGCACAATAAAGAATAGATACCACCTCTCCTCTGAGCCTGACGAGTAGAGACAGGGAGATGGGGCCATAAGAAACACAGAGTCACACAACCTAAGCCACACCCAGGGTGACAGCGCCTCACAGGGGCACAGACAGGTTGGACAGCGGGCTCGGTAATCCTGAAGACTCCCTGGCAGAGGGGGCACAAGCCAGGTAGTTCTGACACAGGGTGGCCCAGGCCTCACAGCAGTTGCGCTCCCCCTGCCCTCCTACAGCCTCTCCCGGAGATGGAGTACAACGGGAACCCCGAGTCGGTGGGCTACAAGATCAAATACAGCCGGGCAGACGGCCACGGCAAGACGCTGAGCCACGTGGTGCAGGACCGCGTGGAGCGCGAGTACACCATCGAGGACCTGGAGGAATGGACCGAGTACCGCGTCCAGGTCCAGGCCTTCAACGCCATCGGGAGCGGGCCCTGGAGCCAGACGGTGATGGGCAGGACCCGGGAGTCAGGTACTGCCCCCTCGAGCCAGCCTGCCGTGACTTCCCAAGGCCTGTATTGGGGTGGCCACCCTGCCACTGCCCCCACCCCACCTGTGCCTCTCCACCTGCAGGGCCTTCCAAGGGCACAAAAGCTGGTGCGGGTGTTCAAAAACAGCCAGGGCTCGTTTTCCTGTTTCTGCTCCGTGTCCCGGCCGAGCACCTTGCGTGTTGCTGCCTCTCCCTGCACCTGATCCTTATCTGCAGCTGTCCCACTGCTCCCAAAGTTGGGGGGTGAGGGGTCCCCACCTCTGTGCCCTCACCTTTAATCCTGACACCCAGTGGTGCCTGAGAGAGCCTGAGGTGGGGGAGGGGGTGGGGTTAGCTCTCAGAACATTCCAGAAACGCAACCAGCAGCTCATGGGGGCCTGGCAAGGGCTCACCCACAGAATATGAGCCCCCAGCCTCATTTGAGCACATGTGGCTCCCGGCTCTGGGGCTTTTTTCTGGCACCTTTTAAATGACAGGTCCCTGCCCCCCAACTGGTGCACTGGTGGAAATGCAGGCTCAATCCAACTTAGCCCGAGCAGAGGATAACGGGGAGGCGAATCTGAAACCAGAAACAGCATCTGTCACATTCCAGAGCCAAAAGGAATCATGGCAGGATAATTTGCTCTTTGGGGACTGTCTGTGCCATGCGTCCTTCCCCAGGTCCCCCTCCACTCCCTTCCACCGTAGGGTCGACCTTGGGTCCTGAGCTCCTTCTCTCCGCTCCCTTTCTCCCTCAGTCCCATCTTCTGGCCCCACCAATGTGTCCGCGCTGGCCACCACCTCCAGCAGCATGCTGGTGCGCTGGAACGAAATCCCTGAGGCCGACCGCAACGGGCTTGTGCTGGGTTACAAGGTGCGTCCCGGGTCCGAGCACGGGAGGGGGCTGGAGCCACTAAACCGGCCTCCCCACCCGAGATGCCCTGTCCTCGTGACCCCTGGGGCCCACATGTCTGCCTTCTGTAGTGGACACAGGGGATCTGCATGGCATCCGTCCATCGGTCACCATGGCAACCAGGGAGTCCTCCCTCAGGGGTGGGATGCTTCTGAGGAGGGCCCAGGGTCCTTGGGGAAGCTCCACCTCCCCCAGGAGGCCACGCTGGCTGCCCAAGCCTCACTCTCAGCTCCCATGGGCCCAGCTTCAGTTTCCATTATCTTCTAGATCCTCCCAAAGCTGTGCCTAGCCGTGTGATCCAGCCATGGCCTGGAGGTCAGGAGATGTGGCTTGACCTCCTGGCTCTGCCACTACTGGCTGTGTGAGCTTGAGCAAGTCACACTCCCTCCCTGAGCCTGTTTTATTACCTGGATGCTCTCTAAGGAAACTTCAGCTCCATTGCTGAGTGATCTTGTGTCCCCCTCCTGGAACACCAGCTCCACAGTTACCCCATGGCCCCTTAGGGCCAAGCCACTCCAAGGATCCCATCTGCCTGCTCCATCCCTGCCCACCTCGCTCCTGGGGATGGGACTTGGGAGAGGTGCTGGCCCCAGGCCCGAGGCCCTCACCCCTGTGCTGGGCTCTGTCAGGTGATGTATAAGGAGAAGGACTCAGACTCCCAGCCCCGGTCCTGGCTGGTGGAAGGGAACTCGTCCCGCAGCGCCCAGCTCACAGGCCTGGGCAAGTACGTGCTCTACGAGGTCCAGGTGCTGGCCTTCACACGCGTTGGGGACGGCAGCCTCAGCCACCCTCCCGTCCTGGAGCGGACGCTGGATGATGGTGAGTTCGAATCCCTGCCAGCCTGGGAAGACTGGGAGCTGCCCTTCCTCCTGTCTGCCCAGCCCTGCCCCTCAGGGGTCACGCTCTGCCCCAGAAGGAACCGTGGCCTCAGGCTTCTCCTGTAGGGGGCAGGTCACCGAGGGCCACCTCAGTCCCATCCCCACTGCAAGGGGATGCTAATTACAGACGGCGCATCCCTGAAGCAGAAGTGACAATGCAAGGGCAGTCCGACATCTGATTCAGTCTCTTGCCCTCTCTCTGGGTCAAACGTACAGAATAGAGACTTTGCACCTGTTTTGATTTCTTGTTCGCCTGGGGCAGGTTCAGTTTAAGTAAAGGTCTGTGCAAAGGAAAAGCTTGATTGTTCCTGGGCACGAGCTTCCTGGTCCTGTTTGCAAAAGAGTGACGCCAGCTGGGCTGCAGGCCTTCATCTCTGCAGCAAGACTCCTGTCAAAGGCTGGTCCTTTGCGCCACCCCCCCCCCAGCCCCCACACACACTCACATACTGCCCACCACAAACTTTTGTGGGGTTCGGACAGGAGTGCAAAAGGAAACCCAAACGCCATATGTCTATAATCCAAGTTATAAATCAAGCTAATGATCTGTTAAATTAAATATGTTCTATCCTCCTGCCTTGACAAATATACCCTCATAATGACCTGGAAGGCCAAGTTCAAGTTTAGAAACCTCAGACTTTCTGGCATTCTGTGTTGGAATGAGGCAGCACACAAAGAATTGCCCCCACAGCCGTCCCCACCCACTCCTCTGCTCTCTTCCCACCCTCTCCTCTGGCCCATGTCATTCAGTCTCCATCACCACGCCCAAAACAGCCACCCCTTGGCCATCCATCAGTCCAGAGATGCAAGTCCACCCTCAGGAGGGTGGGCCTGGGAACAGCCCCGTGCAGGCCCTGGAAGCATGCGTGGGGCGTTCTGGGCAGGAAATTCCAGATCCCAGGATTCCAGAGCTGGGTCTAGAAAGAGGGGTGGTGTGGGCTCAGGGCAGGCACGTCCCCTTGCGCCACGGCCACCTCACCCCATTGCGGGAAGGAAGTCAAGAGTGACCGTCTAAAGCACAGACCCAGGACAGGGTTCCCTCGCCCATTTCTGAGGGCAGCCCTGCACGTACATACATGTGCACATGTTCACAGACACTGAGCTAAAGGGAGCTGGAGGCTTGGTCCCTTCCAGTTCCTACCAAATAATGCCGATTTTGAGGGCAGAAACCACCCTCACAGCATCTTCACGTCCTGCGTTAGGACACGGTGCCAGGCACAGAGCGGCACTCCACAAAGTGCGCTGAGCTGGGCTGAGCCCACCGTGCTGCTCTGCTGAGCTGGACTGGGCTCGGGGCTGAGCAGCAGCCACACTGCCACCCGCTTCTCCTTTGTCCCCTCCAGTCCCAGGACCGCCCATGGGCATCCTGTTCCCAGAGGTGAGGACCACATCGGTGCGCCTGATCTGGCAGCCCCCCGCTGCCCCCAACGGCATCATCCTTGGTAAGCCTCTACCCTTCCTGTGTCCTGGCGGCAGGAAGAAGGAGGAGGTATAAGGTGTAAAGGATGCTAATTCAGCATTGGCTGGAGGGAGACTAGGCCAGGAAGTGTCCACATCTCCTCAAGAGGGATTCTGAGTCTTATTTCTCCCACTAGAAATCTCAGTCTTTAAGGTTATCAGCTGGAGGACAAGGTCAGAGCTCAGGTGCCTTAAGGACTGTTGGTTAACTTTGTGCCCCCCAATGCCGCAAGCCGACTGGCCACCTGGTAAACCTTGGCTGCTGTTCCTAAGTGTGGCCAGGTGAGGGCGCACTGGCCAGCTCAGCACAGCTGTGCTCACAGGTGGGAAACAGGACCTCAGGCACAGGGAGGGATGCTGCGATCAGAAGCGTCATTTCATATTCAAGGTTCCTCCCCTAACACATGCACAATACACACAGCCTCACAAGAGAAGACGCACGGTGTGTGAACTTGGGTAAGTCGGCTTCCCTCCACGGCCTCAGCTCCCTCACCTGTAAAATGGAGGACTGGACGACCTGTGCCTGGTCCAGGGCTCTCAGTCCTGGCCTCCTGCAACGCCTGCCCCAGATGGATGCCCCGCCTGTGAAGGCAGAGTGGAGACGGGGAAGGGCAAGCACTGTGGACTTACAAAGACCTGGGCTGGAATTCCAGCTCGCTCACTTCCTAGCAGGTGGTCTGGCCTCTCTGGGCCTCAGTTTCCTCACTTGGGGCTGTTATTGGGGTCACACACACCCTGTACAGAGCACCTTTCCGTGCCCCGCCCCAGTCACATTCCCCAAGGGCAGCTGAGGACACAAGGGTGAGCAAGAGGGCTTCAAGCAGACGAACCACAGCCCAGGTGGCCCACGTGCAGACATGTGGTAGCTGAGGAAGGAATGACCCTTTCTGGGGGCAGCCTGCCCTCCTTCCCAGCGCGGCCCCTTTCCTTCCTTCCCCACAGCTTACCAGATCACACACCGGCTCAACGCCACCACGGCCAACACTGCCACAGTGGAGGTGCTCGCGCCTAGCGCCCGCCAGTACACAGCCACCGGCCTCAAGCCCGAGTCTGTCTACCTGTTCCGCATCACGGCCCAGACCCGCAAGGGCTGGGGAGAGGCCGCCGAGGCCTTGGTGGTGACCACCGAGAAGAGAGGTGACTGCCACGGGGGCTGCGGAGCCCTGGGGGGCAGCCAAGGGGGCCCCAGCCAACCCAGGTGCTCAGACCCTCTCCTCATGGATGGCCGGGGATCAGCTAGTTAAGAGTCACATTGCCCTGGTCTGCAGTGGGCTCAAATCTCTGATGTCGAGGTCAGCGAGGGCTCTAGTAGACTTCCAGA
Source organism: Ceratotherium simum simum (assembly GCF_057802395.1). Classification (NCBI taxonomy): domain Eukaryota; kingdom Metazoa; phylum Chordata; class Mammalia; order Perissodactyla; family Rhinocerotidae; genus Ceratotherium; species Ceratotherium simum. The sequence continues at coordinate 54,330,867 of NC_141915.1, read as the reverse complement.
GCTGAGCTGGGAGCTCCCAAGGAAGCTGCTCTGCCCCAGTTCCTGGTTTTCTGAAGCGCAGGTGGGTGAGACCAGCTTCCTTCCCCTTGACAAAGACCAGGGCCAGATGGGTGGAGGATGGGGCTGCAGCCTGGAGCCCCGGCTGCCACTGCCCTGCTGCCCTGAGCTGACACCTCACCCGAGGTTGGGTTCCCCAGAAGCAGGCCTGAGACCCGGATTCCTGTGAAGGTGATTTATTAGACGAAGTTCGCAGGAAAAGCCAGTAGGACAGTGGTTCTCAACCGGGGGCTGCTTTGCCCCCCAGGGGACATTGGGCAATGTCTGGAGACATTTTGGTTGTCATAGCTAGGAGGGAGGTGCTACTGCATCTAGTGGGTAGAGCCAGGGATGCTGCCAAGCATCCTGCAATGCACAGGACAGCCCAGAACAAAGAATCCTCGCCCCCAATGCCAAAGTGCTGAGAAGCCCTGAGGAGGGTGTGGGGCAGGGGGAAAGAAGCCAAGCATGTGGGCATGAGACAGAGCCCCACAGAGGGAAAGTGGGCTCCGTCCTGCCCAGTCAGGGGCGGCACGGGTCCCATCTCACACTGTGGCAGGCAGGGGCAGGGAGCTGGGGTGTTCCTACCTCCTCTCTGCCAGTCCTGGTTGGGGCTGCCCTCGGGAGATGTCAATTCCCAGGATCTGGTGCTTGGAAGTGGATGGGCAGGGGGCTCAGGCCTGAGCCCCGAGCACCCCCTTTCCTTCCTTGAGGAAGCTCACCCTCCTCTACCACTGGCTCACCTGCTCTCCCCCTCTGCCTCCTCCCAGACCGCCCACAGCCCCCCAGCAAGCCAGTGGTGCAGCAGGAGGACGTGAAGGCGCGCAGCGTGTTGCTGTCCTGGGAGCCGGGGAGCGACGGCCTGTCCCCCGTGCGCTACTATACCGTCCAGACCCGCGAGCTGCCCAGCGGCAGGTGGGCACTGCACTCTGCGTCCGTGAGCCACAACGCCTCGGCCTTCGTTGTGGACAGGTGAGCCCTTCTGCCAGCGTCTCCGCCCCACCCTTCCCGGCCCAACAGCCTGCCCACCCCCAAACCTCTTCCTCAGCTCCCCTCACCCAGAAGCCCTCCCGTCCACTCACATCCCCTCCAGCTCCGTCCTAACCTCCCTCCCCATCTCTCTGGAGCCCTGTTAGGGCTGCCTCTTAATTACCTATTTCTGGAGCCCAGAAGCCCCCCTTAGCGGAGCGCTTGCCGTCCTTCATTAGCGATTCCGCCCAGCCAGGCGCATTTCACTCTCCATCTTTAATAGGGGATTCTGGCTTCAATTTAATTCCTGGTGGGTCATATTTTATATATTCCAGTTGACATGACCGAGAGTTTTGAGCAATACTTTCCTCCTCACCCCACCTCCACCCCCAATAAATCAAAAAGGAAGACGTTTGCCTGGGGAGGAAATGAGGCTTATAGAAATGAAGGGCTGGTCAACCCTTGAGAACCACGACCCTTCCTGAATTTATTAAATTCAAGACAAGGCTGGCAGTTCTTGGGGGAGGAGCTTGTTCAGAGAGGGCGCTGTTGGTGCTCTCGTAGCTGCACGTTCCTCCGAGGTAGGAAATACGTGGACATTTCCTCTTGAGCACCTGTGGCTTATAATTGGAGCTAAAGGTGAGGCCACACCCCAAGCTGGCTTGGTCTAGGGGCCTAGCTCCTGTTTGGCCCCATTGTAGCAGACTTTCTCTCTGAGACTCGATGTTCCTATCTGTGTCAGCATCCTCGCCCCCCTTTCCCCGAGCAGAGATGGTGGGCAACGCCATTATGGGGATACCTCCATTCATTGAACTCAATCCCCCCATAGGCTCAAGCCCTTCACGTCCTACAAGTTCCGAGTGAAGGCGACCAATGACATTGGGGACAGTGAGTTCAGCGAGGAGTCGGAACCGCTGACCACCCTGCAGGCCGGTCAGTGTCCCCCACTTGGGTCTCTTTCTCTTGGCCCTCTGGGCACTTCCTGAGCACTCTTCTTGGGGGAGGGGCCTCCAAAGATGGAGGGGTATCGGGCCTGCTGGACCCTTTGTCTGTGTCCCTGGGCAGAGTCCCAAGGAGGTTTGAGCCAGAGAGGCCTCCACCACGGGCTCGGGCACCCACACTCAGCCTGGCATTCTAGTGTGTCTCTTCTCTGATGTCCCCCAAGCTCGTGGCCGACTCCAGAAAACCAGTGGAGGGGAGTGGGGAGCCTCAGCAGCAGCGTGCGAGGCCTGTGGCTCTAGAGACAGAGAGGACAAGGCTCTGGACCCTTGGGTTTGGGCTGGGGTCAGGGTCCCCCCCTGTCTCCCTCCACACTGGCCCTTTGTTCTGCACAAGTTGGGGTGATGGAGATGGTGACGAGGTGAGGGTGACGAGCTAGAGCTGCCCACAGTGCAGTGTGTGCAGAATCTGGTCCCTGTGGCCTCCAGGGGGCCTAAGCCCTGGCCCCCAGAGCTCACCTGTCTACCTCTCTCCCCAGCCCCTGACGAAGCGCCCACCATCATCTCGGTGACACCACACACCACCACCTCCGTGCTGATCCGATGGCAGGTACGGCCCGGCAGGCAGGGCGGGGCCTGTGTCCCACGAGGACTCAGACAAGCTCTGTGCTGAGACAGGGAGCGAACAGCCCACCAGGAACATTGTACACACAGGCACAGACACACGGACGTGCACACGCACAGACACCTGCATGCCCCTTGCTCCATGCTCCAATCAGATCAGTCAGGTGCCCCTACACCCTTTTGCAGGTGAGGACCCAGACTCAGAGAAGTGAGGCAAATGACCCAGGTCACAAAGCTAGTAAGTGGCAGGACCCGGCTTTGTGCCCTTCGGTCGGCTGAATCCTGGGACAGAAAAGTGCTCAGGGCTTTCAGGGCCCCAGAGTCTCCAGGAAACCCAGCCCCACTGTCAGCAAAGGGCTTCCTGATAGAGAGACCGAACACAGGAGTGGGCGCCTGACCTGCGCCCGGACGGGGCTACTATCCCGTCACCATGAGCAGGAGCCCATTGTCCAGGTACGGGGGACCCCCTTCCTCCACTCCTGCCCAGCTGCCCGCTCTCTGTTGCCCTGCCATGGCCTGAGGCAGGGCATGCATCTCAGAGACCAGGCTGCCCGGGATTGCCCGCGGGACCCTCTTGTGCCCTCCGAAGGCCAGCCTTTGGGCTCGCAGGTCACCCACACAGGTCCCAAAGCGGTGAACTCCTGTCTCCACTTCTCAGGTCAGAGGGGCAGGCACCAACCTTCGCCCATCTGTAGCCCCCTGAAGGGAAAGCCCTTGAAGAGAAAACAAGGAAGGACGAGCCCCTCAGGCCCCTCCCCTAGCTGCAGCCCTCACAATGAAAATAACCTAGTGCAGCTGGGCGCCAGGACGAGGCTGGAGCAGACTGGGGCCGTGGTGGCGAAGGGGGCAGGGAGCTGCCAGCAGCAGCCAGGGATGCAATTAAGGAGCTAATAAAAGGCTGAGCCATCTCAGCAGGTCTTTTAAAAGAGGCATCATAAAAAGTAGCTTCCATCTTCTCCTGAAGCCTGCTCTCCAGCTCAGCCGTGGAAGGGAGCAGACAGCAAGGAGAGAAGGATAAAGGCGGAGGGGGCCAGTGCAGGCAGCCAGGTGCACTCGCCCTTCTCCATGCAGAAGAGCAGGGAGAGGAGCTGGCTCACAGGAAACGCCAGGAAATATTGGCCAGGTGGTAGGAAGAGGGATCAGCAGGCCGAGGGAGGCTGGTGATCACATGAGGGAGTTGCTAGGCAAGGACCGGCTCCCTGAGAAGAGCCAGAGTTCTCCTGGGGCCCCAATGATGCTGTGTGACCTTGGACAAGTACCTTACCATCTCTGAGCCTCACTTTCCTGCTCTGTTCAGTGGGGATGGCCTGGTGATTCCTGTCCTTCCTGGCCTCACAGGGAAGGCTGCGGGAATGAAATAATATCGTTGGAAATGCTTTGTAAATTAAAAATGCTCAGTGTCATTTTGATTTCTTTTCCTGGTTGAGACTCAGTCCCTGCTCTGTGGCGGCAGGAGGCAGGGTGGGGAGGGAGGCCGGAGCAGAGTGGAAGGGGGCAGCAGCGGTGCTCCCGGCCCCTCCCCACGCCCCACTCCGTTCCCTGCAGCCACCACCGGAGGACAAGGTCAACGGCATCCTCCTGGGCTTCCGGATCCGGTACCGGGAGCTGCTCTACGACGGGCTGAGGGGCTTCACGCTGCGCGGCATCAACCACCCCGGGGCCAAGTGGGCGGAGCTGACCTGTGAGTGACGTCCGCGGCGTCAGGCAGGGTGGGGCCGGCACGCTCGCCTCCCTGCCCTGAAGCGCTCGGCTTCCTGGAAACCCTCTAACCTGAAACCCTGCCACCCTCCCTGGCCTGTGCCTCTCACCCCCGTCCCTGTCGGTCCCTGAGCGAGTATTTCGCGAGCACCTTCTGCGTACCCCCAGACACTGAGGGCGCACTGTGAACAAGACAGACAGGTCCCCTGCCCTCTGGGAGTTTGCCGGCTGAGGGAGGAGCCAGGCGCTCTAGAAGTAAACCCAGAAATAGGTGTCTAAGACTTGTCGTAACAGCTGTGAAGGATGTATTCCAGAGAGTCTAAACTGGGCTCAGAAAAGGTTTCCCTGGGGGATGGCCGTGGTGCTGACACTGGTGAATGATTCCAAGTCAGCCAGTCCAAAGGGAAGGGGAGAGCCCAGCACATGCAAAGGGCCTGAGGTGGGAAGGAGGACCAAAAGCCAGACCCGGGCACATCCCAGAGGCTGTGGTCTGGCCCCTTCTGGTTCTTCAGGGAGATCACTGTCCTGCCCTGGGGTCCTCGGAATCCAGCATGCGTCTGTGGCAGGAAGGAGAGAGCCAGAAGCCAGGTGGGAATCCCCGGGGAGAGTCATAAGTAAGGAATGATGTGGCTGCACTTTGGTGGCGTCGAGGTGATGGCTGGATGGGGTCGAGAGTCAGGGAGGCCGGTTAGAGGCTAATGCAGTACTGTAGGCGAGAGCATGAGGTTGAAGCTAGGGTAGCAGCCTGGGATGGAATCGAGGGCCAGCGTGGGAGCTGACCTGCTGTGGGCTCCACCACTGGCCCCGGGAGGGTCAGGGAGGCAGGCGGGAGAAGGGTCCCCAGGTGGGCGGTGGGACTGCTCACACGGACGGAGACTAGCAGGAGAGGAGGAGCAGTTGAAGATCCTCTCCGTCTTGGTTTTTCCTCTTAAACCTTTTGTGCCTTGTCTACTAGCGAGTGTTAGCAGACGACAAAATGACTGAAGGCGTAGCAAAGGAGGGTTAATAGAAAAACTCGGAAGCGGCTGAGCCGACAACCTGCGTTATTTTTATTTTTTGTCTTTTTGCAGACGTGTGCTCCTGGTTGTGATCTTACATTGCCCGTGTGTAGTAGAGTCGTATTTCCTGGTACTAAAGTGGGTTCTGATTCACAGGAGGACGTTAACGACACCACTATTTCATGGTGGTTCTCAGGATCTCCGCCTTTGTCCAGGGAGCCAGTGGGGCCTGGAGGGGCCCCCAGAGCTGCCCCCAGGGATGCTGGGCTCCGAGGGGCCCGTGGTACCCCGTGACCTCGGGCCAGTGCACACTGGGTGAGGGGGCCAGCACTGTGACCCCCTGACTCCCATCCTGGCCCCTAACTCACCGTCAGGATCTGGAAACTCCTTCCCTCTGCTTGTGTGTTGCCAGGCCCCCTCTCTCCCATCCCACCCCCTTCATCAGGGTCTCTGTGGAGCAGGGGTGTGTATACTAACCTCCTCTGTCTGCTGTCTCCCTCTGGCCCCCTCCGCCCCCCACCCCATAGCCATGTACTCCATGCGGAACCTGAGCCGGCCCAGCCTCACGCACTACGAGCTGGACAGTAAGTCTCCTTGCATGGCGGCCCCAAATCAGGCCACGCCTTCCACAGGGACGGGGAGTGGGGCCTCTGAGGATGCCTGACCACGGGCTGAGTGGTGCGTCCACCTCAGGCTGCTTGAAGAGTGGGACCACTCAGCACACGTGACTTTCCCAAAACACACAAAAAAGTAAGGGGTCACCAGGGAAGGTCTCCTCCAGCCCCTCATCCATCAAGTGTGAGATGGAAAAGAAAACGGCTATGAGCTCGTGCTCCAGGAGTCAGGGGATGACGACAGGTGTCCACGGGGGGAGCTGCTGGTCCCGCTGGTTGGATGGGCAGGCGTCCCCATCACCACCACTCTGTCTCAGCCCGTCAAAGGCACTTTTCGGCACAGCTCAGTCTTCCAGGCCGAGCCACCCCTCGCCACCCTGGAGTTAGCAGAGTCCCATCTTCCCTCCAGGGACTGGGAAATGTTCCCATTGGATGCCTGCCCCGAACCCTTGCCCTGTTTCTAAAGTCCCAGCCATGCTTCTCCCTAAGGCCCAGAGCTTCGGGCAAGGACACTTCATGCTTGGTAGGAAGCAGCTCGACTTTGAGACTGAATTGTCCTCCTTCCCTCCTCAACCAATGGCCCACACAGGCTGTGTGGCCGGTTTAATTAGGGCGCCTCCCCCACACACGTTCCAGGTGAAGCGTGAGACTTCCACCCGGGAGGGGGAGATGGGGAGGGGAGCGCAGAGAGGGGGCGGGAGAGCCTTTCAGCCCCCCCATACTGGAGGGACAGTGTCCCCCACCCAGGTGTCAGAGCCCGTCTTCCTGCAGCTGCTCCTCTCCCAGCTCCTGTCCAGGCATCTCCACCCAAGCACCCCAGACTCGGCAGAAACGCAGGGTTTCTTAGCCCAGATTCCCACCCAGTAAGCTGCTTCCCTCAGGGCTGAGCCCTGTGTCAAGAGCTGGTTGATGGGGCCCGGGCAGTGGACCTGGGAACTTCAAGCATCTGCCGTGTGGGGAAGGAGTGACCTGTGACCCCGTGTGCCCAGGACAATTTCAGTTCACACTGGTTGTCCAGCATAAATATTGGTAGTGCCACTTTCCATCTCTCAAGTGTCCCGTATGGTCAGCCTTGGCCAGGAAGCCAGCCCGAGTCATCCTGTGTCCAGATTCCCAGGGAGGAAGTGGAGCACCCCACCCCCTGCCCCACCTCTCACCTGTTCTTTCCTGAACCTTCTCACGAGGGACTAGACTCGCAGTGGTGCATCATCCCTCCCCCATAGCCTCCACCCTCCACATTGGCTCTGTCCTCTGCAGGGACGTGACCTCTGTGTGTTTCTCCCTCCCTCGCTCTCACCCCACAGACCTGAACAAGCACCGGCGATATGAGATACGGATGAGCGTGTACAACGCCGTGGGCGAGGGGCCCTTGAGCCCCCCGCAGGAGGTCTTTGTGGGGGAGGCAGGTGAGCGTGCCTGCCTTTCCAGCCCCAGCACGCCTTTCCCACCCCGAGAAGCCCAGCTCGAGGAGATACGGGATTGGGGTCCCAACCTGCCCCGCCCACCGCCTCCTCCCCGGAGTCCACTCGCGCCTCACACTCACAACCCCTCACGCCCTCTAGTGCCCACGGCAGCGCCCCGCAATGTGGCCGTCCACAGCACCACGGCCACCCAGCTGGACGTGACGTGGGAGCCACCCCCGCTGGAGAGCCAGAATGGAGACATCCAGGGCTACAAGGTACGGGGCGCTCCAGCAGAGACAAACGTCCAGAGGGGCAAAGGGCCAAGCGGGGGGTTGGGAGGGACCCGTGGGTGGTGGTTGGGTGAGGTCCCCGGGTCTGCGCCTGCTCCTTTGGCTGTTCGCACCCAATCCACGGAAATGTTGTGCACCTGGAGCAAAGCTCCACGCTTCCTCTGCAGCAGCCTAGGCACGGGCTGAGCTCAGACGTGGAAAACAGGCTGAGCCTCAGCTTGTGTCAACTCCGGGCGGCACACGGCCCCACCCCAGCCCACCAACTCCTAGTGCCAACGGAAGACCCCTCAAAGTGGTCGTTTGGCCAACCCTAATTACAATATTGATGCTAATTGGATGGTCAGTTAGCAAAGGACCACTGGCTAGGACTTGAAAATCTCTGTTTAAAATTATTTCTAGATTTTAGATGATGTCATGTGTTACGACAGGATTCCGTTTGTCTCTAATATTCGCAGAGCCCTTTAGAACTCCTGAATCCTCTGGAAAGCCCTCTAAAGCTGGTCGATTATCAGTTTGTGCCCATCGTATAGGTAAAGAAACTGAGACCCAGCCTAAGTGGTCTGGCGAGGTCATAAGAAAAAGCATGTGGCAGAGAGTCAGACTCCAGGTCTGCCGGCCCTCACCCTGCGAGGGGGAGAGGATACACTGAGCACGCACCCACTAGGGGAGGTGGTAAAGTAACAATAATAGTGATGTGTCTCCTTGGCTGGAGGCATTGGGACACAGCCCTTGGCCGTGTTTGAGGCTGCCGCCTGTCCCAGGGCCCAGAGCCCCTCTGAGTCCTGGGGGCTGTTATTCCAGGGAGCAGCCAGGGCAGTGGCGGGTGGGGAGTGTGAGAGCCACAAGAGGCTCCTGGTTTACCTGGCTCAGCCCCTCGCTGCACGGGGAGAACCACGTCTCAGCACAGGTCAGGGGCTTGTCCGCGTCACACGGCTTGTCAGCACAAGCAGCCCCGTCCGTTTAAGACAGAATGCAGTATAGGAGTCTCTCCATCTGGGTGGAGGAGGCGGGAGAGAAGAGGAAAGGCATCTTGCCAAGGAAGCTCTAAAGTCGGATGGCGCCCCTCGAGTCCTCACCCAGGAGTGCCAGCTGGGGAAACTAAATATTGCACCGCTAGCATATGCTTCCCATGGGGAGACAAAGGAGCCGGAGCAGAGCCTGCAACAGTTTGGCAGCCACCAGACTGTTGAGGTGTGGACGTCTCCAGTTAACATACAGACCAGAAAATGTGTGGGCGCACAAACACCGTATATATCACACAGCAGGCGTGGGCATGCTCCAGGAAACATCGCGACTGTGGACATTAGCTGGGAAAGGGAATTGCCGCCTCCCGGACGTGGATGAAGATCCACATTCATGAACATTGACATTAATGATGTATTGACATCACCAGCCGATGAACACAGCTGAAATGAACCGCACTTGGGTCAGACTGAGCTGTGACAGGTGCACGGGCAGGCACATCCACACAGCCACAGTCTTTCATTGATGTGTGTTTGTTGAGCAGTTATTTTGTGCCAGCGGTGTTCTCTGTGCGGAGAATAAAGCAGCGAGCAGAGAGACAACATGAGCTTAAATTGTAGGGCGGGAAAACCAACATGTACAAAATGAAGGGTTTGGGGCAGAGGGTTTGGAGCAGAGGAGGGACATGGGTGACTTGGGTTTTTAAAGGGTTGTGCTGGATGCTGTGCTGGGAGTGGTCTGAAATGGGGAAAGCACAAAACCACACAGAGGTGACTGAGTAATCAGGTGAGACCTGGTGGCAGCTTAGCCCAGGGGTGGCAGCGGTGAGAAGCATTTGCTCTCAGTTCCATTTGAAGGGTAGAGCTGGGAGAGTTTGCTAATGAGTTAAATGTGGCGTGTGACAGAAAGAGCAGTGACAAGGATTTCTGAGCAATTGGGTGATGGAGCTTCCAGTTACAGAGCAGGAAAAGACAGAAGATGGTGGAAGGAGGAGGCTTGGGGGAGAGCTGGAGTCAGTTCAAGGTTCCTGTTGGACCTCCACAGGAAGGGACCGAATGGAACTGGATGTACAGGTCTGGAGCTCGAGAGAGGGTCTAAGCTGGCCACATGAACCATGGAGTCCTCAGCATACAAATGGTGCTGAAAGCCAGGAGATTAGACATGTACAGGTAGAGAACACAAGAAGTCTGAAAACTGAGCCCTGGAACCAAAAAAGTGAGTGAAGTCTCAGAACCCACATGAAGAATGTGCTTCCAGAAGGAGGGAGGAATCAGATGTGCTAACCGTTACTGAGAGCTCAAACAAAATGAAATCTAGGAAGCACTTACTTAGGGATTTGGCAGACTACAGCCCATGGGCCAGATCTGGCCCTCCATTTGTTTTTGTGAGTAAAGTTTTATTGGAACACAGCCACACTCATTTGTTTACAAATTGCCCGTGGCTACTTTCAAGTTTCAGTGGTAGAGTTGAATAGTTGCAACAGAGATCATGTGGTCTGCAGAGCTTGAAATATTTGTTACCTGGCCCTTTACAGATAGAGTTTGCCTGGGGCTGGCCCAGTGGCCTAGTGGTTAAGTTCGCACGCTCCACTTCGGTAGCCCAGGGTTTGGGGGTTCGGATCCAGGGCACAGACTTACACACCCTTCATCAAGCCATGCTGCGGTGGCATCCCACATAAAAAATAGGGGAAGATTGGCACAGATGTTAGCTCAGGGCCAATCTTTCTCACCAAAAAAAAAGAAAGAAAGAAAGAAAGAGTCTGCCATGCCCTGGATTATTGCATTAACCAGGTCGAGTTCACAGGTGACTCTGACAAGAGTTGGGGGCAGGGGATGCCTGCTTGGAGTGGGTTCAAGAGAGAATGAGGGGAGGGCCGGCCCCGTGGCTTAGCGGTTAAGTGCGTGTGCTCTGATGCTGGCGGCCCAGGTTCGGATCCCGGGCTCGCACTGACGCACCACTTCTCCGGCCATGCTGAGGCCGCATCCCACATACAGCAACTAGAAGGATGTGCAACTATGACATACAACTATCTACTGGGGCTTTGGGGGAAAAATTAAAAAAAAAAAAAAAAAGAGAACGAGGGGAGGCAGCAAGTTCTGATATTCCTTTTGAGGAGTTTTGCTTTAAAGGGAAGTAACTAAATGGGGTAGAAGCTGGAAAAAACCAGTCAACAGAGGGCGTGTTCAGACAGGAGAAATAACATCTTTGGGTGTGCTGATAGAAATGATCCTGGAGAGAGGAAACATCTGGTGATTCGGGGAAGAGAGGAAGCTGTGCTGGGGTGATGTCCTGGAGGAGGTGAGAGAGGCTGGGATTTAGTGCACGAATGTGGGGTCGCCTTAGAAGGGAGCCGGCAGCTCCGCCGTGGTGGCAGGAGGGAGGAGCAGGTACAGACACTGGGGCAGGAGGTGGTACAGGTGGCCGAGGGAGCTTGTGGAAGTCTGATTGCTTGTTTCTCAGTGAAGGGTCCCCGGCTAGGAGTGAGGGTGGGGAGGGAGGGGAGACGGGGGAGAAATGCATGAAGCCGTGCAGCACATGGACCAGGGCAGGGTAGCAGGGGGCTGGCCCACTCAGGGCTGTGCTCATGAATTGCAAGTGTGGCTTTCCTCCAGCCACAGTCAGCTGTGTGGCGTGTGGACCTGATTTAACCGGGGCTGAAGTTCAGGCTATTGTGTATGATGAAGCCAGAAAGGGCAGGGAATTGAGACCAGTAGAGGGAAGATGGTGACATAACGATTCACTCCTGCGCCTGCTCTGTGTACGGCATTTGTTCATCAGCTAACATTTATTGAGTACCAGTGGTGTGCCAGGCATGACTCTAGGTGCTTGAGACACAAGGGAGCCCAATCGGCCAAGATGTGGGCCCTCTGTGGGGTGTGCACTCCAGCAGACACTGGTACCCGGCGGCCTGGCTGCAGCTCAGCCATGTGCCCCTTGGGGACCGGGGTCAGGGTTCAGCCCCTTGTGCCATTTGCACAGGTGTCAGTTCCTCATCATCTCACGCAGGTCTGCTGAATTCTGTGCACACACGTAAGACCCACCTGCTGAGGGTGCCCCGTTTATGTGTGTATAATGGCCCTGGGTCTTGGACCCCAGTCCTCCCCCTGCCCACGAACATGACCCCAGCCATTGCCCCTGTCTCCTACATCATCGCTTTCCTCTCTCCATGGGCAGGCATAAGAGCATCCTGACATACGGTTCATCTTTTGGATGCTTTTCCTGACCTCATGTTTTCTTCCAGCTGTCACCCATGTCTCTGGTTGGTCCCTTTACAGCAGAAATCCTCAGAAGAATCTTCTGCACCTGCCCCCTCTTCCCAGTCTCTCTTGAACCCATTCCAAGTAGGTTTCCACCTCCCCCCCGCCCTCCCCAAAGCTCTTCCTGTCCAGGCCATGTAATTCCCGTGTTGTCCAGAGGGTCTCAGCCTACCTGGCTTAGCACCAGCATCTGACGAGCGGATCGCTCCCTCCTCCAACGAATGCTTTCTTCTCTCGGCTTCCTGCGCTGCCTGTTCCTCCTCTCTCCTTGCTGTTCCAACTCCTCTCCCCAACCCCTAAACACCCAGGCCCCAGGACTCACTCTTCTCTCTCGACGTTAATTCTCTTTGGATGTGCTCCCCAAACACTATCTGTGTGCTGATAACACCCAGATTTTAGCGTTTGCCTTGACCTTTCCCCTGCACGTCAAACTCAGCGGGAACGTTGTCTGCTGTCGTGTCCCCGTTACTCTGAATGGACGGAGTGAATGAATGAGGGACTTAATAAATGACTCCCTCAACTCTCGCTCATCTACCCATATCAGAAGACTCTGTAAAAAAAGGGGGGGTTAGAAAAAAGCAAGGATTTCCTGGTAACGAGATGTCCTAACCACCGTTTGCATGTGCCAGGCAGGGGCAGTTTTATTAGCTCTTTCTCATTTTTATGAGCTTCCTGCAGGCAGACTGAGAAATTAAGCCAATGGCATGCAGAAACCACTTCTGCCAGCAGGTGGCGCCAAATGCTCTCTAATCCTGCACGCGGCTGGGGCTTGCCGCTCCTGGAGCTCAGTTTGGAGAGCTCACACAGTGAGGACTTGCCTGCTTCCCTGGCTACGAGCGTTCTTCTCCGCTGCCAGTGAAGTAATGGGAAGCACTGTGGAGCACCTGCGTGCTGCTGGCCTAAACCTGCTGCTGCCATGTGGTGTCTTCACTCTTTACTCCTTACGACCTCTGCTCCCCACCTTGGTCCTGAGATGTAGGTGTCCTTAACCCCACTATACAGACGACAAAACTGCGGCTCAGGGAAGTCACCTGGCCAAGTCGCACCGTTAGTAAGTGGCACTGGGGTTCAGCCCAGGCAGGCCTGCTGTCATCGCCCTGGCCGTCCTCTGCAACAGGCTTCCCCAACTGTCATGTGCGGGTGACTCACCGGGGGCCTTGTCAACCTTCAAATGCTGACGCAGCAGGCCCGGGGTGGGCCTGACCCTCTGCGTCGCCAGCCAGCTCCCAGCTGACGCTGATGGCCTGGTCCTTGCTCCCCTCTCTTCGTGGAGGTGGACTCGACACTGCATTTATCTCCACATCTCACCTTTTTGCAGAACAAGATTGGTTTATTCCTCTGGTAACTATGTTCTGAGGCTGATGTGCCTCAGAATTAAGAATTAAGTGCTATGCTTAATCCTACAGGCACTGCAGACACAAGGGGTTTGTGCCCTTGTGGGGTTCACAGTCTAGCAGAGACTGGAGTATTAGCTGTGAAAAGGAAGGTTCTGGAAGGGTTTCTAAAATAGCTCTTAACTCCTTCTACACTATATCCCAGGTAACTCACATCTCCCGTCCAGTTGTGTGGATGGTATGAATGAAGGTGTCTCTGAGACCCTGGGGCAGGCAGGGCAGGAGGGAGGCTGGCTGGCTGTCCCCCTCACTCCCGCAATTGTCTGTGCCCACAGATTTATTTCTGGGAAGCCCAGCTGCAGAACGTCACGGAGCGGGTGAAGACCCTTTTTCTGGCCGAGAACGGGGTGAAGCTCAAGAACCTGACTGGCTACACAGCCTACATGGTCAGCGTGGCAGCCTTCAACGCGGCGGGGGACGGGCCCCGGAGCGCCCCAACCCGGGCCCAGACCCAGCAAGCAGGTGGGGAGAGCGGCTGGGGGGAGGGGGAGGGGCAGGTCCCCAGAGTGTGGAGGAGGCCCACCTGGCGCTGGCTCCTGCGGGGAGTAGAAGCAGCTGCCTCATCCCAGCCGCTGAGAGATCAGGGCTGGTCCCCAGGCCCCGTGGGACGCCCTCCACAGTGGGAGGGCACAGCCCACAAAGAGGGGCCTGCATGTGAGTGCTCAAAAGAGAGAAGCTATCCCCATAAGGCCTTGGGGAGAGCCCCCAGATCTCGCTCGTCCTCCCCCCATCTTGCCCCGGGTAGCCCACCTTGCCAATGGCCAGTCCACCCCCCACCGGCCCACTTCTGCTCTCTGCCTTGCTCCCACCTGGCTTTCTTACATCTCCCCTTTGTTCATTCCACGAGTGTTTATTGAGCCTCTTCTGTGGGCCCACACTGTGCCAGAGGCTGGGAACAGGGCAGTGAGGGAGTCTGGCAAGGCCCCCACCCTAGGGAGGGAGACACATGATGAACAGTGTCTAGATGAAGTAACCTCAGATGGCCGTGAGTGGGAGCAATCTCAGGACGGAGGTAGGAGGCGGACGGATGGCTGTGGATAGTCTTGCCTGCAGAGGCCTCGCTGAGGGGCTGACATCTGAGCTGAGATTTGAGTGACAAGAAGAGACCAGTCGTGGGAAGTTCTGGAGGAGGAGTGTTCCGGGCCGAGGGAACAGCAGGTGCAAAGGCCTGGAGGCTGGAGGGGATTAGAGGAACAGAGAAAAAGCTAGGTGGCTCACAAGAAAACGGGTGAGAGGTCCTAGGGGGTCCGGGGGCCTTGGAAGGAAGTTTGGGATTGATTCTGAGTGTGATGGGAAGCCGTTGGTGGGTTTAGGCAGTTGGGCAACAGGATCTGGTTTATGTTTAAAAGATAGCTCTGGCTGCTGTACAGAAGACAGACTGATGGAGGGGAGAGGATGGAGGCAGGGAGGCCAGTGAGGATGGCGGGGCGGGGCGGGGCAGAGGAGAAGGTGGTGGTAAGAATCCTGCTGCCCACACGTGCAAAGCCAGCTCTCTCAAAGCCACTTCTCAGGCAGTATTACTCTTGATCCTTCCGGAAGCCCTGGGGATGGGCTGGGCAGGCTTTACCCCCACTTCATGATGGGCAGGGGTGGCCTTCTTGCCCAGGGCCCCGCAGCCAGTCAGTGGGGGAGCAGAGGCCGGAGCCCAGGATACCCGAGCTTGTTCTGGGCTGTCTTCGCTGCACCAGTCCCCCCTTTGCTGCCATCGAGTCCTCTCCCGTGGATTTGAATACAAGCCTTTGGTCCTGGCCTCCCTTGAGCATCTTTTCCGCTGCCTCCCATTGTGTCAATTACTTTTTCTTTTAAAGAGAGAGCAAGACCCGTGCAGTCTGTTCCTAAGTACTGTCTTCTTTGGGGACAAGCTCTGGCTCCAGGGAAATCCTTTCCGTCCCCTGGCTCCCAAGGGTCTGGTCTGTCTGTCTGCCTATCCCAACCACTCTGTCAATGTCATCAGCCATATGTGAGCCCCTGGGAGCCTGGAAGCTTCCGTCAGCAGGACAAAGTGTTCTGTCCCACGTCCCTCTAGCCAAGGGGAGGCAGGAAAGGCCCCCTGAGCTTGCCTCCCTCCTTCAAAGACGGCTCCCTGACGCCGCCTCCCGGAGCTGGAGCGGAAGCAGGGTCCGGATTAGCTCCGGCTCCGTGGGGGGGCGGCACCGGACAAGAGGACAAGAATAGCCTGGTCATCCCGCCTGGAGCCAGCTCAGGATGCTGCCGAGTTGACGCTTCCTCCCTTCCTCTCTGTCCTCCCCCTCAGACACCTCCCCCCATGTTTTCGGGGATGCTCCAGGGTTCTCAGGCCAAGAAAGCATCTCTTCCAGAGGGTTTGCTGTCCCTGGCTCTGGCTGCTCCTGACAGCGTAGTCCCTCCGCAGCAAGCCCCAGGGCCCTGGGGACGAGAGAACGGCCACGTCCACTGCAGTTCTGGCATCTTCTTGTTCAGTGCCCACCTAGTGTTCTGAGGCCTGGCCCCTCCCCACCCCCTCCTCCACCAGGGAAGTCGAAAGACAAGCCCCACGAAGCCAAGACCTTGCCTGGCCCCGCAGTGACCCTGGGGTGCAACACGGCATGTCCCGCACTCCTAGCCAGGGCTCAGAGCCAGCAAGCAGGAAGAAGCCTGCGTTCTCCAACTTTAGGGCAAAGAAAGTCCCCTTTCCTCCCAGTTATTGGACTCTGTTATTGAAAAGTGAGTGCTCGTGACATCAGTGGGGGGCAGGAGGGTCCGATGACCTCTGCTGACCCCTCCTGCTCTCTCTTGCACGGAGCCCTGCTCTCCTGTTCTTCCAGGGCTCAGACCCAAATGCCCCTGCTCGTTCCTCAGAGCCAAACGCAGGGCTTTGAACGTCCACAGAAGGGGAAACGACAACCCTGTGCTGTCTCCCCACAGCCCCCAGCGCCCCCAGCTCGGTCAAGTTCAGCGAGCTGACCACAACCTCTGTGAACGTGTCCTGGGAGGCCCCGCGGTTCCCCAACGGCGTCCTGGAGGGCTACCGGCTGGTGTACGAGCCCTGCACCCCGGTGGATGGTGAGTGGGGCCCTCCCGGCATGGCTCCCTAAACCCACCCTTCGCAAGGGCTCTCCCTCATCCAGGGTCCCCTCTGCCGTCACTACACAGAGTCTAGGCGGCGAGCGTCTCCGTGGTGTATAAACGGGGAAACTGAGGCCCAGACAGGGGAAGGGGCTTTGCCAAGGAGAAACAGCAGCAGATTGGGGCAGAGTGGGAACAGCAGCCTAGGTCTCCTAACTCCCAGGAGAGAATTGGTCATTTATTCTTCCCCATCCGTCATCGTCAATGGAAGATAGGAGGAGCTTAAGGGAAACCTGAGCAAGTCATAGCGCCCCAAGGTGGATGGGTCTCTGCCAGGACCATGAAGATGGGGCGCCCCTGATGGTCCCGTCCTGTGCGTGCCCCCCACCCTTAGGGTCGCAGCCTTACTCCGGGTTCAGCCTTCTTTCCCTTTTGTGGGATCAAGAACTCCTTTGAGAATCTGGCAGAAGCCTTGGAGCCTCTCCCCAGAAAGATGAACAAGGCTGGGGGTCACTGCCCCCCGTTGCCCTCTGTGAACCTCAGATCAAGGACTTGTTCTGCAAGTTGTCTCCCTCTCACCCTGAGCCCTGCTCATCTGAGAGCCCTGCCTGCGGCCCTTCCTCCAGGCCCTGGCTGGGACCTTGCCCCACTTGTAGGCTCCTGCAGGGGGCTGCCCACCATGGCTGTTGGGGGTGAGCCCACAAGTCACTGCTGTTTACTTAGAGAGGCAGAACCCAGCAAGGCCTTGGGGGTGTGGCTGGCCTACCAGGTGGCGCCCTGGTGGCGAGAGGTGACTGCCTCTGGGGTCATGCCCTCACTCTCACCCCTCCCTGACAGCAGACCCTGCCCAGAACAAGGGGCGGAGTCCTGGAAACGCCACAGTGGCCAGCAGTTCTGGGTCAGCAGAGGGAACAATGGCCCTCAGTCTTCCCCGCCACCACCTGCGTGCCAGCAGCTTGCTCGTTCTGCAAAGCAGGACCGTTTGCTAGAACACGGAGGGGAAGCCAGGCCCAGGAGAGCTGGTCAGGTGCAGGACCCAGGAAAGGGCCATCTCTCCTGGGGACAGAAAGGAGAGGACAGAGGTTACAGGGATGAGATGCAGGGGGAGGGGATAGGCTCTCATCACAGTGGCCTCTGCCTGGCCTGCCCGGGGAGCCCCCACACCTGGAGAGGTGTGAGCTCTTTGCCTTCTGGTTCCTCAGTCCAGCAGGGTCTGGACCACAGGGCTGACTCCACGCCCTCAGGTATTCCCGTCCCCCCTGTGGTAACTGAGCTAATAGGACCATCAACTCTGGGTGCGTCTAGACGATGCCCAGCCTGGCCAGCACAGCACCTGCACCCCCGCTTCATGCCTCGGCCCTGGTTCAGGTCCACAGCAAACAGGCCTCCCCAGAATCCAGCGACCCCCCTTTCCTGTAGGGAAACCAAGGCCCAGGCAGATGAGGGGTTTGCTCAGAAATGTCGAGAAGCAGGTACCCCAGAGCTGCTGTTCCAGGTCCTGAGGCCCATCCCCACGTCACCTCACAGGTCACTTCATTCCTTACGGAAGGGCCTCTTGAGCACCCATTGCTCTGTCATTCAGGACTTCGTTCATTCAATAAATATATCAGGCACCTACCACGTGCCAGGGCCTCTGTTACTTTATTTAACCTCATGCCATCCTGTCTGAGATGCTGTTGATACCTTCATGCAGTAGGAGAGCAAACCGAAGCCAGGAGAGGGGACATGTGTGAAGACTCCCAGGGCCAGTGCTGGGGTCTGAGCCCAGCCCGCAGGCTGCAGAGCCGTCTCCCAGCGGTGGCCAGCGTGCTCAGCGGACGTGGGAGATGAAACCCAGTCCCGGCCCTCGGCGAGGCTGGCGGACGGGAGGACTTTGGCTTGTGAAGCACAGAGCACAAACTCCCACCCCTGGAAACCATCGCAGCCCTCCCTCTAGCTGTCATGATTTGGGGCGCAGTTGATGGAGGGCACGGTGTGGGTCCCCGGTTCTTGCCAGCACTGGAGGAAGGAGGGAAGCCCAGGCGAGCTGAGGTTGTCCTCGGCTGTAGGGACTGCCTGCAGATGTGTCCCCCCAGCTCTGGACTGTGCTGTCTTTACAGAAGCACTTCCTGAAAGATGATTCTTGGATTTCAAGTTCTGTGGGATGTGACGTGGGGGATCAAAAACTTGGGGGTATGTTTGGGGTACCACGGTTAAGTTAAACAAGATGGTGAGTTGTTTTTTCCCTCCAGATGCTAAAGGGTCCTGTGGTTATTGAATAGACAGACAGACAGGATGCAGCTTTTCTCAAACTTATTTAACCGAGGAGCCCTTTTTCCTGAGTACAGCCTGCAGGACTGTGTTCTGAGAAACAATCTGGGGAACATTGCTGTGTGGCCAAGGGTGCCCGTCCAGCCGGATTTCAAGGGGCTTTGGCCCCAGCCGGTGTCTGCGCTCTCCTCCCCCATGGCCTTTGCCTGCCCTACAGTCTCCACACGCTGTGCTTTCTCCCCAGGAGTCAGTAAGATTGTGACAGTGGACGTGAAGGGGAACAGCCCTCTGTGGCTGAAGGTGAAGGACCTGGCAGAGGGCATGACCTACAGATTCCGCATCAGAGCCAAGACCTTCACCTACGGCCCTGAGATCGAAGCCAACGTCACCACAGGCCCAGGAGAAGGTAGGGGAGCATCAGGGCAGCGCACCACTGCTGCTCTTCACGCACAGCATTCAGCCCCCCAAGTCGGAAGAGGGTGTCTGGAGCCGTGCTAGAGCCTGGAGATGCAGAGAAGAGCAAGACAGAGTCTCTGGCAGAGCTCATGGGCTAGTGGGGACTGCAGACACACAGCAGAGCCATGGGGAGGGAGTGAGGTGTGGGGCCTGGGGGCAAGAAGGGTGGGAGGTGAAGGGGGGGCATTTAAAAGAGGTGATTCAGGAAGACTTCATGGGGTGGGGTATTCTGTGGTTTTCTAAAGGCGGCTATGGCACAGGAGGACCCACAGGGGTGGGGGAAGGCGGGCCAGGCTGTGGAAGGTCGCCTGTGCCATCGGAGTGTTTCTCAGGGTGCCACTATGTCAGAACCCCCGGGGTTCTTGTGATAAGTGCAGATTCCTGGGCCCCAGGAAACCAGAATCTCCGAGCATCCACCTGGGGATGTGTCTGTGAGCAAGAGCTGAGGGTGGCTCTTTGGTACCCACTGTGAGAACCACTGCTCTGGGGGGAGGGAGGGGGTTGGGGCACGGGAAGGAGACTCTGGCCAGGCAGGAGGCAGGGGCACCTGTCAGATTGCATCCTTCCTGGACAGAGGTGACAGGGGCCAGCATGGTTAGGTGGAGGAGAAGAAAGGAGCAAGGATGTTATAGGCCAGGCCCCGTGCGCTGGGCCTGAGGGAGGAGGGACGAGACCTGAGGAGCACGGATGCCACGACCAAAGTGGGGGGCGGGGGGGAGGGGAGCACTCGGCACCAGGGAGGAAAGAGTGACTCAGTTTGGGCTTTGTGACGCCTCTTGAGGTCATCCTTGAGCTGGGGGACTTTTTCAGGGTGCCCACAGTGGTTGAGGTTTAGCTCTCCAACGTCCCTGTCACCCATGCAGGATGTCCCCCCCGAACACAAGAGCCACCTCCCAGGCCACTCTGCTCCCTCGCTTGCTCCCAGAGAAAGTACACAGCCCATCCCAAACTTGCCCTGAAATTCCTCGCCCTCCTCCCCTCTTGCCCCCCCTCCTCCCCCTCCTCCTCCTCCTCCTTTCCCCTTCCTCCTCCCCCTCCCCTCCTCCTCCCTCTCCTCCCAGCCCCATCAGCCAGGCATGGACAAGGCCTCCTCTCATCAGGAGCCGGCTTAGCCCAGCCTCTGGGAGGTGAGCTGGGCCTGGAGGGCTGCCACTCCTTGCCTCTCACCTGTCTGGCAGGTTTCCCTCCCTGCTGGTTCTGGCTGGCCACTCTTCACTTTCTCTTTCTGGGCGCTTTCTTTTCCCTGCCTCTTGTTCTGCACAGGAGTTGTCTGGCCTCTGGGCTCTGCTGGAACAGAGCCTGCAGGGCTGCAGGAGGAGGCTTGCCCGGGTACTCTGCCCTTCACCTGCCCCCAGCCCCTCCCAGTTCACCTCTCACCTGAGCCAGCTTCCTTGGGAAACAAAAGGAGGAAGAGAGCTGGCAGGGACACGAAGGGCCAGCCAAACAGTGGCATGGGGACAGGAGAGGGCTGTCTGGAGAACAGGCTGTTCTAACCTGAGGCTTGAAGTGTCCCAGGCTGGGGGTGGGAGAGGGGGTGGCAGGAAGTACAGAGGAGGTGCAAGGCCCCTGAGAAAGAGCAGAGCTGCGCCTGGCGGGTGTTGGTGAGGAGGGGTCTGCAGGGCAAGGACGTGCAGCCAGGCATCCTTTTCCCTCCAGGCCACGCAACAGCTGGACGTGCTGGAAGCTTCTGGTCCAGGAGATGACAGTTCTTTCTCTCAGCCTTGAGTGCTGTCCTGTGCAAAATGAGAACTCAGAGTCCTCAGAGCCCCCACTGCATTGCTCACACCTCCCTCGGGCTGTGTGCCACACCCCCTGATCCTTCAGGCACCTCTGCCCTGTGCTGTAGGCAGGATGCACCTGAGGGGGGGAGGGAGATGAGGAGGGAGGAAGGGAGGAAAGAAGGAAAGAAACAAGGCCCTCTGAGGTCACAGGCCGGGACTGGACGTGGGCCGGGCAGTGGGTTGCCAAGCTCTGGTAGTGGCCTCTTATCCAGCCTGCCGGCTCTCCTGGGCCTAGGAGATGCTGGACTCTCAGCTTCTTTCCCAGCGTGCCTCCACAGGGGCCACCCCACACTCTCTCAGCCAGCAGTCACTCACCCAACTCACTCCCTAGCGTGTTCCCTCCTCCTACAAGCATGTAGGAAGCAGCTGCTGTGTGCCGGCCTCTGGGGATGCAGGGCTCCACGTGTACTGGGGAACAGGCATGTGGTGACAGCATCTGGGGGCCCTGGGGGCACTGGGAGCCCTGAGGATGGGCACTGGCCTGTGCTGCAGGGCACCCCCAGAGAGAAGGGTCTCAGGACCCTTGTAGACAGAACAAGCTCACTCTTCTTACTACAGAAATAAACTCCTCTCTCCTGCTCTGGCTCCTGGGGCTGGCTCCCTGGGAGGCAGGGTAACAGGCTGCTACCCTGATGCGCCCGCCACGTCAGGAGAGCCATCGGCGGGGCCCAGTCCTTCCTCCATCCTCTTAGCAGTGGAGGCCCTAGGGTCTCCTGTGGTCCCAGCCTCCTCTCTGGCCCAGCCTTATAGGTAGTGCAGCTGGGGCTGGGGCTGGGGGATTTCAGGCAGGAGGTAGGGGGACATTGCCATCACAGGCCAGGAAAGGAGATGTCGGGGGGCCCTTCAGGCCCCCAAAACACAACCCCTCCCTTATCGTAGGCCCACTCCACCATCATCACACCCACCTCTACTGCCCCTTATGATGCAGCTCTTCAAGCCTTACATTCCAAAAGGCCCTTACAGATGGGGAAACTGAGGCACTGGAGGGCTATGTGCATTGATCAGAGTCACCCATCTAATAAGTTCTGGTCTGGAACTAGAAACCCAGGCTTTCTGACTCTGCTTCAGGGATCTTTCTGGCATCACCCCATGTACCTCTCCTGCCCTAGAACTTGGAATGTGGGGCTGTGGGTGACCCGGAGGAGAACACAGTCGGGTCTGGCAGGCCCGGCCTGAGACTCGTTCCTCGGGTGTCTGGGGTTGGTTTTGTCACCTAGCCCCTCCTACTGAGCACAGGGGCTCCCTTCCAGCTTCTGTACAGCCCCTGCCCACTGTGTGCTGTTTGCAGGTGCCCCGGGACCGCCTGGAGTGCCCATCATCGTGCGGTATAGCTCGGCCATCGCCATCCACTGGTCCAGCGGGGACCCCGGCAGAGGGCCTATCACCCGCTACGTCATAGAAGCCAGGCCTTCAGGTACACCCCGCCCCCAGCTGAGCTGTCTCTCCCTCTGGATCGAGTCCACATCTCCCTCCTTCCCGAGTCCCTCATTGCGGCGCTTGTGTCCTCGTACGAAGGCACCGTGCTCCTGGGGGTGAAGCTAGAGGTGGCCTCCGTGGTGAGTGGAAATGGGGAGTTGCACCCTTACTTAAGGAACACCCAGGAGGCCCCCCAAGAATGGCACTTAGCGCCAGGTGAGGACCGACTCCAGTCGAGGATCATTCAAGAAGCCAGAGGAGCCAAGAGTTGGGCTCCTGTTGGTTAAACGCCCGTGTCCTCCTCGCAACCCCTCTGACCAATGCCCGTAAAGAGGCCAGCTGTCCCCTGGAGACTCCAGCTGCCACCTTAAGGCCTGTCTCTGCCATCATGACTGTCTCAGCAGTTCCTGTGACTGTACCAACCTCTCCTGTCAAGCCTGAAATCGAATCACCGTAACTTCCAAAGCCATCAGGAGACAAGCGGCTGATAAGTCGCTCCAGGGGTTGCTGCGACACCTGCTCCTCTGGCTCCCCTTACCCCCAGGAGCCCTCGGCCACCGCCAGCTCCCTCTGTTGCTAGGTTTCCAAGTTAATCAGAGGTGCCAGAGTCAGCGACGGCTGGAGGCTTCTTCTTGGTATTCCGTGGATCCATGATTAGGTGATTGAAGTCAAGAAAGAAAAAGAAAGACTGTTGCTCCGGCATGAACAGCAAATAATAATCGTAATGGGAAGTAGCCAGGCATCTCAGTAGCTAATACTTCTAACAGGGAGCATTGAAACATGCCATGACAAGCTGTTAATACCCCGGGGTAGCTGAGCTCTGATCATCTCAATAGCAAATAGTTTATTCCAGTGGTTCCAGAAAGCCACTGCCGCTCCATCATTGCCTTCTCTCAGGCTAATCACTGCAGTCGCAAGTAGCTAATACATCTAGCAGCTCAGATCCAACGTGTAGCCAGAAGGTGTACGTGGGCTTGGCTCTCTCCCCACTCCAGATGGTCCCTCCCAGGCCCTCCAGTGCTGGCTGCTGAGTTGGCCAGGAGACCAACCACCGGGGCTTCTCCCAGCCAGGGCCTGAGCTTGTTTTTTCCACCCAAATTGGCCCACCGGGGTGCCAGGCTGTGGAATGTTGGCTCTGGAGTTTGGCACTGCTGATTTTCCATCAGTTCCCTGGGAGGCCCGGCATGGGACCTGGTGTTCTGGGTCTGGGGGCCATGACTTGGTCCATACAGGTGGGATCAAGGGCTGAGTGTAAGAGGAAGGACCAAGCCAGGAAGGCTGGCGATGGGACAGAAGGCAGTGAGGAGACGATGGAGGGCAAGGGGGATGTCTTGCCTCTCCCATGGCTGTGTGAGAGCAGCCTACCATTAGGGGGTGGGCATCTCCCCCTGCTGTGCCCCTGGCTGTACATCCTCCCATCCTCAGGATGAGATGGCTCCCCCTGCGTTGCTTGTGCTTCGTGCTGGGCAGAATCAACTAAACACACCCACTTTTTGTGAACTGAGAGGAGTCAGGCGCTGCAGACCAGGGAGGGATTTACTGGAGGTTATAGCCTGTGGAACCCACCCCACACATCAGCCGACTCCCAGGGCTGGAGGCCAGAGCCACGGCGTAACATTCCAGCAGCTTGGAATGGCCTGGCCCCGTTGCCCCAGCCCCACGCTTTGTTTCTGTGTGGGGCGGAATGAGGGGGGGGGGTCAGCCAGCAGCCAGGAGGCCTCAGCTTCTGGGAGGCAGCAGGGTCCTGGATGAGCCCATGCGGCCAACACCAGATCAGGTGCTGATTGCACAGGGCACCATCCTGAGCATGGAGGGAGTTCAGTGCCGGGAGAATCAGCCAGCCTGGCTGAAACACCAGCTCTGCCACATAGGGCGGTGTGGCCTTGGGAAGATGGGTTCAGCTCTCCCCAAGCCTTGGTTTCCTCATCTGTAACGTGGGTACTGTGGCTCTTCCTTCTCGCCATTGCGATGGATGTGAAAAGTAATGCTCTTAGAACTGCAATGCTAGACGAGGAATGAGTGTCACTGTTGTGTCATCATCATCATCACTGTGACTGTCACTGAAGGTGAGTGAGAGCATTCAAAGTCACAGGAGGAAAATGGATTTGCACCCCAATACTTAGATTTCGAGGCATGCGGTACTGGGGCACATAATGCGGTGAAAAGGCCGGGGAAGAGAAGTTTGCATTCATTTACTCAGTGGCACTTAGAGAATGCCTGTGCTGGGTGCTGGGCTGCAAACAAATTATCCCAGCGAGAGAGAGAGCCGTGAAACAAAAAGATGTGCTGTGTATCAGGCAGGCACCCAAAACCAAATAAATAAGGTAGAAGATGAGGCCACGGCTCAGGACCTCCAGAGCCTTCTGTGAGGACAGTAGAACGCAGACGGGGCCCCCACGGCCGCCTTTGAATTAGAGGGATCTAGACAGGAAGGACGGGAAGGGTCTTCAGCAGGTCTTGGTCCAAAGGTCAGAAGTGATGACGTAGGTTGTGGCTTCTCCACTAGAGCTCTTCACCTGGGTGGAGCTGTGAAGTAGTGTGGTGTGGACAGCAAGCAGAATCCACAACCCCAGGGAAGGGCCCAGCTGGAGCCTGGGAGCAACCTGTGTGCCTGCAAGCAGCTCCTACCCGAAGGAGTTCAGAAACTGACGAAGAACAGTGTGGCGGGGCCGGGGAGGCAGGAGGAGCCGGAGGGGTGCGCTGGTGGGGGTTCGTCCAGGGCAGCAGCAGCCTGGAGGATCCACGGGCTGGACACTGGGTGACCTCCCTGGAGTGGGCCCTGGGATGGAGGGCCTGGGAGCTCAGCCCACCGAGGTCCTTCTAAGACCTCTGGGCCCCTGGTCCACGTGAAAAGCGGACCTGACCAGGGCCCAGGGTGGCTTGACACTTTGGTTGCCAAATCAGCCCTGCACTGGCATGAGCAGGAAGACTCACCCTCTTTCTAAGGGCCAAGCCCGCCCCATGGGCCCTACACAGAGCATCTGGCCAGGGCCCCTGCCCAGCCTCCCAGCCTCCCCGTCAACGCCACTGGGCCCTGACGGGTGCCTGCCTGTTCTCTTGCGTGGACAGCCCACTCGCTATTTCTTTTGAATCAAGTGAGAGTGAATTACGTCCCACGGGGGCAAGACCCAGAGAACCACAGACAGAGGGGGCGGGCCTGAAAGGAAAGTCAGGAGCTCAAAGGACGGGGGTGGTAGGGATAACATGGGTGGAGGATGGATGGGCATCCCTCCTGCCCGCTCTGGGTCTCTTTCCTCTCAGGTCGCTGCTCCTAAGCATGGAGGGAGCTGAGATGGGCGCCATGAAATCCACGCAACTTGGCCAAACCCTCTCAGGCAACCCCAGTCCCTCCTGCAGCAGCTATTAAAAAAAAAAAAAAAAAGTCCTTTTTGTCTGATGCCACTGCTGTATGTATTTACAGTAGGAACGGGGACCAGAAAAATAAGGGCCTGGTTAAGTACAGGAGGGTATACCCATATGATAAAATCTTAGCCAGCCACTTAAAATCACACTGACCAGCACTTTTTAATGACATGGGACACAGATATGTAGAGTTCTCCTACGCGACAGCTAAAATGGGGAGTCTCTTTCTCCGGGTGGTGGTATTGGGTTGGTTGTTACAGTATTTTCTGCATATTATACATTTTTTAATGTTTTACAGACGTTTTAATAAAAAGAATAAAAAGGTTAGATACTCCAAAAGGCATCTTTTTAAAAAATAGCTCCTGAAGCCCCACTAGGTGCCCAGCACGGGAGAGTGGGTGTTGACGGGACACTGGACAGGCCCTGTTCTCAGGGAGCAGCAGTTAGGATGGGGTGGGGGCTCCCCCTCACGGGCACCTCCCTCTCTGTGCTCCTGCAGATGAGGGGCTATGGGACATCCTCATCAAGGACATCCCCAAGGAGGTGACCTCCTACACGTTCAGCATGGACATCCTGAAGCCGGGCGTGAGCTATGACTTCCGGGTCATCGCCGTCAATGACTACGGCTTCGGCACCCCCAGCGGCCCCTCCCAGTCTGTGCCAGGTACTGGCCTGGGGGATGAGGGGTGGGGGGCGCCCCACGGAAGAGCCTGTGGCAGAGGCTGGGCGGTGGGGAGCGGGGTGAGACAGCAGACACCAGAAGCATTGGGTGGGGACCAAAATGCGTTATCCTCTCAGTTCTCCCGCGGTGGTGAGCCCGGGGCCAGGGCTGAGTCAGCTCTCAACTCCGGAAGAAGCTGGGGGCCGTGGGTCTTTTGGGTTCCCTTTCAAGGACTCCCGAAGCCCTGGGCAGGAGGCCCAGTGGGCTTGTGGATGAATCATTGGATCCGAGATGAGAGCCTCCATGAGCTCATCGCCCAGGAGATCTAAGGGCGCCAGGCCATAAACTGCTCATTTCCATAGAAACCGCCCCCCAAAACAGACAGGGTCAGCAGCCTGTGGAGCAGGCCTCCTAGACCGGACTGAGCAGCACCCGGGGTCAGGATAGGACTGCCATCCTTCCCTGTCTCCTCTCATCGTTCTCCCATCAGCATGTCTCAGGGCTCACAGAGGACTCTAATCTCGAAACCCATGACCCCAAATCTAATCACTAGCAACTTTTAATACCAAGCCCTCTTCCCTCAAGGCAGAACTATAACTCAAAATTTCTGCTCCCCTACCGAGTTTCAGAGACCCTGAAACTCACTGCCTCCCTCCGCCCACACACTGTCACCCTTGCCTAGATTGATCCAACCGAATCATGGGAAATAAACACTTCAAGACTGAAAGAGAAGGGCCAGCCCCTCATCAGGCGGCAGCACAGATTAGTACAGCTGGGTGCAGAAAGCACAGTACTGGGGGCTTTGAAAGTGGGGGAGCCCTACCTGGAGGAGGCAGTCTAAAGACCCACTCGTGTCCACCCTCCCAACTTCCCCTGCCTTCTGCTACCAGAAAAAGATTTGGTCCCAGCTGAACCTGGGGAGAAACTCGCCCAGGCCCACCACAGGCCAGAGAAGCTCCTTTCCAACACAAATCTGGGTCTGCCTATCAAGGTAGCCACTAGGCCAAGGGTGGCAAGGAAAAAAAAAGAAAAATAGCAAGCACATGGCCGCTGTTCCCTCCTGTGTCTTCAGCAGACCTCACCAATCAATCCCAGCACTGTTTCCTAGTGAGTTCAGAAGCAACCTCAGAACTCTTCTCAAAACAGCCCTCCAGGCAGCTGATCAAAGCTGGCACTTGAGGTGAAACTGTTCCTACCAACCTGGGCTTAGGTTCTACCTCATTCAGTGGGCACAGTCCCCTCGACCCATAAACTGTGAGAGCAGGTGGTGGGGTCCCAGCTGGAGCAGGAGGTGGGGGAGGCAGAACGGGGCTGAGCACCCTGGACCTGACACCCCCATTCATCTTCCAGCCCAGAAAGCCAACCCATTCTACGAGGAGTGGTGGTTCTTGGTGGTCATTGCCCTCGTCGGCCTCATCTTCATCCTGCTCCTGGTCTTTGTGCTCATCATTCGAGGCCAGAGCAAGAAGTATGCCAAGAAGACAGATTCAGGTGAGCTGGTACCAAGCCCTGCTGGCTGGACAGGACTTTCCTGTGTCTGCCTCCCTTTTGGCGAGGGATGGGTGGGGCAGTCTCTCCCTCCTGGAAAGACACCCGCTCTGATAGGTGGGGCAGCTGAGGGTTCCTACACACAATCTCCATCTCCTATTTCAGTTTCAACTCTAACAAAAGAAAGAGGGGACAGGCCAGCCAGGTGGGGGAGGGGAAGCCACCCAGTCCAAAGGGATGGGGTGAGTGACTGGGTGTCAATCCCGCCCCCCCCCCCCCAGGGAACAATGCCAAGTCTGGTGTCCTGGGCCACGGGGAGATGATGAGCTTGGATGAAAGCAGCTTTCCTGCCTTGGAACTCAACAACCGGCGGCTCTCCGTCAAGAACTCCTTCTGCCGAAAGAACGGCCTGTACACCAGGTAGTGGGCTCTCTGCACGGGGGACTGGAGGATGGAGGTTTGGCGGCCAGCAGTGCCCGGGTGTGGAGAACTCTTAGGAGGCCCACAGACCAGGCAGTGCCCACTTGGCCTCACCCTTTCCTGGAAATGGCATTCAAGCCCAGGGGCTGGGGATGGTCCACAGGAAGCCACCGCAGAGCCCAGGCCGCACAACCAGGGGCTGGGGGCCGCAGCCCGGGGCAGGGCCAACTAGGGAGAAAGTCACAAGGAGGTGGGTACAAAGGGTTTCTGCCAATGACAGCAGAATGCCAATAACTTGCATAATTTTGCAAACCAACCTGCTGCCGTTTTGGGCAGCTGCTCCTGGTAACAGCCTGAAGCCATGATAGTCACTTGCCCAAAGGGGCAATGGACCCAGTGAAGATGGGCTGGGCAGACATGCATGAGTGAGAGGTGCCGGGAGCCCCCCCGTTATTGCTTATGCCCTACCTGTCCTCCTCCCAATTCTGGAAAGAAAGGGCACTCCGAGTGTAGGCACCCTCTCCCTGGGTCCGTACTCATACCTGTTATAGTTGTAGAACCGTCTTCTCCCACCCACCCCCTGAGTCCACACTCTCAGCATCATCCTCAAAGGGCAGCATCTGAGAGCAGCCAACCAGGAAAGGTCCAGGCTGGCCATGCTCCCAGCTCCTACTTTCTCCTGACTTCTCTCCAACCCCAGGCCCCTCCTATCCCCCTCCCTGTGGCCGGCCGGGCTGCCATTTCCAAGGGCAGGGGCAGCTGCTGGGGTCCACCTGAGCCTCACCTGATGTGACTTGGCAGTTTTATGCTCCTGGGAGCTGGAGAGAGACTGGGGGGCTGTGGCCCAGGACCACCATGTCCGGCCTCAGCCCTTTTAACATTCCTGGCTCGTTGGAGGTGCACGTAGGGGGATTGGCCTCTCCAGGCGCAGCTCACAGAGCTGCTCTCTGTCTCGTCCTGGAGGGAAGAGGCGATGTGTGTGTTCATCAGGAGGACAGAGGGAGGGGACACAGGCCGGGAGGCCGAGCTCTCATCCCCTGCCAAAGCCAGCTTTCCAAAGAAAGAGCCATTTGAGGCTGCCGCGACGGGCCCAGCATGGCCACCACAGCCCCGCCAGGCTGGCTCCAGGGCCCTGCCACATGGAACAAGGGGGCGTTTCACCGACAGTCTGGCCTCGCCTGCCTCTCACACCCACAGTGTATACACGCTGCAGCCCCCACGTGTCCCCTACACTGCTGTGTATACACAGAAATCCCGTTGACACCAAACCTGCCCCAGCCTCCAGGGGCCTGAGCCAGCCACGGTGACACCGTCAGCCCCCCACTCACCCTGCATGTCGCCAAGACAGCCTTAGCCTGGGACCCCATTTTCTCCCTCCTCTCGGTGTCGTGTATTTGCCTGTCTCACCTACATGAAGCAGCTGCTGGTACTGTTATTGTTTTATTTTTAAGTAGTTTGAAGATGCAGCTCTGTTGATGGGCATAAAATCAATGTAGATAGAGTAGAAGAGGTTGGAGGCAGCAGGGGGTTCCTTGTGACATATTCCCAGGCCACTGGCTTATTCTCAGAGCAGCATTTCTGCAGCAAACCGCCGCCAGCCCCTGTGCGGGACAGCTGGGGTTCAGGGCCTCAGTTCCAGAAAACCTTCCTGGAGGGGGCAGGGCAGATCTCGGGGCATCAGGCCATTGATGGTGCCCCCGTTGCACCCTGTCCTGAGGAGACACAAACAAGGCAGAGCCGTGGAGGACCCCAGCCACCTGCCCAGCGCCCCCGGGAGCCTAGCTGGCCGCTGCCCTGCCCACGGCCCTCCCCCTCAGCTCACGTGGCTCAGGGGAGCACGGCCCTCGCCTCCAGCCTGTAGGCACCCATGGTGGGCGGAGGGCCCGAGGCGCCATCCTGGGTGTTCAGATGACTCAGAGCTGGGCTCTAACTCGCCAGTGCACAGCTTTCTCTAGGGCTGAGTTTTTAAAGGTAGGGCGTGACTTGTTCCCCTGGAAACAACTCTGGTCTCAGAGCAGGGCGGGACGGAGGGAGGCAGTGGTTTTCCTTTTTCTGCTCCCGCTTTGTGTTGATTCTGTAAAGCTCACTTTGTGAGTTTAGAACCACATGGGAGCTCAGCTCCAGGGCAGGTGTCCAGGCCTCGCCTGAGATCCTGACTCAGGAGGTCAGTGGGGCTCAAACTGTTTGGTAACCTGCACCACCGTGTGATCCCAAGGCCCGCTCTCTAAGGCCCAGGCCTGTGGAGAGCAGACGTGGGAAGGAGGAACATAGGATGGAGGGATCTGAGGACCTGTGCTCCTCCAGGCCTCGCTGTGGCCTCTCCAGCCTGGGGAGGCTGCTCTGAGTGACGCCGTCTCTCAGCCTCACCCTACTCTCTCTAGGTCTCCTCCCCGGCCCAGCCCGGGCAGCCTCCACTACTCCGACGAGGATGTCACCAAGTACAATGACCTCATCCCGGCAGAGAGCAGCAGCCTGACGGAGAAGCCCTCAGAAGTCTCCGACTCTCAGGTGAGGGGCAGGAGGGCCAGGTGCCCCGGAGAGGGGAGTGGAGCAGCCCCCATCACATGGGCTTCCTTCCCTCCTTTCCTTCATGGGGCCATAAAGACTACGGGGCCCCAGGAAACTATCCAGAAGTCGTACGTGGGCCAGCTGCCACCTCCCTAGCTCTGCTCAGGGTTTGCTCCCAGGGGTCATGGGGTCCCTGTAGCCTTGATCACATAACATCTCCCCAAGAGCATGGGCCTCTGGACTTTTCGGAGTCACCCCACATGCTCAGTCACTCAGTAGCTCTGGCCTGCAAAGGAACATGAAGGCAAGGAGAGGGAGCTTGACACAGCAGCCCTGCTTTGCCAGAGCCCCGAGAACTGCTAAACTTAGCTAGTCAGGTCAGAATGAGCTCCAGAAATAGACAGCTGAGTGCCCTGGAGCCCCAAGGATGAGAAGCAGTGTAGACCATGGAGGTGTTACACTTTGGAGGTTTGGACCTGATTTGAATCATGGCTCTGCAGTCTATGGGCTGTGGCATCCTGGGTGTGGTAGGTAACCTCTTTGAGCCTTAGTTTCCCCATCTGTAGAATGGGCGGGGTTAATAATAGGCTCTCTTATGGGGCAGTAGGGAGGACTCACTGAGATTAGGCACAGAGAAGTTTAGCACAGGGCCTGGCGCACAGCAGCCGTTCAATAGATGTCGGCTCTTATATTAAGAAGGGGATGGTGCCTCCGGCAGACACAGAGCTTTGGAGAGGCTGCCGTTAGGTGGGCCATGTGGACGCTGTCCCAGGCTATGGGGAGAGGGGGTTGAGTGCATTCCAGTGATGTGATGTTGCAGCCTACCTCCCCAGCCCTCTCAGCCTTGGCCAAGCGTGATGGTTGCTGAGGGAGGAGCCACGAAAGGCCACTGTGTCCCACGCCCTGGACCTTTCTGCCCAGTGCTGGGAGAGGACGAGAAGGAAGAGGTGCCAGCGCAGAGCAGGGCTGTCCGCTATGTGGGAGGTGCCAGCAAGCCTGGGATCCAGTTGTGGGCCCTGTGGACCGAGGGCCTCTCTCTCGCTGCTGTTTTGTTCAGCTCCAGGGTTACTGACGGGCTTGGCAGAGCCGAGAAGGCTGGAGCTAACACCCCAGCTCAGAGCTGGCAGAGACAGAGACACCAACTTAGGCTGGCTTGCACAGGGACTCACATGATTCAGGTTATGCCATCTTGTTGTAAGTATTTAACTCTTTGCAGCCACGTACATACTGGGGACTTGCAAGGCCATGCTTCCCTGAAGCACGGTTTTTCTTTCTTTCTCCCCAAAGATGGTAATGAGCAGTTAGATTCTAGGCACTCAAGGTAAAATTCAAAAAGATAAAGGGCCTCCCTCTGCCCGTGTGGCTGGAACAAAGGGCTACTTAAGCCGCGCTCCTGTCTACAGAGAGCGAAGGTGGTGGCCAGCGGAAGGGGCTCCCTGTGTTGCTCTGGTCAGCCTCCTTGACCTTGTGCAGAGGGCATTGTCAATCCACCCTCACTGGCTGAGCGTCGACCCTTCAGAGAGCAAGCCCTCCAAGTGCAGAACATATTGGCCGACGTCTCCAGAGCTTTTCGTGGCCATCCCTGCCTGAGTCTGGAGGTCCCTCACACAGGACGCAGAGCTGGTCTCTGAGGCCACGCCAGGACCCCAGCCTTGAAGAAGTCGCTGGGAGAAGAATCCCTATCCCAAGACCATCCTACTTCAGAAGTTACCCCCAGGGCGGGTAGAGTACCCGGAATCCTCCACTTAGCGGTTGGTCTCATTTGTTCAAAACAAACCCATCACTTGAACACTATTTCCATAGCAACCTGGAAGCAGTCAGCCCAGGAGCACATACTCTAGAGAGAGGAGGCTTCCTGGTTCCAGAGGTCAGTTGTCACAGCAGAATGCTCACACTCCCTTCGGAGGGCAGTGGACCACAGCCCAGGCCTGCAGCTCACCTGTAGAGTTTAGGATGGTGCAGGATTTGATTTGGGGCTCATTTGGGTTGAGTTGGGTTTATTTACTCTGAAAGCTAAGTTCCATGAAGGCAGGGACTTATGACAGTTCTGATCACTGTTGCATCCCCAGTGTTCTGCACAGCGCCTGGTCCATGGGCCCTCCATACATATTTGTTGAAAGCATGTAGGGTCATTGGGGAAGCCAGTCAAGCTGAGCCAACTCCAGACCAAGTATGGTCAGCAGGATAGAAAAACAAAGATTCGTGGTTGTAAAGTTACTCCTTGTTGACCAGCACCAGAACTCACACATTCAAAGAGCTGAGGCCCTTCAAAGTAGCACAGATGACAACAGCCACATCCCCAGGGGCTGCGCTCAGCATCCCACATGCCTCACCACTTTATAAAAGCATCACAGCGACCCTCCAAGGCAGGTATTAGTGTCACCTGTTTTGTACAGATGGGGAAACTGAGGCTTAAGTGGGTTGGCTCAGGTCCAATGGCCAGAAAGTACAAACCTGGGATCCCGGCTCCCAAGCTGCAGGGCCAGATCCTGCACACAGGACTTCTGATGGCAGAGCCCCTCAGTCCTACCCTGA
Source organism: Ceratotherium simum simum (assembly GCF_057802395.1). Lineage (NCBI taxonomy): Eukaryota > Metazoa > Chordata > Mammalia > Perissodactyla > Rhinocerotidae > Ceratotherium > Ceratotherium simum. Next base: position 54,297,781 of record NC_141915.1, on the reverse strand, counting down.
CTTGAATCCGGTGATATTGCCCTCACCGCAGACCTTTCTGGAAAAGCCTTCAGAACCGGCTGATGAGACGCTCCTGAGAACAAGTAACTGTGCATTTTCTAAAAAGAAAAAAACTCTAGCCGTTTTCAAATGATAAAGACAGACACTCAGAGGAAAGTGCTACAGACACTGAAGTTGTTCCTAAGAGACCCCAGCAGCTTTGAGCAATGGATTGCTGGGGTGACTGTGCAGCCCCATCAGAGGGCTGCTCTGAAGGGGAGACACTCCTGTGAAAAGCATCGTTGTGGTCAGTGCGTGGCCCTGGACTTGAGTCCCAGCTCTGCCCATTACTGACTCTGGGCTGGGGAGTCCTTCACAGCCCTCACCCACACCACGTGGAGTCCTGTCCTTCCAGAGGGCTGTGACAAGGAGGACATTAGGGAGATGGAGTCATCACAGGGGCCTGGAAAAGGCAATCAGGTCACTTGGGTCTGTTTGCTCTAGAATTGTTCTTGAAAACCAGGCAGTTGGCTTTAGGGTCACTGCAGGTAGTCTAGGATCCGGGAGGATTTGCCGGAGCATTGGCGTCTTCAGAGATGAAAGAGCCCAGGAAGACCCTGAGAATGTTCAGCCATCAGTCGCCTGTGTCCCCACAGTCCCAGGGCACTGGTATGCTGTGCTCTTACTAAACGTTCCATTGTTAAAATGTTGAATTGCTTCCATTACGTGTTGGTAAAAAGCCACCGCTCCAGAGCCCATAAGTGTCCCCAAGAAAACCCCAAGCAGACTGCTCCGTGATTCTGCAAGTACAGGGTTATGCCTGGTTCGGCAAGAGGCTGGCAGGACCCTGCTTCAGCCAGAGGCCTCTCCTCTGTGTGTCTGGCGTCAGATTGGAGTTTGTGCCTTAACCGCTAAGGAGGCCTGGATGTCAGCATGTACCCAGGATGGTGAGGGCAGCTCTGGTGGGTGCAGCGGGGGGCGGACGCTGACTTCTCAATGCTTGTGTCTTGAGTCTGCACTCTGAGGACATGGAGGTGATGGAGACATGGCCCTGCCTCCTAGGAGCTCCCAGTGGGCTGCAGGGCACAGACTTGGAGACAGAGCAGCTGGCCTCCCTCTTGTTACAAGCATAAATAAGCAAATCCTTTCACGACTCACTCGACTACACGTCAGTGTCTGGAGTGTAGAGCGTCCACCATCGTGACTTTCAATTTGGAGCTTATGGTGGAGCCGCTGTTGGTCTTCCTGTCCATGTTGGTGTCTACAAGGGCATATCCCTACAGGCCAGCAGCCACACAGGCCGGCCCCTCAGTTTCAGCTGCTCTGGAGAATGACTGCCTGTCTTTTTGAAGTCCCCCGCGCCCCAGGTCCTCCAAGAGTGAATTTTGCATATGCCGCCTGGTTTATATTCTACGTCAGACCACCCAGAACTCACTCTTCAAAACTGGCAGAAATCTGCCCAGCCGTTTCTCTGTGATATGGTAATAAACAAAAAGTCCATGTTACTCATAAACAAACACACATGATACGATGTGAGAAAGGCCATAGCGGGGCTATGGGGGAAGGCTAGAGGAGGAGGGGGCAGGCTCTCCCCAGAGGGCACAAAGGTTGGGGGGGACCTGCACACGGAGAGGTGCTGGAGAAGGGCGTCCCAGGCAGGGGGACATACGAAGTCTGGGGTTTAAAGAGCCCGTGGTTCGTTTGATGGAACTTCTGAAAACAAAGCATGGCCGCATTCCAACTCCATTTTCAAAGTAAGAGCCCACGTTTGGTAGAAAAATCACATAGTTGCACACAAGTAAATCTCAATGGAGAAGAAAATTCCAAGCCAATGGCAAGCCTCTTCGAATTGATATTCAGTTTTTTGTGATAGGCACAGATAATTCAGCTCATTAGAATGGAATTAAGCCTATGTGAAAAAGTAAGAAAAGATGCAGGACAAATGAGAGTTTATATAATATTTATTGAGCACCCAGTCGTAACAGTGAACATTCGTGGAGCCCTTGCTATGAGCCAGGAATGACTCTAAGGATTGTTTGAGAACCGCACCACTAAATCCTCAGAGCCCCCTGGGAGGCCTGGTGGCCTGATTGCTGTTTTCAGGTAAAGACAAGGAGAAGGGTGAAAAGGGGAGCCCCCACAATGAGCCTAGGCCCCGCCTCTGGTCCCCCTGCACACCTACTGGGTGCCACACACGGATTGGGCCCTGGGAGGGGTAAGTGCTGGTTTTGCCCTCCAAGGAGCCCATTCATTCCTTCCTTGGTGCATTGATTCAACAGCTATTTGTTCTGTACCCACTGAACAGTACAGGCACTGTTACATGTGGCGACTACAGTACTGAGTAAGCCCGAGTCTTATGAATGTTACATTATGGTGTGTTATGATCTGTGAGGGAAGACCACATGTGTACAAATAATCACGTTTTCATTTCTCATTAAAATATTATGGCACCACAGTAACTAACTTCAGGAGGAAAGTGGCAAACAAAGGCTTCCTGTTTCCCGTAGTGCAGGGCAGATGAAGCACTGTGAGGAGTCCTAGGGAAGGTCACATCCCCCTGGAGGCTCGCGGAGGGCTGCCTGGAAGAGGTGGCTGGCCTGGAAGTGTGAGCAAGACTGGGAGGTGCATAGAGGGGAGCAGTGTGGGTTTGCGTTTGGCTGAGTGGTGGTGGTGGTCTGTCGGCACCTGCCCTCTGCTGAGTGTCTCTGATCTTGTATCAGAGTTTACCTCTTGTCTGTCAGGTTGGGCCATGCATCTAATAGACTCAGCGAGGCCCGGGGAATCTTAGCCTGCTCCTCCTTAGCCTGACCCACACAGGCCTGGGAAGCCCAAGCTTGTGCCCCGCTAGCAACACGCTACAGGCAGGGCAGAGAGCGCTCAGGGAGGAGGAGGCAAAGCTTCACACTGGGCCCCTGTTCTGTCCCAAGGCCTGTGCTTTACATGTTCTCATTTAACATCTACTCGCCCCACTGCACACGTGGGAAGACCCCCATTTAACAGTTGGGGAAACTGAGGCTCAGAGAAGTCAAGCAGCAAGCCTTTGGTCACAGAGCTCAGAAGTACTGGCAGCAGGGATTCAACTCTAGGCCCAGCTGGCTCTGAGGGCCATGTCTGCTGCAGCCTGGCCTCTCCCAGCTGCCCGGCACAGAGGGGAGATTGAAGGAGAGAGGCCATCACTGACCCCGACCGCACCCCCTACCCCAGTGACCTCCAGGGTGGCCCCTGACCACAGGCATCTCTGACAGGTGAGGGCGGGCGCACACTGGCTGTCACTTGACCTGTAAGGGCACCGTTAGCATGTGTGACATTGTGTCTGAGCAGACGATTGTCAAAGGACATTCCTGGGAGATTTCAGCTGTTTTAGCACAGGGAGCCTAGAGCCCTGATAAAATTGTGCCTCAAGGGGGTGTCCAGTGAGGGAGACACTTAGCACATCCCCCCACCCTACATCAAATCCCCAGGAGGCTGCAGCCCCTGCAGGAGAGGCCCGGCTAGGATCCACAGGGACCAGTGCATGGCTGGGCTTCAGGCTAGACTCAGTGCAGAGCCCCTGGGACCGCAGATGATGGAGGGGCTCCAGCTTCCAGGCCCCAGAGGAGTTGCACGGGGTGACCTCCTGTCATCTGGGGCAACACATTCCTGCCAGACTTTGTGAGATGCAACAGAATGAGGGCGCCCTGCCTGGCCCCGGGGTCTCGACACTCAAGCCCAGGACGCGCCCACCCCATCGTCTGCTGAGCATGGGGCAAGAGTCCCTGCCTCTAGAAATGAACGGAAAAGCAAAAGGCTTTCCTTTGCTCCCTCTTTTGTTCGCGTCTTTTCTCGGGGTCCTCCCTCCCGCTGGCCCCCTCCCTGCTCCCACCGCCAGGCCTGGAGTCTGCGCCCCGCTCCCCAGGCCCCGGTAATTGCTGATTGAGTAGCTTTGAGGAGCTGTTAAGAGGCCCGGGAGCTGAAGCCGTCGCCTGATTGCCTGGCGGCCTGGCGGGACTGCCCGTGAAAGGCCCCCTTTGTGCTGGGCCGGTTACCGGGAAGCTGCATTCAATTACCGAGGGCCTGCGAGAGTTGAAAGCCTGAATGGGAGCCCCTGGCCCCTCTCGCTTTCTTTATTCTCTTCTCACCCCACCCCCACCCAGAAAAGAAACAGATGTTCACGGAGATGGAGGAGGGAGAGCCGTCGCTGATGCAAAGACCCCCTCCTTTGGCTTCTGAGAGCGGGGGGAGGGGCAGACTCTAACTCGCCTTCTCCTCCCACAGCGCTGGCTTCGTTTGGGGACTGTAATAATTTGGATGAAGAGGCTTTGGGATCTTGACCCCCAGAAGGGCCAGGGAGACCCATTCCCCACCCAGTTGTGCCTCACTCTGGACGGGGGAGGTTGAGGGGACAAGGGGCCTCTCCCTTCTCAGCTATCTGAGCACTGTCAGCCTCCCCCATCCCCTGGCCCCTTCTGATCCCTCCTAGGGGGGTTCAAGGCCCCCTCCCACCCAAACCCACTCTCATTCTCTCCCTAATAATACCTTTACAGCATTCTCTCATATGTTAGCTCAGTTCACCCTGTGATCTGCAGGGATCTACCCATTTTACAGACAAGGATACTGAGGCTGAGAGAGGCTGAGTCATGGGTCTAAACTTACCTAGCTGGTAAGGGACAGAGCCGGAACTTCACTGTGCCATGGTCACCTTCTACCCCAGAGACTCATTCGCTCTGGGATGGGCCCACACTGATTTGGGGATTTCTCCCCAAGGCTGAGACCTGGGGCTAGCCAAGTTCTAGAACCTCTAGCAATGATGTTGACAACTATGCAGCCAGTTAGCAGGTGCCCTCCTGGAGAGACCTAACCTGTAGGGGAAACTGTGGGGCACCCCTCTGTCACCCCGCACACTCACAGACCCTCAGTGCTCCTGGGCCGGGAACCCCAGCCTCCTGCCTCATGGTATCCACCACACTACACCTTGCTCAGACTTCTGCCTCTGGGCCAGCCTCACCGCAGCCCAAGGCATCAGGTGCCCACCCCTCAGCCCCTGCCCTGCTCTTGGCATATGGAACCCTCTGATCTGTGCGGCCCCTTTGTTGCCTCCTGAGCCAGCAGCTGGGCAGTAGGCAAAGAAAGGGGCTTGTATTGTGCTGCGTTGCGTCATGGGGAGACCAGGAGAGGGACTTTCCATTGTCTTGGGCAGCCAGCTCTGCCTGCCAAGAAGATTGAGGTCCTGGGGGTGTCTGCCAGGGCGGCGATGAGGAGAGCACTGGGGCTGTGGAGGGGTGAGGAGGAGGAGCAGAGGGGCCAGACTAGGGAGGATTAATCCCCACTGGGAGGGCAGAGGGGCTCTCATACCCATCTTGTGACGCCTAGGCAGGAGTGTAGGAGTTAAGCGCTTGTGTGGGCTTTGGAAAATCAGGCAGATCTGAGTTCAAGCCCAGCTCATTATTTCCTTGGGCGAAAAACCCTCACCTCTCTGTACTGGTGTTCTCATCAGAACTCATGTAACAGCAGTAGCTACAGCACAGAGGTGTCAACGTTAAATACAGGAACGCAAGTCAGCATTTCCTGCTGTCTGGCAGAGCACCTGCTCTGGGAGCTGGTATCATGATAGTTCTGTACATTGTACCTATTTCTCTTGAGGGTCTGGATGCCATAAAGGACTGAGTTCCTGAGAACAAGTGCATGTTACATTTCCCATCGCTCAGACCCTTCGGGCGAGGTCAGCTCTCCACTTTCCTTACCTGTAAAGCAGGACACAGCTCATCATCGCAGACTCATTTGTATTGAGCTCACTGGGTTTTCTTGCTGCCATTCTTTTCCCAAAGTATGTTTTACTTAGATTGATAAAATTTGCTGCCTCCCAGCATGTATTAGCCGGGCAGAGATGAGGCCACCTGAGCAGGGTCTCCTGAGCTGTATTTTGTAGAGAGTGTACTCTTCGCTAAAATCAGAGTGCATCTCTTCCAGAGAGTTCTGAGGGCGTTCCCATCTGTTGTCTTATTAGTTCTCAAAACATTGCTGGCAGCTTGGGGTGGGGGAGGGGCGCACGATATTTTTAGCTCCACAATTCAGATCTGAATGCTATTTTATTTGACAATGCAGATTGACTCTTGTCTCATGCTGATTTCCCCAATAGGCAGATAAAGCACAAAAGCACCAACGATTTTAAGAATAATGTAATATGTTATACTTCTTTTAACAGCTTCAGGGTGGTCATCGTGTGAAAATTGAGAACTTTCGTTGATGTTTTTCTCATGCTTGTTTTGTAACTGAGTGCTGCTCTTATTCTGGATCACAATGGGCGAGCAGCAGCATTTGTTCAGTGCCAGGAGCCTCTAAAGGTCTTATAATCTGGCCCTGGCTTTGGCCCCAGTCACGCGATGTCAGAGGCTGGAGCAGGATTGAAACTCAGTATATCGTGCGTGAACCTCTGTTTCAAAGTGTAGGTTTTGTGATCGCTCAGGAATGGTGAGGTCGACAGATCAGGAGATGACTGCCATTGAAAAGACAGTTTGTCACTCACGGTCCCAACAAGAGGGGCCACATGGGGAAGCACCAGGGTGGGGCAGAAGGCAGAGGGAGCCGGAGGAAACGTGGAGAGGAGCCTTTATTGTGGTTTCCACAGGAAAGGCGGGCAGGGGAAGCAGGCTTAGGCTAGTTTAAATATATTCAGTGGGCTCTGCAGTGTAGCTGTCCCCAGTTGTCTGGTACCTGGCCCTGGGGTGATTGGGGACAGGGGATCATGGGTCCCTGTGTGAGAGCCCATTAGAGGAGGTGGTGGGCGTGTGGGCTCTGGATATGAAAGGCCGCTTACGCTCTCTAAGAATTGACAGGCCCCGGGAGGGGCAGTCCCTCTGGGGTCAGCAAGGCCCCAGATGTCAAAGCATCAGAAATACAGAAAATAAAGTAGCGTGATTAATTCAACCTGGAAAACATTCTGCTAAGTGAAAGAAGCCAGACACCAAAGTCACATATTGTGTGATTCCATTTGTATGAAATACCCAGAAGAGGTAGATCCATAGAAACCAAAAGTGGATTGCTATTGGTGGTTGCTGCTGGGGTCGGGGGTGATGGGGAGTGCCTGCTCAGTGGGGACAGTGTTTTACTTTGGGGGGATGAAAGTGTTTTGGAACTAAACAGAGGTGATGGTTGCACAACTTTGTGAATGTACTAAATGCCACTGAATCATACATTTTTAAATGGTTAACTTTACGTTATGTGAATTTCACCTCAATTTTAAACAACTTAGAACTCAGGTCTTGGGATTCCTATCAGGCTGTGTGCCAACACTGTGGTAGACGCTTCATATCCATGATGTGCTCTGAAGGAAGCAAAGGTGGGCGTAAGAGGCCGTTATACCCCTCGGCAGTGAGGGGCTGAGGTGCCCCCAGTCCAGGGCTTGGAAGAGGCCAAGCGGAGATTCAAACCACAGTGCTCTTGGGGCATCCCTGTGGCGTAGTGGTTAAGTTCATGCGCTCCACTTCAGTGGCCTTCAGTGGCCTTCAGTGGCCTGGGGTTCACAGGTTCGGATCCCAGACACAGACCTACACCACTCGTCAGCCGTGCTGTGGCAGCGACCCACGTACAAAATAGAGGAAGATTGGCACAGGTGTTAGCTCCGAGTGAATCTTTCTCAACTAAAAAAAAAAAAACCACAGTGCTCTGTGCCTCCCAGCCCTGACCATGCTGACCTGTCCCCATGAGGCCACTGACACCCCCATTCTCTGTCCTCCCAGGGAAGCGACAGTGAGTACGAGGTGGACCCGAACCACCAGAAGGCCCACTCTTTTGTCAACCACTACATCAGCGACCCCACGTATTACAACTCATGGCGGCGGCAGCAGAAGGGGATCTCGCGGGTCCAGGCATACAGCTACACAGAGAGCGACTCGGGCGAGCCGGACCATGCCACCGTCGCCAACAGCAGCAGCGCCCAGCAGGGCAGCCTCTTTCGGCCCAAGGCCAGTCGGACCCCAACGCCCCAAAACCCCCCTAACCCCCCGAGTCAGCAGAGCACCCTCTACCGTCCCGCCAGCAGCCTGGCCCCTGGCTCCCGGGCTCCTATAGCAGGATTTTCATCATTTGTTTGACGTTGGAAGAGGAAAAAGAAAGAAAAATGGCACCAAACTCCCCCTCCAGCCCTCCCCGCACCGCCTGCCAGAAAACAAAAACACCAAGAAACCAAGTCAACTTTTAACCTCCTGAGTTTGTTTTTCCAGAGATTCCAGGGCCAGCAAAGCCGGTGCTGAGAAGGAGGGAGGAGAAAACCATGAGAAGACACGTGTGGCCAGCGGTTGGTCGGCCTCAAGATCGTAGGGTTCACTGCTCCTTCGCAGTCAGCGCCGAGTTGGGGGAGCAGTTGCAGTGGACATGGAGTGGGTGGGGCCCCTGGAGAGAGGGAGGCAGAGAAGGCAAAGGACTGGAGGGCTGCAAGGCAGGCGTGGCTGAGGGGAGAAGAAGCTTCTGGACATCCAGCTGGCTGCCCGCTTCCAGCATGTGTGGAGCCCTGGGCCCAGTGCTGGCTGATGCTATGTAAGGGGGGGCATCCCTGGGAGCAGAGCTCACCTCTTCTCTCTGCACCCTCCCACCTCCACCCTGTGCATTGCTGGCAGGCATCTGATGGCCCTGTCCACCGCCCCCTGCCCTGCTCCTCACCCTCCACCACCCCTTTCCTTGATCGACTTCCCCACCAAGCATTTGGTTTGTTTAGAAAAAGGAAAACAACTAAAGGGTGAGAATTTGTCCAGCTTGCTCCTTGTTCCTAACATACTTTTTTATTGTGAATCCAAGGAAGAAGCCCCCTTGGGGTGCAGGAGAGTCCCCCCGCCCCTGAGCCCAGCCATCCCTTTACTTGAATTCACTTTCCTGAGCACAGACTGGGAGAGATGAACTCGGGGAACAGAGGTAGGGGCACTGGCCAGGCATCACTGGATAATTGGGCATAATGTAGAAAGTCAGGAATGTAAGAAGGAAGCTTTGACTTTTCTCTTTCTTCTAATTCAGATACTGCCTGCCCTCTCCTTAAAGGAAGAGGAAAAGGGAGCCACTTAGACAAGGAAATGCAGCTTGCCTGGGGCTGGGGAGCTAAGCAGGGGCAAGGGATCTCCATGGCAGACACAGCCCTCTCCCTGGAGAGACACCTTCCTCCTGACACGCACATACACACACGTACCCCGTGCACTTGCAAAGAAAGGGATCTAGGGATCCCCTCTAAGAGAAATCCCTTTGAGTCCTCCTGGCCAAACAGGACACTCACTTTCAGGTCTGTGTCCTCGCTCTCAACCCACAGCTCTAAAACTCCCTGCCTCCCAAGCACAGGCACACAGGAGCCCAGAGGGCTAGCCAAGGCCCTGGTCTGAGGCCAAGTTTGCCCAGTTGGGTGCGCAGCACCCAGGTTACAAAGAGTCAAACACCATCCCAGTAATGTTTTCCAAGCTCGGCTCAGCCTAGCCAGGGCTCAGAACAAGGAGAGGCCTCGTCCAAACTGGACGCAGCTCCTGAGATGCACAGCTTGGCCGGCCGGGAGGAGCAGGTCAAATGGGACCCAGGGACAAGAAGAGCTGACGGGAGACAGAGCTTTTACACACACAGTCTGCTCCAAGGAATGTTCTTTAAAAAGCCACTTCTGGTGGCCTGGATCTTCCCATCGGCTCATGACTTCCAGATGCAGCGGTTGAGGGAGGAGCCTTTCTCTCTCATTCCCTGGGCTGTCCTGCGCCCCGGGTGCCCCCAGCAGGCCCTGTGGAGCAGCCCACCCCCACGGTTGGGGGCGGACGGCTGCCTCTGGGAGAGGAGATGCCCAGCAGGGGCACGTTCTGTTCAGCATGGGGCCCCTTAGGGGGACAGCGCTCACTGGGGGTGCCAAGCACACACACTGCTGGCCCTGCCTGGGAGGGGGCTGGGGCCTGTTTTGCGGGGTGAGGATTACAGTTAGGGGATGCCTGAGTGGAGGTTTTGGGAAGCAAGCTAAGGGAAGAGAGGACCTGTACCCCTCCCCACTGGCCCCAAATCAGGTGACTGGGATGGAAGCAGGGCCAAGGGCCTGAGGAAAGGGCACCCCCAGCCGTGGGCTCCTCCCTACACACGCAGACCCCCCGAAACGTAAGGGGGAGAAGTTAGAAGACGGCTCAGCAGACAGGCTGACCCAGCTCCGGGGTCTAAACGGCGGCCTCTCCACTAAGGGGTTTGGAAGGGAAGCACACTCTTTCCCGCAAAGGAGGACGCAGGCCGAGGTTCTGCCCTGCTCACGTCTGGCATCTCCATGGCAGCACATCCACAGCTGCCTGTGGGTGATCACGCTGCCCTTCGTCTTTCCTTTCCTCTCATCTTTTTTTTTTTAAACAACCTCATCCTTTTCCCTCTCTGCCGCGTGTTTAACCATTTAAGGAAGTTCCCAGTTTGCATTAGGGAATTATTTTAGCCTAACCCAGTGAGGGATTTGCGGGGGAAGCGGGGATGAGTAAAAACATTGTGTGTGTGTGTGTATATATTGCACATGAGGCCACATTTCCTTTGCCTTTATGAATCACCTGGTGCACTAGGATGTTCACCCTCCCCGTCCCCACGTGCTCACTCACACCCATGCTGACACACACGTGCACGCTCGGGATGGCGCCCGTGCACGCCTGGGCTCACGCACGTGCACACACAGATGCAGATACGCACAGGATGCACATCCACATGTGTGCTAGCAAAGAGCCTCTTGGACTCCCTCCAATGGCTTGAGTTGTCCCTCTGTGAGGCACAGGCAGCCTGAGTCACTCCCACTTGGGGCGTGGCTGGGATCTGTGGTCTGAGAGGGCGAGGACGCTGTGCAAACCAGAGCCCTTAGACGAGCCCATGAAGGCGGGCTGAGCCCCAGGTGCAAGTCTCACCTCTAGTCCACACCCACCCACCTGAAGTGTTGCCTCCACCACCCCAGCCACATCTGGAAGCCCAGGTCTCCAGCTGTGGAGCCCTAGATTTGTAAGAGGACATCTCTTCACCCTTGTTTACATATCTGCTGGGGCAGTGGAGGCTCCCAGCACCCCCAGATTCCTGGCTGCCTTGGAAGGGTGTGGTGGGCACAGCCCAGGGGTAACAGGGGGCCTCCCTGACTTGTCCGTGTACCTGCACCTGAAGCAGGTTCACACCAAGACACTCGCCACCTGGCACCTCTGGCTTTGCCTTGCTGTGCCCTCAGGGAGTCTCCTGGTGTTGCACCCGGCAGCCCACGCCTGGCGCTTCGGGGCTGCCCTTCCCCCTCCTGGCCATGCCTCTGGTGTTTGCATCAGCTCCCCACGCAGACTGCCAAGATGAACCAAAAAGCTGCTCCGGGTTCCAGAAGCACCCTCCTCCCAGGGCTCCAGGGAGTTTGCACACCCAGGCTGCCTCTCCTCCTGTCCCCCGACCTGACACTGCCCTGATTCAGAGGGAACAAGGACACTTCTGGCTGCCCCGCCTGGAGCACGCTGCCTCGAGGCCTTCTCTCTGCCCACACCTCCGTGGGCAGAGCTTTTAAAGGTGCCAGAGCCTCCCCAAAGCCAAGTCTGGGCTGAGGTTTCCCTCACCTTCCACAGTGCACATCTGAAGGTGCCCACACTGGGTGAGGGGCTGGAGGGCAAGAGGGGGAAGGAGCTCCATCTGAGCAGCAGCCGCCAGCTCCCAGTGCCTCTGTCCTGCCCAGCTGCAGCCCCGACCACCACCCTGAGCACAGATGCCCTCTTGGGACCACCCCCCTTCTCTTTGTTTCCGTAAGAATAACCAAAAGCATTTAAACGTGTTACCTTTCTTTACGCATATAGATTTCAAAAACGAAAACCAACACAAATCTTTATTTTTTGATTTAAAAGATATAATGAAAAATTATGGGGAGAGTATTCATTATGGCAGGTGTCTATCTGTAAGAAAAAATATATATATCTATATGTCATATAGCTTGTTAGCAGGTTTATTTTTTAAATGAAAGGTAAGAAAGAAATTGATTTGAAATATATACCGCGAGAAGTCCCATGTCCTGTCAAACTTGTCAGTATTTTATAAATAAACTTTTTTTTTGAGTTTCGAAGCAACATTCATTCTTTTCCTCCCTGGAAGGTAATTGGGGACTCCCCACCCCCGTATCATGCTCAAGCAAGCTGCTCCCCGAACACCCACTGTTTGCCATGCTGTGCTTTTGCAGAGAGTCAGGGGTCCAACTTATTTGCTGTCCTAATTTATAGGTGAGTGGACATCTGTGCCTTCACATTAAATGCACTATTTTATTTATTTTACACTTTTGGGGTAAGAACCTCTCAGCCAAATTAGAGGGAAAATGATAATGATTAATGGTAATCCTAAGAGCCATAGCTAACCCTGGTATGGCATTCACGCTGTGCCCGGCACTGTGCTAATCACTTTACATGGATTGACCCATGGCATCCTTGTGACAACCTCCAAAGAAGGAAACTGGATCAGGGAGAATGTAAGTGGCTTGCCCTTGAGAGTTAGAAAAGCCAGGATTTGCACCACAGCAGCCTAGAGACAAACGCAGCCTCTCTGATACACGCAGGCAAGTTCCGTCTCCGTGCTTATTTTAACTTCTACAAAGCCAGCCCCCCAGGCCCTAGTGATTTGGTGTCATAAGAACCCCTGTGGTGTTTGGTGGATCTAACCTAGTTAATCCACCCAGGTTTAGAATTAGGACTTGAATCGCTGGATTGATGAGCACATCAATTTCTCTCACATCAAGTCGGATTCAAATAAGAGAAAGAGAGTGAAGGAAAAATTATTTTAATCGTACATGTAATGCCACTCAATGAGTACACTTATTTTACATGGTCTACATTATTGTATAATGTACATCAGACATTTATTCATACAGAGGCTGCTCAACTAATGAAAACATAACTCAGGGAATTTAAATATATATATGTGTATGCACCTTATACACTATTTTTACTTAAAACACATAAATATAAATTCATTTCCTAATCTGTTAATTTTGGGCCATAGCATTTTCTTTTTTTGAGAATGGGCTCAATGAATAGAGTTCCTTGTCTTTCTTACATAAATCACATCTATAATGCATCATCAATGAATTCCAGTTTCTGGCTCTTCAAAAATTTTTAGAAATGATGGATTGAGGTCTTCCTGTTTCTGGTCCAGCATGTAAGGAGCTTAGAAGTTGCCACTCTGTCCCAACGACAAGTAAAAAGCTAGACAGACTGAAAAATCAACAACTCTTCTTAGATCCATAAGAGAGGTGAAGTCACAAGGCAAACTGCTGTCCCCAAAATTGGAGGGCTAGCCAGGTGAACACAGAGAACCTCAGAATTTCTTTTATCAGAGTAGAAATTACGGACTGATACAACAGCAGAATCCTAGATTTCATGATTTTTCCCTAATATTTTACAAGTCTGGTCCGTAATTGATTCAACACACTCTTTTATTTTTGCAACTTTCCTATCAAAGCCTTTCTTTTCCAAAGCATTCAATGTAATTTTCAAAGAAATAACTATTCTCCTTTTGCACTCTTATTTTATCCACTTACATCATATTTAATTAAATTATGTAATTACTATAAAAAGTACAACTGGCATAAACAAGTTTGGGAACAGTGATAATTGACTCTTTGTAAACATACAACTCAATTCGGTAGGAGCAGAAGTGTATGGGCATCACAGAAAGCAGGCTATCAGCCTTCGGCATTCAGGGGACCATGGGCATCTTCGGGCTTTGCAGAGGGAATATAGGGAATCTATTAATATGGCTAGTTGGTTAAGAGGAGGTCAGATAGGAGAGCTTCTCCTGTATATATTACAGTACAAACCATGCATACTCTACCTCATGGCCAATTTTCAAGATGACTAAGGGATTTTTCAAGGATAATTTTGACTACTCATGATCTTTGTATTACACATAATTTGGAATCCAACCATTCCATTCTACGCAATTCCATTCTAACTGATCTGAGGATGTTTGGTTAAAGGGTAGTCACATGGAAGACATTCTAGAACAGGAGTCAGAAGAGTGGGTTCTGGTTGTAGAACCGTCACTTGCAAACTGTGAGACTTAAAGTGCCTCTTAGTTTTCTCAAGGGAAATATGTGATCTATCACGGGTCAGATTGATGGGAAATCAAATAAAATAATGGGATTTGAAAGGAAGGCCTTTGACCACCAAAAGCATGTCTTTCTGGTGGTCAAAGGTCGTTGAAGAGGGTTTATTCTAGATCTGGGAGAAATCTCATTGTATTCTTTAATTCTAATCTTCTTCCTCATTCATTTCTAATCCCAGACAAGCCCCTCCCTGCCTGTGGCCAGTGGGCATGGCCTTTGGCTGTCTTCAGCTGCATTACCAGTCAAATACACTAGGAAAAAGCAAAAGACAGTGCCTACACCAAAAAAAATGAGGAAAGTCAATCTGCTAGGAAGGATGAGAGGAGGGGAAGGAAGGTGCTTTCCAAAGCGAAGGAGACGTGGTGCGATACCATGTACAGGTTTGGGTTACACACAGTACTCCTTTCCACTGAGAAAAGGTAACCCCACCTGGAAAACATCAAGAAGCCTCTCAGAACTCAGCAGAGTTTCTTTTCTTGAAGCTCCCGGAGTTACTAAATGAGAAAAGCACTCTTGGTTGGTGAGGCTAACCAAAAAGAGCATGAGGTTGGCAGACCTGGGTTCCCACAAATTCCAGCTTGAACTTGAGTTCAACCTCTACCAGCCTCCACTACCTCATCTGTGGAATGGGTACAACTTCTGCCTTTTCCAACATCAGACTCAGGGAACAAAGCATAGGGAAATGGCCTCTTAGATAGACGTGACCGCCAGAGGGGTCCTCCCCTGACCCCTCCCCATCCCAGTTTCTCTGTCCTGCACACAGAAGGTCCAGAACCATCAGAGCTGCTTTTTCTTTTTGGTGTCCTGATCTTGATGGCAAAGCACTTTGGCAGAGAGGCTTGGCTGGTGACAACAGATGGAGAAAGCGGCTGCTGTCTTTCTTTTTGCCGTCCTAGCTTCTGGCAGGGAGGGTTCACTAGAGCCGCTGGCTCTGGAGTTATGGGTTATGGAGGAGGTTCTGTTAAGGTGCAGGGTAAGAAGGTAAGAGGAGATGAGATGAGCCTTGGGGGGGCCAGAGCAGTCAGCTCCAGGTTGGTCTCAGGCTGAATGGCTCCATCAGACTCAAGACGGGCTGCCCCACCGCCTGCCCCAAGGCCCTCCGCACATGCTGCAACCACCCTTCTCGAATACTGGCCCTGAGAGGCTCCAAGGAAATCCAGGAGAACATACCACTTCCCAAATGGGGGCTGTCTGGGCTGTACAGAGCCACTTGCTCAGAAGCTAAGCATTACCATGGGAAAGGAAATGGAAATAACTAAATAGTGTTTGGTTCACTTTCCTCCCAGCATTGATCATCCAAATCAACCAGGTCCTTTGGATTGGGATTTTATTACTACTTAGCCAGAGCTTCAGCCAGGGCCAGGGTTACCTCGGAGGGCACCAGGGGTCAAAGCCCAAACAACATCACCCATTGCTCTGGAGGATCCGGATGCAATGACATCCTCGGCCGAGACCCCGTGGAATCTGCCCTGGAGGCTGGTTGCAGGGACGTGGGCCCAGTCTAGTACCAGCCTGACTATGAACTGAACGGAGGGCCCCTCCTCGTGGCCCTCATTCAACATGCAGCTCAGGAGTGGGGCTGCTGGGTAGTGGGGGCTGAGCTGGCTGCATCTCCTCCTTTGCTCCAACTTCCTGCAGCAGCATTGTCCTGAAGGCCTTGGGATCTGCTCAGCAGCTCCTTGTGGGGCCCAGATAGAGTGGCTGATGAATAGAGTCACCATAGGCCCTGCTTTACACCTGTTGTCCTGGTGTAATTATTAATACAACTCTCTGGGCCGGCCCCGTGGCTTAGCGGTTAAGTGCGCGCACTCCGCTGCTGGTGGCCCAGGTTCGGACCCCGGACGCGCACCAATGCACCGCTCGTCCGGCCATGCTGAGGCCGCGTCCCACAAGCAGCAACTAGAAGGATGTGCACCTATGACATACAACTATCTACTGGGGCTTTGGGGGAAAAAAAAAAAGGAGGAGGATTGGCAATAGATGTTAGCTCAGAGCCGGTCTTCCTCAGCAAAAGAGGAGGATTAGCATGGACGTTAGCTCAGGGCCGATCTTCCTCACAAAAAAAATAAATAAAATAAAAAATAAAAATACAACTCTCTTTCACTTTGGTCAATAAATTATCTGAGGGGCCGGCCCCGTGGCGTAGCGGTTAAGTGCGTGCGCTCTGCTGCTGGCGGCCTGGGATTCAGATCCCGGGCACGCACTGATGCGCTGCTTGTCAGGCTGTGCTGTGGCGGCGTCCCACATAAAGTGGAGGAAGATGGGCACGGATGTTAGCCCAGGGCCAGTCTTCCTCAGCAAAAAGAGGAGGATTGGCATGGATGTTAGCTCAGGGCTGATCTTCCTCATAAACAAATAAATAAATAAATTATCTGATCTTCCTATTGATGAGTGATACTTGACAAGGGGCCAGGGCCCCACTTCAAGCCCCTCCTACAGCTGGGCCCTGGGACTGCTGTGTTGAAGTTCTGAGAGAACTAAAGGGACCATCTCCTGGACACAAGCTGTGATCTGGGACTCAGTGGGGGCATGGAAGAACCAGCAAGTCAAGTTCCTTCCAGCACTGGGTATCCTGCTCAGTTCTGCCTCAGCCAGGATGGGATACTGTGACCCCAAATTCAGAGGGAAGCTCATCTCTCTTATTGCTTCCTCAGACCCTATGTCCCGCCGCTTGAGGGTCTGTGCCGTCCTGAGGCCAGTTCTCCCTCCTGAGGGCTCCGGGACACAGGTACTAATGTCTGGAGGACACTGCCCTGCGTAGACTTTTCTCACGGAGGGGGTCTTGTTAATAGAGTTGCCTGAGAGAACAAGAAACACATCCTCCTTCTGTGGGATCTCCCCCGCCCTCTCCCCACGCCCACTCCCCAAGACTGATGGATTGTCCATGACATTTGATAGAAACTTGGGGGAAATCCTCGCTGGTGCAAGGCTGTCTTCAGGAATCTTACTGGTCAGCACAATTGATAGAGCAGGAAACACAGGCTTTGGACACAGGAAACCCGGGTTCAAATTAGGGTTGCCAGATAAAATACAAACCAATTTTGCATGGGACATATTTATCCTAAAACATTATCCGTTGTTATCTGAAACACAAATGTAACCGCATCCTCTCTTTTTACTTGCTAAATCAACCAGCTGCCTCAAAATCTAACTCTACACCAGATGTAGAGGCTGTTGCAAAACTTTCTGTACCTCAGTTTCCTCCTCCAGAAAATGGGGATGCTGAAAACTCCTCTGGATCCCTCCAAGAAAAGAAGGTATTAGAAGGGAGATTACATGTGAACATAATTTGTGAACCATATAACACTCTACACTTGTAAGGGATTATTGCTATTGTTCACGGATAAAATGCCACTTATATGGAATCAGCCAAGAGCTTCTGGCTTTAGGCACAATTCCGACTCATTCAGTCCTGACTTCCACTCCCTTACCAAGTCCTGTTCTACCCAGCCTCGGGACTCTTCCTAGCTGGAAATCAGGTCCACAGAACACTTCTGAATCTTAGAAGTTTGGATGTCTCTTTGGGAGAGCTACACCTGCCTTTCGGAGTGTATTGGTCATGCTGGAACGCAGCAGCACACTCAGATAAGGATCATTTGGGGAGGGTTTCACGAAGAGACCACACACCACGTTGTGGTAAGGTGTTGGGGAGCTACACAGGATACTACAGACCCCAGGGTTAGGAACAGCTGGGTGCCATTACCACCCCGGGCCTGACGTGGCGAATGGAGGAGGAGGAACTGGAACTTGCAGACAGAGAAGGCTGGATGGAGAGAGAGACGCCACCCAGGGGCAGGTTGGGAGCTGGAGAAGCACCATCTCCCGACCTGGACGTAGCTCTCCTTCCGTCCTCCACTCTCCTGCCTGGGCTTCTTATGGTCCAAACTCAGCAGAAGTCAGAGGGCACTGGGGTGCAGTCCATACAGGCCAGCCTCCCCAGGGGCACAGAGCAAGGGGGAGTGTGGACAGGGGGGTCCCAAGAGTGCCAGCAGGCCCACAGCAGTGCTTACTTGTGCCTTCTGATGTTGATGTCCCCATGGAAAGTTCCACTCTTAGACCCAAGGTGAATGATAGGCTCTTCTCTTACTCTCTTTTCTCAGTGTTGATAAAGAGTGGAATTAGACCTACAGATGCTTTCTAGGAGCTTACACCAGAATAGGTGGGATTTTCTGGTGTATTAGAGAATTTCAAGGGTCTTTGACTTTCTGTTGCCTGCAACCTCCTGCACCGGCTAGAGCCCTAGGACAACAATCGCGAGAGCTGAACTTTGTCGGGCCGTACCACACCCAGCACCGTGCAGAAGGCCTTTTTTTGCAGCATCATTAATCCTCAGAGCAGCCCCACGATGCACGAATTTCACCTCCTCCTCATTTGACAGATAAGGACACTTAGATGTGGAGAAGAGAAGGGACCTGCCGGCTAAGTGCCAGAGCCAGGATTGGACCCCAGGCCTCCCTGGCTTCACTGCACACCCTCTTTTAACCACCAAGCAGCCTTCTCCCCGGGGTTCAGACACTGCTGGACCTGGAGGAGGGGATTTGGGCACCTGGGGAGGCCTTTACACTCTGGGCGGCAGGCCAAGCAGGAAACATTGTTTCAGGATAACGATGTCCCCAAGGGTGGGCAGACGTTTTCCCTAAAGAGCCACATAGTAAATATTTCCTTCTTTTCAGGCTGACAGTCTCTGTTCTAGCGAAAGCAGCCAAAGACGATACACAAATGAATGCGTGGCTGTGTTCCAATCAAGTTTTATTTATGGACACTGAAATTAGAATTTTAAATAATTTTCATGTGTAACGAAATAGCATTCTGGTTTTTATTTTTTTCCGAATCATTTAAAAATGTAAAAATCATTCTTAGCTCATGGGCCACACAAAAAAGAGTGAAGTTTGCTGACCCCTGGTCTAAAGTGGCTTCTGGTCGAGTCTACACTTGCTGGAACCTCTCTGGGGTTCTGGTGTGACCCCTAGATAAGGTAGTCGAGGGTACTGTGGTAGGTTGAATAGTGTCCCCTGACAATTCATGTCCACCTGGACCTCAGAATGTGACCTTATTTGGAAGTAGGATCACTGTAGATGTAATCAGTTAAGATAAGGTCGTACTGGATATTAGGGGGGCCCTAAATCCAGTGACTGGTGCCCTTCTAAGAAGAGGAGAGGACACAGAGACACACAGAGAAGTCCACGTGAACACGCAGCCAGAGGCTGGAGTGATGCATCTGCAAACCAAGTAACGCCCAGGATCGCTGTTCTGAGAAACTGGAGGATGCAAGGAAGGAGCAGTCTCTGGAGCCTTCAGAGGGAGTATGGCCACGCCCACACCTCGATTTTGGACTTCTAGCCTCCAGAACTGGAGAGAATAAATTTTTGTTGGTCTTTTCCGACAAAGGAGTAATGAACTCTCTTTGGAGCTCCAGTGTGACTCTTTTATCTCTAGGAGTTTAGTTCAATAGACTCGCGTAGGCTGGCAGGATCCCAGGAACAGGCACCCCCTGACCTCAGGCCCCCCTCCCGCTCCTCCCCCAGCAGTCTTACATTTCTGTAGAAAAGTGCCAGCCAGCCCTGCATTAAACTGGCAACTATGGGATGCTTGTTTTCCTGTTTCTCCCCAACCTCCCCCCTTCTTTAATTGTTTCCACCTCTCTACTAAGAACTAAACAACAGCCATTACCCGAGGTCAGGAAAAACCCGCACCACCACCAACCTGCAAAATATTAATCGCAGATGCTGGTGACCAGAACTCCTTCTGGGGGCCTGTCTCCCTCTCTGGCCCTTGCTGGGTAAGCGCAGGGGGTCGGGAAAGTGCTAGGCGCATTGAGAGCTGGGAGCAGAGACGGTGCAGCCAGCCCACGCGTGGGTGGAGGCAGGACCTGCCTGCTTTCTGGGACTGGCACAGTGCCTGCTACTCCGGGAGGCCAGGCAGGCTGCTATCTGGGTCTCTGGGACTGCATACCCTTGAAAAGCAAGGCTCCACATTCCCCAACTTCTAGGACCCAACAGCACAACAGTGCCAGATGGAGAAAACCCCAATGCAGTCAAGGACACCTGTATATATGAACAACAGCTCACACTTAGCCAGACACTTTCCTAAGCACTTTGCAGAAATTAACTCACTCATTTTACAAAGGCAGGAGCTGAAACACAGGGCCAGGTAAGCTGCCCGAAGTGACAGGGCCAGGGGCTCCAGTATCCCCAATGCCTGGGGACTGTCCCAGCCAAAACACCATGTGTCCCAGCTGGAAGAGAGCCCCTCAGGGTGAAAGGACCTGCCCTTGTTCCTGTGGGGAGCTGGAGGTAGAACCCCTTCCCTGACTCCCCGTCCTGGACTACTTCTGTTCCACGGTCTCTTCTGGGGAGAAAATTATTGCCGTAGTTCGTGGCTCCCGGATGACATTGAAACACGGTCAGCAAACTTGGCATTGTTTACCTTAGTGGCACGTGTTGTGAAGGCATTGGCCAAGAGCAGCGAAGATCCCGGAAGGCTCTAGAAGATGTGGATGGAGGGGAATGGCGGGAAGTCAGGGACGCCACCTCAGAAGTGGCCCCCATGTCATTGCTTGGAAGGAGATCCGAGGAGGTGGGGCAGATGGAGGCTGTGAGCTGGTGGGGCCAGCAGGGTGGCTATGACCACATCTGTTTGCAGTTTTCCGGCTCGCCTCCCCACCCCCACCTCACCCTGCCCTCTGTAATCAGCCTGCTGTCTGTGCTTGTCCGGCCTCGTCCCCCTGCCTAGACCCGTCCTGCAGACGCTGGGCCGTGAGTCAGAGGCCGGCTCATCTCTGTTGCCTTCTGTCGGCTCTTGGGATGGGGGTGGAGTTGTTCCAGTCACGACACCATGACTTCACCTCAGGGGGAGTTCCTGGGGTGCTGCCCCAGCGAGCGTCCTGTGCACGGCCTGGACCAGGGGGGACACCCTCAGACGCCCCAGGATCGGGCAGCGAGGACACACAGGAGAGAAGCAGGCTGAGTGTGAGGGAGATAACAGCCACGCAGCACAGTGACTAGACGGCAACTGACACTAGACCTCAAAAGAAGAGAGACTCAGGAAGTGGGTCAACTGCAGGACCTGCCGGCCTCCTAAAGGGGCAGCACTCTCTGACCGCTGGCCTGGAGGAATGAGAGCCCCGTGCTGCCAGGCTCTTCTGAGTCTTCCCAGAAATCCAAGTTTAATGTAAATCCCCCTTGTGCTTATTAGCAACTGAAAATATAGAAAGATTTTAAGCATTGTTGTAGCAGATGGTATCTTCCAAAATGGTTGCAACAATATTGCCCATGGCGTGTGCTCTTCTTGTAATATAACTTTGACACCCCTCCCATCGAAAGGTGGAGTCGATGATCCCTCCCCTTGAATCTGGGCAGGGCCGGGCTTGTGACTACAGCAGAAGTGACGCTCTGGGACTTTCAGGGCTAGGTCATTGTTATGGGTTGACTTGTGTCCCCACAAAGATGTTGAAGTCCTAACCCCCAATACCTGTGAATGCGACCTTATTTGAAAACACAGTCTTTACAGATGATCAAGTTAAGATGAGGTCATTAGGGTAGGCTCTAATCCAATATGATTTGTGTCCTTATACAAAGAGGACATTTGGACACAAAGACAGATACTCACAGAGGAAAGACATTATGAAGACACAGGGAGAACACCCTGTGAAGACAGAGGATGAGAGCAATGAATCTATAAGCCAAGGAGTGCCTGAGGCTACCAGAAGCTCAGAGAGAGGCATGGAAAAGATTCTCCCTCACAACCCTCAGAAGGAACCAACCCTGCCAATGCCTTGATTTTGGACTTCTGGCCTCCAGAACTGTGAGACAGTAAGTTTCTGTTGTTTAAGTCACCCAGTTTGTGGTCTTTTGTTATGGCAGCCCTAGGAAACTAATACAGTCATAAAAGGCCATATAGGGGCCAGCCAGGTGGCATAGCGGTTAAGTGCACGTGCTCCACTTCGGCGGCCTGGGGTTCTCTGGTTCAGATCCCGGGCTCAGACCTACGCACCACTTGTCAAGCCATGTTGTGGCAGCGTCTCATATAAAGTAGAGGAAGATGGGCATGGATGTTAGCCCAGGGCCTATCTTCCTCAGCAAAAAGAAGAGGATTGGCAGTGGCTGTTAGCTCAGGGCTAATCTTCCTCACCAAAAAAAAAAAAAAAAGGTCATACAGTTTCCACCTGGTTCGCTTGGGATGCTTGATCTTGGGACTTGGCTGCCATCTTGTGAGGAAGCCCAAACTATCCCACATGGAGAAGTCATACATGGGTGTGCTGGCTGACAGCCCAACTGAGATCCCAGCTGACAGCCAGCAGTAACCACCAGACATGTGAGTGAGGATGATCCAGAAGATTCCAGTCCCCAGCCATTAGTCTTCCCGCTTTAAGTCTTCCCAGCTGAGATTCTTTACATCATGAAGCAGAAACAAGCCATTTTTCTGTGCTCTAATCCAAATTCCTGAGACCCATAGAATCCAGAAGCATGATAAAATGGTTGTGTTTGGAGGCATTTGTTCTGCAGTAATAGTACCTGGAACAGTTGATCTTCAGACTGCATCTGACCCACAGGCCAGAAGTTTGCCTTCGGATGAGACCAGCAAGGCTGGCTGTGGGCTCTGCAGGACTAAAATGCTGCCCAACCTGGAGGGATGGCTTCTCCATGCCCTCTGGGAGAGGGGGAGGCTGGAATGTGAAATCAAAAAGGTGGGAAGGAGGGGGAGGAGAATAGCTAAGGTGCAAGGACAGGATTATCCAGGTAGAGACAGGATGTGTGCACAAGAAGTCACCCTCAACTAGCAAAGATCCCATTTTAAGAGCCTAGGAGCCAGGAGATGCTGTTCTCCAGGACACTTGGAGGAGGGAGCTCTGCAGAGAAACTTGTGAGTCTTGCAGCCCCACTGCTGTAGGGCCTCGCAGGGCTTTTTGGAGATCAGATGAGCTAATACATGTAAAACCCTTAGAAGAATGCCTGGTAGCTTATGGAAACTGACACATAATGTGGGTTTACTATTGTTCTGATCAGGGTTGGGATTTTCAGACAGTGTCCTAAAGCCTTGGGGTCTCCCGCAAGTGCCCCAAGAACTGCATTGACAGAGGTAAAGCGGGAGGGGCTCTGGGACCCTCACCCCACTTTAGATACAGCAGGGCCACCTTGATGTTTTATATCTTGTGCAGTTTCACTTGGGGGGGGGAGGGGAAGATTCCCCTGCTTACACAAATAAAACCTTTGAAAACCACCCATGTAAGGGAACAAGCACTGGTCTGGGGTTAGAAGAGCTCACTCTTGTCCCAAGTTCTGCTAGCAGGTGGCTGTGCGACTGTGGACAGTCACTTCACCTCTCTGGATTTTATTTTCTGAGCAACCTAGGTGATCGCTAACATTCTATCAATGTCCCTAAAGTGGCAAAACTATTTGCTTAAAAAGAAAGGGAAAACATTCTCTTCTGCAAATATCCAGGTAATTAGTTTATTATAGATTCGATTACAAGGCCCATAAGCCTCCTCAGCCAGGCTCTCTCTCCCTGTTGCCTGCTGGTGGCCTTGGGCCAGCAAAGTTCTGCTTTGCCGGAGGACTTCCTGGATGCCACAGAGCCGAGACTTCACTCGCTACTCAGGAACTCTGCTGACCTGGGCCTGGGACCTGGTCGGGGGCAATTTGCTGCCTGAAGCTGACTCTTCATGGCTAGCTTTTGCCTTCAACCACAACTGCCTTCTGGAGAGCAACTGGCTTGTGGAGGTGACAGAGGGCTTGGGGAGTGGAGACAGCTAGTGTCCTGCGGCATCAAGCCATCGAGCTGGGAGAGTCAATTGGCCTTGACATCAGGCTAGGATGAGCTATTGTTATGACTCAAAGGCTTTGCAGGAGCAGAAGGACACACACATGTGCATACTATACACACACACACGTGTGTGTGCACACGCACACAAGACAACCCTTAGGAAACGGAAACCTCTGGAGGAGGGAAAACAAGCTCGGCAGCCACGATGATGAGCTTGGACGATTACAGCCAGCCCATAACCACGTTTTCTGGCACCTCTTCCCCCTCGTCCCCACAACAAGAAGGGACACAGAGATGCCAGGCCCTTCTCCACTCTTACCACTTTCTTTGCAGCCATTGGCTCAAGACACATCTCATTGGCTTGCATGTGGGAGCAGATTCAGGAGGGAAGACAGACGTCTCTTCAAGCCCCTTTCTTCCAGAAAAGCCTCCTTCTGTGTGCCCAGGGAGCTAGGAAAGTATAGGGAGACCCCGGGGTCAGACAGAAGTCCGAGAGCATCAGAAGTTCAACCCAAGGGCCTGGGGTTTTAGCAGGCTCAGTGCAAAGGGAGGGACGGAGGTGGGAGCACCCCGACAAGAAGCACAGGCACAAGAAACCACTGATTTGAGGGTCCTGTTCCTTTAAGCGCCTGGAACATCTGGGTGGATATGTCACATCACATTGGTACGTGGAGGATGCTGAGTGATGCCTTCACCCCTGGGCCATGCACTGAGCCCCAGGAAGGGATTTAATTGAGGTCTTTGGTGTGGATGTGGGCTGAGGGAGGAGGAAAGGCAGAGTGGGACATTACTGTGGCCTTCTAAGAACTGCCTTGAAGCAGGGTGCGTGATTCTCCTCAAAAAAATATAGAACTTTCCTGGGAAGATAGGAGTCCGCCTGCTTGGTGAAGATGGTGCCCACTCTCCCCTAGCAACCTTCCCTCACCCGCCATGGCTCAGTATAGTAACAAGATCACTCAGGCTTCAGCCAAGATCTGTTTCCTTTCCTGCCCTCTCGTGGTTTTGTGGCTAGAACTGTGGGCTCTGGAGCCTGACAGCTTAGGTTTTTCCAATCTAGGATCTGGATTTAGCTGTGTAATCTTGGGGAAGTTACTTAGCCTTTCCTTTTTTTAAGCTGAAAGATGGGAATAATGATAGCCACCATTCCCTAGGATTGAGATGCAGAACTCCTAACCTACAGTAAAGTACTCAGCAGTGAGCCTTGCTTTTTCTAAGTGATCCTTATTTAGGCCACATGTGCCTGGGAGCCAGGCTCTCGGGGAGAAGAAAAGCCTCTTTTGGACACAAACAGAAGCTCTTCCCTTCCCCATGGTCCCTTTTCTTTCCATCTCTCTGGAGGCCCAGGAGGGGTTCTGGCTATCAGGGGCTGCCCTCCAGCAGAGCTGGGTCTCTGTCTACCCTGCCCACAGACAATGACAGAAAGCTCCGGGGCAGCCCCCCGGAGCCTGACAGACTCCTTTATCAGAAGTCCAGGACTGCCTCTTGCAGATAACATGGTTCATTTTTTTCTGTTAGCTCAATTCTGGGAAACACAAATGGGGATGGGCCCACTCTGTGCCCAAGGCGAGACGCTCAGGAACAAACTTGGTGCTTAATTTTGAGACCGGGCAGCATCCAAGTGGGGACCACGGACCTCACGCCAACAACATGAGGTGGGTACCCATGTGGTCCCCATTTGCCGATGAGAAAACTGAGCCCTGAGAGCTCAAGTGACTTCTCCCAGGTCATACAGTGCCAGTTAGGATTTGAGCCCAGGACTATCCGGCCCAGGGCCTGTGTTCCTAATCCAGATCTTTGAGCCCTTTGTGCATCAAGAGGAAGCCTCTGCTGAGGGGCAAGACTGGGCTCTCCTACTTGTCCCAGGGTCACTGGTGGGTGAAGCTCTGGGCTTTAGGAATCTGGGGACCACACGGAATATTCTTCTCAGGGTCCCTGCTTCTGATACTCGCTGTCTTTAGCTGAAGTCTCTGCTATTTTTCTGAGGAGCCCAGAGCTGTGGCTGTATCTTTCTTGCCTATCCTTTTCTCCCTCCCAGATAAACAAGACATTCAGTGTCATCTCCCACCTTCCTGGAAATGTCCCGGCTCAGTGGTCAGGGGCAGCATGTTAATAACATGACGATACACAGTGACAGACAGGACTCCTAAGTGGAGTGTGAAGGGGCCTGTGCCATCTGTCCTTTCCCTGGCACAGGGACAGAGGGGGCCACGGTACCCAAAAACCTGAAGTTTGACTTAGCAACAATAATAATAATAGTAGCTTGGATCCTTTACATTGAACTTGACAGTTCACAAAGCAAGATCACATGCGTTATAGCCTTCCATCCTTCTGATAACCTCCTGTGGTCCAGATTGTTACCATGCCCTTCCTACAGATACGACTCAAACAGACAAAGTGGCTCCCCAAATGTCACCCAATCCAGATGTTCTGACGCCATGTCTGGACCTATTTCCAGTAAACTCCATGGCCTCTCTGTTCTGAAACCACCCCTGACCCACCTCATCACCTTCTTCAGGCCCAGCTCAACCCTACTGCTGCCTCCTGACCCCAGAGTCCCCAGCCTGGTGAGCAGCATCTCTCCCTCTGGGCCAGGGGTCATCTGAGACACAGTGCCTCCCTCACTCCCTGAGTCCTTGGGAGCTGCTGTCCTGGGAGGATGTATGACCTTGTGGATGGTCCAGCGAGCTCATTGAGGGGGTTACTAAATACATCTCAGCTTGAGGCCGGGGTTACAAGCAGAAGAAGAGAGGCCTGCAGGGTTCTGGACTCTGCTCATTCATTCTTCTGGCCAAGGTACTACGTGCCAACCCACACTGGAGATTCAAACACCAATCAGACACCATCCTGTCCCCAAGGAGCCCATGGGGGGACTTGTTTTACTGTCTAGGTGCATTGGCTGCCCCAGAGCCCTGATGTATGTTAACTCCCTGGGGGGAGGGTGGGTTCCTCCCTCCAGGGAGGTGCCTGGAGCCTGGGGCAAAAGAGCCCCCAGAAGCGGGCTTTTCCCACAGTGTGGAGGGGCTTACCCTGAGTCCTAGGCTCTCTGCCAATAGTCTGGTATCCTGGGGATTTTCCCAGGCTGCTCAGGAGAAGTTGCCTGGCCCGTGAAAGGGCTCCAGGTGGTTCCCAAAAACACAGAACCAAGGAGTTAAAGAGCCTCTGCCCAGCAGGGTGGGAGTGAATAGCCCAGGGAGGGCAGGTCCTCAGCTCACCAAACTCTGCTGACATCAGGCCCTGGTGACACCCTGCGTTGTCCACTCAGGACCATCTCTGCAGAGCTCTGTGGGAGCGTGGGAGACTCAGGATAGAGGCGGGAAGTCAGAGCTTTGTGTGCGAAGGAGTCTTGGAGATCAGCTCATTCCAGAAAGTGAAATGACCTTCCCAGAGCTATACTTTATGGCAAACACCAGACTAGAGTGAGTGGGGCCCCCAACGTCTCTATAAGGAAATAGGATTAACATATATAAGGGATCCTCTTAAGGGCTGGGGCAAAATGATGTTGTGGGAGATCAAAATTGGCCACCCTGAAATATGTCTCTTTACCTTGATTATTTTCTCTGACCAAACTGCCTAAAGAACTTAACACAGAAGACCTGTTCCAGGAAGGAGTTACTGTCATATGATGGCTGTACTGTAACGTAAAATAGATGTTACAATAGGAAAGGCACCAGAAGCCCATCTTATCAAAAATTCTGTCTCTCCCAGGCCACATTCTCTAGGTGGCCCTGCAAAGAGTTGCCAGACAAACATTTACATTTACAAGGGAAATCTCCATGTGTAAACGTATCTCCCGCTCTGTATTGGGAAGAGGGGGGGATGGCCTTATCTGTGGAAACTCTTATCAGCACTGAAGGAGAGGACTTAAATCTGCATACCCTTGATTACTGTAATTTCTGTCTCCCTCCCCACCCCTAACATCCTCCTTTGTCTTTAGCTGAAGATAGTATTTAAGATGAGAATCTCTGCCATTGTGTTGAGAAACTCAGTTTCCCTAGTTTCTCCCATGTATACATGTTATTAAACTTGGTACTATTTTCTCCTGCTAACCTGTCTTTTAATTATTTGGCCAGCCATAAGAACCTTGAGGGAAAGGGCAGAGGGAGAGTCTCCCTCTCCCCTGACAATATGAACTAAAATGCCCAGAACCCAGTGCTAACAAACACTGGGAGGTGTGAGTTTGGGGCGGGCAGACGCACGTGGGAGCAGGCCCCTGCAGCTGTAAGGATCACGCATGCCCAGGTCCCAAGGGCAGGCCCCAGCAACTTGGAGAGGCAGAGACACACGCCCAGGCCTAAAGGCTTATAGGTCAAGTTACACCAAAGGTGCAGTTAAGACCTCAAATCCCTCTCCAAAGTCAGGGGCTTAGAGCTTGCCAGAAATTTCAAGGTAGGTATTCAAGCTTCAGGTTTTTCATTTTCATTTTGTTTCATTTCAATCAGTTCCCTAAATATCAATAGACAGCTCTGGTCTGAAAGGTTGGAGCAAAACTTAGCCTCAGAGAATACTTAGGGGGCAGAGGCTACTTGAAATTCACAGGTCTGGGATTCCAAACACCAGGGAATATTAGCACTTTCTTGCAATCATGCCTCCCCAGCAGGGAGCCAGCAATGCAGTGCAGACCAGTGTCTAGCAGCAGCAACTGAGCTCCTTCCCTGGGCAGCATGTCTCCACTGTGTGCGTCCTGAGGGCAGGGACAGGACTTTATTTATCTTTGTCCCCAGAGGCAAACCTCAATGAATGTTTTTGGTTTTTTGGGGTTTTTTTGTGAGGAAGATCAGCCCTGAGCTAACATCTATTGCCAATCCTCCTCCCTTTTTTTCCCCCTTTTTCTCCCCAAAGCCCCAGTAGATAGTTGTATGCCACAGCTGCACATCCTTCTAG
This sequence comes from Ceratotherium simum simum, assembly GCF_057802395.1. Lineage (NCBI taxonomy): Eukaryota > Metazoa > Chordata > Mammalia > Perissodactyla > Rhinocerotidae > Ceratotherium > Ceratotherium simum. The sequence continues at coordinate 54,269,103 of NC_141915.1, read as the reverse complement.
TTGCTGTATGTGGGATGCCGCCTCAGCATGGCCAGACAAGCCGTGGCTCGTTGGGCACCCGGAATCTGAACCCCGGGCCGCCAGTAGCGGAGCGCGAGCACTTAACCACTAATCCACGGGGTCGGCCCCTCAATGAATGTTAAATGTTTTGAGGAAGGAGCCTCAAATGCAGAGCACTGAATTTGTATAAGGGGCAGAAGAATTCCAAAGGGCCTGAAAGACTTTGTCCTGGAGGTATGCTTAATTGATATGTAATCTAACTGGGAAGGTCAAACCCCAGACACCTGTAAAAAAGAACAAATTACTAACAGCCCTAAAGACAAAACAATTTGTTAAAAATGGAAGGAAAGATAAGGGGGGGAGGTGCCTCGGAGAATCAGGAAAGTTATTTTGGGAACAGATAAGACTTAAGCTGTGATTTCAGGAGGAAAGGCCAGCAGTGGGGGAGGACTTACAACTGGGAGCAATGTGGGGGAAAGCACCAGCCCAAAGGGACCACTGAGGGGTCCCCTGGAAGGCCGTGTTGGTGAGAGGGAGTCTGGAGCCTCGGCCATCTCCAGCCCCTTCCTTTAAAACCCAGGGGAGGGAGCGGCTGATAGCATGAGAACCTTCACGTGGTGCTGTGTCCACTTTCCTGTTGAACGTTTCACCGCTGGCATTGATTAGTAACGATCATTTACAAATGGAAGCGATTCCTCTTCAAGACCCGAGCCCCAGGCCTGCTTCTCATAGCATTCAGGCCTGGTACTCAGGAGCTCATCCCGCTTGAGGTTCACCTGGAGCAGAACTTGCCTCAGCGGATACTCAGGAGGCAAAGGCAGACTTGGGAAAGTGGGCTGGTCAAAGACAGGTCACCCTTCTTACACCCACTCTGGGCCTGGCCTCGGGCTGGCTCCTCCCCGCCCCGCTCGTTTCCAGTAAGAGCCTGGGATGGAATCCACGACCCGGGCGGCGCCGACCCTCGGGCTCCCTTCTCCCGTCGGTCCTGGGTCCGGGAGGGAGGGAGCGGGAGCACCGCCGGGGCGCGGTTGTCGGTTTCCAGTCACTGCTCCGAACGGGGAAGAGCCTTAGGAGGGCCTCGCGCTGGGCCCCCGGGGGAGTCGCGCCCTGATCCCGAGGGCCCGGGGTGGGGGGTCGGGGCCCCATCAGCTCGGGTCCTGGCCGACCTCCGGGCCCAGGCCGCCCCACCTGAAGCTCCGAAAGTCTCAGGCTTTCGGATTTGAACCTAGGAGGCCGAGCGGCCGGGCTGAGGTTCCCGACAGCCATTGGCTGCGGCGGCGCCGTGACATCAGCGCGGAGGGGTGCGGGAGGCAGGGCGCGGGAGGAGCCTGGAAGGGGAGTGTCCGAGCGGCTCCCAGCCCTGAAAGCCCGAGAGCGAGAGGGAAACAAACGCGGGCGCTGACATGGGCCGCCAGCCCCGGCGCCGCGCGGAGCCCACGGAGCGGAGAGCGCAGCCGCGCCGGCCGGGCGCTCGGGTCTCTGCGGACCGAGGTAGGCGACGGGCACCCGCTTCTGGCCGTAACAGCCACCTGCGCCCTGCGAGGCCTGAGTGCGCTCGGCTTGGGGGGCTCGAGCCCCCCTATGGGGTGGGGAGGATTGAAAACGCCGCGATAGGGGACCGTGGGGCGGGGAGAAGGGCACAGAGACCCCCACTCCTCGGCGCCGGTCGCTTCTCACCGCGGCGCGTGCGGGACGGCTCGGGAGCCCGGGACCCGAGCCACGCACCCTGTGTCCGAGCGGAGCGGGTTTGGGGAGGAAAGGGTGGCAGCCGGGCGAAGCCTCTCTCCGACTCGATTTCCTCTTCCCAGACTGGGATTCGCTGGTTCGGCCCAGGGCGCTACTGGGGGTGGGGGTGGGGTGGGGATGGGGGTGGGGTGGGGTGGGACGGGGGCGGGGAGCCGGGGGTGTTAAAGGTCCACCCCCTTGCCCAGGAATGGGGTGTGTGCCGGTGTGGGCAGGAGCACAACAATCGGCGGCGCGCAGCCCGCGGTCTCCCCAAGAGGGGCGTGTGTGCGCCCAGAGTTCTCCATGAATAACCGAATTATTCGCTTGTAGTGGTAGAGGCGTGTACACACGCTCTCTGGTACACACACTGCAGCACACACCACCCAACGTCACCGGGCCGGGGAGAAAAGAGGGAAGGAGCCGCCTGGAAGGGAATGGCCGAGGAAACAAATACTCTCTCCGTCCTCCCCTCCCTCGCGAACCCTTCCCTCCCCGCCAGGCTCCCGCCCCGCCCGCCTCCTCGGAAGACCTGGAGGCCGAGGCGCCTCTTTGCGGGGTGGGGCCCGGCGGAGCTGGCGGCCCCTCTGGAGCCTAGGAGGGAGCAACACGCGGGCGGGACCCGCGCGCGGGGTGCGCCCGGGCCAAAGCGCTGCTGGCGTGGCCGCGGGCCGGGAGCGGTTGGTTAATGATTTAATCACCCGCTTGGGGCGGCAGAGCTGCGATGGGCCGTCTCTAGCTCCGCCCTCTCCCTGGAGCGCCCCCAGCCGGGGGTACAAAACTGCCCCCTGCCCCTGGTTCGTGCCCTGTGAGCTCCTCTGCGGGCTGGGCCGCCGCCGGTGAGTGCCCTGGCCGGGGGAGCTGGGCGGGAATCGGGAACGGGGGCTGGAGGGCTGAGGCTGGGCGGGCTCCCTGGGAGAGGACTGAGCCGGGAGAGAGAGAGTGTGAGTGAGTGTGTGTGTGTGTGTGTGTGTGTGTAAGAGAGACTGGGGGAGGGGTGCTCCCTGCTAATTCAAACCAGATTGCTTGTGTTTCCCGACGAGGTACTGCAGCCTGGGCTTTGGAAGTTTTCTTTTCTCTCTGGGAGAATGGAAGGGAAATACGATGATTTTTCTTTCCTCGTTGTCACCACTTGCAATCTGACCGGCTGCCACGGCCCTCGGCTGCGTCCACGGTGCCTATTCTTTGCCCCTGTATCTGAGCAGTTGAATGGGGAAAGGGTCCCTGGGCTGTGAAGCCCCCGGCTCCTCTCTAGAGCGATTGGGGTGTTGGAGGGAGAATCTCCCTCATCCTTACCCCAGCAGCCATCTGGACCAGAGAAAGCCTTCCCCAGCCAGCCAGCGTACACAATGAGGGGCCCAGTTACAGGAGGGCCTCCTGCGATGCAACTTCTCTGCACAGTCTGGATTTCTAATACTCCTCACGCCTCCGCCCCCTTTCTGAGGCTGGGGTGGAGGAGGGGACCACCGGCAGGATGGACTGAATTTTAAGAGAACAAAGAACAGGGCACAAAGGAAGGGGGAGCTGAGCTGTGGATTTTCCCCAGAAATGGGGAGTTGGCTGGACCAGGGCTGGGTCCAGCCAGGCCTCTAGGTGGCCCCAGGGCTCCGGGAGCAATAATGGGGCATCCACTGGAGACTGGCGAGGCTCCTCCCTGTGGGGTAGCTAGGACCCTGCTGTGAGTGGGGGTGCCAGGTGGGTTCCAGCTTTCATCAGCTGCCCCGGGTGAGCTGTCCATGTGACTGACTGATTAGTGTGCTTTATCTCCTCTGAACCTGGACTTTGCCCCTCCACTCCTTGAGGACAGCTGCTCTTTCCCACTACAGGGCTTCAGTGAAGCTTGGGAGGTATCCAAGTGGGTTCTTCTGGTCTTCCCAGGGATCCTGGTAACCTCGCAGGGACTGGGAGGGGGCTGGTGTGATAAAGTAAGCCCGCTCCCAGGAGGTGGCAGTTTGGGGTGTCTTGGCCCCTCTGATGTCTCCCTGAGTTCCTGGGGCCCCTGCTCATTGAGAACCAACTGCTCATGTTGCACTCCCCAGCTCCAGCCTCTACTTTGAGCATTTCTTCCATTTTCTGAGGTTTCCATCTTTTTCTCTTTCTTGGCCCCTCTTCTCTTTTCCCCTCATGTCTCTCTTACACACGCCCACCCACTGATGATCATCCCCATCTGATATATGCACCCAACCCACTCCTGTCCTGCTGCCTCTTAGAACCTGGCAGTCCAACTCTCACGGGACTGGAAACCAGGGAGCCCCAAGCAAATAAGAGTCTTATCTACAAAGTGGGACTGTGGGCGATGGGCATGTGTTGGCCTGGGAGAGGGATCTTAGATCCTTCTTTTCAAGTCAGGAGCTTTCCCAGAAGGGCCTCAGCTTGGCTGTGGTTCAGGGATTTCAACCCTCTCCACCTTTGGAGTGGTTCACTGATTTCTGTGGCCAGCACAGGCTGTGCCCAGGTGTGTGGCAGGCAAGATGTGCTGTTGACCCACCTCTGTCTGTCTGTCTCCCTCCTTCTCTAGTTTGGATTAGTTGGGAGGGGAGAGCTCAGAGGTCAGAGCATCCGGGATTGCTTTTGGGCAGTGACTCCAGCCTCCTTTGGCTGGAGGTTCACGGGCTCAGAGGAGCTTGTCTCTCTGTGGGGGAGGGAGGAGTCTGTCCCTTGGAGGAACAGGATCTGGGTTGATGCCAGAGATAAGGCTTGAGGGCAGAGGCACAGGGGTTGAGCAATCTTGCCCTGGAAGCCGGGCTTAGGTTTTCTGACCTATGTACCAGAGGCCTTTCCTCAATGTTGGGAAAAGGAACCAAACCCTGGAGTGTTCTTGGAGGCCAGCTCCAGCAGTATTTCTGGGGTGCTCCAGGGGGGATAGGCCCATGCCAGCCGTCTCTGGACAGGGACCTGGATGGTTGTGCTGGGAGGGATTCGTATGTGGCTGGGCGCGGCCCTTCTTTTCTCGCCGTGCGTGTGAAGGAGGTGAAGGAAGTTTAGCCATTAGTTTCCCACATTCCCCCTCACCGTGTCCCTGAAGCTCCAGCTTGAAATACGCATCTTGTGGAACTTTGGGCTTCCTTCCAGTGATGTCCATCAGAGTCTCCCTCAGGCACTGCCAGCTTGCAGCGCGGGGCTCCATGCCAGGGTGGCAGCGCTGGCATCCAGAGCCCTCCTTTGCCAGGAATGGAGCTTCCTGGTGGTCTCCACTCAGCCTCCCCTGCGGAGGGATGGTCTCTCCTGGGGGTCAGGCGAGGGCAGTTTGGGGCATGTCCATGAATGAGGGCTTACACTTCTTACCAGCCTGGAAGAGACCGCTCCGCACTGCTGGCACTTCCCCCTCGTTCCTTCATCCCAGAGGCTGAGGGCATCCGAAAAGCAGCAGTGCCAAGGCCACTCGGGCCACCATCTTCTGTCCTGGCCATCAGGGTGGCACATGGCATCAGCCACGGCAGCCTCCAGCCTCCCTGGGGGTCTCTGAGTTCTCCCCAGACCTGTGTCCACACAGTTCTTTTGGTAACTGAACTTGACCTGCAGGCCCTGGCTTCTGATCTCCCCAGTGTGACGGTGACACCAGGCTCTGCTGCTCCGGCTTCTGTTCCCTGCCCCTCTTCCTCTCCACCCTCAGGTTCCCACTCAGTGCAGCCCTTCTCCATCCCTTAGAATGTCACCCTCGGCCCTGAAGCATCAAAAGGGGACTAGTGCCTGCCCCACCCCACCCCCCACCATGGGGTTTAAGGCTCAATCCAAAAGTGGGAGTAGCAAGGCTGAGAGAACTCAAAAGGAACCTCCTTAGGGCTGGCAAGACAGTTTACGGACACCTCTAATGCGAATCTGGTTCCGTACAAGGACCAGGCTGTGTTTTATTGGGGGTTGATCATGTTGAGGTTTTGTGCATTCTTTGTTGCTGGTAGCACCCAGGGTCCCCCAGAGTCCCAAGTTATCGGACCCTCATCCTAGAAAGAGTGGGAGGAGTTTCTCTTTTCCCTCCTCCACCTCGTCTGCCTGTTTCCAACTGAAATCAGAAAGAGCTTAAGTCCTGTCCCGAGAGAAGCCAGGCTCCTCCATTCTGCATCAGTAAAGGTCAGAGGTAAAGAAGGGAGGAGGGAAGTCAGGCGGGGAAAGAAACTATGTCTCTGGCCACTTGACCCCACCACTGGTAGGGACTGCGATCTGAACCAGGGTTTCGGAAGCTTGGAGCACCACTCCCCCCACAACTGTTCTTCGTAAGGACCCCAAGGACTTTGAAAGGGGTCAGCCCTGGGGCCTTTTGGATTAGGTCTCCTCAGGCAGCTCTGGAGCTGTGTGTCCCGGGTTAATAATGTGTGTTCTTTGAACTTAGGGGAGTGACAGTGGCCAGTGTCACTGGGGATGCTGGAATTCTCCTACCTTTCAAGGTATGGACACAGGGCACCTGCTGAGAGAGTGAACATGTCACAGCATCATCTTCACGGCAGATATGTAAGGGTGCTTACCCCTTAATGCGTGCTTGTGCTAAGGGCTTTACATATATTAGCTTAGTTAATCCTCACAATAATGCTAGGATGTACATAATGTTATCAGTCGCTTTGAAAGCTAATAAGGAAACTGAGGCACAAGTAACTTGCCCAGTGTGGCCGAGCCAGCTTATGACCTGGGAGTCAGGCTCCAGGGTCCATGCTCTTCACTCCCACGCTGCACGCTCCAGCAGGGCAAGATCTGCCAGCTCTGGAGTGAGTCTAGATCCACCCGGCTCCCTCTGGAGACCCCCGAGTGTCCTTTCACTCCCCACTCCTCAGCTGAGCACTCTGCTCTTAGGAGAAGCAAAGTGAAACCAAACAAGGCCAGGCAGATCTGATTTCAAGCCCAGCCGCTTCCTTCGGAGGCCCTGCAGGGGGGAGGAGCAGCCCGGTCTCTCCCAGCTGGGGAGACTTGCGCTGCAGGGGGCGGTGGGGCCCCTACCGGGCACCCCTTCCCCTCTCCTGGCTCTTCCCTCTGTGATGGGAGCTGGAGAGCTGGCAGCTCCCGGGAAACACACATCTCCAGGAAAAGCCCTGTAATCAAGTGAAGTTGCTGAATGTCCTTGAGTCGCTGCCTCCTCGCAGTCTTGGCTCCAGAGTTGTCACTTCCTGTTACTCCCAGGTCGTGGCTCACTCCTTTCTCTTCGTTTCCCGAGCTGTTCTAATTCCCAGGTGGTGAGGGAGGCTTTCTCCCCCCGCTCCCATTGCCTTCCTTCCCCTGGCCTGAGATGTAGTCCTGGGGTGAAGAGGGAGGTGAATGCACGGACAAAGATGAAGGAGTGGACTGGAGAGAGTGGCTCGGTCCCAGCCCACGAGGAGCCGTGTTCCCAACAGGGTGGACTTCCTAGAGGAGGGGAGGCTGTGGTCTGTATTTCCTAGGACTTCTCTGTACGTTCCCTGGAGTGGTGAGGAATGGGGTGCCCAGACGAGGGAGATTTTAACCTGAAATTCTATGCAAAACTGCATCCTAAGGGTGTTCATGCATCCACAACCTTCATCAGATCTCAGAGGCCTGGGCCCCAACAATGCTTCTGACCCTTCCCTGATATGCCTTACGGTGGAGTGGGGAAAGTCCAGGGTTCAGAATCAGGCAGACTGGACTCTTCTCTCAGCACTGTCCTTAGCAACTGTAGCCTGGGGCAGTCATTTGACTCTAAGCCTCAGTTTCTTATCTGCAGATGGGGCTGATGATACTAACTCCATGGGATTGTTGGGAAGAATACATGAGCTAAAGTCTTTCAAATGCCTAGGACAGTGTGTTATTTGGGAAAAAAAAGAAAGAAAGAAAAATTAATCAAAATTAAGCATCTAGCTTGGTGCAGAGTAAAAGCTCAATGAAGGTTAGTTCTGTTTCTCATACTTCCTCCATGACCCATAGTCCAGGGAGGGCATGTCCACCTGAGGTCCATGAGTGGGATCTAGGATATCGTTTCCTGGAATGGGTTCCTTAGCACACAGTCTTGATAGCTGGCACATCCTACCCTGGGAAAGAAATGTTATTCCACAGCTCTCTTGATTACAAGTCAGTGTTTAATAGAGTGGACATCCTCTTCTATATTTTCTAGCAGTTAAAGGGTAAATTATCCAAGCCATAGTGTGTTTTCCTACAATTTGGCCTAGCTAAGTGATTGGCATCATCTTCCCATAAACTGTAGGAACTATAAATTCTCTAAGATGATTGAGAATATCTGTACGAATCCAATGGTGTGCATCATGATTAATGGAAATACCCTAGAACAGCGCTGTCAATAGGAATATAATGCTAGCCACGTATGTAACTTTAAGTTTTCTAGTAGCCACATTTTAAAAACTAACAACAGGTGAAATTAATTTTCATGTTTTATTTAAACAAGTATATCCAAAGTATTGTCATTTCGCCACATAATCGTAAAAATATTAATGAGATATTTTACATTATTTTTTCATACAAAGTCTTCAAAATCCAGTGTGTGTTTTACACCTATACCACATCTCAATTTGGATGCTAAATTCATAAATTTAGAATTTGGATTTCATGAAATTGATAGTTGAAAAAGTAGATTCACATACTCAAGTTGTTTTAAACATACTTAAGGTTTCCAATAATTGAATCAAGTATCAATTTTTTTAATTTAAAATAATTAAAATAAAATATAAAATAACTAGTCCCTTAGTTGCACTAGCCACATTTCAACTGCTCAACAGCCCTATGTGGCTAGTGGCTACTGTCTTGGATGACTGAGGCTTAGAATGTCACTGTAAATGCCAGGAACAGAGATGTTCCATATCAGTAGTAGTATTCAACATTATATTGGCAATTGTAGCAAATATAACAAGATAAGAATGAGGAATGGAGGAGGCAGAATTATTATTAGTTGCAGATGGTGGGCTTGTCTACTTGCAAAGCCCAAAAGAGTCAATCATAGAGTTGATTAGAGTGTGTAAGAAAGTGCAAGTTTAGTAGAGTGACCGTTAAATATATATAAATAAAAAAATAGTAGCTTCCCCATATACCAGCTATAACCAGTCAGAAGATATAGCTGTGAAAAGGGGGAGGATGCAAAACCCATTCACGACACCAAGAGACCATAAAATAACCAGAATAACATGACAAGAAACGTGTAAGACTTGTCGTAAGAAAACCCACAGAATTTAATGGAGAATGTCTAAAAGACTTGAATAAATGGATATGAGGAATTGATGTTGTGATAAAAGCGGTTCTTCCCACATTAATTTATTGTTTCCTTTCAATCCCGGTATAATCCCATCAGGATTTCTTTTGCAACTTAATAAAATGTTTCTCAAGTCCATCTGGAACTACATTAGAAAAGCCAAAAAAATTTTAGAAAAAAGTTAAAGGAGGGACATTATTACCCTACTAGATACTCAAAACATATTTTACAGACGGACAGTGTAGGTCTGGTTTAGGCATAGCAGATAAAGAAGTCTGGAAATAGACCCGTGGGTGGGTGGTGTCTGTATATAAAGAATCTAGTATCTGCTGAAGGTAGCATTTGATGCTTTACTTGTATTTTATAACAATTCTATAAGGAATCAGTAACTAACATTACTTTGTTGTTATATTTTAATTTTTTAATCTATTTTAAATGACCCACAATTTTATAAGCCACAGACATCTTTACTTTGGTGTGTTTCTTTCTAGTATTTTCCTCTATGAGTAGTTTTTAGTTATTACATTACCTGATAGTTTTAGAAGAAGTGAATATTGTCATAAACTTGGGAGTGGGGAAGGTCTTTGCTTCATGGTATTAAAGCCAGAAACCATGAAACAGGTTTGACCATGTAAAAATTAATAAGCACTCTATGGAAAAGAAAACAACAAAATCACCACAATGAAAATGAGTGTATGATAAAATTTGCAGAAATATTTGCAAAATAGGATGGTCAAAAAATTTTAATAGCTTTAATATTTTAAAAAGTCCTACAAATCCCTTGGAAAAAGTGAAGCCCGCTCCACCCCTAGTAAAATGGGCAAAAGTCTTCAACAAGCAATTTACAAGAGAAAGAATACGGATGTCAATAATATATTTTTTTTATTTTTTATTTGTTTATTTTTGTGAGGAAGATCAGCCCAATAATATATAGTTTTTAAATGCTCACCCTCATTAGTAATTAAAGAAACGCAAATTATGAGTTTGTGAGGGTGGTGGTTGCTGTGTTTTGTTGTTTTTGATTCAACTAAATAAAATATAACGCCTGGTGTTGAAGACCATCGTCCCATGTTGGTGGTTCTGTAACTTGTAAAACCTTCTGGAGAACAAGTTAACAATAAGAAATGAAAGTAATTGGGCCGGCCCGGTGGCTTAGCAGTTAAGTGTGCACGCTCCGCTAGTGGCGGCCCGGGTTCGGATCCGGGCGCACACCGACGCACCCTTCTCCGGCCATGCTGAGGCCGCGTCCCACATCCAGCAACTAGAAGGATGTGCAACGATGACATACAACTATCTACTGGGGCTTTGGGGGAAAAAAAGGAGGAGGATTGGCGATAGATGTTAGCTCAGAGCCGATCTTCCTCAGCAAAAAGAGGAGGATTAGCACCGATGTTAGCTCAGGGCTGATCTTCCTCACAAAAAAAAAAAAAAGAAAGAAAAGTAATTTAACTCACTTATAAGGATGTATCCTCCTGAAATAAGAACTTGCTCAGGCTGAGCTGGAAGTATATTTGTTACAGAGTTCAAACAAAACTGAAGCAGCCTAACATTCTTCAGGGGCCCACTGAATGTAAAATTCAGTGGGAAAATTGGGAAATTAGGACTTAATCTAAAATAATGGAGCGTTATTTATTAACACATAAACATGTTCAACCAAATGTAAACAATGGTTGGCTTTATTTATCCATCAACAATGGAAAGTACTGCTTGTGTAATAAAAGGGTAAAACGTTGAAATCAGCACTATCTGATAGAAGCACCATGCAAATCTCATATAATTTACATTTTTATTTATTTATTTTTTTGTGAGGAAGATCAGCCCTGAGCCGTATCCATGCCAATCCTCCTCTTTTTGGTGAGGAAGTCTGGCGGTGGGCTAACATCCATGCCCATCTTCCTCTACTTTATGTGGGACACCGCCACAGCATGGCCTGACAAGCGGTGCCTCAGTGCATACCTGGGATCGAAACCCGGGCCACCAGTAGTGGAGCACATGCACTTAACCGCTACGCCACGGGGCGGGCCCCTATAATTTACATTTTTAATAGCTACATTTTAAAAGGTAAAAAAAGGTGAAATTAACATTTTATTTAACCCAATATATTCAAAATACTGTTATTTTAACATGCAATCAATATAAAAATATTAATGAGGTATATTACGTTCTCTTTCTCTAAGTCTTTGAATTGCAGTGTGTATCTTACCTTTTAGCACGTGTCGATTTAGATGCCACATTTCTAGTACTCTATAGCCACATAAGGCTGGTGGCTGCCATATTGGACGGTGTAGGTATAAATTATTTAATAACCCCCAGAGAGGCAGCAGAAAGTGGAAGTCACTGAGAAGTTCTGGTGTGGACCATTTCTTTCTTCCCTGTGCAGTTCACCCGATGAGCCCTGCTCTGACAAGATCTTAGTGTCCTGATAACCGGGGGTGAGTTCACCCCCTTCCCCAGCAATACTCCTCTCTCCCTGCCTCCCCAGCAGGGATGCCTGGGGAACGTGCATCGGCTGCTTGCAGCTGTGGGAAGCATGTAGTGAAATTGAGGCCTTGTTCACTTTCCCTTTCCTCCAGGAAGAGGCTACCAAAGCTCAGGGTGTTTGTCTCCGGGAAATGGGATCTGCCGGGACGAGGCTGGGCAGTGGCACCTTGGGCCAGTGAGCCTGGTCTGGATTGGCTGGCAGGCAGGAGTGTGGAGCAAGCACAAGGTACCCAGCCTGGCAGGTTCTAGGAGAGAGGTTGGGTCAGGGTTCTGGTCTTCCTTCTTTGCAGCTGGAACTACGGAGAAACACAGGGTGGAGATTGGAGCAGCACAGGCATGAGAAATATTTGAAGCAGGACCTTGTGCTCGGCCCATTCCTAAATATGCCAGCGGAGTGCAGGCTTCTACTTCAGGGTGGTCCTCCCCACCCACCTCTCACCTCCCAGGGAATCAGAACATTGAGAGGTTCCTCAGAGCGGGAGGTGGGAATGAGATCCTGAGTAAGGAGCAGCCCGTCTGAGACATCCCTGGGAGCAGATCTCTAATGGGGAGTCAGTCTAGTGAGCCTTGGTTCCAAGGTCTGCCTTAAATAAACAGCCTCCCTCATCGCATCCTACTCATGTCCCTTCTTGTGGACATTCTGAGCTGTGGACATCTGAATGGGCCAGGGGGCATCACCTCATACAGAAAACCATGTGTTCCAGGGTCTGCCAGAAATGGGCTCAAATCACCATTTAGTAGCTGGGAGAGTGAACGAGGGCATTCACCCCATCTGAGCTTCAGTTTCGCTTTCTATAAAATGAGGGCAATTGTGACACCCTCCTTGCAGGGTGAGGGGCATAAGTGTAGGATGTCCCCAGCACAATGACTGGCATGTAGCAGGCACCCAATAAATGGGAACTGCTGCCAGTCTTGCTACTTCTGCACACGACTTGGTGGTTGGCCAGTTGCTGGAACACTGGGGTGCTGGTTGTCCTTGTGTGACCCCCGCTCCTCATTTTCCCTGCTCCCTTGCAGCCATCAGAAGAACTGAGCTGGGGCTGTAGAACCAGCAGAAGCAGAACCTTTAGCTGCCCAGGGTGTCCCAGATAGGATCCCACTGTAGGATCGCCCATGTGGGAGGCTGGCCTCCAGCTTAGAGCTTCAGTGTCACTGGAAATTGTCCAGTCTCCGGTGGTGGTTGGGGAGGATTGTTATCTCCCATCTCCTGCTCAGTTGAGGAGGCTGAGGCCTCAGGAAGCAGCTGTTGGGAAGTGAGTTCTTTTGGGGGAGTCCTAAGCTCTCTGTTTCCCCTGACACCAGGTTGTTATAGATTGCCCACTTTCTCCTCCCAGACAACTTAGAATAAAACGAGGACCTAATAAACATGTCCAGCTTGCAGGGGAGGGTTTGGGGGGTAGAAGAGAAAGAGAACAGATGTCAATGGGAGATGTTTTGATATGAGAGAGTGTGTGGACCAAGACCCATCCTCACCCAGCCCCTGCTCCATGCCTTGTACTGAGCCCTGAGAACTAGATAGTTCTAAGCGGGTTTTGAAATTAAAAGTCTTTTCCGTAAGCCTTTGATGCTTTGGGATTTTTATTATTATTAAAGCAGCATTACCACATTAAAGTAAACTTAAAAAATAAAAAGGCTGTTTTCCTCTCAAGGCTGACATAACTCTTAATTTCTCCGTATGCCCTTTGAGTCTTTATTCGTGAATGCCTGTTTGTGCAGGGTTGTGATCACTGTGTGTAAACAAGTACAAGGTCTGCCTGTTTTCCCTTCCACTTAGTGCGGTTTGGTAAAGTCTCCACAGCCCCCACTTTTCCTGCCTGCAGGATCATCTGCTGAGCCACGGCTCCTGGTTTTCTCAGCCACTTCCTTATTGTTAGCTATTAGGTTGTTTCCATCTTTTGCTATTGTGAATAGGGCTTCAATGAATACCTGTGTGTGTGACTCTTTTCCTGCTTTGAAATAGTTCCATGGGGTAGGTTTCCCAGTCTGGAGGTTGCTGAATCAGACTCATTTTAAAGCCATTATTTCAAGAAACTACCATAGTTGCTGATGCCCCAAGACCACTCCATCCTGGGATCATTTGGACTCTGACAGCTCTTGGTCCAAGGTTTTGTACCTCTCTGCCTGCCTGGTGGCACCGAGTACCTGCTGCAGGGGGAGAGGGAGGTCCTTCCTTTTCCCTTTCCCAGCTCTTACTATGGGCATAATATGGGTAACAGACACTAGAAGGTCTAGCCTGGTGCCTGGCGTTCTTAGCATGGGAAAGACCTTCAGACTGGGAGACAGGAGACCTGGGCTCCTGTGCCACCTGGGTCCCTCACCAGCTCCATGGCAAGTACTTCTCCCTGCCCCAACAGCCTCGTCAAGGCCACCAGGGTGAATAATCTTGGGGGTGTCCTCCATCTCTCCGTCTTTGGAATCTATAAAGTTGCAGGATGCCTCAGTGGGAGTCATTTGACACCCCCAGGTGTGTGCAAGAAAATCCACTGGGATGTGGGAAGAAAACACCAGCACTTCTATGTATATTGATTTTTTTAAAGAAAGAAGGAAAGCTAAAACTTATTAATTGATGCGTGGATTGACAATAGATATGTATATAATCTACAAAAAATACACGTATGTATATGTATGAATGTGTATATGTGTGTGTGTATATATGTACACACACAACATAAATTACATGCTCCATGTTTTTGATGTGCTGGGGGCCCCCACTTTGGATAATGCATGGCTATTTCAGTGGCTGAAGCCTGGTGTGGGAATAAAGCCTTCGCTTCGATCCGTGACCTAGGCCAAGTCCCTTAATTTAGTGTCTCCATCTCTGAGAGTGTGGTCCTTCCACACCCAGGTGTTTTAAGGACGTATCTGACACAGATACACAAGTGGTGCGGGAGCTGTGATGAAGATATTTCATGTTCCCATCCAGGGCTTTTTTTTTTTTAATTGTGGCTATTCGGGCTCAGATTATTTTCAGACAATGCTTCTTAACCTCCTGGTACAAAGAGCGCAGTTTCCAATACGAGGGCTTTTGGCAGTGCGCGTGAAGGAACTGAGAGATTCCGAATAGTACTACAGTCAGCAAAAATCTCCACACAGCCCCCGCTGAAGTTCCTCTCGCAACATGTAACAATGTGGATCAAAGCAGCCACAGTTCTTGCCCATTCACTAGCTGCCCATCAGTCCTGTCGCACCGTTGGAATAAAACAGTCTTCCGCTTTCACTGGGACTACTTATCTTCGCAGGATAAGGCTGGTGAACGTTCCAGAAAGCACCGGACCTTTCTCTGGTGACAAAAGCCGTAGCCCCGAACCTCTCACAGAGAGTCGTGGCCCGTGTTACACTGAGTTTCTTGCACAACCTTTTCAGAGAGTTGTTCCAGCTGACAGACGTTGTGTAGCACAGTGCCTCCCCTGTTTTTGCAGAGTTAAGTTCTACCTAGTGGTGGAATGTTGGTCGCACCCCTGGGAGAAAGGTCCATGGCCCACCAGGTGAGACCCACCACTGGGAAAGAGGCTCGAAGTGGCCCTGGAAGGCCTGGCCCCTTTGAGTCTGCCCTTTCTCTCCTCCCTCATCCTGGCCCTCAGCAGCTCCTGGTGCCTTTACCTCCAAAACATGCCCTGAATGTGTCCCCCTCTGTCCATCTCCTTAGCCACACCTGCATCCTGGCCCCCATCCTCTTTGCCCTGAATTCCTGCTGCCCCTCCTCCATGCCTCCGATGCCAGCAGCCATGGGAACTTCCAAATAGGAAGATCAGATGACGTCTACTTAGGAACTGCTGTTGGTTTCCTTGCGCACCTAGAACAGCATCCAAACTCTCACCTGGTCTTACAGGGAGTGCCCTGTGCGATCTGGCCTCTGGGTTTTCATTCCATTCCTCAAATGCCACAGCTTGTTCCTACCTCAGGACCTTTGCATGTGCCATTCCCTCTGCTGGAATGTTCTTGACGTGCCTGGTTCCTTCTCATCATTCAGTTCTCAGCTCACAGTGCCGCTTCCTCAGAGGGCCCCCCCCCCCAGGCCCATGACTCCCACACTTGCTTGAATTGTCCCTTGAGGTGACAGTGAGGACTATGAGATACTGTTTAATTAGCTTGTTCACAGCCCCGTTTCCCACCCACCCACACTCATACTACAGGTGTGCCCTGGGAAGGCAGGGGCTTGTCCACCTTGTTATTTTCACGCTCTGTCTCCAGGGCCTAGAAGAGTATGGGAAAATTGGTGAGGATGCAGTAAGTCAATGAATGAATGAATGAAAGAAAAAGTAA
This sequence comes from Ceratotherium simum simum, assembly GCF_057802395.1. Lineage (NCBI taxonomy): Eukaryota > Metazoa > Chordata > Mammalia > Perissodactyla > Rhinocerotidae > Ceratotherium > Ceratotherium simum. The sequence goes on along the minus strand of NC_141915.1, from coordinate 54,253,502 downwards.
ATGAATGAAGACTCTTGTAGCCACAAGTGAAGTCATCGTGCGCCAAATGCCCCCTTCCGTCCACTCACGTTGGTGTCCGTATTGGGTGGATGGTTAGAACACCCCTGGGAAACGATGGAGGGGCAGCCGGCCGGTGGCGTGGGCGTTGAACATGTGTACTCTGTGTGCTGGAGTGAGCTGCGGGGTCAGCTGCAAAGTGGGAGACCTGCCTGGCTGCCCAGGAGAGCCCAGGTCTGTCTCCTGCCTTGGGCCCGGCTGCCAGGGATGGGCCACTGCCTAGGCATCTGGAGAGCGTTGGTCCAGCCTGTCCTTCTGTCTGTCTAGGAGCTGCTGGGCTGGCTGATCTGGGAGGGTAGTGCTCTCCGTGCAGCGTGCCTGGGAGGATGAGTGAGAGGTCCAGGCCAGGGCTACGCTCTATAGCCCCAGGAGCAGAGCTGAGCCAAGGGTGTGGTGTAAACCCGAGCAGGGTTCTGGCCTTCCAGGGGGGCTCCTTGCTCCTGCCTTAGAGGAGCATCCCGTGGTCAGTGGGGCCAAGGGTGCAGGAACCGGGTTCCACCAGAGGCGGAGGAGAGGCAGGGAGAGCTGTGAGTTGCTGCTCCATTTTCCTTTGCTCTGCCAGGAAAGTGGGACGTGCTTCCGGGGAGGGGGGTGTCCCACCCAGGGCAGGCCATAGGGAGTGGCCACCCTGTCGTCAGGCAGGCTGTTTTAGCCACTTCCCCAGAGCTGAGTCACGGTGCTTAGCAACACCCCCCACCCTGAGCCACCGGCTCCCTTTGGCACGATCCCCTTCCGGGGGTGCACTCAGGCCTCCTGCACTGCCTCCAGGACGGGCCTGGGCCACCTGCTTGTACTTAAGCTCCGTCTCCTCACCCCCAGATTGTTCTCTGTTAGAAGCTTAGGGTGACGATGTCACTCAGCGGCCGTGAAACCAAGGACCTAAAAACAACCCAGGGAGTGAGCTCTCCCTAGCCCTCGAGCCCGGCCTGTCCAGTCTGAGTTCTAGCTCAGGGAGCCCAGAGGCCCAGACCTCACCCCGCCCCGGGACTGCCAGGTCCTGCAGCCCCTCCTCACTGGACAGTGGGACACGTGGGAGGCTCCATGTGGGCCCCAACTCTCAGGACTTTTTCATGCTGGATATTGAAGATAGCTTGTTTTCTCACGAGCCACAAAGCCCCGTTCCCACCCCAGGACGCAAGACCACAGGCAGCAGATAGCATCGGCCAGACTTGTTGCTATCTTTCTGGGGTGTAGGGCCGTGCAGGATGCTGGCGATCCCAGGGCTGCCCTAGGGGTTTCCCTGCCAGCCCCCCTCTTTGCTGCTCTCTAGCCCTACCTGCAAGAATGTGCTAGGAGAGGGGTGAATGGGATAGTGGGGACCCTCCTCCCCAGGATACCTGGTCCCTGTGGGTGGCCACAGGGGTCTGCACCCTCTCTGCTGAGTCCTGGGTAGCTGGGCCTGTGGTTTCCCCTTCTCGCTAGTGAGCACTTACAGTTGAGGAAACCACCGCACTTAAAGTTGCTTCCTGGGCCTGGGGATTCCTGCCATTCCAGTGAAACCCTTACGCAACTCTGGAAGTTCATATAATGTGCTCCCACAATTCTGACTGTTTACATCCCCTCTCTGCCCCCTTCCTTTCCTTTCTTTTTTTGTTGACCTGGTGAACAGTACACGCTTTTTTTTTTTTTTTACATATGTGTTCTCACTCCAGGACAGGGATTCTCGATCTGGGGCAATTTTGCCCCCCAGGGGACATCTGGAAATGTCTGGAGACGTTTTGGTTATCACAAGTGGGGGAGGGATGCTACTGGCATCTAGTGGGTAGAGGGCAGGGATGCTGCAAACACCCGACAATGCATAGGACAGGCCCCACAGCAAAGAATGATCTGGCCCAAAGTGTCAACACTGTCAGAATCTGCTCTAGGATTATACAAGAACTTTCTGGAGGCAGCAGCCAGGCTCTTCCTTTCTCTGGATTCCCCTGGCTGCAAGTGGGGAGGAGCATTCTATTGGTGTTGGTAACTGACCAGTGATGCTACCCACCAAAGGCCAGAGAAAGGCCTGGAGTGGAGAAGAAAGAGCGCTGGACCAGGAGACCAGCTTCCAGCCCAGCTCTGCTCTCGAGGCCATGAACTGGGAGAAGTCACTGCTTCAGTAAACCTCTCTCTTTTTTAGCCAAAGAGAATTTTCCCCAAAGTTTGGCCTGAAATCCCTCAGGCTTCTGCTGCCACCAGAGGGTTATATGTGGCAACTCTTTCCTGAAGCAATGGCAAGGGGAGGACCCTGAGGCCAGTAGTTTTCATGCATCTAGTTTAGGGGTCAGCAAACTATGGCCCACAGGCCAAATCCGGCCCACTACTTGTCTTTATAAAGTTCTATTGGGACACAGCCACACCTAAATGTTGACCAGTGATGCTACCCACCAAAGGCCAGACATATAGTCTGCTGCTGCTTTCCTACTGCAAAGACAGTTGAGTAGCTGTGACAAAGATGGTATCAGCCACAAAGCTGAAAATTTTCAGTCTCTGGCCCTTTATGGAAAATGTTTGCCAGTCTCGGGCCTAGCTGTTCCATGGCTAATTGTTTAGAGGCTAGGTCTCAGGGTGTGGGCAGGAGGGAGGGTTCAGGTTAGGGGTAGGGGAAGCTAACTTCTCCAAGGTTGTGGTGGGGAGGAGGAGAGTGAGGAGGGAGAGCTGATTGTAATGGGGCACCCAAGGCCTTCCAGGAGAGTCCTCACCTGGCTCCGAGCCCAGCCCAGGTCACCTGTGTGGCAGGTCTGCCCTGGTGCCTGGCTCCTGCCGCCCGCCCCAGAGAACTTTGCTGGAGTGACTGCCTGGGTGGGGGGTCACTTGCAGGCGGGGGAGCCACCTGGCTGGGCAGCAGCAACCGGACAAGGAACAAGAGCGTGGGGGCTGGGGACTAGAGGGCACAGAGCGGTCAAGCCGGGAGCCCTGGAGCCGTGCTGTAGGCTGAAACGAAGCCAGTGCTGTCACTGGGCTTGAGAAGGCAGAAAGGGAGAAACTAAGGAGCAGGGGCAAGTGTTGGCCATTCAACAGGTGTTTGAAGGCCGACTGTGCCATGTACCGCTAGATGGGATTCAGTGGTGAACAGGCCCTTTGGAACTCTCCGGAAGCTCATAGTCCAGTGGGAAGATTACAGGCCAGCCAGCAGGGAAGAATGATGTAGCCAGTGCCTGCTGAGAGAGGGGACATCCAGAGTGCTGGGGGCTGGGGGGAGAGCTGGCCGGGAGGACTCTCCCTGGCTTAAGACGGTTTCCCGGAAGAAGTGACGTCTCAGCTGAGCCCTGAAGGATGTTGGGTGAATCAGGTGACGGGGTATTCCAGCAAGGAACTGCATGTGTCCTGTCCTGGAGTCCAGGAGACAGAAGCTCCGGGACTGGGGCAACGTGCAAGGGTAGCGGAGCAGCGAGTGATGGCGTTGGGAAGGGAGGCAGGAACTGGTCACCAGATCAAGGGGTCTGCACTGGGGAGTCTTAGAAGGGTTATGTTTTAGCTAAAAGGTGGAGGATGGACTGGAGAGGGACCGAAGGAGAAGCAGGGAGCCCTGTTGGGCTGATGGCAGGGCCAGGTGGGATGTGGTGGCCTAGCTTGGGGCAGTAGCCAGGAGTGGGAAGAAACCTGGAGGGGGCACTCACAGGTTGAGCTTTGCAGTGGGAAGGGTGGCCTGTGATGAGGACACCATTGAGAATTGTGCTGTTAGCAAGACGGGTGGCCCAGCACTGCCCTCACCCACCGTACTTGGTTACATCCCTGCACCCGTCTCTCCCTACCCTGCTCAGCCCTGTGCTGTTGGGTTTAGCATCTGGGGCAGGTCCCTCCTGAGGGAAAGGGGCTGGTTTCGCTCCAACACAGAACTTCAACTTGGCCCTTGCCAGGAGCTGCGTAGGTGGGTGGTACCTCAAGCTTTCAGATGGCCCCCTGCTGTTCTTTGGTTCAGGTTAATCACCTGGGGGTCTGCAGATCCTAAGGGGCCTAAGCCATCTAGGGTCTAGTCCCTGCCTCTCTGCACCCCTAATGATTAAAGAAATTGGGAGAGAGTTTTCCAGTCTTGATTTCCCTGAGAGGTGGAGGGTGGATCCTCGGCAAAGAGCTTGGGGCCCCACCATGGAGATGACACAGGCGGGATCCTCATTTATGGGACACCCAGCACGGACTGGAAGGCTGGGGAGCTGGTTCTGTGGGTCCCAGTAGCCCCACCCCAACTCTGATTCAGAAAGCAAGCTGGGCCGCCCACATATGTGGAAGTGCCAGGCAGCGTCTCTCTGGGCCCTGTGCTGTCCTCTCCCTCCTTGGCAGACTGCGACTCACAGTAACTTCACAGGGATGGAGGTCAGACAACAGGAAGAACTTACAGCATGTCTCCAAACTAGCTGTTCACAGGAGTCAAGTCATAGACTCAGAATTTCTTTCCTAGACTAGTGTGTGGAATCGCCTATGCACCTCCACATCCTCAAATGTGGTCATGTTCTCTCTAGCAGCATCCTGGTTGCGGGGCCAGGTGGGGGGGCTGCGTGTCCTTTTGAAGAAACATCATCTCTTAAGTTTCAGGGAAAGTGTCTGTGGCTACTTGAACTCTAACCAGATTTGCAAAGAGCGCTCCCCTAACTATAGAGCCTGTGCATGAGTAAATAGGCAGGGTTATACAATTGATTGCTGGCTCATTTCACATTATTTCATTTTGGTGGGAGCTGGGGTTTAAATAACACCCATGGGTAGATGGGCTTCTGTGCGCGACCAGCCTGGGTTAACCCTTTGCCTGCTGTTCTCTTCTTGCAGCTCTATGACCTCCTCCTTACCACCCCCTCCACCCGCCGGACTTCAGATCTGACCCCAGGCCTGCCCGCTGCCTCGGGAGGGCCAGCCTCCCCTCGTCATCGGGCAAGATGCCGATCCTCAAGCAACTGGTGTCCAGCTCGGTGCACTCCAAGCGCCGGTCCCGAGTGGACCTCACGGCCGAGATGATCAGTGCCCCACTGGGCGACTTCCGCCACACCATGCACGTGGGCCGGGCAGGGGACGCCTTTGGGGACACCTCCTTCCTCAACAGCAAGGCTGGCGAGCTGGACGGTGAGTCCCTGGATGAGCAGGCCTCCTCCTCATCCTCCAAACGCAGCCTCCTGTCCCGGAAGTTCCGGGGCAGCAAGCGGTCACAGTCGGTGACCAGGGGGGACCGGGAGCAGAGGGACATGCTGGGCTCACTGCGGGACTCGGCCCTCTTCGTCAAGAATGCCATGTCGCTGCCCCAGCTGAACGAGAAGGAGGCCGCAGAGAAGGGCTCCAGCAAGCTGCCCAAGAGTCTGTCGTCCAGCCCCGTGAAGAAGGCGAATGCTGGGGAGGGCAGCGAGGAGGAGGCGGGCGTGGGGGAGGTGGTACCCCGGCGGAATGGGGCCACTGCCCCCCATTCCCCCGACCCCCTCCTCGATGAGCAGGCCTTCGGGGACCTGACAGATCTGCCCGTCGTGCCCAAGGCCAGCTTCGGGCTGAAGCATGCAGAGTCCATCATGTCCTTCCACATCGACCTGGGGCCCTCCATGCTGGGCGACGTCCTCAGCATCATGGACAAGGAGGAGTGGGAACCAGAGGAGGAGGATGGCGGTTACCATGGTGACGATGACCCAGCAGGCAGTCTCACCGAGGCTCCCCCTTCAGTGGCAGAGGCCCCTCCCCTGACAAGGCAGGAAGGCAAGGCGAGCCCGGACTTGCCCCCGCTGCCCCCCCAGGCTCTGCATGACGAGGGGTGGGCCGCGGCAGCCCCCAGCCCAGGCTCAGCCCGCAGCGTGGGCAGCCACACCACGAGGGACAGCAGCTCCCTCTCCAGCTGCACCTCGGGCGTCCTAGAGGAGCGCAGCCCTGCCTTCCGGGGGCCAGACAGGGCCCGGGCCACTCTCCCAAGGCAGCCCGACAAGGAGTTCTCCTTCATGGACGAGGAGGAAGAGGATGAGATCCGAGTGTGAGGTGGGCAGGAGGTGGCAGCTCCACGCTCTTGGCTTCATCTCCTCCCTGCCCCCAGCCCACCACCACCTTCCCCCCTCCCCCTTCCCCCTTCCCCCTTCTGGTGCATGGGCAGCCAAGAGCCTGGCTTCAGCCACAGATCCTGGACCTCATGGATGAGGGGCATTGGCCAAGCCTGGGGGCCTATGGAGGACTTGAGGAGCTGGCCTGGGTGCCGACTGGGTGCCTGACTTCATTGCACACCCTGCCCTCCCCAAGCTCTGTAGGACGGGACTGTGTTCTGGAAATAGAAGTCAGTTTTCCGTTTCCTCCACCCTGGCCTCAGATGGATGCCAGACGTCAACCTGACTTCCCGCCTCGTGCGGCAATAGCAGGTCAGCCCAGGGGCAGCCTCGGTACAATGGCTAAGGACACTTGGCTCACCTTGTCTCTCCTGGTGTTTCTGCTGTGACTGGCGGTGGTTGCCAGGGTAAATGCATGTGGCAGGAGGAAGGCGGTGGTCACACATCCCAGCCCCTCCCTACTCCGTCCCTGGCTCCTGCACCGGAAGCCTGGAGCCCCTTGGAGTAAAGCTGGACTGAATATGTACACTAAACGCGTCCCCTTCCCGGGGAAGAGAACAGGATGGGGAACGGAAGGAAATCCCTGGGCTTCTTGAATTTTCAAGAAGGGGCCCTTCCAGGACAACACTAGGAACAGGCTGCAGCACTCGCTCAGTCTCTATGGGTTTGTTTGTTCTTTCTTGTTTTGTTTAAATCCTTCTAGAGCAATATCAGGAACGTGTTAGCAGGTCTGCCACCAGAAGGAAAATCAAATCCTTTTAGAAAACCTTTATACTAAGTGCTTCCAAACTTTATTTAGAACTATATGGTGTGGGTGTCTGTGCGTGTATGTCTCATTCTCCCCACAGCTATTAACAACTAAAGGCGGCCAGTGTAGAAAATTTCTGGAAAATGATTTTTTAATAATATATGCTTCCTATGGAGGGATAAAAGCTTTTTTGACTGGGTTATTCCCTGTCCACCCCCCACCCCGACACACACACACACACACACACACACACACACACACACACACTCATACACTCTCTCTCTCTCTCTACTTCCCCCTCCTTTCTTGGGCCTCTCCCAGCTGGTCCCCTCCCCCACTTCTGGGGCAAGGGTCCAAGGGTACAAGGTTCCCAGATTTAGCATTATAGTATAAGTATGCCGCATGCCATATTGGAACATACTTATGCTAAAAAATTACTTGCTGTTATTCCCAAACTCAAATTTCCCTCTGTGTCCTGTAACCTGCCCAAGGGGACTGAGTGGGAGCTCAGGTATGAGCCCCAGGGTTAACTGATGATTATTTTTCTGTCCCGGGAACAGGCTGACCCCCCTCCTCCTGACCCCTTGTAGCCAATGAGGGGAGGGACAAACAGAACTAACTAACCCAGGATCCAGCCCCTCTAGTCTCCCATATTTTGCCAGATCCTAGCTCAGACACTAACTTAGTTCCTGATTCGAGCGCCCTGTCGGTGCATAGCTCCCACAGTGGGGGAGGAATCGGAAGGGTTGTGCAGCCTCTGCCAGCTGCCCTTGAACCCCATCCAGACAGTGGTCAGTTCCAGATTCTAAACTGTATATTTTTTTCATGATATTGTTAAAACAGTGAGGAAACATTAAAAAAGCCCTATAGCACGCCTGGTGTCTGTCTCTGCTTCTGGGGAGGGGTTTTTCAGGAGCGGGGGGATGGGGGTGTGGATTGGGGGTCCTGGGGCTGCCCGTGCCTCCACAGCACTTGGGGCCCTGAGGCGGCTTCTCCCTCCATCCCTTTGGGGCCCTCCCCTCCTTCACTGGCCTCCAGCCGCTCCAAGGACAAGGCCCCACGTGCCCCTCTGCCTGGGCAGGCCCTTCGGGGCTCTGGGACTTTGGCGTCCCAACTACTACATACAGTTGGGGGCCTTCGGGCACTTGTCTCTTAGCTGCTTCATGCCTCATACTTCCCATCTGTGAAATGGGAATCCTGCTGCTCTTGCGGGCGGGCGTCAGACACAGTCACTGACATGGCGTTGGCACAGTTGTTAAACTGAGGGAGGCTATGTTCTCCCAAGCCGCAGGTGCCGACACGTGGGAGCTGTCGCCACCAGGACGCAGCAGGCTCTGCAGGCTGGAAGAGATGCCACCCTCCCCTTTGCTCTGCTTTTACCATCTGACCTGGAGAAGCAGCTTACAGGCGGCGTGTTCTCCGCTCAGCCTCGTGGCCCAGTGGGGGTAAACTCGTGTCCCCATTTTATAGAAAAAACATGCCCAAGAGGCCACATGGCCACCTTCTCCAAAGTCATCAAGTAGTCAGTCAGAACATTATTGATTCAAAATGCTCTTCACCTCACCACTCAGCGGGCGCCTCGAAGCTTCCTTCCTCCAGGAAGTGAGGTTGGGATGTGTCTGCCCTGGGGGGGCTCACTGTATCCCCCAGCTCCTGCCTCACCACCCTCCCTTCCTCACAGCCGCCTTCCCCTCTGCCTGGGCGTCTCTAAGAAGGGGACATCAGCCTGGCAGGGTGGCTCTCTGCTAGCTGAAGCCCCTCACACACCCTCCTTCCCACCTGGGCCCGGCGTGGCTGAGTTCCTGGAAACCCGCTCCTGCCTCGAGCGTCTGCAGAGAAATTTGGGCTTGTACCCATCCTCCCTCTCCCTGGGAAGCAATCAGAAGCATAATTAAACTGTCGCCCAGGTCCCTCTGCCCCTAGAGCGGCTCATTAGTGCTAACAAGGGACGGGGTTAAGAGGAGTTATGAGCAGGTGGTGTGGTGGCCCCGAGGGAGGAAGGGCGACGGGGTGGACTGGGGCACATCCACAGCCCAGCGGGGATGGGGATCCTGGGGGCTGCAGTCTAGCTTCGGGCCACCAGGGAGAAAATGCACTGTTCATGTGGCCCAGGTGTGTGCAGGGAGAGCACCCAAGGAGGAGCTGTGGCTCCGACACAGTGCAAACTCCTCGCTCCACCACAACCACGCACCCAGGATTCTTGAGGGGCTGGGAGAAGTCAGCCACCCCGAGGCCGCACACCTGCTTTTTGACTAGATGGAAAAGCGCCAGCCATTCAGGAAGACCCAGGGGCCTGTGGAGAGACCTGGCTGGCCCCACACCTTCAGGAGTATGCATTCTGGTTGGGGGCCCAACGGGCCCACCAGACAAGTAAGGGATAACCAGGGAGGGGGAGCCTAGCCAAACCAGCTCTAATCTTGGTTCGCTCTGTGGCCTTGGGCCAGTTATTCTCCCTCTCTGGGCGGTTTTAGTTTCTCCGTCTTGAAATTAGGCACAGCTTAGTTGTTTTCAACTTTTTACCAGAAGTTTTGTTTGCAACACAGTCACATGTTGAACCCCTATACATCAACAGACCCAAGCCAGAGCTTCCCCAGGTGGGGTTAGGGTTGGGGGTGTCCTTACTCTCTCTCTTTTGGTCTCTAAGTTTCACCCGAGAAACCTAGGGCCTCCGCAGAGCATGTCTCACCTTAAAGATGTTCTGTAGGGGCCCTTCTACCTCTGACAACTCAAAGCAGGAGCCAGGAACTTCTGGGTAATAATTCAGTTATTTTAATTCAGATCACAGCTAACATTTCCAAAAATGTGATGGGACCCCAAAGCCTTCTGCCCCAGACAGGGCTGCAGTTATGACCTAAAGATGTGTTAGCACCAGCCCTGCCCCAGTCCAGCCATCATCAGGGCCTCTCCCCTCCACCTTCCCCCACCCCACGAGGGCTCTGCTCATAGTTATTGGGCACATACAATTCTGTACTATTAATATGATAAGGGCTGTGTGTGTCAGCTGTTGGGACTGCCTTATGCCAGGCACTGTTCTTTGTATTGGCCTCACTTAATTCCCACAACTCTGTGAGGGCCATACTGATACCACCCCCATTTCACAGATGAAGACACTGAAGCGGCTAAAGGTGAAGGAACCGGCCCAGCCCCACTGGGCTCGTAAACGGAGGAGCTAGACACAGACCTGGGCATGGCTGCAGGACCCTTCCTCACACGCACTATCCTAACCTGATGATTTACACATTGGGAGCCGGAATGACCAGGTGGGGCCAGTGACCTGGCTGGACGGGGCAGCAGAGAGAGAGGCCCAGCTGACAGCCCGACTCACGTGGGGCTATGTGCCCAAAGGAAAGGCGTGCTGCCCGGGGAGGCGCTGGTGGCCCCCAGCCCCTTTCAGCAGCAGCTGCTGATTCATGGTGTCCAAAGGGCCCACCAGGTAGTGCACAGGCCCTGCCCAGCATCACTCAGGGCTGGCCTCTGTCTCTGCTGGGTGGGACCAGGGCCCCGGGCTGGGCCCCTTGCCTCTCAAGCCTGCAGCCTCTGGCCTGTGTTCCTGCTGGTGTCCAGGTTGGTCCCACAAGGTGCTCACCTCTGACTCCATTCTCACACACACCCAAGCTGCCCCCTCCTTCAGGATTGCATCATGTCCCCAGAAGAAAGTGGACAAAGGGATAGAGGATGTCAGGACACATGAAGGAGGGGATACTTAGGGTCTTCAAATTTTAGGATCTGGTCGCTCCCTGCCCCCATTTTACAGAGGGGAAGACAGAGGCTGGGAGAAGGTGGCACTGGCCAAAGTCCCATGAGTGGAGCAGAGCAGAGATTGTGAATTGGACTGGGCTGGCTTTGGCTCTGTGGCATGGAGATGAGGGACAGGCTGAGCCAGGGGACTCTGGGGTGCAGCCGCTCACAGAACTGGGAGTGCGGTAGTTGTCAGCGGGCGGGGGGCCTCTTTTCAGGTGTGTGCGGCACTCCCCACCCCTCCCCGGCTCACCTTGGCCTTCACACAACAGCCTCCCAAAGTGCCCTAACTCCCCCCACACTCGGGCAGGGCCCTTCCTGGCACGTCTCTCACTTGCAGTGATAAACTGTACCAGAAGTATCCCTGGACCCCGAGGACCCTGAGTGAAGATGAAGAAAAATTAGGAATAAAAACGGGAGAGCTTGTCCATCTAACTTTCCCTTTGCAGTCTCCTGTAGGCCCGTGGCTTCCTGCCAGCAGCCAGATGGGAGACTGGAAAGAACGTTTTGGGGGAGGGAAGAGATTTGCGGGCAGATGGCTTTTGGTGGCTTTGCCTCAAAAACCTGTTGCTTTAACCCACCGAGCTGCTGTTCTCCAGGACAGAGACTCCCAGGAGGGGCGGGAGGAGCCAAGGAGAGCTGCCTTCCCGGCAGGACTCCAGCCCTGAAATGATACTTGGCATGTTGAAAATACCCGTCAAGGCCACAGGGCTCTGCTGAATTTTGTTTTGTTTTTACACCCTGCTTTGTTCCAAAAAGGATTGGAGACAGTTTACAAAAATATGTAAAATACAATAGGATAAAATGAGATCAGAGAGAAAACAAGGCCAGAACAAACAGCACAGTGAACCAAGAGGGTGGTACACAGAAGTGTTCTCCAGGTGGGCCTCCACAATTCTCAAAGGTGGGCTGCAAATTGGGCTCTGAGCTTCCCACTAGTCAAAGTGAAGAGGGAAATCCATCTATTATGAGACTCACAAAGTCCACAAGGTTGAAACGATCTCAGAAGCAGCTCAGCTTTTTTCTGACACTGAGGTCCAAGAGCGATTCTCTTGAGATCTTTGAAGAGGTAGGGGTGGGGTCCCAGGCACCATCCTCAATAATAGTCTCATAACAGATACAGTCATGTGAACCCCATCGGGCTGCTTTTCTGCTCAGTACAAATTGAGGGCTTGATGCCAAGATGCAGATCAATAAAACCAAGGCTATGGAGGCCAGACCCAAGTGATCCAAGTCATTCACTCAAGAGATACCATTTAGATTCTTCCAAAGCAGGATTTCTCAACCCCAGCACTACTGACACTTGGGGCCTGATCATTCTTTGTTGTCGGGAACCATCCTGTGCATTGTAGGATGTTGAACAGCATCCCTGACCTCTACCCACTAGATGCCAGTAGCATCCTCCCAACCAGTTATTATCAATCCAAAGTGTCCCCAGACATTGCCAAATGTCCCATTGGGGACTGAAAACCACTGCTGTTACAGGAGTGGTGAGATACTTTTTTTTTCCACATAAGGGCCAATTTAAGACAAAAAAGCTTTCAGGTCACGTGTTTTTTGCTCAAAGTGAAAAAAGTCTTATGGAGTCTCCTGGGGTGAGACATACATACTTGCATCTTAACCTATCTACTTTACTGAGAACGCTGGCACTTCTTTTTAGCCAGTAACATGTCACTGTGAAGGTATTATCTGAGAAGTCGCCACACACAGCCCTCTAGTCTCTCACCCTGGAGACAGCCTAAGGAATGTATGCGGTGGCCCAGGCCTTGGGCTGCTGTCTGCAGATCCAGGGCAGTGAGCGGCCTGTGTCATCTCCCTCCCGGCTGACTTGGAAGATGATACAACATCAATATCATTTCTCGAGGCCAAGTTTCCTCCCCTGTCCCCCGCCGAATCAGGGCTGACGATAGAAGGTCTTAGGTGGCATTCTCTGAAGAGAGAAATCCACAGCACACATTCACTTATTCATTAGATATTCACTGAGCTCCTCCTATGAACAAGCACTCTGAGAGGCACTCGGGGTGGGGGTACAACAGTCCACAGGACAGGAGACAAGAAAGACACGGCCCCAGGGCATCACTATGAATTTTGTGGGCCCCTTCCCCCATAAAACTGTTAAAATTATATTTTATAACTGTGTTAGTAAAAAGATGAATGTATTAATATTATAAAGAAAACCTTTTCTTCCACCTAAAAGTTCATATATTTTCTTCTGATTTTAAAAGAAATTAAAACATTTTCATGGGCTTCTGCGAGTACTGAGGGTCCCAGCACTGCACCTGCTGGAGATCCTGACAGAAGGAAGGCACATGATGGTAGCAGAGCCCTGCCCTCAAGGGCCTGGACGAGGTGGGGGTGGGGCGGGGGCAACAAGCAGACCATCAACGAGCAAGGAAATGAGTGAAGGCATTGCATATGGTGCTAAGGGCTCTGGAGGAAACAAACGGGTGGTGCCGGGTCAGAGAATGCCCTTGGGGAGCAGTCTAGAAGAGCTGATGGGGAGGCCTCCCTGAGGAAGTGGAGTTTAAACCAGACCCAAGGAGGAGGAGGAATCTGTGATGCAAAGAGCAGGGACAATGACGTTTGGGGAATCGAGGACACATCTAGCTTTGGCCTGAGCATCTGGGTTGTGGTGACATTCCTGAGAGGGGAAGACTGAAGGTGACACTGATTTCAGGGCAGTTAGAGTTTGTTCTCAGACATATGGAAGCCATTACAAGGAGAAACAGCAAGAAGGCAGCTGTCTGTGAGGCGGGTGCTATAGACTAAATGTTTGTGACCCCCCTAAACTCATGTTGAAGCCCTAACTCCCAACGTGGTGGTATTAGGAGGTGAGGGTGAGGTCTTGGGGAGGTGATTAGGTTTAGATGAGATCATGAGGATGGGACCCGCAAGATGAGATTAGCGTCCTTATAAGAAGAGGAAGAGACACCAGAACACTCTCTCTCCTGTGTGAGGACACAGCGAGAAGGTGGCCGTCTGCAAGCCAGGAAGAGAGCTCTCACCAGGAAGTGAATCTGTCCAGAGACAGAATTCAACGCCAAGCCAAGAAGTGAGACCAAGGGCAGCTCTATGGTTTGATGAACACCCAACAGGACGGAAGGTCGGGATGGGTGGGCTTCTCCCCGCTGGGTCCTGCTGAGTCTCCCCCCAGGGCTCTCCCTGGGTCAGGGTGGTTTATCCAGGCTGCGAGTGAGGAGGGGCTGCCCTCTGCTTGCCCGCTCCTGCCGCCCACACCCACTGGGCTTTGAACACAAAGTGGGCACAATTGACTCTCTGTCAATAGTCGGGGCCTGGAGGGTTTTTCCATCTGTACTCTGTCTGTCTGCCTTGTGACCCAAGAATCATTTAGAGATAACAGACTGGAGGGCAGTCTGTGGTGATGAAAATGGAGTTTTTCTTCCAGACTCAATTGACCCAAAGGCAGATCAAACTTGTGACCTTGGCCCCCAATCCATCAAAGTGAGTGCACCAGGCCGTGGCTGGGAGAATTAATCCATCATGGTGTCCAAGGCCAGCTGGTGGTTCTGTGTTCTATAGAAACCTTCCTCTCTCTCTTCCAAGTGAGGGCGAGGGGTTCGTGAACCCCAGGAGGTATGCAAGACCATCCACTGAGACATGGGGGATATTAGAACTTTGTTGATAGTTATGGTTTATCTTGGCCGTCTACATTTTTCTATTTTACAAAGCATAGAATGCTTTAGGGCTGTGGGGAAGTCTCCTTTCCTGGATGGCTTTTCAGGAACTTCTGGATTCTAGCACATGGGTTGCTGGAAGCCCTTCTTTCAGGCCTTCCCTGGAGAGGGGGCCAGGACTTTGCAGCCAGAAGGCTCTTTCTAGAAGGCAGATCAGACCCCACACTGCAAGTCTGGCTCCTTCAGTGACTCCCAAGGCCCAGGTTCAAGGCCCTTCCCAAGCCGGGCTCCCAGCCCCTTGAGCCTCTCAACAGCTGACTAGCCAGATCCAACCACAAAGAACCAGAAGTGGTTTCCCAAATGCATCGTGCTGCTACTGCTGGGAATATTGTCCCCTATCGCCTTGACAATGCTCTACCCATTGACAGCTTTGTTTCACATCCTCCCAGAAATCTTTCTTTGATAGACAAGTGAGAGCTAAGTGGTCTTGTAGTTGCTTTGCAAATGCCTTGCATCCTACCTTGTAGGATTCAATTGCCTGTTTATTGGTAACTTTCCCCTGTCTCAGTTTCCTTATTGTTGCTGTACCAAACTACTACAAATGTAGTAACCTAAAACAACATGAATTTAGTATCTTACAGTTCTAGAGGTCAGAAGGCTGAAACGGCTTTCACCAAGCTAAAACCCAGGCTTTGGCAGGTCTGCATTCCTTCCGGAGGCTCCAGGGGAGAACCTGTTTCCTCGCCTCTTCCAGCTTCTAGAGGCCACCTGCATTCCTTGGCTTGTGGCTCCACCCTCCATCTTCAAAGCCAGCAGTGCAGCATCTTCAAATCTTCCTCTCTCTCTCTTGCTTTCCTCTCTCCTTTGCTCCCTCCCTCTGACCCTCTTGCCTCCCTCTTAAGGCTCTTTGTGATTACATTTGGCCCACCCAGATAATCCAGGAGAATCTCCTCATCTCAAAACACTTAACCACATCTGCAAAGTCCCTTTTGCCAGGTAAGGTAACATATTCAGAGATTTTGGAGATTAGGACGTGGGCCTCTTTGGGGGGCCATTATTCTGCCTACCAGAATAACGATAGCGGCTGTGTCGTCTTCATTCTGTATCCTCCAGAGTGAGCAGAAGTTCAAACATATTTTGAGTGAATGAATGAAATAATGAATGAATGAATGAATCCCCAGAGGCTAGGCAGGAGCAGAAGCTAGACAAGGGACTCCAGAAGGACTGTGGATAAGTAGAAAGAAGCCAGAATATAACCTGAGCTGGCCCCACGATGACACTTCTGCCAACTCATTTTCACCAGTGGTCTGGGCCTGTGGCATCCCCTGAGCTGCTTGTGACAGGACTCATTTTCCACAGGGCACAGAGCAGTGGGCAGAGTGGGGACCCGTGGAGGCTTCC
The DNA here is from genome assembly GCF_057802395.1 of Ceratotherium simum simum. Lineage (NCBI taxonomy): Eukaryota > Metazoa > Chordata > Mammalia > Perissodactyla > Rhinocerotidae > Ceratotherium > Ceratotherium simum. Next base: position 54,237,948 of record NC_141915.1, on the reverse strand, counting down.
CTCTGAGCCCCAGGAGGCTTAGGGCAGCCTCTGCTCAGTCTGGAGGGGCTCTGGGCACAAAAGCAGAAGAGAAGGGAGGGCAACTGGAAGACCAAGACACATGGTGGCAACATGAGGAGAAAAGTTATGGGGACCCCCCCTGGGCCAGGGCTGACTCCTTGAGCCCAAATGTCTTGTCTTTTTGACTCTCAGACCAAAAATACAATCCACACGGCCACTCATAAGCCCAGTCACGATCTTGGGTCTCGTGGGTCTTGGTCGTCTTACCGGCCGCGGGTGGGGCCATTTCCCACACTGCAGCTTGGTAGGCTGGAAGGAGCTTGGCTTTGGGGTCATGCAGACCGAGCTTGTGGTCTTTGGGAAGCTCATCTAAGCCTTTGAGCCACAGTTTTCTCAACTGTAGAGGAGAAACAATAATGACTCTCTTTTCAAGGTTTTGTAGGAGTTAGAGTGTACACAGTCAACTTCAACTCATTAAGTCCTAGCACTTGGTGGCAAACGTTGGGATTCGAGGTCCCCATTCTGACATGTGCTGGCTGTGTGAGGTTAGGCAGTTGCTCCACCACTCCGGGCCTTGGTTTCTTTGTAAAATGGGCAGAAGCAACTGGAATGGCTGCAGTGAGGACCAGAGAGGACCCTGGTGAGAAATGTGGGGTAGGTCATTACTCCTGTTAGTGCGCCCCAACCTCCGGGGTAGAGAGATGCCTTTCCCAGAGCAGAGTTCCTAGAACCACTGGACTCCCAGAGACCAAGCTCCCAGGCAAAGACAGAGCAGGACCATCCCGACACTGGACCTCTCTGCCCTGCACTTCAAGTGGCTATTGTTCAAGTGGCTCTTGTATTCAAGAGGCCAACAGCTGTCCCCAGCAAGTGGCATCTCTGGGGCACAAAGAGCAATGGAGAGGGCAGGGCACACTGGCGCGTGCATTGTCCCTGGGGCTGAGCAGCAGCAGCTGTGGGTCACTGGGGGCTCCTCCTGACTCCCACTCCCTCCCAACACCGTGGCTATTCCAGCCGCCAGGCCCATCCCTCCTGGACCTAGAGCAGCCCTCCAACAGCACCTGAACAGCGTGGAGCCCCTGCCCCCACAGCACCTTGAATCAGGGGTCCTTAGGAATAATAAACTTGAAGAAGGGGTGGCCCTGTGGACAGGACACCTGGGGCCGTGAGCACCAGGCCACACCCATTCCTAATGCCTCATGGCACACATCTCCTGGGAAGGACAACTCTAATAACACTACTCCCCCATGTCAGGCATCCACATGTACTTCTCACTTATCCTCAGCCCCCAAGGAGGTCACGCTATGGGTCCCATTTTACGGATGCAGAATCTGTGGCTGAGAGAGGAGATTAAATGACCAGCCCAGGATTACAGGCTGGGGACTGGCAGAGCCAGGATTTGAACCCTGGCCTGCCCGATATCACAGTCTGCACACTTCCCATGAACCCAGGGTGCCCGAGTGGGGAGTAAGGCAGACGCACAGATACCAGGGAGGAGGGCGTGGCCACACTGTCCAGAAAAGCGCCGGCTGCAGCTGAGCCGAGGCCAGGGGCTGGGCACAATGACCTCTGCCAGTTCCCGGCAGCAGAGAATTCTAGAGCTCCCTGCACCCCTGCGTTTCAGAGCAACGCGTTTATAAAGGGAAAAGGGCAGGGTGCTGATGATTCAGAAAATCTGCAGTGGGAATTAAATGAGAGCCTCATAATGATGGTGATTAAAAATTAACACCACTGTTTGTTTAGCGATTTGCGCGTCCACTTTGCAGCCATGAATTAATTAATAAATGAAAACACAAGTGCTTGGGATAAGCTCCAGGGCACAGAAGAACGGATTGTGAGGTTCCAGCAGGGACATCCCAGAGCTGGGACCCCCGGCTCTAGCCCCGGCCCTTCTCCAGGGCGCTGCCAGGGCTTCTCTGCCTGGGGCTTGCTCTTCGTCTTTGCAGAATAGGGGTGCCGGTCCACTTGGGAGCTATGAGGTAGTATAAACAGCAGGGGGGGGCAGCCCCCCCAGTCTGAGTGAGACAGAGGAGAAGGAAAGGGCCTGAGAGGTGGGAGGCCCAGACCCGACTCCCAGGGCTGACACTAACTAGCTGTGGGACCTGGGCAGCCACCCAGCTTCTCTGTGTTTCTACTTGCTCATCTGTAAAAGGGTCTTCCAAAGCTCTGTTTCCAAGTGGGAAGATGTGTCAGTTTCCTGGGGCTGACATAACGTTACCACAAAGGTGGTGGCTTAAAACAACAGAAATTTACTCTCTCACATTCTGGAGGCCAGAAGTCTGAGATCAAGGTGTCGGTAGGGATGGTTCCTTCTGGAGCCTCTGAGGAGAAGCTGTCCCACGCCTCTCTCCTGGCTTCCGGTGGTCGCTGGCCTTCCTTGGGGTCCCACAGCAGCTGTACAACTCCAGTCTCCTTCTCTGTCTGCACACGCCTTCTTCTCTGGGGCTCTTCTGTTTCTATGTGTCTCAAACCCTCCTCTCTCTTCTCTTCTAAGGATACCAGTCATTGAGTTTAGGACTCAGCCTAATTCCAGGATGATCTCACCTTGAGATCTTTAACTTAATTACACCTGCAAAGGCCCAATTTCCAAATAAGGTCACGTTCACAGGGGTTAGGACTTAGACTATCTTTTCGGCGAGACAATACAACCCACACCAGAAGGTATTTTGGAGAAGCAAAAACCATGAAGGCAAGGTGCTGTCATTCTTATGCCAAACTAATGAAGCACTGGGAGAAGGGACTCCATCTCCACACCTGCGGGTCAGGCACACAAAGGTGGGATGGGGAGTCCAGGTGGAAGGTGGGACCTTGACCAGAAGAGGAGGGGAGAAGCTGGTGGTGGGTGGAGAGAGGAGTCTCTGCTGGGGCCCCTTTCATGCTCAGCCCTCATCCATGAACTCTTCTGGGCCACTAGAGTGCTGGGAGGGCTCTTAGTAGTAGTAGTAGTGGTAGTAGTAGTAATAGTAGTGAGGAAGATTGGCCCTGAGCTAACATCTGTTGCCAATCTTTCTCTTTTTGCTTGAGGAAGATGGTCCCTGAGCTAACATCTGTGCCCATCTTCCTCTCTTTTGTATACGGGACGCCACCACAGTATGGCTTGATGAGCAGTGTGTAGGTCCGCATCCAGGATCCAAACCCGCAAAACCCGGGCCGCCGAAGCAGAGCACGTGAACTTAATCACTATGCCACTGGGCCCACCCTCTAATTATTATTTCTGATCAGCCCCTAAGCAGCCTCCTGCCCCTGACTTTCCCCCACAATCCATTCTCCAGGGTGCTGTGCCTTGCTCTCCTAGCCCTTCTGGGGCTCTCCATTGGCTTCACGACAAAAAACCAAGCCCTAAACGACATTCCAGGTTCAGGTCCCTACTCCCCCAGTCTTGTCACCAACCACTTCCCTTCTCTAACACCATGCTTCTGCCAAACCAAACCCCTGACCCTTGACCTGCCACGTTGCTTCAATGGCCCTGTGCTTTCCTACTGCGGGCCTCTCTTCTGCAAACATTCTCCCCTCATCATCACCAGACTCTCCTTTGAGAGCCCTCCCTGCCATCCCTCCCTGCCCCTGCTTATGCACCCCCCCCCACCGTTGTCATCCTGTTGTGTAATTGTGTTGTTGAATGTCTGACTCCCCCACTTGACTGGGCCATCCCTGAGGGCAGGAACACAGGCCTTTGTTCTGGAGTCCCCAGTCTCTAGTACAGAGATGCTCTGTGGATGTTTGTGGAAGGAAATCCTCAAGAGACCTGGATTTAAATTCCATCGTTATCACCTTACCAACTGTGTGCCCTTGGCCTTGCTGAGCGTAGATTTCCTCATCTGCCTGCTCTGCCAGGTTGGAGTGGGCCTTAAATGAGCCTGTGTTGACAGATGAAGGTGTTCTTGGGACGACTAATCAATGCATGTGAATAGGGCCAAGAGAAGCAAGGGCTCTACCCCAGAGACCCCTGGTCCCCACCCTCCCACAGCCCCTAGCTCGCCCCTCGGCCTTCCCAGGAATGTCGTTGGAGGGAGGCCCAGGCTTCTGGAAACTCTTGAATCCTTTCCTTGCCCCTCCCAGCCTCGGCTCCAGGTGTCTATCTCTCCAGCTATTTTCTTTTCTGATCCGAGTACAAAAGAACAACAAATCTAGGAGCGACAGCCACGGGAAACAAAGCCAGCAGGCTCGTTCTTGTTGGCCGGGCTGCGGGCCTGCAGGGCGCTGCCCCCCTCTCGCCGCTCCCTCCAGGAAGGAGGGCGTTTGGGTTCTGTGGGCATCAACTCCAGTGCGACTCAGCTCCAGTTGGAGGGGGAAGGCCAATTAGGGGCCAGAGCAGGGGGAGGGGGGAAGCCTGCTCTAATTAGAGCCCTAAAATGCTCCTTTGAAAGTGCTTTCAAATGTCCCCAGCCCTGGGGGCAAGGGTGGTGTAATCATAATAAAACAACATTTGCATAGAGATTTCGTTTACAAAGCAGTTTCGCAGGGGCGGGAGGCGCTGGGTGGCCCCGCGGAATCCTGGCTGGGAGGCCTCGGCCTCTGGCTGGTCCCGCCCCCCAGTCCAGCTCCCGCTTGTGTGCGAGGTAAACAAAGCGCTATTCATCCGCGATTTCCGATTCCCTGGATTTCATTCCTTTCCCCCTCTGTCCCATGAAGAGCTCACTCCGGGCTTATCACTCAGGCCAGAAAAGGGGTGTCAGGAGCCCCAGTGGGAGGAGTTGGCTGGGACCCGATTGGGAGGAAAGGGGGAGGCAGGTCTGCACCCCCCATCCGTCCCCACACCGTCTGGCCCCCGAGCTCCTGCGACTCAGAACAGCTGCGCTGTGGTCGGTTTGTGCAACTCCTCCCAGCGAACCTGCGGCTGTGTCTTCATGGTGCAAGGATAAGCCCAGGTTTGGTAACGTCTGTGCGTACGCTGTGTGCGTTTGGGAACACGCAGAGATAAGCAGTGTGTGGGTCTTGGCTAATCCCGCCCCAGCAGCGTGCACTGGGAGTGGGACTTGTGTACACAGTGTGGGGGTGTGGGGCCCTGGGGCGTCTGCACCTGCACCGGGTGGGAGGGTGAGACAGCTGGGTCGCACTCTTGTACAGCTGTGCCTAGAGAGTAGTCCGGCAGCCACCTGGCCACCAGCATCTGGGGAGAAGGGGCTCGGCAGCAGACTCTGGCCCCTTAAGGGCTCCAATGAGTATATAGGGTCCACCTGCAGGGGCTTGAGCAGCTTTCAGCAGCCCCAGCGGGAGATGGAAGATGCAAGAGGTCATTGCCGGGCTGGAGCGGTTCACCTTCACCTTCGAGAAGGATGTAGAGATGCAAAAGGGAACTGGACTCCTGCCTTTCCAGGGCATGGACAGTGAGTGAGGACGGCCGCCCCTCAGGGACACCACACCATCCTCCCATCCCTCCCCCAGCCTTCTCTACAGGCGTGTCTGCTCAGCTCCCTGATGGGGTGGCCCCGTCTCTCTGCTGCTCACCAGGGAGACTGAGCCGGGAACTTGGGCCCACTGTCTGGGATTCCCAGCTTAGCCCCTCTCTTCGCAGGGGCTCAGGCCTCTCCTCTTACATCCTCTCTGGGGGGGAAAATGGGGCTGGCTTCTGGGCAGCCCATTTTCCAGACTGGGAAAGCAGGGACACATAGAAGGCGAATTGAGGGAAGCCAGGCAAGGGCACATTGGCCTCCCAAGCTGGACTTGGGCCCCTCCCTCACCTCTGTTTCAGAGTTGGGGGGCTTAGTTGTTGAGGTCTGGAGGCTGGTTCTGGAGACCAGCATCCAAAGGGCCAGGACGTGGGGGTCCCAGCGCCAAGCCTTGGGGAGGTTCAGGGGGGACTTGCTGATGGGGGTGAAGGCCCTCTGGCAGCTGCAGCCTGTGGGGACACTACCTTCTTTCTTCGCTTCTTCCCATTCCAGAGTCGAACTCAGCTGTGTGCAGCTTCTTCGCTAAAGGGCTCTGTGAGAAAGGTGGGTCAGCAGGTGGGGCCTGAGGTGGGGCCGGAGCAGAGGCTGGCTGGGCCGCATTGGGTTTAGCTTGGCCTGGAACAGGGTGTCGAATTTGCTCCTGGGGAGGGGAAGCTGGGATGGGGCGGAATTTTAGACTTAAAAGTAGGCAAAGGGCGTGGGTCCATCAAGAAGCCTGCCAGCCCCCCTCCCCCAAGGCTTTCCCTGACTCGGTAGCATTAATTAGGGTAGCCAGGGCTGCTTGGAAGGGGCATTCCTTTCTTTCTGCCTTGTTGGGCCTGGGAGTTTCGTGAGTTTCAGCCTGTGTATTCCCAGGAGGCCCCTGACTGCTTCATTTTCTCCTATTTTCCTCCTAGCCAGGGAAGTGGCATCCTTCCCCCCACTCTCGTCCTATGACTCAGTATGGGACCTGGTCACCTGTTCTGTCCATTCCTTATGTCCTAAGGTAGCTCTGGCCACAGTCTATGAAATGCTACCTACAAACATCCCCTCTTTCTCCCCTGCCCTGACTTGGATCAAGCTGCTCTTCCAAGCCCGTCTCCCCAAATGTAGCTGTTTGGGGGCGGGGGGGCTGACCCAAATACAGGGGTTCTCAGCTTTTCTTCTGGCTCATAAACCACTCACAGGGTCTTCCTATAGAAATACACAGGTGCCCAAAAAGTCTTGCCTTCGATTTGGGGGTTCCCAGTCCCCCTGTAGATCCAGGTTAAGAAACCTGCCAGTATGAATGAGTTTAGGACCTGCTTTTGGGATCCGAGTGCTTCTGTTCTCGGGAGGGTGGGAGGCTAGGAGGGACCCAGGCAGGGAGGACCTGGAGCCATTTTTGCCACGTGCCTTGTTTGTGTTGGAGCCAGCCTGGGGCAATCGGGTGAGAAGGGAAATGAGCTCATTGATCACTCGAGGCTTTGTGAAGCCAGGACTAAGTGATGCCTCCTCAGCTCGGCCTGTTCAATCTCTCGAGTAGTGGCTCACAGTGAGACCCTCTTGCAAAGAAAGAAAACTGGTCTTGTGGAAGCTCAGACTCAAGTCAATGGCCAGGGGTGAGGGGAGCGCTATTTAAAAAGAACCTCTGGGGCTGGCCCCATGGCATAGCGGTTAAGTGCGCGTGCTCTGCTGCTGGCGGCCCGGGTTCGGATCCCGGGCACGCACCAACACACCGCTTGTCAGGCCATGCTGTCGCAGCGTCCCACATAAAGTAGAGGAAGATCGGCCCGCATGTTAGCTCAGGGCCAGTCTTTCTCAGCAAAAAGAGGAGGATTGGCATGGATGTTAGCTCAGGGCTGATCTTCCCCACAAACAAGCAAAGAAAAACAAAAAAGAACAACTTCCCAGCCCCCCTCAAATTCTATGAGAGAGTTGGCTGAGCATGAGGCCAGTCCTGCTTAGAAACTTAGGACCTGGGGTGTCCTTCCTGCTGATGGCAACACCATGTTAATGAAAATGATAAAGAGGTAAATATAATATTTCCATTTCCTTCTAAATTGTTTCAAAGTTGGCTTTGATGTCACCATGTTAGGTCTCCAGAATCAGGAAATGTAACGTTTATTTTTTTAAGACATGAATTCAACAGGCCCTTAATGAGCACATACTGTGTGCCAGGGACTGTGCTGGGTGGGGGTCCAGGGTTGGAAACCCGCTCTGCTCTCTTGGGGGAACCCCGCTGTAAGCCTGGAGGAGGCGGGTAAGGCGCTGTGGGAGCTGTCCCAACAGCCAGGGGCTTCCCGGGGTTTGAGAAGGACAAGGGCAGGCCAGGCAGAGAGGAAAGCTTGGGCAGAGGGGTGGTAGTAGGAACAGCCGTTAAGACAACAGCATGTCCATGTCCTCCGTGTTGTCTCAGGCCCTCAATTCTCGCCTCCCCCAGGGTCCAGGTGAAGGGAGGCCACTTGGGGTCTGAGACCCAGCCCCTTCCAGGGGTGAGCTGGGCCAGGCTGTGGACGAGTGGGGGCCTCCCAGCTGGGTGCTTGGGTGTCCCCAGGGAGGCTCTGCCCGTTCCGGCATGACCAAGGGGATAAGACGGTGGTGTGTAAGCACTGGCTCCGGGGGCTGTGCAAGAAGGGCGACCAGTGCAAGTTCCTGCACCAGTACGACGTTACCAGGATGCCCGAGTGCTACTTCTACTCCAAGTTCGGTAATGCCCCTTCCTGGCTCTGGCCCCGCACCTGGGGGTGGCAGTGGGGGCCGTGAGATGGGAAGAAGGTTTGGGAGGGGCACCCAGAGGAGGCCTTGCATGTCCCAGGTGGCAGACCAGGCCTGTCTGAGCCTCGGATGCCAGCCTCTCCAACCCCCTAGGAAAAGTGGAATTGTCCTCTGATGCCTGTTCCACTGCCCCACCAGGCTCAGGCACACACCAGCTACCCACAAGGGAAGGAGAAGTGGGGGCTGGAATCAAAGCTGAATTGCTTCCCTCCCCAGACCTGGCTAGTCACACTCCCAGACTGACTGTCTGGAAATAAGTCTTAAATGGTCCATCTGTCAGTCAGTCCTGGGGTTGGGGCGGGGGCAGGGTGCAGGCCAGCGTTTCCGAAACAGCAGGCCTTTGGGAGCTGCTTTCACGATGCTTGCCACCCCCACGAAGCACCTGTACCGCTGACCGGTCCCATCGTCTACTCTTTCAACTGTCTTGCTATTTTTAACTCTTATTTTAGAAGAAAACTTGACTTTGCTTCCATAAATGGAAAACTAGCATCACTTATTGGCAATAAAAGTAACTGTAAACATACACTCATGGGGTTCAGAGTATAGCCCCTAAAATTATCTTGTGTGGTCAGGTCTGGACCAGCATCTTACCTCCCTCTGACCTCAAGTGCTCCTTTTGTCATCCAAGGACTACATGGGGGGCAACCCCTCATTGCCCCCCTCATTCCATAATGGAATCTGTGAACGTGTCTCAGATCTCATCCCTCTCCATAAAACTTTACAGCTCAGTGCTTTTCAGAGCTGGAAGGAGCCTTAAGGATTATCTAGTCCAGTGGTTTTCAAACTGTGTTCCCAAAAGAGTGACCTGGAGGGAGAGAGCGGGGACAGTCTCCAGGGACACCTCTGACTGAGGAGACTTGGCTTTGAAACTGAGCCAGCTTTGGGGGGCCTGCAGCTGCTCCTCATTAGTGTGATTGGCGGGGAGGTCATGGGTATGTGGGAAGAAAGCAAAGCTTCCCCCTAGGTCAGCAAGAGCTCCTCCCAGGCCCAAATTCTGTTTCCTCCCTGCTCTTCAGAGTTAAGGGCCGGCCGTGGCAATTCATGAGGGCTGCCTGAATGTGCTCCTTGAGAGGAAGGGCCAAGTTTGTCTGGAACCCAGCTCCCCTTGGTCATGACCTAAACCTCTTTCATTTTAAAATGCCACTTATTTATTCCTTCAACAGACCTTGACTGGTTTTCTTTTGGGGATCGGGGACTGTGCTGGACATGGCAACAGGAATAGGACCAGGTCCCCTCCTGCCCTCAAGTAGCTCCCATTGTGAGGGGCAGGCGTGTACATCAATGACTGCAATACACGTGACCTGTTTTTGCTCTTGGAGTAAATGAATATCTTTAATAACATATCAAAGTAATTATCATTCTTATTGGTAGTAAACTGTCTTATCTTAAAAAATATTGTTGGGGAGGTGTGGGAGTGGGAAAGGGCAGTTGAAGGGGCCTGGGAGCCCAGGGTCGCTGGCCCTGCTCCTGGACGTGCTCCTCAAGAAGGTACACTGGGTGGCTCTGCAAGGCCGATTGGAGGGTGGGGTGCGGGTGCCACCTGCTGGCCGTGAGAGGAAGGCAGAGACATGCATCCAGGCCAGGGCAGAAAGCAACACCTTGCAGAGATGACTTCCCATCGTCTCCATCTATCAGACGTTCACCAGCGCTATGGGGATGTCACTGCCATTCCTTAGAAGGCTCAAGCCCAGAGCTAGCTCTCTACCAAGTGCTACACCCTGACGATGAGTGAGTGAACCCCTCCCCAGTGTGAGGAAGTGGGTGACAGTGGGCACGACATTTCCCCTCTCTGAGCACTGGTGTCCTCGTGTGTGAAATGAAAGGGCTGGGAAAGAATGTGGTTTAAAACTCTTAGGAATCAGTGGTACTCTTCTTCACTTTGCAGAAGCCCAATGTATAAAATAGATTTCTTTGGAGCAGTTTGAAAACCAGCAGAGGACATGCTGCAAAGCTCCTTTTGGCTCTGAAGAGCACTGAGTTGTAGACTTTTGAGGAGGATGAGATTGGAAAACACCAATTCTCTACTTGAATGAGGTGAAAAATAGGCTGAATCTTCCCGCATGTTTCCTTTAGAGCCCTTGGGTCCCTAAGAGAAATCTAAGGGCTCTTACAACAACTCCTGGGTCATCGATGCAAACAGGTTGGCTCCTTCTAGGAGACATGAGTCTTGGTCTCATCTATAGACAGATTACAGGACAGGCTAGTGAAACTGCAGGTGTCCCTCTGGGCAGCATCTCTCTTCATCCCCGTGCCAACTGTGAAGCAGTACTCGGCTCTTCTTGGCATTTCCACCAAAAAGAACCACACCAGAGGCTCTAGAAGCAGTGCAGGCTTCACTGCAGAGATGAAGAGAGGGCTTTAACCACAGCGCATGGCTACATCTGCATTCAGTGTCTTCTGTCTTCTTGGGTCGTTAGCTGCTAGCTCTGGGTCTCCCTCCATTCCTTCCCCCTAATAGCCTCTAAAAGACTTCAGCTCCAGTCCCTCCTTCTGGATATCTGGCCCTGCCCCAACTCTTCCAGATGTGGATCTTCATACCCAAGCCCTGCTTAGCAAATGTTATTGGGATCCACCCTTCTTAGATTGCAGGAAAGGTTAGAAATATCCTGCTGTCTTCAGAAAGCCGCTGACGACCAGAAGGAAGGGAAGTGGCTTATATGCAAAGGGCAAGGCCAGTCCAGCTTGGGGAAGGCGGAAGTGACCGTAAAGATGAGCCCGCTTATATACAAAGAACGCTGGAATTTTCAGGTGATTGCAACAACAAGGAATGTCCCTTTCTTCACGTGAAGCCAGCTTTCAAGACCCGGGACTGTCCTTGGTACGACCAAGGTTTCTGCAAGGATGGTGAGGCCCTGACAGAAAGGGGATGCTGGGGAATGTGGGTGATCAGGATTGGGCTCTCCTGTCAGGCGAGGGATGCAGATTCCTGGTGAGGCCCCGTGGGATCTGCCCCCAGGTTGAAATCCCAACAGAAGGCCTTTCCATAGCTCTCCCCGGGCTCGTTCCTGTGGAAAAACCCTCTGTGACACTACGACATGCAGCGTGGTGTGGCACATGACGGGCGTCCTGGAGCAGGCTGACTTGGGTTCAAATCCCAGTGGCTTCAGAATGTGTCGGCTGCCTGACCTTGAACAAATGACTGAACTGCTCATTTCCTCACTTCTAAAAGGGGGAAACACCTCCTCATAGGGCTGTTGGGCTGGTCAGATGCAGGACCCCATCGGAAGCCCTGGGCATAGGCTCTGGCCCACAGGGACACTCAGTTCACGTGCATTCTCGTCTCTATTCCTCTTACCCACCTGGGGGTGTCCCGAGTGTCACTTAAGCATGTCCCACCTACCCCATTACAGCCTCACTTAGGAGGAGGATCCTCAGCAGAGACCCTGTGCTCTGAGCACTTGTGTCCTTTCTTTTCTTGTGTCTTCAGGTGTTCTTACTGAGTTCTTGGCAGCGTTGGTTTTGGGATCGTAGGGGAGGGGTACTGAAGGAGGATTAGTAAGATGTGGGGGTAGACTTTCTTCAGCTGTACCTTCCAAAGCTAAATAAATAAAAGGTAGCAAATTATGGTCCACACCCATGTAAGTCCTCCAAGACACTGTGTTAGGGACACTTCCTACCCTACCATTGTCAGGACTGGCCAGCTGACACCTGCCCCAACACATTCCAAGGTTCCCTTTCGTGTCTCAGTCACAGGACTAGGAGGTAGGTGCTGCGGGGCAGTGTGAAAGGACGGGAAGGTTTATACACCCCTGTTAAGTGGAGAGCCTGTGACTGTCCACACCCTTCCTGGTGAGCGCTGTCATGTGTGTTTCCCCCCTCGCTCAAGCAGACGCTTCTGGCCATTTTCTCTTTGCCCAGCAGGGTCTCGATGTAAATACCGCCATGTCCGCAGAACAATGTGTATTAACTACTTAGGTGGCTTCTGTCCCAAGGGACCCAAGTGCCAATTTGCACAGTAAGTATGACCCCACCAACTGCTGGGCCCACTCTCTGGCTTCCAGATCTAGATCCTTCCGTATCGTCACTGGCCCAAGGTGAGAAGTGAAGTGTCGGGCAAGCGTGTGCCCACAATGTTTTCCTTGCCTTCCACCACCCCCCACCCCCCTCCTCAGCGCTGTTACCTGCACTGAACTCACCCAGGCTGTTAATGTATGTTCATGCTGGGGATGGGCATACAGCTCTTCACAAACTGTTCTAGAAATAAGAGTAGAAACATTTAACACCTACCTCCCCCCGCCCAAATCCTTTGCAATTCTCCCTCACTCCCTGGCTAGGATACGGCTCCTTCCCTCCGGGGTTCTGAAACAGGAAATCTGCAGCAGGCTGGTGCCGAGCATGTTAATGAGCAGGCAATGGGAGGGTTAGAGCCAGGCTGTAATTGTCTCTCTCTATACTTCCCTCAGTCCCAAGATGAATCTTTTATTCAACCCATGTTATATGAAGGTGAGTGCAGGCAGGAAGAGGGCAGACACGTCTCCCTCCCTTTATGCACACTCTTCCCTGGGGAACTCTTACACCCAAGCACTGCACCATTCCCAGCCACCCTCACTCTCACATGGGCTGCTCTGAGTACCAACCCTGGGAAAGGCACACGCCATGGTGTGTGTGTGGCACATACATGTGGTTGTTCCTCCCAGACCCTCCAACCTCTATAACCTCTGCTTCAGGGAGGACTTCTCAGCTCTACCCCTGAGGCTTTCCTTCTCCTTAGCTGGATAACACACGTTGGTTTTTGTTAAAGAACAGGGAGCCCAGCTCAGGACTTGTGGTCCAAAGTTGCTATTGTGAATCGGGGCCATTCTGATTGTGCCTCATCCCTATGGGAACTGATACTCTCCCAAGCACTGATGAGAGCCTACTGATATCAGGGGTCAGCAAACTACGGCCTGCAGGCCAAATCCAGCCCATTGCCTCTTTTTGTACAGCTGGGGAGCTAAGAATGTTTTTAAGACTGGGGGAAAAAAACCCAAAAGAATGTTTTGTGACATGTGAAAATGGTAATTTCAGTGCTCATAAATGGTTTTATTGGAACAGGGCCAAGCTCATCATTTACATATTGTCTCTAGCTGTGTTCAGGCTTACGATGGCAGAGTTGAGTGGTTGCAATAGAGACCAGATGTCCTGCAAAGTCGAAAATATTTACTGTTTGGTCTAGAAAAAAGTTTGCTGCCCCCTGGTCCGGATGACTGAATGCTAGACTGCCAGTTAAGTCTGATGGAGGCCGAAACAGCGCAAACCCTGGGGGCAGCTTCTGAGCTCTTGTTAATTAGTGGTCCTATATCCAGTCAATCAGCAAGAGGAAGCCCACAACCAGGCTGGGATAGCAATGGCAAGGGAGCAGGGCGACCTCTGCTGGTTCCGAGTGGGACCTTTGATAGAGGGTGGGAAGCAATCTTCAATGACTGGGGAATTCACAAGCCCATTTCTAACTTGCATCAAAAGGTATGCTTTCGGCAATTAAAATTGTACATAAAGGCATTTCAAACCCTGGTTTCAGCCTGAACACCGGGCCAGAGCCCCTGCCCTCAGTGTAGTCGCCAGGTCTGCACAGAAGGAATACCTGTGGCAGGTGTCTCCTCACCACTTCACTTTATCTGCAGCTCATCAACTGGCCCCGGGGTTCAGCACCTCCTGCTGCTGCCTGGGAACCTTGCAAGTCCCCTCCTCTGACGGAGCGCCTGCTTCTCCACCTGCAGATGAGGCCCCACGAGCACCGGGTCTCCTGCTGCCTGGGCTCACGGCGGCGCTAGAGCAGGGCCCAGGCTACAGGGTGAGTCAAGGGCTGACCGGACTGGCTGTCCCTCTGTTGAGGGCGAGGGAGAGGTGATCGGCTGCAGAATGTGTCACTCCTTTTCTGCTGCAGATAAAACCATGCTGGGGTTGAGGACAGTGAATTAACCCTGTTTCGGGCACACTGGTGAAACAAATGTTACCACTGGAGAGGCTCAACCCCCTCATCTTATTTGCATCTCTTGCCAGACAAGACTGTTTCTTTAAAAGCCAGTAAGTTAAATATCTTTCGTTTCTGATTCTGCTGCCTACCAATTCTCTGAGTGATTTATACACAATGTCCTTAAGGTTTGGGGGGCAGTTTGGTAAGGAAGGGAACGTAGCACCTTGGTTTTCCTTTTTTGACTATCTTCTGGCTTATCAGGAAGAAAAACATCATGTTTTCTCCTATCTTCATGAGATAACCTCTAATTGTCCTGAGCTTTGACTTCTATTCTGCAAGACTATTCTAACAGGATGAGGTGAGGGAGCAGAGGCCCTGCCCTTCTCGTACATTTGATTTATTGGCCTCTGAGCCTCCAGAGCCCTGTTCTCTGAGGTAGTGATGCTGGGCTTGAATCGCACGGTCTCTTTCAGGCCTGAAATGGAGCTTCATTTATGAGCAGAATCCATCAAATTCCTCAGAAAGCCAGCTAACTATCTCCTATGATTCCCTGGACAATTGAGGATATTTCTCTTGGGATTTGAATTTATAAGAAGTCGTATCATTACGAAAAAATAACCTCTGGTCTGTCTGGGGAACCGAAGACCTTCTAGTGAAGACACCCAGTGGCCATTCTGTGGGACCCTCTGTTCCCACGTTCCAATGAGCCCACTGTTGGTCTGAACAGGAGACAAGGTGCATAAGCAGCCTGCTGCACTTAGGTTTATTCCTTCTGTAAGTGCATGAGCTACCAAAAATACAACAGGATTGGAGGCAGATTGACTGTGGCGGGATGCGTTATCCATAAAACGGGAGCAAAATTTATGTAAAAACCAAAAGCTCAAGTGTATTGGAAATAGTCATTATCCCTAGCTCAGCTCCTGCACTGCTACAGACAAGTCCGGGCTGCACGCGGCAGTTCCTGTGTACATGGCCTCAACTGCTGCTATAAGCTGGCAGTTAAATCCAGCGGTTTTCTTTAGTGTGACTGCTGCTTCCCTGTATGGCTTCCTTAAATTTAAGATTATATTCTGTGCGTGCCTATGTGAGGAATTACAGGGAGGTAGATGGTACACACAAGGCTTACCCTGGGGAGGTAAGGAGGTGACACGAAACACTTAATGCTACACTATCTCTGCCATTATACACGTCCAACACCAGTGCAATTTAATCCACTGGGAGAAGAGCAGGGAGGCAAAGCGGAGCCTTTTGGAGAAATGGAGAACAGGTCAACAATAAACACGTGCAGTGGGATGGGTCCCCCTTCCTTTGGCAGATGGAGACAGCTGCCTGGCCTGCCTGGGGCTTGAAGGTGCGGCAGTCTAAAAGAATGCTGGTCCAGGAGAGACTTTGGGAGTCTGAATGCCAGCTCCACCCTGGGCTGCATGTGACAAATACCACATAGCTATGTAGACACATTACTTAACCCCCTCAAGCCTCAGTTTCCTCATTCTGGAAAATGAGAGTGATAATAGCACCTGCCTGGGTGGTTGGAAGGATAAAAGGAGAGAACGCATGTCAAGAACTCGGCACAGCACTTGGCACAACGCACGCACCCAAATGGCAGCTGGATTTCAGTGTGGATCGTGGTGGGCTCCCTCTTGGTTCAAGTTTAGAATCTGAACATAGTATGATGCCACAAGAGGTTTTAGAAGAGCTGTTATTATTTCATTCCTGTGTGTCAGATGTTGCTGGAAGTAATAGATGCAAGACTTCTAATCTCACCACATGTCTGCAAAGTAGGTATAATTATCCCTACTTTACAGTCCAGACCAAGGAGGCTCCATAAACTAGATAACTTGCCCAACCTGACACCCACCCATTTCACGGGTGAGGGCCTGGAAGAGGCAAATGACCAGAACAGAGGCATATATATATATTTTTAAATATTTTTGTTATCAAGAGTGATGGTAGTCACATGTAGAAGGAACATGGGGGAGGCAGGTATTGAGAGGAATTAAGATCGACATAAATCACAAAAAAAATGACTGAAAAGAATAGTGGCAGCAGATAGGGTTTCCCATATAGTGTAAAACAGCCCATTGATAATACAACAAAGTCATTTTATTTTTAATAGCTAAATATTTTAACATGTATGAGAAAAAATATACTTTCTGTAGTAAACTCAATTATTTTAGATATTACCACTGAGGATTAAACTCAAGTAGGTGGCACCAGGGATAGACTAACTTACAGACCATGTGAGTTACAGCCAGGGTGTCCAGACATGCCTGTGAACATTCCCAACCTTCAGTAACAGAGCCTCGTCGTAAGTCTTCTCAAGGATGGAGAGGAGCCTGGGTATCGCTGAAATTCTTCTGTAGGATGGATGGGGAGGTGGATATGGATTGCTTGTATAGATTCTCAGGCTGAATTTCTATGCACATTGCTGGAAGACTTGATCAGGAATTCACGATGCTGCCCTGGAAGCAAAATCTAAGCACTGTTGCTTACCTAGGAAAGCTCTTGCCAATGCCACAGAAGAGGATTTTAAGAGATTAAGGAGGATGCTTATCACGTTAGGGGCATTCTTGACTTCTTTTTCCCTTGGCTTTGTGAAGAGATGAGCAGTTCCTCCTGCCATCTGAAGTGCATGGGCTTCTGCAGATACAGCACAGTCTCACTTGTCTATGATTCCAGTTTTGAAAAGAATTTCTAGTCTTTCTGGATGAAGTCTCGAATCTGCCAGACCATGTACACAATTGGGACTGGCTATGCAAATGAACTTATCTGTAGGAACACTGGCATATATGAACAAACTTGCCTAATCCTCACAAGGCAAGTTTACATCAGTATTGCAAACTGGAGCTCTGATGTACATTCCTCAATCATCCTGAGTTTGTTTTCATCTGACTTTAGGAAAATAATCAATTAGTTATCAACTTACCTCAACAACTCAAACTATTTGGACATTACGAAGAAATCTGTAAGATTTGATAAAAGGTCTCCGAGTATTTTCTCACCCCAGAAGGCAGCAATGAGTAGACAGGGAACCTTTCCCTCTGTTGCTTTGTGGACGTTATCAAATAACTTCAGGATCTGGAAAGACTTCTGATGGCTTCTTGAAAGTTACCCACATCATTTTATTTAAGAATCAGTGCTCAGTATCTAGTTCAAAGAAATCAGTTAAGACTTTTTTTGCTCTTTCCTACTACATGTGAGTTAGAATTCTTGGTACTGACCAATGTCCACCTTTAGAAACCCTTTGGTCAATATAGGATTCTGCCTTTGTCTTAAACTTGGCAATATGAAGCCGATATCCCTTTAGAACTGATGGATCATTAAACTGGCCATTCTTCTGATTAGAGAATTTATTTTCAGGGATGTAAAATACTTATTGTGACCCTAAGTTAAACTTTGTCATTGTCTTAGCATTCTGATGACAAGTGACACTAGTTTGTTTATAGTGGTGCTAAAAATGTTCATGATGAAAATCCTGGGGGGCTACAAGCTGCCCCTTGGTGCCACCGCTGCACTTACGTGTTATGGGTGGTTCAGAGGCAACACCAGGGCACTAAGGCACTAAGGCACTAAGTCAAGAAAGGCTTCGCCTACTTATATGTGTTTCCTAACCCAAAAATGTCTTAGAGCAGCGATCCCCAGTCTTCTTCATTGCTCCAACATAGAGACCACGAGGTGTCATACTCCTCCAAGGGTGGAGGTCGGCACACTTTTCTGTAAGGGGCCGGATAGTATTTTCAGCTTTGCAAGCCATGTGGTTTCTGTTGCAACCACTCAAACCTGCCATTGTCGTGTGAAAGCAGCCACAGACAACACCGAACCAAATGAGCAGGGCTGTACTCCAGTAAGACTTGATTTACGAGAATAGGCAGTGGCTGGATTGGCCCTGCAGGCCTTTGGAGTCTGCCGGTCCCTGCTAGAGGGGACTGGGAACTGTGAAAGAGGACACCGCTGGGAGGTCATTCTCATCTACCTTTGAACCTTGCGAGTTTCTGGTCTAGAGTAAGGACAGAGGGGAGGCGCAGGAGAATCCCTCCCTAAGTGTGTCTCTTAAAGAGCATTTACAAAGAATAGGCACGAAGCCCTTTCAAAAAGAAAGATACTGTTTTTGGAGTTTCACTGAAGTTCCTAGTAATATTAAACTAAAATAACTAAATGTAGTACTCTTCCCTCAACCATGAGTTCTTCCTTATGGAGGATTCTAGTATACAGGGATATACTTCTGAATACCTTGGTGTTAACCGTGAGAATGAGCCAGAATTCAATTACTCCCACTGGCGATAATTAGAGAGGGAGAGGGGAATAGGGGATTGGGAAGAGAAAAGGTAGATAAAGCAGAAGGTGAAGCCAGAAATCAAGTTTTGAGAAGAGAGAAGGAAGAGATGTGCAAATAAGTAAATGCTGGCCTTAGGACAGCACGCTTGCTTTTTTGTAAATGTGAAGGAGCTAGGACAAAAGAGGGACTGACCTCATGTATTTTGGCATGAAGACATCACAGGCAAAGCTAAGACAGAGGCATATCTGTATATGATATATAACCAACCCCGTACTGGGAAAGGGGCTGGAGAAACTGTTATCCATCTGTGTTGTCTATGGTAAATCTCCTCACAGCCTTTTCTACCTGTAAGTATCCAAGTTACTCTCTAGGGCCCAAAGCAGAAGTCATAAAATTAGGAAAACACTGAATATTTTGATGGGGGAAGAGACACAGAAAACCTACCAGCCAAAACAACCCTAACAAACTGAGAGGAATATCTAAATACTCCTTTTAGTAACTGGGATTCTGAAGTTTCCAGAAGAGAGAAATAAACAGAAACCATTTTCTATTATACGAATTTAAGGTGTATAAAAGGTGACAACATTCTGTTTAGTATGCTATTTTACTTAGCTTAAAAAACATTTGTCAAAGATTTTCCACAGGCTCACCTGCAGCTCTGTACTCACCCTCACTTTGCTTTTTTTCCTCACACCAGCCAGAATCTGGTCATGGACCCAAAAGAGCCCAACCATTCCCAAGGGGAAGGGCCTGATGTATGCTGATTTTTTGCCAATTCAAATACTATTCTATTCCAGTATACATGTAGCCTAGGGTCTAGTATAATATGAACAGGAAAATGCCAAGGTTTAGAGAACAATTTTTAGGGAGAAAAATTTAAATTGAGATATTGGTTTTTACTGAGAGTTGGGAAATAGTTATTTAAAAATTTTAACCATAAACGTAGTCATGTTCATGTCTCCTTGAATAACATAAGCCTTTATGATTAAACAAACTGAAGTTTTTTTCAATAACTTTCACATACTTTTGAGACCAAGCCAAAGAAACATCCAGAAGAACCAGGTCTGTCCACATTAAAACAATTTACTTCCTAGATAACTGTTTTAGATTCCAATAATTTTATTCTTTTCCCTCCCTCTCCCTGCCCCAAATACAATTTAAACTGTTAAATATGGGCTGCAGTCGTCTCCAGCGTACTCTCCCTGGAGTTCCAAACTTCTGTAAGTGGTGTCCAGGCCAACGTTACTTACGCCAGCGCTGCGGCTCTTTGGATAAACAGAGATAAATGTAAGGATCCGAGAGGCCACTTCTCTCGACTGTTTCTACCTCTCGCCTCTACAGGTCACTGCGCTCTATTTTTGTTTTATAAATTTGGAAATAAAGTCTTAGGCACAACAAAAAGTTTCTGCTTCACTCTCTTCAGTCTCAAGGTATAGATGTGAAAAATAACCTCACTATCAACTAAATGATCCCTTCCAGGCAGGCAGAGCACTAAGGGCAGGCCTCCCCCTCTGAAGGAAATGACGGGAGGTTTTAGGTCCCACAGGCAGCTGGAGCACAAGAGGGCAGGGCCGCTGTGCCTGGCCTGCCGCAGGCCCTCCTGCTGCTGGAGCTGCTTGCTTACGAGGCACTGAATTAGCCAGTAAACCCCGGCATTTTAGAAGTCTGTGAATTCTGCTGGCCTCTAGTGCTCATCGTTATCTTGCACTTTTACACCAGAAGTTTTCATCTGAAAGCATCTCGGCTTTTTTTTTTTTTAATTGTGGAAAAATACTGGGCTTTTAAAATATCTTCTTATAAATGTCTTTTTTATTTTTAACTATATAGGATATATTTTTATAAAACAATACTTTAAAAAAATGAGCAAAAGTTATCTTTAAAAGAGAAATGAAATTCAGCCATTTTCCTTCTGGTAAGATTTAGTGCAAGCTGAAACTCATAACTAGAAGGGTGTTTGTTTTGTAAAAGATAAAAGTAGATGAACCCAGACAGCTATAAGCCTTGGACACACTGATGAGTGACAGCTGCATTCTGTTTCTCCTTTTCTCTTCTGAGGTATAAACCTGTTTGGTTTCAGTCCTAAAAAGAAGTTCTTAGGGAGGAGCTAAAAAGTCACCAAGAAGAGCCCTGATCTTCCAGCAGGCAAACAGCTTGAAGGAGAAAACACAAGACCACCAGATCTCCAGTGACAACATTAAATGGAGCACAAGAGCAATTATGTAAATGCTAATCAAATCTTATAAAGGCCATTATAACCAAAACCTCCAGTAAAAAACCCCAGAGCCTCAGGCAATAATAGCTCATTCACTAGGGCGTGTCAGATACTGCAAAACTGTAATACAAAAAGCACTTTGGAGAATCCCTTAGAGGTGCCTATAGTGGGATGTGACCTGTAATTGAGGCTAAAAATATAGAAAGGCTTACTCAGATGCCTGAAACTCCAGCTACAACAAAGGACGAAGTATCCTGTGAAGAGCATTGTGATGCCACCAACTCCACTCTTCATGGTGGTGCTGCACCTGATCCAGCCTGTTAAAAAGAGACATGTCTAATTGTCACAGTGACATGTACCTAGGGGCCACAACTTGTGAGTTATTCAAGGAGTCCCAGTTAGCTTGGGCAATGGAATTGTGATCCAAAGAGTTTACATACCACTATATATATATTTTTTTACACAGATGAAAAGGCTAAAATACACTAGACCTTAGTTTTAATAAATTTAAATTACTCTTGTTTTGGGGAGTCTGGTTAAAATCTTTAGCAGGGAGGAGATGTATACGATTGGTTAACTTGAGATTACATTCTTCCTGGCTTTGGGACCATCAATGTGGGAAAGGGAGATGTAGGGGTAGGTATTAAAAAATGAAAGCTGTGCAATAAATGGCAGCTGCTACTGTGTTAGCTTTGGTGCTTTCAATTATGTCAGACTCCGGAATGAAAACAGATAAACTGAAGAGGAGGAAGACTACACACTTGTCTCTTTTTCTCTTTTCTTTAGCCTTGCTGTAACAGTCATGGTTAAAGTAAGAGAAACTCCAGATGCTTGGAACCAGGAACAGAACCCAACAGTCAAGGACTCCAGCCTCACCTTTCTGTACAGCTCCCAAGAGTCTCGTTAGAGAGAAGTTGGAGGTTGTAAGCCTGGTCGGGGGTTCCGAACTCCTTACAGCAGTCGAACTTCTTTCCAACAAAGGAACTACGGTTCCAAACAGAAGTCACTGTGATAGTTCATCTAAATTCACCCTCTTCCCTAATACTCAGTACCCAAGGTTGCCAGGGCTAGGCCACAGGAAAAGTATCAAGAGGTGGATTAATGTCTGTATTGGGCTGCAGCTAACTAAGTGCTGAAAGCCCAAGCAGTCTATTCCAGGTCAAAAAAAGGTTCTTCAAAAGGCTAAAGGAGCCCCTAGGGATCAGGACCCAGATACCTTTTTGACCTGATGAATATATTACCCAGATGATCGATGTGTACATGCTTAATGAAATGAATCGCTTGTATCTGCTAAACATCTTAGCAAAAAGCATGACCTTCTACTATTATCATATTAACTACTACTCGTCACTACATCTACAGTCAACATGTCTATTACCCCATCGCTACTACTGACAGGCAAACATTCTTATTTATGTTCAACACAGGAATAACTAGAGTAGAACCAGAAAGCAGTGTTTCTGCTACTTAATTACATTTTTCCTGCACCTGTGTTTCTCTTTCATGACAGGCAGGGAATCTCTACTAGTGCTGGTTCTCTGGCCTTGGTTTGGTTCATCAGGCTAAGGGAGAAATTAAGCAAGTATTTATGACAGGTTTAGCAGGTGTGGTAAAAGCCGCTGGGAATGTAAAAATACTATCCAAACTATCATCATTATATTAAGTAACAATGAAAAGAACCATGCTGGCTTCCAAGAAATTACACAGAAGATAATCTCTTGCAAAGTGAAGATTAGTCTCTTAAAAAACAAAGCAGGACATAATCTATTCATCTTGAAAAAAAAATCTGAAGAAAAAGATGGGGAGAAAACTCCATGAAAACTGCAATTGTATAACCACTTTCTCTGCAGCGTCAGGAACTGTACGGCTCCTTGACTGTTCTTTCCCAGGCAGTGGAGCCTATTTACTTCATCACAGGTTCAGTCCAACTTACGTGAATGACGTCAGTTCAGCCCTGAGCTGGGATATATTAGTACCCAAGGCCCAGGAGAGGCCAGCTCAGAGCCCACACAAGTCCTGTTCGAGTTTTTTTCAATGCTTCTGCCTGCTGCCCAGGTACTCTGCGTTCTGATCGACATCCTTACGGCCTAGCTGTGGGCCTAGGACTGCTATCACCGCCTGCCATCCTTCCGCTGTCTCATCTCCTAGACACTCTCCTTCACCTGCCAGTGTTGACATCCTTACATTTCAAACCCAGTGACAATGGCTCCACTCTTAATACAAATGCTGAAAACCCTCCTCCACCCTCTCTACCTCTAACATTTCCTGTCATCCGTCTGGCCTTGTCAGAATCCCAGACGTGTGATCTCTCACCCCTCATGTCTCTGGCTGCTAATTAATCACATGCTCTTTTCTAAAACACCCCCTTCATGGACTCCTCTGGCTAATACAGGACCCAATCCTGGCTTGTCATATTCGTGCTCAAGTTCTGATCCTGACTATTCTGAGCCCCCTCCTCACATGGGCCCCATGTCAAACATCTCACACAGATACCCTATTGATGGAAATCCTGTTTGAACGCTAGAGAACAGCCTTTAATTAGCCATTTCTTGGCCTTTACAAATCCATGACCCTATAAGGTTTTCTCACTTTACCTTCTGGTATCCTCGTCAGCCAAGTTTTGCTTTCTGTAGTTATATGAATTATTTTTTTTTCAAACCACCCTTTCCCTCGCCCACCATTTGTTTGGGAATATTCCCCTGCTGGGTCTGAGGCACCTGTTCCATTGCCATCACCTACATCAACAGTTCTTAAACTTGGCTGCTCTTCAGAAACACTTGGAAAACGTTTGAAAATATGATTCTTAGACCTTACTTCAGAATTAATCTCTGAGGATGATGCCTAGGAATCTTTACAAAAATGCCCATGTGAAACTGCTGATTGTCCAGACTTGGGAACTAAGGACATTGATCTCTTAAACTTTGAGTCCCCAAAGACAAGGCCCTGAATTCTGCAAAGGCTCAGCCAAGTGCTCCCAGCTCAATGCTCTAGAGGCTACGCAGACTCTGAAAGCTTCCCTTTGAACAATGAAAACCAATTTCTATTGCTGAGGACTCTTAGACAATTGTACTTGAGTCTCCTGAGATTTAAATCTTGAACTTCTAAAATCTATTTTCACTAAGGCCAGGAAAACTACTCCTTTTGGTACTAAGTCCATAAAAATCTTTGTCTCTGAAGCTCAAAAGATGGCTCCTAATGCTGCTGAATTCCATAAGCCTAATTCTCTTATTCCTGATTTACTATAACACAGTGGCATCCTCAGAACAGTCTGCTTTGGGATTCCTAGCTTGGGCCACCAAAATATATCCATTTTTTGTCAGCCATGAGAGCTTTTGGTTCTACCTTGTCTCATCAAAACGACAAGATAGTCTTTTATGCCTCTCAAGGCCCTGGGTACCTTTCCATCTGGTGGGATCACTTCACCTAAGTTTACTCAGATACCCTGATATATGAAGACTAGCTGCTGTTATAGGTTTCTCTATGTAGAAAAGAATATCTGACATTATCTTGAAGCCCAAAAGTCCAACAGAAGAAACAGTGCCTGGAAAAGCTTGGCAAAGACCATCACGCAATGTCAGATGTCAACCGTCAACTGAAACTTGATGTTGGGCAAGTTATTTATCCTCTCTGAAACTCAGTTTTCTCATCTGTAAAAGGGGATAAGCCCAATCTCCCAGGTTTGGTATAAGACTACCTGAGATAACCTATGTAAATAGGCAGGTATTACACCTGACATATAGTTAACTCAATAATTGTTAGTTCACTGGCCCTGCCTGGAAGTAACAAAGAAATGAGGTGCCTTCCTGAGATAAAGAAGGCTGAATGGTCTATCAAAGGTCTTGCCTGCGTAAGAAAATATACACCACATGCTCTTCTGCAAAGATTCTAAAAAAGTTCATTTTAATTTGCAGTCATTGGAGGTAGACATTACCTGGTGAAATTACAAAGCTTTCTCAGGAACCACACTACCTTTTAATCCTTGTAGATTTAAATGGCCTTGCTGAAGTCCTTGGCCAACTGAGGAATAAGGTCTTGACCTGAGATCCCAGGGTCTCCTCTTGTATCCTCTGTTCATTTGTGGCAGCATCAAAGTCTGAACATTAATCATGGAGCCAATTTCTATAGTTTTTCAGTTTCTAACAGAACTAAAGGCCCAGTGATAGCCACATTATTGTCTGATATAGAAATCCAAACTAATCACATATTATAGACTGTAACCAATAAGAAAACAAATTAGTTTCTAACCTCTATTCTAGAGGAACTTCTTGTTGATGGAAAGACTATTTTTCCTCCATATTCAATCTCACAAGCCTAGTGATTTAACGGCATAAATTACTGTATCTCTTACCTTATTATTACTGTATTCTTGGGACCTATTAAAGTGTGTCAACTAATAACTTAAATCAACCATGACATCGACCACTAACTAACTGCCCCACAGAGTAAGCCTGAGGCAGAGCTTAAAGACCATGGATGTGTAAGTCAGATGGACATGGATTTGAATCCTGACTGCCCCGTACTGTAGGAAGATGGAAGATGTGTGAAGTTCAGATTCTTCACCTATAAAAAAGGACGGACAGTGATATCACCTCACAGTTGTTCTGAGGGTTAAATGAGATGATAACGTAAGCACCTAGCACGACGACTGAAACCTCATTACTTGATAAACATTAGTTCCCTCCCTAAAAGTGAAAGTGGATGTATCAAGAACACGCCTTAGCACTATAAAAGAGAGTGCAGAAAATAAAGAAGACTTTCCACTTGCTAGAGAGATTTGCTATGGGCTGCGTTTGTGCAACTGAAAAACACAAAGAAGTACAGAGATATAACAAACACCCATGTTTCTAGCTATGGCATATTTTCTACAATATAGTTTAGTGGAAGGGATTAGACTAGGTCTCAGGAAACCAGGTTCTACTTGCAACTCTACCTGCAACTTGCCAACAATTTATTGGCAACACAACCTAGGACAAATCACTTACTCTCTGTGGGCCTGTTTCATTATCTGCAAAACAGAAAATCAGGGGCCGGGCCTATGGTTTAGAGGTTAAGTGTGCGCGCTCCGCTACTGGCGGCCCGGGTTCAGATCCCGGGCGCGCACCGACGCACCGCTTCTCTGGCGATGCTGAGGCCGTGTCCCACATACAGCAACTAGAAGGATATGCAACTATGACATACAACTATCTACTGGGGCTTTGGGGGGGGAAAAAAAAATCACCTGCCCACCTCTCAGCGTGGTGAGGCTGAAATAGGAAAACAGATGGAAGCACTCTGAAAACCACAGAGCAAGACAAAGGCTCATATTAATTCTACGTTTCATATGGAGAAGGAGCTTGACACTACAATTCTGACCTTGAGACTATAACTTTGTAGACAGCCTAGATGTTAGACCTGTTTGCAGAACTGGGAACGACTGAGGCAGCTGAAGAAAATGCAGCTTTACCTAGTAACGCTCTTTCCTTAACACACTGCCTTTGAAACCACTGAAGAGGGATAATTAAAATACAAAAGGAAATAAAAGTTTTCGAGACCAGACAAATTGGGATTTGGTGAATACGTGAGCATTTACAAACTGTAAGAGGGAAAAAATATATCCCCTCCAGAAAAGCTAATACAAGTTTTTCAGGTATAAATCTATCGTGAGTTGCTATAGACTCCTGTCAAAATAAACCTAAAAGAGCCAATGCACACACACAAGATGGATGCCTCATTAAACTAACTGCCCCTAGAGAACCTAAAAAAAGAAAAAAATCCAAATTTCCTGGTGAAGAAAATGAAGAAATTTATGTGTTGTAGCCAGAGATGTAGTCCAGTAACTAAGGGTGCGAGTCAGCAGAAGCAAGTGAGGATGCCTCAAATGACCGTCAGGAACTTGGCTCCGACTTGTGGCTGTAGTCCTACCCACCAGTTAACCTATTCTAGGCATTAGCAAGGAGCATCTAGAAGTTTCTGAAGAGACAGATTCACAATCCAGATCAGTACCCATGTCCAGTCTCTTCCCCCTAGTCCTTCTTACCTAATCTCTCACGTTCTGAGGCTCAGTATCTGGTTCCATTCTTGGGTCCTAATCTCTGTGGACCAATTTTTCTAGTGCATGGACTTCTACAACTTTTGCCACTCTCTATTGCTGGTCCTCATCTCCTGAACTTCCACTTCCACCTATCTGCTTTGACTGCCACACATCCCTGGACAGTTTTAAACCCATCCTGCCCCCAAGTTCAAAAATAGCATCTGCTGGTACCTTCTTTGCTACCCTAAATTCCTCAATATTGCATTTGACCATAAACCTGGAAACTATCTTGTGTACAACCCGGTCCTGATTGAAATCTGAACACGGTGCTTGTTCTATTTAGGTGGACCATGAAGTCTTTATGCTTTTCTTGAGTCTGTTCAGCCTGAATACCCACCCAATTTCTACTGGCCATACCTCTTCTCAGTGTAGAAATTCAACTGTTATCAAAATCACCAGCCAGCCTGTCCTAATGCAGCCTTCAACTCCTGGTGGAGGGGAAGGGAGAGTGATAAACCACTGTTACTGACCCACCTGGAGCAAGAAGTAATGTTTTAAGTCCAGTGCAGTGGAATGCCTACCTAGGCATAATAAGCTAAATGAGTGAAAATATCAGTATTCTGAACCTTAATGATTCAAAAGGCACAGAACTGTTTGGATGGGCTGGATGACCCTTGGAAATGAGCGTGTTTACCTTGAGACAGTCTTTCCCCCTGGGGACTGAGGAGCTGGGGCTTCTGGGCCATTGCATTCCAACACCGAGGCTGCCCTGGCAACACCCCTAGGCCAAGATAACCAGGATAGAGCTCTGGAAACCACTCCAGCCCCAGGGAGCTAGGAAGTGTCTTCCTGTCAGCGACACTGATCTGACTGGTGAAGGGGCTTTCAGAAGTGTGACCCTGGGTTGAATGTAAAGACTGCTGGCACCCAGGCTGTGATGCTTGGGGCCGAGAGCCAGATTGGGGCTGCAGAGAAGTTCGTTCTTCACTCTCCATCAACGCCTTTACATTAGGGACTCGATTATGATTGCAGGCTTCTGCTTTCTCTTCTTGAAGAAATTTTATAGCCAGAGAGGTAAGACTTTGATTACATGACTGTGATACAGAAAGGAACTCGTGAGTTGTCTCCCTTGGCACGAACAAACTTAAATTGGGACCTTCATCTTGAGAGTTCTTCTCTGTGGCTGAATCATCGGTATTGAAGTCCTTCTTAGAGTCATCGCTCGTGGAAGTCATTTCTGTCACACACACACTTTTTTCTGCATTTCCTTTTCTCCCACATGCCTCTACTTCAAGGTTAAGTCCTTTTTCCTGCTTCTCCCTGACTTGGATTCTGCCTAATGGGCTAACTTTAAAACTTAAAATTTGTGATTCTGTGTTCTTTTCCTGAGACTCAGAGTCTCTAAAATTAGTAGAGACATCTGAGAGGCGATCCCCGGCCTTGGAATCTCTCTCACTGCTTGACAACGATGATCTTACTCTTTTAACCCCATAATTGACATTCAGGGGAGAATTATGATCATCATCAGTAGGCATATCTGGTAATTTTGCTAGAAGCTTCTGTCTTGGGGGATCAATTTTGTCCAATCTTAAATTAGCACAAGTGGTCTGTACATCATTAGGTAAGGCTGAAGAATATTTTCTACCTTGATTTGATGAAGAAGGAAACAATGGGCCAAGAGGTAAAGATGCTTCAGTTTCTGAAGGATTACTTCTACTTTCCCCTGATTTAGGCAAATCTTTGGCAAGTTCTTTTTCAGGAGTAGTGTTCTCTGATGCATAAAACTGAGCCTTAGTTTCTCCCTGGAAAGTAATCTTTGGTTCAGTATTTTTTAACATTTTGAGGGAGAGCTGAATTTGATTCTTGACGTCTTTATGTGTCTTTGTATTACCTGCTTTTTCCAAACCAGCTAATACTGGAAAGGACTTATCTGTCCGTTCTGGTGTGTGCCTTTTCAACTTAGGATTTCTTTTCTCCTTCTCTGTCCCAAACTCCCTCTCTTTAGCTTGAATTAAGTCTTTGACTGGCCCTTTCCTTTTTTTAGCACGTGGGAGTGTAGGTGGCGGGGAGTGACAAACTTTCTGATCAGCAGGTATATGTGGTCCTATCATCTTACAGTGTGGCAAGTGGGATTTTAATCGCTTAAATGGCTTTTTACAATACGGACACACTTCCATTCTGGGTGGAATATCACTCTCCTATTCCTGAAAAAAAAAAATGTGACATTATGAGGAGCACATAGTTTGTAGAATAAATACCAATATTTTATTTGTCTCGTACCTTTTAAATTCATTTGGAAGAACTCACATTGAAGGAACTTATTAAAAGTTTGTTTTGATCCATTCTTTCTCTTACAGAGACAGAAAATAGAAGACACAGTTTGATTTTAGATAAATATTCCTGGCTCCATTTCTGCTTGGTATTTTATATTTCTTAAAGTCTTCTAAGAATCAGTCATTACAAAAGACAATCAAAGAGGTTTTTCAACATCCTTAACTAGAAGGTGAGCAAGACCAAAAGACTTAAGTCTAATGAATTAATTAGTGGAAGGAACAGATGTCCAAAATACCATTCAGAATAAAATGTTTGCTATTTAAGGTTGTAGCAGGTCAACTGGATATCACATGAGTATAATAAAATTGTTAAAAACTCTTAAACACATCATTCAAGGGAAGAATGGTAAAGAATAAAAAACTGAGGCCAGGATTTGAAGGTTGTTGATTAGAGTAGTGGTTTCCAAAGTGACATATGGAAGATCCACTGGGATGCAAGAAGAAAATACTAAACTTCCATTATCTAAGCACGAGAAATGAAGCTCTACTTTTAATATATTAGTAATATGCATACAATCAAGTGTCGCTTAATGACGAGGATACATTCTGAGAAATGCGTCATTATGCAACTATGCCGTTGTGCGAACATCATGGACCGTACTTACACAAACCCAGATGGTATAGTTG
This sequence comes from Ceratotherium simum simum, assembly GCF_057802395.1. NCBI lineage: Eukaryota > Metazoa > Chordata > Mammalia > Perissodactyla > Rhinocerotidae > Ceratotherium > Ceratotherium simum. The sequence goes on along the minus strand of NC_141915.1, from coordinate 54,208,471 downwards.
ACTACACACCTGGGCTATATAGTACTAATCTTATGGGACCACCATCATATATGCGGTCTATCATTGACTAGGACATCATTACGTGGCACATGACTGTAGATATATACATAACACACATATATAAAAGTACACATAATGCACAAATATATATGGAGAGGACATGCTCTCAAATTTTTAAATTGTAGTTTGTAGTACAACGGATTATTGGCAAATTTGTTTAGTTTGACATCTTTTGTGAAATTTACACCATGTAAAAACATTAAAAAAATTTATACCATGTTTCATTTGTACCTCTTTGTTATCTTCTTGAGTCAGGAAAAACAAATATTTAATTCCAAAGCCCTGCTGAAAGTTATTTCCTTTTTTTTTACATTTTTTATTCTTTCTATAAAGTTCTAGAGGGCAGGGAACATGTCTAACCTGTGCACAGCTGTATTCTCAAAACCTAGCACTGAGCCTGGCATGTGATATCTGTTGAATGAATTCTTTCTCTGGACATACACCATTATAAGGTACTGTGACTGCGAATATCTTCTGACCACTATATAGGTCAAAAAGTGAGACCTTGAAACCACTAACAAAACAAATAGATATAATGCTGGCCAATCAATTTATCAAAGCAAGCAACCCACCTTATCCTACATGGAGTCAGGCAAAACAAAACTGTTTTCTGCCAACAGACTTTACAGTAATTATTCCTACTTTGGAGGTACCCCTTTGACAATATAATGAAAGTTATGAACCGTTTATTTACAAAAATACACACACTGAAGCTAGTCAACAGGCTTAGGCTAATAACTTTAGAAGGGGCTTGAGACTTCTGTTAGATGTGTCTGCCTCTACAGTACTCCACCATCACACTTAATCCTACTAGAAAGATCTCTGTACCCTCACATAATAACGTCTTAATGTGGGTCCTGATTAATAAAGGAAAAACAATAGCATATACTGGAGTATCTGAGGAAGCCATTTGGTTTAAAACTAATTTGGCCTGGGCCGGCCCCATGGCTTAGCGGTTAAGTGCGCGCGCTCCGCTACTGGCGGCCCGGGTTCGGATCCCGAGCGTGCCCCGACGCACCGTTTCTCCGGCCATGCTGAGGCCGCATCCCACATACAGCAACTAGAAGGATGTGCAACTATGATGTACAACTATCTACTGGGGCTTTGGGGGGAAAAAAAAAGGAGGAGGATTGGCATGGATGTTAGCTCAGGGCTGAGCTTCCTCACCAAAAATAAATAAATAAATAAAACTAATTTGGCCTGACCTTGTTTTTCCAAAAGGGCCTGACATGGCCTGTTGAGCATGCGTTGTACATCTGCTTTAAACATTTACTGTGTTCCAAAGACAAGAATGATGCCCCTAAAGATAAGGATGTAACTTCCCCCCATATCAGCATTTCTTTAAGGATAAGCACCTCTTCCTGGAAAGCAAAGATTAATTACCCACCTGCTGTGCTCACCTTGTGACCACTGACCTGCTCGCCACAGACCTGCTGTGCCAGCTAAGCATGTCGTGACGATAGTAAAAGAGATATTCCTATCATGTGTGATGTGTGCTCTCTGTTCGAAGACAGAATATAACTACTCTGTACACCCCACTGCTTTGGTGCTCTTCCTTCCTTGGGGAAGGAAGGCTCAGGCTATAGTCCTCAAACTTGGCTCGAAATAAACTCACCCCAACTTTGATTTATAGATTGACTATGAATTATTTGCGTTGACAGTACCTAACTGCTCTCTTACCAGAGCTTCTCTAGAAGGATGCTAACTTTTCGGTGGTTTCTCCTGGATCTCCATGCTTCACGATCTCCATTCCTAGTGTGGCGTAAAGAAACTCGATTTTAACGTCAGCCTCTGGAAGACACAATCAGAGAAGTAACTCGAGCACACACAGTGAATAAATGTGGCACAATGCTAAGTCAAATACAAACAACTGGGGTATCAGCAGGGTTCAGTTCCGGAAGGCAAGAGTTAAGGCTTCAGGAGCCTCTCGGGCACAGGGCCAATCTTAACTACGCTAATCTGCGCCCTCACCTCCAGCGCTCTCCTGGACGTCTCCTCCCCTGGCCTGCCCTCCTCCCAGCTCCCCTACTTTTTCCGAAAGCTCCCTGCTGCCGCCAGCGGAGTGGGCGGGGACCGCCGGCAGCTCCTGCGACCGGGCCGGCCTCCCCACAACCCCAGCCCCAGGCGCTGGCACCGCTGGGACACCCAAGGGGCTCCTTCTGGGGCTCCGAGAAGCCCCCACCTGGCCTACCACTCGATCGACTGCCCTCTCGCCTCAGAACAACAGCCTCCAGACCTAGAGCCTAGGCCGTAGGAAACAGGCCCTTCCGTCAGACGCCCCCAGGGCAGCGCCCCTCACCTCACAAACCGTGAAACTCCAGGGAGCCCTCGTGCCAAGCCCCCCAGCGCAGCCCACGCGCGGATTCCCAACTCCCCCTTGCCGGGACCTGCGGCAGGCCGTCTGCGCGACTGCCTGATGCTTTTCGACTATTTTTTTAAAAATTGCTACCTCACAGGGATTTGACTCAAATACTCGTATCACATTATTATAGCATAACTTAATTTAATTTAAACCTGACTTGACTTTTACCATGTCCCCGCTTGGCTGCAAACAGGCGAAAACTCGGGTCACCTCGTAGGAGGTCCTCCCTCCCAGAAGCTCCTAGTCGCTCCTCCCCCTCCAAGCCCGCCTCTTCCCGTGGGCGGGGTTACCGGTCGGCGCGGCCGGGATCACGCCACTGCGCAGCCGCGAGAAGGCGGTACCACGGCGGCTGCGACATGGGGGGGCGCGGGGCAGACGCCGGAAGTGGCGGTGGTACGGGTCCTACCGAGGGGTACTCACTGCCGGCAGCGTCCACCAGAGCCGGGGCGAGAGCTAAGGCCCGAGGGGGTGGGCGTGGCGGCCGCCGAAACGCAACACCCTCTGTTCGCTCTTCTCGGGGAGCGGCGCCGCGTCGCTCGCCTCCACCGGCTGCCATGAGCGAGCGCCTCCGCCCCAGGTGAGACCGCGGGGACCCCCTTCCTCTCCAGCCCCTCGCCGATGCTCCGTCTTGGGGGATGGAGCCGAGGGGGCGCGCGAAGCGGAGTCCGAGCAAGCGTGGGCCTTGCGGGTCTCCATCTGGGTGCCCTGCGGTCCGCGGGAGGAGGGGAGAGGGATGCGCGAGTGATCGGGTACCTGGCCCCTGAGGGTGCTGGAGGAGCGACCCTCCAGTGTCTCGGTCTCTCCCCATCCTATCTTTTCTTCCTCTGTCTTTCCCTATTTGGAGTGAAGTCTGGTCAGTCCCGGGAGTGAGACGGTGGCCCTACAGCGTCCCTGTCCTAAATTTAGGAGGATGGGGGGATGGGAGGAATGTGTGATCTTCGAGAGGGAGCCCCTAGGGCGTCTGTGAGGGGACAGGGCGGGGAGCTGCCGGCTCCCCAAGGTCAGAAAGAAGGATTGGGCTTAACCCTGCCGCTGGGAAGGATTCGGTTAGACTGAAGAACTTGTGCCCTGGACGGTTGTGAACACAGAAGGGCAGCTGACCACAGCGGCTTGTGGATTCTCGGGCTGTAGCATTAAGAAGAGGCAGGATTCTAAACTGTTTGCGTGGGGAGCCGTTTGACTCCGAAGGCGGGAGATAGGATTACATCGCGATGCGCTGCTTTCCCACGGAGCGTGGCCTCAGGACCCGTAGGGGTTTTACGCTTGCGTGACGTGTACTGAGTAGAGGCCAGACCGAGCTGCGGTTTCTTTCTTTTCTTTTTTTCTCCTTATTTCCTCCCGTAAGAAGGTGGGGAGGAGAACGTTGGGATTGGATACCTTAGAATGAAGAGGATCAGCATTACTTCAAATTAGAAAAATCCCTCATGGTGAAGTTTGGAGTGAAAACCTATAGATTACCAAGTCCAACTCTTTCGTTTTTCTGATGAAGAAACATTTAGAGAGCTCCGTTGATTTACCTGGGTGTTTCCAGGTTCACTCCTTTCCTTTATTCCGTAATAGTCTCAGTGAGACTTAAGTGAGTAAAATAGGATTACCTTGGCAGATTATGCTGGATCTTTTCTTGTTTCATGTTTTCTTGGCTCTGAATGTAATTGATAGTCTTTCCACAAGTACCCTGCTCTGAAGCATAGTTAATTCATCGGATTAAGGTTCTGGAAAGCATCCTGAGGTTATTTGGTCTAGTAGTGAGAATATAGGGTTCTCCAAATTTCTGCATAGAATTATTGCTTTGGGTCATGTAGTGAGTGGGGCATAAAGCCTCTACTTGTATAGAAAAGTAGAGTAGACTAAATAGGAAATTAGGGGCCCAGTTACCAACATGCTACCAAAATTAGTTACGAGATCTTTAGATATAGTAAGCTTCGGTTGACTGCCATTTTTTTCCCTCCCAAACCCAGTTTATACTTCTGATAGTCTCTTGGGATGTCTCACATATCTGAAAAAGTCTAAATATTTCCTACAAAAGATTCCTTTTATCCAGGGCTGTACACAGATAATCTGAATGTGTTTACACTGGTAGCAGATTCATTTTATCTAGTACACAGATAATCTCAACCTGTTTATACTGGTAACTTCTTTACTGTGGAAGAAGTCGTTTGATTTGGATAGGAGTTTCTTACCTACTTTTCTCGTCACCCCATGTTTCATGGAGTGTGATGGACCAGCTCTGCCAGCCCTAGCTGTCTTAGTATCTCCAAGTCAGTTCACTTCTCTGGCTCTCTTTCCTCGATTTTAAGATGAAGGGTTGGTCAAAGGTGGTGGTTTTTCAAACTGTTCCACAGTATAGTCACATGTCACTTAATGACAGGGACACGTTCTGCTAAATGTGTCATTAGGCGATTTTATTGTTGTGTGAACGTCATAAAGTGTATTTACACAAACCTAGATGGACTAGCCTACAATACACCTAGGCTATATGGTACTAATCTTATGGGGCCACTGTTGTATATGCAGTCTGTCCGTTGACCCAAACGTTGTTATGCGACGCATGACTATTGCCTGGGGTGGCTATGGAGAGTGGATGTGTGGCAAGGAAGCCCCTACTTGAGCCAAAATAGATCCTTTATGTCTTATATATATTGAAGGATATTTTTTCAGTGGGAAGAAAGGGTTCTGTTACTTTTTAAAAAAAGGTTGAAAACCACTAGTCTCTGTCCTCAAAGATTTCTTCTATGCCCCATCTCTAGGAGATGACAGAAAGGTTGGAGAGAAATGAAATGATGAAAAGTGAGGTAATCAGCCATCCTTAGAAATAACAGATGCTGAGCAATAATCTGTAACTAGATGGAAAGGGATAATATTATCAATTTTAGGGTGGCTGCTAAAATTTATAACCTGGTCTGTGGCATTAATGTTGAAAGTTGTAATCTAACTGATTGTGGAGATAGGGTTGAGCGTGAAGCTGTGATCTTGGCAATTATTAACGATATTGTTGCAAGAAGAATGTTTCAAGGACAGAATCTGCGAAGAGCCTAGAAAAGGAGAATGAAGAATAGGTAGGGCTCATTCTTAATCCAGTACCATCCAACGCAGAGGCCCCCCAACAGGCCGAAGAGATAATTCTGGTACTTTGAGAAATTAGGTGATTATGAGGCAGGGATATTCCATGTGACTTCCCCAGAGTTTAGTTGAAATCTGCAAAACCAGCCCATCCTCTTTCTTACGCTCTTTTTGTCTTGCAGCCTCCTTGACACTCATAATCTTGTTGCTAGAAGGATATATCCCCCATTATAGATGAGGACACTGGAAAGTTTTGGTCAGGCTCATAAGTTTGGTTAGAGTGACTCAGCAACCCAAAGCACAATCAGCTGTTGGCACACTGATAAAGGAAGAGTTTGGGGACCAACATACTGCTGTTCGATGAGTTTCTCTTTGAGTGTCAACTGGCCTTCCCTCAGACATTGCTCTGTAGTTGCATCACATTCCTACGAACATTCTCTGGTCATATTAGGATGAAAGTAGCAATTTCTTGGTTCAGATCTATAATACACATCCATTTAATGGTTATTAAAACCTGGTATTCATCTAGTTTGTAAACTTCAAGTACTTCAAAATAATGTGTAGATAAGATCTAATCTCCTGGGAGAAGGTAGGGAGCAGAAATGATCTTATTTTATAAACAGCTGAGTCTTGGAATGAGATAAATGGTGTAGCCTTCAGCAGGTTGGTTAATGCTTTATCAGAACCACACACCTACTATTTATCATTCCAAAACTAAACTGGATCCATACTCATTAATAAAGTTATATGTATTCAGACTGTTGCAGAGTATAGGGAATTAAGCTCAAGGTGATGACTTCAAGTTTCTTCAATATCCAGACAACTCAAAACCTTCAGATTAAGGGCCTGCCATGTAGGCCCTGCCACCCTACTCACATAGAAAGTATAATACTGTATAGAAGATACTGTATGCTCAAATCCACTATTTGCAAAAAGATGTTTTTCCCTCTAGCTATAGAAATTGGAACCTTTAAGAGTTCTCATTATAGTAAATGATGCTGCTTTGTGTAAATTGGCCAGCACTGTCCAATAGAATTTTCTGCAGTGATGGGAACTTCCTGTGTCTGTGCTGTCCAGTACAGCTGCCACTAGCTCCACGTGCCCATGGAGCACTGAAAATGTGGCTAGTGTGACTAAGGAACTGGATTTTTTGTTTTTTGTGAGGAAGATCAGCCCTGAGCTAACATCGAATGCCAATCCTCCTCTTTTTGCTGAGGAAGACTGGCCCTGGGCTGATATCCGTGCCCATCTTCCTCTACTATATATGGGACGCTGCCACAGCATGGCCTGACAGGCGGTGCATCGTTGCGTGCCTGGGATCCTAACCTGGGCTGCCAGCAGCGGAGTGCGCGGACTTAACTGCTATGCCACCAGGCCGGCCCAGGAACTGGATTTTTAATTTTATTTAATTTAAATTTAAATAACCACATGTGCTAGTGGTTAACATATTGGACAGCAGAGTTCCAGGCAATTTGACTTAAAATTCTACCTCTCTTAATTTATTTCTGTTTTCTAACTGGAGTTTAGAAGTCCTTTTGACAGCACTTGATTTTTGCATAGAACACGTACAAATTTTGTCTCTATTGCACATCTGAGAATACTTAACTGAGAAAGATGTGTGATTTTTCTTTAAACCTGGAATTTTTAAGCAGCTTGTGCCACAATCTCAAAATAACCAATCTGGTGAAGTAATTTATATCATAATACTAGGGAGTGAAGTGAGAATGATCAAGTTAATGTGTCCAAGAGCAGCCTTTACAGTGATTGTCCAGAAAAGTAATTTAATATTTTAGAGGGTGTGGAGCTTTTGTTTAATGTGATAATTGGGGAAAAATTAGAGATGAAAGGAAACTAGAGATTAGAGGCTACCACGGACCTGTAATGAGATTCCTGTGTAGCACCATTTCTATATGGATTTTGAGGGTAAATAGGCAAAGGCAGCCACTCCTGTCTTAGATGTTGTCATATGGAAGGGAGTAAAATGAGGTAACTTGGAATTGTAATTTCAGAAAATGTAGAAAGACAATAACCTTAATTAGGTGGAGTTTGAAAGCTTAGTCATTAACGTCTTCCTGCTCCTATTTATTCCCAATAGGCATTTAAAATTGTCAAGCTTCTTTTTAGAAATTAGTTGTACTAATTTAAGATCCGACCTTACTGCTGCTGTTTTATATTTTTGCTCTTTGTGCGGTGATCGTGTATTTCCAACTTTTTACCTGTTGAGATATCATAATGATGAATGATATTTTCTCAGGTGAGCAGGCAAATTTATATGTTGTCATGGTTTACAATTTTAAGTGTCCAAAAGATCAATTGTTAGGTATTTTTTCCTTCTTGTGATTTAATTTCAGGAAAAGGAGAAGGAATGGCAATGAAGACGACCACCATCTTCCCCCCCAGACCAAAAGGAGTAGTAGAAACCCCGTCTTTCACGATTCCTGGGACACAGAGGTAGGAAGTGTGGGCAGAGAGTCTCTGCTCTTTTCGTTACTTGAGCTAAATAACCCAGTTTCTTCCGTGTAATTAAAATTATTCTTCAAATAAATAAAAGTGATCTTACTTGATTACAGTGGTTTCAACCCTTTTTGAGTCATGGCCCCTTTGAGGTATCTGTGCAGCCTTTTCCTGGCAAAACGGTCTATGTCTGCATATAGTCGTATGTACACACACTCCAGAATTTGTATTTATTAGAAGTTTCACAGACCTTTGAAAGCCCATCTTTGAACCCCCTATTTGATATTTCAGAAACCAACTTATTTTCTAGTAGTTTATAAACCATTAATTGTCCTTAAGACAAGTATATTTTGTTGCTTCCATTCACGTCTTTAAGAGAAACTATGTAAGCATTCAGAACATATAGTGTGTGTGTATGCAAAATCCTATTTTTATGTGTTTTTACTTTTTCATTGTGTTGTTCTAAAAAGAGCTCTTTTGGGAGGTAGAGGGGAGGGGAGAGAGAGGGGGAAAGAGCTCCTGAAGCTTTGGTTTCCTGAAAGAGTGCTTCAGTATGCATCCTGGGGAGAAATGTTCTGTGCAGTCGAAAGGCTGGTCTACAGTGGGGAAAGGAAGCTAATATTGAAGTGATGCTACTATTAAATTATGCACCCAAAGACCTGACCCTTAACAGCTGTCACCCTAACAGAGAAGCTCCTCAATGGCAAAGATTCCTAAGCCCTAGCCTCATAACTTAGGAGAATTCTGTATATCACAATTCTTGCACAATCAAAATAACTTGTACTTTAATTAATTCTTGATAATAGGATTTGACCTATATGCAGTCTTTACCAGAAATCCAAAGTAACTCCCAAGGGAAAAAAAAATCAGTAACTATCATGTCGGTAATACTCATTCAGGAACAATTAATGAACAGTGCAGATTAGATCCGTCTATACGGACACTGGAGTTTCTGTAGCTTTTATCTTTCAAAAAAAAATCTTTTACCTTTTAAAAATCTTTGTATCACTTTTTTTTTTCCTCTTTTTTCTTAAGATTAACAGAAAGGTAATTGAGCTTTTGTTTAATGTGATAATTGGGGAATCTCACAGATGAAAGAAAACCAGTGATTAGAGGCTCCCATGAACATCTAATGATAAAACTGTAACAATAATTGAGTTTCCATTATTCTTTTGAATTATAAGACTATGCATTAAAAGACTGTGCAGTGGTTACTTTCATGGTATCAGCATGAATATTTCTTTTCCTGTGTCTGTATGTAAATGCCGCTGTATGATGTTTACATTAGTTCAAATGGATAGTTGGTCTCTAACTCTTTGTATTGATCTTTTTTCCCTATATCTACAGTTTTGATGCCTGAGAACAGGAATATCAACGTCATTTTTTAAAAATTAAACATTTGTGATCTCTTATTTTATATAAGACTCATTAGTATTAATTTTTGTTTTAATTGCTGTTTGTGGAAAATGACCTTCACTCCCTTTCTAAAACCTGTGCATTGGTATCACAGAAGAACACAGTGTGTTGTTATTCAGCCTCTTGGTTCATGTGTCTTGTTCTTACTTGTCCAAAGAAATTCAGCGGTTAAACCACTTTGCAATCATTAGTCTGAAGGATGGACTAGATTGCCCTTGTTAATTAACAGTCACTACAGGTGATTTTTGTCTGTCATGGTAATCTGTCCTCGCTGGTAGACCCCTCATGGGCAGTTGGGACCATCCATTTCAGCCTTGCAGACTGAACGTTTACCAGCACTTGGAATGAGTGGCCTCTTGTGCAGGTCTTCCACAACCGTGGGATTAACAAGTAATGAGGCCGAGTGAACCCAGGGAGAGCCAGAGAAGCAAAAGGCAGGGGAAGATCTTTAAAATGGAAAGTTAAGCCCTGAATAATTGAATCGTCACCACTGGAATAGATCATTATTGTTTATTGCACAAAAATATCAAGTGTAGGAGCATTTGGCTGCATTTTGACAATTGTATATAAAAGGGAAAATAATAAAACAATTACTAGTGGATTATTTTATTAATTTATAAAATATATTATTAATGAAAATGTTATCTTTTAATTCTAAGGTAGGGGCAAAGATGTGAGTTTCTTTACGACTAACTTAGTTAAGAGAAACCATTTCCTTGTCTTTCCTGAAATACTTAAATAATTTTAGAATTCTTTTTCTTGTAACTTGAAGAACTTTGATTTGGAAGGAATTTGTTTTAATTCTAAGAGAGATTTAAAATTGTTATTCATAATTAATTTCCTAAAGTTACCTTTTTCTCCTAAATGTAGTAATACTGGCAAGGACTGGGAAATAAGATGTGAGGTGTTTGAATTATGTTCGTCTATAAACTATGCCACAAGTAAATCATAATTATCTGTAAAACGGAGATAGTATATGCCTCTTTTTTCCCTAGATACTGTGAAGCTAAAGAATGTGAACTGACTTGCCAGATTAGATGTGTAAAGAGAAACTTTTAATCTACTTGGCATTTTCTTTCTTTCATTTTAGTAGGTATTATTATTTCTGCTTTTCAGGTGGAAAAATTGGGGCACAGGAAGATAAAGTAACTTGCCAAAGATACACAGCTAGTAAGAGGCAGGGTGGGGAGCCCCAAGCTTGACTCCCCAGCTGCTTGCTCCTGACCGTGGTATGTGCTGTCTCACAGGAGACAGGACGGAAGTTGTGAGCGACTTGGCTAAATATATCCAGGGGCAGCTAAGTCCTACACATCCCTCCAATCATGGGAACAGAGAAGAATAATTTTCCTCCCCCTATCTTTTAGCTGGAAAATATTTTTCTGAGTAATACTCTGATATGGTATTAGCTAGAAAGCAATTTTAGATTTCTAGCTAGAAAAAGTGAAGAAATTGGGGTCTAGTGATTTTTTTTCAAAACTCTTAATTGGTCTTTGAATTGAAGATCTTGAATTTTAATTCCAGGGACTTAGATTTAATGACTTGTGAGCCTTAAGATACTATTTTTTATGTATTTTATTTTTATTTATTTTTTAATATTCATTTATTTAATTTTTGGTGAGGAAGATTGTCCCTGAGCTAACATCTGTGCCAGTCTGCCTCTATTTTGTATATGGGATGCTGCCACAGCATGGCCTGACGAGCAGTGTGCAGGTCCGCACCCCGGATCTGAACCCATCAGCCCTGGGCCGCTGAAGCAGAGCGCGCAAACCCAACCACTATGCCACCGGGCTGGCCCCTCTATTTTTTAAATCGAGATGTAATTTAGAGGTATAGGAATAAAAAATTTTTTTGTAAAGCCGTTCTTGATGAATCATGTTAGTTAAAGTCTAAGTCAGGTTCATTTTTATCTTCAGTGAGCCAGAAATGAAACGATTGATCAATTTGTGTTCCTGTTGGGTCCTGTACAAAGGTAGCCACATTCCCTGATCTTGGACAATTATTTGGATGGGTAAAACTAGCTCGATTTCACTTATTTAAATTTGTTCTCTTAGGGTCTGGCCTTTTTGGTTTCAATTGTATCTTTACTTGTAGTAGGTGTAATGCTCTTTGCTTTCAGCTTTGATATCTTTATCTACAAATTACACTAGATGTTTCCATGTAACTCTGGCTTCTGGTATGTAGGTATATGCCGTATAAAAAGTGCTGCTACCTGAATAAATAAAAGCAGTGTCTTTTTTAAATACGAAAACCCCAATTTTTTTTATACCTTTAACTCACCAAGACCATTTTGATTTTTCAGATCACTATGAAGTAAAGACAAGTAGAAAGTAAGAAAATGTGGAGATAAAACAGAAGTGGCTTACCTGGAACAGCCTCTGCCTTTTTCTTGTCTCTACTAGAAGGGGAAAATTTTTGATGTCATAATCCTAAAATCCCAAGGGTGTTCTTTTTTTTTTTTTTTTTTTTGAGGAAGATCAGCCCTGAGCTAATATCCGTGCCCATCTTCCTCCACTTTATGTGGGACGCCGCCACAGCATGGCCTGACAAGCGGTGCGTCAGTGCGCGTCCAGGATCTGAACCCGGGCCGCCAGCAGCACGCTGCTCCACGGGGCTGGCCCCCCCAGGGGTATTCTTAGTGGGAGTGTAGAGGCGTTACAAAAAAACAACAGAACCAGGGGAATCCCTGTGTCATGAAAATTAGGATTCTATAAACCCATTTGTTTTAACTGATAAGAATTAGCAGAATGTTGGGTGATTTTTTTTTTAATAGTGTGAATTTGGATGACAATGGGAGCATTTAGCATAATTTTTTAAAAAGATATCTTAAGGCTCTTAGTTTTTGCCCATCTCATCTTTAATCTATCGTCGGGTAGTAGGTACATCCTAAGAGAACTGTTTTGGCAGACTCTGGGGTAAAACTGTTAGGGTTGTCTGTGTTTAAAACCCAGTAGCAAATTACCTCTGAAATTAACCTCTAAAAGGGTCCGTTCAAAATAGAGGAACACGTCTTTTCAAAAGTTAGTCTAACTTGTAGTGTGCATTTTAAGAAACTTTGCTCCCAGTTGAAGTCCTTGAAGTGTTTGTAGTACATCACGTCAACTCACAGCATACCAAGCTGCCCCAAGCAGTTTCATATTGAAACTGAATGTTAAGTCTGTTAAGTAATGAGGATACAAACCTGTTTTTCTACAGGTGAGGATTATTTTTTTGGCCTGTTGAAATTTCAGCAAAATGAAGTGCTAGATAATGGAATATTTTAGTTAGGAAGAAACTTAAAACACGTTATGTGGTCCAACTTCATCTTATAAAGATTGACACAGAAAAGTGGCCACCTGCATTTTCTTTCCTTGCAGATTTAGAAAGTGGTTTAAATTAACCTACTGAATTCATTTGGAGTCTTATGGTCTCACTGGTATTCCCAGACCTGGAGCCCTCCTAAATTATTGGGCACTTTGGAAGCACAGAATCTTATTACATTAGATGCTCGGACAGACTTGGCAAGGATCATCTCTTGCACATAATTCAGATTCTGCAGTGGCCTTAGAATGATGTTCATTATGACTCCAGGCATGGAGTATATGCAGTGAATGAGATTTCTTTTTTCTTTTGAGGCTAACGTGAATTAAAAGCACCAATGAATGAGGAGATGGAGGTGAGGGGAAGCTGGGGCTTGAAAGAAAATAAAACACGCTGTTGATCTGGTTTTCTAATTAAGAAGAGAAAGTATACAGCTCTAGGTAATAAATACAAACATTTATTCTGGTTCTATTTTTAATGAAGCAGAGAGACTCAGTAATTAATAATCCTGCCTGGGGGGCTTTCTGAAGGTTGTTAGCAGAAATAGTCTTTGGAGTTACTTCATTTCTACCATGGGTATAAATGGGTTATCTCTTCAACTGACTCCACACCCTGGGAAAATCAAGTGAAGGGTAGGCCTAGCTGAGGGACCAGGAGTTCCTTACCTCTGGTATATCACGTGAGCCCTGCGGACTGAGAGAATGAACTGCAGCTTCCCTGTCCTCTGCTTCATGTTTATATAGATTCTTCCTTTCTGCCGCAGAGAAAGAAGTGTCCGCCTGCCTCTATCTGCTGTACTTGCTGTCAAGGCTTCTGAAAGTTCTTTCTCGTATTTCTCCCTTCTCTTAACCTCGTCTGATTCTTCTCATCCACTGCTTCTTTGATGAGCTGACTAATGTGCTCTTGCCCCTTCCCGGCTAATCTTGTCTCTGCCTTATTTTCCCCTAGGCTCACTGTGTGCTCTCTCTCTCTCCCCTTCGCCACCAGCCATCTTCACTGCTGGTGCTTGCCCACCTGCCTTCCCTTGTTTCGGGATCCTGGCCGCGTCCTTGACTAAGGCTCACCGCTGCTCTTTCCATTCAGCAAACACATCCTGAGCACCTCGTATTTTCCAGGCATTGTCCTGGGTGCTCAGAGTCAACTTGGATATCTCCTTCATTTCCTTCCTGAATCCCTCCCATCTCCCTCTGGGTGTGACACATATACCCCTTCATTTACATTGCCACAATCCTCATGCGGGCCTGCTTTCGTGCTTGATGTATTAGAGAACTTCCCAGCTGGGCTTCTGCTCAGTCTGCCCTACCTCCTTCATCCCACACAGATCTCTAGAATCCTCACTCTTAAGTCCAGATCTGTGCATGTCTTATATGCTCACAGCCTGTTCCTACAGACTTTGGGGCACTTGATAATCTAGCCATAACTTCTCATGTATATTTTGTCTTACCAACTCTTCCTGGAGTGGGCCCAGCCACACCACACTATTAGCTTTTCCTCCCCAAAACACTCCTTTCTTCTGATTTTGCTGTTATTGTTCTCCCTGATTGTTACACCCTGCTTATTAAAACTCTTCTTCATCCCTCTAGGCCCAGTTCAGACACCATGCATTTTAAGGAGCCTCTCCTAGTTCTCTCCATCAGCACCCATTTCTAGATTCCTCTCACTGTGATAGCTGTGTACCACTGTATTGGTGGCTGTATTTCCACCGTATTCTTCTTGATTAAACTCAGTAAATTCTCATTGAATGGTTAAGGAGCCCCAGTGAAAGACCACCTGGTACATAGCAGGCACACAAACATTTGTTTGGACAACGGTTGGATATCAGAACTATCTGTGGCTACTTGAGCCAGGTTTTCCAGAGGTGGGGCCCTGGCATGAATGCTTTTTAAAAAAGCCCACAGCTGATTCCAGAATAAACTGTGTCATGACAGTTCTGAGTCTTACCCAGTTGCCTGCAGTTACAAAGACGTGTACTGGTAGATTTTATTATTGCCTAAGCGAATCTAGAATCCTCCCTTTTCACACAGATCTTTACCACAGGATTCTTAGGAGTTGTCTTGGTATATTTGGGGAGATACTCTTGGTCAGAATCTTCCTAACTTTAACTTTATTGGACTTGTCTACACATGGATTTGCAGGGGGATTTTATTTCACAGATCATGACCTTATTCTCTTTTGATTTGTAATACAAATTTGTTGTCAAAATACCCTGGTCAGATATTAGCACTGAGCCTAAATGGAAAATTCAGAGAAAAGAAAATGAGCGTTGGAACTGTCGATTTGGATAAATTTTCTGGTGAGTGGTCTCTGTAAGGAATCAGGATCATGGAGATAAGATTCCTATTTGATGAGTCTTTCTCAGTCCCAAAGTCTTTGGACTCTCGTTTCTCTTCGGTAAAAGAATTTGTCGCCTTTTTAAGAACAGGTGGAGTGAGGTAGACACTTCCGTACTAGTTTATCAGTTGTAATTTTCAAAACCATGCACTGTCGAGTAGTGGTCCCTGACCCCCGCCCCCCAAGCAAAAGCTCTACTAAGTGGGGAAATATGATTTTTTTTCTATCTTAAGTTCTTTGGTTTTATAAGACAAAACGATTTACTTCTGTGTGTATCTTAAGGCACTGATAGAGACTTAATATTCGATTTTATGCCTTTAGGGTTAAAAGGAAGTAATGGTCTTTGCTCTATTCCATAAAGTAGACCACTTCGATGGCTGACAGTGTTAAAATTGGTATAGTAACTTTCAAACTTTTTTGACCCCGTCCCAATAGAAATGTTTTATTTTGTGACCCAGTACGTACCAAATGTAGTTGTGCATAATTGAACAAAAGTTCACGGAACAATTACCCTTAGCATGTTGCACTCTGTTTTCTTTTATTATGCTGCTTGCTACCCACCAATGGGTTCACCCTCAGTTTGAAAAACACTGGTCCATCTGTAGATTGTGAGATATTCCTTAAAGCCTCCCCAATAGTGAGAAGACTCGTCTGTTGGCAGGAAATTGGCAGGAAATAGGAACCAAAGCGTCTTTGAAAGAAATGTATTGTTCTTACGTTTGATGAGTATATATGTAGCGTTTTATATGTATTAAAATAACACATCAAGTGCATTCACCAGATTCCCAGGTTCTATATAGGCTCTCTTTTATTGATTTAAAAGTATCATTGGCCTGCACAATGCAACTGAATGCAACTGAAGCAGTTTTAGAGGTTCTTAAGTAGTTAAGGGAGGCAAAACGGTCTTTCTGGAATCTTATTGACAGTCTCTCTCTCTATTTTTTTTTGGTGAGGAAGATTGGCCGGGAGCTAACATCTGTTGCCAATCTTCCTCTTTTTGCTTGAGGAAGATTGTCCCTGAGCTACCATCTGTGCCAGTCTTCCTCTATTTTTTTGTATGTGGGACACTGCTACAGTGTGGCTTAATGAGTGGTGTGTAGGTCTGGGCCTGGGATCCGAACCCGTGAACCCTGGGCCACTAAAGCGGAGCACGCATACTTAACCACTACATCACCAGGCTGGCCCCCAATATATATATATTTAAGTCTCAGTCTTGAAGTTAGAGGTAACTGAAGACCTTAACTCTATTTTGTAGTAACATTCGTTAGTTCTTATCATGATCAAATTTTTTTTCCTCAAAAGAAATTTTTTTTGTAGAAGCTATAGAAAATACAGATATTAAAACTAACAGAAGGTCCATGGGGCCGGCCTGGTGGCGTAGCTCTTAAGTTCGCATGCTCTGCTTCGGCGGCCCGCGGTTTGTAGGTTTGTTTCCCGGGCACGGACCTATGCACTGCTTATCAAGCCATGCTGTGGCAGTCCCCCATATAAAGTGGAGGAAGATGGGCACGGATGTTAGCCCAGGGCCAATCTCCCTCAGCAAAAAGAGGAGGATTGGCAACAGATGTTAGCTCAGAGCTAATCTTCCTCACCAAAAAGAAACAATAATAGAAGGTCCAAATTCTAAATATTTTGGCATATATATCCTTCCAGACTATTTTTGGTGTACATATATGTAAACATTAAAGAAAAACATTTTAAAAACCAGCTAACATACTATACATACTGTTTTGTAACTTGTAAAAAAGATAAGGACATCTTTCAATATTGGTATGTATACATCTCTATTATCATTGTTAACCGCTGAATAGAATTTCATTGTTATGAATTATAATCCATGTATAATACTTTTTACACATGCATTATAATTTAACCAGTTTCTCTACTGGTTAGACATTTAGGTTGTTTTCAATTTTTAGCTATTATAAACAAGGCCACACTAAATATTTTTATACGTGTCTTTATGAAGTCGAGTTACAAGGTTTTTAAAATGGACTAGAAATTGCAGGTAAATGTATCATCCCCTTTTTTTTTTTAACAGTTATTGTACAGAAATCTTTTCTAACCTGTTTATTTTAAAAGAACTTTTACCTTTTCTCAGAATAGTGTCACCTTTACTACTATAGTGTGAAATAAATATAATTTGAGACAGAAACTTGACTTAATAGAAACTGATTCTAGTTCTTGCCTTCATTTTCAGATAGTACCTGTAACGAAAAACAGTAAAGAAAACAGACTAAGAGGAAACAAAGTGTCCTGCGCGGTGGGTTTCTTATCTAGTGGAGTAACCTACTTGTTAAATATTCACGACCTCCCCAGGTGCGCCAGCGGCAGTTCTAGGGTGTTCTACTCAGGTTAGGAGAGGCTTTTATGGAAAACAGTTTTGTGTTTGAATTGGCTTTGACTTCTTAAGTCTTTGAGTAAATGTAATTGCTGCTGCTGCTGCTAACCCTGCCATCTGACTTTATTCAGCCCATTATAATGCTTTCATGAATATTTTTTTTTTACTGTAGAAAGATAGGTTGTCCCCTACTACCTATGGGCAGTGGGATATGTGACCTATGTTAAGTAGCTCCAAGTGACCTATGGACCATGATGAGTCTTGGCTTAAGCCTTAGTAATGGATGCCTTTCATGAACATTGCTTTCTTTGCTGTTTCAGATAAGTATATCTATGTACATACAGTTAGGTATAACTTTTGATCAAAAAATGGGGAGAACTAGTATTTTAAAAATTACTTTTAAAAAGTATCTATCTGGAAACATTTTATTTTGTCTATGCATTTATTTTTATAATGAAAATACATAACAACCACATTGCAAAAAAGTTACAGTGAAGGATAGAAAAAATAAGCAACTATAATCCCTCTATTCTAACATAACTACTATGGTCTGTTTCTTTCCAGTCTTTTTTATTATGTGTAGATTTTACATAGTTGTAAGCAGACATTTCAAAACCCATGTCTTGTCTAAGGGAATATAAATTTTGATGTATCAAAGGGCTAAGTTAAAAAAAATTATACACCAGATCATTAATTACTAGAATTCTAACTTTCTCATACATTGATTCCTTTCAGCACAATATTGTGTTGAGTTGTAAATAGAGAAGGATACTGCTAATTAAATTATTGGGGTTGTCATTTATTAGAAATGCAATATTAAAATTGGAAAATACCAGGGCCGGCCCCGTGGCTTAGCGGTTAAGTGTGCGCACTCCACTGCTGGCGGCCTGGGTTCGATCCCGGGCGCGCACGGACGCACCGCTTCTCCGGCCATGCTGCGGCCGCGTCCCACATACAGCAACTAGAAAGATGTGCAGCTATGACATACAACTATCTACTGGGGCTTTGGGGGAAAAATAGATAAATAAATAAAATTATAAAATAAAATAAAATTGTAAAATACCTTAATTCTGAAATGGATCCTTACCATTGCCTTCTCTTTTGAGAATCCTAGCATTGGAAGGAATATTTCTGAGGGCGACTCTTACTAGGGATCTGCACGTATCTTCTTCAAGATGACTAAGACACCAAGTCATTTTTTACATTAAAAAATCAGGCATGCTGTGCACACACGCGCACACATATTAAATTGCAAAAATAATATAACTTTCGGGGGCCGGCCCGGTGGCGCAGCAGTTAAGTGCGTGCGCTCCGCTTCAGCGGCCTGAGGGTTCGCAGGTTCGGATCCCGGGCACGCACTGATGCACCGCTTGCCAAGTGTCCCATATAAAGTGGAGGAAGATGCCCAGACCCAGTCTTCTTCAGCAAAAAAAGAGGAGGATTGGCATTGGATGTTAGCTCAGGGCTGATCTTCCTCAGGAAAAAAAAATATATAACTTTATAAAAAGTGTATTAAAGTCTTTCAGGATATGTGTTCTGCATTCAGAGAATATAACTTCATGTCCATGAGATGATAACCACAAAATTGTCACAAGTTTTTATTTTTTGTTTTAACTTGTGCTCAGGAGCATCTTGTTATGAGGACACCTTTTTTATACCCTGTACCAGTCGCTGATACTTTCCCTTGGAGGCTGAGAACTTCCTCTTTTGATTATTGGCAGTTATTGGAATGAATGATAAAAGCGGGTAGAGAAGATGCATAAAGGAATGAAGATGTAGTGGAAGGCTTTGCCCTCGGCAGGCCTGTGCTGGAATCTGGGCCCTGTCACTTCCTAGGGGTCTGTAATGGGGATCTAACCCCAGTCGACCTCACAGGGTAGTTGTGAGGAATAGAATGAAGTATCTTATCTTAGGTGGACGTACTTTGTAAACTGTAAAGTCCAGTGTATGTTTTGATGCTGGTACCCCTCAAACCTAATAGGAAAAATATTCTTAAATAGGGTATTGTAAATTTAACTACAGTGCAACTCTTAAGAAACAAAATAGCCTAATGGTGACCCTGTTTCTTTCTCCTTCCAGTCTTCAAGCAGTGACAGTGGCGGGAGCAGCAGCAGCAGCAGCATCCACAGCCCGGACAGGGCCAGTGCTCCAGAAAGCAGCTTAAACCACGTCGTCGCCGTGTCCAGCCCTAACACCCCTCAGCCCGTGCCCGAGCAGTCTGCACTATGCCAAGGCCCTTACTTCCACATCAACCAGACCCTGAAGGAGGCCCACTTTCATAGCCTACAGCACCGGGGACGGCCTCTGACTTGATGCGCCGGCAGCTTCTTGCCTTCTGTGAAGGGACAGCGCTGTGCAGATTTGATATTTCAACTTATGATGTTTTAAAAAATTGCACAAAAAAAATGCCTGTTGGCTTTTCAGTCTATATTTGAAATAACAGGTTAACAGGCAGTTGTTTACTTGTGGTTTTGCTGCACTATTGCAATTTCAAAGGGGCTTTGAAGCAGTTTTTTATAGGATTCTTTTAAGGGTGGGGATCAAATCCATGTCAAGGTAATGGTATGAGGAAATCTCATCTGTGTGTGGATTCCATAGTTTGTCCAGTTCAGATTGATTTCCAAATCTGTCAATTAGAAATTCTACTTTATGTAAAAAGGCCTTTTAAAAATGCGGGATCTTCAATTTTTTAAATTCAATAAACTAGAAAAGAGTACCTAGTTTCCATGAAAAAACATAAGTTTTTTTCCAAAATACAGAAAGCTTGATTCAGTCTTGCACTGAAATTAATTGCCATACTACCTCTTAGTATGTAGATGTCCTGTTGAAAGTACTGTCTCCTTCGTAACAGGAGAACAATCAGATCTCAGTCGAGACTGCGGAAGTGAAGTACCCTCCTTAATAACTGTTTTCTCTCTTCGTTATATATTTGTATTTCCAGAGAGAATGTCTTTCAGACTCTTGTATACCCAGATGACTTGTTACCATTATTCTGCCAGAGCCTACATGTCAGACTTAGTAGAAACATCGCACGGTTCTGAAAGTCAAGAAATAAGTGATGACTTGTCTTACTCACAGACTGGTTATTTCAGCAGCTTACGTGATGATGTCACTGATGATCTACCTTGTAGTGTCAAGAATTAAGGTGTTGATAAATGCTGACAAAGTGTGAGCTCTCTGAACTGATGTCTGAAGTCCCAAGTGTTGTGAAACTTGGATAAGGGTTCACTCTATGCTTAACGTAACCCCTAACTGTAACTAGGGGGCCACATTCCACCACTGAAACTGGAAAGACTAGTGTGGCTTAGAAACAAATGGGCGGAGGCACCTTTAGAAGAAATAATGCAGTAGTATTTATTTAGAGAGAGAGAAAGATGTTCCCATGTTACTTAGTCATACTAGAGAGCCAACCAAGTTTGAATAACGAAGGCGTAGACGAGTCTTCTTCCTCACTGACAAGCTGTCTGAACAAGGAGCCAGGATGCGTCGGGTCATCTGCTTGGGAGAGTGCCGGGGGGACAGCCTGCCATTGCATGTAGAGGAAAGTGCCTTAGAGTCTACCCGAATCCTCCTGCCTGCTCACACCCTCCACTTGGAGTCCACACAGCACACACAAGCAGATCTGAGAAGCACGGATAGCTGTAGGAAGGGGGCTTTGCTCCTTGTCAAGGTTTGAAAAGGACATAGGGGACAGAATGAGATTTTATTATGTGACAGAACTAAAATTTGAAGATGAGGACTAGCATAGGAAAAGGGTAAACACATGTACCTCCTTTCCATGGTTTGTTCCTCTAATATGGATAGAACTGAAAGGTCAGTTACTTGAAGTAGAACTTGAGAGTTGTGGGAGGAAGTGACAGCACAGGCCCATGCTTACAGAGTGGATGGTTTGTGCAAGAACTGTTTTTTTTCACTACCATCCCCCAAGTTTTAAAACCAGATGTTTGAGGAGGATTTTGGATCGTAATGGGTTTGATGGCAGGGAATATGGAAAGGATGCGTTGCTAATATTTTGTCTAACAATAAAGCAAACAACAACTAAATGCTGTAAGAAGACAAGCTGTTTGAGCTCTCAAACACACGTGTACACAGCACAATTCAGAAATACCCAGGAGGACTCCTGCAGGCTTATGGATGGCAGCCTAATGAAATGAAACGTGTATTAACAAGAAAATGTAAAACTTCAGAAAGCAAATTTCCTTTTATTTCCCACCCAACTAAAAGAAATGGAAGATGAAACCATTACCAAAACAAAACAACAGTTTTTCCAAATAAGTGCAATCATAGTGCTGTGTTGGCAGTTAACTCTTTTAGCCTATTAAAAACAAGAAATAATCTCCATCCTGTCCTGCATATTTTCTACAGCCTTGGCAGCCTGAGGTACATTTCTATTATGAGGCTACTTGAGAGTGTAAATGGGCATCTTTTAAAACTTCTATTAGCTCAAGCTAGGAAAACCTTGTACTTCTCTATTGCGCCGCCATTAAAAGCAGCATTAGTGCATTGTGTCCTTGGGTTCTTTATCAGTTATTAAAGGGGAGCTGACTGGGCGGCTTGGTGGGAGCTGGGGGCAGGATCAACAGGGATGAAGCTCTTGCTCTCTGCACTAACCTGGGCTTTCGTTTCGATGCTTCTGCTGGTTGATTTGGCCTTTCGGGTGCTCGTCATGCTCAGTGGAAGAAGCCCAAACCTACGAGACAAGATGAAGGAATTTTGGTAGCACGAACAGGAAGCTTTGGGGCCCGGCAAAAGCCTCTTGGCATCATTACCTGATCTGACTCGATGCCAGTGGCAGTATGTTATGGGGTTCCTGGGAGTTGAAGGTACTGCTCCTGGGGGTGAACTGATTCTCTGTACCGGTAACCAGTCCAAACAGAACCTGTCAGACGGAGGCAGCAGAGTAACATGCTGGCTGGGTTTTTTATTGTCCAGTTAGAAAATCACTTCTTGGTTAGAAATCAATCACACTGCTTCTAACCATCATTTTGGGGAATGTTCCTTTGAGTATGTTAATGCTTCAAAATTACTTGTATCACTGCCCACAGGTCAAAATCTCAGAGGCAAATAGCTCTTTTATTCCTCGTTCTGAGGCCTTGATAAAACCTTAATAATCCCTATCTACAACGAAAGGGGTCAGATTGTGGTTTCCTCGAGGTAAGATTTTACCTAATCCTCTTTCAGCCCTTATAACTAAACTCAGCTATTGGTGTCTTACCCTCCTCCCAACATTGCCTCCTGGAGAATTAGCTGCTGGAGCGGGTTTATTTTATAATTCGAGCCTGTGGCACTTCATTCACACTGAGCATGTTTTGCAACTGACTTACGGAAGTTCGCTGCACCAGGCGATTAAGGTTGCTGTTGAGATGTGGTGTGAAAACATCCAGGTCAAATGGGTCAATGAGTCCTTCCAAGTAGTCAGCTACTTGCTCAATTCTGAAAAAAGGATTAGGATTATTATTCTCCACATTTTTAGGACAAAAACCAATTTTATGGTATTTTAATGCTATAGAAATCCTGGAACTGGATTTATTCTCCTTAATTGCTGGCTTAGTACCACTTGTCACTGATCAGCATACTTAAGTCATCCTCAGGAGTTGGAACCTGACGTGATGCCTAAGTCAGGTCCATTCCCTCCCCGTGTTGTTTTTAGGGAGAGCACTAAAGGCTCAAATTATACCCAGCAGTTGGTAGGCTGAGTCAGAAGAGGAATGAGATTCCACCTACTACACTTGACCGTGGAATTTATCCAGCAGGTGGCCACTATTTGTCTTGCTGGTAATATAAGCACTTAACTGTTTAAAACAAACAAAACTAACGTGCAATAAGAAGCTGACTCTTCGGTGGGTTCCCAGAAAGGGGCTATTTGCATTCGGAAGAGACTGCACTGGAAGAGCCAGTGTAGGGTGAGGCTACCTGGAGTCCTGTTTGCTACGGCCACTTTTCACCTCTTCACCCTTGGTTGTCAGAACGATGCTGAGATAACGCAGATCATAAAGCAGCTGCAGTGCCCGATTCTGGGTCATTGGAAATGCACCTTCTTTCTGCAAATGAATTTCCCGTCCCCACACATTAAGGGATGACTTACTACACGAGCACAACAAACAGCTTCATGTTTTGGTTGAGTTACAGCTTGTTATTTCAGAAGCAGAAGCTTTTTATACTCATATGGCCAGTTTACACTCACAACAACAAAAATAAAATATTACAAACTTGGTCTTAAAACTAAAAGCCTAACAGCAGGGAAGAGACCCCGCCCTTAAAAAAAAAGGCCTCGGCAGGGCTGCCCACTCTCACCACTCCTGTTCAACACAGTACTGGAGGTTTTGGCCAGAGCAATTAGGCAAGAAAAAGGAATAAAAGGAATCCAAATAGGTAACAAAAAAGTGAAACTCGCACTATTTGCAGATGACATGATTTTATATACAGAAAACCCTAAAGAATCCATTGGAAAACTATCAGAAATAATCCACAACTACAGCAAAGTTGCAGGGTACAAAATCAATCTACAAAAATCAGTTGCATTTCTGTATGCTAATAATGAACTAACAGAAAGAGAGCTCAAAAAGATAATACCATTTACAATTGCATCAAAAAGAATAAAATACCCAGGAATAAATCTTACCAAGGAGGTGAATGACCTATACAATGAGAACTACAAGACATTATTGAAAGAAATCAATGATGACATAACGAAATGGAAAGATATCCCATGCACGTGGATTGGAAGAATAAACATAGTTAAAATGTCTATATTACCTAAAGCAATCTACAGATTCAATGCAATCCCAATCAGAATCCCAATGACATTCTTCACAGAAACAGAAAAAAGAATACTAAAATTTATATGGGGCAACAAAAGACCCTGAATAGCTAAAGCAATCCTAAGAAAAAAGAACAAAGCTGGAGGCATCACAATCCCTGACTTCAAAACATACTACAAAGCAATAGTAATCAAAACAGCATGGTACTGGTACAAAAACAGACACACAGATCAATGGAACAGAACTGAAAGCCCAGAAATAAAACCACACATATACGGACAGCTAATTTTCGACAAAGGTGCTAAGAACATACAATGGAGAAAGGAAAGTCTCTTCAATAAATGGTGTTGGGAAAACTGGACAGCCACATGCAAAAGAATGAAAGTGGACCATCTGCTATCGCCATCCACAAAAATTAACTCAAAATGGATCAAAGACCTGAAAGTGAGACCTGAAACTATAAAACTCATAGAAAAAAATATAGGCAACACACTGTTTGACATTGGTCATAAAGGAATCTTTTCGGATGACATGCCTACTCAGACTAGGGAAACTAAAGAAAAAATAAACAAGTGGGACTTTATCAAATTAAAGAGCTTCTATAAGACAAACGAAACCAGAATCAAGATGAACAGACAACCCACCAGCTGGGAGAGAATATTTGCAAAACATACATCTGACAAGGGGTCATCTCCATAATATATAAAGAACTCACACAATTGAACAACAAAAAAACAAATAACCCCATCAAAAAATGGGCAGAGGAAATGAACAGACACTTCTCCAAAGAAGATATACAGATGGCCAATAGGCACATGAAAAGATGTTCAACATCACTAATCATCAGGGAAATACAAATCAAAACAACACTAAGATATCACCTCACGCCCGTTAGAATGGCTATAATCACCAAGACAAAAAACAAGTGTTGGAGAGGATGTGGAGAAACGGGAACCCTCATACACAGCTGGTGGGAATGCAAACTGGTGCAGCCTCTATGGAAAACGGTATGGAGATTCCTCAAAGAATTAAAAATAGAGATGCCCTATGACCCAGCCATCCCACTACTGGGAATCTATCCAACGAACCTGAAATCAACAATCCAAAGAGGCTTATGCACCCCTATGTTCATTGCAGCATTATTCCCCATAGCCAAGAAGTGGAAGCAACCTAAGTGTCCCTCGAGTGACGACTGGATTAAGAAAATGTGGTGTATATATATACAATGGAATACTACTCAGCCATAAAAAAAGACAAAATCGTCCCATTTGCAACAACATGGATGGGCCTGGAGGGTATTATGTTAAGTGAAGTAAGCCAGAAGGAGAAAGACAAACACTGTATGATCTCACTCATATGTGGAATATAAACCAACAGACGGACAGAGAAAACAGTATTGTGGTTACCAGGGGCAATGGGGGTGGGCACAAGGGGTGAAGGGAGTCATATATATGGTGATGGACAAACAAAAATGTACAACCCAAAGTATCACAATGTTAAAAACTATTAAAACATCAATTAAAAAAAAAAAAGAAGGCCTCAGGTGCTGTAGATGGTTATTTCAAAGGAAAAAAAGCTCCTTGTGTGAAGTAGAAGCATTTTGAGGAAGCTCAGGAGACAGGACTTACCTGAATTCTTTCCAAAATCAGGAGTTCGGCCTGTCTTAAACATGTTACTGATGAAATGGAATATACACAGAATGCTTCACAGCAGGTACGAGAGGAGCAGAGGGTTGGGAGACAAGAACCCCCTTAAATGAGTCCCTCGTGTCCACACCCTGGGCCCTGCAAGTCTGCCAACTTCCTCACAGCTCCCATATCTGTGTGACCACACTGGATCCTGAGGAAACTGAGAGGTCAGTGATCTGCCCAACGCCCGCCGTCAGCACATGGCGGGGCCCAAGCCGGAAACCAAGTCTCTGACTCTGCAGCTTTCCCCTTGCACTGAACTGCCTTCCAGTGAAGACCCGCTTGACCCTTGCGAATGGGTGGAATTAAACTCACAGAGCTGGCAGCCACTACTAATTAGATAGGCCGGGCGGAGTGACCCATAACACATGGAATCCTTGATGTGAACTGCCCAAAGCCAAGAAAAAGCTAAGGTTCTTATTTCTGTTTTTAATGGAAAAAAATTCAAACACCTACCTTCATCTGTTTTTCTTCTGGAAGTTTCTCATAGGCAGCTACTACTTGAACCATACAGCTTTTCAGCATCTCCTGCAGTGTCACCTTTGGCAAGGCATGGCCTCCAACCCGATTAATTTCCTGGCATAAGCTAAACAGGAAGGACTGTACATACCAGGACGGCTGAAAGAACAAAGGAACGTTGAGTTGCTAACCTGCACCATCAAATGATACGCGGTGAGCGTGGGGCCATTATCGTTATTAGGGTAACACTCCAGGACCGTGACCTCGCCAATTAGACCCTCTCACAGCAGACAGTTAGAGACACAAGGGACATTTGCTGTCATTCCCTTGGCGGCCTGGGCCTGACCTGGCAGGTGGCACTGTGTTTTACTGCTGTTGCTGCTTTCCCTTTAGGGTAAGTGGTTCACTAATTAGCACAGAGCCCGTGCTACAACAGGAAAGAATCATTAACTAACTTCTCGAACAGTCTGTTGTTTACTTTGCATCCACTTTGCCCCCACAGTAGAAAGTTATAAATATTACTTTCAGCTCTACTTCAGAAGCTGTATGTTGAATGATTTTCTTGTCTTTGTCCTTTCCACATGGCAGGTTTTTCACATGTCAGCCATGGGCTCTCTAATGCTGGCACTTGCTTACCTGTATAGGGAGTCGGATCTTGGATGTGACGCTGTTGCCAGACTCTGCTTCCTCCTGAATTTCTAGTTCATCCCAGCTGGTGGCCGTAGCCAGCACTGAGCCAGCATCATCTAAAAGTAACGACTGGGCGAATCCATGAGCCAAAACCTGGTAATAAAAGGCAAATATCCACATAGGCCACTCCGATCCTTTGTGTAGAGTTTATTTTAAATTACTAGAGTAATCTCGAGAACTTCTTCCGCTGCCTAGATCACGTGTGGGATGGTGAAGAACAAACATCACTCTTCTTTTGGCTAATTACTGGATATCAGCAATGGGAATTTTGTTGCTAACGCTACAAATCTCAGGGGCTATCTCTTAAGACATCAGTGGAGATTATAGGGAATGTGATTTTTAGGTTGAAGGGCAGGAAATATAGACCCCTGTCCAGGGAGGAGGTCCTTCATTCTCACCAGGTAGAAGGGAAAAAAAATCCAGGTTTTCTGTCTATAAAATCTAGGCTAAAAATGAATGGAAAAGTTTTTACATTTGCACTCTCTGGCAGAGATAAGTGAGAGTAACTGTATGAAATAAGAATTGTTATTCCCTTACTATTTAAAGACCTTATTGAGGTTGGCCAGCCTGGAATATGATAAAAGGGAGACAAAACGAGGACTCCCTGGTGAGCAGGGAAAGAACCCATTTCCATGCCCCTCACCTTCACAACCGCTGAGCTCCAGACCCGGTAACCCATCACACTCTGCTGGAGGAGGAGTTCCTTCACTTCCTGCCACTTGGCCTGCATAGGAATTATTTCCTGCGTTTTCCCCTTTCCCTGTTTTTTCAGAGCCCTAGAGTCCCTTGCTGGTTTCTCCGAGCTCCCCGATTTTCCCAAGATGCACTGCTTCAGGTGGGGACACAGTTCTCCCAGGGACTGGCAGAGTCTGGCCATGAACAGGACCGCATGCAGCTTGACACCACTGAGCACATCCTGCTGCCCTTGCACAACGTCTTCAATGCTCTGCAGCTCCGCCCGGATGCAGTCCGTGATGTGCTGGATGCACGCCACCGAGTGGGTCCGCAGCATGTCCTGCACGGTCCCAGCATCGGCGTATCTGTCAAAGGCACAGTTCCTCGCTCGCAAGGGGGAGACGTCCTTGGACAGTGACGAGTCACCAGAGGGAAGGTAAGCCAGGAGGTCCTCCAACTTAACCTTCAGTTTAGAATCGAGGGCAGAACAGAAGTTCTGTACACATGGGCTCACAGCCTGAGCTTTCATGGAGAGCCCACTACCAGCAAACTGACTCCGGTTCGCCACATTGACCCAGGCGGCATCGGGCGGCAGGTCATTAGGACTCTCGGACCAGAGGAAGAGAGCCATGTTATGCTCCAAGAGGATGTGCTTATTTGAGGTAGAGTTGCTGGTGCTGCTTTCAAGGTCCTGCAGAGCTGAAACGAGGAGCTCTTTGGAGCTCGTGGAGATGGAGTCAAAGCCTTCTTTGGTCAGAGTCTAAAAGAGAACGAGAACATAGCTCTCATCATGATGTCTTTCAGGAAATCTCAAAACACGAGCACCAAGTGGCAATCCATCCTAGCATTCCAAACGTTCTCCACCGTGCTCATTTGTTGGCAGAGAACAAAGTCATCACTGATGGACGTGGACATGTTCCTGAGCAACTGACAGAGGCCTGGTCTCTTTTTCAGCACCAGAGTCTGGATCTCTGTTCATTTCTACGGTTCATTTATCCAGAAGAGCCACCCCTGGAGTAAGTCAGCAGGGAAAGAATACACTTAGGAAGCGACAGGAGTCTCCCCAGACAGTCAAAGATCACACTAGGATTGGCCATAAAACAACTGGACCGTGTGACTTCCCACCTTACCTGCAATCGGTCAAGGAACAGTTGCTGCATCAAATCTTCCCAGAACAAGAGTGGCTTCTCCAGAAGCCGCTGACATATCACATCCCAGCTATGATTGGTGGACTCGTTGGTAAGTAATTCCCACATGGCATCCCGGATCCCTGCGAGAGCTTTCATGCTCTTCACATACATAAGCAGGTTGGTGATCCCATTTTTAATATCTTCATTACACCTGCAACAAAATCATTTTCTTTGGGACCCATGAGATTCATGGTTTTCACACTTTTATTAAGAAAAACAGCAGGACTCCATTTGAAAACCTCTTACCTGGGTCCCAGTATATAAATATATTTATCTGAGAGCATTTATAAATATATATAAACACAGCATTTCTGGCTCGATTGGGGGGTGGAGCCTGTAGCCCTTTTACCAGGCCTACCCTTGCTTCCCTGAGACATCTAGAAGGAAGTCTAGAGCCCTGTAGAATGGCTTCAAAAACCAATGCCTTAAATAAAAGTTCAGGAGTGGCAGAACTCTTACATAAAGAGAATTTAAAATCTTTTACATAATATTTTGAAAGACAAATTCCTCCTTGGTTCTCCCACAGTGGGGGCTAACCCACCATGAAGGCAGTGACAGGTGGCTGAGTGAGTGGCTGGCATGACCTAGGGGGTACCCAGAAGATCAGGCTTCTCCCTCATTCCTCACTGGCCCTTGTATGGCCACATACAAGGCTGCATGCATGGCTCCCCCAGCCTCGGGAAAGCTCTGGCTACTTACATGTGGATCCATTTCTGCAGTGTATCTTTCAGGTACTCCTGGCTGATGGGATGTGCAAGGGTTCGGAGCACTGGCTGGAACTCAACGATGGATGCTGGCAGGTGTTTGAACCAGCTGCAGAGCTTCATCTCCTCTTGGAGAACACCAATGCCCTTTCCTAAAGAGAAGGCCAGGTGAGAAGTAAATGGGCCAGCCTTTGAATAGCATATTTAAAAATGGACCCGAAGGAATTTCCAAAGATCATCTCTAGTCTTCCTCTGGGCACGCCAGACTGGAACTCTGAAATAAGGGGAAAAAGAAAAGTATAGAATATACTTTCCAGGGCCTCCCTCATCAGAGAGTGTGGCAGCCTCCCTCCAACTCTGGTCATCTTATTGGTTGAGAAGAAGACCAAGGACAGGGAGGAAAGGAATGAGGAAAAAGATAGAGGAAGAGGAACGCAGTGCTGTGCAGAC
This sequence comes from Ceratotherium simum simum, assembly GCF_057802395.1. NCBI lineage: Eukaryota > Metazoa > Chordata > Mammalia > Perissodactyla > Rhinocerotidae > Ceratotherium > Ceratotherium simum. The sequence continues at coordinate 54,178,533 of NC_141915.1, read as the reverse complement.
CTTGACATTTTATAAGCAGAACTTCCGTTGTCACAAAACAAAAGGCGATGGTTTCCCTTTCTCACCATCCTCCTCCCTCCCCTGAACTGATGACCACTCGTTCTGATCATGAGCTGTGGTAGGTCTTTGACCTCTCGAGAAGAGGCGAGAAGGGCACAGGCCTCCGTGGTGCAACTCTAGGAGGCCCGTTCGTTGTATTCTGTGTGCCTGTGTGTGAACACCCTCTGAACTTGGAAACCCAGGGGTCCTTCTGAGGTCCCTTGTACTTGTTTTCCATGACAAAGCAGCCAATACTCACCTCTCGTGAGAGGGAAAAAGGATTAAATGTAAGCACTGAGAGGAAACCAAGGCATAAGGAAGTGGTCGCCTCGCTGAAAGATAAAGCAAGGCAGAGATGAGACTACTTAACACACAGCTCTCTCTGAAAATGACACATGGCTGTCGCCACACTCCGCTCCTTTCCCTTCTGCCTTTGGCTGTCTCCTCTGTCTGACCTTCATGTTCTGGAGTTTCCTGAGGCACAGTCCTGTGTCATCCTCTCTTTCTTACTGATGACGTCATCCATCCCCATGGCTTCAAACAACAGCCTTGTGCAGGGGCGCCACAGATGTGCGTCTCCGCCAGACCCCTCCCGTTCTGTCCCAGACCCACTGTTGCCTGCCTACTCCACATTCCACTCCAGGGTCTCAACTGTCTCCAGTGTAACATTTTCAAAAGTGAGCTCATCACCAGCCCTTTCAAACTAGCTCCTTTTCTAGTAAACTCAGACACTTCCCTTCCACACTCTGCACAGCCAACCCATTGCCACATCATCTCCTCATGAACAGATGTCCAAGTTGTCCAATCAGTTCCATCTCTACTGCCCCCATGGTCTGTCACCTCGGTCACAGCGACAACATCCTAAGTGAGCTCTCAGCATCCACTCTAGCCCCATGGGGATCCACTGCCACATAAAAGCCAATTGCACTTAATTCCAATTGGGATAAATGCTACCAAATAAGAGTACAGGATCCATGGGAACATATAGCAGAAGGACCACCAAACCTGGAAGGTCCTAGAAGGCTATCCATTATTCTCTGGATAAAATCAAAACTCCCCAGCCTGGTCCACAGGGCTCTGCATCATCTGGTCACAGCTCTTTATTTTTTGTTTTGTGAGGAAGATCAGCCCTGTGCTAACATCTGCCAATCCTCCTCTTTTTTTTTTTTTAGCTGAGGAAGACTGGCCCTGGGCTAACATCCGTGCCCATCTTCCTCCACTTTATATGGGACGTCACCACAGCATGGCTTTCCAAGTGGTGCGTCGGTGCGCGCCCGGGATCCGAACCGGTGAATCCCGGGCCGCCGCAGCAGAGTGCACGCACTTAACCACTTGCGCCACCGGGCCAGCCCCTGGTCACATCTGATAGACTGGCCATGTCTCTTCTCATGCTGCTCTTTCCCTCACCCAATACCTCTTAGCCTCACCTGCTCTCTTTCAGTTCCTCAAATATACTAATATCTTCCTTGCCTCCGGACCTTTGCACATTCTCTTCCCTTTCCTGGAACTCTCTTCCTTGCCTTCTTCTCCCGACTAACTCTTATTCAACCTTCACATTTCAGTTTAAATGTCACTTCTCCAGTGAAGTCTTCTCTGACCTTGGTGAGGTCCCTCCATTCAATGTGCCCAAGTCAACTTGTACTTCGCCTTTATAGCAATGACCAGTATTGATATTAAGCAGATATTTGTGTATTTGTGAGTTCAATATCTGCCTCTACCACTAGACTGTGACCTCCACGAAGGTGGGGGTCCATATTTGTGCAGTTCACAGGTGTACCCCCAGAGCCTGGCACAGTAGCTGGCAGATGGTAGATGCTCAGTAAATTAGCTGAACGAACCAGAGAATAAAAAGGGTGGCTAAGAGCTCACCAGTAGGATGCTGGCTTGTGATGGTCTCCAGAGTTGAGAAGAGCAGGCCACACGGCAGGGATGGATCTGGCAGGAGACCTTCTGGTAAAGTGTAGAAAAGGGCATGAGCCTGGTTCAAAGTGGTGGCCAGCAACTCCACTAATGAGCAAATCTGAGCCTTGATACCAGCACCTACGAAAAGAAGCCATCCTCTTTTAAACAATTTCTTTTAGTAAAGTTGAAAATAGAGAATGCTCTGGATGCTTGTCTCCCTCAGCCCCTCCTTCTCCATTCACATGTTTAAGGACCAAATTTTAGAAAAGAGCCACACCCACCATGGTTCGGCTGGTTGAGAAGTTTCTGAATAGCTGCCTTTCTGGCCAACAGGAAGTCTGTTAGGGCCTGGCGAGGAGAACTCTCTTCTAAGAGCATTATGGAGCACAGGGCCTCAGCCACGGCTTGGTCAGACACAGCTTGGCATTTGAGCAGCATCTTGCTTTCGTGCAGAATGGCTGACCTAGAGCGATGATGACAAAGGTCAGCAGGGAATTTTTTACATCTTGGGAGAAGAACCTTGGTACATCAGGAAAGAAGACACGTTCCATAAAACTGTGGTGGTGAAGTGCGGCCATCACCAGGGAAGATCTTTACACTGAATCCACTTACCGGAAGTGGCTGGCCGCTGCCACCTGCCGGATGAGTATGGGGAATCGGGAGAGGACGGGGCTGTATCGGGAACTAGAAGAATCCAGCTGGAGCAGGTTATGAAGGTGGCAGCAGAGCAGGTAGAGCTGTGTGGCGTGCAGATACTGAGAGGCCTCCATCGAGCTCCAGATCTTCTCAGGAATTTCTAAGAGTAGCTTGATCTGGGCAGCCATGCTGTAGAACTTCTCCTGGGATGGCTGCTGGGGCTGCAGGGAAAGGCACAGAATGAAGTCAGAAGAACAAAGGCAAGGTCAGTGTTTGGCAGGCTTGGGGAGAAATGCGGGGTTATTTTTAGGTTACAAAGCCTTCATTAAGCCTGATTTGATGCCACTCAGCCGGGCATCAAAGTTCAGTATAGCAGAATTACTGGAGTCAGGAGTGCTGTACAGCCCCACTGGTTTTTCCTATCAGTTGTGTGCACCTTTGCTCAGCCCCATGGAGAAGCCAACTTAATCTGGTCATCTCACAGTCTGGTTATCAGTGACCCTCGTAATGTCTCAAGAGCACGGAGCCGTACGGACCACCACTCAAGTGAGCTTTCTCCTTCCCTTAGTTATGATGTTCCGCCTTCCTACATTTTCTCCTGCTTCTCTCAGTGCATCATGGACTTCTTTGCTGGCTGTTCCAAAACCCTCCACCAAATCTTCGTCTGGTTCGGTTCTTGTGCCTCTACTCACTCAGTCTGTCCTCTTACTTCAGGATTCTCTTCCCTCAAACCTTACCTCTCAGCAGAACACTACTACCACATCATTATTTTTAGTTCTCACCACTCCCCTGAATCTCATTCGAGCCCTTCTGCTGCTACCTGGTGTTTCACTGCCATTCCATAATCAGTGTATGTAAAACTAAATTCATCTCTCTATCAAAAATTTTAGCCATCTTACCTCCCTATATATCTTAGCATATACCACCACTCTGCTTCCAAATTCCCAGGAAGTTCATGTCCTTCTGATGGTTCCGTGGCTATCGTACTATCTAGCTACCATCTGTTATCACTTCCATGAATCTAATGCAGGTCATTATCATCTCACACTTAGATTATCCCAAAACATCTCACGTGTGCTGTGTTCATTCTCTACCCACTCCAATCTATCCTTTTCCTTTGCTGTCAGATTAACCTTCTTCAAAGGCCATTTAGATCACATCTTTGCTCAGTTCTAAAAGGCTCCTCACTGCTTAGTATCTTAGCCTAGTGGTCAAGGATTTCCTCTCCTTTCACTACTTTCTTCCAGGGGCCCTTGAATCCCTTGGTTCTCATGTGCGGGGGAGAGGGGTGATTTCATCCCCCAGGGAACATCTGGCAATATCTGGAGACATTTTTATTATCACAATAAGGGAGGAGGGCACTACTGGCACCCAGTGGGTGGAGGCCAGGGGGGCCTGTCAACATCCTACAATGCACAGGACAGCCTCTACAACAAAGAATGGTCCAGCCCCAAATGTCAATAGCACCAAGGTTGAAAATCTCTGCTTTAATCAAACTGATACCTGTTTTTAATTGTCTTTACGTATTCCAGACCCATATTCCAAATCTCACCTGTCCCAAAGGCCCCTCCTTACTGAAAAGAACCCAAACCTGAAGTGATTTCCTTTAGAATTCTTCTGGAAAATGAACACAATTATTTTGGGAATCAATCATCTGTTATCCTAAAATGTTTTTTTCTGCTATTCTAAATTATTTACATTTTTATTACCAACTTTCCATGGATTTAATTCCTCCACTAGATGGTAAGATCCTTCAGAGCCAGAATTGGGGGACTTCTGTTTCTTTATGCCTTGAACACAGAAGCCACTCAAAAGTTTTGTGAGTTTGACTGAAAATAAATCAGATATAACAACGATAAAGCTAAATACATTTGTAAAGTCAGGCATAGTACAAGTTAGCTTTTTAAGTAACATTGAAGCATGACTCAGTTATAGCAAAGGCTGGCCACCTACCGTGGGACAGGTGTTAAATGCACAGCTTACAGAGGGACAGACTCTCATTTCAAAAATTAGCGAAGTATTTCCAACCTTCTATGGTTCCTTTGTGCAAGCCCAGCCTACTGACCAGGATTCTTCTAAAACCCAGGTTGTTTTAACAAGTTCCAAACTGGAGCTAAATTGTACTTTTGCAATTTCTTCTTCCATGGGGCTGTAAGGTTCTTCTCCCGGGTTGTTAAGAACAAATTCCTTCTTTACCTTTCTCACTCTCCATGACGGTACACTTTGTCATCCTTAAATCAACATTCTTTAGGAACACAAAATGCTGCTCCAATATAAGGACGTGTTTAGGGCCGCATCCTTCCACATCAGGTCTAATCATTAGTTTGGGGGGAAAGGCACTTAGGATATAACCTGATTAGAATAACCTTACTTCCCTAAAATGAAAATGTTCCACTGTTAAAAGATGATCGCTTGATGGCTGGTACTATCCTCCAGCAAAGGGCAGAACAGCTCTTTGGGATTGTGGAAGTTATTCTTGGGAGTGGGGTGGGGTGCGAGGAAGACTAGGATGAGGAATAAACGACTTGGGAGGGAGGTGTCAATATAAGGGAGAAATCTGTTCTAAGAACAATGTCAGGGAATGAACTGAACTCAGTAGCGAGAGAGATCTCCGGCGTTTTCATCTAAAGTTGCAAGGGAGAGCCCAGCGCGCCCGCCAGGGAGGTGAGGGCATCAGGGGCCGGGAGTCAGGAAGGCTCCTGAAGAATCGGCCGGACGGCTTTTTAACAACGGATCCGCAGCCTGTGAAAGGACAGCGGACATTCGCCCCTGAGGAGGGGACGCCCAGAGCGGCGGCAGGCTCCTCCCCAAGTCGGGGAGGACCGACGGGGGCGGGACCGACCCCCGGGAGTGGGAGGGCGGGGCTCCGGGGTCCCGGGCTGACCTGCGGGTCCCGCGGCGGCCGGGGTGCGGCCGAGCCGGCCTGGCGCAGACGCGCGCAGTACTGGTCGGTGGCCTTCACGGCGTCCACCAGCCCCTCGGCGCAGCGGCGCATCTGGCCGATGGTGTCGGCCGCCTCGATCAGGTCGCGGTACCGCTCGCCCACCATCTGCCGCAGCTCCTCCTTCTTGTGCTCGATCTCGGCCCGAACCTGGCGCTCCAGCCCGCGGATCTCCTCCGCTCCATGCGTCTCGAAAAGCGCCGCGGGGTCGCGCAGATCCAGCCGCTTCAGCGCGGGGGACGCGGCCGCAGCCGCCATGGTGGACCCCTCGGCGGTCGGACAGCTCACTTCCGCCCGGCGGCCCCGCCCCGCGGCCATCTTGGTTGGGGGCGGAAGCGCTGCCTCCCCGCTGGGGCCATGCTTGTTGCGGGCGGGCGATGGGTGGCGCCGGCCCTGAGCGGCATCTTTTTAAAGGGAGGCTGTGGTTACGTTAGATCGCCCAGGCTGACCGTCTGTCTGCTGAAGCCCTTTCCGGCGCAGGCGGAGTCTTTCCTCGTCGGAGTTAATTACCGTAGTCAGGAATCCGCCGTCTGCCTGTAACGCTGCACCGGGCCGCTCGTGTCCCTTACTAGGCCCCTGCGACGACGCGATTGCACTCTCGGCCGGCCCCCTTCCCCTCGGACACCCGCAGCCGCCCGGTGTCCTGGACCAGCTGGGAGCCGGGTGGACGCACAGGGCTGCCCGTGGGTGCTGGACTGAATATTCGCTCCCTGTGCTCCCTGCTGGTATCGGCATGCAGCCTCCTGTGGCGTCTTTGTTATTCGTTATTTTCTATGGTCATTAAACCAAGGCAATGTTAGAGAAGAGAAGAAGTTTGAGTCCGTGTTTGTTTTTTGGAAAGAGTAACTTCACGGTTGCTCTGACCCGGGCCGGAGCGCAGGCACAGGCTGCCCCTTTAGGGGATGCGTGTGCGCTTGATGTGCTTCTGTTTTCCTTTTGTGATTGACTCGTTCTTTGGGGTTGTCGTTTTTGTTTCAAACCAATGTTTAACCACTAACGATGTTTCCCAGATATAGCCTTACGTTGGCACCAGCCGGGGGAGGAGGATCGTGGGCGGAGAGGAAAAGACCATGACCATAATGCCTGAGAAAATATAACGCCTAGGGGGTAGGGGGGCGCCTAGCGCTGACTCAGTAATAATAAAACTTGGAGAGTATGGCTTGTTTTTAAAAGACATTTATTATGGAAGATACACCCATACTAATGTAGAGAGAATGGTATAATGTGCCCACCTGCCAGGTTTTACATTTACTAACCCGTGGTCAGTTTTATCTTATCTATATCCCTACCCACTTCCTCTCCCACACACCACCTCCCAGACATCGAAGAATTTCAATCTATAAACAAACCATTCATTTATAATACTCTAGTTTACTTCACAATAGCCTTACAATGTAGGGAATATTTTCATTTTACAAATGGATCACCTGGGACCCTGAGAGGCAAACTGATTTACTCAGTAATGATATAATTCTCAAAGTCCACAAAATTATGTGTCTGATATACACATCAGCCCTGCAAGGTAGGTAGGAATAATTCTATTCATGACAAAAACCCGGAGAAGCTTATTTATACCTGCCCAAGTTACACAGCTAAGTGACAGAATCAGCACTGGGACCTAGAATTTTGAATTCCTGCCTCTTGCCTTTTTTACTTTGCCATACAACTGCCCACAAACTCAAAATCCTCCGTATGGCAGGTCTGCAATTTGCTGTCCCTGTAGTCCCATTCTGTAGGGAACACTTGTTGGTGTTTGGCTGCCCAGCATCTGCAGAATCGCCTTTCTATGTTTGGGCAAGTCACTTCTGTATGGCAACATCTTTTCGCCTTAAAGCTATGCTGGGATCGGCCAATCAGACAGAACCACCTGCGACTTTCAGTGGAGAGCTGGTGATGTCAAGAAGCAGGAACAGAGGAGATTTCATTTTGGTGGCGGCAGAGGTATCACCTTCAACATCACTCTCCAGGGGAAGCACCCAGCTGCTGGTGCTGGCAGTGGTGCTGGTGGCAGCTATGGGTGACCACAATGATGTCCTCACCAGAACCACCCTGTGGCATGCTTTGCCTGGATTCTGAGTGTTTAGCTTCCTTTTATTATTGTCTGTCCCCTAAGCCTGCTCCCTCAGCTTTCCCAGAGATTCTATGAGCTGTCCAATATCTTACTGATAAATTTCATTTCTTTGAAAATCAAAATTATTTTCGGTTGCTTGCCCTAGAGACCCTAACTGACACACACTCCTGCGAGTTTCCAGCTCCGTGAGGGTTTGGCTGACGTCTATCTAACAGCAAGAGGGAGGGAAGTCAACGTATCAGTCAGGCTGTGTGGACCTGCCTGGGGGTTGTATGAGGTGGCTTGCACTTGTGCACACACCCGTCATTTCAGGTGGAGAAAAAGCAAGCTTGTCAGCTGACGTCTCCACTGTGGAGTGTGTTCTGAAAGCAGTGGTTTCCCTACCCTTCCTCTCTGCTTCCCCGGCCAAGATCATCTGGCTGCCCTGAAGATGCCACTGTTGTTCTTCTGCCTGCAGAACTGAGCACCTAACAGAGGCTGTTATCAAACTTCTCCTTGCCTGGGCACTGGAAATGCTCTGGGGTTGGAGGAAATGTATCTTTAACTCTTTCCTCTCCTGTCTCTATTCCTATTCTCCTGCTTTGAGGGAGCAGCCCCTTCCTCTTCTGCCTTCCTCTGCTTTCTAGCCCTATCAAAACCAGGATGTGGGCAAAGAGCCTGGCTCCTGCAGCTGAACAAGGCACTGTGCTGTGGACAGAGGGGCAGAGATGAGAACTAGAGTCTTTTTTCCTTCTCTCGAGGAGGTGTGTGTGTAAAAGGCACCTCCTAATTTTATTGCCATCGTTTAGTTTTGGTTTACGGATGAGTGCCTGTGTGTGTGTATTGCGTGGTAACTCTTGGTGTCAAGTTTTCTTCCTTTCACCTTAAATCCTTAGGGGTAGAATTTTAAACATCCAATGTTTAAAGTTCAAGAGATTATGTTTAGATCATCCTGGGCCCCTGAAATCAAACCTAGGCATTCTGCCAATTATAATAGCTGTAATTCTGAGCACCATCTAGGTGCTTTGCATTATTATCATTAATTCTAACAATAATCCTACAGCATAGGTGGTCTTACACTCATTTGATGGGTGAAAGTTCAGCGGGACCAACTAACCTGTCTGAGATTACACAGAGAGTCAACGGCCGAGCCCGTCTTCAAATCCCGGTCAGTCTGACTCTAACATCCTCGATCTTTCTACTTTGTCACATTATTAGCTTCTAAGAAAATTTCAGGACATCAAGAGACAGATGGGCCAAACAATTGTGAGCACCATTCAGATGGTACCTGCACTGCTTCCCACCCTTTGCCTGAAGGCGGGTCTCTGCCATTGTACGGGCAGTTTGGGGGACCCAAACTGGAGCCGCTCTCCAGTCATGTGGCGGCGGGTGGCACAGGGGTGGCCATGCCCGGTAGCAAAGTGTCTACATGCTGGAGCGCCATCTTTCAAAACTGGGAACGCGTTCTGACATTTTTACTTTCTCTAGGCCCATCGGCACTCTTATCTCATTCAGAACATTGAGGGGGCGAGTTTCTCCTTTCTTTTTAATAGAAATATAGAAAGCAAGCCAGCATAAGGCCTAAAATAGAAGAGTTTTTAACAGATTTTTGCAGACACCACATGTTCTTCTTTTATGCAATATGTGGTCTACCACGTGGGAAAGGGTCCTGTAGACCTTGGCTCCCAGATTAAACGATTCAATAAATGTTTGCAAAATGAGTAAGTGGTGTCATGCGTATATGTCACGTAATCACAAAGCGTCTACTCAAAGGATGCATTGGAAAAGGCCAAAGGGTCTTTTACCCTCAATTGCCTAATAGTTGAAATACACAAAGCAGTAAGACGGTTCACACCCGTATCACACTTCACTGCCTTGTTCCAATACCTGTTCTTTCATGCCAGGTGGCTGTATTTTTGGCCTGTGTTCAAGCTGAAGAGTGAATCTGCTGAATCTTCTATCTGTATCCTGATGATGTTGGAGGGAGGGCTCTTCTCTCACAGAGTTAGGATGGACTGGGGACTGGGCACACCCAGAGAAGAGATAATAAATAGAAGAGACAAAATTACTCAGGAAAATTAAAATAAGAAATTTAACTCTGGCTAAGTTAGAAGGAACGGAAAGGGAGAGAGCAAGAAAGAAGAAAAAAAGATAAAAGAGAGGAATATGACAACAAATTAACAGAGAGCGAAGAAAGGAAAGGGAAATTTGATCTGGTAAAGGACAGACTATGTCAATAAAAGGAGTGTCAGGGCCTGGGCAGAAGGCTGGATTCCACACTGCTGCCCAGTGGGATTCAGACATTTGGTGTTTACTCTTGGCTGAGATGCCAATGGGATAAAGAGAGCCTAATGCAGTCGTCTTGACATCTTATCTTTATGGCAGTGTTTATCAGCCTGTGTCTACTGGAGGTGACATTTGTAGTAGAAGGGACGGGTATTTGACTTAACTGTTTGCAGATACCTGAGACTCTGCCTTCAACAAACAGCCAGGTAGGCATCACACCTGATGGAGGGAGCCTGGACAGCTGGGCTACACACGTTCTCAACACCTTGACTACAAAAGGTGATAGCAAGGCTCACACTCCAAACTCTTTGTCCTTAACTAGTGTGTAATTGAGCACTTACTATGTTAACAAATTCTGCTGGGGGGATGCTACGAAGAATACAAAAGATATTTGATTAAAAGTCAACGATTCTGTAACCAGCTCTCGCTTCTTTTCAAGTCTCCTACATTGTCTCTTCCCCTCCCCCACCTGTTCCACCCTGGTTGATGAGCTTTCTCGTATGTATGGAGAAAACAGATGTAATCAGACAGGCAAGTCCTCATATTAAATCGCTATAGCTACAAACCTGCTTGAATATATACTCACACCTTCTGCCTTCTCTCTTGTTGCAAAGAACAAAGCATTCCTGGTCCTTTGGCCTCTCCACTTGACCTCTGAATGTCACCCTTCCCACCTCTCAAAGGCCTCACTTCCTTCTCTCTCCTACATAGTTTTCTCCCTCTCAGTTGGATCATTCCCATTGTCTTAAATATATTCTCTAGTGTCTCCCATCTTTGTCTACATGTCTCCTTCTAGCCCCTGCCCATTTCTCCTCTCCTCATCTCAATGAAACATCTAGGCCTTTGGTAATTGCTCTCTCCACAAGTCACCGCCCATCCTCTTCCTCAACTCCACCCATTAGAGCTCCTTGCATCACCACTCCACCCACCAGAAGGCCTCCCTTTCCATCTTGTCAACTTGTCAGTAGTAACTTCTCAGTTTCTGGACCTTTCAGCAGCATTTGGCTTGGCTGATCTGCCCCTCATTGACACAGTTTCCTCTTGACTTCTGTGGCATGCTCCAGGGGCTTCCCTCCTACCTCACTAGCCACTTCTTCTCAATCATTTTTTCTGGCTCTTCTTCCTTGCTTGACCTCTCAATGTCGGGTGGGCCCAGGCTCAAGCTTTGGCTATGGTCCCCTCTTGGTCTTCTTTCCCTGTCTAGGCTACCCCATCCTGCCCCGTGGCCATAAGAGTTAGAGGGCACTACAAGTGGTTCAGGTGGGAATTGTGATGGCGGTGGAAATGGAGAGAAAGGAACAGATGTTTGCAGATGACTCCTACATTTGTACTCCAGCCACGAGCTCCTGGATTATACCTCCAGCTGCCTCCTTAGAATCTCCACTCGGATGTCTAAGAAACATCTCAAACTTAACACGTCCAAAATAATAACTCTCTTCCTGAGACCCATCCTATACTCTCCTGCAAGTCACGCCTATCACAGGAAATGGAACCACCCAGTTATTCTCGGCTGAAACCCAGGAATAATCCTTGATCCCTCTCTCTCACCATCCACACCCGCTCCATTTACAAGTCCTATAGACTCTTCCTCCAAAACAGGGGTTGATGAACTTTTGCTGTAAAGAGCCAGATAGTCAATGGGCTTTGCAGGCCCTGTGCTCTCCATTACAACTATTCAGCGAGGCGACAGTAGCACGAAATCAGCAATAGGCAGTAGTAAATAAATGGGCGTGGCTGTATTCCAGTAACACTTCATTTACAAAAACAGGCAAAGGGTCAGTTTTGGTCCATGGACCATGGTTTACTGACCCCTGATCCAAAATATATGCCTGTCCTTTTCCATCTCCACTGTCACCACCCCAGTCCGAGTCATCAGCTTCTCATCTGAACCACTCGAGTTACCTCCTAATTCCCCGTGTCTGCTCTTGTCCCCTTTAGTCACTCTCCTCACCACCAAAGCAAGCTGAATCCTCAAGAGTGTGAAGCATCCCCTGCTTCAAACCTCCAGTGGCTTCCCCTCCCTTGGGGGAGACACAAACTCCTGTGGAAGACCTCCAAGACTCTGCATGACCTCGCCCATCCATCTCCCTCTTCTTCCTCCTCCCTCCCTCTGCTCTAGCCTCACTGGTCTTCTTTCTGTTTCATAAACAAGGCTTGGCTCACTCATTTGTAAGGCCTTCACTCTGGCTGTTTCTTTTGCCAGATCTTCACATGGCAGTCGCCTCCTCTGAGAAGACTGCCTGGGCCACCCCAGTCTAAGGTAGGAAAAGCTAATATTTATCAAGGGCTCACGCTACGTCAGCCACTGTTATAAACTCTGAATAGGAACTGCCTCGTTCAATTCTCACAAAAAACCCTCTGAACTAGACCTTGTTCTTGTCTCCACTTTATCCAGGAGGAAAATGGGGCCAAGGGAGACTATATAATTTGCCCCAAATCATCGAGGAAGTAGCAGAGCTGAGATACAAACCAGGCTTTCTGGCTCTGGAGCCTATGACCTCAGCTACCACTCTTTACTGTCTGTGTATTTTCATCATAGCATCTGTCACTATATTGCAATTACGTATTCATTTATTTGTGTACTTGTTTGAGTGTCTCCCCTACAACAAGGAGCAGGGATCTGGTCTGTCTTTTGTCTCACCAAATTCCCAGCTTCTAGAACAACGTCTGGCACACAGTAGACACTCAATATTTGTTGAGTGCATGAATAATAATTTAACTTTGTAATAAAATAATTTATTGGAATGCTAACAAATCTGTAAATATTCAAAGTACACTTTACCTTAGAATTCCTATGAAAGAAAGAAAATGATCAGATTTACTCTAATTTCAGAAATGTTGAATTAATTCATATTCTGATCCACCCTCCCCTCTCCCCCAAATTATGTGAATTCTTTGGATTTTTTAATGTTACAGCATTAGAAAGAACTCCCGTCCATTTTAACCTTCTTATTCCCTTATCTCGCTGCTTCTGGGCTGTGCATGAGTGTATTCACACACGTTGATATTCCAGGGCAGCAACACTGAGGCCGAGCATAAGTTCAAGGGGAGGTGGTCGCTGCCAAACTGGTTGAATGTCTTCAACTTGAGGACAGAGATCTATAAGAGAAGCTATTTTATTACCATAATGCTGCCCTCACCTTACTTAGAGAAGTACAATGGCTTCCCAGGTACCCGTAGCTGCCATCTGAGAATACTCAGCTGTAATGATAAAGGTCTGGTGGGATATTTTCCTCATGGAGACAGCATAACAAGAGAACTAGCTTGGGAGGAAGCAGTTTTCAAATCCACCTTTCCTGGGGATGAGCCATTGGCAGGATCACGCCCCAGCCTGGGCTTCACACAACCTAAAATTATAAATATCAGCTAAAGATGGCTTAAAACATTTAGAGTTCAAATCTGGGGCAATCAGCTCTCCGAGGAAGCTGCAGAGTATCAGGAGGAGGTATGCTTGCAGGAAGCTCTACTAAGCTCTACTTTACTGGCTTGTGAAGTTTGTTTTTGTTGTGTTTTGTTTAAGTTCTACCAGGTAAACCAGAAGCATCAACCCTGCTTGGCCCAAGGCTGGATGATAAAAGACTCTGAATCCTTAGACACGAGAAAATTTACACTTTGGGTCTTTTGGAAATATAGTTTGGGGGAAAATGCAACCATTTGACTAAAATGAATTGAATAGCCAGGTCAGTTTTTGATATGCTTTTGATATAGGTGGGGGGAGGGGGAGCGTATACTACTTGACCTTCGAATTTGAAAAGTTGTGTGGATGAGTTCTTGCAAAGGGAGACCATAAGCTGTATTCTGCTCTGTCAGTGCCCAAAGCAGGGTGGAATCTTCGGGAGTTGACCCCTCAGAATACTATGTGAGTGGGTGGAACTCTTAACCTTCCATCCTTTTTGCAGATCCCAAGCCATCCAATGGTTATTTTCTGAAAATCTAGTCGATCCTCTTAGGATTTAGAGAGCACTTCTAACAATGGAAGGCCCCAAGGGCCCCTCAGTTATGACTGTTCCTTGGCGGAAGTTTTAATGAACTGACTCCAGCTATTCCAGTAGACCAGGGGCAGCCTTGAGAGTGCTGGGGTTCTGAGATGGGGGGATATCTCTTGCATTAGCATGCTAGTGATTTTCCACGTGCCTCCTCCCACCACCCTGTCCACTCTGTGCTCCTCCCTGGAGGCTGACTTCTGTGGACTGTCTCATTTGGCTCTCTTGCCCTCTGGCCCTGGTTGAGTTCAGCCATGGGAAGAGATCAAAAAGGGATCCACTGTGCTTCTGGCTGTGGCTGAATTACTTTATGACCACAGCTCCTGTCAAGTCTTACCTTCCTCATGGTTTCAGCTCTCTCTGGGCTCTCACAAAATCATCCCTACCCTGGCCCCTTCGGCTCTAGGGCTGGTAAGGGCTTCCACCTTTAGCTAGTCTCCTCATCGACCTCTTGCTGATTCCCTTACGCCACCCCACACCTCCGTACACAGCTCCTTCATTACATTCGTTTCAGTTAAACCCCTTTGAGTGTGCCATCTGTTTCCAGCTGGACCTGAGAGCAATACAGATGGTTATAGACCCGGGATTAACGGCGTGATCCTCTTACTCTGGTTAGCACCAGGCCCCAGGCCAACCACTGTCTCACACTGGAGGAAGAACAAAGAACTACCTCAGCAATTTGTAACGTGCCGTGAACTGGTAAATTTCTAGAATGCTTCAGTAATATGAGGCTCTGTTCAGGGAGGTGAGAAGTTACATCCCTGGACCATTCTCGTGGAGACCACAGTTTAGTTAGGCTTAGCAGAGGAGGAAAGTCTTCTGGCCAGAAAGGAACATTGTGTGTAGATAGAAATCGTGTAACACCTTATGGGGCAGACACATAATGCGTTTACTTTTCTGCACCTGACTTGCATCAGATATCTGGTTTTGTTAGTGCCAGCTAAGCTTCCTAATGGCGTAGAAGCCAGAGTTTAATGTTAGCCAATTTGGAAAATGGTTAGTTGTTTACCAACCAAAATGTTTCTGGTTTTGCTATGATTAAAGGTGAGGGGAACCTAATATTTACTGGGCCCCTCTACATGCCCAGTAATAAGGAGATCAATTATTTAAAATATTTTCTTTCCTCCAGTCTTTACACAGTCCTGTAAGATAGGAGGTGTTACCCCTGTTTTGCAGACAAGGAAGCATGGGCTCAGGAATGTCAGGCGCTCGCTCCAGGTCACACATCCCACAGGTAGAAGTACAATTCTTAACAAAGGGGTTAAGAACGCAGGTTCTGGGCAAGTGACACAAGTATGCTAAGCCTCAGTTTCCTCATCTGTAGAATGGGTGTCAGAGCAGGACCTCCTGCAGAGCTCTTGTGGGAATTGAATGAGGTGATCCATATCAAGTGCTTAGAACAGGGCTTGGTACATCATGAGCACTCAGAAACTTAGCTAATTTTCTTTTCTCATTTTAGCAGTCTAATTTGTAGTTAAAACTCTATTTTAAGCAGCTGGAAATTTTTGTTACGTTTTGATTTTGAGTGAAAGGAAGATGAGAAGATGACAAAAGTTGTGTTCTTTGACCTGATTTTAAAACTCCTGACGTCTCTCTATCATCAGTTTTGCTATCAGCAAGACCTGGCCTGCCTTTACAGCATTTTTAGGGCACCCTTTCATCATTTGCTTTACAATGAGTTATCCATGCTTTTTAAATTAAGCTACAAAATCTGGAAGAAATCAGATAGGGCCATTAAAAATCAGCCCATGGACAAAATGGGATTCACCAGTGGTTATCTATTTTTAAGCTTTTTTTTTCCTTTTGCTTCCAGACAAATGATTGCTAAGACATCTAGAAAAGATTTTGTAGGCTTTTCGTTTGGCTTAGAGTTTAAAATAAATTGTAAAATTCTAAAGTTTCCAGTTCAGTGTTTTGGGAAACCTGGACAGTGTGGGTTATGTCACCTAGGACTTGGCCCACTTTTCTTGACATGCGGGGTCTTTTTCAGAGGCAGCTGGGAACAGAGGTGACTTCACATAGCTGGCCTAATGAACAGACTTCAGTCTGAGTCCCTTCAATTGAGAATAAGATTTCATGTGAAGGTAGTTCATAAAACAGTACACTTGCAAGTAAAAAAAACATAAAGTCACTAAAAAGAAATGTTTGCTTCTTGCTTTCTAGTATATACAATCAATTATAACAGCAAAGATAGAGGTAAATTTATCTGACAGAGAAACACACACAATTACAAAGGCAGTTACAGCTTATTTGAAAGCAACAGCAAATTTAGCTATTTCACCAAAATACTAGACATGCAGGAATGACATGTTAGCAAGAATAACCACATTCAAAATACTGTAAGAATAATAAAAATATCTAGCTTATGTGCACGCCTCTTCTTGACATATTGAAACCATCAATTACATCATGTATTGAAACTGTTTTTGCAGTGGGGGCTGCTGAAGGCTTTTTTGGATGTCCCAGGTTTCCTCGTATCCGTAGAGCATGGAAGGAGAAAGAAAACTCTATTAAGCCTTCAAAGACAGGGGTGGAAACAAGCCCAAAGGCTTGCATTTCACTATCGCCGGCACCTTCAGAAAGTGGGGCGGTGACCGTGTCAGCATCAGTCAAAAGAGCAGAAGGGGGAGTGAAATGCAGTGTGAGAGCCTGTGTGTGAAGAGTTTTCAGTCTCCTTCGGTAATGATTGATCTACTGTTTGTAAAAACCCGCTGTTGTTTGTTGGTGAGTGACAGCCGGAGGGTGATGGATAGATTAACTATGGAATCAGGAGTAAGTAGACTTTAGGAAAAATGCACCTTACATGTTCAACTATCTTTAAACGCGTTCTAAAAGTCAACTCCATACACTCTGCACTCTGTTCTTTCCTGTCAAGATGGTCTGCAGGCTGCTGGAAACGTGAATGGACCCTTTTCTTGGGGAAAAACTTTCAAATCATTCTTGGTAGTTGAACTGTCTCCTGTTACGTTTGCTCCCGATCAAATAAGGTGAGCTTGGTGGCTACTCGTGGCACTTCATTGTCTGGCTAGCCTGGCTGATTTCCTCCTCCAAACAGATGGGAAACCAGTCCTCGTTAGCTGGTTGTTCTGACGAGGAACCTTTTCTCCTGCTCAACTATGTATTAAACTGCTTCTGTCCAAGGCCGTGCAATGACCAAAGGGAGGGAGAGTTGGAAACACAGAAGGAGGCCTGGCTCTGGCTCATCTACCCGTAGGATTAAACGCCTCCGCTGACTGTTTCGTTTCAAATCAGTTCCCAACCTCATTTTATGAAAACTAATTGTGTCCTTCTAATTGTTTGAAGGTGATCATTATAGAATTCTCAAAAAGAAAAGGCATTTTTAAATTTTCAAAATAAGTATCAGAGAACACTGTTTTGAAAGAAAGATGGAGGATATAGTTAAAAGAAATTAACTCTGACAGGCTAAATTTCAAACATGTAAGACTCTTTGCTCAACAGCAGCCCATCCCCTGTCTTGACTCTACCCAAAGTACCTGGACCTCCGATGACTTTGGCCCTCTTTAAGGTGAAGCCAACCTCTGACGACAGGCTTTACTGCTGACGCGACCTGCCACTCCATTGTTTCCCTTTGGTTCTTCTCCAGCAATTAGGATTTACCTTATGGGTCCTGGAAGCCATAAAGGAAGCCTGGAAATCCCAAACCCTCTTAATATCCTTTTCCATATCAACCCAACAGCCCAGAACCATGTTGCTGATGGCAAACCAGATTTTGTGTCTGCTCAGTTGGACTAGAAATGTTCCATTTAAGGTCGAGGAGGAATGGGTTTCCTTGGCTGCAAAGACAGCCCCCAGCAGAGGCCACACGCGGCGTGGCTGAGGATGCTATTCTGCCACCTTCCAGTTGACAAGCCTTTGGGACTAGGAGAAGTTGAAAGGTGGAGAGGAAAGGTTGAAAGGTGGTGGCATGAAGGTGCAGAGGAGAAGGAGACATCTGTGTCTGATGCCTCCTAGAGCAAGCCTGCGATAAATAAGACAGCACTCATCCACCTGGGGGTTTGGAAGAGATATTTTGGAGACAATTTTAATCTGCCAAAAAGCATTTAAGCTGAAGCCAAACAAAGTGAGTCTTTATGCAGTCTGAGCCTTTGCTCTGCGAGCGTCTAGCCTGCGAGTTGGCAGTGCGGCTGGGACTAAGCTAACCTTAATTAATCTTAGGAATGAACCCTGGAGATCAGACTTCTGTTCATCACATACTGTCAGGGACTTAGAAAGCAAACAAGATGAGCTGATGTAGATGTCCCCAGCCATGGCAGTGGACTGGAGTGGGACAGTGGACAAGGAGAGGACTTCTTTTATGCTTAAGAGACTCTTTTGTGGAGGTGCGCTCACGGCTGAGGAAGAGAATGGCAATTCGTTTTCGTGGTGGCTGAGCATCTCAGCTTCCCCGGAAGTGTTCAACTTCAGATTTGTATTAAGAAGCACAGAGGAAGAAACGTCTGTTACGATGCTGTTCTCGATGAGAATCAATTTGAGAATTATTTTGAGTGGATTTTCTGCAGAGAAATTGTATTGTTTTTGTTATGCTCAAGTATTGCTGTTAGTAGAATGTGTCCTTTAAGTCGGTTGACTAGTGCAGATGATTGTAGTAAACCGTTCACACCTTTTTGCAAACTTTATTTTTTAAAAAATTTGAGATGGCCTGTTATTGCAGGGCCAGCTGGCTGGGGCTAGGCATGCAGTCTGTGATCTGGCACAGAATCCTCTCAGTGAAAAACTAGCTCATGCACAGTGTCCCCCTCCCCTATCTAGAAAAAACGTGACTTAACATCCCTAGACTTCAAATGAATCGGCCAAATTATAGTTATCTCCTTCTGTGGAAAGCCTTGGAGAATCTCTGCATTGGAAGTCTTGCCTGAAAGCTATAGAATGTGTATTACGTGTGTGCGTGTGTGTCACGTGTATGTGCATGCATATCATATGCACACACTTGAACATGCCCTTCACATGCATGTGTGTCACGTGTGTGCCTGTGCTCTGTTGTGTCTCGTGTGCATTGCATCAAGTGTGTGTGTGTGTCTGAGAGCACAAAATGTAGCAAAAGTATAAGCTGAGGTGAACTTGCAAGCCTTAGAAGACTGTCCACGTCTCCTGAGAAGGGATGCTGGTTAATGTTAAGAAAACAACTAAGCCTTGGTTATGTTACACAAGAACCATTTGGGTTCCTTGTTAGAAAATAATACCCATGAGAAACAATATCAGCTCACTCTGTGGTGACCCTATTCCCTCACCTGGGGACGGGAACCCTCCCAAGAACTGATACCCCAGCCATCTGTCAGGTGGTGGCAGCACTGCCCAGGGGCAGCGTTGCTGCTCCTTCGCAGAGCCTGGTGAGTTTACGGGTAGTCCTGTAGAACTGATCATGGGTTTTCCTTTTTTGAGACGAGCAATTTTCCCACAGGGTCCCCGCACTGGCCACTTTGTAATCTATTCTTTGTGAGGACCTAGGACAACTGTGTTTCCTTCTGTGTCCAGAGCTAAAACAGTCTTATTTGGTAGGCCAAAGCATGCCCTTCTTTCTCTCTTCAGTGACTGCTACTGCAAGGGGACCTTGTCTATTGCTTAAGCAATTAGAGGCCCCAGTCACTGAATAATTAGTGTGGGCAAGGCTGTGGGAAGCCATTTTAGATTTCCTTTTAAGTGGACCTTGCATCGTGTTCCTCAACAGGGTTGAGGAACCCTCAACGCGTGGGGCAATTCTATCTCTAACCAGTACATTCCTTTTCTGCTTCTAGTCCTAGCAGGATCAGGATCAGAAGTGAGCCAGCCACCTCTCCCAACCAGACACCATTATCCTGGCAAAGAAGTCCTTTTCTCCCCCTGATCTGTCCCTTCAATAAATGCCAGGAAAGAAGAGAGAGATGAAAAAATGAAGCCTCTCCGCTTCTCCGAATAAACTCCCTCTCTACCCACCTGAAGTTGAGTCTCTGTGCCATCAGCTCTCTCAGGTTTAAAATTTTTGTCCAACAGGAGGCAGACGTTCACCGAGCCCAGTAATAAAGCCACAGCATTTTATTTAAGGACATTATACTCACTTTTAATCTTAGGAGAATCAATAATGTTTTGTATTCAGCTTGGCTAAGTCTTGGTTAATATTTAGCTCAGTTTTTAAGCACAGGCCAGATACATACAACCTGACACATCTAAAGGAGAAAACCGGATGATCAGCCTGTGTTCTGTCACAGCTGATTTAAAGGAAGGGGTGGGCAGTCATTGAAAGTGGCAGTGGGGGTAGAAGGTGGGAAAGCTTGTCCTTGAGCTGTTATTCTCAATCCCAATGGTAACAAAGCTACAAAAGCTTTTCAGCTGTAAGTAGAATACAGTCCCTGGTGCCTACTTTCCAGATGAGCTGCTAGAAAAAAAATGAGAGACTCTGCCTATGAAAATATTCCCAGAAATTCACATATTAGAAGCAAACAACCACTTAGGTGAAGGTTTGCTCTGATAGAACATTTAATTGGAAATTCGGTGTTTTTGAATCTGGCAAAAATGTGGATTAGACAAGTGACTGATTATAAGTTAATCGACTGATTATAAGTTATTACTTATAAGCTCAAATGCTTGGATTGCCAACTATTATGATTTTTACGATGACACACGTTTCAGAAACACTAATCGGTCCTTCCCAACCATATATGGAGGCCTTGATGGTTTTCTTGCCACCTCTCTTCAACAAGGCCAAAGTTCATTTCTGCCTTCCGTTGTGACTTTACTGTCTTGATTGAACGGTCGCATTTGGAGCTGATTAGGAGCATGTATCTCGACAGCCATTTACTTCCTACCTCTCTCAATGACCGACTGTACACTTTTCCAGCATGGTGCTCCTATCTAGGGCAGCTGGGGCTGAAAGCTTCAGCAATCAACACTTGTGTTCCGTCATGGAGAGGAGGTTAAATCTGTGTAAGCAAATAGACTCCAGGTCACTGCCGGCTCTGGAAGTCCCATCCGCCAGCCCACATTTTCTTCTCAGCATACCATTTATGATAAATAAATAAATCCATGCAAAAATAAAAAGAGGTGCAATTATAAGATGAGGCTATAAGGAAAGCTGTTATACAAAAATGCATGCAGTAAAATCCCACACCATTACTAAAGGGAAGGTCAGCTCAAGTTCAGCTCAGGACTTCCTAGCAGCCACAACTAATGGAGGGTGACTCCTCCTCCTCCTCCTCCTCCTTTTGTTTCTTCTTCCAAAAAACAAGCAAAAGAAGTAAATGCAGTGTCCTTCCATCATCCAGTGTCCTTCTCCTTGTGTCTTCTTAGACTCTCCCAAGCTATGGCATGAACCCCACCAAAGTTCCAACTCTATGTCCAATATTACTCAACTCTCTATTACCAAAGCACAAGTTAACATCGTTCCACACAGGCCACAACATCATACTATCTCTCCTGATACCTTTCTCACTAAATCCACTTAGGTTTAATCAGCTCTTAACTACCCATGCTAATGGAAGCTCAGTAGTAGCTTGCATAGTCCAAATGATCAGATATCCTAAAATCAATGGAGTACATTACCGTTTATTCTCTTCCAGCATCCAGCAGGTTTATCTTCATAATTAAATGCTGAATTGAGGCTAAGATTAAATTTTGGAATTAAAATTGTGTTAACATTTAAATTAAAATGTTTATTCCCTCTTTTGGATAAAAGAAACAACCAGAGAGCAAGTCATCCTAGAAGGAGATATTTCAAAAAGTGGAGAACATCCTTTCATATAGTAGAAACCTGACTGCTTATTTGGACAGAATTGTAGCATCCAACTCAAAGGCCTCATCTTTTAGCCTTAGAATGATCATCCTGCTGATGAGTACCCACCATGTACCTGGGTATGCATTTCGTTTCGAGACTTTGGGTGGCTGCTTGGACCTCAGCCTCCTTGGAGGCAGTTTCTTTGATCACAGGGGCATGAGTGCTATAGAATTAGTCTATCTGCCTTGAATTTATTTCTGCCAATTCTTGGTCCCTTGGAATCACTTCCCTAAGTAAAAATCAGCATTTATTCAAAAACCCGGGAACATCTCATATTATAATAATGGTAAAGTTGGGTTTAAAGCAGTTCCTTCCAAATCTGTCCATGTTTTTATGAAGAAGGAGGAGGAGGAGGAGTCACTCTCCATTAGTTGTGGCTGCTAGGAAGTCCTGAGCTGAACTTGAGCTGAACTTTCCTTAGCAATGGTGTGGGATTTCACTGCACGCATTTTTGTGTAACAATTTTCCCTATAGTCTCATCTTATAATTGCACCTCTTTTTATTTTTGCACGGATTAATTTATCTGTCATAAATCTCATTGAATATATTTTTCTAGGCCACAGTAAGTACTTTTGGGAATGAGGTGGCATGAATTATATAGACAGATAGAATAAAGGCAGCATATTAACAACAATAGCCACAGGTGGAGTTCTTAGTCATTCTGACTGTCAAACAGCTCTTGCTTAGGGAGCCAGAAGAGGAAACCTCATTTTTAAATATGGTAAAATCTGTGTGTGAGACAAGAAGAGTGAGGCTTTTACATAAACCCGGAGATGATGGCATCCTTACAAACACTTGAGTGTATATTTGTTCATACCCTGGAAATTGTGATCAGTGAATGAAATGGGTAACATTTCCTATCACTTGTATACAAGCCCATCTATAATTTCGGGGACAGACAGAAAAACGTCACTGATGCTGTGAAGTACCTGTCTATGACAGTGCTTGAGGAATAGCTCATAGAGTCCGTGGCATTAAAGGTCAATGTTTAATGTGTATGCGATGGGTGAGGAAGGTGGTGTGGGCATACCTGTGAGGGATGGGACTCTTGCCAACGCTCACACCCACGCACCCCCTACATGCTACATATTTATTGGTTGGCGCATGTGATTATGTTTTAGGAGCAATATCCTCAGGTCTTTAGTATGCATTGTGATTTTCTTAGTGCCCAGCTTTGTATCAAGTCCTTAAAAAACCCCTTTGAGGAGCTGTTGAATTACATTTCCATTTTCTTTCATTAGGAAGCCATGTCTGGCGTTAAAAAAAAAGTAATTTCATGGTTTCTTATAAAGGTGTAATTTTGCTTCGTTCTTATTCATTTTCGTGGTGGGGAGAATAAAATAGTTTCCCCACAAGAATTACAGTCCATTTTTTGCCTTTCAGTTCAGTGATTTCCACCCCCTCTCCCCTTCCATGGCTCCCAAAGAAAAATTAAAGCAATTTGAGAAGAAAAAAATGCAATCTTATAACAAAAACAGGCCTGTCTTGGAAACACAATGACCAATGACCACAACCATTTAAGTCCTTTTGGGCAAATGAATAATTCTTTGACTATATCTAAGAAGAGAAAACACATGAATTTATGTTCTGGGTCCTCAAATGTCTTCTCCCTCTCCCTTTTTACTTTCATCTAACTTGCCTGAAATTAATGAAGCAAATACCCAGGGACAGATGCAGGTTTTGTGAGGCTGGAAGCTTATACAATTTAAGGAATCCTCTCTAAGAAAAAGAATACAAAAATATCTTACTTTTACAATGTCTTACAAAAACGTATGGCCATGTGAACATATTGCCCAAGTAGGAGAGATCCCTGAAGCTTAAACTTTATTGGCTTCATGGTAAGTCCATTTCTGCAGGTACCATATTGTAATAAACGTCCACCTCTACTATGCACACTTGAATTTGCTACTTGTGTACTTGAGCACAGGAAACATAGGTAGTGACTGTACAGATAGGAATATAGAAGTATAAGTGTAAGACCACAACATTACATACTGGGTTTTAAACACACAAACACAGAGATATAGTTTTCTATTTTTCTTGAGCTTCAGCATTTCTAAAGGTCATATCCAGGCATGATCTCCACTTCTCCAGACTTTGAATTGTCTGCCTGCCTTTAAATCTTCACTTTCAGGGAGAGGTAATCAATTTAATACGCTATCGTTCACTCAGACAAGCTGACTCAAACACTGTTCTTTGAATTGGACTCATGCTGAGCAATTCCCTATTCTAGAAGCCAGGTGTGATGGGTGGGAGGAAGGAAGGGGGTGAGGGTGGGGAGCACACTGCCAGTTGGCAGAGCTTGGTGTTTTATTTATTTATTTTTCAGGCAGTTCAGATACTGGTCTGGAGGTCTCCATTGAGGAGGGTCCTCTGGGTCTCCGTGGTCTCATTCAGTCGGGATTTGTCCTGCTTACTGTCACTCCGTTCCCCGTCATCTGTGCCGCTCACCTTGACCAAGCAGAGGACATTCTGGAAGCTCTTCTTGAAGTTGTCAGACAAGAAGGCATACAGGATAGGGTTGGCACAGCTATTAGCGTAGGTGAGGACCACTACAAAGTCAAACATGCCTTTAAGGGCTGGAGTGGGACTGATGGCCACAGAGACCGAAGAGACATTGAATATGTAGAAGGGGAGCCAGCAGAAAATGAAGACAGCCACCACTATAGACACCATCCGGGTCACCTTCTTCTCAGACTTTTTCCTCTTAGAGGAACCCACTCGGATTCCAGAGGATTTCACTTTGATGATAATGAACAAGTAGCAAAGACAAATGATGGTGAGGGGCACCAGGAACCCCAAGATGAAGGTGTAGATAATGAACCCAGTGTACCATGCCCCAGATTCACCTGGCCAGTTGATGGTACAGCTGCTTCTCCCCCACTGGTTGCTCCGAAGCCCAGCATATATCATGATAGGCAAGATGACCAGCAGAGAGACTCCCCACACAGCCACATTGATCATCTTGGCTGTCCGGGGTCTCCTCCACTTGGCCGACTTGATAGGGTGGACCACAGCCAGGTAGCGGTCAACGCTCATGACTGTCAAGCAGAAAATGCTGGTGAACTGATTGATGCCATCCACAGTCATGACTACCCGGCAAATGGCCTTGCCAAAGGGCCAGTGGACCAGAGCCACCTGCATGGCCAGGAAGGGCAGACCCAGCATGAAAAGCTCATCTGCGATGGCCAGGTTGAGAATGTAAATGTTGGTGATGGTCTTCATCTTGGCATAGCGGAGGATGACATAAATGACAAGCGTGTTGCCACACAACCCAATGATACAGACCACAAAATATATGAACGTGAGGACTGCATTGCTGGTCAGATCATAGTATGGCTCTGTCTGGTTTGAGCTGTTGGCAGCTGCCAAGGAGCCATTGAGGTCAAATGAAGAGGAAAGCCATGCATGGCTCCCATTGAGTAGTTCATATGCCATATCCATGGCTGCCTTGCAGTCTTAGGCTAGTTCCAACCAGCCAAAGATCTTATTCTCACCTTAATGGGTCTTGGAGGCAAAGGATCCACTGTGACATCTGCAAGAAAAAAGGAAGAGGCTCATCAGTCAGAGGCTACTTAAGCTTTCACCAGCTTTCCATGTTTCTGGTTTACTCTCTCACACATACTCGTCAATAGAAAAGTGTATCTTTCCACATCAGCGTTAGAGCTACCAGCCAATTCTCATCAGTGTGCAGACTTTTTCAGTTTTTTTCCAATAGTGGGGAAGGGTTTGGGTTAAGTCATCATAGTTTATCTTGTCATCTTTGGTGATGCACATGTGGGAGATGGCTGTGGCTGCAAAAAACGTACTTTGATTTGTAAGAAGTTGACTGGTCCAAACGGTAAAAAGGCAGAGCTTGGGGAAGTCCAGCCCCTGACCTCAGAAGGCTCTGACACTGGCATTCTTGGCCTTTTCCCCGTGAGGAAATCTATGCTGACTTGTTGACTGCTTTGGAGGCTTTCTATTCTGAAAACCTCATAGTGGAAAAATCCCAGACTTTAGAGGTAAAACAAACCAGGGTTCCACCCCCGAGCCCATGTGACCTTGTGCCCGGCACTCAATCGCTCTGACTCTCATTTGTCAAAATGGGGTGTCATAAAAGTTAAGTGATGAAATGTATGTGAAAATGCTTAGCATTGTGCTGGGCTCATAATCGGAACTCAAAAAATGTTATCTTTTCCCCCTTTTTCCTCTGCCTTCTTACTTATCTCTAATTTATTGAAATCTGCCTACACAATGAAAAATTTATAGTCTTAAATATTAAAAATAAAAATCTGACTTGCCTTTATTTTTAAAATGTATGCTTTAGTTTATTTTTGTTTCTTCTGTTTTCGTTTCTCCAGTACCCAATGCTTGACCTCATGCCTAACTAAGAAAAGAGAAGAGTCCTTTCCTAAAATCCCTCAGCAAGATGCTGCTCCAGAAGGCTCATCTTCTAACACTCCAGAGAATTTGCCTGAGATCCCCCGATAAAGGAGATAAACAGGAGCCAGGCAAGAGGGAGGCAGGTTCATTCACAGAAGTGAATTCCAAACCCTGATGTGGCTCATTCACATTCACCATCCCCTTGATCTTCCCAACCATCCTATGAGGTGGGGATAATTATCCCCATTTTGCAGATGAGGAAACCAGGGCTTAGAGAGTTTAAGTAACTTGTTCCTATTCCCTTGTACATAGTTGGTGGAGCTGGGATTTGAACACAGGACACCCAAGTCTTCTGAGCTTTTCACACCATCACCATCTGCTGCTCAGTGGACTGGAAAAATAGTGGCAGATAATTGGGCTTTGGTTTGAAGAAGCTGACTCCTGTTTTACCTCCATGCTGAGAAGATAATTATAACATTATTGGCTTGGCCTAAGATATAAAACAATAACTCATCAATTAAATGATTTATCTACAGTCATTCAGAAAAACATCACCAGGTGGCTTCTTTGTTCTGGACACCAAGGACACAGGAATAAACGACATGGCTGGTGCCCTCTAGGAGATGACAATTTAGGAGGGGAGACAGGCAAGGAATTCATATAGGGTGTGAATTGCATGGAGCTATGACCAGAGGACTTCAGAATGCCTTCCTCTCCTGGGTGATTCCTAAGAGGAATGTTTGAGCTGGGTCTTGAACAAATGAAGAGTGAAGCAAGGAGGGCAGGGAAGAGGTCATTCCAGGAAAAGATGGTCAGAGGGCAGTGTGTTCAGCACATAGTGGGAATCATTCACTTGGTGGACACACTTCCCCTGAGCGGGGCACTTTTCCTGGTGCCTGAGTGAAGACTGGAGATTGCTCCTTTATGCTGGAGAGACTGCTGATGAGTTAAGGGGAACTTAGCCAGCAACAAGTACTTGAGGCTCCTTGCCCACCTCTGCCTCTGATTCATTTTGCACTGCCAGGTGCATTGCTTATTATTTCTGTGCTAATTTTTCCCCACCACACAACTGTCTGTAAAGTGGGGTCTGGTCTTTGTGGCTGACCTTTTCTGCAAAGTCCTTTAGAGACCCAGGATTTAATGTTCACATTGAGTAAAAAGCATAAACTGGCAGCTATTAAAAATAGAAGCTGTAGGGGGCTTCCCGGTGGCGTAGAGGTTAAGTTCACGCACTCTGCTTCAGTAGCCTGGCAGTCTCGGGTTCGGATCCTGGGTGCGGACATATGCGCCACTTAGCAAGCCATGCTGTGGCAGGCGTCCCACGTAAAACAGAGGAAGATGGTCACAGATGTTAGCCCAGGGCCAGTCTTCCTCAGCAAAAAGAGGAGGATTGGCAGCGGATGTTAGCTCAGGGCTAATCTTCCTCAAAACAAACAAACAAAAAACACAGCAAAAAACAGAAGCTGTAAAGAAACCACTTTTGGTATCCCTGGATTAACTTGGCTTGTTTCGGCTATCATTTCCGACTATCTTGTCAGTTAGTTTGATTTACAGACCCAGACTCCTCTTTAAGCCACCTGCATGAGAGTGTACATCAATCACTAGCATTTCCAGGGTGCCATCTATGTAACATGCAAAGTCACACTCCAATGTCTGGGTAAGACTGAAGACCCCTGGTTTGCAGTAGCCCTGTCTAGAGCTTCTGGGATAGGGATGATGATGGTGCAGGTGTGTGAGGGAGGGCTGAATGCTGATCTCCAGCCCTAACTCTGACTTTTGGGCTAGAGACTCACTCAGTGGGGTGGAATTGCATGGGGTCAATTTTTTTCTGAAACAAGCTGAGAACAACATTCTCCCCTTTTGAGACAGGCAGCAATAGACAGAGTTCAGAGCTTGGTGAAGGTGGCAAAGGTGGTAAGCTGTGAGCTAGTCCCGAGTGGGAAGGCTTCTCCAAGGAAGAAATGAGTTTAAATCACAATGAATCTTATTTCATCAACAATGAAGTCAGCTCCCTAAGGTCTCCGAGTGACTTCGGCTTCATTTGGGTCCCATTGAAAGCAGAGTCCAGTGCTGGGCAGGCAATGCTTACTGAGTTGTGGTCAAATTAAATGCAGAAGGAAGTTTAGTTTTCTGCTTTCTTTATTTTTCCAGCCTAATAATTGTTAGATACTGGAAATGGCTGGTTGTTGGTTTCCTCTAAGACTGAGTCTGGGCTCTGTAGGAGAGGCGGGTGAGAAGGGTCTGGGCATCCCCTGCCCTTCCCGGAGGAGCTGTGGTTACCCGCCTAAGAATTGAGCATTGGGATGGGAACCGGGCATCAGGGGTGCTCCTAAATCCTATTCAGCTTCAGTTTTTTCCTTCCCCCTAGCATCTTTTCCCCATTCAGCTCCCACCCTCACTTCCCTCCGAGCCTGCTAAACCTGAGCCTGTCTCTGGGCGGCTGGAGGGTGAGCCCCACTGGCGGTAGAGACAATAGCCAGGTGCGGGCCACCACGGCGTTAGAGCGCCTAGGAAAAGCCCCAGGCGGCTCTGGCCAAAGGGCATGGGGGAGAAGGGAGACTCCGGACTGCCCAGATGGTTCCTGGGCTGGCACAGAAAATCCTCCTCCTTGCCATCCAACTCGCTGACCCTCCGACCCAAGGGTTTCCTAAAAGATTCTTTGCTATTTCCAGGAGGACTAGGGGAAGATTAACGATTGTGGGGCCAGCACCCCCGTCTCCAAATGCAGAGGCGGGGCCGAGGCATCAGGAATAGCTGGGAGCGGGTGACAACCGCTCCAGGACTCGGCCAGCGACTCCGGGGCGCGGGCCACTCAACGGTTCGGTCTCTCCCAACCCAGGCAAACAGTCCTCTCCGCCCGGGCGCCGGGGAAGCGGACTCGAGACCGTTCCGGATCCGTGTCCCAGGCCAGGAGAGCAAGAACAGGGTGGGGAGCCCCTCTTTTCTCTGCTCCGCCGCCTGCCCCTCATAGGCTCGGATGTCGGGGTGCGCGCCCTCAGGAGCCCCGGCGATGTCCCCCCCGCCAGCCTCGCTCTCCTCGCCTCGGGGCTCTTTTGCAGGCGGGTGGGAGAGAAGTTATCCCCGTTACAGCTACCACCTGGACACTCGGCTGCGGGATGAGGACTGGACGAGGGCGCACGCCACGCACACCGGCATGCGGCTGTGCGGACAGGTCCGTGCCAGCACACACGACCCACAGCCCCCTACTCACGCCGGGACACCCGCTGTCGTTCTTTCCCACCAAAATCTCCCCTGAAAGGCACAAGGGCGGAGAACCACGCACCGCAGGACCTGCACTCCGGCACACCGAGGCGCGCACCACCATGCAGCGCAGATGCACCAGGTGCCCAAGTGCGTCTCTGTCTCTGTCTCTGTCTCTCTCTCTCTCTCTCTCACACACACACACACACACACACAGAGGCACTCCCACACACACCTCACCTTTGCTTTTCCGCTGCAATCCGCTAGCTCGGCTCGCCGGCACCAAGCGGCTGTCCCCGACCCAGCGGGGCGCCAGGGCTCGCAGCAGCTTGACCCGCACCCTGTGCTCGGCGTCCCGAGCTGCCGGCTCAGGCTCGCCCCTCGCGCCGCGGAGAAGTCGCCGGCGCGCAGACCCCGGGCGCCGAGCCGCGAACTGAGGCTCCGGGCGCGGGTGGCCGCCCTGCTTGGACTGGCCCTGTGGAGCTCGGGCCCCTCGGCACATTTTCCCCCGCCTCCCGCTCCCGTCCCGGTTACGTCACGGCAGCTTTGCTCCGCCTGCCTGGTCCTGTGGGAGGACAGGGGTGAGCCAGGTGGAGAAGCCTGCCTGTGGCTTCGGGCAGAGCTTGCAGGCAGAGTGGGGGGTAGTGGGGGGACCCACATGCGGGGGCGTGAAGGGTCAAGGGATTTCGGCCTCCCCAAGACTTGTGGCAGAGACACAGACTGCTTTCCCTCCCCTTTTACAGAATCGGTTCTGTTTCACCCAGCATATTCTAGGCAGCTGGAGTGGCGGCCGGGGTGACCAGGACTCGCCCCGGGACCTCTGCCATCTCCTCAGTCAGACAAGTTTGCAAAGCTGTGTCTACCGTGGGTCATCCCTGGGAGCAGGGCGCAGGGCGAAGGGCGCAGAGAGCAGGGCCAGGGGAAGGCAGGGAGAAAATGGGTCCAGGGGGAACCATGCAGCGGCCAACGCCCCTCCGCAGAGTGTGTGCGCCGGCACTTTGTTTCCAAAATTCAGTTCAAGGAGCAGGCAGAAGCTCCGCAGGGGAGCGACTCATTCCAGCTCTCCCAGCTTTCCAGAGCTTGGAGGCGCAGTGGCCATAACCATGTCCGCGGCACCTGCTGGTCTGACCCAGCACAGCCCTCCTCCTACGCTGTGAGGGAGCAAAGGGAAACATGCGAGAAGTGGGCGTTGTGTCGCATCAAGTTGCAGCTATTTATTTTTTGACTGTGATGATTCAGCCTCTTTTCCAATAGTGTAATAAGTCATAATCAATCCTGAAGCCTCTCCTTCCTCACCCTCCTCCAAGTACACACACTCACACTCACCATCCTGAGTAGTTTTGGAGGATGGGAAAACAGACAGCAAACAGTAACAACAGTTTTCTCTGTGGGCCGAGCTGCCTTTGACTGTCATCCTGTTATCTGATTTACAATTTACCAGTGAAAAGTTAGTCAGAGGCTGTTTAGCAGATAGGGTGAGCCCTAGAGGTGGGCAAGTGACCTGGGAAGGGAACCACCAGCTAAGGTCACAGTTTCTATCTGGACCATCTCGTTTCTATCTGGACCAAACTGCATTTGGGGGTACCCACTGTAGGAGTGGAAATCAGGGTTTCCATTAGATTTGTCTATTTCTGAGCTGTTGGTTGTGATGGGGCTCGAATCCGTCAGCTTGGTGCTCAGGGGCTAGATGGAGGTTGAGCTGGTGACTGCCTCATGTCCCAGCTGATCTGGGAGGCAGCTTCTCTTTGGACTCATGTGTGCAGGGGAGAGGGACCAGGGCAGGTGGCTCACTGGAAGAACCATCAGCTGGAAGACGGAGGGGTAGGGGTGAGACCAGGAGGGCAGAGAGGAACTGAACTCAGGAGACCTCCGCACGCTCTGGGGACTCAGCTGCAGCAGGAGCCCTTGTTGCCACCTCTACTTTAAAACCAACGACCCAACTGGTTTCCAGGAAAAGAGGAGGGAAAGGCAGATCCAGGAAGTGCCTACTCCACTCTCAAATTCTTTTCCTGGGGACCATGTTATCTTTTCAAAGGTCTTCAACTGTTGATGCCAAACTCATGTATCATTTAAAAAAAATAATCAGTTTTCTAACCTATACAAGAAATGAACCATTGGTGCTCAAAGCCCCCTCCCCTCACAGGTGACCCTGATGGGACAATGCATGGTTCTGTTTTTAGTTTTAGTGTGAGCACTACCATCCTGAAGGATGAGCTGAATGACCATCTCCCCTCAAGGCAGCTCTGGTGATTAGTTTGGCTCCCCTCTATATGCTTGTTGGTTCCCAACGTCAGGAGTTCACTGGGTGAAATTCGAAACTGCTCCCCCTCCCCCGCCCACCCAGAGGGCAAGGAGAGACGGAAGAAAGAGGCAGGCCACTCCAGATTGGTAGGTGGCGGTTTTAAGAAGCAAAGAAACTTACTTATGAGGCTTGTCTTGGGTGGCTGCAAGACGAGTAGATCTCTGTACCCGGCCGCAAGAATCTTAAAAGTTGATATCGATGCTTTAAGGGGGTTCAGTCACGTATTCAGTCCAGATGACTGGACTCAACAACACATTGCTCTCTCAAGGCTGCATCCTTGAAGTGGCTCCTCGTGCGGGACCGGTGGGCAGAATGTACATTCCAAGGACAGGGGAGGCAGGTAAGGATCCTCCGACTGCCTGGGTCCGGCTTGTGGGTTAAGTGATGGTCAGGTCTTCTCAATGGCCTCCTCCAACAACACTCTTTACCTCGGATAACCTGATACAGTGAAATCCCTCTTCGCATCCTTTCCTTGTGAAGTCTTCTCTCTCCCTTCCCCGTAAGTCAGGTTGGGTGGGCCCAGCCTGCAAAAAGTACTCGCCCATTCACCTCAGGCACGCCTGTCTCTACTGCAAGGCTGGGTGAGTGGGGTCTGAACAACATTGACCTTGACAGCAGAAAATGGGTAATCTAGAACAATTGTTGATTTTGTCCAGATAATATGGGCCTCCCCTTCCCCCCTTTGAATGCCTTGAAAGAGCTGTTTGACGTTGCTGCCACCTGCCCTCAGCAGCCACCCTCAGGTTCCACTTTCGTATCCGACTTCTAATGGCTATTCTTTTGACTTTCTCCTCCATCTGCTGAGTGAAGTCTGTGCTGTGACTCTGGGGCTGTCTCTTCTCCCTCTGCAGCTCAGTAACTAAGTAACACAACCTTGAGCCAGAAAAATCTAGAGGTTAGAGAGGAAATAACCTCTGCACTGGTTTGTTTGATATCTTTAAAGCAATTAAATAATACCCTTTCCTCTTTCAGCACTTATCAGAGGGACAATAGACAGCAGGAAATTAAGAACAGGAGCAGGACAAAGGCCCAGGCCGGTGCTCAGCCTGTAACATGGGGAGATGCTGCTCAGTTCACCTTCGGTGAGAAGTTCGCAGCCAAGGAGCACTGACGTAGGTACGCAAGTCCCAAGTAGGTCGTGTGTCTCTTAGCGGCTTAATAAATTAAATGGGGGAAGTTGTTCATCTGCAATGAGTTTGGTGGAAGTAAGCCTTGCAATTAAGCCTAGAGGAAAGCAGGAGAGCCCTGGGAGGAGGGTTGGACCTGGTTGGGAGTGGTAGATGCCAATCCAATCATCCAATGTGGTTTTTATTGTCTCCATGGGAATGCCAAGGATGAGGTTCGCCATTTCTATCGATGTGCAAAGAGCAGTGCTCCTGTTGTGGAGAACGTACAGATGGGACAGAGGAAGAGGAGGGCCCCTGCGTGATGATCATATTACCTGAACTTCCTGGGACACCCCTGTTTTCAGCTGTTCTGTCCTTTGTCACCCACAAACCATCTGCATGTTACCAAAATTGAGATATTGGCTTCCACTTTCTATCTCCAGACTGCATCTTGTACCTGGTGGCATGAAAAATCCTTTCTGACATCATGGGTCCTGATGTTTAGTTTGGAA
Source organism: Ceratotherium simum simum (assembly GCF_057802395.1). Taxonomy (NCBI): domain Eukaryota; kingdom Metazoa; phylum Chordata; class Mammalia; order Perissodactyla; family Rhinocerotidae; genus Ceratotherium; species Ceratotherium simum. Next base: position 54,145,445 of record NC_141915.1, on the reverse strand, counting down.
AATATGAAATATGGTCATCAGAACTTTTTAAAAAATTTGGCCATTTGGCATAGTGGGTTTATCTCTTCAGATACAGAAGGGGTTAATGTGAGGACCTTTCTTTGCTTCTCTTTCCCCCACCCCTTGACAGGTGTGAATCTGGCTTGACATGTCACCATTTTTCTCTATTAGCATCCCCAATCCACAGGGGATACCTTGGCTGAGAGAGTGAGCAGGTGATAAGACCTGGAAACCATCCCAAATAAGTGTAGAATCAGGGATCATGGTTAGAAGACACTATGGTTAAGATGTTATTCCTTTTTCTCTTCCCTCCCCAATTTTAGCAGAAATGCACATAAACATAGAATCCTGGAGCCAGAGGGACCGTAGAAATTTTCAAGTTTATAGCTCACATCCCGTCATTATACAGGTAAAGATACCGGGCTCAGAGAGGCCCAGTGACTTGCCCAAGGTCATCCAGCTAGAGAGAGGCAAAGTCCAGAGTGGAATCAGCTCTTCCGGATTGCAGGTGCATGCCCTTTCCACGGGAACATGACCACACGTGGAGTGTGAAAGCTGCAGGAGAGGATTTCCAGCTCTCCCCACCCTCTGGCTCCACACTTCTCTTCCACCAGTACATTCTCCCTGATAACCAAGTCCCTGCTCTCTCACCCTGGCCTGAGTCCTCGTTTTCAGTCCCTTGGCGACAGAGTTGGAAAACACGTGACCATCCCCCTCTGATTTTTCCCAGAGTGTGCTTTCTAGAGCACTGATTCTGCAAGGTGCCCTGTAGAAAAAGAGCATGACCAGTCTGGGAAACATTCACTCTTTCTCTTGAAGATCCACCAGGCTTATTAACAACATTCATAGGTAACATTTATTAAGTAGCCGTTATATGCGTGGGGGGCTGAGCGTTTCACACATTTATTTCATTTAATGCTCCCAACCTTTGAGGTACGTACCCATTAGTATCACTAACGTTGTTATTTTGAGAAATCTTGCAGTGAAGAAACCTGTTCATCTTAAACCCAGTGTTTCCCTAATTTATTTAGCAGTGAGAACCTTCCCTATGAATAAATTTTCACACTTCTTGAGTGTTTATGGTGTGCCAGGCACTGTACCAGACACTTTATATTAACTTATTTAATCTCCACTGAAGCCCTATGAAGTACGTCACCACTATTACTCTCCCACTTTGTGCATGAAGCAACCAAGGCATGGAGAGGTTAAATACCCTGCCCAAGGCTACACAGCTACCAGTGACAGAGCTGACCCACTCTGCCCTCCCAGACACCAAAAGGCCTGAAGCACGGCTGTGAAGAGCTACACATATTAGAGAAGGGGTCCTTCCTTCCTCCAATCAGAGGCTGACTCAGGTGGAGGAGGGGCTGGTCCTTCCGCCAATGAATAGCCTTAATTGTTTAAGCCCTTTTTCCCTCAGTCTGTCTCCCATCTCAGGGTGTCTTTGTTGATGAGTTCTGGATTGTTTCCAAGTTCTCTGAGGCCCTGACAACCACCCAGTCTTTTCTAGGACCCCTTTTCCCTTCCCTTCCAGACTGAGCCAGGTAACTACCAGTGTCTGGGGCTCTCCTGCTGTCTGACCTGCCCCCCATGCTGACTTGCTCATTAGCCTGCTCCCCCTGGCAGGCCTCTTCCTGAGCAAGGGGAGCTGCCTTTAGGGTCAAATTTATAGACTCACAGAAGCCAGATGGCCCTCAGAGAGCAGCTAGTTCAGGACTTCGCAACCAGGCTGCACATCAGCATCACCTGGGGAGTGATTTTAAAAACTAAAGATGCCCTGGTGCCGTCCTTAGTGATTCTGATGTAATGGATCTGGGATGGGGCCCAGACAATTTTTTTAAAGCTCCCCAGATGACTTTAATGTCAGCTAGAGCTGAGAACCACTAAGAGTTAAACCTTCTCCTTTTAGAGGTGCAGGAACTTTGGATCAGGGAAGTGAGTCTCTCTCCTGGGTCAGACAACAAGCAACTGAGTCTCTTTACTTCAAGTTCGCCGCTATGGACTCACGATGCCTTCCATAGTTCCAAGAATCCGCTTACGTGGATAGAGGGAGCGCTGGGCAGCGTTTGTGCAGGCATGGGGCCGGGGAGCTTCTGCTCTACTGGCAGATGGAACCAGTTTTCCTTCTCATAGGGATAAGCCCCATTGAGTTGCAAACACCCACGTCTTGTAGTGTGAGATGAGGTGGGGGTGGGGGAGTGGACCCCGGTGCCTCTTGGCAAGTGCCCATTGCAGATACACTGTCTCTAGTAGGAATGGGTATTCACAGCCTGTGAGAGGTGGGCAGCAATTTCACAAATGGGCCAGAGCTAGTAAATGGGACTGTCGCGGTGGTTTTTTTTGTATTTACAGCAGGGAAAATCAGAGCCAGGTTTCATCCTGGCCAAAGTTATAGAATTACCACACTGATCATCCTCCTATTTCTGGCACATTCCTTCCCAGGGTCTGTGTGCCTGTGTGCCACCAGCAGCCAAGGACCTTGGTGGGGAATCCCACCACATCCTTTCTCCATGGAAAGCTCCTGCTGGCTGTGGACATTCTCCTTGTCCTTTTCTTCCCGCTCAAGTGGCCAAAATCATAATTCATTACTAACGGAACGTAAAATATTTACATTTTAAAAGGATTGTGGGAAGGAACAAGCCCACAGGGGAGGATCTCCAAGTGGAGGTGCTGGCTTGATGTCGGCGGAGGGGTCTCCATGCCGAGAGGCGTCTGTCTCTGATGGCAGAGCATGTAGCTGTCTCTTAGAGTCAGGAATTTCTGCTGCTGACAGGGCTTTGTCCCCCAAGAAGCGAAAGCCAGGAGTTAATCCAGTAACGGCAGTTGATAGATTTAAATGCTGTTTCCCAAGAGGCTGCAGTTCCTTTGCTGGCCCCGGGGTGGGGTGAATGCCCTGAACTCACCACCCGAAATAGGCCTCTGCCAGTGTGGGTCCGAGGCCTTGCAGGATGGGACCCAAAAGCCCATCCCTTGGCCTTTCTTTTCTCCTCTTTTCTCTCCTCCTCACCCCCCTGCCAATCCGGGGATGGAATCAAAATGATTGCAGTACCTGGAACCTAGTTCTTTCCAGCAGATTCTGAAGTCTTTGGAATAAGCAGCCTCTCCCTGTCTCCCTTTCCCATGGTAGTTGTGTCCCCTCTGGCATCATCGATGAGGATAATCTCCTCTCTCCCGGGTCCCTGTGTGATCGGCTGGCCTTGCTGAGCGTGAGGCAGCGGCAGCTTTTCGCAGCCTTGGCGGGGGTGAGAGGAGGAAGCATTGAGGGCAGATGCAGATTCCGCAAGGGGACCTTTTACAGCCCAGTGGATTTGGAAAAGGGTCTGGAAGAGCTGTCTTGGGGAGCTTAGCACCTGTTCTTGGGCTGCGTGCTGAAGCCCCAGGTGAGGCTGTCACCGAGTGGTACAGAAGTTTGTGTGAGGCGAAGAGGACAGATTTTCCTTCCTTTCCGCAGGAGGTGGCTCCATGAAGATCCGTGCGCATTGACACAGGCTTCATGGTCAGTAGGGGCTTCCTTGAGCCAGGTGAGGCTCGGTGATGAGACTTGGCCACTTTCCAAAAGCGAGAGTTGGGTGGCAGCTTCTCCCTTCTCTCCTGCGGGGGCCCTGTGTCAGCTTTGTTTGCTGGTCCCGCTGTGGGTCCCCAAGCTGCATGGTGCCTGCCTGCTCATCTGAGGCCCCAGAGCAGATGGCTGGACCAGGGAGGGGGGTCCGAGGCTTCCACACCCCACAAATCATTCGTGTGTCCCCTCCTTGCTCCCACAGCTCCTCCTCCTCCTCCTCCCCTTCCTCCTTCTCCACCCTCTCTCCCACCCCACTCTCCTTCTGCAGCCAGATCTCCTCTTTGACAGATTGTCCCCTTACTGCTGCCAAAAACTAATTTCTCTGTGCCACTTCTGATACTCAGTCTTTCTCCCTGGCAAGACCCTTTCATTTTGTTGTGAAGCGTGACAATTCCTGGGTTTTGTTTCCATCCTGCTAGAATGTGGAACCCTTTTGAATAACTGGATTTAGGGCTTAGGAGGTGTCTTTGCTCCTAGTAGAGGTGGGTAAGCACTTAGTGGGGCCCTAACCCGACGAGACAGAGCAGGTGACAGGGGAGATGTGGCGTGGCCTCATCATGGGATGCTGCAGGACTCACTTTAGGGTTCTTTCCATAATAAGCTCATATAAACAAAAATTAAAATTTTCATATGACCTTTCTAGGTATACAAGGCATATACAAATTTTAAACTACTTACCAGAATATGGCTTGTTCTAAAAATCAGACCCATCCCTAAAAAATGATGATGTGGCACCGATGAATCTATTCTAAACATTGTGCTTTGGGCTCCAAAGTGAATTTTCAAAGAGGCGTTCCAAAAATGATTTAGCAATGGCAATGTTGAATGCATATTTTGTTTTCCAAGATGAGCAATTTTTAGCACTATTAGATGTGAGACTGTTTAGAAATAGCCAGTACTCACTTTGATGTATAGTTCTGATGTGATTGGCACAAAAAAACAAACCAAAATCATAAAACAGGCAACTGACAAGGTGATCATGCTTCTGGAGATGATATCTGCACACGATGCTCCTACACAGGTACACACCTTCATTCATTCATCCATCTATCCATTCAATAAACAAAAAGACCATATCAGAGAAAAAGAGAGAAAAATTGTTTTCTCAGCTCTGCCATCAGACGTCTCACTGTGTCCTGTGAGGTCTGTGAGGGAACTCAGAAGCCCCCACGTCAAGTCCTAAATCCTTAGCAAGTGCTCAAAAAGTGTGCAGAGCAATAATTTCATTTGATGTGCTCTGTGGACCTTTCAGAAACCAGATGTTTTTTGTGGTCTCTTATATCTCACATAGGGAAGAGGCTAAAAAGGTTGTCATCTCTAAAACTGTCTTTGTCCCTGTTTTTGGTATCTTGCCACAAAGCTGGCAGTCCGTCAAAAAGCAATTAGTGGTGCATGACTTAATGAGCATTTGATGCATTTCTTTCGCAGAGTAGGAGGGCAGAGCTGGAGCCCTGAGTAGACAGAGGCTGCCTGGTGCGCTCGAATTACACATCCTGGTTAATTTCTTCTAAAATGATATCATTCTCTCTAATTTGAGGTCCAGATCATAAAATACATGCCAATAATACACGCTGATCTTTAGTACAAGCTGGTAGAAGGATTTGTTTGGCCAGTAAAATCTTTTTATTTTAAATTTAATTTTATTTTTATCGAGTTATATATGTACATGGTCAAAATGTCGAATCATAGGATTAAGCTTCTGATGAAAAACAGCAGACTGCTGCGCCATCCTTCTCCGTTTCTGATGCACTCCCTAAGGGCAAACACTTGCAATTCTTTTTGCCGTTTCTTCTACTTATTTACCTCCATGTTTACAAATGACACACTTGCGCTTCTATTTCTTGAATTTTCTGTTTTAGATTCTATTGATTTCCTACTATGAAAGATCCACAACTCACCTCTTATACAATGAATTTCCCTACCCCCTTTCCTCTCAATATGGTTATCACCCTTTTTGTCAAATCAGTGGTCAGTGTTTGCATTATTATAACTATGTAAATATTACTTAAAGCTGATCCGAGCACTATTCTCTGCGGGCCTCTTCTTTCTTGTAGAGGCTTTTGTTTTCCCTGGAGTTAATGATTACCCCTTTGGTTTTTTTTTAATGTGAATGCTTGAAACTGAGATATCACTTTTATTTTATTTATTTATTTACTTTTTTCTTTGCTGAGGAAGATTTGCCCTGAGTTAACATCTGTGGCCAATCTTCCTCTTTTCTCGCTTGAGGAAGATTAGTCCTGAGCTAACATCTGTGCCTATTTTGCATGTGGGATGCCACCACATCATGGCTGGTGAGTGGTGTAGGTCTGCGTTCAGGATCCGAACCCATGAACCGGGGCCACCTCAGCGAAGCGCGCCAAACTTAACCACTACGCCATGGGGTCAGCCCCTGATTACCTCTTTTTTAATTTTTTTTTTTTTTTTTTTTTTTTTTTTTTTGTGAGGAGATCAGCCCTGAGCTAACATCCGCCAATCCTCCTCTTTTTTTGCTGAGGAAGACGGCCCTGGGCTAACATCTGTGCCTATCTTCCTCCACTTTATATGGGACGCCGCCACAGCATGGCTTACCAAGCAGTGCGTCGGTGCGCGCCCGGGATCCGAACCAGCGAACCCCGGGCCGCCGCAGCGGAGCGTGCGCACTTAACCGCTTGCACCACCGGGCCGGCCCCTGATTACCTCTTTTTTAAAAAAACAAGCTTGCTTATTTTTCTATATAACTATCCATAATTCATCCCCAAATTCTGACACAGTTGAAAATCTCTAAATGTATTCAACATGTTGGTTTCATTTTTGGCTTGGAGGCATCCTTCCTGGATCCCTTTGTCTTTCTGCTCAGTCTGGACCGATTATCCTTTAAGTCTGTTGCATTGCTATCATCTCAGGACTTCTCTTCACCATCATCCTGAGGACTTTCTTGCTTTCCAGTGTTAGTTTTCTGTTTCCTCTTTCTAGCCCTACGTCAGGCTTCCTTCTTTGTTTTAGTGAAACGTGACCTCCAGGAGCTTCTTGAGAAAGGGTATGTGGTAGCCAGCCTCCAAGACAACCCCCAGTAATCCCCGTGTCCTGGTGCCCTCCCACATTGTATCAAGATTGGTCTATGTGACCAAGAGAATACAGCCAAAACAAGGGTATGTCACTTTAGAGATTAGGGGATAAAAGACATTGTGGCTTCTGTCTCCGTGAGTCTCTCTGGCTTGCTGTCTCCTCTCCTCCTATTCCCCTCCCCACCCTCTTCCCCTCCCCACCCTCTTCCCCTCCCCTCCTCCTCCTCCTCCTCCTCCTTCTTCCTCTTCCTCTACTACTTCTTCTCCTTCTTTTCTCTCTCTTTTTTTTTTCTGGGGAAGATCAGCCCTGAGCTGACATCTGATGCCAATCTTCCTCTTTTTTTTTGCTGAGGAAGATTGGCTCTGGGCTAACATCCGTGCCCATCTTCCTCTACTTTATGTGGGACGCCATCACAGCATGGCCTGACAAGCGGTGCATCAGTGAGCACCCAGGATCCAAACCCGGGCCACCAGCAGCGGAGCGCGCGCACTTAACCGCTACGCCACGGGGCCGGTCCCCCTCCTTCTTTTCTTCTTCTTTTCTTCCTCTCTCTCTCTCTGATCATTCTTCCTGAGAAAAGCCAATTGCCATGTTGTGAGCAGTTCTTCGGTGAGAAACTGGAGCCTCCAGCCAACAGCCACATGAATGAGCTTGGAAGTGGATTCTCCAACCCCCGTCAAGCCCCAGGTGACTGCAGCTTCGGCTGACACCTTAATCGCTCCTTCATGAGCAACTCCCAGCCAGAACTACCCTGCTAAGCCACTCCCAAATTCCTGACTCGTAGCAAATATGAGACAATAAATGTCTATCGTTCTAAGCTACTAAAATTTGGGTGATTTGTTATGCAGTAATAGATATGACAGCAGTAAATTTTTTGATACTGTGCTTATCTAAGTCTTTATTATATCCTCACTTTCAACTGATGATTTGACTGTGTACAGAATTCTATTCTATAGTTAGAAATCCCCTTCTCTAAGAATTTTGAAGGCATTCATCCCTTGTGTCCTGGCTTCCTGTGGGTGTTGATGTGTCTAATGCCTTTCCTTTCTATGTAGCCCTTTGGAATCTTCTCTTCATTGCAGGTGTTAGGAAACTTCACGAGGCTATGACATGGTGTGATCACTTTTTTCTTTTATCATTTGTTGTGCTTGGCATTCAGTGGGCCTCTTTAATCTGGAAACTCATGCCCCTTATTTTTGAAAGATGTTGTTACATTCATTTTTTGGAGATGACTCCACTTCTCTTGTCACTGGTCTTTCTTTCTGGCACTCCTATTAATTAGACAGACCAGTTCTCCAAACCTCTTGGCTTTAATATTTTATTTTCTATCTCTTTGTTGTTTATGTTTTTCTTTCTGGGTGATCTTTTATCTTCTAACCCTTCTATTACATTTTTTATTTCAACTATTGTATTTTTCATTTCTAAGAGCTTGTTCTGTTCTTAAAATATTCTCTGTTTATAACCTTCTGTTCTTGTTTCGTGCATGTAATATTTTGGTATCAAGTTTATAAGGATTTTATTCATTTTTAATTTTCTTCCACTTCTTGCTTATCTGTTTCCTTCAGATTCCTTTATCGTATTTGTTTTTATCTGTCTCTCAAGGCTTTCTGCAGATGTCCTTGGGGATTCTTGAAGCACTATAATGCATGTTGGAGGCTGTTTGTGCACAGGTGTTGATTAGTGGATTCAATGTAGGATTATCAGGTGGGGACCAGGTCAACTGGTTGGGAAACCTCCCTAATCTTTAGATTGTTTTCATTAGGGCTGCCAGCTTCCCCAAAATCCCTCAAGCTGGATCCTGGGGCTTTATAAGCCTGGCTACCAGTGCTTTTAGAACAAAGTAGGAGAAGATGGTTTAGAGTTTCACTGTTCAGTATGTCGATGTTCATTTGATTTCCCTGTTTGCAGTATTATTCCACAACCCCACCTTCCAGTGGACCTGGTGTCCCCAAGTCCAGAGGCTGGCTATTTCAACCACTTCACAGAGTGAACTTTATTTTTTTGGACTGGGATAGGGACAGCTATTCAGTGTGAGGCTGGATCTCAGGATCTATCCACTTCTTATAAAGTCATTCGATCATCCTCCTCTTTCCGACCTACCTGGAGCCTCCAATTCCCGGCTCTTTCTGCAGTTCTGCAGCTTGCGTGGGCTTTTTTTCTGATTGACTTTACCCATTCGGGGTCATATTTCATTCTCTCTCTTCTGCGAAGTGCTTTACCTCCTTGGCCATTTTCCAACTTCCAAAACTTTGTTGGCATTTTCTTGTTTGTTGTCATTTCTTCACTCATTCTGTTCTCCCTACAAATTTTTGCTTTTTAAAATTTCTTTACTGTCATTTTAGAGGAATTTGGAAGGGAGAGGAGAAAACTGCCTGCGCTTCATCTGCCATGTTTACAGGCGGCCTGCACGGGGGGTTTTGTTTGGTTGGTTGGTTGATTTTATTCTGTGTGTTTATCTACATGAATGTTTTTAGTTTTTGTTTGACTGTTTTTAACCAGCTAAGTATTAGTGGCTTGGTTAGCTTTAGACTTGGTCATTGACTTGGCTAGCTCAGTGTTACCAAGCTTAGATCAGCTCACTGCTTTGTCCCCAGCCACAGGATGACTTGCTGCCTACTCCAGAGCTCACATTCATTAATCTGGTAGTGGTGGGGATGCCGGCCACTGAAAGGTCCAGCCCAGAGTGGACCTGGTATGGTGCCCATCTGTTCACTCTGGACGGACTTAGCTTCTAATGAACATAAATCTTTTCCTGGAAATTGGGCCTGTGACTAGCAAAGTGGAGTGGCTCCCTCAGACATGTGGAAATGTACCTTCTTTCTAATTAGGGTACCAATACATGGCGGATGGTTATCAATTGATCTTTCAGGGCCAAATGATGTAACTGACCGCCTCCTACTTCTTGAAACTCTCTCTTCCTTGAACCTTCCTTCTTCCAGCTTGCTACCTTCTCCTATCTCTCTGATCCCTCATCTGTCCATCTCTTCACTTAACCAAATCTATTGAGCATCTGCTATGTGCCAGGTCCTGACTGAATAAGATACAACTCACCCATCATGATATGTGTACCGAGGCTATAATGGGAACCCAAAAGGAAGGGCCTCAAACCCAGATTTAGGTTAGGGAAGGATGTCCAGAGCAAGGGCACCTGGGCTGAGACTTGAAGGATGAGTAGGAGATTTTAGAGTAGAGAAGGAGCTTAAAGGTACTCCAGGCAGAAGGAGCAACAAATGCAAAGACCTAGAGGCAAAGAAGAGCCTGGTGACAGGCAAAAAGTCATTGTGATTGGGCCATAAGGTTAAGGAGGAATGGATGACAGGAGTTGGGATTGAAGAGGCAGATGGAGCCCATGCTATGTACATCATACTAAAGAGTTTGGATTTTATGCTGAAGGGAATGGGGGGATTTTATCAGGAGTATGATAAAATCAATTTCTCCTTTCACGGAGAGAACTGGCCTGAGTATGGAAGAATGGATCAGAGGTGGATGACACTGGTTGGGGGAAAAGAGAGGACCAGTTAAAAGGCTGCTGGGGTGATTCAGGAGAGAGGTGATGAGGGCTCAAACTGTAGCAAAGGGTGTGAAACAAGAGCCACGAATTTGAGAGCTTTAAGAGGGAGGACTGTGCAGACCTAGTGGCTTATTGGATTTATGGGATGAGGGAGTGGGGGTGCAGTGGGGAGATGGGCACCCCTGGATTTCTGGCTTCAGAAACTGGATGGATGGTGGTACCATTTACCCTAGAGGAATAGAGGAGGAGACTGCATCGTGGGCAGAGGAGAGTGAGTTCCGTTTTGGTTGTACTGAGTTGAGATGCCTACGGGACAGCTGATGGAAGTGCCTTATAAATGGCTTGATCCGTGAGTCTAGATAACTGGGGAGAAAGAAACTGAGCTAGACATTGAAATTTGGGAGTTAGTATCTAAAGGCGATGGTTGGAAGTGAAGGAGTAAATGAGGTCATCCAGGGAGAACATAAGGGTGAGAAAAGAATGGGGAATGCCAACATTTAAGAGATGAGTCCTGGGGCTGGCCCGGTGGCGCAAGTGGTTAAGTGCGCGTGCTCTGCTGTGGCGGCCCGGGGTTCGCTGGTTCGTATCCCGGGCAGGCACCGACACACTGCTTGGCAAGCCATGCTGTGGCAGCGTCCCATATAAAGTGGAGGAAGATGGGCACGGATGTTAGCCCAGGGCCAGTCTTCCTCAGCAAAAAAAGAGGAGGATTGACAGATGTTAGCACAGGGCTGATCTCCTCACAAAAAAAAAAAAAAAGAGAGATGAGTCCTCTAAGAGATAAATGGAGAGAGAGAGAGAGAGAGAGAGACAGAGACAGAGAAACAGAGAAAAGCAGGAAGGGAGCCTGATTGTTGTCCTGGAGGGCAAGAAGAGAGAGAGTCTCCCAAGGAGGGAGGGTTAAGGAACAGGAGAACTGAAATGTGAATGTTGGATTTAACATCCGGGAAGTCGCTGGTGCCTTGGGAGGTGGTGTGGGCAGAAGGCAGATGGCAGCCTCTTGAGGAGGGAGGAGGCGTGGATGGAGAGGTGGTGGAGACGGGAAGTGTAGTCAGTTCTTTTAGCAGCTGAGTTGAGAAGAAGAGGGAGACAGCAATGGTTAGAGGAAAGCATATGGCTGAAAAGAGTTTCTTTTTAAAGGTGGTAATGTTATATATATGTAACAGGAGAGGGAGAGGGGGATTGATGAGATAGGAAGAAAGATGGAGTCGGACAGCAGATGAAGCTTCCTTGCATTGTGTTTGGAGAGACTTGTACCTACGGGAAGTGACTGCAGGCTGCAGGTGTGTGGGTGTGGGTGTAGATGTGGGGTGCATATGGAAGAAGCAGGAAGAATTTGAGAAATTTTTTTCGTCCATGAATCATTCATGTAACAAACAGTTTTGAGCATTTACTCAGTTCCAGACACAGCGTGTCTTGCTAGGGATAGAGAGATGAAATGAACCCCAGCCTTCAGGGACCTCACTGTCTGGGAGGGCAGATGATGTCCACAGAAAAGTGTGCAAAATGTTAGGGGAATCCTGCCTCTGCCTGGAGTGGGGTGGGGTCAAGAAGGTGACGCTGTGCCTACCCTGGAGTGAGGTCTGAAAGGATACAGAAAGAATTTTCCTCGTGGACACCGGAGAAAGTGCATGCTTGGCCATGTGGTTTAACCACAAGTGTTTATTAAGCACCTGTTCATATTCGGCACTGTGCTAGGTACCCTGGATGTAACGGCAAATGAGATGCCACTCCCCCTGAGCGGTATGCACATCTGGCAGAGGAGACATGCAGGTGGTTTGCACGTAATGTGCTAAGTGTTCTGACAGTAGAGTGGGTGTCCTTCAGGGGGCATAAAATGTAGTTTGATGTGGAAAGAAAATAGAGTATGGGAGAGGGAAAGGCAGGCAGGGCCAAGGTCAAGGTGTAAAGAGTCTTAGGTACTATTGTGAGTCGAACTGTGTCCCCCTAAAACATATATTGAAGTCCAAACCCCCGGTTCCTGTGAATCTGACCTTATTCAGAAATAGGGTTTTTGCAGATGTAGTCAAATGTGGAAATAAACCTAGACCACAGAAACGAGAACAAGCAAAAGCTATTTATTCAGAGCTTGCTATAGCCAGGAATCAGCCACCATTAATTGCATTTGGCACAGACTCAAAGGCACAGAGGAGTGGGAAATCTTTGTAGTGGAAAAACGAGAAGGCCTGTTTTGCCCTGATTGGAGGCTATTGGAATGGGGAACTATAGGTGGGCTAACTAGGAGCAGGGCATCCTGTGCGATTGGTTAGGGAACATATTTGGCTATCTCTGGTTGGTCCTAAGTTGGAAGCAGGGGCAAAAATTAGAGAAGCTGTCAATTTTTAATCAAGTCCTCGCCGTTTGGGGCCAATTGCTACAAGGGTTACTCTTTGGCTTCCTGGACTGGTTCCTGCAGATAAAGGGCTGGCTTCCTGGACTGGCTGCAATTATTGGTCAGAGTTCTCTTTTTATATATGATCTGGCCATTGTCTATTTATATATTTAGTCTCTCACAAGTTAAGAAAAGGCCATTAGGGTGGGTCCTAATCCAATATGACTGGTGTCCTTATAAGAAGAGACATAGAGACACAGACAGAGGAGAAGGCCATGTGCCAATGGAGGCAGAGATTGGAGTGATGCGTCTACAAGCCAAGGAACACCAAGGATTATCAGCAACACCAGAAGCTAGAAAGGGCACGGAAGAATTTTTCCCTAGAGCCTTTGGAGGGAGTATGTTCCTGCTGACACTTGATTTCAGACCTCTAGCCTCCAGAACTATGTGAGAATGCATTTCTTTGGCTTTAAGCCGCCAGTCTGTGGTACTTCGCTGTGGCGGCAGCAGCCCTAGGAAGCTAGTATAGATCTCCTACTGGGTGTTAGCTGGGGGAGGGGCAGCGTTTCCTGTGCATGTGGTCTGTGGGCCGCCAGCTTCGATTTACCAGAGGGCTTCCTAAGAATGTTGATTCCAGGCCCCTTGCACATTCCTATGGAACTGGAATCTCCGGAGAGAGGGCTGGAGAACCTGAATGGTAGCAAGATTCCCAGGTGATTCTTACACATACTAAAGTTCCTGTTTTTGTTCATGGACAGTCGGGAAAGGATTTGAGGTAAGGGAGTAATGCAATCAGACTGTGCCTAAAAAAGTTCATCCCGTGGGACAAGCAATCTGTTTCTTCAGCAAATATCCTACAAGGAATACAAAAACAGGATGGAGGGGAAATCTGTAAGTTAAAAATGTCTGAAAAGACATATGAACCAATTCAGTGGTTAGTAAGTGACAGAGCCAGGTCTGTGTGTCCCTGAAGCATATGAGCACTGCCCCGACCCCAGTTCTCACAGAAGCTTCCTGACCTTCCCCCGCCCCCCATGACAGAAACATATCCCCCCTCCTTTTTGTTTGGGGAACAAGGTTTGCTCATAGGTCTTCACAATCGGCTGTTTCTTTTTCTTTTATCTCTCTGCTGGTCCTCAAACATTAGTGTGCACAAGAATGGCCTGGGACACTGGCCCAAAGCCCAGACTTCCTAATTTAGCAGATGGGAAGGAGCCCAGGAATCTGCATTTAGACAACCTCCCCAGGTGATTTCTCTGAGGTCGGCCTGTTCCTGGTATGCAGTAGGCAATGAGCACGTGAACAGATGGGCCACGGTTGCGTCAGTTCCTGCCTGTAGGTCAGATCCGTGTCTTCATCCCACCCCGCTCCTTTCTTCCATACTCTTGCCACCTGTCTCAGTCTGCTCAGGCCACCATAAGAGAATACCACAGACCAGGGGCTTAAACAATAGACAGTTCTGGAGGCTCAAAGTCCAAGAGCAATGTGCCGGCAGATTTGGCATCTGGTGAGGACTCTCTTCCTGGCTTGCAGACAGCTGCCTTGTTGCTGTGTCCTCACATGGTGGAGACAGAGATCCTCTGTCTTGTGTCTCTTTCTTATAAGGGCACTAATCCCACTCAGGAGGGCTCCACCCTCATGACCTAACTACCTCCCAAAGGCCCCACCTCCAAACACCATCAAATTGGGGATGAGGGTTTCAACATGGATTTTGGGGGGACAGAAACATTGAGTCCATAGCACCACTCCAGGAGAAGATTGAGGCTTTGGGCCATTTTTGGGGGGGGGAGTAAGGGTGGTGGGAAAAACCAGTCCTGTGTCTTGCCTGTCATGTACATTTTCAAAAGAGATCTTGCTCACCCTCCTCCTTCCCAGCCCCCACCCCGCCCCTAACCACTTTCCTGGTGACCATGCTCATTGGAACACATCTCTTCTTTAACAAAACAAAACAAATTATTATTGTTTTAATTACAGAAGAATTGCATGCTCAATGAAGGTAACTTGGAAAACACAACAAAGCACAGAGTAAAAAACAAAAACCTGGGTGACCCTCTTACCCCGACCCGGCCTCTGTAAAAATGCTGTGCGTGGCCTTCCAGTCTTTTCTGGGCGTGGTGTAGCTTTGTATACACACACCCTCTTCCTCCAAGCACATCCAGCAGCATGGTTTCCCCAGCCTCCCCATGCTCCTTACTGCCCCACGTGCTTTGCGGGATTCCAGACCCATCTGTGCAGTCCACCAGCTGCCTGCTCCCTCGCTTGCTCACTCCTTCCGTAGGAATCGCTGTCTTGGGATGATATACTGCAGGCTGATAATGCCACACGCTTGACTGACAGCACCGAATACTACATATTCCTTTTTCCTGTCCTCCTCCTCCCTGCCCAAGGACTGAGGGGGGTTGGGGGGGAGGGTGACATCCTCTATATTAATATTGTAAAATTTTCGCATAGCAAGTGAGAAAGGTCAAAGACATGGATTCCCTCTGCTAATTGAAAATTAAACACCCGGCAGGGGGTATTTCCCTCTGTCCCTCTCTCCCCTTAGCAGAGATGTCCTCTTGATGTCTACGGACAGGCTCTGTCCCATCTCTTGTTAGAGACACGGAGGCTGGCACTCGCCCCTGCGATCCTCGTCTGATGTTGCCAAATGTCACCGGATCATAGTGACTAGAGAGAGTTATGGTTTTATTTGGGGGTAATAAACACGAGCTGCTTCAGAACCAAGAGCAAATCCTGTTTCCATGCAAATGTAGTTTGTAATAAAAACCCGCCAGGACAGAAGTATGGGGACTGCTCTTCCCAGCCAATTGCTCCCTTTGACAGAGCATTCTTCAGTTACTCTGGGAGGGATCAAAGCAGCTGTGGGAAAGGTTCACCTCTGAAGGATTTGGGTGTGTGGCCATTTCTGTTGAGTGAAGAGGTGACAGGGAGGCAGGAAGCCGGGCAGGGTGGCTTGGATATTGTAAAATGTAAGGCAGAGAAACAGCCCTTGTGCTTTCTCAACATTGTCGGCAAAGCCATATTTTAAAGTCATATTTAAAGTTCCTTATTTAACAGTCCTCCCAGAGCTGGCAGAATGAGTGCCCTACAGATTCTCAGCTCTGAAGATGAGATTGGGTGAAGGAGGAGGGGATACAAATATCTGCTGTGTGCGCTCTCTGCACCTCGCCCAGTTATGTTGCTTTAGGTGCAGAATCTCACCCGATCCTTAAGACAACACATAATCTCCCGGGATTGTGTCTTCCCGGGAGAAATGAACTACCCACCCCGGCTCCAGAGAGGTCGGTGACTTCCCTCAATTCTGGCAGCTAATTGATGCGTAATTGGAGCCCTTTTGACTCTGAAACCTGAGCTCTTTTCCCATGCTTTTGTTCACCTTCCCTGCTCACTGAAGGAGCCCAAGGATAGACAGCCAAGGCTATCCCAGAAGTCCAGAGAGAATGGTATTATCTCGAAGCTAACGGAAGGGCCCAGCGCTACCTAGAAACAGATAGGTTTCCAGGAAGCAGAGTTGAAAGTGGACAAGACCCCTCAGGGGCTCTGAGAGTCCAGAGGTGCTTCTGGAGGAGGGTGGTTCTTTGTGGGGCAGCGGCAAGCAGATGGTCCAGGTGCCATGTCAACTTCATCTTCCTGACCAGCTGTCACTAGGAAAATGTGCCCTCGGCTGAAAAGAGCCACAGAAAGGAGGGGAGAGAAATTCAGTCATCCAGAACTTATTTATTTTTTATTCTTCTCCCGCCCCCACTGCCAGATGACGGTGGTCTTCATGGGCTGGAGATGGCAAGAAGAGCCTTCCAAGTCAGCCATTCGTATGATGAATTGCTGGGCTCTGAGGTTTGTGTCTCCAGCCGGGGATTGTTTGCCCCACCCCCGCCCACATCCACTGTCGGGTCATTCCCCGTGGTCCATCTGTGCCAGGCTGCTGTTTGCGTACGCTAGTGCTGGGCAGCTATCCGGCCAGCAGGTGACTGCAGCCCGCCTGACAGCAGCATTGCCGGGCAACACTGGATGAGTTTCCCACAGATCCCACTTCAGCGGTAAGGCTCCTTGCAAAGCCCAGTTTCTGCCCAGCACGCTGCAGGAACATGTCCTGGGCCGGGTCAGAGACAGCGGGACTCCACTCCTGGAACCCATCACAGGAGAAGTGGTCAAAAGCACTTTGATTGAGAAGACAGTTATTTTCTCCAAGAACTGTGTGTGTTTGTGTGTGTGTGTGATATGTAGTACGTGTTTGAACTGATCATTTTGGTGGACCACGGGGAAAATTTCACAATGTTTTGCAAACTTTTCAAAAAGGATTTTTGTTCTTTAGAGTTTTCTTCTTATGATTTCCTCCCTATTTAAAATTTTCTGATTAAAAAATGTTTTTTTTTTTTTGCAAATAATTCCTGCTCTATGCTATTGATGATTATTACATTTGGAGACTACTTTGGTGTCCAATAATAGAGGCTTGATGAAATGTGCCATTTTTGTAAAAATAGCTAGATCCATGCATGGACAAGGATATGAAATAGCCAGTGTTTCAGAAGCTCACGGTATACAAGGTGTCTGCTCAGGGCCTGGCAGACCTTATTTCATGTAATCCACACAACAAGGAAGGAACTTTTTTTTTTTTTAAATTATTTATTTATTTATTTATTTTTTTCCCCCAAAGCCCCAGTAGATAGTTGTATGTCACAGCTGCACATCCTTCTAGTTGCTGTACGTGGGACGCGGCCGTGAGGCCGGAGAAGCAGTGCGTTGGTGCGCCCCGGGGGATCCGAACAGGGCCGCCAGTAGCGGAGCGCGTGCACTTAACCACTAAGCCACGGGGCCGGCCCAGGAAGGGACATTAACATTCGCTTTTTATAAGTGGGAAAACAGACGGTGGAGTGGTCAAGGAATTTGCCCAAGGTCGTGGGGTTTTAGCTCAGGTGGTTTAAATCTAGGGTCCGTGCTCACAGCCACTGTCCTCGAACTAATGCTGCTTGTCACAAGCGGTGAGATTGTGGGCATTTTTGTATGCATTCTTGTCTCTATTTTCTGACTTTTAACATGCACACATTGCTTTTGCAATAGGGAAAAAACTTCAAACTATATAAAAGTAGAGAGAAAATAAAAAGATAAAAGAGTCTGAATTTTTTTGGAATGAGAAGAGTTTAAAAAATTACCAACCCACGTTCATCCAATTATTCATGCTTTGCTGTTCTGGGGGTGCTTTGTCAATTTGCAAAGTTGTTACAATAACCAAGTATGTATTTCTGTCCTACGTTGGTATACATATCACTTTGTAATCTACCCTAATTTGTTTTAAGGAATTGGTGGACATTAAGACTGTTTCTAACTTCGCTATTCTGTACACAGAGCTGGAAATAATTGATTGGAAATAAATTAGATGTAAAAACCAGAAAGTAGAAGAAAATTGAATTGTAGAAAAAATAAAGTGTTATAGGGGCCAGCCCCGTGGCATAGTGGTTAAGTTCGCATGTTCCGCTTCTGCGGCCTGGGGTCCGTGGGTTCGGATCCCAGGCGCAGACCTATAAACTGCTCATCAAGCCGTGCTGTGGCAGCGTCCCACGTACAAACTAGAGGAAGATTGGCACAGATGTTAGCTCAGTGACAATCTTCCTCGAACAAAAAGAGGAGGATTGGCAACAGATGTTAGCTCAGGGCCAGTCTTCCTCACCAAAATAAATAAATAAATAAAATAAAGTGTTATAAAACTACTTCAGGGTGTTCCAGAATTACTAATGTTTGGGGAGACACTGGATCAGTAGTTTGGGTCAGATTGTCATCTTGACAAAATTACATTCAACCAATTGCATTGTAATGGATGCTTGTCTTTGTGGTTGCCCACCGAGAGAACTGTCCGCTGTGTGGAGGAATCCCACTTTATGAGACAGAGCTCACCTCTGGAATAACCAGGTATGGGATTTCCCAGCCTCCACTGCAACTGGGGCATGGGTGCTATGAGCTGGGAAATACTAATTATATGTACCTGCTTATCGCTTTGGATGAGAAACCAAAGGGACCTTCCTGAATCCATTCTTGGGAGGGTGGTAGCGACAATGGTGATTATGTCCCGGTTCCAGAAGGTACGGTGACAGTGGTTCTGGAAATGGCGTCCAGGGTCTGTGATGATGCAGACTGCAGTGCCTACACCTTGGAGGTTGTAGCACCGCCGTCCTCACTGGGTTAGTTCTATGGTGTAATTGTAGGATTGCGCCTGGCTGTTTACCTTTGCTCCTCCTGAGGATTCTGCCAGCTACTCAATAACCATTTAATAAATTTTATTTCTATTTAAATAAATCAGAGTTAGTTTCTATTGTGTGCACCTAAAAGCTCTGATGAATGCACACGTGCTACCATTTATTTCCATATATTTACCATGCATACCTTTAATCTAATAACTTTATAAATAAAATGATAGTAGGGCCAGGAAACGAATTAAGGATTAAGAAAGTTTTTCAGAATTTAGGTGCTTTAAAAATTAATACAAGGGGCCAGCCCCATGGCATAGCGGTTAAGTGTGAGCGCTCTGCTGCTGGCGGCCCGGGTTCGGATCCTGGGCACGCACCGAGGCACCACTTGTCAAGCCATGCTGTGGCGGTGTCCCACATAAAGTGAAGGAAGATGGGCACAGATGTTAGCCCAGGGCCAGTCTGCCTCAGCAAAAAAAGAAGAGGATTGGCATGGATGTTAGCTCAGGGCTGATCTTCCTCACATACACACACACACACACACACACACACACATAAATTAATACAAGATATTTGCGTGATTATAATTTATGGGTGAGTTAAGTTTAAAATTTTATGGAAGTCACTGGAAAGTATTCTAGAGGGATCTTATTTCTTCCAGCTAATAAATTGGGTCGAATATTGAAAGTTTCCAAGGGCCATGCAGGTTGGAATGAAAACATTACTTATAATGAATCTCATACTTAGTCATTTTCCCAAGTGATGGTGCATTTGCATAATAGTAGGAGTTTTGTGATGAAGTCTTTTGATTTTCTATGTTGCTGCAATTCTAGCCCATTTAGTCTAATGTCATATTATTAATAACCCATTCTTGCACACCATTGAAATCTCAGTGTCTGGGGGATATCCAAGAAAAGGAAAATATTCTTTTTCCAGCCATCTTCCCCTTCTCCACAAAAGTATGAAACTACATATAGATGTCCTTAGGTTTAGGATTTTGTGAGGTTTTTTTTTTTTTTTGGTGAGGAAGATTAGTCCTGAGCTAACATCTGTTGCCAATCCTCCTCTTTTTTCTGAGGAAGATTGGCCCTGGGCTAACATCTGTGCCCATCTTCCTCTACTTTATATGTGGGATGCCACCACAGCATGGTTTTGATAAGCAGTGTGTGTGTCCACGCCAGGTGTCTGAACCTGCGAACCTCAGGCCACCAAAGCAGAGTGCGCAAACTTAACCACTACACCACCGAGCCGGTCTCAAGTTTTTTGAGCATGTATTTTATTGGGGTTTTACTTAAGGTTAGTGAGAGGAGGAAGTTCACAAGCTAGAATCTAGAATGCAAGGAGTTGTTCATATATTCTTGTTCAGCAAGAATCCTTTCAACAAACTTTCCCTGAGTCCTTCTCAAGTGACTCAGCTCTAGGTGCTGAGGCCATGCTTTATTTACGATTAATTTCAACTGCAAGGAATAGAAAATCCAAAAGAAGAGTGGCTTACATTAGGTAGAAAAAGCTAGAAGTAGTCCAGTGATGGTATTGTGTCCCCCATTGCTAGTGACCCAGGATCCTCCTGTCTTATTGCTCTACTGGTGGTTGCTTTCATCCCTAAAATCCCTTGTGGTCCAAAAGGGCTGCTACACTGACAGCCATTGCATCACATTCCCACCAGCAGGAAAGAAGAAGCAGAGAAGAAGAACATGCTTCCTCCTTTTAGGACACTTCCTGCTTGGAGCTTAGTCACATGAACTTGCATAGCTGCAAGAGATCCTGAGAAACATAGTGAGGCCATATGTCCAGCTAAGAATTGGGGTTTCTTTTATAAAGGATGAAAAGGAGAATGGATTCCTGACGACGGCTAGCTGTGTCTCCCCTAAGCAGTTGTAAAGAAAAGGATGTGCTTTTTTTCCTGAGGGAGGAAATCAACATGTATACTTGTTAAACACCAGGCAGTGTATTACACGTGTTAGTAGTGGCTACGGGAGGGTAAGAAGGGAGAGGCAGCGTAGTATAGTGCAAAGGCCCACCAAACCTGGTCTAGAGTTTGACTTCCTGGGCTTGAATTTGTTTGACATCTCCTAGCTGCGTGACCTTAGTCAGGTTCCTCACCCCACCCCTGCTTCCTAGGACTGCTACATAAAACACAAGATACCCAGTGTCCCAATATTTGAGACAAGCTTGTACTAAAAAAATCATTTGTTATTTATCTGAATTTAAATTTAACTAGGTGTCCTGTATTTTTATTTGCTAAATCTAGCAACCCTACCCCTACCGCATCTGTAAAATGGGAGTTATTCAACTTAATAAACAGTTAGCCAGTGAATGAATATATATATTTATATATTCAAATAAGTATATATATATTTATATATATTAAATAATATGTATTTTTATATATACACACACATATATACCCTGAGAGTTTATTATGTGCTGGATACTGTTCTAGAAATGGGGATGAAACTTACACTATGGGGTTATTTGAAAACAAGAGAACCCATGCAGAGAGCTGGGCCTGGCCCAGATCAGAGCTCACTGACTAGTTATGTCGAGGCGACTCCTTGTCTTCGGCCTGGGGAAGCTCTGATGGAGAAGTGGCTGAGGGATCCCAGCAGGACGACTGCTGACGGGCGATGCTTTGGCACCCGTGACGGGGCAGACAGACGCTGACCATGCTGAGTGGCCGTGGGATGTGTCCTGCCCACCCCGAGATCCAGTCCAGGCCCTTGCCTCTCTAAAAAGCCTTCTGGGGCTCCTCTGACGAAAGCCTTCTCCCCCTCTGATGCCTTGTACATGTGTTTATACCTCTGTTTCAGCCCTTAATGAACAAAAAGTCCGTCCACCTTCTCTCATTGCATAAAAGATTGGAGGTGCCTGCATTGGTGCTGCTTTTCTATTTCTCTCTCTCTCATTATTATTATTACTTTCTGGAGCTCTTGCAGGGTTATTTGATGTTCTGTGGTCTCCCTGCCTCGTTTGTAAACTTCCCCAGTTCCAGGGCCATGGCCCACAGTCCACAAGACACGCTCCTTCCAGGTTCGGTAGCTGCAAGGTGCCTCAGTATGTCCTGAGAGGTAGACCCCACCAATCTTTCGAGTCTTTGGATGAAGAGTAAGTTTCACCTCCCTCCCCATGCCTTTCTCTGAGCATCACCTGGGGGAGCCTGCAGAGCCCTCTCTTGGTCTGGCCACTGGCCACAAAGCTGTCAGCCGACCGCGTGGCTCTCGAGCACCGACCTCAGGAACTGCCGCAGTGGACAGAGGGAGGGTGCACCTGACAGCAGCCCTGCCTCAAGATGTTTCGAGTATTGGGCCTCACTGTGAGATCTTATTTGAAGAAAGGGTTGCTTGACTGAATAAAAAGGAAAACTAAAGCCTCTATTCTAGATGAAGGGTTAACGACCTGGTGTCTAGCGATACGTTTCAAGGCACCGTGAACCCCTCTGAATTTATATGCAAAACTGGGATGTGTATATACGCTTGCAGTTTTCTGGGGAGCACATCCATAATTTTTGTCAGCTTTTCAAAGGCATCCCTAACTAGAGAAGTTTAAGAGTGCTTCTTCTAGGGACAACTCTGATTTCTTATTTGCATTTCAACTCCAGCTGGGCCCAGTGTCTCCTCCCAGGGTGGTGCAGCCCGTTCCTCTGGAGTTCAGTTCCCTTTAGACGCTATCTGAGTTCGCCTCTGCCTCCCCACCTTGCTGTCGGTGGGGCGGTGGGGGGTGCTCTGGGAGCGCAGATGCATCTTAAAATCAGCCTAAGTCAGGCATGATTAGGAAGGTAAATCTGCTAGGGGAAGTAGAGGGAGACGGATGACTCCTATTAGCGTCTAAAACCAATTATAAATGCTTTTGCATTATCTACAGCTTGGGATTTTCTGTGCCACTGCATGCACGGTTGGGAGTTGGCTGCTCTAGGGTGTAGAACAGCAGAAAAACAAAAGGGAACAGGGGACTTCTTGGCCCTTGAGTAAGGAGTGAGGCGCTCTGCCCTCTTCTACAGTAGGGCACTGTTTTCTTTCACTAGAGCAGAGGTTGGCAAGCTTTTCTGTAAATGGCCAGAGGGTAAATATTTTTGTCTTTGTGGGCTATATTGTTGCAGCTACTCAACTCTCCCATTGTAGCAGAAGGGGCTGTAGACCACACGTAAATGAATGCCCATGGCTGTGTTCCAATAAAACTTTATTTACAAAAACAGGCAGCAGCGAGATTTGGCTCATGGGCTCTAATATGCCCACCCTGGAACTAAAATTTATGAGGGCCCAGGTCACTCCTGCTTCCTCCTTTCCTTTGAAAGTTTCAAACAGTGCAGGTTAACATGCTCCTGTGGCTCCTGCTCAGTCCCTCTGGAGTCCCCTTGTCTTCTAGGAGAGACTCACTTTGATTGTAAATTGATCTTGATATTTTTTGTGTGTGTGTGTGAGGAAGATCAGCCCTGAGCCAGCATCAGTGCTAATCCTCCTCTTTTTGCTGAGGAAGACTGGCTCTGAGCTAACATCTATTGGCAATCCTCCTCCTTTTTTTTCTCAAAGCCCCAGTAGATGGTTGTATGTCATAGCTGCACATCCTTCTAGTTGCTGCGTGCGGGATGCGGCCTCAGCATGGCCGGAGAAGAGGTGCGTCGGTGTGCACCCGGGATCCGAACCCGGGCCGCCAGCAGCGGAGTGCGCATACCCAACCGCTAAGCCACGGGGCTGGCCCGATCTTGATATTTTTTGGGCTGCGTTTTGTGCAGCCTAGTCCTTGGCAAAGAGCACTTTAGCTGACTTTTCTTGTTAATGACTCTTGTTTCATAAGCCTGTTTAGATGATCCCCCTGCAACTCCATCCAGCTATATAACGCTTTTCCAATCTGTGTTGATGGGTTCCTGGAGACAAGAGATGGAGCCCAGGACTCCTCAAGGGCATTGCTATCCAAAGCCTCACCCACCAGGGTCTTCCCCACTCACAGCCAGGCAGCAGGGCCCTTGTGGGTGCAGCCGCCCTCTCAGAGGCCCATTTATGAAAAAAAATTAAAGATGTATAATTATACATTCATCTACACATGTATCTACAGCATTTAAAATTATGGTAAAAAACATATAAGATAGAGTTTACCATCTATGAGACAATAGAAAATATGTATATTGGTCTCTGTCCCAGTTCCTGGCACAGAGCTCCTGAAACCCTTGTAAATTCCTGAGTGATAAGAGCACTGGGAGCATCTTTTGTTCTGATGAGGGGACTCTGGGGGGCTCCTGGATGGGGGCTGGTCACCGGAAAGACCAAGCCATGATTAGAGGCTTGGAATTTTCAGCCCTGCCCGCATTCCCTGCAGAAGAGAGAAGGGCTGAAAATGGAGTTAATGATCAATCATACCTACATGATGAAGCCTCCGTAAAAGTCCCCAAAGTAGGGGGTTCAGAGAGCTTCCAGGCTGATGAACACACCAGAAGTTTATGCACCTCAACTCCACGGGGTTAGAAGCTTCTGCACTCGAGACCCTCCCAGACCTCTCCCTGTGCATCTCTTCATCCGGCTGTTCACCTGGATCCTTTATCACATCCTTCAATAAACTGGTAAATGTGTTTCCCTGAGTTTTGTGAGCCACTCTAGCAAATTAAATGAACCCAAAGTAGGAGGAGGTCATGGGAACCTCTGATTTATAGCCAAGTCAGACAGAAGCTGTGGGTAACCTGGGGACCCACTACTTGCAATTGGCCTCTGATGTGGGGTGGAGAGCAGACTGAGCCCTTAACCCCTGGGATCTGACACTGTCTCCAGGTAAAGAGTGTCAGAATTGAGTTAAATTGTAGGACACCCAGCTGGTGTCATGGAGAATTGCTTGGTGGGAGGAAAAACCCTCACACATTTGGTGACAGAAGCGTTAGAAGTGAAATGATCTGTGTGAGCAATAAAGGAGACACACAGGAGGGAAATACCGAGATTTTCCAGTACCCCATCTTAACCATTTTTACGTGTACAGTACAGTATTGTTAACTATATGCACGTTGTTGTGCAACAGATCTCTAGAACTTTTTCATCTTGCAAAACTGAAACTCTATACCCATTGAACAACAACTCCCCCACCGCCCAGCCCCTGGTAACCACTATTCTACTTTCTGTTTGTAGGAGTCTGACTACTTTAGATACTTCATATGAGGGGAATCATACAGTATTTGTCTTTTTGTGCCTGGCTTATTTCACAGTGTAATATCCTCAAGGTTTAGCCATGATGAAGTGTATGTCAGAATTTCCTTCATTTTTAAGGCTGAATAATATCCCATTGTATGTACATACATTTTCTTTATCCTTTCATCTGTTGATGGACATTTAGGTAGCTTCCACTTCTTGGCTATTGTGAATAATGGTGCAATGGACATGAGGTGCAAATATCTCTTCAAGATTCTGTTTTCAATTTCTTATGGCTATGTACCCAGAAATGGGATTGCTAGATCATATGGTAATTCTATTTTTAATTTTTTGAGGAACCTCCATACTGTTTTCCACAGCAGCTGTACCATTTTACATTCCCACCAACACATTTACAGCTTTTATTTTTTTTTTAAAGAAAAGAAAAAGTGTAAACAGGATAGCCTATATAGTTTTATTCGCTCATTCATTCAAAAATATTTTTTGAGTGCCTACTCATGGCTAGGAACTGGTGTACTATATTAGACCAGATAAATCCTTGCCCTGTTGAAATTACAGGCTTGTGGGGGAGACAGTCAATAACAAAAAGAATTAATTCCACTAGAGAAATTCCGCTAGAGAAATAAGAGAAATTATGTTTGGGGAGGTGGGGAGGAGTAGCACTGGGGCTTCCAGGATAGAAATGGAGGGAGTGGTCCCCCTTACCACCCTTTCCCAGTCAGGTAAATGCATTTGCAGAAACCCACAATTGAAGACTTTGAAAAATTGGGGTGAAATTCATGTAATATAAAATTAACCATTTTAAGTGAACAATTCAATGGTATTTAGTACATTCACAATGTTGTGCAGCTGCCATCTTTATCCAGTTCCAAAACATTTTCATCACTCCAAAACAAACCCCATACCATTAAGCAGTTACTCTCCATTCCGCCTTCCTCCCTGTCCCTGACAACCACCCATCTGCTGTCTGTTTCTATGGATTTACCTGTCTATTCTGCCTATTTTGTATAAATGGAATCATACAATATGTGGTCCTTTGTGGCTGGCTTCTATCACTGAGCATAATGTTTTCAAGGTCCATCCACATTGTAGCATGTGTCAGTGCTTCATCCCTCTTTGTGGGCGGATAATCTTCCATTGTACAGACATATTGCATTTTGTTTATCCATTCATTAGTTGATGGACATCTGGGTTGCTGCCACCTTTTGGCTACTGTGAATAGTGCTGCTATGTACATGGGTATACAAGGATTTGTTTGAGTACTTCTTTTCAATTTTTTTGGATCACAGACTTTTGCAGCTTAGAGATCACTCAAGTTCCATCCC
Organism: Ceratotherium simum simum; assembly: GCF_057802395.1. Lineage (NCBI taxonomy): Eukaryota > Metazoa > Chordata > Mammalia > Perissodactyla > Rhinocerotidae > Ceratotherium > Ceratotherium simum. Next base: position 54,119,369 of record NC_141915.1, on the reverse strand, counting down.
ATTATAAGAGGCAGAGCAGTCAAGACTTGGAAGCAACCTGGGTGCCCATCAAGGGATGAATGGATAAAGAAGATGTGGTATATATAGACAGTGGACTACTACTCAGCGATAAAAAAGGATGAAATCTGGCCGTTTGTGACCACATGGATGGACCTTGAGGGTATTATGCTAAGCAAAATAAGTCAGAAGGAGAAAGTCAAATACCGTATGATCTCACTCATAAATAGAAGATAAAAACAACAACAAACAATCACATGGAGACAGAGATTGGATTGGTTGTTACCAGAGGGAAAGAGCAGAGGGAGGGGGGTGAAAGGGATGATTAGGCACATGTGTGTGGTGATGGGCTGTAAGTAGTATTTGGGTGGTGAACATAATGTAATCTATACAGAAATCGAAATATAATGATGTACACCTGAAATTTATATAATGTTATAAACCAATGTTGCCACAATAAAAAATAATAAATTAAAAAATAAAATGTGATTAATTAAAAAAAAAAAGAAGAGGCAGAGCAGTGACATGACTTTGCCACAGCAAGTTGGTAGGAGATCCAGAGCCTGGACGGGGCTGGGACTTCAGGCAGTGTTCTGACCCGCACACGCTGTGGTTTCACTTCCATTCCTTTCCCGCCTGGCTGGGCTGGCTTCAGCAGGCGCTGAATCACGTTCTGGATCTTGAAAAGTCTCTACTCTTCTCACATAGTCCCCAACTCCCGTAAACCACCTTCACCCAAAGAGAAGCACAATCCATGCGGTCAGTCATTCTGGAGTCCCACAAGACCCTGCCCACTCCCGGCTGTCTGGCTCCCACCTGTAGCATCTGCAGGGTCCTCTGGAAGGTGTCTCCTGAGGCTCTGATTTCCCTCTGAAGTTCCTAAGAGAGCTGGAGGGAGGACCAGGCTGTCCTTGGGGAAAAGGTGGGGTTGGGGTTGGAGGTGGGCTCTGACTTCACACCTGCCTCATGTAATTCCTTTTGTGAGGTCGCCTTTGCTTGGGAACAATGATAGATGTTATGGGCCAGTAGAGGTGACCAGGGGACATTGTGGAAGCCCTTTCCCCAGGAGGAAAGCAAAATCTTTCCCTCGGTGGATCCCCCCCAAATGGATCCCCCCAGTGGATCCCCCAGAGCAAGGAAGAGGTACTTGTCCTGGGATTGAGATTCAAAAGATTCTAGAATTCTCTAATCAAGTTGCAGAGGAGGCCAAAGTCCTTGGTTCTGAGGTTTTCTCTTCAGATGCTTCTGTTTCAGGGTGAGTGGTTTGTTAAACTCCAAGGATTACCATTTGGTAATACCTGGATGTGCCATCATTGGTAGGATTAAACATAAGCCAGAAAGAGGAAGATGGGGGAGTGGGAGAGAAAGAAGAACAGAGCATACACAGTAGAAGACACACACGTGAGAGAAACCTACCAAGGTGGAGAGAATTGTGCCTTGTAGGACCAGTAGCCTAGTTGTCTCCCTGTCTCAAAGTTCCCTTGAGGGACTGAATTTTCTCTAGAATTTAAGCCTTTCCAGCACTTAGCAAGGAGCCCATTGTGTGGTTGATGCTCAGTAATGAATCAATTACTGCAAATGAATTACATCTTCCATTGGAGTGAGGCTAGGATGGGGCATGCAGAGCTCACCAAGCTGCCACCTGGCCCAGACCTTTGGGACTTTTTCTCCCCTGAGATGGTAAATCATTTGTTGGGCAGCCAAGTAATGTAGTTACCTTTACTCCAAACAGAATCAACAGGAAATATCAACTGGTAGTTAGGGTTCAGTTCTGGAAATAATCATGTTTCCTACCCAGGTCACCCTGGCTTCAGGTCCTCAATTGTCTGATTGACAAAGGTTGCGAGAACTCTGTATTCACTTATTAGTCTAATGGACAGACTATATGGTGGCTTCCAAGGGCAAAGCTGCTTTTATGTTCCCCTGTAATCCTTGGGCATAACTTACCACTGGGGAACATCTGCATTATCTAATTTATTCCTTTGAAGCATTTCATTTTTGTTGTTTGCTGCTTAAAGGTCATTTCCAAATAAATGTGGAACGAAAGGTCACTGCACCCAGCAGAAAAATCATCATAAAGCAGCGTTGGTCCTGTTCAATTCCAATGCCGTCCTCCTTGCTGGCAGAGCCTGTTGTTTTGGTTGTATGTGGCTAATTGTGTCGCCTTTTGCTTCTCGGCTCTGGATTTGGGGATGGGAGTTAGCAGTTGAATGGCAATAGGTACAAATCTCATTGCAAATCTTTGTTTATGGAAGTGCAGGCTAAGGTGCAGGGGCGGGAGATGGGGATTAAGTCATTTCCAGAGATCCCCAAGGAGTAATACAAGTTCTGGCTGGCATTACTGAACAACCATGCTCCTGGCCCAGATGAGTTGGATGCCAAAGACTTGTAGATGAAATTGTGGATTTGCTGAGCAGGATTTTGGAGGAACACAAGGAAGGAAGATTATGGCAAAAGACCAAGGACGTTCAACTTTGTCTGTGTTTTCCAAATAGTTAAGAAGGAAACGACCTCAAACCAAGACTTGTTAATCTACTGCCAGTCCCAGGTGTGTTCTTAGAATAGCGTACACTGTAGATGGTTTGTGTGCACTGAAAGACTTGAACTACAAAGAAGAAGCTGTTTGGCATTATCCATTGGCTTTGTTGGCTGGTAGATGTGCTGTGGATGTGGTACCGTGGGATTTTAACAAGGTGTTCAAACCACTTGGGCCTGATGATTGGACAAGCTGCGTGGGCTTGAATGCTGCCCATAAGGGCAACATCCCAGGTAAGCGTGGGTCAAAACAGAGGGAAGGGTATCTGCACATAAAGATGGGTTGCCAGGATAAGAAAAAAGAGTTGTGGTTAGGAAGATCAAGAGGATCAAGGAGGAAGACAAACTGGCAAAGAACAGTGGGAGGACCAGAAGTGAGATTTGTGGTTGGGAGAGAAGAGAGAGAGAGGTGGCTTGTGTAGAGCATGTAGAATTCCACAGACTGGCTTAAATTGAAAGAGTGGGACAAAGGTTCTGTGCTAAGTGCTGTACCTGGACTCTTCCTGCATCACAGCAGCTCTGAGTTCTCTCATTTTATAGATGATGAAACAGAGGCGCCAGTCAATAAGAGCTAGAGGCAACGTGGCAATCCTGGTTGTTGGACTCCAGGGCTCATACCCTCAACCACTTACCACATGGCTCTCTGAGGATACAGCTGACACAACACACAGGAGGACCTCAAACACTGGGGGAAGGATGTCAATGAGGTGTCATTACTGCCTATCAGATTTGAAAAAAAAAAATTCCCACTCACCAATACTGAAAGTGGAATTTGGAGAAATCTTTCAGAAGTGTGATTTGGCAGTATCTATCAAGATGAACATGCACATACCCCATGACCCAGCTTGCACTTCCAGGAGTGGATCCTGTAGAAATATCCTCATCAGCACTTAAAGATATATAAACAAGAGTAATCATTAGAGCATCGTCTATGCTAGCAAAAGATTAGAAACATCCTAGAAGTCCTTCAGGAGGGGACTGGTCAACTAAAATACAGTTCATCTCCACAATGGAATACCATGCAGCACGAATAAGAAGGAAGAGGCAGAGACATATGGATGGGCTTTGGGAGATATCTATGGTGAGAAAAGCAAGTGCAGACTAAGATAAATATGATATTATACAATAATGTAATTTAATAATTATGTAATTAATATAATTATATATTGTATAAATATAGAGATATATGAATATACATATGTGGGTATATATGTGCATTTGTATATATGCATATGCATGTATATGTACATATGTACATATACACACAGATACATATACATATATGCACATGTATACATATGTGTGTATATATATAAATAGGTGTGTGTGTATACATATATACACATATACATATATACACATGTACATTTATGTTTGTGTTATATACACATATACATATGGGACGATTTTTTTTCTTTTTTATTCTTTTTGATATTTTCCAAATTGGAGAAGGACAAGGCACAACATGAGAAGAATCAGTAAGGCCGCACAGACAGAAGCTGTGTGCCATGAGGAGGGCGGGCAGGACCCACCCTTCCCCGTCCTCGGAGCACTCTGAGAGGGTGTATGCTCAGCCGTATCACACTCCGAGGGGAGCGGCATGGGTGGTGAGGGGCCTGGGCTAGGTCATCAGAAGAACAGTTGGAAAAACCCATATTCAGGTAGGAAGAGGGAAGAGTTGGGATGGCCTGAATGCTGCCATTAGGTAACCGCAAAAAGGTGTAGGAGGTTCCAGAGGCAAAGCTAGAACTACTGGGTAGAAATTCCACGGGGAGAGACACAACCCACTTACCAGATTGGCAGTGGGGTCCTTGTCACACGGAGGGTTCAAGAAGAGGCCACACATCCACTTCTAGGGGATGTTGTAGAGGGTGTTTATGCATTTTGGTGTGCCACACCCCCAGATCAGCCAATGACCACCGATCTGGTACAGCCATCGACTAGAATGAGCTAAGGCAGTGATTCTTCACCGTGTCTCTGCCTTGACACTCTAAAGGATTTGTGGCCCTTCAACCCCCAACAGTGTCCCCAGGGCAGTTATTCTCAATTACAGGACCTTGCCAATCCAGATGTATCTCAGACACTCCTGTCATTAGTGTGGGGGCATGCCTCAGTCTCTGCCTGTAAAATGGGCATGGTATATCAGTAATTAGCTTCAAAGGTTGTTGTGAAGATCAAATGAGTTGCAACAAGTAAAGACTTTAGAGTGGAACTTTGTGCATGATAAAGTATTAGCTATTATATATAATTTTTAAAAATTCCTGAAATATCTGCCTGCCCTCTCCACACCTATCCCTAACCTGACCAGTTGAGAATCTTCAGTCTAAGCTAGAAGGAGATCTTTGAACCAATGGATTCATTGGTGAATTCAGCAAATTTGTTTATTGAGTGCCTACGGTGCAGATTCATTTCTTTAGGTGCTGGTGATATAAGGCTAAACAATATTGGCATTGTCTATGAGCTCTGGAGCTTTCGTTCCGGTAGGGAAGACACAGACCAATCAAACACAACACAACACGACCCCTCCCCCTTTCCCCTACAAATAAAAACAGATAAATGACGTGTTGTAAGTTAAGTTTTCATCTGCTGATCCCAAGATCCACACCCTTTTCTGTGCCCCCTTCATTCAATGAATATTTAATGATCACCTCTAAGTATTTAACATCCACCCTGCTGTGCGTTGTTCTATGCCGAACCACCAGCCCTTATTGACACCTCTGGTTCCTGAAGTCTGTCCTTGAAGCTGAACTTTCTAATTCCCAAAGCCCAAAGAGAAAAAAGGATCTGCCTCTCTCTCCAGGCCGGGCTTGCTTCAGAGGCTGGACCAGTGGGTTTAGCCCACTGCTGCTCCCCGTGACACGTCAGCCACTGGCTCTGTGTCCCAGTTCCCTCTAGGTTGTCTTTATCTGGCTGTAAAAAGGTTATGTTAGCCTCTAGTCAGTTCCTGTCAGATCACTAAGGGACCTCAGAGCTCACACAGGCCCTGAGAGAGAAATCTGGTTGAAAAGTCGAAGGGCTGATGGCTGGCAGCATAAACGTCATCGAGGGCTGCTTGTCATGCTGATGCGCTAACTGCCCTCTCTGGTTTCATGACTGACTTGAGAACTCTGGGGTCCTAGGTACTACAGAGGGATTTGTCTCTGGTTCACAGGCCCTCACAGATACCCTATCTCAGCTCATTTTCAAGGGTCAAAGCCAGCCTCTGCCAGCAGCACACAGCTGTGGCCCAAATGTCCAACTTACTTAGCCTGGCAACTTACCCCGTAGTTTATTATAGACACTCTATAATTGAAGAGGAGCATCAACTAGTTGGAGGGAATCAAGAGGAAATCCACAACGAGGCTGAGAGGATTGGGAAATGGGACTGATGTAGGAAGAGCCTAGGCTCAGAGGAAGAGCCTAGCAGAGGAGAACAGAGCTGAGAAAAGGCCCATTTTACACATTATCGCATAGAAGATAGTGACAAACTGCAGTTGAGCCTTGCTGAAGAAAAGGATTAAACTGTATCACAAGAGATTTCAGTTAGACCAAGCAAAATTTGATAGCAGAATACTACACCTTATTGAATCTAAGACTCCATCAATCTGAGGATGTGCTATTATTTTGAGAACCACCAAGAAAGAAAAAGAAAAACATATTGCCCAAAAATGACATGACTTGCTTGTACTTAGAAATTTTAAATTTTACTTATTAAAAGAACTCTTTTATACTTAGTTTTATATTATGCATATACATAAAGGAAAATATACATAGATGCATACATATATATAAATATATATGTTATGAATACATATGAAGCAAAGATAATTAAAATTAATTGGAAGGGGAATCACTTCCTGAAACTTCCCCATATCTGAGCTTGATGCTTCTCAATCACTTTTCAAGTCAGAGCATTTAGGTAGTATTTTTTTTTCTCATACAGTATAATCTCCACCTCGAGTGTTGCTGACCTAGCATTTCTTAAAAGAATCCATAAAAAAAAGAATCTCTTGATTTAAGCCAACTTTGTAGATTTAAGCCAAATATGTAGAGGAGCATTTCTCAGCTTGAGCATCATCCAAATGTCCTAAAGGGCTTGTGGAAACAGAGGTTGCTGGACCCCACTCCCAGAGATTCTGGTTCAATAGGTCTGGCGTGGGGCCTGGGAATTTGCATTTCTTGCAGGATCCTGGGTGCTGCTGATGTGATCCAAGGACCACACTTTGAGTAGCACTGATGTAGGACTGGCCCACTCTGCCTCCTTCAGGAATGTTACTGAAAACATTTGATTCCCCACCTCCTCACCTGTTCTCCATGACCATCTATCTCCCAGGGGCCAAAAGAGTCCCCCTCTGCTTCTTCCCAACCTCCAAGGCCCTACTGAGAATTTTATGCCTGTGCTTCCACTGTTGGAGCCTGATCAGGCCGTGATCGCTGCTTCCCACGTGCCACCTGGCTGGTGGCAATTGTAACATTGCAAGATGAATCAGATTTCTGAGATGCCAAATTGGGGTAGGGTGGTAGTTTGTGCATCTTAGAATCAACAAGATACAGTAGTTTACCTTCTCTGCATGCCTTGAGGGAGGGTGAGGCTCAGGCCAACCTGGAGGCAGAGGTGGGAGCTTCCCCTTAGTCCCCAAGCCTTCTGGAGCTACTCAGACAGCAGCTAGCAACCAGCACTGCTGACGGTGGGAACCGAGCTGCCAGTGCCCTGGTTTGCCCTTATGCCTTATGTTACCAGGAGGGAGGATCCAGCCAGATGGTTTCCTCTGGTGATTCTAACAGAAACCACCCAGTCGTTTTTTTTTTTTTATTTTAACAATGCTGTTAGAAAGCCTCCAGTATCATTCAGCATGGCACTCTAATGAAAAGGGGAAAGGCCTTCCTTGTGCTCTGCGGGTTAAATAATAAAGAGCAGCTGTAAGTGGAGGGACAGGCGGCATGAGCTCATGGCAGCGGGGCTGCTTGTCTTCATTAGTGTCATCTGCAGAAAGCTTCATCTTAGACGTGGGGTGGGCCCTGAGGTCGCCCAGCTGGTCTCTCCAGGAGACTGCAGAGATCAGCTTGGCCTTGTTTTCGAGAGTTTAATGAACTCCGTGGCAGGCAGAAGCGCCCTGATGTCTCCCTTCCGTTCTTGTTGCCCGAAGAGTGTCTCTTCTTTGTCTGAGATGGTGGTTCTCAACTGGGGGCTATTCTGCCCCTCAGGAGACATTGGCAATGTTGGGAGACATTATCGGTTGTCACAACTGGGAGAGGGGGCCCCTGGCATCTAGTGGGTAGAGGGATGCTGCTAAGCATTCTACCATCCACAACAAAGAATGATCCAGCACAAAATGTCAATAGTGCTGTGCTTGAGAAATGCTGGCCTAATAAACAAAGCAACCACTGAATCCAAGATGTTGTTCTGGACCGTTGCATTCTCTTTCTTGAAATCTGGAGGAAAGAATGAAGAGAGGAAATAAAACGACTCTTTAGGCAGTATCCACTGCAGTCCTCCTGCAGTGTGATGCTGTAATTGCTAATAAAAAGCTGTAAGACACTTGGCACTTTTGGATGGTTTCTCCTGATATTGAAACAAAAAAAGAAATAGCACATGCACAGACTCACAGACTGCTTAAGGAATGAATTTTATTCAAAAACCCTGTGTTCCTCACATTCGATGTCTATAGGAATATCATGGGGATCTGGTTAAAATGGAGATTCTGATTCATCATGTCAGGGTGTGGCCTGAATTTTGCATCTCTGCCAGGCTCACCACTTGGGAGCTCCTAGGCGGTGTCCGTGTTGCAAGCGCATAGTCACACATTGAGAAGCAAGGCACTAACCTGACCTTTGGTATTCCTAAGCCTGTGGGGGGCCTGGGATTGTGGCTCCCACCCGTCATTTACATTTGGATAACAGGAGAGGCCTTTGCAAAGCTCTGTGCATGAAGAGTCAGCTTTCCTTCACACGTGTGATGTGATGTGGCGTGACTGACTCATCCTGGTTTGCCCAGAACTGTTGCAATGTAAACCAAAAGTCTTGCATCCAAGAAATCTTTCAGTCCTTTGAAAACAGGACGGTTGGTCACCCGGTGAGCCCCCCTATATCCCCAGGGGTAAGGTAAGGTTGGACCTTTCGAATTTCCTTTAATGAGGAAGGCTCTGAAAAGGAAAGGGGACTCAAGGAAAGCTTTTTATTTAGTTATGTCAGTTTCTCTCCTTTTCTGGGAATAGAAGCAGGTATGATGTCAGGAAACTCCACTGCCTAACATCGGGGCACATTTTGTGTCACCCGGAGGATTGTGTTTCTCCTCTTTTACCTGTAAATTGTGCTGTTCACCAAAATGTCCCTCAGCCTTCCGTCTTTCCTTCCTCGTATCCCTGCTACCCACTGCTTCCAGACTTTTCCTCATCTCCTCCTTTGAGCAGGCCACACCCCTACTCTAAAACTTTCAGCATTTCCTGACAAAGTTCTCAAGGATTTTGCCCTCAAGGGAATAAATTTTGTAGTGGGTAGAAAAAAAGTGTAAGATGTCCCCAAACTCTTAAGTAGCTCGTATTCTCAATGGGTGACAAATATATATGACTCATCTTTTTAAAAGGTCAAGATTTTATATTACTAAGGTCTGCCATGCTAGACGGAGTGCAGGGTCTGTGTTGATGTGGATTTGCAGGTGAATTAGGGCAGAATCAGTAAGGATACCATCTAAACCCTCCCTGCTGTGGCTTAGCCAACTTCAGTGTAGTTGGCCAAATACCCCTGGTTAATTTCTGCCTCTGGGCCTTTGCTTAAACTAGTCTCCCCATCAAGACTGCCTTTTCCTTTCCTCTCTGCCTACCTACATCCTTTACTGTTCTATAAGGATCTCACCGTCACCATCCCCTTCACTCTTCCAGCCCTTCATGATCCCTGTTCTAGGACTTCCAGCATTTAATCGATGTGGTACTGGTTTCCAACTGAGTAGTAACCACAGTCTGGCCCAATAAGGGTTCAAAGACTGGGCAGCCTCTTCAAGAGAAGAGAATGAATAAGCATTCACGGTCGGGGAGACCATCTTAGGATGAGCCCACCAGCCTCCTGGACCAGCAGCTGCACTGACTTCTTTGATTAATTTCGCACTTAGGGCTTTTTGTGAGATCACGTTCTAGAAGTCTTGCCTGGGAGTGTGCACTGTAAAAATTGAGTCTTAAAAAAATGTAGGTCACGACTCATTTATTTGACAAATACTTATTAAATGTCTTCTCTGTTTACCGGAGGGAGGGCACACATTCATTATAATTCCCTTTAGGGTTGAAAAACCTAATTGGTATACATGTTAGAACAGCAATGGACAAGGGGTGGGAGCTACTGACATAGTTAACTGTTTTGCGTGGATATATTTACATTGTTGTTTTCCTGGTTTCTGGAAGCCAAGGACTGTGTGTTTCATTTATTCTCTACCCCCTGCAGCCGTGACTCCCAGCTTAGGGTTCCTGAGCTTGAAGGACTGCCTAGTATCGTGTTTATCAATTATTAATGTTTCCAAAGGCCAAACGAGGCAAATTAAAATCCAATTTCTTTTTGCTTTTGGCTGGAATGACAGCCTCTTAGTTCTGTAGCCCTGATATCTCATGTTGATCTGAAGCTCTGATTGATGGTTACATTAGTGTGTCTTGGATGAATAAAAAATGGGGAAAAGAATTAATTCTTGCTTAACATTGACCAAAAAACTATTTTTTGGGGGGTGTGGGGGTTAGAGAAATAATAATAGGGTGATTTATAGTTAGCACAGAGATGGTTACACACTAGATAATCAATGCTTGTTAAAATGAACACAAAGTAGATTTTGGTATTAAAATGGACTACAGCATGCTTCCCCACTATGGCTATAGAAAGTTCTGGAAGAACTCAGCATAGCCCTCTCAACTCCAGAAGCAGGCACCTCAGGAGACGACATTCTAAAGTCCAAATGCCATGTGGCCCTGTGATAGCAGCTGGATATGTATCAGGGGCCCTGCATGAAGCCCCACTTTTTGTACTTTTCTGGGGATGGAGGTAGGAGAAAAGGAGTCTTAGACTTGAACACTTTGCCCTGAAATTGTGGTTTCCTGGGAGTATCCAGGGAGCATTTGAAATGGCCAGAGGAATGGGGTCTCTGGTGGGTAGTGGGAGCCCACACGTCTGTGGGAGCCTCAGGGCTCAGATGTTCTGTCTGAGCCAAGGCCCCGTCAACCATCTGTCTGTGAAACTAGAAGGCAAGAGAGTGAACGGCAGTGTGACAGGCTTGCCTGGTGGTGACAGGCAGTCCCCAGGGGCTCCGAGAGGAGCACGTGCATGGGGGAGGGAGGGAGGGACTTCCTTGGGCCTTTGGGTCTCATCACGTGGAGACTACCTTATTCTGCAGCTGGCCTGTTGAGGAGCTAATGAGGTGAGGAAAATTCTTGGGAAATGATTGATTAAAACAAATCGTGGAAATTTTCAAGGGAACCTGACTCTCCAAAGAGCTGAGTGTTTCAAACATGCAGGTGGCTTTGGATATAAGCACGGAGAGTCTGTTTTATTGACTGAGAGTCTTGTGCTGAGGATTAGGGGTACCTTGACTGGGCTTCACTACTGACTTTAGGTCTTATTGAAGCCCAGGGAGCCTCGTTTTCTGTATTCACCTTCTATTATACCTAATTAAGGTATTTTTAAATTATAAAAGGAACGTAACCTTATAGAAAGGAGAAAAAGTTCTATAGTCTCATTACCCGATGCCCCAACTACTGTAATTTGTATGAATTCCCTTCCAGTCTTCTGTTACTTGCATATTTTTTTACTATTGTAATAACAAATGGCATATATTTTTGTATATTGATTTTTTCACAAAACACAATATCATACTTTGTTTCCTATGCTGCTACAGTGTTTATCATTTTGACTCACTGCATAAAAGTCCACTGCATTTATGTTCCGTAATTTATTGAACAATCCTTCTTTCGTTGAGCATTAGAGTGATGGGTATCTTTTTCTCCCTATATTTAAAAAAGTTTTATTAAGCAAGTTCCTGGGAAATCACCCTGCTGTGCCAACCCCCTAGCAGGAGCAGAGGGCACAGGGCGATTTGCAGGGCCCCGTCGTTCTTTTAATTAGACAAATGGTTTTCTGAGTGCCTTTTACGTGTAAGGCTTTCTGTCTGTGTTATTATCTGTTGCAGGCTCCTGTTGAGGTTTCTGGAATATGTGGCAAGACTGTAAAGCCTCGCCTGTTATGACGACTTCAGGTAAAAGGCCAGTGTGAATCTGGGTAACGTCTCACATAGTCTTTTAAAATAGTTGTGGAAGTCTGACCATGAAAATAACTGTAGTATTCAGGATGTGTTAAGGATGTGGAACAAGAATGAGCATTTGTTAGCGGTATATCTGGAAAGTACTTGAAATATTTTTATTAGCTTTGGTATTCTGACCCATTTCCCTGTAGTCTTGCTTACGATAGTCATTGTCATGGTTAAGCTGGAAAGCTGTGACTCTAATCTGACAGCGGAGGATGAATAGGGACTCACAGATGAGTGAAATGTGGGAGAAGTGGGGCTGATGGTAGAGCTGGGTTCCAGCCCTGGCTCTGGCACCAACCAGCTCTGCATCCAGGGTCCGTGCCGCCATCTGTCAAGTGAGAGGCTTGGACCAGAAGCTCTTGGAGGCTCTTCCCAGTGCTCAATTTTATGGTGTAAGCTCCAGCCCCGTGTATATGTGTGTGTGTGGTAAGGCTGCTGCAACAAAATAGCACAGACCCAGTGACTTAGAAATTATTCTCTCACAGTTCTGGAGGCCAGCAGCCCCACATCAGGGTGTCGGCAGGATTAGCCCCTTCTGAGGGCCACAAGGGAAGGATCTGTCCAGGCCTCTCTTCTTGGTGTGCAGATGGCCGTCTTCTCTGTGTCTTTTCATATTGTCTCTCCTCTATGTGTGTCTCTGGGTCCAAATTTCCTTTTTATAAGGACTTTAATGATTTCACCTTAACCTGATTACCTCTGTAAAGACTCCATCTACAAATAGGTCACATTCTGAGGTACTGGGGGTTAGGACTCTAACTCCTGAATTTTGCGGGAGGCACAATTCAACCCATAAGAAGCCAAAGAATGGAGGCTGAATTAGGAAGCCTGGTACCTCCCTGTTAGGTGCCCCACTCCGTTACCACAGAAACATGGTGTTCTCCTTTTCTCTTCCTTCCTTCCTTTTCTTTCTCTCTCTTTCCTTCCTTACTTCCTTCCTCCCTCCCTCTCTCTCTCTCTTTCTCTCTCTCTCTTTTTCTCTCTCTTTCTTTCTTTCTCTCTCTCTCTCTTTCTTTCTTTCTTTCTGTCTCTCTCTCTGTCTCCCTCTCTCTCTTTCCTTCCTTCCTTCTTTTCCTTCCTTCCTTTTCTTTCTCTCTCTCTCTTTCCTTCCTTCCTTCCTCCCTCCCTCCCTCTCTCTCTCTTTTTCTTTCTCTCTCTCTTTCTTTCTCATTCTTTTTCTTCCTTCCTTCCTTCTTCCTTCCTTCCTTCCTCCTTCTTTCCTTCCTCCTTCCTTCTTCCTTCCTTCTTCTTTCCTTCCTTCCTTCTTTCCTTCCTTCCTTCTTTCCTTCCTTCCTTCCTTTCTTTCTTTTCTCTCTCTCTCCCTCCCTCCCTCCTTTCCTTCCTTCCTTCCTTTCACTCTCTCTCTCCCCCTTCCCTCTTCTTCCCTTCCTCCTCCCTCCCTCCTTTCCTTCCTTCTTAGTTTTTCAAGGATACAAAAGAATTCCTTAAAGACATTTGGATAAAGCCTTGTTCCAGATTCACAGCTGTGCTCTTGCAGTCTGTGACCTGGCACTCTTTTGCTTTGGCAATTAAATCAGAGAATCAGAGCGTTCAACATAGGAAGGACCTCAGAGGTCACCTGGTCCAACTCTTAAGTTTTGCAAGTTCAGAGAAGGCAAGAAACCGGCCCAAGGTTGCCCAGTGAGTTACCTGCAAAATCGGTGCTCAAACTGCAGTGCCCCGCTTCCTTGGAACAGGCCTGTGTGCTCCATCCTTGATTGCTTCTGTCGCTGCTGCCACCCCAGAGAAGAAGCTGGCAGGTCCTCCAATCCAAGGTCACACATGGCTTAAGTGACAAATACCTCCCTTAATGTCCACGAGAGCACTGTCATGCACAAACCCACAGACCCAAAGGAGGGCTTTTCTGAACAAGAACTCAGGTGTCTGAGAGGCTCTTTGGCTAGGAGATATTTTACTATTTTTATTCACCCTCCGTAGACATTTTTTGGGAAAAATTGAAAATGATGTGGTTAAGGATGAGCTAGGTTTCCCTACAGTGATTTGTCATGGCAGTGGGGGGTTGGGAGGGTGTGGGAGGTGGAGGAGGTTGGACCAGCAGGCAGAAATGCTGGCAGGAATATGGAAAGCGAGTTAACTTAGGGAAGTAGATGGATCATTCGGGAAAATGGAGTTCCTGGTGGGAAGTCGGAAGTTCCAGGCACCTGTCTGCCTGTGCAGCCTTCCTCCTGATGGCAGAGGGATGGGGGAGAGTGGGGTTGTTGAATATTTTGCTCAGGGCAATTCCTGGTGCTTGGGGGCTTCTCGGCTTCTTGTGGTAGAAATGATACGAGTCAGAGTATATTAGTCTCCTGTGGCTGCCATAACAAAATACCACAAACTGGGTGACTTAAAACTACAGAAACTGATTCTCTCAGAGTTCTGGAGGCCAGAAGTTTCGACATCTGAAATCAAGATGTCGGCAGGGCCACGCTCTTTCTGAAGGCTCTGGGGGAGCATCCTTCCTTGCCTCTTCCAGCTTCTCGTGGCCCCAGGCGTTCCATGGCTTGTGGCCGCATCACTCCGGTCTCTGCCTCCGTCTTCACATTGCCTTCTCTTCTCTGTGCCCCTGTCTTCTCCCTTTCTGTCTCTTATAAGTAGTACACATGTCATTGGATTTAGGACCCATCTGGTTAACCCAGGATGATCTCGTCTTTAGACCTTTAGTTTAATTACATCTACAAAGACCCTTTTCCCAAATAAGGAAACATTCACAGGTACCAGGGGTTAGGGTTTGAACATATCTTTTTGGGGGCCACCATTCAATGCACTACACAGGGCTTCTCAGGGGCCCTCACAAGTGGCCACACATGTCCAGCCCTGGCCTCGTTCCCACCCAGCTCAGTCTGAGGGGGTCTGGAGAGCCTTGGGGTCTGCTGCTGTCTTTGACTGTGGATGGTTGAGGGACAACCTCCCCACCTTCTTCCCTTCTGCACTCCAGGGGGCTTCCCTCCCCACCATCCCATCTTCTGTGGCTCCTGGCTTGCTGGTCCCATTCCCTGGGGCGAGGGGGACAGTAGGAGACCACCGTCCTCCCTGGGAAGGTTCACCCAGCCCTACCCTGTCCCTACATGAGCTCTCTCTGAACCACAGCTAATCCACAAAAATGAGTTTTATTTCTGTTCCCCAAGAAAGGAATAAAGCTGCTTGGAATCCTGGCTCCTTCCCCATTCCCTGGGGCCTCTTAGGATATTTGTAGGCCCCTAAAGAGCTCCTCCTGCTTTTAGAGATCTCACACCATATTGCACCAAGCATATTAAAATGCTCCCGTGTTCCACATTAAGTACTTTAAAGACTTTTATAATTTTGCTTTTGAAATTATTTGGCTTTAAGCTATTTAATTTATGATTGGCTGTGATTTCTTGGCCATTATTATGCATACTTACGAATTTTCTTGAAGTGAGAAAAGCTAAGCCTGAGATTGTTTTTCGAATGTAATTAAATTTTTATGAATACCAAAGTCAACGATTAACAAGATTTTATAGACATTGAAACATTTACTAATTTAAATTTCTAAATTTCTAAGGTTGTTTTTTTGAGCCAAAAATCCAATATATTTTTTCAATTCTTTACCATTTCATAGGCCCCGGGAAAATGTGGAGACCGCAGATGCTATGTCTACTAATTTCTGATTGCTGAGATGGCCCTGCCTTTTTCCTGGTCTCGTCCCTCCTTCCCACTAGGAATTGGATTTTCTCTTTCCCAAATCCCAGGCTCCCCCGGTGGGGTGTTCAGCCCCTATTTCCAATCTCCTAAGATTGTCGACTGCTTCCCTCCTTGGGCTGGGTGGGGTCAGGACTTCTGGCTTTAGTTGTAGTCTCCCTTACACTTTCCCTCCATCCTGAACATCCTTATTCTGAGTCTCTCTGTGGACTTTTTTGCTACATAACCAACCCTGGCCTGATTTCCCAATTTTCACATTGTGGCCTTCCTCAGTCTGGCCTTGCCACCCCCATCTCAGTGATAGCCAGCTTCACGGGCTTGAGACCTGTACAGTTGCACAGGGCCCCACGCTCAGAAAGGCTCTGCACTTGGTTTAATGCTCTGCTGTTGCCATCTTGAGAGTCCTATAATTTTATCTTTGAACTCGGGTTTTGTGAGCAAAGTCTGATGGGACAATGGAGTCTGCAATGAGCAGGGGAGAGATGCAGAAGAAAGGAAAAGGCTTTATATTTTAGTACTTTTTTGTGTGTGTGTGAGGAAGACCAGCCCTGAGTTAACATCCATGCCAATCCTCCTCTTTTTGCTGAGGAAGACTGGCCCTGGACCAACATCTCTGCCTATCTTCCTCCACTTTATATGGGACGCCACCACAGCATGGCCTGACAAGCGGTGCCTCAGTGTGTGCCTGGGATCCGAACCCGGGCCGCCAGCAGCGGAGTGCGCGCACTTAACCGCTATGCCACGGGGCCGGCCCCTATATTTTAGTACTTTTAATGGACTTTTTTCCTGCCTTCTGAATAAAGAACCTCCCATTTTTATTTTGTACCAGGCCCCACAAATTATATAGTTGGTCCTGACTAGTAATGATGGGGGGCGCGGATGGAGTGTGGGTCTTGGTGGTTCATAGAACAGTTGGAGAAAGGTGTCAGTGGAATTAGATGCTTCCAGGTCAAAGGAAGTGTATTTGTTTTTTATGGCTGCTGTAACAAATTATCACAAACTTAGTGGCTTCGAACACCATAAACTTATTGTCTCACAGTTCTGGATGTCAGAAGTGCTAAAATCAAGGTGTCTGCAAGGATGCACATTCCTTCTGCAGGTTTTAGGGAAGAATCTATCTCCTTGCCTTTTCCAGCTTCTAGATGCCGCCTGCATTCCTTGGCTCATGGCTGTGTTGCTCTGACCTCTGCTTTCATTGTCACATCTCCTCGCACTCTGACTTTGCTGCCTCCCTCTTTTCCCACCCAAGGACCTTTGTGATTTCAGGGGCCCACCCAGATAGTTCAGGATCATCTCCCCATCTCAAGATCGTTGACTTAATCACATCAGCAAAGACTCTTTTGCTGTATAAGGTACCTATTCACAGGTTTTAGAGATTAGGACTTGGACATCGTTGTGGGGGGTCAACGTTCTGCCTACCAAGGGAAGCTATTCGTTTTCTAGCTTAAATCTCTAAACACTCACCCAGGACACATCAGGTTTTGTGGTTCTGAAGTTTATACAATTTTAAGCATCCTCTTTAAGAAAAAGATTAAAAATGTAGGTATGAGAATGAATATTACTTTAGCATTAAAAAGGAATCACAAACCTTAGATTGAGGTCCTTTTCTTCTGAGGCTTCTTTTGGCACTTATCAAATGCTGCCGGCAATGCGTACCCTGGATCCCTCGCCACCCAGAACACTCTCCACTCCCAGCAACCCCCTTACGGGAGGTAGGGGCCCTGAGCTCTGGCCATTGTCTCTCTATCCACCAAAAGAAGGGGATTATCTCCTGTTGATTTGTCCTCACTGGCTGAAGAGACTGCCCAGCAGTGGAGGGCATGGATGTTTCCTGAGGAATAAGACAAGGAAAGAAGCAGCTAAATAATAATGCAACAGCTTTCGTAATAAGCCTTAATTTACAATGCACAATAAGTGCAATGCCCCAGCATCCAGACTGGAAGCATTGTGAGGGCAGAGGGTGTGTCCGTCTCGTTTACTAGTGTGTACCCAGTGCCTCAGACATGCCTGTCGCACAGTTGGCGTGCAGTCAACATTTGCTGAATGACTGAATGAAACAATGGGTTATTCACGTGATCCATATGGCTATAGAGGACGAAGTAGAACGTTTTTGTCCAGTGAATCCCTGTAGTAAACCTATCGAAGTGGCCTCCATCGAATTACTTATGAGACGCCACAGAGTTGTTTGAAGCAAATGTGGAAAATATGGAAAACTGATTAATGCCGATTATCATCTCAGAGACACGGCTGATTTCATATTTAATCAGTGGTGGTTTTTATCTGGTAATTCCATATCTTATTAAGCTGGCAGTTGAGCAAGCTTGGGTTTGCATTTGAAATGCTTATCACAGTACTGGAAACTTCTCTCCCAACAATAGATTTACATAAAGGCAGTAGAACCTGCACTTTTATGCCCTCCCTTGATCATGGCTGGTGCAGGGTCAGAACCAAACATTAGACAAAGGTGAGAATGGACCTGACTGCTGCCTCAGTTTCTCCCTCAAGCCCTCGAGGGCGGCTCTTCCCTGTAAGAGGCTCAGAATAGTGGCTTCAAGTCACTGGTGTCTCCTTTGGAGGGTGCTTAGGTAAGAGGCTGGTCAGAACCTCCTCTTCACTGGTTTATCAGTCATATTGGAGAGCAAGGGTCAAGGGCAACCAGGTCTGTTCCACCTGTTGGGGAGGTACTGCCAAAGCGCTTGCAGGCATTTCCATTTAGGAAGTCCTGTGATGTCATAGGTCCTGATGATGTTATCAGAACCTGAAATAAGCAAGACCCAAAGGGATAGAGGGGATCGTGCACATAGGATGGTTGATTGTAGGTATATTTCTGCAATGATTGTGCCGGATTACAAAGACTGGTTGGCAGTTGATTCTCTTTATTGCATTTTATGGTGAATCAAATGCTAACTAGTGCCTTGATTGAGGCTGGATGCTTCTTGAAGGGCATCTTAAATTTTAAAGAGTGATTTTTATCATTATTTCATACTAAGGAGATTTATTTTATGGGATTGCACTAGGGTTTCTCAGTCTTGGCACTGTTGACATTTGGGGTCAGATAATTCCTTGTTGTGGGGGCTGTCTTGGGTCTTGTTGGAAATGTAGCAGCATCCCTGGCCTCTACCCACCAGCACCCTCCCACTTGCCTAATGTCCCTTGTGGGGCAAAATTGAAAGCCATTGGATGATACTATCAAGTCATGACGGAAGTAGCTGGGACAATCTGATCCAGTATACAAATATTACTTCTATCATAACTCTCAAGAAGGTCTTTAATATGTAAAGTGTAGCCAACAAATAACACTTTTGTATCTGACCAACTTATCCATTTAATAAATATTGAACATCTACTATGTGCCATGCACTAGGGACATAGCAGTGCAAAAGACAGACGTGGTACTGCTCTCATGGAGCTTGCATTTGAGGGGACCGAATAAATAAGAATGTCAGATATCAAGAAGTGCCGTGAAGAAAATAAAGAAGGGTTTGGAAGGTCTATATTAGAGTGGGTGTTCAAGGAAGGCAGAGGTGATGCTTGAGCTGAGACGCAAATGACAAGATCTAGCCAGGTGGAGTTCTGGGAGACAGACACTCCAGGCAGAGCTTCCAGGTAGTGTTCCAGAGGGAACAGCAAGTGCAAAGGCCCTGAGGCTAGAGTAAGCTTGGTGTTCCAGCAGAAGGCAGACCAGCCTGGCTGAAGCAGAGTGAGGAAGGGGTACAGGTGGTGCAGAGGTGAGCAAAGCCAGGTTGCATAGGGCTTCATAGGTTGAGGAAGGGAGCTTGAGTTTTACTCCAAGGGCAATGAGGAACCCTCAGAGGGTTTGCAGTAGTAGACTGACAGGATTGGACTTGTGTCTTTAAAAAAATCACTTTGGCTACTGTTTGGACAATGGGCCGTTGGGGGGATACACAATGAGAATCAGGAAGATTAATTAGGTGGTCAGGGCAGGATGACAAGTCAGAGCTGTCATTTTGGGCAAAGGTGGCAACAGTGGAGATGGAGAGAAGTGGATGAATTCTGGATATATGGCTGTGTTACTGCACAAAGGGCATGATCTACTCGCTGCGAGACAAAAGCCGATCGTCAAGAGGCAAGATGGTGGCAGAGAAAGGGCAGTTTATTACAGCTTGCTAGCAAGGGGGAAGGTGGCTGACTAATGTCTCAAAGAACCATCTTACAGAACAAAGACTACAGGCCAGTTATATAGAGGGCGGGTCTCCGGGTGCGGGGAGGCATCCATCTGGTCTTAGTTCCTGATAGTCTTTTGTTTCACTGGATATGCATCAGAGACTGGAGCAACACCCTATGCCCTGATCTTTCAGTTGTCATTGATGATGGCTGTCAGCATAGACTCTCTGCCCGGGGGTCATCACATTCCTAAGGAACTCAAAAGAACAAAGTTATCAACTTACGGTAGCTGGGAGGGGCCATAAAATCCATAGAGTTAGTCAGAGGTCATTCAAATTTACAATATGGTTTCTTTTCTACAATATGGCTTCCCTTATGTCAACCTTGTGTTGAGCCAGTATCAGCGGGGGATACTTAAAAAAGTCCCCTAAATAAACAACAACAAAAACTCCCTTATATTTCAACAGCACTTCTATAAACCACCTATTACTTGCACTGCTATGATCCCATTAGCTTATCTGAGCACCACTTCCAGCCCTGAGTTTATCATCCACACTTTGCCGAAGGAACCACCTGCCCCAGGCTAAGAGGCTTATCTCAGTCCTCAGGATGTGTCAGAGGTCACCCTTCAGGAAAGGGAAAGAAGTGGCAAGCAAGAAAGGATGGCGAGGCAAACCATGTGTGTTTAGTTGATCTCTGTATACCGGGGTCCAGCAGAGTACCTGACACAGAACAGAGGTTCATGAAACACTGTTGAGTAAAAGAATGAATAAATGAAGGAAGGAGAGAGCATCGAGGGATAATAAGCATTCAGGTTGCCGCGATGGGTGCCGGGCTGGGTGTTGGATGCTTCACTCTAGTCACAGCAACACGGAGAGAGCACTGTGTTCTTCCCAGACTCAGGATGGGGAGACGGAGGCTGAGAAGGATTGGGGAATTTGTCCAAGGAAGCTCACACGCCAAGCTGGAATTCCTCCTGGGCTGTCAGATTCCAAAACCTGTACTGGATTGCTACATTACCTCCTAAGAGAAACAAGATCTGAGAGAGGGAGAGAGGGAGGAAGGGAGAGAGAGGCAGAGAGAGAGAGAGAGAAGGAAAGATCCAGGACTCATTGGGCTGGACCACGTATGCCCAGCTCCTGTCTATTGTCTACCTCCCCCATCTTTTCTGCGCAGCGGCCAGCTGCTCCCCCTCGCCCACCCTACCCCCATGCTCCAGGGGAGGTGCTGGCAGGTTGCTTAGCCAGATTAAGCCACAGTGATTCCCCTGGAAAGGGCTACCATTCCGCTGCCCTGTGGTTCCTTCTCTGATTGTCAAGATCAGTTGGTTGTATGGCCTTTAGGCACTTAGTCCGCCCTTTAATTAGCCCCTGCTCTGGTCTGTTTCTGCACACTTCATCCCTCCTCCTCTCCCCCAATTTATGGAGGCTGCAGGGCACGTTTGCTCGTGGGAGCGAATAGGCATGGGCTGGGGGCTGGGCTGGAGGTAGAAGCCAGTACTTAGCTTTAAGGAAACAATGTTTTCTTCTGGTCAACACTGGGCACTTCTTACCCTAAGGGGGTGAGGCAGTTTGTATGTTTGGGTTGGGGGGGGTGTGTGTGTGTGCGCGCACGCGCGCGCGGGGTTTATTGGGAAAGATGGGAAATGGTAGGACTTGTCTCTTAGGGGTTGGCCACTCCACTTAAGGGTGCTGGTGTGGTTTAGGGGAAGTGAGAGGTTCTGCTGATCGGGGTGTCAAGTTCAGTCCTGTGAGCCCTGAATGTCTGAGGCAAGAAGAACACCATCTCTAGAGTCAGCTGGGCTTGGTTTCCCATACCGCCCTGTCAACCTGGGGTCACTACAGAGCACTCCTGAGCCTTGGTTTCCTGATCTGTAAAATGGGGTGTCTCAGGTCATTCATGCTGCTATAACAACATACCACAGGCTGGGTGGCTTATACACAACAGGAATTAATTGCTCACAGTTCTGGAGGCTGGAAGTCTGAGCTCAGGGTGGCTGCCTGGTCAGGTGAGAGCCCTCTTCTGGGTCACAGACTTCTCCTTGTGTCCTCACATGGTGGAAGGGGTGAGGGAGCTCTCTGGAGCCTCTGGTATAAGGGCACCAACCCACTCATGAGTTCCACCCACACGACCTAATCACCCACAGGCCCCACCTCCTAATGCCATCACCTGCGGGGGTTAGGATTTCGACATAAGAATTTTGGGAGGACACAGACATTCAGACCACAGCATGGGGATAACAATACCTACCCTTCAAGGCTGTTGCGGGTTTTAAATAAGATGATGATGTAAAGGGAAAGCGTCTGGCTCGAGGTTGGGGACTCACCAAATGTCACTTGCCGCCCCCTCCCCCCCTTCCCCACATTGGGTTACCCAGGCATTGCCTAGGAGCGTATTTTGAGTATATACTATAATATATGGCACTATCCCAGCTAGGGGCAGGGGGTCAGTGAGGACCTGGATTCAAACCTTGGGTCTCTGTGTTGAATACAACAGTGAAGTCAGGTCCTGCAGTATAAGCTGGCCTTAGAATCCAGATGAAGTTCTGTGGGACCTCAGAGGATGGGGACCCCATTTCTCATCACAGGTGGGATATGTGGGAGATGAGGTCAGAGCAGGGGTGCTGAGGGAGATTGCATTAAACCTGGGCCTTGAGGGATGGTGGGATTTGGATTTGGGGAACTGGGAGGCAAAGGGCAGTTCAGTAGAAATGGTATAAAGGGAGGTATAGGGTGGGGGAGGGGGAGGGAAGGCTGTGCAAGGGGACAGTGAGTAGTCCAGCCTGGTTTGGCCAGGGGGGACAAGGAGGAGAACACTGGGAGACAAACTTGAGAAGATTTAGTTAGAACCATATCATGGGAAACCTTGAATTCTAGGCTGAGGAGTTTGGACTTTACGCTGAAGGCACTGGGGAGCCATTGAAGGTTTTTGAGCATGGAAGTGACATGCTGTGTCTTAGGCAGGTTAATCTTGGCGGTGGTACACAGAACAGGCTAGACCAGGATGGAGTGGTAGAGGGTGATTGCTTTGACCTGGGTGAGAGGTCTAGAAGCTGAATCTTTATAACAGCAGTGAGAAGGGAGAGAAAGGATGGGGCTTTTTTTTTTTTTTTTGAGGAAGATCAGCCCTGTGCTAACATCTGCCAATCCTCCCCTTTTTTTGCTGAGGAAGACTGGCCCTGGGCTAACATCCATGCCCACCTTCTTCCACTTTATACGGGACGCTGAACAGGCGAACCCCGGGCGCACACTTAACCGCTTGTGCCACGGGGCTGGCCCCCAGGATGGGGCTTTTTTTTGTTGTTTATAAAACTTCTGATAACTTTTCATTATGAAAAATTTAAACATGTACAAAAGTAGGCAGAAAAATTTAATGAACCCTTATGTGCCCATTCACCAGCTTCAACAGTTATGAATTCATGGCCAATCTTGTCTAATCTCTACTTCATCCACTTGCCCCTCTCATAGTATTTTGAAGCGAATCTAAGACATTGTACTACTTCATTGCTAACTATTGTAGTGTGTCTGTGTGACTCTGTGTGTGTGTGTGTGTGTGAGGAGCAACATTTTGGAGGTTGAATTGATGGGCCAGTCTGTTTTCTCCATGTGCCTGCCACTTACATGGAATATCACACGGACTTGAAATGGCTGGTGCTATGGACGGAATTGTGCCCCTCTGAAATTCACGTATTAAAACCCTCACTCGCAATGTGACTGTGTTTGGAGATGTGGCTTTTAGGAGGTCATTCAGGTTAAATGAAGCCATAAGGGTGGGGTTCTCATCCCATGGGAGTAGTGATCTTATCAGAAGAGGAAGAGAGAGAGAGAGACCTCTCTCTGTCTCTCTCCACGTGCATGCACCAGGAAAGGCCATGTGAGGACGCAGTGAGAAGGCAGTCATCTGCAAGCCAGTTGGAGAGCTCTCACCAAGAACCGAATCTATACCCTGATCTTGGACTTCCAGCCTCCGGAACTGTGAGAAAATAAATATCCGTTGTTTAAGTCCCCGGTCTGTAGTATTTTCTTATGGCGGCCCAAGCAGACTGAGACAGCTAGTCTGGCTCTCTCCCCAGTCTGGGAATCTCCTGAGGGCAGAAACCACGCTACATCACCAGGTTCTCTTCCTGACACAGTGAGTGGATATGGTGTGATTGTCAGTGTGAATGAGGGACTTCCGCTGGACAAAAGAGCCCTGTTCCCGGGCCGGCCCTGTGGCGTAGTGGTTAATGCGCGTGCTCTGCTTCAGCAGGCCTGGGTTCACAGGTTTGGATCCCCGGCGCACACCGATGCCCCGCTTGGCAGGCCATGCTGCGGCAGTGTCCCATATAAAGTGGAGGAAGATGGGCACGGATGTTAGCCCAGGGCCAGTCTTCCTCAGCAGAAAGAGGAGGATTGGCATAGGACGTTAGCTCAGGGCTAATCTTCCTCACACACAAAAAAAACAGGCCTGTCCTATTGGATCCTCTGGTCTGTGGCCTCTGGGTAGGGGCAGTTTTTCTGCCCTGGTTACTTTCTGGTAGGGTCATCAGGTAAAATACAGGACACCCAGTTACAGTCAAATTTCAGATAAATAACAAATATGTTTTTAGCATTGCGTGTCCCAAATATTATACAAGACATACTTATACTAAAAAATTACTTGTTATTTATCTGAAATTCAAATTTAACCAGGCATCCTGTTTTTATTTTTGGCTAAATCTAGCAGTCATACCCTCTGGTCTTTTTATAGAAGGCCTGGAGAGCAAAGCCTTTGACCTGGCGCAGTGGTTCTCAAAGAGCCGTGCCAGGACCAGAGCATCAGCAACTCCTAGTTCAGAACAGAAAATCTCAGGCTCCACCCCGATTTACAGAACCAGAACCTCGGAGCGTGTGGCTTCACATAAGACTGCGGAGGCTTATACGTGCAGGATGTTCTCTGCTGGGCCTCAGGACTCTGTTGCACCCGCCCGGATTTGTTCCCGAGCCTGCAGAGGGCTGAGAACCGGAGAATTTATTCTTCAGGCAGGCTCTGCCAATCGCAGCAGGGCGGGGCGGGGCCTGGTGGCTGGAGGGACACGTGTGCGGGGAGGGAAGCAGGAAGTGACTTCGGGAGTGGAGCCGGCCGAGCCTAGCGAGCGGCGGCGGGGGCTGATGGAAGTGGAGTGGGGGCTTGAGAGGGCACTCTAGTGAGTCGGCTTTTCTCTCCTTCGGCGCCTGCGGTTGGGCTGGAGGCCCGGGGTCTGGGGCCGTCAGAACAAGCGCGTGGGACTTGGAAGGGCAGCGTGGAGTTTGGAAGGGGGTGCCCCTGAGGAGAGGAGGGGGTTGGAGGAGCAGCAGGGCGCCTTTGGCAGGTGGCAGAGGAGGGAGAAGGGTGCCCGGAGCCCCCTCTGCCCCGCTCCGGGGCAAGCTGGAGGGCGTTGACCTGCCTGCCTTAGACACTGGTTCTCCAAGTTCCTCTTCATTCAGCGCTTCACGGTGGGCGTGTGGGGGACCCAGGAGCCCTGGGAGCAGAGGTGGCCAATTCCAGCCGCTCGGAGTCCCCTCCCACTGGCTCTAGGGGTCAGCAGGACCTCTTGAACTTGCCTGGGATTCTGGTTAAGGTGCAGCAGGTCTGAGATTATGCATTTCTAATCAATCCCCAGGTCAGCTGTTGCGCG
The DNA here is from genome assembly GCF_057802395.1 of Ceratotherium simum simum. Classification (NCBI taxonomy): domain Eukaryota; kingdom Metazoa; phylum Chordata; class Mammalia; order Perissodactyla; family Rhinocerotidae; genus Ceratotherium; species Ceratotherium simum. Next base: position 54,094,167 of record NC_141915.1, on the reverse strand, counting down.
GACCACAGTTTGAGTAGTGAGGTCTTAGAGAACTTTTCCACAGTCATATCAGCCCAAACTCGAATGTTGCTGGATTCCCCTCGTGGAGTCAGGGCATGTATGTGCAGTTCATTAAGTGCTGTCTCCACCTCTGCACCTTCACCAACATCTTGAAGCTGACTCTTGGAAGCACGGCAACAGGTTTAAAAAGGAGAGAAAAGAAAGAAATCCTATATTAGCTGGGATTGCCTCATGTGCTGCTGTGGTGGAATGTGTACACATGCAGGGTGATGTTGGCATCTTTCAAATTGGAGTAGGCAGAGAATAATTCTGCCTCCTGCAAACTAATCAAGGTTTATGTATTCAGCTCACGAGGAAGTCCGAGCCCCATTGCAGAAGCTAGTTTGTAGCTGCTGTGGCTGGTGCTTTCTGTTCCCAAAGTGCTACTGGTCTACCTATTGGAGAAAACTTTTTGTTCTCTTGGGACTCTGCATTGGCCTTGCCAATCCTTTGTAGGGCAGGAGAACTCACTTTCTAAAGCTCTCGATCTTGTAGAAGTTGTTCCAGTTTTAGATTAGTGCTTTGTACTTTATAGTGCATGAGAATCCTCCATGGAACTCGATAAAATGCAGCTTCTGATTCAGCAAGTCTGAGATGGGGCCTGGGATTCTGCATTTCTAACTAGCTCCCAAGGGGACCAGTGCTGCTGGTTCTCTGACCACCCTTCTGGTTGTGAGGATTTAAAACAGCAAATGGAAGAAGCTTCTCTAAGGAGCCTTGGACTTGCATTGCCAATGATAAGTGCTGCCACTGTTGGGATGGAAGGGTGGCCTTGGTCTTCCCTGTGTGTCCCTTTTTCTTATATTTCAGGTTGCTCAGGTGTAAATGGAGACAGGCTCAGAAGAGAGTTTTCCCCTTCCACAGCCCCCCGGCCCCGGGAAGACCCATGAGCTCCCTTGTTTGCTCGTGGCTAAAACCCACGTTGACTTTGGTCTGTTGGCAAATGCAAATACTTCCTCTTTTCTGTAGCTGTTGAAAGACGCATTCAATACTGGAAAAAAAAGGTGTTTTTTTTTTTTGTTGTGACCCCTCTTGGATGATGAGTACTAAGAGGATGATAGCTATGTGCCTTTCTTTGTAAATGCTGTTTGAAATTTTATCCACATGCAGCTAGAAATAGATTGGTGTAATGATCCAGATGTCTTGGTTTAAAAACAAACACGTACCACTCTTTTTAGGGTGCCTTAACAAGATGACATATGTAAAAGGATGGGTTTTTTAAAAAATGATTTTTTTCCTTTATTTGGTGCAGTCACTATCGTGAGTTCCATTTAGACTATGGGGACACAGTCTGAATCCATAGATCTGTTTCTCAGAGGTTTCCAGGCACTGGGCCCAAGCCTGGGCTCCCCTGGGCTCATCTGGGTTCGCTTGGACTCAGCTGGGCTCATCTGGGTTCGCTTGGACTCACAGCCTTCCTAGGTTTGAATCCTAGCTATGCTACTGAGCTCCTTGGCATCAGGGCCCCGTCCACCCTCTGCCAGCGTTTCCTTCCAGGGTCAGTAGCGAGAGGCAGCGTCTTAGCTCTTGATCTGCGAGCCCAGGGTTGCTGGCTCCTCGCAGAGTGCTGGCAGGCGCCTGGCAGGGCTGTGCCCAGTGGGGTTGTCTCCAGCCCTGTGGGTACTGGAAGACCAGTGGGGAGCTGAATGAGCCTTTTGAGATGACGCCCCTGAGCCCTGATGTTTGTGTACCAGAACACAGGGCTTTTCACCAAATGGGTTTCTCTGCCTTGTAACTTTCCACAGTGAGAGTCTGATTCCCTGTAATTTCAGAGCTAGAATTTAAAACATGTTGAAAGTCCAGAGGAGGTTCCTTGAGTGAAAACAGGAGGGAATGGTACTTCCCTTTCTTTCCTTTGTGGGCAGTGGTATGACTTCAGCTTCAATAGCAGTGTGCTTGGCTGACTGGGGGAAATGCCACTTATGGCTCCGTTTCCTTGTCCTTGCTGAGTGTCCTATCAAGGTAAGCTGGCCCTTTTCAATTCAACAAGTATTTTTTGGGTGCCAGAAAGCCCTATTTTATAGGGGTGCTAAATGTGAAAAAGCATCATCCCTGTTCTTAAGCAACTAATGATATAAAAGATGAAGGAGGCAAGCCCACACAAAGAAAGTGCCAAAGGTGTGCACTGGGACAGGAGTGGAGAGGGATCAGGGAAGCCTGGAATGGAAGTTGGCATTAGGTGGGTAACAGAGGGTGCTCTGGGTCTAATGGCTGGAGATTGGGGAGGAAGGCGTTCTGGGAGGGCACCATATGAAGAGAGACTTGGAGCAGGAGCACCTGGGGGTGGTGGAAGGTTCCGTAAACAACGCGGTTAAGCTGGAGTATGGTGCCCATGCAGGGTGTAATGGTAATGGAGACATGAGCCTGAGGAGTCACTGGGCTAACTGACGGTCAGTGATGGAGGATATCCTGGGTAGGCCACGGGAGGCTCCATGGGGAGCTATTGAAAGTTCCATCAGGACTGCGGCGGAAGAGCTTCAAGAGGGAATCCGAGCTAGTCACCTGTATTCGGAGGAGACAGAACCCATGACAGGCAACGGCCGGTGGAACAGGCAGGATGTGTGAGAAGGCTGCGGTCAGACCCTTCCATGCTCCCTTCCTCCAGGCTAAATAATCCACATTCTTTGAGCTCCTTCTCTTGGGAACTATTTCCCAATGTTGTAACTTCTTGTGTGGAGTCTTCTCCTCTGGCATCTCCCTAGGTGTCCTCACGTCTCTCCTTTCAGTGTTGGATGATTTCCCATTCCTAGGGGGACCAGGATGAAGAAGCCCGACCTGTGTGCTTGAGGTCATGAGGGGTGGCGTGGCAGGAAGGTGCATACCACCAACCCAGACACAGGCCAGCTAAGTGGAGGGTGTTAGAACACCTTAGAACATGTGCGTGTCATCGAAAGGGACCGCCAGCGGTTGACCCTCTCTTGCTCCTCTGCACACAGCTGTATCCAGCATGCTCCAAGGCCACAGCCCTGTGTTCCAGGCCTTGCTGGGAACCTTCTTCACTTGGGGGATGACGGCAGCTGGGGCGGCTCTCGTGTTCATATTCTCTAGTGGACAGGTGAGTTGTCTTGCTTCTGTTCTGGAAGTTCGTGGGGACTCTTAGCAAGCTCTGAAACCCGTCCACTCCACATAGCAGGTGCAGACTCTTTAATGCCCCTGGCCACACCTCCAGGTTATGGACGATGTTTGTCCTCTTATTTTCTCCCCTCTCCCAGGCCCGGACAGCAGGTGTGTGCAGCTGCAGACACGGTCACGGTCATGCATTGCTTGCTTCTCCCCTTCTGATTTGGAGGGAGTAGGAAGTGAGAAGCCCAGTTACTCAGGCTCCTTTAGCCCTCTGCCTGATTTCTATCTTCTCCTCTCCTTTCTTTCAGGCCTAGTGTGGGTGGTAATATGCATGAGTGAAGAAGAACAATAAGTTTTGGATGTAACTGTCCTGGCGGTGGCCTTGAGTTAGCTGGGATGATTTAAAGACCTTGGGGGAAGGGAAGGGTATCAGTTCCATCTCCAGGGCTCTTCATTCCTCCTCCACCCCCTGCTCGATGAATACAAGCAGACCCGCCTCGCCATACCCCTACAGACCCCCACACCTGTGCACCCCACCCCTACACATCCTCCACGTATCCCCCCAGCACCGTCACTCACCCTTATCTCCCACATACCCCATGTACCCATATGCCCCCACACCCCCACATCTCTCCTTCCCCCCATACCTCACACTCTTCCTACACACTCTACACATTCCGCCATACCCCACCCCTCCACATCCACAACCCTCCCTACCCCCATATCCCCACCCTCCACACATACCCTGCACCCTCCTCACTCCCACACCCCCACCCCTACATCCCATACACCCTCACATACCCCACACATATCTCACAACCCCACATTCCACACCCACACCCCCCACTCATCCCTCATACCTTTCCCCCACCCTCTACACCCCTCCCCCACAGGCATTCCACATACCCCACGCCACTCCACAACCCCCACCTACCTCATATGCCTAAAATTCTTTTCTCCAACCCTTGACTCCCTCAGTCCAAAGGCCTAGAGGAATCCATCAATATCTTGATGAATGCAAAGTCCCTACTTTGTTCAGCAGGCGCCCTAGAAAGTGTAGGCGTGGTAAGCGAGTAAGTGATTTAAGATCTATTTAAACATGCTGTGAGGCAGATCTGGAAAGTAAAAGGCGTCTAGGAAGTTGGCAAGCCAGGCACTCTTGTTTGAGACCAGAAAAGCAGGTATTGATGTTGGCGATAAGATCCGGCCACTGCACTGCACTCCCCCCTCCTCTCCTTCCCTGGAGGTTAGGAGCCTGTCGGAGACTTGGAACTCAAGCCACACAACCCCGAATCCCAGGTTGCTGTCTCCCAGGTCACTGTCGACAGGGAGTGAAAAGTTTCGAAACCCAGTTTTCGAATGCGACACACCCAGGAGCTGGAGGAGAGGGCGCTAGGTTACCTTACCCTCCTCCTCTTTCACGACGGCCATGCCACGTTTCCAGGGCTCCCATCCTTGCGCCCGTCTAGGGAGAGCAGCCCATGTTTCATCTTCACCAGTTTCTTTTGTGTTGACAAGGAATGATCTGAGTCGCAGTAGCTGGGGTCTACCTGGCCGAGCTGGCTGTTGAGGGCTGAGTTAAATGAGCACTGCGGTGAGTGGAACTCCACAGCCCCGTGTGGCCCCCGCCCGTGCTAGGGGGGCTCTTCAAGGGAGAAGTCGTTACAGAGGTGCCCCCCTCTCCTTTGGAACTGCAGAGCCCCTAACTTGTCTCGTATTTGGGTAACCACCCAGGTCAGTAGAAGGAATTGCTTAGACCTTTCTCTGTGTGGAGGCATAGAGGGGATCCCCAAGACCACCCCCACATTCGATGATTCACCAGAAGGACTCACGGGACTCAGCATATGGTTGTACTCATGGCTAAGGTTTATTACAGAGAAGGGACATACAATAGGATCAGTAGGGGAAAGACACAGGCGGAGTCTGGAGAAGTCTGTGCACAGGCTTTTGATGCTTCCTCCCTCCTGTGAGGGGGCACATGAGAATGCTCCTTTCCCCAGCAACGAAAAATGCAGTTAACATGTGTGTGATGTGTCTGCCCAGGAACGCCTGTTAAAAAGACTCAGCCTCCAAGGCTTCTATTGGGGGCTGGCCATGTGGGCATTCTGTGCTGTGCTACTACCAAAATTCCAGACTCCCAGAAGGAAAGCAGGGGTCCGCATCAGTCACCTTGTTTGTGAAACAGTCTAGGCACAGTGACCCACCCTCATCAGTTAGGGAATGGAGGCAGCAGTTCAATGCCAAGTTCCCAGAAGCCAGCCAAGGGCCAACCTTGCCATCAGGACCTTCTAAAGACAGCAGGCTTGGGTGGGCTGTGTTAATTAACTCTTTCTGCACAGGAGGTGTGTGTGAGAAGTGGGAAAGGGCACGCCTGGGGAGACCAAGGCCACCATAGAAGTGAGCCCACAGGTGTGCACTCTGTCCCCCTGACTGAAATGGGGGAGGATCACTTGGGATAGTAGACGCTCAGCCATCTGTTCTCTGCTGTTATCGACATTGGCTCAGCTTCACTCAAAATTCATTTTCCTGATTTAAAAATTCACATTTTAATTGTGGGAAACTTATAAAATATGGAAAAGCTTAAAGAAATAATAAAAAAGTTCCTGATCCTACTTCTTGGAAAGGAAAACTGAATATATTTGTTCAAATTTGTTCAGTTGTATTTGAGTATACATAAGTATGTACTATCTATTCTCTTTACATAATAGGGATCAAATTGTGGAATTTTTTATAAGTAGCTTTTCTCGCTTGATATCATAAGCATCCTCCTGTATCCCTAAATGATTTTTTGATGACTTTGATTATTTTGATTCCTTTCATTACCTAGATGGCTATATAATATCCCATCATAAGGGTGTACTGTAGTTTATTTAGTCATTCCCTAACCGTCGGACAATTAGGTTATGTCCTTTTTTGTTGCTGTTTTTAGAAATAGTCTTATGATGAACGTAAATCTTTGAGCACATATCTGATAGTTCTTTGAGATAAATGTGTAAAAGTGGAATAACAGATTTATTGACCTTAAAAAAAGTGTAATTTTTCTTCTTTCAGTATCAAGATGAATGCTGACAGAATGATTTTACTTGACTCTTTTATTATATTTGTCTGATTTGGTTAAATTATTTAGTTAGACCAACTTTGCTTATGTGGTGGCATGCGTAGAGAAGAATGTCATTTTTATGGCTCACTGGGGTCAAAACCTTCCATCTACCTCACAGCCACTCAGAGGTGGCTGGAGATGACTGACCCGGTGGCTCTAGCTACCCAGACTTTGTTGGGAGTCTCAAGGATCAGGGTGATCAACACCTCAACATGCCTGTAACATGTACATGTGGCTATAGATTGTATCCCTAACTTAGGCCACCTCTTTAAAAAAATTTTTTAGTGAAATATAAAATGCACAGTGCACATTTCATAAGTGTACATCTTGATAATTTTTCAGAAATGCCTATGAAACTAGTACCCAGATCAAGAACTAGAACAGGACCAGCCCCTCAGCAGTCCTTTCAGGCTCCCTTCCAATCACCCACACCCCCGACCCCCATTCCAAGGGCCATCCCTCTCCTGGTCTCTAACAGCAGAGATTGGCTTGCCTTGTTTTTGTGCGTTATATAAATGGAGTAATCATATAGTACGTGCTCTTCTGTGTCTGGTTGATTTCACCCTATTTATTTTCCAGTTTACTGAATGCCCTTAGCTGATTGTGAGATTCCTTTCTATATATGTGTGTATCTCATGTGTGGGTTCTCATTGCCATGTGGTATTCTGTTGTATGAATACATCCTAATTGATGTATGCATATCCATTATATTGTTGGTGGGCATTAGGAGAGGTTCTAGTTTTGGGCACTCACAAACACTGCTTCTGAGAGCATTTCTGTGCATGAGTTTGGTGAGTCCCAACGTGCATTTCCATTAGGTGATGACTCAGGAGTGGCACAGCTGGGTCATGGAGTCTGCAGATGTTTACTTCTAGTGGATGCTGCCACTTAGTTTTCTGAAGTGGCTGTGCCAGTTTGCACCCCCACCTGCAGTGTGGGCAGGTTTTGGTTGGTCTACATGCTCCTCGCCAACACTTGTCAATTTCCATCTTTTAGGTCAGCTACCTACTAAAGGTTTATAATCATCATTTGCAGAGAGAGCCGAGTAAGAGGCCACACACAGGCCAGTGCAAGCCAAATGCCACACTGAGAGAGTACTTGATTGGCTGTGGGAAGGATGGAAGGTTTTAAAAAATGTTTTTCCTTTGGTTCTTGGCCCATTTTGTAAAGGCTCGGGTCCAACTTTCCAGACAGGTTCACAGACTCCAGCGTGGGCCAGTCTTTATTCACGTAGTTTCCTTAGTTGTTATGGTTTCCTCTTGTCCCAGGAAACATCCCTTAGAGACTGAAACATCTTGTTTTCATTTTCAGAGGCGGATCTTAGATGGAAGTCTTGGCTTTGCTGCAGGGGTAAGTAGCACGTGGTAGGAGGCATGTAAATGGAGACGTGTTGATTCTGATATTTCTCTGCCAAGGGGGTATTTCCAGTCTTTCCCCATGCGGCCTAGATACATCTCTGTAATCTCCAGGTGCAACTGGCCCCCTCTTATCACCGACCCTGTTTATTTCCAGTGTATGGAATGCCCAGTGAAAGAGGCTTGGTGGGCAGCTGCCTCAGGACTTGTAAAATAAGATAATATTTAGGAAGGACCTAGCACAGGGATTTGTTGGCACAAATTAAATATTCTCTTTCTCTCTTCCTCTTCCCCTTAAGAGACCTTTTATTGTAGACATTTTCAACATGTAAAAAAGTGGAGAGAATCCTATGGTATACCCCAGGTACCTGCACCCACCTTCAATCATTATGTCAATAAAGCTAATCTCTCATCTGTCTTCCGCCAACCTTCTTGGGAGGTTGGAATATTTTGTAAAAGCAAATCCCAGACATCATGTAATTTCACCTGTAAATGCAATACACGTCTCTAACTGAATGACTTTTTTTTTTTTAACACATAATCACCGTGGCATTATCACACCTAGCAAAATTAATAGTAATTCCTTATTGTAATGCATGCAACACCCAGTCCACATTCAGATTTCCTCCATTTTTTTCGGAGGGGTCTTCTAAAATTGTTTTGTTAGAATCAGGATCCAAACAAGATTTTCATATTGAATTTGTTTGTTATACTTTTTAAGTCTCTTTTATTCTTTGACAGTCCCATTTTTTTCCCCCATGCTAGTAATTTGTTAGAGAAACTGCATCGTTTGTCTGTAGAATGACCCACATTGTGAATTCGGCTCACTGCCTCCTTGTGGTGCTGTATGACGTGTCCCTCAGTCCCCTGCATCTCCTATAAGCTGGGAGTTCGACCTAGAGGTTTTTGATTAATCCAGACTCCATTCTCCAGGCAGGAATGAATATGTTGTGGTGTTATGTATTCTGGTTGCGTCAGTCACATTAGAAGGCACATGATGTGTAGTTTTCCCTTTTGGTTGATCAGGATTTGGTTCCTTTTGCCTGTTTCGGTAGTCCTGTGATCTGCAAAAACTGCCCTGGGGGTGGGACCTCCCAGAGGTCATCTAAATCAGCAGCCGTCAGACTGGAGTCCGCGTACTTTTGAGAGCACGGAGAGACTTTCCAAGTGTTACATGGGGACATGGAGAGTGTTAACAAAATCAGTTTCCTGGTCTTCAGCTTCCGGTTTTGTTCTCTTTCCCGAAACTGCTCTGCCTGAGATGCCCTGACAGCAGGTTCTCCTTGCCGCCGTCCCTGGCACGGTTGCCCTCTCCCACTTTATAGAAGACAGACATTCTCTTGCCTTGTTACCTTGTCTCTGGGGAGCACAATCTCCACGCGTAAACAGAGGGACCTTGGAATGTTGGTGCTGGTGTGGAGAAAGTGAAGGACTCTAATCACTCACCACTGGGCATGAGTCCTTTAGTAGTTAGGATGCTGTCCCATCCTTTGAATGTGGATCTAATCAAATTGTTAGCAGAGAGATCCTTAAAAGTAATTTTCCACGATGGACCACTCGGGGATTTGGGATCTGTAACTTGGAAAGAGTTCAAAGAACAAAATGACAACCTTGTAACAAAATATCTATTTTTTTCCCATCTTCTTGAACACACTTTCTCTTTGCTTATGTTGAAAAGATAAAAAAAAAAGCAAAAATAGAAATAAAATTGATGTGTAACCCTGTCTTATTCTAGCAATGGCTACTTAATATTTGTCCATGGATATATGAATGAATTGAAAAAACAAGAAAAAAACCTCACTCATGAAAATATGCATTTCCAAGAATATTTTACATTTTCATGTTCAATTATTATAAAATAGCGTACTATATTTTTGTTGTTATGAATCTATTCTCTGGTGCTAATAGTTGTAATGGTAACTCAATCCAGGAAATTGTTATTTAAGCAGTTCGAGCCCTAGGCTCCCAGGAGATTTAAAAAAATTACATTGAAATGTATATAGATATAAATATATTGCAGAGAGGTATGATAAGGAAATCAATAATAGACTTGCTAGTATAAAACATGAGTTGCTCTAGGATAGAAATCTGTAGGGAAATAGGACTGAAATATAAGTCAAGGAGAAAAAGGAATGATGTGAATTTTCTGACTTTTTAAGAAGAGCTTGCCTTGTGCGTGTGTCTAGAATATAACCCAGGAACAAAAAAGTGCATAACACATAATGCACAGCTTAGTTTATGTGTATTTTTAAGTGAATAATGATGGGAATCAAACCTCTATGCTGTTTAGATCCCACTAGGTACATTGAAACAACTGATGAAACAGTTTTATTTAAACATGTCAATATTTATGTGCCAGAAGTTATATCTTTTGCAACTTGTTAAACTTAAGATGAAAACATTTTAAATGTCAATTTCAAAATGAATAGAGGGGTACTTAATTTTTTGGAATTCTTATGGGGGCACACAGACAGAAAGTTTGAAGAACTCTGTTCTGTGCTGTCTTACTGCTCCGGACCTGGCATTTGGGTGTTCTGTCTAGTTTACTCTTTTAGGCTAAGAGCCACTGTGAAATTTACATAGCAAAAGACAAAAACCAAAATAAAACAAGAAAGGAAACCACAGACAAAACAGATCGAGCATAATGGTCTTCAGGACATGTAAGAATGAATTTGGGAGCATTAGAACATGACAATGTAAGGTGTAATTTCCTTAAAAAACGTCATCAGACCAGTGTATTATCGTATTCACTTAACTCTGAGGATCTAAAATAGTTTTGCTGGTGATTTTTAAAATAGTGGGTAGGAAAAAAAGGAGATTCTAAAATTTATTTATCAGAAAATAAGTCATATACTTTTCTGAAGTTGACCTTGAATCTGAGCTAGTTGTGCAAAGGAACCCCTGGCAGGTCACCAGATACACAGAGAAAAGTGAAAGGATGATGTGGGGACAGATGGGACTCAGACTCGGGAGATTTCAGTGGCGTTAGTGACTGGAAGTGGATTCTCATAAATGCCTCCTAAACTAGGGACTGGCAAGAGAGCCCCGGTGGCCTGAGCTGTAATAATTGCTTGTACTTATGATGGAATAGTTAATATTTAATATAGGTAACCTACTGGCTAGAGCAGTGGTTCTCAACCAGGGGCGATTTTGCCCCCCATGGGACATTTGGCATGTTTGGTTGTCACAATGATATCTGGTGGCTAGAGGCCAGGGATGCTGCTCCACATCCTGTGATGCACAGGACAGGCCCAGTTACCACAGAGAGTTATCTGGCCCAAGGTGTCATTGGTACCAAGGCTGAGAAATCCTGGTCTAGAGCATTTTGATGTATCATCTCTGGTCACAGAGTAGAATGTGTAAAAATTCAGGTATATTTAAAGTTATAAAAAAAATAAAAAGAAGAAAAAAGTCCCCTTGCCTTCCCCCCTTGCCTCCCAGAGGTCAGCACCATTAACCCTGAGTGTGTGTCCTTGGAGAACTTTATTATGCATATATGAAGTGTTGGGACAGTTAGATGTGCCATAGTGCCTGGTATCCTAAAGGCTTTGCTTCCTCAACTCAGCTCTGAGATGCTTTGAATAAATATCTTGAAAAAGGGAAAACTGGCCATCGGTCGGTTGACTGGGGTCCCGTTGTACCTTGCCCAGGTGTAACATGTTTTTACAGTCAGCTGTGTGTACATTTATGTGTGTGTTGTGTGCACGCTGAAGTACGTGTCTGATAGAATGCCGCAGTGATGTATTTATATGATCTGTAATTGTGCACCAAAACAGGTGTTGCTGTAAGGGAGATTCTGGGCACAGGACAAGTGTATTTTAAATGTGTTTAGCAATATATTTTGCAGGTTGTTTTTTTCTCATTAGCGGGGCCTTGGAAGCGTTAATCAGTTCTCCTTAAATGACTCCTCTTGGAATCTATTTGCCTATTTTTCTCCTGACTCTTTAAATCACTCTCTGAGTCTCCAGTAATCATTGTCTTTCTCTTCTCACTACCCTTGTCTGGCTTTGACTTTTGCCTGAGGCATGAGCTTAATGGAGAAGAAATATTACTATCAAAAAAAAAAAAAAAGCATAGTCATTATTCACTGTTAGAATCCTAGAGTAATGCAACTTTAAAGCTGGAAAAGATTCTGGAAGATTATAATAGCTGATATTTATTGAGTCCTTACTGTGTACAAGGTGCTCTGCCAAGCACTGTATGTAGGTCATCTCATTTAATTTTCCTAACAACTCTGTGAGCTATGTACCAGGGGCTGTTGTTTCCCCCCACTTTACAGATGAGGAAGCTGAGGCCCAGTGAGTGTAAATAAATTGTTCAGGATCACACAGTGAGCAGAGCCAGGATTTGAGTCCATAGTCTGACCGTAGAGCTCCCACTCTTAAACCGCAATGCCTCCTAGCTGATGTCTGGTCCAGCTGCCTCTGTTTACAGACAGGAAACCAATCCAGAGAGAGAATAAATGACTTATCCACAATTGGAAATTGCTAGATTGGGCCAGAGCTAGGACCAAACCCAGATGAGAAGCCAGGGGCTGCCAGCATTTAGCTGCATGACCTTGGGCAAGCTGCTTGGTCTTTCTAGACCTCAGTTGACTCTGTTAAGAACTGAGGAGGTTGGACTGGATGGTTCTTTCAGAGCTTCTTGGATCTGCACATTTAAAGAGGTGAGTTCTCGCACGTCCTTTTGTTGTAAGGCCATTGTGAAGTCTTGCAGTTCGTTGTTGGTTCATCTGTCCACCTCCTCGCCTATTCAGTGGTAAATTTAAACATGTAATTGAATATCTTTTCATCGGAGCGAGAAAGCAGTCATCGTCTCAAAAGATAAATGTTGAAATGAATTTGAAGAGGCTGAAACGTTGAGGGTCACCGTTTTAGTTTTCTTTGCTCTGGTTCTGATGTCTCTCTTTGGTGAAGCTTAAACTAACTAGGAATTTCGAAATCAATGTACATTCTCTCTCATGGAAGAAGCACTTGTGTGGAATAAATATGACCATAAAACTGCGGAAGAGAAGGACAGCCTACCAATCGAGAAGCTTACTTCTAGGCTTGAAAAGGCAATTGAATATCTATTATTTAATCCCACAGGGAGCTGGTTTCTTGTGCAAGACATGATTTTCTTGAGCAGATTTTGGCTGAGTCTGCTTTTGTGCAGCAAGTGGTGAATAATGTTTTCTCCGAATAACTGGCTTGCTGTTGGAAGTTAATGATGCTCTCCAGTGATGGCCGCTGAGTCTGGAGGGATGATGGTGACCGGCTGTTCTCCATTTCCATGGAGAAATGGATAGGAGGAAATGAACTTAAATTGTAGCATGAGGGAATCAGGGAAGAGATTTCAGCCAGATCCATTGGAAAGGTTTATTCTAGAGGGAATAGCAGAGAGAGAAAAGCGAGGATGGGGAGCAGCCATTGAATTGGATCTTCAGAAATCCTGGCTTGTATATTACTGGCTCTACAGATCCTGGATTGGGAAGTAATAATTGCTGTTACCTTTTCTGCTTCTTATTGCCTTAGAGGTAGGGAAGCCCAATATGTCCTAATGGAAATTTTTCAATGTGAGGTCTTTTGGACCACACTGAAATGGGCTGGGCCACAGCCAAAGTACCACCAGACGGTATGAAAGGAGTGTGTTAATAGGCTCTGATGAGGCTCCTGCAAAGATCATTGCTCTCTGTTTCTCTGAGTCAGGACTTTCCCCTTTATGAGGCTGAGAGAAACACAGGGCTCCAAGATGGCCTCTTAGGGATGTTGAACATGCTTGGACCTAGAGCAGATCCTGCTCCTGCATCACTTCGACTGGATGACTCACCGTAGCAGTTTCAGGGCAATTATCCAAAGTGGAGCTCCTCTCTTAAATTTGCTTTTTCAAGGTTTTGGGAGCTGGCGAGCCCCAGGGCCTCCGAGATTCTACTCTCTGCAGGTTTTCTTGTTCTGCACTGAGATGCAGTGACCAGGGAGGTGATGTTTGTTTGTTTTAGGGCTAAGGCTGCCCTTTAGATGGGTGCTCAGTGGAAAAGTGAGGAGGTGTACTAGGGTTGGCTTGGTGGGACTTTGAGCTACCAGCTTCAGGGATCTCACTTGCCAAGCTGAGTGTGGCACAGTGCATGAAGAAGATGTGGGGAAGGGCCTTAGTAAGCATGACTATTCACAGCCTTGCTCCAGGGTTATTGGCACAGTCTTTAAGGGGCACCTGCCGCTTCTGCCACCTTTGCTTTCTGCATAGCGATGCTGCAAGACACTGACACTCCAAACGCTCATCATCGAGGGATTGGGACTGTTAAGGTTTGCGTGACAAGGCGTTTTATTTTTAAAGGTCTCAAATGACCAGTTTCCAGTGGGAAAACTTCTGTGTCTCAGCTAAGATGAACTCAAACCATGCCAGGCCCGGGCAGGAGACTTGGAGCACATCATGGGAGACAAGGCTGACTTTTGACCTGGCTTTCCTGGCGCCCAAACAGTAGTGGTTCTTGTGAGCTCGAGGACGATGTGATGACAGCTCTGTCCCCTGGTCCTCCCCTCATCCTCTGCACCATGGGCCAGCAAGATGAGGACCCTCCTTCCTAGCACATCCTGACTCCTGACTCCACACTGGGAGGAAAGCAAAGTCTTAGTGCAGGGAGAGGGAGTGGCAAGGTGAGAGAGGAAGAAAGGAGAAGGGGAAGAAAAACGCTCAGGAAGGAAACAGATTATTATTTTTATTATTGTATTTTTTCTTTTCAGTTTCATGCTTCAGATTTCCAATGTCCTTATAAACAGTGTGGGGGAGGAAATGATATATTACCTTTTCTCTACGGTGACGGAAAGGAGCAGCGTTTGTCTTGGTGGAAAAGCTCGTGTGTATTCTTTGCCCTGCTGAACATCTGGGGCAGGGGTGTGGCCCTGAGGCCTGCCCAGAGCCCCCTGGACCATCACCTCACTTCCCTGTCTGTCCCCATCCTCTCTCCCCTCCTTCCCCAAGTGCATCCTCAGGCCACCTCCACTGTCATGGCCTGGAAACCTTCCTTCCCCCTGTTCCCTCTGCCTTTCCTTCCAGGCCTGGGTATACTCTATAGATTGGGCCAGGGCATTCTCCTTGGGGATATCTGTTTCTCTTTGTTTGAGGGCATCTTGCCTGATCCCATGAAGGAGAAGGTGGGAGTGTATGTAAGTGATGAGCAAGAGATTAAAAGGGGCCTCGAGATTCCGTTTAGTCAGATGTGAATTCTCCAAAGTCACAATAACTCATATATCTCTCTATAGGAAAAGGTAGATGTTTAATAGATATTTTACATCTTAAAATAGATCTTTTTATTTTATTTTATTTTTATTGATGTTTTAATAGTTTTCAACATTGTGAAATTTTGGGTTGTACATTTTTGTTTGTCCATCACCATATATGTGTCTCCCTTCACCCCTTGTGCCCACCCCCGACCCCCATTGCCCCTGGTAACCATAATACGGTTTTCTCTGTCCATGTGTTGGTTTATATTCCACATATGAGTGAGATCATACAGCGTTTGTCTTTCTCTATCTGGCTTACTTCACTTAACATAATACCCCCCAGGCCCATCCATGTTGTTGCAAATGGGATGATTTTGTCTTTTTTATGGCTGAGTTGTATTCCATTATATATATATACCACATTTTCTTGATCCAGTCGTCAGTCGAGGGACACTTAGGTTGCTTCCACTTCTTGGCTATGGTGAATAATGCTGCAGTGAACATAGGGGTGCATAAGCCTCTTTGGATTGTTGATTTCAGGTTCATTGGTTAGATTCCCAGTAGTGGGATGGCTGGATCATAGGGCATCTCTATTTTTAATTCTTTGAGGAATCTCCATACCGTTTTCCATAGAGGCTGCATCAGTTTGCATTCCCACCAGCTGTGTATGAGGGTTCTTGTTTCTCGACATCCTCTCCAACATTTGTTATTTTTTGTCTTGGTGATTATAGCCATTCTAACGGGCGTGAGGTGATATCTTAGTGTTGTTTTGATTTGCATTTCCCTGATGATTAATGATGTTGAAGATCTTTTCATGTGCCTATTGGCCATCTGTATGTCTTCTTTGGAGAAGTGTCTGTTCATTTCCTCTGCCCATTTTCTGATCGGGTTTTTTGTTTTTTTGTTGTTCAGTTGTGTGAGTTCTTTATATATTATGGAGATCAACCCCTTGTCAGATGTATGTTTTGCAAATATTCTCTCCCAGCTGGTGGGTTGTCTGTTCATCTTGATTCTGGTTTCGTTTGTCTTGTAGAAGCTCTTTAATCTGATAAAGTCCCACTTGTTTATTAAAATAGATCTTTTAAGATGATTTTAAGATCATTTTTCATTCATTCATTCATTCAGCAGTTAATGAGAACCTGCTGTATTACCGGCTCTGTGCCAGTGCTGAGGATTTGAGGAAGTGATAGGAGATGGTCTCCGTCTGTAAAGAAGTAATGATCTAGTGGAGAGGTGGGCCCACTACACTGGTGGTCCAAATCTGGCCCTCTACCTGTTTTTGTAGATAAAGATTTGTTGGAACCCAGCCATGCCCATTTGTTGGCATATTGTCTGTGGCTCCTTTTGCATCACAGTGGCAGAGCTGAGGAGCTGGAATAGGACTCTTACCCGCAAAGCCTAAAATATTTGCTGTCTAGCCCCTTACAGAAGTTTGCTGACCCCTGATGTGGTTTATGGCAGGGTATTCTGAGGCCTGGTGGCCGTGTAAACAGCCTGAGCAGGAAGATGATGGACCATCAGGGTTACAGCTCTGCGCCATGCAGGGCCTGGGCTGGAGGTCTCGGAATGCTCCCTGGAATGTCTGGTGTTTCCCAGTAGGTGATTTCCTGGGTGCCTGGCTTTGTGGTGGGCCCTCCGGAAGGGGGCCTGGCCTTTGCTTATGAAATCGACACTACTGCTCCCCCTTTGGGGGGGTGGGCCCTTGAAGAATCATCAGGGGATGGCTTTGCAGTAAAGCGTGATAAATCATGTGGACCCTTTTGCTCCATTCTCCTTGTCACATAAGGCACACTGTGTCAAGACAGATGGCCAAGGGCAAAAGCATGCAATTTGAGGTTGTGAAATAAAACTAGATTTCCCAGCTCAAGCCAAACTCAAGTTCGCAGCTGTCATTAGCATCCGTGGTCTAGCAGAGTGGGCTAACTTGGTCTAATGACCATGGTAGTTCAAGTCTAAGGGGCTCTCTGGCTTTGGGGATACCCCTTCATTTTGATTCAGTGGTTTGCTGCCCTGGCTGTACATCAGAATCACCTGGAGAGATTTAAAAAGGCCAGTCTGGGGCCAGCCTAGCGGCATAGTGGTTAAGTTCACGTGCTCCGCTTCGGCAGCCGGGGTCCATGGGTTTGGATCCCGGGCGCAGACCCACACACCGCTTATCAAGCCGTGCTGTGGCAGGTGTCCCACATAAAGTAGAGGAAGATGGACACGGATGTTAGCCCAGGGCCAATCTTCCTCAGCAAAAAGAGGAGGATTGGCAACAGATATTAGCTCAGGGCCAATCTTCCTCACCAAAAAAAATATAAATAAATAAAATAAAGCCCCGTGCTCTAGACACACCCTGGACTAACTACATCAGAGCCTCCAGGGGTGGGATGAGGCTTCAGTAGTTTCTGGAGCCCAGGTGATTATAATGTGCAACCAAAGCTGAGAACCCTTGTTCTGATGGGGACTGTGGTTTGATGAAGGATGGGCTGGTGTCTGGAAAAAGCAGACTCCCTTCAGAGGCTCCATGCAGCTGTGTGGCTAAAAATCCGATGGAGCCAATGCGTTGGGTTGGGGTGATGGTTAGAGGAGCGCTGGACATGGAGGCTGGGGCCTTAGAACTTGGCGGGGGGAGCCCAGGAGAAGGCTGCTGCCTGTCTGTTGCAGGCTCCATGGCAGTCCCCCACGTACTTGGCAGTTGCCTTGGCTCCCAAGTCTGGTTGATTTTGAGACCAGCCTGGGGTGGGAAGGGGGCAGTTGTACTCTCAGGTTCATTTTCCAGTTGGTCAGGTGACAGTGGACAGCTGCCCCCTGGGAACTCAGGCTCTTCCTCTGGGCTCCCTGGCCCTTGCAAAAGAAAGATGGGAGGCAGGATCTTTACTGCTTGGAGAACTTGAGCTTGAATTTAAATTCCGCTTGATGCACAGTCCTCGTTGGATCACATACTGTGTCTGGAAAATCTCCGGACTGGCAGGGCCTTCTGGGAGTCATCTCAGGCATGCCTCTGCCATCAGACAGGGCAATGTTTCACCGAATCTAGACAGATGGTGGGAGTATAGCCTGTTCTCAAAGACTTTCGTGAAGCAAGACTTTACACTACTTTTTTTTTTTTTTGGTAAGCTAATTGAGTGTTTAGCTAGCTTGTTAGAAACTTACCTAATCTAAATGTCTTTTGCTACAATTTAAATAATAAGAGTAGCTGACATCATTTCTCATAGGCATCTTAGTACAAATCACATTAAAAAGCATTTATTTAGTGTCAGTTCCTTTGAAAGATACTCTGAGTGCAAGGGATCAAAGTTAATATTGGTTAAGTTTGTCCTTTAGCCTTTGCATGCCAAGACCAAATCTATACACATGTTATTAACACAAGTACTTTGTGCAAAGGCTGCCATTGGATTGCACATTATTGCTTTTCAGCAGTGGCTTGCTCACAGGAAGGGAGAAGAGCTAGTAATCAAAGCGTTGTCAAGGGCCTGTGCAATTTCAGAAATGGCCCAAACATGTGTTCTGTTTGCAGAATAGCCATTTATTTTCTTCTTTGGAGAGCACCTGCCCAGCGTGTGGGAGCAGGGAGAGAATTGTCTTCAGGCCAATCCATCTACCATTTAGTGAGACCTACTATGTGCAAAGCATTGTGGGGAGCATGCAAAGAGGCAAGATATAATCCCTCCCTGCAAGGGGCTTACGGTGGGCCTGGGAAGAGAAGTCACATTCACTTGTAATCGTGAGACAGGTCAGCGTGTGGTTGTGAGAAGGTCACGGACAAAGAGTGGTGGGAACCCAGGGACTGGGAGGTTACTTGTCGTTGGGGAATTAGACCTTATTCATGGTTGAAGCTCAGGTTGGAGGGTAGGTAGAGTTGGGGGTGGGGAGGGAGCAGGGGAAGAAAATGAATTGTAGGCAGAAGGAACAGCAAATTGGAAGCATAAGAGTGGACAATGCAGAGCTGTTGAAGGAATGGCGATTGGTCTGGTTGGGAGGTGGTGCAGAGAGGCAGGTTGGGGCCCGGATATGGACAGCCTGGGGTCCCGTGGAAGCGAATTGCTCTGTTCTCCAAATTGGTGGGGAGACCTTGCAGGTTTTTGAGCAGGTGACATGATGGGAGCTGTACTTTCAGGACGTGTGTGCTGTTGGTAGCAGACAGCGCGGCCATAGGGGGCGTGCGGGGGAGGCTCTTGCACCACCTTAGGTGACGTCTTGACTCATTAGAGGCCTTGACTTCGGGCAGAGGCAGAGGAGTTAGGGTGGGAGAGAGCAAAGGACGCTTCTGCTGGAGAACCAAGAGGACTTGGCAGTCCTTTGTGAAGGTACCCAAAGAGGGTTCAGCCTGTCGCAGGTACTGTGTTCCGGGGGCTACTTCCCCTGAATTTGGCATCACCATCCTGGCTTATGGGTGGAGGGGCTCTACCAGAAAGGAGGAGGCGAGGGGGTCTCTAGGTTTACCCTGGGCCTTTCTCATTTGAGTGGGTTTGTACTTTGGAATCTGTGTGTTGGGGTGGTCTCCATGGCAACCAGACACCTGCAGCTCATTGTCCTGATGGTGCTATTTCCTGCTGCTCTGTTTAGGATTAGATTTGACTGAGAGTAACTGAGACCTGAAAAATAGTGGCTTAAACTAGAAAAACTCCTCTGAGGAAGAAGAAATCCAGAGACCGTGGCTGGGAAAGTGGGTCAGTGGAGTCACCAGGGATCTAGACTCCTTTTTTGGCTCATTGCTTTGCCCCAGAGGGGAGCCTTTGTCTTTCTGGCCCAAGGTAGCTGCTAGAGCTCAGGTCATCACATCTGCCTTCTAGACAGCGAAATGGGAGGAGGGAGAGAGATTCCCTGCAAGTCCTGCATGACAGCTCCACTTAAATCTCATTGGCCAGAACTTATTCATATGACTTCATCTGGCTGTAGGGAAGGCTAGGATTCATGGCCTTTTAGCTGTGCTGCAATGTGCCTAACTAAGCATTGGAATTCTGTCACTGAAGGGGAGGGGAGAACAGAAGCTGGGTAGGCAGTTAGCATTCTCGGCCACACGACCTGGTGCAGAGAGAACTTTGATCCCTAATGCTGCTATTGGTTTACCTTCTCTGTGTACCTTTCATATAGGCCGTTTTGCAAATGAGTTGTGTTGTTTCTTTCTTTAAGTAGTTCCTTTCAAAATGGAGGAGTAATACATGAACTTGGTAAGAAATTCAAGTAATACAAAGAGTATACAATAAAAAACAAGTCCCTGCGTCTCTTTGTCTCAGCCAGGGCTTTGGGGGTCCTGAATGATGGAAAACCTAACTCAGTCTGGCATAAGGAAGAGAGGAAACATATTGGCCCACACAATTAAAACATCCAGGCGTAGAACTGGGCTCAGATACTGCTTCACTCTGGATCACAGGACGTCAGCGAGACCTGACGTTTCTCAGGATGGTTTCTCCATCTCCTGGCCCTGCTTTTCTCTATGTGGCTCTGCTTTCAGATACTCCGTCCATATCCGCTCAGGCTGAAGCCCAGAGGAAGGGGAAGTCTTTCTTCACAGCCCAGACGGCCTTGGAATTGAGCTTCATGGGCAAGGAGTAACTGGCCAGACTTGGGTTATGTGCTCATCCCTGGATGGTAATCACTGTTGCCACAGAGATGTAGTGTGTTAATCGGCCTGG
Source organism: Ceratotherium simum simum (assembly GCF_057802395.1). Classification (NCBI taxonomy): domain Eukaryota; kingdom Metazoa; phylum Chordata; class Mammalia; order Perissodactyla; family Rhinocerotidae; genus Ceratotherium; species Ceratotherium simum. Next base: position 54,073,790 of record NC_141915.1, on the reverse strand, counting down.
CCTGGACCACATGCCCTGTCTCCTCTTTCTCCCGTTAGACGAAGGACAGAGACTAAGAATGACTAATAATGGGGGGGGAGATGCTTCCTCTGAAGCAAAATTGAGATATTATTGCCAAAGTGGGTAGAATGGATGTTGGGTAGCCAACATACAGCGAATGTGCCCCACACTCTGCAAGGTACAGCAGATGTCCCCCCCGCTCCTGTGTCAGTTAGAACCCACATAAACTTAGTGGCTTAAGTCAACAACAGTCTATTATTTCTTAGGATTCTAGGTGGCTGGGCTCAGCTGGCTGGTTATTTTGGTCTCACCTTCGGTCACTCCTGAGGCCACAGGCATCCGGCAGCTCTACAAGGCTGGAGGGTGTAAGAAGGTGTCACTCACAGGCCTGGGGCCTTGGTGCTCTCTATTGTCTGGGCCTCTGTTCACACGTGGTTCATGGGTCAGTGGTGCAGCGTAGGCTTCCTTATGTGGCGGGGAAAGAGTTCCAAGAAGGTGCAGGTGGACACGGCAAGGTGCCTGGAGGCCTAGACTCTGGAGCTTACACTTCTGGCATGTGATATTGGCCAAACCAAGTTGCAAGGCCCACCCAGATTCAGTGGGTGGGAAAAACTCTCTAGATCTTGGTGGGAGGAGCCTGAAAAATATCTTGGCTCTGCTCTACCATCTCCCACCTCCCCTTGCACGTGATGCCTGTTGACAGCCTCTCCTTCCAGAATCAATATTCCTTTTTCATCGCCTGGTGCCTTCATTGTTGGTGCCTTCATTGTTAGTGCCTACAGTCACTGGACCCCTACACAGGGTCTCCATTTGTTTTGTTTTCTCCGTCCTGCATCTCAGCTTCCCTTTGGGCACCAACCCAGTGAGAGGAAATGCTGGCTTCCTAAGTTTCCATTCACTTTGCTAACTTAAACACCCAAGGAAGAAATTTGGAGACGCGGTGAAGTTTAATTTGTTCTCTGTATGCAGCAGAGAAGCAAAACCTTTATGGACCCAGATTAGTCATAGGTGTTCTGGTCTCCTGAGAGGAAAGGGTTTGGGCTAAATTCTTCTCAGTACAAGGGCTACATTGTTCTGGAAGCAAGAGTTAGCTAGTGGGTGAGGTGGCACTCTGTGGCTAACAGTCATGTTATCTCCCCGGAATCTTTTCCTGTGGAGGACTCACGGCCTTTGGAGAGGCGTGTCCAGGCTGTGGAACTGGAAGAGGTCAGGGGGAACTACCATTTTCACATTCTGTGCTTCAGCATTGCTTGGTTTTGTTAACCTGCACCTGTATTACTTTGATTTTTTTTTTTTAAGGATCAGAAATTCCCTTTCAAATTCAGGCATCAGTCCTCTTCCTTCTTTGCAGGAGAGTCTCTGCCTCACTTTATGAACGTAATTTATGGATATCAAGAGCATTTTGCTGAGGGTGGAGTGACGGAAAGAAAGTCTGTCCTGGTGTTTCTCGGGCAGGTGTGTGGGCAGAGCAGAGATAGTGCCAGACTGTGGTTTCTGTCTCCCCTGGTGCCCCTGACACGTGGGGACCATGGAGCTGTAATCATGGGCTGAGAATCCTTGCTTGCGGCCTTTCCCAAGGCCTGGAGAGGTTTGTCAGCCTCAGGATCCGATGCAGGATGGAGCTGGGGGTTTTCTTGGCCTCACTCCTCTCCTTCCTGGATGCCTCCCTCCCAAGGAATGGACCTGAGGAGTGCCTTGTAACACTGCCGCGTTCCCTGGGGGAGAGGAGCTCTCTCTGGGTGGGCAGCTCTGTTCCTACGCAGTAATAGAGTGTTTGAGCTCAGACAGGGGGTCCGGAGCCGTGTGTGTGTGTGTGTGTGTGTGTGTGTGTGTGTGTGTGTGTGTGTGTGTGTGTGCCGGGTGTGTGTGTGTGCCGGGTGTGTGTGTGTGTCAGCTGAGCTGCTGACAATCCCTGTGATTAGCGATAAGTGTGTGTGTGTGTGTGTGTGTGTGTGTGTGTGTGTGTGTGTGTGTGCCGGGTGTGTGTGTGTGTGCCGGGTGTGTGTGTGTGTGCCGGGTGTGTGTGTGTGTCAGCTGAGCTGCTGACAATCCCTGTGATTAGCGATAAGTCCTTTAACCTCCAGGCGTCTCCCAGCTCCACCGAGACTTGAAATCCTTCCCCTCCTACCTTGTGTAAATGGTAGGACGAAAAATCCAGTCAAGACTGTTTCATGCTTCTGTGCCCTCCGGAGCTGAGAGAGCACAATACCAGGGAGGCAGACGCTTTAATAGCTTGCTAGTGCAAGCTGATCTGTGCCGTCAGGGTGCCCTGCTTGTAATTCCACATCTGATTTGGGCTCGGGGCCATGAGCTGTTTCCCCAGACTTGCCAAGCAGCGAAGGAATAGAACCATCAGGCCCGATGGAGATTTCGGCTCCATGAGAATTGTGCATTGGACACACAAGTGAAGGGAAAGCTTCACACTTACCTGTGCACAGATTTTTTTTCTTTCTTTCTTTCTTTTTTTTGGCTGTAGCATTTCTTTGCAAACCTCTCTCCATTTCTGAAGCTCTGGTCTTCTTGTGAAGAAATCAACCACGACAGCCCTGGGGCTAAGTGAGTTAGTTCTCCAGGGGGGTGGAAAAAATATATATCTGTTAAATGCATAAACAAGGGGAAAACGGATTAGTATTGTATTTAAGGCAGGAGGAAGGGGCGCAAAGTCATTGCCTGTGCGTAAACTTTAAGTAGATTACCGATTTGAATTTGTGGAACACTCTGTAATTATGCATGAAGAGATCTGAGGGGTGAGGGGAGTCCATGAGCTGACTTCAGGGAACACTTGCATCATATGGCTTATGAGTCCTAAATATTATTATGTGACATTGGTTTATTGTTTCATATTTTTCAAAGCACATTCCCATCCATTACCTCATCTGACCCTCACAGTAATCCTGTAGTTGGTAGGTTTTATTATTTGCATATAATAGATGAAGGATGTCCTGCATCCCATGCTGGGCTCCTTTGTCTGACCTGTCCATAGGATGCTTAGGGCAGTAGGGAAAAGAAAGGAGCTCCAGGGATCCTCCTGGTCACCGCCCCACCCCACCCCGCGGTGTGTCAGGCACTGTTTTAGGCACTGGGGTAAAAACAGTAAACAAAGCAAACAAAAATTCCTGCCCTCCTGGGACTGCCTTTCTAGCAGAGACAGTCACATGATAAACAAACTCTACAATAAAACAGAATATGTCTGCCAGAGATAAGTGTGATGGAGAATGATAAAGGAAAGGAAGAGGATAGAGTACCCTGGCAGGGGTGGGAGTCATGAGTATTGCAATCTTAAAAAGAATAAATCAATAAAGGCTGATTGATATCAGCCCCTCCCTATAGGGGAGGCTCTCAATAATTTTTTTCTGATGTAGTGAACAAATAAACAAATGCTCAAATGGATGGGTGGATGGATGGCTGGCTGGCTGGATGGATGTGGATGGAGGGATAGATGGGTAGAAGAGGAAGGATAAGTTCTACCCCTCTATAGATCTGTGCTTACTTTGAGAGCCTAAATGTGCCTAAATATTTTCACCCCTCCCCCCAACTTCATCAATCAATATGAAGCATCCTAAGTGTGACTTCATCTCATGTAGCCCCTGGAGAGGGAGATCACCTCCCTGCTGGAGAGAGACAGCGTCCCACTGGCTTGGAACAGGAATGCTTGTGGATCTCTGCAGGTTGAATTGGGAAGTAAATTGTTGTCAACTTGTCAAAGGAGAGTTTGCCTGTCGTTTACTCCAACTTGGCCTTCTCTTTATGGACCTAATTCCTGAAGCCTTAGGGTTTGCCAGCTCTGTCCCTCTGGGAGCCTGGTCCCTTCCAGATCCTTGCCATTGAGAGTTGTCTCCCTAAGGAAATTTACCATCTTATTTTCCCCATCATAATCTACCAGCCCCTCCAGGGTGGGATTTAGTACTCTTGACAAGCATCAGTAGCTCTCCATGCTTATTCTATGTAGCACTTGTCTCTAGATTCTAATTGCTTGTTTACTTCTCATCTTCCTTCCCAAACTAGAAGCACCTAGAAGGCAGTGGCTGTCTTCTTCACTGTTGAGTCTTGGTCCCTAGTACAAGGACTAGAATATAATTGGCACTCAAAAATATTTTTAAAATAAGTGTTGAATGAGTGTGGTGTGTGCATTAGAGGTTTTCTGGGTTTAGGGGTTGGCTGCCTTTAGGCCCAGCCCAATTTCTCCAGGTCTTCTCTGTGCACTGACTGCCATCTCTGGAACCTCGGAATGAAATCTCAAAGTAGGCAGTGAGAAACCTTCCCCACTGAGTCTAGAAGGAAATTGGTCTTTCTGATTCTCCCAATGAAGGAAGAAACTAATTGAATGTAAGCTCGTTACATCTCTGAAGCACTTTGAAAATTTCCCCACGATTTAATTATGATGAACTTCTCAGGATGTAGTCATGCCAGGAAATGTCTTAAACCATCAGCCATGTGAGATGAGCTAAGGGCAGGGGGCAGCAGGCGCCTCGAGGTGCAGCCTTTTTCCCAATGGACGTGTGCTGGGGTAGTATAATGAGCTCTGGACTCACCTTGCTTGGGTTTAATCCTGGTGTCTCTACTTAATAGTTGTATGAGCTTGGGCTAGTTACTTATGTTTTTTGAGCCTCAGTTTCCTCATCTGTAAAATGGGGGTAATAGCATTGTCTCCTTTATAGGGTTGTTGTGTGGATGAAATGAGTAAGTATGTTTGAATCGCTTAGTGTAGTGGTTGGCACATGATAAATGCCCAATACATCTTGATTATTTTCTCATATCAAGAGAAATGGGTGGAGGACCCACGAGGAATTTGGGATTGATGTAATTTGGTGAACTTGGGTATTATGACCATTGGTGTTACTGAGCAACCCTCTTATCCATCCTCAGTTGATAACCTTCCCCACACAGACTCCTCCAAACCTTCCTTCTCAGCAGCAGGATCTTCTATAATTTCTTTGTTCGTATATAATTTTTGTGTGTGTGTTTGAGGAAGATCAGCCCTGAGCTAACATCCATGCCAATCCCCTTTTTTTGCTGAGGAAGACCGGCTCTGAGCTAACATCTATTGCCAATCCTCCTCCTTTTTTTTCCCTTTTTCTCTGCAAAGCCCCAGTAGATAGTTGTATGTCATAGCTGCACATCCTTCTAGTTGCTGTATGTGGGACACGGCCTCAGCGTGGCTGGACAAGCGGTGTGTCGGTGTGCGCCCGGGATCCGAACCCGGGCCGCCAGTAGCGGAGCGCGCGCACCTAACCGCCAAGCCATGGGGTCGGCCCCCTGTTCGTATATAATTTTAAAAAATGGAATCATACCATACATAATGTTTAAAAACACGTTCTTTCACTTAATATATTCTGAATATTTCCTTGATATTTTGGTGGTTGCATGGTACTCCATCGCACAAATTGCCCAATAGTATCTGTTTTCACCTTGACTGAAGTGTAATTGAAGTGTACACTAAACTGCACACATAGCTGTGACATTTTTCACGAATGACTTACTGGACATTTAAGTTGGGCTCGATTTTGGAATCATTGTTTATTTTTACAATAGATACATACATCTAGAAAGAGCAAATGTTAACGAAAGGCTTATTAAAAAAAAACCCAGCAGGCCTCTCCCTCACCTCCCATGGCCTGTCTCTTTTCTGGAAGTAACCACTTTTGTCTGTTTCTTGAGAAATTTTCTCCCACATTTCTGAAGAAATGTCTTCTGCAATTTCCTGATTTGGAAACCAGTGTCCTTCAGTTCTGGTGAATGTTGTCTTATGTTCCTTTAATAATTTCCCCCGCTGGTCTTCTCTTCTCTCTTGATTAGTCCCATTAGTTGGCTAGTGGACTTCCTGGACCGAGCATCTCATTTTCCTCTCTTTTCTCTCTTTATTTTATAATCTCTTTGCTGTTTTGTTCTGCATGGTGGGAAATTTCATTGACTTTAACTCCATAAAAAGAGCAAATGTTTCTTTTTCGTTGTTGTTTTCATAGTTTCAGTTTCTGAAAACTCCTTCTTGTTCTCCCTGTTTTTTTTTTTTCTCTCCAGCGTCCTGTCATTTTTCATGGGTTTATTCCATGCTGTCTCATCTCTCTGTTGTTAATGGTAGATTTTTCTCTTTATAAATGTTGTCTGTGTGAATTCCCTGGGTCTCCTTTGAGATCCTTTGTTTTTCCTGTTAGGTTATTTTCTCAAATCGTTTGCTCTCATAATAGTAAAAATAGAGCCGTATAATATGCAGATGTAGTGGCTAGCATTTATAGAGTCTTTAGGCCGGTTTTTGCGCTGAACATTTTACCCGCATTATTGCATCATAACAACTCTAGGAGATAAGCACCACCTTGGAAACAGTCAAGAGCAAGGGCTCGGGAGCCACACTGGCTGGGGTTGAATCTTGGCTCTGCCGCTTACTGGCTGTATGACTTTTAATTGCTTAACCTCTCTAGGCCTCACTTTCCCCATATGTGAAGTAGGGATAATAACAGTACCTGACTCTCCGTGTTAGGAGGATTAAGAAAGTTCCTAGCACATGGTCAGTCTTTATGTAAATATCGTTGTTAGTAATTCAGTTTTACGTATGAGTGTCACTGTTATTTCCGTTTTCCATGTGAAGAAGCAGTAGCCCTGGGGAGAGAATCTCTTACCTGTGGTCTCCTAGCTGGGAGCTTGAAGTGGTGCAGTTTGGATTTGAATCAGGTCGTCTGACTCCTGAGTCTTGCCTTCTATCTACCATGCCTTTCATAAGGAAGGAGAGAAAAAAGGTGGCAGATATGCCTCAGAATTGCTGGTGGGCTAGCAAGGTTGCCAGATAAAATACAGGATGGCCAGTTAAATTTGAATTTCAGAAAAACAACAATTTTTTGCTATAAGCCTCCCCCCCCATTATTCATTATTTATCTGAAATTCAAATTTAACTGGATGTCCTGTATTTTTATTTGCTAAAGCAGGCAACCCTAGGTGGGGGGCTTTTTTGTACTCTATCCAGACCCTTCTTGAGATTCTGTCCCATCACTCCTGACCTCTTGTCCTCCCAAGGGTCTCTGCCCCAAGGGTCACTGCCACCATACTGATGGGAGTCTTGTGCATGCCTCAGGTGAGTTAGGACAGAAAACACTTTGAGAACCCATGTTTTCATGTGTGGTGAAAATGAAATGTGATTTTGTTGGGCGTAAGAGGTGGCATCTTTCCTTCTCTTTGACAGTGAAGATCTTGCCCCTGAGCCTCACTGGTAATTTCCTTTGAGCCAGGAGAGAGTCACAAAGCCAGTAGATTGGTGGTTTGTCACCTCTCTGGAGGGAGATCAGCGAAGTGGGGGAAGCTCCTCATACCTTGATCTTTGAGTTTTCTCAATGGAACCAGACAGCTCACTCTTCTCCCCTCCTTCAAATGTTGGCAGGGGCTGTTTTCTTAGCAGCCAGATCTGGGACAGATTGGATCAGCATGAGTGAGTAGTGGTGTTGGGGTGGGGGAGGCTTGACCAGCTGGTGTAATTGTCCATCAACTGGCCGAAGTTGAGAGGTGCTGATGGATTGGTGGCTGGGTGCCATGGAGAGGTTGCTTTGGGCAACATCGTGTTCTCACTCTCTTTGTAACCAGCTGGTGAAAAGATTCCATAAAGATGCTGCCCCACCACTCCCACCCCACCGCCACCTTTTTTAGTCTATCTGGGGTTAATGATTTTGATAGGCTGAAGAATTCTGGGAGTCCTCCCTTATCTAGATAGTCTGAATCTACCTTGAAAGTAGTAATTGGTGTACTTGCACCTCTCCATTAATCAAAATAGTGGGTCTTTGGAAGAAGAATGGCAAACTCAAACAAAAAGTCTAAATAGTATTTGACTTGGGAGCACTGTGGTCTTATTTTGGGTGCAGCTAAGGTTATTGCCAATGGGCACTCCAGTCCAGGTGTGCGTCTCACACACCGTAATTGCTTAGTGAATGTTTGTTGAATTCCACTTGGGAATGGGAACTTAAATTTGGAGCAGGACTGGGCTTGATGGCTAACGCTTTTTCAGCTCTTTTCCTCTGTTTTGGCAGAGACAGATAGAATTAGGTTGTTGGTCAGTAAATTTGAAGCCCAATTATGTCTTGGGTGATTTTCCTTGTTATAAGGAAGTTACTATAGTCCAGGGCCTCACCAGTGGAGACCTGTGGTCACTGGGAATGGAAGCTGGGAGGTCCTTTTGGGTATGATTGTCATGCTTGCCTAACACTGCTGACACTTAGGGCTTAAGAATGGCCTGACTCTCAGCTCTGGGCCTGGGCCTTGTCAAGTTCTAGGTGATTGTGTTGGATGATCCAACCCCATCCCCAGAGGGACCATTTTCCAGGTGGACCCTGGAAACTGGATACCCAATATTCTGTCCAAGGTGCAAATGTGGCTCATTAGAATCTGCGGCAGCCTTCCTAACGCTTTAAAAATATGAATATAATTTACATGTAATAATATGGCCAGCTCTTTTTTTTTGTGTGTGTGTGTGAGGAAGCTCAGCCCTGAGCTAACATCCGATGCCAATCCTCCTCTTTTTTGCTGAGGAAGATTGGCCCTGTATGCTCAGCTTTTAAAGTGTCAGCCCAGTGAGTTTTGACACTTGTAGACACCTGTACAACCACCACCCCAAATGAGATCGAGAACATTTCTGTCACCCCTGAAAGAGCTTCTATTACCTAAGTCAGTTCTGTCCCTCCTCCCAGGCAATCATTTTATGATTTCCATCACCATAGATTGGTTTTGCATATTCTTTTGCCTAAATGGAATCATACAGTGTATGTGTGTGTGTCTGTATGTATATATATACATAGTACATATGTATATACATATATATATAGTGTTGTTCTTTCACTTAGTGTAATGGTTTTCGGATTCATCCACATTGTGATATTAGTAGTTTTCTCCTTTTTATTGCTCAGAAGTATTTCATTTTATAAATTTACTACAATGTGTTTATCCATTCTCCTATTGATGGGCATTTGGGTTGTTGCCAGGTTTGGGCTGTGAGTAAAGCTACTGTGAACATTCTTGTCTAAGTCTTTGTGTGGATGTATGTTTTCCTTTCTCTTGGGGAGAGGAGAGGAGAGGAATTACTGGGTTATAGGGTAGATATATATTTTTTTAAGCTCAAGCGCCCCTTCGTAGTTTGGAGAGTGTACACGATCTTGTGGGCCAAGCCCCTGCCCATCGTTTTCTCTGGGTAGGTGTAGCTAACAAGAGCCAGCTCATTCAAGCAGGTCCACATCAATTAATAACTGTAATTGAAGCTAAATGTAAATGATTATAATTTTAGCTGTCAGGTTTAATTCTATAAAATTACATGAAGCTGGTAAATTATGAGGGCTTTTCGATAAAATGAAATTAGGTACAGATATAGCCCCTGTATGAATTTGATTCATGCTTGAGTCGTGACTAATTTACATGCCAAATTTGAAAGCTGACTCAAGGCAAAATTCATGTGGCCACCCGTCATGGGTTTCTGATGGGTGACTTGATATTGAACGGACAGGGCTGACGTCATTCTGGTGGGTCGCGTGCTGATTTCTTCCTTCTTCCCCGTCCCTCTGCCTCCCTTCTGGTCAGGACTTCACCTCTTGCTCTCCAATCCAGGTGAATCTGTTCAGTAGGTTGTGGCGGGGTCCTGGCGTCTGTAGTTTGGAAACTCCAGGTGATTCTGGTGTGCAATCAGAGTTGGAAACAACCCACCCAATGTCTTGAGTCCAAGCCATTCTGCCAGGCTTCTGAATTATACCCAACTATCTCATGGTACCCCAACACACAGCCTTTATTTCAGCCAGGCTAATCGCCCTGCAGTCCCCACAACATAAGCTTTGGCATGCCTGCCTCCCAGACTGTTCTCACTACTCTTCCCAGGTGGAAGGTCCCACCCTCACTTTTCTTCCCAAACCGTGTCCAACTTTCAAGAGCCCTGCGCCATGTTTTCTTTGATGTTCTGCTTTTTTACAACATTGCCATCTCCTTTCTTGGAATGACCTTAGGCTTTCTTCAGTTATCATTCGTTTATTGGATGCCTTCTCTATTTATCATTTCAGATGTCTGCTGTAGTCTCTCTTATTATGGTACATAGCCAGCTCCTTGAAGGCAGGACCCAGCCCCCTAGGATCTAGCATAATGTTGCTCATGTAATAGTCACTGATTAGGTACTTGTTGATTGACCTTTAAAGATTAATTTTATATCTGATTTGGAGACAGAACTTAGAGACAATACTTGGCTTCTGTACTTTTGGAGTAATTACTGCCTTGATTTATATGGATTGCAAGTTTGTGCCTACTCCTTAATTATACAGTGGCCTTCTTGAGGTTAGAGTCCATGTTCATTTGCATCAACAAACCTAAGGGGGACTAGTCTGTAGCAAGCCTCGAGCTAGGTGCTGTTATTTTGAACTCTGTGTTTCTGTCTTCTGTAGACTTTTGTGCCCTTTCTTTAGAGGCGTGCTCATTGAATAACCAATACGGATTTTCTGTGCGTTGTAAATATCTATGTGCGATAATTTCTTCTCCTCTTTTTATTAACAGAGAAATTTTTTTTTGTGGCTTGGATTTTCTTCCAGTCTTTAAACTGTCATTACCAGCATAAAAGAAAGGCTTAACTGCATCCACCATGCCAGAATATTCTGATGTATCCCTTGAGGAACTCTTCACAAATTAATTTTTATTTCCAGAGCTGAAATTATTCCAAAATGAGCACTTATGCAGAAATGAAAAGATTTGCCTGCTGTGGGCTAGTGTTTAGCTGATTGTTTTTGATTATTCTGTGCTGGTACCTCTGACACCAGAGGGAAATTAATAGCATTATAAAGTCTGGATCCCTTTGGCATTTTGCACGATATTTTGAGAAAAAGGATCATATGAGTTTTGTTAGATTTTGGAAACTACAGAAGGGAAATGGGAGATTTTACTCTCAGGCAACATGAGAAAGAGCTTGCAAATATCTGCTGATTTTTTAAATGTCTACTCCAGTCCCTTTCAGCCTTCTGGTATCAAGGCTTGATTTAGGAGCCTTCAACAAAAACACACAGTCCAGGTGGGTGTCTCATTATCATTTGGAAACATTTCTGGAAATCGAGTTTTTGTACATAGGATCCTTTTCTCCCGTTGAATTTTCACTGTGAAATCAGGATCTTCTATTACTAAAACATTCAAATAATTTTATTATAAATTGATTTATAATATTTGCTTCTATATATTTATATTATTTTCAAATTATATTATTAGTTTATTTTTATTGTTTTAATTTTTTTGGTGAGGAAGATGGTCCGTGAGCTAACATCTGTTGCTAGTCTTCCTCTTTTTGCTTGAGGAAGATGGTCCCTGAGCTAACATCTGTGCCAGTCTTCCTCTACTTTGTATATGAGACACTGCGGCAGCATGGCTTGATGAGCAGTGTGTAGGTCTCAGAACCCGTGAACCCCAGGCCGCTGAAGCAGAGCGTGCAAACTTAACCACTATGCCACAGGGCCAGCCCCTATTAGTTTATTTTAAAAATTTCCCCAAAGATGTGCATGTGTAGTTTAAGATCAGGTTGTTCTACAGGACTTATAACAAAAAACAGCAGTCTGCTGACCTTCCCCATCCCCGATTCCTATTTCTCAGAGATAAGCATGAACGGCCATTTGAGCTGTTTCTTCAGCTTTTTGTTTCCATATTTCTCAACCGCATGCTTACTCTGCCATTTCTCACTATTTCAACTTTAAACTTATCTAATGACTTCCTGGTGTGGAAGATGAGGATTTGGTTCTCTTATTCCCACCTGCCTCCTACACTATAGATAACACTGTGTTTTTTAGGTTAGTTCAGTAGACACAGCTTACTATTAGAATATTATTCAGCCATAAAAAGGAATGAAGTTCTGACACATGCTACAACATGGATGAACTTTAAAAGCGTTATGCTAAGTGAAATAATGCAGACGCAAAGGGACAAATATTGTATGATTCCATTTATGTGACATATCTAGAGTAGGCAAATTCATAGAGACAGAGACAGATTGGAGGTTACCAGGAGCTGGGGGAGGGGAGGGGAGAACAAGGAGTTATTGCTTAATGGTTATAGAGTTTCTGTTTGGAGTGGTGAAAAAGTTTTGGAAATAGTGGTGATGGTTGCACAACGTTATGAATGTAATCGACGCCACTGAATTGTATAGACTTTAAAATGGCAAATTTTGTTATATATGTTTTACCACGATAAATAAGCAAATTAATAAACAAATAAAAAACAGCTTACATTGTTAAGACTGTAAATATTATTCATTTCCTTTCTTGTGTAATTTTTGTGGTTTCCAGAGTTAGCAAAGGTCTAATTTTTGTCCTTTGCCTACTTTTGGGTATCACTCGTTAATTGGCCAGTAGTCTCCCACCCGGAAGTGAAATCTCTCCTCCGCACATTCAAACCTATCAGGGCTCTGCAGTTTGCTCTTCCCGGGAGCCCTCCAGACCTCTTCCCGTCAGGCGCTTGTTCTGCAGGTTGTTGAACTCTTGCTCCCGACATCCTCCTTCACCACCAACCCGGGGATTCCCCTCATTTCTCTCCCCTGTCGTCGACTTTCTTGTTTTACTCCCTCATACGGTGAAGACACATCCTTGAGTGTCTTCCTGAGATAGGGTGCCAGAGAGGCAAGGTCTTCAGGTGGCTTCCCTGGAAGCAGAGCCTGACATGGGGACTCCTGCGCAAGGAATTTCTAGAAGACATCCTCTCGGAGAAGCTGGCTGGGCAGTGGGAGATGGATGGGGCCGGGGAAGAAGCTGAACTGAGACGCTGGGTGCTCCCGTTCGGCACGGAGACTTTTACTTTTTCTTCCTGTTTCCAGTGTGGTACCCAACCCTTAGCTGACGGGGGTCCCTGAGTGTCTGGTGGGACGATTGCTTGGCCGCATGACGTACGGGAAGAATCTGGGGTCTGAAGGCTTCTTACCCAGGCTTTCCGCCAGTGCTCTTTATTGGCCCATCTGCATTCCCATTTCCAGTGGCTCCAGGGCCCTTCACCCATCCCTGGGCTGTTCTGGGGTTCTGTGGGGTGAACCACCTCTCTCTGAGTCCCTTCCGCTGGGCTGAGGTGTCAGCCTTCTCAGGTGTCTGCCAGTCATGACCTGCTCCTCGACCTGCCCCTCTCTTCTAGCTTCCAAAACACTGTGGCTGCCACCCCCCCCACCCCCTCTCCTTCTGTCTTTGTTGTTGAGGTCTTCGCATCCCTTTCCTTTCACTCTACAGGAATTTGGGAGAGAGCAGCTTGTGTTCGATCCGCCACATTTAACTAGAACATCCTAATTTTGTGATACTCCAAAATGGACTAGGGATTTATACATTAGCACAGTAAACATTGCTATTGCAAACATTGTCAACATAGAAAATTATATTTAGAGGGAAATTACTCTCTGATTAGATGTGCTGAGTAGGTGAGTAGGTGACGTTGTGAATATTATTGTTTTTAAAGAATTTCAAACATCTAAGAGATGGAGTATAGCTCTGGGATTAAGAGCATGGCTTGGGTTTCAAATCCCGAGTCTGTCGTTTCTAACTGGGTGTTGTTGGGTGACTTACTCAACCTCTCTGAACCACAGGTTTCAAGGCAGTAAGGTGTGCAGGCATGCAGTCCACTCTGACTACCACGAGTAGTGCAGCCCCAGGCCAGTTGCTTTGCTGACCCCACAAAGCAAACTATGGGTGCTCTTGGCTTCATGTCTTTGCTGGCACAGCTTATGCTCCTCAGCTGGAATGATCCCCCTCAATCTTCTCTCAGGCCTTAGTAACTGTTACTATTAATTTTTAATAAACTCTTTGTTTTGGAAGTATTTTAAATTTTCAGAAAAGTTACAAAAGCAGCACGGGGAATTTCCATATACCCTTCACCAGTTTCCCCTAATGTGAACATCTTGCATAACCACAGTACATTTGTCAAAGCTGAGAAACTAACATTGGTACATTACCATTACCCAAAGTCCAGACTTTGTTTGGATTTCACCAGTTTTCCCACTGATGTCCTTCTTCTGTTCCAGGATCCAATCCAGGAAACATGTTGCATGTAGAGTGTTCTTGTTTTAAAGTATAGTCCACGAGAGGGGAACGTGTGCCTTTGACTCAGAGCCGTAGACTGAAAGTATAATATACGTAGCTTTGTTTTGAAACCCTCAGTTTTAGCTATGCTGCTTGGAGGGGATTATGTTTTGAGCCACATAATTGCTTGTTTCCCTACCTCTAAGGCAGTCATGGGCTATTAATGGGTTTCAGTTTGTGAGGTCTGATGTCTTGCAGAGGAAAACGTTTAACAAGATCATTATCACTGTTTATTAGCTGCCAGATATTTCCTGGTGCTGGGTTTTCTTGGAGTAGCTTATATCACAATAGCGGGGAATGTCCATGGGATTGATTACATTTGGTTATTGCTAAAGCTGATCCATCCCAGGCTGTGGTTCTTGGATGCTTTGCCTGATGATAAGGAAGACAGCAACTTAAACATTGTCTTTACTCTGTAGCTCTTAGAATTTCTTAAAAGGCTCTGGGTCAGTGTGGGGGTGAAGGATGGAACTGACTTGATCTGGGGATGGGACAGTCAGCTTTGGATGGCATTAGCTTGCTCTGGGGCTTTGGGAAAGCCACTGAATCTCTTTGGGTCTCAGTTTTTCCATCTGTTAAATGAAGCGTTTGGACTAGGTAGCCTCCTAAAGTCCCTTTCAGCTCCTTTTTTTTTTGTTTTTTTTTTTTGCTGGGAAAGATTCGTCCTGAGCTAACATCTGTTGCCAATCTTCCTCTTTTGTTCCCCCTTCCCAAAGCCCCAGTACATAGCTGTACATTCCAGCTGTAGATCCTTCTGGTTCTTCCATGTGGGCTGCCACCGTAGCATGGCCACTGACAGACGAGTGGTGTGGTTCTGTGCCCAGGAACCGAACCTGGGCCGCTGAAGTGGAGTGCGCCGAACTTCAACCACTAGGTCATCAGGGCTGGCTCCCTTTCAGCTCTCAAGAGTGCAGATCTATCAGTAGACCCTGTTCAGTGGATGATCCACTGCGTGGAGCGTGCGCAGTTAACCGCTAAGCCACAGGGCCGGCCCCGCCCCATATAATTCTTAAAACAACTTTGTTATATAGTATCATTGCCCCCATGTTAGTTTTTCTAAATGGAGCGGCAGAGAGCTTAGGTTATTTGCCTAGGGCTACCTAATTAGTAAGTGGCAGAGCCAAGATTCAAACTCGGCCTTGATTCTAAATCCTGCATTTTCCTGTCCATTATATATGTGGACTCAGGCAAAGGGTTTAGGATGCTTGGAAGAAAGGGTGCGAGTAATGGGTCTTGATGTTTCGGCATTTTCACAGATGGAAGTGGTTGGGCCAAGGCAAGGGTGTGTGCAGGCTTTAGCACACAGCCGGGGGGCAGTAGTCTAAGACAGGGTTCTAAGAGTTGGTTAGGCCAAGCTCAACTTTTTTTTCTAAATTGAGGTAAAATTCACATAAGATTAACAATTTTACAGTGTACAATTCAGTGGCATTTAGTACGTCCACAATGTTTGCTTGCATCTATCACCTCTATCTAGTTGCAAATATTTTCATCATCCCCAAAGGAAACCCTGTACCCATCAAGCAGTCACTCTCCATTCCCTGCTCCCACCATCCCCTGTCAATCACTAATCTCACTAATCTGTCTTCTATCTCTGGATATTTCATATAATATGTGACCCTTTTGTGTCTGCCTTCATTTTTTTTTTTTTTTTTTGGTGAGGAAGTTTAGCCCTGAGCTAACATCTGTTGCCTGTTGCTATCCTCCTCTTTTTGCTGAGGAAGATTGGCCCTGGGCTAACATCCGTGCCCATCTTCCTCTATTTTATATGTGGGATGCCTGCCATAGCATGGCTTGATAGTGGTGCATGGGTCCGCAGCTGGGATCTGAACCACGAACCCTAGGCCACTGAAGCGGAGTGCGCAAACTCAACCAGTATGCCACCAGGCCAGCCCCTGTGTCTGGCTGCTTTTGCTTAGTGTGTTTTTGAGGTCCATCCATGTTGTAGCATATATCAGTACTTCATTCCTTTTCATAGCTGAAAAATATGCCATTGAATGGAATATTTTGTTTCTCCATTCGTCTGTGAGTGGATATTTGGGCTGTTTCCATCTCTTGTTGATTATGAACAAGATCAAGATCAAATTTTTTTTTTTTTTTTTTTTGCTAAGGAAGATTGTCCCTGAGCTAACATCTGTGCCCATCTTGCTCTACTTTATATGTGGGACACCTGCCACAATGTGGCTTGATAAGTGGTGTGGAGGTCCGCACCTGGGATCCGAACCTGCAAACCCTGGGCCGCCGAAGCAGAGCACGTGAACTTAACCACTACGCCACCAGCATGGCCCCAAGATCAATTTTTTAATTAACTAAAGTCATGCGTTCATTCACTTGTCAAAGTGTAGAGATGGAAGTTGAAGTCATGATAGTGGCTGAGATACCAAGGGAAGCGTGTGAAGAAGAAGGAAGCCAAGGCAGATTCCACCTTGGACATGGGAAGAAGAGAAGAGTACATACAGCTTCTCAAACGTCAGCTTGCCTGAAGATCACTTGGTTCAACATTCAGGTTTCTGAGTCCTGCAGTAGACCTACCAAACCAACCAAGGACTGAAGTTAGACATTCCATCCATTTTTTTGTTTATTTCCTCCTTGGCTCTTTTTTTTTTTTTTTTTGAGGAAGATTGGCCCTGTGCTAACATCTGTTGCCAATCTTCCTCTTTTTTCTTTTTTCTCCCCAAAGCCCCAGTACATAGTTGTGTATCATAGTTGTACAGCTGTAGCTCTTTTATATGGGATGCCGCCCTAGCATGGCTTGATAAGTGATGAGGATGTCCATGCACAGGATCCGAACTGGAGAACCCCGGGCCGCCGAAGTGGAAAGCGTGAACCTAACCGCTATGCCACTGGGCCAACCCCTCCTCCTTAGCCCTTTTGCAGGAGTTGTTGTTATTGAAATGCTCACTCCCTTGAGCAAAACAATTGGACTGCTTTTGTCTTAGCAACATCTAGCTTGGAGGATGGGCTCCACGCACTTTCCCATGGGCTCAATTGATCGACTGTGCTTTTCATTTTCTTTTGGGGAAGAAAGGCAAAAAGGACTTTGAGGGTACAGTGAGGCCCCTGCCACGTGTGATGAAACCTGATTGTGCCTTCCTTTTATAGACAAAGGCGGGGAAGAGGGAGGTACCAGTGGTCGGCTACTCATGGTTACAACTGATGTCTTCAGGGCTGACGCTGTCTGCCCAATTTTTGCTTGTATAGGCATGGTTGCAGCTGCAAGAGGACTTTTGGTATCTTCCATCTGGGGTCATGAAGGGACTGGCTGGCAAGGATTTGCCTTTGGAGCCCATCCCTGGAGTCTTGGGCCCAGTGCTCACCTCCTCCTCCTAGGTGCCTCTTTCTCCAGGCTCTGCTTCTTACGGGTAATTGAGGGCTAATCAGATACACTGCTTCCTGCTTCTGTATCAGCTAGTTAATATGTTACTACACCCAGATTAAAAAATGCCTAACAGTTAAAGGAGCTTTGCTGGTGTTGAGAGTTTCAGGCAAGCCACCTATGTTGGGAGATTATTAAAAAAAATAAGGCTTATCGTATAATCCAGTAATCATACTCCCTGGTATTTACCCAAATGAATTGAGAGTTATGTCCACACAAAAACCTGCACAGGGATGTCTGTAGCAGCCTTATTCATAATTGCCAAAACCTGGAAGCAATATGTTGTCCTTCAATAGATGAATTGATAAATAAACGGTGGTACATCCAGACAATAAGTCAGCCCTGGTAGTCTAGTGGTTAAGATTTGGTGCTGTCACCGCTGAGGCTCATGTTCATTTCCCGGTCGGGGAACCACACCACCCGTCTGTCAGTTGTCATATTGTGGCAGCTGTGTGTGGCTGTGTTACTGAAAGCTGTGCCACCGGTATCTCAAATACCAGCAGGGTCACCCATGGTGGACAGGCTTCAGTGGAGCTTCCAGACTAAGACAGACTAGGAAGAAGGACCTGACTACGCACTTCCAAAAAAATTGGCCATGAAAACCCTATGAATAGCACTAGAGCATTGTCTGATATAGGCCAGAAGGTGAGAAGATGGTGCAGAAAGCCCGGGCAGGGTTCCACTCTGCTGTGCACAGGGTGCTAGGAGTCGGAATCGACTCCATGGCACTAACAACGAAATAGAATGAACACCACCAAGAGTGATCTTTAATGTGGACCTTGGATGTTAGTGGTGTGTCATGTAGATTCATCAAATGTACCTCTGTGGTGTAGGATGTATAGAGTGGGGAGGTTGTGCATGTGTGGGACAGGGAGTATGTGGGAATTCTCTATACTCTCTGCTCAATTTTGCTGTGAACCTAAAACTGCTTTAAAAAATAAATTTAAAAAAAAGTAACATATACAGGGCTGGCCCCATGGCGTAGTGGTTAAGTTCGCGTGCTCTGCTTTGGCAGCCTGGGGTTCACAGGTTCGGATTCTGGGCACAGACCTACGTACTGCTCATCAAGCTGTGCTGTGGCAGCATCCCACATGCAAAATAGAGGAAGATTGGCACAGATGTTAGCTCAGGGCCAATCTTCCTCACCAAAAAAAAAAAAAAAAGTAACGTGTGCCTTTATGTGCTGTATTAGTTTCCTGTTGCTGCTGTAACAAACTACCACAAATTTAGTGGCTTAAAACAACACAAATATATTATCTTGGTACTGGAGGTCAGAAGTCCAAAGTGGTTTTAACTGGGATAAAATCAAGGTGTCAGCAGGGCTGGGCTCCTTCTGGAGGCTCTAGAGGAGAATCTGTTTCCTTGCCTTTTCCAGCTTCTAGAGGCCGCCTGCATTCCTTGGCTCATGAGCTTTTCCCATCTTCCAGCCAGCAGCATAGCATCTCCTAGTCTCTCTCTGACTATGACTTTTGGTTTTGTCATCACATCTTATCTCTAACTGACCCTTCTCCCTCTTACAAAAAAGACCCTTATGATGACATTGGCCTCACCCAGATCATCCAGGATAATCTCCCTATCTCAAGATCTTTAACTTAATCATAGCTGCAGAGTCCGTTTTGCCATGTGAGGTGACATATTCACAGGTTTTGGGGATTAGAATGTGGTCATCTTTGAGGAAGAGGTCGTTATTTTATCTACCACATGTGTCCTCTAAATAACTTTTCTTTGGGCCCTTACTGTCATTTCAGACAGTCAGCCCAATACCGTTTCAGGTTTGTTCTTTGATCGTTATCTGGTTTATGTAGGAGGCAGAGAGGCTGATGAGGAGAAGAAATGAAGGAAATCCAGTTGGGTCCTGGATTTGACTGGAAGGATAAAGAACAGTGATCCTCAAGGAGGGTGCCCACCTGAATTGTCTGGGATGCTTTACCAGATTCTGGGATGCATCCCAGATTCTGGCAAACCCTCCCCTGAGAGGCACATCTCTTCTGTCCCACCTTGCATCACTTGTCCATGAGAACACTGTGTATTTCCA
The DNA here is from genome assembly GCF_057802395.1 of Ceratotherium simum simum. Taxonomy (NCBI): domain Eukaryota; kingdom Metazoa; phylum Chordata; class Mammalia; order Perissodactyla; family Rhinocerotidae; genus Ceratotherium; species Ceratotherium simum. The sequence continues at coordinate 54,054,352 of NC_141915.1, read as the reverse complement.
CATGTAGGGGCAGAAAAAAGTTGGCACCCAGGGGTGCAGAGGGATGAGAAGGAGCTTTGACAGAAGAGGTTGGACTTTGTATTGAGAAGCAGTTGGGGAGCCGAGGCTGGGGAGGTACCCCAAGTGACACTGAAAAAGATGGGATGTGGGGAGGGATTGGAGGATGAGATGAGTGGCCTTACCTGGATCATGTGGTTTTAGAGTCGTTGACGGTGGGACTATATGGGAGGCCCTGAAACATGCAAGGAGAGAGGTTGCTGGACAAGTCTGTGACTCTGTGCAGGTCCTCTCTGGTGGGGAGTTGACCATGAATGGCAGCTACCAAGGGCTGTTGAATTCTAAAGCTAGTGAGACAACAGCCTGGGAAAGAGATAGATTAGGCCATGGCGTAGAGATGGAGCCCACAGGCTTCCTTTGATGGTCTCCTGGAGCTGAACTGATAAGACATTTTCCTTCTTTCTGGGAGTTTGTGAGGCAGATGCAGTTTTCTATGGGCGGCACTAGGACTTCTGCTGGGAGAATTGAGCCCAGCGCGAGTGACGATGTGTGAATGATGGTTGGCAGAAGGGAAATCACTTTCTGCATGGATTTGTTCTTTATTGTTGCTTTTGTAATACCTGGTGCTGTCACTCTGAATGTTATTTTGGAGATGGATGATGCAGATGTTTTGTTTAAGGCAAAGCATAATTAAGTCATTTTTGGAAACCCATTCAGCATTTGACATGTCAGTGATGACTGTCCTATGGTTACGATGGGGAGTGGGTGTACTCTAGCAAGAAAATGTCATGGCATCTATGAGAGTAAATGACCGTGGATGAGTGTTTAATTCAGTCAACACTGGAGAACCTTTTATCGAATTGACCTCCCTGAGATTTGAGTCCAGATTCGTTTTTCTCTTTTCACTCGTGTTTTTCCCCTCATTGAGATGATTATGGTCCTACTTGCTCAGTTCCCTGCAACTGCCACTTTTTGGCTTTGTGACCTTGAGCAAATTTTCTTATTACTTTGAGATTCAATTTCTTTATCTACAAATAGCAATGGAAAACAACACCTGCCTCCCAGGGTTGTTGTGATGATAAAATAAGATATCAAATGTGAAGGTTGGTCCCTGGAAACAGTAGGTGATTGATTAAAATATTAGTTCCCTTCTTTGTTTTTAGAGATAAGAAAATTGACAAGACTCATGGTTGTCTTCAAATATTTCAAAGGCTGTCAGGTATCACAGAGGAAAGACACATTCTTTAGTGCTCCAGAGAGCAGACCTAGAGCTGATAGGTAAAATGGGAAGGAGACAAATTTCAGCTCAACATGAGGAAGAACTTTGTGATAATTAGAGCTATCTTATAATACAGTGGAGCTTCTCAAGTAGTGAGCAACTTGTCCTGGAAGTATTCAATTAGGACAGAATTTCTTCTTTCTTTTTTTTTTTTTGTGAGGAAGATCAGCCCTGAGCTAACATCCATGCTAATCCTCCTCTTTTTGCTGAGGAACACTGGCTCTGAGCTAACATCCACTCCCAGTCCTCCTCCTTTTTTCCCCCAAAGCCCCAGTAGATAGTTGTAGGTCATAGTTGCACATCCTTCTAGTTGCTGTATGTGGGACGCAGCCTCAGCATGGCTGGAGAAGCAGTGCGTCGGTGCGCGCCCGGGATCTGAACCCAGGCCGCCAGTAGCGGAGCGTGTGCACTTAACTGCTAAGCCACGGGGCAGCCCTAGGACAGAATTTCTCAACAGTATTCTTGACATTTGGGGCCAGATAATTCTTTTTTGTGAGGAGCTGTGCATTGTAGGATGTTTACCAGCATCTCTGGCCGCTACTCACTAGATGCTAGTAGCAACCCTCCTCCTGTCCTCCTGCCCCTAGTATGACAGCTAAAAATGTCTCCAGATGTTGCCAAATGTCCCCTAGAGGGCAAAATTGCCACAGGTTAAGAATCACTGAATTAGAGGCTAGGTGACAGCAAACTAGACTCCATCCTCCCAAGGTCCACTCCATTCTACGCCAAATTGAGTTCTTACAACATTAGTCCCAGGGATTCTGATGGTGGCTTTTTGGTTTGGGATAGAACCTACCAGTGAGGATTAAAGGCCTCATACATGTGAAGTTGTGGGGTTCAGTTTGAGCCATAGAGAGCAACTGAAGTCCCCACTTGCAAGGCCTTCTGTGGATGATTTAATGGCTTGTTGCTCATTGTGGTTTTGCAGGTCATGTTAGCAGCTTCCTACTGGTCTCTCCTGGCCCCCGCGGTTGAGATGGCCACGTCCTCTGGGGGCTTTGGTGCCTTTGCCTTCTTCCCTGTGGCTGTTGGCTTCACTCTTGGAGCCGCATTTGTCTACTTGGCTGACCTCCTGATGCCTCACCTGGTGAGTACCACTCTACTTTGGGCTCTCGTGTCAGGATATGTCCAGCTCTGTGCCATAGATTTACTTCTGTTCAAACTCGATATACCCGTTAATGTCTCTGTTAAGTAGCCAGTGATATTGAAATAGATATTTCAAGCCATGTAGGGCTTTTACCTAGAGGAATTGAATTGCGACTTTTTTCCTAAAAGAAAATAAGCTCTTGGCAATATGACTAAGCATCCCCTTAGTTACATTTTGGTAAGTTCAGATTTTAAATGTCAGGTTTTATTATAAATAGAGAGAGCAGCTGATGCTGTGCTGTGTGACACTGAGTATACGAGCAGACTTGGAAACTGGGAGAAGTGAGTGACCGTGGTCATGGTCTTGACCCTTAAAGAGCTTGTGACGTCACCAGGGAGATGACAACACACCCAACTACAGCGTGAGACCATTGACAAAGCATCACACCACAAGGGCTTATTAATAGGAGGATGAGGTGGGAGGACTGGGCAGCCTGGTCCTGGGTTTGAGCTCACGTCTGCCAGTTACTGGTTGTGTGTCCCTTCTCTCTAGTTTCTTCCTATAACTTGAGGCTAACTCCCCTGAGGGGCTGCAAAGTCAAAATAAAAAGGCACCAGAATTGGGGGCAAGCCAGAGATTTTAGGCTTTCATACTTAAATAGGGCTGGTGGGTTGGGTTTGGGAACGATGCAGGTGCCTGCTTTCAGAGAAGCATGATACGAACTACAGCCTGAAGTCTCGCTCTGGTCACTGAACAGAGTCAAGGTCAGGTCCTGAGTTCATAACCGAGCTGCATGGGCTAGAAAGGGGTTGTTCGCTTGTGCTACTGTCAGTAGACGGAGGTCAGTGTCAATAAGAAGGCAGTGCAAGCCATGCAGCCTTACCAGATGCTGTGTCCTGACAAGTCCTCGAGGTGGGCAGAAGCCCCCTGTAAGCCCTGAGCTGCTGCTTGAATTCTTTGCTCACCAGAAAGGGAGGAGGCACAGGAGGGATCATATGGGGGAGAACGGGGTCAAAGGACATTTCTTCTGTTGGATCATGGCACGCAAGGACTGGTCAGGTTCGCTGGAGTCAACTGGACATGTACCCCAGGAGGTAGGCCGATGTTCTCTTCCCTGCCTGCCTGCCTTCTTTCTTGCCTTAAATTCCCTACTGGAGAAAGAGAAGGAAGAATTCCTAGGAACTTGGCTTAGTCATGTCACAGAAGGACCAGCCTCTGGACCAGACAGCTGGATGTGATGGTTGGATGGAGAGCCATGACGTTGTCTAGGAGGAAAGACCATGTGTCGTTTTTTATTTTTTATCAAGAGCTTGAATGGCGGTGTCAGTTTCTGCCTGCTGGGCCCGAGCTTCCTTGCTGTGGAATACATCTGCTGGTAATAGCTTCGAGAGGTCCTCAATGTGGGCTGCCGTATTCTGCTCTCAAATCCACCCTGGTCAGGTGTGAAGTTGCTGTTGGGATGTATTCTACTCGCCCTGGCCGGAAGATCTTGCAGCCAGTGGCCTTAACTTGTGAACAGCAGACAGGGGGCTGGCTCTGCACAGCCCCTGCTGGGTCTCGTTCTGCCCTTCCCACCTGGTCCCACTGGGCTTCTGAGACAGTATCTTGCAGAGGGCTCTTTGCAATCATGATGGGTCACCACTCCTTGGTGCTGGGGCAGGGAGGGGCAGTCAGGAGTATTTGATCAGCTGTCCGAAGGTAAGGGCTTTCTCTGGGCAGTGTAAATAGTCCTTGGCCAATTTGTACTGTGTAGCAAATACTGTTTTTTTAAACCTTTTGCTTCATGTTTGTTCTAGTATATGCTTTGAATGTGGAGAAGATCTCAGGGGAAAGTCTTGGATAGACTACACAGAAAATTAGGAATGGTTTGGTAGTGTCAGGTAAACATCTAGGGAGAGAATGAAAGGGTTCGGAAATGGGCCTGATAACCATTAACACCTAGAACCTTGCTAGTTGGCGGAAAGATCAGCCTGGCAGTAAACAACTGTTCTAGGACATTTTAAAAGAAATTAATTCTTACTGTCACTGTGAGAAGGGGAATTTGTCTTGGAAGCTCTTATAAATAGATAAGAATTATTTATAATTGCTGCCGTCACTGAATACAAATGTTGCCGTAAGAGTGGTGCCTGGAAACAGTCTGTCCACCATCACTCTGAGCCAGGCTGAAGGTTTCCCTTGGTTTCACTCTTAATTTGCTTCCCACACCCAGAAAGGGCAGCAGCTGGGATCTATGGAAGGTGCTTCCTGGAGTCTGAGTTAATGGGTTTTGATCCTGAGTCTGTGTGGCTGTCCAGCATTGATTGAGCACTCACAGGGAATGTATTCTTGAGGGGAGGGGGGGGTCTAGAATTTGGTTTCAGAATGCTCACTGCTCTTGGAGTTTATGAGCCTGTGGCTTTTGAGGCTGTGGGGAGTTCTATAGGAAAATTCAGCTTGAGACCTTTTCAGTTTCCAGTTCATTCACCTTGTGACAAAGCCCCACTGTTCAGCAGATGGCCCAGGAACAGAATGAAGTCATTAGAGCAAAAGGCTTTGGCTGCAGCAACAATGGAGGGGCTCTCATCCTGCGAACAGGCCCTGGGATAAAAGGGGTGCCTGCCTGCAGAGAACTCCAGGACCTCCTTTCTATCCTATGGGACAGTGCATGGAGTTCAACCAGTGAGAGGAAGTGAGTCAGTGTCCCTGTCATCTCATCTGGAGAAAGGAGCCCGTGCAGGAGTCTGGTGAGGGCAGAAATGTGGTTGGAGGGGTTCTGCAGCAGTGCCCTGACTCGAGCCCTTCCCATGACCATTCAAGCACAGGTACCACTGCCTGCCAACATCAGAGTCACCGCCCTGGTTATATTTATGTATTCAGAACATGAAGGGCAGCAAGACTCTTGGGTTGGTGGGAAGGAAATGGTTAACTGACTCTGTTCTCTAACTCCACTTCCATTCGCTCAGCCTTTCAGATTTATTTGTCCCCCTTTTGGAGCCGAAGCAAAATATTGCTCATGAAAAGGATTTTATTCATAACAGCCTGTCAGGTTGAAGCCACTGTGGCTTTGTTAACTTCAGATGCATCAAATTGCTCTCTGAACTGGGTATTTATTTTCATTTATTTATCTGGGAGTAAAGGAGAGAAGGCTCATGCAGTAACTATTAACAGGAAATACACTGACAGGGATTTACAGAGACCTTGCCAAATGGTGTCTTAATGAAAGGGGGAAGGAGGCAGGGGCAGGCAAGGAAGGTGCAATCTGCTGGCCTGGGAAGAGGTCTGGCAAAAGGATGGATGATGGGGAACTCGGTTGGGCCAGCCCAAGCTCAGCGTTACCCTTAGATGGCCCTAGGGAGAAATGGAATGGACGTTGAACAGCTGTTGGGAGATATTGACATTCTTATGATCTTTGCAGTTTTGCTTCTATCTGAAGTTAAGAGTGGCAGTAGGTGGGAAGCCTTCATCTATAGTTTAAAGCAGACATTTTCTGCTGGTGGGTAGAGGGGTAGGGTGGGGGAGAAGGAGGTGTATGTCTCCAAGGCCTCATGTCCTCTTTAGTTTAGTGGGTATCCTTCCAGATTTTTTCTCTTTTTTTGTTTTCTTTAAGATAACGGATTATGTTGTCTCTTTTAAATATTGAAATATGAACATCCACATTCTCTTGTATTGTTCAAGTATGCTTTAAATCAACTCTATAGCAATGTGAAGCCTGACTCCATTTAGATCTCCTTTCTCTTATTTATGTGCAGGCATACATTTTTACATTTTTACACAGCTGGAATCAGTCTGTGCATTCTCTTGTGTGTTATTTTTAGAATCGAAATGATTTTTATCTGCATCATTTTAATACCTATGTAGCATCCTCCCATCTTAGTGTAGTTTGCCCAACAGTTTCCCCATCCTTGAGTAGTTAGGTTGCTCCATGCTTTTACATATGTATATATGTGCATCTGGAAATACAATTCTGTTTTGTGTTTTCTGAGAAACAAATGGTAACATGCTGTCTGTGTTGTTGCACTTGCTTTTTTCAGCTTGCTTTCCATCTTGGCAGTCTTCTCTCTGGGAGATGTGAGCTCCCCACCCCCTCCCTTCCCTCTCTTGGATTTGACATCTTGAGGAGGCTGCCCAAGGACTGCAGGGGGAAGGGAAGGTGGTGGGTGTCTGACTGTCTGCCGCTCTCCTATCTGCGAGAGCGTGGCTGATAATCCTGCCCAGACAGGCTCCAGGGCAGGGAGATTAGCAAGCAGTCTGGCTACTGCTTTCTTCTGAGCTCCCTCCTTAATTTACCTGTGTCCCCAATTCTGTTCAGTTTCTTTTAGTTTTCTCTGTGATGGCAAAGAAGATGCCTTTGCTGAAAACTTAAATGAGTAGTATGTGCACGTACTTTCACACGCACCCAACTTGTGCTGGTGTCAGTATTGGTTGGCTGGAGTTGCTATGAGGGGCCACATAGGACAACTGTCTGGAAGTGACAGGTGTTGTAGGAGGCGATTATTCCCGCCCCCCCAGGGGTGTTTGCATGTTTTTCTCTCCTTCATAGATTTTCTCCATCTTTAACATTCTGATTGTACTTGACAAAAGCATACCTTACAGAGAAAAGGAGAGAGAGAGAGAAATGGCAATATCTTGCAGAAAACAAAAAGGAGAAATTGCAGTGGCATCCACCTGAGAGTCTATAGCAGAAGCCTGATATTGTCAGATAAGCCCAGCTAACTTGATAGTGAAAATTGGCCTCGGCCTCAGTTTTAGTGTTCTCTTTCTTATACTTTGTTGAAGTTTGAGGTATGCAATTCGAGATACCGTTAAGGTGCATCCTGGCGTTGATCGATTGTTGAATTTTGACTGGGCTGGAGAGAGTGTGGGAGCATGACTCTGCCATCAGCAGAGGCTGGGGCGTGGGGATGGATTGGCAGCTCTGTTATCTGTGCAGCCTGGTCAAAGAGGGTTTTGCAGACGGGCCTTTTGCTTAACTATCTGCACATCTGTATTCATTTCCTAGGGCTGTCATAACAGAATACCACAGACTGGGTGGCTTAAACAGCAGAAATATATTTCCTCACAGTTCTGGAGGCCAGAAGTCAAAGATCAAGGTGTTGGCAGGTTCAGTTTCTTCCCAGTTCTCTCTCCTTGACTTGCAGATGCTGTCTTCTCCCCGTGTCCTCACAGGTCTTCCCTCTGTGCGGGTGCATCCCTGGTGCCTCTCTGTGTGTCCAAATTCCCTCTTCTTATAAGGACACCAGTCAGATGGGATTAGGGCCCACCCTAATGTTCTCATTTTAACTCAGCCACCTCTCTAAAGGCCCCATCTCCAAAGGCAGTTAAATTCTGAGTACTGGGGGTTAGGATTTCAACATATGAATTTTGGGGGAGGGGGCACAATTCAGCCCATAACAACATCTTCTAGGTTTCTTTTGATGTTTATGGTACTAGGATTGAAAGGGGACTCAGGTGGAGATCGCTCATCCTGTGGATGTCATTGGAGGCCATCAGTTTAGGCACTGGGTGTTCTGAACAAGGGCTGCAGTTCTCCTGGCACCTGAACTGGGCTGACTGGGCATACCCTGAGGGGCAAGGCATGCTACCAAATACACAATGCTAATTAATACCTTTTCTTTGTTTTTAAATGTTTTTCACAATACAGGTTGAACACGTGTTTTATTTTGTGAGGAAGATAGCCCTGAGCTAACATCCATATGCCAATCCTCCTCTTTTTGCTGAGGAAGACCAACCCTGAGCTAACATCTATTGCCAATCCTCCTCCTTTTTTTCCCCTTTTTCTCCCCAAAGCCCCAGTAGATAGTTGTATGTCGTAGTTGCACATCCTTCTAGTTGCTGTATGTGGGACGCCGCCTCAGCATGGCCGGAGAAGCGGTGTGTTGGTGCGCGCCCGGGATCCAAACCCGGGCCGCCAGTAGCAGAGCGTGCACACTTAACCGCTGAGCCACAGGGCCGGCCCCAATACTTGAGTTTCTAATGGAGCAAACCCGTGAGCTTGCCAGCACTGGAAGCAATGACTGATGAGTCCTGGCTGGGGAGCGTTGCAAAAAGCTTGTCGTTTAGAGGGACTCCTTGACAAAAGAGATGGTTGAGTCTTGTGTGAAGCAGACGGGATATTTCATCGCACTGGGGCCTCCTGGCACACTGAGGCGGCAGACCCTTCACAATGTGATATTTGGAGAGAGTGGTATTCAGGCCTCCTGGATCCCAAGCACCCATTTCTAAGATGTAGCTAGAAGCCGCGGTTGAAGTTGTTTCTTTTGCCTTTATATGCTTTCTGCAGCCTCCTGTGAGGAGCCTCACTCTTTTTAGGAAGATGCTCAGGTGTTGTTTTGGTCCCGTTGGCAGGCAGAGGAGTTAAAAAGGGGGTGGAGGCAACCTCCTAGTGTGGTGAGCTTGCTGATTCTTGGAGAGAACAGCGGGTTGAACCCTTCCACATGCCTGCAGGGAACGTTTAGCTGCTGGGAATGCAAACCGTGATCTCCCTCTCCTCCCCTCCATGTGCTCTCTTTGTTTTCTAGGGCCGGTGGGGAATACTGCTCTACCCATTTCTCTGCCTGTGTGTGTTAGCTGTGCACACCATCCTGGCTCGTGGAGGCTGCAGGAAGAACGTCTGTGGCTTTGCAGCCAGTGGCACAGAGCATCAGAGAGCGCCTGCTTTCTTGTTTTTGACCAGAGTTCATAAACCGCTTCTGTTGGTGGTGTGTATTCCCAGAGTACCCTCAGTGAGTCTGTCATGAACACACACACATGCACATGCAGTGCACATGTGCACATGCGTGTACTCGTGTGCACACACACACACATACACACACTCACGGAAGCTGCCACTTCAGTACAGGTTGGCTTGCTGAAGGGGACTCCCCAAGCACTGAATGGTTCTTGTTATTGTAAAAAGTGTCTTCCTTGCCATCTGTTGAGCTAGGCAAGATGTTTATGAGTAATATCCAGAAGCCACCATGGAAATTTATTGAACCAGTGGATGGTTGGCAAAGACGATCTACAGGCTGGACAGCTAAAGGAATCTTAACTCTTTCCTCCCAAAGGTGCTGGGGTATGTCTGTCTGGCTCACAATGCGATGGATCAGGAGGTGTGTTAGGAGGGAGGTGGGGTGCGGTGGAGGTGGGAAGGAGCAGGGAGGTTGCCTTTGGTGCTTTCTTCCTGGCCAGATCCCTAGGTAGGTGCCTGATGCATCAGTGCCAACAGAGCAGGTCCTAGCTGTGCCCCTGTTGTCCATCTCCTCTCAGATTGTGGTGCTGGTGGTGATAGTGTTGATGGCAGGTCCCAACGCTGGGGAATCAGAGTCCCAGGGAAGGTAGAGTTCTGGTATCAGAGAAGAAAAGAGGAGTAAAGCGTGGGGACAGAGATGTGGTTTGGCTAATTCTTAGAGAGGAGTCAGATTAAAGCCACTGGAAAAACTAAAACATTATTCTCTTCCATATTGAGCCCTGGGGATAAATGACAGTGGGCACATCAGTGATAGTAGTATATGGCACCTCCTTCTGAAAATGGCAGAGGGCAGCCCTGTGTCTGCTGTCCAGGTGGAGGCGAAGGGATTTTCATCCCTGTGTCTCAGAAGCACACTGTTTCTCGAAATCACAGCCAGTTCCCTTTGGAGCCTCCTTTTTCCAGTTACATGGGTGAGCAGTAGGAGGACTTACCTTGACCCAAGCAAGACGGAGCTATTCTGAATTTAATGCAAAAACCAAGAGATAATTATAAACACGATGGCAGTGGTGAACTGCTCAGAACACTGTCCCTCCAGCGTTTGTCAGACTCTCTCCTGCTTACCCTACGGGATGTGGTTTGGGTTCCTTCCCCAGAAAGCTTCCCTGACTCGCCCCATGTCTTGGTTCCATTTTGTACTTCTCCCATCCTGGCCCTTCTCTTCCCTGTGCTGTCATTACCTGTGGACTTGATCACTTGTGGCCTGAAGGCAGGGGCATGGGCAGGGACAGGTCTGCTCTGGTCTCCCCTGTGTCCTCTACACCAGCACAGCCCCTGGCGCATAGTAGGTCTTCAGGAGGTATTTGATGAATGAATGAATGAGTGAGTGAATGAATGGAGATGTTGGGACGATCAAATGAGATCATCTTTATGAAAACCCCTTACAGCTTCTAAGTTGAAAGTGCTTAACACCTGTGAGTTATTTTCTGGAAGCAGATCCGTGACCTTTGCAATTGACTACTTTTTGGCACTACGGACATGAGGCACAGATAATTAAACATGCAGGCGAAAAATAGAAAAACTTAATCTGAAATTTGAATGTTATGATTTTTCATGCTTTATTTAATTTCTTAATTATGTTTGCCTAAGAAGCTAAAGATTTATACTGCCATTTAGAATAAGCATTTTCTGAGCAATGCGATCAGGAAGTGTGTTAGGTGGAAGGTGGGGTGGGATGCAGCTGGGAAGGAGCAGGGAAGTTGCCGTTGGTGCTTTAGAAAAATACTGACACCTGAACCTCCCTCTAGAGGTTCTGATTCATCATGTCCAGGGTGGGGTCTAGGTTTCTGAAACAAAACATCCCCACAAAGGCTGTGATGTTCAGCCAAGGTTGGTGACCGCTGACTGAAAGGCTACTTATAACCCGCTTTTGTTCAGGTGCTGTTTTTTGGATGATTCACTGCAATTCAAGTACCTTTCACTTTCCCTTTGAAGCCAAGTCTTACTCTTGCAAAAGGCTCAGAAAAGAAGGAAAGAAGGACTCCCTGCAAATGACTGAGGGACAGTCCCAAAATGAAAAGGGGGAAAGGATCTGGCTCCATGGTTGCAAACTTCAGAGCACACCAGAATTACCTGGGAGACTTAAAAAATGCCGATGCCTGAGGCCCACCCCAGATCCAATGACTTACAAGCTCTTGGGATAACACCCAGGCACCTGCATTTTAAACTAGGTCTCTAGGGGATTTTGATGCTCCCCGAAGTAAGAAAATCACAGAACAGTGCAGAAAGGCGCATAGCAATGCTGGAGGAGTCTGGGAAACTGTGGTATCTGAGGGACATTTACAGAAAACGTGCTCCAAGACCTTCCCATGGTCTCCTTAAGAAGTTTATTTTTTATTGAAATTAAATTCACGTAATATAAAATTAACCATTTTAAAGTGAACAATTCAGTGACATTTAGTACATTAACAATTTTGTGCAACCAATACTGCTATCTAGTTCTAAAACATTTTCGTCGCCCCCAGACAAAACCCTGTACCCGTTAAGCAGTCGCTCTGCATTCCTCCCTCAACCCCTGCCCCTGGCAACCACTAGTTCACATTCTGCTTCTATGGATTTACCTATTCTGGATATTTCCTACAAATGCAATCACACAATGTGGGACCTTTTCTGTCTGGTTTATTTCACTCAGCATAGTGTTTTCAAGGTGCACCACGTTGTAGCATGTGTCAGAATTTCATTCCTTCTTATGTCTGAACAATATTCCATTGTATGCATATAGTGTGTTGTTCTGTCATCCACTTATGGGCATTGGGTTGTTTCCGAAACCTTTTGGCTATTGTGAGTAGTGTTGCTGTGAACATGGGTGTACACTGTTCGAACACCCATTCTGAATTCTTTTGGGTATATATCATAAAAGGTTTTCCTTTTCCAACTGTTAAGTCAGGTCAACCTAGGTGGACAGCCAGGCTGGTGGCTCAGCTGACCCACAGTTTGCTGGGGTAACGTGTGTAAAGCCCTCTGAAGCTCAGCTCTGAATAAGGAGCGCCCAGGAGGACAGTTGGGCCATTAACAGGGCCAGTGGGAGGGGAGGTCTGGAGGGGGCTGGTCGGGGCAGTGCGGTTCGGTTTGACTGTGCCTTCAGGCTAGCTTGGGTTTTAAGTGCCTTTACTTTGCATGGTTACAGCGGAAACAGTGAGAATAATCTTATTAAAAATACATTTCTGACCATGTCACTCCCCATCCGAAATCTTTTGATATCTCCCCTTCAGGTCCAAGCCATTTTCTTTATCTGTTTTCTTTTTCATTTAATATGAACTTACTTCAGGGCTCTCCTCCGGGTGCCTCCCTGTGTCCTTGGCTTCAGCTCCGGCCGGTCCTCCGCCACCCGCACCAGCCACCAGCCGCTGCATCTGGTTCTCGGGACGCATGGTGCCCTTTGTCATCCTGAGCCTTTCCTCGTGTTCTTTCTCTGCCAGAAACCACTTCCCTCCTTTAGCCTTCACCTGGCCAGCTCCTGGTTCCCTTTCAGGTCCTAGCCATAGACATCCCTTCCTCGAGAAGCTGTCCTGGAGCTCCGGCCTGGGCCAGGTGCTCCTGAATCTCTGGGGCCACTGCGCTGAGCTCCTGCGTGGCAGCTGCTTCCCTGCTGGACCTAAGCTCCTTGGGGGCAGTGGCTTGGTCAGTCTTGTTTGCTCTGAGTCCCCAGCACCTGGCGCAGAGGCTGGCACAGAGAGAGGGCTCAGAAAATGATTTGTTGGGGGAAGGAGCGAGTGTTTGTTTAAGCCTGGAACTTTATTTGTCATTGAGTGCCCCAGGCCTACATCAGTGCCTGGAATGTGCTAGATGCCATGGTCCCCTCCAACACCTCCCAACATGATAAAACTTCCTCAATGTGTGAAAGGAGAATTATATATATTATGCTGTATGTATTTACATATGTGTGTGTATATGTGTATGTGCATGTATGCATTTATTTAAAAATTTTTTTTTTTTACAAATTGAATTCTAAGTAAAGTGCCTGAGGGCAGAAGGCTTGTGTTGTGAAGAATCAGGTGGTCCAATGAGCTAGTGCAGGGTCAGCAAACTCTGTCAGGGACCAGAAAGTAAGTATTGCAGGCTTTGCAGACCACATACGCTCTCTGTTGCTTCTTTAAAATCTTTTCTTTCTTTCCTTTTCTTCTCTTTTCTTTTTGACAACGCTTTAAAAATGTAAATAACATCCTTAGCTCATAGGCTGTGCAAAAACAGGGCACTGGCTAGATATGGCCCACGGGCTGTAGTTTGTAGATCCCTGATCTAGGCCAGTTGCTTTTTAAACTTTCCTTTAGTGGTCTCATGTTGTATGCCTGTCTGTGTTACCTTTTTTCTTGATGATTAAAATTATGTATGTTAATTGCAAAAAAAAAAAAAAAAAAGAAAAAGAAAAAGAAATAGAGAGCATAGAAAAGTTTCAAGAGATAAGAAAAATCTACTTTTAATCCCACCACATGGAAGCAACTATTTTTCATGTCTTGGAACATTTGCTGTCTGCATGTTTTCCTGTTGCTTTTTTCTGTGGATGGGAAATGTCATAGAATAACTCACAGTCAGGGAGCATGTATTGTGTGCTGGGCACTTTACGTGTGTTATCCTGTGAGGTAGGTGCTGTTGTTAGTTTTATTTTACAGTCGAGCAAACTGAGGCTCACTTGTGTGAGAACAGATGCAGAAGGAGTGGTCTCCCTAAGAAGCAAGCCCAGTGTTGCGTGGGGGGTGATCAGGGATGCGTGTGTTGAGGTGGAGCCTCTGTCACCAGCCCCTGGGTGGCTGGAATGAGCGGAGCCCCTGTGTATAGCATAGTAGGGCAATTTGTCGTTGCAGCAAAGCGCAGCCCATCCTGGTTGATACTCTGCATCACTGAGATGTTTGGGCAGCATCAGTGCTGGTTTTGCCGTGCTATCTGGAGTCCCTTCTGTCCCTTCATTAGAGATGCCAGGGGCACTTTGGGGAGGATAGTTTTTGTTTGTTTGTGTTTCCTTATTGCTCAGCTACCCCATTTGGGCTCTATCTCTTGGGATGCAAAAGAGGAAGGAATGAAAAGAGATGCTCGTCATGGCTTTATGCTCACCATTGGATTTCGTGATGGAAGGAAAGTGTGTGCGTGGCCATGGATGCCTGTTCTCTGTGAGAGCAGAGTGTGAAGTGTCGGGTAGGGTGTATTCCTCTCTTCCTCTACCAGAGGGGCTCCGGGTCCCTCTTGGCACGTTTTCACTGTTACCACAGCCTTTCTCCTCCCCTGATTCTCCTGATAGCCTTCGTAAAAATAATTGCCTGCTTTGTCTGACACCCTGATCCTGACTGGGCTCACCCCTCCCCATTTTGCTAGAAGCTGCTTGCATGTCAAGTTTCCATATGGTAGCACAAGTGGCAGTTGGAGGAGTCCCAGGAGACTGGCTCATTGGTGATGCCCAAAGTTTCTCTGTGGCAGAGGTGCTTTAGGGCAGGACCTGTAGGTAATGAGCCTGGGGAAGTGCAAACTAATGCTGGGCCTACTTGCTGAGAGAGTTCTAATTTAGCATCACAATTAGGGGTGGAGGTGGGTTATTTATCTTATACAATGGTATTATGTTATGTGATAATATATTACGTGATGATATATGATGATATTCCATATTGGCATTATGTAATGATATAGCATTATATATTATATCTTCATTCTTTCGAACACCCTCATGCTCTCCACTCAAGTCCACATTTCTAGGTTGAGATAAAGCTTTTTTAGTGGCAACATGTCATAGTGGAACAAGCATGGGCTCTGGATCAAATTGCTCTGGATTCATAGGACTGTGTGTCTTGGGGCAGTTACTTAACTTCTCTGAGCTTCAGTATCCTTATCTGTAAAATGGATATAATTCTGCTTGAGAGAGCGGACATGAGGATTAACTGAAATAATGCATATAGAGTACCTAACACATAGGCTGGCATACAGCAGGTGTTTAATAAATGTCAGTTCCCTTATATCAGGAAATGTGGAAGTTGCTGGGGATGACTTTTTGGTCATGTTTCTTACTTGCACAAGTTGTGGATTCGGGCTTAAAATATCTGTGTACGCATGTGGGTGTGAGTGTGTGTGTGTGTGTGAGAGTGGTGTGTGTGTTGGGGGGATGTGTCTATGTCTTTGTGAATGCTTGTGATCTTCAAAGGAGGAGGCCTCATTGTGATGTCTGCTGGTCTGGCCTCTGGGCTCTAGGAGGCGAGATGTCCTCTCATGGGCTGTGTGGCTATCCCATAAGCAGATGGCCCCCTTCTTTCTACCACTCCCGAGGGAATGGGGTGAAAAGTTCTGCCCATAAGACTGCATCCTAGGACCACAGTCCATCTTGGCCACTTCTCCTGTGCCGTCTTTCCCTCAGAGGGGTTGTTCAAAATGAGAATAACCAGCTGGCCAGTAAGAGACAAAAATGACTTGACCAGGTGAGGTGGAAACCTTCAGTTATCTGGTGCCTTAACTTAAATGACTGGATTTACTTTACTCACATAACAGGTTGCTAGTAGGCTGTCAACCTGGTTTGACACCTAGGTTGTTGCTATAGACTGAATTGTGACTCCCCTGCCCCCCTCAAGTTCATATGTTGAAGCCCTAACCCCCAATGTGATGGTATTTAGAGATGAGGCCTTTGGGAGATGATTAGGTTTAGATGAGGTCGTGAGACTGGGGCCCTCATGATGGGATTAGTGTCTTTATAAGAACAGACACCAGAGAGCTTGCTCTCTCTCTCTCTTTCTCTCTCACTGCCATGTGAGAACACTGAGAAGGCAGCCGTCTGCAAGCCAGGAAGAAGGCTCTGTTGTGTGTGTTTTTTCCACATCACTAAGCAATTCTCCACCAGCTGGTGTCCTACAATTCAACTCAATTCTGACACTGTCTACCTGGACATAGCATTAGATCCCACAGGTTAAGGTCTCAGTTCTACAAGACGGCCTTCCCCACTTCAGATGCTAATTGCAAGGCCAGGTTGTCACCTGTGCTTCTGACCAACCAGCTATATAGATCAGAGGTTCCCATGCTCCCCTCCCTCGTTTTGATTAATTTGTTAGAGTGGCTCACAGATCTCAGGAAAACAGTTTACTTACTAGATTACTGGTATATCATAAAAGGATATAGCTCGGGAACAGCCAGGTGGAAGAGATGCATAGGGCAAGGTATGGGGAAAGGACGCGGAGCTTCCGTGCTCTCACGCAGCACGCCCCTGTCCCCAAATCTCCACGTGTTTGTCAACCCAGAAGCTCTCTGAACCCCGTCCTTTTGGGTTTTTATGGAGGCTTCATTACAAAGGCATGATTGATTAAATCAGTGGCCATTGGTTATTGACTCAACTTCTAGCTCTTCTTCCCTCCCTAGAGGTCGGGGTTGGGGGGGTAAGTTTCAACCCTCTAATCACTTGGTTGGTTCCCCTGGCAAGCAGCTCCCATCCTTAGATGCTTTCCAAAGGTCACCTCATTAACATAAACTCAGGTGTGGCTAAAAGAGGTTTGTTATGAATACCAAGACACCTTTACCACTTTTATCACTTAGGAAATTGCAAGGGTTTTAGGAGCTCTGTGCCAAAAAACAGGGACGAAGACCAAACACATATTTCTTATTATAAATCACAATATCACAAGGGTCCTCACTAGAAGCTGACCATGCTGGCACCCTGCTCTTGCACTCTCAACCTCCAGAACTTGGAGAAATATATTTACGTTGTTTAAGCCATCCAGTGTATGGTGTTTTATTATGGCAGCCCAAGCTAAGACAGTGGTGAAATCTACAGCTGTTGTCCCAAATCTTGGGTGACTCAATCCTTTGCCCCTTGCATTGGTCAGTGCCACTCTCTACAGCCATCTCAACCTGGCTCAGCAGTCTTGTCATTGTCCTTCTAGGACTCACCCCTAGGACGTCTCTGTGAAGTGTCCTCTTGCCCTTTTTCTAATGTGGGGTCGGATTGTGTGCTCTGCCTTCTCAAGGTTCAGCCCAGAGTCTGGTCTGCCTTCTTTCTAAGAACTGGTGTCAATCTCCTCCCTTCTCTGCCTGCTGCCTTCCAGTTTCTTTGTAAGGTTCTAGTTTTCTTTCTAGACGGCAAAATAATTGATTCATTTGAAATATGGTGTTGGAGGAGAGCTCTACGGATACCCTGGATTGCCAGAGAGATGTACATGTGGGTCCTAGAGCAAATTAAGCCTGAACTATTGCTGGAGGCAAAAGTGATAAAACTGAGGCTGCCCTACTTTGGGCACGTTATGAAAAGGCAGGATTCGTTGGAAAAGACAATAATGCTGGGAAAAGTAGAAGGCAGCAGGAAAAGAGGAAGACCAAATATGAGATGGATTGACTCCATAAAGGAAGTCTTAGGCATGAGTGTACAGGATCTGAGCAGGGTTGTTGAGGACAGGGCATTGTGGACATCACTCATTCATAGCATTGCCGCTAGTCAGAGCCGACTTGACGCCTCGTAACAACAAAGTTTTCTGCTCTCCAAGGCCAGTCAGACATGTCCGAGGCCATTTGTCAAACCGGTCCTTTGTAGCATTAGCAAAGTAAACCCCAATTTCTATTATGATTTTGCGAGGCCCATCTAGTTGAGATAATCTTTCCATTTCCAGATATTTTGGGTAAAGGTTACCTTTCATCACAAGTTTGGAAAAATTAAATATAGATGAACATTTCAACAACTTGTACATATTTGCTCGGGTATCTGGGCTTGGGAGGCCCAGCAACATGTTCCACCTGTGGTTTGTGTGGTAGGCTGCATAATGGCCCTCCGAGATAACCAGGTGCTCATCCCTGGGACCTGTGAATGTTAGTTTCTATGGAAAAAGGGTCTTTGCAGATGTGCTGAAGTTAAGGATCTTGAGATGGGGAGATCAACCCAGATTATCTGAGTGGACCCTGCATGCAGTCACAAGTGTCCTTATAAAAAGGAGGCAGAAGGAGATTTGACACAGAAGAGGAGAAGGCATTGTGACCACGTAGGCAGAGACTGGAGTGACAAAGGTCTGAATCAAGGAATGCCAGGAGCCACGAGAAGGTGCAAGAGGCGAGGAATGGATTCTTCTCTAGATCCTCCAGAGGGAGCGCCGTCCTGCTGAGACCTTGATTTCACCCCAGGGGTATCAATTTTGGAATTCTGGACTCCACAACTGTGAGAGAATGAATTTCTGTTGTTTTAAGCCATCAAAATTGTGATGATTTGTTACAACAGCCACAGAAAACTAACACAGTCTGCATCTTTAGTTCTCACCTGGGGCCACTGCCCCTCCCACTACGCAGGGCAGCTGGCGTTGCTCTGTGCCATGGAAGGAGTTCAGCAGAGTCCTTTCTCTGACCAACTTACTGCTCATGGTTAATACCTTTCGCACATCTAAAAGCTCAGAATAGATCAGTGACTTTTGCACACATTCAGTAAGAGTTTGATCCCTGACTTCTAAATGCTTCAAGAGGTCAAAGAGCAGAATTGCCACTAGCACGGGCCCTGGAGTCCCACTGACTGAGATCAGATCCATGCTCTGCCACTTGCTGACTGCGGGACCTTGAACTAGTCACCCAACCTCTCTCCCGCTGTGCCCGGCTCTACCTACTTCATAGAGATTGTTGTAAGGATTGAGTGAGCTGCCAGGTTTCGTTGATTCTAAGAAATGTTTCTGTACATTTTAACATCTCTAAAATTGGGATACATTTTACAGGCAATGCCGGGTCATTGTCTAATTGGAAGCTTATTTTTCTTTCTTAGTGATATCCTGAGGAATGGTGTATCTTAGAAGATAATAAGAAGGCATAATAAGAAGGCAATTGGAATTGATGAATATGGTGATCCATGCAAATATGCTTAGCTCAGTCTGCACATTCTAAGAGCCAGTAACTATTAGCAGTGATGCTGTTGTTGTTATTTCAGTTGTGACAAGCAAGCAGAGGGTTATAGGCGTGATTTCACCATTCTCTTCTGCGCCTCACACTTTTGTCTCTCCTCCTCATGCTTGGGAACCTCTCCTGTCTCCAGTCTTTTCCATTCCCGTAGTACAGCCTCTCTGCATAACCTGGTGCAGGGGTGTGAGAGCAATATGTCTGGTCCTATCCTCCTCTTGCCTCCCCATGGTGCAGAAACCGTCCAGAAACCATCCATAACCTTGCTTGCTGGACTTGTATGAGTTGAACTCGCTCTGATGCCCTCTGACTCTGAGACCTTAAATCTTGACTTGTCTGTACATTTTTCTTCCCTCTTATTTTTGTTTCTATTTTCTCTGGTGGCAAATGGGATACTCATACTAGCTCTTCTTAAGGTTAGGGTTCTGTGTCAGTCAGAGTCCAGTCTGGGAGAGAAACCACACCAGCCATTTGAACAGAAAGAATTTAATATAAAGAATTGCTGGGGCCGGCCAGGTGGCGCAAGCGGTTAAGTGCACGTGCTCCGCTGCGGCGGCCCGGCGTTCACGGGTTTGGATCCCAGGCGCGCACCGACGTACTACTTGTCAAGCCATGCTGTGGTGGCGTCCCATATAAAGTGGAGGAAGATGGGCATGGATGTTAGCCCAGGGCCAGTCTCCTCAGCAAAAAGAGGAGGATTGGTAGATGTTAGCTCAGGGCCGATCTTCCTCACAAAAAAAAAAAAAGAATTGCTAACTAGGTATAAAGTTGTAAGCTAGGGTAAAAAGAGAACTCTAAGATATCATAGAGGTGGTAACTGGTGAAAGCAGCTACCACCCCTAGGGATGAGGAAATAAAGGAAGAAGTTAGAATTATTAAAACTTAGAAACTTAGAGGAGGGCCCCTCAGAGCTGAAACTCAAATGTCCGGGGAGGAGGTGCCAGCAGGCTGGTGCTGATGTCTTTGGCTGGGGCACAATGAAGCTGGTTCTGCGAGTATCAATAAAAGTCCAAGCTGGAGCTGGCTGATACTACAGGAAGGAATTGCCGCTGCCATGGTGAAGCAGCACTGCTGGAGTGATGCTCACAACAGGAGCCAGCAGACAGGAGGGAGCATGGACCTTCTTCAACTCCCGTGGTTTCCCCCTAGCTTCTCTGATTGTCAGAGCCTAACAAAGAGCAAGTCGCAAAACAAAAATGTAGTTTGCAAAGCCTCAGCCCTAGTGTCACAGAGATATAGATACATGCATTTGGGCTGGTTAGGATTTTAACCAGCTGATTCAGTTGGCCCATGAGCCCCATGATAGTGTATATGAAAACGAGTGTGTCCATCAGTCAAGGTTCTGGGTTGCAAGCAACAGACACCGACTCTGGCTGATTAAACAGAAATGGAGCTTGTAAAAGGACACCAAGTAGCTCCTAGAATGTTGCTGGGGGAGGAAGGAGCTGGAGAATCAGGCTCAAGGCTCAGCTTTCAAGAACAACACACAAAACCAAGTCACTGAATTGCTCTGATGAGCAGACAACCGCTGGCCATGGAGCACCAGATGCCTACAGTTTGCCCTGCGTCCGCATCCTTGCTAGACACATGACTTGCATGCAGCTGCTGCCACTTTTGGGCCAGCCAACACCAGAAAGACAGAGGGGAGAGGGGAGAGGAACAGGAGAAGAGATGAGATGAGGGAGAGAGAGAGGAGATGCCCAGCTGATTTCACTACCTTCTGAGTCAGTCTGGTTGGGTACATCTGATTGGCAGGACTAGGTCATGTGACTGTGCCACCAGCTGCAACTGGGCCAAGAAACGGTTTCTGTTATAGGAAGAAGTCTTTGCCCTCTACTGAGTATCATAAAGTGGGCAGTTCCCCAGACACATCAAAGGGTTCAGATACAGGATAGCCAAAATAAGAGAAAACCATCTACTGTACAGGGCAGTAGGAAATGGGTCAGTGACTTTGGATGGATTTCCAGAGGAGTCTACAATCCCCAACATGCTAACAATGGCTGAGGATTACTCCTTAGGGAGTGCTCATTACACGTGTATAAAATTCCCTCTAAATATAAGGGCTCAATAAACCCATGGTAATGAGAACCCTTTGATGGTTGAGGTTTCAAGGTGTTCAGCAGGTTTACTAATGATTAGCAGCCCCAAGGGAACCTTACCTGGCAGAAGGCTAAACCTTATGAGATTCCTGGGTGGAAAAGGTCTCTTTGAGCCCAGTCTGGTTTTTAATTAATTTTCCAGCAGGCTTGCAGAGTGGGAGGATCAAATGTTATTGGATTGCAGACAAAGGCAGGGCTGGAAAGAAGAAAAGTTTTTGAGGGTGGCGTGAGAGAATGAGGTACAGTCAAAAGTGAAGACTAGAATTTGGATAGTGGACAGCTCCAGAAAGAGATCCTTGGGTTGTTATAAGAACCTGTGAATTCTCTTTTCTTAGCAGGGTGCCTTCTGAGCTGCTAGGGCTGGAGAAGTTAGCCACCACCTTTCTTGTGGGAGGTAGGGCTGTGCTTATGTCACTTCAGACGTATTGCCTTCTCTGAATCATCATTGTTATCATCCTCATCTTGTTGTCATTCTCTGTGAGACCCTACAACCACTTTTGATATATGCTCCAGTCTCACCACAGTGAAGTCAGAAAATGCTGACGAATAGCTATTTAAAAATTGCTGCTTTTCTCATTTAATCTCTTTTCCGGTTACTGTCACAGAAAATATCATCAGCTTCGTTCTGTCTCTCAGAGTTGGGGAATCCTGGGTGGTCTGGCTTTCCTTGCATCTTCACTGAGATGTTTCAGCAGGGACCCTTTCCCACTCTGTTCTGTGGTTTGGTGATTGGAGGACTTTTTTTTTTTTTTTTTTTTTTAATTGCGGTAACATTGGTTTATACCATTACATAAATTTCAGATGTACATTGTTATATTTCTATTTCTGCATAGATTACATCATGTTCATCACCCAACGACTAATTACAATCCATCACCACACACATATGCCTCATCATCTCTTTTGCCCTCCTCCTTCCCCCCTTCCCCTCTGGTAACCACCAATCTAATCTCTGTTTCTATGTGTTTGTTTGTTGTTGTTTTTATCTTCTACTTATGAGTGAGATCGTATGGTATTTGACCTTCTCCCTCTGACTTATTTCGCTTAGCATAATACCCTCAGTGTCCATCCATGTTGTCACAAATGGCTGGATTTCATCGTTTCTTATGGCTGAGTAGTATTCCATTGTGTATATATACCACATCTTCTTTATCCATTCATCCCTTGATGGGCACTTAGGTTGCTTCCAAGTCTTGGCTATTGTGAATAATGGTGTAGTGAACACAGGGTTGCATGTATCTTTACACATGCATGTTTTCATGTTCTTTGGATAAACACCCAGCAGAGGAATAGCTGCATCATATGGTAGTTCTATCCTTAATTTTTTTTTTTTTTTTTGAGGAAGATCAGCCCTGAGCTAACATCCATGCTGATCCTCCTCTTTTTGCTGAGGAAGACCCGCTCTGAGCTAACATCTGTTGCCAATCCTCCTCCTTTTTTTTTTTTCCCTGAAAGCCCCAGTAGATAGCTGTATGTCATAGTTGCACATCTTCCAGTTGCTGTATGTGGGACGCGGCCTCAGCATGGCCGGAGAAGTGGTGCGTCGGTGCGTGCCCGGGATCCGAACCCGGGCCGCCAGTGGCGGAGCGCGCGCACTTAACCGCTAAGCCACGGGGCCGGCCCTGTCCTTAATTTTTTGAGGAATCTCTATACTGTTTTCCATAGTAACTGCACCAGTTTGCACTCCCACCAGCAGTGTATGAGAGTTCCCTTCTCTCCACATCCTCTCCAACACTTGTTGTTTCCTGTCTTGTTGATTATAGCCATTCTGACAGGAGTGGGGTGATATCTCATTGTAGTTTTTTTTTTTTTTTTTAAAGATTTTTATTTTATTTATTTTTTCCCCCCAAAGCCCCAGTAGATAGTTGTATGTCATAGCTGCACACCCTTCTAGTTGCTGTATGTGGGACGCGGCCTCAGCATGGCCGGAGAAGCAGTGTGTCGGTGCGCACCCGGGATCCGAACCCCAGGCCGCCAGCAGCGGAGCACGTGCACTTAACCGCTAAGCCATGGGGCCGCCCTCATTGTAGTTTTGATTTACATTTCCCTGATAGTTAATGATGTTGAACATCTTTTCATGTGCTTGTTGGCTGTCTGTATATCTTCTTTGGAGAAATATCTGTTTAGGTCTTTTGCCCATTTTTTAATTGGGTTGTTAGTTTTTTTGTTGTTGAAATGTATGAGTTCTTTATATATTTTGGATATTAACCCCTTTTCAGATATATGGTTCACAAATATCTTCTCCCAATTGTTAGGTTGTCTTTTCGTTTTGTTGATGGTTTCCTTTGCTGTGCAGAAGCTTTTTAGTTTGATGTAGTCTCATTTGTTTATTTTTTCTGTTGTTTCCCTTGCCTTGTCAGACACAGTGCTTGAAAATGTTGCTTAGCAAATGTTATGTTGCTAAGACTGATGTCGTACTGCCTATGTTTTCTTCTAGAAGTTTCATGCTTTCAGTTCTTACATTCAAGGCTTTAATCCATTTTGAGTTAATTTTTGAGTATGGTGTAAGATAATGGTCTACTTTCATTTTTTAGCATGTGGCTGTCCAGTTTTCCCAAAACCATTTATTGAAGAGACTTTCGTTTCTCCATTGTTTGTTCTTGGCTCCCTTGTCGAAAATTAGCTGTCCGTAGATGTGTGGGTTTATTTCTGGGCTCTCGATTCTGTGCCATTGATCTGTGTGTCTCTTTTTGTGCCAGTACCATTCTGTTTTGGTTACTATAGCTTTGTAGTATTGGACGAGTTTTTTTCACTGTGAGGAGTACCTCAAAGCAGCCACATGTGTCCCAGTCCCATTGTGATGGACATCTAGAATTGTAGACTTTTGCAGCCATTTGAAGTCTTCTGTCCTAGGCTGCCGTTCTTCTTCCCCTTTCCCCCTCACCCTCTACTGCTCCTTTCCCACCACTTCTTTTTTCTGTGATTCATTTAGTGCCAGATTTTGGTACCAGGCATTTTGCTAGTGCCAGGGATAAAAGGCCTTATAATTATATAAACAAGCAATTACAAAGCAGTAATTGCTATAATGCAAAAGAGTGTAAGATGGGAGCACTGATAAATAGTGACTCAGTCTACTTGGGGGAGTCACGGAAGGCTTTCTGGAGTTGGTGCTTCATTTAGACTTAAAGGTTAAGTTGGAATTTGTCAGGTAGATGGCCTTGACAGGAGGTGGTGGGGTATGCATTTCAGACAAAGGGAGCAGTATATCTAAAGATATACTGCAGCAGGCTGTCTCGTTCATTGTTGCTGTGGTACAAAGTGTATGTGTTAGTTAGCTATTGCTGCATAACAACCAACCACAACATCTCAGTGACATACAACAATCAATAAAGATTGATTTCCTAGCTGTCTGCTAATTGGCTTGG
This sequence comes from Ceratotherium simum simum, assembly GCF_057802395.1. Classification (NCBI taxonomy): domain Eukaryota; kingdom Metazoa; phylum Chordata; class Mammalia; order Perissodactyla; family Rhinocerotidae; genus Ceratotherium; species Ceratotherium simum. The sequence continues at coordinate 54,030,000 of NC_141915.1, read as the reverse complement.
ACAACTCTGCTGATATCAGTTGGGCTCACTCATGCATCTGTGGATCAGCTGGGAGTCAGCTGATCTTGATTACTTTAAGCTGCAAGACTGCGGATAGGCAGGGTAGCTCAGCTCCAAGTGTCTGTTATCTGCCTTGGACTGGGGCATGTTCTCCTAGCGAGGGCAGAGGCATTAAAGGAAGAGCAGAAACAAACAAGGCCTCTTGGGGCCTCAACACAGAACTGATCCACTGATGCTTCCATCCACCTGTCGTTGGTGGATGGAAGCAAGTCACTAAGCAAGTCACATGGTAGAGTCCAAAGTTGAGGAGTGGCTGTAATGGGTTGAATAGTGATCCCCCCAAATTCATGTCTTTCCTGGAATCTCAGAATGTGACTTTACTTGGAAATAGGGTCTTGGCGGATATAAGTAGTTAAGATGAGGTCATACTGGAGTAGGGTGGGCCCCAAATCCAATATGACTAGTGTCCTTATAAGAAGAGACACAGGAACAAAAGACAGAGGGAAGATAGCCATGTGAAGATGGAGGCAGAGATTGGAGTTCTGTGACCACAAGCCAAGGAGTGCCAAGGATTGCCCAGAACCACCAGAAACTGGAAGAGGCAAGGAAGGTTCCTTTCCCTATAGGTGTCAGTAGGACCACGGCCTTGCTGACACCTTGATTTAGACTTCTGGTCTCCAGAACTGTGAGAGAATAAATTTCTGTTGTTTTAAGTTACCCAATTTGTGGTAATTTGTTAATGGCAGCTCTACTAATAAGTAGGAAAATATACTATGTCCATGATAAGGCCATGACCAGAGCATGGATGCAGGGAGAAATAAAGGACGGGGGCCCATCATTCCACCTGCCACAGAGAGTGTGACAGTGATGAGAGATGGGGCCAAGGCAGGTAGGCAGGGTGTGGCATATTATACAAAGCATTTATCCTGTAGGCAGTGGCGAGACTGAAGGTTTTTGGGCAAGGGAGTGACATCTTCAGATTTGCATTCTATAAAGAAGGCTCTGGGGTGATGGAGAGCAGTGTGGAGGAAGTTGGACTAGACACAAGCTATTACAATAGGCCAGGTGAGAAAGGAGGAGTGTAGGAATTAGGGCAGCACTTGAGGAAGAAAATGGGTAGATCTATAAACAATGTTTAAAGGAAACAGTTGGATTTTGTAGTCAATTGAATGTGGGGATAAAGCAAGAGAAGAATGTAGATTGATTCTTTATTTTTGGCTTGGGAAACTGAGTGAGTTTGGTACCTTCCCTTGAAAAGTGGACACAGCAAGCAAAGGAGCTGGTTATGGAGATGCGGGAGATGAGGAGTTTGGTTTTTTTGGGTCAGGCCTGGTGTGGTGCTCATTACACCTGCTCACCTTCTCTTAGTCACTTCTTAGTCACAGACACATCTACCTGCATGGAAGGCAAGTCACATGGCCAAGCCCAAAGGCACAAGGTGGGGAAATACACTGTGCACATGATAAGGCCACAGCAGGGACATGAATACAGTGAGGGATAAAGAACGGGGGCCCTGGGTTCAGTTCCAAGGTGTGGACCTACACCTCTCATCAGTGGCTATGCTGTGCCGGCGGCTCACATGAAAAATGGAGGAAGATTGGCAACAAATGTTAGCTCAGGGCAAATCTTCCTCAGCAAAAACGAAAAGAAAACTGAGGCCCATCATTCAGCCTGCTGCAGAGTGTGGCAGTGGTGAGAGATGAAGTCAAGACAGGTAGGCAGGGCTGTATCAAATATAATCTAACTCTGTGTCCAGGAAGAAGAGGAGAATGTAGGTATTGGTGGGAATGGCTATTGGCTGCCTAATAGGCTACCACAAGCCCTCTGAGGGCAGCATCTTGTCTAATTCACCTTCGTATCCAGGTGGAAACCAGCACCATGCTTTGGCTATTAATCTGTTAAATTTGCCAAAATGACCCTCCTGCCCCCGCTATATAGTATGTTCAGAGTATCAAGAAGCTAAAAGGCTACCATTTTTGTATTGGGCATTTTATTTGCAAGTCTCATGGATTATAATAATTCCCACTGTCGTTTGGAGAGAAGATTTGGAGTTGAATGATGGACAGAGCTCATACATATCTAAGACAGCTCTCCAGCCCCTATCCAGAGAGAACCTTCTACTTAGAGTAGGCTGGATCCTGTTTGTCGGGCACCACTGACTTCCATAGAGCTCAGGTTTTTAATTACAAGTGGCCCAAACTCGTACTCTCCCTACTCATTTTTAACTTTTTTATTGTGAAATATAACACACACACGTAGAAAAGTCCATACAACAAATATATAATATAATGAAAATTCTAAAGCAATACGTTTGTAACCATCACCCATGTCAAGAAATTGAACCCCCATGTTTCCCTTCTTGATCAATTCCTCTTTCTACCTGCCTAGAGGTCACCACTATTATGACTTCTATAATTACTTCCTTGCTTTTTTAAAAAAAAATATAGTTTCATTCGCTATGTAAACATTCTCTAAACATCATAGTTTGTTTCGGCTTTATATAAATGGACGCATTCTGTGTGTATTCTATGCATTTTGCTTCTTTTGCTCAACATTATATAAGTAAAATTCATCCATATTGTTACATATGGCTCTTGTTAATTCATTTTGACTGTTGTATAGTGTTCCATTGTATGACTATAGCACAATTTGTTTATTCATTCTATTGTTGGTGGACCTGTTAATTGTTTCCAGTTTTTGGCTACTATGTACAAAGCAAACAAGATATTACAGGATGTTTGAAAAAAATTAGAAACCAATTTTATAGACCCTAAGAGAAGATTTGAATAATAAGAAGAGATATGATGTTCACTTATGAGGGGACTCATTAAAAACTGGCAATTTTTTCGGGGCCGGCCTGGTGGCTTAGCAGTTCAGTGCGCTCGCTCTGCTACTGGCGGCCGGGGTTTGGATCCCGGGCGCGCACCGACGCACCGCTTCTCTGGCCATGCTGAGGCCGCGTCCCACATACAGCAACTAGAAGGATGTGCAACTATGACATGTAACTATCTACTGGGGCTTTGGGGAAGAAAAAAAGGAGGAGGATTGGCAATAGATGTTAGCTCAGAGTCGATCTTCCTCAGCAAAAAGAGGAAGATTAGCACGGATGTTAGCTCAGGGCTGATCTCCCTCACAAAAAAAAATAAAATAAAATAAAATATATTTAAAAAATAAATAAATAAAAACTGGCCATTTTCCCCCAATACAAATCTAATACAATTTCATTAAAATCTTCACGTGTTTATTTTCTGGTGAAAGTTGTCAAGCTAACCATGTAGTTCATATGGAAGAATACAAGGCACTTCTGAAGGAGAGCGAGAGAAGAAGGAGGAGGAAGAGAAGGGATCTGACCTTCCAGATGCCAAAACTTAGTAATTAAAACAGTGTGGCATTGTCCCATAGCTGTGCAGAGCCAGTTGGGAAGACTGGAAGCAGTCTCATACATATATAGAAACTTGGTATACAGAACATGGCAGAGTTATCATTATAAATCGATGGGGAAAGGATTGACTAGTCAATAAAAGTTGGCACGATTGGATCTTCTCCAAAATTAGATTCATATATCCTATGCAAAAATAATCCCGGATGAAGTTGGCAAAGCTTAAAAAATATTTAGAGCAGTGGTTCTCAACACTGACTGCACGTTATAATCACCTGTGGGCACTTGTAAAAAATACAGATTCTAGGTCTTGCCTCCAGAGATTCTGACTAAACTTCTGTGTGGTAGAGCCCAGGCATCTGTATTTTTAAAATCAGTTGTATTGAGTTATAATTTACATAAAATGCACCCATTTTAAGTGTACAGTTTAATGCATTTTGACAAATGTATATACTTGTATAGTCTTCACCACAACCAAATTGAAGATTTCAGAATTCCCCCAAATTCCCTTGTACCCCTTGGCAATAAGCCCCACCTCCCTCCAACCTAATCCCAGGCAGTCACTGATCTGCTGCTGTTGCTGTGGCTTAGTTTCAGGCCTCAGTAGTTAAAAAAAGCTCTTCAGGTGATTCTAACGAGTAGCCAACTAATGATAAAAGGAAGCGTTTAGAATTTGGTGACGTTAAAAAAAACAAAACAAAAAAATTATCTATGACAAAAGACACCATGAAGTTAAATCCAAGCCAAAGCCTGTGAGATGTTTGTAATGCGTATAACTGACAGAGTACTGGTGTCTAGAATATATAAAAATCTCCCACAAATCAATGAGAAAAGGGCAAACCATACCCAATAAAAAACGAACAAACTATTTGATTAGGAATTTCAGAGGAGGAAACCCTAAAGGACCAACAAATGCATGAAAAGATGCTTAACATTACAAGGAATTAGAGAAATGCAATTTAAGTTCTCATCCATTATATTTGACAAAAAAAGAAAAAAGTTTGACAGTATTGAGTACTGACAAAGGAAGATTTGGGCAAATGGGAACTTGCATGCACTGCTGGTGCGAGTGCAAATTGATACAACCATCTTGGTGAGTAATTTGGAAATATCTAGTAAAATTGAAGACTCACATATTCCATGACTAAGCAATTCCAGTTTCAGGTATTTGCTCTCTAAACATTCTTGCAAATGTACACAAGGAGCCATGCATAGGAATGTTCATTGCAGCATTTCTTGTAATGGGGAAAAATTGCAAATAAAATACCAATCATCGGAAGAATGGATAATTAATTGTGCTAAATTCATAACAGAGTGTGCTAAATAGCAGTTAAAATGCATGAGCTAGATCTATATATTGACATGGATAAATGTCCAATATTTAGCAGAAACCAAAAGTAAGTTGCAGAACGCTACATGCAGTAAAATATTATTTAACTAGAGTTTGAAATTTATAAAATAACATGACATATTTTTATAGATATATAAAAATATATAAACATGTCTATTGAAAGTGTAAAAACACAGCTATGAAGGGTACCCATGAGCTTTTCCAGATATTTAGTACCTCTATGTGGTCGGGGGAGAGAGGAGCTTCAATTTTTTTGCAATGTTTTATTTTAAAAATCAGAATCAAATATAGTAAAAAGTTAACCTTCATTAAATCTAGGTGGGAGGGACATGGATTTTGATCTTGTTAATTCTCTGTACTTTTCTGCATCTCTGAAATAGTGTCTTCAGGAGACTTAAAATCTTAAAATTGTAAATAATAAAAGTAAATGACATCAAAGTGAAGGAAAAAAGTTGTATTTGACAGTGGATCGGTGGACTTCATGTAATGGTTACCAGAATCTCTCTTCCACATTTTGTAGTAATGGTCCCTTGGCCTTGCATAGTCCTGTAATTTAAGTACTCTAAATTTTTGTATATAGGCTTTAAAAAAAATGTGTAAGATTTTGAGGTGTGTGTGTGTTTGTGTGTGTGTGTTGGGGGAGGGGCAGGATTATTACAAAATCCTAATATTAAAAGGAAATGCCTACCTTGAGTGTATTCCCACCATTATAATTGAACCCCCCTCCTGTTTTTCCTTCCTGGTCATTTTGTAGTGAGTGCTCTTACATTTCTAATTTTGATAACTACTGAGAATCAAGTTGTCCAAATTTGACAATCTTTGGGTTTGTAACTGGTCATAAGAATTTATTTGTTGTAGTCATCAAGGTACTGCGTTGGTTTGAATTTCAGTGTTCTAACTTAAAAACCAAACAGGACACAAGGGTAGTGCATGCCACCAGTTCTTATTTTGTTTAATTAAGTTTTCAGCTATTTCAGCCTCTGAGATGGAATATTTGTGATGTTATGCCTTTCATGTAATGAGCTATATAAGCCATTTACAGCATCATCTGCAAATAGTGTGATAATATGTACCTAATATGTACATGTGCATTATCCATTTTTGTGCTGTGTAATTTAGGATGCCTTCTTGTCGAGAGAGAAAATTGCTCTACCGTTGAAGACAAAAGAAATTACTAGAGAGCCTCTTACAAGAACGTTCATTTTATCCTAGGTGACAGTAATGTCCCCAAATAATTAAGTTTTGTGATGTCCATATGTGAAGCCCATCACTGGAAGAGCTGTCTTCCAGAACTCAAGTCAAGCACTGATGGATAATCTATGCAATGGCTTGTGTTTAATTTTCAAGGTGGGAACTTATTACTTTTCTCTTAATGAATGCAATGCTCCACCTCTTGAAACAGTGGAATAAGGAAAACTGTCTCCACTCAGAGCCTGGCTTGATAAGCTACAGGAGGTGAGGATGCATGACAAATTGTCATTAGAAGTTAACTTACTTCCCAAGTACAATGCTAATTTCTTAGAATGGTAGATGCCCTTTAAAAATCTGATAAAAGGCAAAAACAACGATACCAGGCTGGGTTGTTTAAAGGTAATCTGTATCCTTAAGACATATCTTGGAATGATATAAACAGAATGCTTTGACATAAATGGAATATTTATACCCTTGCTATTATCGTGTTATAAGGCATGATAGTTGCTCAAGCAATTTAAGAGAAACTTGTACTGCACGCTTCTTGTTCATTGTTATCATGGTAAAATCATTTCATTGCAAATAAAAGGATTAAACAATTAGAGGAATGGAGATACCAAAGATACCAGTGTTTACAAAACACTGTAGAATGCATCCAAGCTCTGGCCATGCTGTGAAACTCCAGCCTCTAGCACTTAGTGAGGATGGCCGACTATTTTCTTTTTTGTTGTTCTTTTAGTTTTCTTTTTGTTTATTGTGGTAAAAAACACATAAAATTTATCATCTCAACTATTTTCAGTGTACGGTTCAGTAGTGTTAAGTATGTTCACAGTGTTGTGAAACAGATCTCCAGAACCTTTTCATCTTGCACATGTGAAACTCTATATCCATTCAACAACAACTCCCCTTTTCCTCTTCCCCCAACTCCCACCATTCTACTTCCTGTTTCTATGAATTTGACTACTTTAGATACCTCATATAAGTGGAATCATATAGTTATTTGTCTTTTGTGACTGGCTTCTTTCACTTAGTATAATGCCCACAAGGTTCATCCATGTTGCAGCATGTGTCAGAATTTCCTTCCCTTTTAAGGCTGAATAATATTCCACTGTATGTATATGCCACATTTAGTTTACCCATTCATTTGTTGACAAATATTTGAATTGCTTCCACCTCTTGGCTATTGTGAGTAGTGCTGCTATGCACATGAGTGTGTAAATATACCTTTGAGATTCTGCTTTCAATTCTTTTGAAACCCAGAAGTGGGGTTGCTGGATTATATGGTAGTTCTATTTTTAATGTTTTGAGGCACCTCCATATTGTTTTCCGTGGCAGTTGTACCATTTTACAATCTCACCAATAGTGCACAAGGGTTCCAATTTCTCCACATCCTCCTCAACACTTGTTATTTTTTTTTGTTAGTAGTTATCCTAATTGATGTGAGATGATATATCACTGTGGTTTTGGATTTATTTATTTAGTGGATTGTGGGGTTAATTGTTCATTCTATCCTATTTATGTTGAAAATCCAAAAGTCTTTGCTAAGTGCCCAATCAAATTGGATATACTTTACACAAGTCCGTTCAGTGATTACCTAATAAGAGACAACTTTGGGACCTCACAGAGCTTCGTAATACCCTATCCTTTTATTCTTCCCTTTCTTGTGTAAAAAACTATAGTCTTCGTAGTTGAAGACAGTAACTAGGCCATCCCTTAGTTTTTCTGGTGCTAGCACTTATTGAGTACTTAGTATGCGCTAGGCACTGTTCTGAGCCCTGCCCGTGTGTTAACTCTTCAGTGCTCAACCCTATGAGGAAGGTACCGCATCATCCCCATTTTACAGATCAAAGAATTGAGTCCCAGAGTGGTGATGTGAAGGATTCCAGCCTCAGTGCCCATGCTATTGACAACTGTGCAGTGCTGCCTTTATTAATTATAAATAAATTATAAAATAATCCTAATTCATTTATCCTTTCCTCATAATCGTTTGTCTTACATTCACTGAGCAGCTGCAAATCTTTTCACACCTGAATGTGTGCACCATTCACCCGGGGATCTTGTTAAAATGCAGATTCTGATTCAGCAGGTCTGGGGTGGCCCCAGGATTCTTTATGTCTCACAAGCTCCCAGGTGAGGCTGAGCTGCTGGTCCGTGGGGCCCACTCGGAGTGGCTAAGGGATGGAGGATACAGCAGTAGAGCAGCAATGGAATCTCACAGTTGGAGAGACCCTTGAAGGTTCTGTGGGCCGGTGCCTGGTGGGTGGCATTTCGTACCCGACCCTTTGATATTCTGATTTAGGAGGCCTGGGCTGGGGCTCAGATGTCTGTATTTCTAAAAAGCTTCCCAGGGGGCTTCAGATGCATAGCCAGATTTGGGAACTGGCCAATCTGGTCCAGCTCCCCAACTATAGTTTGAGTCACTGCCTCAACATCTCTCCCTAAAGGTTGTGTAGAGACTGGGAAGTCCTGCTTTCAGGACCATCCTGCCTTTGGGGGGAACCTAGGGTCTCACTGGAGAGTGTTTTAGTTTCCTAGGGCTGCTGTAACAAGTGCACAAATTGAGTGGTTTAAACAACAGAAATTTATCATGTCAGTTCTGGAGGCTAAAAGTTGGAGATTAAGGTGTTGGCAGGGCCATCCTCCTGAAGGCTCCACGGAAGGATCCATTGCAGGCCTCTCTCCTAGCTTCTGGTAGTTCTTTGGCTTGTGGTAGCAAAACTCCAGTCTTTTCCATGGCATTCTCTCTCTGTCTCTGTGTCCAAATTTCCCCTTTTAATAAGTACACAGTCATATTGGATTAGGGCCCACCCTAATGATTATATCTTAACTTGATTATCTGCGTTAGGTGCTGGAGGTTAGGACTATAACATCTTTTTTTTTTTTTCTCCCCAAAGCCCCAGGACATAGTGGTATATCATAGTTGTAGAGTTGTAGCTCTTCTATATGGGACGCCACCTCCACATGGCTTGATGAGTGGTGAGTAGGTCTGCGCCCAGGATCCAAACCGGCGAACCCCAGGCTGGCAAAGTAGAATGCAGGAACTGAACCGCTATGCCACCAGGCCGGCCCCAGGACTATACCATCTTTTTGGAGGACACAGTTCAACCCATAACAGGGAGATAGGGCATAGATAGCTGTAGGATTAGCAAATGCAATATTAAAATGTCAGACATTGGTGTTTATAGGGGGAAAATGAAATTGGGGTCCTATGTAAATAAGAAGGGTTTGGATGGAAATGAACATCTCAAGTAAATACCACTTGACAGAGTGGGGTATAGCAACCAGCCCTGTCAGCAGAGTTGTGGGCAGACATTCAGAAAGCAATGGTGTGACTTATTCCTCCCTCCATAGGCACCTCCAGTTTTTTCTGCCCAGACCTGGTGTGGATCTCCCTCCCGGGCCACTTCAGCTCAAGCAGATCAGTGCTTGTCCCTGGTGCCTGGTGGAGGGGCATCAGCCGTGCCGAGTGGGTGCACTCCTGCGTGGGCTGCAGCCCCAGATGAGTTAATGTGCTGTGCCTAGCCGCTAGCCTGGGCCTCCTAGTGCTCTGATGGCCTAATCAATGCAGACTGAATTGTTGGAGGGAGCGACTTCTTTGTTCCTAACCAGAGAAAATCGATTCTATAAGAGTGTTATTGCTGCTGCACGCAATTCACTAGAGTTATTGGTTAGCAGAATCATTAGCTTTAGGAGTAAATGAAATAGACTTGGGATACTGTTATGTTTCAGATTAACAAATGGCCTTCCTCCTCATTCGTTTAGTGTTCTGTTTCCAGGGGGAAATGGTGGATGACTCAGGGCCTGATGAAATACTTTGTGGCACAAAGGACTGGCCACCAGATGCCGTGTGACTGTGCTCTTCTCGGCTCCTGTAAGAGGCTTTGCCTTCCTCAGTGGTTCTCACACTTTACCTTCTGGATCACCTGGATAGCTGGGTCCGCCCCTAGGGTGTCTGGTTCAGGAGATCTGGAATGGGGCCCGAGAATCTGCATTTCTAACAAATTCCTGCGTGTTGCTGATGCTGGCCTGGGGATTCCACTTTGAGAACTGCTGTCTTCCTGAATAAAACCCAGGCTCCTGGGAAGCCTTTTGGATTCAGTGTGCCTAGGCCTGCCTGTGCCCCACAGCTCCCAGGGAATAGGAAGCTTGTGCTTGAGTTTTCAAGAAGTGTCGGTGCAGCTGGTTCTTTTTTTTTTTTTTTTTGTGAGGAAGATCACCCCTGAGCTAACATCCATGCTAATCTTCCTCTTTTTGCTAAGGAAGACCAGCTCTGAGCTAACATCTATTGCCAATCCTCCTCCTTTTTTTTTTTTTCCCCAAAGCCCCAGTAGATAGTTGTATGTCATAGTTGCACATCCTTCTAGTTGCTGTATGTGGGACGCGGCCTCAGCATGGCCGGAGAAGCGGTGTGTCAGTGCGCACCTGGGATCTGAACCCGGGCCGCCAGTAGCAGAGCTCGCGCACTTAACTGTTAAGCCACGGGGCCGGCCCGCTGGTTCTATAATTAGCAAGTAATATTGCAGATAATGTGCACTGAGGTCATTTAGTGGTGACGGGCCTGGACATTTCTTCCGTTCAGTTTGCCCCCAGGTCCTCACCAAAGTCCTAGTTTATGTTGGCCTGATCCAACAAGAAACTGCTTTCTTGGGGAACGTGATTACATATCAACTCTAACCCTGTAAGGGCCACGAGTGTGTATCTCAGTCTACAAACCCAGATACACCTAATATCTCTTTCTGAGCTCTCATTCTCTTGAAATGGCAAAAACTCAGTCCTCGTGAATTTAGAGTTTTTCCCCATTCCTCTCCCCTCTCCCCAGCCTGGCTGGTGCATCATTTCAGAGGTTGAGGGTCCCACGCATCTGATCTGGGTCCTCTTTGGCCCCCACAGATCGTTGCTGGGTTTTTCTTTGTTCCCTGGACCAGGGGTCGGCAAAGTTTTTTTTCTGTAAAGAGCTAGATCATAAATATTTTCAGCTTTGTGGGCCATATGGTCTCTGTGGTGACTACTCAGCTCTGCCGTTGGAGTGTGAGAGCAGCCCTAGACAATATGTAAATGAGTGGGTATAGTTGGCTTTCAATAAAACTTTATTTACAAAAACAAGCAGTGGGCCAGATTTGGCCCATATGTAGTACCAAGCCTCTTCAGGTCTCTTGGCTCCCTCTACGCCTGTCTTGGGTGGGCTGATTTGTTCTTCTGCTCTGTGAACCTCTCTAAGGTCTTTCTCCTTCATGGGGGAGCCACTAGGGCAAGGGCTGGTTTTTGCTGTTCTTCCCACCACTGGATGGTGGAAACTTAATGGTCTTGCCTTCAATTCCCCCTATTTCAACGTGGCTTTGAGGCTCCCAGGATTATTCCACCATTCCAGTGCTACCCTGGGTCAAAAGAAACCATGAGGCTGTCTAAAGTTCTCTCTGCGAAAACACCCCCTGCTGCCATTTCTCTGGAGCGTGCCACCTGCCTTGAGCTCCACCCAGGAAGGAGGCCCTGGCGCCCCCTGCTGTTTGATTCCCAAATCCCTCTGGGGATTCTGTGGTTTCTCCACTCCCCGTGGGGCCTGGCCCATGTCGGGGGACAGATCACAGGGCTCCTCTTTCTCAGTACTTATCAATTCTCAGCCCTACCCACTTCACTCCTGACTTGTTTCCCACTATTGGGAATCTTTATCAAGCCTGGATGGAGAGTACCCTGACTTTTATTGGAAAAAAATAAAATTGTATGCCCATGGCTCACCATTCAAAAGGTACAAAAAGGATGTACAGTGAACAGTGAGTCTCTCTCATCCCTGTCTCCCTGTTACCTGTTTCACGTCCCTGAAGGCCACCACTTTTAACCAGGTTTCTTCTCTATTCTTCCAGAGATGCCAATGCCTATCTATTCACGTAGGTATAAGTATATGTCAATACTGCTTTGCACCCTGATTTCAACACATCTTGGGAAGGGTTCCATATCAGCACAACTATATGTGCTGTCTCTTTTTCTTTTCTTTTCTTTTTTTTTTTTTTAACAATTGCATAGTATTCCATCAAATAGAGGTACTGTAACTTATTTGATTAGTTCCCTGTTGAGGGACATTTAGGTTGATTCATGTCCTTTGCTCTTACAAACAGTGAGGTAGTGACTATCCTCGTCCGTTATTAAATAGACACTCTCTTTGTTGACCTTGACTTAATGGAGCTGCTTCATTAATAGATGCTCTGCGTTTCTGTTGTCTGTGACAGTTTGAGTACCTGCTGGTGAGACCCTGCCCTGCCGTCAGCTCACCTAGAGTCAGTTGTTTGTTAATGCAACTATTTATGCCAGTCATACTTGTTGCAATAATTTCATTGAACCAAATGTTACACAAACTGATGAAATATGAGGTTGGAAAAGGAGTTTTGATGAAAGTTTAGTCAACTGCTTTGAATAGATTTGCTGATGTTGAATTCGCAAATTTCTGTCAAATAAGGCATTGTAGAGACAGCTGTCAAAGACTGGGCTATGAACCAGAAATATTGAGAAGGCCTCTGTTTTCAGATTTCTTCCCATGTGTCTTTAAGTCCTTACACCACTTTAGAGAAACCAAGTCTGAAGATTGTAGATGAAGTATTATAGGTATGGTTTTTGTAAAATCGATGAAGCAGAACTTGATCGGTTGACCTATAGACACTAAAATGGCCTCTGTGTCACCTCATAGGATGGGCAAGTTAATGCACGTTTATTTGCTTGAAATTAAAATTGTTTGGGAGAGAGATTCTTCCCTTTGTCCACTTTTAAAATTAACCTACTAATGACCAGTTTGGGCCATATTAGAAGAGAGAATATCTACTGTGTGCATTTGGGTCCATGTGAACATGTCTGTAATATAAATTCCTAAGATTAGGATTATACAATGGTTTGTGAATTTTCCATTTTTGTAGAAATTCGCAAGTTGTCTTCTGTAGAGCTTGTACTGATTTACACTTTCACCAGCAATGTTTGAGCATGACTTTCCTCACATCCTCACCACTATGGTGTTTTAGGAGACTTTTTGATTTTTTGTAAATAGAGATAGGTGAAAATGGCATTTTATGGAGTCTTATGGGCATTTCTCTTCTTATAGTCAGCTTGAGCATCTTTCCATATGTTTCAAAGCCATTTACATTTCCCTTTCTGTGAACTACCTGTATCTTTCTCTTATTTTTCTGTTGCATTGTCTTTTCTTATTATTTTGGAGTTGCTTATATATTGTGGAAATTGTCATATTATTATAATTATTTTCTCAGTTTGAAGCTTATAACTTTGTTTATGATACTATGTAGATTTTTATTTATTTTGTACCTATTTGAACTTCTTAGTCTTTCTTGAGTCATACGTAGTAAAATATTCCTCATTCCAAATGATTAAAAATATTATTTATTTTTTCTATGACTTTGTTTTCATTTTTTACTTTTAAACATTTGATCCATCCCGAATCCATTTTGGTATAAGAAGGTAGGGATTAAAATGCATGTATTTCCAGATAGTTACTAGAAGTCCTAATACATATGTAATTTGTTGAATATACATCTTTTCTCCATTGATGTGAAATGCCTATATTGTCTACTAAGTTAGAGAATGTATTTATTTATTCATTTCTGGATTTTTTTCGTCCTAAGATGAATAACGTGCTACCCATTAGCCACATGTAGCTATTTAACACTTGAAATGTGGCTAGTCCAAATTGAGATGTGCCGTAAATGTAAAATACATACCAGATTTTGAAGATTTAGTAATATATATATATAAAATATCTCATTAGTAACTTTTATATTGCTTACATATTGAAGTGATAATATTTTGGATATATTGGGTAAAATAAAATATATTATTAAGATTAATTTCACCTGTTTCTTTTTACTGTGTTTATTGTGACTACTAGAATATTGAAAATTATGTTCGTGGCTCATGTTATATTTTTATTGTACAGCACTGTGTTACTCTTTTCTGCTGTATTCATATATACACTTTCAATTATTGGAACTCTGTTTTGTTATCTGTTAGTTTTCCCGTATTGCATTTTGTTTTCAAAAGTTTCTGGATTATTCTTAACAGCCTGTTTTTCCATATGAACTTCAGAATCAGCTGTCTAGTTGCAATAACATCTTTTAGGTATTTTTATGGGATTTGTTTCAAATTTATAGATTAATTTAGGCAGAAGTGACAGTTTAGAAGTGACAGCTTTATGATGATGAGAGTTTCTATCTAAGAACAAGGTATGCCACTCCATTTATTCAAGTCATTGATATGTCCCTTGGTCACATTTAAGTTTTCTTTGTAAGGATTTTTCAGATTTCTGATTGAGTGTATTCTTGGGTATTGTATTTCTTTTTGTTTCTGTTATGAGATCTTTTCTTTCATAATGTATTCTATCTGGCTGTTGTTTTTGCATAGGAAAACAATTGATTTTTTCAAACTATTTGTACTGAACCACCAAGCTGAATACTGTTATTGTTAGTAATTGCTCTTTAGATGATTCTCTGAGATTTGTATATATACAATAATATCTTCATAAATAATTATGGTTAATTTTTTCCCCAATTTTTATACCTCTTATGTCTCATATCTCTCTGTCTCTTTTTCTCTTTTGTCTTATTGTACTGATAACCCAGCTTTTAATTATCAGATATATTGTCTGTTCCATAGGTTTTATTTCTATCCCCCTGTCCCCTGCTACTCATTCAGTGAAGAGTTTACGTTTTATTTTTAGTGTTGTGCTGTTCTTTTTAACTCCTGAAGCATTTACCTGAGTGATGGGGCTGCCTGACTGGGAACAGCAAAAAGCCTATGGATACAATGAAATTCTGGAAAATAGCCCAATAATTCAAAATATTTGACACTGAAGTTGGGGCAGATGTGGGGAAGTTCATTAGCACAAGACTTTGTTTTTAAAAAAGATGAGATTGGGCCTGGCCCCGTGGCGTAGCAGTTAAGTGCGCGCGCTCCGCTGCTGGCGGCCCCGGTTCGGGTCCTGGGCGCGCCGGACGCACTGCTTGTCAGGCCATGGTGTGGCGGTGTCCCACATAAAGTGGAGGAAGATCGGCACCGATGTTAGCTCAGGGCCGATCTTCCTCACACACACAAAAAAAATACTAAAGATGAGATTGGCTTTATATTTGAGCAGCTCTTATGTGAACACTAATGTCTTTCTTGTTATGCCATTTTAAGAACGTGGTCTAGGGGTTTTAACGACTATTTCACCATACTGCCAAACTTTCGGAAGTGATGGACTGCCTTCTCTATGGGTTTTCCTTTCACCGTAAGTTTAGCCCTTTAGGATCTAGTTGATGTTTCACATGTTGTTTAAGCAATAGCTGTGAACCCAGCACTGCTCCAGGATGGTGGAGAAATGAAGAGTAGAAAGGGAGGTCTGTGCCCTCAAGAAATGTACAGACTCTCTGAGGAGACAAAAGCCACGCACCCAAGGTGCGAGAGGGCAGTTCATGACATTAAACAAGCCAGGACAGGGGGCTGTGTGTATTACACATAAGTGTGCTATGTGTTTGGGCATATTTGAGTGGGGTTGGGGGTAGGTAATGATGAGCAGAGGGCCTAGGAGAAGTGCAGGACTGAGCTGGGAAGAGGACAGAAGGGCTGTCCAAGTCCAGGAAACATCTGCTGGCCAAAGACAGGGAGCCTTCTGGTGGAGAAGGCAAGAAAGGCACATGATGGGGGGCATGGAACGTGAGACAGGTCTCCTTTTGTTCTCTCCGCAGCTGGAGGCAAATGTAGTTGTTAAGTAGGGGAGATGTGATGAGAGCCTAGACCATTAGAATTGGAAGGGACTCCGGGAATCTTCTGCTCCAATCTTCAATTCATTCAGAAATCTCCTCAATAGCATCTTTGCAGGGGGCTGTTCAGCCTCTATCTGAACAATGATGGAGAGCTCACCTCTTCACAAGGTAACCTTCTCTAGTTCAGTGCAGCTCAGATTGTTAGAAAATCATTTTTTCATCCTGAGTTGAGCATGCTATGAGCCAGTAGTTTTAAAATGAGGTAATTTCAGGCAAGACACCTGATTTTTTATCTCTTTTATTTTGGCAACTGAGGTTGGTGTTCCAGCTTTCAATGGTCCACTGGAGCTGAGTGGCTGCTGCCCTTTCTAGGTGAAGTCTGAACTCCTCTCCAGCCCTCCCTCCCCTCTCATGCGCTCTCAGACGTGAATACATGTGTGCTCATTAGGTTTCTTAACTGAGCCCTGCCAGCTATTTGGTCTTGTGACCCCTGGTTTTGAATTTTGGGGGATGGATTCTATGCAATGCTTATAAGTAGATAGTATCTAGAATCGAATTTACCTTATTTTTTAAAAGATCATATGGTCTTTTATTACTTCTGAACCCAGCAGGTTTTTAAATTCCAAATTGTTTTGTGCTTTCCCATTTTCATACTGTTGTTCATTTGAGTTCTTCTGTCCCTGAACTCTATCTATGGAAATTCTTTCTTTCTTTGAGACCCAACTTAAGTTTCACTTCTAGAAAACCTTCTTTGAGGATCTCGACCATCTTCTGAACCTCCAATAGCATTTTTGTTTCTGTTCCTATCATGTGGTACTTTTCAGAGACTACTTTTGTTTCATATTCAATTCATGGATTGCAGACTCCTGGACTGCAGAGACCATTTGTAATGCATCTTTGTCTCCCCTACAACTTCAGGTTTGTTGCTTTCAGAATACTAGCTGTTCAGCAAATATTTGATTATTGATTGGAAGCTAAAGGGGAGAAGAGAAGGTTTGGAGCGGCTGCTGTGGGGAATAAGTCACGAAGTTGATGGCTGGATGAAGAATTGCCAAAACGTGTCCAGCCTTGGTTGTTAAGTAAGCTTATGTGACTCAGATCTCTCTGCATACGTGATTTTGTCCAGGAGCAACCTACAGACTAGGAGGAGGCATAGAGAAAGTGTGCCTGGAGGCATGGAGTAGGGAAAGAAGGCACATTTAATGAATGCCCTTTATGTTCAGGCATTGTGAGCAACGCAATGCTTAGGTGATTTATTTAAACTTTAGAACCATAGGCAATATTCTCTCCTATTTTACAGTTGGTGAAACCTACACTTGGGCAAGTTAAATAGCATACCCAAGGCTAAATGGCTCAAAAATGGTGAAGCTGGGTGTTGAACTCAGTTCCGTCTGACCCTAATCCTGTTTTCTCAGGACAGTGGGGACAGTTCACTGTTCTCATCGGTGGGGCTGGCTTTGCAGAAAGTTGGATGAATGCAAGTCTAGCGCACCAGCGAAAGGAGCCTTGAAGCAGCTGGTGAAGTGTCCCATGGGGGGAGGGCATCAGTGGAGGTGATGATATGAACCACGAGGACAAAACCTAAAGGTGAAAGCAACCTGGTGGCCTCCAGTTGTGCATTCCACCCAGTACAGAAATATTGGCTTCAGTTTGTTTAACAGGCAGTCACCCTGCCCTCTGTTTTGGACAATTCTATGAACTGGAAACCTATTATTTCACAAGACAGCATATTCTCCTTTTGAACAATTTTAGGAATAAGGTAATGTTTTTATTTCTCTGTTAAAATGATACCAAGGAGTGGGACAAAGAAGAAGATGAGAAATGGATTCTAGAATTACTATTTGGCTTCAACACAGGGATTTTTCTTATCAAGCAAGCAACATAAAAACTCGGCAACTTTCCTAGACACCGTGCTTACAATCAGAGAGCTCTTTAGAGCAATTTAACAGCTAAGTTCCCAAACAGGGAAGCAGTCTTGAGTTGCGTTTCTGCTGAATGTCCCAGTCTTCGTGGTGGGAACAAGTTCTGTGATGACCGCTTGGAGGTCGGAGGAAGTCTGATGCTGGGGGAAAATGATTTCTTTTCCTTTTCAATTAAGTGGGATCTTCTTTAAAAGAAACACAATCAGAGGAGGCTCTCAAAACCTCCTGGCATCCTGTTTCTGCCCAGGCTGCTGGCTTTGAGCTCTGTGGCTAAGGTGGGACTCCATGCGTGTTGAGAAATAGGTGTTGGTAAGGCCTTGCCTCTTCGATTTGTTTTCCTCCCAGAGGTTTTCCTGACTTCAGCAGTAACCTTCCTTTACCACAGGCTTTCTGAGTCACTTGAGGGACAGAAGGCATTTTGGTGGCTGGGAAACATAGCTTAGGATGTGCCCATTGGAGACTTTAGTGGCTTTTAGCAAACTCAACAAAGCCTTTGTGGAGTAGAGTGCGAAAGTATCTCAGATGCCAGCCAGAGTAAAGTCTCCTTGAGCTGGAATGAATATGTTTAATACAAATAAATCAACCATTTGACATGATTTTCTTTGACTTTTCCTGGGCTTGAGTATCAAAGAGGCAAGGGATAGCCACTTTTTGGGTCCCTGATTTTCTTTTTAATTCGTGGACTCTTTTGTCAGAGACTCACCAGATTGCAATTGGAATGGAAAAGTAAACTGCAAAGGACTTGTTAGATGCCCAACATAGGCAGAAAGGGGTTCATTTAGTGATAGCAGGCTCCTGACATGATGGGTTTCAAAGCCTCCATGAGGTGACACTCCAGAAGCCTGAGTCTATGACATTGCACGTGCACGTCAAGAAGGGAGGGCCTGGGGCCGGCCTGGTGGCGTAGTGGTTAATTTCTCGTGCTCTGCTTTGGCGGTCCAGCATTCGTAGGTTCAAATCCTGGGCACGGACTGACACACTGCTCCTCAAGCCATGCTGTGGCGGCATCGCACATACAAAATATAGGAAGATGGGCACAGGGTGAGTCTTCCTCAAGCAAGAAGAGGAAGATTGGCAATAGATGTTAGTTCAGGACCGATCTTCCTCACCGAAAAAAAAAAAAAAGGAAAAGAGAGCCGTGCTTTATACCTCAAGGGTTGACTAGGAAACAAGACCATTCAGAGTCTAAAAAGTCTTTTAGGATGGCTGTTGCTGGGGTCTCTAGGGATTCCTGGGGTAGACCCTTCTTTGAGGGCTCCTGACAAAGTTGGCGACCATCTCTTCTTCATGGTCTATGCATCTTCCTTCTACCTTTTTCCTGTTACTTCAGAGTCAATGGTGGAGCCATAGTCATGATATTTACAGCTTCTTGGGTGGTGGGAGGTGGCGTTGTGGTGGGAGGTGATGTTTCTAAGAGCAGAGGTCTGGAGTCAGATTGCTGGCTTTTATTTCCCAGCTCCTCCAAGGAGCTGTGTGTCCTTAAGGAAGTTAGTTCAGGTCTCCAAGTCTTAGTTTACTCATTGGTAAAGAAGGATAAAAATTTCACTTACCGCATAGGATTGTCTGAGAGGATTAAATGAAAACATCCATGTAAAGCAATAATCTCAGTGCCTGACATTCAGTTAATATTAGCTATTATTATCTTAAGTGAGACTCTTTTAGCAAAAATGGCTTCTTATTTAAGCAAAACTCTGAGCCCTGAGGTTTCAGATTGGAGGGAGAGTCCATTGAAGGCACCTAATGAAATCCAACTCTTTCCGCGATCTTCACTTTTGATTAATATCACTCTCCCTTTAACACAAAAGTATGGACCCAAATACTTGATTCTTCTTTGCTGAGATAGGCCAACATTTGTAAAGACTTTGTTAACTACTAAGGGAGGACAACAGGGAAATAAACAAGAACCTAAGAACAACTAGCTTGCAAAGTGCAGGTCCACTTCCAGGATCTTGGGACCTTCACTCTTCCATGTGACAAATGAGATAACTACAGTCCAGCCTCAGAAGGTTGGCACGAGCTCACAGACATTTTACTTTGATCCTTTTCTCCCTAACTTTGAACTTTTCTCTCTGTCGGGGCCAATCAAAGTCAAAGACCCCAAGAGGTGAGGAATCCCCAGAGCACCTTCTTTTCCTGAAGATTCTCCTTCAGGTGCTAAACCTCAGAGGGCCTGGACTTTGTTTCATGGTAGAATGTGGTCTTCCCTTATATCTTTGTATTTCTCCCTCCTTAACTACCAAAAGAAGCTGTGACCTTACAGTGGGAACATCACACTGGCTTATTTACACCTCTTCCTGATTTCTCCAGGTCCCCTCTGCAGCATTTGCCGATTCTCTGCTCAAGGGCGCAGCACCTGTTCCCTCTAGTTCCGCTGGCTGGCGTGTGCTCTAGTGTAGGGTTCTGGCTTACTTTGGCTGAGAGTCCAGTTAGGTGAGAGGAGCTGTGATTCATTAGGACAAAGAAGGGACCTTTAGTTCCTGTGTGTCTTCTGGCCCTGCATCTACTTAGGGGTGGAAATGTTTTGACAAGTGGACTGTTCCATCCCTGGTTCATTTTTAGACACAAGGAAGGCAGCTGTTATTATTAGGGGTGTCAGGCTCTCTCCGCTCTCCTGCTGGTGTGTTTTGCTGTTATGTTGCCTGGTGGGTCCTCTGGTCAGCCCTGTGGACGTTGGCTCGTTGAGTATTTTTCTTTGGTGAACCCCATTGCAATGATCACTCTACAGAGAACCTGGGGCTTCCTTCCAGGCCTGTAATGTTTTAACTTTGTACATTTTCCTCAGAGATTTTGCAAAATTAAGGAAGCAGTGCAGTGGTGGTCATTGTTGATCCCGCTCCATCCTTGCCAGGAAGCACTAATTACATCTCTCAAAGCTGAGCATAAGCATTGCACAGTTCAAGTTTGAGAGTCATTGCTTTAGGAACTTATTGGACAACAATAACGGGAGAGCGAAAGAACAAGGACCACTTAAAATTTTTAGCCATAAGTTCAGTAGGGTTCATCTTTGGTAATCTAACCCTCATTTCTCATATGAATCTAGATATTCATGAGTACCAAGATGCTTTGTTATAGTTGGTGCGTTAATATAGTTGGTGTCTTAGAAAGTCGGCTGGGAGATTTTAAACCAGGTGGCTGAGGATTGTGAAAGGACTGTCTCTGGGATGCTCCAGTCTAAGCCCTTCCCCCTCAAGGTCCACGACCTGCACATCAGCCTTGCCTGGGAGCTTGTTAGAAGTGCAGAATCTGGGCCGGCCCCGTGGCTTAGCGGTTAAGTGCGTGTGCTCAGCTACTGGCGGCCCGGGTTCGGAACCCCGGGCGTGCACCGATGCACCGCTTCTCTGGCCATGCTGAGGCCGCGTCCCACATACAGCAACTGGAAGGATGTGCAATTATGACATACAACTATCTACTGGGCCTTTGGGGAAAAAAAAGGAGGAGGATTGGCAATAGATGTTAGCTCAGAGCGGGTCTTCCTCAGCAAAAAGAGGAGGATTAGCATGGATGTTAGCTCAGGGCTGATCTTCCTCACAAAAAAAAAAATCTTAAAAAAAAAAAAAAAAAAGAAATGCAGAATCTCAGGCCCTGACCCTGAGCCACTGAATCAGAATCGAGGTTCAACAAGATCCCTGTGTGATTCTGGTGTACGTGAAAGATTGGGACGCATGACTCTAAAAGCTGTAGAGGATGTAATCAAGATCTTCCAGGAGCAGTTACGTTGTTCTCACTCTTTATACCTTGGGTAAGCTGTAAATCATTCCGGAACTTCAGAGGCACGGGCTGGTGGTGGCTCAGGAAGCTGGAAGTGGTAGGGTAGGTGGGAGGGTAGGTGTGTACTTGGCTTTAAAGCAAATCCCCCCCAAAGGGTGTTGAGCTACTTGAACCACAGTGTCTGAAGGAACACGAGGGATTTAGGGCAGTTCAGGCCAGTGTCAATACCCAAAAAGGTCCAGAGCCCTGTGTTGTGGGGAGGTGGTGTTGGGAGTTTATATGTATTAGAGATGCTTGGACTCAGGTGGGAGCTGGGTCTGGTTCTGGTGGATTTTTCCAGGAGAAGCAGGATGTCCCGCCAGCATCCGGGTGCAGCTTTTCTTGGAGGGAGTTCTGATGCCAATAGGATGTCATGGTCCCAACAGAGCAGGCTGGCTGGGATTAAGGAAGGGCTGCTGTCCCAGCTGGAGAACTAGTGTGTTCTCTAGGGGGGTGGCGGGAACAGGTCACAGGAAGTGGGCGTGCGGCTTTGTCTCCCGTTACCTTGGGCAGCAGCACTGGTTTGAGAATCTGCCAGCTGCTTGGTCTGAGGTCTTGGTTTCCTGGCATGCCACCTGCTTTAGGCACGATTTGTTTAGGTCCGATGTTGGAGGCGGGATAGAGGGTGAGCCCTGTCGAATGGCCTCTTTGCAGTCAACTAAGTAGGGAGGAGGCAGATTGTTCCAAAACGATTTACAGCATCTAGTGTTTCCATGCCTTCCCAATCCCCTTTCCTAGAATGTTCTCCTGTCTCCTCACTGCTTCTCAAGAGCCAGGTGAGGATGGATGAAGTTTCCCCGATCTTGTGTGCTCTCGGAGCGCACACCCCGCTCTAGCAGCACTCCTTTGGTATGAACTATCAGCGTTGCATATTTGGCGAGTGAGTGCCTCCTTTTTGTCCTCACTTGTTATGTTTCTGGCTTGTTGCTCACCTCTTTGAAGGCAAGCCCCAGGCCTCACACCTCTTTGTATCCCGGGGCTGAGGACAGTGCCTTATCCAGAGTCGGCTTTTCCATCTCCACTGCTGACATCCTCATCCATCATCGGCTCTTTCCTGGAATTGCCTCTGCAGGAGCCTCCTGACAGGTCTCTGCTTCCATGCCCCCCCTCACCCCCCGCACTGTCCAGTCCGTTCTCTGCATGGCAACCACAAGGCTCTTTAACACCTATAAATCACCGCACGCCAGCCCCTGCTTAGAACCCTCTGACAACTTTCCTTTGCACTTAGCATTACGGACAAAGGTCAGTCCACAGCCTCGGCTCCTGCGTAGTGACCACTGCCATCTCACGCATTCTTCCCCTGACACCTTTTCCAGCTCTGTCGGCCCCTCTTTTTGTTCCTTGAGCTCGCCAAGCCCTGTTCCACCTCCAGGCCTTTGTGCCTGCAGCTCCTTCTCTCTGAAATCTGCTTTCAGCAGCCCTATGCCTGCCTGCCTTAGTGCAGATATCACCTCCTCCCTGACCCCCTGCAAGGTGCCTGGCACTCTCGGTTTATTTTCTTTCTAGAACTTGTCACTATTCTTCATTATCCAGTTTGTTTCCTCGTGTGTTTGTTTTTTGACTTCTTCATTGTCTATCTTCCCCACCAGAATGTAGGCTCCTTGAGGATAGGGGCTTACCGGGCTTGTTCTTGGCCAGATAGTTGGCACCTAGCCCAGTGACTGTCACCAGTAAATGCTCAGTAGATATCTGAGGAAAGATGGATGGAAGAAAGGGAAGGAGGGAGGGAAGAAGGAAGGAGGGAAGGAAGGAAGGAAACAAGCCAGGGGCGGGTAAGATAAGTACTATTCCTAGGGTCTACAGACAGGGCCCTGGGCCCCGGGAAGTTCCAGGCAGCCAGGTTCTCTGACTCTGCAGTTCTGCCTGCACCTGCAGGCAGGAGGATGACCCAGAAGGCTCCCGACGGCCATTCCAGCTAGAAAGCCAATGATGATCGAGAACCTTGGAGACTGACACTTTGTTAGCTTTTCTCTGGTGGTAGCTGACTCATCGCTGGTTGTCATTCCCACAGCTTTGCGGGTGAGTGAGGCTCCTGGGAACAAATGCTAATGGAGTCCATTTCCTGGGCCCCTTCGCTCTCCAGGGCAGCTGGCTGGCTGATGGTGTTTTCCAGGCGGTCTCAGCCACTTTATTGTTTATCGAATGAAGGTATTCATTCGCTTTGGGGGCTGTTGCCCTTTGGATATTACCACTAATGTGACTCATTTCCCCAAAGCCATTGTTGCTATGTGGGTGTTTCTGTGTCAGCTGTTTATTTTTGCGTATATTATGTAAGGTCCTAGCACCTCATGGTTATTTTCCGCACATCTTCCCAAGTCCCTTTCTCTGGGCATTGTGGGGAGCTGCTCTTTGCTTCTTCACATTCTCTGATGCTTTTGCAGGTGGTTAATCTAAATCTTGTTGCTGGTTTATCTCACCAGGGTAAGGGGGTGTTTCCTAATGCCTCAGTGATGTATAAGACAGGCCTTGTCCTGCTCGGACTAGGCCCTTGGGCCACACCCCTTTCTCTGCCCTGGTATGTTATCTTTCTCTTGCTTCGTAACAAATTACCATAAACTTAGTGGCTTTAAACAGCACTCATTTATTAGTGCAGAGTTCTGTATGTCAGAAGGTCTGAGTTCTATGCTGGGGTCTCACAGGCCAAAATCAAGATGTCGGCTGTCAGCGTTCTCATCTGGAGCTTGGTGCCCTCTTCCAAGCTCATCCCCACTGGCAGAATTCAGCAAGACTGTAGGAGTGAGGTCTCCATTCCCTTGCTGGCTGTTAGCCAGGGGCCTCTCTCAGCTCCTTAAGCCACCAATGTTCCTTCTCACATGGCCTCCCTGTCTTCAAACCAGCAATGGTGCCTCAACTCTTTCTCACTTTTGAATCTCGCTGACATCACCACAGAAAGCTCTCTGCTTTTGAGGGCTCATGTGACTAGACCAAGCCACGCAGGTCATCTCCCTGCCTAAGGTCAACTGTGCCATACAACATACCACAGTCACGGGACTGGCAGCTTGTCACAGTCATAGGTTCTGGGGATTAGGGCAGGCCATCTTTGGAGGCCATTTTAGAAACTCTGCCTTCCACACCTCGCCCAGGAGTTGAAATGTGTGATCTGGAGACCTAACAGAAAGATTTCCTTGCCTTTCTGCTAATTAAGACTTTCTCCTCCAGTGTAGTTTTCTCAACAGTGGTTGCCAACAGATGATTCATATTTCCTCTAACATGTCAGTTATTACTTTTTGAAAAATGTTTAAGTGAAAATTGGGATGGGAGGTGAGTGCTGGACCTGGAGACCAAGTTATTATTTGTGATGTCCAGACACCTCTGTTCATTTATTCAGGAGGTGTGACCTTAAAGTGGCAGTTCTCCAAGTGTGGTCTGGGGACTCCTGGAGGTT
The DNA here is from genome assembly GCF_057802395.1 of Ceratotherium simum simum. NCBI lineage: Eukaryota > Metazoa > Chordata > Mammalia > Perissodactyla > Rhinocerotidae > Ceratotherium > Ceratotherium simum. The sequence continues at coordinate 54,005,294 of NC_141915.1, read as the reverse complement.
CCTTGAGGTGCTCTCAGGGGACCTGAGAGGTTAAAATAATAATAATAAATGGAATCACTAAAAAACTAATTAACTTTATATCAATATGAAGATATTTGCCATTTTCCCTCTCATTCCCTCAAAGCCTGAGTCCTTGCTGACACCTGCCCTAGGCCAACTGCCAGGACTTTTTCCTAAGAAATAATGTTCTATCACACTTTAGCCATTGCTAACTTTCTCCCTTTGTTACAGCAGCTGAACCGATACTCTGCCAGATACCCACTTACTGCTTCCTCCTTTCTAACAGAACCCCACTTTTGTTTGAGCTGGTGATGTGCCCAGCTAGAAATCCTTGATCTGGCAGCCTCCCTTGCAGCTAGACCCACATGATAGGGATGGCAGAAGTCTCTAGAAGTCTCTAGGCTTTCCTTCTCTTCTTCCCCTCACCCTTCTCCTTCATGGACCAACGTGGCAGCTCCTGGCAATGCAGCACCCATCGCTAAGGGCGACAGGGCAGGAAGCCAGAGGAGCTGGTTCCTCTTGGCAGTGTTGGGGCCACTGCACCAGCCTGATTGTTGACCCCTGGCCTTCTTGCTGACTGAGACAAATATGCCCTTTATGTGTTTAAGTCACTGCAATAGGGTTTTATGTTTCTTCTAATCAAATCTAATCTTAACTAGTTATCGGGACCAACTTTTGTGCAAGGAAAAGAGAGTTTCTGTAATTTTTCTATTTTACTACTGGTTCAAATTCCCTAAGAAAAGGACATGCAGAACAAAGCTTGCAGGTATCCACGGTGGGCCTCAGGTATCCGTGGTGGGCATGAGGGCTCAGCTGGAAGCCTGTGTGGTGGCCATAGAGGAAGGAGTCAGGTCGAAGGAGCTGGTCGTGGTGTACAGCAACCCACAGCATCTTCCTTCCTGCCCGACCTACCACAGAGGCTGGTATTTATTTTTTGAGTCCTGGACAAAGAAAAAGAACGTCCAACAGGAGGTCTGTCTAAAACCTGACCCTGGCAGAGAAGGTGGGGGGGCAAGAGGCCAGGCAACGGAATGTGATGACTACAGTGATTTCCATGGGTAGGACAATATCCTGTGTCTGCAGTCAGTTCCAAAAGGCCCAGGGTAGACTGTCTTTGTGGATGCCGCACGGAGCCCAGGAAATAACCTGTGTTTGGCAAAAGAGAACAAACTTAGAAACTGCGACCTTTTCTTTGTAAGCGTCTCTAATTACCAAGTCTCGGTTGGCCCAGGGTCCCCGAATGGAAATGGGAGAGGGTATTGATTAGCTCGATGGCTCTTTAAAGAGCTAGCTGTGTTTGCCCTCATGCCTCATAAGCAGGCAGCCTCTTTTCTGTCTCCATACTTATTGGATTTTAGTTGGCAATGCATACAAATATTGCGCTCCCTGGGTAAATATTAGGCTTATGATTGGATGGGGAGACCACAGAGTGAATCTATTAAATGGAAGGGTCGGCCAGGAGGGCCATCTATATTGCAATGCCCAAACCTGGCTGGGCTGTGAATCCTTCCCTCTGTCCTCTTTTGTGCTCTGATTCTCACCCTCGGCTTTCCTAAAGTGACAGGCTATGATGGCCGTCATCCATGGTGACGGAGAAAGCAACGGTGCTGATAACCATAAAATGTCTTTCTCTGTTCTGCCGTGGGATACGCTTTCATACACTCACTTAGATCTGAGTGACTGAGATTTTGTCACAACTACACTAGGTCCCTTCTTTTTCCCCTTCCCTCTTGCTTCCATTGCTAAGATGGTCCCAGTCATAGTATCCGTGGAATAATGATGATGATGATGATAATCATAGCTAATATTAATTGAGGGCTTATGACATGCTGGGTGTCCTGCTAAACTCGTTATACAAAGGTCTTTATTCTCACTCCAGAGAGAAGCTCAAGTCACAGCAGGTGGGAAGCAGAACTTGGATCTGCATGCTACATCCCAGAGTCAGAATATCAGCTCCTTTTTGCAAACCACAGATGCTTTGTAGATAAAATCTTGTCTCCCCAAATGGCTAAATTGGAGGTCTGCAGCCCCTCCATCAGCCGCAGCTTCTCTTCTTTAATCTGCAGACCAGTTTAGGTGTTGTGTGCCCAGTTATGCTGGGTGGGCCGTGGCTCCTGACAGTTGTCCTCCTAGGGGCTCGCGCTTCTGGGGAAGGAAGAGTTTGACCCACAGGAGCGGTCCTCACACTCTGCTCCAGCCCCAGGTGACGGGAGCTGTTCAGAACCGCTTCACATTTGTTCTTTGCTCGCGTCGAGCCCCACTTCCTTGAAGAGCTGTTGATCACAAGGGCTGATGGCGGTCTCACTCTCCTGATTTTTATGTGTGCTCTCCATCTGGATGGAGCATAGGAGAAAACACATTCTCAGTCAGGAGGGGTTTGGGAATAAGGGCTGAGATTTTCATTAAAATTGGGGGCATTGTGCCATTTCCTGTGGGAGGTAGAGTGAACAGTCAACCCAGAGCTTTTTTTTGCCACCTGAGAAATAAACTGATTTTCAGAGAGAGAGAAAGAAAATGAGAATGTTTGTGTGTGTCTGTTGGGTGAGGGCTGGTGCATACAAAGCTTGATTATTTCTATAAGCAGATTCTAGAGGTAACTGGCTGCCAAAAATCTCATTTCAACTCAAGTTCTCAACCATTCCCAAGTCTATTGTAAGAGATGGCCGTAGTGAGTGAGCCGTCACTGTTTTACCTTCTCCCTTCTCCGGCCTCACTCTTTGGTAAGCGGAGATTGGTTGAAAAGCATGGACTACGAGAAACAAGAGGTCTGGGTGATTCAGAGGCAGGGTTTTCGGCCTCCTGGTTATATCATCTGGCAGCACAGGGGAGGTACTGCTGAAGGTCAGCATGTGTCCTGGAGAGGTGAGCGGGGACACTGAGTCCCAAACATCCTGCAGAGGTGCGGTAGAGGGAACACAGGGGTGCGGTAGAGGGAACACAGGGGAGAGCCTGATGAACCAGGCTCTGAGGACTCGGGCCCCGCGGGGTGAGCTTGTGGAATTTTTTTCAGGAGAAATGAGTTTCCATTGGTTCTCTGCTTTGCTTCTTCTCACTCCCTGGGGAGGTGAGAAGCCCCGTGTGACCCCAGGACTCAGGGTCCTTTGACTCAGGCCTCCTGGATTGCCATTCTCTTAGCTAATCCTCCAGCACCTCTTTAATAGGCATAAAATGGGAGGCTTCCGGGGCAAATCCTGGTGTATTACAGCTGACTTAATTCTCATCGGTGAGTTTGCCCTCAGCAACATGTCAAAAGCTTGATTTTTCATGTAGATATTAAGCTGATGTGGCTGTTATATATTTTCTCTTATTGGCGGCTTCTCTTCCCTGTCTCTCTGGCAGTTCAACAACACGTATGCTCAGCATTCTCTTTGTTTCAGGCATAAAAGGGAAATCCTGCATTCCTCTGATATGGCTGGTTCCTGAGTGCTGTAGCTTCTGATGAGGGACTTGTCACCTGTAATAAGCTCATGTTTCCCAGCCGAAATAAACAGTATTGAAAATTTAAAGGAGAGAAAGTTGCAAGCTAGGCTTCTGACTCCTGGTTCAGAGGAAAAATTTGATTCCTTCTTTGAGGGGGAGGGAGAGACAGAGTGTACTCTGTTGATATCTTTTCTCTAAACCCTACAAATGACCCTGGTTTATTTGGTGATTATTTTTCCTGCTTATTTTTTAAAAGCTAGCCTTTTAACCATTGAAAGCGTAAAGGCTAAACAGTTTGGGGACTTTTAAAAGTTATTTGAGCAAAAGACAAGTGCTCTGTGGATCCTGGGAGGCCCTAGCTGCAGCGCAGCGAGCTGGTGCGGCCGCCGCTGGCCTCTCTCCCGGGGCGCTGATCCTCAGACTCAGGATGAGTCCATTTTAGGAGGAGGCGGCTCTGCCCCAGTGGCTGGAATGCCAGGGTTGGGAAGAATATTCCGGAGGCCATGATATTCTGGAATGAACTCGTCTCACCATGGCCGCTGTGTCACACATACCCTCTGGGCTGCATGATTTTAAAAAAGTATTAAAGATAAGACCAACGTCCATCGTCTTTGATCACCATCTACTCTCAATGTCTTCTTCTCCCCGGTAACTGGGGAGATGAGTTTGGTGTGTCTCCTTCCAGATTGTTTCCTGTGTATTTGTATACGCATATGTCTAGAAAATACAGAGGGGGGTGTGTGTGTGTGTATGTGTGTGTGTGTGTGTATGTGAGAGAAAGGGAAAGAGAGAGAGAAGGAGATGGAGGTGGGAGGGAGGGGGAAGGTGGGGGGGGAGTGGGGAAAGAGAGAGAGGGAGGGAGATATGGAGAGAATGGGGGGGAAGGGAGACACGGGGAGGGAGATAGAGAGAGGGGAGAGCATGAGAGAACATAAACGGCACATTGTTTATGCCTCAAGGTCCCCTGGTTGGTGCTCTGTGCTCTGGAGATGCTGTTTTTTTGTCCCCAGGGGGTTTAGTGGACAATTGAAATGGATCATATCTTCTGTTTGTCCCACCCCCTGCCTCCTTCTTGCACATCTCCCCTGAATTTGACTGTTTTCTTCTCAACTCTCATCCTCCAGCATGTCACAGCCCTCCCCGGAAGCCCTCCCCTGAGTTTGGATCCTGGTGGCTGCAACTGAAACCGGCTTAGTTGTATTCTCCCGGGAACCAGCCAGTTTTCCTGTCCTGGCCCTAGGCCGGGCCCTTGTGTTTGGGCTCCATTAACATGTCCAACCCTGTAACTTTTCCCTGGGCATAGCGTGGCCCCATCTGTGAGGGAATGCTTCCCAGACACGGGAAAAGAACCAATTCCCTGCTCTCTCAGTGCTGAGACACTGCGGCCTCCCCTTCCGTGGCCCTGGCTTCCCATGGGGACATTTCAGATAGGGGAGCCGAGGCCTCTGGACTCTGATCCACTCGGCAGGGAACGGTTAGGGGCCATAGCAACGCCTACTTGGGAACTCAGCCAGAAAAAAAAAAAAGAATAAATAAAAAAATTTTTTTCCTCTTGGTTAACTCTTTGGGGGACCCAGGGCAGAGTCCTCAGCCTTCGTGTAGAATAGTCTGTGGCTGAGGCTGGTCAAATCTGGCTCTTGCATTTTTCTCACTCAGTAGGTGGTAAACACCAGGCTCCTTCCTTGGTCCTTTCTCCTGGCATTGGGGTGGAGTCTGGGGCACCTGGGAGGGCTCAGGAACCAAGTGCGCAGGTGTGCTTGGAAGGTGGGGCCTCTGGATGTCAAGTGACACTCTGCTCTGCCCACCCACCTGCAACCACAGGCCAGGTAAGGGCTCTGGGCAGAGGTGGGTGAGTGGCAGTGAGGAGGGCTGGGGGATCTGACAGCCCATTAGTCATTTCCCTCCCTGTCACCTTAAGCTCGGCCATAGCCCTTCAGACTCTCACCTAGTTACCTCCACACAATTGTTCTGGTCTTAGTAATGGGGGGACAAAGGAGGCAAAGAACATCAAACAGCCAGTTTGCAGTGAGTCAGTCCAAACGGTTTCCTGCACTGAGCTCTCTGTATTTACCTTCACAGGGCATCCCTCTAAATTCAGTAAGGGAACCTTCCATTCCTGCTTGCCCCCTTAGCTCAGGGGGTTTCTTGGGCAACAGCTAATTTTCTAGATACACATTTGATCCTACTACCAAATCTGAACATTGCTTACCAGGCCTCAGGGAACACGTTAATCTTTTCTCCTTGTTCCCACGCTGGCATGCAGGATGATGTTACAGGTTAGATGAAGGACCATGCTGCTGGAGGAGGAGGAGGAGAGGAAGGAGGGGTCTGAATGATATTAGTTGCCAGTGTGGAGGCTACAGCAACTGAGTGTGGAAAAGAACCATGCAGGCAGAGGAAAGCGCTCTCCTTAGATGTGTGGTCCAGGGGCCAGGACGCAGTTAACCCTGGATATTAACCTGTCTCGTTGATCCCACATATCCTGTCAATGACTCTCTCTCCAGCTGGCTCTCTCGTTAATCCGAGGCTGATTTGCCGGCCTCCTGCATCCACTCGGAAGGTGTACAGTGAGAACGCCTCACAGATTGTTCCCCTTGCGGATAAGTGATGGAGAAAAGCAGTCAGTACTTTTTGCCTCTGATGGGTTTGTGTTTTTTGCAAAGGGCTCTTTCCTCTGGCTGTTAGAGCTTTCCATGATGGATTATTTTTCTAGTTTAGAAAGGGACGCTTGTGATTTTTCTCTCTTAAATTAGTCCACCTCTCCCAGGAACCTGTGGACGCATCAACCATTTGGCCTCTTTCTCAGGAGGGCACTCTGATGTGGAGGCCAATATTAGGACTTCTGCTCTGATATATTTGTTTTCTGGGTCTTCTAAATAACAGGGACACACACACACACACACACACAGACACACACATGACACATGCTTGCATATTCATACTCATCTCAGCAGGATGCTTTGTAATATAAAGGTATAGTATCTCACCGTAGCAGGTCCATGAATTTCTGAAAATAGTCACCTTCAACCTGTTCACGTCTTTCACCCATGGATATTTTCTTAGCTTCCCTGTGTGGTAGGAAGGGAGTTGTTATCTACAGATAATCTTCATGGGAGAAACACCCATGCCTGAAAGAGCCTCAGCTAATTTGTGCAGGTGTCACTTTTTCTCCGTTGAGGCCCTGCCTTGAAGCCCCGGGGTATCCATCCGCAGAAGAGCTGGGCATTCTTCCTCTTCGAGCCCGTTGGGTGTGATGTTCCCACGAGGAACCTCTACCTGAGAACAGGCACTCTGCTACCCTGTGTCATTAGAGGTGCCAGCCTAAGCCCCCCTTGGATGCTCTTCCTGGTCTAGAGTGGCTGCGTTGTTGCCCTCTGCTGGGCTTGTGACCCTGATCCAGCTGGGATGAAGTCCCACCTTGCAGCCAAGGGCTTTTTCCTCTAGATGCACCACATAAGTGGCTTGGAAAGTTATGGGAAGGAGTGGTTGGTGGGATTCTCCCGTCCATAGAGCGAGAGTTGATGTCTTTGTCTGGAACTAGAAGTTTGTAGTTTTATAGAAGGTCAGGTGTAGAACAGGCCTTAGGGATTATCTCATCTGAGTCCCCTTGTTTTATGAACAAGAGTTGAAGTGAGTTATTAACAGATCTTCCTTTCTGTTCAGGTTTCACAGCTCTTGGGGTGGCATGACAGCCCTGCCTCTCTCTGTGTCTTTCTGTGGTCGTCCATCCTGGTTTCCTTCCCACCATTTAAGCCTCTCCCTCTTCCTTGTACTTTGATCCATCTCAGCATCTTTCCATCCTTTCTTTCCCTCAACTCTTGTGGGTATTTCTCTACCCCCCTTTCATGCTAATGCCCAAGTATCTCACATTAATACTTAGCTCTGAACACTGAATACACGCTCAATTTCTTCTTTCTCTTTTTCTTTTTTAATAGGATGATGATAATAAATAGTTTGATAATAAATAGTTTCATGCCCATTTTCTGGCATTTGAGAAGGATTTGACTTGCTTCATTTATATCCTTACATCCCTGTAGAGGCCGTCGTCCGCTCCCTGCTGTGAGGTGGTTGGTGGGAATTGGGAGTCCAGCCTAACCATGGACTCAAACAAAACTAAGTGGCTCATCCAGGGACCAAACATGGCCTTATTAGCCCTGTGTTTATAACTTTAGGCTAATTTGTTCTCATCAGACTAATTAGCATATCCCCACTGTCCTGCAGTGGCCTGGGAACTATCCTGATTTGTCACTTGGCACTCTCAATTCACTTAGTCCAAAGGTCAGCCTTGTAGGACCACGAGCCTGACTCCTTTTTCTGAAACAGACTTAGATGCCCTAACTATCACCATGGAGCCATGCAAGGAAAACCCACGTGTGCCTGGATGGGGCACCCCTACAGGCCCACCTTTGGACTTTGGTGGGCCGTGGGAGCTTTTGTCTTAGTGGGCCCCTTCCTCCACCAAAAAAAGTCTAAAAATTATAGTTTACAGCTATGTTCTTATAAAGATGAATATAATCCAGACTGGATTCATTACTATGTATTTGTTATTATTTATTTTTTCTTCTGATTTTAAAAGAAATTAAAACATTTTCGGGGGCCCCTAAAAGTGGGCCGCCGGGCACTACACTTCCTGTTCCTAATGGATCAGTTGGTCCTGAGGTTGATACCTCTTAATCTCAAGTTGGTGTACCCGATGCCTAGCAAGCCACATACTGAGACATCGGTGCTTGGAGATGGAGAAAGATTTATTCGAATTGACCAAAACAAGTAGGTGGGAGCCTGGCTCCGCTCAAATCCACCTCCCTGTTTGAAACAAATTTCGAAACAAAGTGGTCACTCCTGATAAGCCTCTGGGCAATCTGACTTCTGCACTTCCACAGCTGCTGACGGCTGGCCATCCAGTGATCGTAACCTCCCTGAAGGCATACTCTTTCTCCTGCAAAACAAGCTCACAAATCCTCGAGACCCCTGAGGCACCCCTCAAGTCAAACAGGAAAAACAGCGAATTGGTTTAACATCTGCAGTACCCCTCAGGTACCTGGCTTCAAGGCCACCCTGTGGCCTCTTCCCCAGGAGGGCTGAGCTGAAGCCTCTGCCTGTTGGAGCCTCTGGAACTCCCCACCTTGCCATGGTTTACTGATGAGTCAGAAGACACTGGATTTGTTTTATGAGGTTGGGGCTCTGATGGAAAGTTTGTGCTACAAAGAGTTGGTAGAATATGAGATCTTCTCCATAACATTGGCCCCTGATTTAGTCATCTAAGGGAAGGTTTAGACTCTAGAAATTTCAGAGTAATAGAGATGTCAGAGGAGAGAGTTTTGTACTGTAGGCATTGTGATTGGTGGAATTCTGAGTTGGCCGCTAGGAGTTGCACCCCGTGGAGTGCGTGCCATAGAATCCTCTCCCTTCAGTGGGATTTCACTCCCTTTAGGTCACTGCTCAGGTTATCTATCAGTTCACTTTGTGTTCATCAAAAGGGCGATTATCCTGGGTGGGCCTGACCTAATCAGGTGAGCCCTAAAAAGAGGGACTAGGCCCTTCTTGAGGTCAGACGGATTTGAAGTGAGACAATGTCTCCTGCTGGCCTTGAAGAAGCCAACAAGCATGCTGTGAATTGCCTATGGGGGGACAGGGGGTGGAGGCTGTGTGGCCAAGACCTGAAGGTGGCCTCTAGATGCTAAGAGCAATCGCCAGCTGACAGTCCAAGAAAAGGGGGACCCCAGTCCTTCCCCTACAAGAAACTGAATTCTGCCAACAACTAGTGTGCTTGGAAGAGGGCCCTGAGCCTCAGATGAGATTGCAGTCCCTGCCGTGATCTTGATTTCAGCAGTGAGACTCTGAGCAAAGGACCCACTTTAACCCATCCTTGGATTCCTGAAACATGGAAATTGAAAGATAAGAAATGAGTGTTGCTTTTGGCCACTGAATTTGTGGTAATTTGTTGTGCAGTGGAAACCTCTTACAGGCGTGCTGTATGTCTCAACTTGGTTGTTTACTTTGGAACTTAGGCTTAGAAAAGAGAGAGAAAGGGAAGATATTGGTCCCCGAATATCCACGGCAGGAAGCAGAAAACATCCCTTTTAGAAGCGAGCTGCTTCAGTACCCTCTCAGCTGCCAAGTCCTCATCAAGCCCAGATAAGTTGAATAATTAATTCTGCTCCAAGCAAAGTGCTGCCTTGGATAAAGCCCCATAAAACAAATCGAGTATGTTCTTCAAAGCCGCAGTTTCTCTTTTGAAGTGTTTTTCATGTCATTTACACGCTATTTCTTTAGAATAAAAATGCCTGGGGATTTCCACCCTCACCCCAACTATCTCCCCTCCCCTCCCCGCCCTCCTTTGAGTCACTGACTGGCCCCATTTTCCACCTTTTCTAGCTGGCTTCCTTTGGGCTGTATACTCTGGTCAATAGTTCCATTTAGGAAGCTGTGTGTCTCAGCCTTGGAGGCAGCAGTTATCAGGAGGCAGAAAGACGATTTTCAGAAATGGTTTGAGGTTTCTGATCCTGGTGGTCAAGGCCCCGTGGGGATGGGATGGTAGTGAGAAGACTGCTGGCTGTGAGCAGGGGCGGGGGGCTGCGGAATTGATGGAGACACTGACTGTGAGGGTGAGAGGCAATGACGTTACCGTGAAATCTTCCCCACACCCCAGGGCACTGCCAACGTCCTTGGCTCCCCTGTCCTTCCAGGCCTCTCCTGGTGGATGACGGGCAAAGTCGTGCTTTGTCTGAAATGGTTTAGGAGACAAACACTGAAGCCATCTTGACATCTCAGCCCTGCTGCTGATCTTTCTCTCCTGGTCTGCTGGAGTCGGTGCTTGTGTCTCTGGTCTCCTCGATGGATGTCTGATGGTTCAGTGCCTCCAGCATGGTACTGAGGGCACCTCTGTCCCTTCTGATGGCCAACCTCCCTCTGTCTTACTCTTAGTTTAGGCCATCTTTAATAACAGTAGTAACATTTCCCCTTTTTTCTCTTGTAGCCTGGAGACCTGGTTTTCAGGTTGGGTCATTACTCCCATAGACTCTTGCTTTAGTTTCCATCTCTCTGCACCAGTGAAGTGAGTTTTCATGGACCATCGTGTGTAGGCCAAGAAGTTGAGGTTCGTGGTTCCATATCTCTGGGATTCTGCCAGGACCGAAGAGACAGGAGCACTGATTGCCCCTCTGTGTGAATACCATGCTCAGACAGCTCTCTCCGCTGAGTATAGTGGCGCCCAGTGCGTGCACATTCCCACACGTGCCCCTTGGGTTGATGGGGTTCCACCTTGAAGCCTACATTGCCTTAGCATGTTCCTGGGTGGTCACAGCATGCTGGTGGAGGGGTAGTGAGATTTGGAGTCAGAAGTCCTGGGTTCAAACCCTGCTTGTGCCTCTGATTAACAGTGTGAAGTGAAATAAGTCATTAGCTTTTATGACTTAGTTTCCTCAAATGTAAAGTGGAGGGTGTATTAGTCTTCTAGGACTGCTGTAACAAAGTACCAAAGACTGAGTGGCTTAAACAATAGGAATTTGTTGCCTCACGTTTCTGGAAGCGAGAAGCTCACGATCCAGGTGTCGGCAGGGTTGGTTCCTTCTGAGAGTGGTGAGGGACGGATCTGTTCTAGGCCTTTCTCCTTGGCTTGTAGATGGCCATCTTGTCCCTGGGTCTTCACATCGTCTTCTCTCCATGTGTATGTGTGTCCAAATTTTCTCCTCTTATAAGAACACCAGTCATATTAGTTCCTATAGGAGGGGGAAGAAAATTCCTCTACCCACTCTAGGTCCTTCTGGCTAGGCTACGAATTAAATTGACATGAGACAGAATAACAGGAGAAAAATCAAACAAGTTTAATAACATGTATACATGGGAGAAACCCAGGAATGTTGAGCAACTTGGTCATCTGGCCAAAGCTGCCACCTTCTTCAGCTAAAGGCAAAGGAGGATGTTGTGGGTAGTGGTTTGGGATTTCAGAGGGGAGGAAGACAATTTACATGGAGATGGAAATGCAAATGTTTGTTAAACAAGTTTTGCTGGGTCAAAAATGGGTGTGTTGGTGCTTTTCTATCACACGTATTTTACATTATACTGTAGCTATGTATGGCATTAGCTCCTTCCTGGGACAGGCCTTCTATGTTAGATTCTTTTGGGCAGTTTGGGGGAAGATTAAATGCTCCTCCTCGGTCTTCTGAGCCTTTATTATCTTCAGCTTGAAATAATCCGCATACCAGAGTGGTGTATCTTGGGGCGGGCTGCCCTGAACCCCATCAATCCCATCCTCACGACTTCATTTTAATTTAGTTACCTCTTTAAAGATCCTATCTTCAAGTAGAGTCCCATTCTGAAGTACTAGGAGTTAGGATTTCAACATATGGATTTTAGGTGCAGGGAGAACAGTTCAGCCCATAACAGGGTCAGTGATGCTCGCTGTCAGTCTACATCACAAGAAGATATTGAGGATCAAATGTGGTAACACAAGAGAAGGCACGTCAGAAGCTGAGCATGGTATAGACAAGAGAGTTTGTACAAAAAGAGTTGTTTTCTGTAACATTGGGGTCAATACCAAGGATACTTCTTTCCAACCCAGTCCATCTTCTCTGCCTCAGCTCACCCTGGATCCGGTGTTGTGTTGTTCTAGTATTTCCATTCCTCACCAGAAGTTTATGGGAAAAGGCCTCTTGAGCAATCAGTCCGCTCTGTGGGTTGTGACTGTCTTACAAGTGGCTCTTTTGCTCTCTCTCTGTTTTTCCGGGAGGCAAGAAAAATCATTTTATGGTTGTCAAAGCTATAAAGATTGGTGATAAGCCAGCCTTTAGCCTTTCCTCCTCAGCAGTGCTGTGATAAAGATCTCTTCTCCAGTGCTGATAGTGTTACCGCACCAGGTTCGTTTTGCCTGCCGCCCAGAAAGCCAATCACAGGGATGACAAGATTGCAGAGAGCGAGGGTTTTATCACAAGGCAGCCACGTGAGGAAAGGGGAAAATGAGTCTCAAATCCACTTCCCTGAAAATAGGGACTCAGGGATATTTATCTGGAAGGGGGCATCGTGGTCTGAAATGTGGAGATAGATGATTGGAGGTGAGGAGAGTGAGGTAATTGATGATCTGCGCGGGCATAGTCAGACTTCATGCCTCTTCATAGGGTGCGTGTTCACAAAATGGCAGCGTTGGCATGACCCGAGGGTGGAGTTTTTAGCCTCTTGACGTCAAAAGGTTGCTTATCGGACATCTGCGTGGGCCCACTTGATGGGTTGGTGGTCTCAACCGACCTGAAGTGGACAAGTGTTCGAATTCCTGAAAAACAGCTCAAACATCCATTACTGTGGTGACCCAGGCTTCAAGGAGATGTTATCTATAGGAATCTAGTGAGAGTCAGATAGCATATTGCTTAAGTAGCACAGTTAACAATGGGCGGGTAAACAGCTAAAAGCTATAGCCAGTAATTGCAAAAAGGAAAAAAACTAGTCTTTAGTCCCTAGCTACTTAATCATCAATGGCCAACTTTTTGCTGGTTTCAATAGTAGAAGGGCTGGGATTTTTTTAATTATTATTTTTTTTACTGTGGTAAAAAAAAAGATGGGTTGAGTTTCATAGAATAATTACCTTCTTGGTTTTCATAATCTCTAGCTGGTGTGACTATAAGCACACACACACACACACACACACACACACGATAAATTCTACTGACTCATCTTTAAGGATGATAAACAGACCTTGATTTGTGAAAGTGATAGATATTGGAGGCCAAGGGACTGCACCCACCCTTTTTATTTTTCTGGGTAAACCATGATCATGTTCCAGTATAGGGAGAAGTATTTTGCTGAATATTCTGAGCGTTGGGCACAGAAGAGAATTGCTTTGAGAACTGTTCCCTAAAGCCTCATCTGCTGAATGTTAATAGGTTTTATATGTGGCCAAATCAGTATGGGAAATGTAGGATTAAACAAAACCAGTGCTTTGCTGTGGGACTTCTCGGAGTCTTTGTCTGCTTATGTATGGACTTTCCCAAACTTCCTGTGTTTGTCCGTGGACTCCTTTCTGTTGGAGCATCTTGTGGGACAGGGAACTCTGGGAAATTCAGCTTAGGACAAAAGGAGTCATTAAAGAGATTTTTGTCCACACACACAGGTATGTATGGTGTCTCCATCAGCGTGTTACTTTGACTGCAGTAGGCACAGAAAGTAGTGACTTAAATAGTTTCCATTGTTTGAGCTAGGAAAACAATCATTAGATCACTATGAACTGCTAAGTTCTCAGTATTAGTATGCAATGTGAGGGCAGAAATTGCTGTATTTGAGTGGCAGTTGATAGGGAGGGAAACATGGAGAGGAGAATCCATTGTTTTGAGCTATAGGCCAGTGTTTTTCTTATTTGACTAGTATATGTATTCATTTGAGAGGAAATAAAACTCACACCTTCCCATTGTTGATTCGAGCTATTTTTACTGTACTGTTATGTACCCATTTATAAGCATAAATATGCACAAGCATAAAGTTAGGTATACGTTAGGCCTTATGCTTTTGCCTCTTCAACAGTTGTGAAACCAGAAACTTGTCAGTTCACCTCAAAACAACAAAATCGATAACGTCAAAATCAACAATATTTTCGTGATGTGGCAGATGATGTTTTGCTAAAAATAAACCACCAATCGCAAGTGCCAGTGGTATTGACTGCCACGATCAGCCCCCTTTGGTTCTGGCAAGTCTGTCCCACGAATGCTGCTGGATGGAGTCAGCTGTCCCACTGCTGATCTAGAGCTATTTGGAAACCTCTATCATCTCGACAGGGCTCCATGTAGTAATTTGGCCTGAGCTTGGCTCAAACACATCATCTGTCTATTGAGTCTGCCCTCAACAATTAGCCCTTGACAATTAAAACAGGGCTGCTTGGTGCCAACTCAGTTGTAAACACAAATACAAACAAAGGCACTGAAATCGAGCTGTAGGATTTTGTTATAAAGAGGTCACCCTAGTGATTCACATTGTTGGTGTTATTCTTTTCTTTAGATTATCGTTTAAATGAAAATACAAAATTAAAAAATTTTTATGGAAAACTTTCAGACCTCTGAGAATGTGCCTTTGGGCCCCCAATTGAGAAACACTGTTTTAGGCGAATGAGATTGAGTTTGTGGGTTTAATTTGGAGCAGTTGTTTGTAGGCTAGGTCCATGGAGGGCTGCGTGGAATTCATGGGCTCCCTGATATTGCATGGATCATTTGTATGCCTGTGCATATGTGCTGCGGTAGATTGCAAAAATGGGCAAAAATTCCTCCCCTGTTGTCATCCATACTCTGACAACGTAACACTAGATCCTCCCAGTAAGAGGTACAGTTGACTTTTCCTGGAAAAATCGTCTGGATGGCCATTGACTTGCTGTGGTCAGTGGGATCGTGGCAGATGTGGTGCAAGCAGACTTGAACAGCACTTGATGTTGGACATTGCCTTCTCTTGCTGCCCCTGAAACGCTGAGTTTGCCATATGAATGCACCCTATCCAGCCTGCTGGAGGATCCCAGGCCACATGCAGAAGAATCCAGGTTTCCCAGCCAAGAGTCAGCCAACTCCTGCCCAACAGCCTGCCAGCTGCATGTGCTATCCTAGAGCATCCAACCCCCTGGCGAGCCATGAGCTGACCACAGATGCAGAGGTGAGTCCAGGCAATGTTAACTGAGCCCAGGCAGATCAGCAGCAGCGCCCAGGTGACTGTAGACTTATGAGCAATTGTAACCGATTGCTGTTTTAAGCCACTAAATTTTGAGATGTTTTGTTACCTAACAATAAGTGTCTGATACATGTGCATTTTTTTTCTGAGAAGAGAAATCTTGTCTTTTAGAAGATTTTTGGAGGGATCTGATATCCTCCAAAAGGATAATATAGGTCAGAAAAAAGGTGCCTGAGAAAGACCAGCTAGGGGTTCTCAAACTGCTGGGAAGCCAGCAAAGGCTCAGAGTGGATGATGTGGGTATATTTTAATGAGTTCTAGGACTAGGTCTAGTAGTAGGCTGAGAGCGATGGATAATCATTAAGAATTAGAGAGAGGGCCGGCCCTGTGGCTTAGCGGTTAAGTGCGCGCCCTCTGCTACTGGCGGCCCGGATTCGGATCCCAGGCGCGCACCGACGCACCACTTCTCCGGCCGTGCTGAGGTGGTGTCCCACGTACAGCAACTAGAAGGATGTGCAACTATGACATACAAGTATCTGTTGGGGCTTTGGGGGGAAAGAAAAAAGGTGGAAGATTGGCAATAGATGTTAGCTCAGAGCCGGTCTTCCTCAGTAAAAAAGGAGGAGGATTAGCATGGATGTTGGCTCAGGGCTGATCTTCCTCACAAAAAAACAAAAAAAAGAATTAGAGAGAGGGCCGGCTCCGTGGCTTGGCGGTTAAGTGCGCGCACTCTGATGCTGGCGGCCCGGGTTCGGATCCCGGGAGCGCCCCGAGGCACCACTTCTCTGTCCAACGCGAGGCCGAGTCCCACGTACAGCAACTAGAAGGATGTGAACCTATGACATACAACTATCTACTGGGGCTTTGGGGGGAAAAACTGAATAAATAAAATCTTTAAAAAAAAAAAAAAAAAAGAATTAGAGAGAAAATACCTCATTATTCTTAGGAACTTGCATTCCTTTAGATTTGTATTATTGTTTTAAGGAAAAGTTATATTTTGAGTTACAAGGAAAAGCATAATGGTTTGGAAAACTCTGTCAAACTCCATTTCTGTGTCAGTCATGCTAGTGGGAGACTCAGCTGTTTGGACCACAGTCCTAGAGGCACTTACCTGGAACGGCTATTGGAGGGCTGTCTTTGCAGACTTTTGTAGAGCTGTATCTTTGCAGAGCTGTGTGGTGTTTTAAAATCTGTTTTATATGGTCAAATAGGCTTGATTATGAAAAGTAATTTGGCATCAGAAATAGAGAAGGTTTTGTCCCTCCAAAGATAATTTGAGTAATAGCATACCTACGTAGCTTAAATATAGCTGGAAATCCGTAATTAACTTCCGCCATGGTGAAGCTTCAGGCTAAGGTCTTGGAGGAGACGGGGAGAAAGCTGGAAGATGTGGCCTTGGAGGGATCATAGGCTTCAGAGTGGGGAAATCATACGTTCAGGTGGAGTCAGCTGGGCTGCCTTCCTCTGAGTATTTCTGCCAGGAGGGGGATGCAGATGGAAATTTTGGATGGAGAGTCACAGGGTATCTTAGCTACCCATCCTCAGGGCCGATACTGATGATCTTACACAATCTTCAAGAGGATAGAAGCTGGGGGTGGATAGAAAGTCATGCTTTTTGCCGTTAGCTGGAATGTTTTTAATACTTTAAGCCTTTTCTTCCCCTCTCTGCACTAATCCCTTCTTCCTTCTTTCTCAGGGCCTAAACACTTTGTGATTACCTGGATCTTTGTTTTCTCTGTTATGCAACATTTTTGCTCTTGTTTTGGAGATTTTTGTAGTGTCATTCATTCTGGTAAGTTAATTGAATTATTGAACACTGACCCTGTGCAAGACAGCTCCTGCTTTAAGAATCTTAAGGTTTTGAGATAGCCAAGGAAACTGAAAGTTCGTGGGCAGTTTGGTAGATGTTATGACAGAAGCATGTGTGGGATGTTGGAGGAGCACAGAGAGGGAGGCATATTTAATATAGACTAGGCTGGGTTTTATCCAGGAAGGCTTCCTGGAGGAGGGAGCGCAGGCTTCTTCAGCTAGAATTTTAAAAGCGTCAAGTATGGAACAATTAGAAACTTGAAAACCTACCTCGCTGGCCACTGATTGTATGTCATGGCAAGGAAGACGGCAGTGACCTGCCTGCTAGAACTGGAGGCAGGATTGTACCCTCTCCCCAGTGTCTGTGTCCCTGTTTGCTTTGAGGCCGGCCACTCGTCACCCTGAGCCAGCCTGGCCCTGGGCAGCAGGCTGCTGCTGGGCTCCCTGGGAGAGAAGGTCATCTATTATGTAAGCATCATCCATATTCTGACTGGTGATCAGGGGCGACATTTAATTTTTTTTCCATTATGTGGAATAATTTAAGATTGTGTTACGAGTGTCATTATTATTGCAATTTCTCGGTAATAAAAACAGCATCCATTATTTAACATCACCTTGGGTGTCTGGGTTAAGTGGGGATGGCAGGAGGCTGAAGCAGGGAGGAGGCAAAGCCCACATAGGGCTCCAGGCCCCTTCCCCAGCATCAGCGTGCCCCGAGTCCCTGGGGGGGTGCGGCTTCTCCACTGGGGTGTAATACTTTAGCTGTGGCTGGCAGGGGCCACCAATTAATCCTCTGACCCTTCCCTTCGCACTTCATCAGGGAGTTTCAACTTGCTGACAAACCTCAATTAAAGAGACTGCACTCCATGGGGCTGGGGAGGTGCCATGTCATCACAGAGTCCCCGGGCCTAGTTAACATGACAGGAGGTTTGTGTGGGTTTGGCGAAGGTCAGGCTTGCCACAAGTATGCTGGCAAGTATAGAGGTTAGTCGACTTTGCCTTCTTCTGACAGCTGTTAGTAGCAGTGACCCATCCCAGTGGGGGAAGAACCAGAGACAGGTGAACACATCGAAGATTGCTCCTGGGACTCGGAGCAGATGCGCCAGGCTGCTTGCCTTGAGTTTTGGGGGCTGCAGGGCCCTCAGAGCTTGCGCACCTAATGGCATTTATCCACTTGTGCTTTGCGTGGGGGGCTGTCGTTGGCCATGATAGACCTCACCTGGAGATGAGTGCATCCTGTCCGATACACTCTAGGCTTTTCCTTTTGTGACTCATTTCTTTAGGGCTCTAGGAACATCAGCAACCAGCAGTTGTCTTGCCTGGGGCAGCAAACCCTGATGAACAGCATCCAGATTTTATTTCTTGAAGGAGACGTACATATTATTTTTGGAAGCCTTTTTGTTTTCATGTAAGGCATATTGCAGGGCTCCCCCCCCCCCCATTTTATTTCCTCCTTCTTTCCCTTTCTCTCCGCTCCCTCTCTTTTCCTTCTGGAAAGTGCTAATTATTCTCCAGCTCTTGCTCCTTTGCAAGGCCTTTTCAGAGTAGGTGGAAGTTACTCTATTTATTCTGAGTCAGGGACTTGCCCCAAACCATTAATAATAATAATATTAATAAGAATAATAATAATTCTGTCACGAGAGGACAGCGATCCCAAGTTCCATGGCCCTGGATGGGTGTTGCCTGGTGTCTCCCAGCAGCCGCCTGCCTGCTTTCTGTACCAAACTAGATTGGAGGACTGGGTAGGGATGGGGGGTGGGCAGGGAAAGGACTTAGGGGAGGGAGTGGTGCAGAAGGAAAGGAGACTTGTGGCTTGGGAAGAAGGAGCCTGTATATTGGGCGCCTTGACATTTGGGAGCTGCAAGGTGACAAGCAACCCTGAACTGTCAAAGCCCCAGCAGCCCAACTGAAGCTGCCAGGGGGTGGGAGAGGGACTCATTACCCCACTGGTGGGCAGCCCAGCAGGCTCTCAGGGCTGTGGTGGAAAGTCAATAGCAGCTTGCATTAGTCACGTGTTTGCCCTGGAAGGGATCGTTCTCCCACCTTGCTGTCCTCGCAGGACTGCAAGGACTGAGTGAGGTAGTGTGAATGGAAAAGCTTTGCAGGGATTAAAAAAAAAAGCCCCAGAAGTGTAAGAAAGTGATAATATCAAATAAAGAGGGGTGTGCTGCCATCAGCAAAGCAAGAGGAGGATGTAGAGAAGGAGTTTCTCCCTGGGGTCTTGGTCACTCCGGCACAGGCCAAGGCTGTGTTTATTTAAGGCTTCCGTAAAGAAGTGCAGCACCCCTCCACCTGCAGTCCACATGCTCGGGGCACAGACGGGGCTCCATGGAGCAAGGGGTGGTGTCAGCCCTGCACTGTGAGAGCCACCTTGGCCCCCCAGGTGCTTCCTGACTTTCCCCCACCGTCATGGGCTCTGTGATAAAGCCACCAAAGCAGGGCTGGCGTCTCCTACCAGGGCTGTTCCTTGAAATTCCAAGGGATGTGCTTCTCTGTTTCCCTCATCAACAGTTGAGAGTGGAGGGTAGGATATGTTGGGAATCCCAGAAGGCAGTCTGAAAGGAGCCCTGGGAGGCCGGCTGGTGCCTGGGCTCAGAGGCGTGCAGAGAGCGTTGCCAGTCGTGGGGTGTAGAAGAAGCTGTCCTTGGCATCACTCTGTGAGTGCTCCCTGCAGCTCCCATGCTGCACAGCTGGCCCCAGCCCTCCTGAGGCTCAATGAGGGATCAAGCGATAGGAGTGGGGGGTACAGTGTGTGTGTGGGGGTACAGGTGGAATATGCTGGGTCTTGTCTAGGTTTTCAAAGGGCAGCTTCTAAGTGAAGTTGGGGTGGGATTTTCTTAGTACACCCCCACTCCCAGCACTGAAAGAAAGCAATACAACCAACAGAATATAGGTTGATAAAATGGTAAAAGGATGTGGCACGGAAGAGGGAGGTTTGCCCTCCTGTTCCTTGCCTGAAACGCTGTCTTCAGAAATCAGTGTGACTTCTTCCCTTACTTTCAGGTCTTTGCTCCAATGCCATCTTCTCAGAGAGGCCTCCCTCAGCGTTTATCTGAAGGAGCACTCCGTCTTCACATGTCATAGTGAGCAAGCACATGTAAGATGCTGGAACAGGGCCTGGCGCAACGCTGGAACCCAGTACATATCACTCTTTTACGGGGACGGCTATGATAACCACGGCTATGACTTACTTTTCTTCTTAACATTATCACTCCCTGGCACTCTTATTTTATAACGTATTGTTGGTTTATTGTCTGTCTCTGGAAGGAGAATGCTAGCTTCAGGACTTGGCTGTTTTGTATCACCAGAACCTGGAATAGTTCTGGTACACTGTTGATGCTTAATAAGAATTTGCAAAATACATGAAGGCAGGCAGGCAGGCTTCCTAGAGAAAGTGGCAAATTCTTATCTTTACAGGAAAATGAAGGTCTGTGATTTCCTAGCATTACCAGTAATACAGGGAGCTTTGGGGTCTGATCATCCTAAGTCTTTTTAAAGCAGGGTTTCTCACCCTCGGCACTATTGACATTTGGCCGGATCGTTCTTTGTTGTGGGGGCTGTCCTGTTCATTGTAGGATGTTTAGCAGCATCCTTGGCTTCGACCCACTGGATACCAGCATCACCCCTCTCCCCCACCCCCACATACAAAAATGCCTATTGCCAAATGTCCCCTGGGGGGCAAAATCACCCCAGTTGAAAAGCACTGTTCTCAATTAAAACCAGAATCTCTCCAAGCTGTACCTTACTAAATGGGTTCCAGTCAGATAAGCAGCTTCGAGCCTATTAATGCTGCTGCATTTCTGCTGTAATAAAGTGGTTCTCTCTCCAGATTCTCCCCCCAGTTATGCATCAATCACATTATAAAAAGAAGGAAGACAAAGGAAGGAGAGTCAGCCGACACACTCTCACAGTGAAACACGGCTTTTATTGCTGCCGTGATTCCTCAGATGTCAGCGTGAGATGTAGAATTAGAAATAATTAAAGCATATAAACAAACAAAGAGCTGTGACTGCATGGCCCATGGCACATGGCACAGACACCAGCTGTCACTCGGGGGAGGCTGGAGGGGGTTTCTGCAGGGGGAGAGACTGGCCTTCTCAAAGTCCCTTCTGTCCCCAGGATTCTGTCCATCTGTAGTGTCAACCTTGACTGTGATACGGTGTGACAGACTGCCTCTCTCTGTGCTTCTCCCAGTGACAGAGCCGTGAA
Organism: Ceratotherium simum simum; assembly: GCF_057802395.1. Taxonomy (NCBI): domain Eukaryota; kingdom Metazoa; phylum Chordata; class Mammalia; order Perissodactyla; family Rhinocerotidae; genus Ceratotherium; species Ceratotherium simum. The sequence continues at coordinate 53,984,225 of NC_141915.1, read as the reverse complement.
ATCCTGCAGCCCCCAGGATTCTACAGAGGAACCGGAGAACTTTAACGAGGGTGGCTCAGGCAGAGCCACGAGGCTTTGTTTCCCCTTTTAAAACAAGGTTAAATGAGGTATTGGCATCCTTATTAAAGTGCATGATAGAAGATATTGCAAATAAATGATCAGGACAATATCAATGTATTGGACAAATGAGAAGACATGAGAAGAAGGCCTTATGTGTTCATTTTTAACATTTAGTTGGAAAGAAATAATGAAATAAAATATCTGAATTATTAGATTCTCTTTCTGATCCCTGATCAACATGTCAATGAGAAAACGAGAAGGCGTGTGTGTGTGTGTGTGTGTGTGTGTGTGTGTGTGTGTAAGACACAGCCAGGCATAACGTTTGTGAGATTCCTTCACAAAAGAAACTCACCCAACAAAACAGTTTTTGTATTTGCTTGTAAATGGGTGCATTTCAGTGATTGGGTCATAAGCCTTCTCTCCCATATTAGAGACACATATTTTAAATGGAAACTTCTGTTTGTTTGGAATGATTTTTGCCTGGTTTTCAAAAAGTAGCTGCTGTTTTTTTCCCATCCAGATGACTCTACTCACCTTCCCTTAGCCTGTTTGGATGAAAGTGGAGGTGTGTGTTGGTGGGGTCACCGTCTTCCTTGTTCCCCTCACGGTCTTGTGCATTTGTAAGCCGTCTGCAGGGTCAGGGGTTCCCACTCATACCTTTGGCCCCATCATGGAGTCATCTGACTATAAGCTCCGTAAGAGCTGGGACTTTGTCTTGTTCACCAAATATTCACAGAGTTGGCGGCCAATAAATATTTGTTAAATAAATGTGGGGATCAAAATTAAGACTTTGCCTAGTTAATGCAAAAACAGCCAAATTAACTAGTTACAGACAAAGCAGAAGGGTGACGTGGTTGTTTAAGGCCATTGGGACTTAACTCCAAATATATTGTGTCCTCCGAGACTCTCATGGTTTCCTTCCTTGGAGGTGCTTTTGTGTGGATCTCTTCCCCTTTTGATCTCATGAGAAACATGAAGATGGTGAACTCCTAAAAATGTGACCTTGGTTCCTGTACTGAGGCTGCCACCCAAGTGAACCTGCCGTATAGGCTTCTTTTGATAGTCCAGGAACTGAGTCCATTGTGCCATTTGGTGATGATGCGTGGAGTGGGATCTTGATGTTTGGCCCCCATCTTGCCCCGTATGTGTCTGTCCCATTTCCAGGATCAGCACCGAGCCCTCAGATCCGGTTTTTGTCACCCCAAAAGTTCTACAACCAGAAAGTTTGTTGTTTCCTAATGACCCAGGCTTCCTGGCCTGACAGCTGGGTCTGGCCCGGGGACTGGCCGCGCCTTGGAGCTCTTGGCAGAGATTGGCAAGCTGCCTGGGCAGCTCTGAGCTGGAGGGAGCTGGGGAAGGAAGGTGGTAGAGGTGCTACAGTGACGCCACTGCTTCTTGTTTCAGGGTGCAGCAGAAGACCCCCAGACGGCCCTGGCACTGAACTTCGACTCTGCGTTGATGAAGAAGTCTGATGCTGAGGGTCCCAGGCTGCTCTTCCCCGAGAGTGAACTTTCCATCCGGATAGGTAGCGCTGGGCTTCTTTCAGGCAAGCTCCTTGCTGCAGACCCTGGGCTGAGTTAAACGGGGTAGACTCGGGCCTGGTGGTAGGGGGAATGACGAGGGAAATGCCAGGTGCTCTGTCCTAGCCCTCCAAACTACTTACCCCGCTATTGCATAGGGCTCAACTGGCCTCTGCCCCATGCCTTCCTTTCTCACTTGTTCTCCAAACCACCTGCTTAGTGCACACAAGGTAACATTGCCTTTTGATCGTCTTTCCAACTTGGGCAAGTGGACCAGGGCCCCCCTGATGGGGTTGGGCTGATTTGGGTTAGAGCATATGGGCATTTGTCCCTCTGTCTCCCTCTCTGACGGACCCGAATGCTCCTTTCCATTTATGTGACTTTTGTCTTTTTGATTCATCTGGGAAAATGTGGATGTTTCTCTCACTGATTCGGTTTGGAGCTAGAAAACCTAAAACCACTGGCAGAGAGTCATGCCTTCCCTCTTAAGTTGGAGGGAATGTGTCCCTTGAGAGGAATCAGATGGCAGTTCCTAAACCTCTGTGGGGGGGTGCAGGCTGGCCGTTGCCCACTGAGAAGGAGTTGAAGGTGTACTGGAAGGACTCTATTGTTTTCCCCCTCCTTGCCCAGTCATCGCTCACTCAGGGCATTTGGCTAATTGAAGGGCCCATTAGCATGAGGAGAGGTGAGTGCCCTTCTTTTCCTTTGAGTTTAAAGTCCCATGTTTAAGGCGCTGTGAAGTGTTTTTCCCTCGCCCTCCCCACTTCTTCTGTAGACCATGGATTTAGGACCTAAAACTATGCAAATGATGTTGAGGAGGGGTGCCTCCTTCCTTGCACAGACTTCTCTCTTGAATGAACTGGGGAGAAATAGACTGGAGACTGGTCACTGTCTTCACATTAGTGATTGAAGGGAGAAAAGTCCTTTTCCGTTTAATTTGGTATTTTCACTGTGTATGGGCTAAGATGACCTCTAGACCTCGGGGACAGTAAATGTGCAAAAGTTACAGCAATGGCGCAGCCAGTTCTCAATTATCTGTGTTCAGATTATGTCCTGCATGAATTATTCTTGGAGAACTCGGATCTCTTCTCCACTTGGGTTAATCCTCACTACCTCCCACAACTTCCGATGTGAGAAATAAAAATTCATTTAGCATGAGCTCCAGTAATAGAGGGTTAACACGAAAAACCTGCCCCTGCCTCGAATCACACATGTCATTCATATTCAAATCAGAGTGACTTAGGTGCTGTCTGCTGTTCTCCTTTTGTTGGCAAGTCAGGAGCTGCCTGGTGACCAGGATTGGGTACCATCCTCCAGTAAAGCTTGTCATTTTTCAAGCCAAGTCGTGGGAACACAGGGACAGGATTTCTGTCACTTCTCACTAGCGATACTGGGCTAGCGCTCCTGTGTGCCCCTTTGAAAACTGTACAGTCCTGATTCTGAGCCTTCTCCAGGATGAAAAAGTTGGCCAGATTTTATTCTATCCCATTTTTTAATCTTTGAGGCCACAGGGGGAGGGTTCAGTGCCTGTCAATCAAAAAAGGTAAAAAGCGGCCATCCCTTTGATGGACCTTTTTCAGTGGGACCACGGGAATACAGGGCCACTGGGAGATGGCTCTGCAGGGGTGTCTCCTGGCACTGCTGGATCTTCTTGGCCACGCTAGGGTGAAGCGGTGAGCGGGGGCTGTGTGGGAGGGAGATGCAATACTGTCCACTGCTCAGGAACACCTAGGCACAGCCTGTTACCAGGTTACCAAGCAACCCTCGGCCATTGCTAACTGTTGAGGTACAAAGGCACAGGAAGCCCTTAAGGGAGCATGAAGATGTTTTGCCAACACTGAGATAGCCTAGCTGTCTCTCTCTGGAAAGGTCTCTCTCTCTGGAAAGGTCTCTGCTCTTCTCACCTGGACACACCTGTGGGTGTCAGGCAGTTGAAGACTCTAAAACTGATAATGGCTATTTGATGACTGGCCTCATGCAGATCAAGTCTGAATATGCATTATTTGTACCATCTGGATTTGCCCTTAAGCTTGCTGTAAATGGAGCAAGGAGATTGGTTTAATGGGTATTTAGTGATTAACGTCAGCCTTTTAAAAAATAATATTGGCGCTGCTGTTATAATGTCCCATAATTGGTTCAGCAAGAGCAAAAGCCAGAAAAGCCTCACTGTGGGAGAGAAGATTCAGCTGCTCTGAGCGGCGGCAGCATTCTGAGCTGGGAAAAGCATTTATGAGATACTTGCCTATTGATGTCTTGGTGCCAAATGTTTTACGATATCAACTATCTCAAGGCTGGGGATATTTTGGGACTTAGCTAGACTAGAAGTTCTTTTAAAACTATCAATCTCTCTCTCTTTCTCTCTTTTCAACTATTTGTTTATCTATCTCCAATTAGCTTTCTTTTAATTAAAAAAGTAGTAACATGGAAAAAAATGAAGAAGTAATTTTTCTTCCAACCCAAATCCCTTATGGTCCGGGCTCCCATCTCAGACTCAAGCTGTTTCTAGTTTCTTGTGTCCTTTCAGAAATATTGTGTGTATACAGTCATACTTGGCCTGCTATTCTGTACCTTGTGTTTTTCACTTAACGACACATTTTGGTCTCTGTTTCCTGGGGCACTCATCGATTCATCCCATTCTTGTTGTTGGCCATGATCTTACCTAGTTAGTCTCCTCTTGATGGTCCTTTAGGTTGTTTCCAATCTTTTGCTGTTATAAAGAATGTGGCAGAGAGCATTTTTATATGTACATCTCTGTGCGCTATTGTAGTGTTGAGTAAATTCTAGAAATTAGGCCAGGGGTTCTATACATCTGGGGTCCATGAATGGGCACCAAAGGGTTCATGAACCTCTTGAAATTTTATGCAAAATACTTGTGATTTTGGAAGGCAAAGGTCTATAACATCCCTCACACTTCAGATGGCTTCATGACCCCAGTGTTCATCTCAATCTTGAGTTTCTCTGCCTCAACCTCCCCCATTCAGCCACCCATTTGGGCTTACTTTTCTTTCTTTCTCACTAGCACTCTCTTTATAGGCTGAAGTAGGGTAGTAAAAAGTGAATCGATCCATTCTTTTACTAATTAACTGCCCCATTTCAGTGTGGTGTTTGTTCTGAGGGAGGAAGTTGAAACTCTTTGGGAGGTTTTTTTCATTTATCCGTTAGCATGGCAACTGGAGAACTGTCTGCAATTTCGTCTATCTGCGGAAGGGACAGGAGTAGGCATTATTTTCCAGTAGAGAAAGAGGTGGATTTAATTTGGGAAATTATTTACTTGTGAAGTGGCACCTATTGATTTTCCGTAAACCTTTCCAAAGCTTGCTGGGGGGCAAAGTGAGTGGGTACTGAAGTCAGGCAAGCATAAGCTGTAAGAAACTCTGGTTACAAACAGATTTTTCTTTGATGTCCTATTCTTTTCTAATAGGAGAATTCACCTGGCAATAATAATTCTACCTAGACAGCCTGGCAGATTACAAACCATGTTTTGCAAAATGAAACCGATGCAGACCTAGTGTTAAGTGGGTTATGAGTTTGGATAAACTGCCATCACCAGTCCATTAGCAACATTTGTTTGTGTCTTAGTCTAAACTCTTAAAATCTTGAATTCCTTATTGGTTATGCTACTGATTTGCTGGGTGGTATTCTCCTGTGGAAATAGAACTGATCTTTGGAGAGAAAATTTGCCTTCTCTGACTCAGGGTTCCCAAGTGCCCGACCCCCTGATTAGCACCTCTAGCACTTGTCCGTGCAGAGCCCTGATGGAGTTCAAGTGTTCTTTGATCCCCTTCTCCCTCCTCAAGGCACCCTCATTTCTCCTCCAGGTATCATACTGTCCTCTTTTAATCTTGTACTTGGAATCGTTTCTCTCTTCTATTTTCCCTGTTAAACATCCTCGCCTAGGTGCTTCTGGGAAAAGATTTGATAAACTGATGAACATGGGGGTATTAACCACTGACAGCTTTTACTACTGCTCGTGTGTTCGCGTTTTAACTGGGGACAGTTTCTCTAGCTGAATGATGAACCCAATAGATGTCTTTTCACACTGGCCTTTGGAGGATTATATTTTTCAGCATAGTGTGGGGCTGTGGGAAGGTAGCCAGGCTGTGTGAGGTGGAATCCCTTCTTGGAAGATAACTGCCCATTCTCTCTGTAAGACCAGCCAAATGTATTCAACACCCAACTCCTAGATTTCCTTGGCACTGAAATTCCTTAGAATAGCCTAATCCTAGGGAAGCAAAGAGGATTTATTTAAACAACTTCAAGGCTCCTATTAATCGCTTTTTTCTTCTTCCGTATCTTCTGACTTTCCATGTCTCCCCTGAAGAAGATGCTCCTTCTGTTGCTGGCATTTCCGGTCTAGTTTAGTAAACTTAAGTTTGATCAAGAGTCAGATGTAGCTCCTAGAAGAAATTCTGAGTGTTTCTTTATAACTAGGTCTCCAAAATAGTGCATTTAGGGAAGTCTCTGAAATGTTACTAGTAATTTTAACTTTTTGTCGGTAAGATCTCTAAAGATGAAAGAGTAACTTTACAGTTATTCATGTAGATTTAATGTCTTGGCATGTGAATTTAGCAGTTAAACTCCTTTTTTTTTCCTCCCTGTAACTGGTTGGTTAGGGGACACTTTAAAGTCTTTTCCTGGCCTGAGAGGAGTTTCCTGGAGACTAAAAAATAGGCAGGTCCTGGCATTGCTACCTTGTTTCTGAGCTGGGGCCTGTCACCTGGATTTCTTCATTAAAGGGTTGGGAAAGAACCAAACATGTCAGCACGTGGCAATAGCACTCAAGGCTATTAAAATGTGCCACATTTTATTTTATTTTTGGTGGGGAAGATTAGCCCTGTACTAACATCCGTTGGCAATCCCCCTCTTTTTGCTGAGGAAGATTGGCCCAGGGCTAATCCGTGCCCATCTTCCTCTACTTTATATATGGGACACCTGCCACAGCATGGCTTGATAAGCAGTGCGTAGGTCTGTGCCCAGGATCTGAACCTGTGAGCCCCAGGCCACCCAAAGCAGAGTGCACGAACTCAACCACTATGCCACTGGGCTGGCCCCTAAAGTATGCCACATTTTAACACAAAAAAATACAAAAATATTTTGCAGAAGGATGAAGAGCAAAGTGTTCAATAATAATAATTACCAGGAGCTCTTTAGCATCATGGGTGTTAAATAAAATAAGGAAGTAATACAGAAATACCCTCTTGAACAGGGCGCTGTGTGGGTGGCATGAGTGACTGTTAGTGTGTCCCAGCTCATGGGAACATTAATAGATGGATACACTTTATAGATGCTTTTGCTTCTGAAGAGTGTTTTATTTCGCCTAATATTTAGCACTCAAATAGCACTTTTCTTGTTTACTTGCCTTTTTTTTTTTTTTCAGTACCGATTTTCTAAGCTAGGCAGTCATCTTGGAGTGCATTTTCATGAGGGCTGGGCCTGGAGGCAATTTGGCACTTGTATACATTTGCTAGGGCTGCCGTAACAAAGTACCACAGACTGACTAGGTGGCTTAAACAGTAGGAATTTATTTTCTCACAGTTCTGGAGGCTGGAAGTCTGAGATTAAGGTGTCGGCAGGTTTGGTTTCTTCGGAGGCCTCTCTGCTTGGTTTGTAGACCGCCGTCTTCTCCTTATGTCTTCACATGGTCTTCCCTCTGCCTGTCTGTGTCCTCATCTCTCCTTCTTATCAGTCATATTGGATTAGGGCCCACCCTGATGACCTCATTTTAACTTAATTACCCCTTTAAAGATCCTGTCTTCAAATACAGTTAAATTCTGAGATGCTGAGGGTTAGGACTTCAACATATGCAGTTGAGGGGAACACAATTCAGCCCATAATAGCACTTCACAATTTTTTTAAAAGTTGTCTTCCCGTGGATGGTAATCAACCTAAAAGAATACCAGAGAGAGGTTGGTTCTCTTGGTTTCTTTCTTCTTTTAGATTCTCTCGCTGTATTTCTGTCTCTGTATCTTTTAGTCTCATGCCCAGATGGTCTGGGAACGCTGAGTAAGTGGTATGGGAAAAAGTTGAATGAAGTTGAAAAGTTACTCAGAGAGAGCTCAGGAAGACAGTTAAATGATGTTAAGTCTGATCTTTTATGACCGCTGGCAGGTGCATAGTTTATGCTAATGAAGTTAAAGGGATGGGGTAGTTCTGTCCACTGACACCATCGCCTGAAGTGAGGGACTCAGGTAACTTTGGGGAAGATTGTTACTAATACACGTTTGATGTGTAGATACTCTGCTGACTGTATGTGCTTCCTAGGGCTGCCATAACTATGTACCACAGACTGCGTGGCTTAAAACAACAGAAATTTATCCTCTCACAGCTCCGGAGGCTAAAAATCTGAAATTAAAGCATTGGCAGGGCCGCACTGTCTCTGAAGGCTCTAGGGAGGATCTTTCTTTGCCTCTTCTAACTTCTAGTGGCTCCCGGCATTCCGTGGTTTGTGACTGCGTCACTCCAATCCGGCATTCCGTGGTTTGTGACTGCGTCACTCCAATCTCTACGGCTGCTGTCACACGGCCTTCTTCCCTGTGTGTGTGTCTGTGTCTGACTCTCCCTCTCCTTTCTCTTATAAAAACACCAGTTGTTGGATTTAGGGCCCACCCTAATCCAGTATGACCGCTTTGTAACTTAACTAATTACGTCTGCAAAGACTATCTATTTCCAAGTAAGGTCACATTCTGAGGTTCCGGGTGGACATGAATTCTGGGAGGACTTTTTTCAACCCCCTACCCTGATCACTCCATGACCAGGCTTCAGGAGCTTGGTTAGTCTAGAGGGGCTTGTTTGTCATGTCCAAGCGAGGAGAGGGGCGAAAATGAGAGGAAGCAGGAGGAGGCCAATCCTGGCAGTAATAAAAACCCATTTAATTCATCAGAAGCCTTTAGAGCAGCTACCTAGTCTCTTCGTTTGAAATATTCATTAAGTGTCTACTGAGGAGTTAGGGATACTGTCTCCTTATGCAAAATTTAACATTTCCTGGGCTAGCAAGTTCTATCATATTTGTAAGAGTTCTGACACATTCATTTCAGCTCATAAGTCTATTAAACCGGGAAATGTGTTTTTAATGTGCTTATGGAAACAGAGCAGACAAGTAGCTTGGGCAGCGTCGGCCCCTGTTAGGATATTCCTGCCAGGCTTTTATTACCCAGAAATGTAGAAGGCTGCTGCAGAAGCCAGGCAAACTGGGCTCTTGACATATTATTTTGTTTTGTTTTTCAGATGTTATCTTTTGCAGAAGTTCCTTAAGCTGGAGAAGTATGGGGTGGCACTTTGGTTTCAAGTATTAAGATCTTCAGGAATCCTTTCTATTTATTCACTCCCATCTCAATTGTTCCCCTCCCCACTTTTGCCTGTTATGTAAAGTGCCTAAGAAGGAATGGAAGCTGGTGTAGAGCCTGTGAAACTGGGAGGACATTGAAGCCATGTACTAAGATAGGCAGCCTTAGAGAAGGAATGGGCTGGTGGGGAAGATGAAGAATTGGGGTCTGAAGCTGTGTAATCAACGACAACAACTCCAGCATCTGGGATGGGTTGGTACAGCCCTGCCTTAAAGAAAAGGAGTCAAACGATAAGCTCCATTCCCCCCAGCTTTCTTTGTCAGCACGCACTTCTGTTCGACTTCCCATCTCCCATTTGGGTTATGTGTATTCTAGTATTTTCTTCTGCTTTCTTCTTTCTAGGGCATTTCCCCTCCTGGGACCAGAGAAAGAAAATAGCCCCGAGTACAGTATCTGAAAACTAATTCAGTTGTGTCAGTGAAACATGATTTTGAGGGTCGTAGCATTCTGGAGCTGGAGATGTTAAGGGATGCGCCAGCGACTTGCAGTTGGTTATCCCAAACTGAGCCAACTCTCAGGACTCCTGACTCCTTCATTACCCCAAACTAATCACAGCTGGGGGGGGGGAGGCAGAGGTGTTCCTTGAGGGTGGCAGAAGAGGATGCACAAGATGTCTCTTGCGACTCTTACAGGTGGTGAGGCAGAAGTTACTGCTCTCTTCCCTAAGAACCCAGGCTTACCTGGCGATTTCGCAGCGCTCATCCTCAGCAGGCCTCGGCAAGATTGGCTCAAGTCTATCTTAGTAAACGTTGATTGTGTTCTTTCTAGTAGGGAAGCTCCTGTGGTACACATCAAAACAATTAGGAGATACGTGTCCTCGAGGAGATTCTTCTCAGGAAACAAATATGGCCATTATATATGGTTCAACAAAACTATATGTAAACCTCCAACAGTCGCATAAGTGGGTCTTGAATATGTCCTTGGGGCTCCCACACAGAGCCCTCCATTTTGAGTTATTTCTTTATTTTTGGATAAGGAGTGGGGTAGAGTTTGAGGTTCAGTTTTTTTTCATATGGATGTTCAATTGTTAGAGCACCACATATTGGAAATACTGACCTTTCTCCATTGAATTGCCTTTGTGCTTTTGTAAAAAATTAATTGGCCATATTTGTGTGGGTCTATTTTTGGACCCTGTATTCTGCTTCGTTGGTTTATGTGTCTGTCCTTTTACCAATATCACACTCTCTTAATTATGGTAGCTTTATCCTAAGTCTTAAAATCAGATGTTGTGTGTTCTCTCACTTTATTCTTTTTCAAGATTGTTTTGGTTATTCTAGTTTCTTTGCCTTTATATACAAATTTTAGAGTCAGCTTGTTAATATCTACAAAAATATCTACCTATGGGCTTCTGATTGAGATTATATATCTATATTTATATCTACTATATTTATATTTATATCTACTACTATTTATATCTACTATAAATCAAGTGGATTTATACTTAAATATTTCCTCTTATGGTGCTATTATAAATGATACTATAGGGCGGCCCCGTGGCTTAATGGTTAAGTGCCCGTGCTCCGCTGCTCGTGGCCCGGGGTTCGGATCCCGGGCGCGCACCGAGCACCGCTTCTCCGGCCATGCTGAGGCTGCGTCCCACATACAGCAACTAGAAGGATGTGCAGCTATGACATACAACTATCTACTGGGGCTTTGGGGGAAAAAATAAATAAATAAAATCTTTAAAAAAAAAATGATACTATATTTTAAATTTCAGTTTCTAATTGTTCATTGCTAGTATACAGAAATATAATTGATTTGTGTGTGTTAGCCTTGTATCCTGCAACCTGGCTAAACTCATTTATTAGTTCTAAGAGTTTTTTGGTAGATTCCTTGGGATTTTCTATGTCATGTCTAAACAGTACCAGTTTTATTTTTTCCTTCCGATCTGTATGCCTTTTAGAGTCAGGTGTCACTTAATGACGGGGATGCATTTTAAGAAATGTGTTGTTAGACAATTTCATTGTTGTGGGAACATCATAGAGTGTACTTACACAAACCTAGATGGTGTAGCCTACTGCACACCTAGGTTATATGGTATTAATCTTATGGAACCACTATTGTATACGTCGTCCGTCGTTGACCAAAACATTGTTATGTGGCACATGACTGTATTTCTTTTTCTTGCCTTATTGCACTGGCTAAGACTTCTAGTGTGGTGTTGAATAGGAGCAATGAGAGCAGACATTCTTGCCTTATTCCCGATTTTAGGCAGAAAGCATTCACCATTAAGTATGATGTTATCTATAGGTTTATGGTAGATGAAAGGCATACATATTTGAAAAGCCAACAGGTTCCTGAAAGATGTCACAATACAGAAATGGTATAGAGTTGGAGTGGGCCAGAGACAGTTTGACAGTGAGACTGGGTTTCAATTCTGACTCAACCTCTTAGCAGCTGCTAGACCTTGGGCAACCTTCTTAACCTCTCTCTCCCTGAGTTTCTATATCTCAAATGGGAATAATAGTAATTACCTCATGGAGTTGCTGCGAAGATAGGCTAAGTTGATACATGTAAAATGCTTAGAATAGTGCTTAGTGCATTGTATGCCCTCAGTGAATACTAGTTGTTGTTATTCTGTCTGGACAGCAGAAAAATTGGCTGAAGCACTCAGGGTGCCTGGATATGGCCCAGACTGGAGATTTTGCTGCCCATATTGGAAAGTAGAGAGAGCTTTCGGGCTTGTATGTGGATTCTCCAGTCACTGAGCACATTTGGGTCTATAATGCTCTCCAGGTGCTCAGAAAGATGTACAGCATTTACGTTTGGGCCAACTCCGGGATAGAGTATCCACACTGGAAAAGAAGATTGTCCCTAAGCTGGAAGAGGAGGTTTCTCAAAGGCAAAGGAAATCCCTGAAGAAATTAAATGAGCACAAATGTGTGGTTAAGAAAACATATACTGTAAGATAGATGTAAAAATTATAGAGAATCGGGGGGTGAGGAGGAGAGAAGGCTTGTGTGTGTGGTGAAGAGCAGGGAGATAGAGTCAGGATATGTGGTGGATTTGATAGTAACATGGACTCATAGAACCATGAATGGACCATGCTCCCCATCACTGGAAGGATTCAAGTACAGGCTAGGTGACCAATGGTCAGAGAAGTTGTAGAGGGGTTTCCTGTGTAGTGTGAAAATTTGGGCTGAGTAACTTGCTGAGACCCCCTTCCTGCTCCACAATTCCTCACTCATGACCCCTCTAAGAACACCTGGTGAAGGCCTTCTCTGTCCATCTGGCCTGTAGGGGAAGGGCTCGTGTGACCTTAAAATCTGGTGCAGCGCATTCTGGTCTGAGATCTTGGAGTTTGAGAGTGGGAGCTTGGGCACAGGCACGGTCTCACAGGTGAGTAGTAGTGGCAGGTGTGGCCCTCAGGGGCTGCAGGTGTCTTCTCCAGGCTTAGCTACACAGCCTGTGCTTTTGCAAGGTGTTGCCATGGTAACCTTTCCCCTTCTTTCTGCAGTCCCCCAGTACTTCTGGGCTTAGTTAACAAGATGTCTCCCCTTGTCTGGATTCATCTCATCTCCTCTCTTTTCTCTTAGTCTCTCCATCTCTCCTGTCTCCCTCACTCGCCTCTTTGTATCTTGCTCTCTGAACCTCCCTTTTTGTGCCTGCACCCATCTTCATCTCCTCTCTTCCGTGACCTGCCTACCTTCCTTTCTTCCTCTCCCTCACCCTCAGTATGGGCAGTCCTTGGAGGATTCTCTTGGGCTCCGTTGGGCCATTTGCGGCCCCAGCGTGGCAGTTCCTGGGTGGTACAGTAATTGGAAAAGCTCTTCAGAGGCACTTTCTTTCCTCTATGTATGAAGATCCATGTGGGCAGATTCCACCCTGGGGCTCCTTCCCTCTTTCTGGAAAATCAGATCTGGGTAAAGTTCTCCTCCAGGCCTTTGCTTTGGGTTGGCTTTGCAGAGCAGAAGCCCATTAGCCTGCAGTGCTAATTAAACTCATCCAGCGATCTATCGTTAGGGTTCCTGCCATACATACATTGGTATTGCCATACTGTGACAAGTCTAGACACCTATGAGATTTATTATGGAGAACGAGCCTCTCCTTGAAGTCATCCTTCTTAGCGTCTCGGTGACAATCCTTCAACTCACCCGTCATCCAGCCCTATTTCATTAGAGTTATTAAGTACTTAGTGTTCAATTGTACTTGCTTCTTGGATGTCTCCCGCAGCCAGGGGATAAAGAAGATTTGCTGTATTAATTTTCTTTTTTGCAGGGTCTTATGTTCCAGCAGTACTCAACTTGAGGAGGCATTGTACTGCACTTCCCCTCTTGGCTGCTCTCTGCCTGTCTCGGCTTGGAAAAGAGCAGTAAGGATGAGGATAAAGACTCTGAGCTGGCATTTAAGGGGATCCTATGATCTGACCAAGACTTCAGAGCCGATTTTTGCTAGTGATTGGATTAAGCAGTCCTGTCACTCAGCCAATTTTCAGGATTTGGTGATCGGAGCGAAGCCTTGGAGGGCATTGTGTTTCACAAGAAAGGGAAGGAACAGGAAAGGCTACTAGCATGCAATTGAAATCCTCTCCCAGAACTAATGAGCTGCTCCTGGCTTCCCCGCCTTGTCGGCCTGCTGCCGACAAGGTGTGGAGCTCCGAAAGCTTGTTTAAAATTCTGAATGCAGAAGGCAAGGTTTGATCATAGGTTTTGACCGCAGAACAGGACATTTTGACTCAGAGCCTATATTCTGAAAGTTTGATTAGGAGAGCTCTATGATGGTGTCTGCGCAAGCCCTGTCTTCCCTGCCTCTCTCTTCGTTTCCTCCCACCCTCAGCCCCCGTTTAAGTTACGTGTGCAAAGTCAGGGACATTTCAATAGCACGTCTCACTGGGTGTGTGGAGGTAGACAAGCACATCGCCTTTCCCGGGAGGGGACTCTCCAGCACCGTCCATTAAACACAGAGATGCGTCGTATTTTCTAAGCACAATTTTGAATTGTGTGCACAAATTGTCTTCTTTGAATCAGTTGGCAGTTATTTTCTTTAATCTGTAGAGTGCTTAATGGAAATTAAATCCTCAGTTTCCAAGGGCTCCAGGACCACTGGGATACCACCGAAGGGGTTTGGAGGCATCTGCCTTGATCCTGTTTCCCTTTCCTTAAGACAGAGATGCAGTTTTAAACTTAAAATGTGAAATTTTAATATTTAAAACATTTTAATTGAATGGAAATGTTGGCTCAAAATCAGGTAGCAGGTCTTCTAAGGGTGCCATGATGTCTGTCTAGATGCTCTGAAGTTGCTCGTCACCTCTTCTTTATTTGGACCTTCACTTGATGACCCCTCCAACTGACCACCCTCAGAACATCTACCTTGACTATTTTGTGGGCAGGAGACCACCTGAGCACCTGATGAACCGTGGACTGTTGGGTTATTGGCATTTGGGGCGGGACAGTTCTTTGTGGTGCAGCAGTGTCCCATACATTGCACGTTGCTTAACACCCCTGGTCCCCAGCTACCAAATGCCTGTAGTACCCCCTAGTCAATGTGACAATGGGGCAAATGCCACAGATATTTCCAAAGGCCCCTTAGGAGGCTGTGCACAGGTAGCAGATAAAATAGGGCAGGTTGGGTCTTGCACAAGGACCCCAAACCCAAGAGTTTGAATTCCAGCCTAGTTCTGCTTGTGGAGTGGTCAGCCTGGGGTCAAGCTGGGGCTGCTCAGAGGAAGGGGCGCATTTTGAATGTGCACTGAGTGCTCTATAGGCTAGCTGCTGTCCAGCCGTTGCCCCTGGCTGAGAACCACACTGGAGACCCTCGCCCCAGAAAAATGCATTTATGTGAGTTCACACACATTTTACATTCCATCTCTGAGCGCTTCTGGCCTGGCCCAGCACAGTGCCTGGCACACAGCAGGAGCTAAGGACATGTCTGTTGACTGAGTGAACTAAATAAAGCCCATTTGTGGTTCTACCTGGGGGTCCAAAGACCCTTGGTGACGAGCTCCTGCCTAGTCCTCAGATGTATGCACTTCCCCTTGTTTGCATTATCTCCATCTTGAAGTCTTTTCATTCTTGTACTAACACTTGCGGAGCAGACAGTGGGAGGCTGTGGTGCAGCTAGGGATGTTCAGGCCATGAGACTGAACTGGGGCAGATCCGAAGTAGGAGAGCAAGAGGGAAAATCAGCGGTTAGGGCACTGAGTACTGGGAAGCTCAATTTTTTCCTTTGAAGCCACAGCCCACACTTGTTGGTTGTCAGATTCTCAGTCTCTACTTTCCACCACCCACTTCCCTTTCTGGCTTCTGTTTTCTTCCATTATCGTTGTCAACTCTTATCGAAATCTCTTAATATGATGTTTTGGAATTGTGTTCTATTCTAAGAGCTTGGACTAAGAATTCCTGATTATCCTTTTGTTTCATGTTTTACCGGCCAGTTTTCTGGCGGGATAGGATCAGACTGGGTGCTGCCAAGATTCAGTCTTGTCTTTTCTTTTCCTTTTGTATAGAACTTTCATGTTCAGTTTTTCGTGAGTTCATTCATTCATTCATACTTCATCAAGCCAACCAGTCTGCTTGGCTGAGTCTGATGAGTGAACTTGATCCCTACCTTCAAAGATGGTGGGAGAGTCAGATGCCTAAGACAAACCATTACACAGTAATTACAAATGGTCCTACTGTGATTCTGATGCTTGATTTCTTTAATAATCTTCAGAGGGTAGTTACAGTTGTCTAGAAAAGAACCCAATCATTAGGCCTGGGATCCTCTTCTTTGCAGGAATTTTATCATTTCTGGACCAATGAGTGTTCTTTGAGCACATCAAATTCAACCTTATTGAGAATCAGATGATTTCTTCCTTTATTAACTCATGTTCTTGGGACTAAGCTATATGGTTCAGGATGATATTATAAATGCTCCCTTTTCATTGATGTTCCCTGTGTGTGTAAAGGGGGCTTGGGGGCTCTCCAGTGTGTGCACAGGTGTGTGTGTGCGTGTGCATGCATGTGTATATTGCCATATTTCCTTCCTAATAGAAATATTGTTGCATGTAAGCAATGAAATTGCCTGTTGATTTCACAGACTATTTGTATCCAATGCACTTTTTTCCTGAAATCTGGTAGGAAAATGTAAGGTAATTGTTCACTGGAAGCACACATTAGTACCATGTGTGTGGATAGGGAAGCACGACTGAAGTGTGGAATCAGTATTCCTGCTGGTCCTTGTCAGTGACTGTTCATTTACGAACTATGGGAGCTATTCCATGTGAACCTGACAATCACCAGAATCTTCTTTTTAAACAGAAACAGTGTTTCTGAAGCTCTTGGGCTTGCCTTCCATTCTATTTAACATTGGTGAGACCGTTTTTGGCATACGTATTGGAACGTCTATATTTAAGAGCATGACGTCAGGCTTGG
Organism: Ceratotherium simum simum; assembly: GCF_057802395.1. NCBI lineage: Eukaryota > Metazoa > Chordata > Mammalia > Perissodactyla > Rhinocerotidae > Ceratotherium > Ceratotherium simum. Next base: position 53,967,950 of record NC_141915.1, on the reverse strand, counting down.
AAATGCTTCAGTGAACACTGGTTCAAATCAGGAGTTGTAACACCACATATCGTCATCGTCATCCGCAGGCAGCTTTTTCATTCACGGCTCTGTGTTTGGTGCTGTTCAGATCAGGACACGTGGTCTCTTCCATCCAGCAACTCACATGCTAGGTCACGTGGGGCATTCATTTGCTACCAGAAGACTTCTAGTTTGCTCTTCACTTTAGCCCGATCCCCAGGAGTCCCCTGGGGAGCTGGGTCAGGAGCAGAAAGAACCACTAGAGGCCACCATGCCCCTGAGCTCCATTCTCAGGTGCTCAGTAATCCCTTTTTGGGTCAAAAATAGCAACTGATTAAAATGTAATAAAATTGATATTTGAACAAACACTGCAGAACTCATCTGAACAATGAGTTTGGGCTCCCTGGAAGTGGCCAACTTGGAATGATGGCGTTATTTGAGAGACTTTTGGAAGTTTCTTAGGAGGTTTCTAAGGGTTGATTTATAATCCAAGTCTTAAAGAAAAAAAGTCTATTTTGTGTGCCTGGGGATGTGTATGTGGTTAGGCGTGATTTTAACAACAACAGTATTCTCAAAATAACCTTCTTCCCCTAAATCATTCAAAATAAGTATTCCAAAGCCAGAGGGTCTTCCACTGATTTGTCCCTGCTGCTCTCCAGTAGGAGGGACAGGGCTTCCCACGGCAAACCCCTTCCCTGGCGCTGTGTTTTAGGACGTTTTCTCATGTCAGTTTGGCCTTTGTGGCTTTAGCTGGCCTCCTCCTGGTCTCTGGATCGAGGTTAGGTGAGAGGCTCCTGTGAGAATGCAGAGAGAAGAGCGATGCAGACAAGCTCTGGATATAATTGGTTGTCCGAAGGTGGCTGATTAAAAAAAAAATCATGCTTTGAATTTTTGTTTTCATTATTATTAAGTTTACTGTTAGATGACTCACAAAGATGATGGCATTTACTCAAAATTTGAAGAAGCGTTTATATAGAGCCAATTGTGCTTTAAGGCACCTTCCCAGGAAAGATGATTTAAAGGCCTGAAGGCTCACATGTGGCTCCAGGCATATTCCTTGCATTAGATTGTGTGCTGCTAAGACTTTTAGCATGGACTTCATTTATCTGAGTGTAATGGGCTGTGGGAGTCAGCTTTGCCTTGTAACAAGCAACTCTCAAGTCTCAGAAGTGTACAACCACAGAGGTTTATCTTGCTTTCAAGTTACCTGCAGGCTGCAGGTTGGCTGTGTCTCTGCTCCATTTGTCTTCTCCTTCTGGGTCCCAGGCTGAAGAAGTAGCCCTTATGAAGACATGCTCAGTGTCATGGTGGAGGGGGGAGAGCTGGTGGAAACTTGTGATGTCCTTTAAGAATTGTGCTTGGATGTGGATATGGTTCACATTCTGTTGCCCAACAAATCGCATGCCTGTCATTGTGTGGGGAAGTATTCTTGGCCTCTAGGGAGGCACTGCAAGTCCAGGTGGGAATGTAAAAATGCTCTATAGAGAAGGGAGGCATGAATAATGGTGAATATAATACAGTCTGCTACAGTCCTCCCTCTTGGTCACAAATAATCCCTTTGGTTCCTTCCATATGCAAAATAAATTCACTTCTGACCCAATGGAAGATACTTCAAAATTCTCATTCAGTCATGGAATCAGGTGTGAATTTCAGGATCTCATAATGAGCTCTTCATCAGGTCTGGATTTAGTTGCTCTTGATCTGGAGACCTATCAACTGAAACAAGTTACCTGTCCCACATGTCTGACATGGCGGAACAGGAATAGGACAAACCAATAAACACTTCCACTTGGAAGGAGGAAGAATGGCAGCCACATAGCCATCACTGGTACATATCAATTCTGAAATCCCATTGGACAAACATATGAGGGCTCCCTACCCCGGGGATGTGGAATGTTCCTTGAGTGGACCTGTTTCTGCACCCTGGAGGAAGCTCCATTGTTCTCCATGGCTCTTAACTTCTCCCTTTGGGAGACCCTTCCTTCCTAATGTTCCTCCTTGGACACATCTGAAAAGTATTAGAGCATATGCCTTCCTTGGGGGCTTGGCAGCTTTCTCAGCCTGCTTCCTGTCTATAGGAATTGGGACCCCTAACGTTGTTCTTTAGATCTCCAGTGGTTACAGTCTCTTTTATACCAGGCTGGTCTTTATGGGTGATATAACTCATTTTAAAGCATAATTGTTACCGCCCAAAGCGGGGTTGTCTGCCCACCACAAGACATGCCAATTGTAAAGAGGCAAGGAGGTAGGAGAGAAAGGACTTTTTTGTGTGTGTGTGTGAGGAAGATTAGCCCTGAGCAACGTCTGTTGGCAATCCTCCTCTTTCTGCTGAGGAAGACTGGCCCTGGGCTAACATCCATGCCCAAACTTACTCTATTTTATATGGGACGCTGCCACAGCATAGCTTGACAAGCAGCGTGTCAGTGCGTGCCTGGGATCTGAACCTGCAAATCCCGGGCCGCCGAAGCAGAACGTGCACTTAACCGCTACGCCACTGGGCCGACCCTAGAAAGGACTTTTTATTACTGCTTGCTAGCAAGGGAGAAGATGGGCGACTAATGGATGAAAGAACCATCTTACAGAACAAAGACTACATGCCAGTTATATACGGGGCTGATCACTGGGTGGGGGCAGTCTTAGTTCCTGATGGTCTTTTGTTTTACTGGAAATGCATCAGAGGCTGGAGCAACGCCCTATACCCTGATCTTTCAGCTGTCTGCCCGGGGGTCATCACATTCCTAAGGAACTCAAAAGAACTAAGTTATCAACTTATAGCAGCTGGGAGGGGCCACGAAATCCACAGAGCATGTCAGTTAATCAGAGGTTGTTCAAAGTTACAACATGGTTTCTCTTCTACAATATGGCTTCCTTTATGTCAGCCTTGTATGGAGCTGGTATCATTATCAGTTTTGTTTTGTTTTGTTTTGTTTGTGAGGAAGATCAGCCCTGAGCTAATATCCATGCTAATCCTCCTCTTTTTGCTGAGGAAGACCAGCTCTGAGCTAACATCTATTGCCAGTCCGCCTCCTTTTTTTCCCAAAGCCCCAGTAGATAGCTGTATGTCATAGTTGCACATCCTTCTAGTTGCTGTATGTGGGACGCGGCCTCAGCATGGCCGGAGAAGCAGCATGTCCGTGCACGCCTCGGATCCGAACCCAGGCCACCAGTAGCGGAACGTGCGCACTTAACCGCTAAGCCACGGGACTGGCCCTCATTATCAGTTTTTATTTCCATTTGATTTCAATTATTCCATGGACCAGTGGCCACGCCCACATTTCTTTCTGAGATAATTCTTTTCCAGACACCCCTTTCTCTCTAGATTTAATTACAGGCACTTTGAGCTTATCAGGTTTCTGTGAGCCCATGCCATTAATCCTTTCTCCTGTACCATTTTGTCCAGCTAAAAGGATTTACCAGGAGCGGGGTGGGGTCTCGGTATTTTAATTTGTTTAGTGATCTTAACGTGCCCTTGGTTTTGTGTGTGTCCTGAGGCTGGGTCTCAATCATGTTTCCTTCAGAGAACGTTTTTCTTTTTTTTTTCCTTTATTGGTAGGAGATGAGAAACAGTTACATCTTCCAACCTTTTAAATTCCAAACTTTCTAGATTTTCTTTTTTCCTTCTCAACCCTACTGGAAAACCAGCTAATTCTTTTCTGAGCTTCTCCCTTTCTTGTAGTACTTTGTCAAATGCACCTAATAATAACTTAGTCACATTAGTAATGTTCTCTTTTGAGACCTTGTCCCCTAAAGCCACGTGTTAGTTGCACAATCTGCCTTCAAAATTATCACAGGGGACGGTTTCCCCAAATGCGTTGCCACTGTGTAACAAGGGTCCCTGTGTTCCCATCCTCTAATAGTTTTTTTGTTGTTCACCACCCAGCTCCAAGGTAATGCTTCATATTTTAGGTTTTCCTGTTATATTGCACCTCGCTTCTGGTACTAATTTTTGTGATTTTGAGCTTTGCTGGAGCAACATACAACCCCACATCTCAGTGGCTCAGAGCGTATGTAGGCTGTGGGTTCGCTATGATTCTGCTCCACATGAATTCTTATTCTGAGCCCCGGAGGGAAGATGGAGGTGCTGTAAATTTAGGTAGCATAGTTAGGGAACACCTGAGAGGTGATATTTACATAAAGACCTGAAGGAAGCAAGAGATCAAACCATGCCAATATTTGGGGAGAAGAGCTTTCCAGGGAGAAGGGCTGGCAGGTGTAAATGCGTTGAAGTGGGGGCAGACCTAGCATCGTCAAAAAAGAGCCAAGAGGGAGGTGTGGCCCAAGCAGAGAGTAGTAGTGGGAGCTAGGAGACAGGAGGCGAAGTGGGGGCCTCCTAAGTCACAGTAAGATATTGTCTGTTTTGCTGAGGGATCCAACAGGCCCCTGGAGGGTTTGAACATGGTCTAACTTAAGTTATCAGAGGATCATCATGTCTCTTGTTTTTGCCCTTGCTGTGGTGTACTTTCTCTTGGTGTATTTCCACCTACTTATGTCTAAAATGCTTCTGGCAATGTTTGTTGGGCAGAGAAATCATAAGTTTATAAAATGTGTAGCGAGACCTTCTGAAAATTGCCTTACGGGCCAAATTTATGACTGCCGCTATCTCTAATGAAATAAAAAGCTCAAGCTCTAGCTTGTGGTCCATTTCTCGCAAACATTCAGTACAATGAAAATCTACAGCAACACAAGCATTTGAAGAGGTCCTTGAAATTCATTGCGACCAGATTGTCATTGTCAACTGAGCTCTCTGAAAATGGATTTCAGCCAGATCTTGCATACCTAACAGAGCACTGGGGTAGACCCCAGTGTCACAGACACAGCCCTGGCGGCTGCACTGCCTGGTCACCCTGTCACCCTTGAAGCTTCGTCTCCAGCCCAGGTGGGGTAGAGCTCATGGTCAGAGGGCTCTGAACTTCTCTTCCTCTTGGTTGTCAACTGCTGACCTTCTCCTCATTTTCTGGAAGGAAGATCCACTTCTGGGCTCCCTGTGCTCCGTGTATATTATGAAAAGCTTCTCCACGCTGCCCATCATTGTTGCTGGACTGTAGACTCCTCTCCCTTTCCCTTCGCTCTCTCCCTCTCTCTCTCTCTTCATGGTAGCTTGATCTTAAGCTGTGTCTGCTAGTGGGATGCAGCCTTGTCTGGGCATGGTTGATAAACTGGTCAGATGGGCTTGACATGAATCGAGGTGCAGAAAGGATGGGGGAACCTCCTGGGAGGGTTCAGGCTTGGTGAAGAGAAGCCAGGCACACGTGGGCCCAGGAAGACAGCTTCAGTGGCCAGGGGAAGGCTAGGGTCTGTCCCTTGAACTTTGCCCGTGGTTCAATTCTGACTATTAGATTCCTGCCCAAGTACTAAGGAGAGAGAGAGAGGGAAGAGAGGAATGTGCATGAAATAAGAGGAGTGACATCCTGGAGAAGTGGCAGCAGCACCCAGCACTGACACTGACACAAGACAATATGGCAGAAGACAGCTGGACGTGGTTGCCTCCAACTTAGGAGGCCCAGACAAGAGGACTAGGAAAGAAGAGAAAGGTGTAGCACTTGCTGTCTGCAAAGCGATGGGACCTCAGTGGAGCTCCTGGGACTGACCTGGGGACTCCCAGAAATACTTGTAGGAGCCTGGAGGCCTGTCTTAGCCAGTGTGGCTAGAGTTAGTGACATATGGTTATGTTCATGTTTAAGGTGATCAAATAGTGTTTTAAGCTCTTTTTTTCCTTCCTGTTGTAAGGTTTCAAGTTTGTGTCTTTGTGTGTGCGCACATGTGTGATTGTATGTGTGCCTGTGCATGCATGTGTGTTGCACATGTATGTGTGTGTGCCTGTGCATTTCACTACTGTGAGTGCAATTTACACGTCATGTCTTGGAGGTTAAATGTAGTATTGAGATCAATAGAGCCTTCAGATGCAATTAACTCCGCTGCTTGCTCACTGACTGAGCAGAAATTCCCATTTTTCCAAAACATGGAGCAGCTCCCACATGTAGTCCTCTCTTGAAAAACAAAAGGCCAGATCTCTTCTGTGTACATGAGTATTCCTGGGTAAGGCCAGACGTGTGGCCGCATGTTTCGGCGATGGCACTAGCCTTCGGCATATGGTTATGTGTGTGTAGGTGGCTGGTTGATGTTCACACAAAGAGAAAGTGGAGATTTCTTAAAAATGTCTACTTAGCAGCCTGTATTTTTTTAATGGATTCAGAGACATTTCAGTTAAAACAGTCACAAAGGTGTGAATACCGAAGCCGCCGCTGCTCCAGGCTGATGACGCTCGGGACCATCTGGGTCCCCTGGTATGTGGCTTCTTGTCGGACAGGCTCAGCTTTACCCACTGCCAGGATTAGCAAGGTGCTAGCATGTGGGTTAAGTGTGCCGTGATCTGGAGCAGGGGGATGGCTGGAGGAAGGCTAATGTGGGGTGGGGTGGAGAGTGGGATATCTCATTTGTACCCATGAGGTCTTAATTTACGGAGGTGACTGAGTGATGACACAGAGAAGCCAAGGCCATTGAAAGAAGAATTTATTACTTACATTTCCTGAAAGGAGGGGACACACCAGGCCATGCAGGACCACAGGGGAAGCCTCAGGGTGATCAGGAGGGAGGGGAAAGCCCAGGCCAGAGCCTTTATTGAGGTTTCCACTGGAAAGAGAAGGCAGGCAAGGTAAACAGCTTAGGCCTGGCTAGTTTGAGTAATTCCAGCGGGCTTTGGGCTATAGGAGCTGCCCTCATTGTCCAGTACCTGGCTGTGGGACGATTTAGAGCAGGGGAAATATTGGCTTGTGTGTGAGAACTTGATAAGGCGATGGTTGACTTGCATATGGGAGACATTCTCCCAGGTAAATTGTTTGTTATCTTTAGGAATTTACTAGTCCTTACAGGGGCAGTTTCTCCCTGGGTCTGTAAGGCTCCCTAAATATCAAAACGTCATAAGTTGCAGAAAATAAAAAACATGATTAATACATGGGGTGGGGTGACAGCAGGCTCTCAAGGTTGGGTGCAACTGAGGTAACCTGGAAGATCCGGTTAGGACAGCAAAACATCCACAAATAGAAAGAAAATCCATTTTCCCAGGCAAAAGAAGCTAATCCAACTGTGCCACTAAAACACTAGTGGAATGACTTGAATGGCAAACAGAAACAAAAACAAAACCCCACCAAGAGCAAAAGGCTCCCATATTCAGGCTTTTATATATGGATTTTTTTCTTTTGCGACTGCATATTTTAACTTTCCAATGCTGATATTCAGACTTTCTGACATTTAAAAATTTCCCTTGTCAATTGGAACTGGAGACGTTTGAAGACTATGGCACGGAAGATTATTCTGATGTATGCAGACTGAGGGTTTTTCTACCAGGTCCCGTGGTAGAAAACCAGCGAAGTGTCCTTGTTGCTGGAGAGCTGGCACATAACCCCATGACACTGCAGATGGTCTCCACGTCAAGCTCGTGGTCTCTAACCTCAGAGGGGCCTTGGGCAAAAGTTCCGGAACCTTTAATACACACCAGATGTGCTCCCTCACTTGTTTTCCGTGGTGGTTAGTTCAGATCTTTACCTTTCTCCCCACACGTTCCTGCCCTTTAGAATTTTCATTCTCAACAGATGATGTCACCTCCTGTTTCACTGAGCAAATCGAGCCTCCCAGGAGGGGACTCCATCAACTTTCTTTGCCAAAAAATGTTTCTTGACTTTGCAGCCCTCTTCCTTCCTTCCTTTCAGAGGCAGTCAGGTGCCCTCGCTTCCTCCAGGATTAATTTCCCCAGCTGTGCTCTTGATCTCCATCCCCGTCTCTTCAGGGAGCTTGCCTCAACAGCTGGCTTTTCCTCTGCTGCCTTCGCAGCAGTATCCCCTGCGTTGATTTCTTTCATTCAGCTTATAGAGATGCTCAAGGCTTTCCATTAAAACAGTTTTTTTTTTTGATCCTACATTTTCTTTCTTCCTGCTGCTCTCTTGTCTCATAGCTGACTTTCTCTGGTCTATACCAGTCTGTAATGTGGGCTGAGGACATTTTGGCATTCAGAGTATAAATCAGAACATTTTGGAAATAGCTGAAAATGTCAGAATGGTTTAACTCCTACCTTGTTACCCAAGGAGAAAAAAAGCAGACATGATGCGTATTTTGCTGCCATCCTGGAACTGCATCTGGGGAGCTCTGGATGGTCTGCTGTCTGACAAGTCAATGCCCTTGAGCTAATTGCCCGTGGAAGCAGGAGGGCTGGGGGAGAAGGTGGCTGGAGCTCAGGGTTGGGGCAATGAGATGATGAAGCCAGGGCTGGGATGTGGGATCATGCATATGACTGACGTCTGGGTTACGTCTTCAGCCTTCTCCACGTCGGCGTGCCCTTGGCACAGACAGGACCAAGTTAGGCGCTCTCCTTGATGCTTCTCACCCAACATTCACTTGTCAACGTGAAGCCTTCAGGTTCTCTTCCCGACTCATCTGCCGGAGCTGCTCTCCTTGAGGATCTTCTCTTGCACATTTAATGATCTTGTCTTACGTGACCTCCAGGCTGTAAATAATATTAATAACCACTTCCTCTTTTGATTTAAGACGTTACTGTCTCCAGGTTCTCCTGTTTTTTTGACTGCTTCTAAGAGTGAGCATTGCTTCAGTGCCTTCTGTGCCAGGAACCGTGCTGGGCGCCTTGCACACGTCGTGAAGTACCAACTCGCAACACTCCTGCAGGGTACACCTTATAGGATGGTACTGGCTGTAGATGAAATTGGGGCTCACAGACGCCTGCTTGCTCAGTCACTCATTTATTAGGTAGAAAAGCCAGAGGATAAACCGGGGTCTGGCTTTCTCAAAATCTTACTTCTCTTTGGCTCACCGCTTCCCGTGAGCAATTTCTTTCGTGCCTTTAGCGCCAGTCATCACCAGCAGTGTGCCTGTGAATCCCAAACCTAGTACGTACTCAGAACTGTTTCTTGAGTGCCAGCCCTGTGCTTTCAACTGCTTGTTAGAAATGTCTGAACTGACATATCCACCAGACTCAGCTTACTCAAAACGGAATTGATTTATCGCTGTCCACGTCCGTCTTCCTGTATTCTTTCTGCTGCTAAATGAGGCTGCTCAGCCACCCAAGTCAGAATCCAGGTCACCCTCGAGTGTTTCATGCCCACACCACGGGGTCTTTCAGTCCTCTTGATTCTCCTCCTTAAAACCCGCTCGAGTCCATCCCCTGCCTGCCAGCTCCTGCCCCGCTTCCTTGTGTTGGCCCAGGTCACCTCTCGTCTGGGCTGTTTATATAGACTCCTTACTGGTTTGCTTACCTGGAGTCTTGCCTCTCCAGTTCATGACTCCCCTCCTTAGAATTGATCACTGGCTTCCCATCATCTCCAGGATAAAGTCTCAATCCTCAGCTCGAGTTAAAGGCTCTCACAAGCTGGCCCATGGCCTCAGCTTCCACCACTCTTGCTCGTGAATGTTGCGCTCCAGTCCCCTTGAGCTTGTTGCCAGTCCATGGACAGTCAGAGGGCACAGCATGTGCAAAGGCCCTGAGGTAGGAATGAGTTTGGTGTGTTTGGGGAATAGAAAGAAGGCCAATGTGGCTGGAGCAAAGTGAGTGGAGGGGAAAAGGTATGAGCTGAGGCTGGAAAGGAATCTCAGACCCAGAGAACACAGGGCCTCATTTGCAGTGAAAAGGAGCCTGGCTATGTGCTCTCTGCATTCCTTTTCCTTCCCAGAGCCAAGCTCCTTTTCATGGTATATGAGGCCCTTTGTGCTCTGGGCCTAAGCTACTTTTCCGGCCTCATCTCATACCCTCTCTCCTCTATTCACTTTGCTCCAGCCACATTGGCCTTCTTTCTATTCAACAAACACACCAAGTTCATTTCCACCACAGGGCCTTTGCATAGACTGCGCCCTCTGCTTAGAATGCCTGTCCCTCTGCTCTTCTAATGGCTTGCTCCTCTTCATCCTTCACACATGGGCTCATATATCACACTCCGTCTTTATGCATCACCTTAATCTGTTTCTTTTTTGGTACTTATTCTCTTGAAATGATCTTGTTTATTTATTTACTGACTTTTTATCCACTTCCCCCATTAGAATGTAAGTTCTCTGGAGGGCGAGGGTCTTCTCTGTCCACGTTTTATTTTTTATGTCATATTCCTAGTGCGTAGAACAGTGCTTGACATGCAGTAGATGCTCGGGAAATATTTGTTCAGTGAATGAGTCTAGGACCCAAAGACCACTCTGTGGTTTACTCAGTGTCTGTTCTTGCAACCTCTAATACAATATCAGTTCTTCCCAGGACACGGCAAGGCATAGAGGGACAAGGTGAGGGAGAGCACAGAATATTTACAAACAGAATGTTTCAGCAGTGGAGTTTTAAAAACTGGTTAATTTCCAAATCTGTGTGGTGGGGGCGGTGATATTATTTTCTTCTGCTGTGTAGGGGAGATCTATTTATAAAGGTGTAATTAGTCTGTCACCTAATTTATAAATGGGTTTTAATATGTATTAAGCAAGAGAAAAGAATCTGTGCTAAGTTGCAAGTAAAAGTCTTACAGAGATATGGTGGGAAGCGTCTGCTGTGGCTGGTAAGATTATGATGCAGAAATGAGGAGACTCGGGTTCTGGTCCAGCCTCCTGCAGTGACTGACAGCGAAACTTGAGCAAACTGGCTCCCTGGGCCTCAGTTTCCTGATTCACGAGTAAGGAATTTGGCCTAGATCAGTGACTCTTCACCTTTGCCTGTACGGCCCTGTTGTGACTCTATGGAAGGTGAGGATCCTCTCCCCTGAAAAATACCCATATATAGAGTTCTTTCCCCTTAGATTTTGGAAAGTTCCTGAACCTCTGAAGCCCAGCTTATGAACCCCTGGACCAGCTCTTCTTTATAATTTTCCAAGTCAGTCTCCCCAGAGTGTGTTCCCCAGAGACCCTTCTGTTGGATGCTAGTAGATGATGAGTGCAAAGGTCTTCTTTGGTCAGATGAGCTTGGAACTGTGGTTCAAGTTAAACAGGTCTCTGAAGTGCCGAACCTCTTGAAGGTCAATACTCCAATGAGTTTCATGACTTTCCTCAGGATAGCATTTCTCAAACCTTCTGGACTGTAGAACCCTCTTTTGCCAGAACAGTTCACATGACTCATTAGAACTTTCCAGAATACACTTTGAGGACGCTTGTTTTAAGGAAACCATTCTCTGAGATTAGTTTTGGTTGTCTGGGAGGTATAGTTTTGAGACATCTCAGTTCAGCTTTGGGGTTCCACATATGTGGATGCTTTTTGGTTAATCTTTCTATAAGTAAGATGGCCTGACTGGTCTCCCATGGCTTGGAGAATGTGCAAACATCCCTAGTCATGGTTTAAAATTTGTAGCCTTCTTTGATCAGCATCCTTTCTTGCCTGAGTAGATGTGGTCATGGGTCAGCGTGGGGGCAACTAAAGGTCTCTGCTACCCATCAAATTGGAATTTTCCACTGTTGTGGACTGCATGTTTGTGTCCCCCCAGAATTCATACGTTGAAACCCTAATCCCAATGTGATAGTGATAGGAGGTGGGGCCTTTTGGAGGTCACTAGGTCATGAGAGTGAAGCCCTCCTAATGGGCTTAGTGCCCTTGTAAGAAGAGACAGAAGAGAGCTTGCTTTTCTCTCTGCTCTCCATCATGTGAGGATACAATGAGAGTGTCTGCAAGCCAGGAGGAGGGCCCTTACCAAGAACCAAATATGCTGGCACCTTGATCTTGGGCTTCCAGCGTCCAGAACTGTGAGAAATAAATATCTATCCTATAAGCCACCCAGTCTATGGTAATTTGTTATAGCAGTCCGAGCTGACTAAGACAGCCACCTTGACAACTCAGGGTACGGATCTCACCCACACGCTGAATGCCACCATCCTGGGGTCCCTTTACACTCTGGTGTAGCACCTACCTGGTGTCATCCCCATCTGCTGTCTTACTGACTGTGGTGGTCATCTCCACTGGATGTAGAAGCTTCCTCAGAGCCCTCCTTAAGAGACCCACCCACCTTGATGACCTGCGTGGGTCTACTTTCATTGAGAACCAACCTGGCAAGCCGAAGGTCCCTGGGTAATTCTCCTTCTGCTCTTGGCAAAGGTGGTGTGGTAGTGTCACACAGCTAATCGTATACTGTCTTGGTCAGATATAACCGTGTTGTTCAGGTTCTAAGGTGGTGAGTTGGCCCTGTCCATATGGGAAGCAGGTGGCAGCAGTGATTTGAAGGGGGCTTGAAGACCTTACCTACCCCTGGAATCTCCCTCCCACTATTCCTCCTGCCTTCTGCCTCTGGAGGAATACCATTAAGATGTTCTTTATTTGAGAAAGGATGGAGGCTGCTAGGTTCCTCCCACTCACACCTGTGGATTTATTAGGCTGGATGGTTACTATCCCAGGAGGCAGAGAGTGCCTCTCCTGGGGGTCTGGCCACAGAAGCCTCAGGTTTTGGTGAGGACAGCCATAGAAGGGATGAGCCCGGGATGCCAGAGGACAGCCTAGGGTTTTACCTGTGGCAGGTCCAGGAGAAAGGAACATTTAGGGAGAGAGAGAGAAAGGACAGAAGGAAAATTCCTACACCACAGTGTTATCAAGGGCTAAGCCTGCCCTGAGGTCTTACTCAGGATGTCGCAGAATGCTTTGAGTGCTTTTTGGAACAGATGAGAACCAAGCTGTAGATGGTTCCTTCTCTCCTGTTCTCCACGCCGCCTATTATGCCTATGTATTGCTGCCCCACCTCCCACACACACACATGCACATTCCCACGTCCAGGAACAGCCTGTCTCCTCCTTCCATCTCTCCTTCTTTTCCTCTTAGCACAATAACCCTCCCCCTTCTTTTGTGACTGCCCCGTGGGATACACCATGTTCTGTGGCATGGGACCTGCGTGCAGAGCTTTCTGCTGGAGATTGTTTAGGGTTACATCTATCATGTGGGTGTGGTCTCTATCTGCGGTGGGAAGATGTGCCTGAATCCGTTTAGGGGGCCAGAACTGGAGCACCCGAGTGGAGGTGGGATGGGGAGCAGTTGGCCCTGTCTGTTGTTTTAGGGGAGGAAGAACATCTGCTATTTTAGGATGCTTGTGAGGCAGGAGGATTGTTGCCCGTTTCCACTTGGGTTCTGCTGGCACTGCGCAGGAAGGAGGTCTGATGCCATCTTCCTGACTCATTCTCTTCTGACGGTGTTTTCCTTCCACACCCCTGCCAGGACTGGGAGAAATGTGAGCAGGAGAGACCCGCCGAATGAAAACAGGAAATGTTGCTGCTTCCTGAGTGCCAGCTGTCCCTCCCCACGTCTCTCCTCTTGAGAGTGTGGGACTTGAATCAGCCTGCCTCGTCTCTTCTGGACGGCGGACTCTTACGCTGTGGTGGAACTGGCAGTCAGAGCTTTCCAGGCAGGAGGGGGCGTTTTGATTCGGCGGCCCTGGCTCCCAAGCTCAGGGGCTTTGCTAAGGATTTGTCACTTGAAGGGTGGTCTGGATTTATTCTGTCACGTTTACCTGGTAGGTTTCCAACTGAATATAACCGGGTGGAAGACAAGAAATACCGTAGTGATCTGCAAATTTTGCCGTAGAGGAGAGGGATTATCTGAGACGAAACTGGATTTTGATTTTAGGCTTTAATGAGATTTATTTAAGGAAGCTCTGCCAGTGAGTATTATTCTGAGTTGTCCATTAAAGCCATGTTTCATTAAACAAGGTCTGTTTCAGATGAATTGCCTTCTGTCGTCAATTGGAGTCAGGAGGATTCAGTGCATATTCTTGCAGCACAACAGGCCAACTGAGATACCCTTGGCATGAGCATCCTTCTGGGCACCAGGTCAGGAATTGCCTGGCAGCCACCTCCCCAGCCCTCTGCCCAGCAATTGTCCACTTTTTCCTCCTGTGGGCTCAGGCCCAGCTGAGCCCTGAGCCCAGTTCTGGTTTTGGGTAGGAAGGAAGTCCAGAAGGAGACACTGCTTCCAGAGGCAGGGGTGCCATTGTCACCTGTAGTGCCCAGGTCTTGATCCTGACTTCATAAGACTCCTTGGCCTGGCTTCCTGGCCATCTGTGGCTCAGACCTGTGGCTGACTCCCTCACCTTCTTCTCTGGACTCTTGGATGGGGCTCCGGACACGAACCCCCAGCCAACTTGCCATCACAGACCTCTCTGGATCGATCTCTTTCCTGCGTGACTTACAGGAACTTTTAGGTGTCCTCCAGCCAGACTCCTCCTTCTGGCCCCTCTGGTCTGCTCTGTCTAGTTGTGAGCTTGAAACATTAAGTATTGAGACATTCTCACTCATAATGCTAAGAGTGGTAGTTGCAGGGGTTGGGGTTGAGAGCAGCAAGGAAATGGTGTGTTTGCCAGGACAGGTGACTGGAGGAGTCATAGAACTGGAAAGTGAAATTTAAGAGCAGATCTGACCAGCACCTGCTGAGGTCAGGTTAGGAGAAGACCATCCATGAAAAAGAAGTACTGAGATAACTTGGAATTGGGGGCTGGCCTGATGTGTCTGCAGAGATGTGCATTTGCATTTGTACCATTGACTCCGAGAAGCGTTTCCTGAGGATGTGCTCTAGGCTACACATATGCCCTTGCTCCCAAGATGCTCATAGAAGAGCGGACACCTGTAGTATTTGCAATGCCTTTTGTAAAGTGGACCAGAGCCTAGTGATGAAATGACTTTTCTGAAGACATATGAGGGGTCCAACATGCCCCTGTATTTAACAAGCACAAATCATCTTGATTTACAGACATATGGTTGGCATGTGACACGGAAAATGCTGGCAGAGCTGGGACAGGGACCTGGGGCTCTCTCAACCTCAGCCCATCTGAGGGCCAGCTGGGCACTGCCTCTGTCTCTTGGTTTATCCTCCCTCTCGGCAGGCTTCTTTCTAAGCAGTCCAAGGGAGTCTTATTCACAGTGAAGAGAGGTAGGGCAGAGGGTTGGGAGAGGGAGCTTGGTTGCACATCCAGTTGAGGTTTTGTCCCCTCTGGATAGGCAGTCCAATGTGGTGAAGGTCCAAGGGCCCATTAATCCTACCTTTGATGTTCCCAGGAGTGACAGACGGGAATGGGGAACAGAATTCTGGGGAAAATACTCCCCTACTAACCCCACTCCAGACTGCCAGGTCATCTCCGTAACGTGCTGGCTGTGCCTTTCTGTACAAGGGTATAGCCGAGTGGCTGAAGCTCGAGAATGACACGTGAGAAGCCAGAAGCTTGTGGTTGGCAGCAGCCTCCAGCTTGCCTGCTAACCTACGGGCAGCTGCGACTCAGGGTGGCATCGACCACTGTTGCTTCTCTCTGCAGTTAGTGGCCGTTCTTCCCAGGCTTCCACCTCAGTCATCCAGAGCATGAAAGACTGATGACCAGCGACAGAGGCTCCCTCCCTGACCAGAGTTTAGTCAATTGTAATTGAACGCACTTGACCTGCTGAACCCAGTTTTAGCAAAGAGTCCTGCTAAGTCAGTTTACGGAGGAGGATCCCTCCATCCTTGATATCTCATCACTGTGGTCTGCCTTTGGCAAGAATCCTGTTAAGCCAGTTTAGCAAGAATCCCGCTTCCCTTGATATCTAATCAAGTGCCTCCCTCCACTGACCTCCACCAAAAAAGGGTGTCTTCAGCTGACTTTTCCCTGTGCTGGATACTGTCTGGGGAAAATCCAATAGACACAATAGGTATCAGGTTCCCTTGCCTGAAATGCCCTTATGCCCCTGTCTTCGTCAGTTCCAGCTGCTATGACAAAATACCAGAGACTAGGGGGCTTCTAAACAACAGACATCTATTTCTCCCCGTTCTGGAGGCTGGAAGTCCAAGATCAAAGTGCTGGAAGATTCAGTGTCTGGTGGGAACCTACTTCCCGATTCATGGACAGCCATCTTCTTGCTCTGTCCTCACATGGCAGAAGGGGCTTGGGGGCTCTCTGGGGTCTCTTTCGTAAGGACACCATTTCCATTCTTGAGAGTGGGGCCTAATCCCTCCCAGAGGCCCCACCTCTAAGACCAGCACACTGGGGATTAGGTTTCAACATAGGAATTTTGTGAGGACACAAACATTTATTCTATTGCACCCTTATCCCTGGAAAATCCTTCCCAGGCTTCCATCACTTCTGTTACCTGTTCTGACGGAGCCTTCCCCAGTCATCGCTCCGTCATCATCATCTTCCCCTCCCGTGCAGTAATTACCATTGGTAATTACCGGTTTATGAAGTCCCTCTCCCCAGCAAGGCCCGAGGTCTTGTGTCATCTTCGTCTCAGGGTCCCGTGTGCCCAGCACAGTGCCTGGCGTATGTTGGGTGAGTGACCAGCATCTGTTCCCACAGTCAGCAGCGACAGGAATTGCAGCCAGCAGAGTGTTTTCCTGCCCAGGAGCTCATGGGTCCCATTTCCTATATGGCAGGAGTGGAGAGGACGGCAGGGCAGTGGTTTTATGGCGAGAGCAGCAGAGTTTACAGGTTATGGGAGGAGGCTGGTTATGGAGACCTCAGGCTCTTTTGTCCCCTATCCCTCCAGGCAGACAAATCTTTCCAGACAAATAAAAAGAAAAGACCAGTCAGGCTCAATTTCTTTGAAAAATTCAGATGGTTTCCCTCCATTATCTTCTCTCCCCACCTCCCCCTTCAAATTTAATGGAAAACAACATGAAGATAAACGATCTGGTGCTCACTCTGAGGCCTGGCTGCCCCTTTGTGCTGCAGGGCTGGCTCAGGCCTCCTACAGCCACGGTCTAGCAAATAAAGCATCTGAGGGATTCACAGTTGCTGGAGTTGTTACAAGTGGTTGTTGCAGAGCATGAACAAACTTTGATTATTTTTCTCATGCCTGACAAGGGACGTCCTAGAAACTAGGAAATATTACAGACTGAGACGTGGCTAAAAGACACCCAGCATCAGGGGCTGAAATGGGCTTTCGTTGTAGAACTTCCATCCAAGAAGCTAGACCTGCCCTGGCATGCCTGTGGCCCCTCCCTGTATACGTTGATGGAGTTTCTTGGTGACCCTCTTCCTAAACCCATTCCTAACTGCAGTTTATCATCTTTGACTAAGAGGAAAAAAAACCAAAATAATTCTTGGGTTCCACTACCTATTTTTAAGGCCAGATCCGTTCCAAAATGGCCACCAGGAGAGGGAGTGAGTGCCAGGGAAAGACCTTGGGTCTTACTGAGTGTCCATCCAGGGCGGAGGGGTACCTGCCAGAAGAAAGTGGATGTTAAGCTAATACTACACCCCTTCTGGTTTACTTCCACCAGCTGCGTGTTAAGCCTGTTCCTTCTTTTACTGGTTTTCAAAGTGTGTCCAGTTATTCCATCTACATATACTTGTTCTCGGCATGCTGGTGTGAACCAGCTTCCCCTTTCCTTTGTTTATTCATATGTTAAGTCATTCATTCATTCTGAGCTGCTGTGTTAGTTTCCAAGGGCTACCATAACAAATTCCCACAAACTCGGGTGACTAAAACGATAGAAATTTATACTTTCATAGTTCTGGAGGCCAGAAGTCTGAAATCAAGGTGTTAGCAGGCCCGGGCACTCTCAGAAAGCTTTAGGGGAGGGTCCTTCCTTGCTTCTTCCAGCTTCTGGTGGCTCCCAGCAATCTTTGGTGTTCTTGGCTTGTAGATGGATCATTCCAATCTCTGCCTCTGTTGTCATGTGGCCTTCTTCTCTGTGTCTTCTCTTATAAGGACATACTCATTGGATTCAGGGCCCACCCTACTCCATATGACCTCGTCTTTATTACCTCTGCAAAAACCTTATTTTCAAATAAGGTCCTGAGTTTCTGGATAGACATGAATTTTGGAGTGATGCTCTTCAACCCACTATAGCTGGTATTCATCGAAAAGCTTAATGTGTGCTAGACACTGCACCATCTACTGAAAGTATGTTAGTGTGCAAACTCAGACATGGTCCTGCCCTCTTAGAACTTGCTGTCTGGTAGGGAAGACAATGACTAAACCATCATGCAAACATCCAGTTATGAACTAGAGCCTCTCTCCTATGGTCTCCTTTCCCAGCTCTCCCATCCAGGTAGTCATCTTCATCCGTACTGCGTCCAGGTCTCCAATTCTTATGTACAGAGTCAATGCACATCTGATCCTGTTGTCTTTGTCCCCAGCCCAAGAGGGCAGGGCTCTACTGCCAGCCTCTACCTTCCACCGCAGCCCACACCTCTAATTTTCTTGGGATTGGACACTGAGCCGCACACTGACCATCTTCAGGGTGCAATGGACCTTCACCCCAGTGGACGGAAATAACGCACGATTCTGGCATACATTGGAATTCTAGCCACTGAAGCCACCCCATTGACTTTCAGCCTTTGTTCTCTTAAAAATCTGCAAGGAGAAATCTTTCTCTCCAACTTCGCTTGAATCTTATTTTTCAAATTTTATCAGCATTGCCGATATTCTGATGGATTTCTTTGGTGTTATGACCTCCTGTAACATAATCTTTCTGAAGAGCAATGTGCTTTCTTTCCCTAATAGGCACCGACATGTAGGCGATATTTTGAAGCTTGGGTTCCTAAGCAGAATGCTTAGGAAAGGAAGATGCTAAGAACAAGGTCCCTCCCTGTGCTATTGCTAGTGGATGCTGGACCCTCTAATGGCTGCTGTTCTATAATTAGTGTCCACTTTCCCAGCACACTGACTCAGAAGCGCCGGGCAGGTGTGGATTCTGTTGTTTATTGTTGTTGTTGCATTAATAACTACAGATGCTGGTAAGGCTTCATTCCCGGTTTCTTACCACTGTCTTCTCTGCCCTAGAGGGCTGCGCCTGCCCTCCCCACTGATACCTTTGTCCCCACCCTTCCCTCCTGCAGTCAGTTTTCTGCCCAACCACCAGTGACCCTATAACAATGCTAATCAGATTGTGTCAGAACCCAGTTGGAGGACCTGACCATGGGCTTCCAAGCCCCGTAGGATCAGGCTCCTGGTGGCCCCTCTGGCCTCATTTGCTGTCATCCTCCCCTCTCTCCTTCCTCTCATCCTCCCTGGACCGTGCAGGTCCTCAAACACCCCCAGCACCTTTGTTCTCAGAGCCTCTGAGCTTGCTCTTCCCTCCTGATGTCCACAGGGCTTGTCCCTCCTTGACTGACCTCTCTGCTCAAATGACACAGCTTGGAGAGGCGAACGCCTTCTCTCAAAGAGCATTGCCGGCCACTCTCCGTCTCTGTCTCCTTGCCCAGCTGCATCTCTCTCCGTGTGCTCATAGCACGTCGACATCCTGTTATCCGTGCATTTCTTTGTTGCCTCTCTCCCCTCCTGGATGTAAGTTCCACGAGAGCTTGGGATTTGTCTATTTTGCCCATCGCCATAATCCCAGTGACGAGAATAGGTGGTGAATGTCAGTGTGGGGGGATTGCAATGTTAAAGTAATGAAGGGGAATGAAGGAGATCATCAAGTCTGTCAGACTCTGCTCTTCCCATAAGATTCCGTTCTCCCCTCCTCAAATTAGGATTCAGTACAAAGGACATGAAATTTAAGGAAAAAAGATGTAGATGGTTGTGATTGTTGGGTTTGAGGATGAGAAAGCCAAAGCAGGATTCAGGGTCCAGCTGAGGTTTACGGGGCAGAGTCCGTGGGGCCTTTTCCTTTATTCTCTATGTCGGCCTTTGCTCGAGGAGTGCTGGAACAGGGCGTGGAGCTGGAGGGGCAGGGAGTTGGGGTGGGCCGGTGCTGCCTGAACAGTGGGGCTTCCCCTTTACAGAGCTTGGACCTGGGCAGGACCATTTCAGCCCAGGCATCATTAAGCACAGCATAGCTAATGTCCACCTAGGTGGTCACTGCATTTTTTTCCTGTATGGATTTTTGAAAAGCCATTAGAGTTCCTGGAGGAAGCCAGAGAGAGTGCAGCCCAGTTACGTGGGTTGATGGGGCTCAGTAAAGTGGCTTTTACTTAAACCGTTCTAGGCACTTGGCACACCTCTTCAGGCTGGGCACTGCATAGTCCATGAAATATCACCTCTTGCCCTGGCAAGAAACCTTCTCTGCTTTCTCTTGGCAGTAGCTTCCCTGAGCATTGAGCAGCTGCTGCAGAGGAGAGAATGCTGAGTCTGGAGTCAGGAGATCTGGGTTCTTGACCTGGCTCTGCCACTGTAGAAGAGAAAAGAGAACAAAGGTGGTGTGTATGTGTGAGCATACATGCATGCAGGTGTGCATGTGTACACATGAGTGCAAGTATATGTGCACATGCAGGCACGCACAGACATACACATCCATGCGTGTACATAATAATGTATGCATGAATGCGTGTGCACATGTGCACAATGCATGCATGTGCATGCATGCCTGTGCCTGAATGTGTGTTCATGCATCACATTGCACATGTGTGAATTTGTATATGACCCTACATGTGTGCACGCACAAATATATGTACATGCATGCAACTGTGTGCACGGCAGTATACACGTCTGCGTTCACATACATGTGTATATGTGTGTATGCATGTATGTGAATGTGCTTATGAGTGTGAGTATCTGTATGTGTGTGTTCCTTTTTTGACAGGCTCAAGAGCTTTTTAGTGAAATCAGAATCCCTGCCTCTAAGCTACAGCAGAAGGTTTTGCTGTTTGTTTCACTGAGATTTCTGGGTTTGGTTCAGGTCAGGGGAGGAGCCAGAAGCTCATGCCTTCCCTCCTTCAGGGACCACCTGGGGGTTGAAGTGATAACATGGACAGCAAAACATTTCCTTCCTGATAGCAGTTGTATAACTAGGGGTGGTTTCCCCTGGGGACCTGAACTGTCCTGATAAATTGTTTGCTCTTGAGATTGGATGTTTCAGCCCCTCAGAAATTCCCAATATATCCCCACTTGTTTGGGGGCTGCCAGTTGAAAACCAACATTTCCTTCATGGTTATGTGCTTAGTCATCTTTCCACCATCTGTCCACTGGAGCTGGTCTTACCAAGGTGACTTCTTAGTTGCTAAACACAATGGACACTCTTTGGTGCCTTATTGGACTTCCTGCTGCATTTGACTCACTTGGCTATCTATTCCCTTTTCTCACAAAATACTCTCCAGCCTTGGCTTTATGGTTACACTTTTTTCTTGCTTTCCCCCCTCTGCTCTGACTGGTTTTCCACAGTGTCCCTTGCTTCTGAGGATCCCGTTGCTCCATCCATCCCTGAAATGTTGCCTTCACACCTCCCTGAGGTTCCATCATCTTCCCTCGTCTCTTGGGTAATCTTTTCCATGCCAGGTACTTCAACTGCTCTTGGTACACCACTGACTTCCTACTCTATGCTGCCAGCCCACGCCTCTCTTTGAGTGCCACACCCATGTTTCCACCTGCCTGTTGGACATCACAGGATGTTGGACTCTCCCATCAAACGCAGTGTGTCCAAAGCTGAACTCATCAGCTCCCCCAAACCCATTGCTTCTCTGGCATTTACTCTAGATTAGTGGCACCAACGTTTACCTATTTGCCTGAAGCCTGAACTCTTGGCTCTTCTAGATCAGTGCTGTCCAGTAGAACTTTGTGACGATAGAAAACTTATATAACTATACTGTCCAGTGCGGGAGCCACTGGCCAGATGTGGCTATTGAGCATTTGAAATGTGGCTAGTGTAGCTGATTTAATTTTAATTTTGTTTAGTTTTAATGACTTTATATTTAAATGGCTGTGTGCGGCTGGTGGCTCCCATCTTGGACAGTACAGTCAGATGGCTTCCTTTCCCTCACCTCCAATGTGCACTTGGTCCCCATCTGTTCCCATTGGATTCCCTCAGTTCAGGCCTCTGGCGTCTCTCCCAGGAATTATCACAGTAGCTGCCAAATTGGTTTCCATGTTTCTGATCCTTTCCAAATTTGTGTTCTTGGAGTGCTGCCACTCACTTTTTAGGACTTTTCTTAAGAGTCGTCCTTGAAGTAAATCCTTTCTTTCTCTCACCCCATGAACAGGCAGAATTAAGCACTTTCTGTCCTGTGTCTCTTTTCCTACTTCTGTTATTACAATTAACAAGTGTGTTTTAACTACTATTAAAACAGATCTGCGTGTCCCTCTGTGAACTCTTTGAGGAAGGACAGCTTGGTATTTTATTTATTTTATTTTATTTATTTTAATTTTATTATTTTATTTTAATTTTATTTTTTGTGAGGAAGATCAGCCCTGAGCTAACATCCATGCCAATCCTCCTCTTTTTGCTGAGGAAGATTGGTGCTGGGCTAACATCTGTGCCTATCTTCCTCCACTTTATATGGGATGCCGCAACAGCATGGCCTGACAAGTGGTGCCTTGGTGCGTGCCTGGATCCGAACCTAGGCCGCCAGCAGCGGAGCATGCACACTTAACTATGTGCCACAGGGCCGGCCCCCCGGCTTGGTATTAATTCATCTTTTGGTGCCCTGTGTGGGGTCTGAGGTCCAGCACTAAGAGATGTTTACTGAGCGAATGAAGGAGTGATGTGGATAATCCCCAAATGTGGTCCCTTTGGCTTTGGATTACATTATATGCTTCTGATCATTTGTTGTAAAAATTCTGTCAATTGAAAACTCATATAAGTTGAAAACTGAGTTTTTGTAGTACCATAAAATAACTTAGATTCACTGAAGACCTTTGATTTTAAGATACTGAATCATACATACATGCACCAAAAAAAAAAGACTAAAAAATCTTTAATAGGGCTTTGAGATTATGTGCACTTTATTAAGCACCAGTTCTTTCAAAATTGGCAATTTGTGTATGATCTATGTTAGCAATTTTCATTTAACTCCTGTATTTGGTTAAATAAAATACCCTTTCCAACCATTCTTCACAGAGAGAGAGTTTATTGAACATTCTCAACTGGGTTTTGCTGAAGGGAATGTCAAAATGAGATTTTCTTTCCTTGAACTCAAAGCAAACCCTGGTGGGGGGCACTGACGTGGAAGGATAGAAAATGGAGAAGGAAAGAGGGAAGTAGAAATGAAGAACTTGTTATGGGTGGTGGGGAGTTGGCAGCTGAAGTGTGTATTTCTCTTTAGCAGAAGGATGGAAAAGGCTCTTCTTGATATAAACAGCGTGTTTAGAGAAGTGTTTATTTAGACAGTTTTCAAACCAGGACAGGGAGGTTTTCTTCTCTCTGTGCACTAACATCTCAGGGATGGCTTCCTTCCATGCTACTCCTGACTCCCAGCTTTCTCTGCCATCCATCTGCCTATTCCTTCAGATTCCCACCTCATTCCCAACAATGTTACCAGCGGTACTCACCTTGAAATACCAAAGAAACATTCTTCTGTTTCCAGTTAACCACCTAAGCAAAGATATGGATATTTGTTCGGTTACTGTGCTAGATTCTGGGGAAACAGTGGGGAGTAGGATGGTGCCCACCTTCCCTGGCTCCTGCTGCTTATAGATCAAGTCCAAACTCTGGCTCCAGGCAGGAGACCTCCCCAGTCTGCCTCCAACTCCCCACCCAGATGCACCTTCTACAGCACCACCCCACCATGCCACGCTGAAACTCTCCTCCCTGCTTGGCATGTTTCCCCACTGCTGGCAATTCCAGCGTCATTCAAGACTCAGCTTAAATATTCCCTTCTCTGTGAAACTTTTCTGATTCATTCAGGCTGAGGCATCAGCTCCTTCCTCTAGATTCCGTCTACAGTGTTTTTCCATATGTTTATGAGTAGCATTGGTTATTTTGTATTGTACGTGATGAATTTACATGTTCTCACTCGCTGCTTGGTTCTTCAAGTTCAGATGCTATGTGATATCTGTCCTTGTATTCTCAGCACCTAAAACAGTGTCTGGTGTGTGGTAGGCATTCAGGAAATATGTGAAAGGAAAACAACATTTTTGTTGGGGTAATAAGGGCCTTAGCAGCCTAAGAGAACTCACTTACCCTCTTTTCTACCCTCTTTCTCCCCAACAATGACTTACCCCCTCATTTTCATCTTTTGCCCTCTTCTTCTTAGTACTCCATTACAACAGTGACATCAAGGTCTAGAACCAGATCTTGTTTTAATCAATTTGTTTCTAACCATGATTTTTCTCATGTGTGTGTGTTGTGGTTTTCGAGAGCAAAGTAAAGCTCCCCCCACCCATTTTTTACCCATTATTCTTACAACATAGGCTTCTCAGGCAGTCTGGCAGGAATGAGATTTAAAGAACAAATTATGTAGTATGGTTGGCCAAGGAGCTTACTGCTACATTGCACTTCTGTGGTCCACATGCTTTCATTCAATAGTATCAGGTTTCTTTTTTTTTGTGGAGGGGAGGTGGGTAGGGGGTATTGTTTTCTTAGAACTTTATATAAATGATCTTTCTGACAAGAGAACAAAAGCCCTCATTTTGATTGGCACCGTATTGGAAATCAAAGTCACAGCCAGTATTATGAAGACCTCATTTCCTGGTGATTGATTTAACATAATTGCCTCTTGGAGAACTTACCCTGGAAAATACTTCGATGCTGGCAATGACAGCGATGAGCTACATTCGTTCCCCTCCCTCCCTTCAGCTTGTCTCTTGGATTCAATGAGTCGGTAAGTTGGAGGAAGGAGTTTGGTGGGCAGTGGCCAAGAAATCTCCCTGAACAGTGTCACACTGAGCTCTTTCTAATTCCAAAAATTATGTGTGAACCAGCCTAGTGCGTGGTTTGTGGACCAATTGCTTCTGCATTGTGTCATCTCACATAGAATCCACAGAAATTTATAGCATCTTTTAGCCCGGGAACAGAGAGATTTAATTTAGTCTGCTGCTCGCTTAGAAAAGATAGGGAAAAAAAATCACCCCAAATCAATGGGGAAATCGACTTATCAGTCTGGAAGGAAGGAACCATACAATATTATTCAACTATTTCTCTTCATCCTTTTCCTCCTCACGAAGATAATTATCTCTTTTCTTTCCTCCTAAGACTCTCAAGAGAAGGAGATTCCATATTTTTCTTTGTCGTCTATTCTGGTCTCCCAATAACTTTTATAATTAGAAGAGAAAGTTATAAATGCCTTCCCTTATTCTGCCATGGAAGCTCATTTCATCCTGTGCAGTCCTTGGTAAAAATCAAGATTCTTACCCCTACATTGGTCCTTCATAGCATTCGTCCAACAAATCTTTTTATTGAGCAGCTGCTGTGTGCTTTCCTGTCCAAGTTGAGGCTCCTTCTCTCAAGTCCTTTTGCCAAGGAGCAAGAGGCAGGGTTCACATCACTCTTATTTTAACCCTTAATTAAAAGCCCTTCCTCTTTGAGGCCTGTGTTATCTGCCTTTGGCACTCTCATTTCAGTCAGCGTAAGCTAACTACTGTAACAAACAGCTCCTAAAGCCCCAGTAAGGGATTATTTCTTGCTCAAGCCATAGTCTCATTTGGGTAGGTTGGGAAAGGGTGTTCTGCTCCATGCCCTGGCCCACGCCCCTTGCTCTGTTCTGGCCCCCAGACTCCGTTCATCTGGTGGTGCCCAGGATCTTAGAGTTCTCCACTAGATCTTCTGCATTTCGCCTGCAGACAAGGAACAAGCATAAGCGAGGAAGATTTTGTGAGATATTTTTTAGGTGCCAAGTCTAGAAAAGTTATATATCTCTTCTGCCCACATTCCATGGGCCAGAACTGAGTCACATGGCCCATGTAACTGCCAGGAATGCTGGGAAGTGCAGTCTCCCTGGATGCCCAGGAGGAAGAGGAAATGGAGTTTGGTGAACGTATAGCAGTTGCCCCTCTCCCCATTGCTGTTGGCTTCCACGTGGACAGTTCTTGGTGTGCTCTTCATCAGTCCTCCCTTGTGGTCACTCCCTGAGCCTTGTCTCAGTGCAGACTTACACTTAATATCTTACCCTCTGACCTCAGCATCCTGTCTTTCCACACCCCTTGTTATTCCACTTCCTTCAGAGACCTCTGTTTTGGACATTTTTTTACAGTCATCACCCCTCCTTACCTTGGTTTCTTTCCTACCTTTCCCATGATCCTCTGAACTGCTCTCTTCCCAGGCCTCTCACTTCCCTCACACCTTGTCCTGCTACTTCAGCTTTGACCAGTCCTACGAGCCGTCTTGCTCCCCTACTTTGGCTGCCAAGGGATGCTGAGAAAGTTCACACACAATCACAGGGATTAGTGCCCCTCCAGATTGCAGATCTCCAACTCAGCCGGGCCCTCGAGGCTCACTCAGCTCTTTCTATTGTGCATTCGGTGATTATTGTTCAAAGAGTCACCAGACTCCTTAAGCTCCCTTCTCAACCTTCATCCTCTCAGCAAACAACTTCAAGATAGACATTGAGGCAAGGCCACCCTCATCTTCCTGCTCCCCTCACTCCAGACTTACCCATTGATTAACCATCTCCTTTTCTTCAGCCCCAGAAGACGAGGTGTCTGCTCTCTCGACGCAAGGTCAGTTCTTTGTTCTTCTTGCCTGGTCTTCTCCGCTTCCTCCTTCTTCTGTCAAGTCTCCCTTCTTCCCCTACATCCCCTCCTCTCTTGGCTCTTTGAGTCAGTTCACACATGCTCATGTGTCCTTTATCTTGAAAAAAAAAGGTCTTCCCTTAACCCTCCTACCGCCTCTAGCTGCCACCCACTTTTCTTTTCTCATCTTTTCAACAAAACTTCTGAAAATAGAGGTCCACACCTCCCATCACCTCCTGACCAGTGAGTCCTAAACATCAAATCCAATGGGAGATTGTGTCATTGTCACTGAAATTCCCTGTACATCTGCAATGGTTAGCCTCTTATTGAAAATTTCTTCTGCTCGCTTCTATGACCCTTCTCCCTCCCAGTTCTTATCCTTCCTTTCTGGCAATATCTTACCAGTCTCCCTTTGGGCTTCTCTTTCCTTGTCTGTCCATTAAATTAGCAGTTTTATTTGTTTTTTGTTTTCCCCCTAGCGTTTCATCAGCATCCCTCTTTTTTTAATTCACATTGTCTCCTGGGGATCTCTCCCAGGCTCACAGTTCTACTCAGAACTTATGGGCTGAGGCACCCAAATCGATTATCCAATCAAACTTTCTTTCGTGGATGTCAGAATCAAATATCCCCACTCTTGTTGGACATCTTGACTTGTTTGTCCAACAGCCGCTTGTATTCAGTGGGTTAGGAGTACCTGATCTCCTTTTTCCTGACCTCAGCTTTTTCTGTCTCCTTTATTCCACATATCTGGAAGAATATGATGGAACCAAATCTACTCAGCCTTTCAAGCCAGAAACCTCAGCATCATTTATTTCTCCTCCTTTTTTCTAATTCCCCAAATCCACTTAGTAACCAAGCCCTGCTGATTTTGCTTCATAAATATTCCTTGAATTCCTTCCTACTACAACTGGTCTAGTTGAATTCCTCATTATAACTTGCCTGGACCATTCCAATGGCCTTGTTACACATTTCCTTGCCTCTGGTCTTGCCCCATCTCTCACCCATCTAACGCTATGCATTTACTTGATTTCAAGCCTTCATTGGATCAGAGTCCATTGCTCCTTACTGGCACCCAAGACATGCTAAGCAATACAACACGTGGTTACCTAGTGCAAATCAAATATAGTCCTGTAGGATGAATCAAAACAAAATAAAGTATCCTGGTGCTGTGCTGCACAAGTGGGTACTTGTGGCTCAGGATAAAATTACGGCAGCATCATATGTGGATTACAAAAGAGCCGAATCTTAAATGATTTAGATGAAACTAAAAGTTATGTGCTGTTGAAAATTGTTTGATGACTCAAGAAGTCTGTCTTGTGAATGCAACAATACTGGTGTCAAAGACACAGGAATGGAATGAAACTGTTTTGTGAAATGTGAGAATGAACAAAGGCAGCATTTCTAAGTTAGTATATTATTTTATATAATATTTTATATTAAATGTGCATATATAATTAAATTAACGAATTATGTAGTACAAATAGACATTTGACTATTTCATCCACATCTGCATCTCCAAAAGTTTGTGTATTCAAGTCAGCCAACTCCTTCCTTTTTAATGGGAAAATGGAAATTTTCCCTGTATTCGGAGTCACTGTACATTTGGGCAATATAAGAGTTTATTAGAATTGTGTTTGACCATTAGGCCTCCTCATGACTGTGTTTGAGCTCTATAGCACCACATCTCTGTGACTGTACCTTGTTACTGCCCAGCACTTACCTTAAATGAAACAAGCTTGGAGCTGATCAGGTAGGCAAAGTGATGTTCCAGCATGGAACTCGGAAGAGATCATGCTTTATGAGATGCTTGGAAACTTCTCTATTTAGGCTAGTGAAGGTCCCAGAAGGCCTTTTGAAAGACCTCTTGTTCCTAAATCCAAGTCAGCAAGCAACCACCAACCCCATCTGTTGGTAATGGGTAGAACTGGTGTAT
Organism: Ceratotherium simum simum; assembly: GCF_057802395.1. Taxonomy (NCBI): domain Eukaryota; kingdom Metazoa; phylum Chordata; class Mammalia; order Perissodactyla; family Rhinocerotidae; genus Ceratotherium; species Ceratotherium simum. The sequence continues at coordinate 53,939,788 of NC_141915.1, read as the reverse complement.
TTGGGTTCTGTTGAGTGGCTTTGTTCATATCTATGGAAGTTCCTAGATTGGAAGTTAGTAAGTTCTGTACTGTCCTTTTCTTAGCACTGTGGTCAGATACCAAAGAAACAGAAGGCATATTTTAGACCTTTAAGTTCCTTATAATTTAATGGAATTCAAAATGTGGAAAAAATAAGTTTAGTCTCAGAGTCTTGGAGGTGAATATAAAGGTCCTCTATGGGGCCGGCCCTGTGGCGTAGCAGTTAAGTCTGCGCATTCTGCTTCAGCGGCCCAGGGTTCACAGGTTTGGATCCCAGTTGCAGACTGACGCACCGCTTGTCAAGCCATGTTGTGGTGGTGTCCCATATAAAGTAGAGGAAGATGAGCACAGATGTTAGCCCAGGGCCGATATTCCTCAGCAGGAAGAGGAGGATTGGCATCAGATGTTAGCTCAGGGCTGATCTTCCTCACACAAAAAAGAAAAAGGTCTTCTATCTCATGTACAGTATCTTTATCTCAGTGTCCATGGAATAATTATTCAGTCCTGACTTGTATGACGCTGGGAAGAATTTTCCAGCTCTTCAGACAGCGCAGTTAACAAAAACAGAAAAAAATGCGTATTTTTAGAAGCAGTGACTTGACTGCAAGGGAAATGGACTTTCCAAGGCAGGATGGGAGCAATTAGACAAAGTTTCATTTCTAAATTCCCACTTGAAACAATCAAGAGATGGGGAAAAATAATTTTTTTTCACAAGCACATTCATATTTAGGGTTTAGGTTCGTCTTCATTTAGAACTGAAGGAACAAATGGAAGCAGAGATCTGCTGAGGAGAGCTGGTATTTTTTTGAGAGCTTGTGTTTTTAATGAGCACTTTTTTTGCTTTCTATATTGTCTGTAGTCCAAGCAAGCGTGTACACAAATAGCCACAATTTGTAAATTGTTCCTGACATCTTTTCTGCTCTTTGAATTTCCTAAGTGCCTGCAACGTAATTAGAAAGAAGCAATCTTTTACATCAGTAATAGGAAAAAGGACATGGTTTCAGCATGCAAATAAGGTGTTACCTAAACAGAAAATTATAGATGCGCAGTGACTGTTCTCGTCGTCGTGGCAGAAGAGGAGCTACTGAAGGCAATGGGAACTGTTCCTGGCTCTGTGCGCGCTGTGCTGACATTTCTCTCTGCTGCTCAGAGCCACCTACTGCGTACACAGGCACAGGGAAGATGATGCAGATGAAAGAGTAGGTATGCAAAACCCTCAGGAGAAATGCACGCAGTCTTGGTGGATGTTTCCTTTGCGGGTTTGAGGCTGCAGACTTGAAAACAGAGTTTGTGAAATGCTTCCTCTGCCCTGTTGCATAGCCCCCCTTCTGATCCAGACTCGAAGGGCCAGACAGACTTTACAAGGGGTGCAACTCCTAGCTTCAGTGGATGACCAACTGATGGATGAATTGATTCATTCATCCACTCACTCAATGAGCGTCTGTTGGGCACCATCCTAAACTCTGGGGCTGTGTCAGCATACCAAAAAAGACAAAGTGCCTGCCCTTATAGGACTTTCATCCAGCGGGGGACAAGATAATAGACAAAGATCCATAATACAACGTTCTCTGATTCTATGGGGAAAAATAAAGCAGAGTACTTAGGATGGAAGCGTGACTGGACTGTATCTTAGATAAGGTGATTAAGGAAGGCCTTGCAGAGGTGGCTTGGGAGAGGAAACCTGAATGATGTGAGGGGACCATTAGAGTGTCTGTGGAGAGGATATCCTGGTCCACGGGAACACACCAGTCAGAGGGAGCGTCTGGTTAGAGGAAGCATCTATGAGAAGGCCCTGGGGCTGGAAAGTGCTTGGTCTTTGAGGGACAGCCAGGAGACCAGTGTGGGTAAGGGGAACATGGAGGACAGGCAGCCAGCAATGTGGACAGGCCTTGGACAACTAGGGCCTTCAGATTTCATTCCAGGTATGACAGGAAGCCATCAGGAGGTTTTGATCAGAGGAGTTACACGAGTTGACCCAAGTTATAAAGTATTATTCTCGTGGCCGTGTGGAAAGTAGACTCTGAGAGCTGGGGGACAAGAGTAAAATCGAGGTTGAGAAGATATGTTTGTAGTGGAGGAGACGGTGGCTTGGACTGAAGAAATAGTGGTAGAGTTGAATGTTGAGCTGATGGGATTTGCTGATAGATGAGGGCTCTGACAGAGGAGAAAGACCAAGGAAGATTGCTAGACTTTGGGATTGAACAACTGGATGAATGGCTGGAGAAGAACAAGTTTGGGGTGGGAGGATATCAGGAGTTCTGTATCTGAGTTGCCTTGTAAATATCCAAGTAGCAATATCAAGCAGGCAGGTGGAGCCATGACTTTGGAGTTCATAGAGGTGTCTGGGCTGGAGATATGCATTTGGGAATGGTGAAAGCCATAGGATTGGCTGAGATCATCTAGGGAATAAGTGTAGGCAGGAGAGACAGAGAGCTGAGAGCTGAGCACCAGGGCCTTCGATTTAGAAGTTAGGAAGTTGAGAAGAATCCAGCAGAGGAGATTGATGAGGAGTGGTCATTGAGAACGTAGTTATACCAGGAGAGGGTAATGTCTTGGAAGTCATATAAGGAGTGTTCAAAAAGCAGGAATTGATGACCATGTGGAATGCTTAGAGGATAAGCAAGATGAGATCTGGGAAGTGACCACTGGGTTGGGCCAAATGGAGACCAGTGGTGACCTGACAAGAGTGGTCTCAGTGGAAGGATGGAGATGAAAGGCTGACTGAAGTGAGTTGAAGAGAGGATGAGAGATTGGCAAGTGAAAACAGTGAATATAGAAGATTCTATTGAGGAGTTTTTGATGTAAAAAGGGGGCAGAGGAATAGAGCAGTGGCTGAGAGGGATGTGATTTCAATGGCAGGATTTTTTTTTTTAAGAGGGAAATATTATAGAAAGTGTATGCTAATAGAAATAATCCACTAGAGAGGGAGAAATTGATGACCCAAGAGAATTGCAGGAGCAATGTTGTTGGGTAGGTGAGAGGGGATGAATAGGAGTAAGGATGGTCTATCCGTGCGTCAGGACAGAGGGCAGAGCAGATGACACAGATACAGGAACACGGTGCATGTGGTGGTGGCAGGCTGAGGAAGTTTTCTTCAATTTCCCAGTGAAATAAGAAATAAGAAAAGAATGTCAACTGGGAGGAAGGAAGTTTTGCAGGATTGAGGAGAAAGAAGGTATGGAATAGACACCTTTAGAAGTAAAAGCACATCTCCTCAAGGGAAATGTAGTAGAAATGCCAGGCAGCCCAGAGAGATTTCAAATCAGGCCAGGCATCACGGGAGTTTGTTTTTCTCCAGCTCCCTTCAGCTCCTTGGGAACGGTGCAGAGAATATGGAAGGTTGACATTAACTAGGTATGTGTGCAGATATATGCCAGAGGGTGGTTATAACATGGAGCCACTGCTGGAAAGGGAGGGAAGTGAGGACACGAGGTGAGTATTGAAAATAAAAAGGTGGTTGAACCAATGAAGTAGAGGTGCCAGTGGGACCAAAGAATTATTGGATTGAGGGTTAAGAAGGATGCCTGGAATCCTGGCCTGGAATTGAGATTTTGGAGGTAGTTCCTTTGTAAGTAATGCCCTAGGGATTAGTTGGCTGAAATAGTGTGTAGGACAAGTTCATTGGAGGTGAGGCAGGTAAAGAATCAAATAGGGGACTGAAACCAAGGTATTGGATGGTTTAGCTACATGAATACTGACATTAATTATGGCGCTTAAATCTTCAATGAATGGGGGAAGTGTCTGGGTGAGAGCTACATGATTGCAAGAGATGACCTGTTAGCTAACAGTGTTAGAGGGGTGTAAGAAAGTACTAATAGAATTATTCTCCGCTTTGGAGTAGATTCACAGCCGCATAGACCCGACACTTAATTTGAGTAAATATGGGACTTAATTTGAGTATGCAGGAATCATTGACATTCCAAGCTCCATAACAAGTTATTTAATCTGAAGGTAGAGAGGAAGCAGAAGCTAAAGAATAGCTGGTCTGAAAATGCAGGAAAAACCTAGAAGCTGATTTTAGAATCCAAATCTAGTCCACAGGAAATCGCTTCTATTTTGATAACTGACAAGTATCATCAGAAGTCCTTGAGACAGCCAGATGAGAATTGCCCTGTTTTGATGGTACTCTAGAAACATACACGCAGAATCATTCAAGGGCTATAGTACCTTTGTCTAGTAGGCTTTTTAAGGTGATGATAAATCTGAAGAAAGTTCAGCATCCTTCTACAGCAAGAAAGATCTGTTTTAATTGTTACTATTTTATCATATATTTAGTGATGAGTCACACTCATTAGGCATTTTTCTTTTTCCAGATGAGCTTTAGAATCTCTTTATCCAGTTTAAAAATTTTATTGTTATTTTGACTGGAATTACATTAAAGCTATTAATTTGAAAAGAGTATGTAGCTTAATGGTTTGCAACTTTAATTCAAGAACACAGAATGCCTCTTCATTTATTTCTTATTTTATATATTTCATTGTGTCTCATGTTTTCCTTTTTATTAAAGTCTACTGTTCAAGACGGGCCCCAGAACCTTCCTGCTTACATATCCCACCATAGCAATATAGTCTGGTCATTAGGATACTGGACATGATAGTTTAGAACAGAAGGCTACCTGTCAGTCTAAAGCAAGATAGGGCACAGGTAAATTGAGTGTCTGTGTCTTCACATTGGACACCAAATGAGGCTGAGAGCAGATTATCCACTTCCATGTAGTTGTGCTTCCTGCCGTTTTGTTCGTGGGGCTAGATATCATACAAAAAATTTAAAACTAAAGACTTCTGAGCACAGCCTTGTACTGCAGTAGATGAAGAGCGGGGGGATAGAAATAATGCTCTGAGGATTCATTGTCTGAAATGCGATTTAAAATAATGCACTGTTCCTGCAAATGGCTGAGTGGCAGTCCAGCAGTACGTAGACCAGTGCTGCCCAGGGCCGTCAGCAGTGACGTGCTGCTTTGTAGAGCCAAACCCGGGGCAGCCAGCAGGCCCAGGGGCACTGTGGTCAGTTATAACAGATTCTCCTTTCCATGGGCAGAGTCAGACTAAAGACTAGTCCCTACTTGGGCCCAGCAGGAGAAGGTCACGCTTCAGTCTTTGAACTATGATATGGAAGGAGAGAGAGTATTTCCTTCCCTCCATAATGAGGAGGGATGGGGCATGTATGACAGCCATCTTCATGGCTTTCCACCAGACCAGGTCTTTTTGATGAGGCCAGAACACATTTTGATTGGCTGTTTCTCCCTTACAACTTGCTGGCAATGGTCATTTCTCAGTCAAGCCTCAGGAAATGTCACCTCACCCTGGATCAGTCACACACACCAGAGACTCGAGCCTGGAATACCTTCCCTGTAACTAACTGGCTAGCTCCTCCCTCCATGAAACTTTAAAAAGCTTTGGTATTAAGGATGCCTGAGCATCAGTTTTGCACCATTTGAATATAACCCAGGAATATACCTCAACTGGCTCAGTCAGTAAGAAGGTGCCGTTCTAGGTCATCTCTGTGATTTTCATCCAGATTTTTGGCAACAGCCCTCTGTGGCTTTACAGAGGATTTGAAAGTGGTGCTGAGAAAACAGAGCTGGTGCAGGCAGCTGCGGTACCATCCATGCCTGCGAGCGCAGGGAGACTCGTGGATGCCTGTGTTAACAGTGCTCTGCGTAGAACACAGCCCCTGACCACGTTTTATGCACGTTTTCACTCACATATGCCTGTGCCTCCATTGAGCCAATCCACCCAAGGGATTCAGGGCCCAGTGATGAACCCTCTCGATAATTCCATTTAAAAGCATCTTCTGCCTCAAGTAGGCGGTGAGATCTTTCATCAAGAAAAGCAGTCGACCCAGTTCCGCTGAAGTCAGACGTTCTTCCTTGCCTGTGATTAGAGCTCCAAATGAAACTCCGATTAGATGAGACAGACGATTGCGTTAAGTGACTTGAATGAGTAAAAGAGCAGAGCAGGCCAGCTTAATGATATGGTTTAAAGACCTCTATGTGGAGCTACAACCATGGGGTCAGTCCTGGAGCAGTCAAAGAAATTAGGGACAGAGCAGTGAAATTAATATATTATGGCCTTCTAAGAGTCCAGAAACATCTTTCTAATCATTGCACTTGGATTTTCTGAGCCTCTCTCTTCTCACTGTCTCTTGAATTGTGGATATATAGGTAGTGTGTTTTCTAAAGAAAGAGTTAAAAAACTGCTGTTTTGATAGCTTCCTTAGAATGTCCTACTCTGGAATGCTCGGATAATTTAATATTATTATTAACAATAATAACCACCTCTAGCATATGTCATGGGGTGGAGGAATAAAACAGACCAATAAATCCTAGGCAATAGCTTCTTATGCGCTAGAAACTGAAGAAAAAAATAAACATGATCTGTAGCTGCAAGAGAGAAGCTAAAGTAATTCTGCAGCCTGTGAAGCAAAGTGCGCACATTTATTTAGGCAGCTGGGATGTTTTCACATCTATTAAAGCAGATTTTATGAAATTGGGGACCTCTCTTGAAGACAATTTAGAAGGTGTCTTCTTGTCATTTGCCACTTAGAAATTTCTAAATCAACAACAGATTTTGTCATATTTCCCAAAGTGATCCATGGAATGCTAGCTCTGTGAGATACCCGTTAAAAGAATAAAAGGGAAAAAAAAGATTCTGTGGTAGAATAGGTTTGGGAAATGACATATATTATATTCTCTTTTGGCAGAGTAATAATACCCACTTAGCATTTAGAGGCTCTGGAAATCCTACAGAGAAGAAACTTACTTAACATTATTTAACCCAGAATTTTCCAAACGTTTTTAACAGCTTTATTGAGGTACAATTGATATGCAATAAATTGCACACATTGAAAGGGTACAATTTGATAAATTTTGACCTATCTGTACACCTATGAAAACATCATCACAATCAAGATAATTCCTTTTTATTGCTGAGCTGCATTTCACTCTGTGGCTGTATCAAATATGTTTATCCATGCACTTATTGACAGACATTTAGGTTGTTTCCAGTTTGGGGCTGTTAGAAATGAGGCTGCAATGAGCATTCGTGTGCAAGTCTTCGTGTGCACATGTGCTTTCATTGCTTTTGGATAAATACCTAGGAGTGGAATGACTGGATCATATGGCAGGTGTATGTTTAACTTTTTAAGAAACTGCCAAACTGTTTTCTAAAGTGGTTCTGCCATTTTATATAGCAATCAGCAGTGCATGCGAGTTCCAGTTCTTCTGCATCCTCGCCAACACTTAGGATGTTCAGTCTTTATAATTTTAGCTTAATAGACCTGTAATGATATTTCCTTGTGGTTTTAATTAGCATTTCCCTGGTGACTAATGATGGTGAGCATCTTTCCATGTGCTTGTCTGCCATCAACTCCTTCTCCTCTCGGGAGTCTGCCAGGTTCCCCTGAGGTCCCTCTCCTTGCTCTGCTTCCTGGAAACTCGCTCAAGGTGGTAAACTGGGAAAATCATAGGGCTCACTTCATTTGTTTCTTCTCTCTCAGAGATGCTGTCTTTTATTGCCCATTGCCTGCTTGAAAATGGTTATTTAATATATTTTGTCTGTTTTGTTTGTTTCAGGTGGGAGAGTAAATCCAATCCCTGTTACTCCACCTGTGCTGTAAACAGAAGCTTCTAAACATATTGTTTATGTTTTTTTGACTGTGAAAATCAGTTTCTCTTCTGTTTTTTCATCTCACAGAACTTTTGTTCTCTGGAACACATATTGGCAAAGATGAGATTATAGTTAGTATACTTGGTCGGGAGTGCTGTGATTTTAATCAGTATATACCAGATTTATTTGATGTATAGCCACAGTAATACTTGCTTGCATTTTCATTATGTGAAATGTATGTGATATGTATGTTTCATCTTCACATACCAGGTTTGTAGTTGGGGCAGATGTTATCTTTTCTATTTTAAAAATGAGGAAAGAGTGTCATGCAAGTTTTTAGTGAACATCTCTCAGTCACACTGATCCTGAGTGAATATAGGTCTAGAAATATCCTTTTGCCTTTATTCTGGTCAGGTTGAAGCCTGCAAAGGATGTACCACTGGCTTTTAGGACTAATGTGGATTTTATCTCTAATCCATCATCATACTGCTGTGAATGTGAACTTTCTAAAAATGCAGAATTGATGCAATGGTTTTTCTATTTAGAAGCTTAGAATTTCCAACAGTTGTAGGATAAAGTCCAATGCCCTTAACATGACATAAAAGCCTTTATTATCTGTCTCTTGCCTGTTTTTGTAGTGTCATCTCTTATTTTCCCCCTCATACACCCTGCATTTCAGCCACATAGGGCTACTTGGAGTTCTAAAATGACTGCCTCATTCTTTTACATTTCCTTGCCTATAACACATAATGTTCCTTCTGTCTGGAGAACCCCTTATCCCTCAAGATGTTTCAGCCATCACTTCCGACCTGAAGACTTCTTTGACTTTCCAGGAGAGTCAGCATTACTTTCTCCTGCTACTCTAGTGTCTCAGCAAACCTAACACAAGTGTTATCATTTCGTATTAAAACTAGCTGTGTACTACTCCTCTCCCCATCCACCAGATGCACTAAATGGTGAGTTTTTTTGTGTGTATGAGGAAGATCGGCCCTGAGCTAATATCTGCCAATCCTCCTCCTTTTTTTTTGCTGAGGAAGACTGGCCCTGGGCTAACATCCATGCCCATCTTCCTGCACTTTATATGGGACGCCGCCACAGCACGGCTTGCCAAGCGGTGCGTCGATGCACACCCGGGATCCGAACCGGCGAACCCCAGGCCGCCACAGCAGAGCCCGCGCACTTAACCGCTTGCGCCACCGGGCCGGCCCCAATGGTGAGTTTTTTAAGCCAGCGACTTGGTCTCTGTTCGTCCTCCCATCTCCAGCACGCCTCAGACAGTGGCTGGAACGCAGGGGCACTCAAGGAATGAGGACACCAAGACTATATTTTCCTCCTAGTGCAGACCTAGCTTGTTGGTGAATCAGCAGATGTGGGCAAAGCCCCCTGAGTGTGCCTGACCCTGTTAGAAGACCAGGGAAATTGTAAGACTTCATCAAGGAGGTCTGTAAGTCTACTGAGGAGATAGTCTAGTGGTGTCAGCCTAACACTGTGCTTTCCTGCAGTTCAGGGCAGCATCCATCTGGGATTCTCGCTCAGGCAGTATTGTGTTTGTTCCGTTCTGGACTGGAGCTTTGGCTGCGCAGGGTCCAGTGTGTGTCTGTGGCCTGTTTGAGACAGATGGTCAGTGCAGCCAAGGCTTCTCAGAATTGTTTCAGAGCAGCTGGTTCCTCTGTCGGTCTGTGCAAGAGAAGGTTCAGCTTCTTTGGATTTTACGTCAGAGTCTCTCAATGTCCTTACATTCTACGGAATGAGGTGGTGTTTTGGTTGTTGTTAAAATTTGTTTGTTTATTGTTTTTAAAGAGGTGGTACATTTTTCTTTTTTAATTTTTTTTTTGTGTGTGAGGAGATCAGCCCTGTGCTAACATCTGCCAATCCTCTTCTTTTTTTGCTGAGGTAGACTGGCCCTGGGCCAGCATCTGTGCCCATCTTCCTCCACTTTATATGGGACGCCGCCACAGCATGGCTTGCCAAGCAGTGCGTTGGTGCGCGCCTGGGATCCGAACCGGCAAACCCCAGGCCGCTGCAGCAGAGTGCGCACACTTAACCGCTTGCGCCACCGGGCCGGCCCCAAGAGGTGGTACATTTTTATATTGAAGTTGATCACTATGATTATTTAGCAGAGAATATTTTGCTCCATGTTTAAATAATGGTCTAGAGAGGACTTTTATATGATGTCTCCCCAAATCTTTCTTTCACAGATTTCCAGGGGCAGCAAAGTTACGACAAAATATGATGTTTTAAAAAATGTTAGAATATAGGATTTTTGTCTTTTTTTTTGGCAGAGATTCAGAGTAACCACAGTGTGATGCCACCATGTCTCAAAAATATTTTTTAAGTACTTGGCTACAAGTGTACTGTTTCAAATGTACTGTTTTGCCCTTCCACATCATTTATTGTACTTACTTGCGTTACTTCTTTAGAGCTGAGTAGTAGCTGATATTGAAAAGCTTAAGTATGAGTATGAAAAACTGTAAACTTTCTATGTGTGGGTTAATTTTTCATGGGATTTGAATTTCAAGTCTAAGAAAATATTGTAAGTACAATATGAAGTGAAATTTCTTTTGTTCAGAATTTTTTTTTTTTGAGGAATATTGGCCCTGTGCTAACATCTGTTACCAATCTTCCTCTTTTTCTTTTTTCTCCCCAAAGCCCAAGTGCGTAGTTGTGTATCATAGTTGTAGAGTTGTAGCTCTTCTATGTGGGACGCTCCCTCAGCATGGCTTGATGAGCAGTGAGTAGGTCCGTGCCCAGGATCTGAACCTGCGAACCACGGGCTGCTGAAGCGGAACGCACGAACTTAACCGCTACACCACCGGGCAGGCCCCTGTTCTGAATTTGATATTAGTTTTCTAGTTATCGGATCGCAGTCAGCTGAGCGTTAGCTCCAAGATGTGGGGTAAGGGTGAGGGTCTTGCTGGCCCAGAAGCCCCTTCATACAGCATCTTGGTGCTTCTGTCCCTGCAACCCTTTGTCCCTAGGACAGGAGTTAATAACCCAGGATTAATTAATAACCATTTGGAATTGCAAGACATTTTTGTGTATATGTACATTTTTCTAAGGAGACTGCCAATACCTTTAATCAAGTTCTCAAAGACATCTGTAATCACAGAAAAAAGTTAAAAATCACTTTTTTTTTTTGTGAGGAAGATCAGCCCTGAGCTAACATCCATGCTAATCCTCCTCTTTTTGCTGAGGAAGACCAGCTCTTCACTAACATCTATTGCCAATCCTTCTCCTTTTTTTTTTCCCCCAAAGCCCCAGTAGATAGTTGTATGTCACAGTTGCACATCCTTCTAGTTGCTGTATGTGGGACGCGGCCTCAGCATGGCCGGAGAAACAGTGCGTCGGTGTGCGCCCGGGATCCGAACCTGGGCTGCCAGTAGCAGAGCACGCACACTTAACCGCTAAGCCACGGGGCTGGCCCGTAAAAATCACTTTTTAAGGACAAGATGTGGGAACTGTCTGGGGAAAGATGAAGGCTAACTTATTTGGCACCCTGCTGATGTGAGGTGGCATGCATTGATGGGTAACCCTGTTCTACATTACCTGTCTTTGCTCTCTGAGGCAGTGACTTCTAGGAGCCTAGGGTCAAGGTAATGCCACATGGGCAGAGCCAAGTCATGATGCCACTATTGAAGTAATGATGCCACTGTTGGATGGTTTCATTAGAGATCCTGTTTCTCAGACACTGTCTTCCAATCTCAAATCTCTTAGGTTGTTATCACGAGAAGCTAGTCCTGATCTTTTCAAGAATCCACTTTGGAGACAGGAGCGTGCTGAGACATGGATCAGCTCCAGGGCTCCAAAGATTCAGACTAAACAAGCACCTCTGACAGACCCAAAACCAAAGAAGAAACTCTTGATAAATGGAATGGGATTTTTTTTGTTTTTAAATCCGAGGACCACTATGCTGTCTATGATGGATGAAAGAACCACTTAGACATTGACATTTAGCATTCTCAATTTATCTTCCTAACAGAAATTTAAGGAGCAACAGTACAGACCACTTAAGATTTTAAGAACATTTAGAACAAATTCATTATTAAAGAGGAGTAGAAATGACTTGAACTCTGTTTCCAGAGGAGGAATGCAGAATTAACTATTGCAGACAGGTTTAGAAGTGAGAAAGAAATGAGAGTTGCTAAAAGCAGGGAGAACAAGAGAAACTCCTACCCTTGTATTACCTTGAAATACCACTGCTGCTCTGTCTGGATCTGTAGCTCTCAAATGGGCATTATCTCCATTGATTTTGACTGAGTTTTTCTGTGGTCAAGCAATGGAACCAGCATGATAGCCCCCCAAGCTGTTTAGGAACCAATTCTAGGAAAGAATCAAGATCTACAAGTCATTTTCTCATTTATCTACATGAAACTGTTGGAAGAAGCAGCTCGTGAAGCTAAAATTTTATCTCATTCTTCCAAGAATTTGAAAGCATTAGTTAGGTGACAGCTCTGCTGCCCTTAAGTTCTTCTCGTGAAAGAATGCAAATGAAGCCTTGTGGGTTTCTGAAAGTTCAGTCTCTGAACTCAGAGAATATTCTGTCATTTTAGATATATCTAAAAAAAAATTTGACAGGGTCAATCTTCGTGACTTTTTTAATTCTATTAAATTTATAAGTGGAGAAGCTAATTAGCTGGCTTCTCTTCATGCCATCTATTCAGAAAATATGTGTTGTGTATGTCTACTACGTTCTTGTCACCATTCCTGGCCCTGCCCTCAGGTCCTGCAGCCCAGTGGTGGAAACAGGTATTACATAAACCCATGGAAATACATATGTAGCTATAACTTTTGAGGTGTTTCATGCAAGAAATGAACAAGATGCTAGGATTAGGACCAGAAGGAGATATACTTTATTTTTTTCATTATGATATTATTGTTTTTACAAAAATGATGCATGCTCTTTGTAAACATTTAAGCAATATAAAGAGTCCAGAGAACAAGGTAAGAAATCTTCTCAAGTCCTACCTGCCAGAAATAATCAATATAAACCTTTTGTAAATACAGTTCTAGATGTCTGTATCTGGATAAATGGATGGATGGGTGGAAAGAATTAATATAGGAAGAGGATTACATGCTATTTTAAAAATAAATATTAAATGTAATTATATTTCAATTTAGCTGAAGCCAGTTGAGGTATAGCTAAAGGAATTGCTAAACTTCAGATAAATATTTCTTTACTAAAAGAGATATTTATTTGTAAAAGATCTATAAAGATAAGAAAAATGGTATGAGAACCATTAGGAAGATGGAGTTGTTGTGTTCTAATTTTTTTCCTTTAAAAATATACAAATATTTTATACATTATGGAATGATTCCTTCTTACAAAAGTACACTTTCTTCTGCCACCTTTCTCCCTGCTCCAGATTATATTCATATTAGTTTTATTTGATCATGATTCATAATATTTACATTCTCTTCTGGCTGTTACGTCCTATATAAATGCATTCATCGATCACCACAACGTCTGTATGGTGGTTTCTCTGTTCACGAGTCTCTGTTGAATCAATCCACAGGTGAATGGATTTCATCATAAAGCCATCTTTTCAAGAAGGGCTTTTGGTGCTCTCATTCCCTCCTGATCTTGTATGTTGAGTTTGGGACCATTTATGAATAAAGCTGCTATGAATGTTTTTTTTTTTTTTTTGACATACATTTTCACTTGTTTTGGAAAATACTTAGGAGTTTAATTGCTGGATCATAGGATACATGTGTGTCATACTTTATAGGAAACTGCCAAATGGTTTTCCAAAGTGGTTGTACCATTTGACACCCAGCAGTGTGTGAGAGTTCTAGTTGTTTCACATCCGTGCCAACATTTGGTATGGTCAGTCTTGTTAGTTTTAACCATTCTGTATTCTAGTGTGTATGAAATGGTATCTTGTAGTTTCACTTCATGTTTCCCTGATGACTGAAATGTTGAGCACATTGTTATGTTCTTATTGGCTACCTGTATACCTACTTTTGTGAAGTGTCTGTCCAAATCTTTTCCCATTTTTTATTGGATCTTTTGTCTTTTTATTTATCGTAGACGTTCTTGATATATTCTGGATACAAGTCCTTTGTTAAATACATGTATTGTGAATATTTTTTTAACCCATCTGCAGCTTGCCTTTTCAGTTTTGTTGTTGTTGAGAAAGATTGGTCCTGAGCTAACATCCACTGCCAGTCTTCTTTTTGCTGAGGAAGATTAGCCCTGAGCTAACATCTGTGCCAATCTCCCTCTATTTTGTATATGGGACACCGCCATAGCGTGGCTTGATGAGCAGTGCATAGGTCTGCACCGGGGATCCTAACCCACAAACCTCAGGCTGCCGAAGCAGAGCACGCGAACTTAACCACTAGGCCACCAGGCGGCCCCATGCCTTTTCAGTTTTTCATTGGCATCTTTTAATGAGAAAATGTTTTTAATTTTGATAAAGTTTAATTTATCAAATTGTTTTTATGATTTGTGCCTTCTGTATCTTTTCTAAGAAATCTTTGCCTACCCTCAAGTTGTGAAGAGATTGTCCTGTATTTTCTTCTAGATGCTTTATAGTTTAGCCTTATATTTAAGTCTGTAAAACATCTTTAATTTTTGTTTATGGTGTGAGGTAGGGGTCAAGATTTCAGGCCTTTCTTTTTTCTTTCCTTCTTTCTTTCATATTGAAATCCACTTGTTTCAGCACCATTTTTGGAAAAGACTTTCTTGTCCCCATTGAATTGTTTTGGCGCCTTTGTTGAAAACCTAGTGACCATCTAAATGTGGGTTAGGCAACAGGTTGGATCTCCAGCTCTGGCAGGGCAGGGCTAAGGGATCCACGTCTCCTTCACAAACTGCAAGTGCAATGTGCCTCCTCCTAGGCAGTGTGGTGGGAGCTTAGCTGAGATTATTCAACCACTGCTAGCTTCCTCTCAACCCAAATGTCGCTAATGCTTGGAGATGACAGGGAATGGGGCACATGCAGGCCGACAGAAATCCTAGGGTAGCTCTGACAGCTGCCTGAGTTCTGTGCTTATGAAGAGTTGTTTTCAGGGTCCACAAGTGCAATCAAAATGCCTCTAGCCTGGACTTGGACATCCCTATTCTGAGAGCTGAGAGGGAGTTCCCTGTCCCTTCCTCTTCCCTCGTCTCTGCTCATCTCCTCGCTGTCACCACACGTTCCTTCCTCATTTGTAAACTGCATGAAGAGTGGATCTCTGCCTTGCTATTTATGCTCACAAGACCCCCACCAGTTGAGGAGTCTGATAACTAGTTTGTTGCCTGACGATGAAGGAAAGGACCCTGGTGGCAAAGAGGTGTGATTTCAGAATCTTGCCATCCTACCTGCCTTTTGGCATCCTTGCCCCTCCATTCAGATGTTGCTTATCAGTCAAGCCAGATCTGCCGTGGTAGTTTTCTGTCTCTTCAGAGCAGCTGTGAGCTGTAGTATTTGGGAGCTTCTCAGTCAGAGGGGCAGGGGTGTTAGAAATAAATAATTACTGGTATTTGCAGCCTTTCTTCAGATTCTCTGCCTAGCAGCGTCTAAGTTAGTGTTTCTTACAATTAATAATTGAACTTCCACCTTGGGACAGGCTCCATCTAAGAACCACTAACAACAAGAACTACTAACTTATTTATTCTCTTTCCCTCTTGTTGTGTGTGTTTGCTCTTCTCTCTGCCTGACACCATATTATATATATTTTTAAGCTTTTAGAAGTAGTCCTTTCATTATGGACACCGTGTCTACTCCAGGGCACAGAAGGTGGGGAGGGATGCTATGCAAAGGACGGGAACTCCTGTTGGAAACAGTGAAGCAAAAAATCATCCTAACCAAGCCCTTAGGTGGTAGTTTGCAGTATTACTATGTTAAGATGAGGGCAGTTGACTTTTAGCTTCACTCATCTAATAAATATTTATTGAGACCTTCTATATGCCAGGCACTCCTTTAGATGCTGGAGATACTTTAGCTGAAAAACAGAACAACAAACAAGCAAGCAAAATCAGGCCAAGTCTCTGTCATCATAGAGCTTAGAAAAGTTGTTGCTGTGATACCAAAGTAGAGTGTATTACTTTTCAAAATACCATTAGTAGAGTAGTAGCCAGGTGGAGAGCAGTTATTAGAGGGTATGTATATATATATGTGTATATACACACACACATATATAAAATTATATATTATATGTAGTGATATATAATCACACATATACACATACATATATACATACATATACACATAACTAGCTAGATAGATGAATGGCCAATGATTAACTATTTTGATGTTGTTTATTTAGTTCATAGCTTTTAGCAGCCTTGTATAATACCCTTCTCCTTTTCTCCTAGTGACATTAAAAATACACAAAGCTTACTCTGCCTCTGTGGGTTGAGAGGAGGAGAAGGAGCAGATGAAGCACCAGTTAATCAGTCTTGGTAATATACGTAAATTCTGGCCAGTGACACTGGGGAGAGATTTGAAATAATTTATTCAACTCACATGTGATCTGTTGGTGTCACTTCTTTTGTTTCCCATATCATGACAGATGATGGCACCCAGCTATGTGCAGGGCAGTGTAAGGGATGAGGACACAAGTGGAACACGGCCTCTGCTCTAGCCATTGGTGTAATTGAAATCTGCCTCTGATGTTTTCCACTTTGTCTGGGGGCCAGTTTCTGATACTCTCTTTTTCTGGCCAGATTCTCCCATAAAGAACTCCTGGGAACAGCCTCCCACCCACAACCCAGCTGTCCTGCCCGTGTTCGTTGGCCAGAGCCCCGGCTTCCTTCTCCCCAAGGTTCCCTGTGGTTGAATGTCACCTACTCCCGGCTGTGCTCTCAGGCATTCCGCAGCAAGTCACCATCCCACCACCTCAGTCGTTTTGAGAACCGAGTAGGATAAAAAACCAATTCTGTGTGAAGAGTGGAAATTTTCTTTATATAATCAATGGCTCTTCCTGGTGGAGGGGAAACTTATTTTCCTTTCTTAATTATAGACTCCGTACTCTGGATGTGATATTAAAATGTAATTGAACAGGTGCCAACTGGAAAAAGCCCCCAGTGGCCACAGGTGGAACAATTTAAGCAACAAAATCAACAATGTCCTGTTGGATTATAACCCAAAGTATAAAATAAATACCCATGAGTCCATACCTATATAAGTAAATGATTGAATAAATAACAGTATTTTAAAGAATAATATTTTCCTTATAGAAAAATTCCCAATAATGTATATAGATACTTCTCAAGGAGGTGAACTCTCCTTTCGTCCTTGAGTGTGGGCTATTCTTAATGATTTGCTTCTGAAGAGTGGAATATGTGAAGAGGGGGAAAAGTAACTTTCTCCTGCAAACTTACAACCTTGGCCAGGTGATAAGTTAGAGATAAGTCACGTCGACAGGATGTGCCCTTGATGTGATGTGACAAGGATGGCACTTTACCTCTGTGGTCTTCCTCCCCCAAACCCATAACCCAGTGTAATCATGAAAAAAACATAAGATAAATCGCAGTTGAGGGACATCCTACAGAATACCTGACCAGTATCTCTCGAAACTGTCAAAGTCGTCAAAAACAAGGAAAGTCTGAGCAACTGTCGCAGCCTGGAGGAGCCTAAGGAGACATGACAACTAAGTGCAATGTGAGATCCTGGGCCAGAAAGGATATTGGAGAAAAACTAGTAAAATACAAATAAAGAGTGGAGTTTAGTTAATAGTGATGTGCCAATATTGCCTCTCTCTAGTGGTGACAAATGTACCTAGTAATGTGAGATGTTAACAAAAGGGGAAACTGGGTGAGGGGTGTGAGGAACTCTCTGTACTATCTTTGAAACTTTTCTGTAAATCTAAAACTGTTCTAAACTAAAAAGTTTATTTCAAACAAAACAAAGCAACATGTAATTGATTAGGAAGAGTGACGCCAGTGGAAAGAGTTGAGAATGTAATTGCTGACATCGATTTCAACATACCAATGCTTTGGCCTTCAGTCCCTAAAGTTAGGAAGTCCTTTCTGATGGGAAAACGAAACTGCTCCTGCTTTTGTTCATACTGGATTAGTTTGGAGGACCAACTTGTGCCTGCCATCCAAGGCATGCCGGCTATTCATGACTGTTAACTTCCTATTAAATTGCCTCTCAATCTTCTCTCTGCCCTTTTCTAACTCAATAAACTGGGAGAAGAGCCTCAGATAAATGCTCAGGTCGTTGTTTTTCAGTACTTTGCTTTACCCCTGGCTGATGTTCAACAGAGACACGTTTAACAACATATGTGTTAGATGCCATACAATGGGAAACGTTTTAGAAGGTAACTTTCCACTGATTGTGGATGAACTTGGACGAGAGAGTTTGGGACCTTACCATCTTCCGTCCATTAGTTGCAAAGCAGGTTGCTGGTCTTCGGAGTTTCTCTCTTTCTGATAATTACCTGAAGGAGGTTTCATTTATTTCTAGTACTATTATTTTTAAGATTTCTCTCTTTTATAGGGTCTGCTGAAATGAAGCCCAGGTACCAGAGGCATTCGTAACAAATGTTAAGAACTAATTAAGCAGTTAGGAAAAAAAGGTGAAAGCACAGAATAAGTACGAATCACCCTTTCTAATGACACCCTGTTCTCTGTGCAGGCTGCTCTAGCAGGTTCCTACTGAATCTTGAACTGCTGGGAGGATGAACGTTCTTAGGATTACTGAACCTGGATTACTGCTCAGAAACGTGCTTTTCTGACTGTAGAGAGGCACAGCCTCATAGCTTTAGGTTGGGTCCCAGATAATTTCTCCATCCATTGAGTTTCAAGCTTGATGGAGTTGGGGCAATGGGAGGCTGCAGCCAAGAGTGTTGGTTGGACCAGGGCCGGAAGATGAGACCTGGATTCCTGTGTAACTCTGGGCAGGAAGGCAAACACAAAGCAGGGGTTGATAAGGGGGGCAGTGACTTTTGTTCCCTTGTTAGATGCTACAGGGATAAAAGGAGGGTTTTAGGTATTTTTTTTTTTAGTTGAAAATAAGAGCTATGTAAAATACAGCATAATGACACCTTCCTGTCTGCCCTTTCCCTTTCCCTGTATTAATTCTGGCTTTTGGTTTTTTTGATGGAAAATTCATGGCATCAGTTGAGCCACTGTGTGAAGTGTTGTGACTTGACTACTTAATTATCCTGGTCTTTCCCCTATCTTCTGGTCCTTACTTTGCATCCTACGTAGTACATTGCATTTGTTTCTCAACCTACCTGTTAACCAAGATGGGTAGAGTTCTGAGATCCTCAGCTCTGGAGCATGGTCTATATTTTTCTTGTAACCTGTCATTTACCTCCCACATGTTATTGTTTAAGGGAACAAGGGGCCCTCACCACCATGCCCACCCTTCTGGAGGGCCTGCTGGGGTGGAGCTGGCCAGTGAGACAATATCAGACCTCCACTGGACTTCCTGTGTGGACCTCCCATGCAGGAAGCCATCCTTAGTTTCCAGTTAGTTCAAGGGAGAGTCAGATCCACTTGTGAATTGGGAATACCTTCTGAATGCTTTCTGAAGCCAATTGTGAGTCATGAATACCTTTTGACCCCATGATATCAGATTTTAGAAGAGTTTGGCCTTTTTGAAACAGACTTTTGCCAATCCTGGCATTTGGGGAACGCGTGCTTCCTGTTTCTCGACCATCTTCATAATCTTCCTTGCTGTCTCTTGAGATTATCCCTTTTTTCTGTATATTGAGACCTAAAAAAATTTTTTTCCTGGGAGGTTTTATGTATAAGACTCTGCCTTCATTTTTAAATGTTGCTTGTGCAAATGAGCAGCTCTCAGATCTTTAGTGACATGGAAATACCTCATGCTGGTTCAATTATACAGGTTTTTCTGTGCATTCACTCATTGCTTTATTCAGTAAATGTTCATTGATCATCTCCTCTGTGTCAGGTACTGGGGATGTGACTAATCAAATGGACAAACCCCTCCGTCCGACGAGAGCTTGTGTTCGTGCTGGGGAGCCCCAGTGGTAATCAGAGTGGAGAGGGAAAAGGTGTAGGAACTAGACAGCAGTGAGTGCTGCAGAGAAAAATAAGGCAGGAAATGGGGTATTGGGGGGTGCTGACGTTTTAAATGGGATATTGAGATTGTTCACCATGAATAAGGGCCTGCAGGAGGTAAGGGAACAGCCATGGGGCTACCTGGAAGAAGAGAAAACCAGATGGAGAGGGAAGAGGAGAAACAAAGTCCATGAGGTAGGAGTGAGCTTGGTGAGTTCAACGGCAAGAAGGGCCCTGGGCCTGGGAGGCTTGATGTATTTTCCTGAAATAAGTGAAGAAAATCTACTAACGGGCTTTTTCCTGAAATCTCCAAGAGAAGTGACATCCCTCCTGCAGTAGTAGCAAGAGCAGACAGTATAGGTGTCGGAGACAGTGAAGGAGTTAACACGTCTCCAAGAGCTTCGTTTATTGCCAGGGAGCCGCCCTGGTCTGGAGAGGAGGGATCCCCTTGTGCCATTTTCAGAATGAAGACGAAGTCCTGTCCAATCACTTGCCCTTGGTGTGAAAACACGAGCCACTGAGAAGCCGGAATAAAGCACACTTGTCCCGGGCTCTGTCCAAATCCATCGTGACCCTGTGGAGCACGTCTGATGGGCTCCCAATAGGCAGGTATCCAAGTCCTGTGGATAGAAAAATATTTCATTGAAAATATTTCATTAAAATTGTACTTGAGGGTCTAATCGCCCACCCTTCAAAGGAGTCAGGGAAATGGGCCCAATTTTAAAGCCAACAATAATTTTGCCTTGTGAGTTGCTGTTCAAGATCCAGTGTGATAGGTGATCATGAAGTGATGGCTTAAGAGAGGAGGGAAGATGGAAGCAAACCTAGAAGAGAGGGCGAGAGAGAGAGACAAGTAGATTGGAAAGATCTCGAAGCCTTTGCCAGCGTTTTCCCTCAAAAGCACACCCCTAACACACACCCACTTTTCTCAGTATAACTTGAGACTTACATGGCTTTTTCTGATACATACAATGATCTTTAGAAGTGTGTGTATTGCTCCCCTTATTTACTGAGATGATGATGCTTTTGAATCTTTTGGTAAGATGGTGCTTAATTAGGTTTTATCTAAACCAGGACGGACACTAACTCACATTATGCATTTTCTCTTAGCTCACCCCATAACCAAGGACCTGCACGGGCTGGGTGCCTGGCTGGGGTCTGGGGACTTATTTCCTGGCTGTGGGCACAGGGAAATTGAAAAGGTCCCTATAGGATCTCAGTTTCTGCGATTGTGGCCCCACTAGCGCTATCTTCCAGCAAGTGGAGTCAAACGTTTAGAACTTAGTAACATGCTCCCTTGGTTCTCCTCTACTTGACTTTGGCTTTGGGGTCAGGGGACGTTAAGCCCTGATGTGAAGCATTTGGCTGCTGCCCACTTCTCTGCATTAAGCATTCCATGATAGCTCTTTATTCTTTATTCAACCATCATAATCCAACCTCTGTTTCCACCTAATGGTCTGGACGTTTGTGGACATGGCAGAGCATGTCCCAAGAGAACAAAAAGGAAAAATTCCAAATTTAACTTTGACCCCTCACCCCAGCAGAAGGAGATGCTAACACTGTAAGCATTGAAAGTGCTCTAGGGAAAAAGGAAAGCAATGAGTTAGAAAAGAAACCCTGACTCTGGGATAGATAATAATTAATAAGTGCACACGTACAAACTGAGTAATCAATAAGAGCTGCATGAGTGTGGGACAACAGACACATGCATGGCGGTGTGTGTGTGTGCACTAGTGCGTGCGTGCACATGTGCACTGGTGGGAGATGAGGAAAGGAAGGATGGATGGATTGTGGAGCATCTGGCATCACTGGGTTTGAATAGCTTTTCCATAAAACTCTGTCTCACATTGCAATTTTGCTGGCATATGCTGGACAACCTAAGGGGGTTCTAGGAACCCTCTGCCCTCCTAGGAAGTCCTCAAGAGGGTGGCAGCTGTGTTCAGAAAGATGCCTGTCACCCTGGCCATTACGAAAGCTGCATCTTTCTCCTTTGGCAGCTCTCGGGGACGTGAAAAATGCTCCACTCTGCCTGCGTGTAATTAAACTTTGGGCTGAAGTTTTAGCCTGCAGCTTTGCTGGTAAATTCAATAATGATGAATTAAGTGGAATATTTACAGAGTTAATGTGAACGAGATTTAAAATAATGTATACAGTTCACTTAATTACATTCCTTGTGACTCCCTACCCCCCAAATGTTATTCCAGCATCCAGTCTAATTGCACTAGCTTTTCCTTCTCAAAATAGCCCTTGTCTCCGTTCCTCCCTCTGCAGCGATTTGCTCTGTTTCTCCCCTACTATGTTTAAAATATATTTACCCACTTGGGTTTTTTGGTTGTGAGGTTTCCTCCCTCCCCCCATTTTATTCAATCTGTAGCCACTATAACATTCCTTAGGTTTATTTGGGGTATAAAATGATTAGGCCATATTTTTAGGAGAAAGAACTAGAAAAGACTAGGTCCTGAACACTGCAATCTTTGTCCTACTTGCTTTGTCCACAGTTGGGTGGGAGACCATGGCTGTGCTTTTTCTTCTTGGGGAGGGGGAGGGAATGGGGCCCTTGCTAGGTATCGCCAATACAGCTGCACCCCAAGTCACCACCATGACCTCCCCCCGCCCTGCCATCGAGAGCGCTTCTGCTCATCTGTTCACAGTTCCATCTTTTGTCTCAGAGTTGTCCCTGGTGGTTTCTTTGGAAGCAAGGTGAAAGTTCTGCAGGTGAAAGTAAGAGACAGACGCCTAAATTTTCTCTCTGGACTGGTAACTTCTGGCTCCTATAGCAGCTCCTTCATCTGCACAATGGGAGAGATTTATAAGACCTTGAATCACCAGGCAGCAGGATTTCCCCCTTTCTCCTGATGTGAGCTTTGCACAACATCCCTAGGACAGCCTTGCAAATAGATGCCCCAGCTCTTCATCCTCTGAGCATCTAGCCTTGCTGAGGAGGGAGCTCTCTCCCCAGTGGTTTAGTCATAAAATTGTGAGAGAGAACCACGTGGGTCTGGGTGGGAGAGAGTGAGGAGAGATGCCCTGCATCCGGCAGGGAATGCGGAGTGGACTCTGGACTTTGCTCTTTGCTTTGGAGCAAAAATCATCCACGCTCACCTGTCCCAGAGGCTTACTTTCCCCAGGCAAACATTTAAGTGGTTGTTTCCAACCCATTATTCTCTTGTTCCACTGTCAGCCTCAAGACTTGATTGCAGCTGCAGTTTGTCCTGATCAGGGAAGGACCTTGTGGTTGAAAGGGAGGAAAACCCCTTCAGACTAGCCAGAGGAAGAGGGGAGAATGCATTTTAAGGACACAGAATCCACGGGTGATGAGATCAGCTGGGCCTCGTGGGGCACTGGAATTAGCTGACCGCATGTGCTTATTCATTCTACTCTGCCTCCCCCCAAAGGCCTCTCATTTCTGCTTTCCATCTGCTTTCTTCACTCTGCAAATCTCCGTCTCAGCTATGCCATAGCCGGTTAAGGGCTACCCCAGAGCTCCCAGGTTGCTGCATCCTCGGTTTAAGAGAACAGTAGAGTCTAAGATAATCTGGCAGAGTTGCGTGAGTTGTATACCTGCCTGGTCCAGTTGACCACCCCTGGGGAGCATAGGAGAACACGCGTGTATCCCAGGCTCTCCTGCGTGGGGGTAAGGCACCCCCCAGAGGATGTGTGTGGGGTGTGGGTAGAGAGCTGGGGATGTGGGTCTCGGCTTACAGCTCCCTTCCACCTCCAGGACTCTGTCTGCTGGGTGGGATCACCTGCCTTCCTCCAGCACCAGAGAGGAGCAAAAACACCATCACAGGCATCACTCTTTGCCTTTCCACCTGCAGATCTCCGAGTGTAGGCATCATCGCTGCAGCTAGGGAAGGGGAATTGCCGAGGATTTTCAGAGATAATTAGGTGAAGAATATCATAGGCTTATTAGCGGGCAAATCTTTTCCAATTAAAAGAGAAGTGAAACTGTGAAATGATGCTTCAGGCCAATCAGGAGCAACATTGGAGCCACTTAACAGTCAGTCAAAAATCTGCAGGAGAATGTGGCCAAGGAGGAGGAGGGAGAGTGATCTCTCTGCATCTGGAGAGCATATGGGGCTATGTGGGGCTGACTTCTTGGCTGCTTCCTTTGCTTTGGGATTGAACCAAGATTAAAAATGGATGAGTGGTCATTTGGGGCTCTACCCACAATGGTTTGCAAATGAACGGATTGCCTCTGGGCACACCATTTTCAGAGGTAAAGCTAGGAGTAATTTCCTGCCTAGTGCTGGCTGACCCCTGGCAGTTATTCTGAGACCCTTGCAGGTGAATGAACGGAGTCTGGATAGGAATATTTATCCACTTGTCCTGTGAGAGCAGTGCCTAATTGCAGGATGTTCAGAGGTGTTCCAGGGCTCTGCTTGTCAGGGAGAAGTGGGGCATTTCCCAGGCCTCTGCATGGTTGATGTCACAACCAGAGAGAGTTCCACGTGAGTGTACCTGTCTTCCAGGGCAGGGTTTCTCAATGTGGTCTGCTTACCCCCCACATTAGAATCACCTTAGACACTGACTGAAAATGTGATTCCTTCCCTATTGTAAACCTATTTAAATGAACAAGGTAGGTTTTTCAAGTGCAGCTGTAGAAAAATCTATGAGTTATATTAAGCAAAAAAAGCAAACTACAAAACTGGGAACAATATCATTCCTTTTGGGTAAAAAAACCTGAACTGTTGAAAAGGACATATGTCCTGGTATTAGTGTAATATTTTTTCTGAAAGGATACATTAGAATCTATGATCGCTGGTTACCTTGGGAAGAGAGAGGTGGGGCTGGGAGAGAGAGACTCCTAGTTTTCATTTCAGTCTTTTCTGTTCTATTTGCATTTATAACCTCGTATCTGTGTTACTTTTATGTGTTTAAATGTCAGCAGGGATTATCTGGGCACTGGGATTACATACCGTTTTCTTTTCTTCTTTATGCTTTTTTTATATGAAAAAAATCAGTTTTAAAAAATGCAATTTTAAAAAATGAATCTGCCACTTGCTCGTGGTACCAGATTCTCTGGGGAAGGAGCCCAGGGTCCCCTATTTAATATGCACACCCATATTTGAGAATGAGGGAGACCAGAGCATGCCACTGCCAAATATTCCACTTTGGCCTGTTGATTATTTGGAGGTGAAGACACTTGAGAAACAGCAGATGCAGGAATGGCTCTCCGACCTCCCTGTTTCTACCTAAAAACAGGACATAAAATGGCCCTTGATAAAGGTGCCCTCCCTGTAGCAGGAAGGTCAAAAGGACTTTTCATCATCAGAGAATCTTCTCAGCCCAGAGAAGGCACCAAGAGGAATCCATGTAACAGGCCTTACTAAAACAACCCTTATCTTCTGTTAGTTCCCCCAGACATTTACCTTCCCATTTCGTCATTCCTAAAAGCCTCAACCTCTTTTTCTTTGTCTTGTCATTTCTCTACAAATTTGTTTTTCTTTGTTAAGATGCTACATAAGCCCCAAGTTCTAACCACCCCTTTGAGTTACTTATCACTGAGTTTCTCCCACATGTATGCGTGCTGCACATGTTAATAAACTCTGTTTTTCTCTTGTTAATCTGTCTTTGTTAGTTTAATTTCCAGGGCCCCAGTCACAGAACCTGGGAGGGTAGAAGAAGTATATTTTTTCCTCTCCTGCAAAAATCTGGCTCTTAATCCCAGATGCTTCCAAATGGATATTTTGACAAATGCCAGGGCCTCCTCAGTCAGCAAATGCTGTCTGCTGCTTGCTTGTTACTTTCACTGCTACCACTCAGGGGTGACAGCACTGAGGCATTTACTTGGGGATGCCCCCTTCAAATGCACATGCCTGAGCCTTGTCCCCAGAGAAATTGATGACTTCATCTTTTTGGACCGGCTGGAGAACTCTCTCTTTTAAAGCGCTCATGTGGTTAGGCCAGACCTACTTGGCTGATCTCCCTATCTTAAGGTCAACTGTGACTAATCACAGAAGTGAAATCCGTTGTACCTACAGTCCCAGGAGTTGTACAAGGTGTGTATACAAGGGGGAGGAGGGTATCTTGGGTGCTAGCTTTAGAATTTTGCCTACGGTGTGGATGCTAAAAAGAACATTTCTGTTTTTACTGTTAATATGATATTTACTGTAGATTTTCGATAGATACATTTTGATTAAAACTAAAGATAGTTCCCTTTTATCCATAGTATTTTGCATCTATGTTCTTAAGTGAATATGGCTTAAAATTTTTATTTCTTATGTTGTATTTCTCTGGTTTGAATATTAAGGTTATATCAGCCTCATTCAGAGTTGGAGGATTTTCCTTCTTTTTTTTCTTTCCATTAATTCTCTGAAATAGTTAGCATGGGATTGAGATTATTTATTCCTCGATAATTTGATGATATAGGGGAGAGGGAAAAAGCTTTTCCTCTACTCTCTTATATTCTGTGTCTGAGGCCTGTAAATTAGACTGACAAAAGACAGAGTAACAGGAGAAAAGCATACAAATTTTATTTTTAATTTTATGTGCCTGAGGGCTCCACAGAAAAGAAATGAAAACCCAAAGAAATGGTGAGGCTTGAGGGCTTGTATACCATTTTAACAAAGGGTGATAAATTGTAGAGAAGTGACTAGACAAAGAAAAAAGATTTGGGCTTCTAGGGGCCATAAATTGCAGGAAGATAAATATGTGGGGGAAACTAATGGCAGATAAGGGTTACTTAGTAAGGTTTGTTATGCAGACTCAGGTTATCTGTGGTGTTCCGCTCTTTCTGGTACAGGCTGGGGAGACACCTCTACAAATGAAAATTTATGTCACCAGGAAACTTATGCCCTGCTTTTAGGCAGAAGGGGAGAGGGCAGAGAGTACCTCCTATGGCTGCTGTTTCTCAATTGGCCTTAAGCTCAAAATAATCCTTATACCAAAGTAATATATTTTGGGGTAGCATATTCTGATCTTCAATAATCTTTATCAATAATACCATTTTGCATCTAATGTGTTTGTGTATACACGTGCGTGTGTGCTTCGCCCAACACACCAGAGGCCCTTCACCTTGGAGACGTGCTGTGGTTGTTGCCATGGCCTTGTCCAAGATTTATACTGCTTCTCCGTGTTTTATATCATTTTTTCTATTTACCATGCATTTTCTTCCCTTTTTTTTGTACTTTATTGGGTTGATTGATTTTTCTCTATCTCCCTCTTTTTTTCCTTACCCTTTATTAGTTTGAAAGTTTTTAATTCAATTTCTTTTTTGTGGCTACCTTTACTTTTTTTTTTTTTTTTTTGGTGAGGAAGATCAGCCCTGAGCTAACTTCTGATGCCAATCCTCCTCTCTTTTGCTGAGGAAGATTGACCCTGGGCTAACATCCGTGCCCATCTTCCTCTACTTTATATGGGACGCCGCCACAGCATGGCCTGACAAGCAGTGTGTCAATGTGCGCCTGGAATCCGAACCTGCGAACCCCGGGGCCGCTGCAGCGGACTGCGCGCGCTTAAACTGCTGCGCCACCAGGCTGGCCCCTACCTTTACTTTTTTAACATACATAGTTGACTTGATGTTTAGAATGAATCAGAATCTTTACCCTTCTCCCTAGCAATCGAAGGACCTTAGAATGCTTTAACTTGGTTTACCTCATCATTTTCCATGTTATCTTTCTAATATTTTAGTTCCACCGTTTTTTGATACCTCCAAATTAGTCACTAGTATTAATACTGTTTTTTTTAATAGACTTTATATTTTAGAGTAGTTTTGGGTTCACAGGAAAATTGAAAGGAAGATACAGAGACTTTCTTTTTTTTTTTAATTTTTTTAAAATTTTATTTATTTATTTATTTTTCCCCAAAGCCCCTGTAGATAGTTGTATGTCATAGCTGCACATCCTTCTTGTTGCTGTATGTGGGACGCGGCCTCAGCATGGCCGGAGAAGCGGTGCGTCGGTGCGCACCCAGGATCCCAACCCGGGCCGCCAGTAGCAGAGCGTGCACTTAAACACTAAGCCACAGGGCCGGCCCTACAGAGATTTTCTATATACTCCTTGCCCTCACTCATTCATAGCCTCCGCCGTTATCAACATCCCCTACCAGAGTGGTACCTTTGTTACAATTGATGAGCGTACATTGACACATCATGATCACCCAAAGTCAGTAGTTTACATTAGGGTTCACCGTTGGTGTTGTACATTCCATGGGTTTAAACAAATATATACGGCATATATCCACCATTATAGTATCATACAGAGTATTTTCACTGACCTAAATAACCTCTGTGCACCACCTAGTCATCCTTCCCTCCTCCCTACCTGCAATCAGCCAGTGATCTCTTTACTGTCTCCATAGTTTTGCCTTTTCCAGAATGTCATATGGTTGAAGTCATACAGTATGTAACCTTTTCAGATTGGCTTCTTTCACTTAGTGATATGCATTTAAGTTTCCTCCATGTCTTTTCATGGCTTGATAGCTGGTTTCTTTTTAGTGCTAAATAATATTCCATTGTCTGGATGTGCCACAGTTTATTTATTCATTCACCTACTGAAGGATATCTTAGTTGCTCCCAGGTTTTGGTGATTATGAATAAAGCTGTTGTAAACAGTCATATGCAGATTTTTGTGTGGACATAAATTTTCAGCTTCTTTGGGTAGATACCAAGGAACATGATTGCTGGATTATATGGTAAAGGTATGTTTGGTTTAGTAAGAAACCACCAAACTGTCTTCCAAAGTGGCTGTGCCATTTTGCATTCCCACCAGCAATGAATGAGAGTTCCTGTTACTCCACATTCTCATTGTTTGGTGTTGCCAGAGTCCTGGATTTTTGCCATTCTAATTGGTATGTAATGGTATCTCACTGTTGTTGTAACTTGCATTTCACTGATGACATCACAAATAAGCATCTTTTCATATGCTTATTTGCCATCTATATATCTTCTTTTGTGAAGCATCTTTTAAGGTCTTTAGCCCATGTTTTAATCAGATTTTTTGTTTTCTTGTTGAGTTTTGAGAGTTCCTGGTGTATTTTGGACAACAGTTCTTTTTCAGATGTGCCTTTTGCAGAGATTTTTCTCAATCTGTGGCTCATCTTCTCATTCTTTTTTAATTTTTTATTTATTTATTTTTTCTCCCAAAGCCCCAGTAGATAGTCGTATGTCATAGCTGCACATCCTTCTAGTTGCTGTATGTGGGACGTGGCCTCAGCATGGCCGGGGAAGCGGTGCATCGGTGTGCGCCCGGGATCCGAACCCGGGCCGCCAGCAGTGGAGCGCACACACTCAACCGCTAAGCCACGGGGCTGGCCCAGTCTTCTCATTCTTAATATTGCGTTTTGCAGAGCACAAGTTTTTAATTTTAATGAAGTCCTGCTTATCAATTGTTATTGTTGTTTTATATAATCAATGGTTGCTTCTGTTTTCCAGCATTTTTGCCCATTTCTTTGCTTCCCTTTGCACTTTGCATTGTACTCCTTTCTGGATTCTTTTACATGCTTCCTTTAATATATTTCTTCACTCAGGATCCATGGGGGTAAAATCTCTTAGTCTCAACTAAAAATATCTTTATTTTTCTCTGGCTCTTGAAAGAAAATTTGAGCTGCAGTTGAATGTCTAGGTTGACAGAGTTTGTATTTCCTTTGGCACTTTGACAATATTATTCCTTTTAAACTGCTTCCATCAGACTGAAGAGTTGTGTTATGTGTTGTATTCTCTGTAAGCGTTATAAAACGTATACAACGGCAGTCTCATTTCAGTTCTCTGTCTTTCTCTCTGGTTGCTTATACATTTTTTTCATTTGTCTTTCTCCGTTTCAGTGTGATGTGGTGTGTGTGTGTGTGTGTGTGTGTGTGTGTTTATTGTTCTGCTTAAGACTTGGAGTGCTCTTTTTTTTTTTTTTTTTTTTTTTAATTTTTTGTTTATTGCAGTAACATTGGTTTATAACATTGTAAAAATTTCAGGTGTACATCATTGTACTTCTATTTCTGCATGGACTACATCATGTTCACCACCAAAATACTAATTACAACCCATCACCACACACATGTACCGAATTATCCCTTTCACCCTCCTCCCTCCCCCCTTCCCCTCTGGTAACCACCAATCCAATCTCTGTCCCTATGTATTTGTTTATTGTTGTTATTATCTACTACTTAATGAAGGAAATCATACGGTATTTGACCTTCTCCCTCTGACTTATTTCACTTTGCATTATACCCTCAATGTCCATCCATGTTGTCACAAATGGCTGGATTTCATCGTTTCTTATGGCTGAGTAGTATTCCATTGTGTATATATACCACAGCTTCTTTATCCATTCGTCCCTTGATGGGCACTTAGGTTGCTTCCAAGTCTTAGCTATTGTGAATAAGGCTGCAATGAACACAGGGGTGCATGTACCTTTGCAAATTGGTGTTTTCAAGTTCTTTGGATAAATACCCAACAGTGGAGTAGCTGGATCATATGGTAGTTCTATCGTTGATTTTTTGAGGAATCTCCATACTGTTTTCCATAGTGGCTGCACCAGTTTGCACTCCCACCAGCAGTGTATGAGAGTTCCCTTCTCTCCACATCCTCTCCAACACATGTTGTTTCCTGTCTTGTTAATTATAGCCATTCTGACGGGCGTGAGGTGATATCTCATTGTAGTTTTGATTTGCATTTCCCTGATAATTAGTGATTTTGAACATCTTTTCATGTGTCTGTTGGCCATCTGTATATCTTCTTTGGAGAAATGTCTGTTCAGGTCTTTTGCCCATTTTTAATTGGGTTGGTAGTTTTTGTTGTTGAGACGCATGAGTTCTTTATATATTTTGGAGATTAAGCCCTTATCAGATGTATGGTTTGCAAATATCTTCTCCCAATTGTTAGGTTGTCTTTTCGTTTTGTTGATGGTTTCCTTTGCTGTGCAGAAGCTTTTTAGTTTGATGTAGTCCCATTTGTTTATTTTTTCTATTGTTTCTCTTGCCCGGTCAGATGTGGTGTTTGAAAAGATGTTGCTAAGACCGATGTCGAAGAGTGTACTGCCTATGTTTTCTTCTAGAACTTTCACAGTTTCAGGTCTTACATTCAAGTCTTTAATCCATTTGGAGTTAATTTTTGTGTATGGTGTAAGGTAAGGATCTACTTTCATTTTTTTGCATATGGCTATCCAGTTTTCCCAACACCATTTGTTGAAGAGACTTTCTTTTCCCCATTGCATGTTCTTGGCTCCTTTGTCAAAGATTAGCTGTCCATAGATGTGTGGGTTTATTTCTGGGCTTTCGATTCTATTCCATTGATCTGTGTGTCTGTTTTTGTGCCAGTACCATGCTGTTTTGGTTACTATAGCTTTGTAGTATATTTTGAAATCAGGGAGTGTGATACCTCCAGCTTTGTTCTTTTTTCTCAGGATTCCTTTAGCTATTCGGGGTCTTTTGTTGTTCCATATAAATTTTAGAATTCTTTGTTCTATTTCTGTGAAAAATGTTGTTGGAACTTTGATAGGGATTGCATTGAATCTGTAGATTGCTTTAGGAAGTATGGACATCTTAACTATGTTAATTCTTCCAATCCAAGAGCACGGAATATGTTTCCATTTCTTTGTGTCTTCTTCAATTTCTTTCAGAAATGTTTTATAGTTTTCGGTGTACAGATCTTTCACCTCTTTGGTTAAGTTTATTCCTAGGTATTTAATTCTTTTTGTTGCAATTGTAAATGGGATGGTATTCTTAATTTCTCTTTCTGCTACTTCGTTGTTAGTGTACAGAAATGCAACTGATTTTTGTATGTTGATTTTGTATCCTGCAACTTTACCATATTCGTTTATTACTTCTAAAAGGTTTCTGGTGGATTCTTTAGGGTTTTCTATATATAAAATCATGTCATCTGCAAATAGTGACAGTTTCACTTCTTCCTTTCCAATTTGGATCCCTTTTATTTCTTTCTCTTGCCTGATTGCTGTGGCTAGGACTTCCAATACTATGTTAAATAGGAGTGGTGACAGTGGGCATCCTTGTCTGGTTCCTGTTCTTAGAGGGATAGCTTTCAGTTTTTCACCATTGAGGATGATATTAGCTGTGGGTTTCTCATATATGGTCTTTATTATGTTGAGGTACTTTCCTTCTATACCCATTTTATTCAGAGTTTTTATCATAAATGGATGCTGGATCTTGTCAAATGCTTTCTCTGCATCTATTGAGATGATCATGTGATTTTTGTTCTTCATTTTATTAATGTGGTGTATTACGTTGATTGATTTGCGAATGTTAAACCATCCCTGCATACCTGGAATAAATCCCACTTGATCATGGTGTATAACCTTTTTAACGTATTGTTGTATGCGATTTGCTAGTATTTTGTTGAGGTTTTTCGCATCGATGTTCATCAGTGATATTGGCCTGTAATTTTCTTTTTTTGTGTTGTCCTTGTCTGGTTTTGGTATCAGGGTAATGTCAGCTTCGTAGAATGAGTTAGGGAGCTTCCCCCCCTCCTCAATTTTTTGGAAGAGTTTGAGAAGGATAGGTATTAAGTCTTCTTTGAATGTTTGGTGGAATTCACCAGGGAAGCCATCTGGTCCTGGACTTTTATTTTTGGGGAGGTTTTTGATTACTGTTTCGATCTCCTTACTGGTGATTGGTCTATTCAAATTCTCTACTTCTTCTTGATCCAGTTTTGGAAGGTTGTATGATTCTAAGAATTTATCCATTTCTTCCAGATTGTCGAATTGGTTGGCATATAGTTTTTCATAGTATTCTCTTATAATCTTTTGTATTTCTGAGGTGTCTGTTGTAACCTCTCCTCTTTCGTTTCTGATTTTACTTATTTGTGCCTTCTCTCTTTTTTTCTTGGTGAGTCTAGCTAAAGGTTTGTCAATTTTGTTGATCTTTTCAAAGAACCAGCTCTTGGTTTTATTAATTTTTCTATTGTTTTTGGTCTCCATTTCATTTATTTCTGCTCTGATTTTTATTATTTCCCTTCTTCTACTGATTTTGGGCTTTGTTTGTTCTTCTTTTTCCAGTTCCTTTAGGTGCATTGTTAGATTGTTTATTTGAGATTTTTCTTGTTTGTTGAGATAGGCCTGTATTGCTATAAACTTCCCTCTTAGAACCGCTTTTGCTGTATCCCATAAATTCTGGCATGTCGTATTTTCATTTTCATTTGTCTCCAGGTATTTTTTGATTTCTTCTTTGATTTCTTCGTTAACCCAGTCGTTGTTCAGGAGCATTTTGTTTAATCTCCATGTATTTTTGGCTTTTCTGATTTTCTTCCTATAGTTGATTTCTAGTTTCATACCGTTGTGGTCAGAAAAGATGCTTGCTCTTTTAAACTGAATACTTTTATCATTATTATTTTTATTATCATTATTTTATTATCATTATTATTATTGTTATTTCTGGAAATTTTTTAGCAATCATCTCTTCAAATTCACCGCTCCCTCATAGTCTTTATTTTCTTCTGCAACATTTATTAGATGTAAATTTCATGTTCTTATCTCCCTTGTGTCTTCTTGATGTCATCCATCCTCTACCTCTCTGTGCTTCAGGTCTATTCCCTAGTTCATAGATTAGTCATTGAGCTGATTCTAACCTACTCTTTAACTTGTCTGTTGAGTTTTTCGTTGAAATGACTGTAGTTTTTATTTTTATTTTTATTTTTGGTGAGGAAGATTAGCCCTGAGCCAACATCTGTTGCCAATCCTCCTCTTTTTGCTGAGGAAGATTGGCCCTGGGCTAACATCTGTGCCCATCTTCCTCCACTTGATATGTGGGACGCCTGCCACAGCGTGGCCTGATAAGCGGTGCGTAGGTCTGTGCCTGGGATCCGAACCCGCGAACCCCGGGCTGCCAAAGCAGAGCGCATGAACTCAACTACTACGCCACCGGGCTGGCCCTATAGTTTTTATTTTTTAGTTGTCCTAGTGGGTTCTTTTAAATATGTCTGCTTTTTCTTTGTTATATGTGGTTCTTTTCTTCTGGTTTTAATTTCTTTTTCTATGTCTTTAATCAGGTTAGGCATATTTTATATTATATTTTAAATTGTAAGTCTGTTCTATAAAGGCCGTGTTTCTCCCTGTCTGTGTGTTCACTGACTCTCAATCATGGTGTATTGTTTTCTCCTACGCTTTGTAACGTTTTAGCATCAATCCATCTCTAATGGGGTGCGTTTTTCCTTGAGGTTTCCCGAGGTTCATAGCAGAATCCTTCAGAGTAGTTTCATGTTTGTTTCTGGAAGACCCCTTTGCAATAACGCTAGTCTGGAACCTATTTTTGCAGTGATGGACAGGTTGGGGTTTTCCTAGACCACAAAGAAAGTGGAAACTGAGAGTTCCAAACTGTTCAAGGTATAAGCCCAAGGTTTTTTATTTTTCAAGCATTTTTTTTTTCTCCAGAGACCAGACAAAAACATGTGATCATCCTTTTTGTTTCTCTGTGCAGCTGGATGGATTTTTTTTTTTCCAGGCCACCCTTCCACATAGGGACAGAATTTCGTTTATAAAATTTCACCTCCTGCCTCATGTGGCCCAAGACATCATCTTTGCCCCACGTGAGCCGTAGCACCCAGATCCTATTTGTGGGACCCTTGGTGATCCTTAGGCAGCCTCTGAACTGGTTTTGGTGTTTAGGCTCTGGTTTATAGCTTCCTTATCATTAATGATTCCCTTTCTTCATTGCAAGCTCAGATGTGTATTTAAAACCTTTTCTGTTTGTTTATTTCATCCATCATTACTAGGTGATGTGGAGGGAGATTTTTGTTTTATCTTGATCTTTAATCTTGCTGGAAACAGACATATCTCTAGTAGAAATTTAAATTTGCGAAACAGTGTGCTTGCACACTGTCTTCAGTTGTTTGCCAGGTCCTGTGTGTCCCAGGTTCTGCCAGGCCACAAGCCATTCTTCAGTATCATTTCCTGGAGCTTCAAGAATTCAAGACTTGTGATGTTTCCATAAATTTGACAATAAAATTAAAATACAAACAAATGTTCATGATCACCAAGACTGATGTAAGAGGCGGGCGGGTTAAGACTTCTGTTTGGCTGTTAGGCAGGGAGGGAATTTTTGGCAGGGGACTAATTTTATAAGTGGTGAGTTCATTCCTGAATATTTTTGGGTTATGAGCATGTTTGCTTTCCTGGTCCACCTTGCAGAACTTGGAGAAGACATGCCTTGATAAAGAGGATCCTAGAAGTTGTTATGAGCATCCATCATGTCCAGAACCACATGTTGGGCACTCACCATTGTAGTAGTGGTCTCCTGTTAACCCTCTCACAATCCATGGTTTATTCGGTGAGCAATAGGCCATTAGATGTCCAGCTTTAGCTGAGCTCAGCCTGCCCTATAAAGGACGAATCTATGGGAAAAACCCAAATCTGTTGGTCCACATTTCTCACTGGGTGGACATTGATCTGTTTACATCAGGATTCCCTGGGTTTTAAGAAAACAAATACAGATGCTTATGCTCTGCCCCTGATTTGCCAAAATCAACTTTCTTGGGATGGGGCCAGGGAATCTGCCTTTTAAAATTCTCCAGGTGATTCTCAGTCACAGTACAGTGTGAGAATATTTGTCCATGGTGCCCACACTGAGGTGGTGATGGTGAAGCCAGTGCATTCCTAAGAATCTTTTGGGCAGACAGAATTTCCTTTGAGATGGAAAGGCTACGAACAGTGAGAACCAAGATCTTAGGTTGCTTTGTGCTTGAGTGTGGTGTAGGGGAGAGAGATTCGGCTCAGTGGTTTATCAAAAGCCTCTTCTTTGGAGGTGATTTTTTGGGGGGAGAAGGGAATGGTTTAAAGCCACATGGTGACATGAAAAGAAAGGAGGGGGAAAGAGGACAGGAGAAAATCTAACTGAGGATTTAACTTCCTTGGGGTTTGTGTTAAAACGTTGCCTGGATTTCAATTAAGCAGAGCACCTTCTTCCCATCCTCAGTTGGTCAGGTTGCCATGGCAGCAGGCATACTGCTATCTGTAGCCACCCCCACCCCTCTCAACCTGCCGCTGGCACAGGCGATCCTATGAGCTCCGCTGAGCCCAGACCTGACTTCTCCACAGGCTCAGGGCTACAGTGGCATGATGTAGGACAGATTTTGGGGGGGAGGTGAGAACTTGCCACTTCAGGTGGTTTATGATGGGTAAATGCTACACTCTAATAACTTCAAGAAAATCTGCCAGACAGCTCTGTCTGGGTCAGACGTTCTGTTCCTGCTCACGTGCTTTGGACTGGATTCAGGAACTGTATGAGCTAAGGCATCAGAGGTTATGCTATGGGCAGAGCACACCTCCGTGCCACCTCCCCTTAGCACTCCTTCACCCAGTGTCTTTCCAGGGGTTTCCCGTGGGTCCTCCTGGAACAGGGTTTCTCAGAGGGGGTTCCGTGGGCTTGCTGCACTGACACTTGTTCCCATGTTCCTGGTTTGATAAATGGAGGAAGTTATGGGGTCTGTCACCCTAAGAGCGATTACAACAGGAGGAACACATCCTGGGCATAAGGTGATGTATTCCATTTGGTGCAAGGTGAATAAATGATAGTACGACTATCATTTATTATAGGACCCCTGAGCCCTATCCAGGTCTGTCATGAGTTCTAAGAATCAGCACTTTAAAAAAAAATTATATATGATTTTTATAGAAGTTGTTTAGGTGACATTTCTTTTTAAATTTTATTTTATTATGGTAAGAATACTTAACATGAGATCTATCCTCTTAACAGATTTTTAAGTGTATGCTACAATATTGTTGACTTTTGGTACAATGTGTACAGCAGATCTCTGGAGCTTATTCATCTTGCTTAACTGAAATTTTATGCCCATTGAATAGTAACTCCTTATTTCAGGCCTGTGGAATACTTCACCAGTTTGGGTGTCATCCTTGCACAGAGGCCATGCTAATCTTCTCTGTATCTTTTGTGAGCGCAAGAATCTGCACTTTATTCAAGCTCCCCAAGTGGGGATTTTTGTTGTTAGTTACTTGTTTGTTTATTTTTGCATGCTCAAGTTTGAGAACCGCTGTGAAAGACTCTAAACTTGGCCTGGGCTCAGTTCGGGTTCTCTACCATCCAGCTGCTCACAGACTGCTCCCAACACACCCACGTGGCCTCAGCCCCCCACCTCTCTCTGTGCGATAAGAGCTACGGTGTGGTTGAAGATAACTGGTGCTCCATCTCAGCCCTGGGGCCCTTTTTCACAGTTACGGTCAGTAGTAATCTGAACGTTATATGGAGAGTCTGTCCTTCTGAAGCCTTCATTTTCAGCAGGCATTTCTGCCTTTAGCTGAAGCTGAAAGACGACAGAGCTCTCAGCAGCCGCATCTCTCTCCTCCTCTGAACCTCTGCTGGAGAGCATTTGTTCTCCCAGGAGGAACCAGGCCATCCTTCATGTGTCCCTGTGGTCGCTGTCTCAAGAGGAACAGTATGAGAAGGTGTGTCCCCAGCCTGACAAACGATTCTGCTCTGCCCCATTAAATCTTCTCAGTTCCCCAGGCAGGGTCCGCCCTTTAACATGCGGACGGCCTCCTTCATCCCCACTGATTTCACTGATAAGTCCCGCTCCATTAGATTTCTCGTTTCTTTTACTCCTGCTGTCTCAGAATCAGTCCTTTTCTTTGCTGTGTTATCTCCAAGCAACCTCAGGTCAGCACAGACACCTTTGCCTGTCTGTCTCCCTTCTGACCCAGAACTTCTGCCTCAGGAAGCCAAGGGCTCAAGAATTCAGCCTCCCCTCCTGGGGTCCACACGGAGCCCTCTGCAAGTCAGTCAGGCGTCTCGGCAGAGTGCCCACTGGATTTCCACCCTTTGAAGATGTGGTGGCCCCCAAGTCTTAGCCAAAAATGGTAGCGAAGGAGATGTGTTTCCCCTGCTGGGAGCTGCATCCTGATCAGTCGATGAGTTTCCAGAAACCAGTTTTGCTCCTGGCTGTTTCCCTTCTTACCTGTCTTTCTGGTCAAATCCAGGGAGTATAGAGTGGTGCTTTTTCTTCCTGGCAGTTAGCTGTCTGATGCTATTTCATCAAGCCATTAAGTTTCAGTTTCCAAGGTGAATTTCTAAAAATCATATATATATACAATTTTTAAAAATATTAAACCTGAAAGTGGAAATATAATGGCTTAATGAAATAGCATCACATATATAATATATATGGAGTATATGGATCATGTATGTATTTATGTATATGTATGTGTGTACATATACCCTCTATCTATCTATCTGTCTGTCTGTCTGTCTGTCTGTCTATCTATCTATCCATCTATCTGTCTATCATCAATTTTCTCTGGATAATGAGCAACCAACAAGCATGCTTCAGGGATGCCTGTGACCTACTTTATTCCCATCTCCCTGGTTGTAACAATTTTTTAGGAAATGCAAACTGGTGTTAATATTAGCCTAAGTAAACTACAGTTACATGAGGAATCTACTATTGAAAAAAGGAAAGAAAATAAAATAGGAAGTTACTTTGTATTCCAAAGCCAAATAGACGCTCTTAAAGGGCACCAGCCCTCTCCTTTTATTGATGGAAAGTCTCTATTATCTTTAGCAGCAGGTGATCCTTTCCGAAAGTTGAAAATGTCAACATGATTGTGGAATTTTGAAAAGCGTTCACATTATTGCCAAGGCATGGTTCTACTCTGGTGACACAGGGAATTGGGAGTTGATGTTAGTTGAAAATTCTGCACCAAATCCTATCATGATAGAATTTTCCTTCTCCACCACGGACCTCTTGCTCTTTTGGATTTAAGTCAAGAACGGATTAGTGTATTTGCACACCATTAGCCTTTCTTTTATACTTTTATAAATGCAATACGAGTTCATTGTGGGAAGTGCCACGACGTGGTTTATATTGCCCTCACTGTGTGCCAGCCAGGGCGGTCCATGCCGCTCTCATCTACTCTCCACAGCAGTCCTATAGTAATAATATCATCCCCATTTGGGAGTAATACTATCATCCCCGTTTGGCAAATGTGGAAACTGAGGCACAGGGGGCATCCAGTGATATCTCCAAAGCTACAACACCAGGAAATGGTGGGGCTGGGAGAGCAACTAGGGTGGGTGGGATTCTGCTGCTATAGAGTGAGTGTCCACAGGGTCTCCTTCTTCAGAACCAGTCTTCCTTGCTGCTTTCTATGCAGTAACACGGTGAGTCCTCTCTGTCATCACCTTGGAGAAAAAGGCAAAGAGAGAAGCCTGAAGAGGTAAGAAAAGAGGAAAGTGCTAGAGAGCCTGCCTGCCCAGGACTTTTCCCTTGTCCCCCTGGTTTGTGCCTGCCAGAGGACTGGACGCCTTCAGCCAGCACGCCAGCAATTTATGCTGTGCCCACCTGTGCCCCTGCCTGCCCACACCCACTGCCTGTCCTTTGCTTTGATTGACAGTCCCCAGAAGAGGATCAAGAGAAACTGCCAGAGCACCTCTAATCAAATAAATTGATCATGATCTGATGTAGGCACATGTGCATATTCTCTCTCTCTCTCACACACAGAATGCATATGCTGACATGGCGAGTAACGGGAAACTTCTGGGACTCACAGCCGTTGTAGCTTTCTTCCCCATTAATCCTGGCGAGGGACACAGGTGGCTCCTGTGTCCGAATCACATTTGCTGACCTGGTGAATGGGGAGGTGGTGGCAAACTAGCAACCTAGTGCAAGACCTGCCAGGAATTTCCCCCATTCTGCCTCTCTAGTTGTGCCTACAGATTTGTCTTTCCATGGTCCACTCCCCACCCTCAGGTCAAACCTTGGCAGAAGTTTGCCATCATGTGAAGTGATGTGACTTGGGTTCTTTTTCATGGAGAACACCCAGTTAGGAGAGTGGTTTTTCTGTATTAGTTGGGACCTCATCCTTGTAGAAGTTGTCTTTTTCTTAACAGCGTGGATGGCTATGCTGAAATTTACCTTTGCACGCTGTCTGAAATGTTTCTTGAACAGATTAATAGCATGAAAATATTGTTGGGGAAATATTTAGCTAATTAAGAAAAACTTTTAGAGACAAACATTTAGCTGCACTTACTAATGTGTAAATTATTTGCATCTCAATGATATGCTAATTGCTCCTTACTTATAAGCCCATGCTGATTGGAAATGAGCCCACCTAACCCATGAATGTCCATCAAGGCTTCACCTTTCTGGCTTTGTGGGTTATGCTAACAGAAGGCTTCTTTTCAATCAAAAGAATACAGATGGTTCTGCCCATTATAGGTTCTCTGTGACAGAATATCCTACATCCTCTTCCCCAGAAAAAGGACTTTCTCTGCTCATCCTTGTGGAGTGATTTGCCATTTGCTTCCACATTTTATCT
Organism: Ceratotherium simum simum; assembly: GCF_057802395.1. Taxonomy (NCBI): domain Eukaryota; kingdom Metazoa; phylum Chordata; class Mammalia; order Perissodactyla; family Rhinocerotidae; genus Ceratotherium; species Ceratotherium simum. The sequence goes on along the minus strand of NC_141915.1, from coordinate 53,899,993 downwards.
CCTGGAATTTCTTCTTGGTTAGTAGGATCATCTGTTGAGATGCAACTCACCCAGCTATCTCATCCCCAAATGATCCCTTGTTAGTCTTTATGTGATTTTCTTGAATCAGATCAGTATCTGGGAGCCTTTAGTCTTGGTGAGGAAGGGCTTGCCTGTGGGAAAGAAGAGGAAAGCAGAGGAGAGGGCCTGTGCCCACTTGCACACACTGCCTCCCTCATCCTCTGGGCTCCTCTGTCCCTGAACCTACTCTTCTCTGGATATACATTTGAGTGAAATGTGGGTGACCAAGACCAGGACTGGCCAGGTCGAGAAGATTGGCTACTTTCTTGGGCAGAGTGGTTAGTCTGCAAGAACTCACGGCCAGGGGACCATTGTAGGGAACTGGGGATTTGCATGGGCAGCAAGCCTCGGGTGAGAAGATGGACCTGAATGTGGACCTGAAGGCCAAGTTGAAGTCCTGTTTGCCCTCAGATGTCTGTTTTGTTCTGCAGCCTGGGGTGAAGCCTGCAGAGCTAATAGTCACCCGAAATTGGCTAATTACTTTGTAATTACAGGGTTCTTGCAGAGAGCAAGGCTACGCAAGGCTTGGAAACTACAAGATGGCTGAAGAGTTGAGACTGCCGTGGTGTATAGAGGTCACGAGTGCTCCAACAAAGGGTGCCTGGCATCAGGGCTGATGAAATGGGGCCGTCTCAGAGCCGTTGCTGGGAGAGACACTGACGTTGCGAAGTCCAGTGGTTTTCATATGCCAGCTGGTGGACCAGCTGCCTCAGCCCCACCCCCGAGCCCTTTGTAAATGCAGATTGGCAGGCTCCTCCCCCAGAGGTGCTAATCCAATAGGTCTGTGGCTGGAGCTGAGGATCTGGATTTTTTAATTCCTCAGATGATTCCGACACGAGGCCAGTTTCCAGAGGCACCAATCCGGTCCTGAAAAGGAGACTTCCCTGACTACGGGGCAACTAGAGCAGGGGGATTCTCCCTAAAACCTCTTCCTGTCCCCACTTGGAGGTGAGGGGCGCCACGCAGAGTGAGCACAGTGGGCATCAGAGCTGCAGCGGGCGGGTGGAGATGCATCCTGAGGCTTCTGCGTGGTGGAAGGAAATGTTCATGCCCCAAATGCTTCGGAGAGTAGGTCGAGGGAGGCCTCTTAGTGGAGGTGGTGGCTAGGCTGGAAGGGACGGAGACTGAGGTGGTGTGGTTGTTGAAACAGCTCAAAACTGGCTGTCAGAAGATCTGGGTTTCTATCCCTGTCTGCTACTTTATAGCTTCATCGTTATTAGTAAGATCACTCAATATCTGAGCCTAGGTTTTCTTATTTTAATCAGAACCTTTTTGGTTGCTGATGACAGGAATCAGCTCAACCAGCTGAAGCCAAAGAGATTTTATCAGTTCACTAGTGGGAGGGGTATTGAAAGCTCATGGAATCAGGGAGAGCTTCAGGAACAGGCCTCAGGATCTGGAATGGGGAACTTGGCACCATTGAGGTGACCTCTCCACCTGATGCGTTTCCCTTGTCTTTGCTTGGTGTGGCTGGGCATCAGTCCACAAGGGCGGTGTCCACAGGGCAATGCACACAGACCGAGGATTCTGATTGGCTGGTTTAAATTGTAAGTCCCACCCCTGAACTGACCACTGTGCTCTGGAGACCAGATCAGGTGTAGAGTTGGGGTGTTGAGTTTGGAGAGGTCTAAGGCTGAACACGTTAGTCTCCTCTGTCTGAGTTCATGAATCAACTGTAAGAAGCAAAGGAGGCGGGCCGGCCCCGTGGCTTAGCGGTTAAGTGCGCACGCTCAGCTACTGGCAGCCCAGGTTCGGATCCCGGGCGTGCACCAACGCACCGCTCGTCCGGCCATGCTGAGGCGGCGTCCCACATACGGCAACTAGAAGGATGTACAACTATGACATACAACTATCTACTGGGGCTTTGGGGAGAAAAAGGAGGAGGACTGGCAATAGATGTTAGCTCAGGGCCGGTCTTCCTCAGCAAAAAGAGGAGGATTGGCATGGATGTTAGCTCAGGGCTGATCTTCCTCACAAAAAAAAAAAGAAGCAAAGGAGGCAGATGGAAATAAAAAATTCGTCTTCGTTTCTGGTGAAGGTTAGGTTAGAGGCAATGGCTGATATACATCAACAGTGGGATTCATAATGGTGAAATGCAGAATTAGGCTGACTTACCTGCCAACTTACAGACACATCTGTGGGGCCCTCTGGGCTCTGGACCCTGTAAAACTTGCAACATGGAGCATTAGACCAGAAGTCGTACTACTCTGGGCACCCTGGCACTCAAGGGAAGGGGAAGGAGGCTGAACCATGCATGTCTGGGTTCTCCCCCTAGATTCATCTCTCAAGAAACTCACTCTGTCCCCTTGCAGAGGTGTGAAAAGTGGGACAAAAGGCCAAGAGTATTTAGGAGAAAATCCCTCATGGAAACAAGAGGAGTGAGGAAGAAGCATCCTACACTCCACCCAACAGGAGGAAAGACTGGTCAGTTACAGGAAGAAGCCAGAGTTAGGAATAATGGCTGGGTGGCTAATTGGAAGGAAGAATATTGGGGTAGGTCACAGAGCTAACCCATTCTTTATCTGTAAAATAGGATTTGAAAGACCCATAGAGTTATTTCAAATCTTCTTTTACAGACATAGGATTGAAATATACCATTTAAATTGAGCCTGAAGGACGAAGGGCTCAGAAACGACTCAAAGGATAACATTTACATCACAGAAGTCTCAGAACAAAAAATATTGGCCCTTTCAAGTTCAAACAACATTTGGCCAATTTTTAAGTGGCAATTTATAATTCCTGTCTAGCGGGCTTTTATTATTCTAAACACCAAAGCTCACTAGAGGCCTGGAAGGTAACAGATTGTGCCTGACTTTGAAATATTTTGGACAATAAGTACATCTTCTAATAGGAAAAATCTTGAGTGTGTATTCTTGGTTCTTTATTTGGCTACTGGAAATTCTGCATTGTGCCCATCTTCGCCTCTAGTAGTTAAAGGAAATTCGGTTGAGAACCATTGATACAGGGGAATATATAATAACGTAGAATATGTTCAGGCTTTATTGCTATGTAAAGCCATGTTTCAAACAGTACGATCCAATTAAAAAATGTGTGTATATATGTATGTGTGTTCATCTATACACATATAGTATAAGTATAAAAAAGATTGTCAGGATTTTTTAAAGGTGGTCACCTCTTTGTGCTTATTAATATTTTCTATGTTTCCTATAATGTCTGAGAATTTTTGTAGGTCAGAAAATATTTTAATAAATTTTAAGGGACAATAATGCTTTTTATTTTAGGACACAAAGAGATGTCGATTCCTCTGGGCAAATGAATTTGTTTCTCATTTAGTGGACATTCCTTATTTTATGAACAGTTGGAATGTGCTGTCCCTGAGGCTCATCTTGGGGAATTTCTTGGGCCAGGACACAGTTCTGTAAACACTGGCACTGGAAATAGCCACTCCCCCCTACTCGCTGGGGATGAGCGATCCTTTAGGCCAGCTGTGTCGGAGGCTGTGTCTGAAGGCATGGAACATTAGCCCTGGAAGGGGCCCTGAAGGCAAATTCAGCTCATTTACAGTTGGAAGAAGCTCAAACCTTTAGAGGTTGGGACTTTCCTAGAGTTACGTACCAAAAACTGGATATAGAGTTGGCCTGAGAATTCTATGCCATGATTCCATTCATTGAATTGTGTCTTTCTAAAGAGAGAGGAAAATCTGGTGCAAATTTAATGTAGACAAGTATATTGAAGACATAGATGTCTAAGGACATGAATCAGGCTTCCCTATGGTAGCTTTTCCCTACTCCTTCCTTCCCTCCCTCCCTCCTTCTCCCCCTCTAGCCGCTTAGCTCCTGAATCCCTTGACTATGTTTGGGACTCTCCCTTCCCCCCACTTTGCGAGTCTTGGTGGAAGACAGAGCCTGCCTTTCAGGATAGAAGTTGGACTTCTAGCCTCTCTTCAGGTGGTGGTGACTTTGGCTTGGCCAGTTGGATGTGCCTGATAGCCAAGGGGGCAGCTTTTCCAGCAGGAATGGCCAGCACTTGGGGCCAACAACTAAGCTAGGGCATGTGGTGTCTGGCATTGGGGATAGCAGGTGCCACCTTGAGGGTGTTACTGTGGCATTTTGTCAATGGACCAGGAAGTTGTGGTCTCCCTTGGCCCTGTCTGGGTTCCAGGATGGGTTCTGTGGCCATCCTGGGTTGGTTCCATGAGCCCCTCGGTACCTTTCCAATGAATGAGTTGGCTTCTGTTGCCCACCACTGAGGATGGTGCCTGGTAAACTCTCCCTACTGAAGCTGGACGTGGACGTAAATTCTCCTTTGCATCCAGGTGAAGTCTCTTAGTCTTCTTGTAATAAAGACAAAAAGCAAAACAAATTTCAGGCTTGTGCTTATCGTTCTTCCTTTGTTGTTATCTCCAGCGATTATCCTGTATTCCAGTGTTAATTGTTTGCTTCCCGAAAAGCAAGGAAATCCGTAAACCAAGAAATGTTTATGGAATTTCAGTCTCACTTAAGCCTTTTTAGTACTACATTTTCCTTTCAGTTATGTTTGTTTCAGTTTCAGTTTGTCTTTGACAAAAGAATGATTTTGTTTTCCTATTGTAGTTTGCAGAATATAATGCTCTTTGTTAATATTGGCAATATGTATACTCTCTTGATTGTAGCAGCTAAGAGTTTTCATTAATCCTGTCATGTTTTGATTCCTGGTGACCGACTCTCAGGATAAGATTGGAAGTGCTAGATATAAATAAGGGGAGAGATTATATAGAGTTAGACCATACACAGACCCTACATAGACGCTACATAAACTTAGGAAAGATGAGAGAATGCCTTAGTTTGGGGGAATTTGTTTTCTCTCAATTCTTCGCTGGTGGTTGTATTTCCTTGTGATGGCCCATAGCCTCTAAGAAAAAAAAGAGGATTTTTATTTGATGTAAGGAAGTGATGGTTCCTATCAAGACAATTCAGTTACTTTTCACCTTCTAGTCTTAAATTCCTTTGCCTTTCTCACTGTGTGTTTGGAAGAGAGTCATATTTATCCTTAGATACCCAGATGTAACTAAGGGTCAGGTACCTCCCTGTCTACTGCTTTGAAACACCTCGTTAGGCAATAATATTTGGACTGAAGTAAATTGAACTACAGAGGAAGGACCTTGACTAACTTGTAGTTGGGTGGTCTAAAACATTAATTTTTAAAATTTAGTTTGTATTCAGGGTGAGAGTGGAGGGCCGTATGGCTTGTACAGTGCAGACTCCTGGGCCCCTCTCCAGGGGTTCTAGTTTAGTAGCTGCCAGAGTGGAGTCCAGGAATCGGCATTTTAGATGCTCCCACCATGACCCTGCAGTGGATGGTGTTCACTCCACACTTGGAGATATAGTGGTCTAGGGTCTTTATTCTCAGCATTAGAGAAGATGGCAGAGCAGCATTATGTCAAAGGCAAAAAGTGAGCCAAGTCACAATTGTTAATATTAGCAATTGGACATGAGCCCTGAAATAGGTGTTCTTCTCTTAGATGTCTCCTCCTTGACCTGGTAATTTACAACCATGTAAGTGAAGCGAGGAGCTACCATCTTTGTGGGAGAGGCTGAGAGTCCTTTGCAAAGCTCTTATAAGCATAGTGTTCTCCAAAATGCCCTTTCTCTGCGTGTGCTGGGACTGTTTTGAAGCAAATGTTTTCTGCTGGTGGACCCTTCAAAAGCTACGGAGGTCTCTTTCCCAGCAGGGTGTCTGTACAGGGTGGGCTAAGAAGAACTGTAGAGACAGCTCTGCTGTCCCCTTGGGATTTATTTTTCGACCATAATTAATTCATCAGGAGTGAGTTCACATTGATAAAATGGTTGTTTGTCCCTTTAAAGTAGAAGAGCTGACCTGGTAGGTGGGCATTTTAATCTTACTGGAAATTTTGGCTCCGTTGACTGAGAGTAGAAATTATTTCCTCACTTAGATGTTTGGAACAAGCAGTGTTTCAGTGGGTGGTTTGCTTAATGGATGAGAAATCTTTAGCTAATGGTGAACCCATCTCTTCTTCTGATGTACATTTAATTTTTACCAATTATGCAAATCTATTTGTCTCTGTGTTGTCACTAAGCATTGCTTATTCATAAGCATCAAAGGTAAGGCATGGATTGCTTTTGGTGCCTGGAAAATATGTACTGACTGAAAAGACAAGGGAATCGAATCAGCCTCCTGACACAGGCAGCCTTTGGCCCTCTGAAAATCATGTGGCTTGTGATTATTAGAATGATAACTGGATATCAATTATAGTTACAAAGATTGTAAGTAAGTTTATCATCATGTTCCTTAAACTCCAGATCCTTCTCTGCCTAAAGGCTAATAACTAAGTATAATAAATACTTCAGTTATCTTCCCATGAAGCTTCCGTGGTCTCTAACGGAATCTTTTCCTGCCCTGGGTGATACATGACTCATCAGTGCATCCTTGAAAGGTTTTACGCTGAGACAAACGTGTGGCTGCTTTCAGAGTCGACGGCAGTCAGTTTGCCTGACTTCTTCCCACCCTAGAACTCAGACCTTAAATTGGGCAGAAGTAGGACCGTCAGATAAAATACAGGATACCCAGTTAAATTCAGATTTCAAATAAGCAGTGAATACTTTTTAGTATAAGTATATTCCATCCAATGTTTGGGACATACTTAAAATATTTGTTTTATCTGAAATTCAAATGCAACCGAGCATCCTGTATTTTTATTTGCTAAGTCTGGAACCTCTAGCAAGGGTCCTGTCCACACTAGCTTCTTTTTGCTTTATGTACTGTTTGCAAAACTGCTGTGTTGCGTACAAGAATCCAGGGTTGTGGAGGGAAAGAAGACTAAGAAAGCAAGAGAAGCTCTCAGATATCCTCAACTTTCGAAGAGTTTTATTCCAATATTAAGAGAGAACAGTAGCTTTTGGGACCATATCAGATAGTGGATAAATGAAGCAGATAACCCTTTTTTTTAAAAAGGCTAAATTATGGTGTCTTGAACTCTCAAAAACGGATTTAAAAAATGGAGGCTGAAACTCTAGCGGGGCCAGGTGGAAACATCTGTCTGATGTGTAATAATACCTGCTGCTCCCGGGGAGCTCTCATTAGTCACTGACAAACCCAAGTGGATCACAGGAAAATTACCCGTCTCTGTAAGGAATTAGCTAATCATATTATCATTACTTGAAGAGGCCTCATTTGGACAGAAGACCTTTCACAAGAGAGGAAAGAAATATGCCTGAAACTGTGAAAAATGTTCAACTTCACTTGGAGTCTAAGAAATACACATTAAGGGAAATGTCATTTCCCCCATAAATGAATACATTTATTTTTAAAATGAGAAATACCCAGGCTGACTAGGAAATGGCGTGAGAACTTGCAGGCTCTGCTCATGGGAGTGTAAATGGCACAGCCTCTCTGGAAATTAGTTAGACAGATACATCAAGGCCCTTTGATCAACAGTTCAATTTCTGGGAACTTTGTCCAAATTTCTGATTGTTTATGTAAGTTAAGAGTTTTACGGTGATATTTATGAGGAAAAAAATTAAAAATAACCTAAATGCCCAATGGTATGAGAAGGTAAATAATACTTGTATTCCTTGAAATGCTTGTATGGTTTTTAATCATATGGGGGAAATGCTTGTGTTATGTTTAGTGGGAACAAAAAGCAGTCTACAGTTATATGATATCTCAGGTATGTAAAACCACATGGAAAATCATGGAAGGAAATACACCAAACGTGATATATTATTTTTTTTAGGTGAGGTGATTATCTGTGATTTAAATTTTCTTCTGTGTACTTTTAGGGTTTCCAAGTAATATGCATTTATATCTTTATAATCAGAAATGAGGTTATTGGCAGGAGTATTTTATTTGGGTCACTCTCTCAATAGTGAGATGGATCAAATGGCTGACCAGCCCTGCTTTGACCACTTAAGCCCATTTAACTTATTAAATTCATGAAATTTAAATGAATGCTCTGCTGTTGGTTTTATGCCAAGACTTCACATTTGCAGCATATATGTTGGCAGTTCAAAGGGGTTCTAGAGGATCTGAGGACGTTCCTGGGTGAGTTGCCTTGTAAGGCTCAGAGAAGCTAAGGAATTTCTCCTGGGAAAAGCACCGTAAGCATCATTTTTCCTTCTTGCCTTACATTGTCTCTTGCCAAATGATAGATTGATTGGAATTATATTGCCAATCCACAGCACTCCCACCTTCCCAGTTCCTGAAGTTGAGTCACATCTCATGTGTCCAGTGGGGTCTAAAGACAGCATTTAATGCTGAAATGTTGAAGGGTCTGAATCACCCCCTTGAAAATCTTCTTTCTCTCAAACCACCGGGACTTGGCCCTAGGAAGATCAAAAGTCAAAAGAATTAATTTGTTTTATTTTTCTCTCCATTTCAACTGACACCTCTCCTTTTTTGGGAAATGGAAGCCAAAATCAGTTGGAAGAGGTGGTAGTGGACGGTGGAAGGGAGCAAGGGGTAAATGAAGGGAATCTTCTCAGTTTATTTTCAGATGCATATGCCTGCATTTGCATTTGCAAAATGCATGTGTGATACAGCTCCACTCTAGCTCAATTTTCGGAAACTTGTTGGCCGACGGTTAGTTACAAGCAAGTACCTGAAAGATTTAAGGATCTTTGCGTCAAGATTCACCTCCCTCCATCTGCAATAGGATTTTTTCCTCCGTGCCGAGCTCTGTTTCTTGGGATAGGTCGGCCCCTCTTACATATTCCAATGGTATATATGAATCATGAAGCAATAAACAATGAATTAGTGTCCGAAGTCAAGGAGGTACTTTCCCTTGGTCGTGCCCATTCTTGGTGGGAGGGAGCAGAAAGAGTATGCCCCCATGTGGCAAGAGTGAGGCACTGCATCATTTAGCATCTGGAAAAGACAGAGCAACCATTCAAACTCGAATAAAAAAGAAATGGTTTCACAAACAATAGGCTTAGAAATAAGCAAAATGCCCTCAAGCCATTAGAAACCAGAGTCACAGAGGCTAAGAAATTTAGAACATATTTCTGTGTTTTAAGTGAAACAAGTGGAATATGAAACTCTACGTTAAAATGTCTAATCAATAGTAATAGCTAACGTAAATTGTGCCAGGCACTGTGCCAAGGTCTTTTACATATATTTTAGTTCTCATAACAACCTTACTAAGTAGATATGATTGTTAAACCCATTTTACAACCAAGGCACTGAGGCACAAAGACAGCATTTGCCTGAAGCCTTATGGCTAATAGTTGACAGAGCCGCAATCCCAGAGTTGATGGGGCCATGATCCCGTGGTTGACAGAGCCACAATCCCATGGCATCCAGTGTAATCTACCATGTGTTCTCTTCATTTGCACTGACTGCAAGTATGTAAAACATAAAGGTGCATGAACTGGGCAAGAGGTAGGGACAAATGACAGTCATTGTGTTAAGGGTATTGGGGACGTTTTCTCTTTGGGGAATGGTTTTTAATATAGTCACGTTTACAGCTTTACAAAAAGGAACAGTGTGAGAGTTGTGGATAGGTTTCATTTTGAATGTCTCTGAGCTGGGGGGATTTCTGCCAAGAATGGGACAACCACGTTGACTCTGTCTTGAGTTTCCATGTGACTGTCAACAAGGGCCTTCGTGGGCCTTGGTTTCTCTAGGTGCCAGAGTTGATGCTAACCAGTGTTGAGTAATTAGTTCATGTTCAAATTCTGCATTAACTATATAAAGGAAGCCATTCTCATCCCATAAATGATTAAAGAAACAGAACCAAATTCTTAGCAAGCGTTGTCACACTCATGTTGATAATTTCTTCTTCCCCAAATTATGCTGATTCTCTGGGAAACAAGAAAGAAGGAAAAATATAAGTAAATATAAGTAAAGATCTTCCTCTTTCCCTGCTTTTGATCAGCCTTTGGATTTTGTTTGTGCACGTATAGTACCTAGAGGATACGTATCGCCAACTACTCTTCCTTTTTGTTTTGTAACGGGTTTAGGAAGAAGGTATTTTTCCAGGGGTTTGAAGTTTTCTGCGCTGAGCAGATGAGGATTTGCCTATTTGTGCTAATTCAACCGAATCATCTCCAGTGATATCTTGGGGATATTTTTGAAGCTCTCGAGGCTGGTGATCTGTTAATCAGCGTTGCCGTATTCATTGGAGCCTGAGGTTCCGTCATCGGTCCTATTAGATTGGGTCAATTACATCATCACGGGGACAGCAAACATCCTGCCTCCCTGGTGGGACCGGTCCCACGGGTTGTGAAAGCAAAGGTTAACTTGGCATTCATCTAGCAAGATGTTCTCAGTTTGAGGTCCTTACATCCATAAGGATTCAAAAATTATTTCAAAATCATCTGTCGTTTTGCTGGAGAGAAGATTGTAGCTTCCACTGTACTTTCAAAAGCAGTTGCTGATCCAAAATGGTTTAGAGCCACTGATCAAGGCCTTTAACACTTCACAGGGGAGGAAGTGGAGCCCTCAGGGGGAGGGGGCTTTCCCAGGCAGCAGGGTTGGCTCATGGCCCCCCAGCTTGTGTCTGCCGGACCAGGTCTGCTTTTGCTCTCTGAGGCAATGTGTTGGGACAAGAATCACATCCTGTGTTTGGGGGCAGAGGAAACCAGGAAGCAAATGTGTCACATAAGGTCACCCTGTGATTCAGCAGGGAAAGTGAGCCTTGGCTCCGTCTGTCTGTTCCCCTGTGGTCCTCATTCTCAAATGAGGCAACGCGGTGCCTCTCCGGGAGAGATGAAGTGGGGGGATGACGGGCTGAGCCCCAGCAGGGGGTGCCTTCTTTGTGTGGATTCATAGATGCTCCAGTTTAAAAAAAATTTTTTTTGATGTTGAGCAACTTTGAAGTCTTTCTACTTTCCCAAAAGAATTGTAACCCTGTGTTCCGTAGTTGGTGTTAATAAATATTTTCTACTTACAGCTGCTTTACACTTAGAGATAGTAGGTCTAGTGGGTTAAGAAACAATGTTTTCATGAAACATCTTCAGGTTTGTCTGTGAGTGGGAATGATTATAAATATGAGATTTGCACTGAGCCCTTTCCCCTCTGGTGTCAGTCAATGCCGGCTCACCAGACCCTCTCTGCAACCTAAATATCTCTGAACTAAACATCTGAGATTTCAAGCTTCTAAATGTTACTTCAGGGACTGCTCCTGCTACCTTTTCTGGCGAGCAAAGGAGCAGATCAACACTCTCTCCCTCCACCCCCAGTCAGCCACGGGGCCCTGGGTAAGAGGTGGCCTCTGGAGGCAAAGGACCTGGCTTGACTTCTGAATCCATCTTGGACTGACTGTGTGACCTGGGACCAGTGATCCACCTCTCTGCTCTTCAGGTTCCTCATTCATTAAAGGGAATGGTCTCTCCTTCATGGGGCTTTTGTAAGGATTGAGGATTAATTGAGGATGAGTTCTCAGTACCACCTGTTAGCCCATGTTGCTGATGACGTTTTCCATTTCTGAACTTGACAGACATCGGCTGTTCCATCCCTAGATGTCCTTCCTCTTTGCCAGCCCCTACTTCAAAAGTGCCCAAACCTTTCCTCTTTCAAGAAATCTCACCGGCTCTTGTCACTCTGGCACACCCCTACACCCCACCTCAGGCCTGACAATTGCCTCCATTAACCAGTCACCCTTTGCCCACGGCACTGATGTTTCACCTGTTGCGTGCGATGGTTTAACCAGCCTTTCCAGGAGTGGCAGGAAGACTCATTGCTCAGGATGCATTCGTACTCTCTGTAATGATTTATTTGGACTAATTTTCCTTGCTGCAGACTCATTAGTGGCTGTTACCAAATGGTGGCTTATTAAACTTTCACAAGTACGTCATGCGTTCACACCCTCCGGTTTCCCACTAGAGACGGCACCGACATCAGTTTTCACACATTAGGACTCCAAGGCGACGCGTGCATCTTTACCTCGATTAGTAACTCTTTATGCCTCTCAGTGTTCCTATTCAACACACGTATGGTGCTGGAATGTGCTAATGGTGCCCCCATCTCTGTTGCTCTCTGTGCATTATTTGCAGGAGATTCAGAGTCGGATCTTTGTGACGCTGACAAAAATAAGCACCGCCTTCAGCGCTTGTTAGAGAATTCATTTCTGCCCCTTAGATTTAAAGGGATTTATTTGTGTCTTCCCTGTCTGTCCTCTCTTAAATTATGAAGTCCCAAAGGGAAGAGTTTTGGGGTTTTTGTTGCCCCTATCAACTCCCACTGGAGGGCATCTAGGTCAGGTCTGTGCTCTCAGAGGCAGCCCAAGGAATCAGTGGTGTTCACTGACTGGTCCAGGAGACAGCCCAGCGCCCTTCGCCATGACGAGGCTTAGTTCCTAGACGGCACTCGGGCCTGCTCTGCTCGAGTCTTTAGTGTTTATGGGCTTGAAATCCCAGATGTATAGTTCAATTTCCCCATCAGCCTCTGCAGCCTGAGTCATCAGATATCGTCAACTCAGAATGCACAAACGCATCCCCCATGTGTGTACAGATACACGTGTGCAAACATACTTGAAAGCTGTCTGATATCAGAAGCAACAAAGGTGGTTCCGAGTGGCAATCACATGCTCGCACACGCACGCATTCTCACACACACAGTGTGGATTCCGCACAGTGACTGTTTGGCTTTGTCTTATGCAAGTATTGTCCATTTGAGACAGCTGCATTCTCAGAGGGCAGTTTTGTGACTTGTGGCTACTGACCATTGGAGGGCTGGCTTCCCTGCATTTCAGAGGCTTAATAAAAGGCCCCTTCTCCCTACGAGAGCTGAGATTCAGCTGTTTGTGGAAGCACCAACTGGGACCTGGGGAGGAGGGAGTCTGCTTGCCCTTTGGCGCTTTCTTACTCTTCAGGCTGTACTGGCTTGATGTGAGTAAACAAACACAAAATGATTTTCAAAAGAAGTGGTTTTTTTCTTTGCATGTTTTTTGAAATATAAAACAGTATTCCACCTAGGCAGGTTCATCCCAAAGGGGCATCAAAGATTTGATCAAGTTTACATAGTGAGATTCTGGTCTTTAAATGAAGCCCCTGAGGGGGTGAGATAAACAGCCTCACCTTGCTTTACAACAAGGACTGAGGAGAGGCCAGACCAAACGCCATGGTCTGAGATAAAGGAATCCCCAAAGTTGCCTCCTGTTTCTTAATTTGACTTTGGGAAAATTTTCTGCAGCTTTCAGCTTAGAGATGAGAGTTCTTTTGCTTGTGGAAAATGTGTAAATAGAGAACGAAGTAGAAACACCACAAGAGGGGCCAGCCCCGTGGCTCAAGAGGTTAAGTGCGTGCGCTCTGCTGCGGCAGCCCGGGGTTCACCGGTTCGGATCCCGGGCTCGCACCGACGCACTGCTTGGCAAGCCGTGCTGTGGCGGCGTCCCATATAAAGTGGAGGAAGATGGGCATGGATGTTAGCCCAGGGCCAGTCTTCCTCAGCAAAAAAAAAAAGAGGAGGATTGGCAGATGTTAGCACAGGGCTGATCTCCTCACAAAAAAAAAAAGAGAGAAACACCACAAGAGATCCCTCTTACCCTTCAGGTTGATGACCATTAACTTCAGCGCAGGATGTCCCCCAGCAGAGCAGAGTATCAGTCAGGCTTCTGCTGTTTCCTCCAGTGTGAGGAGCCACATAATTTATCTTCCAAATCAGGACGTGTCTCAGAGTGACAAGGGGAACTAATAACTGCCTGGGATAGCAAGCCAGATAGAAAGCCAGAACCCGGATGCGTGGTTGCCCTACTCTCAGTGGAGATCCTAAAAATCTGCTAGTGACCTGTCTGTGACATCTAAGTTACAATTTGCAGGTGCTTATGATAGAGAGACCCTCCTTTCCATTCATGCCACCACTTTATTTAAGATTTGCTCAAGACCCTCCTCTTCCTGGAAGCCTTTCCCACAAATCCATCCCATGCTGTGAGCCACAGCCTAGAACCTCTATCTCACTCTTGTTCTGTGTTTCAGATCCAGGCGATTTGCCTCCATTAGGGATAAACAGATAACCCTGGGGACCGTGGGTATTTGGGACAATCTGGCCCTAAGACATGACACCCTTCAAATATATGCCCAAAAGGGAGTTTTTAAAAGGAGAGTTAGCTCATGAACCAACCCCATGGATGGGGTACTGTAGTTGGCCCATGAGGGTCAGAATGTCCTATGGCACACAGGCTGACGTTCCTCTCTCTCTCTCTCTCTGTGGCTGCATGACTTCCCCTCTCTGTCCATGTGCATCTGCATCCTTCTGTCTGTCTGTCAAGCTCCTTCCTCGTCCCATTCTTGCATGGTCCATCGTGACTGCCCTTACACTACATGACCTTTCGGATTCAGAGTCCCGAGTCCTCCCACATTCCAGTCTCGCTTCCCTGGGGAGAGAATCTGATTGGCTGAGCCTGGCATCTCATCAGTTCCCCTTGAGTCAACGTGACCGGGAGAGCAGGTCACATCTGACATAATTCTCTAGGGCTATGGGAGAGAGGGAACACGTAGCAACAGCCACAGTCCACACATGGCCCTTTCGTCCAGTCTCTCATTTAATCCTCACAAACCCCCACGGAGTAGGTGCTATTATTATCCGGTTTTGTGAATCAGGAAACTAAGCCACAAAGAGGTAAAATGGCTTGTTTAGCATCACACAGCTGATAAGTGGATGAGTCAGGAAGTGAGCCAGGCAGCCTGGTTCCAGAATCTGTGCTCCCAATCACTACTCAATTTCTCTTAAATAGGCATTGCTAGGATATCCCATTTTCATCTCTTTTACTCTTTATAGTACCTGTACATGGGGCACTCAGTGTCCATTCAATGAATGTTTGCTGAATGAATGAATGAGGGAATGAAGGACTGAGGGATGAAGGGATAAACAGAAGAATACACGGTCCATTAGGAACTTAGGAAGTAGGCCATTTCCAGGTCTTGAAAGCTTCCTCCTGCTGCTGCTTGTCCGGGTACCAGCGTGCACGTTTTCAGAGTACTGTCTCTTGCCCTCCCTCTCTTTTTGCTCAGACAAGAGTGAGAATGGGGAGGCGTATCAGAGGAAGAAGGTGGCGGCCACCGACCTGCCAGAGGGCCCTGCTGGCCCGGTGCCTTCTCGAGGGAACGTGGCACAGCCCGGCGGCAGCAGCTGGAGGAGGATCGTGCTGCTCATCTTGGCCATCACCATACACAACGTCCCAGGTGAGCTCTTGCCCCCAGCCGTCCAGCCCCTGCGTACAGGTACAGGCGCTCTGTCAGCTCAGTTGCCTGGCTGGAAAAGGGGCAACGGCAATCATGATGCCGGTCCTTTTTTGAGGGGAGTGGGGGAGGGAGTGCAAATCTTTCTTGACTTTATTTTTTGGGTTACTTGTTCTGGATTGATCATTTTATGTTAAAACTTTCTGGGGGCTGGCCCGGTGGCTCAAGTGGTTAAGTGCACGCGCTCCGCTGCGGTGGCCCAGGGTCGGCCGGTTCAGATCCTGGGCGCGCACAGATGCACTGCTTGTCAAGCCGTGCTGTGGCAATGTCCCATATAAAGTGGAGGAAGATGGGCACGGATGTTAGCCCAGGGCCAGTCTTCCTCAGCAAAAAAAAGGAGGAGGATTGGCAGATGTTAGCACAGGGCTGATCTCCTCACCAAAAAAAAAAAAAAGACAACTTTCTGTTCCAGTTACTTCAAACAGTTTCATTCCTATTTCCACCTGTGAGTTCCTTTCTTTACGTCTTTGGTACCAAGTCATTTCGAGCATAAATTCATAACCACTGCATGATCACTGTGGGTGTGCCTTTTATAAACATGCGACGTCTCTGGTTCTGCTTAATGCTCTTTTAAAATATTGAATTCAGTAGAGTTTAACACTGACATTTGCCATATCTGCTTTCTTCACATGGGCATCTTTCTGAACTGTCCTTACCAATCCTTTCCTTTTTAGTATTTTGGAGTAATTTGTTTTGTGTCTTTGGATTTATTTTAATAGAAAAAAAATTTATTGATGTTCTATTTAAAAAATAATATATGTTTTAGAGTAACTAGAAAACACAGATAAGCATAAAAAAGGATAAAGATATTATAAAAAAAATAAATCAAGGGAACCAGAGGAACTCCTTGGGTTGCATTTTGGAATTCTAGCTCTACTACTCACTAGTTTATCGTGACAAATTCCTTGAGCTTTCTGAACCTTGGTCTTCTCATCTGTGAAATGGGGATAATGCTACTACTGAGGTAACTGGGATATTATTTACAAAATAAACTACATTTATTTTCATAATTAAATAAGATGAGATATGTGTGTGTGTACACACACACACACACACACACAGATTTGCTTGGGCCATATGAGCAGTTGAAAAATGGTAGTTGTTATTAGCATTAACAATTCTCCTGCCCTCCTTTCCAGCTGTGATTTCCTCATCTTGAGTTCCTAAACATTCTGATCCATCTTTCATTGTTTTGAAACTCGAGTTTGAGGAATGACCTTGCTCAGGGAGCATCCCCGGCTGATATATTATCTGAGTCCTTGCAGAGTTCATAATATCAACCTGTGACCCTGTTACAGGAGCAATGACTTGATTGGGCCAAGCTTGCTAGAGGCACATATTTCTCTTTGAAGCTCTTATAGATGTTGCTCTGTTATCTTCTGGCTTCAGTACTTGTGGAAGCAAAGGCTACAGCCAAACCGAGTTTATTCCTCTGTGGGTAACTTGATGTTCTTTTGCTTATACAATGAAGACTTTTTGGTCATCTTCAAAGAATGAAAATTTCAATATGCTATATGCTCCAGTATATATTAAATCTGTCTAGAACACTTTGCGTCCAATTACTGTTTAAGCTCAGATCTTCCTCTAGATGAGAAGCACTTTTCTCTATTATTTCTATCCTGATCTTAGGAATTTCTAATGTATTATCATATAGGCTGGTTTGCCCCAAATTTGTCTTCAGTATCTGTTTCTTCTCATTTCCCTCTTGGCTCTTTCCCTTTGGGTTGTGAGTAAGCTCTCTGGGTTGGTTTTCTTGAGCTTCCTATTCTGTATGCCTTGAGATAAAGTCTTATGTGGGACGCCAGTGCACTAAGTGGAGCAACGTGGACTTGTCCTGGTGGGAGGGTCTGGTCACGTTCACCCTCAGTATCTTAAATAGCGCATTGCAAGACCGAGGGCTCTGCGGAGGACAGCTTGAAAACCTCCACAGGCACTGTCAACCTGTTAAATGCTAATCATTAGAGAAAGAGAAGTTACTTGTGTTGTCTCTTCAGTCATAACAGTCACTGTCTTTCTGCCATTTGAGACTCCTTTAACCAGCTGAAAAAGAATGAAGATCTGTCCAGTGGGTTTAGAGCCAAAAGAGATAACCATACTAGCTTGAGGTATCCTGTGGTGATTCTCTGTCTACCTGCAGAACAAAAATTGTTGTAAGATCCAGATTTCATAGCAATGGACTGTAAGTACCCAGTACTCAGCTTTCTCATACCACCCTGCCACTGCCCTACTGTGTCCCATATGCTCAACTGGAATTGTTTCCTGGCTCATTTTGAGAGAAGGTCAGGGAGAGGCCGAGTACAGTCTCTTAAATGTTTATTGACTCTAGTAAGAACGTGGATTAAGGCCAGAAACAAAGATGTGTTAGTAGGAAGATGTGCAGAATGACACCAAAATTTGATGATCCTAAATCAGCATGGATTCAAGTATTCTTCTTCCCTAACAAGACACCCTCTTCTGGATCTTTGGCATGTCCAAGTCCAAGTTCAACCTTGTAATTCTTTTTTGGTGAATGCAGAAGTATCTTTTGAAATGAGGATCGAGTGGCTCAGAGGAATCTCAGCTGAGCTGTCTTTACCAGGAGCATGGTGGTGGTAGTCACTGGCTCAGTAAACTGGAGAGCAGCTGGCTTGCCTGGATCGAGAAGTTTGAAGGGAAATTTCTTTCCCAGTCTTGCCTTTATTAATTGCATTTTAATAATGTGCCCTAGATACTTGAGTTATATCAGTCATAAAACAGACCAAGATCCCCTGGCCTCCTGTAACTGTTATAGTAGGGGAGATAGACAATGAACATGGCAATAATAAGTGAATTATGTATTGTGTTAGCAGGTGGTTAATGCTAAAATGAAAGAAAAAGTTCAACAGCGCAGAGGAGGAGATACAGAGTGTTAGAAGAAAGTGTCGCAATTTTAAGTAGGGTGGTCAGGATGGGTCTTATTGAGACCTCCTTGCATTTGAGTCAGCCATGAAGATCTCTGGGGGACAGTGAGTATTCCAGACAGAGGGAGCCACCAGTGCAAAGGCCCTGAGGCAGGAGCCTGTCTGGCACCTGTGAGGAGTAGCCAGGAGTCCAATGTGGCTGGAGCAGGGGAATGGGAGGGAGAGGAGTACAAGGTGAGGGCAAGGAGGCCAGCCCTGCCCCAGGTGGAATTCAGAGGCACTGTTACTCTGTGGGAGATGAGCCACCCCACCCCGTTTGACTTGTGCCTTAGAAGGTTCTCTCTAGGTGCTGAATTCAGACTGGACTTTAGAGGGGCGAGAATGGAAGCAGGGAGACCTGTGAGGAGGCCACTGCAGGAATCCAGGTCAGAGACGATGGTGGCTCAGATCAGCGTGGTAGTGCTGGGGGTGGTGAGAAGGCCTCCCATCCTTGTCTGTTGAAGGGGGAGCCAATGGGATTTGCTGATGGATTGGGTGTGGGATGTAAGAGAAAGAGGGGAGCCAGAAGGAGCCCGAGGTTTCAGGGCTGACCGGCTGCAAGGATGGAGTTGCCGTCCACTGAGGTGGGAAGACTGCAGCTGGAGCAGGTTTTGGAGGGAACATCAGGAATTCAGTTTTGGACTGTGAGGTTTGGTTGCTGGTAGACATTCAAGTGGAGATACTGTCTAGGCAGTTGGATGTACGAGTTTGGAGTTGGGGAGTGAAGTCCAGATTGAAGGGATAAATGTGTGAATCATTGGCGTATGCGTGTTATTTAAACCCATGACAGTGAATGAAATCACCAAGGGTCTAAATACAAATAGACGCGTCTCCAAAGACCCTCCCTGGGGGGCTCATTCCTTGAGTCTGGAGCTTCTAACTCCAGCCTGAAGAGAAGCTCACCTGCCCGCACTTCCCCACCAGCTTCATGCCCTTTGATGAGAGTCATTTCAAGAGCTTGTCTGTCACCAGCTTGCCTTTGAAAAGGTCTTTTCTTTAACATTATCTTTTATAGTTTATTAAAAATTTAACCAGAGCTTTGACATTCCCTGAGACTCTGGGTTTTAAGATAGACTTTTCACAGTGACTAAATGGATAATTGATTTTTTTGAAGTTTTTTGTCTTTGCTGGTTCAGTTTTATATGTCCTGAGGATGACATTTTCTTAAAAAAAAAATTGTTTTTTAATGTGGAAGGAAAAAGGAAAGCTTGTTAGTTGAGTGTCCTGTCTCCTGGAGATTTCTGGAGTGGCAAGGACACACACGTAGGCATCTGCGCACACCTAGGGCACTTGGGTTTATATTTAATTCATATGTGCAAGGACAAATGAATTCTGAAACTTCTGTGGATCATGGTCCTCCTTAAGAATCTAATAAGAGCTACGGACCCTCTCACAAGAGAATGTTGCACACATAACAGTTTGCAGGCAGTTTGGGTGTTCACAGACCTTGTGAAGTCTATCCACAGCCCTAGAGCAGGAAAGAACCCATACTTAGAGGAACAAATGTGCAGGTGTGCCAGCAGTGTAAACATTTTAGGAAGAAACGGTAGTGACTGATGGAGGGCAGCAGATGTGAGCCTGGCTGGCCTGTGTGTTGGATGCAAATCATCCAAGGGTGGAGATGCCTCTCCACCTCATTCCGTGTTCCTTCTCTGGCTTTGCTTGTGTGCATTTGTGGGGTGGGCTGGGGTGCTCGAGTCCTCTGGAAAACGATATCCCGAGGAAAGGACATGTTTTCTGCAAAAGCAACCCCAGACTGTAGCCTTTTGAGCACACTGTCTGTTAAAGTGCTTTTCATGCAGTATCGTAGAGACTCAAGGGCTCTGAGCCTTCCCAAGAGTTCTGGGCCTTAGGAAAACAAGCTCCTTTCCGTGTCTGAGTGGAATTAGAAATCAACTAGCAATTGAGTTCCTACTAATCTCTTCTCACGAGGAGCTTATGGTCTCAACAGCGCACTGTTCTGTGGCTTTCTGCATGAGAAAGTTAAATTCAGAGCTTAAAGGGAATCTAGAGGTTCGCTCATTCAAACCCTACTCCATCTGAAAATTTAGAGGAGTGTGTTAAATTACCACGGTGGTTCCTTCCAGCCCTGGCATTGGACGATTCTGTGAAAAATAATACAAATAATACAGTGTTACTTTCATTTATTTAACAGAGTTGTCATCCTTCCTTTGTGACACCTCACTATATCCTGTGTCTGTTTCTGTCATGATAGTCATCACCCTGAATGGCAAATATTTAAATGTGTTTGTTTCCCCCGATAGATGGAGCTCCTTGCAAGAAGGGCCATGCTGCCTTCTGTTTTGGGTCCCTTCTTAGAATTCATATTGAATCTCAGTATATATTCGAGCACCTGGAATGACTGGTACGTGGTGGCACCTAAACACCGTTCTAGGAGAGGAGAGGCCATTCGAGAGGCAGGTGTCCCAGCTCCCTTTTCACCTCGGCCACCAGGTGGCCTAAGGGATGATTTTAACTTCTGTGGGTCTCTGGGATACAGTGGGCTTTCCTTTGTGTTTGAAGTTATTTCTAAAGATCCATAGAAGAAGAGGCTAGATGAGTTGCGTGCTTTTTATTTTCCTCTCATTAGAGTCAAGAGTCAAGTTCACTTTGCTGGTTGTTGCTGTGACCTAGACAGAGCTGGGGGACACTGCTTGTGTCTCCAGAACAGCATGATGGCCAATTTTAGTTATTTGGCTTGGCTTCATTGACCTCTCCTAATAGACCACAGTTCATGACTTTAAATGAAATTCTTGAGGTTTTAATTAGAAGTGATTTTGTTTCAGGGAACAAAAACCCACAAATTTATACACCAAAATGTTAACAGAGGTTGGGTATTCCTGGATTATGACTGATTTTTATTTTCTTCATGTTTTTGTGAGCTCAGCTTTTCTGTAATGAATATTTATGACTCGTGATCAGATAGAAATGTTTTTTGGAGGGTGGATCTCTATCACCTAATCACCTCAACACCCGTAACGCCCCCAACACACGAAAAAGTGTAGAAGTAAGAGTTATTCGTTTACGGCTGAGATAATCTTACTGGGGTTGTTTTATTACAGGTTGGAAACAATGAAGGGTTGTATTAGCTTCCTATGGCTGCCATAATAAATTATCACAGACTTAGTGGCTTAAAACAATCCAAATTTATTCTCACAGTTCTGGAGGCCAGAAGTCTGGAATCTGTTTCACTGGGCTAAAGGCAAGGTGTAGGCGGGGCTGTGCTCCCGCTGGAGGCTCTAGGGGAGAATCCGTTCCTTGCCTCTTCCAGCTTCTGGAGGCTGCCCACATTCCTGGCCCTGTGGCCACATAACTCCAGTCTCTGCCCCCGTGGTCACAGTGAGTTCTGTTCTGTGTCTAATCTCCCTCTGCCTCCTTCTTATAAAGAGTCTCGTGATTGCATTACCCACTCAGGTAATCCAGGATCATCACCCCATCCCCAGATAATGCAGGATAACCACATCTGCAAAATCTCTTGTCATGAGAGGCAGCATTCACAGGTTTCAGGGATTGTTGGTGGTGTGAGCCTGGGCGTTCAGTTCACCCTGGTGTGGTCTCCACAGCTGCAAGGGTGGCTTTGGAGGGGCAGCACTTAGAATTGCAGGAAGGAGCCAATAGCTAGAAAAGAGAACTTAATGAGTCTTCATTTTCCTGGGACAAAGACTGAATAGAAAATTCTATTATTAGATGTGGATCTTTCCATGGAAAACACTGATGCAACAGCCTCTACTTCACGTTGCTCTGCTTCTAGAAACCGGAGGGGTGTTCTCCGTGGCCAGAGACCCTGGCTCGTTAATGAGTAAGCCAAGCACCACTCAAAGCCACAAATCATTGGCGGTAATAAAGTACACTGATAATACTAGAGGCTGCCACTTACTGGGGCCTTTTAATGTTCCAGATGTAAGGTACTCTATGTATGTGATTTAGATATTTGTATCCCTGTTTTATGTCGTAGACACGGAGACCCAGAGAGATTAAAGACCAAGGTCAAGGTCACAGAAGCAGGTACAGGGAGAGCTTGATTCAGGCTCATCTCCAGTCTGCCTCTTGCTACGGTGAGCTACATTTCTTTCCTTCCAGTGGATCACAAAGGTTCTCAGAGGTGGTTACAGAAGACTTCAGGACATGCCTCTCACTTTAGGAAGCTCGCCACCTTAGACGTTGATGCCTGTGGCGCCACGTTGGCGTGTTGATGTGATTGTCACTCTAGATGCAACAGGCTCAGTTGAGCAAGGAGATCTGGGCAGAGGAGACCTGGACGGGAAGCCTCATCCACACACAGGGCCTGTCACTGTGGGCGCTCTGCAGATATGTGTAGAATGAACGCCCGTGCAGCCCCCACACACCCATCACCACCGCCAAGTGAGGGCGAGGCAGGACCCCAGCGGATCGTCAACCCTTTAACCACATCAAAGAGGGTGACGTGAAGAGATGGGACAGCATGGGATTTAGAGTCAGGAAGGCCAGGGCTTGGATCCGGGAGCTGCCAAGTGCCTTACTAGCTGAGTGACCTTAGGTAAGATCATGGGAGTCTGTTTTCCCATCTGTAAAATGCAGAAATATCTATCTCGCAGTTCAATATTAAGTGAGATGACAGCGATGGCAGCAAGCAGGGCACTCAACATGTTATCTGCTATGAAGTGCATATCACGATGCCCAGAACAGTGGGACCTGAGAAATGTTAATTCCCTCCTGCCCTCTCCTCTTCCCTTATACCTCTCCTCCCTCCTGCTTTTGACTTCACTTCGCTCCTCAACGATCATTTGGTTCTGGTCTTGGTGGTCTCGAATGGGACCGTCTCAGATCACTTTTATTTTCATCTCCAACAGGTTATATTTGAAGATGCTTTTCCTTTACCCCAGGAGTTTGGAAACACTGTAATATTCTCCTTTAATTATCTGTGTCTCGGTGGGAAGCCTGACATTATAATTAGCGCAGGCTCCTGTCTAGGATGACATTTTGCTCAGCATATCGTGTTCCTGTTTCTGTGCTGTCGCAGAAGTGGCTAGCACAGTCCTTAATTACACTGTTGGGTTTGAGCCTGAGAATGGACATGGATGCCCAGAGGGTGAAACTGCAACTCTGGGATCCCTGTGTGATCCCCAAAAATGTGACAGGGCAACTGTTAGATTCGCTATCAACTCCTGCCACGTGCTACAGACACACAGGTGCCCGCGCCCTACTCTCTGGCCTTCAGATCAAGTAAGCTACATTCTAAGGCTGCACGGGGATTAGGGTTAAAATCGAGACTCATTTCCATACTAAATTTGTATCCTCCTCCATATTATGTAAATTAAAGAAAAAAATCAAAGCAAGAGAGTTTGAACACATTTTTGTGTTAGGACTCAAAGTTTCCAGTAACTTCCAGTTGTCTTTCTACTATGGCCAGGCAGGTATTGGCTAGAACATGGTTTTAGTGAGGTCTTCTAGACTTGTGTGGTCCAAGACAGCAGCTACTAGCGACATGGGCAAGCAGAGGCTTTAGAGTCAAAAAGGCCGGGGCTGGATCCTGGAGCCACCAAATGCTCTACTATTTGTCAGAATTAAATAAAATGCAAAATTTAGATCCTCAGTCATACTTAGCCACATGTCAAGTGCTGAATAGCCAGCCATCTACAGCTAGTGATGCCTTATTGTACAGCACAGATACAGAACAATTCCATTATCAGAGAAACTTCTATTGGATGGCATTGCTCTAGACTCTTAGCAAAAAATGTAACTTCACGAATTGTTTAGAGCCTACCCAAGCTTGTCTTGGGATGAGTTCTATCTAGGGGAGACATTTTGTTTCCTGAGACAGCTGTTCTCAGTCATGGGGTGTGTCAAAAATATATTATGAATAAAATACTTTAAATGTCAAAAATTGCAAATAATTAATTTTTTTAATAAATTAAGGGTGATACAGAGTCATCCCTGTGGTACCAATCACTCTTGTTCCCTTCGGTTCTGATCTGGTTTCTTATTTCTTGAGTAGGGGACAGCAAGGGATGAGGGTGGTTTGTGCAGGGGAATGTGCAGCAGGCTTGTCATCATGTTCATGCCTGATGTTGGGGGAACTGGAAAGAGCTGCTCCAAGGACCAGCTCATCATCCTCTCCTCTGGGTGTTATGGGTTATCTGCAAATAGACAGACACATCCCCATGCCCCGAGCAAGGCAACGTCATTGGTCTGTGTCGGCTTAGCCCCCTCACAGAACAGCTTCTCCCAACTTGACTCGGATTTTGAAGAAAGGACATTAACTGTCATATGAAAACCACTGCCACATTTATTGTCATATTTTTGCCAGAGACATTGCCCAGTATGTCACCCAGTGCTCCTAAATAAGATACTTATTTTAGAATGCACTGCCTGGAAAAGCTTGGCCTCCCCTTTGAAAACAATATTTATAATTTATTGTGTATATCTTTTTTTCTAACCTTTGCTGCCAGGAAGCACAGAGCCCCATTCGCTGCTTCGATAAGAATGAAATACATTCTTATGGTCTGATTATCTGAATTCTCTCATTTTACAACCTATTGTTCTAGTGCACTTTAATCCATTTCAAAAGGAGAGAGGTTGTTAATTAATCGGCGCAAGTGATTTTATTCCTTTGTTGCTAGTTTTTTTCATTTTGTTTCCTGGGCACAGATTATATTTCTAACCAGATGCCTGGCCTGAAAAATGCTTTTCTCTGGTTATAGTGGAGACCAGGTGAGAAGTGATGGTTTATACTGTTCAACCAATCAATCAACCAGTACTTTCTGGAGTACTTTCTATATGGGAAGGATCTAGATCACCCCTGTCCAATAGAAATATAGTGCAAGGTATATATGTAATTTTCAATTTTCTAGTAGCCATGTAAAAAAAAAAGTGAAAAGTAGGTGAAATTAATTTTTTAAAATATATTTTATATAACCTAAAATAGCCAAAATCTTATTATTTCAGCATAGAATCAATATAAAAAAATTGAGATGGGGGGCCGGCCCGGTGGCGCAGCCGTTAAGTGTGCACGCTCCGCTTCAGCGGCCCAGGGTTCACAGGTTCAGATCCTGGGCGCGCACCAACGCACCACTTGTCAAGCCATGCTGTGGCGGCATCCCATATAAAGTAGAGGAAGAGGGCACGGATGTTAGCCCAGAGCCGATCTTCCTCAGCAAAATGAAGAGGATTGGCATCAGATGTTAGCTCAGGGCTGATCTTCCTCCCAAAAAACAAAGTTGAGATATTTTACATTCTTTTTTTCATTCTAAGTCTTCGAAATCCAGTGTGTTCTTTACACGTCTGGCACATCTCAATTTGGATGCCCAGTTTTCAGTGGTTCAAGTGAACTATAATCCTAGTCCTACCAAGACAAAGCTGTGTGTAATGCAAAAAATATTTTATATTTCTTCAGTTTTCAAATTTAAACTTAAATTAATTAAAATTAAATAAAATCACTCATTTTCTGTCACACTAGCCAAATTCCAAGTGCTTTGTAGCCACACGTGGCTTGTAGCTGCCGTGTAAGATGGCACAGATCTAGATATCCTGAGATACAAAAAAGAATAAAATACAGTGCTTGCCTTGAAAGAGCTTCTGATCCAACAGAAGAGAGGAAGTTTATACACACACATTATAACGCAGTGGAATGAATCCATCATCACAGGGAGTCATCACAGTATAGGCAAGCCTTCAGAGCAAGGGTGTCATCTTTCTTTTGGGTTGGTGAACATGGAAGACTTTGAAGATGGTGCGATTTAAAAAATAATATTTACGGGGCCAGCCCCACGGCATAGTGGTTGGGTTTGTGCTCTCTGCTTTGGCAGCCCGGTTCATGGGTTCAGATCCCGGGCGCGGAACTGTGCACCGCTTGTCAAGCCATGCTGTAGCAGGTGCCCCACCTATAAAGTAGAGGCATATGGGCACGGATGTTAGCCCAGGGCCAATCTTCCTCAGCAAAAGGAGGAGGATTGGCAACAGATGTTAGCTCAGGGCTAATCTTCCTCACCAAAAAAAAAAAAAAAAAAACAATTTACTGCTTTAAGAGTTGCGATTGAGGGGCTGGCCCAGTGGCACAGCGGTTAAGTGCGCATGCTCCGCTGCAGCAGCCCTGGGTTCGCAGGTTCGGATCCCAGGCGCTCACTGACGCGCCACTTGTCAAGCCATGCTGTGGTGGCGTCTCATATAAAGTAGAGGAAGATGGGCACGGATGTTAGCCCGGGCCAGTCTTCCTCAGCAAAAAGAGGAGGATTGGTATCGGATGTTAGCTCAGGGCTGATCTTCCTCACCAAAAAAAAAAAGGAAAAAAAAAGAGTTGCGATTGAAACCAGCCCTTGTAGGACTGATCGCCAGTGTTTCCATCCACAGTAGAGGGGATTGGAGGAGGCAGCAGGAATGCCCTGCACAGAGGCAAGCAGGAAGGGTCAAGGCCACTGGTTGGGTACCAGACTGTTCTCTTTCTTCCCACTAGTTAATGAGGTAACTAGGAGGTATCTATGGCCACAGCACCGACCCACCTCCCTGTGTGCGGGGCAGATCATTTTGTCTCAGGAGTCGTCTTTTCTGCCAGAATTTTATCACTGCTGTTCAGTTCAGCTGGGCGGCTACACCATAGGCCAAGGCTGCAATGAGAAATACCTTCAGACCCTTTCCTCCTCCTGAAGAAGCCACTCAGAGGATAGTCCCTACTGCACATGGGCCAGCTGCTGCTGTACTCATGAATCAGAGACATTACTGTGTCACTAAGTAGAAATTCCAGAGTCTCATGTGATCCACACTGGCTTTACGACGATCTTTGACAAGAGCTTGGCTTGTCTTTACTTCACTGTAAAGAAAATTGCAAGGGCCGGCTCCGTGGCTTAGCGGTTAAGTGCGCGCGCTCTGATGCTGGTGGCCCGGGTTCGGATCCCGGGCGCGCCCCAAGGCACCACTTCTCCGTCCAGCGCGAGACCGAGTCCCACGTACAGCAACTAGAAGGATGTGAACCTATGACGTAAAACTATCTGCTGGGGCTTTGGGGGGAAAAAAATGAATAAATAAAATCTTTAAAAAAAAAAAAAGAAAGAAAATTGCAGCTTTTCTGAAATCTTGGTTTATAAAAATACCTGGCACGTTTGCTAGCAGGATGATCCACCAAGGAACCATCTCATCTGCTGATGTGGCCTCATTTGTTCAGAAGCTGTAGCAGATAACAAGTTTAATCAATTGATAACATTTGAGGTGCATACTTTATAATAATAGTCCCAGCTCATTTGTATTCATATATGCTAATTTTAGTGCATATTAATTATGTATTTAATAAGTCCCTGTTTATTCTATTTTGTCTCCATTCCCTTGATAGCTGTTATGGTGTGGAGTTGAGAATAATTAAAATGTTACTTGTGTTCTGCAAATAGCAATTAACCAAGGATGAATTCTGAAATCAAAATTCCATGTTCTTTCCTTTTCCCTGATTAGATACAATGAGTGAAATGACACCTAAATGTACTTCTAGGTCTATTCTTCGCTCTGTTGGTTTGTCTCACTTTTCGGGGTGAAATTGCCAGTTCAGCTTCCCACTTAGCACACATGTGTCGTGACTTTACTTAAACAACTTCCATTGCTTTTGGCTCCCATGTTCTTGTTGACATGGAGACCCATTCAGAGTGATAAGCTCAGCACGGGGGTTTGGGAGAGGAAAGGAAAAGACAGGTTGCTCTGCACTGAATACACAAGGGGATGGAAGTTCTGCAAGTTCAGTATGTGTGAACCCCTTGGGGGCTTGTGATGAATCCAACCTTCCTCCAATACCTAGATTTCCAAGCTGTTTCAAACCACTCTCCCTTCAGTGGTTAAGCCACTGAAGGGAATAGACAACCCCATGGTCTGTGTTTTCTGCATATTACCTGCCCAAAGGGGCAGCACCGCATCCTCATTCAGGATCTTATCCTAATCAGTTGTGATTCTGCCTGCTCATGCAGTGGTTGGTAGCTATTGGGAGTATCCATTTGGTCCCATTTCTTTTTGTCTTGAATCTTGGGTCAAAGCTTGCCATGCCCCAATGTCCTACAAATTACTAGAGCATAGCAACTCCCTCTGCCCTCTAATCTCCTTCTTCCCCTATTTCTTGTATTTCCTAACTCTGGAAGTGGCCCTAAGCAGTTAGTCTTTGTAGCTCATCCACGTGGCTTAAGTTCGGCTTAAGTTCTAGCCTAAGGTAGCTATTGTAAATTGAACTCAAATGAGGGCTTGAAAATGAATTCAATCCCTTCTGCTCAGTAATTGTATTCAAGGGAGAATGAACAAGGAGAGGCATCTCAAACAGATTCATCTTATTGATAGGCTACCGAAAATAATTAATTAGAAAATATCTCAAAGCTCCTGGAGACAATAAAATTTGGAAATTGCATTTGAATTATAGCAATTTAGACCATATAGCCAAATTCCCCATTACTATGGATAAGGAAGAGGAATCAGAATCTACAGTTTCTGTCTTATTTTGAAAATAACTGACTGTGTGAACTGTGTGATGGTGTGTATGACAACTTCCCCAAGTTGTGATTTCCAGATCCGTGAAGGAAGGTGAATAATTCTGCCCGCCCCACCCTGCTTCCCAGGTGATATGAGGGTAAAATACAGCCATGGACACGAGCCTGCTTGAGAAGTGAAGGTACTGGATAAACGGCGGCTGTCCTGATTATTGGATAAGGCAGCTGAAAGCACTGTTTGTGGGCGCCTCCACTTCCAAATTCCCTTGCCTTTCAGCTGCAGAGCTTTGCGCTCATCAGCTCTCTTCTCTTGCTCTGATTAAAGTTCAGGGCTGTCATTTCCAGACACTTTCTTCGTTTGCTCCTCTTCTCTGGATTCTCAGAGATCCTTCCTGGCGCCGGGACCTTAGGGAAGAGGTAGAGCTGTGCTGGTGGGGAAAAAAAAAATCTCTGAATCCTGTTTTCAGGTGCAAACAAAGTCGTCTTAAATGTCAATACAGCAATATAGGCATTTTCTCTCATCTTTTAATCAAATACTTTTCTCCAGCAAAGCCATTTGTTTACAAAATCAGCAAGTCACAGTGGCGACTTAGCTTTCCTTTCTGTGCCCTGTTCTCAAGGGTCAGCCTCCCCTTCACCCTGTCGGTGCAGGGGATGTGGGAGAAACCAGCTGATGCACTGCGTTCCTGACCCCTGCAGAGGACGGAGGAATACGCCAAGGGGAGGAAAGTGGAGAGGTGGAATTCCAGGCACTGAGGACTCGGGCGGATGCTGGGGCATGTATGGCTTTGGTGAGGATTTTGGGGGCGGTGCACCTTTCCCTGCTCCTTAGGCTCTACTCTGTAAGGGACCACTTACTCCGCCCTGGTTTGCTTGGTCCTCCAGGACTCCAGCTAAGTGCTGGGTTTTACCTCCCAGTAATTCTGAAGAGTGCCCTGTTGCCTAGAGACAGGAGCCGGTGCCTGGAGTGAAGATAAGGTTGTCAAGGAAACCAAGCCACAAATTCCCTTGTTTTTCTTCGGGTTGCTGGACAGAAGAGTAAAGGATTTTTCCTCTGACAACTAGAAGAAAAGTATCTCCTTTTCTGTGTGTGTTTTAAACAAATTGATGTGTTGTCCAAGACACTGCCGAGTTAGTACCTGAGTTGACAAACAGGGAGTTGAGTTTTGCACTGTTTTTTTAAATCAGTGAACACCTTCTGATACAGACAGAATTAAGCAGCCATTTTAATCCTGATTTTTTTCAGATGTGTGGACCCCAGGACCCAGCCCCTCTGTATTATATAACCTAGTTTTACTGAATTCTGAGTTTTCATTTATGGCCCCAGCTTTTCTCTTTTCATGATGATGTGATTTTCTTTTTGGAGATTCATAGCAACAGCATCCCCCTTTTCTAGTCTCCCTCTTTGAATTATTTGCATGTTTCAGGTGGTGGTAATCAATAAACCTAGACATCTTCCTCTTAGCTCTGGTGTTTGTGATTCGGAAATAAATCCTTTTTGTGGTCGTCCTCAAGGGATCCTTGTTGAAGCCACAACAGTTCACATCTGCTCTAGGGCAGATCACTGCACTGAGGAATTGGAAGGGCCACACCCAGGAGTGGGAATTTGAAGGCACAGGTAAAGAGCTCTTCATTTATCAGTGGTAGCAGTTTAGCTCCTAATGCTAGAAGCCTGCTGGGAGCTTGAGGAATCATCTGTATGTGAGTGTGTGTGTATGTGGTTGTGTGTGTGTGTCTCCCTCTCCTCACCCTCTATGGCCTTACACCTTTTTCTAGTTGTCTGTTAGAGTTAAGAAAGGTATTCAAGGCCCATCTCCTTTTCTCCTTCCCTCCTGCCTGTGTATTCCCCTTGAGTAGCATCACGAGTTTTCTGAGTCCCTCTGATCTGTTTCTCTGTGCCATCCCCGGCTCTGCACAGATCTTCTGCTCCACTAGCTGGCATTCCTAATCACACTCCTTTCTGTCCCGTTACTGAGTTTTTGGGAAAGTTTTGGATCCCAGCGCTCCATGGAGGAGTTGGACAGTTGCTCAGCCAAGTAAGGGAGTGGAAGCAACACTGAGGGGGATGCTGCTGCTCCACTAGTGACCGGGAAAAACAGCCCCAGGAGTGGTGGTGGGGGGGGGGACAGTTAACTCTTTGTGGGCGTGTGAGTACTGTGGGGGCTGGGGAGGAAGGCAGAGGGGTCGTTAGACAGTATAAGACGCACGGGATTTTGATGAACGGGAAAGGGAAGCGAGAGGAGAGACCTAGGTGTTTCCGGAACCCCCGACGTGAGTTGTTCTTGGCTAAGATATTCCTCAAGTGCTAACACACTATTTTGTTTTGACCTCCAATATGGGGCTGTGGCTGTCTTTTCAGATTCTTTTCCATGATTCCCCTCCTCCCATCCAACGCCCCCTCCCCCCATCCACACACGAACAAAGAACTGCTCAGGGGAAACCCTGTGCTCTGATTGGTCTAGAGGCTGCCACACCCCCTCCCTCTACTCCCTCCTCTCTTTCCCTCTGTCCTCCTGTTTCTGGCCCACTCTTCATCAAACCGATTTCTACTCACCCTTCAGTGCCCAGTTCAAGGGTCACCTTCTTGTGGAACATCACCTGATCCCACCTCCTGCCCACTTTCCCAGTGTGTGTTGGTGGTCCCTCCTGGTGACCCCAGCACTCTGGACTCCCCCCAAGCTGCATTTCCCATCCTGTTCTATAGTGACTTCTCCCTGGCAAGAACACAGGCCCTTTGAGGGCAGGGTCTTGCTGACCCCTTGCTGATTCCCCAGCACCAACCATAGATCTGCAACAAATGAATGAGGCGGTGGTGAGGGGGCCCACAGCCCTGGCTCTGCCTGTCATGTTGGGGTGCTTTGTGAGGGTGCCCTGAGCTGCTCGGGCACAGCAAGGGAGAGAGGGGAGGTGTAAGAAAAATTAAAGGAGCAGCTGGGAAGGCCTTGAAGATGCACCCGTTTCACTTTGCTTAAGATGACTATAAATATATGCATGAGATGGAGTCATCCCAATAACTTGATCTGGGGTTCCAGATGACCCTTTAGATACAACAAAATTCTGCTATTTGGAAGACAGTGTCAAAGTCTAGAGGGGAAAATAGTCAAAGATTATTCTGCAGAGGACAATTTCACCTAAACCTACCATTTCTAACAGGAAATGGGACTACTTTTATTACGATTGTCCATACATCATATCACCCGACTAAATCATCGGTGATCTTCCTTCTTCATGTAAGCTGAGAGGAGTCACAGAAGTTATTTGTTTTCTGACTTCAGAATACCTGTTGTTAGTCGACAGTGAGCTGGTGAGTCTGGTCTGTCATCTTACCTGTCTAACCTGGAGTCCTCCCACCTTAAGCATGTGTGGCTCAGCTCTGTGTGGAGGCCCAAAGGGAACACAGGGCATGGCACAAGTTTGGGGGATGGAATTTTTGGACAACACAACATGAAGGAGCACGAGGTGCCATGCGCCTCTTAAAACTGAGAAGGAGTCGTTGTCTCTAGTTTTGCAGTCAGAGCTGACCACTGTCTAGGTTCACTCCCTTGAGCCAATTTTTGACCTGGCTATGATTTCTCTTCTGCAAAGTGGAAACAATTTCTGTGCAAATTACTTCTCAAGATGGCTTGAAGGATCTGCCAAATGGTAGCAGAGGCAAGTGGAAAAGCCTAAAGTGCGGTCAATGCACTGTTACGTTGTTCCCACAATCGTTAGTGTCATAGGCTGGCCGTTAGGTTTCTAGACTCTCAAAATCCAGAGGGACCTTTGCAGACAGTGGCTCACCTTCCTCGTTCTTAGGGTTGGTTTTGTTCCCAACCCTGAGGGGAAATGGAGAAGGAACTGGTACAGTCCCTGGTGAGCAGAGAGGAGGGGTGGGGGAAGAAGACTCGCAAAGCTGAGAGGGGCCCCAGGGACCATCTGGTCCCTCTCCCTCTGTATTAGTTTCCTATGGCTACTGAACAAATTGCTACAACCTGGTGGCTTAAAGAACAGAAATTTATTGCCTCACTGTTCTGGAGGCTAGAAGTCCAAAATCAAGGTGTCCGCAGGGTTGGTTCCTTCTGAGGACCGTGAGGGAAGGATCTGTTCCAGGCCTCTCTCCTTGGCTTGTAGATGGCCGTCTTCTGCCTGCGTCTCTTCACATCGTCTTCCCTCTTCGCAGGTCTGTTTTATAAGGACACCAGTCATATTGGATTAGGGACCCACCCTACTTAACTAATTACATCTGCAATGACCCTATTTCCAAGTAAGGTTACATTCTGAGGTACTGGGGGTTAGGACTTTGACATATGAATTTTGGGGGTACACAATTCAGCCCATAACACCCTCCTTCCAGGAAGACCAGACAAAAGATGTTTAACCTGCCTTTTAAAAACATATACTATGAATATAAGCCAAATATAATCTAATTAGTCGCTCAGATGAGTATATTGATGGCATGGCGATTAATCTGTAGCTGACATGAAGCTGGGAGGGATACATAATTTGTGGGGTGGTTAAATCGTTAAACCAAAGATCTCAACATGTTGGAATTCTGGGGAGTTCTAACAAGGTAAAATGAACAGAAACAGGGACTAAGTCGAGTCCCAAAATTAGATTCCCCCAAACAAGCAATAAAAGCATATTCAGGAGCAAGATGAAGAATTTGGATTTTAATTCAATAATAAATGTAATCATTCATTCAGTCACTTATTGATTGAAATATTCGATGCTCACCTGCTCTCTGCGAGGCGTGAAGTAGCCCTGGGAGTCCAAGTCACCCTCATGAAGGAGTCCTCTCAGGGCGCCTGCTCCATCTACAGTTGCTTGTCCACTCCCAGAGCGGGGCGCCCTCCTCCGATTATCCAAGGACAGAAGAGAGCCCCACGCCCTTGGGCTTGCAGGATGAGAACCCCCCGCAGGCTGGGCT
This sequence comes from Ceratotherium simum simum, assembly GCF_057802395.1. Classification (NCBI taxonomy): domain Eukaryota; kingdom Metazoa; phylum Chordata; class Mammalia; order Perissodactyla; family Rhinocerotidae; genus Ceratotherium; species Ceratotherium simum. The sequence goes on along the minus strand of NC_141915.1, from coordinate 53,866,551 downwards.
GGAAACAGAAGATGGGAGCAGTGGCTAAGATGACTGGACCTTTTAGGCTGGAGAAACAAGATATCGGTGGTACAAGCTACTTCATGTCTTGGAAGGACCCCCATGGGGAAAAGAGTCTGAGTTTGTCCTATGTCCCCTCCCAAGCTGGAAGTAGAACTAAGGAGCGAAAGGTACAGGGGAGTAGATGTTAGCCCAGGATAAAGAATAACTTTTTGCCAGTTAGAACCGTCTAGAAATGAAATACTCTGGTCTGTCTTGGGAGGTAGTGACACTGTCATGGCCAACATCTGTTGAATGCTTACTGTGTGCCAACTTGCTCTTAATACTTTCCAGAGAAAGAGACCCCAGCATCTGCCAGAGTCAGCCATTCCTGCATCTTATGTAATGTAACTGCCTCTCAGGAACCCTTGAAATCAGAAAACACTGGTGATCAAGCTAACTCCTTTTTTCCTCAGACCACAGAGTTTGGAAGGAACTAGTTATTTGTTTATTAGTGGAGTAGAATTAAATTTTTCTTTTGGATAAAGAACTCTTTTCTTCATATTTCTCCACTTAAGCTTGGGCTGGGCTGTGGTGTATGAAATCTAATCTCCGCTACCAGGAAACGATTATTTATCTGAACGCTCCCCTAGAATCCGCTAGGCACTCGGGGGCATTAGTTTGGGATGATCGATTTCATAGCCGGCTGTTGACACTTTGGGTTTGTTATATTCCATGCGAGCCTTTCTCTGTGCGTAGCCAGCAATCAGTGAAGGGATTAGGAGCCCCGACTCCCAGCCGTGATTGACAGATGCCCCTGCGGATCTGGATCCCCTTCTCCACTAGCCTGGAACGTGTTCTTCGACCCCCATTGCTTTCCTTAATATGCCAGTTTTGTGCTCCTGGATAATTTGCAAATGCTCTTCAAGCGACTGTGCCACCGCTTTCCGAATGTTTTGCTTCTAATTAAGAAAGGGAATTGGATGTACTGTTGCCTGGCTAATTTTTTTTTTTTTTAATCCCCGGCCTAAGGATGAGGGTGGGAAGGAAGGGCAAGAGAAATAGCTAAGAGATGTTTAAAAAAATAACTCTCTGATGCCACCAGTGATTGAAGCTGTGTCTGGGAGTTCATTCCTGTGAGAGGTGGAGGGAGCCCCAAGTTCAAGTCCAATTTAAGGAGTACAGTCATGAAAATATGAATACACTCTACAACTGGGCGGCCACCTTCAGGAACTTTTCTCAGCCCACAGAAATGTGGACAAGATGATTTTGAAGGAAGCATGTGGAACTTGGAAGACCAACCTTCCTAATGGGCTGTCTGACTTCCCAGTTAGGATAAGAGGTTGACTGCATATATAGAAAACCTGAAATAACGGTTTCTTCTCTCATTTAAAAGAAGTCCAGAGTGGCCAGCCCAGTGGCGTAGTAGTTAAGTTCGTGCGCTCCACTTTGGCCGCCCAGGGTTCGCAGGTTCAGATCCCAGGCCTGGACCTACGCACTGCTCAGCAAGCCATGCTGTGGCGAGGTCCCACATACAAAATAGAGGAAGATTGGCACAGATGTTAGTTCAGGGACCATCTTCCTCAAACAAAAGGAGGAAGATTGGCAACAGATGTTAGCTCAGGGCCAGACTTCCTCACCAAAAATAATTAATTAATTTAATTTAATTAAAATGTTTGGAGAAAAAAAAAGTCCAGAGACGAGCAGTCCAGCACAGGTATGACAACTACAAAACACATTTAGGTACATAGGCCCCTTTTAGTTTTCGGCTTTGCATATAGCTTTGATCTTTAAAGTTAGCTCATAGTCCAAGATTGCTGTTGGAGTTCCAGTTATCACTCCTTCCCTCAGATAGTACCAAGGAGGACAACTCTAAACTCTTGCTTTGCCTTCTGGAAGGTTCTAGTACACACTGTTCTCTTACCAAGGAAAGGAGGAGAATGGATATTGGAAGGCAGCAGCAGCTTCTGCCCCACATAGTGGTCTGTTAGAGAGTCTCTAAACCAGTGATGTGCGCTGTGAAAAGGGGCCCCTGTGTGAGACCACTCCCTGCAGAAGCGGTGGTATGGTGATTAAGAGCCTGCCTAGGTTTAAATCCTGGCTCAGCCACTCACTAGTGTTCTTGGGCCAGTTATTGAACTTCTTTGAGCCTGCATTTCCTCTATGTGAAGTGGTGCTAATTATCCATGCTCTTGGTGCTCCCATGGCCAGTAGTCTACATTCCAAAACCAGCAGGGCGCCCGTATCATGTTAATGTTGTGTGCTTGCCATCGCCTCCTCATGGGCTTATTGCACCCCCTCTCCCACCTGGGCTGCACCTTTCTCATGCATTCCTTCTGGAACCTTCTGACTTTGTAGGGTGAAATCATAGAAGAGCTTTATTTTCTCACTTCACTGTCTATCTAACTCCTCTGTTGGTTCTCCCTTCCCTGTCCATGGATGATTTCATGGGCAGATACCTAAATTTTCCAATAAGTTTTAGGAGGATGAGCATTTTGTCGTGTTCACTGCTGATGAGCCAGTCTGACATAACTTCATTCCCTCATTCAGTGTAACGTTCCTGCTCTCCACCAGCAGCTCCTGGTCTGATTAGCCTTAGAAACCTGCAGTGGGTCAGAGGTGGGTGGTCAGTCTTTTCCTTGGTTTTTTACCTCCTGCCTCACTCATCTTGCTGGTTCCTTGGGTTGAAGGAAAAGAGAGAGAGGAGGTTGGTCAGGGGGGTATTTGGGTGCTGGGTGCCAATAGGTCTTCCTGAAGATTTCAGTTGTAATTTAGTTTGGTGTCCTCAAAGTAGCAGATTCTCAAGTGTGGACCCTTTATCTCCTGGGGTCTTAATTTGAGGGCTCTTGCGAGCCTCCTCATGGGGATATCCACTGATGTGGGCAGGGCACCCTGTGGAAGACCACTTAGGAGTCCCCTCTCACTCCCTGATGGTCCTCTCTGCACAGATTCCATCAGAGTCGGTTTACCCTCGTGGGTGGACCTCTGAGGGTGAAGCTTTACAGATTGTATCTAGTCACCTTCCAAAATGTCAACTTGGCCCTTTGCCCTCTGGAGATGCAGGCTACCCCCAGAGCAGCCCCCTCTCCTCAGTCAGCCACTGGCGTTCTCCCAGCCACCTCCCCCTCAGGAATCTTCCAGGAGATGTTCAGAGAGCAGTTCTCCAGGGAAACATGCCAAGCTCTACGAGCTTATCCTTGGGCTGGCCCTCACTTTGGCTTGAGTAGGGAGAAGTTCTTTCAACCTCTGAGTGCACTCTGATAACTCTCTCCATGGGGGTATTTGATATGGTTGTCCTCCTTGCTCGTCCCACTTTATGGCACCCCCAGGAGCAGCACCAATTTGGAGGGACTACTCCTCATTAAGACCTCCATAGAGTGTCAGGCACTTCTGTATAGATCAGTGCTGTCCAATAGAACTTTCTCTGACGATGGAAACACTCAGTATCTGCACTGTCCAATATGATAACCACCAGCTGCCATATTGGATATGTGGCTATGCAATCTTGTTTAATTTTAATTAATTTAAATTTAAATAGTCACATGTGGCTACTGTATTAGACAACACTTTTAGAATGAGAAGGCGATGCCAGCTATTTTTCTCAGCAAGAGTTCTGAGACACTATGTGTACTTGCTCTGCTCTTTCACAAACGTCGTCCTCAAAGCCTCCTAACACCCCTCCCCAACCATAAATAAGTAGCACTGTCAGTTCCAAGTTTTAAATGTTGGTTCCCAAAGCCACACTCTTGGGGAGATGGATGTTAGTCTTTGTTAATGGGTGCAGGTGTCCTGCTTTGCAGCCTCTCTGCCCTGCTCTGTCCCGACTGGAGGCATTTTACTTTTTCGAGAGTAGTGTTTAAAGTCTTTGCCCTGGTGTATCTTTTGACCACCTGCTAAAAAGAAGCTCATCACGTTCCTGGCAGAAGTACTCCCAGCGGTGCCATAATGGGCTTTTGGCTGAGTAATCAGCATCTGCCTTTCTCTCCAGGGAATGCTTGGTAGATTGGATGCTGCCAAGAGTTGCACAGGATTCTGGTGATATCTATGATTATAGAGAAGGACAGAACTAGTTCCAGAGTTTGATACTTGAATGCAGTTACTTTGGTTCAGGTCCAGCATGATAAAGAACCATGCCGTTTTACCAGATTAATCTAGTACTATCTACAGTAACAGAAAATTAAGATTATGACTCTGAATGTGCAATAGCTCTGCTTATTCTAGTTAGAGGAAAGGGATGCCTTATTAGACTGAAAAATCTAGTTTTTTAGAGTACTTTAAAATGAATTCAATTTTATTACTTCAAAGGATAAATTAAGTTTCCACAAGGGACCAGAAAAGACTTCTGTGTCAGTTAGGATCTTTGGTTGCAAGCAACAGAGGTTAGCTCTGCCCAGCTTAATCATAGCAAAGAGTTTATGAGAAGTATAAGGAGTAACTCAGAGAATCAAAGGGAAAGTAGAATAGCCGGGCCTTGCAAGACCAATAGCGAGGCATCCCAAATCTGCAGCAACAGATGTGAGCTAATGGACGGTCTCTTCAAATGGCTAACACCAGAATGACTCAGGAGCAACCGTTTTCTGCCCCTCTATCCTTCAGCTCAAGGTTCAGTCCTGGAAGAAAAAATTCTGATTGGCCTAGTCTGGTGGAGGAATTTCTCAAAGAAAAGCAGAGTGCTGTCTCCGAAAAGAAGGGATAGGGATTCTGAGCATATGAAAACTGAGCCCCTCCCAAACACAATGTCTCTTTAAATAGTATCAAAATATTTTCAGAGATAGGAAGGAGTTATGAGAACAGACTTTGTTTTTATCTTTGCATTTTTTGCATGTATCGTATAATAATAAAGTTCATCATATGAAGGGGACTTTGGAAATTATTTAGTTTACCCTAATATGCTCACTTTACAGATCAAGAAACTGGATGACTTGTCCAAGGTTCCATAGCTAGGTAATGGCAGAGATGGGACGAGAAGCAAGTTTCTTGATGCAGTATGATGTTCCTGCTGCTGTACCACTCTGCCTTACTCATCAGCAAATGCTTTTAAGTTGCTTGAAAGCATATTATCTTCTTGTGTGGCTAACCATTCCTTTTGCAGTCTTACAGATGCAATTAAATTGCTTAGGCATCTTTCTAGTAGATTGTATCCAACTCTAGACTCTAGATTCTAAATCATTCAAGTTGACATTACTTTTTATTGTTACTCTGATTTCAAGTAGCAACCAAAATGTCTAGGATACAATGGTGATGATTCTTAAACTTGACTCTGGGGGAAGATCTGCTGAAAGAGAAGGCTGCCAGCCCATCAAATTGACTGCCCAGATCTTTGTCTTCCCCCAGAAATGATCTCTGGTTAAATTAGGATGACCTTGGGGAATAGCTTTCTCTCCAAACATAATATGTTTAGTTTTTATTTCTGGCCAAAGGAAATATAATATCATTTCTACCAAGGCCAAGTTTGGAGTGGGGGGAAATGGCAGTTTATTCAGTGGCCTACTAAGTTGGCTGATAGAAATAGTAACTCTCTCCAAAGCCTTGTGTTGTTGGACAGCTTTGCTGATAGAATTTTTATTGTGGATGCAATTTCATAGCTTTATAGATAATAAGGCTTTGCTTTAGATCCAATATATTTTATGGCAAAATAAGGCTGTTTCACCTAACAGTGGCTGCTATATTCATCTCACTGAGATAGTTGAGTACCAAAGACATGGGCGATGTGGTCTCCGGCCCCTGAGAGCATATCATCTGGTCAGTGGGGGGAGGAAAGAGTGAAGAAATCGTGTGTCTGGTTGAAAAGGAGGAAAGGGATAGAATACCATCTTGTTTGAAAAAAAAAACCCAGGTTTTCCCCAGTGGTCAAAGAATTTTAGAATTGGAATGGACCTCAAAGATAATGTAGGTCATCCCTTTGTTTTAACTGGAAATCGAAGTTCAGAGAAAGTGTGACTTGCCAAATAACACTGCTGCTAACAGAGCTGGAGGAGGAAAGAGGCTTGAGCTATACGTTTTAATTACAGCGTCTCAATGACTGTACCTCTGATGTGCAAAGATGCTGGCCCCTCCCCTTACTTCTAAGATCCAGGTGGGTTTCTAAAAATATAGTGCATCTTTTTTCCCCCAGAAAATCTTTTCCCACAAAGCTTTAAAATTACTATCAGTATTTTTTTCTTTTTTCTTGTTTTAAAATCCAGTTGTACGTACGGTAAGATGAATCTTAAATATACAGCTCAAAGGACTTTTACATATGTATACAACCTTGTAACCACTCTTCAGATCAAGACACAAAACATTTTAGCAACTCCGAACTCCGAAGGCTTCCTCATATCCCTTCCCAGGCAGTAACTTCCTCTAAGAGGTGACTGTGCTATTCTGACTTATTTTACCATAGGTAGGTTTTGCCTGTTCTTGAATATCATTTGATGGGATCATACCACACGTTCTCTTCTGCATCTGGCTTCTTTTGCTTTGAGATTCATCCGTGTGTGTTGCATTAGTTGATTACTATTTTGCTATGTAGTATTCCGTATTATTTATATTCCGTGGATGGACACTAAGTGTTTCCTGTTTGGGGCTCTTAGGAGAAAAGGCACAATGAGCGTTGTGTACGTGTGTTTTGGTGGAGTCGTGCACTCATTTTTCTTGTGTGTGTACCTAGGGATGGAATTGCTGGGGAATGGGGTAGATATATGTTTAGCTTCAGTAGATTAACTAGTACTATCTTAGAAATGGGAAAGACATTTTCTTACCATAGTATTTGGTGATTATTATTACTGGTGTTTTCTCCATTAAAAAAAAACAAACAAAACCCAGAGGCTTAGAATAGTTAAGCAGACTTCCTTTAAACATGGCAGATTTAGCACATGCGTTTCTGCTTCTTCCCCAAATCCCACTAAAATGACAGTAAGAATTAAAAATGGAGACCTATAAAGACAGAGACCTGGAGGGGTGAGAGGTCAGCAGATGTTCAGAATATGAGAGCAGACGAAAGAGTGCTAATTGATCGACTTAGAGTGGAGAAAGGCCTAAGCTAAGTAAAGGGAAGCCACTGAGAAGCCGCTGAAACATGCTGCGTAATCCTGGGAAGCCGGGAGAATCTGAGGCGCCAGGCTGGGAGTCGAGTGGGGACAAGATGGGACAGTGAACAGGCAGTTGTTTGTAATCTGTATCGGGAGTAATTGGATCTTTATCCCACACCAAACAACTGGACAATCACATCTCCTGCAGCATGGCAGGAGAAATGTTTATTATACAGATAGAAGAACCCAGAGAGGCATCTAGCGAGTGACTTGCGGGAGAGGGTGGGCTTGAGAGGCCACAAAGAAATAAAGAAAATGATCAAAGTCGATATGGGGAATAATGAAAGCAAGAGTATGTCCTCAAGGGAGAAAAGGAAAGGACTTTTTTCTGGAGAAATTGAAGGGTCTTAGACAAATGATCTCCAGACGCTGAAATGTGGGAGCCCACCTACCAAAAGATGACTTGATGCCCAATCCCGGTGGAGTTTCATCCACAAGAAAGTGGACTTTGTGACAAGCCCGCCCCACTGAGACTGGACTCCCAGTGAGCTTTTAATGCCTTATAATTAAATATGACCTGACAGCCGCAGTTCCTCAGACTTCTGAGTGATGGCTACTGTATGAAAGATAAAGAGCAAAAGCTAATTTGGAGATAATAGAAACAATGCAGTGATCACATGAAAACCAAAAAATGATTAATATCCTCAGAGGGAGAAGAAGAGAACACTATCACTCATAAAAAGGGACAATCAGTTGAAGAAAGAGCTCTTGGAAATTAAAAACAAGATAACTAGATTTAAAAAGTAGAAGGGTTAATTAAAAGATGAAGTTGAGGAAATCTCTGAGAAAATAGAATAAAAGACACAAGGATGCAAAAGATGAGGAAAGAAGATAAGAAAATGAGCAGATGATCCAGTGGGATCGGCTGCTGACTAATTGGCATTCCAGAAAGAAAGAAAATGGAGTTTAAAAAGTGCAAAAGTGATAGAATAAAAATTTCCCCAAACTGAAATAGATAAATTTTCCAGACTGGAAAGGCCTCCTGAGTCCAGCCCAGTAAGTATAAAAGGGACCCTTGCCAAGACATCATCGTGGAATTTTAGAATGCCATTGTTAGGGCTTGCAGGAAGGGAGAAATGGTTCTAAATCAAAAGGGCAATAGGTGAAGGGGTTTAAGGGATACAAACTTCCAGTTATAAAATAAATAAGTCATGGGGATGTAATGTACAGCATAGGGAATACAGTCAATAATATTGTAACAACTTTGTATGGAGACAGATGGTAACTAGACTTATCATGGTGATCATTTCGTAGCATATATAAATATTGAATCACTATGATGTACACTTGAAACTAATAGAATATTTTATGTCACTTATACTTCAATTAAAAGGAAAAAAGGGCATCAGACATTTTGATAGCCGTTGGATACAACAGGATGCTGGAAGGAGGCTTTCAAGTTCCCAAGTTTCAAGCTTTCAAAGTTCTGAGGAAAAATGATTTTAAACCTAGAATTTTCTATGCCCAGTCACTGATTCACTCAACTGTGACTCGGGGAATAAAGATTTTTTCAGAGCTTCATTAGCTCCTTTCTTAGGAGCTATTGCAGAGTGGCTGGGAAAAGTGGGGGCTGAGGGGACAGCAGGTATCAAATAAACCAAGAAAGAGGCAGATACAGAACCTCGTAAACACTGGCTACTTCCTCTAGTCCAAAGGGTCACTAATTGTAACTGGAACAGGTCTCTCTCCTCATTTCTGTGCCTTAAAGGACCTTAGGTCACAGTGGTTTGGTGTAGGTTGGCGCTGAGTCACATCTGGTCCCCGTTGGGGCCTCAAGTTGACCTGGGTGCCCGCCCGACATTACTGGAGTGAACTGATGAGGTAGTGTACAAATCCGAGCCTGCAAACAGAGAGAAGGGAGGCTTGAGGCCATGTCTCACTGATCAAGGGAGGGGAGGAATGCCGGCCAGGCCTTCTGCACTCGTGAGTATAAATCCGCCATCCTCAGAGGCCTGACAGCGTGTATGACAAACAGAACATCAGGCATCGAATGTGGCCAACTCCATGTGCTAATTGCAAAGTCTGCTGAATTAACAGGCTGCCGCTGCGGCTGCGGCTGCGGCTGCCCAAGCTTGCTCGTCAGCCCCCCTTGTACTTGGCCTTTGTAGAGGCCCAGGATGCCTCTCAGGCTGGGGCAATTGGCAAGGGTGGGTGAGGGTTTCACATGCAGCCTGGAGATGGGGTTGCGGGTGGGGTTTGTTCAACAGTTCCATCAAAACTGCATGAGATGGAGGTGAAGGGTTCTCAAAGAAATGTGGGGTGCTGTCACCAAAAGACGGGGGAAGGGATGCTGAGCATACAAGAACTGAGCCTCCCCCCCAACCCACAGTGCCACTTTAAATAGTATCAAAATATTTACACACGCAAAAGGGAATTATAAGAGCAGACCTGGTATTTATTTATCCTTACATTTGTTCATCCATGTATCACAGAATAGGGAAGTTCTGTGATGAAGGAGACTTTGGAGATTATTTAGTTTACCCTAATATGCCTATTGTACAGATCAAGAAACCGGATGACTTGCCCAAGGTTCCACAGAGATGGGAGCTGAAGTAGGTCTCCTGGTGCAGTGCGTTCCCGCCACTGTTTCACTCGGCCTCACTCGTCAGCAAATTTTAAAGTGCTTTTAAGCCTGTTATCTTCTTGTGTGGTTAACCATTCCTTTTTCAGTCTTACAGTTGCCATTCAGTTGCTTAGGCATCTTTGTAATAGATTGTATCCAACTCTAGATGCTGAATCATGGCCTTGCACCCTGGCTTGGGCTGGGAGTGGCGGTGAAGTGGGACGCACTCTCACCAACAAGGGCATGCGTCCTCCTGCTGGCCTTACGTTACCAGGCCCGTGTGGCCGGAGCTTCCCATGACAATGGCTGCTGGGCAGAGCTCTATGCAGGATGCGAGGGAAATAATAGGCAGTGGTTCCAGATTGCCCGGACTTTACACTCAAATGGGGACTCAGAATAAAAATGTATCAAGACACTGTTTACAAAGAGACATGGAAACAGGTACAATGGCTCTGGCATGAACTATAGACGTTTGTCTATAAGAATTCAGTTTGGGTATAAAGTTGGTGAGAACAGGGTGTGATTGATGAGGGCTGATATCAAAAAGGTATCTGACCCAGGCACAGCAGGAGCACCAGGCCTGGGTGAATAGTCTCCCCACCTCCCCAAGGCCACTAAGGGGGAGCTAGGCGAGAGGTGAAGCAAGACTGGTCCTTTATTCTACCAAATACCACTCAAGGGTCTGCTCTGTGTCTGATGGAGATGCAAAGCAGAGAAAACAGATGGATCTGCCCTCCAGGGGCTGAGGACCTGGCTGGGGAGGGGCAGCTCTCGGTAGGTCTGATTCCAAGCAATTGAAAGGAGACACTAGAAGTAACCTCACTGCAGGGCTTGCCGCCACCTTTTAAATCCTTTAAACCCTTCGCCCATGAAGGAAGTGGCATCTGTAACTGCCTAGAGCTTCACCGTCCACGTGGCCTCCCACACAGTGGCCTGTTTGAGCCACAGGGCTCAGCTGGCTTCTTTGCACCTCTGGGGTATGTCACCTTTCTCTGCCCGAGAGTTCACGCCCAAGCATGTGGTGCAGATTCTGGGTGCAAATGTGCTTTGACCTGGGTAAGGCTTGGGGTCCTAAGTTGTTTGTGCAGAGATAGGGATACATCGGCAACGTCTACCTCTGGGGTCACTTACCAAGCCCTTGACTGGCCGAAAGGCCGGATGGATCATGTGGCCCTATCGCAACCCTGAGAGCCCAGGAGCCAGGAAGCATTGTCCGTGCTGTGCCCTGACGGAGGGGCTGCACTGGGGATCTTTGACAAGGGGCAGCAGGGGAGGGGGGCCCAGGTGCTTCAGGAGTACAGCACACTTGGCATTGGGAAAACCAAATCCCTTATTTCTGTCTGTAACGAGGAAGGAAGACATTTGGTTTTTACTTGGTAGAAGGGACCAGGGATTTAAAAGAGCTCGGGACCATGGAGCTGCATGCTTGCCCTCGCACACTCTGTAGGACAGCTCAGTGACTTGTCCCAGCAGGCAGAGGGCCGCCGTAGACGCTTCCATCCTGCCGTCAGTTGGCTCCCGATAGTCAGTGATGGAGACTTTGGACACATCCATTGGGCTCTGGGAACACAGACGGCTGACACATATGGGCATCTTCTTCCTTGTCTCCTTCTAGCTTCCTCCAGGCACCTACAAAGCTTTGCTGGTTGCAATGCGAGATTCTCTCTCATCCAACAGCTAGAAACAACTTATTTAGCTCCTCCCCCGTCCCCATCCGTAGGTGTCCTGTCTCTTCCCTTCTTCTCCCCACTCATATTGGCCAGGGTGATTTCAGGGCCAGGTTCATCCCTGGGGCCGCGGGCCTGCTCTCTGCCCAGTAAAGGGAATCCTCTGCTCTTATCGGCCTCCCTGGGCTGTACCTCAGAGGCAGCAGATTGAGAGGCATTGGGATTCGTTCCTTTAATCAGAGCTGCTCTCTATCAAGAGCCTTCTGTGGATCAAGATATATCTTATCTAATCCTCACAGTGATTCTGCAGAACTGTGAGTCTCTTTTGATAGATGACTTGGTATATTTTTGAGACATTTTAATCTGAATGTACTGGAATTCTATTAGAGAGTGTTTTTATCTACATTGTAAAGTTTTTTTTAATTTTACTATTTTGAACAGCTTTATTGAGATATAATTGAGATACTATAAAATCCACCAGTTTTAAATGTACAATTCAGTGTTTTTTAGTAAACTTACAGAGTTGTGCAAACATCCCTTTAACCCAGTTGTAGGTCTTTCATCACTCTGAAAGATCCCTTGTACCCATATGCATACATAATAAATTTTGTAACAGCTTTGTTGAGATGTAATTCACGTACCATACAATTCACTCGTTTAAATTGTACAGTTCAGTGGCTTTTAGTATATTCAGAGTTGTGCAAGAACCATCACCACAATCAATTTAAGAACACTTCATTTCCCCAAAAAGAAACCCTGCGTCTCTTAGCTGTTACCTCCCAAGCCGGATTCCCTCCCCAGCCCTAGGCAACCACTAATCTGCTTTCTGTCTGTATAGATTTGCCTGTTCTGGACATTTCATATTAATGAACTTATACAATATATGGTCCTCTGTGTCTGCCTTTTTTCTCTCAGCATAATATTCTCAAGGTTCATGCACGTTGTCACATGTGTCAGTACCTCATTCCTTTTTACTGTTGAATAATATTCCATTGCATGGCATAGTAGATTTAAGTAGCATCTTTGAGTCACGTGATACAGATACACTAATAATTATGGTATTTCGCTTTTGCACCTCTTCTGTTTCCTGTTCTCTAAATTCTAAAGAGCCCATCCCATTTCCGAAACTGACTTGGAGCGTGCTCCTCGTCTCTGGACTGTTTCCTCCCTCTCGATTCCCTATTTGCAAACAAGCAAACCTCTCCACCATCCTGGAAGTCCTTCTTTTCGCCTTACTGTCCTCTACCTCTCTTCTTCCTCAGTTTACCCACAATATCTAGCCCCCTACCACTTCATGCAAACAGTGATATTGACGCTAATAGTGACCCCTCATTGCTAAATCTCTTAGATGCTTCTAAATTCTTCTAAGTCTCCTGGTCCTGGTGTAGCATTATACGTTGTTGACTTTCTTCTCATTTCTGGAGTGCTTTCCCTATTTGGCATCCACTTTGCATCTTCCTAGTATCCCTCCCGCCTCAGGGCAGTGTTCTCACTCCTGCTTGCTTGTGTGCGCATGTGCTCTCTCTCATTATACGTGCATGCAACAGTGGGTGTGCACACACACACTCTCACACACACACACACTCACTCATGTCCAAGTGCATAGTGCGCAAGCCAAACCCTTGCCAGCGCCTCTTCCCGCGTTCATTAATCAAAGTAGGTTCCTCGCCCTCAGCTGTCTCCTCTCTTGCTTTGGCCTTTTCACACCCTCTCAGGTTTTCAACTCTCTTCCCTGTACAAATGCTTCTCCTTCGCCACATCTGCACCTTCCTTCTTTCTCAGGCTCCTACCTATCACTTCCCTCCAGTAGCCAGATGCTGACATGTTGTTTTGGACTGATGTTCATGTCCCCCCAGAATTCATATGTTGAAGCCCTGACCCCCAGTGTGTTGATGGTATTTGGAGGGGGGGCCTTTGGGATGCCATTGAATTTAGATGAGGTCACGAAGGTGTGGCCCCCATGATGGTGTTAGTGTCCTTATAAGAAAAGGAAGAAACCAGACCTTTGTCTCTCTCTGCCCTGTGAGGACACAGTGAGAAGGCAGCTGTCTGCAGCTGGTAAGAGATTCCTCACCAGAACCTGACCATGCAGACACTCTGATCTGCCTGGCACTTACGGAGAGTCGGTAGACGGAACTGCTGGTATGATTATGCATGCTACAATCAATTAGTCTTCCCAAAACCTTTGGCTCTTTTTTCCAGTACTCCTCAGAATAAATAGAGCCTCCCATTCCCAGCACCCATCCTTTAAAGCCCTCCTCTAATGCGTCCTTCTTGCCTGATCACCTTGGTGGAAAGGAAGGAGGAGGAAGGAAACACATTCAGGTGCCCTCCACCTGCCAGTGGTTGCCTTATTCCTATCTTATTCAGTACTCACAAAACCCATTCTACAGATGTGGAAACCGACTCCTGCAGAGGCTCCATGTTACCTCCAGCAGTAGAGCAGACTGCTCGACATTCCTCAAGCACATCATTGTTATTGTTTATTATTACTCACAGTAACACAGTCATATGCACTGCTCTGGATCACAGGTGTTTGTGTGTGCATGAATCTTACATCCTCAGTTAGATCATAAACTCCCAGTGGGCAGATCCTTGTTTTGTATCAGGCTGTTCCAGTGTCCAGCACATGGAGAGATCAGCGTGTGCATGCATACACTCCTACACAGGCACTTACAGGCTAGAGCACGTTCTCTGTTTGGGAGTAATCTTCCCCAAAGCTCTGCAGGCGTTCAGGACATTTCAGCCCTGCAGGCATTCAGGACATTTCAGCCGTGCCCCCTCAGAAACTCGCAGGGCCTGCCCCATCCCTGGGGACAGCCTCGTCTTGACATCTCTTGTGTGACTCACTTATTTGGCCTACCACCTTGTATTACACTGTCATTTATCTGCTTTGTATGTGTGTTGTTTTCCTAAGTAACTCTGGAAATTAGAGACTGGGCGTAGTGTCGTTTTGTATACTGAGCTCTTCCGGTATCTTGCAGACCGTCAATGCTAAGTCAGTCTCGAGTATGATGTGGTGATGCTGTGGGATCTGAATGTGTGTCGTTTGCCCTGGGTACAGTGTGTCCTCTCCAGGCCTGGGTTCTGTTCCCCGGCCTCCCATTGTTGAAATATGCTCTTTGTCCTTCTCTCTCCCTCCCTTTCCCCTGCCATCCACCTCTGCCCCCTGCCTTCCCCCTCATCTGGCGTTTCCCCAGGAGAAAGTGGAAAGTCCTGCCTGCAGAGGCCAAGTGTCCGGCCGCTGCCTAATTGCTCATGACAGCCCGACTCCGCGGGGAGGGTGTACTTCCAAGAATCTGGAGCAGGGGTGCTGGGAACAGCAGAGCGACAAGCCCCCATGCATATGGGGTGACCCCAAGTGAAGGCGGCAGGGCAGACCCGCCGGCTGGCTTCCCTGGGTGCTGTTGATGGGAGCGAGTGGATTTGAAGCCCATCACTGCCAGGAGGCCGATGAGGGAAGCCTCATTTAATAAACAAGATGTGGCTTCCAGGCTCCTCTGTCTCATATATTGGAAAATAGGTTTTCCGTTGTGACCAGAGGCCTGCTGAGCCAATCTAAGGAGTTTCTTGCTGCCTGAGGCTGAGCCCAGGGCTCCCTCCTCATAACTCAGTGTCTGAGCTGGAGTCAAAAGAAATGGAGGCTGATTGACGTGCTGCTCTGGATGGAATTTGCATCTCCTTATGTTAACATTGCGCTGTATAAAAGTCATCCCAATTGTGACTTCTTTCTTGTAGTCATCTTCTTTATCCTGCTTCTTTCCCCCTCTTCTTCTTTCCCCTTCTGTTTATTATGTGTTCATTCATTCACTCGTTTATTTGTTCGTTCATCCCACAAATATTTGTTGAGACTCTGCCTATTATGTACCAAATGCTGTGCTATTCACCAAGAATATAACATGCAACAGTCCTTGCCTTCACAGAATCCTGAATTTAGGAAGAGACAGACAGCAACATAAAAATCACACACATAAGGAGTTACTTGCCATTGTGGCAAGTAGTAAGAAGCAGAAGCTATGACCACTGAGCCATTGAGCAGGGAGTTCTGACCTCACATGTGGAGAGGATGTGGTGGTTTTAAAAATATGTCCACAGCGGCCAGCCCCGTGGACTAGTGGTTAAGTTCGGCACACTCTGCTTTGGCCGGCCCAGGTTCGGTTCCTAGGTGTGGACCTACACCACTCATCAGTGGCCATGCTGTGGTGGCAACCTGCATATAAAATAGAGGAAGATTGGTGCAGATGTTAGCTCAGGGTGAATCTTCCTCAAGCAAAAAGAGGAAGATTGGCAACGATGTTAGCTCAGGGTGAATCTTCCTGAGCAAAAAAAAATAAAATAAAATAATCCACAAATTCTTGATATTCTTCTCTTCAAGAAGTGGAGTCTAAATCACCTTTCCTTTCACCCAAAAGGTGTGCTGGATTTAGTGATTAGGGAAAAGCAGAAGTGATGTTGTGCAACTCTATAGACTAGGTCATCAAAAGTCTCTAGGGATTCCATCTTGCTCTCTTTCCCTCTTGGATCACTTGCTCTGGGGAAAGCCAGTTGCCATGTCATGAACAGCCATATGGAGAGCCCCAGGTGGTAAGAAACTGAAGCCTCCAGCCAGCAGCCACACAAGTGAGCTTGGAAGTGGATCCATCAGCCCAGTCCAGCCTTCAGGTGACTGCAGCCCCAGCCAACACGTTGACTACAGCCTCATGAGACCCTTGAGCCAGAACCACCCAGCTAAGCTGCTCTTGGATTCTTGATCCACAGAAACTATAAGATAATACATGCTTATTGTTTAAAAGCACTAAGTTCTAGAGTAATTTGTTACACAGCAATAGATAAATAATAGAGTATGATGGAGATTAATTCTTTGACACCCTGCTTATCTGAAGTTCTTATTATACCCTCACTTTGGGTGGATGACTTGACTATAGATTAGTATGGAATCCTCTCTACAGCTGGAAATCCTCTTCCCTCAGAATTTTGAAGGCATTCACCCACTGTGTCCACTGTGGATGTTGGTGTGTCCAATGCCTTTCTTCCCCCCACACCTGACTCACAGAAACTGTGTGAGATAATAAATGTTTGTTGTTTTAAGATGCTAAGTTTTGGGGTAACTTGTCACACAGCAGTAGATAACTAATACAGAGAGGCAGAGAGGAGAGAATGATGGCAAACTTGCTTGAGGAAGTGAAAGTTATACTGGGACCTGAGGGGAAAGAAGGAATTGCCCAGGTGAAGAGGTGGTCGGGCGGGGGGGCAGGGATGCCAGGCCAAGGGCACAGCACACATAGGACCTGCACCAGGAAGGAGCGTGATGAGATGAAGGAGGAGAAAGGAGGCCCATGCAGCTGGAGAGGAGAGAAGGAGAGAGCAGGGAGTGACTTGAGATGCAACTGGGGATGTAGGTGGAGGACAGGGCACCAGGACCTCAAGGACCATGCTAAGTATTTTGCATTTCATCTTGAGAGCAGTGGGAAGCAATGAGGGTTTTGGTCAGGGGAGCAACGTTATCAGATTTTCTCACTCAACTGGAAAAATGATTGCCTGGGACCCAACAGAAGAAGGACCCATACCGTGCTGGTCCTGACCGCCCACTCTGGCCTTGTGGGGGCTGATCTGCTCTATTCTGTTCTCCAAGGCTTTGCTGCCTTTTCTGGGGCAAGCCCGTTTTCTTTATTATGGGTGGTTTGTACTCCTGAACCACACAGCAGTGAAAAGTATGAGCTTCTGGAATTCCTCTTCCTACAGGAAAGAAGGTGCTGGGACCCACTGTGAGCAGTGTGTGGTGACTATTCCCAGGGGTTATTATCTGCTCCGAGGTGCAGTCTCAATTCCCCAGGATGGGTGAGGGTGCTCTCAGGAGAACACCACAGGTCTCAGGCACAGCTGAGTGCTAACAGCGACCTAGATTTTGAAGGCTGCTCTTACCAGTTGGAGGCAAGACCGTGGGTTCCTCAAACTTCCTTCCAGCCTGAAGACTCTGTCTTTTCCCTATGTGCTGGCCTGTGCAGCTCACTCAGGAATGGGGGTTGCAGTTGGGGAAGCCCAGAGGTCTGGTTCGTGTTTGTAGGGCAGGACTGTGTTGTTCCTACTTGCCCTGCTGTGAAAGGAGAAACGATGCAGGATTCAGTTTCTGAGACTGCTGAGGTCTGCCCTAAACCTTAATCTCAGAGAAGCAGAACTTGTTTACCATCATTGCTTGTTCCCTTTCTGTGCACGTTATTCCATTAATTCACACAGAACAATGTGCACATCAAGAGGCATTTTCCCTATTAAAAGCTGGAAATCTATTACCCTTAATCCTTTTCTTCCCTTATCTGTCCATTCCTCTGTTCCACACGATTCATTCTGTCATCAAATCCTATGTAGTGTATTAAAGAAAGAAATCTGTCCAGTTCAGAGGTTACAAATATAAATGCCTCAATGGACCAGGCAGTTCATGTAAATAAGACAAGCCAGCTAGTAAAAGACAATAGGGAGGAGTGGAGCCTATGGCTAACTGGAGAATGCTTGCCCAGGACACAGGACTTCTGAAAATGTGCCTTCTGTGGCCTATCTGTGGCCCTGTTTGGCTGACATCCTGGGAATCTGTGACCCTGCATTTGATCGTTGACCACCCTACTTCCCTCTCTCAGCTGTACAACAGCCTTTTATCTGGAAGTCTTGCTGTAAGACCATCCTCAATCTAGCTTTACCCCCACTCTGTCCCCAGAATTATCTTCCTAAAATGGCAAATCTGCTCATTAATCCCCCACTAAGGGCATCTGCTGATTCACCAGAACCTGCAGGATGCAGTCTAAACACCTGCACAAACATCTCCAGGTTTGCCAGACCAGAGATGAGAGGTGAGGCTTGATCATGCTCATAAAGTATTTATTCAGCCTGGCAGGAGGCCCATACCTCAACAGATCTTGCTCCTTCTTCAATAATGCTTGACCCAGGGGCCTGGACTTTTGGATGTTGATGGCTTTAAACTGCCCCAGGGAATGAGGTTCCATGGGCTCCCTCATAACAAAAAGATTCTTTCTTATAACTAATTCAGATGCTTCAGAGAAAGGGTGGCCTTTAATTGGATTGTTGTTTCCTGCCTCTGGACTACTCAGTCTCCCCTGCACAGTGGGTGACTGATAAGTATTTACCGAAATGAACCAACAGGTGAAATCTGAGCCCTGGCCATTATCTTCCAGGCAGTAGGCCTGCTTCTGGAGTGGTTCTCACCTTGGTGACAGTTGCCCTGCTTTCATATCCTGTCACAAAACCATTCTTTATCTGATACGCCCTTTGCCCCAACAAATTCCTCTTTGACTTGAGTTTCCAGGTGGCCAGTCCTCGATTGTTGTTTTCTTTGGTCCCAAGTCCTGGGGCATGTGCCCAGTTAATAACAAATAGAGAGAGATTGTTTAGCATGGGGTGGAGTAAAATATTGCTCTGCCTTTGAAGTGTTTCTCTCCATCAGTGACTGGGAGAAAAATGAAATGCTGACCTCTGAGAACTTAATGCTCTGTCAAATGAAGATAATACAGTGCAGACAAAAGAAAATATACTAGGATGAAACTGCTGGCCTTGTCACTGAACATTTCACCTGTGGTCACATTTCAGTGTCATGGTCTATGGTGGCTGCCTCCTTTCACTCCATCTATGCCTCACGCTCTCCCAGTGACCAGCCTTGACACAGCATCCTGTCCCAGTGTTTGGGATTGGGGTCTCTGCCTCTGGTGTTGTCTAGCACTTAGGTTCAAGTCAGGGGAGCATGACCTCTGCAATACATACCATTGACTCATGTCCTCGCCATCAATTTTTGGGTGGGACTGTTGTTTGGCCATTGTAATGATGAGCCTTCCTGTCTCTCAAAATTATGTGTGTGTTATTCTTATACTCTCCTTGCTGGGGACAGGTTATTGAGCATGCCTAATGAAAAAGTATGTTTTGAGAAAGCAATACAGCAAAAAGAGTTGAAAAATTAAGGAATGAAAAATATAAACTGAGACTGCTAACTGGTTATGTCAAGTTGGTCAACTTCCTTGACCAATTTTCTCTTTTATATAAAAGAAAATGGATAAACACTAACTAATCTGCAGAGTTTCTCCAGATGCTAATGTGGTATCATTCTCAGATGAGAGAGATCATTAGAGAAAACCATTAATGCACAGAAACAAGCAAAAGGATTCAACTGGAAGAGAGAATGGCAGAGAGCTATTGGGAGAGCTTGATGCAGAATGGATACTAGCACAGGGCGAGATCAAGACACTTCTGATGGAGGGATCCAGGAAGTGTGGAGTAAATAGCTTGGGGTGCTGGTTTGGGTCTAACCAGTTGGGAAAGGACCCCGGTTTCCCGGGCCCAGAGGACACAATTAGAGGCCACTTAACTCGTTAAGTGCTGGGGAGACAATGATTAATAAATTAAAGGCTACTTGAACTGCGCTAAGTGTTCGGGATATAGCAGTTAATAAAACATGCTGCCCCTGCTCTCATGGAGATTTCCAGTCTACTGGGGAGAAGGACATTAATTAAAGAATTATACAAATCAAAGTGAATCTTCAACCTTGATAGATCTTCCTACAACAGAGAGGGACACAGTGCTATAAGAGCACATAACAGCAGGACAGGCCCAGTGAAGGGCTCCAGGGAAGGCAGAGAAGAATCAACTGGGGTGGGCTGTGCATCCTGGGAAGGGAACAGAATGTGCAAGGGACGGGGGCACGGTGACTTTGGGTTTGGCAGAAATGTAGCTACCACGTGGAGTTTAGCTGGCCAGATTCTCTGTGCACTTGAGTTTTGCTACCTTAAAACTTGCCTTTACCCCCCAGATTCTACAGGCGTCATTGACTGAGTGTGTGACAGTCTGAATAGTCAAGAGGAAGGATTCCCAGAGAAGGGAAGCAACTGTAGAACCCTCAATATTTCAACCTAAAAAAGAATTGCCTTGAAACTTTTGAGTTATTACAGCGGAAGTCACAAATGGCAAATGCTGGTAGAATCCCATTTCAGAGCCTCTTGAAGTGTGTTTGTTCCAACAAGCTGATAGCAGGTCCACTACACTGTACCGCACACATGTGGGATCGCCTCTATGCTTAGAGGCTGCCTCTAGGGCCCTGGTCCATAGCATCCCTCATAGCACTGCTTCCAGTGTCCCATCCCTTAGTCTCATCGCCCATCTAGATGTACATCCTACTTCCTGCCCATACAGAAGGAAGGAGTCTAAGACAGATCAAGAAGTCACTGTGCATACTCCCAGGTCATCGAGGAATATCCTGGGTGTGTTCTAATCTCGAAAAAATTCCCTAGGATTCATCCTGAAATCTTCTGTTCTTGTAACAAATTGAACATTTTGAGGCATGGGGAAAGGAACTTATTTTGGTATCTAGGACTACTTTCCTATCCTGATGAAAAGGCAAGATGTGATGTATAAAATAAGACGTGCATGTGGGAGGGTGTGTAGAGCATTTCCCTTTGAAATTGGGTTATTTACAGTAAGACAGGAAGACAAATGTAAAAATTTCACTGGCACAGGCTGTAGGTTAATTGTCTGGAAGAGCCAGGATCGAAGGCATCTGTAGTTACAGTATTAACTAAGAATAGAACTTTCCATTGGCTGTTCTGGCACCCTCAGAGCCTTAACTGAAGCTCCCCATATGTTTGTAGATGGGGTGGGCTGAGCTTTCCATCAGATTCCAGCTGGGTGCCCAGGCCCTGAATCCTGGTTTCCCATCCAGTAAATTACTAAAATCCAAGGTTTTACCCCAAGACCTCAGAATGTGCTCACTGTCCTCTAAGGGTGTTTTCAACCTTCCTGTAGTTTTCTGATAATTGTGATTTATGGATGGGGAAAAAAGAATCTCATCTAATGAGGTAAAGAAAATGAATATTCAGTAGTCTGGAGACTGGGCTTTGACCAATCCAACAACATTTTTTGGAGCATAAAACATTTCCAGCCAAGCTAATATATTTTCCTGACCCAAGGTATTTTTGTATACCTATATGTGAAATACATTTAGCATCTCTGTGACGAGACCTGGAAGATTCAGATACATACATACCTGACTCTTGAAGCTCTTCAGATTCGACAGGAAGTGCGAGAAAACTGCATGGAAAAAAAGAAAGCTGTTTGCCCACCGTTTCTGTACTTGTTTCTCCTGAGCTCTTTTCCTCCCTCCCGACAGCAGTTGATTAAGTCTCCACTAAAGTCCTTCCACTTCCCCTGTACCCTCAGATCTGATGATTGTGCCTCCAACTTCTCTGGCAACTTTGAGGCCATCTGGGGGAAGCTCCTCCACCCCCCACCCCCTCTCTCTACCTTTGAGCTTAAATGAGGTCACAATCCTTCTTTCAGTCTTCTCTCCTCTTCAGAGATGGAGAAGCCCAAGTATTGTAGGGCTGGTGCCTCCGCCTGCTCACGGGCTCTCCCGCCATCTTTCCTCAGTACTTCTCTCCCTCTCTCTTTCTCTGAGGTTTCATCAGTTACTCTCTTGCATCATTTGTTTCTCTTGCATCATTCTTCCTCCTTCTCTGGCTTCTTCCTTTCAACCTACAAACATCTCTTCTAGCCTTAAAGAAAAGAGAAAAAGAGAAGGAAGGAGGAAGGAAGGAGAAGGAATTATCTTTGACGATAATTTCCTCTCAAGCTCTCATCCTATTTCTTGGCTTTTTTTCATCTCCAAACTTTTCCAAAGTAGCTTGATGCCTTAGAATATGATCCCTCCAACTATGCTCACTGTGTTGACATTCTGATTACAAACCCGCTATCTTGGGCATTTTTGCTCTGTGTTGTTTATCTTCTGAGCACTTCTGAATGCTTCGTTTGTACTTCCTATGCTTTTACTCCCTACCCAGAGTTACCCCCACATCCTCCTCTTCCTACCCCACCTGTTTCCATGTTTTGAACTACCCTGCAATCATGGGGCAGCCCTTCGCTGCCTCCTGAAAGATGAGACTCCCACATAGCCTTTCCCTACTGGCTGAGGTGGGGCCAGGAAACTGTTGAGACCCCCTAACTTTTTGGAAAGTTACACTCACGTCTGCTTTCTCGGTTCCTGTTCCTTCTTCAGCCATCACATCTGACTTGGTCACCTATTGTCTCTGACTGTTCCCTCTCCCTTCCCTTGGCAGGTTGGTTTTCTGCCGGCCCTTTAGAAGTTGATTTTCCATTTGATCTGCTCTGTAGTTCTCCTCTGGATCTATTGTCTCATCCGGGTCATTTTTACCTGCCACCATGGTTTCAGACTATCTGTATGTTGATAACCTCCAGATCAATATTTACAGTTCACACTTCTCTCCTCTGCTCCAGGTCATATTGCTTATGGCCTCTCAACCATCTGGCTGCAGTAGATTCATCAGAATGTACTATAAGCTTCAAACTCAACATGTTAAAACCTTGAGCCTGCATCATTGGCTACAATCTCAATTTCTATTAATATATAAACTCATTTCCCCAAAAAAGGAGTGTGTTGTCCTTGATCTGTTTTCTTTCATATCTAATTGATGTTCAATTGCACCTTATAAATGCCTATGAAGTCCGTCCTCTACCTTCCATCCAGACTGCCTCAGTCTCCCTCAGTTAAAATCTCCTGAGCAGAAATTTAGTGGGTCCCACTCTGTGCTCTGCTACAGGGTTAGTTAGGTGTGCTTCCTGTACTTTAGGGAAGGAAAGAATCCCCTAGACTCGTTATTTCAAAACTGTGACTTATGTTACCGTGGAGCTAAGTAGGCCCAAGATATGAGGAGGGCCCAGAGGGGACCATGGGGGAGGCCAGAGAGGGCCTCCTGGAAGTGGGGACATCTATGCCTAGTCTTAAAGAGGGATGAAGAGTAGAGAAAGAAGGAGAGCGTCCCGTCGAGGGGAATAAACAGCAAGCACTGCTCTGCCAGGTGTAAGGCAGTTTGGGTTCATACCACAACTGCAAGCAGTTGGGACTTGCTGAGGGATGGCGTCTGATAGGAAGTAGACCAGAGGAACAGGCTGCACCAGTTCCAGAGGGTCTCTTATGACATGCGTGAGAGCCGGGGCTTTATCCTGTAGGCAGTAGACAATGCCATTCTGAGGGACACTTTACACAGATCACTTCGGCAGCATCTTGGGGAATGCATTTCGAGGGGAGAAACTAGAGGTATGAAGGACTGGTTAGGAGGCCATTCCAACAATCCGAGGAAAGTTAATCAGTGCTTTGTTATTTAGGGCACTGTGGCTGCTACGGACCCCTGAAATACAGTGGCTTATGTAAGATAGGAGTGTATTTGTGTCTTGGTGTTTATGTGCCTTATTCCAGCTACAAGGGAGGCTAGGAATAAAGTCTCTAGCTTGGCAACCCTGTGCCAGCTCAAACTGTGCTACGGGGAAGGAGGAGAGAGTGCATTTAGAGGCAATGGACCCAGTCTCCCACAGTCATGATATTAGAGATACTGCTGTGGTAGATTCAACATGTATAGGCTTGGCAGTTGACTGTCTGGAGAAACAGGAGAGAGGGGATAATTGAAAATGCCACCTGTTTCTGACTCAGGCAGACAGGTGTTGCTTCAGGAGAGAGGGGAAGTGTGTGAGAAGGAGGGAGGCTGACAGGAGAGATGAGGCATCTGGTTGGGATATGTTGACTCTGAGCTTCCTGTTGCTCCTCTTGGGGGAGATGTCCAGCTCTTAAACTCGAAATGCAGCTGTGAGCTCAGGGGGGAGGTCCCGGCCAGTGATATGAAGGGGCAGGCAAGAGCACAGTTAGAGGAGGCCCCTCCCAGCAGGGCGCTGACTTAGCTCCCTCCCTGTCTCCTGTCATTCCGTCCCAGCCCCTAGCTCCAGCCACACCGAACTCACCATTCCATCAACAGCACATGCCCTCTGAGAAAGCTGAACCTCCACAGGTAGCCGTACACTCTCTCTCTGCAGGATCCTTGCCCTCTTCTCCCCCTGGCAAATCCCTGTACATCCTCTAACATCCAGCTCAAAAGCCATCTCCACCATGAAGACTGCAGGCACATCGGAACATCTCTATGTCAAGATCAGAATATCTCTAACATCACTGAGATCCTACATCTCATTCCACTGTAGGTCCCAGAGGCTCAGCACAGAGGTGTACAGATGTGAAATGCAGCTGAGCATAAGGATGTGGCCTTTCCCAGCACGGTCAGCTGCTCTCTTCCGTGGGCTCCCAATCACTCCAGCATACATTACTCTAACTCGCACCTGTGTGCTTACGTGCTTGTCTCCTCACCACCTAGGCTTGGTGTTCTTACTGAGCAGGGACTGGATCTGACTCCTCTTAACATCGCCAGGGGCTGCCTGGGGCTCGGTAGATGTCTGTAAGTCAGTTAATAAAAGAGAGTGTGTAAAGACATGCTAACTTTCTTATTGGGCTGTTTGGAAAAATTATTGAGGGGTCTAGAGTCTTTGAGGAGACTTCTTGGGAGAAGTGGGGTTGGCAACTTGACCTTGAGGGTATGTGGGGTTCTTACAGACAAGGGATTGGGAGAGCATGCAGAGCTGGGAGAACAGTGGGGGCAGAGGCACAGAAATGGGAATGAATGTGCCTGTCAGGATGGGGGACCTCAAGGCCGCCAACCTTACTGGGACAGAGGATTCCCCCTGGGGAGCAGAGGAGAACGTCTGGTTTAGTAGAGCAGAGTGCTGCCTTGGTGGGCAGGGGGCTTAAACATCAGCAGAGGAGAGGCAGCAGGGAGCTGTGGCAGGTTCTTGGGGAAGGATGTAATTAGAGTGTCACTTTAGAGAGAGGAATCTGAGAGCAGGGTGCTAAGAAGCTGTTCAGATAATTCCAGAACGAAGTGATGACTGTCTTGACTGGGGCTGTGGTGGTGTAAATAGAGGAAGGAGGGAATCCGAGAGGCATTTTGGAAGAACAGACAGTTCTTGGTGACATACTGGTTTGGAGGCCAAAAAGGCAAAGATGGATAACTCAAGTTTTCTATGTAGTTTCATTGGTGGAAGTGGTTAATTTGGGAGGGAGAGGTGCCTTTGTAGGGCAGGAGAGATAACAGGCTCCCATTGGGACCCATCCTGTGAAGGCAGGGCCTGCTAGGAAGGCTGCAGGCAGCACGGGTCCATCTGCAGCTCTGTTCTTTTACGTAGGTTCTGTTGCCACGTTGACGGGCTGTGACCTTGTCATCCATCTTCTTACCGTGACCCCTGCATATTCAAATGAACAGTAGAAATTTCAATGACAGTTTTAATGACACTTGGTGGAGTTGTGCATTGGCTCTTTTGCCATCTTTCTCGACCCCATTGACTACTTCCCCTCCCAGCAAAGTGGTAGCTTCAGATTCTCTCCCTAGAAGGTGTGTGTCAAGGGGCTTAGGCAGGTGTGTTAGTTTCCTGTGGCTGCCATAACACAGTACCACAAACTAGGTGGCTTCAGTGTCTCACAGTTCTGGAGATAAAAAGTCCAAAATCACCGGGTTGATGAGGTTGGTTCGCTGGAGGCTCTGAGGGAGAATCTGTTCCATGCTTTCTCCTGGCTTCTGGTGGCTGCTGGCAATTCTTGGCTTTCTTGATTTATAGACACATCACCCCAATCTTGCCTCTATCTTCACATCATCTCCTCTGTGTATCTCTGTGTCTGTTTCCCCTTCTCTGCTCTTATGAGGACTTGTCATTGGATTTAAGGTCCATCCTAATCCAGGACGATCCTGACTTTAATTATATCTGCCAAGAGCGCTTTTCCAAATAAGGTCATATTCATAGGTACAGGGGGTTAGGACTCAGACACATCCTTTTTGGGGGTGAAACAGTTCAACCCACTACAGTGCAGGGAGTCTTTTTATAAATAGAATCTTTGTTCTTTTTTTCCATCGGGGATGCGTGGAAAGTCTGAAGCATTTTCCCACGACCAAAGGTACTGAAATTGTTTTCTTTAAAAACAACAGCGTCCTGTATCTGCCCTTGTTCAAGAATATTGGTAATAGCAGCTCCACTGTCTCCCCGCTGTCTACATAAAGTTGGATTAAAAAAGAAATAAAAGGGCCGGCCTGGTGGCATAGGGGTTAAGTTCACGCGCGCTCTGCTTCGGCGGCCCTGGGTTCACAGGTTCAGATCCTGAGTGCGCACTGCTTGTCAAGCCATGCTGTGGCGGCGTCCCATATAAAGTGGAGGAAGATGGGCACAGATGTTAGCCCAGGGCCAATCTTCCTCAGCAAAAAAAGAGGAGGATCGGCATCGGATGTTAACTCAGGGCTAATCTTCCTCACACAATAAAATAAAATGGTGGAAACTTCAAAGCATTGAGATGCAGGTGAGAAGATGAGCGTTAGTTAAAAAAAAAAAAAAAAAATCATCACTCCCCAAAATTTTCTGGGAGAAGGGATTCTCTGAAGTGAATTTTCTTGTCTTGGAGGGAATGGAGCAGAAGAGGAGCAAAGATGAGAATGGCCGGTTCAGGAAGCAGCATGACGATGGAAATGCTTGTCGAGTTTCCACACGTTTCCTCACGGAACTAGTAAATACGACTTTGTCATGTGACGTTCACTTTGGTGATGGTAGTGTATGTGAAGCATAGGAAAGAGGAGAGACTGAAGATGCCAGACCAGTTTGTGAGAAGAGCTTGGGCTGAGATGATGAGTGTGGGATAAACAGAAAGAAATCAATTCAGGAAATATTTTGAAGAAAAAAATGAACGCTGATCCAATATAGAGAAGAGAGAAAGGTGAGAGAGCAGTTGTGGTCTACGTGGGAGGATGAACTTGTTAAGTGCAGGGATTGCTCTGACACACTTCTCCGGGGCCCCCAGCACATGTGGTAGACATGTAATAAATACCCCCAAATTGAATATTGCCCCTTTCATCCTAACTGTCGGTTCTTAAGTCAACATGGAGGAGTTCTTGCCGGGCCCCTCAGGAAAGCTATATTTCCTCATGATGTGGTCATGCCCCAGCTCAGGGATATTAAAGTCAGCCCCCAACCGAGAAGAGAAACCAGGGCATTTATAGTAGGTCTTGTTTGGGAGGTGTTTTCCGAGAAGGCCGTTGACCCAACATTTAACCTGTATTAAATCAGGTTCTCCTCTCCTCACTTTCTTTGAACAGTGTTGGCCCACTCAGAGGACTAACTGTGTTTCGGGGTTTTTTTTTTGGCATACTAGAGTCCACAAGCTGTTTGAGTTAAAACAAAAAAAGTGTGGTTTAGTCCCTCTTCCCCTTGGCCACTTGCTGGGCTTTGGGTGCACAGACCAGGGGGGATGGTCAACGCTCAATCACTGTAAGAAAGAGGTCCATGCTGGCCTTGTGAGTGGGTCCAGGGTCATTGGGAAAAGAATCCCCTGATGCCACGTACTCAGAGTAGAAGGGGGTGTAGACTACAGGTAGGCATGCCTCCTGGGCCCCTTGTACTCCTTGCCCTCTTGGGAGGGGAGTAGCTGCAGGAGATCAGTGTTGGGTGGGTGAGGGTGGGGGATGTTGATGGCATTCCCTTCCCCAACAGCTGCCATGAGTGAAGTGATGGGGTGGTCAGTCAGAGGAGCTATCTCTTTAGTGCTTGTGCTGGAGTAGCAGAAGCCTGCCAAGGATTTATTAAATGCTTCTTATGTCCTAGGATATTTGGGAGGCTCTCTAAGCCAGCCCCCTAAATGCCTTCTAAAGGCCATCCTGCCAATTGGAGAAAAAAATAGATGGACACTAAGCGAACATCTGTTTTTTGTGCTGAGAGCCTGATATAATTCATTCCCTGCCCCAGAAAGTTCGACAAGGTCAGGGTAGGATGGTCAAAGCTCTTTCATCGTGAGTGCAGCTGGGTAACAGGAAATTAGGGGTAAAAGGCCTCTGCATTTCAAGAGAAAGAGATCAGAAAAATCCTGAAGCACATGGATTTAACCCATAAAAAAATGCTTTAGTCCAGAATACTGTTTATTCTTAGTCTCTGCCCAATTCTAAGAAATTTGGTTATCTGCTTCCTAGACCTTCAGTGGATGAGGAAGAAAAACCAAAGGAAACTTGAAAGGGAAAAGGTCTTGCTCTGTGCAGGCCTGCTGACAACTGTGAGATAGGAAAGCATATGCCCTAAGGACAATGAATCTGACATAAAATCGATGACACATGTTGCTCATACAGACGCCACCTCGATAAACAGACCAGCTGGGGGTGGCTCCAATGAGGGACCTGACGTTCCCTCCTACCTCCAGATGTCTGAAGCCATCATGTTTCATGTCCTCACACTGTAATGAACGTTTCTGAGATGATTCTGAGTCATCATGCAGAAATTAAGTTAAATTAAGGATGCAGGAAAATGAATATTGCCTTTGAGAACAGTTTCTATCAAAATGAAGGAAAATATCAATGCTTTAAGAGTAGATCCTCAGCTATAGGAAAAACCATGTTAATTAGACTGGCTCCCCTGAGTTTCTGAGTAACTGAGTTTCACTCCATGAGGGTGTGTGCGCTGATCACCGTGGCCAGCCTGCGTGGCAGTGTGGGCCAATGGCTGAGACCAAGGCCAGCTAATCAGCCCATGAAGCCTGCCGTCTCTGCAGAGCTGTGTGGGCTTTGCCAAATTCTATCACCTTTCTAAGCGTCTGTGGGCCTTTCTGTGAAATGGTGGTTCTAACATGATCTCCCTTGTCAGATGAATGAGAAAATGTACATAAAGCATAGTGCCTGTTCCAGAAACTTCCGTTACTATTTGTATTAGTTTCCTAGGGCTGCCATGAACAAGTACCACAAACCGGTGGCTTAAAACAACAGAGGTTTATTCTCTCACAATCTTGAGTCTAGAAATCTGAATTCAAGGTGTTAGCAGGGCTGTGCTCCCTCTGAAGGCTCTAGGGAATTCTGTCTTCCTGTATCTGCCCGCGATCCTTGGTGTTTGTGGCTTCTAGATGCATCTCTCCAGTCTCTGCCTCCCTGTTCACATGGCCTTCTCTTCTCAGTGTCTGTGTGTCTCCTCTTCTTGTAACGACATCAGTTATTGGATTTCGGACCCACCCTAATCCAATATGACCTCATTTTAATCAATTACATCTGCAAAGACCTCGTTTCCAAATAAAATCACATTCTGAGGTTTCGGCTGGACGTGAATTTTTGGGGGGACACTATTCAACCCAGTATACTCTTCACTGGTGTGATTTACAGTTTTCTGAGCAGGATCCCTGCCAAATAAATAACTCCCTCCCCCACCCCACCCCATCCTGTCTTACCTCGCAAGCCACAGGAGATCTGAGCCTATTAGCAGAACTTCTTTCATTGGGCTTAAAGCTTTGTCCTCTGTTAAAATGCACAAATAGTTCAATGAGGATGTTGTTGTTGTTACTATTGTTGTTGAAGTCTTTGTTAAATACTAAAGCTGAACGTAAATGTGTTTATTCAGGCCTCATCCCAAATCCTATAATAATGCAATTTACAAAGCAGTTCACACTTGACCTCAGCCAATCCTCACTGCCCCCTAGAGAAGTAGGCAGATCAGACGGCCTCATATTACAGATGAGAAGAGTGCAGTTGAGAAGGGTCACATAGCAACGAACTGTAAAAGTTGACTTCTAAGCCAGTAGTAGCCAGGTGAGAGGCCAGCTCCTTGCTTCGCCATGAACAAGCTGTTATCTTCGGTCTCCGAACCACTGTTTTTCCACCTGTAGAACGGAATGGATAACATCTTTGAAATGCTGCTGTGAGATTTAAATTAGATCACATGTATGTAACCCTGGAAATTGCCCAGTAAGTGCTAGTTTTTCTTCTTCTCTGTCTAGCAGTTGTCTTATCAACCACCTGTCTCCCGGTTTTACTTAATGCTTGCCCTGCATGATCCTGAGATGGCTTACATTTGGGAAATGTCAAGTGCAGTGGTGGGGGTGCATGGGAGGGGAAAGAATGGAGACAGTGGCTGTGGGTCCCTGCAGGATCCTAGCATCTGTCTCGGGTGGGCACCAAGTGGGCTTCCTGGAGGGTAAGTCCACTCTGCCATCTGGCATTTGTGAGCGCATGTCCTGGTCCTGCTGTTTGTAATGACATCTCCCCCAAGCAGGGGGTCTTGCGCGTCTGTAATTCCCAGTTCTTCCCAGACCAGCCTTATCCAGGGAGAGGTAACATGTGGCAGCTCCGTGGGATCTGCCTGGAAAAGAGGGTTTCATAAATAACTTAGAGCCACAGGGGGCCCTAGGGAAGCACTGATGTAGGAGTTCCGTGTGAATATCCATGATGGTTCAGAAAGAAGCACAGATACAAAGCAGGCGAGCACCAAGCTCTCCTCAGCAGAAGAGGGAGAGCCAAAATCTCATTCCTAATTTCCAGCCTGGCTCTGTGTTGAGTGCTTCCATCACTGGACTCCAGAGAACCATGTCAGCTTGGTCCTTCAAGACAGAGCAGAAAACGTGCCTTAAGGCAGTCTGGCCTTGAACTCAGGGAAGGGTGATTCCTGTGTGATGAGACTTGAGAGTCACTCTTATAGCCCCACTCCCTGTAGCTGCCCCCAAGTAATTCCTTGATTGATTAGTCCAGTACCGCCATGATCATCTTGCAGGATGCAATCCCTCAGGAAAGACTTTTGTTAGGAGGCTTCTTTTAGGATGTAGATCTTCCCACTGGTTCTGCCGTATACCCCGACCTTTTTACCTTGTCTGGCTGTGCCCTGGACCTGGGTCCCCATTGCCTCCGATAGGCAGTACTAGACTCCACCTGACATGCTTGTTACAAATGCAGCTTCCCTGTCCCTTTTGCGTATCACTGAATCCAAGTATGTATTTTTGAGGATGGCCACAGATGATTCAGCTGCAGCCCATCTGAAGACCAGCCAGGGGGACTGCTCCAAGGATGGTGGCCAGGGGGGCACCTCAGCCTACTGGAAACCAGGCTGCAAGGCACCAGGGTCTTTGGTGGTGCTCCAGGCTTAGAACCACAGAAGCTGTTATAGAGACAAAGGTGAGCTCCACAGTGGAGGATCTCGGGGCTGTAAATGGCGCTGTTGAAAGAAGGGGAGCAAAGAACAGCCTGGGATGGTGGAGAAATGGGTGCTCACGACATTAGCTGGAGCTTTTTTTGTTCACCATGTGGCCCAGCACCATTACTCCCTTGACAATGAATGCCTGAAAGTTAGACAGGTGTGAATCAGAAGATTGTCCAGCCAAGGTGAAACAGAACAGAGAGGAGATGCCTCAATGCCTGAGCCTCGTGGAGAGAGAAAGCAGGGAGAGGAGAATAAGAAGATGGCATTCTCTGGGCTCCAAGTCACCCTGGGCTGATGGGATGTACCCTTGACCTTGGCCTAGAAAGAAGAATAAGGCAATCCAGTCTAAATGACAAATGTATACAGCTAGATCCAGACAGCTGGGAGATGTTCAAACCACAGGCCACTGTTTCCTCTTCAAAGAAGCTTTTTAATTTTTTAAATAAAGAACGGGGTACACAAAATGGCCCATTTGTCAGCAGTTGATTGGGTCACGGCCTGGCTGATTGGATTCTTAAGGCCAACTGACAAACCCAATTAATGCAAAATTGGGAGTTCCCCTCTAGGCATGACTTCAGACTAGTCTGTTGACCTTTATTTGGTGGAAAGGGTCTTAGCAGGGTCTTGGCGGGCTCAGGTTATTCCGGGGAGATGTAGCCTTGGCCAGTTTAATTACATGCTGCTCTGGAGCTACTGTTTTGCAAAACGAAGAGCTGTAACGGAAGACCTGTTATTTCGTTGCTTGGAAACTAGTGCTTTTACTACCCAAAGTTGTCACCAAGCCTTTCTCGGGTGGCAAGGCGAGCTGCCACAAGCTCTCCCAAGTCATAAATTTCTCAGGAGCCAGGCATAAATCACTGGAGCAAGAAGATGGAGACTTGGGTGGAAATTGTCCCATTACAGGCAACTTGAGACCCTGCAAGGGGCGAGAGCCTGGCTGGTCCCTGCTGCTGGCTCCAGCTGCCTGTTACACAAACATATCCTTGTTCATTTGCGTTTCTGTGGACCAAGTCGCCATGCGGAGTGAGGATGGCTACTTATCTAGAGAACAGAAACCAGGAGTGATGCTGTGACCTTTTGCAACCAAAGAAATCCAGAGATCCAGAGCGGTTAGTTGGAAGCCCAGGCAGCTTTGACTTCACAGTTGTCGCCACTAGCTCTTCTGGCGTTGTTAATGTCGTCCTTGCTCCTTGACTTAAACACATCTGGGCTGATAGGAAATATAGATGCCTCCCAGTCCAGGCTCTGTCTGTGGAGTCAAAAGCTGTGGGGAAGGTCAGTGTTGTGGTCTCTAGCCCCCACCCCTCCTTGAAGAAGTGTCTACCTTGTTCATGGTTAAGCCTGAATTTTTTTCCCCCAGGTCTATAAGTCAGTGATGGTAAAATTGTTCAGGTCCTCTTCTGGTGGTTATGGAGGTGCTCAAGAGCTGTGGTCAGCCTGGGGCCAGGTCACAACCTGTGCTTTCGGCCACACTGCAGCGAACACCACACCATGATATCCCATGCCTGTGTGCTGGAGGAAGATGGTCTCTCCCTGTCTGTACAAGATATACCTGAAAGCAGCAAACCAGTCTATGGCTAAAGCATGCCTCTCCTCAGTTGTGCCAAGGCATAGCTTCTCTAACCAGCTCGTTCAGATCCAAGAATATCTGTGCATCTCTGTCTCTTTTATCTTCCCCATGTTCTCTATTCTTTTGATCATTCCTTCTACTCATTTCACTCATTTGTTTCATTCATTTATTCACCAGCCATGAGCCAAGCCCTGTGCTCGAGAGACAAAACACGAACCTGACCACAGGAAGTCTGACTTACCTTCCTTTCTGTCTCTCCCCTCAGCCAAGCCCTGCCAAGTGGGGACTGGTCTCCCTTATTCATTTCCTCACTCCACCAGAACCACAGGCAACATTTTCTCGAGCAGGGGCAGTAATTCTACACGTGGGTTTTGAACATTCACTGTGTGGCTTCCAGAGCCATGAAGATACAGACGATGCCCAAGGCAGGGCTGTGGTCCCAAAACCCAAGTAGCTTAGAGACCGAGTAAGGGTAGAGGGGTGACATATAAAAAGTAGACAGAGAAAAATAAAGGGCAAATATGTATGTCATTGTGCTAATCCCGGGGGTGCTGGTGGGCTGGAAAGTCCCAGAAGGTCTTGAACTTAGATGTGCCAGTAAGGGAACAGAGTACTCAGTTATAATGAGGAAGGAACAAGTATGGCATGAAGGATGGGAACCCCAAAGACTGCCCTTACTGGGGTGGAGGGATAACAGCAGATTCAGGTAGGAAGTATTGGGGAGTGAAGTTCAACCCCTTCCAACAGGACCCCAGTTAGTCCTGCTCAGCCTCCTGAAGATCAGTCTTGCAGGGAAGGATTATTGTCCAGTGTTGTTGGAAAGGGCTCAAGGGGAGGAGGGAGAGTCCAGGAAGTAGCTTTCATCTCAGGTGTGTCACCAGGCCAGGTGAATGAATGACCTGGAAGAATAAAGAATGAAGTGTCTGGATACTCATATTTCAGTGAGAGAAGGGGTGGGGAGGGGAGGAGGATGTGGCCGGTTGAGATGGAAGAAAGCTCCCCTCCCCTCAGGAAAAGGAGCGCTGGGTGGTGGAGAGATGCCCACCCTTTTGGGGAGCGGGGGATGAGGGTGGGAACTTACTCTATGCATCACCACTCTTGTTTTCCCTCCAGGCCTTTGACACCATATCCATTTCTTTTTCTGATGACTAGTTTATTGCGTTTTTAAAATTAACACGGTGTGAGATGTTACATTTTCCTTGATTGTTTGACATCTAAAAGGTAAAAATCATTCTCTCTGTAAATCACACATTGATTTCTCTCATTTCTGAGGCAGTTGGCCTCAGCCATGGCTGATGGGCACATTACAGCACAGTCTTGTTTTATTAGGAATCTGAGCCATGTGCTATATTATCCATTGTCATGTCTTCTCATTGATGGCGTCTGGTGTGAAACCAGAGGCGGCTTCAAGAAACTTTAAAGATAATCAATCAGACCACAGAGACTCAACTCGGAGGCTCTGTCATCCAGGGAAGGCTGATTCACCAGGAGAGGAGGCCACCTCCTGCAAGGTGAGCCTGCAGGGCCAGGCGTGCTGCGATTCCCCATTTCCTCTTCTGAGTCAGCTCCTATAAGGCATAACACACCAGGCGACTCTCAGTGCACATCTGTGCTGTGGTTCCTCACTGTTCCCTGAAGTGTAGGGCTGTTGTCAGGATTTTTTTTTAATGAGCAACACATAAAAAATACAGAACAGTACCTGGCATGTAGTAAATGCTAAATGATGTTGACTATTATTTTTGTCATCATTAATTATAACCAAATTATACATTTATAACAATCCCTTACAGTTTACTTATGTGCCAAATGTGGATGAGAGTGCCAGCTTGCCTTGTAAGTGTAGGATATACATGTGTTTGCCATCAGCAGCGGCTCAGTACACATTTATTGAATGAATAATGCAGACTGTAAACTATAAGATCTGAAAAAACTTAAGGCATTTTTTGCTGTTCTTCTAAATGCATGGTGCTGGTTCCAAATGCATATGTTGCTCTGCAGGGCATTTGTTGGGCATTTCACTCTTGGCCAGTGTGATTGGTGTATCAGCTCAGGTCCTCTGAGAATCAGGTGCCAAGAAGGGATTAGTTGTGCAAGAGATTTGTTGGGAGAAATGCCTGTAAGGATAAAGAAGAGGGAGCAGAGGTGGCAGGGAGAGCCTTCAGTCTGTGATGCAGGCCTGGCCCCTGTGAATGCAGGGGAACGAAGGAGGACTGGGGAGGAACAGCACATTTCCAAGAATGTTTCGGTCAGGACAGCATGGGAGGAGGTCCTTGAGCAAAAGACGTCATCTAGGAAGAGTCCCACATCCTGCAGTGGTCCCCCCATGTTCAGCTGGAGGGATGCTGGGGATGGGGGGCTGGGAGCAGCTGGAGATGGGGGGATATGGTGGCGGGTCCTGAAGAGCAGCAGCTAGGCCATCAGTCACTGTGTTCCCCACAGCAGGAGATCTGAAGGATGCATTTTTATGGCCCCTGCAGATGGTCAGTGGGACTCCACCCGGGACCGGCTGTAACCTCCAAAGACAATGAACTGAGAGTGTCTGCTGTTTTTCTCCTCCCACTTTGGTTTCTACTACTCATCTATAATTGGTGGACAGAGCTCTAGGTGTGTTTGCTGAAGCTTCCTCTGGAGGAAGCAAAAGACTGAGCAAGCTCCTGAGGGTGAGCAGGGGGCAGTTAGAGGCAAGACAAGGGATCATCACAGATTGTGAGGCTCTGTCCAGCAGTCCTAGTGCTGAATTCCAATAGACAGCTAGTTATGTGAGGAGCCGACTGTTTTCCTAGGAGAATTGACATCCCAGGAAAACACTGAACACATTTGCCACAACCCTTTGGCAGATAAGGAAACTGAGGCTAAGAGCCAGAATGGCACATCTAATCCAACACCACTGCTGCCATTTTGTTAGTGGCCAGATCTGAGAATTCACCTTTGGTTTTCTGGCACCTGGCCCACTATTTCAGGCACCTTGAGGGGCATTGTAGTTTGGTGGAAAGATAGGGTACCTAGAATTCTGAGCATCTGGACTGGCATTCTAACTTCCTAACGAACTTGCTGAGTGGTTTATTCAACAACATATCAGTTTGGGAACCTTGCCCAATGCTGTTGGGGATTACCAAGGCATTAAGAGCAGATCCCTGTTCCAACGTGCCTACAATTATCACCACCAGCCCAGCCTATCTATAAAATGATTCTTCACAAAGATCAAAAAGGTTGGGGTGGTATCTGGAAATAAAGCAGGTCTCTTTCCTATTTCCTTTGTGGTTTGTTAATCAAGGAACTGATTTATTTCAAATTTTCCAATAATATTAGATATGGTGGTTTTACATCTAAAGAGGGCACGCATGGGTTTTTTTTTTTTTTCCTGCACCTTGCATTCTTTTTATTGTGGTAGAATATACATAACACAGAATTTGCTGCTTTAACCATTTTAAGTGTACAGTCTGTGGCATTAAGTACATTCACATTGTTGTGCAACTATCACCACCATCCATCTCCAGAACTTTTCCATTTTCCCAAACTGAAACTCTGTCCCTATTAAACAATTATTCCCCATTCCCCGCTCCTCCCACCCCGCCCCCCGCAACCACCATTCTACTTTCTGTCTCTATAAATTTGACTACTCTAGGTGCCTCATATAAGTGGAATCATACAGTATCTCTCTTTTTGTGACTGGCTTATTTCACTTAGCATAATATTCTCAAGGTTCATCCATGTTGTAGCATGTGTCAGAATTGCCTTCCTTGTTAAGGCTGAATGATATTCTGTTGTATGTACCTAATGGGTTTTTAGAGGTTGTGAACCTCTGCTCTGTTGTAGCACAGATGAGAGATAACACTGGAAAGGTTAGTGCCACGCAGGGCAAAGGGTTGTTGACTATCATGGGCTCTGGGATCTTCCCATATAGTATTAAGGCATTTCTCTGAGTGAGAGCCACTGGCTAATAGTATGAACTCCAGGCCATGTAGGGAGGGCAGTGAGCAGTGAAGGATGGCCCGGGGGAAGGCGTTTGAGAAATTCGATCTAGAAGCCAAGCAGGATCCCTGCTCTCTCACACCTGGCCATCTCTCAGAGGCTGGCTGGGGTCCAGCTGCACCAATGACTGTGCCATATGCCAGCGTTAGAGAAGTGAGGAAGGGCATGCAGGGTGGAGCTGGCAGGTCTGATGGTGGGAGAGGCGGAGAAAGCTGACCCCAGTTCCTGCGTCAGAGGTAAGCACAGCCCCAGAGCAGGATGGCTGCTTGAGTCAGCAGCTGGAAGACTACTCTCAGGCTCTGGGGTTCTTCCAGGCTACCTTGTGGCCCCAGGGATGGCCACAGGGACAGAGGATGCTAGGGCTCCGTGAGGGCAGTGTTATTTCATTTATCCACTTATCCTATGTGTGCTAAGCATTTACCTTGATGCTGGAGATCTGCATGATGATGGAGGAAACAGACACAGGCATGCCTTACTCAGAGCTCTAGTAGAGTGTGACAGTGCTCATCTAAGCCACCTCTTCTACAAAGCTCCCATGACAATCCCATCAAAAATAGCTCACATGGGGGCCGGTCGAGTGGCGTAGTGGTTTGTTTGTGCGCTCTGCTTTGGCAGCTTGGAGTTCACGGGTTCAGACCTACACACCACTCATCAAGCCATGCTGTGGTGGCATCCCACATATAAAATAGAGGAAGATTGGTGCAGATGTTAGCTCAGCAACAATCCTCCTCAAGCAAAAAAGAGGAATATTTGCAACAGATCTTAGCTCAGAGCCAATCTTCCTCACCAAAAAAAGAAAAGAAAAGCTCACATGGAATACTCTTCCCAGACCTGGATGGTTTTCCTTTATGACACTTATTATTACCTCACCTTATATTCCATCTCTTTGTTTACCTGGTCTTCTCTGTCTCTTCTACAAAAAAGTAGGATCTGAAAGAGCGGAGACTATTTTATTTATTGC
Source organism: Ceratotherium simum simum (assembly GCF_057802395.1). Taxonomy (NCBI): domain Eukaryota; kingdom Metazoa; phylum Chordata; class Mammalia; order Perissodactyla; family Rhinocerotidae; genus Ceratotherium; species Ceratotherium simum. The sequence continues at coordinate 53,828,915 of NC_141915.1, read as the reverse complement.
TGTCTTTGAAGCACCTAGAGCAACCACTGACCCAGTGCAGGTGCTGAATAATTACTTATTGAGTCAATCAGCAAAAGAAATAATTGCAGTAAACATACAATTTAAATTGTGGTGAAGGACAAGTAGAAGGTGCTATGGGAGTATATAATGGGCATGCCTGACCTAGTTTGGGGGCTGGGGGAGGTTTCTCTGAGGAAGTTACATGAAAACTGAGATCTGAAAGATATAGGTAGATGTTAACTAGGTGGGCAGAGTGGAGAGAGGAAGAGCCACAACCAGAGGGAGCAATGGTTCAAAGGCCCTGTGGTTAGAGGAAGCATGACTATTTGTAAAATCCAGGGAGCTAGAATACAGAGAGAGAGAGCGCAAGGGGTAAGACAGACAAGGCCAGATGGTGCAGGTTACCATTTTTGCTTCCTTCTAAGTGTGAAGGGAAACCATTGGAGGGTTTCAAGCAGAGGAGAGCCAGGCTGAGATCTGTGTTTTCAAAAGGTCCCATTGACCCAGCAATTCCACTCTTAAATTTATGCCCCAAAGAATTGAAAACAGGTACTCAAACAAATACTTGTGTATGAACGTTCATAGCAGCACTATTCATAGTAGCCAAAAGGTGGGAAGCAACCCAAATGTCCATCAGGGGATGAATGGATAAATAAAATGTGCCATATACACACAATGGAATATTACTGAGCCATAAAAAGAAGTGAAGTACTGCTAAATGCTACAGCGTGGATGAACCTCGAAAACATTATGCTAAGCAAAAGAAGCTAGACATCAAAGGTCACATACTGTGATCCATTTATATGAAATATCCAGAATAGGCAAATCGAAAGATACAAAAAGCAGACTGGTGATTGTCAGGGGCTGGAATGAGGGGAAGGAATAGGAGCGACTGTTTAATGGGTGTGGGTTTTCTTTGGGGATGATGAAAATGTTTTGGAACTAGATAGCAGCAGTGGTTGCACAACATTGTGAATGTACTAAATGCTACCAAATTGTACACCTTAAAATAGTGACTTATGTTATGCAACTTGTACCTCAATTTGAAAACATAAATGCACCATTGGCTTCCAGTTGTCCAATGTAGAAGGCAGTGCCTTGCACTAGTAGACCCTCAGGCAGTGTTTGCTGATTGTGATAACTATGGAAGGAACAGCTAAGACATCCTTGTGTGCCCAGTTACCTCTACAACACAAGTACTGTCCTACTTGAGGCCATCCTTGAGTGTTTGGAGGCAAAGGCCCAAACCTCTCATGGCCAAACCAGCCCAGAGGTCTATAATTCAAGGGCATTGCAAACATATTGATCAGTCCATCTTTACCTTCAGCTCATTGGATGGAAAGAGCACCTTCACCCCTGTTTCACGGTGGGAAAACTAGGTGCCTGTCTGGGGTGAGGCTGGGGTGGCCTCTCTGGCCCTTGGTCAATAAGAAGATAAAAGAATGAATGATCTCTTTATCCCTCTTTGGAGAAGATAAGTGAATCCATGAAAACCAAAAGTTCCAGGGACTGGAAAATACTAATGTACCTGGAAAACATGTTTACAATTACTAGAGTTTTTTCCACCCAGTGAGGGATAGGGCTGTGATTAGACCCCCTTTGGGCAACAGTTCCTTCCAGACGAGTTGTCTTTCAACCTTTACTGCAGCTGCATGAGGGACGGCAGTTATGGCCTGCATCACATAGTGCCCTGTAGTTGGGGAAACCTTCCACATCACCATCTCACTCGATGCTCACTGCAATCTTGTGGGGGAGGTGTTATTACTACCCTCCCTGGTCCAGCACTGAGGCCACTAGGGCCCTACGATAAGTGATTCACGGAGGACACTCAGCTGGTAAATGATCTGAGGCCACTTGGCAGCATCCTCATTCTTAAATTTACATCCCACTTTCCACCCTAAGACCCTGTGGCCTCTTTTGCCAAGAGGCGCTCCTGGCAGCTTGGTGGTTGCCATCCACCCTCTAGCTGCTGATTGTGGAGGAGCCTGGACAGGCTGATAACTGGAGTGCTGTCTGGGCTCTTGAGGTTGATGAAAGATTTCCCATTATCTCCCTACCAGCACGGGGTCAAGTTCTGAATCAGACTGTCCTCTGCAGGATGAGGAAAAAAATCTCTCTTTGCGAGTAACCTTAGAACACAAAGATAAAGATAAAACTGACAAATATGTCATTACCAGCTTAAAAGATAGCCGGCTTGTAGTTGACCTGCTTTTAAAATTTGTGGCTGCAGGGGAATATTGCTGGTGATTTCATCTGAAAGGAAAGTGCCCCAGCCCTGGCCAGCCCAGCTCTCCAGAGCTCCTGGGCACAGTTCTCTGCATGCCACTGGTGGGTGTCCCCAGTCAGACTGACCTGATTCCAGCCTCACTGGGCAGATGGCCCTTTGTGGTGGGTCTGCAGAACCTTGTGCCTGAACTCCCACTCCCGCTCTTATTCATTTTTCTCTCTTATTTCTGGGCTGAAAATTGCAGATGTGTTCTACAACTTCCACAAGATCAGGATCGGACCCCAGCTCCTGAGCTGGTAACACAAGAGTCTGATAACATGCCCTCCAGGATCCCTCCAGCTTATGTATGCTCCCCCCTTACTCTGTCCAGCACCAGCCGTACACAGGCTGTGTCACTGAAGATGCCAATCAGGCTCTCCTTGTTGCCTGAGACACACCACTGGGGCTACCTTAGGGGAAAGTGGTCACTGAAGAGGTCCACAAGGGCTAGAACAGTAAGAGGAGAGCTGTCATTCCCCCTAGTGACCCAGTGCCTGTAACCAATCCTATAATTACCCACCAAGGGGATCCACTTCGGTTATTGTTGTGGATGAACCAGGGGACATCTTGGGGCAGGGGGACATGACTCTAAAGTGTAGGAATACCCCCTTTGCCCTTGGTGAGTACAGAAGAGCTTGGCCTTTATTTCCACCACTGCTTTACTGCCATGAAGGCCCAGGGTTTGGAAACCAAAGGGGACCATGCAGCATACTGCTCCCCCGAACTCTCACAGAGTTTCTGAGACCCCAGTTTCTGTCTCCCACCTCCCCCAAAGGTCAGCCATTCTGACAGTCCCTCACATGGCCACAAGGAACTTCCTGAGCCAGATCCCTGCCTGAGGCTGAGAGAAAGAAGACAGGGAAGTAGTTGTGTGAAAGAGGCCTGGGGTTAGTGCCCCAGGGCCTCCCGTTGGGCTCTAACTTCAGAGCATATGGCAGAATAGCACCAAGCCTGAAGGAAATCAGACACTGGTTCCGAAAGAAATCAAATAAACCTTTATGAAGGTAGACGGGAGAGGACCAGACAAGCAGAGGCAATGGAAACAGTTGACGCATAATCACATTTGCCAGGGTGACCTGCAGGCTGCTGGGAGGCAGGCTTTGAGAATGGAATGGGTATGACCAAATGGGCTGGGTCTGCCTCGCTGGGCTGGGCACTGCCTATCTGCCTCCTGTCCTGGAAAATTCTGTTAATCCCCAATTCAAAACTCACTTCTTCCATGCAGCCCTCACTGACTCCTCCAAACCAACCAAGCTGGTCCTTCCACCTTAGAGTGAGTGCTGTTTCCTTGATTAAAACACTGGCATTTCAACATGTCCCCACTTCTAAGCAAATACCTGGTACTGAGTAAGCTCTCAATAAGTCCTTTGGGTTAAATGAATAAGATAGTCGAATGATGAATTTACTTTTATTCAAATACAGAGATGTGATGTGTGGGGGCACAAGTTTGCGAAAGGCTCAGAAACCTCTTAATTATTTTAAATTCTCCCTAACAGTATTTCCCAAAACAAGTCCCACAAAACATAGGTTCTATAAGTTGTTAACAGCTGTTATCTAATAAAAAGGATTCTGTTGTCAAGTATGTTTGGAAGACAAAGTTGTACAGGTTTCTTTACTGCAGAGAATTCTTCGAGCCTTTAAAATGTTAATAAGGATTCTGAATCTCCAAGAGAAGAATATTCAAGATTTCCAAAACTCATTAGGTTGGACTATATGAAATTGCTGTTTTTTAGCTAAAAATAAAAAAGGACACTGATTAAATAGCGGGCATTTCAGATGGTTCAATCTAATATTTGACTATAGAACTCTTTTAAATTGTCACTAGTGCTCCATGGAGCCCAATTTGGAAAACATTGACCTAGGACATTGGTTTTCCTTTTGGGGGTGAGGAAGGAGATGGAGAGGAAGGGGGAGGGTTCCTGGAGGAGAATCTAAGTCACATCAAAAGCCTTTTCACAATGTAAACCGTCTCCCGGGAGATTCAGGTATGACTGTCCCCACCTCCACCCCCTGGCAGCTGCCTGAAAACCACAGTCTGAGGAGAGAACCTCTAGAAAGACCAAATGCTTATCTGCTGGAGGTCAAGGCCTATTTCCTCATCCCCAACAAGCAGCAGCCTAAAGGGGCCCTAAAAGTCAGAAGAGCTACAACGAGCAATAAAGAACATGAATGATCACCAGTCAGACCCCAGTGAGGCTGGAACTTCCTACATTCGGGTTGTCTGTCTACAGTTGAAGAAGAGGGTTGTGTTTGAGTAGGGGTAGTGGGAAGGGCTGCAGTGAGTCTGAGCAGATGAGGTCAAGGCAGCACACACCACTCCTTTGGGAGACCCCAACAACAGCATATCCATGGCCTCCTGGGTCCTTATGAAGGCCAGGCTTTGCCAACTCATTATCTCTGGAACATCCTAGACTCTCCTAAGACTGGGTCTACTGGGGCCAGTCTACATCTGCTCATAACTTGCCCCAGAATGGAGCTCTGGTCCCTAATTAACAGCGGCCTCCGATATTCTTTCCTCCTCATTATGGAAATAGCGTGGCCCTGCCTGCCTTTCTCTCACTTCATCCTTGCTGTTTGATGCCTGTTGATCTGAGAATTGCAACGTGCTTGTAAGGACATTGCAATCAGCCAGCAGATAGAATTCCTTTTCCCTGGGGATGAAGGGTGATGGTTGGGGATCCTGACCAAACCTACATTTGATCTTAGACAAGTGGAAAAGAGCAGAGTTGGGGCTTGACAGACATGGGTTCAAAGCCTTGTATGATCTGGAGCAAGTTACCTACCCTCCCTGGATCTAGCTTTCTTATCTTTAAAATGCAGACATTGATCGTATCTCCACCCCGGAGTGGTGGGAAGGATTATGTTTGAAAATGTGAAATATAGTGGCTAAAAAATAGCAAGTGCTCAAAAGACATTACCTTCCCCTTTCATTACTTCTGAGAGTTGGCATTTCCTTCCAGCTCTTGCACTGAGACACTTTAAAAGAAAGTTGGGAGGCCTGGGGTAGAGTTTGGTTATTAGCATGATGTTTTATTTGGTTTAATTTCGTTGACCTTAGCTAGAGCATGCACTCTACAGTTTGCATTGTTTTATAGATTAAGTCAGGACAGAATACCCAGAAACAGGTGACAAAATGGCTGTTGATTGGAAAGCTGTGTGGTAAGGGGGCAGTCGGGCCCATTGAAGGAGATTCTAGCAGAAGAAACAGTCGGATAGGAGGTTGAGCAGGTGCCTTTGTCAGAGGATTATACTCTGGGATTTTCCCAGTGGGGAGGTTGGAAGGCAGATTGTTGAGTGACCCAGCGGCGTGGGAGGCAAGGTGAGTTCACAGCCTCCTGAGGGAGAAGGGTGATTTGAGTTGTCTGCAGAGCTGGTTCCAACATGGCTGTGGGTGAGGCTGTGTCACTGGTTTCCTTGATCATGAATATCTGATCTCAATAAAAATGAAAGGATGCATCCTGTGTTGATCATGTCAATACCGCTGACAGCTCAAGGCGTCCTTTGAATTGTTTCCTGTAGGGGTGAGTTGATGCCGAGCTACCCACATTTTCTCACTCAGAGTTGCTGAGGGTAGTGCATGAGACTTAGGTGACTGGGGTGAGAGTGCAGCATCCCACGTGGAAACCAAAGCTCTCTCTCTGTCTTGGAGCCCAGGACCCAGCTTCATAAACAGGAGGGAGCAACAGGCCCAGACGGCTCCAACAGGCTCTTTGCTGAAAGCAGATTATTTGCCTTGATGTCTTTTCTAAACAGCATACGCTAAAATATGCTCCACAAAATCCATATATCATGGGACCTGTCAGGAAAAAAACAAAAAAGGATTCCATGGCCAAAGACATTAGGACAATTGCTATGCTGTACTTCTTTGGAAGATTCACAAAACACGCATACAGATTAAAGACATCTGCTTCCATACCCACACACACATATTTATATGCCCATATATCTGCACAAATGTATCTGCATTATAAATATACATACATACATATAAGTGCACAATAAATATATGTACACACATGCACATGTATAAATCTGTGTATGTATACATATATGTATTCATATGTACATGCATGTATACATACATATATATATATGGGAGGGTGTATATGTATTTAGGGTCAAATGTGTTTGACAGGCACTTTCATGAAATGCTTGTTAACATGTAGCAGAACTTGCAAACCCCAGAATTCACTTCGGGAAATGCTGTCCTAGGTCTTTCTCGGTTTAGTTGTTTTAAGTGGGTTCTGGGTAAGCCAGACTTCTGACTGGAATTATCGGCAGAGCCAGGCTTCTTTGAAAATGTTTCACCTACTGGTCACAATCTTAAAGGTACATCCAAAGCAGTGTCCCAAAAGGAATTGCCTGTAGCTGTCAGGCAGGTAGAGAAATCTGAGACCGGGCCAGGTGTAAGCCTTCAGGGAGTAATGGCGCCTTCAACAAGCGGAGAAGGCATGCCCTGCCTAGAGATGTTCAATGTTTTGAAACTGTGAACCTCCTCGTAGGCCAAGCTAAACTCTGCCATGACTCCAGCACAGCCTGCAGAGAGGAAGGCTTGAAACCTTTCCCCTACCCAAAATGGACAGTTTTGGAATAATAACAAGTTTAGGGCTGGGAGAGATGTCAAATATTTGAACTTCCTGTGGCAATGTCAACGGTGACGTCCCTGAAGTTCGTTTTCTGCCCCTGCCGAAATATTTCTGTTAAGGGGAGCCCTGATTCGCAAGGCATCTGGCTCTCTCCACAGGTAACTCTGATTATAAGGGAGTGCTTCCTTGTATGGAGCCAAGAGCCAGCCCCCTCTGTCTTATCCTGGCCAGGTCTTTATACCTAAGTTCAGAACGTTGCACTTTCTTAAATGTCGTATCTGAGCTAAATGTTTTAGCTCATTTTCCATCCTTCGAGATATCTATATCTTGTTTCTATCCAGCATAGAGTGTTCTCAGTTTTGTCCTCTCTCATAATTTTTCCTTTTACGTCCCGCTAAAGTTGTTGAGGTTAACATTGAATGGACAATAGCAGTGGCTGAGCCATGTGGCTTAGCTTTACCTATCGCATCCCAGGATTGCATAAACTCATTAATTTACACCTACTGAGTATAGTAACTCAGCCAATTATGAATTCATTTAGCTGCACCATGATGCCACTGCATTGTTTTGTGTGGTTCATATGGCATCATGAGAATCAGTAACCACGATGAAATCCAGATGCATTATAATTTTTATCCTTTGCATTCTCCAGCTCTACCAGTTAAAAATTAATCAAAAGAATTTTGTAGTTAGTTTGAAATGAGTTATCAATGAATCTGTGCTGCTATCTCTTGATTGCCACTCCTGTGTGTTTGCATATTTTAGAGATTTATGGTCTAGACTTTTAATAATCTGTTCTTGATTTTTTATGGAGGATTACTAACAATTTCTTTGGTCATGTGATTCCTGTCTTCCCTTGAATCGGGTCTTACCTCTTTTTACGCGTGAGAGTTTAGTTTCGTCCGGCCACTCTGGGCTGGGAAGCGCTTGTAAGTCTTAACCTCCTTTTTAGGACGCTGACCCACACTGGGATCACCACATCGTCACCTGCATCTGCCATATCCCACTTCTCTATCAGCTAACTCTGAGCTCCCTACTGTCCGGAGAGAGCCCCTGTCTGTTCTGCATCTCCCTCATCAGAAACACAGGATTGCACATTCCAGGCACGAGAGCAGATTCTCCGTGGTGGGACCAAGAGAGGACAGCCTGTGTGCGGGACCTGCTAATGTAGCTGCTCAGGGGAGGATTTTCCGAGCGCCTGCCGATCTGTCGTGGGAGTGTCTTGGATCAAATCTGACATTAATTAAAAGAAGGCCTCTGGGCTTTGAGCGCCTCGCTGGCTGAGTTGCATATTTTATTAATATTTGGCATTTATGCCGGACCTTAAATGTGCCAAGTGTTTTGCCGTGATTTATGAGATCATCGTTGCTGCTCCTTTGCTGGGTGGTACCTTGTTCAACCAGCTGTCAGTGATTTGTTGCAGGTGCATAATGAGATCCAGGGCCATTCTCCCAACTCCTCTGCTCACTGGCTTTTCCTGCTTTTGTTTGCTAGTTTTAAAAATACCATTGCTTTATCCTGGTTGGTTTAGTCCTAACTTTCCTTCTAGCTTCTCTGCCCATCTGCCTCCCTCTGCTGCCCACCACCTCCACTTCCTGACTTCCTTGTGCTTCTTCGTCCCTTTGCAACCTGCTTTCATCTGTCTCTTTATTTTTATTTATTTATTTATTTTTTGATGACAGTTCGTCCTGAGCTAACATCCCTTGCCAATCCTCCTCTTTTTTTGCCTGAGGAAGATTAGCCCTGAGCTAACATCTGTGCCAGTCTTCCTCTATTTTGTATGTGGGTTGCCACCACAGCATGGCTGATGAGTGGAGTAGGTCCGTGCTGGAATCCAAACCCGCAAACCCGGGCTGCTGAATCAGAGCACGGGAAACTTGAACCACTTGGCCACGGGGCCAGGCCCTCATCTGTCTCTTTATTAACACTTTACTTGCAAAGGTTTCCTTTAACTGATTTCCAGACAAGTTCATAGACCTTTTCCCGTTTCTCATCTGTGACCTCAGCAGCTATTTGAAACCAGCCCCCCACACTGGTTCTTTCTCCTCCCTCTGGGTCCCTGTTTGTGTCCTGAGCTTGACATTCCTAATCAGAGAGACCAGCGCTGAGTTTCTATATGGCAGACTGGCCCTGCCTGACTGTTAGAGTGTTATGAGGATTCAAGAAGGCAGGCCTTGTGAAAGGGTGCTCTAGTGTTTTAGCATTTATACAGCTGATTTAGGCATTTGTTTCCATGTATTTAGGCCACCTTTCCAGTCTGTTTCCATCCACACATGTGTGAATTTGTGTGTGCATGTGTGCATGCACAGTCACACCTGCACATGGTCCCTTTCCCTCACACCATTGCTGCATTCCTGTGTGTGTGAGCTCACACCTGACGCTTCCTTTCGTTCATACCACTGCTGCATCCCTGTGTGTCTGTGAGTTCACACCTACACACACTGCCTTCTTTGCACACCATTGCCACCCCTCATGTGTGAGAGCTGATCTGTTCCCAAGAGAGGCTCTGTGTCTCCTACATCATTTTCCTGGCAGATGTTACCTGGCTGTGGCCCATCACTTCTCGTGTTTCTGCTTAGGAAGTAGCTGTGTGAAGAACGTTATTAAATCATTTTCAACACTGTAGTGGTGTTGTAATCTAAAAGTCGAAGGCACTTAACGTTATTATTCCTATACGCTCCTCTTCTCTTCCTTGATCCTCCCGCATCTTCTCTGCCCCGACTGCCAAGTCGAAGCAATAACCTCATGAAATGAAATTTTAGATTTGTCAGGGAGGCCTGTTGGGGAAACAGATTTGTATAACCGCAGAGGAAGCCCTCTCTAGCTTCCTAATCAACCTACTTCTGCATCTGTGAATATGCTCCCAAGCTAAGGATCACCAGATATTTGAGGAAAGCCCAGAGGATGGGAAAGAAGAACCAAAATAAATAGGACAACCTACGCTGGAGAAAACAGATAACCCAGGAGACAAAAGAGAAGCTTGTAAAAATTCTAAGTAATATTTTAGCTGATTCAAGAGGATGTTTATTGTACTCATAAAGCAAGAACTGACTATAATGAAAAAGGAACAATCGGGAAATAAGAGAGAGTTCCTCAAAATTAAGACTATAATTGCCAAACAAAATTTTTTCAAGTTAAGTGGATAAACTGATAAGAATGTTTTGGCTGAAAGGCCATGCTGGTCATCTGGGAGGTAAAGTAGAAAACAATCCTCCAGTTCATAGAAACAAAGTCAAAGATGTAAAATGTGAGTACAGACATGTGGGGACATTTTTCCTAAGCTGAAAAAAAACACAACCTTGCAGCTCCTAATGCGGAGTGGTGTGAATGAACAAAGAGCTCCCACTCAGATGGATCTTGGTGAGATTTCAAACCTCCAAAAACAAAGATGAAAAGTTTTAAGAGCTTCCAGAGAGAAAAATCAGCTTAACTACAAGGAACTGAGAATCAAATTAGCATCAGACTCCTCAGCAGCAACACTGGATACTAGAAGATAGTGGAATGGTGCCCTCAAGATACTGAGGAGAAGTCATTTTTGACCTAGGATTTTCTATCAGGCCAGACTACAGTCATGTACCACATTATGTTTTAGTCAATGACAGACTGCTATACCATGGTGGTCCCATAAGATTAGTACCATATAGCCCTAGGTGTGTAGTAGGCTGTACCGTCCAGGGTTGTGTAAGTACGCTCTATGATGTTTGCACAACGACGAAATCGCCTAACGACGCATTTCTCAGAATGTATCCTCATCGTTAGGCAACACCTGACTGTATTAAGTCACAGAACAAAATGAAAATGATTTTTACATATGCAAGGACTCAGAAGTTTATCACCTACTCATCTCATGAGCTCAAGGAGACCCTCTAACAAAATGAAGAGGAAAACAAGAAAGGGGAAACATGACATGTAAGAAAGGTGGCATTATAAATGCTGTGTGGTTCCTGTTTTATGAGGTACTTAGTCGAATTCATAGAGACGGAGGTGGAATGATGGTTGACAGAGGCTGAGGGGAGGGGGATGGAGAGTTACTGCTTAATGGGGCCAGAGTTTCAGTTTTGCAAGAAGAAAAGAGTTCTGGAGATGGACAGTGGTAGTGGTTGCACAACAGTGTGAATGTACTTAATGCCACTGAACCGTACACTTAAAAATGGTTAGGATGGTAAATTTTATATGTATTTATCACAATTAAAAGTAACAATATAAAAAAGAAAGAAAGAAAAGTGGGATCTAATTAAGACCTAGAAGATGGGAAGAATACCAGAAAGAATCAAGAAAGAATCCATTGGGCCTTGATTCTTGGGACCATCTTCTTCAAAGAGGAAGAGTTTAAAGCCTTAAGACTGTTTTTCCTTCTCCTCATATAGAATATATGTAGTCTCTGATTATGTAGAGAATGATATGTTATCATCTCAATATTGTAAATTCACCTTTTATTTGAATTGCATTTTTTTGAATTAGCCTAAGAAAAAAACGTAGATGAAATATATCTATAGAACAGTATCAAGTGCTATAACTTTGGTAGAGTAAAGGTGGAAAGAAAGCAGAGGTAGGAAGAACGTAGACTCTATTTCTCAACATTTATAAGGAAGACTCAACCGAGTAAGGCTGAGAAGTAAGAAACTGGTACTGTCAACAGACTATGTAACTCTAGACTGTGATAAATTAAACAACAAAGGGATTAATATGTTATTGAAAGTTATAGTGGTACCCATCAGAGAACTAAAAGTCAGAACTGTTAAAAAATATTTTACCTCTTAGGATTGGAACTAGGGATGGGGGAATACACATAAGGAAATGTGTTACTTTAGACTTTTTTGAACATTTTGAACTTTTTCTTCCACATGTAGGTATATTGCTTTGATTGAAAAGTAGCAAGTGGTGTAATTTAAATTAACCATTTTTTTTAGTTTCCAAGTAAGAATGTAAAATGAAGCGTTTTTATATATCTAGAGTCTTAGAAAAAGTAAAACTGAGAAATGGTCTTCAAATACGTGGAGATGATAACAGTTGAGGTAGTAAGAGTGCTAGTGAGGATTTGAACAGAGGGGATTCTGGAAGGCAGTAAAGGAAAGTGGCAGAGAGCGCAGTCCAGGGTATAGAGACCAGTTTCCACATCTTTAACAGGCTAGGTAGGAGTCAGGCTAGGAGTCGTGCTGTCTCATAGACATGAAATGTCTTGTCACTTTGAACTGAACAAATCAAAAACCATATTTATCCTTTATTGCCCAGTCGTTCCTTTTTCAAGCCTCCACTGTGAGTTAGTGCCGTTATACCCGTTTCTCAGACTTCGTGTTGACATCCCTTTTGCCCCCTCCTGAGTTTCCCCTCGTACCTGTTGGCTCAGCAAGTCTCACCAGTACCTGGCAATGGTCTGAGGCTGCTCCCCCTCTCTGACCTGACCCTCACGCTACGCCTACAGACAGCAACCTCCTCCCAGCCAGTCTCCCCACCTCCCTTCTGTCCCCAAACTCCAGCTTTTCTGATACTTCAGTATTCTTAAGATCCCTCTTTCTAAATGTTTTGAGCAGAGAAATGAGTTTCTAATTTTATGTCTTTAATGGAATATTCTAGATTGTGAACCACTTAAAGATGGGAACCATGTCTTACATGTCTTGGTATCCTATACAGTTCCCAGCACTTAATGGTTATTCAACAAATATTTACAGAGCGATGGTGCCTGAATGGATCTTCTTGCTGGCGTTGACTCCGTTCCCAGTCCTTTGGGCCCTAAGCAAGAGAGGAGGCATGAGATCAACTAAACAAAGGAGTGAGGGTGACGTGCTGTGAAATGGAAGGGTCGCGTGGGCTGAACGTCTTACGAGCTCTGTGGCTTTGGGCATATTGCTTGACCGTTTTGAACCCCAGTTTACCTCTCTGGAAAGTACAAATAACAATATCAGTTTTGCGAGATTTGGACAGGATTAAGTTAGATAATGAACACGTGCCTGGGGCAGTGCCTAGGACAGAGCTTCGCTGAATTATTGAGTCTTTTGGTTGCAAACTGCAGAGCGAGAACTCAAAGGATTTAGGAAAAACGTAGGGTATTGAGGGATGAAAGGATGTTGACACATCTCACATACCCACAGGAAGGACAGAGATGCAGCTGGGAGTCAGGCTTCAGGAATAAATGAAACAGAGACACAAACACTTCCAGGGCCCGGTTTTCTTTATGTCAGTGCTTCTCTCAGCACACCTGCTACATTCCCTTTTATACACTAGCTTCTTCTGAGAGATATAGAGTCAGGATAATGACAGCTCCTGACCTTCCCATCCTGTGGCTGCCTGGCCCTCTTCTTTCCTTGCTCAGCTAAAAACTCCCAGCTCTGATTGGGCCCACAGGGCCAGGTGCTCAGTCAGCCATGGCCGGGAGGACAGGTTCACACATCACGGCCGTGACCACATAGGGCCCACCCTGAGGAGCCTGCAGGCCACCACCTAGCACCTGGCAATCACTGAACTGGGATGTAGAAGGCAGGCAGTTATTTTCTTCTGTTAACCTTCCTGGGAAATGCCATTGCTCCCTATAGGAAAAATATGTGCCCACCTTAGATATGTGCATTGTGCTGTACTACCTGCCATCAGTGCAGGAAAATATAACAGTGACCTGAGACATCAAAATCTTTTTCTTGCCTGGTTTTTAGAAGTCCTTTGGTGGGAGTAAGGTAGGGGGAGTGATAAATGAACCTGTGTCTTAGGTTATTCATCATCCTAAAAGAACTATCAGAGTCTAATTGTGTTCAAAAGTCGTCCAAGGGGGTTACAAAATCCTTTCCTCTCAATTTCTTTTGACCCTCAAGTCCAGGTGAATTACAAAAGTATGAATAAGTCCCCCCACACCTCCAAAGGTCTCCCCCATTCAAGCATGCCTAAGAGTTAGTTATACCCCGTATGCAGCTTACAGGGCAGAGTGCAGCCAGGTGCACCAATGGGCAGTGCAGGTGTGATTCCAAGGCAGCCGGCCCCAGGCTGCCTTTCCTTTTAGCAGGGCAGTCCCGCCCGACCTGGGACCCAGACTGCAGTGCCTCCTCCTGTGGGATCAGCGGAGGAAGAGCAGGAGGCAGCGGCCGCCCACCTCCCAAGGGCCGCAAGACCCTCTGGGCAGGATCATTCCCAGTGCAACTCTGTCGATTCCCAAGGAATGCAGGATGTACTGCAGGGGAACAGCCAGCTCCCCGGCTCCCCTGGCTTTGCCTGGCCCCAGGCGTCCCCAGTCTTTTTGTGGAGAAGAGCGCCCTTTCCATGAAGCAGGTGAGCAGCTGGGCTGTGAGCTGTCTGTATGTGTGTGTGCTCTCAGCTGCAGGCATTTCCAGCTAGGAGGGGTCTCGCGCTGAATTCCTGCTACAACTTCCTTCCAGTGGTTCGTGAAACTCTGAAATGGGGATGAAACCATGGGAGTGGCTTTTGGCCACACTTTCCCCTCTCCCTTCTGGAACTCTCTCCCACCTCAGAGCAGTTTTCCCAAACGAGGATCAGGCAGAGAGAGCCCTGTGATGGGTGGGTGGGAACCTTCAGGGCGCAGTGTGGTGCTGGGGGCTCCCCACTGACGGGGTTGGGGCAGTGCTTAGCAGAGCCTCCATCTGCAGCCCCAGCTTCAGATGAGTGCACGTAGCACAGGATATGCTTGTTTTGGGAAAAACAGTACCATGCAGGCCGCACTCTTGACTGCCTGATGTCCTCCCATCATCCTGCCTCTTCATGTGTGCAGAGCTTCTTAGGTTTTCAGTGCTTCCTAAACCACCAAAGAGACTCCTTGGTAACTTACCAGGTTCCCAGAACATAACCTTGTCGACTTAAATACTGTGGATTTGTCAGGTCTGAGCAACCAGACGCTTCCCTGCATGCTCAGTGGCCAGGTGATTGGACAGAGGCCTGGAGAGCAGACCACAGTGCCTGTCTGGCCCCTCTACCACACCTGATCTGTCCTTGGGCCTGCAAGTTAATCCTTTAGATGGAGGACAAAACCAGGTGTGGCAAGAGTGGAGTGTGGAGAGGGGAGCTGGCTAGAGGCGGGCGTCTGGGCATGAAGCAGGTATTGGTGGTGGGAACAGCTCAGCATTTTCTGTACCAGCAAAGGCATCCTCTCCCTTTTTCTCTGGGAACACAGGGATCTGATCTTTGGTTGTTGAAAACTAAAGCAAATTGAAATTGACTCCTGGATGTGGGTGTTTAACAAGATGCCTTCACTTGCTGTTTAAAGCTGTGGCTATGTGTGTCTGTCCTCATTCACCCCAACGAGGAGATGCCTCTTCTCTGCTGTCTGCTGGAGCTGGGCTCAGTTCTAAGGAGGCAGCAGTGACTGGAGGAGAGCAGTTTTCTGGGCCCCTCCTTGTGTAAGCGGGTCCCAACTCGAGACAATAGAATATGCCAAAAGCACACTTGCAAACATTAATTAGAAAGTGGTTATTTTAATTAGGAGGGGATTCGTGTTGGAGTGTCTTCAATTATCAGCATCTCTGAATAAACTCTAAAACATGACTTCATTGATATTGATAAGAATTTGAGTTAAATTCAGCTCTTCTGGAACACTTCTATTTTTCATCTTTCCCAGCACTTTACTTTACCCCATGTGAATAACAGCATTTAGTAATCTACACTAGAAAAGTGTGTCGAACCACTTTTTCAAAAAAATAACAGTAAGTTGATAATTTCCATCCGCTATAGAGCCTTTGCCAGAATCCACAGGGATTCTATGGCAATACCTGGTGGGTTCCACCAACATTTTATTTAATAAACGTGTAATATGATCAGAGTACCCTCCTTCCTGATTTCTCTTCCCGCTAGACATCTGCGGCCAAAGACAGGCCAGGCCAGGGAATCAGCATATTGTGGACCAGGCTCCAGAAGGCTCAGCCAAGGCGTGGGATCAGAGTGGAGATCAAGACATCAGGCCTGCCCTGTGGTGTGTCTAAGCCAGAGAGGTTGACTCTTCCAACGGCTGAAGGCCAGGAAGCCTATACTCTACTACGATGTGACATTGCCCCTCACCCAGCATGTTTCCCTCTCCCAGCTTAGAGACAGTGCCCAGATGGGCAGGAGCAGAGGAGGGATCAGAGCTGAGCTCGCCCAGCACCCTTGGAGGCTCCTAATGCTGCTGGGGGTAGGTGTCCCCCCTTCCTCACGGCCCTCATGGCCCCCTTGGCCCCCACTGTCCCCTCCAGCAGCAGATGCTCCAAGATGGTTATTTCTCTATTTTTCAGTGGTGACCTATTAGGACCTGGGAACATGTAAAGTGGATGTTTAGACTTGCTCCTAGAGCTGAGTCCATATTGAATGTTAAAGCATCATCTGGCCAGAAGAGCTGTTACTTTTCATTCCTCTCAACCCCTCCTCTCTCCATCACAGTCATCCCTGACTGGGGAATAGCTCACCTCCTTCAAAGACGGATCTCCACCCAGGGAGAGATACTCTCGACCTTCCTTCAATGAGTTACTCATATCTTTCAAAATCTTCCTCCCTCAAGATAATTTTTTTCCCTTGCTTAAATCCCTCTGGCTGTAATTTGAGTCATTTTTCTCGTGTTCCATCCTCGGTGGAGATGGGAGCAAATAAGCCATCCTATTTCACATTATTTCTTCACCTTTGGGATCTGGTGGTGGTGGTAGCCATGTTTAATGTATATTGAGCCCCCACAGGATGTTAGCTGCTGTCTTAATGGTAATATTTTTTAAATCAAGGAGAAGAAGCCATGATGTCACCCCTCATTTCCTGCATGGCCTTTGTGTTGACATTTTCTGGACTGTAACAAGGAGATTCCGTGGCACCCACATAACCCCCCTGAGCTGCAGAGAATTGGCAGCACAGACACAGGATGGAGAACTGTGGTTTCATGGCAGCACATGGCAGGTGAAAGGCTGAGGTTTCTGTTCGCTGGGACCCCAACAGGAGCCCCCAGTGTGAAGGGCACCCGGGAGGACTACGATCATGAGCTGGGATGAGAAAGATGTAGCATCCAGAACGAGGGAAATGAGACCCCACAGGCTTGAGCCCTGGTCCAAACCACCCCGAGACAACCACGGTCTCCTTCCAAAGCCCTACTCTTGCTGAGATCATCTGACAGCCGGGTGCATATCCAGAGGAGCATAACCAGAAAGAGGATGGGTGTCCCCACAGCAGCTCTGAGTGCACTGTTTCCACCCCAGCAGTGGTTTAAGCTGAAGCAAGAAAACTGCATTTCTCTCTACCCCATACAGGCATTCTTTCCCATCCACCAGGGAACCTGCTGCTCGTGAATGTCGGGCAGACCTGAAATCACATAGATGCCGCTATTTGGGAGACTGGTGAGGTCTCCTACAAAAGACCTGTGAACTCCACCCCATGCCCTTAAAACTACAATTGAAAACGGAAATACTAGTTGCTATGATCTGAATGTTTGTGTCCCTCCCCCAAATTCATATGTGGAAACCCTAACCCCCAAGGTGATGGTATCAGGAGGTGGGGCCTTTGGGAGGTGCTGAGGTCATGAGGATGGAGCCTTCATGACCTATAAGGGTGGGTTCCTTATAACAGAGGCCCAAGAAAGCGCCGTAGCCCCTTCTACCATGTGAGGACGCAGCGAGAAGGCACCACCTGTGAACCAGGAAGTGGGCTCTCACCAGACACCAAATCTGCTGGCATCTTGATCTTGGACTTCTAGCCTCCAGAACTACAAGAAATAAATATCTGTTGTTTATAAGCCACCCAGTTTTTGATATTTTGTTATAGCAGCCTGAATGGACTAAGACACTAGTTTTTAACTGTTCACTTTCCTGCCAACCAGTTAAACTCCAGGAGGGTTCTAGAATAGTTTAAAAATTGTGTTCAAATCTCCTTCTTTGATGGGAGGTTAGTGATGCTCAACCTGGGAGGATTTTTCCCCCAGGGGACATTAGGCAGTGTCTGGAGATGGTTTGGATTAGCACAACTTGGGGAGAGGGAGTATTCCAGCATCTGATGGATAAAGACCAGGGATGCCACTCAGCGTCTTACAGGGTGCAGGCCAGCCTGTTACCGCAAATGTCAGTAGTCAGAGACCCTGTTCTGAGCACATCATGTACAATTCATTTGATACAACCGTCCTGTGAGCAGCGCATTGTTATCCTTCCTTCATTTTTACAAGAACCTTAGATAAAACACCAGGATTTGAGCCGGGTCTGTCTCAAGAAAGAGCTCCTTTTTGTTGTTCTTTTCCCCAGGGGAGAGATGGAGATAAAGGAGGGCCAGGGAGATGGAGAGAGGCAGACACACCCACCTTCCAACCCCAGGAGAAGACTGGCGAGGGCTGACTCAGCTTGAGAGCATATTCTCAAGTTTGTCTTCAAGACCCCTCTCCTCCTGCATCCGGGGACTCACAGCGCCAGGTTTAGTGGTTTGTTTTCCTTCTCTTTGCTCCTGAGTGAATGGCAGTAGCTGTGAAAGAGACAATGGCTTACTCATAATATTCAGGTACTTTGGATTCTTGTCTTAATTGCCTTCCTAATTTGCACTTTGCGTGGAACACCTGGGGTTGTGTGCTCCAGTGGCGTTTTTCCTCTGCTCCTTTTCCACTCAGCAGGGTCTTTCTACCATCTGTTGATCTTCAGTGTCTGCCTTAATTCTCTTATGTTCTTTCCGTGTGTGTAATTTGTCTTGGTTTCTTGTTAGTTTAGCTCTCAGGTGTTATCCCACCCTCAGACACGCTAACAATTGCATTCTCTTCCCCCATTACCTCTGCTTCCTCTTCCCTTTCTAAATCGTGGAGAAAGGGCAGGGCAGCGTGGGGCAGGGGGTTGTGGTTCCCTCCCCCAGGGTCATAGGAGAGCAGGGAGGAAGGAACCATCCCAGAATGTTCCCCCTGCTGTTGGCATGACCAAGGTACAGGGTGGTGGAGAGAAAATATATTCCCTTTGTGGAGCTCTTCGGGATACAGAGGTTGAGATGCCGGCTCTCACTGCCCACACCTGGGAGAAAGCCACAAGCCCAGGTCAGCAAACTGAGGTTGGGGGGTGGGGAGGGGCTGTGTAGAGGACTGAGGGTCAAAGCCTAGTTCTGCCCGTGGGCACTGAGTCGCTTGGGACAGGCCCTTTCTCTCCTGTGTTAACTGGGTACCCCCCTTGCCCACCCCCAGAGCTGCTGGGAGCAATTATGTAAGTGAGGGTGCCGGGGCTGCATGCTAAATGACTAGAAAGAGTTAGTTTGTTAATTTTTCTAGGTCCTATTGCTCTGGGCGGCAGTATCGTTTATATTAAAATGACTAATTAGAGTAAAATCTTTAACAAAAGAGCTGACCAGCTGTTGTTTATGGTTTAGAAAAGCAAATTTTTTCAAAGGGGAAGGGTTTGCCCCTCTGGTGTCAGGAAACACCCCTTGGTCCCTCCCTGGCTTTTAACACGTATCCCCAGTGGGCCAGGGGTGTCTTGAAGATCTCTGCCCTCAAGACCCACAGTTACCCATGGGAGTGGTTGTGGTCTCGGCCCTGTTGGCACCAAACAAAACAGTTGAGAGCAGCAGGTATGTAAACACTGGACTGGCCAGATGGAGGCATCTCAGATGTCCTCCAACTTCCTATTCTCATGGGCATGGGCAGCTCCTGAAATTCAGGGGCTGCACGAAAAGAAGCTGCCTCCTCCCTGATGGAAAGGATGCCTGAATCCCTCAGACATATCCACTGCAGCCCATCCTGAAGTTCAGCTCCCACCAGTGTCGAGCACCCCACCTAGAACACTCCTTCTCGCCACCCCTTTTGGAAGCTTGTCAGATGCGTCAGGCAAACCTGAAAATATTGAACCTGTATCCCAACCCCTCCCTGGAGTTGTGGCTTCTGTAGTATCCACCATGGAGGAAATTTCTGGAAGAGAAGGAAAAGAACAAGCAGCCATGGAGAACCAAGAGCCTGGACCTCAGAATCAGAGTCCACCTGGGCTCTCAGACCAGCTCCTCATCAGCTTTCCTCTCCGAGCCATAGAGTGGAGGGGAGGATTCCCACTTGTAGTTCATATATACGGCTTCGGGCCCAGCGCCCAGCGTAAAAAGGGCCTCCACCTTCCCATTTCTCAAGAGAAAGACCAGAGAGACGAAGATCTTGAATACAAGGCTTAATTTGGAACCTAGAGTCATCTTAGAGGAAAGTCTTGATGAATGAAGACTCAGCCTTTATTAAGAATTGACTTCAAGAGCCTTAAAAATAAATAAAAATAAATAAAATTTTAAAACCTTGGTTTTGCAAAGTCTGGTTGCTCCAACAGTGTTGACTTGGCAGGCCACTTCAGCCTGAGAGCTCTTAGGAGTGCTTTGGGGGCTTTTCTGCAGCCCACTATGGGGTGTGTCATGTATGCTGGGAGGCTGGGCCCAGGAGCCTCAATGCTGCTGTCTGGTTTTGGAAAGACTCCCAAACTCCTGGCTTCTGAGTCTGGCAGTGGCCCAAGGGTCATGCCAGGTGATCTCTGGGGTTTCCTCCACCTCTAAAGTCCTAGGATTCTGTATCCCATGGTTGGCCATTATGAGAAATATGGGAAGATATTTGGTGGGGCTTCAGAATCCCAAATTCTCAGCCAGCAGCCTCTGGTGGCCACAGCCACCCCATAAGGTCCCCATAGGAGATTGAAGCACAGAGGGTAAAGTGAGGCAGAAAGGAACGCTTTATGCCTTAGAGGGTCTTTGGGCTCCAAACCCCATTGTGGTCTCTTGGTGAACTGGACTAGATCACGGGTGAGCTCATTCCCCTTAACACGGGACAAGCCTAAGCAGCCCTCTTGTCCCTGGGTTCCTCCCAGAGTTATTATTACAATCCCAGTGTCCTTGGCTCACTCCAACTAAACAGGGCACAAAAACAAAAAGGGGCGGTTCAGAGAGACAGTACATCCTGAAAGACAAACCCTTCTTTCTTACTCAGCAGATTTTGCCCCCTTCCCTCTTCATAACAAAAGTTCCTCCTGGCCCCAAAAGCCCTTGGTCTTATTTCTGACCAGTATTGGTAATTCTGTTTCCTATTTGGATTGAGGTTGAACTCCCCCATGGGTGTCAGAAAGTGTCTCAACGTTATGCTTCTACCCTATTCGTCCCAGGCCACTGGGGCAGTTCCATCAGATACTTGTAGACCAGCATTGTCCTTCCACATTTGATCATAGTCAGGGTGTTGGTGAACTTGGCAAGCTCACGAGTCACACTGGAAAGGACTTGGAGAATCATCTTGTCTGTCCCCAAGCTTCAAGCTAGGCTATAGCCACACCATCTCAGAGTAGACTGGAACAGTCTCTACCATTTGAGGATGGCTTGTCAAATGTCGGTATATAAATGAAAAGCAGTAGGATATATTGGAGGATACGAGGAAGTCATTTGGTTTAAAACTAATTCGGCCTGACTTTGTTTTTCCAAAAGGGTCTAACGTGGCCTGTTGAGCATGCAATATACATCTGCTTTAAATACTTACTATGTCCCAAAGACAAGAATGATGCCCTTCAAGATAGGGCTGTAACTTCCCCCATACTAGCATTTCCTTAAGTATAAGCATCTCTCCCTAAACTAAGGATTAATTACTGACGTGCTGTGCTCACCTTGTGACCACTCACCTTGTGACCACCGACCCTCTGTGTTCACCCATCTGCTGTGCCAGCAAAGCAATCTCATGACTATTGTAAATGGGACATTCCTGTCATATGTGATGTATGCTCTTTATTCCAAGACGGTATATAACCACTTGATACACCGTACTTCTTTGGTGCCCTTCCTTCCTGGGGAAAGGAAGGCCCCAGGCTAGTCCTCTGATCTGGCTCGTAATAAACTCACCCCAATTTTGATTTATAGGTTGATTATGGATTATTTGTGTCAACATCAGCAGTGACATCATTGGGCCACCATATTGATTTTGGACTTCTTGTTGCATGAGCTAATAAAACCCTATGTGTTAAGGTCAAGGGTCATCAAACTCTTTCTATAAAGGCCAGATAGTAAATATTTTAGATTTTCGAACCATACAGTCTCTGTCACAATTACTCATGTCTGCTGACATAGCGCAAAACCAGCCGTAGATAATTCATCAACAAATGAGCAGGGCTGTGTGCCAATAAAACTTTATTTATGGACACTAAAATGATATAATTTTCATGTGTCTCAATTCAAATATTCTTTCTTTGATTTTTTTAAACTATTTAAAAATGTAAAACTCGTTCTTAGCTTGCGGGCCCTGTTTATATATAGGCAGTGGGCTGGATTTGGCCAGGCCATCGTCTGCTGATCCCTGGCTGAAGCTCCTGTTATGTGGATTTTCTGTTACTGGCAGCCTAACGCAATCTTACCTGACACAGTGATGGCGATGAACCTTATTGGAAAGTGATTCCTAACCCCTCATGCTTTCTTATGTCTGTTTCAGAGGGTCTTGCTGTTGGAGTTGGATTTGGGGCTGTAGAAAAGACGGCATCTGCCACCTTTGAGAGTGCCAGGTAAGCCAGCACCTGGTGCCCTAGAACATGGCACTGCACCCAGTGGTTCTCTGGAAATGCTTGTTACCTGGATGAGCACCCCCACCCCCTCAGAGCTGAGACTGGTGGATGTGGGGAGGAGGTCAGGTGATGGAGTACCTACCTGAGGTACTCCATCAAAGAAGCAGGTTTACACCAAGTGTTTCAAGTGGACTATCCAATGGGTAACCACTTTGAAAACACAACATGGATATAATCGCATGCTGTTCTCCAAACTCTTTAACTATATAAAGACTAAAGACAAAAACATGTAGCAAAGGCAGCAATTGATGCTCTCAACTGCTCCCTCCTTTCTGAAGCCCTCCCTTGCTCTTCCTTGACACTGGCCTCTATTGGTTTCTCCCTCTTTGTGACTGCTCCTTTGCAGGTTCTTCTTTGGGCTTCTCGTCCTATGGCCCTTTCTGAAATGTGATGTTGCCCAAGGATCTGTCTCTAGGGCACCCTTTCTTCTCACTTAATGCACTCTCCTTGAGGAACCCTCTCCATTCCCAGGACTTTATTTTCCATCTATCTGCTGGTGATGCCCAAGTGGATCTTCCGCCTAGATTTTTCTCCCAAACTTATTCCTCTGGGCCCCACTATCTTCCAGACATCTCCACTTAGATGTTTCACAGGATCCTCCTGCTCAGCATTTCCAGAGTTGAGCTTATTGTCTCCATCCACTATCATGCAGAACCTGCCACTCCTCTGGTGTTCCCCATCACCACCCAGCACCCAGTTGACCAAGCCAAACTCACTGTCATCTTTGACTCCTTGTTTTCCCTCATCTTTGATAGACAATCACCAGGCCTTGTAAAAGCTTCCTATCTTCTGCATCCCTTGGATCAAATAGGGCCTGAATAAGGTTACAGCCTTGGGATCACAAAGGGGGCTTATCCCTTAGGCTCCACATGGTCCACTCGTGCCCACAAAACCACAAATACTACAACCTCCAGGCTGAAGGAGAGCAGGGTGGAGCTTTCCATCCAAGGGCAGCAAACCCAGATGCCTTCAGGGGACTAAAGAGTAACAAAAATGAGTGGAGGCAGTGGGAATGGTGAGGACAGAGGTGAACCTCAGACAGATAGCACATACACTGTCTATAGATACTTGAATCCATAATTATTTTAAAAGCATAATTCAGGTCAAAGACATGGCCCAGGGGCCACTAGTTTCTGACCCCTGCGTCTAGCTCATTCCACTGCCTTCTGACTGGTGCAATCTCAAAATATAATTTTTATGCCCTAAGACAATGGCATCACCTCTTTATAAGGGTCACCCCTGTGTCTGTTGACCCTGGTTGTCAGGAACTAATTTCTCTCATAGCCCCTTTTCCACCCTTCCCTGGTTACTGAACTTGCCTCTTTGGGGCCCATCACCTCCTTCCATCTATTCCCCCAGCTGGCATGGGGCCCCTGCGTGTTAAGCATAGTCACTGCCAGTCACCAAATTCTAATGCTATCTGTTAAGGGACATGTCCGCTCTATGAAGCCCCGAACATGTCTGTAAGCTGGCATGTTCTAGGTCGAAATTTTCCCTGTTCTCAACTTCTTATTCCCACCTGTGAGACTCCCAAGTCACTTCCTCGCCCTATCTCCAGTCATTCGTTAACATGATTCCTATTGTGAAAATCAAATGAGACAGTAGATGGGAGGGGACTTCAGAATGTAAGAAATGTCACCAAAATCAAGGGCTAATTATGATCCATAATGCCTTGCGGGCTGTTCTTCTAGCACTGGGCTGGGCGGGGGAGTTTGGCTCTTCGTCACTTGGCATAGCCATTTTGATCTTGGCTTTGTTTCAGCCGCGAGGAACTTCAGAGTCAGGCAGTATCCAGGGGGCTGGGGAGTCCAGAGGGGCTGACCCCGTGAGCATTCAGAGGCCAGGTCCCCCCACAGCACAGGGAACCGCACACACTGCAGAAGGTCTGTGCCCAGCCTATGACAGCGCTGCCCCAGGCACTGCGCTCACAGGCCAGGCTTTCTATCGTGTGGGGCCACATCTCCCGTGACATCAAGATGTCAACTCCAACGTGCCTCTGTTCTGCACCAGCACTTTCTGCTAATCTTTAGAAACACTTCTGAAGAAAGTAGAGCAAAATCTTTTCCAACCTGGCACCTCCCTACCCTGGACCAGACAGATTGTCTCTGAGTTACATAAACCCTCAACAGGACCCTCGAGCTGGGCTTGGGCTGGGGCAGCAGGCCACAGTATTTTCAGTCTCACAAAGCCTCTGCTAAACAAGCTTCCCTGGGGGGTTTTCATGCCCCCACACTTCATCCAACCCCTGTCACAGCTCTTGGGGCAGAGCTGTTGGGGCTCTGCCGCCATCACTGTGTCCAGAGGATCCTGGGGGCCCCCTGCACTGCAGGCCCCAGACAGGGGGAGCTCTCCCTCCAGCAGACCCTACCCTTCAGCCCGTTTTCCCCACTTAGAAATCCATGTATGGTTTGTGGTTTGGGGTCTTCCTTTCCAAATGCCTGTGGTCTTACTTTGAGTGGTACAGTGCAGAACAGCCCCCAGGCAAGGCTTGTTAGCTCTTCTGCTCTTAGCTCACACTACAGACTGGGGTTTCATGGGAGGATAGGGAGGAGAGGGTGGTGGAGAGGTAGAGAGGAAAAAAAGAGACAGGTTAATGCTGGGTGGAGGGGTGCAAGAACCAAGTCATCAGATAATTAAACATGTCTTTTAAGAGAGAGGTTTTGCTTTTTAAAATTCCAGTTCTGTGTGATTAACAAGTGGCACACCTAAAACATGACATGGACAGGTTGAAAATACAGGAATGAAAAAAAGATACAAGGTGAATGCTGATGCAAAGAAAGCTGGTCTTACAATTTTAGTATCAGACAAAACAGACTTTCGGGCCGAAAGCCACATAAAGAATAAAGGTCAATACTTAATGAAAAGAGAAACCATAGGTTGGTATAACGATCTTGCATTTGTATGCACCTAGCAACGTAAGCCTCAAACTGGTTGAGAAAAATTGTCAGAAGCGCAAGGAAAACCACACACAACTGCAGTCGTGGGGGAGGAACATGATTTCCCTTCTGACACTGATAAAAAGTTAACAAAATGTACGTAATGGATATATATAGAACCCCAACCCAGCAATTAGAAAACTTAATATTCTTTTCAAGCGTATGTGTGCATGTTTCCCAAAATTGATTAGAGTGCTGTGCCATAGAGATAGTCCGAATACCCCAAAATCAAAGCCTTTCAGACCACATTCTCTGACCTCAGTGTGATATAATTGAAAATCAATAACAAAAAAGATAGCTAAGGGCTGGCCCGGTGGCGCAAGCAGTTAAGTGCGTACACTCCGCTTTGGCGGCCCGGGCTTTGCGGGTTCGGATCCCAGGCGCACACCGACACACTGCTTGTCAAGCCATGCTGTGGCAGCGTCCCATATAAGGTAGAGGAAGATGGGCATGGATGCTAGCCCAGGGCCAGTCGTCCTCAGCAAAAAGAGGAGGATTGGCATGTATGTTAGCTCAGTGCTGATCTCCCTCACAAAAAAAAAAAAAAAGATAGCCAAAATAATCTGTTAGTGGGCAGTTAAACCCATGGGCGCCGTAAGATTAGCAGAGCATAAGCTCCGAGGGAGGGATGCAAACCAAATTATCTGAGAAACCAGTAGATGGAGGGGCAAGCTCTTCCCTCATCTCGGGGGTGCTTCATAGAATGGGTGGTATTTCACCAGGAGTGGGGGTCGGGCAGCTTGGATAGGGGAGATGATAGTGATGGCTAATGCTGTGAGCAGGGGTCCCAAGGTGTTTTCAGGTCGGTGGATAGATGATGTCACTGAGATGAGTTCACATGCTGCGTTATGGAAGATAAGACTGATGGCTGGAGAAGAAGTGCATTATTCAGCAAGAGGTTGGCAACTATGGTGGGTTCTGCCGCAGGGAAATGACGAAGCCCAAGAGGTGATTTAAATGTTAACCTGGCTCCAGTGGAATAATGTGGGGGGAGAAGGTAGATGGGCCAGTGTGAAGAATTGAGCAATTGAACAGATATGTGTTGTCCAACCACAGCTATGTGTTTTAGCAGCTACAGAGAAGATAAGGGATGCTGTGATGATGGTGGGAATGAAGGGGGTCTGATGGAGGAAGAGGTTGTAAATGCAGAACAAACAGACAGCTTTCGTCAGCTGGTTTTGTTGTTGTGTGGAAGGGAGAGGTCAAGTTCAGACGACGAGACGTATGTAGTCATGTGGTACTGTGGAAGGGGCTAAGAGGGGAGAAAGGATGGGTTTGCATGGATTTGGGAGAAGAAGAGTTGCCTTGCGCATGCCATGTGCACCAAGCTAGCTGAGCCAGGTAGTTTCCTGTTCATTTAGTGTGGGGGTCAGCAAACTACGGCCCATGGGCCAAACCTGGTCCAACCTGTTTCTGTAAATGAAGTTTTATTAGAACACAGCCACACTCGTGTGTTTACATACTGTCTGTAG
Source organism: Ceratotherium simum simum (assembly GCF_057802395.1). Taxonomy (NCBI): domain Eukaryota; kingdom Metazoa; phylum Chordata; class Mammalia; order Perissodactyla; family Rhinocerotidae; genus Ceratotherium; species Ceratotherium simum. Next base: position 53,802,200 of record NC_141915.1, on the reverse strand, counting down.
CTCCTATGTGCTGCCAGCGTTGAGTTTCATAACTGCCACAGAATTCTTAAGGCTGAAAATATTCACTCTCTGGCTCTTTACAGAAAAAGTGTGTAGACCCCAAATTTAGTGGACACCGTCCATAGTTTCAGTCCAGATTCATCATCAAACGCACTGACGCCAACTTTCTTTCTTACGACCTCTTTCTTGTGCCCTGTTGATGATGCATCTGGAAGCAGGAGGTTCTCTTCTCTCTGTGACACCTATGGCATCACAGCCACCCCCGAGAGAAGAGAAAGGTAAGAAGTTAATACTCCAGGGAGGCACTGTCTTCATTTCCCACTTGACTTTCTCTGACCAGGAAGGTCGACAGGCGGCTCACAGCGTATAATTCGTGTATGGCTGCTGCCATCTAGTGCTCAGATGCTGTTACTTCACCACCTTTATGACACCCTCCCCGTTGCCCACTTCCATCACATCCACCTTTCTTCCTCACCAGGTAGCTTGTGCCGGGGTTTCCGTTCAGAATTCAACGCCCCCTGAATGATAAAGAGTCTCAGCCAGCAAAGGGCAGCCTGTAGTTCAAGGGAAACGCAGCTTTCTTCTTTCTGATCTGGTCCCATAGCAATTTCTTTTGATTTCACCGCAAAGAAATTCTTCAGACCACAAGTCCTTAGGGAGTTTGCTGCTTAAATGGTTTTCCTTTCTAAAGTGTCATTACCTTCACAGAACTTATTCTCCGGAGAGGAAGCATGCCCTCAGCTCTCACTTAATTCAGTGGCGGGCATCATTCAAACCATTAGGGAGAGCAAGGTTTATTTATGCTTAAAAAGTTTTCTTCACATATCACTTCCTGTTTTAAGCTTTGACTGAGCACACGTTGGGAAGCGTTTGTCCATGAACACACCTGACCGACAGGTGCAACAGGCATCCTGGAGCAGGCTGTGTGTCGAGAGGAGGCTGGCTGCAGACTTCATGGTGTGCCGTGGATGATCCACAAAGCACGTCTCCAGGGTACGCCTGGATGTGTTTCCTGCCAGGTGCCCTGACCAGCTAGTGCTGACCAACACCCAGACACTTAGTGAAGGGTGCCGGGCTGGTGAGCCTGCATTTGGGCCTAATGTAGCTCATGAAGTTACACATGGGCATCACAATAAATTTTAAGGTATATGTTTCCCTCCCAGATCAGAGGAAAACTTAAGTCAGATATATCCTTTTGCCTGGCTTAAAACCCAATATGTATGTTGACATATTAACAGTCGTGTAAGATAGCAGTCATTAGTCAACTAAGCAGCCATTTGTTTAGAAACAAAAGCAGCAATAGACACATCTTTCTGGTCACTAGTCAATGTTAACCAGCTGATGAGTATGTCTCTATGTGTAGGACCTATTATGTATGTGCCTCTATCAGTCCAAGTAGTCCCCCAACTTTGTTCCAGTATATTCTTGAAGCCAGGTTTGCAAGTTAAATGTAGAGAAGCTGAAGAGGAGACTTCACTGTCGTGGTGGGGAGGGGTCTCAGAGAACTAGAATATAAACCTTTCCATTGTTGTTCACTCAAGCATCTTTCAGGGAGCAAGCTGCCATGGCCGTCTCCACATCACAGACTGCTCTTATGATGCCCCTAGACCTCCCTGAGGAGGGACCAAGTTCTCAGACTTCTGGAGAGTTCTGAGGATCTCCCTTCCCCAAGGCTGCCCATCCTGACCTCTTCCCTGCCCACTGAATTGGGTCTGACCATTTCCCAATCCTGGGGGAAGCCAGAGCCCAGCCTGGTCTCCCTGGAGAGTGGTCTTGACAGAAAAGTGCCTGGGAGAGGAAATTCTTTCACACCTTGACTCCTTCACTCCCACCTCTTCCCCAGCAGAACAACACACGCTCCCCCCGCCGCCCCCCCCCCCCCGCCCTTCAATGACTTCAGCAGAATTGGAAGTAAATTCCTGTGTTGTTCTTTATTTTCAGTAGCAGACTGCTCTCAATTTTATTGAATGCAAAAAAGCCCTTTTTTTGAACCCATCAAATTACCTTGTCTGGAATTCTAGAGTAATCTATTGGCAGCTCTTTCTCTTAAATTTTTCTTCCCAATCTTCCCACACACTGATAGCCTTACCTTGAATTATTAAGAGATGGTGGAATTTCGCAGGCAGGCAGCAGCTGGCAGACAGTGCCACCGTGCGGTGGTTTGACATCATAGCTTGCTAGGTGATGTACAAGAAAGGAAGAAGTAGACCTCAGAAGGCCACTGAGAGGTGTTGCTGTCTGAATTAGTGTGGCTTGTACAGCAGTCATACCTGCAAAAGTTGGGGACCATGTACGTATATATACAAGTTTATAAAAAGCTCCGCGCAATTTTTGACATAGTAGCATTTTTATAATCTGGCTATTTTGACCCTGATATTTCACGTCTCCAAGCACTTACAAGTTTCCATCGTTGTCCTATTTTCCCGGGCCAGAGAATAGCAATATAGCTTTTATGTGACCCTACACAGACAGGAAGAAAAAATGTGCGTGGACCACGAGAGAGCAGGAGGTGCTCCACACCTTTGATTGTCTGTAGAGGACGATGGAGGCGTGAAGAGCCCTAACTTCAGAACACCCCAAAAGTCAATTCGACTTTTCTTTATCCGTTTCAGGGTGACACATTTATCTTTATAATGACTTTTTTAAGTCTTTGGAACACGGCGAAGCTTTTGGGAAACAGTCTGTTTGGTGCATTGCTGTAGGAAGCTTGAATAAAAGGGGCAAGAAGTTTGGGGGCTGGGAAGCAAACGGGGAGAAACGAATGTCCTTGTCCACAGCCTGGCAGTTCCTCCCTCCCCCTGCCCCTCTCTTTCCTGGCCCCTTCTCCCTCCCTGTGGGTGTTTATGATGATGCTTTTCATGCTCCAGCAAGAGCAGCATGATTCAGGAAAAAAAAATTGCAGTGTTTTGCCAGTAAGACGTCTCCAGTGCCTGTGTTAGTGTCCTCAGTGATTTTCTTTGACTGAGTAATGCTCTCGGGGGACAACGGCTTCCTCTTAGAGACTCTGCCCACCACATCCCCAGGTCTGTGCAGACAAATAGTATGTCATCGTTACCTGGAAACCTGGTAACTCTCCAGTGATGAGGAAGAGAATCTGGAACTTAATAGCCATTTACCTGTGAAATATGCCCCTCGTGGAGCCTGGTGCTCATAAATCCCCACATTGGATGGATGGACAGATGGACAGATGGGTGAATGAAAGTCTATTTATTTATCATTTACCTGCTCCCTGAGATTGTCCCTGACAAGCTGTTGAATCTTGGTCTGGCTTCACCCGTGTACCTGGCAGACTCTGAGGCCCTCTTTCTACACTCCCCAGGACCGCTGTGATCAGTAACATTATTTTAACAAAAAGCCATTAGAAAAGTAAACGTGTCACCCCCAAAACGACAAAAAGAAAAATCTGATTGATTGTGGGTGTTCTGGAAGTTGGGGCTCTTTATACTTCTGCTTCCTCTACCAGTGCAGATAATCAATGTCTGAGGTGACCATCGGGTGTGTCGGGGTGACCCCATTCAGAAGGCCACTTACCATCATTCGTCCCTTCCTGCTGGTACTAGAGAGGGGCCATGTCTCACTCTGAAAGATGGTCCTCCTTTGAAGGATGGAGAAATTTTCTAATAGAAACCTCCTGACAGCGATGCTGCCATTCACAGCCCCGACACACACACAGTGCTACACGGACAGAGAAATGGCCCGGGAGGATTATGAAGAAATGCACTCATTTCGGCACTGTCCTCCCAGTGACACCTCTCCGTCAAGCAGGTGGGACACTGGCTCACCAGCACCTGGCAATCTGACCGTGTCCTTCACTCTCACTATCCACGTGAGTCCCATGAGAGAGGGGGATTGCATCTGTGGTTCTAAGACTATTGGGCTTTGTGGGACAATGAAAATGTCCCCCACACATGTGAAGACTGATGTAGAGGTGCCACCTGTTATATTTTGCAAAGTAAAGGCTTTGAAATAAAACTGCTATCACAGACTCTCACTACCAGTCAATTCTTTTATGAGGTGTCTCTCTTGGAAAGTGTATTTATCACCAAAAATTGTTCATCAAGTCAGGATAAAACTAAGTCCTTTCTGCTTTCCAGACAGGAACTCACTTTCCTCTCTCTCTCTCTCCATTCAAACTCATGAAAACCTTGTTCAATAATGCTTGATATGTGATTATGTTCTTAATACAAACTAGTCAGCTTTACCCCCCTGGACAACACAACAAGACCGATCTTGACTCTCCAGCTTATTCTGCTACTGTGCTTTAACCTATGTTGAGAATCCAGTTTCTCTAAGTAGGCGTGATATACTTTTAAATATTTTCCATATCTATCCCCTTTCTCTGAACACCGAAGCCATCTAGGAGAGGGGGAGGAGGGGGCATGGGGGTCTCCTTGAGAGAGGGAAGTCACAGCCTTACGAGGGACCTTGATTCTTGAATTCCTAGTATTATCCAAAAAGAGAGTGACTTAGCTTGGAAAAGAACCTGATACTGGTAGAGACTAAATTTCTTTTAATTGACTAATTTTTTTCTGCTACTGTGTAGAAATGGGGGCTCTAGGCCAGGATAATATCAGGAAATAAGATTAATTTTTTAATGCACGTCTTCATTACGGGGTGTAAACAAATGAAATGTTTGTTTGCCCAACATGGGGTTTTGGTTGTGATCTGAGAGAAGGCAAGGAACAGCCACCCAGGCAACTCCAGACACTTGTCCATCTGCTTCTGAGGCCAGGAAGAAAACAGATCCTCACCATGAGGAGGGGGATAGGGCGCCCCCTACCCACAGTTACTCATATTCAGAGGAACACAGGGAGGCCCTTTACCAGGACCTGCCCAGTTTAGACACTGTAGTTGCTCAGCCCATTCCCATCCCAGCCTGGTTTCCAGGACATGAGCTTCCCGCCCCTGCCCACCCTGAAGGAAGATTGGTACAGAGTGGTTTCCACAGTCTTCATGGAACCCACACACAGGCCAGAGGCCCGAGTCCAGGAGTATGAGGGTCTCAGGTGTGCATGGCCGGACCTCACGTTGCTTCTGCTCTTCTGTGTCTTGGGCTTCATGCCTAACACTGCACCTTAGCTCCTTACCTCAATTTCCCTTTGGCCTTCCCGGGCTGACTTTGCTGTCACATCTCAGCACGGAGCCCTCACACTCTCTGGCCCTTGCTACGGGGTTGTCGGTAAACGTCCTCAGCCTGTATTGTGCGGTGTACGGGTTTCTCCGTCTTGCACCCTCGCCCAGAACAGAGCCTGGGCCGTCTCTTCTGTTCTCTGCACGGGACCCAGGACCAAGCTGTGCGTGGTCTGCTCTGCACCAGGGAGGTAGACGGCCTGCCTGGAATCTTATAGATGATTTTATGACGGGCAGCCCCCTCCAGACAGCACAAGCTGCTTCCCTCTTGCCCGCCTAGTTCCCTGGACTCATTTTCAGGCCTCAAGTTGCTTGTAACAAGCTGTGCAGGAGGATGAACAGGGCAGCGATGGGAATGGAGGAGAGAAAAGTATGTGTCATCTCTAGCGCCTGGGAAAGCCACAAAGAAACCACACTGCTGTTCTCAAAGAGCCTTGCGGGGTCCGTGCCTCCCCCCAAGCCTGCTTCAGGCTAAACAGAGTACACGTTGTGTAGAGATCTGTCCCCCGTGCCAAGATGTCCAACCCTGTCGCCAGGGACTTGGGTGGGGGTGGCTGGGGGCAGTGGTGGAGGAGGAGGGGGCGGCAGCATAAATGGCCCCTTGTGCTGCTGATGAGGGAGAAGCTGCTGCCCCGCAGACACAGGAGGGCAGCACGGAGCCTCCCTCCTTGTCCGGAGAGCGTAACTTGTGTGGTTACACTGGAGGGGCCCATCACTGCCCTGTCCTCCTCCTGCACAGTTTGTTACAGGCAACACGAGGCAGAAAGCAGCTGTGTTTTCCAGAGCAAACCACTAAGGGGGCTCCAGGTGCGGCTTGGCTGGTCTTATTTCACAGGGTTTTGCTTGGCAAGCTGAGAAAGGCAGCTTGGACACATCAGTTCTTTGCCCGTGTGCCACTAGTAGAGACAGCTGTCATTATGGGCTGTTTACATGCATCGCTTAGTCCTCACTGCCGTCCCAGTATGGAGATGAGGATATAGAGCCTGGGAACGTCCTCTGAGGTCATGCTCATGGCAAGTGGCAGGTTCAGGGTTTAACCAAGGTCCGTCTGATGCGGAAGCCCGTGAATGAACCACTCTGCCTGGCGTTCTCACCCCACTGCTGCCTCTAGCAATCATGGAACATTCATGAAAGCTAACATGTACGGAGCGCTTTCCATGTGCAGATCCTGTGCTCATTGACTCATATGTATTAGCTAATTCTTAAAGCCCCTGTGAGGGAGAAATGACCATCCCCATTTTGCAGATGCAGAACGTGCCCAGAGGCACACAGCACGGCGGGGGCGGAGGCGGATGTGAACCCAGGCAGCCTGGCTCTGGAGCCTGTGTCTTTAACCATTGCACTCTCCTGCCTCCCAGGTCATGCACCTGCTCTGACTATAAAGGCTTGAAAACTGTCCCCTAAAGTGGTGTGGAAAAAGGGGTCAGCTGAGTTGTAAACGGCGTCTCGTCTCCGATGGTGAACGCTTTTGCCTGGCTATAGGAGTTCTGACTCCATTGTCAGATGCGTCTTTAACATCATGTCTCATTCGGCATGTTGGGAAATAGAAGCATATATAAAAACTCCCCAGTGATGGACAGACTTTCCAGCTGGTCTCACTGGAAGCAGGTATTCATGGTAGAGACTGTGTTAGGCATCACTCCAGACATTTGTGGCTGCAGTAAGACCTGTGTCCCTTCCCGGGTGCCTCCATCAGCAGCATGCTGAGGGAAGGAAGGGGAGAGAAGAGAAAGCTCTAAAGAGACAGTGCTGAGATGGTCTGGTGGCCATTACGTCATGACCCACTTCCCTACCTCACCTCCGGAAAGTGGTTGGACAGATGGGCTGGGTCATCTGGAGGACAGAGCTCCCGAGCAAGAGTTACCTGTCCTGTCGGTTCCAGGACAAGAGGAGGTGGTTGGCTGCTTGGGAGCCCCAGGTTTTCAGACGATGGTATTATAGTAGAATTGTGTCCCCTAGAAAGGTATGTTGAAGTCCTAACCCCTGAGACCTGTGAATGTGACCTTGTTTGGCAGTAGAGTCTTGGCAGATGTAATTAGTTAAGATCAAGTCATACCAGATTAGGCCGGACCCTAAATCCAATATGACTGGTGTCCTTATGAGACAAGGAGAAAAGACACATTCAGACAATGCCGTGTGACAACACAGAGATACAGAGAGAAGATGGCCATCTGAAGACTGAGGCAGAGATTGGAGTGATGCAGCTATGAGCCAAGAAATGCTGAAGATTGCCAGCAGCCACCAGAAGCTGGAAGAGCTAAGGACGGATCCTTCCCTAGAGACTTCGGAGGGAGCGTGGACCTGCCGACACCTTGATTTTGGACTTGTAGCCTCCAGAACCGTGAGAGTAAGTCTCGGTTGTCTTAAGCCACCCAGTTTGCAGTACTTTGTTACAGCGGCCACAGGAGCTAATACATAGGGTCTCCCAGCTCTCCATCCACATATTCTCCATCCCTCTAACCCCCACTTAGCTTTCTTCACATCCTCCCACAATGGACACTAAGCCCTGAGCATCGCTGTTTTAATCCATATTCTTCTCTATCCCAATGCATTTTGTTTTCCATACCCCTTTGGTGGCTTTTATTTTTTATTTCAGGAGGAGGTTGTGATTTTTTTTTTTTTCCTTAAGTCTCTCTCAGTTCAATTTGGACCAAATTGGAGAAAAGCAGTGGCTTTCTCCTTTATTCATGGCTGCCTTCAGACGCTGGCCCATGGGAGAGTCAGGGCTGTCCCCCGTATTGGAGCTATTAAACTGTCGTAAGAAAGAGGTCTTTGTCACGGGGAACACGGCGCTCGGCTCAGAAACAGAGACAGATTGTGCCAGAAAACAAACAACAAAAAAAAAGGCTCAACCACAGAATTCTTTGGGACTTCAGTCATCAGCCTCTCACTTGTTCTTAAAAGACAAATTTCCTTTCTTCAGTGTAATTCCATCAGATAGGTCGTCAGGTTTTAATTCTGTCCAGAACGGAGGGCCAGGGGCCCTCCCCAGACCATCTGCGCGGGGCCTTCACCCAGCTCACGGGCTGCATTACCTCATGCCTGCCTGCCTGCAGGTGGGGGAATCGGAGCCCCCCCAGGCCTGCTCAGGGGGCCGGGCAAGAGAACGAGGGCCTGAGTTGGGTGTTTTTCGGTACAGGGAAGGGAGAAGCAATTGGAGAAGCCAGTGAGGCCAGGTTACAAACGTAATGTTACAAACATGTGATGACTTTCATAACTTTGCCTTCGATCTGGGGGAGACCTCAGCCACCCACATTTTATGCAGGAGAAAAATGGAAGTGAAGTGACTTACCCAAAGCCATGCCATTCCCTAGCGTCAGACCATGCCTGTCTGCTCAGGACTGGCGGCCAAAATGCCACTTGGCCCAGCGTGGTGCTCAGGAACTGCCGTGGGCCTGGAGCCTTCTCTTCAGCACGTATGCCACGGTGCCCTCAGCCCCGTCTTAGAGCTTTTACCCTTGACCATCTTTTATCACTTCGGGGTTACCATCCCCAGTTGCTACTCAGGTGGCCAGTGCAAGGTGCACTTCACAAACCGCCGTGGGGGTGGGCCGGGGAGAAGATGGAGAGAGGAGAGGACGGGGCTTTACCTGGGCCTCCGGAGGGAGCCCGCATCCTGGTTGTGAAAATGAATGCATGCATAAGGATGATGTTTTTAAGGCAGCACGAGTGCCTTGACATTCGGAGGATGCGGAGGAAGTGGGAGTTGGTCCTGTCTTTCTTCCCAGTCCCCGGAGCAGTGCTTCTTGGACCCTGACTTGAGGACTAAGCATGAAGATCACCCCCGGCACAATCGAGAACACAGGTTCCTGGTCTCCACTTCAGACACTGAGTCAGATCGCAAGGTCTGGCCCAGAAATCAGCATTTTTCACAAGCTTCCTGTGCTGCAGATGCACCCACGGCATGAGAACCATATTTCTAGAAGGAAAGTAGAGAAGAAGAGCTTTGGGGACCACCAGCCGCATTTCCACGGTCTCTTCTGAAGGGGGATGTGCTTCCTAAGACCACGTCGTTCCCAAGTCAGGGGAAGAGAGAGGCATGACTTCAGAGCATGCAGCCCCTGATCTAAGGCCAGCATCTCTTTAGAGATGAGTGACAATGAGGGAAATGCTGGCTTTTTGTTACATGAGGGCAAATTATTACACAATTTGCAGGACCTTACCCAAAATGAAAATGCAGGGCCCATTGTTCAAAAAGCAGGAAGAAATCGTTTTCCTTTCTTCCGTGACAGCTCTCTCAACCTGTTATAGTGTTTTGTTTTTTAAATTTTTAATTGCTGTGAAATATACGTAGCATAAAACTTACCATCTCAACCGTTTTTAAGTGTACGGTTCAGTGGCATTAGGTGCGTTCACATTGTTGTGCAACCATCAACACCATCCATCTCCAGAGCTGTTTTTCATCTTGAAAAACTAAAGCTCTGTCCCAATTAAACAACCACCCCCCATTTCCACCTCCCCTCAGCTCCCGGCACCCACCATTCTACTTTCTGTCTCTATGAATTTGACTACTTACTCTTGGTACTTCGTATACATGGAATCATACAGTATTTCTTTTTGTGACTGGCTTATTTCATTTAGCATAATGTCCTCAAGGTTCATCCATATTGTAGCATGTGTCAGGATTTCCTTCCTTTTTTTTTTTTTTTTTTTTTTTTTTGCTGAGGAAGATTCGCCCTGAGCTAACATCCGTGCCAGTCTTCCTCTATTTCGTATGTGGGTCGCCGCCACAGCATGCCTGACAAGTGGTGTAGGTTTGCGTCCAGGATCCAAACCCATGAACCCAGGCTGCCAAAGCAGAGCATGCCAAACTTAACCACTACGCCCCGGGGCTGGCCCCAGGATTTCCTTCCTTTTTAAGGCTGAATGATATTCCATGCGTGTAGATACCACGTATTTATTCATTCATCCATCAATGGGTACTTGAGCTGCTTCCACCGTTTGGCTGTTGTGAATAATGCTATTATGAACATGGCTGCACAAATATCTCTTCAAGACCCTACTTTCAATTTTTTTGTATAAATACCAGAAGTGGAATTGCTATATCACGTGGGAATTTGATTTTTAATTTTTTGTGGAGCTTTGTCATGGTTTTTTATTTGCTATTTAATGTTGTGCTCCCATGGGTATGAGGGTACTTCTGGGAGGAGTACAGACCCTCATGGGCAACCAGGGCCCCACACCCTGACTGTGATCGGGTGCGTGGGCCGTGTGCATCTGACCCTGACCTTCTCGGAACCCAGGCCCCTGAGTGGCTGCACTGGTCGCTCAGCCATGCGTGAGGGAGAGTAGAAAGAAATCGGGGCAGAAAAAGTGAGGGTAAAGGGGCTACAACGATGCCAGGGGAGGTGAACCCATATAAAGATCTGTGATTCCACATGGTTCCATCAATTGTTGTTTAACCAAACGAACTTCTCATCGTTGGCCCCACGAATTTAGCCACGTTCCCTCTTCAGCCAGGCAGGTGGGAAGCTCCGTGAACCCAGATCTGGACCTGGGGCAGTGACGGGAAGTGCACAGGTGATCCCGCCTCTCTGCCAGGCTGGGGGAGTGGGGTCCTGTGGGGTGCTGTGCTCTAGAGTCTAAACACAGACGGTCTTCAAACTCAAACTTTCTTCTCTAAGCCTCAGTTGCCTCATCTGTAAAATGGGGTTGCCTTGAGGAGTCAATAAAAGTGAAGGTCAAGCTGTTGGGGCGGTGCCCGCTGTGTGGTAGGCACTCGACACGCGAGAGCTGTTAACGCTCTGAGCAGCGGGGTGTGGGTGTCTACGGCTGTGAGTCTTCATCTGTGACTGGTGCGTGCAAAGGCAAGATGAGGTAGAAATTTCCCCGTGGGGCTGGCTAGGATCTGGAAGAGCATGTTTCTGTTCTGACTTCAGGTGCTTTATGGCGTCTGCTTGTTAGTAACACACGTGCAATTTGTGTCATTTAACGTAACCAGGATGTCACTGCTATGAGTTGTGTGCCACGTAACATGTGGACACTTAAGTAACCGCACATGACCATCTGTAACTTGGGTCCTCCATCTTCTTAACGCACTCTTAGAGTCCAGCTGAGTTGGGTAGGGGGCCCACTCCCCAACTAAAGACTGAAAAGAGACCTGGCATAACATGCTCCTGGTGTGTTAAACCAGACAGTAGTTTAAAACCTAACACTTCTTACAACCATTATAAACGTAGCTAAAAGCATATTTTTATAACAGCTTTATTGGGGTATAATTCCCATATTATATAATTCACCCATTTAAAGTAAACAATGCAATGGTTTTTAGTATATTCACAGAGTTGTGCAGCCATCGCCACAATTTTAGAACATTTTTGTCAGTCACCCCGAAAAGGAACTCTGTGCTCTTTAGCAGTCACCCCCATTTCCTCTCAACCCTTTAACCCCTGGCAACCACTAATCTACTTTCTATCTCTATAGATTTTCCTATTTTGGACATTTTATATATATCGTAGAACATGTGGTCCTCTGTAACTAGTGTCTTTAACTTAATACAGTGTTTTCAAAGTTAATCCATGTTGTAGTGTGTACCAGTATTTCACTCCTTTTTATGGCCAAATAATATTCCGTTGTATGGATACACCACATTTTGTTTATCCATTCATCAGTTGATGGACATTTGGGTTGTTTCTACTTTTTGGCTATTATAGATAATGCTGCAGTGAACATTTGTGTACAGGTTTTTATGTGGACATTATTTTCACTTCTCTTGAGTATATACCTAGGAGTAGAATTGCTGAGTCAGATGGTAAATCTATATTTAACTGTTTGAGGAACTGCCGCACTGTTTTCCAAAGTGGCTACCCCATTTTACATTCCCACCAGCAGTGAATGAGGATTCTGATTTCTCCTATCCTCACCAGCACTTGTTATTATCTGACTTTTTGATTTTCGCCATGCTAGAGGGTGTTAAGTGGTGTGCCATGTGGTTTCGATTTGAATTTCCCTGATGGTTAATGATGTTGAGCATCTTTTCAAGTGTTTATTGGCCATTTGTGTATCTTCTTTTGAGAAATGTCTATTAAAGTCCTTTCCCCAGTTTTTAAATTGGATTATGTGACTATATTATTGAGTGGCAAGAGTTCTTTATGTATTCGATATACAAGTCCTTTATCAGATAAACAATTTGCAAATATGTTCTCCCATTGTGTGGGTTGTTTTTTCACTTTCTTGATGATGTCTTTTTTTGTTTTTTTTGAGGAAGATGGGCCTTGTGGTAACATCTGTGGCCAATCTTCCTCTCTTTCTTTTTTCTCTCCAAAGCCCCAGTACATAGTTGTGTATCATAGTTGTAGAGTTGTAGCTCTTCTATATGGGACACTGCCTCAGCATGGCTTGATGAGTGGTAAGTAGGTCCACAGCCAGGATCTAAACCAGCAAACCCCACGCAGCCAAAACAGAACACACGAACTTAACCACTATGCCACCAGGCTGGCTCCCTTGATGGTGTCTTTTATTTATTTATTTATTTATTTTTTGTGAGGAAGATCAGCCCTGAGCTAACATCCATACCAATTCTCCTCTTTTTGCTGAGGAAGACCAGCCCTGAGCTAACCCAGGATCCGAACCCAGGCCGCCAGTAGCAGAGCCCGCGCACTTAACCGCTAAGCCACGGGGCTGGCCCTGATGGTGTCTTTTGAAGTACAAATTTTCACAATTTTGATGAAGTCCAGTTTATCTCTTCTTCTTTTGTTGTTTGTGATTTTGGTGTCATATCTGAGAAACCATTGCCTGATCCAAGGTTGCAAAGATTGACTCTTGTTTTCTTCTAAGAGTTTTATAGTTTTGGCTATTATGTTTAAGCATTTAGTTTATTTTGAGTTAATTTTTGTACATGATGGGAGATAGGGGTCCAACTTCACATGTAATTGTCCAACACCATTTACTGAAAATAGTCTTCTTTCCCCCTTTGAATTGACCTGGCAGTCTTGTTCAAGATCAATTGATTGTAAATGGGAGGGTCTTTTTCTGAACTCTCAACTCCATTCCATTGGTCTATATTTCTGTCCTTACGCCAGTACCACACAGTTTTGAGTACTGTAGCTTGGTTGTAAATTTTTAATTCAGGAAGTGTTAGTCCTCCAACTTTGTTCTTCATTTTCAAGATTGTATTAGCAGTTCTGGGTCTCTTGTGTTTCCATATGAATTTTAGAATCAGTCTATCAATTTCTGTAAAAAGTCAGCTGAAATTTTGATAGACTTTGCATTAAATCTGAAGATCAATTCAGGGAGTGTTGCAGCTTACCAATATTAAGTCTTTTGATCCATGAATATGGGATGTCTTTCCATTTGTTTTGGTCTTTACTTTCTTTCAGTAATGTTTTATAGTTTTCAGTATACGTGTCTTTCACCTCTTTAGTTAAATTTATTCCTAGGTATTTAATTCTTTTTGATGCTGTTATAAATTGAATTGTTTTCTTAATTTCATTTTTAGATTGTTTACTGATTGTGTATAGAAATACAATTGTGGTGGGGGTTTTTTTGGTTTTTGTTTTTTTTGTTATGTTTATCTTGTATCCTGAAAAATTCTGAACTCATTTATTAGCTCTAGTATTTTTTGTGTGTATGGATTGCTTAGGATTTTCTATATGTAAGCTCATGTTATCTTCAAATAGATAGTTTTACTTCTTCCCTTCCAATCTAGATGCCTCATTTATTTTTCGTATCTAAATGCTGGCTAGAACCTCCAGTATAATGTTGAATAGAAGTGGTATTGTCTTGTTCGTTATCTTAGGGGGAAAGGTTTTAGTCTTTCACTGTTAACTATGACGTACGACGTTGGCTGTGGGTTTTTCATAGATGCGTTATATCGGGTCAAAGAAATTCCCTCTATTCGTAGTTTGTTGAGGGTTTTTATCACAAAGGGGAGTTGGATTTTTTCAAACGCTTTTCCTGCATCTAGAGACGATTATGTGTTTTTGTCTTTTATTCTATTGATATGGACTATTGCATTGATTTTCAGATGTTAAACCAACCTTGCATTCCAGAGACAAATCCCACTTGGTTATGGTATATAATCTGTTTTTATATGTTGCTGGATTTGGTTTGCTAGAACTTAATTGAAGCATTTTGCATCTTTATTCATAGGAGGCATTGGTCGTTAGTTTTTATTTTGTACTATGTCCTTGTCTGATTTTGGTATCAGGGTAATACTTGCAGTCCAATTAGATATAGCAGATGAAAATGACTAGAAAACCACCCAATTTTTTGGATTTGTACAGCTAGATAGATGTTAGTGCCTGTCGCAGAGATTGAGATTCCAAGGGAGGAAGAAGAGAATGATGAGTTTGATGACTGAGTTAAGAGCAGGTTGTGAGAACCCTTTGGATTTTACCTCTGTTGACCTAGCAGTTGCTAATCTATATTAAGGAAAGTGTGATTCACAACCCCCACCTTTTCCAGGGCAATTGATGGGCCTGTCACCTACCCTTGGAAACTCTCTCATCTACTTTCTGATCAAAGAATGCAGGAGTAGTTCCTGCTGTATAAGATGCATGTCCAGTATCAAGGTGAGACTTGCTGTAAGACCTCTCACCTATGCTTGGCTCCCACCTTGTTACTCAGTTTCAGACCTGGGCCTTAAGTCTCTGGGTCTGAATTCTGACCCCATTACCTACCTGATGTATGGATACAGAAGTCCTCACCCTGCACTCCATGGGCCCTGAGACTTATCGCCCCAGGCTCCGATGGCATGTTCTGCCTTCTTGAACTTGCTTCTTCTCTTCTACCTTTTACTTTACCTGGACTCTTCAGACTGTCTTGTCTGCTTGATTTTGATCTGCTTATCTGTCCTTCCTCATTGGTGCTGCCTTTCTCCGTTGCTCTCTTATCTCTAGGATCTTGACTTTTGTTTCCCTACCTGGACTTAAGTCTTCTTACATCCTGTCCTGATACCAACTTGACCTCACCTCTCCCCATTCCTCCCACAATGTCTAGTCTGTCCATCTTGTTGGTCCTGGATTTCCCTGGCCTGTCCCATCCTGCTGCTGATCATATCTCGACTGTGACCCATGGTATTGACTTGCAGGTAAAAATTCAATTTCTTTCCCCGCGTGGTGTAGTTATATACATGAAAGCGTATCCTTTGACCAAGGGTCTTTGTAGATGGAGAAACCAGGAAGTGCTGCAGCTTTCCAGGGGAGGATTACCTTTAAGCTCTGTGGAAGGTTCCTCATGTCACCCAGCAAAGCACTGGAAACCTTTCCAAGCAGACCGAAAACTCAGACATCAGAATCACAAACACAGCTTTCTGGCAGGGCTATATCCAAGACTTGAGCTGGTTCCAGGACATCCCGCAAATGTTCTCTCCATATTGCCTTTTAGATTACTTTCTATTAAAAAAAATTAGGGGCCAGCCCGGTGGCACAGCAGTTAAGTGTGCGCACTCCACTTGAGCGGCCCTGGGGTTCACAGGCTCGGATTCCAGGTGTGCACCGACGCACCGCTTGTCGATCCATGCTGTGATGGCATCCCATATAAAGTCGAGGAAGATGGGCACAGACGTTAGCCCAGGGCTAACCTTCCTCAGCAAAAAGAGGAAGATTGGCATTGGATGTTAGCTTAGGGCTGGTCTTCCTCACCAAAAAAAAAAAAAAAAGAGAAGGGGGAAAGGATAGATTAAAATGAGACAGAGGGTAAGCAATAGGTGTGGTTCACAGACAGATCACCCAAGATTGCTGCGTGTTCCCAAAGGAGCAACCAGATCAATGTGATCAATAACCAATTTGATCAGATCAATAACAATCAAGGTTATAAGTAAATATAAAATTTCTGGGCCTGGAGGGGAAAAAAATCTGAGGATGCACTGAAGATAGCTCACCACATTTCTGGTGAATTTAATGAAAAGAAACTTGCAAACAGACATATCCTGGAAAACGTTTTGAATTACAAAGATAAATAAAATGTCACAGAACCATTCAGATAGGAAAACAGGTTACTTGTAAAGGAATTAAATTCAGATTGATCCGAAACTAGCTCAGGTGAAAAGGAACATTCATTGAAAGGGTACAGGAAATTAGGAGGGAGAAAAACTGTAGCCTCATGAACGACTGAAATTGGGCCTAAAAACCTCTCTCTGCCTCCCTCTCTGTCTCTCACATGCTCACACGTACTCACATCCTCTCTTCACCTTTTATACACGGCTCAGTAAGGCAGTCAGTCAATAAGGCAGTCCATCCATAATTTCTTTGCTCAACAACCACTGGCCATTGAATACACCTCTCTTTGTTAAATCTTAACTAACTAAGAGAGGGAAGATATTGGCTTAGCTCATCTCTGTTCAGGAGGGGCTCCTAAACCGCAGGTCAAGGCCCAGTGTATGTATCAGTTCACTTTGGACCAGGTGTCTCCTCCTAGTGCAATCCGTGGGCTGCCCAGACAAAAAGAGCTCAGTTTGTTCCTGGTCAAGCAAAGGAATTGAAGAAGCAGCCCAAGAGTGTGAGTCCGGGTTTCTTAGAAAACAGAGCCTAAGGTGAAGTTGCCATGCTCCAGTTTATCAGGAGGTGCCCTCCCAGAGAAGCAAGAGTGAGGGCAAGAGCGAGTGAATGGCACGGGGAAGGCGAGAAAGTATGTCCAAGGCCCCTCATTGAGTTGGCCGTAGCTTCTCAAAAAAATAAGTCTTGATGCTCGGTCACGGGTCATGATGCGCATCTTCAAAGAGACTGAAGGGGACTGCTGAGTCTCGGATCTGTCTGTGGAAGCTACAGAGCAGGTGGGAGAAGAAAGGACAAGCGGTTTATCTCATGATTGCTTCGCATCTCCTGCTCGCTTGGTCCAACCCCACCCTCCCCCCTGTCCCCCTGCCTTGCTTCTAAGTTACATTACCCATCCCTCCAGGCAGCTGCTGTGGGTCCAGTCAGGGGGATGTGCACACTGCAGCTGCCATGGGTCCACCCACCCTGGGTGAGACACCAAGTCTTTACTCTTGAGGAGGCTGAGGCCATCCCTGATGTTAGGAGGTGACCAGCTGCAGGTGAGACTTTAAGAATGGCATGATGTATTAGTCATGGTTCTCCAGATAAACAGAACCAATAGGATGTGTACATATAGAGAAAGAGATTTACACGTGATCACGTGATTGTAGAGGCTGACAAGTCTAAGCTTGCAGTATGGTCTGGCAGACTTGAGACCCAGGAGAACCAAAGATGCAATTCTAGTCTGAAGGCAGTCTGCTGGAGAGTTTTGTCCTACTCTGGGGAGGGTCGGTCTTTTTCTTCTATTCAGTCCCTTTGACTGATTAGACAAGGCCCACCCACATTATAGAGGGCAATCTGCTTTACTCTACTGACTTAGATGTTACTCTCATTCAAAAACCCCCCTGCAGAAACACCCAAAATGATGTTTGGCCAAATATTTGGCACTCCCTGGACTAGTCAAGTTGACACATAAAGCGAACCATCACAGAAGAGAATTTCTGGATCTGCTCAAGAAATTCTCTGCCAAGGTCCAGAGTTCAGGCAGGCCCACAGGGAACTGAAGTGGAGCACACTGGTCCCATACACTGGCCATGTCTGGCACAAGATTACTACCATTAGTCAGTTATTGTTCTGTAGAGATTATAATTGATTATGTGTTTATCTTTAAATTCTGTTGGCTTGCTTCTTGCTGATAAAAACTTTATCATTTAAACTGGTTATACTTTGAGGATATTTTTTGCCATGCTTGAGAAGAATGGATAAAAAGAGGCTTCAGGGTCTGGCCCGGTGGCGTAGTGGTTAAGTTTGTGTGCTCAGCTTTGGCGGCCCGGGGTTTGCGGGTTCAGATCCCAGGCTCGGACCTACACATTGCTCTTCAAACCATGCTGTGGTGGTGTCCCACATACAAAAAATAGAGGAAGATTGGCACAGATGTTAGCTCAGGGACGATCTCCGCCCACCCCCCCCCGCCCCCCCGCAAAAAAAAAAGAGGCTCTAAAGTTGAACTTTGTTACTTGCAAACTCTTATTCCACACCATAGGCTTTGCCTTCCTAGTCACGTTCCCTTTGGTGGAAAGAAGATGAACCATAACTTACTGACAATATAACAGAACAAGCGTGCATGTCCTTGTGGGTGTGGGTGTGCCAAGGGAGATGACTGGGAATTTGTGCTCCTTATAAATGGAAATGATGACGTCTTAAGAATTGTTTGAAGACATGCGAGTTTTTCTTCTCTTTCTCTTCCTTGAGTGATTCCTTACCAATTTCTAATCTACCCCACAGCACTCCGCACATGTTCCTGCCTGTGCACATAGACATATTCTCCCTCAGGACAGGCCCACGTTATTTCAATTATAATCAGTATAACAAAACTATTAATGATATGGTTTACATTCTCTTTTTCATGCTAACTCTTGGAAATCCGTTGTGCATTTTCCATTTACGGCACATCTCAGTTTGGATTTACCATGTTTCAGGTCCTCAGCAGCCACACGTGCCTCGTGGCTGCCATATTGGCTAGCGTAGCTCTCAGGCAGTGGTTCTGAACCTTCGTTGCACGTTGGAATCACCTAGGGTGCTTTAAAACACTGCTGTCTAAGTCCTCCCCTGCAGGAGTTCTGATTTAATTGGGCTGGGCTGGGGCCTGGGCTCCTCAGGTGACCGTTATCTCTTTAGGGTTGAGAACCACTGGTCTACAGGGCACTCTCCCTGGGAAGCTGAGTGTTTTCCCCTACTCTGACCAGATGTCTCTTCCCCTCCATCACCATGAGACTCACTTCGTAAACAGAAATTAAGCAAGCTCTAACTTGGGTCATGAGTAGAAGAAAAACAGAAACAGGGTGGTATTAAATTCTGTCTGACAGGCAAGAGTGAACAAGCTCAATTCATTTGTCTTCTCTGGGTCCGTTTACCAAGAGGCTCAGTAATTATTTGTTTTGCCGCTGCCCTTTAAGCTTGCAATGTGTTTCTTGTTCTCTGAGAATTGAGGATCGTTTAGGAACACTATAGATTTGGCAAGATTTCCCTTTATGTTCCATTGGGAGCTTCCAGCGGGAACGAAGGCATTCCATGAGGAATCCTGATTCCTGGAGAGAACCACAGGAAACCAAGGATAGCGTGACTTCTGCAGAACCCATTTTTCTCTGCCCTAGACAGCGAACTCTGCTTCTCCACAAATAGAAACCAGTCCAGACAAACCGCAGAGACTCGGATGTCTAAATGCATCCCAAAAGATTGTTTCAGGGAAGTGGACGGAGGAGGCATGAGTAATTCAATCAGCAGGAAAACAAACACCCCACATCTGAGACCCAGAGTGTCGCAGGCAGCCTTCGGCCAGTTCCAGCAGCTCAGGAACACCGGGGGCCCCATCTGCCCAGCTGGTCCCTGACACTTAGATTAAACTTCCCAGAGATGGCACAGAGCTGGAAGCCGTGTCTCTTGGGGAGCAGAAAATTGCTGAGGGTGTCCTGGGGCCTGTGAAACCAGAGAAAAATATATGGAGAATAGAATCATTGGGAGGAAGTGATACTTGCTTGATTTTTACTCTATTTGGATGGTCTCAATGCAGAATTCATAAAGAAGTAACTGGCCCAAGCAAAAGCTTGTTGCTGGAGTGAACAAGCTTGGGAAGATACAAATGGCCCAGACTTTGCCACTGAGCTAGGCAGCCCTCTGTCTGCTAGGAGGCCAAACCCTTTGTGTTGACCTTCAGGTAGAGGAGATGGGCCAATCCATGTACCCCTATCCATCCAGCCTGTCACCCAGAGCCTGTAATTACAAATGGCTAGCTGGTATCAAGGGTACAATGTGGCTACGGATGAGAGAGTTGGTACAGTTCAATGAATAACTCGCGCAGGTACAAATTCCATGAATTTACCCGTGACATTCACAGATAGTCACCTTGCGTAGCAATATAGTTCATACAAATTCAACCACATATCCCCTCTTCTTCTAAAATTTACCTTCTCCTTTAAAATAAAGGTGTGGGGAGAGGGAGCAGGATCTGGGTAACCAACCTTTTCCTTACTGTGTTCCCAACCAGAATAGTGTACTTTTGCAACTGTTTTAATGAGATATTTTTAGTTTTCATTGATATTATTTGTAAGAAATAGAACCACAATTCATATTGTCTTAAGCTAAAAAGAGAATTTACTGGTTCACAGAGCTGAACAGTCCAGGGATTCTGGCTTCAGGCACAGTTTGATCCAGGGACACAAATTATATCGTTAGGCCTCTGCTTATTTTTCTCTCCCTCAGCTCTTCAGTGTTGGCTGAATTCTCAGGCTCTACATGGTGGCAAGATGGCTACCTACTAACAGCTCCAGACCTATGTCCTCCCAGGTTCAAGTCCAACAGAAATAGGCTATCTCCTCTCATAGCTCCCTTGGAGTCTGAGTAGACTATCACATACTCCCCCTTGAACCAATTACTGTGACTGGAGGGATAGAATTACACCCATTGTCCAGAGTAGGATTGCAGTCTGCTTCCTGGAGTTCAGAGTGGAGCCTCTGCTGAACCCCATGGACCGAGGGTGGGGAGGAGGTTCCCAGAGGGAACTTCCTGGTCCCTCTAAGGTACGAGAGGGGGCCTTCATATGCTTGGTCCTTTGTGGTTGATTCCGTTGGTCTTTCTTGGCTAGAATGCACACAGAGAGGTGGTACTTTGGCTTTTATTGTGTGACAGTGTCATTGCATGCATAGAGTCTACCATCAAACTCAGGGCCTTGCAGGACCCGTTGTAGATCATACTGAAGAAAAGAGCTTTGTAAAATGCCCAGGGCTTTGCAAACCCAGCTCTTCTTTTTACTGTTATTCCTTAGGACCAGTGAATTTACCTGCTCCCTTTACTTCTTTAGTCTAAATGACTGAAGAACTGGGGAGTTATTCTTCAGAGACGTAACCCGGCGGTGTTACAGACACAGACTCTGAAACCAAACTTCCTGGGTCTAAGTCTAGGCTCTGCCATTGACTAGCTGAGTGGCCTTGAATTAGTTACTCGAGATCTCTGTGCCTTGGTTTCCTCATCTGTAAATTGTGGCTGAGAATAGTATCGTCCTCCGATTAATGAGTTAATATGTGTCAGATGCTCAGAGCATTGTCTGGCGTGTAGCAGGTACTCTATAGTAAAAATAATAGCTTTTACTGTTATGAAGTGTGTTTCTCTATTTAGGGATCATCAAACAGAGAAATTAGGTAGAAGTTAGCCAAACCTGTCCTACATTCATTCAGGGCCTTGGTCTCTAAAAACCCTGAGTCCACGGGGTTGGCAAAGGGGTGTTACTGTTTTCCAAAAAGGATTTAAAGACTGGATCTGTCTGGTCTTCAGTGTGGCCTTAGAAAAACTACTTCAGCCCATCAGAAATGTAGGAACAGGAAGCCTTACCCTGTGTGCTTCTCGGGCCTGTTGTGAAGACAGAGAATGTGGGCGACAAGCTTGGACCCTGTGGGGTAGAGATGGCCGGAAAGCCACACCCATGGGCATCACCCGCACTGTTGTTACCTTCACCCTGGCAGGAAAATGCCCATTCAAAGGCCTTCCTTTGCTTGCTACGTATTCTTATTATAATAGATCTCCCATCTCTTGCCCCCACAGAACTGCTGTAATTAAAAGGCCATCAGCTCTGCATATCATGACTTGGCCGTAAAAGTGTCTGCAGGTTGGAACTTGAGTCTCAAGGGATTTGATTTTGATGCACAGGGTTTATGTTGTTGTCTCTCTTCCTCCTGAAGCATAGACACAACAGGAACATATTTCCACTGGGACTTTTCACTGCCTTATGGTTTGGAAAGGATCCACTCCTGATGGAAACCCCCTAACATTTCAGGAAGAGCCTATGAAACAAATCCGAGTGGGAGGAGGCAGAAGAATGAAGACACGGCAATCCACGGCTCCAGTGCCTGGTGACGGGGCGATAATGGAGCTCGAGAGACCCAGCAGCCCATTTACGTCTTCTTTGTTCAGCTCAGACTCCCCAACCCACAAGGACAGCTGGAATCCATTCTTAAAATTCCTTGGAAAAGAGAAATTCACATCCTCTCCCAGGCATCCTTCCTGCTTTTGTGCAAGAGTCATTGCCAGAACTCGGCACTATGGATCTTTTGGATAGATCATTCTTTGTCGTGGGGGCTGTCCTGTGCATATCGGATGTTTAGCAGCATCCCTGGCCTCTACCCACTAGATGCTAATAGCACTTCTCCCACCGGGCAGTTGTGACAACCAAAAATGTCTCCAGACATTGCCTGGTGTCCCTGGAGGGGCCGAATCGCCCTGGTTGAGAACCACTGCCCTAGGCAGTACATCCTTCAAACATTTGAAGGCCTACTGCGTGCCAGGCACTGGGCAAGGTGCTCGTTAGAGGAAAAACAGTAGGTTCCTACCCTAGGACTTAGAAGAACAGAGTTAAAATCAATTGCAAATTAGTGTAAATGCGTAGAGCATGGATTGGTGTGTCCAGGGTACATTAGTGATCTGTTCACGCTGAGAAATGTCTCTTTTCCGTGAACTGTGTTACTTACTGTCTTCCAAAGGAGCTCTGCCTGGCCCCAAGGCCGTCTTACTTCGCTGCCCCTCAGAACCATTCTGTACACCCTCCTCAGTGGGAAGGGAGCAGCTGCTCCCCATCTCCCGGAGAACCACACTTCAGAGGCTTGGCCCGCTTCCTCCGCGCCTCCCTCTCTCCAGGCGAGATTCCAGAGCTCTAACCTCGTGGGAGGCATTGTGGGTAATGCCGAAGTCATGTCAGACATCTGGATGAGAACTGCAAGATGTGGCCGGTTCTTCCAGAGTTTCCAAACTCTGCCACCGGGATGAGTGTTAAAGTATCCTGCCACTGTGTCATGACACCCACACTTGATCTGGAACTTGAGGCTGCAGGTTCTGCAGTGGGGGCACATGCGTCAGCTCCATCCCCCTCTCTCCCCTTTCTTGCCCTCGGTCGGCTCTCAGAGGATTATTTGTATGTCTCTTCTACTAGGGTCTGAGAACCTGAGGGCAGGAACTGTGCCATCCTGACTCCTATGACTCCTTCCCTGGCAGCCCCCAGCCCCCACTTTTGTGGTAGTGTTTCTAGGAGATGCTCAGGAACCACGCAGTACATCTAGATGTGTGATGTTATGTCTGCAAAGAGCCAAATATCCCCCTGGCATTTAGGTTTCATTCAAACTGTATGATTCCGAGGTAGTTCAGCTCATTCCCGAAAGATTAGACAGAAACGACGTTATGGTTCTGAGACTTAAAATCGCCTCTCCACCCTTGTTGTTGATGGGAAACTATCGAGAAAATCTGCATCAAGTTCCTTGTCTTGATCAAACTCAGCAGAATAAGCACAAGATGCAAAAGATGAACTTTAAATTAAAAAGAGAAGCTGACCCAAACCTTGCCCATCTCCTGGCAAAGAAGCTGATGACAGTATGGCGCTTCACACTCGGAAGGAGCGTGTAGACATGTTGACATGAAACTGAGGTTTCTGCGTTCTTGACCTTCTTCTCCCAAGAGCTTCCGTTCTCGCAGAAACCCTGTAGCTTATTCTCTATCCGGGCATAGGTAGGATATCGGACGTATGGCTCTGGGGCAGGTTAGCTCCCCCGTGGGGTTTCCCGTGGACTGATTTTTAGGTGTGGGACTCCACCATACCCAGAATCTGGAAACAGCCTCCTGAAGGGTGAACACACATGGCAGACCTCAAAGCTGGTGATTCCAGGATTTCAGCAGCCCGTCTCCCACCAGCTAAGATGAATCATATGTGGTGCAGTTAACACAGCACAGAAGCCTTTTGTCCCCTGGTCCCCCGCTGACAATGTTCACTATACTGGCAGGTCTTGCCAGCCGCGATCTCTGGGTTGCTGTGTTCCCAGAGACCTTTAAAAACAGGATAGACAGCTGTTTGTCCAGAGTGTTTACAGCACAGCCCCAAGGCGAGGGGTGGATTGGACCCTCTCTGGAAATACCTTTCAGCCTTAGGGGGTGGGGACAAGGGAGTGGCTCTTATTAATGAATGATATGAATAAACAGATCCCAGCACACATTGTGGGGGCTTCTTGAAGCCCCTCTCCCCCCATCGGAGCTGCTCCAGGATTCTTAGGAGTAACAGACTAGATAGATTCCCTAGAGGCCAGGCCAGAGCTGCTCTCCCTCCCAGCACCCAGCAAAGTCTAGAGTGATTTCATCCCCCCACCTCCTGCCCAGAGGCATCCTTCCTAGTTGAGGAGGCACGGCCAGATGTTCACACAGGAGGAACATTTGAACCATGGGGATAATGTCTGTCCCATCCAACGCTGTTTACCCAGCACCTAGGACCGTATGTGGCACAAATAAATACTTATTGAATGAATGAATGAGAGGAAAAGGGTTTAAAGCCATTGCCTTTCAGCTGAGGTTCTTTTTTTTTTCTTTTTACCATGGAACATTGTAAACAAACATATAGGAAGGAGAATGATAACTCCCTATATGCCCATCACTCACCTTCAGTAATTATTCAGCCTCTTTTTTTTTTTGGCTTTTATTGTGGAAATTTGTAACCATACACCAAAATAGGAGACTGCCGTAATAAACCCCATATGCACATCACCTGGCTTCAACTACTGTCAACAATAGCAGCCCACCTTCACCGCACTGAAAATACTAGACAGTCCCAGGGCCGCCCTTTCGAGAGTAACCAAATCAGCTTATTTCTAAGCTGTTTAGAGAGACGTCTAACATCTTATAATTATAGTCAACTTCTTTTCTGGAAAGAGATCCAGAAAATGGCTTTTTCTTTCCCTTTGATCTAAAAAGCAGCCCCCAGCATCAGCCTGTGTGCATGTAAATGCAGACGTGGAGCTGTACATATAAAAGCACCCCACCTCCAGCAGGTCATTATCTGTGTTTATCTTATCAGGATACTGTTCAACCAGGCGCACCTAGAACAAGGCGTTTAGTCTTCGCAGCCCGGGCTTCTGTTCCTAGTCACCAGTTCAGTTTATAAATCCACGTCCCAGGCAGAAAACAATATGAAAGGCAACATTGTTTCTGGACAAGGCTGTAACTGTGATGACAGAGCTCGTATGGCTCCTGTCTGCTAGTAAAATGCCAGACCCCGGGTTGCGGTCTGGGGGCCTTGGCACTGTGCATCTTCTCCCTCCTGAGCTCGTCCCGATGGCCACATAGAGGTCCAATCAGACAGAGGAGCATTCACTGAGTCCCTGGCGTCATGGGGTGGTGGGTTCTGCTCTGAGGGGCGTGGTCCCCGCCATGGGACACATCCCCTGCGGTGACTCGGTGACTGATCCGATCTGATCCGGGGATTTGCCCTGAGGTGTAGCAAACTCATTGCTCTGGACACTTGGATTTTTACTTCTTTGAGATGGTTTGGTGGCACTGGGCGCTGAGGGAGATTATGGCAGGTCGGGGGAGCCCAAGTCTCTCCCAGCCTGGCTCCCCACCCCAGCTGTCTCCTGGGTCCTTATGGGAACAAATTGAAGAGAGACATCTTTGTCTGGGGGTGGCCAGGGAAGTTTTTGCTGTAAAATGACATAAACAAAGGTACTTTGCAAAACCATAAAAGGCCATGTAAAAGTTGATGCTATTGTTATTAACAGAAAGGAACGTGAAAGCTGTGGGCCAAGTGTAGTAGAGCCCATTGGCAGTCACCAGCCTTGGGTCAGGCTCCTCGGCTCTGTATACAAAACGCAGAGGCTGAAATGGATCTCACAAGGCTGTTGTGATGTACTAATATATTAATTGGATAATATAATAAGCTGATAGTATATGTAAAGCATCTAGCACAGTGCAGAACCTGTAGCAGGGCTCAAAAAAGGCAATGATAATGTAACAATATTATAATAATATTTATGTATGAATATTATTTATACATAATTATACGTTACACATTACTTTATAATGTATAATTATACATTACTTTATAATGTAATTATTAAAAGCAAGTTCATGGAGGTGCTAAAAAGAGGAGAGTAGGTCTGTGTGGGTAAATTGGAAGATTCCTGGTGGGGTGTGGCAGTAGATTAGAAGAAAATTCATGTGAAAATCAGAGAGCTGGGGCACTGAGTCTTCCACAAAGGAGGGTGGATTTTTTATGTTGGGCGTGAACCACCCCTGCAGGCTTTTAAACAAGACAGGGACAGTGAGGAGTGTCCACTAAGCTCAGTGGAAAGAGGAACAGACTTGGGAGTCTGATCTGGGTTTAAACGTGCAAGTGTCACTTGACCCCCCCAGCCTCGGGTCTTTGATCTGTAGAATGGAAATTCATGTTAGCCACCTCACAGCCTGCAGCAGTCTTGGGAGGCACCTTTGAAATGGTGACTATTATTATTTGTGCTTTAGAAAGATCATCCATCAGTGGGGTGGAAGATGGGGGTAGATTGAAGGAAGCAGCCACGAGAGGCAGAGGCCAAGGTCAGGACCCAGTTGAGGACGCAGGTGCAGACGGAAGCTCTCCTGCTCCTTCCTACCCCTGAGATCTCAGCTGAAATGCCAGCTCCTCTGAGAGGCCGTGTTTCCCTTCCCCGCTCCCCATATACTCTCCATCCCACCAGCCAACCTGTTTCCTTTTGGGCTCTTCACAAGCTATAATTATATGTACTTTTCCCCTTACTTAATTATTATCTGTCTCTCCCTGCAGACTCTTTGCCCCACACCAGGGTGTTTCATCATGCCCGGCATCCAGGTGTTACAGACGCCCACCCCCCACATTAGTCTCCCATGGCTGCCATAACAAATTACCACAAACTGCGTGGCTTAGAACAACGGAAATGGATTCTCTCACAGTTCTGGAGGCCAGAAGTCTGAAATCGAGGTGTTGGCAGAGCCACCCTCCCTCTCAAGGCTCTGGAGGAGACTCTTTCCTTGCCTCCTCCAGCTTCTGGTAGCTCCAGGCGACTCTTGGCTGTTGGCAGCCTAAGTCCAGTCTCTGCCTCCATCTTCACACGGCCCTCCTGCTCTTCTTTCTGTGTGTCTCTCCTCTGTTTGTCTCTTATAAGGACACTTGTCATTGGATTTAGGGGGCTCCCAGATAATCCTGGATGATCTCATCTCCGGATCCTTAACTCAATTACATCTGCAAAGATCCTTTTTCCAAATAAGGTCACATTCACAGGTTCCCGGACATGGGCATTTCTTTCTGGGGACCCCCATGCAGCCCACTGCATCCTGCTTTGAGCGAGGTTCTCCTGGAGCAAAGAAGTTTCCAGCAATAACAACTTGCCAAGTGCCCTCTGGGTGCAGAGCACCATTCTGAGCACAGGATACAGCAGGAAGGGTCCTGCTGTCACGGAGCTTGCCTCCTTCTAGTGGGAAGGACTGACAGTGAGCAAAGGAGCGTGAATGTGTCAGGCTGTGGACAAACATGCTGAGAAGAAAAGTCAAGCCAGGAATGAGGCGGAGCAGGACTAGGATAAGTCGACGAGTGGGGGGAGGGTGGTTCTATTTAGATGGGTGCTCAGGGGAGGCCTGCAGGAGGAGGGGATGTGGAGGCAGAGCCCTGAATCAAGTAGGATCAGAAGCCTCTGGCCCACTGAGGGTGCAGTAACAGGAAGCGGATTTCCCATGTCTGTCCTTTTTGGCATCCCTGACCTCTGACCTCTGTGTAGGCCATTTCCTTGATTTCCGAAGACAACCAAAGAATTCCACACCAGACCAGGAAAAGGGGCAGATTTCTCTTAAAGGGAGGAGAAAATGAAGGAAAGTTCTACACTCAGTCACAGGGAGAGAAGCCCTGTACCTGCCACACACCTGGCCTTGGCCTAGAAAGAGGGAGCAAGAGAGAGAGGGCCTCACCCTGGGAGGAAATATCAGTGTGGATGTCCCCAGGGTCCCTACCACCTCCAGGCCACAAAGCGAGGATGGCAGGGTCTGTGAGGCAGCCCAGTGACAATTGTCCGGCTGACCCCCGCCCCAGGTCTTTTCACAGGTGGCCCAGGGCTTGTTAAAGGGAAAACGCTGTCTCAGATTGTGGTGGACAGACCGTGACGTGACCCCTCAAGTTCCCACTGAGTGTTCCTGCCTTGTTATCATCTTCCTGCCGCCTGTCCTTAGCCAGCCGTAGAACCACTGGAGATGAAAAAAGTGGAAAAGACTAATCAGCCTGGGGGGCAGCAGACACCCCTCCTCCCCTCACAAAGGCCAGCCACAGCCCCACAACAAACGAGTGTGGGGACGGCTCACAAACTGGGCGGAGCCGAGCTTCAACTGGTTCAGGGATTTGAACCTGGCAGAAATGGCTCTTTCTTGAGGAATTTCAAAGCCAGCTCAACTACAAAAACAGAGGTTCCACAGTGCTTAGGGCCATGGAGGGGGGCACCGAGGGGGCGTCCCGGGGGTGGAGATGGCAGAGTGCCCTGTGAAGGGAGGGGTCCCGGAAGTGGGAGAGTGCGCCGTGGAGGGAGGGGTCCTGGAGATGGCAGAATGGCAAATAGTTGAGGTCACAGGGACTGTGATATCTGAGGCACGTCGGGGGGACAGTTCCTTTGAAGCCTGTGAAACAGGAGCCAGAGCAGGAAGCTGCAAAGGATACTAGGGCTCAGGGAAGTGTCCCGACGGAGCCAATTCTAGCTTTCCTGACTGTAGTCTAAACACATAAGAAAATTATGCAACCTCAGAGTGAAGCACTCTCTTCAGTTTAACCCACGTGTTCTACAGTGGATTCTGTGAGGTCAGCTACACAGCACCCAGAGCCCCCAGTCTTGGTCCTGGGAACCCAGCACATCCGTGCTCAGCAAGCACAAGGGCTCCGAGCTGCTTCTGCCCCTTCCAGGCTTTGCTTCCCTGAGGCAGGGGCTGCAAGTCTCAGCTGCAGGCTGGGGGCCTCAGCATCACCTCCTCTCTCTCCTCTTCCTCCAAAACTCCCCAAGCGTGGCACACAGACTGAGACCGTCCCCTGGAGAGTCAAGGCAGGAAGGAGGGCACAGCACGTCGACCATCTTTTTCCCCAAAGAGCCAGAGAGTAAACATTTTAGGCTTTGTGGTAACTCCTCAGCTCTGCCCTCATAGCTCAAAAGCAGCCGTAAACAAGATAAATGGATGGGTGTGGCTGGGCTCCCATAAAACTCTATTTACAAAAACAAGACAGGTTAGATTTGGCCCACAGCCATAGTGTGCTGACCCCTGCTGTAGACAGTGGGGAGCTATGGAGTGCTTTTGAGCAGAGAGTAGCATGACCAGTTCTCTGCTCTGGGAAGATGACCGCGGCAGCCGCAGGTGGCAGAGAGGGCCTGGGCGGGGAAGACTGGACTTCTCTTTGCTCAGGGTCTCAGACGGCTGTTGGACTCCGTGCTGCCGATCGGGCAGAGTTTACCTGAGATAATGAGGTATCTGCCACATTTCTGGAAAGCAAGATGCTTGCTACCTTGGGCCCACCCAAGGAACAGACAGTTTATTGATCTAATTTTTAAATAAAATATTTGAGTCATGTTTACAAGGCTTTCAAGCTCTCTCCAGGACAGGACCCACCCGCCGTCTAGGCAGCCAACTGGTTAAAGAGCTCTTGGCAGGCAACTCTGCCAATCTTCACATCTGGGTTGATTAACGCTGGGAGGGAGAGAGGGAGGGAGTTCAGTGGTCTGCTCGTGCAGCTCGGGAGAGGGGGGCCCGTGAGGAGCCCAATGCTGATGCGTCCTCTTGGGGATGAGATGACAATTGGGGAGGGGGCCCAAGTGAGGGGTGGCCGAAGTCGTGCCTAAATGGGGGGCTCAGCCTTTTGACCTAGATTGGAGGATGCCGTTGAATTCTAACTTTAGTAGTTTCGTTTTTTTTCCTTCCATTGTCGCCTGGGGACTCTCTCCACTTTAAAATGGATCCAGCTGTTTGGTTTATATGACGATATTTGGCATCTGATAAAACCCATGGAATTCTGACAGAATTTAATATTCTTTTAGTGCTGGGTGAACCCAAATTGTGTGTAATACTAGCGCTTCTTGGCAGACGGGTCTTGTCTGAGAAAGTGGACCCTGGGTAGGTCAGAGCCCAGTTTAGACGAGAATGAGTGACTGACAAGATGCTGCTGAGAAATGTCGCCGTGACCTTTCAAAGTCATTCTCTCTGCTTCCCCTTCTCCCTCCGCCCCCAGCTGACCAGCGGGCGCAGTATCTCCATGGACATTGATGTGGATATATGTAAATCTTTATTTTCCTCTCTCTTCGCACCCCTACCCCATCTCATTGCCCTAGGGTTTGAACAGTTTTACAAAAATGCACTCAGCACAAATGGTAAGACATGTAATTGAGGTAAGTGGGGACGGATTGCAATCTGCCAGGTCAGGCCAGAGAGAGAGCCCTGTTCCTGTCTCCTGATTCCTCAAGGCCGAAGTCACACGTCCTGTTTAGCCCCGTTGACCAAACTTTGACAGTATCGCAGCTGGAAAAGAAGTATCTGATTCAGAAATCCATACTATGCAAGGCCCCGTGAAGGTTTCGAGTTCATGTTCACGAGCAAACGTCTACACGTGGACGTGACCCAAATGTGAGTCAAGTGCAATCACAAGCTTTATTCATATTTAGTTTCCACTTGGGAATAATCCTCCAAAATGCTCTTGTGACGTCAGTGGAATTAATCTCGAACAGCTGGAGTAATTTAAGGCACTGTTTCAGTTACAAACACCTTTTGATCCAGCCACCGGAAGGTAAGCATTCTGAGGGCAAAAGCTTCAGCCCTTGCATTTCTGGCACAGAGTAGGTGATTAGTCAGTAACTATGCAGTTAATAGATGAATCGAAACCGGCTGGTGGGATGCCTGATCATCCATTTCCGAATGGTTGTCTGGCTAACCAATTTTGTTTTGATAACAAATCTGAGAGGGGCAGTCCGAGGTCAGATGAGAGATGTATAGAGGATGCCTAGGACACGGTGCGGTCATTTTGCACCGAGAGAAACAGGTACAGAGAATGTAGTAACTTCCTCAAGGTCACTGTGAGGGGGCGACTAAGCAGGATTTGAGCTGCGGGATTTATCCTAAGTCTCTTGCCCACACTGTGCCATCCTCAGTGAGGACTGCGCTTCTGGGTCACCTGAGGACCTTGTTCCATAGGCTTCATCCCCAGGGAAGCGGCATCTGTGTTTTGAAACAGCTCCCAGGTGCTCCCCCACCCCAGGCTGCCTTTGTGTTTAAAATCACATTTATAGAATTGCTTCTATGAGATGAGGCTTCAAGAGATCGTGAGATGTGCTGAGAAGAAAGAAGAGATCTCACATCAAGTGGAGTGGCCCTCTTCATACTTGCCCCTTCCCATTAAGGGCACTGCTCCTTGCATATTTGGGAAATCTGATCTGGTTTGTCTGCTCTGGAAATTACCATGTGATGGCTGCTGCTTGGCACTGTGTTTTCATCTGCCCTCCCAGCCCCACCTTGGACCTGGTCACATTGACCTTGACTACCTCAGGCCTCCCGCTGTGACCTTCACCAGCTCCCAGGAGAGAGGGCAGGAGCAGAGACTATGGGGTGGGCCTGCCGTCGCTGACTGCGTCTCTCTTCCCTTCCTGCCACCACACGTGGTTCTTCTGGTGTGTCAAGTGTCACTGAAGGATTTGGGGGAGCCCAAAGGGCCTTACAACACAGGAGGGAAAGAGGTTACACAAGTGCTCCACCCTTCAAGGGGAAAAGTACCCAAGAAGCTAAAACCTCCACAGGGGCCCCATGCGAGTCCCCCCAATTCCTAAATGTTCTCCCTTCTTCTCAGAGCCAGGCTTCCCTCAGCGAGTGTCCTTGCTTTTGTCCTCTGCTTCCCTCATTTTGAGGGACACCCCCCCAGGCCCTTCCTCAGGGGTTGGCTCCATCCACTCTTTCCAGCTGTAGGTTCCCAAGACCCACATAGGCACGTGCCACAGAAGTTCCAGGAAGTCCCACTGGGGTGGTCTTTGTTACCCACGTCCCATAGAACAATCCAGACTGGGCTCCTCGAGCCCCCCACCAGCCTGGGTGCAGAGGAGCCTTGCTCTCCCCAGCAGGTCGCTCTTGGATCACAGACGTCCTCCCTAAAAAGGAAGGAAAGTGCGTCCTTCCACACAGCTTGCTCGGCCCCTCAATGGAGCGCGTGCACCCCCGTGAGCACTCTGGCGGTGCCTTTCTTTGAACAGCCCCCTCCCCCTTTTTAAATTGAGGTGAAATTCACATAATATAAAGTTAGCCCCTTTCACGTGAACACTTCAGTGGCATTTAGCGCATTCACAATGTGCAACCACCACCTCTATCTAGTCCCCAAGCATTTTCACAAATCTCATTCTCACTACCCGGAGCAACCAACCGCCAGTCTACTTTCTGTCTCTGTGGATTCACCTATTCTGGACATTTTAGTGGAGTCATACAATGTGTGACCTTGAGCGTCTGGCTTCTTTGACTGAGCATCATATTTTCGAGGTTCATCCACGTTGTGGCAAATATCAGGACTTCATTCATTTTTACGGCCGAATGATATTCTGTTGTATGCATACCACGTTTTGTTTATCCATTCGCCAGTTTGAGGACATTTGGGTCGTTTCCACCTTTTGGCAATTGTGACTAGAGCTGCTGTGGACAGCTCTCTGTGTGTGGACAGTATTTGTTTGAGTACCCTTCTCCTGTCTTTGGGGTATATCCCCACAAGTGGAATTGCTGGGGTATATGGTCATTCTGTGTGTCCTCCCTCCTGCTTTTAAACCGTGCTCCCTCGGATCTTCCGCGTACCCCTAGAGCTGCACAGGGGCCCACCCAGCTGAAAGTTTTCAAAGGATCGCTTGTGAAGCCTGCTAATTTCTCAGGAAAGGCAGATCCTCCTCCACATCTCTGTCCTGGGAGAGTGAGAGGAGGTGAGATTTTTATCCTTTCAGCTGTGTTTAGAATGACTTAGGAACGCTTTAGCATGAAACTGAGTATCTGGCTGTCCCGTGCAGAGGATACCAAATACATGCAGCATTTTGATTCGAGAGGAGGTCGGGAGGGCTCCATAGCACAGGTGAGTGAACACGGAGGGCTGGCTGGCCCACCTCGGATGCCTGGGCACCAGAGAGCAGCCTGGGGGGCAGACAGGACATTGGGCGTCTGGGATAGGGGTGCCCAGGGCCTGAAGGGTGAGTGGGCAGATGTCACAGATGACCTTGAGATTTTCTCCTGGAGCACGGTACGGGATGGAGTAGCTGTGGCACCATTTCCTGAGCACCGGGATTCTACCGGGGGCCCTGTGCTTCCCACCTCTTCCTGGACCACTCTGCGTCAGAGCCGGCAGCTCGACTCTAGGGATTCACACGTGCCACCTGACGCCAGTCCCTTCCTCTGGGGCCCTCCTGCCATCCCTGGTCTGCCTGAAACTATCCCTTGCCCTGCGGAAAGTAATTTGGCTACTAGAGGCCTCTGTGAAATGTATCTGAACTGCTCCTGCCCTGATGCTCTCCTGTTGCCAGCCGAAGCCCTGTTCAACTCCAGGAGCCACTGGGGTACCCCTGGGGGGGCAACCGATGCATCCCCCACTGCCTGGAAAGTGGCCCTCTGCGGGGGCGTTTGTCCCGAGTGGAGGGCAGTCCAGCCCTGGACACACGTGTGATGGTCTGGCAGCCACTGATTGGCCTGACCTGGGTGGAGGTGGTTGTCCAGCATGAGGTCATGGCTGCAGGGTTTCCAGTTAGAAAAGTGGCATTGTTTGCCCAGAAAATATTAACATCTTCCCTTTCCTGCAGTAATGCTTGGCCACCAGGCCCTCTCATGGCTTGGCACGGGCTTCCATCCCCAACAATGGCGCCACTTTGTGCTTCCCCTGGGCCCTTCATTCAGTCATCTTAGGGCCTATTCTTGTTCTGCCGGGTGCCCACAAAGCACAGCTTCCTCATTCAGAGAGCGGAAACAGGCCCCAACAGGCCCGGCCGAGATCGGCGGCGTCAGAGCACGCTTGTCTTCCCGTAAGTTCACGGTTAATCTGCCCGGAGCATTTGACAATCAGCTCAAGTGGCCTCTAAAGCTGTTGGGTTCTTCCCGATTTGTAACCAGCTTGGGCCATTCGACTGGCGTCATGCAATCCTTGCACACAAAGGAGCCCTCTGATGCCACTGCTCGTAAGTGGAACACACCCAGCTTCAAATCGTGGCTCTCCAGGAGGTGTGTGGCCTTAGGGATGTCCCTTAGCCTCCCAGAACCTTGGTTTCTGCTTGTGTAAAAGTGGAATAATGACACCTACCTGGCAGAGATTTTGGAGGTTCAACAACAAAGCATTTAGCTCAGTCTTGGCAAACACTCGCTTAGTAAAGGTAGCTGCTGTTGTATTTTATCCTCGTCATTGTTAGCATCGTGGACCTTCCCCTTTCCACGCCTCATCCTCACAGCGGTCTATGGCTCAGCTGCTTAGGATCTCTGAATTTTCAGCCGTGGTTTTCAGACCTTCTCCCACAGAGCCCTAAAGTTTCCATGGTGGGAACGGGGAGCCAGGCTTTGCTCTCATCTCTTAAATATTGTGCTTCTACCCAAGACTTCATTTGAAGAAAAGGATTTCCCTGCCTGGTGAATTTGGAAAGTACTAGTTATTCCTTCGGGCAATGGGGGATGGATGCTTTGCCAGGCAACACAGTACCTCTTCCTTTAAGGCAAGCGGCAGAAGGATGGACCAAATGACCTTAGTGGTCCCGTTATGCCCCTGATTTGATGACGCTCTGATTTAAACCTCTTTTACTGCAACTTAGGCCCATTCAACAGGGAAATCTGCTGGCTGTCAGTGTCCGGTCAATCTGCCTTTATAAGCCTGAATGCGTTGCCCTAATTCCTGCCTGTGGGGCACACTAAGGCTACTAGCTCAGGTGGGCACCCTGGGGAGTTATATCTTGGGCCACAGCTGGGCGTTTACAGCAGCACTTGGAACAGAGATGGGCAGGGCCTGGCACGCAGTACACTCCAGCCACACGGGACTTCTTCAGATTTCTAGAACACGCGGGGATCTTGCCCACTTGCAGGACTTTATTCTTGCCCTTCCCTCTGCGTGGAACGTTCTTTTTCTCTCATGCTCACTCTCTAAGAGCTCACTTTCAATTTCACCTCTTCAAAGTGTCCATCTCTGACCGCCCTTTCTAAGTTGGGTCCTCCCCTGAAATTCTCTGTCAGATCCCCAAGGTCGTGCCCTTCTCAGCATTGATCACAGTGGAAGTGTTTGTTTGCTCACTTTTTTGCTTGTCTTTTTTACTATCTGTTCCCTGTTTTCATGAGAGCATGGAATGTGGTTCGGTACATTTTTGTCGACTAAGTGAATGAATTTCTGTTCAGCGGAGTTTAATAGAAGATCATTTTCCTGCTCAGCATAGTTTCTGCCCCTTGCTCGGCCCATGCTGAGTCAGGTCAGCTGGAATCAGAGGCCACAGTGTGACAGCCATGTGGTTCATGAGTTTAATGTGCTGTCACAAGCCCCAGGGGGCCTGGGAGAAGCCCATGTGCTGCAGACATACTGACAAATTCAAGCCTTTGGGGGCCCAGACCGCAGAAGCCCAGGTTTACAGTAACTGTGTAGGGTCTGGAGGAAAGCCCGATGAGTTATCCTTGACCGTTGTTGTCAGGACTGGCTGTGCAGGCCTGCCCCAATCCAGGGAGGTGGCTCTGTCAGCTTCCCTGGTCAGAGAGAAATGTCTTCTGTCCCGGCTTGTTGGCTCCTTAGCATTTGCTGTTCACTTTTATGATGTGTTACTTCGCTCATAAATTGTCTACGCGTTCCACGAGCCTGGGCAGAGCCTCCAGGCCACAAGCTGGACACTTGCACCACTGAGTTTACCAGGATGTGGTGCCATCAACATTGCTCTGACCTCTGGCACGGTGAGGCCTGATGCTTCCCAGGCAGGGGAGTGGGTCAAGGAACCCAGTCTCTGACTCATGAGCTGTCCGGAGAGCCTGACAAATCCACTTTTGAACGTAGCCTGCGGATATTCTTGAGCCGTTAACAGGCTCGGGGAAATAACCCCGTGGCTCCTTGAGGCCAAAACAAGAGCAGAAAACTTCGCTATGAGTCACTACAAATATTTACCCCCGAAAGTTTGATTGTGAAATCTTCTAAGCTCTTGGATGGCTCTACCCCTGGGATTTACAGGACCCCTCCGCCAGCAGCAGTCAGATGTGTAGTGTTGGAAAGGGTCAGGCCAGATGATCCCCCACTTTCAAAAGCAGCCTGGGAAGAGTCCCAGAATCCTGGGACTCACTCTTCTCTAGGAAAATGCAAGGGATGGAGTCGCAGATGCTCTGGGCTCTCCTGGGGAACTGTCTCTCACGGGACCTCTGACTTCCAGCTGCTCTTTGCTTTCCTGGCTGTGTGTTTACCTAAATGAGGTTTTCTGCCAGATCAACCCTCTGCCTCCCAGTAGGAGCTTTTCTAGGCCAAGTGCTGAGTGTGAAATCTCCTACTGATCCAATCTGTTGTCACCGCTATCCACATCAGCCTTGAGGAAACGGAGCAGCAAACACAAAGCAATCATGACATTGGATATCTTTCTTCTTTCTTCCATGAGGGTGGCTATTTTATCCATTCGTCTGCCCATCTTTCTGTCCTTGCAGCCAGGACCTGTGGAGAACTAGCTACATGGGAAGGTCAGAGTGGGTCTTTGGCCAACATTTGCTTGTGGTGGATTAGAACATAGGGGGCACCCAAAAGATTTTGCAGAAAGCAAAGCCTTCTTGAGAAGCCACGTGACCGATTTTCAGTCTGAGGGTCCAGTGCCCACAGCTTCCTGGACTGCCCTCAACAGGGAATAAGAATGGGGTGGCTCGTTGCAGAGACTCTGGGCAGGTGTTCCTCTCATAGGTGCTGGTTCCTTCCCTGCAGAGAGACCAGGAGGTTCTGGTGGACAGTTTTCATTTTATTTTGTTTGCTGACATTTGGGTTCTCTTTTAAAGGAATGGGTGTCTCATGGTAATGCTATAGGTCTTAGGTTATTCAGATTTGAACTTTTACCCCGTGCTTGAGATTGACTCATAAGTCAAGCAGTTATATAAATAATAGTGCTGATAAGAAGATAACTGAGCCTCCGTGTGAATAAACAGCTTCCTTCAGGGTGGAAATCACCTGGGATTGCAGGCAGAGAGCTGAGCTGCGTAGCCAGATTACAGACAATGGTCTGGAAATGAAGGTTCCCTCAGACGTTATGGGGGCTCTTAGCTCAGAGACCATGAAAGCTTTTTGAGGGCCAGTGAGTTTCTTATAGTCCAGCTGGG
Source organism: Ceratotherium simum simum (assembly GCF_057802395.1). Classification (NCBI taxonomy): domain Eukaryota; kingdom Metazoa; phylum Chordata; class Mammalia; order Perissodactyla; family Rhinocerotidae; genus Ceratotherium; species Ceratotherium simum. The sequence continues at coordinate 53,765,028 of NC_141915.1, read as the reverse complement.
AAGAAGTTCGGGATCAGCCTGATACGCCTGCCGTGCCGGCAATGAGCTCTGCTGTTGACTCTTGGTAGCTTCAGGGGAACATTGTCCTCTCTCACTTGAGGGTGGATGTCCACAGCTATGGTCGGAAGAATAGAGGGGCAAAAGAGATGAGGGGAGTGAAATCTGTCTCTTCTCTCCTTCACCCTGCTACCCTCACCCAGTCTCTCTCAGCTGGACTAACATCCACCACTGGCCATTCCTGCCTCCCTCCCATCCTCTGCCCAGGCCAGCCATGGCGAAGGCTTAAAAGCACAGTTCTAATCATGTGGCTCCTACTTAAATGGCCTCCAGCTGCTCCCAAGACAAACACCAAATCTTTAACCTGAGGCTCAACAATTCCACTCCTGGTATAAACCCAAAATAACGGACACAGGCACTCTAACAAAACTTGTACACCCGTGTTCACAGCAGCACTATTCACAATAGCCAAAAGGTAGAAACCATCCAGATGTCCATCAGTGGATGAATGGACAAACAATACGCGGTCTATCTATACGATGAAATATTTATTCAGCCATAACAAGGAGTGAAGTACTGATACGTGATACAATGTAGATGAACCTTGAAAACATTGTGCCTAGTGGCAGAAACCACACACAAAAGGCCACATACTGTACGATTCCGTTTATGTGCTGTCCAGAGTCGGCAAATCCATAGAGACGGAAAGCAGATCAATGGTTGCCTGGGAGGAGAACGGGATGAAAATGTTCTGGAACTAGATAATGGTGATGGTTGCACAATACTGTGAACGTACTAAATACCATGGAACTGTACGCTTAAAAATGGTTAAGATGGGGGGCCGGCCTGGTGGTGTGGTGGTGAAGTTCACATGCTCCACTTCAGTGGCCCAGGGTTCGTGAGTTTGGATTCCAGGTGCAGACCTACACACCACTCATCAGGCCATGCTGTGGCAGCGTCCCATTTACAAAACAGAGGCAGATCGGCACAGATGTTAGCTCAGGGGCCATCTTCCTCAGCAAAAAGAGGAAGATTGGCAACAGGGACAATCTTCCTCACCAAAAAAAAAAAAAAAGGGTAAGATGGTTAATTTTATGCTATGTGAATTTTGCCATAATTAAAAAAAAAAAAATCCCTGCTCTCTCCTCTAAGCCCACCTCGCATCAGGCCATTTTCCCTCTGCTCGCCCCCTCCAGTCATGATCAACTCCTCCTGCAGCTTCCTGCCACAGGGCTCTGCACAGGTGGGCTGTTGCCTCGCCGTGATGTTCATCTCCGTGCCTGGCCAGCCGCCCTCAGGAAACGCTCAAGAACCCCAAGGTCTGGCATGGTTGTCCCTCTTGTGTTCCAATAGCTGCCACCCTTCCCCTGCAGACCAGAAGTGCCTGGGGGCTGTGGCCCCCCTGTGTTGTCAAGTTCTACTGTTTGTTGCATTCTTTGTCGTGTCTGAGAGAGAAGGGGAACTCAGCAGTTACTGGTGGATCCATTCATCCCTAACTCCCTTCATTATAATCCCGCCAGCGGCATGGGAATGTTCTCCTCGGAGTTTCAGAGCACGAGGACCGTTCCTCCAGTTCCCACATTTCCATCTCAAACACACTTCTTTAGTGCTCTCTTGTTCTCTTCCCACTGTTCAGAGGGAAGGCATTTTCCCATAGGAAAAAAAACAGGTTATAAATGGTGATTCAGTTCCTGAACTCCCTCACAAGCTTTACGTAACCCATAAGGTACTTAAATCCTTATAAACTACTCGTGCATGAGTTAAATGGGCTTTTGTGAGCTCACTGGGCACCCAACCTGTCATTTATCCCAGAGCTTTATAGGAAAATTTGCTGGGAGCTCAAAAAAAGTACATATGTTTTGTATTCCAAAAATGCTGTTGAAATTTGGACTCTCTCCTTCTGTTTGTGGGATGGTGGTTGATGAATATGGTTGACCCTCTTCTGAGATGCATAAAGGGAGAAGGAGCCAGATTGAGCTTGGAATTCAGGCTAAGAGGAGAACGCAGTGGGCCTTGCTGGGCTTGTAGGTGGTGATGTTGTCTCCAAGATGGCCGTGAGGGAGAGGGGGAAGGCCCCCTGTGGGTCTCCTTCCCTCCGTTTCTCCTCACACACTGTAGTGCCTGGCTCTGTGCTGTGCTGGTTCTAGAGACCCTCTCAGGAGGATGGCTAAAGATCCTTCCGAAATTGAGTAGAACCCTTCTAGCTTCATTTTCACAATATTGCAAGTCTCCATTGATGCTGTGCCTGCTGTATACAGAGCCCAGTGTGTGCTGTGCAAGGTCGCAGGATGGGGTTTCTCAACCTCTCGACACTTGACATTTTGAAGCAGATACTTCTCTGTAAAGGGGGCTGGCCTGTGTGTTTTAGGAGGTTTAGCAGCATCCCTGGCCTCTTTACACTAGATGTCAATAGCCTGTCCCCAGTTGTGACAGCCAAAAATGTCAACCGATATTGCCAATGTCCCCTGGGAGGTCAAGCCACACCCAGGTGAGAACCATTGGTCTAAGGAAATAGGAGGGACAGTCCATTTCCCAGGTGGCTGCAGCCCTTTCTGGAGCATAGAACTCGTGCCCATCTGCTGGGAGATTCCCCCATCAGGGCCAGGACCTGATAGGTGTGAAGAGGGCCGGCCTGGACTCTGGCTTTGGCTGGGACGCCCCACTACTGCCTGCATGGTAAAAGGTGCCTGGGACAGGGTGGGTGTGTGCATCTTCTTGGAAGGCTCTGGAGCCAACCACAATTCTGTTTCCCCAGAGCTCTGCCCAGACAGCCTCACTTGGGCTTTTGGGGAGCCGGTCTCCCCTCCCGAGCCTTTCCTGAGCCTGGGGGGGTAGACTGCTGAGGTTCTCATTGCCCAGCGTTGCTCATGCCGTTTGGGGCAGATAATCCTTCCTCCTCCTAAGCTGCAGAGGCCTCTTCATCAGGGTCACCTCCCTCAGAAACAGTTCAGATGTGGGACATATGACTGAATTTCTCTGTAGCGGTGGTCCTTGAAGTATGGCTCCTGGCAGCATCAGCATCACCTGTAAAATGTAAATTATTGGGCCCAGCAGTCTGTGTTTTAAGAAACCCTCCGGGTGATTCTGATGCACTCTCAAGTTTGAGAAAAGGACACAGGAAGGATAAACCAGAAACTAAAAAGATTGGCTACTCATGGGGGGACTGGGCAGGGGCTGGGGATGGGACGGGTAGCCTCTTCTTTTTTACCCTGATGTAAAGTGTTACCTTCCTGGTTTGGATCATTGTGCTCTGGTTATGTACATTGTTAACATTAGGGAAATCTGGGTGAGGGGGACACAAGGACTCTTTGTACTATTTTTGCAACTTTTCTGTAAGTCTAAAATTATTTCAAAATAAAAAGTAAAAAAAAAAATAAATACAGAGTACCTGGCACATAGTAGGGACTCTAAATATTTGATGAATTATTAAATTTGTATATGAAAATATTTGAGAAGTCTTGAAGTAAAGCAACCTATTCAACTTTGAGGGGGGGAAAAAAAAGAATAAAGACATTCTCCCACATAACCACAATATGGTTATCCCACCCAAGAAATGGAACTTTGATATAATAAAATTATCTAATAGACTGACCCTATTCAGATTTTCTAATCATCCCCAATGTCCTTTATAGATGTGTTTGTTTGTTTTGGTATTGCATTTGGTTGTCTCGTGTCCTTCATCCCTTTACTGGAAAGCAGCTTTCCTCCCTTTTCTGTCTTGGATGACGCTGACATTTTGGAAGAGCCCAGAGAATGGGCTGTTGTCGATAGGATGCCGTGGGGGAAGGAGACCATCTCAGCAAACTCCTCTTCACACAGGCTGGTTCTTCTTAAGTCTCAGGTCTAATTTGATCGGCTCTGAAGCCCCGTGTCCCTGAGTGGCTGTTCAGGTGGGGACCAGGCAGCTGTCAGCATCATTGAGCTTCCTTGGCCATGTGGTGGACACTGGTCTTTCCTTTCTCCTCCTTTTTTGCCCATTTGGAGTCTGTGGTTATGCCCTCCTCTCGCTTTGAACTTGCCATTCCTTCTTCCGCACAGCTCAGTTACCCCTTGGAGAGAGTACAAGAACCAGAGATGACAGTGTTTAACTGGTTTCCTCCCACGAGGAAGGAGGGGATTCCTGGTACCTTGGGAATGCACCCCCTGGGCATCCATTGGAGCCAACTGAGATCTACATATAATAGCGAAGGAATTCTTTACAGTTACTGACTTGATCAGAGAGAAAAGGACACCAGACATGTGTCAGAAGCCAGCCATTCATTTGAAAATACTGGGAACCTCTTTTTCTGTTAAAGATAATTCAATAGTACTAATATTTTAGGCAAACAGAGATCTTTTACAATGTTTGTGCTAAGTCCCACTGCCCCCCCAGTGGAAAATTGGTAATAGATGGCTTCATGGTATGAAATATTGCTCATAGTCACAGGCTACCCCTCCTACTCTGAGATTACAGGAAGATCCACCCTCTCTGCACTCTTTCTGTAGGAGTGTAGTAGGCAGCACTGGACACATGAGTGAAGCCCTTGAGCTCTGGAATCAGCAGATCTGAGCTGGGATTTCAGCTGTGCTACTTATGGGCTGATGAACTTGGGAGAGAGATTTAACCCTCTCAGCCTCCGTTTCTTCATCTATAAAATGGGTTGATACCATTTCCTGCACAGGGTAATCGCCAGAGCAAAATGAGGTGATGCATAAACAGCACTTAGCATTGGACCTGGCATTAGTAAGCCGACCTGGTGCTCTTGCTATGGTTGCAGTTAGCCAGGTGCCTCTGCAACCAGCACCCAATGTTTCTGAAAGAAGTGACTCTAATTAGGGTGGCTGCTTCGCCCACCATCTTGGTATCATTAGTAGCATGTGCAAAACAGCAGGCACGGAACCTTCCAGCTAATGATTCTCCCAGCCTACCCCCGCTGGCATTGGCTTCATGGACATGCATGCTGCCCTCACCCTCAGCTCTCCGTATTGAGAAGCCCAGAAAACATGGTCGGTTCCCAGCAGCAAAGCTCGGAGTTTCCAGCTAGCTAGACAACAAGCCCCAAAACACACAGCACGAGGAAGGAAAAGATTTCTTTTTTGTTAGATGTCTTTCCAGCGTCTCGCCTGGTTTTCTTCAGGTCCGGTCTGCACTCAGAGGCAGGGGGCTGTGGGCTGTGGGCTTTCAATGCTCTTAGGCTTCAAGAGTAGAAAGCAGTGGTCTCACCGATGTAGCGTGTTCTGAGTCTTGGGCAGGTGCTGTTGTTTGAGGGCGAGGGTCCAGAGCTGGGCTTCAGGGCCATAACTTCCGGTGTCTTGCTCCTGCCTCTTCACCAGCTCCCTTAAGAGAAGTCTAAAGAATGACGATGAAGGATGACCAGACCCTCGAACCCTAAGGTCTTCACCCGCTGCATTCGCTCCTTGCAAGCATCCCCTATTGTTCGCAGGACATTGACTCAAAGGCTCCCTGTTGCAGCCTGAGCCCTCCTGTGCTCCAAGTTGTCTTGGCTGTCAAGCCATTGATATCACCTGCTATGAAGTTGCAAGTGCGTAGACCCTCCCTTTCCCTGCCTGCACTGCCTGTCTTTGCCAGCTGAAGAGAGCAGGAAGTTCAGAGGCTCTGAAACCCATTTTGTTTGCAAAAGAATATCATTCCTCTTTGTGCTGGGAGCCCAGGCTGGTTGTCAAACAACAGACTACATACAACAGACTACAGCTTTCTCTTCCCAGCCAGGGAGAGAAGGGAGCATGTTCTAACTGTATGCAAATAGCCAGCGATTTCTCACCAGCGCTCACAGCTTCCTGATCAGTTTGCATTAAGTGCACTGTTCAATTACTCTCCCTGGATGAGGAGGAGGAGGAGGAGGAGCAGGTGGTGTTCAGCTTTGAACTCAGTCCGCATGCCCCAAGGATAAGGGAAGGTATAGTTCAGTCTAAACAAGGGAGTGGAGGAAAAAAAAAAATCCCTGCTCTGTAAGTTTTGCATTGGCCAGGAGCCAGGCAGAGAGAGCAGTGTGACAGAGACTGCAGTCGAAGGCTATTGAAAGCGTATGTTATTCAGCAGCAGAGCATTCAGCTTCTAAGATCGTGCCCAGAAGATTGTTTTGCGGGTGGAAAAGAATGGAGCCTTTCAGCTGCTCTCATTTGGCCTGCGCTGCAGTTTTCACTGAGCAGCCATTTTGGAGTTTCCTCTTGGAGTGATTGGTTTATGCTGTCCAGATGTGCACAATGTGATGGTTTTGTGTTTTGGCTTTCCAGATGTGCATGGACAGGAAAATGAGCTTTGGCAAAGGTGGAGGCCTGTCTCTGCAGCCCCTGGAATCTGGAGAACCCACAATGCCGTCGTTGTGTAGGAATCACAAAGCTTAGGATCTGGAAAAGAGCTTATGGGTCGCCCAGTTTAACCTCCTTATTTTAGAGCTGAAGACGGGGAGGCCCAGAGACTTGTGACATGCTCACCCCTGATGGATTACCTGCAGCTGGGAGCAGACAAGACATCAACCTTGCTAGAATTCACTGCCCGTATCTGTACGCACGTCTGTTTCATCGCTGTGTGCACCTGGCACTCTTCTAGGTGCTTGGGACACATCGGTGAACAGACAAAGATTTCTAGCTTGTTCTGATGCCATGTCAAACATGGGGGAAAAAGTGAACAATAAACATAAAAAATGAGTACATTGTGTAGTAGGTTAGAAGGTAAGAATTACTACCAGAAAAAGAAGAAAAAAAACAGAATAGGGTTAAGGGGGAATGGGAGGCTGGGTGGTTTACAATTTTTGATAAGGGGGTGAGGGTAGACTTCATTGAGAAGGGGACTTTCTTAGTTATCTATTATTGTCTAACAAAATAGCTCAAAGTTTGATGGCTGCAACCAGTAAACATTATCTCATGTTTTTTGTGGGTTAGGAATTCAAGAGCTGCTTTGCTGAGTGGTCCCTGCTCTGGGTCTTTCTTGAGGTTTCAGTCAAGAGTTCAGCCAGGGCTGCACTCATCTGAAGGCTGGACTGGGGCTGGAGGATCCGCTTCCAAGATGGCTCCCTCACGTGGCTGTTGGCGGGAGGGCTCAGTTCCTTGTCACATGGGCGCCTCCATATGGCTGCTTGAGAGTCCTCACAACGTGTTGGCTGGCTTTCCCCAGAGCTAGTGGTCAAGAGGGACAAACAGAAGCCACATGTCTTCTATGACCTAGCCTTGCAAAAGTTACGTGACCTAGACTTGAAAGAGGTGAAGAAGTGAGACAGAGATATCTGAGAAGGAATGTTCCAGTAGAGGTGCCCAAAGATAGGAGTAACCAATCGTGTGTGAGGAAGAGCATGGAGGCTAGATGGCTGGAGTAGAAGGAGCTAGGGGAAGAACAATAGACGAGGTCAGAGAGACAGCAGAGGGCAGGAACATGGAGGTCACTGCAGGCCAGGGGAAGGACTCAGACCCTGCCTCTGAGTGAGACGGGTGGCCACAGCCGTGATTGGAGCAGAGGAGCAGCATAAACAGACCCAGCAGATGTGCAGAGAACAGACTACAGGGACAAGAAGAAGAAGCAAAGAGGCCAGTTGGGAGGCTGTCACTGTGAACCAGGAAGGAGATGGTGGAGGCTCCCACCTGGGTGTAGCAGTGGGGGGAGGGAAGAGCGCTTGGATTCTGGACAGATTTTGAGGAAAGACCCATCAGGATTCCCTGCCGGATGTGGCATGAGGTGTGATAGAGGAGCCAAGATGACACCAAGGTTTATGGCCTTCCTTCCCCAGAGCTGTCACTGGCCACTCTTCCCCCGCCTTCTGTGGTTTTATGTAAAGAGATGAGGTGTGGAAGAGGGCTTGGAAGCCAGCACCAGTTCCCTCGTTCCAGGGACCCATGCTGTGTTCTTAGGTTTGTTACTCACCATTTGTAGGCCTTGGTTACTGCATCTACAAAAATGAACTTACACCTGCTAAGTGAAAGAAATAATAAATGTTTATAAAGGCACTTAAAGCTCTTTAGAAGAAAGTGCCAGAATGCTGGAAAAGTTTTTAGTGGTTTGCAGTGGTATTGTGCATGCTGGAGGACTAAATGTTTTTGTTGCAGCCCCTCCCCTAAGATGTTGATCCTTCAGATGGACTGACTGAAGCGTTCAAGGAGTAAGAACGTGGAGAGAAAGATGTCAGGAGGGACGGAGTTAGGTATCCTGAGGAAATACCCTACACAGAGCTCCAGCCCTATGGTCTAAGGAAGACACCCACAAGCCGGGTTTGCAGGGAAGGAGAATGCCAAGCCCTCCTCATCCAAACCCTCACGTGGTCCTCTGCTGGGGTCTTGTACAGCCGCCTTTACTATGTATATCAAGTTCAAAAGCAAGCGCGACTAAGCTGTGCTGTTAGAAGTGAAGATAGTGAGTTCTCTTGGGGCCAGGGCAGTGAGGAGCAGGGAGCCCAGGGTTGGGGGGCCCCCGGGGTGCTGGTAAGGTTCCATTTCTTGATCTGGGTGTGGGTTTCGTGAAATTCATCAGTTAGCAGATAAGAAGGCATAGCTTAGTTTTGTCTGTTTGGGGACTTTACACACAGCATTTACTATTTTGTGTCTCGCCTCTTTCACTGAAATTTTGTCTCTGAGATGCCTCATGCTGTTGCATGTAGCTGCAGATCATGCATTCCCATTGCAGTGTACAGAATTCCATTGTGTAAACGGAACACGCTGTATTTATTCATTCTCTCCTTGATGGGCATTTGCTTCCTTTCCAGTTTGGGGCCATATTGATGGGCTACTGTGGACCTCCTAGTCTTTTAATGAACATGTAAGCACCTTGCTCTTGGGTGTATACCCCCTGGTGCTTTTTAAATCCCACAAGGCAGCGTCTTACCTGGCAGATGCATAGGATTGATTTGTTTGCTGGGAGACTTAGCAAGTAGAGATCCCTAAGGCATCCCTCAGGGAGTTAGAGAGCCCCTGGATATCTGGGGGGGGCTTCTCTACTTTTCTGCAAGGCGAGGTGCACAGTGGTGGCCTGAATCACCCTCAGATACCGCCTTGCCTTGTGGCTGGGGCCCTTCCCCGTCGACTTGGGGGAGGGCAGCAGACTTTAAGGAACGATGGATCATCTCTTCTTCCCAGCCTGTGGCCATAAGCCTCGCAGAACTGAAAGAAGGGGTAAGGGAAGATCCCTTGTGTGCTAAGCCAGCTGCACAGAGCAGGTAGGGCCGGGCAGCCCTACGGGGAGCATCCAGCCCCTTCCCACCTGTGGACTCATCAGGCACCTTGACAGGCAGCCGAGTGGGAAGCCGGTGATGTCATCGCCAAGCCCAAACAATCAGGCCTTTCACGGCGGAATGATAACAATCAAAACAGTGTGTAAGGGCCTGCCACGCAAGAGCACACACGCTCATGGCACACGGGAGGATCTGAGAGCCGAGGTGAAGCAGGGCCTGTCAGGAATATGCTATTCTCCTCTCATCATGAGCCAGCCAGAGGACATAGCCTGGAGGGCCAGGCTGCGGGGTACAAAGACACTTAACTTCCCAATTTTCAGAGAAACCACGACTCTCTCTACCACCTCCCCCAGGATGCCTCGCCTCCAACCCCAGAACTAAACCCTCCACTGAGCAATAATCTGTGGTTGAGGTTCAAGCGGGAATGTCCCATTGCACGACTCCAGGGGGCACCACTCACCGAGAACACATCGTGCAAGGTGCCCCCAGAATTGCGCAACACTGAGGTTCCAAAGCTATGGCCTTTGGAATGAGGAAGCAGGGGGCTGGTGGTTCTCAAGTGTTGCTTTTACCTTGAATCCCAGGAATCTGTCTTGCCCCAGCTAAGCCCCCTAGAAGACTCAGCTCCACTGAGCCTAGAAATTCTCAAATAAGATGCACAAGATCAGATGTTTTCCTTGCTCAGTCTGAGCAGTTTCTGGTGTTCAGATGTTTGCTGAGGAAGAAAGTTCACCTAAACTTTGCTTACTCTAGGTCAGTGGGTCTCAACCAGGGGTAATTTTGCCCCCCAAGGGGACATTTCGCCATGTCTGGAGACAGTTTTGGTTGTCACGACTGGACGGATGCTACTGGCATTGAGTGGGTAGAGGCCAGGGATGCTGCTAAACATACCACAGTGCACAGGACAGGCCCACAACAGAGAATGATCCAGCCCCAAGTGTGAGTAGTGGCAAGGCTGAGAAACTCTGCTGTAGATGAGATGTTCAGACCCCATTAACCCTGGAGGTCTCTGGCTAACATCTCCCCTGATCCACCCCGCTCTCCTTGTCTCCCAGAGCTGGCCAGAACCTCAGCTCACTAGGTGAGCGGGCATAAGGCAGCACCTGCTCCTCTGCTGGGGTTTGGAGCCCAGGTAACCAGCTCTCTCTCTGACAGTTCGATGGGTTTGAGTGAGGCCCAGGGGACCTGAAGTGCATAGAGTAGTGGTTAAGAGTCCTTATCTGTAAAATGGGGATAATAATGGTAGAAAACGCTTAAGAGGTGGTTGAGAGGACCAAGCGTGTTGCTACATGTAAAATGCTTACAACCACGCCTGACACTTGGTAACACTCAATAAATGGCAGAGATGATTATCATCATTTTTATTCTGGCTGGAGGACCTTCGGCTCCTCTGATGGGCGTGGTAATGAAAGACGGGTCGGTTTCGGCCGCAGGTTGTTGCACCAGGGTCTGTGGTGCTCTGCGTTGCTCCCGGCACATGCTTTGTGCTGCTGCCAGCACACGCTCAAGGCCCGAGATGTTCTTAAGTGAAAGCTGTGAGTGGAGACTGCTAATAAATGGATTTCAAGGGAGCCCCCTCCAAGCGTCCCATTCAGCACAGGGGTCTGCCTCTAGAAGATGGGGTGGAGAGCCCTGGGATGGAATCCCACATGTGGCCTTGGGAAGACCTCCAGGGCAGGGCTGGGACATTGAGCACTCAGATTTTCCCTCAAAAGCCAGCAGACTCAGCTGGCTGTGAGTCTTTCCCACCCACAGGACAGATTCTTAGAAGACAGATGTCTAGGAGAGATGAGCCTTGCCTCTAACGCACTTTTTGTTTTTGTTTTTGTGTTGGCTTTGACTTGGGGAAGAGGAGAGAAAGGAAGACCTGGATCTCCCTCCCCTGCCATCTCACACCTTTGCTTACTCTGTTCCTTCTTCTTGAATAAAATGCATTTCCCCATGTCTGTCTATTAAAATGATCCCCATCCTACAAAGTCCTTCTTGAATGTCACTTTCTCCATGAAGGTTTTTGGGATCATCTTTCTCTGCCAGAATCCTTCTCCCCCTATGCTTTGTGCTTCTCTTCTGGCGTTTAGTAAGTCCTATGCTGTCCTGTAGTTACTTGTATGCAGCTCTAGGAGATTGTAAACTCCTTGAGGATGGGCGCCCTTCCGAACATCTTCACGTGTGGCACGAACTCTCGCACATGGCCAGGGCTCAGCGGTGGATTCTGGAGTCGCTCCTGAAAAGAGGCTCCCAGCTGGCTGTCAGTTGCTGTTTCTGGCCTTGGTTCTGACCAGGAGGTCACAGAATCAAGAAGGTTGAGGAGCATGAGTTGGAGAAGAAATTTGTGTGAGGTTGGGAAGGTCACTGGGCTGTGAGGAACAGGGGACCTGAGTGTCTGTCTCAGCGCTACCTCATTCAGGAATCTTGGGCAATTTTAACAGTAGCTGCCATTTAAGGAACACCCACTCTGGGCTGAGCTGTGACCAGCACTTCATGATGATTATTCCCTATCTGCAGAAGAACCCTGAAAATGGGGGAGTTTTATGCCCATTTTACAGACAAAGTGAAGGCCGAGTTTCTTGTAGCTTGCACTGGGTCACAACACTGCCCCTGGGGGTCCCACCCAGGTCTGTCTGGTTCACCCACTACGTGTCACATCACCTGCAAAGACCTTGAGCTTCTCCGCACTTCTGTTTTCTGCCTTAACAATGAAGGTGTCGAACTAGGGGCCTCCAAGGGCGTTTGCAGTCCGAGTGACTGAGTGTTCTCTAACTTTTAACTCGGAGTGCTAAGCGGGAAGAGGAGGCTGGAGATGAGAAGGCAGCCCCCGGGGAAACGGGGTCAGGCCTCTGGTTGCCTCCAGGCCTCTCAGGAAAAGCAGAAGCAACTGCCTGCTGGGATGACCTTTCTTCTGTTGCCCACCTCTTGGAATTAGTGGTATCCAAAGATAAGGGCGGGGAGCACCCCCCCCCCCCCCCCCCCCCCCCGCCAGCAGCCTGGAGGGCCAGTCTTGCACCTGAAAGGCCCTTGGCCGCCTGCCTCTACACGGCTGGCAGAGCGAGGACGGAGAGAGGCGGTGGGAAAGCATTCTTGGCCTCTTTGCTTCTGCTCTTGCTGCAGACTGGAGAGGCAAGCCGATGAATGGGTACCTTTTCCCTGCCTGCACCTCCCTGGCACCCCTCATGGGCCCGGCCCACTCTGTCTGCAGGGAGTCAATATTTGTGAGTGAGCCCAGCACCTTCCCCACCCCCAGGGATTTCCGGCTGCTTCCTGGCCCTAAGCTGCCTGAATTGCCCCTTTGTGTTCCTGCCCCAGGCAGAGAGCAAAGTGTCTGCTGCTGTCCCCGCAGGGAGGCCGTCTCTCCTGCCCCTGCTGCTCAGCCTGTTCCTGGGTGTCACTGGGCTGGGCTGGAGACGAGCGGCCCGCGGGGACTGACGTGACACCATGGGGCTGGTGAGAGTGGGAGGGAGATGCATCCGCAGGGTCCAGGGGTGGTTGGAGCTTGTGTCAGACCATCAGAAGTGCTGGATGGGGCCTTTTTAGAAAAACATCTGCTCAGCTTGCAGGATTCTGTGTACTTCCTCTGTGGCTAATTAAAATTCTCACCCAGGCTTGCCTCTGCCACCTGCCAGGCTTCTCGGTGCCTCCAAGGATGACCAACACATCCCAGGCGGCCCGGGACTTTCTCAGTTTCAGCACTGACGGTTCAGTGTCCCAGGAAACCTCTCAGTCCCGGGCAAACAGGGGCAATTAGGCACCCTAGTTCCCCTCACAAAACTCAAACTGCATTCAGAGAGTTCTGACTCCTTAACATATTTGTTCACACTGCCAGTGAGAGAGCTCGGAGAGTGGATAAACCGTGGCTGCTCACCTCCACCCCAGGTCAGAGAAGGAGAGCGGTGTTTGCTCATCTTCCTTCTTGCCATTCTCTCTTCCACCTTGGCGTTTAAAAAAATCAATCAAAATCCTACGAAATGAACTTGAAAAACATCCCTCATTTCCCCTAGTGCTGGATAGGGTCTGCCCCTTCCCAGCAAATTCAGATTCCTAAGAGGAAGGAAAAGAGAAGTCTGGACGCTCCAAGCCAAATCCAGCTCCTGCCCAGAGGCAACCCTCCCCGACAGACAGACAGACAGACAGACAGAGACCCTGGGCTCATCTTCCCAGGAGAGGCCTCTCAGGGCTGCTCTTGTCCCTGCCGGTGCAGCCTAGCCCCCAGGAGTCACCCTCCCACACCCTGTGACACCCCGCCCTGTAACTCTCCTGCCTCCCTCCCCCCTTCTCCCTCCTACTCTCCCTCTCTCCTCCCCTGTTCCTGATCTCCCCATCAATGGCCTTTCCTGGCCCTTCGCAAAGGATCCCCTCCCTTGTTACTCCCAGTCGGGTCTGAGTGACAGGTCACCGTGGGGCTTGGCTTGTCACTGAAGGGCAGGGACGCTGTCAGGGGATGGCCTGTGGTTTCTTTTCTTAAAGAGCCCTTCATCCCCACTTCCCTCTCTCTGCTACTCGTTTGCCGTGGTCCAGACTGGTAATATGTCTTTGTGCTCCCACCGGGAAGAACCAAGCACAAGAAGACAGCAGCTTCAGTGTCTTCCCAAGGGCAAGGGCTTGGGTTTTTCCCCTGGCTTTGGGATTCTGTTTGGAATCTTCATGGCCCGTGCTGGAAAGGAAACCTCTGATTTAGGCTTTCCCTTCCCAAAGTAGACAATGGACGGAGTGGCCCAGCAAGCCCCACTGCCTCGGGAGGCCGACACAGAGTGGCCTTAGTGTGGAGGCCAAGGGAGCACAGTAGGGCTACAGAAGGGCGTGAGCACTCCTGGGGCTTCTTCCATGCCCCAGTGCCCCCAGTAGGCTGCACTTGTCCCTCTTTCAGAGTGTCCCATCCCTGCCAGCCAATCTAGGCCCCCACTGCTCCTAAGTCAGCTCCGAGCTTGTGCTTCCGAGGGACCAGCGCTGCCAACCTGAGCCCTGTTTCCTTTTTGCTCCTCGCACCTAGATACACGGTGGCCGTTATCCCCGATCACTCTTGTTGATACATCCCGTCTCCCCAGGGACCCTCTGCTTTGATGCTGTAGGATTCCCTCCAGAGCTCCCCAGCTCAGGTTTTATACACAGAAAGCACCCAGTCTGCAGGCTGCTGGACGCACTCATAAGTGGCCACTGGTGTCCTCGGCTCCCAGCGGCGCTGCCCCTGCGATGCTCCTCAACTGAGTGTCCCGATAGCAGGGGAGTTCCGGAGTTGGAGACGGGCGTTGCCACCATCCTCATCCTCCTCCCCTTTGATGACTTCTTAAGTCGGCGGTGCTCAGCACTGTCAGCACATTCTTAAAATCTGCAGACCCGGGGCTTGACACCACAATTAACCAGAATCTCCGAGGGTGGGGCCCAGGCGCTGGCATCTGCTAAAGTTCCCTGGTGGCTGGAATGTGTAGCCAGGGCTGAGCGCTCTGGTTTAATTCACGGTCCTGAGCTGATGCAAGCGGTCAAGCGGAGCAGAGGGTGTGCAGTGGACGGAGCCCTTCCACTGAGTCACCCCCACCTAGTTGACATCTGACATGGTGGGCCAGTATTGGGGTGTGTGTGTGCACATGTGTATGTATGTGCAGTGTGTGTATACAGGAGAGCCAAGAAGGTGGGAAAGGCAGAGAAGCTGTGGTCCAGCCCTTGCCATGGGGTTGACGAGCCCAGGAGCACTCAGGAGAGATTCCGTGATCGCCCAGCAAGGCAGCGCCCTGCCCAGAACGACCTGGCAGGATCCCAAGGGTGCGGCACCTGGTTGGACTGGAAGCCCCATGCTGGAGCCAGTGCAGGGCAGAGGGAACACAGCCTGCCAGGGATAGAAGAAAGGGGTTTCTGTGCTGCTTATCAGGACGGTGGCTCCAGGACAGGATGTGGAGGAGGCTTCCACAGCCCGCCCGGCGGACGGCTATAGTCAGCGCCATGTCACGGTGAGGACTTTGGACAGGGAACCCCACCTCCAACTTGCTGGTGACATTGGGTGGCAACTCTGTGGTTAGGCCTGGGGTAAGTCATGGGCCTGCCTGTGAACGTGGGGGACAGGTGACAGCAGTGGGCAGCAAGCCAGCCACAAAGTGCCGTTTCCACGTCAGATAAGGGGCACAAAAACTGCTCAGACACCTTGATCTTCCTCATTGAAAGAAACCTTGGATCCGGGGCTCTGCAAAAGGTAGAGAAAGCTGGTTGTATTCACTCGACCATTTGCGGGCAGCGAGAAAATACTGAAAAAGTTTGGAGGAAAAGGACTCCACTGTGAAGATCTGTCCAAGAAGGCAGGGCAAAGGCTGATGAAATATTGGCAAGAATTTGCCCTTAAGGTTCATTTCTTCAACAGAGAGATATCCCAGATGTACCCTGCCCCTGGAATAGAAGCTCAGGGTCAGCTTGGTCTACGAAAGTGATAGCAGAAGCCTCTAGAACAAGCTGTATTTCTGCCCGGGGCTGGCGAGAGCGTGCTCCTCAGCATCCTATAGCTTGAGCAGGGCTGGACAGTGGGATCCAAAGCTGGGTTTGGATTCCTAGACCAGGCCCAAGAGGGGAGGCTCTTGACTCTGATCCCAAACCCAGCTCCCCGAGGCTGCTCTCATCACCCTCCCTGGACAACAGAGGGAAGTTGTGACCCTTTTATCCTGCCCTGTAGACTGGCTGAGGGTGATAGTTAGGGACTCAGAAAAGGAGGAGAGGCAAGCTGACCCAGCAGAGCCCCACGGTTGACTCCCAGGCCTCACCTAGCAGAGGTGAGACCCAGCTGCCTAGGACAGACTCGTAAGGGTCACCCAGAGGCGACCAGGACTCCTTGTCCATTGCAGCTTTCCATACTCAGAAATGCAGCAGAATGGTCCAAGCTCATCAAGGTGCCCTGTAGACCCTCCCAGGAGCTCTCATCCCCTCTGTACCAAGGGAAAGATCTAGTCTCCAGGCAGTTCCTGAGGCTCAGCGGGGATGGAGCCTGGAGGTGACCAGAGGAAAGATGCCAGCCCAGGAGGAACAAGAGTCCAGGCCTCCTGGGAGTTTCTGTGCACCTGAACAGACCAACCAGCACACAGGAGCACGGTATCAGAAAGACCTTCGTGTTGCACAAGCGTTCTCCGAGGAGGTACTCTTGGCCTGTCCAACCTTATGAGTGATGTAAATATCTCACAGAAGTATCAACAAGAGCAAATGAATGCATGCTGGTGGGGAGTCAAGCAGAGGTCAGACATCCCCGTCAGATCTACTTGAAGCAGGACTCTGTAATGGGGTGAGTTTTGATTCAGGGTAGAAAGTATTCTGAGCCTGTCTTGGAAAGGGAACCTGTGAGTTCTTGGAAAGGCCCACCCTGGCCCCGTTCTGCTTCTTGAAGCTAAGTCAGCCATCTTGTTGGCACTGACTGTCCTACAGTCCCATTCTGTCGCCCCTTCTATGACTAGCTCACACGGAAACCTCTGTGATAACAACACCCCCACCCTACAACAGACGTTGATTAGGTCCTTACTGCATGCCAGCTCCTCTGTGCTAAGGGCTTTAGAGGGACCGCCCAGGTTATCATCCAGGCAACCCTGTGAAGGCGGAGGGGAAGTGGTATTGTTCTTCAAATTTTACAGTTGGGGAAATGGAAGGTAGCACAGCCAACAAATGACAGATCCAGGATTTGAACCTAAGAAGTCTGACTGCAAAGCCCAAACTTAAACTACCACATGCATGGCGGTGAGGTCCTAAGGAGGGATGGAGAACTCAAGGCCCAGGGTCTCTGATTGCATCTCATCAGATCTTTCTGTAGCCAGTGAGATTTTAGGGTAGGGGTCAGCAAATTACACCTCATGGGCCTAGTCCGGCCCATCACCTGTTTTTGTAAGTAAAGTTTTATTGGAACACAGCCACACTCATTTGTTTACACATTGGCTGCTCTCCCACTACAATGACAGAGTGGAGTAGTGGCCACCGAGACCCAGTGGCCTTCGAAGCCTAAAATCTGTACTATCCGGCCCTGTTCAGAATAAGTTTGCTGCCCTCTGCATCACGGGATGAGGTCAGAGCATGTCTAGGCCCCTCTTTCTCTAAGAAATAAAAAGAGAGGGCTACCTTAGATAACACAGACGGGATTTGAGGGAGAGGTCAGCAGACACTGAGCGATCAGTTTCCTCACAATAGTTTCCAGCGCGCGTAATGAGGGTTCTTAATTTCTGTGCGTGCCTTGTCTCCCTGGGGGTCGCATAGTGCGCTTGCAGCCATCTCGTTCTGTTTCTCCTCCCTTTGAACTCTAATACCTCGTCTGTGTGCGAAGCAGGCCCTTAAGGCTTGGCTCCAACCAATTGACCAATTCACACAACTCTATGTCCTGCAGAGGCAGGGAGAGAGGACTGCGGTGAGCACCAAAAGGGCCCTGAGAAGTCAAAGAAGTGTAGTGCCCGTGCCAGACCCACACGGAGAGCCCAGGGGGAGCCAGGCCCAGACCCAGGGCATCACCCTGAGATTCTGCATCAGTACTTCCTTGTCTCATTTCTGAAGTTGCTTTTGGATAAAATGTGATATACCCATCTCCGTGCCAGGAGGGAATGGAAACCAAAATGTATCGAGCGCTTCCTACGTGCTAGGAACTTACAGGCATTAGGTCACTGGGTCACGTGGCAAGCCTTCATGGTAAATGTCATCGTCCCCATGTAACCCCTTCCGTGTTATAAACGAGGACCTGAGGCGTTAGGTCATCCTAACATCCAGCCAGCGTGTTCTGTGCTGCATTGTAGCTCCCTAAAGATCAAGCGTCCCTAGGGACCAAGGACAGCACGAAGGCCTGGAGCGTGTGTGTCACCCCCTCCCTCTCTTTGTGCTGTCCACTTACACACGTGCCCTAAACTTTCTCCTTCCTCCACCTGTCTCATGCGTCACCTGGATCTCTAACACCAAAGGACGGCGTTGGGCCTAGGCCAGGGGCTCCTGTGTGTGTGGGTGCTCCTTCCAGACAG
This sequence comes from Ceratotherium simum simum, assembly GCF_057802395.1. NCBI lineage: Eukaryota > Metazoa > Chordata > Mammalia > Perissodactyla > Rhinocerotidae > Ceratotherium > Ceratotherium simum. The sequence continues at coordinate 53,746,928 of NC_141915.1, read as the reverse complement.
CTGCCTTCATGTGCCTTCTTCGTCTTTCAGGAATTTAGCCATTGGAATTGGGATCCAGAATTTCCCAGAGGGCCTCGCTGTCAGCCTCCCCCTGCGAGGAGCTGGCTTCTCCACCTGGAGAGCCTTCTGGTAAGTGCTCCAGAGCGTCGGCCGTCAGAGGCCAGGGTCTCTGACATAAAGCTCAGAGCAGTCCTCCGTGCAGGTTTCTTCCTTCAGGAACAACCTCTTCTGACCTGGAAGTGAATCCAGAGCCTCTGGTACAGCACTAACAACCTGGTTGAATCCTTCACCCCCAAGGCTGGGAGGAACCTCGAGAAACTCGTCTCTTGACCTTCAGCCTTTACGTAAACCAGCCCAAATGGCCATGTTTCCTGTTGTAAAACCCCTCCATGGACAAGCGCACCATGCCCATTCAGTGTTAGGTTTTCTCTCCCTTGGGTAGGAAGAACCGAGGTCAACCTTGTGTCTACTCTAAATGTCACACGCCTTAACGTAGGCTTCTGTTACCATGGCCTGTCCCCGAGAGCCGTTACCTTAGCTCCTATCATAACCCTTGTCAGTGTGAAGACCAGGATGATGTCACCTCCCCTGGTCTGGGGAGATGAGGCCCATTGCACTCATGCCGACTGTTTCCATAGTCCTCAGGGGCTTTCTAGTCTATTCCTTAATTTTACCTTTTCAGTGACGTGTAAGGTGAGTCCCCCATTTTCAGAGGACGGAACCATGGCCCAGAGTGTTGGTCAGGTGACCAGCTCAAGTCACCTGGCTCATCAGCGGTGACTCCAAGTCTCATCTTCTGCCACTCAACTCAGGACTCTGAGCCCCAGAACACCTCGTTGTTGAAACAATTGCCGCTCTAGAATGTATGATCAGAACATTTAAAAGGACTGCTAATGACTACAATTTAAAAATACCTTTCAGGGGCCAGCCTGGTGACATAGTGGTTAAGTTTGTGCACTCTGCTTCAGCGGCCTGGGCTTCGTGGGTTCAGATCCCGGGCATGGACCTACACACTGCTCATCAAGCCATGCTGTGGAGGCCACTCATACACAAAAAGTAGAGGAAGATTGGCACGGATGTTAGCTCAGGGACCATCTTCCTCACGTTAAAAAAAGACAAAAACCCTTTCATTTTATAAGGCCTTATGACTTACAAGTTCTTGCACATACTTAAATTATTTTATTTCCACCCTCCATTACTTCTTTCTCCACTGTTGGAGTCTGCAGAATTGAGGGCAGGGCAAGAGACCCTAGAGATTTTTTCCAAGGGTGAGTTGCATGAGCCAGAGGGGCCTGACTGTCCTCTCATACAGCAGAGGCACCACGGGAGGTGAGGGGAGGGAATGAGGCCTTTGTGGTCAGTGTCCAGACCCTGAGATTAAACTTTTTTAAATTCTCACTCCAGTCTGGGCTTGACGTCAAACCCATTTTTTCCTGAGGTGACACAGCCAAGGCCAGGAATTATACACACTAAGGAGCGGCAAGGTCCCCTGGCCTGTACACAAGCGTGGGAGCCAGGAAGCATGGCCCCACAGAGGATTCTGCAGCACAAACAGGGTCTCCCCCATGCCGGCCTTCTGCTTCTGGCCAGGGAGAAACAGGGAGGGGGTCGGAGTTCACGGTCCTGGATGTCTCTCACCCACATTTTACAGATGGAGGGATTGAGGCTCAGAGGCAGTATATCATGCCGAATGCCCACAGCAAGGGGCAGTGGGAAAGATGTCCCAGCTCCTTGTCTATTGGCATTCAACCTGTAGCAGGTATCTTTTCCAGTGGGGCTCAGCTATGGGGTTCAGATACCAGCTTATCTCCTGCTCTCTGAATCCCCAGTGCTCCTGTGGCCTACTGTTTTAACCAGGGCACATTTGATTTCAAGCAACAGAGACCCACTCTTGCTAGCTCAAATAAAGGGGTTTTTTTAAAGGAGAAATCTCATCTTAATCCAAGATGGAGGTAGTGGGGACAGGCCCTCAATATATACAAGGCCAGGAAGGTCCGCCTCTGCAGCAGAGGTGGGTGGGTACAGCTCCTTCAGAAGGGGTGCATTTGTGGTCTGAACCCCCAAACATGCCAGGCACGACTGTCCTTGGGAAATGTCCATACCACTTCTAATCAGCGTCCTAGCGTTCAAAAGGCAATGTAGGCATCAGCTGATGAATGGATGTAGAACATGTGTGGTATCCATACAATGGGATAGTATTCAGTCATAAAAGGAATGAAGTATTGATACATGTTACAACATGGATGCACCTTGAAAACATTATGCTAAGTGAAATCAGCCAATTAAAAGGACTACATACTGAATGATTCCATTTATATGAAATATCCAGGAGAGGCAAATCCATGGAGACAGAAGGTAGACTAGTGTTTGCCAAGGGCTGGGGGGAGGGAGGAATGGGGAGGGGTTTCTTTTTGGGATGATGAATAATGTTCTGGAATTAGAGAGTGGTGATGGTTGCACAACCTTATGAATATACTAAAAACCACTGAACTGTACACATTCAATGGGTGTACCATAGGCCATTTTTTTATTTTAATAAGACGACGTAGGAAACTTAGAACTCTAAAAGAAACACCTTGGAGGGGAGGTGTCTGCTGTGACCGTGAAACAGGGAGGTGGGGAAGGAGAGGGAGGTGGTTAAGAAAACGACGGAGCGCTTTTGCAGTGCCGTGCCAGGTGTCGTGTGGAATAAAACGCATCCGTTTTCTAGAGTTGAGTCAGCAGTCTGAGCATGTTGAGTGTCTGCTGGACTCCCCCAGGTCACACGTGTCTCTGTTCCCTCTGTAGGTACGGGCAGCTAAGTGGCATGGTGGAGCCTCTGGCCGGGGTCTTCGGTGCCTTTGCCGTGGTGCTGGCTGAGCCCATCCTGCCCTACGCTCTGGCCTTCGCTGCTGGAGCCATGGTCTATGTGGTCATGGACGACATCATCCCCGAGGCTCAGATCAGGTTGGAGAGCTTCCCCTCCCTTGTCCGTCCCTGTCCGCAGCCCAGCCCAGGCCCCAGCCTCGGATCTGCCCTTTCTTCTTTTGCCACTCCTTCCTTTCCTTCCACCCCTTCCTGCCCCTTCCCAAGATCATCCCCACCCCCTCCTCAACTGTGCTCTCTGAAACGGAAAGAAAGAGGAGGCATGGGCGGTGGGTGGAGAGGCAGATGAGGTGATATGAGGAGCGGCATACACCCCCACTCCCCTCCGATGAAACAGACTATTATTTTTGTATATTCTCTCTCTCTATCTCGATTTTTCTGGGGCTGGAATGAGGGGAAAAGTGAGCTCTAAAATGTTAACCAAAGCTATACATCCATGTTTTCTCATTGTCTAGCTACAGGCCAGGTATTGCGGGGGCGGGGGCGGGGGGGGGGCTTCCTTTTTTGTTTTATTGTGGTTTTTATAGCAGAATGATTTTAAGGCTAGATTACAAGGTCAGATTAAATAATATCTTCAAGGAATAATTGCCACTCTTTATTACTCAAGCGTGGATTCCAGAGCCATGTTGGGTGACCTTGGGCAAGTTACTTATTTTTCAGTGCCTCAGTTTCCCCACCAGTAAAATGGGAATAATAATAGTACTGACCTCGTGTGGTTATCCTGTGGGATCACATGAGTTAATCAGTTTGCCTGGCATATAGTAAGCCCCAATAAATATTACTTGTCAATGTTATTATCATTATTAGTAGTAGTCTTCTGTTTTCTATTGGAATTGGACATTGCCAAGGATGATTTCAGCCTGGACAGTCTCCCAGAGTGCGTTAAAGTCTTACTTCTCTTCCTTTCCTTCCCTCCTAGTGGAAATGGGAAGCTGGCGTCCTGGGCCTCCATCCTGGGATTCGTGGTGATGATGTCACTCGACGTTGGCCTGGGCTAGTGCTGAAGTGCCTCGGAGCCCAGGAAAGGCAGCATGAGGAAACTACGATGGTTGGCTTCTATGGGACCACATGCCCCTTTCTTCACATTAAAACATTTTTCCTTTCGCTTCTTTTCATCTCATTATCCTAATTGACTCTGATTATAGTATGACAATTTTTACTTTTCTTTTGAGAGAGATATTGGTTTTATCTGGAATTTCAAGGTGTCATAGAACTACAGATTTTTGCTTGGTCACTAAATGGACTCTTTCTTCAGTGGGATTACCAAGGACATACAGATCAGGAAAATCTCTGCTTTTGTACCTTCACTCTCCCTCACTAGATTTAATGGCAACGCCTCAAGGTCACCTACAGAAGCAAGCTACCAAGAGAGAAGTCACCTAAGCATTTTTGCCTGGTGACTCAGAGCACAATGGCCAGGACATTTTTTGTCTATCCCTCCTGATCTGTCACCATAGATCCTCTACCCATCTAGACCGGAACTGGAGCATCGTGGACATAGCAAGTACTTTCCAAGGCCCAGCCAGCCCAAGGAAGAATGTATCTTCCCCTACCTCCCCCAGGGAGATGCTGTATGGGAGGGGATACAGAAAAGGGAAGAAAATGAGCTAGTCTTTCTCTCTCTCTTTTTAAGGCAAAGATTGACACTACTGAAGTTAAGGGAATTAGGACAACTGTGAACACACAGGGAGCCTGTGACAAGAGGACAGAGTATGGCTTTGATCTCTAATGATTGCAAGAGCAAAGTAGTTTGTCATGGTGTCCAAATCCCCCAGATGTTTATTTTGATAAGTTTATAGCTTCGTTTTTCTAAGAGACTTGGGGACACCAGCAATCTGCTAGAACCCAAACACTTCATTTACTTATGGAGGGAGCCACTTAAGCTAATTTAAGTGAATGAAAGACATTTAGAATCTGCACTGGGTCCCTCTCTGTTGACCATTTGGTAACTTGTAACCTGACCCAGGACTCTTAAGCTGCAGCAGGCTTTGCTGGAGTTTGGCCAGAGAGTTTAGGATTAGAAAGGAAGAAGGGATAGGAGAACAAAAAAAAAGGAGAGAGATTTTTACATTTCCCTTTTAAAGTAAACTTTAGCCAAGTCATCATTCTGAAATGACCCTAAAGAATGACTTGAACGAGACTAGAAGCGAATCTACTCCTTGTTACACGTAGCTTCTCCAACAGGGTGATAAAACATGTCTGCTTCAAACACAGTAAGGCCTGCCATCCTCATTGGTCAAAGGAGCGTATGGGACCTTGACTGGGCTCCACTGGCAAGGCAGGCTGCCCAAGAGCCAGGTATTCAGACATTGTGTTATCAACACCTGCCCTGAGTTTACATGTTTCATTGCTTCCAAGGGTGAATACCCTGCTCTGTGAATGCTCTAAGAACCCAAGGGCCAACCCTATGCTGAGTCTATGTGTGTTCTTCCAAAGCACTGATGATCAAAATTGAAGACACATTCAGAGGTTTGATTGGTTGAAATTAATTGGTTTGGTGGTTGGTGTTTGTGTATTTTTATGTCTTTGTATGTAGTTCTGCATAATGCAAACTTCTTTCTGATGGACAAGACCTCATACTGTGATTAATATCAATAAAAGGGATATTGTCATGGATGACCTGTGCTTTGTTCAGTCCTTCTCAGAGCTGCTTCTTTCCAGGGTTGGTAACATAAGAGGTAACTAAAGTTAGTCCTAATATTTCCTCTTCCCAGCACCAGTAGGAGCAAAGGGGTGAGATGAGAAGAGCTAGTTAGATTCAAGGTTGCAAACAACAGCATCCAACCCAACCTTACTTAGACCAAGAATTTAATGGAAGGCTATCAGGGAGCTCACAGGATCTTAAGGAGAATCAAGCTTGAAAATGGGTTGGAGCCAAGAAAACTAGAGGTCTGGGACCATGGTCCAATCACATCTCGAAAACAGCTTGGTTTGGATGCCATGGCCCCCAGTGTTGGTCTCTGAATACTGGACACCGCCACTCAGACGCTGCCCTTTGATGCCACCACCACCACCACAGGAATGAACTCTAGCCCTGATTCTCTGTGACTTGGCTCCACATTCAAAGTTCGGGGCTGGAACATCTAGCTGGCAGAGCTTAGATCCTGTGCCCATGAACTAGCTGGTCCTGCCCCCTTCCCAAGACTCTCACAACAATGGATTTTCAAATTTTGGAATGAGTTTAGGTGGTGGAAAGCCAAAAGAAGAGAAAAAAGTTCATTAAGTTTATTACAGCCTCACTCTTTTGCTATTCAACATCTAGACACACTAAAATTCCTCTATTTTCTCTTAAAAGAACCTTTCTGCTTAGATAACAGAGCTATCCCTCACACAATGGAAACTTCACACTTCCCTCTCCCAAAGGGAGCTACCCCAGTGGCCAGCTGCCCCAGTGGTGGAGCATTCCTTTCTTGGGTTCAAAAACTCTAAGCTGGTGGAGTCCAAAGTTGAAGAGAGTGAGAGTCCTTAGGTAAAGTGGAGGGGGCACCATCCCCACTCCCCCTTCTTCCAGACCTGCTTAGTCTGGCTATGGGAGAAACAGCACCACATATTGATCACTGGTTCTGAGCAAACACCAATCTTAAGGGACAATATCTCAAGCTTGTTATCTGTTGTCTCAGAGCTAGTCCTGAAACGAATTCATGTCAGTTCAAAACAGATGACAGCTTCTGGGTAATAGGATCAGATTACACGGGTATCTGCCCACTGCCTTCTCTATTTGACCATAAAGTGAATTCCTTGGTCAGAAGCAATGTCCTATAGGATGCCATGATGATATGACAGACAGGGAGGCAATTCCAAATCCAGACATATGAGCCTGTCTCAGTGAGGAGACATCTCTGCCTTTTCCATAATGGAAGAGGTCCAAGGTCATCAGTCTGCAACTGAGTAGTCCGCGGGTGTCCCTGAAGTATCATCAGTATCGGGGTCAGGTATCATCGTTGATCCTTTGTGCATTCAGTGACCAGGTCTGCGTCAATGACAGAAAGCTATGTGGTTGAATCTATGCATAGTTCCATTTGGCAACATGGGCACTTTTATTCTTTAATCAGTTGAGAAAGCAATGATGTGCCTGGGGAAAGGAACTGTCCATTCATAGAGTAGATTGTCCAGTGAATTATTAAGAGCCTACTCCCTAGTGGGGACTTTGGGTGACTTTTACTTGAGGGACAATTATTTTCACATTTGGCCCATTCTGAGAGGTGCAGCCATATATGCCTCCCCAAACCTCTCTGTCACCAAACTCTAATCTTGCCTCTTTCAAGTGCTTGACCATTTGGCCAGACCATTTGGTCAGACCATTTGCCACAGCTCATAAACTGGTACAGCTTCATGCATCAAACTATCTTTCCTTCCAAGCAAAGTGGACATAGAGGGATGTGCTTAGAATTCTCCCCACGGGGAGGTTTTCTCTCCATCTACTATCCTCATTGGCACTATAACATCGCACAGTCCATTTCTAGTTTGGGCCAGCACATCACGCAGAGCCATGTGTAAACCAGGCTCAGTGGTTTTTCCTCTCTCAGCCACTGGCTCTTGGGAAACTCACCTTGAGGACACTGTTAGATTGATGAAGGGGTCAGGAACAGGCACATGAGGCACGTGAGCTACCTGTGCGTGCAACTTGTGCCTTCAAGACTGGTCAGGCCCAGTCCCGTAGAAGCGATTTCCAATGGGTAATGGGATTTTATAAGTGTGGTAGATGCTCCAGTATATGAGGGACAGCATGGGGGACAGATGACAATCAGTACTTCAGGGATAATCACCTGGTATCCAATGGTCAGGCTCTCCTGAGGCCCCAAAGTCACTCCTACCTTCTGCTAGCACAGCAGACTTGGACTCTCCATAAAAATTATCTATCAATACATTCAGACCAATTTAAAATTATGTTCTTCCCTCCATTGCCAAGCACCTTAAAAATCTCTTCCCACACATATTTCCCCAAATTTGTCAATAAAAATTAGAAAAATCCTGAAATTATGTTAGTTTTGAATTCTTATCCTCCCTGATTTGTTTTTTTTTTTTAAAGATTTTATTTATTCATTTTTTCCCCCCAAAGCCCCAGTAGATAGTTGTATGTCATAGGTTCACATCCTTCTAGTTGCTGTACGTGGGACTCGGCCTCGCGTTGGACGGAGAAGTGGTGCCTCCGGGCGCGCCCGGGATCCGAACCTGGGCCGCCAGCATCAGAGCGCGCGCACTTAACCGCTAAGCCACGGAGCCGGCCCAATCCTCCCTGATTTGAGTTTCTCATTGCCCTTCCTTTGGGGCATGCTGGGATATATGGTCATGCGTCACTTAACGACAGGGACATGTTCTAAGAAATGCGTCATTAAGCGATTTTGCCATTGTGCGAACATCGTAGAGTATACTCACACAAACGACCTACATGGTACAGCCTACTATACACCTAGCCTATATGGCACTAATCTTATGGTACCACCGTCGCATATGCGGTCCGTCATTGACCGAAATGTAGTTGCGTCGTGCATGACTGTCACTCTTGTCATTTCTGGAGACAGTACAGGGTAGCGCACAAGGAGAACTGGCTCTCTCTTGTAGGGTGACTCTCTTAAGCAAAGGAATTACAGTGTCTTAAAGAAGTGTTTCAGAAGACTGGAGAAAAGGGGCTGTTTCAGCTCACAAAGAAGGCTCTTTGAAGACTGAGAATTCAGAGAACTCCCAATTTTTTGAATCCTCCTGTATGTCTCCATTTTGATTCTCTGGGTCCTCCTGCTTCCTGGGTCAATGTTCCAATATTCCATGGAAAGATTATAATTTTACCAACGTAGAAATTCAGCCAATCCTTGGGATCAAATTTTGCCTGTTTTTCTATTTTTCTCAGTCTTATGGACACAAGGGGTAAGAGGATCCTAAAGAACTGTCATAGAAATCCCTAGGTTCAGGCTCTCCCTTGAGCTGATTTCAGGACCCAAGCTTGCCAATGTCTTTTTTTAAGCTGCATGGCACTGCTTAACAGCCTCTCTCAATCCTAGCCTGGACTGTTTGATGAAGAAACAACTTATTCCCTCAAGGTTTTCGCGTTAATGGACCCTTCCTTCATTCCAGGTGACTGGTATGAGAGTGGGGATGGGGGAGGTATTCGGGTCTGGATCTTCTCTGGGGACCTAACAGAAGACATCTTCATCCCACTGTGCTGGGGGAAGGACCAAAAGGCCACTAGTGAGGTGCAGACTGCGCCAGGCTGGGTGCTGCGTGCTCTCACCACCTCCTGTAATCCTCCTTGACTTCGATATTACCTATCACCCACTTTACCGAGGAAGGTGAGGTCCAGGAAGTCTTACTCACCAGCTGGTGACAGGCAGGGTCGGTTCTGCTTTGCGCAGAGGATGCAGAAATTGACTTCCCGACTGTCCTCCCCTAAAGCTTTCCTGGCGCACCTCCTGCACTTCCCCCCCCCCCCCACAGTAAATGTTGGTTGAATCTGTGAAAGTTCAAGCAAATGGGAGCCTAGGGGCTGTTCTTTTTGCCTCTCGTGAACTGAGGTATGATTTCACCTAACAAAGACACCGATCTTAAGCGCGTACAGCTCCACCAATTGTTCCTACGCAGCCCTGGGCCGGGCCCTGAGGCAAGGTCTTCCGAAGCCACAGGCGTGGGGTCCCCGGCTCCCGCGTCTCTTCCCCGTGGCTGCATGCCCTGAGCTCAGCAGGTGCGATCGGACCGGCCCGCAGGGGCAAGCCGACCCGCCGGCGCCCCGGCAGGTGAGGCTGGGCTACCTGCACCGGCGCACGTTCCCGGGGCGCGGCGCCGAGTGGCGGCGGAGCCTCCCGGCCTCGGCCTCCCGGGGACGCCTGGCGCGGCGCCGGGGCGGGTCCCCGGGCGGCGGCGGGGCCGCTGTTTACCTGCGCGGGGCGGGGGCGGACGCGCGGCGGCGCCGGGCTTTGCACGCAACGGGCAGCGCTCCCGGGCCGCCCTGGGACGCGGCTCTCTCGGTCGCCCGCCGGCGGAGGGGCGCAACCCGTATCCAGCGTCACCCCGCTGGGCTACAGCGTGGCCCGTCCGACGCCCCCAAAGGGGCCCCTGGCTTCCCGAGGCTCCCGGCTTGCTGTGTGCGGGCTGGTCGCTCCCAGCTTGTCCCCTCCAAGCGTGGACCCTGGTTCGGCGGATATGGAGTTTATACAATGAATGTGAGGAGCGCTCTTGGGGAAAAATAATACAAAAGTACAAATTCAAAATTAGGCACAGGGCTTTGGAAGGGACGCCTGTGAGCCAGCGTCCCGGCAGTTCAGGCTTCATTGGCTTTAGGGTAAGTTCACCTCTGGTCTCCGTGCTTTTAACTGACTCTGCTTGAGCACGGGGCAGGGAGGCCTGCAGTGCTGGGGCATTCTCCAAAGCTTCAGGAGTCCTATGTACTGTTCACTTTTCCATCATCTTCCTAGCACAGTCCAGCCCTGCAACTGTGAGAAGTATGTTCATAGTCAGGAGAACTACAACTCCTGACTTCTATCTTCCAGGAGAAGGAAGAACTAAACCTAGAAGGAGTACTGTTTCCTTCTCCTTCCAGCAGGATGCAGGAGAGAGGCTGGACCTGGGCTGCCAGTGAGAGCTCTGGGAAACAGCAACCCTGAAGCTTCCTATGGATTCTATTCAACTGTCTTCCCTTCTAGTTACATCCTCTTGACAGTGCCTTGGCTGTCAGTGGCTTGATGGCAAAGGACCCCTGCATGGCCACTGTCTATTCCCAAGAGCTGTCACTGAGACCTCTGCAGCTTCTGATGGGCCTGCTCAGCCTCAGGACCCCCCCCCCTCCATCCCTGGCAAGCATCCTTAGGGTGCCCGGCTACTGCCCTCTGTTCCAGGACATGGAAGATGTGCATGGATGGATGAGCTAAGAGGGCAAATGGATTATGTCAGCCTAAGGAAAGGCGTGTGGTTCTTTGAGCAGGTGACCCTCTCGACCTGTATCTCAGCATCCCTGCACCCCACGATCCTCCCCTAAATTAAAAGATCAGATAGGAAATTGTATGGGATCTTTTCTGATATAGTCTCCACTCTCTGGCAAACTATGAGCCATGAAGTTAATATGTCTGTTGCTGGCCTCCCTCCGTCTAGCAGGGAGGGTATGGATCTAGCCTATTTGGACTTGGTGAGGACCTAGCCCTGGGGTTTTAGGCCAAGCTAGCATCTCCCTTCACTGATTGAGAGCCATGACCTCCAAGAAGTCCAGGATGAGTCAGGGAAGAATGAAAACGTAGGACAAGCCTGGGGGGATCATGCGAGGAGAGGCCCTTAGCCGAAGTCTGGGTTCCACTTTCTAGGTGTGCAGAAAGGATGTTAGAGGTGTACCCCCTTCTCTGACCTTTGCCTTTAGGGTTAGGATTCAATATGCACTTGGGTCTGCGGCCTACATTGGCCAATACCACACCCTGGAGGGTGTCCCATGGAAAAGAATGGTTAACCAATTTAAGGTTAGTACTTAAGTTTATACTTCTTCAAAGTTATTCCTCAACAGGAACCTGCTGCCTTTCTGCTTTTTCAGTGAAAATGCTGGTTGAACTTAATATGGGAAATTATGGAAAAAGTAAAATTTTTCATTTACTAACAAGCCTATAATACAAGTTAAAGGAAAAAAGACGGCTCTTAAATAAATGGTTCATGAAGCTGTAGATTTCTTCTATGTGGATGTTGGTCATATTTGGTAACTTGGTGGGAGATGGTCATTGTGTTAGTTCTCTATTGTTGTATAACAAACTGCCACAAACTGAGTGTCTTACAGCAACACACAGTATTGTCTCAGTTTCTCTGGGTCAGGAGTCTGGTACAGTTTAATTGGGTTCTCTGCTCAGGATCCCACAAGTCTGTAATCAAGGTGTCAACTGGCTGTGTTGTCATCTGGAGGCTTGACTGGGGAAGAATCTGCTTCCAAGTGCACTCAGGTGGTTGGCAGAATTCACTTCCTAGAAGTTGTAGGACTCGGGCTCCAACTTCTTGCTGACTGTCAGCTAGAGGCTTTCCTTAGCTCCTAGGGGCCACCTGTAGTTCCTAGGGGCTGCTCACAATTCCTTGGCACCTGCACTTCCCCAATATGGCCACTTACTTCATCAAACCGACAAGGAGAGCCTCTGGCTGAGTTTGCTAGCAAGAAGGAGTCTTATATAATGTGACATAATCACAAGAGTGACATCCCATCACCTTTGCCATAGACTCTGGGCTCATAAACCCAGGTCACACGAGTTGATTTCAAATGTTCGTGGTCATTTTTTTCACCTGTCAGGATAAGCAACAACAAACTATATGCAGGTATGGTAGGATTTTATTCTCTCTCTTTGCATGTACACTTCAGAGTGGTCCAATGAATAGGTAGAAGGGATGAGTGAGCAGGGAGGAGACTGGAGTCAAGGGCACCCACCTGGAGAGATGGACCCTGCTATGTGAGCCCTGGGGAATCCTGGTCTTTCTGCCCTCCTCTTCTCTGAGGGGTTTCCATGGGCCTATCCCCCAGAATTGTGGGTCAAGGCTATGGCCAGCTCTTGGCTTCTTCACATGACCCAGTGACAGGAACTGGAGATGCTGAGAGCTTGGAGAGGAGCATCTACAATCTACCCCCTCCTACCACATCTTCTCTCATTAGCACAACAGAACTCAGGGTAAAAATGCTTCAGATTCAAGTTACTATTTCCATATAGACACCCATTGGGATGTGGCTGAGATTCCTTAATTCTGGTCACTGCTCCTAGTTTGGTCTAGGAACTTTTACAAATCAGCTCCCAGCATAACACATTCCATGGCAATAGCTATCTAAGTCTCAGCCATTGGCTGTACCTTGCAGGTAAAAGGAAAGGAAGGGTGAGATGGGGACAACAATAACCCAAAAACAGAGTCCACCACCAGATCTATAAGAGTGTATAGATCTAGAAGTCTCCCAAGGATTTTTTTTTTATTATCTGTGTATTCAAAACTTGTATAATAAATAGACTTGCATAATAAAAACAACAACAACAATCTGGTAGGTCAAAATCAAAGCTTAACTTTCTTGCTTTGGAGCCCAAACTTTAATGTAAGAGAAATGTTTCAGGTTGTCTGGATTAAAAATGGATTATGCTCTGGAAACCATAAGGGTTCATGAACCCACATCGTCCTCCTTCCTAAGAGCTGTTTCCTTATCCAAAGCGGGGTGACGTAGCTGTGTATGTTTGTTTAAGGTAGAATTCTTGGCACATGTAAAATTCTTGGCAAACCCATCAGGTTGGCAGGTGCTGAAAAGTAAAATCCTCTTTTTCCAAACCAGAAGAACTCTGATGCCAGTTTCCTATCATCATCCTCACAGCTCCAACAGGCAGAGTGCCACCTCTGTTAGCCCTCAGTAGACCTGGGCAGCAGACGCAGTGACAGCCTCTCGCTGGATGACACAGCCATCAGGGCTAAAGGGAAGGTTGGGGTTAGATCTCTTCCTCGATGGGCTCTGTCATTCTGAATATTCATCCTTGTGAAAGACGAGGATGGAAACAGTGGATGGCTTAGCCTCCTCTTAAGGTGTGGGCTGCAGTAGGGTTGGGGTAGAAGGGGCAGGCTGAGGGAGAAGCAGAGAGGGGCATTAACAGGGATGCAGGTTGGCACCCTTGGCACCCTTGGAGAAATGTGCTGCCACGGGCCTGGATGGCCAAATGATATGGCTTTGGGAAAAGGCACGCTTCCTCCAGGGAGCTCCCTGAGAATTCATGGCACTGACTGCATGTCTGTCGAAGAGATGACAATGCTGATAGCGGCAGATTGCGATCAGCCTTGGCTGGGGAGCTCCATGCAGGGCTTTGTGGTTTGGAAAAGTGCAGCAAACAAGTAGAGCACAAGGCTCCCTCGGAAACACACCCTTCTCTGCCCAGGGGCTGTCACCATCCCCACACCCAGGATCCTCCCACCATGAGCTCAACTTCCACTTCCTCCCTCCTTTCAATGCTCAGGGAGGCTGGTCCCACCTGTTTGGCCCCTAGGGAGATTACCCATAAGCACCTGATGCCCTGCTTTTTGCTGGGTCATTGACTTCCTGGGTTGCCCATGTCCCAAGAATTGGTTGGCAGATATAAAGAGGAATTGAGCCAGCCCAGGGTGTGAGATGCTTAAGTAAGTTGAAAAGGATGTTAAGATCTTGCCGATCAGAAGGAGAGATAGCACCTATGCATTTGGGTGTGACTGTTACAATTCAGATATTGAATTGATGATTTTTGATATGATCTCTTTAATCTTAACTTTAACCAACACAGTTTGCTAAGAACAAAAACAGCAAGAGGAAAAGATTCGGTGGATAACATTAGCTTGAGCAATGCACCAGTTAAAAATGGAACTGCTGCTGTCTCAAACATCCTACAAAAATGATAACAGTGTCCTTCAAAAGTGATTTTTGCCTAGCCATTATACCTGGCCAGTCCGCCCTTCCTTCTGCTCAGTAAGTCTTGGTGGCAGTCTTCCTTTAGACCACACCAACAGCTTTGATCACAATGAGTCCTTTGCACAGTTGAGGAATTTTAGGACTTGCTTGCAGTCCACCTGGTCTCATTGTGTGACCTAAATCTGGTATGACAGCAGAAGTATTTGGGGAGTAAATGTCACTAGAAGCCACTCTGGAATCCTACCAAAAGTAGTGAGTGACTTTTTGTCCAACACCAGCAGGAGTTTACTCACCTTTTTACTGTCTGGTTGAAAAAGGCAAAACCAAATCTATTTTAGCCACTGCGATTTAAAAGCGAAGCCAGGTCTGATCATTTGCCTTACGGTGCACACATAAGTTCTTACATTGGTAGATTTATTCTTTACTCTGTTTTGATCTTTAAAATTTGTTTTTGTTCAACTTTTTATTATGGAGAATGTCAAACCTACACTCAAGTGAACAGAATGGTGTCATGAACCTTCACGTACCCATCACGCCGTCCCGAAACCACCAACCCTTGGCCGGTTTGCTGCCCTCACCTTCCTTCCCCTCATTATTTTGGAAAGAAAAAAATCCCAGACATCGTGTCATTTTATTCATAAACAGGTCAGTGTATATCTCAAAAAGGGAAGAATTTCTTTTTTACATGACCGTGATACAATTAACACCCCCCGCCAAAAAAAGTGACATTATATAATTTACTTTAAATATTGCTTATATCTTATTCCTTCCCTTTAAGTTGAGCGGTGGCCTTTGGCCAAAAACAATAGAATCATGCCCACTATTATTCAGCTCAAATATCCCATGTTTCTAAGGGAATTTGTACTTTTCTCAAAACTCATTCATTAGCTCATTTCATTCCCATAAATGAGCCTGTAGGGTAAGCATGGGGAATGAGATCCAGGCAGCATGGCTGAATCAGCACTTATCATAGCTCTGAACTTGCCTTGCCCTTGTGGCCTAGGCAGAGTGTGCCAATGACCCCACCCCATAGGGACGGCAGATCTGAGCACACCCTCCTCCCCTGTCCCCTCACTGTGTGTGGAGTGCCAGCGCCAATCTAGGAGTCTGCAAAAGAACAGTTGTTTGCCCGAGGAAAACGTTTGTATAGTCCTGGCTGGATGACTGGCAGTCGTGGCGAGGGAGGCTGGGAAAGAAGGGGATGACCGGACAAACAGGACGGCCAGGAATGGTTTGCAGGCTTGTCAAGAAATACACATAATAACACGGCAGCATCCTTAGAGACCACTGCCAGGTTCTCTTAGGACACAAAATGCCCCAACTTCTGTCGTGCCTGCCACCTCGCTGGCGACAAAGGACAGCGCTACACCTTTCTGGTTGGTGTTGAGTTGGTAGGGAATCTCATTTCGGAATTCATGCTTCCAACCTCCCTCTTCCCAGGTGGGGTTCTGTCCTCTGATCCGCTGGCCATGTGAGCCAGGGGCATGCAGTGTACATGTGCGCGTCGTGTTCGCCAAGCAGCTGCAAGAGCCCTCTGCCAACGTGGGAAAATGATTTCTCTTAATGCAGCTTCTCGGGGCTGGTTTTAAGTAAAGATGTGTCAGAGTTTCAGGGGCACCTTCTCTGTCTCTGGTTGGTTTTGGGAATGACAGCCCAGTGCCCCCCTCACCCGGGTCCCCACCCCGGGCTTTTAGAAGGTTGACTGACACTTTGCGTGTCAGTTAGAGCTGCCTGCCGGCAGCCTGGGGCTTTGCTAGAGAATGTGGATCATAACTTGCATTGTGTGCATCAAGGGCCCTGACAAGTGCTGATGGATTGGGCTGCCTTGTGGATCCGGGCTCTGGGCGGGGACAAAGGGGAGCATTGTTTGGCGGAGCAGGCCCCTGCCTGCGAACCCACTCATTTGCCTGACGGTGGAGACAGGTGTATCACACACTCAGCGTGCCAGAGCGACGCTGGGTGATTAAGATCTTGGCTTTGTTCCCCAGGGCCAGGCTTAGAGAAGCAGATGTGCAGAGAGAACGGCCATGGTCACTCTCCTCTTCCTGGAAACCGAACCCTGACTTTTCTTCTCTTAGCTTGCTCTTCTGAGCTCTGCTCCTAAAAACAGCATCTTGTTAGGGATGGAAACTTTGGATTTTGTCCCGACTTCTTGCCCTTTTTGGCTTGAGGAGGAGCGGTAGGACACTGGGCATCCTCCCTGGGGAAGGCAAGTGTGGACGTTGTTGAGCCGAGGCTGAGAGAGCACCTCCTGGTGTCTCCATGTCGGCACCTGGAGGGACCATTTCATGTCTCCCAGGAGACTTCCAGCCTCACCCACCCCAGCCAGGGGCTTTGCATGGGGAGGTATTTTCCTTGCACCTTCTGGGGTGTTGCCATAACTGCTCCAAATTATTTTTGTCATTTCTTTAAATTAAAATTTTGTTAAGTACCCGATAAATAAAGCTTAATAAATCAAACAGCATGATAAGATTTTTAATGAAAGTCTGTCATGCTGGGCTCTCCTTTCCGTCAACTGTGAATCTGCTTGCTCCCTATGAGCACCTCCTTCAATTCCAATGTACATGTTTCTTTTTTTTTTTAAAAAACATTTTTTAATTTTATTTATTTATTTTTTTTCCCCCAAAGCCCCAGCAGATAGTTGTAGGTCATAGCTGCACATCCTTCTAGTTGCTGTATGTGGGACGCGGCCTCAGCATGGCCGGAGAAGAATGCGTCGGTGTGCGCCCGGGATCTGAACCCGGGCCGCCAGCAGCGGAGCACGCGCACTTAACCGCTAAGCCATAGGGCCGGCCCTGTACATGTTTCTTTTGATATTTACCTCTGATTTCCCAATACCATGCTTGTCCTGGCATTTCTCCCTCTTTTGGTTTTAGACATTATCTGTTGATTTGTCTTGAAAAGTGAACATTTCCTTGGCCTTACATTTGGCTTCACGAAATGAAAGCCTCCCCCCCCGAGGCTTCACCAAATGAGGGTGTGTTTCTCTCATGTAACTTTGAGTGCGGTAGAGGTTCAGCCTGGGATTGGAGCAATGACTCTGTGGTGTCACTGGGGACCCTGCCTCCCCCTACCTTTCCACTCCATAATCCTTAGCGTGTGCCTGCCTGCATTCATTCTTCCCTTTTTCCTAAATAAAATGACCCAGATTTTGTACGAAGTTGCAGTATGCGTAGTATGGTAGACAGAGAAGTCTGTGTCCTAATCCGTAGAACCTGTGAATATCCTACATCACAGGGCTAAGGGGAGGCGAGGCGGCAGGGGGATTAAGGTTGCTAATCAGCTGACTTTGAGATGGGGAGATTATCCTGGATTATCTCAATGGGCCCAGTGTAACCACAAAGGTCCTTATATAAGTGGAAGAGGGAGGAGAAGAGGGTGAGCAGAGTGACGTGATCTGAGAAAGACTCCACTGGTCATTGCAGCTTTGAAGATGGAAGGGGCCAGGAGCCAAGGAATGCAGGCGGCCTCTAGAAGCTGGAAGAGGCAAGAAAATGGATTCTCCCCTAGAGCCTCCAGAAGGACCCAGCCCTGCAGATGCTCCGTTACCTTCTCATCTCCTGTGTGGCTGTTAAATAGTTTAATACTGTTCAGATTCCTGGTCCTTTGTATGTGGCTCTCTGTCTCTGTCTCTGTCTCTCTCCATTCTTCCCCTCCTACCTCCTTCCTTTGAAAGTCTTCTTTTTATTCCTAATGAGCAGAGATTTTATGATATAAGATATGGTACGGTCTGTTTTCATTCATCACGCTGGGATCTTGATAGCCCCTTTCAACCTATAAACTCACGTCCATTTTCTTATGTTATTTATCTCCCAATTTCCTCCCTTCAATGTTTTCTGTTTCTCTCTTGGAGTTTTTATCTGTTGGGTCCTGGAGCTCCTGGCTTGATCCTCTTTGTTATCATCCCTCTTGTATTCACCATGTCTTTTTTCTCTGTCTCGTGGCCTTCAATTTATAGTTGAAAACATTGTATTTCAATTCTACTCCTGACTTTTTCTTTTTAATGTCTGCTATCATAGTTTTCATTTCCAAGAGCTCGAGTTGCCATAATAATCCTTCTTGTGGCCTCCTGCTCTCATCTCTTGGCTGCAGTGCTTTCTTCGTCTCTCTGAGGATAGTAATGGAAGGAGTTAGTCGTTTTTGTTATGTTTTGTTTTCTTCTGCTCCCTGCATTGCCTCCCTTTCCCCTGGGGTTCTTTCTGCTCCCCCACCTGATTTCATCGTTTTGGTCTCTGTCTGTCCTGCTCGGGACTTGCTCCCAGTGTCTGATGATGCTTACCTCATTGCAAGCTCTGTATGGGGGGCGGGAGCAAATGGGAACTGACAGCTGGTCAACCCCACGGGAGGGCATTTGGGCAGAGACAAGGCTTTTCATTGGAGACCCTCAAATATCACTGTCTTTAGGTCTTTTCTCTTGGGATGGTCAATTTTACCATAGAGGAATCCAGATATTTCTTGTTGGACGCTGGTCGTAAGTCAGTTGCTAACATTTGGAGAGCTGCCTAATGGAGAGGCATGTAGACATTCCTTTAATATGCCCGTCTCTGACCTCTGCTTTGCCCCTGCCCTCTGCAGTGCCCACGTCTGGACTCTGGTTCCATTTCTCTGGAAACTAAAGCATTGGTCTCCTATTGGGTTGGGGGTGAAGGTGCCTGGCCACACAGGGTGGGGCCGTCCTGGGATCTGAATGCCCCAGCAGCCCCTGGTACAGTGAGGTCATCTTGAAAGATAACTTTCAAGAAATCTGCTGTTCCCACCGCGCCCCACACCCTGCCTTCGGAGGGAACCAATGCCCCTAATTCTTTGGCCTTTCCAATGTTCCGAGGTGCAGGTCAGCTGCCTCGTGCAGCCGCCTCCTCTGCAGACCGTTAGGCTTCAGCTTTCTTTACTCAACTTAATCAGTTGCCACCTTTCAAAATTGTCTCCTGTCCTCTCCTCTCTCATTCTTTTTGTGTTTCTGACTATTTTTCACTTTTTAAGTTCATTTGCTGTCATTTCAGTGGTTTAGGGAAGGCGTGGAAAGAACCATGCGTGCTCAGTCTACCATGTTTAGCTGGAAGCCTTCCGGATCTTTCACTCACCGTCATCCCAGTAACACACTCCAATAGTCCCAGCCCCAGAAATCTCTATATTTCACTGGTAGGAACTGAATCCCAGAAATATTAAAAGCAGCCATGGACACATAGCAAATGTTTAGTTGGTTAGTTTGGGCTCACAAACATTAATTAATTGTGTCAGATGTGCTATACACAGGATATATAAAAATAAGTAAGACAAAGTTGCTGCTTTTAGGGAAAAAACAGGGTGTGTGACAATTATCGAGTGTTTCTTAGGGTTTCATGTGTTATCTTGCGTATTCCTCAAATAAAGCTTTCAGAAAAGTTATGTAAAGTTTAGAGATATGAGATAATCTGCCTGAGTTTTCCTCCTGAAAGTGACAGTGGCCTGGAATTTAAGCCCAGGTCTTTGTGACGCCACAGCCAATGCTCACTGCTTCAACCCACTCTGCCTTTATTGTTCTGACTCTTTCCAGACCTGACAGCTCATGGCTGTGCTTCTAGAGTCTTATCTTAACATTTAGCCTTCTATTTCTCTGCTCTGCCATTCTCCACTTGTTTTGTTTGTGTCCTCATGTGTGCACCTAAGTGTCACAAAAAAAAATGGCTGCTGCAGCTCCATGAATCATGTCCCTATCTATAGTGGGTTGAATCGTGTCCCCTCAAAATTCATGTACACCTAGAACCTTAGAATGTGACCTTATAGGGTCTTTGCAGATGTAATTAAGGTAAGGCTCAGATGAGATCATACCTGATTACAGCAGGCCTTAAATGAGCATGTCCTTATAAGAGACAGAAAGGGGCACACAGAGACAGAAGAAGGCCATGTGGAGATGGAGGCAGAGATTGGAATGATGCTGCCACAAGCCAAGGAATGTCAGGAGCCACCAGAAGCTGGAAGAGGCAAGGAGGGATTCTTTCCTAGAGCCCTTGGAAGGAGGCGTCCCTGCTGACACCTTGATTTTAGCCTTCTGGCCTCCAGACTGTGAAAGAATACATTTCTGTTGTTTGAAGCCCCCAAGTTTGTGGTAATGTTGTGGCAGCCCTTGGAAACGAGTACACCATCCAAGGCTGGAAGGAGAGGGGAAGGCAACACCAGCTGCATCCCACCCTTTTATCAAGAAAGCAAAAGATTTCCTAGAAGCACCTCAGCAGACCTCCTGTAAGAGCTCCTTGGCCGGAATGTGTGATGCGGCCAATCCTAGCTGCAAGGGAGTCTGGAAAAACAAGGGTAGAATGTCCTTTTTCCAAATGTGGCAGTTCTGGGTTCTTTGTTTTTATTTTTTTTTAAATAATTTTATTTATTTATTTTTCCCCCAAAGCCCCAGTAGATAGTTGTATGTCATAGCTGCATGTCCTTCTAGTTGCTGTATCTGGGACGCAGCCTCAGCATGGCCGGAGAAGTGGTGCGTCGGTGCGCGCCCGGGATTCGAACCCGGGCCGCCAATAGCAGAGCATGCACACTTAACCGCTAAGCCATGGGGCCGGCCCAGCAGTTCTGGGTTCTGATGACACTCTGTGTGCTCTGGTTGTAAAAGTGACCAGGACACACCAAGAAGCCAGCTTATTGCTTCCCAAAGTCAGGAGACTATGGAACGTCTCCCCCCATCTCTGCCTTCCCCTTTTCCTACAACCTCCGTTCTTCTTGCTCTCTCCTGCTTCTCTAGCTGCCTCCAGCCTGTGTGTAACAAAGGAGTGTCATGAATGTTAAATTAGATAATATGCAATGAACTCACCCAGCACATGGTTTGTGCTCAATAAAAGTATATGGGAAGGGGCCGGCCCCGTGGCTTAGCAGTTAAGTGTGCGCATTCCGCTGCTGGCGGCCCAGGTTCGGATCTCGGGCGTGCACCGACACACCGCTTCTCCGGCCATGCTGAGGCCATGTCCCACATACAGCAACTAGAAGGATGTGCAGCTATGACATACAACTATCTACTGGGGCTTTGGGGGGGAAATAAATAAATAAAATCTTTAAAAAAAAAAACAGTATATGGGAAGGAGGCTTAGAAAGGTAAGATTAGATATAAAAGCTGCAAGTTGGAAAAGACTCACTGAATGCTGAGAAATATGCAGCCTTAGCAACATTTAAGAATTGAATGAACAGCCATGCATCTCAGATAAGTAAGTGCTGCTCTCTCGGAAGCTGGGTCATGATTTGAACCAATACTTCTCGCACTTGAACGCACATTGAAAAATCACCCAGAGTTTACCAAATGCAGATTCTCAGATTCCCACTCTCCACCTCTGCTCATTGGATGGATCTGGGACAGGCCTGGGAATCTGCATTTTTAACAAGCCCCACCAAGGTGATCCGTCTGCTTCCCATTTGTGACCAGATTCCTGACATTCTTTTTGGCCCTTAGAGTCTGAGCTTCTATGAGAGCTGCCTGACTTGATTTTCAGATACTTTTTGAAAGAAGCAGGATAAAGCTCTCTATTCCTGGGTTTTTGATAGGGATTTTGGCATAACGGGCCTTCGGTCTCCAAGGAACTTTCCACAAAGGGGGCTCCTGAAGTGTTTTTGGACGGCCTTGGGGCTGGAGGCACACCGGGTCGGAGGCAGAGTGTTGCTTGTTTGTTGTGGATGGGCGGGAAGAACCACGGCATTCTGTGGTCTGTTACAGGGTTCCCGTAACCCCCTGTGGGCATGCACACACATTTGCACAGCCACCTGCTGGAACGAAGGGTCTGAGGCTTCTGCAAGGGCACCTGTACCTGCTTTCCGAGCGCACAGTTCCAAGCAAGTGGGGAATAAAGCTAGTTAGAAGTGGAGTTGGGACCCTGTCACCATTACCATCCCAGCAGTGGTTATTTCTCTGCCCTGCCCTGTCCAGACCTGACAAATGTTCCTTTGTTGTGTGAATTCCTCCATCTCCCCACCACCCTTCCGTCAGAGTCGATCTCTTTCTACATATCACACACACATTCTCCCAGATACATCTTCCTCTCTCTCTGTGACCATCTCCTAAATTTTCTGTTATGTAAATAAAGCACTAAAGATAAAGCACTTGGAAGAGTGCTGCACATAGGAAGAGCGAGATGTGTGCTGGCCATTGTTTACTGTCATATACCACCGGGCACACCTCTTGCTGACCTGGCTCTCCCACACGTCCTCCTGGCAGCCCCCCTCCTCGCCCCCGTCCGTCCGCCTCCCTCACCCACCCTCTCCTCCTCTGCCATTCCCAGCTCTGCGGGGTCTGGCCCTGTTTTATTGCCAGCCCATTTCCCGGCTACACAAAGGGGTCCTTTGTAACAGCTCCTTCCAGATGTTGAGTATTTGGAAAACATTCCGATCAGAAGGTGTTTGTCCTCTAGATGCCCTCAGAAGAGGAAAGAGTCCAGGACAGGGATTCGAGTGTAGCAATCCTAGGTCTCAGAGTTGGGACTCCCTGAGGGAACTGGGGAAAATCATGGCGGCTTTGTAGCATCATTTCCCATCTTCGTCAGTTTGGTCCCACTCACTCACCACTTAACCGAGGTGCAGCGGAGGTCCCACACCTGCCCCTCTCCTGTGTGTGCACCTTCCAGTTGACTGCGCTAGGTCCCATTCCCGTCTAATCTGATCTGACAGTCGGTGAGAAGCGCAAGGTGTTGTGGACTGAATTATGCCCCCTAACATCCATGTGTTGAAGCCCCAGTGTGACTGTATTTGGAGACAGGCTTTCAGGAAGGTAATTAACATTAAATGAGGTCATAAGGGTGGTGTCCTAATCCAATAAGATTGTGGCTTTATGAGGAGAGGAAGAGAGCGCTCTGCTCTCTCTCCCCCATGTGAGGACACAGTGAGAAGGTGGCCATCTGCAAGCCAGGAAGAGAGCTCTTAGAGGAATCGACCGTCCTGGCGCTCTGATCTCAGACTTCTAGCCTCCAGAACTGTGAGAAATAAACGTCTGTTGTTTAAGCCACCCAGTCTATGGTATATCGTTATAGCAGCCTGAGCAGATGAAGACACAAGGCAAGAATTGTGATTCAGGGCCGGCCCCGTGGCTTGGCGGTTAAGTGTGCGCGCTCTGCTACTGGCGGCCTGGGTTCGGTCCCGGGCATGCACCGACTTGCCGCTTCTCTGGCCATGCTGGGGCCACGTCCCACGAGCAGCAACTGGAAGGATGTGCAGCTATGACATACAACTATCTAATGGGGCTTTGGGGGAAAAAATAAATAAATAAATAAAATTATAAAAAAAAAAAGAATTGTGATTCACACTCAAGCAAAATCATAGCTTCAAGGAGATGGGTGATTTTTAAATAGTGGACACACAACCAGAGCCTGGTCTTCTGATTCCAAATCCAACGCCCTTCCATTACAACATGCCTCCTCTTTATCATTTCTTCAAGAAAAAAATAACCTCCCACCCCTTTGGGGAGTTGGTCTGCAAGGTGGTAACTGGGTAACTTTTAATGGCACCTCCTGGCTCTAGTGTGCTCCCTTGCCCACTTTCCCAATGATTCCTGGGAAGTCAGGAAGCTGATTCATAAACAGAGAAATTGAGGCCCAGAGAGACTGGAAATTCTGCCCCAGGTCACACAGCAAGTGAGACAGATGCCAGGGCAGGACTAGAATGTGGCTCCAGCAGGGCCTTTTTCCAAAGGCTCAAGGTTGCAGAATGGTGGGAGGCTCAGTGCTGAGGTTCAGCCATTCCCAGCCGTGCCTGGCCAATGGCCAGGCTATGTGCAGGCTGCACTGGGCATCTTCCTCCAGGCCTCTTGGAAACTCTACCTGGTTATAGGCTAGACCCCTGTGTCCACGGGTCAGCCCCTGTGTGTCCATGGGTCAGCCCCTCCGTATCCACGGGTCAGCCCCTCCATGTCCAGGGGTCAGCCCCTCTGTATCCACAGGTCAGCCCATCCGTGTCCAGGGGTCAGCCCATCCGTGTCCAGGGGTCAGCCCATCCGTGTCCAGGGGTCAGCCCCTCCGTGTCCATGGATCAGCCCCTCTGTGTCCGTGGCTCAGCCCCTCCGTGTCCAGGGGTCAGCCCCTCCGTGTCCAGGGGTCAGCCCCTCTGTGTCCGTGGCTCAGCCCCTCTGTGTCCGTGGCTCAGCCCCTCTGTGTCCGTGGCTCAGCCCACTCTGTGTCCGTGGCTCAGCCCCTCTGTGTCCGTGGCTCAGCCCCTCTGTGTCCAGGGGTCAGCCCCTCTGTGTCCAGGGGTCAGCGCCTCTGTGTCCGTGGCTCAGCCCCTCTGTGTCCAGGAGTCAGCCCCTCTGTGTCCAGGGGTCAGCCCCTCCGTGTCCAGGGGTCAGCCCCTCCGTGTCCGTGGATCAGCCCCTCCGTGTCCGTGGCTCAGCCCCTCCGTGTCCGTGGCTCAGCCCCTCTGTGTCCAGGGGTCAGCCCCTCTGTGTCCAGGGGTCAGCCCCTCTGTGTCCAGGGGTCAGCCCCTCTGTGTCCCTGGGTAAGTCTCCACTTCCTCTGTGCTCCCCTGCTCCAGCCTGGCTTGAGTACTCCATGTTCTTTGTCAGAAGGTGCCACCTTTAACCGCTCTGGGCCTCAGTTTCTCTTTACAAAGTACCCATTCTCCTCCCGAGGGCCTCTTACAAAAAGCAGGGAGAGAGGACCTCAAGAGAGAAGGGCTTGGGAGGTGGTGGGTGTGGGAGGAATCGGGCATAGGAGACAGCTGCTTGGGGAGAGTCAGGTGAAATCGTGGTTCTTCCTCTGACTGTGCAGCTGCTGAAAAGTTGCTTTTCACTTCTGTAGAGTGGGGCTAGTCACGATAATAATACCTAGTTGGGGGTTGTTGGGAGGATCTCATTTGATGCTCACAGTAGGGTGCCCAAACCAGCCCAGACTGCCCAGAACTGAGGTATTTCCTGGGATGTGAGAGTTTCAGTGCTGAAATCAGGAGAGTTCCAGGCACAGCGGGACAAGTTGGTCAGCCTGCCTTAAAGCAATCTTCTAAGGAAGGAGTTATCCTATGTTTTTGAGGCAAGAACTAAATATTGGAAGTTACAGAGGGCCTCTTATAGCTTAGATTATTGACCAGTTTAAATACACCGTCTACCCGCTTCCCACTATCCCTGCATCGTGGATGTTGGCCTTGGCCGTGTCACTTGTTTTGGTCACTGTTAGTGACCATGCCAGGGGCAGAGGCTTCGAGGTTTGGCTTGGTTTGGCTCCTGTGGTCCACCTCAAGAGGAGCATGTCCCAGGTCTCTACTGTCTTGGCTCCAGAAAAAACACAAGTAGAGTGGATCTGAACCCAGCTGTGGTAGATTGTGTTAATGATTAACTCTCTGCCCTGCCTCATGAATGAATCATGCCACCCTGAATCCATGCCCCTTTGCAATGTGAAGTTGCCATTGTGTCATCAAGAGGGGGAGCCTGTTTATCCTGCCCCACCCCCCTCCTTGAACCTGGGCTGGCCACCTTATGGCTTGCTTTCACCAATAGAATGTGGCCCAAGTGATGTGTGTGGGTTTCAGAGGCCAGCCCTTAAGGGGCCGGGCATATTGGACTCTTACTCTTTTGGAGCTCTGAGCCCACCATATTGGGGAAAAGTCAATCTAGTTTACTGGAGATTGAGAGGCCACATAAAAGAGAACCAGGATCCCCAGTGGAGAGCCAGCACCAACCACTGGACATATGAGTGAGGCCAGCTCGGACCGTAGCCACACGAGTGAGTTCAGGTGAGATCAGCAGCAGATCTGCCCAGCCAACCCAAAGAATCATGAGAAAGAAAGAAATCGTTATTTTAACCGCTAAGTTTTGGAGTGGTTTATTATGCAGCGATAGATAACTGATGTCAACTCATAGCCTGGGACCCAAGCTCAGCCAACAGGCATCAAGCCACATTGCCCAGCTGAGTCTATTCCAGATTGGCAGAACCCCAGTCAACCTGCAGGCCTGCAAGTGTGGAAGTAAATGCCTCTTGTCGTAAGACATTGAGTGTTCCAGTGGTTTGTCTGTAACACAGTTGTGCCAATAACCGACTAATACAGGGGGTTTCAAACCCAGGGGAGGGCTGGCTCCAAAGCCCATTCTTAACCAAATTGCGATACTGTGCTGTTGTCCCCTAGGCCACGAAACATCCAAGAAATATTGATCCGGGTGCCCAACGACGTTCCCCAGCTGCCCAGAGATGCCCAGAAACCCTTGGTCCAACCTGGGTCCCATTTCATGGCATTCGTTGTGGAGGCTCTTCCAATAGTCAGAAAAAAGAAAGGAGTGTAAACAATATATCCTTAAATATGAATTAAAATAGCATAGATGGTACCCAGGAGGGCTGAAGCAGAGAGAATCATTAACAGTTGGAGGAATCTAGAAGAAAATACAGGAGAATATGTTCCTGACTTCAGGGTAGGGAAGCTGCAGACTACGTGTAACATCATAACCATTTTGAGGAAGTTCAAAAAAAACTAAGCAACAGGCCGCCTAGAGATCCATCCGTGTGTAGTAAAACCACAATGGAAATAAAAGGAATAACAGACAAAATTCAGCGTGTTTGTCCTTCTGGGGAGGAGCGAGAGGATGACTGGGGAGGGCTGCACACAGAACGTTCGGTGTGGGTCGTGTTCTGGATCTGAAGGAGGGTGGTGGGTTCCAGGTATTCACAGTCCTATTGCACAGAAAGGTGACATGGCACAGGAAGCAGCATAATGGGATGAGTTTGAATCCTGGTTTGCCACTCACTGGGGTCTTGGGCAAGTGACTTAACCTCTCTCTGCCTTAGTTTCCTCATCTGTAAAGTAGAGATTGATGGCAACAGTATCTACCTCATGGAGTTATTAGGAGGAAGTGCTTAAGACAGGCCCCGACACCCAAGTGCAATTAGTTAACAGTTAAACAAATGAGTTACATACGTTAGTTTGTATATATCAACTATTATACAATATATTAGATTGAGGTAGAGGGTATTAATTTGTGCTCATTCGTCAAGTCAACACTGATTAAGCATCTGCTCTGAACCAGGCACAGGGGCTTATGTGGCTCAGCAGCCATAAGCTGGTGAGTTATGTGGCCCAACACCATTTATTGATTTAGAAAGAAAGGGTTTTAATGCTGCCAGTGTTGTTATAAAGACACTCTTTCACTGAGGTATCACGGACAGGAGGGCTGGGGACGCTTCATGGAGGAAGAATCTCGCTCAGCTGCTTCAAACCCCTCTTGGGGTGTGGGACTGAATGAGGTCCCCCAGCTGGTCTTCCATGGCCGTGGATTCCACCTCAGCCTTGAATGGGAGGGATTGTCGTGTTCATGGGGAGGAGCTGGCTCTGGAGTTCAATAATTAATTTGCCACAATTAAACCAGAGACTTCTGTCTCCAGCAGCAGATAAGCAAGCAGAGAGCTAACAAGGGAGGAGGGAGGGGCGGCTTTGACAAACCGGTTGTGAAGGGCAGGCGAGGCTGATTGAGTGTCGATAGGGGCCCGTCATTGCTTTATTGTGGCAATAACGTTGCCATCAGGCATCTGGGGGATCTAGGAAGGCAGGCGTCGGCTGCGGTGTAAGGGGGGAAAACCCAGCCAGGCTTTCTTCAGTCTGCTGGGCCACCAGGGAAGGCTTTGGGGTCCCCGACTTGGGGTTGGTGGTCAGCTCACCCTGTTCCTTCCTGTCTGGGCCTGGGAATAGCTGCAGTGTTGACAAGTGACATCTCCACCGAGAGCCACCTGAAGTCAAGAGAGGACTCTTATGTAGAGATGGTGATCAGCCCGGGGGGAATGCCTTCCCTGGGAAGCGGGGAAGGGAACAGGCAGCAGTAGGTTAGACTCTAGGAAGAACTTTCTCCTGCAGCAGTGATAATCAGAACAGCTGGCGTCTACTGAGTGTGTGCTATGCGCCCAGCACTAGGCGCTCTACGTGAATTCACTAATTCCTGTAGCCACAAGGTAGCTACCTTTGTTAGCCCTCTATAGAGGTGAGGAAACTGGGTCCCACAGAAGTTAAACACCTTGCCCAAGGTCACATAGCTCCAAAGGAGCAGAGACAGGAATTGAACTCAGACAGCCTCTTCTCGAAGCCTCTAGGCTCCATATATCCCAGCTCCCACAGGTGCCCATCACTCAGACATGTTTTAGGACAGTCTTATCTTTGGAATCTTTCTTGGTCCTCTTGTCCTGGCATTAATCAGCTGGTGTGGCCACATACATGCTCATCATACACATGCACACACAACATATGCACACACACACTACACACGCACACACATCACGCAGATACCCCACACATGCATGCACATACATACCACACACATCACACACATACTATACACATGCACACACGCACGTCACACACACACACACACACACACACACACACACACCTTTGAGGAACTGGCATGACATCAATAGACTCATTGACCGGACAGTAGTAGGTTCTCTACCCCAGGGCAGCTGTGGGAAGACTGATGGTCTTCCTGGGATACACCGAGGGTTGTGCTGGACCCAACACTTGGCTGCCAACAGCCACATTGGAAAACAAATCTCCTCCTGGCCCTTGAAGTTGTCCACCCTGGCTGCACACTGGGCCACAGGAATTGGGTCATGCTTCATCTTTGCAGGAGGTCCTTCTGGGGGTAATTTAAACTCCTGAAAGAGATTGTTTAAATGTTGCAGTGGGCTTGAGATGGTGACTGGGGACCGTCCCTGCCTACATTGATTTTATTAAATTGAGGCTCAGTAAGGGTGAGAATCTCGTGTAAGATCATTGAGCTAGTGACTAACAAATTCAGTAGGGACAGGTCAAAACCCACAATGCAACCTCGCAAAGCCCCACCTCTCTGCCAGGGTGGGCAGAAACTCTAAGACAAAGTGACAGGTGCCTGCACCCCCTTGGTCCTGAAATTACTTGGCCTGTCTGTGAGATGATCCAGCAGTGACTAGGGAATGATGGTGTCATTGATGCAGCCCCCTCTTCCTGGGTGGGGGTGGGGGTTGCTCTGTGTTTTTGTTCCCAGAGTTAGTCAAAAGGAGATCAATGCATCCTTACATGCGCCCTTCTAGGATTTTCCTCCCTCATTCATTCTGAGAATGAATGGGTGGATTTATGGAACTGTCATAGGCTGAGGGACTAACTGATAATATGTGCAAAATTAGGGGTGGCCTGGGCTGGGCACTGGGTTCTGAGACATAGATCTAGAGTAGGATTTCTCCACCTCAGCACAGTGACCTTGGGGCTGGATCATTCTCTGTGGTGGGGGGCTGGCCTTTGCATTGTAGGGTGTTTAGCAGCACCCTGACCTCTACCCACTAAACGCCAGTACCACCCGCACCACAAGCTGTGACATCCAAAAATGTCTCCAGACACTGCCCAATGCCCTGAGGGGAGCGGGTAGAGATCACACCCCTGGTGGAGAACCACCGGTGTTGATATTTTAAAATTTGGGGGTACGACTGTCTTCATGTCAACAGTTGCCCTGCCTCTTAGTCGCGGTGCCTTCTCCATCCATCCCCACCCTTCCCACCTGTTCAGTGGGAGTTGTGATGACTGTGGATTAAACCAGTTGCTTTGGGAGTCAGGAGGGGGGCAAAACGCATGCCTTATCTCACAGTGCCTCTACCACTAGCGAATGAGGTGATAATTTCAAGAAGCAAACCATGCTTCGGAGGGTTGGGGCAGGGGAGCTGCAGCAATGGACCTTTCTTTCCTTTCCCCTTAAACGCCGCGTTCTCTGCAAGGGCCGGGAACGGCCCACTGAGGCTCAAGTCCGCTCTGCCAGCGAGGACAAGCAGGCAGCACAAACGCCCCTCTGTGCTTCCTCCAAGGAGAGTTTCCCTTCCTCTGCCCTCCTCCCCCTTCCCTTTTAGAGACTCTTATTTTTTCCATCGGTCCACTTGCCCTGCCATCCCCCCCCCCACCCCCCTCCCCTCATCCTGGTACACCTGACTTATTTATTTATTTACGGCCTGAGTATTTGAGCCGAGGGTTAGTTCGGGTCTATTAAGTTTGCTCCTTTTCCTGCCTGGGAACCCGGGTAATGAGTAACCATAGCGTGCTACAGGCAGCTGTCTCGGACAAACCCAGAGACGCCGCGGGAGCTGCATAAGGGAGCGTTTGTTCTGTCCCTTCTCAATAGTTCCTTGTGCAGGAGTCTGGGTGATGGGAGGGAGGAAGGGAGGGAGAGAGGAAGAAAGAGACAGACTCTAAATCACTGCCCTTTTGACAATTTCTCTCTTCTCTCCTCCTCCCATCCGCCCCCTACCTATACCTATTATCACGCACTTAAGACCTCCAGACCCCTCTCACTGACTCCATGAACCTGGGGACAGGCTCCTCCAAACCTCACGGGGTGCTTTTTGTAGAGTTGTAGATGACTTGGAGCCTGAGGGCTGATTTTTAACATGGGGATGGTTTAGGTGCCCCGGGGCTTTCTCCCGGGCATAGATGAACACAATGCCTATTGTCCTCTAGTTCATTTCATGATCCAATAAATCTCTAGATATCTATTCCCAACCTTGTGTGCCTGGATATGCTATAAAGCTGTTTGAACGGTGCTTTCATAATGCAGTTCAAGTATATTATGGGATTAGTCATACGCCCCACAATCAATGTGGGGCTTATTAGGGCTGTACTTGATTTGTATCACTAATGTAGACAAGAGACAGACCAAGAAATATACTGCATATTTGGCCTTTGGAAACTCTCCCAAGTGATAGTCATAGCCATTCGTTCAGTATGCAGGTATTAAATACATACAACAAGCCAGCTGCTTGGCTAGGTCCTAGGGGCAACTATAGGAACGAACGGGGCATGATCCTTGCTCTCAAGTTTACAATGTGGTAAGGACAATAGGAAAGAACCCATATCCTTGGATTATGGTTATGGGTAGAATGGGATAGACACCCTAGGAGACGTACAAGCGAAACATCTAGGGAGAGTGGAGGAGGGAAAGATCAAAATCTTTCAGGAGCGTGAAAGAAGGCTAGGCTCCAGGAAGTGAAGGTGAAGGGCAGCCTCTCCTCCAGGCAAAGGAAAAGTTTTAACAGAGAAGTTGAGGCAGGCAGGCACGGGGCATGTTTGGGAAACGAGGTGGGCTGGGTAGTTAAATCATGGGCAGATGAATCAAGACCCGTGGTGTGTTTTAGATGAATCAGGCTATGGTGTGTAAGATACATTTAAAGGGGAAGACAGTGATGTGGAAACCAGTTGGAAGAGGATGCCAACTGTCCAGATAGAAGAAAACGAGAAAAGACAGGATGGGCAAGATGGTGAACCATAAGAGAGTAGGGGGCTTAGCAACTGATGGAGAGAACAGAGCAGGAGTGGCCCTGAGCTTTAAGCCTGGGTGACCAGGAGGACGGGACTGAAGAAATATAACAAATCAAGAGGTCCAGTGAAAGAACAGAACTGGGAAGCAAGATGAGCAACGTGGTTTGGATGTATTGCGTCTGAGAGGCCAGCGCGGCACCAAGAGGCAGCTGTCCCATAGCCAGTTGGAAATGGGAGGTCTAGAGCTTGGGTGGGAAGTCAGGGCGGCACTCTCTCCCTAGCTCTCCCCCTCTAACACTTCCATGAGGGTGGGAACATCCTTCAAACATGGGCTGGATCTCTTCTCTTTGCCTGTCCTGGTCCTATTGCCCCCTTCCCCACCCTGCTCTGTGCCCTGAGAGCTGCCTTATCTGGATTGCATCCACAGGCTCTTTTGGCCTCTGGATTCCAGCTGGGTTCAGCCAGTGGAGCCACGGGCAAGAGACTGGAAGGGGAGGAGAAAGTAGCCACAACTCCTGGCAGGTGGTTCTCCCTATGTAGCTGCTCTCTCTAGGTTCTGGAAACAACTGCTCCCCTTGCCCCTCCTGACTTAGTAGGGGTCAAGCCTCACCGCTCTGGCTGGCCCTGAGGCCCTGCACTCTCCCTTGTTGGTTTCCATGAGCTCTACCAACCCCCTTGTATGTAGTGCTTGTCTTAAACTCACTTCAGTCCCCCAAACTGGATGGGCTGTCTGATCCAAGACCCTGACTAATACAAAAACTAAAGAGTCAAAGGACACGCGGAACATGTTCTATCTCTTTCTCGTGGGTGATATTTCTGATCAACAGAGGCCTTCAAAGAAATGGACAAATAATCATTGCAGCTGAGAAAAGCTTTATAAGGTGAAACGATCTACAAATTTTCTAGGTTCCATCCATCATTCTGAACAACAGCGTGGTGGTTCTTGATCTTTTGCTTTTTAACACTTTTAGATTCTTCTCTCTGATACTTTGTCTGCTACTGACTTCCCTAGGGGACTTCAAAGCTTCCTCTTAACACTAAGGCGAGTTGCTGTTCCAAGTAGAAGCCATGCCTTTCGAGACGCTTCCTCTCTTTCCCATGGTGCTGGTAGAGATGGACTCTTTGCTACGGTGGGCCACCTATAAGTGGAACCAGCATTAGCTAAGCAGAAGGGAATTCTAAGCAGGAGAATTTGCCTTTTGCTCGAGTTTATTGAGATTTCTTCCAAAACTTAGAATTTTTAGCTGGAAGGTAGTCTATAAGAATCAATCTATTTTAAAATGCATCATGCACATCATGCTGTGATTGCTTTCCCATCTCAGAGGCTGCTGTGGCTCTCTCTATACGACCTCTTAGCAGGTGGTTTGGGAGTTGAACTTTTAGCTGCAAACGATGGACACCCAAATGGAATTAGCATGGGCCGAAAGACGAATGTATTGGAAGGATGCGGGGGCAAAAATTAAACCCAAACAAAAGAATGAATATCAAAAGAAGGATGGAAAGAATATAGTCCGTCTTCAGAACACATGTGGAACTGTTTTTCTCTGCACATTAGCTTTCTTCGCTCTTGTTGCGGGTCTGCTTTTTTCAGGGCGTGGGGAGAGAAGTTGTTCTCAAAGGAAGGGAGGGGTGCTAGGCAAGTTAATGCTCATTACAGGCATTGTTAAACAGCAATTATTTTTATTTTTTTTTATTTATTTATTTTTTTTTTTATTTATTTTTTCCCCCAAAGCCCCAGTAGATAGTTGTATGTCATAGCTGCGCATCCTTCTAGTTGCTGTATGTGGGACGCGGCCTCAGCATGGCCAGAGAAGCGGTGCGTCGGGGCGCACCCGGGATCCGAACCCGGGCTGCCAGCAGCGGAGCGCACGCACTTAACCGCTAAGCCACGGGGCCGGCCCAAACAGCAATTATTTTTAGAGACAAAGTAATCAGCATTAAGAGACTTTACTAGGCTCAACAAACACCATTGACATAGTCACAATTTAATAGACAGAAGCTATCAGTTAAGCAAATAAATAAATTGGGTAATTGCAGTGTCAATGTAGGAACAACTTGATATTTTCTAATTGCTGATGGATGTGCCTAGTTATTTGATGGGTGGTGATTGAGGCTGCGTGATAACGGACCATAAATGAGATGACACAGGTTCAAGCCCCAGCTTATGTGACCTTGGGCAAGTCACTCAACAAGCCTGACCTTGTTTCCTTATCTACAAAAATGGGGATAACAGCACTTGCACCTCAAAGTGTTGACATGAAACTTGATTGGCATCGTTTGCAAAAGGATGTTACAAAGCCTCTTAGAGTTTAAGATCCAAGAAAGAAGAAAATGATATACAAATCCCAACACTGCCTCAGGTTTCTATAGGCCCTTTGCCCCTCATTGGTTTTCAAAGTCATCCTGCGAAATAAAGAGGGATAGGAAAAATTCGCTCCACGTTTGAGATGGAGTAAACAGATCCAGAAAGGTTGAGTGACTTCTCCAAGATCATAGAGGAGAGTCAGTACCAGAGTGGGCTAGGCGTCCAGACTTCAGCTTGGGGCAGTCGACACGACTAGTTATTATCAAGGATGCCTTCTGTGCATGTGACACAAATCCCGACATAACCTGTGACATGTACTCTTTCACATAGCGAGAAGTCCAGAGGCAGGACAGGCTCCAGGACTAGTCGATTCAATGGATCAATGATGTCATCAGGGACCCGGCTTCTTTCATTTTAGCTCTCCCAGCCCCAGAGCTGCCTTCATCCTAAGGCTACCCATTGGCATGGTTATAAGACGGCTGCTACTGGCAGTTGAGGCTATGTGCTTCCTTGTTCTCAAAGGAAAAAAGAGAGAGAAAAACCTCTCATCCAAGCGAGGAATATGTTTATACATAGTCTCTATACAGCAGTTATACACTGCTGTATGAAGAACTACCCTAAAAGTTAGTGGCTCAAAATCACAAACAGTGATTATATTATAACTCACAGATTTGTAGGTCAGAATTTGGATGAAGTTCAGCTGAACAATTCTTCTGTCTCATGTGGCACCAGTGGGAGCCACTCCACGGTTTTCAGCTGGTAGATGGCTAGTTCCGGGGGTCCAAGGCAGCTTCACTCACATCTCTGACACCTTGCTGGAGACGGCTCAGCTGGGCTGGTGGACCAGAGCACCTACAGATGGTCACTCCAAAATGGTGCTCTCAGATCACTCAGAATCTGGCTCAAGGATCCCAGAGGGGGTGTTCCAAGAAGCTGAGCTCCTTATGATTTAGCTTCGGGAGTCTGGAAATGTTACTTCTAGCACATTTTCTTGGTGAAGTAAGTCATTAATCTCCAGATTCAAGGAGAAAGGAATTAGACTCCACCTCTCAATGAGAGGAGAAGCAAAGAATTTCTTGACATCTTTGTGTATTCTTTGGTCTGATTGGGCCAGTTTATGTCATGGTCACTAATCCCTTTTCCCCCAGAGAGGTAACAGTTGCCAGGGGAAAGCCCAGTGCTGATTGGCTTGAACTAATTAGGATGCTGCTCTGGAGCTGGGCATGAGGTGAGTCCTGGACAAAATCAGAGCTCCACTGAGAAGGAGAAAGAGGGCATGGTGCACAACCCGTAGTACCAACAGAGAGTAGCCTCTCTGCCCCTCTCTGTAATCTTGCCTAAACTCTGATATCAAGGAACTCGACCTAAACACTCATTTCTGGAATAATTAAACCATCTTAGGAGAGATTATTAAGGGGTGCAAGAAATGGAGCGTTGGAAGAGAGAAATAACTTCATGTCTGAATATATACTTCTGTATTTATAAGAAGCTTATGAGGAGAAACATGGAAAAGGTCACATTATCTAAGCCATCTTGACGAATTTGATGAGCTTTTTCCTAGCCTTAAAGGAGGCTCTCCTAACAGTTTTGTGGATAGCGCAGGAGGCGTCAGGACTCTAAACATGTAAAGGGCTGGGACTGATGCTGGGGACAAAATCTCTTTCCTGTCCTGCCCTCCAGGCTCACCGCTGACTGGCCTCTTGGTTAGCCTCTCGCCCAGCACACCCTGTTTCAGGCCTCTTGCTTCTCCTTGTCTTGGCAGTGGCTCCTCAGATGAGTAAGGGAGTGGCTGCCTTCTTTGGACTCCTTTGCACTTGGTTTGGGTTGATTCCAGGACACTCAGCCTGGGCTACCTCACAACCTTCTTTTATGTACATCGCATCCCCCAGTAGACGAAGACCTCCTTGTGTATTTCCCCTTCTGCCCTTATTTTATACTCCTTTCATGCTTCTCTCCTTCTTCATCCTTGCCTCCCTTCTCTCCTTCACTTCTGTCCTCCCTTCTTTCTTTTCTCAATTTCTTCATTGATTAATGAAGCTATTATTATAACAATAGCTAATATTTATTGACCACACACTTTGTTCCAGACACCATGCTAATTGTTTTACATTCATTGTCTTATTTAATCCTTACACTCACACACTCACACACACACACACGCATCAAAAATATGAAGTATATTCTGTTACTGTACCCATTTTAACAAGTAAGGAAACTGACTTACAAGTGACAGAGCTGAAATTCACACTCAGGTGAGGTGGATGCATATTCCAGAACCCACATTCTTAGTAACTCTATTATATTACCTTTTCACATTGTCTAATTAAACACACACATACACACATACCTATTTGGTATAGATTTCAGTAAAAACATAGGTTGTTAAAATAACCAAAAAAGTGGGCCCATGCCTTATTCATTCAATTATTTCCACAAATCTATATTGTTTTCTCTGGGCCAGGCACAGTGCTAGGTACATAGGATCCATTAGAGAAACCTGCTCCCACAGGCAATAAATAATATGTGTGATAAACTAGTAAAGTATAACATCTATTGGAAGTTGACAAGTGCTGTGGAAAAAGAAAAGCAGAGCACTTTTGATGTCATCCTGCTTGTTTATTTTTGTTTTTGTTGCCTGTGCTTTTGGTGTCATGTCCATGAAATCATTGCCAAGACCAATGTCATGAAGCTTTTCTCCTGTGTTTTATCTTGGAGTTTTACAGTTTTGCGTCTTATATTTAAATCTTTAATCCATTTCGAGTTGTTTTTTGTGCATGGGGAAGATGGGAATCCAATTTTATTCTTTGGCATGTGGATATCCATTTTTCCCAAACCATTTGCTAAAAAGACTATCCTTTCCCTGTTTTGTGTGTTCTTGGCACTCTTGTTGAAGATCAGTTGACCTTATATGCATGGGTTTAATTCTGGCTTTCTATTCTGTTCCTTTGGTCTATATGTATGTCTTTATGCCAGTATCATACTGTTTGATTACTGTAGTTTTGTAACATATTTTAAAATCGGAAAGTGTGATGCCTCCAGCTTTGTTCTTTCTCAAGATTGATTTGTCTATCCGTGGTCTTTTTTTTTTTTTTGTGAGGAAGATCGGCCCTGAGCTAACATCTGCCAATCCTCCTCTTTTTGCTGAGAAAGACTGGCCTTGGGCTAACATCCATGCCCA
Source organism: Ceratotherium simum simum (assembly GCF_057802395.1). Classification (NCBI taxonomy): domain Eukaryota; kingdom Metazoa; phylum Chordata; class Mammalia; order Perissodactyla; family Rhinocerotidae; genus Ceratotherium; species Ceratotherium simum. Next base: position 53,710,040 of record NC_141915.1, on the reverse strand, counting down.
TCTTCCTCCACTTTATATGGGACGCTGACACAGCATGGCTTGACAAGCAGTGCGTTGGTGTGCGCCTGGGATCCGAACCAGCGAACCCCAGGCCGCCACAGCGGAGCACACGCACTTAACCGCTTGCGCCACCGGAGCTGCCCCTATCCGTGGTCTTTTGTGGACAGATGAAAGGATAAAGAAATAGTAGTACATACTTACAGAGGAATATTATTCAGCCTTCAAAAGGGAAATTCTGTCATATGTGACAATATGGATAAACTTTGAGGACATTATGCTAAGTGAAATAAGCCAGTCACAGAAAGACAAATACAGCATGATTCCACTTATAAGAGGTATCTAAAATAGTCTAAATGGTAGAATCACGGAGTGGAATTGTCGTTGCCAGGGGCTAGGGGAGGGGAAATGGGGAGTTCCTAATCAGCGGGCACAAAGTTTCTGTTAAGCAAGATGACTAAGTTCTGGAGAGCTGCTATATATGTTGGACCAGCAGTCGACAATCCTGTAGTGTACACCTAACAATTTTTGAAGAAGGTAAATCTCATGGTAAGTGTTCTTACCATAATAACGTAAAATTAAAATAAGAAGAAAGAGAGAAAAGTAGCACAGGGTGGAGAGACTGTCCAGCGCTGGAGGGGCACCATGGCAGTTTGGTTACAATTTTAAACAGGGGCTCAGAGCTCTTTAAAATGGGGACATTTGAGCAAAGATTGAAGGAGGTGACATTTGTGTCTTTCCATTTTGCTTAGTTCTACTTCCCAGTTTAGGACTCTGTTAAATTAGCATTTAGGTGTGAAATAAATATTATTTATTTATTGTTTTTGTGAGGAAGATCAGCCCTGAGCTAACATCCATGCTAATCCTCCTCTTTTTGCTGAGGAAGACCGCCTCTGAGCTAACATCTATTGCCAATCCTCCTCCTTTTTTTTCCCCCAAAGCCCCAGTAGATAGTTGTATGTCATAGTTGCACATCCTTCTAGTTGCTGTATGTGGGACGCGGCCTCAGCATGGCCGGAGAAGCGGTGCGTCGGTGCGTGCCCGGGATCCGAACCTGGGCCGCCAGTAGTGGAGCGCGTGCACTTAACCGCTAAGCCACGGGGCCAGCCCGAAATAAATATTTTTTAATATGATATTACCTATCATTTCTGACTTCTAATTTGTGGCCATTAAAAGAAGTATAAACCCGGGGCCAGCCCGGTGGCTCAAGCGGTTAAGTGCATGCGCTCCACTGTGGTGGCCCGGGGTTCGCCGGTTCGGATCATACTCTTTGCTGTTATGAATAATGCTATTATGAATATCTGCCTATGAGTTTTTGTGTGGACATACGTTTTGAATTCTCTTGAGTATATGCCTAGGAGTAGAATTGCTGGATCTTGTGGTAACACTGTGTTTAATCATTTGAGGATTGCCAGACTATTTTCCAAAGTGACTGGACCATTTTACATCCCCACCAGCAGTATATGAGGGTTCCAATTTCTCCATATCCTCACCAAGACTTATTATTATCACGTCAACTTTAAACAGAGATAGTTTTACTACTTCTTTTCCAATCTGGATGCCTTTATTTAATTTTCTTGCATAATTGCTGTGGCTAGAACCCCCAGTACAGTGTTGAATAGAAGTGGTGACAGCGGACAACCTTGTCCTCTTCCTGACCAGAAAGTATCCAGTCTTTCACCACTAAGTATAATGTTAGCTGTGGGCTTTTCATAGATGGCCTCAATCAGGTTGAAGGGGACTTCCCCTTCCATTCCTAGTTTGTTGAGTGTTTTTATTATGAAAAGGTTTTGGATTTTTTTCAAATGCTTCTTCTTTGTCAATTAAGGTGATCATGTGATTTTTGTCCTTGATTCAATCAATATAGTGTACTGCCTTAACTGCTTTTCTTATATTAAATCAGCTTTGTATTCCTAGGATAAATCCACTTGGTTATGGTAGGTGATCTTTTTATATGTTGCTGGATTTGGTTTACCAGCATTTTGTGGAGGATTTTTGCAGCTATATTCATAAGGGATATTGGTCTGTAATTTTCTTTTCTTGTGATGTCTTTGTCTTGTTTTGGTAATAAGGTAATCCTGGGTATTACTGGGTAATACCGGCCTCCTAGAATAAGTTGGGAAGTGATCCCTCCTCTTCTATTTTTTGGAAGAGTTTGTGAAGGATTAGTGTTAATTCTCATGTAAACATTTGGTAGCATTCATCTGTGAAGCCATCTAGGCCCGAGGTTTTTAAAAAATTATTATTGCTAATTCAATCTCTTTCCTTGTTATAGGTCTATTTAGATATTCTATTGCTTCTTGGCTCAGATGGTTTTTGAAAATAGGTAGGTTAAAGGTCAATTTGCCAAAATAATTAAAGAGTTGCTCTTTCCATTTGAAATTGCTGCTGTGACAGTGTTGAACTTCCAGTGTGGTTTTGAGCGGTAAAACCATGGATGAGACCCTCCCTGCTCCTCAGGGCCTGACTCTGCTGCTCCTCATCTGGGTGAGATGTGGGAGGTGTGGGAAGGTCACTCTGCATCTCCGAATGCCATTTTCCTCATCTGCAAAATGGGTTTAATCACATGGCCCTCAAAGGGTGTTGGGGGGTCAGGTGAGACATCCGTCACATGCCTAGCATGTAATAGACCCTCAGTGATGATTATCTGTTTGGTCTGTCAATATCTGATAAGCACCTACCACATGCTGGGCACTCTTCTAGGGACTAGAGATACAGAGGTGAGCAACACCAAAGACTCTGGTGGTTACATTCTAATGTGAGAGAGACCAAATAAAGAAACATATGAAAGGGTTTAAGGAGCTCCCTGCCTGATTTTAAACCACTGAGAGATGGACATGGGAATCACACAGGCAGAGCCCCGATGTTGGATTCATAATGAACAGAGCTGGGTTGGAGGGCCCGTCTGGCTTGTGACCAGTTGGGCTTTCCTGAGGATTCTGTTCCCTTCCAGCCTAGTCCTTGAGACAGCCGTCTGAGAGGACATTTTGATCTTCAGAGCAGGACTGCTTCTGAGACTCAGTCTCTGATCCTCACCACCTTTAAATGAAGTAGCTACTGCCACTCGAGAAACCTGCCCTGAGGACTGGGTGGGGAAAGAGGGCAGAAGTCTCTTTTCACAGACACACCAGGAGTCAAGGATGTGTCCCCACCCGCTCCGGCCCACGGGGTACTGTGTTAGAAGGTAACAAGTAAGTGAGACACACCTTAGATAGGGCAGTCAAAGGGGGCTTTTTGAAGGAGGTGACATTTGGGCAGAGAACAGAATGATACGAATGAGCCAGACATGCAAAGATCTGGGGCAAGAGGGTATTCCAGGCAGAAGCGACTGCCCCCTGGTATGTCATCTTCTCCTTTCCTTTCTCTTTCCACTCAATCTTTCTAATGCAGACTCCATCTTTCTCAGAACCTCACTGGGCTGGGGCTTTCCAGTCTGTGGCTTCTTTTTTTCTTTTTTTTAATTTTAAAACTTCTTTTTATTGAAGTATAATTGACATACAATATCCTATTAGCTTCAGGTGTATATCACAGTGATTTGATATTTACATATGTTACAAAATGATCACCATGATAAGTCTAGTTACCATCTGTCACCATACAAAGTTGTTACAATATTATTGACTGTATTCCCTTTGCTGTACATTACATCCCCATGACTTAATTATTTTGTAACTGGAAGTTTGTACCTCTTAATCCCCTTCACCTATTTTGCCCAGCCCCCAGGCCCTCCCTCGTCTGGTAACCACCAGTTTGTTTCCTGTATCTTGAGTCTGTTTGTTCTTCTTTGAGACAGTATCTGCTAGTCAAGAACTGAGTCTCAAGTCCTTGAACTCCCACTGACAGCTGGCAGATACAAATGGCTTTCAAGGCATTTACGAGCACCTCGCTGCTGAGATCAATCAGGATTAGGCTGAAAAACAATTTGCCTTTCTTGTTTTCTCTCTGGTTTATTTAGTGGCTGGAATCAGAATTTCCCAAGGAGAATCACAGGATTTATTAACGAGAAAAATCAAGGCTCCTATTTAAACGTTGTGTCTGGTGAGTTACATGCTTCTGAGGGTCACACGTTTACAGCGACTCCCCGAGGGTGCAGCTTGGGTCTGGCAGACATGGGGGTTCTGCCATGCTACATCCCTGTGCCCAGCTCGCGTGGCCTCTGTGGTCATCGGATGTGGCTCAACCCCAGCTTCCAGAGAGAGAAGGCAGCTCTTCTGTCACCTACTGAGGCCCTGACATTTCTTGCTTCCCTTAACCTTCCCAGCTCCTCTGCTAACAGCTTCCTACCCAGGGGCAGTCTTGACCAGGTGAACGGTCCGGTGGTGATCTGCAGGGTGAGAGCAACAGTCCCTGGGACACCTGCCAGTCCTGTTCCTGGGTAATCAGACTGAAGTCTCATTCTCTTTGGCTAGGAAATCCAACCTCACTGGGGATATGCATGTAGGCCATTATTAGCTACCTCTCCTAGATTCTGCCACTGTGTCCCCCTACCCCGTTCTAGCCCTCTAAACACCTGGGTGAAGGAGGACGAGACAGGACTCTCAGTGTTGGATGAGGTAAGCAAGGAGGCTGATTTCAGAACCTCCAGCAAACAAAGCCTCAGTGTTCCAAGGGAAGCCCAGTGTGCACCTCCTCCTTACTGGGGGTAGGAGGAGTGGGGTGGGGCCCAGGCATTTTCCCAGCACTGCTGATTCCCATCACCCACCCTTTTGATCCCCTTCCTGGAATGGAAGAAATGACCAAAGAGAGAAGGGAGGGCATCTCGGGTGAATACCCGGCCCCTTGTCTTTGAGAATATTTGCATTACAAAGCTTCTTGCAAAATCTGGGTAGGGCTTCCTGCTAACCTGGAGGAGCCCTGTGCAAGTCCTGAGCTCTGATTCCCCACCACACACCCACCGTGTCCCCTTTATGGGATGCCATATGTGATTGTGCTAGTTCTGTGAAAGGCAGGAGGTGTGTTCTGGATGGGTCCCGTGCCTTCCACCACTTTGTGCCGGCATGCCTGGGTGTCTGAGGCTTTCTGAAGCCACTCCATTCCCGAGGGAAAATGAGCAGCTTCTTGTCATCTGTGCGAGACGGAGGTTGGGGGTGGCGGTGGAGAGCTGGCTGCCACATTTCACCTGGATAGGAGACTGTGTCATGCCTGTTCTGACAGTGTCCTTTGGCAGAAGAGCACAGCTGTGCTTGTCTTCTGTCATCCCCCAGCACACACCACTTTTCCACACCCGAGCCTCTGCCCCAGTCACCTCTGCATCATCCTTTCACCAAACTTCTCCGTCTGCTTTTAAAGCCAGAGTGGAGTCCAGCTCCTCCAGGAAGCCTTCTCTGACTATGCGCTTTGCTCACACTGCCATCTCAGATATGTAAGTGTGTGCACCAGCTATGAGCTAGTTTTGATCAGTTTTCTAATTTGTCCTCTCCTTGGAGAAGGCTTTCCAAGTCAGACCCTCTTTTTCCTCTATTATAGCCTTTTCCTTTTAGTCCTTGTTTATTTCTTTCCTTACTTATTTCTTATCACAATCTGCAATTATTTAATTTGGTTATTCACTTACTTATTGTGTGTCTCTTCTGCAAGGACAAGGACCTTGGCTGTCAGCTTTGTGATTATACCCCCAGTGCCTAACATAGTGCCAAACAGATGTTTGTTTAATGAATGAGTGGTCCCCATTGTTCACTCCAGAGACAGAAAGCTACAGACTCCCATTCTTCATAGCACTTCTTGGGCATACATTATCCTTTTTATATGTGGTAACACCACCAACTTCAACCCCCCATGATGCCATAAACAGTCAAAAATATGGACTGGTAGAATGATGTTGGCGTAAAGGTGCAGGCCAACTAATTCTACCAGCTTATGCAGCTGGCTGTAATATCAAGCTTTTGGGTGAAGCCTTGTGGGTGAGACTTCTGGGGATTGATTCAGGACAGTGTGGGGAATGAGGACGTGTGTCCACCTGAAAGAGCACCATTTGCCTGCATTTACTTTGTTAGCAGTGTAAGCTTGTCAGTCAAATGAAACCAGCGATGTTGACTGAGCCCCTGTTGAGGGGATTACAAAAAAGCATGTGATATCCACCTTGACCCTAAGACACTTAAAATTTATTGGAGGAGCCAGAAATATACATGTGTAAACAACCAGTGGTGAATGAGAGCATATTGTCAATGTCAAATGCACGGCGTGCATAACAGTGCAAAGGAAGTTCTGAGAAGACAGCCATCATTGGAATGGGGTGGTAAGGCTCCCAGAGGAACCTTGAAGGACACGCCTAGCACAGAGCAGGGCTTTAGAGGAGCTACTCAATTAGAACTAGCCCGGCAAAGTCTGAGGAGCATTCCTCAGGAGATGGAATGGTGCGAGCAATGGGAGGTCATCAAAAGGGGAGGTTATAAGAACCTGAACTAGGATAGAAATAATGGAATAATGGAAATAAGACATTTCAAAGCATGAACCGGAAAGACTCAGAGAGGTAGAAGGGATAGAGCAAAAGAATCAAAAATGATTTGAAGATTTCAACCCTGATGTCTGGGAGACTTAGAAAATCATAGGCATGAATAAAGAATCTAGAAACACAAACCAATTTCTGGATGGCGTCTTACTTTGGATTCTTCTCAAAGCAGACATGTATATGGGTGTAAGTAACTGATTTGAGAGTTTATCTTTGGAAGCACAAGTGAAGGATGAGAGAGCGAATCAAGAGGGAGCAAAGTCAATAAATGGTGGGTTAATGAGAGGTTCTGCCGTGGGCAGACAGGGCTGACTCTTGCTGGAGACCCTCTGAGCAGCTGGGTAGAATAAACTTCAGAACTGTCAAATTGAAGGATAGAAAAGATGGGATATTTATCCAACAACTCCCTTCTCTCATTGCTTGAGGGTTGTCCTTGGAGGGATTAACCCCCTGGCACTTCTGAGATGCTCCTACCAAGAGCTGAACAAGCCCCAGGAGCACGCCCAGGGGCATCAGGAGAAAGAAATACAGGAGCTACAGCTGGCTGAGGCAGGAAGCAGTCACTTGTAGAATTGCCCACTGGGCTGCAGAAGAGTTCAGCGGCCGGGGAACATTAGGCGAGGCATCACAGCGCATGGGTCAAGATGCTTGTTCTTAGACAGCCTGAGGTTGGGGTCATGTGGAAACTTCCACAAGGCAGCTGGGAGACAGACCTGGAGTTGAGCGAAGCTCATAGTGGGCAGGATTTGGTGTGAGAGTGGACAAGGCACCAAAGGAGGGAGACGAGTGGACAGCTCAGCACCAGAGCCTGGGATGTGTCCCACACTTAGGAGGTGGGCATGGGAGCTCAGTCAGTAAACAGAGCAGAGACCTAGTGCCTGGCACACTATTGCAAAAGCCAAGGGAGGAAGGGATTTCAGGGGGGAAAAAAACCTGCAGAGAGGGAGAAACTATGAAGATCTGGACCAGCTCCCTGGATTGGGTGGTTAGGAGGCCCCTGGGGACCTGGAGGGGGCATTTTTAGTGTGGAGTAGAGGTAAGAGTCAGAATGTGGGGACCCAAGAGGTGAAATGCTCCCCTGGAGGCAGAGGAGGGGCCAAGTCCACTTGATAAAGCCTGGAGGACGGAAGTAGGAAGTAGGAAGGGGCCGTTTGGCTGTGGGCAAGTTACTCTGAGTCTCAGACATCTCATCTGGAAGACAGCAATGATCTTCTTTCCTATCTTTTAGGGCTACTGTGAACATTAAATATTTAAATGCTTGGCACAGAGTCCGACATTGAGTAAGTGCTCAATGAAAGGTTTTTTTAATCGTTTATTATTGAGAATTGAGCACGTTTGAAGGCAGAAAGGGAGCAGAAGATGATGATCGTGTGACATGAAGAGAGAGGTCTGGGCTCTGATGATCCCCTCACATGATTATACATGTGACCACACACATTTCGAATTGTCCGGAAATCTAATGGCCTGGCTGACCGTTTCTGAAACTTCTTCTTGGTTCTAGAGCACCGACTTCCACTAAATGATAGCATTTTTTGCTGAAATATGTCTGGGTTTGCCTGTCTCTTAGTTATTTTAATCTCTGCCTCGAGCATAGAAAGCCCAGCAACCCGGATTTTATAATTAGAGCCCATAGATATGCCCTCTCACGTTTTTTTCTTTTTTTAACCTTATCTTTTTTTTGTGAGGAAGATCAGCCCTGAGGTAACACCCCTGCCAATCCTCTTCTTTTTGCTGAGGAAGACCGGCCCTGAGCTGACATCTATTGCCAATCCTCCTCCTTTTTTTTCTCCTTTTTCTCCCCAAAGCCCCAGTAGATAGCGTATGTCATAGCTGCACATTCTTCTAGTTGCTGTGTGTGGGACGCGGCCTCAGCGTGGCTGGAGAAGCGGTGCGTCGGTGCGCGCCCGGGATCCCAACCCGGGCCGCCAGTAGCAGAGCGCGCACTCTTAACCGCTAAGCCAGGGGCCAGCCCCAGAAGACACAGATTCTGACGCTTGGGGTGCCGCCTGAGATTCTGCATTTTGAAACAAGCTCCCAAATGGTGCTGATGCTGCCTCTCTGTCCAGTAGAGCTTTGTGCAGTGACGGAAATGTTCTATATCTGTGCTGTCCAATACATTAGCCACTAGCCACCTGTTGCTATTGAGCACTTAAAATGTGGCTAGTGCAACTGAGGAATTGAATTTTAAGGTTTATTTACTTTTAATTAATCTAAATTTAAAGAGCCACATATGAGCCTGTGGCTACTGTATGAGGCAGCGCAGTTCTCAATTGCAAACTTTTCAAGGGCTTGGACTATGTCTTATTGATCTATGTATCATCTTCAGGATTTGCATGTTGTGGGAATAATTATGATGACAATAATAATGATAATAACACTTACATTACACTTATATTGTGCAGTAGGGACTCCTTTCAAGTACAGTATCTTATTAAAGCTCCCTAATGGTCCTATTATTGACTACACTGAGCCTATATTTACTGAGTGCATGCTTTGTGCCAGGGGCTGTCTCAGATATTTTCCAGGAATTAACTCATTTGTGCCTTGAAACAACCCTATGAATTATCCCCATTCTACAGATGATGGCACTGAGGTACAGACCCATCAGTTCCCTGCCCACATCACTCAACTAGACAGTGACAGAGCTGGGCTTTGAGCCTAGGATCTAGTCTGGCTTGGATCACCCACATTTAACCTGAGGCTTCGTTGCCTCAGAATGTACCTACTTACATAGATTTTCACTTTTTAACAGGTGAAATGATGGAAACTTAAAGACTTTCCCAAAGGCATGACCGCAGACCAGTGCCCATCTACCACGTCTTATGTATGTTGACTGAGGGAGACGTGTTGTCTGGCTCCGAGCACTCACGTCCGAAGCCAGGTCCCACCGTCATGCTGGCCCCCCTCTCCTGCACTCGGGTCCTTTTACACCTATCGCCTTCCTCGTCACTGTTGCAGGACCTTTGGAAACATCTCCTTTCAACAAGGGGGAGTAGAATGGGTGATGAAAGAGCACGAGCGGGACAGGGAGCAGGCAGAAGGGAGGACAGGAGACCTGGAGGACTCACGGGATCGCTAACATTTATTGAGTGCCCATTACTGGCAGGACACTGTGCCGGCTACTTCCTACCTGTTCAACCACATTCTTATGCCAGCTCGTGCAGAGCGCCTTCTCTTCCTGGAACAGACCCCGGTGCAGCGGGTACACGTGTAAAACGATTCAGCCCCTGCTGCCGGAACGTTTATAGGCATGCTCTCTGGAACTGTGGAGTAGGGTGGAGGTGTTTCTGAGACAGGGCTCTGGGTTTGAGCCCTGGCTCTGCTATTTATTTGCTCTGTGACATTAAGCAAGTTGCTTAACTGCTCCCAGCTTTGATTTCATCTCTAGTATAGGGTTAATATAGCACCCACTGTTGGCATCCTGGGAGATGATATGACATGATACGTGGTAACTGTTCAGGACAGTGCCTGACCACAGCAAACTCTCAGAAAATGTCAGCGCCTATGACATTGGTATTGGCACTACCTGTAAAAACAAGTGTGCATTGGCGCCAAGAACCCCATTGCAGGCACCACAGTTAATTTCCAGATGCCCAGTAAGCCTCTAGTATGTGCAATACTCTCAACAATGTAGACAGGAGGATCGTGATACAGACGAATAAAATGCATGACCTCAAGAAACTTTGTCTGAAAAAGAGTCAATGTACTTGAAGATTGAATGGCATTCTCTTAGGTAGTGGGCATCTGAGAGGACTTCATGGAAGAGGTGGCATGTGAGCTGGCCTTGAAAAGTAGGTGGAAGATGGGTACAAAACTCCATAGGCAGAGGTGAAGGGCGTCCTGCGGAGAGGAGGCACTAGGAGCCCCAGCGAGGACTGGAGGAGTCTGAGGGCTGCTTGGAAACAGCAAATATTCCAGTGAGCTTGGAGTACAGGGGGTTTGTTGGTGAGCATGAGAGACACAAATGAAAAGTAGGTTGATGTCACACTGTAGAAGACTTTGATGCCAGGCTGTCCAGTTTACACGTGATTTTTGTGGGCAGTGAGGGTCTTCCGGAGGATTATTCCTCCACCATTTTCATTTGTCTTTACTTGAAATTTAACATGCTAATTCTAAATTTAAATGGAAATGCAGAGGTCCAAGAATAGCCAAGAAAGCCTTGAGGAAGGACAAAATGGATGAAATGTCCTGCCAAATACTACGATATCAGAATTTTATGAGAATTGAAGCAGTGTGATAATGGTACAGAGTTAGAAAAATTGACCAATGGAACAGAATAGAGAGCAGTGAACCTGCCCCCAAAATGTGGAAACTTGGTACATGAGAGTTGATATTGTAACTGTTTTACCACCCTTATGTGGGTGAGATATTTATAAGGGTTGTATATATATTTTTTAACTTTTAAAATAACGTTTCAATTTTAGAAGAGATTTACAGAACAGTTGCAAAGATAGTGCAGAGCGTTCCCATATACCTCATACCCAGTTCCCCCCATTAATAACATCTTTTATTAGTATGGTACACTTTTAACAATTAATGAATCACTATTTATACATTATTATTGACTATATTCCATACTTTATTCAGATTTCCTCAGTTTTTATCTAATGTTCTTTTTCTGGTCCAGGATCCCACATTACACTTAGTCAAGTGTCTCCTTATGCTCCTCTGGGCTGTGACAGTTTCTCAGACTTTCCTTGTTTTTGATGAACTTGACAGGTGTTTTTTTTTTTTTTTTGGTGAGGAAGCTTAGCCCTGAGCTAACACCTGTGCCCACCTTTCTCTACTTTATATGTGGGACACCTGCCACAGCATGGCTTGATAAGCGGTGCATAGGTCCTCTCCCAGGATCCGAACCCATGAACCCTGGGCCGCCGAAGCAGAATGCGTGAACTTATCCACTATGCCATCAGGCTGGCCCCGACCTTGACAGTTTTAAGGGGTACTGCTCAGGTATTTGTAGAACATCTCTCTGCTGGAATTTTCCTCATGATTAGATGACGAGGGGTTACTCTCCCCTCCTTCCATACTTTACTCTTGGAAGGAAGTCACTGTGGGCAGCCTGCACTTAAGGAACAGGGAGTTCTGCTTTACTTCCTAAAGGGCAAAATGTCTACATAAATTTTTGGAATGCTTCTGCACAGATTTATTTTCCCTTATATACTTATTTATTCAATTATCTAATTATATCAGTATGGACTTGTGAATACTTATTTTATACTTTGGATTATAATCCAATATTACTGTACTTATTTTGTTGCTCAAATTGTCACCCAACTTTGGCCACTAGGAGCTCTTTCAATTGGTTTCTGTATCCCTTTGATATACCCCATCATTGTGGGGGTGTGTGTGTGTGCGTGTGTCTTCCTGCTTTCTTACATTCCGGCACTACGAGATGCTCCAGGCGCATCTCGTGTATTTCTTGCCCCAGTCCTAGAATCGGCCATTTCTCCGAGGAGCCCTGGGTCGTTTTATTGGACAACGGTGTTAGAAACAAACCATGGATCTGGTGTTCATTGCTACTGGGATGTCATTGCTTCTAGATCCTCTCAGCAGAGAGAGCAGGGAGTTAAAAGTAAGCATACTAACCCATGTGTACTCACATATCTATAAATATCCTCCAGGACTGTGAGACAATATATCTGTTGTTCTAAGCTACCCAGTTTGTACAGATGCCCTAGAAAACTAAGGCCCCACCCTCCTCTTCAGTGTGTCCCCTTTCTTTCATACCCTCAGTGTTTCCTCCACACAGATAATTCTCTGCCTTCCTTTGTTGTTTTGTGTTTGTGTGTCTTTTTGTTTGGCTACTTCCTACCCACTCCTTCCACACTCAGCTCAGACACCAACTCTCTGGATGCCTTGGCTGCTGTCCCCAGGCACCGTTAGGTGCCCCTGGTCCATACAGCCTCTTTCACATCCACACAGTTGCAATGGTGCTGCTTCCTCCTCTCACTTGACTGTGACTTAGGCACAAAGGCCAGCCTTGAGGGAGGAGTCCTGCCTTTGTGCTCCCAGTGTGCACAGGCGTCGAACGAATAAGGAGGCGGCTGCAGAAACTGAGGCTGGCTAAGAGCAGTGGCAGCTCCAGAATTTTAGTCTAGGCCAGTCTCAGGGTGGTGATTGGTTTGCCGAAGTGGAGCCTTGAGGCCAAGTTTGCTTAGCACTTAACAAGTGTAAGGAAAAAACAGTTCTTCATCTTAGAGATGGGGAGATCAGGCCACCGTGTGTGGGCCAACAATGACGGTGGTCACCTCTCTCTACAGAAGCAGACACTAATATCCTCCACCTGCGTCAGAAGAAGAATCTGAGGCACACATGGTAACTCCTCCATGAAGGTCACACTTCTAGTTAATGGCCGGTGGGGACTGCAACCTACCTGGGTTTGTCTGACTCCAGGGCCACCAAGGTTTGTCATCCCGGGTGGCATTTAGGGTCTTGGTGGGACCCATCTTATGCACAAAAGCCAGCCTAGACCTAACGAAGCTGACATCCCAGCCTTATCTGCGAAGAGAGGGCGCAAGCTAGCACGGCTGTTGGGCAGGCCCCAGTCATCCCTACCTACGCTACTCTGCATTTGTTGTGACTGGGGAAACAGAACTACATCTCCCAGGAAGCAGTTCGGCCCCCACCGTCCACTCTCCGCGCTCCGCCCACCCTGTCCCGCCCCTCCCCGCCACGGGCCCCCGCTGGTATATAAAGGCCGAATGGCCCAGCCTCCGGCAGAGCGCGGAGGCGGCGCGGGCCCGCCGAGCAGTGGTGGGTCTTGGGGGATGCGGTCACTACAGCTGGCAGCCGCAGGTCTGCGCCTCTCTCTTGGGCCTCTGTAGCCCCGCGGAGGCCCACACAACGCCTCCCGGGCCCCGCGGACCTGCAAACCCGGGGCCGAGAGCGGATTTGTCTTGGGCGCTTTCCTGGGTTTGGCAGAGGGGTTCCCGGCGGGGATCTCTGGGTTTGAGTTGGCGATGCGCGGCGAGGAGCTGCGTCCGGGCTGGGTGCTCTCCGAGCGCGAGGAGGCGGGATGCGCTCGCGGAGGACTGCGGGACTCTCTGCAGCCGCCCGCGTTGCGCGCTCGCCCCCCGGACCCAGGAATGCGGCTGCTTGGGCACCCCTGCCAGCGAACTGCACGCGCTCTCCGCGGATCCCGAGCGCACAGGCCGGCTGCCGGCGCTTTGGCCTTGGATGGAAACTGGGGAATGGGATGGGGGGCTCCATACCCCCTAACGTGGATTACTTGGTGCATATCAGCCGGGCTCAGAAGACCCAGGACTTCGTCACCACCTGTGGATTGATTGTACCTAACAGTCGGGACGCTCACCTGGAGGTAAGTTTCCCTGCTGTTCCAGGGAGAGGATTTTATTTGACATTTTTTCCCCTCGACGTCGCTTTCTGAAGATCTCCGGGTTCTGGGTTGAAATTTTTGTTGTTGTTATTGACATCTTTTCGGAGGTCGTTTTGGCCATCCCTCTGCCTCCAGGCAGAGCTGATTCGCCCGGGTCGCGGTGGTCAGCGCCCATCCTGGGCGTTCTCGGTCCTCGCCCTTCAGTCGCCAGCGCCGCCAAGCCGCTGGCTGCCCCGGGGGACCGAGCCCCAGCCTGGGGAAAGGCCCCGTGTCCTCGGCGCACCCGCGGGGCCCTTTGCGCTTACCTTTACGCCTCGTCGCCCTCCCGGGCCCGTTACTTCGGGAGCTCAGCCGCCTTGGTGAGCCCTCGGCGCCTGCCCACTGGCGACCCAGAATGAGACTGGGGCGCAGCGCTTGGAGAAGGCGACCCGGCCGAGCCCCTCTCGCCGTTGCGGGCGGGGGACGGGGTTGTTTCTGGATGTCTCTGGTCGTCGGCCCTTTGGTGAGCAGCTTTTCTGCAAGGACTGGGCCGCCCGTCAGGCGGACGGGGTGGTGTGGGCAGGCTCTTCAGATGGGTGGGAGGTGGCAGGAATTAGGTCCAGTGCGTCCACCGGCGCAGCCCCCAGCGAAACCTGTTAATGGAAGACGTTTCCTGGCCAGCGTGGGGAGAGGGCTGTCTTGAGTCCTGAACTGAAGGCAAACCGCTCCTGTATCCATAGCTCCCTTCTCTCCCTGTTCTTTTGTGACGGCGCTGTTTTGGGCAGCGCGGTGCCTGTCACTGAGTAGGCGCGGAATAAATGGTTGTCGTGTGAATGACTGAGCGAATCCACCATGATATTCAGATGAAGCAGGGTCTTCCTTTTCTTTCTTTCTCCTTGGCACTTGACCTCAAGTCCAGGACTTTCCTCCTGAAGATGGTTTCCTGGAGATGCTTTCCCAGATGTGGGATTCCCTCCCTTCCCCCAACCCTCTTGGTAGCCGGTCTCTGATGATCCATTTCCCGCCCAGAAGTCCCTCCTGCATAGAAAACTTCTGGAAACTGTCACGGTCTCTCTGGGTCTGTGATCAGGGTGCCACTGCCTCCAGTGAGCACCTGCTTGGGGAAGAAGGGAGGGCCGGGCACCGCAGGAGGAAGAAAGGTGATGTGTGTTGGTACTGCCCCCTCCCCCAGGAGCCTGTGCCTCTGGCCACACCCTGGTGCAGCCTTCCCTGTGGCGCTTCCCCACCCTCTCCCCCTGCCAGACCCTGGGAGAGGAACTGTTGAAACTGTCCCACTGATGACCCACAGCTCACCTCTCCACCCCTTCTGATTTTAAAAGTAATTCGTGCTCTTTCTCTCTCTTTTATAGAAAACTACAAACAAGTACAAAAAGCAGGAAAAAAACCACCCAATTCCCACAGTAATGCTGCAATTTGACATATTTCCTCACTGCTGAAATCCTCAATATATACAGCTTTGTTTCCTGCTTTTTTCTCCTGAATTTTATTTGCACGTTGCCCCATGTAATGATGGTATTACGCTGCAGGCATTGAGTCATAATTTGCTTGACAATTCCCCTATTGTTGGACACTAAGTTATTTCCAAATTTTTACCCTTAGAAGTAATGCATTGGTGAGCATCTTTTGTATATAAGGATTTGTCCACATTTTGGATTATTTCCTTTGGAAAATTCCCAGAAATCGCTATCTTTGCTTTAAGTCAGAGTCATGTCTAAAGTCAAAGGAATGTCCCTCCTGGTGGACATTTCCGAGATGGGTTTGGAGGAAGAGAGCACCACTTATCCATCAGATAATCCCGTATCTGGAGCCAGAATCCAGTAGGCACTGGGAAAATGCTTGCTGAGTGAATGCAGTGATTTTTGTTTTGCTTTTCCTGCATCAAAGACTTGACCAGCATTGGTATGAGAATAGCTTAAACTTTGCCTTCAGGACTCTGATGTAAATCATTTTAGCAATACCATAGATTAAGATTTACTAGGCAGCTCGATTAAAAATGTTGTCCTTTTTTTAAAATTAACTTTTCATTTTAATATTAATCTAGATTTACAGGAAAGTTGCAGAAATAGTACATGGAGTTCCCGTGTGTCCTTCACCCAGCTTCCCTAAATGTTAACATCTTACACGTCCACAGTGAGCTGATCAAACCCAGGGGATTAACAAGGATAGACTACTTTGAACTAATCCACAGGCCTTATTCAAATTTCTCCAGTCGCCCCACTAATGTCCTTTTTCTGGTCTAGGATCCAATTTGGGATTCTGCATTGCAGAACATACTGTCTTATAAAATGTGGGAGGTGAGAGGGGCTCAGCAGATCTTTTTTTTTTAAACCACTTGATTTGAGGTATGATTGACACACAAAAAGCTGTACATATTTTGTGTCTACAACTTGATGAGTTTGGTGATACGCCTACCCCTTGAAACCATGACTACAATCTATGCCATAAACATATCTATCACCTCCCAAAGTGTCCTCTCACCCTCTTCATTATGTTTTTGGTGATAAGAACACTTAATAAAAGATCTACCCTCTTAGCAAATGTTTAAGTATGCAGTACAGTGTGGTTAACTACAGGCACAGTGCCGTAAGGAGAGCTGGGACTTACTCATCTCAGTGGACCGTCTTTATTTGGAGAGGGTTTAAAATTGAGAAGTCTCATGTGTCTTCTTCCTCAGGTTAACTAGCCCCTCCTCCCTGTTTGTGGCCTGCAGAGTAGATGAGATCCGCCTGGGCCAGGAGAGGACTCCAGGAGCCCCACCTGAGTGGGAGAAGCATCTCTGTGTCCTCCTTCCTTCCTTCTCCCCAAACCTCCGCTGGGAGTGAGTCGTTTAGTAAAAATCGGGTTATAAGCTGATCTGTCCCAGCATGTCTTCTGAGGGGTAGGTGGATGGATGACTTCCGGTGTGCGTGAGAGCGAGCCGCCGAGCGCCCAGTCCACTGTTGACGAAGCCTGCGTGCAGTGTCTGTGCGGTGACTCACGCCGGCCTGAGTGGCAGGTGTGTCGGGGTGCGAAGTGTGTAAAGACAGCGTTTCCTGCTTATCTAGGCAGATTTAAAGGAACATGGGCTTCTGCTCTTCTCTCAGAGTGGATTTACGGTCTTGTCAATGTTGGGCTAGGAGGTGATCCTCCTTTTCTTTAGGGGACATATTTCTCCCAAGAAGAGTGAGGAGAGGCAGCCTGAAGGCGCTTTTGAAAGCAAGTGAGGAGGATAGAGGCTGGCCCAGTGCCTTTGCATAAGAGAGTGCTTGTGTGAAGTTGAGGAGACCCAGGGAAGAGGCCCTTCTCCGGGGCCTACGACAGAGACCACATTGGACTAAACCTTCCGCTGACAGTACCCACGGAATTCTGGGTGTCCGCTTCCAGGGTCCCTCTGTCTCCTGCAGCTCAGAGTGGTTGCCCCAGAGAGTGTCGGTGATGTTTCTTTGGGATAAGGAAGTTTTGAGGTTACTTAAATTTCAGCAAAACAGACTTCTATTGTACAAATAGAGTTTCTCTGTTACTGTTAGGGTATGGTCGCCTGGACTGGACTTTTCTTTTCCTCTTTGAGACACTCCAGCCTCCCTATTCCAGCTTGTGAACTGACTGATGCCCACTCTCTCCCTCGCTCCCTCTCCGGTTGCACTGGCACAGACGTCTTCTGTAACCAGCCCACTCCAGTGAGGATCATAACAGGAAGTCTCGGTGGGAGAGGGGTTGGGGATGTTGTGACTGAACAGTTCTGGAACAGCCCTTCTGTCTACACCTGCCTTGTCCCTCTCCTCGGGGACTCCTCATGGGCCCTCCCTTCTCAGGAGCTACAGCTCTTCCCACATCAGTGGGGGCCCGGATCAGACTGCACACTTGGAGCTCCGCTAGTCCCCAGGCCTTCAAGTTGTGGTTTGCGTGAGAATTAGTTACTTGGAGAACTTAGTAAAAATGGGTATTCTTAGTATCCACCATCTCTTCCCTCCCCCCACCTTTAGAAGTTCTGTTTCGGTATGTGTGGGGGTGGGGAGAGCTCAGAGATCTGCATTTTTAACAAGCTCCCAGACCATTCCCATACAGATGGACATGTTAAGGAACAGGGAGTTGACTGACTTCTTGGCCAGCTAAAGCCCTAATTGAGCCTTTTCCCGTTCAAGCTTACCCAGCCACAAAGCTTCTCTCTTTCTCTTCCTCCAGGAAGCCTTCCTGGCTTGCCTGCACCTAGTCTGGACCCCATGTGCACTTATTTGGGGTTTGTTGGTGCAGGTTTTGACATAGAAGTCTTGCAATCAGGTGCCCTTTGCACTTGGTTAAGACAGAAGTGGCTGCATTTGGGCAAACATGAAGGAACCGCAGTTCTAGGCTTTAGGAATAAGATCTGCAGTCTCTCCCCTCAGGTTTGTGAGTGCCCCGGAGCTTGGAAGATGCCCTTTAATAGCTTCCTGGCACATTTATCTGTGAGCCCCCCACTCACACTGCTCCTTCTGTTTCTGGCCATTGTGGTCCTCGGCGATGTCCCCTGTCATCATGGAGCTGGTTGGGGTCCTCCACACCAAGTTTGCACCCCCTCTCCACATGATAGATGCACCCAGCTCACTTTACGAGAGGACGGGAGTGGTCCTGGATGAATTGGAACTATGCCACTGGCTAAAGATGCTCCATTCAGACTCCCTTGAGCTCCCTTGCTTCACAGACTAGGTCTGTGCCTGGAAAAACGTCTGTGCAAAACCAATCTTGGTTGATCACATGATACGAGAAAGGCCTGGAGGGAGCCTGCAACCTGGAGGAATGCTGACGTGTTGAGTTTCTGTCAAAGAATTCTTTCTGTCATGTGAATCATCACCTCCTCCCGTATTTGGTTTGTTGGTACAGGTTTTTACATAGAAGTCTCGAAACCAGGTGCCTTTTGTAGTTGGTTAGGAGAGAAGTGGCTGCAGTTCTGGGTCCCCAGAAACAAGTCAGACCTTCGTCTCTCCCCTCAGGTCTGTGAGGCCCCCAGTTGTTTGGAAAATGCCTCTAAGAGGGTCTGAATTTAATGGTTTTCAGACCCACTTCCTTTGCCTAAAAAGCGGGCCCTTGACCTCATTTCCCTTTAGCAATTCCCTTCCCTCTCCTTTCCCTGGACTGAGAAGCCTGAGTGAGATGGGAAAGAGCATCTCCGCCCACCCGGACCCACTAACTCAGTAGGGATGTCAGCCAGGCCTGCTGAGCCATCAGTGGAGTGGTCCCTTTTCTTAATGATAGACGTTTTTTTTTTTTTTTTTTAAGATTTTATTTATTCATTTTTTTCCCCCCAAAGCCCCAGTAGATAGTTGTATGTCATAGGTTCACATCCTTCTAGTTGCTGTACGTGGGGCTCGGTCTCGCGTTGGACGGAGAAGTGGTGCCTCGGGGCGCGCCCGGGATCCGAACCCGGGCCGCCAGCATCAGAGCGCGCGCACTTAACCGCTAAGCCACGGAGCCGGCCCGATAGACGTGTTTTTAATCATTTGCTTTAGACTTCCTCTCTTGTTAATTCTACAAATGCCGAGTGCCTGCTGGATGGTTCTTTAGACATTGGTGCAACTGCTGTGGTTCTTCTGCACGTGGGCTCTGGTGGTCTTCGGGCCCGGCGGGAGCTGGCTTGACTTAGCAGCCTTGCTTGGGGAGGGGCTCTGTTGTGCTTTGAGCATGGAAAGGAAGGTGTCTGGGAGGCTTGCCTTTGAGGACAGATTCTTCGGTATCTGAGTGAAACCCTCAGGAGCTCTAAGTGACAATTATCATTTCTACAGTTGTGCCTTCTTAACTAGTTTGATTTTGTTTTCACCATTCTTTTATTGTGGTAAAATGTACGTAACATAAAGTTTACCATCTTAACCATTTTTAGCTGTGCAGTAAATGACATTAAGTCCATTCACATCGTTGTGCAACCTCACCACCATCCATCGCCAGAACTTTTGCATCATCCTGAACCAAAACCCCGTGCCTGTTAAACACTAACTCCCCATCCCCCCTCCCCCAGCCCCTGGCAGCTACCACTCTGTTTTTCTGTTTCTATCAGTTTGACTACTGTAGGTACCTCATGTAAGTGGAATCATACAATATTTGTTCTTCTGTGTCTGCCTTACTTTTTTTTAGCATAATGTCTTCAAGCTTCATCCCTGTTGTAGCATGTGTCAGAATTTCCTTCCTTTTTAAGGCTGAATAATATTCCACTGTATGTATGTATCACATTTTGTTTATCCATTCTTCCGTCCATGGACACGTGAGTGGCTTCCACCTTTTGGCTACTGTGAAAAAGGCTGCTATGAACATGGGTGTACACGTATCTGTTGGAGTCCCTGCTTTGAGTTCTTTTGTGTATATACCCAGAAGTGGAGTTACTGGATCATATGGTCATTCTATCTTTAACTTTTTGAGGAGCCACCATACTATTTTCGACAGCAGCTGCAGCATCTTATGTTCCCACCAGCAAGGCTCAAGGGTTCCAATTTCTCCACATCCTGGCCAATTTCTCCACATCCTGGCCAACGCTTTTTTTTTGACAATAGCCATCCCAGTGGGTGTGAAATGGCACTTAACTAATTTTAAAGGCAGATTGACCAGGAAGGTTAGGCCTTCTTCCCGTGTACGCTCAGGGAGCCTGTGGACTCTCCTTTATGTCTGAGGAAGACTCTTGGCTGAGCGCTAAGTCCCTGGGGACAGAGGAGCAGCGCACGTAGGCGGCACTCAGTTCCAGGTCTGCTGCATCTGTTCTTTCTAAATTAACAGTTTGGCGATCTGGTGTGTTCCTTTGGTCCAGTTATTTGCACTGGAACTTTTTAAGTGCTTTTGTGCCCATTCCCTCCCAACATCACCCTCAACCTGGTGAAATAGTCAGGTGTCTTCCTCGTTTTCCAGAAGAGGACATCAAGGCACAGGTGAGAGAAGGGGCACAAGTAGATGCCGACCCAGAAGAACCGGCCCCTGACTCCTAGCTGCACATGCACTGTGAAAAGTCCATATTTTGGAAACACTGGTGTGGAGAGGGATGCTGCAAAGATGGAGACTGGATTCATGATTTGAGAGAACTCTAGGGGAAATCCTCTCCGCCCACTTCTCCTCCATGGTCTAATTTCACATGTGAAGTTTGCTGAGTGTGGTTTTTTTGAAAAAAATTTGATAATTATTTTTCTATGGAACCCTTTTCTGCACAGTCAAGTGGCTTACCTTTTTGAGCCCAGCGGTGAGCTGTCAGGTTTCTGTGGCAGCTCCTGGGGAGAGCTCCAGTCAGTGGCTGTGTTAAGATGATCACCTCCTTTCTAGAGTTTTCTTCCCAAAGCTGTGTGTGAGCCCTGACAGCTCAGTCTGTTCTGGTTTGTCACTGGACATCCCAGGCGCGTGTCCGGCCTCAAGGCGGGGTTAGGTGTTGGCAGAAAGTGGTTTTGTTGGCCCCGGGGAACCAATTGTGTCTGCTCCCCAGCTCTGTGCTTCTCTGCCTCTCATGGCCTCTGCATCCTCCCCCACGTGGCGGAAGGAAGGTAACCTTGTGCCCCTGGAGCCCCCGTGAATGTGGCTCTTTTTCATTTTTATTTTTCACATCGTGATATTTCTTTTTATTTTTAAAATGAAGCAGCAAGAAACCACTCTGTCTTCCTGTGGCTGGGGTGACAGAACAGCGTCATCCCAAGCCCAAGGCCTTCTTTCCAGGGAGGGGAGGGGGAGAGCCCATGACCTCTCCTCCGCTGGCTTCACACCAGACTTGTTTAGCGGCCCAGGGTCCCGCTGAGGGAGACTCTCTGAATCTAAGGGAATTCGTGGCCGCTGGCAAGCCAGCTGGGAAATTTAGATGTTTGGGTTTTTAATTAAATTTCTGAAGTGGAAACCAGGAACGTGGTTAACCAGAGAGCTGAGATGGTCCTGGTTTCTCATTCCACCCTGACCACTGGGCTTGTCTGCCTTTCCTGGAATTGCTTTCCTCGTCACTTCCCCCTGCCCTCTTTCATCCTGTTCCCCTCCTCCTGCCCCCCACGTTGCATTTGTACCTGACTCATTTCCCCTTTTCTAAACCCTTTCTCCTGCCCTTGTCATCCTGGGCATCTGTCTGTACGGCACCGACGTGGGGAAGATGGTTGTGTGGCTGCATTCACAGTTCATCTGTCAAACTGACTATTTGATGTCGCCTGTCCCTTAACCTAGGACCCGGCCCTGTTCCTTCTACATCCCTGTGTAAGAGGTCAACAAATACCATGCGCCAGCCAGCACTGGCTCCCAGAGCACGGTGTTGTATTGGGAAGGAGAGAGAAGCCAGCCTTTCGCAGGCTCGGAGCAGCTGCTTCCAGAGTCTGTATTTTCCTTAATCCTCATAGGGCCTGGATGTGGGCATTATTATCTCTGATGTCTGAGGCTTAGAGACTTTAAGGAATATCCTTAAGGTCCCAGAGCTTTGAAGGATGGAGCCATGGTTCAAACTCGGGTCTTGGCACATGCCTGACGCCGGGTCATCCTGCACCAGTCACCAGTGTCTGTGTGACTTTGTACAAGTTGCTGGGCCTCTCTGGGCTCAATACCTTGTCCATAAAAGATGGATATTTTCAGAGCTGGTCACTTTTGGTTGCAAGTTGTAGAGAAACCAACTCTAACTGGCTTAAACAATCAAGTTTTTGGTTGTTCGTGTAACTGTGAAGTCTAGGGGTTGTGCTCTTGGGTGATTTGTGGGCTCTCTCTTTTTCTCCAGTTCTTTTCATTCTTTGGTTTACTTCCCTGGTGGGAGTGGAAAGAGCAGAAGCATTTGCAGGCCTCTTCCTTCTACAGACCCAGAGCAAGAGAATGGCTTTATCTCAGCATTCCTGAGGGCTGACTCTGGGACCGTGCTCACCCCTGGACCTATCCCTGTGTCCAGGAGATGGAACACATTGACTGGTCTCCTGGGGTCAGGGAACCCCACACCCAGATCTGTGGGTGCGGGCAGCTTCCCTCCCTTGAGCCACTGGGGTTCTGCAAATGGAAACTGAGACCCTTAGGAAGTGGAGATGGCTGCAGAGACACACCACCACGTATTTACTATGAATGCATGGATTACTGGATAATAGACCAGAATGCATGGTGGGGCAGGGAGTTTATTTTGTCTACCTTTGTATACCTGGTAGCCAGGAGAGTGCAGGTCATGTTAATGCTCAGTGAAAGTTGATAAATGAATGAACCCAGACAGTTCTTTTCTCCTCTGCGTCTCTGAACCTGAGAGTCTGTTTTTACCTGGGGCATCATCTTGCTCCATCAGGGAGCTGAGAATTTGGCTGTTGGATCTCCAGGTTCAGCCTTGCAGTTGATCACCCATGACCGGCTTCTCATTTACCTGCACAAAAGAGTTGTTACTAGAATAGCAACTTGATGCTTGGAATGGCACCTCTCACCTGAGATTTCTTCAAAGCGAAGGACAACACCTTCTCTAATTCTGAGCATCTCTAGACCAGTGGTGTTGCTCCCAGTCTATCTCGCGGAGGCAAATTTTGTTCCATTCCTGGTACGAAAAGCCTGATGACGGGAGGTGGGGCTTATGGATTTGCGCAGACTTCTCGTTGGGCTCCTGTGTTAGGTGGCCCAGAGAGGAGACTGAGCACTCAGTTTAGCCAGACAGAGGGCTTGTCCTGGAGCAGCCACACAAGTGGATTTATTTAGATGGCTCCATTGTACTGGCACATTCATGTGCCAACTTGTGTCCCAGCTTCTGGGGGCTCCATGGTGGAGAGACAGCTTTGCTCTCCAGGCTGTTGAACTCGAGGCGAGGACCCTGTTTTGCTTGCCCTGTCCGCCCCTGACACAGGTAGGTTTTGTTTGAGAAGCAGTGACTCATGCTCATGGGTCGTGCGAGCTCTTGAAGGAAGCCATGCTGCCCTGGCAGGTGCTACCAGCTGTCCTTGTTTGACATTGTGAGGAAAAAAGCTCGTTGTCATGGTGATAGATTATTTCTACTCTGCAGCTTGAGTATGAATAGCCTTTTTAGGGAAGGTGGTGAAGTGGGAGGAGGGGGGTGATTATCGTGTATGAAAGGTGACTGATGTCCTAGGAAGCATGCTGGCTGCTGTATTTAGTATTAATACATTTCCATGTAATAGACGAGGCGGCTGAGGCTTCTGGGGCTTAAGTGACTTGTCCAAACTCACCCTGCTGGCCAGTGGCCGAGCCAGAACTTGATCTGCTTCCAAGTTGGCACATGACTGTGTCTATTTAGCTTCTAGCTACAGGCTTGGATCCCTGCTTCTTTTGGAAAATGCTTAAAGTCACAAATCGAAGGCATTTGATAACGTCCCTATAGTGATAATTCATCCTCCACCTTTTCCTCCTCCATAACCCACTAATAAGTTTAAAATGGTGTTTCCTTCTCCCTCTCCTGATGGAGGTGAGGCTGCGTCCTTTTAGGAGTGGAGCTGTAAATAGACTTCTCTCTCCTCTACAGATGAGACAGTGAAGTCAATGTTAAAATAATTAATACCAAAATTAACTGCAAGATTCATCTACTAGAGTTTTCCTTGATGATGAGGAGCTCTCATTAACTGCTTCCCAGGTTCCAGGATTTTCCCCTAGCTCTTCCTCTTCTCTTTAGCCATCCTCACATTCCTCTCTATGGATGTAAAATCTGGTTTGGAAAGCTATAGGTAATTGTGCACTCTCTCCCAACTGGCGAGCGTGGAGGCAGGATCCAGATGCAGGTCTGTTTGGGTTTAAGACCAGTACATTTTCCCACTGTATTGTCCTGACTCTATTTGTTAGGAGGTACACGTGTCCAAAACGTGCACCAGCATCGAGTCCCTTGTTGTTGAAATTCCATGAAGATGCTGAGGCCAGGCATCCTGAGTTGGATTCCTTTCCTAACTCTTGTGATCATTGGCATTTAGAGTGATGATTCTGGGGAGGTCCTGGCATCCTCGCTAAAGGAGGCTTGTGAGGTTGGGTGCACACAGGTGTGAATGAGGCAGGAAAGTAGACTGGCCCATTGTCAAGGCATTCAGTGGAAGTGTGGTGTTGAAGGGTGCTAACTCTCAGTTACCAGGACAGTGCTGTGTGCACTTTACTGCTTGAGCTCAAAGCTTAGCTGAGCTTTCGGAGCACACCTATGGCTAGGCTTGCCCTTCTGATGTTATACTTTGAAATTGGAGAGAGCTGTTCAATGCTGTACCAATGTACAAATGGGTATCCAAATAGGATAAGGGTCAGGTGAGAAATCCTTGCCCCATCTGAACTGCACTCCTGAACATGCACTGAAGTGCATGTCAGCCACCATGCACTCTGTCCTTTGCACAAAGAACCTTTTAATTGACATGATCGGGAGGATGGGGAATGGAGCCTGTGTGGCCTTGAGGCTGGAGGGATGGGGGTCGGGGCGTGTCTCATTAATTGGACTAAGTAGACTGAATCTTGGATGCCTCCACCCTCTGATTTCCTCTCCCCTTCTTGGCTTAAACTCTGTGTCGATCTTAAAGAAATGGACCAGTTCCATGGCTCTACCTGTGTGGGCTGCTGTTGCATCTCTGCTCTGAGGTTGGGGATTTAATTGGGGAAGAAAATTTCCCTTTTCTAGCCATGAGGTCCAGTTCATTTTGGCTCTTGTTTTGGAAGCCTAGAATTTGGGCTGCGACTTCCATTGGATGTGCAAGGCAAATACGGTGGATGACCAGCCCCAGGAACCTCTGTTGGCTCTCTTGCCTCGAGTGGGCAGTCAGGAGAGGGGTGTGGGGAGAGGAGGCAGTGAGGCTAGCTCCTCCTTCCTTGGGTCTGCAGTGGGCTTGCCTCAACCTCTCCTTCCCTGTGGCCTGTTAGCTGGTCTTTTCCTCATGGGCTGCGTCCTTCTCCGCTCCTTCCCTTACTCTCCCAGGACATCGTCAGTGACACTCACAGGTGGAGGGGACGTAGAATCCAACATTGTTGTCCAGTGGTTGCCCAGGTCATACTGAATAAACTCACCAATGGGGTGCTCTCGATTTTTGCAAAGTTTTCTTTTTCAGCCAATCTTTCCCTTCCCTGAACTTCTATAGTGCTAACAACCTGTGATATTATAGTATGTTATTAATTAATATTATATTACTAACATGACTGTTTTACACGTGTGGATCTTTTTTCTTCAGGTAAATCAGAGATGTGCACTCTCTGATGTCACAGCACTGGCCTGATGCCAACCCAGTAAAGACAGTATACACTCTGTGACTTGACAGGTCCATGGCCCGTGCTGGTCTGCCGTTTTGCTGCTGTGTAGCTGTGGATGCTGGGTCCGTGGACTCAGGCTAGATTACCCCAGCACGTTCCATTGGGAAAACAAGTACACGTCTTGCTTTTGGAAGGTATTTCTGGTCTTGCTCGGAGTGGTCCTGAGCATTGCACGTTTCTAGTCCTTGTGCCTTAAGATGGTGGCTCATCCAACAGCCCTGGATTTTGCACATTTTCAGTCTCCTAACTTTTCTTGTGGCTTTGGGCAAGGTGCGCCATATTGTAGGGCCTCAGTTTCCCCCCTGTGTACCTGAGACATGGACTAGATGATTCCTTGCTTAATTTCGGCATAGAGGATGTCTCTTTGCTTCCCTCACTGTTTCCGGCAGGTGACCGTGAGTAAAGTAGGCAAGCAGAAATGCCTGCGTGTTCTCAGTGCTGGCACGGCTCCCAGCTCTGTCCGCAGCACTGTTCCGTTTCTTGGAGAGGTGCTCGATTAACCTAAATGAAATCAGAACATGGAATAGTCTCGTGGGGCGGTCTTTGTAAGACATCACTTGTGATGGTTCGGGATGCCTTCAGAAATCTGTTAGGGTGGCCTTGTACCCAAATAAACACATAGAGGAGTACATTACCCTCCTTGCCCTGTGGCTGGAGAGAATGTTACTTATTTAAGGGCCTCCAGGCGCTCTGCCTCCCCTTTCTAGAATGAACATTTGGACTCAGACTGCCTTCAGAGGATTGATCTTTGAGGACAATGTCATGGAGGCCCTTCACTTAGGTAAAAATGAGATGCTTTTCTGCTCACTGGTGGGTTCACATCCTGGATCTGGGAGGCAGACCGGGAGCTGCAAAGCAAACAGCCACGCGAGTAGAATTCTGTTCTGTGGGGTCGCTGATCTGCCCTCCTTTCCCTTGTCCTGAGGCAGAGATGCCTCGTTACAACCTGAATTGTTTTGGGGAGTAAGAAGTCTTCGCCACCCCCTCTTCTCCTTCCCGCCCTAACCTCCCTCCCCTCCTCTTAGGAAAAAAAAATCCTTCCCCCTTTCAGCATCCATGTCTTTAAGAATTCCCTCCATTGTAGCCCTGGACAGAGACCCTTCTGTGAGAGGCTGTTGGAGGCCTGTCCTCAGTGACACCCCGCCCCCCATATTAAAAGACCATCAGAACAAGCTCTCCATTCTCCTCTGGAGAGGGTCCCTCTGTCCCAGGCCAAGCGACTCTTAAGGGCACGTTTATCCTGGGACACTCAGTTTACAAAGCCTGCTGGAGTGTCAGATAAACTCACTCAGACCCGCCGGGGGGAGGAGGACAAAACCCCTTTATTTTCACCCCTCTGAGGAGACCAATAGAGATTTTGTGCTGGAGACCAGAGGTCTGACCAGAGGAGGGGGTCTGGGGCGGGACGGGTGCGGGACAGCATTATGGGTTATTATCATTTTATTTTCAGGAGAAATCTCAGCGTGGGGCGGTTGACTGTACCTTGGCCAGAATTGCCTCCACTCTCCTCTCTAGGTCACTGAGAAGCTCTTGGGCAACTTTGCCTTGGTTGGCCAGGGAGAAATCCCTAGTTTATTTCTACTTTCTCTTTGGGTAGCGAATAACTCACCCACGTGGTGGGCCAGCCCCCAGCAGTGTGTGTGAGATTTAGAAGATTCTTGGTCCAAGGGACTTTGAGCAGCAAACATCGTAGATAAACTTGGCCCCTGGGTGTGTGTGTGCGTGTGTGCATATGCATCTGGGCATGTGTATGTGTGTGCCCTGTCAGTGTGCGCCCCATCTGGGGTTGTATATGTGTGTGCCCTGTCGATGTGCGCCCCATCTGGGATTGTATACGTGTGTGCCCTGTCGGTGTGCGCCCCACCCCGGGGTTGTATACGTGTGTGCCCTGTCGGTGTGCGCCCCATCTAGGGATGTGTGTATGTGTGTGCCCTGTTGATGTGCGCCCCATCTGGGCGTGTGTGTGTCCTGTCAGTGTGTGCCCCATCTGGGGGGTTGTGTATGTGTGTGTGCCCTGTCGGTGTGTGCCCCATCTGAGCGTGTGTATGTGTGTGGGTCTCCCCAGCCCCCACATGCGGCCGCAGCCATAACTATGTGGCATAGCCTTTGCTATCCATGGCGTAGAGTTTCTCACCCAGTCGCGTAAACCAGAAGTTTCCGTGATTAGCTGTTTGCATTGGACTAACGTTTGTTGAACACTTACTGAATTCTATGTGCTGTATCAACGTCTCAGTCCTTACAGCATCTTACAGACCTGGAACACGAGGCTCAGAGAAGGAAAGTGCCTTGCCTAATGTCGCCCAGCAGAGGAATGCTTGAGGTTCTAGCCCTGCTGTGTCTGATTCTGAAGGGAGCGGGGTGCTGAGGGTCCGAGGTCACCGCAGAACTGAGGGCGCTGCCCTGCCCTTGCCTTCCAGTGCCGGCCTTGGTTTGGTCTTGTGCACTCCCTCTCCGCCTTTTCCCAGCCCCTTCAACCTGGCCCTTAGGGGACAGAGAGTGAAGCTGTGTGTAGTCTGCCCACATCCCTGGAGGGCTCAGCACCTACATGCACCTGCTCCAGTGGGGAGACGGCAGAGAGGCTGGAGCCTGTGCCGCTCAGCCGGGGCTGAGAGGGAGGCGCTTGGCTGCTTTGGCAAACAAGCGGACTGGGGAACCTTGCTGGAGCTGAGGCCAAGAAAGACCCTTCCCCACTAATGTCTTAGAGAGAGGAGCCCTGACCCAGCTCCCAGCCCTAAATTGTGATTCTCTCCTCCCACTTTCTTTTCTCAGGGCGAAGTGGTGGGCCCTGGGCATTGACTGTGTATGTGAGTTGGGGGACAGGAGGGATGGCTCCTGAAATTCCCAGGTTGCCTGTGTTGCATCTCTGTGCGGCCCTGCTCTTCTTCCCCAGTCCCAGGAGTAAGTGGCCTCCAGGAGGCGGGGTGGGGGGGCAGTGGCTGTGAGGAGGGTCTTTACAGCTGGGCTTTATGGCCGAGTTCAGAGTCCATGTTCACCTATCATAGCTACCAGGGCAGTCGGGGGCTCACATTCCAGGGGCAAGAGGCTCCTGGGCCTTCCCCTTGTGTGGCCGAGCCCACCTTATCCTCAGAGGGCTGGACTTGATGTCATTTCTGGGCATGCCTAGAGTATAAACCGAGAGGGTGAGGGTCACCCTTGAAATGCTGAGAAGTGGTGGTGGAGAGACATTGGTGAGAACGTGACCTCCTGAGACGGCTGATGCTCCTGGGCTCTGCAGATGGACATCTGCAGGAGGAGGCGGCCAGTCTCAGAAGGCACACTGCATTACGAGCAGGCGCCGGGCACAGGAGAAGAGGTGCCAGGCATGGTGGTTTGAGGAATTCTGGATGGAGTTAAAAGGGGGCTGTGTGAGAAATAAGCCATGCTCCATTCCACGGTGATATGGACCCACAGGCACCAGAGACTCCATAAAGGAGAGTTAGCTGGATGGGAGGGTTTGGGGGGAAGGGGTGGAGCAAAAGACAGGAGCCACAGTTCTTGCCTTGGTGGTGGGGGGATGGGAAGAGTGGTGATGGGGAGGAGGATGTGCAATGGCGGGCGAATGGTGGACTTGGAGAAACAGTGGCAGCCCCATCTTGGGCAGTTGGACAGTGGGTCTGTGCATCCTTGGTGTGTTCCTGGACTAGTCTTCTGGGATCGGACCAAGAAAATGAGAATTACTGGCCTGAATCCTCTGTCAACCGTGGGCTCCAGAACAATGCCCAGGGACACTTACTCCACAATGGCCACGTTCTCCAGATGGGGCCAGACAACAGACGGGGATGGAATGGGTTCTTCCCCACCCCTTGGTCACCTCTTGCAGGGTGGCTGCCTTTGCAGGTGTGCCCTGGTCATTTCTTTCCCTTAACCACGCTGTGAACCCTCATTTCACATAGGTGAGTGTTTTGGACCCACTTATCTCATGATGTAGAGGTTCCAGCCTCACTGATCTGTAGGAGGAGGCTGACATAAAGGAGGAGGCTGAGAGTTGCATTGGACCCAGGGTCGAAGAATCTGGGTCTCAGTCTTGGTTTGATGAGTGATCTTGCGCAAGTTTCTGTCTCTCTGTGCCTCCATTTATTTCATAGGCAAAATCCCGGGGATGAGTCCCGAAGTTCTGTGCAGCTCTAAAAATGAAACAATCACGTGCTTTAGGCTGTGCCTGCATGTGGCTTTATCAGTGTGTCTGCGTGTGTGCATGGACTCATTTGTCTCCGGTTCTTCACTCGCATCTCCCCATGGCTCAAGTCGCTCCTGCCCTGGTTAGTATGTTATCCCACCTTTCCACCCCTGCCCAGAGGAGGATGGGACTCTTGCAGTGGCGGCAGTGAGGACGTGAGAGCCCACTGGCCCACACAGCCTTGCAGAGGGCAGGGAGGGGCAGGCAGAGTTGAGTTGGAACCAGAAGTCAAGATGTTTGTCTCCTGGGTGGTTGACTTCTGCATTGCATCAGCCCCAGGGTGCGATTGGTGAACGGCAATGCTGAGCATGAGGTCAGGGCTGGGGCCAGTTGGCTGTAGAGGTGGGGCAGCTGCTGTCTCCTTCCGGCTTCTTTCACACCCTAGGAAAGCTGGAGGCTCTGTGGATTGTTTTGTAGACTGTGGAACAGTCCACATGCGAGTCTGTGTTTGGACGGGATGACATATGTCTCTTATTTTGGCTCGTTGCTCCCACACACGGGCGCAGCCCACATTCAAATAGCCCAGAAGCAGCCCTTCTTATTGATGATCAAACTTCCTCTGACGCCTCCCGGAGCACGCCTAATTGACCTCATTGATTTGACTAGTGGGGAAAAAGGTCCGTCTGTGCTTGGCTTACTCACTTTTCTACTCTTTTCATCATCGACTTTTTCAAGAGGCAAGGAGGAGCCTTCTTGTTGATGAAAGATGTGTTTTGGAAAACTAACTGACCACCCTTCTGTTTCATCATCGGCACTGTTAATTGCTACGTTCGCACGTTCCCTCAATTCCAAGCCTGAGCGGGAGGGAGGGGGCTGGCTTATTGAAGTTGCCCACTGATGCTGCCTCTCTCTGGACCGAATCTTCACCGGAGGGATAGGCATCTTTAGTGCAAGCGGGTTTCTCTCTCTACTTGACACAAGATTCCTGTTTTTTGTTGGGGGAGGGCGACGCTTATCACAAGGGAGACTTCAGACGGGAAAGGGGGAGCTGGGCGGGCTAGCGGAGTCAGGGGCAGGAGGTGGGAGAGTGTTGTCATTTGTTAGGTCTATGAAAACAATACAGGGTTTGTCTCCAGGGTACGGTGGTGCCTGGGGAGGTAAGCCACAATGGGCCCGAGCAGAAAGAAAACAAGCACAGATCTGACGAAAAACGTGGTGACCCCAAAGGGCAGGGAGAAAAGCACCTTTGTCCAGGGAGGTCAGGGCAGGCCAGGAGTGGGGGCAGGGAGGAGGCCTGTGCGGAGGACTCTGGTGCTCCTGTCCCGGAACCTGGGCCCCTAAATTAGGGGCTTGAGAAGACCAGGTTACCACATGTGATGGGAGTTTCTGGGGTGCCTGCCTTGCATTCTGGGGCAGGTATGGGGGAACCACTTCCTTATCAGTTCTGCTCCTTAAGGGGGACCAAGAGAAGAAACCACATGAGAGTCTCCTGAGGCTTGGGTGGGAGGATGCATAGAGGGGTCTGCCTTGATTTGGGGGCCCCTGGTGGGCTAGTTTTGTTCACCATTCAGCATGGCTGGATGATCTGACACTGGGCAGTGGAGCCCCCAGAGCCTGGAGGCCGGCCCAATGGGATCTGGGGAGAAGGACAGGCAGGGGCCATTCACCTGGCCTCACTGTGTGGATGGAGACCCCACTGTCTGGAGGCTGCAGGAGGAAGCAGAGAGACCTTCCTGCTGGGCCACTTTCCTCTTGAGACCCTCCAAGACCAGCCCCTGAGCACCTCCCCACAATTTCATCTTTTCCGCAGACACCCCTTCTGCCCCCTGTAGATGTGTGTCCCCAAACCCAATGACTCACTTTTGCTTCTAATATATATATATTTTTTAACCAGAGGGGCTTGTAGACCCTAAGCGGTTTCCTGTCCCCCTCCTCTCTTTGGCAGTAGCACTGCGCTCTCTGTGTGACCCTGCAGTCCTTGGTGAATTTGCCCTTGCTCACGCAGTGCATGCGTGCCAGGGCTCCACCAGGTGCAGCGGGCCCGGGAGAGCCAGAGCAGCGCCTGTCCCTCTGCTGAGGGGTCTTGTTCCCAGGACAGCAGCCCTGACTGCCCGTAAGAGGTGCCGTGCTGGGTGAACCTGGACTGCCTGTCTCCTTCAGCTGGAGCCGTGATGGGGAATCCTGATGCTGGGCCTGTTACTGCCTCTGAGACAGAGAGACGCGTCTTCTGGGAATGTAGTTCTGCATTGTCTGGTTATTCTGACCTTGGCTACAGTTGAGAGTCAACAATAAATGCCAATAGTACTAGCTAATAATAGCAATTATTATTAGCAATAGCTAACACAATAGCACATTCTGTGTTCCCAGCATTGAGCGTTCTAAGACACACACCCACACCCACATACATACACGTGTAGGCATGCTCAGACATGTGTGCACACACACTCATTTGTCACAATGACCCTATGAAGTAGGCATTATTGTTATCCCTATTTTACAGATAAGAAAGCAGGCACAGAGAGGGCAAGTAACTTATCAACAATCACACAGCCTTTAAGTGGTGCAACTTGGCCCTGAACCTAAGCCCAGAGGCTGTGCTCTAAGCACCAGGCAATGCTGCTGGTGACCTGGACGGCTGTTCTGTGCCAGGCGTTCCGTGGTCATGTCAACCTTCCCGGTAGCCTTGCAAGGGCTGTTACTTATCCTTGTTTTCTGGTGGCAGAGCCTGAGGCTCGCAAAGGTCAAATGGCTCAGGGTCACCCACTTGCAGGCTTAACTCTGTCACCTCTAAAGGCCGGTGCTCCCTCCAGAAGCAGATGATGTGGTTCGCATTACCTGTTGACACGTCATTTTGCAGGATTCAAGTGGTGTTTTTTGAGTTTGAGGGAGAGCCTGGAGTAGCCAGCAGGTCCATCCCCCTGTCTCCGGGCCGAGAGGGCGGCTGGGGGAGGAGGAGGGCTTGCTCTTTGCCTTGCTGGGGAGGCTGCCCTGTCTGCTGTTTCCCGGCCTCGCTCCTCACCTCGCTCAGCTCCCACGTCCCAGCTGCCCTGCTGACTCTGGCTGGCTGCCAGCCCCGACTCCCGGGCTTGCACACCACTCCCAGGCTTGCACACGACTCCCGGGCTTGCACACGACTCCCGGGCTTGCACACCACTCCCAGGCTTGCACACGACTCCCGGGCTTGCACACCACTCCCGGGCTTGCACACCGCTGATGTGATTTTCCTTTCCTTTTCTCGCTCGCCTTTGGTCCTCCTCATCTTTCATTTATGGTGATGCATCAGGCTTTATGAAGAGCCCACTGAGGCTGAGACACATGCCTAGTGGGACCCGTTTCTTCCCTGAAGGAAATGGCTCTTGTCTTCCCTACTGACCGTTTGGGGTCCCCTGCTTAGCAGGGCCTCCTTCCTTGTTTGTAGGGGTGACTGGAGCTGAGGAGGGAGGAAAGAGAGAGATGCTGCCAGGCTGGCTTTGCAGTCTCAGGCTGTGGAGTTCTGGAGGTTTTCTGAGGGAGAAAGGGAAGACCAAGGAAGTGGTATTCTGCGAGGTGGTCCCTTCACAACCCCTCCACAGCCGGTCTCCATCCCCTCCTGACTCAAGGTGTTCTCCTGCTCCCAACGCCCCCTTTTCCTCCTCCTTCTTGCCCACGCATGGCTGCCTCTCCTTAAGGGCACAGACGCCTGATGATAGCTGAGCACCTACTGTGCGCTTGGCTCTGCCACATTCCTGACGTTCCTCCTGATGCAGACATTGGAGGGATTCCATTTTGCATCTACTGCAGCTCGAGATGTTAAGTGTCCTGCTAGCGTCACGGCTGGCAAGTGGCAGAGCCCGGATTTTAAACCAGACTTTGGGCTGGAGAGCCATGTTCTACCCCGACGACCTGTGTCTCTGGTCAAAGCTGGCTCTGCCCCCAGCCTCTGAGAAGTCCTCCTGGGGACCCCCCTCCCCCATCGCTCGACCTTTGTACTTTTCAGCACCGGCTTTAAGAGGTTTCATCCTCAGCTACCTTCAGTTGTCTTTTAAGTGTGTCAATAAGATTGTAAATTCGAAACAGAGAGGGCTTTTTCTTTTACTTTTGTGTCCCCTGAAGCATCTAGCGGAGTGCCGAGCACACTGCAGAGCTCTCTAAGTACCTGTTCAATTGAGAGAAAAAGCACTAAAAGTGGCGTTTGAGTGCCTGTGACGTGCCCCCTTCTGGTGGCTTTACACGTGCAAGTGAACGTTATTAGCATCATTCTGCAGATGAGAAACTGAGGCTCCGGGCAGTTGGGAAGTGTCCTCAGATCAAACAGTCGGTGAAGGGCTTGGCTGTCTGACCCTGAGCCAGAGTCTGTCCAGTCCACCAACTGTCAGCTGGGGCTTGTGGCACCCAGGGGACAAGGGACATTCTTGGTAAGGTTCGCTGGTGACAGGTGACAGGTTTGAGAGGGTGCTTGATTCTTTTCCTTCTGAGCTGCCTACCTGGCCACCACCTGTTTTTTTGTTTTTGTTTTTGTTTTTTTGTGAGGAAGATCAGCTCTGAGCTAACATCTATTTCCAATCCTCCTCTTTTTTTTCCCCAAAGCCCCAGTAGATAGGTATATGTCATAGTTGCACATCCTTCTAGTTGCTGTACGTGGGACGCGGCCTCAGCACGGCTGGAGAAGCTGTGAGTCGGTGCGTGCCCGGGATCCGAACCTGGGCCGCCAGTAGCGGAGCGTGTGCACTTAACTGGTAAGCCACGGGGCCGGCCCCAACTGTTTTTTTTTAAACCAGCTTTATTGAGGTATAATTTACAGACTATAAAATTCATCTCTTGTAAATGTACAACCCAGTGAATTTTCGTAGATGTGTACAGTTGTGCGCCCATCACCGCAATACCGTTTTGAGACATTTCCATCAACGCGGAAAGGCTTCCTCATGCTGCTTTGCAGTTATTCTCCACTCCCAGGCCAGCCCTGGGCTACTGCTGATCGGCTCTGTAAGTCTGCCCTTTATGGACATTTTGTATCCGTGGAATTATACATCTACAGTCTTCTGCACATGCCTTCTTTGCTTAGTACAATGTTTCTAAGAAAGTGGCCACCACCCACTTTTCGTTGAGTCTTGTGTGTGTCCAGACTGTTACATACCTGCAGCAAACAGGTTAAGCTGAAATGTGCAAGGCGGGGGTGGCTTGGGTGGAGCTGAGGTGGGGGGTGGGGATGCACGTGGGGGTCTGAGCAGGATCTTGTCTTCCGCGCTCCCTGCCCGGGCTGGTGATCCGTGTGTCCTACCTTGCCAGCCAGCTTCAATGGACCTGGCTCCTCCTTCCAGGCTGCTGCGACTTAATTAAGTCATAATGACAGACGGCAAAGGTCTGTTTCCGGGCGATTAAAGTTAAGTGGGAGATTGGAACTCGGTCCACTGCTCCTCCCAGCCAGGAAGGACTTGACCCTCCGCCGAGTTGTTCCTGCTCCCCCAAAGGGGGTCTGAGAGGATGTTGGCAAATTCCCACCCCTCTCCAAGGCTCCGGTGGATTTTTCTCTTAGGCTGATTCTCAAGGCTGTTGTATACAAGGGTAAAAATGCCCATTTAGTTTCATTTTCAGCCTCTTCCTCTCTACCACCCCAACCCCAATCCAAGGAGACAGGGAAGGAGGAGCCATGCATTCCTTCCACAAGCACATCTCCAATGTCTGGCACAGGCTGGGGAGGAGAGAGGTGAAGTAGACACAGCCCCCGACCTCCAGAGGTTTGCAGCCGGGATTTGGAAGAGAAGGTGTGAAATGAACAACTGGAGGCAGTGAATAAGCGCAGAATGAGCAAGACCCCCGGCTCCCCGGGAGGGGGACCACAGTGCTGCCTGGAATGGTCCAGAAGAAGGTGAATGTGGAACCTTCAGGGTGAGGTTCTGGGGAGGGAAGAGGAGATCTTTGGGAGAGGGGACTAAGGTGTGGGCTGAAGAACACACGGCTCACTGGGGTGGGGAGGAGACACATGCCATGGCAGAGCGGTGCCACAGCAAGGCCAGAGAAGGTGAGAAAGCTTTGCTGTGAGGTAGGCAGCCCACAGCTCTCCCATCGGGAGGCTGCAGGGTGGTGGCCGCTCATAACCTACAGTCAGGGACAGGAGAAATGATGGGTGATGCTGACTCCACACTCTAGGTGGACTTGACCATGGGGCTTGGGGCCAGCCCGCTGGACTCCTGGACACGTGGTCAGTGCTTTTCTGCCATCCCTCTGAGGTGCTCTGGGGAGTTTCTCTATTTTACACCACTACTTAAACCATATTTGTTATTCAAAACAACTTTGGATTTTAAAAATCTGTCACTAGAATCCCACTTCCTTGTCATGCACTGCATTTTTGGAGGTCTCTTTTATCCTAGTCTACATTTGGGTTTTGCAGAGTCATGATCTCAGGGCACATGGTTTGCAGACTTATGATCTCAGAGCACGTACTTTGCAGAGTCATGATCCCAGAGCACGTGGTTTTGCAGAGTCGTGATCCCAGAGCATGAGGTTTGCAGAGTCGTGGTCCCAGAGCACGTGGTTTGCAGAGTCATGATGCCGGAGCACATGGTTTGTAGAGTGGTGATCCCAGAGCACATGGTTTGATTGTCACTTTCGACTTAACCTTTTCTTTCTGTTTTTCTACCTTCTTAGGTTCCTTGTCTCTGTGTTTAGTTCTAATGCCTGTACCATATACTACAAAACTATTAATCACCATTTGCTTAATATGACTACTGAGTAGTAGGAGATGGCTGACTTTTAGTTTAATCTTATTATATAAATGATGCTATGAAACTTTTTTTTCTCCGTTTTACCTTTTGGCCAAACTTGGTGTTTCTGTCGCAGGATGCACGTCTTCCTGGCCTCTGGCTTCTCCTCTAATTCCACTCTCCAGCTCTACATCCTGGAAATATTGGGAGACTGTTCAGTCTTGTCCTTGGACCTGCTGGCACTCAGCTGCAGCTTAATTAAGAACTATTTGTCCCCTTAAGTGGATTTCCAGGCTCAGGGTGGAGCGCAGAATTCTTGGAGAACACTTGAAGGCGGAGCTTGAGTCTCTAGGCTTGTTCTGTGCCCCTGGGGACCCTCTGTCCAGGTTTCCATGTTGCTCTACCCCGTCTCCCTCCTCTCTCTTCTGCCTTCCCGTCCTGGAAGGACCACTGGGCACAGGAGAGTTGGAAAGAAGGGAGCAGCCTGTTGGGATTCCTTCCAGGCGTTGAAAAGCCTTCCTCCTTTCATAACGCTGCCCGGGCTCAGGAGCTCCGAGCGTTAAGCAAACACCCCTTGAGAGAGAAAGGCTGCATTGTGCTCCCTGTGCTCAGGGCCTGGCCTCAAGTGCCACCAGTTGCCCTGACTTGAGAATCGCTAAGTGGCACTGCAGAGTGTGTGCGCGTGTGCACGTGGGTGCACGTGTGTGCACACAGGTACACGAACACGGGTAGTGGGGGTGAACGAGCTTTTATCCCAAGAGAGCCCTTCTAAGTAATTACTTTCGTAAAAGGAGAGAAGGTGATGGGAAACGTCAGGGAGGTAAACAGGTTGTGGGTGAATGATGCTGGTTGTTCATTGGCTTGGCAGCCGTGATATTAAAACGGTGTCAGAAAATTTGAACACTTTACGGTGGCCTGAAGATGGAGTATGTCTGATGTCTCCTTGACGCTCTTGCCTGATGTCCCTATCACATGGGTTGATAGATCCACAGTGTGGTTCTATTCTGTTCTTTCACTTTTATCACGAGAGTGGTTTTCCTACGGCGCAGCACACCTAGATAATGAGCCATCACGGCGTGAGGGCCGATGAGTCAGTGGACCATTGTTTCTGAACAAGTCCCCAGTGCTGGCCTATGCTTGTCCATTTTTCACCACAAGGCTGCCTTAAACATCTTTGTTCTTTTATCCCTTTTTTTCTTTTTCAATAATAGGAACATCTGAACTGACTTGCATCTCTGATCTGGCAATCATAACTCGTATCCAGTTCCTTGAAACTCCACTGGGGTTGGGGGAGAGGAGCAAAAATGTGCCACTCCGTCCTGGTTCTCTCCCCTGGCGTATGCACATGGGGCGGCAGTGGAAGCCCACGGGCTTGTCAGCGGGAGGTGGCCTTCGCTGTGGCTGGAGAGGTCTCAGGGGGCCACACGCTCTTCCTCTCTTCATCCTCCTTCACTTGAAATAAAAGCTCTCTCACGTCTTAAAGCGTGGAGCCTGGCTACTGCCTCATTGCTTCTTGGGCCTGCGGAGCGAGCCCCCGGTGGGCCGTGTGCTCCCGACGTTCCCCGTTGGCCGTGTCCCATCTCTTGGCCCTTCCTTCACTCGCCCCAGCCTCCCTCTTCCTCCTCTCCCTCCCACCTTCTCCCTCCTGAGTTTGTTTCTCCCAGGACACATGGCTAGTTCCTTCCCCTCTTCATGGATGAGGGGGCAGGAAGCCTGGCAGCCAGCGTTTGCCAGTGTCAGGTGGAAGGGGTTCATGGCCAAGATGGGGGAGACCAGCTCACCTTACTGCTTCTAGAGTCCCCTAATCTCAGTGAGAATCAGCGCTCGACTCCCTGGGGCCCTGGATAGTGGAACAGCGGGGAGGACATTAGGGCAGAAGCCAGAGAGAATGTACATTTGTATGTGTATCTGATTTCGTGTGTTCTGAGGTTTAAAAATGCTGTTGCCCACTTCTCTGATTTTAGGACCCACATCCCTTACCCAGTTGAGCACTTGTGACTGAGGTTTGATAACGTCGATCATGGAGGTTTTTGCTTTCCTTTCTGAGGGCTCCCTTGCCTATAAAGGGGAGAAGACAATGGAAGATAGCGTTGGGTAGAATGTTATTCGGCCATAAGGAGAATGAAGTGCTGATCATGCGATGGCATGGATGAACCCTGCAAACATTATGCTCGGTGAAGGAAGCCACAAACAGGAGGACCACATCTTGTGTGAATCCACTTCCATGAAATATCCAGAAAAGGCAAATGAATGGAGACAGAAAGCAGATTAGTGATCGCCAGGGCCTGGAGTGTAGGGTGGGGGATGGGCAGTGACTGCCTGACGGGTGTGGGGTTTCCCTTTGGCGGGAAGACAATGTTCGGGAACTAGGGAGTGGTGATGGTTGCACAATATTGTGAAGGTGCCACCGAATCATACACTTGAAAAGGTGAATTTTGCGTTGTGTGAATATTACCATAATAACAGCAGAAAGGCTGTAAGATGGGTAGCAGTGGGTTGGCCTCAGGAGCAGGCTCACAGTTTCGTCCCCTTGGCTTTCTGTGCTCATCTAGCCCTCCAGTGTCTTCGTATGTCCCTGGCCCCAGGGCTGGATGACAACCTCTGCACAGTGGACCCAATTTATAACGAGTCTCTTGGCAGCAGGAGGCTGCGTGAGCCACGTGGAACCTGTGGTCCTGGGATGGTGGGTGAGGAAACTCCAGCCTTGGGGCCGAGGAGAAGGGAGTCCTGATCGAGGGGGGCTTTCTGCGGTCCAGGTGCAAGGGTGCCTGAGCTGTCCTGCTCAGGGACCCTGCTCCCTCCCTCCCGGCTCCTCAGGGCCACATTCAGACTTTCACAAGTCCAAGACACTTGGGCCTTCTTGGGCCCCCTCCTCCTTAAAAAAAAATTAAAAATTATATTTTACAACTGTGTTGCTATAAATACCAATATATTAATATGATATATTAAGACATTTCTTCAGCCTAAAAGTTTGTGTCTTTTTTTCCTTCTGATTTCAAAGTAAATGAAAACTTTTGGGCTCTTAAAAGTACTCTGGGCCCTGGCACTGAGCCTCTGTGCCCAGCTTACTATGGCCGACGAGTGGCTGCAGAAGACACCGTGTGCCTCCGGAAGACATGGATGAGGGCAGTAGCCAGGAAAAGGACTCTCTCATATACTGCTCCAAGCACAGGCCGTATTTTAGGAATTAGACGGGTGTTCTTCTTGGGCAAAGCTTATCTGCCCACAGCAAAGCTTATTTCCATGTCCCTTTCTCCCAGCGTTTGGGTTCATCGTGGGGTCACAGGGGTAAGGGGGCGGGGCCTCCCGGGAGTAATGGTCTGCATGGACTGGCTTAGCCTGTATATGTGGCCAAGAATTTCAAGGCAGTGTGTGACGAGGGCCACTGACGTGGACCAGGCCCAATCCACAGCCACTTCGGGCTGGAATGAAGGTGGAATTCATGGGGGAGTGATCCATCATTTCAGACTTAATGGGTTTCAACAGATTCATCCTTCTTGTGTATGTAGGAAAGGTTGACGTTGTCATTCTCCACCAGGAAGCCACTTTTGAGGGATTGTTTTTGACATAACATCTTTATTAGTAGAGGAAAAACAGGGAATAGGTCCAGGGAATTAGACCCAGAATATTTAGCCCACGTTTTTGATCCTAACGTGAAATAGCTACAAAACATGGGTGGCCACCCTTGTGGTGCCATTTTTGCAGGACAGTCCTAGCCTGTTGGCTCCGTTGTCAGCCATGCCTGGGGAGTCAGGCTGGGTGGCAGGAGCCCTGCTCTGCCTGGGAAGCCAGGGTCCCCGTTGGCCCTGGGGCCAGAGCTCTGCCTGGGGTGTCCGCCTGTCCCATCGTCTGGGTGCTGGGAGGGACAGGCAGGTCTCTTGCGGCCCATGGTGCCTCTGGGGGGTGGGGAATGTACACGCATGCACACGTGCCCACACACATGTTCGTGCACACACCGTACACACAGCTCCTGGGGACCCGCCCTGAGCTCGGTCAGCAGCATTCGCCCCAGGTTTATCCCAGCTCCAGGTGACCGAGGGCAGGACTCCTGGGAACGGGCTCATGTTTGCCTTTGGGGAGGTGCTGTGCTAGAGTGAAAACTGCCCGGCAGAGTTAGGCTTCCCCGAGCTTGACAACCCGCCGGCGCAGATATCCGGCCGCAGGAGTCACTCTCTGCTCTTGGGACTCGCTTTCCTCGTCCGGCAGCCTTACACGGCGCTGTGACGGTGTGATGAGGTGGTGTGCACACGTGCGTCTGTGTGTGGGAGAAAATGAAGAGTCACATGTCAAGTGATGTGCTCTGCAGATGCTCAGTGGCACCCTCTTCCTTATCCTCGCAGCGCTTGGCGCATTAATACAGAAGCAGACTGAGCGGCCTGGCTTTGCTGCTGCGTGTGCTCCAAGCACCTACTTACTGGCGGCGCAGTAGACCAACGTGGGCAGGTGGGGGTTTGGAGGTGGGAGGCTGAAGAAGGCCCTCAGCTTGCAGCACCTTGCAGCTCGGATGGTGATGGGGTCTGGAGTGGGCCTTTCTGTCGTTGTGGTGTTTCCACCTGGGAGCCTGCCCAGGACCACGGCTGGCCAGCCAGACTCTTGGGCTATAGTGCCCTCTAGTGTTTAGGTAATACTATTGCGGGCGCTTCTGCAAATTCACCAACTTCAGATTGGGGCTGAAAAACTGAAAATCGAGGCAGCCTTTTATAACTCACCCCAATCAGACATTACTCTAAAAAAGTCACGTCTCTTTGCAAGCTATTAAACACACTTATGCCTGGCCTTGTCGCCAAAAGGATTTAAGGCAGTTTATTTTAAATTTTATTTTTATAAATAAAGAAAATAAAGATAGAAAAAATAAGATGAAGCCACGGACAAAGCAAGGATAAGTTAGTCTGCTGTGACCCCTATACTGTATATGGCATGGATATGGTCTAGAGTCTAGAGCTTTCCAGATCAGTTCTGTCAACTCTTGTTAGATCACAGTGTCCGTACGCTGTCACTGGTAGAGTTAGCTGGGCACCCTGGGCTCCTCAAGAATGCTGTGTGGCCGAAGCATCATATTCTCACAGGAAGTTCTGGATTTAAGGACCTTCTAGGTTCGTCCCCACTTCTTGTTCTTGCCTGGGGC
Organism: Ceratotherium simum simum; assembly: GCF_057802395.1. Taxonomy (NCBI): domain Eukaryota; kingdom Metazoa; phylum Chordata; class Mammalia; order Perissodactyla; family Rhinocerotidae; genus Ceratotherium; species Ceratotherium simum. Next base: position 53,668,214 of record NC_141915.1, on the reverse strand, counting down.
AGTCTCCTCGACATTGGTGGGGTCTGTCGCCACCTAGTGGTTCTTCTGTGTATTGGCTCTCAAAAGAACATCACCCTCCAGGGGCCGAGACTGTGAAACCTATGTGACAGAGGACCCCCCGGAAGGGCTGGTCTCCTACAGGGCACTGAGGGCTCTGGTGGGAAGAAGTGGTGGTCTTCCCTGACTCCAGTCTCGGAAGGGGCAGTAGGGCTCATGGAAGAGAACATGTGCTTTGGGGTCAGTCCTGGAGCAGATGCCCACCTGAATGCTTTGTGACTTGGTCGGGTTACTTAGCTTCCCTCCTGGTCACTTTTCCGTTTAAAGGGAGGCTGATGCTCATGGTTTGGGAATCGCAGGTAATAAAGCGCCTGGCACACAGTAGCTGTGCTATTGCCTTTCATGATGGGCCATGGATCTGTCACCAGTGAAACTGTGGACAGCTTTCGGACATCATCCCATTGCATAATTCTTGGGAGTGGGTGATGGTTTCAACCAGTTATGCACCTGTTGTAGCAAGCACATTTTTTAAAATAAACTTTTTATTCTGGAATGGTTCTGGATTTACAGTTGCAAAGCAAGTACAGAGAGTTCCTGCACACCCCTTGCCTAGTGTCTCCTGTTGTTGAAATCTTCCATAACCCTGGTGTAGTTCTCAAAACTGAGAAATTAACATTGGTGCCATGCTATTAACTAAATTACAGACTATTTGTATTTCTCTAGTTTTTTTCACTAATAACTGTTTCTGTTCCGGAACAATCCGGAATCCCACATTGCATTTAGTGTTCTTTGGTCTGTGCACTTTCTCCCAGTCTTTCCTTGTTTTTAATGACCTTAGCAATTTTGGAGAGTACCGGTCATGTGTTGTGAAGAATGTCCTTCGATTTTGGTTTGTCTCATGTTTTCTCATAATAGCCTGGGGTTTGGGGAAGAATACCGCAGAGGTGAAGTGTTCTCCTGCGTTGTGTCAGGGGTGCATGATATCAACATGATTTATCCCAGTGATGTTTACCTTGATCACCTGGCTAACATGTCTGCCAGGCGTCTACACTGTCAATTTGTGTTTTTCCCGTCCATACTCAGTTCGTTGAAAGAGAACCTCGTCCAGCCCACACTCAATGGGAGGGGAAGCCAGCTTACTTCCTGGAGGGGGAGGCATCTGCATGTATTGTTTGGAATTTCTCTGTCAGGAAATTTTGTTCCTTCTCCCCCATTAGTTTATCGATTCGACCATTTATATATATTAATATAGGCTCCTGGATACCTATTAAGACATATTTTTCCCTTGTCTCGATCATAGAATGATTCCTTTCAAGCTTGGCGGGATGGTTCCTAGTTCTGGTTTTGGTGTTTGAGTGAATAGTCCTTTATCATTTCTTTTAGCTCTAGATTTTTAAAAATGCCATCATAATGAGTCTGTCTAATACTCGAATTTGGACTCGGTGGAGTCTTTCAGTACAATGAGAAATAGGTTTCGTGGTGGGTTCTGGGGGTGGTGGGCCATGGCAATACCCCTTGGTGTGGTTTAGGACTTCGGCTCTCTCACTGGGGAGAAGCAGCGGGCTCAGGCTGCGCTCTTGCATGGAAATTCTGGTGCTGCTCATCCTGAGTGTGCCTTTGGCTGAGTCACTGCCCCCTTCCTTCCCCCTGCTTCCTCATCTCCAAAGGCAGAGGCTGGGACTGGATCGTGTCTGTATACTGCTGGGCACGAGGGTCTTTTATTACTTAACCCTGAGAACGTTCTGTGAGGAGGACACAGGCATTGTTCCCATCTTCCTGCTGAGAAAGCCAAGAAGCTGAATGGCTCAGGGCTCTCTCCAAGGTCACGGCCAGGTCATGGTAGGACTGGATCTGGACCATCGTTGACTTACCATGTTTCAGCCTAAACTATTTCCATGGTATCCACAGTGGCACCTCATGGGGACTACTGACCTTGGAGGTGTGTGGAGCCACCCCTCCCCTGTCCCCTCGTCCTTCCCTCGATCCCCCAGCACCCCCAGCATTAAATGGTGGTCTGGGCTGAGAGGCAGGGGTAACACCATGGGGTGAGAGAAATCCAGAGGGGGTCGGAGGCCTCACTCCTGTAGACTTGCCTTCTCCAGGGTCTGGGAACTGGGCTCAGAGGTCCTGACTCCATCAGGATTGGAGATGACCAGGTGTCCACTGACGGAGTGACTCTGGAGGGGACAGAGAATGGGTGTGTCCATCAGATGTCAGTGCATCTCTGACAGGGGGAGCCCTCCTTTCTCAGGGGTTGGAATTCTTGGAGCCTCTGCCATGGCAACCCACTTCCTGGTGCCCAGGCCTCTGAGGCCACTTTATTATTCAGGCTGTCACCTGGTGAGTGTGGGTTAGAGATTAGAAGGAGGTGCCCTCGGTCTCAAGGGTCAGCCTCTTTCTCCCTGGATGGAGCTGACCGCGCACTGCCTAGGTTTCTTCTTGAACCTGGGTGAGGGTGTGTGTGTGCATGTGGGGACTGTGTATGTGCACACGTGTGTGTGTGCATGGTGTATGAGTGCAGGTGTGTGTACACATGTGTGTGCAGGTGTATGAGTGTGTGGTGGTGTGTGTGTGGGGTGTGACTGCACGCTTGGGAGTTGTGTGCGTGGAGGCCACTGCCTCCTTGTGGTACCTTCTTTAGATGTACCCACGTGACCTTCTACGCCTGATAATCCCACACGTCTAGGGACTGTCTTCTTTCTTTATCTGCTGGTTTAATTAGTTTGACTTCTGAGGAAACAATTTTTCCTATTTTTTCAAGTCATTTGGGAGGCCCCTGCTGTGACCCCCCTGGACCACTTACACACCCTCCCCATCTACCTTCTGTGTTTTCCTGAGGTTAAGATGTCACTTACTTCTATTAAACACAAATGTGTGTGATGCTAGTGTCTATTGTCTTTTGTGATTGGGTCATAAGTTGAGGGACAGAGCACAGCTTGGGGCCAACGTGTGTGTGTGTGTGTGCGTGTGCACACATGGGCATATGTGTGCATGTGTGTATATAGGTATGTGTGCAGGTGAGAATAAAAGGAGAAAATGCTGCTAGGGGTGGATCTGAGGAGGCCAGGGGAGAACTGGGTGCAGTAGGGGCTTTAGGAGTCAGAGGGAGATCCCTGTTTCCGAGGGGTTTCCACCACAGCCCACCCCGAGGTTTGTGGGATGGCTGGGCTGATGACGCTACAGACACGTGGACATGTGATAGAAAGGATTATTGGTACTCATGCCAGGAATTCTCCGGAGGGCAGGACTGCACTCAGTGAGGAGGAAAGGAGGGAGAGCGAGCTTTGTACACAGTAGGGTTTCTATGTGGTTGGTGGGAGGGGAGGTTGAGGCACAGCCAATGGTTTATTGGTTTATTAGGGGTTTATTAGGGGACGTTTGCATGCGCAGTGGGGTTATCATGGCATCCCATAAGACCACTCATGTAGGGGCGACACGTGGAGGTCTTGGGGGAGGTGATCAGGAAGGCCTTTAAGGAGGGCTAAACGTAGGGGAGGGTCTTGCTGGGCTTGGCTAAAGTGGGAAAGGCCAGGGGGCAAGAGGCTCAAATGACGTGGGAGTCATGTCTCAGACATCACGGAGGAATTTTTTCTATTGCAGTGGAGAGAAGCTTTAATAGAGTCAGGAGATGGAGGGGCCGGCCTGGTGGTGTAGTGGTTAAGTTCGCGTGCTCTACGTCAGCGGCCCGGGGTTCATGGGTTTGAATCCCAGATGTGGACCTACACATTGCTTGTCAAGCCATGCTGTGATGGTGTCCCATATACAAAATAGAGGAAGATGGGCACGGATGTTAGCTCAGGGCCAATCTTCCTCAAGCAAAAAGAGGAAGATTGGCAACAGATGTTAGCTCAGGGCCAATCTTCCTCACAAAAAAAAAAAAAAAAGAAAGAAAGAAGAAAGAAAAAGAATCAGGAGATGGAGAGCAATTTAGAGGGCGTCCTGGTTAGGGCACCCACAGAATAGGTTAAGTTAGGACATTCTGAGCAAGGGAACCAGACCGCAGAGAGCAGGGGACACAAACAGGAGCTGGAGGGCATAGGGGGTGCCCTGCATAACCTCAGACTTAAGTCTGGGCAGGGAGGCAGCAGTGAGGGCAGCATTGGATGGGTCTTCCGTGCTGAGTTATAGTTTTGGCCTGGATGTTGCTGGTATCAGGAGGCACTGAAGAAGCTTTGGACGGGGGGTTGGGGGAAGATATACCTGCACCCAGTCTGTGAGGGTAGATTGGGGACAAGGAGTGAGCAGGAGGCCGGAGACCAGCCAGAGGCCACAGTAGCCGAGACAGTCTGACCAGGACAGTAGTGACCTTGCAGGCTGGCCCTCATGCTGGGGATTGTTCAGATCTGGCAGAGAGGTCCGTATTTCTACAACTATTAATTTATACCCTGCCTTAATCGAAAAGAGATTTGAAGTAGTAAGTCATCACCTTAGAACTTAATTTTCTTTCTTTCTTTTCATTCACTCGTTCAGCAAATATTCGAGTACCTGATATGTGCCAGGCACTGTTCTTGGTACTTTACTTGCTGTATTCGTTTCCTAATGGTGCATGACCAGTGACCCAAATTCAGCAGCTCAAAGCAGCAACATTTATCATCTCATGTTTCTGTGCAGCAGGAATCTGGGTGTGGCTTAGCTGGGTCCTGTGGTTCAGGGTTTCTCACGAGGCTGCCATCTAGGTGGTGACTGGGGCTGCAGGCATCTGAAGGCTCGAGTGGGGCAGGTCCATTTCCAAGCTCACTCAGTGGTTGTCAGCCAGCTTTAGTGCCTTGCAGGCTGTTGGATTGAGGGCCACAGGTCCTTGTCCCATGGACCTCTTGATAGGGCAGGTCACATTGTAGCAGCTGGCTATGAGACAGCGAGAGTTGGGGGGGCTAGCAAGACAGAAGTCAGAGTCTTTTTCTTTTTTTTTTTGTGAGGAGGACTAGCCCTGAGCTAACATCCAATGCTAATCCTTCCCTTTTTTTTTCCCTTGAGGAAGAGTGGCCCTGAGCTAACATCCATGCCCATCTTCCTCTACTTTATATGGGACGCCGCCACAGCATGGCTTACCAAGCGGTGCATCAGTGTGCGCCTGGGATCCGAACCTGCAAACCCCAGGCCGCCAAAGCAGAGCGTGTACACTTAACTGCTTGTGCCACTGGGCCGGCCCCCAGAAGTCAGAGTCTTTTGTAAGCCAGTCTTGAAAGTGACATCTCCTCACTCTTGTCACATTCTGTTTGTGACATGCAAATTACTAGGCCCGGCCCACACTCCAGGGGAGGAGACTATACAACGTATGGATAGTGGAAGGTGGGCATCATCGGGGCCATCTTAGAAGGCTGCCTATTACACTTCTGTTAACTCATTTAATTCTTGCAACAGTGTTAAAAGTAGGCAATATGATTCCCATTTTACAGATGAGCAAACTGAGGTAGAGAGAAGTTGAATCAGCTCTCAAGGTGACAGAGTGAGTAGAGGAGCTGGGATTCAAACCCCGGCCATCTGACTCCAGAAGTCACACCCTTGGCCGTGATATGAACCGCCGTCTGTTGGCCATCAGCCACCTCACCCACGAGGCCCGAGCTGGCCAAATGTGTGATACGGAGCCCACATTCAGGGACTGCTGCCCAGCCAGCCTGACGTGGAATGCTCACCTTTTGTTTGTTTTAAAATAAGAGTAATTAGTGTTTGCCATGTAATAAACATGTTTTGGGCAGGATGTACTAACTGCGCGACCTTGGGCAAATTGTATGAGTCATCTGTGACATGAAAAGAATAACACCTGTTTCTTAGGGAGGACTAAATAAAAACTCACGAAGCTGTAGTGCTAAAATCCTTTACATTTGATTTTCATATCCTCATATTTAAGGCAATTAGAATAGAGAGTACATATAATTTATATTCAGTAAATATTTAATTCCCTTCCAGAGTGATGTGCTTGGCTTCAGGAGGCAGAAGTTAATAAAAATGCGATCCTCTGTTTCATGCTTAGCTCCTACTGCGGGGGGAGGCAGATATTTAAATAGATTATTACACTTGATGGATGTGGGTTCAAGTTCAGCTCTGCATGAGGCATGGGGAGTGCACGGAGGTGGGGGCGACGATCCAGCTTTGCACCAGAATGAAAAACACTGTCCTCGTGAGAAACCCAAATGCAGGGAGTTGGCCTGCAGGACGGAGAGGGGTGGACGCCCCTTACCTGAGATCGTTGGCCTGAAGAGTGGGGTTGTGGCCTCTGTAGGACTTCGGGGACTTTTGTAGGGCGTGTAGCTTTTGCTTTGTGGGAAAGAAAGAGCACACAGGTTGAAATACGCACGTTTTTTTCTGCCACGCTTACCTGGGTATTTAAGGAGCAGGGGACAGAAGGTCCACCAATGAGGAACACAGAGAAAGAGTGGCCAGATGGTAAGAGGAAAACCAGAAGATGGTGTCCGGGACTCTGGGAAAGAAGAGAGTTTCCGGGAGGGGAGATGTCAGGAGTGCAAATTCCTCCAGGAGGGAAGGGCTACAGAGCACGCATTGTACTTGGCAGTTAGGGTGTCATTGGGTGATCTTGAGTCAAAGCAGATTCAGGGACAAGCTGGGCGTGGCTGTCAGTTGCAGAGGCCAGAGCCTTGGCTGGGAGGGGTGAATGCCGAATGTCTCAGGAAAGCCAGCTGCAGGGGAGGTGGGGCAGAGCAGAGGTGGATGTGTGTGCCCTGGAGATAATGAAGCATCAGCCCCTCACCTAGGGGCCCTCCACGCCCTGTGCTGAACTCTGTATTTATAACCTCATTCTTTTTCTTAAAGAAGCTGCTCCTCCCTCCAGAAAAATGTATAAGCTTCAGGTCCCACAAAACCTGGATCTGCCCCTGGGAGAGGAGGGGCTGGATGGGAAGATGGGATTGAGGAGGCAGAGAGCAGAGGAGTGGGCTCCAGGCTCTGAGATCCAGGCCTGGCTTTGCCACTCGCCAGCTGCAGACCTTGGGCAAGTTGTTTGACCTCTGGGTACTTCCGTTTCCTTTTCGTAAAACAAAAATAAAAGCGCCCATCTCCTCAGGTGGTTGCAAAGATCAAATAAGATGATGTGCATAAAGGCGTTAGTACAGTGATTCCCATGTGGCGAGCACTCAGTGTCTTTGCTATGCTTTCTTGTTCTATAATATTCTCATTAATACGGACTTTCGTGGTTGCTGTTCTAAGGATTTTTAAGTTTCCTATGTTGGGTTCCTCCAGTGGTCTGTGGATGGAGTTCATGTGTTCTCTTTTTTTTTTTGTAAAGGATTTTAGTTATTTTATTTTATTATTTTTTTGAAGAGTGGGCCTGTGCTAACATCTGTTGCCAATTTTCCTCTTTTTTTTTTCTTTTTTCTCCCCAAAGCCCTAGTACGTAGTTGCATATCCTAGTTGTAGGTCCTTCTAGTTCTTCTCTGTGGGACGCCGCCTCAGCATGGCTTGATGAGCAGTGAGTAAGTCCGCGCCCAGGATCGGATCTGGCAAACCTCCCAAGTGGAATGCGCGAGAACCTAACCGGTAGGCCGCCAGGCCGGCCCCCACTTGTTCTTCTCTTGAGTTACTTGATAATTTGTTTCAGATGACCAGATTCTGTCCTGGGAGGCACATGGAATCCCGTGCCATTGGCAGTTGAAGGAGAGAAGTGACCTAGTTTGTGGACCTTGCAGGGCTGGTGGCGGTGACCCAGGCCCAGACTCTTCTGGGGTCGCATGTACCGAACAGCCCGTCTCACAGGCCTGGGGCTGCACATGTGAGGGATTGCTGTGTGTGTGCGCCTCTGTGCAACTCCAAGGGTGTGGCTGGCAGCCATGCTGCGCATTGGATCTCCCTTTCCTCTGGCCCTACTCTTCTTGGGAAACAAACTTTTAACTTGGAGCAAGTTGCTGGAGGAGAGGGTGGGTCTGAGATTGCAAAAGCAGCCCCTGAACATCCTCTACGGCAGCTGATTCCAGGCCAGCCCTGGGTTATGTAGTGCGCCTGGACAGCTGATGTCTGTCTGCAGGCTCCTGACTCAGGGCCTGGAGTGACAGCTTGATGGGCCCAGGCCCTGCTCCAGACCCTCCTCCAGGGCCAGTTGAGGCTGGGAGCCCTGGACCTCTTCGTGCGCCCCGCGCGGCCGTGTTACGAGTGGCCGCTTGATGGCGCTGTGGCTCCACCGGGCGCGGGCAGCCGCCGCCAGTCCTGCTCGGTAACCCCAGGCCCCTGGCTCTGCCAGGCTTGTGGGGTGCAGCCCCCGGGCCAGATTTCTCGGAGCCCAGCACCTCCCCACCTACTACCCCTGACGGAAGAAGCTTGGGTCTTTGGCATTGTTTTCCCTCCGTGGCCTGGCAATACAGAGGATCTTTGCCGCCGACTTTATTCTTAAACACGTTTCTTTCTTTCTTGTTTCGATTTGTTTATTTGCTTGCACCACGTTTCTGTGGTCTTACCAATAACTGTTTACCAGGTCAGTTACCCCAAGCCTGGGGGGTGCTAAAGACCTACATTTAATTTAATCTCCACTCTGATTTTGGGGAGGAATTGAAGGGAGAAATGACCGGGCTGGTCTGTTTCCTCTTTTCAAGCTTCCCAGCAGCTCTGACTTTGCTCCAAAAAATCCCTCTTAGGGCTTGTGCTTGGGAGAGAAAGGTGTTTGAACACAGAGTTCAAGCAAGCTGGCCAGGGGAATGCAAAAGAAGAAAATCAAAAAGAAAAAAGGAGGCTTTTCAAAAATGAACTTTTTATCTGACGCCAGACATCCTGCAGTGCCCTTGTATAAAATTCTGAAAAACAGAGGGAAATAAAAAGCATTCATGATTTTTCACCTAGAAATGACTTTTATATTTTGATATCTCATTTCAAGATTTATTGTCATTGCACAGATCTGTCCCCCATCCCCCACTGGATCAGTTTATTCATTGGTTTGGTGGCCTGCTGTTTAATTTGATACACCGTGTACGTTTTCCCTTGGCAAGCTGGCTTCTGAGTGGCACTCGAGTAGGTCCACTTCTAGAGCGTTACATGTAGTCAGCTCTCAGGTTTCTGCATGAAAAGGTCTCCTTGAAGCCGTGCTTCAGACACTGGGAAGAGGCTGATTGAACCGTAGCTTCTAGGGAGGCAGGATTGGGGAGATGTGGCTTGTTTTGAAGACCAGAGTTGCCCAGTTTCGATTTGCAAAGTGAGCAGCCCCGTTTTCAATCAGCAGTTCTCAGGAACACCCGGGGCCGGGTGTTCAGGCCTCGGAGCTGTGAGCTCGCCTCCCAGCACCTCCAGGCGTCTGCACGTAGGTTGCAGCCTTCCCAGGCTGCCTGGGGCCTGGGGCCTGAGAGGCAGGGCTCAGAGGTCACAGAATCAGGCTCTTTTCCCTCTGGAAGACCTGGGGACAAATGCAGAAGGCCCTTGGCAGGGAGTCAGGCTGCTTCTCCCAGGTCTGCCTTCCCTCCCTTGGGATGGGCGCAGTCGGGCTGCCTGAGCTGACCACCCGCTTGCGGCTCCCAGGGAGGCCCTGTCCAAATGCAGGACTCAGCAAGCTGGGGCTCCCACCTGGAGCGGCAAAGGGCTGGGGCAGAAAGGAGGCTGGGCGGGTGCTGGAGTCTCCCCTCCTCCCAGGGCAGCGGGGCATCTATTTCTGAGAAGGAAAACCTTCTTTTCTTTTTTTTTCTGCTCCTGCTAGTCTCCTGCCACACTGCCTGGCTGCCTCCTGGAGGCACATGGGCTCCTGTGGTTTCTCAGGACTCTGGAAAGAAACCACAGGGGACAGAGACAAAGGAAACAGAGTCCTGATGGTCCAGGGAGGGCAGCATTCAGGTCCCTGTGCCTGCGGTGGCCCTGGGGCAGGACGGCAGGAACAACCACACTGGCCAGCGCTCAGACCCTGGCTTTGCCTATCTCTTGCTTTGTGATCTGGGGTGAATCACACGACGTTCTTGGCTTCAGACTTCAGTTTTCTGGTGTTTTTTTTTTTTTTTTTTGGTGAGGAAGATTGGCCCTGAGCTAACATCTATTGCCAATCTTCCTCTTTTTCCTTGAGGAAGATGGTCCCTGAGCTAACATCTTTGCCCATCTTCCTCTATTTTGTATGTGGGATGCCTGCCCCAGCATGGCTTGATGAGCGATATGTAGGTCTGTGCCCGGTATCCAAACTCGTGAACCCCGGGCCGCCAAAACAGAGCACGCAAACTTAACCACTATGCCACTGGGCCAGCCCCAAGACTTCAGTTTTCTTATCCATAAAAGGGAGTGAGCGCCTGCCAGTCTGTAGGGTTGATGCGAAGACAGTTGAGATAATGGATGGTAATTTCTTAAAAGCTGGTAGTTATTAAATGCTTCCCATGAGCCAAACACTGTGCTAAGGGTTTTGTCTAGATTATTCCAGTTAATCCTCATAAGACCCCAACACGGGCATTGTTATGATCCCCGAAGTCACCCAGATGTCAAGCATTGGAGTGAGAACTGGAACCCCAGAGCTCTACTCTGACCCATTTTGGGGAATGGTTGTCGCCCCCCACCCTTCCCCACTACACCCCCGCTCCTTGTGTTCTCATATGTGGGAGGCATCCGGTCAAATGGCAGCTCATCCCAGCCCTTGCCAAGGCCCTCTGGTTTAGAGCTTCATGGATTTCTTCCTCTTAGAAGTCATGAGATCCATGTCCTGTTTTAGAAACTGTACAATAAACAACCCTGGAGTTTTGAATAAAGGAGCAGAGTATTCTATAATGAATATGCACAATGTGGTCATAAGATGTGAAAAACAAAGGTCTCCACCATGTCTTGTTTCCACTGATGCTTTCCAAGGATGTGTATGTGCATTGTGTGGTGCGTGTGTGTGTTGTGTGCGTGCAAGTGCGTGTGTGGGGAATCCTCACCCTGGGGGTGGAAAGAACACAGGAGCTAGAAGGTGTGACCCAGGGCGTCAGATGGGGCAATGTCTTGAGACACAGCATCTCCCCAGGAAGGCGGGCTGGGGGGTGAGTGGAAGGAAGGAGAAGAGGAGGAAGCCCGCCAGGGCAGGGTGAACGGTCTGGGGTGACTTCTGGGGCTCCCCCGCCTCAGTGCCTTCTGTGTCCATGCTGCTGTGGCTCCTCAGATTCCTTTAAAGAAGAAAAGGTCATTTCATTTGATACCAGGGGGAAAGGCCTAACAGGGTGATGCCTGAGGTGATACTGGGTGTGAGTGAGCTTCAGTTAAAGCAGAACCAATCAGCGGGGAAGCGTGAGTGCTCCCCGGGCCCTTTCCACTGTGAAGAGGATGGAGATGGGGATGAAGGATTGCTGTCTGCTGAGCAGCAAGAGGAAGGCGGACTCAGAGCAAACGTGGGGACCTGACTTTGCCGGGGTGACGTCCTTGACTTTCTGCGGGCAGGTGTCTGTAGGGAGGGGCTTTTTCATAGATAGGTGCCGGCCAGAGCTGCTTCCGTTTTTAGGTCCGGCCAACTTCATCACAGAAGCTTTCCCCCTGGGATTTGCTAACTGAGGTGTGTTCTACCCTACATGACAAAGCATGGGAGAGCACAGTACAATTTAGGAGGATTCTCACACACACACACACACACACACACACACACACACACACACACACGTTGTTCACGGAGTAGACCTCCAGTTGAGATGGGTGTTGGTCGTAGCCTGTGAAAGCCAGATCCCCCAGGCAGAAGGAGAGGACCCGCCGAGTCCGCCCATGTTCCATCCAAGGTGTGCTCATTCTGAAATCTCAGTTCTGAGGGCCCCACATCCCCCTGAAGTTCCCACAGGTGACTCTGTACTCTACGTGTTGTTGTCGTTGTAATTTTATGATGCTGGTGGCTGGCCTGGGGATTCGAGATGGAGACACCGGCCCCTCTTTGAGCTCTAAGAACAACCCCTCGGTGATGGCTTCAGGAAGCATGATGAGAAGCATCCTGGCTGGGTGTTGGCCTTTCCTCCCTCTCGGGGTGAGGCCGAGGCTCCCGTATGTTAGCTCAACTGTCATGGCAGGAGCCTCGCGTCCTCCTGTCCCAGAGCCCTCTGTGCGCCACTGGATGTGTGTCATCACAGGTCCATCCTGCCTGCAGGTCAGGCACGGCATTCCCAATGATGCTGTTTGTGACAAGCCTGTGCTGAGAGCAGCACTTTCTAGAAAACTATGAAAGACTGCGCTCCGGGAGCCTGTAGTTGGACACTCAACGTAAATACTGTCCATAATAGCTTCTGTTTATTGACCACATTCTATGCCCAGATGGTATCCTGATACCTTCCACAATTCTGGAAGGTAGATATTATATTATATTGACATTTTATGAATGAAGAAACATATTCAGAGAAGTTGAGCACCTTGCCTTAGGTCGCACAGCTTGTTGGGGCAGAGTTGGTAACCTGACCCTCATCTTTCTGCCTCTCCCGGTAGCAAGTGTCCTTCCTGCTCAGGTGATGTGAGGTCTGGAGGCCTGTAACAACCCACCTCCCAAGGGGTTTCACCTGAGGGAGGTCGGGCTGGGGGCAGGGGCATGACACACAGGTCTCAAAGAAACTAAATGACTGACTTGCTCTCTGCCCTCTTGAAGGTCTGCTGCAGTTCAGGATTCCCCTTTGGGCTCCACAACAGCCCGCTGCCCTGCTCCCTGAGGCTGCCTGGGGACCATCCATGGGGTCGAATAGCCCTCTGGGCAGAGAGGACAGGGGAGCGTGTGGTCGTCTCTTGAGATTTGATCTCTGTTGTCTGGCAGTCATTCAAGAACCAGTTGGACAGCTGCACGCTATGGTCGGACCCCTCTGGGGTTTCTGCCCCCCTAGTAGGCTCTCCAAGCAGAAAGGCATCTGAGACACAGCCTGCTGACCACACGGTGACAGCCGTGAGCACACACCTGAGTCCATTCGTCTCTGGACGTAGCGAGCAGGAGGGTTTGCCGTCCTAGGTGTGAATGTGAGTGTCCCCTCTCCCAGCCTGTTGACGCAGGTCCGGGGGTGGCTTCACGCAGGCAGTGGGTTGTTCTCCTGATTGAGACGCAGTTGAAGAATCTCTTCTTGGGTTGGTGGATGAGAAGCCAGGGTGACCTGCCTGGGCTCAGGACCTAAACCTTAGGTGAACAGTTAGGCCTGCACCTCCCACCCCTTCCTGGGATCCTTTAAGGCTCACTTTCTGAAAATTGTAAGTGAGAGAGAGCAAAAAGCAAAGCAATTGTTTGCTTGGGCAAAATGGACAGTGGAGAAATTTACTTAAGTAAATTGCAGGCTGAACACCATTGCTGCAGACTGACTGCCCTGGGGTTGAGGTGTGGGTCTTACACTTGTAAACATCGGCACCTGGAATGAGTTTTGACATGTGTTTTGTTTTTAAAAAATAAAACCTCTTATCTGTAGATCTTCACGGGAGAAATTTATTCATTTGTTTGTTAATTTATTCAACAAATATTTGTTAAGCATGTACTGTTGGCCTGGCTCTGTGCTGCATGCTGGGGATGCGAAGATTCGTTCGTGTAGATAAATGCCCTCGAGGGCAGTTCTTGTATAGTGGTAGACAGACTTGTGAACAAGGAGTCACGATGGCATGTGGTGAGTAGCTGAAGAGAAGTCTGGACTTCTAGGGGTGCACTGAGGGATGTGTGACTGTGTGGCCAGAGGGAAGGCTTCAGTGTCCCTTGAAGGATAAGAGATGTTCAAAGAATGTTTCAGGGAGGAGGTGAGAGGAAGGGCATTTCAGGCAGAGGGTACAGCATGTACAGAAGCACAGAGGCTTGAAAGAGAGTTGACTGGAAGTTGGGTGTACACTGGGGGCACAGGTTTGGGGGAAGAGAACATGAGACACTGCATGTAAAATGCATGCTCAATGTTAAGAACTAGTGCTCAAAAAAAATTAACTCATTATCTTTCTGATAATAACATAATAATGTCTCTTCCTCCTCCCCACCCTTGTCAGAGTTTTCCTTCCTTCATTTTGTATCCTTAAAGTATTTCTTTGTGAGAAAATAAGAAACTTTATGATGACAGTTGTCAAAGGAAAACTTGACACAAATATTATCCTTGTGAAATGGATGTTATTTTGAACATATTCATCTAACATGTTGCTTTTAACTAATGAGATATGTTTCCTTTCCAAAGTGATTGTAATTTAGTGTGGGTTGAATTGATGACTAGAATTTGAGTTTTGGAGACGTGGAATTATTATGGCTAACCAATGTGTTTTGATGGTAGAAGGGAATGTGTGTTTTAAATCGCTTTTCACACCTTCTGTGTTCTTATATACACCGAGTTTAAGTGAATAACCCTGGGACGGCATTTGGCTCCGTATCTCGGAGTGTGTAGCGGGGGCTTTACTGGGAGGGTGCTGGAGTTGGGAGAAAGGCTAGAGTGGGTGGGTCCAAAGGAGAGGCTGAGGGTGAGATATATAACCAAGATACAGAGGACATTCTCTTCTGTCAAATACTCTCCACATTTTAACATGGACCCCCCCCTTGGGAGATTACAGACCCGGAAATGAACTGGCACTCCTTGGAGGAAGTATAGGTTTGGCCTGGACATTTCTTCGCAGCCTGGAAATTTCTTGGACGTTACCTTTATTGAACCTGTTCCACCTTGAAATGACACATCGCAGACTAGACTCGTTGTGAGCGTCCAGCGCCCTCTTGCCCCAGCGCTCCTCGAGAAGTTACAAAGTGTTCTTCCTTCCTGGCCTCCCCTCTCTATTGAATTGTGGGTCCAGGTGTAAACCGTTGTTGCCACAGAACATTTTCCCTCTCTTCCAGTTGGCTTCTGTGCGCTCAACAAAATTTTCTCACCATTTGGGTAACTTATGGGCTGCAACTTGCAACATTCTTGCGAGCTTTGTTCTTATATGGTGTGCTCCAGATATCTCCAGCAGGGGCTGTTTTCATCAAGTGCCCATGTGGGTGGGAAGGAGAGGACTTGGGATTCTTTTGTGAGGCTAGGGATGGGAGCAGGAGAGAATGGGTGGCCAGAGCGCGGAGGTCCTGAGAGATAATCAAAATGAAAAAAGAAACAAATGTGTGCAGAGATAGTTACTTGAAGCATTACATCAACTGTAGGATTTTTTTCTGGGGGAATTTGGCTAGTGGGGAGGTTATATTTTAAAGTACAAAGAATGATCTAACCTGAGCCTTCTCTTGGCCTACCTGTCCTGTTGCCTCTTGGGCCACAGCAACCAATGAGCCATATGATTAGGAAGATTTTCTTTGTCTCCTATCTCCACCCCCGTTAGATTATCTGAACACGGTTCAGGACCTGCCAAGTGGCTGAGTGATCTCTTAGTGGATTGTATGGAAGTGACCGATTCCTAAATAGCAGAGGGAATGGATACAAAGGGAGATGGTTTCATGCTATGAGAGAAGGGCTGCTTTGGGGATCAGTTGTGGAGGCCGGATATTATTCTCTTTTGCCTCCCCTCCATTTTCCAAATTCTTTGGTTATTTAAGAGCAAAGGGGAAAGCCTGCTAGAATTTGTAGTATATGCACTAATTTTTGTGACTTTTACAGTTGATTAAATTGACGAGGTGTTTATTTTTAGGGTTTCTGGAATTGAAAATGTGCAGTTTGATAGGTTCTTGTCTTTTAGAAACAGTGAATGGACTTATTGGTGACTGCGTTGTGCATGCGTACAAGTAAATCTTGCTTTTCCTATTTTGTGTGTGTGTGTGTGTGTGCGCGTGCACCTGGGCCCATGCTTCCTGGCTGGCATATCTGTGCACAAATGTGTGCAGGACTATAAATAAAAGCCACAAATGAATGCCTTAGACTGAAACATGGGCTACTCTTTCTATTTTGCGCGGTAAATAAGGCGTGCAGATCTCCTTAGGAGACCTGGTCTGGGGAACAGCAGCCCTGGGAAGGGGCTGGCTGAGGGTGCTGGGGCCCCTGGGGTTTCTGTTTACCTGTATTTTCCTTGTGCTGACCTTGAGGATGAATCCTGATTTTGATGCTCCAGGGTGATGTGGTGTAGGCCTCAAAGATAGCCTGTTAATTCTCCCACGTCTTCCTATGGACGACACTTGTGGGTTTCTAAAGCCACCAGAAGACCTGTCAGAGGGGGTGGCTGGAGAGTGGCCCTCGTGAGCAGGTATAGTAATTATGGTGAGCATTGGTTGAGCGCCTAAGGTGTGCTGGGCCCTGGGCTAAGAGTGTTATCTCAGCACTCAGAGGAAACTGTGAGGTCGGTCATATCACCAATTTACCATAGGGAATGGCTTCTGGGAGGTCAGCAAATCACCCATGGCATCCAGACTGAAACAGAGTTGGGGTAATAACCCAGGTGGCACTCGGCAAAGCCTGGTGTACCCATTGTTATTTTCCTTCTCTTAAAAGGAGATACATACTAAAAGAGAAGTTGAATGAATGCCTACTGAATGAATGAAATGTTATAGAAGTTCACTCGAGAAGTTAAAACACACACATTCTTCAAGTTTACAATTTAGACATTAGCTATGTACCTTTAGGCAGGTTATTTAACTTTGTGCCTCGGTTTCTTCATCTGTAAAATGGGTAGAACAAAAGTTAATGCACAAGTTGGCGAGGATCAAATGAGGTAATGATTACACGGCATTTGGAACAATGGGACTTAGTATGCACTCGGTGTGCACTAGCTCTGGTTGGCATGACCACTGTGATTTGCATTAGGTGTAGTAGAAGCTTGTAGGTCAGTCCTAGAAGAGACAGTGTGCAGCATGAGCAGAGAACGGCCACAGAGGAAGCTGTGCGCAGACAGGGAGAGGGTCACGAGCTGATGGGGTGGCTGGTGTGCAGTGGATCAGGTTCCCAAGGAGGAAGGATGATGGGTGAGCCACGGGGTCGGGGACCACGTGTGGAGGTGACAGGAAGGAGATGGGCCTTGCTGGAAAGTCTGTCACAGCCTCTATGAGAGTTGTCGTGTCAGAGATCGGGTGGACTCAAGAGGGACGTTACTTCCCTGGTTGTCTGGGCAAATGCCAGCCAAGGAGAGCACGTGAAACCTTTGCTGGGGCAGGCGGCATGCAGGGAGGAGGCAAAAGAAAAGGCCAGATCAGTGCTTCTGAGCTGAAGAAGGATGGAACGAATGAATGGTATTGGGGCTGTGAGGAGGCCACCTGGGCGTTGAGAAAATGGAGGGGAGCGTGAGGAGAGCTTTGTAGGAGCCCATGTCCAGGAACACTGTGCATGGAGCACCGTGGTCCCTTTATGCGAGCCTGGTGCATTCCGTGGAAGTGGGTACAGAGTGGGGAGAAGTGAAGAAGTGGGGGCACGTCACAGGTTACGTAGACAGCAAGGACTGCTTGGAGACCAGATGGGGTCGGGAAGGTATGGGAAGCTAGTGGATGGAGTGCCAGACAGAAGAGCGAGGATTTGTTGGCTTAAGCAAGATGAAGGCTCTGGGTGACCGAGCAGAGAAATGATGTGATCACAAAGAGGGCGGAGAGACCCTGGGGAGCTGGGCATCGGATGGATGGGCCCCAGGGAGACCAGTTAGACCTGGAGTCACATGCTGTACACCTGAGTCAGCCTTGGCGCATGTTTCCCTGGCTCCGTCACTTTCTTCTGAGGTGCTTATTCATAGTACTAGCCCTGAGCCTCACCCCAGCCTGAGTCAGGGGATCAGGAACGAGGCCTGGGAATCTGTATCAGATACTTTCAAACCCATGCTTGTAATGCCCCAAGGGATGAGCGTGACCCACACAGGGGTGCTGACCACATAAATGAAAGCCTTACATCTCCCAGAAGAAAACTTAGCAAGACCCAGTGGGAGCTAGGGAGATGACAGGAGGAGGAAAGCAGACAAGACCAAGAAAACAATTTCCTAATTGTGTAGCAGGAGGATGAGTGGTAACATTGACGGACATGGAGAAGCAGAGTCTGTAACCTTGCTCACACTTCTGATAGTTGTATAGGGCTGGTCAATCAGAGAAATGTTTCAGGAAACAAGCATCTTGATTGCAAGAAATATGATGGTCCTTTTTGATGTGCTTCTGGATAAGATAGAGAACTGTGGGGTGGATGATGGAAATCTTGAGTGTTTTTGCATCCCCAAATGTGCAGATGGGTGGACTAGTTTTGAACCCTGTGTGAGTCTGGGGTGACTATTGGCATGTCGCTTAGATGAAGACTGGAGGAGTTTTCATATACAAAGATGGCTCCACACCGGAAGAACAACTGGGACACCAGAAGCTCAAGTTCCAAATGGCCACAAGGTACAGGAACTGTGGGCTGAATCTAGCAAGATGAACTGCAACGGTGTTAGGGCCTACATTTGTCGTAAAATATTGATTGCACAAGAGAGGAAAAGGGCTGATTCTTTGGAAATCAGTCATATGATTAGAATATCAAGCTGCATTAATATGGGCCCGATGTCCAGATAATGAAAAGTCATAGACTATTTTGGGCCACACAGAACACTGAGGGCAGTTGGTTATTTTGGAGTCTTATAAATTGGAGTGTATGTGGAGGGGGGTAGCCAGGACAGTGAGGGCATCTGAAAAATCATACTATGTAAGAAATATCACATCACCGTCATCCGATAGGTATCATCTGTTGAATAAGTGAATCGCCTGAACGAGAAGAGACTGAGGTGAGAATACCAACTGATTTTTGTGTTTGAAAGGCTGCCATGTTGAGAAGAGAGTGTTCGTTCCGTATTAGTCTATAATGCAGGAAGAGGACACTTTCGTTAAAGTTCTTGAGTGACAGATTTCAGCACGATTTGGGGGGAGTTTGGTGAGAATCTCTAGTTACTTTTGTCATTCGTTTCAATCTACTGCAAAACCCACCCAAACAGGAAATAAGCTTCTTGAATTGGGTTTCGTTTCTCTCCTTCTTCCAGATGACCTGTTGGTAGAGCCAGCTTAGCTCTCAGGAGTGTGGGGGTCAGGGGAGGAGAGTAGGAGCTTGGGGGAATGAATTAACTATTGATTAGGACCCTTTTAACAAACAACTTGGCTCTAGTTGGGCATAAAATAAACCCGTGGTGATTTAAAAAATCTACATGTGCGTCATTTACTTTTTACTAAAGAGTAATGGGCGTATATAAAGTAAATAAATCTTAAATGTGCACCTCAATGAATTTTTATATATGTATACATCCATGTAACCATCATCTAAATTAAGAAATAGAATATTTCCAGCAATCTGGAAGGTACCATCTTGTCACTTCTCAGCCAAATCCCTCCCCACTCCCCCCCAGATAACCATTTTATGGTTAATTGTATAGTTAATGCTGCAGAAGGGGAGGCTTGCGTTCTCAGAGGTAAATGGTCAACAGACAAGCCCATCCAACAGAGAGAGAAGGAATGTCTTCTTGTGGCCGTGTGTCTGGGTTTGGTTTGAGTTAAAAATGAAGCTTGGTGGATCCTAGGACCTTTTTGTGGCTGAAATATGTAGACACCGTATTTTAAGAAAACTTTTTATTCATTTGTAGACTTTTATCTGGCCAGGTTTCCATCCTGAGGGTTTTCCTTTCTACTTATCTGACAAACCATAAATTTTATTTCCTTTAAGGGCAAAACCAACCTTCGAGCACATTTATGGCCCAGGTTTTAAGAGCCGGCTACCCTTTCTATCCTGTATCTCTGGTTAAACATGTTTTCTTTTTCTTGGAACAGACTTTGCAGAGGGGGGCTGAAGATCTGTATTGCTCTGGAGAGAGCTCCTGCCTGGCCAGCGGGAGAGAGAGGCCAGAGAAACCTCCGCCTTAGCTCTGCCCTGGTAGCCACGTCTCTTCTGCAAGAGGTCTTACTCCTTGTGCTGGGGTTCTTCTCTACCTAGCCTCGGTTGCTTTTCTGTCCTTGGTTTTTAATTCCTTCTCCTCCGCCTCGTTTAAAGAGGGGCAGTATTTTGGACTTTGGACAGTTAATATGGAGCAATCCCTGTTGATTTTCGTGAGTCCGATTGTTTCCAGAGCTGCAGCCTGCTTTCCAGTGAGCTGCTGGCGATTGGTTGATGAAATGATTTCAGCTTCCCCTCTAAGACATAGTCTCAGGATGTTGAGGGAGGCTTTAATGCCCTTTCTGTTGGCCCCTTGTCTTGTGTTTGGGGCATAAGAGATGGAGGAATAGGCACCGTGACTTTGAAATGATGTCTTTTGAAGGAGTCTCCCACTTCTTGCCCTGTTGGGGAGAAGGTGATTGAAAACTCAGGTTACTCTTTGAGCGTAGAGCTGTTTTTTTTTTTTTTTTGGTCCTTTATTTATTTTTAATTGTGGTAAAATATACATAACACAAAATTGACCATTTTAACCCTTTTTATGTGTACTGTTCTATGGCGTTAAGTACTCACATTATTGTGCAGCCATCACCACCATCCATCCACAGAACTCTTTTCATCTTTTGAAACTGAAACTTTTCATCTTTTGTCCCCATTAAACACTAAGTCCCCAATCCACCCTCCCCCTGCCCCCTGGCAGCCACCATTCTATTTTCTGTCTCTATGAATTGGACTACTCTAGGTGCCTAATAGAAGTGGAATCATGTAATATTTGTCCTTTTGAGACTGGTTTATTTTACCCAGCATAATGTCCTCAAGGTCCATCCATGTTGTAGCATGTGTCAGGATTTCCTTCCTTTTTAAGGCTGACATTCCATTATGCATAGAGCACATTTAGAGCATACAGTTTTTAATGCAAGTGCATCACGGGCCCAGGATCTTCTTAATTTTACATGTATTGAGTCCTGTGTTCCTGCCCAGGCACCTGTGTCTTGTCGGGGACTTTCCAGTGTGGTTTCAGTGTTTCCGGTGGGGAAATAGGAGCACGTGAGGGTGTAGGTGGGCTCTTTGGGGAGATAGCCCGTAGGGCGGGCTCCTCATTTTCAGTGTTGATTGCACAGAGAGCTTTGAGGTGTGGTCTAACACTCTCTCTTTTGGCAGCCACCTTTCCTAGATTTCCAGAAATGTGATTAGGATTGTTTAGCTTGGACTTAAAGGCCACAAATGGTGACGTGGGTTAGGCATCAGCTGTTGGCAAGGCTGATGGGATGTGGGATCATTTCATTGTCCCCTAAGTTAGTATTGTATGAAGGCTTTTGGTGTGATGTGCAAGATATAGTTTTTGAGAGAGCTGAATCTCTCTCTCAAGTCCCAGCTTTTCTGTTAATTTATTTTGAGACTCTGGGGAGGCTGTTTCTTGTTCATGTTCCTCAGTTTTCTCCTTAGTCACACATGGAGTATAATCCTGCCCTCCTTATGTCACAGAGGTCTTTATGGGGAAAGAAGGTTCAAAGCCCGGAAACTTTTTAAACGTGTTTGCCATCAGTTTGAATGAAACTCCCAACCCATCCCCAGTCCCTTTTTCTGTATAATAAAGTGTGTGCTGATGTTACATGCATTTATCCATCTCATAGTTTCCTCTAAAAGGGCTTGCCAATTCCAAATTTGTTCATCAACTCATCAAATATTCATTGACTGTTTCCCTGTGCTAGGCACTGAATTAAGGTCCTAATGAGAGAGGGGTGAACAAAATTTCAGACATTAAATGTATGTTGATCAAGCTTTTTGGGAAAAAATGGAGTATTCTGTGCCATCATACCAGCAGATTATTATGATGCCCAGAGGCTAGTTCAGACTTTGTTTCCAACTGCCCTCTCCCTCTCTTCCCCACCATCAAAAAAAAAAAAGAAAGTTGAGTTTGACTCTTAACAGCTCTTTGTCACTTTTGGATGAGTGTCCAGTGTTTCCTTGGCACCCACAGGTATTACTTCAAGGTGTTGGATGCAAACAGTCTTTCTATGTCTCCATAGTTTTCTCTATCAAAGGGGGGGAGTATTAATGAATTATTGATCCTTAGGGCTTGGTAGTGATTGCAGGGGGCAGGGCATACAGTGGAGATGGCTT
The DNA here is from genome assembly GCF_057802395.1 of Ceratotherium simum simum. Taxonomy (NCBI): domain Eukaryota; kingdom Metazoa; phylum Chordata; class Mammalia; order Perissodactyla; family Rhinocerotidae; genus Ceratotherium; species Ceratotherium simum. The sequence goes on along the minus strand of NC_141915.1, from coordinate 53,646,489 downwards.
TTGGTAGATATTTGGTCCAGGGGTCCCTGCTCGCTGAGGAAGAGACTGTCTGAACCTAGACATTCCAAGTTCGTTTTGCAAATGGCACCTTTCCCTCAGGACTGAAACTGCGACAGCCACAGGTATTTCCTGAACCACCAGTCCCGTACGAGGAGAGACTCACATGATGAATAACCAAGAGGTAGTCATAAAAGATGCACTTTCTGAGTAGGGATAAGGATTGCATCCTGAAATAAGGAGGCGGGGCAGAGATTCTGTGGAGGAACCCTTTTGTGAGGTGATGTCTTGGCTGGTACAGCAAGAGACAAACCTCACTGGTGTGCCACTCTAAGTCATGGAACGAGAAGACACGAAGGGCTCTCATAGATAATTTGGAGAATGCTGGATGGAGCCTTGGGGAGACCTGCCTCTGCCTCCTTGGGCCTTAGCTTCCCCACTGGTGAAATGAAGGAGGTTGACCAGATGCCCCTGTGTGTCTTTGCAGGACTTTCTGATTTCTACCCCGTGTTTCTGGCAGGATTTGCCAGCTCAGCTCTTGGGCCTGTACCACCTCAGGCCTGTAGCTAGGTCTCTGGTACACGCCGTTGGGACCAGTTTCAAGAGCGTGTTTAATACACAACCCTGCCGACTCTTACAAACCTTTCTGCGTAACACTTACTTCATTGCACTTTTAAAATGAAAAAGAAAGAAAATGCCGCTTAGCAGACTCATGGTAATCGGGGCTGACAGATGTCACTCAGAATTTTATTATTTAAAGCCACAATGATTTTCCAAATAACCTAAAAATATATAATCCAACCTCAAAATAGTGTCCCGTAACAGAGGCCTGGGAACCCTGTAGGAAATGAAGTCAGAATTTTGGCACCCCTTATGTGCTGGTTCAATGGCTTTGAACATTTTTATATTCTCCAAGAAATATAGGCGCATAGAACCATATCAAGTTGCTCAGTATGGCTGCCAAAGTCTCAGAGAGCGGGAGTGTCCTGGGTGCCCCACTCTGGTACCCAAGACAGGGTGACATCTCTTTTGGTCCCATAAGGAGCTTTCTCCCCATTCTACGAGAGCATGGGTGGACATATAACAACCTTCACGCATTATAAAACCAAGCGCCTTCGCATCCATAAGTTGTTCTGCTGTATTCGGAAGATCACATTCAGAATCTACACAGGTGGGCAATAGAGGCAATTGTAAGAGGAAGCTAAAACGTATTGAGTACTATCATCCAGGTACTGTGCCTCATTTAACCCACACATTATTTATTTATTCCTTGTAATTATTTAATTATGTATTAAATATTATTGATATATATCAATTACATTAACGTATAATTAGTAGTAAGCAATACATTCATTAAACAACCTTGTGAGAATTACTGTCCCATTTTACGGATGAGGAAATTGTGGCCTGGAGAGGTTAAGGAACTTACCCTGTGTCTTACAGCTGGGAGATGGCAGAACAGGAGTTTGAATCTAGGTGGGTAAAGTGGGGTTTTGGAGCTGGTGTAAATTTCGTCGCTGGCTAGATATCCTGAGCAGCAGCCCTGGGACAGCGGCTGGGACCAGCAAGGCTGTCTTTCTAGGACTGGGAATCGCAGAGCTGGTCTGCCTTGGAGTGGGAGGGATGAGGGGGCATTTTGCCCCGGTCGTCTGTGCTCCACCCTTTCTGAGGGGCTCTCAGGAGCCAGGCCCTGTGTTCCCAGGTGGCAGCCTCTTGCAGCATGTCCCGCTGGAAGTTATCTCTCCAGATCGGTCTCCAGGAAGCATCTCCGGGTGGCTTCTGAGCAAGGGGAAAGGCAGGCCTGGCTGCCAGCATCTGACTGGCTGTTATTTGGTTTTCTCTGACTAGATCTTTGTTTCCGTGAAACCCTTAGCTGCCGAGGCTCTCATGCCTCGGCTTAATCGGTGCCGCATGGAGCGCTAGCCTGGTTAAGTCAACACCGTTGGAATATTACCTGTCTGTTAACCTGTCAAAATTGCTTTACAGTCCCCTTTTATCTTCCCCCCCACGGAATTTCCCCTGGAGTTTTCTGCCTGCTCTCTGGTTCCTTCCCTCGCCTGCCCTCCTCCATCCTGCAAAGCTTCCCCACCCCCTGAGTCATTAAATATTGTATGAGTTCCGCCACTTACTGCTGCCTTGTTTGCTCAGGGCAGATAAATTGTTGTTGACTCTATGATGCAGACCAAGGACACTGGGCTCCCGGCCCCAAGAAAGTAACCGCGATGCTTGCCAGGTGGGCGGAGGCGAGGGGGGCTGCGGGGTCTGGAGCTGCCGGAGCCTGGGGGAGGCTGCAGGGAGGGAGCCCTGCCTCCTGTTCCCCAGGTTGCTGCAGAGCGAGCCAGCACTCTGGCTGCCTGGCCGCCTCGCATGCCTCCTTCCTTCCCCCTCTGCCCACTCCACCCTCTCTCCAAACACTGAGTTTTATAAATTTGAGGGTCTTGGGGGAACGTCCAGTTCTAAGCCTCATAGTCGTTAGAGGCTAAGACCTGGCTCCATGGTTTGGTCTCATGCTTGGTTGAATGAGTTCAAGGTTTCTTTGGAGAGTCACCCTTTTTTTTTTTCCAAATTGTGGTAAAATACATATAACATAAAATTTACCATTTTAATCATTTTCAAGTGTACAACTCGGTGGCGTTAGATATATTTATAATGTTGGGCAACCTTCACCACTATCTAGTTCCAGAAATTTTTTATCACCCCAGAAGGAAACCCCATAACCATTAGGTAGTCATTCTCCATTCCTCCCTCCCCCAGCCCCTGGCAACCACTAGTCTACTTTCTGTTTCTATGGATTTGCTTATTCTGGATATTTCCTATAAACAGAGTCACACAATATGTGGTCTTCTCTGTCTGGCGTCTTCCACTTACATGGTGTCTTCAAGGTTCTGGAGATCACTTTTGTCTTCTGCTCAGGGTGGGGACTCCTCCAGGGGACAATGGGACAATTGCTAGGGACCTCTGGGGGTTGTGTTAACTTGCTCCCGGCAGGCAGCGGTTCCTTGCGTCTGGCAGGCTTGAGCCTCCGATCTCTCCATCTAGGGGCCTCCTACCTGGAGACTTTCCACTGCCTCCTTGGGGAGGTCATTTTGACTTTCACTGAAGCCACCAGGCCCTCCCTCTCTGCCAGGCTGGGCAGAGGCGAGCGGGCCTTAAGGTCCAGAGCTGCTGGGGCCTGGGCAAGGCTGCTGGGGAGGGACCCCTCCTGAGCAGTCCTCTACCCCCATGATCTGGTCAAGTGCTGTTATCCTTCCATCCTTTGGGTCAGAAACCTGACAAGTCCTGGGACCAATTCCTCTTTGGACACCCGGGCTTAGCTCATTATGTAGAAGAACCCTCACTTTTTTTGGTGAGGAAGATTGGCCCTGACCTAACATCTGTTGCCAATCTTCCTCTTTTTGCTTGAAGAAGATGGTCCCTGAGCTCACATCTGTGCCTGTCTTCCTCTATTTTGTATATGGGATGCTGCCACAGCATGGCTTGATGAGCGGTGTGTAGGTCTGTGCCCAGGATCTGAACCCGCAAACCCTGGGCTGCCAAAGTAGGGTGTGCGAATTTAACCACTATGCCATCAGGTCAGCTCCAAAAAGCCCTCAGTTTTAATCAGAGAGTCAGCATATCAACGTTAGAGGTGTGGGCTTCTGAGTCAGCTGGGCATTTGAGTCTTCTCTCTGCCATCATCTAATTGCATGACCTCAGTTTTTCCACCTGTAAAACAGGGATGACCGTGTCCATCCTTCAGGGCTATGACGATTGTATGATGATTGAATGCACTGATACCTGTAGATCACTTGGTGACGTGCCTGACGTTAAGGATGTGCACACTAAGTGATTATTGGTAATCAAATCAAGAATAGAAAAAATCAGTGAAGTAACACCCCCCCCCCCCAATCTTTGCCATTCTAGAGTTCTGGCAACTTCTAGAAAGTGCACAGGGCTTAGTGTATCATTTAATTAGATGCATTTGCTGGTTTTCAGGATTCTGAGAAGCTCTAGACTCAGATCATGGTTTGGTCTGTGACAAGGAGAAAACCTTGCTTCTATCCAAGTCAACAACAAAACAAAATGTCCCCGTGTCTTTTTTTTTTTCTTTTGCTCCACCATTTTTGGAATTTCTCCCATTCTCCCATTCTAAGGCTATGCCCTACTCTTTCATGTTTCCATTCAAGTAGGCCGACCCCTGGGACGGTGATGACATGGCACTCACTAATCTCATGTGACACAAATGGGCTCCAGAAAGTGTGCAAGTGCCCCTCAGTGCCCGGTCCCTTACAGGGTTAGGGGCAAAGTGGCTTCCTTTCGTTAGCAGCCTGACACAGGTTCAGTGTCATTCTACCAAGTTTATTGAACACCTACTATGTGAGTGCACAAAGCAGGCTGTGGAGCTGGTGGTGGGCACGTGACGTCAGGATCTTTTTGGGGCTGTTGTGAGTGATTAGTGAGTTGCAAAACCTCTTTGTTTGGTTCCACGTCTGTGAATCACTTGCCCTCAGCCTGTGTGTGTCTTGCGGTGGGAAAACAGGGAGTGGGCTGCTCCCTGCACTGTGCTTGGTTCCCGCTCCTGGCTGGTGCTCCGTGGGCCTTTCTGGAGCCAGGCAGAAACAGGTGAGGCCTTCCCACTGCAGCCCCCTCAGATGGGTGAGTCCATTATTTTGTGTGGTCATTGGAACTGAACCCTCTTTTGTTTTCAGAAGGAGGGAGCTTTTTATTTTTAGTTAAAAAAAATAAATACCACACTTGAGTCAAGCAAAAACTTGCACATTTCCTTCTTATTTTCTCCCTAAAATTGTGCGTGTGTGTATTTTTTTAGGAAGGGTGAACTTGTGGATTTTTTTCTTAAGTCAGGTTTCTGGAGGTCTAATTGACATACAGTAAAACTCACCCTTTTTAGTGTTTCGTGGATTTTCATTTTTAATGCAAGCCTCCCTTCCTAAAATATCCCCAGGAATTTGATTTGGAGCATTGTGACCCTGTAAATACATGCAGATCTGAGCACCTGAGACAGCATCCTTCCACGTACAATGCTTGAGATGAAATTGTTCCAGGCATAGTTAGAAAGTGATCCTGGAAGATGGATAAAAACAGCTGAACGGATTTTTTTTTTTTGTTCTTTTGGGGAAATTGAGTAACAATTGCTAGGTCTTTGCCCATATGTTTTAAGGAAGATCTAACCAGAGGAGAGCTGGGTAGAGGGGGTAAATTTTATGTCATCAGAAAGTGTTCAGGCCGACTTGTATAATTTCCCAAGACTGACCCTGGCTGTGAGCGCTGACCTAGATGGCCCCTAATCCGTCCACACCAGGGATCCATGAAACGGGGAGAGTGGGCGTGTGGAACACCCTTGAGCAAGTTGCTTGGCCTTGGCCCCTGGCTGTGTGCCCTCGTCTTGCCTTCAAGAGACTGGACCTCATTTTCTTCTCCATCTGTTAAAGGAGTTTCTTGGGGCCATCGGCTCTGGGCAGAGACTGTCTTCTTCCCACTTTGGTCTGAGCCCCCCACACACTGTGGTGCAGGGAGTGTGAGCCAGAGCCATCTCCAGTGCCTTCCAGTTCACTGGCTCGGTGATAACGTTCCAGTGGATTTTGTGTCACGTTGCTTGGAAACGGGTGAAATAGGCCAATTACGGTCTAATAGGCTCCTGAACTTTCTGGGGCCACCGGGGCTTCCTTCCTACCCTCCTTTTACTCGTTCCCTCCCTGGTCCTGCCTCCTGAGTGAGGAGAAAACATCAGAACTCTGTCTCCACTCAGATATACTGCCTTAACCCTGAGAGGGAAGAGAGGCAGAAGCTCGCTCTGCTTCTTTCCGCAGTGGCCTGATTTGTCTTCTGGGGTCAAGGCAGGCGATTGTCTTGCCTTCAAGCCCTCAAGAGACTGCAGCCAACCTCTGAATGCCCACCTCGGGGTGGTGGCTGGGACCGCAACATGCCTGTCAAGCAGAAGGGAGGGAGCCTTGGAAGGCCCGAGAGAACAGCTTTGTGTCCTCACAGCAGCTCGTGGGCTCACAGCCATATCCTGGTGGAGCGATGGCACATCCAGCTTCTTTGGGGCCAGGGCTGAGTCACCATGAATCCCTCACAGCGCTGGCAGCGGCTGCTTAAAGAGACCCAGGACTGAAATACAGGAGTACTCAGAGGTTTTGCTGGAATCGGGCTAGAGGAGGGAATGCAATCAGAATCCATCAGAATCAGAGTCTTCTGAGATTCAGGGAAAGCCCAGGCCTGTCTGCCGGGGAAGAGATGAGTGTAGGTCTTTGCAGCTTTGTGCAGGGAGTCTTAAGGGCTGGCCGTGTGGGCTTAAGCATGATCCCTGTATTCTAAGGGGTCCTCCGACTAAAACAAGTTAGCATGTCTTGAAATCTTTCATTTAGCGAAGTCCTTAGATGCATTCTTACATTTAAGTCTCCCATCAGCCACAGGTAGATTGGCCCATTTTACAGATGAGGAAAGCGAGGCTTGGAAGGATTGTGACTCACTTGAAGTCAAACAAGAGCAGATCAACAGTTTCTTCTTCAGGTTCCATCTCTACCCTTTTAGTCAAGTTCATTTCTTAGGCTCGTACGACTGCGTCCCAACCCTCAGAGGGCTCTTCTCAGTTTGCAGCCACAGCTTCGTTACTGTGTCTGTCTGATTGATCTCATTCGCCTCCACTGGACTGGGGAGGTGGCTAGTTTTGTTCCACATTGTATCTCCAATACCTGGTACAGAGCAGGCTTTCTAATTGTTGAGCGTGTGAATGAACGAATGACCCTAGTACTCCTGCAGTTAACCTTTCTGCCATCTGGAGACCCCAGCTCCTGCCTAGGCTGGGTGCATGTAGAATACAGCCCTCTGAGCGTGGGTGGCCAGGTTCAGCTCCCTCATGAGAGATCGGCGTGGGAGCTCAGCTGTGCCATTCGCAGCTGCCAGCCAGCTCCCGCCTTGTCTTCTGCAGCCTGGAGGCGCGGGTGGCCAGTCCAGGGTGCTGTGGCTTTCCCTTCTGCCTCCTCTCACCGCCCACTTGTAGGAAGGCACAGTGAGGAGGGCTGGCAAGAGGGACCCAGGAGTTAAATCTCTCCTCTTGTCTTCCGGGAGGATGGAGGGGGCAGGGGCAAACTGGGAATCAGCCTTTGGATTAGGTGCCCACCCACTTCAGTTGCTCTCCTGGCTCCTCTCTCCCTGGCTGTTCAGGGAGCCTGGGCACTCAGGCCACTTTATGGGTTTTGACTGCCCCGTATTTCTTTCCTGAGGTGCGCCATCTTCCAAAGTTGCCCTCTGGTCTTTTTTCTCTAGGATTTGAGAAATGTGGTGCCCGCCCCAGGTCCATGTAGCCAGGGGAACCTGAGAGCAGCGGAAGGGAGATGGGATGGGTTTTCTAGAAGCCTGTGTTCATGTATATAACCCCATGCACTTCTATGATTGATCCCAGCAAGGAAGGGACACTGATGACACAACCAAACCTAGTTATGCAGGACTGAAGGCATTCTCGAGTTTTTACAGACTTTTGCCTTAAATGCAAGTAAGTACATAATTGGAGGGACTACAGGTGATGTGAAGGCAACAAGGCATTGATGGTCTTTCAAGGAGGAGGGCCACGGCTGTCCTTGAATTACACCTCTGGGTTCTAGGAAGCGGCCATCTGAGGGCCTTCCAGCAGGTGCTCCCAAGCCAGCTCTGGGGCCTTCAGCATCTACCCTACCTTGGCTGGAATCAAAACCCCCGAGAGAAGGAGTCATGTGGTTTTGTTTATCCCGTGACACAGCACTGGGGTGGCATTCTGAATCCAGACTGCCCGAGTCTGAATCCTGGCTAAAGCTTCTGTATTCCAGCCTCTAGAGGGATGTCCGGGAAGTTCTCTGCTTTCTGATTGCCTCTCCCTCCCTCCCTCTGCCCTCAGAGGTGATGTTTGAGTCACCTCTGTAGGAGGTTTGTCTTTTATGCTGGGGTTCTGTGTAGTGCAGTAACACTCTGGTTATTCCTGAATGTCAGGCTTAATTTGCTGCAAGTTTTATTTGATTCCAACAGTGTGTTTTATTTACAGTACGAAGGTCTGTCCATATATCCTCCCTCTTTTACAGTTTGTGCTTACAGAACATGCGTAACTATTCACAATTAAAAGAAAACAAACACGCACAACACTGAGGGAGTATTGCTTACAGCCCGGGGCTTGGGTAAAGCTTCAGAGAAGTGTGGTTGCTTTTCGTGAATTCCGCTTCATGATAAAGCACACACATGTACACTCACGCGATTAGAGTCCTAGGGTCTGATCTTGTAACGGCTTGGGTTTTAATTTAAGGTCGGTAGGTTGAATCACCTAAATGTCAAAGATCTCCAAATGGGCCTAAAAAGACTCCATCAGCAGACGTGTGCTTGCTTTCCCTGGGAGACATGCAGGAATAACGGTGCCTTGGTTTCTAATTGAGTTTCTCTGTGTAGTAACTTGCTCCTCTTGAATTATTATAATACTTTATCAGCCAATGAGAGAAAGTGTCCCCTTTGGTGAAAGCCTACTTTTTCTTCCTCGCAGTCAGGTTCTATGTGTTGTCCTTCAACTGAAGTCCTCTCCTCCCTAATGGCCAGGGACCGTGTAGGAAAGGGGGACGTGAATGTCTTCTGGGCAGACCCTACATCCCTGTAACCAATTAGATTTTTCTCTTCCCTGGGCAGATCCTTCTGTGGTTTCTGGGTAGAATTCAAAAGTGAAATGGGTTCTACCAGCCACTCAGCCAGACCGCAGAGCCCCAGGGAGATAACAAGCCCAAGATCATGGGCATTGTTCTTGGGGAAATGAAACTGGCATCCTTCGCCTCCAGACTTGGTTGCTACTGACCTTAAAGTGTGGCCTTGACCAGAGTGACAAGATCGCAAACATTGGGGTGAAGAAAGAAAGTATCTCATGTTGCAGCCCTTTACTCCCAGAATTTTCTCAACTTCCTGTTGTTTTTAATCATTTGCCCTTAGAGAAGAGACTCTTAGCTTAAAGCAGTGTTTCCCCCTTTAAGAGGTGGTGTTGTGTATTAATTCAAGCTGAGCTTGGCGTAGAAGAGCATTCCCTCTGACCAGTAGCTTGTTTTTTCTTTTTCTTTCTTTCTTTTTTCTTTTTGCAAGCCAGGATGGCACTTAAGAATTCCCCAGCATGGGGTCAGGCTCCATTTCTCTAACCCTTCCCTGCCACCTTTTTTTCCCAGTCATCTCAAATATATAGCATTTTACAGTGTTAAGCATGGGGACAAAGTGTTTTGCATTGAAGAACAGGAGTCTCAAAATAAAATATGGGCTTCTTTTGGAAGAGAGACCTTGGCCACAGTTAGCATCCCAGGCAGGTTCCTGGTTCAGGCTCAGTGTGAGCCATTTCTAGATATGCAAGCATTGTTGTCATCTCTATCCCTCCTCCTATTCCTTTTGCCATAAAAAAAAAATAAAAGGCATATAACTTTGCTGACTATCAAATCCTTTTGTCCTTCCTGCTGCATGCATTACTGCACGAGCCCGCTCAGAGCTTTTCCTTTGGGGAGTTTCAATAGACACTACAGAGAGATGAGAAGGAAATTAAACTCGGTGGGGGTTGCCCTGTACCCCAGAAGTAATTCCGTGATTGAAACGCCAAAGATCCCGAAGATCTTTCTGTCTGTCAGGCACAGAGAGGAGACTGGGAATAGCTTGATCTGGAGAGAATGAAGGTTTAATTTCTGGGTGGCTCTTTAAAATGATCAGTCTGGTTTGGGGGGAAATGAGTGTCTTGAAAGTCCATTAAATCTTTCCAATCCCCTGGTTTTCTCTCTAGGGTGTCTAAGAGTTAGTTTATGAAATAAGTCTTTTATTGTCCAAAATGAGTCTAAGTTAAGTTACTAATCTACTGGTGCCAAGGCAATGGGTGCAGGCTTTCAGGAGGAGAGTGTGGCAAAATGAAGTAAAAGCCTTGAAGGACATGCTCTTGACAGACTCTCAGTACACTTCTAGAAATTTATTGTGAGGACATCATTGGACAGGTGTGCGCAGCATGACAAGTGCCCATCCTGCATTTGTGGAACAGTGAAACATGAAAGCAGTGGAAATGCCCTTCAAGAGGAGGGTACCACCCATCCATAGAGTGGAATCCTAGGACGCTGTTGAACATGATGCTGTAGATTGCTGTTTGTTGATGTGGAAATACGTTCATGATGTATTATTGAGTAAAAACAATCTGTTTAAAAACTGTATGAGTGCGCTACAATGTGGTATCCTGGATTCAATCCCGGAATAGAAAAGAGACATGGGTAGAAAAATGGGGGTAATCTGAATAAAATCTGTAGTTACTAGTAATGTACCAATGTTAATGTCTTAGTTTTGACAAATATGCCATGGTTATGTAAAATGTTCATGACATTTTATTCTTCGTGGGTGAAGGATATATATGAGCTCTGTCCTATCTTTGCAATTTTTCTGTATATCTGAAATTATTCCAAAATAAAAAGCTTAAAAAAAGTATATGAGCACGCTTAAAATTTGGGGGAGATTTTTAACAAAAGTTTAATGGATTAACTCTGAGTGCTGCGATTATAGGTGATGTTAACATTCTAGTTTACAATGAGAATTGTTTTATGTTAAAAAAAATCAATAAAGTTCATTCCCTCTGGGAAAAGAAAGTAGCATACAAATATTTTATTGTTGTCATTTTTCTTTTTTTTTTTTTTTTTTGGGAGGAGGACTAGCCCTGAGCTAACTTCCAATGCCAATCCTCCCCTTTTTTCTTGAGGAAGATTGGCCTTGGGCTAACATCCGTGCCCATCCTCCTCTACTTTATATGGGACACTGCCATAGCATGGCTTAGCAAGCTGTGTGTCAGTGCGCACCCGGGATCCGGGCCTGCGAACACCAGGCCACCGCAGCAGAGCATGTGCACTTAACCACTGCGCCACCGGGCCGGCCCCTTGTTGTCATTTTTCTGATACTATAGTCTCTCTCTCTCCGTTAGACTTCATGGATCCTTCAGGGTTAAAGTTCACCCTCCTGGGAACAGCAAGGCAGGCCAGAGAGACCATGATCACGAGCCTAAACGTTGCAATTGGAGAGACCTGGGTTTGAGTCCATCACTTACCAGCTGTGTGGCCTTGGGCAGTTACTTACTTTGTCTGTGGCTCACTGTATTTTAAATCTGTAAAATGGGTTTAATGGCCCTGCTCTCATAAGGCCACTGCAAAATCTAATTAAGGCAATACAGTGTTGCTCGTAGTGGGTGTCTTAATGGTCTAGGGGAAGAGTCTGGTGAACTCGGTCCCTAACAGATTCTGGTGTTTGCTATATCTTACTCTGAACACATCTTTTCTGAAAACTTTTATGTTAATCATTACCGTGTCTATGATAGAGGAGAGTGTGAATTATATTTATTTGTTAATTCACTTAATAAGAATTTATGGGCTGTTACTCAAACATTAAGTATTTGAGAATCATAATTATGCTATTTTCATTACCATCCCACCGTCCCGTGCCCTATGCCCAAATAATCTTTGTGGGTTATGTTTGTATATGTTGTATCTAAATTAGGCCAGTTGAAAAAAGTCTTCCGTAGGTGTACTTTTTTTCCTCTCAGCCCGGATTCGCTCATAAAGGTGCATTGATTTCACATGTCCTCACCCTGCTGTACCTCTAAGTACTTGAGAAGTCTCCGTGTGTCCCTGGGAAGATGGCCATTGTCGTCATCTCTGGTGGTGAATGATAAAAGACGTTTCCATAAACTCACACGTCAAGGAAAAGTGGCCCCGGGATTGTCAACTCAGAGCCAGTGCTTTCCTGTGGAGAGGAGAATGCTCTGTGCATGGCCCTAGAAACCATGCCACCTGCATTCTGACTCCCGCTGGGCCACCGCTTACCTCTGGAGAAAGGTCGCTAGAGCCTGTCCAAGCCTCCCCCTCCTCCATAATAGTGTCCTGGCCTGTTAGACTTCCTGGGTCTAATGTTCTGTGATTCCAGGACATTTGGCAAGAAGAGGCACCATTCTCACTCACCCTCCAGAACACCAAACAAAAAACATCCCGAACCAACATCAGAGGCTCAAAGGCTTTGAACATACCATTTAAAAAAATGTTTATTTAATATTGGATAAAAATATACTGCCTTACCTTTGAAAAAAAATAATTAAATAACTAGGAGGGTTTCAAAGCATTTCCTTTCCCCTCTGCTTTCCAGGAGGAGAAATATTTTTCGAAGTCATTTGAATATTAAAGAGCTGGGCCCCAGAAGCCCTTGGTGTATGGCATGGAGATCAACAAGTCAATCAAGTATTTTTCAGAACGGTGGTTTGTGCACAGTTTGAAATAGAGACCCTTCCCCCACCCCATGAGGTCCCCTTCTATCTTTCATTTTTTTTTTTTCTTCAATCCCGTATGTGTGCTGAGAAACTTAATCCATTTGTTTCTGATTCATTTACGCTTAACTCATCAAAATGCTGTTTAGGGAGAGGTGTTTCAAGTGGAAGAGGCGCTTAATCCCGAGGAACAGGAAATTGCATCTTGCGCAGAGTAACTGAATGCAGACCCAGGCCGCTCTGACTTTGGTCTTCACCCAGACCCCAAAGTGAATCTCTCCATTGGGTGGCTTTAAGTCCAGCCCTGAGAGCCTCCAAGGCCGTCCCTTCCTCACCTCTCTCCCCAGCATCCTAAATCTGTACACCGTGGGTTTGTGTAAACAGCTCTGAAAAGTCACCACATCAATGTTCTTTTCCCATGAAGCTGTTTGAGATGCCCTTTCATTTTCTCCCACCTCCAATATTTTATTATGGAAATTTACAAATATACATAAAAGTTGAAAGAATTTTATAGCGAGCACCCATATACCCACCACGTTGATTCCGTAATTGGCTTTTGCTGGACTGACTTTATGACATATCCAGCCTAATCTCTGGGCATCTCTGTGTCTCATTTCCTTTGATCCATTGGAAGTAGGTTGCAGACATGACTTCCCTCCACATACCACAGCTTGCATATCATTAACTAGAATTCAATACTTAGTTTCGGGGTTTTCTTGTTTTGCTTTAAGGTAAAGTTTGCACGCACTATACTGCATGAATCTGGAGTGTCCCATAGATACAGACGCATCCCCGCAAGTTCCCATGTGGCCTTTGCTAGTCCATTCGCACCCCCATGCCCCCAGTGGCAGCAGCTCTTCTGATTTTTTTCCTTCCTAGATTCCAGGGGGAACTTGGCATAAATGGTGTCGTACAGTATATATCCCATTGTGTGACTCCTCCTTCACTCAGCGCAATGTTTTTGAGATTGATCCATATTTTTGCATGTAGCAGAGGTTTTGCGCCTTTTGACTGCTGGGTGCTGCTCCATTGTATGACTCTCCCATGGGTTTATCTCCTATTGATGGGTACCTGTCCTGTTTCCAGTTTTTGGCTGCTTTGAATAACGTTGCCAGGAAGACTCTTGAGCAAAACTTCTTGTAGACACACGTGTTCATTTCTCTTGGCTAAATGACTAGGAGTGAAATTGCGGGGTCGTAGAGCAGGTGTCTTGTTTAGTTTAATAAGCAGCCGCCAGAGCTTTTCCTCAGGTGACTGTATCCTTTTACACTCCCACCGACAGTGTACGAAAGTTCCAGTTGCTCCGTTCCTCCTTAACATTTGGTGCTGTCGCTTTTTAAAACTTTAGTCCTTCGGTGATCAACATTCCGTGGCAGGGACTGCATCTCATTCAGATTCCCAGTGCCGGGAGCACAGGAGCGCACCTGGTGATTCATGCAGGCACAGCTCATGCCCATGACTCTCATGTCACCCTCCTCACCAGACGTGGTCCCTGAGACCAGGGCTCTGTCAGCTCAGCTGGGTGCCCATGTCCAACAGAGTGAGAGGCACACAGTAGGTGCTCAATAAATCTCTGAATAAAGGGCTAGAGTTGCCTTTCCCTCTTGCCCGTTGTTTATCCATTTATTCAGTAAGGGTCTGTCCAAGGGTCTGCTGTTTGCATGGTGCTAAGCGAGAGGCTGAGGGTGATTTCGAAGTAAACAAGACTTGGCACCTGGCCTCTGGGAGCTCTGTCCTTCAGGGAAGAAGGTGAATAAAAACAGCTTGACTTCCAGGCAGAAAGTGGTAAGTGTTGTGAGAGATGCAAGGGAAGCAAGTGCATCGTGGCCGGCGTGCTGTCACTTGTCAGCTGTGTGACCCGGCATGTGGCTTATCCTTGAAACCTCCATGTGCTCATCTGTGCAAGGGAATAGTGATAGTTTCCACCTCACAAGGTAGTTGTAGGGATTAGAGCCCCCACCTAGGAAGGCACCATCCTCAGCATGATGCCTGGTACCTAAGGACCACCCGGGGAGGGAGAGCTCGTAGTCTCATTACATTCACAGGTGTGTACAGTCTGAAGAGACAAAAGCTGTTGGACTCTGGTCAGTAAGTTGCCTCTCCCCCAGCAAAGGTATAAATTCCTTAAAAGCTGGGATCATCTTATCCGGTTTTTCTGGGCTCTCTCCTCTATACCATATACTGAATGGACACTCTACATTAAATGGAGATTAATGTGTAAGGGATTTTTTTTTTTTTAAATTTTGAAAAAGAAGCATAAATCCAGCAATGGATGTGGCATTGGCTCTGCCCACAGACCTGGATAATCTCAGACAGGCTCTTCAAACCAGCGTTTTTAAATTACGTTACAACAACAGATGCTTCATAAGGATTTGATGATATTCTTGGACTTAGGACCTAGACTTCTCTTCCTGCCCAGCCACGGGCTATGGGGGCTCATGGGGCTGAGTCTGCTCTCTTCTCAGTAACAGCGATTGTAAATAATCACCTTGAAATGCCCACGGGCGACTAGCCTGTATCACGGACAGTCACAATCCTATTTCTAAGAGTATGAACGAGGAGGGAGATGGTGAGGGGGTGTGAACCAGAAGGTCACCTGCAGTTGGCCCTTTCCTCCTACCATGTTCAGGTCACTTTTGCGTCGCCTCCACAGGCTCCACAGGTCAAATCGCCCTTCGCTGTTTCTTCCCCCACCTCGCCAAGCCAGTCCCGACTTCCCTGTGGGTCAGATATCCACAGGGCAATTCTAACAGCTGGGCCTGATGTCAGAGGCAGAGAACTGTCTGGAGTCCCCTCCTGGCCTCCCTCCCCACCGCCCTTTTGATCCAAGATTGAGTAAGAGACATTGGCAAGAGCTGGGGAAAGACAACTCCATTGTTTCAACTTGCAGAGCGAGGGGAAGATGGGTTCTCGTCTGCAAATGACTCATGCACCCCGTCCCCCCGGCCCACCCCGCCATTAGAAAGTTCAAAACCGAATACAAAACCAGCAACAAACCACAAGCAAGTTGCCCCCTTGTCTGTACACACACTTGAGTTCAGAGATAGTCTTGCAGATTGGTTGCCCAAGATGAGTCCCTTCTGACCTGGGTGTATTTCCAGATCTGTTCTGGGGAGTCAATATCCTGATATGTTAGGGGTTTGCCATTTGGATGCAGGGTGTGATTCTTAGAGCTTGGGTACTGGGCCACCCTGGGAAAAGCCAGGTTAATTGGACAGTCTCCCATGCAGCTTGCTCCCCCCGCTCATCTTGCTCCGTTCTGTCCCCCCGTGGGTCCCTTCTCAGCGGAGCGCTGAGAACAGCTTTTTCTCTGTTTCCTCGACTCTGAATGCAGTAGCTGTAGTCCCCGGGCCTGCAGCGCGGGCATATCATGTAACTCCTCCAGGCTTCATTCCTATGCAGGACAGGTAGGCTGCAGGCTCTAACAAGCCGCCAGCCAGGCTCCACTGAGGCCTCGGCACCAGTGGAAATTTTAAAAAAAGAGCGAGCAGGAGGGAGTGAGTGAGAGAGAGGGATTATTTTGTTTCAACGTGTTTGAAAGCGGGATCTGTGGCCAGTGGGGTTTTTTTTTCCCTCCCCCCACTTATTTACACAGTCTGTTCGGAGACACACTAGGGCCTGTTTAGATTGGATGTTTGCTTCGGAGACAGGCCAAGTATTTCAGCACTGCGCGTTGGCACTGCCACCCGGCGGCACCAGGAGGCCCAGTTGGTCACAAGACCTCACGGGGCCTCCTCGCTCCCTGCTTATCCTCCCTTCACCTCCTCCTCCTGCATTCATGAGGATCCCCAGCAACCTTGGGCAGCTGGGGAGCGAGGCTGCCCGCTGAGTGGACTTCACCTTCAGTATGAGGACTTTCTGAAGCCAGGGTGGGGGTCCCATGTATGGAAAGAAAGAGAGAAGGGCAGGAGTACCATCCTAGGATAGATGCTTCTCTAGAAGGATCTGGATTCCCTGAGGGGCTGTGATGAAACTTGGAATATGTGGACTAGTTCCAGGTTTGGGGAGGTAAGCAGTGGCCAGAGCCCCTGGAAATCTGCGTAAGGCTGTTCTCTTGGGGATGTTGAGCTGGAATAAGGCTTGTCTGAGGAGGTAGATGAGAGCAGAGCTAGCCAGTGCTGTGGTCTCCAGCCAAGTGTGCTGCAGCCTCAGCATCACTTGGAAGCTTGCTAGAAATGCAGGTTCTCAGGCCTGACCCCAGACCTACTGATTGGAAGCTGCATTTTACCAAGATGCCCAGGTGGTGCATGTGTACGTTAGAGTTTCAGAAGCACTGCTCTGGGCCCATGGTTCCCAAAGGGAGTTTTCTGGCATCCTCATCAGACCTTGAGATGCTCTTGGACAAAAGGATTCTGTAGTCAATATGTTTGGAGAATGTTGCAAAATGCACCCCCCCGCGCCCCGGAAGTTAATATGCTTATGTTTGCTGGGGAAGTCTCTGAGAAGTTCTGGAGGAAGAAATCTGCTTGATTTTCTTTAACCCAGTGTTTAGCAAATTTGACTCAGATCATCTCCTACCATTTCTCCCCTGAGGAATGTGTATTAATATTCTCTAGAACTAGTGATGGGTGGCTTCCGCTTGGAGAAACACTGCTCCAGTTGGTCAAAGGGTTTACTCTTGGGATTTTCCAAGAAGTCCCCTTCACTGTAGATATGAGGAATGGAACAGGGTGGTTGTGACGTGGACTTCAGCTGAATACCTGAGTTGTGATCCTGGCTCAGCCCCTTACTGGGGTGTGACTTTTGCCAAGTTATTCAGCTGCTCTGTGCCTCAGTTTTGCCTTCTGTAAAATGGGAAGAATGCTACTACTTACCAGGTAGAGTTGTGGTAAAGTTTAAATCATTTTGTATTGACTTCAATCAGAACCGTGCCTGGAATGGAGAAACCCCTTAATAAATATTGGCTAGCTAATAATTTTGACTCTTACTTTCTTGGGGTCCTTGCCTCCCAAGTATTCTAGATGAAAAATCCCAAACCCAGCTGTGCATGAAAATCACCCATGGAGTTATTTAAAAAACAGTTTCCCAGAGCCCCATGCCAGATCCATTGAGTTGGTCTCCAGCAGGAAGGCCTGGGAATATGCATTTTAAGGAGCTCAATGGGTGATTCCAATGCAGCGAGTCTTTCCTTAGGTGGCTGGGGAGCGACCACTCTAGAACCAGTGTTCTATAGCTGAGTAAGACCTGCCCCAATTTCCCACACTGGTTTAAGCCCAACTCTTCCGTGGCGAATGTGCAGTCTGGTCTGGGGACCTGAAGTTAGTGGGAGAACTTTCTCTCTGCACTTGAGTCTCCTCGTCTATAAAATGAGAGAGCCGTGCAAAGTGTGGTCCTTGGATTAGCAGCATCAGCATCATTTGGGAGCTTGTTAGACATGTAGACTCTGAGGCCCCACCCCAGACCTACTGAATCGGAATCTACATTTTAGCAAGATCCCCAGGAGGTTCTTGCTAAACAGAAACAGCACCTCTCCAGAAAACTCTCCAAAAAAATCAAGTGTGCAGGAGTCAAATGCAGTAGCCTTCCTTCTCAATGAAAAGAGAACTCGACCAGGCTGAGGAAGGTGCTGCGTTGGTGAGCATTGAAATAGTCGCCAGCTGTTATCCATCCATAGTGGACAGGAGGAAATGGGCTTCAGGAGCCTCAGGGATTATGGTCAGATTGATGGGAACATTTCCTGACGTTGAAGGTTATGAGTTCCTGGGAAGGTTTGCAGGAATAAATAAGCTTTGAATAGGCTTCTCTAGAGTCTATTAAAATCAGATTGATTGCTATGCATCCATTTTTCAAATGTTTATCGAGGTGCCAACTCTGTGCTAAGCTTGGGTACCAGTAGGTTGAAGGCAACACTTATAGATGGTAGTGATTCTGTATTGCTGCTGTTTACAGTCACACTTTTTGTCACTAAGGATGGGCATGTACCTGCCTGGGCACAGAGCTTTGCGGGGCACCAAGCACAGCTGATGGCTTTATGGAAGTGTATCAGTTATCTGTTGCTGTGTTACAAACCATTCCAAAACTCAGTGGCTTAAAACAGCAACTGTTTTATTGTTTATGATTCTGGAATCTGGGCTGGGCTTGGCTGGACGGTTCTTTTGCTTATCTGGTTGGTGGTTACTCAGCAGTCTTCCTTCAGCTGGAGAGTTGGCTGGGGCTAGGTTCAGCTGGGTCCCTGGGACCCTGGGCCTGTCTCTGTTTTTCCTTATCATTTCAGAGTTTCCCTTTCTCCACATCGTCTCTCTAGATGATCCCTTCAATAAGGTAGCATGATTTCTTACATGGCTGCCAGATCTCCTTAAGACTTAGGCCTGGAACTAGCACAGCTTTACTTTTGCCACATTCTCTTGGTTAAAGCAAGTCACAGGGCCAGAGGCTTCAATGGTAGGGGATTAAAGGAGGGCATAGGATCAGGAGGCAAGTTTCACTGGGAGCCACCGACCTGACAGCCTAGCAGAGGAAGTTGCTGCTGCCTCTAGCAGAGGAAGAAAGCTGGTGATGGGAGGGGTCTCATTTTGTATGTGAGAATGACAAGATTGTCCCTAAACTACAGCTCTGACTCTCTTCGTTAGCTTTTCTTCTTCTGTTGACATTTCTACCTGAATGTTTTGTAGCTATCCTCCCCTTCCTCAATATTTTTTATTAGCAATAGTGCCATCATTTTTCTGGCTATCAGACCCTAACATATGAAGTGAGGTTCAACCCTTTCCCTTCTTCAGGCCCCTGACACAGTTTCCTATCCAATTTAACAAAAAAAAGAGTATTGAGAAGGAACTGGCAGGGCTCTGTGGCTATTTCCGTTGCTGCTACCTCATGGAGGTGCTTACTTATGCTGGATTTATTGAGAACTTCTAACTGACCCCTCACCCCACCCGCTCCTGTCACCTGTTCACTCCTGAAGTGACCACTTCACCTCTCCTGCACACAACCAATGATGGACTCCTATGTCCAGGAATTCCTTGGATATAGATGGAAGGTCTTCCTCAATCCTTTTTGGTCTGCCCCTTTCTCTGTGATGTGGAATCTGTGATTGCTGTAGGATGGTCTCCTCAGTGCCCCTCAACTTGGGGAGGTGATTCTCACTTCCGCACACTGGAATTGGTTGTTCCTCTCCTTTTTCCTGTGGATTGGAATCCTTTCTGTCTTTTGAAGCCCAGTGGAAGTCCTACTTTCTTCCTGAAGCCTTCTCTGAACTCTTGAGTCACAGATGGTCTCCCCTGGCCCTCAAATCTTTGAACATGTGTGATCTTTAGTAGTTATTTGGTGCTCCTCATGGTCTGCTTTATTCTAGTAGTTCTCTTTCTTCTATGAAATTTGCAGCCTTTGAAGGAATGCCTCTTTCTTTTAAATAGTCATAAAATAAAGCACTTCCTCATAGCACGAAGTTCAGAGCTAAATCCCCTGTAGGGGATGCTTCTGAAATATCTTTTCTCTGTGGGGAGCTGCCCTTTTTGTTCTAGATCTAGATCTGTTCTCTCCATGCTGAAGTTTCTATCACATGTTGCCCGAAGGGCGGGCAGTCATTCCACCAGGAAGCAGTCTCGTGGCGTCATGAACGTCTCTGAGATCGCAGAAAGGAGCGCTAAGAAGAGCAGGGGCTTGCGGGGCAGACTCGCCCCAGTTCAGATCCTGGCTGCGCCCTTGCCGAAAAACCAGGGCTTCTCAGCTGGGACTCCGCTGGCATTTAGGTGGGGAAAGTCCTGCCTGATGCGGATACTCAGCATCCCTGCTACCTGCCCGCTCAATGTCAGCAGTACCCCGTGAATTGTGACAACCCCAAATGTCCCCACACCTTGTTTCCCCAAATCCCTCATTGAGAGCCTCTGAGTCTAAGTGGATGATTTTCTCCGGCAAGCTAGTTATCCTCCTGAGACTCTTCAATCGAGCCTTATGGGGTTGTTGCAAGAATTACATTAGTTCATGACATCAAGTGTCTGGTACGTAGCTAATGTTTATTGAGCACTTAGGGTATTAATTTATTGAAGTACCATCATGGTCACCAGATGACATGTAGCCATTCTGGAAGTAGGCACCCTAGGGTTTGGGAGGCTTATGATCTGGATCAGGCTCTTCCTCTCGCCTCTCTGACTGCCCTTTGGCCAGGTGGCTCCAGCACCTCCTGGTGCCTCTGTTTCCTTGTCTGGGGACACCTGTCTCAACCTGCCTATGGGGTGTGGCGAGATTACACATCCTTGGTAAGCGCTCTTGTCATTCCAGAGCGGCTGTTTGCTTCGTTTCTAGTAGCACACATGAGGCTTTGCAAATTTGTCTTGGGAACTACAGGACATTTGACAGATACGTATTGAGTGCCCACTAGGTGCCTGGCCTAACTAGGAACTAGAAAGTGGATGGCAAGGCCAGGAAAAAATAAGTGCAAATTTATCCCTATCCATATTTGTTGCTGGATTGTTCCCACCTGTTCACTCTTGGAATTGGTGAATGGATGTGTGTGTGTGTATGTGTGTGTGGGTGAGGTGTGTTTTCTGAGGGCATTCGGGTGGAGGAAATGAGGGCAGAGGCAGGGAGGTGGTAGCTGTGCTTCATAGTTGGGGGAGAAGTAGAAAAGAGTTAAGTGGCCCGCTTTGATGAATGCGATTGTAGCCAGCTCTGTTAGGGAAACTGTTGAAAACTCATGCAGGGAGATGGGGCTGAATGGAAAGTAGGTCTGGTTTGGTGAAGAGGCAGTGTCTTCTCATTGATGACTTCGTTTGTGGATAAATTGTTTTTCAAGTTGTGCTTCACTTCACCAGGTGTAGTCGATTCAAATGGATTCTGCCAAGTGAAATGAGGGCTGGGGGCAGAGCCAGTGACCTGGGATAATTATACGACACATCACTGCCAGATGTAAAGGAAAGAACAAAACGAGTTGTTCTCCCTCAGGTGTGAGGCACCTTGTCCAAGGTGTTCCTGATGTTTAGAGCTTTAGGTTTAATGTTGACTTAATCAGGGTAAGAAAAAGGGTTGACGATACGGAGGGAACTCATCCATGTAAGAGAGAAGGAATTTGGTTCTTGTCTGTGCTCTCCGGAGTTAATGGTCAGTTATTTTCAATTCAGGTCTGCTCTGTGCTGCCATAGAAGGCTTCTTATTGTGAGTGCAAAGTGCCAAGTCCATCTAAATCAGAGATGGTCAACCGGTGGTTCATGGGCCAGATCTGGTCCATAGATGTGTTTTGTTGGGCTGACAGTGTTCAGTATTTTTCTTAAGTTGCCAACATTACAAATTGCAACATCTCATTAAAAAATACAGTTTTCCAGCTTCCCTTGAAAAGTCAGAAAATCTGGCAATAGTGGACTTTTCTTTCCCATATGGCAGAAATCAACGAGCTGAGTAATAAATGTCCCTTTAAGACTGGACATTCACTCTCAATTTATTTGAATCCCCACCACTCCTGACATGGTCTCCATCATGCCTGGCTCTCTTGGCCTGATTTAAGTTACTGCTGGCCCCCTAGGCATTCAGGCCCCTGATCCCAGTCCAAATGCAAGCTGTCTCATCTCAGATGCTGGGGAAAGTGGTGATCCTGCGTAAGCATGGAGCCTTGGCTGCTGGTTTCCTGGGGCCAGTGGTGCCGGCAAGAATGTGTGAGCCACTGCTGTGGGGTCAAAAGGCCGAGAGTTCAGAAGTCGTGTTCCAGCTGTGCCCTTGACTTTCATGATGACCTGTCAGCAATCATTTAACCCAGGTCAAGGCGAGTGGCAAAGTGCCAAATACCAGGGCTTCTTAAATACACCTGCAGTGGGATCATTTAAGAAGGAGAAAATGTCCCCATATGAATTTTTACCGACATCATTCTCCTTACTCTTCTCATCCTTCCCTAGTGTCTTCTATCTTTGGGGCAAAAATTGTTCTGGTGTTCAATTAAAAATCATTCTAATGGTATGACCACTTTGGAAAACTGCTGCTTTACTAAAGTTGAACATATATATGCTTTATGAACATTGATATATAACTCAACAAAAACATGTTCACCAAAACATATGTACTAGAATGTTCATAGCAGCCCTTTTTGAAATACCTCCAAATTAGAAAGCACCCAAATGCCTGACAGTAGTAGAATGGATAACTAGACTGTGGCATGTTCACTCATTTGGATACTGTACAGCGGTGAAAATGAATGAGATATAGCTACACGCAACAGTATAGATGAATCTCCCAAGTAGAATGTTGAGTGAAAGATACACAAAGATAATGTGTAGACCAGATAAAGACTACATGCTGTATAACTATATTCACATAAAATTCAAAACCAGGCAAAGCTAATCTATGGTGTCAGAAGTCAGGATAGTGGCTGTCCTTGGTTGGTGGTAATGACAGGAAGGGAACAGGAGGTGGGCTTCTGGGAGTACTGGCAATGATCTTGTTTCTTGATGTGAGTACTAGTTACCTGGGTGTGTTTACTTTGTGAAAATTCAATGAGCTGTACTCTCATGAGATGTGCATTTTTCTGTTGTATATTTTATTGCAATAAAAAGTTAAAATTAATAAGGCAAAAAACAACAAAAACCCCAGCCTAAGAGACGTAGTGTTGTAACTTCCAAGTACCAATGCTAGGATATTTGTACAGAATCCTATAGCCATCGGAGTTCTTGTTTGCCAGCAACAGAAATCACCCCTGGCTAATTTAAGCCAAAAAGAGATTTATTAAAAGCAGATTGCATTAGCTCAGCCTCTCCACAAGGGTGGGGAAAGCAGGTTTGGAGGCTCTGCAGCCAGGAACATGTCCCAAATGCTGCAGAGCTGGTCTGATGACGACATCGCTTCTACCCCTGGGCACATCCATCACAGCCTGCGCCATGTCGCTGGGCGCAGGAGGCTGCTCTAGATCTGCTGCCTCTCCAAGCAGACCATCACTGCCGCTGCTGTTACCCCACCCTCGCCCGAGCAGGTCTCTCAGGACTTCTGCTGCTTTGTGTCATGGCTTCAGGCTGAAAGTTAGGCACCTGTGGCTCTAGCTCTACACACAAGGGAGGCTGGGAAAAGAAGGACCAGCATTTTCAGCTTCAGCAGCAGGCATCAGGCTCTGCTTTATGAAGTGGGGCGTTCCCCAAACTCGGGAGATTGACAAATCTCCACAAGTGAGATGATCTGCCTGGTAATGGCCAGCTGGATCTCTTGGCTGCAGGTGGGAGGAGGTTTCAGTGTGATGATCTGAATTTTGCTGGTCTTTCCTAGACCAGAGGGAAAGTGTGCCAACAGAGGGAAATCAAATGGCTAAACTCTTTTCTTCCGTGCTGCAACCCAGAAGTTCCCAGGCAGCACGGACGGGGCATTCAATCAAAGTGCCTTGAAGAGGGGCATGGAAATAAAGATACTTATGAAGCGTGAAGCTTGTATCAAAGCTTCTTCCCGAAGTCCTAGGGCAGGGAGGCGGGTCCCAGTGTCAGAGGAGTCAGCCCAGCAAAGGGATGTGTTGGCAGGATACTTGAAGGGCACCTGGTTCAGCCTTCCACCTACTGAAGGAATTTCCTGTGTTTATTTGATCACATTTCATTGTGCTCAAATTTTCTTGTTTTAAAAATAAATTTATGTATCCCCAAACTTACCCATAGAGAAAAAAAAATAAGAATATTTCTTCCGTGGTCATACTTGATCTCCTCTATATTTGAAATGTGTCTGCTCGGTGTTGTTAAAGGTTGATGTGGTTGCTTCATTATTCATGTGCCTTTTGGGCTCACGTTATGGATTTCTTGAGCAAAATAACCTACTCTTTCGAAGGATCAATTTCCTCAGCTGTAAACAGGATAATAAGATTGTTGATAGAATTAACAGTGAGGAAGCATGGAGAGCTGTTCAAATTAGTGGTAATAATAAATGGGTTAATGATCCGTACCCTGGAGAGTTTGGAGATAAAATGAGATGATGTATTAAAGCACTTAACACTGGGTATGGTTCATAGTAAACCCCCAATAAATTATAACAACAATAGCTATTGTTATTTACAGGTGCAGAGTACACTGTCTGATCTCAGCCACTGGGTAATAGGGTAATAGCTGGAATGACAACCCCTTCAGACTGTGGGAGAGCACTCCTCTGTTCTCAGACTCCCCGTCCCCTGCCTAGCCCCCCAGCTGGAGATAGATTATACAGATGAGGAAACCTAGGTCCTAAGAAATCTGGGTATAGTAAAGTAGCTTAAAAATGGGATGTAGGATAAATGAGCCCAGTGAGCCACACTGAATGGGCCAGGCAAGTGCAACCCAAGCCCCTGATTGTTGCAAAGTGTGCATTTCCAGGGGTGTCCCTTTGCAAGCCCCATCTAACCAAAACAGCAGGAGAAAAGCAGTTCTGCCGTTTAATTTCTGTACATGCCTTCACTGCATGCTAATTTGCACTTCCATAATTTAAGGTCCAAGGTGTGGAAACTGCCCGATGCCCCTTTAGCTCTCTAGTAACGGTACTGACTCCTGCACTTTGGGCAAAGCTGGGAGAAACACCTGGCTGGGCTCTCCATCTGCAGAGCCAGCTCTGCCGGCTGGAAGGATAAATGGAGCAGGCTGGCAGATTGCTGACCAGCCTGCTGTGCAGAAGCCCCCGGATCTCATGGCCGCAGTATAAACAGGATGGAAGGCAGGCAGGGTGCTTTGGGGAGCTCCACGTGTTGCCGATCTTCCTCTCCGTCCCCTCCCCTGGTCGTCTCCTGTCCCTTTGCTGATGCCACACTCCAGACAGCCTGATGGGAGAGCAGCCTCCTGTTTCCAGGGACAGGACGGGCTCCAGGACAGGACAGGAAGATGCCTCACTGGAAGAAAAGGCTCTGCCAGCAGTCGTGTACACCTGAGCCGGGCCCAGCAGGGAAAGCTCTGTGACTGCAAGAGGTTAAAACTTGCTCCTGTGTTTACTTTTGTTGGCTGCCACACTGCATAATAATCTGTCAGCACGTCAGGTGCGGATTTATTTGTGCATTAAAAATTGCCTAGAGCGGACGGATGCAGACGCTCTACAGCACGCTGGAAAATGTGCCTCCAGCACAAAAACAGCCTCTCCAAATATTTCACCCTTTTAATAAGTGCATTTAATTAAAGTCATATAACTTTTTTTATTATATTAAAAAAAGTCCTTTTGCTCGCTGAAGCTGAAAATAAACTTTAGAATACAAAGAAAGGGTGTGCTTCCCTGGTCCCTATTCTTTAAAATGGAAAACTCATCGACTGGTGTATTCTCTCTTGCCTTTTCTAGGCTGATTTGAAGAGGGCATCCTGATGGCTTGGGTGAGGCGCAGGGTGTCCATGTGGCCTAGGGGAGCGTCCCTCGTTGGCATGGAGACAGTTATAGATTGTGTTTTGTTGTGTGTTTGATGTTCACAGCCCATGCACGGATGTAAAGGAGGTGGCTGTGGTATCAGCCCATTAGAGATAGATGGTTATTTTTCACATTTATTTTGAGGACAGCCCTGCCCAAAGGCAGGGGGGTAGACTAAATGACCTCTGAAGACTTCACCTTCCAATAGTGGAATTTGTGATCTGGGAGGGAGGAGGATGGAGTGAGATGGAGAGAGATAAACATTAGTGTTAGCTCTGCGTTTGCCTCCTTCCCAACAGAGTTTTGAAAGTCTCTAAACGGGTTGAGACTAAGTTTGGCTCCGAGGTGGTGACAGCAGGACTTTGTGGACTTGCTCTGCATTTGCCAGCGGATTAGGGAACGTGTTGGTGTGAGGGGGGGTGGGGGCGGCCCTGGAGCTGCTGTGTGGGGACCCACAGGGGGCGACGTGGGGCGGGGGAAGGAAGGGCGGGGATGTATGTGGAGTGGCGGCAGAGGTGGCGCCGGTGAGGAGGGGTCGTGAGGGCTCTGTTTGGGAGTGGGGAACCACAGCATGCCAGGCATGGCGGCCTGAAGCCCGCTAATTATGCAGCCCAGGGGAGCAGTGTGGACCTGCCGGAGCCTCCCGGAGAGGTGACATGGAAAACCTCAGCAGGGGTCTGTGTGTCTTGGGTCTGACCAGGAAATAGACTATGGGCTGCGATGCTGGGCCTGCGGGAAATGGGACTGGAAGCCCTGGCCGCTCGCATGTCAACAGGAATGGTTTTCAAAACTAGACTTCCCGTGGTTCTCCACGCAGGAGAGAATGGAGTCTGAGAGTGTCTCCTCCTCCAGGCCAGACTGGAGGGCTCTGGAGCTTCTGAAATCCAAGATGCCCATTCCAGAAATTCTTCAGGACCAACCACCTTGGTCTTTAGTATTCTGGTTCTCACTGCCCCTCTGGGAATGCTCATTAGCTTCTTTTTGTGGCCGCAGAAACAGAAATCTCAGAGTTGGTTACTCAAGGCCACCCAGAAAGAGCCAGGTGACCAAAGACCAGGCAGGTTTGTTTTTTTAAAGTTATTCTTTTCTTAGCATCTTCTAATGATATGGGAGCATGGCTGTTTATGATTATTTTCCCTGTTCACAGAAAGTAAACAAATTCAAGCTTCAGTTCTCAATCTTCTTTTTGAAGTTGAAACTTCTATCCCCAACCTGGGTTCAGTTTTATGATTTTCCCACTTTCTCCCATGGCTTTTTTTAAAAAGTTTTAATTGAAATGATCATACATTGCTGCTGTTGTTTTGAAAATTAAATAGCTCTCCTACACCCCAGAAGAAAATAGATTTCATCTTAGGAATCGTTATTCCTAAGCTGAAAAGGTATACTCCAAATCTGTCCATTGTGGAAAACAATATTAAATATAGAAGTTGATTAAAGGCTATGTTTGTGTATGTGAGATACATGTTTTTTTTTGTTTGTTTGTTTGTTTGGTGAGGAAGATTGGCCCTTAGCTAACATCTGTGCCCATCTTCCTCTATTTTGTAGATGGGATACCACCAAAGCATGGCTTGATAAGTGGTGTAGGTCTGTGCCTGGGATCCGAACCAGTGAACCTGGGCTGCCAAAGCGGAATGTGCTGAACTTAACCACTACGCCACTGAGCCAGCCCTGAGATACATATTTTTTAAAGTAGGAGGCTTTTTGTTAAGCAGCCAAACCTCCCTACAACATGGTGGGGAAATCACACTAATACTATAGCGAACTAGTCTTTGCCCTTGTATGTCAATGATTTCAGGCCATTTGGAAGAGCTACTAAGGACCTACTATGTGCCAGACACTGTTTAGAGGCGTCATTAGAGAGTCTGAGGAGGGAGAAGGCCTGAAATAATTTTTAAAGCATTTGTCTACCTAGTCTGCTGTATCTATAGAAAATTAGATACAAGATGTACTATGTATTCATAGAAATTTAGGAATAGAGGAAAAACCCAAAGAAGAAAATAAAATCACTGATAGTTGCCACGGTCTTTTACAATCTGTTATTTTCCCTGCTCAGCAATACCCTGTGAGTGTTTCCTCCCGTTGTTAGATATTCTTCTACAAGGGTGGTTCTCAAACGTTTGGTCTCCAGACTCTTTTACATTCTTCAGTTATTGAGAGCCCCAAAGAGCTTTTTTATGTTGATCATAATACAGTAAGTATTTTGGTGCTTACTGTACTAGAAATTAAAACTGAGAAATTAAAGTCATTCATTTAAAAATAACAGTGATAAACCAATTGCATTTTAACATTCTAATATTTTTATGAAAGATAACTATATTTTTTAAAACAAAAAATTGAGAAGAGTGGCATTTTTTTGCTATTTTTGCTTAAGCTCTACATTGTCTGGCTTAATGGAAAATGACTGGATTCTTATATCTGCTTCTGCATTCAATCTATGGAGATATATATTGCTGTGAAGTATATGCAAAAAATCCAGCCTCATCCAGATATGTATTAGGAAAAAGGAGAATATTCGTATTCATAATTCATAGCCTGGGGACTGCGATATTCTTTGATATTTCACCAAAACTTGACAATTGGTAGTTTTTTAAAAGCTAGTTGCAATGTAAATTTGAAACCATTTTCATGAACTTTCTTATTCTGTTGCATTAAGATCATTTTGTCCTCTTGTCTATCTTGTGACAGCCGAGTTCCTTTCTGAACGTGGTCCTTGAGCCAAGGTAACAACATTGTGGATGGGTTATTTTAGATGGAAAGCTTGGGAAAAAGAGCCACCATCCTAACTGATTTTCTAAGCATTCCAAACGCATGCAGACTAAAGTACAAATAACATTTTTGGCTTTCTTTGGAAGGTCAAAGTTTCTTTAAATTTTTCAAATTCTCCTATTACTCCATTTTTTTCATCCTATTAATGCCCCCCTGCATCAAAACCCTGAAGACTTCTCTTTATTTATTATCCCACCCTAAAAAACCTCCGTGATGTTGCCAGCAGATCTAAAGCCTAGAAAAAGAGGGAACTTATGCCTTCCAGAGAGACCAGAGCTTTCTCTGTGGTCACTCATTAGGGTCCTGTTGCATTAATCCAGTCTTAGCTAGAAGGGCAACTATCTGTTGACAAAGGGTGTAATTCCTTTACGTTAGAGGGTCCTTGGATCTAGAGTTCCCACAGAAGAGGTCCAGCTGGATCTTCTCTTTGTGACTTCAGTGTCATGATTGTCCTCAAGTCTGCAGGAACATTACAAGTCTCAGTGGCAACCATCCACTTGGAGTCCCCGGCTGCCTGGGGGAGCATCGGTCTGTTGATCTGGGTGACCTCTGCCTGTTGAAGCATGATCTGTTCCCTGAATCATCGCTCACTGTGAATCTCAGCTCATATTTATTGAAGAAAGTGCTAGAAATGGAGATGCAAAATACTGGCCACTTGTTAAAAATTTAGGGGCATTTTCAGCGATGTGCTTTAGCCACCAGGAGCACAGGAATTTCCCTTCAGAGAAAATTCCCATTTTTTTCCAAAGACAAATCTTGATGGACTTCTAACCCATGGAGCCAGTGTGATATGTATAAAAGTCCTTGGTAACCCAAAGGTAGGGAGTAGGAAGACGTTTTGATTTGCAAAAATGCTCTAGAATTAGAATATAGTAGAATTTTCTAGGTTTTCTGCTTTTGCAGATAAGGGTTATGACTTTATTTATCCAACCAAATGTTCTTAAGAACCTGCTGTGTGCTAGGCATTCTCCTTGCTGGAGTTTTAGCAGTAAATAAGCAGAACTACCCCCTGCCCTTAGGGAACATATATTCAATAGGGGAGACAGATAATATCTAAGTATACAAATAAATATATAATGTGAGGAGCAATAAAGGACATGAAGAGAAAGAAAGCAGGCTACAGAGGGATATGTGAGGGGTTGAGTAAGGACCATTTTTGATGGAGTTGCTATGGAAACTCTCTGAGGCGGTGATATTTGGGCAGAGTGGATGTCTAATAAAATACGTGTGAATGAATGAATATACAACTCAAGCCCAGAGTTCCATTGTTTATGCTAAATAAGCCACATACATGGGCAAAAGGGTTGATTAGGAGTGGGATTGAATGTGTGTGTATGAGTTTCCTGGAGCTGCTGGAACAAATTTCCACCACCTGGGCGAAACAGCAGGAATTGATTCTCTCACAGTTCTGGAGGCCAGAAGTCCAAAATCAAGGTGTCAGCAGGGTTGTGCTCCTTCTGAAGGCTCTAGGGGAGCATCCTTCATTGCCTCTTCCAGCTTCTGGGGGCTACAGGCTTTCCTTGGCTTGTGGCAGCATCACTCCAGTCTCTGCCTCCATCTTCACACGGCCTCCTGTCTGTGTGTCCGTCTTCTCCCTCTTCTGTCTCTTGTAAGGACACTTATTGGATTTAGCACCTACCTGGGTAATCCAGGATGATCTCATCTTGAGATACTTAATTTCATTTGCAAAGACCCTTTTTCCAAATAAGGACAGATTCTGAGGGTTAGGATGTGGACGTATCTTTTGGGGGCCACCCTTCAACCCTGGAAGGTGTGAAATCTGGGAAAATTACTTCAACAGCAGGTTTTAAGTCAAAATTAAATGTGGCCCCTGAGTGGAGCCCTGGTGCTCCTTACCTGCAGCTGCATGGTTGTGGTGCAGCTGCATTTCAGTGGTGATGGGGAGGAGGCAGCTGTGGGCTCTGGAGAGATGGATGAGGCAGCAGTGTCTGGCTACTGCACTGCTGTGATGTGGAGCCACTGGGTGGCCTGGTGAGTCTACCTTACTACCCAGGGGGAGTAAGGTAAGACGCAGCGCTGTGGGTCTTTGTGGGAGTGCCCCAAAGAACAGATAGCAGGTCTTCCAGAATTGAGAAAATACCACTTGGCCCAGAGGAACAGGGTAGAGAAGTGGGTAGGAGGCTGGGAGAAGGGACAACAGCATTCTATTTGGACATTTCACAAGCATAAGGCAAAGCAGTGCTCATGGAGGCAGGAGACTGGGTAAGTTGCAAAAGTCAGCAACTTGGGAAGCTGGGACCTCAGCCTAAGAGGAGATTTTACTGCATTGAGCAATCCTCTCTCCTGGGAATGTCCTTGGTAGGGTGTGCAGGTGCGCCTCAGGCAGCTGTGGTATTGAACCCACCTCCAGAGGGCGGCCACTCTGTTCTGAGCCTTTATTGCTTTGTCTTTTCTCAGTCAAGTCTTTTGCCAGAGGAAGGCAGGGAGGAGCAAGTCTGTGTGCCCAGAGCCTGCCTGAGTTGGGGGTGATGTTTGCTCAATTCTCTGCAAACCCAGCTGTTGCTCCAGGTGCTAAGTTAGACACTTGGTAATTAGCGGGGCTAATTTATTTAATCATGTTTGTGCTGTTTTTCTTCTCCCAGTTGTGCTTCTTGCCCTGATCCTTCAGGTTTTCCTGGATCCACTCCCAGGTGTGTTTGTTGGAAGGTGGTATTGAGGGAGGATGGATGCTTGTTGATGCCAGAGATTAGAGCAAGCTATGGCTTGGTGGTGGTAGTGTGGGATGCTGGTCTCCTCCGTATTCTAGATCAGAGTTTCTCAACCTCGACCCTATTGACATTTTGGGCTAGATAATTCTTTTTGTGGGGGTGCCATTTTGTGCATCATAGGATGTTTAGGAGCATCCCTTGGTCTCTACCCATTAGATGCCAATAGTGCTCCCCGACCCCAATTTTGAAAATGAAAAATGTCTTCAGACGTTAACACTTGCCCCCCACAGGGGTCAAATTGCTCCCAGTTGAGAACCCCTGTTCTAATCATGGTTTGATCACTGATGTACCTAACTTGGACTTTATGGGTACAAATTATTCTTCAAAGTCCATGCAGCAGGTTTGGATGGTGAATGCCCTTTCTTAAACATCTCCCGTTGCTCTCTTTTTGGCATCTGCCAGACTTGTAAACCAAAGCCCTCCGCCAGAAAAGGGGCTGGGTTGGGGGACAGGAGCTACAATCCTGCCTCCTCAAACGTGAGTTCTTCTATCGGAGATGTACAATCCTCGTGTTATACAGGGAAGGAAAAAAGAAAGCTGTGATATACAGAGGGACAATAGGTGGCAGGGTTAGTGTCACCAGGAAGATAAGCAGAACCAGAAAAGCCACTTCTGTTGAAGGTAAAAACTAAGCTTCACCAGCTGCTCAAATGGAACGAATCCAACATGGCGGCCAAGCCTGGGAGGGGAAGGCCGTTGTAGTTTCTGTGTTGGCGGATCTCCTGGGGCCAGCTCTCTTAGCCTCATTTCTTAAGGGGCTATGTCAGGTTCTCCAGAGCCTTGGTCTCCTGTCCGAGAGTCTGATTCATTTTGGAGTCCCACACAGATGCCAACTTACTGCTTTTTGTGCAGAAGACACTTTGAATGTCTTTGGCAAATGAATGAAGATTGATATACTTTTAAAATGATCCAGATAATCTGAGGTAGATCTACAAGGAAGGGGAAGAGATGGGGGTGGGGGGAGGGTGTAGCAGAGAGAGCAGCAACTGAGAACTATTAGCCTGGAGCAGCACTGTCCCATAGAAATAAAACTCAAGCCACATATGTAATTTTAAACTTTCTAGTGACCGCATTTAAAAAGAGGA
The DNA here is from genome assembly GCF_057802395.1 of Ceratotherium simum simum. Taxonomy (NCBI): domain Eukaryota; kingdom Metazoa; phylum Chordata; class Mammalia; order Perissodactyla; family Rhinocerotidae; genus Ceratotherium; species Ceratotherium simum. The sequence continues at coordinate 53,614,417 of NC_141915.1, read as the reverse complement.
CAAAGGAAACAGATGAAATTGATTTTAATAATATATTTTATATTACTCAATATATCCCCAATCTTATCGTTTCAACATGTAATCGATATAAAAAATCTATTAGTGAGATATTGTACTTAATTTTTTTTTCATACGTAGTGTAGGAAATCCAGTGTGTGCTTTACATGTACGGCACATTTCAATTCGGACATGTCACATTTCCAGTGCTCATTGGCTAGTGGCTTCTGTACTGGAAAATGCTGGTCTAGAGAGGAAGTTTAAGTGATTAAATTTTGGGGATAAAACTGTTCATCGTAGACAGGAATGAAAAATGAATTTAAGGACTTATATGGACAGATTTCATCCACAAATGCCCATTCCTGTCTTGATAAGTGCCTGTCGCTGTAGCGCCTCCGTCTCGCCCCCAAACACGGTCTGTTCATGAGTCCATTGGCTGCTGCTCTCCCCTCCCCCTGACCCCTTTGTCCACTCTCTTTGCCCTTTGTTTCAAACGAATGAGCACACAAAAAGGGCCCTGCATTCCACTGGGCAACTTATTCAAACATGGCATGGGCATGGCTGTGTTTTCTCAAGTCATCAGGAGTTGGCCCCCACTCCTTTCTCCTCTGCTGTTTCCTTAGCATCTTAATCAGGGTCCTAGCTTGACTCCAGCTTCCAGGATCATTTCAGGGGCCAAACTGACACCTGCCCAGGTAAATAAAAACCAGCTTCAGCCTTTTCAGGGCTCTCTTTCCTCCTATACTAAGAAGAAACAGCAGAAGAGTTTTCCTTAGAAGAGATGAAGGGACATGTTGGGAGAGGGAGAGGTTAATGATGGTGGACAAAGAAGGAGCCAGAAGCAAAACGGCAAAGAGACAAGTCATCTCCTTTAAGAGGCAGGGACCTTCAAAGTGGCCCGTGGCTTCTCTGAAAGGTTTGAGTGTAGCTCTCACACCTCCACTTCCTCTTTCTCCTGCCCGCGACAAGAATTGAGAACTCTGGAAATCTGATGTCGCCTCTGCGTTTTCTTTGGATGTAGAAGGCCATTTCATTCTCTGCTGGTTTCACCTTGAGGTTCCCAAATGCCCTGTGGTCAGGGTTCTATAGGTAAGGCTGATTAGGCAGCTGCCTGGGTGGGATGATTTGAGGGGGCCCCAGAAATGGGTCCTCCCACTCTCTACTCCCCCCTGCCTCTACCGTTAGATCAGTGGTCTCAACCAGGGGCATCTTGCTCCCCAGGGAACATTTGGCAATGTTTGGAGACATTTTTGATTGCCACAACTTAGCGAGGAGAGGGGGGTGCTCATGGCATCTAGTGGGTAGAGGCCAGGGATGCTGCTAAACACCCTACAGTGCACAATTGTGGCCCCCTCAATAAGGAATTCTCCAACCTAAAATGTTAGTAGTACCAAGGTTGAGAACCCTTGTGTCAAAGCACTTTTCCTTTGCATTGTAAAAGACCTTTGTCTCAAAAAGAGCCTTCTTGTAACCTGCAGAAGCCCCTGGGGAGTTGGCTACACTCGGGCACATAAATGACTAAATTACTCTCTTGCTTATCAGTTCACACCTTCTAGGACTTTGTGAGCAGCCAGCTGAGAATAAGACTTGACTCCAGGCTGGGTGCCGGAGGGAGGGTGGGTAGCCCCAGAGGAAGGGAGGGAGGGAATTGGGAGCAGAGTGGCCACCCAAACTAAATGTCACAACTTTCTAATTTTTTAAGGGAGGGAGTATGCTTTCCTGGTAAGGGTCTCATTTTGTTCTCTCTGAAGCTTTTCCCAGTGTGTGAGCAAAGTCTCGGTAAAGTCCAATTTAGGATCCATTACTTGCATCACAAAGGCTGGAATAATGAACAAGCCTTTCCCGAAGTTGCAAGGAACTAGCATAGATTAGGCAAAGGGAACACTGAGCGTTGACCCATTGCTCTTAGTAGGGTCAGAGCCAGTCAGCAACATTTGCATGGAGGTCCCTGTAGGGAAAGAGAAAAAGGCAAAAAAAGAAAAAAAACAGAAAAAAGATTAGCTTACTAGTCTACCAAGCCTGAGGTATGGGGTTGGCCTTCAAGTTTACTCAGCTTGGGTAGAGCCTTTGTGCCAGGCTACCTGGTCTCAGTTCCATCTTCCTACGGACCATCAATGGAACTGTGAGAGTCTCCCAGCTCAAGAAGGCCTAGACTCTTCAGAAATATGCATTTCACTTCCAGTCAGCTCAGTCAGGTGGCCCCAGGTGTCTGTCTACCGGGGTGGATCTATCCTGGGTCCAGGTGTGGAAACACAAGGATTCTGTCTGTGGAGAGACCCTTCTTTCTGAGCATCTGCGGGGTCTGGAGCCTGAGACCACAGCACATGCTTGAGGTTGCTTTGGCTCCACCTTGAGAAAACTCCTCCCAGAGGAGCCATCTGGGTTACTTGGCCACTGGAGAGTCGGTGCAGAAGGTTTCTGATGAAGTTATGGGTGATCTGGAGTCCGTCATGCCTGACAGTCTCCTGCCCCAATCTCTCCTTGTAGAGCCATTGCAAAGATTAAAAGGCATTTGGGGCCTGAAGGGAAGAGAGAGAACATAATTCTGGGGTGCTGAGGGGGGAAAAGCTTCTCTTGTTGAAAAGAAAAATACGACTTAGCAGGATACATGCTTGGCTCTTTCTGTCCCAGTGTTGCCTGAGATGGGCCTTCCAAAATTCAATTTGACCTTTAGATCTTTTATTTTAACCGTGAATATTTGCATTTTTTTCTCTTTCGTGATTTTTTTTTCTTGTTTGCCTGCCCTCAGACAACTTTGGTAGGTGTTCTTCAGTAGGAATAATTCTAGACTTAAACTAAGAAGATCTGTCACTAGCTAGCTGCATGACCTGGGGCAAGTCAGCTAACCTCTGTGGGCCTCAGTTCCTCGTTCAAAAAGTAGAGTCACGCTGACCTAGCAGAGTTGTTGCAAGGATCAAATGAACTAATGTCAATGAAGGAGCTTTGTAAAGTATGACAAACAAGTATCTTTTATTACTTCTACTGAAGGATATTTTTACTCTCCCCAGAGAAGACCTTACTATAGTCTAAGGCAGGAACCTTTACCAGAAGGTATGTTATTTCTAAGGCCTTCCTTCACTTTTTAACCTCTGGCCTCTGGGGTTCAGAGCAATCTCTTATTGGAAAAGACAAGAATTGGGTGGGAGCAAGACAGGGTAGGAATTTGGAATAATTGCAGTGGTTGTCTAATTATAGAGCCTGGTCTCCATTAGTCCTGGAGCTGTGTGTAAGGAGCATAAATCACTTGTGTCCCCCTTGAGGGGATCGAGTCTCCCATCCCTGTGCCCCTGCCACCACTGTCTGCTACATTCCAATTTTTCACGAAAGGCGGGATTATTCACTTTAATGTTTCTTTCCCCAATAAACGCCAGGTGGGAGCCGACGAAAACCCATACCTGCCAGGCCAGCCCCTTCAGTCTGAGTTTCCTCTCCTTCTGCCAACTTAGCTTGTTCCTTTTATTAACCATTTTGTTTGGCCAGTAGCATTTTGCCACCTTGACACACTGACTGTCCCTTGGAGGAGGAGGGAGCAGAGAGGCAGGAGAGGGGGAGAGGAAGAGATTAGAGGGAAGGGGAGGCATGGCAGCCCATTAAAGAGAAATAAATTTTGCAGAGGGGAAGCGAGAGGTCCCTCCCTGTGTCTCCGTAAATCATCTTGTTTTATGGACGGGATGCAGAGGGAAGTGGAAGATGGGCTGGCCCTGATAACTAGGGTCGTTTCTCCTACTTACATCTGTCTGATTTTTAGGATGTTCCATCAGAGAACAACCTCGAGCTGGCAACTGCTGGGGCTCCTCTCCTTAATTTATTGTCATCATTATTACTCTAAAATCAGAACCGCAGTTACTTACAGAGAACATTTTACGAGTTTTATTAGAAAAACATGGCTGCTTTGTTTCTACTGTCTCTTTTTCCCCAGAATGCCCTATATCCTGGGCTGTCGCGTGGGCATTGTGGATACAAGAATGGGATTTTTGTAGGTTGTTTGCAATTGCTTCACTTTTAGAAGTTATATTTTATACCAGAAAGCTTCTTTCAGACCCAAAGCTCATTATAACCTCAGGATCTCAGACCTTGCTTCTCCTTGTCTTGTTAACTGATCTTTCAACCAGAAAGGCATTCCTAAGAAGCGGAGTTTGCCAACCAATGGCCCCAGAGGCCTGGGTATGGGTGTATTTCCTTTTTACTTATATCTTTGCTAAAATGGTATGAGTTAGTTGCCGATATTTAAATTGTGGGCATTTCCTATGAAATTCTGGATCTCCAGCCTTACTTGAAAAAGTGAGACATTGAGGATGGAGCCAACATTCTTCCTTAACTGTGGACCCTGAGCTGCAAAGTGCCACCACCTTGGGTCTGTCACAGTTCCTCTCACCTCCTAATTCATTCTTATGTCCAGCCAACTTCACTCATTTCTGTTTTCTGCCTGGTCCCTAAAGATGACTGAGTTTGAGACCCCTCTGCCTTAGTGGAAGCCTTGAATTACCCACTGAAGGAAATGAGGCAGATGAGGAAACCCATGCCTGGAATTGGGGTGACCGCGGAGTATGTGTGGGTTCTTCTCTTAAGTGTGCTGCAGGATCCCTCTCTGGAATGTGGACTTAGTTGACAGTTGCAGGTGTGTTGGCCAATTTAGAGGTAGATCTGCCCCCTAGTAGCTGTGTGAACTTGGGCAAGTCACCTCCCCTCTCTGGGCCTCACTCTTCTCTTGTCTGTGTTGAACTGGTTCGAGTCTATTAGTAGTTAAAAAAAAATTGTAGCCACTTATCCCTTTGTGTAAACAAAATCTTATACGGAAGTCAAATACATGGAATGGTTGAATGCGGATTGGAGAGTCTGGAAAGGCACGTCCGGGTTTTCCACTGTTCCCTAAGGCCACCAGCAAGAAGCCTCTAGAGGTGGAGGTATGAGCCCTACCTTGTGTGAGCAAATGTGAACCTTGCTGCCTGCCAGGTGGTCGCTGATAAATTGTCTAGAGCCTGTTCCAGTGGTCACTGCATGAGAAAAAGAAAAGTGTATTTATATATCCTCTTAATATATATACGCTCATTACGTATGAGTGGCTGCTGTGTGCAAAGCATTTCTTCTAGGCCCAGAGGTATAAGATCTGGTTCCTGTCTTCAAGGGGATGGCAGCCCAGTGTAACACAAGGTCGAGTGTATGAGTGCTAGCTTAGCCATCCAGGTGGCTTTGGTGGAAGGACATGGCAGGCAGGAGTGTCTGGGGGAGATCGAGAAAGTTGTCAGAGAGGAGTAAAAGCTTTCAGGAGGCCTTGAGGGGTCGCCGGCTTTTATGGCAGAGTGGGGAAGGAAAGACGGCCATTTCAGGTGGAAGCATGCTTTGAGCCCGGGGCCAGAGGTGGATCTGGGCAGGGCTTCCCAGGACGTGCCAGAAGTTGGGTGGGGCTGGAGGACTGGAGTAGAGGAGATGGGGTTAAATGGTGGGTGGGGTCAAAAAGAGGGAGGATCTCAACAGTGGGGCCTGGGAGTTTGCAGAAAGTGGAAGGCTTTTGAGCTTGGGATTGACCTGACCTGACCCTCCCCCCCAGCGCGCCCCCTCCCCTCTCAGGTGAGCAAGGGGCTGGTCAGTGGACTAGAGGGCCAGCAGCAAGAGCCTTCACCAGAGCCTCAGCAGCGGTGGAGAAAAGGGGGTGACACAGCAGATGACATTGAGGGGGTGAAATTGACAATGTGGGGACTGGATACTTGTGGGGGAAAGAGAGAGATGCGTCCCAGATGATGTCAAAAATGTAAGCCCAAGCTAGGCAAGTCCTCATAGTTCCCCTAATTATTTAATTTGCATTTTTGGATCTGGGCTAACGAATAAGCTGAGATAGAGAACACAGGAAGGGTGACGGTGAGTTCCTGGAATTGCCTGGATGTTGTATGTGGGAAGACATCTACTTGGCCACTGGAGATGGAAATTTGAAGTTAGGAAGAGAGGCCAGAGGTAGTGCTTTCTTTATTTAACCAGCATCTATTGCCTTCCTTCTCCGCATCAGATAATACCAGGTCCTAGGTGTAAATGCATGCATAGAGTCTAGTTACTTTTGGAGGCCAGCGAATGACCAATGGCAGCAGATAAGCTTTGAACAAAGAAATAACAAAGGGGGCAGAGCAGGGCCCAGGGCCGTCAGACTCCCTGTGCCACAGGACAGTGGGGAGACTGGAGCTGTGCATCCACACTCAGGAAAGACATAGTCTTGGCGTGGGCCCATGGTGGGAGAGTTGGGAGATGAGGGGAGGGGAGGGTGAGGATGGAACCCTGAGAGCAGTGATAAGGTGGGTGGAGGCTGATGTGGCGTGGGGGACACAGGAGGAAGCCAAGAATGTGCAGGGTGGCCGAGGCAGCATAGGGTTTTAGAATGGGGATGAGGACTGATAATAATAAGGAATATTCATAACCACTGGTTGAGTGTGGACTGTGGGCCACACAGTCTTCTAAATGTATCACATGCATCGCTTAATTTAGTTCATTAAACAACAATAGTGGGCACTGTTTTTACCCCATTTTACAGATTGAGGCCTAGAGAGGCAAGAAGTCGTCGATGACTCCTGACATGACTGTCTCTTGCATTTTGGATGCTTATATCCCAAAGAGTCACCTTCTGATCTGCACAGAGGCCATCGGCATTGCCTGAAATAGAGCTAAGCCAAGCTAGCGCCTCTTCTGAGATTCTTGAACTTAATTGCACCCTCCTCTTTTCCACCCGGCCTCCCCTGACCTTGCTACACAAAAGCTAACATGAAAGGAGAGGCCAGAGCAGAGTGCTAGGTTAAAAATGAGCCGTCTGTTTGGTTAGAGGACTTTGGCTGTTCAAACAAGCCCTCGGAGCCCTGGCGTTTCTCACCGTGGGGAAAGGTGACTTGGTCTTTGTGGGTCTGGTCTGAGCGGGATGAGGCAGAGAGGTGGAATCCTGCAGGTGTGGTTGCCGGCTGAGGTTTTATATGTTTCGCTGCACAGTTCACAGCTAATGACAGGGCACCGGCAGGTAGGAACACGACCGAGCCCTTGGGCTTGCACATGTGTGGTTGGGCCAAAGACAATCGCAGATGTTCCTGGAATTCCCAAACCGGATACAAAATTGCTAGCAGGATGCAGAGAAAGAGGAAGGAGCCAAGTGTTTTACATAATGAGAAGCTTGCCTCCTGCCTGATCAGCCTTTTGGAGCGCCCCAGCGGGTCGGGCCTCCTTTTCCTGAAGTCCTGAGGATTAGGGAACCCGCGTGCGTGTCTGTGGGGCAGAGCGCTGCTCCAGCAGACAGCTCTCTCTCGCTTTGGTCGGTTTAGATCCAGGATCCGTGGCTTTCCACCGGGTGTGGTAGGCCCAGAGGCAGCCAAGGAGCACTCTTCCACCTGAATGCGCCTTGGTGCCTGGGATGGAAAAGAAATTGGGCAGCGGGCCTGAAAGGAACTGAAAGCAGCCACCCAGCTCTCTTCCCTGGCCCCCTCCCCCCCCTCCGTTTTGAATGGAATTCTGTCTGGGTGGTGGCAGAAGGGAGGCAGCACTGAGGGTGTTTTCCATCCCGCCTGGAAGGTGGATGCTGGCAGTGGGAAGGGTGGGGGCTGGGAAGAAGGCAGAAATAGGGACATCTGGGGAGACCAGAGCAGCTGGAGGCAGAGGCCTTTCTGGGGGGTTGCAAGTGGGACAGAACCCTGCTTCTGGGAATGCTAGGGTAGAACCTCAGGGGGCAGTGAGCAGATTCATCAGCCAGAGGTGAAAACTCACATCCCTGCAATTTGCCCCTTCCATGCACTCCTGTCTGTGACCCACCATACAAGGTGGCACTTAGTTTGTAAAGTGTACCACCCTCCTCCCTCACCCCAGTGCCAGACTCTTCTGGGAGGCCCTTCGAGCTCTGTTTCACTTGGGTGAACGTTTGAGAAGAAGTTGGTGCAGGAAGGAGATGGGCATCCCTTCTCAGTGGTGGCTCTGATGGGAGATTTTCCTGAATTAGTCATATGAAGCCTGAGGCAGGTGGCTTCTCAGACACCTCCTTCTCATCACCTCCTCCTCAATATCCTCTGTTGTTTAAAGATGCTGAAGACGTGTGTCCTGTGTCTCTGTCTGGAGTCAGATTTCTTAGGTTCAAATCCTTGCTATGTGAACTTGGCACATTAATTGTTTTCTGTCAGCCTCAGTTTCCCTGTCTACAAAAACAGGGATGGTATTTACCTACCTTGTGTGTTAAGACCAGCAAGAACAAAAAGAAGTTTTTATGTCGACTCCTTTCGTGTAATAAATGCTCAATAAATGTTAGCTATTATTATCATTATTATTATATTTCTTTTTGAAAGAAAGAACTCACAGAGGATTTCCTTTTAAATATTTGATTTTAGATCAGAGGTTGGCAAACTATGGCCCAATCTGCTGCCTGTTTTTGTACAGCTCGTGAGCTAAGAATCATTTTCACATTAAAAGTTAAAAAAAAAAGTAATATTTTGTGACATGTGAAAATAATATAAAATGTAAATTTCAGTGTCCATAAATAAAGTTTTATTGGAACTTAGACATGCCCATTCATTTGCAAATTGCCTATGGCTGTGTTACCACTGCCAAGGCAGAGTTGAGTAGTTGTAATGGAGACCATACGGCCCACGGAGTTGAAAATATTTACTATTTGGCCCTTTACAGAAAGTTTTCCAATCCCTGTTCTAGATGACTAATTGTTAAACAGGGAGGGTAGGTGTAGGTACCCAGAATGAAAATTATAGGGCTTAATGCTGATTGGAATAAAGCCTGCTAACAACCAGAAAAAAAGACAAAGCTTTGCTATTTTAAAATAAGAGAAGAAGAAGCAGGGTCTGTGTTTTGGAAATCCTACAGTAATGTTCATGCTGTTTTTTTCCAGAAACAAACTCTGAGTTTCAGGGTAGCGGGCTGCAAGTGTTTGCAGAAGCTGTGTGTTTTCTAAAGTGCCCTGAAGGAGAGAAACCCCCAGGTTGCTGAATGGGTCAGTACCGTGGGAGTGGGGGTGGGGGTGCGAGGAGGGGAAGGAGAGCAGGGGGCAGGCACAGCACATCTCCATCCCCTATCCCTCCTCCTGTGTAGTGGGGTCCACTTGTAAAAACAGAGCATCGTTTGGCGGAGCCCCTTTTATTTCGCCTGTCGTGTGTATTTGTCTGTTTGTACTCTGCCTCCTTCCACCTTGTTCCGGAAAGGATTTATGGCAGCCAGGACCCTCCAATGTGCAAAATCGCAAATCCCATAAGAAGTAAAGCTCCAGGGCTGTGGTTGAGAGGAGCAGGCTGCGTGGAGTGTCATTGGTGATTTCAAAGAGATGACCCTGGAGCAGAGCTGCGAGTTTGTCACGCGAGGGAACGTTTTTGTCTTGCCTGTTGCTGTCTGCCCACCGTGACCCCCATCTCTGCTCCCACTCCTTGCTCCTCATAGGACCAGTTGTATGTGCTTGGGACTGATGGAGGAGAGAAGACAGGAATGGAGCAAAGACTGCCCTGCGTGAACACCGATGCTGGCACAGTGGCCAGCCTGGGAGCAACAGCCAGCAGGCCTGAGATCAGCCCCAGGGCTGGGCTCAGGGATAAGACTGAGTAATGGATGGAAACCGCGAATCCATGGGTGACCAGGCCGAGAACGCGGCTTATGAATCACCCCAGCAGTTGTTCTTCGCTCCAGAGGAGCCACTCACACATTCCCAAGGGAGCCAGTGTCTGGGAGATGTGACGTCGTCACAGGGAGAGGAGTTTCAACCACGTGTGGCCTCGGAGGAACTTGTTCCCATGGGTAACACCCAACTCCTCAGCGTGAAAAATCCCAGGCAAAGGACATGGGGCTCTCAACCTTCTTGTGTATGTGTGTGTGCACAAGTGCGTGTGTGTGCACGAGTGCGTGTGTGCGTGTTTTAAAGGATGTGTCTCATCTATTCTGGGACCTCATTATTAGCTACTGACTCTGTGTTCCTCGAGGGTGGTGAGAACCCTCCTCTGCATGATCCTGGGGGAGGCGATGGCTCTGATGGATGGCCCGCCCGTCTGTAGGCATCCCAACATTTTTCTCAAAGACTCTCCCTCCACAAAATCCTGCTCCAAACCCATGATTTGCACGAAACATTCCCTGTTCAACCACGATGTCTCCTCATTTGGCATGTGCACTGAAATCGTGTGGTTGAGGGGGCTGGCCGCCTTTAATTGATTTCAGAAAGGCAAAGCCAGCCTTGTACAGCCTGCTTGCTTCCTCCCAGGCATCAGCCATAGAGCTCTGGAAACTTTTTCCAGATACATTGGCCCATCAGGCCTTCTTACTGAATGGATAGTTCATAAGAGAAGGAGCAGACCTCACAACAGCCTCTCACCGCTGCATTTTCTCTTACAAACCTGATAAGTCCACAGAGCAAACCAAACTACCAGCTACCAATAAAGTAGCCTTTCCCTTCGTACTGTTATCGGTCATTGTTTAATTAAATCTTTCTTTTATATCTTTATAAAATCTTTACTTTTCCTTACCTGTGATGCTCTCCTCTTGAAAAGCCCTTGGCTTATCCCCGCCTTCCTGGGTAGCAAGAAAATGAAAACCTTTAAAATATAGTATCTCTTACAGATAACCGAGCTGAGAAGAGGAAGAATCTAGTATGTGCCTCCTTAACAATTAAATGAAAAAGCAGGGAGCTGAGATAGGGTTCAAATGAGGGTCAGTGGTGTGGCATATGAATGGGGGACATGGTTTGGTTGGGGAAGTCCACGGATCTGTGAGGTTTGCTGTTTAGCTGGTTTCCAGCGCACTCTGGCACACAATACTTATTTAAAACAGAACAAAGCTCCCTAAAAATAATAAACTGCAGTTACAAGTTTATATTTGTAAACTCATTATTTCATTGAGTCCATCTGTCCCTTGTGTATGTGTTGGTAGTCCCAGTGAGTATCTACGCAGGTTCATGCTAGCATAGAAGGTGGAAATTTCCAGTGAATTCCTCATGTCCTCGTGTTCTTGGTGCGTGGGTGTAGCTTTAGGGGCCTCACAGTCCCTCAGAAGCAGAGAGGACATCTTTGGACTGGATGCTAAGCTAGTACCCAGGAACTGGGTTTTGTTTTGTTTGCCCCACCCACTCCCGGGGAGAGGCTGGGACAGAACCGCCACCCCCTGGGCACAGCAGACAGAAATGACCAGCACTGCCCGGAGAGAAGGTGTATGTGCCATGGTTATCCTTGGTTCATGGAGAGTTATCTGAAGCACATTTGAAAACTACTTTCCTTTTTTCCTAATCACAGACTTTGCTTTCTGTTTCCTTTCTGCCACGCTCTTGCTGAAAATGAAAACGTGCGTCCAGCCAGCCTCCTTGTGCGGGGTGATTTGCAGAGCCCCTGGGTTTCCTTCCTGGAGAGCTGCCTGTTGGCCACAGCTCAGCTGTTTTGTAGTTTATTCTGTCCTGTGATAGGTATGAAACACTGGTCAGGTCTCCCATTTTCCGAGGCTGCTGCTTTCTGACATGCTCGAAGGGATTAGGGCTTGAATGCAGGTGGGTTCCCCCCCTCCTGTCGCTGTCACCTGGACATTACCATGGCGATAATCCTCCCTGAAACAAAAATAAAGGGGAGAACCGGTTGGACAGAAAGTGAGGCCGAAAACTTCCATTGAGCCTGAGAGGTGAGGGACCTGGAGGCTGCCTGGAGCTGCTCTAGGTCCTGTGCAAAGGAGGGGCCAGTAGACATAGGGTGGGCTGGCGTCGGGGAACAGCCACGGATTGAAGTTCCGTCAGATTACACTTGAGGGAAAAGCTTCAGTTTGGTCCCTTCATGGATTAGGTGGGATTATTTTCTTTCTGCAGCCGGCAATCCTGTCAGGTCTCCCTCTGCCCTTGGGAGAAACAGAACAGTAGATCCGTAATCTGTCAGTGGAGATTAGCTGGGCTGTGAATCACGAGGGAGGGAGGGAGGCTGGGGGTTGTAATCTACCCTGCAAAGTCTTGTGGGCTGTGCAGTGGTGGAGGTTTTTGGCTTCTTGCAAAGCCCCAAGGTTTAGGAAGGCAGGTTTCACTATGTCAGCACAGAGAAACCGGTTTAGAGTTTAGGAAGCAAGGACCCACAGTAGCTAGATGAAGAGAGGTGGATTTTACTCTCTGCTGAAAATGTGTATTTGCTCTGTCACCTGAAGAGTAGTGAGACTGGCTTTTGGTGGATGTACGGTGGACTCTCTGGGGTCGCTTTTTTTTCTCTTCTCCCTCTGAAAGTCCTCTGTGGAATATTCTGAAGGAGTTGGCAGATTCTAAGAGAAAATTCTGTTGGATCATGGGATGTTCTCTGCGGTGGCACAGAGCAGTAAGCTGGGATTGGTACCAATGAACATTTCACTGTCCGGTTTCTCTGGAGATTCTAGAAAGAAAGGAAAAAAAAGACAGAGATCTGTGTAGGGTGGTTTTGCACGCAGCCTGCCTGGGGGCAGGGAGGTGGTCTGGTAACCTGGCTGGCCTTTAAAGTCTTCCCTCTCCCTAAAGTATGAGACACATGCATTGTTGAGTGACATGCACAGATGGATGGGACCAGCTGCTCATTCATTCACCCAACAGATATTCACTGAGTGCCTACTAAGTGCCAGGCCCCAGTCATGAACAAAACAGAAGAAAATCTTTGCTCTCCCATTGCTGGAGGGAAAGCAGACTATAAACAGATAAACAAATAGATCCAGAAGTGATAAATGCTATGAAAAAAATAGAGGGATAAAGGGATAGAGAGTGATGAGAGGTGCTGTTAAGAGTGTAGCCAGGAAAGGTGTTCTCGGGAGATAACATTCAAACAGAGACCAGGCAGGTGTCTGGGGGAAGAATGTTCTAGGCAGTGGTCAGCAGATGGGGGCTGTTGGACCCAAACCGGCTGACCACTTGTTTTTGTAAATAGAATTTTATTGGAACTCAGCCACACCCAGGCTTTTATGTATTGTCTGTGGCAGCTTCCTCACTGTTTCTGCAGTTAAGTGGTTGTGGCAGGGATGGCCTGGCCTGCAAAGACTAAATATAGTATCCGGCCCTCGACAGAAACTTCGCCGACTCCTGATCCAGGCAGGAGCAAGTGCCTGCCCTGCTCTTTATGTATCCATTCTCCTGGTGGTGGACACCTACGTTGTCCCCAACTCTTTGTCACAAGAGGCAACTCTTGAACGAGCATCCTTCCCATGACACTGGGGTTGCCTGTGTGAGATTCCAAGAGTCAGTTATTTTTTATATTAGGATGAGCGAGGGAGCATAAAACTGCCAACAAGAGATTTTAATCAGATTGTAATACCTGCCTCATCCCTTCCTGCCATACATCCTGCTTACCAGTGCTGTTGACACTCTCAGGGACAGATATGACTTATTTGAGCTTTGTGTAGGGTCTGTAATACCCCTGGCTATTCTCAGGGATTTGTGTACATCATCAAAGGGGACCATGTCCATGCAAGCACTTGGAAAACCATGGAGGCCTAATAAATGTTGGGAGTGGGAGAGGGTGATGTTCTTAACCTCAGCGTTGTAACTTACCCATAGTACAGATTTTTAAAAATTTTATTTATTTGTCACCTTCCCTCAACACCCCCCCCCCCCAGACTGAAAGCTTCCTAAGAGTGAGATCCATTCCTCCCATTCCCAGGGCCTGGCAAAGCACTGGCACTTAATAGCGACACAGCAGATGCTGTTTGAATAAAGAAATGCCATCTCCTGTTAAGCACTTCTAAGCAAAGTAGACATTTGTTACTTTAAAAAAAATGCATTTACATTCTAAGGCTGAACAGAAATGAGTTCAGGTACTAATATTTTTTTTGTTGCTGTTTTTGGAGGGGACATATCATGCTTAATAGACAGTTGCAAGCATCTTGGTGTAGTTGGTGGCGTAGAGTTGAGCAGCTTCACTGTCTGGGCTGTCAGAACATGGACAAGGGTGCAGAATTATGTGTTCTTACCTCGTGGTCTTTGCCCACACCCGTCCTCATGCCAGGATGCCCAGCCTGGGTCCTCCCTGCAGGCCTGTGTTTTTCTCACCATTCCAGACCCAGCTCTTCCGTAACGCAACCTGGGCCCTTGGAGATTTTTCTCTTGTCTTCATAACATTTAGTAACCATGCCATTCATTTGGCAGTGAATCACATATCACCCTGTGGCATCTCTCTAAGTAGGTGCTAGGATGCGAGGTTCTCAGGGATCAGACCACAGCTTACGTGTCTGGCTGGTTTTTGGAGGGCTAGCTCTGGGCTTTCTTGTGGCAGGCTCAGTGAATATTGATTTGTTGATTGATAGGATAGCCCACTGATGGTACAGTATAACCGCTCTAAGTTGCCATGTTAATATCCGTCAGTAGCCTGCACTGGTTTGATTCTCCTGGGAGACAGCTTGAGTGCTGCGAGAATGTGCTGTCCATGTTTCTCTCGGATCCTTTCTGCTGATGGTCTGAAGAAGCTCCTTTTGTGAGTCGTGACTCCATTTTAGATGCCTGGTGCTGGTCTCTGAGGCACAGAAGTGTTTCGGACAGAGCTGACACCAAGTCTTTGAAATTAGACTATTTTTCCTGGCGTCTATTTAATTGACAGTCTTAACTTTGCATGAACCCGGAAGTTTGGCCATTTGACTTCCTTGTGATCTCAGGAGAAGGAGGTGAGGAATGAAAATGCCAGATAGGAAAGAGAGAGAGGGAGGGAAAACATGTCGTGGAAAGCCCAGCGATAGCTTCGCCAAGGAGCCTTGATAGCGGCTGCGCACAGGCCATGCCTGGTGGGTGCCCGGGCTGGAGGTGGTGACGGAATAGGCTTTCTTCTTGCCTGTTGGGTGGCTGCCAATGCAGGTTTTAATTATTTCATTTATATAGCTTTGCTGCTGATGATTTTTAAACGTTGAAAGCAGCCCATTTATAAGCTTTGCCTCGTAGTTTGGGTATTAGAGCAGTGACATTTTCTTTAGCCTGCATATTGCGACGCACACTGCAGTGTTGGAGAAAATTAATACTGGAGGAGGGCTTGCACCCTAGGCCTGTTCTATTATAGACTGAATCTGTCCTGGGACACATCACGGAGCCTTTCTTTCTGGGCCTCAGTTTCTCCATTGGAAGAAAAAACTAGGAGATCTTGTAAGGCCCTTCTGGAACCTCAAAACATTTCTGAGTGGGTCCTATCCACATTTCTCAATGACTGCCCCAATCTTGTCCTTTTTCTGGCTTCTAGGCAGTTATGCCAGTCATGACAAGCAGGTGTCCACTGAATTCTGTAGATCTGATAAGTGGGACGTGCCCCCCAGGAAGGGCCTGGAATGAAAATGGTTTCTAAACATTCTTGTTTGTGACCTCCAGAAATGGCTGCAGCTCTTGTCTGTCAGTCAGCACATATCAGACCCCTGCCATAAATGGAGACTTTTGGAATGATGGTATTTGGATACGAGGGGCCCGGAACCAATACCTGCCCTCGGGACCTAAAATTGTGGTTCTGGAGCTGGAGCAGACGTGCCAAGAAGGACTGCTCCTCTGTTACAGGTTTTCCCAAATGGGAGCCCTTTTAGTCCAACCTTTACTATTTAAATCTATTTAAGTTTTTTTTTTTTTTTTTTTTTAAGTGAATTGATTTAAAAGCAGTGGTTCTCAACAGAGGAGGGGGGCCGCCCCCCTGGGGACATTGGGCAATGTCTGGAGACATTTTTGGTCGTCACCACTGCGGGGGAGGGGTGCTACTGGCATCTAGTGGGTAGAGGCCTGGGACACAGCTGAACATCCCACAGTGCACAGGACAGCCCCCACCACAAGGAATTATCCAGCCCAAAATGCCAGTGGGGCTGAGGTTAAGAAACTCTGGTTTAAAGAAACGTTATTTTAAAATGAAATTAAGTGAACCAGTATCACTTTCCGTAATTCAAAGTAAATATAAAAATAAGGAGCACAATGAAATCAAAACCATGTTTATAAATTCTAGGTAGTTGCTATTTTCTGCCAGGCCTCTGGGCTTGAGGTTATCTTTCTCTTTATAATGAAGGGAAATTAGCACAGGGAGAGATGTCACAGACATGGCAGCACCAAACTGAGATGTAGTCCGTGAGTCAAAAGAGAAAGTAAAGAGAGTTGCTTCCTCCCTTTGTGATTTGATGCCATTTTGTGCTGTCTGCTCACCACCTGAAACAGAACCGGGCACCCCTGTGGTGTTCCCCACTCCACGCTTTGGGAAACACTGTCTCAGCGCCATGGGTATAAGTGTAAGGTGCTGAGAGTAATTGCCTACGAGGATGGACTCCCTGCACCTTTGGCTCCATGGGTGCTGGGAGTTGATCATTAGGCATAGATGGGAATCTTTTTTCTCTTTTTTCACAGGTAGTTATAATAATAATAGCCCCCTTTAGGCAGAGGCTTTTTCATCTTCAAAGTGCTTTATAAACATGAGCTAATCTCTCTGCTCCCCAGTGAGGTCAGGAGTCCGATGTTTTACTGGATGGTGCCACCAAGGCAGGAGAGATGAAGTGAGTCACCGGCAGTCGGGGCTGGGAGTTAGGTGAGGTTAGGGTTGGGATTCAAGTTTACGGTTGCTGGACTCCTGGACATGTCCTTCGCTGCACCACACCTTTCTCTTGGCCAGCCCTGTCTTGGTATTTGAGCCAAACCTCAAATTCAGGCGGGTCCGGAGAGAGAGAGGGTGACATTTCTTTTCCCTACTCTCCGTAGGCTGCTCTTACAGGGTCAGTCAAATGCTTTTCTTAAAAAAAAAAATTCCCCTATGGCAGGCAGGTAAACCCCCCAAACCAGGGAGTTACTTTAAGACAATATTTTCCTTGTGGACCTTGTTTCCCAGGATGGTGGTAGGAGTGGAGCCGAAGCAATGCTTCTTTTCACAGCCTCTGTTTGAAGACGTCTGTGGTTGGCAGGGCCCAAGCTGTAAGGACCAAGGGTGTCTGGCCGAGCGCCGTGACCGCTTCTACAAGGACCACCATGGCGCGAGCAGCCTCGGGGTGCCTGTGGGCGCTGGGGTATTTCCTTTGCGCTCATCCCAGATACTTCTGGACCTGGCTGGGAGGGGAGCCAAGGTGAGGTGTCAGGGAGAAGAGCCAATAGGTAGGCTTGGGAGGCAGAAGCTACGTGGTGACAGCAGCCATTTCATACTGTTTCCCAAGGGGTTAAAAAAAAAAAAGAGTAAAATCTTCAGGATTTAGGACATTTAAACCTGCCCATGGATCACTGCAGGTCTCTGGATCTCCTAGCTTCAGGGGAGATGATCCAAGTGGAGACGTGTGGGGTCCTGTGCTACTGGCCCTTAAATACTCTCCACCACCAGATTGAATAAATCGAGGCAGAAAATGTACTTTGAGTTGGAGCTGGAGGGATGGGAGTGGGAGTGTGTTTTTGTTTATGTTGGTATTGCCACCAGATGTGGATTGAATGAACTTTTCGTGGCACAGAGACCCTCGTGTGCCTGGCATAAGGCATAGGACATTATGGGTTGCTTTAAATCTTGTCCGTGGAAAAGTAGACACCCCCAGCTCACTCGTGTGTTCATCTAAAGCCTTTACTTTTTGTCTTGGTCAACTCTGGCTGCCGTAACAAAAATACCGTAGATTCGGGGGCTTAAAACAAACATTTATTTCTTAGGGTTCTGGAGGCTGAGAAGTCCAAGATCAGAGCCAGCATGGTTGGGTTCTTGGTTTATAGACGGATGTCTTCTCGTTGTATCCTTACATGGCGGTGGTGGGGGAAGAAGCAGGCTCTCTTGTGTCTGTTCTTATAAGGGCGCTAATCCCATCATAAGAGCTCCACGTTTATGACCTAATTACCTCCCAAAGTCCCCGCCTTCTAATACTATCATATTGGGGATTAGAGTTTCAACATATGCATTTTGGGGGGACACAACATTCAGTCCGTAGCACCTTTCTGTATGATCTTGGGGTTATGAAGCACCGAGTATGGATGGGGAAAAGGATGTGGAGCAAATAGCCACTCACTAAGACCCAAGAGCAGCGGCAAAGACTGGACTAGGTGCTCCTGCAGCCTTTGGTGAACCTGATAGCTTGTTACTTGTAGAATGTGAAGAAGGACCCTGAGAGCAGGGCTGGGGTGGGAGTGCGCTGGCAGGAGGGAGAAGATGCTCCTAGCACAGAGGCCCCAGAACTGGCATGACATTGGGAACCTGGGCTTCAGTTATCCCCAGTCTACTGCTTGGCCACAGCTGCAAGCCAGCTCGTTTTGTCCCATAAAGGTCAAATCCGGTTGCTGAAACAGTCAGCAGCGGCCTGCCTATCATCTCACTCTTTGTTTCTAAAGGATCCAGTTCCCCAGAAAACAGAAGTGTGGCCCCATGTGGCATGGTGTCCTCCTAGCATTTCAGTCATTTCTTCAGGCTTCCTGTTATCGCGGTTTCTAACTGAATCAGGTAAATGATATGCAGATGGAATGGGAGAAGACAAGGGAGGGGGCTCCCACTGGGGTAAAAATACCCCTATGATACTTGGTCTCCTCCCTGCCCTCTCCATTGTATGCAGGCTCTTCCTGCCTCTCTCTCTGGCACTTCTGTGCTCATTTTCCTTTATTCCACTTAACCCCTTCCTTCCCAAATCACAGATAGACGTGTGAGAGCTCAGAAGCACAACCTCTCCCGTTTGTTCATGCCTCGTCCTCACGTTGACCCTTTTCAGTCATTTTTGACATTGAAATTGTCCCTCCTTCCCCATCCATGCCTCTCAAGAATTGCTGCTTCATTCTTGTCCCAGTCCTGGATGGCCGTTCTCTCCCCAGCTGAGCTTCCTTCTATTGAGAAAATGGATAGAAATGATTCCTCCCTCTATTTTCTCTAGTTCTCTCTCACCCACTCTCTGAACATGTACAAGGGCCTTTCTTAGCTTAAAACTTTTCTTGGACATTGCCACTTAATTTTCTCCTTCCTTACGTAGAGAGGTAGCGATTTCTGTGAATCCTGCATCTTATGTTAACAGCTCCTCTATCCCTTCCTCTTGGAAATCCAACTCCAGCTTTCACTACTCTGCCCTGTGGTTCCCTCCAAACCACTTCAGATCTGCCTGCCCTTTCTTAGTTCTTCCTCCCCGTGTTCACTCTTGACTATTCAATACTCCCCACCCACAGGCTCCCTCAGATTCCACTTTCTGCTCATGGGGTGAGCTTCAGCCCTTAGTCTCTACTTTAAAGTCCAGTCCATTGCCATGGTTTTGGCCACGCCCCTCGTAAAAAAAATGACTCCCAAACTTTCATCTGTAGCTTTGAGAGTTCTTCAAATGTCAGGTCTGTGTATCCCTTTTTATGTCCACCTCCTCAAGTTCATTACCCTTGAAGTCCAACGTCCTCTTGCCCCCGGGCTGTGCTCTGCAGTCTGTTTTCTCATTTCTCATTAGGGTAAAATAATTTATCTGGACATCAACATTAAGTTTTATTATCTCTTTACTTTGTGGCTGTCATTCAGCTGGTCACTGATTTAATGTATACCCACAATGCTGGCTCTTTAAAAATAAGGATTATTGTTACGTCTTGTTCCACTTCCTGGGAGTGCCTTACGCTCTGCCGTCTTTAACAAATGTGTTATAATTAAACTGAAAGCATTGGTCACCCATCTTGTACAGCCCTTTGGGTCCACTGTCCCTCTTTCTTCCCTGTTCTCCATGGCCCTACCCTGGACAGGAGGTTGATGGCTCGTCCCCAGAGCTTCTCACCCTTTTGAATGTGAAAACCCATTTTAATATTACATTTTTTTTACAGACTCCTATTGACTGAGTAATGACTTATTGTATCTACTAAATATTTGAAAAATACAACGTGTTTGTGTAAGACATTATGTATTCAGTCTTCTAACGATGCTTAGTGTGCCTATGTCTTGTGGGACACTGACATTAATTTTGTGGCTGACATTTGGTGAGCACCAATCTAGACTTTGGCAGTGGTCCCCAGTTGGTTTTCCTGGCTCAAGCGGCCGTCCGTCCAGTCTGTCCTACATACTAGTAGGTTATGCTCCTTTTCACATACGCCATCTCCTGCTGAAAGCCTGCCTGCTCCTACCCCAGACTTTATACTGAAAGTAAGCTCCTTAAGCTGCCATCTAGGTTCACCACAGGCTCCAGGTCTCTCCAGCCTTAGAGTTCATTCCCCTTTGACATATATGGTCCATTCTGGGCAATTTTCCCCCTCAGGAGGCACTTAGGTTCCAGTTGCTTGATCTTGGCTCATACTGTTACCTTTGTCTGGAAAGCCCGGCTTTTTAACTCTAAGAGCTACCTGTCAATAAGACCCCCATTAAACCTTCCTGACTTGGCCAGTCCATGGTGTTCACGCCTCCCCGTCTGAGTGGCTCGTCCCACAGATTTGTGCTTAAAGTGTGCTTGTGTGCTGTCTTGCTTTTATACACACACACATGTGCACGTGCTCACACATTTTTTAACTTTTAGCACATTTTTTCCCCTTTTTTTTGCTTGAGGAAGATCAGCCCTGAGCTAACATCTGTGCCAGTCTTCCTCTACTTTGTATGTGGGACATTGCCACAGCATGGCTGGTGAGTGGAGTAGGTCTGCGCCCAGGATCCGAACCCAGGAACCCAGGCTGCCAAAGTGGAGGGCGTAGAACTGTAACCACTTGGCCTCGGGGCTGGGCCCCATAACACATTTTTAACTTTTTAACTTGGAAATAATTCAAACATTGTAAAAATAGTACAAGAAACATTCATATGCCCTTTACCCAGATTCACCTGTTGTTAACGTTTTATCCCATTTGCTTTAATGTTTACTCTCTCTCTCTATTTTTTTTCCTAAACCACTTGAGGGTGAGTTACATACATTGTGGGCCTTTACCTCTAAATACATCAGTATGTATTTCTTAAGAAGAAGGATATCCTCTTCTGTGACTGCAGTTCAGTGGTCACCTTCATAAATTTGCGTTGATACGATACTTTTATCTCATTTCCATCCAGTTCCAGTTTTGTCGCTTGTTCTAGTAATGACCTTTATGACACGATTTCCCTCCAGTACAGAATTCAGTCTAGAGTCGGCTATTGCATTGAGTTGTCGTGTCTCTTTAGCTTCCTTTAATCTGAAACATTTCCACGGCCTTTCTTTGTTTTTTATGACCTGGACATTTTTGAAGAATGCAGCCCCCCACCCCCCTACCTCCATTTTGTTAACAGAAAATTCCTCATTTTGTGTTTGAAGTTTCCTCGTGATTAGATTGCGGTTATGTTTTCTTGGTTGGACTACTGGATTGGTGAGGTGATGTCTTTCATAGTGTGTCACATCTGGAGATACTCAATGTCCATCTGTCCACAATTGGTGATGTTAATTTTGGTCACCCATGTAAGGGGTTGTTTGATTTCTCCATTGTATAACTACTGTTTTTTTCTCTCCCTTGCAACGACTGAAAAACAGTCTGTTGAGGAGACACTTTAAGGCCATGCAAAGATCCTCATCAAAATTTCTTCCTAGAATTAGCATCCGTTGAGGATTCTTGCCTGATCCAATCTTTACCATGATGGTTACAAATGATTTTCCACCTCCAGTGCTCTCTCAACATTTACCATTTGGTTCTTAGCATTCCACTGTTAGCAAGAGACCTCCCCCACCCCCATTTATTTATATATGTGTTTGTTCACTATTGGCATGGACTCATGAGTTCCTAATTATCCCATGGTTTTTTTTTTTTTTTTAAGGCTTAATAAATTTTTTGTTTATTGCAGTTACATTGGTTTATAACATTGTAAAAATTTCAGGTGTACATCATTGTACTTCAATTTCTGCATGGACTACATCATGTTCACCACCAAAATACTAATTACAACCCATCACCACACATGTACCGAATTATCCCTTTCACCCTCCTCCCTCCCCCCTTCCCCTCTGGTAACCACCAATCCAATCTCTGTCCCTATGTGTTTGTTTATTGTTGTTATTATCTACTACTTAATGAAGGAAATCATACGGTATTTGACCTTCTCCCTCTGACTTATCCCATGGTTTATAATTCACTACCTTACTTAATTATTTTGGTGCTCAAGATATCCCAGATTTGGCCAATGGCATCTCCTTCAAACTGGCTCCTGTGTCCTTACACAAACACACATTTACTGCATTGTAAGCCCCTTGAGAACACATAAATATTGCGATCCACAAATGACAGTAACTCAAATGTAGGGGGAGAGAGAGAGATGACTTGTGTCTATTGGATGCTTTCTTGAGTCCCTTCATGCTGCTGTTAAGTAACATCCATAATGCAAAGATCTAAGGCACATCAGCTCAAATTTTATGGTTAGGAACTTGGGAATGCCACAGCACTAAAAGTTCTACTGGCTTGTACCAGTAAATCTAAGAGTGCCAATCATTGGTGTTAAGTCCTTTCTTATCTTTGAGCCTCTTTTTACCAAGCCATATTATTTCTGTGCAGGTAGGAGGACTTACTGGGTCAACATTCATCTTTGACTTTCACATGAGAGAGATCAAATAAGAACCATGTAGTGTAATGATTTTTTACTAGGAATTATAAACTCAAATTCCTATAGGGGCCAGGAAAGTAACCCAAATGAATAATAAGGCTGGTGCTTTGGCATGGTGTGCATTGCAGTACACTGGAGAGCACATACCCTGCCTTAAGAGGCAGCCACTTCTCAACTTGAGCTACTTGTTCCTGTGTAGAAATACAGGTGTGGGGGTGCCAGAGCGTCTCATATTTCAAGATCATCAAGCAATCCAGATTTTTATGTGAAATCTTAAAACCTCCCATCTTTACATCTTATCACCTAATTCCAGAAAACGTTAAAGCAGACTTCAGGCTAAATAAAGCATACTTCAGATCCACAAGCTGAGCCAGCTATCTGCATGCCTTGTCGCCCCCAAAGACTTCAAAGGAGAGGCAGAGAATTGATAGTTGGCCTTTCATGACCCTTCCTGAGGATATAATTTGATGATTCTGTGATTTCTTATCCAGAGGAGGAAATCTTTTAAGGTTCATCCTAAAGTTCCATTTAAAACACAAAACAAGATATAAAATCCATACTTGTAAAACCCAAACTGCTTTCTTTTAATAGACGTCCCTAGTGCATAGCTAATGACCTCCCCAAAACATAATTCCCAGTGGCTTACCAGATCCAATTTTCATGCAGATGTCATTATATTACTTGATGTTTGGAGATGAATTATTAGCCTCTTCTCTGGGGCTGAACAAAGGTGGATTGTAACGACCACTGCCTCCCTTGTTAATACACATGCCCAGCCTGTCGTTTCGCCCCTTGCCAAGCCATTTCCAGGGGGAACATCTTCAGTATGTGCTGTTGGTCACGACTTCACAAATATTTCCACTGAATTGTTACCAAGAAAACCTTTGCCTTATGAATTTTTGTTTTATTACTCTGCTAAAGCAAATACACTCCAAAAAGACATGCGGTGTTCCACTTTAGTCAAACGCGATGCCTAGAGCTTCGTCTCTTTTTTTTTTCTTCTAAAGAAAAAGCATGAGAAATGCCGAGTTATAACGCATTGCATTTTTCAGATGTGCATGATATTTTCTATCCTGCTCCTCACTATGGGTAGGTAAGCTGGGCTTCTGATAGGAAAGGCCTTTAAGCCCCACAAGTCTTTTGACCTAAAAAATCCAATAAAACTGATTGGTTCATGTTTGGAATGGATAGGCCTGTCAGTCTACACTTGACCCTCTGCTTCTTTTCTGAACACCTCCCTGTCTCTTCTTTCTGGATAAATGATACCACAAAAGTAGATCTCATGATAGGAAATTTCTCAGTTCTTTCTGATCTGAAGACTTTCCTCCAATAGCTGGTGTCCTAGCAGAGTTGTGGGAGGGCACCACTGGGACCCACCAGGCCAGAGGGGGACTGGACTATGAATGGTTCTCTGCATAGGGGTCCAAATCGCTTCATTCCAATCCTTACCCTAAATTTTCCAGGGGACCTTGGCATCTCTTTCATGCTCTGAATAGCATCCCTACCTTTAGGAAAACCATCTCCGGGTGTCTCGTTGAAAAGGGCAAATGAGTTGCTCTCGGCCCTGGTTTTTGCAGACTCAGCCTCCCAGGGCACAAACCTGAAATGCAGTTGCTCACACCCTGTGTTTACTTTCATTTCCAGCCACATCTGGAGGCCAAAATTCATAAATGTATCGCCAAGCCTGACAACAGTTTACTGAGTTCGTACGCTAAGAGAAGGGGGAAAAAAAATGATCTCCTGACTGGTTGAGTGTAAAATGGATGGAGAAATGGATGGGCAGACCGTAAACCCCAAGCGTGTTTATGAACATCTGCGGCCTGCCTGCAGACGGCGAGGGCGTGAGCGGGCCGTGTTTGTCTTGGAGGGTTAGCCTGGAGAGCTCCATGGTGTACTCTCCGTGTCTATACAGCCAGGCACCTTTTTAACCCACCAGAGACCAAGAGAGGGACACATGGGCCGTTCAGAGGTGGAGGCCCACGGATCCGATAGGGGGAGAGCGGGCACGGGCACCCGGCCGTGTTGACAATTGGGGCAGTGCGGTGGGTGGGCCAATTCTTGTGACGTACTTGAGGCTTTAAAAAACCATCATAAATCTGATGTCTGTCAAACAGGGCTGGCATTTTCTTTTCCTTTCACAACTAGGTTTTGTGTGACCAAAAAAAAATTTTGTTAAGCAAGAAATCCTCTAAACCTTGGTGAAGAGTGTCTCTCTATCCCACCATTGGGGCGGAACCCCCCAAGAGCGCATTGGAGTATTTGCGGGGAGGCTGTAGTCTCCCCCACTCCCTCGGGCAGGGTGTGGCCATTATTTTTTGCATTTTTGCAGGGATGTTGGAGCCAGTGCAGCAGCCCTGACTGGGCCGAGACCTGAAGCTCTGTGTTCAGCCACTTGGCTCTCACCAGAACTTTGCCCGACTTGCTTTGGGTCAGCCTGGAGCACCCTAAAGAAACTCACAGCTCCTTTAGGTAGCTGCTCTTCTGCCATAAATAAAGCAGGACGAAGGGAGTAGTTCTGGAGGGCCCCAGGATGAGGGGAGGATGTGCTGTTTGTGGCCGCCAGCCATGGACCCTCTGACTAGAAAGAAATGTGCTGGGGATGTCCTTTTAGCAGGCGGTTTGGCTCTCTGGGACCTCACGTCTGAGGTGAGCCCGCCAAAGAAAAGGGCACTTTTTGTGGTCAGAGCCTGGGGCTTGGACGAAACACTTGGACGGAGGGAATATGTGCCTGGGGAAGGCGTGGCCCACTGAGGAGGAGAAAAACCCCCCTGTCTGCGAGGAGCATGGATGCCAGGTCTCTCCGCTCAGGGAACAGTGAACAACTGTTGGAGAGCTTGGCCTGGCCCAGCGTCCAGGTGTGCCCTGGCCAGTCAGGTGTGTCACCTTAAGAAAAGAAGCACGAAGGTCCTAGTGTCCACCCCTGCCCCACTGCCATCCACCTCTGCCTTCCCATACTAGAGCTCTCCTTACGTGTGAGAAAGATCCCTGTGTGTCCCTTGGGCCTTGACTCTCTGGTGTGAGGCAGGCTGCAGGGTGTGGGGGGCTCCTTCCTGTCCTCACTCTACCAGATCTTTACATTCGTTTTCCACACTGGGCAGTGTCCCAGCCAAGCTGCGAGCTGTCGGATCTGAAGAGCTCACTGCTTTTCAAGGCATTTTTCCTGGCCCCTGGCCACACTTGACTGCTTGGTTAGCTGGGCAGGGTTGTTCAAGGGTGTGAAACTAATTGGGCCAGAGAGGGAGGTTGGGTCTTGACCCAGTGGGGTTGGATTTCCCTGTGGCGTGTGGGTAGGGAGACATAGACATGTACCCAGCAGGGACCCTAGAAGAAACCTAGCCACTAAGATGCCAGTACTTTAACATTGGCAGGTGAGGCGGGAAGGAGAACTTTGAGCCCCGGTGACTTAGCAGCGTAGGGGTTTTCCAGGCTTGCCTTAGGATGGTTATCCCAGCCAGGGACTAGGAATCAGGAAGCCTGTAGTTTATTTTTTAAAATTTTAACCAAGCTTCACTCATGGTGATAAAATGTTGAGTGGTCATGCTTGAGGCCCTCATCAATGCCTTCCCAGAACCCAGTAGGCCAGAAGGGTAAAATCTCATGATTCTCCTTGGTTCCTTCAAAACGTTTGGTTGTACTGCTCAGTTCAGTGGTAGGTGCTCGAATGAGGCACTGCTCTCAAGGGCTCTCTGCATTTCTTACCTTACCTTGAGGTCATGTCTGCAGTCTGTGAAAATGAGTGTTTCCCTGGCTTGTATCCTCATGGGTCTTGTGTTCTCTCAAGTCTAGTTATTTTTTGTTTTAACTGTTTCAGAATTTCCACTCTCTGTAGTGTAGCCTTGGAGCTGGGGTCCACCCCAGTTATGCCTGGGGTACAGCCAGAAGGCGGCAGCCCCCTGTGTTAACTCTCACATGGCTAATGTAAGTCTTATCCTTCAGGTATCAACTTACTGTCATTTCCTTAGAGGGGCTTTTGCTGTCACTGTAACTTGTGTCCCACCCCCATTTCAGTCTTCTGTTCTTCACAGAAGCTTCGTGATTTATAATAGAATGTTTGTCCTTACTTGTTCATGGTCTGTGTCCCTCCAGCACAGGCAGACGCTGTGTTGGCTTTATCACTGACGAAGCCCAAACTCCCACCATAGCATCTGATACACCATAGATACCCAGTCGGTATTTGTGTTACTGCCTCCAGGATGGGAGCTGGGGGATGGCACATATGGATAGTTAGACCATGGCTGCAGTTGGGCAGTTGGCCTTCCTATGTTTCTATTGTCTCTGATTTATACTTGGCTACTTCCAAAGAAGGGAAAAAAAAGAATTGCGATTTAACATTCAAGTCTGATTATTGATCTCTCAAACTTACAGTTGTGATCAGAGGTGTGGGATTATGGTGTATTTATTTTAGATGAAAAAAATGAAGCAGGATCATGTTTATTTGTTATGTTTATTTGTTTTTGTTGTTGTTATTGCAGAGATGAATAATTATAGGGATATTTTTCCTAACCGAAAAGATGGAGTTGCAGTCCTCTGGCTACTTGGCAGGTATCTAAAAGTCTTGGGTTCTGATTTGGTGTTTGTTAAGGTGAATCTCTAGTTCCTTCTGCTGTTGGCTATGTCAGAGGTGGCCCTGGTCACTTACGAGGCTGCTCATTGCGTGACCCTGGGTTGGGAAGGGCTGCAGGAGGGCTCAAAGGGCTTACCTGTTTTGTCATGCACCACAGCATCCCTTTAAATTGAGAGTTTTCCTTTGGTCATGAATTCTCAGATGTTGGGAACTTTGGTGTCTTCTCCAAGCATCTTTGGGTAGCCAGAGCCTTCTGGTTGAAAGGCCCAGTTGGCATGAATGTCTGCACAAGAGGCCCAGGACATCTTGGGGGAGGACAGTGTGAATCCTGCAGGTTCTGAGGTCTAGTTGATAACGCCTGAGCTAGAAGACCTGGTCTCTAGGCCTGCCTTTGCCTCCATCCTGGGGCCTCCCTTTATGCCAAAGCTGGGCACCCCTATTTCACAGCTTGAGACTGACAGACTGTAGACAACCAGAGAAGAAAAAGCAATGACTAATATACACAATTTGTAAAGATGTAAATATGGCAAACATATAAAAATGTATATAAACACAGATGGTATGGAGGGTTTTGTTTGTTTTTTTAGATTTCCTTTGTCGTTAATACCCATCTCGAATGAATTCAAATTCTTCAGCAAGTATGTCTGCATTTCCTACCCTGCAAGGAGATTCAGGAGTCAAAATACAGTCGCTAAACTAGCAAACTAATTTAAGATGATGTATTAGTTTGCTAGGGCAGTCATAACAAAAAGTACCACAGAATGAGTAGCTTAAACAATAGCAATTTACTGTCTCACAGATCTGGAGGCTGGAAGTCCGAGATCAAGGTGGCGGCAGGGTTGGTTCCTTCTGAGGGCTGTGAGGGAGAAGCTGGTCTGCGCCTCTCTCTTGGCTCCTGGGGGTTTGCTGTCAATCTTCGGCATTGCTTGGTGTGTACAAACCTCACTCCAGTCTCTGCCTTTACCTTTTCCCTGCCTACACCTTTTCCCTGCCTTCACCTTTTCCCTGTGTGTGTGTCTGTATTCAAATTTCCTTTTCATATCAAGACTCCAGTCGTATTGTGTTAGGGGCTCACCCTACTTCAGTGTGACCTTGTTTTAACTCATTGCATCTGCAACGACCTTATTTCCAGATAAGATCACACTCTGAGGTACTGAGCGTTAGGACTTCAACATATGGATTTTGGGGGGACACAATTCAACCCATAAAGGGTGACAAACAACCAAACTGTACAACAGGACTATAGATGGAGCTCAATTCAAGAATTTTCAAATTATTAGTGTCACCTCAAGTCTTGAGTTTAATATGGAGCATCCAAGAAAATGCCCAGTAGGACTTATAAATTTATAGGGGAAGGGCAGACTTAACCCTTCCAGAGCTTCCTACGACTTTTGTGATTTTTGCCACACTGGCACACGTACTATTATTTCCTTAATATTTTTCTACATAGTTTCCTATTTTGCTTAAATAATCGTACTTTAAGAGGAAAGTCTGTGTTACTACCATAAATGAAATCTAGGGTCGCGGGACATAAATAGAAGATAACAATGAAAAAAATTCTAAGATTTAGATTTTGTGGCTTTCTGAGACTGAGAATTGCTCCCTCTTTTCTTCTAGCCAGAATTGCAGAGGTGTTAAGGACTTAAAGCACCGAATGGAGATGTTCTTCCTGCTTTGATCAGGATGGAAAGAGACTAGAAAAGGGAAAAGCATTTCTGTGTGATTCAGTGTTATTTAATGCCATGTCTGGGTGTGACCAACAATTATCTCAGGTACCACTAAGTAAATCATTACCCCTATTTTGGGAAACACTGATCTAGTCCAATTTCCTCATCTCATGGATGAGAAACTTCAGGCCTCTGAGTAGTGAAGACCTCTGACAGTCTTCAGATCCCATTGCTAGTTAGGGGCTGAGCTGACTCTAGCCCACTGATTCTCAACCAGGGGCAATTTTGCATCCCCGTCCTCCAGGGGACATTTGACAATGGTCTGGAGACATTTTTGATTGTCACAACTGGAAGATGCATCTAGTGGGTAGAGATCAGGGAAGCTATTAACCATCCTTCATCCTACAGTGTGGAGGGCAACCCCCACCATAAAGAATGACCCAGCCCCAAATGTCTCTAGAGCTGAGGTTGAGAATCCTGCTCTAGATAAATGCCTCTTAGTTCTTGTCTCCTGTTTTTCCTCCTTTCCCCTGTGGCCTCTTCTATTTGATTGCAAATACTGTCTGTCTTCAAAGCTATTCAATAGCTATTGCTTACACCAAGGAAGAGTTGGAAGATGTTACCTTTTCTAATTTACGAGGCTCATAAGCCAGTTAGTGGTAAAAGTTACAGCCTCCAGTTCTCAACGATCTCTTGACCATGTAGTGTTTAATTTTGCCTGTTATCCGTTGGAAATAGCTTGGAATCTGATGGTGGCAGAATTGGACTCCCCCAATTCCTTCCTACACACAGGGGACAGTAGAATAATTTTCATTATATAGAGGAAGTGTGATTTCTTAAGATGAATCTCTGAAGGGTTTTACATTCATTCAACACCACGAAAAGATGAGTTGGTTATGGACCATGGCTTCAAGGGGTGTCCATCCTAGTAGGGACAGTAACACAGCTTCACAAGTTCTTAAGATACAGGCCCAGCTAGAAATTTACAGGAGCCATGAGAGAGTTGTGTGGGGGCTGGGAGCAGCCAGGTAGAAGGAGATGAATGTGTACCGGATGATACCGGAAACCAGTCGTGCTAAAGCTTCTATTGATGCCTACATAAACTGAAATTTCACCCATGTTTCACCCGGAAAGATGTTTCTTTCTGAAACATTTAAGGCAATAGGTATAACCAGTCTTCTCAGTTATGAACTTGACCTTTCACCTCCATAAGTTGATAAAACTTTGCTTGCTCATGTGCTGCTGTAATGCTTGGTTCTTCAGCCTGTACCTGTGCGTGCGTTGCGTGTGCTGTGGAGTTGGGCTATGTCGAGTTTCTGCATTAGACTCCAGGCCCTTGGTGGCAAGTTATATGTGTGCTCCTTCACACGCGTGTCCTTGTGTGCACGTCAGTGCTTCCTAAGAGGCTGTTTATCGTGTTTGGGGGTTTCTGAGCCTTTTGGCAGGAGGGCCGGACCTCTCCTGCTTTGCTCTCCGTCTCCCCCGGCCTTCCTCCTGGGTTAATCACGTCTGTAGAAGGGCTGGCGGGTGGGCAGCCTGAGTCCCGACAGGTCCCAGGTCTAATTGGAATTCTGGAATTTGATGACTGAGGCTCATCCTTGTCTTACCTCCGACTCTCAGTTTAAGTGACTGTCTCTGAAAAGCACACTCCACACACGGCCCAGAAGCCAGTGGTGTCACACTGTGGGAGGAGCCAGGCTTGGGTCCCTGTGCTACCAGGTCCTGAGAGGGGTCTGTCACCGTGGGACCAGGAGAGCCAAGTTAAACAGCTTTCTGATCTATCAGGCCCTGGTTACTGCTCCAGGCTTTCAAGTCAGCCGAGCCTGGAAGAGGAGGTGTCATATTATAGGGCTTTAGGAATTCCGCTTAATAGTTTTAAGTATCTGCACCTTCTTTCCTGGTCACGGTGAAATCACTTCTTTTCTGTTGGGATTTTCTGATAAACCCAAAGAAACCTGCAACCATTGCCCACACATGGCTTCCACAAGTGAAATAATCATCCCGTCAACTCACAGCTTGCCTTTCTCCTGAAATCGCAGATCTCCACCCGCACCTACTCCCTGCCCCAGCTTGGTTCTCATGTGTCCCCAGACATCGCAGGGAGACAGGAAGGAGGAGGAATGATGGTCCAGATTTTGCTGATGGAGGTGATAAAGCAGTATAAATGCAGAGTCAGCCTGTGCTGCCACCGAACTCCCATGAGGGCCTCTCGCTTGCCTGTCTGACTTTGAGCCCAGCCGAGCAGGAACTCGCCCTCTGCCAGGCTTTCTCCGTTTGTCTCCTTGGCAGTTAATTGACCACCTACTGCCAGCCTGCCTGGGGGTATGTATGTATTATGCTTTTTTACTGATGCTCAAAAAAGTGTTAAAAATCCTGGCACCCAAGATTGTCCAGCTAAAAAGCGCCCAAGTTGTAATTAATATCCAGATATGCCCATCATCCTTCTTTCCACTAAACCAAGTTAAGCCCCTGGCAAATGACCCTGCAGCCATTTCTCTCCTCGCCTGCCCAGATGTCCCCAACTCTGCCACCCCAGAGAGGTGGGAGCCCCCTTCTCCCCTAGCCTCACTGTACACATTGGGCATATTATATATATTCCTCATACATACATATATATAATGTATAACATAACATATAAGTAATATACATATGTAATATATAACATATAACATTATCTATAATACATAATATACATATAGAATACATTGTAATACAGATCGCAAAATATGAGCATCAGTCGTTTTTGGCATCATCTTTCCTACTAAGTTTTCAGCTGTGAGGAGCTGGGACCGGCCTTCTCTGCTTTGTATTTCTGGTGCCTGGGCTGATAACTAGCAGGTAGTAGGTGCTCAGTCAACACTGACATGCCCCTGTGGGGTACAGTGATTTTAGAGAGAGGCCTGTGCCTGTCTGTGTCGTGTGTTTGGTTGTTATATGGTTGCTGGAAAGCTTTGTGGTGGTTTTTCCCTAAGAAAACCCCTCCTTCCCTCAGGGGCGTGTGGTGGCTGCTGTCTGTGTCCGTTAGGCCAGCCGGTCACAGTGCGGTCCTGAGGAAGTGCTGGGTGGTCAGCGTGCACCTCCACACAAACCTCATGCCTCACCCTGCCTGGCCCTCTGTCGTCTGCCTGCCCCTGGACACCGGGAACCTGAGAGGGAGCCCGCGGTGCTTGGGGCCGCCTTCCCAGGAGGGCTCATTTGTCTTTTCGTAAAAGACCTCATGACGTGGGCAGGCTTATATGTGTCACATGGCAAGTCGAGTGTCTTCAGGCCTCAGAGTGAGCTGCAGCTGTCAAACTGTGGGCCCCGGGACTCTGCAGGGCCTTGGAGGGGCCTCGGTGGCTCCGTGGGAAGCCAGGGCAGGTCCGACTCTGTTTTTACTTAACTGTTGGGGTCCTGAATTCAAGTTTGTTAGGGAGGAGAGAGGTCTTTAAAACTAACACTTAGGTAGTATTTATTATGCTGCAGACACTGTTGTAAGTGCTTTACCAATATTAACTTATTTAACCGTCGAAACAACCTCATTGGTGGGTACCATTATTACACAAATTGTTGACGGAGGAGGAAACTGAGGCACAGGGAAATTCAAGGTTTATAAATGGCAGGAGTGGGGTTCAAAGTCATACCTGAACCCCTGATTCTGGGTTCTGCTGCTTGAAGAAGGAAATTTGAGAACCATTTAGTCCCACTGCCCCCTGACTCCTAAGGTTGCTGAAGTAGCACTCTCGTTGGGTATTGGTGCAGGAAGCAGCCCTTCTGTGGTAGATGGCTGGGGGTGGTGAGCAGCCTGGAGTCGGGCTTGGGGGGTCCGCAGTGCCACCCAGGGGACGTGGGGGGCTGGGTGTGGGGGGAGGGGAGAGGGATGGGAGAAGGGTTATGGCAATGTCCTGCGGCCAGTTTTCTTCTCGCCAGTCCAGACACCAACCCCAGGAGGCGGGAGCCTCGTTCTCCCCCAGCCCCACTGTACCACTTTTAAGTGGGGATTTGCCAATCAGTAAATCAGGGCACCTGAGAAATGAACTGGTGAACCACACTGGCTCCTTCCCCCTTCTTGATTAAAACAAACAACATTGTGAAATGTCAACCTGTCAGTCCTTTGGAAAGTTTGCGGCATGGAAAGGCAATTACCCAAATGACTTTTTTAAAAGTATGAGAATTTGCCTGGCTGAACGTTTTTTAATTAATGCCCTGAGTTAACGTTAATAACTATTCATAGCTCAGTGAGCTGGACTTGGGGTGGGTTTAGGAAACATTTGGTATCTCTGGCAGAGGCAGAATGTTGACCTGGCTGGCAAGGGGGCTGTCGGCCGCTTTCACAAACCTAAGGGACCTCAGGGTCCATCTGAGCCTCACAGAAGAGGAGGCTGTTTGCAGTGAGGGTGTGGGCTTATGTAGCATCCTAAGAGTTTTTCATGTTAGTGTGTGTTGGTGCCGCCCAGGTGGTCTCTAGGGCTAAGGTCTCCCCAGATGTGCCCTCCCTCATCTGGTGAACAAGCCTCTCAGGGGATTCTTTGAAAAAAAAAAGTTGCTTGGGGTCATACCATTTAAAGTTACCTCCCTGATTTTCTGTGATCTCATTTTTCCTTAAAATATCATTGGAAAAGTGTTTTGAGTTGAGCATTTTATTTTCCATTTAAACATGGTGAAACCGACAGACGGGGGCCAAGGCTTGGCGGGAGGGCTGGGGACCTGGGCCTAGCACACCTTCTGTGGGTCAGCCCTCAGCAGGCTGGGAGTGGTGCTCAACCACAGCGACACGTTGATCTCTGCCAGGGATGCTCCACCTCGATGTTGCTGATGGGTATGACATCGTATTCAGGGGGTGTCCCTAGGGGCAAAAACGTGTGGTTTTAAAAGAGAAAACACAATGGGCTCGTAAACTGTAATTTTTTTTTTTTTTTTTTTTTTAAAGCACAGTATGTTGGGCTCCATCTTTAGGCTCATGTTAGAGATTCTTCTCAAGGAAGATCCAGGAGAGAGCTCAAAGTAGGACCAATGTTAGAGCTCCAGATGAAGGTGGATTGGGAAAGAGGTCTGAGAACCACCAGGAGCGGCCAGTCCAGCTCTTCTGGCTTAGCAGTCTTGAGAGAGCTTTACCATTGTTAAGGGCTGCCACCTGCATTTATCGGTTACCACAGGCCAAAGAACATGGCAGAGCAGCATGGCTGCTGTTATTAATGATTTGTACACTGTACTGGGCTCTAGGAATCCAAACACATGAGGCATATTGCCTGCCTTGGGGAGAGAGGATAGATCACCTCTCCCCTCTGTTACCTTGTGTTTAGTGCAAATGTGAGATGCAGGCAGTAATACGGAGCGCAAGTGTCAGCCATCACCGAGGGCTGAGAAGTCAAGTGGATTCTCCTGGGAGGTGGGACTTGAGTTGGGCTTAAAGGGAAGGTGTTGGGGAGATGCAGAGCAAGGTGGGTACTGCAGCTGTGGTGAGCAAGATTAGATAAGATGCCTGCAGAGAAGTCTTACAATAGCCTGGAGAGAGAAGAGGAGCCATCAGAGGGCAGATGGCCTCTGATTTCAGGCAGTGGGTTTGGTCTGTGCACGGAAGGCAGTAGGGAGCCATTGACCACTGCTGAGCAGAGTTTGGCAGAGCTAATTGATATTTTAGAGTGATAAGCTGGGAGAGCTATATAGAAGGGACTGGAACAGACAAGTCTGAAGTCAAGGAGCCCAGGTGGGGGATTACTGCAGCAGAAGAAGGCAAAATAGCAAGGTCACTCTCAGCTTTACCCCTGGAGCCAGAGGAGCTCTGGGCAAATGTTGACTCAACTACTTACTGGCCACGTGACCTTGAGCAAGTTTTAAATCCTCCTGTGCGTCAATTACCTTATTTTTCACATAAGGGTACTAATATTCATTCATTCGTTCAACCCAAAGAGGGCTGTATCATACAATGTATGCTGATCACACAATGGAGATCAAAACAAACATGCTCTCTACACTTGGGGATCTTATAGTCTAGTAGGCAGAGACACAAACTAAAATGAAATAAACACAATTGTTTCAGGTTAGGTTAAATGCTGTGAAGAACACAGTGGGTTGTAATGCTTGAGTGTCCTGTGTAATAGGGTCATCAGGGAGGGCCTCTCTGAGGTCGTACTGTCTGAGCAGAGACTTTGGAAATTAAGCAAAGTGTTTCAGGCTGAGGAAACAGCAAGCGCAAAGGCCCTGAGGCACCAAAGAGCTTGGAGCTTTCCAGTCCAGGAGTAGAGCCAGTGTGTGGAGAGATAGAGAACAAGGCGAGAAGTGATACGAGATGAGGCAATTAAGTGAGGTAATACAAGTAAAGGGCTGGGACACAGTCAACAATAAATGACATTCTTATTATGGGAACATTCCGGACCTGAGGTTAATGAGGGCCAGAGCTATTATCGTGGCCAGGGGAATATAAGAGAAGATGGATCATGAACAACATTAGCAGAGGGAATGACCGAAGGTAGAGTGATCAACTCGATATTAGGGGTACCCATCTGGGTAACCGAGAGGGTGAAGTTAAATTCCCTGAGATGAGGAGGTTCCGAGGGGAGCCTGGTTGAGGGGTTAGGAGGAGTTCCGTTTGGATGTGGAGAATTGGAGGTTATTTGGGAATCAGTGGTCAGCCTGCTCTGTAGGCAGCTGGCACACTGGGGCTTAGGAAAAAGGTAGGGGGCAGGGGTTTGGGGAATCTTCGAGAAGGAGGGGAAAGAATAGGAGTTCAGCTGGGCTGAGGACTGTGCCCTGGGGTCCCTCTTTGTGCTGGACCCCGGAGGACGAAGAGGAACCAAGGAAGAGGAGAGGAGGAGAGGCTTCTGAGACCTGGGCACCTGGACGAGCTCCAGGAGGATCTTGGTTCTCAGGCTCAGATCCACTCTGTCTTTTCCACACTGACGTGGGACAGCAGGCCCCTTATTTCTGGCGCGGCCTCTGCGGGCTGTGTCATGGAGCTTGGCCTCTGTTTCCAGCCTGGGGTTGTGTAACAGGCTCCGGGAAGTGCTCGGGGGCTGTAAGTCCTGAACCGAAACGCCAGTGTCATCAGAGCCCTCTGTCTATAATGGCACAGGTATTTGGAAAATGCCACGGAGCAGGTCTGCTCAACCCTGTGGCCTGCAGCCTGTCAGCTGGGTTAGGATTCTTGGTCAAGTTCACGGTTCAAGCCAACACTGACTGTGTACTTCAGTGGAAAGTGCTGCTCTCCTGTCAGCGAGATCTACAGCGGCCTCTGCCTCTGAGATGGCCCTCGGCACTTGCTGTCTGGTGTGTCTCTCTCCTGATCATGCAGGACGTCCCAAGGGCACTCTTGCCAGATCTCACCTCAAACCCCAACTTTAGGTCAAGCTTGCACCCATCGATCCCTGATTTCCAAGCTGTTTCTGATTTTGCAAGCAATCCTACAACATTTATTTTGACTGTTTTAAAAAAGCTGTATTTATAGTTTTATTTCTAGTTCAAGATGATGACTGTCCATTTTATTTTTATTCTTTTTGAATACCATGGCATTTTTTTTCCTTCACCAAACAATGCCTGTTCACTTTAGACATGCAAAAATAAGAAAACAAATCACCCATAAACTTACTCCCCAGAGATGACACCTTTTGCTTTCTTTGGCCAGGTTTGTTTTTATAACCTATGCAATTCTGTAATTTTTTTTTACAATCACAGTAATAGTTAACATTTATTAATTACTTCGAGCCGGGAAATGTGCTACACAGTTGAACACATGGTTTAATTTAGTACCAGAACCAGCCTGTGAAATAGAGACAAGCGTAGTCCTATTTTACATCCTCAAATAGAAATAACAATAATCATGGTGGCTAACAGCGTGGAAGGCTCCCTACTGACAAGGACTAGTCAGTATTGCTATCCCCATTTTCAGGTGACAAAATGCATACCCAGAAAGGGGTCCAAGGTGACACAGCTAGTTAGTGGTCAAGTTAGGATTTTAGTCTTGGACTCTGACTCCAGAACCCTTATGTGTGTGACATGATTTTGATCATTTACCAAGACGCTGAGAATTTTTACCCGTGTTGTTCACCTACAGCGTTTTTTGCTGGCTGCTTGGCTTTCTCTTCTCCATCTTCTTTGTCTGTTGCCCACACCTAGAAAGGATAGTTCTTCAGGATGAAGCTCGTGTCACCATATTCGTGGTTCAGGAAGAGGGATGCTTTCTTTGCTGCCTCCCTCCTTCCAAGATTCAATACAGTCGGCATGGAATGGATGTTTATCTCCTTCCAAAAAGTGCACGCTTGTCTCTACCATTTTGGAATCGGAATCTGAAATTTGGCTAGAACACTTTACAAAGATTGTAATCCAGCTGACAATGAGTCTGCACGTTCCAGCATACCTTTCCACCACTTTTAACTGGGTCACCTAGAATCCTTGCAGACGAGGCACAGAAAACATTTCCTTCGTTTCAAGTCAAAGGGGGTTGTGTAGAACTGGTTTGTTTTCCCAAAAAGTCATCGTCCTTGAGTATATACATACATACACATCTACACACACACATACACTCACCCGTACATATGTTTCTGAGATGAAGTTGCCCCCATACAATAAATCCTGATCCAAAGTGGATTGCCACTTTGACTAAAAAGCAAAACTACTGTAGGCTCCATATGTAAGCCTAGAAAAGCACACGCCTTTTCTTTGAGCCAGGTCAGTGGCATAGAGAGGCACATTTGAATAATTTCATGGGTAGATCATGCCGGCATTAAGTGTAGGGAATGCCGCCTCAGCCTCTGCACTCATCACAGCCTTCTTTCTCAGACAGAAGGACATTTGCAGTAGCTTGCTAAGGTGAGGATGCCACGGACCTCTCTACTAATCGGGGCTTGATCTCTCCAGCCCTGGGCACGTGCTCCTTTGCAGGGCTGATTTAGGAGTCTGGATAGGGAATTATCTTCCCCAAGGGAAACCCCCAGAAAGGTGCAAAAGGAAAGAGGAAAAAGCTTGCTGCCTACCCTAGTGTTTGTTTCAATTAGGTGAAGGGTAATCCTCACCTCGTGTCAACTTGTCCTGGCCTTGTGCTAACAGTTCTTTGGTGATCTGGCTGTTTAATGAGCTAAGGAGATGGGCACAAACTCCTGTTACTAGCCGTCTCCTCTCGAAAGAATCCTTGGAGAGGGGGAAAAAAGAGAGAGAGAGAAAGAGAAAAGTGTATTTAGAGAAATATATGTATGTGCATGTTCTCCAAGCA
Source organism: Ceratotherium simum simum (assembly GCF_057802395.1). Lineage (NCBI taxonomy): Eukaryota > Metazoa > Chordata > Mammalia > Perissodactyla > Rhinocerotidae > Ceratotherium > Ceratotherium simum. Next base: position 53,576,644 of record NC_141915.1, on the reverse strand, counting down.
AACATTTCCGATTTGGGCCAGAATAATTAGGAGGTAAATTGCCATCTGGGCATGTCAGGTCTTTTGTTCACCTTGTAATGAGTTAGTGTCAACTAACGAAGCCCTGGATTTGGGTTTGGGGATGCCCCAACTTTTCTTTTGTGAAAAATTATCTATCTACCTATCTACCCACCTATCTACCTCCCCATCTATCTATCTTCTATCTATCTATCTCCTATTTGGTGCTTTATTTAATTTTAGCTGGAGTTGGGTAGTTTGTGGGAAGGGTCACTGGGCAGCTTGCTTTTCTAAAAGCCAAACCGAGATGGGGTGGGGAGAGGGAGGAGCGGGCAGCCGAGAAGGCCTTTCCACCCTCCCTCAGCAAGAAAATAAAAAAGATAAATAAACCCTAATCCTGACCTGGGGGCAAATCCCAATAAAGATGGAGGTTAATTTTTCTTGCTGATCCAACCCTCGAATTCATTGTACGAACTAGACAGTTCTGTGGCCCTAATTTGCCAGATGAGATTGTATAATTACCTTTTATAGGCCTGGGTGTGATGTGTGCTCCGTGTTTACGCTGCGGGGGGCTGAGTGTGTGTGCTGGGCTTCAGTGGAGCTGCTCTGCCCTGCCAGGCTACACTGCTTCCACACGTGCACGCGGGGGCGTAGCTGTTGGAGCCAGGTCAGAATCAGGCCCAGCGGCCTGGGGTGGAACAGACACAAGCTTGGGACAGAGCCTGAGTCACAGGTCAACCAAGAGCAGGCAGTTGGGGGAGGGTCTTCGGGCAGGGGCGGGGTCTCTGAGAAAGAGCAGTGGTATTGGGGTTCAGTGGGGGCATTAAACACAGGACCTGAGTAAAGGGTGGCAAGTTTGGAGACTGGAAGGAAGTAGGCAAATTCAGGGCTGAATTATGATGCTCATGACCTTAGGCACTTTTGTCTTCATAGGCCCCTTCCTCCAGAAAAAAAAATATGGCAATGGTATAAGGACGAGTATCATCCAGGCTGGATTCATTGTTTTATAGGCATTAATACTATACTCATTTTATTCCTTCAGATTTTAAAAGAAACTAGACCATTTTCATGGGCACCTAGAAGTATCCTCGGTCCCGGGCACTGCCTCCTGTTCTCAGTGAGTGTGTCAGCCTTAGGTAGGTTCCTAGAAATGGGACCCAGTGGTTTGGCCTCCTGACAGCTACGTGGCCTGTTTAGTACAAGTCCTTCCCCTCTGATTTTGGACCCATTCAGAAGGTCCAAGAGTTCCCCAAATTGCAGCCTTTATTTTGGCCAAAGAGGGGGCTCTTGCTTATGAAGTATTGAAATGTAGTGTCCTATCCTACTTATTTTTCCTTCTCCGCCCTGGTCTTCTACTGCAGTATGTGGCCTTCTGTTGTCAGCATGGCTCACAGGTAGGTGGTGCACTTTTTGGAGAAGGCAGTGAGTTGGTGTGGGACTGGACATGTTCCAGGTAATGTCTTCTTGTGCCTTCACCAGCCAGGCCTTTTGTTCCTCAGTCAAAGTCTCCAGGAGGACCAGGCCCTTCCATCTTGGTTGGAGGTGGTTGGGCCGAAAACCACTAGGTGGTGTTTGGCTCAAGGCATCCCTGGAGATGTCAGGAAGGAACCTGTCCGGGTGGGGGTTGCGGGAGGAAGGAAAGGACCTTTGAGGGCAGGCTGTGGGTAGCCGGTTGCAGCCTCTGGCCTCCCTCAGAGGTTTGGTGTGGGGTGTGGCGTGCTGCTGTTGGCCTGTGTCCGAGGGAGTGCCATCCACTCTGTCTCACTGTCATCCGCACTGAAGACATAAAGGCAGCAGGGAGGTGTGTGCGCAGCTGCGGCAGGGCTCCACATGGCGGATGTCGAAGCCAGTGTGCTGTGGGCAGAGGGAGGCAGGATCCACGTCCACCCAGGGTCCCGGGAAGCCTGCATCTTGCCTGCCCTGGATGGCCATGCCGACGCAAAAATCAAAGGGGAAGGAGACCTTTACTTGTTTTCAGCAACAGAGCAGAAGCAAACCATTCGGTTTAACGCAGTGGTTCTTAGAAGCGTATTTCAGGCTAGAGATTGGATTGTCCAGAACCGGATGATAGGAGAGGGGGCAGCTGTCCCCTGGGATGTGAGTAATGTCTCTCTCACCCATCTGGCACTCCAGAAGTCAGCTAGCCAGGTCTCGGGAACTGCTGAGAAGAGGTGGTTTCCACCCCAGGAGGGGAAAGCCCTGGCAGGAGAGCGGAGTGGGGTCAATTAGCTTGACTGGGGAGGGGGGCATGAGGAGTGTGTTTGAGGGGATCCCTTCTAGGCCCTTGCTACCCAGCCTTCCAGTGTTGGGTTCACCCAGGAGCTTGTTGGAAATGCAGAATCTCAGGCTGCCTACTCAGACCTACTGAATATGAATTTTATCAAGATCTCCAGATGATCCTCAAACTTTGCTGCATATTAGACTTACTTGGGGAACTTAAAAAAATTTTTTTAAACCCAGTGCCCGGACCTCACTTTGTATCAATCAGAACGTGGGAAGGCCCCAGGCTTCGGTATGATTTTCCAGCTGCGCAGGGGAGGGGGACGATGATTTCAGGGAGTAGCCAAGTCTGGGAACCTTGGCTGTGAGAACCCTCCCTCCTCTCCTCATCTTGTCCCCCCCACCATAGGATTTAAAGAAGACCCCCTCCCGTCTCCCACTACCCCTGTCCCCAGTGTCTGCTACTGAATTGGCTGGATTGAAACGTCGTAGGGGCAGGATGAGTTTAGGTTTACGTGTGTTAAGTTTCATGTCTCCCCTGGAAGGGTAAGGCTGGAACCATTTCCGTTCATCTAGGCTTGAGCGTGAATGAGCTTATCGGATGCTTTCCACGTAATAAACAAAACATGAGTTGGGTGTGGGGGTGGCTTTGCATAAAGTAGTAGCAGGGACAGGAATCCATTCTGGGGCCAGAGGCAGAGGTGGAGGATATCTTGCAGTTTTGCTTGCTTCTCTTGGGTGACTTTTCCAGCATTTGCGAGTCGTCTAGTTAGGCCCCGTGTGTTGCACAGTTCATCAGAGCTAAAATTGTCGAGTTCTTTGCCCTCCAGTTAAGACCCCTATATTGCACTGGAGGTTCGTCCTGGGATAAGTTCATGGGTGTAATAGAGGAAGCCAGGCCCAGCAAACGTGTCCCCAGGATTGGGGCAGGGGGTGCCGGAACACAAGGGGACCCCGATCTGGTGGCGGGCGTTGGTTGATGGGGTTGGCTGCAGAGTACGAGCCTGGCCCTTGTCCTCAGTAACTCTAGAAACCACAGGAGTGATCCAAGCCCCAAGATGATGTGTGTGAGTATCCAACAAAAGAACAAACGCCACCCAAACAATCCTTTCTCTTGTGAGTGAAGGTTACAAGTTTTCTGTTTCAAATCCGATGGTATTGTTTTTCCCCGTTTTCTTTCTTTTCTCTGTTTTCATTTGCCAACCAAGGGTCTAGAGTGGTTTCTTTGAGCCTAATGATGGGGAAGCTAAGAACGGGCTATTATCTTTAAACACATTTTGAAATACTACTCTTTCTGGTGTCTGAATTAGGTTGAACAGAGGTCGGATTTAAAGATTAAATATCTATTTTAGCAGCAACAGCAACTATGCTGATAACTGCACATCTGCTCAGGAATTATGTGCATGATCTGGAATAGACTTGCTCTCTAGAAACCCACAAAGGAGTAAAATTCATAAAAGCATAGCTAATATTTATTGAGCGCACGATAGGGGCCGAGCCCAGAGCTAGATACTCCTCATGTGTTATCCCATTTAGTGAATTCAGACATACTGTAAGATCAGAACACATAAAACTTCAGAAATAGTGTCGTAGGAGTCTTGGGGTAAAAGGCCCAATACAAACAGAACAACTCAGAACTGTGGCAATAGATTATTTTGTAGTGAAATCCATTGGGAATTTGTTTTGTTATAACTTGAAAAAAATTACTATCTAGTGTAATAACCATTTACATCTTAGTTTATTCTAGGTCTAGTTTATTATGGTGATAAACTGTGTTTCTTTGAAAGTATTCTTCAGTTTGCCAGGTCAATGACTGACATAGGAAATGGATTTCTCCCTTTATAGTGAATTAATGTAGTTTTATTCTATATTGAAGAATAAACAATTATTAAACTCCTATGTCCTTGGGAGGCTATCTGACCTTCAGAGACCACTCCATCTATGTTTTAAGCTTGAAGATGAGTTTTATTATCCTGTTTCCTGGTGTAACTCTCTCTTCTTTTTCCAGGTGAAATCAGAGGTTTGTGGCTGACCTGGAGAAGTTGCTTCGAACCAAGAAAGAAGGACAAGAAAAAAGACGAGCTGCGCACGGTAATCAGAGCACAGCCCCACCCCTGGTGCTCTGCTTGCTTTGGGGGTTTTCCTCCTTCTGCAGCACACCCCTTGCCTGGACATCCCTAATGCCCCTGCATGCCAGCCCAGAGTGGAGATCGGCAGGCAGGGGCCTTGCAGTTAGCCAGCAGAGAAGGTCCAGAGACACAGGTTAATAAGTACTAACAGTCATCCTGATTAATTTAGGGCAGGCTGTGTTCTCACAGGTTTTACTTAAACTCATTCTCACCTCTCACAACTCTGGCAGGTGGGTCATGTTATACCTAGCCTGTAGACGAGGAAACCGAGGTACAGTCATTCACCCAAGGTCACAGGGTTAATTATCGAGGGAGCCAGGATTCAAAGTGAGAGCCCACACCAGCAATTTTTCCATTCCAGGTGACAGTGAATTGTCCCAGCCTCCTGGTGCGCCGTCCCTCAGCTCCTGCTGCCTGCTCTTTCTCTGCAGGGCCCGAGGCAGGGCACAGAGGTCTTGCAGCACACGTCAAGTAGGTGACTCAAAGCCTGCATGTCCAGGAGACAGAGGACCATATGGATTGCACCTGTTGACCTTCAGGAGCACAAAGAGTGACCTTGGCATTAAAGGGGATCTCAGGACTTTCTGGAATGCTGCCGACTGAAGTCTGGCCCTAATAAAGCAGGATGTGGGGCAAGGGGCCACTCCCTGCCTGCAAAGGCTGGATTTGCCCATGGCTGTCTAGACCCCACCATCCGCAGTGTTCGCAGTTCTGACTGTAAGTCTCGGTCATACGTACATGTCAGTACAGCCAATGTAGCTGGAAGCTTAATTAGAACATGGGTAAGAAGAATGGAGGCGGCAGATCCTCTCTCTGTTTTCTGCGGAGCCTGGGGGAGGGAGTGCTGTGCAATGCAAAGCAGGGCATTGGAACTGGACAGGTTATGTTGCAAATTTGCCACTATTGGTGGAACGTAGCGGTGAAGAACATGGGCCCAGAAGGCCTGGGTTCAAATCCTACTCCCACTACTTTCTTCTTTTGTAACCACAGGCTGGTGACCTTCACTTCTCCAGACTCCAGTGTCCACATCTGTAAAATGGGGGATAGTACGATAATCTCTGCCATGTTGGGGTGTGAAATGAGAGAATACACACAGTTCTGTGCCTAGCAGCACAGTGTCTGGGATGTATTAAGCATACAATAAATGTCAGGGTTTTCTTTTTTCTTATCAGCTCTGGATATGATCTTGGGTAAATTACAAAGCCTTAGTTTCCTCGTCTGTAAGATGGTGATGCTAATACCTGTGCTCAGGGGAGGTTGTGAGTTAAATGAGATAATGCAAATAACAAGTCTGGATCGTAATAGATGCCCTGTTAGTTCACCTCCTCAGTTGTCTTATTTCACCCGGATCAATTAGAAGGAAGGTGGCCGATTGTGTTAACTCCTCTGTCCACTAGAATACTAAGTCCTGACAATTACTCCACAGTGATTTGCTGATTTGATCCTTCTCTTCCCTTCTCCCAGCCACCACACTGGTCTTGGCTTTAGTAGCACAAGCTGGGATACCCACAGGGACCCAACTTTCCAGTCCTTTTTCCCTAAAGTAATTCTGTTTGTTTCTGCCCTAAGCCTCTTTCTTAAACCTAGTATTTATCACGTCACTTTCTGATTAAAAAAGAAAAAAACCTATCATGCCTCTTATTGTCTCAGCAACCACATCTCATTGGGCACCCAGTCTTGTCACCCACCACTTTCCACTCACTTTTGAGTCCTTTCAGCCAAGCTCACCTGCTTTGCATCCTACCCCCAAGACTAGAATATTTCTGCACCCTGCCTCTGTGCTCCCCCCACGTCCCCATCTATGTGCCTCACCTCAAAACCCTGCAATCACGGGGCCCCCATGGTGCCGGCTGCTCCTTCACCTGGCGCATCATCTCAACTTCAGGACTTGACCTGCGATGTGTGCTTTGCCTCCCCAGCCGGTGCCTTGCTAGTGGGTGGGGGTGGGGTGGGAATGGGGCTTGTTTTCTTTCCTTGGGTGTTTCTTTCACCCTATCCCTTTTCCCTGCTCATTCTGGGATCCCGAATAGACTAGGTGCTCAGACAGTGGTGTGGCTGAGCGGGTGGGAGGATGGGCCCGGAAAGGAGAGTCAGTCGTTGGAATTGTTCTTCCGATGCTGTCTGGGTTTGGGTGACTGGCAGGCTGTGTGTGGGGGTGGGGGTGTTAATGAGTGACTCCAGGGGATTTCCAGCAAAATGCAAGCATAGCCTTTCTGAAAACAGCACTCTGCCTTAGCCAGCCCTCTTCCCTCCCTCCCCAGGTGACCCGCACCTGAGTGCCAGTTCATTCCATAGACGCACAGCCCCTACCCCCATCGGAATGGCAGTGACTCCCTCATTCATTCATTCATTCATCCATCTAACAGGTAGTTATTGGGTGTCTGCCACGTGCCAGGCCTGTTCTAGGCAGAGAACACAATCCTGCTCTCATGGAGCTTGCCTTCCAATGGGGGGAGAGTAGATGATAAACAGCAAAATAGTAAAAGTAAATTATTTAGTACATAAGAAGGTGACAGTGTTCTGCGAAAAATAGAAATGGGGCAGGAAACACAGCTCAAGTGTGCTGGGCAGGGAGTGGAGGGCTGGGTGCAGCGTTGAACAGGGCAGACACCTCAATCAGAAGGTGGCATTTGAGCACAGGCTTGAAGGAGGTGAGCAAGCCCCAAGAAGGAGGTGAGCGAGCCCGTGAACATTTGTGGGAAGTGCTTTCTGCAGGGAGCAGCTCCCTCCAGGCCAACGCAGGAGTGTACCTGGTGTGTTTGAGGTCACGAGTGCTGACGGGGTTGGAGCTAAGGAGGGAACTGAGAACCCGGGATGAGACCCCAACCAGGGAGGGCCTGGGGGACATCAGGCTTTCCCTCCGAGGGAACTGGGAGCCGTGGCAGGATTTTGAGCGAAATGTGCTGTGATCCCGCGTACTAAGGATGGTATGGAAGCCGAGAGAAACAGGGCAGCTGAGGGGTGAGGGTGCAAAGAAAAGGGGCATTGAAGGTGCTGGCCCCTGTCCTGTCCACTATCATACACATGACAAGAGAATGACATTCGTGCTGAGCTGACTCTGTGATGCCACCTCTCAGGGGTGATTCTTAACAGCCGTGACTCCTGATTTAGGATCGCCTCTCGCCTTGGGGTCATGGCTTAATATGAGAGTCACTCTCTTCTCCTTCTGTCCTCCTTTCCTGCAAAGCCACCAGGGGTCACACTGGCAGGCTGCAGGCCCAGCAGCAAAGACTAGAAGTGAAAGAGGAAAAATAAAGGGAACAGGGAAAAAATTATCGGAGGAGAGAGGCCAGACACCCCCGTTTACCTGTTGCAGTTGTGTTAGGGCAGTGAGGGGTGCAGGCTGCTCTCAGGGGACACCTGACAGTGGCATTATCCATGGAGTGACTAATGCTGCTCGAGGTCATCCCTCGGGGTCTTCCTGCAGCCCTGCGGGGGCTAGTCTTGTTGCCTTGCAGCCTTCTTACCTTCCTCTCATCTTCCTCCCCCTCCAAGAACGTGGGACTTTACAGTTTGAGGAATGCGTGAGAGAGTTGCAGGAATGTTATCATTCCTCTTTTGTATCCTGTGGTCACAGTGACCGTCCAGGTGGGGCAGAGCTCACCTCTGAAGCAGTGTCTTTCTTAGAATGCTTCCGTGGGGATGTGGTCTTGGTGGTTGTTAGCAAACATCCCATGATTGCACTGAAACCTGACCCCAGAAGGGAATGCCTAGTGTTGTCTTTGGGGGACTTCTGTGTCACTCATGCATGTGGCAGAAGAGCTAGCTGAGGACCATGGCCCGGACCCCATTTTACCTGATGATGCCTTAGAAATGTGTGCGTGCTCTGTTGGAAATGCATGGAGAAAGGAGAAGTCAATGGGCAGAGCGGAGTCTTTACCTGCCTCTCTCTCCCGAGCTTAGGTGTATTTCTGAATGATTCCACCAAGCTGCTGGGCACCGGCTCTGCTGGGGATGCTTTATTATCCAGTGCCTTGTCCTCTTCTACTTCCAGACCGAGGCCAGGGAGATGGAGTGAGATGGTGGCCTGATGGCTGGGTCCACGTAGCAGGAGTCATAAACAGTCATATTACAATATGACCGACTTGCATTGATTTAGCATACTCCCTTCAAAGGACTGTCATAGTCACTGCCTTTTAGCCCAAAGGTTCCTGTGTGAGATCATCAGGAGGAAGAGCTATTTTTACAGATGAAAAATCTGACGCCCAGGGAGGACATGCTCATTCCTCAGGTTCATCCATCATGTGTGTGCGGTGGGTAGGGGAGAGGTGCTGTGGCTAAAATGATGATTTCTGCCATAACCATAATTGAGAGCGAAAAGCTGGGGCTCTGGGAGGAAGAAGCAAGTCCCAGTTCTGAGCAGCAGTGGGGATGACCTCACCCGGGGGACAAGAGCCATCCAGAGGACTCACAGACGGAACTTCCCCTCGGGGTCCAAATGTGAGTCACCGTGGCTCGCGTCTCCGCAGCAGGCTCTGTCCCCAGGCCTCCAACTTCACCCTGGGACATCATGGTCACTGCTCAGGCCTGATGACTCACTTGGTCTCTTGAGCCAGCCACCAGGGGTGGAGTCTCTCTCTTCTGGCATCTGTACCCTCAGTGCTATCGACACAGCTTGGCTGGCGCATTCTCAGACGTGAGAACTATGTGCAAGACGTGTGTAGCAGGGAAAGTCCCTCGCACTCTGCAAGGGTCGAGCCAAAGCCACTGTCGCAGCAAGTGGATTTCAAAATTCAGTTTGGAAAGTCCGGGGGCTCCATGGAGCTAACACAGCCACAGCCCGACCTTTCCGAGCCCCGGGAGGGGGGTGGGATTTGCATCGGGTGATACCTGAGAGATGGAATAAACAAAGCTTGCCAAGAGGGAGCTCCACGTCCCATCTAGATGAGTGGAGTTCACCCAAAAGGCCAACGGCTGGCGGGGTATCAGATTTCCCGCCACACCCAGCGCTCAGCTTCTTCTGTCATTTCTCCTCCTTGGTTTCATCTTCTAAGGATAGAAGTAGTGTCATCTTTTCTCAACCTGTCAGCCTCACACCTGCCGGGAGCCCCTGGCGGTGAGACACCGGTGCTGCCCAACCTGATGTCATCTGTGTTTACCGTCTGTTTTAGAAACCAGGTAGCGAAAGGGACTTTCTGAGGATTAAAAAAAAAGTAAATCCCCAAACTATTTCAGTGAGGTTTTTTTTTTTTCCTCCCGTTTTTTATTTTCATATTTTCTTTTTCTCTTTCTATTTTTTTTTACAAAATTTTGTAGGAGAGACCATACACGAGTGGGGAAGGAAGGATTCCCCGAAGAGGTGTATGAGATTCTTTTCCAGGGGGATGTTTATTTGATATCTATCTGGCCGATTCGTCCTGAGAGATGTACTCCAGAGCCACCCTAGGAACCTGAGGCCAGAGTCTTGGGCTTGATGGCTAGTCCTGCCCCCCACCTGATACAGGAAGTAGAGGAGCTGCTAACAGTCATGGGACTCAGTTTACCTACCTTCAGCCTCTGTCATTCCCAAGCATGAGGAAGCTGACTTACTGCTTCACAATTTTGTCCTTTTGCTCATCAGTTCTGGAACGTTCTACTGGTAGTCTTCTTTGTTTCCAAACAGGGGGTTGGGGAGGTACAAGAGCACTGTTTAGGGTAAAGGGCAAAGGTGACACAGATGGAACCCAGCCTCAGGCCTGGGTGCCCACCTGTCAGGTCCTCTCTCTCTCTCAGACTTTTCTCCACACTCCTCTTGGGACAGGAGTCACTGTCCCAGTTGAGGGAGTGGGGTGAGAAGGGGGAGGGATGCCGTTTGGCCTGGACCATGAGGGTCTCTCCACAGGGCCCAGCTGACCAGGAAAATAGCTGGTCAAAGATATGGACGCAAATGTTACTTGGCCAGGGTATGAGAGCTTGTGTGAAAGGGTCGGCCTCTGGGTGACTCAGTCTGCTAGCAAACTATAAAAGGGAAGTGACTCACTTTCAACCCTGAACAAGAACTCCTAAGGCCAGGCCGCCAGCACCTGTCTGGGACGCAGTTAGTTATTAACGCTGCCAGTAAGAGTGTCATGGGAACCGGACGCTGGCCTAGATTGCTGGAGGCGGCTTGACTTTTCACAGCTTGCACACCGTCCGCTCACCTTCTCATGGCTCCTCTCCGGCCTGACCCCAAATGCAGAAGATCCCATGGAACTCTTTAGTTGTACAGCATCTCCCGAGGTGCCCCTCAAGGATGACGCGAATTCCACAAGGGATGAGGAGGGGGCCAAAGAAGTGGTTTGGTGAAGGGAAACCACGGCTGAAAGACCAGCCTGAATCGAGGCATTCCAGGAGTGGGCTGTGGATGGGGCTGGCCCTGCCTGCCCTGCCCTACACTCCCCACCCTGCAGGTGTCGCCTCTAGAGTTCTGGTTCCTGGGGCTCAGTCAGATCTGTAGTGAATGCCTTCGGGTGGTGTGGGCTCTGTCGGTCTTGGGGCCCCACCAAAAAGGAGCTCTGCCACCTCCCATGGAGGCCCCTGACCTGAGGATCATTAACTCCTGCCCTGCTGACCTGTGGCCCCAGAAGAGGGGAGTGTTTTTCTTGCTCTGTTCTGCTCTGAAGTCACCCAACCACCTCCTGAGGCTGCTTGAGCCAGCTTAGTGCGATAGAGGGCCCGGCTCTGAGGACCTCCGCAGGGCAGGTGGAGAAGGCTGTCGCTTGTGAGTTGAGCTAGGCTTTCAAGTCAGCTCTGCTTTCTGCTCTTTCTCTCTCCATGCCTGGAAGAGTACACAATGGGCAGCTTCTCCTCTTGGATCCCCAAAAGCATGCTTTGCCACTCTTGGGGGAGGCCCAGCCTGGGCACAAGCCATGCCTGCCCCCGCCCGGTCCGTGTCTTTCCACTTCCAGCCGTCAAGCAGGAGGAGGAAGCTTGATTGAGCAGGAAGAGGTGGCAGTTTTAGGGGCTCAGGCTCCCCAGTGTCTAAAAAGGACGCCCAGCACCCTGAGGGAAGAGTCATCAGCTGAGATTTGTCACCAACTTCGTAAAGCCCTATAGTGCCCGTGGGCAGTAGCAAGAGGGTGGGGACACCATTTGTCTGCCTGGTCCGTGGAAGAAGCACTGGGCTAGCAAGTGGGACATGTACTCCTTGGGTGGCCCTGAGCAAGTCATGGAACCGCTCTGGCAGTTTCCCCATCTGTAAAGTGGGAATGATAACAACACTGGACCTGCTTACCCGACAGGGTTTGTGTGGGGCCGGCTGAGATCACCGAGCACGTGACAAGGCTTTGGGAGTGGTAAGGGCCACCCAGATCGGGGTTGAGGTACCGGGGTGCTTACGGTGATTAGCACAAAGCAGGGTCTGAGGTCTGTGCTCCCTGGGGAGGGTGGCTTCACAGGCACCCACCTGTGGCTTAAGAGCTTCTTGGGCCTCCCACAGCTGATAAATCACCGCCTGGTGGGTGTGCTTTGTCTAGGCTCCAGCATGAACAGACAGCCTGCTCTTGCCTGCTGTAGAGAACGGCTCCTCTGCCTTCTTTCCCTTTCTCAGTGGGCTGAGCAGGAGCAAAAATAGATCCCAGGGCCTTATCTCTTAGGTTTCCCCGGGGGACCTTCCAACTGCCCATATAGAAACTGGTAGCCTGAGTCCCTTTTTCAGTTCGTGTAATCATTGGGGTGCTGATTTAAGTGTCTTCTGCCATGTGATTTGTCACCTTCTTGCCATCAAAGAAGAGAGAGGCACATAGTGTCAGATTTTATCCCATAGTGCAATACACCAAGGAGGTATTTGACAAATAGTTGCTGAATATGTGGATTGGCTAATTCTTAGTTTATTTTGCTTTGTAATGTTCCAGGCATTCATTGAAAGGAGGAACATTGAGATTTAAGGGGGCATCCCTGATGGGGCAATAAGCATCTATTTAGTGCCTTTTCCGTGCCCAGCACTGTGCTAAGTGGATCACGTACAATCCTTGCTCTCATAAAATCAAACTCTTTTTGACCACCAAATTCCATCTCCCATGCAGACCCAGGATCTCCTCTAAGTCTTTCCAGATAGGTGTTTTCTTTTTTTGTGTGTGGGTGCGTGTGTGTGTGAGGAGATCAGCCCTGTGCTAACATCTGCCAGTCCTCCTCTTTTTTTGCTGAGGAAGACTGGCCCTGGGCTAACATCCGTGCCCATCTTCCTCCACTTTATATGGGACACCGCCACAGCATGGCTTGCCAAGCAGTGCGTTGGTGCGCGCCTGGGATCCAAACCGGCGAACCCTGGGCCGCCACAGCAGAGCGCGCACACTTAACCGCTTGCGCCACCAGGCCAGCCCCTGGATAGGTGTTTTCTGCTTGAACAATTTGTTGATGGAGGATTTGATCTCTCCTGAGGCCACCCACTCTAACCTTGGCAACTCCAGTTGTTGGGAAGTTCATTCATTTAGGGAGACACCATCTGCCTCTGGATACTTCCAAAAGAGATTGACCCCTGGGACCTGGAAGAATCAAAGAAGACCTTGTAGAGTTGACAAGACTTGAAGAAAAAATGGACTGAAGTAGAGAGAGAGAAGAGCTGTAGGCCATCTGCTACATTGGACATGTGGATTGGATAGTGTCCCCCCAGAATTCATGTCCACCTAGAACCTCAGGATGTGACCTTATTTAGAAATAGTGTCTTTGCAGATGTAATTAGTTAAGGATCCAATGACAAGTCCTTATAAGAGAAGAAAAAAGGAAACAGAAACACAGAGAAGAAGGTGATATGAAGATGGAGGCAGAGACTGGAGTGATGTGTCTACAAGCCAGGGACTGCTGGGAGCCACCAGAAGCTAGAAGAGAGACATGGAACAGATTTTCCCTCAGAGCCTTCAGAAGGAACCAGCCCTGCTGACACCTTGATTTTGGACTTCTGGCCTCCTGAACTAAGAGAAAATAAATGACTGTTGTTTTAAGCCACCAGTTTTTGGTAATTTGTTATGGCAGCCTTGGGAAACTCATACACTACCCAACTGTGAGGAATAGCATAAGTGTCTGGAGGCAGAAATAAACACACTTTGTAGGGGACTGGGGGACACAGACTTGAGGTGAGGGGCCAAGGGGACTGGGCTACATGTAAGGAGACTGGACCAGTTCATTTGTTAGGGAGGAGGGTCTGCAGGCCAGAAGGCCCCTTGGGTGGAGGGCTGTGATGCCAGGCTGAGGTGTGTGTAGAGGAGAGCCCTTTTGCCAGGAAACTGACAGTCTTTAGAAACAGAAAGGTACCGACCTTGGATTCTCTGACGCTGTTTGACCTCTTTCCACTAAATTGTCCCCAATTTCTGCTTCTCTTTTCATAGAAAGGGATCAAACCATCCTTAACCCTCACACCACCCTGCATATAAATGTGTGACTTATGATGACAAAAGTAATTATAAGATGCTTACCATTAGAAAAATTTATAAAAGACAAGGAAAATATTTAGGAGCCATACTCAGTTATATGTTAATCCTTTGTTATTAAATAATATTTCAATATTTCAATGATTATTTAGTATTTCATTATAAGACTATGACATTGTTATTTTTTTAACAGTTCTTTGATGCTTCCAATGTTTTTTTCTTTTGCTGTGAAATAAGGCTCTGAGGACAGTCCTGGTAGCAAGAACTTTATTTGTATCTGTACTAGTTTCCTGGGGCTGCTGTAGCAAATTACCACCCACTTGGTGGTTTAAAACAACAAAATTTATTCTCTTACAGTTTTGGAGGCCATAAGTCTGAAATGAGTCATACGGGACTAAAATCAAGTTGTCAGCAGAGCTGATTCCTTCTGAAGTCTCCAGGGGAGAATCATTCTTGGCCTCTTCCAGCTTCTGGAAGGCTGTCAGCATTCCTTGTCTTGTAGCCACATCACTCCAGTCTCTACCTTTGTGGTCACCTCACATCCTCCTCTCTGTAATCAAATCTCCTCCTGCCTCCCTCTTATAAGAACACTTCTGATTGTATTTAGGGCCCATTTGGATAATCCAGGATAATCTTCCCATTTTAAGATCCTAACTTAATCCCATCTGCAAGTCCCTTTTGCCTATAAGGTAACATTCACAGGTTCCAGGGATTAGAATGTGATTCTCTTTTTCTTTGCATGAGGGGTGTCATTATTGACCCTATCACCTTATCCATGACTATTTTCTCACAATAAATTTCTATAAGTGGAGACGAAGGTTTGACGGGGCAATACTAAGGTTGTATGAAATGTTTGGGGAAAGTATTCAGGGTTAAGTAGATTGAACTGGCGTCTTTTTGCTACTATCCCTTTAAGAGCCCTTCTTAGCTCTCCTAGGAGTCAGATCGGATAGGGGGCTGTAGATTGAAATCCCCATTACAGGAATCATTTAAAGTTAGCCTCTAGGAAGCTCGAGGCTAATGAGATAATTCCCATTAGGCGAGGAAGGAAGTGAAGGTGGCCTGACATCCTTTCTGCCTCTAATTTATATGATTCACTGAAACCTCCCCCTCTTCCACCCTGGGGCCCCCCTCCTTCGGCTGCCCCTTTGAATTCTGGTTCCACTGTCCACCCGTGTTCTGCCAGCCAGGGCTCTGGTTTCCAGCAAGTCCCGGCATGCTGAGGAACCTGGGAAGGTTGCCTTCCGCCCAGACGAAGCATTCGGGCCCTTTTCTTGGCAGCTGCGCCAGAGAATCTGTTCTTCGCCTCTTTTCTCTTTTCCCAGAGCCTCACCCAGCTCCGCCACCCCCACCCCTGCCCTGACCAACCGAGATGGGGACTGGTGTCTATGGGACCAAAGACGAGAGAAAAGTTTTCAAGAGAACACAGGCAGCCTCCAGGGGACCTAGGGGCCGAGGCTGCCAAGATTTTGTTTGCTCCCCCGCCTCCCTGGACTTTTAGAGGAAAGGGAGAGAGAGAAAAAAAGGCAGCGAGAGAGAGAAGACAAGAGAGATCGTTCGCTTCCTGTTTTGCTCCACTGCCTACACTTTTGGTCAGAGCTCTCTCTGCAAACATGAAAATCCAGTTTGGGTCTTTAATTAGAAAAGTGTGAACTAACCCAAGGTTCAGGGTTTTTGAAGTTCAGATCAAACCCTGGAAACACATCTGGGCGCTGCAGAGAGAGAAGAACACAGAGAGGGAGACGCAATCTCATCATGGGCATGTTGCTATAAGAGTTGCCCCTTTTGTTTCTGGGACCCCCGCTCGCTTTTCTCGGACCTGCTGGGGACAGTTCTAGCCCCCCTCCCCCCTGCCCAGAAAGGGCTTCTGGCACCCAGAGGAAGGTGTGGCTCTTTCTTGCCCCTGGTTTACTCCTTTTCCTCCTCTCATCCTCCCCGAGGGAGGCCATATGGTGGAGTGTTCTGAGTCAGGGCCAAGGGCCAGAGCCGCGCTGGCCCTGGGGACAGTCCAGCGGCCCTGATGTGCGATGTGGGTGGCTTGTCCTGTGAACTTGCTGCCTGACCTCCCAGGGCCTCTGAGAGCCCAGCTGCAACCTTGGGTAACAGCCTGGCCCCATTGTGACCAGAGGGTACTGAGGCCCAGCTTCCCTTGTCACCTTGGCACCTGTGCCATACGCTGGCTGGGCTGTGCTGGGCCTGGGGCCAGGCAGACCAGAGCCCCCACAGGCGTCCTTTCCCGCTGGGTTGGCCTAACCTGGCTCTTCAGGCTGTGGTGTCTCTAATGAGAGTGAGACAGAGACAGGCGAACCAGGGGTTCGAGGAGGAGAGGACATGCGTTAGGAGGATGGGAGAAGCAAGGGAAAGATGTAAGAATTGAAGGCAGAATATTGTTGTGCATTTCCATGTTAAGTAATAGCAAAGCGAGAGCTCCAGTTCTCAGCAGTGTTGGAATCAAGAGTGTAGCCCTGTTCTGTCGGCGGCTCCGCTGCCTCGTTCACGGTGGGGGCTCCTTCAGGAGTGTACGTTGTATAAACCTGCACCTGACTCCTGGCTTCATCACCTCCTGCCTGCATGTGGAATTTTTAGGGGCGGTTGAGGGGACGTGGAAGGAGTTGAGGTAAGGATTAATCTAAGTGCTAGGAACAACTTTATTGATTAAAAAAAAGAAAAACAAGGAGTAATGGGAGATGGTCTAGAATTTTTGTATACCTCTTAGGTATGGTCTGTACCAGGAAAATAACCAAGGCGGTGACTCACTGTCCTTCCTTCCGTGGAAATGTGCTGCCTGTATGTTTTCACAGAGAGAGTGCTATAGGGCAATGCCATAATAATGGCATACTACTTATAGAGTCTTGAGTATTTAACTCAGTCCTCACAACAGCCCTACGGTGGAGTAGGTGCTATTATTCCTGTGTTACAGATGGGTTAAAGAGAATTGAGGTCCCCTGCCCAGGATCTGGGATTTGAACCTTGATCTGACTCCATATTCCTAAGCTGAGGAACCACTCCCCAGTGAGATGTGCTCCCTGAAGTGTTTTCCTGTTGGTAGGAATGAGTGTCCATGCCCCACATCCCTCCCACACTTGTGAGATAACTAGCCTATGTTGCTAGTGATTCACTTGTTCATTCATTCCCTCACTCATTTATTCATTCCTTCATGTGCGTCTTCAAGACCAGGCACTAAGTTAGGTACTCTGAACGCCAAGAAGAAAGACATGGCTGCTGCAGCAAGCCTCCAGCGACCGGTGACAGACCCACATGGGTCTGAGGAACATTCTGGAGGCCTTGAAGCCTGCCAGCACCCACAGTCCTTGAGTGCATGTGCTCTTTCTCTCCCATGTCGATGGGCAGTCCTTCTGGGTGTTCCAGACCCAGACAACTCAGAAGTCTCACTGTGTCCTCACTGTAGGCTGATCGCTGGCCTTCAGACATCTGAGTAGATGGAACTTCAGGAACCAGGTGAGGGGGACCTCTCAGTATGTCCCTCCTGAGGAGAGTGTACTAAATGTCCTCCTCTCTGGGGTCCCCTCCTTGGAAGATTCACAGGGGAGAGGAGCTCCTGCATGGTCTCCCAGTAGGTGTCTCTCTGTCCCCCAATGCCCATTGTTGCAGCAGGGCCAGGACCCTCTCTGGCCCAGTCCCCCATCTGGGCTGTCTGAAGAAAGAGAGGGGAAGGGCCTTGGGATTGGCCTTGGGATATGGCCCCTGAGGGACATATTGCATGATAAGGAGCGTATGGAGGGAGTCTGGGACTGGGGTCCCTATTATCTTTAAAGTCTCTCTTGAGGAACAATCCCCTGCGGATAAACAGGGATCCAGGTCGGCTGGTTCGGAAGGGTCTTTGATCCACCTAGAAGTTAATGCTTTTCAATGGAGAACCACAAAGCAGCCCCACCCAGGGCAACGGAGATAACAGGCGGGTGCAATCTCAAACCACCGGCCTCTTGATAATGCCGGGTTTTATTGAGGTCTGGTTTTTGCCCAATGGGAATACATCCGGCGAACATCAAAGGGAGCAGGCGTCACCTTGTGCAAAGAATCCTGGGCCCTCAGGTGTGTGCGTGTTGGGAAGGGTGCGTGTGTGGCTGTGTGTGCACAAGGCTGCCCGTTGGCAATTACCTTTCTATAGATCAGAGGCCACCAGCCCCGGAGGGGCCTTGACAAGTCATGAACCCCATTCCCTTGTTCTGGCTGGTCCAGCTCCTAAGATGTCCCTGCAGATGGTGGTTTAACATCTTAGGTATAAGGGTTTCTCTGTGTCATTTTGTCCTTGACTCTATGTCGCAAAGGCAGTTGGTATAGGAAGTTTAAGGGAGAGATGAGGTGGGTGCTCAGAAGACAAAGCCTGAAAGTATATCATTTGGGAATCTCAGACCCGCTCCTTTGTAGTCTTTTGCATTACGTGGAACAGACTCCACGGATGTACGTGTATCTCTCACCTATAAGAGTGGAAGA
Organism: Ceratotherium simum simum; assembly: GCF_057802395.1. Taxonomy (NCBI): domain Eukaryota; kingdom Metazoa; phylum Chordata; class Mammalia; order Perissodactyla; family Rhinocerotidae; genus Ceratotherium; species Ceratotherium simum. Next base: position 53,558,520 of record NC_141915.1, on the reverse strand, counting down.
GAGGGGGCATGAGGGATGGATGGAAAATTAAGGAGAAATATCGGGTCACATCTTTGCGGGGGGAGAGTTGATGGACGATTTGTTTGAGTGTGGTCCTGGGGGAAGGGGCATCCTCCCCGCCTACCCCCAGAAGGTGCCTCTTGGCTGCCTCATATTTCATCTGGGCAGTAGGATGCTGGACATCATGCATTGGTCTCTGGGGACAGGAGCAGAGAAACACCGCCATACAAACAGAACATCTGGAAGCTTTTTAAGCATTCTTTTTCAACACATTTGCAAGAATCAGGACATTTGCACACAAAGTTTACAGGCTGGAGGGAACCCAGGACTTTTAGTCGAGTGGGGGTTATATTTGACTCTGTGGGGAAGGGCTGTAGTGTAGGGAAGGGCAGGTGGGAGCATTGGCAATGGCCAATGCCAGCAGCAAAGTCCTGTATTCTTTGGACTAACTTGTTACATGGGAACCTGTTACAAGTCTCTAGGAACAGAAGAGGGACCTGGGTTCCTTGCCTCTTTCGTACCACTGGTACAGAGCAACTGGATTTCTTCTACCTTATTCCAATCAGCTGCATTAAGGGGACTAAAAGAGCAGAAGGCAGAACCTGGGAAAGGAAGGGAGCATGCTGGGAGTAGGCTCCATCCTGCTGAGCCTTAGCCTCTTAGAGACCCACTGCGAGTGGGCTTTTCTGTATCGGTTACGGACTCATACCTGTTCCTTATCTTTCCATCTGGGCTAGCCAGGTGGGGCTGAAATAGGTAGGGGACAGGGAGGCCAGTTCATCCTGGTGCTGCAGCGACTTGGGTACCTAAGACCGTCAGAGCCCTGGGAGCTTCTCTCTCGTCTCCTCCTCTGTCTTCCTCTCCTCTTGTCCTCCACTTTCTCCTTCTCTTCTCTCCTCCTCACCTCCTGTGCTTCCTCCTCCTCTCTTCCTTTTCTCCACCTCCCCACTGCCTCCCCCAGTGACATCCTGGACTTGATAATTTGGGCCAAGGGAAACAAGGAGAAGCTTGGCTCAGCATTTCAGCAGGGCAGGCTGGGAATGAAATAATGAAGGAAAAAGACAGTCCCAGCAGGAGAGAGCATTTGCACATGACTTCATCCTTCTTTTCAAACAGTCAAAGCATCAACCTGTTTAGCTCTGTCTGTTTCTTCGTTGCTGGATTCTCATTTAATTCTTTCCTTCCTTCTTGCTCCACGCCAGTTATGAACCCCTAGCCAAGCTTATTTTCAGGGCTACATTAAATATGTAGGAAATCTCTCCTTGCTCAGAGTGCACCCATGTGGGAGGATTCTGGTTTCAATGCCTGGGGAGTTTACCAATTGGAAGGAAAATTGATGCTCCCTGTTTCTAAATAGGCCCCACTGCCACATCACTGTCTGTATTAAGGCAGCTCTTTTTGTTGAGTGAGCTAATGTTTATAGGACCTTGTGGGAGCTGGCTCATTATGTGCTGTGTTTATTAGGGGAGGAAACTGAGGCTTTGTGTGGTTATTCATGGGAGACACTGAAAGGTGTCCACCCTGTTCTGATGGGAAATGAGGTGACACAGCCACCAGGAATTCCACCCCATCTGGCAGGTAGGCTATTCGTTCCCATGTCTACCCCAGTCATGCTGATTAGTTTCTGCTTGGGAGCATCTTGTGTCCTTCCCATAGTCAGGATTCAGGTGTGTTCCGGCTTCCCCAGCTCAGAGCAGCCTCTCCTCTGGCCCTCTGCAGTGCGCAGTGGTTGTCAGCACTGGCCGCACTTTGGAATCACCTGGAGAGCTTTAACTGCTGCCTCATCCCCACTCTAGTAGATTCTGGTTTCACCGGGCTGCGACGAGGCCTCGGTGTGGGAATTTTGAAAAGCTTCCCAGGTGATTCTAGTGAGTAGCCAAGGTCAAGAATGAACCACCACTCAGAGATAGTGTTCCTCAGCTGGGAGCAGTTTTGCTGCCCGCCACCCCCCCAGATGTATGCCAATGTCTGAGACATTTTTGATGGTCACACTGAGAAGGAGGTGCTACCGGCATCCAGTAGGTAGAGGCCAGGGACGCTGCTAATCATCTTACAGCGCATGGGACAGCCAGCCCCACCCCCCCTGCCCCCGCAACAAGGAATTATCCAGCTCCAAATGCCCCTAGTGCCAGAGTTGTGAAAACTTGCTCTAGAATAGTAGTTCTTACACTTGAGTATGCACCACAGTCACCTGGAGGACTTGTGAAAACACAGATTGCTGGACTCTAGTCCGAATTTTTGATTCAGTAAGTCTGGGGTGGGGTCTGAGAATTTGCATTTCTAGCAAGTTCCCAGGTGCTGCTGAAGCTGTCAGTCTAAGAACCACTACTCTAGACTGACTCTGAATCCTGTTTCTCTAGATCCCTGATATACTGTATCCACTATGATTACTAAAAACTCTAAAATAACAATGACTTAATAACTAAGACAGAAGAGCATTCTCTCTCACATAACAGAGAAAGGTCACCCAAGGCTAGTGTGGCAGTTCTGGAGTTATCAGGGACCCAGGCTGCCATCTTCTTGTTAGATCACCTTAGTGCGTGACTCCCATTTTTCATTGTCCCTCATAGTCTAAGAGGACTGCTGGAGCACCAGCCATCATGTCCTCATGGAAAGCAGAAGGTAGTAAAAGCAGACAGGTAAAAATTGGGCTCCTTCCAACACCTTTTGAACAACTTCCTCAGAAGTCCCACAACACTTTTGCTTATATCTCTTTGGCCAGATTCTAGTCACATGGCCATAGCTAGCTGCAAGGGAGGCTGAGAAACATAGTCTTTTTACTGTGGGCCACAATGTGCCAGCCAAAAATCAGAGTTATGTAACTAAGTAGAAAGCAGAGAATAAATATTGGGCTCGGCAGCTAACAGCTTCTGCCCCTATGTGCATGCCTAATCCTTCTTAAGAGTTATCATTTATTTGACATCTGCCATGTGCTTTTCATGTGGTACCTCATTGAATCCTAAAAGCTTTGCAAGACAGATAATATTATTATCTCTATTTTGTAGATGATGAAACTGAGGCTTTCAGAGATTAAGCCACCGGCCCAAGTTACGGTCACAAATGGTGTAATTTGAGAGCTGCTTCGAAGCCTGGTCTTCTTCTTGGCTCAGTTGCTCTCAGAGACCTGACCTTTTCCTTCTGAGCCTGGAGGGTGTCTGTTAGATCTTTCTCAGCCAAATTCTGGACCCCACCCCTTCTGATCAGCTCGGTTCCACTGTTACCTGCATCCACCCTGTGACACCCTCAGATCTGTGGGGAAACAGAGACACTGTATGCCCTGATTGACAAGATTAGTTTCCTGTGCTGTTTAAAAGTTACCACATACTTGTGCCTTAAAACAGCACAAATATATTCTCCTACGTTCTGGAGGCCAGTTTCAGAAGCTCTAGGGAAGAATTGGTTTTCTGGCCCTTTCCAGCTTCTGGAGGCCACCTGCTTCCCTTGCCTCATGATTCCTTCCTCGAATCGCTCCGGCCTCTTGCTTCCATGATCACATCTCCTGCTCCTCACCTGTCAGATCTCTCGCTGCCTCCCTCTTCTCAGGACACTTGTGATTACGTTTGGGGCCCGATCGGATAAGGCAGGATGATCTCTGCGTCTCAGGCTCTTTAACTTCCTCACATCTGCACAGTCCCTCCGGCTATAGAAGGTGACATCCGCAGGTTGCAGGATTAGGACATGAGTATCTCGGGGGCTAATATTCAGCCGACCACAGGGGCTCTTTTGCTTATGTTCTTCCTGTCGTTGCCCCCAGGTTTTCTCCCGTGGGCTGTTCCATACATAGAATATGATACATACATTTCGCTTCTGTCCTAGGAGTTTTCAGAGAGGCCAGAGACAGGGTCTGAAGGGCAGGGCAATGTGTTGGAAGACTTGTCTGTCAGCTCCCAGTGGCACGAAAACATTCAAGTGGGAAAGGATTAGGGGAGGGGGCTCCTGTCCTAGAGGGGGCAGAGTCACCTAACCTAGGAGTCATGCACAGTGGAGAGATGTAAACAGCAGGGTTGGTAGTCCCTCCCGCAGGCAGCTTCATGAAGCCCCTGGGCTGTCTGTTTCCAGGGACTCTTTCAAATCCCTGGGTGCCTGCTAATCCACTGCCCCCATTGCCTTTCTCTAGGCTAATAGAGGCGTGTCTTTGGCCAAATACAAATGCTACACCTACAGGAGTTTGATGGGGGGAGGGAGGGAGTGTCAGGCCGTGCTTAGGCTGGTTATGTCCTAACCTCATTTTCCTTCCCTGTGTTGATTCCCTCATCCCCCCCCACCACCACCGCCAACCCCCTTGGCTGGGTCTGCGGTGCTGAGGATGAGTCTGGGGTGTTATATGTTTTGCTTTTTATTTTATTTTGCAAGCGCCTCCCAACATTCCCCTGTGTGTTTAATGTCCCACTGCCAAGTGCATGCGGTTGCCCGGCAACAAGAAGGAAGTCCCTGTGTGATTCACCAGGCTGCTGCCAATTAATTTGCTAGCTGCGTGCGTCTCCTGGGGGGAGAAGGCTTCTCCTGGCCCTCTCTGAGACGGCTCAGAGGGCCACTGCCCAGGAGGGGAAAGGAAACTAGGGAACAGTTAGCAGAAGTTTGGGGTTGTTGGGGGTGTTTTGGGGTCCAAATGAAAGAGAGGGTCTGGAGGGCCCAGGCAAGACCTGGTGAAGACTTAGGGTTTCCCTCTTGGCCGCCAAGCACAGAGCCACCTGGAGCCCCAGAGTGCCTCTGTGTAGGCACATCGGCTGGCTTTTTCTGGGGAGGTGGCTCTAACATGCAGACTCTCTCTCCTGTCACAGTTCTCCAGCAGAGGAACGTCTTTAACCACCTTCTCGGTCCCCCGGGGTCCTCACTGTGATATCCTCCCATCTCTGACAGTTAGCACCCTTTTCTCTGGGTTTCGCTGTACACATCCCTGTCATGGTTTAGCCTGCAGGAAGGAGAGCTCCCTTGCGCCAGGCTGAGTTGCGACCCTCACTGGTCTGTGAGGGACAGAAGGAGTCCTGTTGGCTCATACTGCCTCCAGAATCCTTAGTGCATTCCCTCAGATACTGCTGTCCTTCTGGCTTCATGCTTGGTCAGTGCCCCTGTCAACCGTGGCCTATGAGGGCGGGGCTTGCCTGTCTGGTTTATGTCTGTATCCACGGCGTCTAATCCAGCATAGTACTTGTGAAAGCATGGATTTGCAGTTGTCCAATTTATTCCTTGTGGGTTGATAGTGACTTCTGGAATGAGAGACCCAGGGAGCAGCCTCATCATGGGGCCTAGATTATCTATGTCTGTGACTAGGCCCCTTGCTTGCATTGCAGGGCCTCATCAATTTTAAAATGGGGAAGTCCCCTGAGCATACTTAATGGTACTAAATATATTTGTCACTCAGAAATGAAGGATTATGTGGGGGTGGTGGAAAGCTAGGAAAGTATGATGAGTCCAAGTCCGTCCTCATTTATTTGCAGTCAGCATTAGGGAAAGAGAAATGTGTTTAATGGTGTCTTCCCATTTCCTCTGAGGGACCCCATCTACTCTGGATAATTTCCTAATTAATTGTTACGGGACTTGTGAAAGCAGAGGGAAGTTCCGGCTAAAGTCAACATGAGGATTAGGGATCAGACCCTTGTCATCCTGTACTGAGTACATTGGTACCCTCTGTGCCTTGATTTTCCCATCCGTTAAGTGGGTGATCTAACACCTCCCTCCTCCCTTTCCCATATTTCACAGACATAATAGTGACATGCTGAAAAACAGAATTTTCCACTTGCTCTGGGCTGGCTGTATTCAGTGGTATTTAAAAAAAAAAAAAGTCAGCTATGGATGTAGTGGTAAGATTTGTCTGCAGGGTTCCCAGTGATGATTCAGCGTACAGGGAGTTCCTTGGGACGTATAAATAGGCCTTTTTTCCCCCTTTCTTAACTTAGAAGCAGTGTATGTTCTGGTCAGTAGGTAGAACATTATGTGATGCTCATTGTTGAAAGACATCTATTGAAAGAGCAGAAACCAGAATCTAACTCTTATGCTGTTTTTTGGTCCACAGGCCTAGAAAAGAGGATTGGCAAGGGCTGTTCTCCCTCACCCACACCTCCCACCAGGAAGCTTGGTGGAGCCAGCATATGCATCAGGACCCCCTGAAGACCTGGCTAAGATAGGACCGTCTCTTCAGAGGGAGAGCTCTGGATTTGATTGAGAATTCTTGTTTTGGAGACTAAGGAAACTTCTGGATTTGGGAAGACATTTGAGGAGAAAGCAAGGACCCTCGCACTGAGGAATAGTCTGTGTGTTGACCTGCACCAGCTGGAGGTGACCTACAGTTGGAGAAGACGCCGTGATCCCAGACCTTGTCCTTCTTTCTTGTGGAAACCGTTTCCTCTGCTACTGCCTGCTCTTAAGACTCCCTCCTCCAGCCCCGGAACCAAAGAGCTTTCTGCCACACCCTTTCTTGCCCCCTACCTCCCACGTCTGCTGTGCCTTTGGACTCAGCAATTCTTGTTTGCTCCATTATCTTCCAGCCGGATACAGAGTGAATAGTTAACTACACTTAGGTCAAATGGGATCTTAATTTTTGTTCCTGCTCCTTCTAAAGAGGCCGATGTTTGTGTGTTGCCGTGCAAGCAGTCTTGGTATGGTATCCCTTCTCATTTATTTGGGATCTGACCCCACAGGTTCCAGAGTGATATAAATCAGTGAAGTTCTTCAGGCTCTCAGATGCTAGGGATGTTGGCAGGGGCTTTGGCAGGGGAGCGGGGTCATGAAGGCTGGTGTTCTCCATGTTCAACTTTCTTTGTTCAGATCACACACCTGTGTGTACATCTAGAGGAGCAGAAAATGAACGCTGTTGTACATTCCAACTTTCTTCTCTTGACACAGATGCACAGTCAGCTGTGAAGGCCTTCTTCCCTCAGGTGGCCATTGGAGTCGGTGCGAGAAGATGGAGCTTCATTACAGACTATGCAGCTGCCAGAGTTGATGGTGTTTATTGAGGACCCTCTTCCTCCAGTGTGTGCTGATGACACACACACTTGACAACAAAATACAAGTCCTGTTTGTTCCTTTCACTCTGTAGCCTCCATATGCGTGGCTGAAAACACTTTCTAGATATCCATCGTGGTTCAACATTGTCCAAAATGCAGAGCCAAAGATGTTTGTACTTTCTATTTCCAAAGCAAATGACTTGCCTTTGTAAAAAGAATTAAAGCTAGACATATCTGTCTTCCCTGTGTTGTAGACGATGTCTTTGTGTGACCATTTAGTGACGTGGGTGTCTTGTGAGTGGAGTGATGGGCTCCTTCTTGGCATCTCAGGTTCACCACAAATTGAGAGAGGAGAACTCTGGAGGAGCTTTTGTGCTATTGAAATGTGAGGCTTGTTTGTGGGCTTTCACCTTCCTTCTTGACCTGCAGACAGACTCCTTGTATTAGTTAGATTCCTTTGGGTTTCAAGGACTGAGGGGTTTCCCGGGACACAGGACTTTCAGTGCTAAATCTGGGACAGTCCTGAACAAACTGGAACAATTGGTCACCCTACTGGGTGACTTGATGACCCTTCCTCTGCTCCTGCTTTACCTGCTGTAACCAGCTGATGCTCTTGATTGGTTTGGTCAGTTGCCATTCAGAGCTCTTGTGACTGGCCACTTCATTGGCCACTGGGCAGCCTATAAATGGATGCCATTGGATCAGGTACTAATCTTGACCAAATTGTTGGTCAAGTTGTTTCCAAGGTGGTAGGGTTGCATGATATTTAATAAAAACCTGGGTGTAAAGAACCAGCTGAGACCACTTCCTTCAGAAGAGTGCTGTGGACACTGGGTATGACAGGCATTGAAGGTATCAGGGATTCCTCTCCAATACAATCCTATGTATAAAGGTGAAGTTAACCTTTCTTTTTAAGAACAAAACAGTTCATTAAGAAACAAAAACTAACACAGCGTCTGGGAACAGTGGGATAGACTATGACGTGTGTGTGTGTGTGTGTGTGTGTGTGTGTGTGTATGTGTGTATCATACATGGACGTACTATGTAGAATAATGAGTCAAGAAGAAAATTCTGCATCTTTGCTAGACAGAGACTAAGAGCTAAAATCTTTGGGTTGGTGTTGTCTGGAGAGCAAAGGAGTTGGCTAGAGGACTTCCTGACGTTCCTTTGAACTCTAGGATCCTTTAAAATATCAAGGGCTGTAAATTGGGCCTAAGTGTGTGCTTTCTTCTAAAGTCTCCTAGATAACCTTTGAGTTCAACTCAGATAGTGTTGAGTGGGACCTCCCAGCTCACTCTTGCCTTTCCATACACTGACTTTATCTGGGATAAAGGAGCGGAACTTGGTGGTGGTAGTAGGGGGTGGAGGAGGGAAAGGTTGTGCCAGCCCAATTTTTGGTGTTCATGACAAGTAAGAACAATCTGAAGGCAAATTACAGGTTCTTTTCAGGTTAGTCAAAGCCAGGCTTTCAGGATTGCATGCCTTCCTGAAGTTGTTCCTTCTTGTCAGGGGATCAGGCCTCCATCTTTTCTGCTGAAAGACGGGTGTGAGCATCTGTGGTGCTGGAACACGAGCCTTCAGCTAATCCCGCTCATCTTGCATGGTGTAGCCACAGGGAGGTCATTGCATGCTAAGGTAGAGATGAGCATGCAAACATCTAGAAACTATTCCCTCATTACCTACATGTAAAGATTGAGACCCCCCCACAAGCACCTGGGTCTTTGCCCCTCTTCTGGCTCTGACTGCCTTCACTGCCATCGAGGGAATGCTAGCCCAGATTCTTGGGTGCCATTTTTCTTTTTAAAAAGATGAACTCATTTCAGATGTTTCCTTCACTTATGTTCCGCTTATAGTCTTTGGTTCCAGAAGAAGTCCCGCTGTTATGCCAAAGGCAACAATCTCCTCTCTCTCTCCTATCTTCTCATCCACGTGGAATCTCAGAATCCCAGAGCTTGAAGTGGTCTAAAGCATCGCCCTTATCTAGATCTACCTCTGACTAATGCAGGAATCCCCTTTCCCTCATTGGACGAGGGATTGTCCAGCCCTGGGGGAGGCAACCTTCTTGGCAGAGTGGGAGAGGACTGTGAGAGAAGGTTGAATGATATTCAACCTGGTGGGGAAGCAGTAGAATTTTAAAGAGCAGTTCATGGGCTGCCAAGTGACCACGCATGTCAATTTCTTAATGAGATTTTGAGCCAAATGCATTTTGCACTGTCCCCCACGTGCATCAGTCTCTTATTTCTGGATCCAAGTAGTGTGTCTTATGCTGATAAAAAGCACAGAATGGCGAGGCAAGGAGACCTGAGTTTTTGTCTCAGAAAGCCCCCTGTCTTAGTTCCTTCCCTGTAAAATGAGGGAGTTGGGCCACATGATCCCAGAAGCCTCTTCTAGCACTGACATCCAAAATGCTGTCATATTTCATAGAGTTCACGACTTAAAGATTTGCTGGTTTTGTTCCATAGGAGAATAGTATATTAGACATTGCCCAAGGTACAATGTAAAGGTATTTTATCCACATGCTGAACATATTCATCTTGCTTCAATTCATCATGAACATAACCTCAATTTAGTGCCCCCTCCCCCGCCCAAGATTTTGTTGACGCTCCCCTGTGAGATTTTCCCATGGCATTGGAACTTGACCCACAGGGGACTTTTATGCTCTTCCAGTGGTCCTGGAAATCTGTGTGTTGATGGAAAGATAGGAGGTTCTAACGGTGAAGTAAGTCCCTCTGCTCCGGAGAATATGGTTTAAAGGGCATAGGGTGACCTTGGATATGGCTACTAACCTTGGATAAGACTCTCTCATGCCAGGCTGGTGGAAAGCAGGGCTGGTTCCCCTCCCTCTACTTTGGGGAGCGAGCAGGGAGCAAGACCATCTCTGCCTAGGCCTGAAAAGAGCCCTGAACTGGGGGGTCTGGAAATTGTAGTCCTGCCTTCACTTCAATTTGCTCCAAGATCATCTGTCACTCAAGCCCTTTCTCTGGGTCTCGTTTTCTCATCTATAAAATGGGAGAGGGAAGGGGAAGTGGTTGGTCTTGATGATCCTCTAAGGGCCCTCCCATGTGTCAAGTTCTAAGCCTTGCCTGACCCAGCTGATGTCTGCTGTTCTCAGCAGACAAGTAGCTTTTTTCTCCCTTTGCCTTCAGCTACACTACCCCCAAAACAGGCTGTCCCGGGAAGTCCATTACCAAAGAATACTTCAAAGCTGTTTGCACTTGTTGTCAGTTGCACTGAACATGAGTTTGTTGAGGGAGAAAGCAAATAGACACACAGACTGATGGCAGGAGGGGGAAGGAGAATGCTGTTTGCCTGGGGTGACTAGCAGGAGAAAAAAAAACGTGCCTGCAGTTTTGATCAATAAATAAAAACTGGGAGCTCTGCGTGGCTAAAGCTGTGGGGGATTTATTAGTTTGCTCAGTGAAAGGCAAATATTAAGTCTTAAGTTGACCCGTCCTGGGACCTGCCTTTTGGCTTTTGTATGCCGTCCGGCGCCAATCACCGTGTACTCCAGGTTATCGGGTTCTGTCGAAGGGGTTTTTTTCATTGTTTTCCATCTCCTTCTCCTTTTCTTCCTTCTTTGCCTCCTCCCCCCTACTCCCCCACCTTTTACGGTAACTCAGGTCTGGGTTCTGGAGAGGTAAGGAGAGCAGGGTGTGGAAGACATGTTGTCCTGTTCATAAAACTGCCCATAATCAGGGCTCTGACTGGCCCGGGAACTTGCCATGCCTGCTATGTGGTGGTCTTTGTGGGTCCCCTCCATCCTCTGCCCTGAACCCTTAAAGTTAGGTCCCAGGCTGTTGGGCAAAGGCCTTGCCTCTCATTAAAAAAAATGAGCATAACCGTGGGCATTGGAGAAAGAGAGAGATCTCGTGTTTCTAAATTGCAGCCTTTCCTTCATATGTGACTGTTCACACCTGCCAGTGACGGATGATTTCAGCCTGATGCACTGAAAGATGAACTGCTAAAGGCAGAGCTGCGAGTGCTGTTTAGGGTCTGACCAGGGCTTGTCACTGTCCGTGGAGTGAAATACTGGGACTCGAGGGGCTGGACAGCTACCCAGTCTATCCAGTTTCCAAGTATGAGCTGCAAGAAAACTGAGCTAAATGGAACATTCTTTAAACATCGCCTTCAACATCCTCAGTGAGTGCCAGTCTGTTCTAAAGCAGTGCAGTTCTGGGTACTCAGGTCTCATGGGCGGTGCTTGCTAATATCTACCCACTTTGGGGTACAGGACACTCGGGCACATTGCTCCACGTCAGACCCGAAATGCCCTTTTCCAAGTCCACCCTGGTATTTGTCCATGGAGGGTCCATCTTTCTAACCGACTTGGAATGTCACGGTTCCCTGCCATTACTCATGCAGCCAAAAGTTGGGAATGTTCTGGAATTGCTTAATTAAGAAAGTTCCTTTCACACTCCAGTGGTGATTTTTGATTGAACTCAGCATGATCTTTAATCCTCTGGCAGTTCTTCCTGGATGAGGTTATTTTTTTAAAAGATTGATGTTGGGTACCCAGGCTACTGAAATCCTGCTAGTCCTTCAAGGCTCATCTCAAATGCTCTCTTCTCTAGGAAGCCTTCCTGGATTTCTCCTTCCCTCTCAACCAGTTTTGACCTCCCCCTCATGTATTCTTTTAAAGCATCTGGCATTGGATAGGTACTCAAAAAATGCTGATCCCAGGGCGGGCCCAGTGGCTAGTGGTTAAGTCTGTGTGCTCCACTTTGGTGGCCTGGGGTTCGCTGGTTCGAATCCTGGGTGCAGACCTATGCACACTTATCAAGCCATGCTGTGGAGGTGTCCCACATACAAAATAGAGGAAGATGGGCACAGACGTTAGCTCAGGGCCAATCTTCCTCACCAAAAAAACAAAGCTGATTCCCTCCTCCCTTGACCATAGCACTTTTCATATGTCATTTACTGTGCTTATACAGAACTTGTTTTAACTACCCCCTTCTCCCCAACTCCCACTCTCTGTACCCTATAAAAGCAGGAACTGGGTTATTCACATATTGAAATTTATCCCTGAAATGCCCACTGATATTCAGGATCATGTAGCGGGCACTGTGATTGACATTTAATCCTCAGAAAACAGAGATTTTCAGGGATCAATCACTTGGGCCAAGTTTTATATGTGAAAATTGGGGTTCAAGACCAAGGTCGGTGAGGACCTCAAGTTCAGAGCTCTTAGGTTGCAGCGTGGTGGCTTTTACATGGTAAATGTACAAAAAAGATGTTGAGTTGACTCTTCCGATTAATGATCTGTTTCTGTGTGTCATGCCAAACTTGCCTGTATTTTGTTTGCCCACTATTAATCAATAAAGTGTTTTCTATCCAGCTGAGAAAGAGAAAACGTGCTTGTTGCTTGCTTGGTTGGTTTCCCTGTAGAAGCTCTTCTTGAAATGGACTGTGTCTGGTTTTGGCCAGTTATCTGAGAGCTAGGTTCATTTTTAAGGTGAGAAAGAGAAATTTAAACTCCAAAGTTTAGGTTAAAATTTCTAAAGAATTTCACAATATCTAATAGGGAGAAATACAGAAGAAAAACACAACACACATAAGATGTTCCTTGTCCTTAGGACCTTACAGTCCGCTTAGACAAGACCAATGCATGTAAAACCATCAGTCACATTTGCCCAGGGAACTCCTGGTTGGTATTACTGGAGAATCCGGTTGGATGATGGCCCCTGCTCTTCGCCCTAACATGAACATTGCCAGCAAGTCACAGGCGGAGAAGTTGGATAATGATGGGCAGATCCCGTGCTACGGGGAGAGCCTAGGTTCAAGGGCTTGCTACCTGGGCACAGAAGGCAAAGGTGGAAAAGGCGATGCTCAAGAGCAAGCAGGCCCCAGGAGAGAAGAGTCTGTTCCCATTGCATCTGAGTAAAGTACCCTCCCATGGAGAGCAGCATATAAAGAAGAGCGAGGAGAGCAGAAATGTAAGCAGAAGTTTCGCCTTTCAGGGGAAGAGGAGGAGAACTCAAAGACCACTCCCTCTTCTCCCTCGTACAAGTAAAATCAGAGTTTGGACAAAGTGGATGTCATCTGTGGGCCATAGCACCAGGACATTTGAGAGTTGATAGGACACTCAGCCAAGAAAAATCAGGCAGTTCAGGACATAATACAGTCCAGTGTTTTACTGTGCTTTACAATTTTAAAGCTCTTTTTGCAAAGCTTCTCATTCGAATTGCATGAGGACTTGGCGAGAATGTATTGAGATCTCCTTGTTACAGATGAGGAAAGTAAGCTGAGGGAGGTTCAGTGACCTGCCGAAGTGCATGTCCTGTAAGGTCACTGCCCTACGTGCAGTGTTACAGTTTCCCTGTGGCCATTTCAGGAGAGACCAGACATGCAAACCGTTTGTCAGTCACAGCAGGCTGCTATGACAAAATGCCCTCAAATCTCGTTGTTTCACCTAATGAGTTTTTCTCATTTGCACTTCAGTGGAATGTGAGTTGGCATCGTGGGGAGGGCAGAAGGCTCTTTTTCATGTAGAAGTTTAGGGACTCAGGCTCCTTTCTTAGGACAGCACCACCTTCAAAGAGAAGCAGGATGGAGCAGCGGTGAAGAGCAGCAGACTGCCTAGGCCTGGACCACTCTGCTGACCTCCAGCATTGAGACCTTGGAGGAGTAACATAATCTCTCCATGCCTCAATTTCCTTATCTTTACACGGCTTCATAGGGTGATTGCCAGGTTTAAATGAATTATTGCAGGTGCAGCACTTAGAACAGTGCCAGGACCACGGCACTCAATATATTTGGGATCATACCTCTATACGTGATCAAGGAGCCATATGGGCCCATCTGCCTTGACTCTTGGCATAGATGATCTCTGAGCCTGGGTGGGAAGAGGAGACTTCAAATGTGAACTCTGCCACTGCGTCTCTATTTCCCCAATGTGACATGGCATCACTGATTCTCTCTGGCTGTGGGCAAGCTCTTTGGGTTGTTTGTTTTGGTATTGGGGATGGAGCCAGGTTGCCAGCCCAGAGTATAGACGTTGATGATGTCTGGGTACCGGCCCTCAGAGCAGTGATCCTCCTTCCTGGGCATTCTCTGCACCGCGTTAGCTTCATCTGACTTGGATACCAGTCAAGCTTTTTCTCCCAAAGGTAATCTCCAGAATCTGTCGGTTATTTGCCTCTACTGACTAAGGAACTCGACAGAATACTCAGTTAGACATGCACATTGGGTACTTGAAGCCCTTTCTGTTGCCTCCTCTGCTGGGGCAGAGAGGAGAGCTGATGCCCAAGCCTGTGAAGGAGCCCGCAAGCCAGACAACCTTCTCCCTGTCTCTTCACCTAGATTTCAAATCACACCCTTCTTTTTCTTCACTGCAGACCCACAAGCTCCTCTCTCAGACCCCCGGCCAGGTGTGGGCTCTGGTAACTGTGAACCTCAGTCGCCTGGGATTCTGGCACCAGCTCTGTCTGTTCGTTTTTGGCTCTCCTGGCACCACTAGAGAATGGAAAAGCTGGTCTGTTTACAGGACATGGGGCCAGAACAGCATTAAAAACTGAGGAGCAAATAAAATGTTGTAAACAAATTTCCTTTCCAGTAAGGAATACTCCTTTCCTCGTCCTCCAACATGAGCCATTTTTCTCATGTGTTTGGATAAACTTTCATCCTGTGCAATTACCATTCCCAGGGAGGGGCTGCCTGTTTCCGTTGGCTATTTATTTTTTCTTTGACCATTCCTCTGCTTTTTGAACATCACATACTAATACTAAAGAAAATATGTCCCCATGGGAGCGTAGGGAGCATCTCTCTCCTACCCTTCCCTTTTTCTTCTTTTTTCTCCTTTCTTCCCTCTACCCCTTCACTTGCCAACTTCACTTAGGGTGTAGACATGGCAGACGATTTGCGCTGGCCTGAAGCTGTCCTCCAGGAGAGCTGGTTGTGCTGGATCCATGAGAAGGAAGGAGGTGAAGCAGAGGAGAGAAATGGTTTCAAAGAAAAGCTGGAACAGATACCAAGGGGCTGCATGTGGGTGACCATCTCTCTGCAAAAGCTCTTCTGCGTGAATCCCCTCTGTGAGCTTTTGTGTGAGCAGAAAGCCCTTGAGCTCAGGTTTCCTGACCCCAGCAGGTAGCTTATTGTAAAACAGTTCATCCAGAGGGGGAAAAATACCTTGTTTCAGCATTTTAGTTTTTTTTCTCTAAACCAGACTACGAGAGAGGGGATGGAGGGAAATGGCTTTTTTTCTAGCTCTGAAATACATGGGACTGGAGGGAAAAAACCAAAACAACAACAACAAAACCCAAACAACTTCGCACACTGATTACTCTTGTTTATAAATGGTTTGTGTTATTAAGGACCCTATTTGCTTATTTTAAACTATCCCTCCGTTCTCCCATTCCCCTCTGCCCTCTCTTCTGTGCTGGAGTGGAGGAGGAGGGGGTCCACCCCACGCTGACAGCCATGTGTTGGTAATCCTCACTTTCTGTTTAAGTTCACTTCACTTCCTGAATTTCTTGCCTTTGCTTGGTTGGATGAATTGATATTTTTGGAGGTGCTGAGCTCAGAGAGGCCATGAAGAGCAGAGTGACACTGAGTCATTGACAAGTCATAGAATTGGTTTGACTTCAGATTCCTTATGATTTAACTCCGTGGAGGCCTGAGGATGTGGCTCAGGGTGGAGGGCAGGGTTTGCTACACCATCACAACTTCTCAATGAGCCCCCCAGCCTGCCTCTGTCCTTCCTGACTGCCACCTCTACACCTTTCTTCCAAAGATGTCCTAGAGCTGTCATAGGGCCACCTGACCTGGGCTTGGTACCTGGGTCATGAGTTGGTAACATGGTGAAGGGGGAAGCTGGATGCTCTCCCCTTAGGGGTATGTGAGTCCTCTCACAGTCCTGTCATCTGAGGGCTCAAGGGTATAAGTCTTATTCCAGAGGGTCTGAGAACCATATTAATAAAAACTGATTGACAGTGGAATGATTCTCGGTGTGCGTATTAATGAGTGAAATACACAGAACCATGTGCTGTGCCTGGATCTAAAAATGTGCTGCTGGCTCTGGGCCTGGTGGGTATGAGCTTTAGGTAGACTTTTCCAGAACTGAGGACAAATATCTAAGGATCCACCCCCAATCTGGTGCCCAGGCCCCTTTGAGAGCAATGAGAGACTCTAACTTAATAAAAATTAGTATTCCACAGTCTAATGCAGTGAAAGAGAGACTATGGTCCTTGTTCTTGGACCTTGGTTTGGGGAATGCTGAGGTTCAGTTGGGTCAGGTAAGCCACTCAGTCTCACTCAGCAAGTTAATGGTGAGCCTTGACAGAGCAGGCCTTTGGTCCCCACCTGAAGTAGGATCCCCTAGATGCCTCCAGGGTAAACGCAGGGAGAGGAGGCTGGAGAAAGCCTCCTGGGCGCCTGGGAGGGAAGAGGGATCCAGCCAGGCAAAGTGCTGTAGAAGGAAAATCCATTTGTGTAGCTTCGTGCCTGCCGTCAGGGTTGGGCAATCCGGGTCAAGAATGCTTTGAATAAGAGGCGCTGGGGGTGGACCAGCCCTCCATGGGGGACACTGGTCTCTCCGGGGAGGGGAAGACTTCATCCGGGCTTCGGCCCCATTTTCAGTTCCGCTCTATTTAGAACACTTTTTCTGTGGAAAGCAGATTGCTGAGGAGGAAAGCCCCAGGCCAGCTGGGAGGCTGATTCTGCGGTGGATCTCAGAATTGGGGGTGGGGAGGTAGACAGCAAGACAAGGGCTGAGAACGGGATGGACCAGCCCACTAACCTTCTCCTCAACTTTCTCCAGTTCCAACCTGCCCATCACCTTCCCCTCCAGCCCAGCAGCCCAGGTCTGCGCAGAGTTTATGGAGGCAAAATAGAAGCATCTGAAACTATTTTTACTTGTGCAAGGTGAGATAGGCAAGAGACATTTTAATTCCGTGAGTCCACGTGACAGAAAGCCCCATTGCAGTAAACACCCCCTTCTGTAGTGTGTGTTGCTGAGTGACACTCATGACACAGCAGGCCAGGCCGCCTAGGTGCAGAATGGCGTATGATGCGATCTCTTCTGGAAAAGTGGGCGGCCTGAATTAAAGGTGATTCTCGAACATCACCGTGGTACTCGCCAGCAAAGAAGGCATATGAGGTGGTCGACGTTTGCTTACAGGACTTGGATAATCCCCCTCCTCCAGCCAAGGGACAGCTGTGTTAAATACAGATTAGGTCATTGCAAACTTCGTAGGCCGAGAGAGTTGAGTGGCCAAAGGGTTTCTGAAGACAGTGTCTTTAAAACTGTTCCCCAAGCCCACGCCTTCTCTTCAGCCTTTGTCTTTCAAGAGAAACTTGGTGTCTGAGAAGTGACTCCCACTGGCCCTTCGTGTGGCTCACTTTGGAGCCCAGTGAGACAGGTGGCTCTGACCACTAGACGCCAGTTGGTATCGTGGGGCTGTCCCTTCTCTGCAGAACTCTTCCTTGAAATGGACCATCGTCACTTGCCTTTCTGGCCAAGGCAACCTTGAAACCAATGGCACCTGTTTTTCGAGAGCTTTGGAAGCAGCAGAGCTCTCTACCTGCTTGTTATTAGCAGGCTTCCTTCTCATGAACTTTCTAACAGACAAGAGCTGGTCGTGTTGGTCTGGGTGCCCATGGGTGGCTTCCCGCTGAGGTCCTGGCAATGCACAGCCATTAGTGACCTGCAAATGTTCAAATGCATGAGATGCTACATTCCTTTCCAGCTGACCAGCTGTCTGGCCCTTCTGAGTCCCTGCAGTGAGCCCATAGGTGACTTTCAAACTCAGCTGTGCCCCTGATTTTAAACCAGTGGTTCTCAACAAGGGGCGATTTTGCTCCCTTATCCCCACCCCAGGGGCCATTTGCAGTGTCTGGAGGCATTTTTGCTTAGTCACAGCTAGAGGGGAAGGTACTATTGGCATCTAGTGGGTAGAGGCCAGGGATGCTGCTCAACATCCTACAGCACACAGCTCAGGCGTCACGACAAAGTATTACCTAGTCCCAAATGTCCACAGTGCTGGGATTGAGAAACTGTGCAGTCAACTTCTGCTGCAGGCTTGAACTGAGTGCTAACCCTGGTCCCCCCACCGCTCCCCATCACTTTATTTACCAAAGGGAAAAAAAAATCTGTTATATTTTCCAAGTGCATTTCCCCCTGTATCTTATCAAGAACCACCGAGTTCAGCACACCCTTGATTAGTCACTTCCATTAACACTGTTTATTTTGGGGTTTGTGTTTATTTTTGAAACGTGGTCTCCTTTATCCCCCCTCTCTCCCTTACGCACTTGTGGAGCTCGGCCAGCCTTCTAGCACAATCTCGTCCACGCTTTCCTTGGCCATCCATAAACCCACTGGGCCAGCTCCTGAGGATGCCTCTCCTCCCTCCTTCCTCCAGTGGGGGAGGTCTGCAACTACTTGAGGTTCTCTTAAAGTGGCAATTGTCATTTTCCCCCTTATTTCTCAGATACGCTTGAAAATCCTTTTTATTATTGACTCAATTGACCAACCGATCTGTGACAAAGCTGAGACTTCATTCGGAGCTGTCCACATTCCGTGAAACCAAGGACTCTTGGTGGTTTTCTCCATTGAGTCAGAGGCAAGGAGATTTTTGACTTTCAGGTCCCTCCTGTTCCTCTCCACCCTCCCTTCCTCACTGCAGGCTAGTTTCTGGGCTATATTTAAGTGTTTCTGAATCATCAAGAACTGATCCCTGTTCCTCCCCACTCACCCACCCATCTACCCTCCCAAATGGCACTAAGCACTCCCTCCCCAGGCAGAGGGATTTCAGGGCTTATGGCTGAGTAACTGGGAGCTCAGAGGAATCTCTGTACTGCTTTGGGAGGTCTTTCTGTTTGATTGGGCACCACCCACTGTGCCTGCCTTCTCTTCCCTGAGTTCCAGCAGCCACAACCTCGCCAGGGGGTGACTTACAGAACCCCTTAGTCCACGGAGTCCCTCTCCATTCTGGTGGGTCTCATTGCCAGTTTTGTACAAAAGTACCAGCCCAATATTTGCAAAGAAACACCGGCCCAAGGATGCTTCATGTAGGCAAGTGGCATAGAAGGGCCCAGAGTACCCTCCCCCTGCCCCCATACTCCTTCCTGGGACATTTATTTGAATATCACCAGGGAGTGGGTTACTTTGGGGTGTTTATTTGTTTAAACATGGGTGGTTTCTACAGAGGAGGGTGTTGGGTTTCAAGGTTGGAAGACCAATGCAAACAGAGAGTGGGTGGTCTGGAAAAAGAAATGGGTAAGGATGGGAGCCAGAGAACCCATCCGCCTTTTCATGTTTGTAGGTGGAAATGCTGAATGAAGGGTGACCTTTATCATGACCCACTTATCTCCATCTGTAAGACAGAGCTGCTTGGGGCGGGTGTGTTCAGACTCTGACATAGCCTGTTCATAGGTTGTTGAAAAGAGCGTTTGGAAATCATTGGGCAATTATTTAGGGGCAATAACTCTTATTAATTTATCCTGAGGGCTTTGGTGACTATCCGAGTGCCTTGGGGAGGAGTGGAAGGGTGCAGGCTGGACTCGTTCTAACTGCAGCCCCACCTCAGGGATTCTGGAAGATTCCTAAAAAGCTGGGTGCAGTAGTGGAATGGCAAGCCTCTTTCCTAAAAGAGCTTGAGTTGTTGACCAGAATGAATGGTCCTGCCTTGTGTTCTAGGGCTAGCCTCCTTTCTGGGTTAAACTAGCCAGAAAAATATATCTGATTAGTTTTTGGGTTCACATTAGCCCTGACTGACAGAGCTTGGAGTTTTGTATTTGGCAGGTAACCGTCAAAAGAAAAACCAAGATGGAGGGAAAACCAGAGGTGTAGGCGAAATTGCTGCTCTCCAGTCCATGGAATTCCAAAACCTGGAAGCAATGGCAACATAGCAGGTTGTCCCTAAGGCCCTTCAAAGGTTCTCAACTACAGAATTGGAAAGTGCGATGGAAGGCTCACCATTAGTCTCCACAGATGGAATGCTGAAAAACTAGACTATTTTGCCAGGAGAAAGTTTTTGGAGGGAAAACACCAGGAAGGTTTTGGAGATACGGCAGCATTCCATTAATAACATCATTTAAATACAAGAGATACAGTAGAGATAGTAGTGAGTGGTCACTGTCTAATGCCCTACCAAGGGAAAGAGGAGATGGGATTAATGGAGCAAAGAGGAATTAGGTCAAACACCAGAAATCATCTCCTAACACTGAAAGTCACAGCACCAAGAGAATCTGTAGCATCACTTTTTTAAAAATTGGAGGGAGACGTAGGATTTTTACCAAGTCCTAAGTACTATTCCCTCTGGACAGAGAAAAAGACTGTTGTTAGATGAATAGCTCCTGAATGCTTGAGGTAGGCTACTGGGTTCATAGCGCAGGGATCAACCGGAGATCTTGTTAAAAATTAATGATGTGCACACTGAAGTGTTTAGGGATGAGGGATCCTGATGTCTGAGATGGGTTGATGGATGGATTAATGCACAGATACGTGATGAAGCCAATGTAGTAAAATCTTGACAATCATAGAATCTAAGTGGTGGGTATCTGGGTACAACATTTCTACATGTCTGCAAATTTTCAAATACAGTAGTAGAACAAAGTACCAATCCCTGGGTACTATCGGATTTTGATTCAGTGAATTGGTGATGAGGTCTAGGAATTTTATAAGCTTTCAGGGGCTTCTGATAATGAGCCAAGTTTGGTTGGGCGTCTGTGGAATAGAACTATGTTCCTCAAACTTGGATGTACACAGGAATCCCCTGGAGAGTGTCAAAATGCAGAGTCTGATCCAGCAGGTCTGGGGTGGGGCCCAAGAGTCTGCGTTTCGCACAAGCTCCCAGGTGATGCTGATGCTGCTGGTGAGTGGATCACACTTTGAGTAGAAAGAAATGAGAGGATGCTCCCTTGTTTTTCCCACCTGTGTAGTCCCGTGGGTCTCAACTTGGGCTTCACACTGGAATCATCTGGGGGGCTTTAAAATAAGCTGATGCATGACAGTCTCACCTCAGAGATTCTGGTTTAACTGGTCTGGGACGCAGCATTGACAATGAGATTTAAAAACTCCTCAGATGATTCAACCGCTGATTTCATGTCATGAAATGAATCCATGGAATATTAAATTTTAGGAAACGAATTTTTGCACAGAAAGGCACTGTGGACCCACATCACCCAGGTGTGCAGAGGCTTTTCCAATAACAATAAAAGGCTCAAAGCCCCTACCTCAATTCTACTGAATTCCTCTTGTAATGAGAATGATTAACAGCCAGCATTTATTGAGTGTCGGGCGCTTTACAGTCGGATCATTTCATCGTCACAGTAACTGGGTAAGGGAGGCATTATCCTATTTTTAAAGACAGGGAAATTGAGCTTGATTGAGTTAAGCGACTGGCCCAAGGTGACACAGCTAATAAGACTTGGACAGAGATTTGAACTAGGTGTGCCTGACTTCAAAGCCCAAATTCTCTTTTTTTTTTTCTTGTAAGAAAGATCAACCCTGAGCTAACATCCATGCTAATCCTCCTCTTTTTGCTGAGGAAGACTGGCTCTGAGCTAACATCTATTGCCAATCCTCCTCCTTATGTTTCTTCCCCCCAAAGCCCCAGTAGATAGTTGTAGGTCATAGTTGCACATCCTTCTAGTTGCTGTATGTGGGACGCGGCCTCAGCATGGCCGGAGAAGCGGTGCGTCCGTGTGCCCCCGGGATCCGAACCAGGACCGCCAGCAGCGGAGCGCGTGCACTTAACCGCTAAGCCAGGGGGCCGGCCCCAAAGCCCAAATTCTTTAACCATCGTATCCTTCTCTTGTCTTCATGATCTGTGCCAAGGATTAGAAAATGATAAGCTGTGAGCCAAATCTGGCCAGCTGCCTGTTTTTATAAATAAAGTTTTAGTGGAACACAGCCATGCCCGTTCATTTATGTATTGTCTGTGCCGGCTTTCATGCCGCAAGGGCAGAGTTAAGCATTTGCAACAGAGACCCTATGGCCCGCAAAGTCAAAAATATTTACTCTCTGGCCCTTTACAGAAAAGTTGGCTGATCTTTGCTGGATTGGTGATACAGCTAGCGCAGAGCCAGGGCGCAATCCTTGGCTGTGCCCCAAGCAGAAGGAATAGCCCACGGAGGATGAACTTGAACTCATGGTCACCTACGGCTCCGGTTTCTGCTCAGACCTTTTTCTTCAATCTCGTGGCCTATGTTTCACTCCCAGGGTTACGTGCTTCCTCTGAACATATTTTATTTTGATGCCAAAATTTCTGATCTGTTTTCTTAAGAGCCAGAGGCCTTGATCCCAAAGCCGGGCCGTCACACGGCTCTCTGTGGAGCGGGGTGAGGGAGGCCAGCTGCCGGCCACCTTCTGCTCCAACACCGTGGGGGGCCTGCGTGGAAAAGCTCTGAGCCCTGCTGCTCCTGGGAGGTGCCAGCAGCAAGAGGCTTCTGTCCCATCCCATCAATCATCCATGAAGAAACCCTATCAGGAAGTCAGGAGGGAAAAGAGGGGGAGGAAATGCCAATCAAGCCACCGAAGCCCCGCCCTCCTGCGGCTTCCAGCCGGTGAGCTGGGTCTGAGGATCCTTGACCCACCCCTGTGGGCCGAGGGCAGGACAGGCAGGGGAAGCGCATTTGGTAATGATTCTAGATTTCCTGTTTGGTTTCTGTCCAGGGGCTTTGAGACATGCTAACTCATATGATATGTGCACACATGCACATTACATTCCTCCTTTTCTCCCAGTTTTTTCCTCTGTGCTGCTATTTCTCCTCTAGGGCTTGTTTGCATTTTTTGGTTGTTAATTGGTGCGAGGTGGAGCAATGGGGCAAGTTTCCAGCCTCCTTTGGGGGAAGATCTGTGGAAAAGGAGAGGCAAGATGTTGGGAGAGGCCAAGATATCCTGCTGGATCCTGGGCCTTTGGCCTGGGAGCTACAAAGATTCTGCCCCTCCTGGACATGCAAAGTGGTAAAGCGGTAAAGGATCTGTTTAGGTAAACATTTATTTAGTGCTTACTGTGTGCACAGGATACAAAAGCACACAAGCCCAGCCTTGTTCTCTAGGAGATCAAAGATGAGAGAGAGAGAGACTTCAAAGTAGTTTGGTAAGTGCCACAGCAGAAATAGGCCGGGATGGAGATGGGGGCGTAGCGGACAGCAGGGGATCAGGAATCCTTTAGCTCAGCTTTCTCTCCAAGCAGGACTGAGCCTTAGTCTTGAAGATGGTGAGGGCACATCTCACCAAAGGAACATCCAAGAAATCGTAAAACCAGACGTCACTGCCAAGCGCCCTGAGGCACTGTCCGGTGTTACATGGCAGGGTGGGCCACCTGAAGCAGCCACCATGTGCTCCCTTGGATACAAGCCTTAGCTTCCGAGGCTGAGAAGCTGGAATCTCGGGGCTGCTTTAGCATCAGGAGGCTTTGGGAGGCTGGGGCTCAGTGAGGAGGAGCCTGCACTGCCCTCAGGAGCACAGTGGTGATCTGCCTTCTTTTAGTTAAATAAGGACTTTGATCCCTCCAAAGGGGAGAAAAGAGAGTTTTCCCTTTTCAGCACCTTCCAATATCCTCCCCCCTTGCTGTGCTGGCCCCACTGTCACCTCACCTTGAAGGAGACAGGATGTGTTTCCAGCTGGGCCCTTTCTCTTCCCCATTTAGACTGGGAGTGAGTGAAGCTCATTAAACTGATTGTGGCTGGAGCCGCATGGCTCAGGTTGCACCTCAAAGCATCAGGTGGAGGGGAGGGGATGGAGGGGGGTGGAGGGATGGGATGGAGGCCGGTGAGGGGAGGGGATGGAGCTGGGGGGAGGAGGGAGCCACAGGGTCCTCACTGCCACCCCTTTTGCTCAGCTTGCATTTGCTGATAGAGCTCCAGGCTTGGGGTTGGTTGTGGTGGAGCTGGTACCCAGTACCCAGGACTGAACTTGGTCTGCCCTGGAGGATTCCATTGCTTCTGAAAATCTCTTCCAAGGCCAAGCTGCCTGGTTATTGCCTCTGGGTTTTCAAGCAGGGGAGGGGGCGCGGGGAGGGGATTGTGACCCCTTTTCGTCTCCTCCCTTCCCCTCCTATCCCCTCTCACCCATTGTTCCCAGAGCTAATCGATAAAAACATTTTGGGTGAGATGACATGATGCTACTGTTTTAAATTCCTGTGTGAACTCCGCACCTGAAGTTTTTTCAGAGTTAGTTGGTAAAACCTGGGCAGTCCATGAACTCGCTGAACTGAGGGGAGGGCAGAAAAATAAACAGAGTGCTTCTGTGATGAAAAGCAAATGCCAACTCAGAACTCCCATCCGGCTGGAGCACACCCTGGAGCCTTGAAAACCCCCATCCTGACAGCACTTCCCCAGACAAATGGCTGCGGTGGCTCCTGCAAACGCACAGTGGAGCCACGGGACAGGTGTGCTCGGCTTCTCACCAGAAAGAGGGCGGCAAAGCTGAGTGCAAAAGAATCCTCTAGAAGTGCTGGAGTGTTCCCCCAAAATGAAAGACTCTCAGAAGTAAATGGATTTCTTGTTGCTTTCTAATCCATCAGCTTAGTTTCTCTGAATTTTCCATGTACACAGAGTCCCATTCTCTGCCCCAACCTTCTAGAGAGGAATGCTACATTTTATCATTTTGCCACATGAACATTCTTACTGAAATGTGAATAATTATGAACTATAATATCCTAATTTATCTCTATGCACAATATATACATACACATTTATGTGTATGTATATATACACTTTCAGTGTACATATATAGTGTATAAAGAATTTTACAAGGGAGTGAAGCCCCCTACATATGATAATAGCTGGCCCCCCACGATGCACACTCTGTGCCTGGAAGGGTGACCAACTCATCCCGATTTGCCAGGGACTGTCCTGATTTTAAAACTGAAAGGCCTGCATCCCGAGCACCCCCAAGACTCAAGCAAATTGGGAAGGCTGTTTATCATAGACTCAGGCTTTTGAAGTTCATTATCTCAAATCCTCACAATGACACTGTAAATTAGATGGTGTTTTTGCAGAAGGAAACTGAGGTGGAGATGTCCAGTAAGTTACCCAAGGACACACACAAAGTCAGTGGCTGAGGCAAGTCTTGCACTTAGGTCTATCTCCAAGACCATGCGTTTTTCATAGGCACACCTCCAATCTTGCAAATACAAACAGAGAAAGCTCTGTTGAAGATCCAGAATGATTGGCAGTGGTTACCTGGTGTTGGAAATAATCAGCTTTCCAATGGGAGGGGGAGGCCAGGAGGAGGAGAATGTTCTGAGATGGCATCTCCTGGCTGGTGGTTCTGGCAGCTCAAAGATCTCTGGCTTTGGGTTCTAAGGAGGATCAAGAACTTGCCTAGGGCTGGATTAACCTTCCAGATAGAAGGCCAACCTCGGTATGCCTGAAACGCCTCCATCTGCGCTAGTGTTTTTAACACTCGCCCTGTAGTCTGTGAACCCACTAAGGTGGTCCTGGAGGACGTGAGATTGGAGAAGTGAGAATTGGCCGAGAATTCCCCTCATAGGAGCAGACTGGATTCCTCTCCCTCTCATCCCCCAGCCCCATCCCAGCCCATCCTCTTCTGCTCCCCCAGAGGTTTCCAAACAGGTTCTCCTTGCCTGGTGGCCAGACCTGCTCAGGGCTGCTGGGCCTCTGGAGGAGGAGGAGGAGACAAGCAGAGAGATGGAGAGCTAATTACTGTTTTCTCTTTCGCAGGCCCTGTAGCTCTGCCAAACTGGGATTCCCATTCTGTAGGGACCATAATCCTCTGCTGTACCTGGAGGTGTCCCAGGCACAGATTTCCATCTTGCTCATTATCATGGGCCTACTTCCAAAACATTTCCACTCCACATCTCTTCGACTCCTCTCGCCACACACACTCTGGCTTTCTGTTTCAGGTTGCTTTGGTGCTGCTAGAGAAAAGGTACGTTGGGTTTGACTATGTCTCCTAACCGCCAGAGTTGAGCTGATAGGAAACCAGGCCAGGCCATTCCACCGGGGGAGCCATGAGAGCAAGGGCCTCTTGGAAGTTTCCTAGTTTAAAAAGAAAGGGATGTCAGAGGCCCGGGGTGTGGACTTCCTGGAGGACAGTGGTCCATGGGCTAAGTGATAGTTACAGAGAACGGGAGAACCGGCAGGAATCAACCTCTGCAGAATTTCCCCAGGGCTGCTATGTCCCATTCTGAGGGAAAAGGCACAGATCTTGCCCATGCTGCTGGATATGGTTCCCCAGCACCCCCTGTCCCAGCCTCATCTGCTCCCATCCCGTTCCCATTGAAATAATCACAGGGTAGGCCCAGCCTGGCTGTGTTGCCGTGGCAACCGCTCTAATTTCTTTTAATCCCAGTGTTTCTTCCTAAAGGGACCTCCCCCAGCCCCCACTCCCCCCTGCAATGTGTTTTAATTGTAATAACTCCGGGGTTTTGGGGAGGTAATGACCGTGTGTGGGGAGCCAGCATTGGCCTGGCTCCATCCCCAGAGTTGCCCGCCCAGCGGCGCCAGGCAGCCCTCCGCCTCCCAGCAGGAGTCCTAGAGGAGCCCAGGGCAGGCTCGGGCAGGGTCTGCCAAGGGGGTCTGCGGCCTTGGTGCTAATGAACACAAGCCAGGGGAGCCTCGGCCCTGCAGGGTTTGTGTCCCGAGGACATTTTATGGCATACCACTCCTTACCCCCCATCTGCACCCTCTCCCCCACCTCTGAGCACACCTTGAAGGGAATCCATGGGCCATTACTCTGCTCCAGGCCCCAGCCAGCCACACGCTGCTTCAGGGATGTGACCCTGAATGTGTACTCAGATCACCTGGGGTCTTGTTATGATGCAGTTTCCAAGTCTTGGTGAGCCCAAGATCCTGCCTTTCTAGCCGGCTCCATGAGATGTCCGTGCTGCCTAGCCACAGACCATGCTTTCAGTAGCAAGGGTCCAGAGCATCTCTGTCCAACAGGACTTTCTGCAGAGATGAAAATGCCCCCTATTTACACTGTACAATATACTAGCTAGCCATTATCCACATGAGGCTACTGAGCAGTTGAAATGTGGCTAGTGCAACTGAGAAAGGGAATTTTGCATTTTACTTAATGTTCATGCATTTAAATTTCAGTAGCCACATGCAGGCTGGTGGCTACCATATTGGATAGCGCAGGAGGTTCCATTGGTCAGCGCAGGTCCAGACTTAGCTTGAACTTGAGCCACCTGGTCATTGCACCACTAGATCACGCAGCCTGACTCTGCTACCTGGACCTTTCTCTCCCATTAACCCTGCACTGTGGAGACCCGTCTCCTTTGTCCTCTTCACAGAACGCTTCTCTCTCGTTTCTGTCCTGCTAAAATGGACTGCTGAGAAGTGAGCATAAGATCGGATGGCCTGGCTTAGACATAAGAACCTGAAGTCTGCACACGCCCAGCTTTTCTGGGAAGCCAGTTAACCTTGGAAGCAGTGCTGAGGTACCTGGGGCCACTGTGGGCTGTTAGACGCTGTCATGTGACTGCTCCTTCACTCCTAATAACATTAAGAGACAGTTTGGGGTTGATGCAATAACGCTGCAGCAGCACTTGGGTCTACGTTTGCATCCACCAAGGCCCTCCCGGGCCGTGCCTTCCCATTCGCACGCTGAAATATTAGATGTTCAGTTGGGAGTCCAACAGCAAAATATTTCTGAAATTGTGTGTGTGTGTTTTTTTCTTCTAATTTAATGTGCCAGACAAGCCTCCCTGTAATTAAAACCAGAAACAAGGACCAGACTTAGACAGAGATTTGAAGGCTGTAAAATTCTAGGACAGGTTTATGTAAAGCAATTAAAAAGGGAGTTAAAAATTGTTAAAAAATTAAACACTAATTACTTTTTTTTCTCCTCTCATTTCTGCTGAGCTGTTTTGGCCGTGGAGCTCGAAGAAAGATATAAAAAGGAGAAAGTTTTGCCTGCTTGCTGTAAATCACGTTCAACAAACGCTTCTCTGCATTTTGCAGCCGAACCCATCTGCTGTCAATTAGCCTAAATCATGCCTTTTCAATTAAACTGGCTTAGGGAAGTCTGGTAGCGAAACGGGTGTGTGAGTGTGTGCGGGAGGGGGCCCTCGAGGTGGTTTGGAGGGCGGGGGAAAGGCGAAGTCTGATTTCAGGCTGCGAGGTGGAAATATCTTTTAAAAGGTGTGATCCTATTTTAGTGTTTTCCATATAAAATGGGGTATTATTTGCTGTGCTGTGGGGAGCAGTGAAGGGTGGAGACAAGGTTGAAGAGGTGAGCCTTGAGGATTGGGAGTAAATTAATTCTTGCGAGCCCCAGCTCCAGGGCCAAGCGGACTGGAGCTGAGCGAGCTGCCTGGCCGGTACGGGGTCAGGGGACCCTGAGACCGCTGTGTTATGGGAAGCTAGGGGGGAGTCGGAGAAATGGCTGCAACCTGGGGCCCGTGGGGTACACAGCCAGAGGCTTCCTTAGAGGGACAGTGGGTTAAATACCGGAGCCGGGTGCCCTGCAGAAACACATTCTGGCAGAGGCCAGTGAGGAAGGAGGGAGGGGAAGGCACTATTGTCTTTCAAAATAAAATGAACTTCCAACACCCTGAGATGGTCTGGGTGTGGTCCTGGAAGGGGGTGAAAGGAGGGTCCAGTCTCTAGGGACCTTGTTGTGGTATCGTGTCTGACTCTATGTTCCTTTTAGAGTCCCCTAGGCCTTGTGGCTCTGTGTCTTGTATCCTGGGGGGAAGGGTTCCCCAGAGGCCGGGGGCCCTGGAGCTGCTGTCACGTGGGACCCCTCTGCGTGCTCGTGTGCCTACCCTTGGCTTCCCAGCCTGTGATGGTCCCAAACCTCCCCAGCTCCTGGCTCCTCCCCAGGTTCGTAAGGTGGGGCTGCCCCTAAGAGATGGGGTGACATTCAGGCTGGTAATTTGGGGCACTTGTGTTTGATTTCATGTGGCCTCCTCTCCCTTGAAGAAGAAAAACATGTTTGCCCTGACTCACCTTGGGATGAGGAATTTGCATTCTGTCCTCCTGCCCCACTCGCAGTGGGAGGGGCAGGGGATGAAGTGTGTGGTCCGCTGACCAGTGTTTATTTTCAATCACCCGGCCCTCCTCTGCTGCTTGTCTCAGCTCCCTCTGCGGGGCCGCCCTGAGCAATCAGCAACCTGCCCGAAGACCTGCTCCTGGGTCAGGGTTTCCAGGAGGGGATTTGGTGAAGGAAGGTCTGGTGACAGGTCTTTGAGATTCAGGTTGGCATCGACGTTAACAATAGGAATAATAGCTAAAATTGACTGAACACTTACAACATTCAAGCACTGGCCTAAACATTTTGCACAGAATCCTTCATTTCATCCTTGCAGTGAAGTTCCATAGCTCTATTTTGCATATGAGGAAACTAAGCCACAGAGAAGTTAAGACATTTGCCCAAAGTCACACAGCTTGTTAGTGCAGAGTCAGAGTTTGAATGCAAGTTGCATGCTCTTGACCCCCGCCCTATACTGCCTTTTAGGGTGAGGTGGCCTCTGAGCACGTCCACACTGTCTGCTGCTGTGCTCCTGGGCTGGGGTTTAGAGGAGGGTGTTGGAGACTGGAGGCCACCATCAGATCTATTTACTGATGATCTTGGGTATGACGAATGGAGTTCTGACTTTGGAGTCGGGCACACGTGGCTTTACATCCTAACTGTGCCACCTGCTGCTTATGTAACCACCACGAAATCACTTATTGTCTTGGCCCATCTGCGAAACGGGGTAAAGCCCGACCTCCCTGGAAGGGTGACCTTTCACATATGCTGAGTGTGCCCAGCGTGGAGAAGACATCTCATAAACGTGGTGTTCTTTGCCTTCCTTCCTGGTGGGCTGATTCCGTGAAGCTTGACCTGGTTTCTTTCTGGCTCTTGCCTTGCGATTTCCTGCAGGATACAGTTACAGGTCTCTTTCCAAGTGATTCACTCCAAACAAGACCCGGGTGGGACGCTGTCCGCAGAGCAGGCCAACACCCCTGCAGGCTGGGCCAGGGTGCCCCAGCCAGGGACTACGACCACGCTGAGCCTTCTTCTCCCCGGGAAAGACCACCTCCAGACCCCGGGGGCCCCTGCCCTTTGTGGCAGCTGGAAGAAGAGGTTGAGGCCAACCTGACTCCTGTCCTCTGTCCACAGCTCCTTCTGTCTGCCTAGCGCCCCACTGGTCGGGCAGAGGAGGGAAGGGCCGCCTGGCTTTGCTCCAGAGCAGCCCAGCAGGCCCAGCCATGCAGGCTGCCCTCGCTCTGAGCCCCTTTAATCCGATGACTGAGTGCAGTGATCCGTGCCTAGGGCTTCCAGGAGCCTCCCCGAGCCAGGCACCAGTGTTCCCAGCCACCTCCGAGGGTGGCGGAGAGGTTGCCGCCTGGCTCCATGGAGCTGGCAGGATGTGGGAGATGGAACCAGGGGCCAGAAGCTTCAGTTGGATGCACAAAGGGGCCCAGTCCCCTGGGAGGTCCTCTCTGGGTCATGGGAAGGAGGTCTGAGCTGACAGTGGGGAAGAGTGCCCAGTGAACACAGGATAGATAAAGCTTGGGGGGCCCCACTCTGCAGGGGCTGCTTCCTCCCTATCGTGGGCTCGCCATCATCATCCTCCCCTAAGCCTGGCACATGGCATCCCCCAGGCTGAGCAGAAATGACTGCATTGTTGAGCCCTGCCCCAGCTCTTGGCCCCCGCTTCCTGTCTTTCTCTTCTCCCCTGACCTTAGGACAATCTGAAAAGTTTTTCTACCCAGCAGAGGTGGGGTGGGGCGGAAAACGTGCTTTTATGCAGGCAAGATCCTGCAGGAGGAGAGCAGGGGCATTGGGGTCGGACGGACCAGTTCTAACCTCAGTGCTGTCACCTGGGCTGGGTGACCTTAGGTGGGTTACTCAGTCTCTCTTAGCCTCAATTTCTTCATCTGTAAACTGAGGACAAATACTTTTCAGCCTGGTTCAGATGATCTGAAATAATGTATGTACACCCCTAGTGCGGCTCCTGGCACGTGTAGCAAGCAGGAGTAAATTGTTCTATGTCCTTCCTCCTCCCCCCAAGTAATTCTGTGCTTTGCACCCATCCACCCGTACGTGGTTGTCACAGACCCTCCTCTGTTGGACCCCATTCCATGGGACCCTATTGGATCCCAGTGACCAGGCTGTGTCTGCCTCCCACCCATCTCAGGAGGAGCCAGGCTTGGCCGACATGCTCCCCAGCCTGCAGTTTAGTCACAGGATGGGGTTGCAATCAGACTCAGAGCCGCTGGTTGCACTGTCCCAGTGGCTGGCTAGGAGGTGGCCCTCTTCCCTGTGCACTGACACAGTCTCTGGGCACAGCTGACCTTTAACGTGATTGTGGAGAGCAGCTCTGCATCTGCAATAACACCATTGGCCTTGGGGTTTGTGCTGTGTCTCATCCTCTGGGAAAATAGCCAAGCCAAATCGGCATCTCACTCTCCAGGCCCCGGGGAGCCAAACTTCGGTGGCCTATCTGCTGGTCCCCAAGTCCCCGCACCCTGAAGGCCACTGTCCTTAGTAGGGCACATCTGGGGTTCATCCCTCTGGCCACCACACTGCTCTCATGAGGAAGGCTCTCATCATAATGTTCCCTGCTGCCTCTGCTTCCTGGTTCTAGGGAAACCCTGACGCCAACCCGGGAGAAAGGACAGACCCGCTACTGGCTTGGGGGCGGGGTCCCTGGAGACCCTTGTAATATTCCCGGGAGACTGTACCTATTGGCATGAACTTGGATGCCCAAACTGACCCAGCAGAGCCCTGATAGGAAACAGAATCTGTTCAGAGAGCCTTTCCACTTCAGCATCACCTCCTCCAGGAAGCCTTCCCTGAGTTATATGTTTAAAAATTATTTTCCTGGGTTTAGTTTGCCCTATGCTTCCCCCATCATGTGAGTCAGTTTAAATGGTAACTGTTTTCTTGTCTGTTTAGTCTACTAAGCCATGAGTTTCTTGAGGGTAGAGACTTATCCCAGGTGCCTAACACAGTCCTTGGCTGGAGCGGGGAACTCAACAATGCCTGTTGAATGGATACATGGGAGGGGTTGGGGGAGAGGTCACCATGGTGGACAGGACGGGTTTTTAGAGTGAACCAGGTACCCTCATGTCCTCCAGAAGCTCACCTCCTGGTAGGCAGAGTCCTGTGTTTGGCTGCACAGGGCTCAGATATCTGGGAGATTTACCTGTGATGGGAAGCACAGGGGGGCAGAGTACGCAGCAGTCTTGTGCTAAGACTGCTGGCTGCCCCCACGGGAGGAGCTGACGTGGGGTTAGAAGCCACGTGGCAGGACAAATGCCGGGTTTCTAAAGCGTGCAGAGAATGGGGCTTAGTCTGGCCAGAAAGCAGCTCTGCCCACAAGCTCAGGAGAGCAGGAAGGCTGTGGGTGGGAGGAGCGGATGGGCGATGCGGTGTGGCCACACCTTCCAGCACAGCTAGCCGTGAGTCAGGCTCCTGCTCTGCTTTAAAGGGCAAAAATGAGAAGCATAGTTAAGTTACCAGGTCTTAGAGACACAAACACTACGTTGGAGTCGAGAGGTTGGGAATTGAGGCCCTCTGCCAGCAGGCCCCGGTCTTTGGGGTTTTTTGTATCCTGAAGTGGAGGATTTGAGCTGGTAAATCTCTTGGGAGGCTCAGACCACAGTGTGGGAGAGCCAGTGGCAGCTGTCAAAAAAGGACCATCCTGGGGTCCAGGGGCCTGAGGCTAGTGAAGGCTTTGCCCCTCCATCACTGGGTGGCTCTAGGGTCGTCCTTCAACATTTCTGAGCCTCACTTATTTATTACAATTGAATATTCTGCCTCACGTAGCTTCCAGAGTTGGCATGACAGTTATGTCAGATGATATACGTCTGAAGTATCTTCCAAAAAATACGCTAAAAATGTCAGGTGCTGTTGGTATTTGTTTCAAGTGGTGGTTAGCAGAGCTCAAGTGAGCTCAGCCTTGATCACCCAACCATCACCTTTAGCTGAGTTCTCTGGAACTTTCTCTAAATCAAGAAATTGGTTTTGCCTGTTTGTTTTGGCTTCAGATGGACACAAATGCCTCCTGAGAGGCGGAGAGCCTCCTGGCAGCCAGGCCACTGCCCAGGACGCCTGGCCTGGACACTGCCTCCAGGAAGTTGGGGCTCTTGTGACCGGTGACACTGCATGTGACTTCTCTGCAGAAAGTGGGTGGACGTGGAGTTTGGCAAGCTTGCTGCACCATCGACCTTTCCAGCTCCTCCTGCACAAAGCCTGGTCCGTCCCCCTAGGGGCGAAATGGTCGCTTTGAGCTGGGCCAAGTCGTTGTTGAAACTGACAGAGCCCTTTTCCTCGGTGGTTCTGCCCTCTCCCACATCATAGTGAAATACCATGTAAGCCAACAGCATTCTCTCCCCAGGGCCCTGTCTGAGCCCAAACCCTTAATTTTAGAGTATTGTTGACTATTTATAAAGAACTATTATTTTATACATTCAACTTGAATGTACCCTGTGAGCCAAGATATAGAAGTTGATGAGTAAATTAATGTAAAACTTATGAAGAACAACAGGCTTATGTTTCATCTCAGGGTCTGAGAAATATGAACTTGGACATAAAATGTAATGTAGCAGAGGGATTATAAGGCGAGGCTCTAAAATCCATGGACATTTTCAGATCTTATTAGTCCCTACACTTTCTTATTTCTGGAGGCCCTGCCCTTCATCTTATCAAAAGTGTTAAAATACACCCACACCCCACATTAAATATAATTTTATGGGGGAAAAAAGAATGAGGAGGCCTTTATAATTTTTTATAACTTTGAGATTTAAGAAAAAGGATTTATTCTTGTGATTTAAACTTTATTATATTCGTTAATAACTATTTGAGAGTTGAAGTAAATTGGCCACTGGCCAGTTAACGATGTTATTTGGAAGATATTTAACTAAACATTTGGTAAAAATAGGTTTTGTAGTTCTTTATATTCTGGAGCCAATACTTGTTTTTCTTCAAGGGTTCAGAGGTTTTCATGGGCCCATGAAAAGCCTGTAGGCTTTAGTCATGGTGACTATATTGCCTGAAAAAAGCAAAAGTCTTGCTGGAGTCAGAGGCCCTGGTTTGATTCCTGGCTTTGTAGAAACGAAGTGTCACTCACTGTGTGACCTCTCTAAGCCTCACTATCTCCATCTGTAAATGGGGCTAATCCTTGCAGGATGTTTGGTCCTGTCTAAAACATCCAGAAGGCATTTGCTCCATGCCAAAAGTCCTTGACACTTGGTCCTGTTGGCTAATCAGGCTAATTTGTTCTCACCTTTCATATGATTGCTGTGACAATTAACTGAGATAATAAATGAAAGCACATAGCCCAGAGCCCGATTCCTACATAGACAGCTGTCTCGTTAAATATGTTAGCATTAAAAACCATATAAACAAAAGACACTTGATTCTCTAGTTGGAAAAAAAGTCAATTTGGATGATTTTCTCCTATTCTCTAGTTAAGATCCTGAAAGCTCAGACTAAAAAAATATATATGGTAATTATCAGGGATTTTATTCATTAAGAAGTCAGAATAATTTCACCATGTCCTAGGTTTACCTTTACATTTTCCATGATAAAAAGTTTAGCCCAGGGAATTAATGATAGAAACAATATTTGATGGAGAGGGAAAGGTTTTCCGTCTGCTTGAGGGAACAAGCTTTCCAAGCCCTTAGAAACATCTACTTGGAAACAATTAGTGTGTTAATTAGGGAGGATTCTTATCAGATCCCGCAGAGCCTCCTCTTGGCCATGCCCTCTTAGACAAGGTACTCTATAGTTGGAAACTATACAAACATGCTGGTCTCCGGCAGCTTTCTGTAACTGATGGTTTTCACTAATTCCCACCAGCCTTCCCCCCTGAGTTTGACCTTGGGGGCTGTGTGGAGGTGGATCTTGGTGGGTGGTGTCATGGGAGGCCCCAGGAGGCCCTTCCCCAAGCACATGATGAACACACATGTGACATGAGTCACGCCCTCATGACTCCAGGTAGTTTACCCAACGTGATATTTGGCAGTCATATTTCTTGTCTTTCTAATTGGAAGGGCAAAGAGGCGGACTGATGGATGGGAAGCTGCAAGCTGGAAAATCTGTGGGCATTTCAGAGGAGGTACTAACAGCCACATGGCGCTGCTTCAGTCAGCTCGGTTTCTGCCTCAGGGCCATGTGCCGAGGTTGTCTCTTGGTACCCTAGAGGCACATCACAGTCTTGATGGTATAAGATGCATTGGAGTTCGGGGCACCTAAATTCCAGCTTGGATTCTGTTAATAATAAGCTGTCCCTATGACTATGGATGTTAGGGTTTATAGCATATTGAATTCAAGAATGATATATTGGGGGAAATTAGATATTTTCAAAGAGCAAGCTCTAAATAAATGGAGTTTCGTTTGACTTTATTATCTGGTTAAAAGAGTAAATGTAAGCTGGATAATAGTCTTGTTTGGCAGATTCCCAGATGATTAAAAGACCATACTCAAAGTATCAATCACTTGCTCATTTCAAATCTTGTTGTGCCAAAGGTCTCCATCCTCGTCTACATTTTTATCAGTGACCTGACTAAAGATCAAGAAAGACTCAACATGATACTAGGCTAGGAGCAAAGCCGATACGATGGATGCAAAAGCGTTAGGATCCCTGATAATCTCCATACACCCAAATACTCAGCCAAACCCAACAAGATGGAAGACTTTCAACTATTACTGTTCAATTTCATGTGGTTTCAAATTCAGAAGCACGAGGACTAGATTAGAGAGCCCTCGTTGGCAGCAGTTCACATGAAAGAGATATAGAGGTTTTAGTTGACCACAAACCTAATAGGATCCAACAGTGTGACTGTTGCTAAAAACGCTAAAATCCTTGTAGGCTGCCTTAATGGACATATGGTGTCCAGATCCAGGGAGGTGATGCTACAGGGTCTTCTGGCCTGAGCAGGCCATGTCTAGAGGAGTATCAATTCTGTTGAACACAAGAGAAAAAAAAATGACCACTGGGGGCATGAAATGGAGGAACAGCTGAAGATATTGAAGTGGATTACTGGTATAGTAGAGACCCAGTAGATGCTCTCCATCTCATATTCTCTTCCTAGGCACAGTGGAAGTCAACGTTTACCAGCCTCTCCTGTAGTTAGTTTGGGCCTGCATCTGACTAGCTTCTGGGTGAGGGAATATGGATAGAGCTGATGCACTCCATTTCCAGTGCCCTGTAAAATGTCCTCATGATGCTATCTATGTGCTTGCTCTTTTCCTTCACAGGCCCTAAGAGTATGGCAGAACAGCAAGATCAAAGAGCCTGGCATCCTGAATCATTTGGAATCCCACTTGGAAGGCTCCGTGTCAAGCATCAATTTGGCCTGTGACAAGAATAAAAAATAAACCTTTCTTGTGTTAAACCACTGAGATGCAGGGAGTGTTTTGTTACAGCAGCTAGCATTAATTACCCTGATTACTCTCATGCAGCTGTGGAAAAGAAAATCCAAGGGAGATAAAATGGTTATGTACTAATAATATGTGTGGCAGATTAACCCATTGAGATACCACCTTGTTCTCACAACTACAGGACACTTAAAAGAATGAAAAGGTGATTTCATCCTCCTGGAAATATTCCTGGAGAAATGGCTTCTGTATGAGCAATTATAACTCTCTCTCTCCCTGAATGCCTTCTCCAGTAATAGTTATTTTCTTTTGAATGATCTAATCATACTTCCCCCACTTGCTAGTTATGTGACCTCCAGCAAGTTGGCTATTCTGTGCCTCAGTTTCTTAATCCATAAAATGGGCACAAAAGTAGTACCAACCTCATGGATTTGTTGTGAGAGTTGAGTCAATCATACAACATACAATAGTGCCTGTTTGACTTAGTTTTTTTTTTCTTTTTAAGAGGCTGTCCTCAAGAAACTCAGGTCTTTGGAAGGTTAGGCAGATCAAATTCTCAACAAATGAGAAAGAGACAGGTTTTGGTTTTTCCATAGATGATGAAGTCAAGCCCTGGCCTGTCCTTCAGTGCCTTGGATGGGGGAGGGTGGTGACCGCAGGGATTCCTGCAGGAGAGGAGTGGTGGGGGGAGGAAGGGGCTAGATGTTCAAGTGCAGTGGTGGATCTCCTGTTCCCTGGGGAGGACCCGGCAGGAGAAGCAGCGTCTGACAGCTGGGAAAGGACCAACTCTTAACCCGAGTGTTATGAACCTGAAGGTGGACGCCTTCTGATGATGGAGGCCACCATCTGGACTGCAAGGACCAGATTCTCCTCTGTGTTCCAGGGGCCACATGAGCCTCCGGGGTTGGAGAGAATATCTGTGAAGGGAGCTACTGGGAGGTGGTGGGGATTACCCATCCCTGGGGCAGATTAGCATGCAGATATGAGGCAATTGTGTGTTGCTGAGAGCAAGAGCCTCCTGTTCTCCGCCACCACCCCCCACGCCCCCATGCCCCTGCCTCATAACTGCTGTGTGTCCTTGGAAAGCCGCTTAACCTCTCTAGGTTTCACTTTTCTCATCTGTAAAATGGGGCTGACAATACCTGCTCTGTCAGTTCCAAGAGGAGATGACATTAAGTGAGACTGCAGAGATGGAAGACTTCTGCAGACCCACTCGTCAGTCACAAAGTGCTACCCTAATGCAGGTGCCTCTAGTTCTGTTTTAGCTCAGAAGGAATTCCTAACCTCTGACGTGGACTCCTGGCACCTGGGATCTGGAAGTGATGAACTAGAGGCCGAGGATGCAGGAGAAAAGACGAGTTCTTGCAAGAGTGGAGATGGAACCAGGCATGCTCCAAGGTCCTTTCCAACCCGGAACGTTCCTTGGGGAGTATTTTCAGGGCAAGAGCCTTTGAAGGGGCTGCGGGCACGGGGCCAGGTCCCAGCCCTGTTCCGACAGCACCGGGCTGCACTGCAGTTCTGGGCCTTTCCCTGCCTTTCCCTGCAAGTGGGGCTGCGCTCCTCGCACCCCTCAACCAGCAGGGTGGGCGGGCGGGGGGATGTCGGGAAGGGGAGAGCGCGGGCGCCTGAGCATCTCACGTAATAATTCAGGCCTGCCTACAGCCCTGTGAGGTGTTTCACACTCTGCAAAGGCAGATAATGAAGCATTCTTCCAAAATGAGAGAATGCCCCTTTTCTTTGCTTTTTTTTTTTTTTTCCTTTCCCAATAAAATAATTAAACTGGGATTTCCGGAGGCCTGACACCTCGCAGCCCTCACAGTTTCTGCGGGGAGGGAGAGGGGAGCATAGAGCTTTGGTGGGAGGGGGAAAGAAAAAGCTGGGCTGGGAAGGGGCTCGGCTGGTGAGAGAGAGCAGGCCTACTGAGAAGGGTGTTGGGGTCTCAGAGGGCACAGGGGAGGGGGCCTGCTGATTTCTCACCACCCCAGATGACATATGACTTAGCACGTCCCCAGGTCCCCAGGGCTGCAGCCGGCTGTGTACTTCTAACATGTGTTTGGTATTATAGATGTTTTTATAATAATAACTGTGGTCTTGAAAGGGCCTAAAATTAATTAAAATGCAGCACTCTGCCACATTTTACGTTATTATCATAGGAATGCTCGCTGGGAAAGGACCTCGCTTGGGGAGGAGGTCATCTTGCCCATCCCCCCCGCCTCCGGCTGGGTCTATACCCCGGTTGGCCCTACCGCCAGCCTTAGAAGAGAGTCTGCAATCTTAAAAGTTAAAATTCTTTCTTTTGAGGAAATTTTTCTTGGTGTTTGAACGACAGGAAGTAGGACAACGCAAACATTCAGATGCTGTGCTTAAAATTGCAGAATGGCACTGAGGAAGCCCCCACCAGTCGTGTTTATCAAACTCTGCTGCAAGCTCTCCTCTTAAGGCACCTGCCGGCAAATATCCCTGGGTTCAGGGGTGTACAATTTGGCTCTTGATTTAGGGCAGCGTTTCTCAAACTCCACCTGGCACAATTGATATCTGGGGCCGGATCATTCTATGTGGTGGGGGCTGTCCTACGCATTAGAGAATGTTGAGCAGCACCGCTGGCCTGTGCCCACTAGATGTTAGTAGCACTCCCACCCGCCGCCGTGTGACAACCCCAAATGTGCCCAGATATTGTCAAATGTCCACTAGAAGGAAGGCAGGATTGCTCCTGGTTTTATAGGCTCTAACTTTGGGATCCCTAAGGGGAGGAAGGGGCAAGGTAAGCTCTTCTTCCAGATCAACATTGAAAATTCCTTAATTCCTTAACGGGCCTTGCCTTAGGTTCATTCTGAGATCACTGAAGTAAGGAAAAAGCCGAGGAAGAAAATTCAGAGAATCTGGGTGGGGCCCGGGATTTGCATTTCTGACATGTTCCCAGGGAGAGCTGAGGCTGCTGGTCCAGAAGCCCACCTGGAGAACCCCTGCTCCTGGGCAGGCTCCCTCACCCTCGGCACTATCAACATTTCGGGCCGGATCATTCTGTGTTGTGGCCTGTCCTGTGCACTGTTGGATGTTCAGCAGCATCCCTGGCCTCTACCCATTAGATGCCAGTAGCACACCCCCTCAAATTATAAAAACAAAAAAATGTCCCCAGACATTACCAAATGTTCCCTGGGGGACCATTGCCTCTAGTTGAGAACCACTGATTTAGGGAAAGTGTCTCTGGAACTCCTGCCCGGGTGTCCAGGTGGGGAGAAGGCTGTTCCATGTTTCCAGAAATCGTGCTCTCCCCCTCCCACCCCAGCTCCAGGGCAGCAGCTGTAATCCAGGGAGTAGTGACATGCCAGTGTGTCACCATTACTCTTGAAGAGGGGAACAAGTGACTTGCTATGAATAACATCCTGAGGTTTGTGAGTCATTCACTTTTTAAAACAAATCAGAGCAGGTACTAACATAGCAACATCGCTTTCACTCTCTGGCAGCCCAATTCGGTTTTCCGAGTGGCCAGAATTGGCCATTCCCCCAGGCCTGTCTCATTGAGGTCACAGCCCAGATTGGGTAGGCAACTTTTGCTAATATGCCCTGAGTAATGTCACGATTACAAATTATTGCCGTCTTTTATTGTTTCATCACATGTGGGTTTGTCCATGGGACCGTGCTGCATACAGGACTGCCATCCTGGCTCCACTTAGAAGAGAACCTGGACTCCATGGTGTGGGTACCAGGTGCTGTTGGCCCTGTTGGCTCAACTCTCATCACTTGCCACTATGCTCCTGTCACTCACTACTGAGCTCCAGGCACAGTCGCCCCTTTCTCTACCCTAACGTGCTTCTCCTGCCCCACACGGCCTGGAACCCTTTCCCTGATCCTCCTCCTTCAAGTCTCAGCTCCAATGTCACCTTCTCAGAGAAGGTGGGTACACTTGACATCTAGCTTACGTTGTCCTCTCCTGCCAAGTCAGCCTCTACCATATTGCTCTGTTCTCTTTCCATGGCACGTGTCACCACCTGCAATCGCCCTGTTCATGTGCCCCTCAAGTACGGGGTGTGTTTCCCTGGAAGCAGATGCTGAGATGGTATTAGGGGTTAATTGGGGAGTAATACCTATAAAAGAAAAGAGGAGGAAGCAGTCTTGGGCAGGAGGGGCCATCAGAATGTGAAGCCCTGAAAAGTCTCTGCCAGCCCAGGAGGTGCTCCGGAGCAGAGACTGGCCATCGGAGAAATCCCCTGTGGATGGAAATAGCTTGGCCCTTGGCCCATCACCTTGCTCAGTCATTGGCCAGGAGCTGCCCCAAGAAGAGCATGGCCTCAGCTTGAAAGCTGAAGAGAACCTTGGAGACACTGGTGGCTGAAGGCTGTTGGCCAGTCATGATCCTCTCAGCCAGGCAGTGAGTCCTTTCTTGAAGGTGGATCCGAGTGGCACATCTCTGTGTCTGCCTTACTGGGCTAGCGTGTCCATTCTCCAAGAGCAAGTATCTTGTAGATCTTTCTTGTGGCTGATCCTCATCCTCTAGAACAAAACCTGGTGCATGATAGATGCTCAAACAATATTGTGGAAAGATAAATGCATGTTTTGGGGAAAGAGAGGCAGAGAACGACTGCTCCAAGGTATCTTCAACTATTTTTCACCCTACAATGCTTCCAAGGTTTTAAAAGCTAAAAAAATCACTGTGTTGGGGCATCCTGTTACTTGCCTCTTGTAGGGTTGGAAGACATTGGCTGGGTGACATCTCTTGGGCTTGCTATGTAAGTTAGGGGTGATGTAGGGTGGGGAGGGGGAACAGCAGCCCAGGGGATCCCGGAGGAAAAGGAAAACAGAACTATCAGCTGGGCCAAAGGCACATACCAGGGGGCCGTGTGTACCTGTCAAACTGGAGTGGTTATCTGGTCTGGCAGAGCCCAGCACCTTGGGTGGCCAAACAAACCTCAGATATGGTGTTCCCAGAGACTGGGCATGGGAGAGATTGTCCTTGCCTGGCTTAGCCTTTCTCCTGCCCCAGCAGTCTCCTGTGCCAATGGATTGGTCTGGGATGGACTTGTCACCGGAGCTGCTGTCCTTTTACGGGGCATATCGAAGCCCAAGATTCTGGGAGAAGAGGCCCAACTGTGCAGCATCCTGTACTCATGCAGCACGCAGTGATGCAGAGGAATCTTCCTGGGTGGCAGAGATGCCTGTGGGCAGGTGCCCAGGGCCCTGTGCGTAAGGAGGGGAGGGCATAAACTCTGTGCACTGTGAGGAGAGGAAAGTGTGTGTGTGTGTGGGGGGTGGGGAGGGGTTCTGTCCTGGAGAGATGCCTGGCTCAGAGAGCAGGTGTAAGTCTCTTTACAAACTCAGAAATGCAAGAAACACAATTTGATTTTTTATAACTCCGTGCTACCAGGGCATTTTGGGATTCCCCCTACCCTTTCCATTGGAGTTGCATCGAATGTCAGGGGATGGGGAAGGCTAACAGGATGTGTGGCATTAGGCGGCCGGGCAGCAGGCTCTGTCTGCGTCATTTGTCCACACTGGACTCCTGTGAGATGTCCAACAACTTATCAAGAGGTCCTTGACCATTAGTCTACACTGGTCACTGCTGAGTTGTCTTTTGTTCCCAACCAGGGACCCTCCAGGGCCACGCACTTCCAGCTGCCGCTTCAAGTCTCCTTGGTGTCACCCCTTACTTGGTTCCCAGAATAGACTCACTCTCTGCCTGGTGTCTGGCTCCCTTTCTCCCCCAACACAGGGAATCTTTCTTAGTCTGTATCTAAGAGCCAGTTTGTTCTTCTTTCTCGTATGTTCTCCCAAATTTGTTGTATTTGCTATACAGTTCCAAAGCCTTCTTTGAAGCTCAAAAACCAAAATTATTTCTTTGATTTTTGCTGTATTGTCCATTCTCTAATGCAGTGGATTCAACAGGGCCTCATTAACGAGCTGAGGAAAGGCCAAAGAATGTAAGGACACACTGTAGGGGGAGGCAGGAGTGTGAGCACTGGTTAATATTTCAAAAACGTTATCCCACCACACTCGCTTTGAGCTTGTCCTGTTTAGAGCCCTGCTCCTTTCCTGCCTCATCTGAAGGCTCTTTCCCTTTTTCGTACAAGTTGGACCAGCCCAGCTTGGAGAACTAAGCAGTTGGTGCCCTCTTCCATCCTCAGTGGTCGCAAAAACGCAGTCAGGTCGTGACGGAGGGTGAGTCTTTCCATTCCTTTCCATCAGCAAGTCCTTCCTTTGCGATGGCCAGACTCCCCTGCATTGAGTCAGGAGGCTGGGGAAACTGACCCAGAGCTGGGAGGAGCGGGACAGCCCAGAGAACAGAAACACACCGGGCGACGCCATTTTGGGATCTCAGAAGCCATTCAACCCAGTTTCCCTGAATCCACGTCTAGGGAGTGTGCTGATGTGGACAGAGCAAGGGCTCCAAACTGAGAGTGACCCAGCTTTAAATATCAGCCTGGCAGGTTAGTAGTGATCCTGGGAAACCTATTTCCTTTCCCTTTGTCTCCGTCTCCACATCTTTAAATGGGCATAGTAATTGTGAAGATAAACTACAGTGATGTTTATAAAGCCCTTAGAACAGTGTTTAGCCTGTCTATTCACGATCAATTACTATTTGTTCTCTCCTCTTTCTCCTAGGCAGTCCACAGATGAAAGAGCAGCTCTCCTCTCTATGGTCCTGAATATTTAACGCTGAGAATTCACGGGGCACTCAACCCCCCAAAACTAAAACCAAGCAAGTGCAGAGGAAGAATTACTCAGACCTTTCTACCCGTTCTTTCTCAGCTCTAATACCTGGGAAGATGGGTATGCGAGCATTTCATCTTGGCATAGACCCTAACATAACGTGACTCAGTCTCTTGCAATGCCCTGCATTTCTGGGGCACTTATTTCATAGCTGATAGTCTTCACTGGTAAGACATGTTTCCTTATTCCATATCAATTTCTCCAGCTGATTGGCTCCATTCCATTTCCTCTTGTTATGGGTGCCCACCTAATAGAAGGACAGCTATAGCACTTTAGAAGGAAATGCATAATAAAATTCTTGCCGTTAAGTGAAGTCACCATATATTGGGAC
The DNA here is from genome assembly GCF_057802395.1 of Ceratotherium simum simum. Lineage (NCBI taxonomy): Eukaryota > Metazoa > Chordata > Mammalia > Perissodactyla > Rhinocerotidae > Ceratotherium > Ceratotherium simum. The sequence continues at coordinate 53,515,307 of NC_141915.1, read as the reverse complement.
CAAAAGTCTACAGGAAGGACGGTGGGGAGGGATTTTTTTAAGCCATGGAGGAAGCATTTGTGGTCACAACTACAGCTTCTTCTAGGCATAAAGCTGGGTTCTACATTCTTCTGAAGTCAGATGATTTCTCAGCTTTTGTGCACTCTTGGTTCAAGGTCACTGCCAAGAGCCCTTATGCTCTGGAGGCAAATGAGAAGTGCTGGGATTTCAAAGGAATGGCTGTCTTTGTGAGAGAGGAGAGCTCAGAGCCTAAGGCCTTGGCAGAGCAGGGCCAAACCACAATGGGGTCACTTGTGTGCAAGACCATCTTCCTGTTTAGGGCAGAAGGGCCCAAATAAAATGTGTATTGCACATTACATTCCTCAGACGTGAGTCTTTGGTTGAGGAATGAGGGTTCTTGGCAACATTCCTTGGGAATTGAGTTATCTTTATTCTGACTCAGAGAGTTGGGGCTGAGCAGGGCATAGGGGAGAAAAGGGGCACTGGACGAGGTGAAAATCTCTGTTGCTTATTGTTGCCTTTACCCAGTTACCTGCCCCTTGTCTGGAAGTGATGACTCAGCAATATTGCCTGTGGGTCCAGCAGTGTGGATTTCACTTACTGTCCTTGGGCCACTCCAGTGGGGACCACGGGCAGAGGAAGTGTTAAGGATTGGCCCATTTTTGCAAAGCTGTCTTACGTTCTTCGTGCCAAGTAGAAGAGGCAATAGCTGCAGAGAAATCCCTGCAGGCTCAGCACCTGCCACAGTCCTTCAGAGTTGGCTGTTTCCTCCTGCCAATGAGCTGATAGCTGTCGCCAATGGGTACCAACCGTGGAAAGGGCTCAAGGCTCAGACGGAGGTTTAGACTCACAGTCATGGCGGTTAGAGTTGAAAGGCACCTCGGAAATAATTAGGTCCGCTCGACACCCTCATCTTACACATCAAGAAATCAGGGGACTGGGGTGGGAGGGCGCTCAAGGGCACGGAACCAGTTAGTGATATAGAGGAGAGTGGAGCACCGACTAATAGATACGTGCATATCCAGAGGGATGTGAGATGCTTGAGTTAAACATCTAGTTGTGATCACACAGGTCTTCCCTCATTGGAATGGACAACCGTGCGTGTGGAATTCCCCCGTTTGCCCCTCTCCATCCTACACCCTGCCCCATCTGCTCTGTGCCCCAGGAGACTATCCTGTATGAACTGCATCAAAAGGCTCCCTGTTCCTCTGGCTTCCCATTGGCTCTGGACAAGGTGAGTTTTCGTGGAAGATGGGAGAGAGGGAAGAGAGTGAAGCTGGGTGTTCACCACCCCCTCCCCATTCTATCCCCCTGTGTGTTCGTTGACAACTGAGCCCCTATGGATGGTGCCATCCCTCATGATTTCCCTACACCTGCCCACACACTGTAAAACAATCCCTTTATTAACTCATCTCAAATTACCTAATTTGAGTGTGTCATCCATTTCCTGCCAAGACCCTGACTGACACAATTACTGAAAGGTAAATGCAAGAATTTAAAAATTGCAATGGCATTTACTGAACCCTTTTGCTTTCACATTCCTTAAGAGTAAGCTAAGCTTTTGAGGGCCTCACCCAGGAGAATTTGGGGAGTCAAGAGGATGGACAACATTGAGATAATCACGGGAACTAGCAAAAGCTCTCCACTTTCTTTTGTGTTTCCTTTTATTATTATTGTTGTCATTGTTATTAAAATTATACAGGTGACACGTGACTACATTCTGGTTGCCAACAAATAAAACAATACGAGTGTTTATAGGTTGAATAATTCAATCTCTCCTTGTGCCACCACCCACCTCACTCTTCTGCCTTCAGCCTAGTGCACTTTCTTTTAGTCTTTCTTTCTAGATATTTTTGTATATATACACACATATATATGCACAAATATAGATCTTATAAAATGCAAATTTGGCTCATAGCGTATGCATTGTTCTGCCATTCTCCCTATCATATATGGATACCCCATTCTGTTTTAACTGCTGCATGATACTCCATAGCCTGTATACATAATAAGCTATTTAACCATTTTGTGGATATATAGGTTTTCTGTAGTTTTTCACTGTTACACAAAAGATTACAATAAACATTCTAAGACATACTCTCATACACACATATGCACTCCAAAGTGGGTATTTGGGATAGATACCTAAACATAGAATTAGGTTAAAGAATATAATTTAAACTTGGAGATCTGCCCAGTTGACCCCCAAGAAGGCCGTGTCAACAGTGGGTGAGAGTCCCTTTTCCTCACACTCTCCCCAACTCTGTATAGTATCAACCTGCTTAACTATTGCCAATCAGGTGGAAAAATAAAGAAATACTTTTTAAAGTGTTGAATTCTGTTATTAATATGAGACTGGACATCTTTTGCTGCTTTTTGCCATTTGGATTTCTTCTGCAAATTTTGTTTGCTTTTCTGCAGTTGTTGCCTTTCTCCAGGGTGGCTGTCTTTGACCCTATTATCTTCAGATGTGGAGATAAGTATACGTAATCCTTGGGCTGTTCTTTGCAGTTGTATCCAAATTCAAAGCATATGATTTTTCCAGAGATTTTCAGCAAGTCTCCAAAGAGAATCAAGATTAAGAAATGAAGGAGGAAAAGCCAAATCTTAAAACACGTGGATCATCTATCCCCTCATATCTCATATAATTTGATACTCTACTTGATATATTTAATTACAGATTCTATCTATCTCTATCTATCTATCTATCTATCTATCTATCTATCTATCTATCATCTATCTATCTATCTATCTATCTATCAATCATCTATCTATATCTATATCTATCTATATCTATCTATATCTATCTATCTATCATCTATCTATATCTATGTATCTATGTATCTATGTATCTATGTATCTATCTATCTATTTACTTTTTGAATTTGCTCTGATGTTCTCTGCCATTTTCTTGGGGCACAACCGTCCCTGAAGGCATTAAGGGACGTGTCCTCAAGGACCTGTGGGGTGACAATCATTGATGAAGGTTGGAGAACATTCCATATACCCTACTGAGGCACCAAGAGGAAAAACGACCTGCCTGAAGGACCACCACCCACTAATGGTGGAGCTGGACCTTAAACCCAGGTCTTCTGACTCTCAGGCCAATGCCCTTTCCATGATGCTGGGTTAATTTTCTCAATTTTATTCTGTTCTACTCAAGAGGCATTCCTGGGCACCTACTCACACCAGCAGCTCATGAAGCGGGGCTGGCAATTTAGATATGAATATAATTCCTCCCTCAACAAGCTGTCCCTTGAAGGGAGAACTTTGCGCTCTTGTATGGGAGGATGGCAGAGCCTGCAAAATGGCTTTGGAGCTTCTCCTCTGTGAGATCGTGAAGGCTAGTTTTCTGTGCCAGCTTGGCCAGGCTCTAATACCTAGTATTTAATCAAACACTGATCTCAATGTTACTGTGAAGGTATTTTGTAGATGTGGTTAATGCTGACCATCAATTGACCTTAGGTAAAGGAGATCACACCTGACAGTGTGGGTGGGCTTAATCCAATCAGTTGAAGGCCTCCAGAGCACAAACCGAAGTTTCCCAGAGCAGAAGAAATTCTGCCTGCAGACTGAAGCATCAATTCCTGCCTGAGGTTCCAGCCTGTTTGCCTGCCCTATGGATTTTAGACTTGCCAGCCCTACCACTGCATGAACCAATTTCTTAAAACAAATCTCTATATATATGTGTATACATGTCTATATGTATATCATATATATATACACATATGTATATCATATATATATATACACATATGTATATTTCTCCTACTGGTTCTGTTTCTCTGGAGAACCCTGACTGATTTAGAGATTTACTCTCTTGCCCATGTTTAAATTTTAAGAGCAGGAAACTGGAAGACCCCAAGGCTGCTGAGGCTGCAGAGTAGAAACTCACGAGGCCAGTCTGGACTATGTCCTGCCTGCTGCTTCCAGAGACACCTCCCTGCTCCCTTCCCTACACTCAGCCGTATTCGGCCCCCGAGTTTCCACCTGGCTGGTCCCTGGTCCTCCTCTGTCGGTGAGAGAGCTCCTCTTCAATCCTGTCTGGTGTCAATGAATACCATCCCCATGACAAGTCAGTTTCGTCATTTTGCAATCCTTGTCATCTGCAGGGAAACATACCTCAACAGCCTGCCACCTCTGGCTTCTTCCAAGTCACTAGCCCCAGGAGTCTGCCCAGCTGCCTCGATTGGGTCAACTGCTGGCATTCCCCACTGGTGACAACTTCTCTTCACAGGTGCTTGTGCAAGGTGAGATCAGAGGTTGCACGTCAGGTGAGAGGAAAAGGAGACAGCCACTCACCATCCTCATTTCCCCACTGAACCGTCAAAACAGACATGGCCACCTCTCATTGCCGCAAAATGAGAAGGAAAAAAAAAAAAAGTATCTTGGAAGAGATGTGCCCCATTAAAAAAACAAGTAATAAAAGGCAAACCTCTTAGGCCATGTCGCTTTGGGGTAAGGAAGAGGTGGAGACCTCGCCGGGGCCTCCAAAGCTTCCTGCTTTCAGGCAAGCGGGAAGCATAGTGCAAACATCCTTCTTCATTTATGGTCTTTGTTCTTGCTCAGCCAGTGTGCTGTTCAACAGGGTGGCCTTTCAGACGCATGCTCCCATCTGCGTTATCTGCTCCAGATCAAAAGAGAAAATGCATGAGAATGTGCTCGGAAGGCCTGGTTACCGCACACATGCCAGTTATAATCATAATCATAAATGCTTGGGCTGGGACCTCTCGGAGAATCTAGGATTGTGTCTCTTTCCCCAAGATCTGTCTCCTCCCCTGTGCTCAGGCCAGCCAACACTCTCTGCATGTTAACGGGGCAGACATTAAGCTGAGCACTGGGGGGACTCATTCCCCAGTGGGTCCCTTGATGAATGGAGTTAGAGAATGAGAGTTTCCATTTCTCCCAGAGAGCACGGTAACTGAAGAATTCATTCATGCAGCCTCCTTGGGCACCCACTTTTCAAATTCTGTTTGAGAAGCTGCTGCTGCCTTCTCCCCCCACTCCCCACAAGATCCAGAAAATGTATAACCCTACCTCCCCATTTGCCCAAGACGGTCCCAGTTTACACAGGTTTTCCCAGCATAGTTATTAATAGCATGTTCCCATTCTCAAGAGCATCCCAGTTTGGGTGATAAGTTCTACGAGCTTCCTCTCTATAACCCTTCCAGGCAGCCATGAGAAAGTCAATGACCTTTTCTAGGAGCTAAGACAGGGCTTGGCACCGAGAAGGACCCTCGGAAATGCTGACTATTGAACCAAATTGGCAATTTGATTATCTTGGGGATTTGAAGCCTGTGAAAAGTACGCGGCAGGGATCTGGGAACTATTGTGTTAACTCGAGTGACGACTGTGCAGGAAGAGTAGGCGGGTGACCAAGGGTGCACGGGGGCTGCATTTGCACCATATCACTACGTGAAAAATTAGCCCAGCTTTTAAACACCAGAGCGAGGTGCTTGATTCAAGTCAAGGTCTTCATGGAAGAAACTGGGCTTCAGGAAAATGGCAGAGTTGAGTACAAATTCAAGTGTGAAAAGAAGCAGTCTGTGAGCCTGTTTGTGGCCATATGTTACCACACATCCAGTGGACTGGATGGCTAGGAATGTGTCATGTGTTTGGAATCTGGCACATAAGGAAGCATATTTGCATATGTTCTCGCTCAGAGCTCACAGCAATGAGAGGTAGAGAGGATAGATATTTTCATCCACCACTTTTTTTTAAGACAAGGAAACTTTTCTGAGGTTGCACAGCTAAAGGGTAGCAGAATCTGGTCTTGATGAGCTCTCCTCTGAGCCCAGGGAGTGCTCTTTCCACATCATTGTCAAGGAGGCAGTTAGCAGGGCTAGAAAAGCACTTGGCATTCTGATAGGTGTTTTGATGCTCTCTGCCGGGGGAGTTTGCTCCTGGGACTGAGGCCGGGGTTTTGTTACAGCAGTTCACACAGTGACCAGCCGGATCTGAGAAGCTCCTACGAGTGGGGGGACGGTGGCAGAGCCGCTGTCACAGAACTGAGGTTCTAAGGAGATCACGCCTGCCCACTGATTCCATTTACAACTTGCTGGCCTCCCGAGCAGTGCTGAACCCTGGGCAGGACCCCTGGAGGCAGGGAGCAGAGGACAGGCGCTCCCTCTACGTGAGTGGGAACATGTGAAGGCAGGGTGATTGAACTGTGGGTGACCCCGCAGAGCAAGGAGGCTAATTAAAGCTTCTCTTCCCCACACTTCAGTCACAAGCCCCTCCTGCCCTTCCTCCTGATGGTGCGGCCGATAAGGAGGGATTGAATTTATGAAAAGCGATGAAGATGTTTGGATAAGCCGCGGTACCAAGGCAAGCCGGCCTGACGAGTTAGGGCCTGACGGAGGCAGCAGGGGTGTCTGAAAGCTTCAGCAGGGGCGGGCAAGGCAGAGAGGAAGGGGGGGAACTGAATGCTGAACGTGACACCCCGCAGGCGTAGCCTCTGGACTGTGCATTTTGGCAACTCAGGTGGAAATGGGTTTGCTGCTGAAAGCTGGCTCCGCAGGAAGATCGTTCAGCTTGCCCCATGCCACCTGGCAGGCGACAGCTCCCAGACCTGCCACCCATGGCCCCTGTTCCCAGGGAGAGCCTGTGTGAGCGGAATAAACAGGAAGACATGGAGCCGATGAGTAAGGAAAGAGTAGGAGGCTAGGAAAGAGCATCTTCCCTTCCAGAGGTGAGGAGGTTAGACTGCCTGATGGGATGAATAAGAAGGATGAAAATAGCCATCGTTTATGGAGCATTCACCATGTGCCAGGCACTGTGCAGAGGGCTTCATGTGCAGCACCTCACTTAATTCTTTGGTTTGAGTGGTGTGGTTGTTATCAAGCCCATTGCACTGATGTGGAAAGTGAAGCTCAGAGAGGGTAGGTAACTTGCCCAAGGCCACACAGTTAATACAGGATAGATCTAGAAATCAAAACTACGTAGTGAATTAAAAAAAAAAAATCAAGCAGTGAGGCTCTGGAGCTTTGTTCTAAATTAGCGTGCTCCAAACCATCCACGGTGCCACATGGTGGGTTGGGGAAGTTGCATCTGCCAGGATTGGAAAGTGAGTTCCATCCTTTATCCCAGCTGCCTCCACTCATTCCTTGGCTGGGTGGCTCCTTATCTGACCCTCCCCATTGGTCCCTCTGGTCTTCCTCAGGTGGTTAGAGGGAGGAGGTGCTATCTGCTGACCAAGAACACTCCCAAACCCTCAGTGCTGGCTGTGGAAGCACCAGCTTCGGACAAAGGGCTTTGGAATGACACGCCCCAATAGCTGCCTAACCCCTAACACCCATGCTCTCCTGCCGTGGAGGAGCCTCGGGGCTCCGTGCCCACCTGGTCTCCTGGTCTGGCCCGTGTGTGCCCCGCTGAGGGCTGCCTGCCTGAGAACCACGGCTGCCTGTGGCTGTGTTCTCCTAGGTGCTGCCTGCCCGCACTGAGTCTGTGATTCATGGCTAGATGATGGAGGTGAGTGGCTGTCTTGGGTGTGCAAAGTGGGCTGTGTCCCTGAGGCCAGGGGTGGGACCAGGAGAAGAGCAGGCTGACCGACATGAGTGCAGTGTCCTGTGGGATGAATGTGTCACTTAGCTTTAAACTAAGGGAGACCGCCAACCCCAGCGTGCTTGGGAAGAGAGAAGGGCAGAAGTGGGGTGGCCATCCTTGGCAGCGCTTCCCCAGCTCAGTTCTCCTGGATTCTGACTTTCTTCTGCCTCGCAGAGGCCAGCCTCAAGGAGGTGAGACCAGCAAGCAACACCTGCCGAGTTGGGTCCTCCCCTCTGTGAGAGCCCTCTCAAAACCAAGTCCTCTTTTTGTGTTTTGGATAGGAAGATTCGCCCTGAGCTAACATCTGTTGCCAATCTTCCTCTATTTTGTATGTGAGCCGCCGCCACAGCATGGCCACTGATGAGTGGTGTATGTTCGTGCCCGGGAACCGAACCTGAGCCACTGAAGTGGAGCATGTGGAACTTAACCGCTAGGCCACCGGGGCTGGCCCAAAGTCCTCTTTTTTTAAATCATAGTGTCGACTCAAACAATTTGAGTTAGCCAATTCCATAGCATGCTCATCGCAGCCGACTCCAAAGCTACATGCACTAATTAATACATTATCCTCCACACTAGAGTTTCCATGCACTGTCCCCTTTTGTCAAGAATCCCTTTTCCCTGAGAAGGCAAAACTGTGATCCCAGTAATTAAGTCTGGGACCGTCTGGTCTGGTCTGGCCTGATCCAGTCCAGGCTAGGAGGTAGTGAGAAAGAATAAAGCAAGGGTGGAGAAACGTCTGTGCATTTCGATATAAAATACCCTCCATTCTGGTTAAATGCAAGGCACGATGTATAAATCAGCCTGGGTCATTTAAGTTAACAGTTCAGACTTAGTTTTAATATTGGTTCTGGTGCCTGGGACTCATTTCATTAGTGTCAGTTTAACAGTTGGATACATGGGCCAGGGGTAATATTAATGATTACTTGTTAGTTAAGTGCACACAGGGCTTTTACATAAAATGCCAGCGGCACAGAGACCTTTCCACTGGCTATCTCGGACAGGTGCTTCCCTGTGCAAGCTGTGGTTGGCAGGGTGCAGCCGTGGGTCTGGGAGAGCTGGAGCTCCCAGTGGACAGCTAACAAGGATCCCAGACCCCAGCGGGTCTGGCTGGGCCTTGCCTGAAGCTCAGCTCAGGAGGCCTCTGGAAAGCTGAGTTGCCGCCCCTTTGGGGCTGAGTCATTGTCTGAGCAAGAGCTTTCTCTACAGAGCCAGAGAACAGCTCAGGAGGCAGCTCCCTAGGGTCCAGAAGAAATGGAGCAAGCAGCCCCCGGGGCCTCCCTCTCGGGGAAGAAGCCGCTTTTGTAGCCGGGGATGGGTTTTCTTTGTGCCAAGATGGGAATGTCTGTTGGTGATTTATGCAGACATTTATAGAAAGCATACAGGTTTGCTCATTCATAAAATGGAAGAACAGTGTGTTTTTTGCCCTGGCAGGGCTCTGGGACAGCTCTCAGGGTAGTGTGGCTGATTGTAATCGTTTCCGGAAAGGCCCTGATTTGCCCCTGGGGAGAAGGCCAAGGTTGCATGGGAACAGGCCACAAGCTGAGCCTGAGGGCAGGCTGCCTGCCCCGTGGAGCGGAGACAAACTGAAATGTTAGCGAGAGTACTCTCCTGGTCCGGCTGCCTCTCAGGCCCTCCTCCTCCCCACACCTCCTCCCAGACACTCTTCCATCTTCTAGAGCTTTCTGATCAGTAGGTAGACTGCGACGTGGCCCATGTGACACGAGGACATGATGGCGGCCTTGTGAGAACGCTGGACGGAGGAGTTTATCCTGGCCCTGTCTGAAATGCCGGGCCAGGGGGTTCTGTGGAGCCTGACCTGACGGTGGCCGGCAGCCCAGTGGGAGCCAGGTTCAGGCCTTGCCTTCTGTAAGCATCCAGCGTCCTCGGCTGAGCTGGAGGGTGACTCAACAGGCCAGTGTCTTCTCCAGGCAGGCTTGCCTGTGGGCCGGAGGGGGCAGGTGGGCAGTTGAGAACCAGTTTTGTCAGAAGCCAGAGACCAGTAAATAGTGATTTTATTTCAGTCCTGCTCTGACCCCCATCTCTGGGACCAAGTGCTGTAAGGTGGGTTTTGTGTGACGAGCATGGCAGGCAGTAGATCTGGGTTCATTAAGTGAAAAATAGATCTGAGCAAAAGGCAAAGTCATATTTTTTATGGTTTTTTCCATCCCCTTTTGAGCCAAAGGCTCAGCAACTTTGGAGGCTGGGACCAGATGAGCCCTCCGCATCTTGTGCCGTGAGGAGTGGAACCAGCGACACTTTAGCCTCGGGAATCTCCAGGAAGACGCATGGGAGCCGTGGGTGGGGCGGGAGGAGCACAGACAAAGAGAAGGAAAAAGGCAGAAGGAAAAGAAAGGGCAGGAGCCAAAGAGGGAGGGCAGAGGCTTGACCCATGTTGGGTCAGGCGGCCCTAACCCAGCACCACAGATGGGGCGGCTGAAATGGCAGGAAGTTATTCTCACAGCTCTGGAGGCCAGAAGTCCCAGATTGGGGTTGGTTCCTTGGGAGGCCTCTCTCCTTGGCTTGCAGACAGCCATCTTCTCGCTGTGTCCACTGTGTGCACCCCCACGTCTGTGTCCTAATCTCCTCTTTCTATAAGGATGCCAATGTAACGGATTAGGACCCACCCACAAGACCTCATTTTACCTTAATTTCATCTTTAAAGGTGATCTCCAAATACCGCTCTGGCTTCCACGTGCCAGGGCTTTCTTTGGGCTGAGCACCAACGGGAAAAACGCTGTCTAATTTAACCATGACACCGTTCTCAGGTGTAGGTATCCTTATCCCCGTTTACAGAGGAGACAGGTTCATGGAACCTCAGGTTGAAGTAAATTGTTCCAGTTGCCTGATTCCAAAGCTCTGTCTATTAAGCAAAAGAAAAATGAAAGGATACTGGAGGCAAGAAGAAAAGAATGAGGGTTAGGTGGGGCTGGCATCAGGAACACCCCTGCAGAGCCTCTGTGGGCCTTTGGCCTCGCTGTTTTCCTTAGGGGGGATCTGAAGCTCGGGAATGGCTGCACTGCTCCCTGCGGTCCTGTTCCGTGGGGCTGGGTGACTCCCATCTCCTCTCTGGGCTGGGCTCTAACCAGCACTGGCCGATCATTGTTGTGGGGGGCTGATAGTTTCCTAATCTGTAGGCCTTGTCTTCATTCTGACTCTAGAGGGAGGGATGCATGAATGGGTGCCCTTACGCTGGGACATCTGGGGCCCTCAGACACTGCTTTGGATGTGGTTCCTGGACAGCTGCCTTGCCCTCTTCGGCTTCTTAAAGTTGCTTCGACAGGGCCTTGGCGCACCTCTACTCCCTTCTTTTGGATGTAGCCATAGCCGCCTGCCTCACGCTGTCTGCAGGGTGAGGGGTTTCCCAAGGAAACCCCCACCTGTGTGAACTGCACAGGCAGCGCAGCCTCGGGGGCCCATCGTGGTGTGAGACCCTCAGCAGGGTTGGGCATGGAAGGTAAGTGGGGGTGAAGAAGAGCCCAGAAGTACGTGCTCGTCCCTGTTTGTTCTCTGTCTCGATGAACTGACCGAGTCAGAGTGGCCAGGACCACTTCAGGGCTGGGGTCCAGGTGCACGGTCGTGTGACCTTGGGCAAGGTTTTGGAACCTCAGTGTCATCATCTGTAAAATGAGAGTGGAGAAATCTCACCAAATATTTTTTATTAGGAGATCAGGGTGAGGGGAAAGAGTAATAGTACAAAGATTAGACACCTCTGGCGCCCAAAGCGAGGATGGTAATAGGGACTCTCATATCCAGGCTGCTAAAAACTGCACAGAAATCCACAAAAATTCTAAGAATGTGGCATTTAGAACTACAGTGGTCCAAGGAAATAGTATCTTCTGTCCCTGCCCCGTGCCGCTAACTCCTTTACTCTTGGGTCCAAGAAACTGCTCTGAAGGGGACAGGCGAATTAGCATTTTCCATAGAGTAATTTCTGTGAGTTTCTTAGGTTCTTGTGATGGTTTGTGTTAAGAGGGGCTCAGTTCCTTGACAAAGCAGATTCGTTTCCCAGGATGTTGGAAAGGGCAAGTGGGAGCTCCCTCCTGCTTGCTTGGAACTCTCCTGCCTTTGAAGAGTCTTCAGCTGCCTTGGGGTCCCATTGGAACACCCAGGTGAATAAGGTCATTTTTGTACCAATTAGAAAAATGATATAGGTTAAAAAAAAATGATGAGAGCTTGTCACAAGGACAAGAAATCAGCTTGAAGGAGCTCCCCTTGGCCAAGGCTGGCACAAATTTGAACACCAAAATGATTTAGTATGGAAATGAACTATCATCTTAGTCAGCTCTGGCTGCTATAACAAAAATACCAGGGACAGGGGGGCTTAAACAACAAACATTTATTTCTCACAATTCTGGAGTCTGAAAAGTCCAGGATCAAGGCGCCAGCAGATTGAATGTCTGGTAGGGGCCCACTCCCTGGTTCATAGACAGCCATCTCCCCGCTGTGTCCTCATATGGTGGAAAGAGCTGGAGAGCTTTCTGGGGTCTCTTTTATCAGGGCACTAATCCCATTCATGAAGGTTCCACCCCCATGACCTCATCACCCCCCAAAGGCCCCACCTTCTAATACCATTGGGGGTTAGGATTTCGACATATGAATTTTGTGGGGGACATGAGCATTCAGTCCGTAAAAATTATATACCATTAAAAATAAGAATTCATGAGTCCATGCTAATGATATTGATAGAGAGGTAGATACATAGATAGATAGATAGATAGATAGATAATATATAAATAGGGAGAAGGGAGGCTCTTGCTAATAGAATCCTGAGGGCCAGCTAGTAACTGTGGTGGGAGCGCTAGAATCAGAAAATCCCCATTTTGAAAGCATCATGGTGAAAATTAGATCTCATAAGAATCGTCAGATGGTAAATCTGGGAAGAAATTTTGATGAGGAGCAGGATATTTGCATCATCTTAAAACGTACCCTCTCAGACTGCTTATTATTTGTGAGGGAGAAAAAACCCACAAACACAGCCATTATTAGTGGGGAAATTGGGCAACATCTTGACCGGGTGATCAGAATTACCGTCACCCATGAGGGACATGTGACATCTTGTACCTCTGGAAGGGACACCCTCAGAAGGACGCCGATGCAGGAGACCAGTCAGAAACGTATAACGTCTGTCTGTTCATGAGGAAACAGCAGACAAACCCTTGATGTTATTAAAGGAAACTTCACCTCTGTGGGGTGGGACTGTATTCTTTAAAATGTCAATGTCATAAGAAACTAAGAAGGCTATGGAATGTTCCAGATTAAATGTGGCTCAAGAGACATGGCAACTCAGTGCAATACCCGACCCGACAGAGTCTAGACTGGATTCTGGGCTGGCGGGACACCGTAGCACAAAGGAAATTAATAGATCAACTGACAACTGGAACATGGACAGAGATTGAAGTATCCTATGAATTCAAATTTATAAAGTTGATAAGCTTGCTGTGGCTATGGAAGAGAATATTGCTGTTTTTAGGAAATACACACTGACATATTTAGGGGTAAAAGGCCATGATGTATGTGACTTAACCTTAAACGATTCAGAAAAATAGAGAGAGAGAGAGCGAGAGAGAGCGAGCACAGATGAGGTAAAATATTAACAATAGGCAACTCTGGGAAAAGGGTATTTATTATTTTTATTTTTGCAACTGTTTGTAAGTTTGAAAATTTTTCAAATAAAAGGTGGAAAAAAAAAACCCCCAGCACAGCAGAGGAGGCACGGGTTGCTGAAGCCCCACCCGTCATTTTGGTGTGCTGGATCAATTTTGCTTGACCCTTGAAAAGACTGGCATTCAACTGGTGAAATAACTAAATCCTGCAGCTTTAGCCCAACACCCCCCCTGCCCCCCAACTGCCTGGTACAACCTTCATTCCCAGGGTCTAGCTTTGGCTTGGACATTTTCTGCTGTCTGCAGTGCCTTTCCTTTTTCTTTCTGTCTACCTGGCTCTTGCCTAGTCTTCAGAGCCCAGTTTGAGTCCACCTCCTCCATGAAGCCTTCCTGGACTGCTCCGGCTCATAGTATATATTCCCCAAATATACCAAGGCAGCTTCACATGTCCATGTATGATAGTTATTAATGTTACTCATTTTTTTTTTTTTGTGAGGAAGGTCAGCCCTGAGCTAACATCCATGCTAATCCTCCTCTTTTTTTGCTGAGGAAGACTGGATCTGAGCTAACATCTATTGCCAATCCTTCTCCTTTTTTTCCCCAAAGCCCCAGTAGATAGTTGTATGTCATAGTTGCACATCCTTCTAGTTGCTGTATGTGGGACACGGCCTCAGCATGGCCAGAGAAGTGGTGCGTCGGTGCGCGCCCGGGATCCGAACCCAGGCCGCCGGTAGCGGAGTGCGCGCACTTAACCGCTAAGCCACGGGGCCGGCCCTAATGTTACTCATTAAATATTTCCAGCTCTTTGCTGACTGTGCGCATAGTAAGACTGAACTTCCTAGCCCCTGGGTTTGGGTTGGATCATGTGACCAGTTCTGACCAATGAGTTTTGAGCAGAGGGACACATCACTTCAGAGCTAAGCCTTCTTTTTCATCTTCCATGGTGACCAGCAATATTCTGGGAGTGGCTACTCCATCAACCTGGTCAGGGGATGGGCCATGGCCTGGAGCAGAGCCACTAGCTGACTTGTAATAGACATGTAGCAAGAACAAGAAGTAGACCTTTGTTATTTTTAGCCAGGGAGACTCAGGGGTTGTCTATTATCTTAGCATAATCTGTCCTGTCCTATCCTTATACACTATATCTTTACAAATGTTGTTCCCTCTGCCTAGAATATTCCTTTCTCCTTCCACTTCGCAAATTATTATTCGTTTTCAAAAGCCCTGTTTAGGTATCCCCTCCTTGCTAATGTCCTCCAGAGACAGAAACATCCTTCTAGGCACTGCTTGGTCATTTGACAAGAGTTTATTGAGTGTCTACTATATACCAGGTACTATGCTGGGTGCTGGAGTTATATACCATTAATACAACCAAGTCCTTGCCTTCCTGGGGTTTTCATGGGGGGGGGTGCTGTATGTTTACAGCCTCAGCCTCCTTTTCTTTTTCTTTTTCTTTTTTTTTTGGTGAGGAAGATTGGCCCTGGGCTAACATCTGTTGCCAATCTTCCTCTTTTTGCTTGAGGAAGATTGTCCCTGAGCTCACATCTGTGCCAATCTTCCACTATTTTGCATGTGGGATGCCGCCACAGCATGGCCTGATGAGCGGCATGTAGGTCCGCACCCAGGATCCAAACCGGCAAAGCCCAGGCTGCTGAAGTGCAGTGTGTGAATTACTCACTGCAGCACTGGGCTGGCCCCTCCTTTTCCTGATGTAAGTGCTATGAGGGTAGAACTCAGACTTAGCCCTGTTTCTATTTTCAACACCTGCTACAGAGTAGGAAGCCAGTACGTATTTGCTAAAATATGGATGTTCACCTCTTCCCTTGAGCATCTCCAGCCCTGATGCATAATGCTCACGTGTACAATTTGCACATATTTTCATGACCCCCGTTTTGTTTCCCTTCCTGGATGTGGGCCCCTTGGGAGGGTGGCTGTGCCTTATGGTTCTGTGCGTGTCAGGGCCGCTGGCCAAGGGAGGGCTGGATGCATCCGGGATATGCAGTAGATGTCTGCAGAGCGATTCTTGCTCCCAGCTCATAGGAATGGGGATGGAGATTATCATGAGCTCATTCCAACAACGTAATTAATTATGCAGAAGATGGTAAATAGGTGATGTTGAAACTAAAGACCTTCCATCTTAAAATACTCCTACTGTCTCATGTGCTTCTCTGGAAGAATGAACAGTGAGTTGGAGACAGAATCCTGGATCTAGCACCTAGCCTCTGATCTACTGGTGATTCTGTTGGCAACTGGGCTGGTCCCTTCCCTTCTCTGGGCCTTGATGTCCACGTCTGCAAAACAAGGAGTGGACATGGGATCTTTGCTTCTGTTTCCTCAAAAGCAACATGGATGGGTCCATGTGGAACAACTCCAGGAAGACCCCTGTGGGGGAACCTGCACCTTTTGCACTGGTCAAGGGCAAGGAGAGAGTAGCTCTGGCCTGGTCTGAGCCCTTGGACACACTACCCTGTGGCCTGGACTCTTGGGAACATTTTTGCGAAACAGCTCTGCTTCCCAGTCCCAAGAGAAAAAGCTGGCAGAAGAGAGCTGTGCATGCTCACCCTCCCCTCTCTGCATGGTGGTAACACTTCAGTAGGCTCTCTAATGAGCCTGCACCCCTCCCTAAAGCCATGGCTTGTTTGCTTCTCCTAGGAGCCTGGCACTGAGCCCTAGATGCTGTCATTGTCTTGGGGACAGACACCCCTCCCCCCCTTAAGTGGCCCGCACCACCAAGTTGGGCAGCTTTGCCCCAAATCAGGCTCCCCCCGTGGAGCCCCTAGAGTGTTTCCGCCATCCCTGTGGCTGCAGAGAGCAGCCTGAATAAGTCAGCTGGTTCTGCGTGCATGTGCGTGTCTTTCCGTCCAGAAAGTTCTCAGTCTGGGTTGGTGGGGGTTGATCTGCAGACACTTCATTCACAACTTGTTGTTGGTTGGTTTTTCTCTTCCAAGGGAGGCGGAGGTGTGGTTGCAAGATAAATCTTAGGGTTTTTTCTTCTCCCCAAAGAAATCATTGTGTTGTAATGCAGGGAGAGCCCAAGCTGATGACATTTTTATGGGGCCGCCTCTGGTGAAGACTGTAGTGTCTGCTCGGGCCATCCAGAGGGTCGGCAGATCTCTCTCTCTGTCCATTGCCATCCCCCACCCCCTTTCTCTCACAGCAATACAACTTCAGTTCAATACTTGTCTAGAATTCTCAGTGGGGCTACCTAGGCTAAAAGGGGGTGGGGGTGGGGGAGATGACATCATATCCTCACGAGCCGATTGGCTGCTTTCAGGCTTCAGGAATGATATCATCGCTGCTTCTGCCTCCCCACCCCCCTTTACTTCCAGTCTTTCCTGGTCGGGCAAGCCCCCCTCCGAGGCACCCCACCCCAGGATGCCCCGTTGCCTTGGAGACCACAAGTTTTCAACCTCCTTGTCTGAAGGAATGGTAATTCATTATATGTCTGACACGAGGGTGAAGGGTGCAGGGAGGGAGACCCAGGCTGGACCGCTGGTTGTGAGGGGAGGTTGTGGACAACAAAATAATGAACAAAAATATGTTTCACGCATGAGAAGCCGTCAAAGATGGTAGAGAGGGAACGGTCATGGCAAGCGGCATTTATGAAATCTAAAAATGGAGATGGAATTCTAAAAAACAAGCAGTGGCCAAAATATGGTTGAAAATAATCACCCCCTCCCCCAGACAGCTCATTAGGGAGATTTTGGAGAGAGAATCACAGATGGTCTGTGTGTTATCTTGGGAGGAAAGGCCATCCCTTGTTCCCGTCTCCCGAGGTGTGTACGCTGAGACGACTTTCTCCTCCCACAAGCTTTGCTCAGGGAGCAAGCAGTTTCTTGAAAAAATGAACCAGATAAGATTCCACCCCCACCCTTGGTGTGGTGTCTCCAAGAATGGAGTACCAATCCCTTAGTTTGAATCCCCAGGAAACCAAGGCAGGAGGGAGACGCGCAGGTTGACATTGTGTGCTTTTGTGTGTCTGGGTGCATTTCAGTTATCTGTAGATTCTGTCCTCATCCGTCAGATTCACTGGGGAATATTTCAATCCCTGATGGCCCTGGCATGGTTAAGACAACACACGAATTCTCCTCCGTCCCACCCCATCTCATCCTGTGCCTTCTCCACTCTCATCTCTGCCCAGGGATACTTCATCTTTCTCCACGTACTGTTACTATGTGTCTATTTGTGAATTCCTCTGTTTGTTCAATGTGTGTTTTCTTGTCTGTGCATTCTTTAGAGTCAGGAATATTCCAGATTTGAAGTTTAGAATATTCATGGGGCACCTGCTTCTTTTGATCCCTACTTTTCACACCCAGCCCCTAATCGCTGTCTCTTCTTGGCTTCTCATAGGCTGCCTCTTAGTCTATTACAGGTAATTCTGAATCTACAGCCCTCTGGTTAAAAGAAAATGAGCAAATGATGAAAAGGGTGTTAAAGACATACTTGGTGGGCAATAAGGGAAAGTCTATAGATTCACTTTAGGAACAGATTCTTCCAGAGGTGTTTGTGTGCAGAGATTCATGAGTGTTTTTCCCTATAAGTCTAGAACATACCAACAACTTAACAAAAATTGGCTACAGTTATCGAATTTTGTTAGCTAAAAATGCATTTAAAAATACCAGATAGAAATGGGTGAAAACTATAAACACATACATTTGTGCATCTGTGTGTGCGTCTGTGTGTGTGTGTGATTGCATTTCCTTATTTCTGTTTTTGAAGTTTCCAAATGTTTTGCAGTGAGTAGGTATTACAAATATAATCAGGAAAAAAAACTATTTAAAAAAATCGGTCATTGGGCAGGATGTTTCAAAGGGCAGATGAATATAACTTCCAAGGTGAAGTAACCGGATGTCTGTCAACTCAGCACAGCAGAGCAAACAAGGTATGCGTTTGTGCCCAGTGGGGTGGGCACCTGAACATCTCTGAAGTCCTGAGGCTTCTCTTCCATTCTGCATGGCCTAATTTCTCAGCCTTAGAGGGAAAGCAAAATCTGAGTACTAGGAAGAAGGTGATCTCGGCCAGCCTTCTGACCCACCCTCCTCTCATCTAAATTAGACACGAACAGCTCTTGAAAAGTGCATATTAATCCAAGATTTACACAAGCTGTCACCTCAGAATCCACATGCCCAAAACCAAAGTCATAGTTTCCCCAAACTGCCTCCTACCACCCCCTAAAGTTCCTGTGTCTGCCCCCAGAACCACTATTTTTATCCAAGCTAGAAAATTTGGAGTCATTTTTCATTAATCCCTGTATGTCAGTCTCCAAGAGAGTCAATGAAAATAGTTCATTTCCAAGTCTGTCAGTGTATTCATCCTTCCCAACTTCCCACTGTCCTAATCCAAGCCATTTCCTTCAAGCTTCAGCTAAAATGCCATCTTCTCCAGGAAGACTTCCTTGATCACTCCTGTCTTGACTGATAAACATCAAACCTGAATTCCAACAGGATAAACAGACTTCAGCAGTACCATCTACCCTGGATCCTGCAGCCTTGATTTGTCTCAGGGATTTCTTGGTTTCCCAGCTGGACTGCATGGTTCTAGAGAGAAGAGACTTAATAAGATCACATCGTAGGAGCTCAACACAATTTACTGAGCTCGACAAACCATGCTGGTATGTCACCCTCTTCCCTTTATAGATATTTTCCCAAACACCTGACCTGAATGCCTACTGTTTAGTTTAAGCTAACGTTTCTCTCCTGCATTCCAACTTAGTCTCATTTCTCTTATGTTCTTGTCCTTGAAGATATTGATTAAACTCTACCTCTAGATTTTAATTATTCTCCTAATAAATAGTTCCAAATTCTCTTGGTTGATTTGAAAGGCAAGACAGTCTAATATTTAAGAGTGTGGGTTCTGGAGCCAGACTGCCTAAATCTGGGAGTGCAATGGTAGCCACTAGCCACAGGTGGCTATTTAAATTTAAATACATTGTAGTTAGATGAAAGTAAAGATTCAGTTCCTCAGTCACATTACCCACTTTTTAAGTAATTAACAGCCACATGTAGCTAGTGGTTACCATATTGGGCAGCACAGATATAGGACACATCTGTCACTGCAGAAAATTCTATTGGTCAGCTCTGCCACTCCCAATTTGTGTGAGCTTAAGCAAAGAATTTGACTTTCGGGGCCAATTTCCTCATAGTTCCTACCTTAAACGAGGTACTGTGTTTGAGCCTTAAATGAGTTTATACACATAAAACACTTCGAATAGTTTCTATAGCATAACAACAGGTCAATCATAGCCATTATGGTCTGTACCAGTCTTGTTGTCCAACTACTGACTGATCTATGATCTGACCTTTAGTCCATGGATCCTATCACATTTTTTGTAACAGCATTCTCGCTACCTCCCACTAAGTATTTTCTTTGATCTCCCTTAAAAGACAGCATTATATGGCCAGAAACTATTTGTGGAGGCCACCTTCTTACTCACTCACATATAAACTACTCTATAAAACCATAAGCATCACTGGGAAGTAAGAATCACTTTGTGTCGGACCCTCACGGCCTTTAGGCTGGGCTCCCAGTCTTGGTCACCACCAGGCTAGGGAAGCTCTTTCTCTCCCTTGGATCTGGGACAGCAAGTGTGGAGAAGCTCGAATGACGTTTAATCAGGCTGAGCATTCTTCACTGGTGATCTAATGAGCCGGCATGACTAAATGACCATGTTTGTGTGAACTGCAATAGAAAAGTTCCTCTAAACTTCCTGAAAAGGAAGATAATATATCTAAATAGCTTCCTGTCTCTTGGCTGCCAAGCAGCAGCAGAAGGAAAATAGACTCTCCAGCAGGGAAATATTTAGCACGTTGGGTGCACTCGGCCCCTCCCTGTTTGGAAGAGGGAACGGAGCAGGAAAATGAGTGGGCCTCCGGGCACTCCCAGATGCCCGTGATGTTTGGCAGATTGCTTCTGAGCTGGAGATTGGAAGACACGGTGGGGTATGCAGGGTAGGAAGGGACATGGGACAGAGATGGGGTAACTTTTCAGACTCCTGTTGCTCACACTCCTTGAGATGGTGTCATCAGGGCCTGGAGCAATCTTTGCTTTGGTTCTTAGAAACCCCAGTTCATGTCTTAGCAGGAAAGAGAAGAACAGATTGCTTCCTGCCTGCCGGATGATTGCTTCCAAGCCCCTATGCGTGTTGCTCTGGAAGACCTTTCCATTGCTATTAAAAACATGTTTGGGGGCTTGACTTGAAATGGAAACTGCTACTCAACACAGCCAAACCAGAACACGGAATCCAAATCAGCCCCTCTTCCCTTTGCCGCGGCCCGAGTGTGGGCAAGGCAGAACTTTCTCTGAAGTCCACATCACGTGTCCCCCCAAGCCTCACTTCCCTGAGGTGTCCGCAGCGGGACGAGGCAGGTGGTCAGAGGAAGCACAGGGCATGGCCTATCCGTGCCGCCCTGCAGGCTGCATCCCTGGGGACCAGCTCCCGCCAGTTTACCCAGCTCCCCGGGCTCCGCTCTGTTGGAAATGTGAGGTTGGGGTCCCTCCCTCAGCACCCCTCCCCAAGCATCCTCTCTCCCTTTCACTAAGCCCCATAAGCAGCTGTTCACAGGCTCTAGACCAGAGGTTGGCAAACTTTTTCTTAAAAGGCCAGAAAGTGTCTATTTTAGGCTTTGCAGGCCAAGAGGCAAAATCAAGGATATTACGTAGGCACTTATATAACCATTTAAAATCTAACCATTTAAGCATTAAAAAAAACCCCAAAACCCTTAGCTTGAGGGCCATATAAAAGCAGGCGTTGGGCTCGAGTTGACCTGTGGACTATAGTTTGCTGCCGCCTGACAGTAGGGTGTAAACTGGGATGAATGGTTGCTGTCTCACGGATGACGAGTATTTATTGAGGAGTTACTGTGTGCTAGATGCCATACTGGATGTCGGGGACACCATTGTAAAGCAAAGTCAAACACAGGCTGTGTCCTCAAGGGTTTGCTTTCTAATGGGGATGACAGATTTATAAAAAGATCATTAAAAGAAAAGATCGTAGGTAAGTGCAAAAGAGCAGATATTCACAGAGATGAGGTTGTGCAAGGGCATCTGGACCAGCTATGGGGCATGTGTGTGTGTGTGTGTGTGTGTGTGTGTGTGTGTGTGAGAGAGAGAGAGAGAGAGAGAGAGAGTGGGGGTGCCACTAATTTCAATGAGTGAAAATTAAATAAAATTAAATAATTAAATAAATTGATAATTAAAATCAAATATAATTTAAAATTCAGTCACTCAGTCGCACTAGCCACGTTTCAAGTGCCACATGCAGGTGGTGGCTACCATATTGGAGAGCGATGGGGAGAAAGAGAGGAGGAGGAGGGACGAGAAAAGAGAAGAAAAGGCGTCCTGGTTTGAGGGATTCCCAAGCTGAGTCTTTAGGACCTTTTAGGTTGAACAGGAATCATTGAGGCCAAGACAATGGAGGGGGGAGGGCAGGGCGTTCCAGGACCAAGGGAAAGCGTGAGCAAGGGCATGGAGGTGGGAAACAGCATGGAATTCTGGGAGCAAACAGGCAAGCCAAGAAGAGCAGGGTTGCAGTGTGGGCCTCATGAGCTGTACCCGGTATTCCTGGTGGAAGCAGTCGCTAGGGGAGTCACATATGTGCCGGGGACTCAGTGTCTGTGACCTCAAACACGACCCTGAGGTGTGCTTGTGTGATTGTCCCGAACATTACAGAAGAGTTAAGTGATGCCCAAGGCTACAGAGAGAGAAGACGGAGCTGCATTCAAATGGAGGCCTGTGTGTTCCTTAGACTAAACCATCCTCCGCTCCTCACTAATGTCACAGAACTACCCCGACTCTACAGCTGTCCCTTCAGGGGCTCTGCTGGCTCAGCCCACAGGGGTTTTCGTTAGGAGCCGTGGCTCTCCAAGCCATGAGCCATGTGTGGCTATTTCACTTCAATTAATTAAAATTCAATAACATTCGACTTTCAGTTGCTCACTCTCATGAACCCTATTTCAAGTGCCCAACAGCCACACGTGGCTGGTGGTTACCATACGAAACAGCACAGATGTAGAACATTCCCATCATTGCAGAAGGTTCTTCTGGACAATACTGGTCTAGAGGACGAGAAATCTCTGTTCCTAGCTTGGCTTTGGGGAGCAATTAGACAAAAAAAAAAAAAAAAAAAAAAAAAAAAGAAAAGAAAACCCAGCTCTTCTTTACAAACAGGCGGTCCCTGGCGATGTGGGAATCTGTCAGGGCTCTCAGTGAAGTGAGCAAGAGAGAAGAGAAACAAAACGGGCTGAGGTGAGGACTTCGTGTTTTCCCCAATATTACTAAGCAACCGTGTCCTAAAATCTCCAGAGCCAGCGACAGAACTTTGTTTACCAGGAAGAAAACACTTGAAAAGGAGAATATTTGGCGGAAATGCGCTTGGGATTAGCAGGTTTTTTTTTTTTTTCTTTCTTTCTTTCTTTTTTTTCTTTTAATGCTGTTTTGTTTTTCTTCTGGGTTGTTCAAGGTACTGACCTAGCACTCAGCCCCCTGTGCCAAGAAACTCTTTCCCTGCCTAATTAGCCTGTGGTATTGTTCGCGGTTCTGGGAAGGGAGGGGAGGGGGCGAGACAGGGGGAGGAGGGCAGGGCTGGGCAGGACCAATGCGGAGCGGCCGTCAGCCGGAGGGAGGAGGGGGCGCCGGGCTGGTCATTAGATGCCGAGGTCTTGAAAATCCCTCTGTAATTAATTTTCTCCTGCATTAATTAGAGAAATGTTGGAATGGCTGGAAGAGGGAGGGGTTTGTTGCCCCTGGGTTTCTTTTCAGGGAGACTTAAGGGAAAGATGGTAATCTGCTGGAGAGTTGGATGTGGCCAGGGTTTTCAGGAGATTCTCCTGCCTGCGAGAGGGGAATCCAATTTAAACTAGAGGTGACAGGGAACCACGGGCTTTATTTTAACTTGGGCTGCATGATGGTACACACCTCTTCAGAAGCCCAGAGTGTCTGGGCGTGTGCGCGTGCACACACACACAAACACATGCATCACTGCTTCTCAATCATTGCCCCATGGATTCTGAATACACAAAAATTTAGCAGAATTCTCTATGAAGAGCTCCATCCTGCTCTCCCTTTCCCTCAATCTCTCAACCAGCCACACTCAAATGTAAAGTCGAGCGCCATTTGCTTGTATCCCCTCGAATGATTCCATTGTAGCCTGAACAGAAGACATGGTCAAGTTCCCTGTGCTTTTTCTCCAATTTTAAGAATCCACTGATTACTCTCTTACAAGTAAGCTTCTAGCCCTTTGGAAAAGAGATCCCTGAGAAGATTCTAAGAAAAGCTTCTGGAGTCTACCAGCCCACAGATTTTCTATCCCGAGTCCCAGTGTGTTGAAAATGACGTTTTGGAGGCAGGAAGCCAGCACACTTCTAGAATTCAATGCCAATTCCCTGGTCCTGTTAGCTGTTTTTAATGGAAATTTGAATTGAGCCCAGCTTCTTCTAGACTCTGGTCTCGTATGGATTTTATTAATTTGACCAATGGCTTAATAGTTCTGTTTGAGCTGGTGGGCCATATCCAACAAGCAGTAATCCTGTGTCTTCAAGCCTGCCCCTAAGGCCAACACCTTCAGTTAGTAATTCAGTGGAGTTCTCCCAAATAGGGAGGGCCAGCCTGTTTCAGACTGCTACTATTTTCAAAGCGGTCAAACCAGTGAATCAGAGGTAAAGATTAAGGATCTGAGTTCAAATGAAGGGGTCCTCTTCACTGGTTGCTAACTAAAATTACCAGGTCTCCAACAGAAGGAGGTCTCCTGGGCTGGACAGACCTGTTGATGGCATAGAAGCCAGTGGCCTGAGAGGGGGGCGTGGCCAGCTCACCTGGGTTCTTTGACTCCAGCTCTCTTCCTCTATAGCTGGGTCCAAGCAACTGGACCACGGCTCCCAGACCTTCCATCAGCAACCATTATTGCCCACTGAATGCACTGCTTCCTTAAACCTTTCAGGCTGTCAGTTTCTTCTCCAAGGATTACCTCCGTGGCTCCATTCCCTGGCCATTGCCAAGTATTCCAGCGGTTGGAAGAATCTTTGACCTGTTCTACTTGGGCCACGAGACTTTTATTTCTCTTGAGGGAGGGATAAGAGGAGAGAGGACAACAAAAGAAATGAGAAGAGTGTGGGGTGCAGGTTCTCAGTGGGAAACGGGGTTGGGAATAAGGGCCATAAGAACAAGATGGTATCTCCTGGAAGTTGTCAGCGCCCCTGGGAAGCTGTCCGTGCCCTCTCTCTTCCCTGGCCCATCCCTATTGCATTCTTCACAGCAGCTGTTTCAACTCTTCTCCTCCCTCCTCAGGCCTCCAAATCCACCCCCATCATTCACAGCAGATGACTTCACCTCCGGCTCTACAGAAAGGACTAAGCCACTGGTCTATACTGACTCCAAGTGGCCTGGGAGTCTGGCTGTGCCATCTGGAAGACCTGGGTTTATATCCGTGCTCTGCCGCTTTTATAGTTGACTGTGGGCAATTTACTTAGCCTCTCTTAGGCTCAGTTTCCTTACACGTAAAATGGGGTTGTTCTGAGGATTACTTAAAACAATGCAAGGAACATGTAAACAAAAAGTAATAATAACTATTAACTTTGGGGAATAATGCCACCACTATTACTACTACCACCATCACCGCCATTCACTCGCTCACCTTATCATCCATCCACATCAAGATTTTCTTGTGTTACAGTCTCACTTCCAGCCTTCTCAGAGAAGGTGGAGTCTTGCCCCTTGTCTATGGTTGGCCTCTCCACTGAAGCAGAATCCATCTGCTCCTGTCTTATTCCAAATGCTTATCTCTGGCATCTTCAAATTCCCTCTCCTTGCCAGCATCTTCCTCTTGGTGTTCAAACGTGTTCAGGTTCCACTTAACTCCCCCAAATGCTTCCCTTCTCTTGATTATTCCCTCAAACCACAGTCTCATCTCTTTCCTTCCTTTCCCTAACAGATCTACCGAAAGAATCATCTGTGCTTATTGACACCACTTCCTGACCTCCCACTCACTGCTCAGCCCACTGCAATTTGCCTTCTGCCCCCACTGCTCTGGTGAAATGGAACTTTCAAAGGTCTTGCTAATTGCCCTCTTCCATCCTACTCAGTCCTTTGGGAGCATCTGGCTCTGTTGATCCAAACAGTCATCCCCAAACTCTCTTCTCCCGGGGCGCCCATGATTCTGTTCCTCCCTGGTTCTTCATTTCTTTTGCACATGACTCATTATCATCTGTCAGTGTGCCCCAAGTGTCATCTTGTTTACCCTCTCCCTGGGTGGTCTCACACACTCCCACTTCAGCCAGGATTTTAGCCAAGAGTCTGCCAGATCCACATCTCCAGCTCTGATCTCTTCTCTGCTCCAGATTCTCATTTCCAGCTCCTTTACTAAAATATCAGCCATCTTATATGCCTTCTTCCTGCTTATTCCTTTCATCTATCAATCCACAGGTTTTATTGACTCTGCCTTCAAAGTGGGTCTTAGATCTATTACTTTCTTTCCATTTCTGTTAGTTCTCTACCTTTGGAGACTCTTATTTCCTACTCAGATAGTTGAAGTGGCCTTTGAACTGGTCTCTCTGGGTCTAGCCTCTTTTTGCCCCAGTTTCTGTTTCCCATTGACAGCAGAGTAATCTAAAGTTAGGGTGGCCGCGTAATTTATTGTCCAAACGGAAACACTTTTGTGAGTGAAAGAGAGTTCTATTAATAATCACGCGATGGGACTGTCCTGGGCAGACAGGGGTGTATGTTCACCCTGTTAAAACGATGTTCTGATGGTCGTTTCCTGGTTTCAGAATCTCATGGCCCCCATAATAACATGTAATCTTCTAGCACAGTGTTCATGGCTCCCCCGTGATCTGACCTCCTTCAGTTATTTCACTCTGGGCTCTCCATGCACCTGACTATCCAGCCATCCTGAACGCTTCATCATTTCTTGAAGTGCTTTCTCCTTTCCTGTCTCCAGCCTGTGCTCTGACGGTTCCCCTGCCCAGAAGCCTCTCCTGCATCTCCATCCCTGTCCTTCAAGGCTCAGTTCAAATGCTGTGCCCTCCCTGAAGCCTTTACTAAGTAGTTACGATGAATTTCCGCCTCTTCTCTGTTCCAGCAGCACATTGCATGACCATTCACAGTGTGCCCAACGTTCAAGTTATCTACGTACACAAATATTGCTCCCTGAAGACTCAGCACTTGGGGAGCAGAGCCAGGTAACATTCTTCTCTGCATCTCTCAGAGCTATTAGCACCATTCCTTGCTCAAAGAAGTGAAGAGGGAATGAGACGTTCTGAGCACCTACACTGTGCCAGGCGTTCGCCTATGGTCTCTTGTTCCAACTTTACAACTCTGCATGATGGATATCATTATGCTTCCCACCCCCACACTATTCTTTTTTTCTTTAAATAGAAGAAAGATAAACCCGGAAAGATTAAGTAATTCACACAGCTGGGAAGTAATAGAACTACATTTCAAACCGAGGCCTCTTCTATAGAGAAAATGCCTTAAAAGTAGACATTAATGACTTCTAATCCTATGATTTTTCTGTACGCTATGCTACTCCCAATATTTGTTTATTGGATAAGATTTAACAAAAAGACGGCATGGTGTGCAGCGGTGCAATTCACAATGGGCCCCCAATGTGCCCTTGCTCCAACAAAACAGTAATGAACACTTCTATCCAGGGTAAATCAGAGTAAGACACGCATTAAGGTCAATCTTGAACAGGAAAACAAGTCATAGACAGGCAGCTATTGGAGAGTGGAGGTGGAGGTGAGGGTCGGGTGTAAATATTTCCTGTCTTGGTGATGGTATGAGAGAGATTTATGAGCACAATAAGCCACTGGAGCTTTTAATTTTTTTAATGCAGAGTCTCTTTGTTGTCCTCTCTTCCCTTATCACTGTGTCACCTACCAGGATGGTGGCATCTCTAGGGGAAGTTGGTCTACCTCTGTGCCTGTCTTCTCGACTCACTATGTGGTTTCAGAGTCAAGAGAAAACACCATAGTAAGATCAAACTACATTAGGGTAATCAAACCTGAGAGCCAGAAGAGGACTTTGGGAAAACCCCTGGATTACCGGTTTTTCTTTCCACGTGGGCCATTTTCATTTGGTGGTTCTCAACTTTTCATTTGATTTGGTTGTAGGGAAAAGTGACAAGGAAGTAAAGGCTCCTAGAATGTCACTTTCATCTTATAATCTCCTGTCACATGACTAGGTCTGATATGCAGGCTGCTCTGAGATGCCATTCCTACCTCTTAGACAAGTGTCCAATGTCTAAAATGGTTTAGATGAGGTGTCCCCACTGGAAACATACAACAGGAGTTGGGGCAAGGAAAGAGAGGTGGGAGTGGGGAGAAAGACTACCTATACCTGGTGATGACCTGTGCATATACCAAGGAGAGTGGGGAAGGATTCCAGTTCCAAGAAGGGAAATTTCTAAGCTTCATCTCAGACATAAGTGTATACATAAGTGCACTATGTGCCCTCACTGAGGGTTCAGTTTGTCTCTCTATAAAAGTGACCCCCCAAAAAACCTCTCTTTCTCTCCTTGTACCCCTTTGAACATTTCCTGGGATGCAGTAAATGTACAGTCAATCTTCCATCTTTCTCCTTCCCTCCCTCTGGAACACAGTGGCCAGAAGGAAAACAGAACAGACCTAGGAATCTGGAAGCCTCTACAGCCACGTGGGTGGTAGAGAGTAGACATATCAGGCAAGCCATCAACTGTGCCAAGTGTGCAGCCCCTTTCCTGTCATCTCTAAGACTTCTGGCTTTCCTTACTCCCCACCCCACCATCTGCATTAAGGGCTAAAGTGGGTGATGCAGAACAACCTACATGGAAGGGGGTGCCAACGATGGGGAAGAGGGAACACCTGTGCAGTGGTGACTAAACAAGACCCATAAAGAAAGCCCCTAGCTGACTGCTTCTGAATAAAAATTCCAGACCGATTGACTCACTAGGAGGATGAGGAAGAACTTTACCTCATTCTACCCTTCTGGAAGTCTCCTCAAGTATATTTGTTTGAAACTATAGATTTTTGGGGGCTGGAAGAAATTCATATCATCTAGGCCAGAGGTCAGCAAACTAAGGCCATAGGCTAAAACAGACTTGCTGTCTAATTTTATAAATAAAGTTTTATTAGAACACAGTCATGCGCACTTGTTGACACATTGTCTATGGCTGCTTTTGCCATACAACAGCAGAGTTGAGTAGGTGCAACAGAGACTGTATGGCCCGCAAAGCCTGACATATTTACTAGTTGACCCTTTCTGGAAAAACTCTGCAACCCCTGATAGCCCATTGTTTAGACTCTGGACAATATGCTCTGGCAGGCTAGGGACCATGCTGAGCTACTTAGAAACGTATGTAAGACCACGTGATCTTTTAAACATTTTTTTATTATAAAATTATAAAGAAGAAAATAAAAAGGCACCCATAAATCTATCATCCTCTTACAAGAACTGCTAATATTTTGCTGTATTTGCATCTAGTCTTTTTCTACGCACATATAAAAATATAAGTATACGTAATTGTGAAATTAAAATCCTACTGTGTTAGTTTCGTATCCTGTTGTGTGTGCATGCGTTTCACATTTTATGGCGACCACTTTTCATGTCCTTGAATATTCCTTGTTAACATGACTTTTAATAACTTTTTAATATGTGTCACAACATCACTGAACTTCTGGGTAGCTTTTAGTTATTCATAAATCAAAATATTGTGCACTGTAACAAATCCCATGGAGCAGAAATCTTGGTCTGAGTCTTTTGATTATTTCCTTGAGGTAGATTCCCAGAAGTGGAATTACTGGGTTAAAGGGTAAGGACAATTTTCAGGGTCTTGATAACATATTGCCAAATTGCTTTCCAGAAAGATTGTACCAATTTATGCTCCCACCAGCAATGTACGAAATTGCCACCTTACCCTACTCTCACCAGCATGGAGTACTATCATTAAAAAAAGTTACCAAATTGATAGGCAAAAATTGCATTTTGTTGTTTTGATTTGGATTTCTTTGATTACCGGTGAGGTTAAACATTTTTTTCATATGTTAAACACTTCTTCATATGTTTACGGCCAAAGGGAATCTTAATAATGGTCTTCAAGTGTGCAAAGGGGTTATTTAGTAGATTGGGACCAGCTGTTCTAGAGAAGAAACTGGAAATGTCGAGACTTCAGCAAGAAAGCAATCGGCTGAAGGTGCTTCAATGGAGGACGCTCCTAAGAGTGGTCCAATCTGATGAAGATCACAGCGTGGCCCAGAGCCTCTTTTCCCAAGGTGCAAGGAAGCTGAAGAAAAACAGCTACAAATTGTTGGGTGCTTATGAGTGCTACGAACACTGCTAACATTTGCATATGTTTGCATTTAAATGCTCACAAAAGCCCTATGAGAAACATGGAGCTTAGACGTAATTTATTATTAATTATCCCAAGTAAGATTGAAATCCTCACCCTGGAATCCTGGTTTCATAACCACTCTGCTACACTGCCTCTGAGAGAATGGATTAAACGAACTTTTCTGGCTTAAAGGTTTTGCAAATTCTTCATAAACGAAATGAAGGAAGTGTGAACCTAATCTCCCATAATCCCTCAGCAAGACCTCTTCTCTGCACCACAAATCATGGCATAGTTGTTTGCTACCAAGAACCCATTCTCTGCTCTGATGTTTGTGCTTGTTTGCTTTTGCTGAAGGCAGGAGCTTGCATAGCTGGGCCTGCTTCCTGCTTTCCTCATCTTTGTCTTAGGTCCCCACCCTGCTCCAGAGGAGCCACAAATATCAGGTGCGTGCTTTCATTCCAAACTGTCGGCCTCGGCAGCACACTGGCGAGGTCGGGCTGTGCTTTCTTCCTTCCATGTCCTTCCCTGGCCATGGGGATGATGATCAGGGTAATGAACACCCTCCACCGGCTCTCCCTCCTCTCCCGCAGATCTCCTCGCCACCACTCAATGGGAGCTTTGTCTTTGTAAAGAACGAACCTGAAACCCATCTGGCCGTGGCAATTGTTGTCTGCCGGCTCCTGCGCCATTTGGATTCTGACTCTGTTAGAGATCTTGTAATTTAAACTTCCACCTGCTTATTAGAAATTCAAGGAAATCGTCTAATAATATTTAAAATCTAAAGAAAAGCAGAGAAAGCCTCTTCTCCCCCGCTCCTTCCCTTGCCAGTCTTGCACCACTTCTTTTAGGTTGCTCTGAGATCTGGGTTCTAGACACTGTGTTGGGAACTTGCTCATCTTAAACAAATACAATGAATTGCTCAGATTAGCAATTTCCAGGGTCATAATAAGGACAAGACGGCTGGAGTTCTTTTATTTTGGGGAAGAACTGAAGGCATCAACTCTGGCTTTCCTGCCCCCTGGGATTTTCAGCTGAGAATTTCATCAGTCTCATCTTTTAGGTGCTTGGTCTTCTTTATCCTGTGTGGTCAAACATGAATTATTGCTCTGACTAGTGCTGCTGTAAAAACAAGGATCTTTCTTCTTCCCCACTTGCCCATTTCCCACCCCCTGTGTCTTTGGAGCATTGGCCCTCATGAACCCCTGGGTGTGTGTGTTTGTCTGGGGGTGGGGGTGGAGGGAGAAGCTATTCTTTGTGTATTTCCCTTTGAGATGACAATTCAAATATCGTCATTCCAGTAGTGGGCTTGATTCTGCCCTCCTCACCTCCGAGCGCAGGAGGCACCTGTGCTGCCCTGAACAAGGAAGAATACCTCTGCTATTGTGGGAAGAACCAGGAGGTTTAGGTCATCATGGGTCTGCCCTGGTTTGCTGTGTGAGAGTTGCTTCCACCCACTGGGTTCACTTCCTTCCCTTTTACATTGAAGGGGTTTTGGCCACTATGGTCCCTTTCATCTCCAAAAGCCTGTATTTCCATGGTGGCGAGCCATTTCCAGAGTGGCAGGTGACCTGTGTGCCCAGTGTCAAAGTGTCAAGACTCCTTGGCCCTCCTTCCCTAACCCTCAGCTCCACCTTCCCAAGCTCTTCCGTTCAGCTTTGTCTCCCATCTGAGCAGTGAAGGTGAGTCCTAGAGATGGCAGCAGGTTTGGATGCATGAAAGATAGCCCTCTGGGGAGTTCCAAGAGTGGTCCAGGACCGACAGCATGGCATCAGCTGGGAACTTGTTAGATACGCAAATTCTTGAGTGCCACCCCCAGACACTGTGGCAATGGGTCCTAGCGGTCTCAGTTTTAACAAGCCCTCTAGGTGATTCAAATGCACACCCTAATCCCAAGCCCACTGCTCTGGGCTAAATCTGAAAAGGTCAGCATGAGGATATAGACATCCTAAATCCCCTTTGGTCCCATCACAACTGGAAAAGAAGAGGGACAGGATGCTTTGTCCTCCTGTGGATGGAGGGGAAGCCAGATCCTGCTGGAGAAGTTTATTATCTTCTAGATGAGTTCAGGCTCTTTAACAGTATTTTTTTTTTCTGGAAAAATGGGCTTTTCCTCCTTCTGGGTGTAGCAGCAAGATTGTTTGGATTTGTGAAAATGGCTATCTAAGAGGGAGAATGCAAGTAAATAATCAAATGGAGAAAATGTGTTTTTCAGTTGGGCCACACAATTAAACATTAGGTGATGGCTTGGCAGTTAATAGTAATTATTGTTCCTCTAACATGTATTATCTCAGAGACCACAAGGCATGGCTGAGTTGAAAGGAATGTAGGTGCAGAAGAAGGCATGGCATATGACCCCATGGTCAGGTTCCATATTGAGGTATCCTGACTGCTCCCTCTGGCAATGAAGGGATATGTGCCAGGGACTTCCCTTCCTTCATCGGCAATTCAAGGCTACTCTCACTGGACTGAGTCTACGAGCAGCTTACTCTTAGATCCTCAATACATCAGAAAGTATTTATCAGATGTTTGCCCACAGATGTCTCAAGTACTGAGCATCGCTAAAAACAAAAGAAAAAAACAACAATAAACAGAGAAAGCCAAACACGGTCTTACCATACCACCCGGCCACCGTGCTCTTGGATATTTACCTAACTGGGCGTGCGGAGTGTAGGAACTTGCTGTACCAACTTCACAACTTTCCTGTAAATTGAAAACTATTTTAAAAAGAAAAGTTCACTAAAGAAGACCAGAGAAGATTCTTATCCTTGAGATTAAATTCAAGATCAAGGACAGTATCACGAAGTCGTAATAAAATACTGAGAACACACTCGATATTGAACTGTCTGCGCATGAAATATGTAATAAAATGAGTATAATAATTTTATGTCCAAGAAAATATGGCAGCTCACGTAAGCTCCAGAAAAGCAAGAAGTCATCGGTCTGTGTAGCTGCCATGTTCCCAGCAGGTGAGGGAGGTGGGGGTACCTGGGAGCGGTGGAGGAATTGCAATTTTAAATACAGTGGTCAGAGAAGGGTATACTAGGAAGGTGACACTTAAGCAAAAATCTGAAGCGGGGAGGGAATAAGCCAGGTATCTTTGGGAGGGAGGTGTGGGCTTAGTACCATGGAAATAAAATCATTGTTCTAATGATGCTGGTGGCGGGGGAAGGGGGAAGGCAATATGGGATTTAAACAATAAATGTTCTGCTGTATGGAAATGAGCATAACTGCAGGAGAATTTCATGAAGGGAAAAGTCAGTGGGGGTTGAAGAAGTTAAACAAGGCTTTAGGGAAAGCTGAGTTTGCACTGGGACTGGAGGAATGGGAAGGAGGTGCACACGGGATGCGGTAACATCCAATGAGACAGAATGCAGTGGGAGAGGAGACATCTGCTGGGAGAAGTGGGAGGCAGGGCTGCCCATGTGGGAAAGGGAAGGGTGATAAAGGGAACTTAAGTCAGTGGAAGTCTTGACTTGGTGTGTGGGGCATGAGCGTGGTGTCCGGGAATGTTGTCCTGACAGGAGGAGGTGGAAGGAGGGAAAGAGGAAGATGGGAAGACTAAGGTCTAGAGCTTTGTCTAAGAACTGCTGGGGTCTCCGGGTGAAAGATGAAGGGCGCTTCACCTTGGGTGGTGGCAGTGAGAATGGAGAGGAAAGGGCAAGTGGAGGAATTAAGGATTGGGTTGGTGGCAGGTAGCGTCAGAGAACTGATGGAGAGGGAGAGGTCAAAGGTGAGGCCAGGGCTTCTTCAAAGGGCCCTTGAAATTGGCAAGAGGAGGACAATGGCAACAAAGATGCTTTGTCGTTGGAATCAGTGAGAGAGCCTGTGGGCTGCCCAGTGGTTCTCAACTGTGTAGGGCACCACCCCCTTAAGGGGTATTTGGAATGTGTGGGGTGATCTCGGAGGTCACAATGCCTAGGGGAGAGCAGGGGTGGGGCACTGCTTGCAGTGAGTGGGTGAGTTCTGGGAATGCTGAATATCCTATGATGCATGGGCACTCCTGCCAATACCCCTGTCATGGAGAAGGCCCTGGAATCCATGTGCCCAAGGCCACAAAGCTGTGGGGAGCAGACTCGGGCTTGGAACCTGGCCTGTCTGCTTCTTTCTCCTCCAGGATGTGTTTCCTCGGGTCAGGAGAACTCATGGCTCCATGGCCCTCCTTTATCTGTTAGCAGAGCCCTTCTCAAGAGGACTCCTGTTTGGCCAAGATGCACCGGATTCCTTAGCCATTTATCACAAACATCATATACTAACTAATGCCTTTGTTTCCTCGCCTATAAAATGGGGGAAACAATAGCACTTATTATTTTCATGAGGATGAAATGAGACAGTCCACGTAAAGTCTTTATATATTTTCTAAGACAAAGTGAGCAGTGAAAATCCGGGAGGAGGGCATGTTCACAGCCTCATGGCAGAACCGTGAGCTGAGAGCCCAGCAGCTTTCAGAGTCATATGGCGGCCGTTCACAACTCCCATCCCATGAACATCCTCCCGGGGCGTCAGGGAGCACCCAAGGCAACTCAACAATTGCCAAAGACCTGCAGCGAAGTGTAAGCTGTCATTGGAGATTGTATTAGTTTCCTGGGGCTGCCATAACAAACCACAAACTGGGTGGCTTAAACAACAGAAATTTACCGTCTCACAGCTCCGGAGGCTGGAAATCTGAAATCAAGGTGTCAGCAGGGTTGGCTTCTGCTGAGGGTGAATGGGAACCGTCTGTCAGAAACCACTGAACTCCTTTGCCAAACCAAGTCCTCTGCCTCCCTTCCTGAGACACACTGAAGGTCCCCGGGTGAGGACAGGACTGCGTAGCCTACAGTCTGGCTCCTCCACGGCCAAGCACAAGGCCCCAAGCAAAGCGACAGTGCTGACTCACCCCGGAAAGGAGAACCCTTCCAGCAGAGTAACCTGGAGTACAGCAGCCAGAACCATGGGGACCCATTTACTGCCACCCTCGAACCTCACACCAGGGAGCTCTTGCTTGTGGCAAGAGGCTGATCCGGCACATATTTTTGCCTTTGCATCATGTGCCCCCTTGCAGTGTTAGCGGATGCCCTATGCAGCGGCAGCATGCAAATAGTTTTGCATTGGGTGTTCCTTGTTAGGAACGTGGAAGATCACATTTGGTTAAGTCGTGCCTGCGCCCTGATTAATCCCAGCTCTCTTTTTGCGTTACTGCCTTACCTCTCACCCTCATCATTTCCTGCTTCAGGATGCCCTTGCTCTGACATCTCTGGGTTTCTGTTGTTCTGTTGCAATGAATTACTTGCTGCTGTTATCTCATGCAAAGAAGCAGGACAAGGGGGATAACCTGGTGCCAGGTGGCGGCACCTCAGCGACTCCCCTGTTCCCTGGTCTCTGTGCTCAGCAGTTGATCTGCAGATTAAAAAAGGAATAAACAGGCGCCAGCCCGGTGGCGCAAGTGGTTAAGTGCACGCGCTCTGCTTCGGCAGCCCAGGGTTCACAGGTTCGGATCCCGGCGTGCACCGACGCACCGCTTGTCAAGCCATGCTGTCGTGGCATCCCATATAAAGTAGAGGAAGACGGGCATGGATGTTAGCCCAGGGCCAATCTTCTTCAGCAAAAAAAAAAAAAAAAAAAAAAAAGAGGGGGATTGGCAGATGTTAGCTCAGGGCCGATCTTCCTCACACACACACAAAAGGCATAAACAGAGAAGTCGAAGGCCAGAGAAGGGCCGCGGTGCAGTCAGTCTGAACTGTTTCTGCTGGACGCAGGAAGTGAGGAGCTGCCCGGAGCGATGGCGCAATGATGCTCTTCCTTTCCCACGTTACTCTGCCGATCAGTTCCCTCACTACCTCCCATCTCCCAGGAGGGCAGTCCCGAGTCTTTCCCTGGTCGGGGGTCTTGTCCCTCGCTGCTTCCGGACCTCACTGCATTTCTCCTTGCTCCTTCTCCTTCAGCCTGCTTGCTGTCCCCCGCCTGTTTATCCGTCTCAGCCATTTGCATGTACTGTTCCCGCTGCCCGGAGAGCCCCCGGTTGGCCGCTCTCTTCATTCAGGGGTCTGTGGGATGCTCTCTCCCCAGAGAGGTCTCCCCCAGCGACTCTGGGCAGGATCGCATCTCGCCAGCTCGCCACCCCTCGCCTGCCCTGTTCTGCTTTTCCTCAGGGCTCTTGGCACGGCTGAAGGTATTTCCCTCTCCGTGTTGTCCGCGTTTCCTGCTGCAGCGAGCCCCGGAGGCCGCCGCCTTGGTCTGTCTGGTCACTGCTGTGATTCCGTAGCACAGAGCGGGGCCGGCCCCGAGGAGGCCCGCCATGCGGATTTGAATAAAGGGACGACGAGAACGTGCTTTCCCGTCTGTGAGGCACTGTCGCAGAGAACATGTCGTTTGTCCCTCCCCGTGGCCCTGTGAGGCGTGCTGGACGGGAACAATGAGGGCCACTGTGTAGACCAGGAGTGGGTGGGCAGAGAGTCCCTCCGTACTGAGGGTCGGACAACCCCGGGTTTGAATCCCAGAGCAGTGCAACCCTAGAGAAACCATGTAATGTTCCTGAAAGGCGGGGATGATGCTAGTTTTGGTCTGGTAAACTGTTGGCGGATTAACTGGGATCTTGACTGTGACATGCTCAGCGTTTTGCCGACCTGTAGTGAGTTCTCCAAAGTGTGAGCTGTTATGGTTGTTGCTGCCGCTGTTGTTGTTAGCGCTTTCTTGACTGGTGTCTTGGAGCTGTCGAGGCAGAGCTGGGTGAGACATTAGATCCGCTGACTCCTCATCTGACCTCCGTTCCACCAGCCCACGGAGGGTTCCCCATGGCACTGTGTGGAGTGGAGTGAGCTTAGAGCGAGCAGACACACACGGACTCGGGGGTCTCACCTGCACGTGCCCCACCCTGGCTTTATGGTGTCCCTTTTCCACCAGATTCAGTAAATATGCTTCTGTCTTTATTTCTATTTTTTCTAGATTTTTCCAATATAACCCTCCCCCCCTTCTTTCCTCACTTCCTGCTGCATTGGGAACCATCACTCTTTCACATTTCCTTTCTCCTCTGATCAGGTTGAGATGGTTAAATCATTTTCATAACAAATTTTTTAAAGCCAGCCACTGCTCCCAAGTGTCTTGAACTCAGCGCTGAACAAACCAAAAGACATGCTTGTGCGTCTGCAGTAGACTGCTGGGGAGGGCCGAGTCAGGGGTGCTCTGTGTCGAAGGCTGCTAGTGATACTTTCTCTAAGTTTTGAAGCTTTGGTGTCAACAGAGAAATATGCTGTCATTGATTTCCATTTCCATTTCCCAGCTTTTCTTGATACATTTTGGTATATGCATTTTAAACTGTGTCTCTGGGTGGCTGGAGGTCCTGTAATCTGTTCTAGTGACTGCTTTTGGGGAGTGAAGGGGGACGAGTGGCACAGACTCTCGTCCCTGCTCCCACTTCCATCTTGACTTCGTTTGGCCTTATTGCAAGGGCATTGACATATGAGTTTTCTGAAACTCTGCAGCCAATATTTGAGAAAATCATCATATTGAGTCTTAATGTGATTTGGAACAGTTTTCTGAGGTTTCATCGTACATTGGTGTAAACTTCTTTTTCCAGAGAAACGCATCTCCAGCTCTTGCAATAAATGCCATCAGGGAAATAAGATTTGATCCTTAGAACTGTGCTTAGAGGGAACTCTCCGGGAAAAGGGAGATGCTTCAAGTGGGGTATTCCTATAGCCCAGGAGGGGTCTGCATAGATTATGTTGCACTCTCATTTTATTACAGCATTTATTTACTCATTCAATAAATATCTATTGTGTACTTATATGGTAGGCATTAAGCATTTAGCAGGGTACAAAAGAAACAAAGTTGGTGCCCTCATGAGGTTCACTTCTAGTGAGGGAGACAGACAATAAATAAATTTGTACCATTCATGGCAGACAGTGACACGTGCTATGGAGAAAAAATAAAGCAGGGTCAGAAGATAGAGAAACCACAGTGCTGCTTCATGGAGAATGACCAAGGGA
Source organism: Ceratotherium simum simum (assembly GCF_057802395.1). Taxonomy (NCBI): domain Eukaryota; kingdom Metazoa; phylum Chordata; class Mammalia; order Perissodactyla; family Rhinocerotidae; genus Ceratotherium; species Ceratotherium simum. The sequence continues at coordinate 53,477,898 of NC_141915.1, read as the reverse complement.
GCTTCCCGGGAGGGTCACAGGAGAGCAGAGACTGAATGAAGATTGGGAGCAAGCCATTGGCATGTCTGCAGGAAGAACATTCCAGACAGAGAAAACAGAAAATGCCAACTTCCTAAAGCAGGAACCTTCTTAGCATGTTCAAGAAATAGTAAGAAGGCCAGTATGGCTGGAGTAGAGTAAATGAGGTAAAAGGAGTATGGCATGTACTCAGAAAAGTAGGTAGACATCAGATCACCTAAGGTCTTAACGGTCAGAGAAAGGAGGTTGGATGTTATTGTCATTTTAAAATACATCTGTTCCTCTGTTATCTTTGTAGACTCTTCATTCCTAGAAAGAAGGGAAAATATCTTCTTTATTTTTGCATTTTTGGTGACTAGAATCATCGGGGGACAGAGTGAGTGCTCAGTAAATATATGTTGAGTGGTCTCTTCTGCTTCAGTGTTAAGATCCAAGTGGGAATAACTTCTCTCCCTGGTCTGTCTCCTGTTGACCCATGAGCTCTGAGGAGGGGTGTGGCGGCCATCGACAAAAGAATCCAGAATGTCTTGCATATAAGATGCGAGATTAGGCTGCATCTTGTATGGCAGAATCTCATATCACCACTGCCCATTCTTCACTCTCTCTTCCTGGAAACTCTGGCAATAAATGCAAACGGCCCTCTGAGAACTTTCAACATGCTAGGTGCCCTGGGGGGGGGGGGCGTGTCTGTGGGGCTTCAGGGGAGAGAGTCCCATTGATTTGACGGGGAATAATGACAACAGGCCCACTTTGTGTGTGTCCAGCAGTTTTTAAAAGACTCTTACCGACATTGTCTGATGGGATCCCAACTTCTAACGTGTGTGTGTGTGTGAGTGTGTGTGACTGTGTATGTGTGTGTGTGTGCACGCGTGTGTTGGTAAGGGGATGAGCAGAATTGAAACATAGGAACAAAACTTGCATGAAGGCTGGTAGCTTGCACGAAACAACCTGAATGACGATTGAGAAAGCACAGTCAGCATAAAGCATTTTACTTCTCCATCCCTTGAATACCCTTTGAAGGCCTGGTGGACGGAGCGCAGAAATGGTCATTTCCCTGGTGGTCCAGGGTGGAGATGGGACGCAGCAGGGGAGAGATACTGGATTTCTCTCCTGAGTGACTCCAAGAGCCAGTGAGTCTCAGCCTTTGACCAGAAACTGAGATTTATTTCTCACTGGCCAGAAGAGAGGGTGATTTCAAAATCTTCTTTCTCCATTACATAACTCCCCCTGAGAGTGTAGTTGGCTGTAACTGTCACAATCTTGGTTTCTGTCTTTTACGCATCTAGAGTTTCATCCTAAAAATGAGGGTTTGGGTTCTGGAGGGGCTGGCCCAGGGTTGCTGCCGTCCCTGTAGCTGACAACTGGTGGCCCCTGGAAACGGGGCCCTGCTCCTGCTGCCTTCTGGAGGCCCCACCTGCTTGTCGTGCATGTGGGTAAATATTCACTCTTAGCAGAGCAGCCAGCAAAAACAGACCTCCGGCAAAAGTGTGGGGGTTTTTGTTTGTTTTTGATATTTTTATTTTATTTTTTTTGTTTTGCTTTGCATAACTTTCTTGATAGAATGCTCAAATTTTAACCACAAAGAATTATATTTGAGTCCCAGGAAGTTAGGGAATGTTGGAGTGAAGTAGCCAAGCCATCCACGTGGGGAGGCATTGCCATCGACTGCATCCTTTTTTGAATTATACCCACCCTGCGTGTCCCCGTGTTAGGGCCGTCTGGCCCTGCTTCCTGTTCTTTGTAGCTTTCATCACCATCTGAATGTACGATATGTTAACTTGGTTGTTTATTTTTGTTCCCCTCCCCATCCTCGTTAGAACATGTATTGCATGAGGACAGGAGTTTTAAAAATTTTTCAATGCTTTTATTTCCAGTACCTACAACAGCACCTGTCTGGGCCAGTTCTTACCAAATATTTCCTGAAAGGAAGAACAAATGAGCATCGCTAGTAGCCAGGCACTGAACTGTGTACTTAGAGCATCATCTCATGCTTCCGTTTTTCCTCTCCCAACCCTATCATGTAGGCGTAGTTATCATCCCAAGTTTTTGGGTGAGGCACCCGCCTAAGCTCGCAGGGCAGGTGAGGGGTGGAGGGGCTGCGAAGGCTGGCAGCAGGGACTCGACTCGGCTGAGGCACGTGGCCCCGAGTGTGAGCACCTTTGGCATCTCACTCGCCTCACCCTGGTCCAGCCCTGCCTGGCTGACCACCTACAAAGCCTGAGTTCTTCATCACGGACCAGTGCCGTCTCTCATGTAGTGATTGCTCACGCACACACTCACATGCATTCACACACACACACTAACATGGTCACACTCATGTACACACACCCACACTCACCCATAAACATACACACACTCATACACGATGACACACGCTCACACACGTGCACACACCAGCAAACACTAATATGTTTACACACTCACATGCACACCAACTTTAAGAGTGATCATGGCATTCTGGTCTGATTTCTCCTTACTGGGAGCCAGGAAATGGACTAGGATCAGCTATCTTCCAAATTTATATCATAAGCAGGAAAATGACTCCTTTGGGCCTGGCTGGCTTTAGGAGAAAATCTTTAACCTGATTGAAATGAAGTTTTCTCCAGCTAAGCCTCAAAATGACCTCTACTAGTGGTTCCCAAATCTGGATGCCTTAAGGACCGCCTGGAAGCTCATTAACAAAACCGATTCCCAGGCCCCAGCCCAGGAGAGCTTGATTCATAGTTCTGGGATGGGATCTGGAGTCTGGTTTCTAATATGCTCCCCCAAGTGATTCTGTGCAACCCGTCCATGGGCCAGCCAGCGCTGGGGGGCCACTGGAGCAAGCTGACGGATGTCTCCCTGAGGATGAATTGAAGCAGGGATCCAAGGGAGAAAACATGCTGAGTTCCACTTATTGAAAAACCGACAGTGCCCTCCTAGAAGGTAGGTATGGCTGAATCCCCTTGTAGTGCTAGCGTCTGATTCCGAGTAGAAGGGCCTCCATCAATATTTGTTGAAGTTGTTTTCCATCAGAGGAGGGGGCAGCAGAAAGTTCTGAACCAGCGCCAGCTCTGTAATTGCACAAGATTTCCCCAAAGGTCATCTAGACCTTAGGACCGCGAATGTCTATCCATGTCTGAGCCTACCCCTAACCCCAATCTGACTTGACTGATCTGGGGTGGGCCCACATCAGTAATTTCTAAAATTCCCCCCGTGATTCTAACATGCTGCTAAGGCTGGAAGTCTTTGTTCCAGACCAAGAGTGGACAGACATTTTCTATAAAGGGCCAGGTTTTGAGGGTCACAGGATCTCTGTCACAATTACTCAACTCCACCACTATATTGCAAAAGCTGTCATGGACAATATATATAAACAAGTGGGGCCGGCCCTGTGGCTTGGCGGTTAAGTGCGTGGGCTCCACTACTGGCCGGCCCGGTTCGGATCCCGGGCGCGCACCGATGCACCGCTTCTCCGGCCATGCTGAGGCCGTGTCCCACACACAGCAACTAGAAGGATGTGCAGCTATGACTTACAACTATCTACTGGGGCTTTGGGGAGAAAAAAAAAAGAGGAGGATTGGCAATAGATGTTAGCTCAGAGCCAGTCTTCCTCAGCAAAAAGAGGAGGATTAGCACTGATGTTAGCTCAGGGCTGATCTTCCTCACACACACACAAAAATAAATAAAATAAATAAATAAATAAACAAGTGGGTGTGGCTGTGTTCCAATAAAACTTTATTTACAAAAACAGGCAGTGGGCCAGATTTGGCCCATGGGCTGTAGTTTGCCAATCCCTGTTCTAGATTATCCTAGCCCTCTAAAATGTGTGGTCAAAATCTCCTGGAGGAATGTCTTAAAATGCTGATTTCCTAGCCTCTTAGTCTTTTCCTAAGTCTGGGTAGAGGCCTAGGAATCTGTGTTGATTAGAAGCATCTCAGAATTTGGGGCTATTTATGTTGGGAGCCAGTGAACCGCACTTGTAGAAATACCCAGTCATCATCTGGCTAATCAGACAAAGCCCCACTCCTGCAAACTTCTCCCCTGCCAGGGGCTCCGACTCCAGAGAATTGTCTGACCACCTGGTGGTGTACTTTCTTTCTCTCTTCTCTTTCTATTCTCTTTGCCTTTTTGTCTCTTTAAGTCCATCTCAGACCTTGGTTATTAACTCACACCAGTTTGGGAGGAGAGTTGGCGCCAGGCCTTTAGGCCAGAGAGGGTGAGAGGGAGCTGGAAAGGCAGGCGGGGCACTTCTGTTGCCTCTGGGTGTAGGGGAACGTAGCTGTTTTCGAGACTTCTGGAGGGTGCTTTTCATAACTCCCCTGGCCCCCCAATTCACAAGCTCAGCTCTGGCTCGTGCGAAGCCCAAACTCTTCGTGCCTCTGTGCCCTGGCAGTCACTGCTGGCTTGTTTTCACAGGTGAGGGTGATGGGAGACTCTTCCAACTTTCTGTTTTGTGATGTGATGCTTATCTCCTTGGCCCTCTCCAAGCTCCAGGGTCATCGCCCTATAGAGGCCTCAGCTGCTGCTCGGGTGTTCTTAATTAAATTTGAAATCGATGTGAACAAGAGGGCTTTGGGAGCTTGGTGGGCTGTGGGCCAAAGACCTGAGCACCTGCCACAGAATAGCACCACCTCCCACAGCCCTGATCCCTGGGACATGTGTACAGATTATGGAGAAATCCCTCTGCAAGGAGGTTATGTTAACTCTTTAGCCTGGGTGCTGGATTTCAAAAGCAACCACAGACCCGGGGCAGAGGATCTGGCTTTGCTTGCTGAGTGTGTGGAGCTAAGAATTATCTGGGGCAGTAGGGATCAGGATCCCCGAGAACTCTGGTGTGATAACCGGGGGTCCTGAAGTTCTGAGGCATGATTCCCCCCCACCAACTCTGTCCCCTCAGCCTTTATTAGAGCATTTCCTTTAAAGTGACCCAAGGCACTGGTGTATCCAAGACAGTGTTTGGGGTTTAAAGGAAGAGTATGAGGTGCACAGAGGGGGAGGTGCCTGACTTCCATGGAGACGGGCCAGCAGTATGCGGCTGATTCTAGGTCGGCCCCCACTAACGTGCAGCTCAGTAGGTGAGCATTTTTGAGTATCTCCCTATGCAGAGTACAGCAGCAGGTGCCGGGAGCCTTTGTCATCTGATATACACGTAGAAAGCAGTGGGAGTTACGCCTCGTCCAGCGGTAGATAATGCCCAGCCTTTATTGCATACGCACATGTTTTACATATGCTCTCTTGTTTAATCATTACAATAACACTGAGAGTTGCCATTATCTCCACCGAAAGATGAAGAAACTGAGGCACAGAGAGGTTAGGTAATTTGCTCAAGGCCATACAGGTGGTAAGTGATGGGGCAGGTATTAGATCCCAGGTTGGCCTGATGCTGAAAGAACTTAAAAATGTGTTAAAGGTGGCAGGATACATCCCCTTGTCACAACTGGAAAATATTTTCAACGCAACCCAAGAGCAAGTGCAGTACGCGTGGCAGGCTTTGGAGCGAGTTCAATCTGGCAGCAGGTTATTAGGGCGACTGAGGACTTTGAGAAATGCAGTTAGTGAACAGACCTCCAAATTCTGCACAGTCACTTTCTCTAGGTGCAGAGGGCCATCTTGCCTGTGTCCCCTGAGGGTCATATGCAGAGAGAAATAGTGGCGTCTCCAAATGCAATAGTAAAATGAAGACAGTTAAGGACCACCAGGCACTGAGACCAAGCCCGGGCGGAATTGTGAGTGTGTACCCCCTCCTCCAGGGTTGCTGATGTCTCCTTTCAGGGCCTTTTCTGACTTTCAGGATCCCTTTCTCCTCAAACCTCTCTCCGTTTTGCTTCTGTCCCAAGGGAAGGAGATTGGTTGGTATGTGTTGAATTGTGTCCGCCCTACATGCACACGTTGAAGTCCTTCCTAACTCCCCGTCCCTCAGAATGTGACTCTGTCTGGAGATGGGGTCTTTATAGAGGTAATCCAGTTAAAATGATATCATTAGGGTGGGCTCTAATCCCATATGACTAGTGTCCTTATAAAACAGACACACATAGAGGGAAGACGATGTGAGGAGACACAGGGAGAAGATGGCCATCTGCAAGCCAATGAGAGAGGCCTGGAACGGATCCTTCCCTCACCGTCCTCAGAAGGAACCGACCCTGCCGACACCTTGATTTTGGACTTCCAGCCTCCAGAACTGTGAAATGAGACATTTCAGTTGTTTAAGCCGTCCAGCCTGTGGTACTTTGCTGTGGCAGCCCTAAGCAACTAACGCAGCAAGTAATGTATATCCCAACATGAATCAGGGTTACAACAATTCCAGGAGCATTTTACATCTGAAAGAGTAGAGAAAAATAAAAAAAAATACATCTTAAAGGATGGCATTCAGGGCACTCTGAAACTTGCTGGGGACAACAGAATCTCTGCAGGCCCCACGCATCCTTTCACTTACGCCATCCTGGGGCATGGGAGGCCAGTCTCGCAGCCTCCCAGCTCAGCCCCCACCAGACGCATTTTCCTCCACGTTCCTCCCCCTCTGAGACCTTGGTGTCTGTGTAGCTGCTTAGTTTTGGTGTCCTAGAAACTGGGCATTGCTAGCACCACCACCCCGAGCAAGCAGGGCTCCCTAGAGCTGCAACTTCTGGAAACAGAATGTTCCTGGTTTCCAGAAGGTAAAACAGTTCCCTGGGGTCACTTTCTCCTTAGCAGCCAAGAGTAGAGTCCAAGGTTCCTTTTAGTTTTACCCTGCAGTTCCACAGCCTGGAGTGGTCAGCGTATGGCTGACTGCCGCACATTTAGATGGAGGGGACGAATAAATAATTGGGGCAAGTTTTGGGAAATCTTTACTTGGGTTTTCTCCGAGACAAGCCTAATTCATCTGTTCTGCACTAATTTATTGAGCATTTACTCTGGGCCAGGTGCTGAGGAGACCATCACAAATGGGTCTGACACTCTTGTCACACAGGGAAGGCCACAGGGAATGCATATTTTCAGGTCTGACGATTGTTCTGAAAGAGGAAATGTCAATTCTGTGGCCCCTGCTCTTAACCTGTTGTCTGCCCCTTTATGTGTCTGTCCCCACCAATCTTAGATTATAAGCTTTGAGGGCACAGCGACCCTGCTGGTGTCCTTCTTCCCAGAAGCTTTTTCCGCTGCAGGTACCGAGGAGGCAGTATCTACCAAACTTTAGCTAGTGCCGTCATCACGTGAGGAAGTTGTGAAAATGCAGATTCCCTGGCTCTGCCCCTTAGAGGTTCTGAATTAGTGGGCCAGGTGAGGACCCAAGAATGTGCATTCTTGAAAAGAACCCCCAGTGATTGTGATTGTGCAAATGTGTGCACCACAATTTGAGACTACAATCCTAGGATCAGGCACCACTTGCTGTTTTCTTCGTATTCCCACAAAATAAAACAAAGCAGAAAATCATAAAAAGTGAAACTGGTAAATGTCAGGGAGAAAAAAAATTCCTTTGGTGAAATCAGCAAGTCAATTAAATGTTGTTTGAATTGAAATGGATTCCTGCTAGCATAGGTTTTTTTTTTTTTAAGACAATTCTTTTAGAGCAATTTTAGGTTCACAGCAAAGCTGAGAGGAAGGTACAGCGATTTCCCATATACCCCCTGCCCCCACGTATGCACAGCCTCCCCCACTATCAACATCTCCCACCAGAATGGGACCAACTGATGAACCTACATTGACACATCACGATCAGCCAAAGTCCAGAGTTCACATTAGAGTTCACTCTTGGTGTTGTACGTTCCGTGGATTTGGACGAAAGTGTAATAACATGTATCTGTCATTACAGTATCACACGGAGTAGTTTCACAGCCTAAAAATCCTCTGTGCCCCTCCTATTCTTCCCTCCCCTCCCTTTAGGCCCTGGCGACCCCTGATCTCATTGCTGTCTCTATAGTTTTGCCTTTTCCAGAATGCCATATAGTTGGAATCATACAGAATGTAGCCTATTCAGATTGGCTTCTTTCGCTTACTAACATACATTTAAGGTTCCTCCATGTCTTTTTCATGGCTTGATAGCTCATTTCTTATTAGCACTGAATAATATTTCATTGTCTGGATGGACCACAGATTATTTATCCTATTGTTTGTTTTTTAAAGGCACTGAGGTAGATGGTACTGTGATGGCATCAGCTGTGGGTCCCTTTCCCGTTCAATAAAAAATAGCCAAAAGATTCACAGCCTCATGGTATTTGATTGAAAAACTTTCCATCCCACTTGGATTTCTTTGATCTTCTTAGGATTGATGGCTTGTCAATCAGAGATCCTGGACTCTCACTTGGAACAAAACAAACCACAAGGTAGGTAGATGAGATGGTCATGGTGGGCACTGATGTGTCCATCATGTGGTCTACAGGTGACAAAGTGGTGGAGACTTGCTGTGAGGTCAGCAGCCCCACTTGGGAGTTGGTCTCTGTAGGGCTTGTGCACTAGCTCTTCTGTGCAGTTCTCATACATTGTCCTGGGGACCAAACAAAACAAAGTCTTGCCAGCCAACCGGAGAGCTGGGTGTCTTAGACAAACCCCTTGCCCTCTCTGAGCCTTGGTTTGCTTATCTGTAAATCAGTGGTTCCTAAGCTCTCCTCTAACCCGGACATTATATGGTGCGGCCACATCAAAACCAGGTTATCATCCTTGCCTCCTCATCCCCATCCAACCCACCCTGGCCCATTTGTCAGCCCAGCATCGAGACCAGCATGAGACAGAGTAAGCGCTCAATACGTATCTGCAGACGGCTCTTTGGTTCTCACACTTGACCACTCTGTATCTGGCATATTTCTGAAGTATCTGAGTGGGTTAGAAAGAAGGCAGCTGGAGATGGAGAGAGTTTTTTCCCTACGGATCCCCCTCCTTCTCTCTCAGCCCCATTCACTGCTGGCACACCGGGGCCCCGAGCCTGGAGCCAATTTCCCTCCCACTTCTTCTGACTCACATCTTTCATCACGTCTCAGGAGAGCAGCGTCTGTCACTCCCTTCTCCTGGTGAATGGGAGGGCCTTGGGCAGAATCTGAGCTGTAACTCAGCGCAGCCAGGACCAGGCGTAATCCTTGGGCAATTAGCAAAGCTGGGAGGTCTGCTTCCAGCTCGGGTCCTGTGTGCATATGGGTGAAGGAAGTTTCCTGCTTTCTTAGCCACATTCCTCCCTTCCCCCTTGAAGCCTTACGAAGAGGAAAGCATTCTTGCTTCTTTTCTCTCTCTCCTCTTCGAGTCGTGATTCTGAAGGACATTAAAGATTATTTGCTTCGGAGTGAAGAATTCTGCATTTTTCGCTGGCAGCATACAGCAGTGGTGGGCACACCGAGGGCCAGTGAGGTTAAGACCACCGGGGTCTCATCTCCTTGCACAACTCTGACCCTTTTTCCAGGAGATTTCCAGAGAGGATCTTTGCTGAAAACCTAACCAGAACCCCTGCCAATGTGTTGGGGAGAAGAAAGCTCACTTTACTTGGGCTTTCCAGTGCATTCCTGTAATTACAGCTTGATTCCAAAGCACTAAATGGTTATTATTATGAAGCCCACACGATCGCTGCCAAGGCGATAGGAAAGACACCATTTAAGCCACACCAACACAAAGTTTAGGGAAATCAAGGGTTTTTACTGGATTTGAGAGTAAGGCACGATGGCGAGAACAAAAGATAGGAATCTTGAGCCATGTACGCAAACCCACAGATTCTTAGGGAGATAGAGGAGAAAGAAGAAGTGAAATGGAGGAGAGAGAGAACCTTAGGACTGGTGGCAGAGAGAGCAGTGACCTAAGAATGCACAGATACAAGGTCAAGTAACCATTTGCAAGGATTCTGGAATATATAGACTGCTGTGATGTTGAAATGTTTATTTCCCAAAACTCTTACTCATTTCGAAGTGTTTATGTAGCTCACCGTGTGCCAGACATTGTCCCCAGCACTCTACATATATTCACTCATTTAATTAAATTTCCATGGAGTTTCACAGTTTTTAGATTTATAGAATTTTCACCTGGAGACTTTTAGTGAAATCTACGATCACTCTTCACCCAAAGAATCTCTTGGAACAGTGACAGATCATTCCAGATTCCAGCCCACACTCTCTCTGTTAGCACCTGCATCTCTGTGGCCTGGCCTCTCCAGTCTTGGGAATGTTTAACCGTTTGCTTGACAGGAGGAGAGCTAGTGAACAGGAAGGGGAGAGGGAGGACAGCGTGGAGAATGTGGGGGTGGGGGGTGGATGGGGAACAGACCAGGATCTGAGAGCAAGCTCAGAAGGAAGCTGCAGCCGAGTTGGTTGAGACTGTTTTTCCTAAGAGCTACCATCCAGGCAGCAGGAGGGAGACCTGTTCCAACCGGTGAGACGGCTGTGAGCTTCTGATTCAGCCCTCCTCCCCCTTAGCTCATTCTGTGCAAGTTCATCTGATGGCAGTGAGTGAGGAGGTTCTGATGAGCTAATGCTCCCAGGAACTCGGTAGGAGGGGATCATCCTTCTTGTCAGAGCATTATCCCACTCTTTGACGGAATGGTTTGGAAGAAGGACCGGACTCAGCACTGAGGCAACGTAAACAGGCCATGCGGTGGCTTTGCCTGGACACTGGGACATGTCTCTGTCCATCTCGAAGTTTCATTTCTGTCCTTCCTTCCCCACTTGGCACCATTCACGTGTTTGTGGTGCTGACTGTAGGGAGGTGACAGTGACATTCCTGACATGTTGAAGTTCTTCCCAGGAGCCCTTTGTTGTAGTGGCCAAATCAATCCTTCTGCCTGAGTGAGGGTTTGGTTTTGAGGGGCGTGGAACTGGGGAGAAAGAGCTCAAGGTTAAAGTGAATCAGAAGCTGATTAAGAAGAGTCAGAGGTCAGGTTCTGGGAGGTCATGTCCAGAGAGCCAGAGGTAGGATATTTTGGAAGAGTTTGGAGCCCAATGATGATTGAGAGGATGTTCAGTTTAGGATGAAACGAAGAGCACCCAAGGCAGCTACAGGGAAAAGCTGTAGGAGGTCCATGCTCCTCTTCATTGTGGGGTGATGGGCATGGTTGAAGGAGTCAGAGGCATGGTGGGCAAGTTTCCTTTTCTCCTTTAGTTTTCTTATAAAGGGAGGCAAAAAGTCTGTTGTGAGTGTTCAATGACACAATTCATGTCAAGTGCCTGATATATTACGAGTATTCAATAAGTTAGCTTTTAGGATTGTATTTTGTTAAACAAAGTCTTCAGAGGTCATTATAAAGTTGACTACTGTTTGACTCACTTACAAACAATACATGGCGATATTTGCTTGAGATAGATGGAAATAGCCAGATATATTTTCTTAGTCCTAGCCTGATAGTTTTGGATTCTTAGAGCAGTGCGTCTGTGCTAGTTTGCAAGGCATAAAAAACATGTACTATTGAGTTTGGGGAACCGTGAAAGATCTAGTTTCAGGTTTGGTAATTTGAAAGAGAATTCACCAAGAAAGTGGCACTTGTCTTTGGTGGTTCTCCAACAGTGGTTTGATGTCAACTTGGGAAGGGAATGGAAGAAGCTTGATGTATATATTTTTGAACTCTAGGATTCTTTGATGTGTAGGGAGCGTGGGGAGTGGAGTGGAAGGAGAAGGGGAGCAAAGAGATAAGAGGATCCTATCTATGAAGTCATCCAAAACAGTGTTCCTTGACTCCAACCCCACCCCAAATTCTGTTAAATGGTGTAAAACATTTTGGGTTTCCTTGTTCTATAATAACTGGTGACATGATAAAATTCTTTCTTTCGTTTTTTTTTTTCTTGAAGACATTTCTCTCTTGCTACCCTCTTTAAACCCAGGATCTTTGCTTTTCTGGAGGCCTGAAGAATGCACAATATCCAGAAGCTTGAAAATCAGACTGGAATCTGGGAGTACCCCTTCCTGGCCTGCTCCCCCTGCTCATTCTTGTCCCCCAGCCCAGGCCTGGTTTGTTGCTAAGTCATATACTCAAGAAGCTGCAGGCAGGACGGGCTGATCTGGCCAATCAGGCCCCAACTCCCACCTCCAATGGATGGAGGCAGCTGCTCATTCCTTTCAAGACCAACAGGGAGAATCAGTTTCAGGAAATTGAAAGTGATGGCGGAAAGGGTTTGCGAGAGCAGCAACGCATAGGGGGCCTGTCCGCTCTCTGGGGTGCAGACTCATCTGCTCCAGGAGCCACAGTCAGTGGCCAGATGGTCACCCCATTTTCCTGGCGTGGCAGGAAAATGGAGTCAGAGGCTCAAGGGGGCTTAGCACACAGTGAACGCTCCATGGATTTGGACGATGATTTGACATTAGCAATCCCGTACTCCAAATAATATGCACTCACCTGTAGCAAAGGGTCTTCTACTTACAGACATCCTGTATTAGTTATATGATGCAATTTGCAAAATAATTATTCTAGATGAAAACCCTCATATTTGGACCTAGCTGCATTTATTGATGTCACCCCCTTTTCTTTCCTTCTACTGGGACATTTATTTTCAGTTTCTGTATATTTAAGATTAAAGACTGGGAGTGGTGTTCTTTTTTAAAATTTCATTTATCCATGTATTCACTCAGCACAGTTTTAAGAGCACTTGCTAGACCTGAGTCTAGGCTCTTGGAACACAAAGATGAAAGAAAGTGGTTTCTCCCTTAGGGAAAATAAAGGGGCAGGTAAACAACCCTAATACAACGTGATCCATGCTTTAACAGAATTTTGTTTGATGTCTAGTGATAGGTGAAGAAAGAGAGATGAGGAGCACCAGAATCTTCCAGTGTGCTCATGGGAGACTTATCAGGAGATGAGATGTTTGAGTTGTGACTCCTAAGCTGGGCAAGAAGGTGGGGGGAGATAGAGATTGGAGATGAGCTATTTCAGACAGATGAAAAGCTGAGGCACTAAGGTAGCCAGAACACAGGCTATTCTGGGATGGTGAGTAATTACGGATGCCTGAAGTACCATGTGCAAGGGAAACCATGATGAGACCTGAGGCTAGACAGGGAGGAAGGGGCCAAGATCACAAAAAGTCTTCTATGCTGTGGAAAAGGGTGCATTTTATCCTATCAGCAGTAAGGGGCTAATGAAGAATTTCAAGCACATGGAGATGAGGCGATTCCCATGTTACAAGGATGACATGGTATCATGCAGGGGGTCCACTGTAGGGGAGTTAGGCTGGAGACAGGAAGACCAGATAAGGACATTTTCAAAATTCCAGGCAAGGGAAGCTGAGAGCAGTGCTACACAAGTAGTGATGGAAAGGGGGCAGTTGACTTGAGAGATCTGGGGGAGATAGGATCAACTAGATTTAATTTTTAATTACATGTGAGTGTGAGAGAAAGGGGAGCATTCAGCATGGCTCTTGGTTTTCTTGCTTGGACAAACAATCATTGGTGGTTCTATTCCCAGAGAGAGGGAGATCAGGAGAGAGAGCAGTTGGAAGGGGTCAGATGGTTGGAGGAGTGTTTGACGTGCTGAGTCTGAGATGCTCGTGGGAGGTCTAGGGGTAGATGGCCAGCAAGCAGCTGGCTCTACGAGGATGGAGCCCAGGAGAGGAGTCTGGGTTGGGACTTTTAGAAGTCGTTAACGTGTGGGTGGTGGTTAAAGTGTTGGCATGGTTAAATTACCCATGGAAAAGAACGTAAAGGGATAGGAGAACTGAGTCTTGGGAAACACCAACATTCGAGAGACAGGTAGAGAAAGAGAAGTTCATGTAAAAGCTAAGAAGGAGCAGTCAGAAAGAGGATTAGGAGATAGTGGAGAGTGTCCCAAATGGAAATGGCAGAACATTTAAAGAAGAATGTTGTGTATAATATGGTAAACATAGCATAAAAGGCAAATAAGACCACAGGAAAACACTCTGGTATTTGAGAATTAGGAGGTCATGTGTGGTCTTGGAGAGAGCTGTTTTAGTACAGAGAAGGAGAGGAATAGATCTAATGAGCTAAGGGGCATTGAGAGGTGAGAAAGTAGATACCCTACATGGAGGCTACACTAAAGTGGAACATGGTAGTGTGAATGAAGAGAGAGAGAGAGGTGATTCATAAATAGACAGAATATTATTTAGGGGGATGAAAAGTTTATAGACTCTTCCTTAAGATAGAAACACTTAAGTGTGTTAATAGACTGAGAGGAAGAAGTCAGTGGAGAGAGAAATAAAAAATGCAGGAAATATTGGGTCCAATTGTTTGAGGGAGGTTATGGAAGAAATGGCCATAAATACATGGATTCATCTTGGATGGAAGGGGAGGTACACTTTGTATTAGAGATATGGGGAAGGAGGTAAGGATGCAGATAGGGTTGGGTACTGAGTGAGGAAGTTTGCACCTGATTGCCTCTTTTTTTTTTTTTTCCTCAGTGAAATAAGAATCAAGGTCATTTATATTAGGAGAGATGGCAGAAGGGGCTTAAATTTTGGCATTGCTGCTGAGGAAAATGGGGGATGTCATTGATCAGGAAATTATAGGAGGATTGCTGAGCACCATGAGGGATTCATCTGAGACTGGCTCTTGCCACTTTGTGGTGCTGCCTGTGTGGGGTCTGTGAGCAATTCTCCGGTAGTGCACAGCCATCGGGATGTGGGAGCGAAGCAGATGTTGGGTTGGCCTGGTGAGAAGTGGTGTTGGAAGTGGAAAGGCAAGCAGCATTGTTTTAGTTATTGGCATGAGAGTGGTCATGGCCAAATGGGCTTAATTGGGAAGACAATGACACTAGGATGGAGGTGACAAACTGGGAGAAAAGGGAGGAGTCCAGAGTCTAGAGATCATGATGAGGTGAGACAATGGGCAAAGAGAAAGAGATGGAAAGATGGGACATTGTGTCAGAGATCTCAGGTTTTAAAATGTCAGAGGTGGGACTGTTTTGGGTGACAGCAAGTCCAAGATGTGGCCATAAGAGTGGGTTGGTGAAGAGCAAAGACAGTGAAAAGCATTCAAACCGAGGTCAAGGAACCAGAAAGCTCTAGTGTCCACTGGACATTGACCACCTCTAGGATGGTTGCAGGCGTTGTCATGGGAAGAGGCAGTAAGGCAGCAAGCATGAGATTGAAGACCCCTAAGAGCTGAAAGAGCTACGCCTCATTTTAGCGATGAAGACCTCCCCAACTCTAAAGGCAGAATTCTTGATACACATGGTCTCCTGAGCAAAACAGAGGAGGAGCAGGAAGGGTCCATTCCGTTTTGTTTCATTGGCTGGTTCTGCCAGGCCAGAAGACTGCAGACCTCTGCTGATTTTAATAGCGAAGGGGCAAAGCTAGTTATTTCCAGCATATGGAGAAGTGGAAACTTCGACGAGGGCGTCAATGACTTGCCCAAAATGACACCACCGAAGGGCTGACCTCAGTCTGTCAGTTCATCTCTCTCTTCTCCCCGGCTTGGCTTCTTCTCTTGCATTTAACCTATTGCAGCCGAGCTGGGTCAACACTGGCCTCCTCGATGCACGCCCTCCGGAGCTTTGGCGTTTAGATTTGATACAGGGACATGGAGGGGAATTTTCCCACTTGGCAGAGTGGCATGAAAATCAGGAGGGAATGTTTTTCCTGCACAGCAACAAGAGGTATCAAATCATTACTTCTTCTTTCTCCCTTCCAGCTCTGTTGCTATTTATGTAGATGTAACGGTTCCATAACAATACCTTTTGCTTGGAAAAGGCCTTCTCTTACCAAAAGTCAAAAAAATCCCTATATTTTTCATGCCAGAAGTAGACATGATTAGCTCTCTTTCCACTTCCATTAAAAAAAAAAAATTATATATGCATTTACCTCCTACCTACCTAGGCGTGAGGTCCTTGAAGGTTGGGACTCCACTGTGTCTCATTGATTTCAGAATCCTCTAAACTCTTCTAGTTCTTGGCACATGGCTAGTGTGTTTGTTGAATGAATGAAGTGTTTATTGAATGAATGAATGAAACTCTTTTGCCCACCACTCTAAAGTGGGTACTATGAGGCTTGAATAACTGTGTCAGGGGTACATTATGCTAAGCCCTCATCTCTCACCCATTTTTCCCTGTGATTAAGGCAACACGGATGGTAAAATGAAAAAGGATTAGATCCCGAGACCCCTGGGTTTAATCTTGGCTTTACTACTAGCTGTGTAGCCTTGGGTAAATCTTCGAACCTCTCTGAATCCCAGTTTCTTCGTGTTAAAATAAAAAGAAATAATACCTCCTTTGTTCAAATGTTAGGAAGATTAAATTTGATCACCTCTAGCCAGGTAACTAAGATGTAGGAATTTATCAATTAAGAAAGTGTGTTTCTTGACTCCTATCCATGTGGACATCCATCTACCCATCTTTTGGTCTCAGGGTGTGTATCTCTGAGATGTTGAACCAATTAAGTGGTTCCTGATGCTGTAGAACAGCTTTTTGCTCTGTACAAAATTAATCCAGAATTGATATCATGACCAAGACCTAGTACAAGCCATGCTCTGAGCACACTCATCAGCTCAGATGCCCATGTGGGTGAAGAGAAGGCTCTCTATAAATCACAGTCCGTCTGTCTCTAGGCAGCAGTCTGATTAAGAACGTGATAAGAAGAGCCTCTTTCCTGAAAGGGGGGACTTGGAGGTCGTGGCCAGGAGCCTTGAATATCAAGAAAAGAACATGAGAACTTACTTCTTTTAAGTACTCCCCATGTTCCAGGCATTGTACTTGTTGCTTTCTATTTGTAACGTTTATAAATTATTTAATAACACCCCTTCAAGGAGTTAGGAAAGCTGGAATCCTGGAGAAAAGGAATTCTGGACATGCCAGCTTTTAAACTACCTCTGAGTTTTAAAATATATGAGTACAGTTTGATTTTTTCAAAGCTGCTTTATGCAAACAGAATTGAAAGGAACCGGAATCACTGTAGATGGATGTGTTCCAGGACAGTCACTGGACCAACAATAGACTGTAAGCTTGAAGAGGTCAGGGATCCTATCTGTTCGGCTCATTCTTGTACGGTGCTTAAAAGATGACAGGTGATTCATACAGGATTAAATGTTTGGAGCTGTGGTGGCCATTTTGTGACCATGAGGAAAAGCAAAAAAAATTTCAGGGAAGGTGACCCAGAGCCCTAACACACTTGAGCTGCCAAATGAACTCACTCTGGGACCACCTACCTTCAGACCTCTTGTGTTATGGCATAATTAAATGTCCTTGTTTTTTTGGTTGTTGTTGTTGTTTGTGTTTTTGTGTGTGTGTGTGAGGAAGATTAGCCCTGATCTAACATCAGATGCCAATCCTCCTCTTTTTGCTGAGGAAGACTGGCCCTGGGCTAACATCTGTGCCCATCTTCCTCTATTTTATTTGGGACGCTGCCACAGCATGGCTTGACAAGCGGTGCATCAATCCGCACCTGGGATCTGAACCTGCGAGCCCCGGGCCACCAAAGAGGAGTGCATGAACATAACCACTATACCACTGAGCCAGTCCCGAAATGTCCTTGTTTTTAAAAGTCGTTCATCTCTGGCTATTTTTTTTTTTTTTTTACTCATGGCCAGAAACCTTCTAACTGACCCAGGCTGTAAATGTGAGCTTGGGCTGGTCATCTAATATTTCTGTGCCTCAGCTAGATGATCACAATCATGCTCTTTAATGTAGCAACACCTTACGAGAACGATGGCAAGCACCTATTTCTTAAGGCTAAACTATAAAATTTGCTGGGACCCTTGGGCTAAATTCTCCCACTTTTAAACAAACTCTCATTTCACATGATAGTTGAATTCCCGGCAGCGCGGGTGGCAGAGAATGAGGCTGGCAGTTTCGTGTTTGGTTTGTCAGGGTGCCACGTGGAGCTGGGTGCCAGGGCCATGTTATGTGATCTGAGCCATCTCACTGACCTGCCTGTTGCCATGCCTCATGGCAGGCCAGCATCGGAGAGAGAAGCATAGTTCACATTCTTCCCTTTCCTGGAGATTCTACAGAGAAAGAACACCTGAATCCCCTTCCTTTCTCTGTTGGATCTGCTCTCTTTCAAACCTAAACTGGGGTGGGGAGGCTTCGGTGTGTTCTGAGGCTTTATCAACCCATCATCAGAGAAGACCATGATTTTAAATGCTTAAATAAGCATTTAAGTCAGATATTTGGAGAGTTAGTGATTTTGGTGTGTGTGCATTTGTATCTCATGTAGATGAAACAGTCCAACTTCTGTTCCTCAAACGTGTTACCCTGACACGAGGCTGGCTTCCCGGGAAGAGCCATTCTATTCCACTAGCCACTGAGTCTCCCCTCTACCTCCCCTGTGGTGACCCAGAATAGTAAGGGTAAAAAGGTTAGAGAGGCCTGACGTGCATCTGCTGCCAGAAGGTTTATTAATATTGGACAAATGGGGCTGCATTTTCAGCTTCTTCTCTTGGAAGAAAGGAACTCCTCCTGCTAAGTCTGTGTCATTGTCCCAGTGGGCTGAAGGCCACTAGGCCCTACAGAGGGGAGCGGGCCGAGTGCTCAGGTGGGAGAGACAGAGCTGTAGCAGCCACAGGCACAGCCAGGCTGGGGTGAAACACGCTGCAGGGAAGCAGAGAAGCAGAGCCTTCCCCAGGAACCAGCCGCTGAAGTCAAGGGCGTAGGCAGGGTGCCCTGGAGCAGAAGAACACCCACGCTGCACCAGCACTAAGACGACTGCTTTAGTTTCATTGATTATCAATTATCACAGGCTCTTTGAGGACAAGGGGCTGGACGCTCACTTTAGGACCTTCTGCATCTTCTCTGTGCTTCACTGACATGAAGTTGTACAGTTGAGTCAGTAGTTCCCAGCTCAAGTTTGGGCCTGGTCAATTGTAATCAATCTTTTTGTCTCGATGGAATCCCAAATCCAGTTCCTCTTTGGCTACTAGTACATTTCGATATCTGTATCATGTCGCCCTACCAGGTCGTTTTTATTTTTTAGGTTTTTAATTTGAAACAACCTCAAGCTTACAGACAAATAGCAAATACAGTACAAAGAACATTTTTTAATGAACCACTTGAGAGTAAGCTGCCAACAGGACGCCCCATCACCGTGAAAACGTTAGTATGTAATTCCTACAAACAGTGTAGCTTCCTGTAAAGCTACATATGCATAACTACATCCTGCATAGCTACGACACAGCCACCCCCCTCCCAACACTAACGCTGACACATTGCTACCACTTAACCCGGGCCCCATTCAAGTTTCGCCAATTGTTCCAATAATGGATCCAGTTGTCGTGTCTCTTTAGGTCTCTTTGAAACATACCAGTTTCTCAGTCTTTCCTTGACTTTCAGACGTTGGCAATTTTAAAGACTATAGGCCAGTAATTCATATATTTCTCTGTTTTAGTTTGTCTGATGATTCCTAATGATTACCTTTAGGTGGGCATATTTGGCAAGGATATCACAGAAGCGATGCTGTGTTCTTCTCATTATGTCCTGACACGTGATACACAATCTGAGCACTTGATTAAGGTGGGTCTGCCAGATCTCTCCATCATAAAGTTGCCCCTTTTCCCTGTGTAATTAACAAATATTTCTCTTATGTGAGGAAGCACTTGAGACTATGCAAATACTCTGTTTCCCATCAAATTTTCAATTTATTTATTTATATCAGTATGGACTCACGGATTCTTAGTAGTCATAAGCTATTACTTCATTATTAATTGAATTAATAACTTCATTATTTGTTGTTCAATTTACCCCAGATTTGGCAAGTGGGAGCTCCTTCAAGCTGACTCTAGGCTCTTTTGACATATCTTCATAGTTTTTCGAGCATTTCCTTAGTTTATGGAACAATATAATGGTCCAGGCTTATTTTGTACTTTCCCTGACCAGCCCCGACACCGGCTATTTCTCCAGGGATCCTTGGTTCTCTTTAGTGGAGAACAGTATGTAGAAGGAAGATCTGGGAACTGAGTGTGCTCATCGCACTGGAATATTGCTGCTCCCAGGCCCTCCCAGTGGAATGTGTGTGTATATACACGTGTGGAAGTGTACACAACACACACCCACATATGCACTCATTTTTACATCTCTATTCAGTTCTGTATCTATATCTATTGAAAAGCATGAGTTTGTATCATCTCCATTTTCAGTCCATTACCATGGGGTTCATTCTAATTTTCTCTCTTTCTGTATTTGTAACTCCCTTTGCCAACAGTGAGAAATTTGGCTTCTTTAACCTTAGTGTATTTACTCATTTGATCAATCCCTGTGTATATAACCGAAATCTCATCACTGTTGTCACCCCCTCCTCTACACGATGCCTCTTCACCTTGCAGAGGCTCCAACACCCCCTGTTGCACTTCTCATCATCTGTAGACGCTTTTCTCATCCTTTGGACCTGACACTCGACCCTGGGTCACCATAGCTCATCCCTGCCCTCCTAGCGTGGAAAGCTCCACTAATGGCTTCTGACCTATTGTGTTCAGGAGGGGAAGGGGAAGAAGAAAAGGAAGGCATAGAGAAAGCCACACCTGGTCTTTGCAGAGATGATCTTAGTGCCCACAGTGGATGAAACTCCTTAAGCAGTTTGGTCCGTTAAATCTATCTTAACAAGGCTTATATTTGTTGCTGTGTATTGTATCACACTAACATCACTTGTGTTTTCTCTCTCTTCGCTTCGCTTCCTTCCCCTAATGACACTGTGAATGCCTGAGGAGCCGCTATCCAAACTCCAGGCCCTGCATCTTACCTTCCCTCGATGCCCACTCAGGTCTGGGTCTACAGAATCTCCTTTGGCAATAGGAAGGGAAGACAAATCCCTGGGGGCAGCGCCTTCTGCCTCCACCTCCTGGGCAGGGTCTCCCTGCACCTTCCCTTCCTCTACAGCTCCGAGCTCCCCTCAGAGGCCCCTCCTGCTGCTGTGAGTAAACATCTGGGAGTTGTGAGGTGCAAGATCAATGATGGGGGAAGCCAAGGCCATCCCTGTCCCCAGCCTGGCTGGTCTCATGCCATTGGGTCACATTCCTGTACTCCCTGGGCCTACCCTCATCCTCCTGAGGTTGGGCAAATGAGTAGGGCCCCCTGCTCTCCATACTGAGGACAGGCCCTCTCTGGCCACAGGAGTACTTGGGATTAGCCTGTGAAAGCAAAGTGTCGTCTGACTGCCACCAGAGCTATTTCAGCCTCCCAGACATTGCTACCATCTCTTGTCCCCGATGCACCCCGTATCAAGGCCTGTTGCTTACACTGCTGCTTGGTGCATTTGGGGAAGGGGATAGAGAAGGTGCCACTGTGGGATGGTGAGTAGCAGGATGGTTGTAGAGAGAGGGAGCTGGGATGCCAAAGAAAATCTAGCTCTTTCACCCCCAATGCATGTGAGGACAAATGCCAGCTTTGCACATCAGGTTTGGGTTTTATGTGCCTCCTCAGGTCCTATTTGGCTGGAACTTGGCGTAGAAGAAGGGGACAGCTAGCTTTCTTCTCTGAATCATGGGAGAAGAAAAACATGGCTCCTTGGAGGCTTCTAAATGCCGGAGCCAGCGGACTCAAGGATGTACGGCAGAGAAGCGCAGGATAGTGGTGTATCCACCTCCGCTCCCCATCACATCCCTTCTCAGCTCCAAGATTCTTGAACGATGTGAATCCTTCCCCAGAGAACACAGTGGCATGGTCATAACTTGTTAAATACCATAATTAAAATAGTTCTCTTATTAACTTTGTGATAACGCATTTTTTCCCCCTCCTCCTCGAAATTACATGTTAGCATTTTCTTAATTAAATTTCCAGTTCCAACAGAACTTCTCGCTGCCGCCATGTGGCTTACAGGGGGCCCTCTTCCTGGCGGGTGGGAAGGCGGCTCAGCAGGTCAGACGGGTTCTCATCTTTTCTGCAGGAAGAAGGTTGAGAGAAGGAAACAGAAGCAGCTCCTCAACAGTCTATGGTATAAGGTAGCCAGATTTAGCAAATAAAAATAAAGGGCAGTCAGTTAAATTTGAATTTTAGATAAACAACCAATGACTTTTTTAGTGTAACTATGTTCCAAACATTACATGGGACATACTTATACCAAAAACTTATTTCTCTGAATTTCAAACTTAGCAGAGTGTCCTGTATTTTCTCTGGCAATCCCATACCTTCATCTAAACCTTGGCTCACAGCTCCAGAGAAGAGGGGTTTCCCACTCTTCTTTTAACATATGCTGGTCCTTTAATTACTGAGTTAGCACAGGAGGTTGTTTTTATTGTTTTGGTCAGCTCCTTAATTCACACAATCTCAAAAGATTTTACAGTTACATGTTTTATTAATACTTGTATGATGACTACTGTGGATCCATTGATCTCTTAATCATTTAAATAGTGTCTATAATGCACCTGGGGTTATGCAAGAGGCTCGAGATATAAAGGTCAATAAGGCATGGCCTTGACCTCAAGATGCTCACTGCTCAGAGCAGGGGTCCTAGGCCTGCCAAATCTAGGCTGCCATCTTGTTTTGTAAATAAAACAATTGGAACACAGCTGCACCCATTTGTTTACTATTGTTTATGGCTGTTTCTGCCTACAGATGCTGAGTTGAATACTTGTGACAGAGACTATGTGGCCCCCAAACTTAAAATATTTATTTTTGGCCCTTAAGAGAAAAAGTTTGCTGACCATTGACCTAGAGGAAGAACTAGTCAACAAGGTGAACAGTATGCTAAGAGAGATATAAGCACGCTGCATGGAGAGCACAGAGAGAACCTAATTCTGTCTCTGTGGTGCTGTACCAGTTTGTCAGAGGGGACATAAGAGCGGGGTTTACAGGATTTGTCATAGAGTGGGAAGGAGAGAGGGGTTGGGATTCCAAACAGAAGAAGCAGCATGTGCAAAGGCATGAAGGCTGCTTCTGGGCTGTGTCCTGGGGATGTGGAAGAGGTAGGGTGAGGGTTGAAAAAATAACATATCTTGAGGGTCTCAATGTATTAAGTACTTACACATGTTCACTTCTTGATGCACACAATAGGCCTTGAAGTTGAAATTAGAATCCATATTTTCTACATACATGAGTAACTGAAGGCTCAGAGAGGCTAATGAAATTGTCCAAAGTCCTACAGAGGAAGAAGAAGAGTCAGGATACTAACTCAGAGTGAACCAGTCTAAAAGTGCGTGTTCTTAGCAACCTCCATGCTGCCTTGCACAGTGGACGCACCCATCATTTCTACGAACCATGGGCTCCTGGAGGACAGGATGCATATCTTATTCTGGAGCAGTGGTTCCCTACTGGGGATGATTTTGCCCTCTGAGGGACATGTGACAACATCTGGAGACATTTTTGCTCTCACAGCTTTGAGCAGAGTTGCTACTGGTATCTAGTGGGCAGAAGCCAGGGACGCTGCTAAACATCCTGTAATGGATAGAACAGGCCCCCACAACAAAGAACGATCTGTCCAAAGTGTCAATAGTGCTGCTATTGAGAGACCTTGCCCTGCATTCCCATGCCCAACACAGAGCTGGGCAGATAAAGGGGTACTCGGTAATGTTTATTGAACCGAAAAAAAAATTAATGTGTTTAGGGAATAGGGAAAAGTGTAGAGTCATTAGTGAGGAGGATATAGGGTGGAAGGTGGGGCAAGAGTGTAAATTGGAATGGGACTGCAGGCATGTAAGGACTGACATAAAGGAGTTTTAATGTATTCCAAAGGCATGGTGAATATCAGAGAGCCATTTTAGTTCAGGAAAGTGACATGATTAGGTGGATTTGTTGGAAAGTTACACTGACCATGGCATGAAGAAGAGACTTGAATAGGGAGACCTGTTAGGTGGCCTCAATGAAGGCAATGCCAGTGGGAAGAGAGAGGCAGAAACAGTATTGTGAGCAGTTAGAAAGTAGACTCAGTAGGATTTGAGCGTTCAGGGAGAGAGGAGGGGTCAGGGAGATACTTGTTTGAACAATTACAGCACTGGCTGAGGTAGGACTATGGGAGGGTAACCAGGTGTGCATGCATAGGTGGAGGGTGGAGGTGGGAGGGATGATGATCCTGGATTTGCTAATTGTGAGGTGGCTAAAGGATTCCCATGTTCCCATGTGGCAATTTTTCAGTAAGCCGATGGAAATTTGAATCTGGAACTTGGAAAATAAGGCTGGAATGA
The DNA here is from genome assembly GCF_057802395.1 of Ceratotherium simum simum. NCBI lineage: Eukaryota > Metazoa > Chordata > Mammalia > Perissodactyla > Rhinocerotidae > Ceratotherium > Ceratotherium simum. The sequence goes on along the minus strand of NC_141915.1, from coordinate 53,453,976 downwards.
ACATATTGATCTATGCGTGTATGTTTTTCCCATTGATGTACATTCTTTTTTACATCATTTTGCCCATTCTGCCTCACCAGACCGTAGATCCCCAAGGTCAGAGATGATGCAGAGATTATGAGCTCAGACAGGATTGAGTGTGAATTCTGGCTCCACTGTGTACTAGCTATATTATACTAGGGTGTTATTTTGTTTCTCCGAGTCATAAAATTTCCTCATCTGTAAAATGGGGATAAATATCAGCTACCTAAAGCGGCTATTATAAGGATTAGATCAGGTTGTGGGTGTAAAGCATGTTGGATGCCTTCTGTAATGGTTGCAATTTGATTTTTTACTCTCCAGTCGCAGCGCGAGCACACACGCACACACACACATACACACACACACACACACACAGCTTAGTACATCTCAGCACTGACCACGTGGTCTTGAAATTCTTGGTTGAGGTATTTATCTTCCCCAAAGACTCTTCAAGGACAGGGTCTCTGTCCTGGTTATCTTTGTGTTCTCAGCACCTAGCACAGTTCCTGGATCACAGGTAACAAATGCCTCAAACATGAGGGTTCCAACCAAGGTTGAGCAACATGTCTAGGGTCACACAACTTGTAACAGGCAAAGCTGAGGCCCCCTAAATCCCAGTCCAGTAGTCTTGGCAATACTGTCTCTGATCATTTTGACCAGCAGAGACTCCAGAAAAACAATGTCAATTATTAGCTTGGAAACATATGTACTTGATTTTGAAGGTAAACTCACACTCATGATTCTATATTTTTCCTGGGTCTGGCGTAAGGATGAGTTTACACTCTGAAGGCTTCCCTAACGGGACAGCAATGGGAAGAGGCAGGTCTGAGACATCAAACTCCTCCGAGGGGAAGGGAAAGTTTATTGGGTCTCACCTTGGCTTGGGCTTGGCTGTTTTCAAGGCTGGCCCTTTGGGACTCTGGACACTTGGAACCCACTCTGAGCTGTGCTCCTGACTGAGTCATCTTGGAACACACATTGCCCCACCCTGCGTGTCTGCTTCCTTCTGATTGCACCAAGTCTCCTCTGCAGAATGAGAACGAGCCTGCTTTCTACAGTTTGCTTCATCCACTTGCCTTCTCAGCCAGAGATACTTCCCTGTCCGCTTCTGGACACCCCTCGTTATTATCCGTATGTGGCCTCATGCACAGGTGGTTTCCTTTATCAACCTGATTGAAACAATTAAAGAAGTAAATCAGATGAAACAATTTAAGAAATCACTGTATCGTGTATTTCAAAGTCAATCTGAAGTTATTTTTCAATTCACCCACTACCACAGTTATTTCCTCTTTGGTATGGCAATACCGTAAGCCAGAAAGGGCTGTCAACGAATGTTTATGGATCTCTTACTATATGTCAGGCACTGGACTTGCTTTTCTCTCAGGATTCTTGACAAGTGGCAGCAGCATCTTTCTTATCCTTGGTACTTCGATAAGACATCTCACGGAGCCCTTGGAGTGTCAAGCCATGGGGTATTCATGTGTGTTCTGCACTCTGCCCCAGGGAGCTCCTACAACTGGTCTTGAATTCTGCCTTCTCCTAGACTTTTAGAAGGATCCTGTTTAGGATACAGAACACTGTAGAGTTTTAGGACTTCCTACCTTGGTGCCCTGTGGTGTCTCGTCAAGCAAGGAGGCTCCCCTCTAAGCCTGCAGGCTCCTTGCTGTCTGAACCCAGCCATCTACCCTCGCTTCAAATTACAAGTAGGACTGGGAGCCAACAGCCAGCCAAATGCATCATGGTTCCCACTAAGGAGACAAACCAAGCTGCCAGCCAGCAGGGCTTGGCTATAAAAGCCCAAGAAGCAGCAAGCTTATCCTAGAAGGTGATTTTGTGTGTTTGTTTCTACAGGCAGCTTCTCTTTCTGCAAAAGCTACACATTTCTTTCAAGTGCTTTTGTATTTATAGATGAGCAGTCTTGTTGGGGATGCCATGGTGGGGGGATGCGTACTATGGCATGCAACTGGCTAATTTAATTGGTTTCATTTAAGATAAGGATTCTACCTTTGGTTCAGTCCCCTTTAAGTTCTAATTAGCCGGGCTCTGTTCTTGAGCCACAGAAGGCACTGTTGATCCTTCTGTGAAGTTTTTATAAATGAATCTTCTTGGTCCAAAATGGAACCAGTAGGAAAGATGTGTAAGTGTTACATTCTCAATCTACTCACAGCATATGTGACAGCTTCCTTCCTCGTGGCCCCCCACTCCCTGCCCCCAAACACGCACACTTGACCTACAGTTTGGTTTGTCAATGACTTGGTATTCTTGTAATGGGCAGCGGAGTGACTCATTGAGGAGAACCCTGGTAGTTCTTAATCTCAGCAGAAGTGGCGAGCTCTGGAGTGGTGGGAAAGGATTGGCTCTGGGTTGCGCCCTGGGCACTTAGAGCTGCAGAGTCTTTCGTGTTGATTATTTTGTATGTGAGTGTACTTTGCAATCCAGAAACCCTGAAAAGAAAGAGTTGTCTATTCTCTGATCTTGCCTTCACTCGTTGATTGCTTGATCAATTCACTCATTCCTCCATCCAACATCTGTCGCACTCCTCCACGTGTCGGACAGGCACAGTGCTCGATATGTGAAAAATATATTGGTTTCCTGGGTGAGGTCATGGTCGTTTCTGCAGAGAAGACCTGGCTGGGAATCAGGAGACTGAATCTGTCTTCACTGGGTGACCTTGAGCAAGTCACTTCACATCACGGGGACTCACATTTCTCCCCTGCGGTTCCTTGCAGCTCGGACGCTCTGTGTCTCTGCTCCGTAAAGCAGGGAGGACCCGGACTTGTGTGCCGGGATGAGCCTCCCTCTTCCTTCGGCTCCTGGCAAAGACTGAGGGCCAGACCTGATGGGGCTAGCCCCCACTCTCCCTTCAGGCTTATCCTCAAGATTTTTCTTCTTCCTTATCCTCTCTCCCCACCAAAGGTGAGGGACAGATAAACAGAGGAAGAGGGCTACCGAGAGAAAAACAAAAGGCAAAAAACTCACGACTTCCTGTAGCGAGGGAGAACTGTCAGGTTTCAACCTGAACAGAAAAGTGCCGTGTGCTCCCTGGCTGTTACCTGACTGCAGCCCAAATGGGTGTTCTCTGTCAAGTCAGAGATTGTGGTTCAGAGTGAAGACCGACTTATATACACATCACCGTGGCAACGTTTAGGTAAACCAGCTCAGAGGCCCGAGGATGGATATTATGGGATAGCTTCCTTTCTTCTTTTTTTCTGTCCTCTCTTAACACTAGCCTAGGGTAAAGAACAGCTGAGCTGGATTAATTGACTTCTTTTTAGAGATTTCTTACCTTTGGATATATTTGGCTCTGAAATTGTCAGTGAAAAATCAGCCAAGGTGTCAGCCCGAGGCGTTCCAGGGTCCTTGAGTTTTATTGATAACTGAAGAGTGTGATTAACGATTCATGTTGAACATGACTGGTTATGATGCTACAGGGAGAAAGGGGCACATGTCGTATGTATACATGCATTTGTGTGTGTGTATGTGTGTGTGTGTGTGTGTATTGGAGTGGGGGATGCTAGTGGTAACTTTCATTTGGATGTCCACATTCTCCATTCAGACGCCATCTGTCTGTCTCAGATTCTCTCTGTAATGGTCATATCTAGTGACACCAAGTGTCTTTTGTGTGCTTAGCCAGAATTTGAGCCCTTGTCTATCTAGTGCCCCATGATCACACACCGGCGGGATCCTGGAACACCAAATTGAGCTCCCTCCAGAGGGGCCCAGAGCAGATGCAAAAGACAAGTTTATACTCCTTATCTCCTCTAGGAGTTGATGCTAGAGATCTCCAAAAGCTTCCATATAAAGCAATGAGTCTCTTAGACTCCCCTGGCTATCTTATGTTATTACTTTTCCGACCTAGACTTCCAGGCTGCATGCTTAAAGCATCAAGCTTACCTGTGCGTGGAAAGACTGGTCCAGTAAATGCTGATATAGGGGTTGCTAGAACTCATCTTCTAAAGATGGGTGGGCAGCCTTTCAGCAAGATCAGAAAACTCATTTGACAGGGTTCCTTGAGCAGATCCACAGCAGCAACTAGTAGAATTTGTGGAGCCAGTTCTCCACTCCGTACTTCCTCTCAATCTCCACTGTACTAATTTTAAATGTGTGAAATATAATTTTAATTCTCTTATTGAATGGGATAAAGATAGGATATTCTTTTCCAAAGACAAAACATCTAAAAAGTTACAACTTCTACAGATGTGGGCCTTACACATGAAAGACAATGTCTAGACAAGTGTCTAGAAATCCATGTGAATAGGGAAAACTTGAAGTGGGCGAGTTTTGGATATATTTGAGATCATCAGAGGAAATCCTTGGTGATTCCTCTGTAAAGTGCATTGTTTCTTCTAATTTTTCTGTTACTCAGATTTTTCTGCCTTAGGTTGGCTTGGAATAGAGTGTCCCACAGTTTAGGAGAAACAAAAAATGGACTTGGCCTGGGAAAACTTTGGAGTAAGCAAAAAGATCTTTGGCACCCTCATCTCTCTCCTTTTGAGAGCCACTTCACATTTTTGGGATGTGTGGATACCTTTTCTCTTGGTCTTTAAAGTTGCCTGGCTCATATTTCTTCTTTGTAAATGAAATGCTCTTTGTTAGCAATTCTTCTTCTTTTTTTTTTTTTTAGAAACTTCAGTGGCACAGAGACTCCTAAGTAACCAAGGGTTTCTTTAATCACCTTTAATGCATTTTGACCTCTACTCCTTTGAGAAATTTGATTTTTTTGCCGTCTCTGATAATAAACCCCATTTTGATATTCAGAATATTTAGTCAGCAAACTCAACAGGAAGAACTAACCAGAAGAAGGCCGTAGGGATACTGGACAGAGATGGAATAAATCCTCTCTAGGCTGGAGAGTGCCTTCCAATGCAGGTTGGCGTTAATATGGAACTCGCAGGACCCTCCTACTCTGAATAACTAGTGGCATCTCTCCTCTGGTCTTTCTTAGGCTCTGGTTGATTTTAATATAACTCTGCTCTTGGCCATGTAGATTTGGAAGCCAAAGTGGACTTTTTATACTTTGATCCTTAAGGAAACTGGAACAAATCAAGTTAGTTATTTAAAAAAAAAAAAAAAGAAGCCAAGGGTGAGGTTCCCTGGGATGTGGTGAGAGGATTGTACTGGAAAAGGAAAGGACAGGGTCCAAGCAAACACTGCTGAGAAAAGTCTTCCAGCTGGACTGGGCTCCTCGTAGTTTCTCTGGGCAGAGGGGAGATCCACTGTCAGATAAAAAGCGGCTCATCTGCCTCCTAGCAGCAGCTGGGCGGACAGCCAGGCTGGGAAGAACACTGATTTCCTCATTTTTAAATTTGATTATTAGTTCATATTTATTGGAAGCCTGTGATGCATTTAGCCTTGTAGCCAACAGGCAAGAGGAGCAGCCTAATGGGACTCATTTTTTCCTATTAACTTTTTCCATTTTTCATCAACTGAGTCAGCATCTCACGAGTTAAGAGATGTTGAGCCAAGTCTCATCTGATCACCATATTAGCTACTAAAATGACTCTTCCCCTCCCTCTCAGCCCAGCCCTCGGGTCAAATCAGCCTGTGCGTGCCCCACCCTCCGCCTCTTTCTGCATCTATGTCAATGAGGTGCAATGGCCTGTTTCATTTCAAATGCCTCTTGAATTGAGGGTTTCTTATTATCGCCTGGAAACAAACCATTCCAGTGTTTAATTTGGTATGTTGATTTGCTTTAGAGATGGAAGGAAAAAAGACGGGTCAGGATGATGGGCATTTTCTCCTGTTTGTTTTTCATATTTATTGAGAGCTACTGTCAGTTGGACCCAACGTTTTGTGAATTATCTCGCTCACTCCTCATAGCCTCCTTATGAGACAGGCCGTGTTATTGGCCCCATTTTACAAAAGTGGAAACACAGGCCAAGAAAACTATGGGAAATTTCAAGGCCTGGCAGTTAATATATTTGTCTTCCCACCAATTCCCTGGGATAAACCACTCTGCCTACTGCCTCCTGTGGTCAGAGCCTGGTGTCCTAAAAAGTCAAAAACCAATGGAGAAGTACTAAGTGGTATCTCCATTGTTCCTCTAGGAAAAGCATTGGGGAACTGAATATAAAGCTCAGATTTGTAGAAGTGTGTATAATTTGAGGTCTGACATGCAGGGCATCTTGAAGCTTGAAGCATCCATTTAAGAATGCATGCTTATGCTTGAATTTGCTCTGGAGATCAGACTGTAGCTATCTTATTTTCAAATTGCACTTTTCAGCAGTGCTTTGAAAAGTTGTCACGGGATAAACTCAGCTTACAGGCACCCAAGGGTAGAGCTGCTTGACCACTTGTTGAACAAGCTGGTGACTGTCTGAAGGTTGGATAGTCTCACCCTGTGAGTCCAAATGGAGCACGTCTTGGCAACCCTCTCTGAGGATTGCTGGTTCTGGCTACTTGAGGTTGACCCTAATGAGGAATTGTGTCAGCTCCCCTATTTGCCCATTAGATAAGCCCTGGATGAAACAATTTGGCTATGAGTAAGTGCTATAGGGGTTTGCAGATGATGCCAAGATTTTTGCAATACGTTGATGTTTTCTCTTCTGGGGATGCAGTAGATTATGATTTATAGCCAGGTGCAGAATAGTTTATAGACACCAGTAGTAGTGGAAGCCAAGAGCAGAGGGAACTGATGGTAAAACTGGTATCCTCTGGGGTATTTCATGGATGGCTCATGGATGTCCCTGAGAAAGTCAAAGTGGACATGTATGAAGTCAAGTTTCCATATAAATCACTCTGGGTCCAGAAGAGGTTTAGCATCACAGGAGATTAATTAAACACATTCCTAGGTCCTGGATTAGCAGGCTATTCAGTGGGATCTTAATGGAAGAGCAAGTTGGATAGCAGTGGGGTGATTTCTTGTTTTCAGAAGGAGTAGTAGGTAACCGTATGATCTGGCAGGAGTTGTGGTGCCCATGGGGTCACTTCCAAGAGATCATTTCTGAAACAACACTGCCAAGTGCAAGACGCAAGCGTCGTCAGGTTGAAATCAGAAGTTTAAGCAAGGCAGACCCCAGATGCTCTGAGATTCTAGCAGGTTAGCCAAACAAGCTCTTTGTCCCTAAACAGGCAGGTCTCCGTAGCCATACTCAGAACCATGCGTCTGAATGGGACAGGTGGTGCAGTTTATGCCAACAGCCGCTGACCGGTCAAGTTCCAGAGTGCTCTGTGGACAATCTTGACAATGCCACCTAAGTCTGCCAGTGTTGGACTCAGGTACACAGAGGTATTGATTCTGATAGACTATAGCTAGCTTTAAATCTGCTTAGATACTTCAAGACGGTCCTGCAATTTGCAAATATTTTTTTTATATCCTTGTAGACTCTTATGTCCAGCCCAAATCCCCTCGTTATGCTATAACTACTATAGGTGGTGATGTATCCTGTTAATTCCTCCCACTGAACCTAATATGAGATTCTACAAAGAGTGGGTGTGGGACCAATTTTATCAATAGCCTGAGATTTTTCTTCTAGATGTTCCATCTACCCGCTGAGAAGTCCCCTTGTCACTGCCATAGTACCCACACCTGGGAGATGGCATTCTAGGAGTTTTGGACTGATAACCAGTAAGTCCCAGTTCCGTATAACTTAAGGAAGGTTTTGAAACTTCTTAAATTTCACTTTTCTCATTGGTAAAAGAAAAGGGTGTTGTTAGAGTTAACATTTATCATGTGTTCACATGTCCCAAGCACGTTATGTGTCTGATCTCATTTAATTCCCATGATGACACTGTGAGATTGTGCTGAGGATGGTTTGCCTCTTCAGATCCACTCTCTGCTCTTTTCTACCCTGCTCTGTGCCCCGAGAGGCTGAGTGGTAGGGACACTATCAATAGACTGCCTTGCCCTTGGCCCTCCAGCTGGGTTCAGCTGAGGAGAGGAAAGTGAGCCGAGCCCTGCCTCACAGGGGTGCTGCTGTGGGCTGCGTCTCTCCATCAGAGTTCACAGCTGCTGTTCAGGTGCACAACTCTTCTTCTGAGTTCTTGTCCTGGGTGATGGTCCCCGTGATTCTAGCCCTGAGGTACCTCACTATCCCCCACTATTTCCCTACAATCTGCCCACTCCTTCATAAGTAGTTCTTTTATTAAACTCTCCTTAAATTACTCAATTTCAGTGTGCCATCTGCTCCCGCCAGAACCCCAACTAATACAGAAGTAGTTACTAACATGAGCCCCATTTTACAGGCAAGGGAACTGAAGCCTAGAGAGGTTAAGCAACTGAGGCCAAGGGGCCACACCTAGTAAGAGGTAGAACAGGGATTCAATCCAGGTTTGTCTGATCTCAGAGCCAATGACCGATGACTGTGCCTCAGCACTTCTGTAAGGTCCGTTATGTGTTGGCATCTCTGACAAAGTCACCAATAACTCATCAGCACTAAGTGTTGCTCTGGAGGCCTACCCCGCCACACTCGGCCTCCTATGAGGGGAATTGTGTAGCTCCACCTGCCTTCTCATTCCATCACTGTTGGGACAAAGGCAGCAATCTGTACAGCAGGTGATCTGGTCTGGGATGCAGACTGCATTGCAGTGCTAAGAAGCCACTGGAGGAGTGACCGAGCCTGGCTTCGTTGACACTATGTCCCTCATCGGAGGGACACGACACGGAAGGAATGCTCCGTGGGACGCAGGAAGTGCAGAGCTGCTCACCTCGTACTGGAGTCATTCCTGAGAGCATTGATTTACTTCCAGGAGGCCCAGGACTGCACTTCTTCTGAGCCAGGTCATAGCAAATGCAGGTGCGTGTGATCAAGAGGATGCGAAGAGCTTTCCTGGTTTCGTGCATTTTCACTGTGCTCTCTTTCCCATTGATGCTTTAATACCAACGGTGTAGTTTAGTTGGTTAATAAGCCTGACATGCAATATTGTTGAAAGAGTGAATGAATGGAATAAGTGACCACACTCTGAGAGTACTAAGAGAACAGAGGACAGTGCTTATAAAAGCATTTGAATAGCTTACCATTCCTCTTTCAGAACACAGATTAAGGTCAGGGCCAAGAGAAGAAATTTGCTGGGAAATGAATAATGCTGGGAATACTTGCTGGGAAAATAATAAATGATAATAGCTATCAATTTTGAGAACATGATCCACACCAGGCATTGTGCTCAGGTTTAACATGCATTATCTCATTTAATCTTTACAACTCTGTGAGGTTGATAGAATTATTCCCATTTTACAGACAGAGAAGTTGAGGCTCAATGAGAAACATCCAAATTTACATTTCTAATAAGTAGCCGCGTTGGGATTAAAAGCCAAATCTGTCCCCAGACCTCAGAACCTTGGCTAATTATTCACAGCTCTGCCTTGCATGCCTGGCATTTATGGTCTGTTAATCCGATCTTGTGGGTATGGTCTAGATGCCGCCCTAACGTCCCGCCACATCTGTAACCTCGCCACCCAAGGCATTTCTCTCCCCATATGATCCCATCTCACCCTGTCCCCCCTTTTCTGAGGTTTCTTTCTTGCCAGTTTCCTCTCCTCGTTGTGAAATGGTTTTCTCTCTGTTGCTGCCTGCCCCAGCCCTTAGGCGAGAGGCACTGAAATTGATTCGCTGGTGTTTGCCCTGACCTGTCTGTCGCATCTCACACCACACCAGGGGATGCTTTGCCTCTCAGCTTTATTAATCATTTCAATTTGACATTGTGTGTGTTTTATCATCTTTACTTCCGCCCCCACTTCGCCTCCATTCAATTATGTTTACTTTTTAAAGCAATACTGGAAGGCAAAATCTATTTCTCCTGCCAGATGTTAAAAGAAAAAGAAAAACACTCCCTAGACACACACACACATTTCTGCTTCTAGTTTTCCTCTTTAGCATGCACAGATAAATAAGAGAGATGAGCGAACCCAGCTCCTTGTTTTTAGTAATGAGCAGCAGGGATGTTGTCCTGGGATATGAGGACCTCTCAGGCAATGTGTCTCCCACTTTACTGTGCATCTACACCACCTGGGGGCACGTGAAAATACAGATTCTGATTCAGTAGGTCTGGGGTGGAACCTGAGATTGTGCATTTCGTGCCAGGGGGTATCAAGGTCCTACTTTAAGTAAGGCTTCAATGTCTCCCTTCCCTTTTCTTCCACGCCTCCATTTCTCCGTCTCTGATGCTTCTCCGTTCTTCGTCATTCAAGGAAGTGTGCCCTGGCTTCTGAAGCTCTTCTGGGCTTCCCAGCCATGCAACATCTCCCGTGGATGCTGTGCCTAACTCAGTGGCATCCCCTTTGTGGCTGAGGGCCTTTTATGGTTTAGGTTGGAGTCTCCCTGCTAAGCCCTTTGGAGGATAACAGTTAGTTGTCACTGGCTGGGAGACAAAAGAAATGCATTTTGCTGGAGCCAGTTTTCCCCAAAACGCTAATGGTACCTTTATCTCCAGGTAATTAAAGCTCTGACTGATGAATGCATAATTATGCATAAGCCGGACTAAAATGATCGCCTTGGTCTTTCATCTTTTAGCTTACTTCATTTAGAGAGGTAACAGACTCGGGCATGCTTCGGAGAATAGCTGTTTCGAGGTGTCTGAGTTGGGTGGAGTCACCTGCGGGGCGGGCCACCACCACGATTACTGTGGTGTGTGAAGGCCGGAGCTGTTTCTGTCTCCATGAAGTAGTGGCTTTTGGTGGCCGAAGGAGCATTGGGGAAGGCACAAAATTTGTCGGGATTTGCCAGACAGTGTGGAGGTTCAAGTTATGGCCCATGGATCTGGTCCAAGTCTGCCTCTGGAGAAATGGGGTGACAGGGCTGTGCTCAGTCTCCAGCACTTGGGCCCCTGGTCACTCCCTTGCCCCTCCCTGTTTGAGAACAGGCTCATTCTTCCCTCTGGCTGCCCTTGACCATAACTGTGCTGGTATCACTCATCCTGTGACCGTCCCACCCCAGCTCAGGGTCACGGTGACTTCAGGTTTCTCTCCTTCTGAGCGGGTGCTCATGGAAGCAGGGAGAGTGCTCCGTAAACCTCTGGGTCTCAAAACACCTGAGCAGAAAGAGGCCCATAGAGTGATGGTAGAGCTCATGGGTTCTAGACACCGACTAAGCTCGAAACCCTCCTCTCCCTCACATGAGCTCTGCAACACTGACAGCTTGTTCAACTCTTCTGAGCCTCCAGTTTCTCATGTGTGAAATGGAGATTGTTGTACCAACCTCAAAGGATGATTTAAGTGAAATAAAGTATGCTTTCGCTTAATGCATGGTCTGGCTATTGTTTTTGGTATTCGTACTACATGGGTATACTCCTTGGGTGCTGTAGATCAATAGGAACTGTTTAAATCATCACTTTTGAAAGTTCTCTCCCTCCCCGACAGGTCCCCCAAAGCTGCTGTGAAATCTGAGACCACATGGGAGTCAAGGCACAGGTGCAATTGGACTGTTTCTGTAAATGATTGGTGTGGGTTTACAGTGAGCTCTCACCTGATCTCCACAGGCACAGGGACACTCATTTGAGGGACAATTAGCTAGGTCTAAAAATACATGATAAAATAGAAGAAATAATCTGAAGGCATTGAGGAATAAGTAGACGTTTGATGGGTAACTACTACCTGCCATGCTCCATGCTATGTATTTGCACAGATATTAATTTATCTTCGCCACGATCCCACACGGTAGATGTTATTACTCTTGAGTGATGCATGAGGATACCAAGGCTTAGAGGGGTGGCTCTTCCGTTTTATATCACTGCTCACTAACCCATGTAGGGCTCCCCTATCCCAATAAAGACTTTTACACCATTGTCCTCTTAGACTGACTTTTTGGCTCCTTTTTTCTTTATTCAATTCACACACAAGTTTCTCCCTTCGCCTGTAAGACATTCATTCTTCAATCCCCTAAAACTAGGGGAGGCTGTCACTTGAAGTTCAACAATAACCTACCTCTTCACTGTCGAATTCGATGACCTTTTCTCACGTGGTCTTCTCTTTCTTTTCTGGCACACTTCACTGTTGATGGAAGCTCTTTCCTTAGACTCTAAGACAACATATCACACCCATATACCTCCTCCTCCTTTACTCACCACTTCTCTCTCTCTGATGCCCCTTTTTCCCTCCTCATACTTATGATTTTGGTCTGACTCCTCTATGATATTCCTTGAAAAACTCATCTAAAGTCACAATTTCAGCTCTATCCTTTGTGCTTACCCTTGTCTAAACTTGTATTTTTAGACTTTTCACCTAATAAACTACAGGCCTGTGTACCCCAGCCGTACCTCTCTCGACGTCTTGCCTCCATTTCCAGCTCTGCACGTCTAAAATAGAAGTTTCTGTGCCACTTTGATTTTTCTTTCACTTTCTGATTTCTCTGTTTTTGCCAATTTATCGTGGCCCTTCAAGGAGAAATCTCAGTCACCTTTTACTGCTCTGGGTTCTGACCCTCAATATCAACTTAGTGTCCAAATTCGACAGCTGAAATTCCTCACCACTCAGTCCCGTCCCCTCTGTGAGGCCCTAATACCTCACACTTGGCTTATTGGAGTGATTTTCCAAACTCTTTCACTTCTGTCATTGGTTCTCCAGACTGGGACACTCTACACAACACAGCCAGAGTATTTATCCTTCTGGAAATGCCACTTTTACTTTATTTGTCTGCCCAGAAAGCCTACAAAGTAAGTGACACATGCCTTAACTTGACTTGAGAAGTTCTCCATGATCTCTCTTTCCAACCTGCTCTCCCACTGATCACCTGCAGAAATTCTTGGCTCAAGTCAAATTAAAGTATGTTCTAATTAGGATTAAGTTCAATTGCCAGTAACAGTATAGCCCAAAACAACAGTGACTTAAACTACACAGAAGCTTATTTCTCTCTCATTTGAAAGACCCAGTACAGGCAGCCCAGGACAGGAATGACAGCTCTGCTCCACCAGGTGCTCAGAGACCCAGGCTCCCTCTCTCTTGTTGCTCTACTTTGTGTGACATCCATTCCCAAGGTCACCCCGATACAGATTAGCCATTTCAGATCCAACTGTGAAATCCACAGTCCAGCCAGAAAGAAGGAGGAAGGAGTAAAGAAGGACACAGTTCTTCCCTTTAAGGACATTTTCTGGAAGTTGTATAGATGGCTTCCATTTAAATCTCATTGGTCAAAATTTAGTCATGTGACCATATCTAGGTGCAAAGCAGGCTGGAAAATGTAGTTTACTATGGGGGGCCCTGTTCGTGCCAGGCTAAGATTCACGGTTTTATTACTAAAGCAAGGAGGTGAGAAAGGCTCTTGGGAACAGCCAGTAATCCTTACTATAGCCAACCCTTTCTTCTCCTCACAAGCCATGGATATTTTTGTAACCGTGCTGTGGTGCATAATGGTCTCCTTTGCCCAACATACTCTCCTACGTGTCTAAATCCTGCTTGTGAGAGAAATGTTCTGTCAGAGGGAAATGAGCACTGACCTTGCAGTTGCACAGAACCAGGTTCAAATCCCGGTTTTACCACCTTCACTGGCTGTGAGAACTTGAACTCACTTAATGTCTCTGAGCCTCAGTTTTCTCCTCTGTCAAATGGGGTAACAAAACTCTGGTTGGTTATTATTATGAGGATCACACTGAGCAGTTTTGATTAAGCAGACAGCACAATGTCTGGCATAGCCTGTGCACTTCAGAAACAAAGGGTGCTTATCTCATCAATAATCATGAGATTTACTATATTATCTCAAAAGGCTCAACTCAAGTCCTTTTCCTTTTGCAGAGAATTTCCTATCCATTCCAAATTAGGACAACCATTCCCCGCTTTAAACTCTTCTAACAGTAGAAATATAGTTTGAGACAGTGATGTGAAAATGAATACAGGCTGCTTGTAACATTTTTATTTTATTTTTTATTTTGAAGCCTCAGAAAAGTTGAAAGAATAGTGCTTTGACTTTTCTTGAACTGTTACCTTACGTAATATCTCTTCACGTACACATGCCCAGTTTTCTCAACTAGATGAACTATCTCTTGAAGGCGATGACTGTGTGCTAAACAGGAAGCTTCCTTTGTTTTCGATCCTTAGCTTTTTTATCCTCTTAGTAGCTCTAATGCTGCATAATAAAAATGTGCATTTCACTTCTTCCTGTCTTCTCCTGTCTTTAATGATTTCCATGGACATCCAAACAGCTGAGGCAACAAGGAACGTACAGGATAAGATTTCTAAAACTTGTCAAAACCGTTCACTATTGCTTTAAGGTGTGGTCCCCAGGCAGATGTGCCCGTGTCTTACTCCCTCTTTGTACGTATCATAACTCCCAGTGGCATTCTTAAAACAAAAAAACAGTTGCTAAGTGAATGAATAGGTAAATGAATGGCTATAGAGATCCAGCTTATGATGACTGCGAAGTGACTCAGATGCTCGGTGAGAGAGAATAGACGTGGCCCTCCATGTATCCAGAGCTCTGAATGATGTCCTGCAAATAGCAAGCTCACTTAGAGGCAACAAGTGGTCCTGAAGATGCTTTGTATGTGTCTCCTCGTTTTCCTTAGGGAAGTATAAATTAACTAATTTTGACGCCAATCCCCTCTTTTAAGAGAACTGTATTACAATATAATTGTATATATTGTATACAATTATAATATATACTCCAAGATATAATATATACTCTGAGGCCACGCGGAAGCTTGATTGATTATAATTGATGGTCTTTCTTTCGTAGACACTGTGGGGGGTTAGAATGGCCGCCCAAAGGCAGTCAGAGAGAGCCAATCTCAACAACCGATCTCCTTGGCACGGTTGTGGTCCCATCTATTTCACAGTAGGTAGGAAGCACTATCTTAGAGGCTGGAGCAAAATCACTTTCCAGTTGCACACTTAAATGATATTAAATGATAAAGATATGTGTAGTGTATTGGGTGCATTAATGACCTCCACTCTTCACAAAATCTCCAAGATAGGTATCGTTATTCCATTTTACAAATGAGTTAACCTAGGATCAAATAGGATCACACGAGATCGCACAGCTCCCAAGAGGCAGAGGCAGGGTTTATACCCAGGTTTGTTTAACCCCAAAGCCTTTTTTAATTCTACTATGGAAGCCTCTCCATGGATACTTCATTAATAAAGAACATCTTTCATAAAACATAAAAATAAGCAAGTTTGCTCTCATAGGTCTGCAAGTGGAAAGTGAATATGCAATAATGTTCCTTTTCAATAATATTCTGGTCATTTTCTCATCCCGTCTCTCCCTCCCTCACTGCACTTCCAGAAAAGAAATTTGATGCTAGATGTCAAGGAAAATCTTTTTGCTTGTTCTTTGTCCAAGATCTTGAAAGCAAGAATTAACATAGTCATTTTTTATTAAAAAAATTATTTCTACTTTATGAAATGGCCTCTTCTCAAAAAAATCACTGCTTGGCTTGAGATAATAATCACAATTAGGGTGCCAGAAGGCCAGCTAGCCCAAGAGAAAGCAAACTCTCACTGAGTCAGAAGCATTTGCATTCTCTCTTCTCTCTCTTCCTGGCACATATTATATATATTTTATAGTCAGTAATATGCATGTACACCTATGACACACACACATAATAAACTGAACAGATAAAGCGCATTATTATGCCTTGTCTAGATCACCAAATAACGTACCGGCTGAACAAAGGCTTTTAGCAGAAAGATTGCAGAGTCTGTTCCCTTTTGTCTTGCCTTTCTCTCCTCTCTTCCTCCTTGCTATCCACTGCCCTCCACCTGCCCCTCCTTCCCCTGGTTCAAAGCACTTCATGTCAGGACTACAAAGCATCGCATTCCTCAACAGGTTTAATCTTTGCAACATTCTGGCATGCGCGTTATTAAGAGGAGATTGTGGAGGGCGTGATGACGACCAGATGGAGAACTTTTCCTGAATAAAAGGTCCTTGCCTAGGATTATCTTGACTTCAGTGGCGGTATTCCCACTGCCCCGTGGCTGGTTTGGCTGTTCTTGGGGCCGGGGTGGGGTGGAGGCAGGCGCAGGGAGGGGACTCTGCTGTGGTTAGCAAGGGCTCCACAAGGCCAGCAGGAAGGTGGACAGCCATCATGGGGGTCAGCTGGGGAGGGGTCCAAGAACTCTACTCTCTGGAGGGTGGAGTTTGAACAAGTCCCTGCTGTGGCAGCCTGGCTTAGGGAGAGGGTCTCTAGTACTTTCCTTCAGAATGCAGAATGAGGCCAAATCACTTGGTGACTTGGAGTTTGACATTAACAATTGGTCCCAGTGCACTAATGGGCAGTGCCCACGTCCTAAATGGGCAGTTTCCCTTTTGCTTCAGCACCTTCCATTTTTTTCCTCCACTTGCTACCTCCAATTCTGTCTCAAAGAGAGGGGCATTTCTTTCACTTCTCACTTTCTCGTCTCTATTGTATGATAATTTCCACTGATATTCAAATAGGTAAAGGCAACAACGTATAAGCAAATTTAGATTTTAAAGCTCTTGAATGTTATTTGTCCTTCCTGCTAATGGGAAAGATGGGGAGTCACTCTTTGATAAGGATTTTAGAAGTTGATGATAGATTTCTGTTTCACGAAAAGTGTATAGTGGTGGCTACTTAATAGTGTTAGCATCGAGCACTGAGCAAACATCTGGCACATGGTAAGCAGGCAACACAGAGGGCTACTTGTGGCTTATGAGGAGGTGGAGAATGTGTCCCAGGAGACACTGTGATTCCAGAGACACCGCGCTGTGAATGGCCACTAAGAACAAATGGGGTAATGGTTTCGAACCATGGCAGAACAGCAGGATTACCTGGGGGATTTATTAAATATCTGTTTGCTTTAGTTTAGTTTAGTTTTGTTGCCCACAAACTCTAGTGGTACTGCCTGGTATGAGAAACACATGGGTAGGTTAAAGGAGGAAGTGAACAGTGGCCAGGAGTTAGGAGACTGGTGATCCAACACAAGGGGCGAGAGCTCTTCCGTATTGGTAGGAAATAGAAAGCGAAAGGAAAGGATAGAAAAAAGAGACATTTCAAAGAAGAAAAGACACGTCTTAGTTACTTGCTGTCTATGGGAATTGGAAAGGAGAGGGGCAAAGTTCCATGCTTTCAAAACTGAGCGCCTGAGAGAATGGAAATAAGGGATGGGGAATCATGGAAAATGATTTTAATAACTGAAATAGGGATATTACGAGCCGAAGAGGGTTTGAGAGAAGATAATCTGAATATATTAATATTCAGAACAAAGTTTTGAGACTAATGAAAATACCCAACAGGAATTTGGGATATGAGGGATGAAGCTTGGGTAGAAGTTTAGAACTTGACTTATAAACATGGGAACTGTCTGTCCGTATATCATAATTAAAGCTCTAAGAATGAAGGAGCTCTCCTAGGGCTGGGGAGAAGAAGAATCACATTACTGAACTAATACTTTACACTTAAGCAACTGGTCATTAAAAGCAGCAGAGAAAAACAAACACCCATGAAGAGCTCTTACTGTGAATCCACACAGTGAGTCCAGCGGGCACGTGGTGCGAGAGAACAGGGGCAGTGTGTCCCATAAACTCTAGGGTGCTCCCATGGCCATACAGAGCGGCCTTGAATGTGGCTACCATAGGCCTGTTTCCTCTTGATGCAAGAGACCAGATTTGAGTGTCCAACTTCCTCCTCAATGCAGGATATTTGGCTCACTCATCAAATTTCCTCTTTGATGTCTTTTCTAGAAATATGCAATCCTAACTTCTGCCCCTTCCCTAAAAATGATGGGTTTGAGACCCTCACTTTGAGTGGGTTTGCAAATGCCTTTAGCTCATGGCACTTGTACATAGAACCGTTTTTCTTCCTCTAGGCTAAATGTCTATTCCAGTCCACGTTTATGTTCTAATTGAAGGGGCTTCAAAGTAGAAGAGGGGCACAGTTGTTCTATTTCCAGACACTAATCGTTTAATTTCTCTCAATATCTTCATCTAGGTATAAAAGATGTTGGACTAGATCTTTTAAATCTACCTATCACATTCTCTTTTGACAGTGCTGCATGATTAGTTTCTTCACCTCTGATTTATCTTTGCATCTCCCATGCCCATTATCCATATTGAATACTCAATAAATGTTTGTTGAATGAACAATTGGGGGCCAGAGGCCACAGTAAAGTAGAATATGGTTTACTCCTGGACCCTGACTGTACTTCTTTCCTTCTCTGGTAGCTCAGGTTTCTCAAAATCTCTTCCTCAATATTCTCGCTCTGTGGGATCAAATATCACTGTTAAATTAAAAAGTAGTAGAATGTGTTTGTGTGTGTATGTAATTTCCCATAGGGAATCCTGTGTTCTACTTACTTTTGGAAATTCTGTGTTCAAAACGGGGATGAGCAAGGCTCTCTTCCTGCAGGACTTCTCAAAGCCTTTATCACACTACTGTATGTTGTGAATTGCTAGAAGTATCGAAAAGACAATGTTTTCCAACTATATTTGAATGCAGAAACCACTCCTCCCCCTTTTTAAAAGAATATTTTGAGGAACTAATGTTCTGCATATTCCACTTTGTGACTCACTCGCTGGTTGCTATGATACAGAATTGTAAGAAAAAAAATTTGTGTATTAGAGTTGAGATATAACAACTAGAGTTGTTATATTAGTTAAGATCTTTCAGGATCCCAAATTTCAGATGTTTTGTTTTCCTGAAAGTGGAATTTGAGAGAACATTCGAGATAGGCTTTTAATGGTCCATATTTCAAGTAAAGCCTTGACAATATCCATGTAGATTTTTGAGGCATATTTCATTCCATTCAAAATAGTGTTTGTACTGCAGGTCTGAGGCTCCTGTAAAGAGAAATTAAATCAAACCCCGGCACACCCTGAGTGCTATAAAATTACTCATGAGAAACTTGTTGTCAATTACCAGAGTAAAATAATAGGGCGTTTTTTTCTCTCTTTATTTAAAATACCACTTCTCAACCAAGCAGTCATAAGAGTGCCGTCAAGGGCCGGATGTGTTGTTTCCCAGCAGGGTTGGACAGGTTGCTGGGGCTCACCCAGTGGGTGGATTTATGGTTTAGCTGGCATTCTGGGTGACACAAGGCAGTCTCGTGAGGAGCTGCAGGAGGACAACGCCTCTGCATGTGACTGGACCCATTTTCTTTCCTAAGATGGTACCAACCTCTCAGCCCCACAGTGGTTGTCTGCACCCCTAAAGATTTCTATTCTGACCTTGATAGGGTTTCTGTGAGCGTGCAGGCATGCCCTCCCCATGCTGCCTATTGCTGCCTCCTCACAGTAGAGATGAATGGAGAGCTCCCACAGCTACTGGGAAGTTGCCATATTGATCTTTGGGGAAGGGCTCCTTTTCTGCACTCTCAGGATGAACGGGAAGGAAACAAATGCCTTGGCAATTGAATTGGGATCTGTTCACCACTCAATCCAGATGGCAAAAAAGAACATCTCAATAAATCACCACATTATAACATTTACAAACCCCACCGAATCATTGGTTCTCAACTAGCAAGAAGCATTAGCTAAGAGACCCAAGTTATGGTCTTAGCTACTTTATTAACTAGCCATTTGAGCGTTATTTCATCTCTTGGGTCTCGATGTTCTGAGCTGAGTAATATCAACACATTATTTTTAATAATATTTAATATAATTATATTGACATAATATTTACAAAATATCTTCTGGCACTGGGAACTTTTACTCATATCCTATAAGTATGATGCTTACAACAAAACTGTGTGTTAAGCATTATCATTTACGAAATACACAATAGAGAAATGGGGCTCAGAGAGTTTGAGTGATTTGCCCAAGGTCACTCAGTGAGTGAAAGACAGATTCAAGAACTAAACTCAAGTCTCTGGCTCCAAGTTTTGCACCTTCTTCATCATCATACTGAGGAAATTGAAGTTGACAATCAGCAGGTCCTCTCAGCTTTTAATGTCACCTTACTGTAGGATTCAATGCCTACTTGGAGGCTGTCTCCCACACAAGGCAATTGTGGAGTCAAATTCAGGAGGGCCGTCGGAGGTCATCTCGGCCTTTTATCTAGATAATAAGTGGAGTCCGAGTCCCTCTTCTAATGCATTCCTGGATCCTGTGGTCTCGTTTTTAATCAGCCTCACTACTGATGAGGCATCCTTCCTGGAATTTTCCTCTACGCTCTCCTGCTATAGCTCAAGACAATTTTTCTATTTTTTATTTCTTTTTACCCAATAGGAGCTTAATTACACAGGTCATTAGCTCAGTAGATGCTATCTATTTTTCATCAAGGACTGGGATGCATAAACTTCAACAGGCAGTATTGATTCTCCCACCTTTGACAAGACTTACTTTTCTCTTACTTTTCTCCTGTGTGGTTTCTATCTGAATCCCCCCATCCCCTCACTCCTTTTTAAGGCTTCGAATGTCCCCAGGTCAAACACTGATGTGATTGCACCATCATACTATTTGCTTAGCTGCATCAGATCCCTTGGGATCTCTACCTTCATACTTTCTGACTCTCCCTTCTCGCTCTCTGAGTTGTCTATCAACTTTTAATCTTCCATTTTGCATCTACCGCTTTCCTTCTTCCTGTCTTGGTGTCAGTTCTCAAGCCTACGTGCTGAGAAGAAAAGTGAATAAGTTAAGAGTCTGAAACCTGATGCCCAACTAACCTGTCTAATCCTGTTCCCTGGTATAGCAGGGGCTGAAATACCTGCACCATAGAGCAATAACCCACATGAAAAGGGAAGAGGGAGAACGGGCACCCTCTCTTTTTCATTCATTCTGACAAATGCTTGTCAACACCTACAAGGGTACGTTTAGGGTCAACAGGCCAAGACAGTTCCAGATTATTATTTTTCCCCTTAGTATAGCTTGGGAAGGTCACTTATTCTCCTTGGAAAAGGAATGGCCAAGATGGCATGAGTTAAACAGAACCTTATGTTCCGGGAGGAGAGGAAGAACTCAAGTTTTAGTGATGTGGATTACAATCTTGGACATATCCTCTATTAGATATGTGACCATGAAAAAGTCACTTACACTTGCTGTCCATTTTATCACTGGAAACCTATAGATAATAATGTCCTCATGATGGGTCTCATAGACTGTCTCATAGACTTACAGTTGAGAAGCTCTAAAGCCCTTCACAGAGATGTGAAAGAGCTTTGAAATAATACACACATCATATGAATGTGTGGGATAGTTATTTGCCGTGCAAGCATCACTTTTGTTGGTGGAATTCTTCAAAGGGACGTATCAAATTGCCACGGGCTTTCCCTGTTGGCTATATTCTTTGTGGCTGATTGAAAAAGGCCAACCAATTTTAATTTATTTTTGCCTATTTTGTGTAATATGTTCATATCTGTTTATAGACGTGAGAATGATCTGTCACTCACTGATTACAGGGTTTATTTGAATGATCTGGCTGGCTAAGTGAGCTTCCTTTTTTTTTCTTCAAATGCACATCCCTCCCACATTTGTGACCTCAGTTGGGAAGAGCATTCTTCCTCCACAGAGAAGACCAATTTTTCCATTAAAGTTATGTGAGTAGCTGACCTCTGCTGTTAAAACCCTCTCCTCTTGCTTACTGTCATTTTGCAACAATATAATACATCTCATACAAAAGGGGAAACTTCTGGGGCTCTTTTAGTTATTAACTTTGCTTATATTTTATGTCATCATGAGGATGAGCTCAAGGCAAGCTTTGTTCATAGAAAGAAGACCCTGTAAAACCACCTCTCAATTATCAGTTTGCAGTGAGATAAACTGAGGAAAGATTAGGTCACCAGCATTATCTAATTGTAACTGTCACCACCCATCCCTAATGGGTAAGTTTCATCCACTCATAATATACTCTTATTATGTAAGAAAGTCTCTGGAATCAAATACATTTTAGTACCAACAATTCCAGGTTTATTGTT
This sequence comes from Ceratotherium simum simum, assembly GCF_057802395.1. Classification (NCBI taxonomy): domain Eukaryota; kingdom Metazoa; phylum Chordata; class Mammalia; order Perissodactyla; family Rhinocerotidae; genus Ceratotherium; species Ceratotherium simum. Next base: position 53,432,222 of record NC_141915.1, on the reverse strand, counting down.
TTCAAAAGAAACAAAATCTAAGCCATGATATTAGGAGAAATGTGTTTTCCTCATATAAGACCAAGTGGGACATCTCTAATGAAATACCAGTGATGCTGGCTTTGATGGGGAGGGCTTGCTTCTCAGGTAACTTGTAGGTATATCAGCTGCAGCCTTCTACTGAAGAAGGTATAATGCAAACTTGAGCTCCCACCTTCTTCCAACTCTTGGGCCTCATTTCTTTCAGAGTTTCCACACACATGTGGATGAGATCCTCCATTAGCATCTAGTAGAATGCTAAATTTTCAGGACAGAAGTAGGGAATGAGGGGAAGGGTGGATTTCTTGAGGAAAAAGTGTGGGATGCATAATGGAGGGGACTATGGGAGGACAAGGAGAATGAGGAAAGGGACAGGTCAGGAGAAGGGGAACATCCACGTGAGACGCCTGCTTTCCCGAGTTCTAAAATATCTCTTCACTTGGTGTGGCACAAGGAAATAAGTAAGGTGCAGTCCCCAGTATTGCTCTTTGAGATCTTCCTCACCCTTCAGTGAAAAGATGTACATGTTCAAGTCGATGGTTTGGGGAAAATCAGAAAGGCAGAGGACACCAGGGCAAGGAGGGATGTCTGCTTCCCACCACCTTGTGGATTGTTCCAACAGATATGGGGCTGAGAGAGCACTGACCCTTGTCCCTGTGGATCAGCAAGTCATCTCAGGTCAGCAGCAGTTGCGGAGAGGCCTGAAGACCAGCAGTGGCTGAGACAATGCCCTGAACATAGGCGACATTGAAACTAATTCCAGGATTGCTCCCTCCCCTCACTGGTCATCAAGGAAAAGCCCTGTGAGAAGGAACCAAGGGCCGTATACCATGCAGGCTATTCATGCTTGCAGTTTCCATGCTGTATCCTTCTTGTTCAGTGCATGTTCCCCTCTCATCACCTCTTTTTTCCATTGCATGGCTAATATGTGATCAAGAGATGCACAATAACATAAATGTGAGCCAAAGCAGCTCTAAGTAGGTAGGGAAGCAATCGCAAAATAAAGTATATTTAGTTCATCTCAAAATTAAATATAAGTACCTGTTTATACACTTTGTGTTAGTGAAGTTCTGTTCACGTGGATAATCAAGAGTAGCTTTTAAATCTCCCAGTATGAAAATGAGGTGTCTTTCTTGATCTTTTATTTCTACATGGTTCAGCCAGGATCTGCTAAGAAATCAGAGGCAACAGTGACCAACGCCCTTGCCCTTTTCTGCGGGTCTCTGAGCTCTGCCGGAGTCATTAGCTGGGCTTCAGTGGCTTATCCAAGGGCTTCTTTCCTTCATCTTAGAGGATGGGACAGGTTGAGCTGGTTGTTGCCAGCTTCTTGAAAGCATTCCCAGATAGGAGTGAATGTCCCTGCCAGGTGGTTGGAACAGGAAGAATTTCTAGGGAGGAGTTCATGTTGGGTCTCGTTCTCATCACTAGTTAAAATCAGTAGGTAATGGGTTACTAATTTGTTGGTTCCTTTTATCATGTTACTGCCTTTTCAGGGCTTGAGGGGTGAGGAGGTCACGCTATTGTAGCTCTTGTCTGATTGGGGTGAAGGGGTCTGGCAATGGTCTTCAGAGTCATCTGTCCTTGGTTCTCTTTCTCTGATCTACAATTCTGGATAACAGAGTTCAGAAGGTCCTTTCATCCTGGGTCACTAACCATTGGGAATCCAAGCCAAGCTGAACCAAGCCTCTCTAAGTTTAAGCAGAAGAGAATCGTAGCTCGTTGAGCAACACTTCCCTTCCCAGAGGGAAATTCATACACAATGCATTGCCCTCAGCCCGCCAGCCAGTCAGCTTTGCAGGAGATGGGACCAGGTGAGAGGAAAATGCTGACTCTTATGTTTTTAGACTATGCTAAGGTGGAAGGTCTGAGCACTGGGCTTGGCATCAGAAGATTTGAGTTTGAATCTGGGCACTGACGTATAAACCTGGGAAAGTCATTTGAATTTTCTGAAACTCGATTATTTATCTGTAAAATTGGAGTAATAATACCTCCTATTTCCTACTTCAGAGGGTTGTTGGAGGGAGGAAAACTAAAAGTAAATATTGTTTGTGAAAGGACAATAGAAAGCACAAAATGCAAAACATAGTGGGATTAATAATTGCTCAAGGAACAAGCCAAAACGTGTTATAACTTGTAAACTTATTCCAAAGAAAAGATGCACCATCCCCAACTCACTCCAAAATATATCCTCTCATCTGAAACAACCCTCTGAAGACTTTTGCTAGAAACATTGAGTGTTGAGTCATGAGAATAATAGATTTGTTCCTGATTTAACACTTCTGCCCCTACCTGCCATACAGAGGTAGCCTTGTCCACTGCATGGACAATCTCCTGCTGGCTTTTTGGGTGACTTCACATGGACTTGGACATTTCTAGAGTATGTCAGTCTCACTCTTTCATTCTTTGCTTTAGGAGCTTCAAATGTCAGTGTCACAGCATGAGTGCCTTCCAATGGCAAGTTTTCCAGAAGCTCATGGCCCCATTAGTGACTGCTGTGGAAACGGAGGCAAATCCCAACAGGCTGATGAGCAGGCAGGTCCGGCACCAGCCACAGGGAAGAACCTCAGGCCAACTGCCAAGTTTCAGCCAGGAGGGAACATCTCTCCTGGAGTTTATAACCCTTCAAAAGAGGGAGTCAGTAATGAAAAGCTGTACCACACCCTTAATACCACAACATTACTCATGAACACCTTGCTGTTAATTAACAGCGGTAAATACCACAGTTATTTCATTTTGCTTACCACTCTCTCAGATAGCAACACTGAGACACTGGCAGTGGGATGGAGGGGATAGTTTATCCTCACAAAGTTTCAGAGGTCTTGCTGAGACAGGAGCTCCAGCAGTTCTGATGGGTCTCTCATCAAGGGACAAACTAAATCCTAGTTTTACTGCCCACACTCTTGCACCAAATGTAGGGTATATGGCCATGACTTCTCTGGAAAGTTCAAGTTGGAACCTGTTGATTTTTGAACACTCCAGCAAGTGCTTATTTGATATAAACAAGTCTCCAATCGCCTGTGAGCCTCCCTGCTTCCTGAAAGGGCCTCCTGAATGATGGGGTAGCCCTCACTCGGTGTTGACATGTGGTCTTCCCCATTGCCCACAACTTGGAAGGTCTGACTCAGGGAGCATTTTCCAACTCTCTACAGCAACTCAGTTTTCCCCATGTAGACATGTCCCTATTGAACGTTCAAATTTGACATGGCATGTAACAGTCTTTTTTCATTTTTTTTTAATCCAAAACACATGTATTGAGGACTTCTTTGTGCCAGATCCTGGAGAAACAAAGATGAACATGACAAGATCCTGGCCTTCAAGAACTCATGATCAAGCAGGGAAGAGAGATGGGTAACAAGTTCAACTGCGGTGTTAAATCATATATGCAATGATGGTGGAGGTCAAAGGTGCTGTGGTAATCCATGGGGGAAAGCAATCATTTTGGGAGGTGAGAGATAAAATGAAAATGAAGTTTTGAAGGTTGAATAGTAGTTTTGCAGGAAGACAAGTTTTGGCATTCCAGGGAGAGAGAACTGCAAGTGCAAAGATCTCAAGAACAAGGAGAGCGAAGCATGTTCCATACAGGGACAACAAGGAAACGGTAATTACTTATCCCAGGTGGGACTTTTCTCATGAACTTATCTGGTTTCTTGATTCTTGCTTCCCTGTGGAACATATACTAGATTCGCTCTGTCCACATTTTCTGCATATGCTAGTGTGTTTATACTCACATGCTGTGTGTCCTTAAAGCATTCTTGTATCACACTGCAACAATACTGAGCATTTTTAATGTTGTGTTTCCTTCTTCTCCTCACTTCCAAATATGGGGCTTAATCTTCATGCAGCCCCTGCAATCTCATTCATTCCAGATCCATTGCCTTTGAAAGTAATGCGTTCGAATCCTTCTCTTTCAAAATTTACCCCAATTCACCCTTAACTGATGTCTGGGAATGGGGTTGCAGGAGGGAAGTGAGGCTCATTGCTTTGTCTCCAGCCCACAAGCCATTTCTCTCCATTCATCCCTCACAGGACAATTGCTTATGTCTTCCAGTGGCTGCGTCTCCTATTCTGTGGGTCTCCAATTACAACCTCGGCCTTATGTCTCACCTCCATGTTCCATGGGCACTGTGAGGGTGCTTGGTGAGGTCAATGTGACAAGTATAAGGGTGTGGAGAGTTCCTGGCATGAGCCTCATGTAACTCCAAAGTTCCATGAAGTGTTTCTGATTCATTTATTCACTCAATCATTCCTTCACTCACCCACTGGGCTCCGGGCAAAGTGCTAGGTGCTGGGGTTGCCACCCTGGACAAGGCAAATGGTACCTGCCTCTGTGAACATTACACTCACAGGATCCTGACTCAGAGCGCTCCTGTTGTGGCCACGAGTCAGGCTCAGATTTGGGGATCTGGGTTCTCTAGTACTCAGCCACCTTCCAAGAAGGGCACCACACACACTGGAAAACCACATGTCCCTTTTGGGGGGCTTAAGAAGCCACCATTGACCTGGAACAGCCACAGCTTCCAGTAAAGGTCAGGCAGCCTCTGAACTGACATAGATTCTGAGGAGCAGGGCTGCTGAGGAGAGGATGCCCTGGAGGGGTTTTGAAGCTTTGGCTCCAAATGGCTTTGGAGTGAATATTTTATTTAGGCAAGAGATCTAGATATCCAAGCAGCATCTGATTCGTCCATAGAGAAAACGCATTTCATGTGCTTTCAGCCACTGGCCTTGAAATTGCAGATGTCTAGGGCTCCCAAAGTAGTTTTGGAAAGGGGCATATGAAATGAACAAACAGCCTCCTAGCAGACTGGCTGACTCAGTCATGGGATTGGGGCTTGGTGTGTGTGGATATCTGCCACCAGCTTGTGACCCTGAGCTTCTTAGAGCCTCCAACCTCTACCCTCTACTTGGGGCAGGGGTTTCTGTCTGTTTCGCTCACTGTCACACCTTCAGTGCCTAGAAGAGTGCCTGAGACATAGTGGGTGTGCAGTAAATTTTTGTGGGCTGAGTGGTTGAACGTTCGTTTTGACCCAGACACAACCAACCAGCTGCCAACACCTTGTGAAAAGGAAGGCGAGGTGCTTGTTCTTCTTTGGCTTAATAACAGTCTGCGGGAACTGTTGTCTTTTATATGCCTGCTTAGCTCATTGTGAAGGCCCAATAAATATTAATTGATGGACAAGAAGCTCTGGGGTTTGGCTCCAGCCGGATCCAAGTATTATTTTTTGGGGAAGTTTATAAGAGCGGGGGAATGTAGGATGTCATGTTGTGAGTCTGGAGACTCTCAGGACCCCCTCCTCCTCCTCCCATACCCAAAGTCTGGGAGAAATGGGTGGGGACCTAAGGGAAGCACCTAATTATATTCATGGGTTGTATAATTACACTTTCAGGTTCTCACTGGTGGGTTTTAAAGGAGCTTTGAGTAATTTCAATTTTGAAATGCTTTGTTTTCCTGGGCTTTGTTTTATTCAGCCTTTATTCATCATCCTTGATCTTTTTCCGGTGTTTTCTAGGGGGAGTTATCTGAAGCCCAGCTGATGTTACCTAGATGGGCTCCTCCAACGAACTGGTATCTACACAAGACAAAATGGAGATCTGGAGAGATTATCTGTCTTGCCGATGGCTTAACAACAGAACCAAATATCCTGAATCAAGCCCACGCTCCTTTGCCTATTCAAGTACTTTTTGTGGTAGGACTGCACAATGCGCTAACATAGTGGTTCTCACAGTCTTGTCCCCAGACCAGCAGCCTCAGCAACACCTGGGAACGTGCTAGAAAGGCAAATTTGTGGGTCCCACCCTGGAAGTCCTGGAAACTTTAGGGTGGGGCCCAACAATCTGTGTTTAACAAGCCCTCCAGGGGATTCTGATGCATGGGTAACGTTTGGAAATCAGTGCTATAGACTCTAGAGTCTAGAACAAAATTCTGAGGCATGGGTGACTGTGCAGAACAATCACCTGCACAGCTGCCACCCTAGACCAACTAAATGAGAATCCCAAGACTGGGGTCCAAGCACCAGATTATTGTTTAGTGCTTTTAAGCTCCACAGGGTTCGGATGATGCATGGTCATAGCGGATAGCCAGTGCACCAGGGTGATACCCTTTGCATGGGATATATGTTGGGGCTGTTTCCATGAACAAAACACTACAGAGGAGGCAGTGGTAGGGACAAAGATGTGTGCCTCACAGATCCTGCCCAAGAACATAACCAGCTCCTGCACATGGACCACATTTCCCCCCAGTGCCGGACTGCAGCTGGGGATGCTGCCTCTGAGCACGCAGAGGCTGTGATTCACGGACTGTGTGGGAGGGCATCGTGCCATGGTTTCATGAGCAACTGAAATGGTTCTTGTGACATCTCAATTTGGGGAAAGAAGCCTGTTTGAATCTGTAGCTCCGTAGGAGAAAAGATTGATGTAGAGAGAGAGAGACAAGAGGTCATCAAGTCAGAAGCTCAACCCAGCTTCCACTGATATTCAGTCTTGGATGGTGTTTCTTCTGATTTTCCTCATTGGTCAGGCCAGTAGTCCTCCAACTCTGGTGTGTAGCAGACTCTTCTGGAGAGCTAATAAAGTCTCAGAGGCCCAGGCTCATGGAAGTAAGAGAAGGCCTGGATCTTTGCATTTTTACCAAGTTCCCCAGGAATTGATACCTTCCCAAATTTAAGAACCACTGCTGTGGGCCGGGGGCCGGCATACTTTTTCTGTGAAGAGCCAGAGAGTACATATTTTAGGCTTTGCAGACCACGTGGTCTCTGTTGCAACTACTCGACAATGCCGAGGTAGCAAGAAAGCTGCCATAGACTAGAAGTGAACGAGTGCAGCTACATTTCAATAAAACTTTATTTATAAAATCAGGTGGTGGGCCATTTGGCCCGTGGGCCATACTTTGGCAGCCTCTGCTCTAGATAATAGATCTTGACCCTGACTGCACATTAAAACCACTGGGAGAGTCGTTTTGTTTAATTAATGCCTGAACCCTACTCCCAAAGACTTGGATCCATTGTTCTGAGATAGAGTGTAAGCTTTCTTTTTTAATTCCCCTCTGATTCCAGTGTGCAGCCAGGATTGAGAATCACTGCTCTAGGTATTCACTTAGTGAGTAACTACTCACCCACCATGTGGTTAGAACTTTAAAATATGAGTCGGATCATATTACTCCATATAGCACTCTGCAGTGCTCTCCATATGACTCATGATCAAATCGACGTCCTTGTCGTGTTTGCGGAGTCCTTTAAGATCTTGCCCCTAGCTACCTCTTTGACCCCGTCTCCTACTGCTGTGCTGCCTATTTCCTCTGCTCAATCCCACTGGCCTCCTTACTGTACCTAGAACATTTCGAACCCTACCCTGGGTTAAGGTCTTTGCCCTTACAGTCTTCTATAAGAAAAACTCCCCTTGCAGTTATCTGCTGCTATGTTACGAACCATCCCAACACTTAGTAGCTTAAAACTGCAACAAGTATTTATTTTGCTCATGAATCTGCAAATTTTGCAGAGCTTGGCAGGGATGGCTCCTCTCTTTTCCACAAGAAATCAGCTGGGATGACTTGCTGGGAAAGCTCATGACCTTACGAGGGCGTTGCCTATAGTCCTCCTCAAGCCAGCTCCTGATGCTCTTTCTGGTACAGATTTGAGCTCTCACAGGGTGCTACACACATAAATTGTTTTCAAGGCCAAAACACCACTCAAAAATCTGAATTTTTGTTTTCCTTGATGTAAAACTAAAGTAACATTTAAGGAAAAATTTGAGAAGAATTCAGTTGAACGAGCATTTATGGAACACTATTATATTCCAGCCATGTGGTAGGCTCTGAGACATACATGTGGTGCCAGAGATTGAAGAGCTTACAGTCTAGCGGGGAGATGATTTTTAATAAAATATCATGAAAGCAATAATAAAGACAATCCTGGAGGGCTTATTGGAGGTGGTGATGCCCGTGTTGGGTCTTACAGGATGAATAGGAGTAATCTGAAATAAAAAAAAAAGAAGATGGAAGAGTGGGGAACAGGATGAGGGTAGAGAGCAATAATATTCCGGCAAGGAAACAACTTGGATAAAACAAGAAACAGTGCAACGTGTTGGGAGAACAGCAAGCAATTCATCTTGGAATGACAAAGGAGAGGCAGTGAATAGTGAGACATAAAGGATACGAAAAGTAGGCAGGGTTAGGTTGCAAAGCGTCCCTGCATATCCTGTTAACAATCATGGGTGTATCGGGTGGGTTTTGCACTGAGGATTGAAATGACTGAAGATGCCTTTAGGGGGCCAGCCTGGTGGCGTAGCTGTTAAGTGTGTGCGCTCCGCTTCGGTGGCCTGGGTTTCGCAAGTTTGGATCCTGGGCACGCACCGATGCACCGCTTGTCAAGCCATGCTGTGGTGGCATCCCATATAAAAAAGTGGAGGAAGATGGGCACAGATGTTAGCCCAGGGCCAATCTTCCTTGGCAAAAAAAGAGGAGGATTGGCAACAGATGTCAGCTCAGGGCTAATCTTCCTCACAAAAAAATAAGATAAAATAAAGATGCCTTTAAATATAGTATTCTGGTTGCAGCATAGAGGATGACCTTGAAAGAGGAGTGGAGGACAGGGAGAAGCAGGGACCATTAGATGTCTATTGCAAAGTCTAGGCATGAAATGATAAGGGCCTGAAATATGGCACCACGGATGAGGAGAAAAGGACAATTCAAGGCACATTCAGGAAGTGAAATCAACAGGGCTTGTTAATAAGGAAAAACGGAGGAGGAGTATCTGACTTTCAGGTTTCTGACTTGGAGGCTCGAGTGTCATTGACTGGTTCTAGATATAAAAGAGACAAGTCCAACTGTGGGCGTTGGGATGGAGAAAAATGAGGTCCATTTTGTTTGTGCTGAGTTTGAGGGGCTTGGGCAGTGCCCAGCAAGACATGATGGCAACCAGTTAGATAGATATACAAGTCTGAGGCCAGACGGAACTTAGGCCTAGAGACGCAGATGTGGCTTCATCATGAGATGTTGGCCAGGAGGGGTTTGTCAAGTGAGCAGACGAGACTGTGCAGAACATTCAGAGGACATCATGCAGGCAGAGGAGCTTGTGAGTGAGGCCAAGGAGGAGAGTTCAGAGAGGTAGGAGGGAGCCAGGAGAGAGTGGTGTCATGCTGGCCAAAGAAGCAGGGGCCTCAAGTCTGAAGAAGCTTTGAAAGAAACAGATACAACAGAGAATTCAAATGAGAAAAACGAAAAGGTGCCCTTGGGTTTAGTAATTATGAAGTCACTGCAGCTTTATCAAGGCCATTTCCGTGGAATCATGGAAGACGTATGCTCCCCACGGACCAGGATTTCCTCTGCATGGAACATTCTTTTCCTAGCTCCTCAATCAGCCTGCGCTTCTCATCCTTCAGGTTTCAGTTCAGATTCTCCTTTTCAGACTACACCAGTGCCAGGCGGAGGACCTGGCAAATAACAGGTGCTCAAAAAATAATTTGTTAAAAGGAGATGATAATTTTTAAAAAGTGGACTTTGCCTCCCTGAGCATTACTGTCAAGGTCTTGGGCTAGAAGGACATTACAGTTGCTGCAGAACTCTGAGGACTGAGAAAATTCGCAGAGAGGGCTGTTTAGAGACAAATGGGAAAATCAACCTTAGGCAAGTCGCTGTGCCTCCTTGAGTTTCCTCATTCTGACATGAACAGGCTGAACTAATTCATCTTTAAGGACATGGCCAGCTCTCAAAAACTGTGAGAAATCCTAAATGGTTTTTTTTTTTTTTTTTTTCTGGTAAGGAACATTGTCCCTGAGCTAACATTTGTGCCAATCTTCCTCTATTTTATATGTGGGACACCAGCACAACATGACTCAACAAGTGGTGTGTAGGTCCGCACCTGGTATCTGAACCTGCAAACCCCAGGCCACCGAAGTGGAACGTGTAAACTTAACCACTAGGCCACCAAGCCAGCCCTGTAAATGTTTAAATCACTACTGTCATCATCAGCATTTACTGAGTACTTCCTGTATGTCTTCCATGCAGTTTCCCTGCCCCACAACACATCTCTGAAGAAGGCACTACAGTCATGCGCCTCTTAAAGAGAAGGATACATTCTGAGAAAGGTGTTGTTAGGCAATGTCGTCGTGTGAACATTATAGAGTGTACTTACACAGACCTAGATGGTATAGCCCACTACACACCTAGGCTCTATGCTATTAATCTTATGGAATCACCGTCATATATGTGGTCCATTGTTGATTGAAATGTTGTTATACGGCACGTGACTGTAAAATCCTCATTTTAGAGACGAGAAAATGAGGCATAAGGAGGTTAAATCGCTTGCCCCAAGATCATGCAGCTGATAAGTTTCACAAAAATGTTAGTTTTTCCATTGACACCTGCTGTGATAAGCAGCTTTGAAAATGACTTTCAGCGGTCCCTGTCACCTGGCCTACACATGCTTTGTAATCACCTTCCCTTGAGGGTAGGCTGGACCCAGTGACTCACCTCTAACCAGTAGAATACAGCACAAGTGATAGGGTGTCAAGGATGCATTGATAAGCAAAATGTGGTCTATCCAGGCAACGGAATATTATTCAGCCTTAAAAAAGAAGGAAATTCTGACACATCCTACAATGTGAATGAACCTTGAAGACATTATGCTAAAAAAACTAAGGCAAGCACAGAAGGACAAATGTATGATTCCACTTATATGAGGTACCTACAGTAGTCAAGTTGATAGAAACAGAAAAATAGAATGGTAGCTGCCAGGGCCTGGGGGAGGGGGAATGGGGAGTTAGTGTTTAATGGGCACAGAATTTCAGTTTGGGATGATGAAAAAGTTCTGGAGATGGATGGTTGTGATGGTTACACAACATTATAAATGTATTTAATACCACTGAGCTGTAGATTGAAAAATGGTTAAACTGACAAATTTTATGTTACTTTACCACGATAAAAAAAAATTGGAAAAAAAAGTGATGGGTTGTCACTTACAAAGACTAAGCTACAAAAAGACTGTGACTTCCATCTTGCTTGCTCTCTCTCACTCTCTCTGTATTAATCAGGGTTCTCTGGAGAAACAGAACCAACAGGATGTATAGCTAGCTAGCTAGAAAATAGATGATAGTTTAGATAGATAGACAGATAGATAGATAGATAGATAGATAGATAGATAGATAGATAGACAGATAGATAGATAGATAGATATAGATAGATAGATGGATAGACGGATAGATAGATAGAATTTTAAGGAATTGGTTCTTGAGATTGTGGAGGTTTGGCGAGTCCAAAACATGACAGGAGGCCAGCAGGGAAAGTTGCAGTTCAAGTCTAAAGGCCATCTACTGGCAGAATTTCTTCTTTCTCAGGGGAGGACAGTTTTTGCTCTATTGAGGCCTTCAAATGATTGGATGAGGCCCACCCACATTATAGAGGGTAATCTGATTTACTCAAAGTCTACCCATTTAAATGTTAATCTCATCCAAAAGACACCTTCACAGAGACATCCAGATTAATGTTTGACCCAATATCTGGGCACTGTGGCATAGCCAGGTTGACACATAAAATTAACCATCACATTCACCCTTGTTCTAAGGGAGACCAATTGCTAGGCTGTGAGCCATGCTGTGGAGAGGTCCACATGACAGGAACTGAAGGAGGCTTCAGGCTAACAGCCAGTAAGGACCTGAGGCCCTCAGTCCAGTAGCCATGTGAGTGAGCTTGGAAGCAGATTTCCCCCAACCCCTGCCCTGCCCCAGTTGAGCCTGGAGATGAACGACAGTGAGATAGGTTGTGGCAGAGGCACCCAGCTAAGCTGAGCCCAGATTCCTGACCCACAGAAACTGTGAGATAATAAATGTTTGTTGTTTTAAGCTGCTAAGTTTTAGGGTCATTTGTTACACAGCAGTTGATAGCTAATACATTCGCTGTGCTTCTTAAGCTGGTCCTGAGATTTTTCCTGAATGTTTCACCTTAAATATAGGTATGTGTACTGGGTCTCCAGTACAGAGAACACTTTGTGACCCATCCAACATTTGAATGGGATGACTCAGTCAGTGATATGTTTACTGCTCTCCCTCCCTGTCCCCATCCCCACTGTGGATGGTTTTAACCCAGTTCCTAAATGGGGAAACTGAATTTAGAGTGGCCTGACCAGAATTATGGAACCATGTGCCTCCCAGTACTGGGATTTGCATTTAGAGCTCCTCAGCCCCATGGATTGACCATCCCCATGTCAAAGCATGGTTTTCCTTCAGTCAAGGCCCTTCGGCAAGGAGGACATTATCAAATTCCATACTGAAGCAGAGACTTATTGCAGCTGGGGAAGGAATTCATTCCACTGAGCCCTCAGCAGTGGGGGTCTCTCGGTAGGCAGTCCATCCATGTTAATAAATGTCTCACCTACCAGACAGCTTCAATAAGGTGAACCGCCAAGGGGAGGTCATGCTTGTCAGTTTAGTTTTACTGAGACATGGAGGGCCTGTCTGATGAGGCTCTGGAATTTAGCTGTTGTCCTGAAGGAAAGACAGACTGGCAGCTTCTTCCTGAAGACCTGGCCCCCTCCCTTCCCAGGCACACTCTTGTTCTGTTTCCACTCTTGAAGTCTAGAGACGGCTGGAGTCACAATTTCCTGTGTGTGTGTGTGTGTGTGTGTGTGTGTGTGCATGCCACACATATGTGTATTATTATATAAAATATATCTGTGTAGAGCTTGTCTATTTTTAAAAATGCTTCCCTAACAACTATCTCTTTTGTTGTCCCAATAGGTAAACTGTGCAGGGATTATTTCTCCCATTTTATAGGTGGATATAACTGAGTCTCACAAGTTACCTGGTACTCTCTGGTTACACTGTAAATGAGGATTGCCCTCCTCACCTCTTAGCATTCCTGATTGCCAGTCCTCCGAGAGACTAGGTTCTCCTGTTGGACATAGTATATCTTTGCATCATCTTCAAGAAAATCTTAGGGCTCAGGGGTTCCGTAGGGCTTCTCAGGGCTTCAGATTTTCACGAAAGGAAGCAAGTGGCCGAATGCCCCAGACTTGGGCATCGCCAACGTACCAGGAGAGGGAAATGGAAAGAAAAGCAGGTCAAGGCAGAAGCTGACAACCAGAGGGACTGTAAGACTCATTTGAGGCTGGCCCTTCATTCGACAAATGAGAAAGCAGAGGTGTGTATGGGAGAGTGAGTGCCCAGAGTCAGGCAGGGCCAAGGCTGGAACACGGCCCTGACTCCCAGCCACGGCCTTTAGCACCATCTTTCTGAACACGAACGCGACTGGAGAGGTTCTGATGGCCCTGAAGGATCTCCATGAGCACCCGTGTGCCTCTGTGCTGGTGGCGAGTCCCTCCCTGCCTCGTCCTCCTTCCCTGTGTGCAGGTTGCCCTTAAACTTGGATAAGGCCTGATTTTCTCAGTTTGGCTCCTGATCAGCTTTCTGCTCACTCTGGAGCCTAGCCTTGTCATCTTCCCTTCCTGCCCGGCTGCCCCTCCACTCCGCCCCCCCCCCCCCCAGATTCCTAGATGCTTCACCTGCCACGTTAGGTCTCTCTTCTTCTCCCTGGCCCCTCCTCCCCTCTTTTCACTGTGTCAGGCCTTGAGTAATGGCCCCTCTCCCTCAAAGAGGAAACAAGATTGATGACAGAGAAAAAGGCCAGTGAAGATTTCTCCCTGCTCGTCCGGCTCCTGCAGAAATCCTGCCTGTTCCCTGTGGATTTATGAAGTGGTCACATCTCCCCCTTCCAGATAAAGCCTGGCAGAGACTCGCCCGCCAATGGCCACGTCTCCTCTCTGCAGCCAAGCCCAGAGAAGGATTCTCCAAGGTGGGTGCGCAAGTAGGGCCACCAGTGGGGACCAGAGGCTGCTTTTTCAGATGAAGGGTCATCTAGACAATCCCTCAGACATTCTCTGGGTTTCCAGTGCAGCCTGAGTTCTGAGAACACTTCGGTGGGCTTAAGGAGAGCTCTGCCTTTTTTGTTTTTGATTACAGGTCAAATCCTGCTCCAGGAAAATGGAATATTTCTGCTCCATGAGAACATCTGTTCCCTCTCCGGAATTTTTTTCTCTATGTGATTACCCCATCTGAAGACAGTATTGCCAGATAAGATACAGCACGCCCAGGTAAATTTGAAGTCCAGACAAACAACCACTAATTTCTTAGTATAAGTATATCCCATATACTACATGGGATATACTTAGACTAAAAATGTATTGCTTCTTGCTAAATCTGACAGCCCTACCTGAAGAGTCATTTTGCTGGTATCTCTTTGGTATTTGTTCTAAGGATGAGTTTGACAGCAGCTTGGAGGAATACATTCCCTGAGGTCAGGTACTGAGCATGCTTCTTTGTGTTTCCTCCCTTACCATGTCCCCCAGTGTCCTGCCCCTCCTGCCTGACTATGGAAGGCCCTAGGAAGGCCACAGGGTCAAGGTGTATGGCAATGACTTGAGGAGGCAAAACAGAGAAGACATGTGGACCAGTGGTTCTCAACTGGGGACAATTTTGCCCCCAGGGGACATTTGGCAATGTCTGGAGATATTTTCTGGTTGTCACAACTGGGTGAGGGGTGCTGTTGGCATCTTGTGGGTGAAAGCCAAGGATGCTACTGAATATCCTGCAGTGCACACACACACACAGAATTATCCGGCCCCAAATGTCAATAGTGTTGCAGTTGAGAAACCCTAGCGTGGAGGAAGAAACTAGTTTTAAAATAAGGGACTTGAGGTTGAAACACAAACCTCAGCCTAAAAGTCCCATTAGCCCTGCAGGAACTGTCATCAAGGATTGGACAGGCAGCCTGGGACCTGCAGTCCTGCCTCCTCCTTCACTCAGAGCCCCAAGCCTGCAAGACCCTGCCTCTGATTTCCCCTTCAAGGCTGCCCCCAGAAGGTTATTTTTAACCATCTTTCATGCATAGAACAATGTTGGGGGATGGGCGGTCTACACAATGTGGGGCCGAGCCCTCTTCTCTAGCTTTCTGCCCTTCTCGGCCTCCATTCCTCCCTAACATGGGCCCCTCTAGGCTCTGCAATGGCTCCTGCACTCCTTTCCAACATGCCCAGCTCGGTTCTTTCTACCCAGACAGATGCTGAAGGAGAGATGTCCCCTTGCTCACTGCCTTATGGGAAATTTGAAAGCCCTAAAGAGGCAGCAAGTATCAGGGCCTGCCCTATCCCTGGAACCCACCTCTTCCTCCCCTCTCCTAGCACCAGAGACCCCAGGCAGGAGGCTACCAGAGTCAGGATTTATTCCTAGATTCTTACAACAGGAGAAATGAACTGAGAGTTACTCCAGCGAAGGAGAAACTCTCACCTTCAGCAAACGAAATCAACTGTCAATAACTTCTAGCTCAGGGAGGTTTTCAAGGTCAGCTCTCCTGCGTGTCTGTCTGTCCCTGTTTTTTTCTTACGTACTCCTCAGCAGAGATGACAGAGAGCTGAGCCCTCCCACTCAGCAGCCTGTTGGCCTTCCCAGGATGGAGATATGGAAAATGCCCCCATCAGTTTCTCTTACAGCCCCCCTTGGGGTGTGGGTGAGCAAGATCCAGTCCTCTGTTTAAAATGCAAAAAGTTCCCCAAACAACAAAAAACAAACAAATACAAAGTCAAAAATAAGCAACCAAAAAAGCAGGAGACTGCTTCTTAAGTAAAATCCTGTGACAGATATTGAACTTGGTTTTGAACTAGAAGAATTTGAAAAAGTTCTCATGTTATGAATTAGATTATATTTCCCACAGCCTCCTACTTCTTCACCTATCACTGGAGAAACAAAATACTTTATTTTCTGTGACTTGTGACTTTTCCCTCCACCCAGCGACATGAGCTAGTGGCCGCCTGTTGGGTTTCAGCAGTGAAACTCTCCCCGCAGCCCTGTCCCCTCCCTCTCCTGACCCTTTTTCTCTCTGCCCCTCCCTTGGGCTCCCTCCTCCCCACTCTGCCCTTGCCAAAAGATTTATCGAGCAGAGTGGCTTGAGAACAAATGAGCAGACATTAGGCTGATGTGTTCTGCATACTAATGACAAGACACTGCTTCTGTACCTAGGGGCAAAGCCAGGTCAGGCCAGTTTAACCATAAACTTTATTTATGGGCTTATAACTTTGCAGCTGCAGTAGCTCTGCCCGATCTTGGGACCGGGATCTGTCCCTATAGATTCGTATATATCTCTTTAAACAAATTTGGGGGTGGGGGAGTGAGTTCTGGTAGCTCTTTCTTTATGATCTGGATAGTTCCAGTATGAAGTTTAAGGCAAAGGGACAAGTGAGTCAGAGAAGGAAATAGTAGCAGCAGTAGGAGTATTGATAACAAGGACAACGGCAGCAACAGAAATAATAATAACAATGATACTTCCTCCCCCAGAGCTCCTGGAGCAGGAATCTACTCTATCTGTTACTTCTGAGTTTTGCACGAGTTGATGTTTACAGCTACCAGTCTTGAATCTTGAATCACAGAATGAATCGCCTGCTTTGAAATGGCTCAAGACCCTTCCTCTCTGTAGAGAATCTTCTGAGTTTGACCATCTTTAATACATCAGCAGGCTGGTCCTCTCCAGTCTAGATGGTGTGAGGCTCTGAGCTCAGGGACTGCCCACCTTCCCTCCTCAAGTCCTCAGCACGTGCCTCCTGCATCCTGATGCTGTGTTATGACCGTGTTGGCCCAAGTTGTTAGTGCAGCCTGAGAAAGAGGCCAGGGTCATAGGTTCAATGCCCATTGAAATGGATTGATCTTGTTTGGTCTCAATATCTTGGACTTAGCTCAAAGATAGAGATGGTGTAGATAGCTGCAGTCATTCAATGAAGCTGTATTGGTTGCCTACTATGTGCCAGGCACTGTGCTTGGTGTCAGGGATGCCACGCTGAACAAGATACAATGACCCCCTGCCCACAATGAGCGTAGCAGATGTAGGCGCACATTTCAGAGTGTATGCCGGCCCAGTTCTGGTTCCTGGTCTGTTATTCGCCAAGCATGTCAGTCCTTTGAATTACAAGATGAGCACATTGGATGGGTGGCTGGATGTTAGCCTTAGCATCCCGGGAGTGTGGGTCATAATCCCTGCCCACGCACAGAACAGTTAATCCATTTAACGTTTCTGCACTTCAACCTGCCCTTCAGAAAGGATCCGAGACTTTGGTGGGTGGGTGCTTAGCTGCTGCTTAGTGCTGAAGGAAAGTAGAGCAGGATTTCCCATTTATTCTTTTGGGGAGTCGACCTTCATTTCCATGTTTCTCTCCCTTGCTTACCTCCCAGGAGCAGTCAGTCTTTCTTTGGTTGGGAGACACTAGAGGGTGACAGGGGTGTAGGAAAACAGTGGTAGAGGGCACACACAAACTGGGTGGCTGGTTTGTGTGTGCCTTGGGGATGGAAGTAGGCAGTGGGTTGGACCTAGAGAGCTTTGGAATTTGAGCAGATTCACTTGCCTCGTGCTAAGAGATCTATGGAAGGTACCCTGGCTAACGCACTGGGAAGGGGTCTGCGAAGGCTACATGTTTTCCATGCTGAAGGAAACAAGCCAGCTAGGCTGGGGCAGCACCATACTTTGCAGATGCTCCACCACGGAGAAGTGGACTGTATCAGCTGTGGTCCTTGGAATGAGAGCCCCCTCACCTTGCTGGACACAGGAGAAGGAAATTACCAAGCACCTCTCAGAGAGGCCATCTAGTTTTGAAGCTCCCAGAGAAGAAAAGGAGACTCTCATCATTACATTCTCAGTGCCCTGGGGAAATGCAGATTTCACATGGAGGGAGAGAAAAGATTAGAATATGAAAGCTGTGGGGACATGGGGACAGTGAAGGGGACTGTAGCCTAGTGGTCAGGCCTTGGCCTACTAGCTGTGTGACCATGGACAAATCACCTTATCTATCTGAACCTCAATACACAAATATCTGAAATGGGTATAAGAATAATTCCTACTCTAGGTACTTTGCAAGGCAGGTAATATATTTGTGACATCTATGTAAACTGTAGAGTGCTATGAAAATGTTAGTTTTGTTTTTTTTTTAGGTAACTACTTAGACAGTGGAAATCAGATTCTGATGAGGATTTGTTGTATAAATGAATGCACAAACAATTGAAGAATTTGAAGGCTCCACGGCTTTTTAATCATGCTCAGCCAATGCCTGTATATATAAATCTATGTGGTAATGGTCACTCATCTAACTGTGCTTTTGAATTGAATCATTGACTCTCCTTATGTGGAAAGGGGTACATGCGTGCTAGACTCCCCAGGAGAGCATGAGGTTCCTGTGGGCAGGAAACAGGTCTCTCCCTTTGCGATGTCCCTTCAGTGACTGCTGTGGAGGGCTGTGTTCTCAGCTGCAAGTCACCCCCCTGGCTAACTAACCAATTGATTATCAGACTAGGAGTAGGGATGGGCTTTCCCAGACATGGAAATATGTTTGCTGGTTGCTCAACATCTGTGATATGCCTGTGTGCTCCCTGGAGTTAGCATCTATAAACGCTGACTGAATGAAAGCAGGGAGCTACACAGCATGTTGTGTTACTTCCTGGTGCTTACACAGAACGTGGCTGAAAGGTATGATGTGGATCAAGATTCCTTTACCCCGCCACAGTTAGTTTTGACTCTGCTACTTCAAAATGGAGAGATCGTGAAGGAGTCACTTTGCTCTCTGATTCCGAGTCTGCTGATCTATAAAATGGGAATACTAAAGGCTACCGTGCAGCTGTTGTGTGGATTTGAAATAGTATTTATAAAGACCCTAGCAAGGTGCCTGAAACATGCTTAATAAATATTCTTGTTCATATTGTTTTGGTACCGATACAGACTCAATTCAAGACTACATTTGCTAAGTGTAGAAACCAGTGCTTATGTTATCTGTTTGCTTTCCTGACAGACAAAGGGCCACACTTCCCATATATCTGCTGGTGGCTACATGGCTCACGCATCTGTTCCATTTGTCCACAGTTTCATAGCTCCTGAGGATGTTACTACTGCACTTCAGCAGACCCCAGAGTAACCACTTGAGGATTCTTTTGTCATACATCATTCATTCCTTATTTCACCCATCAAACATTTACTAAGAACCACCTCTTCCTGGTGCTATGATGGGCACTGAGATACCTCTAGGCCAATAGCACTGAGCTCAGAACATAAGCAAACCTAATAAGAACCTACTTCCAAACTCAACCCATCAGATCTTGATAATAAAGAAAGTTTCTATTGATCCCCTGTCCACCGCCTGAAAAGAGAAATTTTTAACTCTTTGCTGAGGCTAAGATTCTCTTATCCCTCTTTAGATGATGTCTTCTTTCCCAAAGCCAGCGAAGAGAAAGAGATAATAGAAAACAGGATTGAAGAAAAGATGCTCTGCAATTTAAACTCTAGATCAGGGGTAAGCAAACTTTCCCTGTAAAGGGCTGGATAGTAAGTATCTTAGGCTTTGCAAATCATGTGGTTTCTATTGCAACTACACAACTCTGACATTATAACATGAAAGCAACCACAGATGAAACATAAATGAATAAGCATGGCTATGAACCAATAAAATTTTATTTATAGAAACAGGCAGGAAAACTACAAATACTGATGAAAAAATCAAAGATTTAAATAAATGGAGAGATATTCCATGTTCATGGATTGGAAGAATCAGTATGGTTAAGATGTCAATTCTTCCTAACCTGATCTGTAGATTCACCACATTCCAGTCAAAATCTCAGGAAGCTGTTTTGTGGATCTTGATAAACTGATTCTAAAGTTGATATGAAAAGGCAAAGTACCTCAATTAGGGAACACAATAGTGAGGGAGAAAGACACAGTTGGAGGACCTGTACTACCAGATTTCAAGACTTACTACAAGGCCACAGTCATCAAGACAGCATGGTATTGGTGGAAGAACAGACAAATAGATCAATGGAACAGAACAGAGAGCCCAGAAAAAGACTCACACAAATACAGTCAGCTGATCTTTGACAAAGAAGCAAAGGCAATTCACTGGAGAAAGGACAATCTTTTCAACAAATGGTGCTGCAACAACTGGACGTCCATATGCAAAACAGAAGAAGAATAAGAACCTAGACACAGATCTTACATCTCACACCAAAATTAACTCTTGAAGAAAACATAAGAAAATCTGCATGACCTTGGATTTGGTGATAAATTTTTAGGTATAACACCAATATCACAATCCATGAAAGAGGAAAACTGATAAGTCAAACTTTATTAAAATTGAAAACTTCTGTGCGAAAGACACTGTTAAGAGAATGAAAAGACAAGCTACTGAATGGAAGACAATATCTACAAAATATATACTGATAAACGACTTGTATCAAAAAAATATACAAAGAACTCTTAAAACTCAACAATAAGAAAACAAAAACCCAATTAAAAAATGAGTAAAAGATATGAACAAAACCGTACCCAAGAAGGTATATAAATGGCAATTAACCACATGAAAAGATATTCAATATTATTTCTCATTAGGGAGTTACAAATTAAAACAATGAAATTCCACTACATGTCTATTAGAAATGACTAAAATCCAAAAACTGAAATACCAGCTTTGGGCAAGGATACAAAGCGACAGGGACTCTCATTCATGGCAGGTGGGAATGCAAAATGGTACAGCCACTTTGGAAGACAATTGGCAATTTCTTATAAAACTAAAACATAGTCTCATCCTATGATTCAGCAGTCACACTCATAGGTATTAACACAACTGGTTTGAAAACTTATGTCCACACAAACCTCTGCTTGTGAATAGCAGTTGTATTTATAATTGCCCCAAACTGGAAACAGCCAAGACATTCTTCAATCGGTAAATGGATAAACAAACTATGGTACATCTGCAACGATATAATGGAATATCATTTGGCAATAAAAAGAAATGAGCCATTAAGCCATCAAAAGACATGGGTAGATCTTAATTGCATATTGTTAAGTGAAAGAAGCCAGTCTGAAAAAGCTATACAATGTTAGCTTCCAATTAGATGACATTCTGGAAAAGGCAAAACTATAGAGATGGTAAACAGATCAGTGCTTGCCAGAAGTTTGGAGGGGAAGGAGAAGTAAATAGTTGAAACAGAGAATTTTTTAGGGTGGTAAATTATTCTGTGTTATACTGTAATGATGAGTACAAAACATTAAGCATTTATCAGAATCCATAGAACTTTATAGCACAAAGAGTAAACTTTAATGTATACAAATTTTTTAAAAACTCATTTAAGAGTTTGGGGGATCCCAGGATGAAATGCAGAATGTGGCAAAAGAATCTCAATTACAAATGTAAGAACATCAACCAATGGAGTTGGAGAACAAAATACTGACCTAAGTAACTTTGGAAACGAGAGGAGTTTGTAAGTCTACAGGCATATGAGTAAACAATTCTCAAATCATTATACATGTATGCTGGAATTGAACAATTAAGTAAATGGACGGAGGATGGTAGGAGCCAGGTTTTTCACTGTTGGAGTAGGAGATTACAGATAAGCAAGGAGAGGAGGCTGGAATAATCCATGTGGTAATGGGTTAGAGTTGGAGACATCAGTATGAATCATGTTTAGCTTAACATAGACACAGATGATTACATATAGAAATCTTTATAGAAAGGTGTATATATACAAGTTAGTATATACACATTTGTCTCCTTGCTCTGTCAGCTGAGAGAACCTAGAAGCCGTGATACCCCAGAAGCAATGAGCACACCTAGTACCCAGACCTTGGTTCCTAATACCAAGATACTCTGCAGTAAAAAGAATCAGGTTCCTTGGAGAAATGGTTGATTCTATGGGGGCAGGAAATAAGCAAAATGAGCCTGGAGTATCTTGTAGTGTCAGAAAGTAAGAAAATACTCAGAAAACAGAACAACAAAAAAAGGCAAAACAAAAACCCATACAATGATCTGGATATGTTAAAGTGATACAGGAACCAACTGAAAGAGCTCCCAATGGTGAAAGCTGGTGCAGCAAGAAAATAAATAAAGTAATATTATATATAACACACAGTATAAAATAAATACCTATGAGTTCATAATAATATTTATGTGATTGAATAAATAAATGGAGGAGAACAGGCAAATCTCCCGTGCAGAAGAATTCCAAGTAATTTATGTAGCTACTCCACCCTTAAGTGTGGGCTGTGCATAGTGACTTTCTTCTGAAGAGGACGGTATAGAAAGGGAGAAAGAAAAGAGTAACTTAACAGTGGAGAAAGCTGACAAACCCTACCTCAGCCAGATGACCCAGATTAACATCAATAGTGATAAATCTTGTTGATCTTATGTACCCTTGACATGATGTGATGAGCATGGCACTTTACATCTGTGGTCTGCCTTCCCGAAACACGTTATCCCAGTCTAATCACGAACAAATATCAGACAAATCCCAAATGAGGGACATGCAACAAAATGCCTGACCAGTGTCCCTCAAAACTGTCAGGGTCAGCAAAAAGAGAGACAGTAAGTCTGAGAAATTATCACAGCCAAGAGAAGCCTAAGGAGACATGATGGCTAAATATAATGTGAGGTCCTGGTTACGATCCTGGAACAGAAAAAGGACATTAGGAGAAACCTGAGGAAATTTGAAGTATGTCCCTCAGTTAATAACAATTTATCAATATTTGTTCATTAATTCTGACAAATATACCACACGAATGCAAGATGTTAATAATAGGGAAACTGGCTGTGTAGTATACAGGAAATTCCTGAAGTATGTTCTCAATAATTTTGAAAATCTAAAATTGTTCTAAAATAAAAAGTTTATTCAAAAAATTATAGGGAGCAGGCTGGGTTTGGTCCACAGGTTGTAGTTTGCTGACTCCTTCCCTAGATAAATGTTTTCAAATCTAACTACTCATTAGAATCACCTGAGGAACTTTTTAAGAACTTTGGTTTTTTAAAATAGGTAATCTACATGTTGCAGAAATCAGGACGCTATAAAAAGTTCTCTTTCCCACTTATGTCCCCAAATATTCTGTCACCCCCTGCTCCCCACCGTCACCACTTTGATTATTTTCTGCCAGTGTTTCTTTACACAAATACAAGCACTATGAAAGTATGTTCTTGATTTTCTCCCCTTCTTCTTGTACAAACAATGGTATCCTATAGGTAATACTGTTCTGTCCGGGGTTTTTTTTTTTTCCTTTCTATATATCCTAGATATCTTTCCATATCAGTGCAGAGAAATCTTTCTCATTCTTTTTTAACAGACGCATAGTATTCTAGGTTGAGGTTGGACCAGAATTTATTTAATATCTCTTACAGATAAACATTTGGGTTGTCTCCAGTCTTTTCTGTTACCAGTTATGCTGTAATGAATAATCATATATACATGGAATTATTAGCTTGTAGGGTGTATCTTTGATGCGTGCACCCCACTTCAAGCCAATTAAATCAGAAATTCTAGGGGCAGGTCCTGGATAATCCTCATTTTTAAAAAATCCTCCAGGGAATCCCAACGTGCGGCCAGGAAGGAGAAGCACTGCTGCGGATCAAACACATCTTGTAGAGTAAGAGGGCAGTGGGGACCCTCTCGGTGGATTTTCCAAGTAGGACAATAATTCTCAAGCTTGGCTACATGCAGAATCACTTAAGAGCTATTTAAAAATACCCACGTTCAACAGCAACTAGCAGGATGTGCAACTACAACGTACAACTATCTACTGGGGCGTTGGGGAGAAAAAGGGAAAAAAAGGAGGAGGACTGGCAATAGATGTTAGCTCAGGGCCGGTCTTCCTCAGCAAAAAGAGGGGGATTGGCATGGATGTTAGCTCAGGGCTGACCTTCCTCACACACACACACAGAAAAATCCACGTTCAAGGCTCACTCCAGAAAAACTGAATCCTAATCAACGGAGATAGAGCCCCAGCATAATTTTTTAAATCTCCCTTTGTGATTCTGATGCACAATCATGGTTAAAAACCATCAATCTAGGATAGAAAACGCACATTGTTAGAGAAAAGGGCATTTGTGGAGTGAGAGCTCTATCTTCTCTTCTTCACCCAGATCTTGTAGTCTACTTTCTGTCTCTCTGCTCCCCTCCCCAGCCTTCTCTTGGAAAGCACTCTGGAAGTAGATCTAGAACAGAGGATGAATGAGGCATCATGGTGACTGCCCTCAGTGCAAGGGTGAGGTGGTGGGCTTGTCTCAGCCCACAAGTAGCATGAACATGAAGGGAACGCCCACTGTCGGAGAGCGCGCATCACTGCCCATCCATGAGCTCCCAGATTAATATTTGCCAGCCCTTGATGAACTCTGGTTTCCTTCCGGCAGCCTCTCTTTCCCATCAGCAGAACTGTGGTGAGTGATGAGGGCATTGGTGTACAAACAGAAACTTCTCTTTCCTCATCTTTTCTCGATTTCAATGAGTTGGCATGAAATCTAAGACATGACTTACCCTGGGCATTGCTTCCTTATTGTGTCATGGGGAAGGACAAGGGGAAACCTATTTTTAAAAGAGAAACAAAGAAATATCCCCTAGTAATTGACGTGTGTTGGGTGCTTACTCATGGGACCCTTGCCCCAAATGGGTGACATTTTATCATCCTCATTTTACAATGGGAAACTGAGGCACAGGGTGGTTAAGAAATTTGTTCAAAGTAACACGGCCAGGTAGTTTCACAGCAAGTAGATCTCAAAATCAGGTCTATCCATCTCCAAAATCCAAGCTCTATGCTATACTGTCTTCTTCCAATAGGAGTTGAGAATTTTCTCCTGATTTCTGTGGGTTACCTCAAGGCTATGGTATATTGTTGAGGGTTGCCATCTTTGATGGAATCCAAAACTTTGGTGGCCTCTACGTTTGGGAGAAAGAAAAGGAGTCTTTATACATTATCTGCCCTTATTCCAAGATTAACTTTCTGCATGAGGCAAAAAGGATTGCCTTGCACCTCCAGTAAAGCCATAGTGCTTTTTCACGACATTGTACCCTGTAAAGTCCCTCCTGAAACACTGTAAATGCCACCTGCTACAACGCATTACAGTTACCATGACAGTTACCAGGTGCAGAGAATTGTTACCCTCCTTGTCTCATTTAATTCTCATTCCACCCTATTTGATAAGCAAACTGGGGATCCAAGAAGTTAACTGACTTGTCCAACTTCACATCACTAGGAAGCGGTACAGCCAGACTCAAATTAAAGTCTCATTTGATACCAAAACGCCCATGCCCAGCCCATTCCAGTGTGTTTTCTAGAAAAACCTTCTTTTTCACCCCCGGTACATCTTTCCACCTTCCTCTCATGACGCTTAAAGACATTCAAAACTTTTAAGTCTCTTTCTCTTTCTTCTCCTACCCAAGCTAGAGAGAATTAGGCCACAGTGAATGGATTGATATGCAGAGTTAACCCATATCTTCCCCAACTGGGGCCAGAAGAATTCCGGACATTAGAATCGGGGGCAAGGAGCTGGAGTGAGAACCCAAGGGTTAATATTGCTATAGTGGGAAAGTTATCTGCTTTGTTGTAAAACACAGCTTCCCAGCACTACAGAGGGTCTATTAGCATGCAAATGTACTTTGCCTCATGCTTTTTAATGTTTTACTTCTCTTAATTGCTGCAACCGGTTGTAATTTCTGAGCACCGCTGGCTTCAGGGAAGCAGTTTCCTCTAAAGGGATCTGTCATTGCACCTGGAAAGATTCTGAATTCTAATTTTATTAACCAGTTGGGTGAGGCATTTTCTCTTCTTTCAAAGGAAAAAAAAAATCCAGGTTGAAGTTAGAAACCTTCTCATTTTGCCCCAATGCTTAGTTTCCTCCGTATTTTTTGCTTTGGAGCTTGACATTCTGAATAAGAGATCAAAAATCACACATGATATTTGACAAAGATAAGAGTGAGATTATTAAAGATTTCAGATATCAGACCCTGGCTATGAACTTGGAGTGAAAAAATTTTCTGAATGCTCCCTGGATTGGATCGTAACCCGTTCTCTCATTCCAGAGTTGTTCCGGATGAGGACATTATTTCTATGGCTCTCTCCAATTCTAAGACTACTTTCTATGAACCTCCGTCACGGTAAGACAAAAGTTAGCAAGACATTCTCAGCCAGTTTAAGGAATAACTGCCTCCCTCCCTATCCACACCTACACCCCAACTGAAATTTTTTCACAAGTAGGTAGTGAATGCAGAGACTCTGAAACCTGGCGTGGGCTCCAGAAAACAGGTCATTCTTGCAGACCTTCCGGAGACACCACCGTTGGTCAAGTCACTTCACCTTCTGGAATTATTTTCTTATGGCACTCTTGGAGACAATTAGCCTGACCTGGCACTTCTTTCTGGTTTGAAAAGCAGTCTTGTGGAGCCTGAAACCTCATCAGAGGCAGTCGGTGGCTCCATGAAGATCCAGGACCACTGTATGCCGATGTCCTTACTGGGGAGACAGTGGGAGCAGCCGGCAGTACATCACTATGTGTGAAAGGGTGCAGTTCCCGCTTGACCTCACTGGTGCAAAAAGTCCACGTAAATACAAATTCGGCCTCTGCTGAATTTGTGCTGCCGATATTTACATTTTCTTGTCATTTACTATGTAGAAGGGATTATTAGCATCTTATTTGGCAGTTCTTTATCCACCACTTTGTTTGTTATTAAGCTTTCAACTGAGTTCTGAATTTCTGGGAATCCCAAGTGCGATGAGAAATGATGGAGAACTTGTGACTTGACGGATGAAAGAGCAATGTGCCCACAACCGCAAAGGCTAAAGGCAAGCCCGCTGTGGGTTCGTTTCCTTGTCTTCTCCCACCTCTCTGCATCCCCACGATGTCCCTCCTGCACAGCGTCTGTCCACAGTAACGTCCTCATAACAGTGTGTTAATAAACAAAAATAAATTGTGAGCTTACCTGTTCATTGATTTATGCATAAATTTTCAGGGTTGGGAGATTGTAACGTCTGAATGACTGAAGTCAAAGCAAGGAGACATTGTGGCAGACCAGAGTTCTGGACTGAGCTTTGGAGGAAACTAAAGAGAAGACACGAGGAGTTGGCTCCCAGGTTAGGAAGCTGGAACACGTTAGCCCACTGCAGCAAAACCTGCATTCTTTCATTTTGGCTTTTAAAATTTCTTTTTAGTGGAAGTTGGGAGTCGGGGTAGCGGGTGAGAGGAGAAAGGCTTTCCCTTTCTGAGCAACTCATTTGTACCAGGCACTTTATGAAGACTCTTAAGAATCCACGGAGAAAGATTTTATCTCCATTTTTCATTAAAAAGAAACTGAGGCTCAGAGAGTCACACACATGCTCCAGGTCACCCGACCAGTGAGAGTAGCAGAATTAAGGCTAACATCAGTTCTCCCTGATTCCAAAACTTCCCCCTCCTCCACACCACCTCCCAGACACGCACCAGAATCTTCCATTTACCAGAGCAGAGCCTCTGAGTAGAACTGGTAGTGGGGAGGGCCCCCCAGAAGGTGGCCTTAGTCACAAGTGGCCTAGCTCTGTCCCCCAGCCACCCACCAGTCCTTCCCCTCCCCAACGATTTCAACTTGTTTCCTTTGGAGAAAACATGACTTTTCCCATTGATGGAACTCCCTGGCCAACAATACACCCATTGCAGCCCCCCTTCCCTGGACCAAGCTTTAACACTGGCTGGCTGTCCCTCCTATCCCCCACCCCACCTGCCCTGACCTTCCTTTGGGGGGAACTTTCTGCGTAACAATGTCTGGTCCCTGCAGCCCTGAGCTGCCCTTTGCTATTAGCACCTAATGAAAATGTAACCGTATTTAACCCCCCACAGTCCTAGATTAGCCCAAGTGGGTTTAATTCCTTTGTATGATAAGCATCCCGCTCTCCATTTGGATAGTCCAGCCCCTTCTCCCTGGAGAGGACGCAGAGCTGTGTAGGGCTAACTCGGACCTCTCAGCTGTCCGGGACACAATAGGGAAAGTATCTTTTGTGGCATTAACGGCTTTGGGGAGGGGAGAGGGGAGGGTACGGGCTGGTGGGGAGGGGGTGCAGTTGAAGAGGAGGAGAACAATGTGTGAGAAGCTGAGGCTGTGGGTTTCCCACACGGACCAATATGTGCCCCCCACCCCCCTCTGGGAGAGACAGATCTGCAGCGACCAGCCCACAGCTGATCCCGCCTTGATTGGCTTTTTTTTTTTTTCATTGTGCTCTCAAGGGACGAAAATCCTTTTGTGGCGTGAAAGGAGAGGCGTTCCTGCGTCCCCTCCCTCGACCTGATTGGCTATGTCACAAGATGGCCAAATCCACCCGGATTAATGTGCTGCCGACCCGGCCGCGGGGCGAGGCCGTCTGAGTCCGCCCCTTCGGGCGAGCGTGTCTGCTGCCCTGGGAGCAGGGGAGGGGGACACGGAGGGGCAGGCCACCACTTTCTTCATATTTATTATTCCCCCCACCCCCGGCCCCGCGGGGATGTTTATTCATGGGCCACATCTGCTGGCTGGCAGGCGACATGTCTCTTGTTAGAATGCCTGGAGTCCCCAAGGAGCCGGGAAAATGGGCCACGTTCCTTAGGACCAGCCTTGTCGCCTTTTTGCTTTGCTCACGTAGTCCTTCGGCTTTGGCCGCCCCACCTGTAATCTTAGCCCTCCCACCGCCCAGCTTCCAGCGCTTTACCTGCCCCGCACTGCTCACCTGGAGATGCGCACTTGTCTTAGCTCTCTCCCCTTGCCGGCGCTGGAAGGAGAACACCCTCGCTCTCTGCCCTTTGCCCTTCTGTCACTTCTACCTGAATCACTGCTCCCCCATGGTGCTTCTTGGATAAATAAATCCCAGGCCTTGAGGAACCAGCTCAGGTTTTGTCTCTCTGACTCTCCTAACGGAAAGAACTCTTCTTTCTCTGACCTCTCATATTAGTCTGTACCTCTTTCATTGCACTTACCTCTTTGTATCTTACGAAATCATGATTCCAGGGTACGTGTTCCCTCCCTTCCCAACCTGCGAGGTCCCAGAGGACAGGGTTTGTCTGTGGTTCAGCCTTGTCACCCCACCTGTCCCCAACTAATGCTGATTCATAAGTGTGTCCTTGGGAGGCAGCGCTCAGTAGCTGTTGATTGAATGACATGAGTGAATGCACTCGCATCCACAGGTCTCGGATCTCTCTTACAGATCTGTCAGGGGAGCTGGGACTAGTCTAGGAAGTAAGCAGTCCTCTTTTTCCCCATTTGTAAAATGACACTAAGTTTGCTCCAACGTAGCTTTCCATTCGTCTGTCCTGCGTGGTTTCAGCAGTGCCATGCAGTTCAAAAGATTAGATGCTGAGGAAGGCTCAAAACAAAGAGGACGGAGAGACCTAGTCCCCGATTTGGGGGAGACAGGACTCTCTGTTGAGCCACTCACAGGTCAGTCTGTCTGTAGGACCAGCTACATGGCAGTCAGGCTAATAATTACTTTTACATTGGCGGTGGGGAATGTCTTTGCTGTTTTCTAATATAATTGATATTAATTTTTCAAATGGGACAGCCTCCAATGTACTTAGGAATAAGGGCAAAGAGGAAAAATAGAGAAAAATGAGAGAAACTGTAGCATCTTTATGGACGAGCCAGATCAAATCTTTACAGGTTTTAAGTGAAGAAGTAACAGTAGACCAAGGTGTGTTGGATCATACAATTTTAGCAGTGCCATCAAGAATTCAAATTAGATTATGGCTAGTTCTGGCTGTGAGTGGCGTGTATGTCAGTGAGATTGTGGCAAGGGGTGGGACGTGGCTTCCAAGTGGAGTGGCCAACTTTAAGATGATAAGTAGGACATCTTTCAGGTCTGCAGTTGAGGGACTGGAAGGCTCCTTCTTCCAGGAGAAACCAAAGAATTGGAGCGCGACTGGCCCAGAGATGCTTTCACCTATAAGTGCTATTTAATTATTGCTCAGTTGTATCAGTCATTGACACTTTAGCATGAACTGATTCAATCAAATAGCCTTTCTCTTAAGTGTTAGCTGATATTAGCTGCCCTAGGTAGAGGGAACTTGATTATTAGAAGTAGACTTGGGAAGGGTTGACTGAAGGCTGAGAAAGCCCTAACACCCTCAGAGAAAGGACCCCAGGAGGGAGAAAAATACAGAAAGTAAGGGGTGTGTCTGTCAAACAAACTCCCCCCAAATTTTGCCTAAGATCATTCTTGTCTGAGAAATGTGACAATGACTTTTCACTTTTCTACCCGGCTGCTCCCAGGATCCTGCATACAGTAGTTATTGCTGCAACACTGCTCCCTTATAGGTCAAATAAGGGGGCCTAAGAACCAAAAGCATCATTCTAAAGGAAAGAAGAAAAAGCCACATGAGTTCTTAGTTCCAAGTAAGCTTCACAAAATACTATTTAGAATGCAGTCCATTCTGAAATTGGGATCAGGGTGTAGACTGGCCATGGGAACTGAAGTGAATCAGGGAATGGAGAAAGTGGCTGGGCCTCTGAGGGCATCTGATCCTCCTCATTGGATTAATGCAGAATCCAAAGGGTTATACATAGCATACATCCCAATGTGTCCACCAAGGGCGACCAACAGCGGTCACCTGGGGGCATTAAATAAAAATGCAGGACTGGGTTTCCAGTCTAGACCAGCCTCTTCAGATTCTCTGGGGGAGGGCCCTGGGAATCTGCATTTAACAAGTACCCAGGCTATCCTTATGCACACTACAAACAATGGGCTTGAGTAGAAGAGCTAAATCCAACCCTCCATGGCTCCCTCGGAGCCCACTGTGGTATCCACTGCCCTCCTGCGAAGATGCTGAGCTGAGAGAAAGTTGCAGTGATTTCCGAGTTAATCTGCCTCAGGAGTGATGAACACTTAAAATTGAAAAAAAAAAACCCAAACACTTTCAATTCAATTAACTCTAAGAGCCTACTTATTTTTTTTAAAGAGGATTGGTTTTAATAGAAAAAAGTTAATGTTCAAATATGAAGATTCATCTTCCAAGGCATAGGAGGCTAAAACATAGATTTGCAAAAGTGATAGGATAATGGAAATTCTGAGAAATGTTTCTTTTTAAAGATAAAGTCCTTGCCTCTGAAGTGAAAGTCCCTCGTTGCCATTAAAAAGTTGAGTGCCTCTCTCTGAATAGGCCCTATGCTTTTGTTATCTGCATCTATGCATAAATCATATGTTTATTCATTCTCAGGCTTCTAAGAGCTCAGACTTTAAGACATAACTTTGTCTGAGATGGAATTTTGCAGGAATCAAGTATTACTCTGGATGTTTATGCCTCCATTTACAACTGAGAGTTTAATTGGGCTCAGAATTGTTAGCAAGAGAAGGTTAGAGAGAAGATGGTCCAGGGAATGTGTTAGGAAAAACATCTCAGGCTTTGGTTTATCAAAAGGGAGCATTGAAATTGGTATTGTTTACTAAAGTTAATCAGTTAGTCATTTTATACTTAAAAATACATATTTTTAAAACGAGAAGAAACATCTTTAGCTCTCTTCCTAGTTTTAAGAAAATCTGCTCACCTTTTATAAAGATACAGTTAATTAGGGCTGAGTTAGTGATGTCATAATGAATCAATTCTCGCCAAGGTCAAGGGGTCAAGACAACCTTCTAGGACAGAGTTTACAAACTAAAGTAAAGAAAACCCCACAGTTTTCTAAAGCTAGTGTTCTAATAAAGTAGTTTCCTATAACATCCTTTGTCTCAATGTTTCAGAACAACAGTATGGAGTCCAAATATCATAAACCTCAAATTCTCTTTATAAAATCTATATGTTTTCCTATGTATTATTTTCGTCTTACGTTTACCGTGGTTATGCAGGTAGTTCTTTGCTTTTTATTGAAGTATAATAATATACCTATAAAAACGTGCACAGTCATAGAGGAGCAGCTTGATGAATTTCACGAACTGAACACACCCTTGCAATCAGCCCCTGGATCAAGAACTGAACATTAGAATCCCCTTCGTGCTTCCTTGCAGTCCTCCTCCTCCCTCCCCGCCAAGGAAAGCCCCTATCTTGACTTTTAACACTGTCAATTTGTTTTGCTTATTTTTGAACCTTATGTAAATGAATTCACACAGTACGTGCGGTTCTGTGTCAGGCTTCTTTTACTCGACATCCAGTCTCATTGTTGCATAAAGTCGTAGATTGTTTACTCTCTTTGCGGTAAAATATTCCATTGTGTGAAAATACCACAATTTATTTTTCCATTCTGCTGTGGATGGACATTTGGATGGTTTCCAATGTGGGCTATTATGACTAGAACATGCATAGAGCTTAAAGAGTCAATCAGGTTGACAAAGCTTGCAAGATGAGTACATTTTTTAATTGATAAAATCCTATCTAATTTTTGAAGTATGACGCTTAAAACAAAACAAAAACCTCCTAAATTGTAAATACGTCATTGTGCTAGATGTTGTACTGATAGAAAACAATAGAAGCTGTCCCTCACCTCCAGAGATTATAATCTAGAACAGACAAGAGTGTTGGCCTGAGAAAATACGCAGACGATAGAGAAGTGGTAAGTGAGCACGGGACGATGACAGGACGATGACATAGGGTAACTTATTGAAATGTTCCCGATTTGCATTTCTAGATTTTTATTTGGAACGAGTAACATAACCCGTGCTACCAGTACCTCAAGAGCGTTTTATTTGCCCTTGACCTGGTTTACACAGGGAACCCGACACTGCTGAGCCTCATGAGAACAGAGGACCGAGCCTGGAAAGTCCCTATAGGCTGGGCTCTCCCTCTCTCTCCCATCTCTCAGGAGCCAACCGGTCTCTCATTTCTGCTTTGCTGAAATGTCTGCTTCACAATACCTACTCAAAGTTGCTTTGCCGTGTGTACTCGTAGTTTCTGCTGCTCTATAACATCGTGCAGTTGGCTGTGGTTGTCCCCAGGCTGAACCAGCCTACACTCCACTTTCTCACCTCTTTACGCCACTCCACCAGCTAATTGGAACCAAGTCTTTTTCTCCGTTTTCAAATTTCCAAACACCCAAGGGCGGAATCTGGTTGGCCCAGCTCATCCTGTGTTCATTTGGTGAACTGGATTGGTTGCCTGTGGATCAGGGGATGCGATCAGCTATGATTTGGGTGGTGGGTCCGGATGACCTGCCTGCACAGGGCTGTGGGTGAAGATTCCTCCAGAAGGGAGAGTGGGTCACCAGACACCCCAGATATCTCATGCAACTCCATGTTTTTGAGTTTCTCAGAAACACTTGGGAAATAAGCTGTGTTCTGCGCTGTGGTCTTTCTGTTGGATTTTTCCCTGAAGAAAAGATTCCCTTTGCAGGGTGCGCAGGAATGTCAAGTAGCAGGCAGTGGTACGTAAACACAGAACCACACACACACACACAAAATCTGACACCTTGAAACTTGCCTCCACACCTTAACTCCTGTAGCTTTGCAATGTCTGAATAACTTTAACAGCATGCAGACAAAAGCTGCAATGGCCACCTGTTGGCATGGTTTAGAAGAGATACCTGTATCAGGTGGGGTGGGATTAAGTAAACTTTAGGGTCCCATCCAACCTGGACGTTCTGTAAGCGCAAGAGTGATGCTGGCACCATCCAGATCTGTCTCTGGAGCAGAAAGTCCTTTTGGGACACTTTACTCTCTGTCTGGAGACAGCTTCATTATCATTCATCATTTAAAGTTCAACAATTCACTTACTCATTTTACATTTTTACCTAAAGATGACATTTGCCTTCAGGCCACCCAGGAACAAAAGCCCTGTCCAAGCACACGGGAGTAGTAGGCTTGGAAGAGTCTTCACTGAGCCTTGTGTAGACTGGGGCCAGGGGGATGATTTCAGGTACCCATCCCCCCTGGAGACCCAGCTCTAAAATAACGATACTGTCCAGAGAGCAGCAAGCCTGTTCCTGACTCTGACTGAACTGTGTGGGTCCTTTTTCATGGAGAAGATGTTCTGGGATTTAGAACACTGGTTCTTAACAGAAGATGCCTGTATTTTAAAGCATTGTTTTCCCAAATCTGTGCCCCCTTCTGCTGATATTGGCTCTGATGACCACTTTGCTTTTTAAAAAATTATACACGTACATGCATATGAATGTATATTCATACATACATACACAAGTATGTATGTATATAACTAAATAGGGTGGCAAATACACACACACACATATGCATACGTATACAGTAGTCCCCCCTTATCCGAGGTTTCACTTTCCGAGGTTTCAGTTACCCAATGTCAACCACGGATGGTAAATGTTAAATGGAAAATTCTAGAAATAAACAATTCATAACTTTTAAATTGCATGCCGTTCTGAGTAGTGCAATGAAATCTTGCGCTGACTGGCTCCATCACACCCGGGATGTGAATCATCTCTTTGTCCAGCGGATCCATGCTGTATCTGCTACCCCGACCGTCAGCCACTTAGTAGCCATCTCGGTTGTCAGATCAACCGTCCTGGTATCGCACTGCTTGTGTACAAGTCACACTTATTTTACTTAATAATGGCCCCAAAGGGCAAGAGTAGTGATGCTGTGAATTCGGATATGCCAAAGAGAAGCTGTAAAGTGCACCTCTTAAGTGAAAAGGTGAAAGTTCTCCACCTAATAAGGAAAGAAAAAAAATCGTGTGCCGAAGTTGCTAAGATCTATGGTAAGAACAAATCTTCCCTCCATGAAATTGTGAAGAAGGAAAAAGAAATTAATGTTAATTAATTAACATTATATTAATAGGGGGGACTGCTGTACACATATACATATATATTAATTTATGTGTATAAATATGCTTATTGTATATGTATAATTTTATTATATAATAAATAAGAATTATATTGATATATAATTTATTATATTAATATATAATGTATTGATATATAATTTATTAATATGACATTATTTTAATATAAAATATTGTAAAAAAGAAAAGTGGTCCTCTGAGCCAATATGATTTGCTCTTCCATTTAATTCCTAGAATGTTGGAACTGGAAGAGATCTCTTTGCTTTTATAAAGAGAAATTGAGGTGTAAAGAGTAAGGATGATTTGCCCAAGGTCACAGAACAAGCGAGAAGAGAAACAAGGACTAGACCTCAGGTCTCCAGCTTCCCAACCATTGATTCTCTACCCCTCGGGCTTCTTCTCCCCGTGCCATACTCCCCTCCACTATGTGGCGGGGGTGCTGAATTAACAGTCAGGCAGAAAGAACAACAGCTGTGCTCCCTCAGGACTGTGTGTGCAGGAGTCCACAGAATGGGCTGTGGACAGGGCTTTTCTCACCCTTGGGAGGAGCTGGCGACTCTGGGGTGATCGAATGTCAGGACTCTGGAGGGCCGGCCAGCTAGTGAGCCCCAGTTCCCACGATGAGCGTGCCCTGTTATTAAGGCAGGACAAGGTGTTTCTCTCCACTGTGGATCCTCAGTGCCTGTCTTTGTGCTTGGAACAAACCAGAGTTCCGAAAAGGTTTGCTAAATCAACTTTCTTGTTTAATTAGCTTTGAAATGCAAATAACTATGGGGTGGGTTTATATTTTGAGTTGTCACCTGTCACCTATGCTTTAGCACAAATGCATGAATGAATGCTTGGAGAGCAGGTTCTGTATCAGGGAGAGAGAGAGAGTGTGAAATCACTGGATTCTGGGAATAAGGGTAAAATTGAGAGTGAGAACAAGTACAGACCGAGAAGACAGTAACACCTAGGACAAATGTAGGGTATTTCACAATTGGCCCCAGGGCTGTCCTGGCCCCAAGGGCCATCGTGGCCATCAGAGAGGCCTCACCCTAGGCTAAGCCAGCTGCCTGGAGGTAATCCAGACCACACTCTGCCTGTTTCTGATTGCCCCTGAGTTAATAGATGTTTCCTCTCTTTCCTTTATTGGCTTTAATGTCATAATTAGTCACGTGAGATGAATTTCTCAGCCTGGTGTTCTTACCTATCAAACGGTCACTGCCGGGGGTATTGCTGCACATCTTATACTCCTTACATCCTGGTGTTGATCCGCTGGCCCATTGCTCCCTTCAGCTTATTCCTTAGCACTTACTTCTGTCCACCTTGTAGCATTACCATTTACTGAGTGTCTCCTTGTGCCAGGTGACACATGTTTTATTTCATCTCATTCACACGACAGCCTCGTGAAAACGTAGGTACTTGCTTCCACATTTTATAGGTGAGGAAATTGAGGTTAGGAAACCTCAGTTCAGTATGTGGCCACGTTGGAATTCAGACTCTCAGTTGTTTGACTTTAAAGTCCCTGCTCTTTCAACTACACACATCTTGTCTTGCCCCATGAGTTCTTAAATTCTACGCCCTCCATTAACACCACAAAATGATTGCTGGGGGGTCTGCAGCAAGCCAGTCTTACTCAAGTCTGTTATTCATTCTTCTTTCCAGCCTTGACACATCCTCACCTCCCTGTCCTATCACATTGCTAGCATCTGGCCAATCATGTCACATCTCTGCTCTTCTGCCAGTCATTAAAGTGCATGAATAATTTTTGACGTCTTTTCTTGGCATCTACCAACATCTATTTGAAAGTTTCACTAGTTTCAAGAGCTGAGCTGACATTTTAAAATGAAATGTGGGAAAAAGGATTTGATAATATTTTGATGTTATTGGGCAAGAGTTAGGTGGGGGTAGAGAAAGTCTTGATTTGGGACGTCTGTGTCTTCTTTCACTCATTCTTCACTCGTTCATTCAACTCACCAGATTTGGTAAGCATCCACTGAACCTGGATACCTAAAAAGGAGCTGAAGAGACCAATATCTTCAGAACACAGTGGCTTCTCTCCAGGGTCTGAGGCCCCCAGTTTCCAGCCTGACAATCCTGCGTATGATGGCTCACCCAGAAGCAACTTAGAAGGACTTTGGATGAAGGTGTGAAGGCCATTGTTCTCACTGCATCTTGCAATCACATTGGCCGTTAGTGTTAGATTAACCTTCTCCACTGAACATGCTCCCCCCTCTCACTTAGTACCTCTGCCCTTTCTCAGATCCATCAAGGGTGGTGACAAGCTTGGAGGTACTTCTGCTAAAATCAAGAGCAGACTTATAAAAAAAAAATAAAATAAAAAAAAAAAAAAAAAAAAAAAAAAAAAAAAGAGCAGACTTATAATTCAGATTGGGAGAGCAACACAACAATTTGACCCTAATGTCCAGGGTATAGAAGGCTCATTCCCTTTTTTTTTCCACTTTACTTATTTATTTTCAAGTCAAAGTGAATCCATTATGTGACCACATCATAATTCTTTTCTTTTCTTTCTTTCTTCCTTTTTTTTTTTTTTTTTTTTTTTTTTGTGAAGTCTTATCTTTAGGCAACATTTCTTGTCAGTCAATCTTGCCAAAATTCAAGAAGATTGAGGGAGAATAAAGGATGATTCAAAAAAGAGCCAGGAAAATGCAAAGTTGAAAAATGGAACAGTTTCTGGCAGGTTTATTTCACCTGGAGCAGAGTGATTTGAAGAAGGAGCTCATAGCTACCTTCATGCCTGTGGAGGGAAATGCCTGTGGCATTTACTGAATACGTTCAGTGGGTCAGGCATTTCTGTTCAGGTTTTTCCCTCTAATCCCCACAATATCAGTGAGATTGGTGCTATCTCTAGACTTTCACACATGAAGAAACTGAGGCTCAGAGAGGGCAGGTGATTGGCCTGAGGTGCTCAGCCTGCAGTCAGCAGAGTCAGCTTTGGACTCGATTGGGCTGGCTCCTGTGTCCATACCCTTCGCTCCACCACATGAGGGCTGTCCTCTGGTGGTGATAGTTTCATCTTGTTCCATCTTTCCTGAGCACCGAGAGGACAGAAGCAGAAAGGGTAAGTGTGGCACATGGGAGATTTTTTAGTTTAGATTGGAAATTCAGTTGAGGGGAGGGGGTCCAGGAAACTTAGTGATCAAGAGCTCTAGGGAGCAGATGGACCTGGGCTCAAATCTTGGCTTTGCCAATATTTTGCTCTGTGTGCTACTTATGTGACCTTAGGAGAGTTTTGAGCTCCATCCTTCTCCTCTAAAATAGGATTGTGAAGATTAAATGTTATGGCATAAATTGCAAGCAATGCTTAACACACACAAGTGGTCCCATATTGACAGGTGTTATTAGTACAAGGGTCTTTGAAGAGTTTGGACTCTGGGATGGATTGTCCCATCTTAGGCATATACTTTTGGGAAA
The DNA here is from genome assembly GCF_057802395.1 of Ceratotherium simum simum. Classification (NCBI taxonomy): domain Eukaryota; kingdom Metazoa; phylum Chordata; class Mammalia; order Perissodactyla; family Rhinocerotidae; genus Ceratotherium; species Ceratotherium simum. The sequence goes on along the minus strand of NC_141915.1, from coordinate 53,394,303 downwards.
ATCTTGGAGCTCAATGCATTGGTATGCTCACCTGCTGAGTACACGCTGCTTCCTTAAAGAGCCCCTGCAGTTGAAAACCAGTGAGCATTTGAATTATTCTGCTGCAAAGGACCGTGACCCTTTCCTCTCTGGCTTTTAGATCTCAGAGCTGGAGCTATAAGAGATGGTCTGGGAGTCCAGGCTGTGCCTTCCTCCACCATCCCCTTCAGAAAGTGTAGCGTGGACCTGAAGATACAAGTATATCTCCTTGTGACTCCACTTAGTGAAAGGTGTGACGGGAGACCATAGGGCCGACAACGCTTCTCCATGCCATGCCATGGAGGCCTGGCTCCAGGTGGGCTTCATAAATGCTAACGTTAACGCACAGAGTCCAGGGTTGACCCAGACATGGGCAGAGAAGGGAACAGCCAGAATCCCCCATCTGCAGCTAGAGGTGCCCCTTCAGAGCTCAATCCCACAAAGCTACCCTCTTAGGGACCCCATGATACCTGGAGCTGAGAGACTGGTCAAAAAAAAAGGAAAAATGTTCAAATTTGAATGAAAACCAAGAACCCTCAGAAGGTGAGGGGTTTATCCCACCCTTTTTTTGAGGATCCCAGAATTTTAAAATATATGCAAATTCAAGGTTGTCACAATTTGGTATTTTTTAACCGTTTACTTTGGACAAAGTAAGCGTTTCAACAACACTCACGATTGCAATGATTGTATGTATCTCGTCACACGGGGGTTAAGTCACAACTCTGAATCTAAGCCTCTTGGACATATAATGCCCCATCTTACCATTGGCTCTGCCCATAATAAGAAATCATCTCGGCTCAGTGGTCTTGCCACAGGACTCCTGGCTTTTTAGGAGCCTCAACTATTATCTGAGAGGAGTTCTAAGATTTGAGGTGGAGTGATCAGGGTAGAGTTTTCCAGAATCCCAGCACAAAACTCTTATCACCTAGACTTGGATGGAATGAAAGAGGAAAAGCAAAATCTGAGCTCCCAGATCCCAAACAGAACCTCTGTTGCGCCTGTAGCGCCCCCCGTCCTTGCACTGGATCCCTCTTTATGGCCCCCAAGCACACACCTGAGTGACGGCCCCTGGCGCCTTACTCTGAGAGCAAGTGGAGCCCCCATGCAGCAAACTGCCCCCCACTGCTCCCAAAGCTCTCCGGACACCGGCCTAGCAGGTTGCGGGCTTTCGATGTGATTTGATTTTCCCGTTGGAGGTGAAGTGGTCTCTGAGGCCCCGTGGGAGGGGGCGGTGGTGGGGAGGTGGGCCGCCAGGCCGGACTGCGGGCTGTGTGAATGTGGCCGGCTCATTGTTCCTCAGCTTTATTCTTCAGGCCTCGATGGGGCTGATTTAGAAATCCTAATCAGGGAGCTCTCAGGGCTTCCCGGGTGTGACACAACTTGAGTGGCTCTGGGGGATTCTTTGTTCTCCGATGACAGCTGACTTGGTCTCCAGTGGGAACAGTTTGAGCATAACTCTACACTGCATACGCTGGCAGCTGCGGCCTTAACTCTTTGCTAGCCGCCCCCGAGGTCCCTTCACTTGCCTGCTCCTTCCTCAAAATGACAGCTCTTAAAATCACCTTCCTGCAGCTGGAAGAGGGGCGAGATGCTGAATGGGGGAGGGGTGCCTTATGTCCCACACCTGGGACACTCTTGGAAAATCAAGAGCGTCCCCGCCTTATGCAGTCCCACTTTGCTGGCAGTAAAGGCTGTCTGCTTTGAGTCTGACACAGAACATGGCCATTCACCTCTACACGGGTGCTTGCGCGGGCTTTTTCCCACCCTGGCAGAACTGACTGGAGGCAGAAGAACAGGGATCTTCAATACATACTCACATTCTAGGGGCTTCTTCTGCTCTGAAAACAGAGCCAAGCAGTTCAGGAAATCTGCTGAGAAGGAAAGCAAAATCAAGCAAAATCCTAAAAGAGCAGGGTTTGGGGCCAGGCAGCCCTGTGCTGGAGGGGCAGTGTCACCATTTGACCTCGGGCAAGTTGTTTCGTCTCTCTAGGCTCAGTATGTTCATCTGTAAAGATGGAGATGGTTGTAACAGTATCACAACCCCGTTGGGTTGTTGGGAGGATAAAATGAGACAGTGCATGTGAGTGCCTGTGGGAGGCGTAACTAAATGTCTGCTGCTGTTGCTGTGATACTGGGAACTTTCTCCGAAGAGAAGATGCTGCTGCTCCAGGAAACATTGAAGAGGTGAATGAATGCTGTGAATGTTTCTTACGTTAAACTACTGTTAATTTTCTCTTTGGGTACGAGCTAGGAAGGCAGCCAAAGGAAAACTGCTAGAAACTTATACTTGGTACCAAATCAGTTATTCATTCAACAAGCTTTGAGTGCCAGCAATGACTAGACACTGAGGATAACAGACATGACTAAGATACAGACCCGACCTCAAGGAGCTGAGTTGTAAGGGCGGAGGCATCGTTAGGTTGCAAATACAGAAACCCAACTCTAGCATATGTGAAAAGAGAATTTGAAGGGAAAAATACTGGAGTAGCTCATGGAATCCAAGGAAAAGTCTAACAGGGATGCACCTGAAAGGTTAGGGATATAGCTCAGCCTCAGGACCGACTAGGACAGAGATTCAAGTATGATGAGGCCCCTCTCTCTAGCTCGCCTTCCCACTTCTCTGAGTTTGCTGGCTCCATCATTCTATCTCACAGTAGGTTTGTGTAAAGCATAGTGGACACACATGGGTCAGAACCATTCCCGAGTTTAACATTGCACAGACTTTCTGGTGAGAAAACTCATCGACCCCACCATGGCCAAATGCCAATTCAGGACTGAGCAATTATGGCAATGGGGCAGGCTCATGTTCTAACATGACCACGTCTTCTGAACCCCCACCAATGAGGATGGGGGATTTGGCCAATTCTCGAAAGAGTTACTGGGGAGACAACCACACAGGAGACCACTACTTAAGCAAGGACCAGATAATTAAGGGAGTTTGGATTTTATCTCTAGGCCAAGAGAAACCACTGAAAAATTTTAAGCTGAGGAACAGAATGGTCGTGTTTATATTTTTCAACTATAACATTAAGAGCAAATGGATAGGAGGGGGGTGATCTTGGAGGTAGAGAGAACTATCAGAAGACTATTGCAACAGTCCAAGCATTAGATGATGAGGGCCTAAAGTAAGGTGATGAACAATGGGGATAGCCAGAAGGTGACAGAAATGAGAGATATTTAAGAGGTGGAATCAACAGAAGCAGTTAACTAGATGTTAGAAGAAAGAAGTGAAATGTCGAAGATGACTCTCAAGTTTCCATTTGGAAAAGAAGTTTGTAGACATGGATTATAGCGGTAGTCCTGGACCAGTTGTGTCTGATAAATTGGTGGGTCAGTGAAACTCCAAGGCATATTCACATCCATATCTAAGTTATATGTCCTTTTCTTTATATCCATCAATCAGTCAATCAATCAATCAAAGTATGATAGGATTGTTTGGGTCCTGGGAGAGAGATGAGGAGGCAAGGATAGGTAGCCAACAGAATGGTGACCATTCCCTGGCCTGGCCCCCATCACAAGCCTGATTCCCTATAGAAAAAGCAGCTGCAAGCAAAGCTCAAAGTCAGAAATGGAGTGTTTCTAGGTGACACTATGAGATCCAGAGTTGGGGAAAGGGGAATATTTCCTGTTGCTACAAGGCTCTAGAAGTGGCTATAGCCCAGTGAGGATGAAGGGACACCATACTGTTTGGAATCTCAAAGTTCTGTGCTCTTTGTATCCACTCAGCAGCCTTCTCCTGGAGGGCACCAGTGGCAGTAGCAGGAGGGAGGATTCAGCTGCAGAGTGCTGCAGAGTTGCCACAGGGACTGTCATGGGGGGCCATGCATTGCCTACCTCTCTACCCCATTCCAGCTTTATCCAGAGAAGCCTTGCTTTTTTCCATCTTATGTAAGACTTCAATTTGAAAAAAAGGGGGGTAGTTCTGTTGAAAGAGTATCATATTTTCTTAGGATGGGTAAGATGGAAAAGCATGGGGAAAACGGGAAATAAGGAGACCAACTTAGAAGCAGTGGACACTGGTTAAGTGAGAAGTTATGAGGACCTGAATTACAGCGTGGCAGTAGCAATGGAAAAGAGGAAGCAAGATGAAAAACAATGAGCAGATGGACTCTTAAGGGCTTGCTAGTTGCATGTGAGGGCCAAATGAGAAGTGAGGAACAATCACAATTTCCTAACTTGGAGCCTTGGCAAAGACAAACTGTGGTTTTATTAAGAGTTAGAGGAGTCAGCAAGAGGACCTAGTTTGGTTGGAATTCAGTGAATCTAAGGCATATACAAATCCTCATGTGATGAAGAAAAAAATAAGACATATTGTGTTAGTCAGATGCTGGGACATGTAAGGCCAAGACACAAGAGGTAGTCTTTTTGTGTGTGTGTGTGTGTGAGGAAAATTAGCCCTGAGCTAACATCTATTGCTAATTCTCCTCTTTTTACTGAGGAAGATTGGCCTTGGGCTAATATCCACGCCCATCTTCCTCTACTGTACACAAGATGCCGCCACAGCATGGCTAGACAAGGGGTGCGTTGGTCCCCGCCCAGGATCCAAACCTGTGAACCCCGGGCCGCCGAAGCAGAGCCTGCGAACTTAACTGCTACACCACCGGGCCAGCCCCGAGGTAGTCTTCTATCATGAGCTTTGTTGAGGTGTCTGAAACCATAAACATTACAGAGCCAGGGTAACTGATAAATACTATCGGAGAATATGTTTTGGACTAGCAATCACAGAATTAGAGACTAGTTCTTGCCCTTGGAAAGGATGTTTCAGACTAGATGGTATGGTAGGGATTAGCGTTCTTTCCAGTAAAAGCTCCACCTGTCATCTGTCCATCCATCCATCCATCCAGCCATCCAGCTATCCATCCAACTATCCATTATTTCTTGAGCATCTCCTATTTCCTTAACTGTGCACTTCTGAAGAGTCAAAGCACAAAGCTCAGCTTCATCCCTGGATTAGCAGAATACAGCCAATAAATCACTAAATCTCCAAAAAGAGTATTTGGCATTAACTTCTCGGCACTTTCCCTTGTGTAACTGGTCAGAGTTACTAAGGGGTCTTCTTGCAGACCAATGATGAGTTAACACGTTCTTTTCAGCTAAATGACAAATAGTTTAATTCCAATAGAATGCCTAAAAATCTTTCTCAGCAACTGGCATTGGGATTATCTACATTTTATGTTATTCATTTCAAATTTAAATTCCTTATCAGTTTCTGGAATGCTTGAGCACTCTCAACATCTGTTCTTCACAGTGGTCCACATTTTACACTCAGAGAATGCAAATTAATTTTAATGTTAGCTTTGCCTACATACAAAGATGGATCTGCTTTTCAGAGTACACCCAGTGCAGTGCAAAATGTTCACTGTCTTCTCTGACCTTCCCCTGCCCTTTGACAAGAACTCTCAAGAGTTGATTGAGCTCTGATACCTTGGACAGTATAAGCCTGGTGAGATAGTTTGGTGGATTTCCCAGCTTGCACCTCTCCAGAGAGAAGATTTCATCTGTTATCTCAGTCTCCAGATGTCCAAAACTTACTTTCTTGGTCACTAACAGTAAAATTGTCAAACAGGTGACAGTTTTGGTAAGTATATTGCTTAGGACTATTTATTATTTTTAAAACATTTTAAACAATTTATTAGGACTCTTTATTTTGAAAACAAAACAATTAAGTAAATAAAAAAACAGCCTATCTCAGACTGGCTTAAACAACAGAGGGGATTTATTGGCTTACTCTATTGAAAGAACAATGGATAAAGTAGAATTCAGGGTCGGTTTGAAACAACAGATCAGTTAGGTCATCAATGATCTGATTTTATTTTGACTCTTTGCAATATCTTCATTGGTGCCGCCTTGATCTTCAGGCCAATTTCTTTCAGGGTGGCAAAATGTCCAAAGCTCTAGGATTTTATCTTCAAACCATGCTGTCCAGGAGAAAGGTTGGCTTTGGTGGCTTTCTCTAACAAAGTTAAGAACTAACTCTCTCAGAAGTCCTAGCAAACTTTCCCTCAGGGCTCAGATGGGAAAATGCCGTGTTGATTGGCATAGACTTCATTTACCCGAACCAATCATTGTAGCAGGAGGACTGAAATCTAATCTCTAGTTGATCCAACCTTGCAGCTAGGTCTGGTCAATCTCCATTTAAATCCCATGACTGCTGCACAATGGGGGAAAGAAGAGTTGTGGGGATCCAGCTGTAACTTCTACTACAGTAAGCCTTTAAAATTTTTCAGTATTAAATCAATCAGGATATATATATTTTTTTTTTTGTGAGGGAGATCAGCCCTGAGCTAACATCCGTGCTAATCCTCCTCTTTTTGCTGAGGAAGACTGGCTCTGAGCTAACATCTATTGCCAATCCTCCTCCTTTTTTTTTTTCCTTCCCCAAAGCCCCAGTAGATAGTTGTATGTCATAGTTGCACATCCTTCTAGTTGCTGTATGTGGGACACTGCCTCAGCATGGCCGGAGAAGCGGTGCATCCGTGCGTGCCCGGGATCCGAACCTGGGCCGCCAATAGCGGAGCGAGCGCACTTAACCGCTGAGCCACCGGGCCGGCCCAATCAATCAGGATATTTTGAGTGCCTTCTACAAGCAATGAACCCTGCTAGAGTTTTGGCAATAGACTGCAAAAATCCTGGTCTTGACCTTTATGACTACTGCGATGACAAGGCAATGACCAAAGGCTTAGAGCAATAGGCTGATTCTGTCCTCCAGCTGTTGTGAGTTGAGTGTGGAGGGAGCTTGTTATAAGAATTATGGTAGGTACCTAGAATTTGAGCAATTCAAATGACCGAGTTTCAAAGCACCTAAATAGGAACATGTTATTTGCATTAAAAAAAAGTAGGAGTAACTGAGAAGTTTCTTTCTTTCCTTCCTCCCATGTTTATGTTTGATGACAGTGGTTTGGGGGAAATCATGTCCACTATACCTAGTGAGCTGTGGTACAACTCCAGTTAATATTTGACTACTGGCTTCCTGTTACAGAGAAAACTAATAGTGAAGAATATACCACAATTTGCGTTGTCTCCCCTTCTTTTCTCCCTCACCTTTGGTGTCTCTGCCCTTTTAAAGAGACGCCTTTCTGTTTAGAGGATGTGTTCTCTGTTCGTCCCAACTGGAGAGAGTGGGGAGAATCCTTTGATGATATTTGAAACCTGTTGTCCATTTTCCAAAGTGGTTGAAGGAAGTTCCAGCAACCAAGTCTTCCAAACATTCTGCCTCCTTTCATGGCTTCTTGAGCGTATATCCAGCTGCCCATCTCAGAGGTTATCCAGATTTATAGGTGAAGTGGAAGAGAGAAGAAGAAATGAAAATTGAAAAGAAAATAGAGCTTTGGTGTGTGGTGTCAACATGTGGGGACATAATTCCCTATGGAAACAAAAGAAACTTCTAGTCCCGAGGACAAAACCCACCTGTTTTACTTAGTCCTCAATTCCCCATCTCATCACTTTCCCCCTCCAACCCTTGACAGATTGAAGGATCTTGTTGGCTCATACTGATTCCCTGAGCACCTGTGTCCACCAGACTGTTCTTTATGGTTATTTCCTGATCTCTTGGCTTCAGCTGGCTTGTGTCTCCATGGCAACGGGGAGTGGGGAGGGGGACATAGGGGCAGCTCAGTCCATTTGTCATCAATTGCCACTGTTTTGTTCTGCTTGGTGTGTGCTCTCAATTGAGTCCTGGAGGAGGCAAAGCAGAACAGAGAGATTCAGCTAAAGGACTGCTCCCGCCCTCTGAAACTGGGAATGGAGGGATGTAACCGAGGGAACTGTCTTCAGAGAGAGAGAGTGAGCCAAGGCATTGAGATTATAACCAAATGCCAACCTTCTCTGGGAGAATAATTTTTCTGTGACTCAGATTTTATGTTTTAGGAGGGAGGATGGCATTTGTGTCAGTCCAAAGACATTTACTATTTTGTTAAATTAAGAAGAAGGAAATTTTGCAACCTCCCCATTATATACAATAAGATGTTACCTTTCTTATTCTGGGTTGGAATTTTACTTAAAAAAAAAGTGACTGGACTACCATTGTGTCACTGCCTTAGACAGACCATGAGTTGTACATCTTGTTTCGTTTTGTGCCTTCTCTGTATGCTGTGCATTCATTCATTTATTTATCTATTTATTTATTTTGTGAGGAAGATCAGCCCTGAGCTAACATCCATGCTAAGCCTCCTCTTTTTGCTGAGGAAGACTGGCTCTGAGCTAACATCTATTGCCAATCCTCCTCCTTTTTTTTTTTTTTCTCCAAAGCCCCAGTAGATAGTTGTATGTCACAGTTGCACATCCTTCTAGTTGCTGTATGTGGGACGAGGCCTCGCATGGCCAGAGAAGCGGTGTGTTGGTGCACGCCGGGATCCGAACCCGGGCCGCCAGTAGCGGAGCACGAGCACTTAACCAAGCCACGGGGCCGGCCCAGCTGTGCATTCATTTAGATGATTCACAAAAGACTGTCCCCTGCGCACCCCCTTGCCCCCCACCCCGCCCGCCATCAGGATTAAAGAGTTCAAGCCAGGTCAGTTGGGTGGAAGCATTCTTGCTTGGACCCAGCCTATGAATGCCCTTCTTACCACTATTCTGGGCCCAATCAACTCTGTTTTGCTCCAGTCTCATCTTTGCCCTTAGCAAAGGCTCAGACCAAGTTCCTCCCAGACTCATGACACTTTGGATGATGCCCTCTCTCTCATTCCACGAGGAACTCACCAGTGTGGTCAAATTTAATGGCCCTTCTCTGTATTTTTACTGTTTGGACTCTCTGCATCGTTTACAACATGTTGTCACTCCTCCTCTGCAGCCTCTCTGCTTGGGCTCCCGTCACACCAAATGCTCTGTGTTCTCTTTCTTCCTCTCTGTTGGTGCTTCTTGATCATCCTTCTTTTGTCTTTTGTCTCCTCCCACTATTTCAAAGTTGGTATTGTCCAAGGCTCTGTTCTTAGCCCTCTTTTTACACTGCTCTTCATTCCTTGCAATGTCATCCACTCCTGTAGACTTAATCATGAACTCTGAGGCTGACTCTCAAACCTGCCTCTAAACTAGATCACTCTTCTGAGCAAGGAAATGTACAAACTATTCAAAACAAATTTGACTTTCTCTTAAAATTTCCCTCCACTTTGGTATTGTTAGCATCTGCTTTCTCCCAGTTGCTCAGACTCAAAAGCTTTGTATTGTCTTTAATTATCCCCACATATGCTGTGACTCTCAATGGTCTTATTTTCCTCCTCCTTCTCCTTCCCCTCCCTCTCTTCCTCTCCCTCCCACCCCTGCCCCTTCTCTCTCTCCCGTTGATGCAGCCCATTTCAGTACCCCATTTCATTCACCTAGGCCAGGGCTTTATGCTGTTCTAGTTTCTTCCCTTTACAATTTGTCCTTCCTGTTGCTTTTGCCACTTCTGGCCAAGTCAATCTCTGCTCAAAACTTTAGTACTTCTCTAATCCCTAGAAATCAAAGACCAATCGTTACTTTATGTTACACAAGCTCCCCCCAAACATGGCTTGCCCGCTGACCCTCCAGCCATGCTCTGCACCTACATTGCTCTTTGACTAAACCTTCTGACTGCTGAACACTGCTGTTGGGACTATAAAAAGGCACTCTGTTTGGCAAAATATATTGGAAACCTTGAATGTGTGGTTTGATCCAGTCATCCCACTTCCAGGAATTTATCTTAAGGAAATAATCAGACAGCTGCACAAAGATATGTGCATAAAAAGCATCATTACAGCATAATTTGCAATTATAAAAAAATGAAAACAATATCAGGTTCCAATAATATACAATGGCACACTAGGCGATCATTAAAAAAATAATTTCTTTATGACTAATTTACTGACATGGAAAGATAATTCCAACATTTTCCTATGTTTCTAAGTAAAAAAGAAGTTATGGAGTGAATTATATAATTAATACCATTGATGTATATTAATATATAGTCTTTATATATAACATGCATGGAGGAATAGAACAACTCTCAAAGGACATATACGTATATACTATGTATGTACATATGCACAGTGGCTGAAATTATAGTTAATGGTTTATTTATTTCATTTTTCTTATCAGTATTTAAAAAATTTTCTACAATAACCATGGACTAACTACATAAAGTAATAAAGTTACAATGCACTGAAGTAAAGCAATTTTTAAAAAAATTTTTAAAAGAAAAATGTCCTCCACCTTTTTGTTGCCTTGCCTTTGTTAATCTCGTCATTCTGACTATAAATCTTCATCTCTTCATATTGCGGTAAAGTATTATCCATTTCCAAATACGATCGAATGCCCTCTGCAAGGGAGGAGCAAAGGATCTGAGGTCAGAGGTCCAAGGTTTGTGTCCTCTTTCTGCTCCCTACTAAGCCAAGTTTCCTCCTCTGTAAAGGAGAAAGGGGTCTTAACGTCTAATTCACAGACGTGGCATGAGGATCAGATGATGTATATGAAAGCATACTGCAGCGGTCAGGGAGTGTGATTTATTATTTTCGAGGCCCTGGGGTCTAACTCCGTGGACTGAATTGCTACATGAGGACTGGAGCCTTTTCAGCCTCAGCCTTGAGCGCCGTGTGGACACAGCCCAAGCTGCACATCGGCTTGAGCTCTGGCCCCCAAGCGTTGGCTGTGTGGGTGAAGGGGGGGTATAAGTGCTCCCCACACCGCCCCTCCCAGCACTTCCCTCCCTTTCCAATGTTTCTAAAGCGAGGCTTAACTCTGGAAGTCACGGGGAAAACACTGCGTCCTGGGCCAGTCTGTCTGGTACCCACACGGAGACTTCAGAGCCGCCTTGCTGTCTCCCTGACCTCTTCCAGTCCCCTCCTCGGGATCTGAGGACTTGACCCGTCCCCAGGAGCTGGGGGCCCTCGATGCCGCTGGCTGTGTGAATGATAAGGAGGCCACCATTACCCATCATAGCCCTGGCTGGAAAGCAAGCTGGGCTGCTGTGTGTGTGTGCGTGTGTGTGTGTGTGTGTGTGTGTGTGCGCGTATCCCTTTCTTAGTTTAAAGTTTTCTCTGTACACAAGAGGATTGGGACTATTGCATGCTTTTTAAGGTGACTCAAGACTCATAACCACCTACTCAGGTCCTGAACAGTTAGAGTGGGAAGGAGAGAATCTGGGAAGAAATAAGGAGGGTCCAAGAGGGTCTGTGCCGAACTCTGGATAGCCAGCAATGCAAGCATGGAGAACGGAATCAGGCTTATCTATCTCAGTCTGCTCATTTGTCTACAGAAAAGGGGCAACCTGGAGACAATCCATAAGGAGTCTTGAAGTTGGACTGCAATCCAGAAGAAAGACTTGGAGGCATAGGGGTGCAAGAGCTGGAGATCATTTGTCTTGGCTTAGTTGGGATGCTATTTGGCCAGCCTGATGGAACCTGTCAACAGCTAGAAAGTGAGGTCAGCTGGGGGCTGGAGGCCTCATCAGCTATCAGCAGAGCTTGCGTCTCAACCTCTTGAATCATCCATGATGAAACTCTTTATCAGCCTGGGAGGAGGCAGCCCCGGGGATTAAGACTCCTGTATAAGGCCTGATTTTGAGCAAGGCTACATCCGGAAGGACTGGCCAGGATGAGTTAGCCCCAATACACACTCCAAGATAACCAAACAAGCTGACTTGCTGAAGGGAGTCATTTAGTATTCAGTTCTTCTTCCAAAGCCAGGCTGACTTAACCCTCAAAGTACCAGACTGTAGATTTCCCAGGCCTCATCTTCTTTCCCTCGAACCTCCACTGTCACTGTCAGGAGAGTCAGGAGACCACTAGCTGAGGGATGGGACATGGAAACAGTTTTACCTCCGCAGAAAGATTAAGACTGATTATGTGGCAGGGAGTGATAACCCTGTGGGAGAATCAGGAGTTTTGTCAGAGATGTTCTGCTAAAAAGAAACAATTACAATCCTCAAGCAACACATTTGAGAGATAGTAGAGAGGGAGAATGTCTTGTACCTTCTATGTCTCTAAATGCTTCAAGGCCGCCCCACATAGTGTGGGGGAGAGGCTGGCCTCGGGAGACGTCTTATGAGCAAGGGAGAGGTACCGGCTGGCTGCAGTGGTGATCCTGGAGGTTCGAATCAGGAGGGAGGCTGGAATTTTTAGTACAGCCTTGAAAGAAAATATCAGCCCACCCCATCCCTGGGGTGGGAATAGGGTAGGAGGCTAGCAAAATAAATAGAATCTGCTGTCTGTACTGACGAGGCATAAATTGTTACTTGAACAGCAAAGGAAAAAAATGTGCCAGATAGTCTTCCCATTCTTGTTTTCCATCTTCTCATCCTCGTGTCCCTTATCAAAGTGTTTCTAGAAGAGTCCCAAAAGGTGCAATTGTGTGAGGGCTCCAAGAGGGACCGTCCTGGAAAATAACGTGTGGAGCTGAAGGGAGCCAGGCTGAGGAAGCTCCGGGGTCCTGCCCCACCCTCAGGCCAGCGTCCCACACGGGGGAGCCCTCGCTGGGGGGCTGGCTGACAGCCTCAGAGCGAGGACTGGCTGTTTGCATTCAGTGCCGAGATTTCCCCTAAACCTCCCAGAAACACATTTCTAACCAAAAGGAGGAGAAAAGGGCACTGCACAGCGCTTCTATTTATCTTACGTTTTGTGATTCAAAAGGAAATTCAGTTATCATTAAAGTAACTCAGTTTGCAGCCCCGGGGGGTTTTGAATTATTCTCCCTTGAGCTTTAAGTTTGCTGTTCTTTTAAATTTTTTCAATGTTGCCTTCACCAGGGAACAAGGGAGATGGCGGAAGATGGTCTCACACATCAAGCGTTTCAACCCTGCCACTCCCACAAGCCCTTCGGAGTGGTGGCTGCTCTGTTACTTTATGAAAGTGAAATTATTTTCTTTAGAAAGTGGTTATGTGCTTATGAGGTTCTTATACTGTCAAGCCAATCATCAGAGCCAGGCCAGTCACCTAAAGGGGATGTTCATTCATTTCAGTGATTGCCATAGTGTTGCTGCACATCTGGGCAAATGGGGCCGAGTCGGAGCATCCTGGGGGGGGCAGCTGGGATGGGTGATCTTCGTTTGGGTTCCAAGAGCTCTAAGTAACTAGAGGAACATGTAATAGGAAGCACTATAACCCTCTCCACGGGGAGACAAGTCAGGAACCCCACAGAGCAAGGACCCTGGAAGGTGTCTCCTAAATTGTCTCAGCACTTTGAGCTTATCAGACAAGATGTGGACTGAGCCACAGCCAGTGGGCCTGGGAATGAGTAAGCTGTGCAGGTTCAGAAACGCTTTGTCGTCTGGATGCTCTCTAAACTTCCTGGGTTTTGTTTGTTTTCCTTTTGATTTTCTTTTCTCAGTCTCTCTCTGTCTCATTTAAATTCCGGTCTCTCAGTTAGGCTAAGGGAAACCAAGGGAGCAGATGGCTGGCCACACTTGGGCCGGAGCTCTGAAGGATGAACAATAATTCACCGCTGGGCTGACATGGTTATGGATGCGAGAATCAGAGGGAGAGAAGGGCGAGGGAAAGAGGAAACTCAGCACAGACATTGGCACTGCTTGGTCAGCACCCCTCCCCACCTGGAGAGACAGCTTCCAGTTTTAAAGCCTTGGAGACTCTCTACTTTGTTTAAATAAGGGAAGCTCTTTCCCTTATATTCTTTTAATAATAAATAAATATAAGGCTATCATGTCATCTTACAGACGCTGCTACTAACAAATAAATGTTCAGAACTCTGGATGTTTTTTACAAAGTCAAAAGATCAGAAGGCAGGGAGTGGGATGCAAGGGAGGATTTTAGAGACAGAGAAAACCAATTAGATGGTTTATCTATGTCTTGTATTATCCCTACCACTGCCACTGGTAACAATAACATGTCACCCCTTCCCCATCATGACTGCTACCACCACCAAGAGCACCATCATCACTACTACCACCATCATCACCACCATCATCACCACCATCATCACCACCACCACCATCATCATCACTGCCACCATCACCACCACCATTATCATCATCACTACCACCATCACCATTACCACTTTCACCACCATCACCATGACCATCGTTACCACCATCATCACCACCACCATCACCACCACCACTATCCCCACAGTCATCACCACGGCCATCATTACCACCACCACTGTCACCACCATCATCACCATTATTACCACCACCATCATCATCATCACTACCACCATCACCATCACCACTACCACCATCACCATCACCACTTTAACCACCATCGTGATGACCATCACTATCACCATCATCGTCACCATCATCACCACTACCACCGTTACCACCGCCACTATCACCACCATCATCACCATTATCACCACCACCGTCATCAACACTACCACCATCACCATTATCACTACTGTCCATCACCACCACCATTACCACTATTCACCATCACCACTTCCACCACAACTACCATCACCACTGATGCCACTGCCATTTCCACCTCCCTCCCCTTGCTACCACCATTGCCACCAGCAAGTAGCTTCTAGGAACACCAAAGTTTGGGACTGCCAACCTTAGCCAAAATGATGCATGCAGATTTTTGAACCAGATGAGGGCCACTGATGCATTATTCCAGATGATGAGACCAAAAAAGTAAGTTATAGAGGTAATCCCAGAGCCACTGGCAACAGCAGCAATTTGGAAAGTTTCTGGCCTTGGAGCTAGAAGACTCGGGTTCTTATCTTGGCTCTGCTATCTACCAAGTGAGTGGCCTTGAGCAAGACACTTCTCTTTGAAGCCTCAATGTCTTACATATAAAGTGGAGATAATCAATATGTACGGCCTTATAGAGTTTAAAGGGGAAAACACACGTAAACACTTATCACTTTATCTAACCTATAAGAGATGTTAAAAATCCTTCCTGGGCCGGCCCCGTGGCTTAGTGGTTAAGTGCTCGCGCTCCGCTACTGGCGGCCCGGGTTCGGATCCCGGGCGCGCACCGAAGCACCGCTTCTCCGGCCACGCTGAGGCCGCGTCCCACATACAGCAACTAGAAGGATGTGCAACTATGACATACAACTATCTACTGGGGCTTTGGGGGAAAAAAGGAGGAGGATTGGCAATAGATGTTAGCTCAGAGCCGGTCTTCCTCAGCAAAAAGAGGAGGATTAGCACGGATGTTAGCTCAGGGCTGATCTTCCTCACACACACACACACACACACAAAATCCTTCCTTTTTCTCTTCCATCGTCTTTCTCCTCCTATCTTTGTTCTTCCGATTTTTCCTCAGTACTCCTAGATTTGAGACCCTCACTATCCCCAAACCTCAAACTCAGACAGGGAACCATTAATACGGGATAATAATAAACTCTCCTTCATTTGAGCCTCATAACTACTCCTTTAGCTCCTAACATCCTATGTTCACAAAGAGAATAGAAGTTAATCCCAGTCCTCAGGCACCCAACACGTGGAAGATGGATGAAGGCAAGGGCAGGGGAGTAGAGGAGGGAGGTCCAGTTCCTCCAGAGAATGAGGTCAGGCTCTGAGCGAGGGCTAATTGAAAGGTTAGGCCTCATTTCTTGTGTCTTCCAGGAGAGATCTTCCAAAGAGCAGGCAGGGGAAGGCCGAGGCTTCCTGAAGCAGCCTGCCAACTGTGTACTGCAGCTGCTTGCTGGAGAGCTGGCTCCAGAGAGCTGTTTGCTTTGGCCAGATGCGCTACATGGAAACAGTAGTAGGACAATGTCGGGGGAGTGGCAGGGACGGGGGCAAGGGGGCCCTGTGCATTCTCAACAGAGAGAAAAATTTTCTCTACAGGTGGTGTCAGGCCTTGGGCTGCCTCAAGGAGCCAGCTGTGACTTGGGTTCAAGATGCTGGCCCGTAGGGACATACAAGATGCTGGGGCTGAGCATGGCGGAAAGAGCAGCTGTGGGCATTAGTGCCGAGGGGGGCACTGTGCCCAATGGAAGTTAACCAAGGGTCCAAGGAGAGCCAGACTGGCTTTTTTTTTTTGCCTATTTACGTTTGGATGGAGGTTTCATGGGATGGTAAAGGGTTTGTGGCTAATGGGCATGTGTGTGCTCTCAACCCAAAGAGATGACCTTGAACTGAGGGACGGACAAGAGCAATATGGCCAGGAGATGGCACTGGTAAAGGTGGCAGATCCAACGTGAGCCTCCAGATTTCCCTCTTACCATTTTAACTTTGTTTGCAACAATAAAATAAGGTTTCTTGAGCACCGTGTGCCCTCAAAGTGTTAAGTGCTTTGCATACATAATATGATTCAGTCTTTTAAAAGTAAACTTAGAGATGACTACCCTAAAGCTCGAGATGTTCAGATAAGATGGGTCATGCTACTCATGAGAGTAAGAGAGGAAATTTGGACCAAGACCTGTCCGCCTCTAATCACAGCTTTTTTTGTGGCCCTATTATGCTGCACCAGGTAGTGATAACCACTTCCCAGCAAGTTCTATAACTTATCCAATTACCACGTAGGAATGAGACCAATGGAGAGTTGAAGATATTGTGTATGATACTACAAAGGGTAGAGGCTGTGGTGAGACCAAATGAAAGCTTGATAGCTCCCTCTCCTGATCCTGGGAAAAGGTAGATGATCCTTCAGTGTCTTGGAGAGGCAGCATCTCTGAGAGCCAATTTGATCTGCAAAAGTTATTTGATTTCTTTCTACACTGCTGAGGGTGAAGGGAAGAGAGGATTAAGCCGAGTAACAGAAGAGGACAACCTCATGCCTCCAATTCCTTGAGGAGAGTTGCTGAGGCTGACTTGAATCTCATGCTGCAGCATCGTGAGCAACTCTGAGAGACAAGAATCTTCCACGTGAGCCGAAGCAACTGAGGAAACCCCAACGGAGTTTCCAGAGCCCCCAGATTGTGATTGCTCCTTCCCCTGATAGAAAGCAATTGATTGTTCCTGGTCCCTTGGTCATGTACCTTGTTGCCCTCTGGGGGAAATAAATATCCAGGAAGGATTTTTCTACTAAGTCTGCTCTCTCAGAAGAATTCAAAACAGCTGGATGGGGAAGCAGCCACGTTTGGCTGCTGGGGTTGTCTGGGGGTCTCAGAACGAGTGAAGAGAGAGTTAGAGAAAAGATCAGCTGCTCTATCATTTAAGGAGACCCCAACTGAGTCTGTAGCCTTTTAACTTCCGGTCACCACAGTGGGTCCCTTCTCCCTGCCCAGCCATCAGCTGGTCCCTGCAGAAGAGCAGACCGCCCCCACGGTTTGTCCAGGAAGGAAATTCGGGCTTGCAGGCTAGGGCCCAGAACCTGACCCCGGCCTGCTGCACCGCTGTAATCTTCTCCTCCCCCTCCTTCCTCCAGTCTGACTTTCTCCGTGTCACAAAGAGGGGGTTTCAAAACTAAGAGGCTAACACACCCTTGGCAAGTGCTGGGAAGAGGGAAATGTGTTTGACACATGCTCACCCAGAGTGCACGGGAGGGCTCCCAGCAGGATACAATTAATGATCAAGGAGGAGGAGGGGACTGCAACAAGCTGGGGTTTTTTTTCCCCTCCCCATATCCTTAGTTCCTGGACTTTGGCAACATTTCATGGTGGACAGAAGAGCATCCCAAACATCTGTAAATAAACAGGAGGGCCACATTGGTCTCAGGTATAGGCTGAAGGGGGTCTAAGTTATGTTGCTCATCCTGCAGTGGAGTTCCAAGGATTTCAGAAGAAAACTGAGTTTTAAACTGGAAACTAGCCTACCGGCATTGGGAAACTTTCCTCAAGTTTAATCTTTTGAGCCGCCAGCTAATTTTGAAAAAAAAATAGAGAAGTGAAGCAGGATAATTAAAGTTATTAGAAACTGTTTTAAGTTAGGCTAAGTAATCCAGAGGCACCTAAGTTTAATGGGAGGTCGGCTTCAAAAATGGGAACGGGACTTCCTATTCCCCATCTTACAATGTAAGTTTAGTGCCTGGGCATCTTAAGACCACAGAAAGCCAGAATCCTATTCTTTTTGAGAATCGATCTTTATTTTAGAGCCATCGAATCACAAAGAGTTTTCTTGAGCCACAAGATAAGAACAAGATAGAGGCGGTTCCTCTGTCCTCACACGGGCCAGGTGTGTGAGTCCTCCCTGCTGCAAAGAAGCTGTGTGTGGAAAGAAAGACTCCAGGAATCCCTGGTTCCCTTCCTCCTACACCCTCCAGGAAAGACAAGGGAAAAAAAAGGAAATAAAAGAAGAAAATGAAATTGATCATAAAAAGTTTAGGGGAAATCAGATTTACGGTGATCAGAATAACTGCATTTGTGGACAAGTTGGAAACAATTTTAGGAAAGTCTGCTTTTCTGGGGAAATAACAATGCTTGCCATCTGTCTGTCCTAATTAGCACCTGTGTGGTCTCCTTTGTGATTCTCACCTACCTTGTGAGGACAAGCAGGGCAGACTTTAAAATCTCAATTTTATAAAGAAGATTAAGACACCAAAATGCTAGAGTTAAAATGACTTGAGCAGGTCCCATAGCTTTCAAACGTCAGGGTTGGGACCAGACACTAGAGTTTTCTTTTTGCTTGTTTGTTTTCCTCCTGTTCAGTTTTCTTTCCCTTCACAATGATGCTCAGGAGTAGGGAGATGACCTACATGATTTTATAAAGATAAAGTGGGTGGTGCTTAGAAGAGGCCAAGCCAGGAGGGTCTTAGGGCCCCAACTCTTTCCTTTTCACTGCCTTCCCCCACCTCTGCTCAGGATAGGGCTGTCCTGGAAGCTGGGCATATCAGGTGTTCAGTTGCACATATAGTACTCTCTGCACATATTGAAGAAGTTGGGGAGAAAGAAACAGAGACCTTGGACATTGCTCCCCGATCCCTCTTCCTGAGTGTCCTTCAGGTTTGCCTGATCTGCTCGTGGAATGTTATCACCTATTATTCATTTTATCTGGGATAGCCCAGTAGGCTCCGTGATCTTGCTCCGTGATCATTCTTGGCTCAATGCAAAATCTAAGGTTGGCATATCTGGGTGTGGACTCAAGAGAGCTTGGGCCAAGACAATTTCTTTCCATCCCCAAAATGGGAAATATCAAAGACCAGCATTGGGAGAGCCAACTGTGGGTGGAAAGGCTCATTTGGAAATGCCTCTAGTGGAGCTCAACATTGGGAGCTGGGAGAGTGACTTTTGTCCAGTGCCAACAAGTGCCAACAAGCGTGTGTGTGCTCTTGTTTCTTATTCAAGGATAAGGAGTGACTTGATGGCTGGAATTTGAGAGAGGTTTGTAAGTGTAAGCCTTTCAAAGGGCCTATCACTACTTCATGGCTAGCAGGGCGATGGTGGTGGGGCTGATGGAAGAATTCCACATTCCTTCTTGCCCATCCCTTCCCTCGCCCAATCTAGTCACTTCTCCTCCCTTTCCCCACATGACGTTGGCTGTGACAGAAAAGCCTTCAACAAATATTAGCTCAACCTGGATCTGGCTGCAGTACATGTTGCTCCCAGTATCAGCCCAGGGTTTGGTGAGGGCAGCCTGGCACCCTGCAGAGATTTATAGAATTCCAGAACTGGAAGTGACTTTAAAATTCTTATTGTTCAACCTCCCTGCCTGGGAGCGGGGACAGAGTACTGCATCCCTCCCGCCCTCTGGTTCTCCATCATCATTTGTATCCTTTTCACCTCGGCCAGTATATAAAGAGCTATTTTAGGTGTCCCCGAGCTTCTAAACAGTGGAAGTCGAACAAAACTACCGTGGGTGGGACAAATCCTCAACCTTAATCTTGGCCCTTGAAGGGAGGACTACTTGAATACAACGTGCTGTTTATGCAAATCTCATGCAAATCAGGGCAACTGGATTAACTGGAGAAAAAAATCCCATGGTCTTTCTGAGCCTTCCCAGCACTCTGTGTTGGCCTCAGAAAAGATGATTTTTTTGAAAGTGCTGTTTTCTGTTGGAAACTTCTCTTCTGCACCGGTAGCCTCAGCCAGTACAGAGTCGGTCTCCCAGCTTGGCTCTTTCCATCTCCTGGGCCCGTGAGTGAACAGGGAGGTTTGTTTTAAGCTCTGTCAGCGGGGCCTTGTTGGAAGTCACCACACCTTAGACAGGCTTGCCAAGGTCTCTGTGGGGGTGAGCAGGGGGAAGTGGCTGGCAGTGGTCAGGGCATAGGGAGGGCCAGCTCAAGGGACATTTGCTCAGCCAGGGTCAGGGTGTCTCAGCAGAACCAGGACAGATGGAGAACCTTCTTTTGGGTGGGAATCTTCTGTTTGTAAGATCCTGAATATCCTATTTGAAAACACAGTCAGTTGACATTTGACATCCTTAGAGACACCAGCGCAGCCACTCGGCTTGCATATTTATGCAAAACAGAATGCAAATGAGCCCATTGAACCCTTTGTCTCTATCCTGCCAAGCTGGGAACCTGGGTCTCCTGACAAACTCCTCCTCCAAGTCTTTATCCTCTCCAGAAGGGTTTTTCTAATTAGGACATGGAGCCTCTGAAACTTGCTTGTTCAGTGAAATTCAACTCAATAAATACGTTTACTGAACTCCTACTAAGTGCAAAGCACTGTGTCAGGCTTTTAGCGGGTTGCAAAGAAGAAAAAAATCTAGTTTTTGCCCTTAACAGCTCACGATCATTTTTAATGAGATTTCCAGTCCTGGTTAGTTTC
Source organism: Ceratotherium simum simum (assembly GCF_057802395.1). Taxonomy (NCBI): domain Eukaryota; kingdom Metazoa; phylum Chordata; class Mammalia; order Perissodactyla; family Rhinocerotidae; genus Ceratotherium; species Ceratotherium simum. The sequence goes on along the minus strand of NC_141915.1, from coordinate 53,373,783 downwards.
TCATTTAATTATTCATTCAGCATACGTGTATTGGGCACTGACTATGTGCCGGGCCATCAGCTCGGCACTGGGGATACAGCACTGAGCAAATATGAGAAGGTTCCTGCCCTCGTGAGGCATTTATATCCTAAAATGAAGGAGACACACAAACAGGGGTAGTAACAAATCGAAGAACAAGATAATTACAAATTGTAATAAGGGCTAGGAAGACAATGAGCAGGGTGACGTTTTATTATGGCAAAAATGTGCCATAGACCAGTTTCGTAAGACTTTATAATAGTTAAGTCTTATTTTTAAGTCAATTAAAAGCATTTACAGAAATGGCAAAGTGCAGAAAGTATTTTGCTTATCACCTGCATTCTCATTTGCCTTAATTGGAATATTGATGTTCCATTAATTAATTAACTCAATAAAGATTTAATGAGTGCCTACTTGGGTCAGGACATGTTCTGGGCACTGGGGATTCACTGGTGAACAAAACAAGCCATGCACCTGCCCTCCCTGGACGCATAGTGCAGACTCTAGGCAAGTGCACAAGACCCGAAACGTGATGTGAGGCAGGAGGGTGGAGAGAAGTAACGTGAGGCAGTGATAGTGGGCGTGAGGCAGGTAGGTGGCAATGGCGGCATTTAAATGACATGCAGCCCCGGTGATGAGAACAGCAGGAGTAAAGGGTCTAATGGACCTGATATGTTTGAAGGACAGCAAAACGCCTTCTGCGGTCAGTAAAGGAGGAAGTGGGATGAAGCGAGATGGTCGAAGTGAGCAGAGGAAGAGGAGGGGTGGAGATGAGGTGTTGAGAAGTGATCATAAATGCAGTGGGAAACTCTTGGTAGATTTCGAGTAGGAGAGGCATCTGGTCTGAGACTATTCAATGGTTGCCGAGAGGTGACTAGACGGTAGGAGGGCAAAGAGGAACTGGAAATACAGACGATGTGTGCAGGAGTTCAGGCAAGAGGTAGTGGCAGGTTTCATGGGAGGGGCAGCAGTGAAGCTGATGCAAAGGGAGCAAACTCAGCCATATTTTGAAGGTCAAGGTCACCTGACTAGTGAATGGATTGGATTTTGGGTGTGGCTGAAATAGAATAAGCAAGAATGACTCTTAGGTCTTTGTTTTGAGCAACTGGGTGAACGGTGATGTGCTTTTTGCTCTGGGGAAGGCTAGAGGAGGGATGGTTTGAAGGGCATTAAGAGTTGTATTTCAGACCTAATGAAGGTTGAGATGCCTCTCGGACATCCAGTTGGAGATACTGAGAAGGCAGCTAATACGTAGGTCCAAGGCTTGGAGCACACCACTAATTTAGAGGCAGCATCTTAAGCCTTACTCCAACATATTTCCCACCTTTTCGTAAAGATGCTGGATGAAGCAAAGTGAGGTCTTCACAGTCCCCGGGAGGGACAGAAGGAGCTAAAAGAGTGGATGAGGGGGCGCTGTTCTTAGGGCTAGGGGCCAGGTATATCATTTGTACTTTTCTGGGGCAGGAAGAGGGCATAGCCGACCCTCGAAGCCTGCTCATTGTCAGTATCCTGACCTTCCAGCAATTTATCAGGTTTGTGTCCAAGAGGTGACTTCCTGGAGACCAAGTGAGGAAATTCTAATTATAATCTGGGGGAGTGCTTGGAGCCCCAGGTGTTCATCCTGGGAGGGCCTGAAATGAGCCCAGCCAAGAAGAAAGTGGCCTTGCCTTCTAGGCTATAGCAGCTCCTGGCTTTGCAGATGAGGAAACAGAGGGCTGGAGAAGAGACATGCTTCGACTAAGATTATAGTGTACAATTCTACGCAGAGCTGGACCTCAAACCTGCGTCTCACTTTGATTCCTGCAACATCCCTTTGTGTAGGGCTCTGCCGGTGGACTCATGATGAATGTGCTGTCAAAGTGTGTGTTACAAGAGAGGAGCAGGCTCCCTGATATCCACCTTTTGATTGTACCTCAACGCAGTCTCCTAAGGAAGGGTGGCAAGAGTGTTCAGACGTCTCCACTTTAGTGGCTAACGACGAAATCCAGCGTCTGAACAGGTCATCGACCTGTCAGTGTGGCCTGTGCTGACGATTCTGTTCATCAATTCACCTCACTCATCGAAAGCATAAAAACAAATCAGACCATAGAAAACAAAGCAAAATAAAAGAGAAACACTGTTTTTGTGGTGACAATGAACTGCTTTCATTTGCGAAAGTTTTCATTTGTAAGACCAGATCTATTTGTAAGCAAGCTATGGATGTCTGTGTGCGTTCTCTGTAGACACCACCACCATCAGCCAAAACAAGACCCGCCTTGTGTGTCAGGAGACTTCTTTAGATATTTAATTTAAAAACTTGAATTTTCTGAGTGCAATCCGGTTATACTGGCGATTAAAAGAAACTAAATACAAAATAGATATAATAATCAAGGGCAATGCATGAAACTTGGCTCCTGGTTATGGTGACTGACCATCCCAGTGGGCCTAGGATGGAGTTAGGGGCAATGTTCCCCAGACTTTCAGTGCTAAAGTTGGGACACATCTGGGCAAACCAGGACAATTGTCATCTTACTTCTTCTTCAGAGTAAAAGACAGAAACAAAAACTAAGACAAACAGCTCTAAAAGACATTTGTAAAACAATTGGGGAATCTTAATATGGGCTGGGTAGCAGATAATGATGGGCAACCACTGTGAGTTTTTCTTGGGTCCATCAGTGGTATGTGGTTATGTAGGAGAACACAACGTTCTAGGCTTTTGAGAGGCAAAGTGTCCTGAAGTCTGCAACTTAGATGATTTAGCCACAAAACACAAATAAAAAAATCACACACGCATAGAGAGACAAAACAGATATGGCAAAAATATTAACTATTACTGAGGCTAGGGACTAACTATATGGATGTTCCCTGTACTATTCTTTCAACTTTCCTTAAGTTTATACCAAAAAGTTGAGAAAACGCTTTTGAGCGGAAAGACTGTCACTTCCTTTTTAAGGATATAGTTTGTCGTGTAAGTTGAGATGTTGTAACTCAGTTCTTTGTCACAATTCAGTCGTAAAGGTTACTAGATGCCAAGAGAATGCATATAGTCTTATTTTAGTAAGCAAAGACCTATTGAAGTTATCAATCAGAAGTGGAGGGAACTTAAGATAAACCTCCACCCAATAAAGAAAATAAAAGGAGGGAAGATGGATTAGAGGTAGATGCTGGGAGATAGCTTCTAAATGGGAAGACAGTCTTTCAGGGCTCATGCAGTAGGCAAAGACACAACACAACAAATTTCTCTTCACGCTTCTTCCACATGGAAGATGAAGGAGGAGATCTGAAAGAGAAAGGAGCTGACTGTGGGGAAATAAAACCATCATGGAGGGAGTGAGGTGGAGGAGGATGAGCAGGCACAGGGATGATTCCTTTCCTTGAAGTAACTAAAGACGGTCCTGGCTTTAAAGGGACTGCAATACTTTAAAGCTTGGCACTTAGTGGGAACTAAAAAAACAAACAAATAAAAAAAAAAACACTGGCTAAAACATGTAACGAGGCTGACTTGAATCCCAGAGTCCCAGAGTCACGAGAGAAACTTTTGGCTTTGCTAGACACAGAATTGCAGAGAAATAGTCTTACTAAGTCTAGGCCCAAAGGTAAGATCAGCATGGGGACCCAGGAATTACATATTGGTATGAAAGTTTCCAAATTATATCCGTTTGGATGTTTCTTTAAAAAGGTGTACTTAATCTTTTTATCATTCTTTTAAGCTCTTGAATAAAATTTCAGTTTTAATTTTAAAAGATAAGGGGTGAAAATATGTTACTCTGATCTTGTTTTCAGAATAAAATTAAGGTAGCCACAAAATAAATCTTGAATTGGTTTTCTTAGGGTGTGGACACTGTAGACAAGACATCAAGTTTCTCCTGATCATGTAATTGTGCAGCGTCAAAGAACTCCAAAGAGGGACAGTCTATGAATCTGGTTCGGAACTTGAGTTCCGGATCAGACAGGGCTATGAGGGAATCCCAGCTCCATTTGCTCACTGCTGTACGATCTTAAACCAGCCACTTAACCCCTCTCAGTTTCAGTTTCCTCGTCTGTAAAATGAGAGAATTACAGCACATTCTTCATAGAGTTTGTGAGGCTTACAAGAGTCCGTGCAGGTAAAGTAATTAGCATAATGTTCATGAGCTTTCAGTAAATATCATCTGTTACTATGTCATTTACTACTAATGAAAAAAAGGAAATAGGTCTGATGAACCGTATTAAACTTGCAACCTTAGACATATCCCCCTGCACAGGATGATCTCACCACGACAGAGAAGTAGACTAAATCCAGGAAAATTCATTTTGAGGACCACTGTCCTATACGAACTTGTTTAGACACATGCAGCATTCTTCTGGGACTATGACCTTGCTTAAATATTTGGCTCTACACACAGTATTTTTTTTTTTTTTCTGAAACCACATGCTCTCATTTAGAAGGACTTTAAAATGTCCCCAGTCTTGGAATTTGGGGTTAAGTCCTGGGAATGAGGGGAATGAGAAAGCAGGACTGAATTGGGGGGAGCACAGTATGCGAAAAACAGAGAAGTAATATTCTGCCCCAGCTCAGGCATACCTGGCCCGGAGCACTCATGATGGAGGGCAGGTGAGCAAGAAAGGGTGCTGGGACCCTTTATGGTGCATAATAACCATTGCAGCTGTGCAAGCAGAGATCAAAGATCAAATCAAATTTCAAGCTGCAGGGACCTCAATCCGATCACCTGCAGAGGTCAGGGAAAGGAATTTTTCTTCCCTGAAGAGCCCCAGGATTGGCTGAATTCCCAACAGGGGTGTTTGGTGCTGCCTTGAGGGATCACATTACTGGCTACTGCCCAGAAGCAAGGGGACACGGCCTTGGGTTGATGGGACTGGTGGGGCCATTCTGTTTTTTCCCCCACAGAGTGTCTGCCAAGCAGAATGGAGAAACTCAGAGAAAGCCCAGGGACTCAGCATCCAGGAGCTCCAGTGTGGTCAGTGCTCAAAAGCCTCTTTCTGAGGGTCCACTCTCAAGGTAGGTACCTAGAATACTGAACGTTGATGCTTTTGTGGGTGCTGCGTTGGCCGCCATCTCATCCTCATTTGAAAGAAAGCATGTAGCTGACGAGCCCAGGGTGAGATGGGACTTCTGCCAGAGGAGGATGGACAGTTGACTGCAGAGCCATCTGCACTGTTTGCACATCCTGGTCCCCCCCAGTCCAACACACAGACAAAGAAAACTGGCTAAAGCCAGGAAGCTCAGGCCTGTGCTGAGCTTTGTGGATACTTGCTCAGTGTGCCCTGCTGGAGACAATGCCGTCTGGTCCAAAGGAACACCCTGGCATCTCTACACAATAGGAGAGAAGCAGGTGGCCCCAGCATTAGCTCTGAAAGCTTCCATGGAACTATCCCAACTTGAATCTTCAACTTCAACCATGTCTCTTAGCCTTCCCTCTCCCCAATCCCACTTGATGACATTCCACCTTGGGGGAGAAATTAGGAAGATTTATTGCAACGGTGGGAAGAGGATATCATACAATGATAAACAAAGAGAGAACAACATTTAGTTCTGGAGAGATTTAGTAGATTGTTTTTAAAGCATCCCCCGAATGATATTTCAATGGTCTTTATCAGAGGGTGTCCTTCAGGGTGACCGGGAGGTGTGTGTAAGGCATGGGGGGGGTGTGTGTGTGTAGAATTAAGTGTATCATCAAGTGAACATGGAGAACCAAGTGAGGGTGAACTTGGCCGCTTGGACTGTGGATGTCAATCAAACTAATGTGTTGGGGGAAGGGGGAGGAAGTTTGTCACCCGTTTTAATATCAGAAATTCCTTTACGTGGGTGGTAACCGGGGAACAGCTGCAGGTAGCTGAATCACAGCCCAAATCCTTGCAAAAACGCTGGTGGGACCCCTGCCAACAACTGAGCAATGGCTTTTCAAGCCGGAATGGAGCAAGTCGGACGAAGTAAGGAGAGGAGGTGGGGGTGGGGGGAGCAAGTTTTGAAAAAGCTGAGTTTGGAGGCTGGTGCATATTTAATAGGATTAGAACACATGAGTTCGAGGCTGAAAATTCTCAACCTGCCTCGTTAAACAGCCAGCCCGCAGGAAGGCCAGACTGAGCAATGGCAGGGAAGCAGGGAGGGAGGGAGCTGAAACACCTGGGGTTCTTCCAGGGGAGCCAAGGCTGGAGGAGAGACTTTGGAAGTTCTTTTCTTTCCACACTCTCTCTGCAGCCCTGGAGCTTCCATCCGTCTCACTCTCAGGTCCATTAACACACCCAGTTTGTCAATAATGCTTTCGGATGCCCTGTCCTTGCTTGACTCTGCCCAGGCCGGTCCACCCACTGCCTTGGCCAGTCCTTGGGAGGGAAGCGTTTACTTTTGCCTCCTCGGGTAGGTGAGTGGGCCCAGCCCTGCCTCAAAGGTCTATTTGGATACTCTTTGGATGTGTCTCGGATGTGGCTCTGAGTCTTGGGGGTTTGGGGTGGCGGTGGGTGGAAAAGGGTTAGGGTGAGCTGGAACACTTTTCTTCGTCTAAATACAGATCCTTATTTGCTTGCCTGATGACTTTAGCCTGCGGGTTAGAAGGCTGTCCTGGTCCCTGGGCACTCAGCTGGATGCCCGTGATGCCAGGAGTTAGCTGGGTTCTCCCTGGCTTCAGGTTCTTGCTCTCACATGGTGAGCGGCTTCAGACAGGACCGCTCAAGCCCTGCGCTTCTGGTTTCCTAACTTTCATACCGAGGCCACGGGTCCTTCGAGCCTGTCTTATGGCGGCTTTCAATGCCGTTGAAATGAGAAACAAGTCCCAGCATTGCTGCAAATATTTCATCCGAGACACTATGCAAATCATGCAACGAGGGTCAGTGTTCACAGATGCAACTGTGCTTATGGTATTGAGGACTACTGGGCCCTCCCTGTGATGGTGCCTACACTTGTCAAACTCTCTAGACCATAGGCTGGTTCTTCACAGCATCCTAGGTACTATGCTTAGCAATGAAAAGAAATACAGCCTCTCTGAAAAGAATTACTCGAAGTTGTAGAGGCTTAGGTGCATGAATAGCGCCTTATACAAACTGTCCTCTTCCCATTGTTCTGAGTTGGAAAGAGAAGAGTCAGGCTTGTTCACAAGAACAGGAGCTGCTTCTTCTATTTTATCCCTTCAATGTAGGTAGAGGCTAAAGCACAGAGATTGAGATCCCAAGTTTTAGGACTGCATAGGCTTGGGTTCCAATTCTGGCCACGACTTATTAACCATGCCAACCTGTGAGCAGTACTGAACCTTTCTAAACCTCTGTTTTTGCTCTAAACTATGTCAAAGATAGAGAGGATCATATGAAAAAAACCCACATGTAACATCCCTGGTATGCAGGTATATACTTCATGTACCTGGGACAGAGGTGTTGCAGTGATTATTAATAATCGCCCACATTCAATGAGCTTTTCCTACGGGTCAGGCAATGCACTTAGTGTGTTACATAATTCACTCATTTGCTATCCGAAGCCCCCAGTGGCCTGCTCAGCTGGATTGTCTCCCTTCTTGTTTGAGGCAATGGCATCCCAAGTCCTCGGTCCCAACTTGATACCCAGGCACAGGACTGGGTCCAGATAAGGATCTGAACCTGGCTGGGGGAGGTCCTGGAGGCCCCTGTCTTTGGACAACCCAAGGGAATTCTTGAACCCCTGTGAGGGGTGGAGCTCCAGCACCCGGATGCGGGGGCCTCAGGAATCCGGGGAAGCAGGGACCATGCCGACAGCTCTGGGGAGCCCTGAGTGAACAGTGTGTGTCCTGCCGGCTGTGTAAACACAGTAACCAAATACACTGCTGCTTTCCAGGGCCCACCAGATGGCAACAAGTACAGTGGGTGATGCGGTTTCCGTTTCTTTTCCTCCCTTCTTATTTTTATTTGCTCCTCGTGCCTCGGGGTAGGACAGAATGTGAAACGCACAGGAAGCTTTGTTATAATCCTAAATCTTTGCTTTATAGATTTGCACCCTCCCTCATGTGGTCCTTCAGGGCTTTGCTCAAATGTCACCTTCTCAGTACAGCCTTCTTGGACCAAAATCACTCAGCTTCCCAGCACTTCACCTCCCCTCCCTCTGCTGTCATTTCCTCCTTAGCAGTCACCATCTGACACCCCATATATTGTATCTATTCCTTTGTTTTTTAATTTTCTCATTCCCTCTCCCCACCCCCAGTGAAAATAAGTTCCTAGAGGGCAAGAATGTTGGGGGTTTTTTTGTACACTACCATATCTCAGAACCTATAACAGTGACTATATTTTTTGAATGAAAGGATTTCTATGTGTCCCCTCCTGGGCTAGGCTGGGCATGAAGCTGAGTCCTGCTGAAATATTTTCTTCAGTCTTAGGGACATCACATGCTCCATTTCCAGACTTTTCTAGGAGACCTGGGCAACAGGAGTCAAAATAGAGATCTTCACACTCAAGTTTCTAAGATAGGGACGAGGTCCTTGCTCAAATGCAAGGAAAAGTGAATATGCTAGTCATATTGGCGTGATCACCACCAGTGTCCCTCTTTGGGGAGGTCTCAGCTCCAAGCCCCCTCCCACCCAACTCCTTCTGCTCTTGCCAGGAACTGGAGCTAATGACTGGCCCTCAAGTGTCATGCTCCTTCCCATGGCCGCTGGATGTTCCAATCCAAGCTCTACTCCCCTTTAAAGCTTTGATCTGCTTTCCCTTTCACAGAAGTGAAATACATTTCTATATTTTATTTTACGTATTTTTTTATGACTTTGGGTAGTGAGAGCAGAGGTAACAATAGCGGCTGGTGTCCCTGGACATTAACCAGCAGTCAGTACTCCCAGCTCTCGGTCAGCACTCAGCGTGAGCCCATCAAGGAAAACAGGGCAAAGGACACTGGTCTCGGGACAGATAGAGTCATTTAATAGAAAAACTGGAAACTGGGGAGGAGAAGCGAGGAGAGGAGAGGAGAGGAGAGGAGAGGAGAGGAGAGGGAAGAGAGTTGTGAGCAGGCTGAGGCCCCGATTACAATAGGTTGCTCTGCGTTGATTTGGTGGCGGGGGTGATACAGCCAGGATTGCATCTGAGGCATCCTAACCTCCCAGCTAGTCTTCCTGCCACTCCAGAGAAACAAAAGGCAAAGCCCAAAGTGATTTCCAGTCCATTTTTGGCTTCTTGCCATTCTCATCCACTGGACATGCCCAGCCGCTTTTCATGGTGGGGGCAGTAATTTTGCCAAGTTCTCTGTCATCCAAGCTCAGGCTTCAGTTATGTAATCAATGTAATGAAAAAGCAAAAGCCAGTTATTTTGTTTTTTCTCACTTGGCTGAAAATTTCATCACTCACTATTCTCTTTATTTTCCTTTCCTTTCCTTTTTATGGTTTCTATATATTTTTCCCTGAACAAATAAGGATCTCAGGGGAGGGGTATGAAAAGCAGAGCTGAGAGATTTAAAGAGTTTGTCTTCATCTCTTTCACAAGCTTTGTTTTATTTTATGCTAAGAAATGCTAACATGAAAGAAGAATTTTCCAGTGCTACAAACGTTGAGTGTCTACTAAAATATGGTTACGTCATGGTCCACGCTCCTAGAGCGAGGAAGGGTACAGATGAAGACACATGTGCACCCTCCACACTCTGTAAGGTTCTGTAATCTGTAATGGAAGTATTGTGCAAGGTATACAGTAGGAGACAAGACAAGAAGGGAGGTGGGTGCAGAAGGGATGGCTTTTCGGAGTTTGCCCAGCAATCAAAGGGAGGAGGACAATTGCAGGCTTAGAAAATACCCCCTGTGAAGGTATTGAGGGCAGAAAGAGCATGGCCTGTTTGGGCAACCCATAGTCATTGCACAGCTGACATGTTGGATGGGTGAGACCTGGGGAGTTGGAGGTGGGCATGGGAAGTGAGGCTGCAGGAGTGGCGGGGCCAGACCATGTGGTTGCCCACACTGTGGTTGCCATGGTAGCACACTGGGCTTATTCTGTGGGTGACTGGAAGGCATGGAAGCATTTGCAGCAGTCAAATAATGCAGTCAAATCTGTGTTTCAGAAAGCGAGTCTCACCAACGCAGAGGATAGACTGAGAGTGGTGGGAGGGAGACCCATTTGTTCATTCATTAAGCAAATATTTATAGAGCTCCTTTTGTGTACCAGGCATCATTCCAGGTCCTGGGATACAGCAATGAACAAAACAAGATTATTTTCTGGAAGGGAAAGCCAACAATAAATATATGATATATATACAACTAAATATATGATATATAACTGTATGATCTATAACTACGTGAGATATATATATCTATGTACATATGTATGATAAGATGAAGAGTGTGAATAGGGTCTGTAAGGAAAAATGAAGTGAGTAAGGATAAAGAGTGATGGGGAGTCACATTTTAGATTGAGTGGCCAGAGAAGGGCTCTCTGAGAAGGTAGAATTGTAGCAAAGAGCTGGATGAAATGAAAGATACAGCCATGCCAATATTTGGGGGAAACTATAATAATATTTTGGCTAGAATAAGCATGGCCCAAATTAGATGATGACGACAGGGAGAGATGACAGAAAACTGTAGGAGGTGAAATTGAACGGACTTCTAGCTATAGGAAGTGTGAGAAGGAAAAGGCCCAGATGGGGCCTGGTTTTCTGGCTCAGTCATCTGGGTGGCTGGTGGTATCATTAACTAGAACAGAGACTGAAGTGGAAAAAGTATTTGTTTATAGGAAAATAATGTATATGTTGTCTTTCAGTGGCTGGTGGTACATCCTGGACTCTTCTATTTTTCTGGCCATTGCTCTTACTAAGAAAGTGACTCCAGATCTTGGGAAAGTTTTATAGACTATTTTCCTTTAAGAAAATGATGGAAGATTTCACCCCAAATGTCAAGAGTTAAGAAACTGGTCTAAAGTTGACTTGGCTTGTTTGCTTCTGTTTTTCTCCTTCCTGCTTTTTCATTTTGATTCTAGCCAGTGAGACCACTTAGTAGACAAAGTCAAGTCTTCTTATACCTTAGAAGAATGTAATTCAGACAATGTGTGAAAATTAGACCACCTGCCTTCTAGGTGAGGACCTCTCCAACATAGAGAGCAGAGGCATGGAGACCCACAGCCGGGCCACTAGCCTGACCTTAAAACCATTCTAAGCAGATCCTGCATTCTGAACACCAGCCGGAAAAGGTAAAATTGATGACAAGATGGGAAATAGGTGACAATGAGCATCCTGAGCTGGATTCTTGAAGATGTTTTCAAACCAAAGGATTGCCACAGTCTAGAGATTTCTCAAAGACGTTAGCAAAATTGCCCAACGGGGTCAGATACTGCGTTTCCCCTTTACCCGCACACTGAGTACTGTTCATGTGCTCACTTAAGGGGACTCTCATGGTACTTGAATTGCTTACATATTTTCCCATCATTTTGCTAATTACACTGCAGCTTACTTTCCTCCTGTGCAATTGTTAAGCTGGAAAGGGTGGCTGTTAGCAAAGCCACTTTCCCATGGGGCAGAGGCCTGGTGCCTGTGTGAAGACTTGCAGAGAGTGGTTGGCTAACCCAGGGCCTTGCCCGAGTGAGTGTGTGCTAGCCCCACGAGGGGATGGTCAGTGACCCATCTTCGCTTCTAAACACTAACATTGTGCCGTCTTGACACATTTCCAAACAGAACAGGAGAGGCTGGTCAACTTACACTTTGATCACCTTTACACTTGTTTTCCAGCTGGGCTGAAATTCCGGTCCAGGCTGGGAGCCTTGACTCTTTCGAGAATTCTCATCGCTGATCTTCAGACCTTGAACACCCATTCCATCTTCTTCATGCGGGGCATGTGGTGTCAGGGGCTGTTGTGGATGGTAGAACATGAAAGATGCTCTCTGGCTCGGTGGAAAGAATTTTAGAGTGGATGGAAGTAAAATTTTAACTCAAACAGAAGGGTGCGTCCCCTCTGGAAGAGCATGAGAGCAGGAGAAAGGTGGAAGCAGGATCCGTGGCTTCCCACTGTTCTTAGGCTGAACACCAAAACGCTTATAATGGCCTTCAGGACCTCCTGGCCCTAAGGACCCAGCCTTTGCCTGCCTCTCCGATTCATCTTGTGCCCTTCCTTCCCTTGGCAACCAACCTCCGTCAATCTTGGCCTTTGATTATTGTCTGTCTCCTGACTACGAGCTCTACGAGGTCAGGGGTCACGTTTATCTGCTCAACATATTTGTTGGTTGAATGAATGAATGACTTGTGGAGCTTGAAGGTGGAAAACTTCCCTGGCACCATGTTCCACAGCTCAGTCTTCCAAACTAGGGCTCAAGGGAAGGTCCTTTTCTAATAAACTACCCAGGACTGAAAAGGTTAAAAATTCCTTTCGTAAAGGAGATGGCGCCTTAGAAACCCAAATGACTTCATCCTGTGGAGACTTGGTAATTGCGGATCTTGCGCTCTGGGAAAGGTGTTACTGTGAAGCCCTTTGTGCGTGTGGGTCTGAGTCTCAGGCTGTGACTAAACGATGCTTCCACATAAACACGTACAGCAAGAGGATCCAGTTTTTAAAAGCCAGCCATGCATCTGAAAGAGCTTTTAGGGAAACACCATGCCGGTGACTGAAAGGGAACCCTGAGAATGATGTGGCAGCTGATTTTTGAAAATGTGACACGGGCTTTGTTTTGAAGCTTTAAAAATAAGTAAACTCAAAAACAAAAATAAAAATAAAAGACTCACCACCATTTCTGCAAAAGGAAAAGAAAAATGAGAGAGGGTCAGGAGTTAAGCCCGTATCACCCTGACAGAGCGTGTTTAATATGTATATACGCAGCGGGGTCTTAGGCAGCCGATGTTCTTCTGTCTGGAGGGCGAGCTCCTGTGCGGCGCTGGGAGGGTCTGAGCCGCAGGATGGTTTGGAAGGCAGTTCTGCTGATTCCTTCAGTGAGAAGGAGAAGCCGGGGGTACTTCCCTGTAAAGCACTGCTGATCAACGCTGACTTCCTCCCTGCTACTTTCACCTTTTTATACTATTTGTCTTGCAACTCCTTAAACCTAAAAGGACCTTGGAGTCGAAAAGCAAATTTTCCAAAAGATGGGATATGTTTGAATCTGGATTGGAGAAGCTGGGTGAGGGGTGGTGCCTGGCTGGCAGAACAGACCTGGATCAGACCTGGCCTCTTGGCCAGCGGAGGTCCAGCAAGGATTCTAAGTTGGTTTCGTGGAGTCCTCAGAAATTATTAGAACAGATTCCACGTGTTTGGCTTGCAGAATCTTGCATTTCACCTCTGCTTCCTACTTGGATCTCTCTTTAAGTCATCGTTTCTATTTATTTGGGTTCTGCCTGCTATTAATACGCCTGCAAGAATCTTGTGTGGGAGAGAGGGTGCTCTGTTGGATAGGGCTTGTGGAAGCAGTGGCTGGAGGTACTGGATATTGACCAGCCATCTGGGAATGCATGTGGTGAAAAGGGCACTGGGCTGGGAGTCCAGCCACCAGAATTTAAGTCCGGTGGTCCCCATGACCCAGCAGTGTGACAAACTCTGATCAAGTCACTTCTTTCTGGGTCTCAAGTCTATCATCTGTAAAAGGTGACAATTAGATGGACAGAGTTATCAATTTCAGAGACTACGAAATGTCCCTGTCTGCATTGGAGAGATTGTCCCATGCATAAGGCTCAGAGAGCGGGGAGATTACATGGACTCTTCCGTGTCGATTGTCTAATGTAAGATCTTGTTTGAAGAAGCCACATCCCCCTGGTGTACAAGGTGATGCCATATGCAGAGGTGTGTGTGTGTGTGTCCCCCTTACAAACAGTGTGTGCTGTGGCTATATAAAGTTGAGTCAGAGTCTACATTTATGCTTTCTTATATCAGTAGGTAATTGTGAGAATGGCTTCTACAACCTAATATCAGAGGAGGAGGGATTTGAAGGCAGGGCTTCCACGATGATTTGTCCAGGTGCTCATATTACGTTTGCATCCAATGACTGAAAGCCAGCAGATCCTAGCGCGAGTAACAGCGTCATACTAGGGATGGAAGGGCGTATAGTAGCCAAGGGAGAGTATCTGTTTGCTGAACAGTCACAAGCTTCATCCCTTTGTTTGTTCTCACCTCTGCGCCTTCCCGTTGTACGTTCTACCCCACCCCAACCTTGGGTTGTCCCACATGAGGAGAGAGGGTACAGAGCCTCTGAGCACGGCCTTGTTTACTGCTACCAGCTCTGTGGCAGCTCTGCCCTCAGTGAAGGCAGCAGGCCTGAATTAAAGGCTGTTACTGGAGCCAGAAGGTTGCAATCAGGAGTTGGCTGGTGAGGCTATGGGTCACCAGAAGGGTCACCCCTGACTTATTTCCATGTCCCCCAGTCCTGTCAGGAGGTCTGTGGGGCACAGAAAGCAAACATAGTGGAGGGCTCCAATCAGAAACAGCCCGTGACCCTCTCTGGCCCAGAGCAGTCGCAATGGTCAAACTCGCCTGCAGCTCCCTTAGGACTTAGGTGGAGGGAAAAGTCCGTATCTGAGTGTCTACGGGCATGTCTGTGTACATTATGCATTTCTGCAGATGCATATAAATCTGTGCAAAACACCCACGCATTGCATGTGAGCATGTGACACTCACGGGAAGAGAGCTTTCACGGGACACAAAAGCCTGCAAAAGTCTTGTGTGTGGTGCCAGCAAGTTCAAAGTGACCAGCCTCATGGGCTGTCTCGGTGTCCCTTGCTCTTTTGTTAGAAGGATTGAAGGAGCCATCCTGAATAGCGTGGCTAATGAACAAGCAGATCAGACTGCCTCCCTGTCATTCAGTGGATTTGACCAATCAATCAGTATCAGGTCTGATCAGTATGGGAAGGCGATGAAGGAGAACTCGTTTTGAATGCAGTGTTGAAAGGGGTGGGGAGAGCAGGCAGCAGTCCCCATCCCTGTTTCTCTCTCTGTTAGGGCCTCCCTGTCCCTGCTTCATGCTTGGTGACATTCTTTGGCAGCAATGTTCTCTCTTTGACCATCAGATTCCTTTTGGAATGGAAGGTCTCCTGCTAGTATTATGGGCCTCTTATGGGTCTTTGGGAGCTGTTGTCCCGTACTTTTAATATGCACAGTACCTCACCTATTGACTTCAGATAATGGTTCCAATTTACATGTTGCTTTGCATGTGATTTGCATCACATTAGGTCTATTCCCTCTTCAATGAATATTTATCAGCAGTCACATACCATGGAAGATGCTATATAATGAGGAGGACTAAGAATTCAAAATCCTCTACTCTAAATCTTTGTTGCTTTTCACCAGTAGCCTCTTACCCCTTTCCAGTCCACTAATCCATCCCTCCACCTACTTTTCTTTGACAGCTTCTTAATAAAAGTTGATCTTCTTGGGATAATCACTAGTTGGGCTTCTCAGAGTTTAGCTCAGCCTGGAATATGTACCTGAAGAGCCAGAGCATACTGAAATTATACATGCATGTGGTCCTTTAAATCATTTCTACCAATAAAGTCACGGATTTCTTGGGCTCCTTTCCTTTTTAGAGCAACCGAGTGTCTGCTACTTCAGCTCTCATATGCCTTAAGGACACTTCAGAAGGAGAGCCAGGGGCTTTATTCCACTTAACACTGAAGAAAGGAAGAAACTGAGACACGAACCTTAGGAGGAATTTGCCGAGGGCTAGTACCAAGTTCAAGCCCAACCTGAGGGCAGATTAGGTTAGATTCAACATGTATTTTTTGGATTCTGTTATGTCTGAGTACTATGTTAGATGAAGAGGGAGACACACACAAAAAATATGCCCTAGAGAGTTCATGATACATCTTCCCTGTCCATATACAATCCTTCGGAATTCATTTTGGGGAAGTTTCACTTGCTTGGTTGTTGTAGGGGACATGGGGGACCTGTGTAATATTTGGGTCCAGCTGCTTCAAGGATTCCTCCTTTACTCCGTAGAGTAGTGTATCATGAATCCTCTTTGAAATGGGACCTTTGTATAAAACAGAGTAGTATAGATCATGCTTCAGCAATAAATAGACTTAAAAGTATCAATTTGCACAATCCAAAAAGATGGCCAGCTCTCCTCCAAGGGGAGAAGATCCTGGCTCCTTCTTTCTTGTGGCTCAACCATCTTGGGGTCTTTTGCTTCCAGTCACAGGGGCAAGAACGTGCAAGACAGTTTAGGGATCTAGCTGAGAGGTGATGTTCATTGTTTCTGTCCACATTCTGGAACTCAGTAACATGATCAACACAATTGCAAGGAAGACTGAGAAATGTAGAGATGCACAGAAATATGGGTGAACACTAGTGGTCTCTGCTGTAACACGCTTAGCTGGGGGCCTCAGACAAATCGCCTGTTCTCTCCAAGCCTTACTTCCTTATCCATAAAATGGAGACAATATCTCCTAGTTTCCGGAATTCTTGTGGGCATTAAATAAGATAATACATAGGAAGGTATCTACCAGCACCCTGCCAGGCACAGAGCGGAGGTTAAGGAAATGGTCCCTTGTCTTTTCAATCCCACCCCTCCTCCCTATTAGTTGTTTCTGATAGCTTATAGGAAAAGAGGAGTCAGGATGGTTTTAACTGGATAAATCAGGATGTGAGGCGATGCCATTTGCATTCTTTGCTGGTCTTCTTAAAGCAAATGAGTAATATCTAGCTGTTTGGAAAGAAGAGGTCTTCCTAGCCCATGTCAAGCCCTTCCTGACTGCTTTGGTGGCTGTGTCTCTAGATTCTGTTGGAAAGGATAAAGGCAAAGAATGATACTGCCCATGAGCATGAGGGCACTGAAATCTAGAGCCATAGCAGTGGGCTGGGTTGTTCTTGTGAATTGAACACAAAGAAAGGCAGGCTGCATGCCTCCCAAATTATTAACACAGGTGCTGGGAGCTGACTCAGTTACACTCGGCTTACTGGAGAAGCTGGAGGTGGGTGGATGTTGTGTGTACAGATGGGTTCTCTGACTCAAGTCTCAAAGGTGTTGACACCTAGGGCACAGCTTTGGGAAATTGCTCTATTTAGAAAGAGTTGGCCGATGGCCTAGGCTGTGTTCTCATCATCTAGAATATATTAGAAAAGTCAATCAGATTGAAATTTCGGCTTTTCTCTCCTTATAGACCCTCATCTCTTCATCCCCAAACCTCCACTTATGCTAGCTGTCATGACACACTTTTTCTCTGTGACCTCTTGAAAATTAGATTTATATCTTTAGCATTTTTTTTTAAGGTCCAGTGTAAGACAGTTGTGGAAATCAGTATGGGTCCATTGCCTTAAAAATACCAAATTATAGTAGTATGGTAAATAGTTGTATAGAAATACTTTGAGCTGCAAATAATAAAATTTTTATAACAGCGGTTTAAAAATTAAAGGCATTTAATTGCCTCACAAGGAAGTCTGGAAGAGGGTAGTGCAGGGCTAGTCCAGCCCTCGGTGATGAGAGTCCATGCTTCCTTCTACCTTCCTACACTTCCTGCCTTAGCTTAACTTGTTGGGCTTTCACCCTCATGGATGTTGCTTCATGGTCACAAAACTTCTGCAGCACCAGACGTCACATCTACATTCAAGGTAAGAAGAGGGAAGAAACTATTAGTACTAACTACATCTGTCCCTTTTATCAGAACAGCATAAGCCAATCTTAAAATATAGATCGGGACAAACAGACAATTATTTTCAAGTAAAGCCAATACAATCTAACTTTAGTTCCAAATTCTGGGTTCCTTCATGTTTCTGAAATCTCTCCCTCTCTCTTACTTCCTTGTAGAGGGAATGCTAGACTGTAGTTCAGGGTTATGTTCTCCTTTCCTCTGGCATGTCTTTTAAAGATGGAGAAGGAGACTTCCAAAGATGAGAGAAAGAGAGAGAGAGAGAGAGAATTATCCGGGATATGCAGAGAGGTATTTTGATCTATTTCATTCAATGTAAACTAACATTGTTTTTTTTCACCCACAGAAATGTCTTTAACATCACCTGCTGTGAATTTACAAGCTTTCCCAGTTAGGTCCTGCACCTCAGCCTTTGACAGTTAAGATTTCAGATTGAAGTGGTGATGCAAGAATGCACACGGATAGGTAGGTGGCTGGATCGTCAGGCTTATTGATAAATTATTTTAAGGAGGCCAAAAATGAAGTCTGTTACAGATGCAGAAATTAACTTTTACTAAACTATCTAGGACTGGACCTGGTGTTTGGGTAGGAGGGTTTCCATACCCGCTTTAACATATATAAATAAAAACTGACTTCGGATACCAGTTCATTCAAACATTGAAAAAAAAATTAATTCTTCCTTCTCTCCTTTTTATATTCTAAGAAAACAGAAATAAAGGCTCAGGAATTTTAAGAAACTGTTCAGAGATTTCTTGGAACAGTCATTAAAAAACTAGGAATTTTATTTTGTATTATCCAAGACACATATCCAAGGCCACCACTTGTGGCAGACAAGTTAACCAATCACGTCAACTTCCTCCCGCACGCATGGCAGACATCGCTAGTCAATCAAAGCCAGCTTAATACTGATTTGTGGTTTCACAATCCATCCTAGTAGAGTGCTTCAGGAATCTATCACCAAACCATCAAGATTGGTTGCTGAGACGCAATAAAACCTATTTGCCACAGACATCTTCCATTGCTTTCTTTGAATAGATCCAAAAACCAGAACAGTACTTCATTCATTCAATTAAACTGTTTAATTTTTTTCTAAGTTGAGAAATTTCCTTTCAAACATATTCTATCCCCATACTCCTCATAAGGATCTCTGTTAAGTCATAGAGTCAGAGACTGTGTAGAGTGTGCCCCAAACTCTGTAACTGTTGCCCTGGGATGCATACAGCTGGCCTTGGAGATGTTCCTATGGAGAGGTATCAATTTCTTCTCTGCAGGGAGCTCCTCAGAGAGGAACAGCCAGTGGGTGATGTGGAAGGGCCCACAACTCTCATTCCCACAGCTGGGAACATTTGTTGGTGGATGGGATGTCTTGTGCAAAGAAAGTTTGTCCCAGAATTAGCGATGACAGCGTATCTTCTTTCCCACAAGGCTCCAGCATAACTAAGCCTGACACCTGGGGAATTGATGCACATGGAGCTGAGCTGAAAGGACCTGAGAATTCTAGGTGTTTGGATTATGTGAGAGTAGTGAGGAGCCGATTTGGAAGAGGAGGGACAGAAAGGGTGAGATTCCGTTGGTGGTTAGGGCAAGAGATAATTAAACAGTGGTTGATGTTTCTAACTGTCCTCATTGGAGAAAGAGCAAGTTAGAACAAAGCCACAACCAGAAAGTATTAGCAAATGTGTTAACTCTTTTTGAGGTATGTTTTTCTTCTTAAAGCAATTATTTTTGTTATTTTAGTTGTCTTCCACCTTCATTGGATGGGTTGCTGAGCCTGGCTTTAGACGTGAGGAATGAGGAATTTGAAATTCATATGTGTTTGTACAACACAATTTTCATTTGCAAATTACTGTCACATGATAGATGCTCTTTGAGTCTAGGATTGTGAACACACACATGATGCTTTTGATTTTGACTTCCACAAGGTGGACATCCTACAGGATGTAAATTTATTCTTACAAATTAATGTCAAAATAGTAATTAATGTTTATTGAGTTTTTACTCTTGGCAGGTGCTGTTTTAAGCCCATTATATGTATATCTTGAATTCTTAACAATCCTTGAAAATGGGTACTATTATCAACCCTATTTTTAGATGAGAAAATGAAACACAGAGAAGTTAAGTGACTTTCCCAGGGTCAGATAGCTATGAAGTAGAAAACCTGGATTTGAACTCAACTAATGACCTCGAACCCAGTAATCTGAAACCCAATTCACTTTTCTGTCCCTTTCACCTTTCAAATGCACTAATTATTACTCCACATTGTATTCCTTGAGCAGAGGTTTAGAGATTTCCTCCCTAAGTAGGAGTACCGGTTCTAGGTGTCACTCTCCACCTTGGTTAGTGTTTTCTGCTTCTTTGCTGTGATGGAGAACACCCCAAATCCTCAAGACATCAGACTGGCTTCTGGATCTTTATTTTTTCCCCAACTGATTTTAATGTAGCCCTTCCTAGTGTTTCTTCCACTTCCTGATCAGTCCACTGGACTAACATTCCAAGGGCAGCAAAAAACTTTAGCGAGGGAGCCCCAGTTGTTGTTGTTTTTCAACCTCCTTTGATCCTATTTTGTGGTTGACTTGGCGAAAGTCCACATCTGTCACCAACGGGCTTTAATGCGGCTGCAACTCAAAGACCATATCGGATTTGACCTCAACACGCCCAGTCCTGAGGCATCCATTTCCTCTGAATACTGGAGGAATAAACGGGGTTTCTCTCATTCAACATTCATCTTTCTCGCTCTCTGTCTCGCCCTCGCCTCCCCCTCAGTAATCCTTCAGGCTCAGGAAGGACCTTAGCATGTTTCTGTTGCTGTGCGGCATATGTTGTGTTCTAATCCTTCCTGTGTTTGCTGTAGGTATGGCGGTTCTCCAAGACAAATTACTGATGTTGTCGAGGAGGTCACCCGGGTGTCGTTAGGATGGGGGATGGGGAGGGAGATGTCTCTGGTGATACACTCCTGGGGCCACCTCCGCCTCCTGGCCTGTTCAGTGCTCATTTGATGGCTAAAGTGCTGGGCCCTGGGACCCCAAGCTGTGAGCTGGCAGAAGGGGAAGCAAGAGAAGAGCTTTACCTACCAGCCTTGTCATTTGATGAAGGGGAAGCTTGCATGGGGCAGACCTCGGGCAACAGATGTTGGTGGAGGACCTGCCAAAACTGTGTTGAGGGTAAGGGCGTGATGCATATGTTACTTGACACGGGAGGATTAGGGAAACCATGAGGAAGCACGCCTCATCCCTTCACACCGTGACACCTCGGGGAAGTGAATTATGAGAACAGAGAAACACAGTCCACGCACATGCAGGGAATGACGGGCCAAGGGCAGGCAGCTTGAATGATGCCTTTGCTTTTCTCTCCCCCACCAACTACCCCCCACTCCCCTGCCAGGGCGATTGGCAGGCGTGGTGAGATGTATTGTGCAAGCTGCAAAATCAAAAGCAGGGGTCGTTTGATGGGAGAGCTGCCTTCAGGGTTGTCTTCCCTTGTTCTGCCCAGTTAGCCTTCCCTGCCCATCCCCACATTGATAAGGGGATGTGGTGCAATGCCTAGTCCTTTTGCCTGGACTTTGCAAATGAAGTTATATGGAAGGCAGCCAGAGGGTCTGACCATTCTTTTTCGTTGATTGCACAAGGGAGCATCAATGGAAATGAACACTATTCAACAGCCTTGAGTTGTCAGAAAAAACAGGCAATGGGACCATTGGAAATCTGAGACTGGGCTAAACGAGAACCAGGCAACAAGTGGGAAGAAGTGGGTAGATTCCACGATTCCTCTCTTTCCTTCTGTGTTAGGTTTTCATGGGACTCCACATTCTCCTGGTGGAGCTGGAGGCAGGGAAGAGATGTCTTCCCCTACTTGTGAAATGGTGGAGGGGTGAGTGGGGGGCAGGTAGAAGAAAAAGAGAGACGGTGGAAGACGGGCCTTGGGAAAAGCACATTTTGGTAACGAAATGGGTTTTGAAATGATTCCAGAATCTAGATTTCTTTCCCTGGCTATCGCACTCCTGGAGGAGGGGGAAGGACAACCCAGTTGAAGTCCATTACTGGATCTAGTGAAGCCATAGGAAGTCCCTAAGCTGGGAGACCCCTACAAGGAGAGGTCAAGGTTGTTTATCCCCACCAAATGAAGTGGCCTCTACACCAAGACTTGGTTGCCTTCCATAATTCCAACCTTTTTCCACCAGAGACTCGAGGAACGGTAGACAGAGGGAGGCAGGGGAAAGGGCTGTGGAAAAAGAACAATATGGGAAGAAAACATGAAATGTGGAGAGAGACAGAGAAGGGTAGAGAGTGGGAGTGTGTGAGAGAGACTGAGGAGGAATAGGAGCACCGAAAGAGAAAGAATGACTCCCACGACGTGAGAGAACGTTCATCTAGGTGAGACCTAGGGTCCATGTTGATCTTGACACGTTCAGCTCCTGGACTTGTGTTTCCTTGTTGCAGATGGGTGGAAGCAAGTTTGAGGCACTGAATTGAGTAAGGACTCAGACAAGAGGAATAGTAAGAGCGTACACACTCTGGCTCGAATATCTCCCCTTGTCTTTCCTCCCCCCTTCGAAACCCGACTGAGGGTTCCCCCTAAGAAGTCCTCAGATCACATGGGCTGTTTTCAGATCAAAGAAACAGTGTAGGGAAATAATGCCAGGATGGAGGCAGCTTTAGATACAACAGGAATAGTCCAAGTGTGTTTCTTCTACAGCTTATTATTATTGTGAGAATTCTTCTATTAGGAGATTCCTTTAAATTTCGAAGGTGTTCTAGAAGTTGCTGTGAAACTTTGAAATACTCTAGGAGGATGCATTAGCTTGCTAGGGCTGCCATAACAAAATACTAAAGACCTGGTGGCTTAAACAACTAAAATTTATATTCTTACAATTCTGAAGGCTGAAAGTCCAACATCAAGGTGTCAGCAGGGTTGGTTTCCTCTGAGGCCTCTCTCCTTGGTCTTGATCTTAGATTTCACTCTCTAGACCTGTTACTCTTCAGTCTCCTACCCATTTCTAGTTTAAAAACATGCCCAGCACTGCAAGTTTGTATAACATGCCTACGTTTCTAGTCTTCCAAAGGGATTTAAGCTTTCAAGGGTGCCATATAAGAGCAATATTGCATAACTGTAAAATTTCCCCAACTCTCTCTTCAGTCACATATAGACACACACACACACACAATTTCTCATTGTGGTTATTTTTTATAGTTTCAAACTTTCCAGAAATTTTATATCTCTAATGATTCTAAGTAGAAACACATTGAGGTCTAGGTTTTACTTTAGTACCAAGTACTTTTACTAAGGTAGGAAGGGGGCTGACCTTGGTCTAGGCCATACTATGGGTCAAAGTGAATAATACTGATCATCATCTCCATAGCACTTACCATGTGCTGAGTTCTGGTCTAAATACTTGGCTTATATGAAGTCATGTGATCCTTTCTTATGGGATACATGCTCGTATTATCATCATCATCTCATTGTTACATGCGAAGAAGTCAATAAGAAGTTAAGGGCAGCCTGATTAACTTTCCCGAGGTTGCAGAGCTCTGAGAGGAGGCGCTGGGATTGCATTTGGGCAGTTTGCCCAGCCTACACCAGGGGTTCTCACCCTCGCACTACCCACATTTGGGGCTGGATCATTCTGTATTGTGGGGGTTGTCCTATGCATTGTAGGATGTTTAGCAGCATCCCTGGCCTCTACCCACTAGATGCCAGTAACACACACCCCTCTCCCAGTCGTGACAACCAAAAGTGTCCCCAGCTATTGCCAAATGTCCCAAAGGAGGCAAGATCACCCGTGGTCGAGACCCACTGCTCTCCTGCTTGACCCTGACACAGAACTGACTATGGAGTTTGAGTAGCATGCCTTTCTATGATCTGTGTCTCTCTAACATCTATTCTCCTCTAAAGTCTTCTTCCACCCAGCCAGCGGGTCCCCCCCAAATTTTGCTTACCCATACAACTAGGAGGCTTTAGGAATGGGGTCACAAGGCTTTGATCCCAGTGCTGACCCGACCAATGTTACTACTAGTATTCTTATTATTAATTAATAATAGTTACCATTTATTAAGCATCTGCTTTGTACTAGAACCCATGTTAGTCACTTAAGATAAATTAGTTCCCATCCTCTCAGCAACCCTGGATACAATTATTATCTTCAGTGTACAGATGAGCAAGGATGTACATTACAGCGTAATTTACCATAGTGAAAAATTAGAAATAAACACATATATTTGAAAATTGCAAATTCCTCATTCTTACCTTTTTGTGCACTTGTGTGAGTTCATTTTAGTCTGGATTCTGAGAACTCGAAGAATGCACATTTAAAATGACAGATAATTGCCATGTTGCCCTATGAAAGGCCATAGTTATTGACACACCTGCTAACAGTGTACAGGGATGCCTGTCTCCCCACAATCTACTCTCAAGCACACTGAATAATATCCATCCTTTACATTTTTGCCAGATATTTAGACCTGTGCTATCTAATACAGTAGCCACTAGCTAAGTGTGGCTGTTTCAAGTTAATTAAAACGAAATAAGATTAAAAATTCAACTTCTCCGTTGCACCAGCCACATTTCAAGTGTTCAATAGCCACATGTGGCTGTAGTGGTTACCATATTGTCTAGCGCAGATCTAGAGCATTTCTATCCTCATAGAAAGTTCTACTGGACAGCACTGCTCTTGGACAAGGAAACGGATGTCACTGTGTTTGATGTATGTCCCTGGTACTAGTGAGTCTGATCAGCTTCTCATAGAATAAGTAAAGGAAACTCTTAGGTACACCTGCTCCATAACAGGCGCTATTCTAAGAGCATGACGGAGCTAATGCATGTAATACATTCATTGACTTGTTCTTTGAATGCTGAAGAGCAAGCTGAAGAAGTGAATGGGAATTTGAAGGTGTCCCAGGAAGAGGTCTCACTGAGGGAGCAAGGTCCCTGCAGAGGATCCGGAGCAACTGGTCTTTGAAGGAGAAGGGACATGTCCTCCCCTGAGCGCTAGGGGAGGAGGGAGGATGGGTGAGGCATGGGTAGTTTGTAGATTTCATGGGATGGCTTCTGTTTTCTCTGTGAGGTGTGAGGCATGATCATCACCCTGAAGAGAGGAAGCGGAGGGGAAATAGGAGGTTTGATGAGAGCAGAGGGGTGACATAGCCATTCATTAGAATGGGAAAGTGAGCTGACTAAAGAAACAGGATTTCTGGCCATTTTGAGGGTCCACTTGAGGTTGAGGACTGCGAATTTATAACAACACTGCTCTAGTTGTATGATTTTCTCCCAGAAACTGTGCTGATGTGGAACTTAGAGCAAGGTGCACCCTCTGAACCAGAGTCTTCCCACGTGTGGAATGTCTGCCTTCTGAGAAGCTTAGATGAAGTACTCTGTGCAATGGCTGGGCACTGTCTGACACCCAGTGTCAGCGTTTGTTGAGTGAATGAATGAAGTAGTCATGTTTTCTCTTTTCCCCTTCCCACTTCTTATCCCCACCTCCAGCTAAGTTAGTTCTTCTTCCTTTCAAATCTGGTTAAAGGAGTGAAGCGTGTGAGCCAGCCCTGGCAGAGTGAGCACTAGGCAAGGGGTGTTTCTGGTGCTCCAGGTCCAGGAAGGGGCAGCCCAGTGGGCTGGAGAGTAGCCCTCCCCAGCCCAGCTGAAGCCCCTGAGACCTTTGTGGTTGGGTTCGCTCTTGATCTTGTCCAGAGCTCTCCATGTTGCTCTTTCTCTTGGCTTGGGGTTAGAACTCCCTTCAGCGAGAGAAGTGAGCTGCAGGAACCTCCACTGCCAGAGGTCCCTTCAGCCTCTGCCCTCTGACAAGCAGGTGAAATGAACTCCTTTGGATAATTATGTGTACATTTGAATCTTTACAAGGAATTCCAAACTACCCAATCAGAAAACAAAATTCAGCTTGGGAAGTAGGGGACAAGGGAATGGGAATGTCTCCTCAAGGATTTTCTCCTTGGGCCCAAAGTATTTACATTCAGATTTGCATACGATTTGCATGTAATTTGTGTCTGGCCACAAAGCCTGCCTGTTGTTCAGATAATGTTTAAGCTAAAGTTGATTTCCACAGTGTCCGTCTCTCCCCCATCCATCCTTCCCCATCTACCCGGATGTAGGGTAGAAATGTCAGGACCTTCGGGAGACAAGGGCTGTCCCTGGGTCACATGCTTTCTTTCAGCAATGCTGCATGTTATTATGCATTTTATTGTCACAACAGAAGAAACCAGGACAGTGTTGCCTGGAAGGCTGGAAGCAATAAGTAGAGGAGCAAACTTGGCTGAATTGGAAAGGAGAGAGTTAGCCAGGTGAGCCAATAAAAGTTGAAGTCTGGGAAAATTAATTAATGACACTAGCTAACAGTTATGAAAGTGCTTACAATATGCCAGGCACTGTTTTCAGTGCTTTGTGTGTATCGTGTGTTTAATTATCATAACAGCCCTAAGAGAGGAGTATAACTGCTACCCCCATAGATGAGTAAACTGGGACACACAGAGGGTAGATAAGTTGTTCAAGATCATTCAGCTAGAAAAGAGAGCCAGGATTTGACTCAGTCCTCAGACTCCAGAACTCTGATTTATCTAGTCTATTATGCTGTGTCCAGAACGAGAAGGCATAGTTCTGGAAGTAAGAGAGAAGGCTGCTCTTAACTGCAAGGATAGACCTTCTGGTCAGAAGAGGGTTGGGGACAAGGCGGCTGGGGGTCAGGCAGTGGAGAGAGGTTTCAGAGCCCACGCCTGCAGCACGAATGACCTGTACTCTGCTGTCACCCCATCTGGCTTTGTCCAAGCCACCCATGTTTACTCTTTCTTTTGACAGAGAACTCCCTTCAGGGCAAGAACTGGTCTCAGCCTGTGGCAGTGCTGAGCCGTAAACCTGCTGATGTGGATGAGTGGGAAACGCTTGGTCAGTGGCCTGGAGGAAGAGGTTGGCTGGCCAAACAATGGCAAGGATGAGTCACCCTCTCTATAGTCAAACTCAAAGAATCCGTCTTATCAGGCCCTGAACGATCACCAGGAGAATGCTGCTCACTGGGAAAAGAGATGCTGCTCAGATAGTCCTACCACAATGGAAAAGGATAGAAAGGAGCCCCTGCCCCACGGATGCTTGGAAATAACACAGCCTCCCTGTTTAGTCAAACTCTTCTTTTTCAGTATTCATCTGAAATGTGGATTTTCCTCTAGTTTGTATTTATTTTTTCTTATATTTTATTTTGTTTATCAGGATACTGTCAACCACTCCAGAGTGAAAACTAGCCAGCAGCAGCTGGGATGTGAAGGCTGAAAACAAACCTTGAAGGAGAGAAGGGGGGAAAAATAATTAATGAAAGATGGTGTGGAAGCCGCCAGTTAGTATTGGCTGAGGCAGTGTGAGAAACTTCCTTGTGCTAGGGCATGTTGTCGAGGAGAGAGTGTTGTCATCTGAATTAATTTGCATGACAATATCCCAGAGTCTTATTATGCATGGGGATGCTAATAGGCACCAGCTAGAGTGCATTTCCATGGGAAAAGGATCTTCCTTTGAGGAGGCAACCTCTTCCTCCTCCCACTTCTCCATCTCCCCTCCCCCTTCTCCTCCCCTTCCTCTACCTTCTCCTCTCTCCACCCCTACTCCCTCCCCTCTTCCCACTTCTCCCCTTCCCCCCCTTCCTCCCTCTACCTCCTCTCTTTCTCCTCCTCCCCTCCACTTTTTCCTCCCCTCCTCCTCCTTCCCCCTTTCCCTCCCTCTTTTTCGCCTGCCCCCTCCTCCTCCTCACAGTGGAAAGCCCCAGACCCTCACCCAGTGGAATATCCCCTTGGGGAGAACTCTCTTAGCGGGGAGGAAAGGGTGCTATGAGGTGGAAGGAATGCTTTTCAAAACCTCCCAGACCCACATTTCTCCCTGCCACCTCTTACGAAAGGACCCAGAAGGAGGTGTGAGTGTGTGTAGTATAATTGAAAACAAATGGATCCTCAGTACTGCCAACCTCCTTGTAACTGGTGATACTGGGGGAGAAGCCGCAGTGGGAGCAGGTGGGGCAGAAGATATCAAGGTTTAGGACGGGAGTGGGGTCTGGGGGAAAGGCTAGAGATGAAAGTGGCATGGACTTGAGTCAAGGACCTTGAAATCTATTTCGCAGCAGGCTGTTCTTTTGTAGGTTTCCCATCAGTGCTCCCTTGAAGAAGGGCTGAAAACTTGGCACGGTCTGGCTCTGCTCTGTCTTGCTTCCCTCACTGCACTCTAGGAGGCTGTAGAATTCCAGGGGAGGGTTTGGAGCCAGATTATCTGGGTTCAAGTCCTGTCTCCTGCTGTTTGTCAGCCATCAGACTGTAGTCCTGTGACTTAACTCTTTATTACCTCAGTGTTCTCACAGGTAAAATTGGGATGATAGTGCCTTTCCCCATTAAGCAAAGTGCCTAGGACACACCTGGCACATTGTAAGCACCCCAAAAATGTCAGGTATCACCATCCTTCTTTTCTTCTCTAGTCAGTTCTCCTTCCACTCAATGACTTCCGTTGTCTTCACGTCTCTTTCTATATAACCCAGGTGGTCTCTTAGACTTAGATGACCCATTGTATTGACAGCCCCACTTCCACCCCTCTACTCTTGTCTCCCATGCTGAGAATGGACAGCTCATGATCAAATAGTGTCCTTGGGAAGGAACTGTCCCTGGTTTGTCACATTGTATGTAATAGGCCAGCTGAGGAGCCCAACTCATTTTACTGTGGTTGCTGCAAGTTCTAGAAAGCTTATCTACAACGTGTCTCATGGTATGAAGTGTTCTTTCTTACCCAGAATAAGATTTGGTCACCAGAGTTGAAATTCCTGCATCTAAAGGTAAGTTTGAGTTTCTGAGCTTTGCCCCACAGCATCCCTGAGGAGGAGAAATAGGACATCTCACTGCTGGAGCTCATGACTCACCCACTGGCTTGGAGAATGAGACTTGGCACTTCAGTAGCGTTTCTCACATGTTTCTTTTAAAACTCAGGGTCAGCTTTGAGAAATATAAATATTCAATTTCCTATACTGTTATTTAATATTACAAACTAGATATTTTCACTAAATGTAAATCAAATAGGTGGTAATTTAGACATAATTTCTGTAAGTTATTAAAGAGTGTGGAACACACTGGAAGGAACAACCAACTGTCTAGTCCCAACTCACAAAACTCTACCATCACAACTGGGTGGTACCCATGGCAGAGTGGCACCAGAAAATGGAGGGAGTTGAGACAGATATGAAGCCTACTTGTCCTTGTGCTCAAGGTGGCCATAACTCATAAACATGTGTCAGCTGTTCAATACTAAATTGGAGTTCACGTGACAAAAAATTCTCCAGAGGAGGATCATATGGGTTCTACTTTGCCACGGTCCTGCTTAACATTTTAATCAATAAAAATTAGATGAAGTCATAAAAGAAATGCTTATGAAACGTGTTTGTGATCAATAATTGGAAGAGATAACTAGTATTGATAGCTTCACCAATCAGAATTCAGAATGATCTGAGAGTCGGTAGCAGTGGATCCAAGTAAGCCAAATGTTTCAAAAATCAACTGGTGATTTTTTTTACGGGAATAAAATGAGATATTTAGGTTAATGGCAAACTCAGTGAGAACTAAAAGTATTGGGAAAGCAGCTAAAACTCTGGAATCCAATTGTATGGCCTATTAATAAAGACACATCCAATTTCCAACTTCAGAACAGACTCTTTTCCAAACCTTTATTTGTAACCTTCTTTGGAATTCAGAATGTATTTTACCCCAAGAAACACTGTTATCAATTAACCAGGCTTTGATATAGCTTCCGTTAAAATCTAGCTGAACAACAGTATCCATAATAACTTTGATTCCCATTTGCAGCAGCCTTGGCCTAACTGCTTCCAGACTTTACACGTGTTTACTCTTCTTCATCTTCCCCAGACCCTGTTCTTCATCTCCTCACACTCCTGTCATGTGATACATCCCACTTGTTCCTGGACAGCTGGGCTGCAGGCAAGAGGGACGGTGGCCACTAGAGCAGCCATCGTGAAGAAAGACCCAGAGAGTGAAGCAAGAGAGATGGATGACAAAATGCAAATGCAGCCCAGACTCCATTTTGGGAAAAATCTTTCTTATTTGATTTGGGTGCAAAACAGATTAGTAACTCTGGGTAGAAAGTTTTAATCTGCATTTAAATAGATTTCCCAAAGAAGGTACAAGTTCAAGGCCCAGACTGCATTCTACTATAATTTCAGAACTTAGTAATTTTTAATTTTTCCCTTTGGAGATCTTTGAATTGTTAGATCTTATTGTTAATATTGTCATTTCCAGGCAAAGGGAGAGAAATCATAGGAAACTTATGTTGGTTTCTAGTTTTTACAGGTTGAAAATTCCTCCTTAATCAGAGGAAATCTCAATGCGGTTTATTTTATTTTATTATTTTATGTTTTTTTACTTTCTAATTCTTGACACACCTAAATTTTGAATATGGTTAAAATAATGATGTGTCACTAATGAAGCTGTCTCATACTATGATCCTATGGCCTGGGTGCATGGAAGTTGATGTCTTTCTGTTATAGACTGAATGTTTGTGTCTTTCCCAAATTCATCTATTGAAATCCTAACCCCCAATGTGATGGTATTAGTAGGTGGGACCTTTGGGAGGTGATTTGGTCATGAGGGTGGAGCCCTCATGAATGGGATTAGTGCCCTTATAGAAGAGATCCCAGAGAGCTCCTAGCCCCCTTCTGCTATGTGAGGACACAGCAAGAGGAAGAGGGTATATGAACCACAAAGTGGGCTCTCACCAGACACAGAATCTGCCTCAGCCTTGCCTTGGACTTTCCATCCTCAAGAACGATGAGGAATAAATTTCTATTGTTTATGAGCCACCCGGTCTATAGTATCCTATTACAGCAGCCTGAGAGGACTAAGACAGTTTCCATCAACAATCCCAATTATGCCAAAATGAACCAGATGTAAGGATAGTTACCAGCTGGGCAAAACCCCTGACCCTTCTTGGAGCAATTTTTTCCTTCTGAATCTTTCAAAAGAATGGGAGTCTCAGTGATTAGGAAATAAAGCGTTCTACCAAGTTTCATACTGTTCCAATTACATTCACAGCAGTGACCAAAAAAAAAAATGGCTACTCTGTTCTGGTCGGTATTGGGTTGCAAATGTAAATAAAATACTGAAATCATCTTCACAGAAGGCTCAGTCTCGTGGGAGAGACAGGTACACAAACAGGTTATTGCAATACAATGTGGTAAATGCTAGAAAAGAGGTGATGGTAAGGTGCTCAGAGTACAGAGGAGAGGCTGACCTAGCAGAGGGGGAGGGGAGGTTTCCTGAAGGTGATGACTCACAGTTAAAGCTGGAGGATGAGTAGCAGTCACCCAGGTGACAGGGTCAAGAGATCAGCTGAGAGAACCCACCCAGGTGCAGCCACAGCTATGAGAGACTGCAAGGAGTAACAGGTAGTATGGCATTGCTTTCACCTTACAGAGCAAAGCAAGGAGAGGCAAGAGGTAAAGCTGTTCAGAGAGAGAGGCCAGGTCACGAAGAGCTTTCCAGGCTCGATGAAAGAGATTGGACTTTGTTCTATAAACAAGGGGAGGATTTGAAACATTTTAACATAAGAGATTGGTATAGTCAAAATTTTTTCAGAAGGATCACTCCTTAGGCATGAGCACTACTCCAAGTTCTAATGGCCATAAAATAGCATTCGGGGGAAATAACAGAAGACTTCGTGAAGGAGGAAACATTTGAGATGAGTCTTGAAATCCAGGTGGAATTTGAATATTGAGAGATAGCGGGAAGGCATTCCAGATGGAGGGAGAAATACAAGCAAAAACAAACACAAGACATTTGGGGAAGAAGAAAGAGGAGGAGGAGGAGAAGGAGAAAGGACAGGTCATTAATTATGAATGGCACACAGAGAGGTGAAGAGGAGGAGAAAAGGAAGAAATCAAATCAACAATGTAAATTGAGTCAAGATTATAGAAAGCTTACTTCTCTGTCTTTTATCTGCATTAGTTCCCCACCATCTTGGCTCATGACGTCCTCTGAGCAATAATCAGTGCTGCCCCATCCGTTCCTTGACATGACACATGCATTTTCTCTTGGCATCGCTCCTCATGGTGCTTGGTTATGATGCCTCTCTCTGACTTGACGGCCAGGGCCGCAATACCAACAGTGAGAGACTTGCTCTATGCACCAATATTTCCTTCTGCTTCACTATAGGATCACTGTAGACTGTGTGATCCATGCTGGTGCCCCCCGCCACTGACAAGCATGTCCATTTAGCCACTTGGGTATTTGCCCCAGCTAAGTACAAACTTGTATGTAAATTTCCAGGGACAGTGCAGACTGGTAAACAAATGTACAGGCTGGTATCTTGTAGGACTTACTTGCACAATTACTCCAATAAAGTAATTGGGGTAAAAAAAGCAACTGGTGGCCAATGTGATTGACCCACGTGCACATATGACATTTGCACAACCCTTCCTCCTCATGGATGGCTCCCATTTTGGACTTCTTCCTGTTTCCATAGCTTCAGAGAGATTCTAGTTCTGAGACTCAGGAAAGCTTTCTAAGTCTTTCTTAATGTAAAAGAGTTTGGACATGAACTTGAATGGCTATTGAGCTGATTTTCCAGCTGACAGGAGATGGTTAATTGTATGCTGTCCACAGGATTCTTAAAAATCTGTCAGGCCACATTAATAGCAGCTTGAAATTTATGAATTGAGACCACTGGGGATGATAAGGAACTCAGGGTCCCTGCAACTCAGGGTAATAATCCTTTAGGTAGAAAATAAAGCCTAGTGGACAGAACTCACAGCCCTATAAACAGAGATGATCAAAAGTAAACATGGTCCAAGTTTAGCATCCTGGTGTTATTATGTTCCTTCCTTCTGGGATAGCATCTGTTTGTTCAAAAGCATATACGGTCAGTTGAGATTAGGACTAAGATTCAGGGGTTATAGAATGACCTACTTATGTGCCATAGGGATGGAAACTCTGCATCATTTTCAGGAATCAACTTTTCCTGATATGGAATTTTATTCCAAACACTGAAAGGTAGGACAGACAATTTATTATGAGTGGATGAATGGATAGATCTTTTTTCTCCCTTGAATCCTGAGTTGAAATGCAATATTGACACTCCTGGAAGGAAGACACCCAATCTGTCTCCCAGGGACAGTGTGGAAAACTTTTCCAGAGTTTATATAGGATATCTCATTGAGGGATAAATTCCAGCATAATCTTTGGGAGAGAGGACAGGATCAGCAGTGGTGTGAGCCACAGCTCCTTTGCCCCGATGCTTAGAGTCATAAGTGAGGATCTGGTCAGTGGTCCTCTGCTGTCAGCTCCTTGCTTTCTGGCCCTAGTTTAGCTCTCGTTGGTTCTTCTAACTGTACTTCCTCACCCCAATACCTGGAAAGTGGGGCTAATGGGCCCTACCTACCTTCTGGGCTCATCAAGAGGATCAAATGAGACAGACGCTCAACACAAGGTGCTAAATAGATAGAAGTCCAGTAAATTATGTTGCCCTACTTCTCATTCTTGCACTTACAAGGCATACATGCAATGGTTAATGGAGTTTCCACTGGGACCTGGAGTGCGTGGGGTCTTCCATTTCTTATTCCTACATATCTGCAATTAGGTAATTGCTCACAACATGCCTATCTTTACAGCTAAAAAGAAAAGCTTAAATGCCGTACTATGGCATTGAGGGTCTTTTACTGGACCCAACATGTGAAGTATCTCAGGGGAAACCCCCTCATCCAGTGTGAATGGTGCTTACTTGGACTCATAGAGCAGATGAGAAAAGGCAATGGCTGTGACCAAAGTTTTTAAGGGTTTCCGAGCTCATGGGCTGAGCCAGTCTCATTGCTTTCTTCAACAACCATGCATTCTCCTCAACACACAGGTACACAATCTACTTTAACTTAGTTGAACATCCCCCTTCCCTACCTCCCATGAGAATGCACCCCCATCTACAAGGAGTGAGGTTGACCAAAGGCCTCAGCAGCTGCTCTATGAAACCCAATGCCATGTTAGTACAGAAGTCATGCCTCCAACAGGCTGTTCCTGGCCAAGCGCTGAGTGCAGCAAGGATGCCACGCTAAGGGAGACCCGCTCTTGGGAGACCTCACATTTCTGTGAAAGCTGGAGAATTCCCCTAGGGCCTTGCCCCGCAGTCTAGGACGCTTTACCTCTCCTTCATTTGGGGTCAGACTTGCATTGTGCTCGGATGGCTCCTCGAGCTTTTCCAGTTGCCTTCCTATTTTCCCTCACACAGGCATTTCCTCTAACAAAGTCCTTGCACACTTAATCCCATCTCAGCATCTGCTTCTCAGAAGACCCAGGCTAACACATTTTGGGTTTTTGTTTGCTTTTTTATTTGTTTCTGTTTGTTTGTTTTTGTTTTCCTATCTGTAACCTCCAGGGTGCCAAGTGGGAAGATCCTTGCTGGTTTCTCCCTCTGAGGAGGGAGGAAATTTCCAGGATTCCCTGCGTGGCCTCGCATGGCCTCCCTTGGAACCATATCCCGAGGTGCCCTGACTCCTTGCTTGAGTGGCAGCAGAGTAGCTGCAGGCTTGGCAGTGAAATCTGCTCGTTTCTAGGAGAGTGGATACATTTTTGCCTCTTTGATGAGAGAACTAGACTAGACACCGTTTAGAAATTCTTGAGCTCAGACTTTGGCGTCAAGATAATGTGGATTCAAATTCTGTCTCAGCCACTTCCAAGCTGGGACCTGAGGCTGGACAGATGACTGTACGGGTGCCCGTCTATAAAGTGGAGATCACAGTGTCCATTTCATAGGACTGTGGAGTTTCTGTGTTTAGTAGGTGCTCAGCTGCAATATGTTTTGATAGTTTATAATTTGTATGCTCGTCCTCATTAATTTGTACAAATGTCTATATTTTTCAATATAGGTTAATATTTTGACACATATGAGTTAGGCTTTTAAAAATATGTGAGTATGCATTTTTAACTACAAAACCAAAATTGAATTGAATATCTGTATATGGATTTTCTTTTTTTGGTGAGGAAGATTAGCCCTGAGCTAACATCCATGCCCATCTTCCTCTACTTTATATGTGGGACGCCTGCCACAGCATGGCTTGATAAGCGGTACGTAGGTCCACGTCCAGGATCCGAACCTGCGAACCCTGGCCGCTGAAGTGGAGCATGCAAACTCAACCACTATGCCACCAGGCAGGCCCCTGTATAGCGATTCTTGAAGTCAGGAGTGCTTATTCATTCTTATTGTCAGTGTTTCGTGAACATATGGCTCTATATTCAACTGTGTGTGTATAAATATAGTCTCGGTACTGTGCTAGGTTTGATGAGGAGCACAGAAGTTGATCACCTAGAGACCATGCTTTTAAGAAGATTGCAGTTCAGAACGGGAGAAAAACATATACACAGTAACTACAATATAGGTTAAATGTATAGAAGAGATTAGGTATCAGAGCACGTATTTATTTCATTGCTTTTAAGATGCATATTTTGCCTTTCAATCAATGGCATCTTAGATCTGGTCAGATACAACAGTCCTTCCACATGCTTGGGTGGTTTAGAGGAAGGAGAGATTCTTTTAGGTTGAGTGAGAGAGCAGAAGAAGTAAGGCTCTGGAAAGGATAAATGATGAGGTGGACAAGTGTGGATAGAAGGCAATGGAGAAAAGGCACTTTGAGGGAAAGAATACCATGAACAAAACACAAACACAAGGAAGGGAAGCAGCAAGAACTTGAGGTTGGTGAAAACATAGGGGCAATGCAAAGGAGTAGTGGGAATGAAAGACAGATAAGAAAGGCAAGGCGACATGGAGCTAATGAAACTATTGGCACGAGTGGGGTGGGATAACAGTGACAAGTAATTAGCGCTGTGCTCCAGGATTATTGATTTGACAGCAGCGTAGAAGATGAATGGGAGTTAGGGCGTGAGGTGTGGAGAAGTAATGAAGAGAAGTGGAAGCTCATTTCTTGGCCCCGTACAATGCTCCAGGCATTATCTCCTGTGCTCTTTGAAATGACTCTGGAAGTTATTTGGAAAATTCAATGAGTTGACTCTGTCTTCCATTCTCTGGCCTCAGTTACTCCCTGCGGTACCATTTCAAGCTTGGATAGACGTTGCCCCAACCCCAATCCACATGAACACGCCTTGTATGAGATGTGGTCAGTGGGTGTCCATTTCGGTTGCTTGGTTTTTGAGTGTTTTCATGTCTTCCATATCTTCACCACTGATCTGCCATCTGGAGGTGGTCTTAGTTCTTCAGAGTTTGCATTGTTGAGACCCAAGGTCTAGACCCTAGTTGTAGCAGCTCCTAAGTGCACTCAAAATGGAAAAAAAACCACACACACACACAAACAATTAAAATGACAGAAGCTTTTGGTTTAAGACTATTGCATTTTAGGAGGTTTTCAAATTGGAATTGTCATTTATCAGAACACAGGGTCGTATTTGCATCCAATTGCAAAGCCAGGGCTACCCAGACTTAAGCTTTCTTGATGACGATTTCAGTGACTTGGGAAGCAGGTACCAGTAAGGGGACAAAGGAACACTTGGGCAAAGACAGAGATAATTAGGGAACACTGCTCATTCTTTCATTCCATAAGAAGATATGAAATATCTTTTTTCCCTCTCTCCTTCACTCCATCCCTCCCTTCTTCCCTCCCCCTCTTCCTTCCATCCTTCTGTACTTTCTTCCTTTCACTGATATTTATTGAGGGCTTACTATGTGTCAGGTCCTCTGTGACGAGTGGAATGCTGTATTAATTCTAAGTGCTATGGGTGATACCTAAAAAAAAAGAGTTAAGGCACAACTCTAGTGGGCTAGAAGCTTGAAAGCAATTGCTGTAAAAGAGACAAACCCATATAAAACAGTTGGGAAACAACGACAAAGTAAAATTCAAGTAAATACATGGGGGTTATCTAGGTAGCAGGGAAAAGGTGTCGGCTGCACCAGCTCAGGAGTGACTCGCTTGAGGTCTTGGGAGGAGATGATTCAAATTTTCAAAGTTTTGAGTAAGGAGAGGTAGTAGGAGTGTGCCCCAGACCAAGAATCACATGAACATAGACTCACAGCAACGGTTCTCAGCCGGGGTAATTTTACCCCCCAGGGGCGTTTGGCAGTATCTAGAGACGACTTGGGGTTGTCACAACCGAGGACAGATGCTACTGGCTTCGAATGCATAGAGGCAGGGATGCTGCTAGACACCCTACAATACACAGGACAGCCCCCACAACAAAATGCCAACAGTTTCGAGGTTAAGAAATCCTGATCTACGAGGGTGAACGATCCAGCAATGTGATGGGTGTGCAACAGATCATCCAGAGAGATGGCTGGAGATGGATCCGTGGTGGGGGGCGGGAGTAGGGGGAGCGGGGCTTGAAAAAGACCCTAAAGTTTCGCTGGGCTCTTTAGGATCCAGTGCTATAGGTTCTTGACCAATCGGGAAACATAAGAAAATTGGTGCTGAAAACTTTGATGACAGTAGAAGCAAGGAGACAATTGCACCAACTCCAGCATGGGCTAAACAGTTCTTTCTGGGTGGGTGGCTCTGGAGACACATGCTGGAGAGAAAGAATTGACAGGATGTGAAGACTTGCTCCTGCCACATAAAGAAGGGAAAATACTCGTTAAAAAGTTCAGTTTCAGTACTTCAATGTGACAATGTCCTCAAGACCTAGCTTTGTCCTTGGGGCCTTAGGGACTTTGGCTGGCTTTTATAGTGTTGTTCTTTTTAAGAATGACACTATTTCATTCCATCTTGAGGAGAAAATG
The DNA here is from genome assembly GCF_057802395.1 of Ceratotherium simum simum. Classification (NCBI taxonomy): domain Eukaryota; kingdom Metazoa; phylum Chordata; class Mammalia; order Perissodactyla; family Rhinocerotidae; genus Ceratotherium; species Ceratotherium simum. The sequence continues at coordinate 53,336,578 of NC_141915.1, read as the reverse complement.
GCTCTTCTAATTAGTTTCTGACTTTTCTTAAACCTGAGGGAATCATTTCTCTTAGGCTTTCCGGACATGAGTGAATTTGCACTGTGGGCTTAAACCACTAGGCTTGTTTTTTAATACGCAAGTTTAAGGAAAAACAAAAACAAAAACAAAACAGAAAGTTCTCCCAGGAGAAAATCTGTTGTTTGAGTAAGGTTTTCTCCTGCATCTGATGCCCCTGTCACCCTACGCTCTTCCTTTAAAGCTTTCTGAGGATACCACCTCCTTTCCCCACGGCTACTCTCATGTCAGGTCCCTGGAGTGTTGATGGGCCAGTAAAGTCCACTTCTGGTTCCTGTTCTTCATTGTCCTAAGAGGAGTTTGTGCTGGCCTGGTGTGGAGTGTGTGTGCACGCGTGCATGTGTGTGCTTTGCTTCTGGGAACAGGGAAGGGCAAGACAGAAACAGATGGGCCCCCTGAGCTTCTCCTTGGCCTGAAAAATGAAAGGCGGAGAAAATTGTAATAAAAAACGGAAACAGCTGTGGCAGGGCCACAGCAGCTTGTGGGGTGGGTCCCAGCCCGAGGGGGGTTGCAGTCTGTCAAGATTCTGCTGCTAGGCGGGGTGGGCATCAACCAAAAACTGTGTCCTCGGCATAGATGTTGCCCACTCCATGGGTCATCACATGTACCCTCACCCTTCCTCCCCTCTTCACTCTCCAATGCGGACGGTAAGATGGAGAGTGAATGATTTTTTAATACATCTGACAAGGAGATTTGCAAATAGGCCCCCTCGCTGCTGCTGGTAGTTAACTGTCTGTGCAGTATGGCTGTTCTTTCTTCAATCTCGTATTAATTCCCCCAGTGTTGTTTAAACCTGTTTTTTGTCCGGCTCTTGGCACATGAAGTCAACAGCAGGTTAGCACGCCACATCATTTTTGTCGACAATTGACTAGGAAGATACACTGAATAAGCAGAAAAGACATTTAGTCATAATCATTGGCTCCCTGTCAAAAGCTATTGGAGTCTTTTTCCAGAGGGACTTTTGGGCTGGGTACCTCTGAGAAATCAAGAAAAGTGTGGCAACTTGGGGGAACAGTGTGGATACCGTATCAGAATAGACAGAGTTTCTGGGAAAGTGAGGAATTTGCCACCCATTACCCACCCACTGCCATCAATAATGAATGGTAGTCAGAGTTCAAGTTAAATCACTAAAATTGTAATAAAGTGTAACCTTACCACGTAGGGTTATCTAAATGCTAATCAAATGGAAGATGGCTCTACAAATCAGGATATTGGTTTTTTTTTCAGGTAATCAATCTGTTTATTGAGTTATCTTTGATTTTTCTTTTGGTATTTAAAAGCAATACATATTCAGAAGATGAATTTTAGAAACTAAGGCATTCCCGTCTATAAGCTTTTTATTCACTTAACTCCTTTGACTGTATTTAATCCAGGAACATAACTCTCCATAAACTATTAAAATCACTTGTTTAATGTGGGTGTGGGGTCTCTGTGTGCCACTAGCTCCTAGCGTTGACGCTGTCAGGCAGTAGATGAGCAAGCAGCATTTGTTGTTTCGATGAATGTGACCTCCCAAGCAATGTGGCTGAATAGAGCAGAGCCAGACAGTTCTTTCCGCACTATATGCCCACAAGGACCTTTTGATTAATAGCTTTGGGTGCTGGCCTCTAGCTGGACAGCTGAATTTCGTTTGGCCTCATGTCCATTGATCGGCTACTGCTCACCGCTGATTTCTGATACTCTTTTGGCTCAAGTTACTGTCCTGCCATCTTAATTTTAGTGTCTGGTATGAGGTGCAGGCTTGGTTTTGATAGTTAACCACTGAATCGAAATTATCAATAATACAGATGAAAATTGGGCATGAAGAGTCCTGGTGGGAATAGGGCATTGAGGAGCAGGGGCACTGGGGAGACTTAAAAATGCCATATCATTTTTTTTTTTTTTCAAATCCCAGAAAACAGCTGCAGGTGGAGAATAGGATGAATTTCAAGAATTCTCCATGGAGGCAGAGGTTCAGACAGGGGCCAGCTGGGTGATGAAATCAACTCAGAGGTCAGATGTGTGCTCATGTTCAGTGGAGGCTTCAGAAATTTCAGGGACTTTCAAAATTGGCTCTGGAGAGAGGCGGATCTGTTGACTGGGGAGACAGGGACTAAGGCATGATCATTCTGGGATTCAGGGGCCTCAAGCATTAGGGGAAATGAAGCTCCTTCCTCTATTCTGTTTTGGGGAACCCAAGAAGAGAAGCACCTCTTTTTTTTCTGAACCTATAGGGATGAAGCACACTTAGAATAGGAGCAGATCTTACCCTATCTAGGAGCTTTAAGCTATAAAGTGTGAAAGCCCCACAAACGTCATCTTTCCATAAGGTCCTTTATCTACATAGATGTGGGTCAGCTCCCCACAGGTCAGAGAATTTAGGGTAGTTTGAATAAGCACCATCTAGAAGTTCAGACGTTTATTTGGGCTTGAACATTTTTCTCCCTTATCCCAATTTCCTCCACCTCCCAAGCCGCCTGTGAGAGAGCAGAGCCGCCTATTCAACATGCCTGGATTCCCAGCCCTATTTGTCTCCTGGAGGGCCAGTACAATCGGCTCCCTCACAGTGCTTGGCACGCCCTATATGGATCTAGCTGGATTCATACAGTGCCGAGGCAGCTGCAAAAATGAAAAGTCGTAAGAAAAATGGATATCCAAACTCTTCCCACCCAAAGAAAGGAAATAAACCTCTGGGTTCCAAAAGAGCATAGGGGGTCGTCAGATCTGATGTCACATTAATTCTGTAATGCAAAACAGTGTGCGAGGGAATTACACAGGGCCAGGAAGGGGGTCATTGGAAATGCAAATTAAAAGCATGAGATACCATTTCATGCCCACAAAAATGTGTCAAGATTTTAAAATCTGACAACAAATGTTGGTATCGATGTAGAGGAACTGGAACTCTCTTACATTGCTTGTGGGAGCGTAAAATGATTTATGCACTTTGGAAAATGGTTTGGAAGTTTCTTACAAAGTTGAGTATTTATCCATTCTACGACACAGCAATAACACTTCTAGGTATTTTCCCGAGAAAGAATTATATTAGCTTTATTCACAATGGTCCCAAATTAGAAAAAATCCAAATGTCCATCAGCAGGAATATGGATAACCACATTGTTGTACAGTTATACAAGAAAAGAGTGAATGACTGATATGTGCAACATTGATGAATTTCATAGAACTTATGTTGAGCAAAACAAGTCAGATATAAATGGGTACATGTTGTATAATTCCATTTATATGAAATTCGAGAACTGGCAAATCTCATGTGTAGAAATCAGACCAGTGGTTGTCTGTGGGAGATGGAGACTGACTGAACGAGGGAATGAGGGAACCTCCTGGGGTGATTGTTACGTTCTCTAAATTGATTCCGGTGGTGGTTGCTCAGATGTATACATTTACTAAAAATTATAGAAGTATACAGTTAAGATCTATGTATTTCACTGTCTTTTTTTTTTTTTGTAATTTTTACCCAATAAAATAGGGAAGGGCAGAGTCAGAAAGTAGAAAGGAAATCTGTGAAGGATCCTTTTTAGAGAGTTGTTGCCACGCAACTTATTCTCTCTTCACTGAGGAGGTATGGTGGTGATATTCACTAACCCCAAGTTTAGCAAATAGGGCTTTAAAAGAGGTTCTTCACAAAGCTTTGAAATGAGTTCTTAGAGTTCAGATACACAGAGCACTGGTGCCTGCCTCAGAGTCCAGGTAACTTAGATGAGATGGGAGAAGTGGTGACTTCTCGCGGGTAAGTGATGTGCTTCCACTAACCCATTGTGGTCCCCTGGGAGAAAGAGCGAACATGGGGTCATCCTGGGTGCTGTGTAGCAGAGTCACCTGTGCGGGCAAGGAGACCTCACAGGAAGAGGCTCAAGGTGTTCTGAGCACGCTCAGAGGTGGGATAGGCACTCAGAGGTGGGATAGGAGTTGAAAACTACCCATCTGAATAGGAATGTATCTACCTAAGCCAAGACAGCTGCACAGATGAGAAGTTGTGAGAGTGCCCTAGGGGATAAAGGGTCAGCTCTGATCAAGGGACTGGCGCACCAGGGATACCAGCTTGAACCATCTACTAGGACCCGACAATGTGACACCATCCAGATAAACATCGCTTTTGCTTTCCTCTCCTCTCCCCTCCTGCTTGTCCCATCCCCTTCCCCTCTGTTGGGCACTAGCTGGTGGGAGAGCAGGCAGACAGGGGACATTCAGAAAAGGGTAGGACGACCTCTCTACCCCACTACAGGGTTCCATCCTGAAGCAATCTGAGTTGAGGAGTGGAAAAGATTTACTGTTAAGCCAGTTTAGGTGTTTCCTGGGATATGACCTTTCAATTACTTTCAATGAGATTTTTTTTAATTTTACATAACCAGAGAACTTTTTGTTTTCTGAGAATGTTGGGAAAAGTCACATTCTCATCCCCTCAAGCCCCCATCCCACCCCCAGTGATCTCTCAGGGCCAAAGAAGATCCCAGCTCCCTAATGAAGTCTAAAGAGACAGTAAAGGCAAAAATAGATTTGCATTTTGATCGCAACTCACATGGCATGCTTGTTTAGTATTATAGGGTACATGTCTATTCAAGTCCCCACTAAGCATTTCCAACTACGTTCCTATATTCTACAACTTGTTAAATGGCATCACCTCTCACCTTGTCACCAAAGATGGGACACAGAGGTTATCCTTGACTCCAAGTTCTTGTTCTACAACCTACTAATTCTCAAATCCTGCCGCTTCTCCCCCTTGAGTCTCCTCATAGCCATCCTCTTCTCTCCACTTTTATTGCCACTGTCTTGACCTTAGCTCAGGCTTCTATCTCTTCTGCAATGGACTAAACAAGAGACTCCTAAGTGGTTCCCTGTTCCTGGATTTTAGAGCACAATCAAAAGTCTGGGTTGGTGCAGGGGGATAATGCCATCTTTTTAGCACACAACTGTTCTTGTAATTACCCTGGTTAAAATCTTTCTCAAGTTCCCTATGATTCTACCCGGCTTTTCTCTCAACTAATTCTTTGCCATCTACCTACCCATATCCAATCCTAGTCACACTAAGCCAACTTGTAGCTGCCCCAAAGTGTGCACCTGCCTCATATCTCCATTTTCTTGCATAGTCCTTTCTCTGGGCCTGAAATATCTTCCCTCAGCTGCCAATCTCTGCTTCCTCCAGAAGGCTTTCTCTGCCTTCCGTCTTCTGTATTTTTATAGCAATCAGTGCACACCTCTAACTCAATACTGAATGCTATTGTTGATTTAATTACTTTACTTCCACTCTTTTTCCTGTGAACTCCTTATCTTGTTAGTTTTGGAGTCTCCAACTCCTACCTGGGCATAGTGAACACTCATCACATGTTCACTTTTGATATTTAATTACAGAATAATTGATAACTTTTTGCCTTTTCTCCCCTAATACTCAATTCCTGCTGAGGATCTAGGGGAATAAAAACAGCTTAATATATCAATGAATTCATGAGTAAATAGTTATTGAGCTCCTGTTGTGTGTCAAACACTTTCCTAAGTAGTGGAGATAAGTTGGGAATAAGACCAAGTTCAAAGCCTTAGCTGGAGGAGATGAACTCATAAATGACAAAGATAATTTCAGGAAGTGATAGTGTTACAAAAACAGACAGGACAATGGGAGAGTGACTGGGGCGACAGCAGTGTGGACCACTCGATCTAGATGGTCAGGTGAGGTCCCTTGGAGGAGAAGACATTTGAGCTGAGATCTGAAAGATGGAAAGGAGACAACAGGGATAATTCTGAAGAAAGGGTGCTTTAGGGCAAGGAAGTAGCAAGTGCAAAGGCCCTTAAATGGCAAAGAGCTTGATGGATTTGAGAATGAAAAAGAAGGCAGAGGGGTGGGGGCATAGGGAATAAGGAGGGTAATGGCCAGAGATGAGGTCACAGAACTAGGCAAATTCTGGACTGTGTGGAAAAGGGGTCAGCAAACCTTCTTCTGTGAATGGCCACCTAGTAAATATTTTAGGCTTTGCAGGCCAGGATCTCTGTTCCAACTACTCAATTCTGCTAGCATAGCAGGAAAGCAGCATACATGATATGTAAGCTAATGGGCATGACTGTGTTCTGATAAAACTTTATTTGCAATAATATGTGGTGGGCCAGATTTGGTCCATGGGCTATAGTTTACAAACCCCTGAAGTCAGGCATGGTATCCTATCTTAAAGAATTTGGATTTTATTCCAAGTGAATAGGTAGCCATTGGAATGTTTTGAAGGTGGTGGGGGTCATATGATTAGATTTTGCTTTAAAGAGATTCCCTGTAACATAATTTACAATATAAGAATTTATTCTCCCTTCTTCATTATGAACTCTCTTTCAAATTCTCTTTTGAAAACTGAGGACTCAGTTGGAGGGGGGCAGGTAGTGGGGCAGGAGGAGTCAATGATAGTTGTTTATGCTGTGTACTAGTTACGTGACTTTAGGTTAATTGCTCAATCTCTCTGAGCCTCAGTTTCCTTGTTAATAAAACTGTAATAATAACACCTGTCTCTAACAGTTATTAAATGAATTAAATGAGATCATGTATATGAAACATCTGTCGCAGGGCCTGGCAAATTAAGGGCTCAATGATGTAAATCCCTTTTCCTCTTTTTCCTTTCATTAAGCCTATAGATGTCACGCTCCAGGAAAGACAGAGGTAAATGTAACACTTGGTCATTAAGATCAAAAAATCAATTGCACGATTACAGGATAGGTGAGAAATTTCTCACCATAACATAACCAGGTGAGTCGGCTACTACAATAACAAATATAATTTTAATTTAAATTAATAGAAGCACAATTTCTGATTACAAAAGGGATGAATCTATTTGTATTCCATATTAGTCACACCATATTTAGAGTCCTGGAAATAATTCTGGGCATGCTAATTTGAGAGGAATGCTGGTAAGCAAAGTGCATTCAAAGAAGAACGACAAGTTATGGAAGGGTTTGGAAACCAGATCATATGTAAAATGTACGTATTGGAAATGTTTAACATGGCGGGAAGAAAACTTGAAAACTTTACAAATAGTTGAATGGCTATCATTTGGAAGAAAGACAAGGCTTACATTATATTGGTGTAGAGGTTGGTCCCCTTGGACCATTGGGTGGAAACTGCAGAGATAAGATTTTTTCACAATTAAAGATCTCCATAATAGGAGAAATGAGCTCTCAATCAATGTAAGCATTCTGGAAGAGACTGAGGAGTATTCATCAGCTGAGATGTTGTATAAGGATTTTTGCAATGAGAACACAAGCAAGCTAAAAGACCACCCACCATATCTTCCAAATTTATGATTCCATAGACCAGATCTCTAGAGATGAAGAGGCTCTCTTGGATACCAGGGACTGGATCCTTCTCTTGAGGTCTCTGGTAACAAGAGGATTGTGAGATACATGGACCTGTGGTTCATCAAGAGGTAGAGAGACCAACAGAGGGTTATTGTTGGGGGCCGGAGGTAATGACTAAGATAAAAACAGAGTGGGTCACTTTTATGTAAATTGGGTGAGAGTAAATTTCATGTCACTGAAAAATGGATGGAGATTAGGAGAGAAAAAAAGAAGTCAGGAGGTTCTCACTAAAATCATTCCCAAATCCATCAGTACTCTGTCCCTCTACCATCCTAGACTAGGCCACCATCATTTCTTGCCTGGATGGCTGCAGTAGCTTCCCAAGTGTCCCTAGACAGTGCTATTTTTTCCATAGCACGGGAACAAGAAAATGTCAGGGAGTACTATTTGTTTTTGCCTGCCTTCTCTACCCTGAAATATAAGCCCCGTGAGGGCAGGGACTATGTCTGTCTCGATCACTGCTGAATCCTGATCCACAGGAGATGCTCCATGAATGTTTATGGGGAGAGTGAGGAGTAGAAATCTTCCTAAAGCGAAACATGGCAGCGTGAAATCATGATAATTGGATTAAGTTTGATATAAAATCCTGAAATTTCAACGGATGTGTCTATCAGTAGCTTCAAGGTAATGTACATATTGCCCCGAATTTTGCTTGGTGGTCCTGAATGAATGCTAATCTGACATTGTCTGTTGTATTTGGTCTAAAAATAATTCTTCTTCAGATATCCAGAGTAAATGAGTTCTAGACTGTGAATGATGGAAAAGTAGTAGCCCAATCAGAGCCCAGCAAACTTTTTTCAGCTGCAAGAGTCAATGGGAAATCCTAGGAAAATAGAGAGGAGAGGTGGCATGAGAAAGGGAAAAAAAAGAAATGAGTAGAGAGAGGGAAATGAAGGAATGAGGAAGGACAGGTAACTAACATTTCATTTACCCTCTGTTATGCCCATGAGATAAGGCGTTTGAGAAATGAAAATCTTTTGAGTCTCAGAGGGATAAGAAAATTGTGTAAGGTCAGGCGGTAGAATGTTGTAGTAGAGATTCCCAATAACACGTTCTGCGATTGCCATCAGGCCCATGGATACAATGAAAGGTTGGTATTTATTAAGCACCTGCTATGTGTCAGGCACTGTTGAGAACAGAAAGAAAAGCATCTTGCTTGCAGCCTCTGATGTCATGATTTGCTGTCCAACAGCTATGGTCATGGGCACACCCAGGTTTTGTGGGGCCTGAAGCTTACACAGTTATTTGGGGAGCGGGGGGAGTGGGTGCTCTTTAAGGAAAAGAATATAAATTTTAAAAATATGAGATTACATATAGGGCCTTAAAAGGTGCCTGTGCCAGCGACGAGTCCTGAAGCTTAAGCTTTTTTAGCGTTCTGGTAAGTCCATCTCTGGCTATAGCAATAGTTCGTCAATTAATTTAATTTAAAAAGTGCCACAGTGATGCCTCAAAAATGTTCATTTTGGAAATCAGGAGAAAGGATGGTATAAGGTGGAGTGGGGTTGAGAAAGTCAAACACATGGCTTAAATTAATCCACAAGTTTCATTTTAATAATAGCCCCAAAAGACTGATTCTAAATGAGTTTTTAAATTCCCTTTTGTTAAAAAATTCCCTTTTTGTTAAAATAGTAAAAAAAAGAATGTTTTATTTTGTGCAAATAAACAAATAACCCTGGATCTAAACACAAGCTTTTTCCGGTCTGGAGGACTCTTTCCTAGGTTTCCAATAAATGTCTTGTTGTCAGGGGGATAAGCTCTGTGTTTCGGGATTTAGAATAAAAATACCTCTAAAATATTTTCTAATCTGGTGATATTGGGCTTTGACGAGATCTGGTGGATGGGAGTGAGTGGATTCAGAGGCATTCTCTCTCTGTAGGAATCCTGTAAGATCAGGAGATTTGGATGCAGTCAATTTCGTCTGCTCCTTGCTAAAAACTGCTCTATTAACAACCCTGTTACATGAGAGAGGGATTATAAACATTCTTAACCAAAGGGGAAACTGAGGCACAGGACAGTTAAACAACTTGCCCCAGATCACCTAGCAAGTTTATGTTCGAACAGAACATTCTGTCTCTAAGAAGGTCTGTCAAAGGTCACATATTGAGGAAAAAAGAATATTTCCAGGAAAAGAGAGAACAATCTAGCAAACAGTCTAGATTTGGTAGGGAAAGGGGTAGTCATGATGGGATGGTATGTGTTGATTTTAATACACTAAGGGATTTAGACGAATAAGGGTGGGCAAGAATTAGTGAACACCACGGAGATTTTTAAAAAGGACTGTGTGAGTGTTGGCAAGGAGAAAAAAAATTGAGATTTTGTAAGAATGGAAGATAGACTCCGGGCCTAAGTGAACAGGACGCTCTGGCACAAACAAGGAACAGAATCTGATGTCTAGGGGGGCGGGGGTAGGATTTGCACAGCACTCCACAGATCACAGACCCTCAATCAATGTTTGTTGAAGGAATTTGCAGAGGAGGCAGAGGACTAACGTTGCCTCGATTCGATAACTACCATTTTCCTGGTTGCCATGATCCTGGCGCGGGACGCAAGCCAGGAATCCAATAAGCAGAAACAGACAATGTGAGGTAATACCAGAGAGTTTGGATGCTGGTTAAGACTCAGCGACACGGGCCCAGTAGTCAAACCAGCCTGAGGTGAGAGAGGAGACTTGTCTCCTTAAAGACACTTTCCCAATCAGCTGGGGGTGGGGTGTCTCTGCGTGGGGGTGGGAGGGAAGGAGTGATTTCATCTGTTTAATGAAAAATGACCTGAACAGTTCTCTGATCCTGGAAACTCCCCATGTAACTGAGGCCAAGGAAAACAGGATTAGGTCTTATTACTTCTATGACGGCTTTGCATCTTCGCAGAATGAGTTAAACTGCAGGGAAGAGAAAAATCAGGGAACCTCATTCCATTGTCCCTGCAGAGAAACCTGACAGGCTCTGAATCATGTAATGGGTTAATGGACAGACTTCCCTCTGGTCCTCTTCGGACCCTGTTTTGTTTAGGCTTTCTTTGCCTTTTAAATGGACACCCCAAGTTTTGGTATGTGTTCACGATAACAGAAAGTTTGCTCTATTAAACTCAGACAAGGAAGTCACTCCCTTTGGCATTCTATCTCCTGACAAGCTACTGATTTCAGGGCTAGTCCTCCCTTCTGACTTCCACAAGGGAACAGCTTTTGCCCTGAAGCATGAGGGTGTTAAAATCACAGCAAACATTTTGCCAGAGCCGGCAACTGCTGACATGTAATTCTCTACGTGACCAAATGGGGTGGCACTTTTCGAGATTTTTCTGCTTCGATTTTTGGGGACATACAGTCTTTTCCTCGGTGCCTATTTTAAGATCGCCAAAAATGTACATAAAAAATGACAACACAGTGATCAGCATGTAACAATCTCTTGTGCCCAATACTTCAAATCATCCTTTTAACAGGAAAATGGGGTGAATAAGTCCATAGACCGTTTTCTTTTTAATGCAATGTATATTTATTGTAAACAATAATATACAAAAAAAAGGAAGAAAGAAAAAAAAAGGAAAGATAAGTTTCACAGAGAGAACAAAAGGTTTGGAGGGAAACGAGCGAAACGAACAAAACACAAACACAAACCAAACCTTACCTAAAGACAAAATATGACTTAAATGCCAGGTTTCTTAAGTTACAGAAATTTTTTTTTAAAAGATCTGCTTTTATACAGAAATTGAAAGATGCCATATTATAAGAGTGCTTTAAGATTTTATTCTACTGACTTCTAAAACTGTTAATATATCTTTTTTTAAATAAAAAAAAAAGTTTGCTGTCTTTTTTAAAAAGCAATCCTCAAACTCTCCAGCCACAGAAGTAATTAAGAATTAAGGTCTGTCAGTGGGCTGATTCCCTCCCCCTTCCTCCCTCTCTAGAGAACATGCAGGGGAATACTGATGACACAGGCTTGCATTGTTTTGTGTCACAACACACACACACACACACCATTTAAGCAGCCCAAAGATCTGTGGCAGAAAACACTGCAAATGACTCAGTGATACACTACATTTGCAACCTCTCATTTGTACAAAAAGAGAAATAAGTTTCCAGTTTGTTTTCAACAAAAACAATAAAGGAGAAAAAAGGACAGACAAAAAGGTATTTATACAAATCTAGGACAAGGAATCCAAAGAAACTTGCTTTTAATAATAAAAAAAGATTAAAGAGATAAATAAAAAAAAAAAACTGGTTACAGTTAAGAACATAATTTAACAACAGATGACCATACCCTTTGAGGAAGGCTCCAACAACCTATTTTAAAGAAGGTAAATTAAAAAAAAAAAAAGGAAGATTTTTTTTTTATTTAAAACCTCTCCTTGCAAAATAAATAATTTTAGCACGTGGAATGTCTTGAAGGTTAACTGCTGGTGTTCAGAGAGGCACAGGTGACAGTGGGAGAGGACTTGAGCATCTATGTTCCACAAGGCACCCAGGCAGGCAACCAGGGGGCAGTGTGCTGGGGCACTTACTGGCTGCTGAAACATCCCCCCCCCATTTCTTCTCCTCTGCTTGCCTTCTGCTGCTTTCTTAAGATTGCAGTGAACAAGCAAATGCAGGAGGAAATACACTAAAAGAGAGCGCAAGTATTTTCCAGCAGCATGGTTTTAAGGCTCAAGGTGTTTTTCTCTTGTTTAAAAAATATATATGTGATAAAGCTTACCAAATGCTTCTCTAGACTATTTTTACTTCCATAGTTGCAAAATAAGGCCTTTACTTTTCTTTCTAAGGCAGCTCCTCCTTGAATCAGAAAGCCTGAGGAATTAAGCAAAGCTAACCCCCAAAACTGATCACATAACACAAATCTGTGTTTTTTACGTTAATACAACAACACACATACTTTTTTTGTTTTTTTTTTTTTGTAAGAGAAAGCAAATCTGTACAAAAATACTCTGGTTGCAAGAAAAGCTAGGGCACGCTGTTCAACTAAGTAGTTTAGCTGTTGGAAAAATAAGAGCATTTAATTTTTTTATCTAAAAATATGTATAAATCCCCTCAAAATGGTAATGAATCATACACAGTACATACTAAAAATATTTAAAATAGAGAATATTCCTCACAGAGGACTTTTTTCTTTAATTACTGCTAAAAAATAATTACAAAGTCCAAACAGGCAGAGAGATTGAGCAAACTGGTCACACGATTCTCCATCATCCTCCATGCTTGCTTTGAAGAAGGTTTTCAAGTCCAGTTTCTTGTCGATTCTGCGGGTCCATCTCGCCAAGACTGGCCTGGCCACTGATTCGCAACAAGGTGGTAATGCGTTTGGATCGCTAATGTTTCTGTTTTGGAATTCGGGTACGAGTTGCCTTTAGCTTCAACGTCATTAAGGAATAAGAAAAAAAAAACGTCCAAAGGAAATTCTGGTTGGTTATTTATTTCTTCGGTTATTTTTATGATCATCACGGCCATCATCACGCTTTGTCTAAGGTCTCCTCAAGGTCTGGTGAGCTGTGTGTAGACGGGCTGTTCCCAGTGCTGGGGGCTGTGGGTCTGCGGGATGGAAGGGACCCCGGAGGTGTCGGCGATGGGGGTGTACATGGGCCGCTGCGCGGGGTTCATGTAGGTGAACGTGGAGTAGAGGCCGGAGCCCTGGCCCGCCGCGTGGCTGTAGTAGGAGCCGGAGTTCTGGTGGTCTGTGTAGTCGTACTGCGAGCGGGTGATGGGCGGGTAGGAGGGGCTGTAGTGCGGGAGGTTGAAGGGGCTGTAGGCGATCTGCTGCGGCGAGTGCTGCTGCTGCTCGCTGTAGTGGCTGGGACTCAGCTGCTCCGTCTTGATGTGCGTTCGCTGGGACTGCCCCGGCTCGCTGCTCAGCGTGGTCAGCGTGTGCGCCTGCTGCTGCTGCGGGGGCGGCGGCTGCTGGGGCTGCGGCGCCTGCTGCTGCTGCGGGGGCGCCTGCGGGGCCTGTGGGGCCTGCGGGGGCTGCTGCGGGGGCGGCGGCGGCGCCTGCTGCTTGGACATCCACACGTGGCCCGCGCCCGCGGGGGTCGCCGCCGTGCTGCTGATGCCGTAGCTGCCCGTGTAGGTGACCTGGCCATGCGTGGCCGGCACCCCCGGGTGGCCATTGGGCGGCAGGTACTGGTCAAACTCGTTGACGTCGAAGGTCTCGATGTTGGAGATGACGTCGCTGCTCAGCTCGCCGATGTCCACGTCGCGGAAGTCGATGGGGGGCTGTCTGCCCCCCTCTGGCAGGGGGCGCCCCTCTCGCTTCAGGTCAGCCTTGCCGGGCTGCACGTCGGTTTTGGGGGTGGTGGGTGGCGTCGGTGGGCCCTGGGATTGCCCTGCAGGCAATAAAAGAGGAAGAGGCATAGGAAAATCAACACGGGTTCTGCAAAGGCCCTCGTCTTAGGAACCCTCCTGGGACCCTCCCTCCCTGCTTAAAGCCTTAAGGCCCCGCATCCGCGCGGGAGGCGCGCTGCACCGGAGATAAGTCGCGGAATGATTAACCCGCCGGTACACACTCGGCAGTCTCCTTTTATCAGGGAAGGGTCTGAGGTCCATAGGGTCCGGAAGACCAAATTGCTACTTGTAGAAGAGCCCTGTGTGTGTTTTTGGGGTGCGGGGGCAAAGAAAAGAAGGGAGAAGTCCTGTAAAGCTGTAAAGGCATTTTACCTTGCAATAAAAGTTAACCTGCTAGGATGCAGGGATTGAGTTCGGTGTGTGCGCGCGTGTGTGTTCGGGGGCTTCGTGGGGCCCTGGGCAGGGACGGGAGAGGGATTAGGCATAGGGAGTAGTGTTTCCCTCCCGGGGAGCGCCAAGTCCCTAAGCAGAGTCTACTAGGTGGAAGCCTGGGGGCCTGCCAGGCGGACCGCGGTGACCGGGCTCGGGTGGGAGGGGGGATGGCTCGGCCTGGGGGCCGTGGAGGGACTCACCCGAGTGCTCGCCGGGGGAGTGCACCTCGCTCATGCCGGAGGAGGAGTGCGGCGAGTCGGCCTGCAGCGCCTTGAAGATGGCGTTGGGGGAGATATGCGTCTGCTCCGTGGCCTCCTCGGCCTCCGCCTGGCCGTTCTTCACCGACTTCCTCCGCCGCGGCTGGTACTTGTAATCCGGGTGGTCTTTCTTGTGCTGCACGCGCAGCCGCTCCGCCTCCTCCACGAAGGGACGCTTCTCGCTCTCGTTCAGCAATCTGGGGGCGGGGAGGGGGCGCAGAGAAAAAGAGAGAGCGGGTCTGTGAAACCGGCTAAGCTGTCAGGTCGGTGGGAGGGGGAGGTGACCCCGACCACTCGGCTTCTTCACACACAAACCGTTTCCACCCTCCTCCCTGCTTTCCAGCCACTGCCTCAGCTCAGAACTTTTCTTAAAAAAAAAAAAAAGAAAAAAGTAAAAAAAAAAATAAATAAATAAATCTCGGTTCTTTTAGTCCGATCTGAGCGGTCACTCCCCGCCCCGCCCTCTCCCCTTCCCTTCTATTTTGGAAACCCTGGAGATGAAAATAGCTCTCCGCTGCTCTCTCTCTAAATGCCTCTGCTACCGGAGTTATATACCCCCACCGCCCCAACATCCTTTAAAAACTTTCCAAAAAAACCCCTTAATCTGCAAGGAGCTCCTCCCCCCCCCCCCACACACACATTGCGCCCACCTATTTCCAGCAGCCTCCCTTCTTCCCTCCCCCCCATTCCTGCCACGGGGCTCCTCTAGCCTCAGTTTCTCCCCCCACCCTCCATCCCATCTCCTTGGGTGTGGGGCTGCACAAGAGAGCGCAGTTCCAGGGAGGGAGGGAGAGGCAACTTTACTTTCTACCCCAACCCCCGACTTGGGATTGAACTTCACAGCGACGGAAGATCCGGCTGGCAGCCCCCTCCCATCGTGTCTCCCACAAGCCTTCTCCCACCCTCTGGTTATCTCTCCCCCCACCAGCCCCCACTTTCCCCGAGAGCAATCCGAGAACTCTGTCAAACTCTGAGCCAAGTTACACCTCGTCCCCACTCCCCCCCGCCCCACCCAGCCTGCTCCGGGACCGGCAACTCCCTCCTGCTGGGAGGCGGGGCGCGGAGAGACTGTCCCGGCCAGCACCCCCGCCGCCGCGGAGCCCACCCTGCGGCGCAGGCCCTACCTCCAGAGCTTGCCCAGAGTCTTGCTGAGCTCGGCGTTGTGCAGGTGCGGGTACTGGTCGGCGAGCTTCCTGCGCGCCGCCTGCGCCCACACCATGAAGGCGTTCATGGGCCGCTTGACGTGAGGCTTGTTCTTGCTCGAGCCGTTGACGCGCACCGGCATGGGTACCAGCGTCCAGTCGTAGCCCTTGAGCACCTGGCTGACGGCCTCGCGGATGCACACGGGGAACTTGTCCTCCTCGCTCTCCTTCTTCAGGTCCGGCTCGCCCTTAGGGAACGTGTTCTCCTGGGGCCGCGTGTTCTCCGTGTCGGAGCCGGAGCCCGAAGGGCAGGGCGAGCCCGCCGAGTCCTCGGACATGGTGGGGCTGGGGGCGCCGGACAGGCCCTTCTCCTGCTCGTCGGTCATCTTCATGAAGGGGTCCAGGAGATTCATACGCGGGCCCGGGGCAGGGGTCGGGTGGCCGGGAAAGGCGAGAAGCCGCGGCGGCTCGGGGACTCGAGGCGCGGGCTCCTCTCCCCTCGGCTGCCCGGACGCGGAGCGAGCGGCTCCCGGGGAGCCTGGAGCGTCACCCGGCTGCGGCGGCGAGCACTTAGGAGGGCGCGGGGTGGCCAGCCCGCCGCTGCCCGCTCCAAGTGGGGGAAGGCGAGTTGGAGAGGAGGAGGAGGGGAAGAAAGAGAGCAAAAACGGGGGCGCTTGCACCCCTTCTCTTCTCCTCCTGCAAAGAAAAGTTCCTGGGATGAAACTGGCAAGTCGCGGCACCACTGAAGTTTCCAGTGAGTTTCAAGCTCCGCTCTCCAACTCCCAGCCCAGCGGCTCTTTAATAAATACTCCCCCTCACCTTAGAGACGTCCAGCCTATCACAGAACGGCATTTCAGGGGCTGGCAGGCAGCTGATTGGATACCATTTTGGGGGGAGGAGGAGTGTGGCGCTGGGCTGGGTGACGAGAAGGGAGGGGAGGAGCCGGGAGGGGAGGGCTGCCGCGGCTCCGGCGGGTGGGGGTGGGGGGTGCTGCGGGGAAGGCGGGGGACCCGGGACGTCCAAGTGTGTAAGTTTGCCGTACTCTCGTAATGTCAGAATTTTGGTGCCGTCTCCTCGCAAATCTTTGCGTGTGTGTGTGTGTGTGTGTGTGTGTGTCTAGACTAGGATCCACTCCCACCCCCGAGCAGTTCTTTCCACTGCTTTCTCCGCGGTACCGGAGGCTGAGCTGGAGTTTGCAGTACGGGAAAAGCAGTCGCTTCTTAGTGCGTAGCCCAGTTTACGCGCCTGGAGCCTGCCTCCTCCGAAAGTGCTTAGAAATGGTCTTTTGAAGCAAATGTTTTGGTGACTCAACGCCCGCTGTTCCTCTGTAATAATCCATATAAATAGATTAACATGCTCTGGTTCGCCAGGGCTGGTGCGGCTGGTCGGGATTCTGCTGCGCTCTTGCAAAGGGAATCAATGAAAACCAAGCTAAGTCCCGGAGAAGGCTGGCGGCGGCGGCGACGCCGCGGCCCCGCGCTCGCAGGAGCCGTCCCGCGCCGCACCGACCTTGAACTCTGACAAGTCCTTCTCCAGCCCCCCAAGCCCCCACCTCGCGAAGCTCCTCAGTGACAGGGCAGCTGCTCTGACGTTCTGCTCTTCACCTCCCGGCCAAGTCAGAACGTCTGCAGAGTTGCCACTGGAAAGAGTTTGCAGACTGCTCTGGCTTTGAGAGGTCGAACTTTGCGACTGTGGCAGTCCCGGGCCGCGAGGCTGAGGCCGGTCACTTGGTCTGTAAAAGGCCAAACCAATGGGCACCACCGCAGACAAAACACACCACTTTGGTGGAGTCGTGCTGCTCGCCTGCTTTCGCTCTCCTTCACAAAACACCTGGAGGGGTGAAGCGCCTGTCGTCCTGACTTGAATCGGGTCCTTTTCTGACTCGCAGACGGCTGGGAGTTCTGGGGGAGGGGGTGGGGGTGTCTCTGATATATTCAAGCGTGATTTGAGCACATCCTTTAGTGTTTACACTAACTGCTTAGAACCTGGTGGGGTATCCGTTCTGGGAGAGAAGAAAAATCTTAGTTGCCTGCGGGTTACGTGTCTTCAGAATCACAAATAAACGCACAAGTGTGGAAAACTCTTAATTGTAAACTCCCCCCTTGCTGGCTTTCGCAAATGTTCGCCTCGAATTCAGTGTTATTGTGAATCGGCCCGCAACATATCAAAGACTTGTTTATTTCTGATTTGCAAATTGCTGTCGCTATTACAAGATTTAAAAGAATGTTTTCCTTGAAAAATTTTTAAAAATCTCGTTTTCTCTCCTTTTCTTCCTAAGAAGTAGACATTTCTTATAGGAAATGGAACTCTTCAGAAGGTAGTAAGTTACAACCCTGTTGAGCAGTATTTACTTTTTAAACGAACGTAACCCACAGTGGATGTCTTTAGTACCCTATAGCTTGTTTACGAGTTAGAGACCTCCATACAATAGCCTCGTATTCATGGCTCCGCGAATACGCTCGAAAGTGTAAGAACAACTTTATCCTTTCTTGGGAGAAAAAAGTCCCGCGTAGTATGGACTGATTTCTGTGTCCTCAGAAGGGGACACTTGTGAGTATAATTGTGTGATTCGAAGACACCTGACCCAGGAGGAGACTCAGAGACCAGAACTTCGAGCAGAAGTTTTAACCAGGGCGTCTGTATTTAGTTGCATTTTGTTGGAATTCCCATGTTTACTGGCATAAAGGCGGTGAAGACGACTGTGGCTTTAAGATATTTTGGAATATTTCACTAAATATTTGTCAAGATAAATACGTACCTACATAAATATATTTTAATATAATTATGTAATAGGAAATAGGTACTGTACGGTATTTTAAATCATAAGCTACGGTGCTCTACACATTTTCTCTTCGTTTGATGCACGCATTTTGTATTCTTGTATCTTTTTGAAAACTTAACGATACTTAAAAAATAGACTGCAATATTCAGCTGTATCCAGAGGGGGCGCCAAAAGCCCAGAAACAGTCTAGCAGAGAAAGACAGTGCAGGAAAACTTGGATGGGTGGTGGTGGTGGAGGGGGACAGCATATTCTACTCGATCAGGACTGCTTTGCTGCTGAGATTTATCTCTACAGGAATTCCTAAGCGGTATTCCCTCCTGTGTGGATCCATCTCTGGGCAGCCCAGTTAGGGGAACTTGGGAGGTGTGTGTCTGTAGGGGACCGGGCAAAAAGAGAGCGTTCAAAATGCCTAACGTTTCTATTCTGCACACAACGGGGAGATGGAGACCACGAGAAGGACTCCCATCTCCAAGGTGCCAAGCGTTGCCCTCTGCTCGGTATGCCAGGACCAGGCCAAGTCTGATGCATGGGCACCATCAATTAGCCAGTGGGGCAGTCTTGTATTTCTGCAGGGGCCTCCCTGTGCCAACTCCCCCATCCCTATTCGGGGGCTCGGTTTGCTCCGGTGTGACTTTTTCGGGTCGCCCCTGACCTCTCGTCCCTGCCCCGGGAAGACGCTGGCAGTCCCCGACCAGAGGACCTGAGTCAGAGAGAGCCAGAGGGAAAGAAACCGGTTCTCAGTGTTCGGGTTACAGATTGGGAAACTGAGGCTGTTGGCCCAGTTTTAGCCGGAGCATTCTGCCAAAAGCTAAATGCGCCGGGATCCTCAGTCTGGTGAGGCTGAGGAAGAGAAAGGGCACAGGTCAAGAAAAGGGGCAGGCCATGGATGGCGCTTCACGTGCACGCGACGCGCACTCGGGTCCGCGTTCTTGAGCAAGCGCCGCAAGGTCTGCCGCCGGGAGCGGAGACACGGAGGTGCGAGCGGTTCCCACCCGGACCTCGGGAAGCTGAGGTCTGGGATCCCCCCAGTCTCTCTCCTTCGGCGTCCGGGGCAGGCGCCGGGCTCCACTTCCCCAGTCGGGGCCGCCAATCTCCCTCCGCGTCTACACGGGAGCCCAGGCAGGAGCCCAGGGTTGCTGGCGCAAAGCGAGTTTCGTGGGCTCTGTGGGGCGGCGCAAACACGCAGTGCACGCCGTTTTCCGTCTCGGGATGGGGGTGGGCGCTGTGGGCAGATGGGGTTCCCTTTACCTGAGGAATTAAGGACCATAACCTCCCTCGCCAACAATTCCTTAGCAAACGTCCAAATCCGTTTTCAGCAGCGATGCTTGTCCTAGAAGAATTTGTTTGGGGCGAGCAGCAGCGTCTCCCATCAACCCCGGGCAATGTTTTCTAGAGAGGTGCTCAGGGAAGGGGATACCCATTCTCTCTGCCAGTTCTCCGGGACCGATTCCCTTGAGGTAAAAGACCCCAGTCCCTGGCGGGACCCCAGCTCCCCGCGCCCTCCGCTCCCAGCCGCTCCTCGGTAATTAGTACTTTTCACCGGGCGGGGAGCGTGTTTGCCGGTCGCTCTTTACGCGGGACACCAGTTCCCTCTAGAAAGGAGCGGCAGGTAAACCCGAGTCTCCGGACAGGCGTTGGGCTGGACAGCAACGGCAGAAGAAGGGGGCAAGTACCAGATAGCTTCGTAGGTGCGCAATAAATATCTGTTGACCCACCGGGTAAATGTGACCTTTGGACATTTCGCCCGAGTGCATGCATGTCCCATCACAGGCCTCCAGACCTCCCGGCCACACGTTCCCTAAACGCATGTGACTGCGTAGTCCTACGTGTATATTTCTTCCCAAACGGGCGCCGTACTTTGGGAGATTATCTGACGTGTGTCATCTAGGACTGTATAATCCTGGCACCCCCTAAAACTGCAGGCCAATGGGAGCATTTCAGGTTTTTTTTTTCCTTTTCTGTTTTCGAAGAGAAAGAGAGATGAGGTGGACAGCCAGTGTAGGGTGAGGGAGGCGTGAAGCGTCAATGTGCTCCCGAGTGACCCGGCCGGCCGGGTCGTGGGGTAGCGGGCGGCTGTAACCCAGCGGGGCGCCCGGGGGGTGCGGACCGCGGCCAAAGCAAGAGGCTGGACGCCTGGCTTGTCGTGGACTGGCTGACTATCTGACGGGAAAAGGAGGGATGGGAGTGGGAAGTCCCAGCCCAAAGGGACTGTACTTCCAAAGGGAGTGTGCTTTTTTTTTTTTTTATCCTTCCTTTCCCGAAAATACCTGTCTTTAGTCAAGCTACAAGGGAGCCGCGCGTCATTCGGGTTCCCTCAGTACATCCCTAGAACGGCCTGCAGGAAATTTCCTACGCCAAATTTTCTTTTTTCTTTTTCCCTCCTCAATTTTCCTCTCTTAAAAATCTTTCAGGCAATTTCAGCTGAAGGTGCTTTTGCCTTGCTGATTTATTAAAAACACAAACAGGATAAGCGCTCCACGCAGCCGCGCCTCCCTTGCAGCCGACTCCACAGGGCCGGGGGCTCACACCAGCCGGGAGAGCTTCCTCCGCAGATCGCGGATTCGCACCTGCACCGCCTACCCCTATCCCAGCACCTTTCGGTTTCGGCGTGTTCAGTCCAGGGAGGACACTGAAAGAAAAGAGCTGGGATTCCCAGGAGGATTTTGTATATAATTCCCCGAGGGGAGGGTGGGCACTATAGCGATAACTTCATCTCAGCCTGCAGGGACTCCAAGCGGCTGCTCCCTCTAAGATGTTCTGTTGGGTGGGTGATTATTTCGGATCTTTATTAATCGGGGGAAATGTCTCCATCAAACCGTGGAAAAGGAGAAATGCTATTTATATACGATTCCGAAGGTAACTGTTTGAATTAGAGACGAATTCTCTGTGTCTTTCTCGGAATCCTTTTCTATCTCAGCACGACCTGGGAGGCCCCAGGGCAGAGCGCATCTTTCGGTTCCTCGAACATATGGATTCTTGGGGCCAAACCGGGCGTCCTTTCTGCTGCGAGTTGGGCTCCGCTTTGGAGCGGCGTGAGCGAGGCTCCAGGGCAGAGGCGCGCAGCCTGGTCGCCTGCCTACTGGTCGGAGCTTCAGCGGCAGCGCGTTCTGCCCAGAGGGCCCCAGGGAGGGCCAGGGTCCTCGGGTCAGCTCCCAACCTTCGACTTTCCGCGAGAGTGACGTCTTAAGCCTGGGGGCTTTGGCCACAGAGGGTTCTCGGAGCTGTGACGTCACAATAATTGCAGGGGGTAGGCGGACCCAGAGCATTGACAGGGCCCGCAAGGATCGGGGGCCCGCTGGGCTTCCCGCCTTGTCATTGTTTATTGCAAATTAATTTCGTGGTGCGCGTCGCTGTTTGCAAGCCGGCAGGAGAGACAGGCAGCGATTACCCAATTCGATCCCGGGTTTGTTTGAAGGGAGAAGCAAGGGGTGCCCCTGGGTCTCTCCCAGCCTCGAAGAGAATAGACAGATCAGGGGTTTTGAGAAAGCAGTTTTTTCCTTTGCTTTCTTTTTCTTTTTTTCCTTCTCTCTATGACATTTTTCTTCCAAAGCCCTTTCACTGATGTAAAAGAAATAAGTGGACTCCTAAATGTCTTTTTTCCCCTGCCCCCACTCCTCCCTATTTTTTTAGTGGGGGGATGAGTGTGAAATTTGGCCTGGCATAGACGAGAGGGACATTTTTTTGTCCCTCTCTTAAATCATTAAGACCCAGAAAATCTCATAATGTCCCTGTCACTATCTTTAGGACAAAATGTGTCTACATCCCACGGAAAAGGGCACATTGTTTTCTTTCATACTGAGCCCTAGGACTGGAACCTGCTTCTCCACCAATCTCCAAGTTGGCTGAAGGATGAGGGAAGGCCCAACAGCACAGAGTAGACAGCACCTGGCTGGTCGCAGAAACTGCTTCCCTTTGGCGTGCCCCTAAAACTCAAAAAAACGGTCAGTTTCCATTGGCAGAAGAGGACTGTCTTTGTAGCCTCATCTGCCTTAATATCCATGTGCAAAGCAGAGACAAATAAGCAGTTACTGATATAATTTGGGGGTAGGGTTACCATAGATTCCAATATCAGGGCATTTATTATTCTTCAAAACAGAGATATAGTCTTAGAGGGCCCTAAATGTGGCATCTTTCCCTTAAATACTCACTTTCTTGGAATGATGGAGATATTTCGCAGGTGGAGATGTTTTCCTCAGCAGCTAGGAGAAAAGGTGGTGTCTGACGGAGGGTTGGTATCCCTGGAAGGAGAGGAAGGCAAGGCGGGTGGTCTTGGCTCAGACACTCTACCCCGGAGTTCACCCCACACCTCCAGGGTCCATTTCCTCCCAGGGGCCTGGCCCCAGAGTCTCCTGAAGGAGCCCAAATCCAGCTTTCGTTTGACCTCAACTGTATTAAACGCACGAGGTATCGTGGGCAGCAAACCAGGTGCTTAGAAATTTGCAAGACATGGACGACCACAGAAGGCTGTGCAGGACCTGGGGGAGCGGGGTCCATAGGTCTGCGTGTTGGCTCTAGGACCCTAGATGATGGAGTAGAGTTCTGGGTAGAGGAAGTACAAGGCAGTGGAGAGGTCTCGCCCTCTCCATCCTGTCGTTCCCTGACATTCTTTCTCTTGTCGTTTCTCTCCTAGTTAGCCCAACATTAATCATTCTCAGCCTCCACGTAAATCAGTTCAGCAAATATCACTTGAGGGCTTACTATGTGCCTGAACACCCAAAGGGGACAAGATTGGGTCCCTATTGTCTCTATGTCTGGTTCCCGGCAGAATTCTGTCTGTCCACCCATACCCTGCTTTGCCCTCTGGGCTCACTGAGACCCTCTTGCTTTGCCTCTGTGATGGATTTTCTCTTTCCTTGCTCTGAAAGAATGCATGGGTCACAGAGAGCTGCCTCCTGTCCTTGCCGCTCCATCAGTGTGCTGAGGGGAAGGCAAAGCATGGGGAGAAGTGGTCCCCAGCTCCAGGCTCAGTGTCAGATTTCTTTCCATCTCTTTCCTCTTGGCCCCAGAAGTCACCTCTTCTTCTATCCCTGGTGAGGCTGTGCTGCTCTTTGCCTGAGCCATCATCCTCCCCTGCCCCCCTCTTGGTCCAAGCCCAGAAATGCCTTGTAGTGTGTGGTACACTTCACTCTCTCTTTGGGGGACATCTGCCAACCAGCACAGTGGTGATGACAGTTTCCAGATGATTTTCCAGGAGCAAAGAAATCTTCTGGGGGAGGAGAAAGTGGCATTGGCCAAACGCTGAGTGGGCTGAACATCGTGGTTCCGGAAGAGGCCCTGGGAGGTGGGGTTTTGTGGGGCTCCAAGATTTCTTTTTCCCCTTTAGATTCTGCCTAAAGCAAAAGTCACTAATTGCTTTTTATTTTCCTGGCACTTAGGAGGCTGTCTTGACTCTGACTTGCCTCCAGGAACTTAGGTCAGAGGAAAGCAGGGCTTCAGGGTGACATTGGTTGGGGGCATTTGCCTCCAAGCGCACCTTCCTCAGGTGAGCTGGCCTGCGGCCTGCTTCAGCCAACTCTGAGGTTAGTGTTGTTAGCCAAGAGGACTGGATGGGTTAGGCAGAGGATGGAATGAACACTCACCCACCCCCTTCCTTTGTTCCTGGGCTTCCCCTGCCCAACTTCGCTTCTGCCAGGGGCTCGTTGATTTTTAGTCAAGACAACCAGGAAGTGGGAGTGAGGTTGCCTTTGAGACTTAAGAATTCTTGAGTTCAGAGAAAAAGTTAGATTCTCTTCTGATTCTAAAAAATCCTGAATAATGCTTCCTTACAGAGAAAAAATGATTGATTTGCCTTCATTTGCTCATTCCTAAGAGTGACCCTAACTCCTCAAGTCTCTTCCATGTCCTTTGGTTGTTTCTCAATGACTCAGACAGAACTAGACCAGTCCTCCTGGAGTGTTGTACTGAATTATTCCCCACCTTCAAGATTTTCCTTCCTCATGGACTGAGGAGCCTTCCTTACAACCCTTTCTCGCAGTGCTCCTCTCCCTTTTCAGGGAAGGGTGTCCCTCCCAGATAAAACTGCCTTCACCTACTGTTCTCTTGGGAAAGATGAGAGACTCATTCAGACTATGGAGTAAATGACTATATACCTAGTATATTCTTAGCCTAAGAGGCAGCCAGACTTTAATAGTGGATAGAGATCCAGTTCAAATGCTAACCCCTCTGTGAAGACTTGAGATCTCCCCAGGAATTGATACTTGCTCTCATCTCTGTGTTCTTATAACATTTTGTTTATGCAACTTTGAGCTGTCATTTGTTCTTTGTGTGTATATGCTTACCCTTAAACTGTGATCTCCTTGAGGACAAGGACAGAGTGTTATCCTCTTTGTGTCCCCAGTCTGTGTTCCACATAGACTCTGCCGAATAAATGTTCATTGAGCAAATGCATGACCAAAATTTAGCCAAAGCAATGAAGACCTAATGGTAGATTTCAGCTACCAAGCACACAGTGGGACATCTTGACCAGTTAAATGGGATGTCTTTATGGCTGCCATCAAAATGTGTCCTGTAGATGGCTGCCTATGCCACTTACGAGGAAGTCCGTCCGTGTCCTGGAGTCCTCTTCTAAATTTCCTGCCATCTGACTTTTTTCTACAAGAAAGGGTGTTGGAGACATGCCTTTGGAGAATATTTGGAGTGATAGATATAAAGCTTTCAGATTGCAATCTTTATACATTTCTGGCCTGGATTTACAAGTTTCGAGAAAACAATCAAACCACAAACTCAAATCATTATTAACATATCAGAACCTCTAAAACCCCCAGACCTTGCTACCCAAATATACAGTGATCATAAATATTTTTTTCTTCCTGGTTTTCTTGCTTGCTTTTCTAAGCACAACGCACAATCCTTTCACGGATGAGCCGCGGTGAGGCTGACTGCTGAATGAATGGCGGGTGGGGGTGGTTGGGCTGGGGGCAGGGGGCTGGTGCAGAGGAGACAATTGTGACCCGGCTTTCCTCTGCAGCTCCTCTAAGGAAGGCATTTTCTTCTCTCTGAAAACGATGCTGCTGTTTGTTTGGAGAAGGAGAGCTGTGGGTACGGAATTAGGGGGTGTCATGTGGGCTGCACGTGTGGCTGGAGCTACCTGAAATCTGCAGCCTAATCACTTGCAGATGGCCCCAGGGACTGCAGTCCCCAGAGCCCCAGAAGCACAAATCCCTCCCCAGCTCCCCCTGGGGGGGGGTGCATTTAAAGGGAAAGAGAAAATGAAAGTGTGTGTATGTGGATGTGTGGTGTCTAGGAACTTTTGGGACTTGCAATATGGTTTAGACCTTATACCCTACATATTCCCCAACCAGAGGCATTTGAAAAACAAAATCACCCATCTCCACCTCTGCCCCTAATTCCAAACCACGCTTGATTTGGAAGAAGGAGGAGGAGGAGAAGCAGAGGTGGAGGAAAATGAAAAACAGGAGGAGGAGAGAAACACTCGCTCCGGGAACTATTGCACTGGTTTTAGGGTGGGGTGGGGTGGGGTGGGCGGAGTTAATTTCAACAGGTATTTATTTAGTTATTAGATGTCAAAAGGGCCACAGCTTTTTGCTTCTCCTGGGTAAAACTTGTAGCTCAGATGGGTGGGGTGATGCAGTGAGGGGTCAAGTGTGGGCATTGTCTTCCAGCTAAGGGGCAGCTACTCTGTGCAGGAAATGTAGGGTGCAGCTTGAGGAAGAGAAGCCTCGGGCTTGGCCTCAGTCTATTTAGAGCCTGTATTTACCGTGCTCTGTCCAAGGCACTGCATCCACTTCTATCCACACTGTGGTCTCTATCCCTCTGCCCCCATAACCAGCCTGTGCCTGGACTCACACAGCTGCATACAATTCTCACTGAACACCCATTCACACACTGCAGAATTGCTCATTCACATAAAGGAATCCTGGGGGTACACGTCTTATCCTCTCTCTCTCTTTCTCCCACATACACGCACACACATACATGCATCACTCAAAAGCACGCTTATTCATCTGCTCTTGTGCCTTCTCACCTATTGCTGAAAAAATAATTTCATTGCTAATGAATATTCCTTGCCGCTGCTTCCTGCTTCTGCTTTTGAAGTGCCCTGGGTCCACTCGTCGACTCTATTCCCTGGACATCTCTCGGAGGCTGTGAGGGGAAGAAATTACTCTCTTTGCTTTTCATGTGAAGAAACAGAAGCCCTGGAAATAGCGTGCGGCTTGCTCAAGGTCACGCAGTTAATGGGAGAGGCAGATCCCTGGATCCCGTGTTGCGGGTGCCACGTCCGCCTCCCCCACAAGCCCATGCACACACGGAATTCCACAGGCTGCTGTTACCACGGAACTCTGGCTCCCAGGCACGCAGGCCAGCGCGGCCCCTGGGCCCACTCCTCCGCATTCTTATTGTTCATCCCGCCTCTCCCTTGGGCTCTGGCTCTCTTTTGGGTCACGCGGAGAGACTGGGGCTCCACTCTTTTGTGAAGTGCATCTCTGATCTTATCTCCTCCCTTCTCCCCTAATCAGGGTTTGGCTGCCTTTGTCTCGGAGGAGCAGAGAACAAAGTGTGACTTGAACCATGCACATCGAATGTGTCTTCCCTTCTTTTAATTTCCTTTTCATGGGAACTTCTGTGGGTTTGCAAGAGTGGTGTGCTGGTTGATTTCGTTTCACAGCAATCATTTTACTCTGGTGTTGTTGGGACTTCTTTCTTCTCTGGGTTGTGTGGCAGCCTGTTTACATCTTGATCCAGGCTTGTCCAGATTTTCAAAGCCATTTTGTTCTACAAGGCAGAAATGGGACATCACCATTCCCTTAAACCTAGAGAAGTCCTCATCGTTTTGGAAGTACAGGGACGTTTGTTATCACTCTGCCCTTTTTCTTTTCTGCCCCATTTATTAGTAAGAGAAAATATTTGCAGAGCCCTGACTGAGTGCTCGGCAACCTGCTAAGGGCTTTCTTTACCTGCTGCATATATGATGTCTATCCCCCCCAGAGAACCTTTTCTGGTGGTTCTTATTGTTTTCCCCATTTAGCAGATGAGAAAGCTGAGGTTTAGAATGGTTAATTCTCTTGTTCAAAATTTCACAGCTCTAAGCATTAGGGGATAAAATCTCACACTAACAACAACAGGGAAACAAGAAAACAATAGCTACCAACTCTGGGATGCTTACTGTGTAAAAACTCATTGATACGGAGACTGGACGGGCTATGCCATCATTATCTCTATTCTCTAGTGGGGGAAACTATTAACCCGTGGCCTTGTTTCTTTTTGGCCTTGCCTTATTTCCTTTGGACTCTGTGTTTTGTGGGGCAATGTTAATCCACATTTGGGGATGACAGTCCGCAAACGGGGTTGTCAATGGAAGAGGATGAGTTGGGAGGGCCAAGGGGCTGCTAAGATTTCTGAATTTCAATGGCTGTCTTGCAGTTTAAACAGGCCCTGGCACAGGTGGTAACCCGATGATGTCATCGGTTCTCTGCACTCCCCATTGGTACTCGCCGTTTGCTCTTCTAGTTGTTCTCCGCCTCTGCCCAGGCTCCTTCCCTATTCATCCCCTGACACTGAAGGACCATATAAGGGAAGGACACTTCTTTTTGGGAGGAATCAAAATCAGAATCCTCTGGTTCAAACTTAGTCTGAATGATAACACATTTCATTTGTACAGCAAAGATTGGTGTTTAAAACTTGATCATGTATAACACGTGGGGAGAAGGTTGTGATGCTGGTTTAAGAAAAGAGGAAACTGAAGCCCGGAAGGGTGGGGTGGCTAGATGGCTGGGAGACTCAGAACTCAGATTCCCGGATGATATTGGCATCTTTTCCACCATCCTTTAGCTGTTTTCTCCATGGAAGAGCTAGATTAGAATTCAACTGACTTCAGTCTTAATTTTGGCAATTAGTCTGTACAATTGGTTGGAAAAATGGAAAAGCGGGGTAAAGGCAATTGCTAAGGACCGTCTCCAGAGGATGTACAGAATGGGGACAGAAGATTTGAAGAGAAGGATGACTATTGGGTAGTTTAGTAGCACATTTTATTGACATTCCGTGAGCGCAAATCCCCTCTCAGGGGAGCCAGGGAGTCTAGTGGGGATGAGAACAATGACAGATTCAAACGCTGGGACTCCTGCTTCTGGGGACCATCCAGTATATTCTAACAATGACGCGGAGCTCTTCAAAAAAGCAGGACATATTCATTCTGCAAACATTTCAGGAACGTCTAAGAGAGGGCTGGCTCAGTGCTCTCCAACTGCGCAGATTGACCAACTCCAGGGCAACTTCATCTCTGAAGCCATCGTGTCATGCTGCCCTGCTTTCTCAGCTAAAGCCCTCATCAGTCTGGCCTTTAGCAAAGAAACGCCACTCTGGGGACCTGATTAGAAAAAGAGAAAGCAACGCATCCATGCCACGCAATTGGACACTCCCATATGCCGGCCCCGAATGGGTCTGACACTTGGTCATCGTCTTTTTCTAAGTCTGTGGCCACAAAGGTTTCCATGGATGTTATAAAGTGCTTTGTGTATTGGAAACTGTGAATAAAAAGGTAGAGGGAGGGGAAAAAAAAGGCTAACCATCAAGCTCACCCAAACCCTAAACCTCAGACTCTTGGAAGAAACCAGCAGCATAAAACAGTCCCAGACTGCAAACATACCGTCAGTAGGGAGGCAGAGGAGACATTCCCGAAGAGACTGGTGGTTCTGCCACTATGGAGGCCGTGGCTGCCGAGTCCACACTGAGCAGTGGAGATGCTTTTCAAGTTTCTGAAACCAAGAGCCTTTCTTCCTGCCGCCCCTCACCACGCTCCCTCTGACAAGGCTGGCCCTCTCCTGTGGGGGCTCCTGGCTGACCCCCGAGAGCTAACACCAGCCTCCCCCTCCTGCCAGCGCTTATCTGGTTGAGTAGAAGCCCTCCTTTCAGATTCCCCGCAGTTTCTGAAAGACGGTATTGTTATTTTCTCAAAACTGCCCAGGTTAGGAACAAAGGCAACTCTGGATCTTCTTTAAGCAGGATAAAATTGAATTGGCATTCCTTTAAAATGGCTTGTTATTACAGCCGATTTCTGCTAACAATTACCTGACGATATAGAAAGGGAACTGACTCCTTTAGGGTCTTGTTGAGATTTCCTTTTCTCTTTTTCTTTTTGTGGAGCCTTAAAAAAATTGGAGTTTAGATTTAGACAGGTCTAGTGTATTTACATCCATGACATATGTGTAAATCTTACTGAACAAATAATTATTTTACACAGGTGTGCATGTGTTTGTGTGTGTGTGTGTTCTCAGAGAAAAGAAAATAGGGCTAATTTCTTTCCTTTTGTAATCATGTTGTCTCTTCTTGAGAACAGGATTGTAGAAAAAAGAAAAGAGTGAGTTGCTGAGTTTTGGAAACATATATGGAGCCTTTCATATGATGGTTTGTTTCTCAAGTGGGTTTAGTATTTTTTTATTATCTGATGTGAGCAAATGCGTTGCATGTAGTTGATGCTCAACAAATATTTGTTGAAAAGAATTGTACCTGCTGTGCTTGATATGTTTAAATAGAAGGAAGTCCAGGCTATGTGCTGGAATTGGTTAGGTGGGAGTAAGATTTTTATTATTGGTTTGGGAGATATGAGAGTTCTGAAAACTCTAATGCAACAAAGTTTAAGCAGATGGTCAGGACATTTGGTTAAACCTAAAAGCCAATTTTTGTCAACACAATACCACCTCCATATATCTTTCAGGTAATAATCCTAAATCCCCAGTTCCTTCGAACAAAAATGTGACCTCTGTGTCCTTGTAAATATGTTGTGTGACCTCCTGTAAGACACTTTGCTTCTCAACAAGCCAGGTTTCTCATATTAAAAATGAGAAGTTGTCTGGTCTGAGTTTCCATAGATATTTAAGCTGCAATGACTCAGGCTTACTAGGGATTTTGACCTCTGAGATAACAGCTGGATTTAAAAAGCCAGTCCAAACCAAACACCTGGCATTATTAGCTTTGTTATTCCATTAGATCTGTTTGCTTGATAGAGAAGCTGGGAGTGGGATTGGTAGGTGTCCTAATGCCCCAGCCTAGTGAGAGGTCAGATACTCCGTAAATATCCCTTGCAGCCTGACACCTCCAGAGCTCGGTAGACAACTAAACAGAAAATTCCCCCAATACCTGGGGATTTGGGTGTCCAGGGATAGACGAAAGCTGCCTTGAGACTTCAGACCTGTGCTAGTCCTTTCAGAAGTAATTTGTGTCAAGAGAGGGTCACGTCCATGTAATATTCTTTGTAACATGAGCCTCATACCAAATGAGCGGAATCCTTTTTGATGAGGATGGCTTTGGTAGCAGATAGATAGGTTTTTGTTTGTTTGTTTCAACCAAAACCAAGGTGTCGCTTTCCCCTTTCACCCCTTTGTGCCCACCTTCCTGGATTCCTCTTATGGGCCCCACACATTGATTTTAATTTTCAACACTTAGCGCCTGACTTAGTGATCTAACATCCCTGACTCAGAGAACGGGAAAGGTCAGTGTGACTAACACCTCTCCCAGCGTCCTGGGATTAGCATCCAAAACAAACAGATCAGAGATGGGCTGTAGACTCCCAAGAGACGATTCCCACGTGTGAGAAAGCCCAAGAGGAGCGGATGGCGTTTCTCAAGCTCCCTGACGTCACCCAAGTTCATGGTCCAAGGCTTTACCTTGCTGAGGTTGGGGGTTGGAATGCTACCGGAAGAGCAGAAGAACTAGGTTGGTGGATTAAAAAAAAGTAGGAGGAGGGAGAGGAGTTCTTTCTGCTAATCAAAGGAGAAACCAAATAAAACGAATGAAGTCCAAGAAAAACACAACTCTATTGTTTTGGGGGCATAAGATGGTGGCTTGGAGGCTTCATTGAGTAATCCCAGTCACACCCTTTCTCTGTGGGACTGAAGGAATGTTGGCTGTTTCTCTGGAGGCCAGGTGGGAGGTGGGTAGACAGGTCTACGGAGATGAGAATTTCTTGAGGCTAGAACTCTCTGAACATCTCCATGGCCTTGCAACTGGGAGGCTGGGACACAAAGAAGCAGGAATGTGGTGCTGAATTAGAGCCAGGATGCAGTGACCCCGGTAAAGGATGGCGGGGGGGGTGGGGGAAGCAGAAAAAGATGGAAGAAAACTAGGAAACAGGGAGAGAATCGACCCTGTTCTTTTTGTCCACATCTGAACAGGGGCTTCTCTGTCCTCAAGAGCCCCTTGGCTCCCTTTCATTAAACCGTAGGGCGGATACCCAGGGAGAGGTGGCGTGTCTGAGTCTGGGGTGCGACGGGAAGCAGGAAGTACCAGTCATTTCACAAGAAGGCTTGACAGTGGAGAGAGAGCCAGCGAAAACTGGCAGACCCCCAAGGTGGGGTAGGAAAGTCTGGCCCGGTGTAAAGAACACTTGGCTTCTCATAGTTCTTTGGGTATGTTAAAAAACAGGGCAGTCCACAAAGCTGTTCTGCCAGCCCACCTAAAACATCACTTTCTCTTCCCCATCCTTGATTGTTTCTCTACGATGACATGTCAGCTGCTGGTGGTGAACTCCCACGGCCCAAGGAAGGAATAATGTGACCAGATGTCTTGGCGGGATAATCCTTCCCAATAGCAAGTTCTTAAATATGATTCTCATGAGTGTGTGTAGGTTTCCGATGGACCCTGCTACCTTATTTCATCCCTCCTTCCACCTCACTCTTTCTCCTTCTCTTTAGATTGTAGCAAGAATCCTAATTGTGTAGATACAGCTCTGGAATCGCCTATAACTCTACGTTAGGGAAAGTTTCCCTGTTGGATCAGCTGGTGGTCCGTTTCCTTCTGAACGTGTCCATCCTTTTTGTAGATTTTTGTTTCTTTCCTGGGCTGGGGATCTCTTACTCAAAACCTAGCTCCGACTCCCTAAACTCTAACTTATCTTCTTCAACTATTAATGGCAAAGATTCAGAATATGCCCCTTCTTTTTCATCTTGGATGCAAAATTTATTAGATTCATCAACAGTGTCCCATCTTGGTGTATCTGAAACTGCATCCCTTTGAAAAACACAATGTCATTGGGGTGCTTTCAATTTTTTTCAAAACACTTGTTCTACGGTTGGATTTGTTTCACTTCTCACATTTCTGGACTCATGCTAATGGGTAATATTCCTTATCTCATGCACAATAGCACTCCTGTTTCAGAACTCCTGGGTTCTCTCTCTTTTTTTTGATCAACTCGCTGTGTGACTTTAGAAAAGCTATACTACATCTCTGGGCTTCAGTGGTATTTCTTACTCAAAGGTGATTCTTCATCAAAAATTAATGTCCACTCACTCTTTCTTTTGCCTTTCCCAAGGCTTACCCTGGAGCTCTCTGACATGGTTCCTGATGGAGGAGTCTGGTTAGAGTGAGTTTAAAGGCATGTAGGATGGGGGAAGGGTTGGAAGCAGTCAAAATATTTTTGGGCTGAAAGATGACAATCCGTTTGCCTTTACGGAATCCCATGCCTTACCCCAGAATCGAAGAAGAGCTAATCATCAATGGGGCTCTAGCCTTGGAACTCTCAGGGTTTGAATTCGCATGGCAGCCACCATGGAAAATATCTTTGGGCTGAACAGATGAGGGATGAACCAGTCTGGAAATGTTTCCACAATGTCAATAGCCATGTTTACAGTACAGCATCTGGACAGAGTTCAGATTTGATAAATTTCCATCGCTTTTTCAAAAAAAAGATGATCCAGCCAATAAAAGGTATACCTTAACAAGTGCTCGGGTCTGAATTCTATTTGTCTGATATGGCACAGAAGTATCCAACTGTGGCATTTAACATTTTCCAGTTTCTTATCACAACCATACCATCCAGTGTTCTCATTTGAAAATCTGAGCACTCAAAGCAGTGCTTTGTAGAAGTGTCCTTGCCAGCTGTCCAGAAAACAGCTCTCTGGGTGAATGCTCAGTTTGGGGTTGGCACTCTTAGTGCCGGGGCACAGTAGTGGCTTCAACTGTTAAAAGAATGGAGTATAGGAGGGGCTGGCCCAGTGACATAGTAGTTAAGTTTGGTGTACTCCACTTCAGCAGCCCAGGTTTGCAGGTTCGGATCCTGGGCACGGACATACACCACTTATCAGCCATGCTGTGGCGGCCAACCACGTACAAAATAGAGAAAGATTGGCACAGATGTTAGCTCAGGGCTAATCTTCCTCAAGTTAAAAAAAAAGGAAGATTGGCAACTGATTTTAGCTCAGGGTGAATCTTCCTCAGCAAAAAAAAAAAAAAAAAAAAAGAATGGAATATAGGAAGCCAGGGCCATGAGAAGCACTTATTGTTGGCTATGTTGTTAGCTATAATTGGATGCTGATTGGATGTCTTCTCTAAAAATACTACTACTGCTAATAATAATAATAATCTTTGAATTATTTGTTGAAAAGCCACTGTAAGTAAAAGCTTTTCACTAAATTTGCCATGTTCACTGTTGCTCATTTTACAATGGCGTCACAAGGCAGCCGACCTGGGTTTCCAGCCTGATTCTCTACAGTGGGAGATAACAGTAGGGCCCCTCTCATGAGGGTCCTGCAAGAATTTGAGCTAGTGGGTGTCATGTGGAGGAGTTCCTGGTATCTAATAAATACTCAGCTTAGGTTAATTGGGTGAGCTCTATGCCTATAATAAATAGAAGGCAAACTGAGACTCAGAGCAGTAAAATCACACGTCCAAGTTTGCATAGTGGTAAGTGGAAGGGTTGCGATCGAAACCCAGGTCTGCCTCTCACTGTAACCTCGCTCTTCTCATTTCCGAAAGAGGGCGGGGAGAATCCCTGGGGAGCAACTTGAACGACCACCGAGTACTGATTTCCCGTGTCACAGGTTTCCCATGACAAGTCTCTTGAAAAATGTGGCTCGGAGAAAAGGATAAGAAGACAAGAGCCATGCAGGAGAGGGTAACAACTTAAAAATACGTCTCATGAGTGGTTACTGTATGATTCTTTGACATTTTCTGGATGTTTGAGATGTTCATAATAAAATGTTGGAAAGAAATATGGCGCAATGGAAGCAAAACGAGGCTTATGCTGAAGACAAGAGGGCCTTTCTTCAGTGACCCAAACTGTGATCTCAGCATTTTCTAGAGGCGAGAAGAGGCAGTAGTGGCCTGAAGCTCTGAGCACCTTTTCTGGGGGCCTGGCCTCTGAGAGTTGCTCAGCCTGATTCAGAGGACATCTGCCCTAGGTGGAAGATAGGTTCTCAGGAACAAAAAGCCTCTTTTCCCAAAACATTGCTGATCTCTAGATTACATAACGTAGAGTTATGTGTCTGCTGGGAGGTTGGCAGGAGCCTGAACACGAGATGTTGATAATACATGGAGTCTTGCATGCAAACTTTGTTTATGTGCTGGGCCCTCCCTCTGAGTCTGGGGCAGGTAGCTGGCCGTGCAGCCTCCATCAGCGCCTAGAAGAGCCAGTATTTTATGGACGCTCATGTTTATTTTGCTGTCTAACCATGCTAGCCATTGTGAGTTTGGTTAAAGCAAAGCACTGTAAAGAGATGGAGAAAGCATCCTTTGATATAGAGGCAACTGCACTTCCAGATGTATCTTCCTTGTCAGAGGGCATCCCTGTCCATGGAGGAGGGCCCACCCAGGTCAAAACGGAGACTAGAGCCCTGCTTTGATGCTCTATCTAATTGCCTAAAAATTTTGTTTTTATGTGAATGCCCATTTAAATATTTAACCAAGTTTTATGTCCAAGTCGGCTGTTCTCTTCTGACAACTGAGAACTGGCATTCCATCTTTGAAGGGGTAGGACAAAGACACAGTGGCAGAAAGTCTGGTCCTTCCAAGCCATCAGATCTGAGTAGGAAAAGAGACCAGCCCTTCTCAAGAAGCCTTCACCACCCCAGCCAAAAAGGAGCTCGGGCCTCAGGTTGAGGCAGGTTCCCATGAAGCAGCCAAATGTTTGCAAAACAAGCAGCAGGATGAAGAAGCTCAGTCTGCAGAGACATCCCAAGGTTGCGACAGTCTTGGAAGATGTGAGAGTGAGCTGATGAAGAGCCCTGGGGAGCCAGGCCTGGGAGGCAGACCTGCCTGGGAAGAGCATGGTCCCTTCTGCTCATTGCCTGGGACGCAGCGTGCTGAGCAAGGAAGGGCTAACTGGCTGGGATAATTGTCCAGTGTTTATATTTGAAAAGGGATACTACACTTCCAGGATAATTCCCTCCAGCCTCCTCTTGAGCTAAGATTTCCAATTGGTCTAGAATCCTGAAGAGAAATCAGGAGCTGATTACCTGGCCGACTGGGCTGCAATCACACCTTTCAATACTAATTATCTGCTCCTTGAGTCCAATGACATTGAGCATCCAGGCTCTGGCTGGGGTGAACCTTGCTCAGTGGTTTGCATCACTGGCTTAAGACAATGATTTGAATGGACAAAGTACCCGCGCTGTGCCTTGATAAGCAGGAAATGAATGCTTGTTTGCAAATAAGATTGGGAAATGCGATCAGCTTCTTGTTCGGCATCTGTCTTTGGGTAACTAGCCTGATAATACTAATATAGAAATAATATGTTAGAAGACACCAGCAAGGGAGCCTTTTTTAATGACTCTCCCCCCAACTTTCTGTACGTGAAGCAAAGGTGGAAATAAATGAAATGTGGTTTTGTGTGTTTTCTATCCCTCTGAAAGTATTCTAGGTTGAATGTTTCTTTGTGGAGATTTGGGGAAACAGGTAATGATTTGATATGATTTTTCGGTGTTGGGATTTACTCATATACATGGCTTTTCTTGGATACCTGTCTCTCAGCCTTCTGTGACTCCTTCCCCAAGAAAGCCCTCCTTCATTGAATAGGATAAAAATTTTACTTTTCCTTGGATACAACTTAATCAAGATTCACAAGTTACATAAACAGCTTCAGTGTAGATTCATTTGAGTAGCATATTGCTTGGTGCCTAGATTGCATTACCAGTGTCTGGAAGCTCATGGAGGATTAAGATATGGGTTGGGTGAAGGGAGAGAGATTATAGGCCAGTTATCAGTTGGAGCTGCCTGCATTGGCGTCTATCTTAATGTATCACTTCTGATGAAGGAGTGTTGGGAACAAGGAGTAATTGTTCATGGTCTTTAATATGTTGGGAATGTTGCTTTCAAATCCTAACCTCTTGATAATAAATTATGGGTTGAATTTTGTCCACCTAAAAGTTGTCGAAGTCCTAATTCCCAGAACCTCAGAATGTGACCTTATTTGGAAATAGGGTCATTGAAGATGTAATTAGTTAAGATGAGGTCATGCTGGAGTAGGGTGGGTCCCCAATCCAATATGGTTAGTGTCCTTTTATAAGGGAAAATTTGGACACAGACACATACAGAAGGAAGATACAGGGAGGACACCCTGAGAACACAGAGGATTAGATTGATGCATCTACATGCCAAGGAATGCCTGAGGCTACCAGAAGCTAGGAGAATGACTTGAGGCAGATCATTTCCTAGTGCATTCAGAGGGAGCATGGCCCTGCTGAGACAGTGATTTTGGATTTCTTGCCTCCAGAATGGTGAGACAATACATTTTTGTTGTTTTAACCCACCTGGTTTGTGGTACTTTGTTATGGCAGCCCCAGGAAACTAATACACCTAGCTTCTACAGATCAAACTAATTTGGACAGGAATAGCAGTGTCAGCCTACCCAAGCCAAAGAATACATCCGTCGTTTCATTTTCCAACTCGGGCAGTGGGAGGTTCTCAGGCTCCTTAGTCTGTTACCACTGAAGTCTCTGAAGTTCCTGGCCTATCTTGGAGGTGTTTAAGTTTCAGGGGACTAAATCAACTATACGATGCCTCAGGCCACATTACTAACAGAGGTCAGGATGCAATGGAGACAGCTGTTTGGTATGATGGATTTCCACTTGGAATTCCTACTTCATCCTCTTAGCATCACTGCCTTCACCCTTGAAGGGCAGCCAAGAGAAAAATACTTAGGAACAGGGGCTCACTTTATAGTCAAGCATAGTTAAAGCCATAGACGGTTTTAATGGATTTTCTTACCTACTTGACCAATCTCAGGGCCCTTTGAAATAGATCAGAGTGTTCTCTTTAGCCCTTCTCACATGCCACTTCCTCCAAGTATAGCTGGAACCCAGGATGGAGTGGAGACCCTTTAGGCTGAAAATAGTGCATGCACTTCACCTTCATGTTTTTGTTACTAGCCTGAGAACCACTAGGTCCGCGAGGTCCTGATATATTTCCTTGTCTACTTAGCTTCTGCTCTATGATGGGAAGGACAACCAGGGAGGAGATTTCTCTTGCCCCGACCCTTACTTTTTGCCATGGTAGTGTTTAAAACCATTGAACCAAGAGCTATAAGGACCTCCAGAGATAAATATTAAAACTTGGTTATTTTTGCTTGAAATAACAGATGTCCAAAGAGGTAATCGAACTTGCCCAAGATGCTCTTGCCTTCAAGTGGACTTTGAATCCATGTATTCCAAAACTTGCTCTTTGTGTCACACCATGGCCCCATTCCTTCCTCTTCTCTGGAAGCTTCAAAGCTTGCCCCATGATTTGACAATGCTCAGTACTCTGTCTTCCCCAAACTCCTATCCTCCTGCCACGAGACCACCTAGGGTTGTTTTCTTTCTCTGTGCAGTTTGTAATCTCTTCTTGGGCTACTTTATCAGGAAGGAAAGGAGAATTAATATTTGCCGGATACCTGCTCTTTGCCATGCATCATGCTGAGTGCTTTACCTGTGTTCACAGATGAGGGGACTGTGGCTCAAGGACATAAAAGTCATGCCCAAGATCGTACAGCTATTGAAAAGTAGAGCTGGAATCCACATTTCTCTGGGGAGCCTCTTTCTCCAGCTAGAGGAAGGGGACCACAACCGTGGTGCCATAATTGGGTGTAGTTGTAACTGGCAAAGAGAGGTGAAAATGGTACCTCCATGCTACATTTCCATTCTCTGCCACGTTCTTCCAGCTTGACTGTTTCTTGTTTCCACGTCAACAAGGGCATTTGGATTCAATAGCAGCAATGCCTACTATCTGTAAATGAGGTGATTTATTTTTTCCGGCTCTGAACCTTACCAACATAAATAGAACGCTCTATGGTGGTGACACACACAGACTGCCCCATTGCACACTTATGGGTCCAGCATCAGAGTCAAAGTAAATCAACAAATATTTAGTGGGCACCCACGACGACCAAGGCGACAGGAGTGATGTGTGAGCTCCTCTATTTGAGTTGGTTACTAGCCTCAAGAGGGATGACTCAGGTGCCGCTCAGCAAGTCAACATGCCCAAAATAAGGATGTTCTGTGAGGAAACCAGCCACTGGCCACCCCTCAATTCACCTCCAAGCCTTTCCTGTCACGTCTCTCCAATCTAGCCTAGTCCTCTTGCTACGGCCACATCCTGCTCACTCCTTTTCGTGCTGTGGCCGAGGTTTTGCCTCATCTCCTCCTAAAATGGCCTGGATGATGTAGTGGAAAGACTGGGCGCCTGGGCTCCTAACTCCCTGACCCTCTTCTGTAACAGAAACCAGGTAGGGGAAAAAACCCTCCAGGGCCTCATTTTCCACACTTGTAAATAAAGGGGTTCTCCCAAAGGAAATGAAAACAGGATATTGAAGAGATATCTGCTCTCCTCTGTTTATTGTAGTATTATTCACAATAGTGAAGATATGGGAACAGGCTAAGTGTCAGTCAACAGATGAATGAACAAAGAAGGTGTGGTGTATATATACAATGGAATATTATTCAGCCATGAGAAAGAAGGAAATCCTGCCATTCATAACAACATGGATGGACCTTGAGGACATTATGCTAACTGAGATAAATCAGACATTGAAAGACAAATACTGTATGATATCATTTACATGTGGAATCTTAAAAAGCCAAACTTGTAAAAACAGAGAGTAAAATGGTGGTTACCAGGGGCCGGGGGTGGATAGGAGAGAGATGATTTAGGGTACAAACTCACAATGAGTAACAAGTAAGTCCTGGAGATCTAATCCACAGTATAGTGAGTATAGACAACAATATTGTATTAAAATCATCAAACTTGCTAAGAGACTAGATCTTAATTATTCCTACCACAGAAAAGAAATGATAATTATGTGACATGATAGAGGTGCTAACATTCGCTACCCTGGCAATCGTATTACAATATATAAATGTATCAAATCAACATGTTGTACACCTTAAACTTACACAATGCTATATGTCAAATATATTTCAATTAAAAAAAAGAACACTTGTAATAAAGGGGTTCTACTTAATAATAAAACAAATCCTTCTTCCAGTTCTAAAACTTTATCATTTTTCTGTGCCAATCCCTGTTCAATCACTCTTTTCAAGACTTTAACCAAAACTCTTTCTTTTAATTTTTCCTACTTCTGGGCCGGCCCCGTGGCTTGGCGGTTAAGTGCACGCGCTCCGCTAGTGGCGGCCCGGGTTCGGATCCCGGGTGCGCACCGACACACCGCTTCTCCAGCCATGCTGAGGCCGCGTCCCACATACAGCAACTAGAAGGATGTGCAGTTATGACATACAACTATCTACTGGGGCTTTGGGGGAAAAAAAGGAGGAGGATTGGTAATAGATGTTAGCTCAGAGCCGGTCTTCCTCAGCAAAAAGAGGAGGATTACCATGGATGTTAGCTCAGGGCTGATCTTCCTCACCAAAATAAATGAATAAATAAATTAAATAATTTTTCCTACTTCTAGTTCACTCTGATCTTCAAAACACTTGACTAGTTTTTGTATACTACTTTCTGCTTTTTAATAGTTTCCTAGACTAGTTTCATAATTGTATATTTTGTTTTCTGAGCAAGAGTGTTAGCTATCAAGTGTAGAGTTGTGTCATTTATTTATTTATAATCCCAGACACTCCACAAACCTGTATCATAGAAATAGAACTTAATTGTGAATTCCTATGCATTAACTTGGTGCTGATAATATTTTTGCATTCAGTCTGCTGTTAAGTTCTTCAATGAGGTAGATGTTTTTGTAAACATACTCACACGTTTGTGCAGGTAAAGAACATCCCCAGGCAGATGCAGGCTAAGTGTTATATAATTGGTATAGGACGCTGGCCCCAAGTTATAGAATATACAATGAAGAGTTTGTGATGTCCTTTCTGGCAAGAAGACCATTAGTTTCCTTGGTCTTTTGCACTTGTGCTACACATCTTTCTGCCACCGATATTTATCATTGACATGAGCTCAGTTGAAGATAAAATTGCCCACAGGGTCAGGGATTCTGGGCCCTGGTGACTGTCATTGATCTCTCTCTTGAACTAATTAAGCCTGGACAAAGCAAGGACAGTTGTTCATTAGTTAAACAGAAATGGATTGAGTCCTCATCACATTCCAGGCACTGTGCTGACACAGCAGAGAGCAGCCCTCAAGGAGCTTCAAGTTTGAACAGGAAGACAAAGCAGATAAGAATTATTAGAAATTGTGACAAATATTTGAAGCAAGCAAATGAACGCCCCAGATAGCAAAGACTTGCTGTGGGGTGGGTGGAGGATGACTGCCTTTCTTAGGGTGGCTGTGTAAGGCTCTTTAAGAAGATGACGTTTAAGCTGAAACCTGAAGGATGAGGAGCACCACTCATGAGAAGGAGTTAAGAAAAGGGGATGGGGGGTGGGCGGGGGAGAGCACATTCAAAGGCCCTGAGGTGGAGAAGACGTTGGTATGTTGGAGGAACCAAAAGAATATTGACAGGTTTTCAAATGTGGAGCCTGTGGCACAAGGCTAAGTAACTTTTTCAAGCCCACCCTGCTAGAAAGTGGAGAATCCAAGTTTGTGCTCTTTCCCAGGTGCCATGCTACAAAGCTTGCAGTTTGCTGGGTATGTGTCTCTGCAAGGAAGTCAGAATGGATCACCTGTCAGGACTGGGGAGGCTGGGGCTGGGCTGGCAGGATGTGGAGTGTGTGTGTTTTCTGTTTATTCTTGAAGTTTACTTCCCTGCAAATACATGCCTAACTGCCATGCTCCTTTCACAGGGAATCCAACGCCAGCACTCCATCGCTCAGGAGCAGTCCTGCAAAAACAAATCCATATCCTCCATGCAACCCGAGGTGCCAGCTAGTCAGGCCTGCACTGGCTGGGCAGCTTGGAGCTGAGGAACGATCTGGTCCTGGGGAGGGGAGGGAAGAAAAACAATTTCAAATTCCAGGCACCAAGGGCCTCTTAAAGACGGCCATTGTTGGGAGAAGGGAAAACTAAACCGTGTGCAGGAGCCAGTGGCGCCTCTGGGAAGGGGAGAGGATGTTGAGGTTAGGGGCTGCTGCTCGGGGCACGTGAGCTGTGGGGATGGGGATGGGTGATCTGAAGACAGGGGAAAACAGTTTACTTGTGTGAGCTGGGGCAGCTCCCCTTTAAGAGCCTCAGTTTCCTCATATTTCCAACTATGAGAAGAGTAACATCTGCCCTGCCTCCCTCGAGTTGGACACAGGATTGAGGATAGCCTTAGGAAAGGGCATAGTACCTTTAGATGTCAGGGATTGCAAAAGAGGCTGCCTCGCTCTTTAATTATATTGTGGGTCATACCCCCAGGAGTGTCTTGGTGACTTTCAGCCTCCTGGGCATAACCATGTGAGAAGAGCCCTGTAGTTTCCTACTTCCAAAGATGAAGGTGGTGGGCAGATGCTCTTGGGAGTGATCTAGGCTAGGTTAACCCCCCCAGTGGCTTTGGTAGCTGCAAAATGGTACCAACTCATCATTAAAGCACCAGAAGCCACCATAGAGAGATGCAGCACAGCTATTTTAACATTTAGATGACCATGACCGTGGTGCCAGTTGTCGTTTACTGAGTTGGTTGAATACTACTGCATGCCTGGTGTCTTAGTCAGCTCGGGCTACTGTAACAAAATACCATAGACTAGGTGGCTTATAAACAACAGAAATTTATTTCTTACTGTTCTAGGGGCTGGAAGTCCAAGATCAATCACCAGCAGATTCAGTATCTGATGAGGGCTGCTTCCTCATAGATGGCTTTCTTCTCACTGTAACCTCACATGGTGGAAGGGGTGAGGGATCTCTCTGGGGTGTCTTTTACAACAGCACAAATCCCATTGTGCTGAGGGCAGAGCCCTCATGACCTAATAGCTCCCAAATGCCCCACTATCACATTGGGGGTTAGGCTTTCAACATATGAATTTGGGGGAGATATGAACACTCTGTTCATTGCACCTGGTAAATAGCACTAAACACTTCATTCTTATTGTCTCATTGGATCCTCACAGCAACTCTATCAGGCAGGTGCTAGGGTAGTCCCCACTTTGCAGATGAGGAGACTGAGGCACGAAGGAGTTGGTCATTTGCCCAAGGTCATACTGCTAGTAAATGGCAGAGCTGATGCTCAAAACCATGTATATCTGACTTTAAAAAAGATGATCTACCAATTATAAAAAGATAATTTTTAAGAAATAAATCTTAAAATTTGAGTAATTGATGGTTATCTTTTTAACAAACTTGTGTAAACGACAGTAAACTAAACATTTATTGGTTAAAAATTATTTACCATATGGGATCACTTGATTTGTTGCTTTGCACATTCTTTAGTCCTTGGAGCTTTTAGAGAAACAAAATATTAATATAATGCCAAAACTCAGCTCAGGGCTGGTATTATTTATTCTCTGTCATATGCTTTTGAGTCCAGTAAAAATAAGCCAGAGAAAGGAAAGGTGGGGAAAATAAGTTCCAGAGGGAACAGCATGGGCAAAACCCAAGTATCAAGAAAAAACATGGCAGGTTCTGGGAACTGCAAATCAGTGAAATGGCTGGAATCATAGAGGGCTAGTGGGGGTGTGGGGTGGGGTGAGAGATAAAGCTGGGAAAATAGGCTGGTGCCGGATCAGAAAAGGCCTGATAGGCAATGTTAAGGACTTTGGAATTTATCCCAAACCAATGAAGGCTGTGAAGCTGGAGACAGACATGATGTGATTTGCATTTTAGCAGGAGAATGCTGGCTGTGACAGACCACTTCCCAGGCTGTAGACCTAGATCCATTCCCTCCCCAGGCCCCTGCTCAGATTGTGAGAGCAGCTGAATTGTTTTCATGATCTGGTTCCACACTCCAGGGGTTCCTCTGAAGAGTTATGCCATTTTTCTCTTTAGTGTCAGGGAGCTGAGCTAACCACAGCTGTTGGTGCAACTCTGCCCCAACCCAAGGAAAACACATGCTCCCTTCCCGGCTTTCAGTTCAGGGCTTTGCTCCTCCTTTTTTCACTTGTGGGATACTAAAGACAGGTGCTGAGTTTTAGGGCTTTCAGCCTATTGACAGTTAGCCTGCGTGCTGTGCTTTGAAGAATGTTTAGCTGAAGCCAGTTGGGCACAGACATTGATGTGAGGGCCTGACTGATTTTTCAGCTTAGCTATACGTCATCCTGCACATCAGGAAGGAAAAGGTCGAAAAGAACCATGGCATCTCGGTACTTAAAGACAAAATAGAAATGTATCTTCATCTCCTGCTGGCACTTAGATCCCTAAATGTAGTCTCCGCCACCAGCGCAGCAGGATATACAGTTAAGTGACAGGCAAATGGAGATTTTAAAAATTGGGCACATTGGACTTAAACTGTGTCAAGTCCGCTGACCTCTCTCCTTGACTTTGTTTTTCCCCAGAGTCAATGACACCAGCTCCTCTTTGTTCAGTCCACTCCATTGACTGCAGAGCCGTGTGGGAGACCAGAAGGGAGGTGTGTAGACCTGCACTGGCTTTAACATTGGGAGTGCTTGTTGCTTTTTCTGATTCAATTGTCCAATTCATTCAGATCACTAAATACAAATTTCTTGAGGCTCAGTAATGAAGGCCAACCAATTGGAATAGAAGATCCTGGGTAATGACTGTGCCAGAAAGCAGAGCCAGAAAATTTCTTCCTGGCTGCCTCATAGGTGTCAGGTCTTCAGAA
Source organism: Ceratotherium simum simum (assembly GCF_057802395.1). Classification (NCBI taxonomy): domain Eukaryota; kingdom Metazoa; phylum Chordata; class Mammalia; order Perissodactyla; family Rhinocerotidae; genus Ceratotherium; species Ceratotherium simum. The sequence continues at coordinate 53,292,524 of NC_141915.1, read as the reverse complement.
GGTGAAAGACTGTTGTTTGCAGGGTGGACCTTCGTCATCTGAATGAAACTTGGGAAAATTCACGGCTCCACTTCGAACTCCCGTGTAAGAAGTCAGAGCAAACACTGGAGGTCAATGACTAAATCATGTCTTAAATCCTTTCCCTGGGAGTCAAATTCCACTGCCAGCTGTTTAACCAGGATGTGTGGAACATGGGTGTGAACAGTCTGACGTCCCTTTTTAAAGGGACAGTCCATTGGATGATGACCTACCACCACTTTTTGGCCAAAGGAAGAGGAGGAAGAAATAAAAATGGCGGAATATGTTGTGCTGCCTTTGATCTAGTTACATGGCTTAACAGCCCCAATGGCATATTTAAAAGTTGATCACTAAAAGATTGATTATAGTTACAGATTTCTCTCCATTTTACTTTCTCAATTTGAACTTATTTCAAGATCTAAATCTTATCTGTATTGGAAGTCATGATTAACTTAAGGTGAGAGTACTATGTTGTGATTACGCAAACCTATAAAGTTGCAGTCTTGTACAGCAACAAATTTATTTTATAGCTCTGAGCTTCAACTCTCTTACAAACACAATAGAGAAAAAGTTAAAAATGTGATGACATCGTGAATATCGCTGTGGATATCGTCATTAACTCCTCAAAAAGCAGTAATCTGTATTGGAAGCACATAATGACAGACAGAAACATTTGTTCTTGGTATTTCAGACTTTTTCTCACCTTTAGTTTGGTAGTTCTATCATTACTAAAATGTGTTAAAACATTTGGAGATTATGTATGAGACTGTGTCAGGCTCGGAAAGACCTTCACACAGGTTACTTCCAGTAATGGGGATGTATGCAAGGATTGGTGTGGATTCGGGGGAGAAAGGGATGCTATCTCTTCCATCACAGTGTCTCCCTGGATCTTAGTAGATCCAGGACTGTGAGGTATATCAATCCTCATGGAGAACTGGACTTCACAGACTAGTCTACTCTTTGTCTGCCTAATAGTCATACTTCCTGAAAGAAAAGATTCGATTGGGCTTACATGCCATCATGTTGTAAGGACAGCTCTACTGGGCAGAATTTAGGAACAACATGCACAAGAGACATTTAACCTTCTTCATGTCCAGTCTGTATGTGGCTATCTTTGACTTATTGATCATTCCCTGGGGTAATCAGATGTGGTTAGAGAGCAGGGTTGGTTTATCCATGCAACATGGCAGGAATTATATCATGATAGGCAGGAGTGAACCATTTTAGCCATTTTCCTTAAATGTGTGCAGACAATTTGAGCATCTGATGATTTGGTGCTCCTCTTGAAGTCCCTCCCTCATACTAGTCTCGTCTTGTCCAAAGTCTTGAAGTATAATGTCATTGGTATGCCATTTATCAACATACTCTGTTCCAATGAATAAATGTGGCCGTTACGAGTATATCTAAAAGACCTCTCTTTGTATAACTTATGTTTGGACAAACCTACAGACATACCAGGTAGAAGCCCAAGGAACCTCAAATAAGTCTGAAGATTAGCTCTGAGAACCACTGGTCTTGTTGTCGATGCAGATTTTGTCCAGAGACCTCTGAGAATCCCTACATTTGCTATAATGTGAATGTTAATCCTGCTGTTATATTGGCTCTTGCTCTTCTCTTGTATCACATTTCCTTTGAGAGTTATGTGTTTTCTGTAAACTTCGTTACACCATGAGACAAGATGCATTTAAAAACTTTTTGACGCTAGTTTTGTTTCTTGCTTGTCCATTTCTTGCAGATCCAGGACTAAGGTGAGGTGAGTGACGCACCTGGAGCACAAAATGTAAGGAGATACTCACTCTCAGTGTTGGTGCACGGTTGACTCCCAAGGGTGAGCGCCTCCTTACATTTGAGCCTTAGGTTCTTCACTGCCTCATCCAAGCACTGGCCCTAAATGGAATAATACATTTTCATTATTTTTTCAAAATAATAATGTTAACACTAACTAGTACCTATTGAGTGTTCCCTGTGTGCAGGAAATGCGACTTACATGTATTTGTAAACCTTTGAAGTAGGTCTGAATCGCATCACCCCTGTTTTACAGACAAGGCAACTAAAACATGGAGATATTAAAGTGAAGATCCTGAGGCTACTCATCTAGGAAGTGCCAGATCCAGGAGGTGGATCTGCGTAACCTGATTTTCAACTCTTGATGGCAAAATTTCTACTCTATACCTCTTCAAGGATATCTCTGTCCATGTGACACGTAGAAAGGATCCATAGCTGGTTTTCTAATCAGCTAAGTCAGATACTCCCTAACACCAGTCTGATCATAAGCACGTGGGATTTGAAACCGTGAATCACTGAAGATCAAGAATTTTCAGGATAGCTCTCCAATAAGAGAAATTTCACATATCAAACCCCAAGACTGTTCATTCTTGGCATGGTCTTTTAAGTGACTGATCTTTGGACCAATCCATTGATTCATTCATTCAACAAATATTTACCAAGCCTGTCCTATGTGATGGATACTGTTCTAGGTGCTGGGAACATAGCTATGATTACACTGATTCATGTCTCTGTCCTCAGAGAGCTTACATTCTAGCAGAGGAGACCGATCAGAAGTAAATAAAAAACAAACATGATACAATGAGGGAGGAAAAATAAAGCAGATCTGGAGGGTAGTGAGTGTTGGGGGGTAGAGGGTGCCATGTTAGAGTGGGTGGCCAGGAATGATCTCTCTGAGACAGCAGCATTCGAGTAGGATCTCGAGTGACACGAAGGAGAGGGACAAAATGCAAGCCTCACATAGAAGTGGGGTAGTTATTTTGTGAAATACATTCTTCCTACCGTGCATTTGACTTTACATTTAAAAATCACAAGGTCAACATGGACAACAGAGTGATAACGAGAATGTCACTCACCACGGCCAGGCCGTATGAGCCATTTTCATCTACTTGCTGTGGTTAAGAGGCAGTAGGTGGGGTAGGTGGTTCATACAACTATTGGCTCCATGGGCATAATCTTTTGACTGGGGAGTTGAAGTCTGCTGAGTGATTCCCTCTTTGTTCTTCTGAATTAAATTAGAATTGGGCAGTCTCCATTTCGTGGTTTTGTTTTTCAGTCTCCGGTGGACCAGAGCATCAGCCAGTTTTCATTTGTGTTGATTCACGTGGAGGAAAAAGCTGTGATAGAAGCAGCCTAATGTGTGTGAAATACAACCATTCCTGGTTGATTGCTGCAGACTCTGTTTCCATTAGCCTTTCCGTGGAGCAGTGTTTTCAGGTCTCCGATTTTGAATGTTGCACAGCACCGTAGTGCTCACGCAGTGGATGTGTGGGTCCTACCTAAGACTGGGTGAGGACAAAAACTGCGAAGACAATGTGTAATTGACGGGCAGGCGGATATGTGATCGGCGAGGCCTAGACTCTAACTCCATGATGATCTAGAATGTGATGAGCACTTTTGCTTGAAGACAGGGACGGATTGGGCAGCATCTTTAGTCTCTTCCAGCCTGGGACTCAGAGGAAGTTTGCATCAAAAATGTGATCTGGGTAAGTGCGACTGTGAGTGACGGTAGATGCTCCCAGGACACCTTTGGCTGGAGGCAACATTTTAACTCTGTTCAGAGCCAAATTTTAAGTGTTGGGGAAAACACGGTTTGCAACTCAAAACTTCTCTTCCTGCTTTACCCTGATTAGTTGTTAGTTGAAAATCCTCAGCACCTCAGCTCTGCCTGCCCTCCCTAACATTCCCTTCCTCCAACTGCCAACTGCCGAGCTCAAGGCTGTGCCCAGAGTAGACATTTATATCAATTTTAGGAAGGTAGATGGGAAGAAAGCAGGGAAAGAAGAGAGGGCAGGAGAGAAGGAAGAGAGAAGACATTCCTAACCCATTCCTGTTCTAGTCTTGGAGGTGCTGCTCTACAGCACCCGGTGCAGGCCTCAAGAGGTGGAATGGTCAGGTGCAAATTTGATCTTCCACTGAAAGCACTGTGTAACCTCCGACAAGTGGCTCAACCTCTCTGAGCCTTGCATTTTCCTCATCTGTAAGGGAATAATGTGAGCGTTCACTTCAGTGATGTAACTTTAGTCAAATGATGCTGCTAAACTGTTTAGCAAATTGCCTAACACATCATAAGCCTGCAACTTGAGAGTCATTTCATTATTACTTTATTTAGACACTGAGATCCCCATTTCAGGGATGGCCTTGCCCAGCTTGGAGTAAAGTTGCACCCATGTATCCCAGGTCCACAAAGTCTGTGACTTTACATAGCTAAGAGGTTTGAACAACCCTAATGCTTCTTAGGATACAAGAACTTCAGAGAGGTTCAGATACCAACAAAGCCATTGGAAGCTGTGATGGCTAATTTTATGTGTCAACTTGGTAAAGCTATAGCACCTAGCTATTTCCTCAAACATTAATCTAAATATTGCTGAGAAAGTATTTTCTAGGTGTGGTTAACATTTACAAGCTGTTGGCTTTAAGTAAAGGAGATTACCTCGATCATGTGGGTGGGCCTCATTCAATCAGTTGAAAGACTTGGGAACAAAAACTAAGGTTTCCCAGAAAAGAAGAACTTCTGCTTCTAGATTGCAGAATCAGTCCACATCTGAGTTTCTAGCTTGCTGGACTGCCCTATGGATTTTGTACTTTCTAGTCCCTATAACCTCATGAGCCAGTTCCTGAAAATAAATAAATTTCTTTATATATATATATGTATGCATATACATTTGCATATAATATGTATTATAAAACCATGTATTTATATATTTTTATATAAAATATATTAAAATATGCATTTAAAAATCTATATAAAATAAATGTAAATATATAAAATTTATATGTATATAAAATGTCCTATTCGTTCTGTTTCTCTAGAGAACCTGGACTGACATAGAAACCCAAGAATTAAACATGTATCTAGACAATTTTTAGCAGGAATCTTTTTTCGGCTCATCTATTATAGGAATCCAGACGAGTTCTTAATGAAAACAGAAAGGAAGGATGAAGGTGGGAGCTTCTGGCTCAGTAGGGACCGGTGTGGGGAAGGATTTCCTAATCTTAACCTGAAAAGGGAATTTCAGGGTGGAATGGACGGCATCCCAACCCCAGCCCAGTGCTCCGTCCCTGAATGCCTCGGGGAGAAGTAAACAATTTGGGTGGAGTTTTGTCGGCTCCATTGCTTAGCGTTCTGGGCCTTTCCCTCAAGCTCGGTCATGGTGGTTTGTTTAAAATTAGTTCTCGTTTGGCCTGTGGGGGAAGAGTGAATTGCAGTCTGGGATTTACTCTGAGCCTTTTGCATTTCAGGTTCTGAGGCTGGATCACTTGTCTATTTTAAAAGCGGAGAGACGTGAACCCAAGACTGCCGTGTGACCAAACCTCCATCCTCATGGTCAGAACTGGCTAGGAGCCTAAGTTGAGTCAGAGGCCGTCACTCTGGTCCGATCTGGGAAGAATCTCCCCTGTCCCGAATAGAGCTCCCTGACTCCCATGCTGAGATGTCTCTAATCTTCCTGGAGAGTTGACCCTTTCAGGAATGACCTGTAAGCAGCTGCCCCATTGCAAAAGTGTCATCTCACTGACCATGAGCACACACTGCCATTTAACTTCATCTCTAGGATTAACTGGCATCTCCTCAAGCAGGGTCACCTTGGACCAAGACACCGGATGGGTAAGCTTTGATGCGGGGGAGGAAAGGAAGGTTGAGATATTAATTGCATATAATTGCATATTTGGAAAAGGAGTCCTGGCTCTCTGGGAGTCAATGTACAATCACTGGCGGCTGGAGAGTGGAGGATGCTGATAGAAGGAATTCTATAGAGGGACAAAGGAGCGTAAAAACTGGCATTCATTCGCTTTACAAGTGTGTTTTCAGCTGGCATGAAACTTTCTTTGACTCTGGAGTTATTTTCTGTAAATATATTTGCTTTCCCCTTTTCTGTAAAGTTGGTTTTGATTTCAATGTCAGAGTAAGGCTACACCTGACTGAATATACACTTTGCCCGGTTCCTGTGAAAGTATCTAAACTACTCTGAGTTCAGGGGCCCTGCTGCTGGCTATCTTTAGTGGACTTGCATTGTTCAGCTTTATTTAAATCAAGAACCATATTGACAAGCCACATTGCAAACATGTGTTGTCAGCTTGGATAGTTTAAGATGAATACCACACACCCTATACACACTCACACACACTTGCTCACACACATAGACATGCACACACACAAAACATTTTGCTACCTTATAAGCTGAGTTTAGTTACATTCATTTCAATCTCAGCAACGCTTGATTTCTTTGCCAGATATCATTGGGAAAAACAAAACTGATGAAAGGTGATTGGGCCTTTAGTCACTTGATGGTACATATTTAAATCTTTGGTGGGCAATTCAGTTTGGCTACCAAAAAAGAGTGATCCTTGGGGTAAAAATAAGCTTGTAAGAATGTTAGGATTTTAATACTCCAGATATAGTGAAACAAAAAAAGAAGTTAGAGATAATTGGAAATTTTGCTATAAATTTCTAGGAAGTTATAATAAGAGACCTCCACACATCTGTCATATAGACAGTAGATTTCTGTTCCAATTACAGATAACTCTGTAATCTCTCATTCAGTTAAGAAAGTTTATATAGTTTGTGTTCAAACAGATAAATTTGAGCAATGAAAAAATACTGTAACTAGGCATCTGTTGGTTACCTACCCAGTCCCTACTGTGTCTTCCTAACAGAACCCTGATATGGTTGAGGTTTAGGGAAGCAATGTGTCAGGGAAGGTAGACTAGGAGGATGCTAAGGGAGGGAATTTGATTGTTCTAAGCCAATCGTGAAACTCTTGAACTTCCCTTTGCCAGTGATTGGCTTAGAGGTGGGCGTTCTAAACGTGGCGCATGAAAGATGATGGGAATATGCCGGAGGCTCTTAGAAAATATTGCACAAAAAAATTCATTGAAATAGGCCTTTCCTTTTTGCATTGAATGTTGCCATGTAGGAAGTAGTCTTTGATGCTGCTACAGACAAACTGCAACCATTAGGAAAAGCCAAGAGACTCTGAGAGAGACCAATTATTGAGCCATTGAATTAAAGCCTCCTGGAGCCACCTACCACATGACTTATTGATGTGTCCTTACCATTTAAACCACTTTTAATTGGCTATTTTTTTACTTGCAGCCGAAAACATTCAACTGATACACTTTGCAATATTAATTAAGAAGAAAAACAAATATGGATAAGATTTAGTCATTATGTCTTTTTCGGTCCTGAGTAAAAGGTAATGTAGTGACAAAAAGTTGATTGTACTTTTTGTAGCTCTAATAGCCATCACGTAGGAATAAAGCAATCTGGAAAGCATGCACACACACATGTGCGCGCGCACGCGCGCGCGCGTACACACACAGTCTATTCTTGAGGTTGATACGTTGGAGTTTCCAGGCATTGGTTGGTTCACCATTTCCTTAAGTAAAAAATTGATGAAAGATGCGAGAGACCCAGATCTAGAATTTTTATAGCTCCTTGTATGCAAGTATGATAGATTGGAAATGCATAAATGGGTAGAGAAAGGAAGCAAATGACCCTGGGAGCAGTGGGGATGGATAATCGCCAAGGGGAGATCAATGCTCAGCCTTGTTGGGCTTCTCCTATGGCCATATCACTTCCCAAGCCCCGAAATTTGCTAAGCGTGCTTTATGGATAGAAAATTCAGGGTGTAGAGAAGTCAGGTCCTGCCCACAGGAACCGAGTGATCCAAGTTCTCAGTGCCCCCAGAGGATTTTCATTAGTGCACATTGTCTGTGGTTTGTCTCCTCTTATGAACAAGGACATGCATGCATTCTCAGGCCTGTGGAGATCTGTTGCCTCTTTATGAGCTTGAGTAGAAAAGAGGTTAAGCCATTGCTGGGTCTGTTCAACTTGAAACTATGAGTTGGTCACAAGAAAAATGGTTTTCATTTCAATTAACCCAGCCATCTGGACTGCTCAGGCCCTAATAGCCAAATGTAAGGAGCTGCATTTGGAAGAGATTAATTTACTTTTGTAGTTTAGCGAGGGGGTCACATGGGTCACTCTCGGGTCCTTGCCAACACCAGACCAACCGCTGATGGAGATCGTAACTGGATGTGACAGGTCTGAACGTCATGTTTCCAGGTTGCTGCAGGGACATACTTCCTGAAAATCACCTCTGATTTAAAACTTTTCCATGACAGTCCAGCCTTGAAGGCATGGTATCCATAACATACACTGAAGGAGCTAAAGAAAACATCCATAGGTTGTTGTGAGCATTTCCAGTCCACTGGCATCAAGTGATTCCTCAAAGACAAGGAATTGTATGAAAAATAGTGTCAATGAGGGACCAAGATGGCTCAGACACTGCTGCTTTGGAGCTGGGCATTTCTGTGGAGTGAGAACACCACAGCGTTAGGAACATCTCAAACAACCCCCTCTGAATTGACTAGGGACAAGAGATAAAAAGGTTCTGATAGATAAAAGTCTAGTGGGGAGGAGACAGCGAAGTCAACGACCTCCAACTTTCGACCACTTACATTCTACCTCCCTCTTGGTGACACTGCTGAAGTGGTCACACTTAGCCCACGGTGATGCTGTTTCTTCTTCCTTATGGGAGTTGGGGAGTGTGAGAAGAGGAGAATAATTTTTACATCTTTCTTTAGACCAAGATAGTCTAAAATTTTTCAAAAATATCACTGTATTTTAAAATAGATTTTTATCAGAAGAAAAACAAAAAGCATATGAACTACACGAAATGGTTGAGTTTCCAAAAATAATTCTTTGAAAACTAAAATATCACCATAGAATAGCCAATAAGACAAACAAGCTTTTGTCCTCATTTCTCTAATTCTTGCTTCTGTCCCATCTGATCTGGGACTTTTTTACTCCTTAGAAACTGGTTGGCCTCAGCTTCCTGCTCTGATTAAAGCTACACATGACTGGCATTTTCTTGTTTTGAATATGTGTATTTTTTGGTGTATATTCTCTGAGGACAGGATTATGACCTAGAGAAAGAATCTTGCTCTTTGTGTATTTATGCAGCATATATGATTAATATTCTTTGTGCCCAGTAAGGGCACAAACTCTTCCTATGTTTGCATCTCACTTTCACTGCTCTCTGGATCATTCTTCAGATAAATCTGTCCCCTCCTTCTGGGAATTTTCTGTCTAGAGTCTACAGGAATTTGGTGACTGCTGCAATGGAGTAAAATATCATCTCCCAAAATGTGTTCTATGGACCACTGATCCCTTGTGAACTGGTATTTCATGTTCCACCTAATAACACCTTCCAAGACTCATGTTCTTAGGGAAGTACTTTGGGAATGTTGGAGTAATGCAATCTTCTGGGGAAACACAGAGGTAGCATTGACTAAAATTGCCTTGGAATATTGGAGAAAGTTTTTGAGAGAGGGTGACATTTGATCTTGATCCTGAATACTTAGTGAGAACTCAACCAGGAACTTAAATAGAGAAAGAGGCTAATGGCATACTAGTCTAGACTATGTTAAAGGACGGACAACTCAAAGAACTTGAAACATTTGGGAAGCTTTGGAATGTCCATTGTGGAGGGTATCTGTGAGTGAGGGGTGGAAGAGAAGGGAGGAGGAGTTTGGAACAGAACTTGAAACGTCTTCAGCACTGTGTTGGATTTTTTGTCTGTCCCTCCAGATCACTCTCCCCTGCTTGTCCATCTTGTTCTTAGAAGGACATAACGGGTTCCCGTGCCCTCTGGCTTCTGGTTGGATTCACCCAGTGGAGAACCCAGGCAGGAGATTGGAAGAAGGGAGGAGAGTAAAGTCAGAGTATTTGTTCCATTGGCTCCTTTCATGAGAAGTCAGCTTGGGTTGGCTGCTTCCTCCAACTGAAAGTCATTGGTCCTCTAAAGCTGGGCAACTCAACTTGTCCTTTAAGGACCAGGTAACTTCTGCCTCTCCTCATCCCTTTGGGTTTAGAAATGATAAGCCCTAGGTTACTGCACTGTCTTTTATGATTCTCCTACACCCACACCTTTGTAAATAGTCCCTTTGTAGATAAACTCTTCTCAAATTATCCTTTGTCAAGTATGCCATCTACTTCCTATTGTGGCTCTGACTTACATAAATATGATGCTAAGGACTTAGAGCATAGTGTAGACAAAAGAGAGCTAGTGAGAATTTTTGGTAAGGGTGTAGTATTACCTGATTTACACTAGCAAGAAACCATTTGTTTAGGATGGATAGAGTAAATCCTTTGGGGAAATAGGAAAAAGGATTATTTAGAAATCATGTGAATATATATGTCTAATATTTGGCCACAGATCCTTAGTTCAGTGTCCATGGACCCCCAGAAGATCTATAGATAGAATTCAGCGAGTCCTTATATTAGGATGGGAAAAAATTACATTTTTATTTCTTCTAACTTCTAATTGCAATTTAGCATTTCTTCCAGTTATGAATATATGCAATTTTTTTGGCCATACCTGAGAATTTGTCATCTATAGAAATGGCAGATGTTTTCATATCACTCTGCAGCATTGTGAAGATCTCAAAATATTATCTATACTCATCATTACTTCAAAATTATGGTAGTTAGTAGACCCACAGTCTACTTGTTATCAGATGTGTTAATAAAGAAGCATATATCTCATACATGACAATTTTGTTTTCTAAATATTCGGATAGCTTCATTTCAGTGTAATTTATTTTTTTATAATTCTATGTATTTCAAGTTAGGCACTTAAACATACAATTCTAAGAAGGAGTCTGTAGGTTTTAACAAATTTCCAAAAGGGTTAATGGTACTCAAATTGTTAAGAACCTCTGCTCATTCACAGATACTCATTCGAGAAAACATAGCAATGGCTGGACCTCAGGGATATCTCTTTCCTGAAAAAAAAAAAATACCTCCAGCTACCAGAAGGCCTGGATAATTTCTATATGCAGAGTTTCTAGGCTAAATTCTTTAAGTTCAATGTGTTGACTATATCTAAATCATCTTAAATATTTGACCTGATTCTATTTTTTTCCTCTAATTCTTTATGTGTTTCATAAATGAATTTCCTATTTAGTGTTTGACTCTCAAATGTTAAGAGCTAAACTTGTCATCATTGGGCTTAATTTTCATTGTGTAAACTTAGAAGAACTAACTCTCAACTTGGTGTCTCATAACTCACTTCTGAAACATCCAATGAGAAACTGCCAAGCTCTTCACAGTTGTTTATTTTGGTCCCAATGCTCTGCCCATGCCCTGGTTGAATATCTCGCCAAATTTCCTCCAATTTATTGCAAAACCAATTGGCAGAACAATGAGGAAACCTGTTTGGGGCCAATTTTAGGCAACCGGTGGTGCTGCCTCTTTCCCCCACCCCCACTTTCCACTAATCCCTCAAGTTTCTTCCAGACCTAGCCATTCTTTTTTTTTTTTTTTTTTGTGAGGAAGATCAGCCCTGAGCTATCATCCATGCCAATCCTCCTCTTTTTGCTGAGGAAGACTGGCCCTGAGCTAACATCTATTGCCAATCCTCCTCCTTTTATTCCCTTTTTTTTTTTCCTCCCCAAAGCCCCAGTAGATAGCTGTATGTCATAGTTGCACATCCTTCTAGTTGCTATATGTGGGACGCGGCCTCAGCATGGCCGGACAAGTGGTGCTTCGGTGCGCGCCCGGGATCTGAACCCGGGCCGCCAGTAGCAGAGCGCGTGCACTTAACCGCTAAGCCACGGGGCCGGCCCCTGGACCTAGCCATTCTTAATAGGAACATAACACCTTGGCATGACTCCAAACATGAAAGAAATACATTATCCCTATCCTTACCCACTTCTCCCCTCCCCTCTACTTCCTATCCTTTCCTCAAAACCGACACCCCCCAACACTTACTTCTCTCAGCACAGAGGATGGTCAACCTGGCATTGCAACATCCAGAATAAATCTTATTTTGAAAATGAGTGACTGCGCTGTTATCAATAAAGGAAATGGGAGATTTCAACCTCTTCCTATTAAGGTGTGAGTCTTTCACAAAGCAGCAAATCTAGAGTATTTCCTGTGTGGCAGATATAGGTGGGAGGTGCTGTCTTGCAGAGCCTATTAAGATCAAAACTAGGAAATGTCTTTACAGCCTGTTGATATTCAAAGTAGTTTTGTACAGATGATAGTGCCTTTCTAACACAGGCTTAAAGCTCTTTCCCCTAGACTTTCTATAGTTCTGCTGCATTTCTAGGACAAAGCAAGGGGCTAAGATTATCTGCTCCCATTTATGGTCTGAAGAGTAGAGACTCAAGAAGGTTATGTGACTTGTTTAAAGTTATTCAGACAACTAGTATCAAACCCACAGTGAAATTGTTTCCTCTATTAGACTCTGCTGCCATTTTGAGCTAAGAATATATTGGACTGGTTCTGAGATTTCTCCCTAGGCAACAAGCAGAAAGACTTCTTGGATATGGTGTTTGTTAGGGTTACAGGCAGGAAAACAGAAACCATAGTAGGTATTTCAACAGAGGGGATTTAATATAGGGGATTGGTTATATAGCTGTTGGAGGACTGAAAAAGTGACATGGGAACAAATGATAGTAGCTGGTGGAAAAAGTTACCCCACTATGGCTGGGGAAACACAGGAAGAGATTAGGGCTGTGAAACCTAAGAGATCAGAGGAAGGGCCCAGAGGAATTTGGGCCCAAACCTCCAAGGAGGATGTTCTGTATGGCTGCTGATGGCATCTGAGGGGCTCAGAAGAAGGGCCTTGTGGAGCTCGAATTCAGATCTCTGAGGAAGGAGTGATGTTGCCTTGCTGGGGCTTATACCTCTGAGAAAGCTCTTTGAGGCTGGCTCCGGGAGATGGAGGCTGCATCCAACTGCTGCTGTGGGGATGGATGAAGTGTTGCTGCTAGGCAGCATTAGCAGGAACAGCAAGTAAAAAGGAAGAGAGGAATGCATTCTCTCTTCTGCTTTCAATCTCTCTCTAGTGCCTCCTTATGCCAGAACCTATTAAGAGGCAGCTAGCAAAGATGAAATATCATTTGCAGAGTATTCCTTAGCATCATAAGAAGGGTTTAGGAGGTTTTAGAGCTAGGATACAATAGCTTACTGCCTCATACAGGTATGTAAGACACTTTCAGATTACCAAAGGCTATACCAGTCACCTGTAGGGACATTTGGTATCAGGAAGAGGCTGATTTAATATGAAGTCTCCAGGTCATGTAGGTCTGGCCTAGAGCTGGCATGTGAGTCACTGGGACTTCAGATTTCCTAGGCCCTCTCTCTTGTTTGAACAGTCCTGTCACTTGGGGCAGAGAGAGTGGGGTTGGTGTGGGAAGAAGGAGATTGCAGCATGCAGAACTGTGGGCGGTGGTGCCAGTGCCCCTGTCCAGCCACGCAGGTACTAGAAATTCCATAGCAGTCAGCACTGGGCCAACTGAGCTGAGCTGCAGCCAGGGGTTAGGAGAGAGGAAACTGACAGAATATCTGAAGGACCACGCAAACATCATTTTCATGTGGAGCAATCAGCGTATTGGTTGAGAGAAGCACCAGCACCCACTTATGGCTCAGGTTTCTGGAATTATAAGGAGTAGAGAGAATCTCTCTCTTTTTTTTTTCGTGAGGAAGATTCACCCTGAGCTGACATCTGCTGCCAATCTTCCTCTATTTTGTATGTGGGCTGCTGCCACAGCATGGCCACCGACGAGTGGTATAGGTCCACGCCCGGAAACCAAACCCAGGCTGCTGAAGTGGATCGTGCCAAACTTAACCACTAGGCCACTGGGACTAGCCCAAGAGAATCTTGATAATTTAAATCTACAAATTCATGTGCTCATCAAATAATTATGGAATGTCTAGTATGTGCTACCCACCATCCGAAGGCGTGGGGATATGAAGATGGATCAGGTGAAGATGAGTCTGCCTCCAGGGAAGCTTAAATATTAATAAGTATGTGCAATAGAACATTACAGTCACTTTTTTTTTCTGTCACAGTGGGAATGGAATTGAGGGAGAGGTAACTTAAGTAGGGCATATCAGAGACAGCTTCAGAGAGGAGACACGACCTGAGTGCTGATGTAAGGATGGGCGCTCACTCAGTGGGTGTCAAGGAGGGAAAGAGGAAGCAACGTGAACAGAGGCCCAGAGGGATGAACAGCCTGGTGCACATGAGAAAGTGGGAGGGATAGCATGAGAAGCTTAGGGTCTTCATTAAGGCAGCAGGTTCAACCTCCTTCTCTGCTCAAACATGCTACCAGGTAGCAGCCTGACTGGTTTGGGTTTCACCTGCTGCTCACTTCTGATGAGAACAATAATCATCACTATCCCAGCGAGCAAGCAAAGGAAGAGAAAATGCGGAAGATTTGGACACCACACCAGTGGGATAATCAGCTCTTGGATAATTGAGAGAAGGCGGCCACGTAAACAGTCTTGATTTACTCATGAAGGCGGGGCCCAATGCCCTTGGCACCTGCCTTTTTCTAGAAGGAATGCATATTTCCTTGTGGCTTTCCAAGGTAGAGAGGGCATGTTGGGACCTTTGTTTGGGGTCTTTTTCACATTTTAGAGAGAAGGAGGGACCCTCAGCATCTGGATATGCAGGTCTCTCTAAATGAGCTGGCCACTAGAGTCAGCCACTTCCAAGAAGCTGTCCTGCGATTTCAGCCACAACAGCAGCCTCTATCAGCCCCCCTTCCCCACAGAACCTTTGGCTTCCCTCTGACCAGCCTTGACATCCAGTGTCCAAACACCGATAAAATTGATTCGCCTAAGTGTGGGAAAGTCCTAGAGCATCGATTATTTCCTCCTCTTCACCTCCCATGCCCTGGTATTAGTGCTCTCCCAGAATGTACCTTGCTTGTTTGGTTGGAGGAGGTCAAAGCCCTGATGAAGAATGAGTGGAATTCCACAGGATCAGGCCAGTCTTGATAAATGACAGCAGGGGACAGTGTAGGGAGGGGGACAGGATCGGGCAAGTGGGAAGAACTGATTGGCTTAAAAACAGTCAAGCGTCGCCTCCCCTTGTTCCACCAGTCTGTCTAGTGCTTTTAGGGTGACCGAAGGCTTGCCATTCTAAATATTTGGAGTTTCAAAAAATGATCTATGGAATATGTTTCTTTTTTCAAGTTAAAGATGTTTTAAAAAATATAGTTGAGAGTGTTATTATTATACCTCAGAGAGCTAGAACTGCCCAAGCAGGAAGGACATCATTGGTTTGAGGCTTCTGTTTGTTTTGACACTTTTTTTTTCTTATTGCTGTGAACCTGATCAGTCCATTTTCAGCTGTGAATAGCCCATTGTCCGCTGCCCTGGGTTCTAGTCTTGCTCTGCTAGTTAATAGCCCGTGACCCATGCCAACTCACTGTAAAATGAGGGGTCGGTTGGTGGTCTCTTATGTTCCTTCTAGCTTTGACTTTTATGGTCTCTAACTCCAAGGTACCTCATCCAGTCTGCAGAATAGACAGAGGCAGGTTCTACCTCCAGATGAGCCGTCTGCAAGGTGATAACCAGGATAGGACAGAGAGTCCTCGCACTATCCTTTACATCTTAAACCCAGCCGGGGATCACAATGGCAACACACCATCGAGAATCATGGGGATGTTTTCGGTTGTTCTGCCATGGGTAGGCTGAGGTGTCCTCTATGAAGAAGATAACTTCCCACACTATCAGGCAGTTAGATAAAGATATAGACGGCTTGATGACAAATGCTACTCGGATCTCCTAGTTAGGACCAAAGGTGCAGAGAACCTGATGGCTCTTGAGCAAATGGCCAATAGTCTTCTTGGGAAGGCCTGTCCCAGTTAGGGGAAATGTCTTTTTACTGTTTATGCTTCTGCATAGACCAAGAAGGGACATCCATTTCTGTTACTCCTGGGTTTAAAATCATGCTGAAAGTTTGGCATATAGGATTGAATAGGATGGGATTGTGCTTAAGTACCCTCTACTGCTTGAGGATGAAGATCTCTGTCCATTTAGTGCAGTGGTTCTCATCTGGGGACAATTTTGCCTCCAGTGGACATTTGCAATGTCCATAGACATTTTTGATCATCAAACTGTGAGATGGGTGCTATCGTCACCTGGTGAATAGGGGCCAGAGATGCTACTAAACATCCTACAATGCACACGAAAGCCCCCACAACGAAGAATCATCTGGTCCCAAATGTCAATAGTGCTGTGATTGAGAAATCCTGATCTAGCGCCTCCAGAGTAATAGGATGGTGGTGGTGGTTGGGCTAAAGGTTTCCTGTTGTTCGGTGGGAAGACTCAAATTCAATGTTTATATTTGGTTTTGCTTAAGGCTGACAAGACTGGCTGGCTGTGGAGTAAAAGGAAACACCTCCTTTATCGAATTGGCTTCAAAATATGTCTGACCCCTTTTCTGGTGAGGTCCTTTGTCCATTCACAAGTGTTGGAAGTGGGAAGGAGGGCACTGAGAGACTCCTCAAGGATATGCTAATTGAATGAGGAAACTCTAGAACTGAAGGGGACCTTAATGACCATTTCATCTATCCTTCTGCTTTGAAGCACCAAACCCAGGGCCATCCAAGGTGAGACTGTGAATTATGCAATTTTCAACATTCCTGTCCACAGTCTACATTTCCCTCCATCATTTGCACTCTTTTGGCGCCTTCTTTTCTTCTGGATACTTCCCCTGCTTTTCTGAGCCATATTCTGGCTACTTTGGACCCCTACATCTACGGGAGAACACAATCAAATTGGTTATTTCTGAGTCGAATGTCAACGACTCATTGTGCTATCACTAGCAACTCCATTAGCCTTTTAAAATGGGGGTTCTTGAGGAAAAAATAATGCTTAGCCCACTTTTCCAGTGGTGGAGCCCCAGGTGTGATAATTCCTGAAGGAAGAAAACATTTTTGTCTCTGGGTCTCTTTCATCCCTCTTCATATTGTAATGTGTAGGCGATCTTCTACTCCTAATAGCTACCTTATCGATGGTAATATTCTAAGCACGATATTACATCATCTTCCTCAGAAACACACCTGAATATTTAACAGGATGGAGTCCTCTAGATAACATCACCATATTTGCCTAACTCTAAACTCTTGAATATAATGAAAAAGTATCGCATCTGGATTGTCTGGGAATATCCATGATTTATAGCTGCTAAACTGCAAACCAGTTAAGTCTCCTGGCATTAAATATGATTTGCCTTTGTATGTGCCTGATTAGCACCTCTCTAGCCTGCTCTGACATAGAGTCACAGGCTACAGATGAGGGCATGAGTGGGCTGCTCCTCTGGCCCTCAAGATTAGCAGAGGGAAGGAAGGTTGCATCTTCCTGATCAGAGAAAGGAAAGTCAAACGAAGCTCGAGCGCCTACCCCGTCCCTCCCTTCAATTCCCTAAGAAAAAGGCTGGGGCGGGGTTCTCAGTGATGAACCACAGTCTGTTTTCAACTCCCCAGCCCTGCCCATGCCTTTTATGACTCTGTTTTAGAGAAAGAATATCACCCTTCAAAGGCTCGGCTCTATCAATTTCCCCTGCCATATGTTCTTATTAAAATGTTTATGACACTCTTTATGTTAGGATTATGATGTTAGGACTGCCATCAATTAATAAAACATACTGCAAACTGCAACTTACCGTTTAGATTTTTTTTTAAATATGAGAATAACACATATATGGTTTTAATCATTTTCTAAGCCAGTCCTAAAGTATCCTCAACATCAACAAAGAATGTTAGCAGGTCATGTTATTTTCAGACTAGAAATACATTGACTATATATTTGCTGATGTTGGGGTCACACTACTTGCAATGTTGCTTGCTATGAGAATGTATAAAGTATATTCCAAGACTGATAGCAGTAGAGTAGTTACTGACATATTTTAGATGTTTTCCAATTGTCTGTAATTTGTCATTGTTAGATAAATATGGCTGCTATAACTCCTTTGATGGTGGTATTTTAGCAAAGGAGTAATGTGTTTTCAGATATTGGCATTAAAAATATATGGTAAATCTATTTCCATTAAATATTTTGATTGATTATTAAATTAATTATGCTCATTATAAAATTTTAGAAAACATTGGAAAGTATAAAGAAGAAAATAAATATTCGTGTTCCCACCACCCGTTTATAACACTGTTAACTTTTTGATATTCATGCGGATACAGTAATGTACAGCTATATCACACACGTAAACAAGTAAAATGTATAAGTATTTTGGTAATTCTATTACATATACAATTTTGTATACTTCTATCAACGTTATACTCTGAGCATTGTCTCCTATTGGTACAGAATTCTTTATAAACCGTTTTTAAGGATCTAGTGGTAAAGCATTCTGGGGGCACATACTGTTACTCTCAGGAGTTATACAACAAGGCTGTTTTCAATTTTTCACTATTATAAACAATGCTACAATGAGCATCATTGTCCCAGTCCTGTAGATTTTGTAAGGATGAAATGAGATGATCCATGTAAAGTTCCTAGTATAATAGTGATAAACATTCAAAATGTCATCCTTTCCAACTCTCTTTTGCCCCCTTCACCTACTTTCCTCCTTCTTTATCTTTAATGCATCTTTTCCCCTTAAGAATAAGATCCTAGAATTGTGGCTATCTAGTTAAAGCATATATACATTTTTTAAAATCTCGATATAGGTCACTAGGTTGCTTTTCAGAGAGTTTGTACCAATTTTTCCTCCACATTGAGTGCTCCTAGTTGAATCCAGTTCTTGGTTGGTTTGCACAGTTTTATTATCCTCTATTCCAGTCTTAGCCCATGTTAAACTATAAGAGGGTGGGGAGGAGGGCGTGCTCTGGAGGCAATTATCACTGAGTGGGAAGGCCTGTGAGCAGGTTGTCACGTCAAATCCTTGCCCGCTTCTGGCTTTATCCAGCTGAAACCACTGGCGGATCAGCCCAGCTGGTTCCTGAACCAATCTTGACAAGACTGAAGTTACATTAGGAGTTCCATCTGCTCTAGGGGTCTAGAATTAGGTTCATTGAGGGTGGTGGGACTCCAACATCTTCCTGTCCACCAAACCCATTTTATTTCACCATATTTTTTCAGTCCATAAGATTGGACCTTTGCTTCCCAAATTCCTGACTTACACTGTACTTCTTCTTTGCGCTGGAAACTCTGTCCTAAACATTAGCTCACTTGGCTGGGGCCTGAGCTCCTGTCTGGTTCCTGCTGATCCCTTCCCCCCAGGGAAATGCAGCCTGTATCCAACAGCATGGGTCACGTGGAAGCACACTGCTGTCGTTCTGTCACATTGACTTAGAAATTTTGCTCCTCTCATCCAAGCCGACCTCCTTGAGCATTTTCAGTATTCCAGATCAAGGTGAATTTTCCATTCCTCTTTGGAGTTTTGGCCGCTTCTCATCCCAAAGCACTGGCCCTGGGGCTGGTTTGACCCATCTGTTTTGAGCCCACCATTCCCAGCATCCTTCCTTTATCATTGGCCAATGCGACTGAGTTCTTAGCCTGCTCACGGCCAAGCCAGCTCACAAAACAATACCCTCTGGTGTACTTCTGGCTATTTCATGCTATGAGGAGAAGCAACAGCTGGCAGAAAACATGTTAAATAGACCTGGGTCCTCTGGGAATCACAGAGTTAAGCATTCCCACCCCTTTAGCCACCTTTCACATTTGATTGATTTTTTTTGATTGGTTGTTTGCCTGACCTGATCAGAGAGTTTGGGCAGCAGTTTCTGTTGACACTTTATTTCACTTTGGGTAAAGTTTAAACATGACTTATCACAACTCTGACACATTTGGAAGGCCATGTTTAGCCCTCCTCCTGTTCCCTACCTCTTGCAGTTATGAGAACATAGGGTATAAAGGCATTTTTCAAACATAGGAAGCAAGTTCATTGCTTTGGATCTTTTTGGAGAAAAGTCTTAGACATTCCAGGTTATAATCATTGCTAGACATTCCTTCTCTTTTGCTCTAGATTTAAAAAAACGTTCATATTTATTTCATTTTCCACAGGTGAAA
Source organism: Ceratotherium simum simum (assembly GCF_057802395.1). Taxonomy (NCBI): domain Eukaryota; kingdom Metazoa; phylum Chordata; class Mammalia; order Perissodactyla; family Rhinocerotidae; genus Ceratotherium; species Ceratotherium simum. The sequence goes on along the minus strand of NC_141915.1, from coordinate 53,272,669 downwards.
ACCATCCATTTCTTGGAGAAACGCCACTGTGGGATTGCAAGTCCCAGGACCAGGACTTCTGTGTCTCTTTTTCAAGTGAAGTGGCTGAAGGTCTGGAGCTGAAATTGCAAACGCCATAGTGTTCTTGAATCTCAAGACGAGACTGATAAAAGTTCTTAAAGGTCCCCTGATTCAACCTTGTACTTAATGTGGAAATCCTTTCTACAACATCCCTGCATGGGAATCACCAGTCTCTGTGCCTGTCTAGTGTAGTCCATTTGGAGGCTTATTCTCATAATTAAAACATCTTTCTCTTACTAAATGGGAAATTGCCTCCAATTTCTATTCATCCATATTTGTTCAATTCTTACTATGTGCCAGGCATGCTGCTAGGCTCATGGAATATAAAGTTGGGTAAATCCCAGGATTTGCCTTTAAGGGGTTCAGAGTAGAGCAATGGAAAAGGTCACAGAGCATGATGCACAAAGTTTCCGGACGACATAGGGGGAAGAGCGCTGAGTTCTGCTAGGGGAGGTGGGAGAAGGCTTTGCAGATGATGGGACCTCAGAACTGAGCCTGGAGAAGTAGAGCTGGATTTCACTAGGCTGAGAAAGTTGCAGAGAGTACATTGGGTAGTAAGGAAAACATAATCATCCATCCCCAAACTAAATCATCCATCCCATAGCACAGCTGAAACACAAAGCAGGTGTGCTATGGAATGGATGATTCTGGAAAGGTGGGCTGGAGTGAGGTTGATGTGGACCTTGACTGCCATGCTGAGGGTTTTGAACTTTTTGCTGCTGAGAAGAGGAGCCATTAAAGTAAGGAATATGGGTGTTATCAGTATAACTCTCTAGTGAACCAGGAGAACCAGGGGCTGGGGCAGCATTGGATTCAAGAAATATTTGGAGGCAGGATCACAGACCTTAGTGATTGTTGTCTCTGGAGGATGACAGAGAGCATTGTTCCAAATTCTGCAGTTCCCTGAACTCAGTTCCCCTGCTGCCCCAGGAGTCTTCACTTCTCTGGCACTCAATTAGTTTACCACAGACCACATGCTTTCCAGAACCTTCAATATTCTCATCACCTCTCTTAAAACACAGCAGTTTGTTGGGGCCCCTCTTAAATGTGGTCCCCAGAGTCAAATGCATATACTGAAAGATACATAGCCAGGGGAGAATATAGTATCTTTTTAAGTGAACAGGATTTTTCTTCCCCTCTCAATTTCATGTCATGTCATTACCTCCCCTCACGCCCAGGGGAGGAGCTTTCCCCTCCCTGAGTCTCCATCTGTTCAACAGCACCATCTATTCAATAGAGCACATGATCACTTAAAGGAAAAGTGAATAAAACTCATTTTTGAACATTCATTTGTTAATTCAGTAAGAATTTCTGATATTTGTAATGTACAAGGCACTGCAAGCATTGTAATTAAATACCTCCTATATACAAGGCATATCGCTGGGCCCATGGGATGTAACGATGGGTAAATTCCAGGATTTGCCTTTAATGAGTTCAGTCTAAATATCTAAGCATATAAGAAGATGTTTAACACAAGTTTTCTACTAACAAGTGACTTACAGTCTAGAAGGGAGGAATGACAGCCACCTATACTTTCATTCATGTTGTAATAATGATATGTGACAAGCACTGAATCCTTCTAAGTGCTTGACATGAATTAATTCACTCAGTCTTCAGAATAACACTACGAGGCTGGTAGAAACTCTTACTAACATTCCGATTTTACAGAGGAGGAAACTGAGGCACAGTAGCTCAGGCTCACACAACTAAAAAAAATGGAACGAGAATTCAAATGCAAGAATTTTGCCTCCTGAGTCTGCACCCTTTACCAGTATGTTGTATAATCTCTTACAAATAACTAAGCTATAAATTAGAAAGAGAGAAATGCCATGAGAGAGAAGCGAGACTCCTGTGCCTGGAAAAGGTGGCCCTTTTTTTGCTCCCTTTGTAAATGATTCATCCCTAGTGAGGACTTCTCTTGGCGTGCTTCCAGGTGGGGGGGAGGGAGGACATAACTGCCTTGCCTTGTGCCTCTATCTGCTGCCACCTGTAATTTACAGCGGGAGGGCTCACACCCAAATGGACCTTGGTGTTAAAGTGATAATGTTTTATGCTTTTTCTCTTAGCAGGTGACAATAAAAAATCAATGGATTATAATTACAGGACCTTGAAGTTTAGTGTTGCCCCAGATAGTCATGAAAATTCATTTATGGTATGACAACCACAGATTAGCAATTTATCTCTCCTCAAATGGCAGGGCGGTTTATGATGTTGCTGGTTTGCTACCACTTACAGCAGGCACCAGATCATGTGCCAGGTTGCCCCAGTGAGTAATAGCCTGGTTTTATTATATGGGATAAATCAGTCACATAGACGTCTTGTGTTGGCTTAATGAAGCTAGATCAGCAAGTGCCAAGCTTGGGAAACAGTTGTTGGTCAACAGACTCGAGTGCTGACAGAGGGCCCTGGAAGAGCTGAATTTGGAGTGAACACTCAGCAGTTTGTCTGCAGGTGGGTGGTAAGAATCTGGGGTTGGGTTTGGTTTGGGAATTGGCTTTCAAGAAGGCAGAGTTCTAAAATACAGTTGAACCTGCAGAGAGCTTTTGCACATTAGATCAGTAATAAACGAAACAAACCAAAACTCAAATCAAACAAAAAACAGCCTTTTCTTTTCATTTAGTAGTCCTTGTCATTTCCCCAGGCAGTGACGGCTTTATCTGGGGGTGAGGCAGTGCATATGAGTGGAATGGATTACAGAACACCACAATGGCCTTCCAGAGGAGAGCATCCTGCTTCTGTATGGCCAACATGGTTTGGGGTGTGGGGAGTTGTTTTGGCACAATATTTAGTGACTCCCTATCTTTTCAAGCTCCCTGATGTTGCAAGAGCCAGGCTTTATTGCTTGAGCTAGGGTCATGGCAGGGGAAAGTCATTACAGTTTCCCTCTGCCCTTTGCACCCTGGCTTATCTCTGGATGAATTAGAAGATTCCTCTGAATATCTCTTGGGCATTTTCCAACAGGGACAAATTAAAGACCTTCAGGACCGTCTTCTCCCTAGTGTGAACCCTCCTGCCTAAATGTCCCATGAATCTATTCCATTTGCCTCCCTCTGTAGGTACAATTAACGAGACTACTATGCACTAGAGACTAAAGTAACCACAAGAGGGCCGGCCCCGTGGCTTAGCGGTTAAGTGTGCGCACTCCGCTGTTGGCGGCCCGGGTTCGGATCCCGGGCACGCACCGACGCACCGCTTCTCCGGCCATGCTGAGGCCGCGTCCCACATACAGCAACTAGAAGGATGTGCAGCTATGACAGACAACTATCTACTGGGGCTTTGGGGGAAAAATAAAAAATAAAAATAAAAAAAAAATAAAGTAACCACAAGAGGCTCTGTCGAGGGTGCTGGAACAGAGAGAAGTAGAGTCAGAGAGAAGGTTCAGATGAGCTCCACTATTCGGATTCTCTATTTCAGACTCAATCATGTCATGCCTTTTGGAATGCACATAATCCCTAAGGAAATTCCTGGTAAGGAACCTTTGAAGACTTTCTGCCCCAGCTAATGCATTTCATGTTTCATGTTTATGTTTTATGTTTCATTTCATGTTTCTACTTTGTCCTTTTCATTCCAAGACTTAGACTTACCAGAAAAAAACAAAGGTTTTAGTTCTCATCTCAGAAGACAGAAATTTGTTGACATCCAAGTGGAAGGGGATCACCGAGACATAAGAAAGCACTTCATCACAGGGACCATGATGGTGTATCAGTCAGGACTGGCCACGTTGTATCAGTCAGGGCTGTTATGGTGTGGAAACAAACAACCCTGACATATTTTTTAACTGTTTAGTGTAAAATAAAACACAGATACAGAAACCCAATGAAATAAATATTTATCCTGTTACTACGAAGCTAACATATTTGTAACCAGCACTCAAGTTAAGAAATGGAGCTTACGGGGCCGGCCCCGTGGCTTAGCGGTTAAGTGCGTGCTCTCCGCTGCCGGCGGCCCGGGTTCGGATCCCGGGTGCGCACCGAGGCACCGCTCCTCCGGCCATGCTGAGGCCGCATCCCACATACAGCAACTGGAAGGATGTGCAGCTATGACAGACAACTATGTACTGGGGCTTTGGGGGAAAAATAAATAAATAAAAAATCTTGAAGGAGAAAAAAAAAAAAAAAAAAAAGAAATGGAGCTTAGGAAGTTAGGAAAATGCACCCCAGAAGTCCCTTCACATACCCTGTCCCTCCTCTCCCTCCAAAACCAACCACCTTCCTCACTTTTATAGTAATAACCCGCAAATCTTGCTGGATTAAAACAATTAAAATTTATTTCTTATTCCTACTACGTATCTATCACCAGAAGCTGAGGGTGTTGCTCTCTTGTCATTGCATCCTTATTCTGGGACCCAGGCTGACAGAACTTTCTGGAACATTGCCAGTGAGCATGGCAGAAGGGATAGTGCATTCTGGGGAGATGCACATTGGCTCAGCCTGGAAGTGATACACATTACCTCTGTTGATAACTCATTGGCCAGTACTGGCCATGAGGGCCACCCAACATCAGAGCCCAGGAAATGTCATCCCACCATGTGCCCAGAAGGGGGAGCTGAGGAGGGAGAAGGAATATTTGACAAACAGCGCTGAAGTCGGCCACAGTTCTGGATTTGGACTCTGGGTTCAAATGTTCTACCAATGGCTAGCTGTGTGCTTTGGACTAGTAACTTTTTAAGTACTCAGTTACCTCATTTATGAAATTCATAGAGTTCTTGTGAGAATTAAAGTCATGCTTTAAAGCGTTAGGACAGTGTGTGGCAATCATAATCTTTGCTTAGAGCTTATCATAAAAACTAAATATCCCCTATTCAGGTAAGATGTTCAAGATGGAAAGAGAATCCCTCCAACCACGTCTAAGATGGGGTGGGGGAAGGGCAGATGACTCTAGTGGTCTGAGTTTCTCTAACCCCACGTGTAAACACGAAGTAACAGAGCTGTGGGCCATCTTTGGAAATGCTTTGGAGTCTCAATTTTCCACTCCATGACCTATTAGTTTGGGGTTGGGGAATGGTGGGCAGGAAGGAAAGGAAAGACGAGACATCCCATTGCTAGATCCCTCTGGGGTTTCTATTTTGTTGTTGTTATTGCTTCAGGATGTTGATCTTTCCCCCTCTTTTGGATGGCAAGAAAGTGATTCATGTTCATGGGAGGGATCCCATCCCCTCTTTCACTGACAGCGAAACTGTCAAAAAGCCCATCCCTATAAACACTAACCTGGCAAAGGAGACAGAGCCTCCATATGGAAAATCAAAGTAAGGGATCTGGCAGGGAGTCGCAAAGATGGTTTGAATCAGAGGCAGAGACAGCCCATGGATATTGGGGTGGGGGCTTGGGGGCTGTCTGCACCCTCGTGCCAAGATGGCTGGGAACCTGGGCCAGTGAGTTTCCATTTGCTGGGAAAGGCAGGCCCTGTCTGCACTGGAAGCCAGATCATGGCAGGTCTCTGGTTTAAATTCGGCTCATCGGAGGGTCCTCCGAGCTAATTGGGAAGGAGCCGGACTGTGTTTTCTTTCCTGCTTAATAACAAGGGGAATTGCTTACAGCTCTGGACTTTATTAGGGGGAAATTTGACATTGTTTTGTTGGACAGAGGCTCCATCCAGGGAGCTAATCTCTCACACCTGTTTGGCTTTGTTAAGGAGCCAAGGGGCCCCGGCCCCTTTGCTATTGGTTAAGGCAGGGACTGATATAAGGGGAAGAAAGGAAGGGACAAGAGGATGGGGATTTTCCTCCTCAGTCCTAACTCTAAAAATCTAGTGCTAAAGATGGTACAAACGCCAGTGACAGAGTTGATAAATATTGCATTTACATCTGGATTAGATCCATCCAGTGGGGTTGATTCCCTAAATATTTATTAAGCATCTACTATCTGCAAGGCACTGTCCTGTGCTAGCAGCAAGCAAAAGAGGCAGAGCTCCTGCCCTTTGGGAATTTATATGCTGGTCATCTCAAGAAAAAATTGGAACATCTCGCATGATTCTAGGAAGCCGGTCACCGGGGGAAAGAGGTTCCTCTAGGGCTCCTTGCCTGCGCTTTTTCTTTCTCTGGACTAACTTCCAATATTACAGGCTATTTCACAAGCCTGGGGAGCCTTCCCCTTTATCCTTTGGGGGAGGTTTACCCTCATTAGTGCTCCTAGAACAGTGTGAATGGGACCCGAAGAGAGTACCTGTGGGCATATAATATACACCTTCGGGAGAAGGGAAAGTCCCTCATCCCAAGGGATCAGCGTAGGACAAACCTGGGGCCTTTTGGTTACTAGTTGCACATTCCCTCTTCTGGTCACATGGCCTCTGGCAAGGGAGGAGGCTATCAGTGCTGGAGCAAGAAGCTGGTTTGAAGAGCTGAGAGAATAATAAAGGTGCCGACCTTCATGGATGGAAAAGGGAGGCATCCCTCATAACCATCTCTTGACTTGAGGTGTCTGGGTTTGAATCTTAGCCAGGTCCAGCTACATAATGCATGGGGCCGACTGCAAAATGAAAACTCGAGGGTTTGGCTAGGAGAGGGGAAGTCGTGGGCCCACAGCCCAGACCCACAGTGGACATGTGACCTCGAAAAGATTGCAACCTCCGTTCCAGGACGTGTTCAGAATCTGGACTGGGGATGGAGGAGAGACTTCCCTCCCTCCCCCTAAGTGGGAATGGCTGGGGCCTTCTTCGCTGGAGAAACCCAGGGTGTACACTGGACCCTGTCTCTCTGTACCCAGGCCCCCCCTGGGTGCAGAGGGTGATGACAGAACATGAGTTTTTTCTTGTCTACGGGACCCAGGTGCTGCCCCAGGTGGTAGGCAGTGGTCAGGGGCAGGGACGGCGAGGTGGAGGACAGGCAGGCCTGGAGCAGCAGGGGTGGGAAGTGGGTGGCCTAGAACCCCTCCCAGGAAGGCCGGTAGGCATTGGGAGGCAGGACCACACGTGAGCAGAGGCCCTGGGCCCCCGGGCATGCTCCATCTGACTTGACTTACAAAACACAAATGCAAACATAAAATTATTAAGAATTTTAAGACAGTGCCTGCAGAGCGTTAAACCCCAAGCATGGGCCCTTCTGCTCCCCCTGGGCTATTGCACTGGTCGCACACCCAGGAAGCCAGCCCTGATCTCAGCTTCGCCACTTACAAACAGTGAAAACTTGAGCATGTTGCTTAACCCTTTTGAGCGTGAATTTCTTCATCTATGAAGTTTTGGTGATGAGAGAACCTATCTCAAAGGGATGTTGTAAAACAGTTAAAATGATAGTACCTTTGAAGTGCTCAGGGCAGCGCCTGGCATGTAACATGCACTGTTAGCCATCGTTACGGTTCTAGAGTCACCTGCCTGCTTTCCCGTAGTGCGATGTTTGGTTAGAGCTTTATTTACTTCTGCTCAGTTCTACTGAGGGGCGCCCACTCTTTCGTTTTGCTCTTTTGTAACCAGTGGCAAGATAGATTCCAAGGTATCTGGCCCAGCTTCAGGAAGAGACCCACAGCGTAGAACACGGGACCCGCTGCCCCCAATACGCACACACTCACACACACTCCCACAGACAGACACCCAGCTCTCACACAGACACACACACACCCAACACTCACACACACACACACCCAGCAGTCACACACACACACGCATGCACAGCACTCACACACACACGCATACACAGCACTCACACACACACACACATACACCCAGCACTCACACACACAGCCAGCACTCACACAGACACACACATACACCCAGCACTCACACACACACCCAGAACTCACACAGACACACATATACACCCAGCACTCACACACACACCCAGCACTCACACAGACACACACACACACCTAGCACTCACACGCACACACACACCCAGCACTCACACACATACACCCAGCACTCATACAGACACACACACACATCCAGCACTCACATCGACACACACATACACAGCACTCACACAGACACACACACAGCATTCACACACACACACCCAGCACTTACACACACACAAACCCAGCACTCACAGACACCCAGCACTCACACAGACACACACACCCAGCACTCACACACACACATACACCCAGCACTCACACAGACACACACACCCAGCACTCACACACACACACATACAGCACTCACATGCACACATACCCAGCACTCACACAGACACAGACACAGACACACACCTAGCACTCACACAGACACACACACACAGCACTTAGACACAGATACACATACAACACTCACACACACATACCCCCAGCACTCACACAGACACAGACACACAGAGACGTACACTGCCCTCATGAACATTAACTGCTAATGTAGTTTTTTTAAGCGCATCAAGGAGACTAGAGTTCTTTGGTGGCTCTTTAAGGGTTCCATGAGCAGAGCGCTGTTGTAACCATACCTGGCCACTCCCTGCTCACGATCCCCATTCAACCACAGAAACTTTCCTCTTGCTCTGAATTACAGTTTGCTGTTTCATATAGGATTTTTGCTTGAAAAAATAAAAAGCGTTCTGCTCTTTAAAAAAAGAAAATATGGAACCCAGCACCCTAGTCAATGAAGCTCTGGGCCCTGGACTCCACCGTAGCTGTTTGTCTGTTGAGCTTGATTCTCTGGCCAGCTGGCTGCTGACCTGGGGTGCAGTGGCTGTAAGGGGGCCGACAGACAGATCAAAACCTGGACTCAGACATCGTAGGTTCCTCGCCCAAGGAGATACAGCTACCGAACGTGATGGAGGTCGACAACAATACTTTCAGCTTCCCAAGTGCCCGCTTTTCCCGCCGCACCACCTCCTTGCTTAAACTCAGGTCTAAGAGGGATGGAACTTTCCAGAAGAGCTGCTCCAAAGGAGGTATTTTGATCCTCCCTTGAGAAACACTGAGCTGGGAATCAGAGGACCTGTGTCCTAGTCTTATCTTAGTCACCCTCAATTGTGTGACTTTGGGTAGACTACATAAGCTTTTTGGGCCTTAATATGCTCATCAGTTAAGTGGGAATTCTCTTGGTCTTGCCTTTATTACAAAGCTCTGATGAGGCTCACATGATATAGTTTGTGCAAAAGTCCTTTTGGAAACTGCAAAACACTACCCATGTAGGAAAATTTTAAGGGCAGGCTCTGGCCTCCTTTACGTCTCCTTTGATGAGCCTTGTCGGTAGCAGCTCTGATGAAACAGGAGGGCAGGTAGGAACAGCTCGCACTGTGTCATTTTTCTACCAGTAGTCTTCTTTCGGTATTTTGTGATCTGCTTCTATTAAACCAAAGCTAAATGATGAACCAAACACATACACACACATCCATATACTTCTATTTAATTATCATCCTATAAATCATTAAAATTACCCCCTGTCTCTACATGTAATGAAGGTATTTGACAGTGATGAGCTGGTAAACGTTTAACAACCAGCTTTCTAAAAAAAATGTATTCATCTTTATACATAAGTTTATTATAAATCTTGATATAAATGCATAGCACAAATTTGCAAATAATGATAAAATATGCAATACCCTTTGTTGTAAATTCCATATAGCTAACTGATCCTCAAAAAATATTTCACTGACTTTTCTTTTGCAATTGACAAAAGAGTATAGTTCCAACATGAATGCTGGTTGATATTTTCATTTTTGTTAAGGAATAAGATGAAAGAATGAAGACTACGTTGAAACCTCACTTCTGAGTCAATGATATCATTTCTTCACTGACTTAGAGAACAGTTTTTGATTACTGGAATATTTCCTTCATATATTTTTCTTGGCTACTCACAATGTAACAACTATAGACATGATATATGTTTATGTGCATTATTAATATTTTTTCATCATTCTCTTAAGTCTAGACAATTACAAAACCATAAATCAAACCCTTATTTGTAGCATTTTTAGATTTCTATGGTGTTAATCTTCCCACCATGGCCAATTTTAAGCTAAAATGTGACATCATTGAACACAGAGTGGGGGAGAGATGGGCATTTGTCACCATTATACAGTATTTCCACCATATAGACACAATAGATGTAAATAACCCCAAGAGCACAAACAATAATAAGACATTGTAAAATAGTAAGGATGTGATAAGCGTATTTACCTTTGTTTTTAATATAATTTATTTAATTGTAGGTTTATAGAATTTAACTTTTAATAGTGGTTGTGTTTATCAACTGGCTCACAAAACTCATGTAAATTACAGGATCAGCCCCCATGAGTGGGTGTGAGCTGGCTCCAGCACACCACACATGTTGGGTTTTCTCTTCCCTGTGAATCTGGAATTTTTCAACACTCAAAAAAGAGTTATTTAGTCCCTATATGTGCTAGATGCTGGGGATTCAGTGATACAGTCCCTGTTGTCATGGAGCTTACAGTCTTCTTGAAAAACAATAAAGCAGCGATTTAGAGCAGTTTTCTGAGTGTGTGTTTGTTTTTTAATTGTGAGATAGAAAAATCCTGTTGGGTGTTCTAGTGCATATTCGTCCCATTCTTATTTCCCAGTTGCCTTCTATGGCTGGCTTTCTCTGTCACTGCTCTCCAGTTTTCTGGATAAAAACTCTTTCTCTTAATGAAGAACTTTGGCTAAGGACCATGGAACTGAGGACCATGAGGTCTAGTCCCCAGTTGGCCTTTGAAGTCTGACTATGAAGGGCACGGCCCCACCCCCCCATCTTGAGGAGAGATTCTCGAACCACCTCGTGATTTGTCTGCACTGCAATAGTCCCCCTTTCTTTACCCCCAGAACTTATTCCTGGGACTTCCACCCTCTTCCACGGGCAAGTGCAAATTCTGGATCCCAAGCAGAAATAAACACATGAATAAAAATGATAAAATGCCCACTTACCCTTTGTTAAGAATAAAATAGAGTTCATGTTGAGAGGGCTTCCTCATTTTGTAGATTCCCCTCAAATCAGGGACTTTCCAAGCAATGGTCACACCTCTGCTTACGTGAAAAGGTGTAGGGCTCTGAAAGTATTGATCATTTTGTCCAGGAATGGATGGATGTGTGTGTTACACACATGTGCACGTGTACACACGCACAAAGAGAGAAAGAGTCTCATCACCTAGGAGCAGAGATTGTCCGTCCAAAAGGGCTAGCAGTGAGTTCTCTGTCGTCATTTGTAATAGCTCCTGAAATGACTTGGAAAACTTTAATTACGTTAGTGCCTTATTTTCAGCTCCTGTTATCTTTTGAACTCCTGAAGGGTGGGGGAATGGGTTACCCCACAGCCTGGGCTTTTTCTAAAGAGCCTTTGTCCCTCTGCCCAGGTATTAAGTTGGTGGCGCAACAATCACAGGTACGTTTGGTTCACTTCTCTCCCTCCGCCCCCCCAAGCGCCGTCCTGGGTCTGAATGCGGGCCTGTGTTCTCCTGGTCCACCGTCCTCAGCCCTGCACGGGGGACTGAAAGAGAATGGGCCACAGGAATGCACCCAGAACAGAGCCAAATTGTTCAAGCTGTGTGAAGAAGAAAGAAAAACTGGGAGGATGGGGGCAGGGAGAAGAAGAAAAGCTTTCCTTGTCGGTTCAATTTCTCTGGAGATATTTGGAGGATAACACAGCAATTTTTTTAGGGGGGGCCCAAGGGGAGCGAAAAAGAGAGAGCTGAGTTTTATCGGCACAGTGGCCCATACAGAAAGGTGACATTTGAGAGAACAATTGCTAGGTTGTTTGGTCACATTTGCTGCTATGAATGAAGCTTAAGAAAAGCTGTCTTTGGATTGCTACTAATAGTCATCTTCATCGTTCCTGCTCCCTCTCTCTCTCAGTTCCCTTATGAAATAAGGACACACAGGTAATAAACAAAGCACTATAAAAGATCAGATTGAGGTATTCTGTGGGCTCATTCCATGTCGGGAGCGAGCATTCTGCACACCACCACTGGCACTTTCGGCTCCAAAAGGTGGTTTGAGACTGAGGAATAGTGGCCTAGTCAAGCTAGACCCCTTTCTCTGTTTCTACAATCTTGCTGAATTTATCAGGGCCATGGTCAGCTAAACCACACCTGACGACTGAGGGACAGGAAAAGATGGCAGGGTACAGACCCTTGGATTTGCTCATTTGGATTTTGGATTTTGACCTGATTTTGTCAATCCCCATGCCAGATCCAGGTGAGTAGCTGCCTGGGTTAAAAAGCTGTTTGTCAGCAGAATCTGATTTTTTCTGCAACTTTCACAGATGATTCCATCGTGATTCTTATTTCTTTTTCTTTTGCCATGGCTTAGGCACTGGTGGTGACCTGCAATCTCCCAGCAGAGTCTTGTCTGGCTGCCTGCTGCGTGAGAAGCAGGCCAAACTCTACAAAGGAATGTATTGATGTGTAGGAATGAGTTGAGTGGGCTCATTTGATTTGGGGGGATAATTAGCAATGGGTATATGAAGAAACATATGAATGATTCTTCTAATGGGCAAGCTTTCTTGCCGTGAATCTTCTTGTTCCTGACCTGGTCTCTACCTCCTGCCTTAATCTCCTGTTTAATTCTCCTCTGCTTTCAATTTGCAAGATTCACCATAAGTGAACAGGGAAACTGTTGGCCTTGTCTGGTTTCGAAGACAAGAAGCTTAGGCAAGTGAGCAGCGGGCACCAGCTATGGATCTGGTTTCATCCTGTGAGTTGCTATGCAGTGCCCTTGTCTAGAAAGTTCATCCACACGCAGGTGCTGGGGAGCTGGGCTCCTATAGGCCAGGCCTCTGGGTTGACAAGTAACTAAAGATGAATGGGGGGACCCCAGGGTTTTGGGGCTCTGTGCTTTATCAGAGCCTAGCTATTCTTTGCTGTGCTATTTATTCTTCTTTTCCTGGATCACAATCACCGTTACTGGGAATATAAGCTAGTAATAGATTGGAATGAAATTACATCAGTTTTGCAGAGAGGAGTATAAGGTTTGAATGAGTTTGTGCCTGTGCTTGTGTGTGGACAGGCACAACTTAATGTGATACGCATACTTTAAATATTTGCTTTATGAAGCCTTGAAAATGCCTAGATTGCCTATGGACAGATTGATTATATTAGGTGCTGTGTCCTGGGCATCCTAAGGAGAAAATTGTTCTGGCAGCTGTTTATTCACCTCTATCTTTTCATTAGTGAACAATACGAATTAGTGGTTCAGTATATACATTTTATAAGATTAGGCTCTCTTATGTTTGTATAATACATTTAACCTCAGGATTTTAGGTACTTTCCAAATGACCCGTTTACTGTTATATATTTTTAACCTCCATTTTGCGAGTAGAGAGACGATTCATCAGGGGTTTCAGTTATCTTGCAATTGTTACAAAGGAAGTCTCTCTGGAGTTTAACAAAAGCCTTAAAATTCTCAGATGAGAAAGACTGTGTGTGTGTGTATTAGCACACACACTATGAAAGGATGTGTGTTAGAACACATACCATGAAAGTTGTGTACAAACAGTGGTATATTGCTTTTTCTGTTCAGGTGTGTGCCTTTGAGAATAAAATAATCGTACCGGAGGATATTGAGTCATTGTGACTTGGTAGTTCAGACTCAGCCTCTAGATCTTTCAACAGAGACTTTTCTGATAGCCTGCTGCGTGAAAGATGAGGACACTGAATGCTGCAAAGACATGGTATTCATTCGTAGGAACGGGGTTATCTTTAATATCTCATAAAATGTATTTCATAGACATGTTCACAGCTTAGCATATCTAGATCTTCTCAATAATAAACAGGAGATGTTTGAAAGTTTCCCTGATTTGCCATTGCATAGAAAATGTCCTCTTTATTTGCTTTATTTATTGAGGCTTTTTTTCTGTGCCTGCGTTTTGCAAACGGCACTGATTTCTCTGCAAATAACAGGGCTTTTAATATGGCTGCTCTAAGAGAAACCTACCAAGCATCTGGTTTAACCTGTGCCAGGAGCATAGTAGGGATTCTGTGACTGTTTGAAGAATAAAAGAATGATGGAATAGGTCCCTGCCCTGTAGGTAACGTTCACCTTTATATTTGTTTACACATGTATGCACTCTTGTGAGAAGAATATTCACAAAGTTATTGGACTAGCTGTCTTTTGACTCAATTGACAAAACATTTTAACGTCTCATTTATCAGTAACTTAAATTCAGTCAATCAATCGATTGCTTTGGAATTATGTAAATATGTCACCAACTTTTCTATCCTTTAACTTTTTTCATTTGTACATCTCCCATCATCATCTATGTTTAATCAATACAGCCGTGTGCCACAAAGTGACATTTTGGTCAATGACAGATTGCATATACGATGGTGGTCCCATAAGATTAGTACCATAGAGCCTAGGTGTGTAGTAGGCTATACCATCTAGGTTTGTGTAAGTACACTCTATGATGATTGCACGACGACAATGCCTAACAACGCATTTCTCAGAATATATCCCTGTTTTTGTGATGTATGACTGTATATATCATTGATTTTATATACATCGAGTCGGCTAACATTTGACTTCATTTTCTCTGAGACTATGGTTTGAAATATGTATGCAGTGTAAGGATGTGTCTACCAAGTCTTGGAACAGCATTTAATTTCCTTTCTGAACACATAGCCCTAATTCCTGATGGGAGACTAGAATGGGCAGCAGAGTGTTACACAGGGGTCGATGATGTTATTCATATAGGGTGAAAGGGACAGAAAGCATGTCACTGCTGGAGAGTTCTACAATTAACACTAACCACAAGTCGCAATCTACAGCTGTGTTCTAGCAAGCATTTTGCCCAAACAACGTTGGGTGAGACAGTAGCCAATGATGTCTGGTCCCGGACATCTGCCTTCTACAGACTTAGGGGGACATGGGGACCCAGGGCTCAGACGCATGCATTGTGCACTGTTTCTTTCTCTGCTTATTAGCCTTGTGAGTAAGGGCAGCATTAAGCACTAGCCCAGCAGCCTTCACAAACAACGTGGCAAAATGCAGGAGAACACACAGTCTTGTGTTTGGGGCTTTAAGAGACTCTGAGGTGACTTGGTGCTCAGGAGGATTTGAGAGCAAATTGGCTTATAGCCATTACTGTTGGCTAATAATTGCACTAATCTTTTCGAGGGAGGTTTTGTGTGCACGCATGTTCCCCCTCCCTCGATCCCCAAGTTGGAGAACAACAGGAGAATTGTGTTTCTGCACTATTCCATGAGATGGGTCAAGGGACTGCAACTGGGTGGCTAAGGTCTGCGATGGATGACCCACCGGGCATTAGCCCCAAGCTGTCACGAAGGAACCCGAGACCTAAGCACTACAGCTTTGGCTAAATTATAGGAAAGCGTTTGACTAGCTTAGCCATTTGAACAGCAGCTGTTTGGGGGTTATCAGATCCAGTGCCCTTTGGGGGACTCAGAAGCAAGTGCGATGCTTGCTGGAGGAGAAAGAGGAGAGGAGGTGTGTGTGTGGGTGTGCATGCATGTGTGCACGCATGTGTGCACATTGCTACTCATGTGTGCGCTACATTCTATCCATTTTTCTCTTGTCTAAAATTCGCTCAGCAAAACAGTTCTGTTTTCTTTAGAATGGACGATAGTAAACCCAAACTTGGAGTAGACAGGCCAAGTGGAGATGTTTCTATAGACTGAAACATTAGAGTGTCTGTGTGTGGTGGTGGGGCGGGGGTGGCAAACATTTATCTTTAATGTTAAAGTCAAGTTGTCAGCTCTATGAGGAGCTAAAACAATCTACAAGATTAGTCTATGTTGAGGACATACCCTTTGATGTAGAAAGTGTTATTTAAATGTTCACATGTGACAAGATTGCTTCTATAATTTAGAAAGTAAGTGCTCAGTAAATACGTCTAGCCAGAAGGTCAGAACAAGAAGCTCCCGGGTTATAAGATCCAAAGCGAAGGTAGACCTCACGGTGCCTCTGACACTGTGTGTGCTGATTTCCTCACTCTCCCCGAAATGGGACACACGATCATGTTCAACATGCTGAGCCTAGCTTTTCCTCTTAGTGAATTTCCACGGGCTAGTTGTTCACATGTTAGGCATTGGGAAAGCAGGGGCCTTGCCGACATATCACTTGGGATAAGTGCAGGCTATTTTCATTCTCCTCTGCCTCGAAGCCCCAGGTTTCCCTGGTGCACACTTTGGGGGTGTTGCACGTCTCTCTCCATCTGCTCCCTGTTAAGCAGCTGCTGGGTTTAGCAACAAGGAGGCTGGTGTGGCTGGTGGATGGAGCACACTGTTAGTGTAATTTGGCAGGAGGCTGCACGCTGGCACTGAAGGGCAGTGAAAAGGAGAGGAGGTGAGGATGTTTCCACGGGGTGGGGGGCGGAGGGTAGGGAGGGTGGTGGCAAGGCTAAGCAACCTAACTGCCACCAGTGCCTGACGCCCTTGCGGAGCCGCTGATCTGAGTTAGATTGAGATCCAAGCAGAGACACAGTTTCTCCCGTCTCAGACCCCAGGAGTTCTCCCGCCTGCGTTTTCCAGCTCCCCACGAACATTTCCAAATTAAAAAAAAATAAAAATACGTGTGGAAAAATACAGTAAAAGTGACAGCGCCTTCCCAGTTTCCGACAGTTCTGTTTTGACTTCACAATCAGCCAAACTGGAGCCCCTGAGTAGCTGGCTTAATTTGTCACCTTGAGTTATTAACCGTTTCCCTGCCTCTCTTGGTGGGTGTCCTTCTGGCTCCTCGCCCCTGGCTGGCTCAGTGACCAGCTAATCCTGTGCCCTTTCTCTCGGGCTTATGGCTCTGCCTGAAGCCCAGTTTCTCTCATGGAGTCAAATTTGAATTCACTTCACTGTCACCTCCCTGTTGGTTTTTGCCACGTAGTGGCTGAAACAGCAAGGTGGTGGGTAAGAGCAGGAAAGAATGGCTCTGGAGTCAGCTCTCACATGGTCCAGAGTGTTCTTTAAAGTCCAACAGTTTAGTATATTTCTCTTGGTTAAGAGGCAAGAGGCAGAGAAAGGCTTATTGTAAACCTGGGAAGATAGAGAATAGAGTTTATTGGGAAGCAGAGGGAGAGCTAATCTCAGATATATTTCACATCAGCAAAATTATCTTTGGGGCATCCAGTCACCCGTTCTGGGCATCTTCTCTCTCCATTTGCCAGCATCCTCCGGTACCATCTACCTTCATTTTGTCACTTGAGTGCTCAGGATCTTCTTGGGCAATACCATACATTCAGACCATTACCCAGTGCTCTCCTTTCCCTCAAAACTTCCATGCCCCCCATACCATTCTCGCTGGAGCCTTGCACTTTGGGGCTGTCCAACTTATTCATATGAGAAATTAATCCAAATTAATGAATTCTTTGGGGGCTACTGGTTTAGTGTGACCCCAAAAGAGTGCATTTAAAACCTGAGGTGCCTTTTAAAAACAAACTTAACTTGGATTAAAAATTCTGTTTTATTTTTGTAAAATGTAAATTTTATTATTTTAAAAGAGGTAGTAAATTTGCATGATTCATAATTTAAAATATAAAGTGCACAGAGTGAGACCTTCTCCTCCAGTAACTCAGATCCTTCTCTGCAGGCAACTGAAATTACTAGTTTGTTGCCTATTCTTCCGCAGATGTATTATGCACATGTAAGCAATTATATAATCTCTACCCCTTTTTGATTTTTAATAAATGTTTTATTTCAGAAAAGTTTTAAATTTAAAGAAAAGTTGCAAAGCTATTACAGCATTCCTATATATGCTGGTTCCTATATACCCAGTTTCCCCTTTAGTTAACATGTTATGTTATTATGGTACATTTGTCAGGGCTAAGGAATCAATATTGGTACAGTACTATTAACTCCATTCCATAGTTTATCAGATTTTACTAGTTTTATCCCAATGTCCCTTCTCTGTTCCAGGATCTCATTCAGGATACCACCTTACACTTAGTTGTCTTGTCTCCTTAGCTTCCTCTTGTGTGTGATAGTTTCTCAGACTTCTCTTGTTTTGATGACCTTGACGGTTTTGAGGAAGGCTGGTCAAGAGTTTTGTAGAATGTTCCTCAATTTGAGTTTGACTGATGTTTTTCTCATAGTTAGCCAGGGGTTATGGGTTTTGGGGAGGATGACCTCAGTGGTGAAGTGCCCTTCTCATCGCCGTATCAAGGGTACATGGTATCCACCTGACTTATCGCTGAAGATGTGAACCTTGATCACCTGCCCAGGTACTGTTTGCCAGGTTTCTCCACTGTAGTTATTTCTCCTCTCTTTCTTTCCTGTACTCTTTGGAAGCAAGTCACCAAATGCACATGCTCAATGGGTGAGGAGTTATGTTCTACCTCCTTGAGTCTCCTATAATTTTTAACAATATGGCAGCATACTTTACAGGCCTTACTTTTTAACAACCTATTTTAGAAATTGTTCCATATCAGTATTTAAAGAACTTCCACATTTGTTCTATGCATGTATTAATACTGTAACTGATTTTTAAATAGTTCCCTTGTGATGGGCATTTAGGTTGCTTCAAAGTTTTGGTCTTATAAACAATGCTGAAATAAATAACCTGGTACACATTCAAATATATCTGCAGGATAAATTCCTGAAAGTTGAATTGCTACTTAAAGAGAACGTGATTTGTAACTTCTCAGGGTATTGCCATATTGCTTTCCACAGACAGTGAACCAATTTATACTCTCCCATAATGCATAATCAAAATGATTCAGTGGATGGAATTTCAAGTTGGTGGAGGAAATATTTTTCTTTTTTTTTTTTTTAAAGATTTTATTTATTTATTTTATTTCCCCCCAAAGCCCCAGTAGATAGTTGTATGTCATAGCTGCACATCCTTCAAGTTGCTGTATGTGGGACGCGGCCTCAGCGTGGCCGGAGAAGCCGTGCGTCGGTGCGCGCCGGGGGTCCGAACCTGGGCCGCCAGCAGCGGAGCGCGAACACTTAACCGATAAGCGATGGGGCCGGCCAGGAAATATTTTTCAATTGGTAGATCAGTCGATACTTTTGCAAATCTCCTTCAATTACATCACAAGAGGAAAAACTATAGAAAATCCAATTGTTCAGGTGCAATCTGTCCTGTGAGCTAATTTAATGAGTCTAGAACCCAGCCCACATGCTGAAGACTTCACCTGTCTCCTGCCTAGTTCCTTAACTAGGGTCCCGTTCATGCCTATTCCCTGGCATGCTCTTGAAACCTTCCTATCTTTGCATAAAACATTTTTTAAATTCTTTCAAGACTCTCACCTTCTTCCCCAACTATCCATGTACCTACTGAAAGCTCGCATCTTGGTTAGTCCCATGTGGCTCATTCTCTGTCATTTTAGCACAAAAGAACTCCATCTGCCTTATATTTATTTGCGCCTGTATGTTGCCATGCTCAGCCTCTTAAGTCATTGCTGTATTGAAGAATGATGTTGCCTCCCAGGTATATTGTGAATATTCTTGGGTAGAAGACTGTATCTTCTCTTTGCTGTATCATTTCCCAAAGGCTCCTGAACCCAGTGTAAAGTAAGTCCCTATTGTTAGTAGAGTTGCCAGCAGACCTTCTTCTCCTCCATCCCCCTCCATCAGCTGCTATAGGACAGAGCCGTGAGGGAGGAAACCATTGCTGTCAGGGTATCTGCCTATCCCTGGCCTCTTGGTGCCCATACTTTCCTCAAAATAACATGAGAGGGACAAATATTTTCTTTGTGCTAAGTGATAATTTCTCAGAGGTGATGAGAAATAGCTATAAAGGTCACTAGTGAGATTTGAAATTATCTGGAAACGTTGCAAATCACTGAAGACTAACTCAGGGCCACAAAAGTCTTCGTGGATGGTGGGACTGTGGTTTCTCTGATGAGTTGGCACTGTTCACTCTCATGAATTTATTTACTGTAGCCGGAATGGTGCCAACTTAGAAGGCTCGCCCCCTCAGCCTTACATGAGGCTCCTTTTGGTGCAAATCCAAGTCAAGGCAGAAATACTCTGCTTTCACGTTGGTTGTCTTTTGTCTAAGTCTCCAAAAACCCAGGCTGCCTAAGATCAGAGCACTGAGAAAGCCAGAGCCTTGCATTTTGGGATAGGCTTTATTATTAGTCTAGTGAAACATCCCCCATTGCACTTCTACTTTCTCTCCCCTTACACATCTCTATTGACATAGTTTTTATTCCGCTTGGCTTTCATCCATTCAATCTATTTAAATTATGGGATTTTAGAATTGAAAGGAATCTTGGAACCCAAAGGACAAGAAACTCAGAAAGGTAGTCTCTCAAGGTCACAAAGCTGGTTGAAGAAACCCAGTGGTCAGCTCAGGCAGGTCTCTAACACCTACGAGCTGGTTTCTTTCATTATGTTCCCTTATTGGTCAAGTATCCAATAATAATAATAATAATTAATAATAATAGTGATAAGACTAGCTAACATTTGCTGAGTACTTTCTATGAACCTAGGATATAGTAAATGCTTTACCTATTTTGTTTCCTTATAACAACTCTCTAAGGCAGGCAACTATCATTTTTCCCACTTAGCAGATGAGAAAATGGAGGAAATGGTGATTAAATTACTGCCCAAGATCACACAGCTAATAATAGGTGAAACCAGGACAGTCAGTTTGCAGAACGTGCATACTTATCCCAGTTATTATGCCTGTCTGTACGTTATAGAGCAAAGCAGCACATGGAATGGGCAACATCAGGTTTTGCAGAGAGGGTATGGCAGAAACAGTCTCTGCCCTTGAGGGTTTTCATTCTAGTTGAGGGGGCAAGACATGGCAATAGGGTTGCTGATAAAATATCAAACACCCAGTTACATTTGAACTCCAGATAAACACTGAATGATTTTTTAGTATAATTATGTCTCAAATATTGCATGGGGCATCTTTATACTAAAAATTATTTTTTGTTTATCTAAAACTCAAATTTAACTGGATGTTAACTTTACGATAAAAAAACAAATTTTTTAAAAATGTGTCTCTCCAAAAAAATGTATTTTTTGTTGATCTGAAATTCAAATTTAACTGGGTATCTTGCATTTTTATTTGATCAATCTGGCAACTGTACGTGGAGAGCACTTAGAAAACATTGAAAAGCTATGCCGATGCAGTGTATACTATACACTCTTCCTTATCTTCCCCTGGGTATCGTCCCTCCTTCTTCTTTCTCTTCGTCTACCTCTCTTCCTCTTGGGCCCCTCTCCCCGCTGCATGCACTCCATTCAGAATACACAGCCTTGCGACACAGCAGCAAGTTCTCGAGCCGTTTCCCAGGCTGTCCAGCAGTCAGTGTGGAGACATTTTTCTTGCTGCCCAAGTGCCCAGCCCTGGGTCCTGTGTCCTGTAGCTCCCAAGGCCTCCACTCTCCTCCAGGAACACTCTTCCCCTTGGCTCTCCCTGATGGTTCTGCTTAACCCTCCACCCCACCCCAGACATACGTTTCACCAAGGACCCCGCCCCGCCCAGAGGCATGCACTGGTTTGCATCAGGTCACTTCGTGTCCATTAGCATTCATCTAAGTCACAGGGTGGGGGGGAATGGGAGGGTCAAAGAAAATGAGGCAGCAAAGTCTGGCTACTTCTTTGTTCTCTCTCTGAGATAGGCTTTCACGGCATTGGGGTGAGCTGCTGGGGTGGGGTGGGGTGGGCGGGTGCTCTGAGCACACTGGTTAACAGTCAGCGCCTGTGTACTCTCTGGGATGGGGGCGTTCCACTGGCTATTTTAAGGCCAGACTGGTGAATGTTGGGTTCCCCTTCGTTTACCTAGGCTCTCAATATTTTCCCTGGCACACTTGGAGGTGGTCACAGAATGTGGGAAACCAGGCAAGGGAAAAAATTAATGCTCTGTGATGACGCCCCTGGTAGCTGCTGCTAAGTTCCATGGAAAAGATGGGGGTTGGAGGTGTGGGGGTTCACTATCTGTGTCTATGGGTGTCTCCAAAAGCTTTTAGCTGTCTTGGCACCTACTCAACTCTAGAGATGGTGGAAAAAGAAAATTGGCTGCAAACTCAGTCCGAGGCCTGCCTGGTAGCCCCAACTCCACCCACTCATGTGGAGTGCCTTTGCCCATAGTGAATGCCCCT
This sequence comes from Ceratotherium simum simum, assembly GCF_057802395.1. NCBI lineage: Eukaryota > Metazoa > Chordata > Mammalia > Perissodactyla > Rhinocerotidae > Ceratotherium > Ceratotherium simum. The sequence goes on along the minus strand of NC_141915.1, from coordinate 53,250,745 downwards.
TTATCGTCAGTGAGCGATACTGAATTTTCAAAAATACTGTGTAGGCCTTGTGTCTCAGATGCCTGTGGCATGCAGGCTCTGCTTCCCTTTCAAGGGTGTTGGCTTAAAAACCCACCCAGAAACCTGAGAAAAATATCTCCACTTGGCAGCTCAGGAGGCTGACACCAACCGCCTTCTGTTTCTTAGCCCACTGGCCACAAGCTACCTAGTGGACAGTTATTATAAGGGAAGGAAGCAACTTCAGTACTGGGAATTATGCAGTAGGCAAATCACTGTTATTTAAAAGTCCCACAGGGAGCATTCCTCGCATCACTTAGACTCACATGGCAAAGATTTAGTTGGTCACCTTCCATGAGCTGTAGATTGGCTTTGCAGGAAAGTTCCTATTGTCCTTCTGCAGGCTTGGTCCTCTTCGTTAGCACTGTTCCGTTAGAGCTGATAGTGGAAATTGAGTCCAAGCGTAGGTCTGAAGATGAGTTGGTCTTTCCCATGGGTTGAGCATTTTTTAAACGCTTACTGTGTACCCGGCACTTGACCAGTCACTTTGTGTACATTATGTCATTCAACCATTATAACAATATCATGTAGTTGGTGTCATTGGACCTGCTTTACAGATGCCAGGTTAAGTGCCAGCTTAACTATGGTCACCAGACAAGGTCAGCATAGAATACCTCCTATGGCATATCTCCCTTTACACTAAGTATCACTAATAGGAGAGCTTTTCTCTTGAGTACTTGCCCACTTAATTGCAGCTTTGCTTCACTCCTTCTGGAAAAATTGATCATATCTGAAGTTGAGAGGTCCACTTGAAGATTTTTCAGTCATTTATCACATATTTGTAACAGAGTTCTGTTCAGATAAAGGTGATGTATCCTCACTACTCTTTAGTCAAATAGAGGAACAAATGCCTCACCCAAAAGCTGTTGTCTTTGTCTCATGCCTGGATGGATTCTGTTGACTGGAGGACCACTTGTATCTTTAACTGGTCAGAAGATAGAGGCTGTTAAACATGGTCTCCAGTTGACTCACATTGGATTTTAAGATGTCATGAGCAAATTGCTTGAGACTGTTAAGAGTGGGTCCAAAGGGTCCATGAAACAATGCTTCATGTGAACTTTTGTTCCTGTAAAGGTAATGTCCAGCGTATAAGCTTTAAGTGCTGCTCTCTAACTTCCCAGCTGGAAGTGAGTGCTGGGAAAGTGCTCAAAGTCCCTGGTATTTGACCAAGTCTAGGCAAAGTCATAATTCCAGTTTCTCTTGATTACTTGGTCCCCATCACAATCCCAGTTCCCACTACTTCTTCTATCAACCAGCACACTCTGTCCTCAGTTGATGTTATTGCTTCTGACTGTGGTGACTGCTGGCTTGTCTTCATTTTGGAAGTCCCAGTAGCATCTATAAGTGAAAAAATCCACAGGCGTTGGCCTGTGGCCACACTCATTATTAACACAAGTTATGATTTTTAACTAAGTTCTTGACAACCCAGAAGACCACCACCTCCTCACAATGCAAACCTTTCCCATCTCTGGGAGACAGAAGTTAATAAAGCACAAATACCTAGAAAAAATATCATACTCCAGTTTTTAGTCCAGAAGACATCAACCCAGCACCCTGGAAAGAAGAGAAGGTGGCAGTATTTGCAAAGCCAGTCTAGGTCCTGGAATCCTAATCTCCAGCCTTGCCCATCACTCTTCATCAGGTGGTTTTCCCTCCCTCTATGAACATTTGATCTAACCTTACACATATTTTTGGGGCAAGTTGGGTGTTATTTACTTTGATTACATTTTCTCTAGATTCTTTTGCCTATGCTCTTTGTATTATGCTGTGAATGACATTCATTCCATAACATTTCCAATGTACCTACTATGGACAAAACCCTATGCTTGGTGCTCTGAAGGACATGGATGAGGTCAAGTGTAAACAAGGAAGACTCAATGACCGTGCCTAGAACTAGCCAACAATTGGAAGACAACAAGCAGATGGTACAATCACAATATTGGCAATGTATCATAAATAGGTGCTTTTGCAAAATATTCAACTAAAACTCATGAAAATCAATCAGAAATATACAACCACTCATTCATTCTTAGGTTCAGTCTTAAATGTCCAAGGTCTTTGGTGTGAAGGTCTTAAATGTCCAAATCTCTGAGTTAAATGCTAAGAGGAAAGCAAATAAGTTTCTTTCCCTCAAGGAGCTTATAATTGAGCCATTAGGAGAGATTATAAGTAGCTCTTGTTTATATTTTTATTGTAAAACATAAATATGGAGTCTGTATTACCAGGAAATATGTGATTTGTGGAATACAAACACATTTGTCAGATTCAAACAGACATCACTCTTTCATAGCCATCCTTAGATTAAAAAATTATAAAAATTTAAAATAAGAGGGAAGAAAGCTTGACATTAAAGTGAATTTTTTTTTTAAGCATTTTTCTCTCTTGAGAACTTCAATTGACAAGGTACGTTGAATGCACAGGAGGGCGGCTGTCATGGAGTGTAATTTATCAGAGAAACCCTCATAGGTGGTTTAGATTCAAGACAGCTTTGAAGAACTTGAAGGTCACAGAGAGACAGGCCTCTAGGAAGGGGAAAAGTTTGAGCAGAGTGTAGAGTGGGTACGAGGAAGTTGGCATGGTGGTGGGTGGTAGGAATGGGGAATAGAAAAAGATTCACCTAACGTGACGGGAAGAGAAAGCTGTGTGCTGTGGAAGGGGCAGAATTAAGAAGAAGGGATAAATGTAGGATTTGAGTGCTTGCTATGCTAATTAAAACAAATTTTCTTGTAGGTCCATCAGAGTCTAAGGCCGCGATCTTTCCTTTGCAAGTGCATTGTGCCTGCTTTAAAAAGAGGAGGAGGAAAAGTGACCGTCTAAACAGGGCCCAGCATGGAGAGTCCATTTGCAAATTTTACTTTGAAACAAACGAAAAAATAGCTTAGCATAGAAAGTAAAATGTGCATGAATTCTAAACATAAAAATAGGAGGTGGAAAGAAATTTCATATTTTCAGCCGGCCACTCCCAGACCCCCAGAAATCTTTTTTCACTTTCCTCTGCTGTTAACATGTATTTGGTTAAAAGCTTTGAGGAATACTGCACTCTATTCAGTCACCAACATTCACCTCTCAGTTTGTACACTTAACACAAGTCATGCCATGAAAAACATTTCTACCTTCGAAACAACGTGGCGTCATAACATCTAAAGTAAACACTGTTAGAATATGCAAGAACAATTTGGGCAAAAAACACACTTGCAAACCCAAACAAGCACAAAACCACAAAAAACAGCAGAGAGTAACTTCTGTTGAAGAGTTCTCCTTCTTGAACATCTCTCTCCTTCCTTTCCCAGGTAACGGTGGTGGTACCCTCGGAAATCTCCAAGAGCAGCTTCAAGAGTCAACTACCCTGGTAGTGCCTACAGCTGGAAAATTCTTGTCAGCGGAAGAATCTGTAGCATCCCACAAACTAACTGTGAGGCTGAGGAATGAACCTAATTCCTGGAGCTGAAAAAAATGGCGGCCGTTTTTCCTTCTAGGAAAGGAGACTTCACAGGAGATAGTAGGGTTCCTATCGAATTGTTATCAAATTAATGATTTTTGCCCCTTTTCAGCCCTTTCCGTTGAAAGGATGCAGAAATGCAGCAACTATTTCAAGGATTCAATGAGAGAGGAGCTGTCACGGTAGCAAGGTGATGCTGCTGTTAGTAATAATTTTAAAGGTGATAAAAATAACATCTAATATTTATGGAACAATTACTATAGGCCAAGCACTAGAATAGTGGTTCTCAACCAGGGGTGATTTTGCCCCCCGGTGGACATTTGGAAATGTCTAGAGACATTTTTGATTGTGACAATGGAGGGGTGGTGGCATGTGGGCAGGGTGCTACTAGTATCTAGTGGGTAGAAGCTGGGATGCTGCTAAACATCCTACAATGCATAGGATGGGCCCCCACAACAAAGCATTATCCCACCTGAAATGTCACTAGTGTTAAAGTTGATTAACCTGGCAGTAGACTGAGGCTTTATACATATTTAGCCTTCAAAATAACCCTATGAGACACATACTATTATCGTCCCCACTTTACAAATGAGAACATTTAGGCTTAAAGTAACTAGTTCAGATAGTTTTGATCTTTGGACACTCTCAGGTTTCTTTCTTGAGATCTATTTGGTTCTATGATAATTGCAGAAAATTTAAGTCTGTTCAATGGCTGGAAACTGGTTCCCTCAAATGTCAGCAGGAAAGTTATTCAGCTCAAGCTGACCCAACCCCCACCCCATTCTAGGATGAGACTGGCTAACAGCTGGTGGCTGGGGCAGGGGGAAGAAGATATTATATAATGTCTACAAAAGTAATGAAAAGTTGACTTAACTGCTAAGATAAGCAACCAGTACGATAGAGAATGAGAATCTACAGTGATTTAAAAATATGTTTTCTAAACATAGTATCCAGACTTTTCCCTCACATCCTCTGTTCTTTATTCCTAACCTCTGATAGTGGTGTGGCATGTGCTGTTGAGAAAACAGAGGTCCCAATGCCATGAGACTCAGACAAGAGAGGCAATCTTTACACTGCAAACTTACACAGAATTAGGTCATTGAATTCCAAGAGTGTTGGGTCCTCTGGAAGACAACTTCTGTTTTTCTTTTCTTCCTTTTTGATAAATGCCAAGCTCCTTTTCAAAATATTTATGACTAGAGACAGGAAAATCAGACATTTTCTTTTGAATCATTTCTCTGCATCTGGCTTGGGTGTTCTGACCACTTGTCTGTCCTCTGTGCTTTTTTCTTTCCTCTTCTCCATTTTTTAAAAACTTTTTCACAGTTCTCTCTTTTTCCATCTTTTCCTTTCTCCTCATAGTATTTCTCACTGCCCATGAAAATGTGGAGCAAGAGAAGGGAGGAGAAATGCCTAAATAACTAGACTGATTATCCAAAGGGCAAGTTGGTGTGGTTGAGTCAATGAGGGCAAAGATCTCTTTTGCATACTTAGGAGACACCAACTTTGAAGTCTTTTGAAAATGAATGAAAACTCCCTGAAAGACTTTGAAACATAAACTGGGTACAATAGGGTACAAATCCAAATAACTTTTCCCCTCACAAATTTCCAAAACTTTCTGCCCTAACCAGCTGTCTGCTTTGTCCTATAACTGACACATATTTAAATATTACTGTTGTTATTTAAATTAACTGAATTCAATGAAACTCAAAATACAAGTCAATTTTTTTTTAGTTTTATTTATTTATTTTTCCCCCCAAAGCTCCAGTAGATAGTTGTATGTCATAGCTGCACATCCTTCTAGTTGCTGTATGTGGGACACGGCCTCAGCATGGCTGGAGAAGCGGTGCGTCGGTGCGCGCCCAGGATCCGAACCTGGGCTGCCAGCAGCAGAGCTCATGCACTTAACCGCTAAGCCACAGGGCCAGCCCCTAAAATACAAGTCAATTTAACAAACATTTGTTAAACATGTATTATGGGGCAAGACAAATATGATGTAACTAACCCCTGCCCTGGAGGAACTTGACATTTTGGTGGGGAAAATGAGTAAATATAGATCCAATTGTCATTTAGGTAGATGTATTAGTTATCTATTGCTGTGTAACAAATTACCCCAAAACTTTGTGGCTTAACATAAGACACATTTATCATTGCACAGTCTCTGTAAGTCAGGAATATGGGCATGGCTTAGCTGGTCCTCTGCCTCAAGTTTTCTCACAAGACTGCAATCACAGCATTGGCGTAGGGTCTGTGGTCTTATCTGAAGCCTCAACTAGAGAAAGATTCACTTCTTAGCTCACCCATGTGGTGGTTGGAAAGATTCAGTTCCTGGATGGTTGTTGGACTGAGGGTCTCAGTTTCTCACCAGCTGTTGGCTGAAAGCCACATGGGCCTCTCCAACATGGCAGCTTGCCATCAATGTGTGCAAACTGGGAAGGCAACAGAGTCAGCAGACAAAACCAAAGTTACCATCTTAAATAAACTAATTTTGGAAGTGACAACCCATCATTTCCTGTGCATTCAATTGATTAGAAGTGAGTCATTAGGTCCAGCCCACATTCAAGAAGACAGGATTACACAAGGGCTTGACTACTAGGAGAGGGGATCCCTGGGAGCTATCACAGAAGCTGCCTGCCACATAAAGGTTAAGAGATTGTTAAACAGAGGCTCAAAGAAGCCGGGATTCTGTCAAAGCAGGCAGTGGTGTAAGAAATCTTATCTTTAAAAGGAGGTATTTTCTGACTATACTGATACTGGACTGCTCTAGAGGGTTTTGGCATCTACCCAGTAATTTATGGAATAATTCTAGACTTGCAGAATTTATGATTGGAGCCACAGTAGTTAACCACTTAAGATGTTATGTCCCTAATCATGAAGAAATGTAGAACCTCAACATTGTCCCACAAGTCACATTTATGGTTATTCTATTCAGTATCTGTCTCAAGGAAATTTTTATAGTCAGCTGGTCATTTAATTGTTTATTTATTCACTCATTTTATGTATCAGTTAATACTAGCCAGTGAAACTCAAAGATGAATTACCTTTGAGGGACTAGATAATGAAACTCAAAAATGAATAAGATTTACCTTTGAAAGCCTCTCCTCAGTCTGGACCGGGGGTCAGCAAATTATGTCCTGTGGGTTAAATCTGCCCCCTCCATCTGTTTCTGTACAGCTTGTGAGATAAGGATGGTTTTGACATTTTTTAATGTTTGAAAAAACAAACAAAAGAAGAAGAATATTTTGTGACACATAAAAATGATATGAAATTCAAATTGCAGTGCCTATAAAGCTTTATTGGAACAGGTATGCCCATTTATTTACATTTGCCTACGGCTGCTTTTGCTATAAGAGCAATGTTGATTAGATGCTACAGAGACCGCATGGCCCACAAAGGCTGAAATATTTACTATCTGGCCTTTTAAGAGAAAATTTGTACCCCTAGTTTAGAGGAAGATTGATATGCAAACAAATAATTACTGCATTCTGATCTGTGATATACTAGACTTACAGACAAGGGTCATCAGGAGCACGGGAGCACAGAGGCAGGAGTTCTGTCATAACTGTTTCTGAGTTGGTCAGTGAAGGCTTTGTGGAGGTCTCCTGGAGGCTAAGTAGAGGTTTTCCTGAAATAGGAGGTGTTAAAGAAAGAATTACTCATGGCGCTTATTGAAGATGGTAAGGAAGTCTTCATTCAAGAGAGACTACTCCAATGGGGTTTTGTAGTAGGGGAGAGAGATCAGGCTCAGCTCTGAATATGGTAAGAACTAATGAGATTTATAGCCAAGGAGCAGGGTGGCGGTCAGTTGGTGGAAAATTACTAAGAGGAAACATCAAGAGTGGGGGATGCTGTGTAAACCAACTTGACAGGATTTTTGCTGCAGGCTGGCCAGGGTGATAAGATACCCAGGGTGCGAGATGAGGAATTTGATCAGATATCAAGGGTGGGGGACTTGTGCAAAACTGATCCAGCAGGATTCTTGCTAAAACTAGACTAAATGGTGCAAGGACAATGCCCAAGCTGGGAACCTAGTGAGAAAGAGCACTCCGAGGAGCCTGACTCAAGTTTGGTCCAAGGAGAAAGTCTCTGAGTCTTTGTCAGAGGAGAAATGAGTAAAAGGACAATCTTTCAAGGGTCCTTAAATTGGTGACCAGAGACCAAGAGGGTTCAGGTACCCCCTGAGACTGTTTGCCAAAACCTGTGTTTATGTGCCTATGTGTGTGTGTTTTCACCCTAGGGAGCAGGTCCACCTCTTTCAACAGGTTTTTCAACAGTTTAAGAATCATTGTTGTGGCCAGATCTGGCAGCCAGAGCAAAATCACAAAGGTATAAAGGAGAATAACACACTCATAGGGGTCAACAGCGAGAATACAAAATAGGTTTCTATGGGGTATAGATGGAAATGAGGCTAAACAAATGTCACCCAGGATAACAGGACCCAGGTGGAGCAGAGGTCTGAGGCTTACTCAATACGGTTTAAAGGACTAACTTGTAGAAGGATATTGAATAAACCAAGTTAAATAGACTTGGTCTCTGCTCTCAAGTGGCCAGTCCATCAAAAGCAGCTGATAGATGGGCAGGAAAGACTCAGTCACCCTACAGAGAGGCTGTGGGTTGGCAGTTCACTGTGTCAAACCAGAGGAGTTGGCCAGATGTTCAACTCTTTAATCAATCTTTGATCAAATCCCATCCCCTACCCACTCCAAACCAAAACAACATTGACTAAATCTGCCTCTGGCCCTGAGAAAGTCTGGCCAAACAACAAGAGGCCAGCGCAAGACCCAGCTGCCTCTTCAAGAGCTGAGTCTTCATACTTGATTGTACCGTGGGCACATAGAACAATGTAGAACTCCTCAGTGCTGGGAGGGAGAGCTCCTAGGACTGAGGGGGATGGAGGCTCTGGACTGAGGTGTGTCGGGAGGAGGTAATGGTTTTCACTGAATTCCTTTTTATATTTTATTTAGATTAAGTTCTGCTCAGCAGGGTGATTTCTTAATTAGAGCTGCCCAGCCAGGCAGACCTCCAGCTCAGACCCCTGTGCTGCCTTCTAAGGTTTCATGAGGGACCTTGTCCTGCCTTATTTCCTGAGTTCTAATATTTGAATAGTATGCAGTGGATTTCAATGGGAGGAAAAGACATGTAATTTAATCATCTTTATTAGATTTTGCCTGTGGATGGGGAGAGGGGAAGGAAGGAGGAGGGACATGTGTCCTGGCTTTGTCAATTTTTTTTTCTTTTTCTGTACCTTTCTTGCAGTGGTCAGCGAAGGAGACTCAATGGCCTTTTCGTTTTCCTTCATTTTTCAAACAAAGAAGCTAAAGGAGAGCATTAAACCAAGAGAGAATTGTGTTCGTGGCAGGACTTTTCAAGGCTTGATGGAGAGATTTATATAAGCAAATTATGCAGTATGGCCTTCAGTAACCTTGATCCTGAGAGTGAACGTGATGATCCTGCGGCTTTTTGTAGGATCACTGCAGAAGTTGTAGACTGTGCTCAGCAAGACCTCACAAAATGGAGGAAAATTAAAAAGAGAAATGGTCCATGGTGTATTCTCTTACTCGCCATAAATTGGCGTCATTTTGGCCACCATCCAGGGGAGAAAAACCAGACTATAGAAACAGCGAAGGAAGATCAGAAACTGAGGTAAGGAAGGGAGGTTCGTCATGTTGCTGTCCTGAGGATGGGGTAGGAAAACTGAGCAGGAATTCCTTTCTTAGAGGAAATCAATCTAGTGGAGTTTTCCAAGAAAGAGAGACAGAATTCAGGATGGCACATCAAAAAGAGAGAGAAAAGAAAGAATCACATCCAGAACTCTCCCGATTGTCCTGCTAGATGCAAAAACACACACACCCCTCTTGTTTTTTGCTTCCCACACCAATGGGCACATCTGATGAGGGTTTCGTTTATATTCCATTACCCCCACCCCAACCCCATGCACACACACTGACACACACACACACACAGACACACACACACCCTGCAGACTGTAATCCTCCCTCGTGCCCCTATCCTGTTGATCTTTCTTCACTTAAAAATTATCGGCAAAGAATTTATTCATTTGGGAGAATTCCAGGCACTACATTTATGTTAGTTCAAATGAAATGGGATCCAGACTTTTCAAACCGTGCTATTTTGCAGATAAAACACAAAGGCAGAACCTCATTATCTGGAGACATGGCCCTTTCTTTTCCTCCTGCCTTTTGTTTCTAAGCAATTTCAAGCTTGTTCAGAAAGTCTCATAAGAAGGGAAGAATGTTTTTCCCCACATCTATTTCTGGAGGATTTTTAGTTAAGAGTAATGAATTTATCTCTAAACAGTTGGAAGAGTTTTACTAAAGCCAGAAAAGACACTTTTGCTAAATACCCCCTATAGGCTGATCTTAATCCTTTCATTGTTAAAAATGCTTGGTCTAGGAGAGTCTTATTTATGTGCCAAATGTCTTTATTAAATCATTACATTAACAAAGAAAAAAAATCCTATTACAATGAGTTTCTCTGTATGATCAAAAATTGTCCACAGTCCTGCTGATAGCGTACTTATTCCAAAATTTTAAAAGGTGAAATTCCAGTTAGAGCCCAATGTTTGGCCAAGTTCTTCAAAAATCATTGTAATATGGCCGGAGGGGTTACTAGGTCCTAGCCAGGAAAAGGCCTACATTTTATCAAGGCAGTAGTCCCCAACAAAAAGAAAACTGTGAAAAATAGGCCTCCCATTCACCCATAGAAACGAATTCTTGGCAACATGGTAGTAGTATGATTTGAGCTGTAGAAACACAATGGGTCTCTGATATTCACTTTGATTTTAAAAACCCAAGTGGCAAATTCAAAGACAAATTGCACTCGTGAATCAAGGGTTGTGGGATGTGAAAAGAGTTTAAAAAGTCAAGCGAAGCAAAGTTTGGTGTAGACACAGGGGGTCTATGCACGACCATGCATGACTGAAGATCTTGGGCAGCACCAAGATGTAGCAACAGAGGTGGGATGGATGTGGCTGACGTCGGGGAGACAAAGAGGAGCCTGCAAAGGGCTTGGCCCTGGAAATACATTTAAAATCCTTTCGCCTTTCAAAGATTAGTAACCCCAATTACTTTTCTCGCTTATTCCAGATGCCTTAGTATCTCATATTATTTCTAAGTAGCTACCAAGTCAAAAATCAATGTTTGGGAAGCAAGGGTGATTTTTCTCTTTTCTTTTTAATTGCAATTGTGATGTACTCATGGCCTGACATCACATGAGGTCTGGCTTAGATTAGCCCCTGGCTGAGAGACCCATGCTAATTTAGCGACCGCAATTATGCCTGCCTCTCACATGGTCTGCTCTTTGTAGCACATCCCCCTTGAGTTGTTTTTCTCCAACAGAAGTAGTGGTTATGCTGGGCCATCTATACGTTCTCACTCCTGGCCCCTTATGACCCACCTTGGTGACATAACTGGCCAGGATTAGAGGTATGATCTGTGACCCTGAAACACAGTGAAATTAATTGACAACGAGGGGGTTGATGCCACGAAAATCATAAACACTGTAAGTACTCTAATAAAAGCCCCCAACTGCCCAGGTGTGCACCTGCCTCCCAGCCATAGTGAGTCTTCCAATAAAAGAAGCAAAAAGGAGCAAACAAACTTTTTCTAAATACCAGTGCTTTTGCTTGGGGTCTCACCCAGCCACAGGCTGCATGCAGGTAGAGGTACACGTGTCAGCTGAGAATCGAGAACGATAATCAGCCTTTGCTTCCGGTCTGCAGAGGTTGGCGAAGAGGAAATGAGCTGTATAACCCAGGGCTGGCAAAACTGGTGAGCGAGTGAGTGAGTGGGTGGGTCCCTCCTGCTGCTGTATTAAACACCTGCAGAAGCCCCAAGTTGGAAGTTTACACAGTTTCACCCCAGGGGCAGACAGAGAGACTGTACATTAAAAACAAACCAATTCTAAACCGGTTTTAAAATATAAATTAAAAGACACTTGTCCCCTAGCACACTTGAATATTGTTTATTAACAGAAAGAAGTATATGCTACATGCTGTCTTTGAAACCACTCTCCTGCTTCTAGAGTCACAAACGATACGTGGAAAGCAACTGCTTGAGTCTGTGCGTCTGGCGACAAGAAGGATGTGGAGGGAAGGGTTGAAAGCTCGCTACTGCTGAGCTCCATCTCATTTTTCCTGAGAAGGGAACTTGGCTGTGAAGCCACAGGAGGCTGGAGGGGTAGAGGTTGGGGGCAGGAAGAAGAGGAAGTGAGTAAGGGGGCGATGCCTGGGAGGGCTCCAGGAGAGTAACCAAGTCCTTCACCGGGGGCAGGTGGAAGTCTCCAGGGTCATTATGGGGCAACCTCTGAAGGGAAGGGAGGAAAGAGATTTCCGGAAGTCTCCCACTCTCCCTCCTGCCAGCTTCCCTCCTTCCCCTAGTGGCTGATTGCAAGGAGCAGCGGAAGGAAGGATGTATCAAACCCAAAGAAGAAAGAACCCCTGCCATTCGCCGCCATGACACCGACTCTGATCTGCAGTGAGACTGTGGCAGCGGCGTGTTGCTGATTAACAGCAGTCAGGACAGGGGGCAAGGCAGAGTCCGAAAGGACTGACTGTTTTCTTTAGCGCTGAGAGCCGAGTGTAGGCACAGGCTCCATATCAAAGGAAAAGGGGAACAAGTTTGTGCAGTCTGACGTCAGGTCCTGGACTGGGGATGGGGCCAAGTCCCAAACGATGTCAGTCACACACCAGCTGAGTTTCTAGACCTCATTTCTGCGGCTCTTCTTCAGAGCAAATGTGCGCATTAGAATCCAGTCGGGCTCTATCTGCTGCGATTAGTACAGGGAGGACTGAGCAACTGGGAGGGGCTCGCACGGGGTTATCTTCCAGGCCTGCAAGTGTAACTTTTGTTTTCTTCTGCTTGCTTTTCACCTGCATAGAATTCCCCTTAGGGGAGGGGTGGGTCTAACTTGAATTAAAATAAGTTTTCACTCCCTTGACAGGATGTAAAGGCATGAGAGAAAAAGCCAGGAGCAAGCACTAGAACTTTTGAGGGGATAAACTCCCGGCCTCCAAATTTGTACATCATCAAGGGACAGCTGGTAATGCACTGACTGCCTGCTTTTTGTTTCTAGCTCCTTCGTCTACCTGAGCAAACCTTAGAGGGCAGGCAAGAATCTTGGTCCTGAATTTTCAGGTGGGACCAAGAAAAGCCCACCCAGGGGGAAATGATGTGCTCTCAATTACTTAGGAGGAAAAGGGATCGTTTAGTGGTAGGAATACCTATTTATTTCTGCACATTCTTGAGGTTTGCCTGGGAAAGGAGTATGAGAGAATGTGTTGGAGTTGGTCATCTCTGATGTCTGTCCTGCCCTGTTGAGAACATTTGCCCCAGTCCCCAAATCTCACTGAGAGGAAATACGACTTGTTATCAGGTTATCCTAGCGCCTCCATATTTTCTGGGTCTTTCTGTGTCTGCCGAGTCCCATGAAGCTGTTGCTATGGTTGCTTTTCCTCTGTCTTATATATATTTTCTGTGAAAAGGCTTAGGAGCTTTCAAGAACTGGTGGCCACCAGAAAGGCGTACAGAAAAGACAGAAATCTTTTGTTTGCTCTCTTTGAGATGTTTCATTGCTGTACAGCTTCTCCTCTTTCCTATGAACTGCTAATACTCTTTTGTGTGGAGGAGGGGTCTGTGGTAAGGGGACCGATATTTGAGGTGAAAGGAATTTGCACGATGCCTGTCTCTGCTGGTCTTTGAACTTTTCATTGGTCTATGCAACTTTCCTGTGCAAGGGCCATCGTTGGCAGACTCACTCATTCATTCACTCACTCACTCACTCATTCAACAAACTTGTATCCAGCACATGCTTTGAGTGGAATAAGGCTGAATGCTATCTTTAAAAGGTATATTTCTCTAAAGATCGCCTCCCCAGCCCCCAAGGCCCTGCCAAGATTTTGAGAGAGTGCTTCTTTGGGAAAGGATGAGCAAGAAACAAATCCATCCGGAGAAAGCTCTCTCTCGCATCCCCACTCCTCCTGACTTAGAGGTCATTATAGGCCTCCTCTGAAATACTGGAGACTGCAAAGTCTGCTCAAGGGGATAGAGGGTGTGAATTTTGAAAATAGTAGTAAAGTCAGTTTCTGTGGAGGTAGCTCATTGCGGTTCACAGAGAGCTTTCATGTGCTTTAGTAGAATGAGAGTTAACTTGAGAATTAGATAGACCTGAGCTCAGATCCATGATCCTCTTTGCTGGGCCCTGCGATTAGCGCTGGAGATAACGACGCCTAAAACAAGTCTCTTGATTACTGGGTAGCACGAAGGTGCTTGTGGAGCACTGGACACACGACATGTTTCAGCAGAAAGTTAGCAATCGCTCAAGTTGCAAGATCAGGTCACCTACATGACACACGAGGACAGCATTGAAATCTCGCCCACCTGGCTCAGTCTTCCCAGTTAGCCGCTCACCTAGTGTGGTCATCCATTCCCACAAAAAAATCCACAGAAATGAAAAACTAATTTCAAAAATCAGAAGAAGGATGATTTTAGGGATCGAATCTGGTTTCAGGATTTTTGGTTGTTTCTGTTCTTGTGGGTGTTTTCTTGGACCCAGAATCAGCATTAAAAAAAAAAAAAAACCACCAAAACTACAGTTTCTCTAGTTTTGACCCTTGTACCATTTAAAATCAGAAGTCGTGGGATCCACAATTATAGGACCCAGAACTGAGTTAATCTTTGAGGGACAAACTGTAGCACATTCTGTTTTCTAGGACTGTTTCAAATCTAAATATCCTTGTCAGTGATTTATGATCTTCTGTGATTGTTTATTTAGTTTCCTTCGTCTCAAAAAAAAAAAAAAAAAAAAAAGACAGCTTTTAGAGTCAGCCTTCTTCAACAGTGGCCGGACATCTCCACAACATCAGCCCAGACTTTGGCTTCTGCTGCAACCCAAGCATGATGAGCAGGAACGTGACATGTCCCCAGCCAGCCGGTCACCGTCCAGATATGCTACTCTCGTCATTATAACTGGTGTTCTCAGTGGGGGTGGGGGGATCAGTAAACCTGGCTGATTCAAATGGATTTCCACTCTCCATGTTCAAGCATTTTGGGTTTGAGAAAACCCCAAACACTTTGAGCCCTGGGCACTTTTTCCATTAATTTTTTAAACTGATGTATATGTCAAGGGAAATTTAATACATAGGTTTCTGATTCATTTACACTTAACTCATCAAAATATTGTTCTGCAAGAGGCATTTGGTGTCCAAGAAATCTTAAGAGCCTTTTTATAAGCTTTTAAACTTCTTTTAAACGTTAAGAAACAGAAGTTGCAGTCTCCCCAATGTAAACAGGAGTGAATCCCTGGTGGGGGGAGGGAAGAAGGGAGGGCAGAGGGGGCTGGAAAGAAGGCGCCAAGACACACTGACCTCAGTCCCTGAGGGACACCAGGACGGAGCCCAAGACTTTCCAGCCCCCTCCTGGCGCTCAACGTCTCACCCACAGTCAGGGGAACAACTGGTGGTTCTACATTTTTGAATTCTGAAGGCAAAGGTAAGCTCTTTTAGGGGTCTTGCTGTTGGCAGAGAAAGCTCCTAAGTGTTCTCCACAGAAGAAGGATATAGACTCCAAAATTTTACTTCCAGGCAAGACCCTTTTTTTTCCTTCAAAGAAAGTGCTCATAATGTGTCCTTTCATTTATAATTTTATGAAGGTCTCAATTGAACATGTAAAGAAAGTGGAAAAATTCTGAGTTGCCATGGATGTTTGGCATTTTTCCCACTCTACTAAAATCTGCTTTCTCCCCCAAGCGAAATGGTTTCAGAGATTCCAATAAAAGGGGAGGAGGACGGTGAGGGCAGCTGTCTGGAATCAGAGTCTTCATGAAATACACTTGTATTTTAATTATTTGAGGATGATCTACTTAGGTTTTCACTCTATTTCCCTTGGCTTCCTATGTTAAAAGCCAACTCCCTTCCAGTGCGTAATGCCTGTGACTTCTGTCAGCGGGCGATGACGTGGTTTATCTTCTTTTACCAATAGATCTACAAAGTGGTAAATGTCGCAGAATCTAGCGTCTCTTGTTTAGGTTTGTTTGTCGTGCGTGTATGGTTTTCACTTTTCCAGTTTTCAAAAAAGAGGAAAAAACTCAAGAATCAAAGAAATCATCAGAGATAAAAATTTTGTTCTGTTTTTGGATTTTCTTTTTTAATCCTCATAGTCTTGAGCAAATACAGAAAGCGTTCATATTCAGAAAAGGAACCGAAGAAAAGTGTTAGACAACATTTCAGATTTATCAAAAATACGGTTTATTAAGCGAAGGCTTTTTTCTTGATCTAAGTTTTAAGTTATTGGTATTAGCAGTATCTGTTTTTCTCCTACCTTGTTTTAAACAGATTCAGGCCTTCTAAAAACTGATGTTTTCCTCAGATTGAGATACGTTTTCTTCCATTCTCTTACGATTTCAGGTGCAGAGACCAAGATCTTTCAGACGCTGTAGACATTGGTGATATTAGAGCAGATCAAGAAATAAGAGAAGATGGAGGCCAGAGAAAATGCTTGTCACAAAAGTGCGGGGTGAAGGAGTCTTGCAATCCTGTGCTTTACCTGTGGGTTCAATGCCAATGCAGATTTCATGTGGTCATCCTTCGCAAGGAACTTTCCAATAGAGCCTCTTGAAGACACATGTGTTGTAACCTGGTCAAATGCATGTTGTTGTACTGCCAGCCTATTTGGTAAGGAACGCCTGACACTTCTGTGTTGTCTGCTGTAGGTGTGGGGGTTTTTGAGGAAACTGGATTTAGAAATTCTTCCAGGAGTTACAAAAGGAACATGAAAAACATCCTTCTGAAAAACAGGGTAGACTTCCGGGTATTTTAAAATAATCATCTCCCATTTATTATTTAAATGACTCTTCTTTTAGTAAAATTTCAAATAGCATTACTATTATATTCCCTCCAGCTATACTCTAGTGTGTTTCACTGTTAAACTTTTTGTATTCTTTTAATTTTTCTCCTTTTGATTAAAAGCTAATAAGACTTGATATCTTTCTGATTGCTTTTGCTTTTTTTTTTTAACTTTTTTGGAATGTTTAATTTTACAGCATCCCCCAAAGCTTAGGTTTGGGGTGTGCCTCTTATTACCACAAAATATCGATACTATGAACTCCAGTATTTCTTTTGTGCTACTTGAATTATCAGTGGGCAAAGGAAATTCTTGTCCCAGGAGAGTAAGGCTACACATATTTTCAGCAAGGTTTTTTATTATTTTCTTTCTTGAATGAAAGTTCCTGTAAAAAGAAAAGTCAACTGATGTTAAGATAGCTGACGCTTAGTGAATAATTACTTTGTTAGATTTCTGATCATTCCATTTAACTGTCACAACCATCTCATTCATAACTAAGAAAACCATGGCTTAAAGAAGTCACTTGATGCAGATACTGATTAGATAAACCAATACAGCTGCTTGCAGTGCCAGGTTC
This sequence comes from Ceratotherium simum simum, assembly GCF_057802395.1. Taxonomy (NCBI): domain Eukaryota; kingdom Metazoa; phylum Chordata; class Mammalia; order Perissodactyla; family Rhinocerotidae; genus Ceratotherium; species Ceratotherium simum. Next base: position 53,233,815 of record NC_141915.1, on the reverse strand, counting down.
CTTGAGAATGTTGTCTGGACAATCTCCGAGTATTGATGTTTGTGTTAATGATTCAGCATCAGAACAGGGACTTCTGGACTGACAACATGTAACAGACCTGTTTACATTTTCTTTAATATAGAAGTTTTTTTATTTTTAAGTTCATGGGAATAATTCTTATACCCAGAGGCACATTTCTTCATCTTAGTCGTATATGTATATTTCTAGTTATTATTTGTTCATTGATTGACCCACTTAATGAATACTGACTATTGGCTAGATAAGGCTGGAAATAGAAAGATAAAGACAAGGTACCTGGTTTTGGGTGTATAATCTAATAGGGGCAATAAAGAGAGAAATAATTAGAAAGCCACATAAGGTCTAAAACAGGTATTTTGCAAAACACTTGGCTTTATCTGATGACTTTCAACTTGGACATGATTTCCTTTTCAGAAAACCTGTATCCTATTTTACTAAGAGGGCAGAAGAACCTTCATAATGTGTACAAACACTCCAGATTTAACATCTTTCCTGCTCTATAAACGTCACCTAAGATAGGTCTTTGGTTTTGCCACAAAACATCAGATTAACCCAGTTCGAACCATGATTCCTAATTCTGGAAATATGCAAATGATTGCAAAAGGTGTGTTTCATTTTCAGTTCCCTTATGGCTCTTAGTCACCAGGAGAGGAGAGAGTCAATTTCCAATTTTAAAATCTTTATTCGAATGTTGAACATTGTTTTTCATTCTAGTTAGATCTACAATCCTAAACCTCTCCTATAGCAATGGTAGAAGCCCCTTCCCCAAATTGCCCTCTTCTTTATGGACCATTAAACCAGAAGAAAACACTAATTAAATGGTCATTAGCATGAGGATGAATAATTATACTTAGATTTACATGTTGCCTTTTATGTTCAAAGAACTGCTTAGGCATCAACTAATTAATCTACGAATGAAGAATACTTCCAGTATTACTCTATAATTAGACAATCCCAGAAGGAAACAAGAGGATTTCCAAGGGAGAGTTAGGCAGTTTTACAGGCCTCTGTGGCATTTAATTTTTCATTGCTCAGGTGAAATGGCCAGACCTGAATCCAATTGCCAACTCATTACTCTTATTTACAAATAAATTCTTTTTTAAAAAGACCAAAGTTATATAACTGATGAGGAATTGGAAATGAAAACAAATGAATAACCAAAAGTATTGCTTTTCACCTGAGCCTTTTAGGTTATTTTTTAGGACTTTATTCCCCATGAACAGTGAACTTAAGTGAATCTGTTTCATGAAATGCGGTAGACTGTACCTTCTCTCTTTTCTTCACCAGTGTACTCATTTGCAAAAGTTATTGCTGTGTGTGTGTAGAGGGGAGGGGTAGAGAATTAATACCTGTTTCAGGCCTTGGTTTTCTGAGTGTTAAGGATTTGAGATAGGACAGATTTTAAATATATATTGAGAAATTGACAAGCAGAATTTTGCAAATGTTTTTGGAAAGCAAATGTTTGTGACCATAAAAATCATTTACTTGTTTATTTATTTATTTACTGGATGTTGGAAATCTCTTAGGTGTAATGATGGATACAATAAAGTGGAATATATCTTTATAAATTCATGGCCAAACTATAAAAAACAAGGACCATTAGTAGTAACAAAAGATGGTCCTCAATGTTCTCATCTGTATGTTGGGTTGGTGGGTATGCAATATTAAAATGTTTGGCCTCTGTGGTCAAATGGTTATTTATCAAACTTTCCTTGAAATGCAATCAGTCTTCTCAGCTTCAAGAAATAGAGAATGTAGCAATAAGCGAATTCAGTTCAAGTTTCTGGTTTTGGTTGGTTTCAAACGAGCTGTTGAGTGTTGAATGCTAACCTTTCTCCAGTTGAGCAACCAGCTTGTATATGAAAATTAAATGTTTGGGGGGAACTCTACCCATTGATTTTTTTGAAAACTTGTAGCTCAGCGATTATTTGTGTTAACTGCTCTTCCCCGCCCCCCCCCCCCGCCCCGTTCACTTGCTTGCCGTAAATTACAGTGATGATCTGTTTTTAAATGACAGCTAAGTGGGTGTCTTTGGGAGTAGTGACTTAATTTTCTCACTATGAATATGCAGTTTGCAACCTGTCAAGACAAGTGTGGATTTACTATGCCACACAAGCATTCTGATATGAAATTTGGAAAGCTGGGATTGTTAGAAGAGCTAGAAAGCACAGACTGCAATCAGTTTGGACAAAGATAAACAGAAAACATGCTTTTTTATGAAATCAGAGATAAAATGAGTTGATGGAATCAAGCCTAGACATTCACATAAGCCAGAGTGGAAAATTATAGACTAAAATCCATCTGATATCAAAGAGAACGACTCTCTCCAAAAGCCCTCACTTTTTATTTGAATCAAGGATTTTTTAAAAGCTCAGCGACCCCTAGGATTTTAGAGAGAAAAATAAAATTCTCAAAACAGCATGGCTTTCATCCAATACTTGTGATTTTCAAATGACTAGATTTGAAACTTTAATCATCTCACACCTAGGGACTTTTTAATGTGTATTTTAATTTGTGAAGCATGTCCACAGACAAAATGACTCATGAAAAACAGAATCAGCCTAAACTCCCAGTTGGCCCTATTCCTCTATCAAATCAAGAAAGTCAGTTTTGCCTTGGGATTTTAGAGTCCCCAAGTAGCCCTTAAATTTATGCAGTGTTCATCTTGCAGCTATGATTGCTGGTTTCTTTTGAAATGTATTTAAGCTCTTGCTTAAGTAAATCCATTCATGGACAATTATTTGGGAAATTGGAAAATCCTTTTCTTCGCAGAACCTTTCTTCTTGGGCCTCCTTATAACTTGAAATGATGACTCTTGGATCACACAACCCATGGATCCCACGCTGTGAGCCTGTTTTATAGAGGCAGTAGAGTCGGTGATGTGTAGCCTTGAAATACATTTGGAAAGTGTGTAGGCGCTAAGATAATGCCTTCTGAGAGACACTGGTGGCCTCTGGAGTTACCATTTGCAGAAAGTCACTGCTAGGTAAGATCTCTCTTGAGAGGGAAATAGAAAACCAATATAATAGAACTATCTCTTAGGGAATTGAGTCTTGATTCTCTTGGAGTTGCAAATGCTAATGTCATTGTTCATTTTCCTCAAAGATAGAATGGTTTTAAAAAAAAAATAAAAGTCTGTTAATTAACATTTCAGATGATGCCCCAAATCACTTGGAAGTATAACAACAATAGAATAGAAAAAGAACAACAGCATCAAGAACAGAGATACACAGTCTAGGAGAATATGAAACCCTTTCTAATAAGGAGAGCAACAGTTAATTTCACTCATTGGCTGATGGGCTACAACTTTCCCCCATAGGAAGAGGCTCTTTCTAGCTGGTATCTTATAATGGTTTAAAAACACAGGTTTAAAAATTCCAACTAGCCTGGCTAACTGTGTGACTTGGGACTCCTCAAGCTTCAGTTCTTACATCTGCAAAATGAGATGGATAAAGTACCTACCTTGCGCGGGGTGACCAGCTCTCCCTTCCTATCTAGGCCTTTCCCAGTTTTAGCATTGAAAACTCCAGGTTTTAGGTAACCCCTCAGGCCTGAGCAAACCAGTACATTTGGTCACCCTGTTTATGAGAAAATGTGTGCAACATACATGGCATGGTGCCTGGCACATAAGAAAAGTTTAATTTATTATAGCCGTTATTAAATGGATCGGAAGGGATCAAACTTTATCTTTTTTCCCCCCTGTGCATTTTGGGTATGCTTTTGTAAAACAAGGGGGAAATACAACTTTCCATGATCAGCTGTCAGATTTGGTCAGAATCTTCCTGGTGACCATGAAGAGCTTGTGTCATCTATCCTTCTGAGGATATTCCAGGATAGAGTATGGAGTGTAGATGGGATGGCAATTGAACAGCTATATGAACAAGGACATTTTGGTGTTCTTGTTTTCTCTGTGCTATGATGATGTGGATTTCATTTCAGCTCAAGTCTTTTTCCCATGGGTGTTTTCAGCCCTAAGGCTCTTGGGTCCCAGATTTTCAACTTTATACCTTTCCTCGTAATCACAATAACCAAAACATATTAAACACTTTCTATGGCACAAATGATCTTTAAGCACTTTTACACTGATGCATTAACTCATTAAACCTAAGAGCAACCCATGAAGTAGTGACTGTTGTTCTCCCCCATTGTACAGGTAAGGACACAGAGACACAGAAAGATGGAGGAACTAGCCCAAGATTTAAGAGTTAGTTGGCAGGAGCTGGGATGCAAATCAAGGTGGGCTGACCTCCCTCAGTCTCATTTTCCTGACCTGTAAAATGGGCTAATAGTAACTGCTCATCTCGCTCACAGAGCTGTTGAAAGAATCAAATGATTTGTACGTGTGAAAACACATTGTCAGCTTCCAAATGGTTGGCAAATGTGCCCTCATTATTCTTTCATCACACTTTTTTTTTTATAATTTTATTTATTTATCTCTTTTTCCCCAAAGCCCCAGTAGATAGTTGTCTGTCATAGCTGCACATCCTTCTAGTTGCTGTATGTGGGACGCGGCCTCAGCATGGCCGGAGAAGCAGTGCGTCGGTGCGCGCCCGGGATCTGAACCTGGGCCACCAGCAGCGGAGCGCGCGCACTTAACCGCCAAGCCACAGGGCCAGCCCTTTCATCACACGTTTATGTGCTCACCCTTGCTGCACATCTGAAACTGCAAACATTTTGAAAGATAACAGGACTGCCCTGACTAAGCAGGTCCCCTCTATAATCAAGGACACAAAGCCTTATTTCCTTGGAATCATCCCCTTGGGGATGCAATTTAGAGCAAAGAATTGTCCCAAACTTCTCAGGTCAGTGATGCTATTCAAATAGCACCTGTTGCTATGAGACACAAAACACAAAATGAGGTTCCTAGCATCGCTGTTGTGCAGTACAAAAGTGGACCGTATGGCTTTGAAGATAGGAAACAGATGATAAAGTTTAGGCAAGGATTGAGTTACCATTATGCAGCTTCTAACTGCAAACTAATTAGAATTCAGGCCTGTTTCTAAGAAGCCAAGCAAACAACGATGTTTTTAGAACACGAAATAAAAGGAGAACATTGGAGCTTGGGTTTGCTTTGGATCAGGAAGCTCAGCAGAGATGGTGGGTGCGCAGTGAGCAAATTATTCACTACTCTCCAGGCCCTGTTCAGCACGCACCCACACCACACTCACTCTGATTAATGGAGGCTGCATATGCACACTGACATCAGCATCAGAGCTCCAGAGCATTAGAAATATCACCAGGTGTGGCTAGTTTATTTTCAGGTGTGGACAGCACGGTCATTAAAAACAGAGCCAGATTTGGTCTCCTACCTAAACTCAACACCTCTGCTGCCTCGCCCCTGGCAGCATTTCCATGCCTGCAGAGCCTGTCTTTTCCTTGTTGGGCATGCAAACCTTTCACTCGTTAGAGGCCCAGAGTACTTTGGAAGCCTCGGATGTGTCAGTATCAGTCAACTAATGGAAGCCATGTGTTTGCAGAATGGAAAAAACCTGGCATCCTAAGGATCCAGACATGTCTCACCCTAAACGGGTCTAAAGCAGACTCTTTTTTTGAGTATTTTTCTCTTCTTAGTAGGTTGTAGGCCACCTTGCTGATTAATTGTTGATAATACTAGTCCGAATGACCCCACTCCTAAACATGAAGGGCTCTTTCTCCAAGGGCAAGTGAAGCAGCTAAGATTTATTGAATACATATTAGGTCCTATGCAATTTATTAATATAATAATGATCACAACGCTTACATCAACGGCTATATATTTAGTGCATTTACCTGCTAAGAGCTCTATGATGGCTGATTTATTTAATCCCGGCCCCAAGTAGGGTGGTAAGCATTGTCATCTCCATTTTATGGAAGGGAATTGCTTCCTCGGGAGGGTCAAGTAACGTTTCTGCTGCTAGAGAGGAGTGGGGGGAGTCAGTATAATTTGTATACTTTTTTTCCCCATGACACAATAACTTGGAAAGATAGGAATTACGATGCTAATTTTATAGCTAAAATAGCTGAGATTTAGAGAGTTTGAGTAAATTTTCCAAGAACACGTGGCAGATAAATGACAGCAGAGGGATCTTACTACAGTATGTAAAAGTCAGTATAGTCTGCTGTGTTTTACCACAGGGTAGAATTTCTACGGTGAGAAGGTTTAGATTTCCCAATGGACAGATGAGGTACTTGCTTAACTTACCACTACAATAACATACGCATAAAAGGAAGGAGAGAAATTTTTGAAAGAATTTGGTTATTTCATGGAAATGCCAAATTTTCAAAGTAGTCATTTGGGAAACAATCCGAAATATTTTGGACTTATTTGTTATTATTTCATATTTTTGTATCTTCAACAAAAAACAATGTCAAAATCTCAGTGGCTGAAAATAACAAAGGTGTCTCATTTATTTGTACTACATATTCACTGCGGGTCAGCTAGCGGGGGCAGTGGGTGTTAGGGTGTGGGGGGGTGGTTCTGCACCACTCTGCCTTCGCTCAGGGAAGCAGGCTGTTCACTGGAACAGCCCTGGCCTCAGTGGCACAGGGGAGGCAGCATGGGCAAGTGTGCGTTGGCTCTTAAAATCAGACTTCCGCCTGAAAGTGTCTTATTTCTTGGATGCTCACATTCTACCGGCCAAAGCAAATCTCCTGGCATATGTGACTTCAAGGAGGTAAGGAGTGGGTAAGGAGTGGCACCATACCATGTGCATGGAAGGAGAAACCCCAGCACGGAACATCTTACAGAACAGCCTGATAATCACAATGTGCAGATCAATAGATAGACAGATGGATGGATGATGACATGATAGATAGGTAGACAAATGATGATGTGATAGATGGATAGACGATGACATGATAGATAGACAGTGGGATAAGGAGGACAGTAATCTTTTCAGGGCTTGGGGCCCCCAAATGTCTTAATCCTTCCTGGAAAGGAAGGTGGAAAGGCTGGAAGCCCCTCCCTGGATTTGGATAAGTGCAAACAGTAAGATTCCACAATCCCCTCTTGTTCTCCAGACCATGTGATTCTGACTCCTCCCTTTCTGCCTCCCACCTCAGTCCCAACTGATAAGGACCTGCTTTCTCACTGGAGTAGGAGCTGGGTTGATGACTTCTACTGATAGTGTCTATGCTGCTTTCTTGGGCGGTTTTGTAAGCAACCTTGACATCTGGATCATCTTCATTTCAGAGCGGAGCTAAGGGGCCTTGCTGCTCTGTTGTGAATGTGGCTCCAAGCGAGGACTGATCCTCTGCAGAGGGATTATCTTGGCTCTGAGCTTCGTTTTTTCTCACCTCTTTCCCAGTCCTTCCTGTTGACCATCTCTTTTCACATTAGCATCTGACTCCTGGAGAGTGGGGTGAGGGTGGCCACTTTGGGGGTCAAGGGGTGTTAAAGTCTTCCAATTAAGAGAGCAAGTAAACCTTGGGAGTCATCTGTGGGTTTCATTCTTTCCCACTAGCCCGTGAGACATCCCTTCTTCCTTCAAATGCATAATTAGGAAAACAAACCCAAGGAGCAGCCCGCTGTCCACCCTGACACAGTTACCTCACAATGCAGTGTGGCACCCGGGCTCCCAAGCCCCCTCCCTTTGCTCCACATCACTGGCTTTTACCAGCTTCGTCCCTTTTCGAGACGAAAGGCTGTGTCCGAAAGGTCAGTTCTGATGAGTCTGGCCCCTTTAATTTAAGTCACCTGAATTGCTCACTTCTCCATTGCAGTCATCCTAAGCCCTGGGTTAGCGCTGACATAGCTCCCAAAGGAATAACTTTGACATTTTTTCAAAAATTGGTTGCAAACTGAGCTGTTTTCAAAAGTAAGGTCTTATTTAAAAAAAAAAAAAAAAAGTACTTCCTTCTTTTTCTTTTGTGGTTCATTAGCATCTTCTAAATTTTTTCTTTCTCTCTCTCTTTCTGCTGGAAACTAGAAGTATTTCACCCTGGCTTGCCAGATGATTTTTATCTCAGAAGAAAAAGAACTTGCTATTTCCTGAAAATCTACCTCCACCACCATCCCCTTTTAAAAAAAATATATTTTGTGCTGGGAATCAAAGGCAGGTAACTTGATAAAGAGTTAATAAAAACAAATTAATTCTGTCTGTATTTAAAAGGGAGACAGCCTGGCCTCACGGAGTTATCTTATTTGCTTCTCGGCACTTGGCACTTTCTTGGTGTGACACTGTTAGAAAGTCTAGGTATTTGGGGGAAATAACAAGGGCATACAATTTTCCCACTGGAGTAAGGTGATTATGTATGTGTAAATTATTCAGATAATTTTAGAGGGCGGGTGGGATAAATTCCATTCCAACACATCTGGCTAATTGCATCTAAATTATCATTTTGACCCTCTGTTATATGGACAATTTGCATTAAATCCTGGGATACAGAATAGGAATTTTAAAGACCGTTTGTGAGACAGCTGCAAAAACAGTATTTTAATCATCCTAGGTCTCTCCTTCTGGAACGGGATTGTACAGCAGTAGGAGAGGTGTCCTGACCTTCACTCCCTCCTCCTCTTTCTAGGCCCTTATGCTCCCAAGGACAGAACTTGCACACTCCATAATCTGTCTGGACTTGGAGGAAGAAGTCCCAGTTTGAGGAACTATGTATCTTTCAAAGCTGGCCACTTTCTATAGTCTTGTAGAGCCATTGAAAAATGTTGCTCTAAAAGTGACACAGAAACGAGGTAGTATAGGGGGAAAGTGGCTATACCTTTGTATCCAGACATGTCAACTCATGTAGTTATATGAATCTTTGAGACAGGAAGAATGGTGGCAAGGCTTTGGAGAGAATTATTGTATGAAGTATTGTGGGGCGTGAGGGCTAGAGGTCAAGGCCTGCCAGTGTCATTGCTTGAGGATTTGTTCTCACTCTTGATTTCCAGAGAATATCAATAATAATAATAATCAATATCATAATGTAGAGAGGACCAGAGGCCAATAAATGGTGGCATCCCAGGAACCTTGTCTGGTTTCCTCTGGCCAGAAATAACTAAATGAATATCAAGACACCCTTCTTTCTCCTCCTCCTCCCTTAGCAGCTCTTTCTAACTGATATAGAATGGATGACGTTAGAAATGGACAGAGTAGGGGCCAGTAAGTTGGAGATGTGGCTGATGCCACTCCATCTCTTTGTCCAAATGCATTCTCTCCCTTCCCTATAGGGATCTCCAATGAGGCTACACCTTCTTCCTTATCAGTTTAAGGATTTATCTTCAGTTCACCTAGAGATTTAAGGGCTTTCATAGACTGAGATGCAATTCTTAGGCTAAAGCTTAAATATTTACAGAAATGCCTAACGTGGACATTTCACATCAATTGTATTTGAAGGATGCTTTCCAGCTCATTTTGCTTCTTTATGGATCTCATTCCAAAAAGTGGAGGGAGGGGCATTCCAGTCCTTTACGATCTTAGCCAAGATGTTGTATAAACCATGCCACGTCTTTTTAGGGTTTCCTCTGTGTCCTGGGTAGCTTTCAGTCAGGATGTTCATAAGCTGCTCCAGCAGAAACTGCCTGAATCTTCCTTCAGCTCTGGATGTTTTGATGAGGTGACTTGGCATAGGGATGGAGCTGCTGTCTGGTCCTGAAACCCAGCAGATGGCAACAGTTGTTTGCCTCAGGATTCTGGGGTTTGAGGTGTTTGGTTGTTGGTTGAGAATGACAGAAAGGGAGAAACCCAGTAGACCAAAGGGAGGATGCTGGCAATGCCAATGGAATTCAGATGGATGGGGAGGGGGCAAGGACTCTGACATCCTTCAAATAAGGTTCCCTTCAAGTAACTGGACATTTGCTTCTTGAGTTTCTGGATTCCATTCTCAACATGCATGCTGAGTCATTCCATTTTCTTCCTAGGGCTTTTCAGTTTGCCTTCTAGGATTACAAATTGATTTTATCTGCTAAGGCAGACTCAGGCTTGTTGGTACCAGGGCTATTTAATGTTAGGAAGTGGCCATGAGATCTTGGGAAAAGCACAATAGAGAATTATTGAAGCATCAATTTAGGTAATCTAAACCAAAATCCTCCTCATCCCCAGTATCTGGATATCTTTGGTAATTTTTTTTGTCTGAGTGATCAATGAGTCAGACAACCAGCATTGCCTATTGATGATGTGACTTGGGCTACAAACGATTCGGGTAAAAGCCTATATGCCTTTTACATGGACTAACAACATATTTTCTTGTGGCCTATTTATTCAATGTATTCTCTTTCAATTTCAGCCAGTTTTCATACAAAGTAGGGATTCAGGGGAATTATATGGGAAATTTAGGATAAGACATTAGAGGATTTGAACTCAAGTTTCTGATTTACTACTAATCAGCTGTATGATCTTAGCAAAGTCATTTAACCTCTCTCTGAGCATCAGAGATCTTCAGTGGGAAGTGGACTGGCTAAGATGCAATGACCAAATAGGTAGGAAAACCTGTGGGAGGTGCCACTGATTTCTAGTACCTCTATGTCATCCTTGCATAGTTCTTGTTTTTGCCAACCTTTTACTATAAAAGAGTTGCCTACACTCTAGCCAGGATGTTGAGGTGAGGAGCTATGATTTCTTAAAGGCAATTGTAAATACAGGTAGACTAGAGATGGGGTTTAGGGATGCCCTGGCCATGTATCTTTTTCTCCCCCCAACACTTATCCCCTTCCCAGGCTATTCGGGGGCTCACTTGAGATTTATTCATTTGGATTAATAAGGTTTTTTCTCAGGCGTCTTTGGTGCCTGTGTTAACTTTCTATTGCTGCCATAACAAGTTACCATAAACCTAGTGCCTTAAGACAACACAAATTTATTGTCTCATAGTTTCTGTAGGTCACAAGTCCAACACGAGTCTCACCAGGCCAAAATCAAGGTGTTGGCAGGGCTGCATTCCTTACCGCAGGCTCTGGGGAAGATCAGCCTTTTCAAGTTCATGCAGTTGTTGTCAAATTCAGTTCCTTATGGTAGGATGGAGGCCCCTGCTTCCCTGCTGGCTATCAGCAGGGAGTCGCCAGCGTTCCTCGCTCCTAGTGTCTCCCTTTGTCCTTTTTCAAAGCCAGCAACAGCAAGTCAAGTCAAAATTCAAGTTTTGATCTCTCCTTTGGCCTCCTTTCCTGTGCTTACTTCTGCTGCATCTCTTCAGGTTGACTGCCTGCTTTTCTCCTCTTTGAAAGGCTCATGTGTTGGGCCCACCTGGATAATCCAGGCTATTCTTCCTACTTTAAGGTCAGCCAGTGAGTAAGCTTAATTTTCTCTGCAAAGTCCCTTCACACCAATACCTAGATTAGTGTTTGATTGCACAACTGAGGGCTGGGAATCATGGGGGTGGGGAGGAAGCATCTTTAGAATTCTGCCTAAGGAATTGTCCTACAGGGTAACATATTAAGCAATTATCAGTCATCAGCACTTTCATGGAATTAGCCTAATGGGTGGATTTCCTGCTAAAGGAAGTAGAATGGGTTTTGTTTGTTTGTCTGTCTGTTTGTTTTTTAATGCTAAATGGGACATTACATGAGAGATTACGTCAGTGTTTGGGATCAAGGGTTAGAAATTTTTGGCAAAGAGCATATGAGGGCAGAGGAGATCTCAACTAGGTGATATAGACAAAGAGCCGCCTACTGGAAAAAGAATAAAGAGAGATTACCAAGGGGGACATCACGTATTTAATACTACTCGGAGATGTTTGAGGATGAGAGGTACCTACTGATCTATAAATAACACAGTATCATAGTAATATACACTATCTTTGTTTGAAGTATAGCTTTTAAAATAAATGAAAAAATGTATGAGAAAATATTTGAAGAGGTCTGCATGAGCTGGGTATGGAAAAGATCCTTCCCTTTCCCTTTTCATACTACTTAGTTTTTAAAATTGAGCCCAATTGCTGCTTAAGCCTAGCCACCTGAAATATACTGTTTGTAGTACTATGTGAGTAGTTTTATAGATATAGATGTATAATGTACAAATATAATATATGCTGTTTCAAAATATCTTCAGGAAATAAGAACCCATTACCTTTTTCAGTGACATAACATATACATACACTATCTGTTTATTTCTATTTGCCCATATATATAGTGATGGAGATAAATAGATAGATATAGATATGGATAAACATATAAATTGATACAAATATGCTATATTATCATTATATAGACATAAATACAAGACTTTACATTCTCAAACAAAAGCAATTGTAAAATTACATAAGCAAAAAAAAGACTATTACAAGTTTTGTTTTCACCCAGATTCCATTATCACATGACTCTTTTTCTTTTTTTAACCTCCCTTGGGGTAGATATAGGTCTCATCCAAATATGCAAACAGAATCATTCCCAATTCCAAGTCCTTTCCAAGGCAATGGGAATGGTATTCCTTTCACATGTTCATTTTGTGGTCATCAGGGTTTCCTGTCCACGGTCTTTCTGTGAATTCCCTTTGGCCTGTGTTTGGAGGAGCGACTGGAAGACAGCCTTGCTTTTGATAAAGGCATATCATTTCATCAGGTCCCACACATTCACAGAGTCTGACCCACCCGAGCGCGGTACCTGGGGTTTTTCAATCATACATTAGTCTGGGTCAAGTTGACTATTGTCCGGTGTTCAGGTCTTTGACTGGAAGTAACAGGCTAAGGGAGAAAAGAAACCATATCCTGTCAATAAGCGCTGAAAATATTTAGTGTGGCAAGCTCTGTGTTTTCTTTCTTATGAAAAGCTGATTAATATTCAGTGGTTGAAGGTTAATACCCCATTCATTTTATTCACTTTACATCCTGCACACAGCAGTGACTGTTCCAATTTCAACTCCTAATTCATACAAATCTGGTTCCAATCAGGAGATTAGTAACTTACTGCTTAAGCAGAAACAAATCACACAATTGCTAAGCTTATCTTTCTACCCATGCACAGACACGTACATGCACTTGAAATGGACTCATTCATGGATAGATGCAAATGAATACAGACCAGCAAAGTCCAATCAATGTGGATATATCTAGGAAATTTTACTTGCATACGCAAGCATATGATAGGGACAGGTAGATGAAATGGACACCAGAAAGTGTGTGTCTAAATATATTCACATGTGCAAAGATCTTTAACCTGACTCAATAATTGTGTCTCTATGAAGTTTCCTATATCACAAATATTCCTATATTGAATCATATTTTAAATATATTAGGATGAATCATTATTGAATGACTCTCTCTGCTATGTCTTTTCGTAGAATATGCTATTATTTTGTAAGTTATTCACTACAACTCAATCTATTTGTTTACAAATTCATTTTTATGTTTGAGAGGTTTTCATAAAGTTGGACATATCGCTTTTTTAAGAAGACGAAATTGCTGCAGGATGAACTTGAGAGTCATGATAACGAACGTTTTTCTGATCATATGAGTAAAGCTTCAAAACAGGTCACCAAAGTAGGGAAGGAATTTGCATTTCCTGAAGATCTTTTGAAATCGTATCTCCTTTGTCTGGAAAGGATTAAGAGCAGACCTGTGGGGGTCTGTTTTTAGGTCCCTCCCAGTTTAGTGAGTCTGTGCTTTGGGGTTATGTATCTGTAGTCACTCTGTAGGAAAGACAAGGTGGACATCTGCACTCAGGAGAGGAGGAAGAGGAGGGGAGGAATGTTGAGTTTGCGTTTTCAGACCATGGCACATAACAGTTGACCTAAAGAATCACCATCCCAGTGATTGGCCATCCAATGGTAAGGATAACTGGTGCCAGGTTTTTTATTGTATTTACTTCTGCTCAACAAGTATGTTGTGCTGCTAAAAAATGATACCATGAGACTCAGAAGAACATTTTAATATTTAATCTATGAATGCTTTATTTGGGGGGGTGTTAATTTTGATCGTGATTTCTTACCAAAAGGATGTTTCCCAAAGTCTTGGAGAGATGGGAATCAATGAGATGCTATGCCAGCTCATTTGAAGGCCTAAAATCCACCTATCACCTAGAGACTCCTAGGATTCTATCCTTTTTTCCTTTCCTCTTTGACTCTTTTATTAGGGAAAAAGTCAAAGTACAGAAATTGGGGCTAAAAAAACACTGCTTCCACAAGTAAGCAAACAAAAAAAATCAAACAATCCTGTCTTAGAATTGTGTCTCTTCTGCTTACAAGGCCAAATGGTCTTGGCCTCTCTAACCCTCTTAATCTAGGCTGAAGATGAAATAATGCAAAAGATAAATCGACTCATCGCAGGCCCTTAATGGTGGCAATTAATCATGGGTTCGTTGTGAGGACTATGTGGTTTGTATTTGTGAAAATATTTGGAAATCTGTTTATTGCTAAACAAATTACACATCACGATTATTTCTCGGAGCAGTTATATGTCAAATGGCCTGGGTGGATTTTATCTACCTGTGTCTGTTTACTCCTCAGCCAAACTCCATCTCTAGTCAACTACTGGCTGTGTTCTCTTTGAATTGTAGGAAACATAATGCCTTAACTTTTCAGCTAAGTCTTAAACATCTTCTAGCCTGCTGCTGAAGGCCTGGGTTGGCAGCATCCTGAGGAACTGGGGAAGTTTCTCTCAGCAAGAATTGCACTTTTAATAACATTTTTAACATCCTTATCAAAAAATGCTCGAGAATATGGAGGCCCGGGTCTCAGATTAACATCCCCGAAAACCACATCTCATTCATGGATGCTAATTCACACTTAACCTGGGGAAGAATTTGGAGTCTTAACTGGGACTTTCCTATGCACTTTCTAACCTGCATCATCCTTTTAAATTGTAAAATACACATAACATAAAATTTACCATCTTAACCATTTTTAAGTGTACAGTTCAGTGGCATTAAATACATTCATATTGTTGTGCAACCGTCACCTCCATCAATCTCTAGAGCTCTTTTTGTTTTGCAAAACTGAAACTCTGTCTTCATTAATCAATAGCTCTCCATCCTCCCTCTCCCCAGACCCTGGCACCCACCATTCCACCCTCTGTCTCTATGAATTTGACTATTCATATGAATGGAATCAATCACATTTGTCTTTTTATGACTGGCTTATTTCACTAAGCATCGTGTCCTCAAGGTTCGTCCGTGTGGTATGCATCGTCCCGTTTGATGTGAGGTAGGAGTGGTAACAACGCCCCTCAGAGACATTTAGGGGGTACCAAGGAACCAACAGATTTAGAGTCTCCATGAGGTCACCGGGTAATGACAGGAATCCAGGGTGTGATAGCAACATTAGCCTCACCCCTAATTGGTGATGATAAACCACCATCAGCAGCTTCAGACTTTCCAGGGGTTCTGAGAAGAATTCTAGAAGATGAGGACTCCCAGCAGTAAAGCACACCCCCTCAGTGATTCAGGGCAGGCAGTCACTTCATGGAGACTTGGAGGCTGTGTTGTGACGGGGTTTCTCACTGCAGAGGAGGGCTTACCATTGTGCATTCTCTTTTTATTGCACAGATGCCATCAGGAGGGACTCTCTGGCTTGTGGAAATACTATGTTCTCTTCCTGCCGTTGGGTGACTGTACAAACTCTAAAAAAAAAAAAAAAAAGCAGAGGCTCCAGCATAGCTCCACACAGGGTGTCTCGCCAAAATGCAAAGTTTTACCACAGCGCACAAGCAGACAGTGTTTTTCAAGTGAGGGAACAGAGTGAGGTGCCTTTCAGCACCTTTTCCGGCACTTCTTTAAAAATGATTTAAATTGGAGGCAATAGCATCGAATGCTGAACATCTGACACTCAGACAAGACTTAATGAATCATACACTTGAACAACATCACTCTCCTCCAGCCACTTCACTTGGCATCCGTGGTGGTTGTTTTTTTTCCCACAAAAACATTTGTTCTGCAGACCATTTGCTTGTGAGAGTATCCTGGGCAACTCTTCACTCATGGCAGGGAGAAGCAGCCCAAGGGAGGCTGCAGACCCGCGTTCCTCTCGCATCCAGTCTCTCTGGGTCTGGACGTCAGAGTAAAAAGACAACAGTGTTCCTTAGGAACCCAACTAAGAACCAGCTTTGGTCTCTCCCTAACTCAATCTCTTGCAAAATATATAAGCCACACTGCCAAATGTTGATCCCAACCCCACAATATCCAGCATTGCTGTTTGACTGAGATGAATCAAAATAACAAAAAAGTGAATGATTTTGTGGGTAGGAAAACATCAGTACTGGAAAAAGACACCAATTCTGAGTATTCAAGTAGGGACGAATTGTTATCTTTGGTGTCATAAATTAAACCTCTCCCAGGGGGTATGGCAGTATAGCTCACAGCTTGCCCAGCAATTGTTAAGGACACAGGCAGAGTGGACAGAGGCTGCCCACCAGTACATTCGTGTCTCCCCCACCTTTCGGATGGATCACCGTCTGATGCAGTGCCATTGGCAAGAAGAGGAGTGGGGCCGCTCCCTCTGCGGCTGGAACGTATGCAAACAATTTAATCTTCCAATCCAATCCTTAATGTAAATGTTTAATATAAACCTGATGTTAACACGATGTACATGAATTTACTGGCAGGCAAAGCTGGGATTTACATCATTCTGAACATCAGATGTTCTTTGCATCAGGGATTGGGAAAAGCTTTAAAGATGGCAAGGTTTTCCTTCTGAACGGCAGGTGCATCCCCAAAGTGCACACGCCCAGTGCACCACTGAGGGATCAACCACTCACAGATGCCAGATTCCTGTGTGAAATCATTTCTTTGCAGACTGCTCCATGAATGGCAAGTTAGACTCTGGATCAGTGGCTGGCAAACCAAGGTCTGGGGGCTAAATTGGACCCACAGTTTGTTTGGGTTTTTTTGTTTTTTTTTTGAGGAAGATTAGCCCTGAGCTAACATCTGTTGCCAATCCTCCTCTTTTTTACTGAGGAAGATTGGCCCTGGGCTAGCATCCGTGCCCATCTTCCTCTACTTTATATGGGACTCTGCCAGAGCACGGCTTGACAAACGGTGTGTCAGTCCGGGCCCAGGATCTGAACCGGCGAACCCGGGGCTGCTGAAGTGGAGCGCATGCACTTAGCCACTACACCACGGGGCTAGGCCCTTGTGCTTTTTTTTTTTTTAACAGCTTTAATGATATTTACAAAATATTAATTTTATTATTAATATTTTGTAAATATCGATAATACAAAAATAGCACGTATTTAATGTATACAATTTGATGACTTTGGACATATGCAAACACTCATGAAACTATCACCACAATTAAGATAACAGACATATCCATCACCTCCAAAAGTTTCCTTGTGTCCCTTTGTTTTTTTGCCATTGTTGTATTTTTGGGCTAAGAACACGTAACATGAGATCTACCTTCTTACCACATTCATATTTACTTATTTATTTTTATTGAAGTATAGTTGACATACAATATTGTATTTAACAAATTTTTAAGTGAAGTTGTTCAATTGATGTAAAGTTTTGGTTATGCAAGATGAAGAAGTTCTAGAAATGTGTCTATAGTTAACAATTCTGTATTGTTCACAGCCTGTTTTTGTATGGCCCATAAGCTAAGAATAATTTTTACATTTTTAAATGGTTGAAAAGAAAAATAACATTTCATGACACATGAGAGTTATATGACATTCAAATTCCAGTCTCCATAAATGAAATTTTATTGGAACACAGCCCTGCATTTACGCACTGGCTAAGGCTGCTTTTGTAATAGAACAGCAGAGTTAAATAGTTGTGACAATGACTTTACGGCCCACAAAGCCTAAAATATTTACTCTTTGGCTCTTTACAGGAAAGGTTTGCCATGCCCTGCCCCGGATAGTCCATACATAATGATGTTACTGGTGACGAGGATAATGATAATGGTGGCTAGCAACTATTGATTGCTTCTTTATACCGGGTTTATGTATATTGCCCCTTTAGCACATGGCATGTCATGTTAATTCTCACTCAAAAATTTATATTTGCTAAGTGTTTATGGGATTGTCACCTATGTGGACCCTACCTTTGTCTACTGCTCTAGATTTGGGCTTTTCTGCATGTTAATGATTATCTGGAGGGAAACTTTTTAAAAAATCCTTCCAATTTTACCATATCCGCAGATGTTTGATCCACAGAGGTAAGTATTTCACTCAATTGGCTGATCATTGGTATTGCCAGGGGAACTTAAAAGATGCCTGGGCTTAACGAAGCAGGGTCTGGGGATGGAACCCAGAACTTTTGTTTGTTTGGTTTTCATTTTTAAGTTCTTCGAGCGGTGCTAAGAATCAGCCTGATTTGGGAACAACTGACCAAGCTAATTATTTTATTTTGCTCTTTTCAAAGGGATATGTATTGTAGATACCACTGACTTGAAACTCTTTGAGAGTGAAACTGTTGTCCCTATTTTTTAAAATCTTATGCCTTCCAAACCCCAAAAGGCCCCTGCCCCAAGGTGATGAAACAGGACTTCATATATAGGGACGCCCAAACCTAATCACTTGACTGACTAGCTAGCGCAGTTCCTGATACCATGTATTGACTTCCTTCCCCTCCTAAGGAAAGAATTTCCCTATGAAAATAAAATTGCACCCAGAAAACATTGAATTCTTATATGAAAATATTTAGAGCAGTCTGGGACTGGCTCAGGTTAGAGCAATCCTTTTGTTCCTAGGCAAATTTTCACAAAAGAGTCAGATTGACCTTAATTGGAACTGAAAATTCCTACCTGGCCTTAACGTAACCTCCTAGAAAGATGAGGGGAAATTATCAGCAGATTTAATATCTGTACTTTTATGATCGAATCCTAATTTTTTTCCTCCGAGCTTTTAGGATTAATTTCCCCAGTTTATAGGCTGTATGGAAATGTCCCAAGGTCCCTTTGGCTCCTCTGGATGAAATAATTAGCTGCACATGCTATCCAACACTCTTCTATACTTCGGCCCTCATTAGTTTCAAATCTCAGTTTAATTTCCAGGAGAAATAGTTCAGGGTTTCCTGAGACTTAGCAACTGAATCTGACCAACTGCAGGGGGCCTCATACTCAGACTGCCTTTTTCCTGGTCCCCTGTCCACCTCTCACCCCTCTGTTTGCAAATGGGACAGACCAGAAATCATTTCCTGAAAACCAAATGCTTCTATTTGCTCTCTTCCTATCAATCCCAGAGTTTGATTTGAAACCAGTAGCTTTCTGGAACAGGTTTTAAGTCAATCTGCGGTACACTGATGCAGCCCTAGAATCAGTCTTCATTCCAGAAAAACAAATACTTTTAATGGGTAGGTTCTAGGCAACTTCATCCTAAGTAACGTGTTCAGTTCTTCAGAACCAGCTCTCTTCCAAGATTATTCCAATTTATTTTTGTGTAATGGCTTGAAGAGTTGGTTTATCACAACTGTGTCCCTTATTATTAGACAGGCTGAGGCCAGAACTCAGATGACGTGGGCTGAGTTCGCCTACGTGTTTTCATCAGCCATGGTTCCTTAATGAGCATACTGACAAATCTCTCCCTTAAGATATTAAAAAAGTATCGCGATGGCTATCCCAAATGGTATTAAGATCACCTACTTTTGCTCTAGGCCTACAAAAAACAATTTAAGTAAAAATTTTGAGATGTTAAGAAGCCTTGAGAAAGAAACACTACATAAGGACAAGATATAAGGAATGATCTTGAACTGCCTTGCAAAATGATGAAAGGACACTGGCCATCTGTCATGTCTGGGAAAATATTAACATGTCTAAAGTTCAATGCTTTGTGTGTATAATTTACATAGAAATGGGGAGGCAAACTGGGTGAGCACTCTCCACTAAGTACTACTTCTGGAAATTTCCTTGGCTTCTTTGATCAAATAAAGTTTTCTGTTTTTTTTTCCCCTCCTTGCCAGGAGGAAATTTAAGACCTCTAACAACTATATTCTTTGCCAAGCAGAGATACTGTGGAAAAAACATAGATTTTAGTGTCCGAGAGAAGTAAGTTGAATTCTGAGTTTTACCATTTATCAGCTATGCCCAATTGGGTAAGAGGCCTCAACCTTGTTAAGCCTCAATTTCCTCATGGCCGTATTTTTCCAGTATGTTAGTACTGAGAGTTAATGAGATAATGTAGATATAAACTTAGCATACAATATGCTAGTAAATATTAGTTCCATATCAAGGCTAGTTCAATATTCCAAAATGTGGCCATTTTAATTTTAGGCACATAAGTTCTCCTCATCCTTCCCTGGACATATTGAGTTCCTTTTTTTGCTGTGTAGCTTTGCTCATGTTGATCACCTACCTGAAATGATTTTCTTCTCCCGATCAGTGTCTTCAATCCATAATTATTACTTCATCTGAAACCTGGTCTAACAACTAAATCCTCCAAAAAGTTCTCTCTGACCGACTGCATTTTATGACCCATCACTTACTGATTGCTCTACCCATACTGAGGAATAGTATGTACTATAGTATAACACTATAGTATAACGTGTTGCTCTCTTTCTATTTACAATTATTTGACACACACCTATTTTCTCTTTCATTCTAGATCATAATAATTCTAAAGGCTGGGATTATGTTCAAATGTTATATTAATCAAAGGAATGATAGGACCTAGAAGAAGATTGATCACATAAAATGCAACTTTGTAATGCCTGTTGAAGTGAATTTACTTGATTTTATATTGAAAATGACTACAGAATTACCTATTCATCTTGTCCTTCTATTGCTTGGTTCACAACTAATTTTATTGCTTACTTTAGATTATGTTAGCTGAAAAAGGAGGATCTTGATTAAAAATTGCCATTATTACACATTAAGGCCAGCAATGCAATTAGTTCTCAAATATCAGGCTAATTCTCGAGCCGAAGCTTGGCTTCTTGAAGCTGAAAGAGATGAAAGTGGGATCCGGTTACGCTCTCCAGAAATTTGCTTCAACTCCTGGTCTGCTGATTTGCAAAAGAAAATGAAATGTCTTCAAGATGAAACACCTGTGCCCTATTCTTGCCTAGTAACCTGGGTTATGACGCAAAATGGGGGATGCTAACTTGGCGCATTATCCCCAAAAGAACAAAACATTTTGAGAGTGATGTGGCACCTGGATTTTAGTCTGACGTGGTAACTCAAGTCCTCTTTCCTTTCATATATTATTTCCCAGCATTACTCTTCATCTTTGGTCCTCTGCAATCCTGAATCAGTGATCACCCTAGAAACGGACAAAAAGAGAGCATTGTATCAGGATTCCCTTGGGTTCAGGGAAAAGAAAATCGTGACACAACTGTCTTAATAAAAAAGTTTTATAAAGGCGTATAATAAAATGTCCTGTGACAGGGAAATGCAGGTTTGATTAATTCTTCTGCTTAGAGATGGTCTTTAAGAGTTTGGGTTCCTTCTGACTGCTTTGTCATCCTTAGCATATTATCTAATATTATCTTGGTCCTTATCTAGCTGTTCTCGAATTTGAAAGATGCTGCTGCAATTTTAAGGTTCACAGACAGGCACATCACCACGAGGCAGATAGGAGACTTTGCTTCCTGGCTCTTTTTAGGAACAAGGTAACCTTTCCTTGAAACCTCTCCTTTTTCAGACTTCTCTTACATCTCATTGGTAAGAATTGGGTCACACGTTTTTTAAACGAATCACTCTTGAGGAGACAAGGATTATACAGTTGAGTGGGATTCATCCCCCTTGAATCACATGTTGGAGGAATGAAGAGTTGAACATAATCCTTGGACAGGCTCGCACGGAAGGGCGGGGTATGGGAATGTGAGTGATGGGATCAATAAAGGACAGGTCCTGTCCTACAGAACAATGTACCACAAAATGGGCTTATGGAATATTTTCATTGGGCTGGGGTAAACACAGTTCTGCTGAAAGATGACAAAGGCTAATTGACTTCTTGAAAGTCAGCCACATACTCTTCCTGAAATATTCAAAACTGTGCTTAGATGAGTGGATTCCAAACTCCATATTATTTAATTGGTCCTGTCTCCCCCTTATAAGACCATGACATTTGTTCTCTGGGTAGTGCTACAGGAAGTGACATTGAGTTCTTGCGATTTGGTCATCGCCAAAGCCACAACACGATGAATCGGTGTTCTTTCAAGTTTTTGCTGGATACCTACCTCTAACACGAACAACAGTAGCAATACTATGTAAGACCCGCATTAAGTCTCAAGTTTGATTTAATGCCAAATCCTCCCCAAAAAAGCTAGAATTAAGGGAAATAGAGATAATCAGAAGTTTAGACCTCATATTGAGTTGTTTTTATTGGCTGGCGCAATGCATGGATTATTTTCCTCTTCATGGAACAAAACATGATACCACATTTCTTTACAATTAAATTAAGGCTAAAGAACAACAAAGACATTATCATTCATATGATGCATTTGAAAGATATTGTGTGTGCTCTACTGAAATAACATGTAGAACGCCTTTACTTTGTTGCTTTATGAAATGCCAAGTTTTCAGGGCAAAGCCTATTAAGGGGTTTCAGTTCCTGTCTGATATTTTGCTTTCTTCTCTGCTAGCTTCCACTGCATGGAGATGCCTCAGGATTGTTCAGGCTGTGGTTGGACTTAATATAGAAATTAAAACTACTGAATCGAAGAAATTTGTCCATTCATTCATTCTCTCATCCATTTATCTGTCAAGTATCTATCATATCTAGTGTAAGTTTATTATAATTGCCTGCTTACTTGTCATTTCCCTCCACTAGTCTGTAAGCTTCTGGTGAAACTTGTTCCTAGTTGTATCTTCAATGCCTGGCATATTTACTGATAAATCAGTAAATATTTATTCAGTGTTTGAACTTGCAGTGAGCTTTTAATCTAGGAAGGAGATAAGACATGTAAATTAAAAAAAATAATATGTTGGGTAGGGGGCTGCCACAAGAGATGAACAGAGATTTATTGGAATTTTGAAGACAAAGAGAGATTCCAAATAATACAGTCATTAATGTTTTGGGGAAAAATGATCCATCTATCTACTATGTATGTTTATCTATCTATCTATCTATCTGTCTATCTATCTATCTATCTATCTATCTATCTATCTATCTATCTATCCGTCCGTCCGTCCGTCCGTCCGTCCATCCGTCCGTCTATCTATCTATCTATCCATCCACCTAGTGACTTAGGTAGCACACTTCAATTCTCTATTCATAAGCCATAAAGAAGCCGAGCAAATTAATTGTTAAAAAAGTATTCACAGAATATAAACATTGAATATATTTATTGGTAGTGTTTACTCAAACTGTTTTTATTTAAAACATAGACGATCTACATGAGTTTCTCATAGATAGCAAATAACTGGGTCTTGCTTTTTTATCCAACTTAACAAACACTCTAAGTGTTTACTCCATTCATATTTAACATTATCATTGATTTGGTTATATATAAGTCAACCATCTTGCTATTTTTTTTTTTTTCCTATTTGTCCCATATGTTGTTTCTTTCTGTGTTTTTTTTCCCTTCTTTTTTAGGGGGTGGGATTAATTGAATATTTTTACCTGTCTATCTTATTTCCTCTATTGGCTTTTTATAGTCCACTTAGAATTAGTGTTGTACCACTTCATTTACCATACATCACAAATATAAGAACTGTATTAGTCAGGGCTCTCCAGAGAAACTAAACCTCTCTCTCTCTCTCTCTCTCTCTCTCTCTCTCTCTCTATATATATATATATATATATTTTTTTTTTTTTTATGAGGAGTTGGTTCATGCAATTATGGAGACAAAGAAGTCTCATGATGTGCCATCTGTAAGATGGACACTCAGGAATGTCGATGATAAAATTCCAGTTTGAGTCCAAAGGCCTGAGAACCAGAGGAGCCAATGGTGTAAAATCCAGTCCAAGGGCAGGAGAAGACCAATGTACCAGTTTAAACAGGCAGGCAAGAAGAAAACAGGAGAGAATTCCTCTTTCTTCTGCCTTTTTGTTCTATTCAGGCCCTCAATGGATTGGATGATGCCGCAGACACACTTAGAAATAAGGTTTAAACTGGGCACCCCAAGGTACAGTCAAGTTGATGCATAAAATTGACCATCACAAGAACCTTATGGCAGAATAATTTCATTTACCACACTCTCCATCCTTTGTCACATATTTTACTTGTACATATATTATAAACCCTGGACTGGAAATTATTTTTGTTTTAAACAGTTATTTGTTTTTTAATGAAATTTTTAAAATAGCTAATATTTTATGGTATGCCTGCATATTTACCATTTTTGGTGCATTTCACTCTTTCCTGTACATACAAGTTTCCTCTTGTATCATTTCACCTTTAGTCTGAAGAAATTTCTTAGTATTTCTTGTAATGGTGTTCTCTTGGTGACATCATAGTTCACCATCATTTTTGAAGAATATTTTCACTGGATAGAGAATTACGGGGTCACCCTTTTTATTTCTTTCATCACTTTAAAGATGTTGTTCCACTGTCTTCTGACCTCCATTGTTCTGATGAGAGGTTAGCAAACATTTATCCCATTGGTTAACTCTATGTAATGTGCCATTTTTCTCTGGCTGCTTTCAGGATTTTCTCTTTATCTTCCGTTTTCAGCAGTCTGCTGTGATGTGTCTGAGTATGATTTTCTTTGTATTTATCCTGCTTGGAGTTTACTCAGCTTCTTGGATGTGTAGATTAATGTTTTTCATCAAATTGGGGAACTATTTGACCATTTTTTGTGCGGCGACTTTTTTTGTTCCATGTCCCATACACTATATTCTCCTTCTGGGATAACACTGATACATATGTTAGACTCCTTGATATTTTCCCACAAGCCATTGAGACTCTGTTTATCTCAATCTTTTTGTTTTTTCTCTCTGTTCTTCAGTTTGGATCATTATTTATCTGTATTCAAATTCACCCACTCTTTCTTCTGCTAATTCCAATCTGCTGTTATGTCTCCTAATTATTATTATTATTTTTTTTGCAGTTCTAGAATTCCCAATGGGTTCTTTTTCTTGTGCCTACATCTATTCACTCATTAAGACTATATTTTCCTTTAAGTTCTTGAACAAATGTTTAATATCTGTTTGAAAGTCCTTGTTTGTTATTTCCAACATCTGGATCATCTTGGGATCTATTTCTGTTGTCTGCTTTTTTCCCCCTGATTATGGGTCACATTTTCCTGCTTTTTTTGCAGGTTTAGTATTTTTCTTAGTCATCTGATGAATATTTTAGATAATACGTTGTAAGGAGTCTGGATTATATTGTCTTCCTTTAAAGGGTGTTAGGTTTTATCCTGACAAGCAAATAACATACTATAGGTTTTCCTTGACCCTGTTGGAGCGCGGTTTTAGACTTTGTTGGGGCAATCTATGGTAGTCCTTACTCTAGTCCAGGAGTTGGCAAAGTTTTCTTAAGGCCTGAAGGTAAATATTTTAGGTTTTTGAGCTATATTGTCTTTGTTGCAACTATTCAACTCTGCCATTGTAGCATGAAAGCAGCCATAAAAATATGTAAGCAAATAAGCATGACTGTGTTTCAATAAAAGTTTATTTACTAAAACATGTGGTCAGTCCATGGGCCATAGTTTGCTGAGCCCTGCTCTAGATCATGGGCTTTGTTCCTAAAGAATGGCCTCACTGGTGTCCAGTTGCATACCTGGGATGTTAATAGTATCTCTCCTAGATGCGACAATAATCCAAAGTGTTTTAGTACTACGTGACCTCTAGAGTCCCCGTTCCGTTCTCAATGCTGAAGCATCTTCTTTCCATGAGGCCTCATGGAATCTTATGATGAACATTTGCAGCCCAGCCCTTGGCTAAGGTCTTACAGAGAACCCTACGCAGACGTCTTCTGCCATTCCTCACTTCGCCCAACCCATGCACTTCTACCCTTTCTAGGACCCTGCCCTGAAATTTCCACTGGCATTTGTTTTCCTAAACTCGGATCTCTGCTTCCTCAGCTCAGCAGGACTGCCATGCTCTTTGAGTTCTACCTTCCTGTGCCATGGCTGAGAAATTTTCCTCAGCAGACAGCCCAGGTGAACATGGAGCTTACCTCAGACGTTTCCCTCATCTCAAGAATCTTAATCCAAGGCTACCTATTCTCCAATGCCTGAAAATAGGTGCCTTATATATTTAGACCAATTTTATCATTGTTTACAGAGAAATGACATTCCCATACCAGTTACTCCATCAGGGCTTGAAGCAGAAGTCTCCTCTTCTTTAAAACAAAAAGTGAAGGGCTATGTTGCATAAGAAATAGAAAGTCTAATCCCATTCAAATGGTATTTAAAATGGTTAAAGTGAGGAGCGCTGGGAGCCAGCAGAGCTTGGGTGTGGCCCCCTTTATCACGTTCTGCAATGATTACTGGAGCCCTCTACAGATGCCCAGCCTCAAACAGATGCTCTTATGGGAGTTGTAATCTTTTCAGCATTTGAATAATGGCTTCTAGTCAGAAGCCAATAAGTCAGCAAGAAATTCCAGAGGATTATAATTGATTAAAGCTCACCACAAAATTTATCTCCCATAGATTTATTGACATCTCTCTACCTATTAATTCGACAAGAACAAAAGTCTCAAAGTGCTAAGCCCCATGTTAGGTGCTAAGAATACGAAGGTAAAGGAGACACAGCCCTTCAAATACCTTATAGCATAAGAGAAGACAACAGGCATGTAAACAGACTATTACAACAGTGTGAAAAATTCTATAATGGAGGTGGGATTGGATAAGGTGCACCTCAGTGCATCCAGATGAGTTGGAAAATGCTTGAGCCACGCCTTCACTGGTTAGTAGCAATTTATCACACAGCAGGTCTGTGCACGTGTGATGGACATTTCAGGCAGAGTAGAGCACCTGACGGCAGCCACCAGCTAGTGGAGGGAGAGTATATGCTCTGTGTTTGAAGTTAATAAGCAAAAGATGGTAGGAGAAGAGGCTGAACTGGCACATAGGACCCAGCTCGGGAAAGATCTTACAGAACATAATAGAGAATTCACATTTGCACCTTGCACCTCATCACACAATGAGAAGCCATTGAGATTGCTGAGAAGGGCAGTGGTATGACCAAAATTAGATTTTAGAAAGATCTAGGTGGTAAATTGGAAAGGTTCAATTGTGTGTGGGGTGACTGAAATCGGAGGGGCTAATAGTTGTGGTAAGGAAAGAGGAATCCTCAACTAGGGCAGCAACCCAGAGGCAGTGAGGACGTTAGATTTGAGAAATATTTCAGAAGGCTATATATATATATATATATATATATGGTGATTTTATGATGGGATTAAAAAGGAGGAAGTATCTAGGATGAACTTTGGCTTTTTGGTTTGAGTAATTGGGTGAACGGCTGCAACATTTGCCAAGGAAGAGAAAAGACAGGAAGAACAGTTCTGTGGGGGATGATGATTCACGGAATCATTCAATCATTCATTCATTTACTCAACAAATATTTAGTGAATGCCTACCATGTGCCAAATGCTCTTCCAGGGAAGTAGTGACCCAGGCAGTCAAAGTTCCTGCTCACATGGGGGAAATAAAAAATTTTAAAAATGAATGAGAATTTTAGATCGTGAAGACCACAGAGCAGGGTCCAATGAATGATAGAGAATGAAAGTGAGAGAAAGAGAGCCCTGGAAGTTGGAAAAATCCTCTTGGAGGATCTGACGTTTGAACTGAGATACACGTGCTTATCAAAACTTAGATGTGCAAAGATCAGAGAGGCATCTAGGAAGAGTGAACGGCAAGTGTGAAGCCCCTGTGGTTGGAATGAGCTGTATTTATTAAACTAACAGAAAGGGTCATGTGCCTGGAGAAGAATGAGTGAGTGGAAATGATGGACTTTGTAGAGCATGGTAGGAGAGGGTCAGGATTTTGGATGTTATTCGAATTGCAGACTCTCTCTTAAATATATGTCTGGGGCCCTCAATTCCCTTGTTATGAAGCACTCTTCATTTTGGCTTTAGAGATATTGAGTTTGATGTGCTTGTCAGACCCCTAAATGGAGATGTTTACCAGATGGTCAGATGTAGTCCTGGAACTCCACAGAAATATAATGACAGGAAAAGTACATTTGAGGGTTATCAACCAACAGCATACAGGTGAGAGCCGACGGCAAGGGCGTGGCTACATTTTCCTAGAAAGAGTGTCTAGAAGTAGAGAGTCTCAGACTAGCTGCCCCATATGTACCGTGTGAAGATGGGCATTTTTAAGTGTTGAAAGGCATTGAGAGGTGGCAGCATCACAGCATCATTCTTAGTTGCAACATAAGCAGCCAGGCTCTTCTCTTTTACACCTGGCTTGCTCCACGCATTTAAAAGAAGTACATGTCCTCTGCAGTAACTCTAGTTCGGTGAAAAGTAAGGAAGAGAAGTGGGTTAGAATGGAATCTTGGAGAACGCAACATTTTGAGATTGGTCAAGCTGTGCGTGATAATCAGGTGCAAGAAGTAAGCAATTCATATATTCTACATTCTATTTTACTCGATTATTTTACTAAAATAATTAACATTTTACTCTAACTACTATCTTACCCCGTAAATCTAGCATCACTTGGCTAAGCAAAGAAGCTATTTGTGTGTGCTAGGTAGCTGCAGGCTGTGGTCTTACATCTATTGTATACCTCAGCAGAGTATTGGTTCTTAACTCTTGTAGGCTGAGAGTTTAGGATGGATTCCAAGTGTGTTTCTTGTCTTAAGACTTTAGCCAAGTTGCTCAACTTATGTAAAGTCTCCTTTTATTTATCTTCAATGTCTCATCTCTCTGGAGTACTGATCACCTATTTGTATCACTATATGGCTCTCCTTCCTTGTATTTATGTGTATAAATTATTAAAATCCTCCCAAACTGGATAATTTGGATTTGGGGATTATAAAAAACAACTGCGGATTATTTTTAAAAAATGTCCTGTTTAGTGTTATCATCTTTCTATGTCTTTCTGTCAGTGTAGTGGGAATATACTCTAAACTAAACAATAAAGCCACTCTGTGACTCCACTAACTTGGAAGGACCTGGAAGGCAATCTGGTTTCTCCATCAATCCTCTGATTGATTTCTTTCTGCAACTCATTCCATCTAAGGAACATGTTTCTCATCCATTAAATTGATGTAACACTCCAAATTAAATCAAGCCTTCCTGTCTTACAACTTGCCTAGAATTCTGTGATGATGATATTTTTGGTTTCCATGTACTTTCTTGAAGACTGAATCTCAAGGAAAAGTAAATCGACAAGGTAGGATGTCAACAAATAAGAACCCTTAATAAAGGAGGATGTATATTAACAGCAACTATTTCAAACAGTGTTATGGACTAAAGAGATGGATTCCTTAATCTTAAAATAAAACGTGAGAGAAATAAGATAAGCATATTGCCATTGGGGGTGGCAGATTCTGGCTGATTGCAGACAGAGCATTTCTAGGGTCCCTTTGTTGACTCAGATCTTTCTCCAAGAAGCACATTTTACAGCAGGCTGAGGGAGCAGTCTGGAGGAAATCCTGGGTTTTCCACTGGGAGCTCTGTCATTATTGATTCTGGCCTTTAGGCAAATTCCAGTGGTATCTCAGGGTCCCCAAGTCTGAGAACAAGATTCCTGTAGTGACTCTAACTGCCTTTGGCTAGGACACACCCTTTGGCAGATGCTCTCAGCAGTTGTCAGTCACAGTTTCAGTGTGGAAAGAAATGATTTATCATCCCCGAAAAATTGGTGGTGGTGGTGGTGGTGGTGAGAGACACTCTGATGGGACAACTCCTCTGATGGATCTAGAGTGGGTTTGGAGGGTGAGAAAGTTTGCTTTTAGCTTGGGTTTTTTTTTTTTTTTTTTTAATGTTTCCTCTCAGAATAAGGCTTTTTTAGACAGAAGACAGACAAATAGATGAAATATTCAAGTATTGTGGGAAAAAATATACAAAGCTAAATTTTTCTTTGCACGCAATGGATGATCAATGTCCATTATTTGTAATATGGGGATTTGAATATGGATGAGAATAAGTCAAAGACTGCTTTACCCCTGAATATGTGCAGCTTATCTGATAGAGCTCAGTGTAACTAAAAGTTTATCGCATAGAAATGCCTTCTCTTAGCTGTGAATCACAAGACATTGTACATAATGGGGGCTCCATCTGTAAAGCCAACTGGCAGAAAGTTCAGGAAGGAAATATCATTGAATTCCTTACTAAGTACTGGACAGTAGAGGCATCCTGTGGAAAGGCCATATTGGATCAATGGAAGCTGGTTACTTGAGATTTTTAAATGAGTTCTATGAATTATAGAAGTCCATTTCACAAATTTAACCCTAGATAAACAGTATTAACAGGGAAGAATCAAGTTCTTTTTATCTTTGAGATGTGCCATTGGGAGGTCAGTGAGAAATATCCGATGACCAATTGCTATTTTGTGACCTATAGATACAGACGATCTGAATATCATTTAAATCTAGGGTTATAGAATTTTAGAACTAGAAGAGAAATTAGAGCCCATCAATTACTATTTCATATCTTACAGCTTCTTAGAGGCATTATGGGTAAGGTAAGAAAAGGAGGATTTTGGAGAGAAACAAAAGTGGATCTTCCTTATTCCATTTTCCCAGGATGGTTCCGGACTTTCTTCTGAGGCTCATAAAGCAGAAACTAGGTTTAGCTATGTCCTTTTAGATACCCCCAAATTAATGTAGTATTAATCTACCATCTTCCAGTGGAGGAAGAAAAACAGCTAAGAGACTGAGAGGGTATATCAAGAAATACACAAGTATCCCATGAGTCTTCCCCCTCTTTTTCTTCTCAAGCCCCTCAATCTACTGTCCAATGGAACTAGGCTAGCAGGCTGGAGGGTCTAATAACTAGAGGCTTCCTTGTCTTTATTGATGAGATTTTTCCAGCTTGGTCCAAGTTGACTGCTGGCAAAAGTTACCATTTTCTCTCTACTCTTGTTTAAAGGAGACAGGAGTGGAGGGACACATATCTACAAGAATCAAAAGTGTAGATGGAGAGGACACGGTCTTCATATTATCCTCCAAAACCAATATTGTAGAGTCAGGACAATAGTACCATTTATCCTGTTTCTGTGGAAAATCTAAAAAAATGTTGCTCCCTTTGAAGTAAGGTTGAAAAATACTGTGCCCGGGATCCAGTCATTCCATTTTTGACTCTACCATTTTGAAAGACCTATAAGCACAGGCTTTGCACACTACACACACACACACACACACACACACACACCTGTCTGTTACCAATGTCCAATGTATCTACCAGTATCATATATATATAAATATATATATATATAGCTTTAATCCCAGCTCTACAGGTAGGTTCTGTCTTCTTTGATCCTTGAGGTAAGTTGTCCTTGGATATTCACTCACTAGAAAAAACTTCAGGATCATGTTCAATGAGAATAGACTGGTACAGGGGAGCAAGTGGATAACCCAACCTAGATGGAAATGGGAGGTTCATGTGTTTTTCTGAAGGGATGGATGTGTGTTTGGAGACAGCTGGTCTTTGCTATGTTATCCCCACCAAAGAAGGGGCTTTCATTCTGAACTTGACTATAATCACTCACTTCAAAGGACTGCATAACTGTCCTGGGACACTGGTGACTTTACTGTGTGATTATATTTGGAACAAGCCTGAATAGTACCTGTTGAGAAGCTGGCTCCCCTGGGTGTGATGCTTGGGAAGCTCCCTGATGCCTCAGAGTGAGGCCTTCCCTAGATTTGTGCTGGAATATTTTGTGGCCCTTTGCCACCATGTCTGGGCTGTGATGGTGTCAGGCCTCATCCAAGAAAACTGCTTGGGCCAAGGGGATTGAGTAGGAGACCTTCAGGGAATTGTTTAGAGAAAGGTGGTTTTATTGAAATTGAAGGTAGATTGTTCCTGGCAGACACATCCAACAGCCTACTGGGGGAGACAGTGGAGGACACTAAATATATCCCCATCATTCCTGCCACCAGACAGTCCTGTTTATGAGAGTTTGGGTCATATGAAGCTTGGCCAAGAAGACACCACATGGGTGGAGTGATACTCACCTAACCACACCTCTGGTATGCTGAGACACCCCAAGGAGAATGTGTGTTTGGAGAAGGCAGGCGGTGACACCACACCCTGAGTCGGCTTCCCTCCCTACTGTGAGAAAATAATGAAGAGCCTCTAGAAATCAACCCTGCTTTCCCAGAGGTCTGCCACTACCATCTTGGGACATAATGAAGAGGGAGAGGAGTGACATGTGGGAAGTTGTCCTGAGGAGTTGAAACATTTATTCTCCTCTGATATTTATCTAAAAATAGCTCAAGGAGTTCAGATATCATGAGACCTTGAACACATTGGCATGCGTGACTTGGGCAATAAAGTGTTGGTTGTTTTGATGAGGATCTCATTAATTGTTCTATAAATGAGATATGTTTCCAAAGGATTCTCTCTCTTTCTGTCTCTGTCTCTCTCCCTCTTTGATTCTCTTTTCAGATATGAGTCGAGATAATTTGACAGAAGAATGCTCACATTACTTCCTATCTCCTGGAGAATAAAATAAGGCTAAGAGGTAACATTTGCAAAGCACTTATTATGTTCTAGGCACATTGGTTAGCACGTTACAAGCTATATATTTTTAACCCTTTTATTAAGAAAGTGCTGCAATTTTCTCCATTTGACAATTGAGGAAATCGATACTCAGAGAGGTTCAGAGAGTTGCTCACTCAGTTAATAAGAGATTGTATTTGTCAGAATAATCTAGGTTATGCCATGGTAATCGATAACCCTCAAAGCCCACCAAATAGTGCTCAAATTCCATGCCTTAAAGCAACAAAAATTTATTCTTTATGTGTACTACTAGCTCACATAATCACTCAAAGACCCAGACTGAGGGAGGCTTCACCATCTTGAAACTTCACAATCTGGGAACATGCCCCCTGGTTGCTATGGCAGTGAAGAGAATGCTGGAGCAGTTATATTCTCCAAGATGATATACATCACTTTTGCTCACAGCCCATTGGCCAAAACTAGTCACACAGTCCTGCCTAATAGTACACTGGTGAGCTGGTACTCCTCCCCACACCTTGATGAAGAGGTGAACCAAAATGGCTCACTAACAGAAGTCACTACGTCAGAGGCGGACTTTGAGCTCTTAACCACTGTGTGATACTACCGCCCTTCAGAAGAATGACCTTATGCCGGGTGAGAGGATCAAAGCCGCCCTGTGGTGCTTCATCATTCATTCTCCGCCATCCATCTTAATCTTACCATGCCTGTCACTGGATCCCAAAGAGGCACAGTTAGGACCTCCTCTCAGGGGTCCTTCTGGCCTCTGCCAAGCTCCTATGCTGT
Source organism: Ceratotherium simum simum (assembly GCF_057802395.1). Classification (NCBI taxonomy): domain Eukaryota; kingdom Metazoa; phylum Chordata; class Mammalia; order Perissodactyla; family Rhinocerotidae; genus Ceratotherium; species Ceratotherium simum. Next base: position 53,200,724 of record NC_141915.1, on the reverse strand, counting down.
TCAAGACTAATACTCAATGCCCAGTGGTCCATGTTTTTTTAACCTTTGGGATTCGTGTGATCAGCACCCACACAGCTGGGAATCACTGAGTCACAGGCTGAGTAGCTGCTTGCATCTCTTCTGCCTGGAAACAAGATGTGTAGGGCAGAGTGGATCTGCCTCCTACACTTGTGGCAGGCTCCTGTGGCTCTGTGCATTCCTGCTGCAAAGCCTAATGGAGCACATCTTTGACATCTCAGAGAAATGTTTAACAAATGTCACCATCCAGAGCTGACAGGGCACAGTAGTCTTGGACCTGGAAGTCTCAGATATGAACATCTTGGCAGGAATCTCCGTCACGTTTCTGGATATGAGGTTTGGGGAATGTGTTCACTAACCTGCCCCTTACAACTCATCGACTTATGGATTTGTTTACTTTTTCAACTCACCCTCCAGGTAAAATGCCGTCTCAATCAGCCTGAAAGTGAACAGCGAGAGAAGCTAAGAAGAGTCCAAAGGTAGGAGCTGCTGGCAAACATCGCTTTTGGATAGAACTCTCTTCCTTCTAGAACAAGTAGAGAAAGAGGGAGTTTAAAAAGTCAACATAATACTCACGGGAGACAAATAATCGAACACACAAAAAATAGAGTTTATCCTTGAAACTAAAAGAGAAGCATGCCTCTGAAAATTACCTTCTATAGGAGGTAGCAGAATTAAAACAAACAAACACAACTCTTTGTTCCTCAATCTTTTCATTTTAACCTATTCGCTCCTCATGGTTTTCTCATTTGGTTTCATAGAGTCCAAGTCACTTTTGCATCCTTTGAGTAGAGCAAAGTCAATGAACAGAGGATATTGAAGAAAGAACTGCAAAGAAACAGAGCTTGTAATGCTCGAAATGTCTATCTTGGAGATGGTAAAGAATGGAATGGACATTGTAGAAATGGAATCAGTGATGTGGAACAAACTGAAGAAACTCCCAGAATGCAGAGAGAAAGCTTAAAGAGAGTGTGCAAAGACAAAAAAGGAAAATGACTGATGATATGGAGGAGAGAAAACAAAGACCCAATAAAAGAATTATGGACATGTTTTTATAGAAGAAAATAAAGGTCCATCCACTAATGATTATTGGTGTAAAAATCATGTGTGAAAATGGTAGTAAATTGTGCTCCTAGAGTGTCAATCCCTAGTTAATAAATTTAAAAATTCTCAATTCAAATAAGAAAATTTTTTGAGACCAATCATGATGAATACTAAAAAATTTTCCTAAAAAGATACAAAATAAGATTTAGATAGATATTCCTGGTCAGAAGATAACATGGTATAAAGATACGTATTCTTCCTATGTTATATGATGATTTACATAGTTTTAATAAAAATCCTAATAATATGAGCTAAAGCAAATCTAACATTTGAAAAAGTGAATCTAACATTTATCTGGAAGCAGAAATGGTGCAAGTAGCCAAGACATTTTTTTAAGAGCTATTATAATAGATTGTAATCAAAACAGCATGGTGGTGGTAGAAGAATTTGATAGGCAGAAAATGCACAGAGAAGATGTCCCAGCATTATTTAATGATTCTTTCTCCTCTAATTTTGAATGCCAAATTTAATCATAAACTCACTCTTCTATATATATACTAAAGTCTATTTTTGGGGTAAGTGGTTAACTATTTGAAATAAAGTTGGCATCATTTCTCAAAGCATGCACCACAATATAAAGACCAAAAGGACTAAATAGTCAAATGCACAAAAGGAAGCCAAAATAAAATATAGATGGCTATATCTCTGATCTTGAGCTCAGTTTGGTATGTCTATGTATAATGAGATGGGGAAAACTTTATTCACCACAATTCCACTTATGAATGGAACTCATTTGATGGAGAAAGTTCATGAAGTAGAAAGGGAGGCAGTAGAGGGGGCTGAGTAAGAAACATTGCTCTGTGGGAGACAAGAAGAATTTCCTTGATACTCCAACAAAGAAAGGAGAAGGGAGACAAAGAGAAGCAAAAGGAAGTGAAACAAAGGAAGACATCACGATGTGTGTGGAGGGGAAGAGGAAGTAGTGTCTAGAAGGAACAAGATGTCAAACTGTTACCAACTACCAAATTGGAGTTTGGGTGGGTTTTCAGCAGTCTCTATAGGGAGGAGATGCCCATACAGTGTCTGGGTTATAAGAGTATAAAAGCAGTGGAGGAAATCTCAAATAGGAGCAATTGGCAGATTTTCCAACATAGGACTAGAAATTTGTTTACATCAGGGGGTCTGCAAACTACAACCCATGGGTCAAATCTGGGCATGCCCTTGGATTTATGTATCATCTTTCTCTGTTTTCCGGTGACCACGGCAGCATTGAGTAGTTGTGATAGAGAACATATGGCCCACAAAGTCTAAAATATTTACTATCTAGCCCTTTAAAGAAAAACTTTGCTAATCCTAGCTCTACATAAAAAAAAAATCACAATTAAAAGGCAAACTTGGAAACAAAACATGACACAAATATACCAAAGCAAAGAATAATACCCTAAGTCTGCAAAGGGCTTTTCCAAATTTATTGAAAAACTCTCAGTTGGCAATAGGCAGAGGACATAAACAGACAATTCATTGAAGAAAAGTGCAAAGGTATCAACATACGAACCAATGGAAGTTCAGCCTCACTAGTGAGCAATCAAAGAAGAGCAAAATCCACCACAGTCATGTCACAGTGGTTAGAGTAAGGACGTCACGATGTAGACAGCTTCCTATACTGTTGGTTGGGGGTGTTGCTCTAGAGCAATTTGGCAATACACATTAGAACCCTAAAAAAACAACATCACAAAGGTTACACCCTTTGATTCAGAAATTCCACTTCTGAGAAGCTATCTTGAGAAACTATTTGTGGATACAAATATATAAAGGTGAGAACATTCCCTGAAGTATTAATATCCCTAGCTCCACCTCTTACTAGTCACCAAACCTCACTAAGCCTCAGTTTCCTCATCTGTAAAATGGGAATTAAAAATAGTACTCAGTCATAGGGCTGTTGTGAAGATTTAATGTGACAGTACATGTAAATTTTTATGAAGACCTGTTACATAGTATTAACGTATCAAATTCCAACTACTTTTTAAAAGTAAAATAATAGAGAAATAGTTAAATAAATACCATATGTCCTTATAGAGGAATGTTATCAGCCATTAAGTTAATGAGTTTAAGACATATTCATACAGAAAAAACTCATAGTGAAAATAAATCAGAGTACAAAATTGAATATATAATATTTTTCCAATGATGGATAGAAAATCCATAAACGCATGCATATGAACATAAGAGGACTGGAAATAAATATATCAAATATTAAGAATAGTCTCTGACTGGCAGAAATGGGTTGACTTTCTTACTTTAAAAAATTATTCTAAATATTATATTTCATAATCAAGCAACAAACTAAACATTTTCTAACATAAGTTAGAATAGATAGGCAATAACTAAAAAATTACACATGTTGAGGCAAGAAAAACATACAAACATATGTTGACTCTTTTAACTAGGACAGAATGGGTGGGAGAAGCAAGGTCCAAGGTCAGAGGAAATCAGTCTCTTGTCTAATTTCAGCCCAGTCTCCTATACGTAAGGTCCGCGTGAGGAGTGGAAAAGATGGGGGTCGGGGGTCTGTGCTGATTATATTCTCTCAAGTTACAAACTTCTCATCCTCTATTTTAGAAACCAGGTGTCTGCAGACTACTCCCCTCTTTATCTCCACCAGAGTCCTGTCTTTCCTCCAGGGGCCTCCCAGAGAAATTTCCCTCTCTCCCCGATGTTCCTTTACCCGACTCCTTTGCCCCAGCACACCTCCAGTGTACTTGAGCGCACCTGGTGCATCCTTCATGCTGGCTCACGAACCTCCCCCTCTTCCATCATTAGGACGCTTCCTCCGATTCAGCCCTCCCAGGCCGACTTGCCAAATTAACAGGGAATGAGGCTTCGGTTTACTAAACTGCCGCCACACTCTCCCCATGGATTACCACTGAAATGTGATTATAAGTGCTTTTGCTTTACCTACACTTAAGATTGCATGGACTCTCCCGGAATTTAATAGCTCACTTCACATCACTGAAGTCTGATCATAAAATCCTTCAAATTAAAATTAATCTCCTAGCCCTGTCCTACAAAGTCTTAGTGATCTGGCCCTTCCTAATCTTTCTAGACTCCTTCTGGCCTTTCAAACACACCAAGCCTGTGCACTTTTGTTCCTTCTACTTGGAACGCTCCTTCCCTTCCTTCTAATCTTCACATGGCACCTTCTTAGAAGGGCTTTCCCTGTTCCCTGCAGCCTTGCCAAGGTACCTCCCCAATCACCCAATTTTCTCTTCCCTAGAGCACTCATTATATTATTCTTATTCTTAATCTCATTATTTTCTGTCTTCTCCCATTGGAATGTAAACTCCCTGAGGGAGAGGCTCTGTCTGCCTTATATCCTCTGTCCAAGGTCCCAGCCCAGTATAGCACTTAATCAATGTTCACCAACTGACTGTCTAATAGTCATTATTTCTAATAACTTTGACTTGCCTCCAGAAGTACTTCCACATAGACAGAGTAACAGCCAGCACTGAAAAATAAAACACATTTAATAATATGCCAAAAATATTTTTCTAGGTACCGCTGCAATGCCATTCATGGCCTGGGATAAAAAGGTATCACCATGGGAGAAATGGGAAATAGTCTCTTGTGTGTGTGTGTGTGTGTGTGTGTGTGTGTGTGTGAGGAGGTCAGCCCTGTGCTAACATCTGCCAATCCTCCTCTTTTTTTTGCTGAGGAAGACTGGCCCTGGGCTAACATCTGTGCCCCTCTTCCTCTACTCTACATGGGATGCCACCACAGCATGGCTTGCCAAGCAGTGAGTCAGTGAGCACTCGGGATCCAACCGGCGAACCCCGGGCTGCCGCAGCAGAGCTCACGCACTTAACCGCTTGCGCCACCGGGCCGTCCCCAGGAAATAGTCTTGAGAGCTTGACTAGACCATAGAGATCATCTGATCCTGCCCTTGCCATTCCACAGATGAGAAACTGTGGCCCAGAGAAGGCCCCACAGATGGCTGAGCAGAGCCAGATCATGAACCAGGATCATGGCAGATCTTGCCTGAAGAACCCATACCAGTTCCAAAGCCTTCAGGAAGTCCTTCCCACCCACTCACTTCTTCCTGTCTCCGGTGGTTCTGGGAGAATTCAGAGAATGCATCATTTGCAGGGCTAAATGAAGCCTGTGGAGGCTTCTGTTCCTGATCTGGGGACATAGGCACTAATAAGAGTCATCTCTACCCCCAGAAAGAAGGTTTAATGGATAAGTGAACACAACAGAAGGGAATGCCTGCCCAGGGCCTGGCCCCGGGATTTGGCTTTCTGCCTCTTAGAAATTGGTTTCACCTAAGCCAAGAAACCAGTTATCAGATGGGAATGGCATTCTGTCATCCCAGCCTTAGGTCACCAGATGCCTAGAGGTGAAAGTCTTTGGGACATACTCTCCTGATTAAACCATCACGGCATCCTTCTGACATGTAAGTGTGGAGGGAAGGAATGTGTTATGGGGACTCAGTGAACTCATCTTTTTATAGCATGATGTTGGACATGAGGATGTGGATACCTGAACACTAACAACACTTTAGTAAAGAAATATCTTCAATAGAGAGCCTCCCAAATGCCATCCACAGTGACACAGAGGGAACAGTCTGAAGAAATGGCAAAGAGCTGCATTGTTTGTGAGCAGAAAGTGGGAACCAGTTTGTTTCACTGCTGCCAAGGACAAAATGAAAACAATTGGGCTTGAGAGGATCAGAAGGAAATATGGGCCAACGGAGCCTGGAATCTCTGTCTCCCATTGCAGATTTTTAAAACATGATAGTTTCTGTTATTTGGGGAACTATTTAATTATGGCCATTTTTGAAGGCAGAAGCCTAGTCTCCAGTTGGGGGAACAGGACCAATTTGGATAACATAGCTTAACCTGATGCAGTCAAGAAGGGGTGAAGCAAAGAAATTAATATTTATTGATTGTCTATGATGTGCCAGTCATTTTTCAATCATTGACTCATTGAATCTTACAAACCACACCGTGAAGTTGCCTTTATTATCTCTCCTTTTCAAAAAAGGAAGATGGGGTTCCAGAAGCTAAGGGAACCTACAACCAAGGAGAGGTGGAAAGGGGATCAGTGCTTTGAAGTTTTTTCTTATGTTATGCTAAGAACAAGGACAACCCCCACCCTAGACGCTTAATCAGTACAAATATGTTATGAAATTAAATATTTTCTTCAAAGGAAAAAGTAAGCAAGAAGGCAGCCTCTGGTATATAGTTTATCTGCCAAGCACCAGTGCCTTTCCATGGTTCTGACTCAGAGACTGCTTTCATGGTCTTCCAGGCAAAGAACCTGGAGTTTTCTGCATCCCTATGCCTACCTCCACTGGGCCTTTTCTGAGAGGTTCACAGATGGGGCCAGCATCACCTGTAGTGTCTACATGACCGTCCAAATTAGCATCACAACAGGGTGACCTCTGCCCACAAGTAGGTAGAGAAGTCTTGGCATGAGTTTGTGCAGGTCCAACCAAACTTTCCTGTTTGATGTCTGTGGTCTTGACCTCCTTGGGAAGTCCTGGGCTTTGTGGTTTCTTTTACTAGTGGTGACTCGTTGAAGCTGCATTTTGCCAATAAATGTGAGCTATGAGGTCGCTTGCACTGCACAGCTGTTACCCCGTCTATGTGCTTCACAACTCGGCCCCGTAACCTGGCACCAGCCTCAGAGGGGAATCACTGTTAAGAAAAAGATGGAGGGAAGCAGAGAGGGGCCAGATTCACTGATGCTGGTGTGACCACGGCAAAGGGAGCCGCTGTAAGTGGTCTGAGGAAATGAACTAGGGAGAGAAATCCTCAAAACCCTCATAGACATTTTCTTTGTTTGGTGATTCAAGTGCACAATACAATAACCCACAGATGTGCTCAGGACATGACCAATGGGAACCTAACCAGAGCTATCCAGACTGAAGATTGTCCATCTATATTAGTTTCGTATGGCTGGGTAACAGATTATCACAAATCTAGTGGCTTAAAACAACACAAATATATTATCTCACAGTTCTGGAGATCAGAAGTGTGAAATAGGTCTCACTGGGTTAACGTCAAGGTGTCAGCAGGCCTGGGTTCCTTCTGGAGGCTCTAGGGGAGAGTCTGTTTCCTTGCCTTTTCCAACTTAGAGGTTGCCTGTGTTCCTTGGCTCATGGGCCCTTCTGCATCTTCAAAGGCAGCAACAGTGGGGTGAGTCCTTCTCATCCTGCCATCTCTCTGACTTTAAATCCAGGCAACATTAAGATATAGACCAACTAGAATTCTCTTTTAAGTTTTATCTTTACCTGTTAGGGACTGAATGTTTGTGTGCCTCCCCCCGCCCCCCCCCCCCCCCGGCCAAATTCCTATGTTGAAATCCTAACCCTTAATATGATGGGATTAGAAGGTGAGGACATTGAGAAGTCATTAAGTCGTGAGGGCGGAGCCTGCGTGAATGGGATCAGTGCGCTTATAAGAAGAAATACGAGAGAGCTTGCTTCCTCTCTCTCTGTTCTCCACCATATGAAGACACAATGAGAAAACCACCATCTGTAAACCAGGAAGTGGGCTCTCACCAGATATCGTATTTGCTGTCACCTTGATCTTGGACTTACCAGGCTTCAGATCTGTGAGAACTGTTTGTTGTTTCCGTCACCTAGTCTACGGTAATTCATTATAGTAGCCTAGACTGACAGACACTATCCAAGGTATTAATTAAGAAAAAAGGAAGAAAAATAAACATTCCTCAGTGGAGCTATATATGCCTCCTCTGGTACAGTTACTGGAGTCCTTGGATAGTAACTCTAAGTACTGGGGTCAGGTTCTTGATCTGCCAATAACTAAATATTTGACCATAAAAAGTCAAGTTACTTAAATGCAGGCCATAGTTTACTCATCTTTATAATAGGCATAATTCCCCTGATCCTACCTTCTAGGACTGTTGTAAGGGTAAAAGAGATAATGAACAAGTACTTTGAAAAGGATGTCGTTGTTTAATCAAGCAGTTTCTGTGACCTCACCAAGATAGGTCAAAGAGAGGTGCATACCTGCTCCCACACTCTACACATCCACCCCACTTACTCCTTTATCAAGATCATAGATTGCTCTCTTGTTACAGTTTTTTTAAATTGCGTTACATATTTGATTTGATTTACATATTTAATATGCAGCAATGCCTCTCACTGCTGTTGAGTAAAGGAAGCTCCATTTCTACTCTCTTTGGGAGATTTCTTTAAGTTTGTCTCAAACCTGGGACCTTCCTATCAGAGAGAAGAAGGCAGTCTTGAGGGAACCATGTGCACCCTCAAACATAGGCAGTGAGAGTCAGGGGGCCACCCTCATGCCTAGTCTCCATGGGACAGAGGAAAACACCATACCCCTTCTACCCCTTGTCCCCAGGGCAGCTTTGTTAAAAGAGCCTTGGTCTCCAGGGGAATATGTTAATCAATGAAGTGCCACCTTATTTCAAGCTCCCTCACTGATGGCTTTCTGTCGCGCAGTCCTATCTAGAATGAAGTAGGCCCTGAAAGTGACAGATGACAATTGAATGAATGAAGGAGTGCAGGAACAGTGTATCGCTGGACAGCACAAAGAAAAGCCAAGAAAACACAGGAACAAATTTAAATTGTGCAGCATGATAATTTTCGATGGAGATGGATGGTTTTAGTACTTCGAGCCTCTCGGCAGTGTTACATAGGGTTTTGCTACAAACCTGCTCTGCTGGCCTTGCTGCCAGGGCTCCTGGGGTGAACTGATCAGTTTCCACAGGGAGAGCTGAGCTCACAGACTGGACCTGCGGACTGCCAGAGCCCCTCCCCTTCTGCAAGTTTTCGAGAATCCTGACACAAGCACTCAGCGCCCCTCCGCAACTGCCCTTCTCGGCTCTCTTCCATCCTCCCTCCGCCCAGCCTCTCCCTGGAGCTGGGCAGCAGCTGCTCCTGGCTGGAGAAAGGAACCCCCTCTGAGTCAGGGCTGAGTGAGTAGCTGTTGCTTCACCCCCAGCCCCCGAGGGCTTAGAGAGCCGACCTGCTTTGTCCACAGGAAACTGCAAGGCTTGGGCCAGTGCAATGGAGTAGTTTGATGTGAATAAGCAAAAAAAAAGTGTTTCTTCAGACTCCATTTAATTGAAAACAACCACCCACCCTCAAACCCTCTTTCCTTTTGGGCAGCACTGTAGTCCAGGATCTGCCTCTAAATCAGAGGAGGGAGTAGAGGCTGGCACCCCAAATCCAGAAATGGTGGCCTGGATCCCAAGGCTCAGGAACATAGGTCTGTAAAAAGAGCGGGCCTTAGAGCAGCCAGCCTGCTCAGGCTTCCTGCATCCACCGCTGAAGTGAAAGGAAACCGAGAGCTGGGCCAAGCCAGGACATGGGGGGAGCCGGGATGTTGGGGGACCTGGGGAGCCGAGGAGGAAGGCAGACTCCCGCAAGCTGAGTGAGGGAGCTTCCCTTCCAAACACTGCAGAGTCTCCGAGGAGGAAGAGGCTCTTGCAGGGGAGCCAGGAAGGCAGCATTTGAAGCTGTTGCTGGCACCAGGCAGGGCGCGGGCTGGGGCTGTCTGCTCTCCCACCCTCTGGCTCACTGGGAAGCCCATGCCTCTCTGACATCATGGATCAAAATCAGGCCTGGCTTTCAAATGTTGGGGCTGCTCCGCCCAGCTCAGCGCGGCCAGCTGGACCCTCCCAAAACGGGATCTCTTTTGTCAGCTGCCTTTTATAGAACTATAAAACCAAAAGTTCAAGTAAGAAGTCTTAGAGCAGTCATCAACATAGGCAGCCTTTGCCTCCAGTACTTTTCTTGCCTTTTTCCCTCCTGTGGCTGCTTCCACCATCCGGCAGAGCTGCACCGCTGCTGGCTTCCTTCTCTCAGCCTCATAAAGATCCTACGACCCCAAAAGGCACATTCACCTGCCTAGGAAGGGGTTCTGGACATGTGCTTTGGAATTAGGGGGAAGGGAAGGGAAGAGGGGAGGTTCTGCTGCGATAGTTGGGGGAAAGGAAAGATCCTCTGTCAGACAGTGAAATAGAATACGGAATTGGAAAATGGAAAGGAGGCAGCACAGGACCACAGTTGATGAGGGTGAGACTTTTGCCAAATAACCGTGACCTTTGCTGTTTCAAACTACCTCTTTAGGCATTTGGATCCTTTGGCCAAAGAATAAATGAACAGGGTGGTGGGACAACAGATGACCTTATGCTCAGCTAAGTTTAGAAGGGAGAGAATATTACACATTCGGAGCTTGAGAAAGGAGTTGAGTTTAGGCCCTAGTAGGCCCTAAATTAATAATGGCTGCAGAAAGAAGAGACTGAGGGGCCGGCCCCGTGGCGTAGCAGTTAAGTGCGTGCGCTCTGCTGCTGGTGGCCCGGGTTCGGATCGCGGGCGCGGACCAATGCACTGCTTGTCAGGCCATGCTGTGGCGGCATCCCACATAAAGTAGAGGAAGATGGGCACGGATATTAGCCCAGGGCCAGTCTTCCTCAGCAAAAAAGAAGAGGATTGGCATGGATGTTAGCTCAGGGCTCATCTTCCTCACCAAAAAAAAAAAAAAAGAATGAAGAGAATGAGTGAATTCAGTTATTTTTACCTCCTTCACAAAAAATTGGACTAAGATCAATTGATAAAGGTCTTTGTGATTCTTGAGAGGAGGCTCTGTCCATAGTTTAGGAAGGCCCATTTACACTCTGAGCACATGAGAAGAAAAATCAAAACCAAATGGAACTCACCGAAAGGTCCAAGTTGGTGGCTGAGTCAGCCCAGCTGCACCTGTGGGACCATCTTGTCCCCCAGCCTTACCTTTCAAGCACGTACTCTAGCTGCAGCTTAAAGGATTAATGTGAACTGGAAGGAAAGGTGTAAACAGAACCATTCTTTGCTCAAATTAGATCAGTTATCTTGACCTGATAAGAGATTTTTTTTTTTAAGGTAAAACACATGGGACCTTTCTTCTCTTGGCCTTGAGATATTAGCATGTACGTTGAGCATTAACATTCCTGTGGGCCTCAGATTATATCAGGCTGTTATATAACTGGCATTATAAGATTGGAAAGGATATTAAAGATAATACCTAGGTCAAAGTCTTTGTGAATGAGGTTGAGGGAGGTGAAATGACTTATGCGTTGTATATGCCTTCATGTATTCATCAAAGATTATTACTATTGCTTTTTGTTCTTGCTGCTGTTATTATTATTTAGCACCTACATACACGAAGCATTGCTCTGCATACTGGAGAGTGATTGGTGAACAAAAGGAGGACAATATTCCTGTTTTGTGAAGCTTAGACTAGTTGGAGAAACTAACATAAAACAAGTAAACAAATGTGAAAATGGTACCTTTTCAAAAAATGATGAAGAAAACAAGTGAAGGAGGTGATGGTACTTTAGATATGATGGCCAGAGAAGGCCTCTCTAAGCAGGTGACCTCTGAGATGAGCTTTCTATGATGAGACAGAACCAGCTGTGAGAAGCTCCTGAGAGAATAGTTTTCCAGGCAATGAGATGGCAAGTGCAAAGGCCCTGAGGCTGGAAGAATCTAGGTATATTTTTGAGGCAGAGATAGACCAGTGCAGCTGAATTATAATGAATAGAGTGAACAGGAGAACAGTATGAGATCTACTGCCTACCACCACCCCACACACAGCTGTCTATAGAGAAGGCCTACCTCTGTGTAGTTCAGGAATTAATGTGTCCTTTGTGAGACCACCATTCTCCTGTTGTAATACCACCAATATTGTCCTACAAACTGTCTCAGAGAGCAACCCCAAGAAGAAGGCTGGTTGTCAACCCAAAAAACCATCAAGACTCCTTCCATCATGCATTACATTGCAGTTTATCATTAAAAGTCCAAGCCTAGAGGAACATCCACTGTCATTCAGACCTTGTTGTGGGTTGAATTGTGTTCCCCCCACAAAAAAATTATGGTGAAATTCTAACCCTCAGCATCTCAGAATGTGACCTTATTTGGAAATAGAGTTTTTTCAGATTTAACCAAATTAAGATGAAGTTATTAGGGTGGTCACTAATACAATAATACTGGTGTCCTTATAAAAAGGAGAAATTCGAACACAGAAAAAGTCAAAATCCTTCCACTATGCCCAGAGTCTCTCATTATCAAAAAACCCCAGATCCTTACCCTTTTCTATGAGAATATTCTCTTTGAATGCCTGGAATGCAACGGAAAGCAGCCATCCCTTAAGGCCATGGCTTCCCTTTCAGCCATCGTTAGTAGTGGCTCTTCTTTTCTCCCCATGGACACAGAACCTGGAAGGGATTATGTGTCTCGCTCCACATTCCATCCTCTATCTTCCCCAACCCCAGCTCCTTTGATGCCCATAGCATTAGACTATATGCCATTAACTATCCCTCCTTTGGTGAGTTAACCACTGCCACCCTCTGATCCTCCCCTCATTTACAGAAGACTTTGTACCTGGCTCACTTTCACCACCAACACCAACTACATCTATCCTAATCTTCAGTTATTTCAGTAATCAATCACATGGACAGGCCTTTCACCACTCAGGTCTCTCAGTTTTTTGGTCTGTTCTCTCCCAGTGATCTCGTCCTCTGCCCTTCCTCAACCACTCCCACCCATGGTCACACACAGCCATTCAGCAAATACTCTTCCTCCTAAATCTCATTATTAAGGATCCCATTCTCCAACCACTACCTGTTATCTTCCAGATAATTCCCTGTACTACCCTGACCTCAGCAATTCTTTGACTCCACTGAGACCTTTAACCCATTGACTCTTCCATTTGGCACCCTTCCTTCAATCTTTCACACCTTTCACTCCCTGCTTTCCATTGTTATAGTCACTGCCTTACATACACTCTCAGCTTCCATCTCTCCCTCCAGCCTATTGACCTGAAAATCTCCTGCCCCACAGCAACCAGCTCTCCACCAACTCTGAGCCTGCACCAGAGAATATTTTTTTTCCCCCAAAGCCCCAGCAGATAGCTGCACGTCATAGTTGCACATCCTTCTAGTTGGTGTATGTGGGACGCAGCCTCAGCATGGCCAGAGAAGTGGTGCGTCGGTGCGCGCCCGGGGTCCGAACCCGGGTCGCCAGTAGCGGAGCGCACGCACTTAACCGCTAAGCCACGGGGCTGGCCCTGCACCAGAAAATTTGAATACAGCAGGAGGAAGACATAAAGCAGGGCTGTCTGGTCACATGTTAATTTTTGACCACAAACCTCACTAGGGCCTACTTGGCAATCTACTGCATTCCCCTAGTCAATTCACAATCCTGTTCTCCAAGGCCACTATTTCACATCTCCTCTCTCTTTACACGCACCCCTCACTCTCAGTTGATGACCTCATCTTTTATTCCCTGAGAAAACAGAAGCAGGCAGAAGAGAACTTCCTCATCCGCCTACAAATGAGTCACCCACCACCTCCTTCAGTACCCATACGTTCTGCTTTCCCTGCACACTGTAACCTGCTCCCATCTGAGACTTACTCCATTGCTGGTGCAGCAGATCCCATCCTGAATTGCCTACTTAAAGACTTTGCTCCACAGTGATCTCTTCTTCCCTCAATATCATCTTTTCTCACTAGTATCTCATTCTCATCAGCCTGTAACTGCACTGGAATATCTCTCATTCTAGATAATCTGTCCCTTTCTTCAATAGCTTCTTCTATCTATCACTTTTTTTTTTTTTGCATATAACAGAACTCCTTGAAATTGTTACCTATAGTTCTGCCTCCACTTTTTTACTTTCACCTTACGATCTCTTCTCAATCCTCTCCTACAAGGCTTTTGTCCCCATTTTTCTGCTCTTGTCTCAGCCCTTGGCCAGATTTAAAGACCATTTCTTAATCCTCATCTGGAGATTATAGCAGCATTTGGAATAGCAATCTTTCATCATTTGGCTTTTTGGACATTACACTCTCCTGTTTCCTGGATTCTCTTTTTCAGTCTCCTTTCCTTTGTCCCTTCTCTTTTTCCTTCTCGTCTAAATATTCCTTTGCTCCAGGGCTTAACTCTTGGACCTCTTCTCTTCTGTGTCTATACTACCTAGCAGATGTCATCTAAGATCAAGGCTTTAAATACCATCTATATGTTGATGACTCATGAATTTTTATCTTTAGACCCAATCTCCCCCCTGAATTCCAGCCTTGTATATCCCACTGCCTATCTGACACCTCCACCCTGACATCTAATAGATCTGTTAAATATAACATGTCTAAAATGGAAATCTTGGGGCTGGCCCTGTGGTGCAGCGGTTAAGTGTGCGTGCTCCACTTCGGTGGCCCGGGGTTCGAAGGTTCGGATCCCAGGCATGCACCGATGCACTGCTTGTCAAGCCATGCTGTGGCAGTGTCCCATATAAAGTAGAGGAAGATGGGCATGGATGTTAGCCCAGGGCCAATCTTCCTCAGCAAAAAAGAGGAGGATTGGCATCAGATATTAGCTCAGGGCTAATCTTCCTCACACACACACAAAAAAGGAAATTTTGATCATTCCACCCCTCCCAAAATATGTTCCTCCCACAGATATCCCCACTTCAGTAAATTGTGTCACCATTCTCCAGCTGTTCAGATCTCAAGTGTAGGAGTTATCCTTGAACCCTTTCTCTCCCTCCTACTTCACAGACAAATCCATCAACATGTCTGTCTGCACTACATGTTAATGGAAGGAACTGATCAATGCTATGAAGAAAAATAAAGCAGGGTGTGGAGATAGAATATACCAGAAGGGAGAGAAGAATGAAGGTATTATTTGTTGACATGGTCAAGGATGGACTCTTTGAGAAATGGTCATTAAAGCAAAGACTTTTCTGAGATACAGAAAGGCACAAGCTCCAGCAGGATCTGGGGAGAGAGCATTCCAGCAGAGGGAAGAACAAGCATGAAGGTTGTGAAGTGGTGAAGAATATGTCATGTCTGAGGAGGAACAGCAAGTTCAGAGTGCCTGAAGCAGACTGAAGGGTTATGACAGTAGACAGAAGCCAGATTATGAAGGATCTTTTTGTTTTTGTTTTTTAAAATTATTTATTTATTTATTTGTTCCCCCAAAGCCCCAGCAGATAGTTGTATGTCATAGTTGCACATCCTTCTAGTTGCTGTATGTGGGACGCGGCCTCAGCATGGCCGGAGAAGCGGTGCATCGGTGCGCGCCCGGGATCCGAACCCGGGCCACCAGCAGCGGAGCGCGTGCACTCAACCGCTAAACCATGGGGCCGGCCCAGATTATGAAGGATCTTGTCAGCCTGGGTAAACCTGAAGTTTGCAATGTATTCTAATTGTTATGGGAAACTAATGGATAGTTTTGAGCAGGATAGTATTATGATATGATTTATGTTTTATAGGTAATTCTGTCTGTATGGTGGAGGTGGGTTGTAAGAGAACAAGAGAAGAAGCAATGGGTCCAGCTAGGAGCTTATTGCAATATTGTAGAGGAGGAGTCGGCAAACCTTTTCTACAAAGGGCTATGCTATGGACTGAATGTTTGTGTCCCCCACCAAATTCCTGTATTGAAATTCTAACCCCTGATGTGGTGATATTTGGAGATGGGGACTTTGGGAGGTGATTAGGTTATAAGGGTGGAGCCTCCATGATGGGATTAGTGCCCTTAGAAGAAGAGACACAGGGCTGTCTCTCTTTATCTCTCTCACTCTCAATCTCTATCTCTCTCTTTGTCATATGAGAATACAACATGAAGATGGCCATCTGTAAACCAAGAAGAGGGCCCTCACCAAGAACCCTCACTTGCTGGCATCTTGATCTTGGACTTCCAGCCTCCAGAACTGTGAGAAATACATTTGTTGTTTAAGCCATCTAATCTATGGCACTTTTGTAATAGCAGCTCAAACTAAGACAGACTAGGTAATAAATATTTTAGGTTTTGCAGGCCATCCGGTCTCTGTCACAACTACTGAATTTTGCTGTTGAAGTGCTAATTCAGCCACAGACAATATGTACATTAACGGGTGTGTTTATGTTCCAACAACAGTTATTAAGAGGCCCTGGGCTGGATTTGGCTTGTGGGCCATAGTTTGCAGACTTCTGTTCTAAACCAAAACTGGTGATTGCTTGGCCTAGGCCTACCGCACAAGTGTTGTTTTAGAGGTAACTCTGGGCAGTCTTACTGCTAATGGATTAAATGCGGGAGCTAAGGGCTAGCAGAATCAAAGACACCCTCTGGAGATCCATTTTTTAATCTTTCCACTTCATCACACTGCTCCTGCAGGCATTTATTCGTCATTCCTTGGACAATACTAACGTTTATATTCCTATGACGTGAACAGGTAAAATAAGGTTGCTATCAATGGAAAAATAAGTACTGAGTCCACCTAGTGGGAAATAAGATGACCTCTACCCAGCGGGCCCTGATTTTCTGCTGAAATAAAATATTCTCCCCTAAAACAATCTTCTATCCCTATCATACTCACCAGTAGTTCACTGGGGCAGGGGGGCAGGGGGGCAGGGGGGGTTGGTGAGAGTGGTCTTCTCAGATGGGAGGAGTCTTTTATCACTAAAATTGTTTAGAATCACCAGTGCAAGGTGCCAGTAAAAAGTGGATGGAGTGTTAATTGTTTTCTTGATTGCTTTTAAATTCTCTACCTTCAGTTTACCTTTTTATTGTCTGTGCCCAGGGCAGACACACCCACTGACCCCCACCCCATTGAAACATCATTTTCCTACCTGTCGCAAGGAAGCAATGAGGCCCTTGACTAACACCTTAGTATGTAAACAGTGAGACACAGATACCTAGTCCTAATTCTCCATAAATTTTATGTGTGATGTTGAGAAAAACCTCCCATTAGGAAAAAGAAAAAGGAGGAGGAGTGAGTGGAAAGAAAAAAAAAAACTTACTTAATGAATGAGTTAGGTGTCACTAAATATCTGAATATCTAGGATCTTCCCAAAGACAGCAACCGATGGACACAGTATCAAAAACAGCAATAGGCCCACTTCATATGCTGCTGAGCACGAACTGAAGGCACGAGGGAGAACCAAGAGGGCAGCCTGTGTCCCCAGCAACTTTCCACTCTCCCTTTCCTGTTCTCTGCCTGTCCAGGTTACCATCCCCTCGCTGGGAACACACTGTGCCGGGTCGGGCTGCAGAGCATTCTCGGTGTAGTAATAAAATGCACACTTATAATGTTGGGCTGAGTGACAAGAACAACATGAAGTAACACTCTACCCACCCACTGAGAAAACCGAGTGTGTCACACTCCTCTGTGTCATGGTTTTAAAAATACCTCCACTGACGGTCCAAGTCTCAGGTTGGGTTGGAGGAGTGTTTAATGCCTGACTGTGCCAGGTGGAAAATGTTTTCATCAGACTCCCAAGGACCCAAGTGATGGACGTCTGGTGGCTTTGCGTGCGTGTGTGCGCGTGAACATGTGTTGAAGAAAAATGGGGGTGGATGGCTATTTCTCTGCTCATTTTTTTCCCCTTTTTCTTTCTCTTTTAATTACATGTTCCTGACAAAGAGGTGTGGTCCCTGGCACTGCAGGGCAGACTCTCCTCCACCTCTAACCACACGGGGAGAAGAATACAGACGGCTTCTCAGCACTCACCATGATTCTCAGCATCAATGGAAACAGAAACCCAGGGGCCAGCAAAGAGCTCAGGCTTCTTGCTAATGGAGGTTTAGAAGCCTACTGACTGTCTGGAGAGAGAGATTGGCCCTTCCAAAGAGTTTATCTCTTGCTTTCCTCCTACCTTGCTTCCTTGCTTAAGAGCACAGCCAAGCACAGTCCACTGGAATTTTGTCCCAGAGTAGGGGGTTTCAAACAACAGGGTGTGCCTTTTAACTCCTTTATGGTTTATTCTTGTTTACTTTGGAATCTCCAGCACTTACCAACAGGGCAACTGGCAAGTTGTTTAACCTTGAAGCCTAAATTTCCTGACTTGTAAAAGGGGATAATGATAGTGCCTACATCTTCAGGTCGTAGTGAAGAGTAAATGATGTGACTCAAGGCAAGCACTCAAGAAATGTTAGCTGTGGTGCCTTCCGGTGGCGCCAGCGGTTAAGCGCGCGCACTCTGCTGCCGCGGCCCAGGGTTCGCCGGTTCGGATCCCGAGTGCGCGCAACGCATCATTTGGCAAGCCATGCTGTGGCGGCGTCCCATATAACGTGGAGGAAGATGGGCATGGATGTTAGCTCAGGGCCAGTCCTCCTCAGCAAAAGAGGAGGATCGGCAGATGTTAGCTCAGGGCCGATCTTCCTCACACAAACACAAAAAAAAGAAAAAAGAAATATTAGCTGTGTTTGTAGCTTCAGAGTTTTACAGGTTACAAACATGTGGAAATAAAGTCTCTCACTTGAACATCACAAAGGAAAAATGTATGTGAGACCCCATGTGTGCTGGTCCCCACCTGCACTCTGACCCATCTCTGTGCCCTTGGACATTGGCTCACTCTGCCCCACCAACCTCCCAGAATTTCTTCAGGCACATCGAGCATACAGGCATTTGCATTTGCTGTTTATTCTGCCTAGAATATTCTACCCCTAGATATCCTCATGACTTGCTATCATTCTAATCTGATATTTGCTCAAATTTAATTTATTGGAGAGAGACTTTGTTCTCCAAACAATCCAAAATGGCGCCCCTACCATCTCAGTCACTCTCTCTCTCTCTTTCCTCTGTTATTTGCATTTTTACCACTACCTGCATGTTATGTATTTACATATTAATATATTTATTATCTAGCTCCCCTGCTAGAATGCAAGATACGTGAAAGGAGGGGTTTTGTCTTTTGTTGTTGTTGTTGTTGATTGCATTTCTAACATCTAAAATGGTGCCCAAAATACAGTAAGCATACACTAAATATCAATTAAATGAATGAACAAATAAAACATATACAAAATTCACATCTTACAGAGGAAGACTTGCACGGTCACACACCCAATAAATTGCTAAGTCAGAACTCACCCCAGGATCTCCAGATGTCTTTCCAGTTTATCCCAATAATGAAGAATAATGAAAACACTCAGGCAATCAAGAATGTTCTGACCTTTATAACTTTTGACGTGAAATAACTTTCAACTTAAATCCATGAAATTCACATTTGAGTCATTTCAATCTTTCCTATCCTGGCTATTCTCAGCCCATGTGATACTATATTTGATTGGAGATATTCCATGTATGTATGGAGAAAACTTTAAGATTTATTTCTTTATTGACCATATTCTTCTTGTGATCTATATACTTCCCAAGGGTCTCAAGACTTTTATAAATCTTCCAGTAACTGGGAAGATTTGACCTTGCTCCTTCAGACTTCCTCAAGGTCACGTAGTCTGAAATAGATAGAGTCTTCTTCTCTATGATTAGGTCTTTGTACAATATGTTTCATGCTGAAAGAAGAGATTGCTCCCATCCAGACAATGTAGTTTTCCTCAAATTGCATGTATAAACATTCTTCCTGGCCTTTTAGGATTTCTGTATAATGGAGCAAATTGTGCCAATTCTTGTGTCTTGGAAACTGCATCAGAGTGAATCTTGACCTATGAAAGTTGTCAAGCAAGATATGGAGGACCAGACAAGTGAATGAAGACACCTGCCAAAAGTTCTAAGATACATAAGATCATCATCATACTGCTCTTTTGCGTCCACTCAGTTTGAGGATAGCTGAATTGGCTAAGTGTGATTCCCACTACTATCACATACTGAAAAGTAAATTGCAAGGCCATCTTTGGAAAAACCCAACAGGAAATTGGCTAAATGCTCACATGTTCACAAATCAAACCACACTTCTACTATAGACAGCAGAGCTTTGCTCTGGTCCTCCCCAACAACTGACTTAGCTTTGAAGGCGCGTGATGCGTCCCCTTCTCAAATGTCCCAGCTCAGGGTCAGGTACCACAGGAATATTTTATTTTATTTTAGTTCAGAAAAAAAGCTTCCCTCTGTCTGCTCAGGTCCCACGTGTTCTCAGGACTTTCAGGACCTGGTGAATTGAAGACATGGTTTTGCCGGCTGTTGTGTTCCATTTTGGACACAGTAGGTCATTTTCTCTTTATATCTGAAACAGAAGCATGATTGTTTTATATCTGGGCAATAGAACTTGTGATCCTTCAGCAGCTTGGCTCTTTAAAAATGACCTGTGGGCTTTTTCCACCTGCCATTTAACTCATATGCAGTAGGAAACAAGTCTGAACCTTCACTCCCTAGTTCATATCTCTTCCTACTGCTGAAAGGGTTCAGAGTGTGTTGAGTTCAAAAAGAATAAGCAGCAATTGCCACTCCAAAACCCAAAGATTCCAGTAGGGAACTCCCCTGAAGGCAAGTTTACTCCATGGATTCTCTCCAACCTCATCCCTTTCCCAAATTTCCCCAGCCCGATTGCTCCATGGCATCTTTGCTGAGACTCTCTCCAAAGAGACCTACCCTCCAATGATGATGGTCATCCAAGAGGCTGCCATCTGGTGACATCAGACCTATTGGCAGTAACCACAGTGGCACTTCTGACAATATGCCAAGAGTTCTAGGAGCCAGGCATGAGGTGGGTAGTCCAAATAACCATTCCTGCCCAAGCTGCCCTCTGCCGGGACAACCCACCACTAATTAAAGGCCATCTGTTTCGACCATACAGGCTATCCTGCCAGAAGCAGCCAGATGTCAGCACATTACTCCAGTCCATGACCTCTCTTAGAATATTAACATGGATTATTTATGGGTGGGCTGAGGTGGTTACCCTATATGAGCCTCCTTCCTGGTGCATAGCTTAAGTTATATATATATATATTATACATAAACTTTATGACAATACCATTAATTTTGGGTCTTGCCAAGTTCCAGACCTATAGGCTCTGTATAGGTTCTGGGCCTGGTTCAACAATAATAATTTTTAAAAACACTCTAATGTCTCATTTCTCGTGTTTTTTCCATGGGCTGTACCAAAATATAGATATGAATATTTTCTTCATGGGGATTCACTGGCATTTAGTTCTTGCCAACTCTCTGTGAACTACTCTCTCTCCTTCAGTTAGAGAGGGGTGCCAAGTGAATGCCTTTTTAAGACTTGGAAGAGAATTGGGTGTCATCATTCTTGATGATGTTCTCCTTGTTCTTCTAAGCTGTGAGTCAAAATGTCTTCTATCCAAAGCAGATGCTGGGCCATTTAGTTTACCCCACGGGGGAAAGAAAATTGGATGACAACAGAATTAAGAATCATAAAAGCTTTAATCATAAAAGCTCTACCATCTATGTGTCA
This sequence comes from Ceratotherium simum simum, assembly GCF_057802395.1. Taxonomy (NCBI): domain Eukaryota; kingdom Metazoa; phylum Chordata; class Mammalia; order Perissodactyla; family Rhinocerotidae; genus Ceratotherium; species Ceratotherium simum. The sequence continues at coordinate 53,179,514 of NC_141915.1, read as the reverse complement.
TGGGAACTTGGGCAAGTTACCTGCTCTTTCTAGGTCTCAGACTGTTCTTTTCTATATCCCCACACTATGTGTCTTACATGTAATGAGAGTTGATAATTAACTCTGAAACAAATAGACATTTTTTAACAAAAATATTTAAACGGATGGAGTGATATCTATTCTTCATACGGGATCTACATTTTGTGAAATGTAAACTAAAGATGCTGAAAAGAGTTAACTCTACATGGGCCTAAAGTACTGATATTATTAGCATTCATCCTACCTACCTCAAAGGACTGTCATGAAGAGAAAGTGAGAGAACCTCAGCAATTCTGATTTGAGACATTTAAAAGGACTGTGCCAGTGCGAGATGTCACATTTTTCATCTTTAAATTTTCCCCCTCATGTTCTCCCCATTCCAACCAAGAGCTAAAAACTCCTTTTCTACAATATCTCACCCGCCACCCAATATCTAATTAATATTAGATTCTCTAGACTAATGGTTGTCAATTCAAGTAGTGCCACCTCCTAAAGGGTGGTTTGACAATATCTGTGGGCATTTTCAGGGGTTACAACATGAGGGGCAGTGGAGACACTAGTGGCATTGAGCATAGAGGGGTCAGTGATGCTGCTCATTCTATAGTGTGTTGGCCAGTGCTTCACAGCAAAGAATCACACCGAGTCCTACGCCACCCTTAAAATATGTCATTGAACATTCATATAAAACCTACTAATAATTATCTGAGCCCAGAAGCTAATTTCATCTCACACATTAATACAGTTCTTTATGGTTTAACATTCCATGAATATTCCAGAAATGCAACTTTCATGTAAACTTCAGAAAGATTATATTGCACACTATTCAAAAATTTCTCAAGAGTTGTTTGCCATTTTAGAAAATCACATCAAGAATGGAAACACTGGGGCCGGCCCAGTGGTGCAAGCGGTTAAGTGCACGGGCTCCGCTGCAGTGGCCCGGGGTTGGCTGGTTCGGATCCTGGGCGCGCACCGACGCACCGCTTGGCAAGCCATGCTGTGGCGGTGTCCCATATAAAGTGGAGGAGGGTGGGCACAGATGTTAGCCCAGGGCCAGTCTTCCTCAGCAAAAAAAGTGGAGGATTGGCAGATGTTAGCACAAGGCTGATCTTCCTCACAAAAAAAAAAAAAAGAGAGAGAGAATGGAAACACCACCATGGTAGTTGATAAAACAGATTTGTAATGGGGCTGCTACATAGGATGGTGTGGGGTGCATGGCCCTGTTGGTACTAGTCTGCATCTGCAGCTGGTGTATGTGCGGGTATACATATCTGACTTGTTCATTATGTTTGTAGTGGAGTGGCATCTGAGAATTTATATACAAGAACAGGCAGGATTGGCTTCATGGATGTGGACCCTGTTCTTGGTTGACTGCTCTGTTATCACTGTCTTGAAATTCTTAATAACTTTTATTAGGAGCCTGCATTTTCACTTTGTACTGGGTCATGCAAATTATATAGCCATTCCTGAGAAGAGGGGGTGGCAAATATTTCCTGTAAAGAGCCTAATAGTAAATACTTTAGGCTTTGATGGCCAAGAAGGCATCAAGGATACTATGCAGGAACTTATATAAGCATTAAAAAAAAAATAACCATTTAAAATTTTTTTAAAAATTATTCTTATCTCATGGGCCATATAAAAACAAGTAGAGGGCTGTATTTGGTAGTTTGAGCCCTGTACTAGAATACATGTTTTATTATAAAATAATCACCTCATTTCTTCTTTATGTTACAATTAGGGCATTATACTTATTTTTCTGGAATTATGTTTGTAGGCAGGTTACATTCTCTGTGAATTTCATTTCAATATAGTAAAGTAGCCTCTCAAAATCTAGGTTACTGAAAGGGGGCGTTAGATCTGATAGCATTGCTCCAGATCATTCCATTGATGGTCTCTCTACCTCCATTTTCTTCTCACTACAATTCACCCTACACATTGCTGTCAGGTCTCAAAACGCAGCTTTGACCATGCCATGTTACTGCTCGAAAATCTTCTTTACCATATTTTCTACTGGATAACTTGCGGATATTTCGGATTCAGACTGAAATTTCTCTGTGAATACTAGCCCTACAATCTTCTTCTAGCCTTTATCTCCCAATTCTCTTTCAAGTCACTTCTTATCCGTTATCCTTAAATGCATGTTTCCAAGGCCAGTTCTTTCTGGAAAGTGTTGCACTCGAGCTCCATGGCTCTCCAGATCTTTCTCATGGTGCCGCTCACATTCTGTGCTTGCACTTGTTTAATTCTCCCTATTATTTTGGAAGCACCTTGGAAGCAGAGACTCATTAGGCCTCCGGAATCTTTAACAGTGCCTTATTGATAAAAAGAATTAAATAAATATTTGTATGATTGGATTGAATTATAATACTTACTAATCTAGGATTTAAGCCTTGAATTATTTGTTGGATAAAGCAAGTCATCCTGTGATTTCTCTTCCAAAATCCCTTACCTGACATCTGATGCAGCAGACACTGATATTTGCATTTTTAGCATCCAGTTTGTCTTCTATTCTAAAAATGAGACAGACACGCAGCCTGATTTTGTTCCTGTGTCCTCCCTATCTCCCTCTAGAGGACATTTTGGATTAGTCTAAATCAGTCATGACTAGAGTTGCTAGATAAGACATGGGATGCCCAGTTAAATTGAATTTCAGGTAAACAATGGATAATTTTTTGGTGTAAGTATGTCCCTACTATGGTATGGCCTGACTTACCTCAGGTAGACCAAAAGGAAAAACTTAGGTTTTACTTTTTGGAAAGTGTTTTTTCTCTCTGGTGCGAGGCCTGAGTAGGCAGCACGAAGCCACTTGGAGCCATCTTGGGACCAACCATCTTAGGCTCTATAGATGTCGAGTATGGAAAAGCAAATACATTTTTTTAAAAATCTGAATTCTTGCTGATGTAATTGAGCCACACTCATACCTTACCTGGAACCTGCCCTTTCTCTGTGTTTATAGCTAAAGAAATGAATAATATCCTTTCTATTTAAGCCAGTTGAATCTGGATTTTCTGTTACTTGTAGACAAATACATACTGATTAGTTTGTTTTATTCTGGTTCTACAGCAAACAGATATGCCAAGATTCTGGTCTCTTATTACTAACATTTAGATCACAGGTTTAATTCTTGTCAAATCCACAAACTCCACACCTAACTCCTGTTAGCTGCTCATAAATAGGAACCAGGCAAGGACTCGGACTCCGGCAGTGGAAAATCCATTTACTAACACTGGACACACAAGTCCAATTCCCACCATGAGTTTCAGGACACGGAAACCCGGTTACAACTTCTATTGCCCAGGCTGTTTCAAATCTTTAGCCAGGTATTTCCTTTTATTGTTGTCTTTACTCCACTGATGTCTTTTTAGTAGAAACCTGCTCTATTTGCCTACTCAGCTTCCATTCTTCCTTCTTCAAATAAAATTACTTTCATTTTCTTTTGGAAACTACCTCTTCTGAATTCTCAGACTCTGTGTTTGGGATGGCTCTAGAAAAGGACACACTGCCTAGCCCAGCCTAATTAGCATATACGTTTCTTCAGATCACAGTGATTGGTTCAAATGTGGGCATGTGATCATGTTAGCTCAATAAGAGTGAAATCTGGGATTTTTGCTGGAACTCTTGGGAAGAAGTTCTTACTCTATATGTTATTAAATTAGTATATCTAGAGCTTCTAAGCACAACCACAGAGAAGGAAGCCAGCACAAAAGAGCAGAGGCAACCAAGGGGAAGGTAGAAAGATCCCTTTTGCTCTCACTTGGATACTTATTTCTGGCTGTATCTAAAGTTAACTCTGCTACTGGACTCTATGGGAGTTACATGAGCCAGCAAGATCTTATATTTGCTAAATGCAGTTTCAGGAAGAGTTTGGTTGTAAGTGACAGAAAGCTCACCAATGTATCACCTCTGTGGCTACGCTCACGGTTTAAGAGGATGTTCCTTCAAGGGAATGAATTATGATGAACTGAGCACTTACTAGGCTCAGCTATTTACACAGTTTATTTTGCTGAATCCCTCCCAGAAATATTGTTCACTCGACTGAGGAAGAATTAAGGCTCACAGAGTTCAACTAGCTGGGGTCCCACAGCTGGTATGAGGCCTAGGCAGGATTTAAACTCGTGTATTACTTCCAAGCCAGTCCTTGGCACCACAGCTTTCAGGTTAGAGGGTGTTTGAATAATCTACTTTGAAATATTCTTAAAGAGATAAGAAATAAATCAAGAGCTGTATTTTAAAAAGCGGTGACATTCACCTCACCTAGCTATTTCTTCCTGGTTTTGTGGAACTAGACAATTTCTGAGAGAGATGCTCTGAGGAGGAACAGCCCACTGGTGATAAAGCAGAGTAGCAGAGAGGACATGAGCTATAACTTTGCAGCAGGTTCCCCTGAGTGGCATAGACATTTACAAACTGTTCTCGGGAAGAATCTCTGCAGGATTTCTCTTCCCCCATTAGGTTCTCATTTGTTGTTGGGCTTAAGCATCACCAATGATATGTCTAAAATTTAACATTTATTGAGTACTTGCCATGTACCAGGATATTTTATGTACTTTTAGCCAGCCTGTTCAATGGGAGTCATAGACCTAACTTGAGCAATCTTGGCACATACAAACTTTCTTTTCCCATGTGCCACTTTGTATTAGCAAGGACAGGTAGGGTTATGGGGAGTAACAAGCACTGCCGACATTTCCGTGGTTTGACAAAGCAAACATCAGTTTCTTGCATTTTTACGGTTTATTGCAGGTCTAGGTGCCTGAACAGGACAGCTATCTTCCATCAGGAGTTCAGCATTTCAGATAGTTTCAGTGTTGGAACACCTCCATATCAACCCATGCTTTGCTTTCCCTATTATCACAGCAGAGGAAGAGAACGTGGAGACGCTCTTACCACGCAAAATCACACAAGTAACTTCTGCTCACAGCTTACAGGCCAGAACTACTCACATGGCCCTCCTTAATTCAAGGGCACACCAGGGAAGTATCCTTCATATATCCCAAAATAGAAGAGAAGAAAATAATAATACTGGTGAACAATCTGATGAATGATACTGATGTCAGCTATCTGCCAACTTAAAAAGGAACCGGAAGGATAAATGACTTATTCCCTTAAGATCAACAATATGTTTAGACAATCAGAGGGCTAACACATGAGACATTTCAAAACTTCCCTTAGTAGTAGCCATTTAACATTTGAAACAAATAATTTATTGAGGCTAAATTCATATAACATAAAGTTACCATTTTAAAGTGGCATATATTACATTCGCAATGTTGTGCAACCACCACCTTTACCTAGTTCCAAAATCTTTTCATCACTTCTAAATAAAACCCATTAAGCAGTCATTCCTCATTTCCCCCTCCCCTCAGCTCTTGGCAACCATCAGTCTGTGTTCTGCCTCTATGGATTTATCTATTCTGGATGTTTAGTATATACAGAATCATAAAATATGTGACCTTTTGTGTCTGGCTTCTTTCACTTAGCATGTTTTGGAGGTTCATCCATGTTGTAGAATGTATCAGTACTTCGTTCTTTTTTTATGACTGAATAATACTCCATTGTATGTATATACTACAATTTGTTTATCCATTCATTCACTCTTTCTACCTTTGACTATTGTGAATAGTGTTGCTATGAATATGTGTGTACATGTACTTGTTTTGAGCTCCTTTTTTCAGTTCTTTTGGGTATATACCTCAGAGTGGAATCATGGGATCATGTAGTAATTCTGTGTTTGATGTTTTAGGAACCACCAAAGTGTTTTACACGGTGGCTGAACCATTTTACATTCCCATCAGCACTGGGTGAGGGTTTCAATTTCTCCACATTCTTGCCAACACTTATTATTTTTTAATTATAGCCTATCCTAGTAGGTGTGAAGTAATATCTCATTGTGGTTTTGATCTGCGTTTCCCTATTGACAAATGATGTTGAGCATATTTTCATTTGCTTGTTGGCCATTTGTATATCTTTTGGGGAAAATGTTTATTAAAGCCTTTTGCCCGTTTTTAAATTGAGTTTATATTTTTATTGTTGAGTTGTAAGATTTCTCTATATATTCTGGATACTTGACTCTTATCAGATATATGATTTGCAAATATTTTCTCCCATTCTGTAGGTTGTTGTTTCACTTTCTTGATAACGTCCTTTGACGCACAAAAGTTTTGTTTTTTTTTTTAATTTTTTTATTTATTTATTTTTCCCCCAAAGCCCCAGTAGATAGTTGTATGTCATAGCTGCACATCCTTCTAGTTGCTGTATGTGGGACGCGGCCTCAGCATGGCCGGAGAAGCAGTGCGTCGGTGCACACCCAGGATCCGAACCCGGGCTGCCAGTAGTGGAGCTTGTGCACTTAACCGCTAAACCAGGGGACCGGCCCCACAAAAGTTTTTAATGTGATGAAATCCAGTTTATCCAGTTTTCTTTTGTTGCTCATGTTCTTAGTGTCATATCTAAGAATCCATTGCCAAATCCAAGCTTGTGAAGATTTAACCCTATGTTTTCTTCTTAGAGTTTTATGGTTTTAGTTCTTATACAGTCATGAGCCACATAATGATGTTTTGGTCAACAACAGACCACATACACAATGGTGATCCCATAAGATTAGTACCATATAGCCTAGGTGTGTAGTAGGCTATACCACCCAGGTTTGTGTAAGTACACTCTATGATATTCACACAATGACAAAATAGCCTAACTACGCATTTCTCAGAACATATCCCCGTCATTAAGTTTTAAGTTAAGTTTTGTATATGGTATGAGGTATGGGTCCAACTTCATTTTTTTGCATAAAGTTTTCTGGTTGTCCCAGCACCATTTGTTGATGAGACTATTCTTTCCTCATTGAGTGGTCTTGGCACACTTGTCAAGAAGCAATTGGCCATAGATGCATAGTTTTCAGTAGCCATTTTTAATATATAACAAACCTTACAATTATAAAACAGTTTTTTAATCACATGTAAATTTCTCAGGCTTCAGTTTAAAGATATTTTCTCTTTTCTGTAGTCCTCAGAGAAAATGGAGGAAAATTGGCCCTATAAACACACATGAAACATAACAAATATAGCTACCTGAACTGACATTCAGCCGGTATTTGTGGACAGCTTACTAAGTGAAAGGCAATGTATCTGATTCTGGGGGATAAAATGTGAATACTCTATAGTTCTTGCTACACAGGAGCACTGCAATCCAGTGGAGAAGAAAAGCATATATACAAATAACTGTGCCCAACTTTTACAAAATGACACAGAAGCAGCAAGGAAAGAATGATGCATTTGACTATGGGTGCTAGGGAAGACATCATGATGTAGAAAGTGGGTAGCATGAGGTATCTTGGGTAATATAAAGGAAAACTTTTTCTGATGATATTGTTTTAAAATTCTAAAGCAGGTCATGTTAACTTTGACCTTAGATCCCACTAAAATGGCAAAGATATTAAATATTCCAATGATTATATCCAGATTATAGTTATTTCATTGGCATATAAAGAGTTAAGTCTTTCAAAGTTTTCTCCTAGTTTGTATATTTTAGAAAAAAATGCTTCAATACAAAAACACACAAAAATGTTTTTAATGGTATGTCTGGCTTGATGTTTGTGGGATGGGAGTGAAGAAACAAAACTCTTATATGTACCGTGAATCTAGGTGACTTCCAGGTGACTCTGAGACGTAGATTTGCTTACATGTGATTAACTGGAGAGAGTTCTTGAGGATATCATTGTAAAGGAGTGAGGAAAGTGAGGATTGGACAAGTGAGTGAAATTGAATTGCAATGTAGTTACAACAGAGGCAACAGCTGATTCCTTGGGGAGCTCTGGAGCTGGCTGACCTCTCAGAGATGTCCTAAGTTGAGGTAAGGATACTGGATCTTTGTATACACATACACCAGTCATTGGTTGTGGACTGCTCTTGGGAAGGGTGCATAACCTTAGGCAAGGCGACTCCTTTAGGCTGAAGGCAATTTGTGGAGACAGATTGGGCTGTGAGCTGTGAGCAGGCAACACTTCTACACCTGGGGAAAGAATTTCCTTGGTCTCAATGGGGGAATCTGGACCATGCACTACAGCATCCACTATAGTTGGTAAGGCTGGTATTACCATGGTTACCATTTTCAGAGGAGAAGGAGACTCAATAGTTTAATTGCCCACCCAACGACCCACAGCAAAATATGGCACAGTTAGTACCAAAACCCAAGTCTTCTGATTCCAAGCCAGGTTGCCTTTAAGCAACATTATTGTCCCTCAAAATGTGCAGTACCATTTAATCTCAAAAAATATTTAAAGCCAATTGAACTTCAATCAGTTAGATTTCACAACTCTCACCTGGGAATCCCCTTTTCCTTCCAAAACATAAAATTCAGTTCTCAACTTGCCTGTGTCGAGGAATTCTTCTGAACCTCCAGTCCTAAAAGTGAGGCGGTTTTCTTTCACACACAAACACGTGCACTTACACAAACTTTACAAGCGGCTTTCATATAGGATGAAAGCAGAATATTATTGGAATTATTATTAAATTAATGGAATAATACAGCATCCAGACATCTATGCTATTTTCAGACTAGCATCCATGCTATGCTATTTTCAGGAATAACACAGCATCCGGACATCTCTGCTCTTTTCAGACTCCAGTATAGGGGAAAAAAATGTATTAATAAAAGAGGATATGTGTGAAGATTAGAAGAGGGCGACGCACGGGGCCGGCACGGTGGTGCAAGCGGTTAAGTGCACGCGCTCTGCTGCGCCGGCCTGGGGTTCGCTGGTTCGGATCCCGGGCGCGCACCGACGCACCGTGGCATCCCATATAAAGTAGAGGAAGATGGGCATGGATGTTAGCCCAGGGCCAGTCTTCCTCAGCAAAAAGAGGAGGATTGGCAGATGTTAGCTCAGGGCCGATCTTCACAAAAAAATAAATAAATAAAAGAAAAAAAGAGGGAGACGCACGAAGTGGTCAAAATGTCAGCTTGAGGCAAAAAAGAATTGACTTGAAAGCCAGAGGGAAGGAAGCATTTCCAGGCAATGTTCCCTTTATTTCCAACACACAGCCCTTTGAGCACCAAGTAGCTAGGTGAGTCTCTGCCTCCAAAGGCCTGCAAGCCAGTTACCAGCCACTTAGGTTCTAGCCCTAAGAATCCGTTATGCTGGAATTCAGAAGACAATCACACTGTAATTGCCATCAACATTGAAGCTCAATGGAAGGAAGTAGAGTCTAGCGCTTAAGGATGAGGACTCATGAAGAGTTTGGATCTTCACTCCACCACTTCCTAGCTGTATGACTGGGGTAAGGGTCTTAATCAATTTAAGAAACTAAAAAGATTTCTTATCTAGAAATGGTATAATTATAATAATTTCATAGGGATGTTGTGTTATGAAATTAAGTGTGATAATATATATAGATCTCCTAGCACTGAGCCCTTACTGAATGACTGATTTAGTGCTCTGTTATATTTTATTTATGCGTGTGTGTGTGTGTGTGTGTGTGTGTGTTGGTCCTAAAAAGACTGGAATATGTTATACTAGCATTAGAGAACAGTGCTATCGATAGAACTTTCTGTGATGATGGAAATGTTCTTTGTCTGTGCTGTCCAATATGGTAGCCACTGGTCATGTGTGACTACTGAATACTTGAAATGTGGCTAGCACAACTGAGAAAGTGAAATTTTAATTTAATTTATTTTAATTAATTTAACTGTAAGTTTAAATAGAAATGTGTGGCTAGTAGCCACCATCGTGGACTGCAAGGTTGTGGAGATTCAAGATGGAGGATATTTTAGACATTATCTAATCCAAAGCGATCATTACAGGGGATAATATACATATTTCAGAGAGATCTGAAATAACATGCTTAGGGTTTCACAATCACTAAGGGGGCTGAGCTAACGTTTTGTTCCAGCTCCAACATTCCAAATCCAAGGCATCTTATTGCCACATGGCATAACAAAGATAATGACTTAAAGACACGGGCAGGTTAACAGCAGATGCAGGGCCAGGTCTTCTAAACTCCAATCATCAGCACCGTAATCACATTAACTTCCAATTTCTGAGCACCTACTCTTTGCTTGGCAGAGAACAGTCAACAGTCTTGACCTCTGTGCAACAAGGCCTCCGTGCTGGGACCCTAAAACTTTTACTAACATGGCAGGCCCCTGTATCTAGGATTTATCCCCCATGCTTTGGAGCATATGTATCTTACCAAGGCCTCCAAGATGCTAGTCATTTCTCGCTCTTCTGTTCTGATGAAAACAATAGTGTTAATATAGTAGAAGAGTGTGTTGTTCTATGGAATGTCTAGATGGTCCAGATCTCCTCGGGTTACATTATGATAGACGGTGAGAGAGTTAACTTAGCCCTGGGACAAAAATGTAAATGGATTTTGGTGTCCTTTCCAAGATAAGCAAACTGGTTATAACTCTCTTTTCTGATTAGGTGGGAACAGAATACATTCTCCAGAACAATGGCCACATACCATATACAGGACTCATGTTAATTTTCTCTAGCAAATTTACCACATTTAACACAGTGGCTGCAATTGGGGCTACTACAGGATTCAGTTTGCAGTAGTCTGCTGCCAACCTCCAGGATTTGTCTGCTTTTTTGCAGGAGCCAGATTCCTGAATAAATGGAAATGTGATGGGGACTACCTTGTTATGTTAGATAGTTGGCAAACTTTTTCTGTAAAGGGCTAGATAGCAAATAGTTTAGGCTTTACAAGAGGAAAAGTTGAGGCTATTATGTAGGTACTTATATAACCATTTAAAATGTAACCAGTTAAAAATATTAAATTATTTTTAGCTCACAGACCGCTCATAGGTAGAAGGCCAGAGTGATCCGTAGTTTGCTGATCTCTGATTTAATCCTTTAAATCTTTAAGAGTGGCATTAATTTCTGCCATCCTTTTCAAGATTAAATATTGATTTTGATTCAGTATCTTGTCTGGGGGGTTGTAGTTTCAGAGCTTCCGCTCGTCCTTCTCAGCTTCAATAGCTCTTACCCCATAGGCCATTATGGAGATTGAGCTAAATACCAAGAGTATCTTTTCCATTATACGTTTAGGGACTGGGAAAATGACCACTCAGTGATGCTGAAGATACAGTGGATTCTCTGTTAGCTGAATTTCAGGCAGGATTTCATTGACGTGCTCCCTTTCTAACAGAGGGGCCATGATTATGCTTCAGGTTATCTATGTGAACTTGGACCCAATGTCCCACAATCCTCGGAATATTTGGCTATTCCCTTTTTTCCTGTGTGTACTTACCTGAGTAAATGGCAGTAGGCTCCTTTGAGGAAGGACTGGGGGAATCCTTACGGTGTACATTGATGGTGGTGTTGCAGGGTTCTTCTTCCTGAGGATCCTGCCTCTTCCTCATTCTGTACGTTCCAGTGCCAAAAGCAAGCCCAAGGTGCAACCGACCTCACCTAAGCATCCATCTTTGATTTACTTTGATTGTACGCCCTTGTTCGCTTCTCATTTCTTTTGCCATGTTCTTTTCTTTTGCCACGTTCTTTTAACCATCTCTTTGAGTCTCTGCTGACCAGGGGCCCTTGGTTGCCCTCTCTCTTTGCTGCTCATTATGATAATTGTACCTGCCTGGCTTCTGACAGTTAAGCGTTACCCTCTGACTTCAGTTGTTGTGTGGTCTTATCATTTCATTGCTATTGGTGAGCTCAGTTTTGTACCAACATCTTCTCCCATCGACCCTGTCCTACAGAGCAGAGCTACCCTTAAATTCTTGGAGAGGTTGGTGCCCCTCTCCAAAGAGCATTCCTTATTGCTTTGGAAAATGTTGGTTCTTCTGGGCTGTCCCATGCACATTGTTCCCTGGTGGGATTTTTAGTCACTCTAAGATGTCTCCTTCTCCGGCCTTTTATCCCTTCTCCAACGTCTGCCATGGCAGTTCTAGTATTCTACCTAACTTAGTGGGGCCCTTCACGTTTCCCATGCATCTGGAAGCCATCCTAACAATGCATTCATGCCACCTCCCAAAGTCCTTGCCAGGGGGTTAAATCTTGTTTTCTGGGAGAGTGCACCTATATAAATAAAACTCTCTTTTATCCAAATTTATATTCTGCCCCCCTAGCCTAGCACTCTCATATCCCGGTCCCATGAGTACTCTCCCAGTTCCTGCCAGGATACGCTGGCCAGGTCCTCCAGCTCCTTGGGGTATAGTCCTTTTCCTCCCTTAGCAGGCCCAGCACTTCTCTGGCTGGTTGTGTTGTGCCTTATCCATAGTTATTAGCCCAGTGGCCAGGACAGCAGTTGGGGACAGACCCTGAGGGTGAAGCATGCTGTCTTGCAGGGAAGAAACCTGAGTATTGCCTTTAAGCAAGGGGCAAGTACTAGCGCACCGGGAGACATGGATGACTTCTGCAGACTCACAGAGTGCAGGGGAATCTGGGGATGTGAGATTTGTGGATATCAGCATCTAAGATGTCCCCATCCCATGAGTCCAGGCCCAATTCTTTCTATCCAGAGCCCTGGCCTTGGCATAGTCACCTTGACTTGGTTGGGAATTAACTTTCTTTGGCCTAGCCTTCTGCCTTCTCTGCCTTCTGCTGGAGGCAATGAGAGCCTCTTTCTACGCTACCAACGACATCCTCTGGTTTTCCCACTTAGTTTTTAATTTCTGACTCATGACACTCAGCTTTTATCTTTTTCTAGAGTGTCAGTCAAGCTTAGCGATGGCTAACTCACCCCGCTGTCCTTTCAGTTGCTTTTCCTTCCGTATTTTCAAAGGCCTAACATGTCATACTAGTTAGTGCCTTACATTCCACCACTGGTGGAGGTTTAACAATCTCACTCTCCATTGTACTTCTTCCGGCACAAGGGGAGGGGGCCTTATTACCAGCTGGGTAGCAGAGGATCAAGTCCCAAAATCCCATCTTAGTGTCTGCTTTATCAGCCCATTCCTGGCACCAACTGTCACAGGCTGTGTTCCCTGGGAAGCCAACATAGAGAGAGAGCAGTGTGCAGGATGGTTATTACAGAGAGCTCCTGGGATCAGCATCTTGTGACAGAGAGCGGATGGAAGGAGGATTGGGCAGAAGGAAAAGCTGAGCTGCAGTGTAGAGCCAACACGACAGGGAGCTCCAGAGCTGGAATCGCTTTCTGAGTTTTCCAGAGTTAGGGTGAGCTGGTCAGGCCTTTTTCCCTCACGTTGATCAGTCATCAGGTGTGAGCTGCCCAGAAAGAAGGCACAGCCTTGGGGAGGCAGTTCTTAAAGGAGGATGACAATTAAGGTCCATCTCAGCTCAACCAGCAACTGGAGAAATCAGGCCTCCATTCCTGAAGGGGGATCCAGGTGTCACATCACAGTGTCCACCTCCCACGATTATGAGGCGATACCATCATATTTCATTTTTAATAAAACTCTAGATATAGAGCCTTGCCGAGCCCTTAATTTGAACTGCGACAAGCCCCATCAGCAGCAAACATTGAGAGAACAGAAGCATTTTGAGCAAAAAAAGTCAGTTGATAGAACCAGCACAGGACATGGAAACAATTTTGTAAACCAAACAAAGGGAGGGGAGGGGAGGAGAGGGGGCAGGAGTGAGGGGCTGTGTGTGAGGGTGGGTGGGGGATCTAGCCTAGCAAACCACTAAAAAGAAATCTTTTTTACAGCAGCCCCAGGAAACTTATTGAGACCTCATAAAATAACAAGAACCAAGGAAACAACACTCGATGCTAAGTGTCTCTTTCACTGTTTTACAGACTGGGTTAAGATTTTATGAGCTATTTGGCTTTCCCTTTGGATGCCTCTTTGGGAGAAGTTCCTGGTTCCTCAGCCAGTTATTTTAACTTTTGGCCAGAGAATGAGAAGAATCCAAAATAGGATAATAACAATTTAGGCTTTCTGGCAACGTCCCCTAGATGTTGACCACAGCTGACACTTAGCTAACCCATAGGGAATAGGCAAATTTGCCATCATGCGATATCTACACCTGGGTCCCCGTGGATAGGAAGATAAAGTCTGGTGGCCATGGGAATACAGCACTGAGGGGTCCCTCAATTCTTTCAATGAGTTCTGGCACCAAAGAGCTTTGTTTAGGAACAAGTCATGACAATATTTGTAAGTTTCCTGGATGCTGAGCCAGCCTCAGCTTGGGAAAGGAAGTTGTAAGTTCTAAGAACTTAAAATCCCCTCTCGTTTCAAGATGATTGGCCATCAAATACAGGAAAAGAGAAGCCAACCTCCTTTGTCTATCCACATAGTAAAAAAAGGCAATGGCCTCTTCATGGGTAGTTCTTTGGTTTACTCCAGGGCTGACAATGATCAGAGAAACACAGGTCTTTAGCTTAAAAAATAGAGACCCATTCTGATCTTTGATGTACTTCTCTAGTCATTTAAGGGATTCCCAAGCAAATGAGTCACCAAGATTCTTAGATGATAGTTTTGCGATGGAAAACATCAAGGTAGAGTAGTGCATCAGCACTCCAAGATGTAAATGGATTCTAGACACAGTTTGAGGGCCTCTCATTAACTCAATTCCATACTCAGATAGAGTTTTCTGCTTAAGGTCATAAATAAAGGAATCCATTTAACTCTCATCCCTTGTTCATTAAGATACCACATAGTCTCCTAGGTTGAAGACACACGAATGGTGTAAAAACTAACTTCAATCCTCTTCTCATTCAGAGACACTGAGTTTATTCTTGAGTCCAGGAATACAATATTTTGGTGACTTCGGGCAAACAGGACTTGGCAGTAGCAAGAATGGCTGGAAATTTTCAGTATCACCCAAAGGCTCCTACATAACCTCCCGAAAGGGCCTATGAGCAGACTCTATTCCCATCACTCAACTTTTCTAAGCCTATCTTCTCTACATTCCTTTCTAACTCGGACCAACACCTTCTTCACTATCAACATCATAAGACTTTTTTGTGAGAATTACATGATTTGTATGATAGTAGGTGGCATGCTAATCTAAGTTCTCATTTTTATTACCATTACAATCATTTAATTCAGCCCTGGGTTTTGAGTTGCAAAACATCAGTTTATAACAGAAAGAGAGAGAGAGAGAGAGCAAATGAGGAACGAGGGAGGGAGGGACGGGAGAGAGAGATACCTTTATAAAAAATATCCACAAAATCTTTAACGAGGCTCACTGTGATTTTATTACACTCTTTGATGGCTTTATATTCATAAAGTGTGACATCCATTGTATGCCTGATTCTGTATGTTGCTCTGCTCTCTACAAGATCCTGCATTGCTCGCTGAGGACTGTAATCTACAAGGAGATGATATTTGTTTGACTTTCCCTGTATAAGATCATTCACAAACCGATATTGGAAGAGTATCAATGAATGCTTTTGAACTTTGTTTTAAAATGCAATTAATTATGTTTGTGATTTCAGTTCAAACCTTTAGGGGAAAAAAGAACTATTCTAAATAGCCCAGGTTTGTTAAATTAAAAACACAAAGAAACCACTTGCCATAGGATAATAAAGTTGGAGAGGACCTTGAATATTCTTGAATTTTTTTTCCTCTGAGAGGTAAAGCAACTGAGAGCTGTTACGTTTCATTAACTGTTTTTTTTTTTGTTTTTCCCCCAAAGCCCCAGTAGATAGTTGTGCATCATAGTTGCACATCCTTCTAGTTGCTGTATGTGGGACGCGGCCTCAGCATGGCCGGAGAAGCGGTGCGTCGGTGCGCGCCCGGGATCCGAACCCGGGCCGCCAGTAGCGGCGCGTGGGCACTTAACTGCTAAGCCACAGGGCGGCCCTAATTAGCTGTTTAGTAGCAAAACAGAAAGGAGCTCTGCCTTCCTGTTCACTGCTGTATCCCTCACCCCCAGAGAGATGGTTCTCAGCTAGGGAGGATTTTGCCCCCCAGGGGACATTTGAAAAGGTCTAGAGACATTTTTGGTTGTGTTAACTGGGCACGGGGATAAAAGTGCTACTGGCATCCAGAGGCCAGGGATGCTGCTAAAGATGCTACACGGCACAGGACAGCCCTGCAGCAAAGAATTATTTGGCCCAAATATCAAATAGTTCAGAGGTTGAGAAACTCTGCCCTATAGGAAAAAAAAAAATTGCCATGGACATACAACCTAACTCCCAGGGTGTCAGAGGCCGGTACAAGGACGGATATCACCAGCAATGGAATGAAAAATTGGTTCTTTCTGGGCAAGGGCAAAAAAAATCCTCACTCTTTTTTATGTTTAAAGCATATAAATGGATATACAGGGTATCTGTGAAAATTTCATGGGGAGCAAAGCAATTAGGAAAAGAAATGTCTAAAAAGTTTTCTTGGGAGGGTGTGAAAACGAAAAAAGAAGTCTAGGAAACACTGAACTAGCATGATTGCAAGTTCTCTTCTCCCACTCTCTGCATGGCACCTGGCATTTTGAACAAACGCCGTGCGTGTTCCACTGTGGCTCCTGACTGCACTGTAACCAGCGTGCTGCTCTCTGCGTTTTCCTCTGCCCACCACTTTGCATGTTGGGAAGCAGAGAAATGGTACAGGTCACTCTCCAACTGCCTATCCTTTTGTTTTCTGTGAATTAAAGACAAGAAGATACAGAAAGTTGGGGGTGGGAGTGAGAAAGGGCTTGAAGGGACAGTGTCGGGGTGAGCCACCTCCCAAATCAGGGCACACTGAGAAAGGAGAGGCTGTTCAGGTTTCTGGCTGGCGTGCGTGTTGTCGTCTAAGTGGTGGTGGCCAACAGTTGGACGGTCCGTGAGCACGTTGCTCTCACGAGGTCAACCATGGGAATGCTTTTGATTGTTTTGTTTTTCTCAGCCCGTCTATGGGATCTGGTAGTTTATGAAAATACTCTCTGGACTCCAACAGCAGGTTATCAGTCTTAGTCATCTTTTTCTGGGTCTTCATGAATATTTTAGCAGACAATGATGAGAGCCCATTGCAAAATGCTACTTGGATGTCTGAATTTCAAGTTGAGATTTCATAAGCATGTTTTGATTCATTTTGGATTTGTATGTTTGATTCATCTTTGTTTGAAATGATTAGCATAATTTTGCAGCTTCTAGAACAAAGTTTTGGGCTTTAAGTAAGCAAGTCTGGGCTTCTCCAGATGAATGAGTGGCTTGAGGTAAAAATCTCTTAAATCTAAGCAAGTATCCCAAAGTCAGTGGGATGAGAGAGATTTATCTGTGGCCATCACTGGAAATATGTTTGACCCCAGAGCAGTTTCTAGAAATGTATGTAGAGAAAGTTCATCTAGGAATTTAAGGATGGAGAGGGAATGTTGAAGGGGTATTCTTTTCCTGACCTTCCCTCTCCCAACATGGGACTCACGATGACTGTATACATAACAGTGCCTATTAAGCCACAAAACCTCGAGAAACAGGGCAGTAAAAAATAATGAAATCCAATATTCGGAATACGTGGAAAAGCAATGATTTACTTTAATCCTGGGGACCAGGAATAATACACCTGCCTTGAAACAGGGGATGGCATAAAGTTGGCATAACATTGGGGGTTTAATAATTTTTGACCACATTTTATAGACCCTTTCCTGCAATTAATGCTAAACAGAGTCAACATCTCCACCTGCTGCTGTGTTTGGGGCTTTCAAGGGCATCCCACTCCCCTTCGTTACCCAGGCTATCACAGTTCTTGTTTAACTTGTTCTTTTTTCATTTCTTTTCCTTCAATAATCCCTAGGACTATCACATGCACTGTTTGTGGGATATATGGTTTTCCATTCTTTTCTTTAAAAAGTTGAGCTAATTGAATTCAGTGCCACTAGTCCCATTGCTGTGATGGTAATGCTGCCTCCGCAGAGCTGGTGCCTCGGTACATTTTCTCCCTTACTGATTTGGTATAGTTTTTCTCTCACCCTATTTTTAATTAAAATAAATTAATGTGAATGGCTATTCACGCGTGCACACGCACACAGACACACACACTGCTATTCTTTAATTCTGTCTCTCTTTTAGGTGGAATCTTGAAATAGTTAGAGTTTTTCTAGGGACTAAGATGCTCTGACTGTGCTTATGTAAATTTTAACCATTTTTGTCACATTGATGTCTTGTTTCAAGGATTATTGGATAGCAACTTGGGGGTTCTGGTCCAAGATCTCAGCATGAAATAAACACTGGGCGGGTCATGAAACATATGCCTGCAGTTTTGGAAAGAGAATATCACCTGCATTCTAGTCTTTGTCTCTCCCGAGCCACAAGGAGAAGGTTAGAAGAAAGCAGTGCACGAGTAACACAGATCTTCATTTTGCAAGATCAAGGCTAACCGACAGAGACCCAATGTTACTCCTGAGTTTTAGGGGTGTGTGTGTGTGTGTGTGTGTGTGTGTGTGTGTGTGTGTGTGTTTGCTTTTGGGGGAGGGAGCTGAAAGTTTTAGCTATAAAAACCATTGGCAATTCCTAGTTGATTCAAATCAGTCTCAACATTTTTCAAAATCTCGCCTAGATTTTTGCACTATTTTAGGCCGCACGAGGCGATTAATTCACACAGGGGGCTGTTTATTTAATTGTGGTAACAGTATATAAAGCCAATCTGTCTAATCTCCTATTTTTGAGTTTTTAAATCCCAAATGGTGAATGGCAAACAAGGCTGCTAGTTTTATAGCTTCATGAATTAGTTCAGCTGAAAAATATTCTGCCGGTTTCCATTTGGGAGCCAGTGGGGGCAAGGAGGTGGGGGTGGGGGTAGGGCAGGATTTGTTAACCAGCACTAATCGGTTCTTGGCCTCTAGCAATCCTCTGTGGCAGAATAAAGGGAAGAGATAATTATTCCCCTTAATCACTGCATCAATGACTGCATTTAGACCCCTCTCCTTAAAGACTGACCAGATTTCCCAGAGAATATTCTCAACCCTTCACTGATCTGATTTTGAAGTAAATGAATGTTCTGAAAATATCTGCTAGCAGGATTTTGTTTGCCTGGGACTCTCAGAGACAAGGAAGCTCCAGTGGCTTCAGATGGGTGACCTTTCTCATGTCTGTCACCAGGCTGTTAATGAGGGTGAGGTTTTGCATCTTTGCAATGGGGTCTCATGGCAGGAATTACCGAGCAGCAGGATCCAAAGGCCAGTGGCCTTTACTTTTTTTTTCTCTCTCTCGTTCCCGGCCTCCTGCCCTTGCCTGTTAAGTCATTCTCATCTGAACTTGTGCATTTGTGACTTTAGGAATGGATGAGTGGGAAGAAAAACAGAGGAGAGAAAGAAGACAACACAGAGGCCACAGTGGTTACCATCTTCCTGAAAGGATTTCGGAGTCTTTGTGGGTGTATGAAAATACACGCACAGAAAACATATGGCTCTAACTTTTTTTTTTCTTTGATCTATCAATACGGGCAGGTCAATGTCTTTGGGTTACGTGGAAATAGAGCTGAATTTTCATGGGACTGTTGCTTAGGAGCTCAATTTTGTCAACAGATCTTGAAAAATATGCCAGCCTACCCACAATTCCTGTTTGTGGGTTTCTTTAGATGCTTTCCCCAAAACTCTCATCCCTAATTTCACGTGCCCTTTAAGGTTTACCTCTTCCACGAAGCTTTTCTGACTACCCCTCCACTGCAGTGATCCCCTCTCCTGTGACCCCATCTTAAGGTGAGTTTACTGACAGGACCCTAAGTTTATCTTGCCTCATTTATTTTTGTAAAACTATTAATTTTTCTGATTATAAATATATATTTACGTATTAGCTTCCAGAGAAACAGGAGCACTCAGGAAAATCTAAGGAACGAAAAACAAAACAAAAAACTAAGAATCCGTTCCCTTTGTTTCACAGCTAGAGGTAGAATGAGACGGGGAATGACTTGGGAAATGCTTGGAATTGAATGCCGGCTGTAGCTAGGACTTCCTAGCTAGGTGCTGCTGGATAACATCCTTGATCACTCTGGGCCTGTTTCTCCAATGATAGGTTGAGGATAATAACAGAATTACTTCACAGTTTATCATGACATTAAATGAGTTAATCCATATAAAAATCCTTAGGACATTGCCTGCCTCATCACACAGTAAGTCCTATATGAGTCTTAACTATTATTATTATGACCCTGGTCACACTGTAATGTCTGTCCCTCCTTGTCTAGCTCTTCTGTTTGCACTGGCTGCCACAATGCTTAGTTTAAGATGTGGCATAGCGTATTTTTTGGAATGAATTTGGTAACATCATCTCTACCTAAATCTTGCATCAGCGTTTGTCATTTTGTTAGCATTATTTTCTAACTTATTTTAAAGCATTTTACTTTTTTGCTACTATATGCAATTTTCTTTTTGTCTGTGTGTGTAAATAAATATTTTTTATTGAGGTAAAATTGGTATATAACTTTATATGAGTTTCAGGTGTACAACATTATAGTTTGACATCCGTATACAGTATAAAGCAATCACCACCCAAAGTCTAGTTACCATCCATCGCCATACAATTGAGCCCCTTCACCCATTTCCCCCACCCTCCACCCCACTTCGCCTCTGGAAACCACCAATCTGTTCTCTGTGACTATGAATTTGTTTCTCTTTTGTTTTGTGTGTTCGTTTGTTTTGTTTTTTAAGATTCCACATATGAACAAAATCATGTGATATCTGTCTTTCTCCGTCCAACTTATTTCACTTAGTTATATGCAATTCTCTAAACTGCCATAAATCCTTTTTGAAACAAAGAAGGGCATCATTTCATAAATAATCAAGCTTTATATTTTCAGAGGTCTTTTTATGGGCCTGCCTTTTCTCTCCCACCACATGGTAGCAATGCTAAGGCAGAAAATATATCTTCACTTCCTTATGTCCCCTATAGCTCTTTGAAATTCTTTTTGTATGTGATAAGATTGAGTAATCTTAGTTTGCTAGATGTTTCTAAGCTCTCTCCATTTTTATGAGTTTCTATTATTGATGTGTGTGTAGTATTATGCAGTATCAATTACCTAGAGTTTAGCATGGGGATAAAGGGAAAGAGTTGCATTCTGCATTTCATTTCATCTCATTTCATTCGAGTTGAATGCAAAGACACAAAGTATCATGATCTCCTTTAGGCTTAGCCCAATGTTCTTTTAGGACTTAGATTTCTGATGGAGTCAATGGTAAGATATCCTGTGAGCAGTACATATAGAGTATAAATTCTCTAGTCATATGGAAAGGAATTTCTAGTTCATTTCATTCAACGTCTCCTTTTTACTAAAGAGAAAACTGAGCCCTAGAGAGTTTGGCATTTGTTTGGGGTTGATAATAAACACAGAGTTAGAGCTGGGTTCTCTTTACTTCAAGCCCACTCTTCTTGCCAGAAGTACATTGATTTGAAAATGTTCTTTACTCTGGTTTAGGCCCTGCAGTAGCATTTCTAGCAGGTTCCTTGGGATTACTTAAGTAAACTCATCAGTGAGGTTAAAATAACTTGCGGGACAAGGGGGCTAATGTTTTTTATTTTCAGAAAATATTTTTTTCCAGTTGCCTACATCAACACCAAAGCTGTAAAAGTTGCATGTATAGACTATGCATCACAGATCCATCTATGAGAGTGAGACATTAGAAACAATCTAAATGTCCATCAAGGACATACTAAAATAAATACAATGGAATATTTTGCTGTCATTACAAAGGACTACACAAATCTATACTCATTGATGCTAAGACAATGGCTAATATTCACTGAGCATTTATTAAGTTTAGGTACTAAGAGCCTTACATAGAGTATTCCATTTAATTTAAGCCCGAGAACCACACCAAGATTGGTTGTATTTTCACTGGGGCTTAAAGAGGTTGGGTAGTTTTCTGAATTCACTGTAAAGTTTTTTTTTCCAGAACCCATGCACTTCATCCTTTTGCTATCCCAACTGATGTGGAAATAAGTCTATGATATACTGTCGTGAAAAACAAAGCAAAGCTGGTAGCATAACTATTTTTTTGTGCCTAATTACGTGTGGTGTTTGAGTATGTGTGTGTATCTGTGTATACCTGCTTGAAGAGTTTTTGGAAGTACATACACCAAAACCATTAACCTATTATCTGGACAGTGGGTTTATGGATGATTTTCACTTTTTTTGTATTTTCTACATCATTGGAATTGTTTCATAGTTATTATATACACATGGATACATACATGTGTATAACTTTCAAAGTTAGAATGTTAAAGCTAAATAAAATACTAACAGTGAAAGCAGCAATGAAGCTGTCAGTTAGAAAGGGAAAACCCCAACAAGCAAATTATTAAGACTTTCCCCTAAAAAAACACCCTAAAAACGTGACTCCCTGAATTCAACTTACATTTTCTTTTCTATTTTTCAAAGTAGCCTGTGGGGGTAAACATAGGTTTCAGTTATCTTCCAGATACCACCCAGCCCTTTGAATGCGGGGTGAAGAGAGGCAAGGCAGGGGTGGCGGGTACGAGACCCCCATCTGAACAGCCAGCTCCCCAGGTTCTCCTTCTGACCCTGGTTCAACCTGCACTGATTGTTCACAGGGAAGCTGAAGTGGAAATTACTCTTTTGGAAAGGGATTTTCAAAGTAGACTTGACTCAAACTCGGCAAATAATTAACTTTTCATCCTCTCATAAAATTGAGACTGTGGCTGGTTCAAAGCCCAGGACCCCGGGCCTTAATTGAATTAACTCGGTTTTCCATCCTTGTGAAGGATCATTCCAAACCATAACATTTAGCAAGGGCTGCCCTTCCTGGCAGAACATAAGCGCCCATTGAAAGGAGGATCGCCAAGTCAGGACTGTGGAACGCAAACGGGGCTTGAGTGGAAAATGGGACACTTTCCTAAGGGGACAAAACACTTTCTGTTTCCTACACTTTAAAGTTCAATTTGAATGCATCTCCACACAACTTTGTCTCCGCCAAAGCAAAGAGAGCAGCGAGTCCACTCGGCTTACCAGCCACTGCACACACCTGGCTCATTGTGACCTCGTGCCTTTTCATCTAGTACTTTCTTCACCTGGAATGAATGCTCTTTCCTCTCTTCTCCACACCACTGACTGCCCATCACCTCCTTTCAGATCTAATTTGCTCCTGCTCTCCTTAGCTCTTGCTCCTTGATTTTGGCTTCACTCATCTCCCCTCTACATTTGCACTGGCGGCCTTCACCTTCAGAAATTAATGTAGATCACCAACTTCAGATAAAAAGTTGTTACACTAATAGGAAGTCCCAATGGTGATCAAGGTCATTCTACAAAACTGAATGAGTCGAATTAAGACATTCTTCTGTTGTTTGATTGTATGTCAAACAACTGTACATACAGAGGAGCTAAAATAATAATAACAACAAAAACAATATATAAAACAAAGGGCTCCTAATTAAACTGTAAGTCCCCTGAGGGCAGGGAGCTGTCTCCTCTTTATTATGTTCTCCAGCTGCCTTTGCACATTGCTATGCATGACTCAAGTGCTCAATAAATACTTGGCTGATGACACATTGTCTGCAAAACAAGAACAGGACATCTCCCATGCCTGAAATCTGGCACAACATAGATATGAAAATACGGCTTTAAGTAATTTTAAATTCTTGAAAGCTAAATTATAAACCAGTTGGAAGTATTTTTCTTTTCTTTCAAAATCCTTCTGGTCTTGTCTTGAGAGGGTTCTGCGTTTGAGGTAATCTTTTAAAGACCACTAAAATCTACTCAACCACAGAACATTCAGGCATGCTGAACCTTGGAATTAGTGATCCGCCGAAGGAAATGTAGAATTAAATTCTAATATTGAAGCTGACACGTCGGCTTCATCTCTGGGACTGTGCAGGGAAAAGTCTCTCTGTGTGGGATAAGAAATATAATTTGTGATTCAAGGTCAGCGGAGGTAAACCCCTGGGTTTATTTTATTTGGATCGGGTTTCCATAATGTCATTGCCGGTCTGAATTATTTTATTCGCGCCGGCTTATGTGGTCTATCTCTGCGAACCCCATTTTGAAGGACACTATTTTGGTAATGTGACGGCTTTGGGGGTGATTCACCAGTTTGTACAAATATAATCAGAAGGCTCTGCTTATGGATTTATAATAGTGTGCTTAAACTCCATATCAAAGTGGAGTGCCTTTGAGCAAGATGGGTTACATCCAGAAACACAGCCAGGCTTTCGGGGAATCGGGTCCCTTTTCCTCGCTCTGTCTTGTAGCCTTCTCCCCAGCCACTGTCCCTTCTGCTTCTGTGTAAGTCCCTCAATGTTACTCCAAGCAAAACATCTTTACTTCTAGCTCTGGTTCTTAAGAACTGCATTTTGCCAGACTTCATTTTTTCCTCCCAAATTTTCTTCAACAATTTGGTCTATTAGTTTTAAGGAAAAGTACATGAAAATAGTGAGTGTATGTTGCAGACAGCAACCTGACATTTTAGGGAGAGAAAAGAGACCTTTATAGGAGATGGTACCTCTGCATAAATGTCAGATAGCTGAATGTGGGTGGCCGACATGCTGAGCTAGGAGCTGCTCATTGTTTTATTAAGAAAAAAAAAATGGAGTTGAGAATAGCTAGATCTTCAGGGTTTCATTCTTTCTGCTTCTACTTCAGACAAGGAAGTGGTGAAAATATGTCCACTTGTTATTGGCCATATCTGAAAGCAAACAGGAAAGTCAGTTCTCTCCTACTTATCATAAGCCTGACTGCCAACTCTACATAAATAAGAGGGTGTGAGACCTTGATGTAGGAAGCAGTTGAAGAGGAAAGTATGCACAGAGCATCACGGGTGCTAGAAGGGGGACTGAAATAACATGATGAAGATGATGATAATGATGATGAAGATGATGATGATGATGATGATAACAGCTGTCCTACACTGAGTCCTTTTTATGTGCCAGGCTCTTTCACACGCCTTATCTCATTAAATCCAGACAACAACCCTATGCAACAGGTTCTCCTCTTACCCCAATTTTATAGATAAAGAGGAAAGTTACTTTGTCCAAGTTACAGGGTCTGGATTCACATTTAAGTCTAGCTGGCTCTAGAGCTTCCATTCTTATCCAGGATGAAATTTAGGGAGCCCACTGCTACATTACTTCTCACGTTTTGCTTCAAGTTCTCATTCTTTTTTCTTTTTTGCATACTTTCTCACCTGAACTTGATTCTTTTCTTCAGGAATGCATATGTTTAGAGCTAAATTAGGAAGTGTTGGGAGTGTGTGGTGGCTCATGGAGTTCTTCCCATGAACAAGGGTATAAAGGCAAATGCCTGCAACCAGTGTTACCCAAAGGAGAGATGGACATGGTGACATGCATTCCTTCCCCGAGCTTCCTCAAGTTTGAATAGCCACCTTAGAATTTTGATCCTCCCCACCCTTGACGCTGCCATTGGAAACATTTCTCCCCATCCTGGTTGCTACTATCCTGTCAATCTGAGACTGGCATTATTAGAGCTAAGGGATATTTCTTGTTTTCCCAGTGAGAGACATGGACTCCACTGGGACAAACACCCAGTCTTTCCTGACTTTCTAACAGTATGGTGCTGCATTAAGAGTGGCTGAGTTTGCAGTCACAGAGTTCAAATCTTGGTTTCAAATCTTATCTTCTCTGAGCCGCAGTTTATGCATGGATCCATAAACTATGAGTAATAATAACTACTTCAAAGGGTTCTTAGGAGGACTAAATGAGATTTTTTAATTTGAAACATTTCTATGCAAGTTCCTGGCATATCATAGGCACTCATTGAATGTTGTGTGCTATTACCATTATTATTATAGTTGTTATTAACACTATTTTCAGCCAAGGTTAAGAGTATCGTGTGGGACCACGGAATGGTATGTAGGTTCTCTGATTAAGCCGATCAACCTGAAGCATCAGTTTGTCCAGAAATTGAAATGATCAGCTGCCACTACAACCCTGTGATTTCCTATCCGAGAGGCAACTCTGAGTAATCTGCTTGTCTGCTGTGTAGACAGCAACCCTGGCCTTTATATGACAAATGCATTTTTTAGTCCAACGGTAAATGACCAAATCCCTTCCTCAGGCAGTGATTCCAAGTCAATAACATAACTGTGCTTCTGCCCTTGAATCCCTTGTTAATCTCCGGAATGTACTAAATTTTAACTTTTCCCAGGACTTTTATTTCCCGAGATTGATTTTTTTGTGTGTGTGTGTGAGGAAGATCAGCCCTGAGCTAACATCCATGCTAATCCTCCTCTTTTTGCTGAGGAAGACTGGCCCTGAGCTAACATCTATTACCAATCCTCCTTCTCCTTTTTTCCCCCAAAGCCCCAGTAGATAGTTGTATGTCATAGTTGCACATCCTTCTAGTTGCTGTAGGTGGGACACCGCCTCAGCATGGCCGGAGAAGCGGTGCGTCAGTGCGCGCTCGGCATCCGAACCCCAGCTGCCAGTAGTGGAGCGCGCACACTTAACCGCTAAGCCACGGGGCCGGCCCCCCGAGATTGATTATTTTCAGCAGATGGATGGGGTGTCTGTGGTATTGTACCCATAGTTCATATTTCACTAGATAAATATACTACATTGTGTAATTCAGGACTCTGCTGGGTACCCAGTCCTGGAAGCAGCTTTGATGATAGAAGTCAATCAAGTCCGAAGGAGGGAGAGCTATAGACGCGGGATTTAGTGTTGTGAATGAGCACATTGCTGGGAGACTTCTTTGTTTATTTACTCAGATACTAGACATGTGGAGAGTCAGGCTGCCCACTTAGTTACATGTCTACTCTAAGATATCATTGAATCTATACGGGAATAATCTTTGGAGAGAAATAATAGTCAAGGATAGAGTGTGGAAAAAGGGTGAATTACAGCTGCAAATATTTTTGTATCTTGAAAATTTTCTTCAAATTGACACACATTTTTTCAAATGGTATAGTTCTGAAGTCATTTTCAGGTAGTGTGGGGTTTCTCATATATGAAAGCTATATTGCATAGATGTCACTCCCAAAGTTTATGACTTGGCTAACGTAGGGTCCCAAGAAGTATGCCATGATAATGTTTTGCCAGATTCAGTTGCCTTATCTTCTTTGTTACCATTGTGGAGAGAGAAAGAATGATGGTTAGACAAGCATGTGTGTATGCTTAAGTACACATGCCAATGCATCAGGCTGTAGGTAGAGCTAAGTCTACAGATGTGTCAGCAAATTAAAATGAATGCACAGCTTCATTTGCAACAAATAATTGCTACCAAAACTTAATGTGCTTGATACGTAAAGATCTTAAATCCAAGAATAAAACCCCAAATAATAGAAATATAGGCAAAGAGAATGAACAGACAATTCACAAAAAGAAAAATACAAATGGCCAATAAATATATGAAAAACATTCAATCTTTTTATTTTTTAATATATATAACGTTTTATTGTGGTCACATTGGTTTATAACATTGTACAAATTTCAGGTGTACATCATTATACCTCTATTTCTGCATAGAGTACATCACGTTCACCACCCAAATACTAATTACAATCCATCACTACACACATGTGCCTAATGATCCGTTTCGCCCTCCTCCTGCCCCTCTTCCCCTCTGGTAACCACCAATCCAATCTCTGTCTCTATGTGTTTGTTTGGTGTTGTTTTTATCTTCTCCTTATGAGTGAGATCATATGGTATTTGACCTTCTCCCTCTGACTTATTTCGCTTACCATAATACCCTCAACGTCCATCCATGTTGTCACAAATGGCTGGATTTCATCATTTCTTATGGCTGACTAGTATTCCATTGTGCATATATACCACATCTTCTTCATCCATTCGTCCCTTGGTGGGCACTTAGGTTGCTTCCAAGTCTTGGTTATTGTGAATAATGCTGCAATGAACACAGGGGTGCATGTATCTCTATGCATTGGTGAAAAGCGTTCAATCTTAATGGCAATCAAGGAAAGTAAAATTAACACGGCGTTCTCTTTTCACCTATCACTGGAGATTTTAAATGATTTTTTAACTTTCACTTTAAGTGCAGGCTGACTGTAATGACATGGCCAGCTGTCCATTCTTGCACCAGCACCACTTCTTAAAGTTATTATGGCTTAATAATACGTTTTATTATCTGGTATTTTTCTAACCCGATTGCTTGTATTTGTTTTCCAGAGATTTATTGGTTATTTTTGCACATTTTTTTCCCCCGATAAACCTTAGAATCATTCTTTCAAGCTTCAAAATACAGCTTTGCTGTTTTGATTGGATAAGCATTAATCATATATATTAAGTATTGATTAATTTAGAAAGAAATGACACATTTACAATATTGTCTTCCCTCTTCCAAGCATTTCTGTTGTTTATTTGAGCGCTACTTGGTCCTGCATCTCCTCACCTCATCCAGAACAAGGAACACCTTAAAGGCAGGGACACTGCAGACTGAGCTCCTGTGGAGTGACTGACACACCATAGTAAAAAATAACCACCGTATAAAGTAATTAAGTCATAAATGAAGGAGTGATCCAAGCAACAACAGCAATGACAAAAAATGAGTTCATCTCAGTTGTGTCACAATGGATCTTCTGCCTGTCCATCAGCAATCCGGACACACTGTGACCCTTCTGTTTCCGGCACATGTCATGCTGTCTTATTCCTCTGGGTCTGGGTACCTGCTGTCCGCTTTGGCGAATCACTTCCCTCTGTGCCCTCCATCTGCAGCAAAATTCATCTATTTCCTATTTGACGGTCAGGCCTCAGCTTAGGGTTACTTCCTCCAAGAAGCGTTTACAGATCCTCCCCCTAAAATTAAAATTGGCATCCAACCCATAGCATCAGAATTGCCCCTATGATGAAACAAGCTACCCCCACCCCCAAACACACACACTTTTTTCTACAAGACAAGCAAGCATGATGGCTTTGAAGCCAGGCTGCCTGGGTGCGTGCTGGTTCCATCATGCGCTAGCCACACGACTGTGGAGGAAAGGCCTCAGTATTCTCATATACAGGAATGTAACAGGGGTAATAAAAGTTGCTTCTACATAGGGTCATTATTAGGATCAAATATATTAATATACATAAAATGTTCAGAACAAAACCTGGCACATAGCACTATAGAAATGCTTGCTATCATTATTACTTACTTACTCTTACACAAGCTATTCTTGTATAAGCTATTCTATTATGAGCTGCCAGAATATAGTCTACTTTATTCATTGCTTTATCCTCAATGCCTAGAGCAGTGCTAGGTATATAATAAGTACTCAATAAATATTTGTTAAACTAATGACTTGGTATATTAGATCTACTTTGGCTCTGCTCCTCTTTAAGGTAATGTTTTATTTATTTAACAGATGATTTCTTTGACTATCCTGGTAAAATGCTATATTGTATTCCTGGTAACTTGTCTATGCTTTACATTGAAGGTGGGTTGGAGATCTATTTTTTTTTTTTTCTTCTTTTCTGCTCTTCTGGATTGCAGCTCTTTAAAGCTGTCTAATGGGCTGTTTAGGAAGTAGTGAGACCCCTCTAGATAGTGAGATCCCTTTCATTAGAGGCATTTAAGTACCTGATAGGAGGTTAGACTGGATGACTTTTCTAAGTCTACAATTTGTGATTCTACATCCTTTGTTCTCAGAGACTTAATAAGGGCAGTTAAATGAAACATTTAGCCTAACTAGTTTTCCGCCTATAGCTTATATTAGGTTAAATGCATTTTGCGTATGTTCAAGATGACTCTTATAAAGGTAAATATAACCTTACTGTTTCCCCCACTCTCATGGGAGACTCTGTGACGTCAGGTACTGGAAATGTATTTCCACCCAGCAATTGTTTGGTGCCATACCACATATTTTACCAGTCATTTAACTTGGTCAATTTTTAATAATACAAATATATTGTATAAAGTGACACTGCAATTTAAACAAGAGCACATAATATTTTACAAACCTCAAATCTGGAAAAGAGCAAGTGCATTTTTTTCCCCTGCTACCCACAGATAGAAAAATAAAGACTTTGGGAAGGCTTCTGGGCAAGAAATCAGGAAGCGGGAGTTCTAGTCTTAGTTCACCTGTTGATAAGATGGGAAGAGGGCTTTACATTTTTTCTGTCTATGGAAATTCAAAGTGCAAAATAGCCTTTGTTAATCATTAGAATTTAACAGACACCTGGAGCTGGGCCCCTCTTGTATAATATCATTCAGAGTAGATGCATCAAGGGGCTACTGAAATATTCCCCAGACTAGCTCAGAGACCCAGAGCTGGAAGGAACATTCTGACTTGGTCTGGCTATGCAGATGCATTCAGAGCCCGGAGAAAACAGGATGTGGGCTCCTGAGAATTGTAACGAGCCGAAAGCATTTGCTTCAGCATCTGGGCTTCTGGGTGAGGTTCATGCCTCTGTCACCCCATGTCCTTTCACTGTGACATAAATAGGGAGAATTCTTCCCACCTAATGGCAGAAATTCACTGACAGTTACTCCATGATTTTATAGCAGATGCATAATTTTGACTTTCAGTTCAAGTAGCCTCTGTCTGCTCTCTCTTGCTGTTGATTCTGTTTTCTCCAAAGAATCCTGCATCCTGTCTACCTAGGGAAAAAAATGTTCCTTCGAAACAAGACAAAAATTAAAAATCCAATGAATTGATGAACCTCTAGCCCCTGCTCACTCAGATTGTGTTGTGTGCCACATCTATGTGATTTTGAGTCTACAACGGAAAATAAAATTTTTGCACCAATATATTCAGGGCTTTGCTGATACCTTGACCCTCCCACCTGATCCAAATTAGGCCCCCTGCTGTATGCTCTCATGACACCCAGTACTTTCTTTTTATAGTACTTGGCACAATTTGGATGATTATTTGCTAACTGGCTCTCTCCTCTTCTGGATGTAAAATTCATAAAACCAACGAGGGTGTCTGTCTTGTTCAGCTTTCTTCCCAGCAGCCAGCACAATGTCTGGAACAGTAGACAGCCAAGAAATGCCTGGTTCAGACATTTATTCTGGTTTTTGTTTTAGGTCAGCATATCGCAGCATTGGATTAAGTGGGGGTGGTGCGGGCATCTGATCATTAGAAATTCTGATCAAAATAAGACTTCACACTTCTTTCATTGACTTATTGACATCAATTAAGTGCCAATTCTTTTGGAATTCCTGTTTTGCAATTTTCCTGGGAATGTGAATATGGGTGGAGAAAAGTTTTTAACTATTGTACAGTCAAACACATTGAGGAAGAAAATATACACTGCCTAACATTCACATCGTCTAGACATGCAACGGGTTTCAATATGTTATTGTCAAGTTAGTTCTTTAGGATTTCCTGAGAAAATGGAGAAGATTTGGGGTTCAGTTTGAATCTAGTAGAAGAGAGCATAGAGTGGGCTCTTCCAACCATACCTCTTAACTTCAACTTGAGTGCTACATGTAGCTTGGGTTTGATCTGGGGTAGAATCATTCATTAGGCAAATGGTGTGCAGGCGCTGGATTTAAGCCACACACATTGTACTACGGTTAGTGAAAGGATCAGGCTGGGAATTTCTTGACAGTGATTAGTGGAAATACATCACCTCTTTCTTGTATCATAATGTAATTTTTCCTCCTCCTCCTCCTCCTCCTCTGCCTCCTGGTCTTCCTCAGCCTGCTGCTTCGTCTTCTCCCTCTGCATTGATATTTTCTGGCTGCATAAGACAAATAGTAGAGAATATCCAAAATTTTTCTGAAATGCTCTACAATTCAGAGACTGGGCCAAATCAATTTTGGTCATTTTTGATCAGGATGGAGGAGGTTCAGTTTTCAAAAGCAGAAGGCATTAATAGGGCAAACCTACGTGGAGCCCTTTCAATTCCTTGTTAAATAGCCAGAAACAGGCAACAGGCAGTTACATCTTTCTTTTTTTTTGTTCGAGTGACTGCAACCACCATGCTAAACTAATTATATCATTTCCTAATTTATTTGGAATGTGTATTTGTAGAACTATCCATGTATACATATCTATCTATACTTTTAGGGAAAATGAAGTCAATAGTTACCAAAATTTTTTTTTAAGTCAAATAATTCCAAATGCAGCAGACCTTTTCCAAATGAATAGGAACCTGAGAAGGGTGGATTTGCGTGCTCCGAGGATCTGATTTTATAGCTCGCTTACTTCACTCACTCTACCTCCATCTCAGCACTGGGATCATACCTGATAAGGCGCTTGGGCAATTGGTTCTGGTTTCAGCTTAAGTCTTGCAGTCCTACTTTATTTATTTAGATTTTTTGTTGTTGTTGTTAAATATTACAGTCTTTGCTAATGCCAGCTTCCAAGATGGGCTTTATATTTTCCAGGTTTGCCGTCTTTCTTTTTCTGTGGTTTGTGGATTGATAGGGGAGTGTCATCCTGAAATAGGGACTGTTTTGTCTCACTGGCAAATACACTGATAAATGTAAATAGGGCTTACCACGAATCATTTGATCACAGGATCTTAAGGCACCTCAGAGGCATAACCAGTGTCTCCAACTGGCCCAGCCTGCAGTATTCTGCTAGCGTTTTGAGGTTCAAGACATTGAATAGATGAATTGATGGAAAGAGCTGCTCTAAAATGAGGTTGCTTTAGCATTTTATAAATAAGGATTTCTTTTTTGGATAGGAACCAAGACAGTCCTGCTGGTGTTGAATTTAGCCTCAGATAAGATTTTTTATTTAAAAAAATCCTAAGCCGTATTGGGTCCTTATTTTTTCTATATATTTGAAACCATGGGTGAATCAAAAACAATTTAATCCAAATTCCAATTCTTTGTACACATGTAGAACATATTCCACTTTCAAAGGGGGTTGGGCAGAATAGACCCTAAGAGCCTAGGTTCTCGTTTCTCTCTCTCTCTCTCTATTCTCTTTCCTCTCTTTTCCTTTATACCCCTACAAAAATGAGGAAGAAGGATAAAAAAGTTATTTGGCTAGAACAGATTGGAACTGAGTAAAGTTGAACAAACATGAGTCTTCCACAATGAAATGTAAATTTGTCTAAGCAATGATGCCAAATATGTTTTTTTTCTTTCCTTCTCAATGGTAGCAATAACAGAGAAGCATATTGGCCCAGTGATCAAGAGGGAACCTTGCCCAACTCCTGGTCTTAATGAAACGGAGCCTTAAAAAACAACAACAGCAAGCTTCTCGTGGACTGGCAGTGGTTCCGAGTCTCAATCAGAGCAAAGCTTCAGTTAACCTCTCCCCACCCTTCTCTCCCTCCTATTCCTACTTCTATTCTTATCCTTTCTCTTCTGTCCTCTTTCCTAGTCCATCCTCTATCCCTCTCCCCACTGCGCCATCAGCGTGTTCTGGGTGAAATTTTCCTGATATTTGTCAATGAGGTGGCCATTTTGACTTGAGAGTACATCAAATTTAAAGTATAAAGAATGGCACCCACGGGTCAAATCCACCTTGATGAGGTTACCACAGGGTTTCCTCACCTCAAAGGCAGTAGGCAAGGCACAGAGATTCTGCTTTCTCATTATTTGAGTTTGATCAACCTCCATCTAGGAGACAAGCTGCAAGTTTTGTTTTGAGTAAAATGAGGTTTTGCATCCTGATGAGATGCAATGGATCAAGGCACCTGGTGATACCCAGAAGTCTACACACCTGGCCTACATATCCCACTGCGGCCATGTGTTGGGTTTGCTAGTATCCACTGGGCCTGGCTAGGAGAAGACTCTATGGCTTGGGGGGTGGGAGTGAAATAGAGCAGGTATTTCTCTTGTTCCTGACAGTAGTTAGAAGGTCAGCAGTGAGATGAGTTTGAGGCCTCTGGTGATTTGATTCAGGAACAT
This sequence comes from Ceratotherium simum simum, assembly GCF_057802395.1. Lineage (NCBI taxonomy): Eukaryota > Metazoa > Chordata > Mammalia > Perissodactyla > Rhinocerotidae > Ceratotherium > Ceratotherium simum. Next base: position 53,145,962 of record NC_141915.1, on the reverse strand, counting down.
ACAACATTGACATCCAAAGGCAGCGACAGTGGTTTTCAAAGTTTCTGAAGTGGTAGATCCGTCAGCTGTGCTTCCTAAGCCCCAGAACACCAAAGTCTTGTGGGCTGGTGTAGAAGGATGTGGGTAGATGATGGAACAGAAATTAATACATTCATTGTAAATTGAACCAAAAGCCCTTGGATGTGAAATTCAAAGAATCTCAGGAAATAAAGCATCATTCTGGCTATCCTTATCTGCCTAGTGAGAATTTCATCCCAGTCATTACAGGTGGACAATTATTTAGTCTTCTTTAAACGCAGTTCTGAAAAAAATCTTGAGAAATAGTTTGAGCAATCTTTGGAAATTTCTCTTATATTTACCTTTTGAAGTATTGTTTTTCTTTTTTCTAACTGAAGCATCTCATGCTTTAACATATTTTTTCCTCTTGAAACTGGCTTATTACTGCTGATGAATTGGCCTTCCAAAATGTTAATTCAACCTTACCCCTGTTCTTTCCAGCCATCAGTCAAGCTGGGTTAGATTTTTCCAGTTGATAATTTCCAGTTCCAGTTTCATGGATCTAGTCTTCTCAACTTGTCATCACCTAAAATATTAGTTTCAAATTGAATAATAAAGATACATTGCATCTCTATCAAATGCAGATAAAATAGCATGACACCTAATATTTTTATAGCCCTGTACATGAAATGACTTTAGAGAACTTCCAAAAATATTCTTTTCCTCCAAAACATAGATGAGTCACCAGAGATCACCTGAGTCATCTTAATAAAGGGAATTATGTCTAGTTTTCTGGGTCTCTGTTTATCTATTGGATATGAATCTCTACTCGGAGAAATCTGTACCCAATCCCTATACTCCCCACCCAATAAGCAAAAGTTTCAAAAAAGAAGCCTTCTTTATACTGTATTAATTGTTCTTACTTTTCTACCCTGTCTTCTCTTCTGGGGCAGGGGGTGGAGTGAGGATTTGCTTGATAAGCTCTTAAATTGGGGGCAAACCTCCACTGAGAGTTTGCTCTTGTATGGTGCTGCCTCCGTTCTGGAAAGCCATTTGCAATGCTGGCTGAGAGTTACATGGTGGGGAGAGGGTTGTAGAAGGAAAGGACCCTGACAGGGTCTGTTCAAGAACAGCATTGACTAGTAGAGGAAGATGGCTGGGGCAGGACAACTAGGAAGAATTCACTAGCTTCTTGTAGCAAAAGCTATGGATTCAGCATAGTTGAATACATAGTATCATTTTATTTGAGATGCTGTGTAGTTGAATAGTTAGGAGACCAGCTTTGGAACTAGATTGCCTGGGTTCAAATTCCGGTAGTACTTAACAGCTGTGTGATCTTGGGCAAATTACTTAACTTCTCTATGCTTCAGTATCCTCATCTGTGAAAGAGGGTTAAACTCCTACCTTGCAAGATTTTGTGAGAATTAAATGTTCATATAGGGCCCGCCTGGTGGCTTAGAGGTTAAGTGCGCGTGCTCTGCTATGGGCGGCCCGGGTTCGGATCCCAGGCACGCACTGACGCACCGCTTCTCCGGCCATGCTGAGGCCACGTCCCACATACAGCAACTAGAAGGATGTGCAACTATGACATACAACTATGACATACAACTATCTACTGGGGCTTTGGGGGAAAAAAAAGGAGGAGGATTGGCAATAGATGTTAGCTCAGAGCCGGTCTTCCTCAGCAAAAAAAAGAGGAGGATTAGCATGGATGTTAGCTCAGGGCTGATCTTCCTCACACACAAAAAAAATGTTCATATAAATATATATTGGCCAATAGTGAGCATTCAATAGACGTTATCTACTCATGGTTGAATTGAACTTCTTGGTTCCCTCTCCAGGAGAGTAATTCATCCCAATTCAGCTAGCAACTTGCCAACTGTCAAAAATAACTATTGTATTAAACAGTCTGGTCTGAACTCGTACAACTGGAAGATCTCACCGACATTTAGTTCCTCAATTAACTTCAATTTGAACATTTTATATACAATAATGGGCCTTATGAGAATGAACGACTTGGGTGGTATTAGTAATGCATCTATCTGTTCATCCAATGAACATTGTAGGTTATCTACTCTATTTCCAGCCCTGGACCAGACCCCAAGGGGAAATAAAGATCAAAAAGACCAAAAGTGCCCATGAAGAAATCAAGGCATAAAAATGAGTGAGTGATGAATATCAATGGGAGAGTTGCCAGATAAAATTCAGGAAACCCAGTTATATTTGAATCTTAAATAAACAATGAGTAATTTTTTAGTAAAGTATATCCCAGATATTGGATATACTTTTGGCTGATCTGATGAGTCCTACTGTCCTCTTCCTCTCCTCTTTCATCTCTAAAGCCACCATGGGCATGTAAGACCAGGAATGCCAGATGGACTTATTAACTGGATCTCAGATAAGCTCTATTTCTCATGACAGGAGATGATGAATAAGTCAAGAACACTGTAAAGAAGTTCTCCAAATTCTAGACCAAAACTCTATATGCAACAGATGTTTTTTCCTGTCTACAAAATCTGCTATATATTACTCCCCTTACCCTCACAAAATTTCTAAACCAGCAGCACTTTCAATCAAAATGAAATATCTTCCTAAAATAAAACTATTTCTAAGTTCTCCACAAGTTCTCTAAGGAATCCACGGGGGATCTACATGGAGAGGAGCAGCAGGATGTGTAAAATACCTTGTAGGTCCACCCCTCATCTATTTACATACATGTACATAGATATATATGTATATACATATAAATTCATACATATACATATACACATATACATATATATGTATATGTATACATATATAAAATAGCGTTCATCCCTTGGAGAAACAATGACTGCTTGTTTACTTTTTAAGTGGTGTATGGTGATTAACTGGAACTTCCCTTGCTGCCTTGAAGGTCTTGCACCTGAGTGTGTATGTTCTTTTGGGATCTAACTGAATCCTCCCAGACTGGGTGGTTTCCTGTCTGGGCTGAACTCACAAAACAAGAGAGCTGCTGGAGCCGAAAATAGCACTTGGCCTGATGGCTTGGGCATTGACCAAACCTGGAAAAGTTCTGGATTTGGGGGGGGAGAACACCCCAACATCAACAAAGTGTTGAACGGATTGACTAATGATGTCACAATCCTAGGAAATGGGAGTTAGAATTTCTCTGCTGAGCTGCTTCTCTTATTTTACAAAGATTCCATGATTTAATTTCTTGTTTTATCTTGTGGTTCTTTCACCCCCCACACCCATCTCTGTCACCACTCACTGCCGGCAACTTTGGTGCTGTGACACTACTATAAAAAAAAGACCTGAATTGACAATTTCAGGAAATGCAATGACTGACATACAGTTGATGTTCAATAAATGTTTGTTGAATGAACTGTAGACTAAAGAGTTTACCTCTATTGCTACTCTGTGTTGGTTGAAGTTGGGTATTACGAGTGAGAAAAATACAATTAAACATCCTAAAACGAAGTGGGAAGAGTCTTACTTAATCCATGCCCCCAAAGAGGATGAGCTTTTGATAACATATGGCAAATCCATTTGATTTATTCTATTTCTCTAAGTGGCTTAACAAAGGGAAAGCCTTTCCCCATGAAGTGGTAAGTGGCCTTTATCCGTTATAAAAGTTCTTGTGCAATTCCCCTGCCCCAATATTCTTTCCCAAATGTTACATCATAAGAAATATCTAGGTTTTGCTACAATATGGGGTAGAACTGCCTTATACTTGTGTTGTAGGTCCTAATTAATTGTCACTTGTAAAGTAATTTGCGGTCTGGACAAGAGATTCCATTAGTATATTTTTTTCCCCCTTCAACAAAATTTTCCACTGAGTAATGACTAACCTTTTTATTTCAGTGGAGCCACTGGTAACTGGTGAAATGAGAAGCCAAGGCTCAGCAGCCTCCCTTTTGCTGCTATGGTCTTGAGTTATTTCCATTTCCTTTTTAGAAACATCAGGTTACATGATTTTTTTGTGTCTGCTGAGAAACTCTAGTTTCTCATTTCTTCTTTCGCCACTTGTGGGTTATTTTTTCTTGGCTGCAATTGAAACTTTTTCATACTAGGCTACACTGGAGGTGATCAAATATTTAAGAGAGAGAGAGAAGAGCAATAGCTTATTTTCAAATAGCAAAGCAAGTGACGGGTTGTAATTTGGGAACTTTTGATATAAGAGAGGAAATGATCATTGAATAGTGAGAGATCTTTAAGTATTCACACACTTATAACAATTTATCAACAACATTTTTTTTGCTATGTACTCATTTACATGAAGAATATGCAGATATCAGTGGACCCAAAGATAAGCTGAGTTTCAAAACGCTTGCTAATATAATAAAGACATAACGATAAGTGTTGCCAGGGATATGGAGAAACTGGAAGCCTCCTACATTGCTGGTGGGAAGGCAACATGGTGCAGCCATCTTGCAAAATATTTTGGCAGTTTCTTAAAGATAAATTTACCATATGGCTCACTAATTCCACTTTCGGGTATTTACCCAAGAGAAACGGAAACATACATCCATACAAAGACGTACATGTCAATGTTCAAAAAAGTCTTCTTCATAATGGCCAAAAAATGAAAGCATTCAGAATGTCCATCAGTTGATGAATAGATAAACAAAGTGTGGAGTATCCCATACAATGGACTACTATTTGGCATTAAAAAGGAACAAAGTACTGATACGTGTTACAAGATGGATGAATCTTTATTACGCTAAATGAAAGAAGTCATGTGTAAAAGACATGTACAGAATTATAAATATTATGTCATTCTATTCATATGAAATGTCAAGAAAGGGCCAAAGTATAAAGACAGAAAGTAGATTATTGGTTGCCTGCTGCTGTGCATGATTATTATTATTTCTATAACCCTGGACATAATCCTCTGTCAGAGTTTACCAGCCAGCAGGATTCAGTTACTAGATCTCTAACTTAATGAGATTCTTTGGGTTTCCATGTTTTTGACAGCTTTAGTGGGGCAACTCTTAATAACCCGACTTGCTTTGCATACCTAGAGCTTGAGGAGATTTGCCAAGTGGAATGGGAAAAAGAAAATGCCACTCTGGTATACAATTCCATAAAGAAGCAGACTTTATTATGATCTGATCAGCTTGGTCTTTTCCTGATGGACAGGTTGCTTGGGTGGTGTGCTCTTCTGTCTGCAGCCAGTGGATGCTCAACCTCTCGGGAATGGCAACTGGTAGCTTTTTCTAGGGGCTATTGGGCCACGCTATGTCAGCAGCTCCTGGCATTGGCCATTAGAGATATCCAGGAGATTTCTTCCTTTGGGGTAAATTTGTAGAAAATTGGGTCTATTAGGACAAGATTGCTTAAGCAATGCAGGACAAATTCCCTATTTATCTAGGAATTTGTGAAAAAGTATCAACTTCCTTCTTTACTTCATCTTTACTGTGTGAACTTGACCTCTGCTTTTAGCATCTTTGTGGTTATTGTATTTTATATATTACACCTAATAAGATAGCTGGGGAGTGACATAGTGTGACCCACGGGGACATGTTTGCTTTATTGACATGCTTTCACCATCACAATCTCTTGTGGGTGTTTACTGTTGTCACCATAGGACCTCCTGATGAATGGTCTGAATGTCTCTACTTCAGCAGGTGGGAGACAGTGAGAGGATAGAGAACCCTGTCCACAGTTATGACTCCTCACAGAAATGTGCATCTTGAGATCTTTTTCCTGGTCATTACATATGCTGTGTGTTCCTGGCTTTTGTTCTCGGTCCAATCCGAGTACCCCTTGAAATAGTCAATGGGACTTCCTTGAATTGAAGGAAGGTTTTAAAATATAATCTGAATTCATGGAGAACTTTGAGTTCTTCTAAGTTCAAATTCAGCCTTGCCTTAAGGCTGGTCATCATTTCATCTGCCCGGTCTTCTTACACATGAGGATACAGAAGTCTAAAGAGGACATGTGAGTTACCCCAATTCGCTTAGCAAATGCCTCATAGAACAGAGCCAGAACTTAAACTCCTTGGCCTAATCCAGTCCTCTTTTTCCTGAAAACACTGCCTCCTATTCTTAAAAGTTATTGCAGGGATTATTTTGTTTAATTTCAGAGCTTTGGGTATTCTTGTTTCTCAGAGATAGCTGCTTGATGACATTCTTCCTTAAGCATAAACTCCCAAGTGATCTGCTTTATTACCAGTAAACCAGTTCAATGCCCCTCAGTCTCACTGACGAACTGCATGTTCTTTTCAGCAACAGAAAATCAGGGTCACAGTTTTGTTCATAAATGCTAACTGAAGAATTTAATCAAGGATTGAATTTCTACATATAAGATCTTTAATCTGTACTGTAAAGATAGCCATCTTCTGGAAAATCAAGAGTTCTGTGTGATTCCAGGCTCATAGCATTCATTATTGTCAATCTCCTAACACTTGTTTCTAGAGTTCTCTCAACTAACGGTTTCTGAAGTTGGAATCCTGCGTTAGCTAATAGCATTTTACATTTTGACTGAAATACACAATTCTAGTGTTTTGGAAAGAACTTTAGAAATTCTGCAGTTGAAGTACACGTTGTCAAGGACATCATGTGTTTCCAAGTCAACAAGCATTGGACACAAAATAGACAGGTGCTAACTTAGAATAATTAGTTACAACATTGTTCAGGTAGAAAGTTTCCCTAAGTTTTAACCATACCCTATTTACTACAATGTGACCCTGTTTACACAAGATTGGTCCTCATTGGAAGCCACAAAGATACTCAGTTATTGCCAGCAGAATAAAGGCTTAGTTTAGTCTCATTTGCAAAAAGCAATTGAGAAGTAAATCTTTCCTCAGCTGGGAAATGACACTTAGGAGAGCAAATTTGGGAGAAAGGAAAATGGATAAGGAACTAAGTTGAGACGATTTCAAGGAGATTCTGTTGATTTCAAGTTGATTTGACAGGTGGTTCCAAGAGCAGGGAACAAAGGAGTCATGATAATTTTCATTATATACTCTGGTTTCTATGAGACTGTGTGCGGAGACATAATTCACTCAACAATTTTTGAAAGCCAATTAGGCCTGAAACTATGCTAGACTGCTCAGGAGTTACAAAAACGGATAAGACCAAGTGTCTGTCATGAAGGAACTCACAGTTCCTGGAGCAGGTTGTAAGGTTGGGAGATCTTGACGGTATGCACTTGCTGTGAGCTGGATTGTCTCCCCCCAAATTCACATATTGAGGTCCGAACCTCCAGTATGTTAGAATGTGACTGTATTTGGTGATAGGATCTTTAACAAGGTAATTAAGTTAAAGTGAGGTCTTTAGGGTGAGCCCTAATCCAATATGACTGGTATCCTTATAAGGAGATTTGCACACAGACATGCACAGAAGAAAGACCATGTGAAGACACAGAAGATGGCCATCTACAAGTCATGGTGAGAGACCTCCTAAGAAACCAATCTTGCCAACAGCTTGATCTCAGACTTCTAGCCTTCAAAATTGTGAGAAAATCAATTTCTGTTGTTTAAACCACCCAGTCTGTGTTACTTTGTTATGGCAGCCCCAGCTGACTAATATAGCACCCCAAGTAACTATAGTACAATGTAAATGTAAGAGCCATACTAGAGGCATAAATTGCATGCTGAGTTAAGAGGAAGGAAAGGTTATGTCCTTGCTTGAAAATGAGGAAGGGCTTCATGGAGGAAAACGCATTTGAACTGGAAAGACAAATAGGACATGAAATGAGAACATTTGGGGAGTGAGCATTCTCAGCAAAAGAAACAGGAGAAGGGAAGTTTATATAATTCTGTAGGATATTTGGTTTGGGGCAACTGAGGGCAATCCACATTAGCTGAAATGTGTTTATTAAAGTGGAAAACCTAGGGGCTGGTCCGGTGGTGCAAGCAGTTAAGTGCGCGCGCTCTGCTGCGGCAGCCCGGGGTTCGCCGGTTCGGATCCCGGGCCCACACTGACGCACCGCTTGTCAAGCCATGCTCTGGCGGCGTCCCATATAAAGTGGAGGAAGATGGGCATGGATGTTAGCCCAGGGCCAGCCTTCCTCAGCAAAAAGAGGAGGATTGGCAGATGTTACCTCAGGGCTGATCTTCCTCACACACACAAAAAAAGTGGAAAACCTAAAAAAAAGGAAGAGGAAGATGATACTGAGAAGGTAGCTTAGACTAGGTCATGTTTGGCCTTGGATTCTAGGCTAAAGAACTTGAAGCTAATGTAGTTGGTATGTGATATGTGTCCACAGGTTTATTTTCAATTACTTACTTAATTTAACAAATATTTTTTAAATGTCTACTTTGTGCCAGGCACTGTCCTAAATAAGCTTGGGACATTTTAATAAGCAAAACAGACTGACATCTCTGCCTTCATGAAACAGAGACAGGCAAGAGATCATAAACATAATGAATGATATATTTATTACGTCAATTTAATATATTACTTCAACCATGATTATATTAAGCATAATAGGCTTTATAGTACGTTGGAAGAAATAAATTCTATGGAAAAATGTGTAGCAACACCTGGAGTGTCAGGAATGCTGGGGGTGGAGGGGTGGGTTGTAATTTGAATAGAATAGTCAGAGCAGACCTCACTGAGAAGATGACATTTGAGCAAACCTTGGAGGAGAGGAAGCTAGCAATGATGTTATAGGGTAGAAGAACATTCCAGGCAGAGGGAATAGTCAATGCAAAAGTGGGAGCATATCTGTTGCACAATTGGACAGAGTTTGCGTGGGAGGGAATTACACAATTGTCCACTGACAAAATAAATGTATATTGATACTGTTATCAGAATGATGACACCATTTATGATGTTAATGCCTAAACTGCATTAATATTTACTTTTGAATGCTTTTAGATTATCTCAACATTTTGCCCTTAAAACAACCCTGTGAGGGTGGGAGGAGCAGATGGAATTATTCCTATTTTATAGATGGTGCAATGGAGTCCCAAGACTTTATGTGATTTGCCCACGGTCAAAATGCAAGGCTGGGGAGTCTCTTTCCCCAGAGTGGAACAACAGCTCTCTGTTGTCTGTGGGGCCTCCTCGGGTGGTTGGCGGGGTGATAAAGTTCTCAGACAAACAGTGGGAGGACTCCTATAAAAAAATAGTTCTGTGACATTAGGACTGCAGGAAATGCCACCCCCACCCCATTCCACGTGCTGCTTGAGGTTCACAAAACTGCTGACTCTCTCCTTAGGATCCCCAGGTTCCACTGCTGGCACCCCAAATGAGATTCTAACCTCCTGGTTTCCTGGTGTTGACTGGTGGTGGAAGGAATGAATGTGATTCTCTGATCCTTGAACCTTGGTGCTTTCTTGGGTTCGAGGCAAAAAATTATTTAGATGCCAAAGATGGTGCATCCTGTCCCTCTCCGAGTAAGGAACTTGCTCTCACCACATGATCCTCCCGCAATATCTAAGGAGGAAAGAGAGAATCTGCGGGAATGTGTAACCACAAACGAAAACCATCTAAAAACCTGGAGTGACACCGACAGACACACGTTCCCCTGGGGTAATTGCTACTCTGGTTTTTACATCAGGAAAGTCCACACCCACCTAACCACCTTCAGCAGCAGAGTTCTCCTAAAACCGGCAAACAGTATGATGTCTGCATTGGCCTTTCAGAGATTGGTCAGCATGAGCTGTTTCTACATCTGAAATAAGTAAAAGTTGAATTAGATCCCATGGACTTCAAAATAAACCACAGAACGTACACTGGCTTTTCTCGTGGTACAGCCCTACAGCTGTACCTATTGCCCCTTTACCGTAATTTAATTATTACTTGTAAGGATTCTTTGGTTAAAAGAAATAAAATAACTCCATTTCACTGGTTTCTGTAACTCCTTTAGCCAAGTTGGCTAGTGACAAAGACAAAAAAAAAAATGCATTGTATACTTGCTAACAACATGGTGAGAAAGGATCTTTCATTGTCTCCTTTATTTTTCGTGCCCAGCCTGGCTATTGGAATCAAGGGCATTGCCAAGCGTGTATAGTGCAGTTTTCTTATATGGTATGTGTAAAAAGAGAAACAAGGCAAATTCCTCCAACTTCTTTTTTATCTTCTTCACAAAGACAGGCCCAAATCCCTTAGTTCCGCTTTAACCATCTGCCTCATGACAAGTACGTGGATTCCCCAAATAACTGTGTCAAATCAGATTAAAATTTTAATTCCGCATTGGAAGATAGAGTTGGAATGCCTCTGGTGATCTTAGAGTCCTTCTCACTCTATTCTGAAGACAGCTCCTATGACCCTAATTCAAGGATCAGTGGCTGGATTAAAGATGGAAAACGGTTGTTGTAAAGGTGTCAACTGCTCAGAATGCTGCTGGCAACCGTATTCTGAGGTTGGAAATGGGTGCTTGTGAGGAATAATGTGCTTGTACTTGGCTAATGTATGGCCAATGGAGCCACCTCATTTGTGTTGTAATTGAGTCACATCCAGAAGAATGGGCTCCTCAGCCACCTTTCTTCTGCAAGTTTCCCTCATTAGCCCAGAGTGTGGGTGGCATTTGAATGGTGCAGGGCCACACTTCTCCTCTGTCTTAAAGCAACATGGTCATTGTTGAGCCTCCACCAGCAGGCTGTTGACCCTTTGTTGACAATTTACTCTCTCTCTACCTACCCACTCTCTCCCACTCGGCCTCCAAATTCTCACGATGACCTATCCAACCACCCACTCTCCTCCTTAACCTGCTCTCAGGATGTCTGGGAGAGTGGCCCAAGGACAGAGAGTGGGATGCAAATAAGGGGTGATATCAGAGGTGGAAAAGGGGTTACGGACTAAACAGGAAGAGATGTGTGGGCTACAAGAAGTTACTGTGTACTCTCTGCAACTCTTCAAGGCTTTCTGAAAACATCTGTCTGTCAAATTGCAAACTACATGATGGAAGCAGGAACACTGTGAGGGGGTTCTCAAGTATGCAGGCTAGGGCTGCCAGATTTAGTCCAGTTAATCCTGAATTTCAGATAAGCAACAATTTTTTTTTTGTTTAGTGTAAGTATGTCTCATGCAATATTTGGGATATATATTTTTTTCTAGTATATGTCCCATGTAATATGTGAAACATACTTATATCTAAAAAAAATTTGTTGCTTATTTCAAAAGCAAATTTAACTGGGCATCCTGTATTTTATTTAGTAGGCCTGATCCAGACCCTGTACTTAAAAAAAAGTACTTCCTTACTTTGAACCAAGAGAGAGAAGAAATTCTCCAGCTGTAATATTTCCTTCTCTTGGGGAGAAAGGACTATGTGAGAATGATTACAAATTCTGGCCCCCTCTGCTCCACACACATACATGTAGGCGAGTGTACAGTGTGTGCTGGCATTGCCTATCAATGAAAATACCTCAAATACTTTGTCCCATTTGGTATTAACTGCAGCTGTTTCGACTGCTCCCTTGTGTTCCACTTCATATAAAACAGTGGAAAAAGAAAATGCTCTTCATCCTATTTTGTCTAACACTGATTTTGTTTTCTTTTTCTGCAACTTTAGTAAGCGGTCAAAATCATTATCCATAAAAGTGTAAATCTGTTTAAACAGTTCTCATTTAAATTCATGGAAACATTTCACATTCAATTATGCAATCTTCTACCCATTTCTACTTCCCCTCCCCATGGTGGAAACTTTGGCTACCTTTTGGTGCTAATTGGGACCAAGGCATAGGTTTAATCCTTGTTTGGGCTATTTGGATTTCATGGGGAAATTTTTTGATCTGGGGCCACAGGGCAAAACCTGAATCCTGGTCAATCCTCTTGGAAACTCATCAGAGCAAGAGTGTGCGTGACTCAGTGCATTGGCTCTGCTGGAAAGCAGCTGAAAATCAAACTTGTACTCATGGCGTTGGTGGTGGAAGGGACCAGACACACAGGCAAGAATGGCACATATTCTTGACCCAACTGGCTTGGCATCATGTGCTCCCCACCAGGCAGGGTAGAAAATGTGCCCTAGTCCCCAAAGCTGCCCCTGGGAATATCCTCAGGCTTGGCCCCCAATCCCTTACATTGTGTCTCACCTTTTTTTTTTTTTTGAGGTATTTAATTTTATTTATTTATTTATTTTCCCCCAAAGCCCCAGTAGATAGTTGTATGGCATAGCTGCACATCCTGCTAGTTGCTGTATGTGGGACGCGGCCTCAGCATGGCTGGAGAAGTGGTGCGTCGGTTCATGCCCGGGATCCGAACCCGGGCCGCCAGCAGTGGAGCTCGAGCACTTAACCGCTAAGCCACGGGGCCGGCCCTATGTCTCACCTTTGATTAGGAACTTATTCTTGAATCTGATGACTTGATGCTTTGAGTCTTACCTTGTTCCTTAGTCTAGGTTGGGGTCATTCACTCATTCACACAATAATTTATTGCAACAACTATTTATTTAGTATCTCCTATGTCTAGACCCAGATGATGCCTCAACAAATGAAACAGACACAGTTGATACAGTCAGGAACCTCACATTTAAAGGAAAGAGACGAACAACGAATATAGGAGCCCACACAAATACCCAGCAGGTAGGGGTTAAATGCCATAAAGGAACGTTAAGTCAGAGTAAGGATAGTATAGCGGAAGGACAGGGTGCTGTCTGGGAAGGAATACAGTGCCTGGGTTAAGTGCCTAGGTTTGAATCCTATCTCAACATCCACGAATGTGTGACCTTTGCAGAGTTGTTTAACCAGTCTGTGCCTTTGTTACCACATCTATAAAATGGGGCTAATGATGCCACCTTATTGGTTTCTTGTGAGATTTAACAAGTAAATATTTGTCAAGAAGTTAGAATCGAGCCTGGCTCTGTGAGTGTCGGCTCTTCCTGGTTCCCTCTGTCCTGACGCCACCCCTTTGCTGACTGTGGCTACGGAGTCTCAGCCCCACTTCCCACAGAATCCTAACATATCTGGAAACGATTGGTTCTTTTCTGAAACGAAATTCATTTTAGATGCCTAGTGAAGAAGAAATTATTTCTAAGATGTCACCCCACACCAATGGTATGGGGAAGACAGGATTTAACTTTGAAGATCCTCTTTCACACGTAATTTGGGAAGTAACAGGAGAGATTGAAAATTTTTTGTGAAGTAACTTTTTACATATGATGCTGTTATACTAAACCATGTAAAATTGTTGATATTTATTGTTGACCTCTAAACTCAGCAATTTCATATGGTTGAACTTATTAAACAAGCAGATATTAGGTTGGATTTCTTATTTTTTACCCAACTTAACATCTCACAGCATCAACTTGATTTATCATTTACCCCTTTTTAATAAATAAGTGCCCACTGACCCTTCCCAGTGCTCCACGCCATGGCTCACAAGTGAAGTGAGGTTCAGCTGTTTTTGTGAAGTCACTTTTTAAAAATTCTCTAAGTTTGCATGATGTATTTTTCTCAATACAGTTATTTTTCACCTTTAAGTTACACTTAACTTTCATCAGGCAGCCATTAATTTATCTCCAAGTACAGGTTAAACTACCAGAAATAAAATATGACTAATATCATTGACCATAGGGAGAAAGATTAGTATATAATTTTTTCTATCTCATAAAGAACATGTTTACATACATAGACACACACAACATACATATAGATATATAGATAGATAGATAATAGATAAGAGTTTTGTTTTCTTAGAACATTTTTAACTTCTATCTCTAACTTTATTCTCCTAATATTTAATACTTCTTTTATTTCTTGTAAGCTTTTAAAATCTTTCATAATTAAGGAAAGTTATGCTAATCTGGAATCAACGATTTAAGCAAAATGATTGAGAAAGTGTGAAACATGTTTTCTACATATGCTTACATACATCTAGAGACTTAATTAATATTTCTTTGCTTAACACCATTTCAGTCTTTGTGTTTATGTGAGAGTGTGAGAGAAACACACTCCAGTGAAAACTTCTGAAAACTTCTATCCCAGATCAATTGTCTCTAGCTCTTGGTCTCTCTGGTTCTGGGTCTCTCTGGATTTCTTTCTCTTTGTGATTGTTTCTCTGGCTTCCTTGCCCTCCTCAAATTCCTGACCAGAAAACTCAAAAGGTTAGAGACCTGTGGATGGGCAGTTGATATGTGAGCATCTCTGAGTCAGAGGGGCAGGAAGTGTGACCAAACCATTTATGAACCATGTGTTTTCCATCTCAGGGGTTAGATGGGTTACCTACCAGTCCCTAATTAGTGAGTGTGAAACATCTTTGTTACCTCAGGCTGGTGAACTAAAGATAAGACTTTCTTCATCCTAGTGATTGATCGAGACAAGTGGGTCCAGAGGAACAAGCATAGCTTGGGGAGAGGCGACAGCTAGAGTGGAATGTTCCTCTGAAGGTCACACAAATATTTCTGTATCTTGAAACAGTGTATCTCACTAAAACAGAGCCAGATCTGAGACTGAAAATGCCACAGAACTAGCTACTGTTTCAACCAAGTCCACACTTCTAAAACCGAACAATTTTTTAAAAATTAATCTTAAATTGGAGATGATAAGAATTTATTTTCTTTAGAAGGATTTTTCTCCTGTTGGGCATTTTAGATCTTCATTAAAAAGAAATTATAGAAATTCTTAAGAAAACCTATCCTTATATATTTTAAATAGCTATTTGATTTTTTAAAAAACTCATTCGGCAGGTATTTATTGCATTCTTATTGTGGGCATTGAAAAGGTGCTTTCCCTCTAGGCGGTGTCATCACTGGGTTTTCTTTCTATGTTGTTTGGTTGGTTTAAATCTGTACATCTATATCTCATTTACAACAATAAATGTGCTCCTGAAAAAATTATGTGTAAATTGAACTTTTATAAACTGAGTCCACTTAGAGTAATAATTAGTAATCCCCCCCATTTGTTTTATGTGTTCTTGGATTATCATTTATTGAGTTAATGATCTATATACCGAATAGTTAAAGGTCTCTCTTGAGTAGGGTTTCTCAACCTCAGCACTACTGATATTTTGGACTGAATAATTCTTTATTATGAGGGGCTGTCCTGTGACTTTAGGATGTTTAGCAGCATTCCTGGGCTCTACCATCTGGACACTAGTAGCAACCTCCTGCCCCAGTTGTGACAATCAAAAATGTCTCCAAATATTGCCAAATGTCCCCTGGAAGGCAAAATCTCCCCCAAATGAGAATCAAAACTATAGAATAAAGGGTATGAATTTAAAAAATAATAACAGTAGGTAGGGGAAATATTCTTTTAGTGTCTCAATTAGAAAAATAACTCTCCATTAGCAAAATAGGTCTTCATTGCATTTAAATAACTATATACACATATTTCCCCAGTAACCAAGTTCAATGATAATGAAAGTGGTCTCTATTATGATTGGACAGCATCACTCTTCAATTTCAAAGATTTTTAGTAGTTGTTCTAACAAATTACAGCAATCAGTCTGGAATGTTTGTCCAATAAAAATAAAAAAGTCTCTACATATGTCATCAATTTTATCACTCATATAGTCACAGCCCAACTCTAAGAAATAATTAATTTTTTAGTTCCTTACCCTGCAACTTTCTGAACTGCTTGGAAAGCGGATTTACACTGAATGAGAGCTGGTGGCAAGGGCACGGTGCATAGTTTCATTCTCTCCCATGTCTTCCAGCATTTGACCTTTCACAACCAGAACTTCCTGGTCCCTCCTATGAAAATAAAATTCCTTCCTAGGGTTTATTGGAAATTCATTTGATGAGTCAGAAAACTCATTGAAATATACTTTTACAACTATAGAGAACCTAGAAGACAACTGTGTAGCTTACTAAAACCTAGTAATTGCCTGCATTTTAAATAGTCTTTAATTATTGGAGAACTACCACAAATGTTTCTCCTAAACTAATACTCCATTATTATAAGACACCTGGTAATGAAAGTTTTAATGTGTTTACTAAAGCTGGTCAACAGTGAAGGTTAACTCAGTAGTACCCAGCTTGATGGAGCTAATGGCAGAAGACCAGTTAATAAAACCAACACATTCCAATTGTTTGATATAAGAGGTTGTTGGGAGTGTGACTTTTTTTTAAGGCCATTTAATTACATACCCTGATGTCTTCACTCAGCCATTCTCTAAAATATATTTTCCCAATTTCAGCCTATACCCCTTTTCTACTCTCAATTAGCTATTGCACTGGGCCTTTGCTTCCAAGCCCCATAAGTAATAGTAACTTAATTTTCCAAGCCATAAATCAGGTAGACTTATGCTCCACAGCACATGTTCCATTTGTTTTTAATCAGGGGCAGCCTGGTACTCAGAGGTCGGAAGCTTTAATTCAGAGGGCTCCTATGCCTTTTGGAGGGAGAAATCTTTTGACTTTCTGGAATTCCCTGTGTGAATGTTTAAGTATCCTTTTGGCAACGTTAGAATACATATAGTATCTTGTATAGAATCCTTCTTTAATTCACTGACCTATACATACTTCCTTCTGCTTCAGTTCTAAGCTTAAAAGAAAAATTTAACAACATTCCTATACTCATGTATTCTCCTGATTTTTAATGTCCAACTTTCAGAAGAAATGTGTTGCAGGGAAAGGGGATACAGGAAAGGGAGTTGATAGGTGTTAGATTTCTAGAAACCATTTCAATGAAATACTTCTAATAAGTAGTAATATCATTGGGATAATTTAGCTTCAATATTGTTTTCAGAAAGAAGAAAGAATCACATAAAATCTGTTGAAGTTTACAATGACCCAGTGTTCCCAGCACATCATCTTACAAATCTTAGAGATACTTTCTATAACCTCCTCATTTCATGCATGAGGAAAGAGGAAAAGGATGCACAGGGAAGGTTTTAACCCAGATAGTATCACAGCCTATTAGTGCAAAACTAGAATCAGAACTCAGTCATTCTATGTCCTTTGACATTGGATATAAAATAAAGCCCAATAAGTATTTAGTCATTCAGATGTCTTATCCATCTAACATAAAATATCCAAATATTTAGAAGTTTCCTAATTATTTATCAAACTTTACTGTTTCATCTAGATATATTGTATTAAAATTTTAGAACATTAAGAATCCAGAGAAAAATCCTAAAAGCTATCAGAGTAGAAATAAAGATTATCGACAACATATGGAGAATCATATTGACGTGAGAGTTCTCATCAACATCGGATGTAAGAATACAGTGAGCATTTTAAATGCTGGAGGAAATTTAAATTTTTAAATGCTGGAGGAAAATTTCTTGTAGCCTATAATTCTGTACCCAGTGCTATTATTCAAGTATGAGTTTGAAAGGAAGATAGTTTTCTACATATGAGTGATAAAACAGTTAAACTCCTGTAAACATTCTGAAAGAATTACGAGAAGATATATACCAGCCACAAGATACATGAATCCAGGAGGAAATAATGAGGTATAAGAATCAAAGTTGAGCAACGATAGGAAAACTTCATGCTGAGTTTAATAAACATTCATTGCAAAAAACGAAATATCTGGAACTAAATTTCTACCATGTATCAATGAGGAATTTAGTGTAGGTGGAATGGGAGGATAGAAGAGACGAAAGAAAGAAAACTATGTGTGTCTAGTATTGGTGAGGATATATAAAAGTAGCTATGTTTGTTAACCAATTTGTAGGGCAACTTTGTAGAATTCATTAACATGTAAAATGTGCATTTCCTATGACCTAGTGATTCTTCTTCTTAGGTGTTACCCTGAAGAAAAACATGTATATGTGCACAAGGATGCATGTCCGCCCACGATTTCATAACAGCAATTGCTCCTACTAGTGAAAAAAAAAAAAATTAGCTATCCTCCCTGGCTAAACATCTTTCAGCCAAGGAGGATAGCTAAAAAAATCTGGGATATATCTGGTCTTTGGAACCCAAAGAAGTGAAAAAGAAAAACAAACTAACAAACACAGACAAGCCTGACTCAAAAAGACCTTCAGGGCATATTTTTCAATAAAAAATGCAAATTGCACATATACATCCAAAGAAAATATCAAGTATTGGATTATATGTGTATTTGTATATTAGATTTTTAGTGATTGTGCCTTTCTACATATGTATGTAAATGCACAGAATTACGTGTGAATTAGCCACTGTTTTACATTATCCATGCCACGTGTGTTCTCTGTTAGGATCATTGAATGAGTTATTTGTTCATTTATTTATCATTTCTTATCAGATATTTATCAAATATTTGTTGAACACCTTTTATAAGCCATGTCTTATACTAAGACCTAAAAATGTGGTCTATGCTGTCCTTGACCTTATTTTACATCACAGGAGCCAAACTACTGACTGAAGATGTCAATAGTTTACAACAGGATGCACATTATAAAAGAGGGAAGCATAAAAGAAGATAAAACCAGAGTAGAGGGAGAAGTAGCTCTATCTGAAGGGCTTTGGAAGACCCTGCAGAGCAAATGACTGAATGGGTTGGTCCTTGAAGGAGTAGCACTTTGCCAATACAAGAAATGGAAGAAGAACATTCCAGAAGGAGTAGTAAAATATACAGTGTAATATTGGCATGAATGTACACAGCATGGGTGGGGAAATGTAAATATTTTGCACTTTACACTATAGAGAAGAGAGTGCCACTAAAGACAAGGAACATAATTAGATGTTTGTTTTCAGAAAGATAACTGGATAATTTGGCAAACAGAGATATTAGAGGAAAGTAGAACAATAGCAAATATTTTACAAGAATCCAAGTGAGAAATAATGAAAAGGTCATGGAGAGGAGGGAATTGATGTGATAGGTACTTCAGAATTTTCAGGATGAACTCGAAAAAATGTTGTCATCTAATTTGGGGGCAGTTTTCAAGTTATTTCTTGATTTTGTTTTTTGTTTCTACTCCATCATTTTTTCTTTTTGTTCCAGTTTCCTGGAGGTTGTGGAATCCAATAGATTGAAGAAATAATGGATAAGGGGTGGCCCAGAAGCCTCTTCTTGGTGACTAATGGTTCCACTGGCCTTTGTCTGAAGGAGGCAGTTGCAGATACTGGCAATAGGGGCGGATGATGCACATGATGGGTAACTGCCAGCTCGAGGAAGACTCCCTTCCAGATGTCCTGGGAGCACAGTGGTCTCTAATCCTGGCTCGAATGGCCTCGAGGGAATATACTCCCACGAACAGATGCCTTCAGCCACAGGATGGGGACTCCTGTAATTGGTTACGTTTGGCATCCAAAGTCTCACCACAAGTTGGCAGAGGCTGGTCACACACAGAGAAAGACGTGTCTGTGGGCATGACTCTCTCCAAAGCCATGGTCTCAAAGCGGGTGGTGGCAGCTCAGGGTGGAGGGACGGTGTGAGAGCGCTGGAGTCACCAGCAGGGAGCCTTGAAAGGAGCTGAGGTTTGGTTTATATTAACACCCCTGGCTTTGGCTACTTTGGCTACTTTGCTAAACCTCAGAAGGGTGAATTATAAGGCTGGAAATGTTACAAGAAGAGACCTCCTGGGGACACAGCTTCCCATGCCTGGCCCGGACACGTGGACCTTGATCTTTATGTTCTGAATCTCCTTTCTGTAGTCCCAATTTCTGGTCTACATTGTGCCAGAACAAGAAGAAAAACATAAAAATAAGGCTATTCTTTATTAATGCCTCGAGAATCAGCTAAATCTCTTATACCCTCTTAATAAAATTAAAAAGAAAAAAAGTAACTTATAAAAGAAAAGTCAGTTATTGGTGTTGTGTGTTTTGTTTTTTTATCCCAATAACCTCACTCCCACTGGCTGTCATCCTCTGTAGGGGAGGAGAGGGCAATTCCTTTTTTTTTTTTTAAATAATTTTATTTATTTATTTATTTATTTATTTATTTCCCCAAAGCCCCAGTAGATAGTCATATGTCATAGTTGCACATCCTTCTAGTTGCTGTATGTGGGACGCGGCCTCAGCATGGCCCGAGAAGCAGTGCGTCAGTGCGCGCCCGGAATCTGAACCCCGGGCTCCCAGCAGCAGAGCGTGAGCACTTAACCGCTAAGCCACGGGGCCAGCTGGAGAGGCCAATTCTTAACGCAAAAGGCAGACCCATATGTCTGAGTCTGTGTAATGTCTCTACACGGACATGTTTGCTGTGAACATGGGTTTATGTCAACATATTACCTCCACACTAGGGATGATTCCAGGACTGAGCTGAGAGCAGGGAGACACAGCTGACTGGGCACTAATCCCACTCACTTAGAATTCATTTTTCTGCTGCTTCCTTGATCTTCTACATTCAAACACACTAACACTACTTACTTAATTCTTTCCTTTCTTTCTCCTCCTCACTACTTCTACTTTTTGCCCTCCTGTCTCTTGCTTTCTTTGACTTTCCTCCTTTTTCTCTTCCCTGTTTTCTCCTGTCCCAGACTGATTGTAGACATTGAAAGAGTAAGGATTAGTTGACTAGTTCATTGAGTTCCTGTGTTTACCACTGTGAGGATTTTAAAGAGAATATGAGAGTGAAAGAGAATGTGTGTGAGTATGTGTGTCCATGTGAGAGAGAGAACATAGGAGAGTGAGTGCTTGTGAGTGATGTTAAGTGACAAGCAAAATATCCTATTAGAAATAAAACAAAACAAAACACAAACAAACTTGACTATGGACAGTTCTGCCTTTTGAGGGTACTCATATAATTCGTACTGGGGAGATGGCATTTCATATTTTTTTCTACTTACAAAGCCTGGTGGGGAAGCCTGGTATGCCAAAGAATTTGATCATGAGAGAAAGTAAAACCATCTTTGTTTCCTGGAGTAACCTTGATGAGTTTTGGGATAGGCTAAGGTGGGCCAGAAGCCTTTGAAGTAGTGGGCGAGGGCTGCACTATTTTGTATAATAAACAAATCAGCATGAGGAGGAGGAAACTGGAGGTTTGCCAAGAGAGAAAGAAGGAAGTAAAAAATAGGGCCGTGGGCTGAAGCACAAGACAGAGACAGCCAGTGAGAATTTCCCGATAGGGAATCAGCCAACGGAATTTTAATTTTCAATTGGTTACTGTGATATCTTGCAATGAAACTACCTTGTTTCATTGTTTAACTTCAAACTTGTTTAACTTCAAACTTCCTTATGATTATATTGATTATGTTGATTATACACAACTGGGTTAGGATAACGGTATTTGGGAAAAGTCAAGGCAAGGGGGGTGTGTTTTCAAGGTTTATATTGGGCAGGGAGAAGAGAACGCTCGTGTGAGACGTAAATGAAATCACAGAAAATTCAGCAACAGCAGGAACTTGAAGAAAGAAGCGACTACGAGAAATATAAGCTCCTCTAGAAAACCCACCTATCATAGGAGAGAAGTCCTCACCTCTCTCATAAGATAGATGATCAAGGCAATTTATGTAGATTTTCATTGAAAAGGTGCCCTCACAAAGCTGAAGGACTTGGGAGATCTTGGAGTGTAAGGCATAAGTTACACACACACATACACACACATGCCCTCTCACTAGCTGGCCTATCTGATATTGCTGTGGAGCCTTGTTAACTGTTGTCAAATAAATTAATTCCTGCTGGTACTCAACCAGAAATGCTGGTCTACACGGAGTTGCAGATTTGAGAGGGAAGTTCAATGGAACATTAAAGGCGAGTGATAGAGGCTGCCCGCTCTGACTTCAGATTAAGGCTTGTATTGGACTGCACTGAATGTTTTCTCTGTCCCTGGAATCAGTTGGATTCCCATGGCTGTTCTCGCTGTTTTGGAGTCCATGTTTTGATGAGTAAATTGAACTAGAATATCCCTCCAATAATACTCTCCAAACGTTGTAAAATTCATCTAACCATTTTTGGTACTTGACAAACAGGAAGCAAAAGGTTAAATTGTTTATCTGGATTTCCTTATATAAGTTTCTCCAATAATAGAAAAAAAGTGAATGAGAATTTGGTAAAGATAAGCCACTCTCAGATTTCTCTGCCCACTTCTAAGTTCCTAACTTCTCACATCCCTGCATCTTACAGGACGGTGAAGTTTGTGTTTGCTGTATTGACCCGAAAGAGGAGTGACCACATACATCTTTGTCTTCCTTTTGTCCTGTGGTCAATGGCATTGTTCTATCACCTCTTCCTAGAAAGTACTCATATTTCTACAGTGTTTGACATGGAAAAGTGAAGAGAAAACAGCAAAAGTTTCATGTTTATCATGACCCGTAAGGAGATGGGAGTGAGCTGAGCGTTCCACAAGGTCCTGAATGGATGAAAAGGACCTAAAACATATGGAAAATATGGAGAATAGGGTATAAGTAATAAAAATAAAAATAAAATAAATAAAATAAATTGGGAATGCCAGTTTCTGGTAATGATTTGTTTTCACAGTAACTGAGAACTCCCTTAAACCTGCGATTAATCACACATTTATGGTGAGGGTAAGCTGGGGGAATTAGGGGCTCGCTGGGACTCGGGTTATTAGTGCAGCTGCTTTTCATTGATGAGCTCTGAGTTCAAATCTCAACCAATGTTACAAATGAAAATGTCATTTTGAAAGTTAATTAGCTCCGTGCAATAAATACTGGCTACTTGATTGATGTACCTAAAAAATCACTACCCAGAAAAAAATTATATATATGGCCCGTTAGGAGAGTCAAGCCAGTCAAAAAGTCAGACGTTATTTAAACAATTTGCTTTTCTTAATAGTCCAACCACCTGCAAGTAAATAGAATTTATTAAAAGAAGGGGGAGTTTCTAGAAGTCAGAGCATGTGAAAGAATGTCTGAATGTATTAAGGACCGTAGAATTTTAGGGCCAGAAAAAAATTTTTTAAAGCCATCTAATCTAATCCTTGTTTTTTTATATAAGAGGGAATAGAAACTTGGGAGGCTAAGAGACTTGCTTAAGTCACACAGTTAACTAGTGAGGGAGGCAGGGCTGGATTCCAGGTGTGCGGGCCGTTACATATGTTCTCTGAATTATTCCCATGGACCTTCGCTTGGTTCTCCCCTCACCGTTCTGACACTTACCTTCTCACCATGGCTCATCCCCAGGGCCTTTTCTTTGGTGTGTTCTGTGCTTCAGAAGGTTCTGTCTTGGAGAAAACTCAAAACTTACTTTCTCCACCCTTTTTTTTTTTTCTTAGCGAAATGCTTCTATCAGTGCAGTCATCCCTGCTCTCACAGGTAGAGAAAAATCAGCAATACACACAACTGTGATCCCTTTACACTAGATGTCCTAAAATCAAACTCAGAGCAAATCTGGCTGAAATTAGAGATGTGTGAGGTATTACGTTTAGTAAGAGAGCTGACAGCTGTTCCACCTAAATCAATATTCTGTAAAGAGTCCTGTCTGGGCCAGGGAGACACAAGTAAGTCATGGAGAAGTTCTACGTCACTTTGTCTACGTGTTTACAAGTTAAGCTGCTCCTGGTCTTGAAATAATGCCTTTTATGTGGCATTTCATACAACAGCAATGTGACTTTACTAAGACTGTTAAAGGGAATTCTTGTGAGAGCTCGGGGAGAAAAGAAGAGAGCTGTGGAGGAAGCTTCTATTGTCTTAGAGAGTGCATACATTGTCAGAACAGAATATTGGTAGAAATATGGAAGTTAAAGGCCATTACGGTGAGATCTGAAATGGAAATGAGGAATATGTTATTTGAAAAGGCAGGAAAGACAATCCTTATTATAAAGAGGAAAGAACTTGGCTGAATTGCGATCTAGTGTTCTGTGGAGGGTAGAACTTGCAAGTGATGAAACTGGATAGGTAGCTGAAGAGATTGCTAAGCAAAGTGTTGAAGGTATGGCTTGATCTCTCCTTACCCCTTATGGTGAAATGTGAGAGGAAAGAGATAAATTAAAGGTATTGTTAAGCAAAAACGATCCAGAACTTGAAGATCTGGAAAATTCTCAGCCTGTCCATACTGCAAAAGATGAGGAAACATGGTCTGAAGAGAACACTACATCTCCTTTCTGGAGACTTTGGGGTAGAATCTGTTTCCTTGCTCATTCGGGTCGTTGGGAGAATTCAGTTCCTTGTGGTTGTAAGACTGAGTCCCTGTTTTCTCACTGGTTGCCAGCTGAAGGCCCTTCTCTGCTTCTAGAGGCCACCCTCATTCAGCTCTCTGCTGCCTTCCCTGTGTTCAATTCCAGCAGTGGTGGATAGAGTCTTTCTCAGGCTTGGAATCTTTCTTGTCTTTTCTTTCATCATCTCATCTATCTGACCGACATTTCTGTTTTCTTCTTCCACTTTTAAGGACTCATGTGATTAGATTGGGCCTACCCAAATAATGCAGGATAATGTCCCTATTTTAAGGTTCATCGCCTTAATTTCATTTGCTAAATTCCTTTTTCCATATAATGCAACACATTCACAGGTTTCAGATATGAGGGTAAGGACATTTTTGGGAGCTATCATTCTGCCTACCACAGAGATGAATATCCATTAAAATTTTACTTTTTATGTTTACTAATTATTTATAAAATATTTAATATTGCATGTAATTATGCTCAGTTATATACTACTAATAAGTAAACACAACTCAATCCAGAAATAATTTATGGTCACAGGAAATAAAGTAGGTTTTAAAATTTCAAATTTAATTTTGTTGTAGATAAGCATCGAAAGATGATCAATGAAACTGTATAAGTATAAAATATAATACATTAAGATAAAAATATATGAAGGAAGATGAATAAAAATATAAATTCAAAGAGAAAAAAACCTAAGTATAGTTTCCAAATCTTGAAGAAGAGTCTGTTAAGTTTTTCTAAATGAAGGATGGTGGATTTCAAGTAATTCTTGGATTTAGATTACATTGAGAAAATATAAAACAGTGATATAGTTTTAGTTTTTGATGTCAATATTTACAATATCACAACTCTTTGAAGTTAAGAATAAATAACATTAATTTAAAATATGCAAGTGTTTGTAATTTTAGAAAACTATTTTACTGGTAAATGAGCAAAGAATTGCAAAATTACTGCTTTAGAGTACATATTTCATTTTACCTTAACTAAAAAGAAAACTTTAATTAAAACTTCAAAGCTAAGATATTTTGCCTGTCTGATGGGCAAATAATACGTAATGTTGATTCAGTTTATATTTCTTCTTTGTTAATTGCCTGATCATATGCTTTATCTACTTTTCAATCAGCTTGTTTGCCTTGTTTAATTGTAGATGCTCTTTATATATTTATTTTCATGTTACATGTTATATTTTCCCCATGTGTCCTTGTTTTCTTTCTTTCTTTTTTTTTTGTGAGGAAGATCAGCCCTATGCTAACATCTGCCAATCCTCCTCTCTTTTTCTGCTGAGGAAGACCGGCCCTGGACTAACATCCATGCCCATCTTCCTCCACTTTATATGGGGAGCCACCACAGCATGGCTTGCCAAGCGGTGCGTCAGTGCGTGCCTGGGATCCAAACTGGCGAACCCCGGGCCGCCGCAGTGGAGAGCGTGCACCTAACCACTTGTGCGCCCGGCCGGCTCCCCATGTGTCCTTGTTTTAAAACTTCGTTTTTAGTTTTAAAATTTTTAAAAATTTCAATGCATTCAAATACATCTATATTACCTTTGATAGCTTTTGCTTTTTGTTTCTAGTTTACAAAGAATTTTCTTATCTTAAGGTAATATTTTAACACTTTTTTATGTTTAACCATTTAATCCTTTTACATTTATAGGTTCAGATTATGAGAAGGATCTAAATTCATTCTCTATCACTTATGACTAGACAGTTACCACAACCATTTATTCAGTAATCAATCTTTTCACCACTGTTGCAAATGCTTCAAATAGCATGTACATATTGATTCTCAAATGTATTTCTGGTCCAAGTTTCTTTCCAGAGGTCCAGGCCTTATAGCCAAATATCTCTTAAATGTCCCCTCCTAGAGGTTTCCAGACACTTTGGAATAAATGTGTCTAAACACCACTGATCATAATGCTAAAGAACACCTACTAAGTGGTAGTCATGTTAGCAGACATTCTGCTAAACATTAGAGAGATAATGTCAGATAATCCTTACAAGGTGGATCCTGTTACTGTCATCTCTATTTTATAAATGAAGAAACCAAAAATCATGAAAGTTAAAATGTTTATGCACAGGGAGCAAGATGGGTTTGAACCTGGGCAGCTGCGCCAAGGGTTCATCCTCCCAACTAAGGTGCTGTATTGACCTTTCCCTGGGAACCTGCTCCTCCCCCAGAGCCACCCCGGGGGTCATTCTCTCAGACAATGGCACTACTATCCAACCAGCCTAAACAATGGCCAAGTATTGCAAACTTTACCTCCCAAATATCTCTCAATCTCTTTATTTCTCTCAATTTCTTCTACTCAAAACCTTGGGTTGCTTCTCAATGTCCTCAGGATACAATCCTAATCCCTATTGGAACCTCACTCTGGTCTGTGGAGCTAGCCTCTTCCTTTCTCTCTTAGGCAACTTTCCTTCTCACTTTCTAAACTCTAACCCTTTTTCTTTTATTTAGAACGATTTTACCCGCTATGGATTTAAATAATCCCTACACATCCTTTGGATCAATATACCCTAACATACCAGATTAGTTTACATCCTCTCTCACATGTGGCCACAGCACCCTGTACTTCTGCCATGATTAATATAAATTAACGACTATGTTAAATAAATGAATGCCTTCTAAAATCAACAGGACATATCTTTGGTATATTGATTCAGAAGAGAGAAAACTAGGTGAATAAAACACAGATTGCCAATAATATTACTTTTTTCACTCAATTGTTATTGTCAATATATACAGGATGATTATTAACTCTGTATATTTATTTAAAACTCTATTTTCCCCCAAATCTTTTATTGTTTCAATTTTTTTAAATTGTGAGTCATTTTTATGTAATCATGTCATTCACAATAATCATATTTTGTCTCCTCCTTTTAAATATTTATACCTTTTATTGGGTTTCTCCTGAACTTCCAGGAGGATATTAAGTAATACTGGCTCACTTTTCTTGTCCCCAACTTTCATGGACATTCCTCTAGCCAGTCTGGATGATGGTAGCTATTGGTTTGGGATAGATATCATTCTTCAGGTTGTAACTATCCATCCATTTCTAAATTACTTTAAAAAAGAAAAAAATCAATAGGTAATGTTGAATTTTATCAAATGTCTTTTAGGTATCTTTCAAGATTACTTTTTAGCTTGCCTTTTGTTTCAAATGTGTTCAAATCCATAGATTAACAAATAACCTAACCTTAACCCATCTTTATGTTTTTGGAATAAACCTTTACTGCAGCATACACGTTCTGAAGCAGTTAGAGTCCTGCTCACCTGTATGTATTTTTATAGCTTAAATTTTCATTTGGGTAGTGATTCTATGCTCCTACTGAATGTCTTGGAAGGAAATTATTAAGTTTCCATAAGGGCAAACCTTTACCATTGTCTCTTTAAAATTCACTCCCCATTCACAAAAACACATTCTCATCCCTCTTCCTTCACTCCAGTTTATTTCTTTATAGACCAAATTCTATCATAGTGAACTTTAGGAGATTTCTCAAATTTTGTATTTGTATTAAAGTCAATTCTTTCGTTTTTTTATTTTATTTTGTGAGGAAGATCAGCCCTGAGCTAACATTCATGCCAATCCTCCTCTTTTTGCTGAGGAAGACCAGCCCTGAGCTAACATCTATTGCCAATGCTCCTCCTTTTTTTTTTTCCCCAAAGCCCCAGTAGATAGTTGTATGTCATAGCTGCACATCCTTCTAGTTGCTGTATGTGGGACGTGGCCTCAGCACGGCCGGAGAAGCGGTGCGTCGGTGCGCACCCGGGATCCGAACCCGGGCCACCAGTAGCAGAGCGCGTGTACTCAACCGCTAAGCCACGGGGCCGGCCCTCTTTCATTTTTTTAAAGTGGTTTCAGATCCAACGAATACTTATTGAGAAATAATTATCTTCCAGGATCTGTGCCAGACATTTTCACTCATAATGTCTAATTTAAGTTATTGGACTTTAAATTTCTGTGTGAAGTGTTTGCTTTAACTGGGAAGAAGTTTTCTCTTCTAGAGAAAAATCCCCTCCCCCAGTTTCTGCATGCTGGAAACTAGACATGACAGTGACATGTGTTTTTATATCTCGAGGCATTGTTACCAACAACACTCCTTTGAAAAATGCACTAAGTCACTACCTACAAGGGCAGTGATGACAACTGCACAATCCTAGAAGTTTGTACCTTGAAAGAAATAAGGCTATGCTTAAAAGAAACTGGGCTGATGATTCTAACGGAAATTCAAAGTAAACTCATAGTACTTGAGACTGTATATTTCCACACTATAAATGCTCTCTATTATCAGGCACATTGTCCAGATCACTTATCTTCCTTATTCAAATTCCTGATCAAGACACACATCCTGAGTAATTTCTCTCTACTCAGCTTACTCCCATAGCGTTAAGTATCATTAGGCCCACTAGCTTAGAGGTTATTCTGCCCAATCTTAAATACATCTCAAATCTACCCGGTCTTCTCCATTCCCAGTACCACTCCATTAGCTCAGGCCTGCATCATTTTTCCCTTGGATTATTGTAATTGCCTCTATTCTGCCTTAACTGCCCGAAGTCTCATGCCTTTCCCTGTACCCCTTACAATTTATTTTCTACATTGCCTGAGTAATCTTTCTTAAATGCATGCCTGAGCATGTCACTCTCTGCTTAAAATCCTTCAATTACATTCAATTGCGTTCATAATACAATCCAAACTCTTTGGCAACAGCCACTTAAATCCTTTCTGGAATAAGGTGGGGATGTAAATACAAACATGGGTACATGCTTATGTGAACTCCTCAGCAGGTCATTGATTTTACTCAGTTATTTTCTGAAAACAGTTTGGGGAAGGGTAATCTTGGGCTTTCGTTGCTCTAGAAGTATTGACCACGGACCTTTCTCTAAGTTGGGTAATTTACATAATTGTGAAATAAATAAAATGGGTCTTGGGCAATTGTTTATTTCCCTTTTTAGTTTTCTTGATTTGTTTCTTTTCCCACAATCCTCAGTGCTCTGACCTGCCCCAATTTCCTTATTCCCACTTGCCTTCATTCCAACTGGTTAGTGCACAGGGTTTATATTTTCACTTTCTTATGTCTTTAGGACCTTTGTTCTCTTAGACACATCTAGAATAGGAAAATTCATAGTATGTGGTTGATGACCAATAATGATTTAATTATATGTCCACATTCTCTTTGCATGTTAGTAGATTTTTCTATTTTAACCCAATGAAATAAACTTGCAATGATGGAATTTCAGACATCAGAAATGAACTTGTGGAGATTTTATAGGTGTTGAGGTTGTGGTTATTCTTCTCAGCATCCTTGCTAAACACGCCATCTGTGTTTCCATCTATTCTGCTTAAGCATGGTTTATTATACAGTAGAAACAATTCAAACTAGAGCACGGAATAGAGCAAGCTCAAGCCCGATTTAAACTGTGGCCACAAGCAAGGGATCTAATCAGATGGGGAAAGCACAGCAGAAAGTGGCAGCAGGGACCCTCGGGCAGTTGAGTAGATGCTTCCTGATTGTCAGAGGATCCTCCCGGGATCCAGTTTAGGACCCATCAGTGAGGACGTATAGAGCAAAAAGGAGACATACAATCGAGAGGCTGGTAAAGATCTCTGAGGAGTTTCTGTGTTTTAGAAATCTGTTGATTCAGGCAGTAAAACTCATCCTCAGGACGATTTTTACATTTTGCTTTTATCAGACATTTTACAGTCTGCCGCTTTCATTCCCAAGGATTCTTCACTGCAGCTAGTTGTGATGTGATGTTCCACACTGATATGAGCTCTGGCAGAGTTTCCCCTCCACTTCGTTTGGCTGCCAAGACCCTGAGGGCCCAACTACATCCCATTGTCTTTCTTCCCTGGTATGATTGAGGGAGAGGCTTTGTAGAATCCTCTGGGTAGGTTAGGACAGTAAGACTCATTCCTGGGCCTTTGTTTCAGCTTGAAATACACCACAAATTAATTGGGCTGATGCAGGTAATTAAGATAGTCACTTGGATTGGGTGCCTTTCCTCTGAAAAATTTCTTTAAATTGCCAGATCTAAGCTTGGTGTATTGAAATGTTAATGATCCATGGCCTTTAAAAGAAAAATCTTTCCTTTGAGTGGAATTCATCTCTAAAGAAAATGTTTAGAGTGATCAGCACGCATACTGTAGCCTCACATACTACTTCCATTCAACAATAGCACATCGTTTAGCATAACATGTCTCAAGTAATTCAATGCCAAACGTTCTGTAGACTCCTATCATTATAATGACAATGATTTTTGGTCTCTACTCTCAAATGATCTTGTAGCAGAGAGAGAAATATTCTGGGGTATTTTCTAGATCTGCAATCAGAGAAGACTCAACGTTGAGTAGAAACAAATGGTTTGAACAAGCAGGAGGAACTTGCAATCAGAGTTTGTTAGAAAAGGAGACGCCAATAAATACAGAAGGGTAATCAGAGGTCTTTGGCATTCTCTGCTGGTGGCTAAGATTCTTTAGCATTACCATGGTTGTGCTTATAAGTCTAACAAATCATGATATTATTTCTTCTTCTTAGAAGAAGGACCAATGGTATTTCTAATCTTAGCCCTTCATCAGACACAGATCTCTTGTGTTTCTCACCTTAATTCCTTTTTAATGCACATACTTCATTTCTGATGCTAATTTTAATACTTCTGATCATGAACTGTTTGCCTGATCCTTATTCCTCATTGATCCCTTAGATACAGCAGTCAACTTGGGAATGTCCCCTACCTGACCTTGCTAATTCCCACCAAGGTAGTTTAGCAGAGTATCCTAATCTCCCTATGACAGGTGAGTGCTCTTTGTGCACCAAAGCTTCCCTGTTCTCACTTAGAATTCAAATCACTCTTGATTGGAGAAGAGTATTAATGTGAACATTTTCAAATAGCTATTGTTGAGTTATATTTAAATACAATAAAGCACACCTATTTTTTTCCACGAAAGCCTTTTTTAATCTCTTTTTTTTAAAGTTTGTTTTTAAATGGATCAGGTAAAATGTTTGCAATTAAACATTTAAAAAATAATTTGAGCTAAGCAGAGCAGATCAGTGTTACCCATAGGTAACACCAATGTTTGATATACAGTTTGATGAATTTTGATAAATTTCTACATTCATGTAAACATTGCCTAAATCAATATACATAGAAAAATCAATATATATAGAATATTTTTATCTACCCCAGAAAGTTTCCTTAAGCCCCTCCCCAGTGAATCCTGCTCCAATCATTTATCTGATTTCTATATTATAGATTAGCTTTATGTGCTCTAGAATTTCATATAAATAGACTCATATAGTATGTAATCTATTGTGTCACTTCTTTCACTTAGCATGAAGATTCTGAGATCCATCTTTCTTGTATGTGACAGTAGTTCGTTCATTTTAAATTGCTGAGTTTATTTCATTGTATGAATACACAGCAATTTGTCCATCTATTTATCCATTGATGGACATTTGTGTTGTTTCTATATTGGGGCTTTTATGAAGAAGGCTGCTGGGAAGATTCATGCATGAATCTTTTTGTGGACTTATGTTTTCACTTGGATAAATATCTAGGAGTGGAATTCTTGAATCACAGAGTAGGTATATGTTTAAATTTACAAGAAACTCTCTGTCTGTTTTGTAAAGTGACTGTACACTCCCACCAGCAATGTATAACAGTTGTAGTTGCTCCAAATCTTTGCAACACTTGCTATTGTCAGTCTTTTAAATTTTATCCATTCTAGTGGGCATGTGGTAGTAACCATAAACTACTCCTTTATGGTTTTAATTTGCATTTCCATGGTGTCTAATAAGCACTTTTACATGTGCTTATCAGCCATTCATGCACCTTCTTTTGTGAAGTGGCTACTCAATTTGCCCATTTTCAATTGGTGTGTGTCTTATTATTGAGTTGTAAGCATTCTTTATATATTTTGGATAAAACTCTTTTGTCAGATATATGTAATGCAATTATTTCCTTCCAGAGAGCTTCCCATAAGTTGTCTCATCTCTATTCTGTTCCTTATTTACCCTTGTGGAGTCTTCCTCCAACCACACAGCCAAGGACACAAATGGATCCCTATGCAGATTTCTGGGACTCTTTCTGCGTAGATCCCTCCTTTCTGGGACTCAGCCACACAAATTCCAGCTACCTCAGCCTCTCCAAACCCTGGTCTTTGTCTTTTCAGCTCAAGGAGACCACCGGGCTCTGCTTGTTTCTCTGTCCCTGAACCAAGATGCACAAATTGCCTCCAGGCAGAAAGTCCCAGTGATCACAAGTCTCACCTTGTTTCTCTTCTCACAGAGATCACCGTCCTGTACTACCTGTTGCCTGGTGCCTGAAAACTGTTGTTTTATATATTTTGTCCAGTTTTCTAGTTGTTTATTGCAGGTGAGCTACTCTGGTACTAGTTACTCCTTCCTCCATGGCTGGAGGCACAAACTTTTAGAAGTTACTTGGAAACAAAAGAAAATAAAATAGAAAAGTAACAGAGTAAGGGATTTCAGAAAACATAGTTGAATCCAGCATTAGTACACTCTAAAGATGTTTGACCAAAGAATGACTGGAAGTTTTATACTTTGTTTTTCCTCACATTATAAGGACTTATTCAGCCTACTCTATTGAAAGAGTTACTAGTTCATCATTGTTCTCCCAAAATATTTTGGTTTCATAGCTACTTACAAAGTAAAAAAAAAAAAAAAAAAAAATCCAAAAATCAAACAAATGTAAGCCCTACAACTGAGTTCATATAATTGAGTTCACATAATTACTTACGCTCCCACTGGAATGCCATTATTACCTGGTTGAGCGTAGTGCATCCCATTCCTTCATGTATCTTTCTGTTTTTTCCTACAGACCTATCTATACTGTATTCAGAAGTGAGAATCAATAAGGACTAGATGTTTAATCATGAAAAACAACTTTTTTTTACTCACTTATGATAAGAAAATAACTATGCTAAGTGATTTATCTTATTTAATATTCATAACAGCCCTGAGATAGAAGTATGATTTTGTGACCTTGAACAGCAGTTAATCATTTTAAGTCTCAGCTTTCTCATCAGTGGACTGAGATAATAAACACCATAAGTAAGGAGGTGAGCCAGGCCATCAAACTTCAAAATGTGGATTGCTTGTTTGCAGTGTAGGAAGAATTTTCTTGGATTTCTGGCTAAACATTGTTTGAACATGCATTTGAATACCTGTAAGACAACAAATATGCATTTCTTTTAAAACCCTACTCACATGGCAGTAAAACAATTTCAAAGAAAGTCTGAGGTAAAAAAGGTAGGAAAGAAGAACACAATGGACTAGAAATTTCCTGAAAAGTTAGATAATGGGAAGTGGATGACTAGTTTGGTAAATGACTCAACAGACCATGGGGAGCCAAAAGCCATGTGCCTATATATGAAGCTATTAATTTAAAATTAGCTGATTTGTTTTAATAAAACATAGCAAATTTCAGGTACTTGGCACCAAGGGAGACGTTAAGGAAGGCAAGAGTGAAGGATAAGGTGTAAAAAAGCTAAAATATGGCTCCCAACCTTCTATCACCATATTCCTACCCCTACCCCAAAAGGAGGCAGAAGGTTTACTTTCTGGAGAATACCAAACAGAACTGGGAGCCAAGAGTAAGGAGTGATGCTATATATGGAAAACATGGGACTAGGGAAGTTTCTGGACCTCTGTTGTGGTGACTACTTCTCTGCAGGTACATCCTGGCAGCAGACTTATTCCCAGAAAGCTGCTTAATGGTCCAAAGATATGCTGAGGAGAAGAAACTGTCAGAGAGCTAACACAAGAAAATATTCTGGGACACAGTTATTTGGAACAGTTTGATCTTGTGGGGTCATGTAAGCAAGTTCAAAGACCTACCCTTCTTACTCTACCTGATGACACGTGAGCTATGAGGTTTTCCTTCTGCTGATGGGAACAGGAACCATTCCTGGCCCTAGGTGAGCTCTAGAGATTGCTCCTTCTAACACTTGTAGCTGTTTCTTTTCTCAGCCTCAGATGGTTTTGTCAAATGTATGCACCAATCAGCTAAAGACTTTCAATCTCCAGAGCTCTCTGCTCTGTGCATCTCTATCGTCTTGAGGACTCTGCCCTGCAGGCTCTAGCTGCCTTGACCTTCCCTGACAACCATTTCTGTCTTGTCAACTCAAGGAGAATGCTGAGCTCCACGTGGGTACCCCTCCCTGCACTGCATCTTTGAAATCCTCTCTGGGCAGTAAGCTGGGTAAATCATGGGACTCACCTTGCTGTTTCCCTTCTCTCAGCATTCACTGTCTTTCGTTAACGAATGTCCACTGTCTTCAAAACCATTGTCTCGTGTATTTTTGTCTCAATTTTTAAAATTTGTTTTAGGTGGGAGGGTAAAAATGGTCCCTCCTCCTTTGTCTTGGCCAGAAGTGGAACTCAAACAGGTAAAACTTTGATAAAATTAAAATTACATAAAAAATCATGGTCTCAATCACTGTTAACAAATTCTAGTCTTCTCACATACAGCTGAAGCTATGCTGACAAAGCCTCCAACATTTCTATGGAAGAGAAACAACTTGGGTCTCTCCCAATAATTTTAGCTCAAGAACAGTCTCCTCTTTCTTATTTACAGGTGGCTATTTTTGAGGGAATTATCATTCTACTTTAACTTGATCATATGATGTTGAGGATAAAGGAGACAGGGTTCCTCAAGCATCTACGTAGATGCTTTTCGGGTAAGGTATTGAGCCTCTCTGATCCTTGGTTTCTTCCTCTGTAGAATGAAGTTGATACTCTCACCTTTGCTCTGTCATTATGAGGATTAACTAAGATATTTGTAAGAAAACTAGCACAGAGCCTGATTCACAATAATTTTCAGAAAATATTAATTTATTCTTAAGCACATTAATTATGGCAATATAGTGATAGGCCTATTCTTTTCTCCTGCATGGTCTTGTTGTCAAAACCTACTGTCTGTTTATGCTGTTGACATGTCTTAAATAACTTCCTAGTGAATATAGCTGTCTCCTGGAGCACATTATATTTCAGTAATCCATTTTCCACTAGCAACCAAGGCACATAACTTGGGGCACAAAGAGGGCAGGCCAGAAGTGAATGGATGAGTCTGCAACAGCGATGCCTGGGGTGATCTGCCTCTCTGAGAGTCTCAGATCCAGTCCAGGGGTGAGGAAGTGGACTTGCTTCCTGTGTCGCTGAGGGCCAGAAGTTGGAGACAGGCATTCATGGCAGAAGATCAGCTGTGTTAGCAGCTAATTAATGAGAAGGGCTGTGCCTGACATTTGGAAAGTGCCTAAGTGAGCAATGCTGTAGTGAGAAGCTGAATAACATCCTTACACTATCTGTCACATCGTTCATGTTCACTTCTCTTGGCCTGGCCTCAGCACACTGCATAAATCTACAGCTGCAGAAACCGAAATCTCATATAAAATTGAAGGATTTATTTTGAGGTATTGAAAGGTTTATAGCTGAAAAAGTTAAAATTTGCCGAATCGGCATTTGGAGGACTCTCCTGTATGCCTCACCCCTTTTGGCTCTCCAATT
Source organism: Ceratotherium simum simum (assembly GCF_057802395.1). NCBI lineage: Eukaryota > Metazoa > Chordata > Mammalia > Perissodactyla > Rhinocerotidae > Ceratotherium > Ceratotherium simum. Next base: position 53,110,640 of record NC_141915.1, on the reverse strand, counting down.
CTGTTCTCTGAATTCCTGTCTCCACAGGGAGACAAGGAAGCCAGGGGAAAACAGTGACGTGGGTGGAATTGTCCAGACTTTACTTACTCTCGGGCTTTGTTGCTTCATATTTCAACCTAAGTCACACTTGAAAGCTGTCATTATGATACTAAGACCCATACACAAGAAAAATAAAACAATAATCCCATTCTGCTCTGGTGCCTGATTGCATTTTGGACTCCAGAAACTTCCGTCAGTTTTCATGACATATTTTAGAGTGCAGTGTTGAGTTTTCAATGCCCACTTCACTGAATCTTGTCTGCTTTGGTGGGAATCAGTAGGAAGCTCGCTTAGGTCTTTAGTTCTTGCGTAGAATAAAAATCTGAGTTATTACTCCTGTATATAATCCAGTATTCATCATTTCCTCCTCTGAATTCTGTAGATCCTCCCTAGTGACCTCCTAGATTTCTGGCTTATAGTCTGGTTCATTTCTTGAGCTAAGAGGGATAGCTCTTCAAATCTTAGATAGCTTGCAGATGGACTGGGTATCTAAATTAAAAAATGATAATAAAAATAATTATATGTATATGTGAAATACCATTAAGACAGACCATTGGAAGGCAGTGTGGCACACTGCTAAGACTAGTAAGTAGAAACCAAAAGTCTTCAGATCTGCTACTGGTTCACTGACTTTTCCTACTATCTTAGGGGGGAACGTTATTTGCCTAAATCATTTCATCTGTAATGGGTGAAACATCCAATCTGTAAATGAGTAAGGACACATGCCTTATCTGTCTTCTAGGGATTTTGTAGTAAATCAGTGAGATAATACATACAGCCTTGAAAGCTATAAACACTTTGAAAATATCAGGCATCATGACCAGTTGGAACCTCAGTTCAGTTGATTAGCTGTTTCTCTTCTTCTCAATTCCTCCCTGCCTCCCCCCAAATCATAAGTGGTCCCCTCTTCCTTTTCTCCAGCCTTCTCAAATCCACAAGATAAGAAAGTGTCCTTACATGAAGGCTATCGGAGTTCCATCAGCTCCTACTGTCTTTCGTATACATGTCTGCTGCCATTACAGCATTTCTCAGGGTCCCCTATTCACAGAAATAATTCCAGAGGTGTGTTTGTGTTGGATCAGCCCTGACCCCAGAGTGTAGTAGTAGAAGGACGTGACAAGTGGAAAAGGCCTTTAATCTGCAAATGAAAAGTCTAAAACTGGCCCCTGGCTGCCCCTACTCTGGTGGTCTCTTGTGGGAATGGGCTCACTTTTTAGTTGAAATATAACTATTTGGGCTCCTCTACAGAGGAGGCAGCAGTTGAACTGTGCAGTTGCTAAGAAGTCAAGGGATCACCCATACTGTTTTGTAGGCACGGATGTCTGAACTCTGCAAGGGCTTGGTGTTTTCTGAAATCTCCCTTATCCTGTGAGAAGAACAATCTTTTTTACCTCACTGCCCAATGCCAGTTCCAACAGCTGTAACTATTTCATTTTTAATTTGCTCCTTGCAGCCTTGTCTCTGCTTAATCCATTAAGACAACTTTGAATGTTCCCGGCTCATATATTTATAAAGGGGGGAAAAAAATGAAGGGAAAAGACTTTGAAAAATGGTATCTAAATTGTAGCCAAATGTACTCAGAACTCTCCCAGGTTAAATTGCAAATAATTTTCTTTCAAACATCACAAACACTCTCTCTAACTTAACTCAACAAATTGGACCAAGGGGTTTCATTGCTCTCCGAAACATGATTCGTTTTCTTTTTCTCTCTGTCTGTTCCTCTTTCTCTCTCTCCTTCCTTTCGCTTCCCTTCTAGAAATGTTCTTCTGGTTGTGTTTTAGCCACATTGCATTATCTCTAGGCTTTTTTCCTGGAGCTTCCATGAATAATTCTCCCATCTGTTGAGAGAGCCATTTTGGAGACCAGCCCCATCCTAGCTGTGCTGGGAGATGGGAGGAGTGGGGAAGGAGGGACGGCTGCTTTAAATCAATCAGTTGACACTAATCTAATGTCTAATTAGCTCTGGGTGGGCGTGTGCTTTGATTATAGGAAGTGCCTCAGGCAGTGGCTGGCGTTTGAAGGGCTGCTCCACACATATCAATCATCCTTTGACAAGGAGATCTGGAAGGGAAGAAAAGGGGGAGGGGGAGTCTCATTTCTCTCCATCATGTGTTGATTATCTGTTTCCAATGGTCCAAACCAATGCTTTGAAGCTCATTCGTTTGCTCTTAGCAATGAGTGCCTGACCACAGAGACAGACAAACTTTCTAAAGTCAGCTAAAACTGCCAGTTGTGTCAAATAATTACTTCCTGTGTCACAAAATACCTAATCATATCTCATAACAGTTACGTGCTTTTTTTTTTAATCTAAAGTAAATGCAGAAGCTCTGCTTTTCAGTATTCAGCTGAACCCTAAAAAGGAACAATTCATTATTATGGAATTGTTCCTGTTTACAGTTTACACGAAATGATCGATGATTGAACAAAAGAGGCAAAATCTTTAATTAAAATAAGAAATTATTTTTATTGAAAATGGCATGCCTGTAATTATTTTCTGATTGTCTTATTTTCTTTCTTTTTGTACTTAGATTCACTCCTTTTGGGGGATGGATGGTTTAGAAATTTTCCTAGAAGTGGCCTTGGCATATTTAAAAGCTGCTGCTACTGTTACTATTTCTAGTAGAAAAGTGGACGGCTAGTCTCATTCTCATCTCCTCTTCTATGTGACCCAAAGTTACAGGATGATGATTAGATTAGTAAGGCAGTTTGGGTGCCTTCCAGGTTTTAAACAAAGAAAAACAAATTTAACTGAGGGGTTAATTTCACTCTCATTCTTACCGATCATGAGATTGAAAGAGGTATTTTAAAATACCGTTTTTATTTCAGATCTATTTGATTTGCTTTTCTGTGTGCTTTTGCTTTTCTAATGATTCCAAGCTGTTGAATCTGTTGGACACAAGGAAGTGGAGTGATGGTAAAAGGGATACTTAAAGAGATTCACGTGCAAAGCTGGGTCCAGAATACAATCCGAGGCTCTGCAGACGAACTGTTAGATTTACATCCTGGCCATGCTACTTACCAGCTGTGTGACCTTGGCCAAGATACTTAACCTTGGTGAACCTCACCTGCAAAATGGAAATCACGATAGTGCCTACTTCACAGGGTGATTATGAAAATCAAATAACATGATGCATATGGAGTGTTTAGCACATGGTAAGCACTTAATAAAATGTTAACTGTTATTGTTGGTAAAGATAAGCGAGTATTTTCCCAACAAACCTGGAGGAGTTTAGAAATCCACAACAGGTGCGTCTTTCTTTGGAGACAGACTAGAAAAGAAAGGTCTCTTAAAATTTTATGTTACAGGGCCGGCTCTGTGGCTTGGCGGTTAAGTGCGCGTGCTCTGATGCTGGCGGCCCGGGTTCGGATCCCGGGCGCGCCCCAAGGCACCACTTCTCCGTCCAGCGCGAGGCCGAGTCCCACGTACAGCAACTAGAAGGATGTGAACCTATGACATACAACTATCTGCTGGGGCTTTGGGGGGAAAAAAATGAATAAATAAAATCTTTAAAAAAAAAAAAAAATTTTATGTTACAGTCAAGCATGATACTTATACCACTGTCTCATATACAGGCATTGTGGGTTTATAGGGGTGTTGCATTATTGGATGTAACATTAAATACTGTTAAGATTATAGACCCACTTTGAGCTAATGTATCCCTTTCTTAAGAATTTTCATAAGACTGAAGTTTCCTATCACGATAAGTGAAGAAATTCCAGTTTAACAACTTTATTAGGAAATTCACATTGGAATGTACATTGGAATACTCCCATCCTTGCTAACTTCAAGAAAAATTCCCTCTCTCCCTCTCTCTCTTTAACACAAGACAGAGTAAGGGAAACAATGATGTATGTATGGTAAAAGGTGCTAGCTCACTCTTTTACCCTCTAGAATTTAATGCTTTCAAGTTTTTTTTTTTTGGGGGGGGGTGGGGAGGAATATCAGCCCTGAGCTAACATCCATGCTAATCCTCCTCTTTTGTTGAAGAAGACCGGCTCTGAGCTAACATCTATTGCCAATCCTCCTCATTTTTTTCCCCCAAAGCCCCAGTAGGTAGTTGTATGTCATAGTTGCACAACCTTCTAGTTGCTGTACGTGGGATGCGGCCTCAGCATGACCGGAGAAGCGGTGCGTCGGTGCGCGCCCGGGATCGGAACACAGGCCGCCAGTAGCGGAGCGTGCACACACAACCACTAAGCCATGGGGCCGGCCCCTAATGCTTTCAAGTTTTGTCAGAAATTTGAAATAAACATGAAATACAAATGACTAAATTATAAACCTTTATATTGTTTCATTTTTATCAACATTATACATTTTAGAAATTTTTATAAATGTTAATAAGAAAACATACATTTTAGTATAAAATTGTTCTGGTGAACTTTATTTTTTCGAAAATGGAGAAAATAAGAATATCATGAAAGTAATCAATTCTGATTTCTTTCCTCAAAGTATCTTGTTGGTACGCATATTCTCACCAGTTGATTAAAAGTCAAGTAAGGAAACTGTCAGAAGCAAAAACTCAGGTTATGTATTTTCAGGTTCCTTACTGAAAGACTGTTGAGGCTTCATTACTCTGAACAAATTTTGAAAAGAGCAATTAAAGGCAATAAAAAGAAATTGTAATGTGCAGAGACATGCTATTTTATTACTTGCAATTACTTATAATAACTTAAAATAGGATAAGAAGAGATTGCCAATAAGAGGTCCTGTCCTCTTATCTATTTTAAGTAACAGAAGAATAAATAATAATGATGTACAATTAGCATACCATATAGTGAATATTTTAGTATTTTAAGGTTGTAGATTCCAGACTTTACACATTTAATTGATTTAGTAAATCTCTTTATGACTCTTTCAACATAATGAAATGTGAAATGAAGAAGTAAATGAATTTGTATCACACATATCAAAATCTGAATTAGCTATTTCTTACAGTAGAGTGCTATTCTCTTTTCAATGTTGTCTTTACAACTAATCAAAATCCCCCCAAAACGCCCATAAATAGCAAAAAATAAAAGCCCATATTGCCTTTTGTTTTGATAAACTCTGATATGAAAGTCCCTGCTAAAATCAAGGCTATGCTACAAGAAGCAATACAGAGAAAGCATGATTAAATTACTCTCTTCTCTTCAGGTGCACATGATGTGGAGGTGATAAACAGTTCTCTACTACTGTGGGAACATGTTTTTAAACTGTGGTGGGAGGGATTTTGTCTAGACTCTAGAAAACACTTTCTACATGAGGGCTATGTGTCATGGGATAGCATTATTACAAGAGGGGCTATCGAACTTCCTGCTCTGGGAAATTTATAATAAGAGCCAGGCTAGTGTCATTTCACACAAGACCTGCCCCGAGGTAGGGGAATGGATAAAATGACCTTTCCTGCCTCCTCCAAAGGCTATGACTGGTCCTTAATGAAAACCTGGTACCAAGGACTAGTTTAGCATGGAACAATGCTTTTAAGGCCAAAGTTTAATTTCCTAACAGCAATCGGATACTGTAGATAGATGGATTGCGCTCTTTGGAGATGGATAAAATGACTTGGTCTTTGGAGCTCATCCCAAGGGGTGCTTTAAGGAATATTCTCTGGGAACTGCATCCTGTACTGGCAAAAGCATTACTTGATGATTTAATGGGTCTTTTTCCAGTCCTTATGAAGTATTACCACCTTGAGCGGTTACAGTCTGACATTTTAGTATCCACATGGTAATGGATATCAGCTAAACAGTTTGGCCATCAAACTTCAAGATTTGGTCTTGTTTCATTGCTGCACAGTTGCTCAAGACGGTAGCTGCTGGACTTCTTTCCCCCGTCCTTTGAATTTAAGCGTGTTCTCCACTGTTGTCATTAAGATCTGTATGTAGAGTTATTCAATTTCAGTCTACATTCCAAGGAGGTTGCTGTCAAAGTTTATTGGTATTGCAGCCTATTCTCTTGGAAGTTAAAAGTCCCCAGTGCCTTTGATCTCAAATCTATTTACTTTCACAAAAGTAACAGATATGGTCTACTTGGGGATACCAAATATGAATAGTTTCGAATTAGGGTGTGTGTGTGTCTGTGTGTGTGTGTAGCTGATTCACACTAGTAGTGCTCAATGAGCCATCCAAATAAATGCTTATGTTGTTGCCTCTTATTGATTCTCACATGCTGTAGTTCTGAAAAGAGATAGGATTGCTACACTTACTTTTGAAATAGGCCACTGGGCAGACTTTGGGAGGGAAAGAGATACAAGGAAGTTTTCCGGCCTCCTTTTTGTATGTGTTCATGTTGAATGCCGGCTACTTTGACTTCTTTTCTGCTGCTACTGAAACAGAATAAGGTGGCATACAATGGGAACTACCGAGAGGGAGGGGCATTGGGCAGCTCCCTGCAACAGGTGCAAGTAACATGGCCACCGCTTTCCCACACGTATCAGGCAGTCTCAAGTGGCCTTGTGTCCTCTGAAAATGAAATGGCTGTGCAGATCAAGTGTCTGCCAATTAGAAGTTGGAAGCAAAAGAGCAACAGGGAGGTGGATACAGGGGGTGAGGAGGGGTTGAGTGCAGTGAGAGGGGTTGTTTGTGTCCTTGTAGCTTTGTTATTCACATATCTAAAGCTTGGATGTGAAATCCTATCTGTGTTATTTCGCTTCCAATAATCATGCTCCACTGAGGTTTTGAGATGGTATCTGGGTGATGAACACAGAGAGAAGTTCCGTTGTTCCTCCCTTCATCTGTGCCGAGAAGCTGCTGGTAAGTGTCTTCAGGTGGGACTGGGAAGTTCCTAGGGAGGCAGACACCCTACAGAACCTGGAATGGGGCTCCCGCAGGCAGTCGTTCCTTCTGTGCCAACACCTCGGCCCTCTACCTCATATATCATTCATATTTAATGGACTGATAGTGCCCGTCATATCCTTAAACCTGACCCGAAATTGTGATACTCGCTTGGAACAATTTGAGATCAGACAAGTAGAAGACATGTTTGTGGTTAAGGAATTATTTTCAGGGGCCTGTCAAAGTGTTTCCATATGAGGCTAATGCCATTTTCGTAAGGAGCAAATGCAAGAGACACAATAAATATTATTTCGTTTCCTTTGGTCCATTAAAAAAAGTTTCTGATTTTCGAAAGAAGGCTTTCACAGAGAGATTTTTTCAAGAGCACGTAAAATGTACTTTTATCTAAGCAAGTATTATTATTCTTTCACCATTTTTTTGTCAGTTTTTTTCAGCTTTGAGGTTTGCGTGGGCATCTCTAAATGATGCACATTTTAATTCATTCTCATTTTCTGCACAATGAGGGGAGGAAGATACATTCTCATAATTCCCTCTCCCAACTTACTTGTTTGATCCCTGCAATATATCTCTTGCTTCAATCGCATCTAACTATATTCTCATTACATGTCAAGAGCTTTCGTAACCCCTGGTATCTGCTACTCTATATGTGGAGTCCTTTTTTCCTTTTCTCTGTTTGGTGGCTCCTTCTCATTTTCCAAGACTTAGACCCCATGTCCCTTCTCGTGTCAAGCCTTCTCCAACCCCTCAGGCATAATGTAAGTACTCTCCTCTTTGTGGCTGTGCCGGTTTCTGTGTGCAAATGCAATGCATTAATGCATGGTAATTATTTGTGAATATGGCTGTCTTCTCCCTGGGTGATGAGTCTGTCTGGAGCAGCAGTCTTTTCTCTTTCTTTAATTCCATCTCTGTCTGATGTGGTGCTCCATAAATACTGATTGATGAGTCCAGGGATGAATGGGGCTTTCAGAGGTTAGAATGAGCCTGACTGAAAGATAGGATTCTCCATCTCCTTTAATGATTTGCCACGGATGAGCACTGGAGCCCAGAGTTATGAAGGCAGTGCTCCATATTAGGAATTCTCTAAGAACTCCTTTCTCAGTAATAAACATTTTACGTGATATGTAAGGTTGATGTCAAATTTATGGTCAGACTCTTTCTTTTATATGTATTCAGTTACATATAGCTAATGATGACGATGATGATGTTGATGATATGATATAATAATGATATCAATAGCTAACATTTATTGAGTGTTTAAAATGTACCAGGCACCATGGTAAGCAGCTTTAAATGTATAATCTTTTTTCCTGCTAACAAGAACACTATGAGTTATATACTATTATCCTCATGTTATGCATGGAAAACTGAGGTAAAGAGTGATTAAGTGACTTACTCAGGATCCCACTTTTAGTGAAGAGTGAAGTCTGGATGTGAAGCCAGGGAGTCTGGTTACAGAGCATTATAGAGGTATGTTAGCATAAAATAAGGACTATGAGAAATAGTCAGGGATGCTATAACTGTCCAGAGCAGTTGTAGGGATTCAGCCTGCATTTCCTGCTCTACTAGAATTTGAAAGGCATTGACTGCTTTCTGTTTCTATATTACTGTAAATGTCTTCCAATCTTCCAAGAGTGCAGAAAGATGTTGAGTGCATATCCTGGACCAGTCTGGGTCTTCAGATTGAGTGAAGCCAGTCAGCTGGGATTCTGGTTGTGTATCTAGACACAGAAGAAACTTGTGGAATTAGGTGGTTTTCTAGAAAATGTTGGCCAAAAACCACATTCACCCCAAATTGCTGTGTGAATGAAATACATGGGTTTTCTTTGTGTTTTTTGAATAATTCCAGTAGTGGCCTCAAGCTTCTATTTCCCTCTATTTGTGTGGAGTCAACCAAAATAGCTTTGTACAAACAACAAGAAGTATGAAAAAGCATATGCACCTTGTCACTGTTTTGCCAACTGGAAATACTCTTAGGACACATGTACAACAACAAAAAACTGTGGCTTTGGTATTGACCAGCATTTAAAATGCTAAAGACATTGCTTATTTCAGAGTTTCTCTGTCTTATATTTAGTTACTTTTCAGTTTTTGTGTTTGCTCATTAGCTAGTAATTCAAGCACTACATTTTTCTTCTCAAATAGAAAAGATTCAGTTACATTCTTCAAAGATATTTTTAATTATATCTGATGTTCAAATATGCCAAATTCCAATAAAGAGGGAGAATAATGTTGGTTCTAAGTTGGTAATATTATATTTTTGTGGTTGACTATTGGGAAATTTCTAATGTATTTTTTCATCTTGTATTTTTAATGATTTGAAGTTTTTGAAAGGTTTATGGAAATATTGAATATAAAGGTAAATCTCTTTCCTATAAACATCCCCAGAACTCATTCTAAAATAGAAACCAATGGTCTGCTTCTGTGTGTCAGCTATATCGTTCTATGGCACAATGTATATGAATTATAATAAACATTTTATCTTGTTTTTTATTTACCAGCTATTTTCTTTTTCAGATGACACAGAAGAGGAGAGAAGAATTACCAAGTTGCACTGCCATGTTTGATCTCAAATATTTCTCTCCTTTTAATCATATTAATCTACCTGGATTTAGAGAGGCTATTAATGACAAGGCAGGATTTGAACATGACTGGTGGAGAATAATTGCTGTATTATTAGAAAACATTTTTTTGGAAAAGCATTCTCAGTGCTCTCACAAGCATATTGGAAGAAAAGTACTGATAAAGCTTTTAAAGAATGAAAGTACTCTTTATCTGATGTAGCTACAGAATCCTTCCTGGCTAAATTGTTTCAAAGCCACTTGCAGATGTCAATCTATAACAGATAACTTGGGCATTTTTACTTATTTAGATATTAAGAATACTCAAAATATTTTAAAATATATTCTAAGACTTTAGTAAGTTACAGGGGTCCAACATTAATCAGGAATGTTGGTATACTAAGTCCACTTAAAAATACAGATCCATAGAACTTAACATTAGAAGATACTTTAGATAAGTAAACTTTTGATTTTTTGTAGAAAAGTTAATTGAGACTCAAAACGGTTAAATGATCTACAAAGCATAGTAGGCAAGTAGTATATCATCTCAAATTTTCCATATCTCCAGAAATCAGTTGTGACTCTAATATTTTAGATTCCAGGCTATGCAAGGATCATATCTATCTTTTTCTGTATAATAACTACATTAGTACCAATTTCAGATTAATATTTTAATTTTATCATATTTTTAAATTATGATGAAGGCTTCCTTACCATTAATCAAAAGTAGGTAGATAGTAAATGCTACAATAATGAAGTTGGGATTAATTAGCTCCAAATTATGGTTTGACCAAATATGATACTAAATGATGGTAAGTAGAGTGGATTACGTAGGGAAAAAGTCAGTGGAAGACAATGCCTATGGGAAATTACATAACACTACCAAATAAGTAGAGAAACACATTTGTTATCACCAGAAAATACATACTGTCAACCACAGCAGAGTCTAAGTATAGTGCAGTAGATGGATTGTCAAAATGTTGCTAATTCTCCATACCTCCCTAAATCCACACACTTGGCAACGTGACTCTGCAGCTTCTTTCCTCAAGAGATGGTCTTTATTTCCCCATCCCTTGAATCTGGATTTGTCTTGGAACTTGCTTTCACCAGTAGAATGTGGTGAAAGGGACAATGTGCTAGTTCTGAACATATATTTCAAGTGGCCTTGTTTGTCTCTCTTCTCTCTCTTGGAACCCTTCCCATCTGCCGTGAGAACAAGCTTGTGCTATTCTCCCAGATGATGAGAGACATTTAGCTGAGTGACTTCTGTCACTCCAATCACCAGGTAATGAATCATGAGACGTGTAAGTGAGGCCATCCTAGAGGAGCCATCTCCCAGCTGGTCTACCAGCTGAAGATGCCTAAGCAAGCCCGGATGCAAGCAGCCGAACCCGGCCCAGATCATCAGAACTACCCCGCTGATCTGTAGACTCTCGAGTAAGAATAGATGCTTATTGTTTTAAGCCACTGAGTTTCGGAGTGGTTTATTAGACAGCATTATTGTGGCACTAGATAACTGATATAAATAGTCAAACATTAAAGGTATAACTAAAGTGATGGTAAGACTCAGAAATTCTACAAACCACATATAATATCCAACTTTACTCAGACGTTGTCAAAGTCAGTCTTGTTTTCAATTGTTACTTGCTTCAATGCTCTGTTGATTTGGATATCCAGGTAACTGTCCTTTTCTAAAATTCCTACAGAATATTAGTTAAAATGGGGCGTAGAAGTCACTTAGTCCAAGCATTAACGTTACAGAAAAGGAATCAAGTCCAGTTGAATTAAAGGACCAGTCTATGGCCGCTCCTCTGGTTATTCACAGGGCTGGAGCTTAACATTTTTGCTGCGTAACATTGGATGCCTTGATCCTGCTTTCAGTGAGACATCATAAAAAGACAAATATTATGTGAATACGATACTTTGTGGAGGTCATAACTACTGCCACCTTATCTTTTTAGAAAATAATTCAATATTTTCCATGCTGATAACCACATTCAGCTACATTCCAAATGGTGTGGGGACATCTACTGCACTACAGTCAACACAGTATATCTACCTACATATTTTCTCAAGTTGAACATGGGATCAAATGGTGACTGTTGAATAGATGCAGCTTAATGATTTTAGTGGAGAAGCAAACCTTTTCCTTTTAGATCAAGGCCTTGTTTACCTTGCCACTTAGATGTTTTACCTTGAGACATCCTCTTTCAGCATGCAATTTCTTGCAGTATTCAATGCCTGCAAATGTGTACTGAAGTCTCCACACCATGCCTGTGAAACACGGCTCTGAGCAGTTTCCTCCGGGGAGTAAACTGTCATTTTTCACCACATTAAATTTTATAAGTTTTAAGCGAATGGAAAATGGATTTTATTATTTTCTCTCTCTCTCTTTCTCTTTTTTTTTTTGCCACGAATGTTTTATGGCTGCAAAAACAGAATTTGTGGTTTCAACTGTTCAAGTTTGATGCAGAAAGCTATGGAACCTCTTATGTAACCTGATGGCCTGAATAATTATCAAAATATTTTGCTTTCCACCCTTTCTAAGCTTTAGCAGCAGAAAAAAAAAATAGTGTATGCAACCTTTTGACCACAAAATAATAATAATGAGAAAGCCCCTTTTTACAATGTCTGCTCCTACACCTACACTAAAGATGCTGTAACTGGGAGAAGGCCAGCGCTCATATAGCCTGCGCCTGAGTCCCAGCTCTTATCAGGGACTACCTTTTGCAAGGAAGGAAGCAGAGTCTACGAGAAGAAAAGCCAGGGTTAAGACAAAAGAAAAAAAAAAAAAAATGGAATGGAGACCACTTAGTAGAGATCCAGAGCCATATAGCATCTTATCCCTTCTGAATCCAGAAATCATGTTATGTTGATCTGAAAAAATTATGGGGTACAAAAAGTGTGTGTGGGTGTGTTTGTGTGTGTGTTTCTTTTGGCTTACACAAAACATTATTTCTCAGTGTCAACTGAGAACAGAATGTCCTCTTAGCTTATTCAATATGGTGTCACTCCAGACATCTCTTAAATAGAGGTGAGCCTTACTTTATGAAATCTGGGATCCAGAACATTATGCTGGTGAATCAAATACTAATGATTTCTATACTTTATATATGTATATATGTATAAAATATAATTATAAATTTATGATTCTATTTTCTTTTTTTTTCACTTCAGAAGTTTAAACTCCATTTATTTAAAGTTGGTTTTAAATTAGCAGTAGTTGTCAATCTGAATCCTTCATGTTTCCTTGTAGTAACATTCCTTTATAGTTTAAAGATCCACATACACCAACATGTACATGAACTATCAAGAGTCCTGCTGTAAACCTAAATACCACCCCCACTCCCACCCCCTAAAATGAAAGAAAAATGATCTGTTTTTTCAATTTCAATTTGTATTATTTTCCTTTTGGTCACATTCATGTATTCATAAATGCCTTTATTAGCATGGTGTACTCCTTAGGGAAAAAAACAGAATCTAGGTTATTTTACTTCTAAGGAGAAAAAATTGATTTATTTGCCATTAATTTCCCCACCACATTACATAATGTATCAGGTGTGTGAGAAGTGTAAAAGCCATTTGCAAACATTCTTGCCACATTTATCAGTAGAATATAAGGTTCATGAGAGCAGGGACATTGTCTATCCTGTTCTGAGACTTTAGCCATGGTCTACTAACATGCTACCACGATGCTATGCAGTAGAAACTCAACAAACGTTTGCTAAATGATTGAATTAACTTACCAAGCTCTACTTCTAATAAATGATGTACAATTAGCATATACTGGCTCATTTTTATGACTGAGAGACTGAGTGGCAATAGTGAAGTACCTGCCTTTAAATCTGCCAGATATCATGGGGATGTTGGGTTTCGCTAGTAGAACTGACACCAAATTTTAATTCCAAAGATCTTAATACAAGTCATTAAACTCTCAAAGTCTGTTTCCTGCGGCAGTATGTACTTACTTCATGGAGTGACTTTTTAAGAGAGATGGTATAAGGGAAATAGCTAATAGGATTCAGAATACAATATAAACATAAAATATTATAGGCATTATAGGGATCATATAAATCCACTAAATTTGACCCACCCATCCTCCTAAAGAGGACTAACAGAAGAACATAAATGATATTAGAATTGATAATCACTACCAATGATTTTAGCTAATCATCACCCAAGACCTTGCAGAAGTGGCTTTTTGCAAAGGCTCTGTAGGGTTTTAATGGAAGTGTTCAGGCTTTTGAGTCTGACAGATGTGGTGTGGAATAGCAGCTTCATTAATTTATGAGATATCTAACCTTGAACAAGTTAATTAATATCTCCATGTTTCAAATTCCCCATCTACAAAGTGATGAGAGTATGTCCCTTTTGGAATTTATGAACATAAGGAGTGATAATGTTCACATAGTGGAGTGATTTTAATTGTAGGCTCTGGATTCAAATCACTTGGGTTCATATTCTTGCTCTGTTACTTACCAGTCAGGTAAACATGAGCAAGTTATCCAACCTCTCAGTGCCTCAGTTTAGGGCAGTATTGAGGGGATTGAGTTAATGAAAAAATACTACATATTTAGCCTTTCCTGAAACATGGTATAGGTTGAATAAATTTTAGTCACTGTTATTAACATTATTATTGTTGTTATTATCACCTATTAAATGGAATCTACTTTAACACTTCTGCTAAGCCATTCAAAAGAGGCAATTCCATTTGGAAAAGATGAATACTGGTTGTTTTGTTTTCTCTGTTTTTAAAGAGAGATGGTATAAGGGAAATAGCTAATAGGATTCAGAATACAATATAAACATAAAATATTATAGGCATTATAGGGATCATATAAATCCATTAAATTTGACCCACCCATCCTCCTAAAGAGGACTAACAGAAGAACATAAATGATATTAGAATTGATAATCACTACACTATGCTTTGTCATACTTAGAAAATTATTCTAATGAGGAAGCCGGTTTATTTTCGTGGTCGTTCTCAAAAGGGAAGGCTCCCTCAGCACGGGGTCGTGCTACAGTGGAGCCAGGGGAACTTCAAGAAGGGATGGTACTGCACTGGCAGATTCCATTTCTTCTTATTGGATTAACCCCATGTCCATCAAATGTAAATTGTAGTGATTAGCCATCCATGCTGCTTGGTTAATAACAGTCCTTCTATTCAGCACATATTGAGTTTGGGGGCTGATGGAGTTTCCTTTTCAAATCAACTCTTTTGGAAATCCTTCCTAACGGAACTTCGTTCATACGGCCAGAGAACAATGCAACCAAATAAGCCACCAGCTGAAGCGAAAGAGATGGCAAAGCTAAAAGGCATATCTCATTCTGGGGAAAATTAACCTCCCAGTTTTGCCCAGTAATTGATTCCATCTGACCGAGGAGTTTCAGTCTCGATTGTGACTGTCATTTGGATAGCTGCGAAGCGAAAGCCTGTAATTACAGTCAGGCAACCCTGTTATCAGAGCCCGGGGAGGGCTTTCGTCTCTTCCTACCCTGGGTGATCACAGGTGAGGCTGACCAGGAAGGGAGGAAGGAGAGAGGGGAAAGTAGGCTGGTGGTTCTTTCTCCATGGGAAAGAGCCCCTAAGGCAACCTCAACCATGGAGAAAAGGTCAGAGGTCTTTGGGAGTCCTCTTGAGTTTTCATGATATGAACATGAAGAGGCTAGAGCTTTCTGATTGCTGCAAATTCTTCTCTCCAGGGAAATGCTTTGCCTGGAGTAGCTAATAACAGCCCTGGGACTGTTCTGATTAACGGGTAGTTGGGAGAATCATAACAATGCCAACTGTAACGTGCCATTAGCAGCTGCGTAAATAACTAATATCATGTTCAGGTAGGATCTGTGAACTGACGTGTGAGCACTGAAGTTTTAGACAACACATTAAATGAGATAAATTAAAAATTAGATTTGTCCTCACCTTCCATATATGTGTAAAGCAGATACTGTTGAAACTTCTAAGCATCGTTTGACTGTCAGGGTTAGACTAAGGGCAATGTTACTGCTATTTGTCAGTATAAGTGTGTGTCTTCTTGAAGGTTGAGATGAGACTAGTAAAAGCAAAATTACCTGCTTGAAAAATGTGTCTGGTGAGATAAAGAGGCATGCCTTTAAGCATTGTTCTCTAGAGTCAGTACTCCTTAGTAATGGAACTAGGGTCTTGGAGTAATGGTTCTGATGTAAAGATTCAAGTACCAGAACACATAAAACTCATACACTCCTTTTCCATTCACTTCTTTGGAGTATACCCCAAAGATTTTTGAAAGAGTAGTGGCACTATTCTTTATACACCTACATTCCAGAGAAATTAAAATGATGGCCTTCATTAACTTCATACAACTATGAAGCTATATGAAATAGGTTTCATTGAAGCTACATTGACTGTTGTGAAGACATTGGTTGACATGGCAGACAAAATCCTAGTGGCTAGAGAAGAATAACTCTTTTGATACTATTAACTTAATTGCAAATGCAGACATATAGTTGTCATTATTATTACAATATTTACATCTAATATTTGTATATTTTACAGTTCACAAAACACATTTATCACTGGTATCATTTAAAGATAGTTATTGGTTTGAAATTGAAAGATATGGTCACATTAATTCAATTAAAGTTAATTTCTTAATTACCTACCAGGTGACAAGTATGTCTGGAGATCCAAAGTTTTCACAAATGGCAAAAGTGTGCAAGAAAATATAAATTTATAGTATGAGTGTACTCAGAGAACAATGGGTGATGAAGATAAATGTTTATGGTCAATTTCATGGAGTAAAGAGAACTTAAGTTCTAATTTATAAGACTCTCAAACACTGGCTGGTCCTCTGAGTACCAACTATATAAGAAATGATCTTCCACTTAAATAAATATAGCTCCAAACACTTTTAAAAAATTTGTGGTCTTTAGTGTATGATGGATAAACTTACGTGAAGGATATAGTGAAAATTTTTGATTAATTTTTCCCAGGTAGGAACCTAAGAAAAAATAAGATACTTAGGCTACTTCATACCATCTCTTTAGGAAAGTACAAGACTCATGTCAAAGTTTAAAAAATAAAATATAAGCTTTCACCTTCTTTCATTATAGAAAAAAAAGATTGCTATTAATCTTAAATTTGGGAAGAGTAAACAAAATGTATTTCTTATATCAAAACTAAAGATAAACGTAGTGTGCGTTAGCTACTATGACAACACAAATACCTCTGGTATTAACCTAATTTCTTCTTTTCACGCTCAGTATATTTACTCGTTAAAAAAAAAAAAAAAAAAAGGAAAGATAATGATGTTTACCTTGTAGGATTGCTGTGCATGTTAAATGAGAATACATATGGTTTGACCTGGAGAACATTCCATAGCTGTACACATAACATTTCCTCATTTCTTTTTCATCTTCATTGCTACATGTTGTATGAATAGACCATACTTTATTTAACCAATCCAGGACTGTCATTAGGTTGAAACCAACTTTTGCTATTACAAACCATGTTGAATATATTAACCCGCCCCATTGTTTCTAGTATTTCCTCATGAGTGCTGTTTCATCTTCTGAAGATAAAAGCTGTTGATCATTGGAGAGGGCCCAGGTAAACAGTCTATGTGGCTATTTTCCATTTTACTAAAGGGAGTTGGAAGGGAAAGTAGGGCAGAAAGCCACAGAGTGGACACTAAAGCAATCTAATTATTGAGTTCAGGCAGCACATTGCTGGGACCCCTGCAAGGCTGAGTGGCTGGGGTATGGAAAAATCCCAATTAGATGATTAATTTAGGTTCTGGGTGTGCTTTTAGCCGATGGCCATGGAGTCAGGAAAAGAAACAATTACCTCTCAAATTGCCATGCTGGACCGATTAATTTTTAATTGAGTCTTGTTAAAGGCACGGAAAATTGTGACATATATAACCCGGAGAAATAGTCCTGAGCCAGTGGGAGTCACTCTTCTCCCTGCAGGAACCCATAGATTTAACTAGAAAGGAAAGTGATTCAGATAGAGCCTGGAGGCAGGGATTGGCAGTGATGTGGAGAGGACTCTACTACCTTGGAGAGAAAGCTGGACTTCAAAATAGTGTCAAAGGGACAACCGAGTTTTTTTTTTTTGGCCCTCTATAGCCAGGCTACCCCATCAAGACTTGCTGTGCAGTGAGCTCTTCTTCATATCAATTGTTGCCTAAGATGAAGACAAATTTCTTAAATCTCAGGGCTGTCCAGAAAATTCAGATTAGACTGGAGCCCTAATCCTTTATTTTTCTTTGACTCTGCATAACATGAGAAGATAGAGAGAGAATGTCTCATACTCAATAAATATTCAAGTGGGAAATTTTTGTGTAAGTGGAGAAACAAATTGAGTATTGCAGGAGGGGTGTAGAGGTAGCATGGAATAACTTTAAGGGGAATGTAGATTTATACCAAGATGCTACAAACCAGAAGAATCCTCATGTGGCATCCTGGAGTTTTTGAGTTTTCTAAGGCTTTGTGGCGGTAGAACCATTAGTTAACAGGATCTCATCTGCAATGAGCATCAATATGCTAAAGATATTCTGCTATACCTTTTACAGACGTCAAGCATTCCTGGTTCCTTGGACATCTCAGGGACTAAAGAGTGTCTGTGAATAGACTCATAAGCTCAAATTATTTGCATTGATCCACCATATACAATTTCACCTAAATTTAATTAGCATTATCTTCTTCTTAAGCGATTTCCTCTTAAATCTCTGATTAGTATCTTTAACTTGGTATCAAGAATATGCTAGTAAGTGGGCCGGCCCCGTGGCTTAGCGGTTAAGTGTGCACATTCCGCTGCTGGCGGCCCATGTTCGGATCCCGGGCGCACACCGACGCACCGCTTCTCCGGCCAGGCTGAGGCTGCGTCCCACATACAGCAACTAGAAGGCTGTGCAACTATGACATACACACTATCTACTGGGGCTTTAGGGGAAAAAAAATAAATAAATAAAAATTATAAAAAAAAAAAAAGAATATACTAGTAAGTGACAAGAGGTATTTGTTGTCTTATTTAAATTTCACCCTTCAAGCCAGGATCAAGCCAGTGGTCCAGTAGAAGTTACAAAAGCATGTGAAACACCACAGTTTCAAAGATTAGCACATACAAAATGTCTGAAATATTAATAACGATAAAGTGTTGATTGTGGTAAATTAGAATATTGTTTAAGCATATTCACTCCCATCTATCACTTCCATGGGTCGAGTGCACGTCCTAGGAAACTGATTTGGGGCATGGCCATGTGACTTCTCAACTTCATGGTGGGGACAGTGTACTTCTCTGCCCTTCCATTTGAGCTCAGTAGTTGACTCGCTGTGGCCAACAGGATTCTAGAAACGGCATGATTTACTTGCACGGTTGGGGTTTGTTCTCTTGCTCCTCTGCCATTGCCATGAGACGATGATTCCTGGCTAGACCCCTGTTCCATGTAGGGTGAGAGACACAGGGAGAAGATCCAGACTTAACCTGCATGTTGGGCCGCCTAGTTGAGCTCAGCCTTGAGCTCGGCCTAGATAGTCAACTCCCAGCTCGCCTGCAGATGCATGAGAGAATAAACATTTACCAGTATATACCACTAAGCTTTTGCGGTAGTTTGCTTTGCAGGAATAGACAATTGATGACAAATGAAAATAGTGTTAGTTGTATGACAGTTGTACAAGCCACGTTAGCGCTCATCTCAGGTTTCATAGGCAAATAATACAGGTTTTTAGTCATCTAAAGAGAGTATCTCTGCATTTTCTTTTCTTGAAATGGTTTGCTTGAAGCTGGGGCTTGCTTTGTGTCCTTGGACAAGTCACTTGGGCCCCTCTATGTCTGTCTGTGCATTTGAGGAAGAAAGATATTACTTGCCACCTACCTTTCCCAGGGGTCATAAATTAACACTTGAAAAACTCTTTGAGATCTCCCATGAAAGGTGCAATTTAAGCAGAAGCATGCCTATTATTTATTTTTATTATCCACTTTAAAATTGAATACTTAGAGCAAATAGATTTTCCAGCCACCAAAAAGGAAGTCTCTTCTATGCCACAACATATTATGTATTGGGCACTCTCCAACTATAGACTATATTTCCCATTTATAGCACTAATTTAGATGTTTATGGGTCTGTAAATGTATTCCATTTCTCATGGGGCTTCTGAGTACCTATAAGAGTCTAATATTTTGGAACACTAAATGATGCCTTGAGCAAAGTATAAAACAGGGAAACAAGAAAGGCAGGGAAAGAATTGGGTAACAAGGAAGACACTTTTTAAAAAATAAAATAATTTTAAACTCCCAGAATTACTCTGCAATGTGGTCCAATTTGTGATTATTGTCTCTCCCCTCATGTTACAAATTATCACTTTTATATTGAGCTTCTACTGAGTGCTGAGCACAAAACTATTTGTGGAAGAGGATATAATCGTACTAATAGCTTCATACATTTACATTCATAAATGGAAATCATACATTTACAAGTCTTCACTCTGTGCCAGGCACTAAGCAGAGTGCTTTTTAATAAGTATCACATTTATTTCTCTTACCAATCTAATGAGGTATGCACTATTATTATCCTCATTTTAGATACTCGGAGAGGTTAGGTGACTTGCCCAAGATCACACAGAGGTGGAGTCAGTGTCTGAATCTAGGTTCTTCCTTTACGGAGTGAGTCCAAGCTCCTCATCATTATGCTCTACTTCATAGTGACTGATGTGGTTCTTGTTTACTTTTGGGGATGATAAGACCATTGTAAAAAGAGCATACAATATTTTAGCATCTATAATGAAAATCATTGTGATTCCCTCAAAATAACTGTAGGGAAAGAACTGGTTTGGGAGAATATGGAAATCAAAGCCTGGTGTGACATTTCCAGTTTATCTGCAGCTTTTGTTTTATTTTTGCAATCCCTGTTCCAACAATGATGTAGATAATCAAGTTTTTAGTCTAAACACTAACTAAAATAGCCCTTTCTTGATGGACTACATGGAATTTTCTATGCAGTAATGTACAACAGAATGATTACTTAATTATTGTTCTCACTCATGAAGACTTGCTGCTTGTAATTTGAAAGATAGCATTGTGAAAGCTAGTTGGGATGAACAAATACACTAACATAAGGTTCGGAATCAGAGGAAAAATCAGGGATGAGGGACTCTTTCTAATTTGGATTCCTGCCTGGGGCCCTAGTCTATGTCAAGCTGTAAAATCCAGGCTCTTTTTAGGAACTGGAAAATTCAAATGACATTTTCAAAAACATCTCCCTGTTGCTAAAATCCCCAAGTGGAGGAGTAATATTTTCATCACTCTCATCTATCTTATAACATTTTAGACTTGAGGGGAGAAGAGGTTGCTTCTAGGCATTGAGGTTCCAACGTACTCACGAATAATTCTCAACTTGGCTCCCTCAAAATGTGCCCTGGGGGCTCATGCCATTGTTAACTGCTCTTCTAGTTTTCAGGGACTGGGCTGAAGCCAACTGGCTCTGGCTTCCTCTTGGGGTGTGAAATTCCAACTTGGTCTGTACATAGATTGGTATGTATGTTAAAAAAGGGAAAATCATTTTGAGGAGACATTTTAAACTCTCCTATCAATCAG
Source organism: Ceratotherium simum simum (assembly GCF_057802395.1). NCBI lineage: Eukaryota > Metazoa > Chordata > Mammalia > Perissodactyla > Rhinocerotidae > Ceratotherium > Ceratotherium simum. The sequence continues at coordinate 53,089,694 of NC_141915.1, read as the reverse complement.
CCATTTATTGGTTATTATCTCTACACAATGATGTATAAAGAAATAGGGGCCTTTACCCCTCCTTGACGTTGGTCTTAACATTCAAGTCATTCAAAGCAGGTTATCCAAAGCTGGATAAGTTATGCCCTGACTCGAGCTTGCAGAGGCAGTGTGACAGAGTGGATGGAGCTGGGAGTTGATTCATTCTTCATCTCAATCCTGTCTCTGCCACTTTCTAGCTATGTGATTTTGGGCAAGTTACTCAACTTCTCTGAGGTAGTTTCCTCAGTTACATAACCTGGGTATAATATCTAAGTGTGGTTTTTGTGGGGGATTTAAGTCATTGACCACACAGCAAGTGGACAACACATGCCATCTGTCTATCCATCCATCCATCCATCCATCCACCCATCCATTCATCCGTCTATCATCTATGTATGTATGTATGTATATATGTATGTATGTATGTATCTATCTATCTATCATCTATCCATCCATCCATCTGCATGCTGTGCTCATCAACCTTTTATCAAAATAAGTGCTTGAAGAAGGTTATGGCTAAACTGGGAGATATAAATATACTACTGAGAAAAGTATTCAACCCATCAGCTGTCTCAATTTTTATCAATTCTTCCAAACATTATGGAGTATGTATTATATTAATACAACTCTATTTATGAGAGAACATCTTTTGAGAGTCTAGAGGATTTTTTTAATGGCACTATAGGGAAGAGGGACAGGGACTATGTAGATACCAACATGGTGGAAAAAGAAACCTATATAGTTTCTTTTCTCTCAATTCCTTCTGCTAACTGGATCTTAACTTGAGAAAGAGATTTTTAGATCATTCAATGACCCATCTAATGCAAGAATTTTCCCTATACTACACCTGGCAGGTGTGACTCAGCCTTCATTGAACACTCAATGAGAAGCTTAATATCTATTTCACACGGAAGCGAGCCTCAAGCATTACAAATTCTTGCCTGTGCTAAGCCCAAATCTTTCCTATAGTCTCTTCCTTTCAGTTGTCTCAATTTTGTGCTCTATAGCTACAAAGAACTAGTTACTTCCCCAAAGAAAATCCAACATCTTATAACTAACGGCAAATGTGGCTCTTAAGAAAGAGGACGTATTTATGTTTCTGTAGAAAATAATAATGGTACTTATCCAGATTTCTTTACCAGACACCTTAGTAAACTGTGCCTTCCAAGGGCAGACAGCTAAACCTTTTGGTGGGTGCCAGGTTGCATGGTGCCACATTGAAAACCACACGCTTCACTAAAGGGGGTGATCTAATGAGTTTATTTCTCTGCCCAGCTTCCAGCGACAGGGCTATTGAGTGACTTCATGGCAATCAGTATTGCTGACTAATGCCTGTATCAACACCTAATGCCGCCACCACTGGCGCTTCAGTGATTTTACGTTTAGTTTGATTTCTCCAGACAGAACTTTTCCACATCATTGGAACTAATTGAGGTAATGGAGAAATTACTCTGGTGCCAGAACACTCTGACTTTCTTTCTCCCACTTCCCCCTTTGGTAATGAAAGACAACAATGCTCACAGTCTCTCAGTGTTTCTTTACAGCAAAAAGGGGGAGCTGATCATGTCATCGTTGCACCTAGCCTGCTTTTGGACAATTGAGGCTGGAAAACATACTCTAACCTCCATCTTTTTTTGCTTCGCAAGGCTGCAGACTCCAGCACTGTCGCCATGCCATGCTCCTGAGCTGCTCCTCAGTGGGGAGATGCGAATTCCTCCCGTTCTCCAGACTGACCACAAGAAATCTTCTAATATTCGCTAAAACAACTAGCAGATGGAAACAAACATTTATGAGAACATATTCCACCTTAATTATATGCATTGTCTGCCAATGTTTATAGCGTCTCAGAGGGAGTTTGGAGGTAAGAACTAGCTGGCTGAATATGGTTTTGATTATAGAGATTTGTATCAAAGGTGGAATGGTGCCTTTTACCGACTCCCCATCCCCCCCACATCATGTCCCTTTCTCAAGAAGGTTGAGTGAACCATTCCCTGGAGAGCATAGCATGCTGCAAAGTCCCTGGTTTTGCCCCATATCAACAGTTAGGACCTCAGTAAGCATTTGGGGTTTAATTTTGGTAGACCACAGTGAGCCTCTCCACTGAAGGGCCCTGTCTGGTTTGAATTTAGGGAGCTACTCAGCAGTGTGGGAGAGTAGGATGGCCTCTCAACAGGTCGCAGAGTTCTCTGCTTGGCACACGAACTATTGGTTCATCAGCAGGGGTGGGAGGGCAATTAAAGATGAGTGGGAAATGTGCATGTTTATTTGAGCTTGGAGGAAAGAATCTAATAAATTCTAAATAATAATTACCTTAAAAATAATATTTAGCTTGCGTGTTACACCAGTATCCCTTTCTCTGCTTTTTCCTCTCTCTCTCCAGTTGCTAGTCTTGCAAATTTTCCCTTACTGATCTGTCCACCTGAGATGGGTAGCAGAAATGATGTGATTTGAGCAACAGATTACAAATTTACCTGCATTACTACTGGTTAGCAGTTCTGGTAAGCATTTGGGAAGCTGTGGCTATTAGAGTTCAGAGCTGAAATGGGTGTTTTGCATTACTGGTGGATTTTATTTCTCCACATCACCTTTGACCCCTTTTGCAAAGTTAATTGAGAGTTGGCCTTTTTCAAATTGATTGCAGGAAATTGACCTTTGTGTTCACGCTATGTTAGGAAAGGCATGGATGAAGAACAAATCAGGAGGCAAAATGGGAATGATCTGGCCTGTACAGTCATGCTCTGGCACTATGCAAAATGACCACAGAATCCTTGGTACCTGCAGAATTCTTTCCCTACAGTATCAAATCATAAATCAGAAAATCCCATTTTAATTTGCAATATACTTACTCTGATGGCTCAAAAACTTAACAATCTGAAAGTACCTTTTAAATTAATGTCTAACATGTTTATTCTGTTTTAGCTGAAGCCTGTTTCCTCATTTTTAATCACTGGTAGAGATAGATGCTTGAAGCCACTGGCATAGAAATCTAACCGTAGGGGTTATCTGGCAGGTAAGCATATCTCTTATTTTGGGAAGAGGGAAGGGCGATTAGAAAAAAATGCACACACTTTGACCTCAATAGTCCTGGGTTCAAAACTTGACTTTGCCACTCATTCTCTGAGTTACTTTAGGAAAAATACGTAAAACTTTGAATCGTAATGTTTCATGTGTAAAATGGGAAAATTTGCAAGAAATAAGATTGTGTGAGGATTAAATGAGTATTTTTCAGAACTTGGCACCTAGATGCTCAATGTCTGCACTTGCTCTTTCCATGTTATGTGCCTCTTCTGTACACTGGGGATCCAGTGGCAAAGGGAATAGACAACGGCCTGCCCTCATGAAGGTTATACTCTTTAGGGGCTGATAGTTTCCTTGTGCTTTCTGGGGACAATGAAGAATGTTGGTTAAACCAGCAGTGTTTGAAATGCAATAGGAAATGAATTGTTGTTTTTAACTAGAAAGCCAGCATGTGAAATGGCTTCCTAAGTCTTACAGCTGGATTAAATAATTCTGGGTCAGAATCTAGATTTCATGGTCTGGTGGTGAGGTCAGGCTGAGCTTGTAGGCAGAGTGTCTGATTCACTGCGTGATCCCAGACAAGTACCCCAGAACTATCCCAGTCTTGATTTTTGTTTGTTTTACCTATAAAACTAGTATAATGATACTTTTTTTTAACCTCATAGAAATATAAGTATAAAATCAGATAAAATATGTGAAGGTGGCATACAAAGAAATATATTCTTTAAGTTCATTCTAATTTTATTAGGGAATCAAGGCGTAGAGACTCTCTATTCCAGCAACTTAATTATATTGACAAATTATTCAAAACAAAACAACACCAGGCAGTCCTAGAGGAGTCTTCAGATTTAAATACAGTGATCCAAACTAGATCTTGAGTGGAGATAGAATGAGTGCTTTCTATTAAAAGCATTTGGGGAGGGGCGGCAGGGAGAGAGAATTTGGCGTAAAGCCTAAGCGAGAGCACAACCTGCATAATGGAGACACGGAGGGGAGACTAGACGTGGGCTCAAATCTCAGCTCCTCCACTTTCTATCATATCAGTTAGTTTGATGTGTAACAAACTGCCCAACCTAAGCGTCTTAAAACAACAACCATTTTATATCTGTCAGCTGGGCAGTTCTGCTGATTTTGGCCAGTTCACCTGATCTTGGCTGGGCTTGCTCAGGAGTCTACTGTCAACTTGCAGGTCAGTCAGAGTCAGGCTGGTCTAGGATGGCCTCACTCCTATGTCTGATGTTTAACAGTTGGCTGGCTGTTGGCTGGGGTGATAGATGTGGCTGGGACACTGTCTCTCATTGTCCAGTATTCTAGCCTGGCCTTATTGACGTGGTGTGGGAGGACTGAAAAAGAGAGAGTAGAGGTGTCCAATGGATCTCAAAGCCCAAGCTCTGCGCTGCCACCACATCACATCTCCCACATTTTCTTGGCCAAAGAAAGTCATAAGATTAGCTGAGATTCAAGGGGTGGTGAAACAGACTCTACTTGATGGGAGGAGCTTAAAAGTCACATTGCAAAGAGTATGGATATAGGCGGACTGGAGAATTGGGTTGCTTTTTGTAATTTACCACACTAGTTTGTGCACTTGGACTAGTTCCTTCATTTCTCTGAGGGTAGCAAGTACCTCATAGGACTGTTGTGAGGATTAGAGACACATGTAAAACCTATAGGTAGACACTACAAATGTTACCGATTGAACTCTCTCCCCAACTGGTGAGAGACACAAGGAAGGGTCTCTTGCCCTTCCTCTTGGGGTTCTTCCTCTGTTTGGTGTTGTAACTTTGAAACAAGAACAAAGCTGAGCATTCAGGAGCACAAGCTTTCTTCAATGGCCAAAGAATGGAGAAGTGGGAACAAAGTTCACAAACCAACTTCTCAGCTCTTGGAGTGATTAAACAGCTATTATAAGGGGTCTAGATAATGAAGGAGAGGAATATTCATAGTTATTCAGGGAAATGGGCAGGCTTTTCTGGGGAGCAAAGATGCCACCTCTTTTCTTTCCTTATTTGGTTATATCCTGCTGTGGCCACGGCAGTTGTAAACTGTCATGGCGCCGATGGGTGTGTTCTATAGTATGGTAATATATTACAATGAGAGTATAATGAGTTGTGGGGTCTATGTCAGGTCAAGTCAGACTGCCATGTTACCTTCAACTGGTTTTGACTAGTTTTGTTCAGCCATCTTCTTCTTTTCTTTGTGGTTTCCTGCAAGCCGAAGATAACATGTTAGGCTTGTTCTGAGCAGGGTTGTGGTTAACGTCTTATGGGCCCAGAGGCCAAGGTAACACACATGGTAGCCATTATTATTTTCCCCTTTATTTTTAGTTACACAAGCTGATATTTTTGGTAATACAGTTACAAACTGTTTAATGAAGGGGGTACATTCTGAGAAATGTGTCATTCGGCGATTTTGTTCTTGTGTGAACATCATGGAGTGTACCTACATAAAACTAGATGGTATAGCCTACTACACACCTAGGCTGTATGGTACTAATCTTATGGCACCACCATCATATACGCGGTCTGTCATTGACCAAAATGTCATTATGCGGCTCATGACTGTATACATTGTTGCATGATGGTTAAAAATACGTATAAAATACTATTTATATGATTTATAAAATAAATTAAAATGCATATAAAAATAAAAAAGAAAATAATTAAAAATCGCTAAAATCTATCTAGCTCTAAGCACTATAAACATGCAGGAACTTAGAAATTTCTCATTATCAGCTATCATTATTCATATTGGCTTGAATAGATTGGTCTTGCTTCATGTGACACTGGTAGGTTAGGCTGTCTTTCCCTATAACTCACAGGTAACTGCAATGTCTAAAACTGGACACTTTATCTGCTCATCTCCTAAGCCATGTCTACCCACCCACCCACCAACTACAAGCTTCTTCTGTTTATCCATTATTTCATTTGTCTGTCTGTTAATGGATCTACCTCTATCTGTCACTCAGGCCTATCTGACCCCCAGATTCCAATTGCTTTTCCCTCTTATCTACTCTGTGGGCTAGGACCAGAGTAAACTTTAATTCTGCTGCTCAAATCTTTCAGGGACTTCCAGTCACCTTCAGAAGAAATGCGGATTCCTTAGCATGAGGAGTAAGTCTCCTCCACCGGCTTCTTTCCAGTTATGTTTTTATCTACTGTTTGGCTCTATGCTTTACTTTCTTTTCACACCAAATGGTGCAGACCTTCTGAAACACACTGTGATCCTTGCACATCCCACGCCTTCTGCCTGGGAGCTCCTTCCGCCTCATCTTCGTAGCCAGTTCCTTCTCATCCTTCAAGGTTTAGCTCAATTATTATACTATCTGTTATGCATGAGACTCAATATGTGAGTCACACAGCCTTCTCTGACATACACCAAATCTATTATAGCACTTCTCACATGGCATTATTGCTTTACATATATATATGCTACTATACCCTGCATTTATCAAGTGAGGGGACAGAGTCGTGGTCATTCAGTCACAAGCATTTGCCAAGTCCCTCCTACACATGGGCATGGCATTTAAGATAGACAATTAAATGAATAACTGAATAATTTGCAGACTCTCCCATCCAGTCTTCCAGAGCTCCTCAACAGCAGAACAGATGATGAGGGTTAAAATTGCTATTTGAGGCTACAGAAGAAAAGGAAGTTGGTTGTCCCACATGGGCATAATGATGTCTTTTCCTCATGATGTTTTCTTTCTCTTGGAGTTTATAAAGAACATAAATGAGAGCTCAGCCTTGGTCTTAGCAAGGACTCACCAAATAAACGATCAGGTCTCAGGAATGGTAAATACCCCAAGAAGCCCGTGTAGTCAGTCAACGTCATATCCAATCCATTCTGACTCCTTGAAAAATGAGTAAATTACCATAGATGCAAATTGCGCATGAATACAGGGAAAAGTTCTGGTAAAGAAATGCAACTTAAAATACTCATCTCCTTTGAAAATAAACAATTTTAGAAGAATAGATACACTCAATGATGGCAAGGCTGCTGTGAGACTTGTTTCATATATCATTTGAGAGTGTAAATCAGCAATGGGTAGTAGGATCCTTAAGTGTTATATAACTATAATGCAGCAATCCGCATCTAGGGTCCTATAACAGAGAATCCATAAAAGATGCAGACAACAATGTGTGTTCAAATTGATCACATATGTGAGATTATGCAATGGATTTTAGTTTAGTCATGAAACTAGGAATGAAGCCTGTGACACTTTAAGTAAAAATAGTACACAAATATATATGTATACATGTATGTGTATATGTATATCTATATAGCTATACCTATCTTGATACATCTAGATCGATATTAATATCAATATAAATCTAAAGACACACCTCATTTTATTGCACTTCACTTTATTGCACTTTACAGATTTTGGGTGTTTTACAAGACCCTCCACCAGCAAAAAGATTATGACTTGCTGAAGGCTCAGATGATGATTAGCATTGTTTAGCAATGAAGTATTTTTTAATTAAGGTATGTATATATATTTTTACACATAATGCTTTTGCACACTTAATAGACTACAGTATAGTGTAAACATAACTGATATTCTCTGGGAAACCAAAAAATTTGTGTTACTTGATTTATTGCAATATTTGCTTTATTGTGTTGGTCTGGAAATAAACCTGGAATATCTCTGAGGTATGCCTTCATATCTATATCTATCCATCTGTCTAGAGAGAAAGAGACAGAAAAAGAAACAGACAGAAAGGGGAAAAATAAATCAATTTCTTAGTAGTACTTATATATGACTTGAGTAATTATATTGTATTTTTTTTGTATTTTCTAAATGTCTTGCATTGAGAATATATTATTTTAATGTTAGAAAATAGCTAGTAATCAGTGTAAAAGATAATTGAAGAAAACCACACTATTATATGCAAACTAATACATTCTGTCTTTCATGCTGAGATTAGGGACTATAGAACTACATTTATACATTAATTAATGTGGCTACATTTCTGCACAATAAATTGCTAAATGGTCCCTTGGATGCTTTTTATTTAGGAAAAATAATATTGCTACTGCTGCCTTCCATGGAGAAAACTCCAGACACGCATTAAAAAAAAGCAAGTATTAGAAACAAACAATATAGTTTTCTTTCAGAAACAAAACCTGTGTTTAGAATCCAAAAGTAATGTAATCGCTCTGGAAACTATTATTGTAAGTAATTCCATGTCGATTAGTTCACGCTCCCTTGTCTCCAGGACGTGGTCAAGTCTAGCAGAAACAATGGTTTGGACAGAAGTGAAAATAATCTTAGATTCTCAGCCCCATCCATGTTTCTGGGTAAGTCACAAGCGAGCAGTGACAGAAAATTCTTGATAGCCTCAACTTCTCTTAAATTTAGACTTTTTCCATGACTTCTGGGTTTGCCCACCCTTATTCTGACTTCCCAATTGTTCCTATTTTGGAACATACTCCATTTGGAGGAGTTGCCTTTTGGTCAGAATCCACTTTTACTGTTTCCGATTTTCTTAATAATATGCCTTCCTCCTATGGCTCATTTGAAACCCTCAGGCTCCACTGGGTCTGAGGAAGGGACTGGGCTGCCCATGGGGTGAATAGAGCAGGAGAAAGCAAAGTGCAAGCTGTTTGCATGCCAGATAGCAATGCTCCCTGTGGGGCATTCTGGCCATGGTGGCCATCCAAATGGAGCCTGCCTTGAGGATCCCTCCATTTCTCTGGGCTAAGATGAAGAGGGATGGGATAAACAGTTGATGTGTCACTGTGGGCTACCTGGCGGGGTGTTCCTTCACAGCCCTATTACATACATACAGATAATTACAAGGAGAGTGTTCAGTATATTGTCTGGGATACTTTGTAGTTCCCAATTCTGTTTCTTATACAATTAGTTGTCACTCTTGATTGAGCTGGACCCAATGTGACAAACTGAAGACATTATGGAATTTGGAGCCAAGCAGACCTGGGTGGGATATTAACTCTGCCACTTAGTAGCTGTGTGACTCTGGGCATTCAGTAAAAAGGGAATAGGAATACTTATTTTCTGTGGTATTCTTGTTTTTCCAAGCCAAGGCAGCCAATCTACGCTCTAAGTTCTAGTAGTGGGCCTCCAGTAAGGCTCAAATGCTGGAGGATATGCTGAGTTTCCATAATCTCTTCTCTCTTGACTAGTGGGGTGGAAACCTTCCTGGGATTCATCTCACCTTTCTGATTCTCCTCTTGGCTTCTTATTAAAAGCCCCGTGGTGGCTTCTGAAGAATATACAGGAATCAGCACAGTGGGAGTAGAACCTCTAGGGAGCTTGTGTTAAAGCTGCTGAGAACACTGATTTTACTTATATGGTATGTCACAGATCAATAAAAATATAAGAAAGTTTTCTAACCTGTGCTTCAGGAAACATTTCCTTCTTTTATTGTTTTTATATGGAGCAGGTAGAGGGCTGATGATGAATGCCTGGGGTTTGGATCCTTCATCCCTTTGCTGCAGACTTTTGGATTTCTGTTTCCATAAACATGCCCTGACACCCCTGCTGCCTCTGATATAGCACCTGCCTCCTGTCATTCCGTGAAGGCAGGACACCCTTCCTAGTATGGACACCCTTCGCCCATTTACCAGTTCTCTCTCTTCAATATCTGCCAAGCCAGACTGACCTGGCAAAATGGTGGGGATGAAGTAGAATGAATCCAATCATCTACTTTACCAATATTTTAAAGATTCTATGAGAGAAAATGCATAAAGAACTTATGTAAAGAAAATACGTAAAGGGATACAGTAGGTGCATACTAAGTGCTCTTTCTCTTTCTCTCCAACTTTCATACCCTCTATCCTCAATTCAGGTGGCAAGCAAAGAACCATATTTTATGAGGGGAACAAATAGTAATAAAATGTTGGCTAATGCTAAAAATCTTTTCTCAGAGTACTCTAATTTTTCATAGCAACTTTTGCTGGTGTTTATAAGGCATCAGAAGTAGATCTGATCCACAGGCAGATTACTTTGTTTTGTTCCACGGTCACTTCAAAGTCAAATGCTGTTATCAGCTATCAGGAAGGTAGAAGAAGACATGGCTCTTGGCAAGTATATTTGCCAATTTAGAGAAATTATTCAAAGAGGGTGTTTTATAGAGTGTGAATCAGCACTACCATCTTCTATGTAAAGGTCTTCCCATATGATCAGGTGCTGGAGATCAGAGAATAAATCTTATCAATGGAAAGTGCCTGATGAGGCTTCAGCAAGTCTTGTTTCCAATCGTTTTTATTTGTTTTTTTCCTGTGTGGGTTTTTTTTCCTCTCTAATTAATTCTGTGACCTCAGGCAAGTTGTCATGTCTCTGATTCTCATTTGATGCCTTTCTTCATCTTGAGTTAACCATTTTAACACAGATCTGATCACGCCATTCTCCTGCTTGAAACCCTTTTGGGTCTCTCCTCTGGTCCAGATCTCTTGTCCTGTTATTCAAGACCCTCATGCTCTGCCTCTAGCCAACTCTTCCTCTATCTTTCAGTCGCACATGCTTCACTCAAGAAAGGTTGAAGTATCTGAGGTTACCCCAAATCACTAGGCTATTATCGCTGCTGAAAATACCAAGGCCAGTTTCTATTTATCCTCCAAACACACCTCAAATGTCTCCCGCTGGGACTCACCTCAAATCTTACTCTCTTTCCCAAATCCCTGCACCCCGTCCTGGGTAAGGTATTCTACTTCTTTATATTCCTAATTTGAATAAACTTCATACTATCCTAGAGTCTGTCAATCACAGGCTGTTTCTCCAAGGACTTTGATTCCTTGGTCAAGATGAAAGTTCTGAGAGTCGTAGGCCAGTTAAGTTTTTCATTCATGTTATATTCTCCGTAATTCCAATTCATTACAATGTCAGATGTTATCCAAACGTTCCCTGTTCCCTGCTTCAAGGTTTCCCTGTCTCGAGGAAAGTGTGCATAATCACCTAGATGATCTCAGATGCAGGGGTTGGTGTACCAAGACCCCACTTGGGGATAGGGTACAGAGGGAACAGCAGCACCTGAGATCTTGCAGGTGTGAGTTCAGGAAACAAAAGGTGCTAAGTGAAGGTTCACCTTCCTTTCTTCTTTCACTTCTAGCAGAAATGACAGGCCCACGGTGACATCTAATCACACTCCTTTTTTACCTTCTTCAGGTCACCAATTAGCAAGTTATGATTCCTTATATTTTTCTACTTCTCCATCTCCAGGGGTTGATGAACGGTGGCCTGCAAGCCAAGTACTTCTATTGCCTGTTTTTGTACAACTTGTGAGTTAAGAATGATTTTTACATTTTTAAACAGTTGAAAAAAAATCAAAAGAAGAATGATATTTTTGAAATGTGAAAACTATATGAAATTCAAATTTGTGTCCATAAATAAAATTTTATTGGAACACAGTTATATCTGTTTGTTTACACATTGTCTATGCCTGCTTTTGCACTACAATGCTAGAGTAGCTATGGCAGAGACTACATGGTCCGTAAAGCCAAAAATATTTACCCTCTGGTCCTTTACAGAAGAAGTTTGCTGACTTGTGCTCTAGATAGTGCATTCAGTGAGGTCAAGTTTGTGTTGTGCTTAGTTTTATGCTCCCAGACTTGGTACATGGTTGGCTCATAGTAGGTAATCAATAGACACTGGGTGAACAAATGAGTGAAAGAATGAATACAAACACTGGATGAACAAATGAATGAATGACAGGTGGTTGCACTATTTTATATTCCAATATCCATTCCAATTTTAACATTCTATAACTTGAAAGCACACTGTATGTCAGTAGCACCTGGACATTTTTTCTTTCGTGTAGTAGTTTTATGTTTAGATTCTGATCTCCATGAGCATTATTTTGGAAAAGGAGAATTATAAAATATGATTAGCACCTCTTTAATAATTTACTTTTTTTTAGTTGCTATTTTTTAACTAGCATATTTACTCTTTGTTTGATAAACAAAGTGAATAAGCCAAGATAAAACAGTTTTAATCTGCTAGCAAATGAAGGAAGCTAAGTTATTCAAGATGGTAGGAAATGGGGTGGGAGGGAGGAATGAAAGGAGGGGATGGAGTAGCAGATATTTTTAGGATCTGTCACTGTTTTAATAGCTCTGCTGTTATCACTTCAGAAAGGTCCACATTTGGGACCATTTACGGCTAATGGACATGTGTTGAGAGGTGTATGTAGGATGATACGTCATGCAAAAGTGAAAGCTAAATGTTTGATTTTGCCTGACCAGAATGTGGACCAAAAGGGAGAATCTATGCCAGTTACTTTAAGTGCCTCCACTCATAGCTAACAGGTGTCCCAAGCTCATTTTGGGTGTTTCTATGTATACCGAAATTTTCCCTTTGAAAAGGTGTTTGCCAAGAATATGAGGTCAAGATTATATTTTAAATCACTCAGGTTCCATAGGGCCCCAGCCTTGGCCTCAAAGAAAGCCACTGTCCTTTCAGCTTAGACATTTAGACAGCTTTCCTCCAGATCCCCTGTCTCATGATTTGGATTCATCTAGTTCTTGCCAGTAAATTCTCATGTCTCTAACAAGTGCTTGAAATCTAAGAATTCCTTATCCTAGCTCTGCTTTCCAGTAAAATTATTTCTCTGGACATGTTTGTGATTTGACTACTTTTAAAGATTTTATTTATTTATTTTTCCCCCAAAGCCCCAGTACATAGTTGTCTGTCATAGCTGCACATCCTTCTAGTTGCTGTATGTGGGATGCGGCCTCAGCATGGCTGGAGGAGTGGTGCCTCGGTGCGCACCCAGGATCCGAACCCGGGCCGCCGGCAGCGGAGAGCACGCACTTAACCGCTAAGCCACGGGGCCGGCCCCCCTGATTTGACTACTTTTAATGAAAAAAACAGTGTTATATCCTGAACTCAGAACACCACCTGGGGAGAGAGTTACATGAATTTCTCCAGCTTTCCCCCTCTCATACGCTGCACTGATAATAATGACAGCTTACCATTTTTGTGCGTATTTGGGCACCGTTCTAAGAGCTTTTCATGCACTAACCCATTTACTCCTCTGAAGAACCCAGTATATAGATACAGAAACTGAAGTACAGAGATAACTTGCCCAATTGTTCATTTAAAAGTTTTATTGCATACCTGTGTTCTATCAGGTACTGTTCTAGGCACTCTGGATACCTTCATAAACAAAACAACCCCATGACCTCAAGGAGTGTATATTCTTCTATCTAACGTCACATACCTGGTAAAGTGGCAGAGCCAGAATTCGAACCAGGCATTTAAGACCACTTCAGGGTAATGCCACTCAAAATTAATTTACATCTTCCCTGTATGACTCTGTGCCTGACTCCAACACAGCCTCTTGTTTCAGCTCCCTCCCCTAAGTTCTATGATGTCCTGGTTTGATGCCACCCAATTTATTGTAACTTTTTTTTTTTTTTTGAGGAGGACTAGCCCTGAGCTAACATCTGATGCCAATCCTCCCCTTTTTTCCTTGAGGAAGATTGGCCCTGAGCTAACATCCATGTCCACCTTCCTTTACTTTATATGGGACGCCGCCACAGCATGGTTTGACAAGTGGTGCGTCAGTGCGCGCCCGGGATCCGAACCTGCGAACCCCGGGCCACCACAGCGGATCGCGCGCACTTAACCGCTTGCGCCACCAGGCCGGCCCCCAATGTATTGTAACTTTTGTAAGCCACAGTTACAAAAATTGTTTTTCCATCAATGGATTTATCTGCCTTCTCCCTTCACAATGAACATTCCCTTTCTTTTCTAATTACTATAAGTCAGAGGCAAAGAATGAAAGCAAATGATTAAAAATGAACGTAGGTAAGGACAGGGCTGGGGCGTGAAACCGCCATCATTTCTTCTTCCTTCCCCTCCTTGATGATGTTGTCCACCCCGTCCTCATGCATTTAAGCTGGTCCAAGGCAAACGTGGGATATGAGCAGTATTTGCAGCAATGTCCTGCTTCCCGTTCCTGCTTGCTTCCCCCGACAGTTCTCTGCTCATCCAGTGTTGACTTGTGATTCCGCCTCTGCCCTCTGTCTGGGGAGTCTGCATTTATTTTCAATGGACTTCTATCACTCACATCCCTTTGAGAACTGTGGTTTCAGAATTAGGGGTTTAGAATGACCGTGAGCCCCAGTTTGCCTTGTTTTACTCTTGTTGTTCCAGGATAATTATAAACAGCATCCTTTCCCTCTCACAAGTATCCCGTTTTGATAATGTCAAATGATATGGTGACCTTAGATAATACCTTTTCATGTTTCAGGGTACCTGGAATAACAAAGCCTACCACCGGAAGTTCCTGGATCTCCAACCCTGGACCTACCAACTTGCAACTCACCCTGAGAGGGAACTGGAAAAAATGCCCTCTTAATCATTCTTTTTTTGTGTGTGAGGAAGATCAGCCCTCAGCTAACGTCTGCCAATCCTCCTCTTTTTGCTGAGGAAGACTGGCCCTGGGCTAACATCCATGCCTATCTTCCACCACTTTATATGGGATGCCGCCACAGCATGGCTTGCCAAGTGGTGTGTCAGTGCGTGCCCGGGATGCGAACCGGATAACCCCGGGCCGCTGCAGTGGAGCGCGCGCACTTAACCGCTTGCGCCACCGGGCTGGCCCCCCCTTAATCATTCTGATCCACCATTTCTCCATTCAGAGAAGAGAACTAAAGCTCATTTTTCTCCCATTGTTCTTCACATATATCCCGATATAATGAAGCTTGTGCATTTTCAAGAGCTTCTACCTATATCCCTCCTCTGTTTCTTGGCTGAAAAGGCCACCATTTGTTGGCACTTGTATTAAAAATAAAAAGTGAAAAATGAGAGAGAGGGAACATAAACTCTGTATACAGTCACTGAGAAGTTTTTGTAAAAGTCTGAGGGGAAAACTTGCTGAAATTATTGTGTAAAATGAGTCTTTTGTTTTAGCTGGAGATTCCATCTGTCTGTGTGAATCCAGCAATTCATAGGTGCTCATAATTTTCCGAGGAAAGGACTTTAAGATGGTTGGAGCATAAACAAAAAGGTTATATACTTTTATATATATAAAAGTTGGAGTAAAACAAAATGTTATATTCTGACAGTAAATAACTTCTGGGGATTTACTGGATCTTATCTGCATCCAAGGAGATGCCTCAGGGACTCTTCTTAGATTAGGTTGGCCTGAATTTGTCTCTGCTTAACCTCTAACTAGCGGTGCAACTATAAAGAAGACACTTAAATTATTTGAGCTGAAGTCCTCATCCATTATTCGATCATTTGGCACACACTTACTGAGGGACTACGATGAAATGTCTGTAATATACTTTAAAATATTTCAGCTTAGGTTTTGATATTGTGTGTCAGCTGAACTCACATCCTACTTACCATTACCGTTTTAATCAGAGATCCACACCCAAGGGGTGGTCGCTGGGAATATATCAGAAAAAACAAATTCCAGATGTGGATATTATAAGCATGTCCGTCACACAAATCTCTGCTCAACGCCAGACTTCAGCTAATGACCAGTCTGTCTGTAAATTAGTAGGTTGTTAATCAGCATAAGCATTGTTTGGAAAGAACATTGATTTGGAGCACTTGAGAGATATGACTTGGCTAAAACATTTTAAAGATCTCTGTGCCCTCTGGTTAGAGGGCATAAGAATCCAGCAAGGGCTATAGCTTTTACATTGGGATTGACAATCAAGGATTAATATCTAAAAGGCCTTATGTCCAGTTATTGGCTTTGAGCAGGGTTTCTCAACCTCAGCACTATTGACATTTTGGTCTAGATAATTCTTTGTCTTGGGGGCTGTCCTGTGCATTACAGGATATTTAGTAACATCCTTGATCTCTACTCACTAGACGCCTACTAGTAGAAACCCTCCTCCCTCCCCTTCATTTTTGTCAAGCCAAAATGTCTCCAGACATTGATAAATGTCCCCTGGGGGGGGGGGGGGGCAAAATCGCCCCAGTTGAGAAGGACTAGTTTAGAAGATACAGTAACTTGGGATCAACTATAAGGAAAACTGAGTTCTGACAATGGACTGTTATTACGTCAACCGTGAGTAAATCTTTCACAGAAAGTGGCTCTGTCCCTTAAAGGACCGAGCACTGAGGTCTCTTTGGGCTCACAGAACAGATCCTCTGAGCTTTTTTCTACCTACTTGCTAATAAATGTTTACATTAATATCTGTGGAGTGGGGGAGACAGGTTTGATCTGACACTCGGTTTGATTATAACTGGTTAGTGAGTTTGCTGGGGAGTTAAACCTCTTCCACCTTGAACTTCTTGGTGCCCACTATTGTCTACCACAAAGAGTCTAGGAATTGCGACCAAATTGCCTCTGGTCAGTTCTCAGCAGGGGTGGACAGTGGCAAGTAACTGATTTGGCTGGTGCGTGGAGCTGGAGCTGGTCAGAACTCTTCGGCATAAAGTTCCAGGCTCCAGTGGTAGGAAAGCAGGACAAGGGGATGCACAAAAGAGAAGGAAGATTCCCTCTCCCACCCTCCCAGCCCCAACACACACCTAGCTTGGGTATAATTTTGTCACTGATTCACCTAGAGATGCTCTGAACCCCTTGCAGCAGTTCCTTCTGTATAAGCTACTTGTCACTGTCTTGGACCTATGGGAAGGGACAGTCCTACAGAAGCACAATTTTTTGAGTTAAAAAGCCTTTAGTTATTATCTCACTGTTGGTCTCAAGGAGATACAAAGCTGAGATTTTGCTGATCTCCTTTCCCCCCAGAATCTCTTTGGCAGAGATCTGGAGTTCATCCACAGCTCCCTACCTAATGGAACCAAATGCACGGCTCACCATAAAAATAAAATGTCCGTCTGTGGTTTTGAAGCACCTCGGTAAATTTATGCAGACCCCTAAACTAAATTCGAATCGCTCAGTACTTCCTTAGCTCTCTCTCCCTGGAAACCTCCATGGGAGCTGCTTTTGCAGTCAAATAACTTGGCAGGGCAGTGGGGTTCTGACTTTCAGAGCAGAGAGGCCCCCAGCCCCGTGCCTCTTTGCAAACCATTCCCCTTCGCATCAGCTCCACCAGGTGGCTCCGGGCTGGGAGGAACACCACTGTCCCGCAGTCCCTGGGGGCTCTGCTGCTCTCTTGAGGGGAAAGTTAACAATTTAATTGTGTCTATGTGGGATACATAATGAATGAGCCTGAATAATTCAACACAGGATGTCAGTGAAGAGGACACAGCCAACACCTGGGCTGGACAAAGATTTCTTTGGTTGCTTCAGTGTGGGGGAGGGGATGTGCAGTCTTCATTTTACCACATTGTGCTCCCAGCTGCAAACAGTCCAAACTACAG
Organism: Ceratotherium simum simum; assembly: GCF_057802395.1. Lineage (NCBI taxonomy): Eukaryota > Metazoa > Chordata > Mammalia > Perissodactyla > Rhinocerotidae > Ceratotherium > Ceratotherium simum. Next base: position 53,072,404 of record NC_141915.1, on the reverse strand, counting down.
GGGCAGGGGACAGGCTCTTTCCCTTTTGAGAAGACAGCTATGGCTGTCTAGATGTGTGCGTGTGTGAGTGTGTGTGTGTGTGTGTTTCCTTGCCAAGACAAATTCGGATGATAAATCTGGCACTTTTTAAAAAGACACTGGTCTTGTCTCCCTTTACTCAACCTCCGACTTGGATCTGAGAAAAATATTAAGCAAGCCGCATTCTTCTCTAAAGTTTTATAATAATGATAATAAAATGGACCCCTACCAAGTTCAAAGAGGCTTTTCAACTGGATACTGTGATCAGGATCTTTGCTGAAGGGAGAGTGGGGATCTACTGGAATTCTGCTGCTTTTGGAGAAGACAGGAATAGTAAAGTCCAACTCCTGGCTCACCTGAAATAACCCCAAGATTGAAATTATTTCGTGACGGTGCCCTGGCTTTTTGCAGCCAGGGTGTTACATTTATTTAAGGGGCTGTAGATTTTATGAGCTTCTGAGAGTTTATTATTTTGTTTTTCTTCCATTAAATCTCAGAAAGAAATAAGATGAAGGACTGAAGTCAGTTCTGCAGATAATTACCAAGAATTTTATAGGAATGTCTTGAGAGACGTCATAGCATTTATTCAATGGCCAAAAGAAGAGATACCCATTCATACAGACCTGGGGTCTCTCTACCTTCACAATCCATGCCCTTCACACAAGATCTACTTTCAATCTTCAGATTGTTTATCTTAAGACAATGATTGTTATCTTTGTTAGCCAAATGAAAGTCCTGGACACTCTCTCCAGTAATATGTACACATGTGTAATATGTACAGGTTCAAAGTGTATACAGTTTCAGGGAGCTCACAGACTTCCTGAAGAACCCCTCCCTACCAGTCCCCCAGACCTCTTTGATGATTCTGCTCCCTATAAAAATGAAATTTGTCCCAGGGGAAAGACAGTGCCATATTTTAAATGATCATCAACTCACGTAATTTGATAAGAGTGGTAAGAAGGAAGCTGGAGTGACAGATTGTGATTTCAAGAATAAATCCAGACCACTAGACCACTTAAAAAAATTATTGACTTTAGGAAATGCTTAAAAGGCACTTTCAAATCTCTCCAGTGGTCCTACAAACGCCGGATAAGGGAAACAAGGAGACAGACTAGGAAATGGAGGCCAGGATGAGGAGCTGCCTCATTCTCAGGATTCTGCGTGCTCTGGAAAGTAAAGAACATTCTCCTAAAGTGACACTGCTCTCATTTCTGTCCATCCGCTGCCAACCTCTCAGGTGAGTCAGGATCAGTGGAAAGCGTCTTTGGTGGTCTGCTTCATTTGGAAATATTATCCAGAATAATTAAGAGCATTAATTTAAAAATTCTAGATGGAGTATGGACACCTTATCCTTTTACAGAACTAACACATTGCAAATTTTCTGGTATATGAGAGCTTATGTCCCCTGTCAATTAAAAAAAGTGACAATCAGTCATACGGTGTCTAGCTCAGGAGGGGCCTTAGAAATTATTTAGCTCCTCCCTCCTCTTGGACAGATGAGCAAATTGAGACACCGGCAGGAGAGAAGGACAGTGTCTTGCCCAGGTCACTTACTGAGTTGGTGGCAAAGCCAAACAACATCCATTGCCAGACTCTCAATTGGCACTTCCCCACACCACCTCCATTTTGATCATTATCCTGTCGACTTAAATGATTCAATTGCTCCAGTTTTCAATAGGTTCTCGTGATTAAAAAAAATACAAAATCAGACTAACTTTCCATGACTCACTTCTCCAAAATGTTTTGTATCAATGTATCATGTACAAGGCACATGTATGAGCTGTAGCAGGACCGCAGCCAAGATTCCCAAGGCGGAGAGCGCATGAGGGAAACCCTGATACGGAAGAATCAGTTGCAGAGTCTCTTCAGTAAATCGTTGTTTATAAGTTCCATGTTCAAGAGAAAGAAAAATTAAGATTTCACGCAAACCACAGAACAAAAGTTGAGACTTCCAGTGAAGCAAGAAAGCAGGGACTTTTAAAAAATGGGAGTTGGGGGGTGGGAGGAAGGAAAGGGATTCTTAACGGTATATTGTTTTCTGAGCTCTACCAATTAGCAAACATCTCTTATAAAAGGAAGAAAGAAAGAGGGAAGGAATTTCATGCACTGAAATAGCCCCAGTCAGCTGCAAACGCTCCAGGCTTCTGCTACACGGCTCTCATCCCCACTCCCTGACTCTGGCCATTACATCAGTCCAAGTGCATCCTGGGGGCTATTGTTATGCTGATGAGACTGGATTCTCCCACTGCCCAGGGAGACATTCCCACCACAGACTGGCTCTGGGTTTCATTCAAGCTGTGCTGAATTGCCCTGGAGAATAAAAGATGCAGCCTTAATTAACTACTGTGCTCAGCTCCCAATCACAGCTTGATTGTTGTGCTGGCTGCACTCTCTGCTAAAGAGGAAATGCCAGGGCTCCTCACGCAGACCCAGTGCTGGGAAGTAGGGCTCTCCTTAGGGAGCTGCAGTTGGGTTCTGTCTTGTTTTGAAAATAAAATATCATAGGGTCTTATGTCTCTGTATCACTGGTGTCCTGTTTTTCGGAAAGAAACAAACCTCAGTGTCTGTTATTATTTCCCTGCCCTGCTCCTGGGATCCACTCACTGCGTGCATCTCCCAGTGAGGGTCTTTCCATGCATTTTATAACTCCGGCAGAGAATTCAACTTTATTCTCAGCACTGTCTTTATTTTATTTTAATAGTTTCTGGTGCTGTTGATACTGGGGAAAACAAAAGATTCTGATTTTTAAAAATCTATTAGATTTGGGGCTAGATCTGTTTCTCTGCAACCTCTTCACCAAGAGGGTGGGTGGGAAGTCAATAACAGTTGCATCTTTTCACCCTGTGGCATCTCACCTTTGATCCTCCCTAAAATCATAGCCATTGGAGATTGGCTTGATTTCTTATAGTTGAGTTTTTTCTTTAATTACTGTAAAAAAAAAAAGTGTTCTTAATGGTGTATCAGACAAAATCAAGTTCAGAAGTTTCAAAGACGCTGCAGTTGGTAGACTTTACAATCTCTGAGTTCGGTGAACCATCATGATTGAGGCGGCTAAGGGGGCCAGGATAGGCCTTCCCACTCTCCCTGAGGCCCATGAAGCATGTTGCTGGATGAGGCAGGACAGCAACTGTGGGGAGAGTCAGCCAGGCTTTGAGGGTCTGAGGCTTAAGTCTTGTCACCCAGGGAAGCCCCTAAAACATTTTCCATGTCTAATGCTTTGTTTTTAAGTTGTGTTTACTTATATGAACCAAGCCAGAACAATGCCACATGGCCAAATGGCAGAACCAGTCCAAACCAGAAAGGTCCAAGATGGCAGCTGGGTGCTCTGTGCAACGTGAAGCATGTGCAAAAGGTGCCGTGTGCAAGAAGGGAAGATCTGCACATGCCCCAAATGCCCCTACCCAGATAGATGATGCAGAGATCCCTTCCCCTTCACATCCCATAAGAACCGTGCTCACCTTCCCTTGGGGGAGAAGGTGTTTTAGAGAACAGCTCTGCCTCCTCCATTCATTGATCAATGAATCATGTTTCTGCTCTGCTGTTCCAAACCCGGTCTGGTTCTATTGGCGTGGACGGCTCCAGGCAAAAGGACCCACTTGTGGGTCAACTGGTCCCTTGGGTCTCGGTAACAGTCTCGGACTTTCTCTCCTTCCTAGTAGCTTCTCAAGTGCAGCCCATTGAATCCTCCCTTCCAACCTCCTTCTACTATTCTCACTCTTAAGTAAAATTGCAGAGAGACTTTGGTGTCTGGGAACAGGAGACGGTTTCCTGGAAATGATTTCTCTTTAGCATAATTTTAATGAGCAGGTGAACTTTTTAAGAGATCAGAGATCATGATGTGTTTTTGCCACCTACTATCATTCCAGAGGGATCAATTTGCAAGGCCAGTGTCAAGGGGCCATTTGTTTCCTGTTGAGTATAGGGTCTGGCCACTGTAGGATATGCTTCTATCCAGTATGTGGTCCCACCTTCTCATTCAGCCTGCAAGACTTCCCATGGTATGGTCAAAAAGAAATCCTAGTACATTCCCAGTCCAGGGCTTATTTTTCAATAAAATTACAAAACATTTGACAAACAACTCAGCATAAAATAACTTTCAGCATAATGAATCACTATATATTTAAAAATGATATACATTTAGACCAGAACTTTAAGAAGTTCTGGATACAACTAGGTACCTTAGTCACTAATCCTGAACTAATTAAGCTTGACTTTCCTATAGCTTGAGTAAAATGTTTTTATTCCTCTCATCAAGAATCTTTATAGCCCAAGTCAAAAGTTTTTCCTGAGCTTTAATACTTTAAGAGTTTCACCAGGCATCAACACATGTAGAATTTTTATCCATATTTCTAATGATACAGACTTACACACCTGTTCACATTTAATAAAAAAATAAGCATAACATATCAAGCCATATGTTTTAGCATCATACAAACCTCTCTTCTAGTTATAGCTCAGTCTCTTATGAGCTGTGTAGCTTCGGGCAAGCTAATTATTGTCTCAGATCTTGAAGTTCATCTCTAAATTGGGTTTAGTAATATCTACTTCAGAAGACTGTTGTGAAGATTGAACAGGATAAAATATGAGAAAGTATCCTTTTGAGTGTGGACTGGACATCAAGCAAGTGACCTGTACATGGCAGGTTCTTTCTCAGCCCTGTCTTATGTTCCCATGGTCTGGATTTTCTAGAACTCTGATTCCTTTCACTCTTCTCTCTACTCTATTCATGGACAGAAGCAGAGAGGGGCAACAGAATTCACGGAGCATATTTTTACTCTTTCCAGAATGTGAAATCTTATGATGCTGATGGCTTCCTGATTATCCAGTCAAAAAGGGAATGATGTTTACAGCCAAGTCTGAGATCACAGAATTTTAGGGCTCGAGGAGAAATTAGGGAAGCAGTCCAAATCCTTTATTTCATAATCTTGCTCAGTTACTCTGTGGCAGAGGCAAAAAGGTGATTCACAGCCCAAAGCTTAGGCTGCTACTCTAGTTTAGCATTTTCTTCCTTAAATTAGTTCCTCTGTTTATGCAGTTGAGTGTTTCTCTGCAGCCATTAAACATAAAGAACTGGATATTAAATGTACCAGAGTAAAAATAGTCAAGTCCATCAGAGATAAACTTAAGACACAAACACACTAACTTAAATAGAATTTAACATACTTAAAATAGCATCCTAAAGTGATTTCACAACCAGGAAAAATCGAATTAAAGGACAGCTCCATTGTGAGAAGCAGGCTTGTTGACATAGGAGAAAACATGGCTAGGATCGTGGTTTTGAACTGTGTTTTTCGGTCAGCAAAATTTTAAAAGGTGAAATGTTATATAGAACCCCACTGTTATGAAGCAGATAAAAGGAAGCTGTTCTAATAGAAGCAGAGGTCAGTGGGGTAGAGTCCCAACATCTCCATCATTCCATCACTCTCCCCTCATTTCCCAACTCTAACGGATGATGTGCTTCCAAAAGAACATTGGACTTGACGCAAAACAGTTGGAAAGACTCTGCAGTGACATGAAACTATGATCCAGAAAAATGGACAAAATGTTTGCTTCCCTCCCTGCACACTAGAAGGTTTCTGTGCATCTCGAGACAAAGCTGTGGTCAATATGCCTTATTAAGAATGAATAATTCCCAAACTAAGCCACTGATGTAATTCATGATGCTTAATGTTGGTAGATAAGGGGGGTAGAGTAAATAGTAAATCCAATAAATATCAGCAACGTGTTACTTGATATACTTAAAAGATGCTGAAACAGATATGGAAAGATATTTGTTAGATGGATTTACAACATCCAATTGAGCAACTGATCATATTTTCTATTGGTTGTCAGACCACAGGAAGTAAGAAATCAGGCTTATTTTAATATGCTGTTTGAATTCATTAAATTGAAACCACAGCACGAAAGTAAAGAGAGGCAGCCTCCCAAATTAGGGGAAGACAGTTTAAGTAATCAAATAAATTCTGTTTAATTAGTGAGTGACTCCCACTGTAACGTGGTTTCCTTAAGAGCTGGCTTCAAGCTGTAGTCATCTGGGTATACCTGGGGCTTAGCTCAATTTAGGCTTAAACATTTATCTTCCAGCTAGATTTCTCATCTAGTTGCATCTCAGCTGTTCTGTGTGTGATCCTGTTGTTTGCAGGGGGTACACTTCCCTCCGGGGGGAAGCAAAATATGTGCCTGATTGTGGTTGGGTGACTGTTCTCTCTGCTTTGAATGCCATTCCAATTTTTGACTTTTTCATTTTTTTTAATTTAGATAATCAAATTATTTTTTAAACTAATGTGTTTACTTATTTTCCTTCATTCTTATTGATCCTTCAAGATTTAGTTCGATTGTTTCCTCCTGCAGATTTCCCTGAATCTCCACTTGGATTAAGTATGTCTTCTCCCTTAACACTCTCTACATACTTGATCTTTGTACTTACTGTATTATGTTATATTTTTGTGCGTTTTGGTCCCTGCATGTAAGGTGCTTACAGTCTAGTTCAAAAGACAATGGCCTACTCATCCATGTACCATTAGTGCAGTGCCTGGAATGTAGGAGGTGTTCAAAAATGACTTTTCAGAACTGTTCCATTTAATAAGAGCACAATTCATGCATTACACAAGTTTTCTGATATTTCTTTTTTGGATATTTGCCTGCCAGTACATGAACACAGGATAATCACAAAACAGTGATTTCTTATAAACCACAAAACAAGCTCATTTAGAGCACCGGAAGCTCCCCCCATGGAAAATTAGTTGCTCTCTCATTGTCTTCCCATAATAGTACTTTAAATGTATGCCCCTTAATGTTGGGTCAACATATAATTTACCATCCAAATGGGGATATCCCTGAGAACGAAAGTTGCCACTATCACTAATGACATCACAATAGCAGATATGACCTGGTACTTTCCCTGGTGATCCAGAACGTATGGTCACCCTACTTAGTGCACTGAGCTTATACTGCACAATTGGTATTAAGGTGCTTATTTTTCCCCAAGCTGTGTGTTTTTCAGGAGTCAGAGGGGCACTTTATTCATGTTCAATAGCATGCCTTTCACGTGCCAGAATTTCAGTTCATGTGTGTTGAATGAATAAACTTTCTAAAGCTATTGCTATAGTATCATTCTCCTCACCAAAGTGCACTTAGTCTCCATCATTCAGCTATGCTGTAAACAGATGGAATGTCAGAATTTGAGTGACAAGAAAAAACTGTTTATTAGCACATATCAAATGTCCCCAGAGACCCTCAAAAGTAACAGAGAGAGATTTAAAAAGCAAAACTCGGGGCTGGCCCAGTGGTGCAAGCAGTTAAGTGTGCGCGCTCCGCTGCGGCAGCCAGGGGTTCGCCAGTTCAGATCCCAGGAGTGCGCCGACGCACCGCTTGTTAAGCCATGCTGTGGCGGGGTCCCATATAAAGTGGAGGAAGTATGGGCATGGATATTAGCCCAGGGCCGGTCTTCCTCAGCAAAAAGAGGAGGATTGGCATCAGATGTTAGCTCAGTGCTGATCTTCCTCACAATAAAAAAATTTAAAAAAATAAATAAATAAAAAGCAAAAATCTCCAGTCTACGGGATGGAGCATTTGGATCATAGCTGTGACTGTGACTCCAGCTGAATCAAGGGGCACATGTGATTATGTTGAATTCCTTTTGTAATTTATTTGTTCAGCTTCCTATTGAGGGAATAGAGCATGGTGGTTATGACTGTGTACACTGAAGACCAACTCAAGCCTTGGAATTTTGGTCCTGCTAATTACAAACATCCTATGCCTGGGCATGGTCCTTTACCTTTCTATGCCCCAGTTTTGTCATCTGTAAAATGGAGATAATACTATCTCCCTTCTCCTTCTGCTTAACTTCTTCCTCCTCCTCCTCCTCATTATTATCACTGTAGGATATTTAGGTTGTCCTCAAGAGCCTAGGTCTTGTTCATCTTTGTATAACAAGCATTTGGAGTAGTGAGTAGACATAGCAGACACTCAATGTTTGGTGAATAAGTGAATCAATGGATGAATGAATGCTATCCTCAATACACGAAGTACTGGTCTCATTATGTTCTGCTCTGATTAGATATATTGTAAGTAAAGGCTTGATTGTTCAGTCTTTTCAGGTGTCCTGATATGTACACACTTTTAGGAGCAGCCAGAAAGGACCACTGAGGAAAGGATGAGGAACAACGGTGAGGGTTTTCAGGCTGACATGTTGAAGATCATCTTCCCTTTGTAATTTTCCCCATTGATAGTCTCAGAACGAAATAAAGTCCTTCAAAATTTTCAGAGGACAAAACAGTTTCCAACATGGCACCCAATCAATCAACACAGTTTGAATGCTCTTTAAAAGTAAAGATTCTTGCAGTGTTTGGTTTATAATGACTCAGACATTTTTAACCAAGGAAATAAAAGAGGCAAATAAATCCACTAGGGGAGATAGCTTAGTGGTTTAAGTCTTAGGTTAGAAAAGGGGAGACTCCCTATAACTGTCAAGTTCAAATTACAGCCACATTGACTCACCCCGTCTTTTTTGAGATAAATTGAGTTGCATTTGGTTTATGGTGGGAGAGTCTTTTGGATAAGGTCTCTAAACACCCAAGGTTCATTTGCTCTGTTTAGGACATTATAGAACTCCAGGGGCATTTTTTTTTTTCCTATTAGAAAATGGTTTGCTGTAATTTGGCCCCAAATTCTGGTACTCAGCTAAAATGTTGGGAAAACAGAGAATTGGCTTTCTCCTATAGTCTATTAGACACTTAATAAAATACAGATGATTAAGAGTCCTCTTTCTGCCTCCCAGAGGAGTGCTTGAGACTGGGTAAGAAATAGAAGTAAAGAAATGGAGTGACAAATTTCAAGATGGTGCTATAAAAGTAGAGCTTAGCAGTATGGGTAGAAAAATAACTCTCAGGACTTTTAAACTGACATTGAGAAGCATAAGAACATTTATTTCCAGTATATTTTCAGATAAAAAAGTAATAGCACCAGTGCTTTTGCCTCTAGGCAAAGAAACTAAATAATGGGTATAGAAGTGATTATTGGATTATTGGAGATATAAAAGAAATAATTCCTGCTTTAAAAAGGAGTCCAAATCTATAAATAATGAGACTATTAAGTTCCCAGGTAAAATTAATTTGAAAAATACACTAAAAAGAGTAGAGCTCACACACAAATGTATACTGACAAAACATTTGTATTTCAAGGATTTAAAAAAATTTTCTACATATTCAAGCAGAAAATGTAGGTGATGTACAAAGGAACAAAAGTAAGCCCTTTCTCCTTAGTAATACTTAACCCTAAGATAATTTTGGAATTCCTACAGAGTTTGGAGCGGTAAAAGGCAAGATTCAAATACTCCATAATATGCCATGCAGTCAGTCACAAGTGAAAGCAACAGAAAGATTTTCTCAGACGGGAAAACATAGAAAATATGAACTCTTTGTGTATAGCTTTGATAAAACTACGTAGATTTACTCTAGAAATACTAGAGGTAAAGGAAACTGATGGAAAAACATAGTGTAAAGGCTGGAAATGGGAATTGAAATCAGTTATTTCTATCATCTAATACAGATGAGAGTAGGAACTTAGGAAATTCTTATGGAATGAATTATATGTAAATATAGATATACACATATGTATATATATAGACCTGTGTGTGTATATATATGTATGAAATGACACAAAAACCAAACCGAATACTTTTAAAATGTTAAGTAAATAAATTGTGTCAAACAAAATTTAGAAAGTGTCGCAGGGATACTCGCAGGCCTTTGAGATCTATCGCAGCATTCACTGGAAGCCACTCTCCCTGAGCTACACCCAGCCAATGACTGAGCACAGCAGGGGAACTATATTTCTGCCCAAGTCTCTTTGCTCTATGGCTCTCCATTGGTTGGCCGAGATGTCTCAGAGCTGTGCTGCAGTCTGAGGCTCTGCCTTCGCCCTTTCCTTTCCTAGGTGTCACACCTGTATTAGAATGCTTGTCCCTGCTTCATCTCCCCTTTGTCTCTCATTCAACAAATCTCTCGCACTTCTAGTTCCATCTTGGTGTCTCCTTCCTGGAAGACTGGAATTGACACAGAGTCTTTGTGTGTGTGCTTGCTTGTGGTGAACTGGCAGGTGGAGAAAGTAAAGGAACACTTGAAATTCTCATTTTTGGAAAATAGGCTCCGAGGTTAGAGAAATTAATACAAACCGAAAAAAGGGGCTAAAATAGGAAGCATGAGAGTAAATGACAGAAGTAAGATCAAACATATTGTAAATGTAAGGTGCTGCCCCCACCCATCCAACTACATTATCTTCAGTTTGCTTCTTTGTGTCAAGAAGACCTTCAACTAAACTGGAAATTGAAACACTCCTGTGTTCTAGATTTAGAGCTGTGTCTTTAGAATGTTTTGGTAAAGCCTTCCACAAAGGCATCAGAAGGTTTTATTTTTCCCCCTTGTGGTACATAGTTTCATTCTAGCTTAGGGGAGAAGGCCTAAAAAAATTCCTATTAGGCTCTGAATATTAGCTTCCAATTTGGCCAACTTCTGACCATACAGCTACTTAAAAAAAAAAACTCTTTCAAATATCTTGTCAGATTTCAGCCAGGACAAACAATAAATATTCCTGGCACTATTAAACAACCCCGTGGACAAAAGAGGTGTTCCCCAAAGAGCGTGCAAAGGGACCCTCCTAAAGATCCCTCTGGATCCTCCCAAGATCCAGAGCCACTCCCAAAGACAACCAAAAGAAAGAAAGACTTAGACATTTCCCCTGAGAGCTGGCAATAGTTGGTAGGACTGTAGCCACAAATGGGGTGCAACTCACATTTCTGTCGGGTGATAACGTTGGGGGCCCCAACCTGATGGTTGCCAAGCCAAGTTCTCAGGACACAAAATAGGACAAACAAGAAGGCAATAGCTTTCCCTGGGAGAGAGAGGATGGACCACCAATGGGTACCTGGAAACAAATTCACAAGAGCAGAATTCAAAGATTTAACTCTTACAAATCTTTTTTTTTTTTTTTTTCTTGCCAAACTAAATTTGGAAAGGAAGGGACAAGACAAAATTTTGCCTTCCTCTCTTGACCAGGCACGACAGATAGAGATCTGGAGAGCTAACTTTGGTAAGGATTCTCATACTTTGCCGGCTTCTGCCAGTTTTTATGGGATCCTGTCTACAGGCTCTGGAGTGAGTGGGGTGTCCCAGCAGCTCTCATCCTGGTTCCCGGAAACTGTACAGATGGAAAAATAATTTTCTCTTTACCCTTTGTAATGAGTGCCTGGCTAAAGACTCCTTTTTCTCTCAGGCACCTCATAAATGGATAAACTCATCTAGGATGGTTAAAAGTTCTCCACTGCGGCCACTGTCATTCAAGATTATCTTTGGTAAGGTTAACCCACTTGTTTAGCCTTATGACAAAATTTTATTCACCTGAGGCCTCATACTAGCTGCACTCCAGCTTAAGTTGAACCTATCCGATCCGGACCCAGTCCAGTTTCTAAATCAGACTCAGTCTGACCCTGAATCCAGTTTGGTTTCAACGTCACACCCCGTCTGACATCGTTTTTTGCTTTTTTTGTGAGGAAGATCAGCCCTGAGCTAACATCTGCCAATCCTCCTCTTGTTGCTGAGGAAGACTGGCCCTGGGCTAACATCCATGCCTATCTTCCTCCACTTTATATGGCACGCCTGCCACTGCCTGGCTTGCCAAGCGGTGCGACGGTGCGCGCCCAGGATCCGAACTGGAGAACTCCCCGCCCCTGCAGCGGAGCATGCGCACTTAACCACTTGCGCCACCAAGCCGGCGCCTGACGTCGTTTTTTTACGTCGGACCCAGTCCGGCCCCAGCCGGTTTCCGGACCCGCTTCGGAAGGAGAAAGTCTCCCAGTGTGAAAGTTGGGAACGCAAAACCTGCGGAGCTAGGCTCTGAGAGGGCCTTGCCCGCCTCCTCCACAGGCCGCGGGAGAGCAGCGCGCTCCGGGGGCTCCGCAGGTACCCCCGCCTTGTTGTCCGTAGCTCCGGGGGGCTGTCGCGGGTCTCCTTCAGTCCCCTCTTGTGGCACCAGAACTGTTCAAGATGAACTGAGACCTCTTACAATTTTTAAGAGTTTATTTGAGCAAAGATGGATTCAAATCAGGCAGCATCCAGTCTAGCTGCACGAAATGACGTTGATAGGCGCGAGGAGCGGCAACAGGGAAGTGGGACGAGGCAATCAGGCGGGTTGGTTATTGCAGAGTTACTTTCCTTTAGGGGGTGGCAGGGGCTTATCAGGCAGATTACCTAACTAGTTAGTGCTGGTTAGGCGATTCCTGATCGATAGGCTTAAGATTCCATTTCTGGGAGAGCCGAAACTGTGATCTAGTCCTGTTTTGGTGACATGGGGCTTAGCATAAGTGACTCCATTTTGGGCCTGTCTTGTTTTTAACAAGCCCCATCACTTAATTGTATTAGAAGGGCGATTTAAAATCCATGCGTATTCATTTATCTTGGGTGCTTGAAGAGTGGAGAGAAGACATTTAAAGAGAGAGTGCTTTATCATTTGTTAGAAAGGTGATTGTTGTTTTTTCTACAGATGATTTATACTGACTCTTCACCAGTAAATCAGGCTTTGGCAGTTGTGTTATGGCCTTTCCGCTTGTTTAATTCCTTACCCTTTAGGAGGAGTGTTTGTGATTTGTAAAGATCCAGCAATTGTGTAACAGGTTGTTTGTAGATAAAATACTAAAGCCAGCAAGGCTCAGAGGTCATGACCTCTTGCCAGTCAGGTGTCATTTAAAGCAATTCAAATGTCTATTACCTTCTTCAAGACTGTTCTCCGTGATCTCCCATTCTTTCTCTCTCTCTCTCTCACCACCATCTATGCAGCTGGAAGCAGAGGGCTCCAAGATAGCAGGGCTGTAGGACAGAAGGCATCCAGATCCATGAGCCGTTTGGGGGAGAGGTGCCTAGGGCCACTGCAGTGGGCTTTGCGTGTGTGTGAGAGAGAGAAATCTTGGTTGGGCCAAGCCACTAATATTCAGAGGTTGTTTATTTCAGGAATTAGTATTAATTATTCTAACACAGTTCTCAAAACTAACCTAATCTTTCTGTTGATGCAAATAAAGAAATACAAATTTTAAACATTACTCATTTTCACAATTTAATGTTTGCTCTTTTTCTAAAGGAATATGATGAGATCCCATTGCCCCACGCTCTCCTTAAGAGATATTAGTTGATTCTTCGGATGGATCAAGTCTAATTTGATACCAGTTTTGTTAGAAACAGATCTCACTGCAGAGTACCATTATTGGATCAGAAATTAGGGAATTGAAAAGTCAAGTTTGTTTTACCACAAAAGAGTCAAGTTAGCAGTGAAGATCAGATAAATCTTCATGGGTACATATTGTTTTTTATGGTGTATAATTTATATGAATGTATTTTAATGGACAGTTTTGGACCATCCATCACTAAGTATCCAAAGAAAATAGAGAAATTCAGTTAGTGGTGTGGTGAGATTTTTCCAAGTCGTTTAATTCTGTATAAAGAAAAATATTTGGAATATTTACTAAATTTTTCAGTTTTCTGTCAAAATTTTGGAATAACATATACAGTGCTTTCACTGGTCTCTTAGGTAAGGGCTGAAAAAGTATTAGGCCACAGAAGTAATTTAATTTTTTTCCCTTTCCCCAGCAAAAACATTAGTGCCTAAACATACGCAGTCAGCATTTTTTGATGTTGTTTGCCAGAATTATTCTTCTCTCTAGGAAAGTTGGCCCAGAGTTTGATAATCCCCACAGAATGATCAAAATTAAAGATCGAAATGCTGAAGAATTAGGACACTATACACATCATGAAATTCCATTTCTCCTCTTGGTGGTGGAAACCCATAGAGTTACAAGCCCAGGTGTTCTGGTTAAGGGGGCTTGCATCTGGTTAAGTGGAGGCTTCTACAGGTTACCTCTTTATCCCATAGGTTTTACATAGAAACACTTCTACTGTCACATCCTCTCTCAATCCTGGTACACAAAATTGGATCAACACCTGCACGTGTATGTAGCATACTTATTTATGTAAGTATGCTTATTTATCTCGACTCATTGTCAGGCATGGGCCTTGCAAGTTACTTTGGAAGAACTTGGTAGGGAATATATATTCTTTTAATAAATTACGGAATAAATTACTACCTCAACACGTTCAGGCTTGGTAAGTGCTGTTTAATTGTGAGGGGAAACCAAAAACGATAGAACCCCCAAATTATTGGTGACCCAACATGAAGTGCCACGTGGAGCTTGCTGATTGTATTACAGCTACTAACTAGATGTGAAGGTCATCTCCCCTTTTGCCATAACATTATGATCAAAAACACATACCCATGCTTTTAAAAATAACTCCTTTGGCACTGAGAGGGACAGAAGAGAGAAAAAAGAATAAGAAAGTGGAGTCATAAGTTTCACTGCACTTCCTGCCAATATATACAAACCCACTTCCAAAACACATCTCATTTACATGCCTGTTTATTTTGTTTTCATGGCTGTCTGGAAGCTGGGACCTTTCTTTTTCTCCAAACTGAGACAAAGGGATATGAAGATAAACTCTGACCCTGCCTAGCTCCCCAGGATGTCTTGGCCTTCCCATCTCCACCTGGGCAAATGTCCTCGTCACTGAGGGACTTGGCGTATGTGGAGGTGTATCACCAAAGATTTGGAAAGAATATTGTGATTCTTTTGTTTATAAATTTTGAATTGGTAGTTTTTACTTTAAGAGTCACAAATTCTACTTGGTTTTAGGAAGATCTGAAGTAGGTGGAAGGAACACAGCAGGAGACTGAATCATTTCATAGAAATGAAGACTGAATTTACAGAGATTTTAGAGTAGATTACATTGTCTCAGAGCAGCAATTATTAGTAAATTTTTGTTGTTATTGTTCACAAGCACCTACTCTGTCAGGGATTGCTCTGAGTACTTTATAAATATTAACGTATTTAAATCCTGATAACCCAATGTAGGTACTATTATTATCCCCATTTTACAGAGGAGGAACCTGAGGCTCAGAGAACTTAAGACACTTGCCCAAGGCCACACGGCATGTGAATGGAAGCGCCTGATTCCAGCCCAGAGAGTACAGCTGTCCAGCCCTGTACTCCTCTACCTCCATTTGCTCATTCCCCATATTCCTTTCCTCATGAAACCCCCTCTTTGTCAACTAGGCACCATTTTCCTCCTTGGATATACAATACATCCTTGATATAAATCTTTCCTTAAGAAGGTTTCTTTCCCAACATTGAGTTACTGTCATCTCTCTAGGCAACTACCCATTCCTCAGATCCTACTCCACATCACGCTGGGCCTTAGAAGTAGGGGATTTTGAAAAATTGAATCTTGCTAAAATCACTTCCCTACTTTACAGCACACAGTTCTGTTGCATTGCGTTACTGGTTTCTCTCTCACCTTCTGCTGGTTTCAGAGGGCTGCATTCAGTTTCCAGTCCATCTTTTATAACATGTCAGGGTCTAATTTCTCTGTTCTCAGCTACTCTCTTCCTTTCCTAAATAAAAATGAGAGAGATTTGAGTGGAGGTCGAAAGGCCTTCTGGGGAGGAACAAGAAGGAGGCCCAGCATTGCCTCACTGAGTGAGAAAAATTCTCTGGTGAAAGATTTTATATTTTTCAAGGAGAATAAGAAATCTCCACATAAATCTCTGCAAACTCAGCCTGAACACAAAGTAGAAGGGTCTTTGAAAATGGGCTTTGAACTGGGCATAACCAACAACCTGTACATGCAGTGATTCATCCTGGAATTGTTCTGCTGAAATGTAAACTCAGCAGCGAAATGGATGCCTCGTGCTTTGGGGTTCTTGGCCAGATCACGTCTGTAGTCTGGAAGAAGGATGCTACGAACAAAGTGATATTAGTTTGTGTAAAATCAACAGTCTCCAAGGGCTTCCACATAAAACAGGCCCTTTATTCTCTAGGTCCACGGCTCTCCACGTTCATGGCACATTCTGCCATTGTGTACCCTCAAGTAAATAGGACACCTTCCTTGGCTTTTTATTGCTCTTAAAACAGGTTGCTCCCAACTGTGTGAACCCGCATGAACTGGCCACTATTGATCTATCTAGTGTCACCCTTTGCCATTTTCTCCTTTGAACTGTGTGGTCCTACTGTATTTTCATTTCTCTCTGAGTCTTCACAGCCCCATCTTTTTTTTTCTTTGCACTCACTGTTCCATCCTTTTGGAATTAGTGCTTGTTACCATGCTGCTGCCTCATTTTTCACACGGCTACTTCCCCTCATCAGCCTAGATCTTACCTAACCCTAGGAAGCTTTTCCACACTGCCTCCCTGCATGGATCACGTGCCCTTGAGTGTGTTTTCCCTCTCAACATATTTATCTCACTACGTGGGACCATCAGTGCGTGAGCATTTAATCAAGTCAGGACACTTTTTAGAAAGAGGGAGCTATTATAATAAAGTATGCTGGGACAACACATGTAAATAAGGACTGTCCAAGGAAAACTGGTCTGTCTTGTCAACTATTTTGGAATTTTGTTGAATTGCATACTTCTCCCACCATTTGTAACTTGCAAGAAAGGAAGAACTTCATTCATATTTTGTTCTTTGCTCATTTCCTAATTTTCTCTATTGTTGTATTGCTTAATGCATAAATGGAGCTCAAAAACAGTAGCTATTATATATAACAACAAATATATGTATATCTATGTAAAAGTATATACATACAAAATAGTAAAGTAATATATTTATAAGCAAGTGTATAACAGCACAATACAAAATAATGTGTGTCTATGCCAACTGTCTGTCAAGCAGTGAGCCAGCTATCATAAACTGAAATATTGATTTTTATAATTCTCATCTTATGGATGAGGATGCTGAGGCATAGAGAGGGTAAGTGAGGAGCCAAGATTCTGCCTCCAGTCAGTCAGATGCTAAACCATAGGTCTTAGCTGTGCTGTTTTGCTTTTACCAGTTTTCTTGGCAGTTTCCAAGAGTCATTTTAACGTGTTGCTCCCTTTGATTTGTCCATCACCTCTCCAGTAGCCAATACAGGTCACTATTTATGTGACTTATAATTATTCCAAATAGGAAGGAACCTGAGAGGAGTACAAAAACAAAAACAAAACATTTCTGTTTGGTAAGGTTAGGGGAGATGTTTTAGAAAGAAGGAAAAAAGAAACCCTAAAAATTAGAATAGATGTGTTTGAATGAAAGAGTCTTTCTGGCCAGAAACTAGCTATCAGGATCAAGCTATTTGAAATTCTTCATGGAGTTTGAACAAACACCCATGCAGCATCTAACACTAATCATCATCAGCGTGGCTGTTATTTCTGTTTCCAGCTGAAAGAGTCATTACCATGATCTGTGGAACAATTCTACACAGGAGTCGATATTTCTCCTCCTCCTCCTCAGTCTCTAAGCTAAACTAGGTTCACACAGAACTTTAAGAAATTTAAACAGCGGCATTTATGTCAAATGACTTTTGCCTTTGTAACTTTTTTTTTTTTTTAAAGATTTTATTTATTTATTTATTTTCCCCCCAAAGCCCCAGTAGATAGTTGTATGTCATAGCTGCACATCCTTCTAGTTGATGTATGTGGGACGCAGCCTCAGCATGGCCTGAGAAGCGGTATGTCGGTGCGCGCCCGGGATCCGAACCCGGGCCGCCAGCAGCGGAGCACGCGCACTTAACCGCTAAGCCACGGGGCTGGCCCGCCTTTGTAACTTTTAACTTGAGCTGCTTTCGACGTATAGGGATTCTGTTCTGCCTTATCTCCTTTTAGTTTGTGTTGAGTGGTATTCATGCTCTGATCATAAGACAAAATACACACCTGAAGCCTTGCTTACTTCCTTTATCACTCTGCAGAGTTATGTGTATTCTGAGTTAGAACTTTTTTTTTGATTTTCAGCTTTCTTACATATTATGTCTTTCCATTATAGCATGTCATAATCTGAATGGTAGAAACTATGACTGTCTGCTGCCAAGAATAACTGAATATGGCTCAAAATATCAATCTGATATAATCCCAGGGCAAGCTAAGTTGGACACTAAATACAACTGAAGTTATAGCCCTTTTAGTCCAAGGGGAACATGGGAAGGGTCTTGAGTGCGGGGAACAGTGGACTGACTCCCTGCAATGTCCCATAATTAAGAACTTGTTTGTATTGGTAGTATTTAGAGGGCACTTTTGGTCATTCAACATTGGGGTTTCAGAGCTTCAAAGCTACTTGCCAAGTGTGTTAAAGTGTGCTCTTTCTGTTAAAGAACTGAATGAATTAGAAAATATTAAAGAACAGATGACAGAGTTGAGAAATTCCATGGTATCTCCCAAATATGGGAACATAGTTTAAAGTTCAGATTACTTTTTAAAGAATTCTACTGTAAGATCTATTGAGGTATTTTAATTATAGTTGCAGACTCAATCACCATTTTGCAATAAAAGACTCAATTTTAAGTCACTGGAGGTTTGTGTACTATAGTTATTATTCTATTTTCCAAAACAGTAAGTTTTTATTTCACTACAATTTAATTTTAATATATTTTGATATGAAAACATTGGAGTACGTATCATCATGGGATTTTTTTTGGTATTAATTTTTGTCAAATGTGGAAAATTTTGGAATTTTTAAGATTAATAAATTAAACTACCTGAAATAATGCAGGGGAACTCCCTGGATATTCTGTTTGGCGCTCTGATTTCATAGACTTGCATAACTTTGCACAAAGTTACACAACCTTTCAGGTAAATTTTTCCAATTATTATTATTATTTTTAGTACTTTTAGTTCATAGAAGTCTAAGGTATCCACAGAAGTTCACACATATTTAGATGTTGATCAGAATCACATAGTTATACTCCATGTAAGTGCATTATTGTTCACCTAATACAACTAATATGAAAGTTATCATCTACAAACAAAACAAAAACAAAAAACTACAGTTATGAAGGTTTACTATGTGTCAGAAACTCTTTGGAGGTCTGTAGATACAAGGAGGAATAAAGTATAATTCCTAACCTTGAACAATTCAGTCTAATAGGGAGACAAAGATAAACAAATAGCTGTAATTCAATGCAATATGTTCTATAAATGAGACACACAAAATTCTGTTAGAACACGGGTGAAGGAGAGATTGATTTTTCTGAGGATGTTGGGGAGAGTTACAGAAGAAAAGGAGAACTTTGAGTTAAACATTAGAGGATGAGTTGATTCTTCAGGTAGATAGGTGAGGCTGGTCATTCCAGGGAGTGGGAAAAAGTCCCCTGGACATTTTGAGAGGAATGGGAAGTAGTCTCTGGACACTAAACTGAACAGAATGCAGGGAAAGCAGGAGATCTTGGCAGGAGCCCATATGCCAAGGGACTTACATATGATGTGGAGGCATATAACTTCAGGTGACCCTACCAGATCAGGTATCACTGGATAGTGAAGAGACACCTGACCTGAGAACCAGACCACCTGTGTGCAAGTCCTGTTTCTGCCATTAGCAAGAAAGTATCACTTGAGGCAAGTTCTTTACCTTTCTTGCCTGCAAAATGAGGCAATTCCTACAGCATTAAAATTCTAATTTATAGATTGAGGCTAATGTTTCATCCAAAGGGATACTGAGTTAGAAAAAGGAGTTTTGTTTGCCTCCAAAACTAGAAATGTATTTAATTCCTATTCTAGTAGTAGTCACTTCAGCTTATAAATAGAACTGAATTTATATGGTGTAATCAAGCCAGAGACTTGACATATAGGCTGATGATCTACAAATACCCTCAGCAAAATATTATAAATGAAGAATGGGAAATTGTATCCTCCAGAATTGGTAAGGGAAGAAATAATGGTCTGAGACAAAGGACGGGACTATTTTTTTAGACTAGACTTAAAAGCCTTTCTAATCTTTGAGAGCATCTGGGCTGTATTGCAGACTCCCTAGAGGGGTCGGGAAGGGCTTCTCTGAGACGCTCAAGGGCAGGCAAGCGAACTGTTGAATTGTGGAAGAGGGAGGAGGAGTTGAAGTAATAAGCAGGCCATGGCAGTAATTTGCAGGCTGAAGTGGGGGAACAATGGGCTTTGAGAAGCTCAGACCTGATGCTGTCTTACTGGTTTCCAGCTACCCACTGGCACTCAGCATGAGAGTACCACTCCCAGGAAACACAGGACTCAGAATTCCTCACTGCCTTTTAGGGAAGTACCATTTACTGAGCATCTACTGTATATTTGTCACCATTGTACTCGCTCTACACACACAGGAAAGCTCTGAGAAGAAAGAAGGAAATGAACACTTATTGACGTATTGAGCACTTACTAAGTACTGCAGGCTGTGCTATGTGCTTTAGTGAACAGGATCGCATTTAAGTTTCAGAGCAGCCCTTTCAAGTAAGTATTATGTAATTATTATAATCCCCCTTTATGTAAAATGGGGAACCTGAAGCTCGGAAAGGATAAATAAAGCTGCCCAAAGGGAGGGACAGAGTCAAGCTTTAAACCTAGAACTCTCCAACGCCAGAGGTCACATCTTGCTGCAACATCCCAGGAAGGTATTGTCAACCAGTTCCTTATAGGATTGGTTTCTCACTGGGTCATTGCTTATAATCTGCTGGAAGATTTAGCTTAATAAAAATGCTCCATTCGAATCTGTTCCTGCAGGTGGTAGAGACACAGCCTGTAACGGCTGACACATGACAACTGGAAGGGTGTCCATTTTTCTTTCTTTCTTCAGTTAAGGCTCTGAATTGGATCCAGCTGTTCTTTGATGCAGAGGCCAAAAGACCCCAATATCCTGCTCTTTGTTTTTCTGGAAGTTATTGGCTATTGTTAGCCGTGAAGGCCAGGTTGGAACCCCTTAAAAAACTAAAAAGTTGGTCAGTAAGTGCTGGAAAGCAAGGTCCTGGAACAGTGGAGATGATGGTATTTCAAGATCAAGCCTCAGTTTCAGGTTTGGCTAAAGCCATGTGTTACCCTAATGGGGAATAGTCTGTAAATAGACCTTAACAAAGAAGCCAACTGGACTCTTCTCATCCTTTACTTAGAACAAATAATAATGTAATAATTTTAATAATAATTCTCATCATGTATCAAGTCATTATTACATGCTAAATACTGTGCTAAGCTGTTGATGCACACCATCATCATCATCATTTTAATCTCTAACATTTACTGAGCACGTGTTATATACCATGCTCTTGTACTAAGCACTTTAGTCTTCACCATCCTGTAAGGTAAATGCTAATATATTCCATATTTTTGAGGCAAAGAAATTGAACCTTAGGTTAACTAACTTTTCTAATGTACCATAATTAGTTGATGACAGAAGTCGGGGACTAGAATGGAAATGTTTGTTGAGATTCTCAAAGGGCTTGACATAAGTTGCAATAGGATTAAAGGAAGGGACAGGAAAAGAATAAAATGATTGAGAGGACTGAGAAATTTGCCAACTTCTTGTACATGCCAGCATTACCCCACGACCCCTTGTAGCGCCTGTTCTCCCTTTTTATCTTCTGGTTTCACAGCCAGACGGGGCTGACCATTGGCACAATGTCTAGAAATGGGATTCCCAAATTTCCCACTAAATAGCAACTCCAGTGAGATGACCAAGCATGAGCTTGGTCAGACAATGCCTTTATGGATCAGCTTGCTCAGAATAAGAAACTCACAGTTAAACTTGGAACTCAAAAGGGATTTTTGTCTCCCAAATGTCAGATGTGATAGAGGGTTGTTGGTGAGTCACTCCCTTTTTCAAGGAATAGAGGCATAATTCCCAGGGGAATAATGAGCTTCAGCTCACTGGCGCCCAAGGAGCTAACACAATGGGCAGATGTCCGAACTCTACTGGCCACATCCCAGATGCAAACAATAGAACCCTGGCCAACTTCTACTAAAGAGAATTTCTGAAGCCATGGTATTGCCTTGGCCAGCCAAAAATGCATTACGAGACCACAGTTATCCACAATAGTCTCACTTCATAAAGAAGGAAAGGATTGGGGAGGGGAAGTAACGTGAGCTTACATTCTCTGATGGAGTTTGAGGAAAAGTGCTCAGAAATTTTGCCTTTTTGCCCTTTTGGATGATGGATTGCTTCAGTTTTATGAAATGCTGGGGCTAAATCCCTTCAGGGTAGGGACTACATGAATGTTAATTGGCCCCAAATAAGAAGACTAAGGCCTTGCTCATTGCCAGTCTGGGACAGTCATCATCATTGGTCTTTTCCAGACTTGCTCTTTGTTTTAAAGGAGATCTTTTTAGTGGGGAAACTCAGAGAGTTAGACTTGGGAAGGAGATTTTATTAAGCTTTCCACAGTCATCAGTTATTTTGTTCCTTAAAAATTGCATCATGTTAAAGGACTATAAGGACATTGGATTATCTAAGCAGGTCCTATTTCATTTCCTCTAAAATGGATGCAGATTACAAAATTTAGTATAAGCACTTTTTACAGTTCCTAGAATTTTGTCTATTTGTGTGTTTACTTTATGTAGCACTTTCATATACATCATCTTCCCTCAAGGTAAATAAAACAGGTATTGTTTTTCCTCTGTTACAGGCAAGATCAGTGATTAAATAACTTGTGAATGATAGATCACAGTGAGTAAGTGTCAGAACTGGGACTTTGATCTGGGTCTCCTGATTCCAGCCCCCTCTGTTTTCTACGCAGGTCCTATCCAGTCCATATGGGTCACTCTCTGCATTCTACCACTCACTCCATTAATAAGTTCAGCCCTGGCTATGTCATCTTCTCCATAAACAGGAGGAGAATGGAGCCTAGACAAAATTATATTTGTACAGTTCACCTGGAGCCAAGGAACAACTTTTGTTTTCTTGGATGTATTAACTTGGGGCACAAACCATTTGTCCTGGAGGAGTGGTTTAACTCAAAATTTATGGGGGGAGGAGAAATTATTTCCTAAGGCATGTTTCAAGGTGAGTTTTCTCCAATGAGGAGAACTCTGTCAATCACACTAAGACAATGAAAAGTAGGAAATACAGATGCATTTGGCTTTGTAGGATCAAAAACTTAAAAACATTAAAAATCACATTGTCATTTAAAGGAGGTTTTTTCAGAGCCATTGGATAGCTATACATAGTTCCCTTGGGACACAATTCTGAAACTAAGAAGACTTTTGCTAAATTAGAGGAAAATAAAACAACAACTACCCCTCAGCTTCCAGAAGATTCCAGCCAAGCCTGAGTTCTAACCCTTTTGGATTTGGAATGGGTTCTAAACTTGGCAAAAAAGCACTAGCCCATCCCTACTGGAAAACTCTCAAGAGAGTCAGTTCCAGCTTTCCAAAAACTTGCAGCCCAAATATGTTTGGCTCCACATCTGAACCTTTGTAATATTTGACATCTATTAGAAATTACCAAGTCAACTTCAGAAACCTAAAATCAAGCCCAAGTCCAATGGGCGTAGAAAGTCAAACTGATAAGATTGCCATGTAACTTAAGCAAACATTGAACCTGACTTGAAAACCCATGTGAATGGTCACTCACAGTTTTGGCAAGGGCTCAAAGATCTTTGGAGATATTAGTAAGGAGGAAGAGGAGGGAGATCTCATTTTTCTCTTCTAATCCGTTGCTTCCACATAGCTACTGAATTCCATGACCTCAGAGGAGAGAGCTCCTGAAACTAGCATAACAATGACCCCTGTGAAATCAGAGTTCTTGGAAAATAAGGTGATAGTTTTTCCTAATCTGAGTTAACCCAGTGGAGCTAGTAACAGAATATGAAGAAAATTACTACTTTTTCACCAAGAGATTGGCAGTCTTTAAGCTGGGAAAACCCGGATAAGTTTGCTCACAAAGACGGAAAAGCACTTACAGATCAGATAAGATGTTAATCCAATTGGGAACTCTCTAGAGAACAGACAGGAAGTGGCCAATTAGAGGGGTCTGATCTGGCCTAAAAGCTGAGAAGACCCTCAAAGTGGCCTATGGACTTTTTGGGTTGGTTGGTTGCTTGTTTCTTTAAAAGAAGCTATACTATAGAAAAGCTGCCTACTATATTTTGTCTCTTGAAGGCTTTGGGGGTTTGGTAACCTTGCAATTTGTTTGTGAATGTCTAAGTCTCATGGACATGCTGTCTAAGAAGTAACATATGCTATATCCATTGGAAGGCAGCAGGAAGTAGCAAGAAAAGCCCTGGGCCTGGCCCAAACATTCTGCCACTTAAACAGCAGTGTGACCTTGAGATAAATCACTTAATTCCTCTGAGCCTCAGTTTCTTCAGTAGTAAATGGTTATTACAATATCTTTTTCAGAGTGTTGTGAAAACTGAATGAAATAATGTATATGTAACCACTTAGCACTGTGTGTACCTACGCACGTGATCTAGAAAAGTTATTTAAATCTATATGGAAACGCAAAAATCCATCTCTTCTTCTACTCTCTCATCCCTTCCACCTTCTCATATTATTTCTGGGATAAGAAATAATATGCTTCTCTCTGGAACGTTATTTCACGATATTATGATAAGTCCTGGACTCCTAGCATGCAATTACCTTCCATCTCCAAATCAGGGCAAAGAAGGGGATAAGACAATATATATTTATTTTCATTTTTCCCCTTTCTTTCCCTTCTACTTATTTCATTAGCCGCCTTGCCTGGTTTCTTTGAATTCATTATGATGATTTTTCTTTAAGACAAAGTGGCCAGTATGTTTTACTTTGTTTAGAATAGATTAGATTAGAGTCCTTGATTGAATAGAAATGGTATGATGTCTCAACAGTTTTTTTTTTTTTAATAATTTTATTTATTTATTTTTCCCCCAAAGCCCCGGTAGATAGTTGTATGTCATAATTGCACATCCTTCTAGTTGCTGTATGTGGGACGCGGCCTCAGCATGGCCAGAGAAGCGGTGTGTCAGTGCGCGCCTGGGATCCGAACCCGGGCCGCCAGCATCGGAGTGCACGCACTTAACCACTAAGCCACGGGGCCGGCCCTCAACAGTAGTTTTTGACTGATACTGTATGATCCACTGAAACACCGATGTCCTCTATGCAGCGCACACAAAGCTTTCATAAAAATGACAGAGAATTCCCTCTCCTTCAACCTCTCTGTTTCCCACCCTACAGAAAGGCTCTGGCATCTCCTACATGTCCTGCTGTCAAAAGGATAATAACATGTTTGCTTTTATGTTATTATATTTGTGTTTTATAGGTACCATGGCAGCAAACTGAGTAATCAGTAGGATTACAACAGTTTTGAACTACTGATGAATTATAGTTTTAATTTATGTTTAATGTAATAGCAAGAAAAAGTATTCCTTATAAACCACTATATACATTTTTATTGTTAACATTAATTGCAAAACACAAAGTTAATGACCGCATTCATGTCAGTATATCAATGGCCATCTCAGGAAAAGCAGAGTTTTTGTGTCATCATTATGGGACTCAGTCTCTGAAAGATGGCTTTAGGTATGGTACCTGGGAGATTGGAAGGCAGGACAAAAGAGTGGTTTTTGGAGGTTTTGGCATTTGGAATCTGACAGCCTCTTTTTCCAACCTGGTTCTGTTATGAACTAGTTGTGTGAAATTGGGTGAGCCATTTAACCTAAGTATATTCTGTCACCTGTGAAAATGGAATTATAAAACCTACTTCTCCGAGTTGTTCCAAAGACTAAATGAGATTATGATATGTAAAGTGTTTGGCAAAGAGATTAGCACAGTTAGTGTTAAATGACTGGTAGCTATTAGTTGAGGCTGAGAAACATTAGTAAAGATGACGAGTAATGGGCAAGACATTCAGGATTGGAGTGAATCTTGGGCTGCAGCCATGACTTTCTGTGTAACACCAATGAAGGGCTCGTGATTTCTCTGCTTTTCCCATGTTATGCTATGGAGACTGATGCATTTGAGGCATTGTAGGGCCATTGACTTCCTGCTGCTCCAGCTTGCAGAGTGTTTAAAATGAAGGACCAAGTAGCTTATTCATCTGCTGGAGAGGCCCTATCTGTGCATAAGAGGAAGACTGAGCCGGTGTCCAGGTGAAATCCTTTTAAACAAGCCAATCCTCAAGTAATAGATGACCTTCCCTCTTTCCATCCTTCTCTGTCTGCCTACCTCCTTCCTTCTCTTCCTTTGTTCCATTCATTTATATATTCAACAGTATGTTTGAGTACTAAGTACGAACCAGTCATTTGTTGAGACTTTATACGTAACAGCAGTAAACTGTATGCTGTCCCTGCTCTCACAGAGCTGACAGTCTAGTGGTGGGGAGGGAGGGACAGGAAGGAAAGACACATAGAACCACATAAACATTATGTACATATAGGTGGCAGTAAATACTAGGGTGAAATGGATAATAGGATAGAGGCTGGTCGGGGGGTCAGGCTAGGGAAGATGTTTCTGATAAAGGAGCATCTTAGTAGAGACCAGGGAGGGAGGTAAAGGAGAAAGGCATATGGTCTTCTGGGGGAAGAGATTGGACAGAGGGAACAGCCAATGCAAAGGCCTGCTGGAGGCACAGTGAAGAAGCCAAGGACTTGGGGTTACTCTGAGTTGGGTGTGAAGCCATCAGAGGATGAGGAGGGACATGATAAAATGTAACTTTTTTTTTTGTGAGGAGATCAGCCCTGTGCTAACATCTGCCAGTCCTCCCCTTTTTTGGTTGAGGAAGACTGGCCCTGGGCTAACATCCATGCCCATGTTCCTCCACTTTATATGCGACGCCGCCACAGCATGGCCTGCCAACCGGTGCGTCACTGTGTGCCTGGGGTCCGAACCGGCAAACCCTGGGCCGCTGCAGTGGAGTGTGCACACTTAACCGCTTGTGCCACCGGGCCGGCCCCAAAATGTAACTTTTTGGAATGATCTTTGGGGAGCCATTTGGGACATGGCAGTAAACACAGAGTTAGAGAAGCACAGTCATGGGGAAGATTAGAAAACAGATCAGGGCCGGCTCTGATGGCCTAATGGTTAAAGTTCGTGCTCTGCCTTGGTGGCCCAGGTTTAGTTACTGGGTGCGAAACCACACCATTTGACTGTTAGCAGCCATGCTGTGGCGGCAGCTCACATGAAAAAGAAAAAGAGGACGATTGGCAACAGATGTTAGCTCAGGCTGAATCTTCCTCAGCAAAAAAAAAAACAAAAACAAAACTGAATGCAATAAAATGCACTTTTGCCAGCCCTGGTGCCCTACTGGTAAAGTTTGGCATGCTCTCCTTTGGTGGCCCACCTGGTCCCCCAGGTGTGGACCTACACCACTTGTCTGTCAGTGGCCATGCTGTGGTGGTTGCTCACATACAAAAAAAGAAGAAGATTGGCAGTGGATGTTAGCTTAGGGGGAGTCTTCCTTAGCAAAAAAAAAAAAAAAAAAAAAGAAAATAGACCAGAAGATAATAGAGCATATTTTCATAATGGAAACCTCTGCTTTTTGGTTCAATAGTAATGTTTAGTCAGGAGAAAAAAAGCAAGGGGAGTGCTAGTATTTCTATCTAAAGATGCAGCTTCTAGCTTTTCCCTCATTCTTTCTCTTCCTTTCCCTTCTTGGTTCTCATTATTATGCTTCTTGCCAGGCAATTCAGTTGAATCATGAACATTCATTTATTTCAGTGGTCTGTATAAGAAAAATAAGCCCCTGTCCTCTTCAGTGTTCCACACTCATATTTGAGGTTACCCATGACTCAGTTTCCCCAACAGTCTTCCCTGAGAACCTCCAAAGAAAGCTTCAGGAATGTGTTCTTCGTGATGGTCGGTTTGTTCTATGCTCTTTTGCCCTGCCTACCATTCCTTTGCTTGGAAAAGAAAGCACCAGTTTGAGAAGGAAGTTATTCTTCTCCTTCAGTAGGAGCGTAGTTCGAGTCAGGAACAGTGTTACTTCTGATCAATTTATAGGTCATCATCCTAATAATCAGTGCTAATATTTATTGAAGACTTATTATGTGCAAGCATATTGCTAAGTGCACTGCATGCAATGCAGTGACTCCTTTAAGGCTCATGACTGTTATAATCCCATTTTGTAGGTAGTAAGACTGAGTCTTGAAGAGGTTCGGTGGTTTTCTCAATGTTGTAGACTTCACAACTTGTGAAGGCAAGACTCTACCTAATCTGTCTGATTCAAAGTCTGTAGTCTCCACAACCATGCAATATTACTTTTCAGCCACTCACTCATGCAAATAAGTTATTAAATGGGAAATTATTAACTGCACTTGGTATTGTATTAGGGCAGGAAGTGGAATGTATGTGTAGTTGTATAAATCAAATCTAATGTAAAATGATATTCCCTCAAAATTTTGAGCTTAATTTTATGTCCACCAAAAATTTGAACTAGTAAAGAGACTTTTCTTATAATAGAAAATTGTGTAATCATTAAGGGTTGGCGTACAACATTAAAAAGACAGTCTGTACTCCAAAAATATCTTGGGTCCCATTTTTCTCTGAATAGAGACAGTTCCACATTCAATTATTTCATGATAAGCACTTGTATTTTACTTATTGTCAAAATATGTTTATGAATGACCTTCTCATCCCTTCCACCAAAAGGAACCAGTTTTCAGGAGGAATAAGAAAGATTTCAATGGCTAAAGCCAGCACACAGCTCTGCCTTGTTAATGATGGAATGGTAAGTCTTCCCTTTTCAGTCAGAGCTGAAAGATTGGTAGGTTCTGCTAGATGATACCTTAAGACTGATTTTCTTAGTGCGTGGGTGTATCTGTGGTGTATCCTTCTAAGATCTCCTTGCAGTTTATCTTTTTATCATCTCATTAGCGTTGGGAGGCATTTGATCATTTTTTGCCCCATGTTATAGAAGGGGAATAGGAGCCCGAGAAGGTGTAGTGAATCACTGAACATCCTGAAGATACTTGATTAGAAGCTGAGTGTATTATCCAGGGTCTCCAGAGAAACAAGAACCTATTATTTATATATATGTATGGAATTGGCTCATGTGATTATCGAGGCTGACAGGTCCCGAAATCTGTAGTCGGCAAGATGGAGACCCAGGAGAGCCAGTGATGTGGTTCCAGTCTGAATGCTTGCAGGCTAGAGATCCAAGAAGAGCCGATATTTCAGTTGAGTCCAAAGGCAGGGATGAAATGATGTCCTAGATCAACTAGTCAAGCAGGAGAAGTTCCCCCTTACTGATGGAGGGTCAGCCTTTTTGTTCTATTCAGACCCTCAACTGACTGGATGAGGCCCATCCACATTAGTAGGGCCGTCTGCTTTCCACATTCTACCATTTTAAATGTTAATCTCATCCAAAAACACCCTCACAGACACACCCAGAGTAATGTTTGACCAAATATCTGGGTACCCTATGGCCTAGCCAAATTGACAGAAAAAATTAACCATCACACTGAATTGCTAGCTCCATGCCTTCTGCCATATGTATTTAACTATGCTGCCTTTTAACACTCCTCCCAACACAGACACACACACACACACACACACACACACACACACTGCAGTAATGTAGTAAAGGCAAGACAAAAACAAACATGAGAGAGATAATAAATAAATAAGCAAATACTTTTCTGGAAGAATATTCTCCTGGATGAGAAAGGAGCCTACAAGCAGGATTGAATCTAAACATAAGATTTTATCAAAATTATTTGTCATAGGTTAGCATTCACCTGAATATCCTGACCGCACATAAGATATAGACACAGGCATTGTAAAATATTGGA
Source organism: Ceratotherium simum simum (assembly GCF_057802395.1). Classification (NCBI taxonomy): domain Eukaryota; kingdom Metazoa; phylum Chordata; class Mammalia; order Perissodactyla; family Rhinocerotidae; genus Ceratotherium; species Ceratotherium simum. The sequence goes on along the minus strand of NC_141915.1, from coordinate 53,042,826 downwards.
AATGAAAGTCACAACAGAGATTGCCTGTGCATTTTAATATGTCCCGAATGTGAATCAATATGTTAGTAAGTTCCTGATTCATTGCATACCGTGAAGTGACCGAGGGGCCTTTCAGCACTCCAGGTGGCATCCAGCCTGCTTGCCTTGGCCTGGCTCAGAAAACCACAGCTCACTGCCTTGCTCAACGTACTCAGCAAGAAGACGAAAGGAGACTGGGTGAGAGAAAACATTCCAGGCAGCATTGACTCCGTTTAAAAAGCCTCGGGACAATGAAGGGGTAATGTGTCTTGACTTCTGACACTGTTAAATACTCCGCTCCTACTTTTCTTTCCATTTCTCACCTTCCTAAAGTCGGAGGGAAATGAAGAAAGTTTGGCTGGAACTCCATCTTGGAGAAAGAAAATCTTATTTGAATAAAGGTCCCACCTTGAGGACCCCTCATTGCGTTTGCTTTGATAACTGGTTAACTCTTTATTAACTTGCCCACAAAAACTTGCAAAGGTTGGGTGGGAGGAGGGACTAGCAATGCTTAGTTTGCAAGATGATTGTAAGAGGGGATACTAACATGAAATAAAAATTGGTGCATGTTTATGAAAGAGAGAACAGGAGAGAGTGGAATGCTCAAGACTGATAGAGTTCAGTGGTTCTGAGCAGCTGCTTCTAAGAGTGTACGGAGCCTGAAGACCCATTTAGGCATCTGTGCTGTTCTCTCTTGAGGTCTGTGAGTCCTAAATGCTTTGGGTTTGCAGTAGACTTGGGAATCCTTTATCTTCTCTTGTTCCCTTCTTGGCTAAGAACATGGAGACATAGAGATATTTGAAACTAAGTTGAAAACAAAAGACTTGCTTTCTGGTTGTAAGAATGGACTTTTTTTTTTTTTTTTAAACTAAGATAAGTTTATTTGACTATAAGTAGGGGAAATCAAATGGAGTTGGAGAATGGGAGGTAAGCCTGAGCTGGACTCCTGATTGGTAGTTGGGTGTCTTCATAGATAACCCTCTGTGAGGCTGAGAGTGTGCATGTGTGTAGATGTGTGGTAATAATATGCTAATAAGTACCAGTTGAAGTGAATTGAATCTTTATTGGTCTAGTAGTTCAGTGGGATTGGCAAATCCATTACAAAATTGGCTGCGCAGTTCTGGGGATCTTTCCATGAAGCAGAAACCTCCCAAGAGCCGTAAGCCCCCACCTATAATACTTTGTTCTGTGCAATCGCAAAATCCTCTTTTAATATTACTAGCCATGTCGATTTTTCTTATTAGGAAACTCATTATATGGCACATGATTAACTAACATATTATAAGGCATTGCCACAAAATAAACTTTGCCCACAGGAAGAGTCTTGCTCTCTTCGTTTTGGGGAAATTGAGGATTTTTTTTAAGGACTGGGATGATACTTCTGTATAAAAGTCAAAATATGAGTTCTTCTTGATCTCCTGAAAGAGTAGGAGTTTACAGAATAACCTTGTGTAAGTGTGTGTGTGTGTGTGTGTGAGTGAGTGTTACATAGGAAGAGCCACTTGGGATAAAATTTACTAAGGAAGCACACAGAAGCTCCTAGTTAGGGTTGGCAGGAGAAGAGAAGAACACACTCTGTAGTGTGAGTGATTAAAAAGAAGTCAATTCGGAAAACTATCTGTACAAACTTGACTTGAGCGGTGAAAAGGAAGACAGGCAGCAAGCCCACGATAGTGTGTGCAGGGGTATGGGGCGGGTCTGGGTGGGGAGGGATCCTAGGGAGTTGGGGAAATGCAGCTGTCCGTCTGGGTTACTTTTACTCCATGTTCCAGGGAGGAAGGCAGGGGCCTCTAACAGTACCCTGCATACATGTCTGTTGGGGGTGTGGAGGAAAACAAGACTTAAGCCACCTTGAAAGAAAACTCACAATGCATTATTCCAAGACTTGGTGTTCCTAACTTTAGAATATCTGGGACTAGAGTAAAACTGTGTGTCTTCCCTGGTTTTTATCCCATGACTCACATCTGTGATTCATTCCCTTAAGTATTGCAAACTGGGGATCTGGCTGGCAGATCTTTTTATTGTTTTATCCCTAGTGATGGGTGTATTCATCTCTAACCCTGCTAGTGTATTATTTTAAATTTGTGCTTTGTCCCCTTCCAAAGGAGTTGCTTCTTCTAAATGTCATCGTCGTCGTCGTCGTCGTCATCATCATCATCATCATCATCATCATCATCATCGTCATCATCATCATCATCATATCAACAGCAGTAACATCTGCTACCATTTATTGAGCTTGAATTATATGCCAGGCATAGCATGAGGGGTTTTAGAATATGATAGTCTGCAGCCCAGACTCTGTCTTCAGACTGCTAGATTCAAATCCTGACTCCACAGGGTACCACTTATGGACCCATGGGCACTTTATCTAGACCTTAGTCCTTTCGTCTGTAAAATGAGTTTAATAATATTACTTCCTAGTCTTATAAAGATGGAATGAAATGATGCAGGGAAACAGCTTTGCACTGTGCTTGGCACATGGTGAGCACTTAATACATGTTAGCTATTATTACTGTTTTTCATTATTCTCTGAGTTTTATTTAACCCTCACAACAACACTGAAGGATAGATATTATTATGCCCATTTTGCAGATTATGAAGCAGAAGACTTGGAGATGTTGAGTAATTTATCCAAGTTTATGCATCTTGTAAGTAATGAAATTGGGGTTTGAATTTGCATCCATCATTTCAGTGGCTTTTTGCCACTAGGCTAGACTACCCTATAGCCTGTTCTCCTACGCTCTGACTTTAGAAGTCAGCACACATCTCTTGACAAATCAGCACTATGGCAAGAAGAGTGTTATTTACTTACTCATATTAATTGGTTACTAAAAAGCCTAGCACTTTTCATACATTATTTCTAATTATTTCACAACAGTTCTAAGAAATTGATATTCTCATCTCATTTGGGAATACATGAAGAAATAAAACTTTGAAAATTATAAAATAATCTGTAAATCGTAGGTTCTCGAGAATGCCTGTCAAGCTCCTGCCTCAGGGCCTTTGCACTTACTGCCTGGAATGTTTTCTCTCCAGATATTCACATGGCTCATACCCTCAACTCCTTCAAATTAGTGAGGTCTTCCTTGACCATCCTGTTTAAATTATGAACACCATCCATACCTTTGTCAGTAGCTAAACCCCTTTGTTGATTTACTATATTTTTTATGTTACTTACCCCCTTCATTGTTTATGAATGGCTTGTCTCTCTCCACTGGAAAGTTAGCTGCACAAACGAGGGGCTTTTGTGTCTCCTGTTCACTGCTGTAGTCACATTACATAGAAGAGGGCCAGACAAATACTGGGCACATGAAATCCATTTCTTGAATTAGTGAATAAATGGACGTTACCTCATTTTCTAGCGGTTGTAAACTCTAGGACTTGAGTTTTCTAATTGTGATACCAGCAGTTTTTCTATCATATGACTCTTAGTATTTTAAATTATTTGCTACTGGAGTTTTCATGTAGTCTGCTTGTAATCATCTTCAGTGTATTTTTTCTTCCCCACAAAAGAGTGTCATTGAGGGCAAGAGGGGCACAAATGATAAGCTAAGTGATCATTGAAGCACACCGTGAAATATCTATGATCCACACAAATATGGGCACCTCCTGTTCTGTTTCTGTACCGTGTTTATTTATTCAAATAAACACCAGTCCAAAATTGACACTCATTGGAAAGACGTTTTTATCTTACCGATATCTATCAAAAACTGGTATATTTTTGTTCTGCTTACTACACACTCCAGGATTTTGTAAAATGCTCCATTCTCACATCATGAAGATACTCTCTACCCACCAACCAATTTCTCTCTGACACTTCAAAAAAAAAAATTCTCCCTAAAGCTCTTTTTTTTCCCTCTGCCTCCCTCTGACCTTCCAGGTGGTGTCTGTTTCTGTTCTTTTCTACCAGTGATTCTTTTCGCCTCCCACTGTGAGTTAACCAGGAGGTCTGGGCTCCTCTCAGTTATCTCCTGATCCATTACCCCAATTTTCTACAACAAAGGGTCAAGACACCTGCAAGATCCTGAGTTTGTAAGAGAGTTCAAGGGAGTAACAGTGGTAGTTATTAGAATTAACTTATTTTTTCTTTTATTGTATACGCTGAAGCTGATTAGGTTTCCCTGAGCTGTTCCTCTCCTTTCGTTTAGAAGAATGCAGTAGTTTGTTAGGTCTCACCATGGCTTGTGCCCACCAGCTTAGTGATCACCCTGGCAATGACCGAAATGCTTTATGGACATATTCCTCCAAAAGATGGGGAGCGCAGGTGGGAAGAAGTTTTGAAAGTAGGAAGATGGAGAGAAGATTATATGTTTGTTTTATAACATTCTCCCGTCCTAGGAAACTTAAAATGGTTTATGTGAGCTCAGACTAACCTAAACATTTTAACCTGTCAATCACAGCGTGTTTGTTGACCTAAGATGGACAGATAGTAAGATAATTATCAGAAGGAAAAGTTCTCCTCCCATCTCTGTTATCTTGGCATTAATTTCAGGGTTTTGTTTTCCAACCTGGCTAAATAACACTGAGAAAATAAATGCACTCTGATCATTTTAGCTGTTTAAAGGGCTTATATGTGTTTAATGTTCTTTAATTTATTTATGGCAGGGAATCATGACTCCTTGCTTATTGCCTTAAACAGCGTCTTTCGCTATCCCATCTCACTGTTTGGTTTTTATGTCTGTGTTTTCTATTTAACAGTCCCCGTTTCTGAAGTTGTCTTTGTGTGGCTATTGCTTGTTGAAGAAAAGGAGGGGACAGCAAATTAGTAAGGAAATTCCGAGGCCCAGTCTCTGGATGTGTCCTGATTCCTGGGATCTGGGGTGGACTGAGGCCCCGTCTCGTGAGGCTCCCTGATTATATCCATCAGGCCAGGGGCACAGTGTTGGTGTTCCTAAAGAAGATTCCAGAAGCCCTTCCTCTAGTTTTCTCAAAGGAGGACCGTGCCTTCCCATTTCTCTCCTCACTGGCAGAGATCAGGGGCCCTCCTGCATCCTATTCCTGGCAGTTTCCTCTCTGGATCTGTCTTATTCAATCTTACAGTGGGGGCCCTTATGTCCTTACCCTGTAAGACTGTACGTTCTGAAGTGGAGAGCCAAAAGAAAGCATCACCTCAGGGAAGAAGGGAAAGGCACCTGGAGGGGTGATGCCAGGCTTTTTCTGAGGTGCTGTGGTTCTTCACCTTGTCCATTCTTTAGCCAAACTGTGACCACGTCATCACACATGGGGGGCAGGCTGCAGAGGGAGGGGTTGGCAACCCTCGGTGAAGCATGTGAGTGAAGGGTGACAAGCCCTCTACTGCAAGTTGGAATTGATGGGTCCAAATTCCAGATCTGCCTCCCTCTGACCACGTGACCTCAAATGAATCATTTCATCTTTCTGTGCATTGAAGCAGTTGGACTACAGGAGCCAATGATTTGATTTGTGACTCACCGTATGAAATGTGAATTATAGATCTTTTTCCTTGTTCTACTATGGAGAACTCTATACACACGGGGAAAAAGTTGAATGTAATAATGGTTTCAGATTTTATTCTAATAGGTTCACTCTTACTGAAGTCTTAAGAATGTGACCTAATGCAATACTGTCTTGTACGGGGCTCTTCAGGGAAGCACTTCAGCCCGGGAGTTAAGAGAAGGCATCTGGACTCAGTCCTGAATCCTTCACTATTAGCCATATGATGACGAGCCAGCACTTGTGTGCATCTGTTTTCTCAGCCATGTATTTCATAAAAATATTTTGGAGATTAAGTTAGTAGTATAAAGAATTTACAGCAGAGCCTGGTTTATAATAAGCACTCATAAGCTATATTAAATAGTGATAAAGGTGATAGCAGAGACATGCCTAGTGTGCCAGAGTGTGAGTATATATGATTAGACACATCAGCCACAGAACCCAAGCTTAACACCAGCCAGAGGCACAATGCACAAGTAGGACATTTTAAATGTATGATCAGTTATATCTAAAGTTAGAGTTATCAGGGATTTTCTGTGGGGCTTGGGGAAAATGTGTAATATAGCAACCTAGCATGAACTATTAAAATTCCACCACTCAATCACTTTTAATTATTCCTCTAAGGCAGGGATTCTTAATTAAGAGTGCACACCAAGACAACCTATTATAATTTGGGGGGAAGAAATCAGGCTTTACTCTCAATCCTGAAGATGCTCATTTAGTAGGCTCAGACATCTATACTTTTGAAAAAGCTCTGCTGGTGGTTGTGTGTTCTCTGGGCAAGGACCATTCTTTCAAGGGGAAAGCTTTCTGAAATATGGGAACTTTTACTGGGCATACAACTCATGTTTACAATCTTCTTTGAAGGGAGACTTCTCTACCATTAACTCCTTCTAAAAAGGCAGCCCCTAGACAGACATGTTTTATTATATTCTACCTTATATCTCTGGCAGAGCTAAATGATCCAGAGTTGAGAGCACCTATGGCCAGTATAATCTCAGTTTACAAATCTAATTAATGATGTGATGGGTTTGTAATGTGTCAGCTTGGCTAGGCTGAACTACATTTCCCAGAATTCTCTTTCTTTTAGGGTAGCCAGATTAAGCAAAGTACAGGGTACTCAGTTAAATCTGAATTTATATAAACAACGAATACTTGTTTTTAGAATAAGTATATCCCATGCAGTGTTTGAGAAATAGTTATAGTAAACATTTTTTTGTTGTTTATCTGAAATTTAAATTTAACTGGGTGCCTCTCTCTCATCTGTCAACCCTACTTTCTTGTATGTCTCTGGTTAGGGTGGACCACAAGGGAGATTCTTGGAAGATTTGAAGGGCAGAAAGGAAGTGGCAGCTGTTGTGTACTTCATATATACAACAGCTGATCTGCTGACTTGTCTTATTGGTGTGAAGCAGCAGAGGGACCTGAAACTGCTCTACCTTCTTCTAGGTCCTCCTTCAGCTTCCCCAGCTCCTAGACTAGGATTATGTGGTTAGCTCTGTAATGAAGGGCCCTGACTTCTACAGGATAACCTCAGCACCAAGGTCAGAGGCAACAACAACTGACATGGGTTGCAGGCCCTCCTCGCGTGGTTCCAGTTTATGCTTGTGAGTTCTCACCTGACCTTGATCTTCTCCAGTTTACACCCATTGTCCTGTCCCAGCTGCCTGCCCAACTTCAAGCTCAAGTGCCAGACCCAGAGACAGCAGTCTTGCAGAGACTGCTTAACCATCTCTGACAATGGGGGAAGGCCAGTCCTCTGTGGCAGACCAACAGTTCTCATCAGGACCTCAGCAAGAAGGCCAGGTTGCTAAGTATCTTTGGCCGTGGACTACTTTTAGTCTGCATAACCAGCCTCAGTGTCCGGGAATGGTGCTTTTCCTTTAGCAATCATCATCCTGAGATGCCGAAATGAGGACTGTTACCCTGAGGTATCACGTATCTCTGAGGGTATGGGAATTTTTGTTAGGGAAAAGGAAGCAACAGCAGACTGAGCATTATCAGAGTTCTGCCTTCTGTTGTGGACTCATGTGTTTTTGTAAGCCAACTTTGTCAAGTCAGTCTTCCCTTGTAATTTTCTTCAGATAAATGAGTTGGTCATTCTCTTATTTACTATGTTTATCACAGAGGAACTGTCAAGATAGGAAATTAGAACGTGGGAAACAAATATACAGGCTTCCATTTATCTTGCTCATTCATAGAGATTGATGGATGGCCAGTCCTCAAGGTGATTTCTTTATTTAACACAGCAACACGTGGGCCCTGTATCATTTCGGGTCACATCACCCGTGTGATGGTGATGTGTGCTAAATCCTGGGTGTTTTGTATATATGTATTATGACATTTATATGTTCAGGTAGAAATTGTGTGAAATAGTGTTGAGAGAAGTGAATTCTTTAACACCAGAGGCATAGATCCAACATGTTAAAAGGAGACTAAGCTTTTAAACATGTGTACCCTCTGGCTGTTTAGCTCTCTACAAGATAGCCACTGATTTGCTGCTTCTGATTCATAGATCCTTTCCTTCCACTTGAAAGTGATTGTATGTGCTAACCATTAACCCTTTACTCTCTTCCAATTGCTGACTTACATTTGTGGTAGTCCTCTTTCACATAATATTTGAAGTGTCTCCTACAGTCTGGGCAAAGTCCACATGATGACTCCAGAAAAAGAAAAGAAATACAAAAGAAGGAAAATGAAACCCACAGAGCTACCTTAAATTCCAAAGAAATCAGAAATATCCCTTTTCCATATGAATAGTTATAAACCCCAGGAGCTACAGTTACCCTGCAGATCTGTACATCATTTGCTGGACCACAATATTTTCCTTTCTTACTAAACTCTCTTTCTTAAAGACAAATTTTTCTGTTGATGAAGACATGAGTTATTCATCCAAAGTTTTTCCAGTCAAATACTTTATTTTCAGGAGTTAGGGAAAATACCAGGTGATTCCACCATAACATACTTTTTTTTTGTTCTTTCTCCCTCCCCTCATTAAGATGATGTCAACTTACATTTGACTTGACTGAAATTGGGAAATCATGCAAGCCTTAATGGGGGCAGATGATGGCTCTCCTGTGGAAAGATGACCCAAGAGGTGAGTTTGCAAGTTTTCAGCTTTCCTTGTTCACATATCCAGTTGCCAGTTTGGCTTCAATTCTGCATTCTTTTTGGTTCTGTTCTTAGAACCTCAGCCTTGGGTTTGGAGAGAATCCTTAGTTTAAATTCCCAGAGTCAAGTAGCACAAATACACCTTCTTGGCAAGATTAGATCGCTTGATCTTGATTATATCACCATTGACATATTTTAATTAATAAGAGGTCTTAAAAAAGCCAGTGTGGGCAATTAAAAGCACGGTATTCCTTTTAATTTGTTTATGCAAAGAGGAAACGTGAAAGTACTTCTGAAAGGTGAACGTTGTACCATCTATCAGAGTTGCATTTTCCCCCATCTGATTGGCTGTCAGCAGAGCAAAAGGAAGAGGCAAAATAAAATCACATGCTGAAACTGACAGCAATAAATTATGAGTAAAGAAAATGTCATAAACTGATAGAAACTACCTTTGAAATCTGGCAAAGAGATAATTGCAAGTTTCAACTGAATTGGTTTGCCAGGGGTTAGCATTCATGCATCTTTGTAGTTTCGGTTTGACATTGGGTAGCGTCTGTGGTCAGAGCCTTCATGCAATGAGGAATTGAGAGACTGGAGGTGAGAAGAGGTCCTGATAAACCAGAACTTGACCTCAGTCTTTATGGAAAGGGAGCAAAGGAAACCAAAAAGAGTGATAAAGTTCAGGCTCAATTAATTCCTTGGAATCTGACCAAGTCATCGTAAATTCTCTTCCTTGAGAGGGAATAGGGAGAGAGTAAATTGTGAGAGTCTCATCCCCTGGAAGTCTACACAACATGGTTCCTCAAAGAATTTTCTGGATGTGATCTCTGACCAATCTTCTTGTCTATTTAGTCAATATCTATATTTATTCATCATACAGACCATGACTAGCCCTGTGGAAAATATTTAAAAATTTAAACAATGATACCTACCCATAGGGTGTTGATAGTTTATCACAAGAGACAAAACATGAAAGATAAGAAAAAGTTAAATAAAATTCTTTAAGTTTGTCACAAGACGTACTTTGATTCTGGGAAGTCTTAACTTTTCTCATTCTTTCCAACTCCCTAGCAAGCACCCTGTATCCCTTGTTGTTCATATTATATTTAGCCTAAAGGTTCTCAATGGAGGGCAGTTTTGCCCCCCAGGGGATATTTGAAGATGTCCATGACATTTTTTGGTTGTCACAACTGTGTGGGTGTGTGTGTAAGGGGTGAGGGGGGGTTGCTACTGGCGTCTAGTGGGTCAAGTCCAGGAATGCTGCTCAACATCCTACAATGCACAGGACAGTCTCCACAGCAAAGAATTATTTGGCTCAAAATGTCAATAGTACTGAGGTTAAAACCCTCATTATTTATTTAAATAATCTCTCCACCGTTGCTCTTTGGACCAATATCCCTCATAGATATATCTCTGGCTACTCTCTTTATTTACAGCTCCATATATTAGCTTGAGCATAATGTAAATAAATATATACAGATATGGAAATATACATGGATATGTAAATATATGTGTATATGTATGTATGGATATTTGACTTTAATTTATCTAAGTCAGTGCTGTGAGATGGATTTATTTTTCTTTCCAGAGGGTATACCAAATTTGAACTTGTGGCAGGGGTAGTAGGGACAAATCAGTTACGTCAAGGAAAACTTGAGCATCAACAGGACAGTGACAGCCTTCATTCTTTCTCTAGTCAGATGGTACGTCATCTCTAGATGATCTTCTAGTAATTGTGAAACCCTATTTTTTGTTGTTGTTTTCAACAGTATTCCTGGATATTATCTCCATACTTGTGAAAAATAGCATTATTCATTCTCTTGACAGGGTAAACTTAATGTTTGTCCTGTCACCCTCACCCTCCAGTGAAAGGTTAACAGAGACAGACTTGCCAATAGCCATAAAATAAGTCCTGTCATGCCGAGATTTCCATTTCCACTCTCAAGAATTAAATCAGCTGTCCTATGAACTAGAAATATGTATGGAATCTCCAGTTTCATTTTGACATTTTTATTTGCCTCACTTCTTTTCATTTTCTTATGCTTTATTTTAAAAATTTATTCTTATGAGTAATTATTTTATTGTTTTGAAAAATGTGACTCGTTCATTATACAAATTCAAAACAAAAACAGAAGTCAAAACACACAAAAGCTGATTTCCCCAGATCCGGGGTTACTATTTCACATGGTTCTGACAACTCTCTCTACTTACATACAAAGAGATTTCTTTGGATAGAGGAATGAATAATGTGTAGATACAAAGAAAGAAGGAATCCTACTATATAGGGGACATCTTCATGAATTACCTTTAATTTTCCTTGAATTTTATAGTAGAAAAACTGAAATAAAGCTGAATGAATTTCAAAGCTACTGATAAATGTTTCATAAACACCAGTGAGATGAGTTCTTAGAATATTCCTCTAAGGCAGAAGTTTTCAACCTTGACTGCACACTGGAATCAGCTGAGAAGAATCCAAAGGCTTATGCCCAAAAGCAATTGAATCAGAATCGCAGGGGATGAGACTCAAGCATTAGTGTTTCTTAAAGCTCTCAGGTGATTCCAGTGGGCAACGAAGGTTGTGAACCATTGCTCTAAGATTAAGAAAAAATGATTATGAAAATATTCCAGACTTAAAATCTGTATATCTTTAAAAAATTTTTTGAACTTAATCAGCTGATGACGTGCTATGTAATGTGAGGAGATTAACATTCTTACACTTTCTCCTGCTGTTCCTGCTGCCTCCCCATCTTTGCGATCTATAGTATTTTTACTTTATCTATGTGCCATCAAAATTCTCTCAGTCTAGGCAGGAACCGAAGAGGTGATCAGGATGGAGAAGGGTATTCTAGGACAAGAGAACAGGTACCTAGGCATAGAAGAAAGTATCTGAGGAGAGTGAGGTATGGCAGTGGACCATACATGCAAGGAGAAATCTCAACCCGAAGAGACTCTGTGTGGCTTCTTACTCCGTTATCAATGAATTAATTATGTTCATTTTGGGAAATAGGAAAATTGACCATCAGTTACATCAACTACAACTATTCAACTATGTTATTCAACTACTTTATTCAATAATTTTCTAGGGATCTCACCTATGCTCTTTTTTGGACAGGTTATTTTTAGGTCACAGACCCCTTTAACTCTCAGGCGAGACCTGTAGAAATCCTCCTGATTTGGAGGCGGGGTAGGTGGGGGGCACTGAATCACAGAGTCCTGGGTCAGTTTTAAATAGTTCACAGACCTCGGTTTAAGAATCTCTGTTTTAAATTTCGCCTTGCCTTTTCTCTTCTTTGTTTATTCACTGACCAAGCTGCATTAGGGTGAATGGGACCTTCCCAATGTAGGAATAGATTTCTGACTGAGGGAGGGGAAAATGTAGAAATACATTAATTACTATGTGTACTATTTGAGAGTGTGTCTTCTTTTTTCTTTTTTTTTTTTAGCTCAGGCAATTAGGGTTGCAGTGAGACAAGTCGAAAGGTCATCTCTGGAAATAGACACTAGAATACAGTTTAGCATCCCAAATACTTGTGTCTAGAAAAGCAAAGATGGACCACTTGAGGAGAGCCAATTAGTCTAGGGAATTTTCAGATCTCTGCAGGTTTTTCCTGGGTGTTGGAAATGACTCACTTATCTTCCTGAGTCACCCATGACCCAACTAGGTCATGATCTTTGGAGAGTGGGGACACAGATCTTTGGTGTGTGTCAGAATACTGAAAAGATTCCAGAATTAAGGCTACTAATGTTTCTGTTTCTTTCCTCTATTACTGTCCCTTCCACTGGGCAAGAATTCACTGGGCAAGACTAAGAATTGGTGTATTCAGACTCCATGACAACTTCCAGACAATTGTCCTACCCTTCTTTTTTTGAAGATTCTGCTACTGTTGATACTGCATTCTTCCAACCTTGAGGACGGTATCTTACCTTCTTTTGTAACTTCAGAACAGGTCAGTCTTTCTCTTGATCATAACCATTAAAATCATCCCTGCTGCCTTTATAGCATTCTGGGCTTCCTGTTCCTTTATTTCTTCAGGTCCAGTAATCTCTGTTTTCTCTCTCCATGAACCATTCCAAAGTGTGGCCACATCTTAGATCTCATCATTGTCAGAACTGCGCCACTTAAAGGATCTCAGAATGTGAAAATACCCTCTCAGAGCATGACCTCTTTTCTGTTCATATTTTGCATCCCATCACTCATGCTAGGCATTCTGTTTATCCTCAGAGTAATTGAATCTCAGTGGCCTAACACAACAGAAGTTCATTTCTCATTCACACAAATCCAGTGTGGGTCAGCAGGGCCTCCATCTGGGATCCAGGCTCCTTCTACCTTGTGACATTGTCATCTCACTCAATACATGGCTTCCAAGGTCACCTCAATAGTGTTAGAATGGGGTGGAGGAGACACAGCAACTTTTTTTCACTGCCTCCCCCTGTAAAGAAAGCACTTCATTTGTGCTCAAAGTCTGTTGAATTGAACTTATCACCTGGCCCCTGAATAGCTGTGGTGGAGGCTGAGAAATGCACAGAGCCCTGGGGGTATTTGGTAGACACTGACTGTCTCTGCCGCTCCCATTATGCTTTCCAGTCCCTTGAGGTCTTCCCTGAGTGTCTCATTCATTCTGGCTTCACATATCTCTTTTATCAGCTGGAATCATGAGGCCCATCATGTCATGAAAATGCTTTCTTCAGAATCCATCAAGACTTTCTTCACAAATTTCTCTGTTCTTGCCTTATCAATCCCATTTCCCATATATCGAGGCAACCTCCACTGTGCAATATCCCACTTCCTTTTGTGGTTTGTCAAGTGGGGATAATGTAATGAAATCAAGTTAATTTGATCCAAGGAAGATTAATTCTATGCAATTTCAGGTAGTTCATAATTTCTCTTTATTCATCTCTAATTGACTACTTATTCTCTGGCCATTTAAGTGTTTTTCATATCTTTAAGCAGCTATCTAGTCCATGTCTCTTCAATTTCAGCATATGCATTAATATTCAATGTTAGTAAAAGGCAAAAGGTCTGTGGCCAATTTGATGGGATCTTCCTCACCTCTTCTGTTCTCAACATTTTCTGCATCTTTGTCCATCTTCTCTTCCTTTGTCCCTATCTTATAAGAAATATTCTCTTTTCCTTGCTAAAACACATTCCTTCATTTGTTCTTTTGATCAAGTTCCATGTCTTTACTAATCATGTGGTGCCTTGTTCTATTCACATTCATATTCTCTTAATTATTTAAACTTTCCCTTTCCATAGACTTCTCTAGCTGTACACATGTGAAATATTTGCTTAGTCCTGATTTTTTTCTTTACTTTTTACTCCAGTATCCCTTTAGGCTATTGCCCTTTCTCTCACCTATTTATTACTGTGAAACTTCATAATAGAGAAGTCTGTACCAGGTACTTTTGCAAAATAGCTTTACCTCCAACTGCCAATACCTCCCCTGTATGAAACTACACGTTTAGATGGCTATTAGTGGCTTCCTAATCACCAGATCCAACAGTGTTTCATCATTCTTGATATAATTCAAACTTCAGCAAACTTTAATATTTTTGATTATTCTATAATTCCCTCTTTCCCTTGCTTTTGTCACACTATGTGTGCGTGTCTTTCCTTCTACTTTAGTGATGAATTCTATTTATAGTTTTTTTGGATGATCTAACTGCCTCTCTCCTTTCATCTACTAAAATAACGCAGATGACTCTGAACTCTTTCTCTCAGATAGAATGAAACTTTACAGAGTCATTATCCATACTGGGCTGTATTTCAAACTATGTCTCTTATAGAGGATACTACATAAAGTATCTAATGCTTCACTGCCTGAAGCTAAATAGAAATTCCTGCTCTTTCTGGTTTTTATTTCCCTGAAACATGTGGTCTCCAGCTAATTCGTAACAGTCTGAGGAAAATCCCACCATTGCATCCTGGATCTTGTGACCTGTGACCCACAAGGGAAACTTTGGATCCATGATGTTTTGATGTATGAAAACCAAATCCAAATAAAATAAAACCAAAGAGAAGAGCTATTATCTAGAGGTTAGCCATTAGCTAGTCTAACTGTTTATCAGCTCAAAATTGTTGGAGAGATTTGTCATGGGCCCAACGTCAAGTCTATAGAGTTGAAAGGAAATAGAGAATTGGCTATTGTGCTGAAATGCAATAAGTAATCTGTGTAATCCAAGAAGAACAAGTGGGATTGTTGGTCCTTTGTGACACCTGACAGCTCCTAATAAGAATGGTTTGGCGACATATATCTTCCTGAGGATTTTTATTTCTTTCCAGGCATCTTATCTGAGGTTTTGTTTGCTATCAACAGGATCTCTTGTGAAATTACATTTTTCTTCATAATTCAAAATTTTGTCAGAATTTATCCGTTCGTGGATTTATTTCCATTAGTATTATTCAAAACAGGTTGAATCTGTTTAATCTGTCTTTTAAAGTGTTTAGCTTTGAGTTCCAGAAAATTTTCCTTAATTATGGATTTGATTACTGCTTCTCTTGCTAGTGTTGAAACTGTGCATTTTTTCCATCCTTGGAAATAACGTTAATTCTCAGCTTCTATATTTATCATCTGTCCTTTCACCAGTTTTATTTTTTTGGTCCCTTACCTCTTTATTGTGGAAGAGCTTATCAAGTTTGTTTTGAAATCACTGACTGAAAAATTTTGCATGCTGTTACTGCCTTTAAAAATCTTCCATGAAGATTTTAATTTTGCCATTGTAATTTTAGTTGCTGCGCAATCCTTCCCTGTCTTGCCTGTTTTCTGTGCGTATAGTTTTTTAAAAAATTTTGTCAGCTTATTGCCTTTGTAGCTAATTCTTTTTTGTCTTTCTATTTCATCTCATGCTTTACTATTACCCTGTTTGCTACTTATGGGTTTTAACCTTTGCTTTCTAGAGGACAATTCTTATATACTATTGAGAATTATCTTCTGGTTCCTGATCTGTATCTTTTTCAGAAATCTGTTCTTCTCCCAAGTTTTCGTGAGCTTTTCTTTTCCCTTATTCTAACGTCCCCCTGTCCTTAGGTCCCATTTAGTTGTTTTCCTTTTTTTCTTACCTATCCTTAAATGAAGAGAATCCATTCCCATTTAGTGTCTGCAAACATAGGAGATATGTGTAATCCCTTGGTTCTACTCTCCTTGATGGTGAAGAGCCAACTTCCAGCCCAGGATCCTGCACTTAGTAAGCTTTCATCTGGTACAGCTCTGCTTCCCTGAGTTAGGAGAGTCTCCTCTGCCTGAGTCTCTGGAACACATATCGAAATCTAATGGCTTTTAAGTAGGCACTTTTGGGGGAGACAAACCGAATTCTTAGTATTTCAAAAAGTCCTATCCCATAATGAAATCACGACTGCCGAATTTTGAAGTTGGTAGCCATTTTGCCTCTTAGGGAGTAGACAAAATGGCAGGAATACAAAGGATATCCATGCCTTCTTTTATTAAGGCAAGACGACTTTTTTTTATATGTAAACAGCCATTTTCTCCCCCAATTTGGCTCCATTCACCTTGTGTTTGATAAAATTTCCTTTCAAATTCAGAAAATTTTTGTCTTACAATTTGGAGTGTCTGTATTATTGTGAGTTTACTATGTTTTTTGTGGGAGGGGGTGGAGGGTCTTTTTAGATATTTTTACTGGAAAGTTGGTAGAGGCAGTATCAAGCTGGATATATGTCGTTTAGAAACTAAAAACCAATATGTTTTCAACAAAATCACACAATTCTCTAAAATAAATTATAGTTTCTTCTATGAGAGCTACTCATTGGAATCATCAGAATTTTGTTTGGAATGAACATTGCAGAGATCATCAGATCTGTCTCCCAGGTTCCTGGAACAACTCTATCTAAATCAACCTACATATATTTCTTTAAAAACAAAGCTCCAAAGTGACCAACTCCCTCCTAGGCAGCTGCTGCATCTCTCAAATCCCAGTCTTTTCCAGGGCTTGGTTCTGGGTCTGCAACCTATGGTCAGATAGAGATGAGTCCTATAGTCTCTAGGGTAGCCCCTGTGGATCATAATGCAGGGAGGCCTGTCCTCACCAAGCATGGAGGCAGTTGAAGGCTCCAACCTTCCTACTCCACTCACAGCAGACTACCACTTCTGCCAATCCCCTGGTCTTTCGGTGGCCTGGGTCCTGGACAGCCTGTAATGAGGACTGGGATTTTCTGCGAGGTGCTCCTGCGAAAGGCTGCAATACCATTAGGAATCATGAAAGATATACCCATTGGATCATAGGCTTTGTCCCAGCCTAACCAAGGTCTGACAACCAGGCCCTGGAATAATATCCAAATACAAAGATTTCATTTTCCCTAATAAAGCTTCCAGTCCCTTAATAAATAAGACTTTTTATTTTTCTTCACACTTTATAGCAGAATTGTAATAATCTGTGAAAAGATAGGCTATATTCATAACTGGAGCAAATAAATTTTATATCCCTGTCTGTATCTATGTGATGCATATGTGTGTGTTTTGCTTTTTATAATTGAAGATCTCTTATTGAAACCAATCCTGCTTGCCCACTGTCTCAGAAAGAGAAGTGATTTAGGCTGGATTTAGTAGCATAAAACTTGTTTTTCTTGTGTTTATAAATATCAGCTTTTTGGGGGGAGGAATTTGACGAATATCCATATTCTTCAGTTAAGGTAGAGGTAAGATGAGGGACAGCCTACAGAGATCTATCACAGGGGCAGGAAAAGTCAGCGCCTTGTAAGTCACCTGTGGGGGAGCTCATTTGCAGACAAGAGCAGCTCATGTGTAACCCATGGAACTGGCCTGACTGTGCTCAGAGCTCTGCTTCTTGGAAAAAGGAGGGTGCCTCTCAGAATCCTGCCAAGACTGGCAGGGGCTCCTAGCATCTTGCAGATGAGCCTGCTGGTGTGATCTTCATCTGCTGGTGATCTTCATCTCATTCTGCTGTGACATGAGCAAGTGGGCTGGATACTGAATGAAATTGGCCCTGAGTCAGTCTGGCTATATAGTGGCTATAAATCTTCCCTTTTTATTTTTAGAAGCCAGCCCCTTACTTTCTCTCTATTTGCCATCCTTCAATGACTGTGATTTTGAGGGCAGCTCCCAATGTCTTCTTGTATCCTGAATTGATATGATAAAGATTGGAAAGAAAACATAATGGAGAGTTATAACAGTGTACCTGGATAACAAAATACTGCTTTTCATGTTCCCAGATCTTTGAAAGTTCTACTTAGTAAAGATCTCAAGAAATCTTATAGAGGATGGCCCAAATACAAAACAAAACACTGAAAAACCCCAAATGAACAAACAACACAAAACAAAAACAAGACAAAAACAAAAACAATGTTCCCACCATTTGTATCCATTGGAAAATGATTTTTTTTTACTCCAAGTCACCCCAATAGTTATACTACTTAAATATTCAGCATATTTTATTTGTACTTTAAAAATATAATTGTATATTTAATAGACAAATGCACATATGTGGATATTTGTATTGTGTATGTGTATATATATATAAATAGATTAACTGTATTCTTAATATCTTTCTGTCCTGTATCACCATTTAAGTTTAAAATTAAAGGCCCGAATCTTTTTGTAATTAACCCCTCTTTTTTAACCCTTTCATAGTGATTAATATAAACAATAGACCAGCTATATAAGAAACTTAGAGAATGTAGCAGATATTGCTGGTTAAACAACAACCATTCCCATCTCTCCCTTACTCCTTTTAAGCAAAATTAATTCCATTAGTGTTGTCTGTGAACTGTTTAGGAAGGGGCATGTGGTATAGTTGTTGCCAATGAGAAGTGAGAGGAAGTGTGCAAAGGAATTTTGTGGCTAGCTAAGAGAAGACATAAGCAAGAGAAGCCTCACCTACTGCTGATCATTATTGTGTCTGCTTGTGATGGCTGGAACCTCAGCAGCCATCTTGCCACACTAAGCGGTAGAAGCTGAGAACAAAGCCAGTATGCTGAGGATGGCAGAGCAACAAGATGGAAGATGACTGGTCTTTGATAGCATCTTTGATCTGCTGCATTATCCAGTCGTGGATCTGCCCTACCTGAGGACTTCTTGACACATAAAATAATGAAGCTTATTGGCTTATTGTTTAACCACTTTAATTTAGAGTTTAGTTTTATGGAAGTTGAAAGCATTCTAACTGACTGGAAGAACAAAACTTACTTGGTAAGCCGTGTGAGTGTGTGTATTTGTTAAAGTGTTAGTAGGTAGGATTTCAACTACAAAATTATTGAGGCAGCACCTGAAGCCCAGGAAGTGTGAACACTGGACTTGCATTCAGACCTCAGCCCTGAAAGGACTTTTGTGTCTGATATTGCCCCAGTCAACTCTTGGTGCTTTACGTGTGTCATTTGTGAGTTCAGGATACTAATATCTATCCTGCCTTCATTTCAGCTGTAGTCACTACTTTGAGCACACTGGTTTAAGCAGAAAATAACTTAGTTCCCTCTCTCTGTTCAAACCTACATTATAGATGTAGTACTTTTCGTATTCCTAAATGGAATCTAAGGCATATCCTATGAGGGGTGTGTGTGTGTGTTTATACGTGTGTGTTTGTGTGTGTGTTTCTTAGATAATAAAAGAAGATTCTTATGGTTATTTTGTTCACAAAAAGTAGGTCATTCAGAAGTTAAAATATGAGGTCCTGAGTAATGATCACAACCTCTTCTCCCAAAATAGTTTATGTTGCTGGTGGCAAACAGGTTAAGAAAAATAATGATGTTTTCATGTAGAATGTAGCTGGGCTTTTGAACCAATAGGAACCTACGAACAAGACTAGAAAGAGAAGCAGCTCTTCTCTTTTTTCACCCCCATACAGAAAACTAAGTTTCTACTGCTGTCCAAGAAAATTAGAAGCCCAGGCTAAATCGTACACTTCCATGTGCATGGTGCACAGTGAAAAGTAGGAGTTTGTTTAGCTCTGCTTATCTTTGTGATCCATGAAGCTCTTTCTTCTTGGGATTTTTGCAGAATAATGATCTTGTGTTTTAAGACAAAATACCTTGTGAATGAATTTGTGACACATTGTCACTTTGAATTCACTGTGGTGACTCACAGAGCTCCTAATGGAACTCAAGAGTTTATATCTAATTTCTACATTCAGAGTAGAAGCAGTAAGAAGTCACCCTCCAGAGTTAATGACCTACTCTCTGGAGTTCTTCTCGGATTCCAAGTCATCTGTGGGCAAAAAAAAAAAAAAAACGGGTGCTACTCAGTGATTGCTAAAGTGACTGAAAACCAAGAACGATTCTAATGTTTTAGCAGAGACCTAAACCCAGTTTGCATTTATTTTCCATTGCTTTTACTCTGCTCTTGAAATGTACTCATACCTCTACAGTTTACCTAGGAGGTCTAGGCAACAGTGAAAGGTAAAAGACATTTGCGAGCATGTGAATCATTAAATTATTTCTCAATTAAGTGTCACAAACTGCAGTCTCTTACCACAGCACTGTTCAAAGGGCAGTAATCAAGTTGTGTCATAGTTACCATGAAAGCCACCATGGGAAATACGGTCTTCCTGGTGATTAGATGGGATTGGTGTTCAAGGGGAGGTGACCTTTATCCAAGACACCTGACCCCACTGGATCTACACATACAGAAGCCGTGACTTACTCACACTCTCTAATAAGCGTTAGTCTATGTTCTTTCTTTTCTTTGTAAGTTTTGGACAAATAAGTTTTTAGAGGGACAGAAGGAACTGTTACCCATACTAGTAACATGCAGAATCAGGCATATCAATAATTTAATAAGGGAAATGATGACCACGTTTGAACATAATAAAGATTAAGCATAACTTAAACCCTAAATAGAGTTATAAGTACAGATGTTTCTAACCTCTGTCCAGCTATCACAATCTTTCCAAAAGGTACAAATGATGAAAACATTACAGTATTACTAAAGATATGGACACATTAAAGATACCAAAGTATAAAGCAGATTAGCTTTTTTATATGCAGGTTCTTTGTGCATGGGCTCAGTTCATTATACTTACGACGTTTAATATTGTTGAGTTGTATCACCATTTCTCTCCGCTGGAACACTGTGAGCATTTGTTGCAGAGACCATTGCTTCTTCAAATCTGTATTCTCAGAACTCCAAGGCATTTAATAAATGGATACAAAATAAAATTATGAGTGAGTTAATGAATGAAGAGCTATAAATCAGTATAGGAACTGCAAATATTAGCTTGGAAAGAAAATTCTAATTTTCTTTAGAGCTATTTCGAGAATTTCTGATAATTAAATTTCATTGAAGAAAGGTTCTAGGACAGCTCTACCCTAGCAATATAGACCATCAGGAGGATATGTAAGTTACGTAAATGAGTTATTTCAGTTTTTATTTAATTTGTACTCTTCATTTTCTGGGTTAAATGTCTTATGTATTGGTGTTGCTAATTTGTCTTCCTTTTTTTCCTAATTTTTCATGCTTCTAATGGAAAAGAATCAAATTAAATAACACTGAATACACATAATTACTTAAAAAGAATTTTGATTATGATAATGACATGTGCAGTGTGTATTTTCCACCACTACCAAGTAGTTCCCCAGTTCTCACAGGACACTGACTGGATGTTCTACGATTTAACTTACTTCTGACACTACCTAGAGTTAGCATCAGATCCCACAGGTAAGGGCTCAGACCCACAAGACTACCCATTTCATTTGCTGGTCTCAAGTCCAGGTTGTTTCCTGTGTGTCTGACCTGTCCTGGCTGTAAAAAGGAGGTTCCCATGACCCCTTCATCAGGTTTGATTAATTTGCTAGAGTGGTTCACAGAACTCAGAGAAACATTTACTTACATTTACCAGTTTATTATCAAGGATAGAGATGAACAGTCAGATGAAGAGGTACATAGGGCAGGGCCTAGAAGGGTCCTGAGTGCAGGAGTTTCTGTCCCCATGGAACTGGGGTACACCACCTTCCTGGCATGTGGATGCGTTCACGATCCTGGAAGCTCTCAACCCCATCCTTTTGGGTTTTTATGGAAGCTTCATTACATATGCATAATTGATTAAATCATTGAACATTGGTGATTGATTTGACCTGTAGCTCCTCTCCATTCCCTGGAGGTCAGTGGGTGGAACTCAGAGTTCCAACCCTCGAATCATGGTTGGTTCCGCTGGCAACCAGCCTTCATCCTTAGGAGCTTTCCAACAGTCACCTCATTAATGTAAACAGGTGTGGTTGAAAGAGGCGTGTTACGAATAATGTGACATCTTCATCTCTCTTATTGGTTGGGAAATACCGAGAGTTTTAGCAGCTCTGTGCTGGAAACAGGGACAAAGACCAAATATATATATTCATTGTAAATCACAATGTCACAACTTGGTAGTGATAAGAAATGAGAACTTTATTGCTAAGAAAGTGAATGTCAATAGAAATAAGTGTGGTTTAGTTCTTTCTTAGCCAAGCTCTTTCTACTTGGCTGAAGATTTTGTGTTGAGCTGTGCCTCACTTTAAGGAAACTTCCTTTAAAATATGTATTTCAATGGAGGTTGAAATTGATTATAGTAACTAACATTTGAAATGAGGTTTAGAGTTCCAAAAGTCTTTTCAGATCCATCGCTTCATATCAGCCTTATAATAGCCATGTGACATAGGTATGATTGTGACATTCCCCCCAGATTAGCACTAAATGTAGTCAGAAGTCAGACCTAGCATTTTGGCTAAATATGCAAATTGCAAAATATATTCGCTTTCCCCTCAGAAGTGATTATGTTCCTTGCAAAAGCTCTCCATACTTTTTTAAAAAGACAGATTTATGTGGAGTTTCTTGAAATATCAAGACCTCTTAAATGGCTTCTGTATCAGAGTTGATTTGCCATAATTTTTGAGAACTGAGATTGCTGCATTTAAAAAAGTTTGTCTTATCTCTTAAAGGGCCCCGGATACCATGAAGAAAAGTATTTCAACAGCTACCAGCTGAAATATGAAATAATAGAAGCTAACATATTTTGTAAGTCATTAATATTCAATAAAATATGTCACCAAATTCAGATCTACACAAACTAGGAAGTAGAAGAATTATTGTTCATGTGCCTTGTCCTGTCATTGATTCATGGCTTCTTGAAGATAATGGTCATTACTAAAAAGGAATGCGAAGTAAATATCTATACTTCTATGTTTTCTATTCGTTTTGGGTATATGTTCCACACTCATAAAATGTAAGTGGATGGGCAGAGATGAATTGCTATTCTTTAAAATTCTGTATGTAAAAGTACATTTTTTGATAAAAGCCAGTTCAGTAACGGAAGGATATCTTTGAATCAGGAGTCCCCAGAGCACACAACATAGTTTAAGTTTTCATCCAGATGTGAGGAAATGGGAGAGTTGTTTGTACTGAACTATAGCTGAGAAATGCAAGAAATGTAATGTCAAGATGGAGAGGAGTAAGTCGATAAAGTTACAAATTTTCCGTCGTAATGAGATTACTGTGGCACATGTAGAGATATGCACATTGCAGTGAAATGCAAATTAGTTCAGCACAACATAGAGTTTAAAAGTGACAGCCAGGGATCAGGATGCCTTGGTTTGAATTTTGGCTCTACAGCTTAGTTTGTTTGAACCCCAGGAAGTTACATAAACCTCTCTAAGCCTCAGTTTACTCTTTTGATACATGGGAATAGTAATAGTACCTGAGGAATAAATGAGATAATGTTTGTAAAATGCTTGGCACAATAAATAATAGCTATTACTATTACTATTGTTGTTATTAATATTACCCAGGTACTTGGGTTTCAAATATGGTGCATTACATTTCCCTAATGGGAGATCAACATAGATATAGGAAGTAATTATCCCCCTTCTATCATTTCTTCTACACTTTGTACTTCCGTTTCACTCTAAATAAGAAACAACCTCCTGCCCTTTTAGTTCAACTTAAATGTAATACATGTTAAGGATCCTATGATAAGTAAGTTTTAGAGCAATCAGTAAAATTTTGCCAGGTAGTAAAACCACAGCCTAGTTTCACTGGGCATCATTTGTCTAATAATTGGCCTTCAAAACCATTTGTAACTTAATCTTGAATTCTACCAGATGTTCTATGTGATAATATAACATTTTTTCCTTCAAAATTAGATATAGCCCATGTACTTGAGACACACTGGTTTCCCTCCACCTTCCCTAATCACAACAAGCCTATGGGAAATGCAATCATAGCATGATTAGGGTTGCCCAGATGTTCCGAAATTTGTTACTCAGCATTTACTGTGGAAAAAAAATAATGCTATGAACTTTCAAAAAATGGAAACTCCTTTCCAAAAGCTAAGCAAAATGAAAAGGAAAGTAAAACCATTTACTAGTTAGAGAGAAGAGCAGAATGTGGCTACTGAACTTAGGAAATGAATGGTAAGAAGAAATGCTGAAGTGCAAAGATATGTCTCATTTTCACGCTTTGAGAGTTATACTTGGAGGAAATTTCTGCACAGATTACATTACAAGTTATTCTTTGACTCCAAATGGGTTTTATTCTTGCTCTAAACCCTTTTTCTTTTGCATTGCTTTGGGTGCATCTGCCTTATGTATGTCATGAATTTTAGGAGATTTTTGCCAATATCAATCCATCCTCAGTGTGTCCTCAACACCACAGTCAGCACAATCCTGTTAGACTTCAGTGATATTATGCCACTGGTGTACTTCCCCATCTTCTTCAGTATAAAAGCCCAGTGTCTGATAATATCCTCGTCTCCTGGTCCCTTATCACCCCCTCGTCAGCCTCTCTCTCACTCCACTCCAGCTGCACTTACTTTACTGTTCCTTGAGCCCACCAGCCGTGCTCTTGGCTTTTACCTTTGCTTCTCCATCTCCTTAGAATACTCTTCTCCAAGATACTTGCTTTGCTCAACCATTTACTTCTTTGTCTTCTCAATGAGGACCACTCTGAATACCCCATATAAAAATGCAACCCCTTCCCTCAACACTCCCTAACCCTATAGCCTGCTTTATTTTTCTATATATCACTTGTCACCATTTCACATACTATATATTTTATATTTTCTGTTATTTTTCGTCTGTATCACCCTCGAAATATAAGTGCCAAGATGGCTGGGATTTTTCTCTGTTTTGTTCCACACTGTATCCTTACTGCCTAGAATGGC
This sequence comes from Ceratotherium simum simum, assembly GCF_057802395.1. NCBI lineage: Eukaryota > Metazoa > Chordata > Mammalia > Perissodactyla > Rhinocerotidae > Ceratotherium > Ceratotherium simum. The sequence continues at coordinate 53,018,157 of NC_141915.1, read as the reverse complement.
TCATAGTAGGCACTCAATAAATATTTGCAGATTTAATTGATTAAGTAATTACTTGCTCAGCCAAGAGGTTTCGCCAAGAAGTGTTTTTCTCTCAAAATTAGCTATTGAACAAAGAGTGGACTACGGGAGTGATCCTTTAGGCCTGTGATGGATAGAAGTGGCTGTCTATCCCTAGTGGTTCAGTGTTAATTGGTCACCATTCCCCTCCAATCTCAAATACGTTGATGTGAAGGGTAGGGATTAAATGACCTTCTAACTTAGTGACTGCTCATTACTGCTGAGAAAGTGACTACAGTTCACTTTGTGATACTGCATTTCCCATTAGAGTTTAATTTTTTCTCTCGCCTGTTATCCTCTGTTTGTTTTGCTCAGCAAGTTTATATGAATCACTCTTGGAATGGAAGAGGCTAGCTAGGGTTGCTCTTAGATTGCATTGCAAATAGAATTCTTCTCCTTTCTCACCCTTAAGATTTACTCATTTATTTTGAAAAGAGGGCCTGGAAGTTGGTGAGATCTCCGAGGAACCAGTTGGAACATGGACAAGAATAATACTCCAAGTTTCAGAACCCAGTCACTGTCAGGCCCACAGTGAGAGGAGGGAGAGTGGGAGGTGTCATTTGAGGTACCTTGTCCATCGTTGGGAGATTGTTGGGAAGCTCCTGATGAATGAGATGCTAGACTTCATCTGCTGCATTTCATCCCTGGGCTGTGCTGCCGAACCCAGCCACATCTGTGACTGATGGGAAGCAGATGTTTAACTTTGCAGGGAGAAAGCATTCAGAAATATGAAATTGAGGACTCAGACGCCCTTTCTCTTTTGTTCCTCCTCAAAAACAAATCGAGGAGGGAAAATTACACCCAAGTAATGACCCTGCAAGAAGACTTAACTACAACAGGTTGAAACCAATCCCATGTTTTAAGGATTTGTGTAATTTAAAAAGAAAAAAAGTAATATGTGTGCTTTAAAGTGAAGTTCAGCCAATTGGATAGTTTCGGGAATTTTTTTCACGTCAAGTTCTATTACTGCTGTTTCCATGAAATTTCTTTGTCTCTGTCTCCTCATGTTAATTCTTGTTGTCACTCAGATTCCCTTGACCTCTTTTCTGTATTTTTGCTAGAGCTTTCTAACTTGCTTTCTCACCTCTTCTTCCCCACTACAGACCATGCTATGCTCTGTCGCTAAATTAATTACGTAAATCTTAGGTCTGATTGTGTTATTCTACTCCTCAAAAACTTTCAGTGGTTCCCTCTTGTCTACTGGATAAAGTCCTAAAGTCCATATCCCTCAGTCTTGAATTTATGTCCTTTGTCGTTTAGACCCAAGCTGTATCTGTTTAGCCTGTCTCCCACTACATTCTTTTTTTTTCCCCGAGTACATTCTTAATACTCTAGTTAAATATGAATATATTTATATGGTATGGATTTTGTTTCCATTTTTATGTTTTTGCAAACTCCCTTAGGTTTCTTTCCTGTGTGTTTTTTGTCACAGTTGTCACTTTATCTGATAAACCCTCTGTATTAGTTTGCTAGGACTGCCATAACAAAATACCACAGACTGTGAGTGGCTTAAACAACAGAAATTTATTTTCTCACAATTCTGAAAGCTGGAAGTCCAAGATCAAGATGCCATCAAATTTGGTTTCTGGTGAGACCTCTTTCCTCGGCTTGAAGATGGCCACCTTCTCTCAATGTCCTCACGTGGTCTTTCCTCTGTATATCCTCATCCCTGGTGTCTCTACCTCTTATAAGAACATCAGTCATATTGGATTAGGGCCCCACCTACATGGCCTCATTTTAACTTAATCACCTCCTTAAAGACCTTATCTGTAAATATGGTTACATTCTGAGGTACTGGAGATTGGGATCTCAACATATACATTTTGGGAGGACACGGTTCAGCCCATAATGACCCTCCCAATACACACATATCCAAATCCTGTCTGTAAAGAAGAAATGAAATTTCCTCTAATGTCTCACCTAGTTCTCTTAGCTAGTAGTACCTTTGTTTATCTTTGTCTCATTAGCACATGTTACTTTCTCGAATATTTATAGTGCTTTCTATACAACCTCTTTTTTTCAGTTTCTTTTTTTTCCAACTTTATTGAGGTATGATTGACAAATAAAAATTTTATATATTTAAGGTGTACAACATGAGGTTTTGATATATATATATACACATTGTGACATGATTACCACAGTCAAGCTAATTAACATATGCATCACCTCACGTAGTTACCTTTTTTTGTGGTTGTGGTGAAAATGCTTGAGATCTGATCTCCTAGCAAATTTCAAGTATGCAATACATTATTATTAATTACCATGTTGTACATTAGGTCTCCAGAATTTATTTGTCTTTTAACTGAAAGTTTGTACCTGTTGACCAACATCTGCACATTTTTCCCCTTCCCCCTAGTCCCTGGTAACCATCATTCTACTCTGTTACTATGAGTTCTACCTTTTTGGATTCCACATACAAGTGAGATCATGCAGTATTTATCTTTCTATATCTGGCTTATTTCACTTAGCATAATGTCCTCCAGGTTCATCTATGTTGTCTCAGATGGCAGGATTTCTTTCTTTTCTAAGGCTGAATAATATTCCATTGTGTGTGTGTGTGTGTGTGTGTGTGTGTGTGTGTGTATCTCACATTGTCTTTATCCATTCATCTGTGGACAGACGCTTAGGTTGTTTCCATATATTGGCCACTGTGAATAATGCTACAGTGAACACAGGGATGCAGATATCTCTTTGAGATAGTGATTTTGTTTTCTTTGGATATATACCCAGAAGTGGGATTGCTGTATCATATGGTAGTTCTGTTTTTACTTTTTTGAAGAATTTCCATAATGGCTGTACCAATTTACATTCCCACCAATAGTGTATAAGTGTTCCCTTTTCTCCAAACCCTCGCCAACACTTGTTATCTTTTGACTTGTTGATAATAGCTATCCTAACAGGTATGAGGTGATATCTCATTTTGGTTTTGATTTGCATTTCCCTTGGGATTAGTGATGTTGAACATCTTTTCATATACCTGTTGGCTATTTGTATAGAAGTCTTCTTTGGAAAAAATGTCTATTCAGATCTTTGGCCTTTTTTTAAAGAAAAAGGTATTCGAGATTTTTTCCTATTGAGTTGTATGAATTCCTTAAATAATTTAGATATTAACCCCTTATTATGTATATGGTTTAAAAATATTTTCCCCATTCTGTAGCTTGCCTTTTCATTTTGTTGATTATTTCCTTTGCTGTGCAGAAACTTTTTAGTTTGATGTAGTCTCACTTGTTTATTTTGCTTTTGTTGCCTGTGCTTTTGGTGTCCACTCCAAAAAATCATTTCCAAGACCAATGTCAAGAAGTTTTTCTCATGTTTTCTTGTAGGAATTTTATGGTTTTACATCTTACACTTAATTCTGTAATCCATTTTGAGTTGATTTTTGTGTCTGGTGTAAGATAAGGGTCCAGTTTCATTTATTTGCATGTGAATATACAGTTTTCCCAACATCATTTATTGGAGCGACTATCCTTTCTTCATTGTGTATTCTTGGTGCCTTTGTCAAAGATTAGTTGACTGCATATGCTTGAGCTCTCTATTCTGTTCCTTTGGTCTATGTGACTGTTTTTATGCCGTGTACCATACTGTTTTGATTACTATAGCATTGTAATATAATTTGAAATCAAGAAGTGTGATGCCTGTAGTTTTGTTCTTTTTGCTCAAGATTGTTTTAGCTATTTGGGGTCTTTTGTGGTTCCATATGAATTTTAGTATTGTTTTTTCTATTTCTATGAAAAATCTCATAGGAATTTTGATAAGGATTGAATCGAGTCTGTAGGGATCCTGAGGTTCCCTTAGTCCTTTTCTATGGATACAACCACTTCACACCTCTTGTTTCCTCTTTGGGGGAATTCTTAAGATTGTATGCCTTCTCTCAATCCTGTGAAGCCAGGAGGAGTACTGAGAGCCTCCTGTTTGTTTTTCCTAGGGCAGTGCCCTAAAATGCTCAAGTTTGTCTGCCATTTCCCATCCTGCAGAGTCCGGCTTCCTTTCTGAGCATTGCTTGTGAGCCATCTGTAAAGGCTGCACTCGCCATTCGTGTTGAAATCGATGTTCTCTGGGGGGGGTGACAATGGGAAACTCCTGTTCTGCCACTTTGCTGATGTCCTCTGTGCAACTTCTTTTCTCTTGTACTTGAGTAAGACTTTTAGTGGTCAAGTTCATATCCTAGCTATGTTTGAGTCCTGGGTAAGTCCAAGACCATAATAGCACATAAAAGACATATTAGAAACTTGAATCAATAATAATTATTGCACATTATGCATTAAACATTTATCTTAAATAATTTTGATTACATAATCTTTTATCTGCTTTTGTGATATAAAATAATTAAAGAATAGATGTATTTCTCAGTAGGTAATATTCTGGTACTTGTGCTTTTCATTTGTTTATTTTGCTTTGATTTTATAGAACTGATATGCAAGATGAAAAGAATCTTCAGTAGTAAGAGAAGCTGAAAGCAAACAGAAGCTCTCTGCTCCCAAGGAGCCTGATCCTTGTCTCTCTGTAGCACTTACATGCCTCTCCACTCCACAAAAATCAGGCTTCTAAAAGGCAGAAAGCCAGATTCTTTCAAGTTCATATTTCTAGGTCCTGGCAAAGAATGTGCATATAGTGTGTGCGCATAGTAGGGGCTTAATGAATATCTGGAAAATAAATCAATTGATCAATGCATGAGAAGACTGGACTAAACTTGCTGATTTTCATCTCAGGAAATAGATTTTGAAAACCCCTTAAATCCAGTTATTGTGGATTTTTTTTTTGAAAAAAATGATGTATTTGAATGATTTCACGGTGGGTTTTCCACTTACCAGTTGTTTGACCACGGAAAACTTTCCTAATCTCCCTTCCCCTATTCCAGCTCCAGGAGTAAATGAGAAAATGCGAATGAAACCTTTAGCACGTGACTTAGCAAATGGTAAATATCCAGGAAATAGTATTATTATGAGTATTGATTTTGTTTGCAAGCATTTTCTGAGCACCTTGCCCTGTTCATTGGTTCACCAAATAGGTGCATCTTGCAATCCAGTAGACAATCAATATACATTAATAGAATGAATGAATGGTCCCTGCCCCTGAGGAATTTGCGATTCTGAAGGTAAGAATATTTACAAGCATTAATAGCTAATGAACTATATCAAAGGAAGACACTTAATCAAGAGAGAATGTGTGCTGGTGTGCCAAAGTCGTAGAAAAATAGTTGAATCTTCTTTCATTTTCTTGTTCATTGTTAGTTTAACAGTCAGGAAAGGGTGAGAATGAGCTTCTAAATTTGCCTCTTGGTGAATTTTACCAAAAATATATGTAAGAGATGGGATTCAGTGATATCTTTCGGTAAGCAAAAGTTGATTAAAGCAATCACTGGCAATTCACTAAACCAAAGTAATATGCCACTGTTCATTTGAGAGAAATAATAATAATAAATGAAGAAAGAGAAGAAGAGGAAGAGGAGGAGGAGGAGGAGGAGGAAGAGGGGAAGGGGGAGGCAGAGGAGGAAGAAGAATAAAAACAACAGGAATGATAGAAGTTATTATCTGCCAAGTACCAAATGAGTGTCAAGCATTTTATTAGAAACTTTCTGAATAATACCTTCTTTGAACTGTAAAGATAAGAACATCTCATAAAGTAAAGACCGTTTCCCATTTTACACATGATGAAACTGAGGGACTCTAAGATTAAGTCTGTTGCTTAAGTTTGCACAAATAAGTAACTGAGCCAGGATTGGAAGCTACTCTGCCTGAGTACAGATTCTATCTTCTCTTCTCACACTGCCTCACAAAATAAAATTTATTGGCAATTCCAGGTTAAAGAATTGATTCTTAAAGCCTGGAATATGGTAATATGAACTATGAATCTCCAATAGGAAGCTATAATAAACATTGCTTCCTGAAAATATTTGACTGCTAGTATTTTTTCCCTGGGAGCATATTTTAGTAACCCTGTTATTAGGAATACACTGAAAATGTTCCTTTTGGGTATCAATATTATTTTGGAATTGCAACATATTATTAGTATCTGGTTTTATGGTCCTTTTTCCTTTAAAACTGTTTATGGCATGTAATTTATCAAATCCCTTCAAATTTCTTTTAACATATGAATATGTATTTGATGAAGTCTCTTTTTTTCCACTGGAAAATTGCTGAGATCTCAAACTACAAAATTAATTTTTTTTAAGGTAGTATTCTTGGTGGTATGTTTGGCTTAAAAATCTAAGTTGCATTGATAAGGATTTTTACAGAAGTAAAGTTTAGTATAAGTTCTTACCCAATAAACATTCTTGTTTTATAAACATTTTTCTATCACTTAGATTTGGAAAATAGAGGACTTCTCATGGTCTCACCATCAAAAAAATTTTAGAGAGTATATTAAAATTTTTCTATATTTTGTATTCCAATTGAGTCTAAAAAGATATTATAGAATATTTGCTGTGTACAGAACATTATAGAAAGTCCAAGGGATATCAGAATAAGGTATGATCATTGTTCTCAGAATCTCCCAGTCTAGTAGCCCGATATATATATGTATGTGTATATATATATATATATATATATATGTTTCCTATAAGAGATATCAGATGAGAGTAGGTTAAATAAAACAGAAAAGACCTGGAAAGGGCCTCTGGACTGAGGTGTCTGAGGTCTATAAAACCACCTAGGGAAGCCAAGGGTATGTTTCTCTACAAGAAAATTCTCGAGCTGGCCCCGTGGCTTAGCGGTTAAGTGCATGCGCTCCGCTACTGGCAGCCCGGGTTCAGATCCCAGGCTCACACTGACACACCACTTGTCCAGCTATGCTGAGGCAGCGTCCCACATACAGCAACCAGAAGGATGTGCAACTATGACATACAACTATCTACTGGGTCTTTGGGGAGAAAAAGGGAAAAAAAGGAGGAGGATTGGCAATAGACGTTAGCTCAGGGCTGGTCTTCCTCAGCAAAAAGAGGAGGGTTGGTATGGATGTTAGCTCAGGGCTGATCTTCTTCACAAAAAAAAAAGAAAAGTCTCAGGATAATGAAGTCTCGAATCAGCATCTCCAAACAAATGAGTTTTTCAAGGTATGCTAAGATTGGCAAAGGTATGGGCTGCCATGGTACTGGTGTTTATGTTGCATGGCAAATAGCTGTCTCAGTTCTACATGACTTAAAATCCTAGACTGTTATGGGCGAAAAGACATTTTCAACATTCTTTTTCCAAATCCCACACATTAAAAAAAAAAAAAAAACACAAATCCAAGACACATACACCCTGCTGGGAATCCATCCTCTATGTGTGGGTACTGACTACTCTGTCTGGAATTTGCTTGTGTGTAGGAAGCATGAAGTATGTTAGTTTTTGGAAATTTGACGCCAGACATGGACAGGTAAGGAAACACCAGTCAAGTTAACTTTGTAAAGAAGTTATTTTGTGGATGTTTGGAAAGTTAAGGGGTTTCTTGAAACTGAATTTTAAGTGCTTAGAACTAGAGTAAGACTTGTTTGGTTTCTCTTATCTTCATTCCTCAAGAAGCCAGTAAGCATAAATTTTGGAATGAAATAAGTGCAGAATTCTTACCTCCTCTGTGAATGTCAGAAAAGGAGAATTTTGTCGTGTGTGTGTGTGTTTGAACTTTATTGTTAAAATAGACAATGTAAGGTCAGAATATCTGTATTCTAATTCCTGAATTGCTTTGCAATCTTCGAGAAGTTACTTATACTATACAGACCTATATTTCTCTGTTTGTAAAACAGGAGCAAAAATGCCCATCATTACCTGTGTTACAGAGAGTGGAACATAGAAGTCAAAATGACAGACTTGGGCCAACAGTATAGGAATTTAAATAGAAATTTTATGAACTAATTAAAAATATATTCATGGACAAGAAGTAGAAAGAACTGCAGGAGGGAAAAACATGAATATTTAAAGGGGTAATATTTGGATAATTTTTATTTCTTTTTTGAAACTTGATTATAGATTTTTATTCTGTTTGAGAGATATAAATAATACTGGGGAATTCTGCTTCCAGCAAGGCTGACTAGCTCCTGCCACACCAATCCTCTCCTAGGTAAAAACAATGAATTCTAGACAAAATACAAAATGTAAATATATGAAGGCACTGAGGGTAAAACGAAAGTAGGCAAATAGTGAAAGGAAGTTGATGTTTGAAATATGGTAACAGCATGGGTGATTTTCCTGCTTTTCCGAGCTTTTAGCCTGAGGGCAGGCCTCAGTCAGGCAGCGTTATGTGGAGCGGCTGTAGCTCAGATACAAAACCTTCGCCATATTAGCTTGAAAGCCAGAGGAAGGACTCTTGAGTGACTACAATATCTGGATGACAGAAGTGGGGAAGCTCAGAAAGGGAAAACTTTAAATTCTATTTTTAAACTCTTCCCAAATCTCTAGTTGACTCCTAAACCACATATGCTCAGGGAAAACCCCAAATAGCCTAACTAAGGCTAAAAAAAAAATTGAACTTGTATTTCAAATTTGAAGTTTGAATTCAGTCTAGTAATACCTTCTTAATTTATTTTATTTAATTTATTTTTTTTACCATAGCTTGGCCAGTCCCTAGTCCCAAAAGGAGTTGAGTGTTGAGTATGTGTCATAGTGAGGGAGAGGAAAGGAGAGGGGAAAGTCCATTCTGTCCCACAGTATTTTGCTATAATACATAATGCTTGCATGTTTTTTTTTAAGTCAATATGCTTCAGAGAAACGTGACTTAAGCCAGAGTGTCTGTAACATATTTTTAATATTCAGAGCATGAACCAAAATTACTTTATATGTGAAGAAACAGGAAAGCATAAGCCCTTCCCAAAGGGCATAAAAAACAATCAATGGAGACTGATTTCAAGATGACTCAGAAGTTAGAATAATCAGACAAGAATTTTAAAGCAACTATTATACTTATGATCAAGGACTTAACGGCAAACATGCTTGTAATGAATGAGAAGATAACAAATCTTAGAAGAGAAACTATACCAAGTCAAAACCCTAGACAAAAAAATATATATATTAGTAATAGACTGAGAAAAACTGGGAGTAAATCACAAGTTTCTTCATCAAGAAGCTGTGAAATTACTATATTTTAATATATATTCGGGAATGTTTACACAAAGTGGGTACTCAATATTGTGTGATGTCTATTGTCAGAAAATATGTAGCACTAGAGAAGGAGAGAAGAGTAACGTGATAGAAAAAAGTTAGAGGTAATACTACTACAAATGACAATGCAAACATTTATTTACTGTTTGCTACATTCCATGTCCCATGCTAAGTCCTTACTTATCCAATTATCTGTTATCTAATTTAATCTCCTTGGATACTACTGTTGTCTTCAGAATACAGACTAAAAATCCTGTGGCTTAGAAAATGTAAGTATCTCACCCATGGTCCCCACCATGGTCCCCTCCTTCTGCCCAGGAGGAAGTTGATTCTTTTAAGCACCACACTCTGATGCTGCAGTTTGGTTGGAACACAAACCAGAAATGTAAAGGGCAGGGATGGATGTCTCTTGTTTATAGGACTGTGCTGACCGATACTGTCTGCAAAGGTGAAGGAGGCCGTTGCTGGGGAGGGAATGATAGCAAAGTACTGAATGGACCCAGTTTCTAAAAAAAATTGCCTGTTCCACCTTAGGTTTTTGCCGCAAATTTCTTTAATAGTCAGAGGCAAAATCTGTTATTTCATCACTAGAGGCAAGAGTCAAAAACAAATATTCATGGGAGAGGAAACCATCTGACTTTAAACAACGTAAAGATATAAATTAAAGTTATCAATGTTTTTCTTGGATGGGATTACATTAATAACAATTATTTTTTAGAGAGCTTATTCTATGCCAGACACACTGATAGGTGATATATATAAATGATGTGTTTTACTCATTGAATTGCTATGAAATATGCACTATTATCCTAGTTTACATAAAGACAGGCTTAATGAGATTAAATAACTTGCCCAATATCATGGTTTGTAAATGGCAGAAGTGAATTAAAAATTGAGTTTAATTGACTCCATATCTTGATTTCTCAGACTCTGCCACCTCCAGAGAACACTGGTGTCTGAATTTAAAGGAGGCAGAGAGGATTCAGGAGGAGGGAACCTAGGATATAGTACAGGGAGACTGGTGACATTGAAGACAGACTTTTCTTTTTGTTAATATTTCCTGATGCTTGCTGTGAGTGATATAGGTTCACCCATGAAGGACCCTGAAGAGAAAAAGGTATAGAAAGACCTTAAAGTGGGATCATTGATGTCTAACAGTGGGAACTTGCTCCCGACTTTCACATCTAATCAATCACTAAGTCCTTCCGATTCTTTCTTCTTGAAGTTCTCAAATATGTCTTTTCATATTCACTTCCACTGCCATTGTCTAGGCTACCAATATCACTCACTTTTCCTAGTTCTCTTCTCTCTCCAAATTTGTCTATTCATTAGCAAAGGGTAATTTGTCTAAAACAAAAATCTGACCAGAACACTCCCTGCTTAAACGTTTCAATGACTGCTCAAATTCCTCATGTTAAATTCCAAACTCCTTTACACAATTTGTTGAATCAATCAGTCTCTTAATGTTGGACGTCAATTCTACATTTTTACTATTACAAACAACGCTTTGATGAACATTTTTGTATATATCTTTATATACATCCCAAACTATTTTATTGCAGACGTTAAAAGTCGTGCTCTTATTTAGGCTACTTCTGATTTTGATGATTCCATCATCTTTAAAAGTTTCCTTGCCTTGGCTGAGGATCTGGGTCTGGTCCAATATGGTGACCATAGATTTCTTCCAAAGACACACATCATGACAGTTAACAGGGATGAAATAGTGAGGAGGCAAGAAAAATAACTTAGTACTCTTTGGTGTAGAGGCTTATTTATTCTTATCTCTACTACCATATTGAAATGGGAAGGATATGGAGAAGGAACTAGCAAACATGACCACTAAAATGATTCTAGCTTTGCCCTCAAGGCGTCTAGGACGACCTCAGGGAATACTGTGCGAAAGTATTTTGGACTAGATAGAAGGAGCCATAGAAACTGAGAGGAGCTGTAGAAGCTAGAACACAAATAAAACTAAGATTGAAAAGACAAAAAGAAACTTAACTCACAGAATCTTACAACTTAGTGATGGAAAGAACCTCAGCCATTCATCTTGTACAGCTTTCTGTTAAAGATGGTGATCCTGAGGTTAGAGAGGCCAAACGACTGGCTTCGAGTCACACAGATGATAAGTGGCACAGTGGGGTGCAAAAGAAAGAAGGAACACATTGAATGCATTTTGGTAATGCTAAAATCTGTTCAGGCTGGAAATAGTACATTGGAAGACAGCCCCTAGGAAGATTGATTAATATGGAAGGCAGGGAGAGAGATATCATGTCCATTTTAAGAAAAAGATCCTTCAGATAAGCATCCCTACCATTTCAACTTCTCTTTATAAAGCATAGTCTTCCTCAAAAGGGAAGAAATAAGTAGAAGCAAATATATCAGGAAGACATGCTTGGAATTTCAGGAAAACAATGCAGGTGATTTGAAAGAATCAGTAGAACTGGGCATTTAGTAGAATAAAGGTAAATGATTCTGAGAACCCAATCAGGAGTTAGAGATGCTAGACGTTAATGATACTAAGAACAAGAAAGAAATCCAGGGCCATAGCCTACATGAAAGTGAAAGGAGAAAGAAGGCAGGAAATCTGTGGAGATTTAAAGAAGGGGCATGCATGTACGTTAGGAGAAGAGATTGAAGTTAGACTTGCAAGAGTAAAGTCAAATGAAATATTGTCCTCTTACCTCTCCCTCTTCCTCTCTCTCTTTCACTTCATCTCCTTTGGACACTTTGTCCTTTCCCTTCCCACCCCCATAACATAGTGTTAACTCACAAGTGTTTTGAAATTATAGACAGACGATACATTCTTCTCAATAATAAACAGGGAGAAGAGAATAAGATAAGTTTAATTGGAGAAGATTTGAAGATTTAGAAGCAAAACCAACTGATTCAGAGGGAAGATGTGTCGTTAAAGCCTTGAGGAATAGTAGTGTTCTCAGATAGATGAGCTCACTGCTGAACTTAATAAGGGACTTTCAGATCGTTAAATAAGCTGTTGGCTGAGAAATGTATTCAAGTTTATGAAAAAGGGTGTGTTGGTTTGCAGAAAGGGAAGGATAAGCGCTCTAGCAATATTGAACACCAAATATGAAATATTTGTGGGGATATTATTATGAAGTCTAGCAGCAGTAGGTGGCAGAATGATGCATGAGACCCAAGCAGCAATGAAAGGAAGATGGCGTGCTACTTACTTTAAGAGAAATAGTGCAATAGCTGCAAGAAGGAAGATGGCCAGATCACCCAGGGAGCATGGACCAAGACCAGACCAAGTCTCCTCTAGAAGACAAGGAAGCTTGTGTGCAGGAGTAAGGAAACTGTGTGGGTAGGGCTCAGGAATATGTACTTTTTCCATGTTTCTAAAGAATATAGAGAGAATATTAGAAGAATAAGCTCCAATGGCCTGAAATCATAGACTTCGTCTGTTTTCCTTTGTAGAATGGGTCCAGGTCCGTGCTGGGACCCAAGGAAGTCTATCTGGACAGTCTGTTCCCTCTCACCACTACCTACTATCCCCTGTTCAGCAGTTTGTAAGTCCTATCCACGTTCTTTCTTTAAAATATTTCAAATCCACTCAGCAGTATTACTGGTCTAGTTCAAGCTCTTGGTATTTACCACCCATATTGATGCCATGCTCTTGTATAAAGCTGCAGCCACACTAATCTTTTAGACAAGGCAAATAAAATTACATCTTATAGTGCACCTGCTTAAATTTCTCCAACAATTCCCCGTTGTTTTCAGGATCATATTCCATATCATGACATACAAGATCTTTTGTGATCTAGGTCATACCTAGTTCCATTTCCATCAAGCACCAAACCTTGCCAGTTCCATATGCATATACATGTGTGCACACACATGTATATGTGTAGACACACATATACACACATAGTTCCTACTATATTGAACTACTGAGCTTCTTGCAGTTCTCTAAATATGCTGTGATTTGTCTTGTTTTAGCAGTGATGATTTGGGCAGGAAAGCTTTTACCACTCTTTTCCACTCTTTAAAATCTCAGCTTCAGTGTAACTTCTTCCTAGAAGCTTCCTCATGGTAGGGTATTTGGTGATTATCTCTATCACAGTCTCAATCATAATCTATTAAAATTATATATTACTTCATCCACCCTCTGCCATGTGGCTTAAGTGTGTGGAGAGCAGAGATGGCCTCTTTAATTCTCTCTACAGATCCTCAGTAACTGTTATATAAATAGATGAATCAAAGACGGTTCAAGGGAAAGTGTTTTTTCTTACAATTTATGCAGTTTTATGTATGGTCCTGAGTTGGATCCTATAGTGAATTAGAGGGGAGGAAAGCTGTAAAGAACATTATTGGGACCATTGGTAAATTTTAATATGAACTGTGGATTAGGTATTAGTATTGTATGGATGCTAAAATGGATTTTGATAATTTTGTAGTTATGTAAGAGAAAATCCTGTTCCTAAGAAATATGCAGTGACATGACGTAAAGTGGTGTCGTGTCTCCAACTCACTCTCAAAGGTTCACAAAAATTATATAGATGTACAATTGCTACCTTTGCTGTTGGAATTTAGTTATATCTGGGTTCATATAGTTGCCTGTAATGTTTTCATTTGTCTCTAGTCTCTCCATCCACAGGTTAATGTCCCAGAGGACGTGAGCCCTTTTTGGATGTTTCCATTGTGCCTAGTTTACTCTGATGAGAAGGATGTAAGATGTTCTAGACAGTGTTGAGAAATCACTGATACACCATGAATATTGTTCAGTTGAATGAGTGAGCAGCAGTTTGGTGCAGTGGAAAGAACAAAGGACAGGGAGCCAGGAGACCCAAGTCCTCAACTCTTCACTAAGCAGATGTATGACCATGGGCAAGTTGTTCATCTCCTCTTGGTAATGTCATAGTTTATAAAAAGAAGGTTGGACTGTATGACTTCTAAGATTCCTGCTAGTGTAAAACTGTGCCTAAACATGCAATGCAGAAAGATAACAGCAGAGCAATCACTCATAAATAGTATGAAAATAAACCAAAAGGAAACAAAAGCATGAGTAATTAGCCAAAGAAGACAAGTGCACATGACGTTCTGTTGCTGCCTAAGATGAAAGAGACATCTCTTCAAGGAGAAAGTACTATAACCAGTCCATAAAAGTCGTAAGTGATCATAGATGAAAAGAAGGAAAAACAATGATGGAAAAGGACTGCAGATTTCCATCAAGAAGAAATTAGGCAAACTGTCATATAATCATACAGTGCAGTACTATACAGTTGTTATAGTGAATAACTTTGGGCTACATGTAACATATTCATGAGGCTCATAAGAATGTTTTGCATCAACAGCCAAACAGTGAAATAAGTTGCATAATGATATATACAGTATTGTAATTTATACTGTAAATATACTGTAAATATACTGTAATTTACAGTATATTTAAAAATACTATGTAAAAAGAATGTATGTGTATATATTTGAAAGATAATAATGATAAATACTAAATTTTGGACAGTAGTGACCTCAGGAAGAAGAGCTCATAATAATAAAAAAAGAGAAGTGTAGTAATTTTGGAATCTGATGGACAAGAAGCATCGACTTTAGAATAATTGCTTAAAAGAAATTTGGACCAATTCATAAAAATGCTAAGATTTGGTAATAATAGTAAGTAAAGACAAAATGGTGTTTCTTAGGTTATTCATTATAACTTTCTGAGTGTTTTGAATATTTCATAATGTAAGACCACATTCAAAAACAAGGGAGAGGGTAAAAGTGGAGGATGAAGTTGTCTCAAAGTCTTAGGGGTTAAAACTTTGGAGAAAGGAGCTTAAGGAAAAGAGTGATAAGAAAATAAATCTAGACACAATATAAGAAGTGCTTTTGCAAATGCGCTCAAATAACCATGGGTGTAGAATAGAGGGCCCACTCACTTGCATTCTGAAGGCAGAGAGCTGATCCCTTTCTGTATGTTAAGAGAGAATTGAGCTACATATTTCTAGCCCATTCTGTCTGAATTCAGGCATCTAGATTTTAGAGTATAAATCAAGTTTTCTTTTTTTCTTACTCCTTTGCTTAAGTTTTATAAGAAGATATAGCTTTATTTTGGATATAGGTTTTTCCTCTTTGGGGAATAGGAACAAACGTGTCACGTGGCCATTGTTTCTGACAGTTCATTTGTGCAGATGAAACAATCCATTCATTTGGTGAATCCATGGAATCAATGGCTTCCACTTTGTACTTCTTGAAAAATATACAGCATTTCAGGTCCCTGGATTTACATTCCACAGACTTTCTGGTGTAATGGAATAGTTTTGGGTCCCGCGAGGGCAAGCTTATGGCTTTGCAAGAGTGCTGATGGCTTTCCTACGACATGGGCATGAGCATTTCTAAATGTTCTCACTTGGAGCAGTTCTTTAAAAAGCTCTTTGACATATAATGTGGGAAGAAATGCTTCTCAATGGCTATTTATGAGAAAAGTTGCTTATAGACTTAGATCCTAGGGCTAAAATGTGGCCAGCTCATCTTCTCCTTCAGGTAGGGATGCTTCTAAAGTGAGAGTAAGTATCATTTTTAATAGCAATTTGATGTAAACCTTTTTTTGGAACAAACATCTCTACAACTCTCTTTTTCCCTTCTGTGTTCAATTAAGTATTTGTGGAAATGAGTATTTAGCATACTGAGAATTAACAGAATATAGTTATATATGGGATGGGAGAGAGTTTATCAATTAGCCATTGCCTCATGTTACCCCACAAACATATAATAATTCCATTTTATATTTAATAATGCTGTTATGCTTGGGGTCATTCTTACATGACTCTATCATGGAGATAACTGCATTGTCACCATGAGTGTCCTACCAGGTCTCTACTATCTGGTAGCTGTGAGCAGCCTGGCTACTTTGGTAGCAGATGCACTGTGAATAAACAATTAGTGACAAATCTATGGCATTTTTAGATAAAAATTCAATGTCAAGTTCATGACCTTGAGAGATGGAAGACTTTGAGTACCAGCATAATGAGTTTGTTTAAATGGTTGATTAATGAATGAGGGTAAAGATACTGCATTTGGGTCCAATCTGCTTACAGTTTCACAGCCAGAGATCCTAGACAAGCTTATCAGTTGATTGGTGGAGATGCACTCCATTCCTTCTCCAAGAGCCTTAATAAGATGCCACGTTTTCCTCATCCTTGGAGATGACTGGCTTGAAGAAGGCTTATAGAGAAGAAATAAAAGATCAGAAGGCTTAATTGTTACTTGCAATTAAGGGACGCAGAGAGGTGGCACAGAGAGAGGTTCTTGACTAGCCTGAGCCATGAAACGGGAAAATGGATGAAGAGATTCATCCTCTGTTGGAATTAATTACTCTTTATTATGTCCCTAAGGGAAAGTAATTTTGTAGCCTTTATCTTATAATGCCTTTTTTTGTAGTCAATTCTCTGCATATCTGTCTGCTTTACTATGAAGCAGGGAGCTGTCAGCCTGTGGGAGACAGTGTCCAATGGGTTCAATGAGTGACTACTAAGTTGAATTATTAAAACAATTTATGTAGGGCTCTCAAGAGAGCACCAAGCATTCTAATCACTTAGGAGCCTCAGTGGTTCAGAGTACCCTATCATCTTCTGATATTGCTCTAATTTACCCATGGAATCAATCTAAGGCTACTGTTTTCTTTAATATTATCTCTTTAATATTATTAAAGCATGACATGGTGGTTTGAGTATGAGTTTGGAAGTCTGACTGCTTAGTTCAAATCATTGCTTCATAACTTACTAGCCTGGGAGACTTAGAAACTTATTTTACCTTTATGAACCTGTACTTTACCTGTAGAATGGGGAAGACAATGTTATCAAGCACATTGTGTATCAGCTGGGATGCTTTCTGCTGAAAGTAACAGGAAACCCCAATTCAAACTGGCCTACCCAGTAATGAAATTTATTGTCTCATACAAGTGGAAGTCAGGAAGATAGTTTATTTCCAGGTGAAGAATGATCAATGGCTAATGGGTGCCACTCAGGACTCAATTTTTTTCTCTCTCTCCGTGGGCCATCTCATGATGGCATTGTGGTTGCATTAACTCCAGATGTCACACCCAGGAATATTGTTGTGATGTGAGAAGAAAGATTGCTCCTTTCTTCTATATCCTTTTTAGGAGTAGGAAATCTTTCCTACAAGCCCCTCACCAGACTTCCTTTTATATCTAATTGGATAGGATTTGGTCACATGCCCAAAGCCTAAACACTGAAAAGAAGAATGGCATTACAATGATTATCTTAAGATAATCACTTAGAATAGATTTCAGAAAGCAACCACCATGACTGCTATACAAAGGATTTTATTAAATATTCAATGAGATGCTGCACATAAAGCACTTCAGACAATCCCAGGCACAGAATAAACTCTCAGTGAATTGTTATCTATTATTAGCTATTGATCAATTTACTAGTTTATACTAATGCAAAATTATACATATTACTTGATGTATATTCCTAGGAACATTTTTGTTTCAATGAGCGATGAGATTTTAAATCAAAATAATAAAGGTTTAATGGTGGATTTGCAGACATCAATGAGCTGAATTAGGAATCTGTTTGGTGGGCTTGGGGTACTTTCATAGAAATCCATGCATTTGTTTAATGAGAGGAGTTACATCCTTAGAATTTCAACTACTATTGGGACTGGGAAGTTAATGAAACTAACAGGAGTCTGAAGAAAAAGAAGAGCAGAGCAAAATTTCTCAACCACAACTGGGCCATAACCCCTTCCCTTCCTTTAGCATAGTGCATTACCTGATCTTTATGGCTGTTGCAGCCCCCACCAAAGACCTTAGAAGCTCTCTTTCCTCCTAGCAACCCTCACGCTATCCCCCAATTTCCCTGATTTGACTGCCAGGTTCAGAACAACATCAGATAGAGTCCCTTTAGCTCTCAGGCGCTGGGGGAGGTATTCTTGCAAATAATCACTGTTGTTCTTGCATTGTCTCCAACTCCTTCAGAATTGTAACCACATAATGGAGAAAGAGAAGGAATAGACCCAAGGGTTTAAGATTGCTTGGTGTAGGCTGAAGCAGGAATGTAAGTGAGCTGCCTCACAAATCATTCTTGAGGAGCTCTGAGGTGAAAAAAGGATCTGCTCATAACGACTAATGAGGTGTCAGGCAGTGAGTTTTCCCTCCTACTGTACGTTTTATTTGTCAAAAGGATAAATTCCAAATAGGGCGCAGATTATAGTTTGATCTCAGGGTTCAAGTAAGGGTCCTAATTTGCCTACAAACTTTAAGGTACTTGATAGGTATTCTCTACGTTTGCTTATACAGTCAGTGTACGAGATTGGCTGGGGAAGCCTCGCGGCTTTCTGCACGACCCCCCCCACTCAGGCTCAGGGCTAAGAAACAACAAGGGGAATTTCTGGAGCTTGGTGATGGCAAGTTTGGTTGAAGGGGGCCGTGCAGGTGCTTCTAAAACCTATACCCCAAATGTGCCAGGATGCTGGTGCCTACAGGATTGGTTTGGGACTCTTACAAGACCAGCCATTCTCTGGGAAGTTTCCAAGAACTTCCTGTTACCAGGCAGGCAAAAAGAGAAAGATGAAGAAAAAGTAAAAACAACTTCATTTCTTTTGGGGAGTTCAGCATAATTTTTGTGGTTCAAGACAGATTCAGAAAATGCCAAGCTTGCAATAAATGGCACCTTTTTGGTGGAGCTGTGGGTGGACAGATGGTTACTGGTGCTGTTGATGGTGGTGATGGTGGTGTGGGGGTGGTATGGAGAAAATGTGTCATCAGACTTTTTCAGAATACTTTCAGTGACTATTCCTTAATATCAGCAAACCCCTATCAATTCTAAATTGAATGAATGACTTCTCTTTGTGGCCTTGAGCTTAGTTGTATAGTCATGTGCTGATATTCTCTCTAATATTTAAATACTGTATTAATAAAAAGAAATATATGTAATATGTACTTGTGCAATTACTGCTTTCAGTACTTCCTTTGGGACCTTTAAAAAAAAGAAATAAAGAGAGAGAAAAGGAAGATCTCTTTGTTATTGCAGAGTATCTGAAAAGCCTTATCTTTTTTTTCCCCCCAGGAAGGAAAAAGAATACTAAGTGTCTTAGCTACTGCTGTTTGAGCCACAGCTCAGGAAGCACTCATCTCTCCTTTTTGACAAAATTATTCAAGAAATGTCTCCTAGAAATGAATGTTTTGCCTCATTTGCTAACCACAGTACTACACTTCAAAACTCACAAGAGTACTTAATGTGTACATTAAGACTCCTGTAGGAGTCTCACTGTATTTTAATGTAAAAATAACAGAAGTCCTTTTGGTAGTTGGGCTCTCTGTCAGGAAGGAAGAAAACAAATATTGTTGACCTTGAAGTTTACCAACACTTTCCTGTCTATTGCAAAGCCTCCTCCCTTGCTTCCTTCTCATCCCCAACACACACGCACTCACACACATTTTCTAATTTTAAGTGAGTGGACAGTTTATTTGGAGGTCTGCTATGGCCAAGCCAGATGTATAGAAAATAGAGCAATATAAAAAACAGAATTATCCTTATAAGAGCATGTTTATAATAGTCTTCAGCAAGGACCCTCATATGAGTGTGGCTGAAATCTAAGCAGCCCCTCATCCACACATAATTAAGGAACCGCAACTAGTAAATTAGAAAGTGTGAAGTCCAGTTTCATTATTATTTAAAATGTTATAAATTACTATAGTCACATGCAGTGTTTATTCACTCATTTATTTATTCACCTATACATACTGTAAATAGAGATTGAGTTTAAAATATCTGTAAGTTACTATTTAAGAGCTAGGGGTGCAAAGATGCATATGCATGCTCCCTGCTCTCAGGTATCTCCCAGTTTCTAGGGGATAGAGGAGGGGAGATATAGACTCATAATTATAATAGAATATAATAAATGCAGTGATAAAAATAATGAAGAGGGAGATCTCAGTGCTTAGAAGAGTGTGAGTCATCCTGATAGCTTAGGGGTGATCAGAAAAGAGTTTCTGCAGAAAATACTATCTCAACTATACATTAAACTATGAGTATAGAGACAGTCATACAAAAGAGGGTAGTCTAAGGGAGAGACTCCAAGCTTCCAGGACAGTCTATGCAAAATCGTGGAGTTAGGAATAGCCTGATATATGGGAGATTACAAGCAGTTTGATGTTGCCAAAAAGCATCTGTCAGGGAGGGGGCATATTAGCAAGTAAGGCTTTAAGAGGAGATGAGAGCAGATCTCACAGGGCCTTCCTACGACATTTTAAGAGCTTGGATCAACCTTATGGGAAATTAGGAGACACAGAATGATTTAAACAAATGTGTGGCAGGGCTAAATTTTTGTTTTCAATAAATTATTCTCTGTAGATGATAGATGTGAGCAGTGATGTGCTAGTAAATGTTTAACAGCTGCCGGTCTGAAAACAAAAAGTCTTCATTATAGCATTTGCCAATTTCCATGGTGTAAATACTCCCATCATGGCAGATTTAAGCTATGAGCTTGAAGCCACCGAACCCAGATTTGGGAAGAGAAGAGCACAGTTGGATTCCATGAGCCAGTACAGCCAACTCCAGCCCAGCACTGGATTAGAGGGAGTGGAGGAGGCTTATATAGTTCAGGCAAAAGAGAACATGGGCCTGAACTAAAGGAGAGGCAGCTTATGTACAGGAGAGAGGATGGCTTGGCTAGCCTAGGGGATTGTTTGGATATGGAGGATGAGAAATGAATAAAGAAAGATGACTCCCATGTTTCTAGTTTGGATCACAGGCTTGATTGCCACCCAGAAGAGAGAAATCTAGGGAAAAGCATACTTTAAGTAAGGATGTAGTCAGATGTGGAACATCCTGACAATGTGCTCAGTCGGTGGTAGTGCATATGATTCTGAATCCTGGAAGCTAAGAAAGGGATGCATATTTGGAGAAGAGGTGTAGATATGGAAATTATCAGTCTCTAAGTGATGATTAAAAATGTAAGTGGATAGGACTGACCAGAGAGGTGTAGAAGCAGACAAGTAGAACAGAGCTTCCCAGCTGTTGTGCTGTAGTATCCTGGTGTGCCTTGGATGGGTTACAAGTATACAGTCATATTGATTCCTTTACCTTTGGGGCTGCTACTGGGTGTCCTGGGACCACACAGCAGGGCTTGGGCCAGCAGAACTCGAGGACCAATAACCTTGGGCCACGAGCATCTTTATCATTCCCTTCTCCTTCATGTACTGTACAGGTGTTATCATCTTCTAAGTGTTTCTTGATATGGAAAAACGTGAAATACTAGCATATTTTACAACCACTGAATATATCCTTTTTTAAAGGGAAGGTAAAGGAAAATAATCTTTAGAAGGAGACTAAGAGGGAAAGATAGGGACGGTCAAGGAGAACCTGGAAAGAGTAATATCAAAGGAATATTTAAATTTGCAGAATGAGCCTTCTTGCTGGTGATCAGTTACCAATGCATGTCAGTGCATTTGCTTACCATCTGTTTCATTCATTTATTCATTCGTGTTGTAATTCATATAGTCACATGCATGTATCAAGCCCCGATGAATTGTCAGGTGCTGGACTTCTTGAACATCAGTTATTCTTTTGGTTCTGGGTGACAGCATAGAGCAAACAAACATTGCAGCAAGGGAGAAGGTGAATTAGTCTTTGCTGATTTAAAGATTAAGCGATCACTAGTATTCCTACCATTTGGAGGAAGGTACAGTTGTACCCATGAGGCAATTCACAAGATCAAGGGGATTCTTTGGGGTGTTTTGATGAGAAACCCCTTTAAGTTACTTTATTCCTTTAGGAATACTTGAGTGCATACTATAGGTCAGACACTGGGCTGAGAATTCAGTAGACAAAACAGACGAAATCTTGCCCTTATGGAGCTCACATTTTAGAGGCGGGAGACAGACTATAAGCAAATGAATAACTACAACATACAGGATGTCAGATGGTGATGAATACTATGGAGAACAATAAAGCAGGAGAGAGAGTAAGAGGGGCTGGGGAGAAGCTGCAATTTTAAAGATTTTATTTATTTATTTTCCCCCCAAAGCCCCAGTAGATTGTTGTATGTCATAGCTGCACATCCTTCTAGTTGCTGTATGTGGGACGCGGCCTCAGCATGGCCGGAGAAGCAGTGCGTCGGTGCGTGCCCGGGATCCGAACCCGGGCTGCCAGCAGCGGAGTGCGCGCACCCAACCGCCAAGCCACGGGGCCGGCCCGAAGCTGCAATTTTAAATAGAGCGGTCAGGGAAACTCCAGCACACACTAAAGGATATCAGGGAGGTCTCCTGAGTCATGATGACCAAACTCAACCAGAAACCCACACGAAAATCTAACGCATTGCTACTTTCCCAGAGGAACTTATTCTCGTTTAAGAACACTCTGGGGCCTGATTTTATACCCCAATTTATACCCCATGAGTCCGTGAGTTTATTTGGTATCCGTATTAGTTAATGGCTAAACCTTTCTTTGCTCAGCGTTCCAGAATGAATACCTATCATCAAGCTGCTGTGTGTTAAACAAATGGAACATTGGAAATATTTGTAAAAGTCTTAGGTCTCCTGTGGCTTTGAAATGGGATATTTTGAATATCTTAAATTTTACCCTCTATACTGTCTCACTCATCTTGTACCCTTTTATTTCTGATGAAAAGCCCACTGGCAATTTTATTTCCTCTGCTGATAGTTTCCCCCAGAACCTGGTTGTTTTCCTGGCTGAGAGCTGACTGAAGCCAAATCCTGATTTGCTAGCTTCACTCTGCTTGAGTGTCCTGGGACCTGGCTGGAAAGCTGCTGATGGGAGTCTGTGCTGTGGGGCCTCTGGGGCAGAAGGAGCAGTGGTTATAATGAGGTCCCTCTGGTCCTTTGAAAATTAACCTCCCTTGGATGGGATTCAAGACAGATTTGTATTGGACAGAGTTTGGCAAAACAGGTGTACCTCGTTTTACCTAATGTGCATGAACAGGAAAGAGTGAATGAAACCAAATTTGGAAACTCAAATCCCATCTGAAATACTCTAACGAAAATCACTGAGAAATGACATGGTGAATCCTTTTGAAAGTGAATAATCAGCATCAAATTTATCTTAGTACAGTCACAGATTTATGTATTTAGTGTTTATCTGTTAATGTTATACCTTTAGTGAAAATTTTTGGAACACTTGAATTATGCACTGATCAGTGTGATAGTCAAGGCTTTGTTGCATGAGGTGTTTCCTAGAACAGGGGTCTTTTGGCTACAACAGGAGTCAGCAAACTTCTTCTGGAAAAAAACCAAATAGTAAATATTTCAGGCTTTGCAGGCTATACAGTCTCTGTTGCAACTATACAACCCTTCCATTGAAGTGCAAATGAAGCTTTAGACACCACACAATAGGATAAGCAGAGCTGTGTTCTTAAACAATTTTATTTATGGATACAAAAATTTGAATTTCATGTATTTTTCATGTGTCATGAAATACACTTCTTTTGGTTTTTCTTTCAACCATTTAACAACATAAAAAATATCCTTAGTTTGTGGGGCATACAAAACAGATGTGGAACTGGATTTGGTCCATAGGCTATAATTTGCCAACCCCTGAGCTAGAAAGTTCTGTTATTCAGGGTACTGCTCACATATTGTTTTCCCTGGGTTTACATGATTTTTGTTTAGTGGAGGTTTGGGACATTGTTTTTACATCTATGTATTTAATGCATAAAAGTTCCAACTAGAGTTCGACATTTCCTCTGGGCCCTTGTATCGGTTATGTAACCTTTCTGATGGAGTTTCTTCACCTGTAAAACAGGGAGGATGATTCTTGCCTCAAGTTGGTGATAGGAGGATTAAATTATATGATGTTTATAAAGCGTGCAACACAGTTCTCATACAGAGTAATCGCTCCATAAATTAACATTCAGTGTATGATAGCGGTTGCTTAATAAATGGTAACATCTGCTCATTTTCTCTCTCATTGAAAAAATGGTTTGCTTTTGGAGATTAAACTCTGAGAGCAGGTATGTGGCTAATGAATCTGAAGATGATTAGTAGCCAACACCATCTTCCCTTGTGCTGTTGTGGGTTGTCTTTTTCCCTGTGTTGATGCCTCTAGCTACAGAGAAAATTTGCCCCTGTGGAGTATTTCTGGCCATCCATGACTTGACCATTGACCTGGCAGTGTGAGCTGGCCTTCCCTGTCTGTGGATGTTTTAACTTACCGTGCTTGATTAAGGTCTATGCTGCATGGAGAGCCCTCTGAATCTTATTAGCCAATATGTCAGACAGTCAACTTCCCTTTACATGCTTGTAGTTTCCTCTTTCCAGTCACAAGACCTCTGAACCTTTGGTCGCTGTTGGTCATCATGAAATTATAAAGGTATAGTTTGAAGGGCTATTTCTTCCCTGATACTTTACTTTTTCTCTTCTTTGAATTTTTACATTGGGTCGCTTTTGATACATTTTTAGATAGGTAGGAAAAATTCACCATGGAGAACTCTACCCTGGATAGGATACAGAAAATTAGTGAATGGTGGGGCATATGAGTCAATATCACAGCAGGATAATGAGACCAACTGTAGAAACTAGAGCTCACGCGGGAACCTACAGGTAGAACTAGGAGTAGGAACGTCTGAAGATCTCAAAGACACAGTGACAGCTGCATAAGAAGAGGCAAAGTGGAGTTTGCTTTTTATCATCCACTTTTGGAAGTGTGGTACTGCTATAAGAGCATGGTTCATATATATATAAATTTTAATTTATTGTGTTTTTAACAAAAATATAACAAAAACCGAAAATATATTGTGTTTATTATGTTAAATGTACATATATTATAAGATGTATATAGAATAGACAGTAAAATCAATACTTAGGGGAAAAATAAAATATTAAGTGTGGGTTCCCCACTGTCCAGGGGCCTGGGGCAATAAAGATGAGTGAGGAGGTGATACTAGTGACTGCTGTTTTATGGCCACCAACAAGGAATTGCTTTGCTTCAACATTCCTTCCAAGTTTGATCACTTCTTTTTGCTGTAGAAATGATTTTAGAGTAGATTCCTGCCCACTGACAGCTGGATTATAGTTAAGAATTATTTTCACCAGGCCTATAAAAGCTGAACCTCTACTCTCAGACCATGGAAGTGTATTTCAGGTTTAGTAAGCAGGAGGTTGGATTTGCAAGCTTCTCTGTTTTCTGTATCTACCTTCCAGGTCAATCTGGGAAAGAAGATTCAACTGAGAAGTCCTATCCAGTTAGTGTTGGGAAAAGACTCTCAAGCATAGTAAAAGATGAAGTTACTGGAAAGTTAGCGTACTTCTAGGCAACAGAGTAACATTGTGATAAAAGAAAAATGGTCCAGACGATAATAAATGTTGGTGAGGATGTGGAGAAATAGGAACTTTTGTGCATTGCTGATGGGAATGTACAATGGTGCAGCTGCCGTAGAAAACAATATGGCAGTTCCTCAAAAAATTAAACAGAGAATTACTGTATGATCCAGCAAGTCCTCTTCTGGGAATATATCCAAAAGAGTTGATAACAGGGACTTGAACAGATATTTGTATACTCATGTTCATAGCAGCAATATTCATAATAGCTAAAAGGTGGAAGAAACCCAGGTGTTCATCAGTAGATGAATAAGTAAACAAAATGTGGTATATACATACAATGGAATATTATTCAGCCTTAAAAAGGAAAGAAATTCTGACACGTGCTGCAACATGGATGAACCTTGAAGACGTTATGCTAAATGAAATAATCCAGTGAAAAAAGATCAAATACTTTATGATTCCGCTTATACGGGGTGCCAAGAGTAAGTAGTCAAAGTCGTAGAGACAGAAAGTAGAATGGTGGTTGCCAAGGGCTGAGGAAAGAAGGAGATGGGGAGTTCTTGTTTAATGGGGAGAGTTTCAGTGTGAAAAGGTAAAAAAAGTTCTGGAGATGGACAGTGATAATGATTGCACAATGTGAATACTTAATGCCAATGCAATACACACTTAAAATGGTAATAAAATGGTAAAAAAATGGATAAAATGGTAAATTTTATGTTATGTGTATTTTACCACAATGAAAACAAATAGAGAGAAAGAAAGAAAGAACGGGAGAGAGAAATGTCCCAAACCAGCAAACGGTGAGTCATGGAGATGATGGAATAAGAACATGAGGTTCAGAACTAGGCTAAACCCAAACTCCCCATAGGAAATTCTTTTTGTTTAGTGTCTTTGCAAGCAGGGGTTAAATATTATTTCATTCCACTTCCCTGCCTTGGGTAGAGAGCTGGGTTTGGGAGGGGAAAGAAATCACGGTGCAACAATCCATTGATAAAAATATGTTCTTTTTGTTCAGGCCATAGCATATAAAGTTGCTAGACATAATGTAATACTGAATGCGGCAGTGTATGGTACATATGAACCAGGAAATTCCATTTGAGAATAACTTGGTATGCTGAATGATCAAGGACTTTCCAATAGGAAAAAGACTTGCATAAAGCTAGCATGTTCTCTGGTGTTATCAGTCTCTCTGTCTATGGCAAACGCTCAGTTCCCTCACTCCGTCTCAAATGTCGTACTGCCTGCCTACTCCCAGATGCACGTAGTTATCACTTGTCTTTAAGAACATTTTGTTTTACCCTAAGGATGGTGTGAAATATCTGATGAGAAGGTTGCAGGTCTTCATTTGCGGTGAGAAGATATTATCTTAATCTTCAAAAAGTCTTTGATCATTCCCAGTGATTCTGACCAGTTGACATAATCATGAAGTGCAGCCTCATCATCAGCTTTCAAAGCAAATGCCGGGAAGAGGGAAACAAGAGTGCATGCATCCTTATGCTTTCTTTCATTGCTTTTTTTTTCCTCTCTCTTCTTTGTTTTTTTAATTTTTAAGGAAAGATTGGTGTAAATGAAGAATAAATAAGAGTGAAAGAAATGGTGGTGAAGAGAAGGGTGAGGGTAGAGAAAAACACCAGGGTGTTTTTATTTTATTTTTTTTCTATATAGCACTCTGGGAAGTTTTGAAGGGGAAAAAAAAGATTTAAGAAGTGATACTTTTGAACTTCAGCCAAAAGCAAGCCATCAAAATGGGACACTGTCTCTTTAAGTGCAAGCCTGCACAAACGAAAGGAAATTAATTAAGTATCCGACGCTGGTGTGGCGCCATGGAAAGAATACACAATCTGGGTCCAGTATGCCAAATCTGAAATGAAAATGAAGGTGATCCGTCATATTTGGCTGTTTTTTTAAGACAGAATATATATTTTTGAAAGTTGACTAAGCAATTATCCAAATTAAAGAAACTAGAAAAGCAAACAGTGGTAAAAATGCTTTAATTTTTTAGAGGGTAAATTAGTTTTAAAATGTGTGCCTTTTATTATCTTAATACCAAAGAGAAAGAAAGAAAAAAAAAAACAGGGTGTTCCTTAACTCCTTAATGGCGTCATCTAGGAGAATTTATTTACTGCCTCTGACAATGATCAAGTTTCCAAACTTAAGTAAAACTTAAGAAGGCTCAGGCTGCTCCTAAGCTCTAAAGAAGAGATGCTTACTATATGTTTCTGAATCTGAGATTTGTCAAAGATCCTTTTCCTTTCTTACATGTGGGTCTCTATGCTCCACTCGCCTACCTTACATGCTCTCAGCAGCCAGATGGATTCTCTCCCCGGCTACCTCCTCCTACCTTCTGTACCACTAAATCTGGGCCCTGCCATTTGCGCAGTCTTGCATTGCTATATTTCTATATTAATCTCTGGTAAAGGCTAAGGGAAGGGACAAAAGGGCTTTAGCTAGCAAAGGATCCATCCAGAGGACAATAGGACATGTGCCAAGTGGATTGTGTGGTCACCTGAACTTTTATTATCCTTCAGCTGGGAAGAGAATATCAGAGACAAAGCTCCTGGGAACTCCATCTTACTTCTCAACATCCTACAGCTTTTCCTGATACAGTAGGTGGAAGCAGATGTCAGAAGGAGATGCCTCCTGATATAAATACAGTATTTATGGAGATTGTTGAAGAGAAGGCTATGTTAGCTTAGACTCTCATGGGTTGCAACAGGCAGAAAATCCATGACAAATGGTCTTGGGACAAAAGGTAGTTTGTTGTCTTTCATAAGTTGAGAGGTCCACCAAAGGTCTGGCTTCAACTATGATCAGATTCAATGCCTAGCTATATGTGGTGTTGACTGGAGTCTTCGCTTCTGATTTCTGGCAGTTCTTTCTCACTTTGGAGCTTCATCTTCCCTCATGTAAGTCTGGTGAGAAAGAGGAATTTTCTGAGGGATCAAACACAGGCTTTGGAAATTTTGCTGACCTTGATTGGCCTAACTTGGGGCATGTACCCATTTATTAATTCTTCACTGTGTCCAGGGACATGAGGTGGGCATATAGAATTGCTGTTGTCATATATTCCAGAAGCTAAGAGCAGAATTGGCCTCATGGAAAGTGTCTGGGGGAAGAGAGTTTGCCTTGACTGACTACTGCAAGATAGAGGAGAATATTATGAGTGGCAAAAAATAAGATTACTTGCCTTCTGAGTGACCTTGGGCATCATTAAATGTTTTAAATTGCCAATAGTTGCTTCACAACTAGATCAGAGAGTTAGGGGTGGAGGCAACAAAATCCTATCAGCAAACACATGCAGAAAGATGGTTATGGTGGGGAAATTGCTTGGGAGCTGGCTTGGTGATGTGGTCACCAGCCCCTGATTTAGAGCCAAACAGGCCTGGGGTTGCATATCAGCTCAACACTCTCTAGATGTACGATCTTGGCCAAGTTACATAACCTCTTTGATCCTTAGTTATATCACTTGTAAATTGGGATAATAACAGCTACTTTGAGGAGTGTATTAGTTTCCTAGGGCTACTGAAACAAATTACCGCAAATTGGTTGTCTTAAAACAATAGAAATTTATTCTCTCATAGTTCGGAAGCTAGAGGTCCAAAATGAAGATGTTGGCACAGCCATTCTGTCTGAAGGCTCTAGGGAAGAAATTGTTCCATGCCTTTCTCTTAACTTCTGGTGTTGCCAGCAGTCCCTGGTGTTCCTTGACTTGTAAATGCATCACTCCAGTCTCTGCCTCTGTTGTCACATGGTGTTCTCCCTGTGTGTCTGTGTCTCTTCTCTTACAAGAACGCCAGTCATATTGGATTAGGGTGTACCCTAATTCAGTGTGACCTCATTTTTATTCTTTTTTTTAATTGAGACATAAGTGATATATAACATTGTGTAAGTTTAAAGTGTATAACTTATTGATTTGATAAACTTATATATTGCAGTATTATTACCACCGTAGGTTAGCATTAGCTAACACCGCTATCATGTCATGTAATTATTCCTTTTTTTATGGAGAGAACAATTAAGATCTAGTCTCTTAGCAACTTTGTAGTTTATAATACAGTATTGTTGACTGTAATTACTATGGTGTGCATTAGATCTCCCGGCCTTTTTTATTTACTAGTTGCAAGTTTATACCCTTAAACAATATCTCCCCAACTCCTCCACCTCCCCGCCACTGGTAACCACCCTTCTCGCTATTTTTATGAGTTTGGCTTTTTTTAGATTCCATATGTAGTGATACTGCACTCCTGGGTGTATCTCCAAAGGAAATGAAAACAGAATATTTAAAAGATACCTGCACTCTCGTGTTTATTGCAACATTATTCACAATAGCCAAGATATGGATACAACTTAAGTGTCCGTTCACGGATGAATGGAGAAAGAAGATGTGGTGTATATATACAATGGAATATTATTCAGCCATGAGAAAGAAGGAAATTCTTCCATTTGGGACAACATGGATGGACCTTGAGGGCATTATGCTAAGTAAACTAAGTTAGACAGAGAAAGACAAATACTATATGACTTCATTTTAATTTGATTATCTTTGCAAACACCCTATTTCTAAATAAGGTCACATTCACAGGTACTGGGGGGTTGGGACTTGAGAAATTTTTGGAGGAAACAATTCAACCCATAACATAGTGTTACTGTAATTATCATATGAGATGATGCATTTAACTAGCATTATCAGCTAAGGCTCCCCAGACAGCCGTTCACAACTTGCAATGTTAGAATAGGAGAGGATTTAAAAAAAAAATTTTATGAAGTATGACAAATATATGGAAACATGCTCACAGTTTAAGTATAACCTCAATAGATTTTCAAACTGAGCACAACCATGTAAATAGCACCCAGATCAAGAAATAGAACATTGTCAGGATACATCCATGGGCCATATGCTATGCATATGTTTAGCCTCAGTGGATAAGACTCAACAGTATTCCAAAAAGGTTGTACCAATTTATACTCTGACATCAAGGTATAAGAGTTCCAGTTGTGCAATTTTCAGGTGAGGAATCTTCTAAGTGTTTCTTTTATTTTTTCCTTGATGATGTCTAAAAATATTATCAAGAGCTATGAAAAGACCACCAAAGGAAATCTTAGTTTAGCATTTCTTTTCTGATAAAAAAAAAAAATTGTTTTTTAAATGGAAGGGAACCTAACATGGCTTTGGGAGAATGAGCCAAGATGATCTTTCTGGGCTTCTGCAAACTTAGGTAACTTCTGCACATCGCTACGTGACTTATCTGATTTCCTGGGATTTAAAGTTCTTGGAAATTTGGTATATTGTGATATCCTTTTTCTTCTCATTTGTGACCTTTAATTTAAATATAAATGACTCATTTTTATTTAGACCTGGGAAGACGGGACATAGAATATATTGATGCATTAATGGTGTATAACTAGAGAGTCTGAGATCCAGAGAAGCTAAATAAGTTGCCTAAGGTCAGCTAATGTGTGTCACTGACTGAGCTGGGACTGGAAATTTTAAGTATAGCCAGGTGACTTTTACACTTAAATATGCGTATGTTTCTCCTCACTTGAGTCTTCTCAAATATGATCCAAGCGGTCACACAATTATTAACTTAGGGAAGATTCTTCCTTAATTTTCATTTGCTACAGGAATGTATGCTGATAGTTTAAAATATAAGAAGCTGTATCAGTACTTTATTGTACGGCATTGCTGCCATTCTCTTCAGCTCCTTGATTTGATGTCCTACTAATCCGTTCTTGGTTTTCTTCCAGAGTCCAATTGTGTTAATCCTCTCTTTACTACTCCAGAAACCTTATAAGGAATAGAATTATTTTTACTTATCTTTTTCAGAAACTGTAGGACTCAGAAGAAAATCATAGTCCTCAAATAGGACTTTAACTGGCTATCACTGTAGAAAAAAACATACAAAGAAGGAGATAATTTAAAATGGGGGCAGGTACAGATTTCTAAGATGCCGCTTCTTACAAACTCAGTGTATGAAGAGGATGCTCATAGGCTTAACGCAAATAACAAGAACTTTGAAATCAGTATAGTTGAGTTCAAATCCAGGCATTGCACCTTGGACCTTTCCACAGCCTCAGTTTTGTCATCTTTATAATGGTAACAATGTTGCAAGAATTAGAGATGGTAAATATAAAGCAATCAGCTCAATGTCTTACAATGAGTGGAATTCAATGAGTTTTAGCCATTATTATTAGTACTATTAATATTCTTTATTATTATTATTGAAGTAAGATATATTCTTGACACATTGATATATTTTATATTAATAGAGTAATATGCTATTTAAGCTATGTAGAAACCTTCTAAAACAAAGCAGAGGCATGAAAAGCTTTTTCCCTAAAAGCCTAACACTTAATACAGTACTAACACAGATGTTAGAAAAACCACAATCTGTTTGGAAGTGCACATTCGAACAGAAATGTGCCAGAACAGTGGTTCCCAAGCCCAGGTGAGCGTGAATATCCTCTAGGACTTTTTTTTTTTTTTTTTCTGGTGAGGAAGATCAGCCGTGAGCTGACATCCATGCCAATCCTCCTCTTTTTGCTGAGAAAGACTTGCCCTGGGCTAACATCTGTGCCCATCTTCCTCCACTTTATATGGGACACCGCCACAGCATGGCCTGACAAGCAGTGCATCAGTGTGTGCCTGGGATCCGAACCCCGGGCCGCCAGCAGCGGAGCGCGCGCGCTTAACTGCTACACCACAGGGCTGGCCCCACTAGGATTTTTTAAAACATGCAACATTCTGGGTGCCTTCCCTGAAACGTTGTGGTATGCCAGCGTGGTGCCCCACTCTGGAGCCAGACTGCCTTGGTGTGGATTCCAGCTCTTCCATTAGTAGCTCAGTAACTTTGTGGAGTTATTTAGTTTTTCTGCCTGAGTTTTCCCATCTGCAGCATAGAAATAACACTTATACTTGCCTGGTACGTAGGAAGAACTCAAAAAATGCTTGCTTTCATTGGGAGGTGAGAGTCTATTAAAACCAAAACAAACTCCCTGACAAATCTGAGATTCATCCTTGTTTGAGAATCATTGACCTAGAGACAGAATGTAATGTGGTATTCTGGATAAAAATATTACACCTCAAGCTGTAACTTCTTAAATTCTTCATTCTTTTTGAGATCTAAAGAAAACTTAGGTGTTTGAAATTGGAAGAATGAGAGATCTCTTTGTCTTGAGGAAAATTAAATTATATATGTAGTTTGAAATATATATAAATTCCTGTTTGAAAAAGTTATTTATTCATATGTAGTTCTGTCCTTTATTTAATTACGTTGAAATGACCTCCTTAAAAAGAAAGAAGAATGAGAGAGAAACAATGGTAGATTTCAGGTTACAAGTTCAGCATTATACACTTCTAGCACACAAAAGTTGATTTTTCCTGATGGCAGAGGCCACTTAATCCAAAAGTCAGTTGTGCAAATTTTTAGGACACATCTTGACCTTTGCATTAAGGATTAAAGAAACTCCAGCTTAATATTTGAAGTATTAGCATCATGTCTCCTTTGTGGCTTGTCTAGCTCAGGAGTTTTGAATTGTTTCTGATTACTTGGTTCTGCTTTTTCTCTTCCTTTGGTACTAGGTCTGGAATAGGGATTCCTGTCTTGGTTCATGTTTGGATACTTTGTCTTAGTTTCCTGCCCCAAAGTCTATAGAAAGGCTACAGATTGGTTTTCAAGTTGCCAGTGCTCTTTCCTGCACCCTGCCCTCAGGGGTGGGGTTCTTAACCTATTCACATTTCCCTTTTTGCCTAGATCTTTGAACGTTATCTGCCTTCACATCCACAGGCTCTATGTTTTGTCTACGTTTGATGATTTCAGTATTTTGAGTCTATTCTATTTTTAATTTGGTCAGTCTAGCAAAAGTTTTATAATCTTGTTGATCTTCCTACAGAACCAACTTTTGGCTTTATTGATTTTCTTTACTGTTTTTCTATTTTTTATTTCATTTATTTCTGTTCTAATCTGTATTATTTCCTTTGTTCTGTGTACCTTGGATTTAGTTTGCCCTTATTTTTTCAGTTACTTAAAGTGAAAGATTCAGTTATCAATTTGAGATTGTTCTTTTTTAGTATAAGCATTTACTGCTATAAGTTTTCTTCTAAGCACTGCTTTAAATTTATCATATAAATTATAGTTGTATTTTTTTCATTCGTCTCAAAGTATTTTCTAATTTCTCTTTTGACTTCTTTGATACATTGGTTATTTATGAGTTTGTTAATTTCTACGTATTTGTGAATTTCCTAATTTCCATCTGTTATTGATTTCAGATTTAATTCTATGTCATCAGAGAACATACTTTGAATGATTTCAATGCTTTTAAATTCATTGAGATTTGTTTTATGACCTAGCATATGGTCTATCCTGGAGAATATTCCATATGCACTTACAAAGAATGTGTGTCTGCTGTTGTTGAGTGAAGTGTTGTGTTAGGTCTATTTGCTTTATCTTGTTGTTCAGATCTTCTGTACCATTATTGATCTTCTGCCTAGTTTTTCTATCCATTATTTGAACAGGGTTTTGAAGTCTCTAGCTATTATTGTTGAATTGTCTGTTTTCCTCTCAATTCTGACATTTTTTTGCTTTGTGCATTTTGAGGCTCTGTTGTTAGGTGCATATATGTTTATAATTTTTATAATATAGGCTTCCTGATAGAGTGATCTTTTTTTCATTATCAAATGCCCCTCCTTATATCTAGTAATATTTTTACTTTTAAATTAAATTTCATCTGACCTTTGTATATCAGTATATCTTAGCATATTACTTAGCTCTCTTGAGGTTGCTGTTTTCGTGGTATATCTTTTTTCCATTCTTTTATGTATGTCTTTGAATCTAAAGTCTATCTCCTATAAACAGCATATAGTTGAATCTTATTGGGGTTTTCTTTTAATATGATAATCTTTACCTTTTGATTGGATTGTTTAATCCATGTACATTTAATGATATTAATGATATAGTGGCTTCACTTCTATTCTTTTGCTTTTTGTTTTCTATGTGTCTCAAGAATTTTTTGTTCCTCTTTTCCTCCTTTATTGCCTTCTTTTGCATTAAGTAGATGTTTTCCAGTAAAATTTTTAATTCTTTTAATAATTTTAAAACTATTTTAAAAATTTATTTTCTTTGTGGTTCCCGTAGGGCTTACATATATTTCTTATCAAAATTTACTTCAGAATTATAATCGTTAAATTCCAGTGAGATATTGAAACTTGACTCCTATGTAGTTTTATTCCTCTATAACCTTCTCTCCTTTTTTCTTGTGCTGTTATTGTCATATGTAGTATGTTTATATGTATGTTACAAATCTAACTATACATTGTTATAATTGTTACCACACTAGTTCAGGAAAGTCTATTCCCTCCACAGCATGCAACTTCTGATGTCACTTCTCAGAGAGTGAAGCTTTGGGCGTGTGCATGATCTCCCTGACCAACAGGGATGGCTATGATTGCACCCAGGCTCTCTTTGTCTATTCCTTTCCTTGACCTTCCCCCTTAAGCTTCTGGCTGCTCTGCCTCTATTAATATCACACCCAACTGTTAAGCTTCCAGTAATTGCTAGTTGATTGCTCTATTATTTTCAGCAACATCCTGTGGCTTAAATTGCTCCATAGTCTGATCCAATTAAAGTCAGGCATCTCTTCCAGGTTAGTGTGTTGCCAGTCTTTGAGGCTTGCTCCAACTCCAGAAGTCTTCTGAACTGTCTTTACCCTGGTTCTCTCTGTTAAACTTCTAGTGGTCTACTGTTTCATTTGCTGCTATCATGAGTCTATGAGTGTCCTCTTTATTGCTCGCTGCTAAGGTCTCCATTGTTTTAGACAGAGTCCTTAGGCATGAAATTCCCCGTAATCTGTTCCAAATAAAGTCCAACTTCCAAATAAAGTTAGGAAGAGTTACAGAGCTCTCTGTTCTTATGGACTGCGTATCCTTCCCTGGGAAAAACCTTTGCATGCCTGCTCTGGAGTTGGGGAAAAAGGCAGCAGCCTACTTCTTCCAGAGTGAAACTTCTGCACTGGGCAGATGTTGTAGCCCCTAGTCTTCTTGGCTTGCTTCTCCCAGTGTGGAACCTCTGCTGTATGAGCAAGCTGTGATAGGGATGATCAGAGTCCAGGATTCTTAGTCTACTAGGTCTTTAGTAGAGCTTCCACCCGTTGTACCCTAGTTCTTTCAACTCTGCCTGCTTGGAATAGTTCTGAAACGTGGTGCTAGGGAGTATGAGAGGTGCCAACAACCTGCCTCTTGTGGAGTAAACCTGTGGTCATAGACTGAGAGCTAAAACGGAGAGGAAGTTCCATCTTCGTGGCCACCACTGCCCAGAGTAGGCTTCTGTCACACTAAAATGGGGGCGAAGTCATGGCTCAAATGCCACAAATTCTCACTGTTTTTACTGAGATTTAGTAAATTTTTTGAATAAATGTTTCTTTATTCTCAGAGACTTTACAGAAAAAAATAATAATTTTCACTGGTTAAAATGGTTGTTTCTCTGGGGAGAGAGCCCACCAGCTCTTCACACTGCCATTCCAGAAGCCCTACCCCTCTCTTGTCTTCTTTTTCTTGCATCAACATAATTTCTTTTTTGACCTAATGCCACTAATTTCTCCCTGCCGGTTCCACTTTTCTTTTGACTTTGGAAACACTTGAGCATGTGCTGTGAGAATAGGAATGCTGAAGACAGTCACAGCACTGTGCACTAGCCCTATCGGTCTGACAGCTTCCTTGCCTGATGGACGGGTGAGATTTCTCTACTCAAGCTCTGGTAAAAGCCTAAGCAGGAAATGCTTACTACAACCCAGAGAAACATACATTCAGCAGAATCCCTATAATTACGCTTATCCTATAGGATTTTCCCAAGCAAAGAGCTTCACTGACTTTCTCCAGGCTTCTATCCATAGAGCATATGTGTTACTTTATTTCTTACCTGTGCTCAGAGATTGAAGTGACAGTTCAGGGGACTGTCTATAGGGAAGATGTTCAGTGATGTGTTGGAGAAAGAGTTTCATTAAGAGAAATCTACTGAGAAGCATTTTAAAGCCACTGGCCTAGGATCACCACAGATCTGGTCCAGATCTGGTTTTTCTCCTCTCTGAGGACCAAAGGAATACATAAAAATATTATTCTTTTTAATGTATATATCCTCCCTAATAAGTAAATACCACATGATTGATAGATATGAAAGTAAGTCAGTGGAATATGAAGATATTTAGGAGTTCAGATGCCTACAGGACCATGTAATGAGATGGACATGGAGGGAGAAAAGGGAGAGGGATGGATGTGTCAAGAATTACTCTTAGATTTCTAGGATTGTGCAGTATATTAAATATCTTATGGAGAGTATATTAAATATCTTATGAGAGAGTGGAGGGAGAAAGAGAGACAGGATAAGACTGAGTAGTAGACTGAATAGTCCCAGGAGTTAAAAGCTGTGGTGAAGAGGAGGAGCCCACAAGGAAATTGAGCAATGGAGATCAGGATGGAAAAAAGAAAATCAAGAGGTTCTGAGGTAAGATAATGTTTTACATAAAGAAAGCGGTCAAAAGTATGAAGTTGTGACAGAAGTTATGACAGAAGAGGGCTGAAACGGACCATGTGATTCTGAGACATGGGGGTCATCGGTGACTTTAACAGGAATTGTTTGTGTGAGGAATGGGGAAGAGGTTTATTACAGAGGTTTGAGAAATGAATGGGAGATGACCTGGTGGATATAGACACATGTAGGCAAGAGTTAACTCTGGAGACATTTAGAGAGCAGGAAGTCACTAAAGGAATGAAGAGGTAATTCTCACTGTGGAAAGGAAGGTCGCCACAGGAAAGGATAAGGGCATTGAAGATTAACTCACCTACTGCATGGGATGAGCACACAGTGAAAAATATTGGAATTAGACAGACATCCTGGCCCTGACATTTGTTACCTGTATAACTCTGGGTAGGGAAGCTATTTAGTCTCTCTGTGTCTCAGTTTCCTCATCTGCAAGATGAGAGTAATTAAACCCCTACTGACAAATAAAATCATGTATATCAATCAACAGGTGAATGTGTTAATAAATATTTCTTTGCTTCCTTTCTTTGCCCCATTTTGCTTACCCTATTTAATTTCAAATGTACATGGAGATATTATTAATGTTTTGTTCTGTACACAGCCACCTTTACAAGAACACTGGCTATTCAATTCAAGTCATCAAGGCAATAAACAATGTTTGCTGAGCATCTATGTGAACAAAGAGAAACTTTAAAGGGTTCAAGCATGGAAGTGACACAGTCAGATTTATATTTAAATATGATTACTCTGTGGGGGGAAAAGGCTAGATAAAGAGAGTGTAAGAGCATATGTAGTGATCTGGGCTACACAGGGTAGTGTCCTGTGGGTGACGATTGTTTTGTGGAGGAGAGAAAATGAATGGATTTGGGAAATTTTAGATGGGAGAGTGGACAGAGATGGAAATTGACTAGAACCAGTGGGTGAGTGGAAAGAACGAGACAAAGATGATGCTAAAAGTTTTGGCTTGGGCACCTGGAGGGATGAATAGTGTCATTCACTGAGAGTTGTCTTGATGACTGATTGAGTGACTACTGTTCCTGCAAAGCTGTATGTTGACCAGGACAAACTATCAGTAACACATTCCATATAAATTCAGAGGATTTCTAACAATGATATGGGACTAAATCAACTTTTGGTGTGCTAGTCTACACAGGAGAATATGAAATATATGAAAAGGTCTATAAAATTTTTAGACGGTAACGCACTGAGGTGTTCCAGAACTAACTATTGCCATATTCAGTTTCACAGAAAGTTTTTCTGTGAATACTGCCAATCATGTAAAAACTCCATTTGTTTTGACACACGTCGCTTATAGAAAAAGTT
Organism: Ceratotherium simum simum; assembly: GCF_057802395.1. NCBI lineage: Eukaryota > Metazoa > Chordata > Mammalia > Perissodactyla > Rhinocerotidae > Ceratotherium > Ceratotherium simum. Next base: position 52,979,914 of record NC_141915.1, on the reverse strand, counting down.
ATTACAAGGAGGTAGCAGCCTTCCTCGTGTTCTCTCCAGACGTTGAAAGCTCAGCTATGGCTACTGTGGGCGAACAGTAGGAACAACATAAGATTCCAACGAGTGCTTTTTCTTCTGTCTGTGTTTTGACTGTCATCCTTTCAGCTTGTAACAAAAGGAATGGGTTTTCCTGTGGCTAGATGGGCCTGGGAGGTTTGAAAAGTAAATCATTAAAGGGTTTCATGATGAGATTGAAATATATTATTGATATGCTGAACACCACATGGGTATAAAACAAAAGCAAAGCAAACAGGAATGTCTCCCCACTGACCCAAGTGAGGAATTTCCAGATGCTGTCACAGCAGGCTCTGTGGATGGAACCCTTGCTGCTTCCAAGAGGTCGAATTTGTGACCTTTCCTGGAGACACACACACACACACAGAACACATGCGTGCACACACACACTCTTTTTAATTTGGTACTTTAAGCTTCTGATAGCATCTGTTGTTTTCCTGCCTTGATTGGGCTTTTGGACAATTAAATTGAGTTTCGGGGTACATATGTAGTGATTGGAAGAGACAGAAGAATTTCCCTTTTGCCAGAGAAAGAATAATTTCTACATTAAAATCATGATAGACAACATTGAGGTTCTTTTTTATGGTTCACAGTCTAATCGATGTCAGAATTAGAAGGGAAATCTGAGACCAAATGCTTAATTTTACAGATGTACAGTAGCAGAAGGTATAAGTGACTTATCCTACCTAATCTCAGGCAACTGCTTAGTGGCAGAGCACAGATAAAAAGCAGTCTTCCCCTTTCCTTGCCTGCTCATTTTATCTTAAGGTGTTGTCTCCTTTTCAGTTTTTCTCAAAGGAGACAACTGAAGATCTGAAAGATGGTATGAATAATCCCAAACAGAGAATAATCTGGGAATCAGTTCTTCATTCCCTTTGTTTTTCCTATAAAAGTTTTATGCCAGGTCTTGCTTTCTTTAGATTATTTCAATTTATGCATAACCCATCATTGCTGGGATCCACGTTCCACAAACATGCCATGTGACAGAGGAAAAGCAATCTGAGATTTTTAAAAATGAATTTATACCTGTAGAGTTCAATAGTTTAGTTATCTGGGATTAAACTTAATTGATTTCTGTTTTAGTTACTAGAATATGCAAGCTTTAATGCATGTTCTAATGAGGGTCACTGTACCTCAGATCTGTATGTTCTTTCCATTGTACAATTTTAAGTATATTTATTTTCTAATATTCATTAAATATATTTTTTTCTAAAACCTAGTTTGTGGCAATGTATATGATTAATACACAAAAATAAAATAAATACACATGAGATAGAAGAAAGAACATGGATTTTGGAGTAAAGATAAACCTGGTTTCAAATCTTGGCTTCTCTACTTCCTAGCTCTGAGAAAATGAGCAAACAAAGCTATGTCTATATTTTCTCAAGGGCGTCATTTGTAAGGTATGGACCCCATAACACAGTTGTAAAGATGAAATAAAATAATGCTTTTAAGGGCCTCACACATTATGGGTAAGAGGAATAATAAAATAACTTAAGCAGTTCATTCCAATCTGCTTGGTTTAATATTCCATCACAATTCTCTGAGCTACATTTGGTCTAAGTCATCCTGTTATGAGAAATTAATAATGAAAGTGCTTTGAAAGGAAGAATGCTATCTAATACAAACTAAATTAAAGGGAATAGTGATCGTCATCCTTTTGGCATTCGTGAAATGATTAGATTATTTTCAACATTATTGCAGTCTTAAGAGAATGTGGATAGAAAGGGAACTTCTAAAGAAATTGTACAGTTTCCCGATTCAGCTCCATTAAACCTTACAGTCCTTAAACCTCGTGGCTTTAAAGTAGGCTGGTCAGTTCTGATGCTCTGTCACAGCACATCTTCACCACGCAGGGGACCATGGCTGCCTCTCAGAGCTTGAGACATATACGTTGCCAGTGGGTGAGGGAACGGCTCTCAATTCTAGGAGCTGGATAGCCCTCTCAGTGATCCATCCGCCTCTTTTCTTTTACACATATGGACGTGAGAGTATACAAATTCCACTTGAAAAATCACTGAATAGATTTGGCATCTAGCAGACAGATGTGGAATAAATATTTGTCTAATTAAAGAAAGTATATGTCTTTTGGACCTAAGTAGATTGTTTTGAGGTGAAGTACGTTTAAGAAAATTATCAAAAAATGTAAAATGACAGTGCTTTTAGATTTTAAAAATTGCTGTCTTTAGTTTGAATTTCTCTGTACATTTATTTTTCTTGACTTTAATTTTCTTTCGCATGTAGATGAGAGGTAGACAATTAATTCCAAAACAATGGCAGGCATTTTTTATTTTTTATTTAAGTTCCTTGTTTAGACAACTGTGGCAGACAAATGCCTCCATTTCTTTTCCTTTTCTTTTTGCTAGGGGATGAGTGATTGTTTCCTTCTACAGATTAAAATGAACCTCAAGGTTGGAGCATGCATTTCAGCTCTTAGTTCCATTGATTTAGCTCTTTTGTTCTGATGTGATCCGCTTCAATACTATTCGCAAGTTTTTTTTTTTTTTTTTTTTTGGTGACTTTGCTTCAATTATTGATTCGTGCGGTTTAGCATCTTGGTTTGGGTCCTTTCATGCAACGGCTTTTAGAGTGGTCTAAGTGGGATCATAAAGGGCTATTTTAGAGGTATTTTAATCTTAGCCCAAAGCATCTGGAACCTTCTGAGTGAATATGTTTCCACAATTGTCATAATCTTTCTGTAACAATAATGAAAAAGAATTTTAAGTACTAGCCATATGATACTTAACACACCTAGACCTAGACTGTGTAGGAGAGGGAATAAAGGGTGTTTCTATGCTAGTTTCCTGGAAGCTGAATTGTCACTGAGGAGCTGAATAACTTCTGTCATGTGCAATGAAACCATGGCCTGATCCAAGGGCCAAATGTGAATTCTGAGCCTCAGTCATAGATATACAAGTTGTATTGCAGAGGGCGCTGGAGTTTGTTCATATTTTCTTCACAGAATATTCTAAAACCAGAGAACTCATGTCTTTGTTGAGTTTGTGAGCCAAATTCAATAAATGTCTTTGGACTTTTATAGTTTCTTAAGAGCAGGGTTAAATTTTAGAGACAGACATTTTTGGATTTTTTTTCCCTTTTAATGGTTCCAAGGTCATGCTAAACAATGCAGATGAATCCTCAATATGGTTATTTATTTACGTGAATATTTCCAAATATTAGTAGGAGGGAATGAGATGAGTAAAATATCCAAATACATAGTGACTCTTTTACTTATTTATCCATTTATTTTTTTTTTTATTCTGGAAATTGGGAATCACATAGTCATGCCCAGCCTATTTTGGCAGAGGTTTGTTTGTACCTAAGATAAATAACAAAAACCGTAAGCAGATTAATGGACACTGTACTCCTCTTTCTTTCTTTCTTTTTTTTTCCTTATTTAAATTGTAAACAGTATATCCTATGAGGAACTGGAGAGGCAGAGAGTAGTCCAAAGCAAATAATTACCTTTTCTCTTTGTTTACAATGAGGTTGAGAGAGCACTTCTTTTTCTTTTTCATTAAAAAAAAAATCCCTCTTCTTTCTCCAGAAAATTTTAATGGTAAGAAATAATCCCCAGTCGCACTAACATCATTAATAAGAATAGAAAGCACTGGGCATCAGCCTGGCTGCCCAATGCCTTCTTTTCCTTCCCGAGTGAGGAATGTTAACTGCATTGTGCTGTAATGAAGCATGCCCAAACTACTGTTTTCTCGTCCACTGTTTATTTGATTTCTTTATTGTAATGAAACTCAGATGGTTGGTGTTTACACTAGCAGTGTGCTGGGAGATCACGCTGGGAACCGTTCTAATTAGCTGCAAGTGGGTCTCAGAATTAGAATGGAGGAAAGAACAAATTTTTAGTAACGACTTTAAATTGAAGCCCTCATTTATTTTCATTATGGCCAGACCAGAAGCAAGTTAATGTTTCCCAGGTCTTTCCATGTGTCTCAGCTCAGTGGAGTAGAATTCAGCTATTTCAGATGCACTTCAGCCTTCATGGCTCCAGGAAAGGGAATTTTAAGGTAAGATTGGATCGAGGCATCCAGCTAGAACTGTCAGGGCATGAGGTGACGTGCACAGGAGCAGTGAGGAACTTCTGTTCAACTTTGAACTTTGCTTCGTATAAAGAGTTGGTGTTCTGAGTTCTTTGATCTAAAAACCCTTTTCCTGCCTGGGTGTATTCTCAGAAATGAAATCTTTTTGTGTTCATAGGAAAGTGACCAGTGAGTTACATTTTACCATTCAGCACATAACAGAGACCACAGCCTAACAAGAAAATGGCTTGCTTTAATGAGCCAGTGTTTACATATCTTCTGGATTTGTGGTATTTATTCTTTGGAAGCAACTAATTGGTCAATCATATGAGATTTTGAACTATCTAGTCATACTTCATATAGAGGGTATCTCTAACACATTTTCTGTAGCACAGAACATCATTTTAATGATTACAGCATGTAGCCAGATGCCTTCCAAGGCTTATTTTGGGATGTAATTCTAGTATGTGAATTTGTAAAACATGATTTATAAAAGCTGCAATAGTTTTACTGGAGTAGGCAGAAGTTCCTCTCTGTGATGGCGCCTACATACATATCTTTGCATACTTATTTTCTTACCAACAAACGTTAGCGGTGACTTGAATGAGAGTTAAAAAAAAAAGCAGAGCATAAAATATTTGATGATTACTATATAAAAACTAAAATGTGTTTTGAAAAAAATAGTGCAGTTTTTATAATCTTGTACTGGAAGACGTTTTGTTTGTTTTCTGTTTTTTAAAATGTGACAATATTAATAATCTGACTTTTCCTTCTGAATGTGAGAAAATCATATATCTGATAAGGTAGTTGTACCTAGAGTATATAAAGAACTCTCACAACTCAGTAATAAACAGACAACTAACTCAAAAATGGGAAAACAGTCTGAATATCTCTGCAAAGAAAATATACAAATAGCCAATCAGCACATGAAAAGATGCTCAGCATCATTAGTCTCCAGGGAAAATAAAAGCCATAATGAAATACCACTTTACACTCATTGGGATTGCCATAATCAAAACACAGATAATAGCAAATATGGATGAGGATGTAGAGAAATTGGACTCTCATATTCTGCTGGTAGCACTGTAAAATGGTGTAGCCACTTTGGAAAATAGTCTGATAGTTTCTCAAAAAGTTAAACATAGAATTACCATGTGACCCAGAAATCCCACTCATAGGTATATACCCAAGAGAAATGAAAACATATGTTCACACAAAAACTTGTACATGAGTGTTTATTAACAGCACTATTCACCATAGCCAAAAGGTGGAAACAACACAAACATCTGTCAACTGATAAATGGGTAAACAAAATGTGGTATAGTCACACAATGGAATTTTATACAGCCATAAAAGAAATGAAGCACTGATACATGATACAACATAAATGAATTATGAGACTATTATACTAAGTGAAAGAAGCAGTTACAGATTTTATGATCCCATTTTAATAAAATGTCCAGGATGGGCAAATTTACAAAGAAAAGTAGATTAGTGGTTGCCTAGGGCTGGCGAAGTGGATGACGGAATTTGTGGTTGATGGCTAAAGGGTTTGGGGTGCTGAATATATTCTAAAATTGGTTGTGATAATGGTTGAACATATCTGTTAATATGTTAAAAACCATCGAATTGTATATTTTCAATGGGTGAATTATATGGTGTGTGAATTATATCTCAAGAAAGCTCTAACAAAAAATAATTTGACATTTATTTACTTAAATTTTTTTTGTGTATCTGTATTCTATAAAAGAGAATGGGCGTATGCAAAAGTCTTTTGCAACAACTAGGCATGCAGGATTCTTTGCAGTTCCAAGAAAGTGTGGTGTATTTCCTTTTCCCAACTTTTGCTTATCTTGTGCATTTGTCTGGAAGGTTTTTCCACTGTTTAAAGTCTTCTCATTCTCTGAAGTCCACCACCAAATGCAGTTTCTTCTGTGAAGTCTTCCTTGATGAATCTAGCTGGAATATTTTTTTTCCTAGTGCTTTCACAGAACTCATTGGTAGCTACCATCTCCTGAATGTTGATCAGAAGTGTCCCTTAGATATTATTTAGTCCAAACCCATTATTTTATAGATGAGAGAGCGAACACGTGGAGGAAGACTGCCCTACTCAAAGTCACACAGCTATCTGAAATACAATTGTTTCAGTTCTGTGTAGACTCTTGAGGCCAAGAGTGAAGTGTCTCCAACCCCTAAAAAATGAACAAAGAAAAATATATCTACTTCCTACTTAATTTTATCACCATAAAATCATCTTCTTGCTTTGATATACCTGCAATTGTAGCATGATTGTGGGACTGCAGGTTGATATCAGAGGAAAGAAGGTCTGCCTGGGAGCCAGCAGGTGATGTTGGAAGAGCCAGGCCAATTTAAACCTGTATGCCAGGTTTGGATTTCAACCCCACAGATTCATAACACATTTCTATCCTATTATGAGTAAAGATGTGTGTTCTCTGTGGTGATACCAAGTTTAAATGGTGGTGGTTTTCTGTCGGAGACAATACACATGATCTTTATGATAACTTTTCTCTTGCATAGTGTCAGAGACACGATTTATGCATGATGTGGTTTATAAAAGGAGTAGTTTATGAAAAGACTTTGAAGTAAAACAAGATAATAGTCAAATAGAGAAAAGAGAATAGTGCAGGGTTCTTCGGGAATTCATTTTTAATCCATTAACCATATAGATTTTGAGAGAACAAATAGAATTTGAGGAGGTTTAGTTCTTGGATGTACAGTAATGAACTTTGTCTTTTCTACATCTCCAGGGGAGATTATGGGTATGAAGTAAGTAAGACCTCCTTGCCTCATGGCACTACTATGAAAGTGCATTATAAATAGTAAAGTTTCTGGAAATTGCAATATAAAATTTAGAAGAATTATAATCTATCTACATTTTCTCAACTTAGTTTAAAAATTATTTTTCAGTTTCTTCTGTATCCTTAACGTTGAACTAAGAGCCACAGGCAGTTTAAGAAAATGGTACATGAGATGGTCCCTGTCTTTGAAAACGCTCCACTTTCTCTTTCTTCTGTTGCCTGTTCCAATGTGAGCAGCAGGCCAGGGAAGTTGCTTCTGTTGGCAAGGAGTGTCCTGTTCTTCTCCAGTTTCTCCCCTTGCGATGAAGGTGGGGGTATAAATCAAGTCAGTTCTGCTACTCCAATCTATTCCCTATCAGAGAACTCTGAATAAATCTAATCCTTTTATTTCATTTGGGCTAGTAACCATTGAACCTACTTTTTCTGTCAGATAAATTCAGAGAGGAGTCTTACATTTGTCCAAACCTCCCATATATTAGGCATGGCACAGGAAGCCCCGTTGGGTAGAAATTCAAAGTGGCATTTAGAGGCAGAAGGACAACCTGAGAGAGGCAGGTTCTGGGGAAGCCACTCCGGCCATACTTGACCTGTGTGTTGCTGGAACTAATATTATGGTCATAGCTGGCATTTTAGGCATTGATTCTGGAATTAGATTATAAGATCAAATCTACAAAAATCAACTGAATTCCCTATGGGATACAGAGCATGTGTGCTTGGCATTTTGCTCTAAGAATGTTTGCCTTGCCATTGATTGGTAATGATAAATCAGGTGTTCCTAATTCTATTCCTCTATATCTTATTTTTAACTTCATCTCAGATCAAGTAAGAGAATGTTGATGGAATAACTGTGGGCTTCAATTTCTCATCTGCAGATTCTTGAAGTCACCACTCTGCATTCACACTTTCTCCCTCCCCTAAATACTGTGTGGGTTTCTATTTCTCTTTGGATTATTAATCATAAGTGCCTTGGTCCTGGTTGTCGATTTCTAGGATGCACCTCATAAGAGTGGTGGAAGGATAGAGACCCAGAGGTTCTTATTACAGAGGCTATGTCATTATCTTGGCTTCAAGTATAGAAATATCTCAGTGTGATTATTATAAGCCCCAAAGTTAAAAAAAGAATTTTTAAAAAGCACTGAACCATAGCCCTATCTCCAGGGAATCAGGTTTCCTTGGAGACTTTGGAAGGAATAAAATCAATCTAAAAACAGATTTGGGTTATACAGTAAGAAAAGTATTGTTAGTAGGAAAAAATTTTTGAAAAAAATGAAGGAAGAAACATGGATTACATTGGAGGAGTAAATTTTACTTTGTGGAAAAGTTGGATTGTAGAGGCCAGATTAAGGAGATATCCAAAAACAAAAACTTTCATGTAACTACTTTAAAAAATGGGACCAGAGAGGGGCTGGCCCAGTGGCGTATTGGTTAAGTTCACGTGCTCCGCTTCAGTGGCCCAGGGTTCGCGGGTTCATATCACAGGTGTGGACCTACACACCGCTTATCAAGCCATGCTGTGGCAGGCATCCCACATATAAAAATTAGAGGAAGTGGGCATGGATGTTAGCCCAGGGACAATCTTCCTCAACAAAAAGAGGAGAATTGGCAATAGATGTTAGCTTAGGGCTAATCTTCCTCACAGAAAAAAAAAAAAAAAGACCAGAAAAAGGAATATTTTAGTTGTGACTATGTTAGGAATGATAACGAGAACTGTGGCCCAAAGACATCGAACAGGTGACAGATGGCAAATCTCAGAAAGCAAACAAATGACTTCCTCAGAGAAAAAACAGATCTGGAAATTATGGAAAGTCCCTCTTAAAGCTGAAACCAGGGATTTAATAAAAGAAGCAAATTAGGAACCAGTCCTCAAAGATCGGAAGAACTACTTAAAGCAAATTTGGGCCAATTTGAGTGGGCATGGCTGGGGGGACCAGAATCAAATCCTGCCAGCACTATTAGGTAAGCTGGAAGATGACAAGATTATTAAAATGGGGCAGCAGGCACAGTCCACGCTGCAAGGAGATATGCCCTTGGGACTTATAATTTGTGAATCTAAGTGAGAAGTCTCAAATTGGTTGTCTTTGGGCTACATTAGGCCCAGAAACATGTTTTGTTTTGCTAATACATTTTTTAAAAAGACTCATTTTAAAATAATAAAATGAAGATTTCAAATAAAACATTATAAGGATGGACACTCTGGCATCCCTGGGCCCTTCATGTCATGGGGCAGTGGTCAGCTGGACCCCAGCAGTGGCAGTCATTCTAGGTGAGACTTTTTCTCCACTTGCCCTCTTTTCCTCCTTTTGTTCATCCACTTGGTCTCCGCGGGCATTTGGGTTTGTGACCTCTGTTTAAAAGGAATGTGCAGTCAAGATGAGACTAAAGGGAGCTGGAAAACAAATCTTATAGACCAGACCTGTGTTAGATGATGGACTAAAGGGAGGATGTCTTGGGTGAAGTTAACCTTCCTCTGCCAGGTAAAATGGAGGCCAGGTTTGGGTGAATAAGAGATGCTGTTGGGAGACCCAGAAATCATTAACTTCATAGCTCCTATTAGGGGGGTTATCACAAAACAGAATCCAGAGATTTATGTTTGGAAAAAGAAATTTCGTGGGTCATAGGTTAGGTGCTCAAATCACTATAGGATAAGTGGTTGAATCATACTAGTTATGTGGCTATAGGAAATGGTCTGACCTGTGACAAATGGGGATATGCCCTCTGTAAAACTCTTCAAATGAAAAACTATGGGGCTTGCCAAAAGACAGAACTGATCAAAAACATGCTTGTAGGACACTAGTATTTCTAGTTTATAGAGTGTGAGAGGAATTGATGGGGATGGCATGGCTGGAAGAAGATATGACTCCAAGAGAAATAGTTTTGGTATGAAAGACCTCACAATCAAATACTGTAAGTGATATTGATAAGTGTTATTTATGGGATATTTTTTGGTTCTTTTATTGTTATGTAGCAGAATTTTAAAAATTGAGTTAATGTATTTTAATAATTGTAACAAATAGGCTTTACTTAAGTGGGAGACTATCTTTCTTTAGGAAAATGACTATAATGTGGAAAGTGAGGACCTGAGAATATGATGTGTTCAGAGAGTAAAACAAAGATGTAATGGAATGAATGTTTGTGTCCCTCCCAAATTTATATGTTGAAATCCTAGCCCCCAGTGTGATGGTATTAGGAGGTGAGGGTCTTTGGGAGGTGATTAGGTCATGAGGGTGGAGCCCTGATGAATGGGATTAGTGTCTTATAAAAGAGACTCCAGAGAGCTCCCTTTCCCCTTCTGCCATGTTAGGACACAAGGAGAAGACAGCTATCTATGAACCAGGAAGCTGACTCTCACCAGACACCAAATCTGCTGATATCTTGATCTTGGACTTGCCAGCCTCCAAAACTGTGAGAAATAAATATTTGTTGTTTAAGCCACCCAGTCTATGGCATATTTTGCTATAGCAGCTTGAATGGCCTAAGGCAAAATATAAGAAAATAAACTTGCATAGAAATAAACATGAGTATAAAGACAGAAGAGAGCAGAGATGAAGAAGACGAGTTAAAGATAGATTGGGACAGGAGCAAAAGGAGAAATGTGACCAGTGAGAAATTCCAAAGGTCAGAATGTCTGAGTGACTTTTAAGAATAAGGATGATCAGGGACCGCCCAGTGTCATAGTTGTTAAGTTCACGTGCTCTGCTTCGGTGGCCCAGGTTCACAGGTTTGGATCCTGGGCACGGACCTACACACTGCTCATCATACAATGCTGTGGCGGCATCCCACATACAAAATAGAGGAAGATTGGCAAGATGTTAGCTCAGGGACCATCTTCCTCAAGCAAAAAGAGAAGATTGGTAACAGATGTTAGCTCAGGGCCAATCTTCCTCACCAAAAAAAAAAGAATAAAGATGATCAATATCCATTGCTATATTTAATTATATGCCATAACCTCCCTGACATCCAAAACCTTCGTGAAAATCCACTTACCATAGGAATGCCGTGTTCTTTTGGGGAGGAGAAAAGAAAATAGCTGAGTTCCATATCTGGAGCAGAGGAAAGAAAATGCCTACAGGAGATGAGATATAAGCAAAATGAACTGAGATTAAAAGTCCAGCAAGTAAAACAATTTGAAGCTAGATATGACCATGAGATGAGAGCATGAGACTCTGATATTTTGCAGAAATCTTGGGGAAAGCTAGGCGTGTCTCACAGGATATGGAATAGGGGCTCAAGCCAATTTTATTTAAATCTCAAAGGATCGGGTGACCTTAGGCGACATTGAGTTACAACTTTAGTTTGCCCGATGCAGATTACCTGATGCTCATTGAGTTTTCTTTCCTTTTAATAAGCTTCCTGCTGATCTAATAATACGTTGGCCAATGCAATGCTGAGACCACCTTGGAACATCACCTCCTGGTGTGAATGTGGGAAGAGGGACTTGAAGGGGCTGCTGATTCTGGAGTGAGGCTTTCCACTTGGAATCCTGGTTCCAAGTTATAGTCCCATTAGGAGAATCCCTCAGGAGTAGACAAATGCACTCTAGTATCCAGTCACCTGTTGGCAGACTCCAAATAAAAGTGAAACAAGGAGCCCTCAGAATAACCACGTTTATGGTAGTTGGCTGGAATATGGTTTGAAAAAATAAATATCGCCTTCTTTCTTGGAATGTGCAATTCCTGTGTGCCAGTTGATGAGACTGAAGAAATTCTTTTATGTGAAACATTCCTATGCTGAAATCTCAGTGGTAAATGAAAAGGATGTGTGTTTGTGGAGACTAAAATCTGCAGTTATTTTACAGGGATTCATGGCACTAGGATAGATAAGTCTAGTAGAAAACTTGATTAGAATACTAAAGAAGTCTCCTGTGAGATACTGTTAAGCATGTTTGATTAATTTATTGAGGAGATTACTTTATAAAACCTTTAAATTTTACAGTTTGTTTCACTTAGCAACAAAAAGTTTCTCAAGAGAAAAAGGAGATGAAATAAAACTTGGCTTAGGTCAATAATTCTTTCTTTAGAAATTTAGACTTGTCTCTATCCTTTCCTTTTTCTTAACAGTATAGAGTGAGATAAATCTTGTTTCCTCATGGTAGTACTTGGATGTGCTGTCTGGTAGTAATAAAATTAATTTTTATTAAAAAAAGATAAGGTTCCTGAATATTGAATGAGCCAAGTTTGACGTACCTTTAAAATCTGGCTCAGGGCAGGGCCAGGAAGATTTTAAAATTCAGCAATAGTTGCTATTCAGAAGGTTGTTCTAGTGCCACTGCCAGTAAAAACCTGAAGTGAAAGGTCTAATGTATCACACATTGGCTTTGAAAAACTATGTTCAGGGTAACAAGGCAATCATTTCTTGGTTTCTCTCTCTCTGTGTCTCGAACACACACACACCCACGCACACACAAATTTGGAGGAATCCCATATTTCAGAAGCGGCAAGAATTGCTACTGACTGTTGCGATGTTCTGAGCAAACAGGGTTAGTGCAGGCAAGAATGTCTCTACCTCATCCTCTCCTTTGCAAACACACATGAAAAAATTAATTAAAATGATTAATTCATGCCTGAGCTATTTTGACACTTTGCTTTCTTATAAGTGAAGTATAACCCATTTGGGGAGGTATAGTTCAAGCTATGAAATGCACAAGGAAAGGAGAGAGGACTTGAGAGTTGGATTCAGAAAGCATCGTGTTGAAGCTAACACCTAGTGATGTAACTCAAAGAGTTGCCTACCCCTGAGATCAAAGATGACATTGGGGAGGTAGGAGGAGCAGGAGCCTCAGGTCTACTATGCCAGGTCCTTCTCACTGTTATGTTGGTAGTTTCTTCCACATTGACTCTTCAAAGAATTGTCATGTTGATGGCCCTTTCAGACACTCAGGAATGCAAGTGGCATTAATAATAGCTACCAGAGCCTGAATACCTATTATGTGCCAGCTTCGTGCTAAGTACTTTTAAAAATTTGTGTAACTGAGTTCTCACCACTCTGTGGAGCAGATATCATTATTTCTATTTCATAGATAAAGTAATACTGAGTTAGATGAAATAACTTTTTCCTATCTGCTTAGTGTAATTGAAAGAGAATGGGTTTAAAATATGTAAGGTTCATCTTCATCTTTCACCTGACCAGGGGTGTAGGAGAAGAAGCCACACATTGTGAATTTATGGAAGGAGAATCTTTGTTGAATGTAAACTTAGACCTGTCTGTTCCTACGTGAAAATGAAGACTGAGTTCTTCTAAAGAGCAAAGTGGAGTCACTATGTTTTATGTGGTACATGCAAGGGACATAGCAGGCACTCTTTGCTCTCTACTTTCATCTTTCTAAACAGAGTCAGACTTATGTTTTCTCAGCTTAGTGTAGGAGGAAGAAGCATGAGACTAGATAGAGCCTGGGGTTTTTATGGAAACAGACCTGAGATTTAAGCCCTGCTCTAATATTTACTTACTGTAAAGATTTCTACCAATTGTTTTAACCATCACAAACTCATAGGTAAATTTGGGTACTTAATTTAGGTTAGAGATAATGTATACAAAGTGCTTGTTATATAGTAAGCACTCTAAACATGGAGTTATTTTTAGTTTTACCCCAGTACCTAGAGAATTTTCCAAAGGGCTTTATTGTCCATTATGGTAGAATTAGAATGCATTTGCTTTAACTAGTCACTATGGATCAATAGTCTATAAATTTATCCATGAACTTCTGGACTCTACTTCTGTTCATCCTTCAGCCAGTATCTGCACCTGGGGTAATCAGTTCTGTATATTTTTACCTAATCTGTTAAATGTGCTGCCTATTACGTCTCCAAAACTAAACTACTAATGCTAGAATTTCCGAGTTTGATGCCAAACCTGTGTTTGAGCTAGTCTCGTTTTGTAATTCTGTCCTTTCAATTTTCATTTCTCCTGATTCCTAACATTTAGTCTGTTCTCAAGAATACTTCTCCGGATGCCTTCTCCTCTTCTGCCGGTAGATCTTTCTTTATGAGATCAAGGACAACATAGGGTTTGATCATTAACATCTATGCCAACTTTTGCTTCTCCATGTCTCCATCACTTGAAGTTTATTTACTGGGTCTATTAAAACTATCTTGTTACTGTTTGACTTGGTTTAAAATTTAGATGCGCCTGTGGTAACCAAACAGCTTTCCAGATTTCTACTTAAACATACCAGGACAATTTTACTGGAAAATGGCCTTTGAATTTTCAGTTATGATCTAGGTTTCTGGAGTCTATTCAGTTGTGCCGATATAAAAATGGAGTTCTAGTACACAGACTTTTATGAGATATAATGTGAAAATGAGCATTAAGTACTTGATGTCAACTCAGCATATTGTAACACTTCTTTTTATCATAGTCACAGGTTGATCTGTTTCACATGGTACGTGCCAATACTTTAAAATGTTAACTCTTAAATGGAAATAAATGTAAAGTGTATCATGCTCTGACATGTTTTTTAAATATCTTTTTTTCTGATTATAAAACTTTTCTGATTATAAAACTATTATAATGTATAATGGATATACATTATAAACAATTTAAAGTAAAAAAGAAGCATATAAAAAAAGTAAAAAGTCACTCACAGCCCATTTCTTAGATATTATACTTTGCTGTCCATCATTCTTTTCTTTTCTCTGTGCATTCAGATATTTAAAAAACAGGGTCTTAAGTATACGTTTTGTTTTAAAATCTATTTCTATCAGCTTTTTGATGTATAATTTACATATAATAAAATTTATCAATTTTTAAATATACAGTTCATTGAGTTTTCACACTCTTATAGTGGTCTTTCACACCATTATAGTCATGATAGAGAACATTTTCATCATCCCAAAATATTCCTCATATCCATTTTCAATAAATTCTCTCCCCTATCCCTGGCCCCTGACAACAACTGATCTGTTTTCTTTTTTACAGGAGAAGATTTGTCCTATGCTAACATCTGTGCCAATCTTCCTCCTTTTTCTCCACCCCTCAAAGCCCTAGTAGGTAGTTGTGTATAGTTGTAAATTCTTCTGGTTCTTCTGCGTGAGCCACTGCCACAGCATGGCTTCTGACAAATGTGTGGTGTGGTTCCGCGACCAGGAACTGAACCCGGGCCGCGGAAGTGGAGTGTGCCGAACTTGAACCGCTAGGCCCTCAGGGCTGGCTCATAACTGATCTGTTTTCTTAATTTCCTTTTTCGATTGTTCATTGCTGGTCTACAGAAACACAACTGATTTTTGCATGTTGATCTTGTACCCTGCAACTTTGCTGAATTCATTTATTAGCTCTGATATTTTCTCTTTTTTTTGATGGATTCTTTGGGGTTTTCTCTATATAGGATCATGTCATCTATGAACAGAGATAGTTTTATGTCTTCTTTACAATTTGGATGCCTGTTTTCATGCCTAATTGCTCTGACTAGAACTTCCAGTTCACTGTTGAAAAGTACTGGTGAAAGCAGGCATCCTTGCCTTATCCCTCATCTTAGGGGGAAAGAGTCTTTCACTATTGAGTATGATGTTACCTGTGGGTTTTTCATAAGTGCCATTTATCATGTTGAGGAATTTCCCTTCCATTCCTAGTTTCTTGGGTGTTTTTATCATGAAATGGTGTTGGATTTTGCCAAATGCTTTTTCTGCGTCAGTTGAGATGATCATGTGTTTTGTTTCATTCATTCTATTGTGATGTATTACATTCATTGATTTTCTTATGTTGAACTACCCTTGCTTTCCTGGGAGAAACCCTACTTGGTAATGGTGTATAGTCCTTTCAGTGTGATTTTGGGTTTAGATTGCTAGTATTTTGCTCAGGATTTCTATATTGATAGTCATAAGAGATATTAGTCTGTAGTTTTCTGGTGGTTTCTTTGTCTGTCTTTGGTATCGGTGTAATGCTGGACTGACAGAATGAGTTAAGAACTGTCTATATCCTTTTTCACTGGTTGGAAGAGTTTGAGAAGGAGTGCTGTTAATTCTTTAAATGTTTGGTATAATTCACCAGAGAAGCCATCTTTTCTTTGTTGGGAGTTTTTTGATTACTGATTTAATCTCTTTACTTGTTATAGGTCTGTTCAGATTTGTTGTTTCTTGTTGAGTCATAATTGGTAATTTGTGTGTTTCTGGAAATTGTTCTGTTTCATGAAGGTTATCTAATTTGTTGGCACACAATTATTCATAGTATTCTGTTATAACCCTTTTTATTTCTGTAATGATAGTAATGTCCTCCACTTTAATTTCTGTTTTAGTTATTTGTGTCTTCTTTTTTTCTTATTCTAGCACAAGGTTTGTCAGTTTAGTTCATCTTTTCAAAGAACCAACCTTTGGTTTTATGCTTCTCTCTATTGTTTCTATTCTCTATTTCATTAATCTCTGCTCAACTCTTTATTATTTCCTCCCTTCTGCTACCTTTTGGTTTGCTCTTCTTTTTCTAGCTTCTTAAGGTATAAAGCTATGATCAGTTGACAGAGGAAGAGAACACTTAAGCCAGGTTTATTTGTGGTTCTGCATTATTTGCAAGCACTACCTGAAAGTCGATAGCTGCAGTATGCTCTGGGACATTCCTGAAGGACAGTGGTGAAGGGAAATCCTCCCAGTGGGCAAAACTTCGAGCGGTGCTTCTGATTATTCACTTTGATTGGAAGGAGAAATGGCCAGGGATACGATTATAGTCTGATTCAAGGGTTGTGGACAGTAGTTTAGCAGGATGGTCAGGAGCTTGGAAGGAACATGATCAGAAAACTGATGACAAGGAAATTTGGGGAAGAAGTATTGGATAAATCTCCCTGAGTGGGCAAAAAGTATCAAGATATTTGTATTCCATGTTAATGCTCACTAAAGGTTGAACTCAGCAGAGAAGAATTTTAATAATCAAGTATATGGGATGATCTGTTCTGGGGATACCAGTCAGCCTCTTTCTCTCGGCACCCCCATCATTGCCCAGTGGGCTTATGAGCAAAGTGGCCATGGTGGCTAGGATGGAGGTTACGCATGAGCTCAGCAACATGGACTTCCACTCACCAGGGCTGACCTAGTCACAGCCAATCCCAAGTGCCCAATTTGTTAGTAGCAGAGACCAACACTGAGCCTCCAATAAGGCACCATTCCCCAGCGTGATCAGCAAGCTACTGGTAGCAGGTTGATTATATTGGACTGCTTCCATCATGGAAGGGGCAGCATTTTGCTCTTACTGGAACAGGCACTCTGCATATGTATTTGCCTTCCTTGCATGCAATGCTTCTGCCAAAACTACCATCATGGACTTAACAGAATCCGTTATCCGTGATCATGGTATTTCACACGGTATTGCTTCAGATCAAGGAACTCACTTCACAGCAAAAGAAGTGTGGCAGTGGACTCGTGCTCATGGAATTCTTTGGTCTTACCATATTTCCCAACATCCTGAAGCAGCTGGCTTGATAGGATGGTGGAATGGCCTTTTGAAGACTCAGTTACAGTGTAAGCTAGGCGGCAACACCTTGCAGGGTTGGGGAGAAAGTTCTCCTGAAGGCTGTATATGTTCTGAATCAACATCCAGTATATGGTGCTGTTTGCTCCCATAACCAGAATTCGTAGGTCCAGGAATTAAGGGGTGGAAATGGAAGTGACATCACTCACTTTAACCCTAGTTACTAACTAGCAGAATTTTTGCTTCCTGTTCTCGTGACCTTATGCTCTGTTGGCCTAGAGGTCTTAGTTCCAGAAGGAGGAATGCTTCAACCAGGAGACGCAACAATGATTCAGTTGATCTGGAAGTTAAAAGTGCTGCTCAGCCACTTTGGACTCCTCATGCCGCTGCATCAACAGACAAAGAAGGGAGTTACTGTGCTAGCTGGGGTGATTGATCCTGACCACCAAGGGGAAATTGGACTGCTGCTTCACAATGGAGGTAAAGAAGAGTATGTCTGGAATACAGAAGACCCTTTAGGGCATCTCTTAGTATTACCATGCCCTGTGATTAAGATCAATGGAAAAATGCAACAGCCCAATCCAGTCAGGACTATTAATGGCTTAGAACCTTCAGGAATGAAGGTTTAGGTCACCGCGCCAGGTGAAGAATCATGATTATCTGAGGGTGTACTGAAGGCAAAGGAAATACAGAATGGGTAGTAGAAAAAGATGGTTATAAATCCCAGCTATGACTACGTGACCAGTTACAGAAATGAGAACCTTAATTATCATGAATATTCTGTATTCCTCCTTATTTTTTTATGAATATATTTGCAAATGTATATATCAAATACCTTTGTTTTCCTCCCTCTCTTATTCCCTTATTATATAACATAAGATATATTTACTTTATGTCCTAGTATTTAAGTATTGTTTATTTTACATCATAGCATTTAAGTTACAGGATTTTAAGAAGAAGAGTAAGCATCACTCAAGGACTTTTCCTCTTCTGTGGAAGGGGTTAGTGTGTTTTGGTTGCATGCATAGTTTTATCATGTTAGGAGGAATTATGACCTTGTTATTGTCTTATTTGGAGATTAAATATGATTTAAAGAGATATGTATAGGTGTCAAGTTGACAAGGAGTGGACTTGAGATAGTTAATTTTGTGTTTCAACTGGATGCTTAGATATTTGGTTAAACATTATTTCTGGGTGTGTCTGTGAGGGTGTTTCTGGATGAGAATAACATTTGAATTGGTAGGCTGAGTGAAGCAGATTGTCTTCCCAAATGTGAGTGGGCTTCATCCAACCCATTGAAGGCCTGCATAGAATTAAAGGCTGAGTGAGAAAGAATTCTTTCTCTCTGCCTGGTTTTGAGCTGGGACATGGATCTCCTGCCCTTGGACTCAGATTTGGCTTGGAACTTAAACTATTGGTTCTTCTGTTTCTTTAGCCTTCACACTCAGACTGGAACTAGAGCATTGGCTCTCCTGGGTTTCCAAGCTTGCTAACTACAGGTCTTGGACTTCTCAGCCTCTGTAATTGTGTGAGCCAATTTCTTATAGTAAGTCTCTTAATATATATAGAGAAACAAAACCAATATATATGGATACATATAGACATATAGATATATATCTAGATCTATATATCTTTTATTGGTTCAGTTCTCTAGAGAACCCAGACTAATACACATACTGCAACATGGGTGAAACTTGAAAATATTATGCTAAATGCAAAAAGCCATTTACAAAAGGCCACATATTATATGTGCCATTTATATGAAATGTCTGGAACAGGCAAATCCAAAAATACGGGAAGTAAATTAGTGGTTGCCTAGGACTTGGGAAGTTGGGAGTAGATGGGAAATGGTTTCTAATGAGTGTGGTGTTTCTTTTGTCAGTGATGTAAAAGTCTGAATTTGATTGTTGCACAATTGTGCACATATAGTAAATACCATTGAATTGTACACTCTATTATTTTTTTTGTGTGTGAGGAGATCAGCCCTGTGCTAACATCTGCCAATCCTCCTCCTTTTTTGCTGAGGAAGACTGGCCCTGGGCTAACATCCATGCCCATCTTCCTCCACTTTATATGGGATGCCGCCACAGCATGGCTTGCCAAGCAGTGCGTCGGTGCGCGCCCGGGATCCTAACCGGCGAACCCCGGGCCACTGCAGCGGAGCGCATGCGCACTTAACCACTTGTGCCATCGGGCCGGCCCCCTCTGAATTGTGCACTTTAAATGTGTGTATTGTATGGTATGTGAATTATATCTCAATAATTTATGTAAAAATCACTTGGCTATTTACTTGTATATCTATGTCTTTGTTGTCTATTTATTCCGTCACTCTATATTTCTATGCTTATGCCAATACCACATTGTCTTGATTACTATAAACCTGTAGTAAATATAATCAGGTAATGTAAGTTATCCAATACTTTTCTTCTTTTTCAAACTGCTTTGGCTATCATGCATCCTTTGCATTTCTTCGTAAGTTGTAGAGTAGGCTTGTCAAATTCCACAGGAGGAGTTAGTGGGATTTTGATTGGGATTGCATTGAGTCTGTACATCAATTTGGAGATAATTGATATATTAACAATATTGAGACTTCCATACCGTGAATTTGGAGTAATTCTTTATTTATTTAGATCTTTAGTTTCTCTCATCAATTGTATTTTGTTAGATGTATGCCTAAGTATTTCATTATTTTTGTTACTATTGTAATTTCTTTTTTTTCCACCTTTATTCATGGAAGTTATATTCATTGGATATGGAATTCTAAGTTGGCTTTTTTTTTTAAACTTTCGATATTTTAAAGGTATCTCTCCATTGTCTTCTGGCATGCTTAGTTTTTGGCCAAGAAAAATGTGGTAATTTTTATCTTTGTTCCTCTGCATGTAGTGTGTTTTTACCCTAGATTCTTTAAGATTTTTCTCATTATCATTGGTTTTGAGCAATTTGATTATGAAACATCACTGTAAGATCAGTGGGTTCTTTGAGTTTTGGATTTGTGTGTTTATAGTTTTCATCAAATTTAGAAAAATTTTGGCCATTTTCCTTCAAATACCTTTTCTGTCTTTCCCTTTAGCCACCTTCTCACTTTCTTGGGATTCCAGTTACACATGTGATGTCGTGTCTCTCTTTTTTCTCTCTGATTTTGATTGTTTTTACTGCCATGGCTTCAGGTTCACTTTTTTCATCACCAGTGTTTAATATGCTATTAGTCCTATCCAATGTATTTTTTAAATAGACCTAGGTTTTTCAGAATAGTTTTAGATATACAGAAATTTGGGAAGATAGTACAGAAGGTTCCCATATACCCCAAATCCAGTTTCCTCTGTTATTAACGTCTTATATTCATATGGTATATTTGTGACAGTTAACGAACCAGTATCGATACATTCTTATTCACTGAAGTCCATACGTTATTCAGGTTTTCTCAGTTTTACCTAATGTCCTTTTTCTGTTCCAGGATCCCATCCAAGATACCACATTACATTTAGTTGTCATGTATCCTTAGGCTCTTCTTAGCTGTGACACTTTCTCAGACTTTGCTTGTTTTTGATGACCTTGATGATTTTAAGGAGTACTGGTTAGGTATTTTGTAGGATTCCCCTCTATTAGAATTTTTCTAATGTTGTTCTCATGATTACACTAGGATTATGGGTTTTGGGGAGGGAACCCACAGAGATAAAGTGTCATTTTTACTACATCGTATCAAGAGTGCATCCTGTAACATGATTTGTCACTGTTCACGTTGCCCTTGACCCACCTTACTGAGATAGTATTTGTCAGATTTCTTCACTGTAAGGTTACTCTTTTTTTCTCCTGCTCCATACTGTATTTTTTTAGAATGATGTCACTATGTGTAGCCCACACTTAAGCAGTAGGGAGTTACACTCCTCCTCCTTGAGGTAGATTATGTATATAAATTATTTGGAATTTTTGTGTATATGGCAGATTTGTCTATTCTCCACACCACATTTATTTATTTATTCAATCATTCCTTTATATCAGTGTGAACTCATAGGTATTCATTTTATTCTCTGTGTTATAATCAATACTACTTAATTAATTTTGTTGTTCAAATTATTCCTGTTTTAGCCTTTGGGAGCTCTTTCAGTTGGCTTTTGTGTCCCTTTGGTATACCCCCATCAATGTTGTTGTTTTTCTTTGCACTTCCTTACTTTCTGGCACTAGACGATGCTCCAGGCTCATCTTGTATATTTCCTACCCCAGTCATAGAATCGGTCATTTCTCCAAGGAGCCTTAGTTCTTTTTATTTAAGAATAATATTAGAAACAAGACCTGGATGCTTTGGATTAAAAACATCCAAACTTTTCATCTCTAGGAGTTCCCTTTGGGTTATTTTTATATTTCACATTATTTTTCTCATAATAATCATGTTTTCCTCTACATTGTTGAACAGATAGAATATCTTTATAACAACTGTTTTATCCCATGTTATGAAGTCTCTCTACTCTGGCTTGTGGGAATATGCACTATTCCCTGTCATGTGGGGACTCTGAGAATTGCTCTACCTTCTGTATTCCAATATTTCTTCTCCATGCCCTTGGTAGCTTTGTCTCACATATGCACAGATTAATAATCAGTCAAAGCCCTGAGGGGACGCGTCTGCAGAACTCCAGTGCTCTTAGTGCACAGCTCTCTCCTCCCTTTCTTGGCCACCTTGACTTCTGTTCTCTGTTTCCTCCACTCAGTGAGATCCTTGGCTCTCCTTGGGTTCCCCCTCCCTGCAATGCAGTTTGGAAACTGCCTTCAAGCAGTAACTGTGACCATTTCAGGTCTCACTGTATTTATTCCTAATCTCTCAAGGATTTCAGTACTACGCTGCCAGTTGTCCAGTATCTGAAAGCCTTGATTTATATGTTTTGTCTGATTTTCTGGTTGCTTATTGTGAAAGAGTAAATCCAACCCTTGTTACTCCATATTCACTGGGAGGGAAAGTCAAGAAAGTATTTTAAATATAAATACAAATTATGAGTACTTTCCATGTCATTAAATATTCTTATGAAATATGATTTTAATTACTGTATATATTTCCATCATACACCTGGATCAACTATTTTCTCATCTGGTCCTTAGCCTTTGAACTTTGGTTATGGTGTTTTTCATAAGCAAAAATTCGTATGTAGACAAATATAACAGTCTTTACTTAATGGTTTCAAATTTCGTGTTTGTGATTAGGAAGGCAAGATAAATATTTGCCTGTTCCTTTTATTCTGGTTAGTTTGTAATTTTATTTTTACATTAAATTCATTAACTCATCTGGGATTTATTTTCATATATGATGTGAGTTAATGATCTATATTTATTTTTTCCAAAGTAATACAAACATGAGAATATAGAAAGAAGCATTAAGAAGATAAAAACCACACCCAATTCCCATTTTCTCTCTCCTCCCCTTCTCAGGATTCCAGTAACATGTATTTTAGATCATTTTTTCTTATTCCCCCCGTGTCTTTTATACTGTTTATTATTTTTTTTGTTTGTTTGTTTTTCTTTGATCAGGGATTATTGCTGATCTATTTTCCATTTTACTAATGTCTGCTTCTGCTCTATCTCATCAGCTCTTGAAGTCGTCTATGGAATTATATATTTATTGTTGCCTTTCCCCTCTACAATTCTATGAAAATTTGGTTCATTTTTCATACATTTCAGTTCTCCGGTGAAATTCTTCATCTTACTATCTATTTTCTCAGATATACTAATGATAGTTATTATAAAGCAGGAATCTGACAACTCAAAAATCTGGATCACCAAAATTTTGGGTTTTTTTCCTCCCCTTACCTATGGTCATTTGGTCTTATTTACTGGCATTCTTGGTGATTTGGGATTAAATGCTGGACATTTTACATTAAAAAGTATAGAGGCTCTAGATTAATCCTCCCAAAGTGCGTTTGGTTTTCCAGTAGTAGGAAAATGGATCTAGGAAGATCACCTTTATCCAATTAGGTATGGAGACTACTCGACACTTTATTTCAGGTTTTGTGAAGACTGTTTCCTGTTGCCTCACTTGTAGGGCATAGCCCTGCAGGGTTTGCACTGAACACTTAGAGTGTTTCCAGGGTCCTCCTCCCTTGGCCACCCCTGAGCTCTTTTTGCTGGTCTCCAAAGTCCTATATGATCTGGCTCTGCCTACCCCTCTAACCATGCCTTATACCATTCTCCCTCTCTCCTCTTTTAGCTCTAATCTTACCATTCGTTCGTTGTTGTTGTTGTTGTTGCTTGAACATGCAGGCTTATTTCTGCCTTAGATTTGTTGTACAAGCTCTCTGTTCTGCCCAGCATGCTTTCCATCATAGACAGCGTGCCTGCTTCCCACGCATTCAGGTCCCAGGTTAAATGTCACATCTGCAGAGCTCTCCTGCCCCGCAGCATTTTCTCTCATCAACCTTTTTAGTTTCTTCAAGGCATTTAAAATCATGTGATTTTTTTCCCCGTTTGTTATTTTTGTAGTTTTCTGTATCTTCCCTGAAGTAGAATGTAAACTCCACAAAAACAAGGGCTTTGTCTATATTGCTTGCTTCTTTGTTCCCAGCATCTGGAACTGTCCTTTCCAGTGCAGTAGCTACTAGCCATGTATGGCTTTTCAGCACTTGAAATGTGACTAGTCCAAATTGAGATGTAAGTATAAAATACACACCAGGTTTTGGAGACCTAATACACATAAAATAGTGTAAAATATAGCAATAATTTTGATATTGATTATGTTTAAATCATAAAATTTTAGATAATTAGGTTAAACAAAATATATTGTTGAACTTAATTTCACCTTTTTCTTTCTTTACTGTTTTTTTTACTTTTTATTTTAATACTTTATTTATTTATTTATTTATTTATTTTTTGTGTTTTTGAGGAAGATTGGCCCTGTGCTAACATCTGTTGCCAGTCTTCCGCTTTTTCTTTTTTTTGTCCCCACAGCCCCAGTACATAGTTATATATCATAGTTGTAGAGTTGTAGCTCTTGTATATGGGACGCCACCTCAGCATGGTTTGATCAGCTGTGAGTAGGTCTGCGCCCAGGATCCGAACCTGTGAACCCTTGGCCACCAAAGCAGAGTGAGCGAACTTAACCACTACATCACTTGGCCGGCCCCACTTTACTATTTTTAATGAGGCTAATACAAATTTTAAAATATGTATGTGGCTCACGTTTATGACTGGCGTTTGTTTCTGTCGGACAAAACTGGCCTATGATACTCGCTGGCCAGGGAAGAGTCACCCTTTTTATTTAGACTTTTCCCTATTTTCTTAATATCACAAGCTAAAAGAAACTATATTTTCTCATTGGTCCACGTTTCTGAACTGTTCCCCTAAAAAAAAGAAGGATGACTGTTGAGGATGTAGGTTTATTTTTCCTAGTTTAAATGGTCTTAGATTTCAATGCTTTAATTTGCTGTTTGTTTAATGTTTTTCAATAACTGTTTAGTTTTTCTGCATTTTTTCTATTTTAGGGTATTAACCCTCACTTTTTTCAATGCAAACTTCTCTTTTTTTTTTTTTTTTATAATTTTATTTATTTATTTATTTTTTCCCCCAAAGCCCCAGTAGATAGTTGTATGTCATAGCTGCACATCCTTCTAGTTGCTGTATGTGGGATGCGGCCTCAGCGTGGCGGGAGAAGCGGTGCGTCGGTGCGTGCCCGGGATCTGAACCCGGGCCGCCAGCAGCGGAGCGCACGCACTTAACCGTTAAGCCACGGGGCCGGCCCTTTTTATCCAGGAAAGCAGGTTTTTTCTTTTTTCTTTTTTTTAATAGTTTTATTTATTTATTTTTCTCCCAAAGCCCCAGTAGATAGTTGTATGTCATAGCTGCACATCCTTCTAGTTGCTGTATGTGGGACGTGGCCTCAGCATGGCCAGAGAAGCGGTGCGTTGGTGCGCACCCGGGATCCGAACCCGGGCCGCCAGGGGTGGAGCACGTGCACTTAACCACTAAGCCACGGGGTCGGCCCTGCAAACTTCTCTTAAAGTTATCTCCTTTCTGATTGTCCTCAACCTCCCATGTGTTGTATAACTGAAAAAAAAAGGTGTTTGGACCTTTATGTCTTACTAAGAGCAACTAGGCACTGAGTGAAGATGAAACTCGAAGAAGAGTAAAGTATTTGAAACTTTGTGATATCTATTTTGGATGGCCAGAGTCGTTTGATCCTTTATTTTGTTGAAACTTTTGGCCTTTGTTTTATAGACAATATGTTAGTAGGCTAAGACTCCTAAAATATTTCTTGATCAGAGAGGTGTAACTTTGTTTAAAAAATAAGAAGAGTGATAATAATGATGGGAGAACTCTTAGATAAGATATAACGTAACAATTCTCTTATTCCTCATGAGACTATTCCCTTGAAGGTATGAACCTGCTTTTGGATTTTCTTTAGCTGAAAATTTCTTGATTGGAATTTGATAAACTATTGTGAAATCACTGATTAAAGCAAGCAACTTTCAATTCTGGAAACATGATTCATTGAGCAGACATATACAGAAACAGTTACACTTACAAACATCCACATGAATGGACAGATATATACATGAAAATTAAGGTATGCTTTTAGAAGGCAGCTTAAATACCTAACAATTTAGGGAAAGGCAATGGAACATATGAGCTGTGATTTTATTTTTTTAAGATTTTTCAGGAAATGGAAAATAATGGCAAATCACACCCGTCAAGTTCCAGTAACTCAAAACATTTATTCTCAGTCTACAAGGGACTAAAACAAGGCCTTTTATTCTTGGAATGACAGTTAGCTGCTTTGGTCTTGTAAGAACAGCTAGACTTTTCCTTCTTATTTTCTCTCTAATGAGAAAGTGATATCTGAGTTTAGACTAATTTGGTTTTGAATGGCTATTTGGTCTTTTGCTGCATGGCAGTAATGTGACCTTTTCTACCTGGGGAAAGGATGATGTTGGAAAGAGTCTTAGACACAAATCATAAAATTCATTTGCTGGTTCATAGATAATTATCACAATGGCTGCAAAACTCTTAAAGGCTATGAATATCGTCCAAAGCGTTTCTTTATGGGAACTTTATGTAAGTAAAAATGGGGCTTGGGGATTGGGTAAGAAAATATTTTTCCACTATTTTAAGGTCCTAATTTGTACCACAAAATGAAATTAGGAAGATTGTAAAAACAACAACATCTATATAAAAACATTGTAGAATTTTAATCTTTATACTGGGGCTCAAATTTTGATTAAGGCAAGAATTGGGCCAGTTCTAATTTCAATTGGGAAAATACAACTTAGTTAGAAAAAGTCTCAAAAGAAGGTGTGAAATAATTGGAACTTTGAAATAACAAATCAAGTCAGGGAGTCTGTGCAAAGAGTTAGTCTTTAGCAAGACCACAAATTATCAGAGTATCAAAATATCTGCTCAGGGTCCCAAAACTCTATTTAAGATAAAAATAACTTAAAGGCAAAGACTGTAGAGCTAGAAAGAAGTTTGAAACTTGAAAACTAATTGCCTTCAATTCATGGGTTAGAAGGCTGGCTGACCAAACACATTTACCAGCCAAGAGCGCAACTTTTCTAATGAGAAACAAAAGCATCTCTTCTTGAGATTACCTCTTTTAGCTGTGTAGGTTAAACATGGCCATGCGTTGCTACTTTTATATTAAGTAGCTAGATTTTAGTGTTTCTGAGCAAAGACATAGGATTTTAAGACCACCCTGCTTAGTTTCAAGGTTCTGGGAATTTTTAGAATTTAGAGAGCTAGTTGAAGAAATTTTTTTTGTTATTTTCTTGAATTTTTCATCATTAACCACCCTCATGTCTTTAGTGTATGATGTCTTACCATACATGTAGGAGACCTTCTTCAAATCCATCTGTTTAAAAGTCAGTAAGCCCTTATTTATAGATTGTCCTCCATAAAAGTTCTGAGGGGTTGACACAGAGAAAAGACTCTTATGAAAGACTTTCTTTTCAAATACCCAGCACACTCTATCTATGGAAGTGTGTGTGGCTGCAAATAACAGCCTACTTGACCAAGAGTGGCTTTGTTCTTCTCACATGACAAGAAGGTGGGGCTGATCCACTGGTTCAACAAAAATCACTAAAACCCCACATACCTCCTGTCTTTCTGCTCTATTCTGTTAAACGTCCTTCATTTTGCCTCTTGGTCATAACATGGCTTCTGGAGATATAGGTGAAGGGAAGGATGGCACGTTAGCGAGCCCCATTTGTTATTTCATCACGAGCTTTCCCATAAATCCCCTTCTTATAGTCCCCTATGTTTCGTTGAGCACCCTGGGTCACAGGGCCACCCCAGCGGCAAGGGAGGTAGTAAATTAGGAATAAGATTAAAGAACTGGCTTAAACCAAAATGCCTGGCTTTAGGGATTTGCCCTCAGACTGAAATCAGGATGTGCTAGCAAGAAAGAAGGAGACAATGAACAGTTGTCAGGAAATGTTCCCACACACATCACTTGAAATAAGATTTGATATAGTAACCAAACAGCATGGTACTGGCACAAAAACAGACACACAGATCAATGGAATAGAATCGAAAGCCCAGAAATAAACCCACACATCTATGGACAGCTAATCTTTGACAAAGGAGCCAAGAACATACAATGGGGAAAAGAAAGTCTCTTCAACAAATGGTGTTGGGAAAACTGGATAGCCATATGCAAAAAAATGAAAGTAGACTCTTACCTTACACCATACACAAAAATTAACTCCAAATGGATTAAAGACTTGAATGTAAGACCTGAAACTGTGAAAGTTCTAGAAGAAAACATAGGCAGTACACTCTTCGACATTGGTCTTAGCAACATCTTCTCAAACACCAGGTCTGACCGGGCAAGAAAAACAATAGAAAAAATAAACAAATGGGACTACATCAAACTAAAAAGCTTCTGCACAGCAAAGGAAACCATCAACAAAACGAAAAGACAACCTAACAATTGGGAGAAGATATTTGCAAACCATACATCTGATAAGGGCTTAATCTCCAAAATATATAAAGAACTCATGCATCTCAACAACAAAAAAACTACCAACCCAATTAAAAAATGGGCAAAAGACCTGAACAGACATTTCTCCAAAGAAGATATACAGATGGCCAACAGACACATGAAAAGATGTTCAAAATCACTAACTATCAGGGAAATGCAAATCAAAACTACAATGAGATATCACCTCACGCCCGTCAGAATGGCTATAATTAACAAGACAGGAAACAACATGTGTTGGAGAGGTTGTGGAGAGAAGGGAACTCTCATACACTGCTGGTGGGAGTGCAAACTGGTGCAGCCACTATGGAAAACAGTATGGAGATTCCTCAACAACGATAGAACTACCATATGATCCAGCTATTCCACTGTTGGGTATTTATCCAAAGAACTTGAAAACACCAATTTGCAAAGGTACATGCACCCCTGTGTTCATTGCAACCTTATTCACAATAGCCAAGACTTGGAAGCAACCTAAGTGCCCATCAAGGGACGAATGGATAAAAAAGCTGTGGTATATATACACAATGGAATACTACTCAGCCATAAGAAACGATGAAATCCAGCCATTTGTGACAACATGGATGGACATTGAGGGCATGATGCAAAGTGAAATAAGTCAGAGGGAGAAGGTCAAATACCGTATGATTTCCTTCATTAAGTAGTAGATAATAACAACAATAAACAAACACATAGGGACAGAGATTGGATTGGTGGTTACCAGAGGGAAGGGGGAGGGAGGAGGGTGAAAGGGATAATTGGGTACATGTGTGTGGTGATGGGTTGTAATTAGTATTTTGGTGGTGAACATGATGTAATCTATGCAGAAATAGAAGTACAATGATGTACACCTGAAATTTAAAAAAAAAAAAAAAAAAAAAGAAATAAGATTTGAGGCTGTATTCCTGAAAATGTATTCCTGAAAATGGTATGTGGTGTGTGATGTTAATCCTACTATCTTTCAAGCTACCTTTCATGATTTCATTACAAGTTGATGTTTCAGATATAATGGGCAAATGATATCTTGACTAAGTCATTGAAGAAATGAGGTGGATAAGGAAGAGAAATCTTCACAGTAGGATTTACAACTCTCAGGTCTTCTATGGTGTATAATCCCTTTAATATTTGGACATTTGTTAAAATCTGCCAGGCTATTTGTAGGATGGTCTTTCACATAATCGCCTAAAGTCTTTTTAAAGAGAAATACATTGAGAAAGAATCTGTCATATCATCCTACTCCTCATAATCCCTCTGCTTCAAGCTAACCATCTTGATGTTTCCATATTTATAAATAGTGATCAAGAAAGCAACAGTGGTTTTTCCCAAATCATTGAAAACTGAATAGGACTATACCTGGGGCTCATGTGCATAGAACCAGCTTTCCACAAATGTTACTAGGAAAACTCATCCCAGCATCTCAGAGGACTCTTATTTTCATAATCACTGCTCTCTTCCCACGTTTTTATGATGAGTTTTTCTCTCTGTTCTTGGTATTCATTGCACTCTTACTAATAAGTCCCCAAATCCCAAGTGATGATATAGTGGATCTACGACTGAAAAATGGGTTCTATCTCACCCCACCATAAAGCTCAGCGTCTCTCCTTCTGAGAAACAGATAATTCAGAGAATACTGAAATAATATAGTCATCACCCGCTATTTACCATTTTAGGACTATACTCGACCGTGTGGCATGAAGATAAACCAGCATTACAATATCATGGAGAAGATACGTGGATACATTCATAAAAGAGGTAGGATGACAGCACTGTGGAGGTGGTTGTTCATTCAGGTTAGTTTGGTCAGAAAATGTTTCACAGAAGAGGACAAATTCAAATGGATTTTGGAAGATGAATAAAAGTGTGACAGGTGGACAAAAGAGTTAAGGAAGAAATTTGCAAGTTGAGAGAAGCAAGAATATGAAGATGTAAAATTCCATGGTACAACTTGAGAACTTTAAGTATTCTGCAGTGGCTGAAACTCAGGCTGTACCAGAGAGAGTTGTTTAAGGTGGAGTAGATGGGCAAGTAGAGGAAAGACAGACCATGGAGAACAATGGCCATCACATTAATGCATTCTGACGTTAGGCTGTAGGCAGTAAGGAGCTCCCAAAGGGGTTTCACTAGAGTATTAATATGATCATGTTTGTGTTAAATAAGAACACTGAAGAACAAGGGATGGAACTATGAGTTCCAGATATTTCAGTCATTGAGGAATGAGACAGTTAGGCTCAGGCTCTGAGCTAAGGCAGAAACTTGGTTAGGGAGAAGAACATGGTGGTATGAGAAAAAAAAAGGAAGTTAAAATCGACTGTTTTGAGGCAGTTGGAGTAGGAGATGTGGAGGGATTCTTCCTCTTTTCTGGTCTCAATGCCTAAAACCTTGTGATATTTTGCTGCCTGAACAATCATCTTGTTTGCATGCTGGTCAGGGGTCTCTAGAGAAATAGAAGCAAAAGGAGATTTATTATAGGAATTGTCTCATGTGGTTATGGAGGCTGAGAAGTCCCACAACCTGCTGTCTACAAGCTGGGAAACCAGGAAAACCAGTGGTATAATTCAGTCCAAGTCTGGAGGCCTGAGAACCAGAGGGCCACTGGTGTAGGACCCAGAGTCTGATGGCCCGAAAGCCGGGAGCTCTGATGTCTGGGAGCAGGAAAAGACGGACATCCAAGCTCAAAAAGAGAGAATTCGCCCTTCCTTCACCTTTTGTTCTATTTGGTCCTCAATAGGTTGGATGATGCCTACCCTACATTGATGAGGGCAGATCTTCTTTGCTCAGTCTACTGAATCAAATGCTAATCCCTTCCAAGAAACACCCTCACAGACACACCCTTGAATAATGTTTTACCAGATATCTGGGCATCCCTTAGCTCAGTCAAGTTGACATGTAAAATGAACCATCGCACGTGCCTTTTTTTAAGTGAAGGTCACACTTTTTGGAATGCCCTCAAATATGTATCTGGACACGTTAAAACTGTAAATGAATTTTAAGGACAGGTCCTTGTCACTGTTTCTATGACACTTTACCTCTACCATTTGGAATTACTCTCTCCCTTCTACATGCCAAAGATAGTTCTCGAATCTTTAGAGCAACACTTATCATATTTTCCTATGTGTTGTAGGTATTTCCTGCCCCTGCACAGAAAGTGCTCTGTCTAATCTGTCTAAACTGTGCCATGAAAACTATGGTGGAACAAACAAGACCTTGCCTTCTTAATTTAGGAGTCCTTTAAGGCTCTTAGAAGAATAAACTGTACATAGAAAATACTCAGGAATTTTATTAAATGAATTAATAAATTCTTGGTAAAATTTGTCAACTTGAAAGTTTTTTTTTTTGGGTGAAGATGATTGGCCCTGAGCTAATATCCGTTGCCAATCTTCCTCTTTTTGCTGAGGAAGATTAGCCCTGAGCTAACAACTGTGCCCATCTTCCTCTATTTTTTTTTTGTACATGGGATGCTGCCATAGCATGGCCTGATGAGCAGGGTGTAGGTCTGCACCCAGGATCTGAACCCACAAACTCCAGGCTGCTGTAGAGGAGTGCACAAACTTAACCACTACACCATGGGGCTGGCCCCCTCAACTTACAAGTTTTAATCAGACAGTCCAAAATGTCTGGGTAAAGTTTGAAACACACCTGGTTTTATAAAATAATATGTAGATAATACAACTGTTCATTAGCTCTAATTATAGAGGCTCCATAGTTAAATATTTAAAAAAAAAACTGCAATGAAAAGGAATAACTTCCTAACAAAATTTCTTTTTATTTGTTTTACTGCTTCAGCTGTTTTCTAACATTTGAGATTCCAAAATAGGTACAAGGAGGCAGAGGAAAGGAAAATCACTCTGCCTGCGCTCAAATGTCAAGTTGTCTCAAATGCAAACAAGCAAAGGTAACACCTCCCCAAAGCACTGCTCACCCTTGCAGGGAGGTGTGGCAGCCCTTGCACCTCTTAGGAACCATCATGCAACCTAATGTGAATCCCCAGACCCAGAGCAGAGCAGAAAATTTGCTAGCCTTAATAGAAACTGTACTGTGGGTTAGTCAGTATGAAAAAGAAAATAAATAGAATTTTGTTCACTGATTACCATTCTGTACTCTGAGGTACTTTGTCTAATGAAAAGAAAACTGAAAAACAAATTACTCAGTAAACAGTATGGGGAATACTGGGTAGCCATGGTCGGGGGGGAGGGGTGGATAAATGAATCACACCAGGCATCTTACCCTAAAATATATTTAGAGAGATTATAATCTGAATGTAAATAGATATATATCAGAGTAGAAAAAAACATGGAAGCATTTTATATCAATTATCTGAGAGTGGAAAGGTCTTCCTAATATTATATAAATTCCATAAAATATGAAAGTGTAAAAAAGTCAAAAATTTGGTTACATAAAAGTTTTAACAAATTCTTATAAAAATACCATAAACAAAGTCAAAAGTCAAGAATAAATTAGGAAAATGTATTTGTAAAGCATGTCAGAGACAAAGGTTTGATTTCTCTAGTAATATTCGTATCTCCTATAAATCAATGAGATATTTGTATTATCCTTTATGTGCATTATCTGTTCATATCCTTTGCCCATTTATTAAGTTTTTATAAGTATTTATTTGACAGATATGCCCAGACATATGAACACTGGTATATAATTTATGATAGCAAAACATTGTAAATAATTGAAATATCTGTAAATAGGGGACTAGCTAAAGAAATTAGGACATATTATATATAAAATACCATTGTAAAAAATGAATTAGATAGACCATTTTTTATTGATATAAAATGATATTTATGGTATATTTTTAAGTGAAAAAAACACCAAGTTGTAGAAATATGTGTGTCTGAAATTTCTAATGTGCTGTATTTGTGTAAAACATACTTATTCATATTTGCTTCTAAATGTGTATATTTCTGAAAAAAAAACAAAAAAAATGGTAACAATGTTACACTTGCGTAAGGAAACTAGATGTATAGGGACTGTCTGAGAAGGAGACAGTTGAATGAGACTGTACCCATAATCAAACACTTTAATAATTACGCAGGTAAACTAATGTGAATATTCACATTAAGTGAAAAAGGTAGGATGATAAGTAATATCCATTTTAGGCTGGTTTTTACCAACAAATGAGTTGATCATAAATTTACAACATAATTTAGTATTTCAGAAATGAAATTTGATTTTGAAATGAAATCAGAGTGTTTGAATTTTGTACCATGTGCCATTATTACCCATTCACAAAATAATACTACAATTAAGCAGAAGAGCGAGACTGGTCCACTGGTGTTCGTTCACCATATGTTCAGTGAGTGCCTCCTGAGACCACGTCAAAGCCTGACTCCATCCTCTTTGAGCTGTATCTTACAAGCATCACAACCTAGCTGATGCTTAGTTTAGTCCTTTAAAGGAAGATAAATGAGGATAAAACATTTCAGCCTAACACAGTTGATGGCAGGATTGATTAGGCTAACAAATATGCAAAAGTCTACATTGCAGGGACTCAGGAAATGTTATCTGAAATTGAAACAGTGGAAACAATGTTTGTTGGCTGTTAATAATTAAATTATTAAGCAAAAGCTTAGCTAGGCATTCCTCTCTAGTGTTCACTGCAATAGAATATTGAAAGCAAGGATGGTTGAGAATGGATGATGAGAAGCCAGAGGATTTTACCTTGAAAGAAAGGACAACTCAAACCTAGAGATGATGCTCTGTTCACCCTTTCAGAACTGAAGCATATGCAAGAGACACCTCCCATTTGAAACAGAAAGTTTTCAGTTTTACAAAGGTAATATGGTACATTTGTTGAACATTACATCCTACATTCGACTGGGTCTGAGACTGTAACCTATAATCAAACACGTTAGTAATTCTGCAGGTAAACAAATGAATATTCACACTAAGTAAAATATGACTGTAAGTAAGTTTATGTCCATTTAGGCGATGTTTTCCCAAATGAGTTCCTTACAAATTTACAAAATAACTTTAATGTTTCAGAAATGAAATTAGATTTGGGGATAAAATTAGATTTTTAGAATTATATTTAAGAGATTTTAGATGGGGCTAATAAGTTCATAGTAATTTAGTTTTAATTGAATAGCAAAATATTAAACATAAAGAGCATATTTAGTGGACAGGATGTGGTTGAACTAGTCAAGGATGTATTCTAGAGAAAGTGATTCTTGAGACTATTTTGTGTCTAAATAACATCACCATTTATTATAGTACCTATATGTTGCCCACCATAATGAATCATAACATAGCTTTGTGATTAGAAGAAAGCAATATGACCCTCCCAACTGCTTGTTAGACAAGGTGGCTTATCTAATAATAAGCCCAACCAAGGGGTAATTTCAAAAGTTGAGTCAGATCTTTATGTAACTTGGAATAGAGATTTTCACAGGAACATGGCTTAAATAAAGGCCTAATTCTTCTTACCAGTGAAAGGACATAATTGAAAAGGGAGAAATCAAAGAAAGGAACCAATTCTTTCATTCAACAAATATTTATTTAGTGTCTGTTCCATGCCAGGCACTGATCTGTGTTCTGGGATTAAACATAACACACAGGGACCTTACCCTAATAAGATTTACAAAAAATAAAGAAGGTAATTTCCGATACTCTAATTGCTATGATAATAAATTGCAGTAAGGTGATTGGGAGTTACGGCAGGGATGGAAGACTGCTTAGGTAGGGTGATCAGGGAAGGAAGGCTCTCTGACAAAGTGCCATTTGAGCCCAGACTTGCTTTATTGAGGGAACTAGTCATGTGAAGATCTAGAAAGAATGTTCCAGGCAGAATGCACAGTAGGTTCAAAAGACCTGGGGCATGAACAAAGACATTGATATGTTTGAGAAAGAACCAGAAAACAGTCATCCCTGCTGCATAATAAGGCAAGAGAGGAGTGAAAAGAAGTGAGATGATCATGTATGGCCTTAGTGGTCAGGGTAGGGCATTTGGATTTTATTCTACATAGTATGGAAGCTTTTGGAGGATCTTGAAAAAGGGAGTGACCTGATCTGATTCATGTTGTTAAAATATAATTTTGGCTTTTTGTGGAGAAAAGACTCTTGATAAGAGTGAGGGCAAGAGTTAAGTTGGAGGCTTTTGTGGTGGTTCAAGTAAGAGAGAATCTTGAGAATTCAAATGCTAAATGTGATGAGCTGAGTTGGTCTGCATTTTGAATTTAAGGAAACATGGCCCATTGATGGATTTAATGTGAGGTAAGAGAGGAATGGAGGTTAACGTGCAGATCTTTGACTTGATCAAATTGGGTGGTATGCACTATTGGTGGGAATGATTGGGGAAAGGGCAGATTTGGAGGGGAAAATCATAAATTTTGGCCAGGTTAAAGTAAGCTTGCTGGATGTGTATTGCACATCCAAGTATTGATGTTGCTTGCACAGAGGATATACAGCTCACTCCTGGGAACATGAAAGTGGAAGTCATAGCATATAGATGGAATTTAAGTCACGAGACAGTATAAAGTCACCTAGTGAGAGAATGTATAGAGAAAATGAAGGAACTGAGGGCAACATTTAGTTTGAGAAAGGAGAAGGAGTAAATAAAGGAGAATGCAGAAGAAACAGAAAGAAAACCAGGAGTCAAAGAAGTCAAAAGAGAGACTATTCAACTGTACCAAATCATTTTGAGAGGTAGAGTAAGATGGAGACAGAGTGTTGGCCCCTGGATTTGGCAACATGAAGCTTGTTCTTGACCCACAGTAAGAGCTATTTTAGTGGAGTGATGTTAATATATCCACTACCCACAGAAAGTGAGTAGAGAAAGAGCGGTGGTTTGAGAAATACACTTAATATTGTGAAGTCCTAAGTCCATTGTGAAAATGACTTGCAAATTATGGAGTAATTAGATAGTAAAGATTTATATTTTTTCTTGATATGCTTCCTTGTAATATGTGTGTGTAGGCATGTGCTTATTCATGTATATGGATGCTTCATTTCATATTTCCGAGGAAGAATAAGAAAGTGCATCTGCAGTTCATTCTGATTGCATGACTTTGAAGGAAGCTGGCCGGAAGCTCGCATGCCCTTACGGATTGCTGCACTAGATTTGCAACACCAGGTCCCTCTGCATGCCTCAACTGTGTCAAGACCTTAGAAAACCAAAGGCCGACACATTTTTTCCCCTCTCTGCTTTGACTTTCCTCCCTGACCCCAAATCTAACACAAAATTTCTCTTGGTTTTTGTTCCAGCTGAATAGTTCAAATGTGATGAAAATAATTCTAGGGGGACAAAATGGATCCTGGGATAAAACCAAGTCATGTGCATAGGGAGTGAAACTTTTGAAAGAGGTCACAGAGACCCACAGCAGAATTTAGAAATAATTTTTTTCACAGTAATGCTCAGACCCTGTGAATAGGTATGCAAGGTTGGGAAATAGGGCTATACATGAAGAAACCCCTGCAAAATGTGAGACTTCATGGTTACATTTTCCCTATATTATAGAAAAATTGTATTTATAAGATACCAGAGGGAAATTAACACTAAATTGTAATTCCTATTTATTGCAACAGTGTAGTAGAGTTGGTCACACCTCCCGTGACCTGTGTCATTACAGGAGTAGTAAAGAGAATAAAGCTCAGGGTCATAGTCTTTCCTTCTTTCATCCTTCTATGAATGCCCAGATCAGTAGCCAGTGGAACGGCTAGTCATCAGGAACAAATTTGTTAGCATGGAGGAAAAAGGAGTGTAAAGAAGAGCACGCTTTGTTAAGGAGCAAATACTACATGGACGACAGAAGCCTGGTTCTGAGACACTCCCTCCCTTCTTTCTCAAATAGAATAAAGAGAAGGTGGCAATTCCTAATTGAAACAAAAACTGACGTTGGGGTTAATTACCAAGACCTGGAATTATATCAGTGATTAGTGTGAGTTAATGAGCAGCAAGGTCAAGTGATCTTTATACTCTTGGGGGGCATGTTGATTTAGATTTGGTTCTAGAATTTTCTGGCTCATCAAACATTTACCATTTACCAAAGTGATGATGATTCACGTTCAAAGTTCACAATGTTGCCTGTGCTCAAATTGAACATGCAAGTATATGAGATTTTATGCTACTTACCACCCACAATTGCCAATTTATTTATCAAAGTCTTCCACTTGATAAAGACAGCAGAAAACCTAGCTCTGGAGAACACTGGGTCTTATAGGCAATGCCGGTGCATAGATTGCACTGTCTGGCTTTTAGTGGTTAAATAAGACCTCTGTTGACACTTGACTTAAGTGTGATTATCCCCAGTTGAAAATTTGAGAACCAGACCATTTAGCAGTGGATTGGTGCCGCATGTTGCTGAGTACCCTGTGAAAGTGTTCACTGTGAAAGGCTAGCACACAACACCTGAAATTCATAATAACTCCAGGAGTGAGCTTGGATGCACTCCTTGTTTGCAAGGTTGTCTGACCACTAAATGATTGATGAGAGGTCTTAGTGGATGAGAATGTTGATTCACTGAAATGTGTAAAATGCACATTTCCTTTTTTTCAATGTAAACTACCAGTGTATGGTCAGTGTATTTAAAAGGCTGGTAATGTGAGTCTTTGTTAGTGTTTCTCTGTGTTTTATTTCCTTTTGCTTTCCTGGAACAACTAACTCTAATGAAACCTGACGTCTTAGTGCTAAAATATGTTGACTCTCCCACCCTGCCCTTATTGTACATTGAAATTGTGCATAAACTCTCTGCTAAATCACTAGTCTTAAAGTGTTTAGAGCTTCTTAGGTTTCTCAAAGGTGAACATGGGCCCCAGCCTATTTGTTTTCTTATTGAAATGTGGAGCAACCAGATATGAGCGAAGGTGAGTAAGATTGGAATGGATAGCCGGTCTTTGTAGTGGATACTGTAGTGTTTGTCCCTGATCTCACCTTCAGGACCTTCTGGACCATCTCATTTCCCCAGTTGATGTTGACTGCTGATGGATCCTAACTGAGTTCTCCCAGAGAATTGCTCCCCAAAGAAGATAACTGCCTTGCCCAAGGTCATACCCCGAGGGCAGCCCACATCCAATAAAACATTAGAAGGGCAGTATAAAGGTCTGGCCATCTTGCTTTAGTTTGGAACACCTCTGAAGGGCCTTCCTAGCTCCAGAGCTCTCTTTGGGATTAGCTGATGCCTTTGTTGCAATGCATTTCCATTCAACATGTCGCTCTGCCTACTCCTTTCACTCCTTCAAAGGTGTTGATCCCAAGAGCTCCCCAATAAACTTATTGCATACTAATCTCTATCTCAGAATCTGGTTCCTGGACAACCTAGAACAAGTCCATTTTAGAGTGTTTAGAAGATGAACAAGCTATTTTTGAAGCTGTCACAAGTATGGAATCCAATCCTAAGTGTGAAACACAGCTTTCACAGATCATGGTACACGTTTCCCCTGCCTCCTTTTGTAAAAAGCCAGATGGATAATTTTCCATAAACATTTCTATAAGACTGTAAGAGTTGTAAAGGAGCTGAAAGGAACTAGTTATAACCAGGGTTTAATGAACTTCCTCAGACCCCAGATCTGTTATTTGGCACCAGTCTTTACTTTTGATCGTTGGTTGCAGCAGGATGATAACCTAGGGCAGTGTTTCTCAAACAAACAGGGTTAAAAATTCAGATTCCAAGACCCTCCTCACAGAATCCCTAGGGGAGGATCTGGTGATCTATATTTAACAATCATTCCAGGAGATTCTTATATTCAGGCGAGTTTGGGAAAATTAAACTATGACCAAAAGTCTATCAGATGCTGCTATTGACAGAAACTATTTTTGTAGAAATGACGACAACAACAAATTATCTGCATAGAGCCACCTTTTGTAACTAGTCACCTTACTCACAGGTTCTGAAGCCCAAACAACTACCTCTTCTGCTCCTATATTAGTTACTGAGAAAACTGCACTAATGAAAATAATAAACAAATTAGGTGTGCAGTTTTTCAAAGCACCATTTGTTCGTGATGGAAATTAAAGCACCCTGGTGATAGAGTAATAGAATTCCTTTGAGGCCGGATAGGCAGATGACTTAGTGCCTTCCTTCTGTGTCCAGGATTTGGGATAGATGATAATAAAGTAAGTTTAATGCCTGCCTGTGTAGAGGGATCCCGAGGCTTGACGTCTGCAGATAGGCATCATGAACCCTTCCTTCTCAGTGTTTCCTGAGGTTCCCATATTTCTTCCAGATGACTAATGTTCTTCCTACTCTGTTCCCTGTGTTACAAAAAGCACAACCAAGTGCTGGTTAAGATACTATACACATAGCCATAAGTTAAGCTAATTCACTGCTACAGAACATTGTGGTACTTTTTATTTGTGACCCATCAGGATAAATCATTTTGATGCTGTTTTGATGATGTTAGGTCAGCTATATCTTTTTTTCCATTCCTTTAAACTACAACAAGTTTTTGAAATAACAAGTTACTTTTCATTACAAGCATAAAAATAAATTTGTGTCATTCTTGTTGGCTCTGCTAGGAAGTTAGCAATTTTAAGACTCAAAAATTAAATTTAGTTACTCTGTCTTTCATGAGAGTATTGGGCATATCAGCATTTCACCACTTTTAAATAGTGATAACCAAGAAGTCTGCAGAAAATAAGCTTTATTACATCTACGGTAATGAACCTTGCTGTTCCAAGGCTCTAATAATTCCTTCGGGTGTCTCAAAAAGTCAGAGGCAAAGCAGCCAAAAGCGTGTCTTTTTGACAGTCTAAAGACTTCACAGACATTGATTTCCTATCCTTTTGACACTTGTATGGGGTTGGCGTTTCCTTCATAAATGTACTTGGTTTCCCTCAGGATCATTCGGTGGGTTTCTCTGACAAATTTACCGTCCTGGTTGGATTTGTGATCACAAGATAAAATCTTTGACAAGTTTCTTTTTTTTCCTTCCATCACTTGAAACCATACTTTCCTAATTAAAAGTTTCAGTCTGATTTCTAAGACTTATTATCAAATTATCTAAAGAAAATTTCTATTGAAAAACAATTCAGAAAGTATGCTGTGTGTTTTGCATAGAAAAAAAATACATATGTCACACATGTATTGCTTAGAGCTTTAGATACAATGGACAGTTTCACTGAGTATTTGAATATTTGGGCCACTTGAAATTTGTTTTTCCCTCTCTGTAAGATGATTTTTTTAACCTGGGTAAGAATACTTGTGTAGCTGTAGATTATGGCAATACTTAAGCATACGTAAATACAGACATAGTTAAACAATATGTAGACATGCATGAGCCTGAACAATCAGGTGCCTGAATCAAAGTTTGCTGTGTATTTCAAGCAGTATTTATTTTCAGCAGACCATTGGCAATGGAAAAAACATAGGGGAGCATCCTATGAAATGATGCCTTGAACATTTCACTTCCAGTTGAGAAACTGATAATCTGGTTATAAAGCAACTGGTTATAAAGCAACTTTTATTTCCTTTTCACAGTACCAAAAACAAACAGCAACAACAAAAATGAAAACAAAATGTTTTGATTATTTCATCCTTTTGGATGAATTTAATGATCTTGAGGCTATATTGAAAATAGCAAAGATGAGGTGGGTAAAGTTGAATGAAGTTTAAGTTGAGATTATAAGTAGGATTTGGTGATTAATGGGACTCATTGGAACATAAACTTCATGAGGGCAAGGACCTTGTTTGTGCTAAATGGTGGGAATACAATAACGAGAGAGAGTAGGTAATCAATATTTACTCAGTAAATGAATGAATGAAAAATAAGAAATGAAGGAGATGGATTTATCTGAAGATTCTTGGTTGGAATGTTGAATGGGTAATGATTCTCTATACCTGTGAAGTCCGATATGGTAGCCCCTAGCCACATGTGACTATTTAAATTTAAACTAATTTCAATTAAATAAAGTTATTTATTGGCCAGCCACATTTCAAGAACTCAGTAGACACATGTAGGCCGTGACAGTATAGATATAGTGGACGGTAGAGATATAGAACATTTCTATCATCACAGTTCTATTGGTAAGCGTTGTGCTAAACAGAATGAAGACTATATGTGGAGGAGCAGGAATGGGGATAACTGACCCCTGCTCAAGTCTCATATTTCCAACTGCTTTCAGATAAGTTGTGCTGACTCTGAAGACTTGACATATTTCAAATCCAAACTCAACTTTCTTTTAAATATAGCTCCCCTAAAGTCCCTATTTCCATTCTTAGCATCACCATTCTACCAGAAACCGAGGCTCAAAACATATTTGCTGTGTATCTTTCTCTCCATATAGTCATATTAAAATCCAGTAGATTTCTTTCCACACAGTGTCTGTTGAATGGATCCCTTTGTTCTTATTCCTGCTGTAGAGTGACTCATATAATTTGGAATATTCACTGAGATTTATAATAAAGGAAGATGGTCGGTCACAACAACAAGCACTCTG
Organism: Ceratotherium simum simum; assembly: GCF_057802395.1. NCBI lineage: Eukaryota > Metazoa > Chordata > Mammalia > Perissodactyla > Rhinocerotidae > Ceratotherium > Ceratotherium simum. Next base: position 52,938,292 of record NC_141915.1, on the reverse strand, counting down.
GTTCCAGTGGGGAAAATGATATACAACAAAGGCAAATTTGTCACCAACTCCATCCTTTTTTGATTAGTATGTAAATAATATTTTATGTAACTTTCCAGTTAAATACCGTTTTATAGATTTATTGAAGAAATAAACTGCATATATTTAATTTGTACATTTTGATGAGTTTTGACATATCTACACACCGGTGAAACCATCACCACAATCATGATAATGAATATATCTACCACCCCCAAACTTACCTTATGCCTTTTTGTACCCAATCCTGACCTAACTACCTATCCATCCTTCACCCCATCCCCAAATGGTCTTCTTTCCGTCACTGTAGATTAGTTTACATTTTATAGAGGTTATCTGAATACTCACATATGTATGCTTATATAAATGCTTTGCTTTCATTTCTCTTTCATAAAATCCTAGGAGAGGAATGATTTGGTTGTATGGTAGGTGTATTTTTAAATTTTTAACAAAATGTCAAAAAATTTTTCAAAGTGGTTGCACAATTTTACATTTGCATAGCAATGTAAAGGAGTTCCATTTGTTCCACATTCTCACCAATACTTTGTGTAATTAGTCTTTTTAATTTTAACCATCCTACTCCGTATATGTAGCATCACATTTTGGTTTTAATTTGCATTTAAATTACATTTTTTCAAATGCTCATGTACTATCTATATATCTTTTTTAGTTAAGTGTTGGTTCAAACTCTTTGGACATTTTTTTTTTTTTTTTCTGGTGCAGAAGATTGACCCTGAGCTAACATCCATTACCAATCTTCCTCTTTTTGCCGAGGAAGATTAGCCCTGAGCTAACATCTGTGCCCATCTTCTTCTATTTTGTATATGGGACGCCGCCACGGTACGGCTTGATGAGTGATGCGTATGTCCCCACCCGGGATCTGAACCAGCAAACCCTGGGCCGCCGAAGTGGAGTGCATAAACTTAACCACTATGCCATGTGGCTGGCCCCATCTTGGGACTTTTTTTTAGGGTTGTCTCTCTTCTTATTACTGAGCTGTAAGAGTTCTTTATACATTCTAGGCAGTAGTTCTTTGTCAGATACATGTTTTGCAAATATTTTCTACCAATCTATGGCCTGCTCTTTGATTTTTGTAATAGTGTCTTTTAAAGTGCAAAAGTTTTCAATCCCGATGAAGTTCAATTAAACATTTTTTTTAATTTAAAATTGGTGCTTTTTATGTTCTATTTAAGAAATTTCAACCAAACCCACTGTCATTAAGATTTTCTCTTATATTTTTTTCTTGAAGAACTAGCTTTAACTCTTACATTTAGGTCTATGATCTACTTTGACTTAAGTTTTTATATGGTGTGAGGGAAGGATCAAGGTTCATTGTTTTGCTTATGGCTGTCTAATTGTTCTGGCACCATTTGTTGAAAAGATTATCTTTTCCCCTTTGAATTGCCTAGTTGCTTTGTTGAAAATCAGTTGACAGCCTGGCTGGTGCTTTCTCTAGACTGTCTGCTCTGTTTCATTGATCTATATGTTAATCTTTATGCCAATACCAGACAGTCTTGACTACTGTAAGTTTATTATTAGTTTTAAAATCAGGTAGTGTAAGTTGTCCTACTTTGTTCTTATTTTTCAGTAGAGGGGGGATTCTGCAGGTCTTTCGCATTTCCACATAAATTTTAGAATCAGCTTGTCAATTTCCATGCACACAAAAAAACTGCTGAGATTTTGATTGGGATTGAATTTAATCTGTAGATCATTTTGGAGAGAATTGAAGTCTTAATAATACTGATTTTTTCCAACTATGAACATGATATAGTTGCCATTTATTTAAAAATTTTTTTCTATTAATGTTTTATAGTTTTCAGTGTACAGATCTTTGAAATATTTTGTCAGTTTACCCCTAAATATTTCATTTTTGTGATGTTATTGTAAGTGATATTTCTTTTTAAATTTCAATTTCTGATTGTTCATCACTATAGAAATGCATAGAAATGTAAGTGATTTTTGTCAATTGACTTTGTATTGTGCAAACTCACTAAACTCACCTTGTTTTACATTATTTTTCCCACCTGTATGCCTTTTATTTATTTTCTTGCCTTATTGCAGTCCCCAGAACCTCCAGTAAAATGTTACAGAAAATGGTGAGTGCAGACATCACTGCTTCATTACTACTCATGAGGGGAAGTCATTCTGTCTTTTATCATCATGTATGATATAAACTACATATTTTGTAATTCCTTTTATCAGACTTAGAAAGTTTCCTATTTCTACTGTTGTGAGTGTTTTTATCATTCAAAGCTTCTTGAATGAGCTTTGATAATTTGTTCTTTGTGGACTTTGTCCATTTCATCTAAGTTGTTAAATTTAGTTGCATAATATGTTTATAATATCTGTTTTAATATATTTGTTTATTAGTTTGTTATCTTTGTGATTTCTAAGTCTCACAATGGGTCATATTCACCTGCTCCTTTGCACACTTGGCATTTTTTTAAAAATTGTTATTATATGCTGGGTTTTGTGAACTTTACATTGTTGAGTGCTGGATTTTTTTTGTATTCCTATAAAGATTTTTGAACTTTGTTCTGCAACACAGTTAAGTTGCTTAAAGTAACAGTTTGATCCTTTTTAGTCTTGGTTTTCATATTTGTCACGAGAGACCAGAGACTACTCTTCTAAATATTCTACCTGACGCCCCATCTATTACAAAGATCTTTCACCCTAGCTGGTGGATCCATGAGCTCTTTTTTCTTGCTCTGTGAGCTCTGAGAATGATTCCTCCTGCTCCTTGCTGGTGGTTGTTTCATAGCTCAAGTAGTTTCTTCACAAGTATGTGTCCATCAGTACACTGCTGAAGTCTCAAGTGAAATCCTCCGAGGATCTCCAGACCTCTCCCTGGCACTCTGCCTTATGAATTCTAGCTGTGCTAGCTTTTCCTACTTCTCAACTCTGTCTCCTCTACTCAGGGATGTGAGCTTCCCATCCCTGGGCTTGAAACTCTCTCTGGGCAGTACATTTGGGCACTCATACAGTTCACTTTGCTTTTTCTTTTATTCTCATTTTACATTTTTTTCCCAATTTTATTGAGATATAATTGTCATACAGCACTGTATGAGTTTAAGGTGTACCGCATAATGACTTGATGTACATATAGTGTGAAATGATGACCATAGTAAGCTTAGTTAACAGTTCAACTTGTTGGGCCGGCCCCGTGGCTTAGCGGTTAAGTGCTCGCGCTCCACTACTGGCGGCCTGGGTTTGGATCCCGGGAGCGCACTGACGCACCACTTCTCTAGCCATGCTGAGGCCGCGTCCCACATACAGCAACTAGAAGGCTGTGCAACTATGACGTACAACTATCTACTGGGGGCTTTGGGGAAAAAAAAAAATGGAGGAGGATTGGCAATAGATGTTAGCTCAGAGCCAGTCTTCCTCAGCAAAAAGAGGAGGATTAGCATGGATGTTAGCTCAGGGCTGATCTTCCTCACCAAAAAATAAATAAATAAATAAAAACAGTTCACCTTGTTTGTGCCTTCCTCCCAGGGTATACTGTCCTAAAGTGTTCATTGTACAATGTCTAAAAATTGTTTTTCACATATATACTTTGTATGATTTTTCAGTTGTTCAAAGTGGGTGGGTAAATCTAGTTCTTTTTTATCCATGTCATGGCTGGATGTGGAAGTTTCCAGTTAAATTATTTTACTTTTTCTCCAAACTATTCTGTAAACTTATGCTCCAGAAAAAAATGGGCTAAATGTATCCTGAAAGATACCGTTCTGCTTAGGGTACCAATTCACCGATTGAAGATTCACAGATATATGATAAATTAGAGTAAGAAGAGAAAAGAAGTAGAGAGTCCAGCTAGTATTTGGAATTTTTTATGTTATTCTCAGCCAGTCAGATAAATCCAACAACAAATTACTTTGAACATTCAGAGCAAGAATTAAAAAATGACCTTAAGTTACTTTCCTTGGACTGTATGCCATTATCCTAGTGCTATTTAGACTGTATGATCAATACCTTACAGTTTGGTAAAAAATGACGCATAGATGTAATTGTCTCAGTGTCTCAACTATATGAGAATAGGCATATGGATTTTCATAGGAGTGTAGAGTATGTCTGCACCCAATTGTATGTTGCAATATATTTCCCCCCAAATGATGACATTTTTACACACTGGAGAAGGTTTTCAAATTATGTCTAGAAGTACAAGAAAAGTCACAAAAAATAGTCAGGTTTGTATAAAAATATAAGAATCAGTAAGATATATGCTTTCACCTTTGTAGTATACTAAGAATTGACAGAGATATTCCAAGAGGAAAGCCAATTCATATGTGCATTCCCTTTGCATTACCATACCATACTTAAGCTCTGATGAAAGCTAAATTATCTCCTTCAGAGATGACATTGAATCAGAAATTTCAGGGACTTTCTTGTTATTATTGAGAGGAAAAAAAATATGTTGTTCTCACATCAGGATTACAAGAAGTCAAGGAGAGCCAGAGAACCTCAAGAAAGAGGCGTACTCTTTCCTGAGATACCCACTGGGTTTTAGCATGTTGGGTAAACCATAGTCTTCATTTGTGACAGAGCATCATTCATTTTCAGCACATAGCTGGTGAGTGAAGGGTATGTGTCTTGGCGATTTTAAGAATCTTTTACTCTAGCCTGTGATAGCAACCTTGGCACTATTTGAACAGTCTAGAGTTCTTCGCTGCAGGAACTCAGGTTTCTGAGCACCTTAGATTTTCCTGCCAGAAAGACAGTAAAAGGCTTTCTAGACTAGAACTAGTCGATATCTGATGGTAAGCTAACTTGGTACATTTAAGTGTTTAGTTGGTATAAGAATTACTAAATGAACTTGTTAAAATTACAGGTTCCAGGGCTCAATCCATGAGAATTCTGATTCGGTAGCCCTGGAAAGGAGCCTTGGAATCTGTATATTTAAGTACTACACATGAGTATGAAAAAGGTGCTCTGTGTTCCAGAGATCACACATTGGAAACGTTGGAAACAGAGTAGGATTGGTTTTGAAAAAAACAATTCTAGAATTTAATGTTAGGGTGAAAGCTCATCAAGGAAGGCCTCTGTGTGTGTGTGTGTGTGTGTGTGTCGGAGTGTTTTTGTTTTAGAGTTGATATGTGTAGGTAAAGATGGTGGGCAAGGAATCCCTTGACCTCTAGATACTGCAAGATCACGAGTATTTTCCTATGGTTGTGTTGGACCTTTGGGGAAATAGGGAAGGCTTGTATAATATTTCTCCTCCAAACCCAGTACTTATATGGGAAAGTTAGATTTATTTAATAAAAAAAGAGATTTATGAAAGTTGGTGAAAATATATGAAATGTGTAAGTGAGGGCAATTTTGAAATCTGAGACCCTGGAGATTTCCTTAAAACAAAGAAGAGACCCATTTATCTAGAATTGTTTGGATTAGGGCTCCCTGGTACTGTGGGGGTGGGAGGGAAGGAGAGATTCAGACATCCTCAGGGATTCTTTCAGCTTTGTCTACCTAATTCTACATGAATAATTAGCCTTTAAGGTGGTTAGCCATTAGCTAGCTTTCTTTCCACATACTCACCCTAATAGTGATTCCCCCATGCCAGTCACCTTCCCTACTGCTGTATGTGTTTAAAAGCTATTTGGTTTTCACTTCTCCATGGCAGTTTTTTCAGGGTTGACTGGAAACCAATAATGTAGAAAGTGTTGGTCATTTGAAATTATGGCACACTAACTGAAGGAATTGCAAGGAAGGGTATTGTGTGCGTGTGTGTGTGTGTGTGTGTGTGTGTGTAAGTATGAACTTCTGAGCTTTATATGTAGAGATTTTTTTCAGATAAACTTTAATAGGATTGATCCATTCTAACTGCTTTCTATGTGACTATTTCAATAGAATTGTGTAACTTGCGTATGTTTTACCATCTGTCTTATATAGCAGAGTCTAATTTCTAAAAAGCTTACTTTTTATTGATTCCAAATTGCCACAGTGTCTTTTTATACTTTTACTTTGTGCACAAGGCTTTTGTGGGTAGGGAAAGAGCTATAGAATGTTTAGTATTTCTAGGTATTTTTACCTTTTCTCCTGTGATATAGAATATTATAGTGTTTAAGAGCTTAGTCTTCAGAGTATGACACACTTATTTGCAAATCTCAACTCTGACAAACTTGTTTATGAAATTCAGCCGTACCATTTACTAGCTAAACAACTTTGAAAACAATTTAAACTCTATTCCTTGATTATTTTACCTCCCAGATGGGGAATAATAATAATAATAGTACGTTCTTCATGAGGTCGTTAGGAGAATCGAATTCATTGCGGCATAGCATGTATGCATAGTAAATATTTAGTAAAAGTAAAGTGTTAATTATTATTGTTATTAATATTATTATTAGCTGTATTACCTATCATTTCTCAGGAGAATCATTAACCATTGTTACATGAAATTTAATGGAAAATAAAATTTTGGAGTTGTAATAATTTTATGTGATTTTCATAATTTATTTATAGCTGTGATAATTTTTAAGTTGGTGATAAAGTTTCTGTGCACATTTGTAGTTCTGTTTACTTATGAACATATGAAAAATAAGTCCTGCTGCTACATTCCCTGGAGCATAATGAGGTAAAGTTGTCTGTTTGAGAAGCAGCTCTATCACAAATTGAGGCCTTAAATTGGAAACATCTGCCTTTGACTCATTAATGTTTAAGATCAAACTAATGATCTCTTCACTTTCCAATGTCTGTATGTGCAAGAGAGAATCAGAGGAACTAAGTCTAGAGGAAAAATATTGATTCCCCATTAGCAAACCCTTTTGAAATGCACTGTTGTAGGCCTTGTTATTTTTAAGTGTCTGGATTTTCATTATGAATTCATTAAAAAATATTTTAGCGGCTCTGGTGGCCTAGTATCTCATTCCAACACAAACTTACCGCTAGAAAGCACATACCATTTGGCTCACCTTTTCATTTCATGGCTTAATAATAATGACAAATTACAGATGCTGAAATGATGTTAGATCCCTTAGCATAACTGATTCAGGGCTCATGTTGTTATTCTTTTTTCTAGAATTTCTTAATATATATGGCATCTCTCTCCTGATTGGCAGTTTATGTCTCACATGATGGAATTCAATTTCAATAACCTGAAAATGATATTACCTTTCCTAATTGGTAGTAGCATGGGCCTGTCATTATATCTCATTTTCAATTTTCTGTATAAGAGTAATGTCTATATTCTTGGATTTTCAAGTGACATTCATTGTAGTGCAGGCTCAATTGCCCTAAGAGAGATTGCTCTTAATCTATATTTATCTAGATCTCTTGATTCTCCTCAAAATAAATTTTTCTGTATCTCATATTGACCATTTGAAATATGTGAAAAATAGCTGTATGAAATATTCATCCAGTTTTTTAAAAGTTTATTTTCCAATGGTTGTTTGAAAGTATATAGAAATCCATTATATTAACCTTATACATTGTGACCCTGGTAAATTCACTTACCAAGTCCTCATAGCTTTTTTGTAGCTTTTCTGTGGAAGTTCTATGTATATAATCATGTGATCAATGAATAGAGTGCTATTTCTTTCTTTCCAATATGTGTGCCTTTTTTTTCTCTTGTCTTATTGCATTGGCTAGGAATGCCAATACAATACTGAATAGAAGTGGTTCAAGGAGACACCTTTGCATTGTTTCTGATTTTAGGTAGAAAGCATTCAGTCTTTTACCGTTAAGTTTGATATTAGCTGTAGATTTTTTTGTAGGTACCCTTATAAAGTTGAGGAAGATCCCATTTATTCCTAATGTACTGAGAATGTTTATCACAAATTGGTGTTTAATTTTGTAGAATTTGTTTTCTGTGTCTATTGAGATGACCGTATGGTTTTTCTCTCTTATTCTGTTAACATGGTGAGTTACATCAATGGATTTTTGAAAGTTAAACCAATTGTACATTGTTGGGATAAAACCCATTTGATGATAATGCACCATCAAGTTTATATATTTCTGAATTTGATTTTTAAAAATTTTTTTTGGAAATTTTGCTTCTATGCTAGAGATGAATATTGATCTTCAGTTTTCTTTCTTGCAATATTCTTTTATGGTTTTCTTATCAATGCAATATCTGCCTTATAGAATGTGTTGGAAAATGTTTATTTATTTTCTTTCTGAAATATTTTGCATAGAATTAGTTTTATTTCTTCCTTAAATCTTAGATAGAAGTCACCAGTAAAGCCATATGGGCCTGGAAATTTCTTCTGGAGAAGATATTTAATTTCAAATTTAGTTTACTTAATAGATAGAGGGCTATTTAGACAGTCTATTTCTTCCTCTGTCAGTTTTGGCAAATTTGTTTTTCAAAGCATTTGTCCATTACATCTAAGTTTTCAAATTTGTTAGCATAATTATTCATAATATTCCTTTATTACCCTTTAATTTCTGAAAAGTATATAGTAATGTCTCCCTTTAGTCCTGATTTTAGTGATTTTTAGTGATCTGTCTAGGTAGAGATCTATCAATTTTATTCATTTTTAAAAAATAACTAGCTATGGTTTCGTTGATTTTTCTTTATTATTTCTGCATTTTCTATTTCATTGTTTTCTGCTGTCATCTTCATTATTTCCTTTCTTCTACTTATGTTGAATTTAATTTGCTATCCTCCTGCTCCTTATTCCCCTTTTCCTCCTCTTCTTCCTCCTTCTTTTCCTCCTCCTTCTATTTCTTCAATTCTTAAGGAAGAGCTTGTATCATTGATTTTGGACTTTTCTTCTTTTTTTAACATGAGTACTTAAAACTACATATTTCATTCTAAGCACTCTTTTAGCTGTATCTTACAGATTTTATATGTTGTGTTTTCATGTTTATTCGGTTATAAATATTTACTATACCCTGTGATTTTTTTCTTCATGAATTATTTAGAAGTATGTTCTTTAATTTCCAAATATTTGGTTATAGTACAGATATACTTGTTATTTTTTCCTAATTTAATTCCATTGTAGTCAGGGAACATATTCTGTTTGATTTCAATCCTTGTTAACTTATTAAGACTTATTTTAGAGCCAAATGCATGGTTTATCTTCGTGAATAGTACATGTGCACTTGTAAAGAGTTTGTAGTCTATGGATTTCAGGTGTATTTTTCTGTAGACATAAACTAAATTGGTTGATAGTTATGTCAACCAACTAAATTTCTGTCTATATATTCTACCAAGTATTGAGATGCAAACATTGAAATATGTGCACTTGTCTTTTTTTTCCTTTCACTTTTGTCAATTTTTACTTCAAGTGTTTTGATAGTTGAAGATTAAACCACTAAATTTCTATCTGAAATTTTGATAGAAGTTCTGATAAAACATCATCTACAGATACCAACTGCTTCTAGAATTAAAATAAAGTCTTCCTAATTGGGGATGTATGTGGAGGGAGAAGTGTATGGAATAAAATAATCAGTGGAAAAGTCAGGCAGTAGGCAGTCATTATGGATGTTTACCTGTTCTTTGCAGAAACTACTAGTGTGGAGGGAAGACTGACAATTTTAGAAAGGTGTGTTATGTACAAGCAGATCTTCAGTCAAATGGAGTAAGGGATTGGTGGAGGACTTTGACCGTAAGTGAAGAGACTGGAGTGCTTATTATCAGAGCAGCTGATTAGAGTAAGGAATGGACATCAAGCCAAAAGGCTCATTTTGAATGTTGTTTCGGTGCAATGAGACAGGCTAAGAGTGCTAAACCACAGAAGCCCAGTGCTAGTTAGTTACAATACCAGCTGTCAGGTCAAGCTATGAACAGATTAATCTGGGTAGCAGATGCAATATAACATAAAGGGCACTAATGTTTGATTCAAGCGATCTTGAGTTCAAAAATCTGCTTCTCGCACATGGAACATTCTCAAGAATAGACCATATGTTGGGAAACAAGACATGCTTATATAAATTTAAGAAAATTGAAATCATAACAAGCATCTTTTCAGACCATAATGCCGTGAAGTTGGAAATCAACTACAAGGAAAAAACCGGGAAAGTGACAAAGCTGTGGAGACTCAACAACATGCTAATAAATCAACAATGGATCATTGATGAAATTAAAGGAGAAATCTAAGCATATCTGGAGACAAATGAAAATGAAAATACACCATACCAACTCATATGGGATGCAGCAAAAGCAGTCCTGAGAGGGAAACTCATAGCAGTACAGGCCCACCTTAACAAACAAGAAAAAGCCCAAATAAGCAACCTCAAACTACGCCTAACAGAAGTAGGAAAAGAGGAACAAACAAAGCCTAAAGTCAGCAGAAGGAGGGAAATAATAAAAATCAGAGCAGAAATAAATGAAATTGAAATTAAAAAAAACAGTAGAAAGGATCAATGAAACAAAGAGCTGGTTCTTTGAGAAGATAAACAAAATTGACAAACCCTTAGCCAGACTCACCAAGAAAAAAAGAGAGAAGGCTCAAATAAATAAAATTAGAAATGAAAAAGGAGAAATTACAACAGATACCACAGAAATACAAAAGATTATAAGAGAATACTATGAAAAACCATATTCCAACAAATTGGACAATCTAGAAGAAATGGATAAATTCCTAGACTCATACAACCTCCCAAAACTGAATCAAGAAGAAACAGAGAACCTGAATAGACCAATCACAAGTAAAGAGATTGAAACAGTAATCAAAAACCTCCCAAAAAATAAAAGTCAAGGACCAGATGGCTTCTCTGGAGAATTTTACCAAACATTCAAAGAAGACTTAATACCTATCCTTCTCAAACTATTCCAAAAAATAGAGGAAGATGGAACACTTCCGACACGTTCTATAAGGCCAACATCACCCTGATACCAAAGACAGGCAAAGACAATACTAAGAAGGAAAACTACAGACCAATATTCCTGATGAACATAGATGCAAAAATCCTCAACAAAATATTGGCAAGCCAAATACAGCAATACATGAAAAAAATCATACACTATGATCAAGTGGGATTTATACCAGGGACACAGGGATGGTTCAACATCCGCAAATCAATCAGTGTGATACACCACATTAACAAAACAAGGAATAAAAACCATAGGATCATCTCAATAGATGCAGAGGAGGCTTTTGACAAGATCCAACATCCATTTATGATAAAAACTCTCAACAAAATGGGTATAGAAGGAAAGTACCTTAACGTAATAAAGGCCATATATGACAAACCCACAGCCAGCATCATACTCAATGGGGAAAAACTGAAAGCCACACCTGTGAAAAACAGGGACAAGACAAGGGTGCCCACTCTTGCCACTCTTATTCAACACAGTACTGGAGGTTCTGGCAGGAGCAATTAGGCAAGAAAAAGGAATAAAAGGAATCCAAATAGGCAATGAAGAAGTGAAACTCTCACTGTTTGCAGATGACATAATCTTATATATAGAAAACCCTAAAGAATCCATTGGAAAACTATTAGAAATAATCAACAACTACAGCCAAGTGGCAGGGTACCAAATCAACTTATAGAAATCAGCTGCATTTCTATATACCAACAACGAACTAACAGAAAGAGAACTCAAGAAGACAATCCCATTTACAATTGGAAAAAAAAGAATAAAATATCTAGGAGTAAATTTAACCAAGGAAGCGAAAGACCTATACAATGAAAACTATAAAACATTATTGAGCGAAATCAATGATGACATAAAGAAATGGAAAAATATTCCATGCACATGGATTGGAAGAATCAACATAGTTAAAATGTCCATACTACCTAAAGTAATCTACAGATTCAATGTAGTCCCAATCAGAATCCCAAAGACATTCTTCACAGAAATAGAACAAAGAATGCTAACATTCATATGGGGCAACAAAAGACCCTGTATAGCTAAAGCAATCCTGAAAAAGAAGAACAAGACTGGAGGCATCACAATCCCTGACTTCAAAACATACTACAAAGTGATAGTAATTAAAACAGCATGGTACTGGTACAAAAACAGACACACAGATCAATGGAACAGAATTGAAAGTCCAGAAATAAAACCTCATATCTATGGGCAGCTAATCTTTAACAAAGGAGCTAAGGACATACAGTGGAGAAAGGAAAGTCTCTTCAATAAATGGTGCTGGGAAAACTGGGCAGCCACTTGCAAGAGAATGAAAGTAGACCACCTTCTTTCGCCATACACAAAAATTAACTCAAAATGGATCAAAGACCTGAAGTGAGACCTGAAACTATAAAACTCCTGGAGGAAAATATAGGTATACACTACTCGCCATCAGCCATAAAGGGGTCTTCTCGAGTTCCATGTCTACTCAGACAAGCGAAACAAAAGAAAAAATAAACAAGTGGGACTTCATCAGATTAAAGAGCTTCTACAAGGCAAATGAAATCAGGATCAAAATGAAAAGGGAACCCACCAGCTGGGAAAAAATATTTGCAAACCGTATATCTGACAAGGGATTAATCTCCATAATATATAAAGAACTCACACAGCTGAATAACAAAAAAACAAACAACCCAATCAAAAAATGGGCAGAGGAAATGAACAGACACTTCTCCAAAGAAGATATACAGATGGCCAATAGGCACATGAAAAGATGCTCAACATCACTAGTCATCAGGGAAATGCAAATCAAAACCACAAAGATATCACCTTACACCTGTTAGAATGGCTATAATCACCAAGACAAAAAGCAACAAATGCTGCAAAGGCTGTGGAGAAATGGGAACCCTAATCCACTGCTGATGGGGATGCAAACTGGTGCAGCCTCTGTGGAAAACAGTATGGAGATTCCTCAAAAAATTAAAAATAGAAATACCTTATGATCCAGCTATCCCACTACTGGGTATCTACCCAACGAACCTGAAATCAACAATCTAAAGAGGCTTATGCATCCCTATGTTCATCGCAGCATTATTCACTACAGCCAAGACATGGAAGCAACCCAAGTGTCCCTCGACTGATGAATGGATAAAGAAGATGTGGTATATATATACCATGGAATACTACTCAGCCATGAAAAAAGACAAAATCGTCCCATTTGCAACAACATGGATGGACCTGGAGGGTATTATGTTAAGTGAAATAAGCCAGAAAGAAAAAGACAAACAGGGCATGATTTCACTGATATGTGGAAGATAAACCAACACACACACAGATAGAACTGTTTGGTGGTTATCAGGGGCTAAGGGGGTGGAGAGTGGGCACAAGGGGTGGAGGGATGTACTTATATGGTAACTGGTAAACAATAATGTACAACAAAAATTTCACACACACACAAAAAAATCTGCTTCTGTGACTTACCTTACCACATGTATTTTGTGCTTTCTGATTTTAGAAGAGATACTTGACTTTTCTATGCCTGTTTTCTCCTTTTTAAAACTGAGATGATATCTATTTCACAAAGGGTTAGATGTAAGATGTCATTAAATTTAACATATAAAACATGCAGCTCAGCATAGAGTAGGTTTTCTATAAATGTTAGACTTCTTCCTTCCTGTGTAAAGCTAGATTTAGGATGAATATAGAAAAGGAGAATATGCAGCTCTGAGGCATTTATGCTGAGTCAAAATAAAGAATTAAGTAACTGTGCTATTTTTCTCTCAGGAGTCTCTAATATTTGAGGTCTGGAAATCTTGGACCAAAACTGTTCTCTCTGCTAGAAAAGTGAAATCCTACTGCTGAGAGAAGGTAGTGCCATTTTCAGGCAGAGGCCACCAATTGCCCATGATTGCTTCTCTCCGAAGCTGTGGTTTTGTTGAAGAACATTTCTGAGAGCCAATGACCACTGACAATTTGTCTTATGGGTTCCCTTGCCTATAAGGGATGGGACAGAGTATTCCTAGATCCTCAGAGAGACTTCTGGGTTGCTTTTTGTTTTCCTAATTCCTTACTTCACTCATTTAAGTAGAAATTCTTATTTGGCTATGTAAAATGATAAAAACTCGCTTTGTAACAGTTTATCCCTAATTATCTTATAAGGCTACAGTTATTTTCATTTATGTCATTACATGCACCAAATATTCTTGCTTTGGGTTTATTACCTTGCCGTTCTATATTCTTATTCTCCTTATCCATCCTCCTTTCTGGCCCCCATTTCACAGCCATCTGCTTTCAACAAATTGAGAATGACAGCACATTGCTGCAGCAGTCCTTCTACACCCTTCCCTGTCCCTGCACAACTGTGGTTAAATTGTCTTTATTTCACTATTTTACTGGCTGCCAAAGACTATAGCAATCAAAACTGATAAATCCTGAAGTGCTTCCATTAACCAATCAGGCGTTGTCACTGCTGTCAAATCTATCCTGAGAGAGGCCATTTTTGGTAGCTTAGAATTCTTGTGTATATGTCCACTGGGAATAGATATGTTTAGCCAGTTTAAAAAAAAAAAAAAAAGGTTTTTTAACTCTGCAGTTAGTTGCAAAAACTAGTTCTAGGTGCTCAAAAGACTATTTTCTGCTCTTTTCAAAATTTAAAACAGGCTTGGTAATTTTCTTGTTGCCCCTTGTTTGTTCCAGAAGGTCATTACACTTACTTGTCTTAACATAGCAAAGAAGAAACAACCTTTGAAATTTCACACTTGGAGACAATCAAAGAAACCAGGAGAGAATTTGTAGCACTCTGAATGCATCGAGAAACAATAATGATGGACAAGGCAGCAATGAGTGACACATGTTGCTCAGTGAGATTCTTTGCCGCTCAATAGCACAGAGTTTGACATTTAAATTGCAGGCAGCCCTGGGTCCATTCCAGGAGCTGCCCGTGGTTGAACGCAGTTCTGATCAATTGCTTGAGGGGCGCAGTGGGGGTAAAGAGAAAAAAAGAAAAATCAAATTGTTCTCGGAAATCATGTTTAATGTAGAAATCTGGTTAATATTAAAATGCAATCTGCAGTTTTCAAGTATTCTATTCCTCAAGGAAAATATTTTCTGTTCAAGGGGCAGGAGCAGTAAGCACTTTCTTATTACATCACTTCCTATGTCAGGCCCAACTAGCATTCAAAATGTATTACCGTATTGATAATGCTAATTTCAAAATGATGCCTTTTTTTCCCCTTTTGGTTAAAGGGTCTGGGCAAAATTCCAATCATATGGATCAATTTAGCTTTAGATGGCGCTGGCCAAACTGATATTTTATGCACTATATAGAATGTAGTTCTTCCACATGCTCAGGAATTGTAGCCCTTGTATCCTCTCTACTCAGAGTATGACATTCTATTTCCAAAAGTTTCCCAAGAAAGCAGCTATCTCATGGGTTTTAGAAAAGAGAATGTCAGCAACTTGAGGAGGGAGAAACATCACATCTTTCTCTATAAACATGCAGCCTTCAATTTTTGAATTACTAGGGAGTTAGGAATTGATTTCTGGAGCTCAACTTTGTGCCATGTTCAAATTGACTTGGTATTTTCCCTGTAGGCTTGGCTGGCTTCACTGCAACTGCTCTCATCACCAGGAGGACATGTGGATGTAACCCCTGGTATTTATCCTCCCTTTATCCAAATTTTTTCTGCAATGCCTTCAAACATAAAGCTGATGACATTAGAATGAAGTCTTTTCAAATATCTGTTCCTTACATAGTTACCCAGGATTCTTACCTTTTCGTTAAAAAAAAAAAGCCACTCACAGAAAATCCATGTGGGAGCACCCAATGTTCTAGACCAGAAGGCAACAGTTTCATTTGTCTTGAGTCCCTCCAGTCCTTTGGAGTCAATGGGTGACCTGCTGGGTAGAGCTAGTCATACTCATGATAGAGTAAGCAGTGCTCTGAAAGGCTCCAAAAGAGAAAGCTTACTTCCATTTAGGTACACTACTTTATCCTTTTAATTTTTTTTTTTTAGGATTTCCTCCAGACAGGAAATATTTTGTGTTAAATTCATAGGGTAGACCTATCCATGTTTATTTTTTTCCGTTCATAAATTCATTGATATGAAATGAACGTTTTTCTTCAGTGCTAACAATAAGTTTAGAGTTGATGCTTTGCCGTAGAGTGTTCGATTTTACTCAAATGTGATTAAAAACTGAGACTTTTCATGCCTATCTTATTTATATTTTTTACTCCCTCATAATGCCTAAATTTCATGATGCTATGTTAGTGGAATTAAACTGAACAACCTGAAATTATATAATTAATTACATGCTGTTTCAATTACAGTTGCTAATTGATTCAAGCCTGCTAGCTGACACCAGAGATAGTCAGTTTGTTGCACGATGCCAGAGGAGGCATACATTTAGATTATTGCCCTATGGTTTTTCTATCCTAGCCAATTAGATAACACTTATTTAGCTAAAGAGTCTTAGGCTGGTCCATCTGAGGGCCAACCAGTGTTCATTTGACCTACTGACTACTTGCTTGTCTGAATATTATGGGATACTTACAGTATTATGGTTAATACTATTACACCAATTACAGATTAATTGTAATTATCTCAGTAGCTTCTTTGTTCCACAAAGTAATTCAGGGACCCAGGATCCTTCATTTAGTAAGCTCCAATAGTTTTTAGAATACAACTGGATCCTCTGGAGCTGTTGAGATGGAAAGGGAGAAATTGAAAATGGCAATTGCATACTTTTTCCTAATTGTTTCTAGAAGGTGACACGTTACTTCTACTCACATCCTATCACTGAGCAGTATTCATACAGAACCAATTGAATGTAAGAGAAGGAGTGGAATGTAACCTAGAAGGATAGATATGCTGGAGAAATTTAACAACTGGCTCTTCAGGAAAAAAAGAAAAACAACCGTGATTTGTAGCATATGCCTTTTTCCATGGTGTAAATGAATGTTACCATGGCCAATTTCAAGCTACCGATGTGATATCACTAAATGTGGACAGAGTTGGGAAGAAATGAGTGCAGTCAGTTCTCACAAACCAATATGAGCCTGATTCAGCATACTACTGCCTAGGAGCTTGCCAAGGAAGAAGAGAACCCAGACCGTGATGAACATAGCAGTTGCTGTGTCCTTTACTGTGAGGAAGATTGAGTGAGATGGACACAAGCATGAGCTTTGATGCTGTTTGCTTCTAAGGAGCTCACTGTATTTGGAGAGACTGATATAGAGATGACTAATATCTAATGCATGTTTACTATTTTCCAGACACCATCTCAAGTGATCTATGTGACTTAACAACTCTATAATGTAGTTATTAATAATATTCTCATTTTACAGTTTAACAGAGACTACGAGAGGCTTAATAATTTGTTCAGGTAAAGCGTAATTGATTTTGCTTAGGAATCTATAGTAAGCTATGTGAAGAAAAGGTATAAGAGCAGGGCCATGAAAGAGATGGAGATTTTAATAGACATGAGAGAGTGCGAGAGAGCGAGAGAGAGAGAAGATATGTCTGAGTGTGTTTGAGTGTGGGGTTAGGAGTGGTATTCTAAACTAAGGAAGCAGGAGAGTGAATGTCAGCCAGTGAAAATTTATAATGTAACAAAGATATTCATGTTCTTTGACCTCATAATTCTGCTTCTGGGAATTTATCTTGAAGAAATAATTTTAACAAAATTTAAAATCTGTTTGTGTATATACACAGATAGTGTTACGACATTTTTCATGACAGATCAGCTGAAAGGAAAGCACAAGCTCAACAAGAAGATAATGGTGTAAAAGTTCCAGACTGTCTGAATCACAGTGAGATGATGATGATGATGGTGGTGGTGGTGGTGAAACAACTCATTGCTATGCGTCAAGACTAAGCGGAGAAGGGCAAGCATGACCTCATTGTGTTGGTTTACTTAATTCATTAGTGGATTGTATAGAGGTTGTAAAATAACAATTATCCGACTATTTAGAAACATGAAATATTTGTGATAGTTGAAAAATCAGAATATTAAATGGTGTACACATGTATAGAAGGAGAGGAAGGTTATATGCAAAAAAAAAGAAAATAGCAAATTTTGAGATATACCATTATATTTCATATTTTTCCAGAATTAATATTCAATATAAAGGATATTTTTATTACATAAAGCTGTTTATATAGTATTAGTTTTGGAGACTAGATCAGTGTGATGGAGTAATGGATAAGTGGAGGCTAGATAAAGTGAATGAGGGGCTGGCCCCGTGGCTTAGCGGTTGAGTGTGCGCGCTCTGCTGCTGGCCGCCCGGGTTCGGATCCCGGGTGTGCACCGAGGCACCGCTTCTCCGGCCATGCTGAGGCCGCGTCCCACATACAGCAACTAGAAGGATGTGCAACTATGACATACAACTATCTACTGGGTCTTTGGGGAGAAAAATGAGGAGGATTGGTAATAGATGTTAGCTCAGGGCTGGTCTTCCTCAGCAAAAAGAGGAGGATTAGCATGGATGTTAGCTCAGGGCTGATCTTCCTCACCAAAAAAAAAAAAAAAAAAAAGTGAATGATTAGGTTGCACTCTGGAGATAATCTTGAATTTTGATGAAAAAGGAGATTCTGGTTCACACTATAAAGGATGGGAAGATATCACTAGTTTTTTGAGGAGAGGTACATTAGCTATGAACTTCATATAAGCCAGATGACTATGGAAACAGTGTGACGATGCCCGGGAAAAGCAAGACTATGAACTTAGGAGACCAGAGAGAAATTGCTTGAAAAAAGACCAGATAAGAAAAAAAGAAGATACAATTTAGGGCAGCAGTGGTAGAGTTTAAAGGAAAAGGGAATGGATACATTGCAGAAACAGACAACACTGGGAAGAGTTGTTGATTGGTTTTGTCATGGAGAAAGAGATAAAAGCAGGTTTGAAGATAGAAAGAAGTTAGGGAGAAGTTGATTAGTTAATTTTAGGATATACTTAGTCAATGTGTCAGCACACTGTACATTTGGGAACGCTCTGTGGAGCTGGACATTTAGATCTGAATTGTCGAGAAACATTGGGGTGGGGCGTAGATTTGGAGAGCATTAGATAAGAGCCCATACTGAGAACTGTGAGAGAGAAGGAGATGGGCCAGGCAGACACTGTGGAGAAAGGACAGCAGAGACTCTAGCAGAGGAACTTGGCAATGATGGAGGGAGGGAGTTAAGGCAGGAGATAGAAGATGCAGACTTGACAACAACTGATTTTCTGGAATATAAAGGAAACTTTAATATATTGTGGGTTAAGGGAAAGAAGCCAGAGAGATAGAAAAATTGAATATATAAAGAGATAAAAAGAATGATTGACTTGGCAAGATCTAATTCAGAGGAGACTAGAAAGAATGGAATCAAGAATTGTGGGAAAAACTTACATTGTAAAGGAAGGGGATACACATTTTTTAAAGACAGGAGAGAATGAGGAAAAATAGGAGAGACATTTGGGAGTGGAATAAAAGAGGGTTGTGACATATTTGTTATTTTTTTCAGTGCTGTGAGGGAAAGGCAGACTGGAGATATTTACGGTGGCTGTTGTTTGCAAAGGGGATGGAGACGAGGCATGAAGAAAAAGATTGCAGGAGAGAAATCGTGAGGAAACAATTTTATTTGATGATTTTATATAGAGGCATTGGAAGAGAAGAATATAATAGGAAAAAATAAAGAAAATAGATGAAAAAGGAAGATGAGAACAACAGAGAATAAAGAGGAGAAAAAGAAAAGGAAGAGGTGTCTATGGAGACCACCGGTAGAAGACAATCTATTTCCAGTTCTTTTTGCTGGTATTCCAATTTTTGATTATATGTTGCTCTGCACTGCCTAATCCGGAGACTACCACATCTTTTTAAGATGCTATAATGTTAAGACCTGTGGGTATTCATTACAGACAACTTTGAAACAATTATTTACCTAGTCTAGATAGTAGCTTGTTACTAACCTGCCCTAACAGGGGCTGTGAAGATGCAAGTATGATGTCAGGCTATTCTAAACCCATTGAGGTACTAACTGGCATTGGTTTTATCCCTAATCAACAGAGCTGCATTAAGTGCTTACTAGATGCCAGACAATGTTCTAGGCCAGAGGTTAGCAAACTTTTGTACTACAAACGCCTAGTTGAGAAGCTTCAACAGTAGTACCATAAGGTCTACAAAGCCTAAAATATTTATTAAGTTGCCCTATGCAGAAAGAGTTTGCTGAATCCCACACAGTGTGCTAAAGGTATGTCAGTAAACAAGGTAACACAGCTTCTGTACTCATGGAGCTTGGGCTAGTGAGGCATTCCCTTTCAAATCATGATGAAAATTTGTATATTTAGTACTAAGCAATTGCAGATAAAATGTGATGCATTGAAAGGCAATATCGATCTAATAATTCCAAACCATCAGGATTTGGTTTAAAAGCCAAAGAAAGAAACCCTGTTGACTCAGGGTTTAACTTATCCCTATAAAGTGATGGGTTTGTTGTTTTCCAGATGGTTTCCATGTCCTTAAACAGCATCTTTTCTCCCTTGTAAAGCTGATCCTGTTGAAAGGGTTGTTGGTAGCATGTATCTTCCACTGCTACTGGACAGCAGATGATAGGATACAAGGCGTTCTTGATCAGTTTCCAAATTCTCAAGAAGTTTCCATGTAGGTAGATGTGCACTGTTGATTTTTAAATTATACCTTAGCAGAAAGAATGTAAAATAGCTGAATTATGGCAATTTTAAAAGAGGTAGCTGGCTGCCTCGTTCCATTGAATGCTTCCTTTTCAGAGAGAGAGAGAGAGAGCAAGTCCTGTCTTGGTGTATCAGGTGCTTCCCAGTTTTAATGAAGAACCTACTCTTCTATTTGGGGCTTTTTTTTTTTTTTTTTTCAACTTAACCAGACTGTTTTCACCTTGTACTCTTTCGGAATGAAACACAGACAAACTTTGCTTAACTTAGCATATCTAGCCTGAGGGAGGAAGGTGGTATTATGTTCTAATACTTGAATACTGTCTACACATATCAAAATCAGGTAACTAATTAGTAGTTGAAGCAGTAATCAGTGGATGATATCCCGGCTTGTGACAAAATAGTGAGACATGTCTGCCTCAAGGAAGCATAATTAGTCTTTTTGTTCTGCTGTGACTGACTCTCTTTTTACTCTAATTTCTAACTTAATAGTTTGTTAAAATAAAAACTTCTGATATGACAACTGTCATTAGTGGCCCCTATACCAAATTGTGTCACCATTCTTTTAAGTCTAATTTGATTTATCTATTCACAGTCAAGAGGGATGAGCTTTGGAATGAAAAGGGCTGGCAGAATTTGCTAAAGAAGGCATGACACCAAAAACGGCCAAAATAGTTTACCTATGTCCCTGGCTGTTTTGAATGAATTCAAACTTTGGGGCTCAGTTGATTTGCTTCCTGCAATGTCCTGACAGCACTGGCAAGTCAGCAGACTGACAAACTGGTGTCTGTAAAAAACCATGGAGAGTGGGAAAGATGCCTGAGAATTGAAAATGGGCAAGCATTCGAATGTTCATTGTGAATTCTTCAAGCTATATAACTGCTTGCATTCAAAGGAAAAACTCTAGGGCTGGGTGTAAGAGGAATGACTTTTAAGCTCCAAGAAGAATTAAGATGCACTAGTAACAAGCATGTCTTTGCTGAGAATGAGCAATGTCACACCAAACACTTTTTCTCCTTGAGAAGTTGTTAGACTTTTATAACAAGAGAATATGGCAGACTTGAATGTAATTGGTCTTCACCATGACATTTAATGTTATACAGGTAGTATTCCAGTTAAAGAGTACTAAAGTTCTATGTATCCATATCTATGCAGATGCCTAATTGAAAGGTAATTGGAGAATATAAGGTGTAAATTATTTATGTATCTGTGCATTTCAGTCAAATAATATATGCATGGAGAATTTATTTCATAGCTTTCTCTTTTTTCTTTTCACTCTTTCACATGTATTAATGTGTGTGTTCCTTACCTTTCCATACTTTATATAAATCAAAGCTTTTATAAAGCTTTCTGCCAATGGAAAGGCAGGGAAAATTCTATAAATTTTTTGGTTTATAATATTGAAAGAAGAGCTCAGGATGAGAGCTTAGCCTATTTCTTATGGAAACAAATAGTAGGGAAAGTTGAAAATGTGATCATACTTTACATTTTATCAATTAATAAAATCCTTATAATTTTATTGACAGTTTATGTCTACTAGGATCAAGAAGAATAAGAAAATGGCAGGATTTATTGTAGAAAATCTTAACAACTATCACAAGATTCTGAATTTAAGATGTGTATTTATGTTAGATCCACATATGAGACTCTAACTGCATAATATAACTCAGGGACTGCTTATAATAATGTTACACAAAATTCCCTTAAGATTTTAATGCATTATATGGCATTAGTGATTGTCTTGTAGCACAACAGTCTGTAAAGTTGTAGTATAGAATATAAAGTGCACTTTGTGTATTATTAGTTAAACACAGAAGGCTTCATTTTCTGGTGGAAAGATTGTAGGACTGGATAATAAAATAGCTATGTTCTAAAATTATTTTACCATCTATAACCTGACTTCACTGCCACGACTCATCTTTTCTACACAGGGAGAATGACAATAACTCTATTTTGTGTAGATGTGCTTAACGTAAAAGATTAGCTGAAGAAATCTGCTGCAAGAGAGAAAGGCATTGTAGAAAAATAACGTTTGTTAAATTATGAAATATCAGGAAATCTAACCAACTTTATAATCAGTCTAGAATGTACTTATAGTCTTTCTGTTATTACTGCACATGCATTAATTTTATTCAACATAAAACAAATGGGAGAAGACAACTAGATTTTCTTTCCAGATGGTGTGAAAACAGCAAGGTCAAACTTGAAGAAAGGCTGTCCCTTTTTACAGAGAACTTAAAATTTATCACCTCTCATTTAGGTTATAAAACTTGTTTTTCATATTTTCCCCTGGATTCTTTGTCTTCTGATCCATTGGAAGAGAAATGTATAGATCTTAGAAACGAATCTGCTCTTATTCATCTGTTAAGTATTGGTGGCCTGCCTCCTCTCCTACGCTTCTAGATTTTTATTGATTTCTTTCTTTTTGGTTTCAGATTAGCATAGCAATATGCTGGAATACCAAAATTTACTGGCAGAAGTGGAGAGCAAGCAGCTCATTTTTCAAGAACTTTACAGTCTGTTCTCTGCCTTAACCTGCTCCAAGAGTTAGTTCTCATACGACTTCTCAATATTTTCATAATTAGCTGCCCAGAATTTTCATAATTTGTAAACACAGTAAAACGGCTGTCAGACGTTTCGTATGGTAAAAGTGGAGGGGAAAAAAGACCAGCTTCCTTAAACCATTTACATTTGACTTGGGGAGAAAGCTGGGCCCGTGCCCATAGCAGTTAAATGATCAGGCGCACGACTCAAAGTGATTTTTCTTGAGGTGTCACTGCCACACACAACTACCATGTGTTCTTTCTTGGCTCAGGCTGGCTTTGCTGATCTTCCAGAACTCTGAAGGCTGTACCCCAGCCCCAGTTTTATATCCATTTTTCTGTGCCAAGGTGAAGGCGGCAGAAACCACACGTGTTTTTCTTGCTCCCTTCTCTCGGCAGAGCTGATTGCCTCCGGAGGAACCATCTTCCACATCAGCGAGCATTGGTATTTCACCTGGCACAATGGCCAGACTGGATATGGCACATAGAGGGGAACGCACGATGGAAAACAAGTCTTCATGGTAACACAAGTTGAAGCTGCCAGGCAACAGTGCCTTTCGTGTCTGTAGTCCAAGCTGCTAGCTGAAGAACTGTAATTTTGAGCAAGAAAATGTTGGGAAAAGCTAAGAGCAGGGGCAAAGAAGAGTGGAAAGAATCATGGAGGGCCAAAAGTATGCTGTGGACTGAGTGAAAGAATACAAAAAGAGCAAGATAGGAGAAATTCTGTAGATACATAGGCAGAACACAGGCTTCTAATGCAGTTTATTTTTTGCTGAGTAAAATGTTTATACTTTCTAAGAAGATGTTGACAAAGATGGTGTGTGCATAAAACACTCACTTATACTCTATATTTTCTCTAGAGTGCTTTAATCCAAGGTAATATTCTGATTATGAGTTTAAGTTCAGTAAAAGTTTTTCTGATCTTGTATCTGTACTGCTTCAGCAAAGAACAGTTTACAAAATATTATGTTCGATGAATTCCTTTAAAATTATATACATATGTAGGCAGAGAATCCCAGGAAAGGTACACATGGAAAATACTACCAGTGATCATATCTGGTTGTGGGATTATGAGAGATTTTAATCATCTACTTTTTATCTGTTTTCTCATTTTTCTATAAATAACATGGCTTGCTGTTTAATTTAAAAATATAAAGAATATCAATGATTATACCTATTCAAAGGCCTACAAAAATTAATAGTCAATTAAAGCTGAGTTCTAGAATATTAGGATTTTGTTACAGTTCTCAACTTCTCAAGACTTTGTGGGAACCTGCTTTGCATTTCATCCCCCATCTCATCATCAGGCTTGTTGAATAAACACATGTGAGATCCTGAATCTGAGTTAGCTGGACTGGCTCCTCCCAACGTGGATATTTCATAGCTCCTTACTTTGTTTTAGTCTGTGTCTTCCTGGCCCTCTGTGTAAAATCTGTCTGGGTTACTTCTTTTCTGAGTTGGAAGCACTATTTGCACCTTGATCCATTCAAGATGAAATATTAATTTTTTTTCCTCCCTCGGAACTAGAGACTTGAGCATTTTTATCTGCTTGTCTTAAAATAAATGTATCCTCTGCCGGAAATAAAAGCATTTCTGACGCTGCAGTTCAGCTCTTTGGCTTGTGGGAACTTCCATCTCACTTTCATTGCCTCCTGCACACATAGCCGTATATTCCCCCCTCTCCCCTCCCCCCTCCCCCCACACAATCACACACACCTATACACGCTCTTTGGTCCCATAGGATGTAAGTCTTGGAGACTTTTTTTTTTTTAGGAGGGGAGAGGTGGTTGACAAATGTATAATGACATGTATCCACCATTATGGTTTCAGGTAGAGTAGTTTCACTGCCCTAACACTCCGCTGTGCCCCACCTATTCATCACTCGCTCCCCTCTGAGTTGGAGACTTTCTTTCTACTTGTGAATCTAGCTTGCTTATTTTGCAGGAATGTGATGAGTCTTTTATTGGCACATGGAAGAGTTTTAGCCTATTACACGGCAGCCCCAGGACCTCCATGTTTAAGTGGCTGCTTTATTCAAGGGACTCTGCTGAATCTTAATCAGAGATTTACTAATCCCTGGAGCATATAATAAGAAACTATGATCTGGTCTTCTTAAGCAAACTAAAATATTCTTGAGACGTAGTCAATTGCTGTTCTAGCTGTGAAATTCCTAGAGGAAGTATGTCCTGACGTGTCAATAGTCTACTTCTGGGATTCTGAAGTCCGGTGAGACAGTGACTTCTTTTGAGAGCAGTTTGTTCTTAATTTTGTATGTCTGCATGGGGAAGAGCTTTTTTTCAGAACTCTAGAGTAGGTACAACAGGTCAAAGAAGAATAGAGTATGTTTCATTACCTTCTAAATTATCTTGGCTGCAATTCAGGAACGTGGTGAGCTAATGGGGACCCCCTTCCAGCTACAAACACATTCTACATTCACAATGTGGAATAAAATGTGGGTTGGAGATAATGTTGCACCATCTTTGGAAAATGTGATGTGCTAACAGCTTCCCATCACAAGCCCCTGTGACTCTGTCTGAGGGAGGCCCCTGGACACTGGAGCTGGAGCAGCTCACATACAAGATAGGCTGGAAATGCCAGGAATGAAAAACCTTGGGAATAACTCTCACCCAATCACAGAAGGGAGTAGGATGTAGCGCCATCTCCTTGGGTTTGGTTATCTCTGAGTTATGTTTTACCCTGTCTCTCAGAGTCATCCAGTGGGATTGAGCCCCAGGTGATCACTACATTCAACTGCTTGATGAAGCTCAGCCGTACTCAAAATAGCAGAGCCATCTCAGACACAGTCCTATTGAATTTTGTTCCTGATACCTTTCATAATTATCTGTTTTACTTTCACTAACATAAAACTAAGTAATAATAATAATGTCAATAATACATTAACACCAATAATAGCTATATCTCTGTCAAGTGTTTCCTCTGGATCAGGCAATATTCTAAGTGTTTTGCATTTTTTAGCTCATTTAATATTGCTGCTGATAGTATTGTTAAAATTCTCCTTTTATGGGATGAGGGAACTGAAGCACAGAAGTAGGACCTTAGCTTAGTCTTTATTGTAATAATAATTGGTGTTACTGTAAGACCTTTCACATTGTCCCTACCCATAGTCTTGGAATAGTCTATCCACACAAGAGATCTCAATATTCTAGACTTGTTAAGTCAGTGATTTGGAAGGAAAGCCCTTTAGGTGAAAGGCATCTGCCCATTTCTGGACTATAAAAGATAAACTAACAATTTTTCCAGTTTTGTTTTCATATTTACTAAATAACCAACATTCTCAAAAAGAATGAGATCAGGTATATGTTTGTGTGGGAGGAAAAGGTTTGAGGCTTGTCTAGATCCTAGAAGTTGCTGCCCAGTTTTGTCAATACTAAGAAGTCCCTCAAGCTTTCCTTAAATTTGGTATTATGATTTCATGCTAAAACAATGGGTCATTAGGTCTAAGAGCTGAGAGATGGGCCTTGTTTTGGCCCTCACTGTAGATGTTTTACTGAGTGAAAGTTCTACTACCAATTATGTATCCCTTCTTTTCCTAACACAATCCTTAATTCCCCTCACAGAGAAGGATCCTTAAGTTCTCTTCCATAAAGTATAATGCCTAGAATAAATTAAAAGATAGATGCTTCTCTTTCACCAAACAATTTCCTCACAACTCATTACATTTCTTAACTGAAATCATTGCATTTTATAGTAAATAAGACTTTAATTCTTGCATTTTCCCTCATAGACTTACATCACCAAACTGTCTGCAGTCCCCCAGAATTTAGGGAAACAGGGAAGTCAACGGATTTCTAATAGGGTAATTTCTAATAGGATAAGACATAGTCTATTAATTATGGAGGTCAGCACAGGCACTTAGTGTAGAATATCTGAATGGCAGGACCATTATCACCTGATCGACCCCTCCCTAGTCAGAAAATGGAGGCCCAAACCTGGGTCCCTTTGAGGTGAGCAAGATCATCAGTTTGGTGGTCTTGTAAATTCTCTGTCCATCTGTATTCATTCTGTGTTCCAATCTCTGCTTGTGGTTCAGGAAGCCACTCTTCTGAGCCCTGTTATAAAGGACGCTCAGAACCAGTGGCAGACATTATGGCTATTGCTAAAACCTGGCCACTGGGAGATTAGAATCCAGAGGAGTCATCCTGGGAAGAAGCCTCATATCAGTAGACTAAGATGTTCAATTAGACGAAACTGGTGACACTCCATTCCTTATTGCAAAGGTGGTCTGAAGAAGGTGCTGGTGTCATTAACAATTTGGCATCCTGAACAGCTTCTTACCCATGGCCTACGTCAGTGGTTCTCAAACTTTAACACGCATCAGAAATACCTGGAGGGCTTGTGAGAACACAGATTGCTGTGATCCATCCTCAGTTTCTGATTCAGTAGGTCTGGTGGGGCTGAGAATTTTCATTTCTAACAAGTTTCTGGTGATGATGATGCTGTTGTTCTGGAGACCTCACTTGGAGCGCCTGAGCTAGGCTATGAATCAAGTTGCCTGCAGTGGCAGGGACTCAGGGAATCTCTACAACTTCTACCCTGTATGCTTTACCTTCTGTTCCTTTTTACTGCTCAGATACCTTTTTTTAAATCATGTTGTCTTGCACCTTAATTTTTCCTTCTTTCATGGGCTCAGTTATTTTCAATGTAAGTTTAGTCACCTAATCTTACTCAATATCATTCTCCACATCCATGCCAGAATGTTTTTGACTAAAATACAAATCTGATCATTTACCTAATTAAAGCATCTCAAAGATGTCCCAGCTGCTCAAAATACATTATTAGGACATCTTCCTGCCTAGCTATTCATCTTCTTGTTTTGTTTTATCAGCTGGGTGCTTTCATCCACAAGTAACACGAGTAACTGAATCAGCTAGCTCTTGGTGTATAATACACCATCCCAAAACTCAGTGGCTGAAAACAGTAAACATTTATTATTGCTCATGTGTTATGGGTGAGCTGGGCAGATTTTCTGGTCTTGGCTAGACTCACTCATATGTCTGTGGTCAGCTGGTGGTTCGGTAGGCAGCTCTGCTGATCTTGGATTGGCTCTCTCTCATGTTTGGGTGTTGGCTAGCTACTAGACTAGGGTGGTCTTAACAGAGACAACTAGGCTCTCTTCTATGTGTTCTCATTCTTTGCAGACTGGCCCAGGATGGTAGTCATGACAATGGAAGAATTTCAAGAGAGAGCATAGACAGTCAAGGCCCCTTGTGGTCTAGCCTCAGAACCAGCATACCATCACTTTAGTCACTTTCTGTTGGATAAAACAATTCTCACGATCAGAGTGGGCAGATCCTACAAAGATAACAAGGCAAAGAACATGGATCCAAGAATGTCACTAATTGAGACCATCAATGTAGTTGACCTTCCACAGTAGACAAAATAAAATTTCCTTAAACTTTACACAGATTAATTATCTCATATGATAGGATGCCAAGATTCAGTGTAGACTACAGAGTTGGTTGACTAAATGACTCAATAACATCAAGGACACAGACACTTTCCCTCTTTCCTTTCAGCCATTCTCATTCTATTGGCTCATCCTCACACTGGCTCATTCCAAGATCTCAAATGGCTATCAGCAATAATTGAAGAAATATGCTTCAGTGTTCACATTTGGTAGATTGTTTTATCCAAGAGCCCAGAGAAATTCTCTGCTTGTGTTCCATTGGTTCAAGTTGGCTTATGTTCCCCATTTCTAAAGCAGTCGCTTGCTTTGTGCTGCAAGTAAGAGACTTCCAGACCAAAAGTGGCTTAAATAAATGAGGCCATTCATATTTCTTTTAGAAATAAGTCTAGAATTCTGTCATATAGAAGACGATTAGAGTTAGGGCAATCCTGGAATAGGTTCATCAGGTTACTGATGTCATTAGAAAGTCAAGCTTCTTCCATTTTTTTCTGTCACCCTGAGTGCTAAAATTCTCTCCCCTCATGCTGTAACTTCAAGCAGTATGTCCTTACTCAGACAGTAAGGAAAGGATATGGGGAAGAGAGCTAGCCTCATACTTTCTCTCTTTACATTAAGTAGAAAATTCTATCTCAAAAGTCTCTGAGCAGATTTCCACTTAGGTCTAATTGGCCACATTGCTACTCCTGGCTGCAAGGGAAGTTGGGAAAATGAACATCTGCATCTGCTCTTTCTCTCACATGGGAGGAAAACTATTCCAGTATAAATGAAAGGAGGAAAAATTACCATTGTGTATGCAAGGCTTTGTGTGTCTCACAACTTTCAACACACTAAAAAGCTCTGTCTTTAAACAAAGGTCTACATAACCCTAATTACTTGGCATTCATGCACTTGCATTAACTAGGCAATTGAAGCCATGGATATTTCTTATTCTTTTACTCGAGAGCAAAGAGATATTTCTGAAAAGCAGAAAGAAATCGGTCATTCAGACATTACTGGTAGATTAAGACATAGATTTCATCTGGAGAAGCCAAAACATTTATTTATTTTCTGTGACTGGGTCACATGTAAATGAGACTAAACACTTATCCTCTGTGAAGTCAAGTGTTCAGTGTGACGTTTGCCTCAGTTAGCATCCTCTTGCAGATAACCCTTCCACTCAGAGAACTTGTATTAGAAGGGTCTAGCATTCTAATATCAGTGCATCATATACCAACTCTGTTTTGACTCTAGAGGAAGTGTCCTGTTTCTTTGTTCTGTCTTTCCATCTATCGTTCATCACATGTTTTTGAATTTTTTGACATAGAGCCCTCTTCTTGGGCTGACTGTCACTTAGAAAGAATCATAACTGTACTCTAAATTCTACAAATGAGTTGTTGAATGAATATGTTATCCTTTCCAAGTATTCCATTGCATCTAAGCAGGCTTATACTCAACTCAAAGGAGCAGATGATTAAAGGAACAATTTAGGGACACAGAAGTCTTCAAATCAGTATGTATACAGTATGATAAACTACAAGATAGATTTTTGGGCAAAGACTTCCTCATGTTTCAAAGATTTCTAATTACATAGTGGATTTTAACAGATAGATTCACCTCCTCCTAAACAGTGCTCTTACTTTCTCCTGGTTGGTGCCTTTAAAAAACACAGGTAAAGGAAAATATTGAAAATTATCTGGCTAAGAGCATGTTACCAGACCTTTTATCTTGCTTTTTTTCCCCTAATGGAATATAAATGATGGAGTATGAGTCACCCATCACCATTCACCATCCTAAGCTCAGCTATCAAATGCTGGCATGGAGGAATGAGAGGCATGTGATGCAGAAGAAGAGGGTATGTCAGAGGAGCTCAGAAGCAAAGGGTACCTGAAGGTCAGTAAATGCTTTTCCCTTGTTAGCTAAGCCGGAGCTTCCTTTCTGAGGGGGCTATGATTTCAGCCTCTTCAGTTAGGAGCTTAGTCAAACAACAGGAATGATTAGTTTATTTCCCAGTCCCAGGTTATTGTTGCAGGAATGGTTTTAATATACCCGGGGTTTTGGCTTTGATTTTTGCTTTCAAAATCCAGCGAGTCTTGAATTGTTTATTGAATCTATGTTGAGAAACAGAACACAGAGATGAAGCTAATAATTGGCACGAATCCCAATCCTTGTGTCCTTGTGATCATTAATTAGGGTAAGGGTTATGTAGGGAAAGCTTGCTGATTTGAATCACTTGTTTCCAGATCTTTTCTTGGGGGATGGGATTATAATTAGGAGTTCTATTTTTCTGTAGATAAACATTGAGGTTGCATTAGGAAGCAGAAATGATGCATACTTAGTAGATAATTTGTTTCATTGGCAAATCAGTCAAAGGAGAATAAACTGTCTTTTCCTGATCATTATTTTCAACTCAAAACCTCACTGTATCAATCAGTAGAATACTTAGTATAAGGGAAACTTTATGGAAAATTCACAATAAAATGAATTACTACACTGCATAGTCTATTCACCTTCGTCATAGGTAACTAGAGGCTGATGTCACACCTTATGTGGCTATTTCATAAAGAAGAAACAGTTCCCTGGTGTCCTGTAAAAGGGCTTGACTCATTCATAGGAGGGGAGAGGGTCCTGGCACTTTGACCCCCTAGGAGCTCTGCGTCTTAGAAACTTAGTTATACATTGACAAATTTTTCTTATTCTCTTTTATATTTTTTGATTTATACAAAGTTCCAAGTTTTGCCAATTCAGATTTGTAATAAATTTGAACAGAATGTTAGCTTACAAATATTGTCTGATATTTCTTATTTTCCCTCTAGGTGTGTCCATGGTGACATGGTAAATGGCACAGCATTGTGTTCTAATCTGATAGCTTGTTCTGGATGAGCAAATTTGTATTTCTTTTGACATTAGTTACTTTTGGGGTTAGATAGTACAATGGAAAGGAGCTTTAGTAGATACTAAAGTATAAGGCAATATAGCATGGCCAAAAAATAGAAAATTAAAGTTCTGAAGATCTCGTTTAGTTGTGATATGGGCTCCATTTTTTGGTCTCCTGCAACATCTTCAGGGTCTCCGAATTTTTTACTTTGTATCCAGATGAAATGATGGCAGGTAGCGCAAGGTCTCAGTTAGGAGTCCTTATAAGCAATGGCCTTCATGTTACCCTTTGTAAGATATTACACGGAAACCTCAGGAGGCTTTTTAATTGAAAATACTAGTGTATGGCAGGGTGTGGTGGTGTTGTCTAATATGTACTAATGACAATAGAGTGTGTGGGTAATGCATGGCAAGATCCCACAGGGCATCTATCTTCAGCTACTTGATGTGCCAAGATTGCTCACCACACCCTGTCTTGGTTTGGAAACTCTTCACAGAACAGCATACTCTCAGGCCAAAGCCTAAATGAGTCTCCTCTGAAAAATAAAGTATATGTGAAACCAAACCTACTCCCGTTTCTAGAGTCTGGCCTATTGGGATATAAAGAAGGAGTTTAGATTCCAACATGATGGCCATTTTCTTTGTAGGTGGGATTGGTCAGAGATTAGCATGGAAAGATCGCTGAGACATGTGTTGGGCAGGGCATCTAGAGACACTTCATTTTAGAGTCCTGCCTTGGGAATTACTTCCCTATTTATATTAGCATTATTGCATCTTTCCATCTACATTTATAGATATGATCCAAAAATTACTGCTCCATAGTATTTTCTGTGCAACTTGGCTCTATTCATGGAGGTTCCCTGATTGTTAAAAAGGAAAAAGTGTGTGTGTGTGATTACTTGGCATAGATAAAATCTTCAGGAAAAAAAGCAATTACCTACCAGAGGCTAGAGTGGTTGTACTGACCTCCTCACATCCCTCTCTTTCCCCCTCCTCCATTAATTAGGAGCTGTGCTTAAGATCTGGATCTTCATAGATGTTTCTTTTCAATTTGTATTTGTTTCATGTATGCAGAGTATTTCTTTGGGAAAAAAAAGGTAATGACTTTCAGAATTAGCTAAAAATAAGATTATGAGGTTTTCTAGCCCAATGATAGTGGCAAGATTTTCCCAGAGCTGGGTTTCTTTGGCAAACCTGATTGGCTAATTTAATTATAGGGATGATGGTATGAATATTAAAATAACATTGTGTGTGTGTGAGAGGAGTGATTTTCTGCTTGCGTTTTTGTGTTGTTGCTGGAGACAGCTGTTTCCTGCCCCCATGTTCTGCTCTCCACAATGCAGTCACTCTCAACTCTTTTAGTAGATTATTTCAATGTTTATCTACATATCTCCAGTTAATCTTTGATAATATCACTATTTCTTGATTTTTCAGTTTTAAGAATGATTTCCAGAACTTACATGATTTCCAGAGCTTACACTGTGGATTATGGGGATTTGACTATTCTTTTTCTTATCCTTTGACCACAAGAATCCTATCACCCTTTCCTTCCAGGATGATTATTTGGTATTTACTATTAGATCAATATTCATTTCTATGTGATATTATAACTATGAAAATATTAACCACAGCTGAGCCATATAGTATACTATGATCGTTTTTCCTTTATAAGTTTTTTGTTGATAATTGTCTTTCTTTTTTATCTTCTCTGTATTGGTCATTAATTCAAGACCCATATTTGCCTCAGCTTTGTATATATTTCTCAATATGGTTATAGACATTTGGTAATCTATCAGTTTCAACATCTCACATGATCTTGCAAAACATTCTGACAAATTCTGATGATTGCTCTCTATATTGGCTGCACAGCTGCTATACTGGGATTTCTCTTAACCATCATCCTGATTTCCCTCACCTCTTCCAGATTAGTTTCCTATTTTCTAAAACTTGTGTCTTCTTTCTCCTCCAGGAATATTATGACAGTTTATAGGGAGAGTAAAATTTTGACACCTCATGCATCTGA
Organism: Ceratotherium simum simum; assembly: GCF_057802395.1. Lineage (NCBI taxonomy): Eukaryota > Metazoa > Chordata > Mammalia > Perissodactyla > Rhinocerotidae > Ceratotherium > Ceratotherium simum. The sequence continues at coordinate 52,905,029 of NC_141915.1, read as the reverse complement.
AGATGTCTTGACTCTACCTTAACACAGAATTGAGAATTTAGCAGGGTGTATAATTTTTATGTTGGAAATAATTTTTCGTAAAAATTTTGAAGACATTTCTCCATAGTCTTTGGGAATTTAGAGGTACTGTTAAAAAATCTATTATTGTGGACTCTAGAACCTTTTATAAAACTCACTTCTTATTACTACAAATGTATAGAATCCTTTATTAGTCTCAAGAGTTGACATTTCACAGTGGTGTATTTTGGTATGGGTCCATTTTTGATCACTGTCCTGTGGACTCTCTGGACCTTTTAATATGAAAACGTTATCTCCTATTTTGGGATGCTGTCTTGAAAGATTTATCTGATTATATTTCCTTTCTGTAATTCCTACCATTTTATCTCTTTTTCTGATTTCACCAACTTTATCTCCCAAACTTTATACTGAAGTTTTAAAAACTTGCTTTTCTCATATTTTTAATTTCAAAAGGCTTTTTTAAAATTCTCTGGAGATACTTTACCTCTAGCATTCCCTTCTTTTTTCTTGGATATACATCTTATCTCTTTGAAAATAGTTTTTTTTGGCTTATTTTTGTTCCTTCAAGTATCTATTTTTTCCTGCTTGCTTACTTTTTGTCTATTTTTAATATTATATTCCTCTTTTAAATGTCCAGGACCCCAGACCATTTGTTGGACTGGTTGACTATGGTCATCCTGTGTAATGGTTCTCATGAGGTAATTTCCTTGCAGAAGCCCAAAGACAGTGCTTTAAATCTTTACTCTTGCTATGGTCAGATTTCCCAAAAAAGAGACTTTCTATTCCCTACATGGAAGGTAGACTCCTGGATTCTAATGTTATAGAATCTAAGTGAGCAAGGGAAGTCGAGAAGTACCTTTTCATCAGTGGGCCTTGTCTCAGAATAGGGTCTTTCTGCTTTGCTATCTCTAGAACATAAATCTCAAGTCTTCTGCTGGGATGGGGGATAGAACCTTGCCTTGCTGCAGGTAGAGACATAACTACCCCTTAATTACCCCTCACTCAGTGAAAGGGTAATCCTGGAGTGGGGAGAGATGTTCTAATTTGTCTTAAGTAGACTTCTTACCTATCTTTTCTCCCCATCTCAATACCAGAAGTAACTGGTGCTGTCAATTCCTAAGACTTTGAGGACATCATACAGTAAATAAAATTGCTTTTTGCTCTTTTGCTCTGTCACTTTAAGTTTCAGCTTTCTCTGGTATGCTAAATCAATTACCACTCATTCATCTACTTTCTAGCTTAAAAAACTGAACTTCTCTTGTTTTTCACCGGTTCTCTTTTTGGGAGATAGTGGCACTAAATTGCATGATGATAAGGTAACATTTGTAATTACCTCTAGTGTTAGCTCTAGTGAACTCTAATGAAGCAGATGCCAAGATTGAAGTAGATGTGTAAGAGATTTACTGTGGAAAATACCTACGAAGGATAAAGGGAAAGGGAACAGGAGTTGGAGGGAAGAACCTTTAGATGTGATGCAGGTCTTATGACTGTGAAAGGACAGAGGGAAGGAAGGAGCTTTGAGAAAGGTAAGACTTATACCGCAGAACAGCTCTGAGAAAATCTTGGCCAGGCTGGTGGGAAGTCTCAACACAAAGATTGCCCATTAGAAGAGTCGTGTATTAGGCAGAATAATCTTGTTCTAGTAGCTGTGCTGTGCTCAGTCATTGGTTGGGAGAAGCCCAGGGAGAGTGAGGCCTTGATGTGAACATTGTGGTGGATCGTAAAGATGTGGCAGATGGAGGCTGTCAGTTAACTACACTCCTTGTAGCAGAGTCTATCTTGAAGGAATATCTGGTCAATACATGTTCATGGCCGCCACATCTCTGCTTTGTGAAAAAGCATCAAGTGAGTATCAACTTTATGTAGAAGAAAGGATTAGTTACTGCCTACGTCAGTTTGGGCTGCTATAATAAAGTGCCATAACTGGATGGCTTATAAACAACAGAAATTTATTTATCACAGTTCTGGAGGCTAGAAGTTCAAGATCAGGGTACCAGCATTGTCAGGTTCTGGTGAGGGCCCTCTTCTGGGTTGTAGAATACTGACGTCTCATTGTATCCTCACATGGTGGAAAGAGAGTGAGTTAGCTCTCTGACCTCTTCTCATGAGGGCACTAATCCCATTCTTGAGGGCTCCACCCTCATAACCTAGTTACCTCCCAAAGGCTCCACCTCCAAATACCGTCACATTGGGGATTAGATTTCAACATATGAATTTTGGGGGCACAAACATTCAGTCCATAACAGTTACTATTCAGTAGTGGTGCAGGAAAGCAATGACATTATCTTTCCTTAAAAAATGTACAGGGGCCGGCCCAGTGGCGTAGTGGTTAAGTTTGCGCACTCTGCTTCAGCTGCCCAGAGCTTGCAGGTTCAGATCCCGGGCGTGGACTATGCACCACTCATCAAGCCATGCTGTGGCGGAGTCCCGTATATAAAATAGAGGAAGATGGGCACAGATGTTAGCTCAGGGCCAATCTTCCTCGAGAAAAAGAGGAAGATTGGCAACAAATGTTAGCTCATGGGCAATCTCCCTCACCAAGAAAAACCAAAAAACAAAACAAAAAAATGTACAATGTAGTTTAGGAGAATGGAGACATGGAGCACTAGAATTACTGTCTCATGCAAGAATTTATTGAATCCTCAGTTAATTCCACAGCAAAAATAGAAAATCATCAGCCAGTTGCCCAAAACCTGACCGTAATACCTCAAAAATATATTATGAATATGTTCCATTGCTCCTTCTCCATTGCCAATATTATCTGCTACCTGGACTATCTGCAATAACCTTCAAACAGGTCTTTCTTATTCTTCTGCTGCCCAACTGCTATTCGTTTACCATCTAGCAGCCACTGAGTATACACTTTCAAAAACATAATTGACTCCTGTCACTTCTTCTTAAAACACTTTGATGGTTTCAAATTGCTCTGTAGTGATATCTAAACTCTTTACATGGCCTGCCAACCCCCATGTGATCCGGTGCATGCCTAGCTTATCCTGTACTGTTCTCCCTTTACTCACTGCACACTGGCGATGCAGGCCCTTATTCCTTTCTGATCCTCAAGCTGGCCCATGTCTTCTGTCTCCAGAGCTTTGCACTCGTGTTCCTTCTGTCTGGAATGTCCTTTCCCCTCTCTTCCCACTGTTGTCTCCTCGGTCTTTATATTTCCAATGCCATACAAGTGCATACACTTGATTTGAGCTGCTTGTAACCTGAAACAGAACCAAGACCCCAACTCTTGTGATTGGCTCAGGAAGCTTCTACCACTTATAGTTATATGTCCATCAGCAGCTACGAACTAAGTAGGGCTGTTGTTTGCTCTTTGGGGAAAGCTTAGAGAATAGTATCAAGATTAAAGAAACACTTCCATCTTGGGTCTCTTCTGTCAATGGGTTAGTCAAATGTCTCCTTTGTAAATGCAAATTATCATGCAAACTGGTAGAGTGTTATATATGAGAAGACATCAATGTTTGGAGGAATGCCATTTTACTCAGGCATTCCTCCAAAAAAATTTACAGTGTGGTTGTATGTTTAATTTTTTAACTGTAGCTAAAAGTGCGTCTAGACTGTTCTCAACTTGGTAATAAGAGTACCTAGGGTACAGCAGATTCTCAATAAATTATCTTGAATTGAACGTGTAAACACCGGAAGCACAGTATTTCTTTGTAGATAACTATATTTCAATTTTGTGGTACCCTGTCTGTCACAAACAGTGAGTAAAATTTATTTGCATACCTTGTTTTAAAGATCTAGAACTTATGAATATTGGAGGACTGCTTGCTGGGTGGTAAGTGAAGTGATAGACATGGAGAGTTGATTACTCCCTGCTTCATTCAGTCTCTTCTGTTTCTAAATTAATATACTTAACTACAAACGATGAGGAGGGTTGAGAGAAAGATAAGTCTGAAGAGGGAAAAACAAGTGGATTTCCATTAAACCTGTTGATCTTTCTTTCTATGTTGATCTTTCTTTCTATGTACTTATTTCTTTATTTGTCATTAAATAAAAAGAAATGTATAGGAAGAAAATTTATCCCATGTCCTTCATCTTATGTTATAATGTACAAAATATTAAGTAGATTATGAAATGTTAATGCTGTGTTGATTTTCTATACCACGGTTGGCAAACTTTTTTTCCGTAAGGGCCAGATAGTAAATATTTTAGGCTTTGCAGACCATATGGTTGCTGTCATATCTTCTTCTCCTTCTTCCCCCTCCTCTTCTTTCTTCTTCTTGTTTTATAATCCTTTAAAATGTAAAATACATTGTTAACTCATGGCAGGGTGGTGATTGGGGATCAGATTTGGCGTGCATCCCCCCTTTGATCTATATAATAATCCAACTCAATTCACAAAAGTAAAAATCAGACCAAAGCTGTCGTATGAAATTGTTATAAACACAGTGAAAACAAAACGTTAACCTCTAAAAATATTGGAGACTTTATTATTTTAATTATATCCTAGGAAAAATTAAAATGTGCATTCATATAGCAACAGAAAAAATAAGACCAGATATACAAATATTTCATAGTTTCTTATGCCCTCTGGGTGAGGGTTATAGAAACTGATTGGACTTCTAAATTTATGGCCAGGATTTCTAAATTTTGAGTTAGATTACAGGTGAGAGAAAAATATAGATTTTGCACATTATTATGGGAAAGAAGGATGATGGGTAGTCTCCCAGAGTATCTAGGGAATGTGTTTGGTGGATTTATTTTTTATACTAGCAATGTACCATCAAGTCTGTGCATGCAGATTGCATGAGCACTTGTACTCAGAAGGGTTGCTGCCATTTGTGTACAGGTAAGTCTGCTCTCTAGAAAATGAAGTATTTACTGATTTTCATGGTGTAAATACTCCCACCATGGCCCATTGCAAGCTATCAATGGTTTAACAATCATCTGACAAAATTCATGAGTATTTAGTAATCACCTCTTCAAGCTGGTAGGAGCTGACTCCAGCATAACACTGGTTGTCACCTACCCAAGAGAGTGTTAGCTGTGTCTTAGAATATTTTCCTTGAAAGCTGTCTGTTCCTTACTGTGTCAGATTGACTTGTGTTTGCTTAATCGATATTTTAACAATATAGAAAACTCTGAGCATTGTTAAATTATGAAAAACATGTTCTATGTCAAAGGTTGGTAAACTATAGCCTGTGGGTCAAATCTGGCTCATGCTCTATTTTTGTATAGCCTGTCAGCTTAGAATGATTTTTACATTTTTAAAGGGTTGTAAAAAAAATGAGGAGGAGGAGGACACCATGTAACAGAGACAATATGTAGTTTGCAAAGCCAAACCAAGTGGCCCTTTACAGGAAAAATACGCTGACCCTGATCTATTTTATCATCACCTGAATTGAAAAATACAGTATATTTCAATCGTCTGTAAAAGGCATACAGTTGTTAAATAGAAATCCAAAGACAATATCATTATCTGAAAATGAGAGGTAGAAATACATCATAATTAATAGTTTGAACAATACAAATAACTCAAGAAGTTGACCCAAGTTAGATTATGTGTTTTTTCTTAGAAATGCTTGCCATTTTAATCCCCAAGAATACAAATTTTTAAATTTTGCCATTATTGGCAAAAGGTGTGGAGCAACTGGAACTGTCATTCACAGTAGTTTCTTGTCAAGTTAACCATACCTTTATATGTGACCCAGCAAGTCCACTCCTAGGTACATTCCCAAGAGAACTGAGAACACATGTACACAAAAAGACTTGTATAAGAATGTTTGTAACAGCTTAATTCATAAGAACCCTGAACTGGAAGCAACCCAAATGTGTATCAACATGTGAATGAGTAAACAAATTGCTGTATATTCGTACAGTGGAATACAGCTTAGCAATGAAAAGGCTGAATTACCGTTACATGCAACAACATGGATGGATTTAAAAAACTTACACTGAGTGAAAGAGGCCAGATTCAAAAGACTACGTACTGTATGATTCCATTTTCTGTAAAGAACCAAAAAGTTAATACTTTAGTCTTTGTGGGCCATCTGGTTTCTGTTGCATTTTCTTAACTCTACCATTGTAACATAAAAGCAGTCATAGACAGTATGTAAACAAATGAGCATGGCTGAATTACTATAAAACTTTGTTTTTGGACACTGAAATTTTAATCTCATCAACATTTCCTGTATAATGAAACATTATTATTCTTTTGTTTTGTTTTTGCTTTTCCCAATCATTTCAACATGACAAAACATTTTTAGCTTGTATGCCTTACAAAAAAGAGTAGAGGAACAGATTTGGCCTGTGGACCATAGTCTGCAAACACTATTTTCTAGACCAAACTCTACTAATATAAATGTCAGAAAGCAGATAAGTAGTTGTCTGGGGCCAGGAATGGGGTAGGGTTGACTGCAAAGGGGCAGAAGGGTATTTTGGGGGGTGATGGAAATGTTTGATGTCTTGATTGGAGTGGTGGTTACATAGGAGTGTGTATTTGTTAAAAGTCACCAACGGTATGCTTAAAATAGAACATTTTATTATTTGTTAATTATACTTCAATAAAGTTGATTTTCCAAAAAAGTAGAGAGAAAGTAAAAAAAAAAAAATAGATGAAATAGAAATAGATGTATTATTTTACCGTTATTCTTCCAAAAGACTTTCATTAGCTTAAAGGCTATTTTACACAATATTGAGTCTAACTTAGGAGGGTAACAGAATTTTCTCAGGTGACTGGAGATCAGCCAGTTTTTACATGGCAACATTTTGGGGTGGGAAGACTTGAAGGCCAAGAACAACTGGTCAGTTGAATCTGTAGTTCCATGGTCCAACTGTTCCAGTAAGATATATCAAATACAGAACCTTTTAAAAATTAATTTGATTCAGAGCTGTTGATTTTATCATCATCAAGATATACTGTACAATCATTGAAGTATGCTAAGAAATTAAGCAATCCATATTGACATGAAGGATGAAGGAAAGTCACATAATAATAATATCAGTAATGAAGCCTGACATCGATTTAATTCGAATACTAGTACTATGCTAAATGCTTTCCCTGCGTTATCTAATGAAATCCTCAGAATAGCCTAAGGTTGATGGCTTTATTATTCTAATTTTCACGTGAAAAAAGTGAGGCTTAGATTAAACAGCTTGCTTAGAATCACACAATTAGACAGGGGCCAAGCCAGGACTGAATCCAGGTTCACTAACCGTGGAATCTTCAGCTTGATAAGACAGAAAAAAAGATTTTCTTTCCCAGAAGATTTGAGTAGGAAAAAAAAAAGAAATTCTGGTTGTAAATCCTTTGGGGATTTAAGGATATGGGACTATAAATACTTTAATTTTCTAAGCCCCATACCGAAGTCCCTGGCCCTTACTAAGTACGCAGAAATGTTTGTGGAGTGAATAAATTCATTAAAAATCGTTCCCAGAATGTTTTGGCCTTAATTCCTCAGCTGCTTTTTTTTTTTTCAAAATTTTAAAATTCATTTTTCTTGAGGTGAAATTCACATAACATAAAATTAACCATATTTAAAGTATACAATTGAGTGGCATTTAGTACATTCACAGTGTTGTGGACCATCACCTCCATCTAGTTTTCCTTACCTAATTTAAAAAACAGTCTAAACTGTAACTTCTCTGCATTACTTTTATGTCTTAAAACTCAGGAAAAAAATATAGACCTGACAAATTTGTGTGTGTGTGTGTGTGTGTGTGAGGAAGATCAGCCCTGAGGTAACATCTGATGCCAATCCTCCTCCTTTTTGCTGAGGAAGATTGGCCCTGGGCTAACATCTGTGCCCATCTTCCTCCACTTTATATGGGACGCCGCCACAGCATGGCTTGAGAAGTGGTGTGTCGGTGCTGGCCCGGGATCCGAACCTGCGAACCTCAGGCCGCTGAAGTGGAGCACGCGTACCCAACTGCCACGCCACCGGGCCGGCCCCAAGAAATATTTTTGGTCATAACTGCTACCTTATCTTTAGCAGTGTAAAAGCTCTTTACACGTTTGAAGCTTACAAGTCTGGGTACCACCAACATACTCTCCTAGCCATTGAATGAAGAACACATTTGCAAGTCAAGACAATCTTTTTCAAGACCAGGCATTTGCTGGTTATGCAAGATACATTGCTGATGTTAGTCCAGTTGCTTTTACACTCCTTCAGGATGTCATTCCACTTTGATCACATGCAGTATTTACTGACTTTCTGGGAAATGAGTAAGAGTGTTTCATTCAACCATAGGCATGTCCGGGGCTGAGCTACAACTCTTAGAGTTCTCTTCACTGTCCTTAAATAGAGATAGGAAAACCTTGATTTGAAAGTGGTTGCATGCTGTCAGGTGCTGTGGAAGTTGGAAATTGTAGACACCTGGGCTGTTATATTACTCATGGGCTTGTTTTATGGCCATGATTGATGCCAGATGAAAGTTGCTTGGGCAGGCTGGAGCGCTTACCCAGGTGAGAGTTTATAATGGCATTCTGATAAGGAGAGAGACATTGGGCAAATCACCACCAGGCTCTGAAAGTTCACCAGAGATTATCAACAGCCGACATCTCTTTACTTCCTTAACCTTATGATAACTTATCAAGTTGCCAAATGTGCACACACCACGGATGAGGGAAAGAAAATTGTGCTGCGTATCTTCTTTTCTCAGATGTCTGTGGCATTCTGTTTCTTCATAATTGATGTTTGTGTTTTTCCTAGAGTAAGATACATCTGTTTCTATCAAAGTGATTTCTCATGATATTTTTTGGAACCTACTGAGGGAGAAAAGAAAAGAAAGAAAAAAAGAAAAGAAGTGGTCTTTTACCCTGTCAACTGTCTTCCTCCCAGACTGTGCACCTGTTCCTTTTAAGTTCCTTTCAGGAGTGACTAAGAAAATGATTTTATTATACTGTGACCTTTAGTCTAAATTCTCCTTTATGAAGCAGTGGCATTAGATAGTGAGACCGCAAGTATTGCAAGCACTGCCAATACGGTTAAAATGCACATCTGGGGACAATGGCTATATTTATGGTGGAAGAAATAACACCCCGAGCAAAGTGATTAATCTCTAAATTGTTAAAAATGTTTAGAAAAGCCTATGACATGATTAGAATACAGCAAGAAAAGGTCATTTAAATGTGATGTTTGCTAAACTCTGATTAGTTTGTTTTTTCCTGGTGTCACTCTGTTCTGGTTTTACAAATCAGATATGCAATTCAAACAAAATTATTAACTACATAAGCAGATGAGTGGTCCAATTTCATTTTTATAGTGTGACTCAGCAGCTGTACTCCATTTAAAGCCAGTTAAGCATTCTAATAATTCACTCTAATTAACCATTGCTTTCTGATAATGGGTCCTTTTGGTGTAATCCACGAAGGAAAGCTTTGAAGTTGGTTCAAGTTACCAGCAGGAATCATGATAACAGGGTTTGATGGTGCTTAGAAGTTTCGGTCCCCAGAGACCCCCAGATAGTCATCTTTTCATTATTCATACACTTACTGTCCCCTTGACATTTTCCTGAAAAACTTTTAATCTCAGATGGTTTTCTCTATTTGCCTAATGTTTTCTTCTGCTACCCAGAGAGCACCATTTTATGAAATGACAACAGAATGAGGACAGTTAATGAGGTGTACACACAGAAAAGCATTTCAAGCTAAGATAGAAGTGACTTTTTTATATTCACCCATTTTTAGAATATCCACGTGACTTTCCTCACTTTATACAAATAATCAAGAAGTGTGTACATTAACTGGAGAAAAGATTACTTTTACTGACCTGCTATTTGCTTGCTGCTTCAACTTCAACTCTATTTAGTCTAAATAGACGTGATTCAGAGAAATGTTTCTAAAAAACAAAAATTAGTGAAGATCTGGAAAGTCGAAATAGTTTTAAGATTGTGTGATGTTCTAACCGGACTTGACTTCAAGCATCCTGATGGAAAGGCCATTTATTTTTTCAGGGCTTTGCTTGTCATTTCCTAGTCAACTTTTCAGCAAGGCCACCCACTTTCAGTCCTTTTAAAGTCCTAAAGATATGCATTCTAACCATGGAAACCACAGGCTCTAATAATATTTAATTGTTATCCCCTTGTGTTGTAATTCTATACCAATGAGGGGGTGGAAAAGCGGTAACTGTTATCACCAACTGTAGCATTTCCCAACATCTTTGAGCAGACAGAAATAACCTCCTTCAAAAGCCTACAGGGACACTTTGATGTAGCAACATATTGGTCTCTGGAAGTCACTCATCGCTGGAAGGATGGTTAATGACTTTCTTCAGACATTTGTTTCTTCCTGTTTCTGTCATTCCTTAAATACCGACCTTTTGTCACCAGCTTTTAGTCCTTATTCTGCAGGGTTGAATACCTGTAATAGAGGTCCCAGGGGGAGCAGAATCATATAATATCTGAAAACTCTTACATGGCTGAGTATACTGGTAGGGTTCATGAAGCTCCCCTGCACTCAGGGTTCTATTTGGTTGAATTGTTAAGAGACCACATGGGAAAGAACTCACTGAGGAAAGAAAGAGTTAGAGCACGTATCTGACATAAAGACACAGGTCGAGTATGAGGATGTGTAGTTGGTACATGTGTATGTATTTTGGTATTAGGAAGAGGAAAAAAATTACCTACCTTATCGATGTGTAAGTTACATAAAATAAATTGCACTTTTTTTTTCTTTTGATGAGGAAGATTGGCCCTGAGCTAACATCTGTGCCCATCTTCCTCTATTTTGTATATGGGACACTGCCACAGCATGGCTTGATGAGTGGTGTGTAGGTCTGCACCCGGGATTTGAACCCGCAAACCCCAGACCACCAAAGCAGAGTTTGTAAACTTAACCACTAAACCACCAGGCCAGCCCCAACTGCACTCATTTTTTTTTTTTTAATTTTATTTATTTATTTTTTTCCCCCAAAGCCCCAGTAGATAGTTGTATGTCACAGCTGCACATCCTTCTAGTTGCTGTATGTGGGATGCGGCCTCAGCATGGCCAGAGAAGCGGTGCGTCGGTGCGTGCCCGGGATGCGAACCCGGGCCGCCAGCAGTGGAGCGCGCGCACTTAACTGCTAAGCCACGGGGCCGGCCCCTGTACTCATTTTTAAGTGTACACTTTGATAAGTTTTGAGAAATGTGTCTATTCATGTAATCACCTAGACAACCAAGAGATAGAACAATTCTATTACCCTTGAAGATTGTGTCCCTTTCCAGACAATTCCTCCATAACCTTGGGCCACAAGCAGACACGGATCAGATTTGTCTTTTCTAGAGTTTCATGTAATTAAAATCTCAGAGTGTGTACTGTTTGGGGCAAAGCTTTTACCACTCAGCTAATCTTTTTAAGATTCATCCATGTTGTTGTGTGCCTCTAGTCTATTCCTTTTGATTGCTGATTAGTATTTCTTAGCATGGATATACTACAATTTGTTTATCCAGTCACCTTTTGATGGACACCTGGGGTGTTTCCGATATGAGGCTATGACTGGTAAAGCTGCTATGCACATTCATTTAAAAGTCTTTTTGTAGATACATGTTTACAGTTATTTTGGTTAAATATCTAGTAGTGGATGGCCATGTCCCATCGTATATGTATTTTTAGCTTTATAAGTAACCGAGAAGCTATTTCCAAAGTAGTCGTACTATTTTGCATTCCCACCAGCGGTATGTGAGAGTAGCGGTTATTTCACATGCTTGCCAACTCTTGGTATTGAGATTCTTTTTAATTTTAGCCATTCCAGTATGTAATGGTATCAATTTGTAGTTTTAACTTTCATTACCTTGATGAGTAATGATGCTGAGCCTATTTTTATGCATTTATTGGCTATTTGTATTTCTTCTTTTGTGAAGCGTCCGATAGTGTTTATAATAGTGTTTGCCAATTTTTATAGAGCTATTTGGTCTATTATTGAGTTTGTTGAGTGCTTCGTATTCTAGGTATAGTTCCTATGTCAGATATATGCGTTGCAAATATTTTCTTCCAGTCTGTTTTCTGTTTCATTCTCTTATTAGTATCTTTCAAAGAGTTATGTTCTTTGTGACTTAGCCAAGAAGTCCTAACCTACTTAAGCTTGTAAAGATTTCTCCTATGTTTTCTCCTGGAGGTTTTATATTTTGAATTTTTATTTTTAGTTCTATGATGCATTTCAAGTTAATATTTACACAGTGGCAGGTAAGAATCAAGGTTCATTTTTCCATATGGATAAATACTTGTTCCGACACCATTTACGTAAAAGACTATCCCTTCTCCTATTGAATTGCTGTTCCAGGTTATTTGCATACCCATATAAATTTTAGAATCAGCTTGTCAGTTTCTAAAACGTAGCCTGCTGTTATTTTGATTAGGATCGTGTTAAGTTTATATATAAAATTATAGACATCTTAACAATATTGAGTCTTCCAATCTATAACCATGTTATAGTTCTCCATTTATTTAGATTATTTTGTAGTTTCTCTATGCAGTGTTTTGTAGTTTTCAGTGTATAGGCCTTGGACATATATTGTGAAATTTATACATAGATATTTTATTGCAATTGTAATGCTATTTTTTATTTCAATCTTGATTGTTTATTGCTGGTATATAGGAAAATGGCTCATATTTATATGTTAATCTTTTTACCCATTACCTTGATAAACTTACCTGGTTGCTTTTAGCTTGTTTTGTAAATTATTTGGAATATTCTAGATAGACGATGATGTCATTTCTGAATAAAGGTAGTCTTATTTCTTTCCAATATGTATGCCTTTTGTTTCTTTTTCTTGTCTTATTGAATTAGCTAGGATCTCCATCAAATTTTTAGTAGAAATGGTGAGAGTAGATATTGTTGCCTTGTTCCCAGTATCGGGGGAAAGTGTTGCCTCTTTGACTATTAACTATAGTCATGCGTTGCTTAACAACAGGGATACATTCTGAGAAATGCATCCTTAAGTGATTTTGTTATTGTGTCAACATCATAGAGTGTACTTGAACAAACCTGGATTTTACAGCCCCCTACACTCCTAGGTACTAATCTTATGGGACCGCCATTGTATATGCAGTCTGTCGTTGACTGAAATGTTGTTATGTGGCACATGACTGTATAATGTTAATATACTGTAAGATTGTTTTTTCATCAAATCTCTACAACTGGTTGGAGAAATTTCCTTCAATTCCTAATTTCTGTAAGTTTGCATCATGAATAGGTATTAAGTTTTGTCAATTTCATTTTCTGCATTTATTGCGATGGTCATATGGTATTTCTCCTTTATTCTGTTAATATGGTGAACTTGAAAGACTAATTTTTTGGATGTTAAACCAAACTTCTGAATTTTTCATACATTTCCTGGAGTGTTCTGAACTAACACAGAGCTATTTGGGAAAGGGAAGTGCTACTTTTCCAGAAATTCTGTAGGTAGTGTCTTAAACATAGAATACTATTAACATACCTTGTACCCATATGCTGATGTGTCCTTGGAAAATATGGAAGACCCATTTGCTATGAAAGTGTCTCCAGATGCTCTCTGAAGGGAAAAGAATATGCAGCAGAACCTTAGACATGCCCACCACCAAGATTCTTTTGAAAGGAGAATTTCTTTTTCCTTCGTGTTAGTTTCCTATTGCTGCTATAAGAAATTACTATTACCTTAGGGGCTTAGAACAACACAAATATATTATCTTAGTTATCTGGAAGTCAGAAGTCCTAAAATGAAGGTGTTAGTAGGACGACATTCCTCCCAAAGGTTCTAGGAAGAATTCATTTCCCTGTCTTTTTCAGCTTCTAGAGGCCTTCTCCATTCCTTGCTTCGTGGTCCCTTTCTCACATTACTTCCACCTCTGCTTCCATCATCACATCTTCCACTCTGACCCTGACTCTCTTATTATCAGAGCTGTTATGATTGAAGATAATCTCCCCATATCAAGATCCTTAATCCCATCTGCAAAGACCTTTTTGCCAAGTAAGCTACTATATTCACAGGTTCTGGGGATTAAGCCATGAACATCTTTGGGCGGTGTTATTCTTCCTACCACACATTCTGACATCTTTTCACAGGAAACTTTATATGCTTTCTATATTTTGGGAATTAGCGTTTGAAGGGTATACCTTTCTTTGGAAATCAAGTCATCTATGGCCCTTACATGGCACATTATGAGATGTCAGCCTGGGCTTCAGTGCTCTTAGATAAGATACTAGTCTTTACAAGTTATATCCTCAGTAACGTGGAGAATATCTCTTTGCCTGTTGAAACTATCCTAATCATGTATCACTCTTGTGTGTATCCCAACATAAGCCATAAACCTGTGGGTACATACTACATCATAACAACATTCACAACAATACAACTCTCTCCTAAAATATCTAGAATGAATTTTATCCCTCCCTTCCCTGATGCTTACCAATTACAAAAAAAATCTGTGGTTAGGGTGAAAAATCTTACATTTTCCTCTGTTTTTGGCCTAGATCGTGGGGTGTGGTAGGCACCTGGTTTTAATGATTATTTTTATGGTATTTTAAGCCATCGGCTTAGATTGCTTCTCACCCGTGCCAGTTCTTACTTGTCTTTTATATCTTACAAGCCTTGTTCTTCAAACCCCACTGGGCAGAGACAGAGCTTTCCTCTGTGAGCTGTGCAGTGCCAAGCAAATCATTGGCCTTCAGTAAATAATAACAGCATTTGGGGCTATGACAGGAGATGGAAACTGGAACTTTTCTGACCCTCAGTTCTCCAATATTCTCAAGCCCACTCATTTTGGCATATACTTTGGAAACTGGAAGATCTCTGAGGGGGTATTCATCACTTTTATAATGACATCAATAACTGTAAGTTTGTGGGTACATATACCCACTCTGGTTATAGCTTAGGTACATTAAAAAGAAAAAAAAAACTTATTGAACCTCTACTGTGTGCAAATCACGTGTTTGAGCATCCTGGGGTGAAAGAGGATAATAGATATGGTCCTGACTTCCAAGGAACATACATAAAATGTTGCTGCAGGCCTGTTGTGTATATAGAGGTCAGGTGCACATTTGTGCAGATACCAGCTTTTTAAATTAAGTTGATAATTTGATTCATTTTCATATGAAAGAATACTTTAGAAACATAATTTCAGCTAAAGAACTTTCTTTTTAGCATTTGGGACACTTCTTAAAATAAACAGGTAATATAGAGGCTGCTAAAATTCTTTTTTTTTTTTTTTAAAGATTTTATTTATTTATTTATTTTCCCCCCAAAGCCCCAGTAGATAGTCGTATGTCATAGCTGCACATCCTTCTAGTTGCTGTATGTGGGACGCGGCCTCAGCATGGCCGGAGAAGCGGTGCGTTGGTGCGCGCCCGGGATCCGAACCCGGGCCGCCAGCAGCGGAGCGTGCGCACTTAACCGCTAAGCCACGGGGCCGGCCCAGAGGCTGCTAAAATTCTTAAAACCACTTGTCCGTCCATCATGTTTCCTCTCTTGAGCGTCTATGACATCAAAATGAATGAATGATATTTATATTCCAGAATTATTGGCACTACTAGTATTTGCTTATCACAGATTTGGGAGAGTAGAGACAATATGGGGGAAATTTTCATTCATTTTATGTATATGTGCGTGTGTGTGTGTGTTTGTGTTTATAGATAAGTTCTCTTCAGAACTTTCTGAGCAATAAGAATGCCCTAGATGGTGATGACAAATATATGAGTATGGGAGTGGCTGTTTATAAAAGTTTTATACTGACTTCTTTTTAACTCGCTTTACTTGGTTAGTAGCAAAAGGTGACCTGATATCTAAGTAAGTATCCTTAGTTACTGCTGGAGACTCCTAGGCCACATTTGACGAAGTCTCACTTATTTGGGGATAAAGATTATTTGAAAGTTTAATGAAGAATCCTGCTTTCTTTCCTCTCCACGCTTCCCTGGGGTCTGAGGCCTAAACCACACTCCCCACCCTCACACCAAAATCCCCTTAATAATCCAGGTAAAAGTTTGTTTGTGAGACCTCATTTATTTCCAGTGACTTTGATGTAGGTTTAACAACTGATTCAGAAATTGTTTTGGTTAATGAAATTTGACTCTCTGGAAAGTCCCACTCCTCCCTTCCTCTTTAAAACATGTCCATAATGGTGGTGACAATATACTGTGGCAATTAAAAAAATCATCCTATATCAAGCTTTATCAAGCTACTCTCACTCTTAACAATGTCTGAGGAATACTGCTTTGATGTCTCGCCCTCACTGTAGGCATCCTGCCCAATGAAGCACACCATGAGAGTAATATCTTTAAATGATGTTTTTCTTTATTGTTAAAATATTTGAAAAAATCTCTCTTATACATTTATTGCTTAATATTATAACTACTTTTCCTTTTAAATTCCCATCCATTCTTTATCTTTGAATATCTGTGTTAGTTGAAAAGATAAAAGAATGGATGACTGAACTCAATAGGGATATGACAACTTTCTTTTATCATTACTATTTCTTTTTCCTTCCCACACAACTAAATAAGGGTTCCTGATAGGAATTACTGTTTGATTAGTTGAATTTTGTCTACTTAATCCTTGTGTTTCCATTCACTTTTGGTGACGAGGTATTTATCATTATTACTTCTCCTTTTTATACTTCTCTTTTCTTTCCTTTTCCTCCTCTTCCTCCATTTCCTGCCTCTCCATCTTTTCCTCCTCCTCCTCCTCCTTTTCTCCTCCTCCATTTCTTCCTTGTGTTCCAGACACTGCCAAGTATTTCCATGAACTATTTTCTATAACCTTTATCAAAACCCTATTATGAAAGTACTACTCTGACTCCATTTTAGAGATGAAAAAACTGATGCTTTAAAAAGGCCAGGAACTTGCCCAAGATCAAAAGCTAGGATTGGCTTTTGGTCAAAGTGAACTCAGGTCACTATTTTGTTAGTCTCTAAATTCCTATTTATTCCATTCATTTATTCATTATTTTAGTCATTCTTTCATTCCACAAATATATATTATACGTATTTAATACCTAATTATTTTTTAGGTACTATGCTTGGTGCTTAGTTAGTATAGGAATAAAGTATAATATCTATGCTCAGGAAAGTTTGTATGGGGGGTGTGTGTGTGTGTATGTGTAATGGTGTGCCAAATAAACAAATAACCACAGTATCACATTTACAGTGTGATTGGTGATATGGTAGAAATAGTTACAAAGTATCACTTAAGTACTAATGAAATTTCCTCTGGGGAATCAAATAAGGATACACAGAGAAAGTAACATTTGCCCTGTATCTTGGAGGATAAATTCAAGTTCACAAGTAGAAAAGATAGGAAGAGCTTTCCGAGTTATAGAAAAATGTCTCTTTAGGGCATAGGAAGACATTCAGGTTAGCAGGAACACAAGGTACCTTGTGGGATTATGGGATGTCTTAGTCCATTTGGGCTGCTATGACAAAACACCTTAGACTGAGTGGCTTAAACAACAAAAGTTTATCTCTAACAGTTCTGAAGGCTGGGAAGTCCAAGATCAAGGTGCTGGCAGATCCAGTGTCTGATGAGGACCAGCTTCCTGGTTCGTAGATTCCTGTCTCCTTGCTATGTCCTCACAAGGCTAAAGGGCTGTGGGTGCTCTCTGGGGCACTCATCCCATCCATGAGGGCCCCACCTTCATGACTTAATTACTTTCCAAAGCCCCCAACTCCTAATACCATCACATTGGGGTTTAGGATTCCAACACACGAATTTTGAGGGGTCACAAACATTCAGTTCATAAGATGGGAAAATGATGATAGAAAGAGTTAAGGGTAGGATGTGAAAGACAACATTCTGTCCAGGGGGCAAGAGAGTTTTAAAGTCTCCTGATTTTTTTTTTTTAAAGGAAGGAAGTGTGTCAGTGAAATATTTTTAAAAGCCAACTTTATTTACACATCTAGTCAACAATCATTTATGATGCACTTATTATTGCAGGGATTTTGGAAAACAATAGATAAGCAGATTCTAAATGTGAGTCCAATATTCAGGAAATGTACTCTTTTGTAGAGAAAATAATACATGTGAAAAAAAAACTAGGAAATAACGTGTAAGATGATATAATATAAATTTTATGTGCATGTGCTGCAGAGACATGGGGCAATGGAGAGATGCATGACAGGGGAGAAAGAGGAAAGAAGAAAGAACCACAAAGGTATTGGTTTCCATTTCACTAAAAATTTGGTTCCTCTGAGAATAAAACTAAACACAGAGTTAGTAATTAGGAAAGAAATATTTGTACCCGAGTAAAGAAGAATCATGCTTAGAAAAAGTTTATCCATACTCTGAGGATAAATATGACCTATATTCTTTATTCCATCATTACTTGAGATTCCTGGATAGAATTGACCCACTGCCATTCTCCCTTGAGACAATTGAAGTCTCATTTAAAAAGACCAGCAAAGATTTATGTTTCACATTTCCAGTCCTCAGACAACACACAGCGGCCAACAGGGATCCCATAAATGACGAAGAGAAAGATAGAATGTTGTTAGACTGAGCCGAGCCTTCTACTGACGATTGGTGTACTTCACTTGGAAAAGCCTCATAAATGTTATCCTGCTGGTACAGTCTTTAAACATAAATATCACAAAATCCTTGACTGTTTTTTTTTTGTTGTTTGGTCTATTGTAATAGTCCAGGTCTTTGGCTCTATCCCTTGACATCCGCTTCTGTAAAAATAACTCAGTTTTACTACTAAACCAAAAGTTCTTTATATAGCCCCAAAGTGTACCAATGCTGTGCTTACTTATGCAGAAAAGTTACTCCAAAGCTGGAGAGACTTTGATCTTGTGTTTTCAAAAATCCAGGATCAGTGAAATGGTTTGTAAAAGGCTTCTCAGATCAGGTGTGAACAGGCAAGAACATGGAGAGAAAGCAATTGTAAATACTCACTTTTTGCTTCTCTATTTATTTATTTTTTTTAATGAGGGACAGTTCAAAGAATGAGCAGTTCTATTATGGATAGGTTACAGAAATATTGAGCATTTTCTCCTCATTTCTGCTTGTATTTTTAGAAGGAAAATTTAAAAAACATTCCAGAAAATGAGGATAAATGACATGGGTGTAAGCTGGTGTGTCCTTAATAATTGAAGCATTTTGAAACTTAGGTAAAATGGCAGTGCCTAGGGATGGTTGTGTTATGTCCATATGGAAGCAAATAGGTGAAGTTGATAATCTCAAGCAACATCACTGCTGAAGCACTAGACTTTACTTTTTCCAGTCTTCTTCGCACATGGGACTTGATGTCAAACTCAACTTAGGTTATAACCTCCTAGGGGGCAATGGTTCCTGCAAGCTAGCTTGTTAGCCCAATGCTTACTATGCTGCCCTAAAGTTTTGAACATTATTAAATGTATATTTCAGAACAATGGTGATCATGGAAATATTACCTGTTTGGAATGGAATAGAATAACCTAGAAAGAACCAGAATGGAAGTAACTCTACTTTTTAGTAACAATATTTTTCTTCTTACTTCCAAAAGAAATGGTACCTCCTCAATTTTAAAAGAACAAAAAAGAGATATTGACTAACATAATGTATCCCAGATTTCATTTTGGATCTTAATGAAAGCATGTTGATTCAAGTTTCTTTGCAATGTAGTGTTACTTTTATCCACGACTGTGACAGATGGTGGTGGCACACCACTCTGAACTATGGAAACTCATAGGCGGTTATAATCTAATGGCCTCTGTAAAAATACTCAGTAGATAAGCAGACTAATAGAGTGGACCTTGAAACTGGAGGGCCTGCCGGAGTGGCCTCATGTAGTTTATATTTTCTCTCAACCTCTGTTTCTAATTCTTCAACTTGGACATCATAGTTTCTGACTTCTCATTCCGTGAAAGCATGCTCTGAGGAACTGGACTAATTCTCCAAATGTAGATGTTTATGGTACACTAACATAAGCTATTATCGTCCTCACCCAAGGGTTTTTTGCTTGAAAATTGTGTGGAACTGAAGCTTCAGATTTTCAGTAGCTACTGACAAATGTTAAGGAGATATATTAGACAATTCCCTCAGCTACTCAGACAGCCTCTAATGTACATGTCAGAATACAAAGAAAAAATTGTTTCTGCAGCAAATTCATTTTTCTGGAAGTGGTCAAATCAGTGGTCCTCGGAGCCTTTAGTAAAGCAATAATAATAGGTCAGGCAGCCAGTCACTGCAGGGGACTGTGGAGGGTAGATGAAGAGTTTTAAAAAATTACACACACACACACACACACAGTATTTTGGGATGTGATTCAGGTAAGGGACTGACGGTAATAATCTGTAGGTATATAAGGAATAGAGAAGAACGCCTGGGTCCAGGTGTTCCGGTATGTGTGCAAGAGTGGGGCGGGATCCTTCTGATTAATTTAACGTGTTTAGCTTGATTCCTTAGTTTCAATAATTATCTTTGATAATTAGAAAACAAACAAAAAACAACTCATTTTTGCTTCTATCTAGATAAGTGAAAAAATCCATCATTTGCCTTTGAGCAAAGTACTTATTCCCCTACCTCTCAAGTCTTGGCTTCATTTGGCATTTTCTGACCTTAGTGAACTCGTCTACCTTCTTCATTAGCTGAACATAGGCAAGAAGCTTCAGAAGAACTCAATTGGTCACCTCCTAGGACACTATTTCTATTCATACATGATCAGTGGGGGTTTAAGAATATGCCAGTAGTTAATATTAGTAATAAGGACTTGAATCAATATTATGTTGGACTTTTTTCCTTATTATTTTTTTCTTCTGGTATTTCATTGTTTATGTGCTATTTCTCTAGGAGGACTTGTAGTTCTACAAAGGCAGGAATCCAATCTTTATTTTCTTTGCTCTAATATAGTCAAGGCTCAAAACTGATAAGTTCTGGAATGATTTTGAGGAGGAAAAAAGTTAATGAATTAATGTCATTAAGGCTTTTAAAGCTTTGAAAATATCACAAGGGAATTTACTGAATATATCACTTTGTTCCAAATAATTCATAAGGTAACAGTAGGAGATTTAAAGTGAAATATTTAAAAAATATGAGAAAGCAAACATAAAGAGTATAGACCAGGAAGAGGTTTGTTGATTGATTGAAAAGGAAGGAAGAAAGAAAGTCCAAGCAAAAGACTAAATAAAATGGAATTGGATATCATCCATGGTTCTATTTCCTGAATTGCTTTAGGAGATACTTTTGTGGTATATAGTGTTTACACCCATCTTCTTTTCTGACTGTTCTCTCTAGAATGGCTTCTATGCACAGTCAGAATTTATATTTTGGGCGAGGATAATAGTGAAGGATCTGACTTAGTCAATTTTTATGAAGTGGAATGAGGTCATTAAGGCTGCTCACATTTATTCCAGTTCTTCTCTTTTTTTGGCATATGGTAAGATTGCACATCCTCACTCTTTCTGAATTTAAGCCACAAAATAGGAGTGAATGTGATGTGTATCACTTCCAGGCAGAAGCTTTAAGAGCTAGGGCATGGTATGCCATATTTCTTTCCCCTGCCCGGGTGGTCCTAGAAGTACGTGTTGAGATGGAGCCTCCTTCAACCTACATCTCTGTTTAACTTTGATGTGCATATTCTCCTTCCAGTCATTTCTCTACACAATACGTAGGATGAGCAAAAAATAGATTTGCATTGTGTTCACCCACTGAGTGTTAGAGTTGTTTATTATTGCAAAATAACCTAGCTTATCCTGACTGACACAGGGTGTTACATATGTAATTCCCTGAACTTCAGCCCCACTAATATGTAAGAAGTTGGTCATTATACTCATATTTGGGACAGTTCTGAATTTTTGATTCTTCTGATGGAAAAATACAATTTATATATCTGGCTGAGAAGCTGAGGGAAAGTGTGGAAGTCTTTTCCTTGACTGAGTACAAAAGAACACAAGCGACTCCTTTAAATAGCACACACCTGCTTGCTTTGAATCTTCATTCATCTTTGCCTTTGTCTCATTCATCCTCCTACTAGAGTTAGTCTGGAGAACAAAGACACCCTCCTGGACCACATTTAAAATAAGGATGGAGCAAGTATTTGAACTTAGAGCAGCTCAGTTACATTCAGTATCTTTGATCTCAAGACCACAGCATGACCCATACGGAGTGTTGCCAATGCCAGGAACAATTGGCTCTTTGGTTCCCTTGGGTAGGCTCTCAGCTATTGCTTTCTTGATTTCAACAACTTGGATAAGAAGATTATCCTCTGATATCTTGATCTGGAGTCCATGTATGAAAAAAATGTTCACTCTTTGGGAGCTTTTCACATGACTTGATTTTTCAAAAAGGATTTTTTTCTTTTCTTTTCTTTTTATTTTGTTTGTTTGCTTTTCTAGCATAACTATTTACTGAGATACTTTTATTCCTTGCCTTTAGAGATCAGAATATGATATATAAACAGCTGGGGGTGGGGGTGGGGGAAACAGAAAGCAGAGCACATTTCCATTTGATGTCATATTGCTTATAGACATACACAGGCCTAGGCTTTAATCTCTATAATTGACCATGGAAAATGATTAATATTTGTAATATTGTGAGTGGATAGAAAAGGAGTGTAAAGCACACTATATAAATCATGGAACCAATTAAGTACGTGTGTGTTGGTTGGGTTAGGGTAAAGTTACCAAGAGTAGGTGTTTTCATTATTTTTCTTTCCTCTTTTTGCAGAATTAAACAGTAGGAGTAGACAAGATTTAATCTCTTTGTTTCAATTTATATTCCTATTAAAATTGCTAGTGCTAAAGTTTCTCCCAAGTTAACCCTATGTTAATTTTTTGGGTGGACACATATTTTTCAAGACGAATAGGCAAAAGAATAGTTTGTTCAGGATGTGGTTCCCTTCTCAGTGAGATAATACAACAGAAGCACTTGACATGCAAATCAAGAATACATCTCTGCTATGTTCTTCTAACTGTTAATAATAGGCCAGCATTTGTCAGGTACCTTCTACACCAAAGCCCAGGGTTTGAGATTCTGTGAGACAATAGCAAAAATCAGAGCTTCTGCCATAAAAGAACTTATAATTTCATATGGGAGGTTGGGATTCTGAATCATGAGGGGAATAACCTTAGTTTGATTTTTAGTTCTCTTAGAAAGTTAAACGGAATCTGAATCTTCAGTTTTGCGTTTGAAAAAGATGGCAGCTAGTAATGTCTTTTCTATCTATTTCATATGTGCTCTGTAAACCATAAAATATTGTACAACTCAAAAAGTATATTTACAAACATATACAATTAATGTAGGGATGATGAGCAGAAAGTATTTTAAAAAGGGACTGTATTGAAGCAGTATGGTAAATTCAAAGGCTATCAGAATAATTCAGAAATGAGATGCGAAGATGCTATTTGGGGAACTGTGGAATAGGACTGGAAAGGAACAGGCAAATGTGGGAGACACGGTGATGATTCTATAATTCTGGAGGCGAGGTAGAGAAGTTAAAGAGTGAACTGTAATATTGAGTCTGAGTGACAAGTACTGTCTTACCATGATCAGTGACTTGGTTCAGGAGTAGGTGCTCCTGAGTTGGAGGTGGTGGTAATGACTTGAATGTTAGATATGTTGTGTTTAGGAAATGGAAACCTAGTCAGGTTGACTATATTTGTGATACAATGGAAAACACTGCACAAGGACTCAGCAGAGAAGTCCACATGAAATGTTGCTTTGGAGAATGAAGGAGATTTGGTGGAGGAATGCCTCAAGAATGTAATGTCTATATTTGCAGCATGTGATAAATTTATTAAAGGTATGTTAGAAATATTTTTTTTAAAACTGTAAGAGAACACAGTGAACAAGATGATACTCATAATTTAAAGCTTGGATGGTATGGATAATTTTTGGGGAAAAAACCCATAAGTTACACAACTGGACTTATCATAAAGTAAAGAAATGTATAAATTAATATTAAATTAGGAAATTAAATTAGCAACCCAAAATATTCACCACCACTATTCTTCCCCCAAACAAAACTGAGCTCAGACTGTTTTGTAGGCAAATTTTACCACATTTTAAGGAATGGTTATCTGTAACTTCTGTACCTTTTCCATGGACAATGGAAACACGAAAAGCCGTATATTTAAGAACTGTACGGCAAAGGCAAATCTGTTAATTTCAACTCAAGAACATAACAAGGATCCCTGTTAGCACTCCTTCTGTTCAATATTGAATTAGTGGTCCAAAGCAAAGCAATAATTTTAAAAAGAAAAAGGCATAAGGATTATAATAGCTCTTATTATCATTCAATATGATGGTCTGCTAGAAAAATCCCAGACTCAATAAACTGTGGGAATTTATAAAAATTCAGGAAGATTGCCAGGTTGCTCAACAAAAGGAAATCATTAGCATTTCTACACACCTGCAATAAACACTGAGAAAAAAAGATATATAATGTATTTAGGAATAAATGTAGCAAAATAAGTACTAACTAAAAGACAAAATATATCGTCTTTATGGATAGACTCAACAACGTACCAGAAGTGTGATTTTTCTCCAAATTCACTAATAAATTTGTTGCAATTTCAATTAAAATCCCAACACAATTTATTATGGAACTTGACACACACTTCCTAGTATTCACGTGAAACACCAAAGGGCCAAAAATAGCAAAGAGAATTTTGAAAAAGAATAACAAAATGGAAGCACACAACAGATATTAAGACATTCTAACATTATAATAGTTAAGGCTATTTGGTATTTGCACACGAGTAATAAACAAACCAGTAAAGCAGAATAGGGGGTCCAGAAAAAGATCCACACGTATATGGAAACTTGATGTGTCACAGAAGTAGCATTAAAGTTGGTTTGGGAATAAAATAAACTATTTAGTGAGTGTACTAGGTTTTTTGGTTATTGATCTGGGGAAAAACATGTATACTTCACACAATACAGGAATCACTTCTGGATAGATTAAACACATACATGTAAAAGAATTTTTTAAAAAAATCAGAAGATAATATCTATGATCTCAGGCCAGGATTTCTTAAACAAGAAAATAATAAACACAAACATAATTTTAAAAGATTGATAACTTTGGGGCTGGCCCGGTGGCATAGCGGTTAAGTTTGTGCACTTCACTTCGGTGGCCCGAGGTTCACAGTTTCGGATCCTGGGTGTGGACCGACGCACCGCTTGTCAAGCCATGCTGTGGCGGCATCCCATATAAAGTAGAGGCAGATGGGCACAGATGTTAGCCCAGGGCCAATCTTCAATCAGCACAAAGAGGAGGATTGGCAACAGTTGTTAGCTCAGAGCTAGTCTTCCTCATTAAAAAAAAAAAAAAAAGATTGATAACTTTGACTATTTTAAACATAAAACTTAATTTCAAGAGAAGATACCATTAACAAAATAAAAAGAAAATCCATACAGTTAGAAGTTATAAGGAGCAATGAATTAATATCCAGAACTATAAATAACTACAAATCAATAAGAAAATAGAAAATGACCGAATAGAAAAATGAGCATGTGAACAAAAATTCACTGAAAAAGAACCCAAAAATCTGCTTAACTTACTCTCACCAGTAATCAGAGAATTACAAATTTAAAAAAGAAGTGGATCTTTTTCAATATTCATCAAATGGTCAATAATTAAGGAATCTGACAAATATCAAGTGTTGGCAAAGAGAAAGACTGACATGAACTCTCATCCACTAACAGTGGGAATATAAATTGGTACAACCACTTTGGAGAGCAATGTAACAATAACCAATGGAGCTCATGAACCACATATACTCTGTGACCCAGAAATTCCACTTGTAGATATAATCAGGAGAAAATCATGCATAAGTATACAAGGAGAAATAGATTTTAAAAGTTCATTTCAATATTATTAACAGTAAAAAATTTATTAGGGAAAACCGTATAGAGGTTCCTTAAAAAATTAAAAATAGAACTACGGTATAATCCAGCAATCCCACTTCTGGGTATATATTCTAAGGAAACATAATCAGTTTCTGGAAAACATGCTTGTATTCTCATGTTCACTGCAGCATTATTCACAATAGCCAAGGTATGGAAACAGCCCAAGTATTCATCAACAAATGAATGGATAAAGAAAATGCAGAATATGCATACACGGTAATATTATTCAGCCATAAAAAAAGAGGGAAATCCTGCCATTTGCAACAATGTGGATCAACCTGGAGTCCATTATGCTAAGTGGAATAAGCCAGACACATACAGACAATACTGTCTGATCTCAGGTTAGGGGAGATGTTGTGCCCCTTAAAAAATCATGTTGGACAATCTCAATATTAAAAAATCATGTTGGACAATCTAAATATATACTATTTTTATTTGTCGATCATACTTCAATAAAGCTGGACAAAAGACTAAAAAAAATATTAATAGTAAAAATATCCAGAGAAAAAACCCTTAAATATCAATATAGAGGATAATGAATAAATTGTGGCTATTGATAAATTATCGTAGAACATAAAATGAATGAACTAGAGCTACATATATCAAGATGAGTTAATCTCAAAACATAATAATGTGGTTAAAAAAAAAAAAGAAGGGTGCATACATTTTTATAGCTTTAAAACACAAAACAATACTATATGTATTCATTTTCTGTGCTCCCATCACAAATTACCACAAGCTTAGTGGTAAAACAACACAAATTAATTATTTTAATTTTGTAAGTCAGAAATCCAGTATAGGTCTCACTGAATTAAAATCAAGGTGTTGGCAAGCTGTGTTTCTCCTGGAGGCTCTAGTGGAGAATCTGTTTCCTTGCTCATTTAGGGTGTTATAGCATTCTGTTCCTGAGGTTGTAGGACTGAGGCCCCTGTTTTCTGGTTTGCTGTAAAGTGAGGGCCATTCTCAGCTTCTAAATGCCACTCACTTCGTTGGCTTTTGGACCCCTTTTTCTATCTTCACAGCCAACAATGGTAGATCTAGTCCTTCTCATGTCACATCTCTCTGATCTAGTCTTTTACCTTTCTCTCTCACTTTTAATAACCTGTGTTATTGGATTGGGCGAACCCATATAATCTATGATAATCTCTCCACTTCAAGATCCTTTACCTTAATCACATCTGCTAAATTCTTAATTTTAATCACATCTACTAAGTCGCTTTTTCCATGTAAGATAAGACAATCACAGGTTCTGAGGATTGGGAGATGGACATCTTAGGGCACCATTTTTTTTCTATACCATACTGTCTATTTTTCATAGACAAATACATATGTAATAAAATTATAAAAACATACATGGGGAAAATTGGTACCAAATTCAGGATATTGGTTACCTCTGGATTGAGAAAAAGGGGAATTGGATGGGGAAAACATTTACCTAGAGCCTACTTTTTCCTTATTATTTACTATTTTAAAAAATGGATTTGAAGCTAACTGTAAAAATGCTAGGGTTTGGTTAAGTGGAGAAGAGGACAAGAGGAGAGGACATAGTTTTGTGTTTTTTTTAAATCATTACATTTATACTTATCAGTACATTTGAAAATTTTATAAGAGAAAAAGTTTAAAAGGAGGGGAAGAACAGAAAAGAAGAAAAGTTTATGTGAAGAGTCAGTAAAATGTTGAATCAGTGAAGTGGATATTGTGATAGTTGAAAATAGGTAAAACTAGGATGCTTTGGCCAGAAACTTGAACCTCAGTGAAGTAGAAAAGGTTTTGAGCTGTGAGTGATGGAGAGGTGATGACTTTAACGACTTGAAGAATATGGAAAAACTCAAAGCAATCGTGATGAGCATGATAGGAAATAAAATTTGTATTAATAAACTGAGCCACCAGAGTAGATGATGAGCTGGAAGAAACAGTATTAGACGTTTAAAAATACACAGTAAGTTGAGAACAGTTCCTATAAAAATGTGATAGGAGAAGGTTGAAGGAATAGACAAGGATCTACTAAATTGGGATTACTCACATGGGCAGTAGACCCAGTCAGCAGTGTCTCTTGACTTTTCTTAACACTCTTTGGAAGCCTGCTAGCTTAAAACACAGGGGAAAAAAAAGGTTATCTAGGTGGAAATTTGCATCAAAGAAAAACAAAGGGGTAATGAATTCCAGAATTGCTAGAGAAGAAAGCATCAAAAGAGGTAACTATGGGTTTCAGGCCACGAAAGGAGTTAAAAAAAAAAAAAACAGGATCTGAGGAGGAGAAAAGTTAGTCTAGGAAAATCAGATGATCCAAAACTTAAGGTTATAACAAGATCAGAGCACAAGTTAAGTACTTTTATTAGGTGTGGAGAATAGAATAGTGAAAGGGGAGCTACATCATAATCTGAAAAGAAAAGCTTCAAATATGTGATCTAACATGAACCGAAGATAACTTTTGACAAAATATCCTTTAAAGCCCAGTTAGTTGAATGATATCGTCCAGGCATTAGAAAAACATGGTAGGAGTGCCAGCCTTCAAAGGACTGTACATTTCTTAAATATTTCTTAATATACCCTCTAGGAATTTATCCATCCTCTCAAACTCTCTTTTGGCTGTTGTCGTTTCACTTTCCCCCTGTCCTCGCAATGGTTTATTTTGATGATATAGCCCCTTATAATGTACAGCAAAGCCTTTTTCAGATGAGGAGGTTATAAATAAACATAGTGTTCAGAATTGAAATCAAGCCTCTTAGAATTTTACCCATTATTTTGAAGTAACTTGTATAATATCACATAAAGGCGGAAATCGGACTAGCATCAAGGTCTTCTCAATTCTAGCCTAGTATCCTTCTCTAGTGCTCTCTGTTGTCTTTTTAAAATAAAGGAGCCACCCAGATCATGTAACAATGGAGTAAAAGAGAGGTAGTTGGGAAGACACTGAGCTTGTAATTCACTGAAATTTTCCTTCCTTGGATGGAGTAAGAAATCCTGATGCGATCGTTTTTACATAGTGTTTAAAATGGATGCTACTACACATGGCCAGCAAATGAAGGTACATTTCCTGTTGGTCCAAGAGGATATTATGGGTGGGAATGACACCATTAACTGATGGTTTATTGCTTTGGGGAAATATTTGGACATCCTGTTTGCTTGATCAGCAGTTAAACCCCAGCTTGCTGTTTTGACCTTGGTTCACCCAGAAGATTATTTCTATAAACTTGAAAACTGAAACCAAGTAAGATCACATACACAAAAGAAGTTCAAGGGAAGAAAGTCAAAGCTTTTGTTTGTCTCTAGGGTGTGAATGCTGGCCAAAGACTATACTACTGTTCCCTCTCTGGAAACAAGGTGATTTGCATTTCTCCTGGGTTTTAGCTCCTGATTAACTATGTAAATAACTTTGTTCAACAAAGCCTCCTTTTCCCCCTTGGATTTTGACCCTTGGAGCTCTGTACTAATGTTTGTGGGAATTACATTATGGACATTTAATATCAGAAGTTTGGAAAATATGTGAAGGTCTAGTGGAAAATGTCATATTAAAGTATAAGTAGTCTAAAATAAACATATTTTTATTAACAATGTTTCCCAATTGTTACTTGTAATTATCTCCCTACTTGGTAAATAATAATATGAAAAACCTCAGAGTCTAACTCCCTGCAGCTCACAGCACGTAAATATGAATGATAAGAGCTATTAGCGATACATCTCGTCAGATTCATGGGTTGCAGTTTTAGGTTGGTCTCCAGACCCCCTACCTGAGAATCTCTAAGGCAAATAGGAACCATTCCTCTTGGCGGAGAGCTTGATGCTTGTAGAGCCCTTGAACATGTTATCTCGTGTGTTTGTTTATTATGCTTTGTTTTTCTGAACACCACAGTGAGTTAGTGCTACTATTATTCTTTGTATTACTCCAACAAAGAAAATAATGCCACAAATAACCACTATTCTGATTTTTATAGCAAAGACTTCCTTGTATCTTGATTGCTATGAAAGTCAGAGTAGTGTTTTTTTATGGAGGTGGAGGAGTTGTGATTGGGATGGGGAGTGTGGAGGCTTCCTGGGGTGGCTATTTACAAAGATGTTCAACTTAAAATAACTCATTCAGCCATTTATATTTTGTATGACTTACCATATTTGCATTTTACTGTAAAATGAAAAAATATAATCAAACTTGAAAAAAATTTGTCCACAGTAGTTCGAACCTAGTAAGTGCAGATCTGGTGTTGGCTTCAAGTGTTTGGACTCCAGGCTTAGTGCTTTCCTTCATTAAATGAAGGCAGGGGTTGATTCTGATAGCCGCTAGCAGTTTCATTCCTAGCAGTGATCGTACCTGGCCCAGCCAAAGCTATAACTCCGTTCCACAACTGTACCACACTCTGATGTATGGAATTATGTGGACACAATTCCTACCAGGGATTTGCAACTCGTAACAAATGGCACTGTCATCTTCAGGGATATTCATGGAAGGTTCTACAAAAGGAAGATTATTTTAGTGATTTTTTTAATCACTCAATTCTAAGCAAAAACCAAAGAACAGAATTTTATAAAGGTACCAGAAATGTAATGTTAATTAACATCTGCCAAAATTTTCCTTTAGCGTCAAAGAAAACAAAACAAGACAAAAGTAACAAAAATAATGTAATAATGAACCAAAAAGAAAAAAAAGGAGTATTAACAAATCAGAATTGGCCCACCAAAAAAGAAAATAATAATGCAGCAGAGAAACTCCTGAGGTTTAGGGTCCCTAGGTTTCTTTTACTCCAGTAAAGGTTCGCTAAAATAACACAAACCCTATAGCTTACTAATTTTTCAGGCCAATATTTGGGTATAATTTGTGTGGTTTATAGGCCTGGAAAACCCATGAGAGGCCACAAATGGCTGACGTAACTGTCTTTGAATTTAACAAAGCCCATTCCCATGTCAGTGAGGAGGGTGGGTGGAAAGCTGGAGGGGGTCAGTTTTCTAGGCACCCAGGGGGGTTTTTCACTGCAGCTACTGAAATAATAAACTCCCTTGATTTTTGGCACTGACCAGAGTAGTTTTAACAGTTCACTTCTAATCGCAGATAATTCTTTTTTTATTATGTCATTTTAGATGCTGTTATTACACACATAGCAAATGTTGCTATGTTACTGAAAACTATAAACTGTACACATGATATCAGTCCTAACATAAGTGAGACTGTCTGTAGTGTTGGGTTTAAATGTAAGTGTGTGTGTGTGTGTGTGTGTGTATTTATGTTTCAATCTACCTACCGTTCATTTTTAAAACAGATTTTATGGTGTCTGGAATCTGAACTGAACTTACTGTCCTCTCGTTTCAATTAAAAGAAATTAAGAGCTTGCTCATTATCTTTCCAGGAAACTTTAGTATAAATTCTGGAGTAGGGAAATCTCAAGCAAGCAAAATTCAGACATTTCCCAGCAATGGAGACTAAGATCCATGTAGTGTGCAAGACAGGGAAGTGGAAATATATTGTTTTGTCTTAGACAGGGCAACTACTTTTGATTTTGTTTAAGTGCGACACACTGCACTTGTTGATTTCTGAGGGAATTTTCTCCTAAGATAATACGCTTAGTTTAACTTCAGGGGGCAAAAACAGACCAGTAGACAAAAATATTCTCTCTCCCTTTTTCTCTCTGTTTTTTTCTTTGTTTAATTGCTTGTTTGTTTTGCTTAAATTATTAGAGAGTTGGTGTTTAATTTTAAATTTTTATTTTGAAATAATTTAAACTCAGAGGAAAGTTTCAAGAAAAAAATCTTATGTACCTTTTTACTCAAATACATCAATTGTTAACATTTTATCACTTTATCCCTATCTATGCTTTATCTCTATCTCTTTACCTAATTTTTATTTTTGTAACAATTTGAGAGTATTATAGAAATCCTGTTCCTTTATGTCTAAATTCTTAAAAGTGTTTCCTAAGAATAAGAACATTCAGTTCCATAATTAAAGAACGCTGACCAAAATTAGATTTTTTTTTTTTTTACCATTGATAATGTTATCTACATAGCTCGTTCACATTTCATCTGTTGCCCCAGTAAAGTCCTTATAGTAATTTTTCCTAGTCCTGGCTCCCATCTAGGATCGCACATTTCAATCTCTTCTTCTGCGGGAAGAACCTGGACTTAATGGCCTTAATCTGCAGGCTTGCAGCCAGAGGTGAAAAAATGGCAAGACGTTGAACAAGGGAAGGTGGAATTAGGAGCTAAACAAATTGTTTAAATAAGCATCAAACCCAAGGAACCAGACAATCCAAACAAAGATGCAAACATGTATTGGCATGGAGAGAGAAGCACCATAGAGTGCTATTTGTTAAAAAAAAATACAGAATATTATGCAGATTATGATTTTAATTTTGCAAATATCTGTTTTTGTATACATATAAAAGCCCAATTATATACTTAAAAATGTCAACAATGGTTATTTTTGGGCAGCGGAATTATGAATAATAAGTTAATTGTATACTATTCTTTATCCTCTGGAAGTTTTACAATAAATAATATATTTATTTTTACTGTTGAAAAGTCATTTTATATATAGAGAGACAGATAGATGGATATAGACATAGCTATATCTTCAAATAAGAACGAAAGCCACAGTTACCAGTTGAGTGATGGAAGCTGCGTCTGAGAGAGCAGCCACATGGCTGATAAAAGCTCAGAAGAACAAGTTGGTTCAGGTTGGTTCCTGGTGAGATTCCCAGAGGGGCTGGGGTCTGTGGACACTCCAGTGGGTTTGGAGGAACCACTGGGGATGCTACAACAGGCTGAATGGGGTCCACTCAACAAGTGACTTTCCTAATGTGATGGATAAAAGCCTAGAAATATGTAAATTAGTCTTTTCATGGTTCCCAATAACTACTTAGGATGTCCGTAAGCTATTTTGCATATCATATGGTGGATTTGGGGGTCTAGAAGGATCTAAAGATGCGTGATCTGAAAGTACTCACTAGTGATATTTGACAACACTAAAACAAATTGTCTATATTGCAGTGTTCAACTACATAAGGATTTCTTTTGAGGTGTTAGGACATTAGGTGTTAGGTGTTAGGTATTAGGACACCCCAAACACATATGCACGGATCAGATTTGGCAGTCAGGGAATTTATGGAGTTTTCCTTTGTTGAGTAAAATGTAAATATTATATGTTTCATCACTGATCAAATCACCATTTTCGGGACTACAAAGTCATAGTGCTAGGAAATGAATAGATAAAGGATTTTTTAAATTTCTTTATTGATTTTTTTTTTAATTTGTGGAACCAGTGGGGTCATATCCTTAGCCACATTCCTGCCAACATTATCTGCCAAACTACGATATCAAAATTGCACACATTCTTCGAGATAATTTCTGGGTGCTTACCAGCCTTTGGAAAGTAGACATACGGTTCCCAAATAATTCCTTTCTGAAACCAGGTACTGCAGGGTGTTGGTCTCCTGGCATTTCTGTTCCTCTGTTTGAATTTCAAGTTCTCAGTGACAAGACCTTAGCTGAGTATATTTTACAGATGACATAGTGGAGTACTGAGCGCAACTACAGTGCTCTAGTAGTAACAGTGTGGTAACTATCAAGTGAGCGTTGACACCTCAGTGATACTCAGAATTTTATAAGGAAGAACCTGCAAGTTTTGAGTGAGATTCCTGTGCTCTCCAGTTTCTCTCTATACTAAGCCCTTTGCTGTTGTGAAGGAAATAAAGCATTGTGGGCAGAAGAAAGAAAATGCAGTGAAAGGAGATCTCTTAAATCCTGTCCTCAAATTCCCCCAAGCTTTGTGACCCACTGACTCTGTACACCGGTTGTCCTCCCAAGTGACCCTCATCAGCCTTCTTGTTGGCCGAATGAGCAAGAGATTCCTGGTTTCAGGATCGTGAAGAAGAACCTAGGAAGACTGGCACAGAAAGGGGGTGGGAGTAGGATCCTTTGAGGATCTTACAGGATAGTCTGGCTGGAATTTGGCAATTGGAGAGTCTTCATTTATAATTGTAAGTTTCCGACGATATAAAATTTCTCCTTCTTTCTTGAAGCCACTACGTCTTGAATGTCTACTGTACGCCAGGCACAATTCTTTTAACAACTCTTGAAAAGTCCTGTTATTCTTGCTTTACATATGAAGAGACTGGTGCTCAAATTTAAGTGGTTTGCTCAAGATCATGTAGCTAGTAGATGAAAGATGTATGCTTTAAAGCCACATCTATCTGACCCCAAGTTCCATATTCTTTTCCTTAAACAGATGGCTGTTTAATTCACCGCTGATTTCCTTTCATGTTTGCTTGCTTAAACTGAATTTAATATTCCCCATTAATCAAATAGGTGCCCATGAGCCTATCTGAATGACCAAGAAGGCAAAGGTCTTCTTTGGCATCTCTGACTGTTTTACAAATCCCTTTTTCCCATTTCTGCCACACAGTCCTCAAATGTCCCAACTCTCCGGCATGTCCCATCCTTTGCACCGTCTTGCTTTCCTAGGCAGATAGAATAGATGCCAGAGCTCTTTAATTTCCCTTGTGTTTCTTCCCAATCAATGTATCTGCTTGTCCTATCTCAGTCTTATATATGTTAATAATCTAATTCACGCTAATATGTTATGGCCATCATTCTACATATGCGATTTGCATATAATTGAAAGTTTCTATAGTGACAAAAATCTGAATTCCATGGGATGATCCTGAGGTGGGAATTTGAGCCCCCATAGCAGATTGTGCAAATGTTATGGAGTAGCTGTACATTT
Source organism: Ceratotherium simum simum (assembly GCF_057802395.1). Classification (NCBI taxonomy): domain Eukaryota; kingdom Metazoa; phylum Chordata; class Mammalia; order Perissodactyla; family Rhinocerotidae; genus Ceratotherium; species Ceratotherium simum. Next base: position 52,870,576 of record NC_141915.1, on the reverse strand, counting down.
CTATGCTCTGAATTCATAATACATAATTGGCAGGTTGTCCCTTTTTTAACGTCCACCATTGCTGTTATCAACAGTTTCTATTAAGTACTCATACTACAAGTTGTAGCTGAATCCATTCTACACAGAGGCAATAATACTTTCCTAGTCAACTAACTTTTTTCTGAGCATATAATTGATCAACCACGGATAACTACTTTCACTTTGCCTTAGTACTTTCATCTGTAAAATGAGAAATTTAGACTTGATAATCCCAAAGTTCCCTTCCTAGTATATAATTCTATGAAAAGAACATTTTCATGAAGTAAATATAATCTGTACATTTCTGATGAATTTCAAGTTAGCTCATCAAAGTGTTTTGTAAGAAGATATTTGATACTGTTGGAACCCTATGGGTACTTCCCTCAAACCATTTTCTTGCTCTCTGTGCATCAGGAAATAACACTCTGCCAAGTGTAAAAGGAACCTGAGCCTCCAAAAGGGGCTGAGATTGTGAAGTCTCAAAACTCAGATGGATATGAACTTGGCCAAATGTGTTATCCTCTCTCTGCTCTGTTATGTTGCCAGCTGGTGAGGTTAGTTGGGTTTTACCATTTAAAGGTTCCTTTTGGGCTAATGAATATTTCTAAAATATTGTATTGCTTTAGAGCTCATGCTATTGCAATGTAAATCAATTCCCACCTCTATTATATAAGTATGTGATTTTTTTTTTACCCCTACAAACATTCCAGTGAGATATTACAGGCCTTATAAGGGCCAATAATAGACTATGGTGGTGGTCTGGTGGAAACAACTATAGGTGGGATTTGAGGGAGAGAAATTGTCATCACTTGGGCTGCAGAACTCATGGAGGAGATGGAAGCTTCTGTTAAGCTTCCCCTAGCTGTGGATGAACCATTTTGCTCTATTTATTCCATGGAGTCATGAGGTATAAAGTCACTGTTCCTTTAACTTTCTTTCTGAGGATAACTCTTAACTCCTTCTCTCTGAGGATAACTCTCTTGGGAATGGAAAGGCAGGGAAATGAAAAAGACCAGAAGCTTACCCATAAAAGAGGTCTCAGAAGGTTGGAAGTGGTCGGGACAGGGCTGAGGAACTGAAGGACCATGGCCTTTCACTTCTATGATAATTAAGAATTTACTGCTCCTGCGTGTGTACTGAGTGCCCTAATAAGCAGTAAAAGAATGTGCCTGTCTGCAATAATCATTTTATAAATATTAATGCAGCTTTGAGAAATTGGGACCTGATTTTAAGTGTTACATTTTATCTGTAAGTGCGTAGTTTAGTTACTGCCATAAAACATTGATTAGTTAAAAATTGCTGCCATTTTGTGACTTGGGAGCCAGACAGGTTTGTAATCATAAGCAGCATCTGAGGTATGCCATTTTTAAGGCAGAGAAACGAGCTGGGGGACAGTCAACTGAAGTCACACCTGAATGTTTATGAGAATACCTTTTGTCGGAGTTAGATGTGGTTTGTCAGTGTAGTTGAGTTTGACCTACTTTCAGAGTGATGTTGCCATCATTTTGGGAGTGTGAGCATTTCTCTGGGAAGGAATCTGAAATAGTCCAAGATATTGATGAAATCTGTACATGACATGAAGGCGATGCTATGGACTGAATTGTGTCCACCTTGAATTCATATGTGAAGCCTTCAGCCCAATGTGACTATATTTGGGGACAGGGCTTTTAGAAGGTAATTAAGGTTAAATGAGGTCATAAGGGTGGGTCCTAATTGGATAGGATTGGTGGCCTTATAAGAAGAGGAAGAGAGAGAGGACACAGTGAGTAGGTGACCATCTGTAACCCCAAGAGAGGTCTCACCAGACACTGACCCTGCTGGCAACCTGATCTCAGAATTCCAGCCTCTAGAACTGTGTGAAAATAAATTTCTGTTGTTTAAGCCACCCAGTCTACGCTATTTTATTATGTCAACTCAAGCTGACTAAGACAAAGGGGCTCAGAGGGGAGCAAAAGATAATTAAAGATAAAGCAAAGCTATCGGATTGTAACCAGGTGTGAGGCTGGGATGTGGGCTGCAATATAATGGGGTTAGCTAGGAGGGACTGGGACTTGGGGACAAGTTAAGCCAGAGTTTGATGGAGGCTAAGATCCAGGAAGGCAAAAGACTAAAGAAGGGAGGTGAGCTGAGAGAGGGAAATGTGGACATAGTTCTAGAGATACAGGAAGGACCCAAAGATGGGGAAAGAGAGACTCTCCAAGTGAAGCATTAAGGAACAAGCTTGATGAATTATAATCCTCCAGCCTTTTTATCCCTGCCTGGTGTTATTCTTCCAGTGGTTGTGGATACCTTAGGCCATAGGAACTCAATGTATTCAGAGGTTAGTGGGTTTTAAAGACTTTGCTTCTGACAGTGACAGAGGTGCTGGTGTGGGAAACAACTTAAAGTCCAAAAATTTGGGAAATGACTAAATAAATGATGGTACAGAAGTTCGTGTCTTTAAGAATCAGATTCAAAATCGTACTGCTATTTGTTAGGTGATGCCATATAACCTAAGAAATATCAATATGATATGAGTTTGTTAAGTATGATCAAAATTACTTTTTAAAGTGCACACACACACACACACACACACACACAAAGGATGAAAACACATCCCCCAGTGAAAAGAAATAGTTATCTCTGGGTGTTGGGGTTATTCTGATTTTATGCCTTGTTTTTTTTTATGATATTATCTTTTTTTTACAGGATAATTTATCTTCCTTTGAGATCAGGAAAAAAAAATCTTACTATTAAGAAAGGAAAATGTTATAGGGGTAAAGAGTGAGCCAGTAGAAAGGTTACTATAGTAGACACTGTACTAGTGCTGCTTTTGGATTTGTTGGATGTTTTTTAAGTCCCTATGTATATATAACGTGACGTAGGGTGACACTCAAAGGAAGGAGCTTTACCATCACACTCTCCCCAAGAAAAATTGGATGGTGTAACCATTATGTTTCATGATCATGTGACTCCACAAGTGTGGTGTACAGCTGCTTTTTTCCCTATTCAAATAGGACAGTTAAAAATAGGACAAGGCATTGAAAGCAGTATAAGCCCAGCTGGCAGACAAAGGCACATGTCACCTCCCATATCTGTATTTCTCATAATCCTAGCCATATCAAGGCAGAAATTATAACTTCCATTTCAGGAAGGTCTGATCATTTCTAAATCTTTAAGAAAAGGGGAGAAATGGTTTAAATATCTTTTGCCTAGTAGCTGGTATTCTTTTTGTGAGATGTAAGATTCTTGGATTGGGAAAGAGATGGATGGATACCAGCTTTGGAAGGGGTGAGTGGTAGAGGGGGTGGGGTATATCAGAATCTGAAAAAAATATCAATAACAGATTAAAAATGAATATGCTACAGTGATTGAAGTAGCAATTGACTTATAAAAGAATCCTGAAATAAATACAGCAATCTACAATTAGTAATTATATGAAAGGCAGCTTTTATCCTCTTTATTCAATCCCAATACTCTAACATAACCTTAGCTCAATTTGAAGGCACTTCTGTTGTGTTATTTGTGACAAGATAACAATTCTCTGACAGTAGCTAGTTCAGACATGCATGTAATATAAGCTGACACAGTCAGCAAACTAAGAGCACAGTGCTTTATAACACTTTGTAAACTCTGGAAATAATGACAGTTCAACTAGCACAGAACTGAGAAATTTAGGCTTCTAAGATATCAGTCTGAAAGGTTACTGCTTTTCTAGTTGTGGTGGAGACTCATGCTGATCAAAATTTGAGAAATAAATGTATTTTATTAGACATAACAGCATCTTCCTCTTTTAGGGCACAATGAAATGCGAGAAGAGTTTCAGTTTTTTCCTTTTTCTGAAGGCTCCATTTTGAGAGAGAGTCAAGCTTGATGAAATGCCCTTGAGGAAAAGCTGGGTGATGGCTTAGAAACAAAACAGGTCAAGTGACACCTCCATTTCAGTCTTGGAAGACTTGCTCTTCTTTGCTAGTCTGTATTTCTTCCACTGTTTGGCTAATGCACAGGGCTTCATTTTCTCAACCAGAAAAAGAAAAAGAGGGAGGTTTTGGATTAGATTATCGCTACCAGATTTTCAAGTTAAAAATGTCTATCATGTTTACAAGTACCATCAGTGACAAGTCAATTTGACCATACTTTTGCTTAGGATCTATTCTGAGCATCCTCTTTACCTGTACAAAGCATTTATTTGCTTGAGTCAAAGTCTAGGTCATGATCAGATGAATTAGGGTGCCATTTTGGAACCATTTAATTAAAAATTAAATTAAATTTTATCTGATTTATCATAGTCATCTATTCAAAAGACATAATGCTTCCTTTGGTCAAGTGTAGCAAAAATACATATATCTGCTTTAAACCAGAAGATGACAGTCCCTGTACTCACAAGTCCTGTGTTAAAAGTTGTAATGTCCCCTTGCACATTACATGTTAAAAGATATACCCTCTCCCGGGCCGGCCCCCTGGCTTAGCGGTTAAGTGCACGCTCTCAGCTACTGGTGGCCCGGGTTCGGATCCCGGGCACGCACCGAGGCACCGCTTCTCCGGCCATGCTGAGGCCCCGTCCCACATACAGCAACTAGAAGGATGTGCAACTATGATGTACAACTATCTACTGGGGCTTTGGGGGGAAAAAAAAGGAGGAGGATTGGCAATAGATGTTGGCTCAGAGCCGGTCTTCCTCAGCAAAAGGAGGAGGATTAGCATGGATGTTAGCTCAGGGCTGATCTTCCTCACAAAAAAAACAAAACTCCTAAAAGATATACCCTCTCCCATGCACGGACATCCAGTACTTCCAAATAGGATGTAGCCAAGAAAATAATTGAACCGTTAGTGTTTGGAGATGTTTAGTTTCATAACCATTATACTTAAGAAATATGGGGAGGTTGGTTGTATGTAGAAGAGACAAAAATAAAGACGAATCTTCTTTTAAAGTGTTTTATACTATGGTCCAGTTAAAATGAAAAGAAAAGAGGAAAGATGACTGCCAAATTTTTAAAAATCTGCATTAAAAAAAATCCATGCATACCAAGGATATAAATGTTCAAAATTTACTTTGCTAAATCATCTTTTTTTCTCTCTTGAATGGCTTCAGAATTTTTCTTTTTTTAATTTAGTGCAGGGACTATATATACAGCAACACCAAGCTTTTAACAGCTGCATTTTCTCCCTTTTGCTGTCGTAATTATGGTCTCATTAGGATTCCAATAAAAAGTCAAGAAAAACCTTTTTTTAAAGGAAAACAGAAGTGCCCACAGTGTCTCTCTACCAGTATGCTATGCTTTTAAAATATTTGCATTTGAAATTCCTCACTGCAAATATTCTCAAACCAAAGGTAAATATAACACTTAGATTACTCCCAGAAGAACATTCCTTCTGCTATTAATACCCTGAATTCAAATCAGAATTTTTGCAAGTCTGTATAATTTTACTGTATGTACTTTATCCTGCAGTTTGGCAGGCTGTAAGTGTTAGGAAACTAGATGCATCAGAAATGAATAGAAGGTGGCATCTCTTGCCTGGGTGAATACTTTTTTTTTGGCTTTCCGTTTCATAAAACAGCCTATTTGCAATATCAGATTCACAAGGAGAGTCCTCAGTTAGACAAGAACAAAGACAGTTCTCCCCCCAAGAAAACGTGAGGCACGTTCATGTTCCAGCTTTCAATAGATCATTAGACTAAATTATGAAGAACAAAAGTGTGTCTTCAGTTCTTCCCTATCTTCTTCTATGTGCTCTCTCCTCTCATTGGACGCAAAGCACCTTCCCTTCATCACAATGTCCAGTGCGAGTTATGTCCTAAGGGTTTTCAACCTTCCCACTCTGGAATCAGCAGCTCCTCATGCTGCTCTACATGCACAAGCTTTTCTTTTCTAAGACAGGTTGTTTGCTGTTGACCCATTACCTGGACTCCTATAGTTTTTTTCCTAGAATTTACACATGGAATTAATCCAAGCTAAGGTATTGGGAACGTTATTTTAAAAGTGGCTTATAATACCTCCGCCAAGAATAGCGCAAAATCAAGTAATTTAAGGCCTCATTACAGAGAGGATAATAAAACATTTAGGACCCACATTTCATACTTCCTTGGTGGCTTTATGTGCTCCCTCTGAACAAGGCCACCCCTGAAGCAGACCCACAGCAAAAGGTTGGATATAAAGAAGGATGCAGTAACAATGAGAACATTGGTAGTATTTTCCAGAGCAGTTTCCAATGCAGCCATGGGAGCAAGAGCAGGATGATGGAAACTATGGGAGGGAATGCAAGTGAGGAAGTGTAGTCAGTACAAGTGGATACCAATCATTGTGAGGAAAGCTGGCTAAGAGGGACAGGAGAGAGAAGGGAAGGGGACATTTTGTTTTGTTTCTTCAAAGATGGATGATTTTTGAGTGAATTAAGTTGTTGAAGGGAAGAGTTAGTAGAGAAGGAGAAATAGAAGATACTAATTGAGGAGAAATAGCTGAATGAGATTCCAGAGGAGGAAGGAGGAGAGAGTAACCTTAGACAGCAGGAGAGTACCTCCCCCACAGAGGAAGGAAGGTATAAGGCCAGGATGGGTATGAAGATGAGATATTGGGTCAAAATGCAGACCTTAAGAGTTTTTACCTCACAGATCATTTTTTCTGAAACAAAGTGGGTTAGCTCATCCTCTAGGAGGAAGGAGTGTGATCAGGGTAGGGGGGTGGAATAAGGAAATTTTAGAGACTGGAAATGTTTGAAATGATCCCTGTAGGACACAGGGGAGAATAAGTTTCCTGGAACGTATTTCCATAAATGGGATTACTGAGTTAAATGTAAGATATTCTATGGTTTTTTGTAAACATTGCCGATTTTGCCTCTCAAAAAAGGTTGACCATTTGTACAGCATCCAGCGTTAGAATGAGATGGAACTACCTGAGACAGCCCTGCATGATTGTCTCTTGCTTTTCCCTCCATCTTTCTATCACTCTTACTCACTCACCCTCCCCCAAGCACCTGGCCTTTGTGCTTCCTCCAACCTCCACCTCTGTTCCACAAGGCTTTATTCTTACTCTTCTCTCTGACTCGATGCCCAAAAGTCATCTCTCAGAGGGGCATTCCTTGAAGTATCCCGTGGAAAACTGCCTCAATCCCCAGCCCAGTTACTCTCTAACCCCTCTCTGGTTTGCTTTTCTCCGTAGTTCTTATTACTGAATATAAATTTGAGGAAGATGGGGACCTTGTCATATGAAACCCCATCTTTTCAGCTGCTAGAAAAATACTTGACAAAAGGTAGTGATTCAGTAATTTTTTGAAGAGTGAAGAGAATGAAGATAAAATAATTAAATTTAATTTAGCCACATTCTTACCAATATTGGTAAGAACATATATATATATACGTATATATACACAATCTGTTCCTTGTTGATTTGCTCAGTTCTTCTAATCTTTCTGATTAGGTTTAAATATTAATATAATACTGTTTTTATTACTGAAATACTATAATGTATTTTAAACCTGGAGGAATCTGCTATTTTAAATCCTTTCACATTAAAAACAATTATTTTCTATTTCTACCTTTTTTTTTCAGGTTTAGTTTTTCTTATGCTGTCTAGACTTTCTTCTGAAACTCATTGAAATTTTTAATTAAAATATTTTAAAACCAGCAGTTATCATACTATTTTTAATATGACTGTCTTTATCATTCAGAAGCTTGCTTGTCTCATTATATAATACACATAATTTAGTTTCAGAAATTTATTATAATTATCTACATAAAATTATAGCAGGATATTTATTATTAACGTTATTCCTGGATACTTAGAATGTTTTTTTCAGTGCTGTCATGAATGAAATATTTTATCTGTTCCTCATAATCGTTATTGATCAAGATTTACATAAATTATCCATCTGAGTTACTGAATCCTCTAATTAATTCTAATATATTTTCAGTAAATCCTCTTGAAATTTCTAATAAAACCAACAAATAATGTTTTTTATTTTTTCCTTTGCAATATGTATGGTTTGCATTTATGTTTCATGTCTTATTTCATTGCCCAGGACTTCCAAAACAAAGTTAAATAATACTAGTTGGCTTTGTGAATTTACCTGTTCTACTGACTTGACATACTTACATGCATTAAGCATGATGCTGTTTATTGGCTTGTGATAGAAAATTTTTGTCATTTTAAATAGTATTCTTCTATTTTTGTTTTTAAGAGTTTTCATCCAGAATAAATATTAAATGGTATCAAATACCTTTCCATCTTCTATTTGGATAATCATGGGGCTTGTGGTTGTTGATATTTGACCAATTAATGAGATGTTATAAGTTTCATAATGTTAAACAATTCTTTCATTCTTTGGTTATGTTTTTCATTCTTGAACTAGTTATTTTGGCAGGATACCTAAACAAATTGAGTATAAACATAAATGCAGAGAAAGTGGAATATATAGCGATGCTTATTCCTTTGACTGCCCAAAGCTGTATATATATTCAAAGGCAGACAAGAGCAGAGTTTAAACAACTAGCTGGTAAATTTGATCAATATTGACAAATAATTTTGGCGGTTTAGCTTCAATATCCGATATTTTTTAAGAGCACATTTGGCCTAAGTTCTTAAGCTAATTTTTTTAGCTTACCTTGTGTTAATATACCCTATGGTTGACATAAATAAGACAGTCAAAGGCTATTAGTGAGACCTGGAAGGCAATTCTTTCCTCATTTACCACATTGTCTGCTGAACAGAAGTGAGATCTGGCATCTTTTAAAGGATAAAAAATCTCTAAAATCACCATATTATACAAAGCATAGCCCATTAAGAAATGGACCATTGATCTACCCTAAAAGAGTTGTCATAAGCATTTTTCTATATGTGACTCAGGTTTCAAGTATGTTATAAAGTGAATAATATCAACTGTTTTTTCTTTATAATTTTGATGAATTATTTTGACTAATTACAGTAAGTTATTTTTAAACTAATTAAAATTAAATTAAAATATAAAAATAAAGAAAAAAATAAAAATCGCCTCTAATCCCCATACCCAGAGATAATTACTCTTGATATTATTTTTTTCTCTTTCTTCCTATTGAGAGCACATTGTATATAAAGTTCTGGTACTTTATATTTTTCACTTATTTTTCATTTTAGTAAGGATAATAATTAACCCATGTTTTAAAAAATTATTTAATTTAATATTTTATAGTAAAGAGGGTCCACAATTTGTTTATTTATACCTGATGTTAGATACTTAAATGTTTCATAGTATATTTTATTATTAATAAGCTCTGAAGGAGACCTTGGTACATAAATTTTTGTTCAGAGTTTGACCATTTCCATTTGATAAATTACTAGACATATTAATACGTTTTTAAGAGGACAGAGTACCTTAGAATGATTCAAAGATTTAACCTTTAGAAGAACATATACGTTAAGCAAATCATGTGCCCACTGTAAGGCTTCTACTGTTACTGTTTTATAACCCTATGGTATTTTGTACAAAAGGAAACTGACTCCAACAAAATTTAATGAATTTTCTTGCCTCTTAACCTTATCCCTATATACCTCTTAACTGTATGTATGAGTTAGAATTTTGAGGACATTATGCTAAGTGAGATAAGTCAGACAAATACTGTATGATATCACTTATATGTGGAACCTAAAAAAGCCAAATTTGTAAAAACAGAGAGTTAAATGGTGGTTACCAGGGCCGGGGGGTTGCGGGGATAGGAGAGAGATTGTTTAGGGGTACAAACTTGCAACGAGTAGCAAATAAGTCCTAGAGGTCTAATGCATGGTACAGTGAATATAGATGACAACACAGTATTATAATAATCAAATTTGCTAAGAGGCTAGATCTTAATCATGCCAACCACAAAAAAGAAATGGTCATTATGTGATATGATAGTGGTGCATGTATCAAATCAACATGTTGTACACTTTAAATTTACATAATATTATACGCCAAATTTATTTCGATAAGAAAAAAATCTCAAGCTTTATAGAAGCAGCATCTTTGGAGCTGTAACTAGAATGACAGGTATGCTTTTTGTAGATGAAGGAAAGGAGAGAAGCAGTCCTTTCAAAGGAAATAATATGAACAAATAATAAAAGGCATAAAAATTCTAGGCATATTTGAGAATGTTAGGATGTTTGTTATTACCACGTGGTAGGATTTATAATATCAGTTCAGAGGGAGAAAACTGCAAGGTAGTTTGGGGATAAATTCCATCAAGTCCAGGATGTAACCATAGAGAATTTGTCAGCAACTTTCCAAGACAGTGAGGAAAGGATGAGCCCCAAGGCAGAAACCAACCTGAGAGGCCACTGGGCCTTCACCCAGGCGAGAAAGAAAACTCTTCCCTTAGCTGATGGTAGTGGTTAAGCCTGTGGATTCGAGGGTCAGATAGTGCAGGTTTTAACCTGGCTCTGTTTCTTACCAGCTTTGTAACTTTTGTAAATCATTTACTCTCAGTTTCCACCTTTGAAATATGGTAATAGTAATAGTGTGCCTCACAGGTAAGCCTCAGAGGGTCGTTGTGAGTGTTAAACAAGTTAATGGAAACACTTGGAATCTTAACTGACACATGACAGGTACTTAACAAAGTTTAACTAATGTCATGATCATATTCAATAATTATTATCACCACTACTTGATATTTTCAAAAAAACAATCCCTAATGCCCAGGTAGATTGTGCCAGTTTTAATCTTTTCCAAACAGAGCTTTAGGAGCAATCAGAGAAAGTTGACTGGATTTTAAAGCAAATTTTAGACATTTGCAAGCAAGTTGTATCTGGGAAACAACCCATGAGACACTAAAGCAGAACTATTCATATCCTTAAAAATTCTTTAATTTAGCTATCTCTTGTAAATCAAGAAATGTGGACAAGAATCAGCAAAATCTAATGATTAGATACACCTATCTGGGTTTTTTTTAAACATACAATTAATGTAACGGTAATTGACAGAAAAAAAAATATTTATTTTACCTCCACTGTCAAGCCTCGTGTTTCTGTCTAGGAAATTCTATTTTAAAGTGACATTTTCATTTTTATTTACATATCAAATTATCCATGAGAAAGAGAAATATGTATTCCAGAGTCTCATGAAATTGAGAGACTTGAAGAAACTTTCAATTTCTATCATCATACTCTTCCTCAAGGGAAAATTCTTGCAAATAATATATTTATGGTACTTTTATAAAGTGTAGTGTGTTTCCCCGAGCAATAGGAGTTTCTGTAAAAGCATTTTATGTGGAAGATAAGCATTTCGAGAAAGAGAGTTAAGTCATGTCACCAGGAAGAAAATGTTTACCAGGTGAGGGTTGCTTACAGGCCTTCTAATACATATATGTATTTTAAATAATAATAATAATACATACTGCAAACAATGAGATCTCCAGGTAAGTTGCTCTAGATGAAACTGGTGTCTCTGAGATTGTGCACAAAACCAGGGGTTCACAGTCTTGATTACACACTGGAGTTTCCTGGGAGAAATTATAAACAACAATAATAAACCCCAAATGAAATTTCTTCGCTATCACCCTCAGAGATTAAATTGGTCTTGGGGCAGCATGAGGATTGAGATTTTTAGCTCCCTGGGTGTGTAGCCAGGCTCTGGAGCCATTACACTAATCCGTGAGATAAATTATGGCTTCAGTGAGGGGTGATCTGAAAGAGCTAACACAGCTTTTTCAAAGTGACTGATGCAAGGCAACACAAGAGCTTCTTGGTGTTTTGGCCACGTCGGTTCCCCTTAGTCAGATGTGGCCCCCTGCAGCTTGTCTTGGCGATTGGTGCTGGCTTATATCAGCGAGTCAGGTGAGGAGGAAGAAGGAATGGACTGGTGGAATTTGCCCTCCCCTTCTCTTTCTCTTTCTTTCTTTTATAAAGCTGGCAGGTGGGAGATCTTAGGCATGTCTCTCCCCTATGACTTGAACAGATTTCCTGCAGGAACAATTGTTGCTAAATGCATTGTGCTGGAGCTGTCATAGGCACAGTGGTAAGTTGTGCAGAAAAGCTTCGGAGTCACTGGGTCAGTTATGAGTAAAGGGAAATATGAACAGTGGCGACCTCAGCTCAGAAGATAGAAGAGGTCTGTTCACACAGAGGACTGACCTAAGACCTCAGCACACACTCCAGGTCCTGGGCTTGTAGGATTGCAGTGTCCTTACAGGAAGTTCTCAGCTTCTCTTCTATGGTCCTGTGACCAATTGTTGGCCTCTTATAAAACAAGTGGATAAAGCCTACGTGGAGATAAACATCAAGGTTCTAAGAAGCAAGAGCTCAGAATTAAGAACTAAAGCTTGGACAGTCCTGGGGTTACCAAAAGCTCTTGCTGACCCTGATGGGATCCCTGTTTTGGGGAAAGTTGTCATGGTTTTCCAAAGAGGTTCAGCACAAAAGCCTCCACATGTTTAATTTTGTTTTTCAGACAGCTAAGATTTAGTGTTAAGCAAAAGACGATTGGTGTGGCCAAGTCCATGAGTAACAAAGCTTGAATTGCCCTAGGATGTCTGCAGAATGATCTGGGACTTTAGGGGTACAAATCTGACTTTAATTAACTTATAAGGCCTTATTGTCAGCCTTTATTCAGCCCAAAGGCCCACTGATTTTCTCCTTTGATTTTCTGCAGTGGAAGATTGGCCCAAGTCAAATACTTTCCATGGGAGTATAATTATGTCTTCAAATCGTTTTCAAAAATCATCAGGTCCAAAGATTCCATTTGTCTTGCAAAATTCGCATGGAATAAAATCACATTTATTAATGCTATTGCTACCTCCTTTTCCTCAATTACTGTCAAATCCTGTGATCCCCACTCCACCCCTACCATGTCACTTTGCTAAAATAACACAAAAAATCTGTTTGCAGAAATGACAGTTTTAGATAGCTTGATAAACCCAAGAAAACAGTATCAACCACACGAATCCTAAGGCAGTATGGAAGGGGGAAATGTTTAATTCATTTAATTTGGTCAGCTTCCTCATTTCCATGAAGGCTACCTCATTTTTTTTTAGTAGCTGATTTTATAACATGGCTTATATGCTTTGCTTATATAACAAAAAGCAATTACTGAAATTGTTACGGTTCTTTTATCTTATGTAATTGAAAAATTTAAAGTTTAAAAAAATACAAATTGAAGACCAGAATGGGATTTTGTAGTCGGGGAACAGCATTGGGATTTCCTATTAGAGATTTTCTGCAAGGCTCTTGGGAAGTGGTATGCAGCCGAGGTGGCCACAGGCCTTAGGCGTTAGATCTGAGGCATCTTGACTAGTAGAAAACCTGAGAAAGCTGCCTGGGTTTGAGACATAACCCTTCTGAACATAAATGTGTGACACTGGACAATATACTTCACCTTTCTGAATTTAGTTCCATTTTTGTAAGGTAATAATACCTGCTCAACAGGATTGTTGAAGAAACCTCTTTATAACATGCTGCAGTCAACTTTTATTAAGCATTGCTGTTGTCAGGCACTAGTCTATATGCCTTATAACAATTAGCTCATTAATCCTCAAAGAACTCTCTGAGACTATATGGCTACTAACCTAGGAGGTTAGTCTTATAAACCCTATTTGACAGAAGAGGAAACTGGGGTACCAGGAGGTTAAATAAAATGAAATGAGCCAGCATTTTGTGGCAGAGCCAGGATTCAAATCTAGGTCTCTGGCTCTAGAGGCCTCAGTACACTTATAAACTTCTATACCTATTTGCCCCTGCCTTGTTACACACACACACACACACACACACACACACACACACACACACACACACCCTCGCTAATAAAAAAAATGTTGGCTTCAAAGTATATTTTCTTTAAGCAAGATGAATAAGAAAAACATATTCTGGCAACTTTCCTTTCCTTTTATATTGCAAATTTACAAAATAAAAGGAATCCAAGTCAACTACTTAGTTTCCCACTTTTTACTGATCTGCAGGTCCTGGCTGGCTAGAAACTTTCTGATGACTGTGTTTCCATTCAATGTGGTTGGATAGCATGCAGAAGAATCTCAGAGATTTTCGGTTGGAACGGTGGTGGCAGGGCAACCGCACATTCTTAAAGTATTGCAAATGAACTTTTGCCCCCTTAATCATGGGACAAACAGAGGTCTGGATGGACTTTCTTCCTTTGCCCTGCTCTGCTGGGCTGTGTCCTGCCTTGTTGCTGTGCTGGTCTTTATGAAGACATTTCCCGTGTGGTGTAACCTTTGAGACCTTGCAGAGACTGACATATCTCCAAGAATGTGCCAAACAGATCTAGAGCAATAGTTCTCTTCCAACAAAGATTCCCACCTGTCCCCTCTCCACCAACCGCAGACATTTGGCAAAGTCTGGAGACACTTTGGGTTGATACAACCATGAGTTGTGCTGCTAAAACCCTCCAGTGCACAAGACAGACCCCTGCCATACAAGATTATCCAGTCCAAAATGTCACTAGTTCCACTGTTGAGGAACCTTGATCTGGAATACATATACTCCCTTCTTTGAAAGTCACTTCTGGGGAAAGGACCTCTGAATTAGAGTAGTTATCTCTACAAGCATCTCTTACAATGCACACCTGGGAAATGCAAACAAAAACCACAATGTGATACCACTGCACACCTAGCAAAAGGAGTGAAATGGAAAGGAAAGGAAATACTAAGACTTAGCAAGCTCTATAGCCAACTGAACTTTCATGTATGGCTGGTGGGAAAGTAAATCAATAAAACCACTTTGAAAAACTGTTTAGTGGTATCTAATAAAGCTGAACATACACATACCCTCTGATCCTGCAATTCCACTCCTAGGTATATACCCATCAGAAACATGTACATATGCTCACCAAAAGCATGCACTAGAATGTTCATTGCAGCACTATTTGAAGTTGCCAAAAATTAGAAACAACCCAAATGCTCTTCAGTTGTAGAATGGGTAAATAAATTGTTGTATAGTCAAATAATTGTGCACTATGGAATAATAAGGGGATAAAAAGACCTACAACTCCACACAATAATATGGATGAATCTCACAAAAATGATGTTGAGTGAAAGAAGGCAGACATACAAAAAAATCATATTATATGATTCTATTTGTATAAAGTACAAAATGGGCAAAACTAATCTATGTTGTTAGAAGTCAGGATCATGGTCATCCCTGGTTGACAGGTAGTGGCTGGAAAGAAGCATGAGGAGGACATTTGGGGGGCTGGTCATCTTCTGTTTCTTGGTCTGGGTACTGGTTACATAAATGTGTTCATTTTGTGAAAAGTCATAGCTCTGTGTGCTTTTTATATGTGCACTTTTCTGTATGTGTATTATTCTTCAATAAAATTTTTAAAATGTGCAGCTGTTGCTCTGGAAAGTAACACAGGCCCTGGATATTTCTACTAATTCTTCCCCTTACATTTTAATGTAGACTGGTCCAAAGGCACCTTAAAAGGTCTAGAGTTTAGCACTGAGGAAAGCAAAGGAAGGCTGGAGGGAAACTTAGTCTCCAGGTGGTCTGAGCAAGAGGCAGCCTGGGGCGCAGAGGGAAGAATTCACTGGAGAGGAATGTCCCTGAACAAATGAATCATCAAATTCAGTGTCAGAGTCAGGGCTTAAGAAAGACATGCTCATTGGTCAGCACCGAGTCCAGGGGGACCAAGATGACCGGTATCTAGAGTAACTTCACTGGATAGGAGTGAGGAAATTTTAGGCAGAGGGTTGTTAAGTGTCAAAAGTCTGTTTTACAATGACACTTTGCTCATGCCACGATTTTGTTGATGCCTGACCTTATCATTTCTCTCTCTCTCTCTCTCTCAGTCCATGGCCAGGGAGATCATGGCCATGCTTTGAATGCAGGCTCAATCCTTGTTTATTTTATTTTGTTAATTCCTAGCAGTGAAATGCATTGACTATGTGTTAGTTGTTTTTTGTGTGTGTGGTTAGCCATGTGATGCTAGGAAATTCCTTTATTTTCTCTCTGCTTCAATTTTCTTATTTATAAAATGAGGATGAGGATAGTATTGTAAAATGTAAATGCTCTATTAATGCTTGATATTATTGCACTTATTAACATTAAATTCTACTACTAATAATAACTCTAGAAATTGATTTAATGTGAAATCATAGGATCCCAAGCAAAACTTTCCGAAGTCCCCCTTTTGCAGTTCTCCACTAAAAAATCATTTTCTTTCCGTTCTTTATGCTCAGTCCCCTTCATGGACCCCTGCTATGGGAGGGTTGCGTGAGGAGTTCTTAAGCAATGGGTAGTTCTGGAGGGAGGCACCTTGCCTGGAAGCCATGAGGGCACACAGTGTACAGTTTGTAACATCAGTGTTAGTGCTGGCGGCTGGATACAGGTTGTCATTTTAGCCCTAGAGAAAGGTCCCCCTGTTGAAGGCGAGTGTAGGCAAATAACATATTTTAAATGTTGTACAGCATATGGAAATTTCTATTACTGCAAACATTTGGTTTGGTTCTGTGCCTGTTCAACATATTGCACATTTCTAAATTAACTGTCTTCTAAATGGAATAGTTATGATTCATGTCCCCATTTTCCCTGTGGGTGGAGGACTCGATGTAGGTGCTGCACACTCGCTTTTGCACAGCCACATGTATAGATCCAAATCCCTAACATCAATTTCTAATGCAAAGCCTAGAGGCGAGCCGCTGCACGGGGGTGAGGGACTCCAGCTGTTTGTTTAGTATACTGAGCTTGCCAAACTGACCCTTCAAGAACCAGGAGGAGGGCAGAGAATTGCAACTCACAGTTTTTCCCCCTGCCAATTCTCATTTCCTTCATTTGTGAGACTAATCTTCTGGTGTAAAGAACTGGGGATAGGACATTCACGTTACCTCTGCATTGGTGTCTTTATATAAAGTATAGCCTTTTTATAATTAAAAATATTGCTAATTTGAATCTACTTTTTTGAGCCATTTATTGTTTTCATTTTCCAATTGTTAAAAAAAAGTAACTTTTATTTAGAAAGTTTGAGAGTAAAAAGCGTAAGTCAGAACATAAAATATTTCCCATAAGATGATGAATACATGGGAGTTCTTTATACTATTCTGTATACTTTCGGGACTTGCTGGAAAATTTCTATTATAAAAATGACCCATGGGGCGAGCCCCATGGTGTTAGTGGTTAAATTGGGTGCGCTCTGCTTTGGCAGCCCGGATTTGCAGGTCAAATCTTCCTCAGCAAAAAAAAAAAAGACCCATAAGTTTATTAACCAGATTTCATCGCTATTAGCATTTTTGTGTGATTCCATCAAACCTTTCCCATATCAGTGTTAATTCGCTAAATGCTGTTATATTTCCTATTTGTTTCAACTACCTGGTAAAAAAAAAAACTTGGCAACACTTGAGTTTGACTTGCTGGCCTTTATGAACAAGGGAGTAATCCCAACTATTGTTAGGAGTAGGCTTTAAATCCAAAAATGAAAAATGCTTTGAATAATAAAGTTTTCCAGTATTGTAATCATCCTTAAGCATCTAGCCCACTGCCTAGTATTCAATAATAAGAGGAACCTCAATAAATGAGTAGGATTCAGAAATGATGTGTTATCATTAAAGTCCTTTGACCTCGTATTTTAGGAGTTCCAGAGCGAATCTGCATCAGCCTGAGTCCAGACATAAGTTTGCTTCTCTTCCTGAGTAGCTTTTGAACCTTGAGTTTACATCACGGATATTAGCTATTGATTCTCCCACTGCGCCTTCTGTGAATGGAAGGCTGGCCATTTCTTGAGGGAGTCCATGTCTTCATTAGGCTGTGTGTCTTCCTTGGCAGGCCAAGATCCTATTCAGGTCCCATACCTGAGTCATTGAAAAGTTTGAAAAAGAAAGCACATTAATCAAGGTTGCTAATTGTACCGCAGGTGACTACAGAAACCAGTGTTTTTTTCTACTAACCGGAAAGAAAGCTTTGCCTTACTAGAGCCATTACTCAAAGACAAGGGGACTACTGATGATGTGGAATTACCATTGGGTTAGTAAATGTTCTCATAGCGTCTTTGGAGGTTTAGTGCAGTGGGGTTATTGCTTAATGTAATGCAATGGCAATGACAGTGTATTTGCTGCTGCATTAACAAATAGACTTGGGATTTGGAAAATTCCATCTGGTTGTGAGTATCACACAGCTTTCTACTTCCACAGTCCATTTATGCACAAAGAACATATCTTTCTTCTTTGATATCAAAGTGATTCCACAAAAAGGAGTAAATGATGTTTTATTTATTAAAGGAATGGCTGGTATAGGCCTAATGGCTGGTAGTGTCCTATAGGATACTGTGAAAGAGAATAAATTTCATTGTTGGCACCCCTACCTTCCTTCAAAGAGCCCAGTTGGCCTCCACTCTCCCTGGAAGGCTCTTCTGCTCTGTCCCATTCATGCTTGCCCTCCCTGGGAATACTGTCCTTTATTGCTGCCTCGTCACCTAACCTTACTCTCACAGGTTAAAGAGAGGAAGTAGAGACTAGTTAGTAAGTTACCACCCATTTTCCTTCTCTGATGGCCTGGGTAAGAATTCTGGTTCTGCCAATTCCTACAGGAACTTGGATAAGTTACTGGAGCTCAGTTTTCTCATCTGTAAAATGGGGTTAATAAAAATACCTACTTCATAGCATCATTGTAAGGAATAAATTAGTTAATACCTGTGTTAATATTTGAAAAAGTGTCTGGCATGTAGAAAATAATCAGTATGGTTATTTATTATTAAGTTTTCCATTTCCTTGAGGAAGCACAACCCTTAGGGGCTCGATGTAGTTCAGAGCTGTGGATTGGACATTGGTCAGCAGTGTCTTATAGCCTCTATGTTACACAAACCAAGCATTTAAGCCAGATACCAAGGCTTCCAGTCCTGTACTAGATTGAACACCATCAAATCACAGGATATTTCAACTAGAAGGGAACAGGTTAATATAATATTTTCATTTTATGTTTACTAGTTTTCAGATTCATTCTTTAGAGGTTGTACTCCTTATCCCTTAAAGTAACTCTGATGCCAGTATTTTGAGAGGTTGAAGCAAGCCACTGAGAGAGACATTTGTCACTATTTGGAAACTTCTTGAAACATACTATATAGACAGCAATCTATTCTGCTTTTATGTAGTTGGAAGGAAGCAGCACTGACACAATGCAGAAGTGAATTGTACTCTATTTTAGGTCTTTGAATTCAAAATTTAGAGCTTGCACTCCCTTTTCTAGCCCAAGTTCTAGATACCTAGGGAAAAGTCACAGGTTATGACTAAAAAAAAATATGTTCAATGCCATTCAAATGGGAAAATATCCAACACACACACACCACACACACACTTCATGTGTGGTTGTGAATTCAGGTAATTTCTTCCCTGAGAGGAAACTTCCCGGGGAGGTCTATCTCCGTGCAATTCCACCTCTGTGTTTCTCTCCTAGATGGAGTCACCACTGGAATGTAGAGAAAATAGTAAAAGCCTCTGATTTCCCAGTGAGAAGATTGCCTGGAGGATAGAGGAAAAGTAAAAACCATTTTCCCGTATTTAAAATCTGTGCTGAAAATATCGTTCAATCCTTTCCCTTTCCAGGAAAGTCACAGCAAGATGTGCAAGATTTGGTACACTCATCACTACAGAAAAATTTGCCAATGAGCAATGTATTGATCAAAGTTCTAGGAGGAGAGGTGCTCAAATATTTACCCAGAGCACTTCGCTAAAAGGTGCCCCAGGGGTGCTAGGAGGTGGCCACCGGCAGGCTCTTGGCAACAGCAAAGTTTCCTCTATTCTAAGGGACCATTCATTCCTGCCTGGTGCTTCCCCACACCCACTTCCCTCTCCCCTTCTAGCGCCCTTTAGGAAGATGTTTTATGAACTGTGTGCGTGAATATTTTTGTGCCTACAGCAAAAATGTTGTTTTCCTGAGATTGAGAATTAGAACGGGAACTTCAGGAACCTGGATTCTCAGCTTCGGGAATGCAGCTGCTCGGAAACTGTCCCGAAAAGAAACTGTATATGCTACAGCACCACATCTGGAGACAGATGGTTATTTATGATATACAGTACCATTCTTAGTCTCCTGTCCTCCACTCTTTCTTTTTGAATTTCTCTTCCCCATAGATACCTATAAATATGAGTGAAAATATAAGCATAGGTACTGCATTTTCATCCCTAATGCTAGATATGAACTTGGTCGAGTTGCACCTGCCTTTTTGTCTCTGTTTCCTATTCTAACCCAAAGTAGTATAGTTTTATGAAAATGGATAGGTCAGTTCTGCTATAGTAATATAAATAGCTATCAAAGTATATATTTTATATACTGAAATGGGTCCCTTTTTAAAGGGTGTTACTGTTAGTGCATGGGCCAAGTTGATGAGCCCAAAGGGAAAGCACTATGTACAGTCTGCCCAAACCACCAGGGTAATTTGCTCTGATTTCAGATAAAATCCTCACTGCTTCAGCTGTTTTTCTAAGAATTAAAAATAAATTTCTTAAAGTCTTAGAAATAAATAGATGTCATCATATGGTTTATGCTACTAATCTGCAGTAGGTAAACCCAAATAGATTTATTTTTGAAACTGTAGGCAATTTAAATTTTGTTTTGAGGGTTCTGGTATACAATTTTGGCTAGAAACAAAGGAAAATAGATTTTCCTTTGTTTGAATGACCATGTTTCTATATAAAGGATGTACACGTTCACAATTTTTTTTTCTTATTTAGGTACGTTCTATATCATATGCACAGAGGATCTATATCAATATCTATAGATATATATCTTAAAATGTATGACATACAATATCACATATCATATGTGTATTTGTATAGACACATTTCCTGATTTATTCTAAGAGAGCTGCTTTGTAAAATATGTTTCTTCCTGGTTGCAATTAAACATATAAAAATATAAAATATATTCCTTCTGGTTACAATAGGTTTTTTTTCTTTTCAAATCAGTAGAAATTGAAGTAATTGCTTTAAAATTATAAAATGCAGGTTTCATTTGATTCTCAGCAAATTTGTGACCATTTCTTTTGAGGTTCTTATTTCTTTCATATCAAACCTCTTGTCACACAGCAAGGGAAAGAAGTCTTCTAGCATTAAAAAAATGTTTCTTAAACTCTTTTTTTCCAGTTCTCCAACTAATAAAATGAGTATAATGATTAAGGTCCTCACTACCTCACTAGCTATTCTAAGAAAGAATTAGGCTTTAGCCCAAAGATATAAGATACATGGAGTTATTATTGTTATTGTTTTTTTTTAATTCTATTGAAAAGCACTAACCTAGTAACAGCATATCGAGTCATTTATAAAACACTTAATAATGAAACATTCACAACTGTGTTTTCTACAAGCTCTATTATAGTCTGAATGTAAATGATTTAATAAATATTTTAAATAGATTGAAATTCATAAATGAAGGAATAAATACATGCATAATAAAAAGTAATCAGCCACATATACATTTCAATATATACCATAGGCTAATGCAAGTTGGAATGTAGCTGGGAATCCATGACAAAGCTATACAGAGGAAGATTTTAGTTTTTTGTCTTTGATGAAAATTTGATATGTGACTGATAATTCTTTCCTCTATTAGTCCATGTCTCCTTTGAACATACCTTCAGGATTCTCAAAAGGAAACCCCTACATGGAACATTCAGGCGAATTACCATTGCTGATCTGCACGCAGATCCTAAAGCAGAAACTTAAAACAAACTTAGCTTTAATGCCACCCTCAGAACCTGTAGATGTCATTGGTAAGATATTAATAAGGGAACAGGGGCAAAGAAAGGGTAGAATATACTATCAGTACCAGGAAAAAAGGTAAAAGAACATGTGAAATGAGCAACACAGGTGCCCCCCCCCCACAACCCCAGAAGCAGTTTACTTCAGGAGACACCAGTGGCGTACTTTATAGGAGAACTGGGGCCTCTAGGACCTGCTGAATTAAGGAAGGAGAGACTGTAAATCTACTGAGTTTCTAGAGTTTACTCAATAATGCAAACAAAAATAAACCAGTGTCAGTATGCGTGGTTCAAGAATGCCTAGAAAGGCTATGGAGCCAGTAATCCCTTGTTACTATTAATTAAGTACATCCTCTAACAGCCTCGACTCAAGGCTGTTAATCTTCACACCTTCCTTTGGGGCCCCTGGGCAGCTGCTTTGGAGGTCTTAATGAATCTCTGACCAATTTGGGCCATGGTCAAGTCACAAAAACAACAGCCAGAGGTGTAATAAGATATTCTGTGAAGAATGCATGTTCAGTATTATTAGATCAGCTCTGCTGTTGGATAGGTGATATCACAGTTCATATGAAAGCAGTAAATCTGCAAATGGCATTCCAGCACATGAACGGAAAGAGAAGTCAAATGTTACCTAGACAGGGTAACTTTACCTGGTCAGACCATGGCTAAGTCATCAAAATTGGGGCAAGAATAAACACTGTCTTCCTATGATTCCAATTTAACTTGGATCACTTTTTTTTTTTTAAAGCTCTGATTTAGTGACTAGCTTAGTAATTCTACATTGAGCCACATGTATTTTAGGTCAGAGAGACTTTGTCTCAATCAAGTCAGGGCCTCTCCAGCCAGCTTTGCCCTTGAGGTATGGCAATCTAGTAATGGGCTTACATATTTCCAAGATGATGTGGGCCGTTCTTTAATTGTCCTCAATCCATGTGGGCATCCATTGAGAAGAAGGTCATTTTAACTAGTCCTCAGTTAACCATCCACTCTCGTTGCTGCTGAATATTAACTTCCAGGTTGAGTCCCCTTCAGCTGTGGTGATTTTTCATACTACTTCTCTGCCGCTCATGGGCACGAGGCATCCACTCAAACCATACCTGGTGTGATGGTTAATTTTATGTGTCAACATGGCTGGACCACAGGGCCCAGTTATTTGGTCAGATGTTATTCTGGATGTTGCTGATGAAATTAACATCTGAATCAGTGGATTTTGAGTAAAGCTGATTGCCCTCCACGAAGTGGGTGGGCCTCTTCCAATCAATTGAAAGACTGACTAGAACAGCAGACTGACCTCCCCTGAGCAAAAGAGACTTCTGCCAGCAGATGACCTATAGACTGACTTAGACTGCAACATTAGATCTTCCCTGGATCTCCAACCTGCCAACCCACCCTGCAGATTTTGGACTTGCCAGCCTCCATAATGGCATGAGCCAATCCCTTAAAATACATCTCTCTCTGTCTATATATACACATCCTATTAGTTCTGTTTCTCTGAAGAACCTTGACTAATATACCTGGCTAAGAGAAACTGCATGGGCTAAAACCCTTTCTTCTTCTACTTCTTTCACTCTTGACTCAGAAGCTCCTTCACCGAGGCAGCCTGTTTAAGACCCCATCTGCCAAGGCACAGTAGAGTTGGTGAAGATACGGGGAAATCGTCACTGTTGTCAGTGGTGGTACGGGTTGATAAGCCACTTTGAAGAATAACTTGAAAGTATTAATTAAAACTAAAAATGCCCAAGTGAATGATATATTTAAACCCTAAGGAGAGAGCTGCAGAGAGCAGAAAATGAAAGGAGATATTTCTTAGAAAATACTCTAAATGATTGGAGCAGAAGTAGTACTGTTTTGGTGTCCAGGTGGCACAGTTACATACAAGAGAATAAAAAACATCCTCTCATTTCTGCATGAAGCAAGATGTGGCTACAGAGAGTGTTGGACTACACCAGCACCTCAAGAGCTGCACTACACCACTGAGAGCAGAAATAAGGGGAAAAGGTGGTGGTGGCTGTTGTGTGTGGGAGGGGGTAGGGAAGAAGGTTACCCAAATGTGGGTTAGCATCAGGGGCAATGATAAAATGCCTTCCAGATCCTTCACACACAGCAGAGGCCTCAACTAGAGAAATAGGATCAGGCACATTGATCAGGAAAGGATGAAATGTGTTGGATACATATGATCTTCTTTGAGGATGAGACTCCTAGAAATAATTAGGAGAACGCCATAGCGACAATGAAGGTAGAAATCAGTAAAATAACAGTCTGTGATGTTAATATGACCAATTGAAAGCCCAAGACTCTTGTATCTTTAAGAATTATGGGTTACCATAATATTCAGAAAATAAAAGCATTCTAGTGTAAGCTGGCCTCCCTCGCTGTCCCTTGACTTCTCTGCTTAATGGCCAGAAGCCTGATGTATTTCTTTTGGACTAACACTGTTACACTATGGAGAAACACCTCAATATTTTAAGAAGTAGTAAAGGACCAGAGGGCATATAGGCAGAGCATTTTAACTCTTTCAAGGGGGAAAATGATGCTTCTAACTTCTATGATCACCCATATTTAAGGAATCCAAATTTCTATTACCTGCTATTATGACCAACAAAAAGGAAACAGTGAAACACAGCCTTTTCTCCCTGCCTGGCAGTTGATGGACACAGAGAAAAGCTTGGACACTTAGAGGAAGCATAGTGGCTCCCCTTTAACAGTAACACATTTACTGATAGGTTCCTGGATGATGAAAAACGAAAAGCAAAGATATCTGTTCCCGTTTTATAGATGGGAATTCTGTGCTCCAAAGAAGAGAAGGAAATTCCACTAGGGTCTCAGTGTGACTCAAGTGAGCCAAGCCATCCTATTGACTCTAGTTTTTCCAGTAGATTACATTGCATCCCTGCCCCTTGTGAAATACTGCAAGAGTGCCCTTGATTCCTCTAGCATCCATGCCCCTTGACATTTGACTTTTCAGTTCCTCCCACAAAAAGGATGGTTCACTGTATTTCTACATTCCTTGATTTGGCGTTCAGTCATGTACCTTGCATTGGCCAATAGAAAGAGGTGAACATGACCAGGCACCTCACCCAAGTAGAGCCCTTAAGATACCTTATCTGTTTCCATTCACTCTCTTGTACCTCTGCCACTGCCAAGGGAAGAACTGTCTTGGCCACCACCTGGTTCAACTGGAGCAGATTCACTCCAGCTGAGCACAGCTCATAGCAACTGACCTAAAATAGTCCACAGCTGCATGAGAAATGGCACTGGCAAACCAGTATACTCTCTAATGGATCATTATTTATAAAGATAAAATGAATAATGGACATAATACCAGAGAATATGATATTTTCAAATATTAAAATAGACTGTGTAATCAATTAGGAAAAATAGATAAATTTTATATTTTGTGAAGGAGGAGAAAAGTTTCAAAGTTATTCTTTGACTTTTAGCCTTTGTTCTATTTTTTAAGAACTTTATTGAGATATAATTTAAATACCATAAATTCACCTGTTTTATGTGTACAATTCAATAAATTTTAGTATATTTACAGAGTTGTACAACCATAGCAACAATCTAATTTTAGAATGTTTTCATGCCCCTAAAAAGAAATCTTGTGCTGATTTAGAGTCACTCTCTAATCCTACTCCAGCCCTAGGCAATTACAAATCTACTTTCTGTCCCTGTATTTTTGTTTTTGGGGCATTTTATATAAATGGGATCATATAATATGTGTTCTTTTGTGTCTAACCTTGATCTTTTTAAAGGGGTAGAGAATAGAATCACCATGATACAAAGACATTTGATTTTTTGAAATTTAACAAAAGCTATTTAGAGTCATACACAAGAGTTATTTTCAAAAGAAAGTGAACTCAGGATTATTAGAAAAATTTAGCATGGACAAGGGCTCTGTTGCCTTATTTACAATGCACCAAATCATTTCAGGACACAAAGAAGATTAAACAGCATCCGTACAAATGCGCAACCTATTGAGTTGCGTTGAGATACATTTCACAAGTTTGCCAAACATGTAGCAAATAATCTTTTTATGGAAGGCTAGTCTGTAAGTCCTGTGTGATAAAGGGAACATAGTCTTTAGAACACAAAATAAGCTGAGAAAGAAGAAAATGGTGTTTGTACAAAAACACCCTGGTAATTACTTCCGAACTCGTTCTGAATTCAGTTTTTGCATCTCCTATAGCTTCTGTCTAGAAAAGAGGCACATGACATTTGCTATCATGAATAGATTAGGAAGAGCTGTGGGAAAAAAATCTAGACAAGGACTCGATCAATACAGATGGGTTTAAATGACCTCACCTTAACTTAAAAGACACTGTTCAAATAATTTAGAACAACCAGCCAACCCTGTTTTGTTTTGTTTTTCGTTTTGATGAGGAAGATTCCCCCTGAGCTAACATCTGTGCTAATCTTCCTCTATTTTGTATGTGGGTCGCTGCCTCAGCATGGCTGCCGACAAATGGTGTAGGTCCGTGCCCGGGAACTGAACCTGGGCTGCTGAAGCAGAGCATGCTAAACTTAACCACTAGGCCACCAGGCTGGCCCCCATCCCTGTTTTTATACATAAATCTGACTTGATCACCAAACATGGAAGTAACACATGGTGAGCTTACAGATAGTTTGACTCCTTTGAGATATGTGGCTGACCTTCTCGAGAGGCCCTAAGTGTCTTTACAAATATAAGTTGTAATTCCTGAAGCTTACAACATACAATGTATTTTAAAAAGAAACACTTAAACATTTAAGGTATTTCTGATAAAATATACCTTCAGTTATATAAAACAATCCATTTAAGTAGGAGAAAGAGTGTCAGAGTGACAACAGAAGAATTCATGATACCATGATAACTTCATAAATTCATGTGGAAATGGAAACCTATATGAAATTAAACGGTAAAAGGATAACTTGTAGTGTTCACTAGCATATTCAAACTCTACTCATTAAGTAGACCTGTTTAATGGTAGCTAGGAGTGGCTCCAGATGGTGTCAAATGTCTAAGGTCCTGGTAGATATGACCCCTGTAATGACAGACCAAGAGCTTTTCCTTCATTGTTGTGCATTAGTTAAACATGCTGATGAAAGATGCACCTGGGGCGCTTTGGTCCATCTGCCCTAATATTTCATCTCTGAGTTCTCTGGTTCACACTCAGGAGGTTCATCCCTGACCTATTCAGTGCTAAGTTTGAGTCCCCAAATGCTACGTGAATTAGACTACATGTATCAGCATGTTAACATAATATTTAATATATAAAGGAACCACTGGCAGAGATTATGCATTTATACTTGCAATGGAATAGTGAGGAAAATAAATTTTTTCTTGCTACAACACATATGGTTCCACTTTCAGGGTTCTGTTGGTCTCCCGGGTTAATGACATCCCACCATATGCCCAAGAGCAAAGAGTGATGGAATTGACATGCTGCTCAAACGGACTGAAACAAGCTGAATCGTGTGTCCTCGGCCATAAAATGCCATTCAGGTGACCCCGTAAGCTGACATCTGCCCACATATTGTAGACACTTGGGGCCAAGTTGCCCATTTGTTTCTTTCTGATCTAAATGTAAATATTATACATGAAAACATTTGCAAGTACAGTCTTCTTTCTTTTTAGAGACTGGGGAAGGGCCAGGTCAGCTGGGTACAAGTTACAGCCTTACTTTTAAGGTTGACTTGGTGATACTTTCAATATATCTTGATAAATTATATGCTTTGCTTCAAAACGGTTAATTCCCTATAATTGCATGAAAAGTAGTACGCAGTTTTTTTTTCTCAAAGTACAAAACAACCCTTTGAAAACATAGTGTAATCCTTGCAAGTCAATAGGCCATTCCGTCAGTAGTTCTGGATCCTGGTTTATCTCTGCTTTTATTTGATTAAGTCTCGCTACTTTGATAGCCAGTGTTATTCCACAGGGCACCTGGGATATGATGAGGATGGAGAGAAGTGTAGAGATGTGCAATTTCCTGCTTCTTTCTTTCAATAAAGTTGTTTGCCAAAAAAAATCTATCAAGGTGATGTCACTGGTGTTCTCTTTTATGCTTATTTAAATGTAGCTATTTCCTCATTGACAGGTAGCAAGATAACATACTAAAAATCCAAAGTGCAAACACTCCTGGTCATTGTGACTTTTTGTTTACAAGAGAAATCCTGCAATTGAGACACAATTTCTATACTAAAACTTAATTTGCATTTCTTAATACTTTTATATGTTCATCTCATTAGCATCACATGTTCAGAGAAGACAATGTGGTGGTGTTGAGTGACACAAAGTAAGAATACTGAAAGAAAAATGAAATTTGCAAGAGAGATCAGTTCCCTCATCTTCTCTACCACTTCCTGAGACCACTGTGGTTTTTATTTGGGGAATTAATTTATGACAAATCCCCTTGTTACTGTTTCTCTGTGGAGAAAACACAATTCTAGAGGAAGATGGCTGGTAATGTGTGATCATAATGCTATATTCTGAGTATCCCACCGGGTGAACTGATTTGGAATCCACATAATAGGATAATTGATCCAAGTGTAGACTCTGATTTGTCACATATAAACTAGTTTAAATCATCACAGAAGTGCTCAGGCAGTTCAGCTGAAATTGTTTGACTGTTGTGTGTATCTGTTAGAGCTAAACACGGAATAACAAGTAATGAAAGCAACAGAAGGGGCTGACATGCAATAGGAAAAGGGAGAGGCCTCTCTTTTATAGTAATAAGAAAGAAGGGGAAGATGTTAGTCGCAGTTGCCATTTGTTTGGTAGTTAGGCATACCAGATCTCTTCCCCAGGAGAAGGTAATGTTATATACTCAGAGTCAGAGAAAATGTTTGAGGAAAAGAGAAAAGGTTTATAAAAGACTACAAGGAAAGAGGAGAGACAGTAGACTAAGAAAACAGACTGCTCGGCAGCACTGAGGATCTAGGTGAGATTGAAGGTAAAATTTGTGAGGGACCCAGTCTGCACATATATGTGAATAATTCTGGTAGCCCTTTGCAGCCAAGGTATATACACAAAGAATGTTGACAGTTGGAGTCATCTAGAAATGGGGTTTCCATGATGCATGAAGCAAAAGGAAAATGGAGAAAGGAAGTTGAGGATATTGGTAAGAAGTAAAGGATCTCAAGAGAAAAGAGAGGAACGTAAAGTAGAAAGATGCTGGTAAGTAGAAGGAATCAGGGGGTAAGAACTAGAGCACTACTATCCAATGAAACTTTCTTCAATGGTGGAAATGTTGTAAATCTGTGTTGTCCAGTATGGTAGCTACTAGCCACATGTGGCTATTGAGTACTTGAAATGTGGCAGACTGCTTAAGACTAGAGATCTTGATGAAGATAAAGAACTAGTATATTGGAGGGGCCAGCCCTGTGGCTTAGCAGTTAAGTGCGTGCGCTCCGCTACTGGCGGCCCCAGTTCAGATCCTGGGCACACACTGACGCACTGCTTGTCTGGCTATGCTGAGGCGGCGTCCCACATAGAGCAGCTAGCAGGATGTGCAACTATGACATACAACTATCTACTGGGGCTTTGGGGAGAAAAAGGGAAAAAAAGGAGGAGGATTGGCAATAGATGTTAGCTGAGGGCCAGTCTTCCTCAGCAAAAAGAGGAAGATTGGCATGGATGTTAGCTCAGGGCTGATCTTCCTCACAAAAAATTAAAAAAAAAAAAAAAAGGAACTAGTATATTTGAATGAATTAATGGAGAGGTAGGAGAATGGGAGACTTTGTTCAGAAAGTGATGCTTACCATTGTTGTTACCTGCCCAGCATCCGTTCTCCTCCTCTTTAAGTCCCTCAGCTTTTATTTTGGTGTTTACACCTCCCTCATGCAGTCTGTACGTGATAGGTAGATGTAATTCTACTCCTGGCTCTAGAGGTTTCGATATATGTCTTAGACCTCTGTTAATCAGTACACAGTAATCCAATAATGAGCCAATGTTCCTAGTCAGTTCTGGGGTGAACATGGGACCCTGTTTTCATCAATGAAAGTGAAGAAGACCTTTTCTGGAAGCTTCTGGGAAGAGAGTTGTTCTCTTGTCCTTTATAGTGTGGCACACAGAGTGAAGCCCAGAAAAGTACATAATTTGCCACCCTGAAGATGCGACTGAGGAAGGCGGGGGGCAGATATGGAAAGAAACTAGGTCGAAGAAGACCATATTGAGTTGCTGAATCAATCTAGCCCTAAAGTGTGTCCTATGTATGGGCTTTTCTATTTCATAAACCAATAAACTCCCCTTACAGTTTAAACCAGCTTTTGTTACCTGCAATAAACAGAGGCTTAACTAATGTAAGTGATGTGTCTGAATTTACAATTTCTGAGATGAAAAAATTTCAGGAGTTGAGACCTAGGTTGGGGTATGGAGTGATGGTGAAGTGGCATAGAGTTGAAGGTCAGTGAAGATCAAGTGGTCAAGCATTTGAGAGGCCAGAATGTTGAAAGCTGTCTTTGCCATCCATGATAATGGCAGGATTTGGGGTGAAGCCAAACCGTGAGTTAGGTGACAAATCTATAGAGAAGGAAGCGTTGACTGAGATTTTGTTAAGCATAGCAATGAAGTGATGGTGAGTATTGCTGAATGGTATCCAGCTTTTTTCCCTTCCTCCTTTCCTCTCTCCTTTCCCTAATGTATGTTTTAAAAATGACTTAAGATGGCTTTAAAAATATACATAATGTAGCAATATAAAAGAAATAAAAAGAGTCGTAATGAAAATGGAGGTAAAGGGAATATGAAGCTTGAGAAGATAAGACAAAGCCAG
Source organism: Ceratotherium simum simum (assembly GCF_057802395.1). NCBI lineage: Eukaryota > Metazoa > Chordata > Mammalia > Perissodactyla > Rhinocerotidae > Ceratotherium > Ceratotherium simum. The sequence goes on along the minus strand of NC_141915.1, from coordinate 52,840,196 downwards.
GGGTGAAGTCAATACACAAAACACACACTAAAGCATCCAGTACTTTGCTGGAGCTAAGCCACAGTTCAGCTCCTAGTTTTCAATTCACTCGTGATCTCAGTCTGTTTTCTCACTATACATGAAGGTTCCACAAGGGTGGGCAGATGTATCAGTTAAGCTCTCCTTTAATGACTAGTTTATATTATGTGCCCAAGGTCACAGAACTAGTGATAGAGCCTGATTTTGAAGAACAGGCTCCAAATTTTCAGCCCTGCAGGCTTGCCACTGGACCGCATTGCATCTCCAACATAGAGTAATTTCGCAGTAGACGTCTTTTTTCCTGGACTGCTGGGTCACAGGAAAACCAAAGAGCTACTGGGGTATTTTTCTTCGTGACTCTGAACCCTGGTGACTGAGGATGGAAAAGAGTCTGACAGACAGACTAGGCCCCTGATGGACCATGTCTGGACTGCCTGACCTAGGAGAGGAAGCACTCATGCCCAGCTGCTGATCTCCAGGGATGCCCTGTGCTAAGGCAGCAAATATTCTACATGTCAGGATTAAGGTGGTTTGGCAGAAGCACGCGGCGGGAAATGCAATGTGCCAGCCCCTGCCAGACCTGGCCAATTTGTGCCCTTGGTGGCTTGAAAGATAAACATCTGGCCACATCCTGTCAACGAGAAATCTCTGCTCACTGCCTCAGTTCACCTCCCTACCCCTGCCCAACCTGTCCCAGACTCTAAAATCCTTGTGAAGTCCAATCCCCATTTTATCTGAGAACTCAATATTTGAGTGAGAAAAACATCTCACTGCAGACTGCTTAAAAGATCAGGAATCAAAGCCACCATTTTCCTTCTCATCTCTTCATGGATAAATTCTTCCACACAAGGAAGGCTTGCTGGGGGAAGGATGGGGGTTTCAGTGTAGGTTCTGAGTTCCTGAGGAGTGTCCAGGGTTGTTTTGAGGTAGATAGAGGACAAACACAAGTGCTTCACTGTTTTCTCCTGGTCATATAAGTCCTCTTTAGGGACTCTTGGATGGAAAAGTTATGGTGATTTAGTGCAGTGGCAACCTCCCACATTTCTTCAGACAATTGTTCTTTAGCTTCATTGGGATTCCAGTTATCTTGGTGAAAGCAAAGGACTTATTCCATAGCTGAATGTATATGTGCTCACACCACACTATTTCACATTTCAGAGAGGAGTCATGAGCCTCTTGAGAAACTCACGCTTGGATCACCAAAGGGAGAATTTCAGTTCTATGTGGCTATTTTGGACAACATGGGCAGTATCAACTAGAAGCCTCTAAAAATACATTGTTGAAAAAGGCTGTAGCTTCAAGTGACCAGAGACAGGTTCATGTCCCAGCTTCACTGCTTACAAGCTTTGTGACTTTGGGCTCTATTTCAATATCCTTGGTATGGGGGGTAATAATATTTGCCCTGCACATCTAATAGAATGTCAGGGTCAAATGAATAATATATGAGGTTTTCTATGTAATCTGGAAAGAACAAGATCTGGATAACAGGAAACAGAATCTGAGCTAACTGACTGGTGAAGTTCATCTGTGTGACACATTTCTTGCCCTTGCAATATCCCGTCCTCCTCAGGGCCAGTGCCAAATGCTGATCTCCTGCTTCCTTCAACTGGGTGAGCTTCCAGCACATGTGCCAAGCTCTGGACCCTCCTTGAAGTTTCTGCTCTCTTCATTGGATGTGCCCTGAGTCTGTTAACTAGAGACTTGATCTAAAAAGGGACCAGTTGGAGATAATAATCAGAAACGTTTTGTTAATGGTTAGATAATAAATTAGGTTCAACATTAGCAATTGATTATTTATAAAGGACATATATCAGTGCAACCACTGTGAGTTCTCCACTCACACATGCAGATACACACAAACACATACAAATACACACAATGAAATAAAGTGGATCTTCTTGAACCAGGAAAGACAGCAGATACTTTTTATCCCTCTTTTAAATCACTGCACATAGGTATGGGCCTGGGTCACAGATACAAAGCTGCCCTGCCCCGTCATATTGGGTCTTATAATTAATGTACATTGCTCCACAGCTTCCTATAAAAGAATCTCATCCCTATCCTCTCATTAGGACCATATTTAAAAATGAGGGGAGGCAGTTACTTGATATATTTTTAAAAGTAAAATCATATATAAGAATAATAATATTAGTAAATAGGAATGGCAATGCTTTATATCCATATCTGCACATAAACCCCTTTAGATCCATTATCCTGCAGCTTGCCGTGTCAAATGTGGCATGATATATTGGCAATCCTGATAGGCTTCAGTGGGAGAAGAGAAGCCAGCCTAAGGGAGGGGGTAGAGGAAGGCAAAGGCTCTATCCACCCCTGTTAGAGATGAGGTGCTGGAACCCAAAAGTCCACGAGCCAAGGCCCTTCCATCCCCAAGATGAGAGCTGCCTCCATAGGGAGTAAGAGATTTATGTGATCCATAAGGCAAGGATGAAAAGTGACAGGAGGAGCTCTGGGATCTCATGTCTAGACAGGGCAGTGGCCGAGGAAGCCAGTGCTCTCCTCCAATTAATCTGAGAATGCTTCTGCAAATTTTGTTCTTTGTTTTTTTACCCTGTGAGGAAATGAAGAGTTTGTTTTTGCCTGTGAGAAAATCCATAACCTTTAGGATATTGCTGAATGAGGCCTGGACTATTTTTAGTTCCCATCTCAGGTCCTGCAGCTCACTTCTTATTTCCATCCTACTGATGAAGAGTTGAAGAGGCTAAATGAAAGGGAAGGGGTTAAAACAGGAACGCCTTAGATACTCTTCACAATTTAATCTTGCCTGAAAGCTCATCAGTCTCCCCGATTTGTGCCTTTGAGTGCCCCGTGGACTTCAGGTCTTGGCCTGCAGCAAACAGAGAAGTGAGGACAAAGGGAATACTGCTCTACCAATTGTCTTCATGGGCTATGCCTTGTGCCCTGTTCAGGCATTCACTCCTATTAGTGACTTTAGGAATTTTATTAAATCTTTAACAGCCTTTACTGGAGAATCCAAGTTTTGAGAGCAGAATGTTATTATTATTTTTTTTTCCATGCAAGAGGGAGGGAAAGAAATGTATCTTATGCAGTAAAAGTGAAGAAATCTGAGGAGCCCCATTTAAGTGTTTTCCTCTTTTCCTCTGGAGCCCCCATCTCTTCCTCCATGAGCAGCAGTAATACCATGACGATGGGGCCAAAAATACTTAAACACATTTTAAAGTTACCACTGAAAGGAGAAAACGGTACATTTACACTCGTCTTTCTCCACTTAATGGCATTACCAGAGATTCCTTGTCCTCCTTGGGCCATAAATTGAGACATCACTCAACAGTTGTCCTGGCAAATTTCCCCCAAAAAGGCCACTTATGAAGTGACTAATCGCATTGGAGGCTAATTTACTGAACGTTTAAAGCCATTGGGGTGGGGTGGGGGTATTAGGAGACTGTGAACCTGGGATATGATCCATTATGTCCCCAGACTGAGGACTCAGGTCTAGCTCATCCCTGCATCCTCTCCAAGGAGACGGGGCCATTTTTCCTCTCCTGTCAAACTGCAGAAATCACTGCCTGGTTGGGTGAAGCCACCATATTAGAAGCTTTAGGCTAAGCCATGCAAAAGCCCTGGTCTTTCTGGTCTGGAATGGACATTAACTTCTCCCTGGGCAGCTTTAGTAAGAGCACTGGGTTATGCTTAAGGTCGGAGAGGAAATGAAGATTATAAGTGTAATGTAATATTCATTTTCCCGAATTTGGATAACCCAGTGACTTAAATCAGGGAGACCTTAATTCTAAACCCTACATGGAGCCTCCTCATATTTCAGAGCTCACCCCCTGAGCCACCTCTTTCCCTTACGTACTTTCTGCTCCTGGAAAGGAGCTTGGTTATAGGGAAAGCTATTAACATTCATGTTTCTCTGGAAGTTTATGTCGTAAAGTAGTGGGCCTGACCTTTGGAAAGGGAGAGCAGACGACGGACTATCTGGAGAGGTGTGGACATCGCCCCCACCTCTCAGGTGCCAAGTAGTAATGTAGGGCTGGCATTCTGCCATATGTTTGCTACCCACCTTCATGTGCCAATATATTCTCATCCCTGGTGCTGTTTTTGGTCAAGTGGTAGCTATCTAGTAATCCCAAGATGATTTTAGAAAGCTGGGTATGCTTATTCGATGATTATGTACATAGCAGCTTTTTATCTCTTGCAAAAGTCTTGAAAGTACTCTAAGATAGAGATAGAGCCACTAACAACTCTGGACTTAAGGTGATATAAAATAAAAGGAACTCAATTAGAGAGCATCGCCTAGTAGTCATGCCCTTCACCTGAGATGTACTAACAGTACTATTGAGATTCAGCTTACTAGAGCATTCATAAGTCAATATCACAAGATGGCTCAACAAATCTATGACACCATCTCTTTGGTAATGGACTGCTCTCACTTTAATTTCTTGCCCTTGAATATTCAGTTTGAGTTGAGGGAAAGTGCAGTATGTTCTGTCCATCAATTCCAGCCACAGAGAAGGGAGAAAAGAAGTGGCGTGTGGGGGAGAGGGAACAGCTAGCTAATGTGCCAGAGCGTCTATGAGTGTAAAGTCACGTACTTGAGTGTACTGCTGCCAAGAAGAATTAAAACATGCACATGCCTTTATGCAGAAGTGACCACATTATGCAAGACAACATAACAAAACTCCTGTACTGGTATTAAAAGGTTCTTTCAATCTGAATTTCCTACAAAATTACTAATCCCAAACGAAGAAAATTCTTAGGTATTTCTTAAGAATTCATTGATTGTGTGAGCATCACAGCCTCGGCTTACCTCCCTGGATTAAAATTCACAACCTAGTTTTTCTAAAGGCATTTCCAAAGGTCAAGAAAGCTCATCACAAAGTTTTCATTCCTATATGCTAGAATTAAAAGAGGTTTACAATAATGATAAAAATTAAAGTTAAGATTTTACCCCTGAACATGGGAGTCAATAGAATTAGACAAATACGTCCGTGAATTAATAATTGTATTTATGGCGGGCAGTGGGAAGAAGGGAGTGTTTTTACTCTATCTGAAACAATTTTATTTTAGTCAGCAAAAACAGTTGTGAAAGATGTGATCATGAATAAATTCCTGTGCAGCTTAGAGTCTAAAAAAGAGGTACAGATGTCCACAAAGAACGGTAAGGCGTGACAGGAGAGTTTATCTACTGTGAGAGCACAGAACAGGGAGAGCTTAGAGCGTGGTTTATTGACATTGTATTTTAATTTAAGTCATAACCATAAATGTGACACAAAACTGATTTATCAAACGTCAACAAATAAAATATTTATTGATTGACTATATTGAAGCTACTTCTGACAGTCATGTGATTGATTACTAGGCTGTTCAGAGCATGGGCTCTGTTGGGTTTTAGTCTGGTCTCCGCCTTTTCCTAACTGTGTGACCATGGACAATTTATTTTACCTCTTTTTCCCTCAGTTTCCCCATCTCTAAAATGGGGATGATAACAGTACCCATCCCACAGCATTGTTCTAAGGATTAAGACGGTTTATATAGGAAAGTACTTGGGACAAAACAAGTGTTCAATGGGTTAGTTATTATCGCAGCATTATCATCTCAACATAATGTATAATGAATAATTTTCTGCTTTGGATATACGAGAGAACAGCAACAACAAGCAACCAAAAAAAAACTTTGTTGAGATTCTAAAGGTTGGTTCTGAATATTATCAAATCTGTATAGGGTCTAACGAATATACACGATGAAATATGGATCTTCTCTATGATGATAATGAATACAGACAAAGTAATGTATGAGCCCCAGGAAGCCAGCGAAATGTCAATGTGGGATTTGCTCTTGTCTAAAGGATAAACCAGTAGTAGCTAAATTATAAAATAAGCCCTTTCTGTCCCTTTCCTCTTGCTTCCCACCCCTCTCCTCTCTTTGCTCTACTTCCTGTCCTTTTTCTGTTTTCCTCCTTATTCTCAATGGTGGTTGAGGACAGTCTTTCAAGGGACTGTAGTTCTCTAGTAGACATGCAAACAAGAAATTGCCATGTAGAGTGAGAAAAACTAAGTACAGTATGTTCTTCTAGGGTGGCCATGGCAGTGGGAGTAGAGTGAAGGCAGTTAGGGCAGAATTTGCAGTGGAGGTGATGTTTGGGCTAAATCTCCAATGATGAGGAAGAATTGAGACTTCGTGAAAATAGTGCAGATAAGAAAGATTGGTTAAATAACCACACCTGTCGAATATGTTGAAATCGATTCAAACATCAAGCTCTGTTCTTCTATGGTAATATAACTTTATCATCACTCTTGACAAGAAGGAAAGGATTTCAGTCACTCAAGATAACTAGGATTGAAGTGATTACGCAGTGTCATTCTCAAATTTTAATTCAAAGAGAAATGATGTGAGAGAATATTCCTTGGGAATTTCAAGGCAAACTGGAATGCAACGTATTCCTCTGTTTCAGCTATGACCAATTTCTTAACTTCATCTTTGTATTTTATCTGCATAAAGACTTTTGTTTTTTAAAGGGTAATGGTCCCAATTGGAGATTTATAAGCTGGAAAGAGTTAGGTCCTCTCCAAAACAGACATGAGGAGTTGAAGTATTGAGGGCGGATTGAGTTTAAGTGCTTTTAGTGTTTATTTGAGTAAAACAGGTCCACTTTTCGTGCGTTTACCTAATGGCATTTCAGAGAAAGAGTAGAAAGTTTATAGCAGAGAGAAATCTTACTTATTGAGGGATTTGTGTGACAGGCAGTCACTGAATCAGACAAAATAAATTAACAAAAATTTAATTAGCTTGTATCATTCTTGTCAAAACTGACAACTAAAACATGGAGAAAAGATCATGTTTTCTCCAGAGAGTGTTTTATTTTTTTTTCTCATCTGAAAAGAAACTTTGACTTATACAACTATTTATAGATTTTACATGGATTTCTGTTTCCTACATTTCAGGAAGATTCAAGAGTTAAGTCACCAGTGATCAGGGACTTTCTGTCCACTCCCCCACCCAGGGTCTATAGAGCCACTTGTCTACTTCTATGCATTCTAGCTGCAGAGTTTGCTATCTGATCCAGTCTCTCTTTTATGGAGTTTCTGAATAAGAACAGAAGGACTTTCACCTAGTCAAGATCTATCTACCAACTCAGCAGTTACCACAACTTCCACATTCATGTTGGTGCAATGAGCCCACCAGAAAGGCTTGGCAAGAGGATTCAAAAGATAGTCATTACAACCTGTCAATCACTTGACTTAGGAATTGTCCATCCTTGGGGCCAGTCAGGGAAATTGTCCCCACCCCTATCCTCTCCACACTGCTGCTACAATATCTGCTGACCTTGGGGCTGCCTACAACACGTGGAACTCTGAAAGCCCGTAAATGCTGAAACTATCGTTGTTGGCCCCAGAAAAGTCCTCTTCGGAGACCACACCTCTCTCCCATAGTGAGTTTCAGAGAAAAAGTTTCTACCTCTGCGGAAACTACCACAGCAGCAGCATCACCACTACCACCACCGAGAACAGCCCCCCTGCTCCATTGCCCTAACCACAGGGCTACAGGGAGGAGGTTCTATGTGGCCCAACAACTCTGCCTACCTCTGCGCTCCCAGAGCTCCTCCCTCTACATTTCTCCTTGTCCACATAAAACACTTCTCCTTATCTCAACAGAGGACCTTATGTAGTGGGTGAGTGGAAATAGAGACCTGCTTATAACGGGGCAGTTATTTCTTTGCCTAGAGTGAAGATGAAATCCTAGATCTTGTAGTTTGAATTTTGAAAATGCATTTCCTTATAGGAAAATTACACATAATATTTCTATACACTTACAGTCTTGCAAATCAACAAACATTTATAACTAGTCTGGAGGTCTAGTTTGAAACAGAATAAATTGAGAAGTTAAAATGTTTTTTCTCACAGAAACAAACCTATATGCATAGAGTAAGACTTGCTAGAATATTTTTCCAAACTCCTCAGTATGGGATGCAGGTACAGGGTAAGCAATTTGGCTTAAAGAAAATCATGATAGTAATAATTAGCATTTGCAAAATGCTTACCTAGTATTAGGCATTTGCTAAGTGTATTACATATAGCAATCTCTGGGACATGAATTCTGTTATCTTTATTTCATAGATGAGGGAACAGGAGCTTAGAGGGGTGATATAACTTGCTCAGAGTCACAGTCAGAAAGTGATAGAACATGGGTACTTCTATCCCCCATCCTACCTTCCTCCTAGTTCCTGTCTGAGTTGATCGCATATGATATCATTTGGACGTCTAGATGAGACACTTAGGAAGAATATCATCACTTGGATTCCCTATCCTCTACAGGGAAAAAAAATTACATTTTTTAATAATTACTCCATAATCAGTGGTTCTTTACTGGGGGTGCATTTGTTCCCCCCACCTACCTACTCAGGGGACATTTGACAATGTCTGGAGACATTTTTGCTTATCACAAATGCACCAGGGATGCTACTGACATCTACTGGGTAGAGGTCACGTAGCTGTTAAACATTCTGCAATCACTGCACAAGACAGCCTGCTGCAACAAAGAATGATTTGATCCAAGTGTCAGTAGTGATGAGACTTTGAAACCCTGGCATAAGTGAAAATATTACATGGTATTCAAGACATCAAACCTGGAGAAAACATTCAGGTTTTAAATGAATTACTTATTATTATATTCTTATGTTCTTTATTAAACCAAATCCATCACGAATATAAAACTTATTTTATGTGTTTTCTTATCATATATACAGTTTGGCACCAACCTACCTGTTAGTTAGCTTTGCCTCCCAAGAGATACCATTAACCCCTCAGGGAAAGGCCCAAATACTCTATTTGTTTGTGTCCATCATGTGTTTAACAGAGTCTCAGAATGTCCATAACTAGCACTTCTGGTTGGAAACAAACCTTATTTCCAGTCAGAGGCAAATCAGTCATGGTATGTGAAATGTCAAGGGGATTTCGGAAACCATGCTTTTCGGCAAATACTACTGAGTAGAAAGATGTCTCACTTATATAGTGGAGGGTAGGCTTCGAGAAGGGGAGGCTGTGCAATGGGAAGGGAATAGTGTTTTTACAAAAAGTTCTAGAAATGCAGAGGGTATTATATTTTTTAATAAAGAAATTATCAATTTTATAGGCAGGAGTAATAATTTTCAGCTTAAGAATGCACCTAGAATATGTATTTTCTCTAACAAAATAACATATGCTCTCTCCCACTTTCTCCTCTCTCACTATTTTTTTTTTTCTTTCTCCCCATTATGGAGAAATATTGAGTGAACATTTACTTAGCAATTAGGACTTCATGGCAAAACTTTCAAAGCTGTGCTGGGCAGAGAGTCAAAACCTACATTTGGTGGCGAGGTTTTAAGTGCCCACAATGAACAGGAGTCTGTATAGTTTTCCTGTTCCTCACTGGGTGGCTTTTATGCCATTTCTAGAAACAAAAGGATGACTATGGGGGTTTAGCTGGTCGAACCTGTCTGGGAGAATTTTGCTCTCAGATTTTATTAGAATTTCCATTATTTTTGGTCAGTCAGCACTTCCATTATTTAGAGACGCCCCCTCTTGGGTGGTGATTATATGGAAAACAGCAGCAAATGCCAAATAAACTGAAAGCTCTGCGTATATTTCTAGACCAGTGACCACCGGTTCAGAGAGTTTTTTACTCTACTTTAATCCTCACTTTCACCCTGAACAAGAGAGTAAAGTGGAATGGCCTTCGTATTTTTGGCGATGGCTTGACTCTGTTCCTGACCTGCATGTGTTTTATCTACTTTGTGGATTAGCCACAGAGGATGCTTAATCCTAGGTTGTTTTTGTTTATTTAAAAAAAATCTGCTTTCATCGCTTAAAAATTATGTGTTCTAGAAATGCAAATTAATTTTGAGGCAGGCCTAGGTAGCCAGTCCCCAGACAAAACTTTGAAGTGAGTAAAGTTTCATTGGATATTCTTTTTTCTTGACTGCCACTTCACTCCAGAGGACTTTGAGGCTGGTGTTATCTTGAGCTACAAAGAATCATCTATCCTAACTTCTCAATTAATAGATGAGGACACTGACATCTAGAAATTAGCAGCAGGACTGAGATTAAATTTCAAGTTCCCTGACTCCTTTCAGAGCTATTAAGGTAGAGGGCTGACAGCCATTTCTTATGGATGCATTTGAAAATATTCATTCATTAGGTAGGAAGTCCTTCCAAGTCTAAGAAATTATGACTCTGGTAAATGACTTCTGGCCTCTCTCCCCCTCTGCAAAGTTCACACTCCTCAACTGATCAGCTCTTGGCTGCTGTCATACTGAAAAACAACAGGCTATAGGAATCCACTTTTTATGACATATGCCTGAAAACATCTCATTTATTCATCTACTATTAACTCCATTTGTATTTTGTGCCAGGTGCTAGCAATAAAGCAATGAACAAAACAGACAGAGATTCTGGACTTCATGGAGTTTACATTTGTAGTTCACTTTAAAGAGATAACTCTTGAAAACGATCAAATCCAGAGCCCACATGACTACCTCTATAATGGTGGAATTTTAGGCATAGACAGAAGACAAATATTTTTAAGGTAGGTGGATTAGCTTCCTAGGACAGCTAACAAAGTGCTACACACCTGGCTGGCTTTCCCACCAGTCCCAGAGCTCTGGGAGCCATCTCATCGACTCCAGGAGCAGGACGGAGGAGGGAGCAACACCATGTGGGTCACCATTTCTAAGTGGAAATGGGTTTGTTTTCTTCTCTTTTCTATCAGCCATCACAGACATTCAGGGTCCAAGAGTCCAAGCAATAGCGACCATGCCCAACATCTTATCTAATATGCATACTTCTATGCCTCATCACTTTTCCACTCTCTCCCCCCACAACTTTAAAATGTTAATGTTCTTGGTTTAGATCCCTCTATTTTCAAGGAGGAGATGGAGGGCATCTGTTAGAAAAATGACTCTTTGCTTGTGGATCACTGAGAAGTAAACATACTTTTCTTTAATGCCTCAAATTTGATCGTAAGAAAATAAATGTTTTTTATTTTGTTTCAGATTTTCTGCAGCTGTCAAGAATGTATTTTATTTTATTGATTTATATTTATTTCTATCTATATTTTATTTAAAGTGAACAAGATGATTTCAGCTTCAAACATCTTACAGAATCTGCAGGTAGCCCACAATTAGTAGGCCACGTTATGTCACATAAACTAGCTGTTTTATCATATATTTAAGGTGGAAAATAAAGGAGGAGGAGGGAAAAAAAGGGAAGGAAAAGCATGAGTATAATCCGCCCCCCCCCCCCCCATCCTACACAATGTGGAAGCGACACACCACACTGTGAAACTCACTGGAATGTTAATCTCTCTGATAAGGTCTTTATAAATTCAAAAATGAACCAAGGTCTTTAATAACAAAAGTATCTCAAAATGCTCCCAATACCATGTATCTGAATATGTTTCCAGCTGCTTATAGTACTTGCTGTAACATAGTTGCCATTGTGAGTCCCTGTCCTCTCAAGGCTGTTTCTGGAGGAACAGAAAGTGCACACAATTCAGAAGTAACCCACCTCAAGAGATTCCAGAACTTGCCGGCAGATGCTGCTTTTAACTGTCTAACATATTTTTAAATTCAGAAGAATAGTCTATTAACCCAGATATTTACCATTTTTGCTGCACTTCATTCCTGGTGTTTTGTTTCCCCTCTGAGTTTCTAGATACTTTTGGTAGCTTCTACTCTCAGGGGGTATAAATGCCTGATAAAATTTGTCCACATGGGACATTTGAAGATGTATCCTTCTAAGAACAAGGATCCAGACAAACCAGGTTTACTTCACTTGATAGGAACACAATCTTCTGATTATCTCTATAATCATTTTTATTGTGTTCATTCAAATCTTGTTTACTTGTCTGTTTATTTTCAGCTTAAAATAAAGGCAAGGATCCTTCTATTTCCAGTGCCTAGATTCCTGCCTGGGATTTAATAAATATTTGCTAAATGAATGAATATATGAATGATACATAAAATGCCCTTAATTTTTGGTGACAATAGCTAATTTACCCACAGTTTATGGTTTATTGTCCTGGTCACTTCTTATTTATGGTAGTGGCGTCTGTAGTGACTGGGAAAATGGGAAAGAACCTTTATCCTACCATTTTCTCCTAAGATGGCTCAATTTCTAGATAATAAAGAACAAGTTTAAGACCTAGTAAACAAATCAAAGTTATTAATGTTTTTGACAATTTGGCAGATTTTTAACCACACTTTCTGTCTTTTATCAATAAAATAATTATATAAAAATATGTATATAACATTTATTTAACATTTTCCACCATGTGAGCAATTGAAAATTTAGAAAATAATTAAATGTAAAGTTAAATATTTGAATAGTTTTATATAATTGGCATTAGTAATTCAAATATGACTCTCAGAGTTCTGAATATAACAAAATAACATTCTGGGGAAAAAAACACATTTAAAACTTAATTGTAGAGCTGGCTTATGTTCATTTTTCAAACATATAGTTTCTCCATTATGATTAAAACAAAACATTTGCTTTAATTTTCACAGGAAATGGTTACTAGAATGTTATGAACATTTCAATTTTTTTTATAAATTACATCTCTGTTTTCCTTTGATTTAAATGATTGATAGTCTGTTTATATATCAACTTTGAATTACATGATGTGATGGTCAGTTTTATATAGTCTCTAGTTGCTCAATTGTACACTAACCCACGTGTTGCTGTGAAGGTATCTTGGAGATGTGATTAAAGTCCATAAGCAGCTGACTTTAAGTAAGAGAAATTATCCTAGATAATATGAGTGGGCCTGATACAATCAGTTGAAAGCCCTTAAGAGCAGAACTGAGATTTCCCAGAAGAATAAAAAATTCTGCCTGTGGATTATAGCTTCAGTTTGTACCTGAGAGTTCCAGCCTATCCTTCCTGATGTCCTGCCCTGTTGATTTCAGATTTGCCTAGCCAGTCCCCATAATGATGTGAACTAATTCCTTGCAATAAGTCCCTCAAATATATGCCTTCTATTGGTTCTGTTTTTCTAGTGAAATCCTGACTGAGACGCATGAAGGTTATAAAGGTGCCCTACTGTACCTTCTGGTTAATTTTTAATAAATAATAAATCTTTTCTTTTAACTATAGATTTCTCTACTCTTAATAGTCAAAGATACACTATACTTAATTTCTTAAAAGGCATTTAGGTTAAAAGGAGCCCTAGAGTTAATTCTGTAGCAACATGAATAAATGAAAAATTATTTATAGTCTAGGCTTGGGTTTTTATATACTACAGCAAGTGTATTAGTTATCTATTTCTGCATAGCTTATTACCCCAGAACTTAGTCACTTAAAACAACACACATCTATTATGTCACAGTTCCTGGGGGTCAGGAGCTCAGGCATGGCCAGCTGCTGTGCTTCAGGTTCATTGGCTGCAATCAAAACGTCAGCTGAGGCTGTAGTCTCATCTCAAGGCTAAACTGGGGAAGATCCACTTCCAAGCTCACAGTTTGTTGGCAAGATTCAGTTCCTCATTGGTTGCTGGATGGAGGGCCTCAGTTCCTTGCTGGCTTTTTTGATAGAGTCGGGCCTCAGTTCTATGCCTTGTGGGCCAAGAAGCTTTTTTCATCAAAGCCATCAAGAAAGAGATAGTCCACATCCTTTTGTAACATAATCACAGTGGTGACATCCCACCCTTCTGCCATATTCTGTTCATTAGAAGCAAGTCACTAGGTCCAGCCCACACTAAAGGGGAGAGGATTATAAAGAGTGTAGGGCCGGCCCCGTGGCTTAGTGGTTAAGTGCGTGCGCTCTGCTGCTGGCGGCCCGGGTTCGGATCCTGGGCGCGCACTGACACACTGCTTCTCCGGCCACGCTGAGGCCGTGTCCCACATACAGCAACTAGAAGAATGTACAGCTATGACATACAACTATGTACTGGGGATTTGGGGGGGAAAAATAAATAAATAAAATCTTTAAAAAAAAAAAAAAAAAAAGAGTGTAAATATCAGGAGATGGGAATATTAGGAGCCATCTTAGAATACTGCCTATCACATCAAATTTTATAAAAATAAGGCACATTTGAATACTTCGTATTGCAGGAAGCCCCAAAATGTGCAATGACAGCAAAGAGAAGCCAGTCTTTGAGAAGAAGGTATCACAGTCCAGGGCATGAACTTTCAATTTCCCCAAATGCTTATATCTTTAGCTGTGGTAAGAGAAACAGAGATCTCAAAATGTGTATTTCACTGCCCAAGTTTCTCAGCCCCTTTCGCATTCCTCTGTCATTCTTAAAGACACAACAATAAAAAATAACCCAACGTCTGTGGTTGAAGCCCGAGCCAAAAACTATATTTAAGTGATTGTACCCACACTAGGCAAGCACTTCAACAGTGTAAAGTGAGAGATGAAAGAAGGAGAATCAAGAAGGTGGAAATCTGGATAAATATACAGTAACTCTAACTAATTAATGAAGCCAAGTAGTGTGTGTTGGCTAAAAGAAAAGTGTTAGGGTGATGAGGGGGAAACAAACCAGATGGGGTCTGGATATATTTGCTCCAGGCCCATGGATGTTGCCAAAGCACTATTTCAAAAGGTGCCAAATCAGAGAATTCCTCAGGGGAAATTCTTGTGCTGGGAAGAAGGCTGTCTTATTGTTTGTGAAAAACGCCTGCATATTTCAGGTCACAACACAGCAGTTCTGATGAAACTGGTTTGCAGAATGTAATCTTTGTCAACCTACTTCCTTCTTGGAATTATAGAGTCTCAAAGTTACAAGGAAATCTAAATATTGTGTAGTTCAACCTCTAACCTAGTGCAGGATTCTTTTCTACCATGTTGATTAAAGGTCATCTATATCTTCTTGAGTCCAATAGTGATAGAGAAGTCACTGAATCAGTCCTTTCAATATTAGACCTGTCTAGTTGATGTACTATTTATTTCATGTTGAATTGAAATCTCCCCCTCCAACCCCCCATCAGATCTATAACTTAGTTCTAGCTTGGCTCTCAAAGGCAGCACAAAAGCAGACTATTCCCTATTCGATGTTATGGACAACCAAATACCAAAAATAATTCTATAAATTTTTCAGTCTTCTTCTACAACCTGCATGTCTTCCATGATAAATTGTATTTTCTTCAATGATTCTTTGTATGTTACAGCTTCCAGCAACTCTCCCTTCTCTCATATGCTGTTCCTTTTAATAAGCTCTAATTTTTTAAGGTTCATCTTAAAGTATGAGCACCTGATTTGGAGACATCGCTCCTGGATATGAAAATCAGCAGAGAACTCTTCTTATGAGCTGTAAACAATAATTAATGTTAAGGTTTGGGATAGTGAATATTATATTGTTGGCTCATGTAAATTTCTGGATAATGAAAATTCTCCTTAAACATTTTTTCTTTCTTTCTTTCTTTTTTTTTAACAAGACTATGAAGTAGGAAAACGAGACAAGGGAATGAACTTCTGTTTATTATTTTCTGCTATGTATTTGGCTCCCTTCTGGGGCTTCATATGCATTATCTTATTTTATACTTCCTCAAACTCTGGAAAATAGTTATAATTTCCATCCTACAGATGAGGAAACTGAGGTTCAGAGAATTTGAGTGGGTTGATTACATTTACACAGCCACTAAACACTAGACCTTGGATTGATATCAGTTGAATCCAAACCATGTGCTTTTCCTCCAGTAAAAAAAGCCAAACAAGCTTCACTCATAATTTAGTCTTAAGATCTTGTTTCAAAGACGATCTATTCAAAGCCTAGTCATATTACAGATAGAGGGATTTACATTATCTCTCAAGATCTAATTTGTCTAAATTGACCTAACTTAATGGCAGGGCGAGGGCTGGAAACCAGGTTCTCTTCATGGTGCTCTTTGCATCATATCATGATTGTGTAATTGACTCAAAGAATAAACTACTTTGGATTTATCTCCATGTGACTTAATCTTGTAAATTTTGATTCATCATTCTCAGTGGATGAGCTTGTATTAAATCTTTGGGTCAGACATGGTGTTAAATGCCTCTTCTTCTAGATTTGTGTTATCAGCAAATTAGATAATATGCTGCTATGGCAAATACACACACAACACATTTATTTAGTTAGTTCAAATCAATAATAAAGCTATTGAAAAGTCAGAACTAGGAGAAGAGCCCTGTGACAGAATATTAAAGAATTCCCTACAGAGTGGTAAAAAGTTCTTAGTCAGCACTCTTAAGACAACTTTTCAACCAGACAACTTTCAAACCGGTTAAGTTTGACTACGCTTAACATTAACCAGCTCCTGGTGCCCTATCTATGACTATCTAAAACAACAATGGCTAAGACTTTGCCAGAGTTAGTACGAATTATGTAACCATTGTTTCTTCAGACCACACCAGCCTAGGGATATGAATTGGGTCATATTTACATAAAAATCACGTTTGCCCTCCTACATACTGTGCGACCTGTGGTCCCCTGTAAAGCCCTGTCCAAATATCCAGCAAACTGTCTCTGATTCTTTCCAGGAATCCTTAGGGGTGATCTCACTGGCTTTCAGGCATGAATGATCTTAGCTATTTCAAATTAAGTCATCCTGTTCCTCTCTCACTGATCCAGACCGTTCAAGGTGTGTGCTGCCCAGGCATCTGGGGTTTGCTAAGCTGCATCACAGCTCAACCCATCAACATGGCATCTGTGCCCACAGACGCTTCTGCACTTTTTCCTGAAGTTGGTTTAAGATGCAAAAGCCACCTCAGAGACACTACCTGCCAACAATGCTGATACTTCTGATGAATCAGCTTCTTCAATACAAAGATGGAACTATTGCTCAAGACCACCCTGGAGCTCAAGGCACTGCTGATATACGGGCTATATGCACATACCCAAATTTATCTGTAATCTCTGAGTCTCCCAGTACACAACCAACACACTGTGCTTGGCCCTAAAGTAGGAAGACTCCACTCTTGCCCCTTTGTGTTACTCTATACATAGGTTTCAGTGTAGCACTGTTATGTTTTTAACATTTCTCAAGAACTTTATGAAAAGAGCCCTTTCAAGTTCTCTCCATTTTTAAGCCCTTAGAGTTGCAAGTAAAATAACTAACCAGTTAACAAATAACATTTGGAGTTAAAGACTGACCTTCTCCTTCATAAGACCCCAAATGTGGCTTAGAATCTTCCGTTAAGAAAAAAACTTTCCAGAAGGTGCCCCTCAGCAGAGCCTCCTTTGCCTGCAGACATGCCTAAGCATGTCTACATCCCACTGATGGCCATAACTCAGCCTAAGGCTAAGAGCCTACTGCATTTACTTGTAAGGCTGTAATGGAGTGTTCAAGACTTGACCCTGATATTTTTGAAACTTGGATTATTGGAAAAGGGGAAGAAAAATGCTATTTGCTTTTTTTTCTTACTTTCCTATCAGTGGCTTAAAAGGAGGATAGTGGAATTTGACTGAAGCTTACCCTTCAGCGTGGAGGGACCATTGGGAAGGCTTTTTAATCACTCAGATTTGTATATACTCTAAGTATCTACTCACTGAATCATTGAATAAAAATACAGATGCTTCCAATTGTGATACTAATTATTTTGTTTAGTAATGGAAAAGGGAACTTTCATTGGAACGATTTCCATCTTACCTGATATTATTATAAATTGGTCATTTCAGCTAGAGGCTTTGGAATGGGAGTGGGGAGGTTCCTGTGAGAGACAACTTCATGCTGAGCAGATGAGTGTACTATCATAGTGTCGTGGCCACCAGAGGCAAATGAGACGGGGGGCCAGGAGCAGACTTCCTGTGAAGTGGCATGCTGAGAAATACTTTCACATTTTCCTCTTTTTTTGGCATTGTGATTTTCTTATGGCAGACTGAAGCTTTATTAATTTCCTGTTATGTGGGACAGCCTGTTTAGCTATGCTTTGGAAAGCAAAAGTGTAGGGAAGCAGCCAAAGCGAGTGGCTGTTGCGTGGAAGTGTTGAGACGGCTATTGGCTGAGAAGCCCAGGACAGAAGTCTGGAGTCAAAGGTGAAAGACAGCCTTTAGGACACATAAGCAGCTTTTAGGGACCCTCTGCAGTTTTTTCAAAGGCCCTGGACATGCTGAGGCCATATAGGATGGGGTCTCAGATTTTTGTTGTTTATTTGTTAAAGAAAAGTGTGAGCCTGGAAGGCAGAAAACTTAGTGAAAGCTGAGTTCTAAAAATTTTCCATTATTTACTAGTTTCAGGATACTATCAAAAATAGCAGATCAGTTTAGTCTGGCATGGCAAGGACTGAATTGACTCTCTGTCCCAACATTTCTCTCATGCTGACTAATTCACTTCTATCCATATTTCGTGCTTTTACAGTTGATGTCACATCTATTTTCAAAGAAGACATAAAAGGTGTATAATTAAAAGCATGTATACAATAGAATCATAAAATTAAAGAGCTGATTAATGAATAGCAATGGGAAATACAGTCATTCCCCAAATAAAGAAATTATTGCTCGAGCTTAAGTATCATCACCTTGTCAGATAAAGCAAAAAAGAGAAGCATTACCTAGCATGTACTTGTTACATATCAGATAACTCTCCAGGAGACAGTCACTGCTCTATAGCACTAAACCAATGAAGAACTTATCATGGTAGAAATTATATGGTATTGAATAACAATATGGGCAGATTATCTCTCTATCTATATGCAGATATATATTTATATATACAGATAGATATGCAGATATAATACATTATATATAAATAAAATTACAACAGGGCACTTTGATTAAGATCTAAAGTAATACAGAACAGCAAGTAGGTTTTTTATTGTCTGATTTGATGCCCATGGAATCTATATATAGAAGATAGACATACCCCTACATTACGTTTCTAGAAGGGCTTTTAAACTGAGGTTTCTTAACCTCGCTCCAGATATACTGAATCTGGTGCTCTGGGGGCAGAGGATTCAAGAATAAGGTCTCTGAAGAGTCCCTGCATGATTCTGACAGTCTGTGAGTAGGCAAGAGATTAGGACCACTGCTTTGGATTATTACTCTCAAGTGTCAATTGCCTCTACCTAATTTTGACCAGATGTGAATAAATAATAACCAAAAACTGAGGTCAAGATACTGTGGGGATATTTAATAATTCTTTATAAAATAGCCCTTCCTGCTGTACTTTCCCCCAGTAGGTACCCAATAGATAGTGACTGCTTTATTAAATGCCTCATTAAGAAGACAGTGAGATAAGATAAATATAAAAGGGACTGAAGCCCATTTTTCTTCCTCCTCCACCACCACCACCACCACCATCACTACCACCACCATAAAAAAAAAAAACCTAAGAAAATGCCTTTAGTGTATATTCATGACATAATGTCCTTTTTACCCCCTCTTCGCTTGAGATATTTAGGCTCTGGCTACCTTGTGCTCACCAGACCCCCAAGTTGATTCATGGCTGTTCCTTGAGCTGGTTTCACATTATGGGTATTGTGACTTCATTACCTCTCCAAAGCTTCTACATTCATCGTTCTGAGTACAACTCAGGTGTCAGCAAGATCAGACAATGTTTGTGGCTTCAGCTAAGGTTAAAGAGAGGCAAAGATTCTTACAGGTGATGATGCCAGAGAGTGAATCAATAGTCAAATTTAACCCAAGTTCCAGCTTGTTAATAAGGTACATGGTTCAGCTGTACTTCATTCCCCAAGAGATTTTTCAGAGTAAGCTCATTAGTCTGGATGCCCAATATTGCTACAGTCCAATTTCGAAATGTATTTAGTTCAGAAGATGTTTCCTTCTTCAAGAGGTCAAAAGAAGTTTGTAATTGTCTTTGCACCTCTGGATAACCCAGAGACAGTGAGAAGGGTCAGCTGAGGTAACTTCCAGACAAATTTAAGTGCACACTCTACAATCAGAATATTATCCCTTGAGCAGCCTCATCATCAAATTTTAAGGTCAGACACTGGGTCTAAAATAGACAACAATATTGTCTGGTCTTTGTTTGGATGATTTACCTGTGAATCAGCCTAGTACTTGGAAAGGGGACACTTTGATAAGCAGAAATGTATCATATGGACATCCATGTCTGAGGCTTATAATGGGCAAAAAACATGTCTGTGATTCAGTTTAACATAATATGCCAAGCATTAGTCTAGAATTCACTAAAGTAGAGCTTGATTTCCATCTAGAAAGGGACTTGGAAAGAAATTATTTTGTAGAAAGACTTAAATCAGGAAAACATTTTGTACAACATAATTAGGGTTCTAAGTTTGGATACAGTAATTAAGTTGTTAAAAAAAAATCCATTCATTCAAGTAATATTTATTGAAGGTCTGCTCTAACCCAGACATAATGCTAGGGACTAGAGACACCAGTGAGACTAAAATAAATATAACCCTCTCCTTCCTGGAGATTTAACCTAGTACATAGACATATATAAAACCAAGTCATTATAATATAGTATGAAAATGTTCTAATAAGAGGAGTTTTAAGATGCTAAATTAAGATCACATAAGAGGGGGCATCCAAGTCAGACTTGAGAGGTTATGAAAGGTTAAACCCTAGAGTTTTGAGTTAGAGTTAGCCTGGTAAAGTACAAGATTGGGGAAGAGGGAGGAAAGATGGAAAGGACAAAGTAAGTGTGAACAGTACATACAAATGCTGGAAGGCAAGAGAAAGCATGAGGTCAGAGAACCTATAGGAACCTAAAGGAATCAACACCTGATTGGATTTGGAGATGAGGGTGAAAGGCTATTCAGTGATGACGATGAGTTTCTGGCTTGGATAAATGGTGAAGGTTTGATGATAAAGATGACAGATTTGATTTTAAACAAATTGGATTTGAGGTATATGTTTGACATCCAAGTGGAGATGTCCAGTAATTTCTTGGCTATATGGGTCTTAATCTAGGGGAAAAGATGAAGGTTAAATCTCATATACAGACATGGGAATAATAAACACCAAAATGCTGTTTGGAGCATGTGGTTTGATGATGTTGTATAGAGCAAGAAGAGAAAAAGACGGGAAAGAACTCACAGCAAAACAACAGGAAAAGAAAAAGCAGGGACCGGACCCATGGCTTAGCGGTTAAGTGCGCGCGCTCCGCTGCTGGCGGCCCGGGTTCAGATCCCAGGTGCGCACCCACGCACCACTTGTCCGGCCATACTGAGGCCGCGTCCCACATACAGCAACTAGAAGGATGTGCAACTATGACATACAACTATCTACTGGGGCTTTGGGGAGAAAAAGGGAAATAAAGGAGGAGGATTGGCAATAGATGTTAGCTCAGAGCCGGTCTTCCTCAGAAAAAAGAGGAGGCTTGGCACGGATGTTAGCTCAGGGCTGATCTTCCTCACAAAAAAAGAAAAGAAAAAGCAGAGGAAGTACAGGCAGTAAAAGGATTGCTGTTTGCTGGAACTTTGGATTTCTCAGCAGAAAATGACTCCTGATATGGTTAAAGTTATTTAAAATTATCTGCAATTGCACAAAGTTTCCTTTCATCACCATCTTTCCCTCTATCTCTCTCTCTCCTCTATTTTTTCTCTTCTATCTCATTTTGACCTAAAATTGAAGTGTGGATGAAGCTTGAAAAAGAACAACTGCGCAATGTGTCATGTCATGTGGAAATGATTATTCTAAAAACAATAGGATCCAGTAGTCAACCTTACTATCTCTGATTTTATACATCATGGCTATTCCTTAGTATATGTTTTCTACTAATAAAAAAAATCCATCATAGATAGATGGATCAGTTAATTAGATTATATATAACTAACCATTTCCATCCTTTTCTAAAGGAAAATTAATGATAAGTTTTCATTGTTAGGTATGTTGCATTGTTAGGTATGTCTGTATTCTGGATGTTTTCTTTTTGTCCCTCCAGATTCACTCTACGCTTTTCTTGTTCCTGCCCTTTGATTTCTGAGGCTCACTTTTATGGACTGTATCAGCCATGCTCCCTTGCCCCTTGCTTCCAGTTGGTTTTGACCAAGAGGAGGTGCTGGCAAGAGAAGGGAGGGTAGGATTAAAGTGAGATAGTTAATTTGCCAGCTCCCTTTCTGCTGGTCACAAGTTCGCAGTGGCTGTATTTCCCAACCTAAGGCTATAGCTCCCCTTGCATCACTCTCTTCCTGCAGCCTTAAGTCTCTCCATGTAAATACAGGTACAACCTTTGTTCCTTCAGTCTTAGCAATGGTAATGGATCTTTGATCTTACTAGCTATGGAGTGCTTATCATCCACTTTTGGTTTCCATTAAACCTTTGTAAATAAGTGTCTTCATTAAACACTTCACAGTTATCACACTGAAATATTCCATCTATTTGCTTCTGGTGCCCTGATGGACAGAATCTATACCGGACTATTGGTTATTTAAGGATAAGAATCATACTTTATATATGATTCTTTACTTTATATATTTATATATGATTCTATACTTTATATATTTTACCTTTATTTTCTTAGTGCCTTAAAAAGGACTAGTGTCTTAAAAAGGGTCTATAGGAAGTATTTTAAAAGCTGCACTGGGAGAATGAATATGTGAATGAATGCTACTTTTAGGATGAGTTAAGCACAAATAACATAAAGAGGTAAAACAACTTATAAAATAGAGCTTCCTTGAAAATGTGTGGTCTGACCCCAATCAACTTGGCACTATAGACAGAAGGATCCATACTGGTGGCTATTTTTCCTATTAAAGAAAGTTCAAATAAAACATCTAGATTGCAGTAGCACCAAATGTGAAATGAGGCTCTTCATATTGAAGTGCACACAGAAAAGTTAGATGGAAAAGCATGGAGGCTCAGGATGCCATGTTCGAAAGGAATGTAAACCACAGGACTCCTTCCTTGAGAAGTTAACTCCCTGATTTGAGATGAGCTCCTGTGGTTTGGCTGGTTACATGGTAGATGTTTAGCAAGCAATAACAGACATTTCCCTTTCTTCCCCAGGCAATACAGTGCCCAAACCAAAAAAGCATTGTTCTATCTAGAAAACAAAATAAAACACAACAAAATAGCACAAGCCCACAATGGAGCATGTTGATGCAGTATTTCCAGTGAGAATCTTAAGGATTAAGCAGCAGTATGACCAGATTAGTGTTTCTTTTTCATGGCCTTCTTGCTGTACACAAAGCGAAATGCCAACACACAATGAGCTGGTTTACTGAAGGAGTTGCACACACTACAATAGGTTTCTCTGCAGTATGGGAGGTGGAGGGGAGAGCTATATTGATGTGCCAACTGAACTGACCTTTTCCAATTACATTGTGAGAAAAACCACAGAGAGTGGCTGGGTTACTAAGTCTAAAAAGAAATGGCAGGGATGAATGGGCAAAGGACTTCAGAGGATAAAGGGTATATGTGTGAAGTATTTATATGTTGGTCTGCTGTCCTTTTATAATAATGTTCCCACTGTTCCCATGCTTGCTACTACTGCTACTGCTACTACTCAAGTCACTGCTAGTATCACCATCACTGTCAACAATGCTTTCGTGACACCACAATCAAAACTAACAGTAACGAGAAGTCTCCTGGCTGTGTTCCTTCTGTGCTGGTCCATGAGGAAGTGTGCAGTATAACAGTGGATTCCTTCTTCAGGTTAAAATACTTACCGCAATGCCACACTCTCACTATGACCAAAGAGTTTAGCAGGCATTGTGTTCATCAACAGTCATGAATCCTAACTTGTAGCCCTTGATTCCTCACTAATACACTATGTGATTTTGAGCTACTTAGGAAGTAGGCAAGAAAATAACTTTTAAGCCAGCTTTTCATCAGTATAAGCAAAAGTCCAGAGATTTTGAAGTGGAATAAAATATTGCTTCACAAAAGAAAGGAAAGTCATGAAAATATACACACACACATTTATACCCAGGACCTTAATAACTTTGTAATTCAAGCCACTTCCTTCTTTGAGACTTTATTGAGGTATAATTTTTATAAAATGAAATTTATCTGCTTAAGTGTATAATTCTATGTCTTAGTAAATATATACAGTCATGAAACCAGCGCCAAACTCAAATTTCAGAACCCTCTATCCACTTCCAACATTTCCCTCATGTCCTTTTGCAGTCAATATCTGCCACCAACACCGACCTTGGGAAATCACTGAGTTGCTTTTTGCCACTACTGTTTTCTCTTTTCTTGAATGTCATTTAAATGGAACCATACAATAAATAGTCTTTTACCATTTTAATTCGTCATTGAATTTTCACCTATATTTCTTTGTGTTATTATTTTAATGGCTGCTTTATGGCATGCAGTACGTGATCTTTGACTTATTCCAATATGTTTCAAGTTGGAAATACTGAAGTATTTCCAGTAATGTATGGGAACTCTGTATTAGAATAGCTCATCTAACCCAACTTTATACTATTGTTTTCGTATATAGCACATCTTTAACATTATAAACACAACAATAGAGTGTTTGCTCTAATTTTTTAAATTAATTTTTGCTTTAGACAGTCATATGTCTTTTAAAGAAATTAAGAGAAGCAAAGATTAATGTGTATATACACCAATATTTTATATTTACACATATATTTACCATTTCTTATGGATCTGGGGTGTGATCTGGTATTGTTTCTCTTCAATCTGAAGGATTTTCTTTAATATCTCTTATAGCACAGAGCTGCTAGAAACTCTCTCTTTCAGTTTTCATTTGGGCATGTCTTTATTTTACCTTCATTTTTGAGGAATGATTTTGCTAGATATGGAATTATTGGCCAACACTTTTGATTGTTTTTTGTCTTTCAACTCTCATGTCACTCCAGTGTTTTCTATACTTCGTCATCTCTGCTGAAAAATCATCCATAGATCCTACCATTTTCTCCCATAAATAATGTGTTGTTTTTCTCTTGTTGCTCTCAAGACTTCCTCTTTTAGCAGGAAGACACGATTATGATGTGTCTTTGTGTGGTTTCCTTTATGTTTTCCTGGTTGGGTTTGTCAAGCTTGTTGGATATGAAGGATAATACTTTTCACCAAATTGGGGAAGATTTCCCAGTCATTATTTCTTTAAATGTCCTCTCTTTCCCCTCTCTCCTCCTCTCCTTCTGCCACTCCTAATTACATATATGTTGGAGTACTTGACGTTGTCTCACAAATTTCTAGTCTGTACAGTTTTCTTGAAGTTATTGTCTCTCTTCTTTAGACTTGATCATTTCTATTTGTCTGTTTTCCAAGTTCATGGAATCTTTCTTATGCTGTCTCAAATATGCTGGTTAGCCTCCATAGCTAATTTTTAACTTTTAGTTACTGCATTATTAAGCTCTAGAATTTCCACTTGATCCTATTCTTTTTAACAGTTTTTATTTCTCTATTGAGAGTCTACTTATTTACTCATTCTTAGTGTATTTTTGTTTAATTCTTTGAGAATATTTATAACAGCTACTTTGAATTCTTTGCTAAATCATAAGTTTCAATTGACTTTTTTTTTTTTGGTAAGAACATTTAAGTTCTACTCTCTTAGCATATTTCAATTAAACAGTATGGTATTATTAACTACAGTCACCATGTTTTACATTAGATCCTCAGGGCTTATTCATATTATTATTCAGAATTGACATATGGTCCAACAATCCCACTTTTAGGTATATATCCAAAAGAAATGAAAACAAGATATCAAAGAAATGTCTGCACCCCCGTGTTCATTGCAGCATTATTCACAATAGCAAAGACATGGAAACACCATAAGCGTCCACCAACAGATGAGTGAATAAAGAAGATGTGGCATATATTTACAATGGAATGTTATTCAGCCATGAGAAAGAAAGAAACTCTGCTGTTTGTGGCAACATGGATGGACCTTGAGGGCATTATGCTAAGTGAAATGAGCCAGACAGAGAAAGACAAATGCTGCATGGTATCATGTATATGTGGAATCCAAATAAAAAGTCAGACTCATAGAAACAGAGAGTAAAAAAGTGATTGCTAGGGTCTGGGGTGTCGGGGAAATAGGGAGAGATTGGTAAAAGGGTACAAACTTTCAGATTAGCCCTGAGCTAACATCTGTGCCAATCTCCCTCTATTTGGCATGTGGGATGCCTCCACAGCATGGGCGATGTGTGGAGTAGGCCCATGCCCAGGATCTGAACCCACGAACCCAGGCCGCTGAAGCAGAGCACACGGAACTTGAACTACTTGGCCATGGGGCTGGCCCCTGGTTTTTGTTTTTTATGCTTAGTTCTCTAGAAGTCTCCCCTGTGTCTGTACGCTTTAGTGGTCAGCCAATATTTTGTGCAGAGGCTGTACTCAAACTCCTCAAGCTGCTAAGGCTTCCACCTTCTGCCACCCAAGCTCTGTGTGGGGGTTGAAGAACACATTCAAAGGCGTAACAAGTTTACAAGTCTCCCCAGGCTTTTGATTTTTGCCAGATTCTCTAGTGTCTCCCACATGCATATGTAGTTTAGCAGTCAGCCAGAGAGGGAATTATATCTGCCTTCTATGGTCTCTTGCTTCCAAAATCTCCTCATTAAATTTCTCCTTACTTTACCACCTCCCCAAAACCAAGTTCACCACCTCTGGCCTGTAGTATTTTACTGCTGGAGCTTGGGGGCAGAGAAATCCCCTAGGCAAGAAGCCTGAAAGCTCATTGTTTTTTTTCACAATGCAGTAGCATTTTTTCATGAACAAGTAGTCAAGTTCTTGCTTGCCTTTGGGTGTTTTCCAGTGCTCTGAAAAGGTTGATTTTTAATATTTGTTCCCAATATTATTTTTTTTTTCCTGCAAAGGGAAGTTGAATGACTTCATGCATCCATTAATAAATGAAGAATCACCTATTTTGCATATTTTTATATGTGAACACACTCCATCGTCTAAGTTCATTGACATCTTTATGCCTCAGATATACCAGGGCTGGAAATGCTCACAAACTGAAGCGATGCTTCACAAACTGTATCTTTGGGGCTCACATGGTGCAATGGACTGAACTGTATCTCCACCAAATTTGTATGTTGAAGCTCTAACCCCTAATGTGACTGTATTTGGAAATAGGGGCTTTAGGAGATAATTAAGGTTAAATGAAGTCATAAAGTTGGAGTCCTAATCCAATAGGATTGTTGGCCTTTGTAGGAAGAGGAAGAGAGAGATCTTTCTCCATCACACACACCAAGAAACGGCCGTGTGAGCACATGATAAGAAGGCAGCCATCTGTAAGACAGGAAGAGAGCTCTCTCCAGAACGGACGATACTGGCACCCTGATCTCAGACTTTTGCCTCCAGAATTATGAGAAAATAAATTTCTATTGTTTAAACCACTCGGGCTATGGTATGTTGTTAGGGTACCCCGAGCTGACTAATCCATATGGAGTTTTCATTCAGGTAATTATTGCAGTTCTATGAGGTTTCAGAAATTTTCCTATACTTTTTTTTTAATCAGTAAGAATATTGAAATTAGGGGAAATAAAGTGATGTGTTCATCTAAGTATAAATAACTTGTCAATGACAGTTAGAGCCCCTTGACTTCAGCTGACTTAATGGGAACAACTTCATCACTAGCACAAGAGCTACTAGCATATTTCTTAGCTGTCGAGCTTTATATCAGATATTGCACTTCTGGCAATTGATCTTTCCTTTGAGTATCAGATCTATTACACTGATCCTGCGGTCTTCCATGGTAGCAATCTGCTGGGACTGAGGGGATGCCCCTTCAACTGGCCATGCCTTCACTCGTGACCCATAGCCTATACTGCTCTTGTACCTGAGCAGCCTCTCTCACTGAAATAATGTTTTGCTTTGTTAGGAACTTCAGATTGCAATACCTGGAGTGAATCTGCTCTCTTGTCCCCAATCTGAATATAGGGCCATTCTCGGCTAAAAGGAATGAATTGCCACAGAAGTCCTTATGCATTTTTTTTTCTTCTAGTGGCAGTTGAGGTAACTGGATTAAGGTGTTGATACATAAGTCTTTTGTACTTACTCAGAATTTTTAGAGAGCTGAAGATTTCTGCCTTAATGCTTCCATTTGCAATCAAACTCCAAATCTAAAAAAGCCAAAAATAAGATAAATGTAGCCACCACTCATTTATAAAGCTTTTTGCTGTCAATTTTACTGCAACTAATTTTTCTCTGTGCCTACTCACTTTAGGTCTTTATTAGCCTATATCAATTCAATTTATCTCTTTAATTTAGTTAAGCTTTCTTCTGTTACTGGAATGATTCTCAAATTAAATGCTTTCCTTCATCACTGGCACTATATGTTGTGTAACGTCGGGGAAATTGTGCCGTGAACATGTCTCTAAGATAAATCAACAGTCTCCACTTGCAAATCAGCCCTATTTCATTTCCTGAAGCATTTAATCTTAAAAAGCTGTGGATCTGGGATTTTTCCCTGTGATCTAGACGATGCTATCTTGTTATATTCTACAAATAATACTGACTACATCTTATATACGTACGTGTGTGTGTGTATATATATATATATACATGTTATCTAATTCCGCCCTGGAGCATCTAAAACCAAAAGATTAACATATCAAGATTATCATCTCCTGGGTCATTTTCTCAACTAGTATTCCTCACTTTCCCACAGGACAAGGTCTATCAATGTTCTCACCCCTGAGTTCTTCAGCATGAGTCAGTCCTGTGGTAAAATGTTCCCATTGTTACAATAACATTGGAGGGAAAGCCCATCTTCAGGGGTTATTTCCAGAATAACAGATTAGTAACAAGAACTGTCAATTACCTAGATGACTGTACAGTGACTGACATGTGGTAGTCACTAAGCAATTATTCAAATCTTTGTAATAAATAAATAGACTTCCTATTCACATTGTTATTTACAACAGTAAAAAATACAAAACAACTCGAATTGCTAATATTAGGATATTTTAAATTAAGTGTATTACGATGCATTCATTCAGTGAAATACGTGAACATTAGACATGATGATTTCTCTTTATGTTAATTTACCATGCAGTGCTTCCTTAATTCTTCCTCTGTCTTTTCCAGGGCTCTTTTTTGTCTCTTATACCAATCCCCTCCTGTCATATACTTAATTTACAAAATTCTGCTCTTGGCTCTCCTTTAATCTCAATTTTTGTCCCATGGTGGTCCCCTCTGCACACATAATTTTAGCTCTCCCCTGTAGACAATACAAGGGGATAAGTCATGAGTAGTTGATAAGAGAGTGAAGGTCTTGAATTACGAATAGGACTTTGACAGGTGAAAATAGGGAGAGGACTATTCCAAGCAGAAGAGAAAGTATAAGAAAAAGAATAGCTGCGAGAAGGAGTAGGACCACGTGAAGGACGGATATCACCCTTAAGCATCAAGGTGAGGCATGAAGCTAGGTTGGTCCTTTTTTCTGCAAGGAGTATACAACTTAGTTTTATAGAAAATTGAGCCTTACAGAAGGCTTTTGTCAATGGGGAACAAGATGAGTGAGTTTAACATTTAAAGAAGATTCCTACAACAACACAGTTAGGGGAGCTTGGGCTGGGAAGAGACAGGAACTGAAAGGGAATAAAAGTGCAGAGTAATATAGGTAAGCACTAGTGAGGGTTTAGTTAGGGTATAACAGCAAGGGTGGAAAAAAAGGGACACATGCTCCAGCTCAGCAGTTGGCAAAGTACGGTCCTTTGGACCAAATCTGCCTGGTGCCTGTTTTTGTAAATAAAGTTTTATTGAAACACAGCCACGTTCATTCATTTACATATTGTCTATGGCTGCTTTTATGCTGGAACAGCAGAGTTGACTGTTGTGACAGTTTGTATTGCCCACAAAGACTAAATTATTTACTGTCTGGCACTTTACCAAAAAATTTGCCAATCCCTGTTCTAACTCAGAGATGCTACCATTGATATAACCTAAAATTTGACGAAACACAGAGGATAGGACAGAGGAAGAGTCAAAAATGAGCAGGACATTTCAGTTCTGTATAACTGGAAGGACAAATGCATCAGAGGACATGAAAAAGTTGGGGAAAGAGGAAGACTCTAAAGAGTGAGTAGATGTAGGCATCTTTGGCTAAAAGTTCCCAGAAAATAATGAGAATTTAACAACTTTACTATCTCATCTCAACGTATGAGCAATTATTTACAATATTTTGAGCATCAAGGAGAGTGCTAATGTTGAATCAAGGTCAAACTAGGGGCCTTTTCTGGGTGGTCTAAACATCCTCAGGGCTTTCCTGATTACCTTCCATGCTTCACTGACCACTTTTTCCTAAATTTTGGTTCTCTAGTGAGGATAACTTAATTCCTGAGCCATGCCTTGGAGATGATGTAATCACTTTGAACCACCTGAGTAACTGGATAATGAATCCTTGATCCCTGAAGACATTTTTTATAAGAAGATTTTAGACCACACTATCCAGTCAAAACAGAGTATAGCCGGTTACTCTCCTAATTCGTAAAGGTTTTCATGAACACTATCAATCTATTAGCATTGTGCTCAGGAGTTTTAATCATGGAGCAATATTTTCAGCTCAACATTTTTGTTATTATTTCCATATTCATATTGGAGATAATGTCAACAACACAGAGGAAAATTTAATTCTTTTTCTTGACCATTTTAGCTTTAAAAATGCCTAATAAAAGCTGATAGCCTCGCTAAGTTTAAATTACATTATCCTATGAATGATGAGTAATTAATTATATTTTAAATCTATATAAACCTAGGTCATGTGACAATGTTTTAGAACCTATTTTTAGGTGAAGATGGAAGTGAAATAAGCAGAAAATTAAGAGAGCATACATGCAGTGTGGTCTAAGGTCATCTTTTATTTTTGTCAGCTGAATATTCAAGAATACTTGTTTCTATGTAAAATCATTGATGTTGGCTTATTTTATTCTGTACAGTTCTATCCAGAGGTTATTTTAATCTCAAATACAAGCGTGTAATTTTTTGAAACATTAATTAGACACTGAAAGGAGAAGAGAAGATTTTTGTGCGTGTGTAAAAGCAATAGAAAAGTTTTCCTTGTTTCCTAGAAAACAAATACAAGGAGGAAAACTAATGGAGAAGCTTATTAATGTCCTCCACGGTGGAGTCCCTTTTTAGGGTCATTTCTGAACTAGAATGTATGACTTATTTCCTACCTCTTGGCGAAGAAGAGAACAGATGCAGAAAACCTAAAACTCTAGCTCCAGAGCATTGTATTGAGTTGGGATGATCTGATGACTTGCTGAATTTGCGTTTATAGCCTTCTATTATTGCAAACATATTCTTGTGTATTTGTTAGTATTATTTAAACTAACAAAAAAGTGAGCTCTACCCAGCAGAGAAAACATCCCTGACAGAATAATGTTAAATTAAATAAACAGCATCTAATGAGATCTGTTATTACCTGCTCTTTTGTCGTGCTTGGGCACGCAGTCTGAAGGTTCGTGTTTCTAAGTGCTATCATAAATCTTTCAGCCTATTTTGCTTCTTAAAATTCTAACTAAAATCTCGCCTCTAATGTTGACATATATGTCTTCATTAAATCTTATCTTTGAAAAGATAAGAAAGTTTGCATTACAACAGATCATTTTTAAAAAGATAAAATCTACTTGCTTGAAAATGAGAGAGTATTAAGAATAGGATTCTGCCAGAGGAGTGAATACTTGAATCTGGTGAATCCTTCCATTTTCATTGATTTTTATTAACATCATTTTCATCATCCCTCAGGAGTCTCTGTTCAGAGCTTCTTGCGCTCAGCTCCACTCCAGGTAAAGAAGAGAAGATAGAATTCCAAGATATGGTTAATAGTCTGAATTAATCTTCCTTGATTGCAAATTGTTTGTGAAGATGTTACCTCACAGGTTATTTTTGTAATATAAGAGAAAGTCCCTTAAAAGCAAAAATATAACTTGATAGATAATAGCCTGCCTCCATGAATATATTGAATCAACTCTTGTCTCTACACATATCTCATACTTGTTTTATAATAACTTGCTACACATTTTTATTTCCTAGTTGTTTCTTTAGGGAGATACAGAGCATATAGGACCGTAGACTGGAGTCCAATAGAAGTGAGATTGAATCCTGGCTTTCATATTTATTAGATGCATGATACCTGAGCTTAGGTGCCCATAGGAACTGCAAACATCCTGTATTTTAATCTGAACTCAGGTCTGTTTTTCCTTAGGATCTATTCCTTCTTTTATATTTCTGATTTCCACCAGCCACTCTGATTCAAATTAGAAACCTGTAAATCACGATAGGCTTTTCCTTTCTCACTCCGCTATGATTTTTCTGCAGTTATAACATGCCAATTTTCCCAGGTGATGTGCTTCTCCGCTACTTCTGTCTTAGTTTAGGCCCTGTTCAGTGTTCCTAGGCTGCCTTCTCACTGACTGATCCCTGTGACTCCAACTTAACCATTGATTCTTCCTTTAAAATGTTGCTCTTATGACCTCTCTAAAATACCAATGTGACCATGCTGTGTTCCTAAGTAAACTACTCAATGGCTCCTTGCTGCACGCAGGATAGATGCCAAGTTCTCAGTATGGCCCTCATGTCTCTGATAGCTGGCTCTGGCTAGCCCGTAGCCCTGTGCAGTAGGCTCCAGCCACACTCATGTTTTCTGAATGGGCTGAGATTTTTCGTGCCTACAACATTTCTCACACTGTTTCCTCTGCTATGAATAATGCTCCCTGTGATTTCTTTTTAGAAATAAACTACAAGCCCACAAACAAAAACGAAGCAAACAACAGCAAAACTTTGGATATTCAGATTTAGCACTGAGTCTTTAGGAAGATTTTCTGACCCTCTCTCCACTGATATATATACATATATATATAATGACATATATCTCTATGACTAGAAAATCATTACCATAGAAAGCAATGGTCTCCCACTTTTTCCTGAAATCCTTGTTCTTGGGCTTAAAATAGCATTTATTTTCTTTATCTTTGCCCTTGTCTTCTTGTTGCCTAACCTTTGCTTCTACATATTGTTCGGTCTGGGATTTCCATTATGCCTTGATCCTATCTCACAGACTCTGTTGCAATAAAGTCTATATTACACATACCATCATTTTAGTTCTGAAAGCAGTCACTCCAATAAATGCCATTTCTTCATTTAAAAAGTATGTCAACTCTTTATTAAGTATAGCTTATGCCTACAGTTGCTCCTTATTTACATATAGTCGATTGTGATATAACAGTATTTAAACTCTCAGATCTGTTTCCGTACTTTAACAGCACACCCTACCAATCTTAATTATCTTTTACTGGGGAAAACATGCCTTGTACACTTGTTTTATATAAACATTTTGCAAAGCAAACTCCTTTTATGAATTGTAGCAATCATTTTATGAGGTTTAAGCACCACAAGGTAATTTCTGTATCCTATCTCCTTCCAGATATGGTCATTATACTTGTGATCATGTGCTGCCTCTGTAGAAAGATGCTGCTGATTCACAAAGTACATATGCTTTGAGTAGTTTATACATGGGAGGAGATGACTGGTACTAACTATACATGGTTGCTCACATAATGTAATGACAATCAAGTATATGTTAGTTGAGTAGGACTAGTGGAGCGTGATCACTGAACAGAGTGAATCATGCTGCTTTGAAGGGGATGCAGGCAAGGACCTTACCCAAATTAAAACCCAATCCTAGTCCATTGTTTCCCAATACATACATTACCAAAAAACCCTTGGTGTGCTGGGGTAGAATATCGCTTCTCTTATCATTGATCATTTTTGATCATGAACAAAAAGGGGAAAGAAGGTAGCCACCATAGTGCAGAAAAGGAGGATGTCTATCGTATGGAATAAGGATCAATAATTTTGGGGGCCACTTGTTAGATAAGAGTGGGAAACGTCTCTGGGGATGCTACTCATTTCTTCTCTCCTCTGTTATCTTGGTGGATTTCATAAAATGTGTCACAGACCAGAAATTATTTGACAGTGCAACTTGAAGCAATTATTCTAGCAGGCTTTTAAAAGCATGGTATTGCACAATGCTGTTTTATGGAATCAACATTGCCAGACAGATCAGGTAGGCCATTACTGCTTAGAGATTTCCAAGGGCTTCTGAATGATCTGCATAGAACTGACATGCAGCAGAAAAGCACAAATCTAGGAACAAAAATCTCCTTGTCAGTATTAAGTGAACAACTTAATGTTGTCTCTCACTGGCCTTGTTACAATTTTAGTACACCTGAAGCCGTGTTGTGATGGCTCAACAAACTATTTATAGATGAGTCTGCACTACACCTAAGTGTATTGGTTAATTTTTCTTCTTGAGAATCATGAATAACAATTTGTCCTTAGGATGAGAACTATTGTCATTATCACCATCATCATTAGAAATAGCAATGATAAGAATGTTTGCAGGCACTAAGTATTATTCACTGAGCTAAATATGCACTTATCACTGGCTCTAGAATATAATTGTAATATGTCACCAGGTCCCCTACAATGACATATGTGATAACAGTCCCCCTTTTGGCTCGTCAGTGTCAAGTTTGTGGAGAGGTCTTCCTATTGTTCTTTCCTGAAAAAGGTTGAGGTGTACCATTCGTGAAGATGACTGCTCCCTGTGAGAGCAATTCTGTTGGCTAAAGTATGTTTTCCTAGTCCTTGCTGTCACCCTGTGTTCCTTTGAGCATCACAAGTTTATACTTACAAAAAAGCCCAGAGTTAAGAGCTTTGTTAAGGAGTGAAACCCCGTGTCTGGTCTTGAGCGGTAAGCTCTCTCTCCATGGCTCCTGCCCTCTGCCCAGCTTGTGAAGCATTCCATCTGCCTATGTCTGTGAGGAGGCACACAGCCTTTGGGGCTGAACCAGTGGGGTCAAATAATGTTCTCACCATTTAGTGTAATTAACTCCAACCACCCGTCTGTTGCAAGCCCCAGTGCAGCCAACACAAGCAAAAGTAGGCCAAGAAGAAATTTCTCCTCATTATTAAACCTAAATCTAAGCACTTGTCTGTCTGTAAAAACAGAGCAAAGGGAGGAAAACTGAAACCAGTGCACGGGGTCTGAGGTTTCAATAAATGTCAGGGAGCGTCAAGTCTGTTTGGATTGCAAATTATTGCTGGCTGACGGTCTTAGCATTTTACAACTAGAGATTGCTGTCATGGAGGGGATGTCATGGAGGGGGGAACCTCTCACATCACAGCCAGAGGGGAGCAGAAGTTACCAAATACTATAACAATCATAAAACATTACAAGAGGGACTTTAGCATTTGCTAAATTTAGTCTTTC
Source organism: Ceratotherium simum simum (assembly GCF_057802395.1). Classification (NCBI taxonomy): domain Eukaryota; kingdom Metazoa; phylum Chordata; class Mammalia; order Perissodactyla; family Rhinocerotidae; genus Ceratotherium; species Ceratotherium simum. The sequence goes on along the minus strand of NC_141915.1, from coordinate 52,805,122 downwards.
CTTCACACACATCTCAAGACACAATAGCCCACAAGACTCTGCTCCTCCCATTGGGTTTGATGAAGTGTTGGATTTGCCAAAGATTGAGACCTCATTTCTCTGGTTTCCCCGTTCTAAACTCCACTTCCTCCCTCTCTTTTGCTGAGACACTTTGAACATCTGAGAGTGATAAAGCCGCCTAAATGTTTCAAGGTGAATTAATACCCTACTACATATCCTGGAGAAACACACACCAATAATTTGAGCAGTGGTTAAGACTGTTTTTCAAATGGATTAAATGAGTGGGCAATTACTGATTAAAATAAACCGAAGCCATGAGAATTCCAGCCCTGTGCACGGATGAACACTGGTCAGCTGATTTCCATGGATGGAAAGGCTTTTCACATTGTCAAAAGTATACGTGCTTCTCAGTGCTTCTACTGAAGTTTATTAATATTTTTTATTAATTTTTCTTCTGACCAATATTTATTGACGATCTCCTGTGTGCCAAGTACTGAGTTAGATACACTGAAAACCAAGAAAGTGATGGTCCCCATTCTCTCTGAGCTCGGAGTCAAGTGTCCTTATTTTAACCAAGGCTCTTTTGGTTTCAAATAACTTAAAAATCCCTCAAGTTAACTTAAAGCCAAAGGGGTAAAATTGTTCTCAGGTAAAGAAGTATCTATAGATCCAAGAGAAAGAAATACAGCAGGACCTCATAAAAGTCTGGAAGTAGCCTCTAAGAAGCTGTTAAAAAATAAGATTACTTTCTCCAGATATCTAGCTGCACAGTCTCCTCTTTCTCTTACAGTGGCTTTATTCTTCTCCTCAGCTTTCTAGGATTTAGCTTTCTTTTCTTGACTCTGCATAGAATTAAGTAGAGTCTTCTCAGGTGAGCTTCCCATTTCAGTTACCCAGTGGAGCTTCCCATTTCAATTACCAGCTTTTGTTAAGTTCCAACTTAGAATTCACAGAGAATTGGATTGGTCTAACTTGGGTCAGGCGTTTACTCTTAGCAGTTAATGCTGATTACAAGATTCAGGGTCCAAAGTGTGTGGCTTAATTCAAGCATATGAGGTAAACTGAGTCCATTGATACAGTTGATTGATCTAATTCCTATATCAATACATATTGTCATTTAAAGTACCATAAGGATGAGGTTACAGGTAGGGGATGCCATACAACCGTGTTGTGAGAGTTTGAGGAAAACAAAGTCATGAACTAGTTAACATCTAAAAAAAATCTAAAAAAGGAAAAATAATTATGGTTTCTGTCTCATTGCCACATGTACTGTAATGCAATCTCTTGATAGTAGTGTGACTACTTTCTATAATTTATTATTTCTTATAAGGATCTAGGTGATATGCCAGGAGCAGCCGGAAATCAACTGCTACAGCATTACAGCCTAATTCACAGGCAGCCTTAATATAGAATAGAGAAGGGAATTCTTGCCAGTGAAATTAGGAGCATTCCATCTTCCTGTCTACCTTTTCGGGTAGGGTTGTTGACCTGAAGTCAAGATCTACTCCATTTCCTTGGCAAAAGCCAATAGAATGACCGGATGACAAGTACCAGACTGCCCTAGTTTGGGTTCCCCAGAAGCAGAACCTAAGTCAAGGATTTGAGTGAAAGTATTTTATTTGAGGGATGACAGAAAACACCCACAGGAGAGTGAGGAAGACAGACGAGGAAGGGAAGGCAGCCAATAAAGCATGTGTTACCAAGCCAGTTACAACTGTGGGTAAATGGAGATTAATCCCACTGGGGAAAATCTAGGAATCAGTGCAAAGCACGTGACTTAGAGCCACCCCACAGAAGGGTGAGGTCACTGGGGAAATTATAGACGACTCTAATCAATTATTTTGATCGAGGACTGTTCCTAGGATTTTTTAACGCTCCAACTACTCCAGTTGGCCATACTGGCAGCCAGGCACCCTCCAGAAGCAACCGAGAGCCCTGTGCAGGTGCTGGCAGTTGTACTGAAGCAGTGATGAGGTGTTGGTGGACACAAGAGTCCGCTACGGTTGACCCTTGCACCACTCGGATCGCTGGTGCCTCATGTTAATTTCATTCTGTCCTGTGTTGACGCTTCAAGGTGGTGGCCAGATGCAATTTACTAAATAATTAAATAAAATTTTTGCAACAGGAGAATTAGTGGGGTAAACTACAGTTGGCTTCAGTTGGTCTCAAGGCTGCAATTGATACTCATTTTCTTCCTTCTTTTCTACACATTCGAGATATTCCTTATTCTTGCCCTATATTTCTGCTGGTTGTCTGCCTGATAGAGCACTCAGACCTTCGTCCCTGAAGACCAGAACCCTTGGTTACTACCCCCTGTCAGGGTGTAGTTGCAATAACTCCTGCAATCACACATGTAGTCTTATCACCAGGCATGGAAGCACCAAGAAGCATTCAGTGAATTCCCTGAGTTCTACACATGCTTTTGGCCCCATTTTGTAACATTATTTCTTTATGACAGTTAGGGTCAATTACTCCTACCAGTTGGGTGGCAAAACATGCTCCAGCTGCAAGAGAAGGCCCATAAGGGGGGAAAAAATAGCAGGATTTGGCAGTTGGAAGTTGGCAGTGTGCACGGAAATAGTAAGGACACAGGGTATGAGTAGGACACGCAGCGTCTGCTACACAGGCACAGAGAAACACTGTGATATTTTGCTAAATGAACAAATAAATGGACCTTAGAGATTGGTGACAGGGAGTTTTGGTAAAAGTGTTTGTAGATGGGTTTCTCAGTAATGACCCAATATTTAAAATTATTTTGTCTCATATGAATATCACCATAAGATCCCAATAAAGAGAAGCTTATTTAAACACCGTGCGCTACTCATGCTGCAGTGGAAAAAGAACTAAGGAAGCAGTAACATTGTTGGCTGAGGTGATTGACTGGCTGTCAAGGGAAAATATGGCTGGAATAAATGTGGATGGAACTCAAGACACTGCCTGGGGTGAGTCCCTGCACCACTAAGGGAGGCCACAGAGCATCAGAAGTAAGAGCACCGGCTCAGGTCCCACCCTTGTGTAAGTCAGAACAAGCTAGGCTGTGCTGCAGTGATGAATGAACCCCACAATCTCAGCCTATAAAACCGTATAAGTCTATTTCTCAGTATGTCACAGTCCGTGCAGGTCTTTAGGTTTTAAATTATGATATTAATGTCCTTTTTTGGAACAGCTGTCCTTTTTGTGAAGGGGACACTTCTGCTTCCACTTCCATCAAAATTCTACTCAACATCCAAATTCCTAATTAAATTTTATTCTTCGAGTGAAACATTCTGCTCTCCCCCGTTGCCTGACAGGAAGTGATCACTCCCTTCTCCTAAGTTTGTAAACTGTATTTTGTATGTATTACCTATTAAGTTCTTTTGTAGTTGATTTATACTATGCTCCCATTGTAAACTGCTTGAAGAGAGGGGTATACCTTAGATACCATCTTATCAGTCATATAAAAACAAACACATAATAGATGCCAAATATTTGTTGTATAACGACTATAATTTTAACAACAATCTTATATAACTTTTGCCTAAAGAAACTTTACTTTTAATGTCTAGAGTAGATAATTTTTATTCCACAATAGGCTATATAAATCTTACACTAAACATAGTGGTAAGGCACAAGGAATGTATGTGTAAGACACACTGGCACTTTATTTCAGAGCAATGTTAACACCTGTCTGTTAAAATACGTGAATTTTTCCATCTCAACTGCTTCATTTGCCAACAATGCTACATGTCAGAGCATGTGTCAACTCATATGACTTGTCCCCAAAAACCTATATATATGGTTTTTATGTCTCTAAGAATTGAGAAATGGCAAACCTCAATTTTCTTTTCTGGTTCTTCATGGAATCATTTGTTTTTCTGGCATGCTATGTATGTGTATGCTTTAGTAATGGCTAAAATGGCTTCTCTTTTTCAGAGAAGTAGGGACGATAGTAAAGACATTTTACAATTTATCAGGATATCACAATTTGTACCACAAACGAATTTTTCCAACAAAACTACTAGAAAATTCAAATACTAAGGACATTTTGGGATTTCTGCATTCATTCATTTTTTTAAAATATTTATTTTCAGATGTCATGGAAACAAAGGTGCACAAATGCCATGGTGGAACTTACTTCTGGTGGCAGAAAAAAATCAAATGACCACACAAAGGCCATATGACAGTGGTGATAAAAGCTATGTGTGGCATACATTCTGTACTGTGATGGGGTAAAGCAGGAGACTGGATCTTGGTCAGAGAGATTGGGAAGGCTTTCCTGAGAAAATGAATGAGCAGAGATCGAAGCCAAACTACTCCACGTTTGGACCCTGGAGCAGCCTCAGCATCACCTGGGCCTGATAGGAATGCAAATTCTCGGGCCCTGCCCCAGACGTACTAAATGAGAATTGCTTACGAATGGGGCGCAGGAATCTGTGTTTCAGCAAGCTCCCCAGATGATGATGATGCGTGTGAAAGTCTGGAAACACAGATGTAAAGGTCAAGTAGGAGCTAACTAAGCAGTGTGGCCAGAACACAGAAAACGAGGAGGACATTGGCGAGTGAGAAGGCTGGGGAGACAGGTGAAATACACAGAGCCTTGAGACTGTGTCAGGAATTCGAGTCTATATGCTAAATAGAGTAGGAAGCCACTAACTGTTTTTAAGTAAGTACAAGAGCTGAGGCGAGGTAAAATTATTTGATTCTACCTGCCTTTCAAAAGATCACTCTGGCTGAGGAAGTACAGGATGAGGTGAGACTGGCTAAGTCTCCCCAGTCCTCTAGGTGAGAGATACTGGTGACTAGGCCAAGGGGCAATGTAGAAGAAAGTGGTGGATGTCTTCAGAGACATTTAGGAAAGAAAATCCAAAAGATTTGATAGTCTGGCACTGTGAAAACAGAACTCCTTTAATTATTATATTGAGCTTGTACCTTCAAATTTCTTTTGGAATTTGTAGAATATTTGTTTTATTAATAAGAATTATGGCTATCAGGAAATTAGTAAATATTGCTCACCCTCCTGGGATATCTACAGTGATAATAAAGCTGATAAAAAAGTTGTCATTGTAATCCTTTTTAATCCCTCCAGTAGGTAGGACTGCTCCTCTAGATAAAGGACAGATACAGGAGAAACTCAAGAGTTTCTCCAAAAAATGAGACCTTAATTTTTCAGTCTTATTGTAGTCCCTACGTGCAGGAGTTTTGCACAGGAGTGAGATCCTCTAGAGAAGGTTGCAAACATTCATTTGAAGTTTGCATTGAACCTCTGAGTATGATCCTGAGATCGGTTTCACAGATTGCAGCCTTAAATCCAGCCAGTTACTCAGTAAATCAGAACATGGATCAAGAGTCAAGTAAATAATAAAAGTGTGGTTAGGCAGAGCAAATCCATTCCTGCTACTGGAAAAAACAAAAACAAAAGCAAAGAACAAAAACCCTGCAGAGTTTTTATTCCAGTCATGGTAGATCAATTTCCTGCAACAATGCAGCGTACACAGACAAGAGGCAATGGCCATTTATCTCACGTTATTCGAAGGAGAATAAACGGACAGAAATAATTTTAACAGGCTTTTGTTGAACATCTACTATATGTGAGACATGGGGGAGATGGAAGGCATAGTGATAACACAGCAGGGTTCCTGCCTTCACGTGACTTATACTTTGGTTTAAATAATCACATAAGTTGGTGAGTGCAATAAAAAGTTACAGGGGCTGCAGGTAACTCTGCATGGGTGTTAATTCTCCCTGGAGTTGAGAGTTGGTGTCATGAAGAAGGTAACATTGTGCTGACTCTTGCAATGTAAGTGTTTGACAACTGAAGGCAATGTAGGTAGGCCATGATTAAAGACAGAAAGATTGGGTTGGCATGGCAAACATTTCTGCAGGACCCAAGCAAAGGTTGTGATCTGGGATGTTCTAATTTTACAGTTTTGTTTTGTTTTGTGTTGTTTTGCAAGTGATTGAAGTATTTCATTGCTGCCCTCTTGGCCTTCTAAGTTCAGAGCTGGTTACTCTCTACAATCACATCACCTTCCTTCGGCAGCTAAATAGCTGCAGTTTTATAATTTGTTGGATGATTCCCATTACTTTAGCACAAAAAGGACACAGGAACAAGAATATCAACACAGCACGTGTATACTCATGGTTGGTGGGGGTGCTGTTGCCCGGGAGTGAGCTTGCAGGATGTATACATTCTTAAACACAGCGTTTTGTTTGAAAGTGCATTCAGTTCTGTTATTCCATCCTGTAGTGTGTCAGATTTTCTGGAAGCAAAATCTCCAATGCTTCCCTACCTCCATAGCATGCTCTTTGCTTTATAAACAAAAAAAGACAAGGGGGAAGGTGTATGTTGGAGTGGAAATACGTCTGTATGTCCTAACATGCATATAAAGGGGTAGATTTGAAAGCTATAACTAACGATTTCATACCAATAATCTTCCAAGAAGGCCCCTCTATTTTTCCCTATGGCAAAGAAAAGCAGCCAGGTTTCTCTTGTTCAGTATCTTGAAATGGGCTCAATTTTGATCCAGTGGTATGTAACTCTGATGCTTGTGGAATATTGCTTAACTTGCCAAGCAATCAAGCATAGCAAGTACAGTGTGGGGCAGACCTTTCTGGAAGCCTTATGTCAGGAGAGTCACTATTCAGAGTCTCTTCTCTGACTGTCTTTCTTTTTCTTATGAACTCCTCTTGTACCTGAATGTCCACCAAGTAATAAATTTCTTCTCTTTTCTGACCAGAAATATTATTGCACAGATTTTTTTCAAATCAGGGAATTTAAAAGTTTTAGCAGAAGAAAATCTCTCTCATCCCATTTTACTTGAGGCAGTTCAATAAGAAAGACGAGAGGCAAAGAAAAGGATAAAAGAAACAAGGGAGAAAAGGAGAGAAGAAACTAACATTTATTGAGCAAATACTATGTCATACACTGTGAGAAGCACTTTACGTAAGTCATAGCTTTATACTTATAACTTCCCCATGAAGTTTCTGTCAATTTTGTAGATGAGTAAACTAAGCTCAGAGAGGTTAAGCAAATTAGTCAAATAGCGGATTGGAATTCTTCAGTGATTTAACTGCCTCTCACACTGTGCCACCCCACTCTACGAGCACTATGGTCTGTTTCAAACATCATATTTTACCAGCACAAAAATATTCAGCCTACATACAAAATAACTAGACAAAATGATTGGCATAATGGAGAAAAGCAGCTTTTTGTGGATTAAATCCTTTACTCCTCAAGCAGTGACTATTGCATTACGTACACACGTTCAAGTCTTGGCTAGACATTCCAGAGTTATCTTCCTGCTGCTGACTTCTAGCCTTCTCTCCTTTAGTGTCTCTCCAATGGCAGTTCCAGTGCCAAAGCCAATCAATCAAGTTTTCAAAGGGTGCCAAGACTTTTCGTTCATTCAACAGCCTTTCAACGAGTGTTTATCAAGTTCTTTATCAGGCAGAGTCCTGGCAGGAAAGAGAGCTCATCGCAGATGGTACAAATGAAAAGATTTTAATGAAGGGTCTACTTAATGATATGTGGGCAGGGTTACAAGTAAAAATCTAGAGAGGATGCAGTACCCAGAGATTAGGAGCAGCAGGAAGCCATTACACCCCCGCAGTGGGAGGAATTAGAAGTGAGATTGCTTTTACCAAAGGACCACAGTACTGGCAGGAGCTCTAGTGGTGGAGGGATGCAGCTGCTGCTCGAGATGAAGGACTGAGGCAGTGATGGGGTGGGAAGAAATCCCACAACCTCTCTCTCCTCCCTCCCTGCACTATCTTCACAGTGCCTCCCACTAGCTGAAAGCACCCAGAAGCCATCTGACGATGGATGCAGTCCACAGGAGTTTACCTCCCAGGACACAGAGCAGGGCACAGAAGGACTGAAAATGGGTCTGGAGTGAGTTGGGGATGAAGAATTACTTGTCTAAGTGCTAACCAAGTGCCTGGCTCTGATCTAAGCACTGGGGATAGAGGGGTAAACACAACAGAAAAATTCTGCCCTCAAGGAGCTTACATTCTAATGCAGGATAGAGACAAAATAGGAAAAAGATGGGTGGAGGAGAGAGATTTAGTATGTTCCATAGTGATGCACACTAAGGAGAAAATAATGAAGCCAGGAAGGGATTTTGAAATATGTGGAGGGTAGGGTTTAAATACAGTGGCCAGAAGCGCTGCCCTTCACTGGAAAGGGTTCCCTGAAAAGGTGACATTGTAAAAAAGACCTAATAAAAAGGAAGGAATGAGCCATGCTGGGGAAAGAATCGCACAGGCAGTGGGGACAGCAAGTGCAGTGTCCCTGAGGAAGGCAGGAGCCTGGCATGGTAAAGAGTGGCTGGAGAGGAGTAAGTGAGGAAAGAGCCGTGGGAGATGAAGTCAGAGCTTGACTCAGAACTTCTGCTTGACTCAGGGCTTCGCTGTCCTTCTCATGGCTTCCCATTTGTGTTTTGTCAATGACCAGATGCTATACGGAAGAGGCAAAATGCTGATAGCCGAGAAAAAGAAGCTGAAGGCTGCAAAGTGATTCATCCATCACCATCTAGCATGGGCCGATTCTCTTGTGCTAGGCCAATTATAGAATGCCTTCCAGTTTATAGATTGGTTTTTGTTGGGAGTGGTGCGTGTTTCTATTCCGGTCAACTCTGGCCAGTGTACTAGGGTGCGTGATAGAGCATAGCAACTGATGTGTAAGATACTCTTTAGAAGAGATTGTAGCATTAATTCAAGGTTTCCCAGAAGGAGCCATGAAATCAGAGAGCACTTGACTTCGCTTATCCTGTACCCTGGGCCTTTTAGGTCTTCTTGACCCTCTGAAATAGAGTTCAACTGCAAATTATAAATGTAAATATTAAGTGTATGTATGGGCTTCTCATGACTAGCTACCATCACCTCTCACTTAGATATTATGTATATGTGTGCGTGTGTATACACATGTATGTATTCTATATGTGTATATGTATACACGTGTCTGTATATGTCTATATGTGCATATCTATATCTATATATATTTATAGATATATAGAGAGACAGATATCTGTTACATGGAGATACATATCTCTTTATATTTATATATAAAAATGTCCTTCCCAACCTTTTTTCCCCTGACAGATTCCTGTTCAGTCGTCAAGATTTCACAGCTCGGATATCATCTCCTCTGTGAAATTTTCCCGGATAAATCCAGGAAATCTCAACCAGACACTTCATGATCCCATAGCACTCTGTTCAGATATATGTTAGAGAACTATTAATGCTGACTTGTGGTTTATCTCTTTACAGGTCAAGGATCCCAACTAGACTGTGAGCTCCTTATGGCCAAAGATGTGTTCCACTCTTTTGGGCCCCCGCCTTAACTGAGAGTGTGGCTCATTGCAGTTGGCTTAGAACAGACTGTTTTTAAAGACAGAGGATGATAGATAGAATGAGCAAGCTTTATTTAGGAAGTATATAAATTATAATATATATATAATATATAGAGCTTATGTTAACATGAGTGTGCAGGACTGGTATCTTCAACAGCTGAATAGTGAGACGCTATACCAATTAGATCATGGATAGTGGTGTGAAATTGGCTCTAGATTTTAATTTACGGAAAATTCCAGAGAACTGATACCTTGAGTGTAGACAATTTGTTGTCGACTATGAAGCGGTCACAGAACACCCCAGTTTCCCTCGAATCCGGTGGCCTTGCTGGACTGTCATCTGGGAGGTCTTTATGATTTTATCTTATCTATATCTGAGAGTCATAAAGATGAGTAACTTAAATGTGGTTAATAAACTCCAGCTGGGCATTTTCTAGGTGAATAAACACACCATTTTTTCTACTGTTTTTTCATGTGGAAATGATGAATAGGACTCACAACTCTTGTTTTCATTATAAGTAGAAAAGTAGAAATAATATCAAGTTATGATACTTGAGGTTGTTATAAAGTGCTTTAGAGACACCCTGAAAGTTTCAAATAATTATAGCTCCAGTAAAATTTTTATGGCTGCCTGTGGATTTTCATGATCAAAGAAAAAGTAAACAGAGAACACTTTTAGGCTGAAGGATATTCAGACCCTTATAATTTTTTTGTTGGCCCTCCTTTTATTCTTAAAAGAGTGATTAATAGTTTCACAACGTAAAAGCACCCACATTTGGGATTAAGTAATTGAATGAAATTAATTCCTGAATCCAATCTTCATGCACCCCAGGCATGCTGCATAATATATTAGCTTGGTGATTAAAAATACAATGAACCAGATACAAGGGCAGGTCTTCAAAAACTTCTAGTTACAAATTTCATTCCAATCCATTTCATATATTTCAACTCTACGTTTTTTCTTTTGCTAAAAAGTACATCACTACTATAAGTAGTGAAGTTTGAAAAAAGTATAGATTAGATTTTATTATTGTTAATATTAACATTCTGAATTTAGTAATTGTGCTGCACTAATACAATAGAATGTCCTTGGTTTTAGAAAATAACACACTGTGCATATGAGTCAAAGGGCAACATGTCTTTTCAAATGGTTCAGAAAAAAAGATTATGTGTATATATAGGCATACATATACATGTGGATATGCATGAGATGTATGTGTGTGCATCTACACATATACGTGTGTCCATGATTATATACATACCTATATACATGTGTGCACAGATATATGCACACATGAATACATATATGCATGTATGAAACACATATGCATGTGAAAAATATATATTTCCTGCATGTATAGATAGTACACATGTATGTATATGTGAATGTGCATATGTATGCATTTTACCCATTTTTTTAATGTTTTACATAAAAGTGTTTATGCGTGAGGAATCTGAGTGAATAATGTACAAAAATTCTTTGTACTCTTTAGCAACTTTTCTGTGTGTCTGAAATCACCTTAAAAATCGAAACATTTTAAAGCATCCTGAAAAGTACTGCATTCTACCAAGTGTTCTGGAATCAGGTGGAAGATTAAATCCACATATGAGGATTTAACTTTGTGCTGAGGAAAATTGTGTTTTTGAGACTCCAGTTGCGTTTCTAGTTCCAGTCAGCAATTCTGAGAAAGGCATGTAAGGAAGAAGAGGAAAGGAAGCTTAAGCAACCCAAAATAAGAAATATATGTGTGTATATATATATTATATATAGTGTTATGTATATGTAAGATATGTCATATATATTATACACACACATAATTCTGATATAGAGTGGGTCCTTTCATATTTTTTTAATTGAAGTGAAATTCACATAACATAAAATTAACCATTTTAAAGTATATAGTACAGTGACATATAGTACATTCACAATGTTCTGCGACCCCCACACATATCAAGTACCAAAACATTTTCATCATGCTCCCCCCCTAGAAAAAAACCCATTCCTACTAAACAGTCACTTCCTATTGCCCCATCCCCTCAGCCTCTGGTCACCATCAATCTGCTTTCTGTCTTTGTGCATTTATCTATTTTAGATATTTCATATAAATGGCCTCATACATTCTGTGGCCTCTTGTGTCTGGCTTCTTTCACTTAGCATAATGTTTTTGAGGTTCATCCAGGCTGTAACATGTGTCAGTACTTTGTTCCTTTTTATGGCTGGATAATATTCTATTGTATGTATATACCACATTTTATTTATCCATTCATCCACTGTTGGATATCTGGGTTGTTCCCACTTTGTGGTTATTGTCAATTGTGCTGCAATGAACATTTGTGTATAAGCATTTGTTTGAGAAGCAATTCTCAGTTCTTTGGTGTTTATACCTAGGAGTGGAATTGCTGGGTCATATGGAAACTTTAGGTTCAAATTTTTGAGGAACTGCCTAACTGTTTTCCCACTCATATTTGATGTTAGGGGCAGGACACACGAAGTCGTAATGCCCAGATGATCTCTGAATTGAAGCAGTTGATTTGTACGTTCAGTAGTTGTGTATGGGCACGTCTCATACAAACACCATGAGCAGGACCTGGGGGGAGTAGACAGAGTTCACTGACATCTCTAACAAGCCCACAGTGAATTATTTCAGTATCAGGAGATTTGGGGCAAAATGAGAAATTACTTAAGAGAGGAGGAGGAAAGGAAACAGAATGACATCACTGTTTTTGAGAACATAATAGAAAATAATAAAGAAAATGAATGATCAAAATGTATGTATGAGGGTACTACACATAATCTACAGTGTTTCCCAAAATTGCAAACCTGCTTGCTTGCTGAGTCACTTTAAGAACCCCACCAGGAAATCAAGAGGCATCTTAATCCCACTTCACATGTTTCTCAGTTTGACCTATCTACTGTTGCTTTCTAGTTGGCTCTAAATGGTATTTGGCTGTTCTCTCAAAGCTGCCCACCCTCCCATTGGCCCATCTCACTTTCCACTCCTGACCTCCAACAAAACAGAAGATAAACATTTTCTCCCTAAGGAGATATAAAAATATGCCCTACACGTTTGAGCAATGGCCTTCTCAGTCCTCATTTCCATCTTTTTCTGGACATTGTGTCTCCCTGACTTCTAACCATAAGAGCGTCCCAGGAGTCATCTCTGAGCCTTGTCTCTATCTACATACACTTCCTAGAAGTCATTAAGTTTCGTAGCTTTAAATACCTCCCATTAAAGACAACTCTCAATTTTTTATCTCCAACCAGAACCTCTCCTCTAAACTCCAGAATTATCTGCCTGCATATAAGACTGTTCTACTTGGGTGTCCAACTGACATTTAAAACTTAATATGTCTAACACTGAAGACCTGATTTTTCTTTCCAAACCTACTTCTACCTCTGTCTTCGCTATTTCAGTAGGTGAACACTCACCTATCAGAGTCTAGGCCAAGTATTATGTCTTCTTCTCACTCCCCACATTTAACCTGTTGGCAAATCTTGTTGGCTCTATCTTCCAAATACATTCAGATTCTCACTCTTCTCACTATCTACATTGTTCCTGCTTTGGTCCAAGCCACCATCATCTCTCACCCAGATTATTGCAATAGCCTTCCAACAAGTCACCCTGCTTGCTTATCTTTTCAGGTTTCTGATCACAGATGATCCTATCAGTGAGGCCTTCCCAAACAACCCTATTTAGATCAACATCCCAACAATCCCTAATCTAATCCCCTACTTTGTTTTCTTCTACAGAACTTTACAGCACTAGACAAATTTTATATTGTATTTGTTTGTATATTTCATCTCCTCCTACTTAGAATGTGAGCTTCAAAAGAGCAGACATTTGTCTGTTTTTTCACTATTGTGTCTACAGAGCCTAGAAGAGTGCCCGGCACATGATAAAGGCTTGTTTTTAAGTCTATTTGCATGAATGAATAAATGGCAATATGTCTGGAATCCTTGTAAAGTCTTTTTTGTGATAAAAAATATTCATCTACAGTTAAATTAGTATGGTTACTAAGAACTCAGTCATATTTTGTGTATTTAAAAATATTTTGGAGCCTGAAGATCCTCAAAAGCAGGAAACCCTTATGTACGAAACATTTTCAGTGCCAAAAGATACCTCCTTAAGAGGTTTGGATTAAAGAGTGCCTACTCAGGTTGATCTGTGGCCTTCAGCAGTATGATTATAAACCCACTTCTAATCCTCTAGTGAAATATCCCTGGACTCCGTATCTGTAGTTCAGGGTTGTAGTTGTGTTTCTGCAAAACACCAGTGATGTGACAACTGGGCAAGTTGCTTAATCCACTTTGAGCTTAAGCTGTAAATTGGTGGTAACAATAGTAATAAGGACCTCACAAGATCACAGTGAGGATCAGCTGAGATTTTGAACATGTTTTTTTGAAATCTTAAGCATGCTACAGATATAAGAACCCTGGAAAGAAATGCTGCAAATGTAAGGATAAGGATTCTGTTTTCAGGCTAAGAGAAAACATAAACAGTAATACGTTCAATTCTATGATTCTCTTATGAGTTTTTCTTTACTGTGAGGTTCATTCAAAACTTAATTGAAGAAATTGTTCTGGCCTGTTTGAGTGAATCTCTAAGGTAATCTTAAAATATTTTGATAATTTTCAGGTTTTAAACATTATTCCCAAGTTCTCTAAATGGGCTTGCCTTTTCAGCTACAAGTCGGATCAAGGTTACTCCCTCCTCCTCTGGCCAGGCTTACTCTTCCCCCATCTTTAAAAATTAGTCTGGCAAATGCCCAACATCTGGCTAAAGCAAAAACACCTATAGGACAGAGTGAAAGTTTTCAGGATATTGATATCAATCTAGGCCTCAAATCTGCTTTGAGACTTTAGTTAACTAAAATGACTGTGCAAACTGATCAAGTGAGCTTTATTTATTTCCTTCTTCATTGTCATTGTCATCATCACATAGTCCCAAGGACTCTACTTGGGACTTCATCTATGCTATTCCTTTTATTCTCTATCAGATCTCTATGAAGTGAGTATTATTATTCTCATTTTGCAAAGGAGGAAATTAGAATTCAGGGAGGGTAAAATTATTTTTCAATAAGAGGGTGGCTGAAGCAGACTTTAGATTCAAATATGACTTCAGAGCTCATGGTTTTGTGATCACGCAAGTCTCTTTTTTACTAGCCAAACTCCTTCATTTTGTAAGGCCACTTTGATATGGAGTTCCCCTAAAGTCACAAAAAAAAGCGGGGGGTGGGGGTGGGAAGCAAGAAAAAAACAATAGAAATGAACATAGCACAAAGATTAAGACTTGGAAGAGAAGGTATTTCTTACATTCTTATCACAAAAGTTTCTTTGGACGTGGGCCTACTCTTACCTGGACTTGACCTAATTTTTTTTAGACTTTGGCAGATGAGTCTCGTCATTTCCCTGGCCTCCTGTGGGTTTAGAGTTTGATTGGAGTATTACTTGTAAGTCCTTGTTACTATTGACTCTAAAGTGTCTACCAAATATATAATCTAAAAACAAAACGTATTCTCAGATCCCTGAACATTCAATAAATAGATTTGATGGATATACCCTTCTTTGTGTGTCTTTCAGACTCTTGGTAAAACCCTGCTGGGCTGTTTGCTCCTTTTGCACATACAATTCAGCACCGAATTAAAAGAATGTGAAGCCTTTATATATCATGGCCCAGCTTTTAGCTCGCCTCTGGCCTTGCTGGTTCTTATTAATGATTCATTTCTTTTGACAGGAGCGGCAACATTTCAGGACTTCTTGGGTGGAAGAAAGTTGGCAGAGAGAAAGTCCACAGTGAGCAGTTAAACATTATATGAATTAATACCCCCCATCAATAGTTTAATGGATGAAATGCATTGATTGCTTTGAGAATTATGCTGAGGTCTACAGTAATAAGCAGAAATGTCTGATTTGACATCTTTTTTTTTTTTAATATGTCTGCAACGTAATCTACTACCAATTACACAACAACCCCACCAAAGGAGTGCTGAGTGGTCCCACTACAGTAGTAACATGTTATAAAAGCTCAAGTTTCAGGACAATTAGCTTCTGGCTGCAGTTTATTACCCCATTTGAGATTTAAAACATTTTTTTTTCCATTGCATTCCAACAATGCTTATGTGTCTGGGGCTAACACTTTAAAACAATAATGGAATGGCAAATATCTGTCTGGCTGGAGTTTGCCCAAGAAGAAGTGTGTATTAGAGTTAAAAAAAAAAATCAAGCAAGGCAGAGTGGACAAAACAAAAACAACTTCTTTAATTTCGCAAAGTGACCAGGATTATGATGTTTTCCCAAGGAAAAAAAATGCCTTTCATTGGCATTTTGTAGAGAATTCAAGAAATACTTTGCAGAATATGACCGTCCTTGCTCATTTAAAGGCAATTTCCACATGATGAAAAAGCAGTCCAATCGATAATTTATATCCATCCATCTGTTTGGTGACCATCAAAAGATATCTGGTCTGAGATGTATGAATCTCTCCTCGGATTATCTAGTACTACACAAAACTGGCAATCAGGCATTTTTTTGATGGTGATATTGACAGTGGAATTTATTAAAAGTCTATTCTGTGGCCAGTTACTGTGCTAAAACTTTATGTGGATTATCTTCTTCAGTTCTCCTAAATATCTCTTGAGTTAGGTACTGTTACTTTCCCCATTTTATAGATGAGGAAATTGAGCCTTAGAGGATCTAATAATTAGAGGTTTCCCAGGCTAATGGTAGTAAATCTAGACTGGTGCTTTGGAAACTCTTGAGGCTTGAAACACTATGCAGTACCGCCTGATGATGATGATGATGATGAAAGCCTATGCAGTACTACCTAATTATGATGATGATGATGATAGTGGTGGTGGTGGTGGTGGTGATGGTGGGGTAAAGATGACAAAGGCAATAATAGGAACCTGAGGAAACTTCTTGTCAATTTCTTGTATGTTTTGTTAAATAACTCTCTTTCCTCCAGGAATCTGAGCCATTTTTTTTCCTGTCTTCAGATGTCGGAAGATATCCTGATGTCCATTTTGAATTTTTTTATCCTAATCTATTGTTCTCTCCTCCTGTCTCTCACACTGTGTGATCTCATACTTCCTGTGGTTATTAGGGAACTGAGTTGGGTGAGGTGAAATGGGAAGGTGAACCCCTTCTCTGTAATTGTTCATTAGGACAGTTCACTTACAGACCCCCACTTTTAGTGAAGAATAAAGGTATTACTGAAATTGGATTCCAAGAGCTTGCTTACCTATAGTCAATATACAATATTGGTTCTGTGATGCCTTTTTCAACTCAGGATTTTTAAACTTCAGTGTTGGATGTAATCAAGTCTAGAAAGCAACTCACGTCAGTGTGATGTTTCTCCATCTAAGGCTGTGGTGAAACATGAATTTTGCTAGGAGGCATGTACTGATATCATTAAAATCACACGTCTTTTTATGCCTTGGAATCAAGAATGCTTTCTGTGAATTAAAATATTAATATCCAAAAAATTACAAAACATTGCAAAAATGAATCAAGCTGAGTAAATAAAGTTAATTAGCAAGTAAGCAATAGTATGGTGTTGACCTAGAACTTATAGTGCATTACTGACTGTCTCCTAATATCAGCTCAGGTCAGGGTATTTCTAGCCCAGAGTGTTGGCATGTAAAGCTTTAGCCACAGGGAAGGGTACATCTCCTTCAAACAGATGGCTTTTCTTTGTTCTTATCTCCTGGGGCTCTTTGTGGCCCCTGGCATGTTGGCTTCCCACTCTGGAGTGGCTGGAGAAGAAACTAATTATTTGTCCCGATTTCTGCGGTAGTAGTGCCCTCCAGTGAGGTCAGCTTTCCTTCTGTTCTTGCAGCACTTTGTTATCTGGGTCCATCATCTCAACATCAGATGAACTGGCATTCGTGTCTTCTGCCTGGAATGCCATTGTCCATCTCATCTACTTGGAAAATGCCTACTTGCTCTTCAAGAGGCAGCTCCAATGTTGTCCATTCCCTGTAGCTTTCTCTCCTCCCCTCTCTTACCCCCAGGTGGAATTGGTTCCTCATTTGTGTTCTCCTAACACTTTATGTATCATATTGCACTATAAATATCTGTTTTGACTTTCTCCTCTGTGTGACTGTACTCATGGGAGACTCTGGCTTATTCGTTCCTTCTTTGTGTCTATAGCACATAGCAAAATGTAAGGTCCATGTTTGGTTTATGATAAATGTTTTTTGTCTTGCGCTGAGGTTCTGTGTCCCTGACTGGGTGCTCCATCCATCCAAAGTCATTGTATATTATATTATTTATAATATATGTATAACACAGTAGATACTGATCCTGGAGCCATGATGTTGGACTATTTGTCATTGTTCTGCAATTACTTGGATATCAAGTTTATCCTCTGTAAACTCAAAGGAATGGATTGGACTTATTTGCTTGTCATTCATTCATTAGTTCATTCATTAATTCATTCAAGATACATTAATCAAATATCTGCTTTGCCCCAGACATTGGACTAAGTAATTTCTTAAGCATAAAATACCACATTTTTTAGTTAAAATACTACATATTTTAGTTAAAGTACAAAAAAGCTTATATTTGTGTAGCCAGTAGAGTTAATTTAACAATGCTGCTTTTATAAGCTGTGCTACTAAAAGCACAAGTTGAGTCAGTTTCAAATATAATTCAAACCAAGATAACAACATTTTGTTTCTGCGTCACATTTATGCCTCAAACCATGCTATTTGTATCAACTAATCTTAAAAAATCAGTTCCCCTGGTGATCACAGACTAGGATTTCTGGGTTTCATCTTGGTGTTTGTTTTACCTTCTTAAATCAGTCAGAATACTGATTTAATGTGTATTTTATAAATTTAAGCAGATGTAGAAAGTCTTTGTACTGAAGGAAATCTACGCATTTGTTCCACAGATATTTACTGCGTGCCGAATAAATGCCTAATGTTGTAGTATTTGCCCAGGATAAAAAGGTCAATAAAAGGAGCCTCCGTTTTTGAGGGGTTAATAGCTTTATGGGGAGAAACATGGATGTAAACATGTCAGTGTTGGAAGGGCTCTGATGGAACAATGTTCAGATACAGTTCTAGCATACAGGAAGAAATATGCTCAGGTTTGGCTGAGGGTAGGGTGAGGAAGAAGCCCTGTCAGAAAAAGTCTTCATAGACTTTTCTGGGTTCTAGTCTTGGTACTTTATAGCAGTGGATGGCACTTGAGGTGAGTCTCAAGAAATGTATGAATGCCCCTAGGCAGACAAAACTGGGGGGAGGGAGAACATTCCAAGAAAACAAAGCAGGATGAGCATTAGGAGATGAATGTGAAACAATACATCATATTTAGGCAACTAGAAAAATGTTCTCACAGTTAGAGAGAAAGAGAAAAGCTGGCTTCCAGGGAGACCTGAGGCTGGAGAGTAGACATGGGCACGAGTACGTAGTTTCTTGGCTAAGACACAAGAATAGCAACTTTATCCTGAACATAGAGGGAAATCCAGGAGGGTCTTATGCAATAGAGCAAGATGATCATTTTTCAAAAACCGCTGGAAACTTAAATGTGATAAAAGAAAAATAGTTGCTAAATCTTGAAATGTGAATTTTTAAACTTATAAATACTTGTGTTTTCTTCTGTAAGCATTTTTGCTAAATTATTTTTTTCAATGAATAGGGATTATCATACTCAAATGAGATCACATTATGAAAATGAAAATGGGAATGGGATCTTTCATTCTAGCCAAATCTTCTATCCATGCCTAGGGTTAGGCCTATATTAAGTAAATAAATTCTACTTTTTTCCACTAGAGAAATAGTGATCTAGTATTGAAAGATCACCTTTTAATGAAGGTCAAAACAAAGGCTTGAGCTTTGCTCCTCAGACTTCAGTTTATGGATCTGAGGTGGAAGAAGAGAACAAAGAAACAAACCATGTAGATTGAGATGTTTTTAGTAGGGATAATAAAAGTTGACTGGCCACATTAGCTTCAAGTGAAAATATATCAGTTGCTGATTTTTTAAATGCAAAAATCACAGTACTTGATCCAGTACAAATTGGTTTTTGCCTAGCAATTATTCAAGGGTTATTAATAAATCAATAAAAAATGAGAAACAACAAAACTGAGAGTCCTTCTGAACTAATCCTGTCAACTCTGTTGACCATTTGTTGAGAGATTGTATCAGGAAAATACTTGGAAAAGTTCTGAATCTTTCTTCAAGAGAAAAAAGAAAAAGAATATTCCATCAAAATACCTTTCATTGGGACAACGTAGTGACTTCCTAACTGGTTTGCTACCTCTAATCTTTCCTGTTCTAATCTATCCGTGCTGTGTTACCTACAGAGCTCATCAATTTGAAGTCACACAAACCTCACTTTTAATCTTGGCTCTGCAAGTTTCTCACTGTACGACTCTCTGTTTTGCCATTTGTAAGACTGAAATAACAATGCCTGTTTTAGAAGAATAGGAAATGTTGTAAGGAATAAAGAGAAACTCTTAGGTATAGGGTCTTGTGCTTACTAGGTCTGCAACATATATTTATTGAGTGAAACAATGGTACACTTTGGTTAATGTTTAACTTTTCAACTAAGCTTATATTTATGCTTCTAAGCTAATTGCACATGATAAGATAGATCCAGGTATAAAAACAATTTCATTTCTAATAGCTGGGTTGTAAAAATACCCAACTTGTTGTATGTGGAACACTATGAATAGAAATATTTTCAGGACATCCTGAAGCTCTGATGCTTAATATTTACACATGATTGCTTGTGGACAATTCGACTGCTTCCAGAGAGGAAAGCCAAGAGCTATTCAGAAGTAAAAGAAAGCACTCCAAACAAACGTGATCACCTCAGTAGCCATCAAGGTAACTGGCTTTATTTTTGATGGATTGCAATGACTATCCCCTGCCTTTTACAAAACAATATGCAGTTGTTATTAAGAAGTCAAATGGGTAAAGAAAAAGGGATTATATACCATTGAGAACTGGAGAAATCATTCAAAACGAGATCTTGAAAGTTGATTACCAATAATTCTAGTATTTTACTACTAGGTCCATCCTGATTCAATGAGGAGCCTGGTGAATCTTGAGCCAATGAAAAATCTGAGTGCCTTGATGAGCATCCCTCAGTACGTCACAGAGGGCAGCAGGGACTACAGTCTTGGGATTCCCCAGTGTTGTCTTCTAAGTTCTCTGTTATTATTACCAATAGAAAGAAGCAGCAGAAACATATCACTTTATTTTATTTATTTATTTATTTTGTGAGGAAGATCAGCCCTGAGCTAACATCCATGCTAATCCTCCTCTTTTTGCTGAGGAAGACCGGCTCTGAGCTAACATCTATTGCCAATCCTCCTCCCTTTTTTTTTTCCCCAAAGCCCCAGTAGATAGTTGTATGTCATAGTTGCACATCCTTCTAGTTGCTGTATGTGGGACGCGGCCTCAGCGTGACCGGAGAAACGGTGCATCGGTGCGTGCCCGGGATCTGAACCCGGGCCGCCAGTAGCGGAGCGTGCGCACTTAACCGCTAAGCCATGGGGCTGGCCCCAACATATCACTTTAAAGTAGCGTTTCTCAAACCTTTTGGCCCCAGGAACCCTTCCATTGGTACCAAGGAGCTTTTTGTTTATTTGTGCAGTATATATTAATATTTATCATATTAGAAATTAAAAGTGATAAATTTTTAAAATATTTATTAACGAATTTACAATAGTGATAATATTTACGTCAGGCTAAGTAACATATTTTTAATTTAAAAAATGACTATATTTTTCCCCCAAAATAATGAGAAGATGGCATTGTTTTACATTTTTGGAAATCTCTTTAATGCCTGGCTTAAAAGAAGACAGCTGAATTCTCGCATCTGCTTCTGCAATCATTCTGTTTCTACATTTTGTTTTGGTTGAATTATAGGAAGAAAATCTGGCCATATAAAGTTGCGTATCTGGAAAAGGATGAATAATTTATTAACCTTGTCAGATGATTATTGATATTTCTTCCTTGATACTATACCAAAACTCCAGAAGACGTAATGTCTTAATTTTAGTTGCAAGTGAAGTGTGAAATAGTATCAATGAATTTTTTTGTACTCAGTTATATAAAAAATCTATTGGATGGATCTTCTAGCCCTGCAGTATTTTGTAATATTGTGCATTGGTCATATGGAGAATATTGGTTCACTAAGTTATGTAGATCCTCTAAACATTGACACATTTCATTACATTAAACAATAACATTTGTTACTATCATCACCGATCACATCAAAAAAGTATAGAAATATTGGGAAACTGCTATGCTCATGGTGATGGAAACAAGTTTTCCAAAATGCTAATTTTTGCTTGAGAACTTAGATTTTATCATTGACAACAAATACTGTCTGTTGTTTTCCTTGAAGTGACAGGTTTGCTTCATTTATTGATTGATTGATTGTGAGAACAGTTGTAAGAACATTTAACATGAGATCTACACTCCACAGATTGTTAAGCTTACCATATGGTATTATTATCTATAGGCACAATGTTGTACAGCAGATTTTTAGAACTTATTCATCTTGCATATCTGAAATTTTATAATGTTGATTAGCAATGCCCTATCTCCCCCTCTTCCTAGACCCCGGCAACTACCATTCTATTCTTTACTTCTGTGATTTTGACTATTTTAGATAGTGGAATCATGCAGTATTTCTTCTTCTGTGACTGGTTTATTTAACTTAGCATAATGTTCTCATGGTTCATCCACGTTGTTACCTATTGCAGAATTTCCTTCTTTTTGAAGGATAAATAATATTCTATTGTATGACTATACCACATTTTCTTTATCCATGCATCCTTCAGTGGACACTTAGGTTGTTTCCACATCTTGGCTATTGTGTCTAGCACTGTAATTAACATGGGAGTGCTAATATCTCTTTGAGATCATGATTTCAATTCTTTTTTATAAATACCCAGAAGTAGAATTGCTGGATCATATGGTTATTCTCTTTTTAATTTTTTGAGAAACCTCCATACTGTTTCCCTAGTAGTTGCACCATTTTGAATTTCCAACAAAAGTGTAAAAGGATTCCAGTTTCTCTACATCCTTGCCAACACTTATTGTATTGTCTTTTGGGTTTTTTTGATCATAGCCATTCTACAGGTGTGCGATAAAATTAGACCCTTTTCTTAAACCATACACAAAAATAAACTCAAAATGGATTAAAGATTTAAACATAAAACTTCATGACATTTGTCTTGGCAGTGATTCTATGGACATGACACAAAAGCACAGAAAACAAAAGCAAAATAGACAAGTGGGATTACATCAAACTTAAAAGCTTCTACACAGCAAGGGAAACAATCAACAGAGTGAAGAGGCAACCTAGAGAACGGGAGAAAATATTTGAAAACTATGTATCTGATAAGGGTTAGTTTCCAAAATATGCAAGGAACTCCTACAACTCAATAGCAAAAAAAACTAATAACCCGATTTAAAAATGGCTGAAGACTTGAATAGACATTTCTCGAAAGAAGACATACACATGTGATAGGTATATGAAAAGATGCTCAACATCATTAATCAGCAGGGAAGTGCAAATCAAAACCACAATGAGATATTGCTTCATTCGTTTTTACAAAATTGTCTGCTGAATACCCAAATCTGAATAATCATAATTTGTTAGCCTTTCTTTCAAGTAAAAATGGTGTTTATTAAAAAAAGGGACTAGTTCAGCTCACAACTCAGAGAATCACACAAGGGTACTTTTTTTTCCTCTGTTGACAATATGAGTGCCCATTTCGCCACATAAATTATTAAGAAGTATGTATTCAAAATCCTAGATTTAATACAATTAGTAATTTTTATTACTTCATCAAGGATTTATTAGATGAAGCTGGCTCTTTTTTCTTTTTTCATTATGAATTTGTGGCAGTGAAAAATACAATGACAAGTATGGTTTGATGCCACTGTCTTGATTCATGGTGAGGTGCCAACATTGCTTCTGCACTATCAAAACACATGTCAACACAGGAAAAAGGACAAATCATGTCTTCATATTATCATAAAAGATAGTTTTGCTTTCTCAGACAAATTGAAATGGTCTTAGGGACCCCTAGAACACTGTGAACCCTAATTTGAGAATTATTTTAATTTGCAAAGCCGTTCACAAAACTGTATTATTCCTTCTTTACATCTGGTCGTTTTATAGATGAGGATGGAATACTGTCAGGGTTAAGGGATATTTTAGTGCTTAGTATATATTAGGAACTTAAAAATCTCTGTGATAGGAACGAGTAAACTAGACATACCTACAGTGCAGGTCTCCTGACATCCGGCTCTGTGTTGCTTCTACTGAAGATTTAACTTTCTCTAGATTTGGGTGGATACAGGGAATGGGAAGCATCTAACTGAAGTTAGGAGTGAAGGAGTAGTACCTAACTCTTTAATCTTCATGTCATACCACAACTCTGAGTCAATTTGTATGTCACTGAGTGGTAATAGTTAGCTTGCTTGTTACGTTACAAAACTGCCTGGGGTGATTTCAATTCAACTGGCTTCAATCTGTGTAGACCATGCTCTCTGGGATACCATTTCTTTATTCTGGGCTGGCCTTCCACTTGTCTCCCTGTGTGTACATGGCAACTCTCCTGAGAAAGGTGCTCTTTCAACTTTAAGTGAAGAAGTGTAACTCCTCAAAGAAAGCAGGGGGCAAGGGTGAGATGGCAGACCAAAGGGCAGACTCAAGTCAAACTGGCTTAGGACAAATACTCCAGGTATCACAGAGGTGTTCTTCCTGTTCCCAGGAGATAGCTGTCCACATGAAAACAAAACAGTGCTTGCCAGTCCTTTGGCTGCCTCCAGAGGGAAGGCCAGGGACTATAAAAGAAATTATCTTCCACTACTAGTTGAGCCAAATCAGAAGTATAAAAAATCCAGACTGTGGTAGGGTGAATTAGCATATACTTGTTCTATGAACACATGGAAAACTTAAGTTTCCAAGGAGGTGCTTTTGGCACCTTAAATGAAAGCCAAATTAATTCAAGGAAAAGCTGATAGTGACTAACAATTCCTACAAAGGACTATTTTTAGAAGCAAACCTGGTGAAATCATGATGGTCAGTCAAGAGAAGGACTGGCCCAATGACCTAATTACCACTCAGTGGGAAAACTGAAACCAGCCCTGGAAAATTGCATCAATATTATGGACTTTAATGGGCACCATTTTTAAAAATACCCATGGCTATCCTAAAAATTTTCCCTTTCTTTATGAGTAACCACGTACAGAGAGCCAGCTTCATTTTAGAAAATAAATAAATAAATAAAGTTCTTCAAATTTCATGACAAGCTCACCAAAATCTCTGGTCCTAAAAGGTTAATTACGTAATGAATTAAATGAGCAATTGTGCTCCTCCTTCTGATACCTCACTTGGGCCCAGATGCCTATGAATTTCTCATTAGTTAATTTAATGTCAAGAAAGCAAGTACCTCCATATTTTAAGGTCGGAGCTTTCTTAGAAATGCATTTTTGTGTACTGCTGCATCTAAATGCTCTATTAATTGCTTATGCTCGTGACAGATGACTTTAAATTTCTTTTCTTAGCTGCAACAAACATGCTACTAAAAGAGTGAGAAATTACCAAATGGACTAGCCTTGATTTTAGTGTGCATCTGTGTTCATAGTCCCAGAGTCACAAAGGGAAATTCATCTAATTAAAGAAGATGTAAATCTGGAAAACATGTGGATTGGCAATGAAAACTAATTAATCCATTTATTCATTCATTCAACAGTTAATATAGTAACTGCCTACTACATCGTACATATTGGGAAGATAAACTGATGAACAAAACCAGAGATGGCCTTGGCTCTCCTAGAGTTTAAGGACTAGAGTCATTCAATACATGCGTGTTAATTTTATTTGACTAATTTGGTGCATTCCAAGTATGAAATATTTGGTTGAAAAATGCAGAGTAAATATTTTAAGGAAGTTTTAATTACTAGAATAATGGCCTAAATCCGATCATTTAGCCCAAAACTGAGTCATTGCATATGAAATGTTGGTGGGAAATACATTATTCAACTGAAATTTCACCTTTGAATCTTCAAACAGTTTGCCCAGCTTCTCTTCATCTTTTGCCCAAAGCCTCTCACCAAAGTACAGCTGTCATCAAGACCTAAGCCTTTATTCACATAGAGGAAGGACAGTGTTTTTCCTCCCTCTCTCCCATGGCTGATTAGAACACATCGGAGCTTCTCAGACGTCCTTACACTCCCTTCCAGCTGCTTGTTTTAAACTGGGTTTACAGCTGTTCACATGTGCTTCCTCTTTTAATTCTACACCATAATTCTGATATACTTCTCTTTCATTGACTATCTTACTCTCCCACAAGTCCCAGAATCGCCTTTGTTCAAAGATACGTTTGTCTGGGCATAAAGGCAATGTGCGCAATTTCAGAGCATATAGTTTGAAGTATAAAGATTCTTTCAGAGTTTTTATCAAAGTCCTTATTGTTGTGGTCTGTTTTCACAAGCCAACATGGCCTTCTAATTCCTCAGCTATCTGCCTGCAATTGCAACAAACTTTTCTGTATTGGCCTTTTTGAATTGTAGAGGCCCAGCTAAATGTTCAGTTTATAGTTATATCTTTTTACTAGGAGCATTTCTGAAAAGTTAGCTATAAAGCAGATAATGTCCGTGAAGTTAAGTACCTTGAGTTCCAGGTTTTTCATATTTAATGTCTAAATTTCAAGAGTGTTTTCATTTTACCCCAGCTGTTTTATTCCCTTTCAACTCATAAATGGGTCAGACTTGCCAGGTTTTGCCTAGCTGCCCTTTGTGATCAAAATGAAGAGAAGTGACTTTTTAAGTTGTATTTTTCAGGGACTAAGGTGAAGAGGAAGCCTCTTGCTGTAGGTTACACATATCCTCAAGATGGTGGGTCAAAGTTTGTGGGGCTTGGGTCCCAACTTCCTCCTTCCTTTGTAGAATGTTGAAAACTGTTCTGAGAGTTCATCAAGCCCTGGGTGATGTTCATGTCACCTTTGAGTGTGCCTTACTGGGCACTGAAGCAATCTTATCTCTATATGAGTCAAGACTAGTATGGCTAGATCTGGAACACTTTCTTCTTCATATATTATTTGTTCCTTTTTACTTCAGATAAGTATTTAATACAATAAATAATGATAAGAGATCTTCACTGCTCTCCACACTAGATAGCGCTAGATTTCAGCCTCAACTTTCTGAAACATATGGTTTTTAAGTGCTTTTAAGGGTCAAGAACACGTTGCACCAAAACCAATTCTGAATGGTCAATGAGACTGACAAAATTTCTTACTCCATAGAGATTACTTTCCAGCAGAGGTTGGCAATTAACATGTAATCAAATAAATATTAAAGTAATTTAGGAGGATGATTTTTAGGAGAAAAATAAAACCAGATAATGGGGTTGAGAGGGAGCAATAGGAAATATCAATGTGTGTGGGTGAAAACTTTAGCAAGAAAGACAAGATGAGAAAGCTTCGGAGAGGGGGTGACATTTAAGCTGAAAAAGTATCAGATGATAAGTGGACATTAGATATGGAAAATATTGGGGAAGGAACATTCTAGGGAGAAAGATGGCAAATACAAAGTCTTGAAGCTAGAAGAGAAGCGGCCAGAAAGATCAAGTGGCTGAATAGTAGCGAAAGAAGTGGAAAGGTTTTGGGGAAAGAGGTAAGAAAGGGGATGTAGGTTTCCTAGACCACAGTAAGAATTTGGGATATTTTGGCAATTGCAATGAGAATCCATTGGTCCTTCAAGCATATCTCAAATCCTATGAAATTTCTCTATGCAGGCCTCAATGTTTTGCCTATAAATTTCCTTCTCTAGTTAACTAAATATCAGCAGTAACTCAGCTCCATAATAGATATGCTGGTTATGAGTCATGCTGTATCTCCTTAGTTCTCAGTGCCTAGCTTGGGTTCCTGGTAGATACTGGGTAAGTCTAGTGATGACAGCCTGCAACCCGTGGATTCCATTTTTAGTTTTACATAAACCAACATCAAATAACTGAAATTTTAGCAAGCCTAGAAACCAGGTCATAACAGAGCAGGTCTTAAGAGCTTTTGTTCCCCATTTTCATAGCACAAAAAAAGTTTAGTGACAATTTCTCATTTAAGAAATTTGAGGATAAACTCTTGTGATATCCAGTTGCTGCAAAGTTGGTGTTATGTCCTCCCTGAGGAAAATTATGAGGGGAGTCCCTTATATTTTTTGGCAATGAAGAGATTATATTCTATCTCTGAATGCCAGTGGCACCTGACTTTGGTGAAAAGCTGCTTTCTTGACTAGAATGGATATTCTGCTTCCTGCCTAGGACTCTCCAAATGGAAAATCATGGGATTCCTAGCTAGGTTCTCCTGTTTACCATAATCATCAAACATTTATTGAGCACTGAATTCTGCGTAGAACACTGTGCTGGGCATTGGGCCAGAAAGGAACAGGAGATCACATTCATCTGCATTAGCATTGAATTCCTAAAACGTAGTTGAGATGTCAAGAACACGAGAGAGCGTGAGTTACTTTTCCCTCAGCCTTCAATGCACTTAACTCTTAATGAGCAGGTACAAAATGACAAAGCATCTTCTCAGCTTTCTTCTGCAATCCTCTGCTAAGCTCCATTTCCCTACAAGCCATCTCCCAGAATATATGAGTAACCAAGATAGTATTTCTGTTTGTCTGTTTTGTTCTGTTTTAGTCTTACCTGAATTCTGCCTCTTCACTCTGACAACTTCTTTGGAAAAGAAGGCAGCAGCTTGTTCTTGGGTACCATGAGGTCTACCATCAAAACCAGAATTGGGAATTTGCAGTTCACGTTTCTTGTGTTGAAGAGATCTTCAACCCAAGCCTTTTTAAAGTGTATTGAGCCCACTTTAAGGAAGTTGCCCTACTATGCATCTGCCCTCATCTAGCATTTTCTCTTTCAGTTTGGTCTAATATCCCAAGTTGAAAAAAAAATTCAATGCCATTTATGTTTACCTCCATAATCTTGGATAGATGGTACCTATAAACGTTCTGAGATGCAATTATAAACTCCCATCTTTAAAGACTTTGAGAAAAAACAAGCAAACAAAAAGCACTTCTATTCTGTGTTACATTAAACCAGTGGTTCTCAACTGCAAGTAATTTTTCCCCCTAGGGGATGTTTTGCAACTAGCCATATTTTTGGTTGCCACAGCTTTGGGTGAACAAGGGGGACACTAGTGGCATCTACTGAGTAGAGACCATGGTGGCTGCTACAGTTTTACAATGCACGGGCTAACCCTCTACAACAAAGAATTATCTGGCTTAGAATGTTATTAATGCCCAGGCTGAGAAACCTTGCATGAGACTTATCCTTAGGAATCTCACAACCAATTTGTGTTTTACATATCAGTAGTCACAAGGCTTTAGTATAGAATATATATTTGTCATTATGCTTAAATACTGAAATTTTGTTAAATGATTTGTTAAGTATCTGTTAAAGATTTTAAATATAATTCTCTTTAATACTTAAATCACTCCACAGTATTGCTGGTTGCATTTCCAATGATATGATTTTGTTATGCAATAAAAACCATGGTGTTTACTCCAAGACTGCTAAAAATCCTTTGCCAAGTTAATGAAGGAGGCTAGTCTGAATATGTTTGGAAGGTTTAAAGAAATTGGTGGTGTTCTAATTAGAGCTCAGTTGTATGTAAACACACACTCATACTCACACATATATACACGTGTGGCATGTTTCCATCAATAATCTTGCATTAAAAAGGTATTTATTAACCTTTTGGTTGATGGCAGAGGAGCCAGATCAATTGTTGAGTTCTACAGGATGAATCACAAAACATGATAATACCTAAGTTCAGATGTTTTCCTAGTTTTATTTGCCATTTGAAAACAAAACAAAGCAAACAAAATAAAAAAGTTCTTATAACTTTGGCTTATCCCAAGCTTGCTTGTAATTGTCAACATGAGAAAAAGAAGAAGAGGAGGGGAGAGTCATCAACTTGAAGCATATTTTCCCAGGCCTTGTTAATTGGATTCTTTTTCATCACTTGTTTTCAGTAAATAAATCAATTTCGAACATAAAATATCAGGAAGGATTTAAACATCATAATGTTTATTATATGAGTGAGTTTGGAGCTTGGCTTTTCAGAAAGGTTGGTTTAGTTTAAATGGTTTAATTTCACTTCATAGGTAGCCCTACAATAAGCAAAGAGACCAAAAGACGTCTGATCAGGGTGCAAACTTCTTGAGAAATTACTAGAATACCACAAATGATATTGTTGATGGTTTCTACCTCTCAGCACAGTATGACAACCACTGTAGCCAGTATTGTTTCAGGACTATGGCTGGGCCACCAGAAATAGAGTGTGATGATGCAGAAATGGTGGCATTCAAGACTTGGTATTTAAAATAAGCCATTTCCCCTGAGGCAGCTTCCAACCACCTATGTGGATCTATTTTCCCAGTGATTATCTCTCTTTTCCTCAATGTATTCTTTGTACTTGCTGGACTGGTTTAAAGTGTGAAGGTTAATGCACTGGGTGTGTATGTGGGAAGAAGTCCACACTACTACCTAGAGGTTATGAATCATTCTGATTGTTATTTTAACATTGAGAATATACTCTATCTCAGAGACTAGAACCTGCACACGAGAAGCGGGCAACCACTATTTCAAGACTGGACTACACAACATAGTTTATGTAACCAATCAGCCTTCTTCAGGTTTTATAATGAGGCTACAAGATCAGCTCTTTCAACTCTACTGTGCAGTCAATTTCTATACATGACATACATTTGTTTAACAAATCTTTAACAAATTGGTTACCTGAATTGATTAAATTCACCCTTAGTTAAGACATGTATATATTGCCAACAGAAACAATTGCTTGATCTTTTTGTCTCAATAATGCTAAAAAGAATAAAAGACAATCATGGTACTAAGGTTGTTAGGTTTTTCTCTTTTTTATCTCAGTAACTTTCATCCAGAGGTATATATGTGTTTTTGGTGAAATGTCTGAAATCAAAGTCTTATCTTTTGATATCAAAAGTTATTTCAACATAAACAACATAAATTGTGTCACTAAGTTTTACCAACTACACATAAGGTATGGGGTTGGACCTGATTACCAATTCTCAGTGCTTGGTCAAATATGCTTTGAACATATGATATGTTTATATATGTGTATGTGTGTGTGTGTGTGTATGTGTGTGTGTGAGTGTATTTGGGAAGTGCTTTTAACATCTCCTTCTAAGACACATAAATCTTGAATTTAACCACAATTGGACTTATTAACAAAATAATTTAGTGGAGTCATTGGCATTTTCCTTTTTTTTCTTACTGTTGTTCAAGGAAAGACACTCTCTGCTGTATGATGGTAAGGGATATTTGATGAATTGTACCAAATGCTACTGAATTGGATTCAGAGTCTTTCAGTCACGGTGGAGTGTGTGGAGGTGTCATTGTAACTGTGCATAGGGCCTTCAAGGAGGCATTCTGTTGTATATGGAAAGAGTAATTGATGAGCCACCTAGTGCTGTTGGGATACATGATCTGTAAAGGGAAGCATGGCATTCTAAGAGTATACTGAGCAGTGGCAGGAAACAAAAGCATGGGCCAGCTGCTCTTTATTGGGAGCACTTGGTGTCATAGGCCTTTAAGAAGAGTGATCAGACCTCAAGGAAATTTTCTGCGTCCTGGTCTGGAAGCTTGACCTTCTATATTGCTCTTTCAAATGCTCGCTATTAAAGTACAACAACTTATTTGTTATCTACCTTGGAAAG
This sequence comes from Ceratotherium simum simum, assembly GCF_057802395.1. Lineage (NCBI taxonomy): Eukaryota > Metazoa > Chordata > Mammalia > Perissodactyla > Rhinocerotidae > Ceratotherium > Ceratotherium simum. Next base: position 52,774,049 of record NC_141915.1, on the reverse strand, counting down.
TCTATCATAAAACCTGACTTGGGAGGAGAATTTTGAGAAAGGATGGACAGATAGAAAGATTGGAAGCAATGACGGGCTCATGCATAAAAGAAATGGGCAACCCAGTTTGTTCTCTAGCTTACAAACACATACAAGGGCACATGTGAGCACTAGACTCGCATTAGCTGTATTTTCCAAGTCTTTTATAGGACAGAGGCCTTAAGAACACATTTTACCATCTACTTAATAACAATATTAGTGTCAGTTTGGCAAAGCAACCTCAAAGATAAAATTTAAGAATGAGTTTTTCTGGAGCATAAAATTACAATGGTTTTGTTAGAAAAAGGATAAAATAAATGTCTATTCAAGCTAATTACTGTCCAACTTGTGATTTTTTTGTTGTTATTTACCGTGTAATAAACCCAACTCATTTTATTGTAATGGGGTATAAAACAGTCCCTATATAATATTATAAATCCTGCAAAGAATTAGACATCTGCACGTTTTTTTCTGGCCGTATTCACTTTAACTCAGAACGTCTGTAGTCAGTGACCAAAAATTAAGTATATCGGGAAAATGAAATCCATCTAATACAATACTGTTTTACTTTGGGATTTAAGCAATTTTTTAGAATGTGGATTTCCAAGTGACAATGAAAAATATAAAGACCATGGGAAATGGAATAACATATTTCCTGGGCTAGCAAATTGTTACGAGAAGGACCTGAGAAGTAGGTGATGACTGCTGAGAGGTGATGGAACTGTGATGCTAGTTCATTAGAACAACTTTTGCTGAATTCTTTCTAGTGCTTAGTTTGATCCGATCAGGCTGTCAAGGCCCTGGAGGGTGAGCAACTCATCTCAGTGTGCTGAGGACTTTCCCAGTTTTAGGACTGAAAGTCCTGTAACTCAAAAACCCCCTCAATCCTGGGCAAACCAGGATGTTGTTCCCTCTAACTCTGGGGAAACAGCTAGCTTCTTTGGAAGCAAAAGGCCTTAGAAGAACACCTGCCTTTCTGCATCAGTCTCTGTGAAGCTAAGATAAGATATGCAGAATGCACTCCTCACTTTCAGGATACCAGGATTCGCTTGGTACCTAGAATTAGTTATTTTGGTGTAGCATACTCCAGAAAGAGTTTCTTTGCCTCTTGTATATTCATTCCTTGGTCCTAAAGACTATCTGCTCATCTCAGCTCAAGTTAAGGTTTTGACCTAGACATTTGAAGTATCCTCTAAAAGTCACTTTCTGGGGTAAGCTTAAGTGGGACAAGGTTATATGTCATCTACCATCCCAACTGACAAAGGGCACTTTTGTGTCCAATGGATGAAATGGATATTCTCACACCTTTGCTCTCACAAAGCAAAGCCCCTCTTTGCTTTGATATAGTGGTACCTATGGGAGGGGGAAGAGACTGACAAAGATCATCTCCAAGATAGTAATTTTTATTTCAGGTGTAGCACACAGTTTTTATTATGTAAGTGTATTACGTTCGCTTGGAACAAGAGCTCCTGTCAAGAACCTGGACAGCCCCCAGCTCTCCGCATCTCATCTGGAAGGGAAGACTCAGGGAGGTTACCAGAGGCGAAGTGCAACGTGCCGTTCCCAAGTCAGCTCGCTGTTGAGCTATCCATGCAATCTGGGTTTACAGCATGATCCACCGTGTACCAATTATGCCATTAATATGCTTCATTTGCTACATACACACATCAGAACCAGAGTTTTTCTCAAGGGCAAAACCCAAGTCAGGCCGCCAAAGCCACAAATCACGTAAGCCTGTGTTAGACACCCACAGAAAACAGTGCAACATACACGTGTGCCCATGGATATATATTTGTACATCAGAAGCTAAAACGATGGTGTGGATTGAAGATAGGAGGAGACCAAGAAAGCAAAGACCCCAGACAGCTGTCATCCAGGAAGTAAAATTTGACACACAGTTAGAAACAAGAAATGCTGCCTCACCCATTCACCTGGGAATTTTTTGACAAAACTTGAAAGATATTGGTATTATGTCCTCCTGATGGCAGCTTTGAGCTGTGGGTCTTTTTTTAATGAACTGTTAACTCTCATTCTTTTATCAGAACACCGGTGTCTTGATTGCTCTGCTTTACCCTTTTACTAATAAGTCATCAAGTTCTTCATTTGTGTTAAGTTTCAAATGACTGAAGATAACATCAAGTTATATTCCTCACACATATCAAAAGCTGCAAGAAAAGGAAAGAATTTAGTAAAGTGGAGTTTCAAACATCAATTAGGAGATGAGGCAGGAATCTTTGGTCGTGGAGATCTCCAGCACCTAAAGTCAAATCTCTGAGTTATTGCCTGATTTGTATGCTGGCACATTCTGAGGGGGAAGGTATTGCATCTGAGGAAGCCAGGCTGAAATGCTTCAAAGAGTTTCTCTTTTAACTGGAGTCAGATGCCCATTATTTTCTGAGTGGGGGAGATCAGAATAAGGTGTTGACTACAATTATTTTTGTATGAGATTGGCAATGTCTCAGGGACAAATTTGATTCTGTAAAAGGAAGGTAGAATTGAGAGAGGACATGTGGAAGGTATCAATCTTCTTTATCCTTCAAATGTTTCATCATAAAGATTTGATCTTTCCTTTATGAGCAAGCACTCTGGATTTGATAACAAAATTGCCAAGATAAAAAATATATTTTGTTCAAAAATTTAGAAAGTCGTACATAAGTAAATTGGCACTGGTGTTACTAAAATGGAATAAAAAATTCTATACAATTTCAAGGTTCTGAGTCATTGATTGACACAATTCAGGTTGGCTGGATGAGATTTGTGTGCATTGGGGTGTCTGTGTGTTTTCTCAATGGCAACCACTCATTTATTTATCACATCATTCCTTATGTGTGTACTACACCTATATATATATATATCTGTAATCAATAAGTGACACACAAAAGATTAGAATAACAAGAATCAGATGCCTCTTTTTAATAAAGCTATGCCTTGTTAAAAGTTTTAGACTATTATGCCACAAAATTTTGTGTCTTTTTAATAATAGCTGGAACTTATTGAGTGCTTGCTGTATGACAGGCATTGTGCTGAGTGCTTTACGTAGATTGTCTCATTTTTTTCTTAAAACAACCATGTAAGAGATGTCCTAATTTTATCCTTCTTTATGAAGAATAAAACTGAGGCTTGGAGAGGACATTTCCTCAATTTAGCATTATATTAGTTTTAGTAAGTGTATAATATTCAATGATTAAAGAAACATCTGTGTTTCTAATGGATGTCTGAGTAAAAAAAAGATGCGAGTTTTAATCTATATGTAAAGCAGTCATATAAAAACTGAATTCATCCCAGAAAGTTAAGACACTGCATTAAAGTTAAAATTAAGTGTAGTTACCAAATAAAGATACAGTTTTTAACATTCTTTTATGAATGAGACAAATCACACTTCTTTTAAATGAAACAACAGATTTTAAACTTACTCTCCCAGTTGACCTAAGAGTATAGAGGTCAGCTTTTGACTATTGAAGAATGGAGGTTCATTTAGTGTTTGTTATGCCTACTTGCAAAATTGTGCCAACAGAAATATTAGGCGATGAGGTTAATCAGTTAATAATTAGGTCTAAATTATTTGCAACTAAATTTTGAACCACATGAGTCCTGCTATTGCACAGAATAGCTTAACTTTCCACCTTTACATACGCCCCAGGCCTATAGCTGAGAACATGAGGAAGAGAGTTATCACGCCCTCTAGGGGTACCTTGTAGAAAAACCTCCCAAAGCACAGCTACCCCAAATGAGACATACTGCTCATTCCTACCTAGCCTAGCATGAAAGGGTAGGGGGGAATACCAGAGCCTGAGAGAGGCAATGAAATTCTCCTACCTCTAGTGTGTGCTTCCACTGGCTCCTTCTTGGAACTGTTTCATCAGTTCTTACAGGGATTCTAACTGTACCAAATCCTCAATTATTTTATATTGACAAAGAGGGAAGGTTTAGAGCATGCTGTTAATTTTCAACTGCACGTTATTTCTTTAGCTTTTATGTTCCAAAATAGCTTTTAATGGCTGAATTTCTTGGAGGGCAGGATACATACAGTGGCCTCCCCCAAACTTCTGCTGAATACTGCATGATGCCTGAAGCAGCCCCTCAAAATAAGATCACATGACTCCTTATAAAGAGCTTGACTTCCTGAGAATCAGGCTATCTCTTGAAGATAAACAAATTCTTTATAGATAGATGATAAGAGAAACTCTTGATTACAGCAACATCAACCAAGAAACAGTTATTCACTCCTGAAACTAAATCACAGAGCCAGGTACTGAGAATAAAAGGATGCAGAAGGGAGTTACCATTTCCTGCACAGGGTACCTATCAGGCAGCACACTGAGCAAATTATATCTAGTGGCTTATTTAGTTACTCACTATACCCTTAAGAGGTAGTTTTTGTTATCTCTATTTTTTAGAGAATGTAAAAGCTATTCTGAAAAGATAACATGTTCAGGATCACACAGTTAGAAAATGGCAGAAAAAAATTTTATCTTTGGTCTTCCTAACTCATTAACTATGCTCTCTCCAAATACCATAACCTCTACCTTCCAAGACTGTATAATTCAGTTTGTTATATTTGAGAAGAAAACAATAGTGTCAAAGAGAAGAGAACTAATTATAAAGTTTATAGCGTCATCTAATTAAAGTTGTGAAGAATGAAATAGAGAAAGAAGTGAGAGCTCTCTCTGTGCTGGGGAGTCAGAGAAAGTTTCAAGGAAAAGAGAGAATTGGACTTAACCTTAAAGATCTTTAGAGAAACTAGGTAGGAAGAGAGGAAGCAGGAAGATTTCAGGAAGAAGAGGATGTGAAACAGCATGAGCTAGCTCGTGAGTTATCCTTTTTCATGTAATATTGCAGATGAGTTTAATCAGATTGCTGTTCTACCTCTATGCTGTAAGGTAATTGGAAATCTGATTAGAGGGAAGGGGTCAGATGAGCAAAAGAAGCAGCAAGAAAGACTTTTGAACTTACATAATATCAAAAGAGAGCAGCCTAGACAAGGCACTGAATTGAGAACTCTGGTTAAATAAAGTCACGGGGATTCTGGGAAATGAAAGAAATCAAGTGTCAAAAGAAAGAGTAGCTGAAGCACAAAAATATTATTGAGTGGGCTTCAGTCAAATTTGGCCCATTTCCCAGTTTTACTTAAGAATATGTTTTTTGGAATGTATAATTTAACATTTATCCTCATGATAATTTTTTGCCTCCCTGGAATGATGAAACAATTATAAACTAGAAAAGGACATTTTACAAAATCTTGGTGGCATAGTGTGTCATGATGACAAACTCAGGGACAGGAGGCAGACCCCTGACTAGCCGTGCACATTAATAGAAGGTGTATGTCGGAGTAGTTTAGTCTATGTCATGGCCAAGCCACACATGTGCATGGTTTAAGGGGATCTATGGAAGTAGTTCAAAGTTATCCTCCTCCAAATGGAAAAAATTAAAAAGCTCACTTGTAACTTCTTGCCAAATTTTAGCTGTGCTTCATGCATGCATGTAAAACCGATATTGTCAGTTGCTGGAGGCAAAGTGCATATGATAGGCTTGGAAAAAAATGTCTAAGAATGGAGCATAATATACAGCAAGAAGATGTGTCAAACAGTTTCATCCATAGAAATGGGGGGAAAACAGGCTTGGATTAACATCTGTGTAAGTAGATGGGCAAAAACTCTAACTCCAGATAAGCAAATTTCTACTTGTCCCATAGGAAGAAGAAGATGTCCTTTCCAAGCACACGACATAAAAGGAAACAAAGATTGGATTGATTCTTTGGAACTGTCAGGATAGTGACACAATCTCTTTGACCTTGGAATTTACATGTCTAGATGTCGAAAAGTTTATATAATTTAAGTCCCTCACTCCTTTCTTCAAAACTTAGTTTTCCTTCATTACCAGTTTGGGAACCTTGATTCCTTCTGATAATGTTCTGAATTCTCCCCTTTGTATTGTCCATAGTGACATTGCCTAAGAGAAAAATCAAGTTTCAGGCTTGGTACATGTTTAAGAATTCACTTTCAACATCTTGATGTGAGCCAGAGGTCTGCCTAATAGCAACAAAGATGAATGCAGAAGGAAATTTAGGCTGACAAATACCAGTCCCACCTGTGTTGGTTAATAAGCAAGACTCCAGCCCAGCCAGTAATCCTCTGGTAACTGTCATTTCCATGTATCCAATCAGTTGCCTGGGAATTATCCCAATAAAAAGAATACAGTGTGTCATTTATCAGGCAGCCAATTAAAAGGCCTCTGCTGTACTAGGATAGCTGGAAGCCGGTTCTCACAAAGGAAGCAGGATGGGGCCAAGTCAGATGGGCCTTGAGGGAATATGAGAAAATAAATTGTGGCCAATTCACAGGGGGACCAGATTTACAAAATATTAGAAGGAGTTGGTAATACTTCAATATTTCTCCTTGACGAGAATTGATTTAGAACACCAGGGCATGAAAAGGCGACAAGCTAGCTCAGCTGATCTGACCAAAATGGAGCTTCAATTTTCGTAGCTTTGAGATAGTTTTCACAGGGTATTTGCCTTGATTTATAAGGCCTATTTAGCATTAGAAGTTTTGAAAACATGAAATAAAAATTAGTAAATAAATGAAAATTAAGTAAGGACAAAAATTCCGTGAGTTTATTGGGCATCTTTGACCCTCTTCTTAACTGAAGTAGTCAGCAGAATGAACAAGAGTTGACAGGGACTGTCATGGTCTTACTTTTGGAAAGTGTAAACAATTCAGTGTCCTCAAAACCCTTCTAAGACACAGATTTCCACCCTCATGATCACCTTGGCTGATGACAGTTCTCTATAATAACTTTTTAAGTCCAAAGACATTAAACACTTTCTGGTCCCGTTTCAGCCAACTCGCTAATCCACAACATTGATTCAGTACGTCGACAGGTGAGGAAAAAAATATGTAAATATATTTTGTGGATTCTAGGATGTACTTGTTTTCTACATTTTAACATCTCTGAATTTGGCACAAGTCTGACAATGAATGTGGTTATAAAACATTGTGCAATAAATTAACAATTTAATCTTTTTAGTCCTAAATAAATTAATGGTATGTTGTTAAGATTGGAGTATCACAGAGTGAAGAAGCATAGAGCCTCTGGTGCAGGGAATCGGTGGAAACTTCTTCTTGGAAGACTTAAATTTTGAAATAGTTCAAAAAAATGTGAATCTGGGGATCTGTGTCTTGATTTTCATGAGCTAGACCTCAAAAGCCAATGTATTGTAAGAATTAACCTAAAATGAGTTGTTCAATGAGCCTAGTCGTTAATTTTCTGATTACCTTACTTCAACCAGTCTTAGTACTGAGGTAACTTTAGTTAAAACCACTTAAGGCTCATCTAATTGTTGCATGGTATCGATTGCCTGCAAATTATTTCAATAAAGAAAACAGCTGAATGTTTTGGGAGGCACGTAACAGTTTAAATATTCAAAACAACTTTACTCATGGAAAGGATCATATTTATGATAGAAAATAGTCAAATAAATCAACATTTTTAGCAGATACTATAAGATTTTGCCCTTAAAATATAGCTTGCTGGTGTTCAATTGAAATCATCAAATATTAGCTGAATACTCAATGTGTGCACTGGAATTTATCAGATACAAGCTGAGATTTTGGTATTAGACAACTTAAGTTCAAGTTCTAAGTGGAATGTTTACCGGCTATGTGATGTTGGAACCTTACTTCGCCTCTCTGAGATCCAGTTTCTTTTTCTTTAAAATGGAGATAATAGCACTTACTGCATCATGTTTAGTTTCAAACAAATAAAATTCTGTTATGAAGTGCTTAGAAAAGTGCTTGGTACACAATACACTTTCAACAAATGGCAGCTATAATAATACTTGTTATTACAATTAGCACTCTGTTATAGGACAGCACTAACAAGTCTAATTCAGTTAAAGTGGTTTCTCGTTTCTTCTGCCCAGAACAAATTAAAGCCTGAGTATTCTAACTCTGTCCTGAGACAGTGGCTAACGTGACTTGGCACACCACAGATGGGTTCCAATTTTATTAGCTGTACAGGAAATTTCTGATTGATTTAACCTCCAAAAGACAATACCGTGTAATTAACATGTAACAAATGTCAACTCTTGTTATTGCTGGAACCGACAAGCCCTCCAGATCTCTGTCCTACTCCTGGCTTTACTATGCATCAATGCAGTTTTTTTCCTCTTTCTTTCTTTCTTTTCACTTTCCCATAGCGCCTCATTGCACCCAGTTTCCTTTGAGTGATGTTGGGGACAATTTCAGTTGCAGTTCTTCCTGAAAGTCAGTTATTTTGAAACACAAAGAGACATAAAGAGATAAACACCACCTACCTGCTGTGTTTTGGGTGGCCCAGAGCCAGAAATGATGCAACTGGTGTGAAGCTTCATCAATAGAGTTTTTTGAGGATTCTTTGTATTTGCATATCTTAGTAATTAAGGGATTGTTTTTCTCCCAGAAGCAATTTGTCTAAATCCTTAAAAGACAGCATGACAGGGGGAAAAAAACAACTCTTCTCATTTAATATTATGATATGATGGAGATTAAGACAGTATGGTATCAAAATATACTGTGCTTAGAGGCGAGAGTCCTGAATCTACCAGTAGGACCCCAGGCCAATCACCTTACCTCTCAAAGTTTCAAATTCACCTTTTTCAAAAAGATTCCCTGAGGTCCCTTTTAGTTTTTATATCCTGTGACTCTATCATGTTGAGAAATAACAGATCATTGAGTGGCAATGCAAGTTCAGCATCCTCTTCAGCAAGGCTATCAATGAGGAAAAGTCAAGCCAGCTAAGGCATGCATTGCCCTTCCTCTATAAAGATGCTGCTTCTCCTCTGTGGTATGTAGGATATGCATTTCAAGCTTTTCCATTAGTAGAGATAGACCACTGGCTGGAGTCATGGCTGGAAATAATTTCCTCTCTCATAAGCAAACTTGCTTGCTTTTATCAGCACCAAATAGAGAACTTGGCCACATTAACACTGAATTCCAGTTGACTGACCCAAACATTGAGTGAAGATGACAAATATAACAAAAAGGAAGTTGAAAACAATTCCTTTTTAAATGAGTAGTTAGTGTTCTTAGTCTCTCTGCTGTTCCCGACTCTACTGTTACCGCAGTTCATTGCCCTAGCCCTCCACTAACCACGTACAGACACACACACATAACCTTCGCTTTTCCTTTTATATTTCTGTTAGCTTTCATTCAGTTATTCATGCTGTAGATATTTATTGAGGACTTGGCAAAACTTTCAGTAAGGAACTGGAAGATGGTTAAGACAGAGAAGAGAGCCATTCTCAAAGAGCTTACGCTCAAGAAGGAGAAATAGGTGACATGTATAAATAACTAAGGTATAAGGTAAACAAGAGAGATTACAAAGTGATATAAAAATATATATTCATATTGAGATAGGAATTCAAGGAAAGGGAAATTACGTAAGTGGTTTTAGAAAAGACTTCATGGAGAACATGGCATTTAGAAAGGCTCTTGAAGGATGGGAGGAAGAGGCAGTAGGGTGAAAGAAGCAGTCCATCGAGTTAGAACTATATGAGAAAACCAAAAGGTCATGAACAAAGAACCCTAGTTAGGGCTGGAGCCAAGAATTTTTACAGAAGCATAGTGGGGGCTAAGGCTTGAGGGATATGTGATAATCAGACCATGGAGGGCTTGAATGACAGGATAGAAAGCTGGAAATGTAGCTGATAGGCACCGGGTAATTAAAAACATGTCAAGCAGACTCTTTGCAGGTGTTAGCTTGGCTGGTTCCATATTGCATTCAGGTCTCAGGTCAAATGCTACCTCCTCAGTGAGATCTTCTCTGGCTATTTAGATTAAAGCAGCCATTTGCATTTCTCCTCAGTTACCTTCTATTATGTGTTATGTTGCTCTGTTTTGTTTTATTAAAAAAAATCACAATCTAGAATTGCCTTGCATCTATGTTAATGTATTTATTATCTGCCAACACCTTCTAGAATGTGAATTCTAAGAGCAGAGGTCCTTCATCCTTGGTCACTGCTATTACCCAAACTTGGCACATACAGATGCTCCACAGATAATTGTCCAATGGGTGAATGAATGTACTCGAATGCATTTAGCAAATCCTCTGTTTACAGATATCCTCAGCCTACAGACATATATGTTTTTCTTTCCCTTGCAGTATCTGGTGAGGGAGATAAAAATGTTTTTAATAATAAAACTCAGCTGCTGCCAGCCTGAATTAGTGGCATCCCCAACTACTGTAAGGATCTCTATATTTACAGTGACGCCTCTTCCAGATGTTGTTGGTGCATGCTTTTCCTTTCCAAGTACAACTCAAACTTCTCGTGTGTTCCAAAACCACATGGAAGTGGAACGTTAAATCTGGGGGTGGACATGTCTGTGTAATTTCCTTCATTTCTATAAGGTTTTGGTGGCTTTTTTCTCCCCTAGGCCACAGATTAGGTTAACAATTGAAATCAGCTTCAGAGGTTCTCCCTTAAAAAGAAAAAAAGATAGCATGTTTGAACAGGCGAGGCCTAGTGAAAGTCTCTTTGTTTTACATCCTAAACTGTTCACTCAGCTTCTAACTACCCCCTTTTCTTTGGATCAATAAAAACCTATCTATCTATAATTTTACTCATATATATATTTGATATGATGTATGTTTGGTTTCTAAATATATATATATATAATTGCTCATCTCCTTTTTCATTTTGTCACAGGAACCAGAGGACGTGATGCTCCCTTCCTTTATACTCAAGACTGGCCTGTGTGTGTGTGTGTGTGTGTGTGTGTGTGTGTGTGTGTGTTTTAATACAAATTCCCAAAGGAGGGAGGAAAAGAAGTGTAGTATAAATAAGCAAACAACCAATTGACTTAGCAAATCCTTATTTAGCTGGCCTCTGGTTTTATTTTTGAGAACCACTTTCCCTGTTTTGATTTGAAATGATGCCACCAAAACATATTACAGAAACATTGCGCTTTGCAAAACAGAACAAGTCAAATGAGCCTCCCCAAGTGTAAACAGAAATCTTGTTTGGATGAACTGTTTTTAAGAATCCAAATTAAACCAAATGGCATCCTTTTAAAGTACACGTGTGTTGCCCTTAAGTGCTAAAACTATATTATGTTCCTGCAATTCTTTTTTATCCCAAATGTTCCAGTTAGGCTGTGGTTTTTAAGTTGTCCTGACTATAAATGGTTTTTATACGTTCAGCAAGCATGACTCTAGAGTCACCAGTGATGACAGAAAACATCTATGTGTTAGACGTGTTTCAGCATCCCCAGGGAACCGAATTTTGGTAACACACGGCTTGGCGGAAACCAGTTGGGTGCCGCTGTGTAAGTAAAGATGGGCAAGTTTCTAGCATCTGTTTGCCAGTAATTAAATCAAATCTGTGTTTCCCCACCCTGAGTACACGTCACTTAAGTGCGTATATCATGCTTTCCATCACATGTCGTGACTTTTCACTTCTTTGCAAACCATTATTATGATGGCAACACATTTTGAGTTTAGTTCACTGGGCTGAACATTACTTTGTCCTTAACCTCTTGGAAGGTAAGTTATGAGTAACAAGTCAAGGCATGAACATTTTCAAAAAAAAAAAAAAGCCCAATTTGTCTTTTCTAGATTGATCAAAAATGGCAATAGGGCGTCCTTTTCAGCATGGTATCAAATCAGATTGTGTCTTGAGAGTGAAAGGAATAGGAAATTAGTCTATTTTACAAAAGTCTATTGGTATGTCTCTGCTTGTTTACTTCACACTTGGAAAATAAGTTCACTTGCCTCCCACACATGAGATTGACCCTCAAAATGAAGTGATCAGTAGGAAATTATCGCTTTCCTTCCCTCAATGGCCCCCTACTCTTCCAGCCCCCCCCCCCACATACACAACAAGCACAGAGGCCTTAGCACAGTTTTCTCAAGCAGAGCTTGATATGTGGAGACCTACAGAGATGACCAAAGGAATTTAGTTGGTTTTCTCTGAGATGAGTTTAGTTCCAGCTAATCTTGCCTCCCACCCATCTGAAGCTCGTTTAATGTTGAGCAGAGAGGTCAGAACAGCGAGAAATGTAATTTCTGGCTGCCTTGTAGATAACTGCTAATGAGTGTGCCTAGTTCATTTGTCCCCCTTACTTGTCTTTTGGGGACAATACGGTATGAAAAGAGGACATGAGGCAGGGCTAAAAGGTAAATAAATCTAGTTATTTTAACAACATAACAAGTTGCACATCCCCATGTGTGTCCTCACCTTCAACCCAGTCTCTTTGAAAGTTTATACAATTATTCATAAGCATTTTGGACGTCCTCTTTTCAGAATTACTCTTAGAGCCTGAAGCACATTCCTTACATGTTTAAATATTTGAGGGCAGGTTTGACTTTGGCCACAGTCAGGTATCTTTCACAGCCACAGCCGGGGAATCCCATTTGGATCCCAAAACTATAGTTGCAATTATAAAGTAATGGGATTGACATTTTTACATGTATAATAAAATGTTTCTTAAAATCCAAGAGGATTGTGAATGTGGACATGTGAATGTCTAGGTTTTATCAACTGGCATCACTAACATAAATGCTGAGATTCTCTGTGTGATTAATCTGGGTGCTGAATATGCATCAGATGGGTACATGTCAGATCAATTCAGCTATGCAGAGATTTAGTTATGTTTAGGGGTGGGAATCAGCACCCATTGTAGTATAATGTTTTCCTGGTATTCCTAAAGAGTGCCTATGGGGATAATGATAGACATGAAGAAAGGAAAATAGAACACAAAGAAAAAAAGAAGAGAAAATGGAGGGAAAGAAAGAAGACAGAGTTGTGATAAGATGGTGGTGGAAGGGGGTGGATAAAAGGACCGGCAACAATCTTTTGGGTGTTATTCAGTAGCATCACTCTCAAGCGGTCCTTCCATGATTTGGGGAATAGTTTGTGTGATGATTAATTTTATGTGTCAACTTGACTTGGCCATGGGAGGCCAGATGTTTGGTAAAATATTATTCTGGGTGTTTCTGTGAGGGTGTTTTTGGATGAGTTTAACATTTAAATCAATAGACCAAGTAAAGCAATCTGTTTTACTAATGTGAGTGGGCCTCATCCAATCAGTTGAAGGCCTGAATAGAACAAAAAGGCTGACCTTCCCCTGTATAAGAGGGAATGCCTCCTACCTGACTGCCCGTCAGCTGGGGCGTCAGTTTTTTCCTGCCTTCAGACTCAAACTAGACCATCAGCTCTTCCCGGTTTTGAGCCTGCTGACCTTCAGACTGGAACTTAATGTCATCAGCTCTTCTGGTTCTTAGGCCTTCATATTTGGACTGGAACTACACCATCAGCTCTCCTGGGTCTTCAGCTTGCAGACTGCAGATCTTGGGACTTGTCAGCCTCCATCATTATGTGAGCCAATTCCTTATAATAAAACTTTTTAGATAGAAAGATATGGATACACATATAGATATAGATAGACAGCCTGTGGGTTCTGTTTCTCTGAAGAACTCCAATACAGTCTGGCTACTTACAATGACCCTGTAGTCTGGATTTTTGCCGACCTTGCCCTTCATAAACTTCTATCACCATATTAATGAATCTTGACAGACAAGAAACTCGAATCTCAGTCAGAAGGGGGTGGGGGGAGTGGGAGCAAAGACCAAGATTGGCGACAGCTCATTGTGGCTGCATTTCTGTCCCCAAGGCTCCCGGGATTAGCACAATCAGCAGGTGGCTGGGGCAGGACATCTGAACCGGAAGAATCCTCTCCTTCCTTACTCTCACCCCCTGTACCTCTATTCTGTTGGGGATCATTACAGATTTTTTAACTCTAACTGTGGAAGCGAATGCAGCTGCTCTTTGTAATTGTTTGTGAAACTGAGTTAAAGGGAGGTTGTTGTGGCACTGCAGGTGCAATCATTAGATGCATCTATGCTATGTAATTAACCTCATTTCCATGTGAATGTCCGTGGTTTATGCGCTGCCTAGAGAACTCACGCTATGATCATTACACTTACAGTCAATCCAATTAGACAAAGGTTCCCACACTTAGAGAGGGGTCAGGACAAACCACAAGGGTAGGCCTCTCTCAAGAAGGTCTCTAGTTAAATGTCTCAAAATAAACAACTGTGGCCTAATTAATTGTATGACAGGCCAAAGGAACACACCAAGATGCTGCTTTCGTGTCTGGAGCCCAAAGCTGGGGAGCTGCTTGATAGAATCTCCCTTTGTCCACACTTTCAGTGGCTTAGAGGTGTGTACAACGGGGAGAAGGAGGTCTGGGGGCTAGACTCCACCTTCTTTCTTTTCACAAACTCCAGTTGCCCGATAAGATATCCAATGGCTTTATTTTGATTTATTTCACCCCCTTTATGTTCTCAGAACAGTTAGGGAAAAAAATCCGTGAGTGCTTCTCAAAGAAAGTTGGTAGAGCTGGCAAGGTTTTCCACAATATTTTAGCAGAGCTACAGCTAGAGGGCGCCATCGAAGGATATTTTCCCTGGATGTCCCAGATTTACTGACTTCCTTTTCTTCCAAAGCTCTCTAATGCCACAGATGGGGCATCTCGTTTTAAATCTTTGTCAAAACGTATGTGCTATGCATGTCCATCCTTTCTCCTCAAGTTTGTAGTTTGTTCCTTAAAGGCAGAACACATATCTTAGAAGTCTGTTATGTCCCCAGAGATGGTTAGCACCATGCTGGTAACGTCAGGGGAGCCCAATAAATGCTTGAGGGGGAACTGATTAGATGGAAAGAACTACTGTCAGATAATCACAGGAATCTACACAGGCTTTTTATCTCACAGAACACATCAGCAACTGTTTGAACCTCAAAAAGGCATACTGAAAATAAAAGAAGTTAGGAAACAGAGCAAAAAGATAGATAGCAACCTACAGCCCTGAAAGAACGAAGCTCGTGCTATTTTTGTGCTAAACTTTGGACCTGGCTACTGAAAGTGTGATTCATGGGTCAGCAGCATCCGTGTTACCTGGAGTGTGTTAGAAATTCAGAATCTCAGGCCCCACCCCAAACCTACAGAGTGAAAATTGAAATTTTACAAAGGCCCTCAGGTGCTTCTCATGCACATTCAGGTTTGAGAAGCACTACCCCAGAGTACTGTCAGCTCAACATTGAGCGACTCCCAGGAAAGCCGCAGGACTGTCCAGGGTTCCTCACAGCTCTCCTGAGCTGTCCATTCTCTTGCCCATCTTCTGTCACCACTCTATACCTTTTCTTTCTTATCTTTTTTTTTTTTTTAAACCTGAGGTCATATTTTAGAGTAATAGATTTGGTATCTCCTCCTCCTCTCCATTACTTTCCTGCATCTGTACCCTCTTAATTGTATTTCTGAACCAAATTCAGGGGTCACTTCTAGGAAGCATCTCCCAAGTCTTCCAGGCTGGTTTGGTGCCAGTTTTGTTTTTATTGCCTTTATAGTACTTACTAGATACTATCAATATTTATTTACTTCTTGTCTGCCTTCCTCATTAGACTTAGAAAACACAACAATTAGCATGGCGTCTGGCATGTAAATGATTGTAGGATGAGTGAAGGAAGGCAGAACATCCTTTGATTCCCAGCCTGGGATGTTACACATGCCATAGACAAATTAGTATTCTTGGATATTTTGATTGGACATTACATTTTCTTTCATTCTTTACTATATTCAAATGTTGACTGCAGGAAAAGAGTTATAAAGTACAGTCTCTGTCCTCAAGGAAACTAAAATCTGATAGAGTTAGGCTCCAAATTCATTATTTTTTAGAGTTTTGGCATTGTTTCTGTAAGCTAGATGGCTGTAGATTGAATTATTTGTAGAGCTTTTAAAAAACACTGATTCCTGGGGCCACCCCAGTACAATTCAAACAGAATCTCTGTGGGTAAAGTCCAAACACAGGCATTTTTAAAAGCTCTCTAGGTGATTCCAAAGGAGGTCAAGGTGGAAAATCACTCACTGGAAAGATTAGTGGGAATTAAACTATTATAATTAAGCTTGGGCAGTGGTTTCTGATATGCGCATATCTGAGTTTTAGGGGTTCCACGATTTGTGTCTCAGAGACTGTGGGTTCCATGGGGTAGGCTCGGGCAGAGGCTGAGTTGGGTGTGGACTCCTCACCTCCAGCCTTAACTTGAGCAGTATCACTTTAACTATCTTCGTATAACTAGTCAATTCTATGAAAGATTTCTCTGAAGAAAGGATTTTGCTGCTGTTGAAAAAAGCACTCGTGTAGAGAATAGCCAAAGATGATATAATATAAATTAATTTATCACTGCCATTTCTGTCAGTTTCCTTTGTCATTCTTTTGATTCAGGGATGTTAAGTATTCTTTACAGTATAGTTGCCTATCCCAACAGTCAGCTCAACTCAGCCCTTAAAGCTTCTGAAAGGTTTAAATGACTGTTTCTCAATCAGCGATTTGAGGAAAGAGTGTGAAGAATTGAATGAGTTGATGCTAAACCAGAAAAATGGTTTAGTATAAAAACAGTGAATTAAAAATCAAATAATTATTTAATAAATAAATAAAAGGTAATTATTAAGCTATTTTATTTTTATTTTTTTCTGTCAACAGTAGTTATTAAGCACCCATTATGTATAAAATACTAAACTGGCTTTAAGCAGTATATAGTCTTATTGTATAATATTACATAACTGAAATTATATATATATATATAATATATGTATGATTATATATATATATCATATATGTGCACAATCAGAGAACAATTTGCTAGAAATGAGCCTCTACCCTACTGAAAGGAAGTATTTCCAAGAATCATGCTGATTGTCCACATTTCTTTAAGGTACTTTTTTAAAGAATATTTCTGAGATATCTGAAGCAAATATGGCAGAAAGATTAACATTTTTAAAATCTTGGTAATCTGTAAAATGTGATTGTTGCATGATTTTCTAGATAGTTAAAATATTACAATAAGTAAAAATAACAAAAGGAGAGAAAACAAAGAAAAACAATCAAGAAATATTTATATCTGCATAATATTGTTGGAAAAAACATTAAAATCGGACCAGCTATGTTTATCCATCTAATATGACGACTGTCAGTTTCTGGCTGACTGAAAGTCTGTAACCTGCCATTGAACCTCTCTAGTCGTTCTGTCTGTGGGAATATTTTTCTGTAGGACAAGCCAAGGCAAGTCTAGAGGGATTCCTGTAGAAGAGTTTAGGACTGACTGTAATTTAGGGAAGTCCGAACTCCTAAGCAGGCACCATAGTACATATTCCTTAGGAACAAGAGGCGTGGAGTAGAGTGGGTACTCTCTGTTTCCCCCTCCCTATTAACTTGCTGTCCTGCTCCTCCCTACTTTATGCCCTAGAAGGCAACCCTTATAATGAACTTCAACAACTGGAAAAATATTAAGTCAGAAACTCAAGTATCCTATTAAATTTGACAATTCTTGTTAGGGGAATGTTTCCCCATCAAGGCTCAAAAATATTTTGCAGCAATGCCTATAACTTGGGACTTAAGCCATGGATAGTGTGAGGTCCAATTACTGAGAGTACTAATTACCTTCATAAAATAGTTGGGAGTAGGGGGTAGAAAAAAACCTAAGGGCAGGTATAATTTAGTTTCTTTCCATTGGCCCACATGAGGCCCAACCTGGGAAAATATCATCTAGGCATCAGGTCTCAGTTGGTTTTAATATTTCTTTCCTGGTCTGTAATTGTTAATTTGCTTAAGTAAAAACAATATTTGGTCTCCCAGGTGCCAACCCAAGTAAGCCATTGCTTTGCTTGGAGTGGTTGAAAAAATACAATTACATTACATTCATGAACATTTCTTGAAAGAATGCAGTTAACATTGGGAAAATGATTTGCTGCTGGATAATCTCAGTCTCTTAGTTCTAGAAAAAAATATAAATAATAAGTCATACATGTCTTAAAGCCTAGAACTGTATCACGTAGAGACCTGGTCTTGATACCAAAAAAAAAAAAAAAATATATATATATATATATATATATATACATACATATGCCTTTTGTAACTGAAAAACCCTAATACCTCCTATTGGAATGAGCTGTGAATACATGGGGTCTACTTGTCCACTTGGCCCAAAGAAACATCCACTCTTTTAGGAGACAAATTCCTCAAACAACTGCCGCTCCAATTAGTGTTCATATGGTAGAAGGTATTGTATCCTCTTTAACAAATGTCCCCACAAGTCTGCATTTCCTAAGTTGCATCAATTCATATGATAATTTGATCTGAAGTAAGGTTGAGCAATAGCACTAGTAATAGCTCCTGGGTAATAAAGCCATTTTGGAATTGGCATTCATGGAGAGGAAGCCAATATTTTAAAATAAGAATGTTTAAACAAATTTACTGATTCTATTTTTAGACTAATGTATTTATGTCTGTATTAAAACTCTGCATCTCTCATTATGAAATAAATTGGATATGAATTATGTGTACTGAAAATCTTTGAAAGCAATTAATTAGGAGAAAACAGATACTTCGTTTGAGGAATGGCTACATGAACATATATATTTTTTCTTCGTAACCACAGCCATGTTATCTCATTGCTGACTAATCTCTCTATGTCAAAGTTTGTCTAGTCTGTTCCTATATTTGTATTAATGGGTAAAAATATATGCTATTTATAAACAAGCAAAACTAACTTCAATTTTTATGAGTAGGAAGAGGAAAAGTGATAAATTTCTAATTCCTTTGAATTTCTTCATTATCTTCAGCCAGACAATGAGAGCCAGCCTTCCACAGCGAATGCAAATTCTGAATCAAATCAGAATAATTTACTGTTAAGTCACTCTATTCGAAGTACATTTCATCTTTGGCAAATCTGACACAACTGTTCAAAGCACATGAGCCAATTTCTTAGCAAAGTATACTTACAGCATTATTTAAACAAGGCTCTACATAGATGGGGACAAGCAAATAAGAAGAGAAAACCTCATCACCTATAGTCTGCATTGCAGTCCAGCCACATATCTTCCTATACGTGATCATGTGTTTTTGTGATTATGTGAATATTCACATTTGACCATAGGACTGAAAGTCTAGATGAGAATTGAAAAATTAACACACAATCAAACAGTACCTGATAAACGCACTCATCTAGATATTTACTGACATCAAAGTAGGGTGAGGAGCCTTGCATTTATCTTCCTGAAATCTCTAAGAAAGACTTGGGCAAAATATTTTAAGGATTTTAGTAAAAAGCATGTTTCAATGATTTTTCAAATTTATTTATTTTTTATTTATTTATTTAGTTAGTTATTTTTTTGGTGAGGAAGCTTGGTCCTGAGCTAACATCTGTTGCCAATCTTCCTATTTTTGCTTGAGGAAGATTGTGTCCCTGAGCTAACATCTGTGCCAGTCTTCCTCCATTTTTTGTATGTGGGACCCCGCCACAGGGTGGCTTGATGAGCAGTGCATAAGTCCGCACCCAGGATCCAAACCCATGAACCCTGGGCTGCCAAAGTAGAGCACACGAACTTAACCACTATGTCACCAGACCAGCCCCCAAATTTATTTTTGACGAAGGATTTTGAAGCTAATTCCAGTCATCATATCATTTTACTTGTAAATACTTCAGTATTGTACACATGTTTTTCAGAGCATTTAGTACCATGGCAAATGCTTATGATATAATAATACTTATACTAATACCTATGAAACATTGACAGCTAGAAGTTGGGAAAATTTGCTCTTTGAATGTTACCAGAAATACCAGGTTTGTTTGCGGGGGAAGACCAATCTTTGTAATGTAAAAAAGGTACATACTTGCACTTCCTATTAAACAGACATCTCCAGGTGAGAAACACAAATCTAGTATTTTCATATTTGTAAACTTTTATTGCTAATTTTGACTATGTCTCTCTTGTTCCCGAGAAGCATTATTAAGAATAGCCCAGTATTGTTTACATGAACTATCGAAGTAGCCAATTACTTTACTTTTGAACTATCTCCAACAACATATTATGAATTCATTCATGTAACATTTTTGAGTACTTTTGATGCATAAAACTGTATTAGGATCTAAGGAAGCAAAATAAACAAAATATTGTTCCTAATATAAGGACTTCATACTGTAGTTGTTATCAGAAGCATAAAAGGAAATTATTATTACACTGTAGGCTTCGTTCAGTTGTATTAATCGTTATGGAAACAAGGTGGTAACACACAAGACAAGATTATTGACTCTGCCTCAAGAGGGATTGACTCTTCCTGGAGAGGGGAGTCCAGAAAAATCTTTCCAGAGAGATGTCATAGTTGATTTCACATATACAATGCAGCACCTTTCATATAGTTCAGGGGTACCAAGTAGTTGTTGAATTGCTTTTTTCCTAGAATAATATAAAATGTATAAATGCATGTTATAACCAAGTCCATATGCAAGATTTGCCTGATTCAACATTTTAAAAACATATTTTAGGATCAATAGCTTTGCAGATGGTTCAGTGGGGTTCTCTCAGCATACATGATTTTAAATAAGAATATAGTCAGATTTTATTGTTAAAAGTGTATTGGCTTTGGGGTTACAAGACTGGCAGACTGAAGATAGAAACTTAAGACAGCGTTTTGTAAGTCCGACCAAAGGACACACGATTATTTTGTGAATAAAATACTCTCTGTTGATTAATCCTAAACTCTAGATGTGGGGCATTAGACATCCTCATTTTGATGTCCCGGGGTCATCCTGATAAGGTTATTTTTCTCTGCACGAGGTTTGCAGCAGTGCTATTATATCTCCAGAAGAAAGAGCAACAGCTGAACCTCATCATAACTCTGTTTTGTTTGCCGATCCTTGCATTAGTGACATGACATTTATTTGCTCGGTTAGCTTTTACCTGCAAAGTTAACAAGGTCAGTCCATGTCAAAAGGAATTATTTTCATTTGAGATTTATTTCCCTATGGATAGCTTTAAGATATTCAAGTTACTAATGAGGGCATTGAAGTTAGGGCTTAAGTATATTATTAAGAGAAACATTACCTGGAGAATAGATATGATACATATTTTAGCCACATCAAATCCCTTTTAGGAAGGCAGGAGGCATAAGTGTATGAATGTGTGTGTATGTGTGTATGTGTGTGTGTGTGAGAGAGAGAACACACACATGTATGTATTCATGAACACAAAACCAAAGACCTATACTATATTTTTTGATTTGTTGATCTCTCTAAGACAGAGAATTCTGTTGGTTTTATCCTATTCTAGCACTGACTTCAATCTGTCCAAAATTGTGAGATAATTTTCTTATTTCATTCTGTCTTCTGGGTTTGATCTAAATAGGTCTGTCTACCTCCCTAGACTATGCAATCCTAAGAGACAAAAATGTCACTTTGTAATATTAAATCTGTTATTATATCACATCACATTCTTATTCTCTGTCCCTCACAGAGTCTTAACTTGCATACTGTAAACACTGAAACTTTAAACATTGTTAAGTAGTGCTTCTCAAACTTTACCTGCTCATGGATTAGATTACCTGGAAATCTTGATACTATGCAGATTTTGACTCAGTAGACCTGGGGTGGGGCTTGTTCCTAACAAGCACGCAGTTCATGTTGATGTTGCTCATCAATGGATCACATTGTCAGTAGCAACAGTCTACAGTGTACTCCTCTCTGGTTCCCCAATTAGCTTAGATCAATTTCCAGTGTGAAAATGAAATCAGTCACAAAAAGAAGTGTCATGGTTTGGGATAAGGTTTGGATTTATTAAGTTCGGGTGTTAATATGACGTAAAAATAATTACATCAAGATTCACATATGAATATTAGTGTTGTTCCCTTCAAAACAATTACCAACTATTTTTCCAGTGTGCAGACTCTGCCTTTGGAATCATCTGCAAAAACTCAAAGATGAGGATGGACTCATTCATTCACTCATATTATAATTCAATGAATAGTTACTAAGTGCCTAAAAAATCCTAAGTACTGTGCTAGACTTTTAGGGACACACTGGATATGGGAAAATCGCTGCCCTTAAGTACTCAAGGAGGCCAAAGAGGAGGCAAGTAGTAAACAAATAATTATATTTCAAAATAATAAATAAAAATGTGTGTGCTTTGAGTGGCTATGTTTTCTTCAACCAAACAAAAGCCATTTGGACTTCAAATTGGTATCAAGCCTGGTAATGCAGTTTCCGATTGAAAATAAATGTGGCTATCAAGTAGTGAAACTTTTTCTTGAATGTCTTGTAGCTTGATTCAGCATGCACTTAGAGTCGTGTTAGGAATGGCAATTTTGGAATATGTGTATAGAGCCCCAAAATAACTTCTTTGAAGAAATCTGTACCCGAGTAGCAGCATGAATGTGGCGGAATTAACTCCATTACTTCTTATATAAATATATTTATCTCACAAGCTATGGATTTTGATGTGTATGTGTCTGTACACACACACACACAATGCCCTGTACCAAATTTAATAATATTCAGTGTATTCAGTGTATTCAGTGTATTCAGTTCATTCAGTGTATTACTGGTTTGTGCAAATAAAAGTCTAAATTTCATGAATTCTTAACCCACACCTCATATATAGCTTAAAGGTGGGCGACCATATAATTTACTCCAAACTGAGACCTTTTGAGAGTAAAGGTAGCACCATTTATAGTTACACCAGGATAACAGGCATAAACGGAGACTATTCTGGGGAAACCAGGACCTCAGATCATCTAACAAAGGCCAAAAAATACTAAATAAAAATATTCTTTGATCTGGTTTTTCAGTCTTTCAGAATTAAGTTCTTACAACGTTATATTTTTTCTGAGTGTATTTGATAAACTTCTGTCTACATTTCAGAAAATGATGCTGGTGGGGGTAATTCGGGAACTTACTATTTTCTCCTGGCATCAGTCCTAAGGAATGGATTTTGTCACAAACTGGGGGCACTGGGGCTTTCTATGGACAAAACTGCTTTTTTGGAAATAATAGAAAAGCTTGATGGTGGAAAAAAATCTCCTGCAGTTAGTAATTTTTCTTTTAATTTAGCAGTCATTCTTCAGAATATGAGTACTGGCTACTACGTGACTTAAAAGTTTTTAGGGTAAAATCTATATAGTTTTTAAATGTTGGAGGATACTTCTTAAGGCTACCTCTATATGTTTGATGGTTTAAGCAACCTATCTGGAAGACTCATTTGATCAGTGGTTATATTTTTTATGTTTATGTGTGAAATGTTTTATGAATGCAGGGCATTTTTTATAATTTACAGCAGTATTTGGCCAGACATTCTTGAAAAGGGGTGGAGTCCAGATTGTACAGCTCTTTCATTAATCTTGAAAAAATTATATTAAAATACATTGAAAAAAAGAAGAAAAAGAATAACTCACTTAGGCTTAATAGCTTATTTCTATGGGTATAGAAAGAAAAAACAATGTTGAGGTCAGTTTTCCCTAGACCCTGAATATACAACAGAATAGCACCTATATTTTCAATTCAAATTCAAATTTCAATTGAAAAGTTGTTTTACTTTTAGCTCTAACTGGCTTTACCTTTCACAACCTTCTAGTTGATACTAATTTTTCATAAAATTAAATTTCGCCACCTATTTGAATTTTCCGTTTGTCTCTCTGCTGTAATGGAACTATGACACTTTCACAGGTTATTTTTCACTTTTAGTTTTGAAAAAGTGCCACCCTGATGTAGTTCTCTGTTTAAAACAAAATAGATTAAATAAATGGTTGGATAAAATTACCAGCACATCAAAAAGACTCTACTGATTGATTTAACCGTTTATTTCTAATTGAAAATTTTTAGTTCAATCTCTTCTAATATTATAATAATTATTTTTATTTTCAAATGCAAATAGTCTGATTTTGGGGTCTCTGTTATCCTATTATTTTTTTTATTCTTTTATCCTTCAGATCTTCATCTGTTATTAGGAAATATAATTTCCTTTAACAAATGCAGGTGGTCAATTTCTTTGTCTTATTTTTTACTAAAATTTTACTCTTCTTTCAACTTCCGTCATCTTCAAAATTCTTTACAGTTGTTTTTTACAACATATTTGTATACAGTATATAATACATTTGTACTTGGCACATATAGGAAAATCACCCAATCTCTCTGTGTGGTGGGTAATTATATGTATAGATAATTCAGAACCTGTAGCTCACAGACTATGGTTTTAAAATTAGCTGAACATAAGAAAACTTGAAATCTGTGATTAAAACCATAATTTTTTTTAAATTAAGAGAATAAAAAAAAAATAACATTTTGGAGTGGCCTATATCTGTGACCTTAAGTTATGTAGGATTTGGATAGAAAGATATTTGTTCATCAGTGGACTACATTATTTTGTCATCAGTAGACTATAAGTATTATAAATTCTCTGAAGTATTAACTTTACATTGTCTGATCCTTTGGACTCATATTCAATATCAGATATTTATTTAAATTTTAGTGAGATGATGCAATGGATTTTCGCAATTTTTCTGCTTTTTTGCCCTTTGTAGAGAAAATTATACTGTATAAGAAGATGATGAAAATGTATTTATCTAAGAGATCCTTAGGCACTTGAACTAGAAAGTTTTTTTTTTTAACATAAAATGTTAAAAACTACTATTTTTAATGCATAGATAAAGAAACAGCTCTTAGTATTTGACTTGTTATTGAGATTTGCCCAGAAACTCCTGGGAGAAAAGACACTACGTCAGACAGTAAAAGTTAAACTTATTTATATTTGTTTATTATGTATCTCAATCATCCCAGAGTCAATGCTAGATGATTCCTCAACGTCTATTCTTGAAAGTTGACCAGTTTTCTGTGGTTTGACCATTTACCTTGGAATATGATTCTTTGGTTAACAAGGATTCTATTTTGAAAAAGATAGTCTCCCTCTTGAAACCTCCACATGCAGCCAGTTGAATAGACATCGTGTTTTTCTGGTCTCTGCGGAGATAAACCACAATAAAACCCCCACTTGACCAACATAGGACAAACCCTAAAGAAGGCAAGATTTGTTTTCATTACCATCCCTCCCATTCTGACATTGATTCTCCAACATCACACCCCTGTTTAGCAGCCTAATACTCTTGGAAAAAGTATTATTCACAATTTCTCAATCATTGAAACTATTCTTATCTCTTTTTTTCTACTTTCAAATACCCGTTATCCCAATGTTCTTTCCTCAGAGGACTATCTGTGAGGATGGCAATTTGCTAAGTGATTTTCAGTTCTATCTATGTCCATGGTCTAAATCACTTATAAGATATTTTAGGTTGTGGTTTGATCTTGACCATGCAGTTCGAAAATATAGCCTATTTGTCTCATGCTAGGCCTCCCCCAGTGTCACAGTGATGTTCAGAAGACTTCCTTATAAAACTCTTTATAGTCTTTGAATATAGATGAGAAATGTTAACTTCATTGTCATTTTATTATGATTATTTTACTACTCTCTATGGCAGCTAACTCCATGTATAATCTCTTTCCTCATCGTTAATGCAATATGTGGAGTCTAAATTAAGGAATCCATCCAGTTAGATAATAGAGATACCAAATTGCATAACGAATTTTTTATGTTGCCAGAAAATGTTGGACTAATTTTTCCGACTATAATACTCATGTCAATAAATGTATATTTTACACACCTTTTAAAAGCTATCTTTTATCCAAAGAACTTTGTGAGCACAGATTACTTTTACTGACACGTTGAAGCCAAATTCATTCATTTTACAGGTGAGTGGTATATGCCTTTATAATAAATTAATTTCTGAAGATAAAATAAAATACACAGGAAATTCATGTGTCAAATTATAATTATAGAGTCACCATTTAATCAAACACTTACTATATGTTATGCATTGTCATATGTGTTTTCTATACATAATCTTAAATCAACTTTAAACTGTATATGTAATCACCACCATCTTATAAAGAAGGAAACCAAGAAAGAGAGGTTAATGAACACACAATTAATAAATAGAAGTAATTTTCAAATCCTGGTTTCTCTGAATCCAAACGTCATGGTTAGCCAATCTGGGTCATTGTTAACATATTTTTTTTACATATTACTTTCGCATTATACATATCTTATGTTGTGCAAAATAAGACTGCTTCTCATTTTGATCTTTTACCTTTATTTCTCCCTTTTACTCAAGTCTTACTCTTTTATTCTTCATCTCCTATTTCTTTCCTCTTTACCTATGGCTTACAGTTATTGAAAGCATGCAGTAGCAATCACAAGTACCACTGAGCTTATGATTGGTACTTATGGCTAAGTACATTGATAAAATTTACACTAAATTAACCACATCTCATTGCTGCTATTTTTTTCAATGCATAAAAAAATAGGGCCCAAATCTATTGTATTCATGAAACCCAATTCTAGTCACACCTTCCCCTAGACTATGTGGTGATTCTTTGATTTAAACACACACACACAGACACACAAACACACCCATGCACACCTTGGTAAGGAAACTGGTCTGAGTCCTGTGAAATTGGAACTTCCTTTGGGACTTCCCCATTTACCTGGGGAAGGGGAATAAAAGAAGAGGTAGGAGGATATTAACCCTGTTGAATACTGTTCAAACACTAGTAGTCTTTTACACTCACTATTGTTGGTCAAATAGAGCAGAGAGGAGCTGGTTGACCTTAGCTTTGATTATAAAGGCAGAACATGTCTCAAAGGCTTAAAGGGAAAAATGGTACCAGGAGGTTTCTTACCTAAGTCAGCACTCTGGATGCTTTAAGTAGATCTTCTCAATTTTTAATTTGCATGCAAATCGCCTTGGGATCTTATTAAAATGCAGATTTTGACAGAGGAGGTCTGGGGTGGCACCTGAGACTCTGCATTTCTAACAAGCTCTCAGGAAATGTGGATGCTATTGGGCAATTGAGCCAATCCTCTTCCTCACAAATTTATTCTGATTCTGCTACCCTCAGCACATGTGTCTTTAGCTTGCACTAGCCAATAGCAATGTGCTAGTGTTTGGGGATTCAAAGATAATAACATATGGTCATTGCCATTAGGCCTTCAAGCCAGGATGAAGCTTTGTGCATACACCCAGATTTTATCAGTTGATCTAGAAGAAGACATTGCCCCTGTATGGCTTCTCAAGCTGAACACTGTGCCTCTTAGACTCAAGACGCAGCATTTGCTTGCTCAAAAGTGATAACATATTTTGTTACCATTTTTTAAGTGTTTTCTGGGTTCTGGTTCTCTCCTCCCTGGACCAGTTAGATGCCAACATTCCCTCCAAAAAGGGCTGTATGGTTGACAAGTTATTCAAGATTGGACTAACAAGAATATTTAACAGAAAAAATTTAGTTGTTATGGTGATCACAGACATCAACAGGTAGTTACTGAATAGAAAGCCTCCTGCAAGGAAAAAGACTTTGCTCTGGGAGTTATGGATATAAAACACCAGTACCTACATCTTAGTAAATGACAGAATGCCTGTGATGGTTAATTCTATGTGTCAATTTGGCTAGGCTATAGTGCCCAGTTGTTTGGTCAAACAGTAGTCTAGATGTTGCCGGGAAGGTATTTTATAGATGTGATTAACATTTACAGTCAGTTGACTTTAAGTAAAGGAGATTACCCTTGAGAATGTGGGTGGGCCTCATCCAATCAGTTAAAAAACTTAAGAGCAAAAACTGAGGTTTCCCAAAGAAGAAGGAATTTTTCCTCGAGACTGCAACATAGAAATCCTGGCTGAGTTTCCACCCTGCTGGGATGCCCTGCAGATTTCAGACTTGCCAGCCTCTGCAATTGTGTGAACTCCTTAAAAATAAATCTCAATCTGTGTGTGTGTGTGTGTGTGTGTGTGTGCATGTGTATATATGTGTGTATATATACATGTGTGTATATATATCCTATTGGTTCTATTTCTTGAGAGACCCCTGACTAATATAGTGCCCACTCCTTTTACTTCTTAGGCTTCTCCCTTAATTCTAATGTGTGACTGGTTTCCTTAAAGTAAGTTGATTGAAATAATAACCTTAAGTTCACTAAGGAATGTATGTTGCATCATTCTGCAAGTATGGTACCTATTTCTCTGCATGGATGATTATTGATCCCCAAAACCCCCAAAGAGGTATAAATCTTTAGGGGACATTCAGTAATTTGGGGAATGAGGTGCATGCAATGAGAAAAGATAAAATAATATAAGAAATTAGATAGTCACACGTTGAAGTATATAACCAAGTGTATAGTATCGATTATAAGTGCTATAACTGTTTAATTAGGGGAGGAGAAATTTAGTGCACAATAGATAGGGGGATTGACTTGAGTCATAGAATTGGAATGATTGGAGTTTAGAGACATAGGAGATTGTAGAGATTAGGATATTTAAAGCATAGGTAATGATATGAGTCAACAAATAGAGGTAAAATGAGATATTATTGATATAAAGGGAATCCAGACTTATCAGACAATCATGCCCTTCTTTCCTCAGGCAGTATGGACCTAGATCTTGAGTTTCTGTTACCTGTACAGAGATACTCCTCCACGACTATGCAGAGAAAATATTTCATGATGGTTTGGCCTTCCAAGGGAATGTGATTTTAACATTTCACATGAAGGTCAAGATTCAGCCGTTTTTTTCATGGTAACCCAGCACAGAATGATGTGATGGAAATTAACACCTTAAAATATATGTGTATGTGTGTGTGTGTGTATATATATAAAACACAGCCCCAACTGGACTTTTTAAAACCTCTGCTTCCTGCATCTTATGACTAAGTGTGGTTAATTAAGCCAAGATCACTTTTTCCACTCCACCCATACTTCGTAAAAACCTGTTGTAATTTTTCTTGATTTATTTGCTCTTTTGTATTTTTCTTTTGCAATTTGCTAAAACAATAATGATTTCAAATGAAAAGACTTTCATATCAATAGGTGACCTGATGATTTACTGATCCTTTTAACACTGTGAAAAGAGAAATGCATTACATGCTAGGGGGGAAAGAAAACGAAAAAGGAGGGCTCCTAACAGTGGTGTTCTATATTTATAGCTTTGAGCCTTGGCTCCATAAGAGGTTATGGGGTAAATGATACTCATTTGTAAGTATCAGCCATATTCACCAAGAAAAATGGGAAATTGATTTGTAGAATCCATTAAGATATGGGCATGAATAATAACATATGGGCATGAATAATAACCTGAGAGCTAGCAGGGTGGGACTTTAAAAGGTACCTGAGTTTTAAAATGCATATACTTTGCAGTTTCAAATGTATATGTTCTGAATGGTGAAATGCACGCCCAAATCTGGCCCATGAAATAAAGCATTCAAACCAGAAGCCTTATTTACTTTGGCTTAGTCTTGGCCTTTTTCTTTTATCTATCAATGACTCAATCAATTAGCATTTTTAGAGAGTCTACTATGGGCCCAAGATGGTGATGAAGAATATGGAAGTAGAAAAGAATATATGCATGTTAAAACTAACAAAAAACTTTGGGATTCAGTCCATTTCTTTCAGGGTCAACCCTTCTCTTTCCAATTGCTTCCCCAAACATCTAACTAAATAACTACTTCTTACCTAGGGTTGCCAGATTTAGCAAATACAAATGCAGGACACCTGTATTTACCTGGCAACTCAACCATCCATGTAATCCTCATCATCAACACTTTCCACTGCTTTCTACTCTAGAATAGATTGCTATAAAATATTAGCATACATCCTGATAACTCTTAAGAATAAAGACAACATCTCCTAATTATTATAAACATTATGTGGATTTGGAGTTAAAGTAGGAGCTTATTCAATAATTTTAATGGGAAAGGTCAGGAAAATGGAGAGCACTTACTCTTTTTACCTTCCTTCTTTAAACTAACAAGATCTGTGCTTTAATGCTTAATGAGAGTAAGGAGAGATTGTAGGCAGTGTGCTAGCATAGCCTTTTGGGGAGCATTCAAGCTTCTCCAAACCAAATCCATTCCTTGCCATATACCACCATGTCGCCTACACAGAAGTCAGCGCTTTGAGAGATTAATTGATACCCAATTGTAAAAAAAGTGCTGGCGTCTTTTCCCCTGTTTCCCATTTTTCATGGCAAATAATGTTCTGCCCGGCTCCCTGGCACCCTGGCCCATGTATGGTTACAATCCCAGACTGTGGCAAAAGCAACTGCTATTTGTTACAGAAAATCTCAGAGCTCTTAGAATATTGGTTGTTTGGGGCTATGAGTTAGTCTTAACCCAGATTTTCAGAACTTTGTATTTCTGTAAAGACAAAATCATATTTTTTGGGAATGAGCATATAATTTTTATTATCTCACAACTTCCATCTCTCTCTCTCCCCTGCACCTTTGTTCTCTCCTCCACTCCTGCTTCTGAAAGTGCTGGCTAGCTAGGGCCTGCTTAGAAAGTGAAAATATTCCCTCACGTGGGTATGACCACCAAAGCTGTGGGAAACCTCGGCTGCCAGCCCAATACCAAGGCCAGGGAAGTCTAGAGTTTCGCTGAAGTCTGCAAACCTTTGAGTACATGTAGGCCAAGCCATGATTTCAGATGGAAATCCTGTGATATCTGGTCATTTGTGCCCCAAAAGCATGCAAAGCCCAGAAACATGGTTGATGTTTAGCTTTGCGTTGGACTTGGAGGGGTGTGTAGAGAATGTTCTGGAAGCATAGTGGTGATGGGGAATTTCAGGAGAGTGGGAGACCCCAGCAGTGGCTTACCAAACCATTCTAGCTAAAACAGTATTTGCCATCTGCTTCCTAATAGCATGGCCATTTGTGTTTTAGATTGTTTTTGCCTCCTGGACGGGACCCTCATCTCCTGAAATCAGTATCTTCTTGTCTCTTCAATAGCACAGAATTAGCTTTGGAGAATGACAATTTCCAAGAGAATGTCATGCTGATTTAGCAATACCAAAGTTCTTTGCATAATGTTTCTGGCTACATGAACATGTGGAGACTAATGTACTGGCCAAAGTTATGTTTAGAGAAAAAAAAATAACCCCACTGTGCCTCTAAGTTGCTGAGAATTTAATGGACCACCTCTGCCATCACTCAATAATCAGAGTTGATTTAGTATCCTTTGATAATGATATTAAGACAATTATCTTAAGCACTAATGAATATTTGAATCTGGAGTCCGTATTCTAGAAATGAGTTTAGGCAATTTTCTCAGTTGCTTAATGCTCCACTCAATACTAGGCAACTCCCAATAAGTGATGTCAGGGCTCCAAAGTAAAGACTTTATTTCAAGCTCAGAAACGCCTTTAGGGTTTCTAGGTCAGGATAATCAGAGGGGTAGTTGACAGTGTGAGCACCAATGAGGACCACTGTTTTCTGTTTTACTCATGACTTCTGAGTCAGAACAGTAAGCGAAAGTTTATAACCATTTACTCTTCTTAGGGAGATACCTCCTTCCATGAAGACCAGGATAACAGCCCTGTATACACTATTCCAAGGGAAAATGAAGTTTCCTAAATAAGTAGAACAATTTTTTTTGTTTGTTTCTTTCTTGAAACACAGCTTGTAAATACTTGCAAAACTAGCTTGAATATTTTGAAGGTGAGGTATCTTGATTCCAAATATCCCAAATCATAAGGCTGAAAACCTTCATTATAGACTATTTTGGTTAATTTGGGGCATTGTCCCTGATGATTTCCTATGTTAGAGATTTAAGAAATACAAAGACTAAGGGGATAGGACTGTTATTGTAAGAGATGGTGGTTGTGATGGGATCCCAGGCCGGGGTGTGGTTTTTCAAGTACTACCTCCAGACAGCAGTAAGGTGCCAGGCTGAAACTAGCATTAGGACTGGCACAGTAGTATAAACAAAGCAGACTACTTCAGTGTTTGTGTTTTCAATGACTCTTGGCTACTTTCCTTCTTCTTCTCCTTCCCTTCCTTCTCAACCCACCAGATTCCTGACTTCCCCATCAGAAAGGCCTTCTAATTCTTCCTGATAGAGACAAGAACCTTGTTGGTGGACAGAGACATGAAAAACAATAACAACAACAACACATAACTGGAGAAAGAAAGCAAATGTCTCTTGTGTGACTGCCATGTTACAGATTTTTACCTACTTTACATATGTAAATTCATGCAATCTTCCTAAAAACACGAGAGACAGGCATTCTAGCTGAAACTTAGCAAAGTTAGTTGACTAGCCCAAGTCACATAGTGGCTAAAAAAGCAGGATTGGGTTTGAAATCCAGGTTTGTTTACTAAGCCTATCTACCCTTCTACAGAATTATACCTAAGTGTAATGAAAATGGTATTTCACAAATTCTAACTTAGAGAGATAGATGTACATTTTTCATAAACCCCAATTCATTGCTTCATTATCCCATCTCTTTCGAAAAGAAATAATTTTGGAGTTGCTAGAGAGACAAGATGCAAAGGACTTTGATACTGTCTTTGTGTCCTGAAAATAAACTCTCCTTGCAGGGTGGGGGAAGGGAAGGGTGAAAGTTCATATTAATGATAAGCCATACACTTTCCTATACTAAGGACGATAATGATGATAATCATAAAGACCAATAGTGCAGTGATCACTATATGTCAGTCATTATGCTATATTCTCTACATGCATTGTCTCATTTAATCCTTACAACAACTCTATGGGGTATCTACTATTAATTAATTAAAAGAGATCAATTAATTTATCCATGGGCACAGCGGCATGGATTTTGAGTCTGTGTTTTCACCCTTCACCACTATGTGCTAGATTATGCTCTTTACATTTGAATAATGCTAATAAAATACTGCATAATTTATCAATGGCATGTGCCTTTAGAGAGATCTCTATGAATACTTGATAATTTCTGTATATTGTGGTACTACAATCACAATTGGCAAAGGCAATCATATGCCTTGGCGTTAAGGGATGCTAGGTCTTACGTAAGAAAATGTGGGTTAAAGGAAAATCAGCTGTTGGAATTAGAATGAATTGACTCATCTTAGCCTATCTTTTTGGCTGCCCTTTTATTAAATTTTATATATAGTGAGGGCAGGCTGAGTACAGCCATGTGTTGTTTAATGATGGAGTTACATTCTGAGAAATGCATTGTTAGGTGATGCCGTCATTGTGGGAACATCACAGAGTGTTACACAAACCTAGATGGTATAGCCAACTACACATCTAGGCTATATGGTACTAATCTTATGGGACTACTGTTGTACATGCGGTCCGTCATTGACTGAAATGTTGTTATGTGACACTTGACTGTGGTTTTTTTGTTTGTTTTTTGCTTTTTAATTTTTGAATAAAGATGTTTCCATTTAATAGTGATACAGAGAGGAGGACATTGGGAGGGAAATAGGGATGTATAATTGGGAAAGCAGGGATGAGTAAATTCAATGGTTGGTGAAATGTTTGCTGGCAGAGGATGAATTCTCTTAATTCTCCAAGGATGAATTCAGAAAACATAAACCAATACATTCAAAGTATAGAATTTCAAACTAAGAAGTAGAAGACACAAGAGAATGGAATTTCTGGAGCATCTGCTATATTATGCTTACTTTAAATATGTGCTTTGCCATCTTGTCAATACTTTTACCAGGCTGATATTCTTTTACTCCTTTTATAGTCACAAATATTGAGGGTCAAGTCTAAATAACTTGCCTAATGTCACATTACTAGTAAGTGAGATATCTCAGACTCAAAAGCATGATCTTTCCAGCTATAAAACCCTTGATCTATTTAGTACTGTATGTTGCCAGTCATGTTTCAGCAAACATTTTAAAATGTGTCTTATATGTAAGAGGTCGTGTGTAAAATGCAGATTTTCGAAGGAAATTGCCTATTGTCAGAAAAAATTTAAAATAAGATTGTCAGTCTGTTTGGGAGATTTGACTGCTCATTTGTTGAGGGCAGGGGGTTATAAAAAAATGGCTTCTGGAGAGAACTTTTAAATCTCTAGGGCTTTGGTTCTGATTAGGACTCTAGTGCTGAGACTGGAAAAAATAGTGGCTTAAATCACAGAAGTTTCTTTTTCTCTCAAAAGAAAGTAGTCTGGAGGTAGGCAGTCTAGAGAAGACATTGTATAATCAAGTCATCAGAGACCCAAGTTCCTCTCCTTTTATCTCTCTGCTCCCCCATTCTTAAAGCATGAGGCTTCCATCCTTAAGTTCATCTCACTCTCCAAGATGACTACTGGAGTTCAAGCCATTGGGTCTTCACTCAAGGCAGGAAATAGAAGGAAGTTTGAGAAGAGTGAAAGGGAGAATGCCAACTATCTGCCCCCCTCTTAGAGGACTTTCTCAAAAGTCTCACACACAAACTTCAAATTACATATTATTGACCACCCTTAGCAACAAGGGATTTTGCAAATAAAATCTTTTGGCTGGGCACATGGCCACGCAGATTAATTTTGGGATTCCATTACTAAGAAAGAATGGGATAATGGATATTGGAAAAGCTACTTGAAGTATTAGTCACAATTAGCTAATCAGGTACTTACTCCCAGTGGCAGAACTTTCAATACAAATTCATTAAAATAACATCCTCATTACTATGTGTGGTTTGGGATTATTAACAAATAATTGGATCAGCTACCCACTCAAGGGAGAAGCCATGAAACAGTAGGATTTGAAGAGTGTGTGTTTGAAACCATGCAGTCTGAGGACTGTCACTGTGGATTGAGAAAAGTAGGAATGACTCACAAATGTTAATAGAGCTTAGTCATTGCCCTTCTGGATCTGTGTAAACCATGTACGAATCAACCAGGAGAAAGACAGCTATGTGGAGCTGCATTCCCCATTGGCCCCAAACCAGATACAGAGTCCCCACCCAGGCATCCTCCTAGCTCATTTCTAAGTATTGCATTTAAAAATATTTATTTTATTATGAGCAAATAATCATGTGATGATAGGACTAGAAGGAACCCAGGGTAATTTTCTAGTGGAAGCAGGACTACATCTACACTTTCCCCAGGTAGCTTTTCAAAGTAGGTCAATCATCCTCCAAAGTCCAAGTGTTTGGACTTATTAAATGATTTAAGAGTTTTATCCACCTACCCTTGAGTTAGTTTTAACAACCCCACAGATTTTTCTGTCTTTCTCGTCCCCGACTCCTACTTCCTTCCAAGGTTTGTGACAGTCTAGCTAGAGGCAGAGGCGTGGCTTGAATTTCCATCATGCAGCCTCCCCTCCAATCAGCCATGTCATGGTGGAATTTTTATTGGTCATAAATTTTTTTACTGGCTAGATTAATGTGATTGAAAGCATCACACCCAGTAAATACCGTCTGCTATTTGCTTTAGCAATACCTGTGGAAAAGGGCAACTTGGGACCCAGGCACCGTGGAGCTGGTGAAACCATTGGCTGTGCAAAACTCGTTGGGGGCCCCTTTGACTGATGACCAGAAGTTGCTCTTAGAGGGAGGTCCGCCCAGCAAGAGGCTCCATTGGTGCATGCCACTGCCATGTGTAGCCATGATTCACTTCACTGACTATCAAAGCTTTCTACAACTTTGCTTGCTGACTTTTGACCAGAGGTTCCCTTTCAACACGAGGAAAATCTGCCTAGAGAGAGCAAGAGAGAAAGCACATTACGGGGAAATAAATGGCAGCCGTGTTTCTGGAGGTCTCGGTTTTATTGCCTGAGGAGCTTCGGCATGAGCCTGCCCTGTGGTGTTGCCCAGTGGATGTGTATTGTGGCATTTTATGGAGCATGGTTTATATCAGCATGGATTATTATAACAACAACAAGGGGGATATTCAATAAAACCTTGTTTGATGGCAAAGGCTCCCATACAAAACACCTCTCACAGGCCAAAGAAATGAGTGGAGTGTTTATAAAAGCACTACCCTCGGAAATCTGCTTTCACAGAAAACCGCTTTCTGAAACAGGTTTTGAAAGAAGGTGTGGGATCTGGGAGCCTATGGTCCCCATCTGTTTTCTCCCCTCTGACCCTTGGTTGTTTGACTACATGGTCATGACCCTATATTGAGTGGGGTAGATGGTCTGTAAAGATGTTCATGCAGCTTCTCACTCATGCCTCCCAGCAGCGCCTGAAGCCCTCCTGCTCCTTCCTTCCTGGAAGAAATGCCAGAATTTCACTTCAAAAAAAAAAAATTAGAAAAGAGAAACACAAACAGTGAATGTGCCAGATTGCTAAGGGGATCAAGGATTGAAATACGGCCTCAAAAGTCTCATGTACATAGAGAAACCCCAAAACTTTCCCTAAACCCAACCTGGAACATTTATCTGCCTGAACTTCTTTAGTCTCAGGCCAGTTTTTAACCATTAGATGACTTACAATTATAATGCTGGCAATGACTAGGTTAGATGGTAGCTGGAGGGAGTTCTCTTTTTAAATTCGGTTCCTTGGGTAGGTGGTGTTGGCAATGCTCTCATGTCCCTTTGGTGCCAACTCCAAAGAACTAGAGTGCCTTTCCTGGGCTGGAGTGCTATGTATCAGGGTTTGGATGTGCAATTTGGGCAGAGACAGAGAACCTGATGGAGAATGATGTGGAAAGACTAAACAAAGTAATGAAGAAAGGTTAAAGGGAGGAAAGAAAAAGACAGAAGTCATGAAAGATATAAGAAAAAGGAAGAGAACGTGATTTACAAATAGAACGATTGAGGGAAGGAAGAAAATGATTAGGAGAAAAATAAGGAGCAAGTTGCTGGAAAATATATCTAAAAATTGAA
The DNA here is from genome assembly GCF_057802395.1 of Ceratotherium simum simum. Taxonomy (NCBI): domain Eukaryota; kingdom Metazoa; phylum Chordata; class Mammalia; order Perissodactyla; family Rhinocerotidae; genus Ceratotherium; species Ceratotherium simum. Next base: position 52,737,548 of record NC_141915.1, on the reverse strand, counting down.
AATATCTTTTACTTGAAATCACAAAGTTGATTTCATAAGGGCTCCTGATAGTTTTGAAATATCTGGCTCACATTTTCCCCCACACCTTCTGCTTCTGCTGTCATGGACCAAGCCCCCCCCGAGCACCAGAGATAATGTGAGGGCTCAGCTTGTGTCTGTGAACGGGAAGTGCTACACAACAGTAATGTGAACTTCTAGTGTATTGATAGAGGGGGAAAGGGCCTTGATGAATCACAGAAACAGCCTTTTAGACGAAACGCCGTCCAGTTCACTACCAGCCAGTGGCTCTAATCTCAGCCGAATGTGCAGTGTTTATTTTTTCAAGAATGGGGCCTTCTATGACTCACGGTACTCGATGCTACTTACTAATGGACCCTTGTACAAGTCAAGAATGTGACACACAGCGAGACACGCAGCTTAACAATCACAAACAACAGCACAGTTAATGGGGGGTGAAGCTTCAGTGACATGTGTCACACCAAAGAGCCGACTCCTCATGTTCCCTGAGGCCACAGATGAAGGGTCTCTGGATTGTGTAATGATGATAAAATATTGCCATCTGTTGGCATCCTGTGTAAGCAGGCTCTGACATATATAACATCGATGTTTTTCCAGACTGCCTCTCACATTTCTCCAGGGAGAGGATGTGTGAAAAGCATTGGGAAAAGAGCAAAACATGGCAACCTGACCTTATAGGAAGAGAAAAATAACAACATTCTAAAAGTTCAGACCTGGAGAAGAACAGACTGCAGCATGTTGGTCCAATCTCTTACCTCCAGGCGTGGCAGCAGCTAAACCCACCGCTGGTCGCTGACACTCAGCTAGATGGATCTTAGGATCTTGCTTCAGATATGTTGTCAGATGATCCTGGGGAACATGCATTCCTCCTCACAATGGGTTCAAAGAGTTTTTAATCCAGGAGGACTTTTATTTATTGCCAGAGAGTTAAAAGAAAGGATGTTGAGCTGTAAAAATCACACATATTATGGGCAAAATGGTAAATTACAATAATCTAAAATATCCCCTACTATAATCATCCATAAATTCTGGATAAATCTGACAAAATTGCTTTGAATTTTCTTTTTTTGGCTGAGCTTGCAAAATATAGAAGAAAATGGTCTAGTCGCACAAACAAAGTGGAGACTGAAAACCAGTGTAATAATCATGTGATGCTTCAGAAGCCTAGAGAGGTGTTTGTCAGACGCAATAACCTAGAACGTGGGTTATTATGTCCATTCGGGGAGTACAATGCAGTGAATTAGAGCTGTGGTCTCTACATAAAGCTGGGGATCCTTGAAGGGCAGCAACTTCAGAAGGTGAGAAAAAAAATAAAACTTGCAATACAAGGACCCTTGTCTATATTTGCCAGGGCTCTGGTGAAACAAACAACAAACAACAAAAAAACCTCCTCTGACAAAACCATACCAGAAATCCTAAGAATTTCACAGGTTTGAAGTTTAAATTTATACTATTTTCGTAGTTTGGGAAACCCCAAAGCAAAAAAATTTATGGAAAAACTGTTATGAAGGTCAGTGGCCACTGTGGTATGTTTTAGCATTGAACCCAAATTGTTCTAGAATGGTTTTCCTACATATCAGTCCATAAGGAAATCCCACAAAAAAAGAGATAGAGACAGAAATATGAGTCTCGCTAAAGAACTCTGTCATATTAACACAAGAAAGAAAGAAAACCTCCATCATAAGCAATGTTCAAAGAAGTCATGGCTCAGAATTTTCTAAAATTGATAGATATGTGCTCCTCAGATTCAAAAACCATAAGTTCAAAAATATAGCCAAAAGTTAATCTACGTTTAGGCACATCGTAGTGAATAAGGAACACCAAAGACAAATGTAAGTCTTCAATGCAGAGTAAAAAGAAAATCATCTATATATGAACAACAATTAAAAGCTACACAGCACATGGACAGAATGCAAAAATGAAGATTCATTTACTCTTTCCAGATTTCAGCTGCCTCTTACAGAGGCAACACATTAGATTGCTTTCCATTTGTTTATAACAAATATAAAATCTTACTATATAAAAAAATATATATATTTAATAATGTATATAAAACCTTAATAATAACTTGATTCTCTAAATTCTATTCATTTTGTTTCATTCCATATCCAGTCAGTGAGCTATAATGGTTCTCACTATTTCAAATCTGGTTCACTACAAAAAGATAAATACAGATGTGTAAAACCTCATTTGTATAACATTGAAACAATTTATATAATAACAGTTTGTATAAATAACAATTCATAGACATAAAGCATGGTTTTGTAACAAGACATATAAATTGAAATAACTTTTCTCTCTTTTTCTTTCTGTAAATCTTGTTTTTCTTAGCATCTTATTAACCCAGCCATTCACTTCCTAGCAAAATCAGTTTACCAAGATTTGCATACTTACATCCTTAGGTCTGTAGACTAAAGATCTAGCCATTCCCGTCACCACTGAAAAACCACTAAAAAGCATTCATGGGCTTCATGTACATTGTCTCCATAGCTGTATTTTCCCTCACATGAAACTGTATCACTAAGCTTGGCTTCCCTTGTTGAATACTATCTCATTTATTCTCACTTCTTTAATACTCTGCACTTTCTTATAGCCCAGATTGAAGACAGATTTCATTGTAAGTGCATTCGATTTTGGTGAAAAGGTAGCCTCAGAGAAATGGCAGTGTTCCTACCAGAGCCAGCTAATTTGGTGGTTGAGTCCTGATCCAGGTTCTAACTTGATTTTTCCCTTAAAGTTTTCCTTTTCCGTGAAATAATTGTCCCAGACTTCCTCTCTCTCTTCTCAAATAACAGAGTTAAATGTGAATTTTACAAACTTTGTATATTCCAGATCATTTACTGTAGGTGGTTTGAGCACAGCACTAATAAGTGTTTAATTATAAGTTTTATTCCTGCATGGTTAGTTCAGTGTGCTCTGCTTCATGGCTAAATATTGTTTCTCAAAACCATCCAGTAAAAAGTGGTGAGAATATCAAAGAAAATGGGGCAGTTGGACTATGTATCTGAAGTTCAGAGATGTCTTTATGTAGTTGACACCTCCCAATTTTCTATCTGGACAGCTGAATGCTATGAAAGCCCATCTGATTATTTTATGGCCACAGTTCTAAATCTCCATTTTTCAAAAAACAAAAAGTTAAGATGACATCGCCGTGCTGCATTAAACTAAGATTTTTCACATGTGTGCTTTGATACACAGTGACTGCTTTGTAATGTCTGAGCACAAATCTTTCAGCAAAATTAGAAGAATATTGGAAATTATAAGCTGTAAACATCATTTGGCCATTTTGGCCTGTGTTACAGCTCAGAGCGGTAAGGCTATTTGGTTTCATTTCTGAAATGTACTTAGATTTTAGTTGAATGAATTGCTGTGTTTTCAGAACGGCATCTACACAACCCATTGTGCCCCCTATGTATATCAATTCATCACTGGCACACCTAGGGTCTATAACATTGAGTGGATTTTACAAAAAAAAGTTAAGTGTGATAGTGTGCCAACAACGTTATAATCAAGGCCCATGGTTGGTATCACCTTCCTAAATGGAGGCTGCACTCAGAATGTTTGTTCTGCCACAATTAATCACATGATTTTCAAATGTCAACATAATTTTCATGGTCTGCTAAAAAGTAGTATTTGTAATAGAGAAAAATAATAGAGTTACCATTAAAAATTGATCTGTCACTGTTCATTTCAAAATCGTTGGTTCTGCCTGAACAAACTGTATGGAATTTTAAAAGTTTCCATCCAGTGTATCCCCACATGCCTGCTTGGAAAGTTTACCTGGCTCTCTGCATTCCGCCCAAGCTCCTCAATTATGCTGAGCTATACTTGAGTGGAAATATGATGAAGGGAATAAAGTAATTTATTCTTTCTGAAAGTCGTATCTCAATGTCCAGGTGCCATATACATAGTAGGCTTTCTAACAATATCTGCCATTTGGTGATATTTGAAGTATCAAATGTCAAATTTGAGTGACTCTCCATGAAAAAAACAGAATTTTATAAATTCTGTGGTGTTTCTAAACTTTTCCAGAAATACGAATTTCTGATAGAGAGACAATTGTTGCTTTTTTAAAGAATACTTTATAAAAGAGGGTACCATGAACCCACCATGTGTTCAAGTATCTTCACTGTAAGCTTTGAGCCAACTATTCATTTTATGAGAATAAAGGCACCCATACTTAGAAAATTCCTCAAGAAACCACTTGCTTTCTTAGTTAAAATGTAAACAACCCAGAGGCTAAGCTGTTATTTGTCACAGTAACTTCGAGTCATAGATACTGCTTTGTCTGTGAGGCTCCTTTAACAAGAAAACAATAATGTGTGATTATTATGATCATATTTCTCTCATATGACTTTTGGATTTCTACATTCCTAAATAATTAATATTAGCATGTACACAGGGCCAAAACACAAGGTCTATACAGTCAACTTTGCTTTAAATTAGAAAGTGACAGAACAAAGACATAGAAAAGAATAAGACTAAATCTGCAACTGTTTTTTTTTGTATTTCAGTTATTAGATATCACATAGAGTTAATGAATGTATCAGCACAATTTGTGCATTAGTACCCCTTTTTACTTTAATATGTTATTTGTAGTGTATTACTTTAATACATATATTTGTAAACGTAAATGATAATATGGAAAAATATAAGAAAAGCCACATATAGAGGTATTGACAGTCATTTTTATTCACAGACAAATTGAGTTACCATCAGGAGAACATGTGTTTCAGTTGTTACAACTCAGGACCTGTGATAAAGATGTGAATTCCATCCACTCACTCTCTTCTCTTAGTCGATCCCCTCTCCTTGCTGAAATGGTCTGAATCTGGGGATTAAATCTATAGCACATTTGCTGACAACACATATCCGGCCCGTGTAGAAAAGAAACCTGTGTCCATTCAGACATAACAATCATTTTCTCTCCAATGGATTAGCCCAACCCCAGCCAATAATGATAAAAATCTCTTCAAAATGAAGTTCCTACAAAATTTGTCACGGATTGCAATTGACACATTACTTATAAGTTAAAAATAACTAACCACCAAATTTCAGATTTTATGGGCTGGTAATAAAATTCTACAAAATTATTTCTCTCAAGATCTATTTTAAATGTTGGCTTCTCTTAGATCAGCTTAATTCCCTTTAATATGATGGTCTACAGTTGCTTTTGCTTTTGCCAGAGCAAGGCAGATCCTCTCAGAGGCACCCTTGCTGGATGATGAGTGGCCAGGCATTTTGTTTCTTTCTGCAGTTCACGTTTTCCAAAATAGTAAAGTGAATGAAATTATGAATCAGAAATCCTGGATATCATGTTTGATAAATAAATGCTAAATAAGGGTTAAAAATATTTCAACCATGAGTGTAATATCTATGGATGAGAGTGGACCCGTGGTTTCCAAATATGAATCCAAATTGTTTCATGCTGAGTGCTTCAGACTTTCAAAGATTTTATTAAATTATTTGACGATGGGGAAAATATTTATTGGTTCCAAAATACTAAAATTATAAAGTCAAAATTACTAATAATTTCAAAAGCAAATTATATAAATCCTTTAGTTATAGTAACATAGTGGAATGTTGGTCATTTTATTTTGTTTTATACTATGTGGGTTATAATCTCAAAAATCTAAGTGCCTAAGACCTAGGAAGAACTTAAAACTACTCTGATAGAAATCACCTGGAAGAGTTTAAAATACAGATTCCTGGGCCCCACCCCAAACCCAAAGATTCAGACCCACCAGAAGGTGAACCAAAAATCTGTGTTTTAAAGGCTCCCCCCAAAAATTGTGATGATTAGCTCTGTGTAAACGGTATAGTATGGATCAAATTCGATTCTTTGCCAGACTCTGTGCTAAAAACAAACTCTTATACTCTTATCTCACATACTAAAAACTGTCTTCAAAATGGTATTGATTGGCAATATTTGTCTAAATTACAAATTTATGTGCTTCTCTGACTCAGAAATATCACTTATGAGAATTTATCTTATATATTCACCTGAATATATGCATATTTTCATTACAAATAACTGGAAACTCCCCAAGGATACATCTACTGGGAACTGGCTAAGGAAACAATTGCATCTCACATACTCTTGAGCTATAAGAAGAAATCAAGAAATACTCTATGTCCCAATTTGGAAAAATATCTAGGATATATTGTTAAGTGAGAAACAGAAAGGTGCAGCACAGAATATATTGTGTTACTATTTGTGTAAAAATGGAGGAAATAAAAACTTCTATCTTTCTGCTCTGTGTTTCTCTAACTATTTTAGATACCTCATATAAGTGGAATCATGCAGTATTTGTCCTGTGACTGGCTTATTTCACTTAGCATAACGTCCTCAAGGTTTATCCATGTTGTTGTATATTGCAAGATTTCCTTCTTTTTTAAGGCTAAATAATATTCCATTATATATATATATATATATGTGTGTGTGTGTAATATATATCTCACATTTTCTTTATCCATTCATCTGTTGATGAACATTTAGGTTGTTTAAACATCTTGGCTGTTGCAAACAGTGCTGCAGTGAACACGGGAGTGCTAATATATCTTTGAGATCCTGATTTCAGTTCTTTTGTATAAATACCCAGAAGCAGGATTGCTGAATTATATGGTAGCTTTATTTTTAGTTTTTTTGAGGAAGCTGCATACTATTTTCCATAGTGGCTGCACCATTTTGCATTTCCACCAAGAGAGTTCAAGGGTTCCAATTTCCCCACATCCTGGCCAACACTTTTTGTCTTTAGTTTTTTTGATAATAGCCATCTTTTTGTTTTTTGCTGAGGAAGATTCACCCTGAGCTAACATCCATTGCCAATCTTCCTCTCCTCTTTTTGCTTGAGGAAGATTTGCCCTGAGCTAACATCCATGCCAATCTTCCTCTATTTTGTATCTGGGTTGCTACCACAGCACGGCTGCTGACAAGTGGTGTAGGTCCACACCTGGGAACCAAACCCAGGCCACCAAAGCGGAGCATGCCGAACTGATAATAGCCATCTTAAGAGATGTGAAGTGATAGGGATGGGGAGAGGGGAAAACGAGGAGTTGCCAATCAATGGATATAAAGTTTCAGTTATGTAAGATGAATAAGTTCTAGAGCTCTGCTGCACAATATTGTATTGTACACTTGCAAGCTGTTAGGAGGGTAGATTTCATGTTAAATGTTCTTACCACAATAAAATAAAAAGTAAAAAAAACCTTATATTTTTGTATTTGGTTCTACTTGTCTAAGAGGAAGTAGGAAGGTACATGAGAACCTAATAAATATGGTTTCCTATGGGTTGAGGAGGTTGAGGAATGTGGATGGGGCAGGCATGAGACATTTTATGTACATATTTTTAAAATTATTTTAAGACATATAAAATGTACCTATAACATGATGTTTTTAAATAATTTAAAAATGCAAAATAAAATAATTTACGTTTTATCTTATTTTAGAAATGAAATGTTTTATAATTTCTAAATAATGAAAATTTGTAAGCCCAATTTTTCTTGACAATACAGCTATATAACAAAAAGTGATAATGCTTTTAAGAGATCCTTCAAAAAAGGCATCAAATAAATCCCAACGTTTAGGAGATGTCAAGCCAGGAGATGTAACAGTCTACCATCAGTGTTGGTTTGAAAGCTAAATGCTTTTCAAATTCCCTGGAATGGCCTTTTCTCTTCACCACAGTACACTCTTGGATACTTCCTTTCCAGAAAGCTCTCATCTCAAGTCCAACAGTCCTGAGGCAGAATATGGCAGCCTCTGACCAATTACAGTATGTTTTTAATGCAAAAATGAAGAAAAGGGTAAATCCATTTGAAATTCAAAATTGTAGGGAAATTCTGGAGGTGGGTGGATAACAGTTACCAACTTGGACACAGAACCAGAGCATCTGGGAGGACACACCCAGATTGTCTTTCCTTAGTCCTCTCATGTTTGAGGCTTATCAGAAGTGTATGTGTGTGCCTGTGTGCATGTGTGTGTAATAGTAATCAGGAAAACTGGATAATAGCTGGAGTTAGAGCTTTTCTTTCACGGAATTTTGATACAAGAGATATAGTACAGACTCTCATAGTAAATTACTTCTTAAATATGACTTCACTCTTACCTAACAAGCCAAAAGAATATTTCTGACTGTTAGATGTATGGGGATTTCCAGTTATCCACTGGACCTTCTCACACAGCACCATGCTGTAGCTTGTAGAAGGAGAAGGCAAGTATCCTAAGGCTCCCACCTACACTCACGTTCTCAAAATACCACCTGCACCTCCAATGAGTATGGCTCTCTTGCTGCAGGCTTTGGATTCTTTTCCCAAAATAAAAGACACCCAACCCTGCATGGAATTTTTAGTCATTTCATTCCTAAGGGGATGATTCATGAGTATAGAATTAGGTAAACATATAGAAAAAAACTGCTGCCAATATACGAATTTTCATATGTGTCATTTTGATAACCAAACTGCTGCTGAACCACTTTTGAATGGCAATTTTACACTCTCCTTCTCATTCCCTCTTGAACTTGTAGCAGCTTTGAACTTCACGAGTATATTTTGCGAGTTAGTGGAGTAATAGCTGAAACCTGCAAGCAAGTTGTGGGTAAATGTGTGACATTCTCTCCTGGGCCCTGCAACCGGATTTCAATCCATGTGGCAAAAGGAAATGATTTTGCACAGCAGTCCTCTCAATTGAAAATCTAAAGCAATGATTTGTCCTTCGTGGCCTCTGAAAGATCTCACTCATAACCTCTCTGAGGTTCTGTTTCCTCATCTTGAAGTCCTTTCTTACCTAAGTGCATGGAGTTTAGATGTTCACATCATGGCATCAAACATGAAAGCAATTTCTATCTAATTATTTTACCCACGTATAATATATGTATTATGCCATATGATATTGCTCATTTTAATAATAATGATGATAATCAGCCTCAAAGAATTTTCAACCTAGAAGGACCTTTAATGTATTTAGTCCAAATTTATTTTTTCACAGAAGAAGAAACTGACGTCCAAGAGATGGTGGGAATTGCCTGGGTCAGTCATCTAGTTAATGCCAAACAGTAGTGTCTAGATCACAGCCTACTAACTCCCAGCCTGAGTCCTTAGTGCCATATCATGTTACCTCACCATCATCATGGAGAAACACTCTTAATTCCAGATTTTTAAAAGATGTGTATGTGTTTGCAAAGATACTTAAAAAGAAAAATTTCTATTCAATCTCTCAATGATCTTTTCTTCTTTGAAGTTTTATGTTTTATTAATTTTCTTACAATAAGCAATAATTATTTTATAAGCACTTACTAACAAAAATAACGTTAAACATATGTTGGTATTACATCACCCTGTAGCTGTCTGGAAATTTCTTGAAAACAGAAAACACAAATTAAGAATGAAGAGGTAAAAGGACGATTATGCTGGAATCCTAGGCCAAGGAAATTAAGGGCTTTTTTACTTTGTTTCTGTTTTATGCTATTCCTTCTAGTGCATTCTGCGCCTTCTAATTACTGGCTCTTGATACTTTAAAAACCAAGTCGTACATTCTCCTGGGTAATACTCCCAGAGAAAATTAGGAGCTAGAGAAAAATTTTGCCCCATTGCTGTTCAGCCCAGCCCATTCCTAGTTGGGCATATGGCAGGCATTAAAAACTTGTTGAAATGTGCTCCTTTTGTTAGCATGGTCTAAATCAGAAGTCCAACCACTAACCTCAGATATGTCCATTTTTATGGCGTTATATACAGAAGATGGATCTGACAATTATTTTCCGTATGTCTTATTTTAAAGTAGAGATATTAAAAGACATAAATAGGAAATTTATTTACTTTTATTTTTGAGAGGGAAAGTGATTTAAAAAACTATTTAAATCCCAAACGTATCAAGGCAGATTTTAGGGAGCTGGATTCCCTTGGTGAATCAGCATGCATCTGAATAATGGAGTATCCATAATCTAATCAGATGGATAACCATTTGGTCCTCGTCAAAGATAATTGCAGATCTTCATCCTTTTTGACCAAAGACCTAGGTTTATATGTGAAGATGAAAGAGTGCAGCCTCTATATTTAATAAGTGCTCAACAACGTTCCACACCACCAAACGACTGAAGAATTTGCTTTTCTCCTTTGTCTGTGTCTTTCCATGACTGGAAAGGGAAGCAATGGAGAAACAGAGAGAGGCGGAGCTCTGAGGGGGTCAGCATGTTCCAGTTCCAGTAGCCACTCTGTTGTTAGTTAATTGGATGATTTTCGGAACAATTTAACTCTCAGCATATATTTATTGAATGAACAGCAATTCTCTGGATTTCAGCTTCTTTAGCTGTAGAAGAAGGGAACAAACAAGTGAGGTTCAGCTCTGTGTACGGGAGTGGGGGATGTCTTGGAGGTAACTAGGACTGGGAGAAGTGAAAATTTTTGAGGAGTTCATGGGAGGGACACTGCTGACTTCTACTGATATTAGAGCATCTAAACTCACTGAGTGTAAATATTGGACTTCTAAATAGGAGTTTTTGAACTAAGAGTTTGGCTGACAAATTGAAGAATTCGGAGACTGTCGCACTCTGTGAATTTTAAGGTTTCTCCCAACTCTGAGATTCTATGGTTCTGGTTATTATGATGGCAATTAAATTTAACAAATTTAACATTTATGTTGTATACATAAATGTTCTTATTTAACTTTATAATTTGAAATATATTCTGTAGGCTACTGTGATGATTTTTAACTTCTCCAAAGAGGAATTATACTCATCTTCTCATTTTAACTTTTAACATCTCCAGTTCGTAGATTAGTCTGACAACACAAAGAGAATGGCATTTGGTTGCCCAAGATCACATGGTGAGTTGGATTAGTGCCAGCATTAGGATCTAACTTTTCCAATTTCTGATCATGTTTTGATTCCACTAACTTAATTGGAAATTAAAGAATGAGCATGAGTCCCATCTGTCGTTGCTTAAGGGTTGAAGAATTTTTATAACACAGAATTCTCTGCAACCAATGCAGGAAGCCTCACTACATGTTATTAACAGTTGCTCCCCATGCATGCCACTTTGCTCCAAGGCCAATTATAAAGCTTTCTGGCTTAACAATGTAAAAATAGCCAAATAATTCAAGATTAGACTTTATTTGTAAATATTTGATTATAAGAATGAGAATTCAATAAAACTTGGCTACCTAGGACCAAAGTAACTATTACATGTTGTCAGATCTCTCAAGGATTTATCAGTGAAGTTACGTGATACATCAGTAGTTGGCTGCTTGGTTAAACTCTTTTCAACAAATTTTTCATAAATTGAGTCATGCTCGTACAGTGACATATTTAATCTGACTTCAAAGACCACAATAATGGAATGGGATGTGAAGTTAGGGTAAGTTGAAAGTATCAAAGAAGTACTTACCTAGCTCTGTCCCTAACTATTCCTTCTAATGCTTTTAGGAAATCCTCAGTGAGCATCTCAGGTGTGCTAGCCATGAATTGTCCCCACTACTTATCATTGTGTTCTTCTACTGTGCTATTTCTCTCTGTAGCTTCTTCAGTGATGTGCCCTGTTACTTCCCACCCTAATATCCAGTAATTCCGCTACCTAATGCTACCTGAAAAATATATCTTCTTCTGCTTCTCTAGTTCAGATGTTGTTAGTATAGCTAGGTGCTTTAGCTACCAAGAGTATTTTGCAATCTAAAAAGGGGCAGCTCATTTAACCATCAATTAATCTCCATTTTACATGAAAGCCACAATGCAATGATGTTCTGACTTCTCAATATCTTTCAGAGATTTTATAAAACTCTCTTATAAAACTATTTTAATTTTTTACTACCACTTTATTGGAAATTACTCTTACCAGATATGAATTTATGGAGGCAAGATCATCTGTAAAATTGCTCCTTCCCTTTGACTCTAAAATTGACCTTAAAGTAAATTTAGTGGATCTCAACTCTCTTTTGCCTTTTTTTTTTAAGGTTCTTCAGTCTCTCTTGAGATTAAGCCTGTTCCAGCTGCCCCGCAGAAGTGGCCAAAGCACAAGGCAAATGCCCCATTTAGCTTCTCAAGCTGGGACTCCCCACTACATATAGAGTCTGCACCTAGTTTTACAAGATTTCCACTGTAAGTTTCCACATAACCCCACAAAATATTTTGTCCCCATCTGTAAAAACTCCAAGTTGTTTATAGAGGCAGGATAATCTGCAGAGTTGCTCATATTTAGAACTACTGAAAGAATGGCTGTAGCAGTAGTACATGGTTGATGTTCCCCAAGGAAAGAACTTAAGATACAGCTCTTGCCCAGTTTAATCTTGGTGCCAACGTACCCAGAGACTGTGTCTTTGAAATATCCCTGCCCAAGTAGTTAAAATAAATTAAGAGGTCTGCCTATTCCAGGAATGGTCCCTAAAATGACGGTTTTTTTCTTCATGTCTAGTGATTATTTTTTCAAAAAGGTGCTTTTAAAAACCACCTTTTTGCTAACGAAATGCATAATCTGTCCAAAAACAAGGCTGTGGCTTAGCAGGTTGTTCTACTCGACTTTCCAACTGAAAGTAAACAGGATGCTTTGCTTAATTTTCCCTATTTTTCTTCATTTACAGTCATGCCATACTGTCTCCTCCCTCATAGCCCAAGGCAAATTCAGACGGAGCCACGTCGATGTGGTAACCCCAAGAAAAAACACATTTCTCCTCTTTGAGTTTAGCACAAGATCCAAAAAGAGAAAGAGTTAAAACAAAGAAGCATACTTGCGTATGTTAGACTTTTGCCTGTGAGATAATATAGTGGTGACACTGAGAACAGATTCTAGGAAAACATCTAAGCAGAGAACATAGGTTCTAAACATTCCAATGTGAAAAGTCCAGAATAAAGTGCAGGTGAAGTTTGACAGCCGTTTGAATATTGGTGGTCAGTGTCCATAAGAAAGAACGAGCAGCACAATCATGAAATCAATTTCTGTTGTCACAAAAATTAAGTAATTTATGACTTGATTATGAGCATTAGTGTAGGAACACCTTTACTGTGCCTGATTCTTGGATATCATGTGCTGGTGGAAATGCATATTGATGAGATACCAGTGCTTTGCTAAAGCAAAATCTACGATCATTGTCTCATTTTTAACATCTTACAAATAAGGGTATCAGAGAAGCATAATTCAGTGGCCCTCCTTAATTAGCTACTCCCTGAGTCAAATATTTTTATATAAGCTTTTCATATATACATAAAATTCACTGCTGAAGAACAATTATAATGTACTGTTTCTTAAACAGTGTGGTGGGAGAATGGTTCACTGTTGTATTGATTTTTTTTCTACCCTAAAAATATTTTATAACTATTGTTTGTTATTTCCTCTACCTAATATTTAATATAAATCACAAAACAAACCAATGTTTGTTGTATTAACGTATTAATGTCAATACATACAACTGTCTCTATTTCTCAAATTGTGGTTGCTTTGTTCTTTCATTATACTCCCAGCTTTGACTGATATCATGCAACTGATTATCCGTGGGCAGGAATTAAACCATCGATGTGGATGTCATCTTAGAGTTGTAGAGTATGGTGCTGACCACTGTTTGGATATGACTAATATGATGACTATCAATCTTAAACTTGCCTGCTTATTTCACTTCCAATGAATGTCTACAAGCTTGTCTATAATATCTCAAAAGAAAAAATGATTTTTGAATGGAGCTGCTCACAAAAACCAAAAGGATTTAAAAGCTTTAAATCTCTGTCTTAAGCTAAGCCTCTTCTTTGTATGCTTGGAAAAAATATTCAGTGAAAAATAATAGAGAAGTTGCATAGACGGTTGTGATGTGGACAAATCCAGCCATATCCAAATGAATTTCTGGAGAACGTATACAACGGCCACGTTTCAGATGTCACTAAGAACATTTGTCATCAGAAATAATCATTTCACTTTTAAAGTTTTGTGCCTTCAGGGTTGCTCAGTGCATTAAGCCCTGGGTGAAAATTGAGTAAGCCAGTGATTTGAACCCATTCAAATGAAAAAATAAAAAGCAAAGCACCTTGGTAATTTCAACTAAGGATCAAGCTCTGGACTTTGAGATCAAGTCCCTATCCTAACCTTTTTGCACAATGCTCCTATGTGGTCGACTAAATCCAAAAAAAGTGTCCAATTTCTCATAATGCTTTAGGCATCCAGGTCTGAGTAGATTAACTTTCCATTCATGAAATGTTTCACTTAGGTGTTCAGGAATAGTGCAGGAAAAATAAATGAAAACTTAATATGTATTTGCATCGAGTCATTTTACCATCAATAACCTGGACTTACTGGAAAATTAGAAAGATAAACTATAAAATTGTTTATGTTCTTTACAAAAATATGCTATCCATATTTAGCAGCCCTGTTCATGTAGTAAAATGAATGTATACCTTTCTGTTTCTTTGACCATAAACAGACTGAAACCTACCTCTCAAGTTTAGATATATAACAGTTAGTTTAACTTAAATATTACCCCTATTTCAGTTGTATCTTTTTAGCTATAAGTACAAAGAGAAATTTTTCTTGTGGTCCTTCAATTACTACCTGCAAGGACCCATTTTCCCCTGTGGTATTTCACATTTCCTAGTCAGCTTACTTTACTTGTCATGTATGTTTTCTGGCTAAACTTTCTTTCAACTAAGGGAGAGGCTTCACTCTTAATATTATAATCCATCTCCAAATTTATGTCCCCCGAGTAAGTGAATATTTTAAATATTTGTCGCTCTTCCTCTTGTTTTTTACACCAGGGCAAAACGAAAATTCTCAGTTTTGAAGAAAAGGAAGAATTTAGTAGTAGTAGTTAGTATTATTAGTTGTTATATTTAGTATTATAAGTTAGTATTGTTGGCTAGTATTAGCGTTAAGTATTTATTGAGCCCTTACTGTGTGTAGAGATCTGAAAGAGGACTTCTATATGGATATGAGAAAAATAGAAAATGCAAGGATCCCCTTAGAGAAAGGAAACCATGAGCATGAAACCATTTAAAGATCTGATGATATTTGAATAGATGTCATATAAAATGCCTCCATCTACACGCATTTAGGCGGAGCCATCCAGCACCCCTTGTCAGATCATTCCAATTGCATCAACTTCGTTGATTCACCAATGTCTGGTTGGGTTTTGCAAAGCTTTGCTTCAGAGTGCCAACGTAATATGTAATTGTACATTCATCCAGGAAAGTACCCAGGAAATGTTTGCTATCAGTGCATTTTGGTGCTGCACGGAATTGCCATCATAAGAGTCCTGGTAGCCACTGTTGAGGCAGTAACCTAATCCTAATGCCAATCCTACTATTTCACTGACTAGAATACTGATGCATCCCCAGATCCTAGAATAGGGATTAGCACATAGTATGTCTTCAAAACAATCATAGCCTCTTATTTTTTTTAAAGATGAAAACAAGAACTTTTAATGATTAGAACTATTAAGTTAGAAGCATAAAATAGACCATTTATGTACAAGAGAACAGCTTATTTAAAATTTAAGATATTTTGTATCCACCTGAGAAAACATGGAAGCTGGAAGCGTTACACAACTTTACCTTCTGCATTTAAGGATGGCTGTAATTAGAAGTTCACTCACATTATCCTCTTACTTCAGATAGAAGACGATCTTTGGCTAAGTTAGTATTCATTTCTCTGTAACCCCCCATTTAATTTTGTTCTCTAAAAAACCATTGAGCATTATACTAATGAGTAGACTTTTACAAGTACCCAGTCCAACACCGGGATATAAGCATTATCATAATCTCTCACTTTGAATAAACTAAATTGAAATATTGACAATCATATTATCTGAGAGGCAGATGTGAAATTATCCCACGAGTAACTCATCTGTTGCTTACAACCTGCTGGCTTTAGGCTTTTCCTGTCTCAGCCTGAATGTAAGAGACACATTGTTGCTGCATTTGATCCACTAGATCAGTCTGGATATAGCAGCTGACCTCCTCAAATCCATCATAAAACACTGGCAAACAATCCTGTATTTCTGGAGCAGGGATGTATGCTCCGGGCCTTTTTCTCTCTTAAGAGCGGTGAAAGCTTTTAGGCTTTAGGTTTTGAATTGCCTGTGAAAAGGCCACTGGAAATATAAACACAAAGACTACTGCAGGAGCCTAGTTCATCCAGGAAGCATTTAATTTGCTGACACTGGCCTGCAGGTGGCCGAACCTGCAGAAAGTGGATATTCTCCTTTAGAATGTCATGGTGCAGACTGGCTGACAGTTTTTTGTCAGTCAATCCAATCATCTAAATCACTTCTTTGTATCTGAACCTGGGAAAAAATAGCAGTAAGGGAATGACAGAGGATGTGGTTATCATGAGATAATCAACCCCCTGGGGAGATGAGACACACCTGTGCTATTCTGCCTTCTGCCCAGGAGAGTGATTAAGGCAGAAAAACTGCTCCCTGTTTCCTTCACCCCTCTCACATTCTGATACAGCATTAACCACCAGCCTATAAATACATCTGATAAAATCAGCTTGCCTTGCACAGATGACTGTCGTCCACAGGGAGAAGTGGCAAATAACACAGGAAGCTATAGACTGTTATTTTATTTCCCTGGTAAGGATTCACAGATGAAAATTGATGGCCAGACCAGTGTCCGCTGAGAATAAAGGCCATACCTGGGTCCTCTGGGATTTACCCTGTAACTCATACCTGCTCCACCTGGAGCAGGCCACCTTGGGGAAAGCCTATGGGGACAGAGTCCTCCTCTCAATCAATAGGTTGTGCATGTGAAATCACTCTGCATAACAGGAAAGACAAGAGCACTCTTTATTTCCTTTGGGTCCAAACCTGTTTTGCCTATGAGCCTTCGGTCACGAACAACTTTTCTGCCAGGTGAAATGGAGTGTTTACAGGCATGGAAAAAAAATTTAAAAAGAAGACGAAATTTTTTATTTCCCTTCTCCACACTAAATGCATTTCATTACAGCAGACTTAGGCTATATGCCAGAAATCTCACATACGAAGGAAAACTAGTTAAAATAAAACAAAACCAATCCCACCTATTTTGATTTCAATGTGGAAAAACTCTTTCCACGTGGGTCAGTTATAAAATAGAAGTCAAGAACCTCACCAACCGGACCTGATGTGTACAGAGGACTGGGGGTTTCACGCTCACTCTCTTCTCCCTAGGGTGAAGGTGGCATTCTACCAGCTGCTTTGTCGCCAGCCAAAGTGAGTTTGCCACCGAGGTGGTCTGTGTATTACGTGCAATAAGTGATCTATGGATTTATGCTTAAATCTGAAATATATTTCCACAAAATCAGAAACCAGTCAATGTAATAGAAGAATAAAGGGAAATGTATATCTTTTAATGAATTGTATGGTTCCATCATAAGTTTTGAATCATTTTGATGCCCAGTTTGGCTGGAGATGGGGGTTTGAAATGCAAATAAGTTGCAGGCGGATTTTTTAAAATTCAAATATCATCTGGGAGTGAGTGAGAGGATCTCAGAAGGTGATTCCTGAGTAAGTCTGGGGACACATGTTAAGCCAAGTGACATTACAGGGACAGAGGATTCAGGGTGAGATAAAAATAAATTGGTCTTTTAGTGAATGCATGATTTCCCCTCACGGTCTTAAGTATGTGAGTGCTGTCATTTCTCCGTAACACCTCCAGCAATTGGTATTATCAGACCTTTATTTATTTTTTGCCAATCTGATAAGTGTGAGATGATATCCTGCTATTTTGTATTTTCTTAATTATTAGAGTGTGTGAGCATTTTCTCATATACTTATTAGTCATTCGGATTTTCTCTTTTGTGAATTACTTGTTACAATATTTTGCCCATTTTCTACTGAGCTTTTTTACTTAAATTTTTTTCAATGTGTATATGTAAATTGTCCCAGTAACCTTCATTCGATGACTCATCTTATCCGCACTAATTTGTAATCACTAATTTGTAAGGCCACCTTTGTTATATAAATTTCGTTATGTACGTGGATCTATCCTGGGCTCCCAAAACTGTTCCTTTGATAGATTTGTCCATTTCTATGTAAATTCGTTGATTTATAAAATCCTCATATTATTCAATTTTTGTTGTTGTTAAAGCCTATCTAAGGGAGCTTGTGAACGCCTCATGGTGAAAATCTCCTCCCAGCATGTTTTTGCATTTTTTTCTGCTAGAGCTCTAGGGATTCTAAAATTCTGGACTTTGTTTACTTGTTTGCTTGTTTGTTTGTAGTTGTTAATTTTATGGAGAAATCTTCCCACACATCGGAGAGGATAGAATTGAATATTACATACTTAAGATTTTAAGTTCTTAGGCAAAATTAATTTTTCCCTGTTCAAGGCTCCCTTTCAAATAGCACACTTCCTCACTGCTTCTCAGGCAGGTGGGAGGAGTCTGAGTGCTCAGCTGTTCATTGATAGGGTGGCTTCCTGTGGAAGTAGAATTCTAGCTCACCCATCTGGGTGGATCAAGATCACTTCTGCCCTTTCTGGGCCTTTGGAATTCCAGCCCCTAGTCTCTGAGCTGCAGCATCACTTCATTCATAATCTCCTGGCTTGTTATCTTTATTTTCTTTTAATTTTCTTTGTTGCACCTAAGGATTACTGTTCCACACACAAATCTTATTCTTTGAAGTGTGGCTATGTACTATGTATTATTATTATTAAATGTTTTATACATAAATTCTGTGTGTTCACATCAAGAGAAATCCTCTTCAGTTCACACCAGGATGTTGCCACCTATCTCAATGTTTTCCAAAAATCAACTATACTTTCATTCCTGGGGTAAATCCTACTTGGTGATTATATTTTAATGTGGATTAAATTTGCTAATTTTTAAAATTTTTAAATTATTTCATAAAATATATTAATGTATACACTTTTTGTTTCTTTTATCATCTTCATCTGGTTTTGGTACAAAGTTGTACCACACCATAATGAATCAAGTAACTTTTAACTCCTTTATTATTATCTGATAGTTTCTAAAAGATGACTGTACCTTTATACTTTGTATATTAACATTTAGATGATTTCTGAAGTCATCTGAGCTGTGTAGTGTTGTTTTCTTTCTGGAGGGGAGGACATTTTTGATAACTGATTCAATTTCATTGACTTTTGATATTTTTATATGTTCCATTTCTTCTTGAGTCAATTTTGGTAATTCATACTTTTTCCTTAAAAGTATGCATTTAATTGAATAATTATGTTATACACCTGAAATTAATATAAGTCAATTATACCTCAATTTTAAAAAGTGTCCATTTAATCTAAGATTTCAAAATTCCCAGAAAATGCTATTCGTATATTTTGAGAAAATGCTATTGGTATGTTTTCTAATGATTTAAAAAAAATTCTCTTATTTGTAGTTTTTGTTCTTTGTATAGATGATTTTGTGTATTTTTACTTTCTCTCCATTTTTCTCCAATCTTTCTAATGATTCATTTTATTTGTTTATTCAAAAAATAGTTTTAATTTTTTTATTGATGTAATATTGGTTTATAATATTATGTAAGTTTCAGGTGTACATCATTATGTTTCAACTTCTGTATAGACTACATCATGTTCACCACCGAAGTCTAGTTTCCATCTGTCAAAACACATTTACCCCTTTTGCCCTCCTTCCTTTTGCCCCCTTCTCCTCTGGTAACCACTAATCTGTTCTCTGTATCTATGTGTTCCTTTGTTTGTTTATCTTCCACATATGAGTGAGATTATAAGGTAATTATCTTTCTCTGACTTATTTTGCTTAGCATAAAACCCTCAAGGTCCATCCATATTGTTGCAAATGGCAAGATTTCATCTTTTTTTATGGATGAGTAGTATTCCATTGTATATATGTACCATGTGGGTCTTCTTTATCCATTCCTCTGTTGATGGGCACTTAGGTTGCTTCCAAGTCTTGGCTATTGTGAATAATGCTGCAATGAACATAGGGGTGCATATATCTTTTCAATTTAGTGTTTTTGTGTTCTTTGGATAAACTTGATTCTTTGTATTAAGGACTGTGAATTCAAACTGAATTAATATATTGAAGCCATTTAAAATAATGCCTTGCATAGATTAAATATACAATTGCAAGCTATTTTTATTGTTATCATCGTTTCTTTTTTATGTTACTAAATTCATTAATGACTGCTTTTATTTTTGGAATTCCTCCTTTTTGATTTTATTTACATTTGTTTTGTTACCCGTTCTCTTCTTGAGTTGGATGCTTCCTTTATTTTTATGACTCATTTTTTATCAGTTTTAGTATTTATGCATGTGAATTTTTCTCTTAAATACTTTAACTGAATCTTGCAAATTCTACTATCTATTGTTTTCATTTCATTAATGTTAATTTCATTACTATCTGGATTTTCTGTAATCTTGGATTTTATTTTTCACTCTTAGACAATTTTTATAGATTTTTTTCTCCCATTTGGTTTTTTTTCCCCCCTTAATTTTATTACCATATCTTCTTTTATTTTGATGAGAAAATGTTTTCTGTACTACTGTCCTGCTTATGCTTTCTTGAAATTTAATAAAATTTCATTGTGGCTTCATATACTGTCAATTGTGAATGTCATATGGGTCTTTGTAAAGGCTTATTGTTTTTTTCCTGAATCTAGAGTTAAATATACACACACACACACATACGTACACACACACACACAGATCTCCTTTATTCATATTTTTTAAAGGTTTTAATTTTTGTAATTATTTTTTGTACACTATATCTGTCGTGAGTAGGAGAGGTAAGTTGAAATCTACTACTATTGCGATTCAGTGTACTTTTTGTACTTTCTATTGTTTTTGTCTTAAGAAATTTACCAGTGTTTCTTGGTGCACAGTTATTTGTACCTATTAGATATTCATTGTGGATTGAGAATTTTCATGTTCCCTAGGTAGCCTTTCTTAGTGCTTTTTCCTTTGAATTCAACCCTGTTTATATTAAGATTAGAATTTCTATTTCCTTTGAACACTCATTTACTTATTATTCTTTGGTCCAAATTTTTATTTTCAACCACCACTTACCTGCCCTCCTCCTCCTCCTTCTTCTGTCAAGTCACTTTGTTTTGGAGTCACTTTCACGTAAAATAGACTTGCATTCTGTGTAGAGTTCTACGGTACAGAGTTGTAATCTATACTGAGGGGTACTTTTTTATTTTCTTTTTGGCCTTTACATTTTTATACAATTTACATTTACTGATAAAGTCCAAGAGTATAAGCCATAATTTATATTTTCTATCTTTTTTCTTTTTTGTTTTTTCTCTTTTGTTATATTTTCTGTCTTTATTGCTGCTGCTTCTTTTGTTCCCGACTTTTACAACATTATCTGCTTTTTTCTGGCTCTGTAGTGTGTGCTCCTTCTCATTATTCAAAAGTTTCACTTGCTATTTTTCATTCTAGTGGTTTCTCTGCAATCAGAACTTAACATATTTCTTTTAAGTCCCTCTTCTAGAGAGTGTCTATTGACTGAATGACAAAAATATTACGTTTGCTTTTCTTTTCACTTTACCTACTTTTCCATCCTCTGCATCATTACCGAATTTAATTAAGTTATTTTTGTCATTCCTTTAATGTTTGCAATTATACTTCTAAGTATAATTTTACATTATTTGTTTTATATATATTAAATTGTATCTTTCAAACTCCAGATATAAAAAAGGAGCATATTACCATATCTCATAACTTTTATCCCTGTTCCCCTTCCAAATTTTGATTTATTTGACGTGTTGTCTTGATCATATATATATACACACATATATGCATATTATTGTATCATATATGTCACCTATATAAATACTATATATATGTGTACTATATATATATATGCCATATATTATACAACATATATATAGATTGATCAACTGTTAGATAGACAGAACATTTATATTATGTAAATTATATTACATTCTGTTCTTTAACTCTAAACTCACAGTTGTTTCAACTTTAGACCTACAGTTAAATGGAGTCAATATTCATGGCTAATATTTTTTTCAGAATTTTTCCATTCATCTCTTGGTTGTTGAAGTCTTCCCCTAGCCATTTCTTCTTTTTTTTTTTTTTGTGAGGAAGATCAGCCCTGTGCTAACATCTGCCAATCCTCCTCTTTTTTTGCTGAGGAAGACTCGCCCTGGGCTAACATCTGTGCCCATCTTCCTCCACTTTATATAGGACACCGCCACAGCATGGCTTGCCAAGCAGTGCGTTGGTGTGTGCTCGGGATCCAAACCGGCGAACCCCGGGCCGCTGCAGCGGAGCGTGCGCACTTAACTGCTTGCGCCACAGGGCTGGCCCCTAGCCATTTCTTCTAAGAAGGGCTCTAGGGAAACACTTGCCCTCAGTTCTTTCCTAGATAGCAGCATTTGTCCATTTCTTTTACCTCAAACAGCAGTCTTCATTTAGATACAAGCCTATCTTTACACAGATAGACAATCCTGGTTGCTTTATTATTATATATTACCTTGTATGTTGTGACTTGTCCGTGGATCACTTATTGCTGGAAGAGTATTGGAGGTAGTGAGGAAGAGACAGGGCTGCTGGGTTCTCTTATAGAGAGAATTCTCCCTGATTGACAGTAGAGCTCCTTATGACCCTGTGTGTGTGTGTGTGTGTGTGTGTGTCTGTGAGAGAGAGAGAGAGACAGACAGACAGACACACATGGAATGACATCTGCTCACAAGTAAAAGTCTCTTTCCCATACCCTGCCTCATTTACTGACTGCTTTCTGCAAATATGGGGAATATATCTGTATATTTTCCTACTTGTTGTAAGTCCCCTATTATTCTGTCTTGCTAAAAGATCCAAGAAGTTTCCATTGCCAATCCAACTACCAAGTTTTAATTGTTCCAAACAATAGATGATGGTTATTCCCTTCCAGGGTGCCCACCTACTTCAGAAAACCATGTCCCACTGGCTTTGTCAGAGATACTGTACATACAGGTGTACTCTCAGAGTCTTCCCAGCCCCCATATGATAATCAGTGCAATTGGCAGCCCTTGAACTTCTATTGTGGCTTGGGGTTACAGATGTCTCTTTGTTTCCTTGAGGATGATGTCTGCATTCATTTTTTTCTTATTCTTGTTTTGGGGCGATTTCCAAGAAGTATAAGAAGCATAATTGTCTCCACTCTGGTATCTTACAACTGGAATTTCATTCCACTAGTTTGGGTTTGCAGTATTTTAATTATTCAGTTTTAAGTATTTTGCAATTTTTATTGTCTTTTCTTTCATATGTTCCTGATTAATACAAAAGTTTGATTTTTAGATTCTAAACAAGCAGTTTTGGGGGCTACTTTTTAAATGATTTCTACTTTTAGTTCACCATGGTTAAAGAATATAGTTTTAGGTAACATTTTAAATTTGTTGATATCCTTTTGGGCCTAGAGATAAATTTGTTTTTTGTAAATATTTTACGTGTGCTTGAAAGTGATGAATCTTTAAATGTTGGGTGTCGAGAATCAGATCAAGATTGTTAATTATACATCTTCAAATCTTGTGATTATTATTAATTTTTGCGAATCAAATCTTTTTTCGGAAAAGTGCTTTAAAATTCTCTGAATGTAATTTGTCATTTTCATTTTCTTATTCTGTCCATTAATGCTTTATATATTTTAATGCTTATTTTTAGATTCTTACTGGCTCCTATTGTCATATAGTTATTATGAAAAAGTTATTAATGATAAAAAGGAGTAATTTCTTTATATTTATGCATGATATATTAAAATCTATTTTTCTATATTTATGTTGCTATACAAGCTGTCTTTTGATTAGTATTTGCCTACTATATGTTTTCCACCTATTGTTTTGAACATTTTTGTGTTATTATGTGAAACATTTTTTTCTAAACAACGTACTTAGCAGATTTTAAAAACTCCAATCTGAGATTCTTATACTTGTAATAGACAAATTTAGTCTATTCAAACTTATTGTGATTACTGGTATTACGGATTGTTTTCCACCATCTTATTTTGTATTTTCTATTTAACTATTTTTTTCATTCCTTTCCTGACTTTGTAGATAGATTAATTTTTTTAAAATTGTTTTTGCTCCTTACTTTTTTGAAAGTTATGCTTTATTTTTTCTTCATTCTTTAAACATTACCCTTACATTTTGGCATTCATATGTAATTTTATATTTTTCCAGCAAAACTTACAATTATTCAATCTATAGCCTTGTCACCAATAAGGATATTAGATAGCTCCTCTAGGACTCTAGGCTTTATGCAGAGAACCCAATTCCAGCTCCCTAATATGCAGAAGGGCTACAATCTCAATTGTATTTCTCTCAGTATTAATATTTTAGTTCCTAAGCTCTTCAACTCCAATGCATAGTATTGTTTTAAATTTCTCTTCATTTCCAGAACCTAAGGATTTACCTTTCAGTTGTTATTTTGTTTTGCTTTTGCTATATTTTATAAGTATTTATGAATGTTTAATGTGTGTGTGGAAGTTTCTTTCTTCATATTCTCTTCTTGTCCTCTTTTTCCTCTCCTTCTGTGTGTGCTTGCAAATGATTAACATTGATCTCTGGGAGTGAAAGAGCCCTGATTTGTAGCATTTGCCCATTTCCATGGTGTAAATATTCCTACTGTAGTTGACTTCAGCTGCCAATATGACATCAGCTCTCTCTCAAAATTCCTGAAAATTTAGCCATGAACTCTCGCAAGGGCAAGTCACAATGAGCCAGCTCGAGCACACCACTGTTAAATTAGTATGCCATTAAAGTTTGAGAAACTCTGCTGTTTTAATTCAGTGGCACTCGTGTAGGACAGAACTCAGGAATGTGCATTTTTATATACATCCCCGTGACTCCGATCTAGGGGTCTGTGACCCATACTTTGGAAGCCTTATTCTTTGGGATTAACAAGAAGGTAGGTTGAGAGAGGTAATAGTTCTCTCTAATGAGAAGTAATATTTTAGTTGTTATGGACTGGAATTTTAATTACTCTTTTAAACATCTTTCTCAAAAACTCATTTTACCGTCTCAGTATTAAACCACCACCATCTCCTGAGTTGCTTGCTCTAGACTGAATATTTATGTCCCCCCAAAATTCATATATTGAAACTCAATCCAGTATGATGATATTTGGAGATGGGGCCTTTGGGAGAGATTAGATCATGAGGGTGGAACTCTCATAAATGAGATTACTGCCTCTATAAAAGAGACCCCAGAAAGCTGCCTCACCCCTTCTGCCGGATAAGGACACAGCATGAGGATGACTGTCTGTGAACCAGGAAGCAGGTCCTTACCAGACACTGAATCTGTAGGCACCTTGATCTTGGTCTTCCCAGCCTCCAGAACTAAGAGAAATAAATTTCTGGTGTTTATAAGCCACTCAATCAATGATATTTTGTTATAGCAGCTGGAACTGACTAAGATATTGCTTAAGCTAAAAACATTAATCGTCACCCTTGATTTCTCTTCAACTCTTGTTAATAGTAATCCTAACCAACACTTATGTCCAGTTAATCTGATTCTCTCCATTTCCATTACAATCACTCTAATCAAATCCATCATTAATGTTCACCTATATTTGTGCTGTCCAAAATTATAGCTACTGACCACATGAAGCTCTTGAGAACTTGAAAGATGACTAGTCTGAGTTGAGTGCTCTAAGTGTAAAACGCACACTGGATTTCAAAGACTTGGTACCCAAGAAGGAATGTACAATATTTTGTTAATACTTTCACAAATTGATTACATGTTGCAATGATTATATTATGGATAGTTTGGCTTAAATTAAACATATTAATAAAAAATTATTTCATCTGTTTCTTTTTACTTTTTTTTTAAATGTGGATATATAAGAAAATTGAAAATATGGTTTACATCATATTTCTAAATTGACCTAAAAGAACTGACCTAAACCTTTGCAGTGGCCTCCTAAATAGTCTCTTGGTGTCCGCTTTTGCCCACTCCCCACCAGTAGCACCTACCTTCTAGTCCCTAGACTAGATGTGATCTTATAAAATTGTGAATCAGATTTTGTCACTCCCTGACTCAATGTTTTCTCATTTCATTTAAAATATAATTGAATCTTCTCATCATGGCATCATGGCCTACCAGTTCCTATAAGATCTAGCCTCTGTCTAGCCTTCCAACCACATCTCGTGGTAAGTTGCCCCCTCTGGTCTTCTTTCCGTTCTCATCAATATTGTTTCTGCCTCAAGCCTTTCATTTGCAGATTCCTCTACCAAAATATTATTCCCTCTGAGCTTTGTATGACTCACTCTTCCTTATCATTCAACTCAAATATTACCTATTCACTTTTTTAGAGAGGTCTTCTCTGACCACCAAATATAGAGTGGTTGTAGCTATATGACTTTACCTTGCCTTGTTATCTTCATGGGAGGTTTAGCTAGGTAAAATTATTTTTACCTTTTTTTTTTATCAATAGAAATTAAGTTCCATGTGAATAAGGATCTTGTACCTCACTTCTTGCACGTATATGCCCTCAACAATGATTTGTTGAATGAATGATAGAATGGAGTTAGTCTTGGATTCAAATATGAGCTCTACCACTTATTAGTTATATAATGTTGAAGAACATTCTTAACTCTTTTTGAGCCTTGGTCTCTTTCTCATTAAAATGAGATAAATGTTAAGCATAGTGCTTGAGCCATAGTTTATGCTTCCTAAGTTGTAGGTACTATTAGAACTATTATTACTATTGCTATTATTACTGTTATGACAGTTAAAATCTGTAAGAATTGTGCCAAAGACAAATACATGAAACTTACGTGTTGTCATCTTTTGGGAAAAGTTGCTTAGGAGCTACTTCAGGAGGAGCAATTTGTATTTTTCTTCTTTCATGGAAATTTCATTTGCTGAATTCATTGAAATTGTGTAACTGTTATTTTGGGGATGCAGTCAAAGACTCTTACAATATTCTTGATCTAAAAATCTACATTAGATTTCTATTAAAAATATGAATCCCTAAGATATCACTTACACATACACACCTCAAAGCTTCTATTAAGAAAACTGTAAACAAGATTGACCTAATGTGGCTATTCAAAATCACAAAGCATATTATCTATTCTGAAAAATTCAAAACAAGCTCTTAAACAATATTTAATCCAAAGCCATCTAAACAAATTTAATCCATGGATTCTTTCCTGTTCATTTTACCTATTTTCTTACCCTTGGTCTGAATTGTAAGGAATATCCTTTGGGATATTCCCAAGTAGTTCCCAAGATTCTGTGAATCACAAATGAAAAGAAAGTGAAAAATAACTAGACTAAACTTCATGCAGTCCAACTTGGACTTGGCTGATCATAACCCACATTCAGTGCTATTTAAGACCAAAATCAAAACCAAAACAAAACGACAACAGCAATAAAAAACCCTGACTTTGTGAAATGCATCAAGACTTTACCTTGATCAGAGAGACCTTATCACAGTGTTTGAGGGTAGGATTTTTGCTGAGGAGTGTTAAGGTGCTGAGACTTTAATCCTATGGCAAGAAATCAAGACTTAGAAAGAGAGTTGTGGGCTACGGTAAGGGACCTTCCTCTTTGGGACCAGGAGTGAGTTTTGTCTAGAAGGTGAAGTGTAAGATGGCAGAAGCACCCCCAGTTACTGGGAGCAGATGGTTTTGGTCATGTGTTGGAATAACTAGGGGACCAAACCAAGAAGGCCAGACAGACTTCATGCTAGAATCTAAAACATAAGAGCAATACCAGATGTGAGATCAGAACCAGAACATCAGAATCCAAGACCACACGGAATTGGCCTTAAAAGCAAAAGAGAACAGCCCAGGACTTTTGCTTCCAATGGGGCTGGTATGTCAGACTTCTGTTGGCTGGAACCAGAGTAAGTCAGCCTAAGTTTCAGGTATAGATTCAGGGCAAACTCATCATTCCAGGCACACGTTTCCCGCTAACATTCAAATAAAACCAATTCCAACTCAATTGAAATCTATTCTTATTCACACTTCTACAGATTAAAAAGTATAAATTTTAAATACTCTGCTGATATGATTTTTGTCGTCTATTTAATGTCATCTCTTAGCTTCTTTCAATTTAAATGAAGACAGCTGCTTTAAACTTTACTCTGAAGAAGTCATACACTTAGATGGTTTAAACTTCTAGCTAAGAAACATGTTCTTCTTATATATTTGTAAAGCTTTCAAGCTTGAAAATTTTGATGATAAGTATTTCCCAGCTGCTCATCTCTAGTTTGTGACAGTTAATAACAAACAATCTTCTAGCTTGTTTGGGAATTTTAAAATGTTTTCTTATTCTTGAAAGAACTGAAAGCATTTTATTTTTTCTAAATTTTCTCTAGCCTGTGCTACTTGCCGAGATTGAAAGAAAAGACAAATATTGCAAGACAATTTCATTTTGGAATCATTCAATTTCTGACCTAATTTCTGGAGAAATTATGGGCTCAATCATTTGAGGAAGTGCAACACTAAGGAATTCTCCCAAATGCAATGTGCTGTGTATCTTGCTTCATCAATTGACAATTGAATAGGAACTTACTTGGAGTATTCCTGCTAGCAAGATTATCCCCTACTCCCCTATTTTCAAAGTAATCTCTAATATTAGAGTTTTACTTTTTTTGCTGATTGTTTTTACCGTGATATCCCATCCACAATTTCTAAATTTTTTAAGCCTGAAGGTTTCCCAGCATCCCTGGAGATCTGATTGGCTTGGATGAAGGAAAAGAAAAATTGGTACCTGAAAATTTCAAGAGAGTGGCCAAGAAATGCTATTTGTCTCACCTAGGGTGAGAAATTAGGCATATACCCTGTAACTAAATATTCCTTAGACTCGCACACTTGACTCTTTGTAAAAAGTCTGTTAGAGTCTGGAAACATACAGGAAAAGGAAGAGAATATAGGCTGATTTGTGATGTTGGTTTCTTAAAGTGAACCCCTAGAATGTTTCCTTCAAGACAAAACAAAATCAAACACAAATTGCCATTTTGATGACATATCCCAAAAGACCATTCAAAAGAGCTGTTAGTGCTGCTACAAGTACATTCCAAAAGACAGACATAGACAGTCACCCTCACGCACAGCCTCAGGTCGCAAGGAAACTGGAAAGAGGAAAGCACCAGATAAACTCTGTAGCATCTTTCTCAATATTGTAGACCTGTGATGTAATTTTCCTTCTAGACTAAATTTGCTAACTGGACACCACAAGCTAAACTTGGTCCATATATGTAACGTGTAGTCCGCTTTTGTGAAACATATGACATATAAAGAAAAGTATATTAAACATATATGTACAGTTTAAAGATAACAAAATTAGCACCCATTACCCATCATGCAGCTTAATAAATAGAACATTACCTTAAAAGCCCCCCAAATCCCTTATGTGACCCTTCCAGATTGCATCCCCTTCTGTGGTAGATAGAATAATGCTCCCCCTGCCCCCACAAAATGTCCACATCCTAATCCCTGCAACCTGTGAATATGTTACCTTACATGGCAGAAGGGACTTTGCAGATGTGATTAAGTTAAGGGCCTTGACATGGGGAGATTATCCTGAATTATCCAAGTGGGGTCAATGTAATCACACAGGTCTTTATAGGAGGGATGCAGGGAGACTAGGAATCAGAGTCAGAAAAAGAAGACGTGATGATTGAACCAAAGGTTGGAATGATGCACCATGAGCCAAGGAATATAGGTAGCCTCTAGAAGCTAAAAGAAGAAAGGAAATGGATTCCCCCTTGAAGTCCCCAGTAGGAGCGCAGCCCTGCCTCCGTCTTGACTTTAGACTTCTGACTTCTAGAACTGTAAGAGAAGAATAAAGATGTCGTGTTTTAAGTCACTAAATTTGTGGTAATTTGTTATAGCAGCCATAGGAATCTAATACACCCTCCTCCCCTGGAAGAAACCGCTATCTTCACTTTTGTGATAATCACTCACTCGCTTTCTTATTTGTTTGATTTTCAAGTTGCACTACCTATGCCCATATCTTTAAACAATATAATGTTAAGTTTGTAAACCTGAGTAGCAAGAACAATCCTAGCTGTGTAAGGACATGGCAACATTGCTATAAGTTACATGAGAAGTCCACAGAGAAAATAAAGTGACCAGGAGGTCTGGTTTCAGTTCCCTGAGAGTTTACAAAATCTCCTGGGGAAATCAGTGAGCAAGTTCATGAGCAAGGCTTTAGTAACCAAAGACTCACCAAGCTGGTGCACCTTTAGCTATAGTCTGAGCCTGGGACTAAATATCTGGCAGAAATATTTTCACAGGGCTAGTATGTTTCGGAGACTAAATTTATGAAGGCTTACTTCCAGCTCTCAAACCTAAGGCAAATCAGAATATATGGATAGGGTTCAGTGCATGACCTCATTTAGCCCAGATAGCAGGGAATGGAGGGGAGAGCAGGAATTACATTGGCACACAATGAAGATGAGCTAATAACGGTGTCTGTGCCAGGCATTCCCAGGCGTTCTGTCCTCAGGTTTAAAGAAGGTTCAAAGGCAGCAGACATACTGGACTTGTGTCTTGTATCATACCGCTTCATCTGAAATGTACACAGTTCTGTCCTTTCACCCTAATCTTGGAGATTCATTTTTTTTTTTCTGTTTTGTGTTAGATGCACTATTTCCCAAATCCTATGACTTTTTTCTTTGTTTATGATCTCATTTTGGTGGAATGCATCCTTTTGTAGCTTCTTGAGAAAGGGTGAATGGCAAGTAATTTTTTGAAACCCTGAATGTCAGAAAAATGTCTTTCTTCTGACTCAGGTTTGATTGATAACTTGGTTGGCTATAGGATTTTTGTGCTTTCTTCTTCTGCAGTGCATGGAAGGCACTTCCCTATTGTCTTTTTGATTCTAGTGTTAAATGCTAGATAGTTCTGACTCCTGATCCTTGTATATGGCTTGCCCTACCCCCAACCAGGATTTTGTTCTGAAATTTCAAGATTATGATCCTTGCATGATTCCATTTTCAACCACCATGCTAGACACTCTGCCCTGGTTCCCCAATATTTTTAAAACTTTTTTATTTCCTATCTATTTATAATCACTTTAACATTGTGTCTACTTTCTGGAGAATTTCCTCAGCTTTATTTTTTAGCTTCTCTATTGAATTATTCATTTATTTTCTAACATGATTTTAATTTCCAAAACCTCTTTTGTGTTCTTTAAATGTTCCTTTTTATTGCATATTGTTTTTATTTCATAGAGACAATATTTTGTTTCTGAAGATATGAATGCTAGGTCCCTCTTCAAAGGTTTGCTTTTTTCTGTAATAGTCTCTCTTCTGCCTTGCTTTGTTTGTTTTGGTCCTTCTTGCCCATATTAAAGGCTTTTTTTCAGATATTGATTCTTGGCTATCTGCTCTGTGAAGAGTAGTGAAAACTAAAACACTGCTTAGAATCATGCTCATGGGACTACTGTTAGTATTACTGTAGAATGGTCTAGGTGGGCCATTGGTTTGGGATCCCTTGAGGTCTGTATCCTAAGAGAATACTGGTCAGATCCCCGAGAGAACATTCTCCCAATTTCCTGTCTGAAGGTTAAAGGTCAGGCTGCCAGTATGTTTGGAGCTGAATGGGAGAAGGCTGGGGTGAAGGGTGCCTCCTTTCAAGATTCAGCATGCAGGTCACTTAATTCCCCATTTTTCATTCATTACAGCATCCACATTCTCCTCCTTGCCTGGCATCCCCCGATCCACAGACCCTCCACTTCATATTAGCCACAGGATACATCTATAAGTTACTGAAAGTGTGGGGGAGAGCAGTTGCTCAGAACGTGTTACAGTGGGCATATGGGGATCTGAATGCTTCTCAGTCCTTCTGATGTTAGCCGTCCTGCCTTCTTCCCCAGTTGTAGGGGCTACTTATGGAGCTTTCAGAAAATTCTGATAGAACATACCTTTCCTGATTCCAAGCACAGGATTTAGCTTTCTTGGGTCAGGCAAGTCACTTACCACTGGTGCATCCCTTTACTAGCTTCCAAGATTTTGTTGCTGTTGTCCCTCCCCAGTTTTCCACATCTTTGAGTTTACATCTTTTTTTTAATTGCTTTATTTTAATTTTTAGTGGGATTTTTGAGAAAAAGGAAAATTAATATGTATTTAATCTACCATATATGTATGTAGTTATACATGTGTATAATGGAATTGGCTATCAATATTTAAAAATTAGGATATAATAAAAATATTGTAGATCAAAATCCAGATTTATGTCTTCTCTTGACAAATAACAAGATATACTGACACTAGGCCCATGACGTAGCTATTTGTATGTGGTTGGCATCGGCCTCCTTTAAAAGGAGCATGTACTTTTTAAGTAAACACCGTCCCCACCACTACCTATTGTCTTATACCCAGAGCATTTTATGGTACTTGCTTGGCCTCTGTAGGACTTTTAAGTTTGTAGCCCCTGTAGTTGAAGAAAATAAATTATAGCAGCCGATGGCAGGGATAATAACTGTGTGTGGGATGATCTTGATAACTCTGAATAACGCCAATTGTTATATTTCTGGATGAAAAATATTTGAGGGGCCATGGGAGGTGGATCATTAAACGTTTGCAAAATCAAAGCGGCCTTGCTCTTTCCCTTTACTCTCTGCAAGAGTAGCAGGCCACCTTCATAAATCCTACGGATTAAAAGCTAAGTATATGGGGCTGGTCCCATGGCCTAGTGGTTAAGTTTGGTGCACTCGAACTTCAACGGCCCGGGTTCGGTTCCGGGTTCAGACCTACACCACTCGTTAGCGGCCACGCTGTAGCAGTGACCCACAGACAAAATAGAGGAAGATTGGCACAGATGCTAGCTCAGTGCGAATCTTTTTCAGCAAAAAAAAAAAACAAAAACAACTAAGTGTAAGCACTAAGCACATGAATCACACAAACAAGCAATGCTCCCTAACTTTTGTGTCATGAAGAGGATATCCAAGTGCAGATTTCTTTTTTCTTTTCTCACTTTGTAGTCCCCTAATTTGTACTTCTCGTACGACACCACATACTGCCTTGTATTAAAGACACGTATGCGTCACATTTCTCCTAGTAGGCGAAGTTCAACAGCGCAAGAGCTTCCGTTTTATTGGTTGATATATCTCCAGGACATAGAACACAGCAGGTACTAAAATATTTGTTGAGTGAATTAATGTGTATATAAAATCCTTTGGAATGAATGTGTTTAATACTCTAAACCAGAGATTCCTAAAGTGCGTGCTGTGAAAGATTAGTTCTATGTATGTTAATAGTTTTGTACAAAGAGAATGGCCCCATGATCATTACAAATTTGGAAAATGTTTGGTTAAGCAAAGATAAATGTATTTCTTTACTACAGGACTTTCCGAGCCTTCGTTAATTTCTTCATTTATCAACAATATTTTTACACGTCTCCCATCTGCTCTTCGCTGTACTAGGTGCTTTAATAGTAAACAGTATCTACACTGACCCTGCTATTGTAGACCCTAAAATCTAGCCACGTGCAAACAAGAGGGAGAATCAATGGGTTGATTCCCATTCCCCTCTAATTTATTTGAGCAATAAATCCCTTTCCAAGGAGCATCTCATGGTACTAGTATTTCATGGAACACCCTTTGGGAAACCCAGCTCTTGCCATAAAAATAACTATTTTAAAATTCAGAAACTAGTTGAGAATTTTTATGTGCAATTACTTCCAGTCCCTGTAGCAAATGGGGACTACTAGATTATAAATAGTACCAGATAGGGTACTCCAAACCCAATCAAACTTTCCCAACTCCATTTAAGAAAAAGTAGTGGAAAAACCAACTCCCAATGGGGATATAAATCAACTCCAAGGGGAACTAATGCCTTCACTCACCATTCAACTTTCCAGGCCAATCTCAGAAGGTGAAAAGCATTATAATCAATACTGAATGTTGCCCAGTCAGGAACCAGACACTTAGTGGTGTCATGCAGGAAGTGCCACATTTTTGAAAGTCATAATGATGCTGCTGAAGATGCTGCTGTGCCTTCCCAGTTGAGTGGCATTTTACGGCAAGACCCATCATGACAGATGTTTTTCACACACCAACCAACCTGAATTACCCAATCTCAAATACCTCAAACTCACAGAGTATATTTTGGAGGAAGGCCAAATTCTATTAATTAACTTTTATCTCCCTCTTGCTCGTTTTTTCTCTCACACACACACTTGCCCATTTTTAAAAAAAAGCAATAAAGTTTCAATAAACCTCAGGAATCTACTGTTTATTTTAGTTAGCAATAAGCTCTTGAACAGGAAAACACACTGAGATATATTATAGTACCATATTGGACTCCATCTCTACAAGATAAATGCTAAAATTGTTATCCACAACTTTGTTATTCCTATAATGTATTTTTATTTTTTGCAAATTACAGTCCCCATTTGAGGTTAAACTGTAGATACAGAACACTTGAAGGGTTATGGGCCCTACTGGTAGTGTGACTTAAAGATTCCTAATTAAACTGAGTGATATTACTCCATAAGCTTTTGATTATGACCCCGAAATATATCAATAAACCTTCAGAGAGCTCTACTAAGATGTTAATAATTCCTAATGCAGGGAAGGAGTAAGGGAGTACGAAAAGTGGAAAGTACTGAGCCCTAGAGGAATTTACATTTTAATTTAAATAAGACGAAGTAAACAAACAGGTAAATAATTAACCATAGTAAGTCATATTCATAAGTTGGCTTGGAAGGGGAAAGGGAAATACAGAACTAGGCTGCTTTGCTTTAATTATTTATTTTTGTATATTCAATTTGAAAAATGGAAACAAATCATGTTTTTAAATGAAAACCTTAGAGTTGAGAATGAAAACAACCCAATAGTTATTGTAGGGCTTAGGGGAGAATAATAGTGATGGGATTGAGAAATAATAGACGTTTACTACTATATGCCTACTATGTGTGAAACAGTTCATATTCACCTTCTACTAATCTTGACAATGGTCCAAAAGGTAGCTGTTTTAATTGCCATTTTATTAATGGGCAAAGCCAGACTCCCTAATATTGAGGTAAGTTGCTCAATATCTAGTTGAGTACAGAACTTGGACTAAAGCTCAGCTTAGTCTAACCCTAAGTCTTGGCTCTTTCTACCAGGCCAATTCCCTCCTAGGAAGTGGCCGTATCCAAATCTTTGCCTGTCCAGTTTAATGACACTTTGCTGAAACCCCAAAGCCCAGCTGCAAGGGTTTTATGCTGAGAGAGCAAAAGCCACTGGCCAGTTGCTATCTCTAGGTTAGAAACTATCTGAAAATCATTAGCAAGGTGCCAACACCGGCATGGGAGACCAAACCTTCTTTGGCATGAAGAGGAAGTTTAAAAAAAAAAATCTAAACATTTGATGATAGTTAAGAAATAACACCCCAGTCTCTAAGGAGACTGCCACCAATCACTACCCCAAAGCCAGGGTCCAGGTGCCAAGAAGCCAGCGCCTGATTA
The DNA here is from genome assembly GCF_057802395.1 of Ceratotherium simum simum. Lineage (NCBI taxonomy): Eukaryota > Metazoa > Chordata > Mammalia > Perissodactyla > Rhinocerotidae > Ceratotherium > Ceratotherium simum. The sequence continues at coordinate 52,702,244 of NC_141915.1, read as the reverse complement.
TGACAATGTTATTTTCCTGCATAGCTGCGTGGGCCTGACAGGATCGTGCCATCTCGTGAGAAGTCACTCCCACAGACTTGTCTGGGAATCAATTGCTGGGGCTGCTAACCAGCCTGGACAGGTTGAGCCAGGGAGGTGGATAGAGAAGCAATTAAAACACACATACACTCGTGTGCATGTGCTCCAGTGCACACACAAGCACACACACACATCACTCCTTCCAACCCACTCAAACACCTGTAGCTTCATTTGCAATAAATTAATTAAAACGTTCTCATGGGAAAATGCCTCAGTGAAACCATGGGTTTGCTGTAATGAAACCCAGCATCAAGAGCTGCGCCATAATCATACAGATCACACCAGGAAGTGAGGTTATTGGTTGGTCTTTTACGTATGGAGAGCGGAGTGATACGTTTAACTACTCTGTTTTCCCTTCCCTATTTGCACTTTTTGGTTGACTAATGTCTGCTGAGGATATGGCCTAAACTTAATTAAAGGAGTGGGAAAGAGAGCGAGTCCAACAGCAAAAGCTACATTAGTTACAACAGACCCTGTATTAGAGCTGTTTTCCCCTTGGAATCAAAGCTGAAGCCAAAGTGCACACTGAAAGGCATAGGTTTCAAGGAATTAGAAAAAGAAGAAGAAATTAAGTATTGGCAACTTTAAATGATGTATGTAGTTATATATATTTTTAAGTTAAAAATTTAGTATCTGCCCAAACTACCATGATGGGGTCAGAGAGTGAAAGGTGGGTATGTATTTCTCTTCAGCTGTCATTGGATTAACTGGTATATTATTACATGCATGTAATTGTGTGTGGGTCAATTCAGATGTATACAATTATCAATCAAGGTACGCCTTAAGACCACCTTCCCATGTGTCGTGAGTGCTACCAGATGTTATGTCATAATGTGATCATTAGTTCATGTCTCCTTGTTTCATTTATTCATTCATTCACTTATTCATTCATTAATTTACTCACAAATATTCAAATTCCTTTCATTTGCCTATAGTCCTTCTCCTCAAGGAGTTACAGCCTCGGGCAGAGTTTCTCCACACTGTTGACATTTTAAGCCGAATCATTCTTTGTTTTTGGAGGAGGGGGCTGTCCTGTGCATTACAGAACATGTAGCAGTATTCCTGACTACTACCTACTAGGTGTCAGTAACACCCCCTCCCCATTTTGTGACTTCTAAAAATATGTCTCTAGGAGTCAAATGTTCCCTGAGGGGGCAGAATCACCCGTAGTTGAAAACTACTGGTCTTAGGGGCTTGGCACCTCTTTGTAAATCCTTGAAGGTTCATATCTATGTTCGTTCTCCACTATCCTCTAAACATAAAACCCTGCCTCCATCCATAGGAAAGAAAATGAGCCCTCTAAGTCTGTGCTCCTCTCATTTCGTGTATTATTAGTCCCTTACTGAGATGATTGACCATTGTTCCTTACAGTGACTGAGGTACAGATTTCAAACTCACAATACAACACCACTAGGCTATGGAAAGATTTTAGGAAATCTTAAGTTTCACACATCAAGAAGACAGTTTGAAGAAAGAAAATGAAAGAAGTTAGAGTTTAAAGACGGGATGGGAGAGTAGAAAGACCATAAGCTTTAAGCTTAAATTGTAACCTCTCCACTTAGCTAGTGGTATGTTATGTAAGCTCCGTAAGTTTTAGTTTCCTACTGTAAAGAAGAAGGATAGTATATGCAGGCCTGTTGTGAGTGAGGATTATACAACACAGTGATATGATAGAAAAGGAGTGCTGGCTCAACTACGGCTTCGTCCCCTTTATCTCAATTAACATGAGACAAACTAAGGCCCCGAATTTTGTTTTTTGAAAACTATGTGAATGGTTTTGAGTTTTCTTAGCTAGATCTTTTTACTATTTGTAAAATGAGGGATGCACTTCCTCATGTAGGTTTTCACTGGAGACTCAGGATTCTATCTCTGGAAAAGATGAATGACAGTATCTTGTTGATCAGGGGCACTGAATCAGAGCTGACTTGCCCAGCATTTCTCAATCAAGCAAGTACCTGGTGGAGCCACCGTGTCAGGAAGTAGTTCAATTGTGTGGTTTGTGGATTCATGTCTCCTGATTGTCCTGTTTAACTAGAATGGAACCCCGTCGGGACTCAGGGTCTAAATATTCGGTGCTTTTACTATCTTGGAAAATAGATTTAGCTGCAGACTCTCACTGTGCAGCCCTTTCCTCTTAAGGAGTCCAGAATGCCTCAAATCAGAGTTGAGACATTCACCGTCCACTAAAGATATCCTCAATGTGTCTCTGAAATACAGTCTTCTTGAAATCATAAATGACTTTTGTGGAAGTATGAAATTATCTGAGCAAATGACTGAAAAGTTAGAGCCTCCAGCAAGAAAAGATACTTACAATGAAGAAAAAAAATGTTATCTGGTCTCAGAATAGCATTCTGCCTCTTACAGCAGCAACAATGAATGCTTTCTTGGAAAATACGGTGTTCGTCTCCCATGATAAGAACGTCTAAGTTTAATAGATGCCCTCTGAACATATTTAACATTTTGTGTTGTACTATTTTTAGGCTTAGAAATAGTTTGGCTTTGTGCACTTGATTTCTCCTACACATTTTCCATTGGTTCTACTCACAACTTTTACCTTTGCTTCTTTGCCTCATTGCAACTTATTTTTACTGTCATCTGTGTCATGAAATGAAGACAAGAGTATAGGAAAGCAGAAGTGTAAGAGTAAAAATATTAACATTATTGCTCATAGCTCCTGGGAACAAAGATTTAAATGCTTTTGAAGCAATAGCTCATTTAATTTTAATAATAGCCTTGGAGGGGAAATTTTTTTTTTTAAATAAAGGAAACTGAGGTCCAAGAAAATTAAGTAACTTACCGAAAGTAGCAGAAGTGTTGAGCAATGGAGCTGGCATTTGAAGTTAAATGATAAAACCCACCTGCTTTGTATTCTACCATATCACATACTAGATGTGTCTCCGACACATCCTCTCCAGTCTCTCTTTCAAGTATATCCCCATCAAACCAGAGACTGAGGGATCCATGGGGGGTTTCCAGCTCGCCTCCTGGCCTAGTCCCAGTGAACCCTCTCAGATTTCTGAGACAAGACATTCAGAATCAAGGCTGCTCTCCATGCTCACTTCAAGTCTTATTCTTGATGGAGACAGGACTTGGGGAATGCTTTGACAGCATTTCCCCTTATTCCTCCAGCAAGCTGGGCAGCATCTACCAGAAGCAGCAGCAAATGAGAGTCCAAGTTGTTCAGGGCTTCCTGAAGAGCAGGCCTATGCTGAGTGTTTGCCTGTGTTTTCCAAACTCACAGGCACCCTAGGAGATCGGGTATCCTCATTATGCAAATGAGGAAGCTGGGGACTAGACAAGAGACTAGAAGATTTAAGTAACTTGCCCAATGTCGTGTAGCACAGCTGGGAGTCAAATCCAAGCTGATCCCTGACAGCTCCTATGCACCAGGTGGCTAAACTACCCAGAGAGTTGACTCAAGAGATGCTGACTGGGCTGGTCTGCAGATGTATTATTTCCTTCAATCTGCCCAGCACTGGATTTAATGTGCAGTAAGACGGAGCACTGGAGCCAAGGAAACACCCTGAGCTCAGCACCACTGTTATTTACTCAAGTTTATAAGTGATTAGGACAATCCTTTGCTGGAGGCAGGTGTCTTCAGCTCAGATAAGAGAATGGTTAGAGGGAAAAAATAGTTGCCAGTTCTCAGGGAGAGCCCACACTTTGGCTGCTGCAAGCCTTGATGTTTATATGAATTTAGAGGGCCAGGTTTTAATTTGACACTGTCTGTGGGGAATCTAATTAGCAAGTCATAGAGTTTCCGTCTGCTGATCCTCCCAGATAGCAAAGGTGTATACCGTAAACCCAAACAAGAAGACGGCTGCAAAGGAGCCTCAGGAGGGGACTGGCAGGTCCTGGGGCAAGAGTGCTGACTCAGTCTAGATGAGTCAGGTGTGCAGGTAGAGGAAGCACAGACCCGAGCTCCCTTCTGCTCACAGGTCTGGAGGCCCAAGGCTCCGGAGAACCCCTCCAGGAAACAAAACAAGCAGTGTTTGGATATAATTGGTATAAATGAGCCTGGTTGTCATTTTTACTAAAGATAGTAAAAATGGGGCTGAGATAGAAGTAGGGAATTTCCCTTTTGTGGTGACTACAGATTCAAATTTTTATACTCAGCAGTTATCCCATGATTGTTTCGAATATGTCATCAATATAAAATATTTTTTAAAAATGCATCAATTTAGAACATCATAGCAGACTTCAGGTAAGCCTAGGTATGAAACTTAGTTGTACCACTTTCTAGAATCTCAGTTTCCTCATGTGAAAATGTGGGATTGAAAGGTATCTTTCTTACTGGAGGATTCTAACTGGTAAATAGCTCTCTATAAGCAAATCAGTGAGCACACAGTGAGTGTTCATTGACTGCCATTAACATCATTTATTAAGAGAACACTGAGTAACTGCTAACTATAAAATTAACAGCTATTGCTTGTTGCATGTCTATTCTATATCATACATTTTACACACGTTATTTTTATTTTTCACAAAAATCCTGTAAGATATGGTTTAAGAAATGGTAAAATTTGAGTCAATTTTTCTTTTTTTTACCGCAGGATATCTCAGAGCATTTTAAATTCTAATGTCCTAAAGGGAATATAGAATCTAAGAGGAAATCACATAAGTATGCCTGAATGTAAGACAGTTTTATTGACAAAACCATCAGTCAAAAAAAAAGACTCACCTTAAATTTCAGTCTTTACAAAGCCTCTCCTATTGTAGGATACTCCATTAACTATTCATTTTGAAATGCAATTAGTAGTTTGAAAGAAATATTAACTTGTAAGCATATCAATCAATATTAGTTTTGATGCATATAGGATTACCTGAGAGAATAAATGAGAAAAAAAGTTAAAAAGGATGTCCTTGGGGCCGGCCCCATGGCTTAGCGGTTGAGTGCGCGTGCTCCACTGCTGGCAGCTCGGGTTCGGATCCTGGGTGCGCACTGACACACCACTTCTCCGGCCATGCTGAGGCGGCATCCCACATACAGCAGCTAGAAGGATGTGCAACTATGACATACAACTATCTACTGGGGCTTTGGGGAGAAAAAGGGAAAAAAAGGAGGAAGATTGGCAATAGATGTTAGCTCAGAGCCGGTCTTCCTCAGCAAAAAGAGGAGGATTGGCATGGATGTTAGCTCAGGGCAGATCTTCCTCACACACACACAAAAAAATTAGTGATGTCCTTGTAAATTAAGCCTTTACAGATCACTTTTTAAAAAAAGTCTGATATGATGATTACAAACATACACCTTCAGTTCAAACTGAACCAAAACAATTATCTTTATATGATGCAAATGGGGACATACGGCTTGTGATATAAATTCCAGTAACATCATTCATGAATGCATAAAGGACAGTCACAAATACTTAGAAGTAAAAATCACACGCTTTGTGAAAAAATGTGATAAATGGCTCAAAAAGTTTGTCTTAAAAAAATCCTGTTGTTGAAAGTTTTGAAAGAAAATGGCTTCATGAAACATGAGTGGAAAGTGAATTATTTCTAAGTTAATCTCATTTAATGAACATGAGGTTATAAATATGTTACTAAATTAAGAACTTAAAAGAAGTTAAACTTTATGCTTAAAAGTTTTTTTTTCATGTAGGCAAAAAAAACCACTTTCTATTTTTAAGAATATTTGTTAACGTATTTGAGGAGATGCACAGTACTGAATATTGCTGAAAGCTAGCTACTATACTAGTTGTGCTTATGGATGCAAACATTAATAAGATACCAATGCTAACTTCAAGGAACTTACAGAATGGTAGGGAAGATATGACATTTTAAAAATAAGTATTATATATGATAGGAAGTGACAAAGCCATAAGAGAAGTTATAAGTAAACTATTTTAGGAATTCAATGCGATTTCAAAATAAACCACAAGTATGAAGTCTAATAGATTTCTTTCTGTGTGTTTCATTTTTTGTTTTGCTTTTGTCTGTTTCTTTGGTGGTTTGAGGTTTGAGGTTTAGTGAGGAGAGTAAGTAGGGGTGACTTGAAACGTATCCATGTCGTACTGACTATGTCAAAGACATTCATTGAATTAGATTCAGGTTTAAATACATAACTATAGTCATCCCAGATCCCCCCAAATCAAGTAATGATGGCTGATTTTATATCTTTTATCATTCCAAGGATGTCAAATTCTCCTGAAGTGCCTTAATCACTCTTGAAGAATATAAAAATATCACTACATAAAAGAAATGTGGGTGTCAATCTCCAAGCCAAGGAATAAAGATAATTCCAAAAGGATAGACTATTTATGCCAATTAAAAAAATCATTCTATATCTTTACGTGTTCAAAAACTGACTCATGTCATCCCCATGCATCTGTTTGGTATTTTAGCATCCTAAGAAATAACGCACAAGTAATAGATTATAGGCTCTGCCTCAGAAGAAGAATCTCATCCTCTGTAGCTTTGGAAAGGCCACTGGCCCATCAGAACATCCTCAGTGACTCAGAAATTTCCATTTAATAAAGCTTCTCTTCCTCTTTTGGTCCATTATGGTGATAAACCTTTGTTTCCCTTAAACTGAGTTAAGTTTTATTTCTTTATAGATCCTGCTTGTTCATTTAAATACTTCCTTCTGAAACATTACAGAATATGCATATGCATAGTCATATTTTAAGCATATTATCTAAGAAACTACCAGGAAAGTGGGGAAATTGGGTTAGAGTTAAGCATATTTTAATGTTTTCTGGCCTCTTAAGTTTCATAAAAGATTATAAAAACTATCACCTATGGCTTTAGGTAAGAGAAATGGTATTAAAATAATTAAATCTTACTTGAAAAACAACGAAGAGGCAATTAGCGTTATTAGGTAAGCCCTTTATATTTTTTATTGTAGTAATGATGACTTTGCATAAAGGAAAAAATATCCAGTGAATGTGTGAGCTGGTCCACAATTCTAAGTCCAAGTCTACCCAAGAGTGAAAAAGTCAGTTTATTCCTTGATGCCCAGATCCCAATCACTAGTTTGAATTGTTTCACTACTAGCCAACTATTTGGAGTAACGCAGGCACTATCTGGAGCTCTAACGTCTATATCGAGCTTCTTTGCTCTTCACCTACAGCTAACCTCAGATAGAATTTCATTTCTCTCTCGGCTGTGAACTCTCATGATGAATCAAGGCTATAATGGGTTTCCAATTGTCTTTTTTTTTTTTTTTTTTGAAGCATTATTATTTTCATTGGATGCAAAGAGATGTATTTTCTTTTCTTCTAAGCAAATGCGTGACATCTGGCCATTTTCCCCCTGTCGAAAAGGCATTCTGCCATGGCTGGGCCGTGATCGCACAGTTGTTAAACAGCAGGGATTATCAGGCAGGACAGTATTAAGTGGTATTTAACAGCAAGACCAAAGTTCTCTGTCAAATGCCTGACTTAGGGCTCCTTGACTGTTAGCATCGCAGGCCCGAGACCTTTTGCACGGAACAATTTTTCATTCTGACAACAAACTACTGCGGCTATCCAGGGTTGCTTTGCTGGAGCTGACAGCCAAGTATTCCTGTGGCAGAAATATTGCTACAGAGTAGAGGATTGGGGGTGGAGGGGAGACGTTTTTATCCCCTTTCACTCCAAGTGCAATGGCATTCCAACAGTAGGTGTCCCAAGTCAATGACTGGTTAATCTATTCAGTATGATCCCTTGTCTAGTCATAACAATAGGGGGGTACGGGGCAGGGGAGTGTGGAATATCTGCTTCACAAAACAATTGTCTAAAGTGCACATTACCTTCTCCATCTCTTCTAGGCACATACTCATTGACATAGGCTGGGGAGGGTGACCACTGAGACTGTCGATTTAAGTTCCATTCTCTAAAAGGTTTTTTATTGGGGGGGAAGGGGGAGAGGGAGAGGTGTTTGACAGGTCCCTAAAGTTCAAGCGCAGCCATTTTATGACCACAGTAAGACATCAGTTATGGAACTTATGATACGATGGGTGCAAAGGCAGGAAGTAAAAGAAAGAACTTAATGAAAGTTTAATCTTCTGGGGAATTTGTGACCCTCAGAGGCATAAATTGAGTGGCCTAAAACTAAATTTCCCTGTCAAAGGCTGGCATCAAGTTTATGCACATTTTACAGCTATACTAGAGAGGAATATATTTTTTTTAAATAACTATTTCTATTCTTAAGTGAGTACCTGCGATTGCTGATGGAGGCTGAGAGCTGCTCACACTAGATTTATTGGAGAGGTTATTGCTTCTCTGTACAACGTGCATTATAGAAGAGTTATATGAATATGGTTCCCTGCACAGTTGTCTGGTCCCGATTTTAGCTCTACATGGCTGGTATTTGATTGGCTGAGAAGCTGAAAAAAATCTTTGGGAACTATTCCATCAGGCTGCTCTATCTGGGATCTGGAATGCTAAGTCTGTATACTGGCTTTGTATCAAAACTACTAACACTGGTTTGTGGGTGAGATGTGGTTCACAGTCTCTGATACATATGAAGCGTAATACAGACTGGAGGTCATGTGGCCAAGCCTGGACAGGCTTTCCCAGGTCTCTAGGAATGAAAAGAGGGTTTTTGCTCAGAGGAATAAGCAGAGGAGATGACTAAGACACTAAGAAAGGTCATGTTGGGTAAGAAGATGCCACCTAAAAGATACCCTGGTGACCTTCTCATTTTTCTGACAACAGCTACACTTGATGAGTGAAATGTATGTTCATGTAAATTAGGAAGTCTTGGTTGTTTCAGTCTTTATATTGTGTCCTCCATCAAGCCCAGCACAACTAGCCCTTGATCAGAGATGACATTGGGAAACATTATACTTCATGGGCAGAGCTTTTCCGATTGATTAGATCACTTCAGTAACAAGTCATGAGCAAACTATCTTCACACACGTGCTGTGTCTTGGTTGGCACGATAAGCATTCTGTTTGGGATATATAATGTATTTGTAGAATTAGGGATATATAATGTATTTGTAGGATGGACATTAATATTATGTGATAGAGGCAAACGTAATTTCTGATGTACGTGATGAAAATAAAAAGAAAATAACATCAACATTAATTGTTGGAAGAGTGATAGTAATAGTTGCCTTCAAGGTCAGTAATAGTTTCTTTCACATCAAGTTCAAATGATTAAATCTTCAGTGGAAAGGGCATTCTCTATTCAGTCTTTTTTTTTTCATGTGTTAGGGATTAGTTACATTGCAGTGAATAAAGGAAACATCTAACAGAATATTGTTTTTTAAAAGCTCAATTTAGGAGCCAAAAACTGTGACACCAGTTTAATTACTTATGATTATAAATTGTCTGATTTAAGCTTCTAAGTCATTCTATGAACTATTTTACCACTAGAAGGAAGAGTGTAGACTCTGGATTCAAATTCTTGTTTTACTATTTATGAGCAACTTTATTAATCTATTAGTTATTAAATGAGATTATGTCTCCCAGCGTTATTGGCATATAGTAACTGTTAAATAAATGTAAGCTCTTATTGTCATGATTAATAATGACAATAGTAGCAATAGTTATCTGAAAGTTAAAACTGAAGGAGTTACCTTAATGCAGGGGAAAATGACAGAATAATTAATATCTACAATTAATTTTGTTTTTACAACACACTGTTTACTTAAATTGCAAAACTTCTAGCTCATTGTGATTGAGCAAGAGTCTTCAGTTATTTTCTTTTGCTAATTGAATTAAAAATAGTCTCATCTTCCAGGCATCTGAGGCCCTCTGAATTATAGCTTCCAAACTGGATTTTCAGCCTTTCTCACACTTCAGTAAATATGTAGAGAGATGCACCAAACACTCATTTTGGCCAAGTACCACATGGCCTAGCACAATAACTAATGTATGGCCAAAACCAAGACAGAAGCTGAAGTCAAAGATCACTGCTATAGAAATGACTTTTGGCATATGAAGATATAGATGACATTTTAGAAAAAATTTGCATTAATTTTTTATTTTATCATTAAAAATTATAATTGTCAAATGCATGCCTTTACATTATACTGTAGGAACAATTATTTCTTGGAACTGTCAGCTCCTAGATCTTTTTTTTTTCAACTTTAAAAAAAAATATTTGCAATTAGAAAAACATTCTCATCTTCAAATAGTACATTTAAAATGTTGGTAACTTTTTAAATAACCGACTATATAATACAAGCCTTCAGTAACATGTTTTCTTGAAGGAACTTTGTTCTTAGGATTTATGACATATAAATATCAAAAACCCTTTCTCTTCAACTACTGAAAATAGTTAGCAGTCTATAAGAAATCATTTCAACATTTTTTTGTTGTTGTTTAAAAATTTAACCCCCAAGGATTCGAAACTATACAGAATTGTCTCAAATTATTCTTGTAAAATCGGTAATTTTGAAGTTTGACTAAGTAGTTGAAGCAAAACTACTATCTGAGTACCTCATTTTTCTCTAGAGTTTTCTTCCTTTTTCACATTCTTTATATTCTTAACTGTACCTGGGTAAAAGATGATTTATTATCGATATTTTAAGTGGCTTTTTGTTGGTTTTTTTTCCTATTTTTTTTGTATTTGTTTTTGGACTTCAGTTTTTCCTTGCTTTAAATATTTAAGGGAAAATTTGACAGATTTTTTTGTTCTTTCTCACAAGATTTCAAAAAATTCTAAAGGTAACTTTTTTATTAAAAAAAATTTTGGACTAGGGGCCGGCCTGGTGGCGCAAGCGGTTAAGTGCGCACACTCTGCTGCGGCGGCCCGGGGTTCGCCGGTTCGGATCCCGGGTGTGCACTGACACACCGCTTGTTAAGCCATGCTGTGGTGGCATCCCATATAAAGTAGAGGAAGATGGGCACGGATGTTAGCCCAGGGCCAATCTTCCTCAGCAAAAAAGAGGAGGATTGGCATTGGTTGTTAGCTCGGGGCTGGTCTTCCTCACAAAACAAAACAAAACAAAATTATGGACTAAATTTAGTTAATTCACCGTAAGTTAATTGCATATTAAAGAGTATTTTGTTTGATGTTAGGAATGCTAGTATAACAAATAATTCTAGATATCTTAGAATTATGATATAGAATTCCTATTATTTTGGCTTGTATTACTATTTAATTTTATAAACATTTGATAACACTATAAGAAAATAATGTTTTATTACATTTTCTAGTTAATGCTCCTTCATAATATTTGTAATAGATAACAATTTACTATTTGTGTATTTTTATATATTTCTTTAACTAGTTGAAAGTCTTAATAGCTTTTGGACATTATATTAACTATCACAATCATTAATCAATGTATCACTTTATCATAGTAATAAATATACATTATACTTGAGCTGACTAATTGAATTTTTACGTATAAAATACTTAAGGAAATTTTTCACTTCAGTTTACATGTAGAATGAATTCTCTAGTTCAGTGATTCTCAACTTGGGGTGGTTTTGGGGACATTGGAGTCCCAGGGGACATTGGCAATGTTTGGAGACATTTTTGGTTGTTACAATGGGGGGCGGGGTGGGGGCATGGTGATGCTACTGGCATCTAATGGATAGAGGTCAAAGATGCTGATAGACATCTTACAGTGCAAAGGTCAGCCCCTATCACAAAGAATTGTCTCACCCAAATATGAAATCCTTAGTATGGAATAGAATGTCTCCGTAATCAGATCCCAACCTACCCTACTGTGACAGAGACTGCTGGAATCTCCGTCAGATGTCTTCTCATTTGCTTCTATAGTAAGAAAGCCCTTGGTTTTAGGTAGGCATGCATGGCCACCAAAAATAAAGCTACACATCCCAGCCTCCCTTACATTAGCAGTGGCCATAGAATCAAATTCCTGCCTATGGATTATAAGTAGAATTGGTGTGTGCAAATCCTTCAGTGTCATTAAAGGAAAGACAACCTACCCTTCTCCTTCTCTTCTCTTTTCTTCAGGCCAGAGTGCATGTAAGAGGGTTGGAGCTGGAGCAAGTGTCTGAGACCACAAGGGGCCGGGCTCCTAATAATTATGAGGTTTTCATAGCTGCGAAAGACCGTCTATCCAGAGAGAGAGCCATAAAATTGATAAAATTCTATTTTGTTTAAACTAATGTCATTGGCAATGGAAACTGATTCTAAATCCTCCTCCTCCTCCTCCTCCTCCTCCTCCTCCTCCTCCTCAGCATCACCTCACCTCCAGCACATCATCATACAGTAATCATTCCAGTCACCCTGGAGATCTTCCCAAGGATGTCCTATCTTTGCTCACACAGTTTCCCAGGCAGGGCTGCTTACCGTAGGCCCATCTCAAATTGTATCTCCTCCCAGAGTAATCAGTCTCTTCTAAGTGTTCCTGATTTAATTAGGCTATTTTATTTGTAACAACAGATTCATTGAAGTTACCTCCAGTAATGGAGATTTACTATAAGTATACATGGGTATAAGAACACAGGAAAACACAAAAAGCAAATGGTCTGCAAAGTGCCCTGAGAAGACACAGGAATGGGAGGTCCGTATGGAGTCCTGGGAAGCTCTAGAGACTTCAGCAACTGGAGCTTATGGAGCTTGGTGATTGATTTCTACCTTTGCTGTGATTCGACTGCTCTGTGTGTATTTTCAGTCTTCTCTTCTCTTTTCACACTCTACCAATTTATTCTTTCCTTGTATTGCATACATCAGGTTTCAATTTGAGTATCTTTCTTTAGCTTCTTGAAAATACTAATATATAAAAAATACTCCATTTTAGAAAAGAAATTCCCAGCTTTAAAACAAATTGGAAAGCATTCAATTAGATGATTGGTAATTTTACCTTTGATCTAAACAATTTGGTGCTGAGTAAAAATTAACTATCACAAAAAAATTCATCTATTTTGACTGAGTTTAAGATAGGATTATCATAGATCAATAACATTAACTTATTTCACAGGTAAAATTCATTTATTACACATACACACACACACATTTCACATCTTCACTCAAGATGTCTTTAGAGCACCTGTTGGAATAAAAATTTATACAGCACACTGACATTGGTCTGTGAAGGAGAGATAAAAGATGCAAATCATAAAATAAAACTCTCAGGAGCCAACTAGAGATTGACCAGAAAGTCAACTTATTTAGGAAGTGATTAGCACAGATATTATCATTTTCTTGGGAAAAGCTATGCATCTGGCGAGCCAAAGCTCTATAAATCAACAATGTAACCAGAGTTGGGAATTCCATTAGCCATTGATTTCAAGGAGGTTAAAAAATGTAGCTCACATACATATGAAAAACAATCCTCTCTGAAGTATGTGTGTGCACATGGAGTCATGCATTAAGAAAATGAACACTGCTGCAATCCCTCGACAGCACATGTGGCAGAGAAATCACTAAAGTTGGCTGCTTTTGTTGCTAATAGTAGAGCACTTGGTTTTACCTGCAACGAGACTCTTTGACAGTTCTTTTGAACTAACGTCAACTCTTCCTCCCCCTGCCTGTCAGAGAAAGTCAGACTTGAAACCTTGTGTACCCTGTGGAGTGGAGGGAATCCCTAAATTAGAGAAATATGGGTGTTTTTTCCCATCTCCTGTCCCTCAGGCAAGGTGGTTTATCCAGAACACAAAAAGACTGGTTTCCTGTCTGCTTCACCCTTGTTGATATGTATGCCCCAAATCTGCAGAGGTTTTCAGGCTTTTAATTTGTTTCACAGCCTGATTCTAAAATTAAAGGTATTTGGATATATCCTAACTGGCTAAAATGGAATCTCTCTCTTATTTCCTCTTTCAGAAAAAGCTCAATATATTACAGAAGACACAATTTATAATATGGGCTATTTTGGTAATTTGTCAGCTATTGAAATGAGTTCCATTTGGCTTGGCTTGACTCTATAAAAATAAGTTGTAACAGTGTCTGTAGAATCAAAATGGGGCCCTGTTGTTTGAAATGCCCTTGACACAGATAGGTTTTTTAGGGCACCAGAGTTCAGGAAGAAGCCGACAGAAAGCGAAGGATTGTGAAGCAACAAAAAAAGGAGTTTGAACAGGAGAAAGAGAAGAGGGAAAACATCAAATATCGAATAAGGAATGCATACAGTTGCCTTAGAATTTTCTAAAATATTAAAAATTATTATCATCACTCTTCTGTGAAAACTCTCTACGTTAATGTTTGCTAATTGGCCCTTTGAAACAAATTCATTCCCTGAACATTTTGATGAGTCCAATGGTCATTTTATAAGTGCTATATTTTGAAATTCAGAGAATCAGGGGGAATTATTCCAATCTGAAAGCAAGAGTCTGACATGTAGATTTGGATGGAAGTTATTTCGAATTTCCAGAAAATGTTTTCTGGGCCATAGCTGGTTTGTTTCTTTTAATTCATAAATAGTTCATAAGATTGAGACTGATGTTCCATTTAATTGTGTCCTCAGAGACAGAGGAGAGGGTCCTCATCAGAACCCCCACTTGAAAATGCAAGAATTGTAACTTAACTATTTACGCTAAATGATTCTAGTTCTTTAGCTACTTCCAATGTTCCCTTTGATGCTTTGATTTCATATATAGCAGTAATTCATCAGCTCTTGAAATTCATATGTATATTGAAATTCATATGTATATTGAAATCAAAAAGTCAAATATGTATATTAAAATAAAAAAAGTCACACATGTAAGAACCACAGATGAAATGGACTTCAAGGGGTGTGGATCTCTTGTAGGACTGGTTTTAATGAGGTGCAGATAAAAGTCTTTAGGTTATATTCCATTCTGCTGCATTACTGTTAAAGAAATTTGCTCTTATTACCATTTTTATAGTCTCCAAATACCAGATTTCCAAATAAAAACGCAGTGATCACTGCCCCTGTTGTATTTAGTTTACATGAGTACTTCATTTTGCACACTCATATTAGGGACCCTGGATGGAATTACAAGGCATGAGGATGTGACTTCTCTACATTTATTCTCACCTATTGCAGCAGCTGAAAAAGCTATTTGGGCATATAATTTTTTTTTTCCTAAGAAGTAAAGCACTACGTAGGATGTGGGTTAACTTCTCAAATTCACTACTGGTTTACTTTTACCTCTAGTTTATCTGGAACTATAACTCTGTAACCTTCTGTATGCAGCTCCCATATTAGAGTGGCCCAATTTGGGGATTTTGTTTAAAATGTAACACAGTAGTTAAGAACACATGCGCCAAAACCTGAAGACATGAACTTCAAACTTGGTTCCACCACTTAGAACTGTGATCTTGGCAAGATCTTTGAATGGATGAATGTTATTAGAGATTATTATTTTTAATGTTATGTTATCTTTTATAACTTATGTAAGTTATATTTTAGTGGTATTTCTATTTTTAAAAGACCCTAACATAATTAGATACCAAAATCTTAATTTTAGGATGTGTCTACATAGAAAAAGTAAAGAAACAAACAATTGTCTAGCTAGTTAGATTAATATAAATTACTGATCTACAAAATTCAAATTTAAAATCTCAGCCATTTTTCCTTAGCTTATGGAATTAGGCA
This sequence comes from Ceratotherium simum simum, assembly GCF_057802395.1. NCBI lineage: Eukaryota > Metazoa > Chordata > Mammalia > Perissodactyla > Rhinocerotidae > Ceratotherium > Ceratotherium simum. The sequence goes on along the minus strand of NC_141915.1, from coordinate 52,686,755 downwards.
GTTGAATTATCCGTCAATGATAACAGTTATTTATGCAGGGTCCAGTACAAACATCACATTCTTTTATGTGCTGTGAGAGATAAATATGAGGATGAAAACAGTGATTGCTTCACTCTGTCAGGAGGAGTCTCTTTGTGAACATAATGGCACCAAAATAGAGTGGCCACAACTCGTTGGCCAAAATGTTTTCTCAAACTGGGTGAAAAAGAAAAGCCTTCTGGATTGAAAGCCTTGTGTGCCACCACCAGACCTGCATTCTTAGAGTCCTCTTAGGTTGGTTCAGCCCAGAAGTAGGAGCCACCATGTTAGCTGGAGGAATGGATTTTCCAAACTCTCAGCAGAAAGAAAATCAGGAATAAACTATGACTAACAAGTGGGATCAGAATGATCACAGCTGCGCTGTGATCTCCATGATGGTCTGTTTGGGAGAAAACATTCAGCATCGGGGCTTTTCCCTCATCATGCTGTATCAAAACCCATTCATGAAACTGTCATGGTGAAATAGCAAATGCTTTGTAAATGGCCCGATGATCCGGATATTGGGCATCTGGAGACAAATTAGACTGCTTGTTTTCTGAACCATGAATATATTCACATTTTGCAACATTTTGCATGCATTATTCTATAAATGGTCTAAGTATACATGAACCCATCCATACCTCCAGGCAGGTAATACATACATAGAAAATATATTACTTTCCAGTTCCCTTAACAACTGTTCCATCATTGATACATAGTGAGCACCTTCCTTAAGGAAAACCTCAACGTGTCATGGAGACATTTATAACTGGAACAGTGTTTGATTGAAAAAATCTGTTTTTTGTCTGTTTCTTGAGTGATCTAGAATCATTTTCAGATAAGACCATCCATATCCAGCTATAAACCATCTGCAACAGAGCTAGCTTTTAAAAGTGACGTGCAGTCATATTCCACAGCTATTACTAGAGCGTCCTAAACATTTTCTCAACATCTCAAACTTTTTTTTTTCTACTAGGCAGCTGCATTCTTGGAAAGTTCCCAGCATCAGTTGTGCCAGAGTTAAAAATCACCTAACACCCACATAAAGATTTTTTTTTCCTCCTTTATGAATTGGGCTTTAAATCTTTACCTTGATTTAGTGAGAAAATAAAATTGGGCAATAGTCAATGTCTCATTTGTATATATTTGTATGAATTCTGTAACCTAGAGGATATCTCCAATCCAAGGAAATGTAACCATTAGCCCACAGCTAAACAGTCTCCAAAGAAGCCTTTTCAAGGAATAGCTTTTAAATGCCCAAGGAGCTCAATCTAACGGCAAAGATATTTGAAATATACACAAACATACAAGCCTTTTAGATAAACACATTTTCAGGGAGCTTTTGATGAAAGTGATAAGTTACATTCTCTACAACTACACACACTGTATTTTATTACCCTTCAGTAGACACTTATCAGCTATAAATGTTGGGTGGTTTAGGCTAGGAATCAACCCTGAGGGAAACAGTGGGAGGACTCTGCGACTCACAGTTCTATAGATCAACATAAACCTGAGACTCAATTTTATTTTCATTTATTAAAAAGGTCTGTGGTCCGCTTCTGCAATTTCAAATCCATTAGCTTCCTGCCCCCTTTAAGGAAAAAAAGAAGGTAACTGGAGATTTTATGGACTGATTGCTGATGGCTATGCTACTGCTCTATTGGTTTTGAGTGGAGAGTCCATTATAGATACATTATCCATAAACCATGTTTCCAGTGGACCCCGTAGCTTCCAGTCTGACTGGGGAATGAGTGGAGCTGGCTTGGTCAAAGAGAGGCTGGGGAAAGGGTCAGGTCTCTTGGAAGCTAACACAGGGTAGGCACTGGTATAAATTACAAACTTTCTTCCTACTTCCACATAATTATGTCTCAAACGTGCAGTGGTTGGATTTCGTTAACCAGCCACCAGATGAACTTGGAAATCATATCGACAGTAGATTAGAGTGGGAGTTTTCAACCTTTTTCCCTGCCATGTATGTTCAAACAATATATTTATCTGTCTTTGAAACTCCCTGCCTCTTGCCGCACATATTCAACAGCTGACTGTGCCCATATGGTTTTTCCCAGTCTTGGCTCTGCTGTGTTTAAACCTTTTTCAACAAAGATGCAAAAACATTTTAATGGCAATAAAACGAATGAAAATATGGTTTTATGTTTTCCCCCTGTAACCCTAAATCTTTGATTTCCGAAAAGAAAAAAGTTAAATAGGTCTCCTGTGTGATTGCTTGATTTTCCTACTCAGTAACTCCTCTATTTGTGAAAGGAGACAGAAGAATAATTAAAACAATACAGTTGGCATTCATATAAAAGGAGACTTTCTTTGAGGACAAGTCTCATTTATCTTTGAATTTCAGTACCCTTCAGACTTTATGCTTGGCGCTTAGTAGATGACCAATGAATTTGTCAAACTGAGCTAGATTTTTTTTTAAGTGGAATTAATTGCATGAAACTGGTATAGTCATTCTTAAAATGGAAAGCTGTTTCATCTCCCTTATTGATGCAAAAGCTATATTCACTTAGGCAAAGCATAAGGGAGAATTTAGTTCTTTTTTTCTGGTAATTTTAAATGATGTGGTCCTTTTCAATCCACCACCTACACATTTTCCCCTCTACAGCCTGAAGTTTCTACTTGGATTTGCCAGTGTACATGCAAGATGTAAACCAAGTATCACAAGATGGGTCTTATGTACCTCTTCCTAAATATCTTGGTTTTGTCTAAAAGGTGTAGTCAGATAGCCTACTCTGATTTTTTTAAAGACTGTATTTTTTAAGAGCAGTTTTCGGTTCATAGCAAAATTGAGAGAAAGACACAGAGATCTCCCACGTATGGCCTGCTCCTACACGTAAATACCTTCTCCATTATCAGCATGCTGCACCAGTGTGGTACATTTGTTACACTTGATGAACCTACATTGACACATCATAATCACCCAAAGTCCATAGTTTACCTAGGATTCACTCTTGCTGTTGTACATTCATTAGGTTCAGACAAATGTGTAATAACATGCATCCATCATTATAGTATCATAGAGTATTTACTGCCCTGAAAATCCTCTGTGCTCTGCCTATGTCTACCCTGATTTAATGGCACATTGCATCCATTCATCAGTTAATCCTGTCTACCAATCTGTGATTTCTGGCAATTATTTTAATAATTTTGCTTTCTAGTGAATAAGGACCTAAGTTTAAAGTCTCTTCTTCCATTAACTGCACTTCTTTGACAAACACTTAACCTTCCTCCCCTACTTCCCTAATCTGCCGATTGCTTTTGAGTTTTGCTACGTATGTCAGATTATATAAAATGTTTGTCAGACATTAAACTCTGTGGTGACAGCATTATAATCATGGTCACCAGCTAGGAGTTGCAGCTACTCATTTGTTTAGAGCTAAAAAGACTTTGAATACGGAGCATCTTTGTCCCTCCCTACCTCTCTTTATCCTTTCGGAAGTCCTGCCTTGATGGGAGATTCTACTGTCAGATCCCGTCATCACAGAGCTGTCCATCATCAGCCACAGTAGCCTCTCAAAAAATACAGGGTACACGTTGGCAGTTGTGCGAACAGAAGCTGTTAACAAAGATCTACTGACCCTGTGCTCTTTAAAGATGTTTTAAATTCCATCCTTTGATGCCCTTTGCCCTTTGACGGTAAGATATCAGCCCATCATCTAAAGCCACTAGGCTGTGATAGACAACCCTATGACAGTGGAGTTACTCTGCTTTGGTCGTGATATGTTTTGAATTCACAGTTTAAAATACAAAAACTCCATAAAAGCATCATTCTCTTCACCCGCACTAAATTCCCAGAATGTGCCATGTTCCCTGCTCATCATTCTGACTTGTCAAAAGAAGTCCCCGATATGGCCTTTCCAGTTATGGTCTATAACAAACTGGGAAACGTTCAAACAGGTGGGATTAGCTGCAAGAAGTAGTACCTTTTATCCAGCACCCACATCTATAATATAGTAACTAGGATGAAGGAAAATAGTAAAGAATTTTCAAAATGGGAGGCCCCAGAACCATTATTGTCTGTCGTCACGTTAGCCCTCAATAAGACCACAAAACCAGACAGTAAAAACTGGGAGCCTGTGGTTCTCTCCTAACCAAGGGAGACGAGAAAACAGAGAGGGAACGGTTATGTTTTCTTTTTACTTTTTTAGGGAACTCCTCATGAAGTCAGCCTTTCCCTGCTCAGCCCTGGTCTGACCACTGCACAGCGGTTATTCTGTCTTCTCTAGGTATCGTGTGCTTTGTCACGGACACCATACACTTAGCTGTGGTTAAACCTTCTTTGCCAATCCCCTCCCATCCTCCTAGAAGAAGAGTCATTTCAGGGTTGTGTGTGTGTGTGTGTGTGTGTGTGTGTGTGTGTGAGAGAGAGAGAGAGAGAGAGAAAGAGAGAGAGAGAGGTGGAGTCCCTGTCAGCCATTGCAGATGTTGATCCCATTTAAGCACACGTTGTGCGTGACTCTTATGTACAAAAGCAGTGTCAGTTCCCAAGGTTGTGATTAGCATCAGCCATCATCGTTCATTCTTTCATTTTAAGAGAGCACTTCTTGTGAAAATAAAGTGGCAAAAAAGATTCTCACATTATCACTACCATTGGAAATAGCTTTTGCACAAACGCAGAATCTCAAATTTGAAGCAATGGTACTTCTTGCTGGTGGTGGTGTGTCCTTGGCCCTGAGCTCATACTTTACTGGGTGAAGAGAATCAAAGCATGTTCAAACAGGCAAAGAATTGTAGGGGTAGAAACGGCCTTAGATTTCTTCCAACCTCTTCATTTTACAGATAAAGGAACTGTATCAGTGAGGTTTAACAATTTGTTGAAGTTCACCCGGCTGATTCATAGCAGAACAGCAAGCAAACCTTGGTCTCCTGATTCCCATCTGTTAAGAGCTTCTTCCAAAGCACAACCTCAATAATTCTCAGCAAACTGTCAGAAAGGGGATGAGTGATACACTGGATCATTGACATAAGCATTATCGATTTTCTTGATAGCATTGAATTCCCAATGATGTTTTACTTAACCTAATGTGAAAATTAGCCCAAGTTGGGTACAGATCGATCTCACTCAAGTGAGAGATAGCCTAGATGCATATTCCGTGGTAAGAGAGCAGCAATTTGGAGATGGAAATATTGTTAGGTATAATCCACAGGGTGGGTAATCTCTGTGCTTTTATTCACCATGTGGTTCCACCAATTTTTCAGTTACCTCTTCTTGTATGTTGATTGGTTTTCAGTGAGGAAACATGCACACATATTCTTTCTTAGACGTGAAAAAAAAGGTGTAGGAGATTAAAATGCAAATGAGAAGCAAATGAGAGAAAGATCTAGGCATCCTAGTTCAGCCTCCTTTGTGGTTCCCTGGCAATACTGCTGCCATCCCCATTGCTTAGCACATAATTAGCCTTGATATTGGAAGCCCACGTTTGTAGATCTCACTTACCACATTTCCTGTATTTTACTAAACATTTCAAACCGAGACAGAGAGAAAGCAGGAGAAAGTGATTTCCACTGGCAAAAAGGCTCACATTTCTTCTGTCTTGTAAAACAAAAGAGGAAAAATAATGGTAAATTACTCTTATGATGACTTCTTTTCTTAAACTGCTCCCACTGCCTTCTCATTCTATTTTAAATAAAACTTGATGATGCAAAAGACTGTTTGGCTTCTGACTCTGCAGTCCATCAGCTTGCAATGGAAATGTTTTCTTATTTTTATTTTATTTTTTTTAAATGGCTACATATTAAAAGTGAACCAGTCTTTGCCAGGTTTGGATAAAAGGCTATTTATTTTCAACCAATTTGATAGCTGCAGTTTTCAGTAATTGAATTTTCTGTGGTCAGAAAAGCAGTAATCTTAGAAACCAAATAAATATTTTTTAATAAAATGGAACACTGAGAAACCCTATAATAATGTCAAAAATGTAGCCACTTATGGATGGATAAATATTTTAAGAAATTTACATTTCACCCAAAGCTTTATGCTTCTAGCTTCCCCGGAGATTTTGAAGAGCGTAACATTTTGCTTTGGGAACGGAACAATATGGGGCTTAGATGAAACATACATGCATGCCCTATAGAAACCTTTCTGGTTGTTGGAGTCTCACAAGCTGGAAGCTTTATCAATGCCTGTAGCAAACAGTCTACACCAGCGTTTGTCTATCTCGGCACTACTGAGATTTGTTGTAGGGAGCTGTCCTGTGCATTGCAGGATGTGTAGCAGCATCTCTGGCCTTCACTCACTAGATATTAGTGACATTCCTCACCCACCCAGTTGTGACAACTAAAAATGTGTCCAGACATTGCCAATGTTCCAGGTCTGGGGTGCAAAACCTGCCCCAGTTGAGAACCACTAGTCTAGTGAAGGACTTAACCTAGTTTAGACCTATTTTGGTGAATTATAAGTAACTGGAATGTTGGTTCCTTTCACTTAGTTTATCATTTAATGGCTTGTATTATTTTGAGTGTGAACAAAAGTCCTTCACAAGACCTATGAAGAACTATGCAGAGGAAGGCGTCTAAATAGATTATAAGCATGAGGTGATAGAGGTAGTTCAGATACTTTTATGTTTTGGTGTAATACTACATTTTCTTTCAAAGCATTCAAGTTCTAATCTTGGCTGCACCATAACCTCTGTGACAGACTTTAGGCAATTATTGATTTTAGACAATTATTTTTATTGTGCTTCTGGTTTTTTTCAACTATAAAATAGAGATGATATAGTAAATATGTTCAAATTTCTCCCTGTATGTATTATATTGTATTGAATGACCAGTGGGATTCAATGTTTCTGTGTAAACTGGATCATTTGTTACAATTTTTATGAAAACACAAAACTAAGAAAATTTCGGCATCACATTTCTTCATCTCCCAGTTTCTACTCAGGATTTTTCCTAAACCACTAAGAGTAGATTGTGTAAACTGTCTTCTTAAAAACTTGATGGGAAGAAGGAAAGCAGATCATTACGTAGTTGAGAAGGGAATGGAAGATCAAAGAGATGGTGGTGGCTCATAACTCGTTTCGCCCGTCTGCTAAATACAAATGGGCAAGACGTTGCAAATGCTGTAATAATACTCTACATTCATTGGGTTCCGTGTTGTGATTGAAATTTCTCATGAGCAGAAGTCAAAGACCAAGATATTAAATTATTAGCCTTGGTTCATGAAGAAAGTTAAAAATTCTTCCAGAAATACATCACAAGACTGAGAAGCCCCATAGAAACTGCTAGGTAGACCCCTTTCTGACGAGGTGAATGCAGGCCGTTGCAATTCTCAGCTACTTTCCAATGCAAGGGGAATGATGCTGATAAGATAATAACATCAAGATTAAAAAAAAAAAGCCCAGCGTAGGCCAAGATGTGGATTATATCGCAGTTATCATTTCCAATTACATTTAACAACATTATTGTCTGTCACTACCTATTTGGCTAGATCTATAGGCCAACTGTGACAATGGTTCACCTTGGTGATTGTGCTTTTCATCTTTAATGGCATATAACATGTAGCATTAATTTAAAATTCAATGAATACATAAGCATGTCATGACCTAATTTTACATGTCACAATTTAAAAAGTATGGGTTTTTCCCTAATGGCTGCTTCCTTGGTGTTTTTCGGAACTTTCCTGGAGGCAGTGGGCAGTTTCAGAATAATTCCTAACGTGTACATTTGGTGAGAGGAATGGGAAGGAACAGTCACATTTTGATTAGTGGATCCAGACCTATCCGTTGGCCTGGAAATTTCTTTTATCCTTCTGCATATGCATTTGTTTTTGCTCATTCGATCCATTATTCAATTAAATTAGTCCCAGTTTTATAATAACGGCCTCCCTCTAGCCTATTCCTTTAATGTTTGTGAAAACGAAAACCCAGGTGGTTTTCAACATGACACTAGGTGGAAATCAGTTATGAAATTACCTGTTTATTAATGATGTGTCAGGAGACTGACATGCTAACGGCGGGCACCGGCTGGAGTAGTGCTAATGTAGAAATAACAAGACCATATTATGTGCAATATGTATTCTATAGAACTATAACTTTCATTCCCTGGGGACACCACTGAAATCCAGATGTTTTATCTCAAGATTTTAATCCCAGAGAGTGAAGATTTTAAAGTGAAATCAAGCACTCTCAAAGTCACTGTTTGGCTACACTTCCTCACTGGGGAACCCCTGTGAGCAAACATTTAGTACCAGATGTGCAAAGGATTAGTGTCGTATCAGTTAATTAGCCAGACAGGGAAAAAAGTCATTTTGCAATTGCAAAAGTGGATTTAAACATGGCTTTAAAATGCGTGTTGAAGACTGGTCTATTGATTAGCATTAATGAAGTTTTCAAAGTTTAGTAGTTATGGAGCAAAATAAGAGCTGATCTAAATTGGGCAGAAACGAGTCGTTTTTATTTAAAATAAGGAATTTTTACAGGAAGGTTTTACATTTTTTTCATAAAGAGATCTGGCCACAACACTATAAATAATATACTGGATAGATTCATACAGACCACTTTTTTTTTTTTCCAAGCAGACAAAAATGTGCCATAAAGTTGATATTAGTAACAGGTAAAATAAACCAGTGACCCTCGCAACTTGGGTGGGGAGAGGATTTTTTCTTTTTCTTTTTCCCTTCGAGTGTTTTATAAAGTAACTCACATAGCAGATGGAGTGGAGTGATAGCAATGATCTGATGATTCTCTATTATTGCAAATAAATTCCACTATTTAACAAGCAAATGAATAATTTGTACAAAAATATATGCTTAAACATGGTATGTCTCAATAGTTGCATGGGTATAAATGAGCTCGTTGCACCCCGTTTTTCTATCACCCTGTCTTCATGCAAATATGTTATCTCCCGGAGTCATCTCTCATTCTGGAGGCCAGTCCCAGTGGAGGGTATGCAGCAACCAGCAACTTCGGAGTCTGGATATGGAAAGTAACCTGAAGCCACAAAAATGTCTTTAAGTCAAATAACTTCTGGGCGCTAAGTATCAGTGCTCTAATACAAAATGGCAAGAGAATTAAGAACACATCAGTGTGCTTTTACAAAAGAAAGGAAAAATATTACCTTTTTTACTCACTTGGGCTTCAAATTGCATTTTGGCAATTTCCTTGCACTTAAGAAACCTTCACCATTGCACAGAATAGAGGACTGAATGCTTAACTGGTGGGAGGTAGGGGTGGGGGCGATTTGGCCAGGGTAGATAATCTGTCTGGGTAATTAATGAAGCACGTTGGCTTTTGTGCTAGGAAAATCAGGCAATGGAGTCACCCATTGCTGATTACCTGGAATTTAATTTCTAAAGAGGTAATGAGGTGGTGAAGGAAGCTTCAGATTTCAGCTCTAGGATCACCTTCTCTGTCTTCCCTATCTCCTATTGTGCTTTTGATGTCCAACCTTTGTGCTTTCCTGGAATCTTTTCTTTCCTCCGTCCTCGCCCTTATCATATTATACTATTTAGCTATTTCTCCTTCCAGACTGCAGTTTAGTCTTGATTTCTTATGGTTCTACCTTTGAGGCAGGTGTTTAATATTTAGTCTATGTTTAATATTTATCAAACATTGAATAGTCTACACTAGTTTGTCATTTACAATTCATTTTCTTGTGCATTTTCTCATTTGAAATTTACAACAACCTTTTGAGATAGGCATAATGAATATTGATAATCTCTATTTTATGGAGAGTCATTGATGGTTGGAGAAGTGATGCATCTTGCTTAATACCGCAAGCAGATAGGAAGAGCAGAAGGATTTGAACTCAAGTCCTTGACTTCAGACCTTGTATTCTTTCCCTTGCACTACCCCAACACACCGCTGCATGAACGAGAAAGCAAACACCTTAGCTACTAGACAGTAGGAAAATGTCAATCAGTTAGGTGCCACAATAAAAACAAAACCATAATCTTGGAATTTAAAAGCCTAGTTCTTGAAAGGGAAGGGCATCCCTTTGTAAACAAATGTTTTGATTATTAAGGCCAGCTTCTCGTCTTGAAAATACTTTTTCAATTTGGGCCCAATTTGGTGGCAACCTCAGAATTGATAAGTCCTCAAAAAACAAAAAATATTAAGTTTCCAAAGGAGCAGCAGGGATTTGGAATATTCGTTGGAGCCTAAGGCATGTATAAAATCTACATGGTTATTTACATAAATTTCTTATAATTTCTATCACAAATATACCCTTGCTGTTTTCCCAAATCTTTATTTAATAATGATTATAATAAAATTAACTTTATCTTCACTGTCTTGCTCTTGGTGCCAAGCAGCCAAAATCAGCAATCCATTTTTTTTCCTTTTCAATAAAAGTCCCAGAATAGAAATAGCATGTGACTATGTGACGCTTATATTCATGGTGGATCAAAAGCACCAATTCCCAAGTGGAAGTATAATGTGGATAATTATGAGCAGACTTGAGTTATTCTTTCAGTTAAGGTAAGCCATGGCGTCTTCTGGTGTCGGCTAATTTACAGGAATTTGAAATCCCACAGGAAGATGGAGTTATCCCAGGGTACTGTCTTCTTTCGTAGTTTCCAAAGAGAGATTTGTTTCCCCTAGAAATACCAGATTTAGAAATCCAAAGGCTAGAAGAGATTATAGACATAATTTAGTCCAGGGAGCACTTAGCGGGCAGTTTCATGCTTAGAACCAGGGTGAGGATGACCCTAGGCAAAAACCATAAAATGAGGGAATTCAGTGTCCAGTGTCCTTCTAATGAAATGAAACTTCCTGGGTACAATGCCTGCCTTTATTAGCTAGAGCATTTGCTGTACTTACGGGATGAATGTTCACTTGTATTTTCTCTATCATAGATGCCTGAGTAGAACATGATTCAATTAACCTAAGAAAAACAAAACCAAACCGAAAACAACAAGCAAAAAATTCCTAAGATGTACTTTTAATTTTTCCACTCTATCCTTCCCAATGCAATCAATCTCCAAGTCCTGTGGATTGTGAGGAAAATAAAAGAAGATATATATATATATATGTATATATAGATATATATGTTTCTGGCTAATATTCATTGATCTCTTACCGTTTGCCTAGATCTGAGCTAAGAGCTTTTACAGGTATTACCTACTCTTTAAATTTATTGCATTATTGGTCTTTGACTTTACGTAAAGCAAACTCCAGGCCTCTTCCTCTTGGATCTGGACTCTAGTCCATGTACACGCACTGTGTTCTCAGTAGTTAAAAGTAGGTCTTAACCCCAACTCTGATCCAGTCACTGAAACGAGGAGGATGAGATTCATTAATTAGCTTAGCCCCTTAAGGGCCCGTCTCTGAAATTGAGGCCAAGGTCAACTCCTTCCAAACCACATGGACTGAGGGCTGAAAGGGTAATGGGGATGATTTTCTCAAGAAACATTGGGATGGTGCAAATGGATGCTGAACTTCAAAAGTAACCTATTGACTCTTATCATTTGCTTCAGTCTAATTTGTATTATCACTGGTGGTTTATGTTCCTCTCTCTCCTTTTAGACTATAAGCTTTCTCTGATTAGGGGCAATGTCCTATTCATATTTGCATCCTATAACACCTAGCTCAGACACTTTAGCATAGTAAGAATTTAGTGAAATGTTTGTCCAACTGAATAATGAGTGTTAGGAAGAGATGGTCAAAACAGGTGGCCCCTAGTGCACCTAGGCTATCTAATATATTTATGTGTCTTAGCTTTTTGACTTTACTTTGTAAATGATTATCTTCCTTTGTTTTCCCATCCAGGATGATTCTTGGTATGTCTTTCTGCCTTGAATTTCTCAAGTGAGGAACATAACTCACAACCAACACTGTCTGACAGAGGAACTTTTAAGCGTGCCTACATCAACAAAGGCTACAGTAGGAATGGTGGCTTCCAGCTGAATAAAGTGGGGAGAAATGAGAGGAGAGGAATTCCTGCCAAAGCCAGCCATTCAGTGTGCAGTGAAGACGATCTTGGCACCACGACAGCCTATCAAAAATGTCCTGAGTCCAACCAGAAATATTTGATTTGGGTTCGGAAGACTCAAGAGCAGCTGGTTGGGATTTCCTTGTCGATGTTTTATGCATCCCAGTTGCTACTGAAAACAGTTTGCAATTCATTTGAGGATTCTTTACATATGCCCCGAAGTATATGTGGCATTTAATTGAAAAACCACCGAATAAAGACTTCCCGGCCATGTAAAGGGGCTGCCTTTAGTGCCAACACTGAGCTATAAGCCTCCATGGTTTTACCGTAAGTGGATTTTGATACCTGGAGATCCCCGTTATTGAAAAATTATCCTGGCCACAATTCCAGAATAGGTCCTTCAAGCCTCTGCTGGCTCCACCAGGAGTCATAAGGGCAGACAGTTCTTGCTCTAGTATTATCTCCACTAAGCTACTAGTTTAGGAGACAGACTTGCTTCTAAAATGAGATATTTAACCTATCAGGAAGAGCGGGAGTTGAGGGTAGAAGAGTCTCTTTCCTTATTTAAAAGAAATAAGTGAAGAATGAAAGGAAGAAAGGAAGGAAGAAAAGAGGAAGGAAGTAAGGAGGAAGGAGGAAAGGAGGGCGGGAGGTAAGAAGAGAGGAAGAAAGAAAAATTGCTTGATTCTCTAAAATCTATTCACATTTATCAAGTCACATGATGGGAAAGGAAGTCTCAAAAATGTATGTAAAAGATGATCTAAATATTTAACTTTTTATCCCAACACCTGTATTAGAAGCCTCCCCAAGCCCCATCCTATGCCCACCTCCACCAAAAAATTTTTAAAAGAAAAAGAAAAAACATCTTCCTTCTGAAAGCCATTGTCTTCACCACTGCTGGATGGATGATCCCAAGGGACTACCTTGACTCTATAGTCTATAGGACCACTTCTGTCACTTAAGCCAATGAGATAGATCATAAACAGTGGTGTGCATGCACATAGGATGACAAAGGACAATCCCCTCTCTCCCCCCAAATGTAGGGCTTACTTTTCAATTTCTTCTTATGGACAAAAACTGTCTGTATCACAGTAAGGAGAAGGGGGAGGGTTGGGGGCGGAGACTGGAAAAAACTAGCAAAGGGAAAAAAAAAATTGGAGAGCCAGCCTGGCACCAAAAATATAATTTAGTGTGCAGGTATTTGATTTGATAGAAAACCTGCATTGATTTAAAAAAATAGGTTCTTGACAAGGTCGTAATTCATTGAGAGAGACCAAGCCCACAGCTTAAGTTTGACATCCCCCTCCAACCTAAACCATAACTGGTTTTAGGTGATCCCCTGTGAGGGTAGCATGTTGCAGCTGGCAAAAAAATAAACACTCCTGAGCCCTGTGCTAACAGAATTTTTTTTCTTTTTTTTTTGATTTATGCCACAAGCTAAGGAAAACAGTTACATATTTGTGAGTCCCGGTTTTGTTTGGCCTTTGCAAGCTTGCAGGATTGGTGTCCTGCTGAGGGAGAGGGACATTGCAAAAGCTGTAACAGGCAGGAAAGGAGCAGGCAGCATGGAAAAGGCAGGGAGCAGGGAAGTTGATGGTGGGGCAGGGAGTATACCAAGGGAGAGACACAGTAGCTAAAAGGTTTGATTCGCCAGGCATCTCCTCTGGGCAGATCCCCTCCCTTTCTTCTCTGCCTCAAGGCATTCAAGTCTCAGCTCAAAGGCAGATTCTTTCAGAGCTGAAGACTTGTGATTGATTAGCTGCCCTTGTTTTCCCATGCAGCATCATCCTTTTTCTAGAGTTTAGGAGATAGGTGTTTTTTCTCTTTTATTCTTTCCTGAATGGCAGAGTCCACTCAAGGTTGGCAAATGCAAATGGCGGCCATCAGGGAGGGGTTATGCAGTTACTTTTTTCGGAGTTGTCTTAGTGGCACAGACTCTTTCAGGTGAGCTGTAAGGAAAGGCAATGTCTTATCAGTGTCCTTCTCTGGCTGATACATGACATGCTTGGTCTTGATTTTGCAGACGATGAGCTTGTAGGGAGTGCAGCGAGGTTAAATAACTCAAAGTCACCCATCTCCTTGGTGATAGTCAGGTCCTGGGCTCAGGTCCTGGTTGTCCAATCCAGTGGGCTTTACACTCTACCACATGCCCCGCCCTCATTTAAAGAACTAAACAAAGAGTTACTAAATGCATTGAGGTATCTTGGATTGCATCCTGGGACAGAAAGAAGACATGAAAGGAAAAAATGATGAAGTCCAAATAAAGACTGAAGTTTAATTCATGTAATGTACCAATGTTCATTTCTCAGTTTTGACAAATTTCATAGCAATAGAAGATGATAACTATAAAGGAAACTGGACAAGAGATCACTTTGTACTATATTTTCAACTTTTCTGTAGATCTAAAATTATTCCAAAATAAAAATTTACTTTTTAAAAGAAACAGTCGCAGAAAAACAAAGACATTCTGCCACTTTAATCCAAGTTTGTACTCGAATGCATACCCCAAATGGACTCTTCTAAGCTCATGCGGTTTGCCACTTACTCCCAGCAACTGAATTGGTCCTGCCCTCCCAGGTATAAACAGGAAAGTCAAAACGGGGATTTGCCAGTGCTGGAGAGATCTTTCAGTGGACTGATGCATAGAGGTGCTGCTCACTCCATCAGCCTCATCATTTTTATCTTTAGAGAAGAAAATTTACTTTTTTATCAATGAAACCCAATTTACAGATGGGGAAGTTAAGATGATGCATGTGCATATCTTTATTTCTTGCAGAGCCAGAAGATCAGCAGTTATTAGCCTAGAGCGAATCCTATCTTAACCTCAATGTTTCTTGAAAAAACATAAATAAGATATTTCCCCAGGAGCAGGCAGCCCAACTTTTGAGAGTCAACTCTAGTCATGGCTTACCACCCATATACTTGCCAGAACCTCTCAATTACTTACATTATTACATCATCCTTTCTTGTGTATGTACTTGTCGCATTGCATAAATATACCCGCTGTAGCTCTCTTCTTTAATCTGTTCTCTCCACAGTATATATCACTAAAAAAAATGACTTCACAGAAGACAAATTATTCCATAATAATGCGCAGAATCATTTGAATCACATTCAGTCTCCATGACAATATGAAAATATAAATGTCTGGTGCACAAAAAAGGAAAAAAAAAATGTGTCATGGTGATATAAAAAATGAAGTTAATTCAATACTTAAACCAGGCTTTTTTTTTTTTTTTTTTTTTTACCACTTTGTTATCATAAGTGCATGATGCAACTGTACTGGCTTTTAAAATACACAGACAGAGAAATGGATATTTTTTCCATCCTATTTGTCTCCTTTTCAGACACAACCACTGATTCACCAGTTACTGGACAGGCAACAGCAGCAGCAGCAAAGGCGCCTGTGAACTTGAGTATCATAAAATTCTAGTATAACAGTGTGTTGAATGTTTACTTTGGCTGTGCTGCCTTCTCAAATCCCCCTTTTCAACTAATATTTTAAAATGTGGAAAGACATTAAAATGGAGATAAATTCAAGGCTCTTTCTGAAAGTGAGCGTCTCTTATGCCGAGAATTCTGAATTTTGCCCTTTCTGTTATGTTCGAATTCCTTCATTCTGATAATTATTATGACATGCATGTTCAAGTCACTGCCTGCCTTTTGGCAACTAGCAATTTTACTCTGAAGTAAAGGAGAAAATGGGGGTCAGAAATGCTTTTATAACTACTCCTGTTTCATCCCTCACATTTATAATTGGTCCTAAGGAAAAAATGGAATGAATTGGAGTTTATCATTGGTGCTTCATAGAGTGTAACAATGAAGAGTTGAGTCAAGCAATTATGTGAGTGAATTCCCAGGCTGCTGATTACTAGCTGTGTTACTGGAACAAATCGCTTGACCTTTCTCATTCTCAGTTTCTTTATATGTAAAATAGGGATGGTAGCAGCACTAACTCAATAGCAGAATTAAATTAGATAATGCATAACAAGCACCCCACATAGAGACCCACAGACAATATGTGCTCAAATGAGTTCACCTTGATGGTTATTATTAATACTATTATGATTAATGCCTCTTTATTCCTTTAAGTCATACCAACTCCATGCCAGCTGATGTTCTTCAGTAGAGGATAAAACAAAATGCCTTCCTGCATGGAATTTATATTTTAGTGGTAGAGATGGACCAATAAAAAACAAATAAATATATAATTTTTTGGGTGGTAGGTGCTATAAAACAGAATAAACAAGAGTAATGGACTATAGGGGAAGGGGTGCTATTTTAGGTAGGGTGGCCACGGAAGAACTTGGAGGAGGTGACAGTTGAGTAGAAACCTGGCTGAAGTGATAGACATTGAGCCAGGTGGATATCTAGGGAGGATTACTCTAAGCAGAGGGACAACATATATCAGAGCCCTCTGGGCAGCACTACTGGCATGTTTGTGGAACATCAGAGGGCCCTCGGGGACTGGAGTAGAGTAAAAGCTGAGAGAGCAGGAGGAGATGAAGTTACAGAGGGAGGAGTGTGCAGACCCGGTGAGCCCTGGCAAAAACTTTGGACCACATAGTGAATGGGATGGGAAGAAGCCATCTGAGGGTTTGAGCACTGGAGTGATAGATCTTATCATTGCATTTTAAAAGTTTAAATCTGTGCAGGGAATCGACTAGGGTGGAGAGAAGCAGGAAGAAGAGCCTTTGGCATTGGTCTGGGAGACAAATGATCATGACTAGGTCTAGGGATCAGTGAAGGAGTTGGTATGAAGTGATCTTGGTTTTTTTTCAATTTCAGGTAGAAACAACAGATTTTGATTGTGAATTGGATGCTTAACTAACTTCAACCTATCTGCATGATTTTTATTCCCATGTCCAACCTCAGTCAATGGATATTTTTAGGTGACTTAAAATATTCTTGTTTTCCTGGAACCACCCTACAGTAAAAAGCAAAGGTATGTCCCTTCCAGAGTGTGAACCTTACTAGTAGAAGGCAGAAAGATATTACAGACCAGTGAATGCCAAGTTTGAGTGCCTGCTTTGCCTCTTAGTAACACAGTGACTTTGGTGAATCAGATGAGGATAATACTAAGAGACAACATCTAAGCAGCACGTAGTATTCAGCAGGCACTGTTCTAAGCCTGTTTCTTTTATTAACTTTTATTGGATTTTATTATGATTCTCACAACATGATGAGGTAGGTACTATATGAATTATCCCCATGTGACAGATATAGAAACCAAAGTACACAGAGGTTCCATGATGGGCCCGATGTTTCATCGATAGTGAGTGGCAGAGCTGTGATTTGTCTGTGGCTGTCTGGCTTCAGCCTTCACAGACTAGTAATCTGCTTTACTGCCCCGCATCCCACGTATTTCCCTTCAA
Source organism: Ceratotherium simum simum (assembly GCF_057802395.1). Taxonomy (NCBI): domain Eukaryota; kingdom Metazoa; phylum Chordata; class Mammalia; order Perissodactyla; family Rhinocerotidae; genus Ceratotherium; species Ceratotherium simum. The sequence continues at coordinate 52,669,488 of NC_141915.1, read as the reverse complement.
AGGTGTAATAAACACTCATGCACACACATAAACAATTGCATAATGTGATAAATACTATGAAGGAAAGTTTGTAGGCATAGTAAATATGAAGATGGGGGAAAATCATGAACATACATAGCCTGAGCCAGGTAGTGCCCCTCCAGGGAGTTGACGTTTAAACTCAGAACTGAAAGATGAGAAGATTCCAGCTATCCCCAGAGTGGAGGACTGAATATATATGAGAGGCATTGAGTCATGAAGAATGTATGGCATGTTTGGGAAACCAGAAAGAGAACAATGTGGCTGGGGCAGACTGAGCAATGGAGATTTGCAGGTAAAGAGTCAGGAAAATAAGTGGGAAGATTAGGCAAGATGCTCTATGTAGAATAATAGACATCTTTATTGTCCAAAGTGGGACATTTTTGAAAGTGAAGACAGATGTCAAAACATACAGGCACATGTTGGCCCTATCTCAGGCAAGCTAGGAAGTGTGCCCACTTGGATTTTATTTGAACTGTAATAGAAAGTCGTGACTGGGTTTTCTGTTACTTTCAAAAGATTATGCTATACAAATCCAACAGAAATTCATGTATTTGTACACTAAAAGTTGTGTACTAGAATGAACACAGCTGTGTATTCATAATTGCCCCAGGCTGAGACCTACCAAAATGCTTTTGAAGAATAGAAGGGGTATATAATTTCTGGTACATTCATGCAATAGAATACTACATAGCAGTGAGCGTGAAGAAATTGTAACTACTTGCAACAATATGGATAAATCTCAAAACTATATTTGAGCAAAAAACCCCAGTCAAAAAAAAAAAGACTTAATGTGTAATTCCATGTTTGTAAAGTATAAATGCAAAAAAAAATCTTCTATTATGTTTCAGGTCAGGAAAAGGAATATGTTTAGAGAATATCATAATTGAAGTCCTGTTAATATACTGACTTTTGATCTGGGTGTTAGTGACATGGATGCATTTAGTTTGTGAAAATTCTTGAGTTGTTCCCTTATGATATATGCATTGTTCTGTATATTATACTTAAAAGAGGCAAGCTATGCTTCCTGCTCTGTAGAGAACAGGGTGAAGGAGGTTAAGAGCAGAGGTTGTGCCATTTTTTACTCATTTCTTGTAACTTCTTTCTGAGATGTAAACTTGATATACAAGAAACATTTGATACTATGCATGCTTTCTCCACCTCGGCACTATTGATATTTGTGCTGGATAGTTCCTTGAGAGGCTGTCCCGTGTATTTTGTGATGTTTAGTAGCACCCCTGGTGGCTGCCCACTGGATGCCAGTAGCAGCCCCCACCTCCAGTCCTGACAATCGTATATGTCTCTTAACATTGCCAGATGTCCCCTGGGGGTAAAATCTCCCCTAGCTGAGAACCACTGAACTACAGTGTTAACAATCTCTGAGATTTATTGAGTGCTTTCTCTTCTAAGGTCTTTACATTTATTAACTATTTATTCTACCAACATCTCTAAAGAAGGTGCTATCATTTTCCTTGTTTTCCAGTGGGGAAAACTGAGGTACCGATCATTTAGGCATCTTTCCCAAGACATTGTAACTAGCTAGTAGGTGACAATGCCAGGATTTACACCCAGACAGTCCAGCTTCATAGTACCTTCTCTTAGCCGCCATGTTTATCTGCCTCCTGACTCTTTATCTAACGCATGATCACTGCTGCACAGGTTATGCTCAGATTGAGAGGGATAAGCCAGGACCTTATGATTTCCATAGTGATGTGTCTTCAAACCTTTCCATTCTTTAAAGTTACACAAAATTAGGATTCATATTTTTAAAAAGTACTGTGAGACTCAAGCTTAATAACCAAGTAATAGTGTGACTCACGAGTTACACCTTAATAAAACTTCAAGAGCTCACAGAGACCAATGTGATTATGGGACAAATTATTCCATTTATTTAAACAGAGGGGAAATATACTTATATTTTACAATTGCCTTGAGTTATATATAAAACTAGCTTCTGGCCCTTTAATTACAGACAAAGGTAGAACCACTCTGAGAGGCTCATGAATAAGGAAGTGCCATCCACACCTGAAAAGGCATTTCTGCAGTCTCCAGATTCAAGGTAAAGCTCTCCTTTTGAAGCCCATTCCCTCCCAAATTTGTGCTTCTTTAAGCACATATTTTTCTGTTGCTAACTAAATATGATCAGGAGTGCAAGAAAATCAAATATCAAAAAGCATGCTCAGAAAAGCAGTATACATAGAATGACCAGGAACTAATATTGCTGAATTCTAATAATAGTCATGAACTCACTTCCTCTGGGGAAAGCTGGTTGTGTATTTCACTTACCATGCGTCAGTGGTCCTCCTGTAACGCATGTTGCCACACTGTCTGCATTGTAGTTCTCTCCCTGTGTGCTGGTCTTCTCTAGGCAGATGAATTGTATTTGAAATGTTGGGAAGTTAGTTGTTTAGAACTGAAATGCATACTCAAATAGGAATGTTACTCTAAATGCTATGTAGATTCCCAGGACAGCCGCTCAGAGCCTCAAAAAAAAAGAAAAAGAAGAAGGAAAAGGAGAGGAGAAGTAAACATGTCATGAGCTATCTGCATAATTTGTTCCAGTAAGCATGTGAGTGTGTGTGTGTGTGTACATAGATATATAGATACAAATATTTATGTGTATATACTTATTGAGACTAAATCCCATAATTTAAAATTCTTGAAAGCTAAGTGTGAAAAAAAATGCCATTTTAAAGCTTTTGTTTGTGCAGTTTTTAATGTTGGTAGTTCTGCTGATTTTTCTTCTAGCTATAGAAGTTTAAATTCATCATTGAGGAAATATTCATCTTTGTTTTTGGAAAAGACACTTTAAGGTCTCCTTTGAATATGCTGTGGTAAAGTGATCTTTTTATTTAGAAGGGAAAGATTGGAAATAATGGAGAGTTAAATTCTTCTCACAATAATATGACGTTTGTCTTAGAGGTGAACTTAAGATTCTGCCAAGTGTTTCACTTTAGAAACTTGTATCTCTCTCTGTGGGATTCAAGGAAATGGAGATTAGTCTCTTAGGAGAAGAGGGAAACTCAAGGGTGCCTCCTTTTCAAGGTGAGCACTTTGATGGTGGACCAGGAGATCGGGAGAGAAGCTGTCGAAGTGTGGTCCTCAGACCAGCATCTTCGGTATCATTGGGAACTTGTTAGAAGTGCAGAATCTCAGGCCTCACTCCAGAATCAGCAGTTTTATAAGATGTCCAAGGACATGTATGCACAGTAGAGTTTAGGAAGAACTGGCACAAAGGATCTTCTATGGGGTAGAGATTGGCCTATGGAGTCCAGCAACAGTCATATCTAGGATTCATTTTTGAGATTTCTTTGACTTTAGTTTGTAAAATTTCTGTGTTCTGTTACTTTTTTAAGTCTTCAGTTCCAAGGAGAGTTAAGGGAAAGGTCTTGTCCATGCTTGGAACAAAAGTGCTTCTGGTGAATATTGTTGGCTCCTTTATAGCATCTATTTTTACTTCCTAACAATTCCCAGATTTATCTTTGTTCACTTCTCCTCAACACAGTCAGCATCCTTTGAGTGAAGTTGAACTTACCCTAGCTCAAGAGGTGACTCCTGGTTGGTTCAGCCTATAAGGACATATTATTCCTTGACCATACCCATTAGTTCAAGGTTGGATATTGTCCTAGTCTATTTGGGCTTCTAAAACAGAATACCATAGACGGGGGAGCTTATAAACAACAGAAATTTATTTCTCACAGTTCTAGAGGCTGGGAAGTCCAAGATCAGGGCACTGGCACATTCAGTGTCTGGTGAGAGCCCACTTCCTGGTTCATTGATGGTCATCTTCTTGGTATATCTTAACATGGTAGAAGTGGGGAGGGATCTCTCCAGGGTCTCTATTATAAGGGCACTAATCTCATTCATGAGGGCTCCACACCCATGAACTAATCATCTCCCAAAAGCCTAATCTCCAAATACCATCATAGTGGGGATTAGGTTTCAACATATGAGTTTTGGTGGAACACAAGTATTAATTCTATAACAGGTAGGTAACTTAAGCCAACCAGTCAGGGTAAGTCTCGGTACTGGTCTTTGGAATGTTGGGTCAGACACATTCTTTTTCCTGTTTAATAAGAATGAGGAAACGTGGCATTATTGCTACTGGCAGACTTCCATAACCCTGGGGTCATGGGGAGTGGGAATGGAGGAGAGTCAGACCTGGGATGAAGCTACACCCTGAAGGCGGAGAAAGACAGTAGAAGAAAATATGTACTTGCTGACATTTCGAATTGCTGGATCCTCAATCCTAAAGCCCTCCTTGTAGATGGACTTCCTGTTATGGAAGCTGATAAATCTCCTTTATTGTGTAAGCCAGTTTGAGATGAGTTCTTTGTGACGTGCAGCATGAGGAGTCTGAAGAGATACAGTGTTACAGAAGGAGTGGTATTAGCATGATTGAAACCATGCTTGAAATAGTAAGAAGCAAACTAAAAAGTGCAAAATAGCTACCTGACTCCAGGCGGTTGGGTGACTGATTTGTGCAACGCATAAGCATTTCTTAAAGAGATTATCAAGAACATTTGGGGAGGGTAACTCCGTAAAAACAACTTCCTGTGTTTGAGCAGAGAGAAAACTCAGATTTTTTCTTTTTAATTACTAAAAGGATGTATGATCCTTGAAGACTGGAGATATCTGGGAAAGCTGGGTCATATAATATGTGTGTTACCTTGATTATGGAGTACTTGGCACTTGTAAGGGAATGAATCAGACTTCAATTCATCTCATCTCCCAAATCCCCGTTACAGCCTTAGTAATGCTGGAAAAAGAAGTGTTAGTGAGATTAACTACAGTCCCTGCTGCTGCAGTTGGTCCCCAGGTGGTAACTGATACTTATCATCTCTTTCTTCCCTTACCCTTTCTTCTTTCCCCTCCTCAAACATTTCTGCTGGCCTGGTGGCTTGCCTAGTGAGGTGACACAGATTCTCATCCTTGAGGTGTCTGAGCTCTTGAGTTTGTTTGTTGTTGTTTTAGTTACTTAACCATTTATAGTTAAAACTGAACATGAGGATACCAAGAGATGTCAGTGGCAAACATATTTCTCCCTAACTCTATTTTATAGCAATGGTTCTACCTCCTCATGGTAATGACTTTCTGTGCCTGTAGTTTACTAAAATGAGGATCCCAAAATTATATGTGATCACTTTAGCTTTAATTTTAGTGGAATTCTGACAGTGTTCCTTGCTGACAGCATCCCTTCTGAAACCCAGGATGTCTAGATCATAGAGCCTAAAGTTGCAGAGACAGGAAGCATACATTCTCCACATGAGTCTCCAGGCATGCGAATGGGACCACTCCTGCTTTTGCCCTTTATTCTCAAACCCGTGTATTCTACCTATTGGGAACATAGCACCATATGTGAGACATTGGTTTAAGATATATACCACATTCTGAAAGATGGTGCCCCATCGTCCCAGGGTGTCTTGTGAAGAAGACACCCTGTGGTGCCTGGGCTGAGGCCATGCTCTTGCAATCCAGCAGCTTCTGGGTGGTGTGATATTTGGTAGGATCATTGGATCCCATAGTCATGTGCCCATTACCACACTTTATTTGTTGTAAAGCACGTCCCTTTTTCTGATGTGATGTCATGTGGGATCCCATGCTAGTAGATCAAACACTCTATGAGACCTGGAAGATTAGCGATGGTCGAGCCACTGTGTACAAAAAATGCAAACCCATATCCAGAATACGAGTCAATCCAAGCCAAGATGAAATATTGCCCTTTCCAACTTGCCACCAAATGGCTGGCTGATATATAGGAGGAACTAGACTCTAGTAGGGAGAGTGGGCCATAGCCTTGGTCTCTATTGCTAGCTGGTCAGCCATCCACCAGCAGTAGTTAAATTAGCCTTGATGAGAGGCCACCCTTACTCCATTTCAGCCATCATAGTTACTCTGTACACGAGCCCATTGCTCAAGCACTGAGATATCCACGATGTTAGAGGCTGCTGACATCTACTGGTTATATCATTCTTTCCACTTGATTGTCTCTTCTGCAGTTGGCATAGCTTTTTACTCAACAGTAATGTGAGGTACAAAGATTCTCATTCTTTGTGTTCATTCCCACTGGATCATCCACTTGCCTCTTTCTCAGCACTCCTGTCTCCAATCTTCTAATATTTCCAGGTCCCTATCCAATCAGCCAAGCCATTTACTATTGCCCATGAGACTGTATATTCTTATTTCAGGCCATTTTTCTGCTCACACAAAACGGATAACCAGGTGCACTGGCCAAAATTCTGCCCACTAGGAGGTCTTTCCCTTCACTATTGTCCTTTCGGGCTACTTCTGAGTGAGGCTGTGGTCCATTTTTTTATTGGCCCCTACATACTGAGCCAGTCCTTCTGTTGTTTGTGTCTGTGATTCATTCAGATAGATTTACCATTTTATGAGCTTAGTGATATTGGTTGTGAGCTCATAGGCTAGAGGCCTAAATTGGACATGTTTCCTCAAGAGAAGACTTGCTTTTGCTGGCATCCAGGGGTCTGCTGAATTGCAGAGTCTCAGCCTATCACCAGAGTTCTAGATTCAGCTTTGTCCCTTCCGTTGCTGGCTCCAGCTTGGTGTTCCAATGGCAGTACTGCCCTTAGCTTTTGCCTTCTGGCTACTGCCTTCTCTCCTTCTATTTCAGATCCAGTCCATACTTTTTGTGTGACCATAATGTCTCCAGGAATGAGTCTTATGTAAAGTCTAGTTGTTTTGCAGTGGGAGGATCCCTCAGAGAACCCCAGTTAGCAGAAGAAGGGGTGAATTTAAATTTCCAGAGCATAATTCTGATTATCATTGAAATAAGGGAGATTTCTTAATGATGAGAAATCACAGGAAATTCAGGACTGAAGGCAGTCACGGATTTCTCTACCATGAGGTAATAATACTTCACATTGTATGCTTTGCATAAATTTCCTCATTTAATCCTCACAAGACTCCCTGAAGGTAGCTGCTATTATTGTCTCTGATTCAGACGAGGAAATGGAGACACAGAAGTTAAGTAGCTGGCTAAATATCACACAACTAGAATCTGGGGCTTTAAACCCAGATATTCTGACTTCAGACCCCAGGTCAGCCCACTGTGCTACACCAGCTTCCACAGTGCTAGGATATGCAAAAATGCATTGGAAAAGACAACAAAGCCAAAATAGTCTTGACTGAAGGTGATATTATTATATACTATGCATTTAAGCAACTTGATATTCGAATTGCTGTAGAAAGTTCACTCTGACCATTCATCCATTGCTCCTAGCACTTTCCCAGGAGCCTTATTTTAGTATTTGAATTCTGAAGTCATTTTCAACAACAGACATATTATTAACGTTAAACGTACTTAAGTGTGTTCAGTTTCTATCTTTTATATTGCACTATTCTGACTGCAAACTATGTAAAAAACAGCACTGACTTTCCTTTTAATCTGTATTTCAAGTAAAAAAAATAACTACAAGAAGAAGCATGAGGTGAAGAAAACAATCTATTTAACAAGAAATTAATTTAAATATGGATACCACAACACTCATATAATGACAACACTAGTACTATGTTAAAAAGAATAATTTCAAACATGACATCCACTTTGAAGAAACAGCACATAGAACTCTGTTGCCTTGTTCTGAAATAATCAAGAAAACAGTACTGAGAAATACTCTAATCTCTCTTCACTAGGTTGGTATATCAGTTTTAATTGATGCCCTGTGCCAAAAAATGTTTTTGGCAATGTTTCACCCTCTTTCTATGCCAAGAAACCGCTCCTTGGTGGATAACAATAAAAGGAGGTAGTTTACAATATAAAGTTCAGTATGAAAGGAAAGTTAATAGGAAGTAAAATACATTTAGTATACTTGGCTGAAGGAACAGAGTGTCAAGCTACAGGAAATCTTCTGTAGTGATTTTATAATGTCTGTGGTCTGAAATAAAATTGCTCATGAAGTGTCTACTGAAGGCACAACCTCCACCATCAGCCACAGGAGGACACGTGCTTTTGCATTTTTTCTGTGGGACACGTTTGCTGACACTTTTGATTCCTTGACTGGTATTTGTATCCTACACTGTGAGCTTTCAACATGGTTTTATAGAACCAGTGGACAGCTGGGGGCCAGGTGGATGGAACAACGCAAACAATTGTTAGACCACCACGAATTAACAACAAAAAGAAAGCAAAACATCCACAAAAGTAACCAGACCTGGACACATGGCAAATACTTGCCAGCAATGTGTACCAAAAAAAAAAAAAAAGGAAAGAAAAGAATTTTTCCAGAAATCAGTAATTTAAAGTGACATTGCTGCCTTCATTAAGCTTCACTTAGATTTGAGTTGGAAAGCTGTTGCAATGTTTAAAATGATGCAAAATAAATAAATAAAAGTGAAAAGTCACAGCAAGAGTAATTTTAAGCATTCCCTTGAAATTGTGTGAACTAGGGAGATCGTAAAAAGACACAGATCTAGAAAATGACATGATGGCAGTTACAGAACAGTGCTCACATTTTCTGTGCTAATAGTACTACTATATACACATTCACACACACACGAAATGGGATAAACTGTATCTGCAGAGGAGAACTGTATCGGCTACTTAACTTTTAGCAATCAAAGGTGTGATATAAACAACTGTGAGAGAGGATTCGATATTAGACTTGTAGTCAAAAGTATTTTTAAATTTTTTATGTACAGAGTATTGGCCATAAAGGAGTAGAGTTTCTACGTTGTCTTCTTTTTCTTCTTAAAGAAACCATAACAAGCATGACTGAACAAAGAATCAACTTCAAAGTCTTGCTCTTTGGTAGGAAGTGCTTTCGAACAAAAATCATAAACTTAGTCAATGAAACCTTTGTGAGAAACCATGAGCGCCTTTCCCCCACCTCTTGTCAAAGTCGTTAAAACGAAAGGAGGGTTCTGTACCATACAAAAGAATACCTCAGTCAGAGGAAGAGTCGTGTCCTAACAAACCTTCCCTTTGCCCCAAGCACCGTCCTGGCACCGAGCTGAGAAGTGATTTTGTAATACATCACAAATAAAGAAACATGGGCCTGGACTTTTTTTTCCCTTTTCTTTCTTTCTTTTATTTATTTATTCATTTTAAGCTGTACCATCCTGTCCTCTAACAGATCTTCGGGGAATTTCTAAAGCAGGGTCTTGTAACAAACACATGACAGTTGGAAGATCAAAATAGCTTTATCTAAGACAATTGCATTTGTCCAGGCCAGTCCACTGTTTCTTCAGCTGTATTTCACAGGAGTGGAGAAGAAATCTGTTTTCTGGAATTAGGAAAAAGCATCTCCCATCCCTTTTTCCACCTTTCAGATCCCAGTTTGAACACCCACCCACACAAATCAGATTGGTCAGAAAAGGACCAGACGAGTAGCAGAAACATTCTATTTTGTGGTAGACGGCAGTGCTATTTTTGCTGCTTCCAAAGTCAGCCTCTCTAGGGCTATATTTGAGGGCTTGAAGAAATAGTCCAGACCAGAATGGTTTGGCATCCATCTCTTCACGGAAAGTATAGAAGAATAAATGTAAGGAATTTTGGTTAGGTAGCTATCATTTATATAAAATCGTAACTTGATAAATATCTGCAATGAGGGCAATGAATTAATTTGAACCTGTAGCCTGCATAATTATCACTTTTGTTTTACTTCTCTTTATGCTATTTCACCTCCAATCCATTTTCCTTCAATTATGGGTTGTTTTTGATTCCGCTGATAGAAATGAGGTTCTACATTTCACCCTTGACTTGTCAAAAAAACAGAAATGATATTTGGCAATTATCGGTAATTTTTTACCTAGATTTTTAGCAATATATTCTGCAAATAATGAGTATAGAACACAAGTCCTATATTTTGTGCTGTAGAATAAAGACAGTTTCTAATGCAGGCAATGGGAAGGAGGGTGATCCATGCTGAAGTCAGCACAGTGACCTATGTTTGGAGTAACTGAAAAATGAGAAGGAAACTTACAAGATACGATTTGACAATTGGCTACCCTGGTGGGATAAATACTTATAAATGAGAGACTATCCCTTCCCCTCTCACACCCACTCGGCTTTAGGCAAGCACAGAGATAGGAATTAGACGCCTGTAACAATAGGGGACCACAGTGAACCCTTTATGGAAGAATTCGTCTCAGCTTGGACAATTCTAAGTTACTGGTACAGGCTTTTAATTTTCCAAATTATAATGATTTTGCCATCAAAAGAGACTTTCTTAAAGAACAAATCATTTCTTTGTTTTCCATTATTTCATACCAGGCTTGTTGCTATCAAGTTCTACTGAGAACACTTCACCAAATAGGAATAAAAAGAGGAAATTGTAGAAATTAAGAAACCTACCAATAGCACCTTGACTAACCATGTAATCCTGAGTAATCCATAACTACAACCTTGTATACAGTGAAATCCAAAACCCCTGTCTTTGCTTCCTTTCTCACAATAGCTTTGAAAGAGACCAACAGCATGAGAGCACTTGACAAAAGGAAGCTTCCCCTTCATCTCATTGGTATTCCAGGAGAAAGTCTTAACTTGTAAAATATCTAGTTCTACTTAGAGCAGCCTTAAAATGTCTTCATTTCAGTAAGTGAAAATGCACAACCATGTAGTCTGACTGAAAAAGGACGTAGTCCAGTGACGTGATTTCTTCTTCTTCCCATTGGAAGGATTAAGATGTTTCAAATTCTTAATTCTATTATTAGACCATATGTAGGTCAGGGATGAGGAGATTTATGATGCCTGGTTTTCTTAATCTCCCATGTTTAGTAAAATACTTAAAAACGCCAAGGCATTTAATCATCATATATTGACTTAAGCCTCAGAGTGTTCTTCTAAGAGGGCTTTAGTTCAAAAAGTCTACCTTAAGCACAGGTCTAGACTGAGTAACGTGTTTGGCTGAGAAAATCAAGTTCACGGGTGTCTGTCCTTACCTCTGACATTCAAAATCCTACTTCCTATCTCCACCCAAGACTTTTCCAAACTGTACTGAGCAAGCAATAGATAGACACATGCAAGAAGTATGTTTTAATCTATCAGGTGTATTTGAAATGTAATTCAACCCCACCAAAATCTTCTAATCTGATATTTTATTATTAAATGTCATTTAATAATAAAAATAACATTCCAAATATGTTTTAAAAATCAAAGTGAATTTTTTTCTCCTGTAATAATCTGTCTTTAGTTTTTGTAGATTCCTTGTTAACAGTGATTTTTAAAAAAATTTAAAAAAGAGTGGAAATATTGATGTTTTGCACATTCTGGCAATGTATTCAACATCAATAACAGCACAGCAAAATGGATATGAATACGTGGTATTGAAAATATGTGGTATGAGAAATATAGCATTTAGTGTGTGCCTGCCCGGGGTTTGAAGACTGCGTCTGATGTCTGAGATCTTTGAGCCCTAAGACAAGTTCCTTGACCTCGGAGTCTCTGTTTCTCTTCCCAAGACCCTTTGTTGCTGTAAAGATCAAATGGTACACTAGATGTGAATTACCTAGCTCAACTTTTGGCACACAACAGGTGCTAAATACCTCTAAATTATTCTTGCTCTAAATTACCTGGGACATTGCACTACTATTTTTTTTTTTTTCTGAAAGGCTAAGCTTATTATTCTTGATACCTATGATTTAATGTTGGTGAATAAGGTACCAAGCAAATACTCATGCTTCTCCTGAATATATTTATCCAAATAAATTGGAATCAGGATCTCAAAGAGACATTAGCACTCTCCTGTTCATTGCAGCACTATTCACAATAGCCAAGATGTGGAAACAGCCTAAATGCCCATCAAAAGAAGAACGAATTAAGAAATGTAGTATATACATGCAATGGAATATTATACAGCCTTAAAAAAAGAAGGAAATCCTGCAATATGCGACAACATAGATGAAACTTGAAATAAGCCAGGCACATTTGCCCTTGAAATAAGGGAAAATACTGCGTGATTCTACTCATATGAGTGTCTAAAATAGTCAAAAAAACAAAGAATAGAAAGATGGTTGCCAGGAGCTGGGGGAAGGGGAAAATGAGGAGTTTCTAATCAACATGTATAAAATTTTAGTTATGCAAGATAAATAAGTTTAGAGATAAGTTTAGGCTGTACAACATTGTGCCTATAGATAACAATATTGTTATTGTATACTTAAAAATCTGTGAAGAGGGTAGATTTCATGTTAAGTGTTCTTAGCACAATTAAAAAAAAAAAAAGGAAATTAGTATGTGCTCAGATATGGAAAAATCCCAGTATTTTATTAAAACAAAATAGCTTTGCACTTGTCTAGGTGCAAAATTTTAAAAATAAAAAATGAGGTTCAGAAGTCCTTGTTTCTTTAGAGTTTCGTATTCATAAGAGTTTAGCCATTACCTAATAAATTCTGTTATTTTATACATGGAAAAATACATATCCAGAGGTATTAGAGGCTTCTTCAAGGTTAGACATCCGTGGGTGATTCAGTAACAAGAAGAGGGGCTTTCCCTTCTGGCACCCAGCCAGAAAGATCAGCATGAAAAGGAAAGAAATTTGCATAGCAGGAGATCAAATTCAACCTTCCCTACATAGGAAGGGCCGTTGGAATGACCAAAGATCAGCTATGTTTTCAGCCTGTTTTGGCACCTGCCAATTCTGAAATCTGTACAACTGAATACATAATGGGTTATGTGTAGCTGGCTCCTATTCTTCCTGCTAATTTTTTCATCTCTAGGCAAATAGAATATAAGAGACTTGGTATAAAACTTCAAGCAGGTTCCTGGATTCAAACATAGATCCCAATCCAGTCTATTATTTTCAGAAGTAGACAGAGAAATGTTTCCGTGGCTCCATTTCCATGTTTACTAGGATACAACGTTGTTACACTTGATTGCATCAGAAAATATGGGAAGAGTTCTAGAAATTGACCCTAACACATGATCTCAGAAGACTGCTCTGTCGCCAGGGAGTTTACCAGCACAAACAAGCTCCCATAAAGAATGGGCTGCTGCTAACAACTGCGGAAAACTGCACCGATTTCCAAATTGGGGTGGGAAGGTTTTGGTTATGTTTCAATGAATGTATATATGAATATATCTGAATACATCAACTGCAACATCATATCCTCTTTTTTGTATTCCCGTGGAAAGTATTGGTTTCAGAAATGCCTGGTATAAGCAGAAGCATCTCTCACTTCACTTAGTGCCTTTGAGACCTTTGGCAGGAGGTGGGATTTGTCTTGGCACCCTCCCTCCTCTTTTGGTGCCTCTCCTTCCCCTTCCCCTGCATTTCATTCCTCACCCCATCAGGTTTTAATCTTGCTCTCATTTTTCAAGTACTTCCCTTTAGGTGTTTGTGATAATGGCTTAAAGCATTCGGACTCCCAGAGGTATTAGTACAGAGGTTTAGCATTTTACTATGGAGCTCAAAAGCCTGGAAAGCCTTCAGCAGAGAAATTATTTGACGACTCTGGGACAGAGCAGTGGGTGGAAATCTACGGGTAGGCAGCCTTTGACGGTTCCAGGTGCCCACCAGGTGGAAAAGGCTTTGTCTGCCTTCATCAGTTTGGCCCTGGCTTCATATGATGACCCCTAAGATATCTGGGGGGGGCCTGTAAATGAGGGCCCTCCCCCAAAGGAATGGAGAAGAGACTACTGGGGCAGAAAAGAGCTGAAAAGAGAAGAGCAGAAGTTTGAGATAGCCTTGTTTAGAAAACAAAACTAAAATACACAAAATCATTCCTCTACTCGTAAATACATGTCCTTTAATAGCTTCTTCCTCTCTCTTTTCTTTTTTCCCTTCCTTCCTTCCTTCCTTCCTCCCTCCCTCCCTCCCTCCCTTCCTCCCTCCCTCCCTCTCTGTGTGTGTCTCTCTCTGTCTCTTTCTTTCTCCCAAATAATATAAACTTGACCCTTTTTCCGCATTGTAAACACTTGGTGCAGTTTTGAAGGACACTTTCCCAGCCATAAATAAGGCCTGCTTGAAGCAGATCATAATGCAAATGAATTAAGTAAATGCTGGCCATTTGAGTCTTTGCTTCAGTGTCTTGGAACCAGCTATAAGCCTGTAACAGTCACCTAAGCAGACCCTGATGGAAGCTGCCATTCATCTTGTCTTCTCATTTAAAATTTCGTCTTATTTAGTCAAAAAATGTTAACTGACTACCTACCAAATGCCAGGCCCTGTTCTAGGTACTAGAGATACAGCAGCAAAGTAGCTAGAGAAGTTCTTGCTCTCCATGGAGAGTGACAGAAAGAAACAATAACAATAGTGATAAGAGACGTGCTGGTAATTTATTAGAGAAAGACTGAGTAGGTACTAAAAATTTGGGTGTTCAGGGGAAGTCTATTTGAGATAATATTTTAGCTGTGATCTGAATGTCCAGAAGAAGTCATCAATGTAAAGATTATGGGAACAGCTGGTTCAATCCTCCTAAGACAGAAAATAGCTTGATGTGTTTGAGGCACAGTAAGAAGGACAATATGCTGCTGTTCAGTGGGCAAAAGGATTGTAGGCCCAGCTCTGTAGGGCTTTGTGAAGGAGAAGAGGCACCTTTGATAGATTTTCTTGTTGGCGGAAGTGCTTGTAGAGTTTTAAGACGAGTAATCTAATCTGACTTATATCTTTAACACCACTCTGACTGTATTAAGCAGAGGTTCAGTTGCAGAAAAGCAAGAGAGGAAGAAAGGAGCATACTTCAGAGACTATTTTAGAAGTCCAGGTAAATGCTGATGGAGGATTTGGCTAGGGATATGGTAGTGAAGATGGAGAGAAAATGAATCGATTTTTGTCTATCTTTTGAAGGTAGAGGATGATTTGAATGGAGGGGTGAGGAAAAGAGAGAAATCAAAGACAATTCCTATATATTTGGCTTTGGCAATAGAATGGATGATATTGTGGTTCATTCTGGTAGGGAAAAAATCTGTGAGGAGATAGAATTTAAGGGAAAATACCAATAGTCTGACTGATATACATTAAATTATAGATACCTATTAGCCATCAGTATAGATATCAAGAAGGAGTTGGAATTCTGAGTAGAAGTAGTGACTGGAGCTACTTTAGGGATCTTTGGCACTTATGCTGTATTTAAAGACAAGGAATTAGATGAAGCAACTCCCTGGAAAGTGTGTAGATAGAGAGAACGGAGAGCTATTCCCATAGTTAGGGGTATGACAGAAGAGGAAGAAGCAATACAGAAGACTCTAAGGGTGGTCTGTAAGGTGAGATTAAAATTGATAATTTAGTATTATGAAAGCCAAGTGGAAAGCCAAGTGAAGAAACTGTTTCAAATGGGAGAACCAGTCCCTGAATACTGCTGAGAAATCCAGTGATAAGGAAAATAGAAATGATTATTGGATTTGGTCACATGGAGGTCATTCATGATCTAGAAAAGGGTGGTTTCAGTGGAATAATGAAGTATAAACCCAAATTGAAGTGCATTGTGATAATAAGGTAAAGAGAAGTAACATCCCGTCACTACATGATCATGGTTTGAACTAATAATTCCATGATCAACAATTCATCTTGTGTGACCATCAGCCGTAGGGTGACTGTTGACGATCCATGATCTTTGAAATTCATAGAAAATGAAAGCTTGTAGTCAGATTTAATGCAAAAATCGGAGTAGTATTTCCATCCATGAAAACCATAGCTATTAAGAGCTAGTGTGAGGTCTGCAAGTATAATTTCTCACCTGAAGTAATACAGAATTTTCCTTTCCTTTCTCCACCCATCCCTCCTTCAAATCAAATCTCCAACAGAGTAATGATCTTTCATAAAAATAAAATTCAATCTGCATTAGCCTGGCAAAGATGGAACTTAAAATAAGCTCTGAGGAAAAGATAGAAAAGACGAAACAGGACTCTAGATAGAAAGCCTTGGGTTTTAATGAGCTCCATTTCTAAATGCAAACATTTTTATGACTTGGAAATCAGAGGGACAGATATGTTAAAGTGATAAATGTATGAAGCTGGCAATCAGAGTCTCAAATGAGGAAATAAAACAAAAGGAAATTATGGAGAGGAGAGAGAAAGTTGAGTTTGTTTTAATCCAATTTTTAATCTTAAAAATGATTAGCCATAAAAACAGTGGAAGTGGTCTTAATGTTCCTTGAATTCTAAAACTCCTAAACCTTCTGAGGGACAACAAGGAATACCTCAATTTCTGGTGTTAATTATATTATGGAACAGGATGGCTGGATTTTAATCAATAATCACAAACCTCTTTTATTAATTGTTAATTCTAATTGTTGCTTTAAACTTCCCTGAGTTTCTTGCTACAATGGCACATAGAATGCTTAACCTTTTGGCCTGGTATAAGAGTGATGGTTCTTCAATTAGTTTTTTTTTCTTATTTTTTGATATTTTGGAAGTAATTTTCCTTAAAATTTCCAAAGTTATAACCCAGTAGTTGGCTGATAAAACATATTGTGAAATAATTTGGTCCCACCAAGTTTTAAACCCTCATCATTTCTCACCATCCACCTAGTCTGGAAAATTGGGCAGACTGCATTTAACGATAGCGTCAATGGTAAAGTAATACCCATTTGTTTGTTCCAATGTCAAATAGAAAGTCCTGGAAATTTGTGGAGGTTTATTGTATCTTGGGCTTCAACATTGCTTTTCACAGAAAGCTCTAATGAGAAATAGAAGTCACTTTAAGAACGGAACATGACCTGAATCATGAAAAGGAACTCACTGGGTATCCCTAGTTCTCCAGAAAGGAGATTCTCTTCTTTACCTTTTAATTATCTCACCTTCTTTCTTTCTTTTTTATTGCTACAAGTCTAACTTGATTCATTAAAAATTCATGAATGCTTTTGCATTTTCTGTAAATAGTGGTTGCAGAAAAGTACTTTCTAACAGAAAAGACATTACTCATTTACTCAGGGGAAAAATAACAGCCACTCATTAAACCATGACATCAAATCTAGGCTGTCAATGGGATTATTAAAAGCTATATAGTGCTTCTTGCTGACTCTTATTTCCATTATTACTGCAATTATTTTTCGTTCACAACTGAACTATAATAGCAAAATATGTTTGGAACTCTCTATGACAAAGAAAACAAAATCTTGGTAACAGCAGTTTTAATGGTACGGGCCTTGAATTAGAGCTTAGTCTCATGCATTAGTAACCAGGCAAGACACACCTAGTGTCAGGTGAGGACAATGTTCCCAAACATATGTTCTATTAAGATACCAAAAAGAGGCCTTCCTTAACTTTCTGAATTTATTATTAGGCTGATGCTGGTAAATTATGGGGGGAAAAAGTCCTTATAAGTAAATATTTCAGCCTAGGGACGTAAATGATCCAGAAGAAAGATGTAGATAGCTTTTCTAAGACCACTATGGTGAAAATCTAAACCTTTTTGTTTGTGTCATTTAATATTTACATTATCAAAGGATTATCTGAACTTTCCTTCTGATAGGAATATTCTCCTTCCTTTTACATTTAAATTTGTGTTTGTAGTTTCTTATGTATTTGATAGTAGGATATATTTAAAATAAATTAAAAATGAAAACTTACACTTACAGAATATGTGAAAGCTATATTTTCACATCCTTGTGAGAATCACACTATCATTTCATTTATCTGACAGGAATATTAGACAGCTAAATATCTCGAAATCCTTTATTGAGGACTCAGTGTGCCTAGGTTGAGCCTTTGTACACCAATGGGCTTGTTCAGCTAGAGCTCCACTTCTAACACCCACCATATGTGTTCGGTTGATGTAATTAGAAGTATTCTTGTCCTCCCTGCTCTAATTCCTGCCTGGGGTGGAGCCTGTCCTGAAAGCCTGCCTAACTCTTACTCATCATTTCTCCCTGCAACTTTTCTCTGTATACATATTTCCAGACAGTGCCTGGGGTTCCTTTTCTGTCCAGAGAGCTACTTTCTAGAACCATGATCCTCCATATCACAAAACTAACTACAAGCAGTGCTGTTAGCTTTAGGGCAGATATACGCAGGAACAATCACTGATCAGTTACAACATGGTGGGGGGGTGGGGGGTCACAGGGCTGGAGCACAGCAGCAGAAGCTTTCTTTAACACTGCCCTCCAACAGCCACCATGTATCAATTAGACTTGGCATGTGGGAGGAAACAGTTTCCATTCTGGTTTAAAGACTCTTGTTGCTGTGTCCCAGCCCCAGATTCCTGCTCTTGTCTTGCAAGTCCTTAATGACACCCAAGTTTGTCACTCCTATGATTTTCAACTGCAGGTAACCCCTGCAGGGAACAATCCATCAATGTTCTCCCATTCCCAGACCTTCCTATTCCAGACTTACTTTCCTTTCCACACTAACATACCACTGAGAGCTTTTGAGTAAGTTGTGCTGGAATTCCTTCTGGTACATATTACTTAGATGGTTCATTGGTCACTACTTAAATATTTTCAGAAATCCAAGTCCATTATCTTGTTGAGTACTCAAATTCTTAGCAATCTACCTAATTACGTTGTGAGGGTTTGGCAGAGGTGTGGCTTGGTCGTCACTCAGGTCCCCAGAGACCACCTGAAACTGGGTATAGGATAAAATGTTATTTATTCCCAACTCTACCCTGCTGATAGGCATGGGGTTGCTAAATGTTAAGTACTAACCTCTTCAGCATTGGCTCATACCGGGACACCAGCTGAGCAAAGGTGGAGATAGCAGAAACTGATGTTGTCACACATTGAATATTGCTCTATCAATCCTATGAGGTGCCAACATCCAGGCTATAATTGAAATAATGAATTTTTTGGAATCTGCTGTGAGACTTTACATGTGTCCCTAATAAGCTTTTTCCTGATGTTATGGCCTGTTGAAATAATTTTGAATCTTGACTTCATTATTTATTATTTATGACTTCATTATATGCTAGAGGCAGTAAAGTATCATGATTGAGGCCACAGACTCTAGAGCCAGACAACCAGGGCTCATAGTCCAGATCCAAACTTATTAGCTGTGTGACTTCAGGCAAGTTACTCAACCTCTCTGTACCTCAGTTTCCTCTTCAATTATTATAGCAATAGGGTTTTGTGATTATTAAACATATTAATGTAAAAAAAGTGCAAAGAACATAGTTAAGTGCTAAATACATGGAAGAATTCTTATTAATTAGGTATCTATCCCACAATTTAACTCATTTAAAATTTAATAAATGTGCCTTTTCTGAAAGTTGTTTATTATTTTTGTCAAAAAAAATGATGAAAATGTCCTATGGACAGCATTTGCATTGTTCACTAGATGTAGACCCTTTTACTTGGATATTTTTGATTGACATTCCTTAGATATTGCATCATTCAGATATAAATTTACCTAATAATATTATCCTATATAAATATATCCATCTTATTAATTGTTCTAACATGGAAAACTACCAAATATTTTGTTGAATAAAATTGCTCTGTGTATATTTCATCTGATCTACATTTTTATTTCATTAAAATGTAAAATGAAGTTTTTTCACGTTATTTATTCTTTAGGACCCATATTAACTTCTAGTGTTGATCACACATTTTCTGTCTATAAACCATTTGTTTGACAATGTGTTCTAGAATTTTTCAAAAGAGAGACATTCTGATTCTAGCATGCATTTATCAGAAATTATCCACTCTGTCTCTTTGAAGTCAAGATAGATTTTACTTATGTCTTCTGTTGTTCATGTTTCTAAAGATTTCTGACAGTTTCCTTAAGATCATCTCTTTGTATGACAGTTTATCTTGTTCCAGATATTCTAGAAGTCATTTATGAAAATAATTATTTTATTTCTATTTTCTAACTTGGATACAGGCTCCAATAGGGGACAGAATTGCCTCCATTTGAGAACCACTGATGTACGTTATGCTTGCGTGTCTGCAGAACATTTTCTGGAAAAACACATCAGAAACTAAGTGACTGCTTCTCTGGAATCACTTCTCTGGGGCAGGAGATGAAGAGTAACTTTTAGGCTACTGAAGATTTTAATCTGTGTATGTATAATTTTAATATCATAAACACATTTATAATATGCATTCCCAAGTCATTCTGGTCTTTAAGTACCCTGACAATGTTCTTTCACACTTTCGTAAATTTTTCTAGTTGTCCTTGATTATATCTCACTCCTCCTACTGTTTTGTAATTCTTTTGTCTTTTTAATCTTTCGAGAGAACACTCAATGCTACCACATTGATTTCTTTGGTTCCCATGTTACCCACCATTACTGGGATTGGTCGCTGCATGATAAGGGTTTCTTTCTTTCTCTGGGACTCTCTTTTTTCCTCTCTCTATGTCTCTTCAATTATTACTCATTACTGAGACTCTAAATCTGGAATTATACCTATATTTTCACAAAATGTTTAAAATTGACGTCTCTAAAATTTACCTCACTCATTCAGATAGGCATTACTTCTTGCAGCTCTACGCCTCATCCAGTTTAACCAAAATGCCATTTAATTGGGCACAGTGGCGCTTCCAGCTGGCAATAGTCAAAAAATAGCAGTTTCTACTTAGAACAGAACCTGGCAGCTGGGGCATCCCAGAGTAGCAATCCTCATTGCTAAAAATGGTTCTGATATTCCGTTTAAAACATACAGTATATTTTTATTTAGAAAATATTTATTTAGCTGTCAGAAACACTTCAACTAATCACTACTCTTTAAAAGGGCTGGAATCTGGTTACACCCTCAGACATCCTCAGAGCTCTGGTTTTTCATAAGCTGTGTATAATGAACTATAGTTGAAGAACCCTTTATAGTTTCCCCATGTGGAATTTTCTTGTCACCTACTGTATACACAACACACATATCTAAATCCTTTGCATCTTCTAAGGTCCTATTCCTGCCTTGTCTGCACCCTCTTATCTTGCATGGTAAACAGAGACACGCCTTCAACAGGGGGAAGTAGAGAAGATCAAGGAGACTTAGTGACTCAATTTAATCTCCTTATGTACCCAGACTGAGAGATTTCAGCAACTACAGAGTCAGACATCTCTTAATGGAGGAAATTGGAAAGCTCGGATAAGATAAGGAGGAGGAGGTGGTAACTGATTAGCTGTAAGGGCCTCGGGAACAGACTGACCATGAGAAAATCAATGGACTTTTTTTTGTCTGTTTCTAAAGCAAGTGGCATCCAAGACAGAGTTCAGAATCAAAGCTAAGTCAATAGTCTAGGAAGAGAAATCTATGTTAAGGGGATCCATAATTGACCAAGCAAAGTCAAACTATGACCTAGCCAATCTTTCATTTTTTTCTCTGCCTTCTTTCCTCCTCTCCTAGGTATTGAATTTTATCTTAGAAATTATGCCTTCCAGAATATCTGTATTGAAGGGTTCCCCCTGGAATTACTATGGATACACACATATGATAACATATGCTCATATACGTTACTCTTTATTATTGTATACACACATACATTTTTTTCATCCCTTTGGCTCTTGTGTACTTAGTGTTTGAGAATTCATTTTACTTGATGTTTTTCAAGGGTTGCTAATTCATGTGTGTGTTCCAAGCACTGAATCCTCTTTCTTTTCTGCTCTCTTGCTGACCACTGTTTCTTACCCAGTTCTATCCACTCTCCCCTGCAAACCCGCTGTTCTATATGTGTTCACATATGCCTACTTATGTGCAAGATTCTGCAAACATAACATATGCTTAAATCATTTATGTCTTACTGAAATTTCTGAATAATATTGGGCAAATAATCATAAAGATGAAAATCCTGGAGATGTGTAGTCACTAAATCCTATGAGAAAAATCACTCAATGCTTCTTATCCATGAACTGTTTCAATATATCCCCTCAAACTCATCAACTATCTCACACAGGAAAATTTCTGCAGACCTTACACTTAGATTGGAATAAGAAGGAGCAATTTACTCACTTATATTTTGATGTGACAGCATGGAAATAAAATATAAATTTGGCTTTCATGGTAGATGAAGACAACAAAGACTTAGGTCTGGGAAGGACTTAGTTTACATAGCTCATCTAATCTAACACTTTCTTTTAAGGTCAATCAGATTATCATTTTGCATATGGGCATTAATTTGCTGAATAATATTGTCATTATTATTTTGTAATTCCCAGAGAAAAAGTGAATATACCCATCTCAGCAGAGAAATTTATATTATTTACATTTGTCATTGCTGAAGATTTGTTAACGTATCATGTATGTTGGTGCGATAGGCCAGTCTATGTTAAAGCTTCTAAAGAAGAAGCTCTTTGACATTTGCAAAACTTGTTTCCTGTTGGACTCCAATTATGCTCAAACTGAGCTGATTTTAAACTGGTCTCTGTGAAGATGCTGTCTAGATCCTTTCTCAACTCAGTACTTCTCAGGGTAGGACCAGCCTGTTACAATGCTTGCAAAATATTTTTTTCTTCTTCTGTGTTTGAGAGAAACACTAAGTAAGTTCACTGAAGCTGTTGGTAATGAAAACTAGTAATCCAAATATTTTATCTTGTTTATTCTCCCTGTGTTGGCTACTTTGAAGTGTTATATAACTTTTTGGTGATCTGGAAAAGCGATACAAAGAGAAATGTTGGCTAGCCAATGTTAATATTTGCTCAAAACAGTGAGTCATATAAGCTGGGATTTCCTCTTTGGGCTGCGTATTACTGGCATATTATCTGAGTCTCATTATAATTTGCTGCAATAGTCCTGTTTAGAATATGGAAGAATGCCTTGTTCAGGGTAACGGGAAGCCTCTATTTGTCTTGATATTCCTGTTGGAGAGTTTACTTTGGTTGCATTTGGAGGAATTAGTAATCTCATCAATGGTTACCGGGTAAGGCTGTTTGTTTTGCCTTTTCTTCCCACTCTGTGACATGTGTCCACATACTGGCTCATCCGCAGTTCTTCTAAGAAACAGTTATTTATCTGTTTTATCTCATACACTGACCACCTAAATCAGAAGAAAGTTCAGAAAGTGTCCTTCAACTAGAAAAGGCTTATGTGCTAACAGAATCAAGCGTAGAATAATCTACCATGTAAAAAACAAAAATTCGTCATTTTCTTTCGTACAGGCAACATGAGCTGTATGTATACTATTTCCTTAGGCTTAACTTTTCATGATTCCAAAGGTTTCTTTGGGTTCTAGAGATTATAATGTGCTGTATTGTCATGCCATCTGTGTATAAGATGAAACTGTTTACAAGGCAAGTCACAGATAGGCGGCTTGGTCACATTTCTCCTCTCTGAATAACCCCGTACCAATGACTCCAGGCAGTAACAGTGCAGTGGATAAGAGCATGGGGTATGGAGTCAGGCCAACCTGAACTTAAGTCTAGGCTTTGCAACTTATTCATGTATCCATTTGGGCAACTCTCCTCATCTGTAAATCAAAGATAATGAGAGAACATGTCTCATATGAGAACTGAAAGTGATATTATAGGTAAGACACCTAAGCAAAGGACCCGACACAGAAAATAGACCACACACATTTGTAGTTTTTATTGTATAGTTAAAAACCTATGTGCCATAATGTAGAAAACAGTATGGCAGTTCCTCAAAAAAAATTAAACATAAAATTACCATATGATATAGCAATTCCACCCCTAGATGTATACCAAAAAGAATTGGGGGCAGAGACTCAAACAGATGTTTGTACACCCATGTTCATAGCAGCATTATTCACAACAGTCAAAAAGTGGCAACAACCCACATGTCTAGCAACGGATGAATAGATCAACAAAATGTGGTATATACATACAATGTAATATTACTCAGCCTTAAATAGGAATGAAATTCTGACATATGCAACAACATGAATGACCCTTGAAGACATTATGCTAAATGAAATAAGCCCAGGCATAAAAGGAAACAAATATTGTGTGATTCCAGTTATGTGAGATACATAGAGTAGTCAAATTCATAGAGATAGAAAGCAGAATAGTAGTTACCAGGGGCTGGAGGGAGGCAAAATGGGGAGTTAGTGTTTAATGGATACAGAGTTTCTGTTTAGGAAGATGGAAAAGTTCTAGAGATGGATGGTGGTGATGATGGTACGACAATGTGAATGTACGTAATGCCACCAAAGTGTCCACTGAAAACTGGTTAAAATGGTATATTTTATGTTATATATATTATCACAATAGAAATTTTTCTAAACAGTCAATTTGTTAGTCATTTGTAGCCAAAAAATCCTTATTCTTTTCACCTAAGAGAGGTTCTTACGTATCCTATACTCTTCATTGTGATTATGATGATGAAATTATTGATTATTAATATCTTTTGATTTCTCTTTTGTAGAACTGTGGAAATATAAAGCTGGTGCAGGGGTGGAGAGGAACACGTGTATTAGTCTTCTAGGGCTGCTATGACAAAATACCAAAGACTGAGTGGCTTAAACCACAGAAATTTATTTTCTCACAGTTCTGGAGGTTGAAAGTCCAAGATCAAGTTTGGTTTCTTCTGAGGGCCATAAGAGAAGGATGTATTTTAGGCTTCTATCCTTGGCTTGTAGATGGCCACCTGTTTGCTGCCTCTTCACATGGTTGTCTCTCAGTGTCACACATGTTTGGTATCTCTCCAGATGTCCTAATCTCCACTTCTTATAAGGACACCAGTCGGATTGGATTACAGCCCACTTTAATGGCCTCATTTTAACTTAATCACCACTATAACAGTTTTATCTCAAAATGCAGTCACACTCTGAAGTACTGGAGGTTAGGGCTTCAACAGAGGAATTTTAGGGCAGGGGACATGATTCAGTCCATAACAGAGGGTAGTAAAAAGAACAGATAGTTTACTATAACTTGTGCTTAAGGAATCAATCTCATTATTCAGTTCTATACATTGACTCATTTATTTTGTCAAAAAGAGTTGTTGGGAGTCTGCTGTCCCAAATATTCTTCTAGCTGCTGGAACCACAGTGATGAAAAAGGCAAGATCTGTGACTGTTTAGTTAGGCAGGAACATCCAATCAACGAATGAATCAATGAATAAAAAATATAATTCCATGTAGGGATAAGTGGTATGAAAACAACTAATGAAGCGTCATGTGTTAGTGGTGGAATGGCGAGAGGGTGATAATTAGATAATGTAATATAGGAAGATCTCTCTGAAAGAGTGATGTTTCAGCAGACCTAAAAGAAATAGGGTTCAGATTTGCAAATATCTAGAGGAAGAAGATTCTAGAGTTGAGGAAAGAATAAGCTTGACATATTCAAAGAATGGAAAGAAGACCAGTGTGACTGGAGTAGTCAGCAAAGGGAAAATGGTTGGAGAGGAGTTGGGAAAGTTCAACAGGGGCCAGATTGTATAGAACCTTGAAGGCTACAAGACAGATCCTATTTGGATTTTATTCTAAATGCAATGGAAGACATTTGGATCTTATTCTAATACAATGGAAGCCATCAGAGGGAATTACAGAGGAGAGATATGATCTGATTTATATCTTTAATAGATCACATAACTGGATTTTGAACAAGCATGACGGATAACGAGGTCATATGCCTTTATATGTTATTCCCACCACCTCTTTAAAATGTATTCAGTGGGAATAATCTTGCCCTGGTCCTGGATGAAAACTCTGGCACTCTTTCTGCTCACTCTTTCATAATAAACAGTTCTATAATGACTTTAAATTGCAAACAGAGTTTCAGTTCAGGAGTGTTCAGCCCTGTATAACAATCCAAATCTTGAATTTGACTTAGTGTTCATTTCTCTCTTCTCTCCCAGTCAGGCTGGCACTATATGGGAAGCCTGCCCACATTGGAAAGGAGGTATAATTGACTTCTCTCCCTACCCACCACTGCCCCTCCATGCTGCTCTTGCAGGTGAATGAGACTTTGCCTCAGTGGCTTTGCATTCTCTGGGCCTAAAACATGATTAAAACTGTTGTGGGCCCATGTTTCTTGTATTTCCTTTGACCCGAGTATTTATATCTCTAGTCCTGTTGACCACTACATGTTCTTGCTAGGCTCCCAAGCATCCGGAAGTACACATCCATGCCCTTTCTACTGAAAGTTCCTTGTCCTCCTGGCAGCTCTACTGGACAAGAGGCAAAGACATCCCTTTACCCAGCGTCTTTTCCCAAATCCTCTTTCTCTTGGACTCTTGTTCAGAATGGATGAGAAATTCAAGATACTTGGAATAAGTTGTCAAGGATTTCTTTTGAAAAACTGCATGTGAGGATTTGCTGACGCCTGCTTTGGGACCTCATGTTGATGTTTCAGTGAAACTAGGGCAGGGAGAGTGCATTTCTTATATCATGTCACATGACTCCAGCCACTGTGTGAAGAATGTGCTGTATAGGAACCAGAGAGGAAGGAGTGAAAGCAGGTGGGCAACAGTAGCAGTCCAGGTGAGACACAGTGGCTGCTTGGAAGGAAGGTGGTGATGAGTAGAAAGATTTAGGATGTTTTGAAGATAGAGCTGCAAGAACTTACTATTGATTTAGCTATTGGGGGTGGTGAGAAGCGAAGGTAGACTTTGAACTTTTGGCCCAAGCCAGTGGAGAGAGAGAGGTGCCATTATCTGAGAAGCATGAGACCACAGAATATTGCATTTAGGGTGTGGATAGGAGTGTGTGAAAAGGAAGATTTATGAATGAATTGTTCTGTTCTGTGTATTTTAAGTTTTAGAGCTGGATTTATGAGTCTGGAGTTCAGGGAGGGTTCAGGACTGAAGCTATAAATTTCGAACTCATCAGCAGATAGAAGATTTAAAATCCATAGGATAGGATAAGATTACTTAGGAAAGAAGTGTATTTACTGGAGAGTAGATATTCTATGGCTGAGTCCTTTTGATTCTAAAGTTTAGGGTTTGATAGGAGGTAGAGAGGTGAGGGACACAGAATAAGATGTGTTCAGTGGATGAGTGGATTTACAGGAAAGTGTGGTATGTGGAATCTGCCAAAGTCTAGTAAGAAGAAGCCAGATGATTGGACTCTGGATTTGACAAGAAAGAGTTGTTAATGATCTTGACAAGAGTAGTTTCATTTGGAGTGGTAGAAGTAAAAATATGATGGGAGTGGCCTAAAGAGATTGAGAGAGAGACAGAGAGAGAGAGACAGAAAGGAAGAGGCAAAGGAGAGAGAGAGATCACAGTGTGCATTGAGTCAATTGCAAGTTTTGTAAGTTTTTTTCTCTATTTTCATCCATAGTCCTGATAAAAATTTTCAAAAAAGGTCAAAGAAATAATGCCGTCGTCTGTTAGACACTTTGCTCCTGGGTGACAGAAAATGGAGTTCCATTGCATTATCAATATTTTTAGCTCTCTTGGTGAAACAAACAAAAAGTATGAAGAAAGAAACTTGGCAAAATGATTTCAAGTCCTTGCTGAGCAGGACGTCTTTTGTTTTGTTCTATTTAAAAAAAAAAAAAAAATTTAGTCGCACTGCACACCTGTTAGAATAGCAAAAATCCAAAACACTGACAAAACCAAGTGCTGGTGAGGATGTGGAGCAACAGGAACTCTCATTCATTGCTGGTGGAAACGCAAAATGGTACAGCCACTTCCAAAGGCAGTTTGGCAATTTCTTGTAAAACTTATATTCTTACCATATGATCCAGCAATTGCCCTCCTTGGTATTTATCCAAATGAACTGAAAACATATGTCCATACAAAAACTTATACCAGGATGTTTATAGCAGCTTTATTCATAATTTCCAAAACTGAGAAGCAACCAAGATATCCTTCAGTACGTGAATAGATAAATAAACTGTGGTCCATCTAGACAATGGAATATTGTCCATTGCTAAAAAGAAATGAGCTATCAAGCCATGGAATGACATGGTGGAAATGTAAGTACATATTACTAAGTGAAAGAAGCCAGTCTGAAAAGACTCCATACTCTGTGATTCTAACTATATAGCATTCTGGAAAAGGTAAAACTATGGAGACAGTAAAAAGATCAGTGGTTGCCAGGGGTTATGGGGGAGGAAGGAATGCATAGGCAAGGCACAGAGTATTTTTAGGGCAGTGAGACTATTCTATGTGATACTATAATGATGGATACATGCCACTGTACATTTGTAAAAACCAGAGAATATACAACACCAAGAGGGAACCCTAATGTAAACTATGGACTTTGGGTGACAATAATGTGTCAGTGTAGGATCATTGACTGTAACAAATGTACCACTGCGGTATGGGATGTTTATAGTTGGGGAGGCTGTGTGTTGGGGCAGGGGGTATATGGAAACTCTGTACTTTCCTTTCAGTTATGCAATGGACCTAAAACTTCTCTAAAAAATAAAGTCTATTAAAAATAATTAATAGTATTTAAATAATAAGTGGTTTTAGCAGATATTCAGATTTCTGAGATTTAATTCCACTCATTTTGGCATTGCCAAATTTTAGAGGTGAAGGGACTATGCACTGTTCCAACAATTTCATTAAAATGATTCATTTCTTTTTACTTAAATTTAGTGATTCAGGCATCCATTAAACCCTAGTGCAGAAAGCCTTTTCCTCTTCAAACAACTTTCTCAATCTTCCAACACTGACACATCATCAGAATTGTCAGAATTAATTACTTAGAGATGGAGTGTCTGCAGTCATTATAAATGATAATTATGTAGAATCTTCTGAAATATGAAAAGTACCATTAAGTGAAAACTTGTACAAAAAAAAGGAATGATCGTCACTGTAAAGATGTACAGAACTGGAATAGTTTACAATAAATAAATAAGTAAATAAGTAAATAAATAAATTTTTATATTAGAGTGGCAGGATTTTTTTTCCTCTGTGTTCCAAAACAATTAACCTTGTTATGTAGAATTTTTATAGTGAATTTTTTTCAATGAAATGTGTTGTTCTGTTGCACTTAGTTGATTTTGTTTTCATTGGAAAATAGTTTTAGTCACTTTCCGGTTAAAAAGGAGTACATTGCTATGAAAAATTTGGAATATCTGTTTTCATAGGTGGCTCTTAAATGCACTAGATATCCGTTCCTCACTTGGCATATTTGTGTTCTTCATACCATCTTCTCTAAAAAAACCTGTTTACTAGTTGATCCTATTTATTTCTACAGACCAGAGAAGCTGTGATGTAAATTTTGTGCTTAGTGACTCAAGGATTGGCACAAACAATGGATCTAAGTATTTAGAGCCCATTGTGGGATGTGTTTCTCTCTGGAAATGAAGTATATATCCAAAGTGCTTTGGAGAAATCCATTTTCAAAGGGAGAAAGAAAAGGATTCTGCAAATGAAATTTTAAGTCCTTATTGTGTTATCCAAACCCGTATAGTACTTGTCCCATCCACCTCTCTCAGAATTATTTGCTTTTATTCCCTTCATTTTCTCTGCTCCAGCTATGCTGATATGCTTTGCTTTTCACAAACATGTCTCATTTCTTCTCCTTAAGGCTTTGATGCTGTTCCAGCTGCCTGGAAGACACCGCAGCCAGCTGCTGTGTTGATTAATACTTATTCAACTTTCAGTCTCCAGGTAAAAACCAACCTCTTCAATAAGTTTTCCCAGATCCCATTGAAATCAACTAATTATCTGTCATTTGTAATATCCGTTTTTAGATTTCAGCTCTCTGTAGGCTGGTAGTCTGCTTTTGTCTAGCCCTGCATTCCAAATGCCTTGCACAATGCCTGGTATATAATAATAAGTGCACAGAAATATTTACTATATGAAGAGTCAGCACCAAATACTCAGAAATGCATCCTAGAGAGGTCACAACAGGAGAACTGATCTGCTCACCATTGTTTCCCATTATTTATGCACAGGCTTTTTGTGGCTGTGCTCCATCACACGTGCATTGAACATTAAAGTAATTTTCTTAGCACTTGTTATTTGAAATCAAGACTTAAACTTACACTTCACCAAAGTTCCTCCTTTGAAAAGTTGTTTTCCAGCTAGCATTTTCTTCCTGAATTGACTGTTGCTGAATCTAATAAAAATAATTTATCTATTTTGGAGTTCAACTTATAAAAGTTTCTGGAATCCAATAGATTTTAGCTATTTCTTGAATACTACAGATGTCTTGCTTAAAAAAAAAATTACAACACCATATGTTCCCTGTTCCCATGAGTGGGTTTCAGGGAAGTTTTAACAGTTAAAGTAGGTTTTTTCTTTCTTTTGAAACCTAGCATGTGGATTTAGTGCTTATTAAAGTGAGAGACGGAGTGTAGTGGTTTGATTTAGGATTAGAAAAGGGAGCTGCACTAAAAGCTTAGTTCCAGAGCTGTGCCAAGAGCCCTTCCCTGAATAGCTCTCACACTTACTGCAAATTGCTGAGATAGCCCTTGGATGCATTGTTTTCCGTCTTTTACCATTAGGCACATCAGCTCATCCGTTCCCTTCAAGAAGGCTGTGTTCAAATGCTAAGCCAAATAAGGACCTACTGAAAAGATGGATGTGTTTACTATTTGAATCCTTCGTTCTCTCTTTTCATGACACAAACTGTCTGAAACAACCAACTGCAAGCCTTTAACTTTTAAAAATCCAAACTCTGTGGCAAGTACACCCATCTATTAAACGCATAAACCAAGTAGCCAGAGACATGTCATTGTGCAAACAAACCTATGTGTGATGCCTGACACTGCCTGGCCACTCCATGTCACTAAGACAATATCTTCCTGAAAATGACTGAAGGCAGTCTCCGTTAAAGAAAATACTGCACAAATTGTTTCTTATGACATCTACAGTTATTACCCAGAGCTAAAACATTTTCCCACAGTTTAAAATATATATTTAGAGAGAATGCTAAAACTGGTATTGATATCTAATGTCCCAGTACTTACTGTTGAGCAAAACTATCCAAGGATGCAATATCTAAACAAGACTTAGAAGAGGCCAGGGCTCTGCAGCTACAATGAGGACCTGGTCCCTGGGATGCTCAGACTCCCTGCCTTTGCATGACTGTGAAGAGGGGTAAAGGTTCCAGAAAGAATCCAGCATCTGAATCATGTGGTACATCATACCAAACCAGGGGATGGCAAACTGTGTGCCCATGGGCCAAATCTGGCCCATTGCCTGTGTTTATAAATAAAGTTTTATTAGAACACCACCATACTCATCTGTTTATGAATTGTCTATGGCTGCTTTTGCACTACAATGGGGAATAAGTAATCCTTTTAAAATGTATTAAAGTGAGAAGTGTAGGTATGGAGATGGTGTAATCACTCCAGATGACTCCAAAAATTGTCTCACAGATCATTTCCGGTATATACAGGGATCAACAAAGAGACTAAGATAGTTGGTATATAGGGTGTGAATTGTGAGAAAAGTGTTGTTAGTGCCATGGAGTTGATTCCAACTCCTAGTGGCCCTATGTACAGTAGAGCAGAACTCTGACTGGTCTTTTTTCTGCATCCTCTCACCATTTGGCACTGTATCAGACCGTGCTCTGCTGCTATTCATGGGGTTTTCATGGCCAATTTTTTCAGAAGTGGGTGGCCAGGTCCTTCTTCCTAGTCTTTGTTAGTCTGGAAGCTCCACTGAAACCTGTCCACCATGGGTGACTCTGCTGGTATTTGAAATACTGGTGGCATAGCTTTCAGCACCACAGTGACACACAGCTGCCACAGCATGACAACGACAGACAGGTGACGTGGTTCCCTGACTTGGAACCGAACCTGGGTCATGGCAGTGAGAACAACGAATCTTAACCACTAGACCACCAGAGAAAAGTGAGACAAGCTTAAATAAGTAGGTTAGTGAGTCAAGACAGCTTATGTACCCCTATCCTTTTGACTCCTCCTTTAGTCCTGGACTGTGGCTGTTCACCAACCAATCAGGATTCATCTCCATTACCTTGGTACCAAGTTGGGGCCATTGCTTTTTAAAGTTATTGGAATTAATTGCCCACTACATGTATCACAGGTATTTTGTCTTTTATAACTTCACCACTTAAGAACTACCTAAGATTTTCCGTAATAGTCTAGGGGTCCTTCCTGGCTATATATGTATGCATGTACGTATATATTTATGTATCTATCTATACAGAGTATTTTTGAAATAGTCTATTTTTACTATATTAAAATATTTTGGATATCCCTCATCTTTTAAATTAATCCCCTACATAATTTGGGTTTCTCCACAAAATCTTTATGGTTTCATAGGAAATTTTCTAGATACTAGAAGCACTCAGTTTGTGCTTATAATCCAAAAAGATATTTAACAATGTTTTTAGTATTTTTAAACGGGTAGATCAAAGTCTTATTACTCAGTATTAATGAAGAATGCTCAAAGATGGTGAAAATGAGGCTACTACTTACTGATTATAGGTAAATTATTTAGCCTTCCTCAGTCTCAGTTTCCTCATATGTAAAATGGGAATAATAAGACTACATAACTCAGCATTGGTGTAGCAAAATATAAGATAATTCAAGTAACACGCTTGAAACATACTAAGTTATTTTTATTATAATTATCAGGTCACTTTCACAATTCTCTATAAAGTTCAGGCGTATGACAAAAAAAGAACATCAGGATATCTGCCACAAAATTGTGCGTCAGTCTAAATGGAACGTTTCCCACCAAAAGTGAAAATAGCCCAGTCTGGCATTTCTTTGGGTTGGGAAGGAAAAAAACAATCATATGTCAAAGACACTATTTTATGAGGATTTAACTGGGCACAAATTGAATGTGTGGCTTGGTCAAAGAGAGAAATATTTGCAAAACATCTCAAAGATGGCAGTGATATCCACATTGCCATTGGTAGCAGTTTAAAAATGATAACATTATGCTGCCACATATTTCTGAGAAAATGGTAAATACTTAAGGGACAATAAGCCCAATTTTCCCAGTACATACTTGTCTCTTTTTCAGTGTTCAGAAGCATGTTAACACTTTCATAGTGCCATGTGGGAAATTCTTTCTCTACGAAATTAAATGGCACACATCAGCAAAACTCAGATTTTTTTCGCTTCAGGTTTGAAGCCTGAATGATCTTCTCAAATGCTTCATTCCAATGTTATACCAAATTTGGCTTTAAATAAAAAGATCTTCCTTGTCAAAAGCAACATATCCAGTAAAGTTCAAGAATTAAAATGAGCATATTCTTTCTTTGATTTATTTCATAAATTATGTTGGTATGAGAAAAAATATATACTTTTTTGAAAAAGAAGGTTTGTTGCTATTTCTATTATTAGTGAAATGCATACAACTTTGGCCAAAATTAAACAAAACCTTCTAATCATTCTAGTCAAGTTCAAATGAAGGTTGCTCATGGGAGTGACATCTAAGGTGGATCTTAATTTACTGGAACTGGTTTACCCGGTCCTTTTGTTCTCATGATATTTAGTGTATGGTTAATTCACAGTGATTGGACAACATAATATTTTGAAATAATCCATCACGCTCATGTGCACCAGGATATAATTGAAAGTCATAGGGCACTTCCTAGAAAAACAAAAGATGTTTTGTACAGACCACATCTGACTACATGTCAATTTCGATATTCATCCAACTAGATTCAATGACATTGCATAATTTCTAATAAACTCTTGAATACTGTTATTTTTTCTTTTTTAAAAAAGAAAGCAATAAAATAAAGCTTTAAATGCTTAAATGTATAATTAATGGTAGCTGTGATGCTTCTGCCTCATGTTAAAGGAGAAAGCATCCTATATGCTTTGAGAGAATTCTCTCTCTAAATGGGCATCAGAAACTCGTGTCAATAATCACTGTAAAGTGAAACTTCATGAGTCTCTTGGAATTTCCCAGTTAACTTTCAAAGTTAATATATTTCTGTTCTATGCTATTTGTTCTTTGGCATTAAAACTCTTTACCTTAGTTAAATGGAAATAGATTAATGGATTTCTCCAAATAAGCTTACAGATTTTAATTTATGGATAATAGAAAGCAATGAAAAAACACTGGTTTGGCTGTCGGTATAAAAGACGTACATCTACGGAAGTGTAGCGATAGCAAAACTTCACTGTCTATGAAAACATTTTCTTTCCTTTGTAGGTATAGTGAAAAAGTCAAAGTTTTGGAAGACTTGAAGGCTTCTGAATTTTTTTTTTAATTAAAAAAAATGACCTATTTGGAAAATAGTTCGGCAATTCCTTAAAAAGTTAAATATAAATTCATAAATGTGTCATGTGATCAAGCAGTTTCACTCTTAGGTGAAGAGAAATGAAAACACGTGTCCCCACAAAGATTTGTACAGGAAAGCTCACAGCAACATTATTTAAAATAGCCCCACACTAGAAACAGTCCAAATGTCCATCAACTGCTGACATATCCATATGGTGGAATACTACTCAATAATAAAAAGGAACAAGCTACTCATACATGCTAACAACATGGATGAACCTCAAAATTATTATGCTAAATGAGAAAAGCCCTCTAAGATCAGCAATAAAATAAGAGTGCCCACTCTCGCCACTTCTATGAACATAGCACTGAAAGTCCTACCAGAGCAATTAGGAGGGAAAAAGAAATAAAAAGCTTCCAAATTGAAAAGGAAGAAGTAAAATCGTCTCTGTTTGCAGATGACATGAACTTATAGGTAGAAAACTCTAAAGATTCCACCAAAAAAACTATTAGAACTGATAAACAAATTCAGTAAAATTACAGGACACAGAATCAACATTTCTATATACTAACAACAAACTATCTGAAAAAGAAATTAAGATAACAATCACATTTACAATAGCATCAAAATGAATACATATCGAATAAAGGGTTAATATCCAAAATATATAAGGAACTCTTAGAACTCAATAGCAAAAAAACAATTTAGAAAATGGCAAAGGAACTGAATACAGTAGACATTTTTCTAAAGAAGACATACAAATGGACAACAGGTGTATGAAAAGATGCTCAACATTACTAATCATCAAAGAAGTGCAAATCAAAACCATAATGACATATCATCTCATTCCTGTTAAGATGTCTGTTATCAAAAAGACAAGAGATAACAAATCTCTTTGGCAAGGACATGGAGAAAAGGAAACCCTTGTACAGCATTGGTGGGAATGTGAATTGGTACAACCACTATGGAAAAGAGTATGGAGCTTTCTCAAAAACATTAAAAATAGAACTGCCATCCATATCACCCAGCAATCTTGTGCCTGGGTATATATGCAGAGGAAAAACAAATCACCATCTCAAAGAGATTTCTGCACTGCCATATTCATTGCAGCATTATTCACAATGGCCTAAGTATCCATTAGCAGATGAATGGGTGAAGAAGAATTGACTGCAAAAAGCCTGTGAGGAATCTTATTTTTGGAGAGAGAATGAAAATGTTCTAAAATTGATTTTAGTGATTGTTGCACAATATTGTAACTTTGCTAAAAATAAATTATACCTCAAAAGCAAAAAAAAAAAAAAAAAAGACATCATATTTGTTTTTAGAAAAGAAGGACCTATTTTGTCCATGGTCTCACAGAAAATTAAGAGGCAGAGATAATATTCCAACTCAGGTGTGCCTGCCTCCAATGTTTTAGTTTGCATTTAAAACTCAGTTCTATAGCACACTAAAAAGCGTAGAGCAAATTCGTTTCAGAATTAAATTTGGTAAATATTGAAAGCCTACTCTATGTTTAGCATTTTAGCACTTTTTGGCAAGAGAGGGTTTATAATATATACAGAATGGCCTCCCTCCTAAAATAGTTAACACTTTGTGTGGAAAATATAGAAAACAATTATAAAGTACCACAAGGATTTTGTAACTGGAAAAAAATATAGACAAGTAAGTTTTTCAAGGCTTCTGAGGATAAATGTCTTTGCCAATGGCAGGAGTAGTTCATAAAGAAATAAGATTTGTAAAGGAGATATGGAATTTGTGGCATAGAAATATAGGCTATGGGCTGCCTCACCGAGGGGGAAAACCAAGTCAAAGCCAAGCTAAAGGTAGGAACAAAGTGTGTGTTGGCACAAGTGAAACCCATTGCACAATGAAGGAGGAGAAATTAGCAAAGCTCCTTCAAGTTTCATGGGAAACAGGAAGTCAAAAAGATTCAGAAGTCGTAAGATGAATGAGATTTATTAGATAGAGTGTCTGGTGGTGACCACAGTCGGTTTGTGGACTAGAGACTGGAAAAAAAAAGATCACGAGGAATGTATTACAGAAAAGAAGTGACAGGGTTGTTGACTGCATGGGAACAAAAAGGAATAGCAAAATCATAGACATTTTTAAAACATAGAAAAGACAGGCTAGATAGTCATTATTTCATATCAATTTGTGATTGATAGATTTCTCCACACTTTGTGAGATAGGCTCCTAAAAGATGAGAAAACTTAATCTTGTAAGTTAAGTGCTTACCCAACATAGCACATAGCAAAGGCTGAAGAATATTCCTCATGACTCCAAATCTAGGGTACTTTTTTCTGTACCTGGAGTTATGCAATCAAAGATCACTAGGAGTCAGGCTGGCGATGTGCATAAGTGAAGTAAATTAGGTAAAAGAGAAAAAAAAAAATGATGGAAACATGATGAAAAATGGCAACTGTTATTTGACTTTATTTTCCGGGAGTAATAGAGAGTGGTGAGGACTGTGGAAAATGCCTCATCTTAAAGGGAAATCACTAATATACTCCAAAAGGACAAAATCTGAATATTCGGTTATCAAAACCAAAAATGTAGGAGTCATTCTTGATTATTGCCCTTTTGTCTCACCCCACAGCCAAATCTTGGACATTCACCTTCAAAATATATCCAGAATTTGATCACCTCTTCATAGTGACTCCATTGGCTCCAAGCCTCCATCACCTCTCTCACTTAAAATGTGTCCTCCCAGCTGCTTTTTCAGAGCTCACTCTTGATTATCGAGCTTCTTAGTTAGAAGGTTATCATTATCTAGATTATCTAGATGCTTCTTAGAACTAAGGCCTTAGTTCCTTGCATGTGGACCTCTCCAACATGCTTGTTTCATCAAGGTATGCAAGCTGACAAGGCCATAGCATCCACTAACAAGATGTAAGTTATAATCATCTGTGACCAAAACACGCTAGTAACATCACATCATTTTTGCCCCTAGTGATTAAAACAAGTCACAAGTCCCACCTACCAGCACCCAAGGGAAGGGGATTACACAAAGGTGTGAATACAAAGAAGTGGGGATCATTGAGAACTATTTTAGGAGTTGCTTACTGCTCATGTGTCTGACAAAGGACTTGTATTCAGAATATTAATGAACTTCTACAACTCAAAAATAAAAATATTTTTAACTCAGTTAAAATATGGGGAAAAGACTTGAGTAGAGAAGACATCTGGTGGCCTATATATATATGAAA
This sequence comes from Ceratotherium simum simum, assembly GCF_057802395.1. Taxonomy (NCBI): domain Eukaryota; kingdom Metazoa; phylum Chordata; class Mammalia; order Perissodactyla; family Rhinocerotidae; genus Ceratotherium; species Ceratotherium simum. Next base: position 52,632,426 of record NC_141915.1, on the reverse strand, counting down.
AAGTGCTCTACATCATTAGTCATCTGAAAATCCAAATTAAAACCACAAAGAGATTCTACTACCTGCCCACCTGAATGGTAAATTTAAGCAACTGACAATACCGACTATCGTCTAGGACGTAGTGTGACTGGAACTCTCCCTATTGCTTGTGGGAATATAAAATGGTCCAACCACATTGGAAAGCACTTTGGCAATTCCTAATAAAGTTAAACACATACCTACCCGTGACCCAACAGTTCCATTCCTAGGCATTTCTTCTCTCAGAGAAATGAACTCATGTGTCCAGACACACACACACACACACACACACACACACAAAATACCTTATTCACAATAGCTCCAAACTAAAAAATACCAAATGTCCATCAACAGGAGAATGGAATAAAAAAAAATGTAGTATATTTCTATGAATTGCTATGTAGCAATTCTTAAAAAGGATGAGCTACTCATGCACAACAACATGAATGAATTTCAAAACCAATATTTGAGCAAAAGAAGCGAGAAACAAACAATTCATTCTGAATGATTCCATTTTTATGAAATTCAAGAAGAGGCAGAAATAATATATGATGATAGAAGTCAGCACAGTTGTTATTTTTGGGAGGGGTTAAGAAACAAGTTTTTGACTCAGAAGGAACATGTGGAAATTTTCTGGGTATGATGGAAGTGTTCTATGTATTCATCTGGATGGTGATTGCGCAGATGTATATGCATGTAAATAGTCACTTAAGAGTTGTGCATCTTCCTGTATGTTTATTTTAGCTGACTAAATTAAAGCAGAGTGAGAAAACACTTTGAAGTGCATTCAAAACACTTGGGGATCTTTTTAAATTGCAAATTCTGATTTAGTAGGCCTGCAATAGGCTTCAGATTCTACATTATTAACCAGCCTCTAGTGATGCTGATGCTGCTATGCCTGGACTGCACTGTAAGTGGCAAGGTCCTAAAATTTATTCCTCACTGTTCTCGTGACTATTGTTGTATAACAAACACTCCCAAACTTGGTGGTATAAAATAACCATTTTATTATGCTGATGATTCTTTAGGTCAGCAATGTGGACAGGGCACAGCAGGGGTGACCTGTCTTTTACCCTGAGGTTCTACAGTATCGAAGGCCTCAGCTGGGAAGAGTCAAAGACTGGACTTGAGGGCTCAGGCTGGAATGCCTGAATGCTTCTTCACTCACAGGGCTGGCGTCCGGGCTGGGGGGACAGGAAAGTTACATGTTTCTGACAAGTTGTTGTCAAAGTGGAGTATACATCAGAATCACCTACAGGGCTCACTAAAATTCATACTGCTGGGCTCTACCCACAGAGTTTCTGCTTCAGTAGGTCTGGGATGGGCCTGAGAATTTTAGATAATGATGCTGATGGCAACTATTTGTAATGTTAAAATAATGCAAACAGTCAAAGGTAAATAGTGACATTGACATTGGCCTTTTGGCATTTGTTGTTGTTGTTTTTCTTTCCTGGTCTCCATATTGACTGTTTCTTTTGCTTTGGTCTCTGAGTTTCAGGTTGGAAGCTTTCCTCAGAACATGCCTGGTAATCCTTGGGTGTACATTTGTAGTTAAGATTGGGGCACTAGAGAGCGTACTGAAAAGTCTGTGTGTTTGGTACTATTCTGTATGGTAATTGGGTGCCCTCTCCGATGAGGTTCCCCAAAAGCAGGCTCTAAAAAGGAGATTCTTGTGAAAGTGATCTATGTAGTGATTGTGTTGGTGGGATTGTTAGGGAGTAGAGTTAACATGTGGAGAAGGAGAAGAAGCCAAGCAAGGGTGAGACTCCAGGCAAAATCCCAGCCCCAGCCCAATCTTGCAGAGAACTCCGGGGTGAGGGACACCAGTGGGCCTTCACACTCCTGCTTCAGTCAGTCACTGGATAAGTGTCATCCCGAGGAGAAGAATAACTCCCAGACTCTTCTAGCTCTTTGCCTGGCGTGCAGTACAAAGAGACACCAGTAGCAAGGAATGCCCTCCAAAGAGAGTCCCAAATGCCAGCTCTTAGAAGCAAAAGCCCACAAAGGCTTGGGGATGGGGGTGCTGAAATGATAAAGGGAGTCACAAGAGAACTGCACGTGGTGATGGTGGGGGCACCAATAATGTCAGCTCCAGAGGTGCTGGGAGGTTTTCTTTGGAGAGTTCTATGAGTATTTTCTCTGGGCAACAGGGGGAGTGGGGGGAGGGGACATGTGTGTTCCACAGGTCACAGTGCAGACTTCTCTTTAATCTCCCTCTCTTCTACTATGTCCAGACTTCTAGAGTCTAGACATTCACTGGACTCAATTTTTCCACAGAATAAATCTCTCCTCTCCTGTGGGGTATTGCCTAGGTTTCGTGATTTGAATTGGAATTCAGCAGGCCAATAACCCAGAGGTTTTGAGGAGATGAGAGAACAATCTCCCACTCCAGAGGATGTTGAGGGAAACAGAAAAAAAAACCCTGGTATTAGTGAAAGCCCTGAGGTAGATCATCTTTGACTCACACAGTAGGGCCAAAGGCACATTAGTTAAGTGAAACAAACTTCACAAAGGCTGGGTCTAGTAGGTGAGGAAATCATAATCTGTGGTTCTGAGACATGAACCCACACCTGAACTTTTCTAGACACAGTCATACCCAGAGGTTTGACCTCTGGGAATCTATTTCAGGGCCACAGAAGGTCAACTTGGATGCCAACAGCATTTAGAGATTCTACTGTGGGTTATGAAGAGTAAATCAGAAACCCAATAAATGATAGATATGTTGTTAGTCTGGCCATATTAGACTGAAAACATGACTAGTTCATACTTGGAAGGTTTGTTACTCAGATCCTTCTTTGAGCAGTAGAACTCTGATTATCTTGATCATTTATTCTCTAAACTTAATACTTTTGGCTTCTTACGTGAATAAGCCACTTTTCCCAATGTCTGAAAATTCTCCTAGTTGATGTTATTATTCCTTAATATAAATTAACAAAATTTGTTCATTTAACAAAATGATCTATCATGCTTAAATTTGAACAAAAATCTTACTAGGCAAGTTACTAGACTAGATAACAAAATTTGAACAGAAGTTATTTACTAGACACATTAACATTATTAATACAGCGGTTTGCTACAGTAAAATATATGAAGATTTGAATCAGAGTTACCAGCTATAAAATTTAGACAAGTTACTTGTCTATAAAATGGAAACAATAACATCTACTTCACAATATTGTTAAATCAGGCAATATCTGTGAAGCATGAATTGTAGTGGGTAGCCTGTTGTAGATGTTTAATACGTTTCAATTCCCTTCTCCTCATCCACCCTTGACTTTGCCAGAGCACTAATCTCTAGCCATCTCTATTCCCTGGTATAAGATCCCTTATGAAAACTACTATACAAAGTATTTAATTACCTCATAATCCTATGAGAAACTAAGTATTACTGAATATTGCATAATATTCACAAACTGCTTTTCCTACTGGTAATCCCAGAAATCAGGGTAAATGTAAAGCAGTCAACACAACTAAAAGAACACTTAGAGGGTCTAAATATTATCTTCATTATTTTTATTTATTTATTTTTTTAATTTTTTGTTTATTGCAGTAACATTGGTTTATAACATTGTATAAATTTCAGGTGTACATCATTATACTTCTATTTCTGCATAGATTACATCATGTTCACCACCAAAATACTAATTACAGCCCATCACCTATCTTCATTATTTTTAAAATAATTATTAAAAATAAGGTAAATTTCCTTTTAAAAAAACCAAACAAACCACAATGAATAATGAGGATGTGATAATCCTACTCTTGGGGAAAATGAAATGATGAAATTGCCCTTTTCTGGTCATATCTGCTCTTCTCCATTGTCCTGCCCTCCTGCTGCCACCATTCTGCATGGCACTGGGAAAGTTAGAAAGAATGAGCTAGGAAGGAGGATGGAACTGCCCTTCTCAGAAACCACCCACAATATGTGTGGGAACTGAAAGTAGAATAAAAACGAAAACTCCAGGATTAACAGCAGGTAGTCACTCAGCAATTCTAAGGGATTTTCACAGCATGAGAAGGAAGGAAGGTACAGTGGCCAAAATAACCAGTGAGTGATGAAGAACAAAGGGAGAGTTAAAGGATTATTGTCCAAATAGAGAGTTGGTCAAATGAAGAGAGGGCTAAATTCAGGGATTACGATGTCTGAGTAGAATTGTTAGTTGTCCAGATGTGTCACCACTTTTCAAAATAATATTTTTTCTTGATTATAAATGTACTAAAGCTTTTGTTGCAGAATTTAAGACAATGCAATAAAAGATTACAGTACATAAACAAGCATTGCTGCCAAAAATTTTACATACTTTTTGTCCTCATATTTTATATGAATCAGGGTCCTGGCAGGAAACAGAAGACACACTCACATTAGGAAAAAAAATAGGGTTTACTTACAAAGGAAGTAATTACAAAGGTGTGGCTGAATGTAGAGGACCTACAAAACAAAAACTCAGGGCTAACAGGGCTGTTGCCAAAAGAAATAAAGGGAAATGTTACTGTAAGCCAGAAAGAGAGACAGTTATGTAGAACAGGATGCTTTGTGAAGAGCGTTAAGCCCTCTGACCTTCAGGAACACAGCCAGTTTAAGATGCCCTCTCACAGGGAGAGAATCAGGATTATAAATACCTTGGCCTTTCTTCCCTAGCTTCCTCCAGTCTTTTGTGTGGCCTTCCCATTGATCAAACCTAAGTCAGAGGAAATGGGGACCCTTTAATGTCACCTTGTGAATTTGGAAGTCCCCAAGAACTGAGGGTGGTCTCAGATTCAATAATTTTCTAGAAGGACTCATCGAACTCAGCAAAGCTGTTATGCTCATGGTTATGGTTTATTACAGTGAAAGGATGCAGGTCAAAATCTGTCAAGGGAAAAGATGCATAGGAAGGGCCCAGCACAAGCTTCCTGTTGTCCTCTCCCAGTAGAGTCATTTGGACAGCACTTATTTCTCCCAGCAACAATGTGTGACAGTACACACAGAATGTTGCCAACCAGGGAAGCGCACCCAAACCATGGTATCCAGAGTTTTATTGAGGGTTGGTCACTTAGACAAAGCTGACTGCATGTGTGACTGACCTTAGTCCCCAGCCCCTCCAGAGGGTGAGCTGATACCATGTGGCCCAAGTCCCCCACCATAAATCACGTTGTTAATATAGACTATCTGGTATGGTCCAACACCCCCAGATAAACAAAATCACTCTTTTCAGGCAAGACATTCCAAGGATTTTGAGTTTATTTCCCAAGAGCTGGAGGCAAAGGGCCAAACCTTTGTTTGTACAAAGTAAATTATTTATTGTATACACCCATTTAGCTCAGCAGGATTGGCTACATAATTAGTAGGGCTCAGTGCAAAATGAAAATGTGGGACACCTATTAAAAACTTCTACGAATTTCAAGATGGTGACTAGAGGGCATTAAACCAAGTATGGGGCCCTTCTGAATGCAGCGACATGGACAATTGCACAGGTCACCTGCACATGAAGCTAGCCTTGATGGTCAACGTCCATCAGAGACCAGCAAGGATGAGGATGAAGAGTGAATATGGGGGTAGGACAAATGGGAGATATCTGGCTCACCTGTGTTATTCTACTATACAGGTTTAAAAAAAGTCTTTCTACTATGAAATTTTAAACATATATAAAAGTAGACAGAATAAGAAAATAATCTCCAATGTACTCATCATCCAGTTTAGAAATTATCATCTCATAGCCAGTCTTTTATTCATCTATACTTCCACCCACTTCTTCACCTCATAATATTTGCCAAAGTAAATCTAAGCTATCTCTTTAAAAGATAAAATCTCTTTCAAAGATAAGAATCCTTTTGAAAAATATATAAACAATTGAATTCTCAAACCTAAAAGATAATAAAAATACATATGTTCATTATTTTAATATGCCCATATATTGTATTTTTCCATTATTTAAAAATCATTTAAAACCTTATCTTTAAGGACTACTTTATTTCTCTATTTATTTCTATTCATGTTATTTCCTTTGAAATCATATTTTATGTAATGCTAGGATGAACATCCTTTGATTGCATCTATGCTTACTTCCGTAGCATAGACATCTGGAAGGGAAATTGGTTCAAAGGGAATTGGTAAATTCCTATGGACTGAATGTTTGTCCCCGCCCCCCCCCCCCATTCATATGTTGAAGCCTAAATCCCCAATGTGATGGTATTTGGAGATTGGGCCTTCAGAGGTAATTAGGTCATGAGAATGGAGTCCTCATGAATGGAATTAGTGCCCTTATAAGGGATGAAGAGACCAGAGAGCTCTCTCTCTGCCATGTGAGGATACAAGAAGAGAGCCATGTGTGAACCAGAGGGCCTTCACCAAGATCCCTACCATGCAGGCACCCTGACCTAGAACTTGCAGCCTCCAGAACTGTGAGAAATATATTTCTGTTAAGTTACCCCATCTATGATAATTTATTATAGCAGCTCAAACTCAATAAGATATACACATGTTAAAATCACTTTCCAAAGAGGTAAAGTTGCTTTTCAGTTTAGGAAAAACTTTGGGTTAGTTTTTCAATGGCTCAGTTTATTTGCTAATTGGTCATACCTGCCCTCATTCACCTGGTACTAGGTGCTGTGGGGAATTCCAGAGGTTGAAAGAACCTGCTCCTAAGGCATTTACAATCTATTATATTTACAATCTATTTACAAGTTATGTCCACAAACAGCTCTAATGCAAGTTAACAGTCCGTGTACCTTCAGGAAGAAATAGGAAAATGCTGTAGGAATTTAGAAAGCTTAAAAAATATTCCACCTGGGATTATTAACATAGTTGTTACAAGGATCAAACAGATAATGTTTATGAAAGCAGGCTGAAAAAATATATATTCACATGTGATATATCTGTTTGGTAAATAACCACCTGAGCTTACAGAATCCTTTTTGCTTCCATCTGTTCTATTATTAGAAAAAAGTAAGATACTCAAAGGAACATGCTGTTTTGCTTCCAAGGGTAAGCCAGCTAATCAGATGGGAAACATACATGTCCAAGGAACGATAGGAAGGACGTAAGACTGTCTCTCTGATGGCTCTTACCTATAAATTCAGGCCCAGAATTAAACAAATGTAAGTGAGCAAGCAAAACAACAAACAAAATGAGGGCTCTTTTCTGCTACAATGACTTTGTGTGTGTATGTGTTTGACTAGATTACTTCAAATAGTTGTTTGGGCACTTTTGTCACCTTTGTAATTGCATATAATCAGATACTTATGGAAAAATACAGAATGACAGGTTGGAAAGAAAAGAAATTTCAACTGGCATAGTCCATTGGTGCATTTCTGTTCATAGAGGCAAAAAAAAAAATCTCTGGTCTATGTGAAGATTGGTGATACAGAACCTGTCTCCTTTCTGATGACGTCTCCTGAAGAAAATTTGATTCCCCAGGAATCTGTTAAGAGAAACTCAATCACGTATCCTTCCTGACAAACTCTCAGAAGATAATAATCAAATATAAGGATGTTGGAGGAGGTCATCAAGAGGATGTGACCGCTAGTTGACCAGTGAGCTGGACCTGGGCTATCAGAGGCTCTTCACTCCCTTCCCTGTCCTTGGAATGTACATTCTGCCACGTTCCCACCGTGGGAGCCATTTTCAAGGACACAGCCTTGAGCGAGCACTATGTTGTTGAGGCCATCTGGACTGACTATGTGACTGAGCCCCGTTAAGGCCTCTCTATAAACTTTTAAGATGCTGATGGGAGGACGCAGAGATCTTTTTGTCTTGTGGCCACCGGACAAGCCTCCTGTGTTAAGTTCCCTTGCTTCTTAAACTTGCCACCTGCCAATTTGGAGTGATCTGCCTCTGTCTTTGGTCTCTCCTTGCCCTCCGAATGCAGGGGGCCAGTTTCCAATTTCAACTGGGGAACTCCTGAGATTGTGAACCCACAAAGGAAAACCCACAGCTAGAGAGAGAAGGTCTATGTCCCAAGACATCACCAAGTTGAACAGTTGTTGATAAATAGTGGCTGGAGATTAATAAGTAAACTTTTAAAAAGCAAGTGGACAGGTCCCACAAGAAGACTGAATTACTAATTAGGAAGCAATTCCGTATGCCATTGAATGTGGGAAAGAAAACCCCACACCTGATCCAATCTGTCAACCTCCGGGTTGTTCCTTTTCTTTAACCCATATTACTTTTATAACTTTTCTCCACCTACAGGTTAATGAAGTTACTGTTGCCTCCAGGATTAAGAAAACATGCTTCCTATAATAAAGCAAAGATCTTCAGGTAAAGTAGTGTATAGGATTCCCATATAGTATGAAGAAAAGGGCACTTGCCTGGAGAGTAGGACATTTTGACAAAATCAGTTTGGTATTCTTGAATTTAGATGCTGTTGCATTGCACTTTACATGTTAAAATGGTCTGTTATTTTAAAGGATAACATTGTAACATCAAATTTTGTACAATTAATCTCTTACAGTGGCCTGGCAAGGGACCCGTTGTAACAGGACAATATTAACCTATTTACATCAATTTTCTTTAAAAAGAAAAAAGGAAACTCAAAACTCTATAATCTCAGTTTCCTGAGAAGCCAACAACTATAATGGAATCATGTGATATTTATATGTTTTATTTTACAACTGGACTTTAATACAATATGTGAGATACTTTTTATTAACAGATTTTGCAAGAGTTTGTATTAGTGGAATTGTGTTTTTTGTTTTTTGTGTTTTTTTGCTTTTTGTGGTTTTTTTTGCTTGTATTTTATTTTTTTGCTTTAGTGGGTGTTTGCATGCTTGGGAGGCTGTGTGAGTACGTGTGTGCCTTTAAAGAACTCTTCTCAAGAGACTTGGAAAGTGATAGTTAGAGGATGGTGGGTTATGAATTAGTCCAACTAGTGGGGAGAAAAGGTGAGTATAGTCTTTATCAGGAATAACAGCTACAATTAAAAAAAAGTGACACTTGATTTTACCTTCTTGAGGAAGATATCTTAATCTTCAAACAACATTCACTCCACACACTCATACACATTAAAAAATAGATCTTTATCTAAAAAAATAGATCTCTAACTTAACTAAAGCAAAGCATTTTAATGTTTCATTACATGTATCCAAATTAGTCCTAGATGAATTCTGGAAAAGTTGCAAATATATTAAACTTTTATAAATTGCTAAGACATTAATGTTTTATAAATTAAACCATATTTATATTACCAAAGCAAACTCACTTTTTAGCATGATACACATATATAATATAAAATTTATAATATAAAATATATGAATATATAGTCATTTGAAATTAAATTTTGTTTTCTCAGATTTTCCTTAAAAAGGACCTACATGTATTTATCTATGAATAGGCTAAGAATCCTCAAATTCCATATGATGCTTGTCAGCATGGTAAACCTAATTTATAAAATGGTGCACACTTCTTAAATTCGGCACTTCCCTTATTTTAGCCAAATGATGTATTTCTTTTGATTTATTAAATGTAACAAATGTTCTCCAGAATGGAAGGTGTGACCTCAAAGTTTGGAGGTTAAAACTAACATTGCATAATTGGCATTATTTGATTTCTTTTCTCCTCCAAATTCTTTCTATATGATGGTCTTCCTCCTCCTTCACTGTGGAAGATCAGTTGCATTAATGGTCAACTGTAGTGCCCTCAATTCTGATCTGCACCTGGCCATGTGACTTGCTTTCACCAATGAGATGACTGGAGTTATGACAAGGCAAGCAGAGACTTGAAATGATGCTTGCATATTTCCTCTTGTGCTCTTGCACCTTCTCCATTGACAGGAGAATTTTTCCAAGCTAGAGGATAGGAGACTTACGGAATATGTCTTATAGAGTCTACTTGCCCCAGCTGAGGCCAACATTCAGTTGACCCTCAGAAATATGAAAGGCCAGTCAGTATCACCAGAGGCACCCAGCCAACCACACCAGACTTGTGAGCGACTTATTGTTGCATCCCTCTGAGCTTTTGTGATTGTGTATGATGGAGCATTATCATGACAGTAGATCAATCTATTACTGATATGTTCACCTTAAGGCACTGTTTCAAGAAATTGATTGTATTTGCAACTTATGCAGCTTGGCCAATACGTGGTATCTTTGAGCAATCTGAGACTTTGGAGACGGTAATTTTACCTCTCAGATCCTTGATTTCCTCATCTATAAAATAAAATCATCAAGCCACATCAGCTTCATGGTCACTTCTACATCTGTATTATTTGATTGATTGATTGATTTTAAAGGTGATGACTTATTTTGAATTTACCTTTAGAAGGCTTTTGCAAAAGTAAATTTATGGTTCTGTGTGACTAGAACAGTCCCGAACTATTGGGGAGGATTTTGTTTCTTTCCATTAAAACTTACCTATGTAGAACTCCCCACCCAATGCCCAGTATCCACCCCCACCCCGCCCTCCCACCCCCCTCCACCCCTCATCCCAGACAGAGAGGCAGCATTAGTGGTGGTTAAGCTTGCTACCTCTAGAGACAAACATCTTTTCTCCATAGCCCAGCTCTGCAACTTAGGGCTGTGTAAACTTGGGCAAGTCGTGTCGGGTCTCACTGTCTTCATTAGTTAATGCTAGTACTTACCGCAGTGGTTTGCTTTAGAAAACTGAATGAGCTCATCTGTTAAATTTAATACATATATTAAGAATTTAGAATGGTGCCTGGCACACCTAATATTATTATGCTTTGGCTATTGGAATAGTGATCCTTTCAATTCTCCTGCCTCAAAGATTTTGGTTAAGAACTAAAATAGTTTAGTGTCTGAGTAGAAAGTGGGCATTTTTGATAAGACCACATTTGGTGGAGCATGACCAAGATCAGTGGGCTGTTTCATCAGGAAAGGTGAGGCATAAATAGATGTGCACACAATTATTATCAACCTTGGGAGCCGCAATAACCGAGATTCCAAAAGAACCAATGTCACATCTCTCCTGTGTCAGAAGGAGGCAGTGTGGTGTCGTTGAAAGAACAGAGAAAAACCGAAGTCAGAAGATCTAGGTTTTATTTCTAATCGTTTCTAGTTATCCATTTATTTCTAGTTTGTTATATATGTCTAATGACATCTCTTATCAACTTGCAGTGGACTCTGATGACTTTAGACAAGTCATGTAACCTCTTTCAACCTCAAATTTTATCTTCTGTAAAAATGATGTGAGCTGTTGGAAAGACCCCATTGAGATGCTGATAATATATTTCTCCAGTCTGCTAGCCTTGTACTTCTTAAGTTCAGTGAACTAGGAATCTTTAGGGTGCAAGGTAAAAATTCAGCTTCCATCAGGGAGCCCAATTTAGACTGTCTATAGAGTGGAGGTCAGGAAATCTGCATTTTTCACAAGGTAATTCAGATGTGGTCTCTGGAACACACTCTGAGACACGCTTTGTTGCTTTCCTTCTCTGCTAGTTAGGAATATGAATAGCAGACTCTTTGTCTGTCATGGCATTGTGGGCATCCAAAGAGAGGATGTGTGAGAAGGGGGCGCTTTTGTAAAGTTAATGCCTAGAAACTTACTTACTCTTCTTGTTAACTAAGTGCTCAATGCCTCAGAACTCCCCTATCCTAAGTGCATTTTTGGTCTTGGGGAATCCTGATTACCTACCTCTAAGCAACAGGGCTTTAGGACATTTCTAAGCAAGGTGTTTGTGAGCTGATGGATGTCTTCTCATATTGATCTTAGGAGGTTACATGGAAAGGAGACTAACGGTGGTGCCCCAAAAGAGCCTTTTTTTGCCACTGGATCTGTGATTGGCCTCCTCCACATATACCATCTCTTTGGATGCGCAGAACCCTCAAGTTATATAAGAACAGCCTCTGGTTAGTTCGACTCCAACCCGCTTCCAATACCTGAGTGCGTTGTATTTCCTGCTGGTAAACTGGAGAAATCAAACTAAGTAACAAACTACTGCTTTTGAGCCTGGGACACTTCCAATCTAAGGTTTCTAAGGAGCTACAGGGTTTCACTCCGGTGAAAACCAGACAATTTCAGTTGAGCAGGTCAGGATGAATCAATTAAAACAACTATATAAAAATGGCAACTCAGACCCCTCACAGCATAATTGCCGTTGACAAAGGCAAATTGGGGATTGGAGGTTCCTGAGTGAGGATGCTTCCAGCCTTTCCGTTTCTCTTCCTTTCATCTCTGTTCTTTCCCCCTCACCTTTCTTGTGCTCTGTATGTCTCATTTTTGTCTTCAACTTTATTGCCCTCGTGGCATCCCTCTTTCTCTGTTTTCAGCTCTCCTAGTCTTCCTTTCTTCTTCATAATCTAAGTCTCTGGCCTGCCTCCCTCTCCACTCCATCTCTTGGACCCCCTCCCGCCCTCCCCCCACCAAAACTCCCTACTGATTTTATAAGTCCCTCGGTAGGTCTGCAGTTTATTGAAGGGTGAGGGAGGGTAAGTCCACCCTCTGGTTGTGGAGGGGGTGGTGGTTTCCTCCGTGGGGTTCCCTAGTCATTGCAGAAGGGGCAGACAGCTTTCTGGCTCCCGTCTGTCGAATCCCAATCAGAAGGCCCTGTGCTGCTGTGGGTGTCTAAAAGCCACCTTTGGGCAAAAAGGATAATAAAAACGTTCAGTCAGACATTCAAGGCAGCGTTCCAAACTGCTAGCTGCCAATTCCCCAGTTAAGAGAGGCCTGGCTCCGAGCCTCTCAAATTAACCCTTTTCCCTCTGCATCTCCATGGAGATATTTCTACTACGATGTCTAGAATTGAGGGAAAAAAAGAGAGAGAGAAGACGTTTCAGGATGAAATAGAACTTTAGGCAGAATCCAGATTTCAGTGTTGCAAAGTTTTTATTCCATTTGGACAACTTGTGCTTCAATAAATAAGATGTTGTGAAGAGAGGGTGGTCAATGTGTTTGAAAGAAAAACATTGAAGGGTGGGACTCAGCTTTCTCTGGCTTTTTAACAGCCATGAACGGGCTTGATATTTTTGGCTTGGGTATATATGTGAATGTGTGTGTGCGTGTGTGTATATTTTTTCTTTTTAAAAATATGAGGTATTAGGCTCACTCCCAAAGCACATTCAATTGAGGCTGCCTCGAAGCCACGATCCTCTAATAGGCCATTGTGTCTTGCAGAAAGGAAAAAAAGAGGAAGGAAGGAAGGAGACTCGCTCCCTATGACACACTCACCTACATCCTGATGGCAGTGCCGCTTAATGTTCCTCTGTCAACCTCCCTTTCTAGTTCTATCTACATAGGGTGCTTGTGTTTAGAATGCTCATGTTTTGGCCAGGGGCTTCATTCTACTGCAAAAACCTCAAACATTATATAGTTAATGAGCCCAGGTCAAAAGAGATAGAATATAAAGATAGGGAGTCAGACAGACTCAGAACTCACATAATGCTCAGTTTGCTTTGTCATCTGCCTAATGGCCTGAGTTTGAATCTTAGCTCTGCATTATGCTGTCTCTGTTATTTATTTTACATTTCTTCACTGGTTAAATGAGGATAATAGTAGCACCTATTTCACAGAGTTGTGGTGATGACTAAATGAGATAATACTTGCAAAATTCTTCACAAAGTGCCTGATGCAAATTAGTGCTGAAAAATATCTCTTATCATTATGAAGTATAACTTATTATTACTATCATGATTACTATCATGGTTGTCATAATAAATATTTCTGAGGCTCCTTAGATGCCTGTTGCTATAGAATGAAGTAACAATTTCACTCCAAGACCATACCAGGTTTTTGTTTGATAAGCATCCTCCATCTTGGAAGGGCCACATTTAAGCCCAATCACCCAGAATTCCTACAGCATTTTGCCAGATTCCCTAGATAACGGTGTTCAAAGAAGAAACTGACTAGCTTCTAAAACATTTTCTACTTTCAGTGAATCAGTATTCAGTCCGGTTATAGAGGAAGCCCTCAGTTGAGGTTTTGGTTCAACCTGAATGAAATCCATTCCCCAGCTTAAACCTAGCCAATTATTACCCATTTCAGCTGCAATGGCTAGCTTTTGGCTATTAAAAGAAGCATATCTTTGCACAAAAATAAGTCTTGAGCCCCATAAAAAGAGGACAAGGGTGTTAATAATTTGAGTTGAAGATATGGGTAGTAAGAGGGACCTGTCTGTATTGATTTAAATTATTCTAACATAAAATCAGCAAAACAATCTATGCAGCCATAGCTTAATCAGTTTTGTCTAAAGAATAAAAATGCTAAAGGTTTATCTCCTGTCTTATCTTTATGTAATCATGAATTTTAATGGAAATCTAGTTTATGATCATTCTTCTTTTATCCTTCACAAGCCCGGGACCCTCATGCCACAAATGAATTTTCCAAGACTAGTATTTTGCTTCTCTGCTTACTTCTGAGGCAATGTCCTTAGTTTCTCTTAACTATACTTTGTCTTCTCAACTCAGCTGTTTTATAAGCAAAATAGTGATTTGATAAAGACATCTGCACTTAGATGTTACTCTTCTTTGTTTTCTATTTGTCCATGACCAGGACTTTTCAGGAGGCATAACACCTTATATGATGAAATGACTGATCATAAAAGTGGGAGTGCCTAACACCTAACTGAGAAAAAAAAATAGATGTTTGCTGCAGAGGCTTCCAGTTGGCCTCACATTCTTGCCAACCTCTCCAGGAACTGAATATTTAACTCGAAATGCAGTTGTTGATCTTAAAGTCTGTATTTGCCAGCCTGCCTTGTAGCTAGGTAAGTCCATATGGTAAGGTTCTCACCAATAAAATGTAAGCAGAATATTTTTCCTTCAAATGAAATAGGTGTATCCTGCTTCTCGGTCTCTTCCTTCTTGATGTCTGGAATATGGAGACAATGGCTGGATCTCCAGCACAGATCTTAAGAGTTCAGTGCAATCTGAGCACGTGTGTTCCAATGAACTATTACTGTGTAATAAACCTCTCCAAATTCAGTAATGTATTTTATTATGCTTGAGGATTCTGGGGGTCAGGAATTTACACAAAGCACAGTGGGGATGGTTTGTTTCAGCTCTATGAGGCTTCACAATGTCTGGCATCTCAGCTGTGAAGGCTCAGATGGCTGAGTACTGGGATGACTTGGAGGATTCTTTAATCAAATGTCCAGTGCGCTAGGGTAATTTCAAGGCTAGGCTTGTCAGCTAGGACAGTCAACCAGAATACCTGCACATGGCGTCTCCCTGTGCTTGGGCTTCTCACAGTATGGGAGTTAGATTCTAAGAGCAGATGTTCTAAGAAAACCAAGCAAAGCTGTGTGGTCTTTACTGACCTAACTTTGGAAGTCAAAGAGCATCCTTTCTGCTCCATTCTTCTGCTTTCATGCCAGCTCATATTCAAAGGGAGAGATAACTCTTCTCCATCTCTTTATTGGAGATTAGCAAGGCCGTGTTGCATAGGAATGTGTGGTAATGGGATCACACATTGTGACCGTCACTGAAAACTCCAATCTGCCACCAGGATGGAATGAAATGATAGAAATATGGGTCTCTAATAACTCTATAGAGTCTCTATAACTGCCCTACACTGTTAACTTGCAGGCTTTTTTTTTTGGTGTGTGTGTGAGAGAGAAATAGACTTTTATCCTGTTTGGAATATTGTTACTTTGATTGTCAAACCAAATGCTAAGCGATACAGTGGTCAATGACCCAGATTTTACCACATCAATAGTTCATCCATAAACAGGATAGGCTTAAACATCAACTACCAAGGGAATCAATGTAAGTTAGCAGGCAAAATTCAACATCAAATCCGTTGCAGTCGTTAGACTAATAGCATTCTTTTTTGCTCCATTTATTCAATTTCTTTTTTATTCCTGCTATTTATCTTAGTGGAGAGAAGTAACCTCTGTGCTGAAATGGCATGGTGGTATTTCCCATCTAGTGGTGTTGCTGATGGTGTACCAGCACGTTCTGATCCCATTTTTGGAGCTGGAACAATCTAAACTTGTATGGAGAAAGCCTTCATGGGTTTTTGTTGGCATAGGAGAAGTCTAATTACACACATCCAAATACACAAGAGAGAAATGGAAGGTTTTTCCCCATTGACTTGGAAAAGTTGGTGGTTTTGACCTGCAGTACTTGAATGAGAGATCCAGGTTAATTATGGGATTGCATGTTTAAACAGTTATTTCTTTACAGAATACTCATAGCACATTTGCAAATTTAATTTTCTTTTGGATCTGTGCTTTTCATGGACTTTCTGCACTGAATTTTTTCAATTCAGGAAGGCACATTGGCTTTTATTTATCAAAAATAGCCTCATTAATTATATGCCTGTATTATTAGGTAGAGTTAAAAGCTTGTTCTGGACCTATATTTTATGATTATTTTCTAGTTTATTTTGTCTATTTTGTTGTCTGCTCATAAAGATAATTCAGTTCTATGTTTGAATCACTTCTACTACTACATCTAGCTTTCAGATTCCTTGAGGTCTGGCACTTGCTTTGTTTCAGTGACTGATATTTTTGTAGTATTTGGCATAGCAAGTGCAGATAGTAGACAATATGAATGAATGACTGACTGAATGAGTGAAGAACTAGATCTTATTATTTTTAGGTCTCTTCTTATTTAAAATTATTGTTATAGTAGATCTAGTCCAGTCTTTTGTTAATGTGCATTTGTAGAAATTATCTCATTGTTTTCACAAAGACACATATATCATTTACGTACTCTACCTGTGGAGATCTAGGATGATTCTGATATATTTGATATTCTGATATGCTGATATCTAATAATCTCTGATTATTAGAGATGAGTAGAAAACTCCCTGCAACTATAATTATAATTATAGTACAAGTATAGGACAAAAAGTATCCAGTTCACAGTAGGGGCTGAGGTACGGTGAGGTATGATAACAGGAGCATTGAAACACCAATTTTAGGATTATAGGATACTAGCAAAAGTAGGGCACACATCTCTGTTTGGCAAGGCCTAGCAGGAAATATATGATGGTTTAAAGACACCAATTAAATACAGTAGGTTTCTCCAATGGGGAAATAAACTAAAATAGGAACTATGGAGGAAGGATCAGGAAAACTAACATGCAACTCAGTGTAACTCATGTGTACTTTGAGTTCTTTTCATCCATATGCCTCAGACACAAGGCACAAAGTATAAGGATGTCTCCAAACTCCACTAACCTAGAAGGAGGAAATTTTAAATATCTTTCCAAGCAGAGGAAGTCATTGTTTCTTAGTCATGAAAGAGCTCATTCTGCAGCTGGTAGGACTATTGTTCCTGAAACTGACATGTAAAAAAAAAAAAACGGCAACATAAAGTGTGAAATCTCATTTCATCCCTCCTATGCTTTTGTCTTCTTTTCTTTTCTCTTTTATCCTACAACTCCTTTCTGCTCACATTCTTTACCCTTTCCCCCTCAAATTCCTTTCTTTCCTCTCTCCCTTCCCACAAAAATTTCAACCAATGACAATTTATATTATTGAGGGATGAGGGATCCTACCCATCCCCCAAAAGGAAATTACATCATGTGATACTGTGATACTCCTCCCACCTCTCACATGGCCTGAGCAGGTTAAAATGAATATTCATGGAAACTTCAGTGGCCGAAATCAGGTGATAGCTAGAAGGCTGTAAGACTATGCCATAAGACTGCCTTTTTTCATAAGCAACAGTTTTCAAGTCAAAATTTTTTTTCAGAAGCTGTTCCCATAAAATTCAAGATTGGCTACCCCAGGAATAGTTTAAAAATATAACTGTTTTAATTGCATGTATATTTGGTAAAAAATCATCAGCTAGTATGAGTAAGGAAATCTCATTTACTGAAAATTGTTACTGATTGTTTGGGAGTGTAATAATATGGCTACACTTTTGTTCATAGACACAAGACTTATGCAGAGAGGTAACAGAGAGATAGCCCTGACCATAATAGTTTGTATTAATTGGGTAATACATTTATCTTAATATACAACAACCATGATCCCAATTCTAAGGCGGTTTGGGCTGCTGTAACATGGTACGATAGACTGGGTGGCTTATAAACAGCAGAAATTTCTTTATCTCAGTCCTGGAGGCTGGAAGTCTGAGATCAGGGTGCTAGCATGATCAAGTTCTGGTTTAGGCCCTCTTCTGGTTGCAGATGGCTGACTTCTCACAGTGTCCTTACCTGGCAGAAGGGGCAAGAGAGCTCTCTGGGGTGTTTTTTATAAGGGCACTAATCCCACTCATGAGGGCTCCACCCTCATGACCTAATCACCTCCCAAAGGCCCTCTCCAAATACCATCACCACGTTGGGCTTTAGGTTTAACATAAGAATTTTGGGGGGACACAGACCTTCAGTCTATAAGATAGATAGATAGACAATTAGATAGATAGATATGGTAGGTCTACTGGAGAGAAGAATTTTTAAACATACTTTCTCTACATTTGGATTTTTTTCTCTTAATTTTTTATCCCTCAGTATAAATTTCAAACTAGAAACAGAGAAACAACTAAAGATAAGGTCCCTATTTTATAGCTTAATACAATGACATCAGCCAAGAGACATTTTTAGAAAGCTTTAAGAGAGTAATGGGGAAGTTAGCATTAATCTTTTATACTGGTGCCAGGCATCATGCCCATATGTATTACGTGTCCTGTCTTTCCAATCCACTTACTTGGTGGAAATTAGTAGTCTCGTTTTACCAGAGAGTAAATTATTATTCTGAGAGTTAAATTAACTTGCCCAATATCATGGGCTAACAAGTGATAGAACAGGATTTGAACTCAGGACTTAGTGTTAGCAATGTCTATGCCTTTTTTCACACTGTGATCTGAAAGAGTCCTAAACACAGAATCAAACAAAACAGAAAACGATGCACTGAAACATAGCAATGATATCATATGTGTCTTTTATTCTCTCATAAAGCATGTCCAAGTTATTTAGAAATATTTAGTGTCCAAAATACACAGTACTGTGAGTCAGAAGCTATGTGATAACATAAAATTAGAAGCATAGTCCCCATATTCAAGGGACCCTACAATTGTGTTAGTATCTTGTTAATTTAAAGCACAAATATATTACCAAGGATATTGTATTATTATTTAGGAAATGAGAAAATATATAAATGAACATAAAGATGATTTATGCTTACCTTAGATTCCTCAGCCTTACATACGTCCTGGGCTCTTTTTCCTAAAAAAATAGGCACTCAATATTGCATTTTGGAAACTAGATATAATGGGAGAATATTAGTGGGTGTGAATGATGCAAATCAAAGACACCTCTGCTTATCTTAGTCTCTTCTGTAAGAGGGAGTGATGACAATTTAATATAAAACATTTACATTTATAGAATATAAAATAAAAATAAACTTTTTGTGAATTATAGTTTAATGTGATCATTTTATAAATGAGGACATTGAAGAAATTAAGGCTTTAACATCTTGTTTGAAGTTAAAAGACTTGAATTCAAAGTCTCCTGATTCAAATTCTAGTGTATTTTATGCCATGTCTATATGTTTTGTAAAATAACTGCATCAGAATCACCTGGAGGTCTTAATTTAATTTAGTTTTTTTTGTACTTGGGAACTACCTCAGGAATCCTGAATCAAAATAGAGTCAGAAGGAACCTTAGTCTTCATTTTTATCAAGAATTCATGTTGATCCTGGTATGTATTAACCTTTAAATATAGTGGTCTAATGAGTACCATATCAAAAGCAAAACAAATAATATAAAGCAATTCTATGAATGAAAATCCTATGTAGAGAATACATCTCATTTTCTAGGAGCTCCAGTCAAGTACAAACTCACAATTCCCAATTACATGTGGCTCATTTAGGAAACCAGTACTTTAAGGATAGCATATATCTACCTTCTTAAATAAATGTGATGCATTATTCTGACTGTTTTTTTTTAATGGAAAAGAGTAGAACTATTGTACTTGGAAAGCACAGAGTACTTCAGAAACTACTGCCAAGATTCATTAATAATATTATTCCTTTAAAAAAGATATTAAAATACTTGATATGAAGGATGATATGTGAATGTGAACATTTTAGTGGAAGTATACCGGGGACTTAGTTATTTATAATCTCAGAGTAGTCTGGGAATAATGCTAGATTATCAAGAACAAAACCAAACTTATATTTCTACTATGAATATTTAAGGATAACAAAGTTAATTTTAATAAACCACTCACTGATAGTAGTTACCCTTTATATTGTTGTGAACTCTGAAGATCTGTGATTTTAACATACTTGCAAACTTATAAGTTAGTGTGCCACAGTTTCATGAGAGCTAGTAGAAGACGTGAGACTCCCGGGTCAGAGATGAGAGATGGTTCGTTACTCACAGCAATAACAGTAGCCGTAGTACCAACATTATTGCATGATTCCCCTGAGCTCCAGTTCCTACAAGGCTACACAGAAGAGGATGAGATGACATCTACACACACACTAGGTTACATTACAGATGAAGAACTCTGAGTTTAGGAAATCTGAGTCTTTTATAATGGGCAGTAAGCATGCTGCCTTTAGCTGCAGAGGGAGACATTATCTTTATTATACTGGATAATAACCATGCCTACCCATTTCCAGAGGAAGACGTCTCTGTATCCCAAGGCTGTTCTCTGTGCAAACCTCCTTGAAAATATAGTTCAGAACAAAGGGCAGACAGTGCCTCTGCTTGCAAGACATGAAGAAATATGAGAGATCTATGGACAATTGTCTGCCAATACACATCAGTAACATTTTTCTTGATAACTATATAGTTTATCATTCCACAAAAAGATTCTTTCAATATGCAAATAAATATTCAAAGAACATCCTAAGAAATGTTATAGTTCTTTCCAATCCTAATATACATTTTAGCAAATTAGTGTAAGGAGAAAAAGTTGTTATACTTCCAAAGATAGTACTTTTTTGGGAGAGAAGGGAGACTTTATTATTTCCATTAATTATTTAGTTAAAGGTTCATTTCTCCCCTTTCTTTCTCTTCCTATAAAATAACAGAGCAAGAGCTGTAACTCTGACACATTGGACCGTAAAGAACTTGGTAGACAAAAGCAGTGCAGGATAATGAGAAAGCTGGGTTTTGGAATCAAACAAAACTAGGCTTAAATTAAAACTCAGATTCTTACTAGATGCCAGTTAATTAAAGCTTGCTAATCCTCAGGTTCCTCATCCTTAATATAAGGATTACATTACCTACTCTATAGGACTATATGAATAATGTGTGGAAAATGTTTATTGAAGTGTGTGACATCTAATGCTCAATAGATGATGGTATTAATGGAAGTACACAAAGAATTTAATTTCTTCACAAAACTGATTGGATGTGCTCTGACCAATCTATCTTGTCTAACGTGGACGAGGAAACCAAATTATGGAGCAGTTAAAGGAACTGTCCGATACTGAGTTGGGGTATAAGTGTTTGCAACTACCTGAGTATACTTAGACCACACGTACACTTTATTTGGTTTTTCTCTGATAAATGATTTTTAAAACAAGGACTGTTGTGTGGCTCCAAGTTCATACCTAGTATCCACACCAATGTGGGGAAGCAGCTCAGGGAAACCAGTGGGGAACCTGTGAGCACGAGCCAGCACAACAGGATGCTAAATCAATCAAAGAGTTAATGGTAGTCAGTTCTAATTAACCAGATTTTAAAGACTTTTTCGTTAAAAAATGCTCCAAGTGTGACAGCTGGAAGTTGGCAATTAAAAGCTGTTGAGCTCTAGGTACCTCAAGGTAAGCTCTATTTTGACTTGTCTCAAAAACTAAAGAAAGAAAGAATCCATTTTCCCCCAAACAGTTCCTATTTCTCTGCTTTTACTCTTAAGCACCAATGTATATGCTTTTAAATGAATTGCGTTTGTTTTATCTTAAGTAATGCTGCAATTGATTGAGACTGTGGACAGCAACACTTCATTTTCTAGCAAGTTTTATCCCTATTCCCCACATTAATATTTTTGTAGTTATGAGTTTGTGCCTTTTTCTTTATGTGCATAACATGGTGTTGGTAGTAGGTAGAGAAGAAGAAGGAGCGTGTGTGTGTGTGTGTGTGTGTGTGTCGCAATTGTCCACCTCCTGCTAGTTGAGACTTTAGTTACGTAGGGTAGGAGGATTTTGGCACACTTTCCTCTAAAGAAAACACAGTCTGATCTGAGGAGTGCCTACCTCTCACAAGGCCTCGATTGTGTGAGAATGCCAAAAAAGAAACAAATGCAGTTTAATTGCGTCGGATGCTTGGTGACTAGTTCACAAATCTTTTATTTGTTTTGAGAATTGCTGCAGTGGCACTAAATTTTGTGTGCGTTCAGGGAGATGCAGACGTAACTTACAGTAGGACTTAGAAGCCGGCATAATTACCTGGGCTCCTGTCAAACTAATAAACTAATAGAGACTTTAAATAAAATCAGGAAAGACCAAAGATTTGGGAAACTTAAAGAATGAAACTAGATGTTGAGTTCTGTTAAATTTTGTTTATGCATGTATTTGAGAGGCCAATGGTCCCATGAAATATGAATTATATATTTCAAATTAAAAAAAATCTTTTAAATCTCTCTTTGGAGGATCCTGGGATTTTGGAATCAATGTATTTCTCCTCTGTTTTATTCCATTTCTATAGGCATCTCAGGAACATCTTCCCTGAGAGAAAAGTCTCCTAGTATAAAGTCCCTGTCCACTTACAGAAAAACCATGGCCATCACTGTCATTTACAATATTGTTTATCATCCCGAAACCATATAAAATCAAAGAAAATTTAAAAGCTATGAATAGCTATTGAAAAGGGTCTTTTGATAATTTAATAAATTTACTTGGTGGGTATTTTCACGGAACTAGGAAACTTGGAGTACATTTCCCATCTAATAAAATCAGCCTTTTGTATATGGACTATATTTAAAATTTTTAGTATATCATATTTAGAACTACTTAGTATTCTATCCATGGTTCCCAAACTATAGACTGTAAGTAAGGCCTTCAAGAAATTATGGTCTGGAGCCAGCTCTGGTGGTCTGGTGGTTCAGGTTTGGTGCTTTCATCGCTTAGGCAATCTGGGTTCGCTTCCCGGTTGCGGAACCACACCACCTATCTGTTGGTTGCTATGCTACAGGAGTGGCTCACATAGAAGAACCAGAAGAACTTACAACTAGGATATCCAACTATGCACTGTGGCTTTGGGGAGAAGGAAAAAAAAAATGAGGAAGATTGGCAATAGATGTTAGCTCAGGGCAAATCCTTCTCTGCAAAAAAAAAAAGAAATTCTGGTCCAGGGAGGAAAGGCTGCGTAAATGATTGACTACGTGAGTGGATGCATTTCTCTAAGTGAATCCAAACACTAACTTTTGATTATTCCTCTGACTTGTGCTGTCCACGTCACTAGTAACCAAATTTAGTAAATATGAGTCATTTGTTCCACATAAAATATCATGAGTATATTTAGAATGAGATTCTTAGAACCACTTGTGGTAATGTAACTGAGATTGGGACTATGGTATAATTTTGTCTTTCTCCATTTCCCTTTTTAGTAGTAGAATCATTTATCCAGTCGTCCATTCATTCAATAACATTTAAGTGCTTAGTATGTTCCAGGAAATATACTGTGTATTGGGAATAAAAATAAGCCAAGGATGTAGTCTTTTTCCTCAAAAAACCTAATGGGTAATAACAGACTCTAAGACATATATAAAGTAATTAAAGCACAATGCTAAAAATGATATAAATAAATACATGTTCAATATATGATATAAAATCAGAGATATATTTCACTCAACCATGGTGGAAATGGGAAATCTCACAGTAGAGGTGACATTTGGTTGGATCTTGAGTTCTAAGTGATAGTTTGCCAGACGAAGAATGGAAGAAAATATATTAGACATACAAAATAGGCAAACTTCACTGTAAACTCTCTTCATGATAAAATGATAAAAAACAGAAACACATAAAGTAGATTTAAACTACTATTATGTAGTCATAATTTTGGGCAGCTATTTTCTTTTTGGCGGCCTCTTCTTTGGCAGAGTGAACTCTTAAGGACTATAAATTATGGCTCTCTTGTCCTGGGGAGTTGTGTGACGTGTGAAGCTCCTTGAATATGCGTGGCTATGCCTTATTTGATTTTGTGTCCCTCATACCTTGTTATGGCGCTCAAAATTCCATGTAGGTGGGCTTAGGAACAGCAAACTGATTGGAAGTATGACTGGGGGAGTTGTCTTGGAACTTTTCGCTTAGCAAGTCTGCTGATTTTACATAGATTGTGGCTTTGGGGGATTGGAAATAGTAGGGATCTAAGGCCCTTCTCCAGCCACGCTTTGGCTTGCCATTGGAATGAGCGAAAGACTGAGTTAATAAATAGGCATGAGTCACTTTATATTTTTGAAATATAGAACCTAGAAACAGGCTCTCTGAAAGTATATGGGAAATGAGAAATAATGGGGAATTTTTCATCAATGCCCAGTAAATAAGTGGAGAACTAATTGCAAAATGGCAAATTGAAAATAGTCTGTTACATTTATTGTAAAATTATCTAAAGCTCTTGATTAATCCCCTCACTCTATGACTGTGCATGAAAGCAATCAAATGTTCTTGTCACCAAGGGGGCAGAGAGAGGCTGAGCCATCTAGGCAACTTAGTCAATCTACAGTATACTTGGAGTCTCGATTTTTGCCAAAGTTGTAAGTGAAAATATCCAGGATAAAAACCATATATAGAAAAGAAGTTTTTAATCCACATTTCATGTAACACCATAGATCACTAAAGCAAAAAGAATTTTAAAATCTAATTTGGTTTTCACAAGGGATTGGGAAACCTGACAGAATTTTGGGTTCTTCAAGTATCTCGAGTTATTTCTCAAATATTTTGGGTTCAATAAAATCCAAAATGCATTTTGCCCTGAGCACTTTCTCCCTTAATTTTGAAACCCATGTGTAATCTAAAGGAAATGTAATCCATATGTTTCTGATTCATTTACACTTAACTCATCAAAATATTTTTCTAGGAGCTATTTGATGTTGAAGAAGCATTTCGAGACTTTTTAATAAGCTTTTTAAAACCTTCTCCCCACTCCTTTAAAACAGAAGGCCATGTTTTGCCAAGGAGAAATAAGCCCCAATACCAAAATATTTGGGTTCAGTTCCAAACTCTGAACCACAGACTTTAAGATAGGTTCTCAGCTTATCCAGTTTGCTCTTGTATCCCATTTTCTGGGTCTGGTTCAGCACGTGAAATTCAGTAGATTTGTCTAAGATGAAAATGGGACTCCTGTGACTTTACCACAGGATCAAGAGGAAGGATTAAAACTGTGAACTAACAAGGTTGTGATGTTAATACAAAAAAATTAAATGTTACCTCATATGGGCCATAGCTTCAGTTCCAGGCGGGAAGGAAGAGTTGAGGGAAGTAACCTGTTTCGGTTAGAATAATAGTCAAGATTACCCAACCACCATATTTTGTTTTGTATTGGAAGCATGGTCTCATTGAAGTAAAAATCCTCAGGCACTTTTTCAAACTTGCCCCAATATAAACTAAAATTTCCTAATGAACTTATCTTTGCCACATATCGGTCCTGTTCCCCAAACTCTCCATCACCAATCTTAGTTGCAGTGCTTGAAAATCTGGAGTTTCATAGCTTCATGTTCACTGCTCACCACAATTCTGGCCTGAGATACTCTCTGCCTCCTTGCCCACTAGTCTCTGACACAAACCATGACCTCAAAATAGTCAACACTTTGTACTGGTCCTTCCTCAGGTGTTGAACTTGGCTGCATTTCCTTTTGCCACGCTCATTGTCTTCAATTCCACTGTATTCATGGAAGCTTTCTCAGATCACCACAGGCAGAGGGTTGCTTCTTTTAACTGCATCCTTTTAGACCAGGGTTTCTCAACTGTGGCATTATTGACTTTTTGGATCAGATTATTCTTTTTTTATCTGGGCACCCTAGCTATCAGTCCTATGCTTTTCAAGATTTGGCATCCCTGCCCTCTACCCACTAGATGCCAGTAGCATTCCTCCAGCTGTGGCAATTGAAAATATCTCCAGATATTGCCAAGTGTCATGGGGAAAGTGAGCAAAATTGCCCTTGAGTAGTTGAGAATCACTGCTCTAGAACTTTGTTGGTACCATCCCTATGGGCAATCGTAGATTACTTTACTTGTATATGTATATATTGGTATATATTTTAAGCTTCTGAAGGCAGGCAGAGTATTGTGCTCAACTTTATATCCAGAATAATGCATTCTTTGGTGATTTGTATAAACTTGGTTTTGTGTATTCACAAAGTTATTTGTTCAATAAAAGTGCTGGGGAAAAAAGGAACATAGCCTCATTACTTTTTCTTACACCTCTAGATCTAACTAATAACTCAGTTCTGCTGGAAAGATCTAGGATGTGCCCCTGCTCCTGCAAAACTCCTCTCCAATGCCCTGCTTTGCAGAGTCATTATCTTAAACCACACCACTTCAGGCCTTGGTTATCATGTAATAACCATTACCAGGCCTTCTTTTTTCCCTAGCTCTTCTGCTCTAAGGGAAAGATAAGACAAAACCTTGTCCTTGTAGATGTTAAAATCTAAGTGATTTGGAAAGACCTATGACAATATGTAACTGAAGGTTAGAGAGTAAGTTGATGCTATCAGTAGAGTTGACAGATTCAGCAAAATAAAATGCAAGATGCCCAGTTAAATTTGAATTGAAGATAAAAAACCAAACACTTTTATTAGTATAAGTATGTCCCATGCAATATTTAGGACATACTTATGCTAGAATTATTCCTCGTTTATCTGAAATTCAAATTTAACTGAGCATCTTGTATTTTCTTCGACACCCCTAACTGTCAATGTAGAAATTCCAAGAAGGACAGAAATAAGGACATCAAGTTACAGGGGCAGGAAAAGCCATGGTTTGCTTATAGAAATTAGAGATGGGTCAGATTTTAGAGGAGGGTGTATGTTAGGGAATAACATAACTGTGATTGCTTGTAGAGAGTGAAGCCAGATAATAAAGGTGCCTGAAAGCCACGCAGATAAACTTACATTTGAACGAGAAAGATATAGGAGTCCACTGAAAAGTGCCTTTTGTCTCCTGCTGTTCTCATTACCCATTGTTTCACTTGTGCTGGTCTCCCCATATGAAGTGCCTTCCCACAGCCTCCTAGACTCCTTGTCCACATCTCTCTGTCATATATTCGCAATTGTTCGTTACATGTCTATTTTCCCCTCTTGATAGTTAGCTCTCTGTTATTGCTCTTACTACTTTGTCCGCTATTGAATTCCCTGCCCTTAGAAACTCGAAGGAATAATCTTACCTGCTTCAAAGTTTGTTGCCGTTCATAATCCATGGGTAAAGTCTGAACTTCTAAACATGCTCTTGATGATATTGATCAGTCAATTTCACCTGGCTGATCCAACCTATTTTCCCACTGAGCTCTGACATATCCCTTCTTCCATCATCAAGTGTGTCTTCATACTCTCTGCCCACTGTCATAATTCCTTTGCTCAGCATTGTCTCCAGGTTAGGAATTGCTTTATCTCTCTCTCCATTAAGCCCAGATCCATCCCTACTCAAGGAATCAGTCCATCCTTCCTTCAGAAATCACTTCCAGCTTCACAAACGAAAGACTTTACTGATTAGTCAAAGCTGCTCCAATTCTCCCCTCTTCTGAATTCTCATAGCAACACTATTTAGTTTGAAGCAATATTCCAACTGTTTGCTTATATTCTACTTTAAGATTTCTTCTTTGTTTCATGGGCATAATTTTTATCTTTCTAACTAAACTATAATATTCTTAACCACAAAGAGAGCTTATAAAAATATTTTTGTATCTCCCATGGTGCCTGCCATGCTTCTGGGCATACAGCAAATGAACAAGAAATACTTTTTGGTTTTAATTGAATTAGCATCCAGGGAAAACAATTTAGAAAATAGTATATAATTCATATCAAATGTTTGAAAGTTTGTTACGAAAATTTGTAGGAAAACCTGTTTCAAAGATTAACCCTTCTTACTTAGAGTTTTCTTGCAAGTCAAAGCATGAAAAATTTCTGAATATATTTATGGGATATGGTATTTAAGAGTCATAGTTTGATTCCCCATGGCCTAAGCAACTAAAATGATAATCACAATCAATTACTGTCTTGAGTACCAACTATAGTCCGGACATCGTGTCAAGCAGTTTTAAATTTATCAACTCATGCAATAGGCATTGCATTTTTCCCTTTTTCTTTTAAATAAGAAAATTGAGGATGAGGAAGGTAAAATAAGCAGGCCAAAGGCACACGACTGAGAAGGAGCTGCACTGGAATTTAAACTTAGGTTGGTCTGATTCCAAAACCTATGCTCTTTACCACTGTGCCCTTTTTCCTTTCCTAGCATGGATGAACAAGGGGAAGTAAACAGCACCCCCTAAATCCTGTGTATAATTTTATTGAAGGCCGGTGGGGGGAATCATGAAGACAAGCTGAGCTCAAGAGTTCTTCTACAAAATTGTCATCGATAACTTTCTATAAATCCAGCCCAGACATCTTTTATTTATCTCCTGCTGTTTTTCAAAAACGTTTGCCGTGGGACCTATTGATTCCATTTATTTTTTTCTTGTTCTCATTGCTTTTGTTGTTGTTTTTCTAGCTTTCTTTTCTCTTACCTAAAATCTTAGAGTATGTACTAACCGATCTGGCCATCGTCAATCTCTCCCTATTCAATATATCAACATATTCTATACAAAATGATCACATAAAGGATAATTTTCAGCATGGCATTCTATTGTTAAAAAAAAAAACCTCAATAGCTTCCAATGAAAACCAGTGAAAAACCAAGATCTAATATCAGATTTCTTTAGGTTTCTGTATATGCCATCTTCTCTCAGGGTACGTTTTTGAAGGCAGTACTCATATTTGATTACTTTTCATCCTTAGTTTCCCAGAGACTTTCGTACAATGCCTATACTTAGTAGATGCTCAATAAATACTTATCAAGTGGACAAGTACAAGATTGAAAATCTAAGATAAATTTTGAGTTTTGAATAATACTACCTCCTGGAAACTAAACTGCAACTCTTCACATTACTGATAATATAAGCCTGTGGTCCAATTACGAAAGAAATTATTCATCAAGATTGTGCTTAAATTTCTGATTGTTCTAAAAGGAAACTGTTGGAGATTCATGAAGATTCTCAGCATTTCAAGAAAATGGATGATTCTTCAGAAAACCTGGTGCAAATGACAGATTAATACTCAGCTGTTGCATACTTGTTTTCATGTCCTCTCACTCTCTACTTATGGTCTTCCCACAGTTATAACTCCCATCTCGGAATAAGGAAAAAAAATAACCCCGGAAAAGAAGGTTATTGATCTTTTGGAAATTCCCAATTTTAAATGAAATTCAAAGGAAAAAATATAAATTAAGGGCTTGGTGATTTCACGCAAGGAAGATAATTTCACTCACACGTTTACTCATGCAGGGAATTAGGATATTTGATGACAGAACATAATTCTACCGTGATTGTAAGCACCAGCGTTTGGTATTCCATTTAGCTCCAAAATAAAATTCAAATTTTGCAACACTTCATTTAGCAGAATATTAATCCCCTGAGACTGGAAAGGAGAGCCAGTGTGAACAAAGCTTTACAGGGTGGATCAAGTTAAAAACACACATACACCCACATACACACACATGTGAAAGGAAACAGCTTTGAATGGTTACAGAAGTCCACAGCTCTGTGCTTATAATATTATCTGTATTTTGGCCACTGATCCACTTGCTCAGAATAGCGCAATTACGATGAATAATTATTCAATCAAATAATTGCTCCATGCCTCCAACACCACTCCTTTAAAAATAGAATTGGAAAAAAGACCAACAAATATGTAAATTGGAACTGATTAGGGGATTAAGTTTCACTAAAAAAAAAGAAAATTAAAAATTGGAATAAAAAACAGCCTGCAAATGCCTCTAAGCCAAGCCCTGTCTCTGAATTACAACACCAGCGCCTGTCGGCTGTGATAATTTCACTTCATTATGTTCCAGATATAAATAGAGAGACTTTTTTTTCCATCCAGCACTTTAAATAAGCATGGACTGAAAACACAGGGGTTATTGATCCACTCAGCTGTTTGTTATTGGGTCTTTGGTCTTGCTTCATTGTTGCATTAGAAACTTTCAAACACCTATATCATGAAGCCAGGGACAATTCACCTCTGTAAAAACCATTTTAAAGCTATTGTTTCCACTGCCAAAAAATATTAAAAGAATAAAACTCATCAAGTATGCTACATACTGAAATGCAAAACAGACGTGTGTGTACACTGTATATAAAAAAATGCA
This sequence comes from Ceratotherium simum simum, assembly GCF_057802395.1. Classification (NCBI taxonomy): domain Eukaryota; kingdom Metazoa; phylum Chordata; class Mammalia; order Perissodactyla; family Rhinocerotidae; genus Ceratotherium; species Ceratotherium simum. The sequence continues at coordinate 52,602,237 of NC_141915.1, read as the reverse complement.
GAAAGATTAATAAGAAAACTTTAACATTAAATACGAGTGCTTTGGGCACTAGTACTAGATTGCTTTATAGAGTAAGACAACATAAAATACGTTATTTTTCCAGAATGTTTAAAGGTTTATATTCAAAGTTTTTTTTCCTAAACCAGAGGCTTCCATACTATAGATTTTTTAGATAATTTATAATCCAGTTCCTTCAAATTAACTATATTTTTTGTCACCCAAAACTTTTGAAGAATAAAATTTATTACATGGAATACCACTAATTCTAATATTAAAAATAAATCTATGACAGAAAGCAAACAATTGAATTAAGAGAACAATAAAAAGCATACTTTTTTATAGTTTAAGGCCAGAGTCAGCAAATTTTTCTGTAAAAGAGACAAAATCAAGAATATTATGTTGGTACTTCTATAACCATTTGAAATGTGATCCTTTAAAAATGTAAAAGCTATTCTTAGCTGTGGGCCTTATAGAAACAGGTAGTGTACTAGATTTGGTCCAAGGGCCATAGTTTTCCCACCTCTGGCTTAAGATACACAAAATACTGGTGCTTTTCTATTTTATATATTATTTATCATTTTTTCTAGATTCATATCTGGCCACTGATGAGTATGGACATTTATGGATTTCAGTTTTAACGTTTTATCTCAGAAAACTCAAGTTCAAAAACATTTTAAGTCTCAAGAGGAAATGACTTTACAAGTTCTTTACCTAATATCAATGGGCATTTGTCCATATAATAAAATGACTTGGCACCTCTTGGTACCAACAAACATGATTGGCCAGGTGGGGTTGGCAGCAACCTAAGAGTAAGTAACAGAACGAGGCTGTGGGTCAACATTGAGGAGAAAAGTCTGAGCTGCGGGGTAGAGGTACAGAGGTTGCTCAGGGTCTGGCGGGGCTTGTGCTTGACTGAAGTCAGTTGATTCTATAAATCCTTTATTTTATTAGCATTGGTTTAGAAAACAGTTTCAAGAGGCCAAAACCCAAAGACAAGGTGATTCAGGAAATTGTTTGGGGGATCCTCAACTTAATTAGTGTTGGTTTATGTAGGTCAATGGTTATTATTCCCCAAAAACTGCATGAGTTGGATAGAAACCAATCATTACCCTAACCAGCTTTATGTCATATTCCTATTATCAAATGCCTGGCTAGTTGAGAGGGGAAGGAAACTCTTGAGCAAACTTTCATCCTAGCTAGGTCTAAATGTCCTATTGGCTTTGTTCTGAATTACCAACATTCAAGAGATCATGGAGAAGATTGTGTCAAGGTCTGAAAACATAGCTCATGTAGGCAACTGCAGAATATATGCTTTAAATATCTAGGAGAGGAATGATCCTCCCGAAGGACACTGGGAGGTTTGGAGCTATAGTTCCCTACGTCTGAACTGGGAACTCCAAAAGACCAGTGACACTAACAGCAGGACCTCTGAGAATTTGCTTGTGTTCAAAGCACTGTTTGTAAACTGAGTGTATTATACACATATGCCTTGTCTTTTAAAAGGTTTATATATGCTCGCTGTTGTGATTCTTATGATACAATATATGTCAAAAGCATTGCTTAATTATAAAAATAATATCTAGTATGTTTTGAGCGCCTATTCTACCAGATGCTGAAAGCATTTTGTAGGTACTGTGTTCTTTAATCACAGTATCCAGGAGATAAAGACTATCATCATCATTCCCATTCAAAAAGGAGGAAATTGATATATAGAAAAGTTATGTAATTTGCTAAAAGTCACAGAGTGAGTGAGTGACAGAGGCAGGATTGAAACCCTGACTTTAGAGCTCAGTCTCCAACCACTAGACTTGAGGTCAGTGTGTGGTCTCTCCAATGGCAGATATTCAGAATCCACAACTGCTGTCATGTGGAGATGTGGGAAGATCTTGATGTTATGATCGGGTCCTTGGGGACAAAGCATAGTAAAGGAGAACAGAGAATAGGATATACATCAATGTTTTTACTGAATTTTTCAGAAAGGAGAGAGTCCTGTTAATGGACAAGAGAATGTTGGTCTTTTTGGTGGAGCTATGTGCATTGCAGAAGGAGAGTATCAGAGCTTTGGCTCACTTGGCTGTAAGAAAACCATATTCAGCTAAGTCAGTCTGTAAAATAGCTTACTATATTGCTTGCCTATGGCAGCAGAATGCCTTGAATTCTCTTTTCGGTGAATAATTCTGCACCCTAGTGATACACTACACACACGCACACACGCACACGTGCACACGCACAGGTTCACATGCAATTTTCTTATTGGTTTATATATCTTCCTCTTACGTTTTTGAACGTATTTCTCAGAGGCTGATAATCTTTGGGTCTATGGATGGATTTACATTTCTGGATTTGGAAAAATGAGTAATCATACTCTAGAATTTATTCATCAAATCATAAGCCTCTGGCATCCTCTAGGTAAGCACTGACTGATAGAAATATAATGCAAGCCACATATGTGATTCAAATTTTCTAGCAACCATATTAAAAAAGTAAAAAGAAAAAAGTGCAATTAATTTTAATAATAATATATTTTATTATGTCCAATATATCCAAAATATTATTATTTCGACATGTAATTAATATAAAAATTAATGAGGTATTTTTCATTTTTTTGTGCTAAGTCTTCAAAATATGGTGTGTATTTTATACTTACATCTCAATTCTGATGCTAAAATTTCTTTGGAAACACTTGATCTCTATTTATATTCCATGAAACATACTGTTGAAAAATATATTCACATATCCCAGCTGTTCTAAGCATACTTGAAAGTTTTCCAATAACTGAATCAAATATTAGACTTTAAATTAAAAATAATTAAAATTAAATAAAATTTAAAATTCAGTTCATTCATCACATTGAACATGTTTGAGGGACTCAATAGCCCTCCATGGCTAGTGGCTATAAAATTGGACAGTGTAGGTCTATTTTATTTTTTTATCTTTTTTTTCTTGAGGTGACATTGATTTATAACATTATATAAATTTCAGGTATACATCATTAAATTTCGATTTCTGTCTACATCATGTTCACCACCCAAAGACTAATTACTGTCACCATATACATATGTCCTATCACCTCTTTTGTCCTCGTTCCCCTCCTCTTCCCATCTGGTAACCACTAATCTGATCTCTATATCTATGTGTTTGTGTTTGTTGCTGTTATTGTTGTTTTTATCTTCCATTTATGAGTGAAATCAAATGATATTTGACTTTCTCTGTGTGACTTATTTCGCTTAGCATAATACCCTCAAGGTCTATCCATGTTGTCACAAATGGCAAGATTTCATCTTTTTTTATGGCTGAGTAGTGTTCCATTGTGTATGTATACCACATCTTTATCCATTCATCCATGTTGTTTCCAAGGTTTTTTCCAAGTCTTGGCTACTGTGAGTAATGCTGCAATGAACACAGGGGTACAAATATATTTTTCCATTCGTGCTTTCATGTTCTTTGGATAAATACCCAGCAGTGGAATAGCTGGATCATATGGTAGTTCTAGTCTTAATTATTTGAGGAGTCTCCATACTGTTTTTCATAGTGACAGTGTCTATCTAGATCATAGTTTTTAAACCCTTGCTGTGCATCCAAATCACCTGTCAAGCTTACTGAACACACAATTAGTAAGTAGTGATGAAGAAAACAGCTAACACGTTTTGAGCACCTCCTATGCCAGATACTATTCTAAATGTTTTAGCTGTAATGATTATTAGTATTATCATTTTACAGATAAGAAAAATGAGGCACAGAGGGGTTAAATAATTTGCCCCAGGCCACACAACTAAGAAGTAACAGAGCCCCTCCAAAGCTGGTCGTCTTAAATACTCTACTATATATAGTACAATACCACACTATTTAGAGTCTGTAGGCTCCAGTAACCCCTAGAGGCGATGATTTACTGTGTATTGAGTGAGGCCCTGAGGTCTATATTTTCTGAAAGATCCACCACTGATTGCGATGTACACCACCAATGTCTATGACATCATTGTAGCTTTCTTCAAAACTCAACAGTGGGGAATAAATATTGATTTAATTCAAATAAACCATCCTTCAAAAAATTCTATTGAGGATTTAAGCATGGTTGTCAAAACAAAAATCCTTTGTATTGACTGTATCTTTGGTGAAATAATACTGCATACTCAATGTCCGGTCCTCACTGTTATGTTTGATGAAGTTTTCTAACAATTCTTAAAGGGATTAACTAAATCCTGAAGCAGTTGTAATCAATAATTTCATACTTTTGAGAATAACTGCTTCCTGGCTGTTTGGCAGATACCATCTAGAGGGTATTATTATTGAGTTTTGTGATTTGAGGATGGGATGGGGAAACAAACAAGAAATAAAATATTAAATACCAGCTCTCCAATTCTCTCTAAGGTTACAATAATGCACCACAATATCTTGTGTTTTTAAGAATTTCTCAATGTGCTGGCCCTGAGAAACTCTGCTAGGTTTGCTTGAAATTGAGATCTGCGAATTAAGAACACAACTTTCATTTATTCAGCAACAATTGGAAAGTGTGCACGTTTCCATGGAGACAGGTAAGCCATTTCCTTTTCCACATTATGAGCAGAGGCCTTTCTACCGAGTCTGATTTCCGTCCCGTCACCCAAGGGCTTGGTGAGATTGGGGAGTTTGATCCTAGGGTCTGGCATGGATCCAGGCAGAACAATAATAAAAGACATAAATCATGGGGAAAAGAGGTTGACACCAGTGGGAGGTGTGAAGGTGGAGAGTTGAAATATGGCTGCCACTGCACATCTGCAGAATGCAGAACATGCTTAAATTGAAAGAGCGCATCTTAATGAAAATGTGTATACAACCTCTGTTATTCGTAGTACAGATGTCAATATGTATAATCCTACTAAGGGATCATAGCCCAGTGGCATTCCTGGACTTTTGTAGATAATTCCTGATCCTCAATTTTACTATTCAAGAAGTTATTTACTTAGTTATTCATTGATCGCTTCATTCATTCTTTTAGTAACCATTTATTAAGCACGTGCTAAGCGCAAGGCAATGTTTTAGATCAAGGAGTCCAGTAGGGAGTTTGAGGGAGATCCAAAATTGTTTTAGACATGAATCTTATTGTGAAAGGGAGAGGCACGAGGAAGCATGTCCAAAAAAGAATCACAGTGTGGGTAGATTTTTATAAATGCCAAGAGACTTCCAATGAAATGCTTTGAAAATGGATATGGGTCTGTATTTTGTTTTGGAATTGAATACAATTAAACGACAAAGGTAGGGACATTTGTTCTATGTTGATTCCATCCAGAAAGAGGATTGAGTTCTAAAATTAATTGACATCTAAAGTAGAATCTTCCGGACTGAGACTTCAGAATACTGAAAAGGTTTCTTAGGCCGATTCACTGGTATTGGAGTCATTGACACTAACTGGCACCACACAGAACCTGGATCACCAACTCCAGCTTCTTACCCTGGACTCTGTCATATCAATATATAGACAACCTGTTAAACACCTGCTTAGAGTAAACATAATCAGACTGTGCCAACTCAAGGGAAGGGAAGTGGAAAATGGCCTGAGTTTTGTGGGTAAATATATATATTTTTGAGATAGGTGTGATATATTGTTTTTTGAATTATGTAGAATTTAAATAATCAACTGTGAAATTGGTTTTTAGATAATCATCTCATTTAATACAGAATCTCCTTTTAGTTTTCTGGTTAAGACATAGGCTCAGATTTCACCCAATAACACTACAACCTAAGAAGAAATTTAAAGCGAAAGGAGAGTGTCCTTTCCCTTTCTTCCCTCTCCCTCCCTTCCTCCTTCCTTTCCTCCCTCCCTCTCTCCATCCCCACTTTCCTCTCTTCTTTCCTTCCTTCCTTCCACTTTTTTCATTCTTTAGGGACTATTGCTAATTTGGGGACTTGGAGACTTTAAATAAAGGACAGATGTGAATTAATCTGCTAATGGGGAGAAAGATCCCATTAATTTCCTAAGTATCACATCAAATATTCTAAATTTCTGTTAACACAACTTCCAAAATTATTGAGAAGAGACAGATTTTATCTGCACCATTTCTTATATTTTCCGAGTAAATCAGGCCTACTGCTCAGGATTAGTCCAAAAAAGTGTGCAGGCCACTGAGATTGCAGGTAGGACTGTGAGATTTTCAGAGCTGTTTAGAGAACCTTTGGAAAGAGTTTCCAACTGCAGCATAATTCCTTTATTTGTAACTCTTTGCTTATCTTTATACCCTACTCATTTTATAATTAGTTGCTTATATGTCCAAGCAGTTAGTTGCTAGTGTCCAAGATTGAGACAAGGGCTTGTGTCCAGGTAGTTCATTTTGGGAAGTGATCCTAAGAAACATGAGTGGGAAACAGGAAGAGTGAAATGGGGAGGAGAGAAAGCCGATCCCCAGTGGAAGATTTTGCACGTCAAGTATCATTAAAGCCGAACCCTGAAAGTTCGATAGGGGTTGACCAGGTAGTGATTCAGCCTAAGCTTCTTGTTCCGTATAAAACCATAGACAGCTTCCTCTTCCCAATTGTATGGGGCAAAAATTAAGCTGAGTTTCTAGAAAAGAAACACAGGTCCTAGGAGGCTTATGTGAATATATATTGCTGCTGCCGGATACATTTCTGTGGATTTTCCGAAGTGTGACAAGATTTACTCGTGAAATATTAAATTATGTTTCTTTCTTTTTGTTGTAGCAGACTTGAAAGAATAAAAAGGTATATTTTTCTTTTTTCTCCCCATGGATCTGAATGCTTAAACTTTATGTTCCTGTTTGAGTATCCTGACTCACTTATGGGGATTTTAACAGCTTTGTGTTCTGAAAAAAGAGAAGTTAGCAGGCACCTGGAACACATCTTCAGGCCTAGGATTCTATGTGGAGTCTAAGACAACTGAGCTGGATCAGTCAACCTCAGTCACTGGGTTAGTGACTGAGAGAGAGAGCCTGAGGCTAGTACTGGAGGTGGCTCGACCTGGGTAGTAGACTCCAAGAGAAGGGAAAAGGGCGGGATGGCAGATTCTGCCAGTGGCAGAGACATACATACTGCACTCCTCCTGTGCAGCGTCTTGAGAGTGGTGATAGTTCTAATGGAGTTATCTATGAATGATGGGTTGCTAAGGACCAAGAACCATCAAATTTGGATTTTAATTCTTAAAGATTCCCAAAATGGACCCCAAACTCTTGGTCTTTTCCCATAGATTTCTGTACTACATATGTCTCTGGGCTCCTATATTACCTTAGAAAGGTAGCAGGGTCGCTCTGTGGTGATGGATACCATTTATTTTTTATTCTGTCAAAAGGAGCTTAAAAGAGAGATAACTTGATATGGAAAATCACAAAAATCATTTCTGGTACTTGAGGTCCATAGAACAAATTCGATTTCTACATTAGAACTGAGCCATGGGGTCCATTTCCATTCTGACTTCATTTATCATGGTTGTATTTTTCTTCATCATTTTATTAAGGTGCTGATCATTTACATTTATTCTCCTTAAGTGACAGTAGTCAGAAGTACTTGATCACCCTAATTGCTCCAAGAAGGCAAGAAAATAATCACTCCTTCCTCTTAACATCTATTTGTTACTTCCTTATAGTATCTTCCATTCTGAACTCTTTCTTACGATCATTGTTACCATTTGATTATCATTGTGCCCAGTACCGTGCCCTGTCAGTGGCATCATTCAACAGCTGTTTATTAAGTGTAGAATGAAACAGTTTATGAAACTGATTGACACTGGCAAATGGAAACAGGTTTAAATATCTTTTGGAAAAAAAAAATCAACTTCTGGCGGCAACTCTACTTACAAGTACTTCCTGTTTTCCTTCTTCCTGCCTCACACAGGGTAAATCCACAGAAAATTAAAGTTTGTTTAACCCCTAGAAGTGGGTATATACCCTTTATTTCTAGGAAGAAAAGGGGAAAAAAGATGAAAGGAAAGGATTAAAAAAAGGAGGAAATGATAGGCTGAATAGGGAAGTGAGGAAGGCATCCAGGAGCTAGCTTTTTCTAACCCAAATGGAGTAATAACAACAGCAGCAACAATAATAATAATGTGTTAGCTTTATTGAATGTTTATTGTGCCAGGAGTTTATTCTATTAACTCACTTCAGCTTTACAGCAACTCTTTGAGGTATGTAATATTATTATCCCCATTTGACAGATGAAGAAACTGAGCCACGTGCAATTGGGTAGCTTGTCCACAGCTACACTGCTAGAAAGATTTGATACTGGGGTATATGAAACCAGGCAATATGGCGCCATAGCCCGTTCTCGTACACCACACTATGCTGCCTCTCCACAAAGCAGAACTATTGTTCACCAGATGCCTGGTTTGTACTTGTCACTTTATCTATGCCATTTTATTTAATCATCATAACAATGTTGTGAAATGCTTTTATGTAAGTTTCCTATGATTCTCCAGCTTCTAAGAGGCAAATTAGAATTCAAACCCAGGCTGTCTGAAGTCCAAAGCCCCTGTTCCTTCTCTGTGACAGACCTCTGTGTTACCTTTTGGTGAAAGTATGGCAAAAAGTTCTCCACTCTGTCTATAACTTTATGGGAACAACTAAAGATTCCCACTGCAGCAGTAAAACTCACAGCCTTTTACCTTAAAACGAGGTAGTAATTTTAATTTGGGGGAATTTTATTTTTGATTGCCTTCCAGTTCCAGATTTCTGAGAAGTAGCTTATTTATCTGCCTCTCATTGTCTGGCACCATGCATCTCCATCCACAATATCTGGAGTCCATGCAGTCTCTCAGTGTATTTCCAATATGAAAGGTTAAAATGAATCACCAGTGACTTTTATATGTAATAATTTATATTATGGTCATGCATTAAAAGAAACAAAATAGAATCTTTCTTTAGACTAATATTGATTCAGAAGATAGGACTCATGAATAAAATATTAAGTTTGGACAATATTTTTTAATTTAAAATATTACACGTGTAACTATACATTCACATATTTACATATTAGCGTTGTACTTTAAAAGTTCTTCTCCTTAAAAACAAATGTGATAAATGGTTTAGTTATTATTTCAGTTTGGAAATAGGCAGCTACAGAAATAACATTTTAATATATTCCAGATTAGACTGTATGCTATATTTGTAATAAGGACTTGTTTCCAACATTAGTTGGCAGATCACTTGTATGAACAATTATCCAAATAGCTATTAGGATATGATTGCGCTCATTTCCAGGCAAAGCAGAGTTGCCAGAACTAAGCCTGGCTGCTGGTTAGATTTTGGTTTGACTTTTGGAGAAAGCCACAAGAATTTGTCAGTCATCTTGGCTGTAAGGGAGTCAGTCTCCCTGTCTTGAGGCTAGTCTCCTTCCTACTTGAAAAAAGAGGCAAGTGTGTTTCTCTTTTGTTTTATTTTTACAGTTTTACGTGATCTAGAAAAAAAGAAGAAAAGGAGAGAATTAGAGAGGAAAAGAGTGAAGGGGTAGTGTTGCACAGGAAAGTAAAATGAAACACTAACAAAGTGAAGGAGTCAAGGGCTGAAAATCATGGACCAGCTTGGATACAATGGATATACGTCCATGGCCGTGCATAGATCATTTTGTGGATATGCTCCATAGTTATACCTCGGCAAAGAGGTTCATACTTAGTATAATTTATAGAAGTGGCCGCCAAAAAGAAATGGTGTTTATAGAAATAGAGAATCAAACTTTTTCCTGTTGCCCATTCATTATGCTTCTGCATAGTTTGGCACCTGGGGATCCTGCTGGTTAATCTGGTCCAACACTCTAACCCAAGAACAGTGACTCCCTTAGACTAGGTGAAGAAAAGCTGCCTTTGTGCTCAGGTCTATGGCCGGTGGAAAGATTATTTAGAAAGCCCGTGTGCTTCATGGGAGTGGGGTGATCCCTCCCACAGCTGCATGATGATGGAGGTTTACGACAGGTCTCAGATTCCACTCATCAACCACCAAAACCACTGTCCCTGCCACAGCTGGAAAGGTCTCTATTCTTCTTCAGATTGTGGGATGAGGAAAGGCTGAAAGGGCAAAGCAAATACATTTTTTTCTTTCAATCTAAAGTTATTGAAGTGCATCTTGTTGAAGACCTCTCCAGTGTATTTTGCCAGTTTGGGCCTGGAAAGACAAGTTATCTGAAAGAATTATCTTCAGTGGAAAGAAAACACCATGAACTCAGAAAGGTATTTTTTTGTTACCTGATGCAAATGGAATGAGGATATTTTACTTTGCATAGAATCTAAGGGTCTCCAATAGTTAACCAGTTGGTATTCTTCCTTCCGGTGATGATCACAACTAGGCTATGTAAAATGGTTGATGATCAATAGTGAACTTTATGTTCTATCCTGAATGATTTCTATTAATGTGTACCTCTCCTGACGTTGGAATTCTGAGTGTTAGTAGAAGGAAGTCAAAAGATCATCCTTGTAACTATCCAAGACTGCTCTTGGTGCAAGTGCAATTATCAACACCTAACATTCATTGAACTCTTACCGTGTGGCAGAGTTCTTATAAGCACATGGTCTCATTTAATGCTCACAATGATACTCTTTGGGAAGGATGACTGTCATTTCCATCTTATATATATGGAAACGGGGTGAGAGAGAGTTTCAGTAACTCATCTAAGGGTATCAGGAACTTATGAATGATCTAGGAAGCACACTGCACCTAGTCCAGTGCAATGCGGGTTCCCAATCATGAGGAGTTGTACAATGACCTATATATATATTTTGTGTGTGTGTGAGGAAGATCAGCCCTGAGCTAACATCCATGCCAATCCTCCTCTTTTTGCTGAGGAAGACTGGCCCTGAGCTGACATCCGTGCCGATCTTCCTCCACTTTATGTGGGACGCCGCCACAGCATGGCCTGACAAGCGGTGCGTCGGTGCGTGCCTGGGATCCGAACCCGGGCTGCCAGCAGCGGAGCGTGCACACAACCTCTACACCACAGGGCCGGCCCTACAATGACCTATATTTTGGAGGATATTTTCATATACATCATCTCAAAAGAACCTCAAAGTAGTTGTTTTTAATATAGTAGAAAGCAGAACAATGACTAAATGGAGACCCTCTGTCTCTAAAACTCAAGTGCTAATTCCTTTTCTCTATTCTAGAAGTTACAGCTTTTCCCTCATGACCAGTGTAAAAGAATATATGAACCCTTTATTGCAACGTTGGTTCTTTAAAATAGAAGTTGCCTTCTGAGCCAGTAGGATTGTATTAGAAAGAGTTTAGGCATTTCTGTTTAAGTTTAAAAGAAATCTTGATTTTTGTTTTGCCCAAGGATAATATATATATATGTAAAATATATATATATATATTTGTATATGTATGAAATTAAGGATGAAGAGAGGTTAAAAGATAAGGCGTGATTGATTCCTAGGCCCTAACACCCTAACTATTTTATGAGATCACACCAAATGTCACCAAAACAGGATATCACATTCTCTGGAATCTTTTTTTTTCTTCCAAAAATTCCAGCTGTGGCCTGGTGTTATCTCAGTTTGTATTGTCAATTAGAGGAAAGGCATTGGGCTCTGCTTGCCGCAGCCTCCATTCTTCACTGACTCTGACACATATCACAGTCATGTGAAGCTCACGTGACTCCCAAGGTCAAGGATATAATCAACTACATAAAAAGAATACACCCTCTTCTCTTATATAAATTCTTATTAAAATCTGCAATTGCCAAGGGTATAATTATGACATTCAGCATGGACTTTTCTTTCTTTTTCATAACTACTGCTGAAATTAAACTTGGAAAAGAGAGGGAAAAGATTGATACAGTCGGTCGTTGGGGTTTGCATTTGACATTCCTCAAATAATGGGATGTAATAAGGTTATGCAGAAAACAGATTGATTTTTCACAATTTTCCCACAGAGGTAATGGGGAACAGACTGGAGGAAATGCCAAGGTTTCATTGGGGGAACTATTTGCAACACAACTGAAGAGGAAAACAAACTCAAACCATCCTTTTGTGCAATTTTCCCTTCAATATTTTTAAGTAGGAAATTTGCTAACTGATTTGTTTTCATTCCTGTGAGTTTCAGGAATTTGGGAATATTTTCAGTATTGCAGAAAGATTTCAGAAAGTCTACCAATTGGGTGAATCACAGATAATAACAGTTAAAATAATGGTGATAGTAATGGAATTTACATAGTATTTTCTTCTAAGGATTTAAGGTACATATTTTAGAATTTACTCCTTTTTCTTCCTCCAACTCTTCTTTGCCTCCCTATATCCCAGCAGAGGCTTAAAAATAATATCAATACGTGACTGATATTGAAACAGAACCAGAGATGTCGACTCAACATCACACAGTTGGTAGTGGCAATGCTGGAATCCCTCCCATTCCAGCTTACACAGACTTTTATTAATGCTAAAGAAAGGAATGTACCCATGAATTTAATTTCCTATTTCTTTGCAGGAAGCCAGTCAACTCAGTTGGTTAGAGCACCATGCTAATGAGGCCAAGGTCACTGGCTTGACCCCTGAACAGTATCTTTAGCTTTGCATTTACGAGGTTTCATTCTGTTTCTAACCCCAGATAATGGACTTGCACAGAACAAAACTTGCTCAATTCTATTTGTGATCAGAGTATGGATGGTTCATAGAAAACCCACCCTCACCACTGAGAAAGCCATTCACAGCCTTTGTTCTAAATTCTATGTATCTAAAATGACAATGTTACTAGAACAGTCAGCCAAAATTAATGAGTCAGTTTCCTTTTATTGATTAATAAACACTTATCTCTTTTTTTTCCCACTGAGTATATCTTTCTGTATCTCTTAATCCTAGCATAGGGAGAGAATTGTACCTCATTGCCCCAAATAGGGTCTAGGGTCTAGGAAAATAGCTCCAAGAATCCTCAATAGGGAGATAGCTGTAAACATACATGTGGTCAGAAGTCGTTTGGGGCTACACACAATTTCCAGTCTTAGCTCTGGCAGTCCTCACAGCAAGCCCTGTAAAGACTGAGTACAGAAATTTCGGAAAAAGCAAACAACATAACATAGGTGTCTGGTCCATGTGTAGATATTGCCCTGTTCCCTTTTTCAAATTATGAGTCTCATGTTTGATGCACACATCCCATTTCAGCATCCTTTCTTTCCGATTGCTTTCTCTTTTCCTGAGGCATGAGAAGTCTTCACATTGTTTGTGACCTGAAGAGAATTCCAAACATTTTCCAAATGCCCAGTATTTCTAGGCAGGTCGTCCTGTGCTCTGGTCCAGAAATATAGCTGGAAGAGGATGGAGTGGCAAAATGGCACTTTTCTAACAAGTCTATGATGAACTGTCAGTAGAGGAAGTAGTGTAAATATATTATTGATACATCACTGCTCAGCCATGAAACGCCTATAGAAGGGAGTCAGAAGGTGATGCTTTGAGTCACACAGACAAGTTAAAACGTGGTCTTTTTTAAAATCTGCTCACTCTTTTACCAGCTAATGATGTAGATCCTGTTCCAGACTCCTCTGGTTAGAACCTTCTGCTTCTGTTTCGGACGTGTCCTGTTCTCTGGGCAAAACTTTCTTGGCTCACGTTTTCTCACGGGGCTACACTCAGCCAGCTTTCATGTTAGAAGACAATCTTGTCAACTGATTGAAATATAAACCTAGTCACTGTGTTTCTCTTCTAGGGGTTGCTATTTTAAGTTGAGCCTTCTAGAGAAAACAAAAAAATTCTCTTAAAGCAACAATCACCAATGGATGGAAATTTAGATCCTGAAAGAGCCTGGCTTAGAGAAAATATGTTGAAGGTGGGGAATCTTCCTTGTAGGCCCTTGAAATCATCATAATATAGAATCGATGTCTATCTCCCCCTACTATTCATAAGGCGAGTTCTGTCCACAAACATGTTTGACTTTTTTTTTTTTTTTTTGAGGAAAATCAGCCCTGAGCTAACATTTGATGCCAATCCTCCTCTTCTTTGCTGAGGAAGATTGGCCCTGGGCTAACATCTGTACCCATCTTCCTCCAGTTTATATGGGACGCTGCCACAGCATGGGTTGACAAGCGGTGCGTCGGTGCGCGCCCGGGATCCGAACCTGCAAACCTGGGGCTGCTGAAGTGGAGCATGCTCACTTAACCGCTGTGCCACCAGGCCGGCCCCAGTGTTTGACTTCTTAATATGCACTGCAACAAGTTGTTGAGGGCTTTGAGGTAAAAGTAATCATTGGCTCTGCGATCGCCAGATGAACCCTCTTTATACCATTGGAAGATGGTTTCTAAAGGGGCACCAGACCCAGATCCCCTTTTCTGCTTAGAAAACTTCCCCAATGTCTTATTCCCAGAGCAAGCATGATTTTTGTAGTTTCTATTGCTTTGCTGGCAAGCCAGCCAAGTGGAGTACATTATTTCGTAGTAAAATAAACCTTCACTTTTTTTGTTCCACGGGAAATTACTCAGTGTGTAGTACAGACGTGTCACCCTCACATTTCTACAAAATTTGCTTCCCTTTATAATTGTGGATCCTGCTGTGTTTAAGAATGATCAAAAGTTACAGAAGCCTGGTTTTCATTTCTCTTCTTTTGTTACTTTCTAATCTCCAATTTCGCTTACTTCCCCTCTCCCTTTTCCATCTGACCAAAGTCCACTAACAATAGTGACTTAAAGTTTTATCCACATAGACGAACCATGAGTGTAATCAGTGGAGGAGATGCTCACTCTGTTTTATTGGGATTGCCCTTTCTATGAGAAATATGAATGAGAATTCATTCAGCTGTGGAAATACACCTAGTTTTTTTTTAATCCTTCAGGGAAACCATCTGCCTTTTTTGGTATTTTCCCATTTTGAGGGCCATGGCAACATTGCAAGTGACCAGCGCCGTTGAGAATAGCAAATCTCTGCCCTCGTACTTCACAGTTCTACAGAGAAAAATAAAAAAGAAAATAAGAGTTCCTGAAACACTATCTGATGTGGTGTTTCTTATAGGTGCTCTATAAACATTAGTCATTTTCTATTATTCTGATGGTTGAAAGAATGGTGTTCTGCTTTAGATGTTTGATTAGTATTTTTCTTATAGAAAAACTGTTCTATGTTTTAGAACCTGGATAGGGAATGTGATTGCCCCATTTTTAAAGCATGAGATAGTCATAAAAAGAACAAATTGATGACTTGTTAAAAAAAATTCAAATAAGGAAAAGAAAAAGCAATAGGTTACTAATACCCAGGTGCGTAGTTAGCTTAGGTAGTTAGAGCCATACACTAATGGAAGCAAGTCCTTGGGTCAACCTTCCTATCAAGTGGGTAAATTTAATCTATTCCACTGTCACAGTCAATGAACGTTATGCTGAAAGCCCATCTTACTAATACCTGTTATTAATCATAAGTAGGGGTAAGAAAGTTAGCTAAAAGCTACCAACCATTCCCCACAATGCAAAAGAAAAAGTAATTCCAAGTACATAGCCTAATGGTGATGAGTGCAAAGCGTCGCCTTTGTATACAAAATATAACTTATTGTCAAACAGGTTTCAAAATTTAAACATGTGGTGTGTGCAGTTTAAGAATTCGTTAATGTTTCATTGCAAAGCTGGGAAAGAGCAGTTCAAAAGCAATGTCTTCCATTTATGACTTAAAGATTTAATTGCATTGATTTATGGATATGAAATCTCTTTCTTATAAGCCAAACATATGCTTAATTAATGCTAAAGAGAGATAACACACCAACATGGCATTTATGGAACATGTTGCACTTTGTAGTAACTTGACTAGGACGTTCAAGAAAGATTAACTATGTAAACTCTCCACCATGGTAGGTAAACTTATTAAAAGAAACATGTACATGTATTTAGGAAGAATGACTGACTTGGGCCTCCATCTATAAGATTTTTGGGTAATTGGAAAATGTGAGAGAGTTACAGCAAAACATCGGGCAAACCTCTTAGGCAGGAAGAGGCACTCAGAAATGCTGCTGTATCATCCAACACCAAGAGTTTTCAAACCTCCTTTCTTGTAAATAAAAGAACCACTCCCCCCACCAAATAAAAGAACCACTCCCCCCACCCCCTCCACAAAATGATATCTTGTTTGCACCTGTAATGCATAAAACAGATAAAAATAGAATCTCCCAGGTGGAAGTAAGAATGGCAGGTCTAGGGCAGCCTAAAGCTACCTAACCTTTCATCCTCTGGTGATTCTTTGATGGAAGTGGGAAGGGGAGAAATGTGTTGATGCCGATTACCATTATTGTAGAATCATGAAGCGCACATTTTCCTTGGGTGTGTCATGCAAGGTCTCTCTCTTATTGTGCTTACAGCTTCTAATTCTTATGCTTAAGAAAAGGAAAGTATAATCAGCCTAAGGCACACTGACCTAATCTATGTACAGAAACACACTTAGAGTGATTCAGAAGCTAAGTAAGGTTGATCTTAAGATCCGTACTGGAACTGGGAAGGCAAACACAGTGTGAGTCTCCATCCCAGCCCTCTTGTTTTCTAGCTGTATCCTACTAAGTGACTAAATCTCCCTTGTTGCCGTTTGTCAAATGGTGAGGATGATATTAATACTTACAGCATAGGGGTTCTGTGAGGTCCAAAGAAATAACATATGTGAGGTACTTAGAAAAATTCAAGCATAAAGTACTCAATAAATATAAATGTTCTTAATAAATAAAGAATTTTATTGGAATAGGAAAAAAAAATAATCATGGATTGAGAATATAGGAACAACTCTACAAGATTAAGCTAGAATTTATTCAATGATAGTATACTCTATCTCTTAACTTTAGGCAACATTACTCTTTTAAACAAGGAGCCAAGAATATTAAATGCCAAAATAAAAGGTTATTCATGAAGTTTATCACTGCCTGGCAAGTTTCCATATTGTAGCTAATGAAGACATGAGTGGGTAATTTATTATATCGCTTGTTAAGTGTGAGATATTTACCATTTTAATTTTGTTGGTTCTTCCATTGGTCTGGTGATTCTGAAAATTAATTTGCACTGTCACTGGTTGTAACTTGTGTCCACCAATTGAATAAATGAAAGTCATTCATTCAGGTGTGAGAGAGAACAGATGATGAGTTGATGTGATATCCCTTATTGGCTTCAGCAGCTGAGTGTTGGCATTTAATAGAAGAAAGAAAAAAGTATATAAGATCAACTTTCAGAATATTCAATTAATTAAAATAATATATTGTAAAACTCAACATGGTTCTTGGCACAGACTAAACATTCAACAAATAGATATCATCTTCAGCATCAATATCATCTCTACCACCATCATCATTCAAATGCACCCCTGCTGATTTAAACAGTATTTTCTTCTCAACAATTCAGGAATTTTAAGCTGTGTCTATTAAAAAAAAAATGGAACCTTCTTACTGGCACCCACACAAATAGACAAATCATTCTTATGGCTAATATAACTGAAAACTTTTTTTAACAAAATAAATATTACATGAGACAGATTAGAATTTTAAGTTTTGATAAGTTTAAAAAAAGATGTTTCTTAAGGCATCCATGGACTTCATTGTTTTACATTATATTCCTGAATTTCTGCACTATGTATTTTAGTCATAAGTAAACTGGCTGGAGTGGCTTGCCTGAGACAGGATAGGAGAGATGTGAGAAAATGAGGAATGGAATCCAGGGTTGTCAGGCTAAAGTGTAGCTTACCTTCTGGCTCTGCCTGTCTCTGATACTTTGGGGAGATTTCTGAAGAGTCAAGGTAATGGTTTAATGATGATCTGAAGAGATAGATAGATGGATAAATAGATAGATAGATGGATAAATAGATGGATAGGTAGATGGATAAGTAGATGGATAGGTAGATGGATGGACAGATGGATGGATGGATAGATAGATAGATACATAGATAGATAGATAGATAGATAGATAGATAGATAGATAGATAGATAGAGCTCTACCTCTAATATCCATTTTATTTTTCCTTTGTAGCTACAACTAATGCATGAAACAAGTAATTGACAAGTAGATGAATGAGATAAAACTATCTTAGCGCCACTCAAGTTCAAAAAGATGCTGCTACATTTTGCAGTACAGTTGACAACCAAAATAACTCAAACACTGAGGGTCCAGAGAAGAGCATGCCCTTTTCTTTATTACGGCATGCTACGTTAAACTCTTAGTTTGAGGTGTTTTAAGTGAAAAGAGGAGTGATGTTAAATGGTTATCTATATTCACTGTGCACTGAAGCTTTTTGAAAAACTGGGTGAGATTTCTTGGCTTGAGGTTAGTGTCATTTCTCCAAGGCCAAGCTTTATTTCCAGAGGCTCGTGGTTTGGAATCCTGGTCTGGAGTTGGCATTCCAATTCTCCCTCGGCCTGCCACAGCTAGATTGAATTTGCTGTTTCTGGACTCAAGTGCTGAACAAGATCCTGGTGCCTCAGGTAGGGGATGTTTGACCATAGAGGAAGAAATATCTGTCTGCAGTCTTCTTTGCTCAGAGAATGGAATCACCCACTAATGTGTGGTGGAACTACAGTGCAGGCATTGAACTCCTGTATGTAACATATTAATGCACTAGTGTTTAATTTCTTCTGTGGAAAAATAAAGTGTATTTCCTCCCATAAGGTTGTCCAAATAGAGTAGATATAAAGTACTAGCCGTAAGGTCATAGAATTAGCCCTCCTACAGCTCTGGCACTGTAGGAGTTTACATTGCTCATGGTTTCCAATAGATTTCTGAAAAACTCTCTTAGCCTTTGTCAATTTTATATAAATGATGACAGTATAATCATAAATGTAAATTAAGAACAGCATCACAATCTTTAAAAGAGTAAACATTTAAAATGTGACTGGTATATGATAGCGATTTAAAAAAAAAAAAATCTGATCTGGTAGATTATAGAATAAGCCAGGTGAGAAATGCTATGGGGAGTGCAGACTAACATCACTTTAACTTCCGTGAATGGTGAGCAGTTCCCAAAATTATTTACACGATTACAATTTTGAAATCCCTAGTTTCCTCCCCTTCCTCCTCTCTGCCACGACGACGCCTTCTTCCCGTTTTGCCCAATCTAAATCAATGCAACTCCAAAAGGTTTCCTTGAACCTGTCCCTCATCCCCATCCTTCCTAACACGGGTAGTTGCTGGAAATTTCTCTAGTGTTCTACAATGTTCAATCTTTTGAATTTGACTTTAAGATAAAATTCAACTCTGCTTCTCCCCATGTCCTCTGCCCACCCAAGTAAACTATGTGTAAAGTTGTTTCATTTATTCCATAGTGTGAATTTCAGACCTAGGAGCAGGTTTCTGAGGGTGTGAAGTAGAGGAGAAAGGATATGATGGAATGAGGGAATCAAGGGTAGAGAACAGAGACACATGTCCCACTTTTGTGTATGAAGTTATTTTTGGGCTCCATCTGGGAATAAAAAAAGAATTAATGTTTTTCTTTCTTATTGATAGTTACTTCCTACTTTTGTCCTCAGATAATCCTAGAAATTATTCTTTAAGAAGACAGATATGACCCCTTTAACTCTTCAAGGTTGTACATTTTCACTGGCTGATAACTGAAATAAGAATAATGCTACGTATCGAGACTGTTTCTTCAGTATTCTAAATCTTTGTTTTTGCTAGAACTGTCTAGGGATGATTAGATAGTGGCTGTTTAATTTGGCAGAGTTACACAAGTGGCTCTTTAATATAAAAAATAAAATAATCTTTATTTTTCTCTTTAGAAGTATTTGTCCATTGATTGAGAAAAGAGAAAAGAGATCATATATTAGGGGAAAAATATTTAATAGTCAATCCAAATAAATACATTATACTCAGGTCCTCTTTTAGTTTTTAAGGAGTGCTAAGGAAGTAAGTGGGATCCTAAGTCATATAGACTCACGTAACTTGAATAGAGTGCTGGAAAAATTTCCTCTTAATTCTTTACTAAATGGACCTGTAGTAGAGTTGGCCTCACTCTACGAAAGTTTAAGCCATACACATTATATAGAAGAACAATCTACCCCAATTTCCTTTACTTCTGTGGTCCCCATGACTATCCATTTCTCTGTAGTCTCTATATCAGATTTTAGCCGTCTTTGAGTTTTCAACGATTATCTCAGCATGGAGACTCCTGAATTACAGACTCTGGCTTCAACTTCTCTTGAATTCCAGATCCACATTTGCAACTACTCTCCAGACATTTCTATTGTAATGCCCTTCTTTCAGCTCTAGCTAACCCCAAATCAGTGTTTTTCACCATTCTCTAAGACTGGTACTCCATTATAGATTTTCAATGCCAGTCTTCTGCCAACATGGACTCATCTATAACTTTTAATTCAATCACCACATTTATTCACTTGACAAATTCTATTATTACCTCCTTCCAAATAAGTACTTGTACTTGAAATTTTCTCTCAGTTGTAGCATCAAAACCATCTTTACCTTCTATTAATTCTTGCCTATAATAGTTTCCCATGCTAACTGCTTTTGTTTCTATTCTTTGGGCCATTTGGTTAACAATTTGTTATGTACTACCTTTGATAATGTCATCTAAACTTTAAAAAATAATTTAGAATTGTATTATTAAAGCACGATTT
Source organism: Ceratotherium simum simum (assembly GCF_057802395.1). Taxonomy (NCBI): domain Eukaryota; kingdom Metazoa; phylum Chordata; class Mammalia; order Perissodactyla; family Rhinocerotidae; genus Ceratotherium; species Ceratotherium simum. The sequence goes on along the minus strand of NC_141915.1, from coordinate 52,581,781 downwards.
TATTTCCCCAATTTGTTTTTAAGAGGCTTCAAGAACTCCCATCAAGCTGAAGACCCAGCATAGCTCAAAATGCATCCTTTCATGTTGATCTCTGTTGCTGATTTTCACTTTTGATGATTGAACCAAATGAGGTGTTATTTATCCTTGTTGATCCTTATACTCATTAACATCTTTAGTTGAAATTTAAGAACAAATAGACTGCTGAAAAAAAGTCATAGCAGGCAATTTGACTAAGAAACAGGAAGGGGGGATGCCACAAAGTCTAATAAAATGCAGGAAAAAAGATATTTTTTTCCCTCAGCTATTGCCACATGAGGTTTCTGTTTCTTCTTCAAGTGGCTTTTAGACAAAAAGAAGCACCTAGTATGCAAAGATCATATGTTACCGTGTGTCTTTTGTTTATTCATTAAAGTACTAACACAAATATTGTTGTAACAGCATTTTTAACAAAGGTGGAAAAATTGAATATCCCAGTAGAAGGCACAGTTAAGTACTGCAAGATTTTCTCCAGAAAGAAAGCGTTACAGTGCTGTGAATCATAGCTATGTAAGGCTTATCTACAGAAAAACAGAGCCAATGGTTTTGGTTATTTTAATACACATGTTATCCCCACCTACAATACTTGTTTAAGACTCATAATTCCCACCTTACTCTACAATTATGTTGTGCAGACTGTTCTAAAACAGACAGTACCGTCATTAAAATGTGCACTCTGTTTTGGTCCTGCTGAGAATACCAAATGCCGTGGGCGATCTTAGTGACCACATGCTGAGGCCAGTTGCAGAAATTCCCCTCCTAGGTGACTGTGCTGACAGATGTACTCTCATGAAACACAACCAGAGTTTTGAGTTCCATGTGTTACCCAGGCAGGGGACACCTCTTTCCTATACGCTCCTTAATGACTAACTTAAAAGTGTGAGATGCCATCTGCTGGAAACTGATAATATGGACTATGATATTCTGCAGTAATACTTGGACTGTGTCTATCAGCAGAACTATAAAATTGATGTTCTTTGTACTTCTTTTTCCATTCTTCTACTTTACATGGATGGTGTATGCATAGAGTTATTGAACTAGCTAGGAAAACTCCTGCATCACTCTGTTCTAAACAACCTTTTACTTGAAGATGTAAATTTGATTTCATGATCACTTTTTTAGGCTTGGGGAGACTGATGGGAGAGTGAATAAGCCCAAACCCAGTGCACACTCAATTATAAGACACATCTTGATTTAAGAAATTTTAAAATAGAAAAAAATTGCACCTTAGCTTTTAAGAAAACTAGGTATTACAGTAGCAACCTTCAATTTAAATTGATTAGGAGCACAACAGACACATTCCGAATTATGTCACAGGTCAACTGAATGTTTACAATTTTGGTAATTAAATAGGGATAATGTATGATAGTGTTAGAAAATGTTTTGCCTTACACAGTGCTTGGCACTGTAACATAGATATTTGTAGAATTTAAACATGATCAGACATTATAGTCAACATAGAAGACCTATGAATGAGTTAGCAATTCCAAGAACATTCTGTAGCATTAGGATATAGACTGACAAATTCCACATGTGCCTGACACGTAGTAGGTGGTTAATAAATGCTGACTGACATGTGGGCTCAAATTTAGTTTTGAGCTTTTGGATCTATATGAATTGTTGTAACTGACTCTTTGGGAAGCTTATATGTGTATTTTTTAGTTTGTTTTATTTGAACAAATTTGTGCTTTGGAATGATGACATCTGATTCTGCCCTTCAGTTAATTAAAATTGCCAGGAATTATTCTAATTCTGACAGTGCACAAAATGGAAGGTAACCTACCTGTGTAGGTTATCTTATTGATCAGAGGACACACATGGCATGATAATCCAATTAATGGCTGTGTCAGACATCAATGTTTACCCACAAATTATAGAGTTATTTAGAGTCTGATGTAATAATTCTGTTCAAATTAATAATGTAACTTAATGCAGTAATTTTAGGATTTTTTTTCATTCATATATATATATGTTATATTATACATATGAGATACACACATTTTCTTTTTCCTCTATAGCTATATATGTATATATATTTATTTTACCTAATTCACCTAGTCTACTTTCAAGTTGAATTTGATTTCAGTTCCATGTATATCACAATAAAAAATTTAGCACTTTTAATTTAAGATATAAAACTGTTCCTACTAATGCTAATGAAACATTTGTGGTACTATTTGATTTCTGTTGTCTCTTTTGTGGAGGTATTAGAGCCTATGATTTAATTTTCAACATCAGCAATAATAGAACACTTGAAAATTGAACAGTGATTGTAATGAATATTTACAGGCATGCCTGTAGTCATTGAGGAAGCCACACTTATATGTGGTTAAATGATTCTCTCACCTTTCTTTATATAAAATAGCACTTAATATTCCTTTATAACATCCCCACATTGCTTTTGGAGTTTGATAAATGGTACCACTCAGAAATTTGTCTTTCTTGTTTTTCTGTTCTAGTAACTTTAACCGTCTTGGGTCTCTAAATTAATTCTTCTAGGATGTTTGTCTTCAGGTTTATGATAGCTTTAAGAAGATGCCAGATTTTTATGTTCCTTTGCCTCCCTGGGTTGTTTCTGTTCCTCAGAGAGGCTTTAATTTGCTACCTTTACCATGTGTGGATGTCCATAGAGAAAAATTGTGTATCTTCCTTATGTCCCACTGGATGCTGTCTTGGATCCCATCTCTTATTCTTCACGCAACTACCGACTTGTCTGTGCTGCCTGGGCTCACAGGTCTCCCTATTAAGACAACACATAGGTGGCACTGACAGTTTTTCTCTTCCCCACGAGCATGGCTGAAATCGAGACTAGAGACTGACAGCTCTTCTCGCTGCTTGTGGTTCGACTTGAAACCACAAGGTCCAGAGGCACATGGTTTAAATTCAGTGTCTTTCTCCAGCTAACACGAACCATTTGTTCAAGCAACTTTGGTATCTGTTTGAGAATAAGAGATCTGCCTCAATACTCCCCAGTCAAATAAATTCTCTTGGCTTCAAGACAAATTCAGAAAATTCTACCCAACAATGGCATGCGGTTCAGTTTTTTCGTTTATTTTTGCAACTTGTAAAGGAATGGCCGATAGACTCCTTGAAAAAAAAAATTAAAAATGCCAATCAAAGAAGTGGCAAATTAGAGAACAGTTTATTATGGAAAGTTCCTATATTACATTTAGGGAAAATGGAAATAAAATGATATGTCAAACAGGAAATAGAATTAGAGGCCTGCCAGGAGCAGAATACCTGCCACTGATATTTTTTTCCCTACTTTTAATTCTCCCATTTAGGAATAAATACTATTCATGGATCTTGGGGAGCAAAATGATATCTGTCTGAGAAAAGATTATGTTATGTACATTTCTGAGAAGTATCACATTAATCCCGCTGGTATTTGAGTGAATCTAGTCAACTTAATTTATGCCTTTGTTCTTATAAGCTCAATGTCTATGGTTATTACATTTTTTCCTTGAAATTATTCAGATTAGTAGAAGAAGAGATCATGTGGTAGTTGTAATGAGATGTACAACTTTATTTCCAAGATATTTTACATCCGTTTTCCCTATGGTGGTTTTAAAAGTTAAATTTTTAATTAACCATCATTGAGTTAATCACTATTCTAGTCATTTGATACTATTTAAACCTCAACGTAAAATAAATAATAAAATTAAAATAGCATAGGAGAATCAATATCTGGGATAAATCAATAATGATGGCCAAATGTTTCCATCCAAATGTGGGAATTTGGCCTACTTACTGAAAGAAAAACACTTTCCACTAAAATACTAGCTCAATAGTCTAGTTTTTAATCTCAGCCACCATTCTATATAGTTGTAGTATGCTACTTTCACATTTATTGTTTAACTTAATTCAGTGAGTGTCTACAGAACCTTTTCCCAGGGACTCTGTGATAGGTACTGGTGGGGGACACAAAGACAGAGCTGACTCTTAAGTTGCTTACTCTCTAGAGGCTTCGAACAGCGTAAATACGTAAACGATGAATCACGTTGGAAGGATTCTGTTAAGCACTTCAGTTACAAGCGTAATGGACCATCTGAAGCATTTTGCCTTCATGGAAGACGGAGCATTTGAGCTGAGAGTTGGATGTAAAAGACCTGGTGAGATAGTAAAGGCGGATTTAAAAGAAACCTCATATTAAAAATGAAGGGATTGTGACTTTTCTAAGAGCACATGGATCATTTGAAGACTTGGGCCTAGATTGATAATAATTACTGCCGTCTACTTCTTTACTCTCCCACACACTGATACTTAGATTGACAGCAAAGGCTCCAAATCACACTCATATTCCAAAGGACAAATCTGCTTTGGATTTAGAAGGTGGAGTATGGGAGAAATCCCATTTAAATTAGGATCAGTGCTAACATTAGAGATGCTTAAGGACAATTATTTCTTCATCGTTTTGCTGCAGTGAAGGATATAAGGATATTTTAATAACAATTTTGTATCTCTCTCTCTCTATCTATCTATCCATCCACCCACATTTATTAGGCACTAGAAGCTGTTGTAATTGTTTCACATGTACTATACCATTTAATCTCTATCACAGCTACAGGTGGAGTCTTTTCTCATTTTACAGAGAGGAATTTAAGGCCCTGAGCTGTTAAACAACTTGTTCAAAGTCATGCATTAAATAATGGTAAAGCCAGGAGTTGTATCCAGGCGGACCAACATCTTAGTTTCTATATGACATTGCCTGTGCTCTTTTCATTACGTATACATGAACTAACATAAAGCACTATTACTGACAGCTGTTAAACTCAAAAAGAGAAGATATGAAGAGAGAAAACGTGCGAGATTTAAATCAAGAAAACCTCCTTACATTTGGCTTTTTGAGATGAGCAACATTTTGTGAGGCATAATTGATGTTGGAAAAATATTCATTACTTCTGTGGGAACAACGGTGCATCCAGTTTCCGTATTCTTCATGGTATATAATGTAGATTCATGGTGGCAAATAGGAGTTCCAAATTAGTCGGTCAAACCAATTTAGTGACTAGGCTTGTAATTACTGTAAGCATTACAGATACAGAGGCTTGCATTAAGAAAACATTATTCTATTAGTTGATCTTTGAATAGTGTTATTTCTTAAACACATCCTTATAACAAAGAGTACAATATAGTAAACTGGTTTACATTGAAAACACACACACACACACACAAAACTTTTCTGCTATGTGTCTCTATCTCCTGGTTAGGAATAAGTGACCATAAAATCCCTGAAAGTGTGAAACCACAATATATTTCCCTGTTCTATCATTAAAAGCTATTCGCAATATAAATGGGAATCAGAAGCAGAGGGCTGGGAGGAGGGAGAATAGCTTTAAGATTATATATAAGAAATTATTTCCCAGCAATGATTGGTTCTGGGAATTTTGGTTCCTTGTTCTTTAACTGTTATGGGAATCTTGAAGAGACTTCTAATGTTACAACGTCTTAAATTTCTGTATAGTACTGTATCATTTATATTAGCAAAAATGAGTTCATAACATCAGAGGCTGATGTCACAAAGTTAATGAAGTGAGTCTGAGATGTTGGGAGATGGATATACTGTAGGTACAGTATCAAGAAAACTAACTTGGCAGCCTCATAACTGAATGGAAGTACAGATTTAGCTTTTATGTCTGTTGCTTGAGCCCGTTGGCCAGGCATCAAGACCAGCACTGGGCTGAGCTGTTCACCAGAGTTTCCAAAGTGTACTTTCTGAGTCAGTCTGCTGTAAACGTAAAATCTTCAAGAGTACAGGCTTGGCAGTACAGAAGACTGTTAGCACAGTGAATGAAGATAGTTAAGCTCTGGGGACGATTTTAATGAGAGGAAAAAAAATCCAAATAGAAAAATACCTAATTGAGAATAATTTGATGCATGTGAAGTATGAAGGGGACATAGGGACACGGGGTGTGTTTATGTACACAGCAAAGTTTGGAAAAAGGAAAGCTCATTGAATTTGAAGCTCTGTTTTTGTTTGACACAGCTTCTTTGCAATCAGTCATCAATCTACTGTTTTGCTTAATTATAGTAGAATTGTTTTTAAAAGAGGTTTAAAACGTGGATAGAGTCATTAAAATGTTGGAGTGGGAATGAATTTGAATTAAAGGAAGCACTTTTACTCCTTTCAGCAATAACATATATAATCTACGATATAGATAGATGCTAACAAATAGGAGAGAAGACATAAAAACAGTCATTTGCATTAGCTCAAACTACCTAGTATTGTGTCATAATAAAGGCACTTTAAAATTTAATTTTAAGCCTACCTAAAATAAGAATTTGAAGACTCATTAAGGAATACTTAATGAATTAAGTATTGATTTCATTAGCTACTGATTTTACACTAGATTCCACTTATTTATATGGGTGCATTTAGGTAATAAAGTAAACTTGATATTTTAGCTCATGAAATTATATATAGCCTCACAGATGTCAAGAAACTTAGTGGGTTGGGATTTATGTTTACAATAGAATGGTGTACATAGTCCAAATTGAAACAACCCACTGGAGAAGAAAGGGAAAAACATTGCTGGGTGAGTAAGAAGTGGTATGAAGCTTCCTGGAAATTCATGGGCTGAGATGCTTGCACAATGGAGAACATTTGAAGGAGATTCAAAGCAAAGAAAGAGCACTGTGATCAAAGTGAGAGGGTGATCTGAGGGTTTATTGATACCAATTAATATGATATCTCACATTTAATGTGGGCTCCTCTGGTCAGCATTGCTCCAGGCACCCCAGCTATTAACTCATTTAATCCTCCCCAATGCCATAGGGGTAGGTATTATTTTTATCTGTTTTAGAGATGAGCTGACTGAAGAACAGAGAGGTTAAGTACTATGCTAAGTAACAGACATCAGAACCGAAATCGAGACACATTATGTTACAGATGGAAGATTTTAAGTGCCCAACATCTGGAAAATGTCTAGTTTTGCTGAAACCAAAACATCTGATATAGTCTTGATTTTCCTTGTAGATTATATTTTGCTTAAAATGAAGGGATCAAGGGTGGGAGCTGTTGTACTTCATTTTTATCAGCACGAGACAAAAAAAAAAAAAATTCACAGATGATGGGAGCATCATGGGAACCTGAGAGAGACAGAGAAAAAATATATCACCCAGAGCCTAGATAATGAAGAAGGGCAGTACTGGGCATAATCAGAGAAGAACGGTAGACTTTCAAAAGGTGGATTAAATACCAACATTAAAATACATGAGAGTTCCCATGAACATTTCTTAAAAGCACTTCAGCTCAGAACTTAATATGGTAAGTTCTTATGAAAGATTCTGTACTATACCCTTCAGAAGAAAAGCAGAGTAAGAGTAAGCATAAGAAATTCACTCCTGGAGCTAGAGGCTCTAATAATGGCAAAAATGGAATACCATGGCCAGGGAAGTAAACACAGTTTGTAGTACATCTAGACAAAAAAGAGTCAACATTCCTTTTAGGAGGAGCTATATGTCAGTTTTACTTTTTTTAAGTAGCAAATCTAAACTGTGTTAGTAAAGTGCATTCCCACTAACCCAGGTATATAGATATTTAACAGGGATTTGTTAACTTGGGACTTGACCAAAAAACATTCTAGAATGGCAGCTATGCAAGCTGTACTATATAGTTATTTAGGTAGATGTCATATCAGTTCTTTCTATGAAGCTGGCCTGCTATTTAAACTACATGGGAGAGCAAATAAATGTCTCTCTTCTGGACTGCTCTGGATTTTTCTTCTGGGATCCTTTTCCTCGTGTCTCATCCTTCTCTTTTCCTTTACTGTGACTACTGGGACGTTCTCCTCTTCATTCCAGGCCTATGTTACAATTGTAGAATGTTCTTAATTTTTTGCTTGTATACTTTATCAAATTCTGCTTTTTAAGTACTCTGCATTTATCAACAGTTTCCCAAGACTCATTTCCTGGGAAGGCTGCATAAAGTTATAGGTCTCTTTTCTCCATCTGGAGCATTCTATCTTATAGTCTCTCTACCTTCAATGTTTCATTTACTATAATGATGCCCCAGAATTAAATTCCCTTTTGTTTAGAAGAATTACTCCTTGCTTGGAGAACAAACTGAAAACAAACCACCCATGAAGTGGCTCAATGACTGTTTCTACGTAACACTACTGAGCACTTCCCTCACCCTACTGATACATACATTTTTGAAACAGGACAACTTTTCATTTTTAATATTAGCATATTTGCTTTTTTTAGAAGAATGCTTGCTCTTACCCATTGCTGATGATGAGGGAATGAAAGGAACCCTCTCATACTGTACTGATAGGCTGTCACTTGGGGAAAAAATTCTTTTGGAAAGCCATCTGGCAACATTTGTCAAGACTGTAAAAATGTCCATCTCTCTTGACCCTTTAGTTTCACTTTTGGAAATTTAACCCAAGGAAATAATAGTAAATACAGAAAAATTTTATGAAATAGCAATGCTGCTTAACGTAGCACCCTCTCTGAGAAAGAAAACATAATAAGCATTCAATAATGTGAAAATGATTAAATACAAAATAAGTTGTTATTCTGCCATTAATATTATGCCTGAGAAATAAGTTGTATTCATACAAAATAGAATTTTGATAAAAAGTTTAGGAGAAGATGATTACAAGTTATAAATTCAATATGATCATAAATATGTAAAATACACTCTGAAAAGACTAGAGAGATATACACCACTAATTTAGCTGATTGCCTAAGGGTGATGGAATTAGGGGTGATTTATTCTTCTATTTTTTAAGTTTAGCAACATGTCAGTAGCAAACATGTTCTTTTTAAACAGAGAGAAACAAAAAGCAAGCTCAATTTTTAAAAAGAAATTTTCTAAGTAAGACTTTTAAGGTTAACTCTCAAGATGGTTTTTTTCAGGAGGGTAGAGGGGAAGCAAATCAACAAAAGTATCTTTGAACAGGGGTGAATGGAGAGCAGTAGCTCAGTGAGGCAGCTTTATAAAGACTGGTTGACCTACAGGACATTGGAGAGAGATGACCTTGAACACCTCAGACAACATTAAACTCCAGGTTACAGCTGACTGGAATCCTGAGGTTTTATTGGCCATGAGCCAGTCTGCAGCCCTCTCTAACCACCCTAGTATTTTATAACATTGTAAAGACTGTATTGTTTCAAACATTTCAAAATTTTACACACAACCTGGCAGTCATCCAAAGCCATTTCCAATGGGCCAAAACTATCAGCAGCCACCCACCTCTTTGGCCATGGCTGCCTGATTAATGATGTTCCACCAACAGGGTCCGCCATTAGGATCATCTGTGCTGGGAAAGCCCGGGACAAATACGATCTTTGAGATTTGTAAATTGTCTATACATTTTGCAGCTGATTTTTTTTTTTTTTTTTTTTTAACGGAGATGGAACATTAGAAAGTAGAGGTCTGGTGTGGTGTAGCTTGGATTGGCTGAGTGCAGAAGGCTTTAATTCAATAAAAAAGCTAAGGATGCTCTTTGTCACAGACACTGTTCTTACTTCAGAATATTTGTTATGGCATGTAGCTTTTCTAAGCTTCTCAAATTTCCCCTCCTCACCCCTTCCCTTTTTTCCATTGCTCCCTTGTCCTGACTTCCAGTTTATTTACCCCATGGGCTTAGAACTGAAGTTTAAAGAAAGCAAACATAATATTAAATATTCTCCATTGGCGCTTTTCCTTTTGAAATGAATAATTTACACATTACTGAGTGTATTCAAGTCCTTCACATCATAACCTTACTAAGTTACTATGTATCAGTTCTATTCTAAAGACTTTACATGCATTCACTTATTTAATCTTTGCTACAGCTTTATGAAGTAGTTATTGTTGTTATTGCCATTGAAATACCGATGAAAAAAGGAGGGCATAGAAAGGTGAAGAATCTTATCCAAAGTTATTCACTTGATGTGTAATGGATAGAGCTAGAAAATGAACCAGACCAGGCAGATAGAGCATCTATGATTAACCACCCTGCTTTGTCACCACTTATGTGATTTTGAGTCTCAAATTTTCTAACAACCCATACTTCTTTATTGTTTCATTAAAATAGAAGACAGAAATTGTTCATTGACAAAGAAAGAGATTTTCCCAAACTTGTAGTTCAGAGAAAAGAAAGTCTTTAGATTCCAATGCTAGTTTTCTGCTATCTCTAGGGAAACAATAGCTTTGTTTGTTTGTTTGGCTTTCTGACTTAGAAAATATTATATCACTGTTTCTCAAATTATTTTTGGTCTAAATGATACAGTAACTATCAGAAACACACACATCATTATCATTAATTACTTGCAACTTTGTTTCACTTCTAGGAGTGTTATTTATTAGGCTGACCTTGTAAAAATGAAGGGACTGTACAATCAGAAAAGAGAGCGGACTTATTCCTGTTCTATGATCGTGTGCTGCGTATCTGGAGAGTGGGAAATGAAAATAAGTAAGATTTTACTAATGGCCTCTGAGACATTCCAATCATTTCAGTCAATAGCTTTTATTCAATTATATAAACCTCGACTATGCATTTTTTAAACCAAATTACAGTGTATGATAAAACAAGAGCCACAGGCTTTACAAAGAAGACTGTCCAACACCATAAAAGGCGGCATGTGAGCCTTTTATTCCCACTTGGTTCCCTAGGTTGACAAGATTCATCAGAAAATCCATCTCTTGGTTTGGCTTTGCTTTTGTTTCATTGGCACAAAGTGTGTTTAAAAGGACTGTTCTTTAGTTCAGTTCTGCCACATGATGCTCTCAGTAGAGTTGGGCATCTACGGTCTTGTTAAGATGAACCTGGAGGAAATTATACTAAGTGAAAGAAGTCAGTCACAGGACAAATATTATATGATACCACTTATATGAGGTATCTAAAATAGCCAAACTCATAGAAGCAGAGAATAGAATGTAGGTTGCCAGGGGCTGGGGAAGGAGGAAATGGGGAGTTGCTATTCAATGGGTACAAAGTTTCAGTTACATGAGATGAATAAATTCTAGAGATCTGTTGCTCAACATTGTGCCTATACTTAACATTACTGTATTGTACACTTAAAATGTGTTAGAAAGGTAGATCTCATTTTAAATGTTCTTATTACAGTTAAAAAGAAGAAAAGCAAGAAATTGACTTGCCTCTACGTAATATCATGGACAGGATCTTATCCTAAGGGTATACATTATCCATCTTCTCTGAATGCACAGTTTCCATACACAGAGTGGGTAGCCAGCACAGTGGAAAGGAATGAGGGTTTAGGCAGCAGTCAGGTGTGGCTTTACTCTGTCCACCCCTTACTAGTGGTTTGGGGATCAGAAAGTTTAAGTGATATGCAAAAACTCACTTTCCTCATTTGTAAAATGTTTAAGATAATACCTACAAGATTTTCATAAGGGTTAGAAATAATATTTCAGAGCATGCAATAGTGTCCGAATTATGGTAGGCCTTCAATAAAGTGTAGTGAGTATTATTTTATAAGTGTTAATTTCCTTTATCATCAACCCTATGAAGATGAGGATACAGTGGTACCTTAGCAGGCACCAGGTATCACAAGTGAACGCAGCATAAGATGGCATTTTAGTATTACAGATGCTGTGCTAATAGGAAACAATAACGATAGAGGTAGGAATATTATACATTATCTAGTACTGTTCCCGTGGAAAGCTCAGGTTTCACATGGATGAAGGAAATCATGGTGCAGTTTGTGGGGAAAAAAACTCCCACAAAACTTGTAAGTATTATTTCACTCCTTTTAGGAGACATTTTCTCTTCTATGTTTTAGCAATGGTCTTATCCAAGTAAACCATGTCTCTGCTGGAGTTGAAATATAGATTAAAGCCAGAACATCATTACTAAAGAGTCAAAGGTTTATACTCATTGAAATATAATATAGTCTTTAAGATACTCTGAGTATGGAAGGGATTAATCCCAACATCCTTCAAATGTTGATGCGGTACATGCTCTATAGCAACAGGCCAGAATTAATGTTTAAGGTGCAGGCATAAGATAGTAACTCTAAACCTCTATTAACAATCCTTCATATTGTTCCAAGGCTTCCATTACAAGCCAGTTAGGAAACCCAGCTTCTATTTCGGTGGCTAGTGTGATTTGTAAAAGTTGTTTTTCCATAGTGATTATTTTGTCAGGTTAAACCTTACTGCTCAGAGATTTCTGTGCTGTAAGCCTGAATGCATCTTGATGTGTTTGCTTGTGCTAAATCAGGGATCACTGCTCACCAAATGAAAATCTTTTTGTTATAGATGGAGCTTGAACAAGAAACTTACCCACTTGGTTGGATAAAGAACACTTTGAACATTTGCTTATTCCAGCAGTCTCAAAACATTAGGGTGGGAGTTAAGCCCACAATTTTGTTTTAAATTAAGTGCTCCTAAAAAGCGTGAGACTAATAGCACCAACTAAAGCCAGTTATTTCTCTGGCAAGCAATATGTGAGTTTCCCCTCATTGCTAAGCCAGTAAAATTCAGCATTACTGTGGCAATTTTCCTACTGTTTCAGTTCTTGGACTGTGTCTACACAGCACCAAAATAGCTATATGTAAAGTGAAAACTTCGGTTGGTAATTAGGATGCTGCCAAATATTAGAACATGGTGTATTGTAAGTCATCAAGATGTTTCATTATGTTTTCTCCCTTTTTGTCATATATTTTGGCATTGTGTAGCTATCAACTTAAACTTTTCTCATAAAGACATTTTATGGATTCATAATGTTCAGAATGGAACAAGAGAAGGAACATCAGATATCTTTTCGAAGGGGGCATCTCAATCCAAATCTGTACTCTTTCTATTTCTTTTATTTTAAAGTAAAATAATCTGTTTTGGATCTGCCAAAATCATGTATCCTGGGTTTTTTAACTCTCCCTCACACTTTCTCTAAGCAGACTACTAGATGCTTATTTATCTATTTAAGATAGTCAGCTTTCAAAAGACAGAATACATCCATCAATGATAATGAGCATTTGTTGAATATTTACTGCATTTCAGGCACTGTGCTAGATGGTCAGACATATAAAAAGAAGTGAGTTATAGTTCCTGCTTTCTAAGGACAAATTTCATTGGAGAGAGAGAATATATATATGTATATTCATATATATATATAAATGACAAGTGCATTTTAAAATATAACAATATTTATTAAAATAATAAATAGGAATTACTACTGAATGTAGTGGAGAAGACATCATGAAGTGTGGCGGAGACTTTAAAGGTTTAGCTGAAGATGTAAAGTTTCAGTCGGGAATTAGAGGAAACAGAAGACCTTGGTAAGTTAACAAGAGGACAGCCAAGGGAAAGAGTAAGATGTCTAGGCAGTAGAGTGACCGATTCATCCCAGTGTGCTTGGAACTGGCTCAGTTTTAGGACTGAAAGTCCTGTGTTCCAGGAAACTCTGCAGTCCTGGGCAGACTAGGAAGGTTGATCACCCTACCAGGTCATGACGAGCATGACCAGCTCGGGAAATAATGAACAAGTGAAATTGGAGGATTTGAGGTATAAATGGAAGAAGAAACTGGAGAAAAGTGGTTTGGGCCGCATATCGAGGACCTCGAGTCTTGTATTGGAACATTTGAAATATATTCTTTGTTCAACAGGGAAAATTGCTAATCCTTTTTCTTTAAGGTGTCTGAAATTCATAAAGAATTATTTTTGAGAGATCGACCATATCACAGGATGTAGTTGTATTTAATTCATTCATTCAGGGCCGGCCCCGTGGCTTGGTGGTTAAGTGAGCGCGCTCCACTGCTGGCGACCCGGGTTCGGATCCTGGGCGCGCACCGGAGCACCGCTTCTCTGGCCATGCTGAGGCCGCGTCCCACATACAGCAACTAGAAGGATGTGCAGCTATGACACACAGCTATCTACTGGGGCTTTGGGGGAAAAATAAATAAATAAAATCTTTAATTCATTCATTCATTTAACAAATATTTATTGAGCAATTACTGTGTGTCATACGTGGTTCTAGACATTGGGGATACAGAGTAAGAGAAACAAGTTTTTGTTCTCATAGTGCTTACATTCTGGTGGTGGGAACAAAACAAACACATAATTATATAATGATACACCCCTATTCTTAGTAAGTGAATCAGGATAAAGGGATAGGGAGTGATGGGGAACAAGGCACCATTTTAGATAGAGTGCTCAGAAAAGACCTCTTTGATAAGATAGCATTTGAGCAGGGGCCTAAATGAAATGAAGGAACAAGTCATGTGGACAATCAAGAGAAATTCATTCCGGACAGAAAGAAAGTATATACAAAGGTCCTGAGGTGGGAACATGCTGAGTGTATGTGAAGAACAGCAAGGAGGCCCCTGTGTCAGTGGCGGAACAAGTGCAGAGAAGCGTAGTAAGAGTTTAGGACATTTGGTGCCTGTGGTGGCCACTTCTTGCAGGGCCTGTAGGATTTGAGGGCTTATTTTCAGTGAGACTGGGGCACAGAGAAAAGATAGGAGGCTATTTCAATATTACAGACATTGTGAAGGAGAAATTGAGAATAGGATGGATGGATAGTACATGTGAATATGTTAGTGCTATATTTTTGCAAGAAGGAACTAATTTATAAGCAATGAAATAACACTGTGCTTCAAATGAGACTATGTATTACTCACTTCTCCAGCGCATCCTATCACACCATAAAAGGCCATTCATGTAATTAAAAATCACTTTGATTAAAGTGAGAAAGCCAAAATTGTTGCCTATCTTATTAATATCTGAGGAAAACTCTTCCAATCAGATGTGGTGCAAAAATCCAAGAACAAAAAATAAATGTTTATATCCTCAAAAGAATAAACTCAAAATACATTAAGTATTGTTTACTTTGAATCATCAAAATTTACTTTAAATTATTACACAATTTTTATTTAATATTTAAGAGGGATACACCCCATAAGGCACATTTTGTGTGTTAGATTTTACCTGGAAGATTTTTAATTAGAACATAAAATTGAAGGAAAAAAAGAGGAAAACATAGCTGCAAACTGTTGTTCCATATTCCATGGGTATTTTAAAATTTAAAAACTATGTAACAATTAGTACTCATTTCACAAATGAAATATGAGTGTTATAGTTCATTTGAAAAAAATTATTAATTTACACACAAAAAGTCATATTGCTTCATTCTCCCAAATAAGTTTATGTATATGACAACAATTCTCCTTGATTCATGCTGTTTCAATATTATTCATGCTTATTCAATATTTCAATTTTCTCTCTCATTTTTGGAACAAGTTATTTTATTAAATCACAGAATCACATGCTAATGTAATTTTAAAATTGAAAATTTAAATCTCCGTAACTCAAGAAAGCGAAACATAGGGTTTTCATAACAGCATTGCTTTTCCAACATTTTTTATACCTTATAATAAACTGTACATTTAGAACATTAACCAGCAGTCCAAGAATTATATATAATCAATGGTGGACAGGTTAATGATGTTAAGATCTTAACCTTTTTATTTTTTGATTTGTTTCTTGTTTGCTTTTGATTAAATTTTTATTTTGCAATAATTATTGATTCATACACAGTTGTAAGAAATATTACAGAGAGATCCTGTGTGCCCTTCCCCCAAATTTCCCACAGTGGTAACAGTTTGAAAAACTATAGTACAATACCACAATGAGACTATTGACATTGATACAGTCAAGATACAGAACTTGTCTATAAACCCAAGGATTCATCCATTGGTGCCCTTTTATAGCCACACCCATTTCCCTCCCACTCCCACACACTCCTTAACTTCTGGCAACCACTACTCTGTTCTCCATTTCTATAATTTTATTTCAACAAGGTTACATAAATGTTATAAAAGTATGTCATATAAACTTTGAGATTTTTTTTTTATCAGGCATAACTCTTTGGAGATTCATCCAAATCATTGTACATATACATAGTTTGTTCCTTTTCATTGTTTGAGTAGCAATCCATGTTACAGATGTACAAATTTGTTTAACCATTCATCTGTTGAAGGACATCTGGGTTGTTTCCAGTTTTGGGCTGTTATGAATAAAGCTACTATAAAGATCAAATTCATCTATTTGTGTAAAATAAGTTTTCATTTCCCTGAGATAAATGCCCAGGAGTGCAATTGTTGTGTTGTATGGTAGTTATATGTTTAGTTCTATAAGAAACTGACAAACTGTTAAACTGTTTTCCAGAGTGGCTGTACCGTTTTATATTCCCACAAGCAATGGCTGAGAATTCCCATTGCTCCACATCCTCATCAGCACTCGGTATTGTCATTTTTTTTTTTTAGGCATCTTAATAGGTATATAGTGGCATTGCGTTATTGTTTTAATTTACAAATCCCTACTGACATATGATGTTAAACGTTTTAGTGTGCTCATTTGCCATCTATATTTCTTCTCTGGTGAAGTGTCTCAGCATCACCCTTTCTCTTCTCCTCCTGGAATACCAATGACATGAATGTTAGATCTTGTAATAGTCCCACAGGTTCCTGAAACTCTGTTCATTTTCTTGTTTTAGTCTATTTTATCTCTGTTGTGCAGATTGGGTAATTTCTATTGTTCCGTCTTCAAGTTTACTAATTCTTTCCTCTGCCCCCTCCATTCTGCTATTGAGTTAATCCATTGAGTTTTTAAATTTTGGTTATTGAATTTTTCATTCTAAAATTTCCATTTGGTTCTTCATTATGTCTTCTGTCTCTTTGCTGAGACTTTTGGTTTTTTTCCAGTTGTTTCAGGCATCTTTATAATTGCTCCTTGAAGCATTTTTTTGATAGCTGCTTTAAAATTTTTTTTAGATAATTCTATCGTCTCTATCATTTCAGTGTTGTCATCTATTGATTTTTTTTCCCCATTCAGTTTGAAATCTTCCTGGTTCTTGCTATGATGAGTAAGTTTTGATTGCAACTTGAACATTTTAGGTATGATATTATGAGAATCTGGATCTTAATTATATCTTCTGTTTTAAATGGCTCTTTTGGTACTGCTTTAGCGGGGGAGGTGGGGGTCATGCCACCTCATTATTGCCAGGAGAGGGTAGAAGTCTAGGCTTCCCAATCAGCCTTTGCTTGGGGCTGCGGGTAAGGCCACAGTGTTATCTATGGTTTTGGGCTGGAGTAGAGTGCTTATCATCTAAGTGTATTCTTTCCTGCTAGGCTGCCAGGCTAGAAAGAGTGGGCTTTTATTGGGGTTTCTTGTGCCTGTACTCACTGGCATTTCTAGATTGCTGGCTTCTTCAGCTCCAAGTCTGGGATATATGAGACACGAAGAGAACCCAGAGAGCAAACCTTTTGTTGTTCCTTGGATCCCAAGGTCCATAGCCCGTTCGCCTTTTATTTCTACCTTTCAGAATCTTATGTTTGTCTTATATATATTATCTAGGGTTTTTTAGTTGTACTTAGGAGGAAGAATAGGAAAAAGTACATCTACTTCATCTCAGAAGTGGAAATCTCTTTCATCTCTCTTGATCCCAAGATAAATGAGCAAAAATATTGAATTGTGGTACTATACAGATACAGCCTAATTTGAGACCAGAACAATCTTTTCTAGCTCCACAGTTTCAAACTGTACTTTATAAAACTCTCAAACTCTGACATCTACACCAATTTCATGTCCCACAAATACAAATATCTGATAAACATCTTTACCTGAGTGATCTGTTACCACCTGAAAGTCATCACGTTTAAATATAATATAAAAATCTAAAAGTGAACTCATTTCCCTTCTATCTTCAGGCCACACCAATTTCTTTTCCTGATATTTTACTTTCTGTTCTTAGTACCATTCTTCTACCACATTCCCAGGTTCGAAATCTCAGAACTGCTCCTGGTAATGCCTCTTCTTCATTGCTCTAGTCCACTCCGTCACATCTTCTGTTGTACCTCCCCTTGCATTCCTCCTCACACTTAGGTGTTGCTTTTAATTTCTAATGCCATCACATTAGCCAAGATGCTTAACTCAACTATGGAAATATTTTCCTTCGTGTTCTCTATATCACCTTCAGATAACTGCACCTATCCATTTTATGACCCATTGGCCTTCCTGAGCCAAATAATCAATTCCGTTCCCGATTTACCAACTCCCCTGCTCTGTGCCTTAGCTTATGCAGCATAAAGGCCTGCCCTTCTTATCTCCAAATATTCAATAGTTATGCTCTTTTTGAGGAACAGACCAAAGGAATGCTTCTGGAAAGTTCTCTGTGATCCTACCAGCCATGGACATGCACTCTACCACTGACCACACAACCACTTTGTCAGTAATTTCTTATCATTTTTGTTTTATGTATGGCATCTCTCCTGTAGCATCTCCTTGAGAACAGAACAAGCATCTTATCTTCATTTTCTTCCTAGAATCTCCCCCCAAGCATAACATATAGTAGTTGTTAAAGTTGTTGAATGAATGAATGAATAAGGAAAAACAAAAATAATTCACAAAGTTTGCCTTGAGATTTGCTTCATTTCCTGTCACTTCTGTCTCTTTAATCTCTTCAAAGTGATAAAATTCAATCCCAATGATTTACAAATATATTAAACATCATGAGAGGATGTTGTCAAATGAATAAATTTGGGTGTAATTTTTAATAAATATTGGGTACAAATATCTCCTAATAGGGATGAGGAAGTCAATATATAAAATGCCCCTTCTTTCAGGAGTGAGAAAGGGCAAGTATGTTTCTGTTTATAAAAGGTATGAGTGAAGCACGATGCCTAAGATGATATAATCAGTGACAAAGAACAGCATCATCCAACTCAGTGACTTCCAAGTTGTCTCTAGGCAACCACAATACAGCCGCATTAATATATCAATCCAAATATGTAATTTTAGAAGAGCACATAACCTCTAAAGAGAGTTGCAGACAAGGTTTTTGCTCAATAGTGACTCATCTTAGTAGTTGACTTTTTTCCTGGATTCAACCAAGGAACTCTGAGTAAGTCTGCTTTGCCACGTCCCAGAGAAACCCAGGGTAATTCTCACTCAGCCATGGCTGTGAACACAGACTATCAGGTCACCTAGGAAATAGCAATTTGTGGGCTCCTGCTTTATGCAATGATGACCTTGGCTTGCACAACACAAATAGAATGTGCCCCAACTCATGAAGTCAAGGCAATGTGGTAAACAGAGCCAGTGCCAAGAGGACATCATTTCAACATCCTCGGGCATATAAAACATGTTTGGGCAGGGGCACGCACATCAGGCGCTGTATTTTGATATGGATAATCTGGGATCTCAGTGGCAATTTGTGTCATAGATCCATTAGCTTCATAGAGACAGACTCTGATGTTGCTCTAAGTCAGCTGCTTATTAAACTCCTGAAAAGTCACTAATATGAGTTACTTTGAAACACGAACAATGGTCAAAACGGTCTGGAAACAAAGCGGATGCAAGCTGGTGGATGAAGGTGTTAAAGCATTTTTATGATGTTGGCTGGTTTCCGATACAAAGTTTCTTCTACAGTCCTGCCCACTACCATAAAATTACTGAACTACCTAAGAATATCCAGAATTGCCTTCTACGTTGTGTCAATAAACTCTTGTAATGTCAGGTGGTTCTTTAAATTTTTAGAATCTTGATTGATGCTATGTCACTGAAAATTGCTTTGTACCACTTGACACCAGTTGACCTTAAGGTTTTGCCTTGAGGTCCAGCTGAAGTATCTTGGAGTTTTAAGAGTAAAGCTGAGATTCCTCCCTTGAACATCTCCACAGAATTTATTTCTGTTGGACACACTCCAGCGTGGCCTCCAATAATAAACTAAATGGAGATAACCTGAAATGTGGTTCATATATCCAGCCCTAGCACTTCAATAAATGAGCATTTAGCCTACCATTTTATAAAATCATTTGCCATAGTAATAATTTAACGCCTACATTTTTTACAAAGTCTTTCAATTAATATTGAGTGCTTGAAGAGCAGGTACAATGAATGGTCTCTGAATCCTCTGTACTCGGTACTGGGCCAGGCACATAAAAAAAATGCTCAGTAGATGTTTGTTTAAGTGGGTTTGTTTTGACATTATGCTAGGCTCCCAGGAAAAGCAAGTGGTTGCAAGTTGCTAACTATCTTAGTTCACAAAATTGAGTTATACCTGGGTCTTTATAATGCTCAAATAGATTAGATTTAATTGCTAGTTACCTTTAGCAATTTCACAATCTCAGATTATTTTGCCAAAGAGTAGCATATGTAGGGGACATTCACAGCTCAAAAATCAATCGGTAGAATGACACAGTCATCAAATATCATTGTTGTTTTAAAAAGGCTGAGAGATGTGAAATTAAGAGCAGGTAAAGATGGAGTAGGAGCTTCACAGAATCATTTATCATTTTTTCTCCTGGCTCTGGCCCAGTCCTTGGGCAGACATCTCTATCCAGTCATCACTATGGTTTGCACATTCTCCTTGCACTCTAATGGCTGTTTTTGACCAAAAAAATAAAAGCGATTGTGGATCTAAGCTGTTCACATAGTTGCATGCGAGAAATATGAACTTGGAAACTCAGACTATGCACCTTGGTTCTTATTCTGCTTTTGATTCTCAGCTTTCTGTCTTTGGGACAGCTTTTTATAGATGATATTACATCTCCAGGGCCTAATTCATACAAACATTAGCTTGTGATGGATAAAACAAATGTG
Organism: Ceratotherium simum simum; assembly: GCF_057802395.1. Taxonomy (NCBI): domain Eukaryota; kingdom Metazoa; phylum Chordata; class Mammalia; order Perissodactyla; family Rhinocerotidae; genus Ceratotherium; species Ceratotherium simum. The sequence continues at coordinate 52,561,194 of NC_141915.1, read as the reverse complement.
AGATCTTATAATAAATAAATAGCACCGTTTCATATGAACCAGAACACTAAGAGACCTGAATATAAAATACAATATGCTCAGAAATATAGGGACCATAACTGTGGAAAGAAAAGATGTGCCACAGTGAGTTCAGAAATATGATTTAGCAAATGAGCCAGACAATAAAAGCATTTTAAAAGAGAACGCTCTGAACCCACTGAAGCAATTTCTAATAGGTGATTTGCATTTCTAAAGAGCTCACGTGAATTTGTGGGGCCCCACACTGGACCATGCAAAGTAAATCTCCTGATTCGAGTGAGAATATTTTTACTATATTTGACAAACAAATGTATTAGAATTTTTATATACAGAAGTAATAATTGGTGTCTGTATATTACTACAGTCTTCAATGGTATTTTATTTCAGAATAACTAGAAATGTTGTGATTATGAAATATTTAAATTTTGAACCACTATCACTAATGTTTACTAAATGAAATTAAAACCTCATTTATTCGCAGTATCATGAGAGAATGAAACAAAAATAATGATGTTTCTAAATAGGAGAAATGGATCTCCTTTGGTGAATTTTATTTTGAAATATTTTGAGTTGCAACCGTAAAATATATTAAATCTTTCTTTGTCTTCTTAAGGCATATGCTCTGGACTACCCATATGAGCCTTCACCATGAGGTTAAGCTTCTCTCTGATATTTAGGCCAGTGAGGAAAGAAAGAACATTGACTTACGTTGTGTTACAACATAGCATGTTGGTTTCATGTGGCCTTATTCTTGTCACTTTATCCATTAAAAGGATATTATATTGTGTATAATTGATTTTAATACCATAAAAAAAATTCTGTGTTGCTTATAATGCCTACCTTACTGGTTTATTGTAAGGGTAAAATAAAAATTCATATAAATGTGCATTGAACCTGGCATGTGCTCAATAAATGTTGGCTCACGTAACATGATATTTGTTACAGATAGAGTTCCCTGGGAAGCATCCTCAAAAATGGAGCTTAGTGTGCAGCATGTCTTTACAAAGTGCTCTTGAGATCAACCCCTGTAGAAGAGAGAGGAAGGAAGCAGGAGTGGGCAGAGGGAGAAGTCCAGTTATAACTCAGTCCTCAAATCAGCTCTGGCTAACCTTGTAGGGAGCTCTGGAGCTAGCATGACCCTTTAGACTTGGCCCCACTTGGGCCTGGATGGCCAGGCTCCTTCCACATTGGTCAGTTACTGGATGTGGGCCACTTGGGAAGAGTGTGACCTTGGCGAGGCAGCTCTCCACCACTGAGGCAATCTCTACAGGATCAGAGTGTTAGGGCCAGACTAGGATGAGGTGAGTAAGGCGGTCTCCTCAGTGCAAAATTTAAGAGGGTACCGAAAACTCAGTGATCAAGATAACTAATACTTTAAAGCAATATTATTTTTTAAAAAATAAAATTTATGCAAAGAAATCCACGATGAACAAAATATCAAAGTTTAAATAAAGACAAGCTGTTGTTTGTTTATTTGATGGTCCTGTGAAGAAAACAGTCATTTCCTATTAGACGGTGGTTCTCAGGTCCTCACCAGGGTTGAGTCTTCACTGGGCAGGTTTATGACAATTGACAATTTTTTTTTTTTTTTTTTAAACAAAATTCTGCATTTTTATAAAACTTGATAAAAAATAGTATTTCAAACTGTACAGTCACCAGAAGTACACAGTTATCAAAAATGCAAATAGATTGGGCAGTGCAAGACTCTATTCATAGTCATGTTTTTATTTTTGACTTTTAGATTAGCTTTTTCCACTTAGTTCAAAATATGGGAAGATATTTTGATACGTGTTTATAGGGGCACGTATTTTCCTTTTGTTTCAGGCTCCTGTACAGCTGCAAAGGGCATTGTTGAGCGTTCAAGGTTATCTGCCAGCAGCATTCCCACCTTCTGGGGCAAGTTCTTCACTGAAAGGAGATATGGGAAGCCCAAAGTGTCCCCCACAACATCCTGAATAGTTGAATAATTGAAAATATCACCCAACAATGAGGTTTTGGTTTATAGTGAGTAATGAATATACTCAGCTTCAGATTTTAACCTTTATCACAGGTAAAAAGATTGACCAAACTTGCTTATCATTTATCAATACCGCTTGCTAATATTTAATATATTAGGTATGGGTGGGCCTTAGATTTATGTGACAAATGAGTGATTTGGGTTCTATCCTCTCTTGTAAAAACAACAACTAACTGACTACATGCTAACCACTTATTGGTCTCCCAGAATTTCACTTTCCTTCGTAAAATGAGGAAGCTATGGTATCAGGTAATTTTTCAAGTCTCATCCAACTTTCAGTTTTAATATCTGATTATTTACACTCTTGAGGATGATCAAAGACCATCCATTAAGAACAGAAATTCTGGGGCCGGCCCCATGGCTTAGCAACCGGTTAAGTGCGTGCACTCCGCTACTGGCGGCCCGGGGTTTGGATCCGGGCGTGCACTGACGCACTGCTTTTCCAGCCATGCTGAGGTGGCATCCCACATACAGAAACTAAGAAGGATGTGCAACTATGCCATACAACTATCTACTGGGGCTTTGGGGAGGAAAAAGGGGAAAAAAGGAGGAGGATTGGCAATAGACGTTAGCTCAGGGCCGGTCTTCCTCAGCAAAAAAGAAAAAGAACAGAAATTCTTTTGTGTTGGGAACCCAGCAAATCCTTCAGAACTGAACTTCATAGAATTGTTTGTTACCACCCAAAATGGCACCAGCCCATCACATATTATGAATTACTGCTGTTTATTTTAGTTCTCTCATTATATGGTCATCTGAATATTGGATATTATTAATTGGTGGTATAATTATGCCTAATTGTAATTATCTTCGTCACCAATCTACGTTATTTTTTTCCAAACTTCTTGAGATTGGATACTCGGCTTGATATAATTGCCTAAAACTGTGTTTACTAAAGAGGTCAGAGGCTTGGGGGACCAGAATTCAAATGAATTCTGAGAGAATGACTTAATGATATCCTTCCAGAAATTCACAGAATGGAGCAACAGATTAAAGCTTCTGAGAAGAGAAATTAGGTGGTAAACAAACCTGTTAAAATTTTGTTTAGTGTTTCATTTTTTGTGCATATTTCCCCAAAAGGTTTCTTTGCTCAATGAACACCTATTATCACAGACTATGAGGAAAGCTGATGTAACATGAAAATAAATAACATTTGAGGGAGGGACTTGATGGCTCTTCTTTGAGTGAAGTGCATGAAATTCGTGCAGAGTTATCTTTGCTATTTCTTGGATTTGCGTACGATCATTGAGATGGCAAGAGAATTAGCCTCTGGTTTTGTGACATACATAGAATTCAGCTGTCAATTTGCTATACAAAGCTAGAAAATGAAAACCAAATAAGTAACAATTGGTGATTAATGGCTCTTGTATTACTAATGTTATCTATGCTTGGCAGAATTGAATACCCATCTAGAAGAACTGCTGCTTTTAATTTCCCGTGTCTCAAAATGTCAATGTATAACCATGAGCATGGTGATTCCCTTGGTTCTAATTCCCCAATGTGAAGAAGAGGAAAAATGGTTCATTTCACAAGTGGTTTTCAGGAGGAAGTAAATTCTCAAAGTGCAAAGAGTGATTGATTAACAGTGTTGAGTTTGTTTGTGGGAGAACTTGTCTGACTTGTTACCCTGGCTGGCTGAGTAGAATGGTTAGCAGAGAAAAAGACAAGAAACACACACACACATACAGAAGTGTCAACCAAGCAAATCACATTTGGGAGCCCACTGCTGTGACTTCATAGCCCCCTCATATTCCGTCATGTGGTGTTCAGAGCTTGCTGTACGGAGTGTGGTTTTTAATTTTTGGCAATTTCATCCTTTCTTTAAATACTCGTGTCATGTTTGTGCTGTTGTCAGTGCTTCTCAGACCCTCCAGAAGAGGTAAGAAAATGGTTCTAATACATAAAAGTCTTTCTGTTTTATAAAATTCATTTTGTGTGGGGAATCTTACCAAAATTGGATGCATGTTCATCTCTATCAGTTGAGTACTCATTTCATAGGCCAAAAGATGTGGGTAGACACATACAGATGGCGTCATGCTTCAATATAGTAATTTTTTTCTGTAAGGGGACACTTTAAGCAGTGTGGTTTTCAAAAGCTAAAGCCTAAGCTAAAAATACCCTACTATATTAATAGGAGCCTATTGACTATACTTAGGAATGCCCTAATGCCAAAATAGTTCACCGAAATGCCACAGTGTGTCACAAGAGAAAATAATAATTAGTACTCAAGGAGCCACATAAGTCCTACATTTAACTGCTATAACTAACTGGAAATATATATATATAATTTAACATCAGACTATCTTTTAAAAACCCTATTTATTAATTTATTTGCTTGCTTGTTTGTTTATTGGGAGCATAAAATCAGAATTGGAATGGTATTCATTGTTTGCATTTGTAAGTTGTACAGTAGAAACCATTAAGTCAGTAAATAGTTGAGATTTCTATGTATGTCCCTTTTTACAATATATATATGTCTGTCTATCTATCTATCTATCTATCTATCTATCTATGATCATGTAACTTATCCAAAATGGTCTTTCAATAAAATTATTAAGGTCCTGACATGATAATTAATTTAAGTTAATGTCGCATTAAGTGAAAATACGCAAATTTATCCAATTAATACAGGCTGACCTCTAATCATTCTGGTTTTCCCTTATTATTCTTTGAGTACCCTATTAATTGAAGTAAATTCTACTAATTTGGAAGCGTCAGTCGCATCTTGTTCATACACATTTAATTTATACCAAATTCTGAATCAATCCCCCCCCCAAAAAAAATAATACTGAAATGTGTTAGTCTCATTCAGAGATGGGCTCAAACTCTTTTGGGAATACAGAGATGAATCCTTATGAATGCAGTTTTCACTAAATCCCATTGTATGGCTGGTATAAAAGTTGGTAATAACAGATATGGGAGAAAAAAATACTCTAGTGAAGGCCTAGTAGCACTTTGAGACTTTTCTTTATGTTTGCAATAAATACTATTGATAAAAGATTTGATTCTATCAACTAAGAAACACGTCCTTCTTTATGGAGTATTTCTGTGTGATAGAGAATGGGCTCTGGCCTGCAGCTCATGTAAATTCCTGCCCCTGCCATCTTACCCGGATGTCCTTAAGTCACTTCACCTCTCAGATTAAAGTTCCTTTACCTGAAAGTGTACATCACAAAAAGTGTCTTCATTTCTTCAGGGCATTTGCAGGGAGCAAATAAGGCAATCTATAAGACATCAAGTTATGTGCTATAAAGTCTATAAAATTTCACAAAAATTAGTAGACCAGTAATTCTTACTTGAAAAGAAAAGTACAAGGGAAAAAAATATCTTTCTTCTTCAAACCAAGAAAGGAAGGATTGCTCTCCTCCATCTTTTTACTTTGATTTTTTCTTCAGTGAAAGACCAATATGTAAGTTAGAAACAAGAGAAGTGAAGACAGGGTCTCCCGCTGTTACACATTTCCAAAGTCTCAGTTGTAAAATATGATAATAAGTTATTAATCAATCTTTGTTTGTTTTAGTAGGGTAGCTATTCTCTGTGGAGTTTGTTCAGACTGTATAGGGAAAACCCTTCAGAAGCTCCCATCTGAAGGTTGCAGATGCAAATAATAGGCGGCATTTGTCAAGTTTCCTTCTTGGCCAGCTAAAAAGTCCCCCTGGCTTGGGAGAGCATGAAGTCTTTAGTGAGGATGTCAACAGTGATTTATTATAAGCTGAGTTAATTCTCCCTCAATTTAAAGGCCTTGCATACGACATAATCACTTTCTTTCCCCCCCACAGAGGGAGCTGCTTATTCCATGATTCTCAAGACAGCTTCATCCAGACACTGGCCATGGTAAGATTTCAACTGTTTTCTTTGGAAATTTTTGTTGCGGGGGATGGGCATGGAGTATAATTAGTCAAGTATGGTTCTCACCCAAGAAAGTTTCAATGTGAAAAAACCAAGATTTGTGTGTGTGTGTGTGCGCACGTGCGCGCACACACTGTGAATATATTAATATAACTCTGTGTGTGTCTTTATGAAGCTTAGGAGAGCTTCTTGGCAGCAGAGCAAGGAGAAGTCATAAACCCAGCCTTCTGTAATGTACTAGTTAGACTTTTACTCGATTGAGTTTGTTCTGCTTTTGTTCTTTCTAGGCTCATAAAGAGGTGAAGGAATAGAGGTGAAGGAAATCTGGAGAACGTTCAGAGATGAGCCCAGATAACGTCAAAGTTGGAAATTAAGACCTAAAAGTGATAATCAGGTAATAGTAAACATGGAGAGAAGTGAGCTAACTGGAGATTGTGACATCTTTAATCATATGAACTTCTTAGACACCAGGAATCTGGTCTTTTCCAGTTTTTCTAGAGACAATAAATAAAAGTGGAGAGTTTAAGCACAGTCGTCATGGCTTGGTTTTTACTATTGGGGTAATGAATATTCCTAATCTGCTTTTAAGATTATGATCCTTGTGCTATAAAAGCTTAATGATCGTGCTCTGGACTACTTTAATCTGGAACAAGACAAAAGTGATGATTTCTCCCAGTCTCCATTCTGCACCACTTAAAACGCTCAGTATTTTCTCTAAACACTTTAGAGATCTACTTTCACCCAGATCTCTAAAGGAAGGAGAACTTATCTGAGTCTTTATTCAAAGATTTCTACGTTTAGAAATAAAAGATATATTCTCCTCTACAATGTTTCAGTAGCATCCATTCAATGACAGGAGGTATTTCTCTTTTCTTCTGAAAATATTTTGATTTATGTGGACAGTGGTTTTTCAAAGTCCCTTGACTGCCTCATCCCAGAAGGAAATATCAGTATGAAAGAAAAATTGACATCCCTGGTATTGACAAAATCTGTATAACCATTTAAGGCATTTTTAACAAACAGAAAGAAAGCCATTGAAGGCTTAAGAAAATTACAAAAAGTTGAAGAACGCATATCACCGTCCTCCAGCCGGTAGTGTTACCATCTATATTGAGATGTTTAAGCGGGGAAATTGTGAATATAATTTTCAAGTTAAGAGAGCAGCTAAGGCAGGGTTTCTCAGCCTCGGCACTATTGAATTTTTAGGCTGGATCATTTCTATGTTGTGGGGGGATGCGCCTTGAAATGTAAGATGTTTAGCAGTATCTCTGGCCTCTAATCACTTGATGGCAATAGCCTATCCCAGATTCATTCCACACCCACTGCACTCTCTCACCCTGTTGTCAGCAAGTCATCAAGTTGTAACAACCATATATGTCTCTGGACATGGCCACATGTCCCTTGTGGAGCAAAATTGCCCTCAGTTGAGAACCACTTATCTAAGGAGACAGCACTACCCTCTCTGAGTTTGTGACTAAGATACAATGAAAAACTGGGTGCCCAAGGTCATGACAATATTTTTGCCTTGAAACCCTTACATCGACAGTTAGGAAGGTACAGTGAGGAATCCCAAAGAATTGGGAAACGAGGGAAATAGAATTGTCCTCTGAGAGTTAAACCCTAATGTGAGTGTATAGACATGCAGTCATCTAGTTGTTAAATTTCCTTCCTACCAAGCGGAAGTTCATAGCATTCTCTGTTAAACTGAGGCCTAATTTAAAACCTCAAAAGAAGTCCCTAAATTAGGAACACGTACCTAACTTTACTTCTTGCACATGTCTTATCTAAATGGCTATAGAAGAGTCCTATGTACTAAAATCCATTGGGAAGATCTTTTAAACTTCTTTCCCCCATAGCCAATTATAGGCTGGCCATTGGCTTTGCAAAGAAAAGTTACTTGTATACAACGTTCAGACCTGGCATGAAGCTCCCTAATCAGATCTTTGTCTTCATTCTACATCTGGTTTCCCTTCATTCTCAGCTTAAATGTCTGCTCTACTGGGAATTCTGTTTCATTAATAGATTAAACCCCTTCTGATCCATGTTTTCATTATCTCTAAGAGTGTTTCTCTCACTCCACTTCTCTTTGTTCTGCAATTACAGATCGTAATGTTGCCGTCTACCTATTTTCACAGCCTTTTTGTGCCATACTAACCACTTTTAATACTGTTTATATTGTTTTAGAGTTTACTTTTTAGCGTGTCTTACCTCTTGATAAAGTTTCTCTCACTTCTAAGGGCTTGGGTCTAAGAAGTCCAAATATTCTCCCTAATTCAATAGTAAGTTAGCAGCAGTAAAAATTTTAATCTTAAATTACAAAAATAGAGACAGTCTTCACTAGAATGGTAAGATTTGGGGATTGAAGTAGAACATTTGGCATAGGTGCCTTCTTTATTCTAAAAGGAAGAGTTTATGATCCAAAAAGTATGCAATATTCCTCTCCAAATATATTATATATCTAAGTGAAGCCCAAAGCCTAACCATTGTGCTCAATGACAAATGAAAATTGTGCTGTGTGTGTGCTGCTGGCATTGCTTCATCAGAAAGAATCATGGGTGAGTGAGACATTGCTGACACTCCTCTCCTCTGATTTTATGCCCAGAGACTTCCTACTCATATTTTGCAGTAGCCAGAACTGTTCTGCTTACGCCAAAGTTGCTTTTGTTACAAATAATAGAAAATGACTCATTGTAGCTTAGGCTAAAAAGGAAATGTGTTAGAAAGATGCAAGAGTATTGCATATAAATCCAAAGACAGCACGTGTCAGAATTGGAAGAGGCCTTTCAAATTGTAGATGTTTCTTCTCTGTGCCCAGGTGGTTTCTGTGCAGGATCCTCCAGATCTACTCTCTAACCTTTTCCACTCAGCTCCCTGCCCCTGGAGGATGACCTGTATGGATGCTGTCACTTGGTTTTCTTGCTCTCTGGCTACTCGTTGGATTCAGCCAATGGGGAGCCTTGGTAGAAGATTAGAGATGAGGAGGGTAAGATTAGGATATTTGGCGCCCTGCTGTAGATTCACCTCAGTTTACTGCATCTCTCAATCAAAGGCAACATCTTCCTGGAATGAGCAGATCCTTAGGAGGAGTAACTGAAATCTCTCATTTCCAGTTGTAATAACTCCTTCCCCCCTAAACCCTTTAGGCCTAGGGGTATTATTAAACACTGTTAATTAAACCCTCCTCAAATTATCTATATTTGAGTGTGGCGTCTGTTTCCTTCTCGGATCCTCTTCTCTCCTCTCTTCATCTCTTTGTGTCTATTTAAGTCTTTTCTGTGTCTGTGGTCACCTCTCGCTCTCTCTCCCTTTCCCTGCTCTCTTTCTCCCCACACATGAGAGAGAATACAACCCTAATCCTTTTGTTTCTTCTCAGTTCATGTGCCAACAGAACTCAACTTTATAACAGTAATTAGTGGTTTTTAGTATATTCCATTCTCTTTTCTAAACTCTTTAAACGCATGCTTTCATTTAATCCCAATAATAACCCATAGGTTCTGTTATCATGCAATTTTGTAGATGAGGACATTGAGGCACAGAGAAATTGAACAACTTGACTGAGGTCACATACCTAGAGGTAGAATCTTAATTCTAACCTAGGCAGACATATTTCAGAATATATGTTTTTATATACCATTTTTGGTAGTTTGATACTTGGCCTGGACCACCTTGGGTCGAATGTCCAATACCAATTCACTCACAATGAGGTCGTGGTGAGGGGACAAGATATCATGGTTTGCTTCCTAATGAGTTGGACTTTTGGGAGAAAACTCTCTGAATGTTGTATTAGGTGGGGCAGTAAAACTGACAAACATTTATCTCACTAGCCTGACTATGTCAACCATACTTTTTAAATAATCCCTTGAAAAAGTTCCCAGAGATGTTTACAAAATACTGAAACTATTTAAATCCTCTTGCTGTTTGTAGCTATTGTCCTTACATGCCTTAACTCCTCTAGACTTCACTTAGAGCAGATTCAAGGAAGAACCTACCTTATTTAGAATAAAACAAAAAGAATGAAACATTACCTTCTCCTTAAAGTGGAGATTTGATAAATGTCTCCAACTATGTTCTACATTTCCCCCAATGACTTCAGGTCTGGGCATCTTTATTAGATTCCACATGAGAAGCACACAGGCTACTGACACAACTGTTCTACCATTGAGCACTGATGCTTTCAGTTACGTATGACTGAAAAATGAGGACAAAATTAAAATTGTTTTCAGCATTTCACCATTCTATTACCAACTTATACTTTTATACCCAGATATTCTATATAGGCCAAGCCGTAAGATGTTATTTGATCCAAGTCTCTTAAATCTCATTCAGAGTATTTATTATAATGCCGTCATGAAAAGCAGAATGTGATAAATGGACTCTGACCCCCAAAAAAGTATAATCTGAAATAATATACAAGAAGGTGTGTCCTAAGATTTTTTTTTTATTTTATACCTATGTAGTTTTATATAGCTTTAAGATTAGTTGAATATATGGCTCTACTGCCATAGAAGATAAAAAGAAAGCCATCCTCCTCCATAAGGATGACATAATCTTACAATTGTATTCCAAGAGTTGCTTTAGAGAGCAGTGGAAACTAAAATTCTCTACAAGAAAGAAAAACTCAAAACCATGACTTTCTTTAATAAAACACGTATGCATCAAAAATAAATTATCCATTTTTTTCTCTGATTACTGTTTTCGTATGTAATTAACATGATACTACCTTTACATTTCTCTCCTGGGGAGCTAGCACAATGAATTTTAGAGAATGTCTTTTATTTATCATTGTGTTTTCAGCACCTAGTATAGTGCCTTATACACAGTGGATGACCAATAATATTTGTTGAATGAATAAATGAAGTGTAAATGTGAATAAAAATATAATATCTCTCATATGTGCTTGTCTTGGACCATTTCCTGCCTCAGTGATGATGGATATACCATGAAAATTATATCACAAAATTTGAAGATATTTCATTAATTTCCCCATGTTGAGTAAAATCTGAAGTTCAGCAAAGAGTGAGATGATGTTCTTAGTTGGGGATTTTTGGTATTGAAAATATGATATTCTTGTTTGGGATCAGACCTGGAAGTCATGGGTAATGCATGATTACACCATTATCAACAAGGTGAAATTTCCCAAAGATGATGAAACTGTGCAGACTTATTCCCTTATCTCCTAAGAGAAGATGCTTATACCAACTTGTAACAAGATGAAAATGACACATACTGCAATAGTCTTATAGTGAGGATGATACTAAACGTTTAGCCACCGACAATTAACTGAAGATAGGGGAAGACATGAGGAAGGACACAAGAGAAGTTGTTCAGGGTTATGAGAGAAAATTGGTGGTGTGGGGATTACCATACCATATAAAATGCAGATCCTCTGTACTACTGGGACCTTGGCTTGGTAGTGGCCCATGCCAAGTTTTTTAAGCAAAGAGGGTCACATGGTAGTTGAGTGAAATTTGATGTTTTGCTTAGTTGTCTCAGACATGTTTACTTTAGTAGAGGGTTATGGAAAGGTTGAATCAATAAACACTTTCTTTTCAGTCAGCAGACTTGCCATAGACATCAATAGTCATGCTTAAAATGAAACTGGTATTTCTCCATGAATGGAGGCGCTCCTTCTTTCCTTGGAGAAAATGAGATCCCCTAGATGCCAAGCACTAATAATTAGGGACCCGACCAGAGACTTTGATAGTTTTAATTTTATTCTGAACAAGATTTTGATAACTTGTGAATGACAGCTCAGATAGTAAAGTTGTTTTCTAACCTTTATAGTCATTTTGAATAAGAAATAATAACTAAATCATGGGGTTATTTTATGACTTCCATCCTATAACTATTCAGATTAAAATAAATCTTGATGATCTTTGTAATCTTATAACCCTAGCTCACAAACAAATTTTCAGTCTTCCATCCTAGTTTTGTCTTAATCTTTCCATACAGAAATCCTTTTTAAAAGAGCAAATTTAATTCTCCAATATAGCACTGTCTTGCCATATGTCTCTAATAAAAATAATGCAAAAAACAAATACACAGACTAGGAATTAGGAGCTTAAAAATAGCCATGGAGAGTTAAAAACACAAAATGAAAAGAGTGGAATTTTTTTTTCTGAAAATGCACTATCAAGCAATGAAGAAAAACAGTCACATGAAGCATATTTTTAAGCCCTTCACTTTTTTATTCTCCCAAACTTACGCAATTGATTATGCTGCGCAAATAAAAATTCACGTGTGCCACCTTAGTTCCGAAAGTCGTGTATAAACACATGACAAGCTCAGAATATTCTTGTCTTCCATTGGCATGGATGTCTGCTGTAATGCACAGGTATAAAAAAGCCACTAAATAAGGAAGTTGAAAACAATACGATTTTATGGTGTTTGCAGTTTGTTTTTAGAGAACTCTATTTCTTATTCTACCTTTGACATCCAGTCACTGTTATCAACCCTGAGAGTTCAGTTTTCCGCAGACAAAAGCTTTTAGACATCTCCTTGGACCTGGTCCAGCCTGACTATAATAAGGTGTTTATTTTATTTCTTCTCCTGTTTTGCTTGTTGGGTACCCACAACATACAGGTGCACATTAAACGCTATAGTTTTTCCCTTGTTCTTGAAACGGAAGAAAGAGATGAGGAAGTACTTAGTGAATTGGAGGAGGCCCAAAAGCAGGTGGGGAAGCTGAGCCTTGACACCAAGATGATCATTGCCAACCAAACAGAACTGGGTGAATTGAGCTCTTCTGTGCTCTGGAGTCAGATGGGAAAGGCAGTGACGGCAGGCAAGTCCAGGTGTCCAGACCAAGTAAGAATTGGAGGCAGCTGATTCAGGATGTGCAGAGCGTCTAACACGTCTGTTCCAACGACATGAAGAAGGGGCCAACATGTCGCTAAAAGAAATAGCCCAGCTACCTGGGCTGATGCCATCAGAAGAAGTAAAAAATGGTCCTGTATGGCATGTTTGAAGCAGTATATTAAATGCAGTAAAAGTGTATAAGTTGAGAATATACTTACAAATTGTCCTTTGTATACAAGTGGGATTCCATGACGGTTTTATAGTTTTTATATTCGTTTTTACTTTTTAATGTTCATTTTTTGGTATTAGTGACAAGTTGTGATAAACAATCAAAGTTTTAGCCTGGCCTTTATTTCCATCCTTTTCCCTCTCTTCTCCATGTCTCCTAATGAACAAAGGTTGCATTTTTGAGAGCCTTGAAAGACGAAGATAATAAGCTGGCTGAGGGGTTAAATGAAAAAATAATCATGAATGGATGGAAAGATGAATGTACAAAGATGTTTATGACGGCCTGATAGTGAAAAATTGGAAATGTTCTGAAGTTGAATTGCAGGAAATAGGTCAGATACATTATGGTACAGCTAAATGGGGCAACACTTTGCAGCTGTTTAAAACAATGAGGTAGAGTAATACGTATTGATGTGGGGGTGCACTTAGAACATATTTTAATTTAGTGTGGGGTTGAGTGTTTTTGCAAAAATATAAACCAAAATGTTAGTAGTACACCACTCCCTGAGTGGCAGGATTATGAACGACTGCAAACGTGGCCACATGTTCTCCCAACTCAAATCCTCCTATCAAATAGTGAAGTCTGTTTCTCCACCCCTGGACTCTGGATTGGCCATGTGAATTGCTTTGCCAATAGACCATTGGCATATATGGTACAATCAGAGGCTTAGAAAGAGCTTGTGCATTGGACTTGCCTGCTTGCTTCTCCTAGGAACCCTGCCACCACCACCATGAGAACAAGGTGGGCAAGGGTGCTGGGGAATAAGACACGTATGCCCAGTCACCCCTAGACAATTCTCGGAAGTGGAGCCACCTAAGTTACTGCTAATGGAAGCAGCTCTCGGGTGAGTCCAGCCCAAATTGCTGACTCAAGGAAATGTAAGCTAAATAAATGGTTTTAAATCGTGAAGTTTGGGGATGGTTTATTGTGCAGCAAGAGCTGATGGATACCCTGTGCATTTGTGTGTGTGCGTGTGTGTGTATGCAAGCTTACGTCTCTGAAAGGATATAAACCAAAGTGTTGCTAGTGCTCTTCTTTTATCTTGGGAGTTGGGATTATGGCTGAATTGCATTCATACATAGATTACTCATGCATTATGGTTCACTTTTAGTCTTGTACATTCTATGGGTTTGGGCAAAAGTTTAATGACAGGTACCCATAATTATGGTAACATACAGTGTATTTTCACTGCCTTAAAAATCCTCTGTGCTCTGCCTGTTTATCCCCCCACCCTGCAAGCCTTGACAACCACTGATCTCTGTACTGTCTCCATAGTTTTGCTTTTTCCAGAATGTCATATAGTTGGAGTTGTACAGTAGGTAGCCTTTTCAGATTGGCTTCTTTCACTTAGTAACATGCATTTAAGTTTCCTCCGTGTCTTTTCATGGCTTGATAGCTCAATTCTTTATTATTATTATTATTTTTTTTGATGAGGAAGATGGTCCCTGAGCTAACATCTGTGCCAATCCTCCTCCACTTTGTATATGGGATGCCACCACAGCACGGTTTGACAAGCGGTGTGTAGATCTGCACCTGGGATCCAAACCTTTAAACCCTGGGCCGCTGCAGGGAAATGCATGAACTTAAGTCACTATGCAACCGGGCTGCCCCCCAGCTCATTTATTTTTAGCACTGAATAATATTCCATTGTCTGGGTATACCACAGTTTATTTATCCATTTACCTACTGAAGGACATCTTGGTTGCTTCCAAGTTTTGGCAATTATAAATAAAGTTGCCTTAAACATTTGTATACAGGTATTTGAGTAGGCATACGTTTTCAACTCCTTGGGGTAAATACCAAGGAGCACACTTGCTGGATTGTATGGGAAGAGTATGTTTAATTTTGTAAGAAATGCCCAAACTGCCTTCCAATGTGGCTGTACCATTTCTCATTCCCATCAGTAGTGAATGAGAGTTCCTGTTGCTCCACATCTTTGCCAGCATTTGGTCTTGTCAGTGTTCCTATGCTTTTAACAATAACATCTGGTGACATGTTTATCTGGTTGGTTAATAGGACTATCAAAAATCAACTTGGAAAAATAGACAGAACAACCAACCATGCCTGGTGGTTAGTTCTTTCTTTTCATAAAGTGATTGTTTTATTTTAATTTTAGGCTTTTCCTTTTTTTTTTTTTACTTATTTGTTTTTAATCACATGGATAAACATCATTATTTTAGGAAAAAAGGAAGAAAGAAAGTATACCAGTGAATGAGGAAAATAATGGAATGCCAGGCATTGGGTAGAGTGATGAAGGAAATTTTCAGAGGCAGGAGGAACATTTGCCAGATAGGAGCTGCATAGACTTCGTATACACTGGGCCTTGAGAATAGATGTAAAGCTTATTACACTCATCACATTTTTTAAGGATGAACAAGAATAAAGAAACCACAATTGAAACTCTAAAGAGCCTACCAGTTAACCACAAATATCTTCTGAGAGAATAAGAGTTCACTTTTATATTTTGTGTAATCAGACCATATTTTAAAAATTCCCGGAAGATTTACCATCTCATTCTTCTTACCAACTTTCTTTTTACCTCGAATGTCCAATTGCTACTTTACGGGCTCCGTTATCTATTATCGATTCGTTGAAGGCATATCCCATTCACAAGGTAATTTTGAACAGATCTCTTTACTTTTTTCTG
The DNA here is from genome assembly GCF_057802395.1 of Ceratotherium simum simum. Classification (NCBI taxonomy): domain Eukaryota; kingdom Metazoa; phylum Chordata; class Mammalia; order Perissodactyla; family Rhinocerotidae; genus Ceratotherium; species Ceratotherium simum. The sequence continues at coordinate 52,545,639 of NC_141915.1, read as the reverse complement.
AGCCCTATCTTTCTTTGTAATATCCGTGAGGCTTAATCTTTCAATACCTATAAAATATGTAGACTATTTTTTTTCAGAGTTTAGGAATGCACACTTACCAGACACAGGAGCTGGGACATTTTTAAAAAGATTGAGTCTAACAGAAACTATCCAATTATTACTGTGTTAATGGAACAGCAGGGAAAATCCAGCCAGTGGAGTTGGTTTTGCAACAAATTTACTTAGTCTTGAAGTTCTCTTTTCTTCTCCTTTTGGTTATCAGGACGGTATTTGGGGGTGGGGTAATAGGTTCATTGTGCCAACTACTGCATGCTGTTCTGTTGGGAACATCTTAAAAACTTCATTGCATGTATCTGTTATGTCACAGTGTTTGTTTTTTCAAACAATTTGACATTTTGAGCCGTCAGCAGCCTGGAAAGTTTGCCTTCCAGATGAAATGTCTCTGAGCGCCAGTTTCCATGTGGTCCATTTCTACCCTCTTCTCAAACTCTGGGCCGAATCCAAATACCTTGCTGACCACACTGGCTGTCTTTGCAATGCAACTGCCTATCAGGGTTTCTCCCAGGGAATGCCAAATCTGATTTTCTGCAAACTCACCTAGCTAGGCTGCAGCCCAGAGTAAAACATCATTTATTTTCTTCCTGGTACCAGGTTTCTTGAAGGATCTTGCTTCTTATGCCGAAACATTACATTTAGTTCTTTGTTTACTTTTTTTGAACATGGAAAATACTAACTTATTACAAGAAATATCTCCCATCTGCCATGCTGTAGATATTGTGTTTCTAGTATCAGCCATTTCTTTTGTTCTTGTTGTTCTTTTCTTATGATTTTCAAAGGCATTCTATTTCTTATATTGCTTACCAATTGGGGCGGTTTTATTTGGAACTAGGAAAGAGATAAAGCAAAATATCCTCAGATATAAAATGCGGATAAAATGGTACCTGCAGAAAATGTATAGAGAAAGAAAGTAGATTTTTGGTTGCTTAGATCTGGGGATGGGAACAGTCATTAACTGTAAATGAGCATGAGAGATTTTACTGGGGTAAGGAAATGTTCTAAAACAGAATTGTCGAGATGGTTGCACAGCCCAGTAAATTTGCTAAAGATCACTGAATTGTACCTTTAAAATGGGTAAATGTTGAGGTATGTACATTATATCTCAATACAATTGTTTAATAAAGGGAGGGGTGGTATCTGCATAATAAGATTCTTTTGATGATTAATTGGTATTGTCCACGTAAAATATTTCCTGGATTTAACAAGTACTCAATAACATTAATGAAATTTGTTACTGTTAACTTCCATGAAAGTTCAACTTATTTCCAAGTTTCTTTTTGCTCTTCAGCAATTATTCGCACACACACACACACACACACACACACGCACACACCCCTTAACCTCTGTATCTGATTATCTGATTCAGTAGGTGGCCCTGGGGTTGTACAATACCCTTTAAGACATTTTTCCCTTAAGCCCTTCAAGTTTTTTCTCAGCTGTCATTGTTATTACCTGCTTTTTTATCATACAGTATAACTCTATAAGTTATCTGTCTATCTATCACTGACATCAGAAGCCTTAAATTCCTTGCTTTTGGAACAAATCTTATCTCTCAGAATTTTGCAATATTTTTGCTAGGCTCACTCTCTATTTTACCAACACACCTGCAAAAGATTCCCATTGCTTTAAATTCCACAAATCCAGTGCTGAATCTCTCTCCAGTTCCACCACTCCAATTTTTAATAATATATTTTCCCCAGTCTTGAAACCTCAGAATTATCTTTGACCTCTTCCTTGCTCTCAGCGTACAGGTTTTGCAAATCCATAAAGTTTCCTCTTGAATGACTCTTATATCCATGCCTCCTTTTTCACTCCCTCTTCACCACTCTAGTCTAGAAACATCTTATATAAGGATTATAGTGAGAAACAAAACAAACACTGGGCTAATCTCCTTGCTCTCCCACTTCATTCTCTATCCTGATCCCCTTGCCAGATTAATGCTCCCAAATGTCAGATTTTGTCACTTTTCCTCCTCCCAGAAACCTTAATTATTTAGGACTATACTCAATCTACATTTACAAAAATTCTTTAAATCTAAAAATTTAAAATCTCAAAACCCTTTATGTAGCATATATGTGTGTATTTGGGGGTGGGGCAAGTATACAATATCTCATCCCTTTCTAGAAATTCATGGTACACCGGAGTGAGATCAAGGAGTGAGAAGTCCTATAGTAAAGAAATCTTTTTATTTCAGTTTCTTGTGGAGTTTGTTAAAATGTTTTGAACATAGACTATTTTAATAACATCTGTAGAACCAGCCTGTGTAGGACTATTGAGCAAAAGAGTAGATTGAGAAATACTATCTAAGTATGAGACTCAGTAGAAGAGGAAAAGGATCGATTTGTCTTCTCTGTCTCCCATAGTGGAAGAATTTGGGTACACCTCATTCTGATTTGTCCCTGTGCCTAATAAGTTTAAGCCTTTTCCCCTTGTTCAGCCTGGTTGCATCTTTTTGGGAGTTTTATTTTCCTTATTATCTTTTGTGTCCTTGAACCAGTCCAAGACTCTTCTCTTAGGAGGTGGCTATGATGGTGGAACTTACTGGGCTTCAGTGCACATCCAATAAGTGTCTTTTAATTAAATTGTTGAAAGCCACGCCTGCAGTAACTGTGCCAGAGTGTAGCAATACAAATGTGGGGAATTTGGTTCTTCACCAGAGATCCACTCTCTTTTTCCGGGTTGGCCTCAAATATTTGAATTTTCTTGGTGTCTGCTCTATGCCCAGGGTATATTATGAAGAAGACATCAGTTTTGCACGTATGTGCAGCCAAGGGCAGGCATTGGCTAGACCTTTGACAGAATAAAATGGTGTCTAACACTGAAAGCAAGTCGTCATTCCTACTTAATCTTTCTAGGAAAACAGCGTCACACAAAAACATTTGAATCTATAATTGGCATCTTTAAAGATGCTTGCCATCTGGACCTCACTCAGTTTAATTAGTCATTGCAGGGTGGCGGTTCTCTTGTAAAAATCTTGCACTCCATTAACCTTGACTTTTCACACATTGACATTTCAAGTCCCTTCTTTGCTTTCATATGGTGGAATGGACACGTTTCCATTTAATAGGAGTCCACCTCAGGGTTCATGAGCCAGACGCTTGTTATTTGGCAAGGACACTGAGCCCACGTCTATAAATTGTGGCAGCCAGGAAAGGTTGCAGGCAGCTAAAAACGGCAAGAGAGCGAGAGTCATGGGACTCACTCCACCCTTCCTTTAGAGACTTCCAAACAGCATGGTGAGCAAGGACTGGGAAGGGTAGCTGAGGGAAATAACACGTAGAGATGAACCTGAGCAAAACTTAAGAATGGGTTCATGCACTAAGGCAGCTTTATTCAGCTCTGGACAGCTACTCAAAGACTGATTATTTAGCAGTTTCTGTAGCTAACCATTTTAGACAGCTCATCATTTATTTCTTTACCATTTAACTGAAGTATTGTCAAACTTGGGCATCAGAAAATAAGGCTTCTTGTATTTCATAGCAGTCCATGACATTCAATATTGTCTTTCCTTACCACTTTTTCCTTTCTTACCACTTTCAATTCCCTTTCATTACTGTTTATTTTCCGAGGGTAGGTTTTAAGGATGGGAGTGGCCATGGTTGGTCAGTAGAATATCTGTTTTACATATTTTTTTTTAATTTGAAGCTGTGCAGTGGAAATGGCCGTAAGATGTGGAAAGAATGATGTCAGATTAGTAGCAGAAAGATAGACAGTCTTGCCTCTTGTATCCCAAGAAGAACCCATCTTTTGTAGATTGTCAGGATTCTCTCAGGTTTTATTTGAAATAGAAAATGTTTTGTCTTGCCATTGTACTATCTTTTCAACATAAATTCTATGTTTTATTATTATATTTATTATTATGCCTAATTATTAAAATAAAGTAAGTTATCTCTTCTCATAGAGCATTTAATCATGTCTTTCAATACTTCCATAGTTATTGTATTCATTTAATAAACATTTACTGTGTGCTGAACTTCTGATAATATCAAAGATCAGGAAATTTAAGTTCTAAATATTTGTTCACTAGATACAGTATACAGAGTACAATCAAAAGAGAGAACTGACAATTAGCAATAGTAAGTTAAAAATTAAATCCACTAAAATATGGAAATAATACATTTTGCAGCAGCTCTCCAGTGTGTATGCTTGAAAAATATCAGTATCTTCAGAAACGCAGGCTGGTTATGCTGGGCATGGGTGGACCTTAGGAATAACATATTGATTAACCAATTGATTAATTAGCTCTAGCTGTGGTAGTTGGTTGCTATATTCTAAAACTTCAAAAAAATATACCAATTGCCTCCTCAAACAGTCTCCCTGCATGCTTGAAATCTAGAGGCTCACTATTGCCTTGTACTAACGCAATATGATCTGGAAGTGTATGCTATTGAAATGGACATTTCCTGGAGGATGTTCAGTCCTTTTGTTGTGGGTGTGTGTGATTTTTAAAATTAAATCTTTTTTGTAGAATGAGAGTCCAGACAGGTATACTTTGTGGGCATAATTGCCAAGCTTGAGTACATTATATGGTACTGTTGCCTCAGGAAGGATCATCAAGCAGCTGGGGTGGAGCATATGAGCATTGACTGGCTTAGAGTATGGGCTTCAGTGAGGTTGCAGTCAACCTAGGATGGCTGTGTGGAGGTACTGACACCAAACCCCTTTGCAATTTTTTGCTGAGTCTGTATATTCTGATGGGGGTGGGGTTATGGAGGTTCTTTACTTTATATTTTCTACCAGTTATCCATTGTCACAATAATACAACATAACAAACCACATCAAAGACAAGTGGCTTAAGACAATAAGCATTTTAAAAATCATGAGTCTAGGAGTTAGTTGCTGAATTGGGCTGGGCTCAGCTGGGTGGTTCTTTGGTCTCAGATGGGATCACAACTATCTGGCAGTTTGATGCTGTTAACTGGGACTAAGATGGCAACTGGGCCTGTGTTTCTCATTCTCTTATAGGCTAGCCCAGGCATGTTTTTATGGCAAAGGTAGAGAATTAAGAGAGAGAAAGTAAAAGTGCACATGATCTTTGTGCGTGGGCTCTGAACTGGTGCATCACCACTCCCAGGGCATTCTGTCAACTGAAGCATGTCACAGACTCAAAGGATGAGGGAACAGACTCCACCTACTTAGAGAAAGGAACTTCAAAGTCATATGGCAAAGAGTGTGAGAACAGACAGGGATAAAAAATTAGGGCTCTTAATACAATTAATATACGTGCATTTATTCCTTAGCAGAGACATTTTGATCAGAATTTTTTTTTTTTTTTGGTGAGGAAGATTAGCCCTAAGCTAACATCTGTTGCTAATCTTCCTCTTTTTGTGGAGGAAGATTGGCCCTGAGCTAACATCTGTGCCAGTCTTCCTCTATTTTATATGTGGGACGCCTGCCACAGCATGGCTTGATAACCGGTGCGTAGCTCAGTGCCTGGGATCTGAACCTATGAACCCCACACCACCGAAGTGGAGCATGTGAACATAACCATTATGCCACCGGGCCAGCCCCTGATCAGAAAATTTTAATTTTCTCCAGCTTTAATTTATTAGATATCAAGCTACATATAGAAATATAAAATGCCAAAAATATAGAATTAGAAAATGGAATTTATTAAAGAAATATCTATAGAGTTGACTTGTAATTCTGCCCATAGAAAACAAGAACAATGCCTTTTCTTCAGTCAATATAATAAATTCTGTGCCATTTATACTAAAAAATGAATTTTGGATATGTCAAAGCATTACGTGGTATCATTTCTAAGAAGCATTGAGAATGTATGATATATTGTAACCAAGTTCTGGCAGGGATCCCTCTAACCTTATTGTCCTCTGCCCATCTCCAATTCTCCTTTATACCTACATTGTTTTCCTTATAACTAAGTCGTGGTAGTGTAAGTAGAGGACCAACAAACTAGTTAATGAGAAACTAGGCTTGTTTCTCCTTAACTGTCACCAGTGATATTTTTCCAGCGATATAGCTATAATTCCTCAAAAAATTAAGAATAGAACTACCATATGATCCATGTGTTGGAGAGGATGTGGAGAGAAGGGAACTCTCATACACTGCTGGTGGGAGTGCAAACTGGTGCAGCCACTATGGAAAACAGTATGGAGATTCCTCAAAAAATCAAGGATAGAACTACCGTATGATCCAGCTATTCCACTGTTGGGTATTTATCCAAAGAACTTGAAAACACCAATTTGTAGAGGTACATGCACCCCTGTGTTCATTGCAGCGTTATTCACAATAGCCAAGACTTGGAAGCAACCTAAGTGCCCATCAAGGGACGAATGGATAAAGAAGATGTGGTATATATACACAATGGAATACTACTCAGCCATAAGAAACGATAAAATCCAGCCATTTGTGCCAACATGGATGGACATTGAGGGTATAATGCAAAGTGAAATAAGTCAGAGGGAGAAGGTCAAATACCGTATGATTTCCTTCATTAAGTAGTAGATAATAACAACAATAAACAAACACATAGGGACAGAGATTGGATTGGTGGTTACCAGAGGGGAAGGGGGGAGGGAGGAGGGTGAAAGGGATAATTCGGTACATGTGTGTGGTGATGGGTTGTAATTAGTATTTTGGTGGTGAACATGATGTAATCTATGCAGAAATAGAAGTATAATGATATACACCTGAAATTTTTACGGTTATAAACCAATGTTACTGCAATAAACAAAAAATTAAAAAATAATAAATAAATAAATAAATAAATAAAATAAAATAAAAAGAACTACCATATGATCCAGATATTCCACTTCTAGGTATTTATCCAAAGAATATGAAAACACTAATTCAAAAAGATATGTGCACCCGGATGTTCATTGCAGCATTATTAAACCTAAGTGCCCATCAATGGATGAATGGATAAGGAAGATGTGGTATATATATATATATATTTATACACACACACACACACACACACACAAAATGGAATACTACTCAGCCATAAAAAAGATGAAACCTTGCTATTTGAGACAACATGGATGGACCTCAAGGGTATTACGCTAAGTGAAATAAGTCAGATGGAGAAAAACAATTACCTTATAATTTCACTCATATGTGGAAGATGAACAAACAAACAAACACATAGATATGGAGAACAGAACAGATTGGTGGTGAACAGAGGAGAAGGGGGCGGAGTGGTAAAAGGCAAAGGAAGGGCAAAAGAGGTAAAGGGCAGATACGTACGGTGACAGATGGCAACCACACTTTTGATGGTGAACATGATGCAGTCTATACAGAAGTTGAAATTTAATAATGCACACCTGAAATTTATATAATGTTAGAAACTGATGTTGCCTCCATAAAACATAAATAAATAAATAAAATCTTGAACATGATACATGAGTTAACGATATTCTGGATCTCTCATACTAAACCCACTATGCCAGCTGTAGAAAAAGATTTCAGAGATGGAGTCTATTGATTATAAACAAATGAACCATTATCAGGGAACTTATCTCACTTTTAATAGTTTTAGGTAAGGGTAAAATTTTCCTCAGAATAATTTACAAACAAATTTGCATTAAATATCTTGTAAAACAATGAGAGTAGAATGAATTACCTTCACAAATAGGAAACCAAGTATACCTGTTTGCCAAGAGCTGAGCAGTTTTCTGAGACACGTGCTTGCAGTGCTCAAACTGTGGAATGTCTCGGGCAAACTGAGACAAGTCGGTCATCCTAGTCACTAGTGTGCAGTTTGGAAGGATAGTTGATAATCTGGTAATATTTTGTATGGGTCTAACAAATTTGGTTACACTGAGTATTAAAGCCTTCTATATATGTTTTACAGGTATAATAGTTCTATTTTATTCTGTATGCAAAATTCTAAATGATTCTGCTTTACTTTGCTGGTCAAAGCCTAAGTTGAAAGTAAGAAGGAAGATAGAGCTTCTTTCGTTTACGTGAATATTGGCTAAAGGGATAAAAATAATACTTTTGTATAGTATGAGTAGCAGAAATAAGATGTCATTATTTTTAATAATTATAAAAAAGACAACCTAATTCATCTGTTTCTTTTTTCTCTATCAAATAAAGGAGTTGTTTGATGATTTCTAAGATCCTTCCGGCTATGATGATTTAGAACTCTATGCTTATAATAAAATGTGTTCTCCATTAGGAGAGAAGGTACTCCAGAGTGCAGACTGACTTTTAAAGAGTTAAATAGTACTGCAAAATGCTGCCATTTTAACAGAACATTTTAAACCAACGAAGTATACTAACTACTGTTATTGTTTATTTTCTTTCTAGTCTAGGGAAATTTTTTTTCTTTTTAATCTGCCAGGAGGGACCTTCAGGATTTGAGCCTTAACATTGTTCCTAAGACTGGAATTTATTTTTTAATTAGAGTTAAAATAAAAATAAATGTTCACTTTCTAGAGCTATGCAAGTTTGGGGGTAAAAAAAGAAACTTCTTCATCTGAAAAGATTTAATGGTAATCTGTGCTGTAAAAGAGCATTTTGAAAAATATAAAACAAAGAGCTTTCAAAGTGGTCAAAGACTAATGTAAAGTGATATATTTCAGACCGGAGAGATGGTGTAACTTACTCCTGTCACTGCTGCCTGTTTATTGTGTTTGTCTGGTTGGCCTGGCAACGAGCTCATGCCATTTCACTCATTTATAACGTTCCTGTAAATGTTAGGTAGGCCTGGATTTATTATACACTGTCAACACCTAAAATGGAACCCACTGCTTAACGTAGTTTATTTGGCTGGATGCCTCCGCCTCCTTAAAAAAAAAATAGTGTGCGTGTGTGTGTGTGTGTGTGTGTGTGTGTGTGTGGTGTGTTAAAGAAAAAAAAATCCTGTATTGCCTCCAAAAGAGATGGAGTCCAGGCATAATTGAAGTTGGGTGGCATGGGCTATGTCAAAGGAGCGTTTGAGCTCAGGAGTCGTTGTGTTGTTGGGTGGAGACATCTGATTCATAATATTTGTGACTTGGGTTTAGAGGGACAGAGGACCCAGAGTCATGTTTATTGCTGAATTTATCATCCCCAGTGAAACCAGATGACCAATGACTGTAGTCCAGAAAGGCCTGTGAGCCATCAGAGGATGAATCATAAGCCTATTAGAAGTTGGACAGATTTCTTTCCTTCTCAGTAACATGCTAGTTTCATCCGTCTGCTGTATGACAAGGCAGGTTTGATGGAGGCCCAAAAGATACGATCCTGGAGAGGCTGCATTTTTGGATAGCCTTAATCGAGCTTATACATACTATGGAGATGGCTGGAGCATTCAGGTGAAACAGATTCAGAGAGCCAAAGTGGTTTAGAAATATTAAAGTGAAATGTGATACTCTGGCCAATTCAGTGCCAGCAGACTCAGACCAACAGTAATGAAAATCACAGACGGGTACCTCTGCTGCTTTGCTCTTGGTCAGCCACGCATTGCATAAGTGTCCTCGTCATTCGATTCCTTTCAGGAAGGGGGTTGGCTATTAGTTAGAGTGGACTTTTGTTGATAGCTCTGTTCAATATCAGTGAACGAGTCATTAAATCCTATCATCTTTTGACTAGTTGGGATCAATAAGCTCATCCTGTCCATGCCTCTATCAGTGTGCATTTTAAACAGGATGATTAGGTGTCTAGGTTGAATGCAAAGGTTGATAGAAGCTGTGACAGCCTCTTGTAGGCTTTGCTTGAAGTCACATTCTTCCAACCTCTTTCCTGGTTGTGCATCTAATAATTATTTTAAAAATTTTAAAAGTAGAAAAGATTCTTATGAGAAAAATACTGTGAGCACTCAGGCAATTTGAGAGCCAAAGCTGTTTTGGTAATTGTGTCATTTTATTACTTGGATGGTTATTATAACTATAGTTCAATGTTTGGGCTTACAAATCATCTCTTAGAGGAACATTTTAAAACAGATCAAATCCATTGATTAAATTGTATTTTACTCCCATTCCCAAATCTATCTTGAGTATTTTATGAGTTAAGTAGGGAAGGCAAATTTTTCCTAGAAAAAGACATTTTTCTCTACTCGCCAGACTCCAAACCTAATAATGAACATGTGGCATAAACTTTCTGAGAGAAAATTGGAAAAATATTTTTTAAAGGTCTAAATGGTATGTGTGCCCTTTGACCCAAGACAAGTAGACTTTAGGGAATCATCTTAAAAGAAAAAAATATATATATGTAATGTGTATGTGTCATATAAGTGTGTGTCATATATGTACATATACATAGGAAATATATGTATATTATGTTTCAAAGTCCTCGGAGAGGTTTTCATTTAGGTGATACACAAAATTTGGATGTCTGTGTATATGTGTGTGCATACAAATATATGTGTGCTTCTTTTTTTTGTGTTGAGTGGGTATACTAAATTTAAATAAGACAAAAGATTGTAACTTGGATATTTCTATAGACGAAAATAGAATCATATAGGCAGCTACCCCAAATCACTTGCATCATGTAGCCACTGTGGCAGAAGAACTGATTGCAGAGTTCATTTCATGCCTGAAAGTGGGCTTGGCCAGTGCTGTTGCCACTGCACCAACTGGTTTGTGGATCCTCAGACTGATATGACTCGTTTTTAATGCTGTATAATCATTTCATCTGCCTTCTGAATATGGGCTTCCTGGACACTTCTGTGACAATCACTTCTGTGGAATCATTTCTGGTGATGGAGTTCTTGGGGCTAATCTATAGGACACTGTGGCATTTGGAAAGTGAAGACGTTTATTAGTTAATCAAATAGCACTTTTGACAGCAAAATTTTACAGCAAAAGCTAATTTGGGGGGTTGTTTGTTTATTTTGTGTGTGTTATAGTTTGTTTTTATTTTTTTCTGTGAAATGACCCATTGTTTGAATTTATCCTTGCTGGCTCCAGCAGGAAGGTGAGATCCTCAGCAGTGATGATGTATGATCCTACTAGTGAGCTGAAAGGGAACTGCACAGGAACAGCAGTCTAGAACAAGCAGGAAAGGAAGGACACCATTTATGGATGAGTCCATTTTTTCTTCACGAATCTGACATTTTAACTTTATTATTCAATGAAATACACGTATATGTCTACTTCTGGGTTTTCTGTTAGTCCACTTTTTCTGTTCTTTGGCTTATACCACGTATGTTTGTTTCGTTCATCACCTCTTCACTATTTTCATTTTCTTGTCTACACTCAAACTACTACTATTTAGATGAACTCCAGAACCATTTCACCAATTAAAAAAATATCACATTGTGGGGGCCAGCCCCATGGCGTAGTGGTTAAGTTCAGCGCACTCTGCTTCAGCAGCCTGGGTTCACAGGTTCAGATCCCAGGTGTGGACTTACACCGCTCATCAGCCATGCTATGGCGGCAACCCGTATACAAAATAGAGGACTGGCCCAGATGTTAGCTTGGGGCTGATCTTCTTCAAGCAAAAAAGGAGGAAGATTGGCAACAGATGTTAGCTCAGGGTGAATCTTCCTCAGCAAAAAAAAAAAAAAAAAACCACATTGGATTTTAATTGTAGCTAACAAATATTTATAAATTAATTTTGGAAACTGTATTATTGAGTGTTCTCAATTAAGGGTATGGTCTTGTTTGAATCTTTGCTTAACTTCCTAAAAATTTTTGTAGTTTTTAGTATATGGATATCATATTTTCAAACTGGTTATTTCTGACATACCGAAAAATTATTGGTATCTGTATGTATTTTGGGGGGAAAATAACTGCCTACGCAATTCCTTTTTGACTTCTAATGATTATTCACTTCATTCTCATGTGTTTTCTGCATATAGACTGTTTCATCTGCAAATAATGACAGGCAGTGTCCCTTTTTTGGTTGTCAGTTTCATTGCATTGACTAGAACTTCTAGAATAATTGATGTAATGATGGCTATCCCTGTCTCCTTTCTGACTATAATGGGAATTCTTCCATTTGTGCTTAAGTATTTTGTCAGCCATTGATTTTTATCATACTTATTTTATTGTTATATAAGATAAATGGGTTTTTTAAATTACTAATTATCTTAGACATATATGGAGAGATTTCTCTTTTGACATATTCATGTGATATGTTATATACATAGAATTCCTAATATTAATCTCTATTAAATTTGGGATATACCCTGCTTAGTCATGGTCATTGGTAAATTACATGAAAACATGAGTCTCTTGCTGTTGTTTTCATTAACATTATCTCATGCCCTAGAACATTAGCTCGTAGTAGGTGCTCAATCGACATATGTTGAATGAATGAATATAATTAAATTTCCAAGAAATGTCAGCTTTTAAGTGGATAAAATAGCATTTCATAAAAAGATTTGTGATTATTATAAAGCATTTCCACATAGGTTATATTTCAATCATAAATTTTCATCATAAAATTCAAATGCTTTGTTCTGCTCGAGCCATTTTGGCTTCCTGGTTGTTTCTCTTAAATGTTTGGCCCACTGTCGCCTGTGGTCTGTGCACCACTGTTCCCTCTGCCTGGAGCACTACTTCTACACATCCACATGGCTAACTCCCCTCCTTCATAGCTGTATGCGTGTTATCTGACCAGCTTATTTAAAAGTGCAACTCCCCTACCCCAGTCCTCCAGTCCTTTTCCCCAGCCTCTATTTTTCCCATGGTCTGAATCACTTTCTAGCCCCTTACATAATTTGCTTACTAGCTTATTGTCTGCTCTCTATCTGATTTTATTTCATTGATATATTCCTCACATCTAGAATAGTACCTCGTATAACATGGGGACTTAATAAATACTTATTTAACAAATAAGTTTTGAAAAAATATACTATAAGCCTTGACTGGTATACTATAGTATAATGAAAAAGATATTCCAACAGAACACTGGTTTCAATCTTGGTTTCCATCATTTACGAACACTGTGACTTTGGGCAAATTACTTAAATACTCTAAACCTCCTTGTTCTAATGTACACAAAGCAAATAACAATTATCACTGCATAGAATTCCTGTAAGCATCAAATAAGGTCAGTGGATGCCAGTCATCCCGTAGAATGTCTTGTCCCTGGTAGACACAAAATAAATACTAATTCTTTTTTATTCAAAATTTAATAAAATTATTTTTAATTCTTTAACAATTGCTTACTTGGAGGAAAATCATAGCATGTAAATTGAATAAAAATGTTATGAATGCAAATGTAAAGTAATCACGTAATGCATTATTATACACAATCATGAGGCAAGATCCCTATATATTCTGGAAGACCCAGGGAACAAGTCTAATCCATCACACATCATTCCTTCAAGCGTTTGAAGCTGACTGGCTTGTTTCCTCAATCCTAAACAATCCTGTTACTTTGGAAATGTTCTCCATATGATTCGCCCTTCTGATTATTCACCATTCTGGCCATACTCTTTTAAGTTGTTTTATATCCTTCTAAAAACCATGGACCACAAGCTTTATTTAAATAATCTTGAGAATGCAAAAATCTAAAATCAAACAAGTTACAATTCCCTCTCATTTCAAGATGGAAACGGAATTTCGTATAAGTTCTTTTAAGTACAACGTTACAAATTCTTTGTCCAAACCATGTCAGCTAGAAAAGCCTGATTTCTATCTGCTCTGAAGTTTCACAGGATGGCATTGAAAATGCCACTTTATCCACTTTCAGAAAGAATCTTGTCACATCCTATCTGCTGGTCCATTCCATTTTGGTTCTCGGTAGCTTCTTCCATAAACATGATAAAGAAATGTCTGCAACTCTGCATTAATGACCACCTACCTAATGAGATCAAATCTTAATTCTCGGTGACGAACAGAGTAAATATATAGGTAGTTTGTTAGGCTCTATTTTGAAATGACTAAGTAGCCTGTGAAAACAAAGTTTAACGGGCTCATAAAAGTATGCTGTCTACATGACTAACGTGGACTTTGTTTTTATGTAGCCTATTACAGACTATAAACAGGAACAGTGGAGTCTATCTTTTATTCCATAGAGTTGTAAAATGTCCTGGCTGTGACAACATATATACTAAACACACTTTGTAAAGATGTTGCATTTATTTTATATTTAAATCAAAGCAATAAACTTAAAAAAATGTAAAAGGCAGATAAACACATTATACTTGAAATGCACTTAAAATTAGATAAAATATAGAGGAGTTGTATTTTAACATATACATTGTTATTACAGAGGAGAACTTTCTGCAGCAAAATTTGCATGTTTAAAGTTGCTCTTTAATCAGTCTTATACAGAATTTCTGACAGCACAGTGGCAGGACCATGTCAGTAGAGTCATGACTGCCCTTTTTAATTTTCTCACAATTTGCTCACTGGTTTTGGGTAATTGGAACAATTTACTTGCAGAAACCTGTGAGGAATCAGATGTTAATTGACTTTGTCTTGCTTAATCAGCCCCGCAACAAGCAGGCTTCATTTTCCTGACTGTTTCTTAAGCTGTGTGCTGGCGTCCTGTGATACAGTGGAAAGAAAACATACTGACAGTTGCCTTGGTATCCACTGGCCAAATCTGATTATGACTCCAACTCTAAATGGAGAGATTCCAGGAATTAACAGAGGGACCTAGAGAAAATAGTCAGAAATGTGAAATGCCACCCAAAAGCGTTTCTATGATTTACATACAACACAGTAAAAAGGCAATACACTTTTAAAATCAGGGTTCAAAACTCATTCTGATTCCATTGCTGTGATCTGGAACAATTTAGCTATAATACACAGCTCAATTTATTTGTGTGACCCATTTGTTTGGCTGTTTTGAATCATTCCTGGTATCACAATTCAACATCCTTGTCATCTTCTCACTTGACAATAACCTCTCAAATTCTGCTTTACCTTTCTGCCCTGCCCCTCTCAAAGCCCCATAATAAATATAGTTAAAGAACATCTAGATTATCCAGAATCCAGTAGATCACTTTTTTAAAAATCCAACCTTTTGGTTAATTCTCTATTTTTCCATGCCCTTGATCGTATGGACCCAAGAGTAAACCGTGAGCAACTGGGAGGGGTGAAGGATTGGGCAAAATTTAGAGTAATTAAAAGAATATTATTTTTTCCTATCAGTAATCATGTTCCGTGTGTCAGCCATTGTCCCTCAAATGCTTTATCTCATTTAATTTTTACGTCTTTCTCATGTGAGACTTAACTATTTAATCTTTCCCATATAAATGTCAGCTCAGCCACTTAATGGATGCAAGTCTCAGGCAGCTGCCTTAGTCTATATCTCAGGTCCCTTGAATCTGTACTGTGCAAAGAAATAAGCTTATAGATTTCGAAATGTTAAACAACACTTGCCTTCCTGAATTAAATTTAGTTTGATCACGGTGAAATCTTTTTATACAATGTAGCATTCAGGTATTCAGTTTGATGGTATTTTCCTTGGGATTTTTGCATCCAAGTTCATGAATAAATGAGCTTTTTTTAACTCCTGCTTTTCTTTCATGGCTTTAGTACCAAACGTATACTGGCTCCAAAGAAGGAGTTGAGACATAAGTTCTCCATTCTTTGGAAGATTTGAGTAAGATTGAAATCACATCTTGTACTTGAAATTTTGGAAAACTCTCTTGTAAAACCCTGTTGCCCTGATATTTTCTTTGTTAGAGTATTTTAAATGTATGCACGATTTTTTTTTAAGTCTAATTTTAGGGATTTTCAGGATATTCTCTTTGTGTACTAAAATCTACAAAATTATCTGTTTTATCTAATTCTCTGATTGATAAAAAGTTGTTCATTGTGTCCTTTCTTTTAAATCTCTATTGCATCTGTATTTATGCGTCATTTCCATTCCTAGTTATAATATTTGATCTCGAGAGAAGTTTATATATCAGTCTTCTCACAAAGCCTATTTTTGGCTTTGTTGATTCCTTTATTGAATCTTTGTTTTTTTATTATGCTAATTTATGCTCTTAACTTTACTATCTCTTTCCGCCTGTGTTTTGAAAATTATTCTGTTATTCTTTTTCTAACTTGTAACGATGGATGCTTAGCACATTTTCAGCCTTTCATTTTTCTAAAACTGTAAGTCTTCCATGAGACTTGATTTTTCATACAGCTCACAATTATTGATATGTAGTGTTTTCATTTTTACTCCATAATTATATTTCAAATTTCCATTATGTTTTCTTAGCTGTGCATTTTTTATTACCAAGTGTATATAGATTTATATTGTTTTTCTTGACTGTTAGCATAATTGTGTTATTTACCAAAAACATGTTGTATATGTTACCTATTTTATGAAATTTGTTGAGCCTTGAATTACAGCATAGAAGCGTATATCCAATTTTCCTAAAGTTTTAATGTATGCTCAAGAAGAAATTGTGTTCTCTAACTGTTAGATGCATAATTGCATGTATGTCCGTTAAGTCAAGTTTGTTAGCTGTATTGGTAAATATTCCATAGACTTAATTGTTTGTAACTTATCCTTGAGATAGGTGTGTTGAAACAACCTCCCACCACAATTATGAATTTGTTAATTTCTTCTTGCAGGTCTATCCATTTTTTATTTATATATTCTGGAGCTAAACTAGTAGGTGATTACAAGTTTAAATTTTTTTATCTTATTGATGAATTGAACTATTAATTATTTATTTATAGAAATTATCTATTCCCGATAATGCTTTTGTCTTAATGTATCTTTTGTATGATGATATTCATATTTTGAGATGTCAGCAACCTTTTGGTTAATATACTCTGAGTATATATTTTACAGTCTCTTTATTTAAAAAAATTAATAATCTATGTCTTTATGCTATAGAAAAGTGTCTTATGAGCAGCATAGGCATCAGGGTTCGTATATTCTGAATACATATTTATAAGCTGGGATTTTTTAAGTACAATTTGCTCATCTCTGTCGTTTAAATGGCAAGGCAGTCCATTTATCCTGTCAATGTTATTGAGCTCATTTATAGCGTGTATAATTTCTATTTATCCCTCTTCTTTTCTTCTTTTACTCCCCTTTCTTGTACTATTTAGGATTGGTTGAGATTTTTTTGAGTTGTTCTAGTTTATTTTTCTTCTCATTTTTCCACATTTAAGAAAATTTCACTGAGTTTTGAATTAATCTATTTCTACCCTTTTAGCGATTACTCTGGAAATTATATCATGAATATTTAATTAAGCCCAAACTTTACTGTTTTTAAAATTAAAACTAGATTTAGAATTAATCTTGATATTACTACTCTTTTAGAGATCACTCCTGAAATTTTATCATGCATATTTGGTTACTCAAGTACAAAGCTTAACAATATCTTAAATGCTATTTTCAACCCCTTTCTTCCCCAAAAAATCTATAAGGAGTTCATAAGGACCTGATATCCTCCAATTTACATGCTATTAATTTGCTATATTTTATTACTGTCCTTTAAAAATCACTTATTATTTTAAGTAGTAGTATTAATATTATTGCTTTAAACCAGATAATGTTTGTCTGGATTTAATGCATGTTCACCATTTTTTTATTACTCTTTATTTTTCCATTTTGAATTTCATCCTAGACATATTTCTCTTCTCCTTGAAGTATATTTTTAATTCAGGTTATTAGTAGAAAATTTGCTTTTTTTATCTGAAGATATTATTATTTTATCCTTGTTTTTTAAAGATGGATTAGCTTAATACACTATTCTAAGTTAATAGTTTTCTCCAGCACTTTATTCAGAAGATTCCACTGATTGCTCTTTTCTAATGTTACTTTGAAGAAATAATTCTTATTTCTTCATCAATGGGATGTCTTTTCTCTCTATCTGTTGTACCACAAATTTGTAAGTTAAACTTTGATTAATTTAAGGATGCTTACCTACGATTAAGAATGTTTTTTACTTTCCTTCTCTATTTAGTAGTAAGAAATATGCCATTGTAGAACACACACAAAAATCCCCAAAACTTAAACCATGTGAAAAAAAACTATTACATGCCTTATTTAATTTTATATAACTAGATATTTAGTATAGTATATATGTGTTATATATATATATATATATACATGCATACATATATATATCTTAAATATTTTTAATGTGTCATATTTATTTAAACAAGTAAATAGGGGAAACCATAAATAGCTCTTAAATATCTGGTGCTGTGTGGATGTACTTATTTGGGGATTTCTGTAGTTTAATATTATGCCCAGAAGAATTTTTAAAAAATCATCACCCTCATGTAATGCTGTATGAACAGGCCATTAAAACACTTTTGATCCACAGCCAAGTTTTGCACTACAGGGTTGGGATATTCTGAATAAGTATTTGTGAGTTGGGTTCTTAACTAAATCAAACTTAACCACGTTGTATGGTTGTCCATGACATTCTTCTGCTGTTTACGCAGCATAGTAACGAGTTGTGGAATCTACAAGTATGAAGGCCATGGAGACTTTGGAGAGAGTTCAGAGAAACAGAATGATGATTAAAGGCTTAGAAAATCAGACCTCTTAGAAAAGATAAAAGGAATTGGGTTTCTGTAGCTTGAAGAATAAGTAAGTGAAGAGTTATTTAATAATAGTTTTCAACTTGATGTGGAACTCTTAATAGGTGACAGTGACCAAGGGTCTGCTGTCTCATGAAGCACAGATAACATAGCTTTTGAGTTCAGTAAGGGGATATAAGTTAACCATAATTCATTGTCTAATGATGACAATTGTTTAATGTTTTGATTAAATTCAGAGCTGGATCAGAGACCATCTTTCTGTGGTCATTCTGCTGTATATGAGCCGCTACCTTCAATATCTGAGTGGAATGAACTAGGTTTTCACAGTACTTTGCATATCACTATTATAGCAATATCTCTAATTCTCCAAATACCCCAGTGAGCACCATGTAGGGCATCTCATAATTTACCTCCTACCACAGCCTGGCAATTAGAAGGTGCTTACAAGACTTTTGTTAAATTGAGTTGAATGAATTGGGAATTACTCTATGTTACAATTACTGTGTCCTGCATATTGTGAGAGACTGAGATTACTTTTGGAGCTGTAGCGTTACAAAGTCTTTATGAAAGAAGTGGTACTGAATTTGATCTTGAAGGATACAAATGATTTTTTAAAAAATTAACCATCAAAAGTTAATGGGGAGAAATAAGTCTGATCAGAGAGAGTAGACAGAGAAGTGCACAAGTCTTCATGATGGTATTCATGTGCACTGGGGAGTAGTGCAGTATAAGATCAGAGAGAATGGAACATGGTTATGAAAAAATATGTCCAGCTAAGAAGTTGGGATATTATGATGCTCACACATGTTTCCAAGAGTATGTTATTTAAAATATTCAACCTGAGAGATGTTAATGATCTTTCATGAAAAAAAAAAAGTTTCCATGTACAACTAAATTTGAGAAATAGGAATGTTAAATGAAATAAACCAGGTTTTTCCATTGGGCGGTTGCTTCAAGTCACTGAGATGCTAAGGAGCATGGTGAAAGTTCTAAAGAGGTTACTGTAGGCAGTCTTTCCCAAATGTATTTAATAATGTGATCCTTTTGTTGCTGAACGGATCAACTGTTCAACACAGGTGAGTACAAAGCAGATACACTGAAGATGAATAATGTGATCAAAGTGATGTTTGAAGAAGATTAATCTAGTGGTGTTACACAGGGCCAGTTGGATGGGAAAAGGGTCTAATTACAAGAACGCTGCAACTGAACAGGCATGAAATAATAGGAGTTTGAATTAAGGTCTTGCAATGGGACAAGCAAGATAGGCTTGGATGGGAAAGAGACATAAAAGAATTGAATAAATTTGGTAAGTGACTGGGTTAAGGGGTAGGAAGCCAAGAGAATGAAAACTAACTCCAAAATTTTAAGCCTGGGTGGCTGGAAGAATGGTGGCGCCATTGACAGAAAGAGGGAAGCCAGCCAGCAAATACATTTAGTTCTGTGTGTGAGGTGATAGCAGGGAATTAACTCTAACATTTCACAGGCTCATATGGCCATAAAAGATCTCACAGGACTTCAAGTTCATGTTCCTGTAGGCTAGTAAGCCTACATTTATCTCTCTCAAACCATCATGGATCTTTTCACAATATTCTGTGAGGAAAGGCATTATAAAAATCTTGCCCTGGGTAAGATTTTGCCGTGTCCTCCAAACTACTATCATTTTCTCCAAGTAGTCAAGGTCTTCCAATAAATATTGGATTTAGTATATTGGGTAATAATATATTTATTATTAATATATATTATATATATAATATATTATATATAATATATTATATATTATATATATAAATAATATACTTATTATAATAATATACTTATTATTATATTATATTATAATTATATAATTATAATAATATACTTATTAGTATATTGGGTAATATACTAATATATTTACTAATATACCAATATACTAATATACCAATATATTTAGTATATTGGGTAATATACTAAATACATGAATAAATGGAAATATGTTTGAAAAGAACACTGTTAATGTGAGTGTTCTTGGTTTTGGAAATTCACACCATTTCTTTACAGTGTTACAAAAATATCATCCCATTTCTTTGTTAATAGTTATCTAGAATCTAAAGGTTTCTGGACCTAGGATAGTAACAGATACATTCTTCATAAGGTGTAGTAATCACAGACGTTTAATATATGTCCTAATGCGATCTTCCAGGCTCACAGGAAACAAGAATGCCTGCAAAAATGATGATACAGTCATTTCATTTTAAAAAGTAGTGTACTTGTTATTGGTTATTAGCCACATAAAAGAATAATGATATTAACCACAAATAAACTAGTTCACTAAATATTTTATGTGTACCTATAAGATTTACTATGTTAATGGATGATCTTGAATAATAATGTGTTTCCCTAAATGATTGGAAAGTTTATGAAACTCAGTTGATATCAATCCCTTCCTCTGCATCATCAAAGATAACATATGAAAGGAAACACAAAAGATAGGACATAATTTCCTATATGACTACTCAGTCATATTTAAGACTTTCAAATAAATCATCATTATAAAATGCACATATAATTGGGAGCAATCTGAAGAAATTACCATGCTCTTTTATTAAAGGGGGAGAAAGTTAATAGTTTCTGTGATTTTAGGGATAGGATGTTTACAAGCATATTGCATTAACAACAACAAAAAACCTAATAACTCTTGTTCTTCTAAGCATTCTTTTCTACCCTGTTGACTCCTCTCCTCCACCCACATATTTAGGCCTCCACTCTTCATCACAGGAACCTCAGACCTATACTTTAGGGACACATCTTGCACTTTGAATCTTTCCGAACTCTCTCTTCCTCCCCTGCTCCTCCTGCCCTCTATTGCAGCAATGATGATGAGCTAAATGTAGCTCAATTTTATCTAGAACCAGAACCAATGAAAGATAGCAGTCTAGTCAGATGCAGTTGGAGGAATGGCATCTCTCCGATATGTCTGTGTGAACACATAGCCTTAGGAGCCCAAGCAAGCATTGCACTTCAACTCTCCACCTTTTCTCCGTAATGAGTGGCCCACCTGTTTAACTAGATTTTTTTTTTTTTTTGCTGAGGAAGATTAGCCCTGAGCTAATGTCTGTTGCCAGTCTTCCTCATTTTTTTTTTTTGTTGTTTGTTTGTTTTTGCTTAAGGAAGAATAGCGCTGAGCTAACACCTGTGCCAATCTTCCTCTACTTTATATGTGGGTCGCTGCCTCAGTGTGGCTGATGAGTGGTGTATGTCCGTGCCCAGGATCCGAATCCGCGAACCCAGGCCGCCAAAGCGGAACGCACCAAACTTAACCACTGTGCTACGGGGCCGTCCCCCTGTTTAACTAGACTTTTAACCTGGTGTCTGGTTTTTACTACATTCCCCCTTTGGCTTGAAGCCCAAGTATGAAACCCCACCTACTCATCTGAGGTTCTAAACTCTTGCCTGATGCCCACCAACGTCTTTTCTCTCAAAGTAAATCTGTGTCCTCTGTCTCTTTTATACACTCATATGGATTGTCTTGGTTTAAAATTTTTATATACCTGACTCAAGAAAATCAGTCTTTTCTAGAAGTTGCTGTGGTGAAGCCTACCATATCCACTCAGATGGACCATGTTCTTTAATGAATTAAAGATTAACCTACGTTATTGAGGACCCACCATGAGCCCGCCAAATACTAAAGTTAGCCAAGTTCAGAATCAAGTTAATTGGGTCTGATAGTGTTTATCTTAGCTCTCCCTCCACCAGAAGAAAAGGGAACACTTGAAGGCTGAATTACATTGTGATCCTCAAAAGTTGTACTTCTGTTTCAAGAAATGATATATGTTGGTGGCAAAGAAGATATTGGAGGAAAAAAAATCCTCAAACTCTGGTTCTCCTCAGTGTTCAGATTTAAGACTTTAGTCCCAAGATTTTGATTTTCCAATCTGACATTCCTTTATAGTCCGAATATCGTACAAAGCCGTTCTGGAGGATGGCAGAGAAGTGAGCAAAGCCAGAATAAGAACACTTCAAAAGGTCTGCGGAGGTAAATGATAGAGAAAACTGAAAGCTGCAGAGTGCATGTGATTACCAAGAGAGTGTTTGGCATTTTGCCATTCTGGAGGCAGAGTGAGAAATGGACCCAGGCAAGTCTGCCCTGTAAAGTCTAGGTGGGCCACCATAGCTCTGGGTCCAGATGACAGAGCAGCTCCTTTGAAAGTTGACTAGAAGAAAACCATGCCCTCATTTCACTGTGGAAAGATTTTTAGTTTAACATTTCTCTACAGTGTAAAAGTCACCGTGCTCATGGACACACACACACACGTACACACACATATACACACACACACGCACATTCTGTGAACCACAGCATAATGTTGCACCTAAATCCCCTCTGATTAAACCAATCCAGTAACAGAGAAAATGCTACTAAATTAAACTCAACTGAAGAGCAAAACCCATTAAGAACACTGGTGCATTTTTTTTCATCAACTTGTTCCATATCACCACCCTCTCTCCTCATTTTTCTCTCTATGCCTGTAGTTTAAATGAGAGGCTTTCTTTCCTTATATAAAAAAAGGAAAAAAATGTTTAGGAAAAAGTCAGTTTGTTGGCAGGAACCATCAAGACTTCTACAATCTCAAGGCTAGTCTTTGCATAACCTCATTCCCGTGCCCAGAAACATGTGAAAAAACAGAAAATTCTGATCGAGTCCAGTCCAGGGTGAATAAATGAAGCCCCACTCCCAGAGGGTTAGCAGAGAGAGTGGCCAGAAGGGAAGAGGCAAGACTGGCTCCTGAGAGAGTGCTAAGCGAGGATGGGACGATGTTTTAAGACTTGGGAAAGTGTGAAGAAAGACTCTGTTTCTCCAATGTCATCGTCTTCTTTTATTTCTCTTTTCCATTGCTTTGGGTCTGGGGGACTAATGTAACAATTTAATGATACAGATGTTGTAGTCTTGAAAGTTATTGCTCAGAAAATATTATCTTTCTATAAAGTTTATCCAGGGAAAAAGACAAAGATCACCTCACAGACAAAGCTGAACGTGAAATTGGTGATTAAGTTTTTAATCGAAGGTTCGGATTGATTCGTTTTGTGTAAGCACATTTGTATTTTCAAGTGGCAATGATGGTCTTCAGTTTTAACTTTGATGGGTAAATTGTAAACAGTAACGTCTTACTGGAAAATAGTATAGAAAACTAACTTTTTTTTTTCAAATTAAATCCTGTTTCTCCATTAGCTCACATTATTATTTATGAGATGGTTTATCTTGAATGTGTTTTATCGTTATTTGCCTCTACTTATCATTGGCCACTAACAATCTCACAGTAGATCCTATCTCTTTCTATTCACTGTATCCCAAGTCAATCTGGGAGCCAACCCTTACACACACTAAACAAAACAAAACAAAGCAACACTAGAAATTCAGCAAAATTTTTGGCAAAAAAAGACATTTGGGGATGAAAAAAAATGCTTTGGTTAACATGCTTCCAGTTTAGACTTTTAAATACTCTTAATCAAATATTTGAGTGTTCCATCTAAAATATCTGCCTGACAGTTTTGTAATGAAATCTGATGAGTATATCATTGAATCTGATTCTCCATCCTCTAATCCCAGAATTGCAGTAAAGTGAAGGAGAGGGCTTCTAAATCGCATGAAGGAATTTTATTGTAATATTTAAAATTTTTCTTTATCTATTTTTCCAATTTGGACTTCTTTGTTATAGTTTGTGTTAGATCATGATTTTTGTATTACTATTACTATTATTATTAATGTCTGAGGAACTGCTTGGTAGATCTGTAACTGAGACTTGCTTTTAGTAGATATGTGCCCTGGTGGTCTTGTTTTGGTATTCAGAAATATTACAGCCAGACTTTTAATGGACATTCTAAGAGAAAATAGAACTCAACTGCTAAAATTTAATTTTCTGTGTAAAATAAAAGAAATGGCAAGAGACTAAAACATTGGCTGGGGCTTGGGGTTCATTTGGGGAGCTCCCGTAGGATGTATGTCACCACGTGTGGCTTTCATTTTCTTGGTGCAAATTGATTTAATGTGCAAAATTATTAGATTAATCAGGTCCCTTTGGAAGAAATGATCTTGCCAAAGAGATTTCATTTGGCTCTGCACCTCTACTCCACTCTGAGCTTTGTAGTAGGTTTTGATCATTAAGAAGAGAATGGGAAAAGAGGTAGGGCTAGAGCCAGCAACAGGCCCTTGTTTTTAGCAAGGAAACATATCTTTATCTACATTTGCGTGCAGAAAGATGAAAACTTCTTTAGAAAGCCATGCCTCACGAGCTCAAGAAGGGATTCATGGCTTCCTCTTGTTTTCTAGATTGGATTTTATTTTTGTGTATTCTATAATAATACAGTTGAAAATCCTGCCCACTTTTGCCCTCAGTAACTTTAACAATTAATTCCTCTTAAAATTTAGGGCTAGGAAAATATCTGTGTATCCAGATAAATGTTTATTTGTGTTTTTATAGTAGAAAGATAAATCTATATAACCTATTATTCCCTGTTTACCTTGAGAGAGAGTAGCCCAAGGGCACACTCCATTTTTGTTCCTTGCAACCGTCCTACAGTGTGGTGCCTAGAAGTGTAGCCTCTGGAGCCAGACTGCCTGGGTTCAAATCCCAGCTCTTCCACTAACTAGCTGTGTCACCTTAAGCAAGTTATTCAACCTCTCTGTGCTTCAAATTCCTTGTTTGTAAGAAGAAAGTAATATGCTTACCTACTTTATTGGACATTATGAGATTATTAAATAAATTAATATATGCACAATGCTTAAAAGAACACCCAAACATGGTGTAAACATGTTGTTATTATAGAATTTTATTTCATTAATTTCTTTCCCTTTTGTGAATGCCCTGTTTACATATGTTTTAATTATTGTAGGATGCCTTAAACTTATTTTCAATGTAGATTGTCTGAATTATTTTGAAAAATAACAAGTATTAGTCTATCCTAACAGTAAAATAATGTATATTTAGTAGATAAAATTTGGAATTATAAAAAATTATAAAGAAGAAATTAAATAAAAATCACCTATAATTCTACTGAATAAAAAGAGCTTTTTAATTTTTTGTGTATTTAGTTCAAACTTTTTCTCAAATATTTTATTGTAGGATTTAAGTCATATTATATACCTTGATTTTTTTTGCTTACAATGTATCAAACCTTTCTAAAATCAGTAAGTAGCCTTAAAAACATAATTTTTAAGGCCTGCATAAAATTCCATTATATGACTACACTATTAATATATCCAACAAGCAGATATTCAGTATAAGTGAATTAAAAAAAAAAATTGAAGTTGTGACTTCTAGCGGGAAAATGATGTGGAATTATCTACTCATGAGCTGAGTCAAATGAACACTTTTTAATATGGGGCTCCCTTTCTTATAATGCACTAAGTGGTTCTGAAAATAAAAAGAAGTGTTCTCAACTTCTCCTGACTCTCCAACTCATTAGGCTCTCAGGCTTCTGGTCACATAAACTTTCCTCCACTCCTGGTTGAATTTTATATTGGGCCAACCTTGCTCAAAATAAAAGATCCTTAAATCTCAAAATTCAGCACAATATGAATAGCTTAAGGCTCAGAGCTTTCTATCACTTACGGTTTCCAGAAAGAAGGTATTTCTCATCACTGCAGCTGACCATTCTTTTATTCTGCAAAACATAGGCTAAGGATTTTGAGTTTTCTCTTAGTTGTCCAGTTTGCTCATTGGTCTTTTTAAAGAGCTGGCAAAAGACCTATTGGCAGGAGGGACAAGAAAATACCTTTTCTAGACGTTTATGGCTTTTTATCCTCATCCTTACTAGGTAGATACAGATTGATGAATACATTTTCTAGACTCCAAATGTCAAAATGCATTTTTAGTGTTGTGCTATACCTGGAAAATATTAATAAAAAAACATAGTTCTGGCATGCTTACTAAAGTAACAGTTATATGACAAGTAACAGATATACGACAAATCACAGAGCCCACATATGATTAGGGCTCTGATAGAGCTGGGTGCAATAGGCAAAGATATCTGTAGAAGATGCCTTAACTGTCCTAAAGATATCAAAGACTAGATCACAGACGTTGGTAAAGCCTAGGGTGTTCTTTGAGGGTGTTGTATTAGGTAGGGCATTCAGTGTGGTAACCGATGCTCCAAACCTTAGTGGTTCAACATACTAAAAACTTCTTTGTCATCCCTGCCAAGTCTAGCATGGATGTTCTTGATCAGGTGGCCCTCTTGGGATAGCTCTTTTCCAGTAAGCTTGGGATAGCTCTTTTCCTGGTAAGCCAGGGAGCCAGAATTCCTCCATTGAGATATGCAATCTTCTAGGAACCTGAGGGCTTCTGTTGGATATTCTGTATCTAATTGGCAAATGAGCAACTAGAGGGTATGGAGGATCATAAGAGAGGTTTAATAGAGCCTGTCTTAAAAGTGGTGTTCATCACTTCCACCTACATTGCATTGCCCAGAACTCGGTTACAAGGAGACCTGGCTTAGCTGTGGGCCCAGGAGACGAAGAAGTGATGTGATAAACACTTAGCAGAGTCTCCGCCACAGAGGCAGAGTTTTTTATACAAACAATAGACAATGTGGGTAATTGTAAATGGAATTATACATTTTAAATTGAGGAGCCAAAACTTAAGATCAAGAGAGAAATAAAGATGGGGATATTTCTATAGTGAATTGATACATATTTGACATTTCTATATGTCGAGTTTGGTTTCTTTCTTTACATATTTATCTGTCTGGAAATCAAATATTTGTTGAAAAATTTTGCTTCCTAGAAAAGAGTTTTAGGTCACTTTCTCAGAAGCAAATATGCTGGTGTATTTGCTATATGATCTCGAGCTTGTGGGTTCTCTGAAATTTATATTGAAAGTCCTCTAGGCTTAGTATTCTATTAGCTAGAATACAGAGCTGATCTTACCTCAGCAAATAATTAATCAACCTATTGATGAAGTGGGTCTAGGAGAGCGTTTAGTCTCTGAAGGACATGAAAGAAAGACACAAAAATAATGTTGCATGTGTAAATAATTTAGGGGAATATAAAGATGAATTAAAAGCTGTCCACCCATCAAAGGGCTTTTACTTTAGATGATACTTCTTTATTCCAAACTTAAGTATAAATAAAGAGTTCAAAATAACATTAAGGTTTGTAATTATTAAGAGTTCACGTGTGAAGCCTGCTTCTTACGTTAGAATGTAATTGTTCCTTGTGGATATTGAAAAAGGGATAGAGAAGTCTGTGTATATAACTTATTTTTCTTTTTTCTGGATGACATAGCATGTAATTCATGATCTAAGGAACAAGGGGAAAGTCTAGCTGTCTGTTTTCTGACCTCTTGCGTTAAAATCAAGGTCTCTAACATTGCTTTCATGAAGGGTGGTGTTATGTTTTTTGAGGTGAGGCATGGGAAGAGGTGGTGGACGGTTAATATTTCAAAAAGGTAGCAATTACCTGATAACAGAAAGCAGTGTGGACTGTGTCTTGTTACCACTCATTTAGGAGGTGCCAAATCTGCTGTGGACATCATCGTCATTATGGCTTCAGTTGGCGGAGGTCACCTTGGTTCACGTGTTTTATACATTGGTAGCCTTCTCCTTATTACTTGCCAAACAAACCTTTTTATTTTTGCACACGTTTATGTTGATTTTGTGGTTTCTGAAATTGGATTCTGGCTCCTGGAGGCCGAAGTTTCCACAGCAACTGGAGGCCTTATCTGCTACTGGTTCTTGGCAGGCAGACAACCAGGTCTTTCAGTTTACTTTGGATCTTTTTTTTTGCTCTTTTTTTGACTTTTTCTTCTTGTCCTCTATTTTTCCTACACCCTGTCATTTAAGCATCACATAATTAATTGCGTACATCCTGTGCCTCATGCGATTGCCGAGCTTTGAAGTCCCAATAGATCATTTTATAGAGCAGTGGGTGCCATTTTAAAAGAGAAAAAATAATGAAGACCTGGCGCCAGGGCATGGCTCTGCAGATTTTAGTATATTCCTCTCCAGGTATGATAAAGAAACCTGGGCACCTTCTGTTTGTTTTTCCGCATTTCCTTTCCAAACTGGCCTTTTCAATATATAGGAAAGACCTCAGGACTAAGTTTGTTATTTTTCTCTCCGGAGCTAATTCCTTTTCCAAGACCAGTACGAACTGCCTCATTTGGTGCTGAGGTGAGCTTTGCTTTTTTCTTTCAAATTGGAAAGAAAAAAAAAGGTCTGATTTAGCATCATGTCATTTGGAGGCTGCTACTGGTCCAGCAGGAGCGGAAAAAACAACAGACAAACAAGAAAAAAAAAATACTGACCCCTCCCCCCCCTTGTTTAGACGCTATTAAAGTTTAGCAACAATAAATGATCTCATCACCTCCTTAACGTTTTAAAAAAATAAATGTAATCATTTGCTTCAGAGAAAAGAATCAATTTTTTGGGATAAGCTCTCAGAATCTTTATGAAAAGGATATACTCCCTTTGGAAAGCAGAAATGTGTAGGTTTTGAGGAAAAAAAGAGTCAAATTTTTTCAAAGTTTAATTAACTTTCACTTTTGTTTATAGAGGGAAAATGGATGTATCTGTATCTTTTATCGGCAGTTTTTGTCTCTTCTTAGGGTAAATGCACCCAAACAATGATCTCTCTAGAAAAAAAGGGAGTCCCGTTTACTTTGCAAAGTAAATGCTGCTTGATTCTTTTTTGTTATAAATAAACGTTCGATGTTGGTAGAATTTAATCTTCAGTACTTCTATATCTTTGTTTTTATATTTTGTTTTTTCCCGTTAGCGTTTTCGGATTTGTGCTCTTTTATTTCGTGGGACGCCCTGTATGCTCACGTCCTACCACCAGGGTGATTCCATAGGTAGAATCTCTCCATTTCCTGAAATTTTCCAAACATTTTCTTCATCCAAACTTATTTGCCCAATGTCCCGTTGCCTCAGGGAATTTCTTCTTCCTGCCAGAGCAAATATGAGGAAAAAAATTCTTACTTATTAGCGTTTGGCCTTGGATCTTATGATTTAGGCTTCCACTCAAACCGTTTGAGAAAAGACCTATATGGCCAACTTATCTAAAGGAGCACACCCCCAATTCACCCTTCCAACCCCCATCTATTCTTTTAACCTCTTTCATTATGTTTATATCACTTTACCTCTTTATTTATGCACTTATGTAATAATTGTTTTTTAACTGGGTAGCTTATTTGTTCTCTATTACTTCTATAAAATGGAGAGTAATTCATTGACTAATTTATTCAAGAAATGTCCACTGAGCCCCAACTGTATATCAGGAAAAGCAGAAGGTCCTTGGGAATATGATGATGAATAAAATGACCGTAACTTCTTGCCATCAAATTGTCTATTTTATAGAGACAGAAAAGTATGGAAGAGTAAAGGTGACTCAGAGAATTATGGAGGCAATGGTAACAGGGTTTCATAAGTGCTAGGGCATAATGTTTGCAAAGTGTTAATGCAACTGGAGCCTTTGAGGATCAGAAAAAGCCTAAAGGAGAATATGATATCTCAGCAAATCAGGAAATGCAAATAATAGTTACCCAGGTAGGATTTGGGGAAAGAGTTTCAGGTAGAGGGAATAGCATATCTAAAGCCCCCAAATGCAAAGGTAAGGAAGAATAGGCTATCCTGAGAACACTTCAATTAATTCTGAATGGGTAGAACAGAATGTATAGGAAAGAGTGGTAAGAAAGGAGGCAATGAGCTAGGTGATGAAGGTCCTTTGATGCCATGCTACTGGGACCCACTGAATCTGTGAAGCAAGAGAATGACATGATCAGATTTTTATTTTGGAGATTAATCAAAAAAGGATGGATTGAAAGAAGAAAATTTTAGAGCCATGGAAGTGAGAGGTATAGGAAGATCATCCAGGAAAGCCAAGATGAAGGTAAGAATCAACTAGTGTAGTGGCTGTGGGGAAGGAAAGAGTTATATAAATGTAGGAACAACTTAGGATGTTCCTAAGTTGGCCCTCATTAGATATGAGAGAACAGGCGATCTTGTGGCTTAGAGTCCCAGTTAGATGGTGTCTACTCTATTTACATTAAGGATTCTTTCAAGAATCTTACTAGATAATGCATACTAAAATTGTTTTTCTTAAATCAAACACAACATTAAAACATAAGGGAAAAAGTTATAAGACTGTTTATACAGTGACAGTGCTATTTTGTTAATGAGAGAGAATATCCTGATGGTTAAGAGCTGGGAAGCAAATGTGAGATTTGAAAAGGCCATTTTGATATGAAGACATGTACACGTAACCTTTCTCAACCAAATATAGATATATGATTCCTAAGTAATGTGCAAAATAGTTAACTGCATTTTAATCTTCAGGCTTATTCCATCACTTAGCAGAGGGAGGATCAGGGGTGGTGTAAAGTTTAGTATCAGATTATACCATAATTAATAACAGATTTATAGGAAGGAAGGCACGGATTTGAATTTGGGTGACCAAAGAGTTTACTATCCAAACTGTACTGTTTGGTAGTGAGAAGACCCGCTATTAACAGTAATACCAGGGCAATAGGTACAGACATATTGGGATATATGATCATCCTAGTGGGAGTTCTTCATAGTGTGTAAAATGAGATAACATTTTTAAGTTGTTTAACATGTAAGATGGTCACTTTTATGTTCCCAGATAGTTAGTTAAGCATTATTTCTGGGTGTTTCTGTAATGGTGTTTCTGGATGAGATTAATATTTGAATCAGTAGACTGAGTAGAGCAGATTGCTTGTCCTAATATGGGTGGACTTTATCCAATCCATTAAGGCCTAAATAGAATAAAAGATTGAATAAGAAAGAATTCTCTCTGTCTGCCTGACTGACTTTAAGCTAGGACACTAATCCTTATCCGTCTCTGGACTTTTTCTTGAACTGGAATTTACACCATCAGCCCACCTACTTCTCAGGCCTTTGGACTCAAACAGGAGCCATTGACTCTCCTGGGTCTGGATTTCTCTGCCTCCATAATCATGTGAGCCAATTCTTTATAATAAATCTCTTTCTACACATCTTATTGGTTCTGTTTCTCTGAAGAACCCTGAAAGATACAATATCCTACCTGGTACCTAGTAAGTCCTCAATAAATGTTATGTGAATCAAAATAGCTGCCACAAAATATCTGCGTCTGTCTTGGATATACTCCTAAGAGTGGAATTACTGGGTCACCGAGCAGGTGTGTATTTGATTTTTTAGAAACTGATAAAATGTTTTCTAAAATAATTGTACCACTTTAATCCCCAGCAGCACTGCATTTGAGTTTCAGTTTCTCTGTGTCCTTGCCACATTTGGTTTTGTCAGTCTTTTAAATTTAGTGATTCTGATGGATGGATGGATAGTAATGCCTTAATGTTTTAATTTGCATTTCCCCGACCTTGGTTGCTTTTATGTGCTCATTGGTTATTCCACTAACTTTTGTGTTAAAGTCATTGGCTTTGGAATTAAATAGATTGAGATATACTCTCTGTCTTTAATTTTCTCATCTATAAAACAAGAGTAGTACTTGTATCTATCTCATAGATTTTGTGCTAGAATTAAATTAATCTAGTGAGTGTAAAAAGTCTAGGAGAGTGCTGACACACAGGAATGATCCAACAAATACTAGCTCTTATTATTATTAAACCAGGAACCCAGGATAAAACATTTAAGGAGTAAGAAGACTGATAAACAGGAACCCTATCTAGATAATTTCTGGAAAAGATGTTAATAGCTTGTATCTATTCTTTATTTCCAGAAGTAGCAAACAAGAGCATGAGTTCTGAAGAAGTCAAACAACCTCAGATTGCTTCCCAGGACCACTACTTCCTGGTTGGTTAACTTTGAGGAAATTACTTAACCAAGCTACTTAACTTTAGTTTCTTTCTATGTAAAATGTGGAAAATGATAGAACCTAGCCCACGAGCTTCTGAGAATTAAATGAAGTAATCCGTATAAAGCACTTAGAAAAAAGCTTATCTTTGGTAATTGTAGTAAACATTAATTGCAAGCTTACTAATATGTGCCAACACTGTGCTAAGAGTCAAGGATACACTGTTGAACAAGATGGCCTCTTGCTCCCCACACCCACATCTGGGAACGTCCCTTCGTCCCCACTGCTTCCTTCTTGATCCCAACCACCATTTTATCTCACTGGATGACTGTAATAGCCTAAAAATTTGTCTGGCTTCTTCCACTCTTGGACCCTAATGGTCCATCCCCCTACTTACACCTCTCCAATGGCTTTCTATTGCACTTGGCCCAAAACCCAAATCCCTGACCTTGGCCCAAAAGGACCTCCAGGATCTGGACCTTGACTCCCTTTTCAATAGCGTCTTATTCCACCCTCCCTTTTTGACTGTGTTCTGCCCACATGGGCCTTCTTTTTGTTTCTTAAACACGCTAGACTCCTTCCAGACTCTGAGCCCACACTCTTTCTGTTTCCTCTGACTGTATCTCTTTTCTGAAATTCTGACTTCACTGACCCTTCTGCATTAATTGTATCTCAGAAATGTCACCTCCTCAGGGAGACCTTCCCCCATTACCGGTAAAGTAGTCCTTCTCAATCCCTTGCCTCTCTCTCACCCATCATCCTCAAGCATTCTAAATCCCATTACCCTTCTTTATTTTTGTCAGCACTTATCATTATCTGAAATGACCTTGTTTATTTGCTTTTTTACTAGTTTATTGCCTCTCTCCCTTAATTAGAGTGTAAGACACTCAGGAGCAACGTTTTCTCATATATTCACTGCTGTAACTTCAGTGATTAACATAGTGTCTAACCCAGAGATATACTCCATAAATATATATATATTTATGTATTATACATTTGTATATAAATTATATAAATAAATAATAAAAGATGGGTGTATACCTGGCCCAGAATTGTCTAAAAGCCTTATTTAATTAACAGCACAAAATCAATCATTTTAACTGAATTAATCAGCTAATGGCCATCAATAGCTGAAAACTTATGGTCCCAGTTTTGAAGTATTTAGTATATAGATTCCCTAGTAATAATAACAATGGTTTCGTCTTGTACTTATGATTAAGCGGCATCAATGCAGCACACTTCTATCTTATATAACAGGTGTCCTCTTTAAATGTTCCTCAAATTTAAATTATGTTTTGTTTGTTCATCCTAAAGTTGAGAAGAAAGAGTAAAGAAATATGTGGTTCATATATTCAAATTATATATATGATATATTCAAATGTCAATGGCACATTTCTTACCTAGGAAATATTTCCAGTCTGTGTGGTTTCACTAAAAACTGGTTATTGGTAGAAAGACAACCCAGGGTTAGGAGCGTGGATGTGGGCACAGAACCATGGATAGCTTCTCTGTGTTGGAACTCTGCATTCGTTTGCTCTGTTCAATGGCAATCAATGTGTACTGAGAGAGAAAAAAATCCCCTACTATTTATTAGGCATGTACTATGTACCTAAGACCATGCCGACTTTTTAATATCAATTTTTCATCCTTCCAACAATCCTAGGGGTAGATTGTATTATCCTCTTTGTATTGATGCTCAGAGAGATTAAATTACTTACCCAAGATGACAATACTAAAAAGCAGAAGAGCTAATACTAAAACTATTATCTACGTGGGTTAAATCCTCTCTTCTTGCCACTGCACTGACTACTTTTTTTTCATCTAAGGCCTGGATGACACAGAAACAAGAGAGCAGATCATGCTCCAAGATGGATTACCTATGATCTTTCTATAACTTTGGCAAAAGCCATCCATATCAAGAGCTAAGTACATGTGAATTACTAGCATCCACCAGATGCATCAGGGTATGTGTGTGTATATAACATGCTTGTACATTTATGGACTTTCCAACCACTAAGTAAGATCAGTAGTACAAGATATATCAGTGGAATTCAGTTTTATTAACTATGACGTATGGATGTTTAGCACGTGGCCATATGTTTCTCACAAAACGTCACTTATAATCTGAGCGTTCTAACTAAACAACACACATCGTTGCAATAATTTCTTCCCAGCAGCAGTCTGTATCCCATTTCTTTCTCAGAGGGTCTGCTTTTATTTCTGTTTCCACCCAAGTTTCACTTGTCTCTAGCAACACCTCTTTTTTTTTTTTAAACAAAACCTAGAAATATGGGGTGTTATCCTGAGGCTGAAATATTCCATATTTTTCACCCATGAAACCCTGATTGGCAACAGTCAGTGTGATTGTCTTTTTCCCAACTCTAGCCTTGAGCCAGGATCAAAATATTCATGAATAATTCGCAAATAATTAAATTCTTCAGGTTTTGTTCTTATTCACAAGAGCAAAGTAATTTTGGTCTCCTTATGGATTAGATTATCCATAAAGGTTATGATTTAAGCCACCTCTTTTTCAGATGTGACTCCTTTGAATGTATGCGCTGATAGGACTCTAAGCAGCACAGGGTCTGTGTTTTCTCTGTAAATAAAAGCCTATAAAATTTCAACAAGTCAGTCCTTGTATGCCACACAGAGAGATTGATGACAAACCACATTATTTCTCCCCTTAATACAACAGTTCACAATCACAAATGCACTTTCTCAAAACATTGATTTACTTTTCATCCAAAGCTTATGAGATGTTAGATCAGTTATCTCTTTAAAGAGCTCAGTCTCCACACGGGGTAACTATCAGTATAAATTCTGACTATTTTTTAAATATTCCAATAGGGAAAAAATAAAAATTCACTATTTTACTGTTTTGCTTTAATAAAAGCAAAAATAACAGACAGTCAACTATCTACCTGAATATATATCATCACACACACAAATATTTATATTGTGCCTCTTCAAAATCACACAGAGAGAAAAATAAAAGCAAGGAGAGAGAGTTTAAAAGATAAGTGTAGGGCCGGCTCTGTGGCTTGGCGGTTAAGTGCGTGCGCTCTGATGCTGGCGACCCGGGTTCGGATCCCGGGAGCGCCCTGAGGCACCACTTCTCCCTCCAACACGAGGCCGGGTCCCACGTACAGCAACTAGAAGGATGTGAACCTATGACATACAACTGTCTACTGGGGCTTTGGGGGGAAAAAACTGAATAAATAAAATCTTTAAAAGATAAGTGTAAATATGTAGATAATTACATTCAAAAATATATAATTATAAAATTCAGAATATCAAGTTTGAAAGGGATCTACGTCTCCTCTTGTATGACAGGGTTTTAATTTGTGTTTTCAGACTTAAACAGCTGCCAGTAATGTGCTCTGCCTTGGTAACCACGCCTGTGTTTATAAAAATGACATGTATTCTTATCAGGTCATTAGACCTTTACCCAACCTGCATATTCACAGACTCAACCAATACTTTTACTGATTGACAAACTATAAACAAAGTAAAATTTTAAAACTGCTGTCTAGGGTCCCTTTACCTTTTATTTTCTATATTTTTGAAACTAAACAAATTATTAGTCGTGGAAAGTTAGTGAATCAGGGTTCTGGTGATATACCCCTGTTAAGAGTTACCTTTGGAGTGAATGTGGGCTTCAGGGCACTTCCTTCCCAAAATGTGTCCCTAACTGTCCTGCTAACTTTCCTGAATGTCCACATTTTGCATTGTCCTTTTGAGGTGAGACATTGTCTCCAAAAGCAGATGAGATAACAGAATAGTTCTACTCATGTCCTAGCTTGGATTTCTTTATCTGATTAGTTAAATCTGAGGAAAGAAGAATATTTCTTTAATACAAAAATTTAATATAGGAGAAAGGACTCTGATTAGGGAAAAGATGGTTTTGCAATGAGAAAAAGCCTAAGGAGTCCAGCAGTTAATGAGGCTGGGATATAGACATAGATGTAGATGATAGTTGTAGATGTGGATGCAGTTGTTGATGTAGGTGTAGACATAGACGTAGATACATAGATGAGGATATATGGGGAGCGAGAGTGAGAAAGTGGCAGATATGAACAACTTGAGCACTTTCTGCCCAGCAAGGACTCTGAAAGGGATCTAAAAAATTTTAAAATACGATTACATGCCTTGCTCACCTGCCCAGTCTATTAGGTAGAGTTAGACCTTTATTATAAACAAACAGATCACAAAATTATTATTGTTATTCTGGGTCGTAACTATTATGATTGGGTTGGAAATATTTCCCTGTTGTCTTATTACATCTTTTAAAAATTTAATTCTAAATGAATATTTCACAGAATGCACTTTCCTGCAATATTTAAAAAAATTAAAACTCCAAGCTTTACAGAACCTCTTGCTTCATATTTTCTTAAAATATACTAACATTTTGAATTTGTTGAGAAAAATTCTAAATGTTCCACAGAAAACTATAAACAAAGTTAAATGTCCAAGAAAATATAATTTTCCACAAAGCTACTGTTTTCTTATATGTTCAGGGGTTACTAATAGTAAGGTCATATATTTTGGAGCCTCATTGCCTGGATCTGAATCCAAAATTCAGCATTTACTAGTAGTGTTATGTTGGGCAAGTGTTGTTATCTCCTTGCACCTCAGTTTTCTTATGTGTAAAA
Source organism: Ceratotherium simum simum (assembly GCF_057802395.1). Lineage (NCBI taxonomy): Eukaryota > Metazoa > Chordata > Mammalia > Perissodactyla > Rhinocerotidae > Ceratotherium > Ceratotherium simum. Next base: position 52,508,794 of record NC_141915.1, on the reverse strand, counting down.
GGGAATAATGATAATACCTATTTCATAGGAACCAGTATTATGGTTAACTGAGTTAATGTTTATAAATTGCTTGCCTTAGTCCCTGTCACATAGTGAGGGTTATTTAAATGTTTGTAAAATAAATTGCATCATATTCTAGGTCCCTGGAGCTGGAGACTTAAAACATGACCATTTTTTCTAGACTGTTCTTTCTAAATTATCTTCCATATTTAATCGCCCTCGTCGTTACCTTCCCTGCTCCATTTCACTTCTATTGCCTTAGTTCAGACTCCATCATTTCTCACCTATAGTGTTAAAATAATCTTGTAGTAGATCTGTCTCCAACCTCGCCCATACTAATCTTTAATAATCCTGCCACTGGAGTCTTCTTTCTACAAGAAATATCTAACTAAATCTCTTAGAATCAAATAATTTTGCATTGACTGACTTTCCCTTACCTTCCCCATTTGGCATAGTAAATTTTTTCTGTTCCTTCAAATAAGACTTTTAGACTGAAGGAGATCCTCTCTCTCTATGCTCATGACCCTTACAACAAATCTTCCACCGTCTCGAATGTACTGGACTTTTATACCCCTTTTCTTGCTCTAGGGATAGTGGGGACTGCATTGATTGGTGAGCTGATGACAGGGACCGGTACATGTGGAGAGTCACTCCCTCTCAGCCTGCAAGCATATTCCCTCTCCTATACTCCATGTAGTAAACATCCTAGGGTCCCATATTAGTCAGTGTTCTCCAGAGAAACAGAACCAGCAGATATATAAAAAGAGATTTATTATGGGGATTTGGCTCATGTGATTATGGAGGCTGAGAAATCCCATAGTTTGCTGTTTACAAGCTGGAGACTCAGGAAAACTGGTGGTGTAATTCTAGTCCATGTCTGAAGACCTGAGAATCAAGGGAGCCGATGGTGTAAGTTTCAGTCCAAGGAAAACCAATGTTCCAGCTCAAGCAAGCAGGTAGGGAATGAATCCTCCCTTCCTCTGTTTTTTGCTCTCTTCAGGCCCTCAGTGGGTTAGATGATGCCCACCCAGATTGGGAAGGGCAATCTACTTTACTGAGTCCACTGATTCAAATGCTAATCTCATCCAGAACTATCCCCACAGATAAGCCTAGAAATAGTGTTTAACCTGGACACCCTGTGGTCCAGTCCAGTTGACCCAGAAAATTAACCATCATGGTTCTCTTTGGGGAGAGTTTGTCTCTTCTCCAGTTGCTCCAGTTGTGCATGGATTCGTTTAATTCATGGGGAAAGATGTAGGAATATTAGGTTGGCTTCCAGGTTAGGCTGGTTTTTACAATCCAACCTTAACGGTAATAGAACTGATTCTTGGAGTTCTATCTGATCTCTGAATCTATATTTCAGTCTCTTCAGAGTCCAAGAGGAAGTGGTGAGTGGTGTGAATAATTGGCTATCCCCAGAAAGCCAATATTAATGATATATACCAACTAATTTGTAAGAACTTTTGTTTCCCAAAAAAGTTACAGCAGGGAATCTTGCTTACTATTTAAAGCTGATTGTGTTCCTTTTGTCCAGGAATTCTCACTCAGCCTTAGCACTATTGACGTTTTGGGCTGGATAATTATTTGTTGTGTGAGGCTATCCTGTGTATTGTAAGATGTTCAGTGTACCCTTGGCCTCTACCCACTAGATGCCAACAGTACTTCTCTAGATGTGACAAGCAAAAATGTCTCCATACATGACCAAATGTCCACTTTGGGGGCAAAATTGCACTGGTACAGTACCCCTGCTTTAGTCTAAGTACCTAAGGAGCTATAAGAAAAAATAAAAACAAGCAGAGAAGATTCAGCACTGACAGAAATGTGGAGACATACAGGATCTCTTAGATAAGAGAATCATTTTTGATGTCTGCAGGCTTAGACAACACAAAAGAGTAAGCTGGAATTTTTCCTGAAGTCACTGTGAGCATCTTTCCTTCTCAGGTTAGGAAAGGAACAACAGGTAGCCCATCATTCCTGGAGAGTGCCTTATAACTTAAAAATGTGCTATAGAAACATGTCCATTCATGTGCCCCTAACCTCAGCCTTCTTAATAATACCTTCTTTAAACTGGGGAATCCCAGATTCATCCATCACTGAATGACCTTGGCAAGTTTATTTCAGCTTCATCCATGAAATGGGAATTATAATAGTTAGCAACATCAAATGACTTCTATGAGATTAAAAACTACAATGTAGAGCCGTCAGCTAAGTATTTGACACATGGGAAGCATTTAATATCTGTTATTGTTCTATTATTGTGAGAATACCCCAATCATGTGGGTCCAGAAGAGTTAACAATGGTGAATGGATGCCAGGTCCTCATAAGTATAATTGTAGCACCCAACTCCCGGTGCCAAATGAATTTTGACCAAAAGAAGTATATAAGTAGCCTTTACTTATAAACCAGTCAATTCCACAGAAAGGCATCACATACCCTGCCAGTATCTTCATCTTGCTTCTGCTAGAAAGCCTGACACACACAGAAGCAATGTCGAAATTGGAGAGTACAACCATTCTGTCTACATCAGTGGTTCTCAGCCAGGCCTGATTTTGCTCCTCACCCCCACCATCCCACCTCAGGGACATTTGGCAACGTCTGATGACAGTTTTGGTTGACACAACTGGGTTGCAGGGGGGATGTGGAATCCTACCAGTATCTAGTATCTAGTGGGTAGAGGCCAAGGCTTCTGATAAACATCTTCAAGTGTACAAGGTATCCCCCACAGTAAAGAATGACTGGACCCAAAATGTGAATAGTTCTTAGGTTGAGAAAACCTGGTATATTAATGTGAATTTCCCAGACACCAATAAATAGTCTGCAGGAAGTCATATTATAAATACTGTCCATCACCTGCCATTCAATGTTTTTCATCCTCACTTATGTTTTATTTGTAGTATGTTGTGAATATCAAGTTACCAGCTAGCTGTCCAATCATGTTCAGCTATTTATGACCCTCAGAAACAGCCTTCTTTTGAATACTTTCTCAAAATTACTTCATCTAGTTTTTTGTTAACTTAAGGAATGGATTAATATTGTGTAGGCCCTGAGTGTATTTCAGTCCAAAAAGTCATATTTGTTTTTTTCCTTGAAATTGTTTTGTGACTAATGTTCTCAGATGTTTGAACCCAACGTTATAAACTAAGCATGCACACTTTTAAAAGAAGTGTGCATGTAACTGAACATTTTTCAAAAACCGAAACCCTCTATTGCCCACTGTGGTTTAGTCTGGGATCCCACCTGCACCATTTGTGATTGTGGGAGAGCCTTTCAGGAACAGTGATGGGACAGAGTTCCTACCAAAACTTTCTGGGGAATACTGACGGGAGTCGAAGGAAGGGAAGGTCTGTGTTGTGCTTGTTTCCCCCCCCCCCCCCCCGAAAAGAAGGAAGACTAAAAAGCAATAAAGTAAAAGGCATTTCCTACAGGTAGCCTTAAATCATTCAACACGGAGGTCTTCGGGGAGCTACCCGGTTCCTCTTTCCTTTCCAGAATGAGCTTTCTGGCTAAATGCTCCTCGTCCAGCCCTGAGTGTCTTCACCTGGCTCTCCAAGGGCTTTTAGCCAGACTTGTCCCAGCATAACAGTCTCCTCACTTTTTCAGAAATGGGTCTTGACCCATGCATCACATTCAAAGACTTTTTCAATTGCTCCCCGGCGGCGGAGGCTGAGGGCTCTGTTTTGCTTGTGATAATGTGCTAATCTCCAAGACTCAACATAAATTCTCTTCTTGCGTTGTCATTTGTCAAAGTCGCAATATGAGGCTGGAAAAGAAAAGGAATGGGGAGGGGGTTGGGGAAAGTAGAGTAATGACAGAAGGAAAACTTGGCCTTAGTTTTGTTTTCCCTTGTGCAGAACTTTCCTCTCCCTTCTTCTTAATCTGTAAAACATGTGACAGAGAGGGCACTGCAAACACAAATAAATAAATAATTCTCCACGACTCTCCCCTTATGGGTTTTTGTTGGGTCAACATTTTAGACAGACAGTCAAATATAAGAAGTAATGAAGATAATTTACACGGAAGTCCCCAAATTGATGCTTGAAGCTTTGTGAACCTGTCTTCTACACATTTTCACCACTTGCTGCAACAGTATCAGGTTGAGAGTTATGTGGTTATGCAGGTACACTCCATCAGCAGCAAGTTAACAAATCTGATGTCATGAATCAGGCTCTAACCACTGGTGCTCTCCTTATGATGGCTTGTAAAGTTTTCCTGGGTTTGCTACAGCAAAAATGTTTAGGACGATAGTACTAAACAAGATTGTGTTTTCTCCCATTGGTATTAACTTGGAGAAAAAGAACAAACGTGAAATTTTTGTTGTTGTTTTAAAAGCTTTATTGAGGCATAATTTACATACTATAAAATTCCCTCATTTTAAGTGTATAACGCAATGATTCTTAGTAAATTTACCAAGTCGTGGAAGCATCACTACAACCCAATTTGAGAACATTTCCATCATCTGCATGAGATCCCTGGTGCCCATGTGCAGTTATCCCCCCTTCTCAAAACCAATCCCAGGCAACCACTAATCTACTTTATGTCTCTATAGATTTGCATTTTTTGGATATTTCATAGAAATGGAATCACATGCTATATAGTCTTTTGTGTCTGGCTTCTTTCACTTAGCATGATTTTGAGGCTCATCTATGTTGTATATGTCAATACTCCATTTCTTTTTATCAACAGAGAGTATTGCATTGTACTAGCACATTTTGCTTATCCATTCATCAACGGATGGGCATTTGGGATAAAATTGTTTTGGAAAACATCAGCAGTGGCAGCATGTCAACATGATATTAAATTAGAGAACTTGTTTAAAGAAGAACATGTCAAGCAGCTGAGGCAAAAATTGTTCACTGCAGAGGCCAGCAAACCCTTACCCCAGTTCTTTGTCTATGGGTGGAGGCTTCTCTGGATATAGACTTCCAAGAAACTGAAAATACTTATTACAGGCCAGTGCACAGTGAAAACTAAGGACGTTCCCAGACTTAGCTCATGGCACAATGTCATTGACACAACAACATCTGTTTGGCAAATTTCACGCAACACATTTTCTCTTACTGCCTGTTCAACACTCTTCTGGGAGTTCTAGGGGTACTAAATAAGTAGAAGAAAGGGGTTTGAAGCTTCTAATCAAGTCTGAAACCAACCTAATGGACTGAGGAGGCTCTATGCATGAGACATCATTTTTAGCACACTTAACGAGTTAGTTCAGCACATGAGTGATAAAACCAAACAGAAAGTTTTTTGGCTATTCTGACAACAAATATTACAGTGATAAAAGCAGCTGACCCTAGATTCTCAAAATAGAATTTCCAACAGAATAAAAGTGATTATTGTAGGTATTGACATTTTTGTTATTAATATTACTTTTGTTATTGTGGCTAATATGTGCCACAGACTCTTCTTGGTGATTTATATGCATTTTATACTTCTCATCAAATTATCCTGATTTTATTGATGAGAAAACTAAGTAAAGTTCAGAGGGGACGTGTTAAGTCAATTGCCCAATGTGAATTAGTAAGGGATGGATCTGGCATTTAGATATGTATCTGTTGTACTCCAGAGGTATGTTCCTTTCTTTATGCTCCTAGAAAGGCTAAAACGAAGACTAAAGACTAAAAAAGACTAAGACAAATAGGCAACCCAGAACATACCCACACATACAAACACACACACACACAGATATATAAACTTAGTTTGCAACAAGAAAAATTTTAAATGGACCAAACGGAGACATTTCTAACACTGAGAAGCATGCGACACTGAAAGACAGCACGTCTTCTAAACTTCGGGAACAAAAGAATGAATTTCATGAACTGTATTGGTGTAAGAATATCTTTTAATTGGGATGATGAGTCTGTAACCACAGGAAACCACTTCTGGAAAGATGACTCTATGTTTCTCTTCTTAAATTCACTGAATCAATGGGCTAGCAATTAAATCCTCTTCCATTTTTACTTAATAGGAAGTCTTTTAATGTCAAAATGACATCAGGTGTTTGAGTCCAAAGAAAAGGAATCAAACCCAATTGGATTGTATGCTGAAAAGGCACGAATAGAAATTACCCTGGTATCAGGACCCCTGGAATCAGTTCTGATTCAAAGTCCCTGAGGCTCCTGCTCGCACATACTTTAATTACCTCTTGAAGAAACATTGAGAATGCGAGCCTTAACACCTAGACATTGCCACTGCAAAGACACATTTGCCAGGATTATCTCTGTTACTGTCTGATATGGAATTTTTAAAGGGTGGGAAAGTATAGAAATGTCTTCTATTTAATTTAGTCTCTATTAGCTCTTTTCATGCTTACCAGTGTTGAATAAAGTTTTTTTCTAAAACAAAATATTTTTTTGTGGTACAGAAATTTACTCCAGTCTGGTTAAAAACAATCTTTTTATCACTGGTCAGATTCAGTTATAATATACCGTTGAGTATAAAGTGCCATTTTGTTTTGCTAAGGAAACGTGTGAAGTTGCTATTTAAACCTTTTCCTATGTCTTCTCCTTAAGCACTGTTGAATGCATCACATTACCACATTGAAAACCCAGTTTGTAAAACATAATTTCATTTAAACCATTAAATGGAGGGTTTTGTAACTCATGTTGGGTATACCGGAGCTTCCAATAATGAACAAAAGGCAGCAAAAACTACGAACTCAGCTAAACTAGGCATTAAATGTCTGTGTCCCTAGCAGGAACCTTTGTTACATTTTGTCATTCGATATACGGCTGTTACGCACATAAATGTGATATTTAATGTTGGTTAGTTCCTCTCTGTTGAGGAAACACAGTTCTATTTTCAAATGCTTAACAACCACAGATGCTTTATCATCAGAACTGAGCACGTGGTATCTTAAATCATGGCGTGAAATCGAGCCCCTGCTAGGATGGCTTGCCATGTATCAGCTTGGCTGGTACCACTCCTGCCTTTGGCATCATTTTTCAGTGGCCAATGTGCCAATTAGATTTTTACCTCAGGTAACTCTTCAAAAGGAAAGCTTAATCATTTTAATGGGATGGGCGACATTTTAGGGGGAAAAAATAACAAAATTAAAGTTGATTTTAACCTGCAATGAAAAACAAGCCATGGGGTGTTTCCATGTGAAATCTTGGATGTCATACAGTGGATGGAGGGAAAACAACCAAAAACAGAGGAGGGAAAAGGGAGGAGGAAAGAAGGAAAGTTTGCTTGAGTCGTTTTTGGCCAAAGTCTGCTTCTAACTAAAGGTCCATGGAATGGGTTTAGAATTTCATAATGCTGCTGACAATTAGCTACACTTGGTGTCAGGCATTTGAGAAGAAAAGCCTTAGAAAGAATCCTTCATTTTTATTCCTTAACTTATTTCAAAGGTCAAGTAATCATGTTAACAATGTTTGAGAAAAATGTCACTTATTTCAATTTTTTTCTGTCCTTTTAATAAATCATTTACCCTGTGGCAAGGAGCCTGAAGACAGAGACAGAACTCCAGTGTTCAGGTCTGCAATTTTATTTTAGTGTTCATTTTAAAAAATAACTTTTCTTTTAAAAGAAAGAAATAGAAAGAAAGAGCAAGAGAGGGAAGGACAGAGAGTGAGAGAGAAAGAAGATGGAGGAGGAGGAGGTGAAGGGGAAGGGAGAAAGTAAGAGAGAGGGAAAAGAAGAAAAAAGGAAGGAGGAAGAAAGCTGGGAAGGAGGAGGATGAATAAAAGGTGGGAAAGAAGACAACACCTATACTATATCTAAATTCATGTTTGTTTGTTTTTTCCCTTTCTCTTTGCTATGTGAGCTGGGAGGAAGTCTGAGAAATTATTTTTATTTCCTTCAGGTAGAATACAGTATCACTGTCGAATGACTAATTTGTAAAATTCAGAAGAAAAGAATGCAGCGTCAAAGTAGAGCATTTGTTGAACTAGTTTTACAATCAATAAGTGAAGATTTTTAGGTTCTTTGGGATTCAACCAATTCAACTTTGGAAGATGACAGACTGTAGGTTTTAATCCACTTATACCACAAGGGGAATTACTTTTTTTGTGATTTTAATTTACATTTTATTTGTACTTTTATGTTGATTTTTCTGTTGTTGAATTAGCATGTCTTACAATGCTTGCTGTGAAAAACACTTGGTGGAGATGAAAAGAGATTTGCCTGTTCTCATTATGCCTCCCATAAACTAATCATGGAGGGCAGCTCCTGCTGCATTTGCTCCTTGACTCATAAACTTGGCAACAGAGCTGGTAGCCTATGCTCGCACACAGGCCTTAACTTTTTATCACCCAGAATCTTACGCACATGCTTTTTGGGTATCTTTCCTCCGGTTCTATTTTGACTCTTCTCCTCAGTGAGTTTGAACTTTAATTTCCTTAACTTCTGGCCCCATGGTATAAAAATCACATTCATGACTAGGATTCTCCAAATGGACCCTTTCAGGTTGCATCATAGCTATGGAGAGTGTGCTTTGCGCTTCCCCTAGAAACTGTGTTTACTTCGTGTTCAGAGGTATGGAAAAAATTCTGACTACTTCTTTAAAAATCAGCTGGCATCTGCAATAAACCACCGAGAAGCTTTCTAATTTGGAGGGCTGAAACAATCATGAATCTACTATGGATATCCTTTCCTTGGTTTTGGTCTTTCTTGATATGATTAGCATGGAGACCTTTTGCCTTAGTAGCCCATCTGTTCTTACTGCTTATTCCCCACTGAAGTCAAGCCTAATGAAGGATGGCTCTCCAAAGATTCATAAGTTTGATTTGCATAGCCATTCAAAGTTTGAATATCCATCAGAATTTCTCTGGCCTGGAAATCAGGTTAGAAATGCCATGAGACCATGTTCTCATGGGATATTTCCCTGAATCTCTCTCTCTCTCTCTTTTTTTTTTCAGACCAGCTGGAAATAAATTACAAGAAAGCTCTCTTGTTTCTCCTTCTCTTCGTTTGATTGGAGTTATCATTCTATGATGACCATTGTTTAAAAATTTAACTTGATTATAAATGTGTTAGAGGTCACTAACTGCTGTCAAATATTAACCCTGAGTATCATTTCAGGTCTGTTTTATTCTACTCATTTGTGTATTATGTAAGTCATGGAAAAAGAGACAATGGAAACGGGCAAATCATCTCTAAGCTGAGCATGCAGGGGCTCAGACTTATGTATGTCATGAACTCAAGACAACCAGCCAACATTTGCATTTGCAGGAAAACACAAATTATTGTATTTCCAAAGTAAATTATGTCCCTAAGCTTCACCTATGCTTGAATTGCACTTACTGGCCTGTTTATATGGGTTATATACTAAGATGGTTCTTGCTCTGTCAAATGGCCAAATCTAAATAATCTGCAAAATTTCTGTACCAAAATTTAAAAGTCTTCTTTGGGCCTTCCATTTATTATTATAGTTTCAAGAAATATATTGTGATCATTAAACATATACAAATTTACATATGCCACATGATAAATAGACTTAGTATGCCTTTTATGCTGCTTTATTAGATGTAAAAGTTGATATTAGAAATAAAAACGAAAATAAATCATTTTTGGAGAAAGTAGATTTGAAATCAAATATTTTATCACACTGCTTTATGTAATTATTTATTTTAATTTTACTTAGATCTAGGACCAGTAGAACTCTACACTCCTTTACTATTTACTATAGTAGAAAAATGACATAACTTTGGGGAAAATTATTTAGAAATTATGTACACTATTAAATTATAGTAATATAAATAAAATTAAAATTAATTAAAATGTGGTAGAAAAAGTATTGACTTTACTTTTTTGGGGGCTATAAATACAATAAATTGAGGTTATCAACAAAAACCATTATACCTAAGTAACCAATTAGCTTAGAAAATACAATCAGAAGGGCAAGTTATGATTCTGCTAGGTTTTCAAGAGCTTGGTTAGGGTATACATTCTGCTCTAGCCCTCGTTCCGAAAAATTAAACTAAAATTGCAAGAACTTTGAGGTCTGATTCATTACTTTGTAGAAATAGGGGCTAAGATTTTCCCAAAAAGTTCCTGCCACTTATTATTTGGAACTGATGTTGGTCATTAGGCTTATTTTTTGCTTTAGCTTTCTTATGTCTTAACTGAGAACAAGAAACCGGCTGATGATTTTTCAGAAAAACAAATCCATTTTTAGTTTTTTATATCAGTGAGCTATTTTCTCCCACATGTTATAAGACTTAAGGGGCAAATAGGAAGTTCATTGTGATTCAGCAGGAGTGAAATTTGAGCATTATCATGTTTAACATTAACAATAATTTCAAAAACCAATCATTCCAATATATACTTTTTGGTTAATCATAGTGCTAAAATGTTAGTTCTGATATTCTGATTATATTTAACAACATTAAAGTAGATAAATAAGATGAAAATAAATTTCAACAGAAAAACATTCTTTTAAATGTATAGAGATAATTCAGTTTTCCTAAACAGATAAACAAACCAAACGCGTCTTGCATCAAAAATCCCTTCTTCTCTTGGCTTCTGTCTTGCTACTTACACCAAATATTACCACCGCAGAAAGATTTTCAAATCAGCTTGTCTTCACATATTAAAATGGGGACCTGTCCTTTCCCCCTTGATTTATGCTTAGTTTTGAAGGATGAGTGTTCTAAGTCTTGGGGATAGCCTCCTTCTTAGGGCCTGAGATGAAAGGAAGGAAGCAAGCACACCGGAAATTGCCCTGAGGATGTCCTGGTCTGGTTCCGGACAAAAGCACGTATTCTATTTATTTTCTTAAGAGTAATTTGCTTAAACAAATTATATATGTGTGCTGAATTACATGTTTACGCAGTAAATTAAATAATAATAATACTCCAATTCCAAGTTAAGATGCTAATTGCAGCCTCCAAAATATACTTTAAAATAATTATTTTCTCTATCTAATAACTATTATCAAATTATTTGGTGCATACTCTACCTCATATAACAGGAAAGTAAAACTTAAGTATGACTAAGCAAAGAAAAAAAGGATCACATCCAAATAGTGCTTTCAATTTTATAACACAGGAGCATTTTCATGCTGACAGTGGTACCTTAAACTGATGCAAACTCAAACTGATGTTTTTATGAATTATGGTTTTATTTTTAAATCATCTTTAAGAAAATTGTTAACTCTCTTTAAAGCCCTTTATGTAATATTTTGCATTTATGGTCATTGCAAGTTTAAAGAACACTAATAATACAAAATAAGTAAACCATAAAGACCTGAATTTTGGATAAGAACAGTGAATTGAAATAAGAAGATATTTGTATAAAAGCTAGATATCGGAACCTAAGGTATGCATTTACTTTCTGAAATAATATATTATATCTTTTTTTTTTTTTTTTGTGAGGAAGATCAGCCCTGAGCTAACATCCATGTCAATTCTCCTCTTTTTTTGCTGAGAAAGACCGGCCCTGAGCTAACATCTATTGCCAATCCTCCTCCTTTTTTTTTTTTTCTCCTCCTTTTTTTTTTTTTTTTTGGTCCCTTTTTCTCCCCAAAGCCCCAGTAGATAGTAGTATGTCATGGCTGCACATCCTTCTAGTTGCTGTATGTGGGACACCGCCTCAGCATGGCCAGACAAGCCGTGCGTCAGTGCGCGCTGGGGATCTGAACCTGGGCTGCCAGTAGCAGAGCACGCACACTTAACCGCTAAGCCACGGGGCTGGCCCCAATATATTATATCTTAAACAACTTATTAGTTCAACACCATCAGTACTCCTTCAAATGCAATGGTATTCCTTCCCTTGCCCTAAAAGACACAGCTCAGATTTCCAGTGTTGTAATATCTCCCCAATTAAATGGCTTAGTTTAATGAAAAGTCTCCTTAAAAATTACTAAATTTATAAGATGTATTAGTCTGTGTGCTATTTACTTATAATCATCTAAAGTTACAACTCAAATCTAAGAGAGCAATTATTTTTTTCAAAATTTGATAGTTTTTTCAAGATTTATCAACATTTCATTTTACATGGTAAGTAAAAGATATATTTTGTTGACTATGAAAAATATTCTCCTCTATGTCCATGTTGCATATTTTTTCAGCTTTATACACACATTTTATTTTTATTACTTCCAGCATTTTGATGGCCAGCATTCCACAAACAAAATGACTGAATGTTGAATTGCCTTTTGTCATGCGTAAAACCTATGAGTTCATTAGGTGTGAGAGATAACTGAGTAACTATACCACACATGGGAAGGAAGAAGCATAGACACACTTGCAACATCCTGACAGTATCCTGATGAACTGGGAGCGGGCCCTAGGAAAAGAGTGAAGACAGAAAAATAGTTCCCCACGGAAGAAGTTAAGAATTTCTCTAATAACAGAATGAGTGAGCAAATCAAGAGAACCACAGCTCTGCTACTGTTTAAAGGACTCTAGATAACAATGTAAACATTTCAGAGAAGGAACCATTTATTTCCTCTAGTATCCTACTGGGTGAAAGCTGTAGTTTGGTGTACTGAACAGCAGTCTTTTCAAACATCTTGATTTTTCCTTGTATTTAATGTCTCTCAATCTAATAAAGGCATTTATTAGATTTCAGAGAATAAAGTGAATCAAGAAATACATTGTTAAATGCTTTCTGATAATGACTCAGAAAATTACGACACAAAAAAATGGAATATCTTCTTTCTTGGGAGTGATGTTTTGAAATGACACTGACAAAAGGATGGAAAAAGGGGATGTTCATGTTACATGTTTGAAAGAAGGAGGAAGAGATCTTTTATCTTTGAGTTTTGGCTACTAAGTTCAGCTTATAATTTTATTAAAACTGAGAAGCCACGGTGTACCTAAAGCAAATACTTGGTGTTGGTTAATGGATGGTCCTTAAATCTTGGAAATAGCAGACATTAATTAACGTCCAGTTCAACCACTAACAAGTAGAGAGACTTTAGATAAGTTGTTTAACCTGTTTAAGCATTATTATTAGCAACATAATAAAGATGATCTCTTTCAGAGACGGAGTGAGAGTAATATAAAATACCAAAGAGTAAGATATTTTGAGAAGTTAAAATATCTGTGTCTATAAGCCGCTGAATATCTACATGCAGAACAATAGAAGTTTCTAAAATAGATATATAACCTGTAGTCCATAAATTTTTTTACTCCTCTCATCTTTATAGAGACAAAGCTTTTTTCAAGTTGGGTTAATATCATTACCATTTGGTGCCAGACACCTAAACTCATACTATAAATACGTGGTATATTGCACAGTAAAATTTACTTTCATTTTAAATTGCAGAATATTAAAATAAAATTCATACATTTAATCAAACATATTCATAAACCCCAGGATTTCAATATATTTATTGGTATAATGATCAAAATAAGAAAAAAAAACAAAGTTGTAATCCATTTATCCCACTGGCCCCATCTAGCCCACCCAATGAATATAGCAGATGTGAATTAAATGTAGATATATTTGCAATTAGACTGAAAGACAACATTGACCATATCTGAACAGAGAACTGCCAGCTTCGTAAATGTTAATGCCATAATAGTCTGGATTATGCAGTCACCGTTGCTATAATAACATTCGTTTGCTGTCAGCGCTCCTATGTTAAAACAAATTAGCTAGATGATTAATGAATATCAAAAACAGCATGTGGATTCTCTGTGCTGAAGTCTTACCCAGTGTGAAATACACTGCCCTCCAAGTTAGTGAGATAATTTCTGGATCAAGTAATGCTCCTATGGACTTCAGAAGCACATGGAATAATGTTTGCAACCACTGAATTGCATTTGATAGGGAAGTAAAGTATGCCCCTCACTCCATAACACATGGAAGACAGAGATGGGGGTATATGTTTTTGTTTCTGTTATTTGTTTTTAGGACAAAACAGAAGGAGGTTAGTTCATCAAAAAATGCATCAAAAAATGAGCAGATTCAATCCAGAGTAAAAATCTGAAGAGCAAAGAATTGTTATCTTATAGACTGATTTTCAAACAAATGATACTATGGGCTTTAGTAAGAACTAAAGGTCACAGATGTCTGCTTGCCCTACTTCCACTTGCTAAAAGCAAAGCTGCTCCAATTTTCTTCTTTGCAACCAATAGATATCCAGAGGTATAGTATAAAAATGCAAATAAAATTAACCTTTATAAGATTGTAAGATTCACATTTAAGATGCAAAACAAAATATATACACACATGCACACACATATATAATATACATTGATATATACATAACAATGTATAAATTTTGTTTTATATTTATAAAAATTTATATACACACATAAATATACATATATGCACAATTCTAAGTAGATTTATAAACGTTATTTTTTTATGTGTGTATATACATACATACACACCATTTGGAAGGTATTACCCATTATCACAGGATATAGCAAAACCTTATAAAGATATTCACACTCAATAATTCTACTACTTTAGACTGATTCTCAAGAAACTATTTAACAGAAGTAATAAAATGCCACATTAAGATGTTACTACCAAAGCTAATCCTAAAAGCAAAGACGGGAAACAAGCCAGCATTCAACCTTAAGGGAAGTGTTTACTACATTATGTTGAATTAATATGATTAAATGCACCATTTTTATGGTGAAATCTTAAAACGTTGAATTATGAAAATTATATAGACATTATAAAATGATTACAATATAATATAAATGAAAAAAAGAATGCAGAGAAAAATACTTGAATTTCAACCAAGTAAAACCACCACATATTTAAATTTAAATTATATGTAAATTTAAAATTAATTGCAAAAATGAAAGTAGTTATATGATTTTATTTCCTTCATGATTTATTTTAAATAAATTATTTATTGTAATTGTAATTTATTTAGTGGTATAATGTGAGGGAGTGTCTAATTTTATTACCAAAGAGGTTATTACCAACTTACCCAGCATTGTTTATTGAATAATTGTGAACTTCCGCTGAATACAATGACATGATTATTGAATATTAAACTATTCTGTTTACTATATATGATATCTATCAATAAGTTGATGTGTATACTGATTCTGGCACTAATAGAACACTATTTAAAATTTTTTGCATTAAAATAATTATTATTACTTAGCTTTATTATATTTAGCGAAGTTAGATTTTTAAAATATTATAATAATTTTTTAGACAATTTCCACATTAGTATGCTTCTTTCCCAAATAGTCTAAATGTTCAGATAAATTTTATATTAACTTTGGCAACTTAAAAAATTCATAATCATTTGAATAGGAATTTTACTAAATTTATAAATTCATTTGAAAAACTTTCATCTTTTCTATATTGAGTTTTTCCATCCAGGAAAATAGTACTGTCTCCCAATTCAGTATCTTTTTTTCTGGTCTTTCAATGACGCTTTATTGTTTTCTTTACGTAGTTCCTGTAATTTTCTTAAGCTTACTCTTAGGAATAGTATGAATTTTGCTCATGCAAATGTATTTTTTAATATTTTCTGACTATTGCTGATGTATTAGAAAGCTGTTGAGTTTTAGTTATTAAATTATATCCTATCTATTTTTAAATGCTATTATAAAATCTGGTAGTTTTAGATCAATTCTGTTTTCTCCCAGTAGATAGTCACAAAAACTTAAATAACTAGGATATCACCATATTTTTGTTAGGGTGTTATTGCATTGATTAAAATTTCCACATTTTAAAAATGTCGATTATCCTGATTTACATTTTTTATTTTTATATTTTAACTTTTAAAAATTTGGAAATAATTAAACTTACAAAAAGTTGGAAAAATAATTTCCCCCAAATCCCCATATGCCCTTTGCTTACCTTCCCCAAACATTATTATCTTTCATAACCATAGTACCATTATCCAACCCAGAAAATTAAATACAATACTACTAAGTGATCTACAAGCCTTATTGAAATATGTCATTTTCCCACCATTATCCTTTTTCTGGGCCAGGATGCAATTCACAATCACACGTTGCATTTAATCATCATGTTTCCTTAGTTTTCTCCATTTAGGACAGTTCTTCAGTCTTTCTTTGCTTTTCATGACCTTGACACTTTTGAAGCGAAGTAGCTAATTTTATTGTAGAATGTTCCTCTTTAGATTTGTGTGATATTTTATCGTGATTAGAATGAAGTTATGCATTTTTTTGGCAAGAATACCACAGAAGTGATGCTGTGTCCTCTTTATTGTAGCATATGAGGAAGTACATGATGTTTATATGTCTTATTACTGGTGATGTTACCTTTGATCACTTGGTGAAGATTGTCAGGTTTCTCCACTATAATCACTGTATTTCCTTTTTATAACTAATAAGTGTATTGTGGAAAAATAATTTGGTACTATTCAAATATCCTATTTCTCATCATACTTTCTGCCTACTAATTTTCGCATCCATTGGTGATTCTTGCTTGCAACAATTGTTAATGTGTGTTCTTGCCAAATGCTGATTTTATATTCCCACCATTTCTTCTATGCTTATTAATTGAAATTCTGTGTAATTCAAGATCTTTTCCTTTTCGCTCATTTATTTATATCTTCAATTACTTATATTAAGCTGAACTCATCAACATTTATGGCATGAATTATAATCCATCACTATTGCTATTTATTTTGTTGTTCAAAATGTCCCAGATTTGACCACTGGGAGCTACTTCTAGCTGGCTCCTGTGTCCTTTGACATGCCCCCAATATTCTTTTAACACTTCTTTACCTTCTGGCACAACAATTTTGTTATTTCAGGCTCATCTTGTGCTTTCCCTTCCCCAGCTCCATCCCCAAGGAGCCTTGGTTCATTTTACTTGAAAATGATATTTAAAAAACAAGATCTGGGACCTTGATGTGCTCATTGCTACTGAGGTATAATTGTTTTGAGGCCCTCTCAGTGGACAGACCTAGGAAATATGTGTATGTACATACATATTTATCTGTCTATATTTTTAAAGCAATGAGTTCATACACCTCTGATTCCCATCCAACACCATAAGGCCAATTCTAGCCTTCTCACTTTCCTTACTTACAACTCCTTTCTCCAAGAGTGTGAAACCTGGCTATCATTTTCCACAATATATTTACCTATTTTCTCAATTCTAGAATACACATAAAATAGTTTGAGTGTTGCTAACCCGTTTCCTAACTAGAGTACACTATTTGCATTGACTTCTTTTGTCTTTAGCCTTACAGTACCAGTATTTTGCCAACTACTTTTTCCTAAGTTACTTAGGTAAGTTCTTTTCTTCCCCACCTCATTCAATTTGGTTGTGTTGTTGATTAGTAACACAGTTAGGTTCATTCGTTAGTTTGTATTTCATTTAGGGTTCTTCCAGAAAACCTGGTTGATTTTGTTTGTTGATTTGTTGTGTATGCGTATACGAAAAAAGCAAACTCAGAGAAACATCACTTCCTGATCACCTCTAAGGCCCTCTTCCTGGTGCCCCAACCATTTCACCTTGTTTGCACCTACCCTCTTTAGGGGATCAATACCATTAGTTTCTGTCTTACTCTTCCTGTATTTCTTTTTGTCAAGTGAGAAGATACATACGTATTTTCTTATATCCCCATCATACTATACAAAATTTTATTCATTTTTTTTGCTTATTAATATAACCCATAAATCACTCCATCTTAGTTCACAGAGATTTTTCTTGTTATTTTTTACTGTTGCATAGTATTCCACTGTGTTAACATACCATAGTTGATGTAACCACTTTCCTAAATATAGTCAGTTTGTTTCTGATATTTTGCAGTTACAAACAATGATGCATGAATAACTTTATGCACAGATTTTTGTACTGTTGAAGCTATATCTTAAAGGCAAATTCCTAGAAGAGGGATTGCTGGGTCAAAAAGCAAGTGTATGGGTAGTTTTGACAGGTATTATTGAATTTCCCTCTGGGAAGTTTGAGTGAGGTTACATATCTACTATCAATGTATGAGAATGACTATTTTCCCTCATCCTCACTAACAGAACTTGTGTCATTTTTCACAAATCTGATGGTAAGAAATGATATCTCAGTGTTTTCATTTTTAATATGTGTTCTGCAAATTATGAAGGAGATTAAACATCTTTCCATATGTTATGGGCCATTTTTAAATCTGTGTGTGTGTGCGCAACAAATTTTAATAATAGTCGTGATATTTGTCTCCAAATTTGCTATGCTAATTTTTGTAAATGCCTCTATTGTTTTCGATCTCTTAGTTTAGAGAAAGATGTTCTTTACATTAAGGAAATATATTTCTAGTTCTATAAATTTTCTTTAAAAATAAGGAATGAAAGGGGCAGGCCTGATGGTGCAGCAGTTAAGTGCGCGCCTTCCGCTACAGCGGCCCGGGGTTCACTGGTTCAGATCCTGGGCGCGCACGGACGCACCGCTTGTCAAGCCATGCTGTGGCGGCGTCCCATATAAAGTAGAGGAAGAAGGGCATGGACGTTAGCCCGGGGACAGTCTTCCTCAGCAAAAAAGAGGAGGATTGGCAGATGTTAGCTCAGGGCTGATCCTCCTCACAAAAAAATAAATAAATAAATAAGGAATGAGTTTAGATTCTATCAAATGGGTCCTTATATCATCTTATAAATGTACTTTTGGATATAATAAATACATAACATCTATAATTTCCTTTTAAATAACTATTTCATCTTAATTGTATCATATCATTTATTAATTAAAATTTGGCAATGTACTGTTTTATTTTGATTAGACTTTTCTTGCGAGAACTTGGCCATGAGTTTACTATGAGCAAAATAGTTATAGCAAAGTACAGAATGAACATTCAATTTCATTACTTCTAATTCCTTTCTCTAAGTTATAAGAAATAAAAATAACTGTGTATACATTTATTTTTGTACATATATATATGAGATACACATACACACATATTAACCATATTCACACTCACTAACAGTGCATGCCATATCAAATCCATACTTTAGGCTATGGCAGTATTATATAACATTGCTACACTACGTTAAATATCTCATATTGCTTCTTCCAACAAATTATTTTATACCCCGTATTTCCACTCAGCTTCACTAAATAAGAGGAGGCAATGAATAATTTCACTTTTTTCTTACGCTTTTGTTGATCTGTCATAGAAACCTGGGAAATTAATAGATCAGAGAAAGATATAGCTATATACTTTTTTCATTCCTGGATTGGCTTTCCTTTCTATTTTTATTTGTTCCTTTTAAATCAATGCATTCTCATTGTAGGAAATGAAACCATCCAAATGCCGTGGTAACATTGCCTTCCGAACTACTGCTCCTGGTAACAACACCCTAGCGCCCATCAGGTGGCAATGATGTTTGGGCTGAAATCTCAATGGTGTCAGCAGTGAAAGCAAATAAAAAAGACGTGTATTTTCTCTGCTAATGAAACACCCTACATACTTAGACTCTTTTCATCACAATATGTCACCACTAATAGAGAGAAAATATGCATGTGTCCGCTATTCCTTTACATTTTCTTCTTTATTGTATTTTACTTTTTAAACATCTACCTTTACTACTTCCTAGATCACATACCTGAACGGAATCAGAGCAAAATCCAACCACAAGTAACTGGCATCTGTAATCAAAATACGCCTCTAGAGGTTTCATATTTATTTTTCTATCTGTGCATATGTGGTCTATAGACTTGTGGTATTTAAAAATGTATATAGGTGAAATGTCCACTTTGATATCTTTTACAAAAATATCCCTTTATTCTACAGAATGCATGAGTTATATACACGAGTCAATCTATCAGCAAAAGTTTTTTGACTTGCACATATTGCAAATAAAGTGAAACATTTAAACAGTATAAAAATCATCAGCAATAGGCTACATCTTAGATCACCCGTGATGCTAGGAATCAGATCTCACTATTAACTGAATCATGGGAAGTTATTACATTCCTTAGAGACTCCGAGTTCTCTTGTTGTCAGATCCTTTTAGAGTGTTTGGGAATAAGAAATGTGTATTTTTAATAAAGACAACTAGCATTTCTCCAGTCCTAGCATGCTACGATGGTTTGAATGATAATGCCAGGATATCTATATCTTAGGGAGAAAATAAGACGTGGGCCACTTGTTTAAATAGTTAATGCAATATAATCAATATCAATATATCTCTTTTACTTAGGGAAAAACAAAAACTCTTGTTAAATCTTCTTTCAAGGTGTAAAGAATGAAGAGAAAAATAGTCTCGCTAAGATTTTAAAATAAAAATTATAGTTAGTAGGTTGTACTGTATTTGAAATGCCACATTCTCCTTTCTTACATTTCACTTGAAATTAGGAAATAGATTGACAATTTTCAGTTTTTATTAACCTAATACTGGTCGAAGTTAAGCACACCCTTTGTAAAATACAAGCCCCTGGTTCCTTCTGAGGGATTATGTAAGGGAAAGAACTATTCAGCCCTCTTAAAATGTTAGCTTCCGGTATAGCAAAGCTTTTACATCTCAAGTCCACTAAAATATCAGCTGACTGTTTGGTAGATCTTAAGCCAAATTGTTTGTAACTTCTATTTTATCTTAAAGACTTCCCATTGCAGAATTATGTATAAGAGCACCCCCAAAACAGGCAAACACACACACACACACACACACACACACACGCACACACTCTCCAAAACTACTATACCTCTTTGAGATTCAACCACCATCTGATGATCTTTCACCTGGAAGGCATCCGGTAGTCAACTGGCATCTGAGACCTTCCCTGTCCCCATTTCCTGTCCCGGGCACTCCAGTTTCATTATGATTTGGAGACACCACACAGATCTTGGGAGAATCATATTTGTGTTCAAGATTTGATATTATTTTGCTGGCATTCTTTATTCCATCAACCAAGAGACATTCATTCTGACAAATATTTACTGCCATCTCCCAATTTGAAGTCTGCAACATTTTCTTAGTGTTCAAATTTGTATCTTTTAAAATACTACTTGCTTTTATTTTAATTTAGGCAAGCAAGTGTATGCATCCTACCAAGAGTAACATACCAATGATATATAAAGAAGAAGCTATTGATATTTTCCTTTTACTTTCCCTCTTCTTGCATACCCTTTCTTCCAGTAGCCTGTGATACCCATAACTTTATTTATACATATATCTTCAGGAACTGGTGATTTGAAGAGATGTTTAAATTTTGAAAAAATTTTAATTACTTGTTTTAACCAAAAAAGTCTAAAGTTGCCAGAGAAAAGGAGGATTTGAGAATTTACAAGGTTTGTATTTTAATTAAACTTCAACTTTAAGTAAAATTAGATGTTTTCAAAATATTGCTGAATTTCAGTAGAGTAAGTATTTTATTGAAACACTGATAATATAAATAGGAATTTGAAGGAATTTGGAATTTAGCTATGAGCTAAGCGAGCAATTAGACAAAAGTCTGAGAACAGGGTTTATCACTCTTTCCTGAGTTGGTTACTTTAGGCACAGCACTTTCTCTCTGTGTTGCGGATTTCTCTCTTGCCAAAACAGAGAGCAGGACTAGATAAACGACATGGACTTTTCCAATGCTAAAAGTCTATGATACTGTAATTCACTCCCAGCCTAGACATATATAATACTATAAGTACTGCTTATCCAAGTGACTAATGACATAGCACATGCTGATATAAATTGGTTTATTGCCTGGATTTGAAATCAATCAGTCTATCTCAACATATTAGGTAGCTAGATTTTTATAATTTATGTGACCATACTGGTACAACCTGGTTATATTTTAGAGTGAATGTTAGTCAAATCCCTATACCATTGGGAGTGAAGTTCTCACCCTAAGAGAAAAACTAAATTAAAAGGCAAAGCAGCTTTTTTTTGTACTATTTATTTATTATTTTTATTTGTCCTGTTCCCACATGGCACCCAAGAAACTCACTTTTCCTTCTCCATTCTGTTTTTTTGCCCCAACTAGTGTCTAGCGAATTCAGAAATGTCTATAATTGTATGCTTGCTCTTGAGTGGTCAGGTTTTTGTTGAGTAGAAACTCTTTCCTATTTATTATATCCCCCTCAGTGACTTGTGCATAGTCTACCCTCATTGAATGGAAAATTTTCTTATAATATCTATCAAGTTTTTAAATCTCATTAGATTAGTATCATTATCCTAATGTTGAAGTGAGGAACCTGTGTCTTGGAAAGATTAGGACACTTGAATGAGGTCATGCAGCCACAAAGTGGTAGAGCCAGTATTTGGCGCTTGATCTTGGGTCTCCTACGCTTCATTGTGCAACCTTTAAAAATGCAGGGTCTGACAGTCTTCTTTTCTCAGCAAGTACGGACTAAAAGTTACAGTCTGCAGTGGAAATTATCAGAATAACTCCAATTTAGGGATTCATTCAACACAGAAATAGAACATAAGCAAATTTGGTTGAATACTAGTCTTCAATCCATCCAGAAACACCATGTTATAGGTAAAAGAGAGTTATCAAGAGTTGCTTATGGTATTTCTAGTTATAAATGCCTTTTTAATCAGATATGTTTTATTGAATTCTCTTTTGTGTGCATCAAATAGCATTAGAGCAATTTTTCAATGTGGTTAGCTTTTTGGTGTTGGAACAGTATGTTTTGACGGACAATTTGGAAACTTTTATTAAAACAAAGTGGTACAAGACAAGAGATTGAGGAGAAGCAGGTTGCAGTGTTGAGGTAGAAAGGGATCTCCATGTTCCGTCATTTATTTTCATTTGTTTTAATCTTTGTTTATCATCACAAAGCCTAGAATAATAGTGCTCTGAGGGCCAATGCTAAGGAAATAGAAGGAAATTGAAGTTCATTGTGTCAGTGGCACACATTGCCACCCTCACCAGGAAAGGGAAGGGAATCTGAGAACCCTCAGGACAATTAAATTTGATTTCCATATCCTTACTGACAATGTGCTACTTACCTGCTATGGGATTTGAGCCTTTTGCCATATCACGGTTCCTACGGAAAGGGACTGGACCAGATGTAAGTAATTTAATAATAAGTTTACATGGGTAACTAGTTGGCTATTGATGGTTGGTGCTGTGTCATTTTGAATAATGGAAAAGCTTGCATTATAAAGTAAGGTAAATAGAAGAAGCTGGATGCTCTAGGTAGTAAAAGGAGGTTGGATTTTTTCTTTTGGCATTTATTGGGTTAATTGTCTTTTTTTTTTTTTCCCTTAACATACACTGAGTAATTATATAATATAAAAAGCTCTTTTTCATATCCCCGCGGTGTGTACTGGGACTCCACATATAGAATATTCCCTCCCCCCGCAAAAAAAATTCAGACGGTGCCAAAATCTACATTTTCATTTGGCGAACTAGTTAAATCTATTCATAATCTGGTGCCTGAATCAAATTTCAGAGCTGACTAGACTGCCTTGGCTCCTGGTTTTTGTTGCTCGACCTGTCTCTGACTGAATTTAGCTATGATGTTACATCTTTAGCTGTAGAAAATTTCTAATAAGGGTGGCCTGTTTTCCTTTGCCATTGAAGGGTTCATACACAAAATTCCGCATTTCCGAGCGGGGGCCCATTTGGAGCCACCATGCAGCATTTTTTTGGAAAGCAAATCCTTGTTTCTTTAACTTTTTTTTCCTTCTTTCTCTCTTTCTCTAAATGTTCACTTTAATGGCTCTAGCACGACATAAAACTCATGTATTCTCTAGTGAACAAATTGTGCAGAGAATGTTGTCAGGAATCAAGAGAGAAGGCATGACGATCTAAGGGATTAGTTGTAAAAACGCACGGGATTTTTTTATTTGCAATACAGGGAGAGCGTTTGAAGGGAGATCAGGAGCAGTTTGGGGTGCCTGGTTATCTAGTATGAGGATGATTTTCTTCTTGGGGAATATTCAGATGGAGAAGGAAAGAGAAGTAAGTAGAGAAAAAAAGAGAAGATTGGAAGGTCAATTGACAGAATACAATGCAGTTGGAGACTCGGTTGAAATGAGAAATTAATGACTGAATTTTTCAATGTTAGGTGGTGACCGTAGATCTCAGTTTTCTGGGGATAGTCCAAGTATATTATTGTTATCCTGTCTGGCTTATAAATTGGATGATAGATCACATGGTCATCCTGTATATTGTTCTTTTAGGAAGCCCATGGTAAGTAACTATTTTAATGCATTTTTATTGTGTCATAGCAAATATTGGCCCAATTCTTTTTTCTCAAAGCAATGGGAAGATTTGTTACTCAATGAAAATATCAAACAGGATGCTACACCACTATTTACTTACACACCACTGTATAATTTTGTTAACACCACACTAGAATAGTTATTAGAAATCAAGACGTAGATCAGGAGTTGGCAAGATAGTAAATGTTTTGTTCTCTGTGGGCCACAGAGCCTCTGTCACAATTATGATCTCTGCCAGTGTAGCTCATGAAAGCAGCCATAGACAATATGTAAATAGGCATGGCTGTATCGCAATAAAACTTTATTTACAAAAAAGACCACAGGACCACAGGTTGCTGATCCCTGATTTAGAAGATCATCTACGGTCATGAGAATGTGTTGAGGATATATTGATAAATGAAAAAGCAAGCCATGATAAAATATGTCAATATCGTTAATACATTTATAAAAACCCTAAAATGATCCATGGACGTCTAACATGGTAAGAAGATGATGTCTGGGAAATCACTCGTGGTTTAGGTAGTGTCTATGTCTACTCCTATGATATTCTTAAGTTTTCTGAGTGTTTTGCACTGAGCATATTTTACTCTTGTACTACAGAAAAATGAAAAAATAAAAATAAAAGTAAAGTACCCGGGTCATGATGCCGCTGTTAAGTGTGTGTTGACTTGTTTCTGCAGCACGTTGCTGTACCTCAGTGTACAAGAATCAAGCTGCCTAGGTTGGGATCCGGGCTCCAGCATTAACCAGTTGGGCAATTGGACCAAGTTATTCAATTGCTTCCCGTCTTAGTTTCTTCTTCTGTCTATAGGGATAATTAGAACCAATTACCCCAAGAGGTGTTCATGAAGATTGGGCTACTATATGTAAAGCTCTTAGAACAATATCTTGCACATATTCAATAAATACAACTCTTTTTTTTTTTTGACCTGTACTGGATAAGAAGACCTGACATTCCTCTCACTGAAGATTTTAGAGGTTCCTTGAGAAAATTTGATAAAGACTTTAATTTTCCCAATAGATAACTAGTAAAGAAATACAAAATAAATATGGTTATTTATTGATGTTATTATTATCTCCAATTGCCAGGAAGTTTGCCTGGTGATAACACTAAAGGAAAAACAACCGATAAGAAAAGCGACTCTGTTTGTTATATAATGACATGAATCTTAGATGGCTAAAACTTGAAGATGTCCATGGAGTCTAAATATTATACCTTTAGCATGATTTTAGTACTAGTACACTTAAAAAAATGCTTCCTAAATGCTATTTTATAGCAAACCGCTGACCTTAGGGATCATAACGTATGAGAGACTTTTCAACTCTACTCCCATACATGCAATGCCTAGTATCTCACACTATGAATATGGAAGTTGGAAAAGGGCAGGATTTTTCCCTTAAATAGCCATAGGTGCACACTAGAAAGGCTTCTAAGAATGAATCTAGAGATAACTTTCATATTTTGATTAACACGTTTTTCTCCTTGCAATTTCCCTACAAATATCATCAGAGAAAACGCGTTCACACTTCTGAAAGTGGAAGTTGTCAACATTTTCTGCTGTATCCAGCTAACAAGGGTCCAGTGCAGAACTCAGGGGGTGGAAGATGTGAGGGAAAGCAAACAGTGGGTGGGGAAAATAGGCCCCATTAACTGACTTAGAATTACTGCAGTAGAGAAAACCCTGATGTAGTAGATTTTTTAACTTTTCTCTTTCATTTTTTTAAACCGATCAACTTTTTCTTTTTCATTCCATTTTTTATGATTGAGTTTTTTTTAGCCTTCTCTCCCCACTTCCCACATTTACTCCTCTTTGTTATATATTTTTCCTCTTGAAATGCAAGCACATTAGTGTGAATCCTTAGTTAAGCCAAAGCCTGAGGGCTACAGTAAAAAGTCAGGGAAAAGTTCTCCCTGCCAATGCAATTTAAGCCAATTCTCTATTAATTAGGTATCCTTCCTACCCTTTCCATTCTCAGCCACATTCCCACTTTCTGTGCAAATGTAATTTTCTTCCCCTTTCACCTCCTAGTTGAAAATTTTTTTGGCTTTTTAAAAAAATCATCACTGTGATAATAACATGTCTGTTTCTCTCATTAGACAAGAGGGTAAGGGTTTGTGTCTGCCTTGCTCATAATTGTTTCTCTTGTGCTCATTGCCTGACACATTGCACATTGTAAGTGCTCGATAAATGTTTATTAAATGGATTACCTGAAAAATAACCTTTAACAACTCATTTATTCTGGCTGAATAATGGTTAGGAAACATTATTTAGGTCAATTATGTTGTACAAGACATCACAAAATAACCATCAGATATTGTGGATATCTCAATTAATTTGACAATAAAGATTTTATGATGAAAAACAAATAAACAATAAAAAACACATTTAAAAAAATAAAGCCCAATTATGCCTTTTTTCTAACCAAATGTGGTGGTCTCTTCCCAATCCTTTGTTCTTTTAATAAAAAAGAATGCCAGGTCAGCTAGTCCCTCAATGTAACTCTAAGATGACTGACATCAGGGGGTTTACATAATGTTTCCACTTGTCTGTTTATGACTAACATACAGAAATTTCAAAGAAATAATCCACATGTAAGGAAGCATAGGTACATTATTTCCCCTAAATGTTCTTTTCTCAACTTGCACTTGTTTCACCTGGATTTTAAGGAAATTCACCAGTACTAGTACAATATGCTGCTAAGAAAGAGAGAGAATATACATCTATAGCTATTGTTATTTTTTAAGTAAATCTTCAGTTCTCTTCTTGGAAAATACAATGAAGGGCAGAGGGACAGGGAGTAACACTACATTTTACTATAGCCATATCCTTCATTGTCTAGGCCAACATCACCATCTGGTGAAGCGTTACTTAATTAATTTCCTTGACCCCTCTCTCTGTTTACCTAGTGCCCTGCCCTTACCTTGTAGTTGCCATTATTCAAATGATATTGTAACTATTTGTGTTGAAGCCTATCTCCTGTACCAGAATCTAAGTTCTATGGGGTGGTCACTTTCATTTTCTACCCAAGGCACTTAGAAAAGCACTAAATGAATTTCTTGTGAATAAATCAAGCTGTGTAAATCATGTGCAAAATAGGATTTAAACACATTGAAGTATCTGAGAAAGCATCATTTGAAACAGGTACAGCTTCCCCTTCTATTACTAGGAAAATCTCTGCTCCTCATAGAAGGTAGCAAATACATTGTGTTTTGACATGTTGCCACATGCCCACATAAACCTCACTTAGGTTTTAAGGTCTATGCGTCTGAGGGTGGGCCACTGTCACATCCTACCCACTACCCACTGACCCTGTGCCATGGCCAATGTGGTCACAGTGGTCCCAGGAGCAGTCTCCGTTGGCACTCAAGTCTTTTTCTCCAGGGACCTGCTTACCTGTCTCTCAAGAGGCAGGGATCTAAATGTGGTCAGACATAAATTCTCCTAGTTGTTGATATCGCTCCCAAAGACACTGGGATTTTAGAGGCAATTGGTCTCACCTGAAGATGTCAGCCCCACTGCCTCACGAGCAGAGTTGTCTTTGATTTTGTCCTTATGGTGTTGCTACAATACAGCCCCAATCTTGAAGACAAGAAAGGCCCACAGTCCAAACCCAATTTTTACTAATTTAAACACATTTAACCTAGAGAGAAAGCCAAGAGGCTGGGTTGGCTGGGGTCGTTTATTCTGCCAAGTTTGGGTGGGTTTGCACTAGTTGAGCATTTAGTGCCAGTCTTGATCATTATGCGCTGGCACGGTAAATTAAGCTACCACACCTTTAATGAACTTAATTCCCTTATTTTGACAGAGTTTCTATTTCCAGTGATTCACACTTTACATTTGGACATTTCTCTTATAGGTGTTTGCCAAAGGCCTTTACTGGCAGCTAAACGCTGGATTAGTTAAAAACTAGAATGAGAACTGTCAAAATCATCTTTACTTGTTCTGTAAGCCAGATTGGGACCTTAGATATCCCGGGTGAGAAGCACTTAGTGTAACCTCCGAACATGCGTCCCATATCCTTTCTACTCTTTGTGTTTCCATTGCATTTTGCAAGATTCAGGACCCAGACCTTTGGTCAGGGACTGTGGAAAGTATCAGATCTGGACAACCACACGCACAGTAACATTGATTAACTGCTAAATACCATCATCAGAAGCTTGACTCCGCTGAAAGAGAAAGAAGCAGAGTGGAATTACTTGGAGAAAGCAGCTTCACCAAAATAAAAAGGAGGTACATTTGTTCTCGGCCATCGTCCTGTAAATGACAAAAGATTTTAGTTTTCATGTTTGAGGGCTGATGGGAGTCGAGGAAATTATCTCAGCTTCTCATTTACTTTATACGAGAAAGATAGTGCTGGGTAGCATGATTTCTATGTACCAGCAGGGCGCTAAGTGTTTTAAAAGCAAAATTTGCTTTAATCCTTAAAATTTGTTTAGGGTCAAACAGTAGTAAGTATTAGAACTGGAACTGAGATTTGTCTTGTTCCAAAACTCATGCCCTTCAACACTACTCCAGGGATCGGCAAACCTGACTGTAAAGGGCCGAATGTAAGTATTTTAGTGTTTGCTAGTGAGATGGTCTCTGTGGCAAATACACACTTCTGCTGTTATAGCATGTGAAAGCAGCCATAGACAATGTGTAAATGAATGAGCGTGGCTGTTCCAACAAAACTTTCTTTGCAAAAACAGGGAGTAGACCAAATTTGGGCCAGGGACCAGAGATTGCTGACCCTGTCTTACTCTGCATTCCAAACTTGATTTTTTAAAAAAATTCTTTCCCTTCATGCTTTCAACAACTTCTGGAGGACTGGCTCCTAACTGCATTTTATAGGGGTCTCTTTTTCTCTCCTTTCATCCATTCAACAAATATGTATTGATTACTCATTTAGGAATATTTACGAGTCCCTGAATTTTTCCCTTGTTCCGTCATTTTGTGGTCTTTCTTGATCAATTGTTTCACCCCTCCTTTGTTTCTTGAGAATAGCTCAGAGTTTCTATTATTTGCCCAATGCTCCCAAAATTTCAGATTATGAAAAATCATTTTTTTCTTCTTTCTAGAAAAACTCCCTTTCAGCTCAAGACAGGAGGTGACCTTCGTTTGATATAAAGCACTCCGTCGCCCTCCCTTAGGTTTCTACTCAGGTTGTGTGTAATCAGCAGTTTGGGAATCTATAATGGATTTTCCAGGAGGCAACTCTGATGAAAATGTCAACTTTCTAAACAAAGACAGTTGTCAGAATGTTCTTTCAGAAATCCAGATTATTCACTGTTTTCATCATGTTGAGTTTTCAGTTCTTCAATAGTAAGGGGGCATTGCCACCTGGTGGAAAAATATTGAGGGGGTTAGATGGTCACCTGAGGAAAACACGGATAAGCATATTTACATAAACTGGACAATTTTACCTTGGTAACATCATTTCAGTGCCCAGTGGTATGAAAACTGACTTCCTTCCATGTTCAGAACCTAAAACCAGTAAATGCAAGTAAAAACTGTTAATAATTTTATTTAAATAGATCTAGGTGATCTTTTTTTAGACTAAAATGATTTAAAATGCCGTGTTATTCCTAATTGTCAAAGCTCCTCTGGACCCATTTCTTCCCAATTTGTAGAATTTTCCACTCTTTTTCTATAATTTTCAATTACTTCCTCTGCATGGGCTTTTTTGTTCTTATTTTCAGTAATGCTCAGGTCTTCTATACATTTATATATCCTCTTAATTTTAACCTAATAAGTCTGTGAGCAACTTTTAAAGTCTTATTCTTCGTTGACCAGCCTGTATCTGCTGCCCCTAAATTTTATCTACCTACTCTGAAGTCTCCCTTCTATTTCCTGTCATCTTCCTACATCTCCTCTTAAAAATGTTAAGTTTGACTAACTCAGATCGCTGTCCCCAATCCTTATGCTCATTGGCCTCTCTGGGACCTCAACTCCGTCCTTGAAATTCCTCCCTGGTTTCCAATTGTGTGGTTTCCTGATTCAGCTCTTTCTGCTTTCGTGATTGCTTCTATCTTTGCTTCATAGTACCACTTTTCTTTGCCTTGCTTCTTATCTGTTAGCGTGAAAGCCAAAAATTTTATCAGTCTTCTCTTTACAGTATCACTGTCTAGATCCATTCATTCACTCGTGAGGCTTCAACTCTTCTTCAGACTCCGTGTGCATCTGCTTTCCCTGGCCTGTATCCCCCTGTGCCCTCGTCTTCCTTTCCTACTTTTTCAGAGATTATCCTAAATTCAACATCTCCTATCAAGTGAAACCCACTCTTGACAAAATTGAAAGGAACGTATTTCTTATCATAGTAATCACATATCCTAATTCCTCCATTTAGATGAAAGCATACTTTCCTGTATATTCATTATTAGAAATTTTAGAGCAATTCAGAAACAATTCCTCTGCTTTATTGTTTTTATCCATCTGTCATCATGTGCTCTCCTTGCTTCTTTTAAAATGTTTATCTTGAGGGTCAATTTTATGAGTAGAAAGGCTCACCATTGTCTCCCAGCACCTAGCCCAGGGCTTGGCATATCATACGTTCTTAATAAATATTTGTTGATAAATAAATGAAAAAATGTCTACAAACCTTTCTCTTTTCCATTCCAACTGCCAAAATCTGTGTCATATCCTTTTTACTTTATCCCAGGACACAGGAACACTCTTTTAGATTGGAGCCTTCCAATCTGACTGTTGATCAGAATCACCTAGGTGCCCCATTAAGTGGACAGTTTCTTGGGCCCCATTTCCAGATCTTATGATTCACTAGGACTGGACATCCAGAAGTTGAACAAGCACAATGCTTCATTCATAGTCCTGGATTTTCTCATTCTCTTCTGTTCTATTTTAGTATTGTAAATGTCTATCCAAACTGTAACAAATTCTATTGCAGCCAGAAACTCAAAATTTATACACAGTTGCTGTCTTAGGCTTTCATTCTTGTTAATTTTAATTTTTCAAACAAATTAGATGCACTTCAGGGGCAGAATTAAGAGATCAGATTTCAGATTCCCAGTTTTATTTCCTATGTCCTTAACCTATTAAATCATATCTATATCATGTGGTTCCTATGAGGATCAAATGAGATAACCTTTATAAAATTGACTTGTAAGTGAAAACACTCAATTTGTGTCAATCAGGTGGTCACTGTTGTTTTGGTATTTTGTTTCTACTGTAATTATAACAATATTAGCTACAAAATATCTGTCAATAGCCAAATGCTACAAATTAAATTCAGTGAAATGCTTCTCTTCAAATCTAGAACTCTTTGATATAGTATATTCTTTACACTGTTTCTAAAATATTATTTAGCTTATAAGTTCTTTGTGGGAAATCACATATACACCAATATCTGTGTTTGGAATTTTTCTTCTTGCCTTGGAAAGAATAGATGTGCAGTTCAGACTTAAGAGAAATGAAGCTGATGAAGCGAAAATAAGTTTATCTTTATATAAAACTAATTTCTTGCTCAATAGAAAACTTATCAGTGCTCCTCCCTGTATAAAGTAAGCATCATAGAAAGAACATAGATGTCACACAGTAACTTCTCAGACTATGAAGTAGATTGCTATGTTTCAAGATTCATGTAGACCATGTGGCTTTTTCATCGCTACGTTCCCAAAGTCTGGCATATAACAGAAGCTTGATAAACATTTATTAATTAAGAAACCCAGTTTTCAGGCCGGCCCCGTGGCTTAGCGGTTAAGTGCGCGCGCTCCGCTACTGGCAGCCCGGGTTCAGATCCCGGGTGTGCACCGACGCACCGCTTGTCCGGCCATGCTGAGGTGGTGTCCCACATACAGCAACTAGAGGGATGTGCAACTATGACATGCAACTATCTACTGGGGCTTTGTGTAGAAAAGGGGGGGAAAAAAAGGAGGAGGATTGGCAATAGATGTTAGCTCAGGGCCGGTCTTCCTCAGCAAAAAGAGGAGGATTGGCATGGATGTTAGCTCAGGGCTGATCTTCCTCACAAAAAAGAAAGAAAGAAAGAAAGAAAGCCAGTTTTCTATTATGGAATGTTATGCATAAGAAAATGTTACTTTTTATGTCTTACTTTTCATCCTGGTTCTTTTCCAGGGCTATCTATTCTCTATTCTTTTTTTAATCATGGGATCCCATTACCAGGTAACACTCTATAGTTGTGAAGTGGATTATTAGCTAATAATAATGAGCTTAAGCTGGCCACGTAGCCTCACCTGGAGAATAAATCTTTTTTTCTGAAACTTCTAGTGGCTGGAGGTTGCCATGTAACCAAATTTTCACCAATGGGATATGTTTCAAGTAGCTAGAGTTGTGGCTGGCACAAATTGATGTTCAAATATTTGTTGAATGAATAAAAAAAATGAATGGAGTGGGAAAAAGAGTGATGTGTGCAACTTCTACCTCTCTTAAAAAAACTGCTGCCTTGTTCTCTTTCCTGGCACATGGTTGAGCCTATGATCCAGCTTTGAGCGTGCAGATGACCACAAAACTCTATGGCGGGGGTTTGCCAACTTTTTCTGTAAAGAGTCAGATAGCAAATATTTCAGACTTTGTAGCCATGAGGTCACTCACTGAAATACTCAACTCGGATCTTGTAGTGTCAAAACAACCGTAGATAACACGTGCACAAAAGGGCGTGGCTGTGTTCCAGTAAAATTATATACAACAACAGAATGCAAGTGGGATTGGAGCTCTGAGCGGCAGCTTGCCAACACCTGCTCTAGGGGGTAGTGGAGAAAGAAGATGCAAAAAAGTAGAGTACTTGAAAGACCTCCTGCAGCTGAGCCACCCCATCAACCTGAACTGCTCAGCTCAGGGCAGTGATGTGGGGGAGAAATAAATACCTATCTCTTTCAAACCTTTACATCTTGAGGTTTCTCTCTTACAGCAAAGCTAATTAGCTAGTGAACACAGGATATAATAAAACGAAGTGCTAATTTATTATTGTTATTATTATTATTATCATCATCATCGTCGTTATTTTAAGTCTATAATGATCCTGGGATAAATTGCCTATGATTAAACACCAGAAGTAGTAAACGGAAAAAATCCTATTATAATGTTTGGTAAACTCAGTTTAATCATCATAAGCCACCAATGAATGGGGCATTTTAATTCCATTTTGGCAAATGAGGAAGCAAAGGATGAGATGGATTCAGTGTCTTGCTCGAGGTCACAGAACCAGAATGTGGTGAGATTAGGATGTAAGGTTAATTCCATCTGATTCCAAAGACTCTGATCCCATTTTGTTTGGATACATACATTTATTAATAGATCCAGGCCGACTATAGACTAGAGAGGAAATCCATACCCCAAATGTTCTTTTTGTTAGCCAAACACTTACAAAGAATCTATAATGATATATAAAACAGTCCTTTATTTGGGGTTCATGTCTTGATATCAACTTGCTAAAGGGCTCACAAAAGGAGGTGGAAATCTGAGTGGTTGCTCTATCCCTGCTCTGCCCCGTGTGGTGTCACTAGCCATGTGTGGCTTTTCAAATTAAACAAAATTAATAAAGTAAAAAACTCAGTTCCGCTCCAGAATTGCACTTCCTGAGTCACACAGCCACAGTGAACATGTTCACTAGCCACACGTGACTAACGGCCACTACTTTGGACAATACAGATTATAGAATATTGTCTCACTGCAGAAAGTTCTACCGGACAGCACTGCTCTCTCCTCTTCCACTAGATTTGTCTTTTTTGGTTTCTACACAAATTCAAGGTCTCAGTACTCGACCTTTGGGGTACCGAGATGGCTGTTCCATTAGCAGCATCCAGAGGAAGCTGACCCCACCTTTTATTTAGTTCTTTTGTTTAGTTTCCCCATGGCCCCTTCCTTTTTTCCTTTTTGCTCTGCACCCTCATGGCCCTGCCACTGGGTGTTGGTTGTCATTCCTTCACCACTAATTGCTTCCCAGCAGGATGGAGCCAGGGTCTCCAATGGGGTAAAAATCGAAAGAAGGAGAAGGAAAAAGAGCCACAACAGTGTGTGGAATCTGCCCTCAAAGTGTGGAATCTGCAAACAAACTGAATTTTCACACTGTGCATATGAACAGTCCCCTGATGTATTATGCTAAAAGAATGTTTGCATCTCTTTACTACTATCCCTGCTAGAACCCAGAAGGAAGGGGGAGTGTGAAAAACCTCCAGCCCTTCCATTTTTAATAGTATACGTTTGTGTATATGCTTGTCTTTGTGTGTGTGTTTTCCTGCCCTACAGAGAGTGTGAAAGCCCCGCTCAACAGCAAATGACCATCAACCACAGCTGGCTACCTTGCTATTGTGTAAGATGCTATAGTATGGGAAACCAAAAGTGTGTCTTTATACAACACTTTTCTTGAGGTTGGGCTCACTTTTATTAAGAGAACACAATGGCCAGAGTTTATAAAAGTGGAAGCTTATGGGAAAATAAATACCAATTCAAACAGCCCGAGCAACTATGGCAGTGTTGGTGGCATCCACGATCGTGGACTAAACTCGAGTCCGTGTTTCTGTCTGCATCGCAGTGTAAAGGACCAGAAGGCAATACTAATTGCTTGGCTCAGGTGGAAGATGTTGATTGCTGAGCTGCACTTTCCAGTAATGTTTTGTCAGGGAAGCACAGTGGGCCAGCCTGGTCCCTACTACCTACCCGAAAACGTAGGTCCCTGCTATCCACCTCGCATCTTCAGGATTAGGCATTCCAAAGATAGAGACACATTCAGAGATCAGCACTCTTACAGTTACTTGTCACTGAATTTGTTAGCAGAACCATACATTTTCGGAGAGCTAGCCCCATATTGGAAAATTTGTGACTTTTTAAGTGTTCATCACAAAGAGAGGATTTGGGAGAAACCACACCCTTTTGTTTATATCAAGAACTGGTCCAAGGGGTGCTTTGTGATTTGGCTGTTAAACGAAATAATTGTTATTTGCCTTCCGGAGTGAGAATTTACTTTCTTTGACCCTCCTTTGGAGTTCTTCGTTTTAAGATAAGCTCAAATATTGACAGAACTGGAGCTAGATTAAAGGACATATAAAATGCATTAGTGTTAATACCAAAGGAAGAAGAAAGAAAAACCAAGGGGCCGCTCCCACAGTAAATAAAAGCGACAAAGATTCTTAAGAAAACACTGCTGAATTTCACTCGTGTGTATGATGAAATGGATTAAGTTTACAGTGGTCTGAAGAACAGGATGGATTCTTCACCTTGACACCCCCAGGAACAAACCACAGCACTACCAGAACTCCCTTTTTATTCATTTTGACCATTTTCCTTTTGGTGTGTATCATAATCCGATGCGTAATGAAAACCAGCTGTTACCCCTCAGAGGAAAAGAGGAAAAGCTCTGCCAAGGATTCGAAAAGCTGGATGGCTAGGCAGGGAATCAGCAGCCCGGGTTCTCACCTATTAAGTCCTTAAGGAAAGGTGGAGTTTGATGGGAAGGAGGAGAGAAAAAAGGATTCTCTGTTGATAATTCTCCTTGTAACTAGAGAATAAATTTCCATGGGCATTATATCTTATCTAAGGTTTCTGATTTTTCTCAGTCAAGTGTTGTGTGCTCCATTAGCTGATTTTTAGATTTATCCCAATCTGGCAAAAAACGTGCATCCTATTGTGATAGAAGCAAGATTCAGGATTTAAAAAGATGACTAATTATTGACAGGGGTAAATAGAGAATTATCTGGTTCCCAGTTAATATAAATTAATATGTTTAAGGTAAGAGAAGGACAGAGCAAAGGGGAGTTGCCATTTCCCCTCATAAAATATTTACTATTCAGGTCCTCACCAGCTCCACCAGTCAAATATTTACTGTCAAAGTTCAGCAGCAAGGTGAGACGTGTGGCCACTCATGGTGTTATAGTCGGAGCTGGCCAGACTGGAGTCAGAGCCCCTAAATTTTAGCCTTTGTTTAACACCCTGGCTCTCTGTGTTCATGGAAAAAAATCACTAAAGAATTTTCTGTCAACCAATGAGTTATGAAACAGAAATTATATGTTTTCTAAGGGCTCCTGACAAATCTATGCATGCATTTTTGAGGGCTTTGAGATTCTATGATAAAAGTAATAACTAATTTTTCATTTGGAAGCCATCTTTCATTTACTCAGTTGAATCATAGACTTTCCAAAACATATATATATATCTCCATTATCTTTAAAATCAACTTGGAATACAGCAATGATAGGTATATATCTTTAAACATTGCTCATTTTTAGAATACTTTTACCATTCTCAGTATAAAGGTAACATTTATTCAAGAGTTTAGGGTACACCTTTCTCCAAAGAGGACATCATATAATTTACTCTTTGAGTTCACATATGATGGTGAAGTTCCCTGTTGATTCCTCCTGGAGGATGAGAGTGGGAGTGGGGGAGGAAAAGAGTAGGGCACACTTAGGGCAGACCAGGACAAGAAAACTGTAGAAAGAGATCATTCCCTGCCCCCCTCACCATTCTTTTCATCCATTTCACTCAGCCTCCATTTTGATATTCAATTCACATCTAATTTTTTCTTTCTATATCTGTCCAGAATAAGCAAATGTGTGCTGTTTGTTGCAACAGGATTTACACATCTGAAATAACTCAGCTTTCAACACTTCCTAAAGATTTGTGAGTAGAACTCCTGCCCTCTGTCTGGCTTCTACAAGCAATACAGACCTGAGTCAACTTCCTAATAAAACTGACCAAAACACCTAACTAGAATTCATCTATTCCTCTGAGGAGGATAAACAAAGACTGTTGGAAAGAATATAAGAGTTCTACTACTTCTGCTGGGTAGATGGGAGCTTTTCTCCCGGACAGTTCTCTTCTGTTTTAATGTTGTCGACTGCGGCAATGTGCTAAACAGAGAAAATCCATTCTCAGGACTTTCTGGGACTTGGGTCAAATGTCCCTTGGTTGTCATTCTAATCTTAAGGTCCTTTAAACAAAAGAGCTTTGTCTCAAAACATGGATCAGTTATTTCCTAAATTAGGTGAATAGCTTACCTAAGCTAAGACAGGAAGCTGCTTTATTAATGGAGTTCAGAACAAATCCACAACATTAAAACATTTGATATTGCACATAAATACAAAAGGGAAATAAATCTGGCTGAGAACAAGAAAAATGCCTAAGTCCGCTCTCTTTTAAATTCCTTAAAGTTAGAAAAAAAAATTTTCCCGATGCCCCAAATTTTCATACTATTCTTCAACTTTTCTTTATCCCTTACATTATTTTCATTAAAAACCTAAAACCCTCCATTAAAAACCATGGAGTGCTTTAAACACTCCATGCTGTAGTTATTTTTTATTTCACAATAACTGTTTGGAGGAATTGTTTTTAAAAAATTCAGCGGAAGACGTGAATAAAATAATGGAAATATATCTTAGCAGGATTTTTTTTTTAATTGCCTACACTTCATGTTTTAATATGATTTACTTCCATTGGAGATGTGGGGCTTGTGAGACTTCAACTATCCCCTTGTTTCAGGAACATTGGGAAAGGTTGGTTGGAAAAAAGACAATATTCTCTCACCATCATCAGAGTGGTTCTGCACATTTATCTCCATGCATTTTTGCCAGATACACAGCTGCTTCAGACAAGACATGCAAAAGAATGAAAAAAAGTAAAAGGATTCAGTGGAGAGCAGTCTCTTGGTCATCTGACCAAGGGCAATTCCAATATGGTGCACTCCAGCATTTCCCAAAGTAGGTTTGCAGATCACCTTGCATGAGAATCTTTTTTTAAGGAACTTAACTATGCTCATGCCTTACCTCAGAACTGAATCTTCAAGAGATGGTGGCCAGGAATTCTGCGCTTTTAATGAGCTCTCCAAATGATTGTTATGCATTCTAAGGGTTAACAACCATTGGAATCGCATAAAACTATGCCAAAACCCAATTTCAAGCGAAGACTTAAAGCATAAAATAAGAAATTAATAACTGTGACTATTTCAAAACAAAGAAGAAACTGCATAACCACGGACAACATAAGCAAAGTTAAATCATAAGCTACAACTAATAAGAGATTAGTATTCAGTATAAAGACCAACAAGTCAATAAGAAAATGGCACATAACTCAGGAGAAAAATTAGGCAAAATATTTGAAAAAGCATTTTAAAAACAATAAACTCAAAATTCAAAGAATATGAAAAGATGTTCAATTTAACTGGCAATCAGGGAAATATAAATCAAAACAAA
Organism: Ceratotherium simum simum; assembly: GCF_057802395.1. Classification (NCBI taxonomy): domain Eukaryota; kingdom Metazoa; phylum Chordata; class Mammalia; order Perissodactyla; family Rhinocerotidae; genus Ceratotherium; species Ceratotherium simum. The sequence goes on along the minus strand of NC_141915.1, from coordinate 52,470,660 downwards.
AATAAAATGCCATTTTACGAAATTGCAAAAATGAAGAAGTGCGATACTACCACTCATGGTCAGAAAGGCAGGTTAACAGGAACTTTCACAAACTACTGAAGTATAAATTGGTACAACCACTTTGGAAGGAATGTGGAAATATCTATCAAAACTAAAAATGTGCATGCCTATAACTCAGAAGGTCCATTTCTAGGTGAATAGTTTATTTTAAAAAACCCTCTCAGCTACATGCGAAAGGATGTATGCATGAGAATATTCATGATAACCCTGCTTGTAATTGCTCCAAGTCTGAAACGAACTAAAAGTTCATCAAAAGGTGCAAGGTAAATGAAATATGGGATTTTTGTATGACAGAATAATGTATAACACTTAAAAGAAATGAACAAGAGCTGTATGTATCAGAATGCATAATTTTCAAAAACTAAATTGAATGAAAAAACAAGTTACAGAAGGAAACAAACATTATTATTTATATAAATGTTATAGCACAATATATATGTGTACATGCACACATAGACACATGATAAAATGCATCTATGTTAGTAACTTTCCTGTGGACTGTGAGGTTATAAACCAAATCACCATAGCAATTGCCTCTGGAAAGAGAAATGGAACACAGGAGGAAAAATTCAGTTTTTTCTTTCTTTTTTTTTTTTTTTGGTGAGGAAGATTGGCTCTGAGGTAACATCTGTGCCAATCTTCCTCTATTTTCTATGTGGCACGCCACTGCCACAGCATGGCTTGATGAGCGGTGTATATGTCCATGCCTGGGATCTGAACCAGTGAACCCCGGACCACTGAAGCAGAGCATGCGAACTTAACCACTAGGCCACTGGGCTGGCCCCTCAATTATTAAATATCATCAGTAATACAGTAATACTAACATTTCTTTATTTGCTAAGTTCCTTATGTATAATATCGCATTTAATCTCATACCAATCCTGTAGGGTAATACTACTAATATCCTCTTTTTTCAAATGAGGATTTTCAAACCTTTTATTTCTTGTATTTATAGACACACACACACATACTTTTAGGGCAGTGAAACTACTCTGTATGATATTGTAATGACTGATATATTTTATTATAATTTTGTGCAAATCCATAGACTGTACAACACCAAAAGTGAACTGTAATGTAAACTGTGGACTTGAGGTACTTATGATGTGTAAATGTAGGTTCATCTTTGGTAAAAAATGTACCGTTCTGATGAGTGATGTTGATAATGGGAGAGGCTAAACATGTGTAGGGGCAGGGAGTGTATGGGAAATCTCCATACCTCCCTCTTAATTTTGTTGTGAATCTAAAAGTGCTCTAAAAAAATAAAGTCTTAAAAAAAAAAAGAACCTGAGACTCAAAAGTTTAAGTGACTTGACAGACATCAACAGAAGTAGAATTGAAACTGGGTTCGTCTGACTCCATAGCCTGTCTTTAACCTCTACACTGGAAGCATTAGTGTCATTACATCACTCCCTAAAATGTGAAAATACATACGGAGCATGGTCAAGAGAACAAGCGGAGTCTGAGATGGATAAAGACATATATTAAGAAGAAAGAAAGAGAGATTTTCAGTCCAAACCCCGCATTTAGTATTTCTTCCATGAAAGAAGTACGCTATTACTTTTTTCAGGAAATACTGTAAACATGACTCTACAAATCACATATTCATTAAAAGTCAACCTCAGCAATCAATCTGGGCTCAGCTTCCTTCTTCCTGCCTATTCTCAGAGATCCATTTGCTCTCCCCTAAATTTGTTCCAACAGCTGAATACTGAATTTTTTTTCCACTTCCATTTTTCTCTCTTTCAAAATGTCTTTGCTATTTTTTCAATCTTATAGCCCATTATTGGAATAGAAATTATTCCATTAAGATAGTAAGACAGCACGACTTCCTCGCCTTTAAATAATATCTAGTATTTGTGCGTGCCTTGAAGACTAACAAAATGTTCTCTTCAGAACACTATTTCCCAGCTCACAGAGGCTGCTCTATAACAGTCATTCATCCTTCTTATCCTTTCCTATTAGTTGTTCTTTGCTTTTGAATCTGATCACTGAATCCTATTATGGAAATTACTGACCACTTTGAATGTCTTAATCCCTAGAGGCTGGTCAACCCCTCCCAACACCCAACAGGAAGGAGAAATGAACAAAGAAGAAAGAAATCTGAGAGCCTCTATTTTTCTTTGCCTCTCTTTGGAATACTACATTTGTATCACTTTGCAAGCAAAAACCAAATGCCAGGTCCCTATTAGCTTTGCCAAGGGAGTCGATTCAGTAGATCATGTGCACTCACATCAGAGTTTAGCTAAGAACAACCCAAGGCTGTATAGTGCTGGAGGAATGATGGGATTTTCGGTGGTGCTGTTTTCCAAATACTTTTTGTTTCTAACGTGAAAGAAAATGATTCAGGTAAGTGCTCAGGAGCTTTGCTAATTACTCTCCAAAGACTGGAAGCAATTATTTCAAGGCAACACTGCCATACTGTTGCTGTGTATTCAAAACTCAGGTCAGGTGTGTTAAGTTTAACACATTGCCTAGAAGTTGTAGCAGATTGTTGCAAAAGTGATGAAAGATTGTCCAAGTCCCCATAGGAGGCAAATACACATGGAGAGTGGGGTTCACAATGAGGCTTAAGTAGCCACCAATCATGGAACTCATCAAACTTGTGTGGTATGTGCTCTTCGTATATTCATTTTTAACCCTGTTATGCAAGGTTGGCTACTTAATTAGGCTCCCTAAAAGACAGGATTTATTTTAAGGATACACATGAATCAGAACTACAAAGGCCTCTCTTCCCAAAGCTTGATGCTCTCTCTTTATGTCACCTCCATTCCTCTTGGTGTGCCTGTTCCATCTTTCTCTTAATAACAACTGGCCAATTATCTCCTTTTCTTCTAGCCAAATCCCAGAAAAAAGTTAATCGTACTGTGTTTCCTACTTAGCATTACCCCATTTGATCAGTTCTCTTTGCACTGGGGCTGTCTCCTGCACTGTCCTGAGACCAGATGCCTGTTTTTCCGGTATGGGCAGTAGCTGGTCTTGTGCAAAGAAAAAAAGAAAAAAGGCAAATTTAAAAATAAAAGGCCTGATGCTATTTCTATAAAAGATAAAAAGATAGTCAGATGCTGATCTAAATGCTTTATATGCCTGATCATTTTCTTCTCTCTTTTCACCTCTCCTACTTTTCCACTGTGACCGAACCTGTTCATAATCATGATGGAAATTTCTAGTCATTTAACTTATCCTCCTTCCTCCAGTCCTACTGGCCCCCCTTATTTGGCTGTGTTCCCAGCTGTGAACCAGTGACAGGCATTTCAAACAGGCTATCACCAGAAGCCTCCATTTATTTCATCCCTCACTTCCTTGATTCCCCTATTTCAATTTACTGACAAAATAAAATCCATCCGTTATGAAATCTTTCTAACATTTCACCTCTCCATCTCAGAATTTCTTTCTTAAACCAACCAGTCTTTTTCTAATTCCTTTTCTTGTTTGTTTTTGTTGTTGTTCTTATTTCGAATATATATACCCTTACTGTTTTCAAAACTTTTAACCTGAGCTCATTTTTTCTTTTCTTATTAACTCCAAATTACACTCCATTCTATTACCTCCTATTAGTTTCCGCATAACTTGTCCCTTCTGTTTTATTAGTAGTCTCCAGACTTCTTCTGCTCAGTAGACACACATGTTCTAATCTAATGAAATCCTGAAGAGAAAAACAAAAAAATCCTTCTTCGATCTTGCTTCCTTCACAAACTACCATCTCATGTTCTTCCCTCCCTTCATGGCTAAACATTTAAGAAGTGTAGCTTACACCCGCAGTGTCTACTTTTTCACACCTTATCCTTGCTCCTTAACCTGCTCCAACCTGGAATTTCGACCATTTTCGAGAAAGTGCTCTCTAAACAGATGCAAACACTTCCACACTCTCAATGTGCCACTCTCTCAATGTTCTCTTCTCGGTTCTCAACAGCCCAAACTTTCTATAATAGTAATATTTAATTCATTTCATGATGGTCTACATTCAGATAAACTATTGCGTTTAATTCTCACAAGTTGTGTTAGTATTGCTCTCACTTTATAAACGAAGAAACTATGGCTCCGAGATGTAAAATGATTTGCGCAGGTACCAAGAAATAATAAGTGACAAAACTTGTCTGAAGCCCAGTTCTTTTAACCCCACTGGCCTTTGAGACTACTGGAAATCCTTCTGCATTTTCTATGACACGATATTTTTGAGTTCATCTTCTATATTTCACTGTCTGTAACCATTTCATTTTATTAATTAGCTCCTCCTTCAATTTACGGTTCTCTGTAGGTTTTTACTAAAGTTTCAGTATCTGGATCTCCCTTCTCTTCCCTTCACACCCCTTTTCTGAGAAACATATCTATTCATATGGCTAAAACTTGCCTGTGACTCTCTCCCAAATTACAGTTTGAACCTTGGCATTTCTACCCAGGTCCAGATTTTATATTTCAACTTCCACCTAAACATCTCCATATGGATAGTTTACTGGCACCATAAATTCAATATATCTATAGTCAAATGTTTGATCTATTCCACAAACAAACAATAAAAATCAATAAAAGCGTATTTCTTGGTTAACTATATTATTGTTTATTTTATCATTCTATATATCCAACTGGAAGTTCAAGTAATTTTGAACTTTCCTTTTCTCTCAGTGCCTTTTCATCAAAACCTATGATTTCTACTTCTGAAGTTTCTCTAAAATATCTTGTTTCCATTCATATTACCACTGTCCTGGTGCAGATACACATTACTTCTCACACGGGTTATTCAGATCCTTATTGAAAGACGACTTCGCCCTCATCCTTTTCACTCTCAGATGCATCCATCACATGACCTGGTTTTGCCATCTCCTTGCTTAAAAATCTTGGATGTCATCTATTATTTATATATAAGAGGTCAAATTCCTTTCTTAGCCTGTCATTCCAAGCCAGCCACTGTCTGACCCCAACATAACTTTTCAGAATCGTGTCCCATTAGATCATACTTACTATGTGAATGCAGTTTTGCCAAACTGGAGAATTTGTAGTACTGAACAAAACATTCACTTTCTCACTTCTCAAACTATGCTACTCTTTCAGCTCAGGAGTCTTTCATCTCCACTTATAACATCCTCTTCACCCTTTAATATTCAGATCAATAGCCAGTTCCCATTTTAATACTAGTTCTGTCTTCAATGCTGCTAAAAATAACCGTTAAACTGAATACTGCTTTACCCTTCTTTCACAATGGATTTTTAAAAATGTGCTAGAAATATTAATGAGTCTCAGGCCCATTGGAATTTGGAAATAGGTACATATAAGCAACCTGTTTGAAGAGAGAAAGCACAAGAATTTCCATTTAGAAGACTAAGACAGTTACCTGCCTGAAAGCAGTCTCTTCCCCTTCGCCAGGTCTTATGAAATGTAGATTTCTCTATCTTCCTATAGTGACCTCCTGATTCCCAATAGACATCCTGATTCCCCAGACCTCTAATAAGGGCTTTCATCTCTTTGATTCCAATCAGCTTTCAATTCTAAGATACCCATCTCATCTTTGTTCCTCTCTGCCTAGGTTTTACAGAATTCTGGAAATTATCCAAGACAGTTAATAATGCTATAGTTTTTAAACTACAGTCTCAAAAACTTGACCTAGTGGACTGATTTGAATAGTATCTCCTAAAATTCATGTTCACCTGGAACTTTAGAATATGATCTTACTTGAAAATGAGATCTTTGAGGATGTAATTGGTTAAGATGAGGTCATACTGGATTGGGGTGGGCCCTAAGTCCAGTGACTGGTGTCCTTATAAGAAGGCCATGGTGAAGACAGAGACACACAGGGAAGAAGGAGGCAGAGATTTGAGTGACATGTCTTTAAGCCAAGGAACACTAAGGATTGACACAACCACCAGAAGCTAGGAGAGAGGCATGGAATAGATTCTTCCTGCTGACACCTTGATTTCAGACTTCTAGCCTCCAAAACTACAAAGAAATAAATTTTTGTTATTTTCAGCCTGCCAGTTTGCAGTATTTGTTACAGCAGTCCTAGGAAATTAATACATTCAGTCAACCCACGGGACCAAAAAACTGACATCCTGCTTAAATCAGAACTCATCTTCTGCATCCTTTTCTGGGTTCCTTTTTATTCATTCCTGATACATCCCAGAAGGTGGCAATCATACCCTTTTGTAAGAGACTTTTGAACTTTTCCTTGAAGCCTGTTTCTCTACCCTGTCTCCCACCCCCACCCTGTCACCACCATCTCTCCCCAGGCTTCTTCTCTCCTCTGTCAGCATGACCCTTAAACTATTCCAAGAGAATACGTATCTGAAGCTTTTGTTAGAGTGTATTTGGACATCAAAAGCCAACTCCTTTATCATCTAACCCTTCTGGTCAAAACAAATTTTTCTGCCTATTGTAACTTCATAGCACCCTCTGCCTCTGTTATACCTGTCACGTTCTGCCTTAAGTTGGAGCTAGTTGCACAAAAGTTTTACATTCCTCCCGCAACTGATTAAAACTCTTAAAGGCAGGTACAGGCTTTCATTCATATTTGTATACAACACAATGCCTTCAAGTAATAAATTCATTCAATACCCATCTATTTCCAGCCCACAATATAACAAGAACCTTTGAAAGTACTTAGTAGGTGTTTGGTCAACATGCCTTGGATCAAAATAAATCATATCTGAAGCTTTCCTTTTCTTCATTTTAGCCTGTTGAAAAATGAGCTCTAGGCCTTTCTTTGCTTTAGCTTACCTACCTTTCTGGTTAAATTATTTGATATCAGACACCGCTGACATCCCTTCTTTTTCTTTGAAACAGGAAACAACGTCAAGAATACATTAATCTAAATCCAGTACACTTCTAAATCTCAAAGAACAGAGAGCAAAGGAAGCTGGAGAGAGGCCAGAAATGACCAACTTTCTTCCCTCCTTCTGTATTGTACCTCCTATGTCTAATCTTTCCTACTCTACCAGGTGGTTTAAGAATTTTATCCTTTCTTCAGACTGGAAAAGGAAGTGGGGGCTGGAATTAGGGGTATGCAAATTGTTGAAAAGGCTTTCTGTGGATTTTGAGGGCTGAGCTAGACTATCATTTTTATGGAGAGCCCAAGCCTCTAAACTGAGAACGAGGGTCCCCATTCATTCTCTGGCACGAGTCCTATCAACAGAATCACTGAAGCCAAGGCTAAGAAATAAATAACTAACCTCTCCACACAGGGAGGCTGGTAAACAATGCAAATACTGAGTTCTGCCAAGAGGAAGAAGCATATAAACCAGCCAACTGCTGAACGCATTGCCACAAAGGCGAGGCTTCCACATTAATTGCAAGAGCTTTAAAAAAACTGTGTCAGATTCAAGAGCAGTCAAGCTTCTGCAGGATGACAGTGGCAGAGAAATTGACTGCACTGCAGATATTAGATCCGTTGTCCATGCACATCAGATTCCTTCGAGGACCTTCTAAATATATCAGATGACCAGACCCTGTATCAGAACCTCTGATGCTGGCCCACAGGTTTGTGATTTAATAAGCTGCCCCAGTGATTCTGATGTATGACCAAAGTGGAAAGACCACTTATACTTCTTTCCGGTTCATAGAACTTCACCCAGTTACTAACTGTTGACCTTAGTCCAATTTCTTAAACCCTGAATCCAATTCTCTCATCTCTAAAACGGGGATAATAATGGTACCTTATCATAGATCTATTACGAGGATTGAATAAAATAGTGCATATAAAGGACCAGCAGCATGACTGACACAGTAAGTGCTTAATAAATGCCTATGCTGATTATACTCCTGCAAGACAGGCTAACTGCCTAATAGACAGTTGCAGATACCAAACGCCCTCAATGCTTTCATCAGAAATTCTACATTATTAATTCTCATTGTAAACCTCTACTGATGTATCAGCCATTTCCTGAAAGAGATAAATATGACGCTACTATTAACATGACTTTTATTTGTTAAAATGTTCTTAAGAGTGTTTGATCCTCAGGAAGCTATCATCATCAATGATTTTATGAGTGTACCGAGAGTAATTTTTTAGGTGCCGAGCAAGGGAAAAGTAAATATGAGTGCTTCTCTGCTGTTCAAAGATGAAGGTTCTGAGATCAAAGAGCCTGAGCGACTTGACCACATCCCTGCATATAGAGCCAAATGCCGCCCTGCTGATAAGGCTGCTGAGGGAGCCTTACACCTGTCTTCCTCTCTTAATGCCTGCTCTGGCTCTCTGTTGACAAGGGACAGTTTGAAGTGTCTAAGCATTATTTTATGACTCTAATAGTCATTGTTTCTTTAGTGACTCAAGTCTACACCTGTAACATGCAGGTGCTTTGTATTTTTTTTTTTAAATCAGGGAAACTCATTTTCCTTGGAGGCTTTTACACAAGAGATTGGAATAGTAAAAATGGAAAAACTTTCTAAAGAAGGCTGCACTATTGAGCTCCAAGCCCCCTCAGCTATTAAAACAGAGACCCTGTTGGATTCCCTGGAGTGAGAAACCCAAGACTCTCCTGGTACACTTATTCAGTGACCAAAGTGCATTCTGTAACTTTTGTACATATCTGGTGAGGTGGCTTCAACTCTTGAAATCCCCATCTTGCCGATGGCATTTCCCTTAGGCAAAGCTGAAATAAAATCATCTGAAGGATCATTCTATTCAGTGTTTTTTCAATAGACTATTTTTTAGAGTAGTTAGATTCACAGCAAAATTGAGCAGAAAGGTTGCATATACCTCCTGCCCCCCCCCACACACAGCTTCCCCCACTATCAACATCCCACACGGCAGTGGTATGTTTGTTACAATCGATGAACCCACATTGACACATCATTGTCACCCAAAGTCCACAGCTTATATTAGGATTCACTCTTCGTGTTGTACATTCTATGAGTTTGGACAAATGTATAATGACATGTATCTGTCATTATAGTATGGTATAGAGTAGTTTCACTGCCCTAAAAATCCTCTGTGCTCCACCTATTCATCCTTCTCTCCCCCCTAACCCCTGGCAACCACTGATCTTTTAACTGTCTCCATAGTTTTGCCTTTCCCAGAATGTCTTATAATTGGAATCATACAATATGTAGCTTTTTCAGACTGTATTCTTTCACTTAATGATGTGCATTTAAGATTTCTCCTTTTATTTTCATGGCTTGCTAGCTCATTTCTTTTTAGCTGTGAATAATATTTCATTGTCTGGATGGACCACAGATTACTTATTCATTCACCTAATACTCTATTCACTTTTACTGCTTAAAACTCTCTTCTCTTTTCTGCTACTGCCAGATTTGCTGCATTTTGCTTTACCTTATGTGGTGCCCATGGGGATGCATGATTCAGACATTCTGCTACAAGAAGCCTTGTTAATTGACAGCCCCTCTTGATCCAACACCGTATTTGCATGGGGGCCATGTTGCCCGTGGGCTGCTTCCAGCCAATGACTGAGCACGGTGGAGGACTAAGGCAGGTTCATTCTGGTAAGCCAGCAGTGGGACTCCTCCAAGGGGAACTTTGGTGTGAAGACTCCCCTGGCCTGCAGAAACTTTCTTGGAACTGCGCTGCAGTTGAGACTCTTCCTATCCAAATCTTATTCCTTCCTCATCTCCTTCTACAGATATCAGACCTGTATTGAAATTGGAAAACTCTCCCTACATTCTCCTGCTCCCTTCTTCTGTAAAGCTCTTGCATATCTAATCCCATCTTGCTCTTTGTTTCTCGGGGTACCTGAAATCACCTTGGTCCTACAGTCTGGTCTGTCTATGCAAAATAATAAATGTTTTCAACATCCATAGATGCTATAGAACAGTGTTTCTCCTACTTTAATGTACATACTAGTTCCTTGGGAGTCTTGTTAAAATGTAGAATCTTGATTCAGTTAGTATGAGGAAGGGCCTGAGATTCTAACAGTTTCTGAAATGCTGCTGATGTTGCTGATCCATGGACCACACTTTGAATAACAAGATTCTAGAATGCTAAAGCTCCTAAAGTTCTTCCTTTTGCTTCTGATACTTCAGTCTAAAAGTAATATTCCTAAAGTGTTTGCTTCAAACACATCTCTTAATAAACCAAGGTAGATATTTCATTCTAGTTGTCAAATAAACACTTCCATACATAGATTGAATAGTTTGGCTTAGACATTAATAAATTTGTTGGACTTAATGTAATATACTCTTTTTCAAAATATGTAGAGTAAGTCCATACTGTAAACAAGCACAGGGTCTTGGGAAATTTAATCATAATAGAGATTAGGACAATTTTTGTGCCCCCTATACACATGCACACATACATACACATACACGCATAATACACACATATGTGTGCACACATGCACGCATATACACACATACATACACAATACACACAAACGTGCACACATACACACACATACAGATACACACATACACACACACACAATGAAACCATACCCACCTCCCTTCCTTTTCTAAGGCTTTATATCAGCCTGTTGACTAGGATTTGGAAATGGGACTGTGGAAACTATATCATTTAGAAATAATACATTTGCTTGTAATTTCTAAATCTTCACACTAGCTGCAAGACGATGGGGCATTTTGCTTCCTGTAAGAGTTTTAACAGAGCAATTTACTACCATTCTTTGAGGAGAGTATGTTTTATGGGTCTTATAACTTTGTCAGGTCTGAATATCAGATTCTAAATATCAAAAGTTTTAAAAAATAGTTGAACTGTACAATATTTCCCTCCAAAAGAGTGTTTTATGTTTTCCTAGAAACCGTGAGTGTTTTATTTTGTTCTATTTTATTTTTCTCTGCTGTGTATTTGGTTAAGTTCCGTGGTAAACACATAGGAATCCAAAGTAAGAAGAGGCTTTTTAAATGTGTTTCTTTGACTATCGTGATTCATGCCTCAAAAACAATGCTGGAATTTCACTGTCACACTTACGTTCCTGTGACCCATGTAACTTTTCTTTTACCATGAATTGTTTTATCAAGAAAAAACATCATTGTCTGATCATGTGTAGGGACGTATGTTGACATTTATTAATTTAAGCAGCTAATATACAATATTTAAATATATAGTTTTATTGGGAAAAGTCTATAAGACCATATTAAAACGTGGGATTATCTCAAAGGAAAATGAATAAAAAGTATTCATCACCTGATGTCTCTAGGCATTATCTAAAGCAGTGTTATTCAATAGATATATAATGCAAGCCACATATGTAATTTTAAATGTTCTGGTAGCCATACGTATATATTTTTTTTTCTGAGGAGGTTTTGCCCTGAGCTAACATCTGCTGCCAATCTTCCTCTTTTTTGTGTGTGTGAGCCGCCGCCACAGCATGGCCACTGACAGAGGAGTGGTGTAGGTCCGTGCCAGATACTGAACCCGGGCTGCTGAAGTGGAGCATGCTGAACGTAACCACTAGGCCACGGGAGCTGGCCCCTGATAGCCATATTTTTAAAAAAGTAAGAAGAAACAGGAAAAAAAATAATTTTAATAATCTTTTATTTAACCCAATATATTCAAAATCTTATCATTTAAGCATGTAATCAATATTAAAAATCACTAATGAACTCACATGTTACATTCTTGCTTTTTAATACGTTTTCAAAATCTGGTGTGTATTTTACACTTCCAGAGTGTCTCACTTTGGACTAACCAAATTTCAAGAGCTCAGTAGACACCTTTGGCTGGTGGCTACTATATTGGGTAGTGGAGAACTAAAGAACGAAGAAAAGGGGAAATAAGAAAGCCAGAAGAAGTTAAAATGATGGCAAGACTTAAATTGTCATATATATATATGACATGTGTGGCCCAATTTTCAAGACTAAAAGAACGAGAAGACACATAGAATGAACTCATTTATGGATATTAGAACACCAATCTATGAAATACAGCTATGCTTAAATTGGATGAAAGACAAATTTTCTATGATTTGCTGTTTTGTAAAAACAATTATATTCCCTGCCATCATTAGCATGAGTTTGTAGATCTAAACGGAAGAGTGATTTAGAACATGACAGCAAGTATTTCTGGAGAATGTGCTTTAGGTTCGGCACTTTGTTAAGAGCTGTGAGAAATTCAAAAGCATTGGACATGTTTCCTATGCAGTAAGCGTGGTGTAGCAGAAGGAGCCAGAAAGGTCTGGATTTGAATTTTCACGGTCAAATTACTACCTTGTCTGAACTTAATTGATTTCTATAAAATAGATGTAATAATACCAGCCTCACAGGGTGTGGTGCTGTAAATGAGACCAAGGACCTAGTGCAATTCCTATCTCACACCAGGGCTCCCCGGAGACAAACTCCTTTTTACCTCCCTGACTCTATTTGATAGTAAGCTGTAGTCTACTTTGTGAAAGAAAGACAATATGTCCAAAATAATTCTCAAGCAAGGCAAGACAGCCCTCTATTAAAAGCTTGTGTGCAGCACAATTTAAGAACCAGAGAAAGTCAGAGAATCAGGATTGACAGCTACCTGAAGGAAATGGGGGTTGAGATTTCTTTAATCATCATGAAGATTTGGATATGGGGAACGATACTTGCCGACAAGAAGAAAAAGGCAATGGTACCCAAGTAGTGTATGCGGTGGGGTGACCAACTTTGCTGATTTGCTTGGAACTGAGGATGTCCTCGGGATGCAGGACTTTCAGTGTTAAAACCAGGACAGTCCTGGGCAAACTGGGATGGTTGGTTACTATAGCTTAGGATAAAGAGAAGTAAGAAGTTCAGGAGGTGTGTTGGTGAAGAGAAGCAAGAAATTTGGCTTGATGGTAATAATTTCATATTGTGAGACTAATAGAAAATAGAATTAAATGGTAAGATGGGGCAAGATTTTGATGGGTCTTGAAAGACAAGTACAGGAATGTGAAAAAACATCACTAGAGACTATCTGCAAACAGAATTAACAAATGTGAAAGAATGTTGGTCTATGAGGCAAGAGAATTGAATCTTAGTTCAGGTCTACCACCAACTCTGATTCTCCCACAACCTTTACCTCTCAAGGGCTCGATTGTCTCACCTGTAAATCAGAGGACTGGAGCAAATGACAGCCTAGTGTAGGTGAAATCTGTTGTGATTCTGTTGGAGAAAAGAAATCATTGAAGGCTTTTGACCACATTGGTGGTCCAAAAGGATGAATGTGAATGCTGTATATGTGGGTTAGAAGGACTTGAGTTTCATATTGGTTTCTCTATCATCTTAGAAGCATTTTTACACATTTTTCCAGTACAAACTGATAATGCGTACTTCCATTTCTTCAACTAAGAGTGGGATAAATCTGTAGGCAGTGGGTTTCTGAGTTATCTCGGGGTAATGTCCAATATCCAGTTGAATTGAAGTTACTTTTGTCATCACTTCAAAACATTAAGGATGTTAAGATACAACTATCTTCAAGAACTCAGAAAGAAGATTACGGAGTAAACTACTCCCACGATCACCTTCCTAAAGACACACTTTTATGAGTTACTACCTCATTAACAGAACCTTCAAGATAGAATTTTCAGTGTTGCCTTCCAAAGATAGTTTTGACATCAGAAACTGGAAAGGGAGAAAGAACAAACAAGAAAGGAAAAATAAGAGTGAGAACTATAGACACACTATCTAGAGCCAAAAAACTCAGTCTTTATCTTGTCTGAATTCACTTCCTTTCTGTTTATGGATTAACTCTGAGACTTCTAGCTAATATCTCCTAAGTAACAAGCTTATCTGTTGGCTTCTTAGATCCCATTGGCAGAAAACTACTCTAAATTTAGCATTTATAACCAATAAACATTTAATGCTAGACTTTACTTTCTTGCCAGAATAAAAGTAGCATTATAAATCTTCAGGAAAGGAAGGAAAAAAAAATAGTGCTTTGGAAACTCAATCAATGAGGGTATCCATGCAAAAGAATGATGGATCATATTCTACCTGTTTAAGGGAAAAGGAAGAAACATCTTAATTACACTAATGGCTTAAATTTTTTTCATATAATTACAAGTCTAAAGTTTTTCTTTGCTGCTAATTTTGTACGAAGCATATTCGTGCTAAATATTCCCTTACCATACACCTAGAGATGTTTATTTACACAGATGCAAGGTATTTGAATTTAGGGGGAGGGGGTCATTGAAGCCAGAACCCAAGGCCAACCCCTCTCCAACAGTAATTTGTGGTTTTTCTTACATTTGGTGGTTACAAAGAAGCCTTAGACTCTGCTGGTCGCAACCAATACTGCACCGTTTTATACGAAATTTTAGAAAAATGAATTCTTACTCTCATAACCCAATAAATATTTTAGCTCACTTTAGGTGAGTATAGTGGTGGTGGTAAGGAAGGGGTGGAGGGAACCTGGGTGGTGTCACATAAGTGAGACCAAATTCCCACAGAAGGGAACTGCTTGTCCAGTTCCTTTATCTTAGCCATGAAAACAAACTTGTGTCTGAGTGTAAAATAAAATAAAGTAGTAACAAAATAAGTTAGGCAATGAGCCGAGTTTCGAGTCGATTTCCTTTTTGTTTTATTCCATGAAAACCTCCATGTGAAAATATTTAAACAAAAAACAAAATATTGACTTATATATGCTCAGTGTATAATTTATATAGTAAAATATGTGAGTTTCTATAGACAAATGTTCGTGCAGATGCTGTTCATATTGAGAATCACAAAAAAGAGGGGGAAATTGATCAAAATAAGGGAATGAGCTGGGAAATGTAATTTAAAAGATAGCCTACTGATTAGACCTTTCATACATTATTCTCACTCTCCTCTACCACTAGCTAAACATTGTAAGAAGATAAGGAAAGGTGGAAAAAATCTTAAAACAATGTTGGTTTGTGTTCTGACTGAAAAGGGACAAGGGAAGAGAGAACAAAAAAATAAATCCAGGTAGGTAACAAAGCTCTTACACATATGTGGGGAAAGAAAATGCCATTTCACTGGGATGGGAGCTTGATCAAGAACCTGATTTAATCATTAAGTTTAAGATTTTCCTTCTAAAATTTTAGCTCTTGAGCACAGTTTTCAATGAATATGTGGGGGGAAAAAGAATAGCAAGTTTAATTTCACTTACAAATTAAAATATCTGTGAATTTTTATGGAATCCAAGTGGAGAAAACAGCTTTGAGAGTTTACAGCATGAACGTGACTATGATTTATCAGAACTTTGTTTGTTTTGAGGTTGCTACGACCGATATGATATTTTAGCCTCCTTTCAAGAAATTGTGTGTTTCATTCCACGGCTCAAGCATTCAGGAGCTGCATGGCTAACTTTATGGCTGAAATAATCATATTCCATTTCACTTATTTGCTTTCAATGTACAGAAAACATTTTATTTCCAAGATTCTGTCACTAATTCTTTCCCCTTAGCTAAGAAGTAAAAATAATATATTTTTATAATTGACATTCAGTTGTAGCTTTTTTAGAGCTCATCATCTTAATTTGACTTGACTAAAACACAAGACTTTCTGAACTGGAGATTCTGTTGGAGCTGGGTTAACAAAAAGACGAAAGAGTTAATAAACATTCAGACCTAAGATATACCACAATGAAAATTTCTAAAATTTTTTAAAGTATTTAAAACTAAAGATATTAAAAACTTACCCTTTAGTCTCAACTACGTCTCTTACACATAGCTTTGGAATGGAGAGAAATCATACAAGGAAGAAAAAAGAGGAAATGAGATTATATATGTGGGTAATTGCTTGGAGGCAGAAAGAGTATACTTTCTGATAGTTAAAAATGACATGGAAAAATATTTAATGTTGAGTATAAAATTCTTTATAAAGTAGAAAGTCTATCTTGAGTGTACATTGACAATGTTTAGCAACATGCAAATGAGCCTGTAATGATATATCTGTTTCCGCAACTTCTTCCTACTTCCTACCAATATTACTATTTTATAGGCTTTTGCAGTCCTATATTGATACGGGAAGTTCTATGTGACTTTCTACCTTGGGAGGGCTTTGACTTCTGACCCAAATAGTACTCTTCCCTACCCCCTTGTGGTTGCCAAAGTCAGAGACCAAGTTTGCCAGTGTAGGTAAACGCCATCAGCACTATATCATGGTGCTTTGTTTATAGCTATCGTGGTTCCAACTTTCCCATAAATTTTGGCACAGTCACTCCTTAATATCTTGTCAGCATTGCTATGTGCTGACATAGGTTTCAGCAATGGAGCAAGTAGAATACAGAAACAAGCCCACTCATGTATGGAATCTTGATATATTACAAGATGACCTGACCAATTACTGGGAAAAGGAGGAATTAGCAATAAATAGCTGAGTAGTTGGTCGGCCATTGGAAAATAATGAAACTGCATCCTTCTTTTACACCGTATATAAAAAGTAATTGCAGAAGGATTAAAGATTTAAATGTAGACTTCCATTTCTAGTAACAATAAGCTAAGTTGTTGAGACCAAATTTCTTGAAGAAAGCAGATATAGAACCAAATAGATTTTATACTAGTTATACTTTTCGTGTTAAAGGGAGTCACTTTATAGTGATAAAAGATTCAATTCACCAGAAAAATGTAACAATTGTTAATGTACATGGACTAAATGATATGGCTTTAAGATATATTAAGCCCAAATAAACATAGCTAAACGAGAAATGGGAAAATTCATAGTTATAGTGTGAGGTTATTGCATATCTCTCTGGTAATCGCTAAATGATGAAGACAACGATATCAGAAAGAATAGGGTGGATATGAACAACATGATAAAGAAAATTGACTTGATAAACACATGTAGAATACTGCGGTGACAACTGAAGAATTCATGTTATTTTTGAGCACCCAAGAAACAATCATAAACATTGACTAAAAGATATCACCTTGGAGTTGATAGGAGTGTGTTAAAATAATTTCTGTTCATCAAATGACACCATTAAAATAGTGAACAGTCAATCCACAGAGTGAGAGCAGATATTTGTAATACATTCAGTTGACTAAGGATCTATATACAGAAAATACAAAAACTCATATAAATCAATAAGGAAAAGAGGCAGACAGCTCAATAGAAAAATGGGCCAAAAGACTTGAATAGACAGCTCACTAAAGAAATTATCAAAATGGCCAATAAACATATGGAAAGGTAATCATTAGTCATCAGGGAAATGTAAACCCAAGCCACAAGGAGATGAAGCTATCTACCGGAAAGAACAGCTAAATGAAAAAGAGAGAAAATACCAAGTATATTGGCAAGGATGTGAAGGAAACTGTCTTCTCGTACACACTGGTGGGGGTGTACATTGGTCCAACTATTTTGGAAAATAGTTTGGTGTAGCTAATAAAACTCAATGTATATGTGTACTATACTTTCCGAAATTCCACTCCTCAATATATATACCCAACAGAAATGTGTACATATATTCACAAAAGACATATATTAGAATGTTCTTAGTGGCATTATTCATAATAGCCCAAAACCAGAACTATCAAAATGCACTTGAATGAATAAATAATCTGATGTACATTCATTAAATAGAATGCCACACAATTAGAATAAGTAATTTACAACTACACATAACAACATAATGAATTTCAAAGACATAATGAAAAAAACTCAGAAGAGTCCATTCTGTATGATTTATTTATAGAAAGCTCAAAACAGACAAAATAAAAAAATGCTGTTAGAATAGTGATTATCTTTGTGAGATGATGACTGGCAGAAAAAAAGAGGCGTGATTCTAGGGAACTGATAATGTCCTAGTTTTTCATTTGAGTGCTGGTCTCATGAGTGTATTTAGTTTGTGCAATTTTTTTCCTTTTTATACAATTCACATGAAAGTGCAACAGATCATAAATAAACAATAAATCTAATAAAGGACAAGTGGGAAAACTTTCTTTTACCGATATTAAACCTTATTGTCAAGCTATAGTAATTAAGACAATGTGGAATTTGTACAGAGATCAATATGTAGATGAATGGAATAGTATTCGATAGCTCAGCAATAGACCATACATATACGCACTTAATGTATGACAGAGGTGATACTGCACAATTAGGATGGAGGGTACACATTTAAAAATACTTTTGTATTTTAATTTAGGAATTATATTATTCTTATTTATTTTTTCATTTGTATTTTTAATTCCAGGCTTTCAGAAATGTTGCAGTATTAGTACTTTCCCAAATAGCCTTCACCCAGATACCCAGATTCTCCAGATGTTAACATTTTTTAACACACACACACACACACACACACACACACACAAAGGGATATGTACAGTATGACTCCATTCATATAAAGTTCAAAGACAAAACTAAACTGTATTGCTTAAAGGTACATACATAGGTGATAAAACAATGAAGAAAAATGGAAATGAATGATTATTACACGAGACAGGATAGCAGTTATCTCAGAGAGTGTGATGATCAGAGAAGAAAACTTGAAGCTCCTGAGCTGAAGATGATGTTCTTTTTCTTTATCTGAGTGTGGGTAATGTCATATTTATTTAATTAGATGTGATTTGTGTTACTGTAATACATTTTATTCATTTTTCCATGTATAATACATTTCACAATAAAATGAAAAAAAATGTTTAATCCAAGAAGAGTAGAACTTTAAAAAAATATAATAGTTTGGTTTTATCATTCTTTTAACAACCTATTGGTAAAAATCTACTTTATTAAGGATACCTTTTGTTAGTGAACATCACACTTAAGATTTTACAGGAACCCTTCTGGCCTGAAGATTTTTAGAGATAATTATTCCCTGATAGTAGTAGAGTGCCCATTTGCCATGTTATTTATCAAGGTTAAATAAACAATTACTCATAGCTTGGCTGGACAGGTGTTGAAAAAATACATAAGACAGCTTTTGGCCTGGAGAAATTTACAATCTTAATAGATATACATAATATCAATGACTTAATGGGAAACTAATGAGAGGTAAGACATAAGGGACACCTACTAAATCTTCACCAGGCCACTCACCAACCTGCCAATTCTGTACCCAAATACTCTGCCCTCTCGTGACTTAGGTGAACTATTTATGCACCTATCTAAAGGCTACCCATCCAGCTAGAACTATAAGACCATTGCTCCAGCAATTATTTCCTCTTGCTCTGGTATCATCAATTTTCTCTTTCAGTTAGATCATTCTCATCATAATTCAAACATGCTGTTATTTCTTACATCTTGGAAAAGCAGACTGTTTTCCTGTATAGCAAAATTTCAGGAAAATATTCATCGTATTCAGTGCTTGTCTTTCCCTAATATTTTAAACTCACTCCAAGCAGGCCTTTGCCCCAACCCCTCCACTAAAACTTCTCTTGTTAAGATCCCCAGGGACTCAATGTTGCTAATATCCATGGTCCTCATCTTACTTGATCTGTCACCATGCATTTGACACAGTTGATGACTCCCTCATCCTAGAAACACTTTCTTTGCTTGGCTTCCAGAATATTAGTTTACGTTGTTTTTTTACTTACTTCATTGGCTGCTCATTTCCAGTCTTCTTTGCTACTTCTTTTTATTTCCCTCAACCTCTAAACGTTAAATATGCCCCCACAACAATGGATATTCTATTTTTTTTTCCTACCTACACTCAATCTCTTGGTGATTTCAGGCAGTAGTATGGTTTTAAATATCACCCATATGCTAAGGATGCCCACATTTACATTTCTAGTTCAGGCTGTTCCGCTGAATCCCAGAAAACTACTCAACACCTCCATTTGGACATAGACCGAACTACTGAAGTTTCTCCAGAAGCTTCTTACCATCTTACCATTTCAGGCAAATCACAACTACCTCCTTCAAATATCTTCATGTCATTCTTGATTTCTTCCTTTCTTACACAATCCGTGTCCAATCTGTCAGTATATACTGTTGGCATTATCTACTCTCTCTCTATAATGTCTATACAATATGTTCTTGAATTATTGCAGTAGATTCTGAATTGTTCTTGCTTCTGTCATATGCTTCTGAAGTCAGATCTCAATACTGCAACCTGTAGGATGTTTCTAAAACTTAAAACAGATCATGCTCCTTCTCTGCTTGAAACCTTCTAATGACTTCACATTTCACTCAGAGTAAAAGAAAAAGTCTTAAATAGCCTACTAAGCACTCTATGGTCTAGTCTCTGACTTCTTCTCCCACTTGCTCACTCCAGTAGAGCCATACAGATATAGACCTCATTGCCACTCATAGGATGGACATGTTCCCACCTCAGGACCTTTGAACTTCTTCCTCCGGAGCCTGAAATATTCTTCTCTTAGATTCCTGGGTGGTTCATTCCCTTGCCTCCTTTGTTTAAATATCAACTTCTCAGTGAGGCACCTTATTTTAAAATTGCAAGTCCCCGCTCCCAGCACGCCCAATCTTCCATACCTTCCTCTATTTTGTCCCCTGACATCTACCAATGTATAACACACACTATCATTTACTTATTCATTTTTGGTTTTCCTACACTTGAAAAAATGTATCTGTTTTGTTCACCAATGTTTGCCCAGCTCCTAGAAGAATGTTCTACATATAGCAGACGCCCAATATATATTTGTTCAATGAATTAATTGTATTGCTTCGTATAAACCATAAGTATTTTAAGAGTTTGAAGAAGAGAGAGGCAAGTATTAGCCAGAGAAGTTAGAGTTTTGAACATAAACAATTCCTGCTTGTATTTCATGTGCTGTGTGTGGTTGAGATCAAGCAGAAAGAAAAACACCCACATTGGATGAAGGTATGGAAAATAGAGTTTAGAAGAGAGATCTTCCTTCTTCAGAATAAAAGTCATGGTTTCTAGATCGTCTGTCATCACCAGTTAGGGATATAAAATAAGGGTCTTTTCTTTTTTGCTACTAAGGTTCCA
This sequence comes from Ceratotherium simum simum, assembly GCF_057802395.1. Classification (NCBI taxonomy): domain Eukaryota; kingdom Metazoa; phylum Chordata; class Mammalia; order Perissodactyla; family Rhinocerotidae; genus Ceratotherium; species Ceratotherium simum. Next base: position 52,449,881 of record NC_141915.1, on the reverse strand, counting down.
GTCTCCCATCAAACTTTTCTCAAAGAATTATTTTCTTTCCTAAGGTTCCTTTCCCATGATAAGTCAAAGACTATGAAATGGTTAGCTGTGGTTGAGACTTCTAGTTGTCTCCTCACACCTGGGATTTTTTTTCCTTCTACAATAATAGCATCTTACTATTTGGCTAGACACATGGTTCCCTGAAATAATAACTACAATTACATTCTCCCTTGGAACTAGATGCTGGGATTAAGTTCCGACCAATGGAATATAAGAGAAATTGTGTGTGTGACTTCTAGGAGACATAATGATGTCTAGGAGACATCATTAAAGGGGGGGGGGCATGCCCTTCTGCTTCCTTTTTCATCTTCATGCTGTATGGAATACAACATTATGTCTAGGGCTTGAGAAATATCTTGGATTACAAGCTGGTAGTGAGTTATATAAAATGGCAGAACAGTACAGTAGAGAAAGCTAGGGTCTCCAAAAAATGAGAAGCTGCCAAAGGCTGTGCGTACAGCTGTGCACCTGTACATTTATATGAGCAAGAAAGAAGCCTCTATGTTGTTTAAGCTGATTATCAGCTTATTGGGGTTTCCAACATTTACTATCAAATTTAATCCTAAAGCACTATCACTAAAAATTCCAGTTTTCCTAAGGATGAAACCTCTTCCCTCAGACATCATATAAAAATATAAAACAACCAATAAGACAAAGTTACCAACCAAGATGAATCAACACTGATGTTGGAGTTGGAGCAGGGTTCTAGAAACCCTCTGCTGTGCTAGTCATTAGCCCTTTAATTGATAGCTCTTGGAGAGATCAGGATGATCCTATGGATGTGGGCAGTCTGGCTAGGATGGGCATGGAGATTTCAGGGAACTTCGAGAAGAACAAATAGGGGAGTGTCTCAATATTTTATCAATCCAAGTGGTTATAAAAGTGAGAGTCATCTCAATATCAACTCCCTCTTCTTGTGATAATAGTACTATAAGATTGAAGTGGGGGTCCATCCCCTTTCACTTTTATCCATAGAATTCAGGTAGAAGTAATTCCACTGCAGTATTCAGAATTGAGTACAGGACTACAGGCAGAATCAATCAGAAAACCCCATTGATGAATCAATCTCAGGTCAGTAAATACTATAAAGCCTAGTACATTTATTATCACTCTGAAGGAAGCAAGATCTATGGCTGTCTGGATCTTGTGAGTTTGGAGCTGCTGGAGTCACAAGTGTAGCTTGAGAGTGAAGCCAACACAGTAAAAAGGATGCCATTCAGTGCTGAGATTCCGGGTACTGGTAACCTTGTGTGTCCTGAATTCAGCCACACCTGAAATCAGGAGCTATCTGTGGACTTTTTATTATTACAAAACAATAACTTCCTTCTTTCCTCTTAAAGTAGCTTGGGTTTATTTTCTGCCCTCTGTGACTAAAAGACTCCTGTCTGATACAATTAACAAGAATTGTAATCTGCAGATGCTTCAGAAAAGATCATTTTCGGTAAAGAACAGAATAGGTACAGACACAGAAATGTGGACATTTATTTTGAAAAAGGCAATTAATCTTGTATATACATCATAGTGGTTTGAAGAGCAAACTGAGTTGGGAAAAATTAAAGACAAGATAAATAAAAAGATCACTGAAATATTTCAGTCAAGAGTCAATGATGAGGCCATGAATTAAATAAATGAAAAGAAGCAGATGGTAGAGCCACCATGAAGTCAAAAGGGATAATAGGGAGACACGCTGAATGATTTTTGGAGGCCATGGATTTCTTTCATTAGAGCTAGTGTTTAAACTTTGTAATTCCAGTTCCCCAGGCCCCAGCTTTGACCGTTCTCCCACAACTTCCTCTGATGCAAAGGAACATCTTGCCAGAGACAGGACAAGCTACCTAAATTGTGGGGCAGGATGCAAAATGAAAATGTGGGCCTCTTGTTCAAAATTATTATGAATTTCAATATAGCAACAACAGAACATTAAAGCAAGCACGAGACCCTTCTAAGTGTAGGGCCCTGTGAATGGCACAGGTTGCCCGACCATGAAGCCGGCCTTGTCCAGAAATGGAATTCTTCAATGAATCTTCTCACACATGGGGACGACTATGATTTGGAAAGAATCTTAAAGCTATTTCACTGACATGCTGTTGTGTCTTTTTGCTACTTCAATTACAAGGGGGAGACAGATTATTTAAAAAAAATAAAAAACAAAAAATAACTTACTTATGAGATAAGACACAACTATTCTCCATCTTACTCCACCTACACATTGCAGCTGAGCACCCTCTATTCACTGATAAAATCCTTCCTGTGGAACTCCTTAAACTGCCTAAACCCAAATCTTCCGTTAGGGTTATGCACCAGCATGTTTAAGATCTGAAATCTGAGTGTTTATGAAGGTAGTTTTTAAACAGATTTGAAATATATATTCTCATCATCTATTTGAGAAAAGACAAAACTAGTTTGATAGTCTTATTTTTTTAATGTAAAGGGAATGCATTTATTTAACTAATCTTTTAAAATATTTTTGAAAGTTCTTTTTAAAGATTAAAATTATTGAAATTTGCATAAAGTTTTTGTATCTAGAATGACTAATACAAGGATCTTAGAAACATTTTACCAAAATATACAAAAGTCACCTACTTTTCCATGCAATTCCATTTCTATAAAAATATTTTATGAATTATTCATCCTTTATGAAAGGTTGAATTAAGTGTTTTATTGTGTATGCTCATTCATGTATTTATTATGAAAGATCTGACACCAGAATGTCCAGGTTCAGATCAATAACTATCGCTTGTAAGTGAATTAGGTATTCCACTTAACCTCAATTTTCCTATCTTTGAAAAAGAAATAATAATAAGAGCAGCCTCATTAGAATTTTATGATGGTTATGTGAGTGAAGACATGTAGGGAAGTTAAAATAGTGCATGGAGCATTGTAAGCACTCAATACATGCAACAATTATTATCCCTTTATCCATTCAGCAATATTAATTGAGTCCAGGCTATAGCCCATGAACTTGGTAAGCGATGGGAATGTAGTATAAACAAGACAGACATGGTTCCTAGCCAAGTACAGCACACAGTAGGTCTCAGAGGGAAGATGCTGAAACAATAATAATTTTGTGTGATAAATACTTTGAAGGGAGTCGTGCATCATGCTATGAAGCACTTAGCAGGAACGCTGAGACCAGGTGGGAATGGGGTATGGTCTAAGGGAAGTGTGTTAGAACACACTTTCGAGAAGACTATGAATCTAAATCAGAATTAATCAGTAGTAGTTGGCCAGATATAGGACAGATATAAAAATATCAAGGCAAAGAAGAATAGCAAGTGAGACAAAAGAGAACATAGCACATTCAAAGAGCTGGGAGTTGTTCAATTGTGTATTGATAATTCTGGGCAGTGGCAATACAGCGAACCACAGAGTAAGCAGGAGCCAAATCGTAAAGGTGTACTGAGGGGTTTTATTTTTATCCTAAGGAAAATGTGCAGATGTATCTTCAACAGGAGTGGGTCACTCAATCAATCTCTTGTAAAAGCATATTATAGCTCCATGTAGAGAAGAGATGAGAGCGAAATGGAAAAGGAGAAATGAAAAATTTGATAGAATAATTGAAAATTCAGGGAATAATTAGAAGACAAAAAGATAAAGAGAAGAAAATGAAGAGGGAAAAGAAAAGCAGAAGGTTGGCCAGGGTGACCAAACATCTAAGAGGAGTTAGAGAACAAGGAATAAGAAATGAGAAAAACTATCAAAAATTTGTGTAAGAGCTTTACACAGAGTTGAAAAGCATGAATTTCTAGATTAAAAGTCATCACCTTGTGTCCAGCATTCTAATTTAAAGAAAATAAGTCCACATCAAGGTGCCTCGTAATAAAATTTTAGGACACCAGGCATAAAGAAAACATCTTAAGAGCCTTTAGAAAAAAAACATTTTGTGTGTGTACACACACAAAAATCATGAATGAGATTACTGGGAGCTAGAATACAGTGGAAATATGTCTTCAAAATTCTGAAAAAAATTCCCAAACTATAATTATAATCCTAGCCAAACCATCAGGAGGTGTAATAGTAGAATCGAGATATTTTCAGAACTGCCAACTCTCAAAAAAATTACCTGCCGTGCATCTTTTTCCAGGAAGCTCCTGGCCTCATACTCCAGGGCAGTAATCCATAAAAGAGGAACATGTAGGATTTATGAACTAGGGAAGAAGTAACCATAATTCCCAAGATGATGGTGAAGAGAAGTCTTAGGAAGACAGCTGGTGTAGCTGACATAAACAGTAGCTCATGTGGGTTGAGGCAGCAGGAAGGAGATACCAAAAAATACACAAACACACACAGCCCCCCCAAATTGATAGACTCCCTGATGTTGAAATAATATATTGAGAGAAATTGAACTGTTCTTCTTTGGAAATCTTCGAAGCTGAATAAGTGATGGTTACATAGACCAAAATGCAAAGAAAAACAAAACAGAGGCAGCTATCAACTGTCAGGAGAGCATAAAAATGTACAAAACAAATGAAAAATAATCTTAAAGTACTGAGTGGCTCAACTATGAACAAAATATGCCTAGTCATAAAACTATGTGCACTGAATATTAATTTAACCAAAAAATTCTGGGAGCGGGAGGGAGAGAGGGGAAGGACCCACTCGCAAATGCGTATGTCTTAAGGAATGAGTACTGGAGTTAATTCTCCCTCAGCTATGGAGGAAAATGAAAATAAAATGTGTAAAATATTTTAAAAAATTAAAAATAGACATATACATATTTCTTTAGAACTATGAAGATCAATACCATTAGAAACAGCTAGAGTGGCTTTATTTGGTGAGTAGGAATGCAAGATGAGGACGAGGGGAGTAAGAAACAGCTGTATTTCATTATGTCTTCTGGTACTTTTCAACTTTTTAAACACTTTTTATTGTGCATTGTAACATACATACAGAAAACTGCATAAAACATATTTGGACAGTTTAACAATATAATAAAGCAAACATCTGTGTAACCACCACCTAGGTCAAAAAATAGAACATTGCCAGACCCCAGACCTGGGGTCTCTCCCATGTGCCCTCTTTGAGCAAAACCTCCTCCCAACCCTACAAGTAACACTGTCCTGACTTTTGTGATAATAGTTTTTGTCTTCGTTTATGTATTATCGCTTATGCACGCATCTCTCAACAACGTAGTTTAGCTTTTCATAGTTTTGACTGTTTGAATTTTCAAGTATGTGTATAGTTTAATTACAGGAAATTTAAAATTTTAAATTCATTAATTTGCCCATACAAGTACAAAAATAGGATTTATACACCCACCACTATAAAGAATCACTGGATATATTGGCTTCCCCACATTGATATTTTCATAAGAAAAAGGGACTATTACTCATTTCTCCCAGACGCTTGTAAATATACCTTTACCTTGGAACTGTAAGCAGTGCCTAAAGATCTGTACAAGGAGGACTTATATTTCTATACCATTAATGACCAAGGTATGTTTTTAATATCACGCATTAAAACCTTTATTAAATGCAATTTTAACAATAATTTCAATGAGCCGTACATGATTAACAGGAAAAGAAGATTCTAAGACCTGAAGGAAGAATAATGGCGAGAACAGTCACTTTAAATAAAAAAGAAAGAAAATTTCACGTTTAAGCCCATGCCACAAACCGGTATTTTAAAACAGGGGTTTCCATCGAAGGCGAGTATCAGAGTTGACTTTGGAGTTTTTGAAACAATCCCAGTGAAAACCATCCTCTTCACCAGAGAGGGAAAATTAGAATCTCAGGGATGGGGAGATGGTCACAAACATATATATTTTAACCAACAATGAGCATCCGTGACAATATCAACAAAGTCTTTAGGCCATCTTGATCCTAATGTACTCATTCCTCATCCTGATATACTATCCTAGAGCAGAAGTTTTTTATTAACAAAGAGAAGACACTCCCAACATCTCATTCGAGCCGTGGTCTTCTTTCCCTATCTTTTCCTGATTTGCTGGATGCCTCGACCGTCTGAACGGAACGGTCCCCTTTTCGGGCTTGTTGGAATCTGCCCGCTCCATTTCTGATTCTGGCCCTCCTACCTGCCCTGGGCGGTCATGGCACGGTATGGTGAGGTGAACCACCTCATTGCTCCCGCCTCTCCACCTAGCCCAAAAGTATTCACTGGAACTCATTCTGGACTTTGGAACAAAATGTAACAGGACACAGTCCCGCCATTAGTGAAGGCCAAAGACGTAGAGAGAGAGCCAGTTTGGCTGCATCAACCTTGAGTCCTCCCTCTGTTGCTAGGGAGGAGCTTCGTCTCCTGGTCAGAGCAGAAGCTGGAGCCGTGACTCACGGAGCCTTTTCCGGACTCCTCGCTGACTCGCTTCATGACCCTGGACAAGTCCCTCTACCTTTCTGGGCCTCACTGCCCCTGTCTAGTCCTTCTAGTATGCCTAAGATTTCAGACGTTTGTATTTTTAAAGTGTTCAAACCCTTCAGAAGAGCCATTTCAGAAGAAATATTGGTTCTGGAGAGCAAGGGAATTACCCAAGCCAGGCTTTGCAAATAGAGGTACTAAGTCAGTATTAACCTGTTTGCTAGTTTTTCTTTCCTTTTTCCATTTTGAGTTCTATTTAGTTTACTTTCGCCTGTCAATGCTGCTTATGGCTGCTTGGTGACTTTTACTTAAGGCACATTGTTGATAAAGTTGTACCTGCAGTTGGCTCAGAAACCTCTGTGACCTTCTCATTGTCTGTCAAGTAAAGATCAAGCTGGGATTAAAGTCCTTCCACGATTAGATCCCAATCCACCTTGCCTGTTTTATGTCCTCCATTTCCTTACATGTATTTTATGATATAGATGAACTGATCACCTAGCTGTTTTTCAAATACGTACTACCTCCTGAGGGCAAAGACCTTATTTTATTTGATCTCATAGTATGGGATCAAACACAATGCTTCCTCTATTGTCATTGCGTAATAGATGTTGGGTGAATGAGTAAATAAATGAATGAGTGAATAAATGGATGGATTCTGTTTCCTCCACCCAAAATGCCTTTACAATATAAACACCACCCGTGTTTTATGGCCCATCTCAAATGACATTCTCTACAAAGCCTTCCTTGACTCTCCCTGTGGGAAATGGTTTTCCTTCCTCCTTCACACCATTCTATCTGCTCCAATAACATAATTCCATGGATTGAATTTACTTATATATATCACAGCCTCCATATCCAAGTCCCTTGAAGGGGTAGGGTAAAGTGTTTTTCAGCTTTATACTTTCACTCGGTAGCATTTTAATAATTATTCTTTGAATTAAGTGTGTGTGTGTTATGTGCACGTGTATGTGGAAATATATTCTTTGGAAGCAGTATATCTCCCCTTTTTTACAGTTTATCCTTCATCTCTCTTTGTCTTCATCTCCTGTAATTTGGGAGCTCTGAAATTTAGTGAACAGCATCCTCTTCTATGAAATAGAGAGGTAGGACCCGAGGATCCATTTGCAACTTGAGATTCTGTGATCTAGGCACAACATTTCTGTAGGTTAAGAGTATGGAAATGAAGAAATTTAATTTAAATGTATTACTAAAAACATAATGAGCTTTTGACATCTTATATTGCCTGGTATTTTTGTTTTCTTATAAGTCATTAAGAAAATTATATTTTTCACCTTTGACAATTTTCATTTGCTAGTTTTTAGGGCTGAAATCTCCCTAACGAATTTAAATAATAAAAATCAAAGACCCGGAAAAGACGTTAGAGGTTATATACTCTCATCTTTTCATACGTCAGAGGAGTAAATTGAGGTTCTTGGATAGAAATTGGCTTGCTCCAAACAACGTAAAGCTGGATGAGAAATCCCAGAGAAAGATTTCATTCTTCTGGAATAAGCAAGCAAAACAAGCCACAAGATCCATCGGCTTCCCTCTTCCTGATGACGTGCCTGTGATTTTTTTTGTTTTGTTTTCTTTTTCCTGCCTGTTTTTTTTTTTTTTAATTTTGGGGATTAAAAATTAGTCTTCTGGTTTCAGCAGCGATCCTACTAGTGTCTAAAGCATATGGTCCAAGTTCTCCTCATATAGGTACATATCCATTAAGAAAAGCATTGTCAGATGGAGTTAGGGAGCATATTCCAGCTCCAGCTGAAAAACTGGGCAATAAATGAGAAAAGCAACAGTGTGAGTTTTGACATTCTTGGAAAGCTTACTGTATCTCAGGCCAGATTTGCATCCTTTGTAACTCCACAAGGGAATTCCCAGAAGACGTATATTTTCTTTTCTTGACAAATGTCTCAAATTAAAGAGCAACAAAGGAAAATGGTTGAAGCACCAAGGGTGTGATATTTTAAGAGATTTAACTCAGTCTTTGGCTCTTTTGAGCTGAATAGGTCACAGTTCTCTATAGGGAGAACATTTGTGGATCAATTTGTATCACATTTGGGCTCCAAGGGCGCTGCTAGCAGGGTCATCTATTTATTTGAGGTTTAGCGATGAAATAGATGGATTTTCTCCCCACCCTTATCCATTTTTTTTTAAGTTCCACCTATCTTTTATTGTTCCCCATGGTAGATGATCCTCTTAAGGGAAGCTCAGTAGAGAAGGTAGAAGCCCCTGGTGTTGATGTTTCCTCACATTAATCATGTCCAGGGAAGATAAAGAGTCTTGTAGGCAATTCATACAGCAGATTGAAGACCATGAATGGCATGCTTACTAACCCTTAAGGCTATGGCATCAGCAGAGATGTCTTTTTTTTTTTTCCCCCAAAGTAAGGAGCATTAGGATTCTTACTCACTGCTATAATATACTCTTACTTGAATTGAAGTTACTACATCTAAAATACTAAAGTTCTTGAGAAGCACTTTCTACAAAGGGTCATTTTGTCTGCGTTAGCAATAACAGTGACATGTTTCATTTAAGCTTACATTCTGTGTTCATTGCTCCTTTACTGCAAGTGCTGAAAGGATGCTGAATCTGAATGGAAATGTTTTTTGAATGTAAATTCTAACAATTTTAGAAACGTGTTGAGAGCAGTAGTGCAGATATTTAAAATTTGATGCATGATAAATATGGATCTGTTATCAGGGATTATGAGGGAAGTATTTAACCCCTCATATGTCCTTTGGCTCAAGATTTTTCTTTTTTTTTTTACTTTCAAGGGACTTTACCTATTTGCCTTCATTTATTCAGCATATATAATGAGAAAGACCCACTACCTTCTTTGTAGGTTTTTGATTCAATGTTTATTTCTCATCCCCAATTCCACGTCAACCTAGTTAAGATAACCGAATTAAAATGAGGTTAATATTGACCTTTTCATTTTAAAAACTTCTTAGTATAATAAATGTCACTATCTCAGCTCCCTGCCTCCCACACTTCCATCCACTCCCCCCTAAAAATGCATACCAACAGTGATGCAAATCAGCCAATATATAAAAATAGTAACGGTGACCATTTGTAACATTATATGACAGTCACAGGTCGGTGAATTTACTGCCATGAGTTTGAATAATCCTTAGAGTATTACTATCTCATTCTATTGTGAACCTCTTCCTACAACTGATAAAAATAAGATAGATCAAAATAATATGGTACAGATAATGAGACAGGGACAGGTCAAATAGCTTTCCCAAGGTCAAATCCTAGCTCTTCCAGGAGCTAGGATTTGAATCCAGGCCCTTGGTCTCCTCCATTCATGCTCTTAACACTACATTCTGCTTCCTGTCGTGGAGAGTCATCTTCCTGGAGATAGCAGAGTTCAGACAATTTGTCATTCTTTTCTAAGTATATTAGAGATAATAACCACTGCATTCCTATAAGAAATTAACAGATTATGTTAGGAATAACAGGATATTGGACTGTATAGACTAGACTCAAAGGTATTTTTAAAGTTTATTTCTAATAGCACTTTTCAGTACTTGTTTGAAAGATGCTATATCAAGCTTAAAAAATGCCTAATCCTAGGGAAATTACAGGCTAGAAAAAGCATAGCCCAATATTAGTAATATAAAATGGCACACATGTGTAGTATATAATGACAATATTCTCTAATAAGGACACACATTATTATTATCATTCTTTCCCATAAAACAATAATTTCTGTGTTGTATTCTTTGCAAGTCAAATTATTATTGTCTCCTCAAAAAAAGTTATGTCTATAATATATGCTTTCTAAGAATTTAGACCATGCTACTTTTAGCAAAAAGGAATTAAAAAAACAGTAGTTTGGACCAAATCCTATGATTTTGTCTATATAGCGAAAGCTTCAAATATTCTACTATTTTAAATGATAATAAATCAACTCAGATTGAGACGAATATTTATTATATTTGGAATTAACAATAATAAAACCAAATATTGCCTTCTGCAATATTCAGAGTGGAATTTAATGGAAATAAAATGATTCTGTGAAGTTTGATTTCCTTCTTAATACATTGTCATATTTTTGGAACCAAGGTCTCTCTAAGATTACATTACTTGAAAAGTTGAAATAACTGCATTCAAGTGTAAATCAGACTATTTTTCCTGGAGCTAATATCACCACCATGGCCTAGTTTTACCTCCGTAGCTTTTTAAAAAATGCACTTAGGAACAGTCTGCTTAAATTAAAGAAAGAAGAGAGGAATTTCTTTCTGCTTAGATCTGAAAACAAACTCACTTGCAATAAGAAAGAAGGAACTCTGAACATTGGAAATTTCCTTCAAAACAGGGGGAAATCGTTTTTACATCAACTGCATTCTTCAGTTTCACAGAGTAAGAAAAAAAGAAAAAGAAAAAAATTAAATAGAGTAGAATTTTTACCAAATGAACAGCTCTATACATTCATACTATACCTTAAAAACTAAAGGATAATCATATTTATTTCTCCATTTCCGTTTTGTTTTGAAAGCCTTTTAAAAACCAAACAGATGGATCACTACTGCTGGAGGAAAGCCTTAACTCCCTCTCGTGTTCAACAGTCTCCATATAACTGAAGACATTTATTTTGTAATTCACTGAGACACTGCACCCTGCAAAATTGGACCAAAAGACAAACCTCAAACCGTAGTAGCTGCTCAGCTCCTGAAACAACATACCTGGGCTATATTTGGACATGTCTGTGTAGACAAAACAACGTGTGCTTAGAGGGGAGGGTGTAAGGAGGAGTGCAGTGGGCATTATCTGGTTTCACTGTCTACAGTGATCACATTAACTGAATAATTGCCCACTATTTTCTTTGTAGCATGGAGCCCAAGGCCAATGTATTTACTTTCAAAGTGAAATGAAGCATCAAGGATAAGTCAGCTCCCCTACGGCTTTTTTCCTCTTCCATCTCCACGCCAACACTTTTTTTTAACTTCCCACATTGAGGTGACCTTAATGAGAGCTATGCCTAGGCCCTGAGTTGAAGTTCTCTACTTCATTTGTGATAGAATTATGAATGGCTCTGCACTCTTTAAGCAGAACATTATAAACGGTGTGCAGCCGGGTGTGCATGTGTGTGTACATGAATGTGTATGTGTATGTGTGTGAGCAAGCATGCGTGGTGGGGTAATGGTGGAGTCAAACAGCTTGGAATGGGGAACTCTGAGAGTGTGAATGATAATAGCCATGGGTTTGGTGTGAAACAAACTGTTTTAATGTGTTTCATGTCAGATGAATTTGCCAGATTTTAGATTTCATTTAAAATAATTCCTGGGCCTTACAGCTCAAATATTCCTCAAATGTGTGCCTTTATTTTCATCCCACTTACAGAGTTCTAGAACAGGCCCCAACATCAGTAACTTTGACTATTGCAGCTGTCTCCAATCTGGTTTCCAGCTTCCTCCATCCAATTCATCTTCCACATTGCTGTCAGAGTGTCCTCCTTAAACGAAACTCTGGCCATGTCTTTCTCCTGCTTGAAAACCCTCCAAGGGCCTTCTATTACCAGCAGGAAAAAAACCCAAGACTCTCTGGGTCTCAGACTCTTCTCTCACCGCCACCTCACCGCGCTCCTCCCTGGCCTGCACTTCTTTTTGAGTAATACCAAATCACTTGGAAATTGCCAGACATGTGCTGTGTTCTGTTCCGTGCTTCATGCCACGCTATGTATGCCTTCTGCTTCAAATTCTCTGTAATGTAATTTACGTCTCAACCTCCCCCTTCTTAACCTCTTCATTAAAGCTGTGCTTGTTCACCAGCTCCTCTGGGGACTATTTTCTGATCCTGGAGCTAGCTGTCACATCATCTGTGCTTCTGTAGGATACTGCCCATAGTTTATCATAGCATCAAACATGGATTAAAATTCGTATATATATTTATATATATGCTATATGCTATATATGATTTATATGATATATATGATGTATATGGTGTATATTGTATATATCATATATACATCACACTATATGGTAATCTTTTCCAAGGGCAGACATTTCCCAGGACCTAGCTCTTATAGCTCCATGACCTAGTAGCTGCTATATCAAAGGCCTTGCATGAATGTCTGTGAAGAAGTTTCTGTGCCACAGAGAGCCCCAGCAACTCTTTTACACCTGCTGGATACTTCTTCAGCTTCATGAACACTTCATGTCAGACAGCCCTACAGGGACCACTTAAAGTTTACTTTCGCTCTAGGCTAAAAACAATACGTTTGAGAAAAACAATAACATGACTTCCACCCTTGAAATTTTCATTTGGCTAAATTTTATAGTTTCCAGACTGTTTTGAATGGCTGAAATAGCCACTAAATAAGTATACCTTTTTGTTTAAGAATTGGGGGTGTTTTCAACACCCCCACAGTTGCAAGGGCCTATATATGTTGGGCTAAAAGCAGAATAGAAGCTAAAATTCACAGCAGGGAGAACAATTATCAGATTCATGAGTCAGTTCAACTACAGTTGAAATACACGTCTCTTAAGACTGTCCTTTCCAGAAAGAAATTGTTATGATACTGATTCTAATTGACTCTTGAAGGACGCTCATTTATTATTTTAAGTAAGACCTTATGCCTTGAAGGTAGTTCAGGACATAAAAATGCTGATTTAGTATAGTTCCCTGCTGTGAAAGGCAAAATATGTGAAATTCAAACGGGAGATGAGCATTTTATCCTAAGAACAATAACTTTGATGTAATCAAACATAGAAAATTAACCTTGGCAGCATAACAATATGTAAGACCTTGCTAATGAATTGACTTGATTTCTCCTGCTATTGACATGAAGTTCAATATAGTCTGTAATTGTAACACCTACATGCATCTTATCTAGGGTTGTAGTAGTGTGATTTGGTCAATAGGTATATACTGAACGTCTGCTTGATGCCAGACTCTCCAGTAAGTGTTTAAGATGCACATGTGAAAGACATAGGCTAGGACTTGGCGGACTTCACATTTTAGTGGAAAAGGCAATAATTAAGTCAATAATTAAAATGCACTGTTATAAATGATAAATATGCAAAAGGTAGTATGAAAAAGCAAAAGAGAGAAATCACATTCAGCATGCAAGTCCCAGGAAGGCACCCTGAAGAAGATGCTTGTGCATTTGAATCCAATAAACTTGTAGAAATGAGTTAAGCATAGAATATGCAGAAGATTCCAGAAAGAGGCAACACAGGCACAAAATGCTGAGAGGCCCCTTAGAACGTGGCATATTCAAGAAACAAATTAATTCAGTGTGGCTAGAATATTGGATGTTTTACAGGGTAGAAAGAAGAGATGAGGTCATAGAAGTAAGTAGATATCAAATGATGGACGAATATATATGTTATGCCAACTCATTTTGGCTTTGTCATGTCTGGGGAACAACAGAAGGATTGCAAGTGAGAAAATAATAGGATCATATTTACATTTTATAACACAGTATGGAGAGATACATTAATCAAATTTATATTAGAGACAAGAGGCAATTGCATTATTCTAGAAAAGAAATAACGAAAACCTGAAATAAAATTTGATGCAGAGAAGGAACTACATATGAGAGTCATTTAGAAGGAAAAGCCACAGACCTTAGGGGTGGATGGTGTCTGAAATGGTGATAATGAGGAGGAAATTGTCTCAGATTCCTGGCTTAGGAGTCTTGCTGGATGGTAATGCCATTTCCTCCAGATGAGGAATAAAAGAAGGATTGGATTTGAAGAAGGAGGGCAAGTAAGAAGAGTTGAATCTTAGACATTTTGAGTTTAGGTTACTTTGGGGCTTTCATCAGTTATGTCAGCAGAGAGAATCGATGTAGTAGTTTAAAACTTGGGGTAAGTGTGTGAGCTTAAGTTCTAGTTGAGGTGACGGGAGTAGTAATCATTCTAAAAAGGCATATAGATAAAACAAGGGACTTGAACCACATAGGATGAAGGGAGAAAAAGCTCAAAGTTGTCCGATTCTGCAAAGGGCTCAAATGTCAAAGGAAAGGAAAACCTTCATTGGATTAAACAAAAAGGTCGTCGTTGAATTGAAAAGAGCAATTTTAATACAGTTGTCGTGGATGAACCTAAGAGAAGAGGGTAGAGAAATGAAGTGGAGGGGAGGAATTGGTGACAAGTGGGGACTAGTCTTTGAAGACCCACTGATGTAAGGGAAGCATGATTAAAATTCAAGAAATTTTGATGCTGTTTTAAAACGTGCTTATATGGCAGACATGCTTATATAAAGAAAGGTAGAGGACCTAGGCCAGGTATTTGAAGAGTTTGGATCCAGAACAGAGAAAGAGAAGTTATATTAGGAAAGGAGGAGAAATTTATTTTCATCTGATGTCACATGGAAAGTGGGGATCCCAGGATGTTTGTACGCAGAGGTGGATAGCAATTTGAGGCTGTTCCCATCTAGTGTCTTCTGTTTCTTCAGTGAAGTAGGAAGAGAAATCATTTGTTGAGATCAGGGCAGAGATGGTGAGACAGGTGAACTGAAAGATTTGTGGGTTATGTGGGGGAATAACTGAAGCTCCAACCCCTGCCTATTGCTCAGCCCTCCTTTCTCTCTTCCTCCCTTCTCAATTCCTCTCATGTTTTGTTTCTCTTAGAGGCAAGACAGCAACACAGCTCTTTCTAGTTCTTCATGTGGAACACGTTAGCCCTTCCAAGATATTTGACCGTGGTCAGCATATGCAGTGACCTGACTAGATCTTTGAGATACATGCAATCATGTCCTGCCTTACTGAATTCTTAGACAAAGGCCACCTTCTTCTCCTTTGGTCCATTTGGTGGAGGCTGGGGATAGTGTTGGAGGTGAAAGAAGGTGCAACTTTTTCCAGTTAAACTTGTATAAGAAGTTCTTATAAATAAGACGTTAACCTCATCCTGATGTCATTATTATCTCATATTTTAATTTTATACAAAATCCATGTTAATATTATCTTAAGAATTGTTATAGACGTGAAATATACTTTTATGTTTCAAATTTTAGAAAACATATAATGGAAATTTCTTACATTTATTAATTGTGTCTTAACAGATGGATAAACTGAGGTTTAGTATCTAAAACGAGTTCCCATCGTGACTGCATTTCTGGACTGATTTGTTTTATTTTGAAGATTTTCCATAAACATATTCCAATTCTGAGAGTATATTAAACTTATTATAAAGATAAATATATCATATACACATATACATATACATATATTAAATGTATCATCAGAAATTTTATTGAAATATCATGCTCAATGAAACTAGACCGTAAAAGACCACTCCAGGATTGGGTTTTTTATTTATTTATTTTATTTTTTGAAGTGGGGGGAATTGGTCAGGGAGTGACAGACTGGAGGCAATATAGGGACTTCTACTTTATAAACATAAAGTTTGTGTATAATTTGCAGTTTTATAAATTGAAGCGTATTTAACCTTAAAAGGGACTGGTTACTTTAAAAGCATATTATTTTGAATATCTTAGTGGTTAATCCTATTTATCTGTGATTTAAGTTTATCTTTCAAAATATATGTTGTTCAGAGTGGGCTATAACTTCATGACAAACTGAAGGTTAATTGTGATTATTTATTCAATTATCTTTCAAGTGAAGTCACTCTGCATTAAACATTGGTGTAGAAGACTTGATTGTTACTCAAATGCAAGACAAGGATAATGTGAAGACGCAACCTTGTTAATATCAGATATGTAGCAGCACAATAAAAGCTAGGATGTAAGACTTTGGTCTTTGTCTTCTTTTCTCCTTTTGAACTCCTGACACAGCATTAATCTGGATCTCAAGATTGAACTTAGATTTAAACTCTTCCTCTCTATTCTCCACAACTCCCCAAAAGAGTGAGTAAATACACTGAGACTTCTTTGGTGTCTCATTTTCCAGCTATACTTAACAAACGTTTTAACTTTAGTGTAACATTAACTTTTTTCCTCCAAAAATTACCCTGAAAGTATGCATATGGTCTGTTGACCATTCACTACTGAGAAACATCTCCTGTAGAAGAGTCAGTTTCAGCAAAGCTGCCAAACTGGGAGACAGGGACACTCTTCAGTGGCTTCAGTGCCTCACGCACTCTGCTTTCTCCATGGAAACAGGAGGAGGTACAGCCTAGAAGAGCAGAAAATAGATATCCAGAAGGTCCAGAGATGGAGTTAACTGACCACGTAGATGCACTAAAACTTCCAGGAACTAAGAGTATAAGCCAGTGTTTTCCAACAAGAAAACATTGAGAAATAATTGTTAAGAGAAATGGAGATGTATCAAAGGAAAATTATTCTTTCTGTATTTCACCATTGACATAAGAATTATGAAACCTGGCTTCAAGTTATGCCTCTAAATATTTATGTGACACTAGGTATGTGGCTTCCTTGTGTCTCATTTTCTCTATCACTAAAAGGAAGAAATTATATGAATTGACCTCTAGTTATCTTTAATCTCTATTATTTAAATTACATACACCCTTAAATGTAAGTTCAAACATATTTTTAAATGTCAATGAAGGGCTGGCCCCGTGGCTTAGCGGTTAAGTGGACGCGCTCCGCTACCGGTGGCCCGGGTTCGGATCCCAGGCGCGCACCGACGCACCGCCTGTCCGGCCATGCTGAGGCGGCGTCCCACATACAGCAACTAGAAGGGTGTGCAACTATGACATACAACTATCTACTGGGGCTTTGGGGAGAAAAGGGAAAAAAAGGAGGAGGATTGGCAATAGATGTTAGCTCAGGGCCAGTCTTCCTCAGCAAAAAGAGGAGAATTGTCATGGATGTTAGCTCAGGGCTGATCTTCCTCACAAAAGAAAAAAAAATTGGAAAGAAAAAAATTGTCACTGAAAATGTTTCTAGTGATATATATAAAAGCTACACACTAAATATTTTAGTAGTTATCTGTTATTTTTCTGTTCTAATCATTTTAGCTTAAACAAGGGTGAAGAAAACTTTTTTTTGTCTATTGATGGTCAATAACACATAAGGAAAAAACCAACGCCATAAGAAAGTAAAAAATAACAATCTAGGTGGTGCTCCTGATTTTTAAGTTAAGCATAAATAATATCAGACTTCATTCAATAAATAAAGAGAAAGCTTTTCTTACTCTTTGTTCAATATGCTTTTCATTTTATTATTTCCATTATTTTAGTAATATGCATTTTGTTTAAATTTTTCTTGAAAATTGTACCCAATTCCAAGTCAAACAATCCTTTAGTTATTAAATCAACAGATTAGAATGTTAATCTCAGGCTAACGTGACAAACCAGTTTATGTAAAAACTTCTCCAATTCTTCTTAGTAAATTAATTATTAATTAATGAATGGATTATTTTTTGACTAACCTAAGGGCTGAATATATACCCTTCCAAACAGAATATATCACTTTGTATTGCAACTATTTAAAATCAGTCTCCTCCATCAATTCTATGTAATCCTTGAAGTTAAGTGCCAGCCACATGCCTAGCACTTAAATGTTTATATGAAAAACACAAATGTATGCGTACCTCAAACTTCCCTGCTTTGGGTTTTTCTGTAATACATGGTCATTATCATTATCATCATCTTCTTCTTCATCAATATAATCAGCTTGATAGTTATAATAATATAATAATATATAATATAATTTATATTGATATATTATATACATAAATATAATAATATAATAATAGATAATATCTGTTAAGCTTTTACTATTTTCTGGGAACTATCTTGAGTGTTTTACATAGTGTTATTCTGATTCACATCCCTTCTGTCCTCTTTTTTGTCCTGCTCTGTACTCTGGGATTTGGACATTTTCGGAAAGCATCACCATTCGCTTTTTTGGTTGGATTCTGTTTGACTTCAGCCAACGGCAGACATCAAAGGGGATCCGGGGTGGAAGACAAGATCAGGAATTTCTTCTGCTGCTTCCTCCCCACACAGACATCAATCAAGTCCCTGGCAGGTGCATATGCCTTCGTGACTAGTGACCCCACTAGGATGTTCCCTTTTCCATGGCTCCAGTGGTTCTCGGCCTTATCTCTGATATCTCTCCGATGATTTTCTCTCTATGTCCCTTGGGTTGTGAAGGCTTCCCACAGTAGCTAAGTCTCTGCACACGTGACTGGCCCTTTGCGTGCCCTTATCCACCTTTATCTCTGTAAGTAGCTCCTTCTTTAAAATATCTACATTTGAACAATCTGTGAATCTGTTTCCTGCCAGCATCTTGATGGATTAAAACATATATCACAATAAATAAATAAACATAGTATACAAATGTATAATAATAAAAATAATATTAAATATAATATATGTGTATATAGCATGTGTATTTATTTACTCATCTAACCCTATAAAGAACATGCTTTTAGACCCAGCATTGTATTGTCAGGAAAATTGGTACATAGAAATGTTAAATAATTTTTCCAAAGTTGCACAAGGTTATATTTGGCAAAATCAGTAGCTGGTATTATAATCTAGATTTTTTTTTTTTCTGACTCCAGAGACTCTCAGTCCCTGCCTACTTCTCTATGAGAAAAACCTCTGGTCACCACTGTTAGACTCATAAGTTTTGATTGTTTCATAATCTGAGTTCTATACCATCCCCATTACCATATTAATCTCCAAGGGAAAAAAAACCCCAAAAAACAATGTTATACTTTTCCAAGAACTTCCAGACTTTCTGGACTTAGTAAAGTGGACTAGCACTAATTAGTTGTTATTTGATAGTTGGCTGCTATCAATGGCAATGAACTATTAGTGATTAAAAAAATAATAATAAAAGCTTGGTAAACTTAATCTTTGCTCCTAATCCAGCCAAGCAGGTCTGGCTATAGAGTTGGAGTTTTGTTGTTGTTGTTTTTTTTTTTTTTCAGCTGCTCCTCCTTGCTCGGTGCACATGGGTTTGGCATTTATTTTTCCTCTCAGTGGGAACACTCCGAGCTGTGGGTGGCCTCTCTTGAAACCTCCTGTTTAAAATGAAGTTGAGGAGGAAGCATGGTGCTTTCTCAATGAAAAAGAGAACATCTGTTCTCTTCCGTAGAGAATAAAAATACAGTGAGATTGGACCCAGGGAGAGTTCATTTGTCCCCTCTACCTCTCCCACTCACCAAGCCAATTTTTTTCCCCATCTAATGGTCCCAAAGCAGCCAGGGAGGCAGATTCTCTATCTTAAATCATAAGCTCTTCCTGCCAGACGGAGACACTTCGACACGGCATCATCAATTATTGGTCGGTGAAATTGTGTTTCTTTACTGTTTGGGATTTCCAAAGGAAATAAGAAACAGTTTTATTTAGTTATCTGTCTTTCCACCTATCCTCCCTTCTTTAAGAAAGGGAGGTCTCTCTTCTGTCTAAATTTAATTCTTCTTGCTGTGCTGGGTGGCATTTCTCTTCTTAGACCTCTTTCTGGTATTTCTCCTCAATCTTGAAACAACAGTGTCTACCCCATCCCCACACTATTTCCTTCTTCTAAACATCAAAACAATCTAAATATCCTACTAAAATGTAAAAAAAAATGAAAGAAATTATGTCTACAACTACTCCCACCTACCACCACATTTCTCTCTCCTCTTCCACAGCAAAACTTTTTTGATGATAATTATTCACTCATCTACCAGTCCACTCGCTTCACACCCAGCCATCCAGCCTGACTCTGGAACCTCCACAAAGTGGCCCTCACCCAAGTTTGGAGTTTTCCCTTTGCCAAAAAAATCTAATGGACATTTTTCAGTTCTATTGTAACGTGACTTATCTACATGATGACACGCTTGACTCTTCCCTTCTTGAAACTCCATCATCCTTGAATTCTATGACACTCTCACTTATGATCTTTTTCAAAACCTCACTAGTCAGTCTTAGTCTTTCCCATGAACAACACTTCCCCACTCGTCTTCCCCACTCACGTTACATGATAACAACTCTCTGATGTTCTCTTGACTGAAGTTGAGTTGCCTGCACCACAGAGTTCTGTGTTCACCAACCTTCTTCACATTTGACAGACACCACAAACGAAACATGTTCAAAGCGCATCTCAGCATGTTTCACATTGCAAACATGCACTGCTTCTCCAACTTCCCTTTCTCAATATACTATACTGTCTTGTTTTCAGTTGCACTAAATAGAAATCCAAGAGTCACTCTAAATGTTCCCTTTTGCACATCCCCTTAATTCAAATTACCCTCAGGTTGATTATGTCTATTAAATGCTCTAAAATCCATCCATTGCTATATGTCTCAAGTGTTTCTGCTTCAGTTCAGGTTCAAGCTTCTCTTGAATAAGTCAATAGAATTCACTTATTTTCCTGGCTTTACTTTTACATCCCTCTACTCTACCTTCCTTGCTGTAGCTAAGGTGGTCTTTCCAAAATTCACAAGTGCCCTTGGCACAAACTCAAAACTCCTTGGAATAAAGTCCACCAGAGTCATCAATCTTTTGCTTCAGCCCCACCCACTGTGAACCCTAATGATCTCATGTGTCAAACTACCTGCAGATAGCCACACATGCATGTTCTCCCATCATCTTGCCTTTGCACCTTGTAATTTATTCTGTCAGGAATGCACTTTCTTTGCCTTACTCCCCTCTTCGTCCTATTTAAAGCCTAATTATTCCTTAAGTTAAAGATTTAAAGCCTGCTAGAAGCTTTTCCTACCCATCGCAGACTCTATTAGCTTCCTTTCTTTGAGCTCCTAGAACTCCTTGTATTTGTTTTCTTACAGCACGTACACATTCCAGAGTAATTTCAATCTACTTATTTAGCTGACCTACTGCACTGTTCATTCTTTTAGCTCTGTATCTATCAAATATTTTATCTGTAGTACCAACTTTAGACAGTGAGTCATAGTAGTTTCCAAATATTGGTGGAGGAAATAAACTGTTAAATGAATTATGTTACGACTGGTTTGTCTAGTCATATAGGAATAAGGTCTGGGAGGAATTTACAACTCAAGGTAAAGACCACTTTCATCACTCACACTGGTACCTTCTGTGAACTCTTCCCTGGAGTAATCGGATGTTTGTGGATTTCAAGAAAGAGATATTTTTCTGTTTCACACCACACACTCAGAGAATTTTTAAAGAATAGTTAAGTATTTACAACCCGCCAAAATATGGTCTTTAATTTTACCACCTAGGAAAATAAATTAACCCTAATTTGTCTCTTCCACAAGTGAATATTTTTATTATAAAAGAATAGTTTAATTCAGCTACTCAGAAAGTAGCAACAGAACTTAGTATATCTTTAATTCTGTTGCTCTTAGGTACAGACAAAACACTATACACTTAAATGTCAGAAAGTGTGATAACTCTCACATAGGTTGAGCCAAGGTTTATATTTGCTTTTGTTTTGAAAATAAATAGAATCATATAATATGTGGTCTTTTGTGACTGGTTTATTTCACTTCGCATAATGTTTTTCAAGGTTCATCTATGGATAGCCTATATCAGTTCTTCATTCCTTTATACTGCCAAATAATATTCTATGGCATGAATGTATTACTTTTTATTTGTCCATTCATCACTTGAGGGACATTTGTGTTGTTTCCGCATTTTGGCTATTATGCGTACAGCTGCTATAAAAATTTGTGTACAAGTTTTTATGTGGGCATGAGTTTTCATTTCTCTTGGGTATATACCTAAAAATGGAATTGCTAGGTCATGTGGTAATTCTATGTTTAAAATTTTGAGGGTCTGCCAAATAATTTTACAAAGTGGCTTCATCATTTAACATTCTCTCCAGCAGTGTATAAGCATCCTCATTTCTCTGCATCATCACTAACACTTGTTATTTTCTGTCGTTTTTATTATAGCCATATTGATGTGTGTGAAATAGTATATAATTCTGGTTTTGATTCACATTTCACTAATGGTGAATGATGTGGAGAATATTTTCATGTGATTATCGCCCATTTGTATATCTTCTTTGGAGAAGTGTCTATTCAGATCCTTTACTCATAATGATGTTGAGCATCTTTTCAGGTGCTTATTAAACTTTTGTATATTTTTTTTGAAGACATGTCTAGTCAGATACTTTGCCCATTTTAAAATTTTGTGGGTTTTTTTTATTATCGAAATATAAAAATTCCTTATATATTCCAGATATAATTATTTATCAGAGATATGGTTTGCAAATATTTTCTCTCATTATGTGGATTGTATTTTAACTTCTTGGTGGTATTCTTTGAAACATACAAGTTTCATTTTTGATGAAGTGCAATTTATCTTTTTTTTTAATCACTTTTGGTTTTGTTGTCATATCTAAGAAAGCTTCATTTAACCTGAGGTTAAATTTTTCAGAATATCAAGGAAGACTGTTGTAAGATTGAGAGCCAAGTTCTGTTATCCTTCCTTCACTGGCCACAGGTGGTGCCTAGTACTGAAACTTGCATGTGAATTTGCAAGATACTTCAGTTCTTCAGTCTTTGGGACTTGGTATCAGAGAGACCTATAGCAAAGTCCTAGCTCTATAGTTTATATTCAGAGAATAGATAACTTCTATGTACTATGAGATTCTTATCTACATATTAAGGATAAAATACCCCTCCTACAGTATTGACGTAAGTATTTATTATCAAAAATGTAGTATCGGGCACTCACAAATGGTTATTATTACTGTTTTAATTGTTAATATTAATGTACATATGATTTTTGATGTTTGACTCTTGAAATCATTTAAGAAATAGTGGAAATAGCTAGAATTTATCTTTGGACCTGAGGTGGGGGAAACCATGCACTTGCTGAGAACTGTATTTAATATGTTTATTGTTAATCATCTTTGGTCAGGCATATGTAGCACCATCTGATTAAAATTGCCAATTAGAAAATATATATTGAAATAAAGATATTAAATTATTTTCAACTCGGAAAATATGTGTTGGCTGAAATAGTATAGCCTACCTGTTAAGAAAGTAATATACAGCATCTCAAGTTCCTTCTAAATCCAGGAGAAGGATATGTCAATAAACGTACACTGAAGTCTACATTCACCAGCTATGTGAATTGTGCAGTACAGCATTGGTCTCTTTTTTGCATAGACTGTAACTAAACCCTTGGTAACCAGTTGTCAGGTATTTATTGAACACCTGAAAATGAAATGCTCTCTGAGTTACCTTGTTGAATAAATAGACAAAGTAATTAAAAAGGAGTCAAGAAGCCAGGTATCTTTATTTGCCAGCATAATGCACATAACTCTTGCTGTCTGACCCTTCTTTAATGTAACTTAGTCCTCAATACAGCCTTTCTGTCTATGAACACACAAATGAAGGTGGGAAACAAAAGGCTGAAAGAATAGTTATTCTTAGATAGAGGATAGAGTTATTTCTAGAAGGAAGAGATGATGCAGGTTATTTTAAGGGTCTTAAAAACGAGTGATAGAAGAAAGCCTAGAAGAAAAAAAATCTTGAAACTGAACTTTTAAATTTACACAGATTTTATTTCCCATATGAAGTTTTTTATACTGAGACATAATTGACATATAACATTGTGTAAGTTTCAGATGTACAACGTGTAGATTTGATACATTTATATATTGCAATATGATTACCACTGTAGGGTTAGCTAACACCTCTATCACATCACATAATAATCATTTCTTTTTTATGATGAGCATATTTGAGGTCTAGTCTCTTAGCAACTTTAAAGTATATAATACAGTATTGTTGACTACAATCACAATGCTATGCATTAGATGTCTAGAACTTATTCATCTTCTAACTGCAAGTTTGTACCCTTTGACCAACACCTCCACAATTCTCCCATCCCCTAGACCCTGATAACTACCATTCTATTCTCTGTTTCTATGAGTTCGGCTTTTTTTAGATTTCACATATAAGTGATATCATACAATATTTGTCTGTCTTTGTCTGACTTATCTCACTTAGTATAATGCCCTCAAAGTCCATCCATGTTTTTGCAAATGGCAGGATTTTTCCTTTCTCATGGCTGAATAATATTCCATGGTATATATTCCACATCTTTTTAATGCATTCATCCATTGATGGATGAATAATAAGTGTTCTGGGGCCATGATAATATACCTGGTCATGAATAGGTTAGAGGTCATTTCCTTGGAAGATCTGTATTACAACCCATTCCCTTTATAAATGCTATTTGCAATTTAACTAGCAGCACCAGAGTAGATGTTGTATAGAAATGACTTATTCTCCTATCAATCTCATGAAGAGGGATAATTATCCCTATTTTATGTATGGTAGAATTGAATCTCACCCAAGTTAGTAAGTATAGCAGCTTAGAGTTCCTTAAACTAAATCAGTAGTTAGAAAAAGTGGAAAAATTGCATCACCAAAACAAGCATTAGTCTCATCATCTAGGGTCAGGGCTTTGGAATACAACCTGCAGAGAAGGATTAGTAAAATTGAATTTAAAAATCAGTTAATTTGTAGGTATCAATTAAATAATAATGCAGGAAAACAATCACTTCTTACATAAGCTCCATTTGAATATTTAAAAATTACTTATCTCAGTCATAAGCAAAACAAGGATGAATGAAGCAGAGTCCCTGTTCTCAAAAAAACAATCATACTGGACACAAAACAAGTATACCAAGAACTATAACAAAGGAAAAGATGGCAATGGAAATATTGGGGTTAAAAACTGAGGTAGATATCATCTATAGTTGAAGGAATTCGTAGAAGTTTTATGGAGACTGTGACACTTTGAATAGGTAAAGAATGGGCAAGATGCTGCAAAGGAGTTGAGAAAAAAGACTCACTAATTACAGGAAACGATCTTATATAAAAGGATGATAGTGAAGTTAGACCCTCGCAAATAAGGCCCTGGCTCTGGTTTCCAGGCTTCAGGGCAGAGGCACACGTTGGAGTACTTGCCTCAAATTTTTCTAGTCCCCCTCCACTGCCTGGGACAGCTGGGGCAAGATCTGCCCTACGGCTCAGGCATTCTGAGTTTGACCAAGACCCACGTGGGCCCTGGGCCCTGTTTCTTCCCTTTGGAAGAAACCTCCTACTCCATGTGTGGGATTGAGCAGATGCCTGAGGAACTCAGGGACTCCCTATGGTATCACACTGAGGTCTACTGGTTGGGCCCTGATTCCAGAAGGGTGGTCTGGCAAGCAGGTTGTCCCATTGCTGGCACGGTATTTCATTTGTGGGTCTGCATAAAATTGACTCAAAACTTATATGTTCAATTTATTTTGACTGATTTCCCAGAATAATTCAAGGGAAGGAGAGTCTTTTCTACAAATGGTCCTTGAACAATTGGATATTTACAAGAAAATAAAATGACCCTTGGTCCTTCTACCATACATAAAAACAAATTTGATATCATACTTAAAAGCTAAAACTATAATGCTTCTAAAAGAAATCTAGGAGAAGATCTTCATATTCTTGAGGTAGGCAAATATTTATTAGATATTAACCAGAAAGCATTAACCATAAAAGAAAAATTATGATAAATTGGACTTCATCAAAATTAAAAGCGTCTGCTTATCAAAAGACAGTTAGGAAAATGAATAAGCCAGCCTCAAACTGGGAGAAAAATATTAGCAATACAAATATCTGATAAAGAGCTAGCGTCATAGTACCCAGAATACATATAGAATTCCAACAATACCATCACAAAAAGACAAAAGCCTATTTTTTAAAAATGCACAAAAGACTGAACAGATGCTTCAAAAAGGAAGATATAAAAATTTCAGTAAGCACATGTGAAAGTGCTTGTTAAAGACTGTACTTATTATGGACTGTTTGTGTCCCCCTAATATGTTGAAATCTTAACCTCCAACATGATGGTATTGGAATGTGGGGCCCTTGGGAAGTAATTAAGTCTAGATGAGGTCATGAGGGTGGGGCCTCCAGGATGGAATTAGTGCCCATATAGGAAGAGTAAGAAACTAGAGCTTTCTCTCTCTCTCTCTCTCTCTGCTGTGTGAAGACACAGTGAAAAGGGTCAGCCACCACCATGCCCTTGGACTTCCCAGCCTCCAGAACTGTGAGAAATAAATGTTTGTTGCTTATAAGCCACCCAGTCCATGGTATTTTTGTTATAACAGCCTGAACTAAGACATTGCTTAACGTCATTAGTCAGCAGGGAATTGCAAATTAAAACTACTACAAGATATCACGACATGCCTGCTTGAATGCCTAAAATAAAAAGTCATACAACACCAAACATTAGTGAGACTGTGGAGCAGCCAGAATTCTCAAACATTGCAGTGAGAAAATAAAATGTGACAAGCACTGTGGAAATCACTGTGACAGTTTCTCGTGAAGTTGTATACACATCTGCCTATTCTATGACCCAGCAATCCCACCTCGAGGTATTTACCCCGGAAACAGAAAACATACGTCGACAAAAAAGTTATACAAGAACGTTCATAGTGGTTTTAATTATAGTAGACAAAAACTGGAGACAGTCCAAATGTGCACCAAGAGAATGGCTAGACATGTTGCAGAACAGTCTCATAAGTAAATACCACTCGGCAATGAAAAGGAATGGATGTCTGACACAGGCAACAATATGGAGGGATCTCATAGACATTATCTGAGTTAAGGAAGCTAAATACAAATGAGTATATACTGTATGATTCCATCTATATGAAATTCTAGAACAGTTAAAATTAATCTGTAGTTAAAGGAATCAGATTGGCGATTTCTCCAAGATGGTGATAAGTGGGGTTGGAGGGTGGCGATTGACTTGAAAGGGGAGTGGGGTTTCTTTTTGTGGTGATGGTAATGGTGATATTCTATTTTCTTGGTGGAATATGGGTCACATGGTGCATTCTTTTGTGAAAACTTGAGCTTAAGACCTGTGTATTTCAATGTATGTAAATTACATCTCAATAAAAATTAAAAAAAAAAAAACTGTTGTAACAAAAAAAAAACCCCATCAATTAGAGGGAGAGATTTTTACAAAGAACTTTTAATCAGTTCCATGTATTTCTGTCTATAAATCATTCACAAACTTTCAACACATCTTACAAGTGAGTAAAACATATCAGAGACATGGCAATTGAGAAGCAGTAAACCTGTCTCTCATCTTTTTAGTTCTCCTCCCTTCTAGCTCAACTGAAGGTCTGAAAAATTCAATTAACTGCCATAACCCATCACTTGGAATGTACAGATAGAATCATTGTCCATATAAATAAAATGCAATCTCAACTGTGCCCAGGGTTTTCCTACGCTGTGGCAGGGATTAAATTCTACACTGTACTCCAGTGTTCCCAACCACTCATCCTAGGCCAAAAATTACTTCAGACTTTAACACCGTCTCCTCGGGATATGAAAAATTTCCACATTTACCAAATAATTTTCATGGAGACTTTCTGTGCAGATTTGATGAATAGAGACAGTGCTCTGAATAACAGATACCCAAATACTTATAACAATAAAACAATTTTAAAGGAATAGCCACATTTTGTTGAATGCTTCCAATATACTGTGTTCTGAGTAAAGACATCATCTTAGTTTAATCCTTCCAGTTTTCCTTAAAAGGTGTTATTGTCAGTGCTCTATGGGAAACTCACACACACAAAACAAATACCACCACCAAAACTCTGAGACCAGAGTTTATATAAATTGCTCTGTTACACAAGTACTAAAAGGAAGTCTTAAATTTAAAATCAACCATCCTCAAATATAAAACCAATTACCATTCTCATAGCTACTATATTAAATTGAATAAATTGAAGTAATGAAAAGATATTCATTCTTTAATTCATTCATTTATTCAACAAACACTTGTTGTGATGGGAATATTGTGTTAGGCATTGAGACCCAAAAAACTAATAAGATATGACTGCAAGCAACATACAATCAAGTGGGGGAGGTGGCTGAAAGAATAATTAATGTATTATAATACAGGTATATATAAGGGTGAAGTGAAAAAACCGAGGAGCTTTGAAATCCTTAATATAACCACTTTCTTAAGCCAAGCTGAAATGTTGTCCAATCTCCAAAGCAAGTCGCTCTTGGAAGAGTTATCTGTAGCCTGTAGGTGTGGATTACATTTGCAGAGCAACTCACTATACCTCCAGAACCAGTTGCCCTGACCTCAAACCAGTGTCCTGAGTGTGGCCACGTCCTACTTGCCCTGAAAGATTAATCAACATCCAGGAGAAGAAGATGAATTTTCTCTAGGAAGATACTTTTCTTTCTCATTTTTCCAGAGTAAGTTTCCATGAGGCGGGTGTGTTGGGTTTAGCAGGGAAGAAGTCCACTGCGGTGTGTTGTTTTAGTGGTTGGAGTATGACATAAAGTGAAAACCATAAGTTCAAGGTGTCTGGCTGTTTACAGGAATCCCACCTCCAGAGAACTGGCACTTGAGTGTGAGATTACTCATCTGGATTAATTCTTTGGATAAACACTTTCTTGTTAAGTGTAACATGGGCTATACATTTCCTGACAAAATTGTCCTCAAATTTAAACAGAATACCTGAACTAGGGTTTATTTTTTAATATATATTCAGAAAGAGACAAGTTGCTTCAATGCATTCTTTTCAGGTGCTGTCCCACGGACCAGAGACTTGATACCACATCCTCAGTGAGAAAAGAACTCACCAAGATTCCAGGTATTTTCCATGACATTGCTTCATCCATGTCTTTGCAACTTCAATCAGCTCAGTTATCTCTGGGTCAGTTTGTTACTTTGTGCATTGATTCTAAATGCCAAGCCAGGCTCTCCTCTGATTCCAGTTTATTCATGAAGTGTGCGTCTGCATCATTGCCTGGGCCAAGGGAATAAGTGCCCAAGGAAGACGTAACTATAAGAATAAGTCTAGGGAGAAAAAGTCATGCTTAAATGGGGCCACCCCCGTGGCATAGTGGTTAAGTCCAGTGTGCTCCGCTTCAGTGGCCCGGGTTCGCAGGTTCGCATTCCAGGTGCAGACCTTCACCACTTGTCAAGCCATGCTGTGGTGGTGTCCCACATACAAAACAAAGGAAGACTGGCACAGATGTTAGCTCAGAGCAAATCTTCCTCACCAAAAAAAAAAAAAAAGTCATGCTAATAAAAACACAAACTATAATATGCTCAACAGACAATGAAAGAAAGAATTTGGAGAACTGCTGTATCTAACCATCTGCTTCATTCTATCGCAATGGATTTAAGAGCTAGGATTTACTTAATTGTTTGTTTGCCACATTTCTCTAAGAGTTTAAGGCACATTTGTGGTCTTTTAATAGATCCACCCATCTACTTATTTATTAGTAGATCCTTCTCAAAGGCACTGCGTTAGGTGCTTTTGGCAGTATGAAAATTGTAAAATTAAAAAAAAAAATTGTCCCCAAAGTAGAAATTTCTTATAAGATCATAAACAAACAAAAATTTATTTAAAAATAAATAAATACTTTTCTACCCTCCTGTCTTAGGTCATTCAGGTTGCTATAACAAAAATATCATAAACTGGGTGACTTATAGGAAATAGAAATTTATTTCTCACAGTTCTGAAGGCGTGTAGTCCAAGATCAGGGTGACAGCATACTCAGGTTCTGGTGATAGCCCTCTTCCTGGTTCATAGAAAGTGGTCTTTTCACTGTGTCCTCACATGGCAGAAGGGGCGAGCAAACTTTCTGGGGTTTCTTTTATAAATACACTAATCCCAACCACGAGGGCTCCACCCCTGTGCCCTAATCACCTACCAGAGACCCCACCTGCTAATACTACCACCTTGGAAGTTAAGATTTCAATATATGAATTTGGGGGGTGGGGGGAGACAAATTTTCAGACCATAGCACCTCCCATCTTAAGATTGAGCAAACCTGGATTGTAAAAGGCCAAAGGAGGCAAAAAGATGTATTTTTTATCCCCATAGACATCTTACTAATCTTGGGAAAAATTATAGATTTATTAGCAAAATTGGTATAATAAACGAGTGAAATTTTTATTAAAACAACAACTCTCTTCTAAGAAGTGTGAATACTAAGTGCAGGACTTTTGCTTCTACAGGTATAAAGAGGGGAAAATGCTTAATTACAGCAACACTGTCTTCTTGCCCTATCATTAAATGGAAAGATTTTTACTCTGTTGAATATCTTGATGTGTTTGGATATGCAAAGGTGGGCCTGCAAAGGAAAATGAGATTGTGAGCTCAAAAGTTACAAAATAGTAGGGCAGACCTTTGCTTTCCTTGGGCTTGAAATTGAGTGTGTGCCCAATCTCATACAGATCTCAAGGAGCAGAGAGGACCTAGCTTTATACATGTGGGTTTTCAGGAAAAACATAGGCATGTCTAGAACGCAAGACCAGTACTGGATTTGTGATCCTTATGAAACCTATTACCTCAAAATCTAGTATAGAACTCTCCATTGCAGAGTTCAACTTCATACTGCAAATATCTCATTAAAACAAACAAACAAACAAGAAACAAAAAACGTAAAATTTACTTTCGTCCCTCACTTTGCCTTTAGGATATACAAAGAGCACCTAAGCAAGAAAGTCACTCTTTAATGAAGAAGAGAATCTGAAGAGGGCTCAAGATATAAAGAAGACCACTGTCTTGTGCTGGACTTCCTGAAGTTGCCAGACCAGCCAGGAGTAGCTCTGGAGCAAAAACTGATTCTCGTGACTCATGGCACTCCAGAGTTCCTCCTGAGCCCTGGGCTGCTTGAGTAGCAGGCACAGCCCCTGGGTGGGGTTGCAGCAGAGGGAGGGGCCGTTGCTCAGGAACCACTCTCAGGTGGAGCCACTGGATAGCAAACATTGCATGGAAGACCAACCACAATTACTAGCTAGTCCTTCATAACATTTATGACTTTGTGTACTCTCTATGTGATTATTCATATTTGCCCAGAAGCTTAAAATCCAGAAATGACTAAAAGGTGGCACACGAATCCAGTATTTCAAAATCTATGAGCCAGGTTGTTCCAAAAGCATTTCATCAGCTTCTCTTTTCTTCATGTATTTCTGACAGTTAGCAATGGCAAAATCCTGAATGAGGCAAAACTTGCCTCAAATCTGTCCTACTTCCCTGCACTGAGAAACTTGCAAACCTTCCCTTTAGTCCTATGTATCTAATTCTGCATTTCTAGCTGAGTCCATGTGTCCTAGCAAAACTCAGTATTCCAGAGTCCTTGCTCCTCACTCCAACACCTTAACTCTGAATCTTCCATTTCTGTTTGGTCTTAGAGCCTTCTCTCTGCTGACAAATTGCTGTCATATGCCTTTAATTTGTGAAAGGATTTTTGTCTGTTTTAGGTATTAATTTCTGTTTCCTTATTAAAATTTCCCATGGAAAAACATCCTAACCCCTCTGTTGGTTAGAAACTTAAAGACAAAACTTGGTGAAATTTTGGAGTACCAGGGAGTTGGGGATCAGGAGGGAAAGTGAACCCTTAGATGATATTGACTAATACGGAATTAATAGATATCCATTCCACTCAGAATTTATGCCTTGCTCCTCCCCCCTTTCTTTCTCTCTTTCTCAAGTCTATAATTTATATACCCATACTTTTAAACCTAGAGAATACAATACTCCTGTATCGTAGAATGTTTTTCAATGGACTTTGTTGTTTGGATAATTTAACATAATCATTTTAAAAATTAATACTATGTACCAAAGGAGTAGAATGCTTAAATAATCATAAACATATCTTCATTAAACTATTTTCTTCTAATTTAGTTTACTTGAGCACATAATACAAGCCAGTTTCCTTATTGGCAATATACTGGTGCACATACACAAAAAATGCAGTCGATTTTGTTTTCCTGGAGACCCAGAAAATAACTAATTGTGGTTCTTAAAAATAAATAGATGATAGATAGATAGCTGGATAGATAGATAGATAGATAGATAGATAGATAATAGATAGATAGATAGAAAGATAGGTAGATAGGTAGAAAAATGAATCCTCCCTGACTACTCAGCTGGCCATCACGGAATTTCAATACTTAGAGACATGACATAAGCAAGAATAATGTGAATTGCCATTTCACTATGTGAATGTGAAATGTCTCATTCTAAATCTATTGTTCTGATATTGGTCATAGGAAAATCATAAATGAAAAAATACGCAGACACATATAAATCAGAAACTGAAAGATGGGCTGCTTATTCCCTCTAGTTTTGTTATTATTATCATTATTCAATTATTTATAGGATTTATAGTATTATTTCACTTCCAGGAAAAATGCTGTTGTTCTAACGCCAAAGAACAACATTATCGATAAAGAGTTAAAACTAGAATATTTTCTTTATATAAACACTGTTATCACTAGTAGTGATCATTGTTTACTGTTATTAGGAAATCCAATTTGATTCTGAGTATGTCTAATTTGCATTCCTTTATACTGAAAGTTTCCCCTTTGCCTTCAAAAGGGAAGATTGGATAATTTACTCTCTAAATTTAGATGTGGAAAATAATTTGGAAGAAAATATTTTTAAAACTTCAGGGAAACCAGTTTATATCTATAATCATGGATATTTTCCCTGAGTTTGAAATGAAGCAGTGCAGATCTAAGGGTATACATGAAAATCCAAAAATTATTACTAGAAAAACCTATCATTTCTCTTTCCTAGCGTAGCAATTGGCTAAAGGTAAATATTTGTTTATTCAGTCATTCATTTAAAATCCACTAAAAAAAGGAACCTGGGTTTTAGAGCAAGTTTTGGTTTATTAAACAAACTCCCACCTGACCACAAAGTTCTTTGTAGCTACTTAAGTACATTCCCAAAAAAGATGAAAAATAAGTTTTATTTTTGTACGTCCACCCATTTAGGGAAACCTTAATGCAACCTAAACTAAAATGTTGAGTTTTTAATTGTGAAAATATTTACATTTCTATAACAGATCCTATTGGTTTAAGTTTTGGGTATTTGATACAGCTTTGAGGACACTTTATTGCAATCCAGGTGAGGATCATAGATACCATTTTATCAATTATTCTGCCAGCAAAATCTCACATTTATGCCTGAGAATACAGACTCTCAACCCCTGACCTCCATAGAGATCCTTAAACCAGTAAGAGAAAATGGTCTTTGTCTTCACACTAGTATACTGAAGGTTTATGGACTGATGGATTTGATTCTCCATATCAGAGACAGCTAGAAAGAGAGAGGTGGGGGAAGGAGCAGGGGGGAGAGAGAAGGGGACAGAGAGAGAACAACAGCTTCAATCCATCTGAATCATTTAAAAACACGAGTGTCTCAGGCATATAAAAACTGGTTTGCAAAATTTAAATTACAATATAACTTTTTCTCTTTGGAGAGATGGATTTGACCACAGAAATTCGGGCTGCCACATAAGTCCTAAGACCCTCAAGGAAGAAGAACTTTATCTGGTGCTTTCTTTAGAACAGTGCTTCTCAAGTTTTAAGGGTGCATATGGATCACTTGAAAGTCTCGTTAAGTTCCAGATTCTTATTTAGTAAGTTTGAGTTGAGACCTCAGATTTCGCATTTTTAAAAAGCTCCAAGGAGATGCTACTGCTGCTGACCCATAGATCATAGTTCAAGAGGCAAGGCTTTTGAAGACCAAAAATACCTCAGTATAGAGGAATATGGAGACACTGATCCTCACTAAAATGTAGACTTCCTCCCCACTTAGGGAGGATTTATTCTTAGTCAAGAAGTTCATAATGCCTGCTCTTTACTAACAGACTTTTCCCTGACAGCCACTCAGATTCTAAGAAACAGAGTAGAGAAACTCACAAATTTTATCTTCAAGACTCACAATCTTAACACAATGACTCTACCGCTCAGCTCAGACAGTCTTCATCTTCATGTTCTTCATGTTCTCCAGGAATCTGGCTTAGAACGTGATTGCAGAGTCATAAATCATCAATTTATCTGTGCACAACAGCAAAAAAGCCAGAGTGGAACTGATGCTTCTTCATGGGTCTGGGTGTAGAAAGATACCATCTCAGTTAAACACTGGACTCATTAGTTATCCTTTTTCTCAGTTGTAATTAAACTACATACTTATATACATACAACACAGTTTCAATAAAGCAAGCTACCACACTAGGTAATCAGTCAATGGTGATAGAGATTTCTCTATATAACATCAACCTACACTTAAAACTACATGGCAAAAGCTTTGGTTTCAGAAAAGTGGAAACTTTTCTCAATTTGCCAGAAGATGACCCTTTTTGGGAAATTTCCATTATCAAATCCTAGAAAGGAAAACTAAAGAAGCCCGTCCTCACTCAAAAGCTACTCTCCTGCTCTGTCCCCTCTCAAAAGGGTTTACAAACTGCCCCTCTAATTTGCTGTTTGTTCTGCTCCTAGGCATAGATTCCTACTACGGGTTAAAAAGCCAGATAAGTACACAGTATTATCAAAAGTGTCTTCTCTATAAATGACCCAAGTTGTTAGCCTTCTACCAAAACTTGTCTCCTCTCCATTTTGTCAAAATACTCCCCTTCACATTCACAGCTCCTCCCCAAACTTCAGCAATCTCTAAGTCAAGATTTTTGATCTTGCTCTGCAGAATACCAATATACTCAATGGTAGAGGTGAATCGTTTTGCTGGTCAACATTCTCTTCCCATGCTGTCTAATGGCTACAAATGGCTGTCAGGATGCCTGTGTCTTGCTGACCTGGCTCCATAGAAGTCTGATGGAATTCTGTGGGAAGGTAGTGGAGGGAGTAGAAAGGCTGATTAAGCCATCGCTTACATTGATTTAGTAGCCAGCAGCTTAAACTGATGCTTTATCAACTCTTAAGTTCAAACCCTGGCTGGAAACTGAGTTATTCATCAAGAAGGATTAGAAATGCAAAGGGTCCATAAATTTAACAGACTGATTCTTGTTATCTCCAGAGATTTTCCTGTCACTTAAAAATGATGTCTGGGGTACAATTTGCATCTAAAATGGCCTTGGAAAGAGGCAAAAGGCCAGAACTTCAAACTAATGAATCCTCAGGTTACAGAGAAACGTTCCCAGCCAAATAAAGCAAACCACATTCCACCATATTCCAATCGGACCTAACCCGAATCAGTAGCAACCTTGTTAGTGGACTTGAGCTTCTTTCTTCCAGGAGAAATGCTAATTTCTCTCCACAAGATTCACATTAGGTAGATGTAAGTGTAGCAATGGGAAAACAGAAAAACATGGTGGTGTATCAAGAAAACTTGGGTTCTAACTTCAGCTAGGCTGCCCGATAGCTCTGTGGTTGTAGACAAGTCATATCCTCTCTTTGGGCTTTCCTTTCATCATTTATGAAGTTAGATATCCAAGGTCTTTTCTATACTATTACTGTATGAGGTCTTCCGTTAATTGTTTCAATGCTGTAACAGTCTATGTTTTTACAAAAGAGTATTGGCTAGTGATTTTTTTCATGAATTAAAATGTTCAGTTTTCCTTCACAGAGGGTAGGAGAATGGATGTTCAATGTTTTTAATCTCTTAAATATGTGTTCTTTAGAGGGCTTCACGTCCTCCTCATTCCCACTAGAGAGTATTTGAAGGCCATCTCTACTGTGACATCACATAGTGTGGATCACCCATCCAATGTGTGAGTTTGTGTATGTGTGTATACAATTTCCAGATGAACTTCTCAAAGCTATACTTCTAAAAAAGAAAAGACATGTTCTATTCACATGAAATTATTATTTGGATAAGATTGTAATAGGTTCATAGTAGAGTCTGAGTCCCAAGGTCGTATAGCCTAAAATGATTGCTTCTTTTGCTTGAGAATTCTGATGAACGTTCATTTACAGATGAGAAATGTTGCTGCCTAGATGCATTTTCAATATTTGAATAGACAAAATAAATCAAACCTGACATATGCAATAGCCTAAAATCTTTGAAGGGTATAATTTTTATATGCTAAACTTCAGGAAATAGAAAGTTGCTTCTTACAGGTAACATTGTAGGAGTTACAATATTTTTGTTGATTTCGGGGACTTAATTTTCATTAAAATTCATTCTTTTTAGGGAAACCTATAGAGATATCAAATCTTATCATATAAAAAACCAAAGATTACAGAAAATGTATGTGTAACAGAGATTCTCCTGTGAAGTCTTTTGTGTGGCAAGATTTTTATTAGACATTTTCAAGTCACAGGCAAGAGACACACCCAGGATAGAAGTGGAAGGGTTTTTCAAAAGAGTCAAGGAAAAGCTAAGAAGCTCAGGGATATTTTCTGCAACTAAGTATTTATTTGGAACATATCATTGTCTTCGTCCCTCCTCATCCAGTAACCCCCACATCGTAAAAACCAACCTGTAGAGCGTCGCTCCCTCCTTAGAGCCAGCACCTGTGAGACCTTAAATGAAAGTACTACATGATCATTTTACATTTTTCCATGTCATCAATTTTTACCTTTTTGCCTCACCTGATTCAAATTATCTGCCCTTATCAACTTTTCCACTAGAAAGTGTTATTTTTGTATGTGGCAATTATACCTTATAAACTTAGAGCTGCTGTCATCACCAATTTGCTTACTCATTGCATGTACTCGCTTGTAGAGTGCCTCATCATTATCTGCTAAAATTTAGTTTGAGTTTGGCTATATAGTGTCAGCAAACAACACTTCATGTGAGTGACCAGCCAGTGGTCAGAGCTTTACTGTATTCTCACGGGTTCAATTCTCAAGTGGTCCTGTTAATCCAAACTTGTGTTAGAGATACTCATTCTCTAGCAAGAAGGTTGGAATAACTATTCTTGTAGAGAAACAATGTTTTTATCCATATCTATTTTACCAGTATGTAACACTTTCTAATTGTTTTAAATAAAGATCTGACGATGTGCAGTTCCATGAGCTCAGCAAGTTTGCCATCCCAATATACTATATCTACTCCTAAACATGGTTAAAATACAGTATGAGCGTAAACTGTCTTTGAATGTAAACAATTCTTAAGTTAAGCCTGGAGGAAGTTTTTAGTGATCCAGCCTGAGGCCATTAGTCTAGAGAGGAGCTTGATATTTTAGGACTCAAAGCAGTGGTCTAATTCCTCTTCTTCTAGAAGTATCTCTGGCATATAGTATGTTCAAAGGTCAGAGAAGGTTAATCTGAGAAAGTAGACTATGATATTAGAACAAGACTAGAGGAAATCTCAAAGTTGTTTTGGACTGCTGTCGTAACATGCCTGAGACATTTTCACTTTTCCTGGAAGAAAGAGTAATTCTAGTGATGAAAGTGTAGGTGAGATAAGAATATAGAGTTAAAATTTCGCAGTGTTTCCTTAAATTTCAAAGTGTAAACAGCCACTTGGTCAACCTACCTTCCTGTTATTGTAATATGTTATTCCAAGATAAGACAAAGCTCTAAGGGATAACTGTGGTTTGAGGATTGAAAATGTACGATTCTGAAACTCTTCTTATGCCGTTTAGTTTACACTAGTTTCTTTGGAAATAAAGTCCATACAGATCTGTAAAACGTAAGCTTCACACATTTTAGAATCTGTGTTTTAAAAGAACAGATGCCCAGAGCTCATCCCAGATTCAAAATTTTTCCCTCTCTAATGATGTCCTAAACTCAACACACTGAGTTGAAATTTCACATCCTCAATGTATTCTTACATCCATAAGGGAGAGTTACTAAGCCCCTCTTCCATTGTTCCTTAACTCTGTGTACAGATTTTTATTATATTCTTTATCACATTGCACCATAAGTATTTGTTTTATGCCCGTGCTTTCAAAGAGAACCACATTGACCAGATTAGAAATCTTGCAGTAAATATTCATTTATTTGTTCATTCACCAATCATTGTTTTTGAGGCCTTTTGCATCTTAGGTGTGGGAAATAAAGGTAATTAAAATATGATCAACAGAGTACAATAATACCTGTCAAATTATGGTCATTTATCAAGAGTCTCTTAAATGAATAAAAGAAGGAAAAATGCGTGAATTCACCACTTGCCCAAAGGCGTTGCTTGGACCACTGTTTCCCCAGCATAGGCAGTAGAAGGCCTGGGACATGGTAGACAATTATAAATGTTTCTTAAATAATGTTGAATACATGAGGAATAAATTACTAAGGGACTTTTAAGTCAAAAGCCATATTCTTATCTTTAAATAAGTTTTCTTTCCTCCTTTTTCTTCTCTCCCTCCTTTTTCTTTGTCGTTGTCCTCATCATCTATATCATTTGTGTTGGCATCGTGCTCAATACCAGCCTCATACTATCAACAAACATTCACAGAGGACGACCAGTTTGTTCAATTAGGGTTTTCCAAATCAAATGTATTGATGTCATTGTCCCTGTTCCACTTTGATATGAAAAGGAAGTGTCTGGTTACCATTGTAAATTCCATTGGGTATTTGATCACTAACACATAACAACGAACATTTTCTCTCTGACCATTTCTCTGCTCTAAAACAGATCATTAAATTGCTCCCAGGCAGAAAGAACAGGACCAGAACAGCAGGACACTTTTGTAATAAGACCTTGTAAATTGAAAGCCCTGGATACCTTTCCCACTGTGAGAACCCGCTGAGACTGGTTCCTTTTAACATTGCATTAATAGGCTCTTCAGACCCAGTTAATTAAAGACAGTATATCTAGGCAGACTCGCACTGCTTGGAAGGATCATATGCATGGCAACTCTTAAAAACCAGTTCTTATCTTTAAGGTATTTTTACTCTCCTGAAGCTTACATTGGCCATCATTCGGCTTGGTTAGCTTGCCCAAATCTAAACTCAGTTTCCATTTCACGCATAGGACCATGGACTTGGAATGGCCTGTATTAATAATTCAATCATGTGCTTGAATTTATACATGTTTTTCACAGCAAAGTCAGATGTGAGGGCCATCTAGCTGTGATTAACCAAGTCCATTTGTTAAATCCCTGCTGGTTAAAGGAAAGGCTTATAATTGCAAATATCATGGCCATACAGTTACAAACTGGGGGCCTGCTGGGAAACGCAGACCTTAATGTAGAGGTGTCATTAAAACCTCCAAGTCAGTTGAGGTAGTTAATCACTCAATTAGACTCTCATTATCATCTGCCCCGCATCAAAAAGGCTTCCCGCGGTGAAGGAGGGGTTGTAACCAGTCACTTTGACAGGTGATCCCCTCCTCAAATACAATAGCCACAATAGCCCTTGGAGGAGATATCAGCATGACGTGGCCTGTATCTAAACTGAAGCAGACGCCCAGGGCGTTTAGACAGCCCTAACTGAGGAGATCAAAGGCAGGAAAACAGCTGATCCCAGACTGGCTGGTGTCAGCCTGGTGTTTCCGCTGTCAAAGGCAGATGGAGAGCCAACTTATTGATTGCTGGACTCAATATACAGCCTGGAATAAAAGGCCTGGCCTGGGGGAATATTCTGGAGGAATGTCTGGCTTTGGAGGCCAGGCCCCACAGATATTAAGAATCTGCTAGTCCTGCCTTCAGAGCAGGCCTGCTTCAGGAAATCGAGGGTGAATTTGTCATTTTTCCACCACCCAGTGGCATGCGAAGGACATAAAACCAGCAGTTGGTACAGTTTAAGGCATGGCCTTGATCCGTTTAAATGTTTTTCAAATGCAGAGCTGGTCTTCTTGAGGTGACATTGTTCACTGGGGAACCCAATTACCAACTGACCATTCCATGGGCCAAGCAGCATAACAAACAGAATAATGTGAACACCTATCCAGCAACATTTCCAAAATATTTGAAGCATATTAAAATAGGGGTGTCCTGACGTAACATTCTAACCTTATTCCTAAAGAGTCAAATGCACCAGAGTTTATAACTTAATTCTTGGAGAATGGAAGGTCCCCAAGGGAAAAATACAGATGGATTTCTGGATATTCAGAACGGAATTTGTCACATTGGTCTTTATTCATTATTAACGTTAGTAAGTAAAGATAAAAATATCACCTCCTGATACTGTCTTTAAAATAATTTCTCTTAGCTCGCAGTACTTATTCATCCATTCAAAACTGAGTTCTCGACTTGCGCCAAATATCAAACCTTTGTAGTAATTTAATCACATTATTTAGTCATCAATGAATTTCGTAACTTAACCTTTTAATGAGAGACTACAGAAACATTTTCTCTGCTTTTAGTGTGCGTCCCTTTCCTTAGAATTTGAGGACATAATGGACTTTCTTGGTAAACAGTCTCGGTTGACTTTATTTTACCTCTCCTGTCTTTCTTTAAAATGTTGTTATTTTTTTCACATGTTCCTTTAATGCTTGTGAATTTTTTCAGGTTAAAAAGGTCTTTAAAAAATATCTGTTAAACCAAGCATTCAAGGGCTTCTTTTTTGTGTTTTGCAAAATAACTTAACAGTTTTTTTGGCAATAAATTTGAGAAATGCTAATCAATTTTTTTTAATAATCTTTTAATTTAGAATATCTTTAGATTTACAGAAAAATTGTGAAGATAGCACAGAGGTCCCTTATACCCCACACACCATTTCCCCTCTTATTTAACATCTTACATTAGTGCAGTATATTTGTCACAATTAATGAACCAATATTGATAGATTATTATTAATTAAAGTCCATACTTTATTCAGATTTCCTCAAATTTTACTAATGTCCTTTCTATTCCAAGATTCCATCCAGTGTACTATGTTGCATTTAGTTGTCATGACTCCTTAGGCTCCTCTATGTTGTGACAGTTTCTCAGACTTTCCTTGTTTTTTGATGACCTTGACTGTTTTGAGTAGTACAGATCAGTATTTTGTAGAATGCCCTTCAACTGGTATTTGTCTAGGTTTTTTTTTTTCATTATTAGGCTAAGGTTATGGGTTTTGGGAAGGAGGTCCACAGAGGCAAAGTGCCATTCACATCCCATCATTTCAAAGGTACATTTTATCAACAAAACTTATCACTATTGATGTTAATCTTGATCACTTGGGTCAGACAGTGTCAGGTTTCTTCATGGTAAAGGTACTCTTTTTGCTGTTTTCTGAACTGCACTCTTTGGAAGGAAGTCGGTATGGATAGCCTATACTTAAGGAGTGGGAATTAAGCCTCACTTCCTTGAGGGCAGAATATCTACAGAAATTATTTGGAAGTCTTCTGCATGGGAGATTTGGCTATTCTGCATTTATTTTTTAATTAAATAATTGATTTATATCAGTATGCACTCAAGGGTATTTCTTTTATACTTTGTGGTGTTATCCAATACTATCAAGTAGTGTGCAGGGCTTAAGAATAGTCCTTTTTGCACTTAGTCTTACAGATTTAACGCATTTCCAAAGCTACTCAGATTAGTGCTTGAGTAAGGTTCTATCTCCCTGAATAAGATTTTTTCATATGTTTATAATGCAGTTCAGTTACATCCTGGGATCCCTCTGACTCCTAAATGATTTTGGGATCATTCCTTGTGCTGGAAGGTTCTGTGGGTTTTGACAAATGCTTAGCGTCATGTATCCATTATTATAGTATTATACAGAACGTTACACTGCCCTAAAAAATCCTCTGTGCTTCCTCACCCACTCCCACCCCTTGGTAATTACTGATCTGCTTACTGTCTCTATAGTTTGGTCATTTCCAGAATGTCATATAAATGGAACATACAACGTGTAGCCTTTACAGATGGCTCTTTTCACTTAGCAATATGCATTTAAAAGTCATCCATGTCTCTGTGTGGCTTGATAACCAATTCCCTTTTATTACTGAATAGTATTCCCAGATACACTACAGGATAAACTACAGTTTATCCATACATTTATTGAAAGGTTGCTTCCACTTTTTGACAAATATGAAGAAATGTGCTATAATCATGCATGTGCTTCTTTTGCTTGGGCATGAGCT
Organism: Ceratotherium simum simum; assembly: GCF_057802395.1. Classification (NCBI taxonomy): domain Eukaryota; kingdom Metazoa; phylum Chordata; class Mammalia; order Perissodactyla; family Rhinocerotidae; genus Ceratotherium; species Ceratotherium simum. The sequence continues at coordinate 52,407,980 of NC_141915.1, read as the reverse complement.
TTAAATCAGTTGGGCAATTACCTAGGAGCATGATTATAGGATGATAGGTTAAGACTATGTTTAGCTTTGTAAGAAACTGCCCAATTGTCTTCCAAAGTGGCTGTACCATTTTGCACCCCAACCAGCAATAAATGAGGGCTCTGTTGTTCTTCATCCTTACCAGCATTGGTATCATCAGTTTTTTTGATTTTTGCCACTCTAGTACGCGAGTAGCAGTATCTCAAGGTTATTTTAATGTGCATTTCCCTAATGACAGAGGATGCTGAGTATATTTTCATATAGTTATTTTCCATCTGTATATATCTTTGGTAAGGTGTCTGTTCAGATCTTTGGCCTATTTTTTAATTGGGTTGTTTTCTTTCTTTTTTCTTTTTTTTTTTTGGTGAGGAAGATTCACTCTGAGGTAATGTCTGTTGCCAATCTTCCTCTTTTTCTTTGCTTGAGGAGGATTAACCCTGAGCTAACATCTGTGTCAATCTTCCTCTATTTTGTATGTGGGTTGCCACCACAGCATGGCTTCATGAGCGGCGTAGGTCTGTGCCTGGGATCCAAACCCGTGAACCCGGGCTGCCAAAGTGGAGCATGCTGGACTTAAACACTACACCATGGGGCTGGCTCCTGGTTGTTTGTTTTCTTATTGTTGATGTTAAGAGTTCTTTGTATATTTTGGATACATGTCCTTTATCAGATATGTCTTTTACAAATATAAGCCTGTCTGTGGTTTATCTTCATTCTCTTTACAGTGTATTTCACAGAGCAGAAGTTTTTAACTCTAATGAAGTCTAAGTTACCAGTTTTTTTCTGTCATGGATAAATCTGTTTTAATTGGATGCTAAGAACTCTAAACAATATGAATCTATGAAGGGATTTCTCCCCCATAAAACTTTAATTGTCAGCTGGAACAAAAAGCAGACTTACTCTACAGATTTTGTTTCAGTGACATTTGAATAGATTGTAACTAGGTTGATTTATTTAAAATGTATACAACTGATATTTCAACTATTTTATAGAAGTGATTTCCAGTCACCAATTTGCTTTTTCAACTTATAGCTGTCCCAGATCTGGTCATCCCTCTTTATTCATCCTTTAAGTGTCTTCTTTGAAAACATCTTCAGTAAGTTTCTATGTACTTCTCTTCCCATCTACTAAAAAACAAAACAAAATGGAGCAATATCTTGCAAGGTTGGGAGACCCAAATAATATAAGCAAAGCACCTAGTAAATACCCTAGAATCTAATAAGAAATTGTTAAACGGTGTTATCATCAATGATAATAGTTACTAGTAACAAGTAAATTATAAAAATTAAATATAATGCCTGCCCTGTGTCTATGTGTCTATTTGGTCCTGGAAGGCAGGGGTCTATATAAATGAACAACCCCTTGGATAGTATACGAAAGTATGTGCAGCATGACATAGTGGTTGAGAGCAGAGGTTTCGGATCTACACAGCCTTGGTCTATAATCGGTTTCTTCTATTTACTTAGCCAAGTGACAGTGGGCAAATTAATTTTGTTGTGCCACATTCCCCTCATCTGTAAAATGGCTGATAACAGTATTACCTCTCTTACAGGACTGTTAAAGGATTCAATTAGTTAATGCATGTAAATCCCTTAGAAGAATGGCTGCCAGGGAATGAATGCTACATAACTATTTACTAGTGTTTTTCTATTAGTGTGGTATTCTAAAAGCATAAAGCACCTTCCTATAATCGTCATTTGCGGTAGCTTATGGCATCAGAGTATATGAACCTTTACCTTTAAAAGTCTTAAGATACTCCAATAGTTTGCTACTAAAAATTATTTTTCTTCCCTCCCACTAACAGTAAGGAATACGTGGGGAATGCAGCTGACATGGGAGTGCAGCGGGAACACGGAGTTGTTTTGAGCCAGCACTCTCTGCTGGAGTGTACAGGAGAGGCCTAGATGGGGGCAGCTGTTGAGGCAGTGATGTATGACAAATGACTTGTTGCTGCAATGGATCATCAGAGCCCGGCTACACTGGTGACATGTCGCAGTCATACATCATCAGAGCAGTGCCCGGCAGGAGCAGCAGCCTGGAAACGAGCCTGCCCCATAAATTTTAATACAGCCAAATAGAGAGCTGTAATTTTCTTTTCTTCTAAATTAAAGATTGACACGCAGAAAAGGAGGGACAGAGGAGTCTTTCATATGACCCGGTTGCTTTCCAAAGACCCCAAAGGCGCTGAGGTCCTCTATTGATATGCACTATCATCGTTGCTCTACAATGAATGAAGGAGATCCAGGTACCTTGGTTTGACTTGTCCAGACTGCCCCAATGTCTGACCTGGCAGAGTCTGCCCTGTGATGCAACGATGTCCTGTATTAATCTGCGGAAAATTGTCTGAGGCAGTGGGTCGCTTTGCTCTTCATCCTTTGCTTATAATCAGTTGATAAGAGTGCACTAAAGTTTGCTGTAATTTGTTAAGCGTGCTTAGCAGTTTGTATCTCAATGGAGGCGGATATAGCTAGTCCAGCGAATGAATTTAGTGAATTAAAAAAAAATCAAAATAGCAATACCCTTACTAGGTTTTGGGATACAACAGTGAGCAAAGCATTCTAATAGTTTGCATTCTAGTTGGGTTTAAGAAGAGATACTAAAAATAAGCACAAAATGAGTAAGATAATTCCAGCTACTGCTAAGTACTATAAAGAAGAAAAAAACAGGGTAATGTGATAGAGATCAGGTGTCCCTTTTCGCTAATGTGGTTGGGAAAGGCACCCTAAGGAGGTTACTTATGATTTGGGACCTCAATGACAAGAAGCAAGCAGCCAGAGAAACTTCAGGGAATAACGTGCCCTGAGCAGAGGAGCAGCAAATGGAAGTTCTGAGACAATAATACGCATGTCAAATTTGAGACAGAAGGAAAGCACTGTAGCATATGCAAAAGCAACATGCAAAGAATTAAGATAGTAGAGATCAGATAAGTAGGTAAATTTCAGATCATATAAAGACTTGTAATCCATGCTGAAGATAATCGGTTTGCAAATAATTAGAAGGCTTTAAGCAGGGGAAGGGTGTGAGAAGACTGTCAATTTGGAAAAAATCATTCTTGTTTCTATGTGGAGAGAATGGTGAGGTAGGCAGCATTAGGTGGGAGGATAAGACTAGAGGTGGAGAGACCAGTTAGAAAGCTATCAGAATAATCCAGGCAAGAGATGACTTTGACCTCGTAATACAATTTTAGCAGTGTTGGTATGAAGTGTTTCGATTTAGAAAATATTTTAGAGGCAGAGCTGACATGACTTACTCATGGAGTAGATATTTTCCATAAAGAAGAAAACAGAATCTGAAAATTCTTAGATTCTATTTCTAAATGACAAAGGGGTGGTGACATTGTTTACTGAAATGTCTAAAGATTTGGAATAAGTCTGTGTGTTAAAATTAATACTTTCATTTTGGGGGCATCTCCTATTGAGATGGCAATTCAATATCCTAGTGGAGCTCCAAATAGGTGGTCTGATATAATTCTTGAGCTCAGAAGACAAATCTGGAGATGAAAATTGGAGACTTTAGAATACAGATAGTGTTTAAAACCATGAGAATAAGTGAAATCTCCTGAGGATTAGGTAAAGCTGAAAAGGAGAGGAAGATTAAGGATAGAGCTCTAGGGTATTCTAATATTTTGAGGTCCAGTAAGGAAGGAGGAACAGTAAAAGAGAGGAAAAAGAGTGATAAGATAAGAAAAGTTTGAAAATAAAACCAGATGAGTGGTGGCATTGGGAAAAAACCTAGAGAACAAAGAGTTTCAAGAAGGAGGGATAGGGCCGGCCCCATGGCTTAGTGGTTAAGTGAGCGCGCTCCGCTGCTGGCGGCCCGGGTTCGGATCCCGGGCTCGCACCGACGCGCTGCTTCTCCGGCCATGCTGAGGCCGCGTCCCACATACAGCAACTAGAAGGATGTGCAACTATGACATACAACTATCTACTGGGGCTTTGGGGGGAAAAAATAAATAAATAAAATCTTAAAAAAATAAAAAAAAAGAAGGAGGGATAGGTCTGCTGTGTCAACTGATGCTAAAAGGTGGTTTAAAATCAACACCGACATGGGCCGGCCTAGTGGCGCAAGCGGTTAAGTGCTCTTGCTCCGCTGCGGCAGCCTGGGGTTCGCCGGTTTGGATCCCGGCTGCCCACTGACGCACCGCTTGTTAAGCCATGCTGTGGCGGTGTCCCATATAAAGTAGATGAAGATGGGCATGGATGTTAGCCCGGGGCCAGTCATCCTCAGCAAAAAAAAAAAAAAAAAAGAGGAGGATTGGCATTGCATGTTAGTGCAGGGCTGGTCCTCCTCACCAAAAAAAAAAAAAAAATGAACATCAAGAATTGAGCATCATCTTTCAAAAGATTAAGGCTGTTAGCAGCATTAAAAGAGAAAGATCTATGGAGTGAAGGGAATGAAAGTTCAATTGGAATGATCTAAGGACTGAATAGTAGCTGAGGAAGTAGGAACACAGACTATAGACAACTCTTTTGATGACTGTTATTAGCAAAGGGAATGGAGAAACGGAACAGTAGCTGAAGGTGGATATGGGGTCCAGGGAATTCCTTTTAAACACGGGTGAGAGTAAGGTACATTTGAGTACTAATCGGAATGAACCATTGGAATGATAGAAGTAGGTGAAGCAGGAGAGAAAGGGGGAAATTTCAGGAGTGAAGTCCTAAGAAGGTATGGGGGAATAGATCCAGAGTATATACATGGTTTTAAATAGGAGCAGGGAAAGTTTATATATTATAAAGGGAGAGAAGTCACAACGTGGTACAGATGTAGGTGAATGGGTAGATGTGGTTGTAGTAAGACATAGTTCTTACTGAATTGGATCTATTTCTTTTATGAAGTATGAATCAAGTCTTTAAGTGAGAATGAGGAGTAATGGTGTTGAAGATTTCAGGTGAGAGACAGTGGAGAAATGTCATCTTGCATAGGGAAAAAAATGATTACATTAAAATGCTAAAATAGCATATTTCTATGTTGGTGCTTATTTGTGATTGTGAATTTGTCATGTGTGTTACTTCTGGGAGTATTCGGATCCTCAGATCCCGGCACTGAGTAAGTGGTTGATTGGATTAACTAGGGTCAGGTATTGTAGGGCATATTTAAGAGTATACACAAGAAATTGGTCATAGTACTAGACCATGGGGTACAGATTGGTTAAGAAAAGAAATGAAGGCTTGGATGCAAAGTGATTTTGATGGATAATGAAAACGTAATGCTATAGATGGATTGGAGGTATTGATGTATCAGTCAACTGCTAGTGTGGGAGAATTACAGTAAGTGAACTGGAAAGTTAGTAGTTAATAGATAGTCAAAGACAGTAGTGTTTGAAATTAAGATTTTAGAATTGGTGTAGTTATTGGTGATGACAAAGTCTTGGGTCTGCCATGTAGTTAAATGACCATGAAGTCAGATGGGTGAAAACACTATAGATTCTAAAGAAGTGAAAGAACTGGTAAGTTGTTGGATGATCCATCTGTATGGATATCAAAGTTGTCAGGAGTTATAAGAGACATAGAGCTGAAAGGAAGACAGTAATCAAGATGCAAAAGATCCACTTGCCAGGCTATCCTCCTGGATTCAGCAGTCCCCACACCCAAGGCCTGGGGTGACTCCATATAGGTGTCTGTTCAAACCCACATTTGAATAGAGGACCAGAAAAGGCCTCAAAGGGGGAAAACAGGGACTGGTGTCAGGTGCAGGTGGTCCCCCATTTGGGGTACCACACCTGGATGACAATTACAAAACATTCTAAAGTGTGGAGACCCTGAAGCTCGGGACCCAGGGTCGGGACCTCACTTTTCTGGGTCTCAGGGTAGTACTGATAGTATGTAGAATGAGATCATAGCATAGTATTAGCAGTATTATTTCTTTCATGATTCATTTTTACAAAAATGGTACCTGAACTATAATTTCAGAAATACAATGACCTGAATGCTTGTGATTTTTGTTCTGTTTTGTTTTCCCCCTGACTGATCTGAGAAACAATTCTTTCTTGCTAAGAAACGTCTGTACGATTTTTCTTCAGAATGGAGGAAAAAATCTATATTCTTAATATATACCCTTTCTCTGCATAATTGCTTCTTTTGTAAATGATTTGTTTTCCTAATTCACATCTACGTTAAAAAAAGTTAATAAATAACACTAGACTCAGTGTTGCTAAATAATTTATTTAAATAACATCGGAAAGCAGTAGTAAGATAATAGGGTCTTGAAACGTGGGTGAGTCTGTTGCTTAGTTTATAGGAATGTCTCTCTTTCGAGTTGTGTAGGAGACGCTGATTTAAAATGAGGGAGAAACAGACAGAGAGAGAGACACGTAGAGACAAAGACAAATGGAGATCAGGACGCAGTCTCATTAGAAAAATATGTCTAAAATACGGGAAGAGATCCCAGTGCTATGGATGCTATCCTGAACATCTCTTGGCTAATATGAAAAATAGGAATACATCCAGCTAACTGGCTGGAAAATGATCTCTGGGGCCATGAGTTTTTTTCTGAGGCAGTACCTGTGTGGTTTCATTGAAGAGTTTCTTTAGCAGACGATGTTGGAAATTCAGGGAAAAGGCGCCAAGGGTTTCTTAGAAATGTATTTCATGGTACAGTATCAAGGGGCAGCATTTATTTTGGATGTGCTTGCACAGGAGAATTGAGATGCTGTAGGGGAATTTTGCTTTTTTCCCCATATAATGTTAATGGTCCTAAATTAATTATAAACCAAAAATTAACATGCTACCAAAAGTTAAACGGAAATGCCTTAGTGTTTCTCTTCTCCTTTTCAAAATTTTAGAGGACTTGGCTCTGAACAAACCCTGCTCCCACCTATCAAAGGATCCAGTGTGTGTTAATTTTGTTACTCACCCAAATGTGTGTTTTTTTTTTTCTTTCCTTTCTCTGTTCAATCTCTCCTAAAGAAACACTGGCAAAGAAAACAAACTGGATTCAAAAATCTACAAAATAAGCTGCAAATAATGTTCTAGTATTCAGAGAATTGAGCTAGTGTTTGAAGGCAAAGGAAAGAAGTCTACCCGCCTTGATCCCTCTCACAAGAAGAGAATTAAAATGTCAGTGGTCTTCCTTATGCAAGGCACCTTCCATCATAGAATGGAAAGTAGGAATGTCTTGTCTTTTTTGTCATCATTCATTGTACTTTGCATACACTCATTTATATTCCAAGGAGAGTGATCGTCTTGAAACAGCCCCCACCTGACATCTCACACAGCCAATTACCAGTTCTTTGCACTAAAGGGCAAAGAAAGAAAGGAGACACAATATGCCGCAGTTAACTCCAGAGAGAGAATAGTCCTCAAATTATTTCCGTTTGGTCTTTGGGGGTTTTATTTTAATATGATGGCAGTGATGTGATATGTAGAATTTTTTGGTTCTTAATCTAATGATTCATATAATGAAATTTAATGAGGAAAAGCCATCTGCCTCATTTTGCTTTCGTGCTTAGCTCTTCTGCCCTTCTTTCCATAGAAGGAATTATTTATATCACTTCTGAGATTGATTGTTCCAAACCACCAACTTGAAGAAAAGCAATGTTTTGCAAATTTTGCTCCTTCACACTTTCTCTAGTGCAAGAGATACTTATTTTGGCTTTTGAAAATTTTCTTACTTGCTAGTCTGACCTTAAGTAAATATCCTGTCTGTTTCCACAAGTACATAATTAGCTGAACCAATGAAAATGTTGATATGAATTGAAAAGTAAAATGCTCATGGATGATCTTTAATTCAATAATTCATTCCCAGATAATTCAGAATTCCTTCTTAATTCTTAATTAGGGAGCGGGTCATGTCCCTTGTACATACTAGTCTTCAAAACGAAAGTCATAGCAGAGCTGGCAAAGTCTAGAGAAAGTCCAGAAAAATAAGGAAAGAAATTGAGCAGTTTTCATGAGAGGAAAGACAAATGGTTACATGTATTTAATCTAGAAAGCAGGAGACTGGGAAACAATAATTGATTATTAACTCGAGAGTAGTATATGAACAAGTAGAGATGGAAACTTTTCTCTATCTTTGGGTAGTTATTTGATATACCCTAACTATTGGTTCTCAGAGAGCCAAATTATGAGTTATTTCTCTCTATAACCTTAAGACCTAGCCCACTACAGTTCATCTCTAATAATCGTTGTGGATTTGCATCAAACCAAACGAATTAATTATATGGGCTATATGATGACTCCAGGCACACTCTTAAAATTTTTGGATTTGCCAATGGATAGGAAAGCTGTGAAGAAACTCAGATAATACATTTATATTTGGAATTTCTATGCAGTTTTACACTTAATTCTAATAATAATAGTTACCACTTATTGAATGTTTTCTTTTACATTCATCTCATTACACACTTTATCTTGCTGAATCCTTATGAACAAAGGAAAAAGAAAATACAAAGGAAAATTTACGCACATTTAATATACGAGGAAACTGAAGTTCAGAGAGGTTAAGAAACACATGCAGTCTCACACAGCAGGGATTTAAATCCAGGTCTGTTAACCTCCACAGGCTGGACATTTTCCTTCATGTTATATCATCATGTCTACATCAATCCTCCTGAATTCTCGACCAAAGATGCCTAGAGCTCTTCTATATCCCACCATGTTTATTTGAAATGGTCTTTGATATGAAGCTTTGATTTTGGTTATCTGCAGCAACCAGAATTCCAACTTTGACAGTTTTATCACTATTATTATTATTTTAATGTTCTACTTGCAAATTATACGATTTAATCTAAATATGGCAAAAAAGGCAGTTCACAAGGTGTGATAAGAAAATGGCAGTTTGTTAACAAGGAAGAGTTCATTATTCTTTCCTAGAGCAGGAAGGAAGTTCCCCTCAAGTTCCAGTTTCCTAAATGCCAGTCCAACTCCAGACATGGAGATATTCATAAATTGTATCCTGTCATGTCTAGGATCTTCTAAAAATTTTTGCAAAAGACATTCCCTCACTTTTGTCACATTTTCCTCCTACAATAGTAATAGTCACTTTGTAGTGATTCTTCACACTGTGTTACCGTGAGTGCATCAGTGTCCCGCTGCAGTGAGAATAAATGTGGTTAAGATTATTTTTTGGTTTTAGAAGTTAGAAAATGGAGACCCAGTGAGAGTAAATGACTAGTCTCAGTCCTTGAGGAGCTGTACACGATGGTGCTATTCACAGAACAAGCAAAGACCAGCTACAAAACAACTGGGGATGGATACACATTTCTTTTCACATATTGATGCTTTGTAAGTGTCACACTTTAAATCGTCCATGTTACTTTAAAAAAAAATCAACACCAGCATGTTAAAAAGAAAGGGCTTCAATTGTGAGGGTAAAATGAGCAAAATATTTCTAGAAGGCATTTTGTGGTATTCATCAAAATCTTTACAAATATTCACTTGATTTTGTAACCCACATTCTACATTATATATTTCCAGGAAGTAGCAGCAGTAATGCATACAGGCATATTCAGAAAAGCTACAAATCACGCTAACCAAAATTTTGAAATATCGAAAAGTATAGCTAATTAAATAAGTTAAATACTATTCATGCTAAAATCCATGTTATAGAGAAATATTTTTATGATATGGGAAATGCTCATAACGTAGAATTAATTTGAAAGATATTTTGAAACAGATTATAGAGTATGATCCATTTTTAAGGAATGGAGAGTGAGGGTCACAGTGATACTCATTTGCATATGCATGTTTCCAACCACTGTTAGCATTGCACTTTGAAAATATTATTTGAGGCAATCTTCCCCAAAATTATATTTAAATCATGTAATTACCTTTTAATCAGAAATAAATCAATAAATGCTCTATTGGGAGTGGTTGTAGCATTTACTGCCTCTTTTTGTGGAAATGGGAATCAGGTTGGGCAATTGAAAATCATAAGGTGGAATTAGAATGATTTACCTCGGATCTGAGAGCTTTGCTTATGTCATCATAGACATTGACAATGTTCTGAAGGCCGGCGGCCACCAGAATACTAAACTAGACCTCTGCTACTTCAGTGTCCTGGCAACCTCTATGATTGACTTTTTTTTTTTTTTTTGGTGAGGAAGATTATCCCTGAGCTAACATCTGTGCCAATCTTCCTCTATTTTGTATGTGGGATGCTGCCACAGCATGGCTTGAAGAGTGGTGTAGGTCCGTGCCTGGGATCCAAACAGCCCAGGCCACCAAAGAGGAGCATGTGAACTTAACCACTGTGCAACCGTCCGGCCTCGACTTCTTTTTTCTGATAAATTCTCAACATTCAGGACTGTGCTCTTAGAGATCCTCCCATGGACCTTCCTTTCAAACTCTGCCTGCACCGTGATGTTGTTCACATGACCCACTGGACTGCCTGTCCCACTAAGGCTGAATACGCAGCCGGCTGCTGCCTGAAAGTAAGCCTTTCCTGCACTAGGAGCGTCCCGTGAATAAATCCTGCTTGAGAAATTATCTAATCTCAGAGAAAGCTTTTCTTCACCTGCGTAGTCTTGTGTTCCACTCACACAAGGCCATGCAGTGCTTTGTCGTTACCATATTATCCCAATGTGAGTATTATGATTTCACAGCCATAAAGTGCAAAAATTACACAACAGCTTCGTGTCATCTACAGTGATCAAAGCATATGAGTGGAAAACAGGATGGGGTCAGGAAAATATTTTTCTTTTTTACGTATGTTCATGTTTTCTTTTTAAGTTCTCTTCTCTTTATTCAGCCAGAAAATACAGCTTGTACTATGACAATAAAAGCCCAATAATATCTCAATCAGATACACATTAAGTTCATGAAAGGTGGTTCCTAGTGTTTTTAGGATGATGAGAAACCCACATATATACACAACAACAGCCCATAATGCAGCCCGAGCAACAAAACTACTGCTAACTGGTCATTTTTCCTGTACTTACATGTCCTTGTAAGATGCAGAAAGAAAAATAAATAAATAGATAGATAAAAAGGTACCTTCCATGCCAACACATTTAGCCACTCCTAACTGTGCCCTCAGGCTTTTCTCGCGATGGGAGGGTCCAGTAAATATAATAAATAAATAAGCAGAGGGAAATGCCTTCTCCCTGCTACTCTGTTTCCAGCCTGCGGCAGAAGACTCAATTTCACCTTTGTCATTACTTTAGCTGGCAATTGCTTAGGCAATTATCCAGTTCTTATTAAGAAGCTTAATTAAATTATTTATGATACGACCTCCCAAAACAGTTAATTCCTTAAAATTTCCTTATGTAAGAATGAAACACTATTTTATTTTGTGAAGGCGAGAGGGGAGAGGTAAGCAGAATATACTTCAGTAAAGTTGTAATTTCACTGTAGAATCACCTGCTCCTGGTTATGCTTTTGCTTCCAGCTGCATTTGGAACACAAAGAAATTCAAATGAATAATGTTGTTGCCAAAGTTGATTTCTCTCGCCTTACAATGAAGATGTCAACCATAACTTGCCTTTACTGATTGACTTGGCTCTGTCAAAATCAGAGGGAGGAGTGAATGAAGGGTATTCTCATTCCATGTGGAGGAAGTTTTTCCATTTTTCTAAGGTTTAAAAAGAAAGCAGGGTTTATTAGAAATCTGGGCCCTCCGTGAAAAAACATCATGATGGCAAATGACATGGGGGAAACATTTCGTTGTTTTTATAACAGTGGTAATGACAGTAATTGAAAACATTAGAAAAGATCTCTCATATTCTGTTCTCTAGCAATTAGCTGAAATTAGGGCCTAGATCTATTTTGCTGTGCTCTCCCCGTAAACATGCCTAAGACTGGAACCAATCTCATGTTGCTATTCAACCCATCCCTAGCTTTCCTTCTACGGGGAGTATTTGAAAACCTATACTGCGGATAAAAGATCGTTCTTGTTGCCCTGTCCAGCCAAGACTGAATTTTTACCCCTTACTTAACAAAACACAGAGTACTTTTAGATGCATGTTGTGCTATGTTCTATTTGGTGGCTGATTCATTCCTCCTCCTGTTATATTCTGGCTACCAAAATTGGCAGGCAAGTTCTGTGAACATCCAAAGCTATAGAAACCTAACACATCCACAAATGATATTGGGGAAAAAATAGCGTTCACCTAAAAAATTAGCTTTTGTAATAAGGGGAACTAATCAGATGAAGCTGTTTATCTATATTGAAATGTTGCTTATTTCTTATCCTGTCTTCATCCTTGGTACCATGGCAATAACCATTTAAGATCAGCAAGTCTCCGTCCATGAGATCTGTAGTCACTTTGCTTTTAGAACTCAAAATGTTAATAAATGATAAAAGAAGGTAGCCTGATCAGTGATTCTAAAAATGTTCCATGGCTGTTTTGGTTTGTTTGTTTATTTGTTTGTTTCCTTTTGCACAGCTGGTTTTATAAGTAGTAGTTGTGGGTAGAATAAAGAGGTAAATGTGTTAAATATGTAAAGGCAGGTTTTTTTTTTTTTTTTTTTTTTTGTGATGGATCAGCCCTGTGCTAACATCTGCCAAGCCTCCTCTTTTTTTTTTTTTGCTGAGGAAGACTGGCCCTGGGATAACACCCATGCCCATCTTCCTCTACTTTATATGGGATGCCGCCACAGCATGGCTTGCCAAGCAGTGCGTTGGTGCGCGCCTGGGATCAGAACCTGCGAACCCCGGGCAGCTGCAGTGGAGGCGCGCACTTAACTGCTTGCACCACCGGGCCGGCCCTGTAAAGGCAGATTTAAAGGCAATACTCATCATTTGCAAATCTAAATCTCTTTCTTTCCCCTTCCTCATCCCTTCCTTATTTTCCTGAGAGTTTTGGTTTAGGGCCACAGCTGCATATTAGGAAGAGTCAGGTAACCTAATGAGATATTTATATGAAGACTCAGTTTTTCAATATGTTGATTTTCAGATTTGAAGAACTTGAGAAAATATCATTGCAATGTATAAATCTATAAAATATATTCTGTAGAGCATCCACGATACTTCATGAAAGAAGACTGCTGTAAATGATTAAATGTGAAAATAAAAGTTTGCCTGTAGGCTTGCAGTAGCTTCCTTCTTCACTGGTCTCCCTGACTCCAGCCTCTTCCTGTTTCCAGCCTGTCCCACCTTCTCCTGCCAGCATAAACTTCCTGGAGTGGTGGAGAACCCAACCTGAGCATAAACTATGTCTGGCCATGTCGTTTAAATTGATGGACAGTTACGACAAGAAATTTATCTGTAGGAGGGCTCAGGGAGCCTTTTGGGAGAAACTCATCTTGAGGGAAAAAGAGAATTAAAAAGGAAAGCTTGATCAGGTAATAAAACCTGAGTTGTCAGAGGTGAGAGATGATTCTGAGTTCAGATGGGAGCCTATGATTATTCTACTGGATTTAGAGTCTTCATCCAGGGGAAAGCTGTGGGGCTAAAGCTTGAAGATACATTTTATTAAAAATTCTATATACCATAAGAGGAAAATAATCATTACTTGGTATCCTGCAAAATGTGGGTAACACAAAAGGGAAAGGTTACTTGCGCTCATTTGTCTGCAGTCCCCAGGTGGCTTTGGAACCCAATGCGTTTCAGGTACAGAGTGCTGTGCAGGATAGCTTTCCTCTAAAGAAGTGCTGTCGGAGATACGAAGGAGACATGAGTGCACCGTGCAGGTATTCAGGGAGGCACAGGGAGACTCAGGGAAGCAGCCTCCGGCCCCTCCTGTAGGGCTAGTGCTACATAGGGTCACCCATGGCGACTGACCACACTTTTTTGTGACCATGTGAGCGATGCTCCCCAAGACTCTGAGAAATACTTGAAGCCACTTCCAATGGAGCTGAAGTGTTGAGTGAGTGTGTGGAGGGAAAGAGATAGTGGAATTTGAGTTTTAAAAAGGACAAATTATTTAAATTCTTTGGAAAGTTAAGAAAATGTTAACATCCGAGTACCCGCTACCCAGATAAAAGAAATGTTAACATTTTGCCATATTTGCTTGAGACTCCAATTTTACACTTTTTCTGTTAAAAAAAAAAAAACATTATAAATATATTTCTTTTCCCTTCTACTTCCTCATAGGTAATTGCCATCAGGGAATTGATATATAGGCTATATGAATCCATAAAAAATATTTAATGTTTTGTGCTTGCTTTTTAATTTTAAAAATAGTATATTATATACAAATTTTAAAACTGTCTTTTCCATTCACTTTTTAGAAGTACTTGATCTAGTTCTTTTGTTTAAAATGTTGTGTTGTATGCCATCATTTGAATGGACTGCAATTAATTTATGCATTTGAAACACTGAAATGTAGGCTATTATTGTTGACTTGAGCAAATTTTTACACACAAGTTTATGGTACATTTCCCATGTTCAAAGTATTCCAGAAACTCCCACTATTATACATGGAGTAGAGCCCCAACCATTCAGCCTGGCATCTAGATTTGGCCAAAATGCCACTTTCAGACTTTCACCCATTACTCCTCTCCTCCCCTATGAACAGAGACTGAGCCCATGCTGTTCAAATGACCATTCTAGGAACTTTTCTGCTGCTGTGTTTTCTAAAATCCTTCTTTCTGCCGGGGTTACCTACCTCTACTCTCCACCCCAGACCAACACCACTATCCACTTGATGAATCACAATTCAATTTTTTTTGTGTGTGTGTGTGACAAAGATCAGCCCTGAGCTAACATCCATGCTAATCCTCCTCTTTTTGCTGAGGAAGACCGGCTCTGAGCTAACATCTATTGCCAATCCTCCTCCTTTTTCTTTTTTCCCCCAAAGCCCCAGTAGATAGTTGTATGTCATAGTTGCACATCCTTCTAGTTGCTGTATGTGGGACGCGGCCTCAACGCGGCCGGAGAAGCGGTGCGTCAGTGCGCGCTCGGGATCCGAACCTGGGCTGCCAGTAGCGGAGCGCGTGCACTTAACCGCTAAGCCACGGGGCTGGCCTCACAATTCAATTTTTGAAGCTCGAATTTGTATACCTTTTTTTCAATCCCCAATTGGATTTAGTCTTCCCTCCTCTGTATCTTCAAATTTCATCTCTTTCATTACATGTGGGCCTTCCCCGGTTTTGATCTCTGCGTCAACCCTGGATCCTTTCACAAAGTAAAAATACATGAATACATAAAGGAAGAAAGTAAAAGTAAATAAATGCTTACTTAATTTGAGAGGAGAAAATACCACTAATCTGAAAGTAGTCTTTGTGTTTATTTAAAACCCAGAAACCAATGGCTGCATTATCCATGACATCAACTGTCGTCTCTAGAATAGAATTGTGAAAGAATGCCAAGGAGACCAAATGAAAAGTGAACCAATCAAAAAACATCATAGGGCATTATTGACAGTAAGGGGGGCAACGAGTAGAAAACTCATTTTGTATTACTGCTCTCAGACTGCGGGGGGTGTGTGTGTGTGTGCACATTCCTTGGTCAAATACTGCAGTGCGATTATGAGGAGGCTGTTCTAGAGAGAGCTGCTTGAGTCAGAGGCAAACCTTTTTGTGGGGGAGGGAAATCCTAGATTGAGAGAGGTGCAGACACAGGCACTCATCCTAGTCTCTGCTCCAGATTACAGGAATCTCCGGTAAGAGCCAAAGCCTGCTACACCATTAGAAAGAAAATCACTCGGCTCCCCCAGTCTTTTGCGTCCAATTTATGTCCAATTTGCAGACTTTCAACATTGCAACCTCACAGTTCATAAAATCAAACTCAGCCTGGGCTAAGTCTCCAGGTAATGGATTTAGGATCACGGGAGGTGTTACCTGCAGTTCATGATGGGTAACTTTCTTGTTAACTAAAGTCCCTTTAGCTAAATGAGTTCCAGGTTTAAGTCTCCCTTCTCTCTTTTTTTTGGCAGGGATTTTTGGGATGGGGGTGGGGTAAGAGTAGAACTTTATTAGGCTGCGCGTGGAGAGCTTTTCATTGCAAAGGCAACAGAAAAAAAAATTGGGATAAGCCAGTCTTTGTATAAACGGAAGGTGGTGAAAGGAAGGCTGTGTATGGGGGCTCGGGGATCAACCCTCCGGCTCCACTTGGCTACGTAAGGGCTCTGGGAGACGGCCTGGTGCTCGCAGCGGAGCCTGGCTATTTCCGCAGGTAACTGTGGCTCTGCAGGGCAGGCCCAGGGAGACAGAAACCACAGATGGAAGGGGGCTGGAGGGATGCGGTGCAGACACTTAGCATCTCTTATCCACTCCTGTGTCCTTGTTCTTAGCAAAGAATTCACTTTCATCCGCTTGCCTCAGGGGAGTTCTAATCTGTAGTCCATTGTTGAAAGCAGGTCAATTTAAAATTCTAGGTGTGTGTCTAAGCATCTGTGTGAATATACATACTGCTTGGAAACATATATAGGTGCTCGCACAAATGATTAAGGATCTATTCCAGAAGCCTGAAGGGAAATATCCCTTCTAAGATTAGTGGTTCTTCAACTGTCAGTCACAGCTGTCAGGTTAATTGGATGTCTGTGTTTTTAAAACAAGTCATTTATTGAGTCACTCCACTTAAAAAGCTAATGAAATGTTATTTAATTTGGGCCTTCTGTTATTCCTTAAACCAAGACTAGCCATTTCTATATTTTATTTCTTTGAAAAATCATTTCCCTTATAAAAATCAAATGGCTGCACGTATCTCATCTCTCACCTGTGTGCGCACATCTCTTAAACTCTTCTCATAGCCTTCCTGCTCCCTCCCCCTGGTCGTTTCCCCCTTTGTCTTCCTGTTTTTTTCTGAAGCTATCCTTCTGTCTTTTCTGATCTCTGAAAGTTATCTTTTCCAAAAAAAGCTCAGATCACTATATTTGAGAGAGAAAGAATGAGTATATTACTTAATTTTACAGTCAGATAATCTACTTTTACTTAAACAAGAATGATTCCTAGTCTTGGAACTTTCAGGAAAGAAGTCAAGTGAGTAGTTCCATTATTGCTCTTTTGTTGTATGCAATGAATGTGCTCTATTGTTACATACATTTGTTTACAAATCATAGATTCTCCTCTCACGGGGAGATTGTAGACATGTGGACCAGTACTGGCATTTAATGCATTGTTTATTTCAAGACTAATAAATAATAGTAGCCTGGCTATTATGGTATTATGTTACTTTCCTTTACCAGAAGACTTCACATATATATTTATAGACATCATTTACATATCCTACTGTGTTTCCATTTCCTCTGTTTATACATCTGTAAGATGGAGATTTTTTTTATCAGGGTAGTGGATTGCTGTGAATATTAGGACTAATGCATAGACAACTCCTAACGTCCTATCACTAAATAAGTGTTCAATATATAGTGAGCCGTCTTTTTTGTTTTAATGGAAAGAGATTTTCATGATACTGTTCTTGTCTTTTGTCTCTTGACAAAGTTTAATGGGAAGAAAAAACAGCTATTTTTCTAATTCAAAAACTCTATATAAACTCATTTAACCTCCTTGCTGTTGTAGAAACACTTACCACACTTACCAAGTTTGAGAAAAGTCTTCAAGGAAATATGCTAGAACATCTTGGAAATGTGTAACAAAGATTCTGGTGTCTCAGTCTAACTAATCAACACACATGTAATCATCTGGGAAAACCATTCAATAGAACAACCACAGAATGACCTTGATGATTTGTTGGAATCTTCTCTTGCTGATGTCATTTCTCTCTGTCATCTGGTTTGCCTGTGAGGGCAGATCTGCTTCTGCTGTAGGTTTGGTTGCTGTTTTTTGCTATCCCTGGTTCATAGGAGGTAAAGGGTGACTCTCTAAGAACAGGCCTTTCGGCTCAATGCCTTGGGTATTATGAGTAGCGAAGTTTCATTTAGTGGAGCTATCACCTTGCAGGGCCTCAATTTCAATGTCCCAATCTATAAATTTAAAGCAAAAAGAAGCTGAAGGACTTATTGGAAAATTTAAGTCATCTCTTAGTCATGTGTCCTTTGAAAATTAAACTACTCACTCAGAACTTGGACTCCAGACTCCTGTCTTTGGTTTGTGTGAGGCTTCTGGAGGGGAACTGGAGCCAAATGTGGTGTCCTGGGTGGGAAAGGTGGTTAACCTGAATCCCAAACACCTTTCCCTGCCATGTGCTCCTGAGTAGCTTAGAGTTTGCCTTTACAAGCCAAGCATCAGAAAATGTCTACAAGATGAGGTTGGGACAATTATATGGTGGTAGCAGTATCCTATTTTTAAAAAAAGATGGGGGACCCCTAGGTGTTCAGGGTTTGGCAAACAAATTTAGCAAAATATTTTAGATTTGGAAAAGTGGAGGACACTCTGTCCCAGGACACTTGTCTTTTATTTTTGTTAACAACATAAAATACAAGTTAAAAAAAGTATTGCTTTTAATTCATCAAATCTCTATTTGTTCAAGAAAACATTAGTAAGATAAATATTAGAAAGGTAGACACAAGATTATCAATAGTTAGAATTAATATGATTGTCTAAAAAAAGAAAACCAGAGAACCAACAAAAACAATTATAAGTAACAAGTATAAGTTGTTGGTGGCTAGCTGTAAAAACAACATAGAGTGATCAATTGCTTTCTTTCTTTCTTCTTCTTCTTCTGTTTTTTTTTTTTTGTGTGTGAGGAAGATTGGCCCTGAGCTAATATCTGTGCCAGTCTTCCTCTACTTTATATGTAGGACGCCGCCGCCACACCACGGCTTGATGAGCAGTGTGTAGGTCCGCATCTGGGATCCGAACCCGCGAACCCTGGGCCCTCAAAATGGAGTGCGAGAATTTACCCACTATGCCACCAGACTGGCCCCTCAATTGCTTTCTTAAAAATCAAGGTTAGCCTTGAGTTAAATTTGGAATTAGTCACTTAGTAGCTGGGGGAATATACTCAACCTTTCTGTGCCTATTTCTTTATCTGTGAAATGGAGCTAATAATAGTTCCCCTCTCAAACAATTGTTGTAAGGATAATTGATATAGTATATATAAAGCATTTAGTAGCATACCTTTTGTGGAAGTGCTCAATAAACATAACATGTTAGTTTTAACTAGTTGGAAAGTGAAATTAAAATAATCTCATCTAAAATAGTCATTGAAATATTAAAAAAAAATTCTTAGAAAAATTTTAAGAAAAAAAATGTAGGAGAATAAAAAGGAAAATACTAGACTTTACTGTGAAATATAAGATTTACTTTCATGAATGAAATAATATGCTATCTTTGTAGAGTAGGAGATTTAATGTTATAGTGATGTCAGCATATATACCATCCATTGATTGAACATTTAGGGTGTACTATGTGTCAGCCGCTGTATAAGGATTAATATGTGCATGTGTATGTGTGTGTGTATCTCAATTACTATTCATATTAACTCAGTGAAGAAGGAATTATTTTGTTCAGTTTATAAAAGAGGATATTGGGGCTTAAAGAAGAAAAAGCACTGGTCCACACTGCTGGTAATTGGAGGAATGTCAAATTAGAAAGAAATGTATAATTTATTTCTAATTTGAAAAATTAATAGCACTTTGAAATTGCCTAAATAGTTCAAAGTAATCTGGAAAAGATAAATCCATGAGAACAGCGAAGAGTAGTATTCAAACGAAGAATACCATATGTACAATCATCTTACCAGGTATTAAAATATATTATAAAGCCATGGAAGGACAGAATAATAGTACAGAATAGACTCAAGAAATAGAATCAAGAATAAATGCTGAGGGGGCTGGCCTGGTGGCATAGTGATTAAGTCCGTGTGCTCCACTTCAGCGGCCTGGGGTTCGCTGGTTCGGATCCTGGGTGTGAACCTACTCACCTCTCATCAAGCCATGCTGAGGCGGCATCCCACATAGAAGAGCTACAGCTCTACAACTATGATACACAACTATGTACTTGGGCTTTGGGGAGAAAAAAAGGAAAAAGAGGAAGATTGGCCACAGATGTTAGCGCAGGGCCAGTCTTCCTCAAAAAAAAAAAAAAACTCTCTTAGAATTGAGAATTAAAAAGAAAAAAGAATAAATGCTGATTATCTTAGCTTTAAAATCAGTCTAAGAAAAACCTTTGCATCCAGATAGCTTGTTGTATGCAGGGAATCATCTCAAGGGACAGGAGCAGGGAAGTTGGAAGATTAGAAAGAGGAAGAGACAAAGCCAATCTAGGGATGCGTCTTCTAGCTAATAACTCCAGCGGGCAGCTGGGACTCAGTCCCACGGGGACACACTGAGGATCCATGTAGAATACATCGTCATCGAGGGAGAGAAGTGCAGTGTGTTTATCCAGTCTCCCGTCCCATGCACTGGTCAGCTGTTGCCCTTGGTCAGGGGTACTGTTCACTTGCACTTCCAGATTCGTGCATGTGTCATGGTGGCTGAGTGGTTTCACAGAGCATCCTATGCAACTGTGGTGGAAAAAGTCCTAGGGCTGAAAGCGAGAGATTTCTGTTTCGGTGGAGGCGAGCTGTAGTCAGATGACAGCCCGCTGGTTGCTACAGCAATGACTGGACTATAAAATGGACTGAAAAGATGTGGTAAGGCAAGGGAGGTGTTAGGTGCAGTGAAGTCATTTTTAGTAAAAACTGGCATTTCAAAAACACTGAGGAAAGAGTGTTTTATTTGATTATAGAGTTAGGAGAAATAGTTAAAATATGAATAAAACTGAAGTTACAGGTGAAATAATAATTTAAATGGTAGAAAATAAAAGTACTGAAAGATTAGAAGAAAACACAGGTGAGTAGTTTTTTTGTTTGATTGTTTTCTAACAATCTTACAGATGAAACAGACTTTGTAGCCATAATATTTAAGACTAAAACCATGTATGAAAATATTACAACTAGTTTTAAAACGTTTTTTTTAAAGTTAATGTAAAAAAGTTTCTGCTCTTCAAAAGTTGCTTTCTTTCTCCAACTGGTTTTATTAAATTAAATAAACATATCTGAATTTTGACAATGTAGTTGCCCAGTATTCATACCCACTCTCTGTCCTAACATACTGTATGTAATATTGTGTGTACAGCACTTAGTAAATGAAGAGCATATGATCAAAGAGAGATCTAGACTACCCTTAAATATATATCTAAAGTCTAGATGAATTTTTTTAAGGTCAAAGTCAGATTTATACTCATAATCTATTAGGGTTATAGATCTATCAACGGAATATAGGAGCAAATTAAGTGAAACAATTTCACTTTTTTTAAAAATATGGTCATTTGAAATGTATCTTTTCTTGTCCGAGTTAGAGAAACTGTGATTTAATGGTGATGCCCACATATGCAAAAATAAGTAAAATAAACTGGAGAAGTTAGGCAATTAGTCAAATACTTATTATCACCACCACACTCTAGCATCCAGCCTAATCATGTGCCATTTAAAGCTTTTTGGTCTAAGTTATACACATATTTGATTACTTCTCTATTTAGCTTTTATAATTTGATGCAATTTATATATTCAGAACGGGGCTTTATTAACATAGAATAGCATCAGTAAATTGTTATTAAGCACTGCATGACTGAACTGTTTTCAAAATACTCTCAACTGAGCAGTGAATTTGAAATTTTTTTTTTAATTCAGATTCAAATAATCTTTTAACTTCTCCTCTGTTACAATCTCATTTTTACAATCACTGTATATTGGAAAAAATAGATTCCAGCCTTAAATTCTCTCAGAGACACTTTATGTTGCAGGCCAAGACCTAAACAAACAAACAAAAAAACCCAAAAAACGTTAAATTGTGTAATTTGTCAGAAGAATGCTATCTAGAAGAGAAATGGTCTTAGCCACAGAAGCCTAAGTTTGAGGAATTCCCCCAACTAATCTGCATGCGGCAGTTTTTTCATTTCCTTGGTGTCTTTCTTCATTCACCTATTTTTTGTGACCACGTTTTTCTGAAATGAATTTCATACTAAATGGGACCAAATATTTCCATTTGTGTTTTATCACTAACTTGCTTTTAATCCACTCTGAGGCCTAGCAAACGTATGATGAACACCCAAACAACTGGGAAATGAGTTGAGGAAAAAAATTGGCCAGAAATTGATTATCTAGTGTAGCATAAACCCAAAGAAACGTACTTTTTTAATTTTCCAGGTTTTGGACATTAGGGAAACATGACTTTGGACAGAATTTGTGATGATTTTCTCTATGGACCGTGAAGGGGAATATCTTTGGGAAATAATCAACAGCTAGAATTTGTTCTGGCTTGTACTTTTCTTTTTCCTTTCAGCTTGTCATGTTCTTTCTAATTTTTTTTTGGTTTAATAATATGCAAAGACTTGAATGTGCAATGCTGTCATACTTTCCACTGAGCTTCAAAGAAAGAAAGAAAGCAGAATGAAGCTTGTTGTAAACTTTTATTTCCATTTTCTGCTTTATGTAACCTTATTTAGTAGCCCCAGTAAAGTTTAACCACATTAACCAACACTTAATTTGGACTAAATGACGAAAGAAAGCCAGAAATAGCTCAGAAACAAACAAATTTGGAAAGTGTATGTCTGCCACTACATCAGATGTTGTCAAGTCACAATTTTTTCTTTGTTGGCAGGAAAAAGAGAAAAAGGAAGATGATTGACACTCATTGCTGGAAGTATTTGGGCAATGAAGCTTACTTGTTCTTTTCTCCTGCCTTGTGTTTATAGTTATTAAGTAAGCTTATAAAATAAAATGAAATTAAATTATAAAATAAAATGTGATTCTTTGCTGAATTCAAATTAGCTACATTATTACTAGTCACTTGTGTTTTCATATAAAATTTATTGTATGTTTAGTTTATTAAAAATCATGGATTTCTACACAAGTTAATGAAATTATAATAATACAGTCTGCATAATATCTGAACATACTGAGCGAGTTTGATAATAAAGATGATGGTGGGATAAATTCAATGCTCTTTAAACTATAAGTAACATCTATGTTTCCTTTGTACCTATTTATCAATCAACAACTACATCTAAACAAATTAAATAAATATATGTTTTTTTTGTAGTGGCTCAGTACAAAATATCTTATATTTGTTTAATGTTTTACAGCATACAACATAATTTTATATCAATTGTCTTATCTGATCCTGACAGTTGTCCCTGATATGTGATGTTTCAAAGCACGCTAGTGATAGAGCTGTGGATTGATCTTAGATCTTGTGACTCCAGATCCAGATAGTTTCTAGAATATCTGAATACGATGTATGTTTAGGCTGTATAAAATATACATTGTTGCACTTTACCTATTTAAATGCATATAGTTGATAACTGTATTTATTTAAAATAATAGCCTGGAATTTTAGCAAATTAATGAAAAACTAACATGTATCCAGGACCTTCTTTTACTAGGATGTGTAGTTCTGTTCCAGTTATATATTGTTATGCATAGTTTTTGGTAGGACAAACCTACTAAAAACTTAATGGCTTAAAATAACAACCATTTTGTGTATTTGCTCATGATTCTGCCATTTGGTCAATGCTTTGCAAGCATGGCTCATCTGCTTCAATGGCTTCAGCTGAAGCAGTTTAAGTATATACTTCCAAGCCGGCTAACTCACGTCTCGCAGGTTGATTATTTTTTGCTGGAACTCAGCTGTATCGTTCACATTTGGTTCATGTCTCTGAACAAATTTCTTGGTTCTTCCCCCCCAAGCCTCTCTGTGTGGCTAGGGAGGTGGTGTAGGTGTGGCTATGAATGGGTCATTGAAGGGAGCCTTGTGGTGATGGTATAGTTGAGTATCTTGATCGTGGTAGTGGTTGTGGAAGCTATACATGTGATAAAACTGCATAGAGCTACACACATTCACATACATACACACACACATGAGTGAATGTTTAACTGGTAAAGTCTAAATAAATCTGTAGATTGTACCAATGTCAATTTCCTAGTTGTGATATTGAATTCTAGTTGTACAAGGTGTAGACACTGGAGAAGGCTGAGTGAAGGGCGCATGAGTCCTCCTTGTATATTTCTTTGTGACTTCTCATGAAGCTTTAATTATTTTGAAATTAAAAGCAAAGAGGAAAGGGGCTGGCCCCATGACCTAGTGGTTAAGTTTGGCACACTCCAGTTTGGCAGCCCAGGTTCAGTTCCTGGGTGCGGACCTGCACCACTCGTAGGCGGCCATGCTGTGACAGCAACCCACACACAAAATAGAGGAAGATTGGCATAGACGTTAGCTCAGGGCGAATCTTCCTCAAGCAAAAAGAGGAAGATTGGCAACAGATGTTAGCTGAGGGCAAATCTTCCTCAGCAAAGAAAAATAAAAGCAAAGAGGAAGAAGACGATGACTCTGGGTTTGAAAGGGGAGTGGAGGGAGTTTTGTGCAGTCAAAGGGCCTTGGCTCAACCCTGGGAACATGTTTTATAATGTATCTAGGATTTTGTTTTTGTTCAGGTATAGTGAGGCCAACAGATCAGGAGATGATTGCCATTGAAAAGACGATTTGTTACTCCCAGTTCCCCAGAGGAGGGAGCAGGTGGCATGCTATGTAGAAGCACATGGGAAAGCACCATGTTAGTCTGGAGATGGAGTATGAGGGAAGCATAGAGCTCTTATTGTGGTTTTGGCAGGAAGAAAGCAGAGAGGCAGGGTGAGCAGCTGAGCAGGCTTAGGATTGGATAGTTTGAAAACTTTTGGCAGGCTCTGGCCTATAGGGGTGGCCCCAAGTTGTTCAGTACATGGTCCTGGGGTGATTTAAAGGCAGGAGAATAATGGCTTGGTGTGTCAGAATTTGGTAAAGGAGCTGGTTGCCGTGTGGACTCTGGATTGGGTGGTTTGTGTGTCAAAGGCGTGCTTACAGGCAAATTGTTTGCTATCTCTAGGAATTAGCTTATCCCAGGAGGGCCAGTACCCCTGGAGGCTTCCTGGGTTTTGCAAGGCCCTAGATGTCAAAGCATGATAAAATACAGAAAATAAAAACCAGGATTAATATAGCACACTAGCAGTTGTAACATCACAGCGTTATTTGACTCTTCAAGCCTCATTTTCTCCCTCTTTATAATTTGGATAGTAATAACACCTAACTCATAAAGTTGCTGTGAAGACTAAAAAGGAAATAATCCACATAAAGCACTTACAACAGTGCTTGGCATCTATTAAGCACTCAATGAAATATGCTAATAATATGCAGTCTTGGACTCTTGACAAAGCATTATCTGGGACAATGGTGGGTGAGTTTGGAGGTTTCAATAAATCTTTGCTCAAGTAATAATTTATATAATTATTAATGTTGTATATAGAATTCTGTTCTCCTGAAGCAAAACTCTTACTCTATCCCATTTCCATTTTATTGTTACTTATACTAAATTCCAGGATAAACTCAAGAGGGAAATAAATTTTGGTAGCAAAGAAAATCTTAGTATTATTATACACTATAATGTGTATATAAGACAATTATTCCACAGATGGAAACTGATCTGGAAATTACCTGCATAAAGTACAATAAAAATAGGCATTCCAACTTTGAACATTAATGCCCTATGGTTTCTTTCTTGGCAATCTCTAACTCCGATCCATACTGTATTTCTAGGAAATGGTTGATTTTCAGGTG
Source organism: Ceratotherium simum simum (assembly GCF_057802395.1). NCBI lineage: Eukaryota > Metazoa > Chordata > Mammalia > Perissodactyla > Rhinocerotidae > Ceratotherium > Ceratotherium simum. The sequence continues at coordinate 52,382,614 of NC_141915.1, read as the reverse complement.
CAGTGTGCTCAGGTTGCATGCAAAAACCCAGCTATATTCAAAGGTTTAGCTCATTTTCTTTGCATGAAAATAAATCATGTTTTGTCAGCTAGAGAAGGTTAAAAGTCAATTGGTAAATGGATGGCTTCACCACTGATCTGTGGAACTTCACAGGGGCATCCAGCTAACTCTGACACCCCTCATCACTTCATAAATTAGAAACGATCCGTAAATAATGACTAACTCAAATTAGATGGGAGAATGACGTTTCAGGTGTGGAGATGGGAAAGAAGGACAGTTCCCTAAAAAATGTAAGAGGCCCCTTGAGAGATCTCATAAGTATTGCTTAATTTTAGTCAATGTGATAAGCAGAACACAGGCCTGATAAAACCCTGAAATGATATAAATTGTCTAAGAATATTAAGATACAAGAGATCCACTTAAATAATAGTCTGAAGTCAGGTAACTTTACTATAGTACTATATTTTCTGCAATATGATATGCAATTAATTCTTCCTTAAATAAACAAACTGATTAAAATTTCATTATGCCGACATCTCACAATAAACCTGGATGCAGGGAACCCCTTTCTTTTTGCTTATTTAAGTCTTTATAATTAATTCTGGATTTATGTCATTTGCTGGTCAATGTTACAGTCACCTTACTAACTATTTAAGCAATTTGAAAGCTGTCGGAGCTCACAGGAGCCACTGAAGCAGTGGGTGATAGCCTACAGTTTTAATCTAATCCTTATTTTGTGAAGTTTTATTTTCCCATGCTGTGGCATTTTCTTTTAGCCAAGTAATTAAATGTTAATGTCTTCATTTTATGCACAACAGTAATTCTAAGTTTCGATTTCAGCAGGACAGATGTGGCAGTATAATTTTGTCCAATACACAGCCTAGTAACACTTTTTCCTTTTAATTATTTTTTCAGTTTCAGCCCCAAAACTATTTTGTAGTAATTGATAGATTTAAACTGTTAAGTTATACAAAGGTCGTAATAATTCTCCACGTAATTTGGTTGCCCTCCTTTGTGTTGTTACTTCATTCTCTCAACAGGCATTGGCTGAACTCCATGACGGTATTTCAGGGCCCCACATGGAAGGGGCTACCAGAGTGTCTCCAAGAATTCAGGAAATTCTTAAGGACCTGATACAATTTCTTATTGGTCAGGTAGTATGTGACGGGCAGCCAAATTCAAAGTCTTACTCCACACCTGAATCTTGTAGTGGGATGCTGTTCCCTTTTGCCACACTTGAACATACAGAATATTTATATACATAAAAAGTTTTGAGTGGCCTTTTGAGAGTAGATCTTAAATGTTCTCACCACAAAAAAGAAATGATAATTACGTGAGGTGATGGAGGTACTAGCTAACCATACGGCTGTAGTCATCACTCAATATATAAGTGTATCAAATCAGCAGATTATACACCTGAAACTTAGACAATGTTATATGTCAATTATACCTCAGTAAAGCTGGGAAGAAAAAAAGAGTGGCCTTTAGGTAGAAACAAAACAAAACAAAACAAACCATAAAAACGTAATTCACACTTTTATCTCATGTAGGTAGAGCATTATTATGAACCAGATTTTTCCAGAATTAAGTGTTGAGTGTGTGCTTACCCCTTAAAATAGGTTGTAGAAGAAAACTATCTAAACTTAGAGAAGCTGCGATTTGTATAACATCAAGGATCATAGAATCTTGGAAATGGAAGAATTCTCTAAAAGCATTAAGAGAATGGAAGAGGTGACATTCATTTTCAGTTCCTTAGCTTACACATCAAAGCCTTCTATCATCTGGTCAGAACTAATTTGAACAAAATAAACATTTTCTGCAGCCAGATTCAGAGTTCTCCCATACTAGACTGCCTCCAAAACTTATCTTGCTCTCTGGCCTGAATTATTTTCCCAATTAGTCCTTCATTAACCAAATTTTTCATATGTTGGAAACCTAAAATAACACTAAACTTTTATCATATTTTTTCTCCTACTTTTTTATTTCATAGTTTTTCTTGATACTCTTCACCTTAGAACTCTTTCATTAATAATAATAAGGTTATTATTATTAAAAAATAATAAATCGCACAATTATTTGTGATTAAATGTGCCTCTAGTTTTCTTGTGTAGATTGGCTTTCATCTTTCAAGAGATTAAAACCTCTTTTGGGGTACGAATTATGTCTCATATTGTGATTTTTTTTTCCCTCAGAAGCTTGGTAAGCACTAGGCAATACGTAGCTTATAAACATGTACTACTGATCTATACATCCACCTCAACTTCCTTCTCCGGTAGAGAACATCCCTTCTAGCACAGGAAAAAAGGCATCTTTTGAAATAAATGTTAAGCACTCGATGATAGAATTACACAATTAAAACACAAACAGATATCCATTCAGCGACATTTATACAGGTTTCCTAGATGTTTGGGAAAAAACTGTCATGGAATCATGAAATGGTACTGGATCTGTTGCAATACCTTCAGAAAACTGCATCCACCTGAGTTGTCTAAACTTATTTTCCATTGTTCTCCAAGTCTCAGAATCAGTCAATGTCTGAGGACAAATATTTCATGCAGAATAAAATAGTTTTGAAATTAGTTAGACCTGGGGTCAAATTCTGGGGTTTTTCCATTTACTAGATGTGCCACTATAACCATGGGCCCACTAGGACCAGTTCAACCGACCCCATCTTATCAACAGACTAAGTAAGAGTGGTTTTTCAGCAACTGAGAAATGACCCCTTGTCCAGTTCGGGCCGGTTGAGATCACCAACACTTCAACTGGGCCTGTGCAAACCCCTGATAAACGACCCTGTTGACGTCAAGGGGCTGAAAACTGTACCCTCAGATCGTACTAACACCACCACTTCGTGAACACGCATCCTATGAAGAGCCATGAAGCTTGACTACGCTTGCACAGATCGTCAATTACCTCGCTTCTCCTTACCTCCAATCATCTATCTCCACACTTCAGACTGCCCTGCCCTTCATCCCATAAATTTTTCCCCAAGCCCTGCATCAGGGAGACAGATCTGAGAAGTCATGCCTCTTGTCTCCTTGCAGATCGATCTAGCAATAAAGCTATTTTCTTTTCCCAAAAGCTGATGCAGTAATATTGGCTTATTTTGTGTGCATTGGGTAGGACAACACCATCTTTGTATGGCAACACCACTTTGAGTGCCATCCTTGGGAAGGGTCACTCTGAGTATCTGTTAAATGGAGATAAATATGCCTTCCACATGGGGTCATGGTGAGGATTAAATGGAATGGGAGATTTGCCTTTGCTCTCCGCGTATCAGCCTTGTATTAAAGTACTTCCTGAAGTGGAGTACTTTAGGGAAAAGTATGCAAATAACTATAGCCTTACAACTTATTCCTTCCATTCTTAATATAAAACTTCCACTGCTTCCTCACAGACCTGTACTTTTAGTTTCCTTCCATCTCCTGCAATAGCCAGACTCAAATATGTATGCTTATTCCTTTTCATATTGAAGTCTTATCTCATAAAGATTTATTTTGTAGGCTTCTCCCCAATTCCTCCCTGTCAACACAAGTTCCATCCTGCCTTTGAGGCCCAGATCAGTCGTCCAGGGTCGTTAGGTCCAGTAGAGATGTTTCCTTTCTCTGCGTAATTCCATGACCCCTAAAGTTGATGTCACATTTTCTGGTTGCAGATGCTCCTTGGTGTGTGATTGTCTATTTATCCCACAAGCATATCACTTAACCCTAAAACAAGTCGTAAGTGCTTCCAGGGTGAGAGCCAGAAGTTTTCTTCTTTCCTTTTTTTAAATTTAGTCTTTCAATGTACATAAATTATGCAGGCTAGGAATTCAAGATATGACCAGAGGAAACTATTTTCTCTTCATTATTTATTCTTATCTTGCTTTGTTCTAAAAAGGTTTTAAGGTGGCTTCCCAGGCAGGATATCTGAACCTGAATAATAAATTATTTTGTAATGAATAGCTTTGCACTGCACACTTATACAACGCCTTTATATCATTTTCGTTCTGTTTAACCTCATGCCAATTCTGTGCATTAAGAGGCTACATGTCACTGCTCTACAGGTTAGAAAAAAACAGATCCTGCTCTGAAGTAGGAAGTTTTTTTTCCTGTACTGCCTGCCCAGTATGCCTCTCACCACGTAGGAAGAATACTTTTCTGTTTCCTTGAGCCAGTATTTTAATCACACATCTTTGAGACATCGATGGACAGTGGAATGGATACACTGAATCTGATTACTTTGGAAGGCAAACAGATTGGTGGTAGAGTCATGGTCACAGAAAGGTAGATAGGTCACATGTCTTATCAAATGGTAATCCATAAAATTCCCAATGGATTCCATTTTGTATTACATATGGATTGAGGAGAGATGATATTTTTAATAGGGAAAACAAATAGAAAATGAAATTCGGCAAGGAATGGTCAATTGCTTTAAATACGAACTCAAACCTCTCTGTTCACAAACTGTACTTGGAACTAAAACAGGTCGATGGCAACTAGTAACTTCAGGGCCCCCAGAAATAGCAATAATGCAAATATATGTCTACCCCAAATGGGAATTTAGGATTTATTAAATAGCTTAATTCTGTTTGCATTGACAAATGAGCCTTTCTAAAAAAAGATATTTCTTTTTTTAAAACTCAGTTCCTAAGTGAGCCAGCTGCAGATGCCTTTTGGGATTTTTGCAGTGTCATTATGAGAAACCGTCTGTCTAGTTTTCTTTCAGAATCTCCCAGGCTCTATCCAGGTGTTGAGATTTAAGGATGTGCCATTCCTTCCATCAGCTGCACAGGATGGACTCTCACCCACACTGTCAGCACCTCGTGAACAAGAGAAGGCTCTCTTTGTATACTTCCTCAAGGCACCTCAGTGTAGCTATCTCATTCTGTTTCAAATTAACATCAGTGGTAATTTCCGCTGGTTATCCTGTGTAAAAGGAACTCTATATCCTTCAACTGTTCTCCGTTTGCAGGGCACCATGGGAAGCTGTTAAGATATGCAAATTGTGTTGTCTCAGTGTACTCTCATGGGTAATTTTTTTTCCCTTCCTCTTAGCAAATCTAAAAGAAAATGTCAGAGTTGGGCTCCTAATACTGGAGAGAAAAAGAACACAGACTGAGGGTTCTCCCTATGAATCTTCTCTCAAGGGCAGATTTTCAAATAAGGTTTACTGTTACACTTTCGGAATATTACAAGGACAAGTGAAAATAGATGGTAAAATCACTAAAGAAATCTTTAAATGTAGTGGGAAACTGTCACTATTGTTTACATGTTTGCCAATTATTTTGCTAGAAATGAAATTTGCCAGGAAATAAATTCTGCAAATATGATCTTTAAGTAGTTTTAAGTCCCCGTGGTGCAGGATCAAGTCTTATCTCTGTGACATAATAGTTAAGAAGAGAGTAGGGGTCAGACTGACCCAAGTTCAAATTTGTCATTTCCATTAACTATGTTACTTAAAATCTATGTTTCAGTTTCCTCATCTCTAAAATCAAGATTATAATATGTAGTTCATTATCTAGCACAAGATAATGTCCCTGTCACATGTTCATACTTCATTCTAGGAAAGCTATTATTGTTATTGTTATTTCATTGCTTTGGGAAAATAAGTAGTTGATTGAGTATTGCACACCCTAAGCAGTATTTGGGAATTTTTGATGACACATTTCTGCATTGTGGGAGATCAAGATTTGGCCACCCTGAAATATATCTCTTTACCTTGATTGTTTTCTCTGAGGGACATTTGACCTCCCCCACTAACTGCCTAAAGAATTTGACATGGTGGCTCCTTCCTGGAACAGATCTTCTATCATGATGGCTGTAATGATAATGTAAAATACATGTTACAATGGGAGGGGCACCAAGCCCCTTTTATCAAAAACCTCTATCTCTCCCTGACCACATTATCTATAGATGACCCTGAAAAGAATTGTCTTCTTGCCCTCTGAAGTCCCAGACCACTACCCACCCCCAACACCTTCCTAGCCTTTAGCTGCAATACTTAAGCAAGCAGCTTAGACAGAGGGACGAGTTGCTCATTTCTGAGTTTCTCCCATGTATACATGTTATTAAACTTGGTATTGTTTTCTCCTGCTAACCTGTCTTGTTGATTATTTGGCCAGCCAGAAGAACCTTAAGGGAAAAGGGTAGATGGGGATTCTCCCTCTCTCCCCACAGCATCATGGATCTGATCAATTGCAGCTGAATTCACTCCATTAACCTGTTCTATATAATCAGTAGATAATTTAATAATAACTTTTTCTATTGTATTTAAGCCAGCACAATAATTCTGTTTTTACATAGTGGCAATAGAAAAAAAAAATGATACAGACTCTAGTAAATGGCTTATTATAAAGGTATATTTCTAATTTAAATACCCCATAATAGGTTACTAGTGTATACTGTGACAGTGAATTTTCCACCACAGCCCCCATGTGTGTCCCCCACTGCCATTTCTCATCACCATCTCTTGCACATGATGATAGCCTCTGGCTCTTCCTCCTCAACCATACTGATAAAATCCAAATTGTTCAAACAATGGCTGCTAATTCACAGGAACAATTTCTCCCTCTGCTAAGAACCATCCTTGACAAACTATTCCAGAAAATAATTGCTGAAAGACGTCACCTGCTGAAGCCCTAGAGAAGATTCCACCCTCCTTGCCCAAGTTAGATGCTCCTTTGGATCCCTCTCAGACCTTGCATTTTGAAATAAAGGCTTATGCTCACGGTGCCCCTGTTGATTTGCTTCCACAGTAGTCTGTATGTTTCCTTTTTTCCAAGTTTAAGAAATACCTTCTGCAGAATATCTTATTCTTTATCATGTCTTTGTTTTGAAAATAATCTTTTGAGAGAACAATGACAAATAACAATTACTGATCAAAAAATAAACTATTTCAGACAAATGTCTGTAAATCAGGGATGGACATGCTACCTCAAATATGGACACACTACCCCAAAATATGGAAAATATAGCACCTTGGTATACTGACTATTTTAAGCTAAAGGAGTTTGAGAAAATGGCAAAAGCAGGAAGGTCACTCTGACCTCCTTCCCTTTTTGCCCTTCTTTCCTGAAACAGGTCATAAAACCCTCCTGTGAGAGGTGCCATCCCTGTACTTGAAAGAAATGAACATCCTTATCTCTGAGAACAAAGGGATTCGAATAAGGGCCAATAAACATGCCTTGCTAAATGTCCCCAATTTACTACAATTGCCTCATACTCCTTCACCTACCGTATTCCTCCATGACCGTCCACTCTTCATCAAACCTTGCATAAAAATACACCGGTCTTACTGTTTCTTTAGGTCTTCATTTCCCTATGGAGGCTCCTGTGTCACATAAAACTTACATTAAATAAATTTGTATGCTTTTCTCCTGTTAATCTGTCTTTGTCAGTTTAATTTTCACGCCCAGCCAGGGACCCTAAGAGAGTTGAGGAAAACTTTTCCTTCCCTACCTCAGCTTGGTTTTAGACCCTTGGAGACGGCAAATTTAGAATTAATTTCTAAAAGTCTCTTTCAGCAAAATCTTTCAGTTTGTTAAATGGTTTCATTAAAAATAAAGTACCACTGGCACTCTTCTCAGATATTATAAGAAGGTCTGACGTAGAAACAAAATAGGTAAAGAAAAGCATAGCTGCCCTAGGAGAGATCAGCCTAGGAGAAACTCAGAGATATCAAGTCAAAGAAGCTATAGACCGAGATCATCAAACTAAGATCCACTCGCCAAATCAGGCTGGCCTCCTGTCTTTTGCACAGCCCATGAGTTAAGAATAGTTTTTACATTCTTGAATGGTTAGGACAAAACATAAAAAGAAGAATCATATTTTGTGACATGTGAATATTGTATGAAATTCAAAATTTGGAGTCCATAGAGTTTTATTGGACCATAGCCACGTTCATTTGTTATTGTGTAGTCAGTCTGCTTTTGCCCTACAAGAGCAGGGCTGAATAGTTGGGAAAGACACCATAGACTCCCAGTGCAGAGCGTATTGACTACGTGGCCCCTTTGGAAGAAGTTAGCCCACTCCTACTACAGACCAATGGAATTCTGGATAGCCACTAGAGTCCTATTTACAAAGTTAGTTTTCATTTGTTAGTTTGTTTTGATGATGTAAGAAATTGCTTGTATTGCAGAGTTAAGAAAATAAAAACACTAGGAGAAATTATATACAGTGTAATATTGACTTTGTAAAATGAAAATGAGTAAATTACTTCAAAAGAAATATGCTTAAATGTTAACAGTACTTGACTTCAGATTGAAATCACATACTTTCTGTTTCCCTCTTCTCTCTGCTTTCTTTGGGATGTCTATAAACTAGAAAATCAGAGGAAAGGTAATGAAAACACTTTTAAATGAAACTGATTTGTATGACAATCTGTTGAATTGTTTCTACACTTTGGTTCTGGTTATGTCAACCAGGAACTCATATTTTATAACTATATTCTGTTAATTAAGGCTCCAAAGACCACCTCTAGTTGACTTGATCTATAAAAATCCACGTAATGCATATTTTTGCAAAAATAACTATTCAATAATTAAAAAACATTTAATAAAAATCAAATTATAGTCTAATTCCAGTGTCTCTATATCTCGTGAGTATAGTGAATGTTGATATGTTACTGTTAGTTTGCTAAAGTGGGAAAAGTAATGTTAAGGATTAGTTACAAAATGTAAATTTAGTATGTGGAATGTAGTTAAAGAAGTTGGAGTAAAAGAATACATTTAAGTTTCAAATGATTTATTTGGCTGTTTAGTTATATATAGAGAAAATCTATTTATATAAACATTAATTTTGTGGTAAGAATTTTCCATTTTTAATGTTTTTTTAAGGGAAAAGGATAAAAAAACTACCTAAAGTCAAGCTCTTTGCTATAATTCAAGTAAACTCAGAAGGATATAGTTCCAGCAGATGTTTACCTGTATGGAAATGAAATACGGAGATGTGCACGGAGATTGATAAAGATGTGCACATATGTGCATATATTCAAGGCCAGGTAACTCTACAGATTTATGTCTGATTAATTTAAGTTAAAACAATTGTACCTTACAGATTTGTTTTTTTGATCAAGATTTGCATTGTCAGTAATTTTGTAAATGGCTATCCAGAGAGGACGTTTGTTATTGGCTAGGCTGATGTATTGGGCCATTTTGGTCATTCTTCATTTACAAAGCAGTTGTTTGCCTCCGTTTGCTTGTGACAGATTGAAGCCAACAGAAACAGGCTTTCAAATCATTATAAAGCCAAGTATTTTTGCAACAAAATGCTTGATGAACAGAACTTTAGAGAGCCAAATTAGAAATAGATGGCTCTAAAAAGAGCTGGTCCTTCTTCCAAAATACAATCGTCACTTCTCAATTATGGTTCATAAAAATGTCTTCTTTACCACTTCTCAGTGCCTTCTTGGGAAACTGAAGAACACAGTGTTTTGGTTGGGAAGAAAATATGTCAAAAATGAAACAAATTGCTGTCTGAGCTCCCACTGCAACTGTCTCAAATAGATAAACCTTATGAATAAAGAGATGTAAGTTACATGAAGCCATGCATCTATGTTTTAAGGGAGATAACTAGCTTGTAAAAATAACTCATTAAAATGTTGATTTTGTTTTCCCTTCATCTTATTAGACCAAGCATGAAAATGCATGATAATATGACAATACCCTTTTCTATAGTCAGGACACTCTTTTTCTCTAAACTTGAATAAAAACTTCAGAATTCTCAACAATCAGTCCCAGCAGCTGCTACTACCAATTAAGTTAGCACATGAGAAAGAACGGATCCATGTATTGGATGTGAGCTCCTCAAGAGCAAGGCTTCCTTGCATTCATCCTTCTACCCCTAGATTGAGTTTTATCAACAATAAGAGCTAGCACGCAGGCCGTGCTTACCATAGACCAGGCACTTTTCTAAGAGCTGTAATTTATTAACTCATGGATGCCTCCCACAACCAAATGGGACTAAGGACTGGAATCCCCATTTCACAGATGAAGATACAGGCCCTACAAGTTTGGTTAATGTGGCCAAGGCACACAGTTATGAAGTGAGAGAACCAGAATTCAAATCTGACTTCAAGCCTGGCTCCAGAGGGGCTAACCACTGTGCTGCACAGCTTTCTCAGAATGTGGGGTTGCTGCTTAAATGTTGAGAGAGAGCAAAGAGCTATGAATGCATTCTTCTAGTTGTAGAAGGAAGCACATGTGCACAATAGGTTTCCTCTTAATGACCACCTGTTCCTAATAGTTCCACACCCTTGTCTGTCCCACCCCAACTTCTATTTAATGCCTTTCTCATCATCACTGTTGTTCAGTGGAAGCGACTCCACAAAATTATGCATTAGTTACCATGAATCATAATTAATTCATTTCCGTTGGTTATCTAACCTCTTGAAATACGTTCAGTTGAAAGGATAAATTATATTTTATCCCAAAGGAATTGGTTACTAATAGCAGGAAAGATTTTTGGAGGATCAAGTCACCCCTTAGTGTTGCTCCCAAAATCTGGCCACCAAAAGGCAGTTCATACTTAACGTGACCTATTGCTCATAGGAAGTGTAGGAGACAAGGTACTAGGATCCATAACAGTTTTAGAGGCTCGCAAAAGTGTTTTAAATTCTTCTAAAATCAGAAGAAAACAAATGTACTTCACAGTCAAAGAAAATGTTTTAATATATAATGCTAATATATTCATTGTCATACCAGTACAGTCGTAAAAATGTGATTCTACATATATGTCTATTTTTCCTTCTTTCTCTCTCTCTCTCACTCCCTTTCTTCCTTCCTTCCTCCCTTTCTTCTTCACTTCCTTCCTTCTTATTTCTTTAATGAAGAAAATGAGCCATGAAAGCAAAAATGCATAGGGTCACGAAAGTCATAACATGGACCAGGTTGCTGATGGGAGAAAACAACTATTCACCTGCAGGCTCACAATTTCTCCTAACAAGTAACTGAATCTAAGAAGGGAGAAAAAAAAAATGCAATCCTTTTAGTCATATTAATAACTGAATCTAAGAATAAAATAACTTTTTTCTTGTAAAATGATCTCTATGGTTTCATAAAGAGAATGGATAAAGATTCTCACATTTCTAGGGTTTGTTATTTCATGAGAAATTCAGAGATTGGGAAAGTCTATTTTTCTCTTTGTGCCTCAGCTATTCTGTTAAATACCTAAATAGGGATAACAGTAGCAAGATCAGTAACATTTTGAGTGTTGCAGTGTTGCAGAATACAACTTTCTGATTTTGCTCAGGGAAAAAAAAGTTTTTATTTTTGCTTAACCTGTTATTATTTTAAGTAACTTTCATTGTTAAAATAACAACAGTTTTGATATCTTGCCACATACAGTGTTGCTAAATTAACCAAAATTTAGTGCAAAAATAATGACAACCCCAAAAGATTCAGCTACTAAATCTTTAGCCTTCCAGAAATTCTCAAAAATCACCTGTTAAGGGCGTGGGCTCTGAGACATTACAGACCAGGACTTCTAGATTTGTCCTGTCCAGTACGGTAGCCACTAGTCACAGGTGGCTGTTTAAATTTAAATTTAAATTAATAAAAATTAAATAAGGTTAAAGATTCAGTTCCTCAGTCACACTAGCCACATTTCAAGTGCTCAGTAGTCTCATATAGAATGTGGCTGCCACATTGGAGAGGGTGCATTTAGAACATTTCCGTCATTACAGAAGGTTCTATTGGACTTGGATCAGAGGTTAGCACGTACATATTTTAGGCTTTGTAGGCCATCTGCTGTCTGTTGCAGCTACTCAACTTTGCCATTGTAGCAGGAAAGTGACCATAGACAATGTGTAAACAAATGGGTGTCTCTGTGTCCCGATAAAAGTTTATTTACACAAACAGGCAGGGGCCCGGACTGGGCCACAGTCTGCAGGGTGCCAACCTCTGAACTAGATTACCCATGCAGGGCACTGAACACTGTGTTGTACGCATAGTAAACATATTCAGTAACTAGTAGTCCTTTTTATTGTGAGATTTTAAAAATAAAAAAAAAACAACTACAAGATGGGAAACGCCTTAAAAGTTCAACGGTTTTTGTAAATACAATTTGGTGTGTTCCAGAAATGTAATAACTGTAATTACTTTAACATTACGTTGTAAAAAAAAATATTGTGAAGTATTTACTGGAAAGGAAAGACGCTCCTGATCCATCTTTATATCTTAACAAAAGTATGTAGGTTATGGGCCTAAATTGCTTAAAACAGGACAGAAACACACATATGAATAGTCACGCATCTATGTATAGTAACTTATATAAGTTTTAATTTCATTATTTTTGCTTATCTGTGTTTTAAACATTTTTCTATATATAACCTCTTTTATTATTGTAATCAGAAGAAAGACAGTACTAAACAAATAAAAGTAACTGGAGTTTGAATCTCCTTGCAGCTTCTTCCTAATATTGGTGGGGGAAATACACTGAACGTGCCCTGTTCTCGCTGAAGCACAGCTTCGTCCAGTTCTATTTAGTCTGTTTCTATATACATATTTTATAAACGCCATCATATGAGACAAAATAATAATAATGTGAAGGTGGCCAAGCATGTAAATCTTGAACAATTTAGGGATACAGTTTAATGGACTGCCGGATTGTTTATGACTTCAAGATAATCATTTGGAACTTAGGTGAAAATTCCGTACACAAAATCTCTCCTTTTCTCACCGATTTTGTGGTGAGAAATTTGTGGTGAGAAATTTGTCTTCTTCTCCACCTAAACACTAAAACAAAATTTTTAAATCTTTTCTTTATGTGAACCACGTTGCATCTTCCTCAGCAATGGGTATGTATGTATTATACAGGAATGTATGTTCTGTAATACCAATGAAACAAGTCAATCCCATGTTTTCTTAGAATTTATAACATAAGAAAATATCTACAGCAAGCTACTAGGTATAAAAATGGATCCACACCCTACTTACATTTGGGTTATAATATAGACAAAACATACAAATGTCAAACTGAATTTTTACATTTACATTCCAGAGTTTTATTTTTTTTTAAATTGATAAATATACACATTATGAGTATATGTATACACACACATGCATATACACATACACACACTAAAGATACACAGAAAACTTCTGAATGTGTATTAAGTAAATGCACAAATAGTGAATTTGAAATGTACCTTAAAGATAAACAGTTCTATACAAATATTTAGTACATCAGGAAATACAGCATTATCACAATTTCTGGCAATATTTTATTACAAATAGAGTGCAATCTTTTTTTTTTTTTTTTTTTTCGTTTTTCTGGTTTGGCGCAACAGCATACCAGGGATGTTTAAGAATAATTTAAACATTTCTTCTACTGAAAATATTCCCTTATATTAATTCTGGTAGCCTGATTCCTTTAGTGTGAATTGTTATGAAATTGATCATAATTGTCAATTATTTGAAGTAGCTAAACATGTCTATATTTTTATCTTCTTGGTGGGCAAAAGTTTTGTCATAGGATAGATTGGTGTGTATAAGAAAGGGAAACCTGTTTCCCTTTTCAGTTGAGAAAACATCATTCGGGTAATGGTGTGATTTTCCATCTGAGGTGGTTATGCAGGCATTAGCCAAAGAGCCTCATAGGAAAGGACGAGATGTTAAGTTTTACCCCAAGATTCATTTACAAGTCCTGTTTGGCAACATTTTCTCTGAGAACAAGCTATGCTATATATTTCAGAGAAATTGAAACCATATGTTGACACCTAAAAAATCTTGAGAAATACCACTAGAGTTTGCAAGAAAACATATAAATATAATCAAATCGTTGTAGAATATGTCTACTTGGACTAACTATAATACATCGCTTGTTTTTCAAGGAGCTGTATTAGTGACCTTAATGTTATTAACTGTAATACACAGGGACCTAATTGAAACTGACTGATGGAGTTAATATTAAACTCTTCATCTTATATTTCCAAATTGAAATGAATTTAATAGTACCTGCTTCAATTTTAGTAATAATTATGTTTTCTTGCTGATGCTTGGCTTATAGAGCTTTCCTGTTGAAAGGCTGGGGTCTTGGAATGAGAGGCCAAAACGAAGCCTCAGTAAGAAAACACAATTTGGGGCATATTTAGGCTGGCAGCTGTTTGATGAACGACTGAACAGGCATTCCGATTTCTCTAGCACTCTGACCAGCCACTTTTGTCCACAAATATTGAAAACAACCCTCCTAAGGCACTGACTTCAGTCTGAATTTAAAGGTGGACACGTGATACAAGTTACCTGTCACAATTAAATCTTAGTTTAAAGCTAGATACAGGACAAATCTTCTGGGGCCCAGAAATCTACCTAGTTAGAGGTAAAAACAGTAATAGCACGTCGAGTGGTCTTTGCCTACAGAAGATTCCTCACTTGAATAAAAGCATCAACGGCATCATTGCCACCGTGTAATTTTAGAATTCTATCCGCACGGAGAACGCAAAAGAAAAATCATGGTTATGACTTTTTTGCTTCAATTTGAATTGGAGGTTCTGTGACGGGTGCCCTAGGAGGGGAAAATCCTGTTATCAGCGGCTTATCACTGTATCTACCAGAGATTCCCATTACTGCTGTCACCAGTAAGTCTCCTGATCTCTAATCCATTTGCTATGACCATCATGGCTGAATGCTCTTGGTCTGCTGTCCTGTTCTGGGCATCTTTTTGTTGTTAGTTTAAAGTATTATTTGATATTGAAAATAAGGCAATTTTGTTAATGAACTTTCTCAAATATTTCTTTCACACATTGTTTCTTTTCTTCAAATTTTGATTTATGAACAACCTATACATACTTGCAAATCTGGGCTGCCTTGCCAATTTTCCGATTTTTAGAATCCCTCTTAATTATCTAGAGTTTTGGTGTTTTTTTTTTGTTTTTGCTGATGGTGGTGGAGTATTTATGTGGAACAAACAACACCTTTCTACTTCAATTATTTGGAAAAGGAGACTACTCCCTCACTCACACACACGCACACACACACACACACACGTATAACCACCACCATCATCATTACCCAAGGAGCGATAAAATGTCTCAGAGTTTCTCCAGGGAAAATTCTCAAAGAGATTGCATTCCATGGAATTTTATATAATTCTTTTTAATATCCTCTTGAGGGAGAATAGAGTTCCTACCACACACACACACATACACACAAACCCCACACTGAAGTGTGGACTCTATATATCAAGTACCTAGTATATACCAAGGAAACTGCTAGGTATCTGATATATCTAATTTAGACCTAACTAAAATCTATGAGGAAGTTAATCCTCCCTTCATAGATGAGGAAACTGAGGCTTGGAAATTTAAATAATTTGCTCACATTCCCAGAGCTATAAGATGAGAGAGATGGGTCTAGACACAGGTTTATCTGACAATGAAGCCTATATTTATAACTGTATTATATGTTGCCCACTTTTTACTTTTCCTCATAATCCGCAATGGCCTTGAAGCTTTAAAAGGCAGTTTTACTACTATAAAGAAATAAAACCAACAAAAATACAAAATCATTTGAGATATATGAGGTGTGTTAGTTAACTTGATGTGTCAACTTGAGAGGATCAGGGGATGCCCAGATATCTGGTTAAACATTATTCCTGGGTGTGTCTGTGAGGGTGTTTCTGGATGAGATGAGCATTTAAATCAGTGGACTCAGTTAAAGTAGGCTGCCCTCTCCAATGTGGGTAGGTATCATCCAATCCACTGAGGGCTTGAATAGAATAAAAGGTGGAGGAAGGAGAAATTTGCCACCTTTTCTTCCTGCCTGCCTGCTTGAGATCTGGACATCAGTCTTCTCTTGCACTCAGATCGGGACTTACATCATCAGCTCCCCTGGTTCTCAGGCCTTTGGACTCGAACTGGAACTACACCACTGGTTTTCCTGGGTATCCACTGTGGAGACAGCAGATTGTGGGACTTCCCAGCCTCCATATTCTTGCAAGCCAATTCCTCATAACAAATAAATAAATAAATAACTCCTACTGGTCTGTTTCTCTGGAGAACCCTGACTAATGCAGAGTGATAATTTACGAGAAAAGAAGTAGACAAATACAAATTTTGTTACCTTATTGTCAGGATTCTTCTTGAACATTTCAAATCAGTGAAACAGAATTATGAAAAATATTTCAAGTATGTTTGTGAGCACTTTTTTGGGGGAATGCTCAATAGCTGTTAGATTTTCTAAGTGGCTCATGATAGCTATATATCTATATATCTACCTCTATATTTTCTGTATATTCTCTCTGTATATGAGCAAAAAGCATCAATTCTGTTCC
Organism: Ceratotherium simum simum; assembly: GCF_057802395.1. NCBI lineage: Eukaryota > Metazoa > Chordata > Mammalia > Perissodactyla > Rhinocerotidae > Ceratotherium > Ceratotherium simum. Next base: position 52,366,367 of record NC_141915.1, on the reverse strand, counting down.
ATATATATATATAATGATGCCATTGAGGCTTTTTGTTCATCATATTTATATAGAAATAGACATATAGATACACATATTTTTTAAAAGCTTAAAAGTCTAGATGCTGCGCAAAGATACTCAAACTTGTATCCCAAAGCTTTCGCTAGAACAAGGAGGATTCTTGATTCTTATAGTAACTGCTTTTTATCTTTCTCTTTGCATATAGACTTCAAATGCTCCTCTGATCCCAGATCCTAGTGAAATTTCAAAATATTTGTCATGTCCTTAGTGGTTTTATATTGGATCTAACTTTATGGATGTGAACGGAAAAATTGAGTCTAGATCTGTCCACCCTCATCCCCCTCCACCTCAAAATTTGAAAAAGCTTCAGATTTTACAGTATCAAAATAATGTTTTAACCCTTGCCTTTACCTCTCTTGGAGACCTGGGAACTCTGGGCCCCCAGAATCCGACAGTCACTCTTGGCCTATTCCTCTATGATCTTGGTATCAGTAATCAACTAATACCATTACTAATAGTGTATTCATTAATGAATTGTTTCATTTCTTTCAACCTTGGGATAAACTCAGTTTCCACTGCTATTGTTCCAATTTGACACTCACCCCTGGTTTCTCTATCAATCTTGAGAGCTTGCTGGTAAACATCTTTCACTGAATCAGTGTACATGGGTTGCCTCTGAGACCCACAGGTCAACGCCCAGCATCTTGTTCCTTTTGGGGCTGTCCACTAAATTAATTTCCTTAATAACAATATGGTCTCTCAGGGATTTTAGAGCCTAGAAGTTCCTGAAACAACCTAGGACCAATACTCAACGTAGCAGTAAACCAGAAACCTTTCCCTAATCTTATCCCTCACTCAGGTTTGTCCAAGGTGATATTTTTACGGGATTGTGGCATTATAATTTTGAAACTCAAATAATTTTATCATTGTTTGAGTAGTAAATGAAATTTCCACTAAGCATCAAACATTTCATTCTTCTGAGGCTTACCAGTAAGTCAGCACATTTATCTTGAACTCTGTGATTTGACTGATCAAATACCATGTAAGGTATCTTACATTACTGATCCTGGATTAAAAACAACAACAATAAGAATAACAATAAAAATATTATCTAAGGTAAAGTTGCACATACCCTTTTTTCAAACATAGTAAGATCCTCTACTTACTCACTAGCAAGATACCCACCCCTCTTGTTTAAATTACTAGTAATTGAGTCAGTATTGGATTCTTTTTAAAAGAATGTTTCCTGGAGTCAGTTAGATATGCATTCAAAATCAGGATCTTCCCTTATAAATTGAACAACTTTGGCTGGGTGCCCAATTTTCTGATGCTCATTTTCCTAATCTATGAAATGGGAATAATAGTGCATGCCCCATAGAGTTGTTGTAGTTTTAAAATGAAAAAACATATGCAACACACTTACTACAATGCCTGTCATATCATAAATGAATTTAGCATATTTTGTTTAGTATCATGATAATTTCTTTTTCTTAAACAAAAGTAGAAACCAAGAACCACACAAATAACCAAACAACCATCCAAAATCTGTTACATCTAAGTCATTCAATTTGGATAACAAACATGGAAACCAAAACAAAATCAGGGATTGGATTGGATAACCTATCAATAATAACTGAATGGGCTAATAAGTAACAACTCAAAACTTTATTTGTATATTTTTGTTTTTATAAAAGTATATGCTTATGATATGTGTATATGTAAATATGTATATGTAGATCTATCTTTCTATCTATCATCTATCTATCTATCTATCTATCTATCTATCTATCTATCTATCTATCTATCTATCATATATCTATCTCTTTCTTTAAACAAAACTGAGGAAACTCTCAGCCACTTATTTATTGTCACCCCAACTTATTCCTGGGTTAGAATCCTAAATCAAACTCCTGCCTTTAAAAACATGAAGGAAAATTAAAGAACTGAATGTCGATGCTGTTGATACTAGAGCATCATTTTCCAGCTCAAATCAAGGAATGAATGACATAAAAATGTATTTCCCCCTTGGTGCTTGGTGCTTGGAGATCCCATACTGTTCTCCCCCAACCCCTACCAAGCAGATAACCTGTTTGAGCTCATGGTGCTTTCAATGCCAATGTCGTAGACGAGCCCACTGCCTAACTTCCCTAAGGAAGTTAAGTACTTTAGGGTCAGACCCGGAGGTAATAGTTAATGTGCTCTAGAATTTGTAAGCTCTAGGCTCTATTATCATATGATTAGTTTTCTGAGTGGCAGTATCCATATTCAGTAAAATGGGCTACTGTGTAGCCCCTTTGAAGAAGCTCATAAAACAGTGGGTTTAATTTGTCTGGGAAATAGAGACTAAAATATGGTGCAGGTCCCTGATGGAAAATGTGGCTCTGTTATGCAGTGTTCCCACCAAATATCTTGGAAAATGGGCAATGTTAACATAGCTCTCTGGAGTAGGGCCAGAAAGAAACAGTGGATGTTCTCTTGTAAAAACCCTGAAAGCAGCAAGCAACCCATAAACAGTATGCAGACTGAGGCTGAAAATGGACCGTTTTATGTTCCCTAATGGAAGGATTGCTTATTTGTTCATGGATTTATAGCAACAATGTGATGTCATCAAGTGATTTATGGCCAGAAGCATAGCAAGTGTCAATATACAGTGGTGGGTGGAAACATCCTATTCTCACCAAGAAGCTAATCCCACAGGACGTTGTCTTTGCCTTGGGGTGGGGTGAATGTAGGAAAACCTAAGCTGCTAGTATTACTGGAAATGGGATGAGGGAGATGAAGAATTATTGGAGCCATCCATCTTGGGAAGGAATTTGAGGAATATAAAATTAGTTTATTTAGAATATAAAATGATGATTGCAAACCAGATCATCTCTCTAATTCTTGACTCATCCAATGACTAGTGTTTGATGCTCCACAGGAAGATGGGAATGTTAACTACAAAATCTAGGCACACCATGTAATGGGTATTCATTTTTCATGAGAAAAGGATACTGACAGTATGATGTGATAATAAAGAAGTATGGCATTATTTTATTTTTAAATTTATATACAATAAAATTTACTCTTTTTGGTATATAGCTCTACAAAATCTAACAAAAAGTAAAAAATTATGCAACCATCACCCAAAACAGTAGACACAATGCTTTCACGATATTAAAAACTTCCCTAGTTTTGCGCTTTTGTAGTCAACCGGTCTCCTCACCCCAACCCTTGCAACCACTGATATTTTCTCTGTTTAGTTTTGATTTTTCCAGAATATCACTTAAATGTAATGATGTGCTAGATAGCCTTTTAAGACTACATACTGTATGCATTCGAGATGCGCCCATGTCATTGCATTTATCAATAGCTCATTCTTTTTTATTACCGAGTAAGCTATTGTGTGGATGTGCCACATTTTGTTAATCCATTCATGAGTTGAAGGACATTAGGGTTAGAAACACTTTTTGGTGATTATGAGTAAAATTGCTAAAAACCATCCATGTACAGGTATTTTAATCATCATAAATGTTCGTTTCTCTTGAATAAATACTTAGGAGCAGGATTACTGATTCCTATAGTAAGTGTATATTTAAGCATAAGAAACTGGCACACTGTTTTGCAAACTTGCTATATCGTTTTGTACCCACACCAGCAGTGGATAAGAATTCCAGTTACTCAGTATTCTCACTGCACTTGGCGATGTCAGGTGTTGTGTATGTTTTCTTTTCTTGCCTTCTAATAGGTAGGTAGTGGTATCTCATTGTGGTATAATTTGAACTAATCCTTGGGATTTTCTACGTAGATAATATTAGCTGTGAAAAGAGAGTTTTATTTCTTCCTTTCCAATCTGCATTCCTTTTATTTCTTTTTCTTGTGTTATTTCATTGGCTAGGACTTCCAGTACAGTGAATAGGAGTAGAAAGGAAGCAGATCTTTATCTTGTCCCCAATTTTAGGAGGAAGCATCCAGGTTTTCACAATTAAGTACAGTGTTAGCTTATTTTCTTTCCCCCTGTGGATGCCCTTTATCAGGTTCAGGAAGTCCTTTTCTATTCCTAATTTGCTGAGGGTTTTTATCATAATTGAATCTTTTTAGCCTTGTGAAGTGCTTTTCTATTTATTGAAAGAATTAGTTAATTTTTTTTACTTTATTCTGCTAATATGTTGAATTACACTGACTGATTTTTGAATGTTGAATCAGCTTTGCATTCCTAAGATAAATCTCTTTTGGAAGGGTATATTATACATTTTATATAAGCTGAATTCATTTGTGATATTTTATTGAGATTATTTCATCTATTTTCATGAGGTATATTGGTTTATGGGCTTTCTGCCTTTTAATATTTTTGTCTGGTTTTGGTATCAAGATAATTGTGGCTTCATAAAATGCATTGGGAAGTATTCCTTCCTACCTCATTTACTGAAAGATATTGTGTAGTATTAGTGTTATTTCTTCCTTAAATCTTTGGTAGAATTTGCTAGTGAAACCATCTGGGCCTGGAGTTTTCTTTATTGGAAGATTTTTAACTAGGGACTCAATTTATTTAACAGCCATAGTATTGTCTTAGTCTGTTTGAGCTCATTACAACAAAATACCACAGACTGGGTAGTTGATAAACAACAAAATTTATCTCTTTCAGTTTTGGAGGTTGGTAAGTGCAAGATCAAGGTGCCAGCATGGTCATGATCTGGTGAGGACCCTCTTCCTGGTTCATAACTGGTGCTTTCTTGCTGTGTCCTCCCATGGTAGGAGGGGCAAGGGATGCCTCTGGAACCTCTTTTATAAAAGCACTAATTCCATTAATGAGAGCTCCACTCTCATGACCTAATCACCTCCACAGACTTCACCTACTAATATCATCACTTTTGAGGGTTAGTACTCAGCATATGCATTTTCAGGACACATAAACATTCAGACCATAGCAAGTATTATTTAGGTAACCTACTTATTCCTCATGTTTCGATAGTTTGTGTCTTTCAAGGAATTAATTATTTTATAAGATTTAAAGACTCTCTTGATGGTGGGACACACTACAATGACACGTGGATAGATGAAAAGCAGAAGTCTGGTACTTAGAACTTCTGCTACCTAGAGAAGGCTGCCAGGCAGGGCCACAGAAGAGGTTGTACCCGGGGACACAGTAAGAGCAAGCTGGAGCTGTGGGGTCAGCTTATGTATGGCAAGTGGGGTAGCATTAGCTAGGTTTCCCAGGCTCCCTGGGGATTGCCTAATTTGAATAATTTCATGGGCTACAGGGCATAGTGGCTGTCCCCAGCTGTTTGGTATCCTACCCTGGGGCAATAAATGTGGGTGCACAGTAGCCTAGAGTTTGAAAGCCTTATAAGGGAAGTGGTTAGAGTTTAGACTTAATCAGCTATTCAAGAAAGGGAATTGATCAGCCTCTAGCCAGGGTCTCAAACTGGGTCAAGACAGCATTTTATTTTAAAATATATTAGTCCATTTCATCTAAGTTGTCAAATTGTAAGAATAAAGTAGTTTGTAGTTTTCTTTTATTATCCTTTTGGTATGGTCTATAGATGAAAGTCTATAGTATTGTCCCATCTTTGATTCTTAGTTTTTAAATTTGTGTCTCTCTTCTTCTATTTCCTGACCATTCTGGCTAGAGTTTTATGGATCTTTTCAAAGATTGAGCTTTTCATTGCATTGATTTTTCTCAGTTATTTTTCTGTTTTAAAACAAAAAAAATTCTCTTTTTTTATTATTTCCTTCCTTCTGCTTGTTTTGGTTTCAATTTGCTCTTCTCTTTTCTGGTTTCATAAGATGGTAACTTACCTTCTTTATTTAAAAATTTTCTTCCTAATATAAACAAAGAAAAATACTCATGGATTCTCATTATTTTTCTTTTTAGAAAATTATAGTATCTAGGTAATTTTGAAAAATATTTAGCTTCTACTCCTAAAGAGAGAAGCTGCATTTAAATGATGCTTTATTTAACAGGTACTTAGTCATGAGAGAATGAACGGGAAAGCCTAAATCCCAGAAATTAAGAGCGAATACCAAACCAAAAATGGAATGGCATGTGCCAATGTTGCAGCAGCCTGGTGGCTATCTGGCGTTCTGTGTCCCACTCCAAGGCAGAAGAAATTAGTTTGGATGCGCTGAGCAGAGTTGATTTGGAGACTCCTGTATAACCAAGGACCCGGGAGGAACTGAATCTCTATGAAATGGAAATGAGCAAAACTCCATTCGCCAACACAAATTGCAACAGAAAACATGCTGTCTGTCTGGTATTGGGTAGGAAAACATTCTCCCATGAGAAATTAAAATTATACCTGTTAATAAATTAAAGATGCTTGCTCCAAAAAATATAGTCCATTAATAAAAAATAAAATTTTCAACATCATATGTCATTAGGGAATTGTAAATTAAAACAAAAATGAAGTACCACTATATACCTATTAGAATAGCCAAAATCTAAAAAACTGACAATGCTAAATGATGGTGATAATGCAGAGCAACAGGAATGCCCATTCTTTGCTGATGGGAATGCAAAATGGTACAGCCACTTTAGAAGACGGTTTGTTAGTGTCTTACAAAACTAAACACACTCTACTATATGAGTCAGCAATCACACTGCTTGGTATTTACCCAGATGAATTGAAGACTTACATCCACACAAAAACCTACACATGAATGTTTCTAGTAGCTTTATTCATATTGCCCTAAACTAGAAACAACCAAGTAGGTGAATGGATAAACAAACTGTGGTACATCTATACCATGGACTATTATGCGTCGGTAAAAAGAAATGAACTATTAAGTCACAAAAATACATGGAGGAATCTTAAATGCGTATTGCTAAGTTAAAGAAGCCACTCTGGATAGGCTACATAATACATGATTCCAACTATATAACATTTTGGAAAAAGCAAAACTATAGAGACAGTAAAAAGATCAGCGGTTGCCAGGGATTCTCAGGGAGGCAGGAAAGGGATGAAAAGATGAAACAGAGGCCAAATTACTCTGTACAAGAATGTAATGGTGGATTACTGTCATTATGCGTTTGTCAAAACCTGTAGAACTGTACAAAACAAAGAGTGAACCTTAAAGCAAACTATGCACTATGGTAAATTATAATATACCAATATTGGTTTATTGATTGTAACAAAAGTGTCACTCTAGTGCAAAATTTTAAAAATGAAGGAAACTACATGACGGGGATGGAGAGTGGGGTGGGCGTGGGGGTGGGGTAGGTATATGGACCTCTATGTGCTATCTGCCAATTACTCTGTAAATCTAAAAGTGTGCTACAAATAAAGCCTGTTAATTATTTTTAAAACTTGAGTAGTCAATTAAGACTAAAAATAAAATAAGCACTTTCCAAAGAAGTAGGAGAGTAAAATGGGCTTACAGAGATGAAAGTCAAGAAAGAGAGAAAAAAAAAGAAAAACAAAATAAGAATGATGGTAAATAGAAAATGCACAGGACGATGGTTTAAAGATCTGCAAGTATATCGACAAACACATTATCTGCAAACAAAATGCACTCTTCTGTGAAAGGACTGATGGTTAAACTGGAATAATAAAATAATCCAGCTGGTAAGCAGTATTTGAGAGACGTGTTTTAAATATCATGTCAGAGGAAGATGAAAAATAAAGACACGGAGGAAAACATAACTGGAAAACAACAACCTAAAGAAAGCTTGTATGTCGCTATCAATACCAGAAAGTAGATTTTAGGGTAAAAAGAGAGTCATGCTTTAATAGTAAAGGAGAAATTTATCAGCAAGTTATAACAATGTTAAATCTACATATATCTAGCAATACAAGCTCAAGTGTTTAGAACGATCATTGGCAGAAGACCAAGGAGAAATTTAATTTGCAATTTTGCATGACTTTCTTCAATAGTGATAAATAAATCAGCCAAAAAGTAGATGAGAGTTCATTATAAATGATTGATCTAATTGCTTCCAGAACAAAACACCATGCATTTATAAAATACAAATTCTTTTCAAGAACAAAGGGGATGTTTGCAAAAATTGATCTTATATTGTGTTATCAATATCTATATACCAATTTCATTTAGATCAATTTTTTAATCAAAAAGCCGATACAATGGAAAGAGAATGATAGATTTGAAAATAGATTTTAGAAGCTGGAAGACATGTTTCTAAGTAATTCATGATTCAAATAAGAAATTATACTGGTAAAATAAATACATTGGTGGAATTTTGAAAATTAAGAACAAGTGTTGGTTAGGATGTTGGTGAGAAATTCTCACACTGCTTATTAGGATGTAAATTGGTATAGCCACTTTGTTGAATGAATAGGCAATGTGTAATAAAGTTGAAGATGCACACATCCTCTAAACCAGCAGAACCACATTTAGGTTCATGCACAGAGAAACTTTCATCCATGTGTAAGAGGACACACTTACAAAGATAGTTTTTAAGCTTTGTTTATAATAGCAAAAAGTAGACAACAATGGAAATTAGCTTATTAATTAAGTAATGAATACATAAATTGTAGTATACTTATAATATGGAAAGACATCAATGGTCAAAATTTATAAATTAACTAGATCTAGTTTAATTTTTAGACTTTGCAGGCCAAGGTGTAAGTTGACAATATTATGTAGATACTTATATAGCAAGAGAAAAAACACATTGCCACACATTTTGTATTGATGAAATTCAAAATATAATAATAAAAAATTGAGCAGTTTTTTGTTTTTTTTTTTTGGTAACACAGGTTTACTAATGAGAATAGGATTCCCTTTATGGAGATAAAATTTCACCTAATTGGGGCTTAAAGTTAGTGTTACTTATCAACAAATTGATTGCAAATGTTCTCCTGTAAAAAACTTTCTTAGTTTGAAGACTGCACAAAAACAGGTGATGGACCAGATTTTGGCCCATGGGCCATAGTTTGCCAACCTCTGAACTAGATCAATATTGAGTGTAAACACGTCTTGACAAAGGAGGCATCCATATTGGTACCATTTATTTAAATTATTTTAAAAAATCAAAACATTACTATTATTATTTATGATATGAATACGTAGTAAAAGTATAAAAACATGGACAGGAAGACATATACCAACTTTAGGACAGGATCTGAATGCGATATTTCACGTTAAACTAATGAATGCAACATTTCTATACTAAGACGCTCCCCTGGGTTCCAGAGGTACATGCCCCAAATTGCCTGCTGGTTATACCAGCTGGGATTGCCCACGGGAATTTTGAATTGAATGTACCCAAAAATAAATGTATCATTTCCTCCTTATCTATCTACCTCTTCCACGGTTTCCCGCCAAATTCTCTTACTACATATTGCTTATATCACCATCTTCTAAATCTTTTTTAATCTGTCCTTTCCTCCCCAAATAGTACCATTATTTCCCAAATTCAGCTCCTTCTCATCACCATTCTCTCTCTCTTCTCTTCTCTTCTCGACCCTTTATTACTATTGTTGTAAAAGCCTTATAACTTGTCTCCATGAGAGAAAGCTTTTCAAAAACCAAATGTGAGCCTATCATGCCATTTCTTCAAATTCTCTGTCTTTCCATTCTCCCCCATTTCTGTGTCTATTAGGTATCTCGTATTTAACAGGTCCAGACTAAACTCTACATACCTCACCCCACGGCTCCTCCCTCATTTGTCACCGTATCTGTAAATGGCAATTGTAGCCTTCCCTTCGTTCAGTCTAAAAGCCGTGGGGACATCCTTAACTTCTTTTTTATTTCACAAACCGTATCCTATCCATCAGTAGGATACCGTTTCTGACTCTACCTTCAACACATCTTATTTCTGAAATCTGAGCAATCCTCTCACCATCACCACTGATTTTCCGGTCCCTGTCACCCTCACCTCTCACGTTATATTATTGCAATAGTCAGCTGGGAGTCTCCCTGTTGTCCACACAGAGTCTATGGGTCACACAATACTCAGAGTCATCCACTTTTATAAGGTGAGTCAGATTATGTCTGTGCTCTGTTCAAAAAACTCCTTGCATATCCACGAACACATCAAGAACATTCATTCCATGCTCTTGCCTCATTTCCTTCAGGTCTCTACTCCCTGAGCCTCCATTGATAGTAGATACGTCCCCACCCACAGCACTCCTTATTCCCTTTACTCTGCATATCATCACCACCTAACTGATATATGCACGTGTATGTATGTATACTTTATTTATTTGTTTACTGTTTATCTACACCACCAGAATATAACCTCCATAACCTCCAGGGACTAATCTATTTGTTGACTGTTATGTCCTCAGGACCTAGAATGACACACCAACTGATAGAAGGAGGTTGGCAGATTTTCTTTTGGGAAGTGAATGAAGAACAAATGAATACATGACTGAATAGATGGGTTCTGGTTAGCTTCTTATTGTTTTGCCTGTCATGGTTAATTTTATGTGTCAACTTGCCTAGACTATAGTGCCCAGATGTTCAGTCAAACACCACTCTAGACATTACTATGAAGGTATTTTTTAGATGTGATTAATATTTAAATAAGAAGACTATGAGTAAAGCAGATTACCCCCCCCATAATGTAGGTGGACCTCACTTAATGGGTTGAAGGCATTAAGAGAAAAGATTGAGGCACCCCAAAGAAGAAGGAATTCTGCCTCCCGACTGCCTTTGATCTTGACAACTGCAACATGAACTCTTCCCTGGGTCTCCAGCCTGCGGGTTTACCCTGCAGATTTCAGACTTACCAGCCTCCACAATCATATGAGCCACTTCCTTAAAATAAATCTATCTATGTATCTATTGTCATATCTATCTACATACATACACATACACAAATATATATGTATAAGTATACACACACATACACACACACATCTTATTGGTTCTGTTTCTCTAAAGGGCCCTGATTAATGCAATGCCTGATGAAAACCTTGTATTCAGTGTAAAAGCAGTTTCGGCTCTATCATTTTTCTTTTGTTGACTCCTACCTTCATTAGTAAACGTAATAGTAGTAGTAGATAAATGTAAATGTAGTAGAGGTGTTAGCAATTGACCTCAGCATGTACTATGTTCTAGGCACTGTTCTATGAGATTTACGTATGTTAACCCATGTAATCCCCTCCACAATCAATGAGGAATAGGCCATGATCCAATTTTAGAGATGAGGAAACAGAGGCTCAGAGATGTGGGCTGTTAAAGTGTTCAAGTCACACAGTTCATAAGTGGCAAAGGTAGAGATGGAGTTCACAGCAAGATAGTCTATCTGTGGCTTCTTTGTAGGTATCATCTAAACCGTGTGTCTATTGTATGAGTATTGGGTTAGTTAGAAGTAGACCTTATAACCTATACATCCATTTATACAAGCATATTGAAAACTGCGTATTATCACAATGCCTTGCAATTATCTGAAAGAAAGTGATGATGACACTTTTGCACTGTGGAACCCACACTCTTGTCTTAGGACACCTTTCAGACTGCACATGATGTTACACTCATGCTGATCTATAAATTATAACTGTAAATGACACAGGACATGGGAAGACATTCATATCCAGCTATATATTAAATATTAACAAACATTATTCATTTATAAGTAAAATATAAGCATGAATACATACTCTGTTTTCTTCCTGTACTCCAATGAATTGTGCTGCTCACCACTGTACCCCACTTTGGAGATCTTAGCTTTGACACACCAAGCCCCTTGCAGTTGTCGGATTTGCCAAGTCCTCTCTTACCTTCTTGCTTCTGCACAAGCTTTTCCTTCCAATAATCTCCTGTTGCTTCTTAACATTGTACACTCAGTTTGAAAAATAGAACAAAATGTGAAAATTACAACTCTGCATGTGAAGATTCAGTTCAACAGACCGATTCAAAACAGTTAACGCAATGTGAAACAGTTTCAGGCCATATAGCAACACTACTGTGGCCTTTTCCTGGATAAACAGCAGTCACATAATTCCTGAAGCTCTCTAGCAGACTCAAGTAAATGAGTACAGCTCAAAAGGAAATTCACAGCATACTGGGAGAGGAGGATCTCTACATGTCACAACATCTATTTATTTTTTTTCTCTACTCCTGTAGCAAAAATACAGAATCAGATTTAGATTTGAGATAGAGAATGTATCCCTTTCCTCTAAAGCTTTTTAGGTTATTGTAGGAAAATAACAGAGACACTGGCTTATTTTTCACTATACTATAGTTTATTTCCCGAAATAAAATAAAATAAAAATTGGGTCGCATTTAAACATTTTAATAAACTTACTTAAATTTCTTTGAAGATCATTTTAGAGATTATCTGCAAATAATTTTTTTGGAAGGACCAGCAATGTTTTTGGTAGTTTTAGCATTGTATTAATCACTAGTTTTGGTATTTAAATGATCAAACTAAACTAACTAGACGCTATGAACTCTGGCCTTTTTCTCCCCCAAGCATTATATATAAACACACTAATGGCTCTTAAAACATAAAGTACTAATGGAAATGTATTGTCTTCTCCACAGAGTTAAATACTACAAAGAAAATACGGACAAGAGAGGTACATGACAAAAGCCAAATATATTGCCAATGCTCAACCATTAAAATTAAATCAGTCGTATTTTTCTTTCTTACAGTCACAACTCTGTTTGACACCTATTACCGAAACCAATTTTTAAAACTGTATGACTGGAGTCGACTCACATTTCTCACACCTTTATCTACTCTACGGCAGGTGTGAAGGAAAGAGTAGAAGACAAGTGTGTGGCTAAAACCGAACCCAATTTTGAATGTCAGTTACGAGAAGGGGAAAGAGTGTAAAAATGAAACTTATTCATTAAATTGAAATCACCTTTCCCCTTCCAATTAAAAACATCTCCTATCCTCAACCTCTTCCAAGAGTTACCTGTTATATTGCAAGCATGTAGCTTGCAGTTGCAAAGAAAAGCAGCATAGAATAAGTATTACGACAAGAACATCACTGACTGAATGGAAATTTTAATGTTCTGTTGAAGGAAAATATCTACAGGACACTCAAATGAGATATCAAGAGGTTAATAGGCTTCCTTTTCTTCGTGCCCTTAAAGATAGTGAGAATCTACCCACAAATCAACTATTCTCATTTCATTTTCAGATTCCACAGAATCAGTGAAAGTATATATCAGAGCATGACTCATATGAGAGTGTATAAGTTATATAATTAAAGAAATGAACTTCTTCTTCCTTCAACAATTATACATATTTAGACTAAGTTACAAATATACTAAATGCTGGGGAAAACAACCCGAAAGCCAACGTTACACAAATAATACCCATAAAATATATTTTTAAAATTTTGTTTATGTTTATCACAAGAATGTAATTATTGCTAGAATTACAGTGTGGGAGTTCTTACCTCTTGAATTTTACTCTAAAATTTGTTGATTTTAGATTTTGATTTTCTATGAGCTAGGTCTTAAATCATTTTAATGACTTCTTTTATGTCCCAGAATCACATATATCACTCTTGAGTGATCAAAATTGGTGCATGTCTGCTTAAAGAGGCTTTAGGACACATCATACTTTAGGTAGGAGCTTCCCTATATGATACCAAAAAGACAGGTACAAAATTAATATGCCAAGCTAGTCATATGAGTGTTTGAATATTTCTGAACATTAATATACTCAAAAGGATTTGAAATTATTAAATTATTTCAAAATTCTGAACTGTTCACACAATCAACATTTTAAATAGTTGCATATCCACTGTGAAATTCGATTATTTTCCCCCAGGGTCAAAAACAAGGCCATATGTGTGTTTCATTCAGTCTTCATAGGAGTGCAGGGCTCTATGAACAACCTATAAAAGGCTCAAAGGAAAAGGACGGTGAAAGAAAATATTAAAAATTGACTCTCAAGGGAAACTAAGAGGGCCATGATTATTTAGACAGGAAAGAGAAAGATAAATATTTAAAGGGTTCTTCAAAGAGGAATAGTTAACTATTTTGTTGTTGTCTAAAACTTCAAAAATGAGTAATGCCACTATCCTGTACCCATGATGATGCTAGGCTTGATACCAGGGCAAAATGTATGTGTAAAGAATGCAGTCTTTCATCTATCAAACATGTAATCCTCTTTCAAATCATGGATATGGACCAATTTACCATCGAAACTTTTTCTGTTATTCCCTTGGTCCAAAGAAGGTATGCCATTGAAGGTTCTGGAAAATTTCCTTTGACAAAAGACTGAGTGTAACATATTCAGACCTGGGCTGGCAATGTGAATCGAAGTGATCCTCACGGCCTAGTTCTAGCGCTGGAATTTTAAGAGAGAGCCAGTACCTTCACTCACAACCAAGAAGAAGCAAAAATCACACAAAATTATCAAGTTCTATATTGCATTTTAAAATTGTAAAAATTTTACATTTTTCTCTGGGCAGCAATAGTTTACTTGTAGAAAGAAACTTTGAATGTGTTCTAATACATTTTGAAAACTGCAAATCAGGGTGAATAATTGAAACGTTGGCATGGTTGACCCGGGTTTTACAGTAGAGTTTAGCCATCATTCTGAAGGAAAACAATGCCTTGGCCTTTTAATTGTTTTATATCTTTTACTTCCATTTCCTGAGAAATAGATGTATTGACATGGAAGCCAGCTAGTTGAATGATTCAGTCTTTGCTCATTTCATCTGGGCCAAAAGAAATGCAAAAGATTAAGTGTTGAAAGTAGCTGTTAGGTAATTCAGAAGGTGAATTTCACTTTTCTGTCAGTTGGCTGATACCACGCTAGTGATAATAAGACCTCTTTAGAGGAACATAAATGTCAGTTTTGCCTCAGCTTGTAACCTGAGGAAATGTGTGAAAAGGTAGCACACAGATACACAGCCCCTGCCTCAATTTAAACTTGCTAAAGGGGCTTTTGACTGACTCCCTTGGTTTGTGGTTTCAGGATCTAGTATACCAGACCATTGAATGTTTCTTTGTGGGTGTTCAGGCAAGGAGGTTTATCTGCAGACTCACATCCCCACCCTGTGGCTCTGGCTGACCCGTGATGCTGGGTTAGAAATGAGTCTCTTAATGGTGACTTTAGCTTATTTCAACATGCGTACCTTAAAGGAGCATGTTCAGCTCATATTTGAAAAGGTGCTTTATTATTTAACTTAAATTCTGTAAAGAAAAATCGTATTTCCTTGTAAACCCAATAATTCATCTAAATTATTCTTGAATCATCCTGGAAATGTTAAAATAGGTAGTCCTACCCTAAACAGAAAAGCCTCACTAATGTGCATCAAAGAGTAAGAATTTGTCCAAATGAGAAATAATTCAGACTTAATTTTGCATTACTAACTTTTGATTTTTCACTTAAGAGAACTGGTGAAATAATAAAGACAGAAACTAAAGCCTAAAACTAAAGACACAGTAAAATAAGATAGTGAAGAGGGAAAAAGATGATTTGTAGAATATTGCTGTCAACCTTAAATTCAAGTTTGGTTTTATTTCAAATCTTCCTTTAGTATCATTCATTTACTCCAGATATTTATATCTTATTCTATGACTAATGTTTTAATCATTGGAGTTCAAATTAATAAAATTTATTTTAGTTTGATGTTCTATTACTTTTCTTTTAGAGGGAAGTCTTTTTAGAGGCTAACAAATTGCAGTGTGATTACATTTTCAGAGCTAACTGATTTAATTCATCTCTTTAGCTGCAATTTATATAGTCTACCTGTTGAACTCAATTGTATCACTTCATTGTTTATTGTGGGAGGTAGGGGTTTCTCCCGCATTGTCCTTAGACTTGGAAGTAAAGAGCTTTACAGTATATTTTCCAATGAAGTCTTACATCCGTAAAATGATTTCTTGTTCCACAAATCTTCCACAGTTCCAAGCCATGAGTCTCTAAGATCCTTGTCTTATGATAACCACAAGCAAGGTAATATTAGTAAAAACTGATATTGCAAGGGACAATCTAGAAGAGAAGTTGATGTGTTCAGTAAGGATGTTGTACTCTGCACCATAATAGCAACCTTCAATTTTTTAAAAAAATTTATCTTAAATACTTAAGAATATAAGCAAAATCCTAAATAAGCAGTACAACATATAGTATTTGACTTCTGTTCCCTTTCTTTTCTTTCTCCTTCCTTCTGTTGCTTCCTGGGCATTTCACTGCTCATTAGCACCTTTGACTGAACCATAACCCCAGGGGAAGGGCAAGAGAATGAAACTCAACTCCGCTATTTCTGCTTCTGCTAATGTAGCCTTGGGAGGAAAAAGTGGAGGGCAGGGTGTTGTAGCAGGGTGAAAAGAATGTTCCAGAGCCTATTGGTATTCCTTCTTACCAATGTGTCTTGATAAATAAGAAATAGGTTATACTCAAATATCCACATGAATCTATGACATTTACTCTGGGATAAATAGGGATATTTGTTTGTTTGTTGATAATGGATGGTCCATGGGAGAAGTGATCTTGCATTTCTTGATGCCGATATGTATGTAATCAAATTTACATAATGCTCCCCATTTTATTACCATAATCCTTACTACCATTCTGTGATAAGGAAATTGCCACCATACTCCGGAGTTCTCTTTCTCAGTTACAAGCCTTAAAATTTAGAAGTCATCCTTGATATCCCTCTCCCTTCCTTTGTCCCCTCCTCACTATATTGAATCCATAACCAAGACTTATTGGTTTTTACCTTCTAAATATCTCTTATAGGTATTCACTTCTTCCCAAATTCTTCACGATTACCCTAGGCTAAACTATAATCCGTCTTCTGTATAACCACAAAACCACCTAACTCTCTCTCACCATCTGCACTCTCAAATCTGTGAGGATGGAGACCAAGTTTGTTTTTGCTCCTGAGCACCTAGTATAAGACTTAACATTTAGTAAGAGAAAAGAAAGTGGCAGTAGCTATTGGGAGTAAATTAAGAGATTGTAAGTAGGGAAGATAATTATATTTTTAATACTTTAATTTCTTTATCTACTAACGATGCACACACACACACACACACACGCACGCACTTATTCTTCTACCCACAGACTGGTAGAATGTAGTTAAGGACCACAGTAGACAGGTCTTGAGATCACTAGTTCCAGATACTGCCAGCATGCATTACTTCAGGTCTCATAGGAAATGTCCCCTCCATCTTATGTACTTTGCACAAAACTGTTAAACTGACCTAAAATGAGTTGAAACAGGAACTTCGGTTCCAGCAATAGGTTTGTACACTATGTAGTGGATGGTTAGCACTCAGTGTTTGGGATCAGCCAGTCTTGGGGTCTGATATCACTTCTACCATTTACTAGGTAGACAACCTTAGACAAGTCATTTTAGCTCTCTAAGACTTGGTTATTCTTTTTGTAAAATTAGAATAAAAATACATAACTTCTGTGAGGATTCAAGGCCAAACACAGTGCCCAGCATAGAAGAGATGCCCAATAAATTTTAGCTTGAATTTTCAAATGACAGTCTCTTTAAGCTATAAAATAGTTTTTGTTGATCTTCATGGCAAAGAGAAGTACTGTGATTATAGAGCATTTTTAATGTTTCCAAAGCCTATTTGCAACTATTCAGGAATCTGCTAAGATATAACTGAGAAGTTGGCAGGACAGCTATTATTAGTCTTTTCTTTTAAATAAAGTAGAGACCCAGATAGTTGCATGACTTTTACAAGGTCATAGAGTGAGTTAGTAATTAAGTTTGGAAGAGGGCCTAGACTTTGGGATTTCTCCTATGTTTTTATCCCTGCCTCCCACAATAGTAATAATTTAATTCATTGCAAAGAAGCTCAGATTGTTGGTGTGAATTGTTGGATGTACCAAGGCTTTTTGGAACTGTCAATAATAAGAATATTTTAAAATATGAGAAATAGTCTGCAATTTCACCGCTTGTTCAGTCCAGCCTTTCTGTTTGAGGCTGTATTTGGTTCCACATTTGTTTTTTCATTAAAAGTTGCAGAGTCAAGACTACGTGTAAGGCATGATGAGGAGATGCAAGGATAGATGTGCCCTGCTGTAAGGCCCTGCTCCCTTATGTTCTAGCCAAGAATAAATCTGCTGAAAGGTCCAGCAGCCAACCATCAGAGGTGTCTCCTTCCCGTGGAATCACATGATATTATCTACCTCCTAGAGATGGGAGGTCAGCCCAAGGGTGATGCAGCAAGAAAAAATTGCCTTATAACAATTACTCAACCCTATTGTAGCAGAAGATCACCAAATGGAGAGAATCTTTAAAAAAAAAGAAGAAAAAAGCTAGATAGAAATGAGATCCAGAAAATATTTCTGGGTGGTAACATGCTGAAGTCCAGATGGAAATTTAGCATTAATTTGGCTAACACTATTTCAGTCACAGCACATTTTCAACTATTTATTTTTATACTGAGCCTCTCCTAGTAAGGTGGGTATCGAATGGAAATTTTTTTTCTAAGGTGGCATTTCAAATAATAACAATAATAATAAAATCCTGGATCCAGAACTATTTTTCCATTAGATGCATAAGGAAGCACAGCAGGGAACTTGAATGGGCCTATATTTTTTGCTAATTTAATCTGTGCATATAAATGACATCTTTCCATTTCTTTTTTAAAGAAACCTTGTTTTTCCATCCTTTTAAATGATTGGCTCTGACTTTGAGATGCTTGTTTCTTTAGTGTTGATACCCAAATATGAATGCAGTCTTTCTAATTTATACCATGGGGAAAGGAAAGCTGGAGTATGAGAGGGGTGGATTTTATCCATGCCACGGTTACATATATAGAAAATTGATTTTCCAACCATACCAAATGATAAAGTCCATCTTTGATATATTCCTGTCCCACTGCTTTCCAGGTCTTAAGGCATCTGATCTCAGGTCAACTCCCCTTGGAGTGTAATTCAGAACACAGTCCCTTCCCTTCAGAGATCCCATGCCACAGGGCATGGGTATGTTTTCTTTGGCTTGGACAGACCTTATGAAAGAAATTATTCTGCTGCCTAACTGACAGAGTTGGGCATGGGGTAGTGAGAAATGGAGCCTCTCCCAGTGGCCCTTTGCCTGGAATTTGTCCTAAAAGCATGAAACTGAGCAGGATTTGTAGCGGACAGATGTGGATAATATATGCACCACCTTTCCATTCTGGTGTCTGTTTGCAAGAGAATGAAAGACTGCAGGATTTTAAATATGGCCCTAGGTGATGGTGAAGCTGTGAACTCTTGGAGAGACCTAGTCCCAGGTTTGACTGGAAAGTCTATTGTGGATGGATCCCCCTGGCCAAATCAAAAAGAAACTCCCATGTTGCTAAGTCTGCTGGAGCAAGTTTTCTGAGGATAATAAGCTAAAGATTTTTATTAGTCCATGAAAAATACGTATGACATAAACAGAGATGGCAGTTAAATCCAGCAGCTAGTCAACAGTTGTTTGCTCTTAAACTTTACCTGAAAGCAGGGGACACTCACAGGCCACTGGCATTGATTTAAATAGCTCTCATTGTCACGCATTTCTAAAACGAGGGCGAAAAACTGAGTCAGCCTCTTAACCTAGAATTATTGAAGGATCCAAGAGTTTGTTTCTTCCGCTCTGTTTTTGTTTTGGATGAGTTTCCACTATAATTGTGTAGTGAAAAGAGCCCTTTCTTGGATCATATGAGTTCTAATTTGGCTCTGCACTAATTTTGAACAAATTATTTTGCTTCCGTGGAACAGCAGCTCACTTATATATAAAATGAGAGAGGGTTTAAGTAACTTCTAGCTTACTTTTCCCTCTAAAACATCATAGCTTCAGTGATACAAGTGTTGGCCATTATAGTGAGCTGAATGTAAAAGAGTTGAAAATTAGCAATTTGCACTTTTATTGACTAAAGACGAGTGGTTTGAAAGAAATATATATTATTGATTATATTTTTAAAACATATATTTAGCTTTTCCCCCTGGAATTTAAATTGGAGGTGAAATCTGGGATTTGGGATGATCTCTTTCTTAATGTATCTCCAACTCCTAGTGCCCTTCCTCTAAACCAAGAGCTGCCTTTCTCACCTGGGGAATGGTAGTAAGGTTAGGTCTCTGCTTAGAGCAGAAGTCAGCAAACTATGGCCCACAGGAGAAACCTGGCCTGTATAACCTGTTTTTGTAGGACCAAAGTTAAGAATGGTCTCCATTATGTTTTTAAATGGTTGGAAAAAAACGTCGATAAAAGAACAATATTTCATAACATCTGAAAATTACATGAAATTAAAATTTCAATGTCCATAAATAAAGTTTTATTGGAACACAGCCACGCTGATTTGCTTACTATTATCTATGACCTCTTTTATGCTGTAGTGACAGAATTGAGTACTTGCAACAGAGACCGTATAGCTTAGGAAGCTCAAACTGTTTACTATCTCGCTTATTACAGAAAAATTTGCCAACCTCTAGCTTAGAGCAAGGGTATGAATAGTCAGATACATATTAGTAAAGATGTGTAAGGGAGAAAGAAGAACCAAGAAGAGGAACATAAAAAAGAAAATAATAATGATCACTAAATTGTAATTCCAATCGTGTTAGCAGTGTCTCTCTATGTACAGTGCTACTAACATTTTCAAAATATAGCACATACATTATTTTATTTATCCAGGCCAAAAACAATTGTGAGGAAGACAAATCTGATATTCTCCATTTTACTCAAAGATAGTGAGACCCAGAAAGATTCAATGACTTGTCCGGTCACAGAGCTAGTTAGCCATATGGCTAGAATTAAAATCTAGGTTCTTAAAGACTTATCCTAGTAGACCTAGTTTATACTGCATGCAACTAGAGAAGGCTGATCGAAGAGGAAGGATCATTTTGGGAAAATTAAATCAAAGTTTTCTTAAAGACTGAATTGTAATTCTTCCTACTGAATACATTTAAGACCCCGTGTTGGCCCTATTATCTCATGCGTTGGTTCTGTTAAAAGTGGCGCACACACACACGCTTATAAACACATAAATATACATAAAACATTCATTTGACTTTAGAAGATTTCCAATTGTCAAAAAACATTAACACACTATTTAGTGTGGAAACCACATTGTTTCCATTGCCCACATAACTACTCAATAATTTTATTATTAAAAATAATGTATTATATGCATCGTTATTATATAATGTTATTATAGCTGTATATATTTAATTTGTTAATATATATTTAATATGTATTTAACACATGTACATATGGTAATACATACATTGGTATAATGGTATATCTAATCCCATATTATTACATATAATGTAGTATGAAACAAAAAATGCGATAAAGTCTAGATCTCAAGATTTTCATCTTAGAGAAATTGACCAAAGACCAAATTAAAAATAAAAAACTAACGAAATTACCTATATATCTAGTAAACTCCACTAATGCCAAAAACTGTACTCTCTGATCCCTACATTTTGTGAAAAAGTAGCCAACAAATGCAGCCACTGTCTCTCCCACCTCAGCAATCACCATCAGACCCAAATCCACAGCAGCTGATACGATTTAGTGGCACAGGAAGAGACAAACATGTGCGAAAGCAAACCCTGAAAGTCAATTGGATTATATAGTGGAGACTTTTGTGATAAAGGGGACTTAGTTTTACAGCTCAGTCGGGCGGGGGTGGGGAGAAAAACGAAAGAAGAAAAATCACCCTGGGTCTCTTTGGTTAAGTTATTTTGCAGATTTATTGAAACGTGCACGTGGTAGAAAATGACTTCCAGAAGTCAGACTTTTAGCTAAGCCATACCGCGGCGGCTGACTCTCATGTGCAAACATGGCCTCATGCTCTGAGGTAATGTGAGGTAACTGTTTACAGGCAGGGAACACTTGACAATGTTAATTGCAGGATACCTCGGCCTGAGCTGGCCTGAGGCTCCTGGATCCTCCGCTCTGATTAGAAATTTGTGAAATGTAACATGTCTTGCCAGGTACATTCACAGTTGGGTCAAGCCATTTCTACTAAATAAAAAGAAGTGAAGAAATATAATGGAAACACACACACATTAAGTAGGTCCTAGTAGCCAGTGCTCAGTCTACACAAGCCTACCTGATTGGTTATTTTAACTGATCATGACATTCAAAATGATCAAGTCATGCTTCATGGGAGATGTAGCATTTGGTTATATTTGCTCCTGGCTCTTCATCAAATATGCTTTCCCCGTGGTTAGTGTTTGCTGTGGAGCAGGGAGCCTCGCTTACTGATAGCTGGGAACACTTTATTAATTGCTAATGTATTGATGAGGTTAAGCAGTTCACTAATTTCTTGGCTTCCTAATATCTAGCCCAAAAGTCAACAAACAGATATTAGTATCCAAGCTATGCCTATGAGAATCAAAAAAAGCCCATGAATTTTGTTTAATCCACTTCAGCAGTTTGATCGAATTCACAGGTGATTCAGTGCATCTGGGTAGAAATAGCCACAAGTTGAATTCAAAATAAAACAAAACAAACGTCAATTTAACCAATTCAGTGGGGAAAATATAGCCAAGCACGTTGTTCGCTAGAAGGCTGCGCTAGAGGGAGATAACTGTACAATTTCATGATGCCCCTTTGGCTCTATGTGATGCTGGGAATTGTCTTCTTCCACTGAAATCCCTTAGCGTTTCACATAATACTCTTTTGTGAGTCAGATATTACCCATGTATAGGTATTTCGTGTTATTTTGCCTTCCCTTTTAATTTGTAATTTTCTTGAAGTAAGGGACTCTGACACATTTTTGTATTACACATAGTAAAATGTCATCCACAGACTAGTTACTCTGGAAATATATAATAAAAATGAATTAAAAAAATTAATGATTGATAGACAAATTTTCTCACATTTATTTGGGTTCATCTGTTGTTAATTCTGTCCACACATGCTCATAACAGTTATATCCTGTGTTTCAGGCATGGTCCTTGTCACTTCAGGGATACAAATATGAACAGGACACACTCCTTGCCCTTAAGTAATGTAAGAGAAAGAGAATATGAGAAAACATATTAATACAATACAAAATATAATATATCTTTTTAGAGAGGTCCAAACAAAAGGCTATGGTGGATTCAAAGGAGAGGCTTCATTATTTTACTTATTAATTTATTCTTCATTTATTAAATGCGTATTCCTTTTAGGCAGGCACTGAGAAAACAGTAATTTCAGTGATTGATAATACTAGCTATTACCTATGGAGTGTCTGCTATACACTATAAGCTATTTTCAATGTGTTACAGGTATTAATTCATTAAATCCTCACAACCAATCAATGAAGTAGGTATTACTACCACCCCTATTTACTAGATGAAAAAACTGAGGAACAGAGACATTAAGTAACTTGTCTGCTTTGTATAGGACCCACAGAGACACACCCATCAGTTTCTTCTTTTGTGCTTAATCCCAAGGTGAGATCCATGACTGTAGACAGTACACAGACCAGTGTAGTATGAGCTTTCGATGGCTATTTTAGGTACTATTTTGAAATCGGTTCATCTCAAATGTGTCCTAAACCAACCAGGATTTGTCAGGTCAAGGAAGTGAATACATAAACTAGGATTTGTAAATGTGACCATATGATTATTGTTAATATAATATCATCTATAATTATAAAATAAGAAGTGGGGAGAAAGGCTTATATTTAGAGACAGAAGGTAAATTCTGTAGCATAAGGAGATTTCTCAGAACATATTTTATCAACATTTCATCTCAGACTTAAAATATAACAACAATAAAAGACTAATTTTCTTCCTTGATAGCTCTTTGGCATAGAACAATCTGAAGAACGATAGTATATAACATATATGTATATATATATGAGTAAACTTCAAAAATTTCACAAAATCATATCCCTGCTATAAAAAGGAATAAGATAACCAAGTTGAATTAATTTTGTTTGTAATATGTACTTTGAGCAGGGTACATATTACAAAAAATAGAAACTTGAGACTAATTCTTGTTCAGTATGTGTTTTGAATCCCGTGCAATAAATATATAAAGAAAATTGCCATGAGTTGTGAAAATCATTTTCTTCATTTCAACCAGGAGATTTGTTCTTTAAAATGATAATGTGGTGTTAAAAGTTTGATTGCAAAATGGCCTTGCTCTGGGGGCAGCTCCTGTGCTGCCTTTGCGGTTTCTGCTGATATAAATTTGATATTTTACAAATGCAGAATATGAAATATATTCCTAACATGTGTTTCATACACGTATAATACACTCAAATGAAAAACAGCATAGGCTTGGAACATTTCTTGGCTGGGTGCTTAATGCACTATGTCTGGAACATGTTAAATGTTATTATAGAAATAATTGAAACATTTCACACAGTTTCATGCAGTGAATTTTGCATGTTAAACTCGTACTTCTTCCTTCAGTTATAGAGAACTTTACATGCCTGATACACAAACGTTTCCCTTAGAATCAGGAACACAGATATGGTGTTTTTTTAGGAGTCAATATTAGGTAAACTTTGGAAGTATTTCAGATTTATTTTTGCCAATAACCACCTATCACTGAATAGATTCATGAAGAGAGGATTTTCTAAAAGTGAATTATTAATAAAACATAGACAAGATTTCTACTTTCACAATTTAAAATATCTTTTATTCCACTTAATTTCATCCCTATTTTTTCCTCCTATTTCCTTAGTGAATGCTTTTTGCTTATCCGAGCATCACATCAGTATTTTCTCATTGATGTGCTGTAAATATTTAATCATTCAAATATAACTCCCTTAATTTTGTATACTGAATGTGGTTGACTTCTTGTGAGAGTCCGTGTTTCAATTTAAACAAGTTGGAAGCTTCTCAATACCTACGGAGAATTCAGAAGTGATGGCCCTGAGAGTTAATTCTCTTTTTACTTTTTAACCCAAAGTTACATCGAGTGTCTGGTTAGGTTGCTGGCAGCTGCAGAAAGACTTAGAAGTCTGAAGTTATTCAATAATCGTATTAAATTATTGTTCAATATTAATCTTTTAGTTTGTTCTGAGAACTGAATGTATCATTATTTATAGATCATTTAGTAACTACTTAATATGTGTTTTATTCATTGATCTGATAACAAACAACACTGATTATTAATTGAATATTTGACTATTACTACTAAAGTGCATTATGGGCCTATGTATATTCCATTAATAGTGTCCTCTCTACTGCAGTGGTTCTCAAAGTGGGGTCCCTAGATCAGCATCAACAGCAACTCTCAGGAACTTGTTAGAAATGCCAATTCTCAGGGCCCACTCCAGAGCTACTGAAACAGAAACTGCAGAGCCCAGTAGCCTGTGCTGTAACAAGCTTTCCGGATGATTCTGAAGCATGATCAAGGTTGAGAACCACTGCTGGAGAAGGATCCATACATTTTACTCTCTGCTGAGATGATGAGCATCCATATCCCACTAGAATCTTTGCCCAATTACAGAGTATTTGGCGGTTGGAGGGGAAACATGTACATGAGTCAAATAGATCTATTAAAGATCTAACAGAAAACATTTATTAGGCAATAGATAACCAATCTCAAGATTCTGGGTAAAATATTCTTGCTTTCCTTCACTCTCCCCTACACCTCATCTTTCCTCTACGAAAATATACCCACATGTGCACACACAACATACACACACACACACACTGTTCCTAAAGAAACCAAATAAAGATAACTTTTTTTTCCACTTTCATTTCAGCAAAGATAATGTGCTTAAGACAATCACATACCTCAAAAAGTAGAAAAGTTATTTTCAAGCTAATGCATGAATATTACATGGGCCACTCGAAATGTTAGAAAGAAATTCAGAAAAGGTAGAAACTGCTAATTATTTTGTCACCATGTTTAAGGTCTAAAAGTAGAAATAACTTGTTGCCTCAAACTTAAAACTGGTCGGGTTAGTACACACAAACTAATTTGTGTGTAGAAATACATAATTTAACTTATGGAAAAAATAATTTGATTTTATTTTTAGAGATTCTGGAGAATAAAGCATTACACAAGCCAACCTAAATTTGTCTATACATTTATCTGACAACTGTGAAAGGCAGTATAATGTAGTATTGCATGTGGTTTAAGAGATCGGGTTCTGAGTCTAAGTTTCACCAGTTCTTAGTTTCATGACACAGCACGTAACATAAACTGCTTGATTTTCAGTTTTCTTAGTTGTAAAATTAAAATAATAATATGATCTACATCATAGTGTTGTTTGGAAAAAATAAATAAGATACTATTTGCATAATGCCTGACACATAGTACTTATTCAATAAATGTTGGGTATCATTAAGCTGGATTTTCATTGCATGTCTTTGTGAAGATCACATCCTCATCCTTATTTTATTTTCTTGATTAATGTGCTAAAACATTACCTTTGGAAACGTACAGTAAAATTTCCTTTCCACTGAATTTTCAATAAATTATGAGCTTTCAATGTAATGATATGCATTTACCTTAATGCCCCCCCTTTAAACAAACTCCCTTAACATGTATATTAATGAGTCTTTTCAGTAGTTATGAGTCTGGACTATGCTCTTCCAAAGAAGTTTCCTCATAAATTAGCATTAATTGATGTCCAGTTTTTGGAAAATGTTAGCACACGTTATTTATGGCACGTTCTGTTCGTGTGGCGCCTCTTAATGTGAAAAAAAAAAAAAGTTTTCAAAGGAGGTTCAAATGCAGTTTCCTTTGCTTGCAAAATGGTGAAAGCCACGGCCTTTGCGTGTTTGGCAAACCCTCAGCAATATTTCTAGTTGAAGAGCGTGTAGGTGATCTGAAGTCAAGGGTAAATTTGTGATCACTCTTGATACGGCGGTTCTTTCCATATTCACATTAAGCCTGCATGAGCTGTAGATTGTGTGCAAACGAGTGACAGAGGCACTTTCCTCAAACTTTAATAAAAATGTCTTGTATCCAAAATGAAGTGAAATTTCAGAAAGGTTGCCGTCACTTCTACAATTCTAAGATGGAGCACGCAAATATTAAAAATATTTAATTTCATTATTCATCGTGTATCGTGTATGTGTGCACATGTGCTGTTTGTACTTTTTAAAGTATCTAAGTAGACCAGAAGAAAAAAGCAAGCTTCCATAAAAAATAAGGTTACAGCTTTTGTATATTTTTTTAACTCTATAGGGAAAACATGATGTAAGACTGTAAGCAGAAATGTTCCTAAAAGTTGGGAAGTTTTTTCTTCATGTTAAACACCTTGAACTAATGTGTGCTGACTAAAGGTTCATACAGACGTACTAGAAAGCTAATCCTTGGAGATATATGAAATGGGCGGTTAGAACCTAGCACATAATAAATTCTCAATAAATTGTGCCTGTTTTTATTTTTTCTAGTCTTGAATATTTGGTGATTTTTGTTTTGTTCTCTTTTCAATTCTACTGTGTGTTTGCCGATTTGGGGTAACAAAAGACTTAAAGTAAGACTCTCATTTAGAGTTAAATCTATTTTTCACTATAAGAAAATCTTGAATTAGTCACTTCCCTTAATACAATCAGTCATATAAATACAAATCTATACTGGATTTTATTTAGAAGAAAACCAAAGTCAGCTGATGGTATTTTCATGAAAATTTAGATCAGCAAAATAAACATAGGATGCTATTTGCATCAAATATAAGCCCCAATTAAATAAATAAGACAAGTCAGGAAAGCATTTTTTAAGTTCTATTGTTCGCCCAATTTTTGCATAATAAATATGTCTGCAGACATAATCGTTTCTCTAAGGAATTTATACTTTTATTGAGGAGATGATGTGTACACAGGGAAAATGAGAGAACTAGAAACGCTGTACAAGAGACTAGGTAATTCATTGCTTGGTTGTGTAGAGGCAACTGTAACTATAGAAATTCAGAGGAAGTCAATATTTTCTGCAGTCTACAATCCTTCAATATTTGAGTCAGGAGAGGGGCTGGTTCCAGGAATGCAAGACCCTTTCTAGAGGAGGCACTTCACAAAACATGGTCTCAAAGTCAAGGAGGAAAAAGAAGCCATGTTAACAGAGAGCAAATCAAGTATACTAAGATGGAGAGAAAAAACAGTTCCTGAGTTGGAAACAAAATGACTGGTTAGAAGCAGATAAGCCAGTCCACCAAAGTGGGGATGGTTGAGAAGCAGCATGAAAGACAATATGAGAAAACAGAAGGCTGGGCTGGGTGATTGATGGTGTGGCAGAGGCTCATTCCACACTCTTTCGGAAGCTTAAGGAAACGTGGGCATTAGCATATCTGAGAGAATACAGACAGGTTTTAGATATAGCATAAGGGAAAAATAAAAGAACAGCTTAGTTGACAGAAAAGATACCGTTTAGAGGTCAGATTTTACTAGTGTCAAAGAATATCACGGTGAAATAGAGACTCGGTAGGCGTAAAGATTTGGATTGAACACTGATTTTGTCAACTGCTGATCTTTTCACTGGGAATTTGGAAGCTATGTAATGTTCTTGACCTTCTGTTGTCTCATCCATAGGATGGGATTAATAACACAAGCTTTGTGAAATTCTTCTGAGGGTTAGCAATGATAATACGTATTGTTACCACAAGATCTAACACAAGCTATGTTCTTCATAATAATGTCTATTGTTATTATTTAGCTCAATTTCCTATCCAATGTGTGAAGGCTCCTGATAACGTACACATCAATTTGCCTTATAATTAGTGCTTGAATAGTAATTACTAATTAGAATACTTATTGGATAGTATTTAGACTTAGAATTGAATAGTTATAGTTTTGTTGCTGTCATTTTACCACTAGAAGATCCCATTCTACCTATTAGAAAATGTTTTATTAAATTAAAATATTCTCAGCCTATAACTGTTCTGCATTGGTTTCAGGGTTTTTTTGTTGTCTTAGTGCCACCGAGTGGATTCCAGCTCCTAGCGACCCTGTGTACAGCAGAGCAAAACCCTGCCTGGTCTTTTTGCACCATCCTCTCACCTTTGGGTGCTCTAGTGAACAATGCTCCGCTGCTATTCATAGGATGTTCATAGTCATTTTTTTCAGAAGTGGGTGGCCGGGTCCTTCTTCCTAGTCTGTCTTAGTCTGCCTTTGCTCCCCTGAAACCTCTCCACCATGGGTGACCCTGTTGGTATTTGAAATACCAGTGGCATAGGTTTCAGCATCACAGCAACATGCAGCCACCACAGTATCACAACAGACAGATAGGATAGGTGGTGTGGTTCCCTGACCAGGAAACAAACCCCAGGTCACAGTGGTAAGAGTGCCAAATTTTAACCAGTAGACCACCAGGGCTGGCTAGTTGCAGTTTCGTCTTTAGTAAATAGTAAATCTAATGTTTCTTTTACATAGTAGCATGTCCATACTTGTTGATGCTCTCAAGGCATTGCTTCTCTTTGCTTCTCCATGCTAAATATCACTGTCATCTCATTGCTCATAGGGAACTCAGTGGTTGCTCTCTCTCTGAGAGTGTATTCTTCTCTCCGAGACAGGGAGTTTTCAAACAAACTCTTGGTTTTGACCAATTTGACCAATACAGAATAGATCTAAAGAGTTACCTCTCTTGCTCCCAGATATTATCCTTCTAATAAAGTATAGTCTAAGTCACATTAGCTTTTGACAACGATGTCACAGGATTGACGACAGTATATTGTCATCTTAAAACTCTTTCTAAGGGCTAATCCATAAATAATTTCTTCTACTGACTGAGTATTTTGAGTTTTGCATTTCACATATATGCAGGGTGAAAAGGCATTTTTATTGAGTTTACATAGGTTTGAGAAACCGTGAGAGATTTCCTCCCACACCAGGTTGAAATAGTCCCAAATCCCCTGACAGTTGATAAGTGAACACAGTTGTTGGGTTTTTTTGTTTGTTTGTTTGTTTGTTTTTTCATTTGGCCCACCTACGCAGATCTTATTTGCATCATCTAAGCATCCTCCTGTAACTCACAGAGTAAAGAATTCACTACTTATTCAGAGAATATAGAGACAGGAATACTGGTAAAATGTTGTTTATATACTTTCACTCTTTTAGTTTATTTTCTCCATGTTCCTGTTGCCTTTTCTTTCCAGCCTCTATTTTCCCTTTCGCCTTCATGACTAGCCACGTAAAAGAAATTTAGTAATTTCAAATTTTAGTAAACTGCATTTCAACAGTAAACAAGCAGAAGTGACCACATTGGTGTCATGTTCCCAATAAATATTAGAGTCTGACGTAGATTGGGTTTTTTCCTGACTGCTCTGGGTACTATTGAAGTTCCAGCAATCACTCTTTACTAGATTCTTTGACTTGTTCACTAAATGTTCTGTACTCAACTTTGACCATGGGGGTTACATTCACTATTAAATGACATGGCTAAATCTTGAAGCAGAAATTCGTGACTGTAACCATGCCTAAAGGAAACAGAGAAATACATTCCAATGAATCGTATTCTTTATTATTGAAAAGGGTGAAGAATGTTGATAAAACAAAATATACACAGCCAATTCCTCACAATTTATTACTCCCTATGCTTAAAGATAAATTTTCTGTTAAAAAAAAATAGATGTGAATCTACCCTGAAGAGCTTCAGAAAAGTTTAATACTAAAAATGAATTGATCTGGTAATAATGGAATTGTTTTTCTGTAGAGGTGATTGTTCTATTAAAAGTTAAAAGCAAACATAGAAGAAAAGACAAATAGTTATGTCACCAAGGAGAAGACAGGGCAGTTCAAGGTGATCTCACCTTTCCTATGCATGATCTATATGATCCATTACAATTTTTAGGACCCAAATTTCTGATCCCTCTCCTTTCAAGAGATCTATTTTCCACGCTATTTAATAGCCCTATTACCTGGAATCAAGTTCAATGCACAATGTCTAATTTAAGAAAAATGTTAATGTAAAAGAAAAACTGACATTTTCTAAGTGTTCACAGAAGGCAGACTCCAACAGAATTTCACCCATATTTATAGTTACTCGTCATTCAGTTCTCCCTAAATAGCCTGCTTCTAAAACTTCTGAAAATAGTTTCCCTTGGATTTGATGATTTGAGAAAAAGAACTGAACTGTAGATCAGATGGAACTCTGAAAAGAAATTAGGTAAAAAACACTCGTGTATGGGATAAATTAGAGAGGGAGAAGCAATTCTGAAAATCTGAATCATAAGCCACTTTCAAAATGATGTTTTATTAATTTTAGGAACATACAATAACAGGAACAAGCAGCTGGCAGTGTTACCAAATTGGAGTACTACCAGACATGCTTAAATAGATAAAACTTAGTTGTAAATAAAATAGAGTGTATTAGCTACACACGGGTAAGACTGGTTTTAAGAACGTTTCAAAAGAGTTTTCTTTTAATTATCTAAGCTTTTTATCCCATAACCATATATCTATTTTTAAGATGACACAAAACCCTATCCAATCCATTTTCATAATACTGAATTACAAAGGAGTGAAAAACAAGTAAGTTTTCACTACATTCACATTTTTATTCAAGAAAGCAACATTACCATGAGAGGGATGCAATGGGCACCCACATTTTATTGAAAAGTGAGTAAATACGAATAAACCAGGTACCACTTAGGGGTCTAAGGTAGCAGCTTAAGAAGAAGGACGTGACTGATCTTTGGGCCATGGACATGTAAAATGTGATTTAAAATAGGATTCCTCCCACCTTTCCTGGTGTATTTTCCCACTACAGCCGTTGACTCCCACCTAAAACTCCTTCTTGCAGCATTCTACTCATATTTAAGAGTCCATTGGTCAAAGTTGCTGAGAATAGTGGTTAAATTCATGGGGTTTCCAAATTCTGGTACCACCATGCACAACTCTGTGACCTTGGGCAACTTGTCTTCTCTCTGCATGCTTATAATTTGGGGATAATAATAGTACATTTTTTCTCATAGTTGTGTGGATCCAATGACGTAATGCATTAAAATGCTTAGAGCAATGTATGCCACATACAAAGTCCTTAAGGAATTAATTACTGTTTGCAGTATGGCAAATAACCTAGAGTAAGTACCCTAATATGTCTTTCATTCATCCAGTGCTCACTCTTTGCAAAGTACTGTGCTCTGCAGTATGAGAGATGCAGAATTTTATATAAAAAATTTTCATGATTTAAAGCAGTTTTTAATTTAGTGGAGGAGAAAAATTTTCTGCAAATATCTGTAGAAAGTGACTATTGGCTCTGTGATTGGACCTGCCAGTCAAAAGTTCTGGTGCCATATATGTATCATTTAAAGCAAATTTAAGATCATGGAATTCACTGGACAAGTCACAGGTGTTCCCTGAGCACTTTCTATCTGCAAGGCACTGTGCTTGGTGGTGGAGATATAACACAAATAAGAGGTGGTTCTCATCTCGACTTGCTCATACTTTGTAAAGCACACAGATCTATAAGCAAATATTTGTACCACATCGACAGACAGACTAGAATCAGGATGCATTCAGAGGAGAATGGAGTGAATTCTTCTTGGGGGCAGGGAGGATCAGATTTCAGAGATGAAGAGAGGTGACCTGGTCTGGAGGAATGAGTCAAGGCAGTGACAGGTGTATTAGACAGGAGAACCATGCATACAAGGGCAGGGAGGCATAAAAATCAGAGTGCGGTGCATTTAGCACCTGTCAGTAGTCCTGCATGGCTGGAAAAAAGGCAGAGGGTGCCAGAGATGAGTCTGAAAGTAGACAGCCATCCAATATGGTTATTTGTAATTCACACTGCAAATAGCTGCAAGTATGGGAAACTATGATGAAAGACTGGTAGAATAATTATGTCTGTAAGTCCAGAAGTACCAAAGCATTCACCACTACTGCACACTCACAGGGCACTATCATTTGAATCTGTATTCTCTGATCTTATTCAAATCGAGGTCTTACTGCTTCTTCAAAATACTTGCTTGAAAATAGAAATCATTGTAAATAAAATTCTTTGAAATTATTCTCTTTTCCAAAGGAAGAGCTCTATGTGCTTTCCTTTTAAGCTACTTTATTTTTGGCAAGAATTTTAGAAAAGCTCTCTTTTAAAAAAATGTAAGTCTTAAAACTTCCTAGAGGCACAATACTCAGACATCAGGAAATATCAGTCAAGAAGACAAAATAAACATGTAACTTATAAGAGCCTAGAGCCAACTGGAATATATTGACTACTGTAAAAAAAAATCTGAGTTGATGTGCGTGCATGTGTGTGTGTGTGTGTGTGTGTGTGTGAGAGAGAGAGAGAGAGAGACAGAGAGACAGAGAGACAGAGAAGGAGAGAGAGAGAAGAAAGGAAAGGAAGGGAGGAAGAAGGAAGGCAAGAAAGAAAATCTTTAAGACTTTTGGTCTATGATGTGGATTGTTGGGAATGATAGCCCCATTCTCTCCAAGACTAGAACAGGATAGTGTTAATCAGCTGACAATCCCTCAAGGGTTTGAGGGTTGGCAGATGATTGTTGCTTTAGGTTTGCTCTGAGGTCTGACTCAAATCAAGCTAGCATGCATGTCTCTTGTTATAATAGAATCCACCATTAGGGCTGGTTCCACACAGAGCAAATGGCATTAATATATTATCCAGAAATGGGAGAGCTGAGATGGGGTGGGAAATTGAATAAACTATAAATCCTTTCCTTATTTCAGACAATTCCAAGTTCAACTTGACCATTTTCATTAAACTCTATCTCAGTCCTATTTGTAAGGTAACTAAGTACTTAGAAGGAAATTTTTGGCGTAATGTAGGTAACAAAAAACCTTAAAATCTATGCAAATAAGGCCACAATGGCATCCATTCATCTCTTTAGAAGGTAATTTACTTTCCTAAAAAAAAGAATCTATTCCAGGACGCAGAGGAGGCCTTGAACCTGGGCAGACCGTTCTCCTTCGCCATAAGAAGGAGGAAGATTAATGCCAATGAACTCCAACATGTCCCACAATTAGAAGATCACACTTTACGGGAGTGTGCTAATGACATCATTTCTTGTTTTATGAAGAAGAACACTTTAAAAAACAAATGGAACATAGGAAGAAGCATAGCTTAGAGGAGAGAGAACAGACTTTGCAATTGGTGAAACCAGGTTTATTTTTCAGTTCTGCCATCGGAGCAGTCACCTAACCACAATGACGTATTTTAAAGATCAGACAAAACTTACATCAAATGCCTATTAGAGTGTATGGTAGATGGTAGGCCCAAAATACTAGCCATTTTTCACAGAAATAATAAAAATTTATGATGCAACGTAAACCGAACTTCAATGCCAAGTTCATATTCAGTGGAGGCCTTTCAGTGGAAGAAAGGCAAGGACAAATGGATTATATGGTATGTAGGAATCAAGACAAAGTGGAGAGAACGATACCAATGTAAAAGTTAAGTTTCAAGAAATTTCAAGACCGCCCACCCTTCACTCCTCTGTCCTCCCTAAGCATCTGCAGAGTTACTTAAATGAGATTTGCCCCTGCAAGTAAAATGTCTTCCCTCCCAGTTTTATTTAAACGGAAAGACTGGGATGACATTGAGTTACCCCTTGACTATGTCTCTATATGCTGACAGCACCTCTGACACAGAGTGCTCAATATAAGCAAATATGGAGGTTCCTAGCATGGCCATTAATTAATTGTATGGCTTTGAACACATGATGGTGATTTAATTTCTCAAGACTTTGTTTTCTTTATCTGTAAAGTAAGGGGAATGAGCAGTGTTATCTAAATCCTCATTGAGCAATAAGAAAGGATGACTGTTTTCAAGGATTAGGAAGGTAATGATGACGCAGAAGAAAGGCAGAGGTGAGATAGGAGCCCATATACAGCAGAGTTGAGAATTAAGCAGTGAATTCTAGCATACTGCTAACTCTTCTATTGTAGCCAAGTGCAATTTCCCATTCACCTATACACCCATAGGCAATACTTTTTTATTTTAAGAGGCCCGTCCTGTCATAGACACTATATGTGCACATACAAGTACATATCATATATTATGTGACCCAGAGTCCTATCTAAATGTATAGAATTTGTTCTGCTGGCAGGAAAAAGAAAAAGAAAGAAAATATTCTCATTTGTTTTGTTTAAAAGACTTAGACTTTTTTTCTTTTATTTATTTATTTTAATTCAAGAGAAAACCAGCAAATTCAGCCAGACGGTAGCTGTGTCTTTTGGCAGTAGAAATAATCTAATAAAAGCATTACCTTTCAGAAGGGAAGGTGGAGGGAAGGGGAGGAAAGAAAACCCACCTCAGACATTGGTAACGTCATTTCAGCCCAAAATTTATTTCACTCTGGGTTTGTATTTTTTGGACTGGCACAGCTTAGGATGGTTTTTATCCCCAGTTCCTGCCACCAGAGTTGGAATTCATAACACAGTCATTGAGACCAGGCAGTGATTGACAGTTCTGACTCTGTTAATACCCCGTAGTAGGTCTTCCACCACGGTCATGAGTTAAGATTTACTTTACCAAGCTTTCTCCTGGTTTTGTAGATGAGAAGCTTCATAATGGGGGTTATCCCATGACTATATATATATCTGGCATAGATTATCAGAATCCATAGCAAAATGGTAGATGGTCCCCTCCGCCGCACACCAGACCCCAGAACGTGGTTCTGGGAGCCTAGAACGTGGTTTTAATTAAGTTATTACCATCTTTAATGGGGAGGATCTGGATCTTGTTTTTGAGGTGGAACCAGACAAGAAGTGATCATGAATGTAAGCTGCTCAATTAAGGAAGACTCTCTGATTAAAAAAAACAAGACCTTAAATTTTTCCTGAGGTCACTGTCAAATCGTCATCTCCAAAAGAACCTTTTGGCATCCTTTTCAAAAAGAAGGTTTACGTAGGTTTTTTGATTAAAGCTGCTGAGATTTTTCAGCATGGGTAAATGAGGGTGATGTTTCTTAGAGTGATGATTTGAAGAGGCATCATTAGTAGAAATACCTAGGTTTTTAAAACAGATTGGTATGTATAGCAGGATGGAGAAAAGGGACTACATCATCATTCTTTTTTTTGCTAAGAAAGATTCCCCCTGAGCTAACATCTGTGCCAATCTTCCTCTATTTTGTACGTGGGTTGCCGCATATTTTGTATGCATGGCCACCGACAAGTGGTGTATGTCCATGCCCAGGAACCGAACCCGGGCAGCCGAAGCAGAGCGCCCGAACTTAACCACTAGGCTACTGGGCTGGGCCCCTATATCATCATTCTTATAATAAGAATACTCACTCATTTCTTTTTAACATATGGGTTCTAGTCTCTAATAGTGTATTAGAAATAGTATCTAAAATAGTATTTAAAAATACAGTGAAGTTCAAAATATATATGTATATAAAATGTACATATATGTAATCATGTCCCGTATTATCACTGTAAATATCTTTGCTGCAGACATCTTTGCTACAGGCGTTTTCACTGCATACGTTTTCATTGAATAACTAATTGGCTGTAAGGAAATTTTGCTATAAAAGGTAAAATAACTGGTTGACAGTTTGGTTTCTTTCTCTGTTGATGCAGGGCTCCCATTTTTATATTACATAAATCTTAGCTCCACATTTCCCATAGAACTTTGAAATGGCTATCAACAGACATGTGACAATATGCCAAGAACAAATAAGAGTGTAGAAGGCTTTTCACAGTGCAATACAGTTACAAATACTCATCCTAGTATTTGGAAACTGATACCTTTCTTCATGATAGAAGAAATTTTAGCGATAAAGAAAAAGTTCAATGGATGCCCAACAAGAAGATGAATCAACAAGCAAAAAAAAAAAAAAAAAAAAATGTATAATACTACGAACAAAAAACTTCAAAGACAAATGCTTAGGTACAACCAATCCACAAAATAAAATAAGTTATTTGTGCAGTATGGCCATGAATCTACACACATTTTAAATGTATTCAAATATTTTGTATTTATTTCAAAATAAAATCTTTTTAATTTTGTCACTCATTTTTCATGTTTCATTATGTCCTTTTTAATGTCCCTCTTGACTTTTCATTATTCTATCTTTTACAGCAAAATTGCCTTACAACCAATTAGTTATGTGGTAAAAATGCTTGCAGCAAAGATGCTTACTTTGAAAGTACCTATAACGGTTAAGTATACAGTCAAGTGTCACATAACAACATTTGGTCAACAATGGATCGAATATACGATGGTGGTCCCATAAGATTAGTACCGTATGGCCTAGGTGTGTAGTAGGCTATACCATTTAGGTTTGTGTAGGTGCACTCTATGATGTTCGCACAACGATGGCATCACCTAATGATGCATTTCTCAGAACATATCCCCATCGTAAAGCGATGCATGACTGTACGTATGTATGTATACATATACATATTTAACTTAGTCACGACTTTGTAGTCATTAGACAAAAAATCAGTCTTTATTCTTTACTTGTTAGAGATGGGTAAGAATCTACTGATGACCCCTTGGTAGTATCCAAGGTCTGCTGAAGGGTAAGCCAAATTGTGATGAAATGAAGTGCTGCTGAGGTTAATTCTGCGATTGTGGGATGTTTATCACAAAACAGACTGGCACACTGGCACGCTATATGTTTCATGAGACCAAGGGTGTATTCTTAAAAAAAAGGAATTATAAAAGAGATCCACATGTATTTAGATAAGGTAATCTTTATGGTTTCAAACAATCCTGAGATGTAGGATTCTAAAGACTTAATAAAACAGATTCAATAAAGTTTTGCAGTTTTTATCTGTGTATCAGTAATTAGAATAAATTTCCTTTTCCTACAGGAGAAATCAAACAGAATAAAACTAATAGTCATTCAACAATTCTTTAAAAAATACGTATTGGTCCATTTGTTTATGTAGAGGTTCTATGTCAACTCCTGGGCATATATCCACAAACACGTGGAATTTACAGGTTATTTGAGGAGACCAAACATCAAATTAGCACCAAGTAAGATAACTACAGCCAGCCCTGGTGGTCTAGTGGTAAAGATTCCGTGTTCTCACCACCAAGGTCCATGTTTGTTTCCTAGTCAGGGAACCACCCTACCCATCTGTCGGTTGTCATACTGTGGCGGCTGCATGTTGCTATGATGCTGAAGGCTATGCCACCACTATGGGTAGAGTTAGTACATATTAAAGTGATAGGATTAACAGACTTTTTTTTTTTTAAATTTTTTCTTTATTACAGTAACATTGGTTTATAACATTGTATAAATTTCAGGTGTACATCATTATACTTCCATTTCTGCATAGATTACATCATGTTCACCACCCAAATACTAATTACAACCCATCACCACACACATGTGCCAAATTATCCCTTTCGCCCTCTTCCCTCCCCCCTTCCCCTCTGGTAACCACCAATCCAATCTCTGTCTCTATGTGTTTGTTTATTTTTGTTATTATCTACTACTTAATGAAGGAAATCATACGGTATTTGACCTTCTCCCTCTGACTTATTTCACTTTGCACTATACCCTCAATGTCCATCCATGTTGTCACAAATGGCTGGATTTCATCGTTTCTTATGGCTGAGTAGTATTCCATTGTGTATATATACCACATCTTCTTTATCCATTCGTCCCTTGATGGGCACTTAGGTTGCTTCCAAGTCTTGGCTATTGTGAATAATGCTGCAATGAACACAAGGGTGCATATATCTTTATGCATTGGTGTTTTCAAGTTCTTTGGATAAATACCCAGCAGTGGAATAGGTGGATCATATGGTAGTTCTATCTTTGATTTTTTGAGGAATCTCCATACTGTTTTCCATAGTGGCTGCACCAGTTTGCACTCCCACCAGCAGTGTATGAGAGTTCCCTTCTCTCCGCATCCTCTCCAACACTTGTTGTTTCCTGTCTTGTTACTTATAGCCCTTCTGACGGGCGTGAGGTGATATCTCATTGTTGTTTTGATTTGCTTTTCCCTGATAGTTAATGATTTTGAACATCTTTTTATGTGTCTGTTGGCCATCTGTATATCTTCTTTGGAGAAATGTCTGTTCAGGTCTTTTGCCCATTGTTTAATTGGGTTGGTAGTTTTTTTGTTGTTGAGATGCATGAGTTCTTTATATATTTTAGAGATTAAGCCCTTATCAGATGTATGGTTTGCAAATATCTTCTCCCAATTGTTAGGTTGTCTTTTCGTTTTGTTGATGGTTTCCTTTGCTGTGCAGAAGCTTTTGTTTGATGTAGTCCCATTTGTTTATTTTTTCTATTGTTTCTCTTGCCTGGTCAGACATGGTGCTTGAAAATATGTTGCTAAGACTGATGTCGAAGAGCGTACTGCCTATGTTTTCTTCTAGAAGTTTCATAGTTTCAGGTCCTACATTCAAGTCTTTAATCCATTTGGAGTTAATTTTTGTGTATGGTGTAAGGTGAGGGTCTACTTTCATTTTTTTGCATGTGGCTATCCAGTTTTCCCAATACCATTTGTTGAAGAGACTTTCTTTTCTCCATTGTATGTTCTTGGCTCCTTTGTCAAAGATTAGCTGTCCATAGATGTGTGGGTTTATTTCTGGGCTTTTGATTCTATTCCATTGATCTACGTGTCTGTTTTTGTGCCAGTACCATGCTGTTTTGTTACTATAGCTTTGTAGTATATTTTGAAATCAGGGAGTGTGATACCTCCAGCTTTGTTCTTTTTTCTCAGGATTTCTTTAGCTATTCGGGGTCTTTTGTTGTTCCATACAAATTTTAGGATTCTTGGTTCTATTTCTGTGAAAAATGTTGTTGGAACTTTGATAGGGATTGCATTGAATCTATAGATTGCTTTAGGAAGTATGGACATCTTAACTATGTTAATTCTTCCAATCCAAGAGCATGGAATATCTTTCCATTTCTTTGTGTCTTCTTCAATTTCTTTCAGCAATGTTTTATAGTTTTCGGTGTACAGATCTTTCACCTCTTTGGTTAAGTTTATTCTTAGGTATTTTATTCTTCTTGTTGCAATTGTAAATGGGATTGTATTCTTAATTTCTCTTTCTGCTACTTCGTTGTTAGTGTATAGAAATGCAACTGATTTTTATGTGTTGATTTTGTATCCTGCAACTTTACCGTATTAGTTTATTACTTCTAAAAGTTTTCTGGTGGATTCTTTAGGGTTTTCTATATATAAAATCATGACATCTGCAAATAGTGACAGTTTCACTTCTTCCTTTCCAATTTGGATCCATTTTATTTCTTTTTCTTGCCTGATTGCTCTGGCTAGGACTTCCAGTACTATGTTAAATAGGAGTGGTGACAGTGGGCATCCTTGTCTGGTTCCTGTTCTTAGAGGAATAGCTTTCAGTTTTTCACCATTGAGGATGATATTAGCTGTGGGTTTGTCATATATGGCCTTTATTGTGTTGAGGTACTTTCCTTCTATACCCATTTTATTCAGAGTTTTTATCATAAATGGATGCTGTATCTTGTCAATTGCTTTATCTGCATCTATTGAGATGATCATGTGATTTTTATTCTTCATTTTATTAATGTGGTGTGTCACGTTGATTGATTTGTGAATGTTGAACCATCCCTGCATACCTGGAATAAATCCCACTTGATCACGGTGTATAATCTTTTTAACGTATTGTTGTATGTGATTTGCTCGTATTTTGTTGAGGATTTTTGCATCAACGTTCATCAGTGATATTGGCCTGTAATTTTCTTTTTTTGTGTTGTCCTTGTCTGGTTTTGGTATCAGGGTAATGTCGGCTTCGTAGAGTGAGTTAGGGAGCTTCCCCCTCTCCTCAATTTTTTGGAAGAGTTTGAGAAGGATAGGTATTAAGTCTTCTTTGAATGTTTGGTAGAATTCACCAGGGAAGCCATCTGGTCCTGGACTTTTATTTTTGGGGAGGTTTTTGATTACTGTTTCAATCTCCTTACTGGTGATTGGTCTATTCAAATTCTCTACTTCTTCTTGATCCAGTTTTGGAAGATTGCATGATTCTAAGAATTTATCCATTTCTTCCAGATTGTCGAATTGGTTGGCATATAGCTTTTCATAGTATTCTCTTATAATCTTTTGTATTTCTGAGGTGTCTGTTGTAATTTCTCCTCTTTCATTTCTGATTTCACTTATTTGTGCCTTCTCTCTTCTTTTCTTGGTGAGTCTAGCTAAAGGTTTGTCAATTTTGTTGATCTTTTCAAAGAACCAGCCCTTGGTTTTATTAATTTTTCTATTTTTTTAGTCTCTATTTCATTTTATTTCTGCTCTGATTTTTATTATTTCCCTTCTTCTACTGATTTTGGGCTTTGTTTGTTCTTCTTTTTCCAGTTCCTTTAGGTGCATTGTTAGATTGTTTATTTGAGATTTTTCTTGTTTGTTGAGATAGGCCTGTATCGCTATAAACTTCCCTCTTAGAACCGCTTTTGCTGTATCCCATAAATTCTGGCATGTCGTATTTTCATTTTCATTTGTCTCCAGGTATTTTTTGATTTCTTCTTTGATTTCTTCATTGACCCAGTGATTGTTCAGTAGCATTTTGTTTAATCTCCACATATTTGTGGCTTTTCTGATTTTCTTCCTATAGTTGATTTACAGTTTCATACCGTTGTGGTCAGAAAAGATGCTTGGTATTATTTCAATCTTCTTAAATTTATGGAAACTCGTTTTGTGGCCTAATATGTGATCAATCCTGGAGAATGTTCCATGTGCATTTGAAAAGAACATGTATTCTTCGGTTTTTGGATGGAATGCTCTGTATAAATCTACTAGGTCCATCTGTTCTAGTGTGTCATTTAAGGCCAATATTTCCTTATTGATCTTCTCTTTGGATGATCTATCCATTGGTGTAAATGGAGTGTTAAAGTCCCCTACTATTATTGTGTTACTGTTTGTTTCTCTTTTTATGTCTGTTAATAATTGCTTTATATATTTAGGTGCACCTACATTGGGTGCGTAGATATTTACAAGTGTTATATCCTCTTGTTGGATTGTTTCCTTTGATCATTATGTAATGCCCTTCTTTGTCTCTTTTTACCGTTTTTGTTTTAAAGTCTATTTTGTCTGATATGAGTACTGCTACCCCAGCTTTCTTTTCATTGCCATTTGCGTGGAGTATCTTTTTCCATCCCTTCACTTTCAGTTTGTGAGTGTCTTTAGGTCTGAAGTGTGTCTCTTGTATGCAGCATATATATGGGTCTTGTTTTTTAATCCAATCAGCCACCCTATGCCTTTTAATTGAGGCATTTAGTCCATTGACGTTTAAAGTAGCTATTGATAAGTGTGTACTTACGGCCATTTTTTAACTTTTTTTCTCAGTGTTTTAGTAGTCCTTCTCTGTTCCTTTCTTCTTCTATACAGAATTGATGATCTCTTTAGTTTGACCTCTGTCTGAAAGCTCTACTCTTTAACTCCCCTCTTCTCTCATTTTATGTTTTTGATATCATATCTAACCTCTTTTTTGTGCATTTGTATCCATTGCCCTCTTATCAGGGAAATAGATAATTTTTCCTATTTGTGGTCTTCTCTTTTCCCCTTAAATCAGTCCCTTTAACATTTCTTGTAGCACTGGTTTCTTGGTGACAAACTCCTTTAATTTTTGCTTGTCTGGGAAATTTTTGATCTCTCCTTCCATTTTGAATGATAATCTTGCTGGGTAGAGTATTCTTGGCTGTAAGTTTATTCCTTTTAGCACTTTAAATATATTGTGCCACTCTCTTCTAGCCTGTAAGGTTTCTGCTGAGAAGTCAGCTGATAGCCTTACGGGGTTTCCTTTGTATGTAACTTGTCTTTCTCTGGCAGCTTTTAGGATTCTCTCTTTATCTTTAATTCTAGACATTTTGATTATGATGTGTCTTGGTGTGGTCCTCTTTGGGTTTATCTTGTTTGGGGCTCTCTGTGCTTTCTGTACCTGGATGTCTGCTTCCTTCCTTAGGTTAGGGATGTTTTCATCTATTATTTCTTGAAATAGATTTTCTCCCCCTTTGTCTCGCTCTTCTCCTTCTGGGACACCTATAACACGGATGTCACTGTGCTTGATGTTGTCCCAGAGGTCCCTTAGACTGTCCTCACTCTTTTTAATTCTTTTCTCTTTTACCTGTTCAGCTTGCATAATTTCTTCTAGTCTTTCATCCAGCTCACAGATCCGTTCTTCTGTATCCTCTACTCTGCTTTTGAGTCCGTCTAGCGAATTTTTCATTTCCAGTGTTGTATTCTTCATTTCTGATTGGTTCTTTTTTATATCTTCCATTTCTTTGTTGACATTCTCATTGAGTTCATCTATTCTTCTCCCCACATCAATAAGCATCCTTAACACTCTTAGTTTGAACTCTCTGTCGGGTAGGTTGCTCATTTCTCTTTCACTTAGTTCCTTTTCTGGAGTTTTGTCCTGTTCCCTTACTTGGAATGTATTCCTTTGCCTCCTCATTTTGCCTCTTTCCCTGTGCTTGTGTCTACGTATTAGGTAGGTCAGCTACGTCTCCTGCTCTTGGATAGGTGACCTTGTAGAAGTGATGCCTTAGGAGTCCTGCAGTGTGCTTCCCTCAGTTCTCAATGTTCCAGGGGTGTCCCTGGATTAACAGACTTTTGATTAGATGTAAGGGTGAGGTTATCAATTAAATTAACACTAATTGCTTAGTGTCATATCACAAGAGAAGTTTAATACTTGCTCATATGAAGTCCAATTAGCAGTAGAGAGAGGTAGGGTTAGGTTTGGGGAGTGGCTTTGTCCTCAGCCATTCATGGGCCCAGAATGAGAGAGGCTCTACCATTTTCAAAACATAGCTTACAAACTTATCTTGGGAGTCAATATCCAGCTATAAAATAGGGAGGGAGAATATAAAAAATGCACGCCCACTTCTTAAAAACTTCAGTCAAAAAGTGACATACACCAGTTTTGCTCCCATCTTTTTGATGGAGACTAGTCAGTTGACCCAACTGCAATGCAAGGGGAGCTGAAAAATTTAGTTCTTGGGTGTACAGTTGTTCCCAGTGACAACTCTGAACTGTAAATTGGGGTCAGGAGCCATTTCTGCCACAATGAGTGAAGAAATACCATCATCATCTTCTGAGTCATATACATTTCTGCCAAAAAAACCAGGAAAGCCTTTGATTTAAATTCAGTTATGCCTATAAATTAAAGATGTACAATTTTAAGGTCCGAGAAGATATTTGTGCTAAAGAAGCAAGTGGAACATTAGTTTCATGAGTGCTCTAGGAAGGACTTCAAAATAACAATGCTCAATGCTGAGAAAGTCAAGCGGTACTATTGTAAAGCCATAATCCTTAAACAAGCTTATTAACCCATTT
This sequence comes from Ceratotherium simum simum, assembly GCF_057802395.1. NCBI lineage: Eukaryota > Metazoa > Chordata > Mammalia > Perissodactyla > Rhinocerotidae > Ceratotherium > Ceratotherium simum. Next base: position 52,322,449 of record NC_141915.1, on the reverse strand, counting down.
ATTATCGCAATTTCTTACATTGGAATCTATTGCATAAGTCCTGAACCATCATATTTATTCAATGAGAGATTTCCCCCCATTTTAGTAGGCAAATTAGACTTCACCTCTTGCTACTAGGATACAGGTATTATTTGCCCAGGATATTTCAGTGCTCAATGTAATGTATCCATTATCCCCTCTGTTCGTTGTCCACCTAGATTACTTAAAAGTAAACAGTGTGATTTCATCTGATTATAACAAACTAACCACTGACTAACAAGTTCTCCTTTGTTATTACACTCAATATTTTATTTGGACATTGTGAGTAGCCAATAAACAATAAAAAAATTGCTTTTCTCAAAAGGATAACTGAGAAAAGTTATCCTTTTCTTAATACAGACATTATGCTTATCTTCATCTTAATATAGACATATATATGTTAATATATATTAACAATCTTAATATAGACATTATGTTTTTAACTAATTTTTCTGTTGTCTCAGGTTTGTTTCATATATGTTAAGATTATTATAAATAAGGCTTCCATTGCATAAAGACTTAAATATGCCTTGTGGTTTTTTTTATTGCCTTTATCAACACTAGTCAGTTTTTCCTATGAATTCCCAAAGTATCCAAATTCAGATAAATTACAATTCATTTCCTTAAAAGGAGTTTCTACCTTATTAAGTGTTGTTCTTCTCTAAAGCTATGATGTAGTCCTAGGGTGGTCTTTCAGACTAATGAGAAGTTTAGAGTTTCTACTTTCCTCATTGGAAGGAAACACATATATTTAACAATTTTTTTCAAACCTATGGGGATTGAAGATGTGTAATATTTTTTAAATAGTCTTCTTAGACCGTGTAGGAAAAAGGCACTTATAATTAAATAAGGTAATGCTTGCAAATTACTTAACACAGTTATTGACACATAGGCAGTGCTCAATACACTAAATCTGTTATGATAATAACAAGTATTTGTGTTATTAGAATAATACCTGGACTTAATCATCATCCTGGACTCTGAAGCCTCAGGTGGAACATATGCATAAAGATGATCCCTTTCTCCTCCCCAACCCACTTGGAAATACTGTGGGGACTTAGAGATCTAACAGTCAAGGTCCTAGGAGGACAAATCTGCCATTAACTACAATGAATTTCTTGTCCACAAACAATGTAGTTGAGGAAGTAAACTAAGTAGAGAAGAAAAACCTCTCACTGTAGATTTTAGCTGTAGATTATCCTGTAGAATTGTTACGCTTTGCTTCCCAATAAATTTTTTTATTGATTCTAGGAATAGAGAAAAAAAAACTTCTCAAAAGTTTTCAAAGAAAAACACCCTAATTCATTATATTTTAAATGTAAGTATTTCTCAAAAGTCTTTTTTAGTTGTTGTAAAATACACATAAATAAAATTTACCACCTTAATGATTTTTAAATGTACAGTTCAGTGACATTAAGTACATTAACATTGTTGTGCTACCATCACCATCCATCCACAGAACGCTTTTAATCTTGCAATGCTGAAACTTTGTACCCATTGAACAATAAGTCCCCATTTCCACTTCCCCCACCCCCAGCTACTACCACTCTACTTTCTGTCTCTATGAATTTGACAACACTAAGTACCTCACGTAAGTGGAATAATACAGTATTTGTCCTTTTGTGACTTGCTTATTTCACTTAACCTAATGTCTTCGAGTTTCATCCATGTTGTAGCATATGTCAAAATTTCCTTCCTTTTTAAGGCTGAATAATATTCCATTGTATGTATATGCCACATTTTGTTTATACATTTATTTGTCAATAGACACTTGAGTTGCTTCTGCTTTTTGGCTATTGCATATAATGCTACTATGAATGTGGGTATACAAATATCTAGCTGAGTCTCTGCTTTCAGTTCTTTTGTGTATATACCCAGAAGTGAAATTGCTGGATCATATGGTAATTCTATTTTTTTTTTTTTTTGAGGAACTGCCATACTATTTTTCCATAGCAGCTGCACCATTTTACATTACCACCAATGGTACACAAGAGTTCCAATTTCTCCACATCCTCTCCAACATCTGTTACTTTTCATTTTATTTTATAGTAGCCATCCTAATAGATGTGAAGGTATATCTCATGATTTTGTTTTGCATTTCTCCAGTAATTATAGATGTTGAGCATGTCCTCATGTGCTTTTTGCCCATTTATATATCTTCTTTGGAGAAATGGCTATTCTAGTTCTCTGCCCATTTTTCAATTGGGTTGTTTGTTAATTTTGTTATTGAGCTGGAGGAGTTCTTTATATAATCTAGATATTAACCCTTTGTTAGGTATATGACTTTCATATATTTTCTCCCTTTCCATGTGTTGCCTCTTAACTCTGTTGATTGTGTCCTTTGATCCATAGAAGTTTTAAATTTTGATGTAGTACAATTTATCTACTTTTTCTTTGGTTACCTGTGCTTTTGGTGTCATATTTAAGAAATTATTGCTAAATCCAATGTCATGAAGCTTTTCTTTAATGATACATAGATATACATACACATATACATATATATGCTATATACACCCTATATACCATATATATATGGTTTTTGATCCTACACTTAAGTCTTTGATTCATGTTTACTTAATTTTTGTATGTGGTACAAGGTTAAAACTTTTAAATCATGAATTTTGATTGACATCTGAGACCACTTAATTCACAAATGGGTTGGATTTAAATACCATTTGGTTTAATACCTGAACTAATAATTAAATTCCTTCTAAAATAATCACAGAACATTTTTTCAACCTAGGCTATCTCCTACTTTTTCTTCAAAATTCAACTGAAATGATAGCTATTCTGGAAGTACTCCAAGACACCTCCCTCTTCAACATATATTAATCTTGAGTGGATTTAAATGACTCATTTCTGAGTTCTTCTAGAATACCATAATGTATACCATAATGTACTGTACTTTTAATTCTCTTTGCCTACCAAGAAAATATTAACCCTTAAGGCAGAAATTATATTTTACTTATCCTCGTATTCCCAAATTCTGTTCCAAAGTTTACATCCCAAAAATGTGTCCAGAAGGAATAAATGCATGAAGGTAATCTTCCAGTCTCCCTGTCTTATAAGATGAACCACTCATTTTTGACTCAGTTAAATTATAACAACATATTTTTCCTCACTGCAGTTAACATATTGTTCCAGGTTCTGCCTTAGATCAAGTAAAGTCCATCTTTTATATGAGAGTCCTCCAGTTATTTTAACACAACCATCATGGCCTTTCCTAATGTTAAACCTTCTGTTCCAAAACAAACTTCTTCAGATCCTTTCCAGACTCTTAATCGTCCTCTTCATTCAACTATGGATTTGTATGTTGAGAGTTGAGAGAGTGACTAGTCATTTTCTTTGGAGTTTTTAATGGCAAAAATATAAGAACAAACATAAAATTCTCATAAAATCACACAAACTATTTGGAATCACAACTTTAGAAAGTGGCTTCTGAATCAAGAGAATAAGAAACTATACACTATACACTATACACTATACACTATAAGAAGATACATGTGCAATTATTCTACATTTGAAAATGAATCCAATGCAGTTTTGCAAATTTTTCTCTATAAACATGCATAGAGCAGATCCTGACTCTGTCCGTATCTTTCAGGTCAATATCACAACAGGTGTGCAAGTTCCTTTAGAACCGTACTTCACTTTTTCCAAGAAACTAGCTCATTTCCATGATAGAAGTTGATAAGATTTTTGAAAACACAGATATGGAGTCAGTCTCTAGTCTTCTTGATTGCCTAAGCTAAAGTGTATCATATTATCAGATTCATTTTTCATGTCATCTCTTCTGATAGTCTTTCCACGTACTCTTGACATATATATATATGTATATCTGTCTGTGCTCTTTGTAAATAAGATGTATAATTTAAAGAACTTCAATTGGACTAAATCCAGCACTCATATTTCATCCAGATTTTATCCTACTACTTTGGTAGGAAAAAATACCAACAAGATCTAAGTTTGCAATGACAAACACACACTTCATCTTGAATTCATGTATGGGTGACATTTGCATGTTGATTTCTTTGCCACCCTAATGGTTAAATTTCAAAGCACATCTTTTCTTTTATCTTTAGCTGAATGAGACATCAAAATATGGGCCAGATAAAGGCGGAAGTCCTTTGTCTGAAACTGCCCAGGCCTGGCCAGCTGTGATGAAAACTGTCTGAAGTTTCACAGGCTTCTTGTCTGGCCTCAAGCTGGTGTTTGCCTCTTTTATTTTGGAGGTTTTAAAGGAATATTGCATTCTAGCACACAATGTCGTAAGGGACAATAGAAGGCCTGTTCATGGTGATACCTGAATACATAAGTTAGATTAAATAATTTATTAGATAATAAACCACTGATTACACAGGGGATATGTGCTGTCTTTTATTGCAATTATGTTGATTTCTAAGATCAACCTAGTAGTTGGTTATATCACAGTAGGAAGCCCTTAAGAGATTGTTTGCCCCTTTTATTGATAAATTTAACATTTTCTGTATGTTTAATTTTCTAATATATCAATATAGCTGATGAGGTTAAGTGTTTTGGTTTAGTTTGTTTATTTTTAAATATGAAATCTCTTAGTAGAAACATCTACAAACAGGATAATATCTAATGATAGTGGAGAGGGGTAAACAAGGTGAGTGGAGTACATCAAATTACATTTGATCAATTTCGAATAAGAAATAATGGTGATTCAATCTAAGCAGCAAGTAAATTTAGACAACTCAATTAAAAAAATTATACAGTTACGTCAGAGAATGGTACTGATATAATTAAGAGTATGAAACATTCCTTTGATTTTTTTACTTCATGTAAATATCCCCTTAATTTGGGATAGAGACAAGGTATGCACAGGAATAAAAATATCCTACATTTATCAGAGCCTATAGCATTATTTATACTGTTTAACATTGTTTTAGAGAAAAATCAATGATTATTTCAGAATATCTTGTTTTCTAAAATATCATAACAACAAGTTCATATAACACATCATAAAGTATCTTGAATCCAAAAAAGGTCAAGAAAATTTGATAATTGTACAAATAGGGTCCTGACCTATTTTTGGATCTAGCTCCTTGAAGCACAATTGATAAAATCAGGTTGACTCACTTTGTTGGACTCTCCTATGTTTTTTTCATGCCTGAAAGTCCAATGTACTTAGCCTGACCTCAAGGCCTGGCACTCTGCCTCCAACCCATGTTCCTGCTCCTACAAGCCTGCCTCTTGTCCTGCACATTAGACACCTGTCAACCTGGACGGTTCATTCTTCCCAGAACCTCCCTTGTGCTTTTTTACCTCTGCGCCTTTGCTCAGGATGTCCCTACAGCTGGAATGCTCATCAGCCCCATCCTTGCCTGTTACAGTCCTGACTGTTCTTGGAGTCCAATTCAATTGCCTCGTTCTTCATGAAGTTTCCCACAACCCTTCTTTCCTCTTTGTGTTATCATAGACTTGTTTGTGATTCTTCCATAGCAATGATTTAATGTTGCCTTCCAGTTAGACCTTCTTGATAAGATAGTGTATATCTTGACTATGAAGACTGTGTTTTGTTTATAGCTGAAGCCACAATACACCTAATCCAGCACCTGGAGGATGTCAGAGGACATCCAATGACTGTAGCCACAAAGATAATGACTGAGCCCAAAGATAATGGCAAAATTTTAGGTTTTTGTAATGGCAGCAACCCACTCCCAGGTAGCAATTTCTTTCAGTTACCTGTAGCAGTGTAACAGATCAACTCAAAACTGAGTGGCTTAAAAATGATTATTTATTGTTTCTTATAATTCTGTGATTTGCCAATATGGGAAGTTCTTCTGCTGATCTTTCCTGGGATCGCTCACGTGGTTACAGCCTGATGGCTAGACTGAGGCTGAAGCGTCCAAGATGGCATCATTCACAGTTGGGGCTTCTTTATTTTCCTCCAGTTGACCTCTAATCCTCCATTACACTTGACTGACGTTCTTCACCTTGTGGTGGTTTCAGGGTTCCAAGACAGCAAGGGCTAAATCTGTACAGTCTGTGAAGACCAAGGCTTCAGAATTCACACGACTTTTCTTCTGCCATATTATACCGGCAGAGCAACTCACAAAGTGAGTGAAAAGAGTGGTAAAATTGACTCCACTTCTTTTTTTTTTTTTTGGTGAGCAAGAGTGGCCCTGAGCTAACATCTGTACTAATCTTCCTCTATTTTTGTGTGTGGGTTGCCACCACAGCATGGCTTGACAAATGCTGTAGGTCTGCACCCAGGATCCGAATCCAGGAACGTGGGCTGCCAAAGTGGAGCATGCTGAAATTAACCACTACGCCACTGGGCTGGCCCGACTCCACTTCTTGATGTCAGGAGCTACCATGTCACATTATGAAGGTGCTGGACACAGAAAGATGGGATTTATTGGGAGTCATTATTATAATAATCTATCACACTACCCTTCTCCTTCAAAGCACCTCTGCAAGTGTATGAAATGATTATTACTTTTTTATTAGCTGTAAGTTTCTGGACCAGTGACACTGTTGACCCTGATTCCCTGATTCATTTTGATACTCAAAAATTTGCTAATTGATTGGCTCCAATAGATCTTACTGAGTTTTATAAAAGTGAAGGAAATAAAGTAATATCTAGTCTAAATTAACTGCTTATTCTTGAATCCCTTCTACTTTTTCACTCTGACCCTCTTTGCCCAATTTTCTAAGAGTTAATATTCTCTTGCTGCAAGAGCTTCTCCTGCTAGCTCACCTAATACTACAACTACACTCATCTTGCTACCAATAATGATAACAGGTTTTTACTCATTGCCTGTTACGTGCTAGCTCCTTTTCATGCTTTATCCATAAAATATATATTATCGTTAAACTCAAGAATATGAGGTTTAGAAACATTAGGTGCTAGAATATACATCTGAGCTTGACTATACTCAAAGTCTGTGTTCTCTCCACTTCCCCTGAAGGATTCTGCAGAAGTCTCTTGGATTATAAAGGTAGAGGGTGATGAAAGGACTTGGCCAAATAATAAATATTTACTGAGCCCCTGTAAGCACTGTCTTCAGTCTTCTCACTCATTACTTGCTTATATTTGGCTCCTCTGTAACATCAAAAACAGAAACCTTCCCCTACAGCATCACACATAGTTTTCAATTAATGTTTATTTTGCACCCTTAACCCAGAAAACTCAGAGTTGAGTATCTGCATATTATTTTTTCCTCCTCATCTTTTTTGACTTAATTTCTTTTCCTGATCATTTAATTTATTTAAATTTAGGATTGATGGCTGTGACAACATATAAGTAATGGTTCAGTCTTCCGGGCCTTAGTTTTGTTTTTGTTATTCTTCTTCTTGTTTGTTTTCAATCAGTGTAATTATGTGCCTGGACCATCTTCTAAGAGGCCTTCAGGATCTATCTAAACTGTTACTTCCAGGAACAGTATTGGCAGCACCAACTTCTATGAGCAGGAATGGGGAGCCGACAAACAATCCATGCAAAGGGCCAGTGGCAATTTAGTGAACATAAGTAACAAAAGAGGAAAGAAGAAGAGAAGTAAATTGTCAAGGGTGCATTTTTCTTCTCCTTCGCCCCTACCCTTTTTAGTAAAGAAATGAAGAAATCCTTCAGTCAGCTTTTGTATCAGCATCTTAGTCTCTTTGGATCTGCTGTTATGTTCACTTGGATTCAGGAAAGTCACACATATCATTTTACAAAAGGCACAGAAGAGAAAATGTTGTAAATTGAGAACTCTTTCAGGAAATCCACATTAGACTCAAAATTTAAGATACAGCAAAGTGGAGACTTATACAATTCACCAGTGGATTTTGATTTAAACACTAAGCCTCTTCAAAACTGTATTTTCTCAACAGTTAATTTGAGCACATGAAAAAGGAGAAGAGGAGTGGTTTCAGAAATCTCTTTATCTAACACCTTACACCACTGGAGAAAATACTCATGCAAAGAATATTAGGAAATAACATGAATTCCATCTCCATCCAGTAGTTTCTGCTGTAGAGATCTTAACTCTATCATGGGAAGAACACTCTAGAACACTGTTAAGATCTCCACAGCAGGAAACACTATATGGAGATGGAGATGGAATTCACATTATTTCCTAATGTTCTTTGCATACTAGATCACTAATTTTTCCAGAGAAGTGCATCAATTTCTCATTTTACTCTTCATGTGTAAACACACTCAATATCATACAAATTGAAGAGGAAAAGACTAATTTTGAAATTTTCTCATGAAAGCCTACCTTTTCTTATTGCTTTCCAAAAAAAATAACTAGATAAAGACGATCTAACTGACAGTAGAAATTAGAAAAGCTAAAATCCTTTGTACCTTACAGTATTTCTACACTGTTGCTGTTAAAAATTGGTTTCGTCTGGGGCTGGCCCAGTGGCATAGTGGTTAAGTTCACACACTCCACTTTGGCAGCCCAGAGGTCACAGGTTTGGATCCCAGGCGCAGACCTATACATCATTCATCAAGCCATGCTGTGGCAGCGTCCCATACGCAAAATAGACAAAGACTGACACAGATGTTAGCTCAGGGACAATCATCCTCACCAAAAAAAAAAAAAAAAAAAATTGGTTTTGTCCTCTTTCAATAAACGTCAATTCCATCCTATTGAAAACCCTGGAAATATTTACACATGAGGAGATGTCTTGAAGAATGAGCAGGCTACCCTCAGATGCATGCAAAATGGGAACATATTTCATGACTGAAAAAAAGGAAACAACAAAGGTGTAAACATCTCATAGGCCCAAGGAAAGGACATGCAGCATGAATAGTCAATCCTCTCTCTGAGACCTTTCATGCTTTCTTTTTCTCTGCTTCATTTTGCGCATTGATTTTGCTTTTGTCCTCAGAATGGCTTCCTCTTCACTCAAATACTGATTAGTCTTTGAAAGGTAATTTTACATTCTTATAAAAGAGAATGTGATGGGTCCTGTTTGGGCCAGATTTTTACTCTTGGTCTAAATAGCTGTGGTTAGGGGGAGAGGGTCACGTGACCTCATGTCCCTTCAGCAGGGCTTGTGGAGGCAGATGGTCAGAGAAAGAATTTGCGACATAATTTTTCCAAAGAGAGCATAAGGTAGAAAGGAAATAATTGGTGGAGGAAATAATCTGGCACATTCCACCTTTTTACGTATTTAGTGTCCATAGTGTATAGCTCTATTGCTGAGTAATAAGCCACCCCGAAACATACAGGCTAAAACAACAATAATTTATTTCTCACATATCCACGGGTCAGCTGGGTGGTTCTGCTGTGTGCGCCAGCCTTGGCTGATCTTACCTGGGCTCATTCATTGGCCGCTGTCGGTTGGCAAGTTGACTGCGGGCTCGCAGGTCCAGGATGGCTTCAGTGGGTCAGTTCTCTCCTCCCCATGTGGCCCCTCATCCTCCAGCAGACTACCTGAGCTTATGCTCATGGAAGACTGAAGGATCCAATAGAGAGAGCAAAAACACACACGGTCTCTTGGGGTCTAGTTTCATAACGGGTGTGATATTGCTTTTGAGCATTCTGTTGGCCAAAGCAGGCCTCAAGGCTGTGAACTGGTATCACCAATGTGAACATCTATCAGATTATCTCATCTACTTATTGTTTAACTCCAACCTACTCTCTCTTTTTGCTTTTCTATTCCTCTTTCAGAGAGGCCAGGTCTTCTTGAATCCTCTTTGGGATGCTAAACATTTTCCAGTTATTTTTCCATTTTCACGGTTCCTGTAATAAATCATTTTCAGATGCATGGTCCTCCTAAAATCTTCAGGATGCTATTTCTTTTATTTCATCCTACAGTATTAATACCTAGGCTGTATGTTTTTGAAATACTTTTTTAATTTGTTTATAGTCATGGTTATGAGCAGAGACTTTAGAGTTAGACTGTCTGGGTTTAAATCATAGCTTAACCACTTACTACCATATAACTTTGGGCAAATTATTTTAATTTAAAGTCTCTTTGCCTTGGTCTCCTCGTCAGTGAAATGGGATAATCACACACCCCTCACAGGGTTTTATGAGGATTAAATGATTAGATATTTCTTTTTTTTTTTTTTTTTTTTTTAAAGATTTTATTTATTTATTTTTCCCCCAAGGCCCCAGTAGACAGTTGTATGTCATAGTTGCACATCCATTCCAGTTGCTGTATGTGGGACGCGGCCCCAGCATGGCCGGAGAAGCGGTGCGTCGGTGCTCGCCCGGGATCCGAACCCGGGCCGCCAGCAGCGGAGCGCGCGCACTTAACCGCTAAGCCACGGGGCCGGCCCTGATTAGATATTTCTAATCATTTCAAAAATAGTACCTGTCTCATGGCAACTTTTAGTAGCTGCTATATTATTATTATTTTCATTATTATTACTTTTATTAATCATCAAATGAACAAGAAAGTATCCAGAGTCAGAGTTCTCAGGAGTGGATTGACCTTTTGCTCATCTGTTTTTTCTGAGCAAAACTTACCCTCAGTTCCACAGCAGAGGAACTAGGCACTGTGCAGAGCTCTTAGCATCTCTTCATGAACCATTGGTTCATGAAGGCTGTGCCGTCCCCTGAGATTTGTTTTTTCAGTCTGTACTGCCAAGGATTTAGCATTTCACTGCCAGCCCATGCTTCTCTTGCTCCTCTCTGTCTTACTATGCAGGTAGTTTTGGAGTTTCAGTTTATAGAAGAACATACGGGATGAATGGGCTGAGGAGGAAGGGAAGAGAGAAGAAGGTCATCCACAGAGATCTTGGTCAACGTAGACTCTGCTTCTCTGCCTGAGCCCGGGGGGAATGGATCAGGTTTGGTATCTTTCCACCATCTCTCATTCTGTCAGGGCTGGTCTATTTTAGGAGATGACACACACGCAGGACACCAATTGGTTAATACGCTCACTCTGTCTGACTTCCAATTGTTGAAAATTCCTTCCAGATTCAGCCTTAGGTTGTCTGTCAATCTTAGTTTATAAGGTCATAAATTTACGTCTTTTCTGTCTTTACATAGTTCTTTTAGCGGGAGTTTGGGAGAAGCTTTGTGTAGAGCTTCTAGACAGAGGCCATTTTTAAGCCAGAAAATTTGTTCACCTAATTGCCAAGTTTATTTGGCTCTTGTTTTCATTCAACCCAAAAATTTGGATGTGAACATTATCCAGGAATAACTCCTCCTTAAGTAAATATAGTATGTTATTGAATAAGAAGCACACAGAATTTTAAACTATGAATTCTAAGGTTTCCAGAAAACAGATTACTCTCTCGTGGAGTTTTCTTTTTTGGGATAAGTGACTTGTGACCTCCAAATGAAAACAAACTCTAAGATGTCAATGGTGATAGTTAGGTATTATTTTTGTTTAAGAATTTTGAATACTGTAGATATAAGACTCTTGTAACACAAGGAATATTATTAAATATTTGCACATCTATGGATTATGTTTTTCTCCTTTCATTTTTTTGGAGGTGGGAGTGAGTCGATAAGAGATGGAAAGATAGATCTTCCCGGCTGAAAATTAAAATTCTAAAATAGGCATTTCAAACTTGTGCAGTTTTTAGTTTCTAAATCTGACACTAATCAGGTAATCGTTTTTGTGTGTGACTGGCTGTATTTATAAAGTTATATTTTACGAAATTTTAATTTTGCAAAATGTTATTTGGCACATTTCTTTGGATTGCTGTTTATTTGATCCTGTACTTATTAAACAACCGAGGAAGAGGCAACTTTATAGGAAAAAATACATTTGTAAAAAATGTTCATAAAGTGCTTAACCCTAAAAGAAAGCAGACCCCAAAATAATTCCAAAATTTGCATTTAAATAAACGATAGAGTGTGGCTTCCTAACTACTGAGCAGGCTACTTAGTAGTTCTGGCTACCAGTATTTCCTGGGTTGCAAAGTGATGAACCTGAGAAAATAGATTTATTGAGAGGGATATATTTGTTAAATCTGACTTTTAGAAACTTGACCATTTTCAGGTAGATAAGCAAGTGCTAGTGGATTGATGAGTCCAACCAAATTCAGAGAGTAATTTAGATGTATTTAAAAAATCAACCACATATAAAGCTGACTAAAAACAACACTGTCATTAAAACAAAAATATAACCACCACCATTGAAATTAGACTAATTTCACAATTAGACATTATAAAGAACTTGTTAAATTATGCATATTGTGACATATGCAGGTTTGTAGAACTCCATCTTTGAAACTGAATTGGACAGGATCTAACAGATTTATTCCTGAACTGGTATAATTGTGTATGTTTACTGGTGATGGAAACAGTCTGGAGTTTTGAAAAGTCCACTAATTTATTTACCCATTTTCTTAATATTTTCTGTGTGAGTGCTGTGGTCATTATCCAGTCTTGCATGAGCATCTTCAATCAGATCCCTATTAGGTAGGGTTAATATGCTAATCTGCTTTCTCACTTATATAGAAAAATTGCTAATCTGTCATTGTGTATCTTCACACTTTCTTTCTATTCTTCTCAAATAGAATTGTCTTTATCTGTCCCTTTTGTAATAATCATATTTAAAGTTCGTCTCCTATATGAACTTCAGTCTCATTAACTACCTTGACTGCATTGCTACTTTAATTCTGATTTCTTGGTGTTATTCATCACATCTTCTGGGAATTATCCTAATTTCCATGAGATAGAGCATAGCTTTGAAAGTATTTTTCATCATATTTTGGTATGCAAACTTTTTTTTTGAGACAGTGGTCATATTCTCTGAGCCAAGAGAAAAAGGCATTTACATAGTTTGGCAACCATAAGTATATTTCTGGGAACAATAGAGGAGGATATCTGAAATTTGAATGTGTTGGGAAATCTATACCATGTACTCACCATAATTACAGGGTTTGGTCAGAGAGTAAAGTGATCATCTGACCAACAGACTTGTAAACAATCCTATTATTTGCGTTGATTCCTGCTTGGAATCTGGTGATAGAGGCTATAGCTCCTGGTAGAACGAATGCTTAATGTGGATTCAATGTTAAAACAAAAAGCAATTTCTTTATAAATAACTTTTGACCTGTAGAAATACCTCAGGCTCTCGCTCCTCTTTTTCTTTTTTTATCCATCAAGTCAAATAGTTATTGTGCACCTACCGTGTTCTATGTAATTTGCTAGGTACTGGATTTGGTGATGGATAAAACAGACGCCATTCCATCCCCACAGAAAGCACTAACTTCCCTCGTGACATTAAATGTCTGTGATCCTAATTTTCTTATTGGGAAAATGAATGAAAAAGAGTCTCTGAATTCCACACTCATCATGAACTTACATGTCTAAGCATACATTTTTTAAAGATGATTTATTGAAAGTGAGAGAATTCAATTGTAGAAGGCGATCAATGGGACTTAACAATTTACATCAGAAATAACACAGATATATAATTCTGACAGCCGTAAAATTGTACCACAAATCTAAAAAAAACAGAAACAAAAACAAATAACATGCGAAGAATTTGATAAAACAAAGGAAAATGCAAATCAAATTCCTCTTGGGTAAGAGACTCGGTCAGCCATAGGTCGGTCCTGGGTCTCTCTCTCTTCTAGCAAGAGCAATCACTCCATTTTGTCAGTATTTGTGAGGATGACTTGAAACCATGAAGTCTGGTAAAGTCTACAGCTAGCGTTCTCTGTTCTTCCTCTTTTCCTTCCCCTTAATTTTTCTCATTCTGCCCCAAACAAGTAGTTTTTCACCAATACTTTTCTTTTAATCATTGTTATTTAAGTAGTGGGATTGGCACTAATATTTTTTAAATTATGTAATGCCTTTATTACCCTTGCTCTTTTCTCCATACAATCTCTAGAAACCTTTAGCTATATGTTGGAAGAACTGAACACCATCCTTATGGAGAAAGTTATCCCAAGGCCTTGGCTCAACCAAATACTGCCTACGCATAGAATTTCTGACCACCATGTAACCTCCTATCTAATCAGAGACAAGAACATCAACATATTGGATCAAAGGCAGGTACATTTCAACTTAAATACAGAACGCAAGTTAACTGACTGGTAGAGAATAACATTTTTACATACATATACACATATGCACGTGAACACACACTTCAAAAATCTGAAGTCACTCCTATCTTGGGTCCTTAGAGTCTGTCACCTATGTCAGTATTATTAAATCTGCTAATCATGGGGGAGGGTCATTATGGTAGTCACCGGCTGTGTAAAGTTAAGCTTCTTAAAGTTACAAAATAACAAAATAGAGACAACAAATAATAAGACAATGGAAAAATGATTTTTTCCCATTTTGGTCCAAAAAAATGAATTGGTTTCTCTTGGAAAATGGCGGACAAAAAAATGTAATTCTGATGTGGACCATAATATTCTAGATGTATTGTTCTACAGAAAAGTAATACTAGTTAGATAATTTAGTATAGCAGTTTCATTTGAGTCTCTCACTGTTTTCATTTGTGTTTCTGGGTTGGAGATGGCTCCATCTGATATTTTTGTTGTGGGGGAAATTATATTTTTCCCCCATGCTTCTTTCGTAGGCCTGAGGAGGAGGACGTTTCACTTTCATGAGGACCAAACCTCAAGCGAGTACAGTAAAGTATACATCACAAAATCTGTGATGACTTAGTTGATCATGAGGTGATCTTTTCTAGTCCTATGCCAAAATAAGCTCAGAATAATAAATCCTATGTAACATAAGGCATCAACAGCTCTATCCCATAATAACAAAGCCAAACCTTTATAACTTAGAAAGATGGTGGGAGAGAGTGTTTATCTCTTATATTTTATCACCAACCTTTTAATCTCTATTAGAGCTGATGATGCAGAGTATGTAGTTTACTGGAAAGTACAGATTATTGATGGATCTCATTGAAGTTAATGATTTTAATCTACTTTCTGTCAAGCTTGAATCAAAGTTGTTAATTGGAACCCTAATTGTCCAATTTAAATTTCTCCTCCTTTTTATCCCTATTTTCTGCTCTCTAGAATTTAAACAATCATGGATTCGGCAAAAGATCAAGAAGAGAAATAAGGAGAGGGCTTGGATATTTCAGAGACTATACTCTAAAATCTTGTATTAGCAAAAAATGAATTATCTTCCTAACTTTTAAAAGAATATTAAATTTTTCATAAACATACGCCCTCTTAAAATACAAACCACAAAATCAAAGATAAAAATTAGTAACGTTTAGCTCTGATTTTCCCGAAATTAATTTTCATAATTTTCCTCTTCCATATATGTGCCATATCAGATGCTTTAATTTTAGGTTAAATATATTTTCGTACTGTCCCACAAAATCTATTCCAAATAGTTACAACATATAGATCTAGGTAGCTAATTGCCTTTCTTGAGTCTCTTTCAGATTTTCGAACAATGTTTACAATTAATCACATTTTTTTTTTGCTGTTACTTGTTTGTTCTACTTCTTAGCTTTTAATGCCCCTTCCTTAGAAGTCTCAGCCAAGAGCTGCGTCATATTGACACCAACTTAACTCTCATGAATACAGGCTGGTTTTTGAATCCATTAGTGCCCTCCACCAGTCAAGTGTTGGACCACTAGAAACAAAGAAGCAGAGCTTTGGTTTACATATGTTGACATGAACAACTCAGTTGCACTCGTTATGAGAGTAACTGCTCAGCTCCTGATGAGTGAATAGGTCATCCAACAAGAAATAGAAAGCACAGAATGGGCCCTCTATGGGAGCAGGGTAGCAAGGTGCTGACAGCTTAATGAATGACTTGTCTGTTATGACGGTAGGACACCTTGCAATGCCAAGAGCAAATATTTGAAAGAATACGCAATGCAGGAAATGTATGTATGTTCTATATATAGGACACTTAGATTGCCTGTATCACTAACAGATGGGCTGAGTTTGAGAAATCTTATTTTATAACGTGCAACATCACCCTTGTCAGATACACTTTGAGATCCAGGGATTAATGGAGCATGACACTCAGAGCAAAATGGGAATTCCATTGTATGTACTGAGGGATTGGAGGCCTTAGGGATCAATGAGCTCAACATAGAATATAGCCCATATTTTTTGCAGGTCTAACTCTGATCTCATTTATAATTTAATCAGATACAGCTCCAGGCACCATGTCAGATAAAAAGAGTAAGTAGATAATTTTGTGAGACAAATTTGAATAAAATTAAACAGTGACACTGTGGCTGAAGAGCCAAAAGATCAGATGAATAAGAGGTTCACTTCCTCTTTCTGAATTAAGAGATCACCTACATCAATGCTGAAGGGCAATAAAATGGCTGAGCTTGTAAAAAATATTTTAAATGGACTCACTTTAGAGTTATAGCTCAGATAATTTTTAACTAAATCAGCATCGATAGATGACTTATAGGTTATCAAACAAATCGTTACACACTCATTCACTCTTGCATGCACTCTTGTAAATACATTTGTTAACCATAATAAATAATCATGGAGACAAAGAATTAGACTCACCAACTGCACAGATTAATGGTCATTTTAGAGTCTTATACTTGAAAGTGTATGCATGGCAGACTAGAGCCTGTGATATTTCCTATTAAAGAAGTAAAAGGGGGATGGGCAACCTGAAGCGACAAGATATCCATACTGTTGAAATTTCGTTAATGCTAGCTCATCAGCCAGATTATGCTGTAGAGAAGTTTCCCTCTTGCCTCATCCTTATGTGCATTCCCACTCATTATTCATCATGAGGCAAATGGCTCAGCACAAGGTGCTTTGCTGCATGTTCTAGTTAATGGCATACTGCCCTCAGACATGTTCTGTGTCAAAACCTCAAAAGTAAGAGTCTACAGATTGCTGTTCTTAGCTTTCCACTCATTCTCTGGCAACTCTCCTGACAACATGGGCTTCTCAGAGCCTTGCTGAGGAGGCTTTTCTTCCCAGCCACAAAACAATTCTGAAGAAATAAAGGGTCCAAGCCAGTAAGAACTCACATGAAGGCCAAATATAGGTCTCCCTCAGCTGTTAGGTCTGCCTTCTCTCTGTAGCCAGGTCTCAACATCTGGTGCAAATGACTTGGCTGAGGCAACAGAACAGTATCTGGCTTTCAAATCATCAGTGCGCCATCACTTGGCCTCATGAATTGATCCAATTAGATAAGGGATCTCAACACTGTTGAAACATGGTTACTACGACTTGTTGCAAAATAATATGTCCGTATAGTTCAGGCTAAGTGGTCTGCTAAATGTTTATTTTTCTTAGTCAGTTTTTCAATATTTGACGTAAGTAAACTGTTTATAAAACCGATCACATAATTAAGCACAAAAGGAATTTTATATGAAAAATTTGTTTCTGCCTTTCTCTCTATCTGTGATCTTCATCTTTCCACGAGAAGCAGCTCTGCCACTGCACTGGAGAACTCCCACACTGGAGCCATCCTGAACTCTTCCCTCCTCTATCTCTGTGGATTTACCTGATCCATCCCTGAACATTGCCAATTGTTTATAAATATTGTCCCTCAAATGCATCACTTCATTTCCATTCTCTCTGCTTTCATTTCAGGTCTGGTCTCTACAACCAGTGAGTCAATCAATATTATATATGGTAGTTCATTTAAGCATGCTTAGAAATTCTAGATGGAGAAAAATGTGGTAAAGTCTATTTTTTGCAACTAAGTTGGATGAAGACTTAAGATATGTATATATCGCTCTTCCGTGATGGAATTTTGTTGGCTCTCAAAATATGGCGGCAGCAAGGAGTTAGGATTGGAGGTATAATGTTAGAGACCTTGAGAAGTGGATCTCCCACAGTGTCCCCATCTAGTAACAGTCGTAAATTACTCTCTATGTTGTGTCCCCTCTGGTTTGCTTTTGAAAATTCTGGAAAGACTGGTTAAAAGTTTCAGCCTGAAAGGAAAAAATAAAAACTATATGAACAGGGTCAAATGACAGGCAACACATTTCATAACACTTGTGACAGAAAAACAGCTAATTTTCTTATTATAAAAAACTAATAGATGTCAATAAGGGAAACCAAACATTCCAATGGGAATATAGTCAAGGGACAAGAACAGATAGCTCCCAGAGGTTTAAAGACAAATTAAATTTAAGCATGAAAATGTTCAAAATTAAAATTAAAACTGTAAATTTCTTTTTTTTTTTTTTACAGAAATTAGTTTAGTAAGAACCAGAAAGAACAACATCAAGGAGAATATGGAGAACCGCACTCACATACATATTTAGAGGGAGTATAAATCTTTATGAAGTACAACTTGTCAAAAGTTATCAAATTTTAAGTAGGCATATTTTTATAAAGAATCCATTCTTATAAACTTGGTTATAGATGAGATGTGTGTGAAAACTAATGTACAAGATTGTGTAAGCATCATTGCTTATGAAGGCAAAAGACTTAAGAAACAACTTGAAAGTACAGCAATAGAGGTTGGGTAAATAAATAATAGTAATGCCACTAAATGGGATAACAGGGAGCTATAGCTGCAAGAAAGGAATGAGGGGGATCTATATGTACCAATATGGACCAACTTCCAAGATAAAGTGAAAAATGCAAAGTGAAGAATAGTGTGTATAAAATTCAAGTTGTGTGAAAAAGAGAAGATATACAAATTTTGTCATATGTCCATACTTTCTATAGATTTTTACATAAAAACTTGGCAATAGTGATTGTATCTGGGGTGGGGGAATAGGGGGCTGAAAGTCGTTGGCAGAAAGAAAAGTAATTTTCACTGAATATTTATTTGTTCTTTTTAGGTTTTTCACTTTTGCATGAATTAACTTTTTAAAAATTTAAAAAAATATATATATGTAATGTATAAATTTATTTATATATTATATATTATGTATATTTATATAATATATACTTATATAATATATACTTATTATATATTGTTATATAAAATACACAATTATATATACATTTATATAAAATAAATA
The DNA here is from genome assembly GCF_057802395.1 of Ceratotherium simum simum. Classification (NCBI taxonomy): domain Eukaryota; kingdom Metazoa; phylum Chordata; class Mammalia; order Perissodactyla; family Rhinocerotidae; genus Ceratotherium; species Ceratotherium simum. The sequence goes on along the minus strand of NC_141915.1, from coordinate 52,303,612 downwards.
ATATATACATATAATAACAAATTCTCAGTCTTTTCTATGGTGTCATTAGGAGATATGACAAAGTGTTTGAGTACATGCTGGGAATAGGGTGGTATGAGGAAGAGACTCAGAAGCCTGTGGAAAGACATTCTGCCACAATAGAGGGTATCTGCTCCTGAGAGAACAGTATCCTGTGGGCAGGACAGAGACAGGATGTCCACACTCATATGATGTTTGAGATGGCAAATAATAACCAGAGAAGTTTATGGAATGTGGTAGCTTTATTTAAGCATTCTTAGAAACCCTAGTTGCAGGAAAACTTGATAAAAGTCTGTTTATTTTTGCAATTAGGCTGGATGAAGACTGAAACCAATATTTACATTTAAGGTTTGTATCATGTGCCCCATTTTATAGACGCTGTTGGTAACAGATGTGCTTCTAAAAAGGGGAGAGATGGACATGCTAAGATGAGGCCTGCCCAATAGAGGTCATTCAAGAGTTTGGAGGGAATGGGGCTGGTGTGTTCCAGATAATAAGTCACACATGTTATCTAGTTTATCTAGCTTTATGGTATCCTCTATGTTCACGTTTCTTTTGTTGTCATGAACCTGTGTTATATTTTAATGATGCAGCCATCTTGTTTTTCAGAACCCCAGATATCTTTACTTCCCCCTCAGGGCCTATGCTTCATAAATGTCTTCGGCTGTCCAAAAGCCTATTTCAAAACTCCCATTTCTGCAACATTAAGTATTAAGGAATACAAAGGAAAATGTAGAGAGACTATTAACATACAATTCGTATAGAATAATTCATCTAGGGATTAGGAAGAAAAGAATATAATCAAAAAGAGTTACAACAAGATGGTGATGACTAATATTTGTAATTTTCTACTCCCCCAAATCTAGTCAGTGGGAAATTTACCTTTAAAAGCAAATTAGTCTCTAATTGATAGAAACTTGGTGGGTGGGGAATCTCTGCGTTTGATATATTCTCCTTTATCTCTGAAAACCCTGATGGCAAAGAGATAGGAGAAGTTTTGGTTCTTTGTTTTTATTTTTTGTTATTGATTTTGATTTTTCTTTCCATCCAGCTCTTTGCCTATTCGGAAGGAAAGTTTGGCCACTGATCTGTTTCTCCTATTCTATTAGTTTCCTGTTTTGATCCAGTGAGCATAACAATACTGCTTCATTATAAAATGGTGACAAATAGAACTGAAAAAGAGAGAGGTCACCCTTCACAAATACTACTGTCTTTTCGTGACGGCTGCATGCACCAGATGGCTAGCATAAGTCAATTGAGCAAGTTGCCTTATAGCTAGAAAGTGGATGCCTAACTGGTATAGAAACATACGTGAATTTTCAGGGTCCACTTTCCAGACCTTAGAACCTAAAGTACTACTGCAGAAAGCAATTCGTTCTCCTCTCTTTTTAATTCTACCACTTCCTTTAGTTTCAAAGCTAGTTGGTAGCAAATGCACATGGCAATTAGAATCTCCATAGTGTCTGGGTATTCAGCCAAATAACTTTCATGGCTGTTATTATAAGTCATGAGCCCAATGTGCCCTGCCTTTGGTTATCTCTTACCCCTTTACTCTTTTCCCTATTCTAATATGTATAATTGCTTCCATCAGGCTCCTTCTCCCTCACCCATCCCACCTCGCCTCCTAACCATGGCACTGCACATTTTGGAAACCCCATTCCATCAATCATAATTGCCCTGCTTCTTCAAGCTTTTGGAAAAAGAGTCCTCCTCTTCTTTACTTAAACAGAAGCCTGGGCCGCCCCGTGGCTTAGCGATTAAGTGCGCGCGCTCCGCTGTTGGCCGCCCGGGTTCGGATCCCGGGCGCGCACCGACCCACTGCTTCTCTGGCCATGCTGAGGCCATGTCCCACATACAGCAACTAGAAGGATGTGCACTATGACACACAACTATCTACTGGGGCTTTGGGGAAGAAAAAAAACGAGGAGGATTGGCAATAGATGTTAGCTCAGGGCCGGTCTTCCTCAGCAAAAAGAGGAGAATTAGCACGGATGTTAGCTCAGGGCTGATCTCCCTCACAAAGAAAAAAACAACAAAAAACAGAAGCCTGGCAACACCGCTTTTCCCTTAGGCTCATCATCTTTCAGGCCTCACAAACCATGGGACTCAGAAGCACTGTGGCAAATGTCCTAGCCCTCACTACCTTCCTCAGGCCATCTGTATTTCTGCGATTATCCCTTGCTTTCATCCTTCATACCCACTCCTCTAAACCTTCACTGCTTTCCTCATGCCAGCTCTATCTGCCTCTCTCACTAGATACCTTTGCTCATTAACTTCTTCAGCTTCTTGCCCCCCACCCACGAAACCAGTTGTGTCAGTGCCCCTTCTCCAAGATCTTGGAAGGAGTGGGTTCCCTTCTGCAATATCAGACTGATGCAGGCACCTTTGCTTTCCATCTCATTTTCTCTACTCTTTTTTTGTTTTTAAGGGGAAGATTCACTCTGTGCTAACATCTGTGCCAATCTTCCTCCTTTTTCTTCCCCCCCACAAAGCCCCAGTATATAGTTGTGTGTATAGTTGTAAGTTCTTCTAGTTCTTCTATGTGAGCGGCTAACATAGCATGGCTACTGACAGATGAGTGATGTGGTTCTGTGCCCAGGAACTGAGCCTTGGACACTGAAGCGCAGCATGCCGAACTTTAACTGGTAGGCCATCAGGGCTGGCTCTCCAACCCATTTTCTTCTGAGTTAGAGAAGACCTCAGGAACCCAGTTGCATTAATAGAGAATCTCGTTCCCAAACAATTTCTCCTCTTCCTTGGCCCTTTTGCTTCTACTAGCTTAAAAACAAAAACAAACAAACAAAAAAACAGCAACAAAACACATGGTAAAAAAAAAAAGTCTTTAACTCGCTGGTCTCCAATTATTTGAGCCAGAAATCCAGCATTCTCATTAGATTTCTCGGCTTGTTTATCCAAACCATCAATTAATTATCCAGCTTTATAAACCAGGGCTTCTCAAAGTACAAAATACTTGTGATCAACTGAAGATCATACTCAGAAGCAGATTCTGATTTGGCAGGTCTGACGTGTGGCCAGAGTGCCTGCATTTCTAAGAAGTCCCCAGGTGTTGCTGCTACTTGTGTACTGCTGCATCCTGGACCACCCTGGGTGTAGCAAGACCAGAGATGCCTCCAACATACTTTTTGAGATTTCAAGAGCAAATTTCAAAAGAAGAACATGTGCTTATTTTTCATAGTTTGTATCCAGTTGCTTTGAGAGAAGATTGTGATCCTAAAATTGATAATTCTGTCACCATCAATTTATTGACCACTTACTAGGCTTATATTAGGCTAATTCACATATACTATGTCATTGATCTTTCCAATATTCATAAGAGTAAAGACGAGGAAATTGGAGTTTAAAAAAGTCAACAACTTGGGGCTGGCCCAGTGGTGTCGTGGTTAAGTTTGCGTGCTCTGCTTGAGAGGCCCAGGGTTCACAGGTACCGATACTGGGTGCAGACCTACACACTACTTATCAAGCCATGCTGTGGCAGGCGTCCCACATATAAAGTAGAGTAAGACAGGCATGGATGTTAGCCCAGGGCTAATCTTCCTCAGCAAAAAGAGGAGGATTGGCAATAGATGTTAGCTCAGGGCTAATCTTCCTCACCAAAGACAAAAAATAGTCAACAACTTGTTTGTGGGCAAAATGAACAAAAAAGAAAAACGGTTCGAATCACCATCGTTGTAGTATTAAGAGTCTATGCCTCTTAAAATATTTCGACTTTATAGTCCAGTTCCTCTTTCATTCATTATCCCACTTTCCTATCCTATATTATCCCTCTTTGCTAACATGACTTGGTGTTAGAAAGTAACTCTTTTGTCTTTAGAGAGAAAAAAATTATTTTCAATTTCTCTACAGAGTAGGAATACAGGAAACAAAGCATTTAACTAGGCAATATGCTCATAAACAGAAATGAAATTTGATTCTGAGGTCAGACTGATTAGGTTTGAATCACGGTTTTGCCTCCTAATATGTAACCAAATTACTTAACCTCTCCGTACCTCAATTTTCTTCGTAAAAGGCAGGGAAATAATAAAATCTTTCTTATAGGTTGTGAAGATGAAATGAGATAATTAAAAAAAATGAAATGAAATGAAAATGAAAAAATTTTGTTCCTGGGGTGATGACTGTGATTACCCCACTGAGACTGAAAGATATGATTCAGTAAAATGATCTATCATTTTGGTTTGTTAGTTCTGTCCACAAACTGAGTCTGCAAAAATCCTCTGGTGCTTGAAATTCTACAGACCACTTTCTCCCCATCTCTAATCCTCTCCAAGAAGATAGAGCAGTTAATGAATTAGCTTGATATATCTCCTTAAGCTTTACTGTCATCAGCAAATTACCCCAAAGAATATTACAAATGGACTTTATAAATTAGAAATCATGTCCTTAAATTACTTCCTTCCTTTCTCTATTCTCTTATTTCAAAAACTTGCAAATCTACTACCAATCAACTTAGCTCTGTCAGAAAAAATTTAATCAGGCATTTTTTATCCAGAATTGTGCACAAAAACCTCTTTAGTAGTATTTTTAGTTTTGTTTGCTAGGATTCTCTAATGACTTCAAATGTAACAATTATTTAAGGAAAAAAAAGACTCGATCGTCTTACCATCAGAGGATTATTTTAGGATTTGAATTACTGATACTTTGAATCTCTGGGATTCTTGTTGATTTCATTTGGTGAATGGCCTGAATTGATAGAATTGACAGACTAACATTTCTTTTTCTACCTAACTGTACAAAGAGGATTTACATATGCACAAGAAATGTTTTTTAAATACTTACAAAGGTACAAAACTTAGTGATGATTCTATTACCAAAGCAAAAGGTGATTTCTTTATACTGAAACATTGAAACAAGTTCATGTTTTCTTTTGACAAATGATGTATTTGGAAAGCTGGAATTGACCTTGAAGATAATAAAATAAAAGACTTTAATTTTTTCATTCTGTGAGCCTCAGAAAGTTAAGTGTCTTCCCCAAATTATGGAGGAAGAGTTAGGACAGAAACAGTAGACCAGTGTTTCTTTCACTGTAGTAATATCACTTCTGAATGAATGCCAACATTTTATTTGACTTTATTTTAGTTATTATCTACAATTTGGGATAAAGTCAATTTAGCAAAGGAATGCATAATTATCATTGTCATTTGATTTTAATGAAAATGTGGTTTGCATTATCGTTTTGGCAGAGTACATTTTGTTTACAGCTTTCTTAGTTCACTTAAGGTTTCCTATAGGAATAGCTACACAAGAAATACTACTGCTATTGCTGCTCTGCCATGGCCCATGTCTGCCCTTCAGTTCAGATTTAAATGTTTCTGCCTATGTAAATTTCTTCTGCACAAACTGTGAAAGGAGAAGCTAAATATGGTTCAAGATGGAAGGAAGAACGGATGCACAGCCTATGCTTCACTCCAGAAACCCCAGTGTAATAATTAAAGGGAACAGAGGAGGAAGAAAACCAAATCTCGCAAGAATAAAGAGAATGTGTCAAGATGGAACAGCATTAGGATGTTAGGGTATAAAAATAAGATACAACAGCAATAACTGACTTCTCAAGATCAAAAAAGCTGAATTCTAATTTGATATTGACAAAAGCTGTGAACCAACCTCATGTACACTGCAGAACCTCCTCCCAAATCTGGAATTAGTAACGAAAGGAATTCTTGAGATGAGGGTAAAGGAAGGGTTACCACAGAGGAATTGGCCAATAGTTTAAAAAAGAAGGAATAGTTAGACAATCAAATGCTCTGGCCATTCTGTGTTGCCAGGAGATTGTACCTCCAGCATTTCAGTTGAATATTGGAGGTACATCTCTGGAGTGAGTAAACCAAACGGCCTCTGGCCTGGGAGACATCAGTTACAATGAGGGCTTCATATGGAAATAGGTACTTATTATAAGCTTGTACTGTAAATGTTTAAATTCTCAGCTTTCCACCCCACTGGCTCCCAGAATGTTGGCAGCAAGTTTGTATCAGTTAGATTCTGCTGCATAGCAGAATGAAAACGAATGAAACAGACAATGTTAGCAATTCAATTAAGATGTAGGTTGAGATAAGTAAACTTTTTCTGTAAAAGGTCAGGTGGTAAATAGGATAGAGTTTGTGAGTCATGTACCATCTGCTGCATACGCTTTATTTAGTGGTTTGCTTACTTTCACAATCCTTTAAAAATGTAAAAAAGTCCTTAGCTTGCTACTGTAAAACACCATGCTACAGGACAGATTTGGCCCATATTTGGACTGCAGTTTGCCAGCTCCTGGTATGGAGGGTCATACCAGCCATTTATCCTGCCACTACGACAACTATCACAATAATATAAACAACAGACATCTTCTATCTGTAAATGCACAGAAATATGAAGGAACTAAATCCCAAAGGAAGCTCACTTCCTGGGTGAGCAATGATCAAAAGATGCTTTCTCCCTGGGGCTCTCTCACTGGCTGGATACATGCTGGTAGGGTATTGGGCCTGACAAAGGCAGAGGGTCTCTGCTAGAGTGAGGAAAAACCAATTGAAATTTTAACAGCCATGCAGACTGGAATGGATTTTCTGAAACTAGAGAAATCCTAAAATTAAAGCTGCCTCTCTCTACCCATTGGACCTCAACCATAAAATTTTTCTAAGTATGCAGTGGAGGGAGTGGAGGGTAAGACTGGAGTTTGGCCAGAAAGGCGTAGAAAAATCTCCAGCATGCAATATCAAACAATGAGAAAAAGATAAATACAGTGAAGAGAAGCTGCCTTACATTGGCTAAGATGTTGCAATCAGCTAGTGGAACTTGGAAATAACTAATATAAGTATGTTAAAGAAAAAAGAAAAAAAATATGTATAAAATGAAGGAAAATATGGATGGAGAATTTCAATAGTGAAAAGGAATCCTTTCAAAAAAGTATCAAATGGAAACTCTAGAACTGAAAAATATCATCCTTAAATTAAAAGTTTATCAAATAAACTTAACAACAGACTAGACACTGCATAAGAAAGGATAAGTGAACTTCAATACAGGTAAGTAGAAATGATCCAAACTGAAGAACAAGGAGAAAAAAATGTATTAAGAAAAAAAAATAAGCCAAAAAAACCAAAACAGAAACAAATGTGAGAGACATAAGATAATAATAAACAGTCCAATAGATATGTAATTGAAGAGACAATGGAAACAAGAAAGAAAAGGAAGTAAGAGTTATTTTAGAATTGACTTTGATAAAGAATTTTCCCAAATTGATTAGTCTTCAACCCAAAGATACAAGAACCTTGGTGAACTCCAAGCATAATACAAAACAAAACAAAACAAAAACACCTAAGTACATCAATATAAAATGGCTGAAAAAACAATCTTAAAGAAAAAACAAGCACATTGCATTCACGGAAACAACCGTGATACTGACCACTAGCTCTGCAACAGAAACAATGAAAGCAGGAAGACAGTGGAATAACATCTTTAAAATGCTGTAAGATAAAAACATTTGGGATACTCGTTTCCCAAATGTGAGTCTGTTTTTCTTTTTAGAGTAGCTCACCATTCATTAAAGATTCTAAGTTTATAGTATTAAAAAATATTTATTCTAAAAGGTAGTTTTAAGTGAAGGAGAAATTCATTAGGAAATGGTGAATCCAATATAATGTGATAAAATGAGGAAATCTGGAAAAAAATGGAGTGATAACAAAGCTGAATGGTTTAGAAGTAGTGGTTTTTGTGAAGCTGAATGCTTATTCTTGTGAAAAATATTTTATCCATTATGGTAAATCAGGTTTATAATACAGTTTCTCATTTGAATGTGAATTCCCCTGTGTGACTCTCATCTTCCTATTTACATACCAAATGAACAGAACCAAGCAAGTATTTTGACCATTTTGCATTCAAATTGACCTCATTCATCTAAAACATCTGTGTTATTTGGGTAAACCTGTGTTCTGTGGGTAGAATTAACCAGATAATTGCCTCTTTATCATAACATATGACAAGTCTAAATCTGACCTCAATCTTGACATAGCATTTCTTAGTAGTCTGTTTGTAAACTATCACTCGCCAAATGGACTGTTTTAAGACACCTAAATGTTTTCCATTCTTTTTTTTTTTGCCTTCGTATTTTTTTTATTATTTTCATTTACTTATTTATTTTTTATTGTAGTAACATTGGTTTATAACATTGTATCAATTTCAGGTGTACATCATTATACTTCTATTTCTGCATAGATTACATCATGTTCACCATCCAAATACTAATTACAATCCATCACCACACGCATATACCTAATCATCCCTTTCGCCCTCCTCCCTCCCCCCTTCCACTCCGGTAACCACCAATCCAATCTCTGCATCTATGTGGTTGTTTGTTGTTGTTGTTATCTTCTACTTATGAGTGAGATCATACTGTATTTGACCTTCTCCCTCTGACTTATTTAGCTTAGCATAGTTGTTTTCCATTCTTCAAAATCTCTACTCCGTACCTCCTAGGAGAAACCATGTAAGGCATCTCAATGAAAGACATGAAAGAACAGGGAAGTGGGACTATATGTACTTTTGAATTCCAGAGACGGTTCAGGAGAACAGTTGCTGGAGTCACTTCTTATATCACTCTGACAGCTTTCCTGGTAGAAGAGACACTGGTTTGGTCTCTTCCAGTTGAAGGCAAACATCTGGAGTTGATTTTTCTCAGTTTAGGAAAGAATCATTGTCAGCAATTCGCAACCACTCATAAAAGTTTTGTGGAAGGTGAGCATTACCTCTCAAGCCTGACTAAAGATCCTAATACCAACTTGAAAATGGGCTGTTCATCCCTAATGAGAGCTTGTTGACTGTTAGATAAGCTTTTGGTATGGATTATATGAATTCTTATAAGAAAGCAAAGGCTGGAGGCCATTCCCTGCTTGTAGTTTATGAAAGAGCAGCTGGTTTTGCAGGAGATAAACCCAACAGCTATGTACCTCTACTCATGCCTCCTCATGTTCTCGTCAAATCCCGACCTGGATGTGATGACACAGATATCATCTACCAAAGATGCCCACACCTGCTCCCCAGGAGAGAAGGACTGCACTCTATCTGGGCAGTCCTCAGCTACAAGCTTGTCTTATCTTCACACACCACCATCCTGACCCTGTGGGACAAGGACTATCGCCAGTGCTGGGCACTGGTAAAGCCAGCATTCCCCTCTGGAGCTGATAATAGGGAGATGCATGAATTGGCCTTTTCAACCAACCTCATGGTGTCCAGCCAGAGCTTATCTCCAGCTTTAAGGAAGGAAAAGCTGAAGTTGGCTAAAAGCGTTTCTTTCTTCTCTCTTCCCTTGATATCCTATAAGTCACCAGGGGAGCTGAATATTGCAAAATCCTGTCATGAAACAGCAGGCTGATAAACTGAAAAATAAAAACAGATGTGGAGCAGAGAAGGCTTCTGGACATTTGTTTCTTGCTTTGGACTGGTTCAAGTGCTAGGACTCTTTAACCCTACTCCCACTCAGAAAAATCTAATATTTCCTCTGCTTCTGACTATCACAATCCTTGGATAATTCACATCTTTGGATAATCACCTCTCCCACATTGAAGTCAAAATAAAGTGATGGGAAAATGCAAAATAAAAATAATAAGTGACATTTATTGCATGCGTATGTGCCAAACACTCTGCAGGCAATATTTCATTTAAACAGAGAGGGGGCAGAGAGCTCACATTCTAGAGCCAGACAGCCTGGAGTCAAATCCTCGCTCTAGCTCTTAGCAGCTGAGTGGCCTGAAGCAAGTTATTCACCTCATTTTTGTCTTAATTTTCTCACCTGTGCAAGAGGAATAATAATACATGTACCTCCTTCTTTAAAAGTTAACATTTGTAACTTGCTTGGAACAGTGTCTGGCACACTGTAAAACCTCAGTAAATGTAAACTGTTAATCTTATGATAATGCAATGAAATAGGCAGTCATCAAGTCTCATATTTTTATTGAGGAGCTGAATCTCAATGAGATTAAGTCATATGTGAAATATTATGCAGAATTGGAATTGAAGCCCTTGTCTGTCGGACTCCATAAGACAAGTACTGAACCAGGATGCCACACAGTAGAACTTTCAAGGTCAAACCAAAATGGAGACCCCACCAACCTAGGAACATCACAGTGATTTCTACATATATGTGGCAAAGTATATAATTCAGGCCCCAATGTGATGTTTTACATTCACAGATTTTGATGTGAATTCTACAGATTTCCCTCAACTTTCTGCTTGCTTCATTAAGACACAACTGCTGTTATTATCCTACTATCTGAGGGATTGATTGGACATCAGCTTTGCCAAGGGACTAATCTCTAAGAATCCCAAGAGCAAAAAAAAAAAATTAGCTCATCACATGGATGGACTAACTGGAGAGGGTGGATACAGCATCTTCACCCTGTCTTGCCTGAGATTTATCACACAGGAGTCTATTGGCTACAAGTTACAGAAGATCCAACTCATCATGGATGAAGTATAAAGTGCCTATCAACTCACGTGGCAAGAATTCTCAAGAGAGGATGTTTCCAGTGTTGGGTAATTCAGTAACTCAAGGATGTTAGTTCAGTAACGCAAAGACTTCCATCTTTTCACTTTACTACTCTTAGCATATTTCTTTTTATTCCCAGTCTTGTCCTCATATGGTGGTATGATGGCTGTAACATGAGCCAGGTTTTTAACTGGGCCCGTGACCTCCTTATAGCCAGCTTAGACATGTAACTCAGTTCTGACCACTGGTATGTGAAAGTGACATATGCAACTTTCAGAAGGGGCCTTTCTTTCTACCTTCCTCCTTCTTACACTCACTAGTGATGGTGCTACAGAACCAAAGGGAGTTTGCTTCCTGGTGAGTTAAAATCAGACTCTCCACCAGAAGTAGTTGTCACACAAAGTTAAATATATTTGCAGCAAATAGGAAGCCATGCGGAATCATTTCCAAAGTCGTGGTTCTCCCCAAGCATGGGAAAGCAGGGGCCTTTTATTTCAGATGGGGAATGAATAAAGGGAGAGGTGAGTGTTAGAGTCTCAGTTGGGACCTCTAGGCTCATCTGCGCCTCATCTGCACGGGCACCGCTCTTGCTCTTGCGATGGGGCTCGGTCTGGTTCAGGGTGGTTGGTGATTGCATCTCTTAACATAACAACAACAAGAAAAATCAATTTGGAGAAACAGTTAAATGCTTCCAAAACCTCCCTTGAGTTCCTGGGGTAATGAGTTGGTGACAATGGCAGAATGAAAATCCGGTGATAGCCTGTGTTCAACATGAAAGGATCTACCGTATGAACTCTAAATAGCCTACTCTTACATAAAAGAAAATGACATTCTCATTTCATTTAAGCAACTACTACTACTTTTATTTTCTTCTACTTGCATCCCAACCAGTATCCTAATGATAGTGTTTCCGCTAGTTTCCCCAGTAACCCGCATTCAACAATGCAAGTGGAATGATAGTTTAAGCATAAATCAGTCAATTCCTCTGTCCACTGTCCAATGGCTGCCATTATTTTCATTGCACTGCTGTATTATCTAGTCCCTGCCTACTTTCTCTCCATGTCATACCCCTCCACTCCATACTCACTGCTTCCCAGAAATCCTGACCTTCTTTCTGTTCTCCAGGGGGAAAAACAAAATATGACAACAATAAAAATCTCATCCTTACTCTAGAGCCTTATGTTTTCTATTCTTTTTCTCTATCCTCTCTTCCCAAAGAGCTTTATACAGTCACCTTCTTCTTATTCAGCTACTATTTCCTAAGTAAGGTCTTTCCTGACCATACTTTCTAAAGGAACCCTCATCACCACTCATAACACTGCTTTATTGGCTCATGACTCTTAACAGTATCTGAAATTTTCTTTTCTACTTATTTGGTTACTTGTTTATTACATGCCTTCCATCATTAACATGTAAGCTCCTAGAAAGCTAAGACCTTATATCCCTAGACATATCAGTCTCTTAAAAGCACAGCTCTTGGTTTTTGTATTTTCTCCAGCTTTTAGCTTAATTTTCTGGATCCATTTTCATACCATTCCATAAGCATTCAGATTGCTTGAGGGTGACTGTTAGCTGGAGTCTTATTACATAAATGATTTTGTGTTCCCCCTCTGCATGGGGTGAAGATTTCCAATAGACCACACTTAAGTCACTCTAGTAATCAGAAACTAAGAGGAGTTTTAAATAAAATCATAAAGAAACTTAGAAGAATTAGGAAAAAAGCAGCTAATTGGAAGAATAAACATCCAAAATGATGTCTAATTTGGTTGAAAATAACCAGGATCTACTGCATGACACTGGGAAAAGATTACTGAAGTTCTTGACTCCTGGCTTAATTTGCAGTCTGACCTAAGGGAGATTGTTAAAATTCTCATAAGTTGGATGGACACCTTCTAATAAATGCACTGAGAGTCTTAAGATACAACAATTTCAAGTCAAAGTTGGAGAACTTGTCTGTATATTTTTGGTTATCTTTAAAAATTAAAAACAGCTCTGCCTTGTCAAACAAGACAGTGCACTTGTCTTGTTTGAGCATGGAAACACTCCCAGCAAGTGTTTGCATGAAAGCAAAATAATAATTTGAAAAGTGAAAATAAAAAATCGACTTTGTCTTTATCTACATAATGACAAAAATCAATTTTATTATTAAAATAAATTAAAAACAACATAGTTTTAAATGTTCTCTTTCTTTATTCATTCATTTGATGACTGTCTTTTGTCCACATGCTGTGTGATTGGCCACATGGAGCTATAGCTTCAGTATTTGGATGATGAACGGATAAAGCGATGTTCACTGTAGAATGAAATGGTTTTCCTTGGAAATTTTACATACCTGCATTAAGTTACATAATTCTATACATGTTCTCTGCCAGCTTTCTAATGTTTCAAGCCTGTTTTCACTGTATTATTTTTCTCTAAGCAGACTTAACCTTAGAAACCAAATAATGACATCCTTCCTAGAAGAAAAAAAGAGTTTCCTCAAATTACTTCAGCGGACTTCCGTTGATGTTTTATTTTCAATAAACCTTGAGGCAAGTAGCCACTTTTGAACTTTGCACTTTGCCCTCTGAGTTTCACAACCTGGCGAAAGATCAATACCAGAGTCAAAAGTGTCAGCAAAAATGAAAATAATATGCACAAATTGTTATTTATACAAGTCCCCTGATTTTGTTTACTGAGTTTAATATAAACTTTGTCTTTTGATTAAAAACAAATGTTCAAGTTCTCTGTAGGGACCTGCTGTTCTAGATGATTATATCTTTTTTCAAAAACTGCAAAGGGCAAGAATTAACTGAGGAAGACAGATCTCTAGTAGGAATTCCTTTGGTATTAAATAGCAGAAGATAATAACTGAAGGCCATGCAGATATGTGGGGCAGAAAAGAGAAGAGAAGATCACCAAAGACATAAAGCTTGAGATATGAAGGTCTTCTGAAATATATGTCATTCAAAACAATTGGTATAATATACCAAAATTAATGAAAAGTATTCTTTTGAATTAGGTATTCTATTTCTTGAAATTTACCAAAATGAAATATCAAAGAAGCACACGCCAATATTGTCTTTGGTGGTTATGGCACTTTATTCCTTATAGAAATAACAAAATTAATAATAGGGCAATGGGCAAATAAATGATCATATTCATTTATTATAAAAGACAACCCTCTGAAATATTTTATAGAATATTTAATTAAATGAGAAAATTATCAATGGGTTCATATATGTAAAAAAAGCAAGATACTAAAACTGCATACCTAATGTGACTCATTATCTGTAAAATCTACAAGCTACATGTAGATTAATATAAAAAAATTAATTGGTCTATTTCTCTGGTGTTGGATCTACAGATAATTATTTTCCTTTTTATATGTTTTTATTTTTAAATTTTTTCCTCAAAGAATGTATATTGCTCTTATAATTAAGCAGTAATTGTTTAAACAGGTGCTACGCTGTTTAAATTTATTTTTAGGCACAAAAAGAAAATCTATTGAATTTACCAAGACCCTATATGTTATATAGAGTCTAAAGAAGCCTATGGCAATGAATCCCAAGCTCATTTGTTTCTTGTTCCTTTTCGGGGTTTCCTACTACCAAGAGAGTAAATCTTAACTAATCAGTCCAAAATATTAATAAAAACATCTGATAGATTCAGTCTTGGCTCTAGACATTGCTAGGAATTTTAGAAGTTTGTAACTCTTGTCCTCAAGGAGTTTACAATCTTGCTGGAGAAAATAGACTTCTGATTTGAAGTATTTACAGAATAATTAATGGACAATTTGTGTGGTCCGAACCAACTGTGTGGTCAGTTTCCTGAGTTTATTCCTCTTCTCATAGGAAGTTAAAACTTAAGAGAGTGGCAGAGATCTTGTGGAAATAATTAAGGAGAACAAATACAGTAAAGCCACAATTAAATTTATTACACTGTATTTAGTGCAGCTCAAATTAAGTCCTCTGAAACAGGGAGGTGAAATATGTGCATCTTCCATTTGATTTTAATTGTTAGGGAATTAAAAATATCCGGATTATATCATTTAGCACGTTTTTAGGTATTCCAATGAAGATAAAATTTAAACCAAATAAAGATTCAGTCTCAGACTAGAGCAAATGTGAGCACACCTACTGTCAAATGTTTGGTGATTTATTTGTATCCATGGCAGAAATGTGATCCAGTGGAAATAATGTCCTCTATAAGTGACTCTTCTGTATCATGTCCTCAGATCTTATGGTTATGTATCATCTTCAAACAAATTCTAATTTGAAAACAAAACAAGACAAAAAGCTGAATAAAGGAAAAATTAAAGAGACAAAATAAAAATTAGTGGAAAAAAGCTCAATATCTGTAAGTAATTAAATATCATATTGGTTCCCTGGAATTTAGCAGGAAAGAGATCATGTTTCACTCCATTAATTTGTTCTTTTTACTGCCCACTATCGGAAACAAAGAATGGAAACCAGTTCCCAGATTTCCACCTTACAAACTCATAGCATCCTTACCAGTAAGATATTCTTTCCTTATCAACTTTTTGATCAGTGATTGTGCCTTCTGTGGTAATGATGCGAAGAAGAAATGTTTCAAAATAAAACCATGATAAAGTTTAATTGCACCTGGAACAGAAACAACTGTAGGTTGACCAATTGTATAGCTAGAGTACAGCAAAGAATGATTGCCTGATGACAATTTCAGAATAAGACACCACAGACGTTACTCTGCATAGGATTTCCATGGGAACGAGAGTACATGTATTTAGCAACCTGTTATAAGTAGATGGAGACTTTTATTTGCTTAGCTGTCATATTGTACTTGCAGCTTACATATATGTAGGGAGATTTTACTGCCTCAAGATCGTAATAACAAGAAAGAAAAGAAAGCTTTAGTTTAAAGTTTATATTTTTCTATGTTAAAAAGCAATAAGTGTAATTATAACCATGCAGTGAAGGCAATTACGCTCACTTCACATGATCTTTGATTTACCTCTGCTTATACAGAAGTCACTTCCTATACTAACCAATAGGTCAGTTGCAATACAAAACACAGCTGAGAATTAATTTCATTTGTTTTAAGTGAAATGGGCGACTGGATAGTCCCTAGAGCGACATTAACGAGTCACAAGCATTAGGTGCCTGGGCTGCCCCGAGAAAAGCTTTTCAGCTTCCTTTGTGAATGCCTCACTTTTATAAACCAGAATCGAGTGTTCCTTTCCTTCTAAAAACTGACCAAAACTATCTTCCATAGTCTAAAGAGATTTCCATATTTTGTTTTATTCCACTTATCATTTATCCAATGTCAGAATGAGTTTTAGAGTCAGAGAAAAAAATGCTGGGAATAAACCTTATACAAATAAGCTCAAAGAGAGTGCCACGCAGTGTCTACTGGAAGGTACCAGTGAGTACTTAATTTTTCAGTATTGCTTTGCCTCTTACTAGTAAAGAAAGTTGCTTATAAAACAAACCACACACACTGACGGAACTCACAATTGGAACATTTAAATGATTATTTGCTTCTCTTTCTACCAGCTTGTAAAACATTATTTTCTTATTCTTCCTGAAATAGCCTGAGCTAATTACAAACCGTGACCCTTGCCCCCCAAGTGCCTTCATTTATGGCAGCACATTCCTTTCCAGGGCAACACATTGGCCAGGTTTATAGGATGCTGCTACCAGGCCTTCCACTCCTAACTTCTGCTTCCCTAGGTCAGAAGTCTAACTCACCACATACAACTCAGCCAAAGAACTCATTTTTTTCAAGAGAGAGATGTAACTCACCTGACTCCCAAGGAAGAAATGCAAAATAATATAGCTGATGTCCCCCTTTGGAATATCAGGCATATCAACTAAGAAATACTTTTGTGATTTGTTTCTTCCCTAAAAGAGAGAAAGAAAAAAGAACATTTTAACCTGGGACTATATAGTTGAATTACCATTGTGGAGCCATTGCTAGAGGGATTATATAAATGACTTTTCAGTTGACTTCTTTAACAGCCTGCAGGTTGGAAGTTTATAAACTGTTTTGAAACTTCCAATCTGATTCTAAACTGGCAACAAACTTAGAATATATATGGAAGTGAGATCCCATGTCAATCTAAACATATCTGAGTAAAATGTTTTTAAGATGATGTTGTACTTATCTTTCATTTTCTTCAGATCTAATACAAATTTGAAACTCTTTATTATGCATTTAGCCAATAGTTGAATTAACCACCACTTGATGTACAGTAAGTATCTGAAGTGTCAGACTGAGACAAATTGACGTAACAGAGATTGTTATTAAAACAGAATTGTACAATTGAACCATTCAGCAACAAACTCAACATTTCTATGCACAGGGGCATATAATTTAAACCATTATTTCTATTACTCAAAGTTCTGACAAATTTATCTCAATTATTTATTTATTTCAGATTACATTGTTTAAGGAAGTTGAATTATTCAATTAATTACTTATGGCCCTTAATATTTCCAATAGCTGGATATAGCTATAGCATGAGCATAAATAAAAATTTAAGTCAATTGCTAAATGAATAATGCTGGTACTTTTCATGCAACTATGACTGAGAAAGAAATATATTGCAAAAGAGGAGAGAATGGCATCATGTTGTGTTCATATGTACTCATATGTAAAACTATGTGATGTCTACCATTTTAATAAAATCTGTTACAGGTAATATCTCTGTTAAGAAAAGTAGAATGCGAGAATATATTTGAAGTTAAATTTAATTAATCAAACTGTTTTGCACAAGAAATAATGCAATTCATATGAAAGTATTTTCATTTAAGTATGTTGAAATCCAGATTTACACAAATGCTGAGAACTAAATAATAATTCTTTTACAAAAGAATCAGTTTTATTTTATTAAATAGTAAATATTTAATATATATTTGAATATATATGTATGTATATATATTTAAGTGTATATGTATATATATTTATATTTATATGAAATTTACAACAATTTGATTTAAAAGCAAATTTTCCATGAGAGTAACTCTATCCATGTTAAATGTCTTCTCTGTGGTATTTGACTTTGTGTTAAATGCCTTTTTCACAAATAAAATGTTAACATGTGGTGACTTCTCTGTATAGGTAGTGGAATCTTGGCTCATCATCTCCTTGAGTATAGTAAGGATGACAAGTGTTAAAATTCTTGGATACTATTCTTCTTATGATGGCTTGAGGTCCTTCTCCCCACCCATGTACCAGTAATGTGGGCTCTCAGAAAATAGACCATTTACTTGCCCTGTTGTCAGTGCATCTGGAAGCCTTGTCAAAACAATATAATTTTACTTTGTAACTTTTTGACATTGGTATTTATTGCACCTGTCTTTAGGCATGATTTATGACCTGTCTGGTGAATATTTCTCCTCAAGTTGGAGTTTACAATATGAGATAAGTGAAGCATTTAAAGGTCTGTATGTGCTTCAAAAATGTGAAATGGACATTTTGCACGCATAGGTCACCTTCTCTCCTCTTCCCTTAACTTCATCATCACCAAAATGGCCACTGCGATACACCATTCCCTCAGTTCTTCAGAGAAAGAAAGAAGAGAAAGATTATGTAAGACTACATTTTCCACAATCTCTTTTTGCAGGCGAATTATGTGTCAATAAATTCTAATGAGTGGCAAGAAAATTCACCATGGGGGAGGCGTCCAATGGAAAACATGTGCTTGTTGTAAGGAGAGCCCGGTGACCTTTTGTCTTTGTAATGGTATCCTGGCTGGGACTCATCAATGTTTCTATCTATCACCAGAAAACACACTGCCCATTGGCAAAATTGCACATATTTTCAAAGCAACCATTCTAATTAAATTGCTTAACTAGGCTGCAATCAAGAAAACTTTCTTTCCTTGACTATCCCCTCTGGGTCTTCGTATTAGTTTACAATTGTTTAGCAATTCTCCTTAATCTCATAAAATACACACTCTAGATATGTTTTTGTTCTCTGTTTTCATAATAAAACATTTTAAGCTCCTCAATTTATGCTCTCCGAAGTTCGTATGAATATAATATATTTTGGGAAACTTCTATAATTACTAGTTAAATCTAGCATTTTTCCAAAAAAAAAGTTTGACGTATATGGATAGAATTTATTTTTTTATCTGTTTCCTCAGACCTGCAAACTCTTTCACTTCATTGAACCTAATGGAAAACTACATTATCTTAAAATAATATTAAATGTGATTTATGTCACTGTACAAGGGTGAACTTTTTGCACTTAAAAATTAAGGGAATGATTAATATTTAAGCCTTTTATATGACACTTCAAAAGAAAACATGCAATGTACATGTCTCATTTTAAATTAGTAATGTTTTTGTACACTTCTGAGATGTACCTAATATTCACAATTGTTTACTGTGTCATTATATTATTTCAGTGCAGTTATAATTGACACCAGCTTCAGTAAGTTACCTTTACTTTAATCAAATAGCAAATAATCACTTTAACATAGCTAGTCTATTAATTAAATATACTTCAAAAGTACATTTTGAAGCCCCTAAATCATAAATAAGTTGAATTCATTCACTCAAACAATTTGATTTGAAAATCGAGACCTCTGACACAGTTTTAAGTAGACAATCAACACAATTTTCTGTATACCAGTAATTCAGACAAAAATGCTACCGTAAAAAAAGAAGAGCCTTAATTTTTGCTTTCTATGTTACCTCCTTAAAGTTGAAGCCTTTTTTTGTATAGGCAATGGTTTTTGCTGCAAAGAATCCTGTATGTCTGTGTTCTTCATGTTCCTTTACTACTCATCTTCCCAACAATCCCCCAATATTTTAACATCTTATCCCAGAAATGACAATCTAAGCCTTTAATCTTTTTTATTGTACTCCTCTAAATTCTCTCAAACTTCTCCATATCATTTAGTTATTTTTTTTGTCATAGGACCCAAAAAAGGATAAATCTGTCAGGGCTGAGTGTAAATGGATGATTACCTTATGGTTCCTGCATTCAACTTACTTATATATCAATAACCTTGTAGTTTATACATTGTTAATCTATTTTACAGTCTCATTCAGTTTGACTCCCAGATTTTCTTCTGGACACTTAATCAAAAACTCTGCCTTACCATCTTCTTTTGGTGCAGTTGTATTTTATTCCTGTGAAAACTTCATCTCCCTTTTTAGAAGACCAAGGACTTTGTTTCTTGACAAATGCAAATAAGATGGAGACACATTTGTGAGCTATAATACTTATATCATTGCAGTGGAGTATATACTACTCATTCCACTGTCAGCTCTTGCCATTTCTTGTTAGTCTATCTCCAATCCAGAAAAAGTGAAAAGTCCCTCCCACTCAGTGATACAATTTCCTTCTTGAACCTACTCATCCTTAACAAATTGGAGTCTGCCAATGTGTTGCCAAGCCAGTGACATCATCACTGGCAGGACATTAAATCGAGATTAGAAATGGCCCCATGACATCACCCTCTTGTTCCTATCGAACAGATGTTTTCTGTATATTGTGCAATTTTAGATCATTATTCATGGTTTGGGTCAGTTAATTCAGGAAGCCAAAAAACTGCCAAGAAAAATTGACCTGGAACAAGTTCAAAGACTCAAAATTATTTTATTGATTAGACGCCTGAGTTTTCATTTTCCAGAAGGACATCGTGAATCATCAATACATGATAATACCTGAGTCATTTCAGCATTCACGATGTTTACAACTTCAAAACAAGATAATCTTTGAAGGGTTAACCTTAAAGAAGTGTGATAATAAGATAGCTAAGGAAATTTTTTGGGTACAACTGAACTGGGGCCAGAAATATTGACCCAGGCAAGCAGTGTGTTTGAACTGGATGGTTGTTATTTTCACCTTATACTTGTTGACTTCATGTCCTCCCTTCAGCTCAGCTCAGAGACAGTGAAGAGGTATGTTTTAAACGAGCCAGACAGGAAGCTATTTTGAAAGGCCTTGTTCAGGCATTATACCAAAGTGAGAAGATAAAGCACAGATTTGGCTGGCTGAGGACTTGGAGAATAAAATCATGTTCAAAACAAAACAAACCCTAAATGTGTTCAGAGAAAGCTTTACAAGAGACCACAAACTCATATACTCTTTCTCTAAGAAACTGGAAGGAATTTTAGTAATAATGTGCTTCACTTAGAATAAATATTAGCTATTTTCGGAAGATGTATCCCATTATACTATCACTGCTACAGGGCAAATCTCTAGCATGGATCATTGCAACTTTGTTCCTAAAAAAATCAGTGCTGTGCCCAAACTTCTATCGATTTGTGCCTCCATCAACCACACTTCCTGCTGTCTGAGTGCTGTTCCACAGTCTGTGATTATGTTACTGTCTTACTTAAAATTGTTAAGACTCTTATTGCCACCCACCTAATATTGAGTAAAAATTTTACATTAAAAAAACTAAGATGTTTGTCCAATTCTTTGTAGGCTTCTTCCTTCCTCCTCCCTACAGGTCTACCGAACATCCTCCCTTCTCCCGTGATGTGTGCGTGCCTGACAAAGTTATGCACACTTTTCACAAGAAAGTTTAACATGCCAATGTTACAATGATTCGCTCACAAAATCACCAGCAATGCAGCTTTATTAGAAAATTGTAAGTGATTGGACTCTCGCAATGTGAGTTTTTAAGGGTCCTCACACTGTCACAGAACAAATCCTACTGAGACTGATGCTTCATGGTTTCTATAACCAAGTTAATATATTGTTGTGTTTCATGTTCTATCATGATTTACATGGTTACATTCTTTCCCCTACTCCCTGTGGTCAGCACATTATTTTGTAATGAGAGAGGCATTGAAATGAAGAGGAGGGGCTAGACGTGGGAGTATAGAAGCATTTGGTATCCACTTTGAAGCTATGCAACTGCCAAGATTGTATCTTCTACACTAGATTCTGAGGTAAGCCTTAATCCTCTTCACATCCTCAGTGCTTAGCACGTATTAGCGACCTAATGAGTGTTTGTGAAAAGAATACCGAATTGGCATTTTAGGGTTGTATTTAAGTGGGAAGGCTCTGGCATGAGTCTATCCAGGCTGTGACACACGACCTGTGTCACACCTGGCAAGTCCCTTATCCTATCTAAACCTCAGGCTTCTCCTCTGCAAGTTAGGAGAGTGTAGTATAATGGATCACATTCACTGCATGTTGATTGTATGCCAGAGACCATCCTTGATACTTTATGTGCATTAACTCATCTGATGTCTATATAAGTCCTAAGACTATTTTTCCAATCTACATTCATAGATGAGGAAACTGAAGCTCAGATAGTTGACTTGCCCAAGCTCCAGAGCTGAGGTGTGAACTCAGGCAGTATGCCTCCAAAGATGATATCTATGACCATTAGGCTACACTACTTTGTTTTAGGGTTTATATGCAACGTACATGTAAATCATTTGACACATAACATCCTCAAAAATATGAGCTGCTATTATCGTTGAATTCCGTTATCTAACAAATGAAGATGAGATACAAAATTCTCCCCTAGACCCTGACCAGTTCTAACTTTCTATATAAAATCTGTGGTGACAATTATGATGTTATAGTAGCAGTGCCACTGGAAATGAACTATTTGATGGAGTTAATAACTGATGCTACTTATCTTCTTCTAATTTCCCTCGAAACTGACATTACATATCAATCACATTGTCTCTTTAAAGGCATTGAATTTTCATGATTCTATTTACTTTATATTCATTGGGATCTTAGCAATGAACTCATGTAATATTATACTCATTTTTCAGATGGCTGTAATAAAATAATGAACTGGAGAGTAAGAAAAGAATTCTATGTAATTACAGCTTAATAATCACGCTGCAAAACCTTGAGTTTTTCTATCTTGTTATACTTTAAATCTCATTGCCAGGTCCTATTAGATAGAAATTCTAGTGGTTATATAGGAACGCCTGAAAATAAGAATATAATTTCCTGTAGGAATGATGAAAATATAGCTCATACACTTATGTGAAGGAAGCTTCAATCATAGATAATAATAGGTTCAGAAATGTCCAATTTTTATTGCAACATGACACATCATCTTGTATAACTATAATGTACTCCAACTATAACATACTGGCAAACTTCTTTTGTCAAATAATCAAACAATTTAATCATTTTGGTAGCTCATCACCTACACACTTGCTGCCCTCCCTACTCCCCCCATACACACAGTGATGTAAGCAATAACAGCATTATATTAAATTGACAAGTTCTAGAATGAAGTGAGTCTGAAAAAGAAGCACATTTTTTAAATGGTGGTGGTGACTGGGGAGGGAGAGTGTAGGAATTCTAGCAGCTTCTTTTGGTGCTCTTTTTCCAAAGACTGACCTAGCTCTGAGAGGAATTGAGCATATGCTTATAATTCAATTTTCTTTTTATTTTTTTTTTCAGTTATGGCACAAAGGACACAGCCTGGGCTTGCCTCATCTCTCAGCTCTGTCCCTGTCAACACCACAGCTACTGCAGTCACCGCTAGAAGCTATACCAAGAAATGTGTTTCTTGGGATGTTCTATCCATCTCTTTGAATATAGAGGTCTTATGTGTTTATAGATGCTCTTCCCACACCTTTAAAACACTATTTTTGAGATTAGGTTTAGGTGGATATGAGGATACTGTTCCTTCAGAGTGATTCCATAGGGACTGGGCCCTTTCCATGTGTATCTGCTCTTCAATTATTTGCAAACTTGTGCAACTCACTAAATGCAGTTTTCTAATTTCCTTATTTTCCGCTCACATAACATGTCTTTTCAGTCTTTAAAATGTAGTGGGTACTGCGTAGACACTGATCTTTCTCCTTGGTTTCTGCAGAAATCAAATCATGTGGAATGCTGTAGCAGTGTGGAGATATGTGGAGACATGAAGTATATCCCTCAGTTGGTAACTTGGTTTGACATATACACGGGTGAGAAAAGAAAGAGAAACACTAAAGAGGTTTATCTGTGAATGACTTTTTCAGGATTCCTTGCTAAAGATGCTCTAAAAATGTAAAATTCTGTATGTTTGAGGGAAGAGAGCTGTGTTGACGTGATTTTCACCCGAGTCCTAGCTAGCTGATAAGCTCTTGTAGATCCTGCTTGCCATTAAACTTCACATTTTGAGGTTTAAAAAAGAAAAGACTAAATGGAGGAGTGTTTTTTGTCACATCTTCCATAGATCACTGAATAAATAAATATAAACTGTAATACTTTCCTTCCAGGAGCCAAAGAAAGTCCCTTAGCATTTTGAAAAAGTCTTGTTAACAGTCCCTTGTCTGTAGGGATTGAAATACTCATTTGAATGGTGAAAGTTGATAAATATTTCATTACAGGAGGAATCTTCTCAAAGACATCCTACATTTAATCCTATTATCCAATTGATGCTAAAATTATGAAGAGATTCTGAAAAAAAAAACAAAAACACCATCAAAACCCACCTCTCTTCCCTCATCACTACCAACTGCAGCCAAAACATGTCCGCAGTAAGGAAAAAATCTGCAGCCTCCAGGAGCTTTGATAGAATCAAGGCCAGTGAGATGTGCCAGAACCTTTCCCTTTCTCCCAGATGGTGGAGTTTGTGACTTGCACATTTGGCTTTTAATGGGCAAGCCAGGAAGCCTGCCAGCAAACAGCAGAGCAAGCTAAGAAAACAAACAAACAAAAGAATCACGCCCTACACATGGAGGCCAGTGACAGCTATGATTGATCAGGTGTCCAGCTGGAAGCTGTCACCACCACGTTGAGAGAAACAGGCAGAGCTTGGCGTGTTTCACGGGCCAAAGATTATCACGGGGTATTAGGTAGGTAGCGTTCTTCAGCAAACAAAGAAATTGAAAGGATGGAGTTTGCCTTGCCTGAGCCTCATGTCTAACAGAGATGCTTACCACATGACTCTCCTTGTATAAGGGATACTTGAAACTAAACATATTATATTTCATCTTGGAAACTCTTGCTAGAGAAAACCATACTGCACACTACTGTATTTTTCTTTTGCCTGTATGTTTGTGTTCTGAGACAGACTGAATACTTTTTCCTTGCTAAAATATGTGTAAATTTTGGCATATAATAACTTTAGCAGCAGTAGAATCCATTGGGAGGTGAACTCGAATCCAGAGACTTAAGTTCTAATTATGGTGTAATTTCCTTGTTGCTTAAATGACGAAAGTAGAAACCCTGTCAACTCTATAGTATTGTCTTTAGAATCAACTGAAATAATACCGTGTTTCCTTGGTTTTAACATCCCTTGGATTATAATATGGCTTGTACAAAGTTTTTTAAAGAAAGAATACCTTTTTGTACATTAAGTAAGCATATTGATTTTAAGATTAATCTCATTTGAGAAATATTGAAATGTGAATAAAAGGTGCACATTGCAATGAAGGAAATAAGATATATATGAAAACATTTTATAAACCACAAAGTGCTAGAAACATAAGAAACATATAGAAACCTTGTTACTAACAATTACTAACATGTTAATAACATGGAATTGTTAATATCCTGCTTGCTATAAAGGCAGTAGCTTTGAATAATACGAAGTCTTCATGTACATAAATGAAACTTGAATTTACATACACTAAAAATGAAAATAAAGGAAAAGAAATCTCTGACAAATTTTATTTCCTTTAAACATAAGAAAACATCAATTTAACAAATATGTACTGAAAACTTAAGTCTGATTCCATTTCACTCCAACAAACACATACATATTGTGATCAAGTATAGAACTCTTGCTACAATATTCACTCCTTGTTTCTGGTAAGCACACAATTTATATTTACAAACACAGCATTTGTTTTCAAATTTTCAGTATCAAATGAAGATAATCAAATGACACTGTATCATTGACAGAAGTTGATTTTTATCCTGATAAAACTGTGTAGCTTTTACATTTTAACTTCAGATTAAACAGTTTCCCAAAACTTTTATAAGCCAAAATTTGCACAAATGATGTATATTCTTTAACAAACTTTATATAGTTATTAAAGTGTTGTGTTATCAGCCATTTTTCCAGAAATCAAAAAATGACATTTATATTGGACAACTGTTCATTTTAACTGCTACTTCATAGCTTTAAAAATAAAGTGGCTTTCTTATCAGTAGCTTGAGAATCAGCACAAGCTTTCTGTAATATTTAACACACTCCGCCAAGGAGACAGCATGGGTTTGGAGGAGGAAACCCTAGATAAGTATTTCCTTAACTATGTCTTCCAGGGCACGCAGTATGCTGAAAAACACTTGTTTTATCTTAAATTTTGTCTCTGTCATTTTAACATATATAAGGAAATTATTGGAAGTGAACGATAAAGAAACAGAGCACCAATATCTTTTCTGTGTGGTCAAATTCTGATCTCTTGCCAAAATATTTTGGTAAAATATTGGTAAATGGAGGGCCATGGGTATGTTGTAAAGCTATTCACGTAGATCAGTGGTTTCCATGCTTGGCTCCTCCTCAGAATCACCTGAGACAGAGGAAACACATCCAGAGTTTCTGGTCTACTCTGGGAGATTCCGAAGCAGTAGGTCTGAGAGGGGTCCCAGGAAAATGTGTTTTTCAAGTTTCTCAGGTGATTCTAATTAGAGCTGGAGACTGCTGCCATACAATTCAAATGAACCTTCTAGACTCATTAATAATGTAACAATATGGAAAAATGTTATTTCCTTAACAGAATTTTTTTTCCCTCTTTTATGTTGGAGGAATATTTGATAAACCACTTGGCAGGGGTGGGGGAAATGCTCAAGGGAAATGGAGGAACAAAGATGGTCCTTGGCTGCCTTCCAAGTGTTAGTCTTGCCAAATGGGGTATGTAAACTAATGGTATGAGATGAATTATTATGGACAAAAGAAGAGAAGTTTTTAAAGGTTGTAGATGGGAAGAAAATAGGGATAAAAGCAAAAGGTTCTTAGTTCAGCTAGTTCAGGGCCTGCCTGGTACCTAAATATTTACTGAACTTAGTCATTATTGCTTTTATTACTTTTGTTATCTCTAATATCATATGTAGACTACCAAAGTCAATTATATATTAGGGTCTAAAGATCTAGCTTGGAAGTCATCATCAGAGTTTACATTAGTGTCAACTCTCCTCTTCAGAACTGGAGTCCTCAATGGGATTGATTCTAATGACTAGCAAAACCCAATGATCATCAAACCCAGTGAACATTGACCACTCACATGTGCAGCACAGACAGAATAAAACAGAAGCATTTCCTCTGGATAATTTGTTGGAACTGTCAAATGTCTTTGCCAATTTAAACTTGAATCACAACTATCCAACATACCCGAAAACAATGACAAATCTTTGGAAACACCAGAAGACATTCCACAAGGAACGATTTCATACTTGATTGTCTTCAGGAAGCTAGAGTTAATAGTAGTTTAATAATGATTATTTAAATGTCAAAGAATATAACAACTGACCCCCTTCCAATATTGCTAATTTCCTCCCTTTTTTTCCCTTAAGTAAATGGTACTTCATTTTTAACCATTTAATTACATTTGGAAAATAAGTTTTATACATAATTTTTAAACTTTCAATTCATAAACTGCTAACTAAGTTTTAGGTTCTAAAAACTATAAACTACTATATTGACAATATAATCCTTATAGAGTGAAGAATAATAAAGATTTTCACACTTTTACTGACGATTAACCAGGGCTAAAAGGATCTTTTAGGGGAGAGGGGTGTTACTGAAATGGATCATGCCTGTGACTCCTGTCATTCACACACTTTAGATTACTGGAAATATGTGCACTGCATGAGTGAACAAAATCCTTATTTTTAAGACAAGGCATGGAGCAAAATATTGTCAAAATAGTGTTTTCCAAGGTGTATTTATTTTTATTTTTAATGGAACAAAATTATTCCCAGCTGTGCAAGGTTCTCACTATGCCCATTACTTTTTAATGAATCTTACAATAAGATGATTAATTCTACACACTCGGAGGCTTTTGGTTGAATGTTGTTGATTAAGTAATTATGTTAATCCACTTCTGCCTGTTTTTTGGAAGCCCAATGATGAAGGTAATTTTTCTCCCTTTGGAATAATCTCTCTAGAATTATTAGGCACATGTGAAAGGAGTTTTACACACATTTCCAAGGACTATACTTGCTATTAATAGCCAATTTTAAGCTGCAAACTACAATCAACCCATTTTATTCCAACTGACAAAGTTCATGACATCACTTGGTTTCTTTTCTCAGCTTAGACGTTGACATCATGCATGGGTGTTAAAACATTATCACAATATTTTGTTATGGAATAAATTAAATAAAAACACAGTAGGAAGTGATCTACTATTTGACTTAGATAGCAAAGCATGCATAGCTTTTGTTTTTGAAAATGACAAAAAATTTGTAGGAAATAATACAGATACAAATAAAAGTTCCAGAGTGCGTAGTAGAAAATGTGAGAAGCAAGAGTATGGTTTAGAGCGGGGAGGTCAGTTTGGGTGTTGGTTGGGGGCCGGTGCGGGTTTACAGAACAATCAAGATGTTCCAATAGGAAATCTTGATAGAATAGGTACAAGAGAGGTCTCAACCTTAAGTGGAGAGCCACTGGAACAGTTGGGTGATAAGAAATCATTTAACAATGAAGATAAATAGTCTCAACGTTTCTTGAGAGGCTCAGATGATGGCACACGCAAAGACAGAGAACTGTAGAACAATAGATAGAAGACAAGCCTTTGGATTATTTAATGTTTATTTTACCCACTGTTTTTCTCTTCCTGCTGTGGAAGCCCAAACATGTGAGTAGTTTCTTATTTCTTCATGTATCTTGTACTGGGCTGAGTCATACGAAAGAGCCAATATTCAATCATTTTTGACTAAAATGGCAATTTGTATGGTTTAAAATAATAAGTATACAAAGTAAGCCTATAATACAGGTTTATTACCTTCTTACTTCTTTTTGCTGTTGCTGTTACTATTACAGGATAACATGTACTAAACTTTGAGAGTTTCTAGATTTTCCTTTCTCCCTTCTGACAACAGAGAAATCTATCTTGAACCACTGTTTCCTCTTGAGAATCTTCAGGACTTCTGTGGTAGAGAACAAGGAGGGAAGTGAGACAGGATGAAAACGGAAAGCATTCTAAGTATGAAGGCTAGAAGTTTTATTTTAGTGGAGTGGAAGAGAAAAGTGGAACGACAGCTATATTGTGGGAGGGGAATTGGAAGCAAAAACAAATTTGACGTTAGGTAGTTTTGCTGAGGATTATATATCCATTTCATTATCTTAAAAAATAGAGATGAAGGGGGCTGGCCCTGTGGCCTAGTGGTTAAATTTTAGTGTGCTCGCTTCGGCGGCCAGGGTTTGTGAGTTCAGATCTTGGGCGCGGACCTACACCACTGGTCAAGCCATGCTGTGGTGGTGACCCACATACAAAGCAGAGGAAGACTGGCATAGATATTAGCTCAGGGCTAATCATCCTTAAGCAAAAAAAAGAGAAAGATTGGCAACAGATGTTAGCTCAGAGTGATCTTTCTCAAGCAAAAAGAGGAAGATTGGCAAGGGATGTTAGCCCAGGGAGAATCTTCCTGAGCAAAAAAAGAAAAAATAGAGATGAAGAATTTCAATTATATTGGCTTCAAAGAACTCACTTATTAAATTGGAAAAGAATTAAACTACATATGCATGCCATTATTTTCTCCTGTCTCTGTTATATAATTTAAAACAATGTAAAACTAAATTTTGAATTGTATTATTTATATTATACATGTGTGTCACTGTATGAATTACACATTCAAAAATACGTAATACAACATAGGGCTTAAAACTCAAAATTATGTATGGTCCCAATTATGGGTGATTTAAGGGATTGTCATGTGAAATTTATATATTTTGAAATTACTTGTGGTTGCTTGCACTGAGTCTTTTTAACTGTGACACTGCTTTGGGACCAAGCTCCATGGAGCATGCACAGCTTTACAAACTATGTTTTCCTTGTAGGAAAATGTCAAGCTTACATTATATTCCTCATGTAATATCTTCTGAATTGTTTTACAGCTATAAAGTCTTTAAAATTTGCCTTGTTTGATCCTGATCCTATCAGAGAATTGCTTATGTTGCCATAGTGATTTCTTTAGATGTTATTCATATGTCTTTTCCTTATTCTTCAATATGGGTTTTTTTAATTGCATGTATTTATTTATTTATTTTTACTTATGGAACTATAATGCTATGTTTGAAAGCAATAATGACATGCTTGTATACGGAACAGAAAAGGAAGCTAATTTTGAAATTAATTTTGAAACTTAGTAGACTAAACAATGACTATAAAACTGAGCTCAAGCCATGAACCTCCCATACGTTTGGCTGATTTCATGGATAATAGACACCAAATATATTTGAACTTTTTTTAAACACACATTTGTGCAGCCAAACCCAAAGCGAAACTTTCAAGGATTCAAATCTGCACAATGTTGCCTCATTCTCTGGATCATATTTGGGTGTGTCTGTGTGTAAGTATGTGAGTGTGTGTGTGTGTGTGTGTGTGACATAAATAAAAATACAATATATATTACACTTCCTGAGGGCTTTGGATTTTATATTTTATATCTAATTCTCAAGTTTGTTTTGCACTTGCAATTTTAATATTGTCTTCCTGAAGTGAACATTTATGTTACCTAATTCTAGAACAATAAAAATGTAAACACAATAAACAAATGAGGTAGTGGGTTATGGAGATGTGGACGTGAACTGTCACTGAGGCTGGCTGACATCATGTCACCACGTGTTGGCTCTTTAAGTCCTCTTGTATAGAGGACGCTCTCTAGCAGATGTTAATGTTTAAACATTTTGCTCTCTCCCATTGGTCTTTCCATGTCCCTCTTCCCCAGATTTTCTTTTCCCTAGTCATATTAGTTTCCTAGGGCTGCTGCAACAAGTTACCACTAAATGGGTGGCTTAAAACGACAAAAATTTATTCTCTCACAGATACAGAGTCCAGAAGTCTGAAATCAAGGTGTCAGAAGGGTTGGTTCCTTGGGAAGTCTGTGAGGAAGAATCTCTTTCAGGCCTCTCTCCTAGATGGTGGTTGCCATCAGTCCTGGGCATTCCCGGTCTTGTAGATGCACATCCCAATCTCTGCCTCTGTTGTCACGTGCTGTTTTCCTCTCTGTGTCATTATATAGGCTTATTCTCTGCATGTATCTCTGTGTCCTCTCCTCTTATAAGAACAGTTAGTCCTTGGAGAAGGACCCACCCTAATCCAGTATGACTTCATCTTAACTGATTACATCTGCAAAGACTCTATTTCCAAATAAAGTCACATTCTGAGGATCTGGGTGCACAAGAATTTTGAGGACATTTAGTACACTAGTTATTCACTATCTCCTTCCAGGTCCATGCTTAACTAGCCAAACTCTTCAGCAATGGCTATGAGCTAGGAAACTTCTCCTCATGAAGTAAATGACCAGGTTCATTGCTGAAGTCCTACCATTGGTTTTCCTCTCATCATTGCTTTTCAGGGCCATTCTTCAGTAGTGCTGTGGTGCGGCAGTCATCTGTTTTTGTCTTGCACCCTCATACTGAACTGACATATTTGTGAACTAAGGGCAGCCTTTGTTCATCTGATCCAATGAACTTTCCACTCCTTGCACATCTGCTCCAGTCAATGTGATATCATTGAGTGAGTCAATATAATCTTCTGAAGGACGTCCAGAGAATTCAATTCTCTTTAAACAACATTTTAAAAATAACAGAGCAAGAGAGTTAGCATACCTGTGGAGCAAGACTGGAAATATTTACTGTTACCCATCCCATGTGAATTGGAACTGTTTCTGAGCCTTCTGCCTGATAGGGATGAAAGAAAATACATTTACCAGATCAAAGGCTGCATACCACGTACCCGAGTCTGTTTTAATCTGCTCAAGCATAGATACTATAAATGGAACAGCAGTTGCAACACAAGTTGTTGTTTGGTTGAATAATAGTATTTCACTGTCATCCTTAAGGATCATCTGATTTTTTTAGAGCTCTTTAGGTCACGAAAGGCAGTGCCAATCTCTGTCTTCTTCCTCCCTGAGATGCAAAATTGTTTTGAACTTTCTATCTTGGCTAAGCTTCTCATTTGGCCTTCCTCACAATAGTAAATCTTACTACACATGCCATAAAAACAATGTAGATAATTTGTCAAATATCAAGTATGTTTATTTAATTATACCTTTGGAAACTGTGACATGGGTACTGGGTATGTCCACGGATATTTTAGAGTCATCGTGAGGTGGACCTCTGCAAGAACTCCATTTATTATATGGCCCTAAAATACTCTATCTACATGGGGGGCTATGATGATGCTTCAGGTTGCTGGGTATCAATGCCATCTTGCACCCTTTGCCCAAAAATCCTTGAAATGTTTGATAATATATTTGACATATTGTCATAGTGCCCCTCATGGGGACCCAGACTCTTCTTTAATCAATGGCTTCCAGATCTGAAAAGTGACTCAGGTCCAAAAACTGGGCAAGGGATCTTGACACTTCATTACTGTGGGTGACTTCAGTTTACTGATCATCTATCACTCATTTATTTTTTGTTGCAAAGTCTGAACAATAGCTTTTTTGGCTACCCATCTGTCAAATCCCTGTGGAGATGGTGAAACCCATCTGCACAATCCTCTGTTGAACAGGGCCCCTAGATGTCACTTTTACTTTGCACTCATTATATTAATTGCACCCACCTTGCCTCTGGTGATTGAATAACCTCCTACCTCTATTATTTTGACATCCACAGCAGCATTACCATCAACAGCCAAATTCTGTAACAATATCTCCTCCTATCAGAGGACTGCCCCCTCCCTACAGAAGATAGCCCGAACTGAGTTTCTCAAATAATGTTGATGCTCCTATGTCTAGGAAAAACTCGGTGTTTCCGTTACTCTCACACTACAATTCACTTCTGATACCAGAAGTATGGGTTTTCCACACATCAAACAATTCTCCAATACCAGCTGGGTGTACTACAACTCAATTCAATTCTGATACTATCTACCTGGAGTTAGTGTCAGATCCCGCAATTAAGGGCTCAGTCCTACAAGACTGCCCCTACTTCAAATTGCTGTCAGAGTTGGGATCATCTTTACCAGCTAGTAATTTTTGTTTTCCCCACCTTTACACGGTTGTACACCAGAGACTTTTAGGGCAATATTTTACCTCAGTAGATCAATATTGGTTGACGGCCTGCTTGCCCACTCTTGTTACACTGTTACCCACCAAGATTTTGAAAATATAGCAGTTAACTCCATAATGATTATTTTGTTTTATTCACTGGGAGGAATATTTTGGCTTTTTGTCTGCATTCTTAGGAAGGAAAGGTGAATTCCTAGGAGAATAAGGAAGAGAATACTATTCCCTTCCTGAACACAATTCAAAGGGCTTGCGGAATCAC
This sequence comes from Ceratotherium simum simum, assembly GCF_057802395.1. Classification (NCBI taxonomy): domain Eukaryota; kingdom Metazoa; phylum Chordata; class Mammalia; order Perissodactyla; family Rhinocerotidae; genus Ceratotherium; species Ceratotherium simum. Next base: position 52,270,784 of record NC_141915.1, on the reverse strand, counting down.
TGCAGTAATATTAGAATCCGTGAAAACCCCACTGGACATCAGAAGGTGTTGAAGGGATAGGAAAGGAGTAATGGACTTGAAAGGTTTCTTCCCATCTGGTGAATCCCCCAACGACCAACCTAAAAGAGGACCCAGAAGAGAGAAGGCTCAAGTAATATTATGAGAGTAGTGTTTTCCACCCGTGCTCAGGAAACCATTGAGACAAAAGGCACACAGCAGCAGGAGCACGGCTAGGAGACTTTGAAAAACATGCCACTTCCTCTGTTGTTTCCTCACAATATTAGTGTCCATCTCTTACTTTGTTTTTGTAAGGAAATAATTAAAGATATAGATTTTTAAAAAAAGGATTGACCTGTCTCTTTTCAAACATTTTTTAAAACTCTCTTCTGATGAAATTATTTCAATTCTTTCTTTTCTCTTCATCAGACAAAAATACCAGTCTGGACAATAAAGAGGAGATTGGTTTACATCTCCTTAGAGGGAAATAATAAAGGAAACTTTTGCCAGCCTAATGGCATTATTAGGAGACTTTTATATCATGTGGTTATGAAGTACAAAGCTACTTTAAACCAAACTACCCTTTCCTATGCCAGCGTTGAGCTATATAAAAAACATGAATTCCATACTTTAAGTTCCTGATCTCTGATCAATTTTTTTTTCTCTTGTGTTAACTGTGACTTTTAACATATATAGTACGTGCTGAAAATATTGAAAAGCAATATAATCTGCATCACAAATTTTTTTATTAGGCTCTTTCATTCTTCCTGTGATTTAGCCAATCTCTGCAAACATACCTATTTCTTGATCAGAAACTATTATAGAATACAACTGTAGAGGAAAGTGTCCCTCCTCAGTAAAGTCACCAAATTTAAGATGAAACTCTGTTAAAGCTTTGGCAGGCATTGAGAATATCAGACTATTACATGCAATACCAACTCGTGCAGTTTTAGACTGGAAACATAAAAGTCTACAGATTTCATTTAGAAAAGTGGAAGTTGCCCATTTTCTATACTTATTTCCATCTAAGTGCTGAGTGCAAAGAACAGTAAAGACTTTAAGTTTCCTATCACAGAGGGGATTTTTGTTTGTTTCCTTTGCTTCTCAAAAATAAACTAGGTTTCATCACTGTAATATATATTGATCCATCATTTTAGGGAATAGGAATATAATAAATTTTCTCTAGTTTTTGTCTATTTTTGTTTTCTGAGAAGAAATCTCCAGCCTTTCAGATGGTTGCTTCCCTATATGTAATTTTTTATTTCATTTTTTCCCCTTTCGCTGATGGCAAAACTTTTTTAGTTTTCATCAGTTTGATTGTGACATGTCTGGGTACAGATATTTTGTGTTTTTTAGTTCATCCTGTTTGGGATTCACTGAGCTTCTTGATCCTGAAATTTTACATCTTTTACCAAATTTGCAAAAGTTTCAGCTAGTAATTCTTCAATTATTTTGCTGTATCACACTCTTTTGCCTCTCCTTCTAGACCTCTGATGATATGAATATTAGGTTTTGGGAATTATCCCATAGGTACTTGAGGCTCCGTTCATTTTTTCAATATTTTTTTCTCTGCTGTTCAGAATGGAACATTTCTATTGATCCTTCTTCACTGACTCTCCACTGTCATCTCCATTTTGCTATTGATTTTTTAAAATTTTAGTTATTTTTTTAAAAACCAATAATTTTATTTTTAGGCTCTACATTTTTATTTGGTTCTTTTTCATATCTTCCATTTCTGTGCCAAGATCTCCTTCCCATTCCATTCATTTCAAGAGCATTTTATCTTACTTCCTGGAGCCTGTCGATGATCGTTGCTATAAATTATTTGTCTGATAATTCCAACATTGGTGTTCTTTGTCCATTCCCCAGCAAGCTGTTGATGTTTTCCTGGTTTTTCACAATAATATAATTGTGGATTGTATTCTTAAAATTTTTAATATTATGTTATGAGATTCTGGATCTTTTAAAAATCCTATGGATTGTTTTAGCAGATAATCAGCTCAGTTAGGTTTACAACGCAAGTAATAACCTATCTTTCAATATCCATTCAGTTTTAAAACTTGTATAGTACTAGTCTGATGTTTTCCATATGTGTACCAACCAGGAGAAAATCTGAGTCTTTTTGGTATTGTCCTACAGGTTCCTAAGACTTGTTAATGCTTTTAAATTATTTTTCTCTCATTTTTTTAAATAATATCTATTAATCTATCTCCGAGCTCATTGACTCTTCACTCTGTCATCTCCATTCTGCCATTGAGCCCATATAGTGAATATTTTATTTTGATTACATTGATTTGACCTATAGCACCAAATAGTTTAAATGCCTTAAAATATAACAATCAGAGAGAAGAAAATAAAAAGTCCAAAATTTCAAGGACTCACATCTTCAGTGAAGTTTAGGGGTCTAAATATCTGAATATGTCCAGATATCCCATCAAAGGTAAAGGAAAAATCGCTGAAATTTTACCACGTACCACTCAAAAAGAGGTATAACACATGGCGGATCATTTTGGATTGGAGAGGGGCAATATAGACAGCATCCGAGTATGCTACTCCAATCTATTTACCTAATCAATCCCCAAACACTGTCTTGGATCTGTTTCCTGAGACCACCTCTCAAGTCAATTTCTATATCAATCAGCACCTAGACAGGAAGCAGAAATCTCATGAGCTATTTAAACAGAAAAAATAAAGAATTGAAAATTAGAGGTTGAAAGAACTGACGAGACACAAAGAGAACGCTAAGAAATCATGGTTATATTATCACTAGAAAGTTACCCCTGTGATTAGGGGAACATTGGACGTATTAACACTTGAGCTTGGAGGATGGGTCCTGCAGACCTCTGAGGAAGGGTCGCTGCTCAGCTGGTGCCAATGTCTCTGAGCTCAGATCAGGGACCTTGTGGGACTGGGCCCTGGACCTTTGGGGAGGAGGCGCTGGATGGCACATTGAGGCTAGTCTGTAGCCTGAAAAACTGAAAAGTGGATTCAACAGTGGCTACTGAAATGAACTACTGCCACCGGGGTGAAGAAGCAAAGCTGGAGTGAAGCTGACAGGTTGGAAAACAAACAGAAAGCAAGCCAGGAGCTCATCGGAAACCGCATGTCTCCTCTCCATCTTCCAGTCTTCAGCTCACCTACATTGTCAGAGCCTAACAGGGCGCTGGCAAAGCAAGAATCTGGATCGCAGAGTCTTGGCCCAGATCACGACATAAATCAGAGAAGAGTAGATATGAGGCTGAGAGACAATAGCTTAATAAATGGCGCACTATGTAATGACTGTTCAGCGGTTTCTAGCTTATGTGTGAGTACTTAGCTTTGTTTAATAATATTTTGTGTACCCAGAAGAAGATCCAATTTTTAGGTTAATACATTTTAAGAAGATAAAGACAATGTATAAATAAATAAAGACAGTAAGGATAAATAAACCAGAAAAATTACTAATTTTGGCTGTTTTTAATGCTATTTGCCTCTCACTGTATTAGGATGCTGAATCAGTGTAACTGCATGCTTAGAAACTAAATTTTGGGTTGAGTTCAATTGTATCGGGAAATTATTTTTTATGAAAGGATATACTCCCAGAAAGATGGGCCACGTCTGTCCTGTGGCATCATGTATTCCCTCGTATGCTACTACACGCTGCAAGGATATACAAGCAAGAACTTAATGTACTGAACATAAATTTTAAAGTTGCCATGAACTGAATGTTTGTGTCCCCCCCAAATTCATATGCTGAAACCTAATCCCCAATGTGATGGTATTTGGAGGTGGGGCCCTTGGGAGGTGATTAAGTCATGAATCTCATGAATGGGATTAGTGCCCTTATAAAAGAGAATCCAGAGAGCTCCCTCGCCCTTTCCACCATACAAGGACACAAGCCTATAAGTCAGGAAGTGGCTTCTCACCAGACACTGAATCTGCCAGCACCTTGATCTTGGACTTCCCAGCCTCCAGAACAGCGAGAAAAAATTTCGTTGTTTATAAGCTACCCAGTTTATGGTAGTTTGTTATAGCAGCTGGAACAGACTAAGATAGAAGGCTTGCCTCCTTGTGATTTAAAAGATGTTTTGTTTTACTCCAGTATCAACAAATAAACATTAAGAAAGAAGGGAGGAAATAGAAGCTAGTTTTTGAACCTTACCTGAAGAGCACCTACTAGCACAAGTCCATCTCATTGTTAAGACAAATAAGAAAATGGATTCTGTGAATTTTATACTTTTATTTATCCGTTCATTTTCCTAATGATCAGTTTGTTCAGTCGTAACCCGTGTAGCTTAAAACTTGATAATTGGAATATAATAGGCTTTACTATCCAATGATATCACTTTTATATAATTTCTGAATTATGTTTTTTGTTCCTTTGTGGGTATTCTTTATGTAAAACAGGTCCTGTTTTCAAGAGTTCCAAAACCCATGCATTTCCTTAAAACTCTAGAGGTAAACATATATCTAAATTAGTCATGGTTATTACTTACTAAAAATACAATTCGTGGAGTTGGAAATTGGTTGCTGTGCCTCCAGGTACCATTCTTCCTCTAACACAAGATGAACGTCCATCTCTGAGAGCTGTTCCACTCCCACTGCTTGTTCTCAACCTTCAGATCTCTGCTCAGTGGTCACTTTCTCTGAAGGATCTTTCTGAACCTCTTAAGTTGACCACTTCCAATTACTATTGATTTTATCATCATCTTATTTTCTTCATTTCATTTATCACATTAGAAAACAACACTGATCATTTATCACTTGTTTAACTGTTGGTCTTCCCTATCGAGAATATAATCTCCATGAGCAATGACCCTGCTTGTGCTGTTCACCAGTGTAGCAGGACAAAATAAAGTTGGACTCATGGGAGGCACTCGATAAATATTTTCTGAATGAAATTTAGTATAATGTAGATTGCAATGGAAAGTGTATATCTTTGCTCAGCAAAGGTGTTTGTTAGGCAGAAATCCTCACTGATTCTCACTTTACCTTGACTTTTCCATAATCATATTGTTCCCGAAGGTCTGTTACTGACAACAACACTCCCTGTTCCTGCTTCCGTTTCTTGCTGTCTTGGGGGTGAGGATGAGAAGTGGGCAAGCAGAGAATAAAGTAGACAAAAGACCTGCTGGGATCTTTTCCAAACTAATTTTTTGCAGGCGAAGAGTTATACGTTGCAGAAATCTCTTGAAGTGTTCAGTATGTATATGGTCCTCTCTCCTACCTTGGAACCCTGCAAAATATCTTCTCTATTTTTCTATTCTATTGGTTCCATCTACGGGTATCTGAAAGGGGATATAGGCCTCTATGTTGAAGCTATTACCCTATAACTCATCTGGAAGATGAACACTGGGTGCTCAATAGCTGCTTGCAAAATTCAAGTGGACAAGAATCCACAATTCTTACTTAAAACTTGCCCTAGACATTTTCAGTGGCACATCCTTGTTGAAAGTTTTTTTTTGGCAGTTTTTCGTTGTATTCTATATGACTATAAAAACATCAAACTAATTCTTAGAACTAAATCTTGATCTATAAGTTCTTTTAGGATTAAGCATCAGGAAGAATCAGACTGATAAGTAAATAACTAATTCTACTTTTTAAAACACTATAGATCTCTTTTTAAAAATTAGGTGATTAATTTGTTAAGATTTTAAAGACTAACAGTTGTGTGGATACATGTTTGGGGTGGTGGGGGAGCAGAGTGGTGGTAGGGTATGAAACCTACTAGTAAATAGTATCTTGCTCCCTCAAAGCTCTTCTTTTTCTTCTTCTGCTGCTGCTCTGAAATATGAAACAAATTAATTTTTTCATTGTTCAGAAAGAATTTATTTGTCAGTATTTGGGTTATATACAGTAATCTATATATTGTTACGAAACAGTATGTAGTATACTTATTCATGTGATACATGTGTATAGATTTATATTATAACACTTCTCTATGAAGAAGAAAGCATAGTCTGTACTAAAGTCTATGTACCTAATTACATACACACGAACACACATACACACAGACATACCAATTATTACTAAGATCAAGTTAGTTCTCAGGTAAACCTGTATTTAACTTTTCCAGCAGGCCTCCACTATAATAAAATTGTCAAGACATTTTTCCTTAACAATTACTGACTCTAGCTATAAATTTCTAAACTGGTCAATAACCTATAACCCAGCACCTCTCGAAATGGAATGTGGGATATTTATGTTCCTCCTGAGAGCAGCTTGTATATAAAGTCCTAAAGAGCATGCACGCTGACCAGGACCACCTTTCTTGAGCAATAACACAGCCACAATGGTGCGAGCTTCTTCCCTCTGTCCTCCCCTCCCCCGTCCGCAATGTCAGAGACCACTTTTCTGGGAAGGTTTGCATCATGCCCAACTTAACATATTAGGTGCTAGCTTAGCACACACAGCACTAAACCACACCACAGCTCATTAACCTTTAGACTATAAAACAGAAAAAAAAACTTGCAAAAATGTCAGCTTAACTTTCCATTTCAATAACAGGGTCCAGGGTTAACAAAGAAGAAAAATACAAAACCTCAGATTGTGTGGTCATTATTAAGAATCGTTCATTTCATAATTATTTGTTTAAAGTCATAAAGTAAAACAGGCTGAGAAAATTAGCTTCTAATTGTATATTTTATTTCAAATTCATGATGTCGTGTTTTTCAAAAATATATTAGCCAGGCATATATAGTGTGTGAAGTTAAGTAATTCTTTTACAATATGCTGAAACTTTTTCCCAAAGAAATTAAGTGCTCCTAAGACCTTTTCCCACTATACTCTCATAGAATTCAACAAACGTTTATTAAGCACTTATTGCATTTTAGGCATAGGTCGAGATCACTGGAGATATGGCAGAGAGTAAAACAGATTCAAGTTTCTGTTCTCATGGAGCTTACGTGCATGTTAATATTTTGCATCATCCTCTGTCATATGCTCACATGTGCACGTGTCTTTTCCTTTGGGATGAAGGTAAATTTCACAATGGCCCAAACCCTAGAATGTGAGATTCCCATTCTGGCTTGTTTGACATACAGCTCCTCTAAAATATGAAAGAAGCTTTGTATGCTAAAATTTTTCCTAGAAACATGAAGACAAGCAGTTAAGACTCAAGTATGCAAACGCTTCTTTCGACTGTCCTCTCTCATGTGCCATGCCAGCCTGATGTTCAGACCCCAGATGGGAGGATACATGCCCTCTAGCAGAATGAGCACGGCAGCTCAGTGGCTCCAGCCAGCAGCAGTGTCTTGAAGGCCTTAATTAGGAGCAGAAAGCCTAAACAGGACAGGAGGTTTCCTGGTGGTTCCAATTTGCCACATTTTTTGAGACATCTGGAAATATAAAAAATTATCAGAAAACTATGACTTATCACACTGACTTAGACGGTGTGTGTATATAAAATACATTTTATATATACACGCAGAGAGAGAGAGAGCACTCACTACATCTCAGGCACTGTGTTGGTTGTGAAGGTACAAAGGAAAAATACAAATCAAGCACTTCAGACAATTCTCAGGCTAGTGGGGAAGTGGTAATTAGAGGGATAGGATTCTGCATGCATTACTATGATAGACTTAGACACGTGGTTAGGTAAAGGAAATCTTTCCAGAAAATATGGCACTTGGTTTGAATCTTTTTAAAAGATTCAGTTGATCATTATTTTTTCCCCTTAGCATCTACTGTGTATCAGACTCCAGGATAAATGTTGGGGATTCAGTGACGAACAAGATGGGCATAGTCCCTGCCCCAAGGAGCCTAAGCCTAGTGAGGGAATGAGACACTGTCAATTACAGAAAATTATATACCTAGTTCAACTGAGCTGAGGGCAGGGCTTAACCAAGTGAAGCATGGGGTAGGGGCATCCTGGCGAAGGGGACAATTTGAGCAAAGCATGGGGAAAGCATAGACATGCCATGATTGGGCAGATTGAGTATAAATAATTTGGTGTATAAATGCAAGTCAAAGAATAGAGAGATTTCCTGTATTCTTGAGAATCATTCTGTTATACAGGCAAGAAAATCAGACTGGGGAGTAGGAAACCTGAGTTCTGGTTCCAGAGGAGGGATCTTGGGAAAGTCACTGCAGCCTTAGGAGTTTAGGCATTAAAGGAGGGTATTGGAAGAGATTCATGATTTTTATTTTTTTATTTATGTATTTTTTTAATTCAATTGGCAAAGCTTTCAGAAGCATTTATTTATTTATTTTGTGAGGAAGATCAGCCCTAAGCTAACATCCATTGCCAATCCTCCTCCTTTTTTTTTTTTCCCCCAAAGCCCCAGTAGATAGTTGTGTGTCATAGTTGCACATCCTTCTAGTTGCTGTATGTGGGACGCAGCCTCAGCATGGCTGGAGAAGCAGTGTGTCGGTGCGCGCCTGGGATCCGAACCCCGGCCGCCAGTAGCGGAGCGCGTGCACTTAACCGCTAAGCCACGGGGCCAGCCGGGATACATGGTTTTTAGATCAGGGTGGCACGTGCAGGGCTCCAAGACCATCTCCTGCCCTGCAGACTGCCTCAGCTGGAGCTTCTGCACGCTTACCTGATGTGATACGAAAACAGCGATTCTGAATTACTGCCTAGGCATTTTACAGTATGACAACCCTGCCCACACCCAGAGTCTGGACACTTAGATGAAGACCTGAGATTAGGATTCTTGCCACAAGTTCCCACTTGGCTTTTCCTGGGGGACCTTTTAAAATAACCACTTAGAGTGGAGCCCTCAAAAAGTTAGTGACCTCCGCCCAACCACCTTATAAGTAATAGGTGCTCGCCTCCCTGATCTCTGTCTTCTGCTCCCTGGTGACCTGGGATGGAGGACTACCCTTCTCTTGGCTCCTTGTGCCCCCTGCCCTCTGCTCCCTGTTTCTTTGATTTGTAACTAATAAATCTTGTGACTTTACTTCCTTTGTGTGAGTGTATTGAAACTGTGCCTTCAATCAAAATGATCCTCCTGGGGTTTTCACTTCCCCAAAGTGGAAGCTTGGATGCTGAAGGAGCTACCTGCCCACTCTGTGTGGGTGGCTTGAGCCTCCGCATTCAGCAGGTCACAATCTGCATATTCTTAATTTAATACACCAGCCACGGGCCCCTTAACACATCTGATGCTACAAAAATGATGAAAATAGGGGCTGGCCCTGTGCCGTAGCGGTTAAGTTAGGTGCGTTCCACTTCGGCAGCCCAGGTTCATGGGCCTGGATGCCTGGTCCCGGGCGTGGACCTACACCACTCCTGAGCCACGCTGTGGCGGCAACCTACATATAAAGTAGAGGAAGATTAGCACATATGTTAGCTCAGGGCTAATCTTCCTCAAGGGAAAAAAAAAAACACAAGGAAGATTGGCAACAGATCTTCCTCAGCAAGAAAAGAAAAAAAAATGATGAAAATAGTATTTATTGCAACTTCAGGATGGCGCAAAAAACAAAATGAATAATGAATGTGAAAATATATTCAAATATTTATCAATAACACTTGTGATAAAGGATATTAAAAATTATACAGCAAAAGACAAAGATTTCTGCAGAGAAATTTAAATCTGGTTCACCGAGAAAGATAAAAGCTAGACTAACTAAAACATTTTAAAACACACAAATATTTGCCCTTGACCATTCAATGTCTGTTAACATAAAGGTGTGCTTAGAGTCTTCTTCCAGCATAAAGAGAAGAAAAGCGCATGTCCTTCAGAAAATTTATTATTCTTTTGGGATATATATTTTTTGTAATTGAAAGACAGAAAATAAGACCTGAATATATAAAATATTTTTGGAAAGCAAGATGAAATATTATAATTGTGTCAGTTCTGATAAGAAGTTGTGTATTAGATACAATTTTATTTGAAATTCAATGGAATGTTTCTTATAACTTCATAAATTTTCACTAAATCGCACATGGAAAAATAAGTAATTTTTAAAGTCAAAGTGTATTCTAAAAGGATAAATGATAAATGTGTGTACATATACATAAGAAATGAAAAATGAAAAGAAAACAAAAATGCCCATTTGCCAAATACTTATCAATAGCTTGCTGAGATTTCAGATTGTCTTTAAAAAATGTATGCAAAAAATATGACAAAAGGAGACTATGTTTATTTTAAAAATAACTGAAAACTTTGGTAAGAAAATGTTAAAATCCTGGGAAAAAAATCAAATAAGAGATTGAGAAAAAAATTACATACATGGCCTCATTATTTTAAATACAGGTAACGGACACTAGTAACGATGTGACATTTTACCCTTATCCAAGTGGCAAGTTAAAGAAGTAAATTCCAACAAAGCAAGGTTACACTTATATCGTATGTAGCTACATTATTTGGAGAGTGTAAATTAATATGGCCTTTTAGAAAGTAATTTGGCAGTATGCAGCAGAGATAACAATAATGATCATTGTGATTTGGTGAACATTCTAGGAATGTATCCTGATGAAATAATCTGAAAGAAAAAAAGTTATATACATGAAGGCATTGATTACAACATTACTTGGACATAAATGGGAATCAACAGTTTGCAAAGGCAGGGTGAGGCCAAGGTAGGGGGATGTAATTACAGTATAGTGCTTTTCTCAATGAATTTTTATGCTATGCTAACAGAATAATAATTAAAAGCTTTAGTAACATGGAAATGCATACAGAATTTAAGTGAAAAATCAGAATAAAAACTACACTTATGCCATGAAAGAAGTGATATCATACATGTTCATGCGGGGTCTGGGTGTGTGTCTCTCTGGGTGTTCTCTCTCTCTCACACACATACACACACAAAACTCTATGTGCACATTATCATTGAGGTAACATTGTATATAATTGTGTGTGTATGTATTCTCACATTCACCTGCCGACAAGATATCATAAATTTTAAAATATAGCAATTACATTAGGGTTACTAGCTGAATTTCTACTTTCTTCTTTCAAAAGATTATTTTGTCTAGTATTCCACACACCTGCTGCTTGGAAACATGTTCCCGTCCCCAGCTCAAGTTCACAGGCTCTGATAACTCTAAGAATTCAAGATAATTGTCATGATTCTGTCATTCTCGCCACATTTAATTGGTTTCAGACGGGGCATGTGGCCCGGTCCTGGCCAAGGAGACTTCAGGTTTGTAGGGGAGTCTTTTAGGGGTCTTCTGAGATAGAATTTCTTAATTTAAAGGTGACACCTGAAGAGAGGATCCATGTATTAGTGAAGGTACCTAACCAGACTAGGTGGCTGGAAAAGAACCCTCCAAAGATTGTGACTTAAAAGACATAGCAATGTATTCCTTTCCCATGGCATGACTTATGTTCCCATCCCATTAGCGAGAACCTGGTGACTTTGTCAGCCTCAGGTGCAAAGAAGGCTAGGAAATGAGGTTGTTAGGTGGGAGTTTATTACCTTCCATTGCTATGGAAGAAGAAGGAATGGATATCAGGGGTAAAACTAGCAGGCTCGTCCACATTCTCCCTTAACCCCTGGAAGTTGTCATGTCAGTTGTAATGCTTAAAGTGGTTGGGATTATCTAGCAACTCTTTTGAGGCTAAAGGAACTAGTTTTAGGATAAAGGTAGAAACCAGAAGACTGAGAGGTTAAAGAATGTGGGCCCTTGGTGACATTATTGGGCTTCTGATGCTTGTATAACTGGGGATTGACTTCTTCACTTGCATTTTAGTTATATAAAATGTTTCCTTTTTTTTTTTTTTTTGGCTGAGTAAGATTTGCCCTGAGCTAACATCCATGCCAGTCTTCCACTATTCTTCAGTATGTGGGCCACCAACACAGCATGGCTGTTAACAGAGCGGTGTACGCAGTTCCACCTCTGGGTACCGAACTCAGGTCGCCAAAGCAGAGCCCGCTGAACCTAACCACTGGGCCCATGGGGCTGGCCCAAGATGTTTCCTATTTTTAAAAAGTCAAGTTGAGTTGGGGTATATTAACTGATTCAAACATAGATTTTTTTTTCTATAATAAAGCACCTAAACTTTACAAAATTTGTTTTCAATTTTGTCTCAATTTCTTTGTACCACATAATGGATCGTTTGGCTAAGTGTTCACTTTATTCTGCATTTATCACTTCGGGATACTTTATACTTCACTGACTTGAATTAATTGTATTAATTGATTTCCTTTTTTACTTTTTTTTTCTGGCTATTGAACTCCAAAACAATGGTCATGTAATCTACTAATTCTCACCACAAAGCAAGCAGCCAGTAGGAGAACATTTACCTTTTTCTTCTTGTTTTTAATATTTAGAATTAAAATATAAAGATTTTCCTTTTTAGGAGAAGTTAAAGAATAGATGGTGTAATACATTTAGAATACTACTAAAGGTTTACCCATTGTCCCAAGCAAAATCTGCCTCTTTGGAGAAATATTTGATTCTAGGCCTAGCAGGAAATGTCTAAGATAAGCCTAAAAAACTCTCCCCATAACCGAAATCAAGGAGCTATCCAAAATTACTGGGTCTTTCTAAAAAAAGGATTCAGAAGTCAAATTGAAGAGGCCCCCACAAACATAGGCGGGACACTTTAAGCTTTAATAACACAATAACTGAAATTAATAGAAACATTTCAGATATGTTTATATCCAGGTGTTCATAGTGATACTAAAATATATCATGCAAGTCAGATGCGAGTCATTTTTGAAGAAAGGTAGAGAAATGATGCCTTATTTTGAAAACTGGTAAATAAGGAGAAATTCTCAAGCATTTATCCTGACATTTCTATGTGAATAGTACTTGGGGTAACTGAATAGTTGACAGACTTTTATATACAAGTAATTCAGCTAGTTAAATAATGAAACCAGGAAATCAAATCGGTCACTTGTGCCGCCGCCAAGAACTTTGAGATTTGTATTAAAGTGCTTTTAGTTGCAAGAAAAAAAACCAACACTGGCTTTCTTAATCAAAGAGGAATCAAGGAGAATATTAGGGGATGAAACAATTGATGGGAAGTTAAGAGGAAGAGGCTTAGAAAATAGACCAGAGAGAGGCTCCTTTAGGCAGCCAAGGAGCAGGAAGCCATACAACTATCTTTTAGGAAGGACATTCTGGCCAGGATGCTGTGGCTGCACGACACTGGCCCTGCTGCTTCTGCGTATGAATTTTAACTTTTCTTCATCTTTGTCTTGCTCAAGATTCAAATCCTGGACAAGAGTATCTGATTGCTTAAGCCTTGAGGTCATGTGGCTGTATGTTGCTCTGGGGGGATGCTTGAGCAGAAAGAGGCTTTGGTCCCTCTTGATTCTGTAGAATGGGGAAGGCAATGCCTTATGTCAGTACCGAAAAGTTAGTGTGTTTACTGTACACGTTAGTAATGAGATAGCTATACATGTTCATATTGATAATAATATGTAATATTAATATATGTTAGGTATCTATAAGTCAAAAGCAATAAATGATATAATAGAAGACAATAGGAGAAATGGAAGGAATTGTTCACCTATGTGCAAAGTCTATCATAATGCCTCATCATTTAATCCTTACATTTCAAAACTCTTCATGGAAGACACTCATTACCTTTCAGATAGTCTCGTAATTCAGGGGAATAAGTGAGTTCACTCACCTGAAATTAGGAGGGCCAGTGTTTAACTGTAAGTCCTTATGACCACTAAATTCAGCTACTATGAGAATCCAGGAAGAAGAAATTACGTGCAATCAACAGATGGGCTCAACAGATGGAATTTGCTTTAGACTTTGAGAGTTAGGGAAGTTTTGACATCCACTATTAGAGAAAGAATATCGCAGAGAGAGACAACAGCACGAGCAAAACTAGAGAAAAGAGTACAGTTTGGCAATATTGGGAAGACAAGCTAAGACGAAATCTTGGAATGCTTTGAAGGCCATTCTAGAAAAGGAATTTGGTCCTGAGTCTGTGTGTTCCCGAAAGCCATTAGATATTTTTGACCAAGGTGAGTAATATTGTCAGAACGGTGCCTCAGGAACATTAATTTGACAAAATTCCATTAGATTATGAGTTAATATATGCTATTTTTATTTAAAAAATATGGTTGTGCTTTCCATTCTTTATACAAAGACACAAAACAGCGTTCTTCATTATTTTTTGGATTAAAATAATCCTTTGGTAAAATTATTCCTGTGGATAAGTTTAATATAGATATCCATCTTTAAACTTGCATTGAGATAAAAAATCACACATCTAGTAATATTTGCTTTTTTGAACTGCTAATATTTTATTTAAATTAAAATTGGTACTTGAACACATACAAATCTCAAAAGGTGCTTTGCATTTAATGCGCATCCCAGTATTTCATTCAGAGAATAAGAAATGAAACCAAAAGAGGGCAAATGACTTTAACAATATCAAATTATAAATTTATGTCAAAGCTAATAAAAGTCAAATTTAGCTCTCCTGACTGCTGAATCTAACTCTGCCTTCCACATTCCACCACACAATTGCTGTCTTCTCTCCTGCTGCTCTGGAACAAAAATAAGCTCACAGAAACTTCTCCAGGTAGCTGAGCATCCTGTGTGTAGGAAACGTTTATAATTTAAGAAAAGTCCTTCAGATTTATCTGGCATTTTATTTCCCCAACTTTTGTAAAAGTTGACAAGGCCACCATTTTAAAAACATCAAACTTGATCTGCCTCCAAAAGTCACATCCTGAAACCTGACTTCTGGGTTGTGAAATTATCAACAGATCAGCAGCTTGCTATTAAATGTCTAATTCCAACGAGAGATGGAAAATAACATGAAATTATATGATTTTTATCTTTCCATATAGAAGGAGCAAAGGAAAGATTTATTTTTGAACCATCTAGTTTCTTTTTAAAAAAACTCAAAATAAGTGCCAAGAGAGCATTTTAGGTCTTCCAATAGAAATTATAAGATCAGTCATCATTATTTACTATACATACTCCACTTTTATTTTCCTTTAAAAACAAAGGGAGAAATCGAATTTTGCTTGTTTTCCTTCTTTTAGCTAAATACATTGCATAGCTTTTTTGAAAGGGTTAAATAATTTCCTCCTCTTCTGCACATTTTTTTTTTCTTTTTGTGTGTGAGGTTCCCCACTAACCATAGCTCTGTCCAAAAGGAAATTAAAATGAAATACATCAGGCATGCTGGGACTTCACACTTCAGAGACTTACAAAGCGATATGGCCTGGTTAAATTGATTGTCACTTTAACTGCCCACAGCTACTCTTCAGGAAGGGGGCTTACGGTTTTACTGTTCTTAACGGGACCATATCCCTTTTCCAATGGCTTAATTTAGGTTGTGCTGAAATTCCTACTAAAATCAGAGTCATTAATATTTCATTAAAAATACCCATGATGTCAGAAGCGGCCATTCCAGGCCTGACAAGTTACAAAGAAAAAT
The DNA here is from genome assembly GCF_057802395.1 of Ceratotherium simum simum. Lineage (NCBI taxonomy): Eukaryota > Metazoa > Chordata > Mammalia > Perissodactyla > Rhinocerotidae > Ceratotherium > Ceratotherium simum. The sequence continues at coordinate 52,255,500 of NC_141915.1, read as the reverse complement.
ACCCTTTCCCCCTAGGGTTGTGCTAACATCCTGATATCCAAACCTACATTTACATTTTTCCATCAACCGAACAAAAAACAAAAACGAGAGAAGGAATATATCAAGTGACTGCCGTCGTCTTGTGCCTTCTCTGTTTTGATGTTTTAAGATTGTGCCCTTCCCTCTTGACAGTGAGATCATAAAACTTTGACTTCAAGGATGTAAAATTATCAACAGATCAGCAGGCTGACCATTTCGATATCTCAGTTTTGCACGAAAAATTAAGAGCATTTGACAAATGGATGTGGAGTCTCCTTGTGTCAAGCGTACTGAAAAGATTTTATTAACAAAAGTCCTATAGCCAGAGCCACCTTAGAATCACAGAGCTGCCAAATAAATGTATATATAAAATTTCAATCGCAACTAAAACTCATTGTCACGCACCCAGTCAGTTACTTGCAGATATTTATTATTCTTCGCTATTTGATTTACAGAAAACTTCTTGTTACAGAACCTGGTTTGAAGCTTTGACGTTTAGTATTTGCTTGTAGAGAGAAAATGATTGCCGAAGTAGTCAGATGAAATGTGATGGATCTCTCACTCAACTGACTCAGCATTCGAGTGTTTTCTACATATGACACATCTCCTAGCCTTCCAGTCTAGCTTCCCCTCCATCTTTTTTCTCTGGATTACCGTAGATCTATCCTTAGAACACTCATGCATGCTTTTCTCCCTTGTTTCTAAACTTCATACAAACTTTCAGAAATTGGAGAGCAAAAATTTTGTCTGTCACTGTACATCAATATAAAAAAGCTTATTTAACTTATCAAAACGTATTTACAGCCAAACTATGCTTTTTCTGGTTAATTTTGATCATATTTATCAGGATGACAAAATCATAGAATATATTCTTTTATGGTAAACTACCAGCTTCACATTAATCTTAAAATTTTCTGATGTGTCATTTTCCTTTTTTCCACAGTTTTAATACATTATTCTTCAGTGCCATTTTTTTGTAGCTTTACACTTTTTCTTGCTGATTTTGTGTTTTAAAAATGAAAAATTAATTTAAAAATGAAAAAACTGTTGCAGTGCTTATTTTAGAGATTTTCCCCCTTAGTGTTGGATTGCAAATTGAGTTTCTTTCTCTTTAGGCTTTTCACGACTAGGACTGAGAATGTATGTAAAAGTTCTGTGACAGTACAGAAGGAAAACAATTTTTTATTTATAGCTTCTAAAAGGGCGGGGGGCGGGGGAAGAAACCCTTTAATTTCCATGCAGCCATTTCAAGACATTCTGATCGCAGATTTGAGGTTCTGGACTCCAGGTTTGGAGTTTTCCGATGTTAATGTCAACAGACCTGGCACACACATACATTAAAATGAATGTAATTATTATCCCTCTTGCTGGTCACTACCATTTATTTCTATTTCTCTTTCTTTGTATGGATTTATTTAAAAGAAAAAAGCTTTTTGTAAAAATGATTTGCAGTTTAAAAATCAATAAACGCCATTTTTTAAGAAACAAACAAAAATCTTAGTCTGCCCTGTGACTTCTGAATATTCAATTTTTCAACATAACTTTTCTGTAAAATTCTGTATGAACAATTCCCTGTTCTACAATACACTCCTGCCCCCATCTGCAGTGATCTCATAGCCTGTTGCATTTCCCCCATAACGGCCTGTGACTGCTGTTAGACTACTGAGATTCTCTTGAGCATGTCTGCCACTGTATTCTTAGCACTTCCCATGGTACCTAGCACATACTAGGTCCTCATCACAGTTTGTTGCCCTTGATAAACCTAATATAAGAGATTCAGAAAATGAATGGCATGGATTGCTTTTCATATTGAGAAATGGATGAGGCAGGTAGCTTTCTAGGCAAAGGTTACAGAACAGCTAAAAGTTTGCTACAAACAGAAATGCACAAAGCATATTTATACCTGGGGTGACTTTCCAGAATTGGAGAAACTACAGATAAATAAGAAATCTAAGTAAGAATTGAGCATGAAGTTAAAGAAAAATATAAACAAATTGCTTCTTCTTCCCAAGTCCCCATTCATTGTTTTAACTGATTTAAGTCTAATTTGTAACTCCATCGATCCCTTGAAATTCCTTTTTCAAAGGTCAAGAACAGTTGGTAGGAGACAACACAATGTATAACCTTTTCAGATTAGAGTGTTACCTTACCTGAGTAGAAATTGACCATACTACTAACTATGGAATATCTCCCAAACTTGTTAGTACAGCTCTCCCGTTTCCTTTCTCATCTCCTGTCATCCAGCTCCCTAACAACAACACTTTTTTTCATTCTCAGAGAAAATATAAGAAATTAAAAATCTAAATGCTTCCAACTGTTCTACAAAATTAACCTCATTTTGAAATTTGATTCAGAAATTTCCCATTGTACATAGAAAGTTTGCATTTTCTGAAATACTAACCCAAAGAAGATAATTTCTAAAAGTTAAAACTTTGCTTTTGCCATTATGTATCTGTGTGAGAATGGATCAAATTTTATATTAGAATTTTCACATTCTTTAAGTAATACATAATGATTCCAGAAAAAATAATTAATACTAATAGTCCAAAAAAACAAAAAACCTGAGATGATTAGAACTTCTACTGCATAGAGCCAGCCACTGCTAACATTAGTGTAGAGCCTTTTGAATTTATGTGTGTGTATGCGCTTATGTATTTCTTTTTTCTTTCTGTTTTTAAAGTCTTTTTTTAAGCAATGTGGACAAATTATAAATACTGCTGTGAAAATAGTATTTTAAAAATTTTAACAATATGTTTCTATTGTCCTTCAAAACAATTGAAATATAAACACACACACATAAATAAAGAGTAATAGTTAAGAAATATTCTGCTGTATGAATTTAACAATTTTATTTAATCAATATACTTCCGTTAGACATTGTGTTGCTTCTAGTATCTTAACAAGATAAATAAAACTTTGATAAACTTTTTTGATCTACATTTTTGTGCATATAGTCAATTGCCTTTTGACCATAAGTTCCTAAAAGAGGTACTTCTGGTTTAAATAATACATATGTTTTATTTTTATCTTTCCATAAGCACTCTTAATTGACCTCCTGAAAGATCTGAACAATTAAGATATATTTTCCTAAGTTCTTCATAATTCAAAATAATAGGGTGAAAGAGAAATTGTTCACATTGCTGTTTATTTACTATTTATTTCTTTATACCATTTCTTATTTACTTCCAAAATGTTAAAAATTTGGATTTTTATGAGGATTCATTTTTGACAATTTTTCCTAAATTTATGTTGAAATAATCTAACTTTTCCCAAGTGAATTGAAATAGCATATTTATCATTTGTAAAATATTAACATTTACCAATAGGTCTATCTGCAGACTCTTCTCTTTCACTGATCTCTTTCCCAGAGCCAGTGGTGAAGTATTTGACTTAACATAGCATCATAATATATTTACTAGTCTGAAACTGCCTTTTTAATTTTTTTTTAGTGTTTGTTCTTGCTTCTAAAAAAGAAGTTAGGGGGCTGGCCCTGTGGCATAGTGGTTACGTCCAACATGCTCCACTTCGGCAGCCTGGGTCCGTGGGTTCAGATCCTGGGTGTGGACCTACACCATACGTCAAGCCATGCTGTGGTGGTGACCCACATCCAAAATAGAGAAAGATTGGCACAGATATTATCTCAGGGCTAATCTTCCTCAAGCAAAAAAAAAAAGAGAAAGATTGGTAATAGATGTTAGCTGAGAGTGGATCTTCCTCACCAAAAAAAAAAAAAAAAAGAGGTTAGTCATATAGGTAGATGAGTATGTAAATAACATATATATTAAGGATAAATGAAGCACAAATCCATTGAAATTTGAAAAAAATGCCACTTTTATCAGATTGGTATGCCTCAATTATCTGTACCAGTAACACTGTTGGGGGTAGGTATTTTTATTTGAGGAAACTGAGATCTAGAAAACTTATAAGATTACCTGTCATCATAAAACTGATAAAAAAAATAGAAGTTAGTTGTAAACTCAGATCTCACTAAGTTAAATGTCATACACTGTCTATCATGTTCTTATATGTCTCTCTGGCACAGGAAGAGTCACTTTCGGGATATACATATAAAAAAATGGATATCCAGTTTCTGGATGTTCATTTAGAAAAATGTAAAAAGAATGTATTTATATCCAGTTTCTGGATATTCATCTAGAAAAATGGAATAAAGAGTGTATTTATAAAAACAAAGTGATAATATTGACCAACTGAATTTTGAAAGAAAAAGAAAAAAACAAAAAGAAGCTAGCCCACATGCTTCTCTGGTCCAAGCAATGACTCAGAAGTAGACATGATGACTATCTGCAACTATTTGAATTATATAAACACTAAAGAAGAATAGGAAAAAAATCATGTTAAAATAGAGGAAATTAATGTGATAAAAATAAAATAAGAAATGTGGTCTGACTAAACAGGGGAAAGCATTTTGATGATACGGTCTCTTGGTTTCTATATTTCATAAATAAAAATTAGATAAAACCACAGTTTCATAATTTTTAGACTTATTTGAACAAGTGGATATGTGGGATTATCTAAACCTGCCAAATTGATGAACCAGCCAAGCATCTCTTCATTTCTAAAACGGCAGGGCAATAATCTATAAAGACAGCCTAATCTTGGGTTGCTTTTAAATTGAACGAAAGAGGAAATGCTTATAAATTCACAAGAGATAGTATACCAATAAACTCTCCATTTGATCTCCAGGCCAAAGACAAGTAGATAAGTTTAGATTCAGCAACGGCAGGATTAACACAAGACATGATTGAATCAGAGCAAAGACACCGAGTCCAGACTCCCCTTCCTAATTTCTGGCAGTCAATCCATTTTTATTGTACCTTAGCCAGGGCCTCTAATGAATAGAACATCTGCTTAACTATATTTTGTATTGTGGCAAAATCAAAGGAGTGTGTAGCGGGGACAGGAATCACATTCGGTGATTTTCCAGCTCAGATAGAACTCACATTAGACTTGTTAATAAAGAAAGGAAGAAAGAAAAGAAGAGGAAAAGAAAGGCACAAATACATAAAATATTAAAGAACATCATTTGGTTAAAATGACTCAGAACACATGGAAATTATACTAAATATAGAATCTTCATTTTAATACTTTCAGATTAAAATCTTGATTTCACCAAGCAGTTATATTTTACAAGTACATTGTTGTCTTCTCACAGTGATAAATAACAATATAGTTTAGTCCAGGGGTAAGCAAACTTTTTCTATAAAGGGCCATATGGTATTTTAGTATTTGCAGGTCAGACAATCTCTGTCACAATGACTCAACTTTGCTCCTATAGGGTGAAAGCAGCCATAGGCATATGTGTAAAAAATTGGGTATGGTTCCAATAAAACTTTATTTACAAAAAGATCCAGGCCAATTTGACCCTCATAGGATAATTTCCCAATCCTGGTTTAGCGAATTACCTTTATAACGTATTACTTAGAAACTTGGAATCTACAAACCTTTGGGATAAAAAGAGGAAGGAAAGCTAATATTTACGGCACACTGACAAAAAAAATACTCAAATTTCACAATTTCTGGTTGCAACTCAAGGAAATTGAGTGACATATGCATGGCAAAAGAGCTAGTAAATATTTGAAGTAGGATTCTAACATGATTTGTCAAATTCCAAAATCTACACCTTTATAAGTTCATCCTGCTCTGTGTTCAAGTAATTGCCCCAAGTTTAACAAACAAATCAGGAAGTAATTAAGCAAGCCTACTTTAAAAATTCGCTTAGGAAACAATTAGGCACCAGAACTGTTCACAGAATTCAGTTCAAACATTCCATTTTAAGTGAAAATTTTCATCTGTACAAATGAATATGCATAAATCTTTTTCTCTACCATATAAAGAATTATGTTTCCTGGTTTACTGCTGACCATTTATTTTTGTTTGTAGTATTTCTTGAAATATGAAGTTTTTCAATTTTACATATACAAAAAGTTTTATCATTTCTACTATGACTACTTTTCCTTTTTTTGCTGTTTTGTGGAAAGACTTTTTCTTCGCCAAGATCAGATAAATATTCACCAATAGTATATTCTAAATTTCTTAAGAAATTACCTTCTTTTATCAATCTGAAATTTATTTTGATATATAATACAATATGGGGTTCAAACTAATTTTTTTCCCATAAATAAGTTACTAATTGTGGCTATTGAATAAACTGTTCCTTTCCAAAGGATTTGAAAGGCCATCCTTACATCAAAAACTAAAGTTTTGCATACACTGTTTGGAATCTTTTTTGGGAAATTCATTTTCCATTTTGTTAATAAATATGCCATTTCTTCCATAGCATAAATCATTTACTTACTATTGCTATGTAATATTTAAGCATTCTTTCTTCCTCAGAGCTTCGCTAATTCTTTTCACTTGCTTATTTTTCATACTGCGTTTTAGACTTGATTTGAATTATTTCCTTTAACCTAGACACAGAGTAGATGCTTCCAATGTAATGTCAAGTGGAAGTAAGCGTAGTAACACATTATGTTCTTCAATAGCTGAAGGGAAAACAGATATTGATGGGCAAGTGCTCTGGGTGTGTGGGAAGCCACAGCCAAGTTCCTTGTCTTGAACTGTACTAAGAGTTCTGTGCTGAGGTCCACTCTTCTGAGCCCTTCTACTGTCCATTCCCGTGGGGGTTAACCTTCCGCCTTCTTGGTTCAGAGGTTAGGAAGCCTCATGGATTGAAATTTTTCACTTGGAGTGGCTGAACAATTTTTTTTGTTTTCTTTAGTCACACAATTTTTTGTTTCCTGCTAAAGAATTAGAGCTAGGGGAAGATGCTCTGGTCTCAAGGTTATCATTTTGTCAGAGAGTGGTGGGGTTGGAGTGGGGAAGCTAACTTTGATCGATTCTTCCAGCTCTAAAGAACGTTCTTTTATGTTGTTGTTTTTACACAAAGAGGAAGAGAGGATCAAAGGAGAACGTTCTTCTAATTTATTCCAAATGACTGCATATACCTTTACTTCTGGTTCCAATAATTTAGAGGATAGCAGTAAAATTTTTAAATATCATCCATTACTCCAATGCTCTCTTCTGCTCTTTCTTAAGGTGGGTCATTTGTGGATTCCTTACTAATTCATTCAATTTGGTCCAGTTTGTTCTACACTTTTACATAAAACATAAAAAATAGTGAAAAAAAATACTTTTTACTATTTATGTTTGGTGAAGGGCCCTTAGCTTGTTCCACCTGTGACTATACAGTCTTGGCTATATTTGCTTCATAAATCTTAATTTATTATTTTTGCAGAGGAGATTTTACACCTCCAAACTCCCATGCTACACCATTTCTTGCAAGTTTCTGAATTGTATTTTTGTCTTTTAATAGAGGAGTTTTAACTCATTTATATTTATTGTCATCACTAATAATATTGTTATTTGGATATTAAGTTTTATTATTTCCATTCTTATGTGTTTTTTGTTTTGTTTTCTTTGTTTTTTTACTTATTCACCAAAGGTTATACTTTATTTACTTCAAGTTATTTAACAAGTAACTCTTTTTAATCATACAAATTATCCCTTTTATTTTTTGGAAAAAAAATTTGAACTTATTTTGTCTTTACCAAAGTCAATAATAAAGTAGTATTTGTTGACTCTGCTCTATTTAACATGAGGAAATTAACACTTGTTTTTCCCATCTATAAATTCCAGTTTCTCACTTTTGGTGATATGATCTGGTAATTTAGAGCCTGTTTATGATGTTATATTATATATCTGTTCTTATGATAATTAGTTGCATTTTGTTTTATAATCACACTTATAATGCTTGTTTTTTTGTAACAATGTAAATGTTTTTTTTGCTTTCCACCTGTAATGTCATTCTGGAAACTGCCCACTTTTGAGAGCTTTATTTAGACTCAGTTAGCTAAACAGTGTCTTCAATTAGTGCTTTTAAGGAAAGCATGTGCGTGTGCCTTTCTCTTCATGTCTGAACCATACCCCGTTTGGTAGTAACCATTAGTAATAACCCATTACCTTCAAAGTTTGCAAACACATCCCCATTGTATTCTTGTGTCTAATGCTGAGGAAAAGGCATCTGAGAGCAGCCTGATTTCTTCTTCCTTTGTTAGTAACAAATTTTATTTTATTTTGTTTACCTGACACTTTGGAATTCCTTCTTTATTCTTTTACGGTGGGGTGGAATATACTGGTCTATTTAAATTAATTTTTTCTGCTGTATAGTCCACTTATACATCTTTCAGATTCAGATCTTTTACTCAAAGAGTTTATACTATTCTAATTTGATTGCTACTTCTGCTTCATAGTCCTCTTCTTCTGGAACTCCGATCATTTCTAATTCTGTAGACCCTTCTCTACTTTCTACATCTTTTACTTAATACATTTCATTTAAGTCATTCTTACTTGGATTTTCTATTAGGGCAGCCAAACCTAATATGATTTGGTATAACAGATACACATTTTCATTACCACTTCAGCAATAGAAAGTGTAAGACGAGTTAGCATTTCCAGCAGTGGCATTTTATCTCTGCGTGCTTGGGGAAGCTGCCTTACTGGGGACAGCTATCAGGAAGCTCTGTTCTGTTCTGCTTGCCTTCACTCCCAACACAATATGTCTATGTCTGATACCCTTTCTGCTGCTGCTGCCTGAAATCTCACTGACAAGCTCCGCCTGATCAAGAAGAAACTTCATTGTCCACCGGACTTTCTGCCTGGTGTATCTCTTTCACAGATTCTTCCAAATGTTTCTGGTCCAGGACACAAAGGAAACCCATTTGGAGCACTCGATATCAATCCCAAGTCATATCTTGGCCGTAAGTCTCAGATTCATTCTTCCTAAGTTTTGCATGTTAGGAGAATTTTTACCAAGATTTCCTCAATTTAATTTCTCCTAAACTGATTTATCAGAAGGAAGTCTTAAACTCTTCTTTTAATCTCATCATAACTTTATAAAAAAAAAAATTTGAGAAATTTTTAGCATGTGGATAGAATCTTGTTTTCTGTCTCTCACCCAGGGTTTTTCCATATATAATAATATAATATTATAATTATATATATACTATTTCTTTGGATGTTTTGATCTGTGTTTTGAACTTGACATTATTTAGATACTTGTGCTCAAATTACATATTAAAAACTCTTGACCCTTAAGAGTAATGAGCAAGTACTGTTTTTTCAATCAAGAATGTATCTCAGACAAAAGAGAAGGATTAGTTGTAAATAAATGCATGTTTTTAAAAGGCCTGCCTGCTGTATCATTATTTTTCATTTTTATTACATTTTAATTTCTATTTTATTTTGTTTGTTTATTTTATTTTTTTGAGGAAGATTGGCCCCGAGCTAACATCTGTGGCCAATCTACCTCCCTTTTTCCTTTTTTCTCCCCAAAGCCCCGGAAGATAGTTGTATGGCATAGTTGTACATCCTTCTAGTTGCTCTATGCGAGATACCGCCTCAGCACGGCTTGATGAGTAGTGTGTAGGTCCACGCTCAGGATCCAAACCGGCAAACCCCAGGCCACCGAAGTGGAGTGTACAAACATAACCACTACGCCACCAGGCCGGCCGGTTAATTTCTATTTTAGATGCTCTGGTGCATTACTCAGACCCTCCCTCCAGAGTCAAGGACTTTTATGGCTCAGTACTGTTTCCTGCTGATGACTCACAGCTGTGTCTCTCCCCAGGCATTGCCCTGAGTGGAAGGAAGCTGCTGGATGCCTTGCTCAGGTGTAGTCCATACACAATGATGGGCCAGTGCAGGGCTGGCCCCCTTGCCTCCGTTTGGGACATATTTGAAGGACAGTTATAGACATAGAGCTAGTCTGATTGAGACGTGCTAAAAATGTAAGCTACAGGGCGGGCCCTGTGGCATAGTGGTTAAGTTTGCGCCCTCCCCTTCGGCAGCCTGGGTTCGCAGGTTTGGAACCCAGGTGTGGACTTACACCACTCATCAAGCCATGCTGTGGCAGTGACCCACATACTAAACAGAGAAAGACTGGCAACAGATGTTAGCTCAGGGCGAATATTCCTCAGAAAAAAAAAAACAGAAGATACACCCCAGTCCTCAAAAACTGAATGTAACATATCTCATTAATAATTAAAAAATTTTGACTACATATTAAAATGATAAATTTTAAACATATTGGATTCAGTTAAATATATTATTAAAATTAATTTGACAGTTTTTTCTTTTTTTAAAAAATTTACTAAAATATTTAAAATCACACATCTGGCTGTCATCTGTGGCTCACATTTTGTTTCTATAAGACAAGCACTAGTTAGAGAACTAGTCAAGCAGTTGGTGTGTCTAGGACAGAATGAAGGAAAGAGAGAAAAGCAAGAATTCAGAACAGGAGGCTAATGATATTCTAGATCAAGAGGGCTCTGCAGGCTATTGTAAGGATGTTAGCTCCTACTCTGAAATACAGAATACAAACCATTGCAAAGTTTAGAAGAGAGAACGTTTGTTCTGATATAATATTTAAAAGTGTCCCTGTGGTTGCTATGTTGAGCCCAGACAACAATGAAGCAAAGATAAAGGCAGGGAAATTAGTTCAGAGAGTATTATATTCACCAAGGCAAGAGGTGATTGTGACTTGGATCAAGGTGATACAGAGAATGTCTTCCAGAAAGCAGAACAAATAAACAAAGAGATGAAAAATAAGAGAAAAGAGAGTAAAAGTAGGGAAATCTAGAAGATTCAGAGAGGGGATAGAATAAATTAATAATAATAACAAAAGACAATTTCCCAAACCTGAAAATGTCTTCAATTTGAAAATGTCACTAATTAAAACAGTAATCAGCAACAGATACGTTGTCGTGAAATTCAGACATAAAAGAATAAAATGGATATACTAAAATTTATGGGAGAAATAGATCTTATACTGAGAATCTGAAATTTGACTTCTTAACAGAAACTTTGAATACTAGTAGAATATTGAAGACTAGTAGAGTCTCTCAAGCGGAGAAGTAAAGAAAGCCCAAGGATGGCAGTTTTGCATTAGGGTTAGAGAGCATTAGTCTAGACTAGAGTGAAGGATGCAAAACTGTGGGAGGGAGGTGTCCAAGGTGTGTGTGTGATGGGGTGCTGGGAACGTAATTGATAGAGTGCTAGGATCTGTGCTTGAACACTAGGGAAAATTAGTGACAGGAGTCTGACAGGTCTTGTGAAACACTGAAAAATAGAAATAGATATGAAGAGATTTAAGCAGATATAAAATTGTTAAGTGCAGGAAATTAAAAAGTATTATGTATGCAATGAATTATATATATAACATAATGTAAACACTGATAGCAGATTATACCCCCAAATTGTGATAATGTTATATTGATATAATGGGAGAGGGAAAATATGGGTGAGTGTGCAACAAAGTCAAACCCTTATCTGTGTTGCAGGAATTTCTAAAATTGATAAATATTTCTAAATACTATTTTATACTAAATATAAATATACTATTATTTACTAAATATATTTTAGATAGATAGATCCATGAAGGTAAACACCAAAGGAAATAGAAAATATTTGTCTCTTGGAAGCAGGATTAGGTATTCAGAAGGATTAACATGGGGAGATACTGATTTTTCTTATGAGCATTAGGTATTGTTTATTGGTAAATTCATGTGATGGATTGGATTGTTGTTGTCAGTTCTCCACTCCTTTATGACACTACACCTTTATGTAACTGCAGAGCCTTCCACTGTGGACAGAGCAACTTTGCTCCCCCTCTGCTGCAGGGGTTGGACATATAACAATGTGACTTGCTTTTGCCAACAGATGGTAGCAAACATCAAACATACATAGAAGATTAAAATACACTTTCATGATTTGTTTTGCCCACATGTGCCTCTGAGATCCACCAGGAACAGAACAGGAAGCCATTGGTTCAAGGAGAACGAGGAAACCTGGGCAGTCAACTTGAACCCAACTCACAACATAGAGCCAAGCCCAGCTGACCCCAGTCAAGCCCTGCAGATCCACAGCCGACCCATAAGCAGGAAATGAGTGGCAGTTGTTATAAGCCACTGAGAAACGTGATTAGTGGTGTAAGCCACTGAGAGCTTTGAGATTGATTAATCAAAAATTAACTAATACTCTACCTTTATGGTATATGCACAATGAGTAAATGAATAAAAATGAAATTTAAACTAATTAAAAATAATAGTAATAACAAAAAAGAACTCAGCAGGAAAGTTAGGATTCCATACACTGGAAGTTCCTTACTTTACTAAAGTAGTCATTCTTCTACCTGTTTACTCCATGACGACAAAACTAAAATCTGTTTTTCTCTTCCCAAGGGTAGCACAAATGACTCAGCATGAGCAATCTGTTAGATCATGTCATCCAAAAGGCTGGAAGTATACACAACACAGCATCCTTTGTTTGAATCAGTTGTCTTCTCCTTCTCAGAAGGCTACTTTGTATTTCCGACCCTCAGGCAATGCTTAACCTTCAAGGCTTTCCCAATCTTTTCACTCGTGTGCGCCTCAGTTTCTCTATTCTGGGAGTATTGCTATCTGCTTCCATCCTGTGCTCCCCCATTCCATTGTTGAAAGGAAAGTGGATTCACTTAGTTAGAGCAGCATGAGATCACAGAGTTGAAGAGGTCAGGGAAAGATTCATGGGCACAAATCATAGAGGGATTGAGTGGGGTTTGAAGGGAAGATAAGCTTTGGATGCATAAAGCAGAGTACACAGGGGTCTCCTTTCTAGCTTGTGAAAGAGAAAGTCACTTTTAAGACCCCCAGAGGGAAATCAATGGCTTCCTCCCTCATGGAGAAACTTTCCTGTCTTAACAGGAACAACATAAATAACACTTCTATTATAAGAAAGGATCGGCCTCTTATTAAGACCCATAAATCAACAGTTATTTTATTTTCACAAAGTGACCCCCAAGTGTAATTTTAAAGTGAAAGCATATTTTAAATAGCATATGGGTATACATAATTTATATTTCTGTGTATAAATATGGTACTGAGATATCTACTTACATTTGAATAATTATTTGGGGGAATACACTATTTTACTACCTATAAAAAGCCAGATATTATGGGTAAAATATGAGGCTTTAAATTACTATCAATTCATATGAGTATTGTACTAGAGTGTTGAAAAGCATTAGAATCAGAGAGGCTGGGATCACATTCTAGCCTATATCTTTTATAAACTGTATAATCATGTTTCTTTTGTTTATCACTACAAACTTTGTGCCATCAGAGGTGTCTAGCGCATAGTTAGAGTTCAATATGTGTTTGTTAAAAAAACGGGTTAGTGAGTAACACTGAGATAAGATGCCTGAGGCCTTGAGAGGGGAGGTAACTTCCCCAAGCTCAGACAACTGGTGACACATCAGGGCTAGAACCCAGTCTGCTGGCTCTCAATTAAATGTTCTTTTCATCAGACTTAGTCACCTATATTAGTTTGTATTTTTTTGTGTCCAAGTGGTTGAAATTAAATTCAGATTACTAAAGAAAAGATGAGAATTAAATCAATGGTCCCTGGGCACTTCTTAGGGCACTTAAACTCTGGGAAAGATCAAGTATGTCTCAAGAACACCTAGGATAAGGGTTTGTGTGATTCTAAGGCCCCTTTTCTGCATTAGTTATCCACTTTTCTCTGTGTGACAGCTGTGTCCTTTTCTCTCACTGTAGAATACCTTTCTCCTTACGGGGGAAATTATCATTGCTAATACCTCATCTGATGCTACTTGTGATTGTTCATTTTATGTGTCAACCTGACAGGGCCGTGGGATGCTCAGATATTTGTTTAAACACCATTTCTATGGGTGTGTCTATGAGGATGTTTCTGGATGAGTTTAGCATTTGAATCAGTAGACTGAATAAAGAAGATTGCTCTCCCCAATGTGAGTGGGGCTCATCCAATCCTTTGAAGACCTGAATAGAACAAAAAGGCTGAGCAAAGAAAGAATCTCATTGGCCAAGCTTGAGTGGGGCATCCAACCCAGGACAATGAGCTGTTGCTAAAAGGGAGGACCATATTGTACTCACCTGGCAGTGCACTTGGTAATCATGAGAGGAGAGGAAGTGTCAATTTCCAGAAAAGGGGATTTGAAGATTCAATCCTACAAGTGTCTACTAATTATGATATTGCCTTTTGATTATCCATAAGTTTTTGTGTATAAGTGTTCACACTCTACAAGAGCTAATGTTGTCTGTAGAATAGTCTTAAGAAAGATAGAATTATTTCTGCTTAAATTTTACTCAAGATTTTGATATATTACTTTTTCAAAATAAAAACACCCATTCACTTACCATTTAAAAAGATAAAAAAAAATAACATTTATTAACTATAACATCAAATATTCAATTATAGTATGTGAAAGTAGTCGAAGGACCAACTTGGTATTTAACTAGATGGCTTGGCTGTTTTTTCTTCTTTTTTTAAAATTTAATTTATTTTATTGAGATAACATTGGTTTATAACATTATATAAATTTCAGGTGTACATCATTATACTTCAACTTCTGTGTAGACTGCATCGCGTTCACCACCCAAAGTCTAGTTGCCATCCAACACCATACATGTGCCCTTTTACCCGTTTCACCCTCCCCCCATCCCTTCCCCTCTGGTAACCACCAATTCATTTTCCCTCTCTATGTGTTTGTTTGTTGTTGTTGTTTTTTTATCTTCTGCATATGAGTAAAATCATATGGTAGTTAGCTTTCTCCTTCTGACTTATTTCACTTAGCATAATACTCTCAAGGTCCATCCATGTTGTTGCAAATGGAAAGATTTCATCTTTTTTTAGTGGCTGAGTAGTATTCCATTATATATATATACCACATCTTCTTTATCCATTCATCCATTGATAGGCACTTAGGTTGTTTCCAAGTCTTGGCTATTGTGAATAATGTTGCAATGAACATAGGGGTGCATATATCTTCTTGAATTAGTGTTTTTATGTTCTTTGGATAAATACTCAGAAGTGGAATAGCTGGATCATATGGTAGGTCTATTTTTAATTATTTTAGAAATCTCCATACTGTTTTCTATTGTGGCTGCACCATTTTACATCCCCACCAGCAGTGTATGGGGGTTCCCTTTTCTCCACATCCTCTCCAACACTTGTTATTTCTTGTCTTTTTAATAATAGCCATTCTGATGGGAATGAGATAATATCTCATGGTGTTTGTGATTTGCATTTCCCTAATAATCAGTGATGTTGAACATCTTTTCACATCTTTTCACTTGGTGCATATTGGCCATCTGTAAACCGTCTTTGGAAAAATATCTGTTCAGATTCTCTGCTCATTTTTTCATGGGGTTGTTCGTTTTCTTGTTCTTCAGTTATATGAGTTTTTTATATTCATATTAACCCCTTATCAGATAAAAGATTTGCAAATATTTTCTCCCAACTGTTAGGTTGTCATTTTGTTTTGTTGATCGTTTCCTACCAAAAAACTATTAGAAATAATAAACAAATACAGTAAAGTTGCAGGGTACAAAATTAACACACAAAAATCAGTTGCATTTCTATGCACTAACAACAAAATAGCAGAAAGAGAAATTAAGAATACAATCCCATTTACAATCACAACAAAAAGAATAAAATACCTAGGAATAAATTTAACTAAGGAGGTAAAAGACCTGTACACTGAAATCTACAAAACATTGTTGAAAGAAATTGAAGATGAAATGGAAAGATAGTATGTGCTCATGGATTGGAAGAATTAACATAGTTAACATACATCCTAAAGCAATCTACAGATTCAGTGCAATCAGTATCAAAGTCCCAATGACATTTTTCATGGAACTAGAACAAAGAATCCTAAAATTTATATGGAACAGCAGAAGACCCCAATAGCCAAAGCAATCCCGAGAAAAAAGAACAAAGCTGGAGGTATCACACTCTCTGATTTCAAAATACACTACAAAGCTATAGTAATCAAAATGGCATGGTACTGACACAAAAACAGACACAAGGTCAATAGAACAGAACTGAGAGCCCAGAAATAAACCCACAGCTAATTTTCGACAAAGGAGCCGAGAACATACAATGGAGAAAGGAAAGTCTCTTCAATAAATGGTGTTGGGAAAACTGGACAGCCACATGCAAAAGAATGAAAGTAGACCATTATCTTATACCATACACAAAAATTAACTCCAAATGGATTGAGGACTTGAATGTAAAACCTGAAACCATAGAACTCCTAGAACAAAACATAGGCAGTACCCTCTTGGACATCAGTCTTAGCAGTATGTTTTTGAATATCTTGTCTTCCCAGGCAAGGGAAACAAAAGAAACATAAATAAATAAACGAATGGAACCACATGTTCTATTCTTCTTTATTTCATATTTTTTCTCATCGCTGACTTTGAAATTTCCATTTATGAGGAAAGTTTTTCATTTAAAAATACTCAAATATCCACTTCAAAATAATTCAATTGTGGCCTTTCTATATGCAAATAACTTAAGACCTGCACTTGAATGCCTTCTCATCCTTTACATCATTCCAGAAGGTTCCCAGAATGACCTTGTCTTATAAGAGGACAATGCCACATCTAGCCAGGGAAGGAAAAGCAGAAAAATTGTTAAGCTCGTTATTTGACATAATAAAGACAAAAGAAAGAAAAGCTATCTGATTAAAGACTATATTTCTTATCTGTTTATGTTCACATGGTCTAGAAGAATCTAAGTGCCAACGTTAAGTATCTTTTCAAAAAACAAAATCATAGGCCTCTATAAACACAAATGTATACAGGATAAAGTACATGCCTTATAATTGTGGATTCAAATACTTAATTACTAGTTTAATTCCTGTAGACTGAAATAATAGCAATACGGCCTGCACAGTTACTGCTGCAAGATTTAGAACATATTTTACTTTACAAATACTGTAGGGGGTTGTAAAACAGCATCCATATAAATCAATTTCTCTAGAAAGAAAGACCACATTTTATCCAGGCATTTTTAAGCCTCTGAATGCAAAGTGTTAGGGAAAAGTACATCCATTTATACCTATACTTAAACATATCCCAGCAGAAAATACGCAATGTGTCCAGAATCAGTCCTAGCAAATAAAGTTTATATTGATATTCTGCCAGTCTGATCCTGTGTGGCAAAGTCAATTGAAGGGGAAAGCTGAGTCTCCAAGGCTAACTAGTTTCCAGAAAATTCCCTATTCTCTCTTTCTCTGAGCCTCCTTTAAGGAGTAAATCTCTCAGTGATCCAGCAAACAATTTTGACATTAAATGTATTCTGTTCATCCAATGTGGGGTGAAGTCCCAGGAGTCGGCCCTTATGCCTGTTTCTGATTGAAGTGATAGAGAGAAAGCCCTTTTACCTAAATGCAGCAACCACCACTTCCCCATTGTGTATATGTATTGTTTGGGTTGGAGCATAGATGCCCCTGATCAATTAATTGCATTGAGCCCTATACATAAATTTGCAAACACCAATGTCCATAGGGGTCATTCCAGGGTGTGTGTGTGTGAGGTGAGGTGCAAGGAGAAAGAAGGTTTCAACTGAAATTCAAAAACATAAAACTCTGTTGAATTAGAATTGCCTGAAACTAAGGCCAAATTTGAGAAAAGGAGAAATTGTAGTTTAAAACATTCAAAAATAGAAAAAGTACAGGCATAAATAGTTTCATTGGTAAATTCTACAGAACATTTTAGAAAGAAATAATATAAATTGCACACAATCTCTCCAGAAAATAGAAGAGGAGAGACCATACCTCAACACATTTTATGACAGCAGAATTGCCCTAACACCCAAACCGACAGAGATATTACAAGAAAATAAAATTACAGATCAGTTATCTGTTACAGACTGAATTGTATTGCTCCCAAATTCATACTGAAGCACTAATCCCCAGTGTGATAGTATCTGGAGAAAAGGCATTTGAGAAGTAATTAGGATTAGGGTAATTAGGTTATGAAGTTTGGGCCCTGGTCCACAGAATTGATGCCCTTATAAAAGAAGGAGAGATGCTAGAGTTCTCTGTTTCCCAGCGGGAGTACAAAATAAATGGCTATTGTTTTCAGCCACTAACATTTGGAGTTGTTTGCTGCTCAAAAATAGATAACTGGAATAAAGAAAGAATATCATGTTGTAAAGCTCCAAATGCAAGAGGCCTCCAGGTAGGAGGCCGTACGTAACCCCAAACTCTGTATCTGACACCACCCTTTCCTAACGACCCGGCAATCAGATGTTCCAAGGCCACACCACTGTGTCCTAAAGATTTTATTTTTTATATACAGCCTTTCTCCTCTTATAGCTATAAAAGGCAATTATGAGAGTGTCCTTACACTAACTCTAATGCCACCAAGATATTATATCAATATCATAAGAATGATCTCGCTGAAGATAATTCTTATTATCTTCTGAAAGAACTTAGAAGTCTATTTACATCATTCCACATAGGTCAAACTCTTGTCTCCTAAGTTATTGTCAACTTAGCTCAGAGGCCAGGCACACACCGACTAGGATCCAAGAGCATAGGCTCCAAGGTATTGCAGGGCCCAAACTGAGTTATTCTGTAGGCTTGACAACAGCTCCAAATTCTTTTTTATGCGTCCACAGAATACAGAAACATGCTTGCAAATGGAATTCCTAGAAAAGCCTTGAATTTCCTAGAGTAAGAATGCAAATATAACTCAATAACTATATGAACTAGGCCATATGGATTTGTACAGAAAAAAATTTTCCATAGCTAAATATTTTACCTCCAAGCCCTAGTCAGCCATCTCCCAAATATGTAAATAGGTATAAGAAGAAACATGAGAAAGTGTGAAACGTGAACTTAATGAAAGTCTATCTTTTTCCAAAACCCAAAGGAAAATTACTTTATTATTTATTTACTCCTACTTTTTTTCCGAAACATATTTGAAGCTGCTAAAGGTGAGGATTAAGGTAATGAAAGCCATCTTTTATCATAATTGTTTTGCAGGCTATAATAAATCAAGTGTGTTCATAATAAGCATGCTTTTAGTTTACCCCGAAATAATAGCCATCAGAGGGGTGATATTTAATTCACTAAAAGAAAGAGTGTCGAGAATGAATAACATCAACAAATATACAACTTTGAAATGCATGGAAGTGGAGGGAGAAATGAATAGTTATAATATAACCAAGGAATGTTTTTAAAAAAGCCTCTGGCAGCATTTTTACTTTCCCTTTCACATAGTCACACTAATGTCTTCAGCCCCACAGAGCCATCCGAAAAGTCTTCACTTATCGCTCATTTATGCCAAATCAACATTTTTAGGGATATGAGTAGATCTTATCTAAGACATGTCAAACTGCGACTGTGTCCACATGACAAAAATGAAGTAAATCTTAACAAAAATGTTTAAGATATTTATTGGCAAATATTCTTAGAGCTTCAACAAAGTATCTTCAAGTATAAATTAATGTTTATTAGGATGGACACTTCTAGACACTTAAAATGATTGTATTAGTTATTCTATATTCCTGGGATCTTATGAAAAATGATGTGGGTGGATTGAAGAAGAGCGATACATAAGCTTGGTTTTGTCTTTAAGCATTGAGGACATATTTTACTTACTGAATTATCACAGCTGTACATTCCTTTATAACCAACTTGACACTGGCAGGGAAAGAATTAGTGAACCTGGAGATAGGTAAATAGAAATTAAACAAACAGAGAAATTGTACAGATCATTCAAGAGCTGTGTGACAATATCAAATGGCCTAACATACATGTAATTAAAGATCTAGAACAGAGAGATGAGGGCAGAATTTGAAGAAATAACAGCCAAGAATTACTCAAAAATAATGAATTAAAAGGAAGAGATTATCAAATTGGATAAAAAAGTAAGACCCAAGTGTATATTATCCACGAGAAATCTAGTATAGGTAAAAATCATAGACTGACTAAAGTAAAATGAATCACACCATAATTAACACAAAGATGGAATGACTACATACATCAGATAGATTAGACATCATAAAAGGGACATTGCCAGAAATAATGAGGGACATTACAAAATGATAAAGGGGTTAATTCACCAAGGACATAATTTAAATGTATATATGCCTCAAAACAGGGCTTCAAAATACATGAAGCAAAAACCAATAGAACAGGAGAAAGAGGCAGATCCACAATTATAGTTGGAGACTTCAGCATTCTTCTCTCAGGATTTAATAATAAATTACACAGATAACCTATAAGGACATAGAAGACCTGAAGAGCACTATCATCCAACCTGACCTAGTTGGTATCTGGAGACCGATCCACCCAACACACAGAACACACATTCAAATACACGTTGAAATCACACAAAGTATGTTTTCTGTCCACAACACTATTAAAATAAAAATCAATAACAGAAAGATATCTGGGACATCCCAAATGATTGGAAACTAAATAACACACGTCTAAAGAACTGGTAGGTCAAATCAAAAGGTCAATGCATTTTTAACTAAGTGAAAATAGAAATGAATATATAACATTTCTGGGATGCAGCAGAAACAGAGCTTAATCTGGCTTTGTGGTTCACAGGCTGACCTGACAGCCCCTCACCTCAGCTGCATGGTGTGTCTTTTCCTTTCTGTCCTTTGATTTCTCAGCCTCCATTTGGGACGCCTGTGACAAATGCTCAGAAATTCTTAAAATGAGAGAACTTGGAGGTGCAAGGAAGCTGAGACTCCATAAACTCATGGATATTGAAGGCAACAAATTCCAACCCTCAGGAAATAATACCAACGTAAATTCTACACATTTTTCAGCGGGTCCCCAAGCAAGACTGATGTGCAGTTGCCCTGAAAATGATAAGATCAACAACATGCTTTAGCGCTGGTATTTCCCCTCCTTTCCTGTGACATTATTCCCATGCTTCCAAGCCCATTGATTGGGATCAATTCCCAAAATAAACCTATAGGCAAGCCATCTCCTCAGACAGTGTTTCTTGGAAGAACTCAGTATAAGAAAAGATTATAAATGTTTTCCTTTTGATAATCCCTTCACATATTGCTATTCTTTGCTATTACAAATAATGTTGTGGTGGACATCATTACACATGTATCTTTGCCACACATACATATATGTGTATATTGGATGGATTCCTGAGACTAGTATGTGAGGTAAAAGGGTTCACACATTTTAAATTTTAATAAATAATGCAAATTTTCCTTTTAATGGTTGTAATTATTTATATTCTCACCAACGTTCCAGGAGTTGCTCACTATTTATTGTAAATGTTCTTTCTTTCCAATACTATTATAGATTCCTTGGTAGCAAAGACTGCCTTCAGTATGTCATAACCCCAATATTAGCATAACATTTATTGGAAATATGTTCATAAGTTCAATGGTTGTGCAGAAATAAATACTATTTCTACAAAGAGAACAGGTAGAATGCAAGATCTAAACGTTCTAACCTTTAGGAATTCCATCAAAACAGAGTGGCTAGTCAGTCGCGGTTCGCACTCCAGGTTACTGGCCAAAACATTTACAAACTTTTTCAGTCTCCAATATTCATGTAATGGAAATATTCATTCGACAATTATGAATGTAGAAAATAATATAGAAAATGACAAAATCATTTTGGAATTATGTCTTTTCTTATGAGGCAGCTTCATAGTGAACCATCTAGATTTTTAAAGAGAATTTATTTATATAAGAATATAGTAATACAGTAGTAGTATTTTCACAGTATACTTGATGGGTGGGTAATTTTCTAACAAAAATAAAAGCCATAAATATTAAAATTTATGAAGGCTCAATTGCTCCAAACTTTTCTATTGCAGTAAAGTAGTTAAAATCTTAGTTGCTGACTTTCCCCCGGGATAAAATTTTTACTGGAAAGGTGGTTGGACTATGGAAACATTTACCAGCTGCAGGTATAATACTGTGTCTGTTGTCAGACTCACAATTTCATTGGTTTATTTCTGGAGGATTATTTAGATGGCTGTGGTCTTATATCCAGGCCCCAAGGAAAGGAAAAAAAAAGGAAAGAAAGAAAAAGGACCCTATGAGGTGTGCCTTCTCACTACAGAATAGTGATTTGTTATGCATTTGTCTGAGTTAAATATAGCAGCCAGTCATCTTACACAGTCCTATATTATATTCTGCCCACTAAAAAAAAAAAAGAAACATTTGTTTGGATAGTTGAAGTAATCTCAATAAGAACCACAGCTCCCTTCCTCACTCCTACATGTATTTAAGGTAGATTTGCAGTGCATGTGATATAAATTTCACCAATTAATCAATAAGAATTGAAACTTGTTTGACTCATTAATGCCATCATCGTTTACTCAGATCTGTTATTATTTTAACGGTGGTGATTTTGAATGTGACATTCCTACTGGTGTAACAATTATTTGGGAGGGGGAAGTGGCTGACTGTTCACTCCCCTGGGTTATTAATCAATTGGTGGGCTGAATGCAAAAATTAATTAGGGATTACAAAAACCCTCCTTCATTATACTAAATGGCTGATTGAAAACAAATAACCTCACCTGCATTAACTCTATGAGTTCACAGATTAAAGAACTTGAATTGAATTCATTACAAGTGATTTTCAGTTCCCAAGCTGAGACCAATATAATGTTCAAAGGCAGTCCACCTCTCGAGGAAACCCTAGGACTTCAACTTATTCTGCCATTTCTAGTTGCCCCAGACATTTGCTAGATCCTAAGGTCTATTATGATTTGGTTGAAACTAACAGGTTTTCAGTCATTTGCAATCGCAGTCTGTATAATGATTAAAGTCAAGAGAATTGGGTCTTGATGCATGTTGATTATTGTAAAATATTTGGTAATTTAAATCTTTGGCAGCAGGATCCAAAAGCCTTGTTTGAGTTCTGTAATAAGACCTCAGTGTGAGGGTATGTTTCCTTCCTGCACTTGAATATTTACTATATTTTTCAAGAGAAGGATAAAGTATATCATGGACTAATTTGTCATAATTCTCCTTAAATATTGTAAGTTTATCAGTCTTGCAATTAAATACAGCACAGAATGTATATATGTCTAATACCATAGCTGTAATATTAATAAGAAAAAATGATCACTTTCCTTTGTTTATTCTATTTGTGGAAGATCCAGTGAAGCTTTCAGTAGGATATCCTCCTTTCTGCTTTGTTAAAATAAATTATTATGCACATTGTTGATTATTATAAAAGTAATTTATAAAATATACTATCATCTTCATTATAGAAAATACAAAATAGAATGATGAGGTAAACGTAAATTATTTACAACTCTACCATTCAAAGACCACTGCTGTATAATGTCTATGTGTATATATACACACATGAATTTATTTTTTGCAAAATTTCATGTTAATTTAAAAATTGACTTCACATTATATAAACATGGAGATATTGGCTTTTTTCTCTTCGTCTTTTAGCATGATTATGTCATTATTACATAAATATTTTCAAAATATTTAATCATTAACTTAATTTTGAAATCCTCCTTCTACACACTTCTTTCTTTTACTTTCCTGAAGCAAAATGAGCCTGTTAAGATGATAGATTTTGGTGTTATTCAGACCTGAGCCAACATTTATTAACTCTATGACCATCTTCAAGCTCAAAATCTGTCAAGTCTTCCAGCCTGTTTTACATTTGTAGAATGGGGATATCTCCTTCCTAAAAATGCTGTGAGAGGTACTTGGAAAATTGTGTAGAGCATGTAACATTATACCCGGAATGCAGTAATAGCTCAATAAAATTAGCTGTTATTATTTTTATACTGTAATTTTTCAACAAAAGTCATCCAAATGACATCTAAGGTCTCAGCATTCAGTTATAATGAACTCCAATGTCAAAAACTATATATTTTTTCTTTCTTACAGGCATGTAAATCTGTAGGAGAGTAAAAGCATCTTATGATTGGACTGCATTGATGAGCATCAACTTTAATTTTTATGGTTTTTAAAAATCATCCTGCAGATATTTTCCTAACAAAGTTTCGTTTAACCTTAGTCCAGGCCACACTTTTTGCCCATACTCCGGTTACTTTCCTGGTTTGGTCCACCTTTCCCTGTCTGATTACATTCACTACTGAGAGCTGTCTCTGCCCATAGCAAGGTAAGTCCTTCTCCGTAGAGATGGAATTACACACCATACATTTTAAATGAAAGACCTAGATTTCAAATACGTTTACTTACCATATCTTTATATAAAGTATAGATGTTCTATTCTGTAACTATCACACTTGACTCTGAGTTTTCTATCCCTAGAGAAGTGATGGGGAAAATTATTTTGCAACTAATAGAATGGCCTCAAATATTCTATCTATATAATTACCTATGTGTGATTTTAGGGACTGATATCACCAATTATGGGGGTTTAAAAATATTCACCCATTCTTTGTCCTCATCATTCTACTTCATGGAAATAATCATGAATATGCACAGAGATTTACCTGCTAGAATTCTCAACATAAAATTGTATATAAAATTAAAAGATTGAAAGCAACCTATATCTCTAAAAATATTAGAGAAAATTGCTAAGAACTTAGTAAATGAATTATAGAATTTAATAAATGAATAATGCTATCAGAAAAGATTTCATGAGAGTAATGAAAGTAAGAGTTGCAAAACAGAATGTGAATTGTGGTCCAATTTTGTAAAAATAAAGATTAATATGTATATAAATATCCAAGAGACTGTCATTCTCTTATTTGTTTTTTACATGCTATTTTAATGTTATGTTTAATCATAATGGACAACTTTTGTAATAAGTGAAATAATGAGTATTTTCTTTAATGTACAACCGATGGAAAATTCAACTTAATATTGCCAAATGAGCTTGGTTTTCTTCATTAGCACATTGCATGGACTCTGTCACTGTCAAGAATAATATTTATATAACCCTTGAAATCTGTTTCTCCATCTTTTGCAAATGTGACAGTAATAATAGGAGTTCAATATTCTTTTGCTATGTGGATAAAGAACAGTATGGTTCAGTACTGGAAACTTTTCCTCCTTTGTATCATAGGCAGAATAATGCTCTCCCCCAAAATGCCCATGTCCTGATTCCCAGAACCTGTGAATATGTTACCTTACATGGCAAAAGGGACTTCGTACATGTGATTAAGTTAAAAGTGTTGAGATGTGGAGATTATTCTGGATTATCTGGGTGGGTCTAATGTAATCACAGGGGTCCTTAGAAGTATAGGAGAGAGGCAGGAGAATCAGAGTAAAGGAAATGTGATGACGGAAGCAGGGGTCACAGTGACTGAAGGAAGCCATAAACAAAGGAATGTAGGTGGGGTGGCCTCTAGAAGCTAGAGAATACAAGGAAATGGATTCTCCCCTGGAGCCTCCAGAAGCAACACAGCCTTACAGTCTCCCTGATTTTAGGACTTTTGACCTCCAGAACTGTAAGAGAATAAATGAGTATTGTTTTAAGCCATTAAGTTTGTGGTACTTTGCACTCATGAGTACTCAAAGGTACTCATACACTCTGAAAGACAGAATTTGCTACTGAAGTCCTTGGCAATTCCAATACAAAACTAGGTCAAGCATTCAGAAAGAGCAATCTGACTTTTTAGTTTTCCCAGGATGACTTCAGATATTTCCCCAAAAGTAAGCATTCACCATCTCACTCAAACAAAAAAAAAAGCTTCAAGAATCAAATGGTCTAACAAAGAAGTCAAGGATATCCACATTTGCAAATTAGAGCAAGGGAGTGGTCTGCTCCCAGACTGAATGTGAATAAAAATGTCCCGTGGCAGCGTACCGTTCAGCCAGGGATTGTCCACCTTTCTGTGAGCTGTGTGCCACCGGTTTAAAGTGCCTACCGTCAGAGCAGGTGAAAATATGGTTATAAGCTGTGTGATGACAGTTTCCCATTCTTTATGGCGAGAACAGAGCTGCTTGTGTACATCTGCTACAAACTGGATGACTTTTGCTTTGTACATTGCTACAATAGAACTGGGCATAATTCCTAAATGTGCCCCAATACACAGAAGGACACCTCTTGTTTTTCTCTTTAACGACATAGTTGTAATGACAAAACTAATACATATTCAATGAAGAAATCTTGGAAAACACTAAAAAGCGTGTGGCAAAAATAAATAGCCTGTAATGCTGACTATTAAAATTTTCACTCTATCTCCATCTCCTCTGTTTCCCTCCTTTCTTTCTTTTTCTCTTTGTGCATAGACTTATGTAAACAAAAACAAAAAATGAAAATTGTTATCTGTGCTGTGGTACCACATTGCACTACTTACTATTCTGAGTTCTATTGTTATCATTTAGTCATTAAATGTTATCTGCCAGGCCTCTGGTTCTCCAACTTCGGCATGGATCAAAATCACCTGGAAGCCTCGTTAAAATACACATTCCTGGGCTCCCAATCTAAAGTTTCTGATTCAGTAGGTCTAGGGCAGGGCCCCTAGAATTTGCATTCTAACAAGGTCCAAGGATACAGATATTGTTGATCCAGACACCACACTTTGAGAATCTCTACAGTATACAGAAGAATATTAGCTGACAATGGAAAATATTCTATATTTCTGTTATCGCTTCCATTTCCAGTTAATATTTATTTTTTAATTGTATCTTCTCAGTAGATTTGGAAGGTTACAGGATTCTGTACAGTGTTCAGTAGGTGTGGAGGAATGGCTTTTGTTCGGAAAAGTTAAGAACCAAACATTTTGCCTCAACCATATGGATATTTCTGGTATTCAAGATATATAAATAACAGAAATAATTTGGGTCAAAGTCCCAACTAACTTTGCATATATAAACTGAAATTCTATGTATGATGGTAATTGTTTTTCAAGGAATTCTATTTAAATAAAATTTCCTAATAATATGTATTTTCCAAGTAGTCTTGAAACAGTTTTTTTTTAATTGAAATTTTTTTAAGAAAATGGATTAACCGAAAGGGCTGGCTGGAGGCCTTGGAATGTAGGAAATCCAAGCTGTGCTGGTTGCACAATCCAAATGTAAACAGGCTTCCTTGTCATTTGTTGGCATAGTGTTTGGGACACCGAGTTATTTCACTTTATTGAAATTTCTCTCATGAAAAATATGCATGGAACAGCCCTCACTTCTGCCAAACCCTTGTGTGTTTACCTCACTGGGTGCAGTGAATATTTGTGTGTAAACATATGGAAAGCCCTTCTACTGTCAGAGTCGAGCATAGAACGAGAATTATTCTTACTGCCCATAGGAAAAAGTGTAACATAGATAAACTTCACGGTGGCATCCACTTTCCTCCGAAACTCTTTCCAAAACGTTCCTGCTTACCTGTGCTCCCACCCAGTGTAACAAGGAACTCTCTTGTTGGCTTAAACCTGGACTGGAGAAACTGAGATTTTATAGTCCTGGGTACAGTGACCTGTTCCCTAAACCCGAAATTCAGGACAAGGTATTCATAAACTAACCTTATATGAATTGTGAATTTGATAGGATATGTCTTAGAAAGTCATCAATATTAAATCAAGTTTGGTTAACTACTTAAAAAATAATCACCTTTACTGAATAAAAAAACTATATATGTATGAAATTAAAACTAAATCATGAGATCCATAGCATAGAGACTACTAGGATGGCGTGTACTACTTCTAAAAACTTTGCTGTTAAAACTAGTTGGTTAAAGATAGTGAAAACGTGCAGCTATTGTTCTAGGGCCTTAACACAAAGGAAAACACAAAGTGCCTACCAAAATGCCAAATATATAAATATACAAGTTTTTCATTTTAATTAATACATATCTCAAAGTCATCACCTTCTAAATTAGCTATGCAATCTGCCCACCCCATCCCATCCTGCCTATCTCTAGTTAACATTGACAAGCCTCCAATAGGTTTATTCTGTGGCTTCTTCTAACACGCAGTTGAGAAGTGTTATACCACAAGTGTTGAGAGTGCCAGATTTGGATTCAGACAGACCTACGTCCAAACTGTAGCAGATGCTGTAGTGCTCTGTGCTTCCCCCGGGACTGCTGGCTGGTTCTCACGTGCCAGCGCCCGTTGCTTCACTCCCAACACCCAGCATCTGGGTCCCTTTGCCGAAGGACTGTCCTCACACCGTATCAGTTCTTTTCAAAGTGCAGTGCCCTTGGGGCAGCAGCTTCACTTGGGAACATGTTAAAAATAATAAAAATTCTTGAGTCTCACCCCACACCTACTGAATGAGAAACTCTCTGCTTTAACAAGCTCTCCAGGCATTTCTGATGCTGCTGATGTTTGAGATCCATGGAACCACAGACACCCACTTTGTGGACAAGGAGAGCCTCCTTACTAAGGATTTCAGGTACCCCCTTGTCCCTTCTGAGAACTATTGTTTTTTGCATGATCTTGAATTTTTTTTAATTTTTATTTATTTCTTTATTTGAGTTTCTTTGTGGGTCTCTGCTGAACATCTGACTCTTAGCCTCCTTTCCTACCCCATCTCACTTCCCTAATTCTCTGCTGGTATTTCCCTGGGAATACTCTTTAAAAAACAAACAAGTATTGGGCCAGCCTAGTGGTGCAAGTGGTTAAGTGCACGCCACGCGTTCCACTTCGGCGGCCCGGGCGTTCGAAGGTTCGGATCCCCGGCGCGCTCCGACACACTGCTTGTCAAGCCATGCTGTGGACGTGTCCCGTATAAAGTGGAGAAAGATGGGCATGGATGTTAGCTCAGGGCTGATCTTCCTCACAAAAAAAAAAACAAAAAAAACCCCCAAACAAGTATTATACTAATAGAATGTTATATGTTAATCATACCCCCATAAAAAAAAAATACCAAGAACTTTTATATGAATCCTCTGCTTCTGGGGAATGCAACTAAAGACACTCACTTATTATAAGCTGCTATCTCCCTGAAATGGTCTCTCAGCATCATTATCTGAGATGTGCAGATAATAGTATCTACCTCCCGTGGTTACATGTATATTAAATAAGATGACGCAGTCCTCAGGAGGTGTTTAGCACTCACTGAGGTATTCTCCCCACCGCTTCCTCATTCCCCATCTCATATCCTCTCCTTTCCCTTCCTTGGTGTTATTATTATTATTGTCGTTATAATCCTCATCACTATCATCCTTATATTTATCAACAGTATTTTGGAATTAAGATCAATTAATAAAATTTATATTAGGAATCATTTCATTGTAACAGTAAAGAACTTTTTCCTTGAGTACAGAAATAAAGCCACCACTGAATCCTAGTACTACCACTGAGAGAGAAAGAAAAAGAGGAAGCCTGACATTCAGAAGCTGGCCTGGCTCTCGTAGCTAGGTCGTGCCATTCTATTGAACATAACCAATCCCACAGACTACCAGACTTAGACAAGGTTACCCTGAGACCATGACAAAAGCGACAAAATAAGGCCACTTCAACACTTCATAATTTTGTCTTAGCACAGATTTAAAAAAAGTCACAAAGCCACCCACAAAATACCAACCACCACCATCTCTTGGCTAAAATGATACACTGCTGTTTTACCAACGAGAGCGTTACCCTACTCTAGTCTCCTTTCTGCATAGGTTAGATTAATTGAGACAATCATAGAATTGTCCTGCTTTGGGGCAGCAACTAATTTAGAGCAAACTCTTGCTTCCTTAGCCCTTCTCTAAATCACCTGACTGAAGCCCAAATTCTAGAATAGGTTCTGTCTAACACCATCTTACTGCAACACCCCTGCGGTTCCCCGTGGTACGTGTTCTCCCTTTCTGCCACGAACAATAAACCCACCTCGTTTAGCTACAGCTGTGTTTCTGGAGGTCTTTGTCTAAAGGGCATTGGCACCACTAAGAAGAAGATATAAGTAAGCAGGGCTTTCATCCAGCAGTCTAGTCATGGAGGAGAATTCATAAAAAGACACAAGAGAATTGTCAGGGCTTTGAATTTTGGTTTCTTTGTTTTATTTGTTTGTTTGTTTGCAATGATCTCAGTCACATTTATTGCTTATTCCTCCCAGAGTGTCTGCAGATTTTATGATCACCATTATTTGTTACAATAACAAAATTTTCTATAACACACAGTGCCCTTAATATTATACTAGTGAAGTTATTAAGACACCTCCTCCCCCATCTAGTGAAAACATGAAAAATAAATATAAAATATGACACCAAGTCCCAGGAAATTAGACTCCACATGACACGACAAAAATATATGTGTGACAGATAATTAATAATACAAGGAAGTATATGCTTGTTTCCAAATGAATGAGGCAGACAAGTCCTATAGGTGGTCAGAAAAGGACATATATTTTGTGAAGGTTTATGACCACAAGCCTGGCAGGCTGCAATTAAAGCCTTAGGGATAATGATCGGGCAGGTAGATACTAGGTAAGTAGAAGTCCAGGGAGATTGCTAACTATATTATCATGAAACTGGAACTAGGGGGACCATTTAGAAGGCAATCTCTTTGAGTCTTCAGTGAAAATTTAGATCAGTCAATTCGGCAAACTGAAGGTCCATTAGACTGAGACGAGGTACTTGAGATTTTATATATATAGCAGAATTCTAAAGATGTACCCTCAAGTCTTCTGTCCTATGTTAATTAACCAAACACTAGCCTAGGCTAGGTATTGCTGTGAAGAAATTTGCAGACGTAACTAAAGTTACTAATCAGCTGATCCTGAACTAGGGTGATAATCATGGATTACCTGGAGGCCCACTGTAATCACATGAGCTCTTTAAAGCAGAGGAGGAAGGTAGAAGAATCGGTCACAGAAATACGGCAGAAGAGGAGCAGAGAGATTGGGAGTATGAGGGACTCAACCCACAATTATTGAAGGGGGCTCATGTTAAACATGAGAAGGAATGTGGGCAGTCTCTAGGAGCAAAGAGCAGCCCTTGCTGACAGCCAGCAAGGAAATGGGGACCTCAGTTCTACAACCACAAGGAACTAAATTCAGTCAACAAGCTAAATGAGCTTGGAAAAGGATTCTTCCCATAGCATCCCTGCAAGGGCCCAGACAACTGACACCTTGAGTTTGGCCTTGTGAAACCTGGAGAAGAGAAGCCAGACCAGCCAAGCTGGACTCCTGAAGGACAGACTGTGAGAAAATAATCTTTTTTAAGTTGAAGAATTTGTGTTACAGCAGCAGTAGAAAACTGTGTTTGAATATCGATTTTCTTTTCTTCCTTTTCACATGGAAAAGAGATGCTCAGAAAGAGGTGGCAACTTGCTCCCTCCACCACGTCCACCACTTCCAACACAACCACCTCCACCTCCATCTCTCATACCATCTCCACCCCACCATCACCTTCATCATCAAAGACTCCTCCATCATCTCTGATACACCATCAACACCTCCCCCTCCAATAACTCCATCCGCACGGCTTTCCCTACCACCATCTACACCACCACCACTTCCACCACCATCTCTATCTCTGATATCACCACCATGACCTCCACCACCCTCTCTTTCATATACAACTCTACAATCCTCCCCCTCAACCTCACCTTCACTGCCACCTCCACCGCTCGTTCCAGCACCAACACACCCACCACCATCATGTCCACTGTCCTCTCTAATCACCCCTGCAACAACTCCATCACTGCCATCTCTGTCGCCACCATTTATCAGCAAAGAAACTGCAAAGAACAGCTGCTGTCCCCAACTCACCTGCACCTCCGTATGGCTGTACAATAATTTCACAGCTTGCAAGTTGCCATTTTATTATTTGATTGAAAGGCAGTCTAATATCAACAGGCTTCTCCACTTACCCTTATTTTCTGGTTTAAATATCAGGGAAATATAAGAAAGGAAAGACTTCCGTAAGTCATATCATTTTACTTCTGAAAATCGTGATGATTGTGGAGATTTTGACCCTCACTAGATAACTTAGATTCTCCTACACACCCTAGCTCAGCTGTACATTAACTAGAAAAGCTAAGCATGCATGTGGGAATTACATCTGCTAAATTCCAAGAACTCCCCCATGAGTCCCTGTGGTAAAAATCAGTCTACTGACCTATAATGTTGTCTCGCCCGTATATATGTCATTCTCATCTAAGCCCAAATTAAGATGATAAAATCCAGCATAGGTAGAAAAATGATAGAATGTAGATGTATGAAAATATGATCATGCTGAGTATGTCATCTAAGCCTTTTTATCCACAGCATCGAGTACAGCTATACAGAGCCGCTTCTTCCCAATGTCCTGGTAACCAAATGTGAGTATTTCCAATATTGTTGGCAAAGCTAATGGTGCAGTTGGTGGTCATGGAAATAAATGATGTTAACCGGATGGGGCTGGGATTATGCCCATGGTCTTATTCTCATAAACACAATGCGCTAACCAACTGTTGCTCATTCAAAGCCAACTGTGGAGTGAAGCCTTCTCCAGATTTCCTTTGCCCACCATGACAGACTTGGCTGGAGACCTGCTTTCATGCTTGGTTAAGTCTGTGAAGGTTGGCCAAGTCAGTGTCTCACCACCGACCTTACCATTATGGCTTTACCCTGCCCATGGCGGTCATCCCCAGTAATAATATTCAGAGACTCTTTTGTCATTTTCACACTGTTGGTCTACCCTTATGAGGTAGTGTCTCCAAGGTCAGAATTAAACACATATTAACTGAAAAGTACATCAGGTGGAATCCACATTGTGAAATCATCATCTGGGTTAATAAATGTCTTCTGAAAGATTAATTATGCTTTCTTTAGAGGCAAGGCAGAAATGGACACTTTGTCACTGTCACTGGTCTTTACACTATTTTAAAAGTATAAACTATTGCTCTGGCTTTTTAAATTATTAAGCTTTTAATATAAACACATCAAAAGTTATCTACGTAAATATAAATAAATTTTTTAAATATATATATATATATTTTTTTTTTTTTCCTCCACTCTATGCACACCTTATAGAATTCCAACCACACCGACTATCAGTTTTTGGCAAAAAAAAAAAAAAAAAATAGATTACTATGAATGCAAATATTTGGTATGTTAAATGTGAGTTGAAATTAGATTCACTTTTAGTGGTTCTACACCCAGGAAGAAGCTTATACTTATAAGAAAATAATCCTCAAAAAATGTTCATGACTTTCCAGGGGAAATGGGACTATTTGCCCATAAATACACATATCATCTCTATTTAAAAACAAATACCCTAAATATTGCCTGCCACAACTCAAATCCTATCATTAACCAGCAATTCTTGAAAAGAGGCGTTTCATTAAATTAATACATGTGAGAAGGCATTAGGCATGTACTATACTTTAGGGAGGAAAAAGTACATAAATAAATGAGTGGGAAGGGATGTTTTGCATCACAGGTTGTATATGCCAACATTTTCCCCAATATGAAAATAACTTTTACCACTTGGCTGATGAAAAACTGGGCCTAAGTAAATATGGCTGAACCCTGAGCAGTTGTGTTCAACACACGGGTGGCAAAACCAGAAACAAAACAAAACAAAATAAATAGTGGCTACTTAAGCTTTAAAGAAAAGTGACATGTTGACTGTCAGGAAAATGATTTAAAACAAAATGAAAATATAAATAATAACTAAACACAATTATGTAAAGAAATAGATAATTGACTATAAATAGAAGGTTTACCATTTTGAAAAAAATAAAAACATTATCAGGTATCAACGAACTCTTTATCTGAATTTCTATTTGAAGGTATTTGTCAATCACTTGGCTTTTTGTTGTCTCTTTTCCCTCATTTTTTGCTTGTCACTTGATAGTCACTTTTAATATAAAATTTCAAGTTACGTTCTAGTAAACATTTTTTGTTAATAAATCTTTGATCATTTACTTCCCTAAAATTGCTCCTTTTTCCTCCTGAAAATTTTATTAGCTAGATGGTGGACCTCATGTACCAACTCTAATTTTCTTATCTTTCCTCTGCTATTGCTGATCATTTTACATTTTTGTTTTACTACTGACACTTGCCTCAAAGGTATCTTCCCATCCAACTATTTGTTTCTAAAAATACAGCTTCTATATTTTTATTTACAAAAACTCTTTACTTTTCTTTATTTTTTGCTTCTTACATCCTGTTCTTGTATATAAATTCAATATTTTATATCCTCATCGGTGTAATGTATAAATTATGTGTTTTTAAAGTTTATTCTAATCCCTGCATTGTATCCATTCTCCACTGGGTTATTCTTTTTCCAGGTTTTTGTTTTTTTTAATCTTTCTGTTTCAGGTGGTTAGACTTTCTTCCAATGTCTGATGAAAAGTGACTTTCCATTGATATCTAAGGATGAGGCATTGAAAAGCTGATTAGAAGTTCAACGTTTGTGACAGGGACTTATCAACTGGTAGGCTTCATTCTAAGGTGATTAATAGGGTTCTGCTGCTTTGTTGGGGAACTCCAAATAATAGATTCTTTATGTATTTCTCTCTTTCTTATTCTGTGCGTGTGTGTGTGTGTGTGTGTGTGTGTGTGTGTGTTTGCATGTTCCTGGAAAGAATCAAACAACCACTTGTCTTTGCAAGTAGATAGTCCTGGATGATATATGCTTGAATTGAGAGTCAGAAGGGAGCTGATAGTCATATTATCAGATACATGAATTTCCATTTAACCTTCCTGTTTTTAGTTTACCATCTCTCATCAATCGTCTATGATAGCTGTTCCCACAGTCTGGAGCTCTCTGGTTTGCTTTCTCCACAGAATAAATCTTCTCTCTCTCTCATTTAGGTAGGAGATATAATATTGGGATCTGGCTGCTTCTTACACATACTTGCATCTAATTCTCCTGTTTTTATGCCCTAGCTCTATTGCCACTTTCTTTTCTATCTTGTGACTCCAATTCCTGAGTATTTATGAGGAATTTTGACATGAATTGCCTTGCTCCTCATTGGCAACTCCTCCTGCAAACACTTCTATATCAGCATCCACATTCCTATTCATTTCTTTATCTACTGTCTGTTGAACATACTTCTGATCTCTTTCTCATTATGGATTTATATATTAGTTATCTATTGCTGTGTAACAAAGTATCCTAAACTCAGCTGATGAAAACAACAAACATTTATTATATCTCACAGATGTTGAGGCTCAGGAATCTGAGAGTGGCTTAGTTGAGTGGTACTAGCTCAGAGTCTCCTATGAGATTGCTGTTAAGCCTTCAGCTGGGGCTGCCATCATCCAAAGTCTCAAATGGGGCTGAAAATTCAGTTCCAAGATCACTCATGTGGCTGGTGGCAAGCCTCCATTCCTCACTGGTTGTTGGTCAAAATGTTCAGATTCTCCCCGTGTGGGTCTCTCCATTGGACTACTCACAATATAATATTTTATTTTCCCCAGAGTGAGAGATGAGAGAGAAAGAGAGAGTGAGAGAGAAAGAGAGTTGGGGTGGGGTGGGGGAAGTAGAAGCCATTTTCTTTTATAACCTAATATCAGAAGTGACATACTATCGATTTTCCCACATGATATTGGTCAAACAGACCAAACTTGGTACAATGTGAGGAGACTACACGGGTTGTGAATACCAGGAGGCAGGGATCATCAGAAACTATCTTGTAGGCTGGCTTCTACAAGTTATGTCTTTTTGATTCATTTGCTCCTATTCATGAAGTTTTGAAAGAAAGAAAATTTAAATGTATGTGTTCAATTCATCATATGTAACCAGAAATATACTGTAGTTTTTAAAAGTAGGACTTGTTGAGGGAGATATGAGGGTTAGGTCATCAGTGTGGACAAAATTGCCACACTTAATGCTTTGTAGATTTGGGTCTATCTCCACGATGAAAAAAATTAAAAATCCTTGAAAAAACAAACAGTCAAAAATAAAGCCAAATTTATTCCATGCCAATTGAATTACTCATAGAAATTTGACAGTAGATTCACATACTACCTGCTATTCTAAAACCCTGACTAATACAGATGAAATTCTACCTGCAATTTCTATTAAAGGAATTCTGGGCATTTAAACTGAATTTTCTGGGACTAGCTGTTTTCTGCATTTTTTACTTTTTATATTGTTAAGAAGAAAGCTTTGGCCAGAGGCAATGTTCTGGAATGAGAACTTGATATACAGATGCTTTTCTCAATGGTATGAAGAGAATATGTTCTTAATAATGCAAAAATTGCAAATTGATTGGTTAGCTCAGGCTTTTTTAAGGCTAGGACTAAGGATAATAGTAGGTATAATATTTGATGAAGGCCATTTGTAACCATTTCACTTTTAGCAGTAGGATGAGTGACTAATGTAATAAATGCAAAATATATACTCGGATTTTGTACAATCTTACCACAATGACACATGCTATGCTATCAAACTATCAATTCTTGCACTTTTAGTCTTTATGCAACACGTTTCCATTGATTTTCAAGAACTCAAATCACATTCAATTTGTACCCTTAGCTGGCAAAATATCTACAATAGTGCTTTACAGTGGACAATTTTATCTTACTATTTTATGCTGCAGATGGAAAAGTGCGTTTATAGAAAAGGAGCAAGTCAACATAGCTTATAGTGAAACAGATTTATACGGTTATGATCTGAAAATTGGTATCACTTAAGG
The DNA here is from genome assembly GCF_057802395.1 of Ceratotherium simum simum. Lineage (NCBI taxonomy): Eukaryota > Metazoa > Chordata > Mammalia > Perissodactyla > Rhinocerotidae > Ceratotherium > Ceratotherium simum. Next base: position 52,219,154 of record NC_141915.1, on the reverse strand, counting down.
ATATTGAAATGCATCCCTGTATGATTGTCCCAGGGTCTTCTAAAGCTGAAAATACAAATATAATTGTATTTGGTGTATTTCCACCAAAAATTTTATTATTATACTACTGTTCTTAATAAATTAGGAATCCATTCACTAGCTATATAACATTTTATAGATACACATACATTATTTATACACACATGGATGTTATATCAATATCGGTATAGACATATGTAAAGTAGATATATACATGGCCACAGACTTATCTAGATTTAGAGAAGATAGCTTGAATAATGACTAATGCATTTCTTCCAGGTAATTCCTAATGGTTCTCAGTTGGTGATGATTTACTAATATGAAAAAGGAAAACACTACCGAAAAAAAAGAAATTCTTTCTCCTTTTTAAATTTCAAAATATAGTTATAGCAGTGTTAGTAGGCTGAAAATGCTATTGCATGCAAGAGTATGGATCTTGAGAGAGAAAAATATCTTTTAGTTATTTTATACACATCAAGAGCAAAAGCTAGTGTTGTCCTTACATAGAAATATATATGACAATCTGTCCTCTAAAAGAAAACTCTGATCATGAGTTGAGGAGGATCTGAGAGGACATGCTTTGTTTCTACGCCACAATTCTCTGAAAAGTGTCCCATCATCCTCAGACTCCTTGGGTTGAAACCCAGATTGAAAGTCTGTGGTTTAGAACAAAGGAAACCATGGCCTTGCATTCTAAGATCTTTCTGAAGAGAACTTCTACCCTGGACAGAAGTCCGTAGTCTGGTGTGAGGAGGATAGTGAACATCTAGGTGGATGTGGCCTAGGGAACCTCAGAGCTAAGGTTCAAAGAATCACAGAGGTGTCTGAGAATGTCAACAGACATAAAGGATGTCGTCTGGCCAGACATAAAGGCCAGGATAGGGAGGACATAGCATACATATTGACTGCCAAAGGTTATAGTGAACCTGGAACATTAATAGCAGGTGCCAGCCAATGACAAAGGAACCAGATGATGCTAGCTCTGATGGGCACCAGCTGTCAGTGTTTTAATTTTTGTGAGACTCAATTTGTTCCTTTATAATGTGAATCTAATAATAAATACTTGATGGAGTTAAGAAAAAATCATATCAAAATAATGTTCGTGAAGTGACTGATACAGTGGTTCACTGTATATGTGTGGTTCACATAATTGTCAGTAGTCCCATTTCATTCCTGCATGTATGTAGTACTCGAAAACACTGATGACAGTGTTGTGTTACTGACTTCTGTGGCCTTTCAATTTTCAATAGATTTATTAGAAATTGAGATGACAAAACCTTTGGTGGAAAACTCCAAAATATACTGACAAATAGGACCTCCAGTTTGCACTATCCTTAAATAATGCCATACAAAATAGCCCCACCAACACACTGAACACACTGTTTCCATTTTAACTAAATTCCTATAAGAGTTAACCTGGAACATTCTTCTCTTTATTTATTTTAAATTTAATCCTTACTGATAAATTGTTAAAAGTGAATTAGATTTGTGGATATTTGAAAATCGGCAGTAACATATCACCAGGGGGTGATAGTTCTTGAATTATGAGAAGAATTCAGTGAAGAAGTATTAAAAAAAGCATCTATTGCTGGCTCATATGGTAGTTCTATTTTTAATTGTTTGAGGAACCTCCATACTGTTTTCTACAATGGTTGTACCAATTGACACTCCCACCAACAGTATACAGCGTTCCCTTCTCTCCATACTCTTGTGTCAACACTACCATATAATCCAGCAATACCACTTCTAGGTGTATATCCAAAGGAAATGACATCAGTATCTCAAAGAGATATCTACACTCCCATGTTCATTGCAGCATTATTCACAATAACCAAGATATGGAAACAATCTAAGTGTTTGTCGATGGATTAATGGACAAAGGAAATGTGGTATATATACACAATGGAATATTATTCAACCATAAAAAAGAAGGATACATTGCCATTTGCCACAATATGGCTGCCAATATTGCAGCCTAGCTGTGAAGAGCCACAGAAATAAACACCCCTGTCTCTCTCTTTCTGTCCTCTCTTCTTCTGGCAGTGCTGCACATTGACCAAACCCAACCAAAAACTAAAGATCCAGGGAGCTCAGGTAAGTCAATATTGCAAGATAAGTCTCCAGGTGCACAAAGGCAGAAAAGGGAAGAGACGGAAACTAGTGGCGGAGGGAATAACCAGCATGGTGACTGAGTTGTGGGTGTGGAAACTCTCTCCCTATTTTAAGAGTAAGAGCGGCTGAGACGTAGATTAGCTCATTCACAAAAACAGAAATAGACGATTCATTTAACAATTTCTAGGACATGGCTGTATTCACTCTGACTGGGATGTGCTACTTGGCATTTCGTTTTGTGGCCTTTTAATGGATGGCTGTACCTCAGAAGATTTGTATAAATGCCTTTGGTCTGGGTGGTCAATGAAACAGCTAACCAAAGGCCCACAAAATTCATCATATTTGTTTCTGGAGAATGGACAGATTTTTAAATCATGCTCATTCAGACCAAGATTCGAAAATTTTGCTTGATTTGCAAGTGTGTCTTCAAAGACACAAATATCTTAATAGAATCTCTTTCTCTATTACCCCACCTTCCAAAAATACTATTAATTAATACTCAAGAATGAATGGAAGCATCATACTTGACTACAAGCATTTATCCAAATGTGTATTTTTATTCATTCTCCTTTGTGCTTCTATAGCCTTACATATGGTAATTTTAAAATCATCACAAAAATAAAAGAATTCAATTTCACGTTAGTATAAACTAAGCTTAAAGAATATAGATTACACCTATATGCATGTCCTACTGATGCTCAGGCAGTTTCATTGCCTAAATAGGTGAAGGAAATAATTAATTGTTTATGAAGACAACCCAAAAGGAAATTAATTTGTTTTTCTGCTCCATGTCCTAAATGATACAATCTCTTTCAGGACATTCCTCTTGTTAAAAAAAAAAAAATCAAACTTGCGGTATCCAAGTTATGTAAAGATAGTGATTAGACAGATAGGTAAGTACGTCAACCCATTATTTCACAGATATGTTACATGGTCTGCTTTAACTTCTATTAGAGACAGGTCTAGTCTCTTTTTAATAGACCAAGCCATATTAGATCAAATGTTTATATTGTCTACACTTTGAGGAATGTAATTTGAACCATACAAAGTTTTAATGAACGTAGTAACAAAATTGGTTGTAAAATTAGGTGTATCATTCCTCAAGAATTTTTCTGAGCTGTTGAGCAGCTAAAGTATTCGAACTTTGAGTTCTCTGGTGGCATTCAGTAGTAAGAGTCCATGGGATTCTGGATCACTCTTTTTATTTTGATTTCAAAGTTTCCCAGTCTATTTTAAGTCCTAGACAATAGAGTGCTAATTTGTATCCACAGCTAGAGATAAAGCATCCTAAATCCTCGTGTTTTTTAACCTTTCTATACCACTATTCAAATAGCGAGAGATGATGCCTACATGAGTCACTTACACATGTCTATTGGTGATTTTTCTCTCATGATTTCAATCAGTTTAACATCTTTTTGTGAAACAGCTAACTCAACACTGATTCTGTACTAAAATATACTGTCTATGACAGTTTTGAAAAATATTTGAATTCTACAGAGATTTGTTTAAAATCCTACAAAAATAATTACCTCTTATTAAAAACACTGATGGAGCTTGGCTGTTGGGCAGAGATGTAGTGAGGGAGCTGAAATTCTGTAATAGAGTGAGGATTCAATAAAATGTTATCTCAAACTAACGGGATCTGGCAACTTTTCTTTTCTTTCTGCAAATTCTGTCTGTGGTATTACTGTAATTAGGCCAAATAGATGTCCTCTGCAATAATAGTCATGATGGTACAATGACAGATGGCACGCCACTGGGACCCAGGGCACTGTCTGGAAAGGAGCGTGAAATTTCAACTCTGCCTCCCTTTGTCTACTAAGGCCTCAATAGTCTTGATTTTCCTTCTTTCTTTTTTTTTTAAACATATGCCACTATGCTCTAGGTCAGAGGTTGGCAACCTTTTTCTGTACAGTGCCAGACAGTAAATATTTCTGGCTTTGCAGCCAGTCTCTGTTGCATCTACTTAACTCTGCCATTGCAGAGCGAAAGCTGCCATAGACAATGCATAAATGAATGAGCCTAGCTGTTTTCCAATAAAATTTTATTTACAAAAACAGGAAAAGGGTCCATTTGGCCTGTAGTCTCTCATTTGCCAATTTCTGGTAAAAAGTCACCCTTCTCTAAAGTATTAAAAATACAGAGCAATAGCTTTTCTGGGAGTTAAAACCTCACATAACTATCTTTGAAAACTAAAGTTAGTGGATTATGACTACATCCAAGGAAATAAGCTCTTAGAAAGAGGCCTAAAAAGGTTCTTCAATTAGCATCTGCCTAGTGGAAGAAACGTTAGAAAGCTTTCTGGGTGTATTCATTTGTTCTACTGTTAAGCTTTGCCACCATCTTATACATTTTAGATGTTCACTGATAGCTTCTGGGTGTCTTGCATCTTAATCTTCTCCTCTGATATTATCAGTTACCAGTACCTTTTGATCCAGTCCCAAATCTCAGTCCTGTTTCCATCACAGCAAAATACGAAGACATTTTAATTTGGAAAATATTTAGGGTTTTTTATTTGCTCTTCACAGAGGTGAATGAGAGTTTGCAACAACACAACTTTTTTGTCGTTTTAATTTGAGAAATAATTAACTCCTCTCCTAGGTTTACTCTTTTCTGACATGTCTATTTTTCATGTATTTGAGAGAATGGAATTTAAAAATCCTAGCCCAGCTAACAACAAACGTTGCCATCTTGTGCTATTTGCTTACCGTCTCTGAAACTTAATGTTCTTATTTATAAGATGGGGATAAATTATTTTTATAAAGTGTAAGTGAATTTTATATGTAAAGTGCTTAGAAAAGTTCTTTGCATGCAGTATGTTAAATAGCTGCTAATATATTTAATTAGCTAAGGAAAGATTGATATACTGTCAGGTGACATTATCATGTGACATCATCCTATTTTGTGATTAGGAAATTTAAAATAAGAAATTTGTGCCATCATGCCCCTAAAGAATCTAACTAAATAGAACTCTTATCACTATCACTTATGATCAAAATTAGAGACACAAATTAGGCACAAGAGTTTTAACTTCTGAATCATTGGTATTAGGCAGCTCATGACAGTTCTCTATTCATGATGATGATGTTGACCATACATATCATTGGAAAAGATGTTATGAGCCTTTCTCTGATGAACACATCAATTATCGCACAAAGTCATCTGAAAGTAAGGCTTTGCATATTGTAGCACAAGTGCTCTGATAGTAAACAGTTATGTGCTTATATGAACACTTGCACAGGCTTGTTCTAGAACTCGTCCTCATCACCACCCACGGAAATAAACAGAAGCAGGTACCTCAAGTGTATTTCTCAGCATCATGTGTGGATTACTCCTTATTCTCTTCACTGGAGTGGACGGGAGACACCGACAGTTTGGATTAAAGGCTGTGCAATGGCTGTCTGTGCCACGAAGGGTCCCATTCACAATTTGACAAGGAATTTCTTCAAGGGTTACTGGTTGTTTTGTCCTAATGCATTGCAGTTTACCTTTTTTGGCACTTATGTTTTGTAGGTAATTTTGAGCTGGAGAGTCTTGAAACCATTTGACTTGTGGAAGAAAATTGCTTGGAGCACTATGAAAATATCATTGAGACCATGTGGTTTTTAAACTCTTTTGCACTGTACCCTGTTTCCCAATTATTTCCAGCTGTGTCTAGCCACTAAGCGTACCTTCACAGCCTGACTTTTTTTTTTAAATAGTTGTGAAGTGCCAGTATGCGTTTATTTGTTCAAGTGGATGTCGACCGTTGGGTAGAGGTGGATTCATTTCTCTGCAGAGCTATCCCACTCTTCCTCCTGGAACTTCATGCCTCTCTCTTTTCCCTGATTTTATATTTCTGATAAGAGTAGGAAGTGAAAATAGGATGAAGTCTCATTAATTCTTACTCCATTCATTTACTCTTTGCAAATATAGATGGGGATGAAATTTCACTTATACCACCCATGAAAAACAGGATGCATTGTAAAAATGAAAATTCAGAGTTAAATAAATATATTAACCTCCTATTGGGATCATCACTTTTTCAAGCCATTAACAGCATCAATTTGCCAATTGTCATATAATGAATGGATTGCCTACCTGACCTACTTAACATAAATTTGTGAATTAGTAATTTGTGTCGTTTGCCATTTTATTTTCTTGAAGAGTATTCCAAAACTTAGACATATAAGCTATTTTACAGTTCTTTGCACCATTTTCCTCTTCATACTGGAATTGGCCAAACCTAATCCTCACTCATTCAAATTCTGATAAAGGTAAACTTCTTCAATACAGGAGCGAAATGGATAAGTATCTAGAATATAGCATGGTTACTTATTCCCAGGGCTGATGTTGAAAATATTTAATGACTGGTAGAGTATGGGCGACAACCACTCAGAAATAGATGGCCTGTCCGATCAAATGGACAGCCATAACCACCAGCACAGCCCAACAGGTGCTCACCAGCTGCCAGTCAGCCTTGCCTGCTCCCAGGGGAGGTCTGCAGCTGCTTTCAGACCAAGGAGATTAGCAAGGGACAGAGATTATGTAATAATGTACCTTCTCTACGATTTGACTTTGTCGACCTCTCTTTATACTTTGCTTAGTCCTATTTTAACTAAAAATATAAAGGCATTTTCATAAAACCAAGACCCTCTATTAACTTTCTAATTCTAAGAAGAATTTGAGTAATGAATTGATGCCATGGATATTCTGAGGGAAAAATATGCTCCTCGTTCTAAACGTGGAACAGGTTCAGATATTTAGAGGCAGGATGGAGGGGCAGTGGGCCTTAAAATTATTAGCTTCACCTAGAATTAGGTCTCCGATGTGACATCATCACTTTGTTTCAAGTTGGTTTCAAAAGCAAGATAAATATATAAGAACTAAAGTCTAAAACTGCATTCCAAAGAGAACCACAGATCATTTTAAAATTATCTATGCTTCTGCTCCCCTTCATTAGTGAAAATAATAGAGGTCTATCCACATTAAAAAATGCCCCACATTAAGTACGTGAGTACATGCATGCATAGTATTTATTTTTACACACATATGAGTGAAGACTACACATAATTCTGTATGTTATTTCTCTAAATTTAGTTTCAGTTCTAACAGAAAATTCTATATGGTGCAGAAAATAACATTTATCCCTGATGATAAATTTAGTAACCAAAAGTTGGCAGAATATTAATAGATGTTAGAGGTCACTGCTCTCTTGCAACCACTAAAAACATGTTCTCTGTTATAAACATTTGAACAAGGTTTAAATTTGGTAGATTATTTATAAAATGAGAGCTTTCCAGACATTCCTCTCTGACATCCTAGGAGAATGGTCATCTCTTCCATCTTCTGTATTCTGAGAGATGTATAATGTGCTATAAGCATGTCTCTTAAATGCCATATACGCTGGGAAAGCATAAGCTAATCTTTTTAGTCACGCATCCCACAAACCCGTGCATTCCACAAATCACAGTAAAATGACCCATTCATTCATTCTTTTGCTTATTCATTCCACAAAATTTTATTGAGTGTCTGCCCTGCGCCAGAGGATCCTGATGCTATGTTGATAAATACAACCTCACCCCTGTCTTCTAGAAGCACATACTCTACAGGCAAAGGCAAAACAAGTGTAAATAAAAATTAATATACATGGAAATGGATGCTACAATTGCAGTAAAGACAGCGTGCTATCCGAGTACAAAGAAAGAGAAGCTGAGTGTTTTAGGGTGATGGGGAGGACAGTAGTCATCCCCTGAGGGTTCCTGAGAAGGTTATTCTGAGGCAGCTAACATAGCAAAGCCTTTAGGTGAGTGAGAACCTGTGGCGTACCTCAAGTTGACATAATATAATTTAATCTCTTATTATACTTTAAAGATGAAAATAAAGCTTCTTTGAAGTAGTTGTATACATGGAGAAGAATAGGATTTAGTTTACAAAAGAATTAAGTTAGAACCCAGGCGTACATTATTTCCTTACACGGGGGAAGAGTTGATTAGGGTTTAAATCAAAGAGCCTGCAGAACATCAGTCACCAGGGAGGACCAGAGCAAGCCTGTGAAGTCCATGGATTGTGTCCTTGCCTGTGTGCCCTTATGTCCCCTTTCAATCCTTTCCTCTCTCCTAACTTCTCAAGGCCTCTATCTCTTTTCAACTTCCATCTTGGTCTTAGATCTAAATATGCAAATTCAATCTATCCAATTATTTTCCTTTATATTTAATTCACATGAAAATATGGTCCAGTGAAAGCTTAATGTTTACCATTTCAATAGTTCTATAAGAATCTGATATGAGAATGTGTTTCTAATCTCTAAATTCCAGGTGCTAATAGCATGGCTTTTGAGTGAAGAAGTAAGAGAATGAAATCTTATGCTAGTTTATGTATGATAAGTGTATGTGTTTATACACACACACATATGAATAAACTAGTCTGATATATATATGTATATACAGTATATAACACATGCATATATCTGACTGACTATAATATAAGGTTGCTCTTTTAGTATTACAACTGTCAGAACTTACATCATGCAAAATTGTTTGAAAGTGATTGTGTTTTTCACAGAGAACAAGTCCATTTATTCCATTTCACTTCAGAGTTTCTAACTGTTTAAAGTAAAATTAAACACAGCAAAAATTTCTGTCAAATACTCCAGAGGGGCCTCCGATTCTTTTCCCTTTTGGTTATGCTGCACAATTTCAGCAAGCACTTTTAAGAAAATGGGTGGAGCGGAAACTTTGAACTCAGTGGAAGACAGACACAAAATGTCTCAAGCACTCTAATTGTTTTTCTGGGAAATTTAGTAATTATAGAGAAGTTCTGTTTATTTTAATGGCTTCTTATCACCGCATGCAACTCACTTAATGACCACATTTTCTCAAGGGACCTCCATGACATCATCGAGTAGCCTCCGTGCTTCCTGAGACTTGAAAATTCTGTCAAAGCCAATTTTCAGTATTACAGAGGATTGTGGGATTCCTGGAGAAATCTCACAAAGCTCCCTTAAATGTACATACATATATATACACACACACACGCACACACAATATATAGTATTTTAAAATACATCATACAAAACACAAAAATAAAACATATGTATTTATTTATAATTTGCAATGCAATGGGGTGAAGGCTTGGCTTGTTTTCAATGCCTGCCGCATGTGAGGGCCCAAGGAGTTGCTTCTGCAGAGTAGATGATCTGAATGAGGAGCTTGCTCATAGAAATGATACCAGCCACATACTTGGCCCTGTGCCTGGTGAAAGTTTGGCACACAAGTCCGTCTAGCGAATGAATGAACGATGGAAGAAGGATTGAATAAACAAGTTGAATACATGAATGAATGCTTGATTGAGTAAATGTTGATATACGAGACGATGAAGAGTGAGGAAGACATATAAATAGTATCAAGATCTTAGGAACTGCCTTGTTTGGGGACTTCTCTAAATAATAGTTTATCGTATTTCCCTGCAGACGGTTCCACTTTGACCAATAATTTCTGCCATTCAAAGTTTTATCTCAAGAGAACGATATCTCTAACAATGGACTTTTAACACTAGGACCAATGGATTAGAGCCATTTGGAGGTACTGGGAATGGAGAAACATTTTACAGCATTTAAATCATATGACCTTTAGCTTCTTATTCCCCAACTTTGAAAGAATAACCCTAGATTCTCTGTAAGTAGATGAAAACCACTCTGTGCAAAACAGAAATCAGTGCCCTTTATACCAGGGATCTCAATTTCCCTATGGCTCTTCCCTGGCCTTTACTTTCGTACATGCCTGCCAATGTTACTTTCATACAATGAGGAGATAATGAACCCATCCAGAGGCAACCTGGGCTGGGGGCTGAGCTGAGAGGTTAGTTTAGGTTGTGACTTAGGAACTTTGACCCCTGGCACAACGTCCAGCAGAGCGTTAGTGATTTTCTCATTTCCACTGAAAGCACTGGCCCGCTTGCGACGGGAATATCAAGTGTTACCACGGGTTGCTGCAGCTGCGAGCCATTATTTCCAGTGGCAGTGGAAATCCATTGAGAGATCTCCTGGGAGATTGTGCAAAATGCTGTGGTGGGTTTAATATTAACCCTTGCCACCGCTGTAGCTAAGACTTCCGGCAAAGACCAAATTTTACTGGTTAGCTGCTGCCAAGTTTTAGAAAAAACAGACTTCATCACATGCAAGCTCGATTTTGAGATGGAAAACAAGAGCCTCCTAATGCAGCACTAGGCCCCTTGGAAGCCTTTTGTCTCCATTTGACAGTTTCACACCCCACAATGTCTGTTTCATAGAGGTCTAGAAAGCTTTCTAGGAGAGGAAAGCCTGTGATGAGGAATGCAGCACGACTCTGACCAACTAAATGCCTTTTTCTTTTATAGTTCAATATGTGCCTTAAAAAAGAAAAAAAACTATATTACATTACCAGACACACTTACATTTTATTTCTATAGCTATTTTTTTTGCCCTTACTTAATTTGAAATGTCTCTGTTATTTTGTTTCACGTATTGTTTAGGGAAATTTGCATTCTAGGCCCTTGTTTACAAGTGTCTCTCTAAGGCGATCGTTTTTAAAGTGAATAATAAAGTTTCAAAAAACACGCCAAGATGACAAATGCAAGAATTTGTCTGCTCAGAGTATTCATAAGGCCAAATAATTTCAGCCTTGTGATGCTTTTATTGTAATTCTGTGAATTTGTATTCCAGTTCAGCATGTTGATTAAAGGCCACATAGCTCCATTTTGACATCATTCCTATGATTAATTAGCTGCAATTAATTAGTAGACATAGTCATATGATCTGGAAAATGGGCTTAAAGCAGGGTTTCTCAGCTTTGGCACTATGACACATTGGGCTGCATAATTTCTTGTTATACAGGGGCATCCTGTTCACTGTAGGATGTCTTGCAGCATCCTTGACCTCCATTGGTAGATGCCAGTACACCCCTTTCCCCAGCTGTGACAACCAAAAATGTCTCCAGATACTGCAAACTGTCACTTTCGAGCAAAATCACCAGAAGTTGAGAACCACTGGTTTAGAAGAAATGGTTAGAAGGAAAGAGCATAACACATTTCTTTTAAAAATCTATAACCAACATCCTTAGAGCCTAGGATATTTTATACTCAGGGTCTAAATCCCTGATCGCAAATCCTTAATTGTTCTGACTCCCACACAGTCTTCGCTCTCTTTTTGTTCTCCCCTTTGGTGGACTTCAAAGAGAAACGTCCTGAGCCCTTTTCCTTACCTATTGACTGTTGAAATCTTCAGGTGGTTCCCAGCTTGGCTTTTCATTTTCACTTAGAATTAAAGCCTTCAACACTGTAACTTAGCTCCCAGCTGCGAGCTAACTCTATCTCAGACTCCCGTTCTCTTTTGCACGCTGCTCTCCAGTGAAGCTCTAGGTGGGAGCAGATGGAGAGCATCGACTACCCAGGAGTCACCAGGAAGTTGCTACCCCTTCCTCGTGTGACAGAAGCAGAAAAAGGCCATTACAAGCAGCTGGTATACCCCGCCATCAGCAGCAAGAGAGCTCGTCCCTGTCATTGTCAATCAGAACAGTATTCTCCTTCACTGACAAATTCTTATTTTTGAGAAAACTCATCTTTGTTCCATTCCACCGTTAGTCTCTAAACGTAGACTGCCCTTCAAGCCCAAGTTACTCCTACCGACGAGCACTGTTTCTACCCAGTCTTAGATTTAGACTGCTCTGGGAATAGAGTTCCTCAAAACTGCTTTCTGAATGATCCTGTATTCCCACAAGAACAGAACATTGTTAAACGGCAATTTCAGCTGAAAGTTAACAAGGTTTTAAGGTAGTTAAAAAACTGTGAAAGCCTGACTCCCAGTGTGAAATACAAAACCTGTGAAATTCAAATATGCAGGAACGCTTTCGTTTACTCAGAACTATGATGAAGGCTGAAAATGTTTCTTTGTTTAAATAAAAATCCATAGGCCAGAATGTAAAGAAGTGTAGGATTCTTAAAGTTGCTATTTATTTTTTCTTCAAGTAATTATGAGCTGAAAATAGTTCAGTGTATATATAGTATGGTGTTTTCGTTTGTATACATTCTCTATATATTCCCTTTGTATTCTCTCTGTCTCTATCTCTCTCTCTCTCTCTATATATATATATACTTACATATTAAGTATAGTTCATGCAACCACTTAGAGAAACATATGAAAAAACTTCAGTAGGTTAAAGGAACATATTATCATGTTGTGGGGGAACGAGCATTAGAGCATGCATCAAAAATTAAAATTCAGAGGCTGGCCTAGTGGTGTAGCAGTTAAGTTCGCACGCTTTGCTTCAGCAACCCAGAGTCTGCGGGATCAGATCCCGGGCGTGGACCTACACACCACTCATCAAGCCATGCTGTGGCAGTGTCCCATATATAAAGTAGAGGAAGATTGGCACAGATGCTAGCTCAGGGCCAATCTTCTTCACCAAAAAATCCTAAAACAACAGGATTCAGTTCTTAGCTTGCTATGTGACTGTGGTCTAATAACTTTACCAATATTTTATCTATATTTCAACCAATTCTAAGTTTTCTCATACATAATGTTAGAATTCTCATACTCTAATATTCTCTACTGACTCCAAAAACCATAAAAGGCCTCTTAAAACTGCAAGGAATATAAAATATATAGAAATAGATATATACCTAGATAAACTAAAAGTATTAAAAAAAATTGTAAGGGCAACTATTATTTGAAATGAATTCTGTATTCCTTCTGTATATGGTGTCAAATACACAGTTATATTATAAGCCATGCAAAAGTTTTTATATCAATGTGATAAAATGAAGCAACATATAGCTGTTTGAAGATTAGGATTTATGGGGAGTGAGGTAGGGTGGGAAATAGCTCTTTCTTCCAACAGGAAGACATTTCCTTAATATTAGCTTCCTCCAACTTTGTAAGAGTTTTTTTTTTTTTTTGGTGAGGAAGATTCACCCTGAGCTAACAGCTATTGCCAATCTTCCTCTTTTTTTGCTTGAGAAAGATTAGCCCTGAGCTAGCATCCATGCCAACCTGCCTCTATTTTTTGTATGTGGGTCGCCACCATAGCCTGACTGATGAGTGGATTAGGTCTGTGCCCGGGATCCAAACCTGAGAACCCCAGGCCACTGAAGCAGAGAGAGCCAAACTTAACCACTACTCCATGGGGCTGGCCCCCAACTCTCTAAGGTTTTTAAGTATTGTGTATCTAGCATCCAAATTTAGTTACTAAAAGTATGATTCTGAATGATATAATAAAATATCTAATTTATCTTTTGGGTTTTGTACAATAGCATAAAACACTTTTGGGTACACGAATGTTGATAAAAATGGTATTCATTCTCTCTTACCTTAACAAAAGGATCAAGAGAGATTTATTATACATGAAAGCATTCATCTGTGACAAAGTTATAAAAAGTAAGAAATGCAAACTTTACTTTTCTTTATTCATGTTATTAAAATAGAGTCATTAAAATATATCTCATCCCTAAAAACATACAGTCAATATTCTTCCTTATCTTTTATGACTTCTTTATTGCATTTACTAGCTATTTATTTAGCCCGTGATGAATCTAATTTAAAAAACACAGAACTTTCTAACCAAAGACTTAGAATTGGTATCATGGAATCCTTTTGACTTTGGAATCCATTTTCAATTTCTGGACTACTAAAGTGTCAGATAAATCACTGAGCTACAAGGAAAAAGTAAATGAATTATGGTAAGTCCATATGATGTAATAGTTAATAGCCATTTAAAAGCATATAGTGATAACCTAAAGACCTGGGAAAGTCTTCAAAGCATGTTAGATAAAATAGGCAAATTACAAAATTCTATAGCTGGTATAACCCAATGTTATTAAATACATTAATACACACACATATATATATACATGTATATATATACACACACATATATGTGAAATACATACTGATATATGTGAAAAATGTATATCAACATATATGAAATGCATACATATTTCATGTGCATACAATGAAAAAGACAGGAAGGGAAAACATCACTCTGATAGTCTCTCTCTGGGAGGTAGAAGTAGGGATCATTTTACAACTTTACAATCATTGTTTATTATTTTATAATCAAAAAATAAATAGATATTTTAAATAAAATGCTGTAATCTTAAAAATTATGAAGAAAAACACAATTTAATTAGAACGTAAGAAAAATCCAGATTTGAGGTGTTAATTCTAGTACAGATTGAAATGTGAAAGTAATATATATTTCTACTTCCAAGTGTGTTTTGAGGGTATTAAGTAAAAACTCAGTTTGAAAACAAATAAAAGGACACAAGACAAGGTTTCTGACAAATAAAGGGAATAAAGAAGAGAAAGTATTAAAATGCTCTTAAAATCAGATATTTTGGTATATAATATTTTTCTAAAGAATTTAATTTAACTTTTTTTATCGATGTCCTAGTTATGACAAAAAGGCTTCATTTTCAACTATAATGGAAGTATTTCATTCAAAGACCAAGGACTTTAAGGTATATGGAGAATCAGATGTGTAAAATTATTATTTCTATTTCTATTTAGGTGAGGTAAAATATTGAAATTTTTATGTGCACTACATTGGCAAAAATAATTAGAGCTTTTCTGTCTTTTAAAATTGTTTAAAAGGTTACATAAGAACATACACACTGTCATTAAAAGAATAATATTATAGAAAACAGTCCAACGACATTTCTTTGAGTTACAGAGATAATGAACATAAATTATCTCATATGAAAGCCTTCTGTTTGCTAACTAGCTTTTTGTTTAAGTGTAATTTTTACAGGATTAATGTTTAGGGGTTAAGTCACAGACTCTATAGAAATATTGCCCTTACTAGTCTCTGATTTTTTTTTCAATCTTTAATGAATCCAAAAAGTAGAGGTGGGGAGGTGGGGCCACATATGGTGTCAATACACTTTAATTAAGTGCAATAATTCCCCTTTTCCTGAGGTAACTGTGTTAAGACAGATTTCTCTTCAGAGATTTACATTCTGGGGATCTATTTTTCAGAACAGCCATCAAATCCATCTGTGGAATTCCACTGCCCTCTGTTGGATTATTGTGAAAGTTCAGATGACTTCCCATTTTCTAAAATCAGAAATGTGGGATTCAGATTCTTAGTTTTGGGTATTTTCAACTCTTAATATATATCTTCTGAGGATAAGATAGCTTGAAAAATTGTGAAGATGAAGAAAGGCTGCTTAACTTCCTAACAGGCAAACTTGATTCAAAAACATATCTTTATATCTTGAGAGTAAGCTGAGACTTTATTTCTTTGTAAATAATATTCATAAAAACTTTTGCCTACTAAGACAGAATAAAAGTCTTTTTAAAAAATGTCTTTGAAGTATGGCAAAGTCCTTTATTTTCTGTCTAAGGAACCAAATAGAAAATATGATAGCTTAGGAAAACTAATTGTAATACCACAGTATTATTATATTTTAATTTTTTAGCTAACTCTCACAGAGACTAGAACCTTTTAAAAATTAAAATTTATTGAAATCTGCAATTCATTTTTTGAGTGGCTTTCACTGAATTAACTTTCCCAACATTGACCCTTGTTTTGGTGAGGAATTTTGGAGATGGATGCCTTTGATCTGTGGAGCAGATGGTGATCTGCACGCTTCTAGCAGAAATCCTCCACAAATATACAATAAGAAGTGACCTGGAAAAGTCACCTCATAGAGGAGTAAAGAAGTGGCCAGAGGTGGACTCAGGAGGACTCAAAGCTATCTGGCTGGAAGCATTGTTACTGATTGGATGTCAGTTTTTAATTCTTTGGATAGTGCTTTTCAGCTAAAATTTGAAAATCTCTCCTCCCTTTTCAACATCTGGTTTAGCAATTCCTTGAGAGACAAAACAGCCCTTTCTCTCTCATCCCATCTATTAAAATCTACCTAGATCCTGAGACAGAAACGAATGACCATGTCAGAAATGAATAGTTCTACTCCAGTATTCTGCTAGAAATAAGTCCTAATGCTCTAAAACCAAAATATTGCAGTAGGACAATCTTCGACAGTGCAATTGATGGGAAATTAGCTTGGTTTCCTGTTATATCCCATGAAGTCGTTTGTTACATCAAAAAACATGAAATATTATAATCAGTCCAATTTATTTTTTTATTTAAAGAACAAAATAATAATTTAAGTCTCTATATTTGATCCCTTAGTGGCTGTTAATATTTTAATTTATAATAAACTATTTTAAACAGTTCTTCTGTAAAATGTTTCCGAGTAGTACTTAACGTATTAAATATGCAAGAAGACCTGAGCTTGGGTTTATTCATAATGCTTAAATGCTGCAATATAGGGATAGGCATTTATGATGACATTTGTATTTCAACTATAAAGAATTCTTTAAAAGCTTAGTCACTGTATGCCTTTTTTTGTGAGGAAGATCAGCCCTGAGCTAACATCCATTGCCAATCCTACTCCTTTTTTTCTCCCCCAAGCCCCAGTAGATAGTTGTATGTCATAGTTGCCCATTCTTCTAGTTGCTGTATGTGGGACGCGGCCTCAGCATGGCCGGAGAACCGTGCAGCGGTGTGCGCCTGGGATCCGAACCTCGGCGCCAGTAGCGGAGCATGCGCACTTAACCGCTAAGCCATGGGGCGGGCTCCCTGTATGCTTTTTTTATCAGTGCAAAATTTCCTGAAATAATCAAAACTCTTCCGATAATTTGAAATCTCGGTCTGAAGGACTAATTTCATATCTATCTTTTTTGGTCCCACATTTAATTGAAATACAACAAAGCGGAACAAATTGAGAATAGCAAAAATATATTTGTCTGTAAGTTTTTAGTTATCTGCCATGTGATCAATATTTACTCATGCCTCTTTCATTTACGAAGGCTAATATATTTCAAGCTATACGTAAGTATAATTGACATATCATATACAAGTATCATTGTTAGAGGAAAGAGATACCAATGTATTTAGTTAAAAAAAGACTAAAAACGAAGTTGTGAATTATAATATAGATTACTCTGTGTCTCTACTAGCATATGCCTTGCATATATATGGGTAGTGATGTCAAAATGTGGACTGAGACATTGTCAATAATCTTATATAAGTTGTAAAAATTTATAACCCTGCGTGTAAATTTAAATAAAGTATTCATTATCATAAGGATTAAGGATTACTCTGAAGATGATAAAATTGGTTTAAATACAAAAGTGTTATTGTTGAAAAGTGTGTGAGATCAGAATTCATGAATATTATAAAAATCTTTTTACGCAGACCCTGAGATTTATTATCATCTTTGTTTAAAATCAAACTTGCTACCATCTGTAGTAAAAGCATGTTATCTGGTGACTGTTATAAAACATAGTATGAGAGATTGCATTAATAGAAGATTTCCAAGATCTCTTATAGTTATTAAAGAGAGAAGAAAAAAATTCATATATTTCTTTAATGAAGAAGTTGTGTTTGGGCAAGGGGTATTCTCCACATATAATACAGTGATCCCTTATAGCTGTACGGTCAAGATTTACCGGGCTGGGGTGGAGCTCAGATGCCTGTTTTCCTCCTAACTTTTCACCACCCTTTAGGACTATGTTTCATGTAACAACTAATTCCTGGGAAATTTTGATCAAGCTTCAACTGAGAGAGCTAGATCAGAATGTAAGAGTTTTACCTTCTCCCCTTACCCTCTTATTCTCCTATTTGAGACATATGTCTAAACATTATCCTATTGCTATGAACTCCATTTTATGTGCTAAAAGCACTTGATAGTAACTCATTGTCCATTATATTGCTTATCCATTCCTTTTAGGAGTTAAGGATATAGAAATATAGAGTACCACCAATTTCTGCAAAAACCAGGAAATTTCTGTTGGAGTCTTCAGGCAGGAAGGCTGTGCTGTCTGTCTCTAGAGCTGATCTGGGTCATTTTCTTTCTTGCCCTCTTTCTTCTTAATCTCATGACATAATTCCAGGTATCGCAACTGCACTAGGACTGTCTAGGTCCACACTGTTTCCTATTTAAATTTTAACCAAAATATATAATAAGAAAATAATACTAAAAATCCTTGTTGGTCCTTAATTGCAGTCAAGACAGATTATGAGTTTTCTAAAGGAATTTTAAAAACAAAACTTTTAAAGAGTCTACTATATTCCAGACATTGCATTTGACCTTTTATAGGCATCATCTCATGTGATCTTGTCGATAGTTTTGTAAGTCATTATCATTATTTCCATGTTACACATGAGGAAACTGAGGCTCATATAGAGGAAGGGACTTGCCAAGGATAACCTAGCAGTTTTCAGACACAGACTTTTTCCACTGAAACCATCTCACCACTTTATCCTCCTCTGTTTTTCCCGTTTTTCCACCAAAATCTCTTTCTTCCCTCCCCATCAAAAAAGCCTAAATGAATTATTTCACTGAGCAAAATTTTAGACCTTTGGAGAACTAATATATGCCTTAGATAAGAGATACAAATTTAGTAGGAAAAGAGTGAGTTCTTATAAGTAGGATTCCAAGAATGAATTTCTGTCTAGCCAGGTTAAACATGGTGCCTTCCAAGTTTATGTCTTCACTCTACTCTATATATTGGCACCAATGTCTCTGGACTATAAAGAAGTTATCTTGAGACTTGTTGTTTTGCCTGCCCCATGACAAGTCTACTCTCAGCTTCAAAAGACCTTACAAGTCACCATATTCACCTATATTGCCCTGGTATCCTTAGAAATCTTAACGTCACTCCGAATCATTTCTAGATACTGTGTGTAAATGAGTTATGTTTACTACTCCATTTTTTATGAGCTACATTTAACCACTGGTAAACCTATGACTCTTTTTGCTAGCTTTTACTAGAGCCTTGGGTGGGGTGGGGTAGTGGACACAGAAATCTGATGGAAGGCATCATCTTGAACCTGTTGGTTTGGAAACAGTTCTTTAGCTTTCTGTTTCTAAGATATTATCTTTTGTTCTTTTGTGCTACCTGATGAGTTTCTGTTTGCCGTCTGAGAGATAACATTAATTCTCTGTTCAGCTGAAGAACAGAGATGACTTGGGTTTACTAAATGATCAAGTGTCTTTGTTCCAACCCCAACCAGTTCCCTCAGTTCTTTGATAGCCTGCTCCCGAGGCAGGGATGAAAGATGACACTTTTCCGCAGGTCCTGATTTATACCCTCATGCACATACTATTTAAATAACTAAATCTACATAACATGTAATTGTAATTACCCACAGTAGCAGACTATTATTTTGCAAACTTTAAAGCAATGTTTAAATTAGTTGGATTTAGAAGGGGTAGGCAACTTTGTTTGTGGGGGCTGATTTCAAACAACAGATTTATTAAAATTTTCAAGAGTTGGGTCTAGTTACTCCTAATATTTTCATCTTCACCTTTTTACATAGGGTATATTGAAGACCATTTAAAGAATTTTTTAACTGAAAAGTTTTTTTATTATAAAATACCTTCTTACTTGACAATATCACAAAAGTGCTTACAATTTAACAATGCCTTGTGCAAATTATAAAGCCTTAATTGTTTAGGATTCATTTGCTCTAAGTTTCATTCTTTACAAGGGATTCAAAGTTACATATTCTAATATGCAGTAGCCCTAATTTATTATCCTATTGCTTATAAACACTATGAATCCATATAAAGAAAAAGTAAAATTAAACTTAAAAAAACATTATTCAGGCTTATAATTGAGGCAAAAAAAATAGTTTATTCTAATTTTACTATGAGTATTAGTGAAACACACATGTGTATTGCTAATAGACTCTAGGCGAATATATTTTGTGCCTAATGTTACTGAATCCAAGTTCAGCAGTCCAATTCCTATGCTAATAGACTCTACCGTCTGCTCAGGAGATTTCTTAAAAATTTACATCATTGGTCATAAGTAGGACAGAAAATGAGCATGAAGAGAAGGGCAGAATAATCTGTCATCTTTACAAATAAGAGAGATTATTACTTTCAAGAAAGCTCTCCTATTGTATTCACAACTTATATTACATGTTCTACCGTTGGTAGCTCAGTAGCAGCATATTTGTGGACAAGATACAGTAAACTATATTAAATATAAAAAACATTGATATGCTTCCATGAACTCAGGGAAATTAGCAAGACTGTCAGTTAACAGGAGCAGTATGCTTAATAAAAGGTAGCTAACTTATTTCCCCAAGATTGCTAAGCAGGCTTTAGTATTTACAAGAGAGATTTTCAAACAAGGGGATCTCATTTTCTAAATGATTTCCACGGTTTTATTTTGTTTGTTTTGTATTTTCTTGGCACATGGATTAAATTATCTGAGAGTAGAGGAAATGAAGATGGTAACAATCCAATAATCCTCTTCGGCGAAGAGCATTTAAAATTCAGAAACAATCTAAGTTTAATTTCTTCCTCATTAGAACCAGGAGAGCAGAGGGATGGGGAAAGGGGACTGATTTAGGAACGGTGCAGCTGATTCTGAAACGTCGTGGTATTTTTCTTGAAACAGAAGGTAGTAATCAATGAGAAGTTATTCAATGTGGTTCAGCTCATATAATACTTTCCTGGTGTGAGTCTAACCACTATTGCTTTGCACCCTTTTTAAAAAAAAAAAAAAAACCTTAGTAGACTCTTTAAGGTCACATCTGTTAGGGCACATAATGGTTTTTAATCACACTTTTCTAAATGACTAGAACACAAGTATGTGAGGGGAGCAGCACTTAAACCGAAGCCTGATCCCTGTTGTAGGATATTTGGGTGGTGATTTTCTGGAGGATTGAATGCAAAATGGCAGAGACCTCTGCTGAACCCACATCAGTTGATATACAGCTGAACAATCAACTGCAGGCAAACTCCCACTCTGAGTAAGTCTCCTTTCCCAAAGGAGGATCATGGAGAACACACTTTCAATTTTAGGGAAGCAATGAAGGCTAGAATAATATATTATCTTTACAGACCCTTGTCTTCAATTCCAAACACCTCTAATGCACCTTAAATCCACATCAGATCAGTTTCAACCAAATTATAATAAGTATTCACAGTACAGTGCTTTTTTTCCTGAATTTGAATTAGGTGCTAAAAACAAATTTTTCTTCTTTTTCAGCTTACATTTAACCAAAGTCATTGATGATGTGCTACTGACTTTTGCTGTATAGCTTGGAACAAAATCATATACTATATGATATACTTACATCGTGTACCTTAGGTATACTTATATCTAAGTACACCACATATACTCTCAGTCATCACTTATATTCTAGGGACATAGACAAAAAGACAGAACTGATATTTATTTAGAAATCCATTTGAGTCAATAAATAACACTTTTTTAGGCAGTGAGCAAATAGCAGCTACAAACAATAAGGATCCTGTTCTCGTGGAGCTTCTAAGCGCTATATATTCCAGAAAATAAAAGCAAGTTAGGGGGCCGGCCCCGTGGCTTAGCGGTTAAGTGCACGCGCTCCGCTACTGGCGGCCTGGGTTTGGATCCCGGGCGCGCACTGACACACCGCTTCTCCGGCCATGCTGAGGCCGCATCCCACATACAGCAACTAGAAGGATGTGCAACTATGACATACAACTATCTACTGGGGTTTTGGGGAAGGAAAAAAAAAAAAAACGAGGACGACTGGCAATAGATGTTAGCTCAGAACCTATGTTCCTCAGCAAAAAGAGGAGGATTAGCACAGATGTTACCTCAGGGCCGATCTCCCTCATCAAAAAAAAAAAGTTAGGTAATTTTGGATGGTGGTAAATGTGATAGGGCAAATAACACAGAGTGATGTAATAGGGAAAGACTGAAGGAGGCTACTTCTGTTTATCTTTAGGGAAGATATTTTGAAGAGATATTTGCACTGAGATCTGGATGACAAGAAGAAGTCAACTTTGAGAAAATTTGAGGGCAGAAATAAGAACAAATGCTTCAGAGCAGAAACAAGCATGCTAAAGAAACAATACAAAAAGATCAATGTGGCTGGACCATAATGAATAAGGGAAAGGCTATTTATTGATCGATGGACTCTAGTGTTTTGCACAGGGCCTGGAAGGCCAGAGTAAGTTTTTCACGTGAGTCATCAACATGGTTGGTCAGGGCTCTACTCACTATTCAACATACTCAATGGTAATAATATTTTCTACTTTAACTAAATACAACTTGAGGTCCCTATGGTCAAATCAAGGTGCTAATATACTTCATATCTAAACAAGACAGATCACATTATATCAAAAAGGAATGAAAAATCTCTTTCTATTTATGAAATATATCATCTAGTGTCAGCAGCAATCTTGAAAAGTCACACTCCTTGTTCACTAATTCAATGAAGATTTAAATAACACCAACAGTGTGCTAGCACTAAGGATACAGAAATGAAGAAAATAGTTTCAGTCCTTAGAGTTATAATAAAAGTGTTATTTTCACCATGTAAAGCTGTTGAAGTCAATAGAATATAAAACTTGGTTTGATCTTTTTATTTCCTCATTTTGAAGATGAGTCTTTTGAGTTATTGACTGGACATGTGACCAAAATTATAACATATGATATTCGAAGCTCTGAGAAGAAAATACTGGTTTCCCACCTGTATTTGGCATGGCAATTATGCCAAGAGTATCAATAAGTTAACCTGGCTCTGCCAAGGAAAGAAAGTCTGAATTATTATGGTCATAAACTCAAGCTTAAATTTTGAATAATTCTCCCAATAATTGGGTGTCAATGCAATGCATTGATAATTTATTTATGACCTATTTACATGAAAGGCAAGTACTATTCTGGGCAAAAGTGATTCTAAGATAAAAGAATTTTCAAGGATTTTACAAGGAAAGAAAGAAAAGTTAGCCATTAGAAGGCAGAGTCATAAATGCTCTTAGTAAGATAAGAGCTATGAGACTGTATGAAGCCTACGAGGCCCGTGAAGTTAACAGAGCGAGGAGAGGAACTTCTGACAGCCTGAGTGGAAAGAGTGGGAGGTGGGAAGAAGGCAGGAAGGAATCTCACCAGACGGAACTGAATCGAATCTTAGACAAGAGAACCTAGCGTCACACAGGCAGGCTTGGTGAGAATGGAGTGAACACGGAAAGCAGAAGGAAATCACAGAAAGGGGAAGCAGCAAAAGCAAAGTCATAAAGATGAGCTAGCAGAGCATTTAATGAAATATATATAGATATAATATGAATATATATATTTCCATTTTCTTACTTATTAAAGAAACAAGTAGGACAATTTGTTATAGTATTTTCTTCAATCCAATGCACATATTCAAAATCAATCATTCTTCAGGATTATATATTTTTCCACTTGGATGGATAAAACTTGGATAAGTTTTCTCCCCAGTGCCAAAATGTACAGCTACAGCAAGATTCTCCTTCCATTATTTATTTCACTGTCCATTTGCACTTCCAGCAGACATTAAGCAGGAGGAATAAAGATGAAGCATAAACAGATCCATTTTCCTGATTCCTGGTTAATAGATTGACATGGCAGGAATTGGATCATTAGTTTAAATCCTATAATAAAGTAACATGATAGATATCCCAATCACCTAAAAGTCTAAAGGTCCTAAACAATCCTTTCAAAAATTTCTCTCTAAAGAGTAGTTTTGTTCCCAAGAAATAGTAAGTTACCTAGCCAGAGATGCAATAACTCATATTAATTACCACCAAAGAACTCATTTTATTATTATTTTTTTCACCAAGGAAGATTCGCCCTGAGCTAACATCTGTTGCCAATCTTCCTCTTTTTGCTTGGAGAAGATTCCCCCTGGGCTAATATCTGTGTCAGTCTTCCTCTATTTTGTATATGGGTTGCCGCCACAGCATGGCTGCTGTCAAGTGGCATAAGTCTGAGTCCAGGAACCAAACCCAGGCAGCTGAAGTGGAGCATGCCGAGCTTAACCACTAGGCCGCAGGGCTGGCCCAAGAACTCGTTTTTGAAGGCTTAATTTCTGAATAATTGTGTGAATATTAGTAGAGCCTCATTCCTAGTTTTGAGACTTCTTGTCTTACAAGCAAACCCTTACTAGTTTTGGTACTATAATAATTCAATTTATCTGAAATATGGACAATGATTCTGATTATTTTCTTTAAATCCATTGCAAAATTCCTTGCTTTGGGAGGTGTCTTCTGTAGTTGGCAGACACTATACTAGCTTTGATCACGGAGCCACCTCCACAACAAGAACTTTGCAATTCTTTTTTTAACTTTGAAGATGAAAATCACTAATAAAAGGAAGAAATGGATCAAAACCATCAGCCAGTAAGTGGTTCTGCTTCTTAAAAGATGTGCATTTTCTGATTTAACACTATGAACTTGTGTGAACATATTCAAAATAATTCACCATTTCATCCACTAGTGAAAATATCTATAAGCATCTAATTTATAAGTCTAAAAAGGAAGCAATGAAACACATTTATGTAAAACTATGACTTTATTTTTGAAAGGAAGCCACATTATTTGTATGAAGGAAACAGAAAGAAAGGACACAGTGCTCCTTCAACAGGAAATCAAACATAGGTCAATTTGAATGGAGTTGCTTATAGTGAAGACAAGTGACAGATTAATGATGCTAGGAGCTACGCTGGTAGCTGGATTTTTTTCCCCAGAATCCTATGACTGCATTTTTCAACTGATATCCTTTAAATAACCTTTAATTTTTCTGTGTTAAAATCTCTATTATAAGAGGGAAAATTGAGGAAGACACTTATTAAAAAGAAGCAGCAACACATGTGGTATTATTTTTATAGCCATTCAGTGTGTTGATATAAAGTAATACATTTGAGTCAAACATCATCTGTGTGAGTAGTTAAAGTGAAAACTGATCTGACTTTGCAGTGTGGCCCAACTGGCCGTCCAATTAGCAAAATGATTAGCCAGGCTAATATCAACAGACCCATTCCTGTGTCAATTTGACAGTTATATCACTGCCCAGATTTCAGCCTTTCCCTTAGGACCTCTGACCATGATCCATACATCCTTTAAAGAAGCACCATTCATTGGGTTTCTTTCAGAGGCACAACTGTTCTTTCTACAACTCAAGAATACTTCAATGGTATTCCAAAATTTGGAAGATTTTGCTTGAAAAATTTATATATAACTAATTCAGCCTACCTCTAAATTATTTTCTGGAAGAGTTTGTAATGGAAGAGTCAGTTGTATATCAACTAACTTTGAACCTGAAGTATGTCTTTGGCTTGTAGCTACAGTAAATTAGAATAGTTTAAATATAAACCATTTAATACTGTTATTTGAATATACAACCTCACTTAAAACTCGTAAATCCTATAAATGTGTTTTAAAATAAATACTTTCAAATCATTTCCTTATGGATGCTATTGCCAAAAGTGAATTTCTTGACAAGAGTATTCTCTTGATATTCTGTACATTTTCCAGACAACTGATTGACCTAGAGATCACAAATTTGGATAAAACACACCTTTATTTTGATCTTACCGACTTCACCAAAGAAAGGAGAATTAAGAGCTTCATGTGAGTAAAGAATAAGATCCCTAAACTTTATTAATATTACAGCAGAAATTCTTAACCTGGGTCTTTGGATAGGCTCAAGGAGCTACGTAAGGCTCCCTAAAAGTGCATGCCCCAGTTTGTGTGTGCGTGTGCGTGCATGTGTGTGTTTACATGTGTATTTTTCTGGGTTGAGAGATTATTCTACAGTTTTCATCAAGTTCTCAAAATGATCTGAAGCTCAGGAATGTTAATACCCTGCTTTGGAATGCTTAATGGATACAAGTCAAATCTAAAAGGAGAGTGTGCTGGGAATCTTCCATCTGCCCCTGCAGGTCCTCTATCTACTCTTCCCCAAGCTGTCCCTGTGCCAGGGAATCTGGCCGATACAGACTACAACAATTGGCTGCCTATTGGATTCCTGTTAGGATTAGTCAATGGGGAACAATGGCAGGATATTAGAGGGAGAAAGGAGAATCCATCTGGGTATCCATTCCTCTGGCTCCCTTTGAATGGAGTCAACACATGCTGGCTGTAGCCTTCCACCAAAGGTCACAGATCCTATCAGGTGGCCCTGCTGCCACAGCTCTCTCTCTCTCTCTTCTACTCTTCAGGTCTAGGGATACTAACAAAACCATCATCTTACTAGCCCTGGGATACTACATTATCCCTTGTGACCTCCCTACACCCTGCGCACACCATTGTAAATAGTTTATAGTGAGTGTGCTATCTCTTTCTCTCCATGATCTCAACTGATAAACAAGTGAACTAATTGTAAGCTCCCCTCTCTTCTTTTGGTGAGGTGGATGGGTGGGAAAGGAGAAAAGTAATGTGTAGACAAGAAAGTGTTATCATGTTAGAGTAATAGATGACTATTACCTCAGGTGGCACCTGAATGGGTGGAACTCATTTTCCAAAGGGAAAAGGGAAAAAAAGTATAGGTTAATTTTCTCATGGTACAGAAGGACATAAAAAGGACTTAAATGGTATTAATAAAGCAAAAATGATTATTAATCCCAAATAACTCACAAAGAATTTGCATATCCTACAAAATCATGTTGACTTCACATATATTTATAATAATAGATTTAAGACATTGAACAATAATTATGAACGGGAAAATGTATATTACAATGGAGCCATCTGGCAGTCAAACTCTAACCAAGTCTCACCAATTTTGAGACAACTTAATGTTATGTGCCTCCTAACTTGATGCAATGAGGGATATAAACAAAACCATCTGTTTTAATAATTCTCAACCTTACATAAGCCTGCCTCCAACCATATCATCAGTATTTCTATATGAGAGAATATTTAGAAAACAGAAAAGTGAAAGTAGAAAATAAGTATATCCTATAAGCACACTATCTAGAAACAGACACTTTTAATTCTATATTTATGTCTATCTATCTACACATATACATATATATCTTTACATGACCATATAAATATGTGAATGCATAAATTTGTAAAATAAATAAATGTTCTTCAACACACAAATTAATTGCTATATCTAACTTTTGTTAAATCTATGTGTGTATATGAACTGCATTTCGTATTTAGTGGAGTTCTTGTAAAGAATACAGAACTCATTGGAGTATTTCAAAATCATATTTTAATATAGAACCAGCTCTTAAAATGTTTTTTAGGATATTTTTAAAGAATCCTTTTATTAGGAATCTTTATTCAGCTATATTGACAAAACTGTCATTCTGAATTTTAAGGCTATGGGATGTATACAGATGAACATGACAATGTTTCAACCTATTTGTTGTTACAGCAGTTCTTCATTGTCGATAAATTAGACTCTCTTTTATAAAGACTTGTGCAAAATTATTTATAAAATATCTTGTACGAATAGATTAAATAATAAGGATTTCCGTATGTTAAGCAATTACTCGGAAAATTGACCTTGTTCAATGGGAATTTATTATTATGAATCACTCAAGCCTATTTTCAGTGTCAATATGAATGTAACAGGTTACAATTTTTCTTCCTAAAACTTTCTCAGGATAAACATATGTTCAACCACGCTGGTATCCGCTCTGTATCAGTTAGCTTTTATTTCTAGAATTTCTCTTATATCCTTGCTTTGAATTTATTATTTATTTTACTTAATGGACACTCCACAAATAAGTAGTGTGAAGTATTTCTGCCCTTTGAGTGGAGATAATACTTTTTTCATGTTGCATTTAGAAATAGTGAGAGTGCATTTTTACAGCATTTTTTTCCTGACCCTTAACTTCACTGTATTTTTCCTACAAAATTTGTTCTCAGGTATATTTAAACTCAAGCTAAATAAGTAAGAGTCACACTTTTTAGTCAATAGAAAGGACAAGAGTTGTGATCTGTGTTAATCAAAACCATTCTGGTACAAATTCTATTTGTATATATCAGATGCCAGTCGTTCATTAGCTGATTTTCTATTAACGATCTATGTGCAAATACAAGGGCTTACATAAAGTTAGATATCCTATTAGATACATTTAAGTCCTTTTTGAATAATATCTTCCTCTAAAGTAGTTTTCTTTTGGGCTAAAGGTCGGCAAAGATGACTCCATATGTCTTAGCTTGCTAAGACGGGAATTAAAATGTACTCTTAAGACAATGCATAGAACAGAAATAGCCCACAATTGATAGCCTGGGTCTTATTTAGAAAGCAGCATGATATATTTCGTTGTTCGGTAACAAAAATCTCCATTGTTTAAAATATCTGTATTCTGGGTTCTTTTTTCTTTCCCCCTCAAGTGACATTGACTGAAATCTCTCCATAAAGAGATTTAGGCTGTTGCTTCTAGTTCAAATGCATACCCCTTCATTTCCTCTAATTTTATACAATGTAAATAAATACTCTGTGGTGTTCAGAGGCTACTGGAAAACTCTGAATGCCTATCATGTGTTCTAAATAAGGCCCTCTTGAATAAAGAATTACCTTTGAGCTAAGAAAAGTAATAGTTGCTAAGCAGAAAGGTCAACAAGAGCAAGTGGGCTTTTTCCTGTATTTGTCTGTGAGAATAAACATATGGAGGAAAATGTCCTTCTATAAAAGAATTCAAACAAAGCAAAAGTCTTCAGAAAACAGATTGCCATGGAAAGTTTATTTAAACTCAAGACTCCCGCATGGAATTAGCCATGTTAGACTGCATTGAATTGAATGAATAATTCCATTCCAATATGGTCTACTTTGCTTTAATTTCTGTGAATAATGTTTGGAATATTTGTGCCCAGTAGAATAAGAGACATTTCAACATCAGCAAATTGAGCACAAGAAATAAGACCCTGAAGAAATGAACCCACAACTTCAGTGCTAATCAGACATGCATAGGCTCAGGCCAATCCAGAAGGTGAAGGATAATATCTGAGGTTAACAATAACAACAACAACGACAACTAGATTTCAAATGTATAGCATTCATTAGAGTCTTATGAATTCTATAATTCAAAACTATTTCAAAATTTGTTTCTGTAGAGAACATTTTATATGATTTTCACAGGCACATGAAGAGCAAAATGAAATAGCTAGATTATTAGGTTGGGAAATCTAGATTTGTAACTCTAGGAGATTATAACCAATTTCTTTCCTAAAAAGATGCACTTTACTCTTTCTTCTATTGATCTGTTCTAAACAATCTGCATTATTTCTTTGTTCCTAACATAGGATAAAGCTCTTTGTGAGTTTTGAACAACCTTTATAATAAGCCATGTACCTAAATAGAACTCTCTGGGTAAATTTTCTCAATTTACCCATAACAAATTAATGATAACTTAGAAATGTTGAAAACTTCTAGCAATACTAAAAATAAAACCAAAAGGAAACATATTGCTAGAATCTGGACTGATTTTCTTTTCTTTTTTTTGCTTAATTTTTTTAAGGTGATATACAGTCATTATATCTAATGAAAAACATGGAAAAGAAAGGAAAACATTCGCATTCTCACATTCTCTTTCCCAGTGTACTCCTTTGCTTAAAGACCTAGAATCTGGACTAGGTAGAAAACAAGGAAACCATCACTCAGTTCTGTGGCCACCAGGGTTCTAGTGGAGAATCTGGGTGAAGAAACAATAACAACGCATCTAAAAGGTATAGTCACCACAATTAAAAAGGGAGAGAGGACCTGTCCTAGCAGGTATTAAAACATATCACTAAAATATATTAATTTAAAAAGTGTGGTACTCAAACAAGAATATATGGACTGATTAATCATGCAGAAGAGATATGTCATAAACGATCCATGTGGATATTTGAATTTAATTATTTGTTTAGAGGTGCAGTAACAAAATCTGTAGGGAAGGATGATTAACCAATAATTGTGTGGGATTTGGAATGTTTTAAACAACATACTGTCAGAGCATTGCCATGGACCATAATAAATGGTCCACATTGATTCAACAATAAAATAGAAAAAGGAACCAAAAAATAACTCAAAGAAAATATAGCTAAATATTTACTTGATCTTAGGATGAAGAAAGATTTTCTCAACATTAAGAACAAAGAAAAAAAAAATCACAGATGAAGATAATTGCACACGTGAAAGTTTAAGGGCAGAATGGTAAAACTATCTTAAAACAGAAAGTCAAATGATAAACTCTGGGGTAACATCTACAGTCTATAAAGCTTGTCAATACGTAAATAAGGGAAAATTACATCTTGATGGAATAAATAATGGGAAAAAGACATAAACAAGTAATCACAGATGAAAATTCACATGTGGGGGAGAAAAACCAAAAACCTTTAAAAATGCTCCATGAGGAACAAATGCCAATTAAATATACAATGCATTTCTTGTTGATAAAATTGACAAATACGGAAATGAATTAGGCAAGAGGTGCATTCTCATATCCTATTGGAAATGTAAATTTAGGATGCCATTCTTTAAGTAATTAGGTAATACATATTAGTCAAATGTAAATTTGACCTATTAATTCTATTCCTAGCATCTCATCCTAAAAAAATGAACAGAGAAGTGGTCAAACCCTTGTGTGAAAGTATGTTAGTTGTGCATTCTTCTTTGTAATAGCAATATAATGGAAATAAACAAAAATTTTAAATTTAAGACGCAGTTAAATTTTTAAAAACACATTCAGTGGAAAGTTATGTAGCCATTATAATGACAAACTGAAGAATATTTGAATGCAAAGATTTGGACAAGAGTTACTTTTTTATAATTTATATTAAGAATTAGGCATTTTGAACATAAATTTTTCAAGCCACACACAATCTTCGTTCTCTATCCTCATTTCCCTTGTATTTAGAATAACTTGCTTTTTACAGCAAGGTGAAATATCAGCTCCACAAGTCAAAGTCTTGTCTTGTTTATTTTTTTGTTTCATTCTTTGTTTTGCCCTCTCCCCTTACACACACACACATGTTTTAACTAGAGCATCAGGGCTTGGCACGTGGTAGCCACTTCATAATATCTGTAGAACACATGAAGAGATATATTAAATGGTAAAGGCAACACTTTGAACATCAGATGATTTCAGTTTGAACAAGCTCACACTTATGAATGCTTGTGTTTGACAACTAAACAGAAAAACCTATTTCCAGAAAAATAGTTTTAAAGTAAATGGTGATAGGGTTTTGTATGTGTGTTTATAGAACTGGGATTATCTAATATTATTTTTTTAATGGTGTATATTTTTTTCTTCTCCCCAAAGCCCCAGTGCATGGTTGTATATCCTAGTTGCAGGTCCTTCAAATACTTGCATGTGAGGTGCTGCCGCAGCATGACAACTGACAGACAGGTGGTGCGGTTCCATGACTGGAAACTGAACCGGGGCCACCGAAGTGGTGAGGGCTGAAATTTAACCACTAGGCCATCAGATCTGTATGTGTGTTTGTTCATATAACTGGGATTATCTAATAGAGTATGTTTTCTACTGCCTTCCCGTAAATAGAATTTTGTCCTTTAGTGACAAAAATGGAGATGTTCAAAAGCATACTATCCTTCCCACTTTTTTCCCCCTTCAGTGTTTCATTTTTTTTAAATGAAAGACTACAATACATTATATTTCTATATTCAAACTAATTTTAAAATATTTAAGAGGATGTAGTGGCCTCTTACCACAGATACCTATCCTGTGCAAATCCTGGCCTTCTCTTAATAGAATCTTTTGTCAGTCAGCTGTGGAGAATGATTTTTAATTTTAAAAAAGCAAATAAACAAACAAATGAAAAGGTCACCTATGTATACAGTTGCACAGATTTATCTAGCCAAAAGATCCCTATTTGTTCATTTTAGTTCGATGAATATGACTCATCAACTATGGATATGAATTTTATAAAATATTGTAGAGTAAATAAAATAAAATAAAAGCTACTTCTAAAGCTAAGACTTTCAAGTCTAATAATAGAATTCAAACCTGGGTATGTACTACAATAATTAAAAGACTGAAGGACGAATAAATGCAATAATAAAAGTGCAGTTAAAGCAGTAGTCTGGAAGAGAGTGTAAAACAGGAGGAAGCAAATGGGAAGTCTCATAAAACCAAGCATGCCCAAGTTGTCTCACTTCTGAACTACAGCTGTTTCCCAATCATACAAAAGGGACAGGCTGTTGAGGGAGGGGAAGTGCTTATTCCAGACGGAAGGAAGAGTGAGTTGTGAAGACAAGTAGGTATTAAATGAGCATGGTTCGGTGTTATGGGATCATGGTGTGAGGGGTACAGGGAAGGTGAATAGGTGATGATAAAAGTGGAAATCACCAAAGCCATTTTCCATAATGCTAAGACCTTAGATCAGACTTTACAGTCCATGGGCTGTGGGGATCTATTGAAAAGTTTTCAGCTGAGGATTGACGTGTTCAAATCTGAGTTTTTAAAGATATTAGTGGTGGGAGTGTAGATGAAGTTTTTTTCAGGAGTGATACTGGACGCTGGGGATCCAGGTAGGAGGCAGCCATCTGTGGGACTGATGTCTACAATCTGCAAGTGAAATGAAGGAAGTGGCATTCTCTAGAGGACAGTAAGAGATGTGCTTATGAAATTTACTGGTCCTTCGTTTATATCCATCATACCTTTCAGGACTTACATATCTCTCAAATGTGATTTTAACCTATAAAACATCCAAGAATTTGACCACATCCTTAAGGCATTAAAAATGGTTCTGGAGCTCTTCTTGTTGAATGGAAAATTCAATATCATTTAATTACTTTTTTTTAAAAAAGTGAAAATAACATCAGCATTCATATAAAGCCTGTTAGTTTCCAGCTAGTATGTTTTACTTCAATGGGGAGGGAAATAAAACTGCTGCTTCCTAGGAAAGGGCATCTTTTGAAGGATCTATAGGTTTTCAGTTTTAAAAGTGAAATTATCTAACTAATTTTAGTTGTGTCCTTGAAGAGATTTTGCCTTGCTTGTTAGGGTAGATATAAATCTACATTGTGGATTATTTCTCTGTTCCTACCTTATGTGGTTTGTCTATTAGTGTAAAACCAGGCTCATTGTTGCTTTTTATATCCTTTCTTGATTTTTCCACTGTGTTGGATACTGGAGAGTTTTCCATTAGCCCGAGGTATTTAGGGTTTACTAATGTTCCACGTTGAAAAGCAGAGTCTTCAATAAACTTATCATTTCTCAATTTGATTGGTAGGTCCCAGCAATAATCTCTTCATAGAGAATGAAACATTGAAGTAATTTTGGTAACATAGATATGGCCCAAGAGTATTTGCCATTTTTCTAAACTAGACAGGATCTGCATGTAGCTGGTATGGGCTATAATGGTAATAGTCTATTCTAAATTCTGTCTCTGTCCTAGAGCATAGGCCATGCAGAACTCTAATGACTGAAATATAAACGAGATTTAACTTAAGTCAATTGCTTTTGATGATTAGAAAAAGAGGCTTTGGTGCTCCAGAATATTGTGCACATTTCCCTTGCGGTGATCTATATGGTAATTGGATGTGCATTGAGAGGTATTTATAGTTAGTTTTGATAAAACACACAGTTGTCTGAACTTTTGCCCAGAACTAGAAACCAAATAGGACGTAGGCCTTGATTTGGAGAGTTCATTTATGCATTTCTGAATTTGAGCATTCCCTTGTACTAATGGAACATTAAGAACTGTGGTTAACTCAAGACGAACATTTGGAGTGGCTACTGCTTGGATAAAATAATTTTCTCATGTTTTCATATAATCGCTTAATGGGCTGTATCCCATGAGGTCATACTGGAAACCCACAACAGCGAAACCTGAATA
Organism: Ceratotherium simum simum; assembly: GCF_057802395.1. Lineage (NCBI taxonomy): Eukaryota > Metazoa > Chordata > Mammalia > Perissodactyla > Rhinocerotidae > Ceratotherium > Ceratotherium simum. Next base: position 52,185,452 of record NC_141915.1, on the reverse strand, counting down.
GCCAATTGGAGCCTGTCTTTTTATCAAGAACATTATGTTTTAAAGCTTTGTTTTCTCTCCTCACTCTCCTGCCCATCCCTAACTAGTTAGGGCATGATATTTGGCTCTGTGTTTAAAACCAGAAATGGAAAGTTGTTTTGGTTTTCCTTAATAAAATCTTCACAAATTAGATTTTTAATGCATCTAAGAGAGTTTTCCATTAAGCTCTTTTTCCATTTAAGGAAGGCAGCAAAGTCGGCTATACAGAAATCTGTAATTAAAAACAAAGATTCTCCAGCTTCTCCACTTCGTCATATACATGTGATGCTTTTGTGTGTGTGTGTGTGAGGAAGATCTGCCCTGAGCTAACATCTGCCAATCCTCCTCTTTTTGCTGAGGAAGACTGGCCCTGGGCTAACATCCATGTCCATCTTCCTCTACTTTATATAGGACGCTGCCACAGCATGGCTTGACAAGCGGTGTGTCGGTGCGTGCCCGGGATCCGAACTGGTGAACCCCGGGCCGCCACAGCTGAGCGCGAGCACTTAACTCCTTGCACCACCTGGCCAGCCCATATGTGATGCTTCTTGATGATTGCATTTTAAAACTCTTCTTGACGAGTTGTACTTGGTGTAATATGACACAGTTAGGAGTCTTGGCATGAAGGAGAAGTGCAGACTCAGTTCCATAAAAGCGGAAATGACATAAAAAAGACATTATATATGATGCTATGCGCCTGCTGGTTTATCTAATTAAATGGGTCTTGACTTGGGAGTGAAACATCACACATTTAATAATTTCTTCTGTTGTTGTTTTGTTTTCTTTCATTTACACAGGCCAATTTTAATGAGGAGTGTCTATGAATTAGTAGAAAACACTGAATTGGGTTCAGGAATTAGATACCACTGCTAGCTGTTGCTGCTGGCTTATTTGCATAAGTTTGAGCTCTTTTCATACATTATTTAATTTAATTGCCAACAAATTGTCCTCTGTGGTGCTTAAAATAATCTCCATTTTACAAGGAAGAAAACTGAGGTTTAGTGAAGTTAGATAACACACTGCAGACCCCAGAGCCTGCAGGTGGAGGGACTGACCAAGCTAAGTGTGATTTCAAAGGCCATGCTCTTTACCACTGGCATCAGTAAGAGTGGCCCCTGGCCGGCTCTGCACACTCGGTCGACTTGTGTAATTTCCCTGAGCCCTCTATAAGTTATATGAAAACTGGTAACAATACTCTCTCTTTCACAGGGGATTATGTATAATAGATGAAATGACGTGTGAAAATACTGCTCTGGACTGAATGTTTGTGTCCTCCCAAAATTCATGTTGAAACCTAATCCGCAATGTAATGAGTTTGGAAAAGGCGCTGCCAGGAGGTGATTAGATCGGGAGTGCAGATGCTCTCATAAAAGAGACCCCAGAGAGATCTCTTGCCTCGTCAGCCATGTATGTTACAGTGGGAAGACAGTCGTCAATGAGGAAGCAGCCTCTCATCAGACCTCGCCTCTGCCGGCACCGTGTTCTTGGACTTCTCAGCCTCCAGAACTGTAAGAAATAAATGTTAATTCTTTATAAGCCACCCAATTTATGGTATTTTTGTTATAGCAGCCTGAGCAGACTAAGACAAGTACTTAACAGCGTTTTGTCTAACACACATAGGAAGTCAATAAATCCTTGTTCAATTTAAAGAAATACATGTCTATGACTTGAAAAGATTGAAATTTGCTAAAGGAAGACAATGATTTTTACTGAACTGCCTAGACAATTAACGTTGGGACAATAAATAAAGGTACATTTTGACCAGACAATCTGGGAAATAAGAACAATGTGTATTTTCTTTTATTTTGGCCCAAGAAAGTGTTGATGTACCCTGCAGAGACAGAAAAAAAAAAAAAAGATCAACTGTTTTTCACAATATTAGTTAACTTACTGGGTTAGAAGATGGATAGCGTCAGGCTTGAAAATGTATTAGTAGCCCAGGAATTCAACAACTCCATACTATTTTATTCCAAAGAACAAAATTAGAAATCTCCATTAATATACTCTTTGCAGACTGGAGAATATATAAAAAATACACAGAGTAGATTTTGTAATGAATTTATGATGTTTTTCCTTGCTGTACAATTTGGCTCTCTCTGAAAGCTGCAAATGTGAACATCGATTATAATGGGGCTTAGAAGAAGATGAAGCAGAAAAAGGAACAGGAGGAGGAGAGGATCAAAAAGGATAACTGCAAAATACTATACGAATGCAAAATTAAATCATTTCATGCTCAAATGGGGAAAATGAAGCCCAATAATAAACTACTACACAAATAAGTTAAAACACTTTTAAGACAACTATGGAAACTGGTATTCACACAGCAAGAATGAGTTTTTGTTAAGAATAATTTTTATATCACATTACTGGAGGAAGGAAGGCTGTGTGAGTGTATGTGTGTACGTATATGCATGTATGTGTGTGTACATGTGTATATATATAAAGAAAGATTGTATCTATATTAATTCTCATTCATTTTTTGTGATAGAAAGGAACATCTTTCTAAATAATTGTATTACTGATCTAATCTGTTATTTCTTTTCTCTCTTTTGCCTTGATGAGGTATCTGGATTTCTTCCTTTTTAGACAATATTAGACATTCCTTCCTTCCTAGACAATATTAGAATAATTACAGATGCTCTTAGTAACGGGGGATATGACTAGATCTCTCATACTCTGGCCATTATTTGATTTCATTCCTTTTTTGAAGATTTAAAATAAATACTTTTTTCTTATTTTTTGATGTGCAGTCCAAAAGTTAAAGTATTATGTAAAAATATAGGGCATTTCACACCATCTTTTAGAATATAGAGAGGAAAAGCTCCTTAGTCCCTCCTAGAACTACTTTTTAGTCCGTATTTGATGGAGCAAATCACTGATGACTGTTTTTTTTTTTTTTTTTTTTTAATTGATGTTTTAATGGTTTCTAACATTGTGAAATTTTGGGTTGTACATTTTTGTTTGTCCATCACCACATATATGACTCCCTTCACTCCTTGTGCCCACCCCCCACCCCCACTGCCCTGGTAACCACAGTCCAGTTTTCTCTGTCACTGATGACTGTTTTAAAATAACCACTTGGAGGAAATCGAGTCCCCACTGGGGGAGCACATGAGCTTAGTCATACTAACCTGTGTGGGGAACAGAGCAGCTACAGACTGAGCCAGGCTAAGGGGGTCATAACCAGGCATCCAGCTAAGCAAAAGTGTTGAGGGTGATTTTGCACATTTAGTCAAGTCTTGAAATCTAGCCTGGCCAGTGGGGACACGGAGCAAGAGGCAAGCTCTACTCATTCAGGCAGAGAGACCTAGCCACATTCTGCCTTATTTCATCCTGCATCTGTATTATAGATGACTCTGTGTCTACAAACACTAATTATTGCACCAGGGTGCTAGAAGACTCCAGGTGAGCTTTTGATCTAGTATGTGCAATTGCCGAGATAATTATAAATTTTAAAATTATCTTGCAAACAAAGGTAGATTTAGATTTGGTAAAGATTGAAGCATATTCAATTTGGGGGACTCTCTTTAAGAAATATAATAAAAAATGACAAGTGCAAAATTAGATGTGAATATTAATGTATAGTTGGAATGAGAAAGAAAGCACAAATCATAAATTTTAAAAGGTTCATAAATATTACAAAAACACAAAAAACTTTGACATAAATATTCTTCCATAGTACTTTTCACCTACATTTTGGCCTACCTACTCTTTGATAGCCTGTTCATAATACATTGAGATTTTTTTGAATATTTCCTGTAAGGAGAATAGAAAGATAATTCAGTCATTCCTCTAGTATGGTTGATTTATTTTTCTGGTAGTTTATAAAAGTTTCTTGAAGCATTACAACTTTTTGGTGACATTCTATATTTTTTAGGAATTTTATCAAACTAAGGAAATCAAGTTTCTTTCACATGAGGGTCATGAGATGTGGAAGAATTTTCCATATATTAGCTTCTTTGGAAACAAGAAATATCATTTCTCCTCTTCTCCCAACATTCTCCCATTGCTGGGCACCAGAGGGCACATGCATTTCTTCATAGGACCTCTGGCCCTGTACTTCTTTGTCATGACCCCTGATGGGTTGGCAGAGTGGGTGGTAGACAAATTCTTGGAACCATTTCCATATGCTGGCACCTAGTAACTTCCAAATATACATGAAAGTGACTGTGAACTACAAAAATATATCCAATAAATGAAACTTAAATTTATATTCATCTCAAATTTCCCTTCTGCTTAGCCAGATCCCAAAAATGCCCTTGGTCATTCCAATGCCACCCAACAGGGGAACTGAGTCTGTGACAGAAAGTAAATTGGAGTGGAGAGAGATCATTGTCATAGACAAGTACAGTTAAACTAATTTATTTCTGAAAATTTTACAAAAACATGTGACCATACAAGGCCCTGTGTAAACAAGAGGAACTAACCCAAGCTCGGGGTAAATCCATGTCTGACAAAGTCAACAACATTGAACAACAACAATGGGAAGGTGAATGGAAAAGAGTAACAGAATAGGCTAGAAAATATTCAGGGATAAATTCATGATGAGACTTGTACTATTGTAGGGAATTTAAATTTTATTCTGATGGCATTGGGCCACAACTGAAAGGTGTTACTTTGAGAGATAACATGACCAGAATGGACAGATTATGGACCCGTTTACAAAGACACACAAACAAATATAAGTAGGAATCTTGCTTTGGGAAGAGAAGATGAGGGATTTGCAAAAATGATTAGTTTAATTTTAGAAATACTGAACTGTGATTCTTCATGGAACCAAGCATAGATATTTGATAGGCAATTAAAAAATTCAAGTCAATAACTGAGTAGACATATGGATATGGAAGTCACCTTGTAGATAGAAATGGAGTCTTGAGAGTGGAAGAGATCACCCAGAATGACAGTGTGAAGGAAAAAGAGGATAAGGTCAGAACGTAGAAGTTCCACTATCTGAAACATGAATGAGACAGAAACCCACAGGTATCATCACAAACATGTAATTCCAGACCTCTCAGATTTAACTTATGTCAGAAAGAGGCATTTGATCTGAATCAGCAGTACATATGGAGAGTTTCAGCTTCACTTCAATCTGTTTTTCCTCTCCTCACACACACACACACACACACACACACACACACACACACACACAGAGGAATTCTTCACATTTAAAAGGAAATGGAATAATGTGGCTTGAAGCCATTTGTGACTAGAATTATTTGAATGACTTTTTTTAGGTGACCCTAGCAAAGGAAATGACTTCTATTTCTAGCAAGATTACAGTCAAAATGGCAGAACGAAAAATTCTAAGAATGAGGAAGGAATATGAGGTGTGAAGGATTTCCATTTGGAGGTGGATCAATCTCAAGGACTAGTCTTGCACCTGGAGGCTTGGCTGTACCTGCATAAATAGAAATATTGGCTAGCTCATTTGAATAGATAGAGCCTTAGCAGCAAATGTCTACTGTGCTACCCTAACTGGGGTCTGCAAGTGGAAATGGTGCATACTTCTTAGATCCCTGTTCTGTCCTGCATTTCCTTGGCCTCATGGACAGCAATAGCCTTCTAACTTGCCTCTCCTACCCTAATCGGTCTCCCTCTCCTTTAAGGTGATTCCCCATGGAGACACTAGGGTGAACTAATTAAATGACAATGTTTACTGCCTAAAATGCATCAGTAGCTTCCCAGCAGATACAGTTTCCATAACATGGAAAAAGCCACTGGCTTCTTCCCAACTCTCCAGTCTCATTCCCACCGATTCCTGCCTCCAACTTATCCTCCAGAAAGACATTTTTTCTCTCTTTATACACGGTATAAAATTTCTCACAACTGTGCTTTGATTTTTCTGACTTTTCTTCCTGGAATGCCCTTGTCCTTTTAATCTGGTTAATACCTACACATTTTTCAAATAGCTCAGGAGACATTTCCTGTAAGAACCTGTTCTTTATTTGTCTTTCTTAATGATTTTTCTAATAATTTGTCCACGTCTTCACATTCTACTCAGCACCTTTAGAATAATAATCTTTTTGAATTTTGTCTTACTTAGTCAATTTGGTTTCTGCAAGAGTAAAAACTAAGGTATTATTCAATGTTTTTTATTCCACATTGATTGGTACAATATATGGCACATAATAGACACTCCATAAATATTTGTTTTATGAACCAATAAATAACTTTATATACTCAGAAAAAAATGTATAATTCACCTATTCACATTTATAATTTAATTTTCAATGTGTTGGCATTCACAGAATAATATTAGACTTTCCTTAATTTGAAATTGCACATGACATTTCCTAAACAGAAGTATTTTTTTTCCAACACAACAAACTACCTATTGCATCAGGCATCATCAATGACTTCAATTATCTTTGTTATTAGGAATCAAACACTCTCTGCCTATATTCTTGAGTTTGTCCACCTGCATAATGTATATCATTGAGCTTTATAAAGCAGCTCTTATTTCAATAAGCGTATGCTAATCTCCTGAGAACTCTACAGGAGAACTTCCTGCCATTCCATTGCCAATTTAAGTAGATGAAAAATACATATGGGACATTCTTCATACCACTGTTGGAAATAGTCTAATTAGAGTGAAGAAAGGAATTCCTCTCCTAAAGTCTGAATAAAGTGGATTCAGTGGAATAAAGTGGATTCCAAGCTCTTCATGTCTGGGCATTAGATGTCTTCAACATTTCATATAGTCAGAGCAGAGCAGGAGTGATTTCTCTTAAGTTTATAAAGTGCCAAAGACAGCATTGTCTGATGAAGGCACTCCATCAGAAAACACATTCTCAATTTGGCGGGTTTCCGGAGAGCCAGTTTACCTCCAAGAAAGGACACTGAGAAAAGAACTAGATCATTTGAAGTCTATTGAACAGATGAAAGATGCAACAGTCCACTGGTAGGCTAGGCCACCCATTAACATAAAAGGCCAACAGCTAAAATAGAAGGTTACACAAGAAATGGTGGTGGATGTGATTTCACCTACTTGAATAACAACAGATTCTATCCTGTGAGGAGATCCATGCTTCCTACTAAATAAGAGGGGTATTAGGAACTGCTGTCTTTCTTTTCAGATAAAATGAAAATGAACATCTGAAGTAGACTTGAAATGATTTCCTTGAATGAGGCAGTTGCTTAGTATTATGGGAGAAACAAAAGAGCCAGTGTTTCAGCAGAATGTTCTCCTATGATTTAAATCTTCCAAAAAAAAAAACTTTAAAGTATATATTCCTAGCTTTTTGTTGTTCTGTATTTTGCAATCATGCCTGAAGATTGTACTCAATGGGTTTTAAAAAGTAAATTAGAAAATAAATGCAGTAAAGTTAATCCTTTATGTTTTCATAGAACACTCATTTATTAAAACCATTGGATTATATGACCAAAGCAATGCAATTTACACAAAGAGATGTAATTTACTTGAAACCAATTCTTCACATTTCACTTCACACTCCATGCATATTTTAGCAAAAATTTATTTAGTGATGTTCAAAACTTTATGGTTCCCATTTAGCCCGATATAATTCACATGAGGAATACGTCCATGGAAGAGACTGGTGTTCCAATCATAATTTAAAGAAAGTGAAATTGAGATAGTCACCCTTTCTTAGCTCTTAATACTTAGATCAACAATGGGCATGCTATAGCATAGTGGAAAGACACAAGACACATAAGGGGGTCTTCAGTGAGTCTCTTATCCTCTCTGTATCTTCCCATTACATCTGTTAAATAGGGTTAATGACTCTGTCCCCCTTTATTGTATCAGAGTTGTAAGGATCATACAGTTGTAACTATGGTGCAAACAGGTCAGTGTATTATTTTTTAACAAAACATTGTAAGCACACTCGGTCCACAAAAATATAGGACAGGAACCCAAATATGTGAAAGTGAGTATAATGTTTCAAAATGTCTAACAAAAACATGCCATTTTAGGAAGATTCTCATGATTCCGAAATCAGATGATTTTTAAAAAACTTTGTATTAATGGTTCTACATCTCTTATATAATTTATTGTCTCAACTTCATAAAGCTTCAAGTAGCATCATATTTTGTTGTCATTGACAAAAGTATATTTTTAAATTGATTCTAGTTTGGTTTTAAATGTGACTCAATAGAGATACTTGGCATTTTATTAGCTGAGATGTTAGCAACTTGGGAAAGCTATAGTTTCACGAGACTCAAAGTATTATTTACACGTACAGATATTTGGTTTCTGAGATATTTATTGTAGGATCTGGGGAAATTTATGTTAAACTCCATAATTGGTGCACAGATGTTATTTTCCAAGAATGCTTGTTATGACAAAAGCAACTAAGATCTGAACCAAAATTATGCCATATGCTAAGTTAAACTGTAGGGATTCAATTTCTATTTTCATATATAATTTGGAAAACTTAAATTCTAGTCCCTTCTTGACCTGACAATAAGCTATGAGGCAGAAGAACATAACTCTAACACTGATTTGGTTTGGTTGTGTCTTATCACAGCTTTTACACGCAAATCCGACTGAGTGAACTCAGGTGTTCTTTTGTGTGTGTGTGTGTGCATGCGTGTATACAAACCATTGCTAAAATTTCTCTGTAATGTATGCTAGACGTCCGATACTTAGAATGACTTAGGTTTTAAAAACTATTTTAAAGTATAACACAAATTGATATTTTAGAAACATTTTTCAATGCATCTTGAAATGTACACATGCAAACTTCATGGGCTTCATTAAAAATTAAGTGGATATGACAAACACCTATTGAACAAATTTACAATATATTTAAATTCCTTTGGTAGGGGCCTCTGATTTTCTAAAATGATTGTTTTAATATTATATTTAATGAAATGTAATATTATATATTATTCATTATGTATACTCTTCAACCAGAGTAATGCTTAGGTTCTTGGATGGATTTGGACAATGCAGTGTTGTTTTGTCAAGTGTTACTTTATTTAACATAAATGTCAGAGTCATTTTAAACAGAAGCATCTTTATACATTTTAATTCTAAAAATGGCAGCATATTTCAAAAAGTTCTCCCTAGCATCAAATATTCTTAAAACATCCTTTGCATGGGAGTAGAGGAAAGTGGCCTTATCTATACCTTATGTTATTTAATTCCATGGAGCTTTTTTTCTTTTTTAGTAAGAAATCCAAATAGCTCTCTGTTTCCTCTTGTTGTTATAATGTGAAATTTAAGCAAAAATTTACTTCCTGTTTTAGATCTTATCACTCTTAATCCTAATTCCAATTTAGTCTTGATTTAACAATTATGACTTAAACTGTATAGATTCAGTATATCTGCTGCCGTATCTACTAATAAGATGTGTTTTCAGCTTTTGGTGGAGTATACTCTTTATAGAAAATAACAGTAAATGGAGTTCTAGGCAGCATGAACAACCGAATAAACATTCTTTCCCATGCAAAATGAATACGATGTGGCAAAGTCAGATGAAAGTGCTCAGGCCAATTTAGGACCCTCTTAAGGAAGAGCTATTGGCAATGTTACATGTGCTATAGGCTGAGGTGATTTTGGAAGATATTTGCAGCCAGAACACTAAGTAGTTTGATGAAGGTTTGGATAAGATTTTACATTTGAATTCTCTATTTTAATTGCTTCTATAATTTGTACCTAAGTTAGGAACTCTTGAACTTTTTCTGATTGTCCAGAGCTGTAGACTTTCCATTGTCTTGATACTGAAAATTCTGAATACAAACACAAAAGTACAAAAATTGAAAGTGTGTGATTTGAGGTCTCATTGCTTGAAAAACGTCAGAAGTCTATGCCTGCCAAGAAAAGAAGTTGAATCATTGCACTTCCATTTCTAAAGAGAAGTGAAGCCAATACCTATAAGACATATGTCTTTATTTACTCAAACATAAATCAAATGGTCCAGGAACTTGTGCAAGTAAATCGGATTCCATTTGTATGTTTTTCCTGACACATAAATCTAGCTGCATACAGAATGGCATGAATAATGCAGGAACTGAGCTCCCAGAGTGAATAATCTTTCATTGAAAACCTGAGACTGACGGCTTACCTTACAGAAATGGGCTTGGCACCATGGAGACAAATGCAAGAAAATGCAGAAGCACTCTATGTGTATCTATTTTTTTCCTATTGGCTTTTAAGGTTCTGATAGTAGTGAAAGTAGTATTATGAAACTGGTAAGTTTCTTCATTTAATGCATTAAATGGTCATAATAATAATAAGTCTTAGGCATTGTTATTATTATTACTGATTATTTTATGCTGGGTACACTACTCACAGCAATCCAGTGAGATGGATATTATTATTATTTTCACGTTAAGATGAAGAAGATGAGGGGATTTTCATAACTTATCTAAGATCACAGGCCTGGTCAAGTGCTGACTCAAATCTAATCTGCCTGACTCCTGAGACGTAGGAAATACTGTTCCTATGTCGATCTCAAGGTAGCCTTTGATTGCCTCTGGTGTGAGACAAAGTAAGCTGACAGAGGAGAAAATGGATAAATAAAGAAAAACAAGTTACCACAAAACCCTGAGTATACAAAGAGGAACAAATCATGCGCTCAGGCTACAAAGCTAAGCTCATGTATGCCACGGGATCATTATCTCAGCAGCAGGAGGAGCCAATCTACATAAACCAATAGTCAGATCCCACTTAGCACCTACTTGTCTTAACAGTTCAGAGGGGAAAAAAAAGAAACCTTGACTTGTAGCCATAACTGCGATTATGAAGGCCTTCATTCATTTATTAAAAATCTATCCACTGATTAGCTCAGAGCCTGGCAAATAGTAGGTCCTCGATTGGCTCTGTTGGAGACAAGCAGAGAGACATACAGTCAAAAATAGCTTGGGGGTATAGAATATGCATATTGTACTCTAATTGATGAAGATTCAAGGATAAATAAAACACACAGTCCCAAGCTTATGGAGTATATATTTTGTCAAGGAAGCCAGGCATCAAAAAACTGATTGTGTAATTAATATTTAATTGCAGTTGTAATAGATACTAAAAATGAGAAGTATAGGAAACGAGGGTATGGATATAATGTGTTACTTATTCTTAAATGATTTACACTATAACAGAGATAAGAAATTGCAACAAATGCATATAACACGATCTAGAATGTGAAAAAGATAAAATTAAAGGTTTTGGAAATTCGAGGATGGGTGATTTTTATTAATTAACTTATTTTAACCATCCTTATATTGGGATAAAAATCAAGTAAGAATTCATCAAAGGGCCTCAAAAGATGGAGAGATTTCAAAAAAAGATTAATATCTGTCTCTATCTAGGCTGTACATAATTAAAAATGCTTGTTTTGTCTTATTCATCTTTGTTTTTCCTTCAGTTGGCATTGTAACAAACACACAGTAGGTGCTCAAGCATGTCTGATAAACAAGTGACATGGAGTGTGTTTACACAGAAGATATGTTATGGTTTAAGGCCTGAGATTTAAGGAATAGGTAAACGCAATGCTGGCATATTCATCATGATTTACAAAGTTCCTTTGAAAATGTCTAGGAAAGTTCATTCAGTCATAGGGCATTTATAGATTATATGCATGGTTAAATACTATTCAAATCTCTTAGGACCTTCACTGGTTGGTACATTGTGGCTCTTTAAGACATTTCTTCATTTCTACTTTGAGAGTAGCATTATTAAGCCACAAATTCAAAGAAAGAAAATTAACTCTCAAGTCTCTGATTTTTAAAGATAGAATCATATTTTTGAATTTGTAGTAGCCACAAGATACTAAGAGAAATTTGCTATTTCTGCCAGGAAGGTGAAGGGTGAGAAAAGAGATGATGAGTGGCTACCAATGAGCAAGGCGTTTCCTTTTGAGGTGATGGAAATGTTCTAAGATTAGATTGTGGTAATGGTTGCACAACTCCGTGAACATACTAAAAACCATTGATTTGTAAACTTTAGTTAGTCGAATTGTATGGTTATATGAATTATATCTCAATAAAGCCCTTAATAAAAAGAATAGGAGATCAGCGAGGGCTGTGTTGTGAGGGCTTTTGTGTGTGTGTGGGTTGTTTATATTCATTTATCTGGTTTCAGAAGATAATTTTGATAACTCCTTCTGCAGAAAGAGTGAGTGAGTTCCATGAAAATATCCCAGTCTACAAAGCAAAAGCAGTGTTTTGGATATCAAAGAAGAAACCTATGCTTCTCCCTCCCAAGCTGGGAGTTAGCGCTGAAGGAACAAGACATGATAGAACCCCCAGAGAAGCGGGGGTGGATCTAAGAGCCCCAGGGGCCTGCAGATTTTTAGATACTTGGAGCAAAAAGTGTCACCAAGTTTTTCATAGACTTGGAGCAAAAAGTGTCACCAAGTCTTCCATAGCCCCAGATTTGTGTGAGGCATCAACCCATGATTCTCAGGGTGTGGGAAGATAGCTGAAGGAGAGGATCCTCCAGTTGGACAGGCATTGTTGAGGTCAGAGTGGAGCAGGAACCATACAATTGAAGACACAAATCTCAGCAGATGGCAGGACAGAGTAGTGGCAATGCCGGAAGACCAGGCGAGGTTCTACAATCCACCAGTAGAGGCTGGATGGGCATGAGATGCCTGAGGGTCTGATACCTAACTTCATTAGCTTGATATCACCAAAGCCTCCTCTCTCCTAGAACTTAATGCAACCCTAGAGAGAAAAACCTAAATTAAATATTTTTATAGTTGAGATTCATATTCTATCAGAGAGCCAAATGGGAATTTGAAATAAAGATTAAAGTGATTGATAGGAAAAAATATTATTTTTGCAGTTTCAGGTCTGTGAAATTCACATCTGCACACATATTTCATGTTCAGACAATGTCATTAATTAGACATGAATAAGAAAAGTTCCTAAACTCAAGAAACTCATTCTCCATTAAAGAGTATCATGTGCTTGGATTGGAGGGTGAGTGAAGAAGAGTAGGGGGAATTATCTTCAAAATTAGGCAGAGGCCAAATAACTGAGACTAGTTAGAAAGGGGATAACCACCAAGTAAATAATCATCGGGCCTTTTTTAGAAAAAAATGAGGTGTTTCTAAAACCTTATGTCTTTGATAAAAGTGAACTGTGGAGATTAGTCTGACAACCTTAAATAGGATTTCTGAGCAAGGGAATGTGACCTAAGCACTGGGAATCGTTAGAAAGTCATGTGATTAGTCTTCCTGATTGGTAATGAGTGTCTGAGACTGGATGTTATGGGGGATGAGAAGAGGACAAAGAGATGAGGAGACATATAGGACATAGCTGTGTGTAATATAATGTAAATTTTAAGCATTTTAGTACTATGTCAGTCACTGGGAAAAAACAGCTATGAAAATAAAACAAATAAGCTTCTTAAGATCCCATTTTCTGTACATTAAATCTGGTCTTTCAATTTCAATGATGGAGGAGTATGGATAGCTATCCAATGTGGATTCAAGCTTCCATAAAACTTCAACAACTTAGAGCCTAGCTATTAAAATATATCCCTTATGAATATAGACACAAAAATCCAAAACAAAATACTAATAAACTGAATTGAGTGAAATATTTATAGAGGATTATACACCATGACTGAGTGTGATTTATCCCAGAAATGCAAGGCTGGTTCAATTTATGATAATCAATCAACGTTGTAAACCATTTTGATAGAATATAGGACAAAATCCTCATGATCATATCAGCATATGTAGAAAGAGCATTTGACAAAATCCAATACTCTTTCATGATAACAACAATCATGAAACTAGGAATAAAAGAGTCCCTCCTCAATCTAACAAAGGGCATCCATGAATAATCCACATCATACATAATGGGAAAAGAATGAAAGCTTTCTCCTTAACAAGACAAGAATTCCCACTCTTACCACTTTTATTCAATGTACTATAGGTTCTAGCCAGGGCAATTAGGCAAGAAAAAGAAATATAAGTTATCCAGAGTGTTTGGACAGAAGTAAGTCTATCTCTTTTTACAAATAACAGGATTTTGTGGATAGATAACCTTAAGGAACACACACACACAGATAAGAGCTAATAAACAAGTGTCACATTTGATTTAACAAATGACCATATACGAGATTTTCATTAGGCAGAGTGCTTGTGGATTTAGGGTTCCCAAAATCCTTTCTTGGTTGCTCTTGATCTTCTCAAAAGATTTCGACTTTAAATGCAGTCTTATTGTTATCTCTAATTTTAACTGGCAACATGGATGATTTTGCAGATGCTGATGGGAAAACATTCCTAGAGTGGTTGACTACTTCCTATGATGGGAAAACATTCTTTTTTTCTCATTCTGATCTTTTATTCATTCATCTTTTCCAACATGTACAGTAAATAAGACACAGTTATGATGTTAAAGCTGTCAGTGTTGAAACTCCACACACTTTAATTGGTTCCTTTAACCGACTGAACCAATTTAACCTCCCAACCAAATGAAATGACTAGAGTTATTTTCTCTCTTTATTTCTAATTCCAAGTGGTTATTAAGAAGTTTCCCAAAATGTCTTTCTGGGACTCCACCAATGATGTATGTGTTCAAACCAAACACAGAGTAATGGAACATAAGGAAACATATTTATTAATAAAAATTAATAACAAGTTTCATCAGAAGGTATTAAATATATTCCAAATAGAGTCAATCACCTATGGAAGGGGCTAAGACTAAATAACCTAGGAGCTTAGAACTGTGATTTTTGAAATGATGGCATTCGGAGAATTGGAGAGCCAAAATCGTAATTGTGTTAAGATCATTGAAGTGTGTACTTTGATATTCACAAAGATGTTAAGAGTCTAGGCTCATTATACCAAATTGGGAGTTACCAGCACAAAGATGGTAATTTAGGCCATTTGATTAGATGGGATACCAACCAGCTATTATAAAGTGATAGAAGAACAGGATATATGTCATAATCTTCAGGAATACCAACATTTAAGGTGTGAAAAAGAAACAGTCAGAAAAATAGTAGTAAAATAGAGATAATGTTGCATCATAGCATTTAGGTTCAACAGAAGATCCACAATGTCACATACTACTAGGAGATCAAATAAGAGAAAGGTTGCTGTATTGAACGGCTATTTGAATTGGCCACCATCGGCAAGTTAAAAGGCCATGAGGCTCACTGTTCTTATTGAGATTCAGTCATTATTTTTAAATAAATGTTGCCCAGATTGCTGCAAGCTTCTGGTTAATTTCCAGAGTTCTGAAAAATTTATTATGACAATGTTTGCCAGGGTTCTTTTGGCTTTTATAAAGGAGAGAATTTCTGAAGATCCTTATCTGCTTTTTCCCTGATGCCTCTCATATTTAATTTTGTTATCTTGACCTATTTATCCATTTTAGTCTACTGAATTTAATCTGCCATTAATGTGTAACCTGCAACTGTAATTAAAGCAATGCCTTTTGCATTAATCCCTTTCCCTGCCTATTTATAGCCCTCATTACTTTTCTTATTTATTACTTAGACCAGTGGTGACCAAAGAAAGGTGTGCATACCTCAGGAGATGCTCAAAATGATCTTGGGGGCACAAAAATAAGACTTTTTCTGAAATTTATTTCATCTTCTCTTTTTTTTTCCTCTTTATATGTGTGTTTTATAGTATAGATCATATATTAATGCAATTATATATATACATATATTTACATAAATTAGAAATAGATAAATATGCTTGTTTGGGAGTGTGCAATGAGTGCTCATTTTGTCTTTTTTTTTTTTTTTTGTGAGGAAGACCAGCCCTAAGCTAACATCTGATGTCAACCCTCCTCTTTTTTGCAGAGGAAGATTGGCCCTGAGCTAACATCCATACCCATCTTCCTCTACTTTATGTGGGACACTGTCACAGCATGGCTCGACAGGCAGTGTGTCTGTGCACGCCGGGATCCGAACCGGCGAACCCCGGGCCGCCGCAGTGGAGCGCGCACACTTAACTGCTTGCACCGCCAGGCCAGCCCCTCATTTTTTTATCTGATATGAGTATAACAGCAAAGAAATTTGGTGACAGTGACTTGAACTATCAGGATAGCCTCTTAGTGGTCCGATGCAATCAGTCTCTCCTTTTTCATCTATTCAATATCCCATATGAATTATGTTTTTAAAGCACAAATCCATGTTGTCTAGAGAATATCACACATAGTAAACATTCCCCACGCTGATGTAGAGCTCTTCTCTATATGTAGCTCTTGTTTCTGGCCACATGGAACCACTCACCACTCATCCAACATCTTGCCACCTTTGCTAAACTTAATTTCCACATCTGGAAAGATTGTATCCCCTGTCCCAGATCACCAACATCTTACCTGTGCTCAAAGCACAGCTCAAAGGTCGCTTTCTCTCACAAGACATTTCAGATAGGCGCAGCCAGAATAAATATCCCTATACCTTCTAATCCTGTAGTAGTCAACTTTATTTTATAGGAAATATCCAAAGTTTTTTGCTTTATAATTTTTGAATAATTTAAATATGATTCTTTTGTATTTATCCTCCATTTCCAGCCCAGTGATTAGAAAATATTGTTTAAACGTATTGCTGAATAAGTCAACTTTTTCTATTCAACATTTTATACTTCAATCCATACATTATATGTAAAACCGACCCAGATTTTTACTTTTTTAAAGAATCTACCTCAGCTAGGTTTCTATTAGTAAAAATAAAAATGACAAAAATATAGCTGCTGACCAATATACATGGCTTGAACAGTTAACTAATAGTCAAGTAAATTTGTGAGAATCTTGCTTTTATGTATGGTAGGAATGTTGAAAATAAGATCACAAAGTTGAAATGTTCAAGTTTGTTACTTCGAAATTGGTCAACTAAAACTTCATTTTTAGGCCATATTTAGTCTTCAGAAGAAAAACAGGGTACCATTTTGTGAAATGTGGTATTGACTTTATTATATGGCAGATCTGGGGTTCATAGGACAAAATGTGTGTGTCACTGTAAAATTGCTTTGGCATTATTTCAATGACTTAAAAATTATCACTTGTCATTGCGTCTCTAAAGTAACTTTTGCTCCCTCAGAATCTTTATTATGCCAACCAGATTGTTATTTTTGGTGTTCTTTGCAAGACACTATGAAATAAATGCATAATTAATAAATTCTAAACTTTGCGGGAAACGTTGAGATATTCTTTGGTTGCAACCTCTTTGTATGAGTAAAAACGAACAGAGATAACCCATTTTAATATTTCAACATCTGGTTGGTTATCTGTGTAAACTAAAATAAATTAGTGCAGCAAGGCAATAAAATTAATGTGCTAAAACCATCAGAGAATGATGTCACACCAAAAAGTGAATTCTCTTTATAGAGTTTAAAAGGTAATTAAAAGGTTATTTTTCGAGGCTTTAGTAACATTTCATCTAATGCGAAGCCAATGTGCTCCAGGTCACAGCCAGGCCAGCCTAGAATGAAGTCACAGAAAAGAAAGTGAAGATGGAATTGAAGATTAAGTTAATTAGGATTTCTTAAGATAATATTTAATTTCATGAAGGATTTTAAGACTGTAAGATTGTTTCCTCACATCACAAACTACATCAAACATGCACATTTTCAGATTGTGCACAGGCACTTTTGGGCCAACAGGATCTTAGGGAATTCACAACCTCCAAAAGACAGAATGAATACCAGTTATTATAAAAGTCTACAGAATATTAGTGGCATACAAATGGATTTGATTAATAATGAAATGTAAGGTGGTATTTTTGTAAGTATACAATCCAGTGATTTTTGAAAGGTCCCTCTTCTTGATCTCATTTTGCCTGGAAATCGTGATTTGGCGCTGAACTGCATTTGATAAGAAACTAATGCTTAGAATATAGAAGAAGTGTGTATCTTGGTGTGTGGGCATGTGAGAACTTTGAGGAAGAAAACTAAGGGTTAGGGAACCAATCTCTGAAACAATATAGGCCACAAGTGCACATAAAAGTAGAGTTTCTTTATAATTTTGAAATATTGAAAGAGGAAAAGTCCTTGGGAGTGAAAGTTTTGGAATCTCGGTAACACTGCTTGAGATTTTGGGATTTTCACATATTTTGAAATGCAATGTTACATTTCTAAAGGGCAATTGTGAGTGAGGAGGATATTTCTAGCAAGAAAGGAACTAGTATTTACATGTCAAGCATCCTTGTAAAATTCTTTCAGAATTTATTACAGTTGCATTTTTACAGATAGTGTAACTGAGGCTCAGGGTAGGCTATCTGCTTGGTACACAGCTATATGTGGCAGAAACAGAATTCAAATCCCAGTTAATCAGCCTCCAGGCTCATACATTGGACTCTCTCCCTTCTACCTTTGAACAGAAGATTAGAGGTGAAAATTTCAGGTCTCAGCGCATTTGGGTAGCTACCATTTTACTCTGCCCTGAACTTGTTGCTGTATGCTGATAAGTGAAGAGAATGGTAGTGCATACTGCCCTTAGGAGAAGAACTGCATTACTACTTCTCCATTTCCCCCTCCAGATCCTTGCTCTCTCCTTCTCTGCCTGTCCTATACCATGGGACGCTTGTGCCCTAGGCATGCATCACCCAAACTTCCTTGTCCTCTGGCTTCTGATTTGATGGCCAGTAAGAAAATAAGAAGAGGAGCATTTCTTCCCTGTTCCATCTGTATGTCAGCACCTGTGATTGTGTTGCCCTAAATTTTGGATCCTGTTGGAAGGCTTCTCTTCCCCCTCTCCCCCCCACCAGGATCACTGGATCCTGTTGAATCCTTTCACTCTATGCTCCTTGAGGCCTTGAAGTGGTAAACCATCCCAGTGTTGCTAGTTCCTGGAAGTCTCAGCATCACTAATTGGTTACCTTATCCCTACCCACACTTCTGTAAATAGTCTGCTCATGAAATTCTCTTCAATATCTTCACTGTGTGTACCTGGTCATTTCTTTTAGAACCCTGAGTGGTATAAGAACTGTAAGAAGTTTAAAAATCTGTATAAATACAGGTCCTTAAATGTGTTCCCTTGAGTTGTCATTGATTAGCTATAGTACAAACAGACTCCAAAAGATGTTCAGAATCTTCTTTTTTTTATTCCTGTCGAATAGCAGGAAAAAATGTATATTTATTATTCTCTTAATGTTTCCAGTTAACTATCTGCTTCTCTGACAATATGTCAATACCCAGCCACTGGCAAGTTCTTACATGAAACTTGAGTATACACAAACATAGTTCTATAAACCTCTTATTCACCAAAAGAAATTTAGAAAAGTATATCAAAGTTATTTAACATCTCTTCCATCTTTGCCTCACGGGCAAGCTAATGAGATGAGTGGTACCTCTGAACCTTCTGAGCTGGGCCATCATGTTGCCAACATCAGAAAGTCACATCACAGTTCTCATCTTTCTTGAAATTTCAGGAGTAGGTAAATTTGTTGAGTACTCCTTCCTTAAAACACTTTTCTCCTGATTTTTTTTTTTTTATTATACCACACTCTCTTGGTTTTCTTTCCTCTTTTGCCATTCACTCTCTTTTCTTTGTCACTTATCATATCGCACCTATTCCTTATATGTTGATATATCTCATGTATCTGGCTATGAAAATTTCCAAAGTCATCCAGGTAGGGTGAAGTATGTTCTTTACACATCCATTCTAGTCCTGTCAGTTGAACCCCAGACCTGTTATTCCAAATTATTTTAAATGTTGGACATCTATGTTTAGATTTATCTCTATTATCAATAACTCTATTTAAAACTGAACTCATATTCTTCCTTTTCTCTCTAAATAGATGAAAGACAGACAGAAAGAAGGGAAGAGAGAAAGAAAGAAAGAGAGAGAAAAAGAGAGGAAGGAAGGAAGAAAGGAAGGTAGGAAGGAAGGAAAAGAAAGGAAAAGAAAAGAAAAAGAAACTAGGAACAATAACCACAACAACTCAATGAGATCTTCTGTGACAAGTTAAGAAACTGGATTTTTAGCTTGCAGGATATAGTGTGCCACTGAAAGATCCTGCACAAGGAGTGGGGAGTGACATCACCATATTTATATTTTGGAGAGATGACCTTGATCATTGATTTAACAATAGTTTTGAAGAAAACACAACTATTGGTGGGGAGGCCATCTGAGATATTTTTACAATATTTCACAAAAGAGGTGAAGAAAGATAGTAATAAAAGAGACACAGAGAAGTGTATGAATTTGAGAGATACTTAAAAGATAAATCAGCAGGTCTTGATAAGTGATTGGATTTAAGAACTAAAGAAGAGATAAGCAACTAGCAGGATTGTCATGTTGCTATCTTTTATTATCTAGGAAAATGATGTTGCTACCAGACAAGATACAGAACACAAACAAGACCAACAGTGAAGGAGGAAGATAAGTTTCTCTCTCTCTTTCTCTTCCTTACTTCCTTTTGTCTTTTCTTCTTTCCTTCTCTCCTTCCTTCCTCCCTCTCTCCCTCCCTCTTTCCTTTTTTTTTTCTTTTGAAGTTTGAAATGTTTGTAGGAGGTGCTAAGCAAGTAACTGAGGTTTGCAGACTGCAAGTTAGGGAAAAGAAGATCTGAGCTTCAGAAATAGACGCAGGAGTAATGGGTATATAGAGGAGAGCTGAAATCACACCATGATTAGCTCACAAAGAGAAACTGTGCCAAGTGGGAAAAAACAGTGGCTGGAGACAGAACTCCAAGGGATGCAGCACCTGAGAGGTTTAGGAAGAGAAAACTAAAAGAAATTGAGGTGCGGAGAAGTTAAGCAATTTGTTCCAAGTTCTTATGGGAAGAACAAGGGACAGAACCTGAATCTAGATTCCCACACAAGATCTCTTTCTGCTGAACATTAATTTGCCCCATTCTCTTGAAAGCTAAATTATAGTACAGGGGATTTCAGAATTTTCAGCTAGGTCTACACTAATATTTTAACCTTATGTATTAAATATCCATGGATAATTTTTTTTGCTTTTTTGCTTGTTACAGAGCAAAAAGCCTTTGCTCTATAACAAACCACCCTAAAACTTAGCCATTTAAAACAGTTGTTTATTAATTTTCATAAATCTGTGGATCAGCGGAGTAGTTCTTCAAGTTTGGGCTAGTTTGGCTGGGGCTGGATGGTCTAGGATGGCTGCATTAGCACTCTGGTGTTAACTCAAGGCCAGGTGAGGGGTTGTGGTGACTAGGCCACATGTCTCTCATCCTCTAGCAGGATAGCCAAGACTCAGTCACATGGCAGTGGTCACAGAGTTCCCAGGTCCAAGGTGCAAGTGCTTTTCAAGTCTCTGTTTACATCGAGTTTCCTATTGCTCCACTGCCTAAATCCAGAGTCACAGTGGGAGGGACCAAGCCACGGATGTACATATAGAGAGGACCATTATTTTGGCCAGTTTTGCAAACCATCTACCACAGACATCCAGATTTGCAATCATTGCCCATTTTCAAAATCACGTCATTTATAATTTTCTTCAAGCTTCTCACTATAGGTTCTCTCTCCCGGTGTGAGGCTGTGACAATTCCCTAATATGCACAATGCTCTAGGAAGGCTCAGATGAAAGATAAGGTGTTTGTTTATTATTTTTTTCTTAACTCTAATTAATAGTATATTTCACCAATGTAGAAATATTGGACTTTGGAATCTGAAACCTTTTCACAACAGGAAAAGATATTTTTCTTTTCTTTCTTTTTTTTGAGAAGAAAATACTAAACTATTAAGAATATACCATGAAGAGAAATTCTCAGCACTTTAAATTCATAGCAAGTTTAGGAAATTTGCAATTAATCTCTGTAGTTTTCTAAGATGCCTGAGCAAAGTTAACATTTCATAAACATAGAAAGACATATTCTTCCCGAATCGTCCAATTCAGAATGCATGAATTGGAGACCAGCAGAACAAAATGTCTCCATTATGAAACCTCTATATTTTATTTTACTTACAAGTGGTGACAAACATCTTGAAAACAAATATCTTTCAAAGAAATCTGATGAAACAAACAGTATTTTGTTTCAGATATATGGCAATAAATCTTGTAAATTTTAAGTGGTTTCCTGAACAAGAAGAGTACGGAATATGTCAAAGGTGGTTTTTCTAGGCATTTCCTTCAAGAGAAGGATTTCAAAGACTTGAAAGGTTTTTGTTTTTGTTTTGTTTTAATTTTTAAACTACTAGCTCAAATATGATTTATAGCAGATCTTTTTCCTTAGAGCTATTTTAAGGTGGATTGAGGATGTATTATGTTAGCATCACTGGCTCAGGAGATAGATGTATATAATATGTAGGAAGAGAGGGGTATTCCCAAGCCAATAAGTTTAATAAGAATTTGGTGAACACATAGTCTCTCCAAGCCAAATTTTAAAACTATTTCTTGGATTATGGCATTTATAATTATGTCCTAAATTTCTATATGTAATATTTCAATTATGTTTAATAAATATGACATAATGTATATGAAAATTAAACAGTGTACTGGCAAACTGTTTTTCTGAAGCAAAAGGTTAGTCATGATAAGTTGAATTGAATATAATTAAACCCAAACCATAATTTCACTTGAATTTACCTTATGGGCATTGAGAATTCATTTTTGTCATCAGGTCCTTTGAGGTGAGGAAGTTTGGAATGTTTTCAGTGTATTCCAGAATTTCTCAATCTCGGTTCTATTCATATTTAAGGCCAGATTATTCATTGTTCTGAGGTCTGTCCTGTGCATTTTAGGATATTTAGCAACATCTCTGGATTCTACCCACTAGATGCCAGTAGCACCCTCCTGCCCTTACTCATTGTGATAACCAACACCATCTCCAGACACTGCCAAATATGCCCTCAGTGGAGAACTGAGGCTTACTGTGTTCATTTGTTTCTCCTGCAACTATTTGCAACAGATATCAAACTTTTTACCCCAAATCCAAACAATATTGCGTAAGATTAGTAACCTTAGAATTTTAGGTGTGAGGAAGAATAAAATACATCATTTATTACATATTCACTCTATGGCAGGGACTTTTCAAACATTTACTACATTATTCAATAATTAGACTTTTTCTACCCCATTTTACAAGAGAATAAGTGAAGTAGCAGCAAGGTTTAATAACTAGGCCCGGGTCACACAGCTAGTAAACTGATATGTGAATTCAGTTCTTTCTGACTCTGAAACCCATGGTCTTCCAACCATACTAGCTGGAAGAATGGAATTGTTGGATGCAGCTGGTTAGTTTGCTTTACTGCTTTTCAAATCTGTCAATATTAGATTACGTCATGCTACCTCTGTGAGTTCTTGACTAGAAGTCAAAATGCCTATTATGGACCAGTTCTACTCCTTACCAGCTGTGCGAGCAGAGACATATCCCTTAGACTAGATTACTTACAAAGTTTCTATGGTCTTGAAAGAGATACGTCAGAGCCATCATTTATGCTGTAAAACAAAAGCTCATGGTGATCCCTTGATATATAAGGAAATACATATTTTGACCGTCCAACAGCATAATTTACTTTATGGAGAGTAAAACTCATTTAAAAAAAAAACCCAGAAACGTAGACAACGTCCAAATGCAAACTAAGGATGGGTGGGAGGCTTAATAATGACCACCAAACTGTTCAACAGGCTATCCTTAATTTTGCAAAAATATTGGCGGAATAAATTTTTGGTCAGCTGGGAACTGTCTGTATTTTTCAAAATCCAAAAAGTCATAACCATAGGAGTATTTCAAATGTCTATGATAGCAACTTAGTGGTTCAGGAACTAAAACTTTATAATTAAAAATTCCAAGGAAAGCGGTTTGTTCTAATTCAAAAAGAAGTTATTAGAGTTGAGTAATGTGTGATTTTCCCGCCCAAATATCTATCATCTATCTATTTACAAAAAGAAAAAATGTAAGAAATATAATTTAAAGCTCTTTATTTTACAATTTTTGTTTCACACTAATATTTTTCCTTTTTAAAATAACAATCATGCTATTGAGTTGTAGGGTGGAGTTGTGCTGGGGGAGATGCTAGCATAATCAATTTAATGTGCTAGTTAAATTGGTTTGTGCCATCAGAGACAAATCTACACCATCTTTATTATTCAAACAACTTGGAAAAAGTATATTCAATCAGAATTGCCTAACTGAGTTAGGACCTCCATTCCCAACTTACCAGACCATGTTGAAATCTACATTATTAACTCGACCCAAGTAAGAAATCCCTCCCTTCCATGATAATCCCAGTCTTCATCTCATCTAATGGTTCATCCTGCAAATTTGTTATTGACGGAGCACAAGTGAAAGACATAGGTTTGAGGATATAGCAGGAAACTCATATTGAAATTAACAGACCAGAAAGGTGAGTCTGTTTACAGATATAGCTCACTGATTTGGGATGGAATGTAGACAGCTCTGCAACTTTACCCTAGAAACTTTTCACTTATATTTTAAAGTATAAAATAACCTGCCACCACCATAAAAATGCTTATTATGGAAATATTTAAAAGTCGAAAACAAAGTACCTGACACTTTATTCATTTATCAATAAATTAGGCAGAGGGCAAGAAAATCTCACTTTCCCACAATTCTCGATGTATTTCTCCACACTCCTCAGAGTAAGGGGAGGGTGTGATTTAGCGCCCGTTCTTTTGGCTTTGTTGTAAAGGGGTTCATATAAGCCGTAGGGTGTGTTTGTTAGTTCTGAACATAAAACATAAAACACTGGCTTGTTTGAGATTCTGTTGCGATCATATAACCAGTACCACTTAGAAACATGCTTGGCTTTGAAGGCAAGAAAAAAAATAAGGATTGAATATAAAAGATGGGTTTGGAGCCAAATCATCAAGAATAAATGTGAGGAAGTCATCTGAGGGCTATATGCAAACCTATAAACAATTTTCGCGTGTACAGTCTTATGTTCCTTGGGTTTAAACAAAATAATAAACAGATGTGGGTAAAACATTTCTGATCTTGGATTGGCATCCAATGGAAAGAAAAAAGGGAGGAAACAAATAACAAAAAAAAGAATATTAAAAATTGAACAATGCAATCTTTAGTCTACAATGGGGGCAGGCTAAAAAGAAGTTGTACAGCCTATTCTAATTTCCCACAGAAACACTTAAGAAAACAGTCAACACAGCAACAACACAAAAGTAAATTAAAATGTTTATTATTAAAAATAAAGACTGACAACAAGACTATTATAAGGATCTAAGAGGAATTTCCAAGAAATTCAAAATACTACATGGAGAATTACAAACAAGTCTTATGAAACAGCACAGATCTACAGGTTTGAAAGGAGGGAGCCAACCCCTTTTCTTCTACACTGTTCTCCCTTTGGTCAGGTTTCTTCAATTCATGACCAAATAGTTACACTAACATTATTTCACAAAGTTTTTTGTAGAGATGTCATCATTGCTAAGAGTTTGTTATTTCAAGCAAAAGAAAATGTTATAGAGAAAGTATTCTTCTTAGATTTGTTATTAATATCTGGAGTAGCAATCTAAGTGTTTTGGAAGTATTTGCGTGATAGAGAAGGAGATATATATGTCACTATGGTAGCTGGCTGCCAAGTATTCGCTGAGGGTTTACAACACATTTATCTGAGTATACCCAGTAGGTTCCTCAGTTCTTCCATACCCAGTGGTGCTCAGTTAAAAGGTGGCAGATGAGGGCCTGGCCCCGTGGCTTAGCGGTTAAGTGTCTGCACTCTGCTGCTGGTGGCCCTGGTTCGGATCCCGGGTGCGCACCAACACACTGCTTGTCAGGCCATGCTGTGGCAGCATCCCACATAAAATGGAGGAAGATCGGCATGGATGTTAGCTCAGGGCCAGTATTCCTCACCAAAAAAGAGGAGGATTGGCATGGATGTTAGCTCAGGGATGATCTTCTTCACACACACACGCGCGCACACACACACACAAAAAAAGGTGGCAGATGAGAAAAATTAAAGGTAATAATCTATCCTGAATTGAACCATCTTTGATGTAGGTTGCAATGTATTAAAAAATCAGAAGACAATTTTCAAGACCATCTCATACAACACTATTTTCTACTCCTGTCAGGTGAACAGGAAAATCGTCACTTGCAGCAGAAGGAAAGTAATTAAGAGCACCATCAGAAAAGAGTTTAAATAATTCCAAATTCTCTCTCTTTTCCTTCCATAAAGTAATAATAATAATAATAGTAATAAATAAAAATAACAAAGAAAGAATAACTATGACACCCCATTGGCGTTATTAGCATGAATGAGCTAGAAAGGAAGAAGAATCTAGATAAGAAAGGGCAGAAGGGAGACAACAACATCAACAATAACCATGGTGCATGTGCGCACGCGCACACACACACACACACACACACACACATCCCCCAAAGGAACATATTTCACAGGAAGTACAACAGAGATGGAAAGAGAGATCTTCAGAGCATAGGCAGGAGCTGTTCCTTGCATCAATAAGTACTACAGAAATTTTAAACCTAGAGAGCAAAAAAAATTGTTCCTTGCCCTTCTAACTTAGGTAGGCATAACTATCTTGATGGCAAACATGGCTTTTGAAAAATAGAGATAGCTAATTGGGCTTTACCACAACGTTAATCAGATTTTACTGTAGATAAATTGGAAACCTTATCCTACTTACTCCCTATTCTTTTCCACCTACCACGTTGACCACAGCTTTTGCAACTCAGTTTATTTCTTTTCTTCTGTCTTTTCTTCTTTCATAGGTCTTTTAATAGAGAATGTACATAGTTTAGTGATCTTCATTACTACCAGCCTACATTCATTATTCTTCTAATTCATTCAATACTCTTCCTTCCAGTTCTATGTTTAGCTCATAATCTTCCAATTATCATTCAATTTCCTGGTACTTTGATACTAAGAAGAGAGTGCCCTGTATATTGGATCTTAAAATATGATGATTGGAATACCTACTGCTCATAAATTCAAATGCTGACCTTTATCTATCCAATCCTGTTTCTGAAAACTTACCTTGAAGTTTTACCTACTCAAACAAATCCCTAGAGACACAAATCTCTGCGTTTGGCTGTGGCCAACTGTATTGAGAGTGCATTCATTTTAATCCAATGCCCTTGACTATTATGGCCCTTGATACTCAGAATCTCCCTTGAGTAGCAAACACAGTCCCTGCACTTAACTCAGATGTCTCTCCCTATTCTGTACTTTTCAGAAGAGGGTATTTTCTTTTAGCCCAAGTACCACACGTTTGAGAGAGAGAGCCTCACTTCGTCTGCTTAGTTACAAGGGACTGCATACATCTGGCCCTGTGTCTCCACCTGAACAGAGGCGTTAGTGCCTCTCTGAATTTGAAATTATCTCATGCGAGTTTTGTTTCAAAAAATCTTGTCCTTATGGTACCTAGTGATGAGATTAAACTTTCTTCTGAGGTGAATAGCATCTTACTGATATGATTGTAATTATGATTTTGGAAAACCACTCTGAAACACAGTGTAGGGAAAGGAGTGATGGTGAGTTAGATTTGAAGTGCAGTTGAAGTATAGGAGAGAAACGTTGGTAGTCCCAATGAATGTGGTGGAGATGGGAATGGAGAGAAGTATAAAAAGTCTATTCATATTGAAGAAGTTAAATTTTCAGGATTTAGTGACCAATCGGGTAGGGAGGATCTGAGAAAAGGCTGAGTTGAGGATTAGGAAAAGGATTAAGGAGATGGGGAATGCAAGAAGTGAAACCAGTTTGGGGAAGCATAAAACAAATTCAGTTTTGGAAATGATAACTTTGAGAATCCTGAGCAATATCCAAGAAAAAATATATACAAAGTCAGTAATAATTTTCTTCTGCAGTTTATTTGCAATAATTTTCTTCTATAAAATGATGATTCCCAGTTCTTGATTTTTCTCTATAGTATTTAAAATGGCTCATTAACTTGAGTCACAACTTCTTAGCATAATATTAGATTTTTTAAAAGCAATTTAAAAATCTTTGGAAACTTTATAAGAGCTTCCTTTCTGGATTGTTATATTTTTGGAACTGTGCTCTATACCACTCAAATTTTGCTACATCTGTTCCCTCCACCAATCCAGTTCACATTTAGCCCAAGGAATATTAACTCTATGTCTTATAAAGTATTTTTTAAGTTCTGAGACACTTATCTGACCATCTGAAGTCAATGGACATCCAGTCTGACCCTACAAATTATATCTGTATTGTAAGATTCTCCACAGTAGAATTTATATTCTGTTTATTTGAGTTGTCTACATTTCTTACCAAACACAGCAGGTTCACATTGATTGTTATTAAAACAAGGATCTAAATAGTTCTGGTTCCTTTTTCCAACTTTATCAGATAGTTGAACTGTTTGTTATTGCCGAGAATTATTTCAGATTAATTGCGACCCTATGGTAAACCTAGTAGAGATGTTTCTTGATATTAGAATACATACTAAAGCAACAGCTCTTTGCTTTCTCAAATTCAGTGTTATGGTTCCAATTTTCCCTAAATATAGAGTTATTTAACTTGCTGTAAAGTAACCTAGTACAAAATACCTGCTATCCTATAATCTTCTTCAGAAATGATAGTTATTGTATCAACACATAGCAAGTTCAAGTTGCTATGGATACTTCAAGTTACGTGGTAGAGAATATGCTTGTTTTCCTTGAGATGAAGTATGTTATTAACTTTCTGATTGAAATTCTCCATGTGAAATAGGCAGTTACCCAAAAAGTCATTCCCCTTATGGACCCACTTACATTAAAATACCATATATCTGTTTATGTGTCCATTTTTCCCATATTAAACATAGAAATTTCCATATGATTTCTTTAGCTCAGAACATTTTAAGGACCTCTAGAGATATGGCATGAAAAACTGTGCTTGACACCTTAGAATCATAGTGCTCCAAAGGAAGTCTTCCTTGATGTCACTCTCAATGGTTTAGGCAGCACACTAATATTGTTTCCCTTAAAATAGGGTCATCACCATATTAAACATGTGGATATGTAATTGGACTAGGGATTCCTCATCTGAATGTTGATGACGTATTGCTGTTGCCTTCAAGATGTTTCCCCAAATGACCTTAAACTACCTTTTCAATTTTCTTTGCCACTCTCCTTCTTGATATAGCCTTTTCTCCAACTCACCATTGTCTTTATACAACCCTCATTGTCTTACCTTCATGTCTTTGCTCAGTTATCCTGTCTACATAAAATACCTTCACTCACTCAAAAAAAATTCACTGAGGTCTCCCTGTGTGCTAGGCAGTGTTCTAGTTTGAGAACAAGTGGTAAGGAAGACAGTCAAGGTCCCTACTCTTAAGGAGTTTGCTTTCTAGTAAAGGAGAGAGACAATAATCAAATAGACAAACAAATACATAATATAATTTCAGATGGAAATAAATGCTATGAAGAAAATAAAGCAGAGTAATAGAAGGGGATGGGGCTTTCCATTCCAGTATGACCGTGTCAGGGATTACTGCTCTGAAGGAGTATGTTGACTGTTTTCATCTGAGCAACTAGAGGAATGAAAGTACCTGTAACTGAGAGGAGTAAGACCAGAGGAGGAGTAAGTTTTGTAGGTGGGAACTAAGGTTGTGTTTGGGAAATGTCTATGAAAGGTCAATTAGACAGTATCTCAGTATAAATAATCATATCCATATTCACAAATTTCTATTTTAAGAAGTTTTTCTTTTTTAGATTGCAATAGATGGTCTCTCTCTTTCTTAATTCTTTGGTCATCTTATTTCCACTTTCCACTGAATTTCTAATTTGTATTATATGTATTTGTGTATGTATCTTACTAACCTGTATTACTAAGTGTTCATTGACTTCAAGTCTTCAAGTACTTAAAAACAGCCAACATACGAAGAAGAGGGAAAAAACACAGATTTTTTTTATGCAGCTGGTTCTCAGGAAGGACTAGAATCATCTCCCAGAAGGGTATAATGAACCTGTCTTTTAACTGGCATTCTCTTTGTGTTTTTGCCTCATTTTTCTTTATTGGAAGAAAAAAAAAATTTTTATCTTTCTGCTGGGAAGGTGGAAGACGTTTGCTCACTGCTCTACAGTTTACAAATTCAGAGAGAAAGCGAAAACATAAACAAAAGAGAAAACATAAACAAAGAGAAGTGATTTCAGCTTCAATAATAAATGACTAGGGATGGATTGGTTGTGCTTTGGCTTGCATCAAGGGCTCGTCGCTGGTCCAAAGAGCTTTGTAAACTCCTCAGGGCAGGCTGCATGTTTGCTGCAGCTGTGTAAGACCCCGAAAGTCTAGTAAGTATGCTGTGGGTAATTATTTGGGGACAGAACAAATGAAAGAATGAATGAATTATTGAATGAATGAATGATTCAGGGTATACATATCTAATAAGGGAGAAACATGGGAAACTCACTATACTAAGAGACAATATAGAGTGAAATTTTCAACCTTTAATTATTTTTGAAGTTCTACTTACAGCAGGAAGTAGAAGTTTGTAAGAGTACTGCTTCCATCAAAATACCAGATTGACTAAAAGTTATACTTTTCTTCAAAGTCATCAAAGGACAGTGGATGCAAAAAGTGCCTGCAAGAACGAAATTACAGAGAAGGATGAGCTTTTGATAGGTCAGCCAAAAGCAGGGACTGCTTTTATACTTGGAGCAATATTTTAGTCTTAGAATGGGTGGCAGATGGAGAAGCAGACCTGCCATAATCAGAAAATATTTGATGACACAAAGAGAACCCATCTGAAATTTAAGGATAGTGAGGGCTGACATGACAGATTGGAATCTAGAACTCCAAAAGCAAAAATAAATCTCTCACCTGTCATTCTCTCTCATGAGGATTTTGGTAAATATCCACGGGCAGAGCAACAGAGCAGACAGAGAAATAACAGTCTCGCATAGACTGAATAATTGGGTCCAAGTATATAGACGTCTCTTAGTCTAACTTAATCTAAAGACAAGTTTTTAAGTAGCTAGAAAAATTGAAGTATCCATGCATTATGGAAAATCATTAACGGACTCATTTTTTGTTTGTTTTTTTCGTGATGTTATTTTTCATTTACAATTTGACAAACATTCTTGAATGAGATTATTTTCTGGCTAGGACAAGGAGAGAGGGAAACCTTTAATCTATTTTATTCTCAAACAAAGGCAAATGCATACACTTTGAGTATTAAATGAGTAGATGATAGAGTTAACATCAACTGATGAAACAAGGTTCTTATAAATGTCAGAATAAGATAATAGATTATGCTACAGGACATAGAAATCTAAATCTCAGTGGTTCCACACTGTAGGAATTTCTTTCAGTGATAATCTGGAAGCTTTCCTAGTGGCTCTCTTCCAAGGTCATCTTTCTACTAGGCCATTTGGAAGTCATGGCTTTCATGAACACTATAGAAAAGGAAGGGAAGTCTGGAAGGTGCTGTAGGATGGTGCTTAGATCTTGCTTGATGTGAATAATATTATTGCTGCTCACATTTCACTAGCCAGAACTCAGGCACAGTGTTCTGACAAAATTGCAAAGGACGCTAGAAAATGTAATCTTCCAGTGGGCCCAGGAAGAAGAGACAGTATTGGGAACACAAAGTGTTTCTCTGTCAGTGGCCTTAACAAGAAAAGGTGCCTGAATTGATTTTTAAATTACTTCTAAAAATTTAAGTCCACTTCTACACACAGACAAATGAGTGGACAAGTCCCCAAACACCTACATTAAAATGTGTGTTTCTACACCCATGGCTACAGTAATTTTTCCCTCAAGAGTCTTTAAAGCATAACCCCAAATAGTCAAAATATCATCTCAATAAGAACCTCCCCCAAAAATGGAATATGTAATTTGTCTACTAAATTTAGGTAATGTAAGTCAGCGATCTTAATGTATAACTGAAAATAACACTCGTTATAAATTACATCACTTGGCTAGCTTCATAAACTGAGATTCATGTATGTCTTAGTGTAAGTTTTATACTCCAAGCCACTCTTATAAAGCTCATATCAATGACTAAAGAGGCTATTAAATTATACCAAGATTATGTTATAAAATCCTGATCTGCCCATTTTTCCAAGTGTTGTGTTACAGACTAGCATTTAAAATAGCAGAGATTTTAAAAGAACTATTGACAGTGCTCTAGTAAGAAATTGTGCTTTCTCTGATACCTTAAAGAATCAAAACTCTTGCATCCAAATAATTAATAATATGAAATCTCCAGAAATCACAACAATAACTGGTTCATCAATAATGTACATTCATTCACTACTAAAATGTCTTAAAATTTCAGAGGGTCGTTGCAACCCCAGGGCTCTCTATCGGCCAGAGAAAAAATGTTCATTCCATCTTGCTTTTTTTTTAACTTTGTATTTGGTCACGAAGGTCATGATACAAAATCTGAAAATCATAAAAAACAAACTAACAAATATCTCTATAATCCCTACATTCAGAGGCAACTCCAGAATTTGGTTTTTTCAATAATTCACTCAAAATGTATCTCTTGACCATAGATGTAATTGCTGGCTCCCAATTTTTAGCTTAATAGTATGACAAAAATGTTCCCACTTCATTTATATATTTATCAGAATACTATGCCCATGACAATATAATAACCACCATATGATTGCACCATCATTTACTTAACTGTTCTCCTAATATTAGACATTTAGACGTGAGGACATTTTTCCATATCTATTAAGAATCTGAATTAATAGTACTCATTAGATTCAGCAATTCCACTTCTGGGTATATACCCAAAGGAAATGAAAATAGGATATGGAAGAGATATCTGCACTCCCATATTTATTGCAGCATTATTCACAATAGCCAAGATATGGAAATAATCTAAATGCCTGTCAATGGATGAATGAAGAAGGTGTGGTGTATATATACAATGGTATATTATTCAGCCATGAGAAAGAAGGAAATCCTGACTTCTGTGACAGCATGGATGGACCTCGAGGACATTATGCTAAGTGAGATAAGCCAGAGAAAGAGAAATACTGTATGATATCACTTATATATGGAATCTAAAAAAGCCAAACTTGTAAAAACAGTAAAATGGTGGTTCCAGGGGCTAGGGGTGTGAGGAACAGGAGACATGTTGTTTAACAGTACACACTTGTGGGGCCGGCCCAGTGGTGTAGTGGTTAAGTTTGCACGCTCCGCTTAGGTGGCTGGGGGTTCACAGGTTTGGATTCCAGGTGTGGACCTATGCACCACTTATCAAGCCATGCTGTGGCAGGTTTCCCACATATAAAGTAGAGGAGGATGGGCACAGATGGTAGCCCAGGGCCAGTCTTCCTCAGCAAAAAGAGGAGGATTGGTAACAGACGTTAGCTCAGGGCTAATCTTCCTCACACACACACACAAAAAAGTACAAACTTGAACTAGTAGATAATTCCTAGAGATCTAATGCACAGTACAGCAAATATAGCAACAATATTATATTATAAACATCAAACTTGCTAAGAGACTAGCAATTATTTCTGACCATAAAATTTCAATTATTCCCACCACAGAAAAGAAACAATAATTATGTGACTTGATAGAGGTGTTAGCTGTGGCTACAACGGTAATCATGTTACAATATATAAATCAAATAAACATGTTGTATACCTTAAATGTACACAATGTTATATATCAAATATATTTCAATTAAAAAAAAATAGTTTTCATCGTGATGTACTCCAAAGAGTTCCTAGAAGGAAAATTCTGGGTCCAAAAGTATGAACACTTTCAAAGCTTGGAATACGTCCTGCAAATTTGCTTCCTCCTCGTGTTTCTCCTTCTCTCTGGAATTCCTAGGTTTCCTTTGTGGTGCTTGAGGAGAGGGAAGTACAACTTTGGGTGAGGATGGTTTTCCTCTTGATTTAATTATTCCCAGGGCTGTCTGTCTCTTCACTGACATTCCCTTGCCAACCTAACGCATTTTACCCCAACACGGCATATTTTGTGCTCTGTTCTTGAAAAGTATGCAAATCTTAAGCCAATTTAAAATGTCTTTTCCGTCATTTCGTATAGAACATTTAGTGTTCTACAACTTATAAAATCATCTTCTATGTGGTCTAATTTAAGCCTCCTAAACATGCTTTGCAAGATTAGAATGATATTATCCTCATTTTCACGGGGAAAGGAAGAGCGATATGTTCAATTTCTTGTTGCTGGTTCTAAAACCAATATGTAGCACAACCAGAACTTGGATCTCTACCTTCTGCCTCCCATTCTAGCGCTTTTTCTGATACTCTGGGACTGCAAGATATAGCAGTTCATGGGAAATCATACTGTGTGCCCTCTGTAATAAAATGTAACAGCTTTGGTCCTCATTTTCAAAGAGAGAACAACATTACATCAGATGTGATTTAAATGTTATAAAAATTGCTTGACTTGCAAGGCAGGAGAAATGTGGTACCTTTTTCCAGTGTCTTTCTGTTTCTAAAAGCTACACTACACCAGCTTTCCTTAGCACTGTGTCTGTAATTCCTGAGGAAAACTTGGAATCAAAACCCTTATTTTTTTTTAGTACTCTTTTCTTCATGTTTTAGAGATTTTCTTTTGAATTATGAAAAGAAAATCTTTCTAACATAAGTATAAACAAAACCTGCTTTTTTCACCAGCACCCTGTAGAAACCAAAGATGAACATTAAATTACTCCGAGCACATGGCTACTTGCCAGTAATTATTCAATGTGGGGTTTAACCTAGTTTATCTAGAATACGAGGACCATGTATACCCAGCTAAAGGGAAAGACATGGTTAAAGTAATTATCTGGCATATTCCCACCATGTAGACAGTCAGTCTGGCTCATTTGGACCAAAGTGTAATAACCCAGCACATTCTTTTTGCCAAAGGGAGTTATTTGGCAAATCACCTCAATGTGCCTCAACAGATGAACATTAAATTTACAAGATGCCAAAAGAGAAAGAAAACATGACTGCCCTTGGGTATAAGATAGCCTGCAGACAGGATGACACAAAAGGAGTTCTAGAAGAGAATGGGGCTGGGAATCAAGACAATTGCCTTTAAAATTCTGTGATCCTGTCTGGGGCTTGTGAATTAAGATTCTAGAATCTTTTAATCTTCCTGCTCTGATTGCTTCATTAATTCTTCCCGTGAAACTACATGTCTTTCCTTAGATGTCTTTTTTCCTGGGATATAAAGATCAGACTTCTCTATATAATCTGAGTGCTATGGTTTATCTCGTGATTAATCCAATGCACTAGATAATTCCACCTTAAAATTTTCTTTTGTGCTGTCTACAGGGATAGGAAGAAACAGAGATGTTGATTGAGAGCACCAGGCTTGTTTGCTTGTTAAGCGTAATACAAATCTTAGGACCCTGTACAGACAGCCAATGCCATTTTCTGTTTGTTTTTCCCTTTGCTCCAATTTCCCTGTGGTGGTTTCTTTTTTTTTTTCTTTTTATTATTTTATTTATTTATTTATTTATTTAAATTTTTTTAAGAAAGATCAGCCCTGAGCTAACATCCAGGCCAATCCTCCTCTTTTACTTTTTGCTGAGGAAGACAGGCCCTGAGCTAACATCTATTGCGAATACTCCTCCTTTTTTTTTTTCCCCAAAGCCCCAGTAGATAGTTGTATGTCATAGTTGCACATCTTTCTAGTTGCTGTATGTGGTTACTCGGCCTCAGCATGGCCGGAGAAGCGGTGCGTCGGTGCGCACCCGGGATCCGAACCCAGGCCGCCAGTAGCGGAGCACGCGCACTTAACCGCTAAGCCGTGGCACCGGCCCTGTGGTCGTTTCTTAAATGAAGCAACGTTGACCTACTACCACATGGAGGTTCTCTCTATGGAGAATAGCGTTATTCGTTGTAAACATTAGATTTTTCATTTCTAATGCCAAATAGAAATGATGGCTATTTTCTCTTTTTTGCTTTACTGACATAGACTATATTTCTGAAAAATTCAATTAGATTTTCTTTTGGTGTTTATTCTAGTGTAGCAGATTGATCAAGGAAACAGAGTCCAGAGGCAATGTGCCCAGGTTCAAATATTGCCTTCGCTGTTTACTAGCTATATGACCTTACTTACCTGCCTTGGCCTCAATATCCTCATTTTCATACGAGAGGTAATAACAGCCTCTGACACACAGGAATCCTATAAGGAATAAATAGAATGATGTATACAGAAGATTAGTATTGAACTTGATGCATGGAAATCTGTCAATATGTATTAACTACTAGAGACACTGGCATGGAGTGGTCAAAAATGCACCCTCTAGACTCAGATTTACTGTGGGACCTTAGGCAGATAACTTACTTAACCAAGATGTAGTGCTGACCTCATAGGTCTTTAGGTGTTGTGAAGATTAAACGAGTTGATTCATGTGAGGTGTGATTAGAACATTGTGTGGCCTATGATATGTGCTCAGTAAAATTAACCATTACAAATATTATTTATGCGTGCATAATGAAGGAACGTTCCAAGATAAATGGAAAACAAGATGTAAAAAACATAAAATTCTACATTAAAATGGCTTTGTTTAATCGCAGATTATTTACAAACAGTGGTACATTCAAATATATAGCAAAATAAAACGTAAATATGAACATTTCAACAAAGAAAACAATCTCAGCAAACATACTGTCAGTCCCTGCTCTGGGTGAAATGTAAAAGACTATAGATTCTAATCAGCCACAATCTCTGCATTCTACTTCCAGAAGCCAAGTGTAAGTCTGAGATGTGGAAATGCATTCAGAAACATGCCAAAGCCCACTTTTCTCATTTACGTTAATAGTGAAGAATGTACAAACCCATGTCCTGAAACACAGAGGTTGTATTTATATCAGGTGAATTGAAACTGGGAAACCCAAAACTGCTTAGCTCAAAATCTGAACTATTGCTAAGTATGCCTTTTTTTTTTCTTCAAAGTAATTCTTTTCTGAATTTCCTTAACTGTTTATTCATCTTTTCTTAGTAACCATAGATAGGGTTGGAGCCAGGAATACATATAATATAAAAAATTAAAATTAAGCAAAAAATAAATTCACATAGCAATGTTTAATACAGAGCAAGCACTTAATAAATATTGAATAAAAGAATGGCTGCAACTGGGCTTCTGAACATTCATGAAAAAGTGGGGAAATTTTGTAGTTTAATGAAATTGGGTTGATGTAATTAGCTAACTGGTACACAGGATCTGTAATTTCCTCTATTGTTATAGATCAAGCCACAGAATGAATGCTATTAGCATTTCACAAAACAGCAAAGAAGGGCAAAAACTAATTTCAGTTTCTGCATCAAGGAAGAGCAGAACCATTAATTAAAGTTAGTACACATGTGTTGGGAATAAACGTGCATTGGGAAGGGTGTATGCACAGGAAGTAAACATTTAAAAATGTCAGTATGCTGCTTCAGTAACATATGCTACTTCTTTTGAAGTGATTACAATGTATAATAAAAATTTGTGTCTCCTATTGGGTCAATACATTGTGTTTTTAGTGGGATATTGACTAGAAATTGTTCTCTCCTTTCAGTTATGCCCTGACTTTGATAAGCATAAATGTTATCCTGCAATAGCATGTGTGGGCGTCTATCCAATTATTTGACATATGAGATAAAAAGGTTAGATATTTTTGCCTTTTTTAATATTATTTTACTTTTATTTTTAACCTTTTTTCAACAAATTTATTTCTGCTGCTTTGTAGCTCCTACCAAAGGTTAGTAATCACTGTATAATACAAAGTCAGCCAAATTACTCCATAGTGCCAGTTATCAATTTATTGTCTTGGAGCCTAAATTCACTCTTCAATACCTGCTTGGTGATAAGGGATGGAAGTCTTTTAGGCATTTCTCCTTTGCAATTCACACAACATTCGCTTCATCAGAAGGGGGAGAGGAAGGGCCATCCTTCGGCTGGTTCCCACAGCTGTGCCTCTGGTCAGTGGTGTGGGTTGAGAGCGTCCAGTGAGGCTCTGCCCTGGCCACGCACCCGGAACACTCAGTTCTTTTTCAGCACATAGCACTTTCTCAGAACTATCCAGTTTTATATTCTTGGTATCACTATGATACAAACCTGTCTTGCTACCCAAATGTTTGCGAACGCCTTTTACACACAAAGTCCTTTTTGAAAAATAATCACTTTAGCTTTATTTTTTATCATTATTTACTCTCTGTCTTCTGATTGGACCCATACTGACACACTTGTCTTTTAAGATTCAGATGAAGCAGGCTGGAACTCCATTTCTCTTGAGGAGGGGTCCTCTATCTCTTCTACTCCCCCTGTGGAATCAAGGGTTGGGGAACACCTTTTGCTTTACCAATCCCTACAAGCTCTTAAATCCTGGTTCTGCTGTCTGAGTTCAGTTCACGGATGGTTTGCCATCTTGGTGTGCAGCCAGGTATTAAGTTACTGTCTCTCCTCTCCAAACCCATCCTTTAATACTCTGCCCTATGATACTGTGCAGACCACATTTCTCCTTTGCCAGCTCTTTTCTGCTAGAAATGGTGCAATACATAAAACTAAGAGGAGATTGGAAGCCTGTAGGAGGGTCAGGGGCTTGTTCCTGTTTGTCAAAAGCAACACCCCAGCAACAGCTCTTTATAGGGGCAACAGCGTTGGTGCCAAGTTCACAGTTTCTTCTAGCTAGTTGGGTGCAGTTTCCAGCTTCATCTAGATCCCCCGGAACAGGCTCAAAATGCTTCCTCAGAGGTATTATCCACCAGAGAGTACCTCCTGTCCGCAAATCTGAGTACAGCTTCCGGTTTCAGAAGACCTCTCCTCTGAATGCCAGGGGCACAAGAGGCCAGCACCATCCTTTCCTCAGTAGTTTGCGTCCCGGCTGCAAAGTCCCCTCCACTAAGCTTCTAGTATTTGAAAATGTTCAGCAATTTCTCCCCTTGGCTTCTGCATCTTGTCCAAGATGGCCTTAACATTCTCCTCAGCTTGACTAAACTTTACACAGGTTTCCTCCTGACTGTAGATCTCCGACCTCCTTTTTCTTAGAGCATTTACTTTAGGAAACCTGCAATTGTAAATTCTTTTTCTGCCTCTTTGAGACGTAAATCTTCTCCCAGCCTTTTGCCAGTTTTACAACCCAGGAATGTCTTTCTCAAGAACCTGGGATCCATACTTTGTAATATAATCAAGGAAGATAACCCCTCTATTTCCCTGTCTCTATCGGAGGGTAGGAGCCTAATCTGGATAAGTGACAATTCGCAAATACAGATGGCCTAATGACATTGACCAATCTTCTTCGTGATGTTCTCTAGTACTTTTCCACTAGCTCACTGTAGCACTTAAAAACACTTTTGCCTTTTGTTTCAGCAGAGTGGAGTTCAGTCATGTCCTGAAGCCTCTCTCCCTTACTGCTGCCATCCGAATAAAATCTGTTTTGCCAGTTTTAACAAGCATCTGGTGCAACTTTACTTGACAGTCTTTTCTCATCAATTCTTTATATTAAATCTCCCCTGTTAAAATAACTAATCTTCCTGACTGTAACCTGTTTTACATACTGTGCTGTCCCTTTTTGGCTGTGTCACCAAGAAGAGCACTCAACATTCTTCACTTATTTCTACAAAAATTAAAGGATCCCCTCGTCCCCTAAAAAACTGATAATAGAAAGGTCTTTATGATAATAGGCTTTTTAAACATTTGAGTGGAGAGAAAGCTTTATATCACAGTGATGCTAAGACTATGAAACGGAATAGTTCTACCTATGTGCTGTAAAAGTCCCTTGATCCTGTTGACAAACTTGAGCTCCAGGCTCTAATCATGACACCCAGCTTGCTTTCTCCTCCTTTCAGGATGACAACAGAACACACAAATCATATTTTCTGTAGCAGTGCAATACGGCTCTTGGATTTGTTCTATCTTTCCCTTTCTGACTCTGTCTGGCACTGATGTTTTCACATCTAAATGACTAATTGTACTTGACTAAAGAGAAACAGAATTCCTAGGGGTACTTTGGGTGCCAACTTTTAAGAATACAAACCCACGTAAATAAATTCTCTTTAGTAAACAGGCAATTCACAGAATTGTTTTATTTTGTTTGATTTGTTGTTTTCACTCTCTTTACCCTCCAGCCATTTGCAAAAGGAGCGATGAACTGACAACTATTATAGTTTTAGCAGAGGGATGGGGAGGATGTGCAGCCGATGTAAGAAGAAAAGCATATAGACAATACCTATTACTATATTTCTAAATTTTGCTTCAGCACACTTTTAAACCAGTTGGTATAAAGCAAAAATTAAAATGTTAAAAAACAATCCTGTAACCTTTTTTTCTTTTTGGAATGCAATTTATATTTCTTCTTAGTTCCTCTGATTCCTTGCTGTGATTTGAAACCTTTGTAATTGACTTCTTCGAATCACCTTCATACAATTTAAAGGCAACACTCTGCAGTTACAGAATAGAAAAGGAAAGAAAGAGGAATTGAAAAGGAATGTATTTATAACCTTGGTCATAGGTATCCTAGGAGTGTTTCTGTTTTAATAATTAATTAGCTTATCAGTTCAGAAATGTTGAAATGACTTTTGGATTCCATGCTTTAAGGCTGCTGGCACCATACGTGTTTCCTGACTGCAGTTTCCTTAACTTTCCATTGCATTTTTTTTTTCCTTGAAACTAAAATCATTTAATGAAATCTGACACTTCAAGGCCACTGACTGATCTTCTGAGCAGAAGGTATGCAAAGGTGGCCAATTCCATTAAATTATAGCCCGTGTCCAGGTTGAGAGACATCATTTTAAGGCAGACAAAGCGCAATGCAGTCAGAAATGCTAAGAGACATAACTAATAACAAGGAAAAAAAAAGAATAATATGAAAAAATCTGAAGGGAAAATAAGTTCAACACGCAGAAGAGAAGATCAGGAGGCAGGGGAAGGAAAAGGCACATGTGCAATTTTTTTCCCACTTATTCTATTTCCTTTATGTTCCCTAGTTCAGGGCCGCTGGTAGAAGATTGATACATTTATTAATTCTCCATGCAGAAAGACAAACAGTGGACTCAGTCCAGTGGGATTGAAACGTCTGGCCCCAGGTGTCCCTGCGGAATCTTCCAAAGTTGCCTAATGGTCTTTGACCACACAGACCCATTTAAGGAATACGGTATCCATTTTCTAAAATTTCATTTAGACTCGTAGTTTAAAATAAAATCATCCTGTCATAATGCACTGGTTTTCTCTGATTCTTCTTTTTATTTCTCTTGGTTAATTTAAAATGCAGGGCTAAGAGAAGAAAAGACAGAAAAAACAGTTTAAAGGATGTTCAAGATAGTCTTTGTAATATGACTTTTCTTTTCAAATTGCAAGAGCATAGCAAAATAAACCATTTCTTTCTACATAAAGTGATATTTATGGCTTCTTTAGAAACTACTTGAGTAAATATTCCTGGAGAGATATTTTCACCTATTTTACACGTTTATTAACTTGAAATCGCACTGTGAGGGAACTGCAAATTACGGGATCTATTTTATTAGGGTTAACATTGGTGTTTTTCAGAAAAAATGGAGTGGAAATTATTGTTCATCTGCTTAATCTTTCTTTTCTTTTTTTGGAGGGGAGCTTTTCTGTTTTTCATTTTGAGAATGTATCTTGGATATTAGATGCTTACTGAGTCTTAATAAATTTCTACATATTAGGTGAAGTATAAATGGAATTGTATTAGAATTTTAATTTTGGTTTTGAAAGTAGGTAAATTTAGGTCAATTGTTTGAGACTCCTTATGTAAATTTCTGAAATTTCCTCAGTGCAAGATGAGATTAACTGTTACCTTTGAAATACAGAGCACTCAGAGTTTGTGAAAGAAAATATATTAAGATATTATTAGGAATTAAAAAAATCATCATTTAAAAATCAATTTACCTATACATATGAACCTGAAAAATAGACATGATTTAAGTTTGAGTTCTGGATAATGAATTGGAAAGGGTGTTATTTTACTAAAGTGTTCATTTACGTCTGTTTATATTATTAAGCAGGATGAGATAAAGTATATATTCAACTCTTTTTAAAAAGGACAGAATACATCATTTTAAGTAATTAGGTCCATTTATCTTAACTTTATATTTCTTTGGGCTGGTTCCTGAAATAGACCATGAAACCAACCTATTTATAAGATTTGTAAAAAAAAAAAAGGAGATTTTCAAAATTTGTTGAACACAGACTAACATAAATTTTCAGTCAACTACATTAAATATAAAATTTTAAAACTATAATTTTATGTGTAAATTTATTTTATTTTTTGTAATATTCTAAGATTCATGTTTTGGTAAAAAAAATTATTAGTTCAAAGCAAATTAAAATATTTGGTTGATGGATAAGATTATATTTATATATATTTACATAAGCCT
Source organism: Ceratotherium simum simum (assembly GCF_057802395.1). Classification (NCBI taxonomy): domain Eukaryota; kingdom Metazoa; phylum Chordata; class Mammalia; order Perissodactyla; family Rhinocerotidae; genus Ceratotherium; species Ceratotherium simum. The sequence goes on along the minus strand of NC_141915.1, from coordinate 52,143,359 downwards.
AATATAAAAATAACTGTGTATGTATATACATATATAACTATGTATGTTGTTATATATACATATATTTTTATGGTTATACTTGCTAGATGTGAAATACATATTCATAAAAACACTTTGTGATGTTATCCACTCTAAAATATAACTCTATGGGAGAGTATGTCCTGGTTGTGAGCCCTCAGACTTTAAGGATAACTATTTAAAAAGTAAATAAATACAAAAATTTTTCACAGTTTGAATTCCAAACTTGCTGTATGTACCAAGTAGTTAAATGTCAACATAAAGACTTTAATGGAATAAAAGCAAATACAGGTTATGTTTTAAAATAAATTTTAAGTGGAAAGTTCTTTTTAAGAATATCATTAAATCAAATAACAGAATATTCATTATTCTAACTGAATTATAACTTAACATTTTGTATAACAAAAAACAAGCAAATAAATAAAGAAGCCCAAATGCCAGAGTGATCCTTGAAAGACAAGCCAGGGAAAATATTTTCAGCACATGTGTTAATAAATTATTAATGCCTATAGTGTATAAAAAAACCCAGAAAATCAGTCAGAAATCAGTCTGCATTCCAATAATAAAATTACATTGACATGAATAGGCAAGTTACAGAAAAAATACACATTGCTAGTAAAATTTTTTAAAAGAATCAAACTTAATAATAAAGGATACATATGAATTCAGCAGTGAGATAGCATTTTTAATTCACCCAACTGGAAAGATCAAAAAGAGTGATAATACCCACTTTGGACAACTTTAGGAAAAACAGCCATTTGCTTTTAACTGTTGGTGAAAGTTAAAAGAATTAAAACTTTCGGCAAGCAACTAGTCTATATATATATATACATATATATATATATAATTATATAATACACCTACACTGCAAATCTTTCTAATTCTAGTATTCTGTAGAAATACAAAATCAGAAAGCTACATGTCAAGTATGTGTAATCCATCTTTATTTTTAAAAATAGAAAACTTGAAATTTTGCATAAATGATAACTCTAAATAATAGAATACAATGCAGTCATTAAAAAGAATGAGCTAGTTCTATCTATAACAAAAGAGAAAGTTGTACATTACATGTTACAACATGCAATATAGTAAGTCAAAGTGCATTATATGCCATGTTATATTTTTCAAATATAGGATTTAAAATTTTGGAAAATCATGTACCAGGTTGTTTACATATGTTAACTATTACTGACAGGCTTATGGAGAGAATTTCTGTATATTTTTAATAGTATGCAATGAGCATGTTTTGCATTCAAAATAATATTTCTTATATGAAAATAAATTCTGCATAGGGATTTTCGTGTATATTCTCATCTTCGCAATTTGAATTGGCCACAAATGCTGAGAAGGTTATCTGTGCTAACCAGTCTGCCCATGTCCCCAGAGTCAAAGACAGAAGTCCCAAGGGCTTGTTGTGCTCAGTTCAAATCTATTCAAAGGGGTGGTGGGTCTAAGAGTAATGCTGAATATCTAATTCACTTTTTTTTTTGGTCTTTCTCCATGTGTATCTCTAAATCTGTCTGCTAACAAAATGGTGATATACTTGTAAATATTTTGATGCATTCCACTCTTACCTCTACCCCAGAGAGTAATTTGGTCAGGTGGATATTGACCCAGAGCAGATGCTCCAACTAGACTGCTCCCACACGACAGTCACTTAAGAATGTTCTGCTCCAGACTCCCAGCCATATTCAAGGAAAATGTGCTCTGCTACCAGAGGACTTTCTCTATTGTAATTAATAGCACTAAAAATATTGAAGTCTTCAGAATAGGAGGAGAATTCAGGCAGAAAACAGAAGAATACAAGGAAGACGGTAAAATAGTGAAAAAACTGATATCAAGGACATTGAGCACAGATGGACCTTTGTCCAGTCTCAGCTCTGCTAGTAATTAGCTCTAACACAACCATGTGAACAGATATTATTCTCTCTGATTCTCATGTAATAATTCACAAATATTATAATGATATTTAATACACAGGTTTGTAAAGGTGACATAATGTGGTGGATGTAAGGTAAACTAGCACAGCCTACATCCAAGTGGTAGGAGTTTAATGTATCTTGGTGTCCAGGTGTCCCTTGCTGCAGGTTTCTGTTTTGCATTAAACAAATAGAAAAGAATTGTAAGTTGTGCTATCACAGAGATAGTGGTGAAAATGTAGGAAAGAACCAGGCAAAATCCCAACTCAGCCGAGAGAGTAACTCAGCATTGGGAATGAGAAAAATATGAATGTAGTGGAATGACTTTCAAGCCAGGTCAATGTGATTATAAATTATAATGATACATGATTAATAATAATAATGATTATAAACAGTGTGGCCTTGACTTGCTTCAGCCTCATTTTCTTCATTTGTAAAAGAATTTGCCTCAAAGAGCAGTGATGGATGACAAATAAGATAATATAACATTGTTTTTGAAACATCAAAACCTTAGAAATACTTGTTTCCATCCTCTCTTTTTATGCAGAACGTGTTATCAGGGAGCCAAGGATTGGCATGATTTTTGCCCCCTCAGGTTGGTACGGATATGCTAACAGACCAAGAAAAAAAAGTTTCTAGGTCAGGTAAGCCAATCTATAGTCTATCGAAACCTCCTCAGGTACGAAAGGATCAAGATGGATCATGGGCTTTTAAAACCAAGAAGAAAACTAAAGCATGCTGCCAATTTGGCAAAGTCTTTATTCCTAACAGAAAGATTTTGTCTAGAACTGTTGAGAGAAGCTTAGATGAGATGGGCTTATTTGTGGTGTGAAACTCAGGTCTCAAAGAACTTTCATTAGGTGTGGTGAAACCAGATTAATTAATTCAATAGCCATTTATTGACATCTGCTATGCAGGGTAGATTAGAGCTGACACATTCACACTCTTGGTCAAGGGAAAGTGTTGCTACTGAATTAAGAATGAAGACTGTGTGATCTGCTTCCTTTTTATACTTAATTCTCAACTGAAATTTAATATTGAGCATTTATTTTCTCCAGTTCTTAGGGAACCAGCAGGATTCTCTCTCTGGCACTTCTTCAAGCCTCCCTATTCTCAGACTGCTAGCCAGACTACCACTCACTCAGAACTTCAAATCTCTCTCCCTTCCATTTTGTACAGCAAACCAGCACTGCCCTTCTGCGTGCTTCAGAATTTATATATTCCAGCTATTATGAAAATCTGAAAAAAAATATTTTCTGTCAGTTCTTCACTTTGCATATATGGGCTTGCTTTTAGTCAATGCAATGAACGCTTATTAAGCTCTACTGTATTCAAGGCACCATTCCATCCACAGGGATGTAACAGCTTGAGGACTCCTTTTTGCCATGAGTCCCCTTCCTCTGCTGAGTTTAACACAGAAGGCACCTGCACCAGGTTCCTTGGTTTGGGGAGCTTAATGCCATTTTCTGAGTCAGGGCACATTGACAGTCTTTCAGTCACACCATCATCATCACCACCATCACTTATCTGCTGTGTTCCCTCTGCTGCTACACTAGTCCTTTCCTGGTCCTTGGACACTGTGGTCTTTCCACAGGCTATTCTATTCATATTTCCACAGGCTGTTCATTCTAGTCTTTCCACAGGCTATTTCCTCTGACCAGAGAGCTCTTTCCCCAGACATCACAGTTGTCATCTCTCACATTCAACTCCATGTGTTAAAGTCATGTTCAAAGTAAGACCTTCATAACCACCTCATTTAGAATTGCAAACCTGTTTCCTTCTTCCTTGTGTGTTTTGCTCCACATCAATTACCATGTTGTAACCTGCTCTATAATTTGGTTGTTTTATTCATTTTCTGCCTCTCCGCACTGGAATGGAAGCTGCACACAGGCAGGATTTTGTCTTTATTGTACAACGATGTGTTTCCTGTGCCTAGAGGTGTGCCTGACACAGAGGTAATTCAATAAGGATTCGTTGACTAATGAATAAACCATCATCAACTTCATCTCAGAAACATGATACAATTAGATATGTAGGCTGGGTCCTGTAATGCTAATATGAATTGAAATAATTTTTATAAATTTTGACAATAACAATCATAAATATTAAAATTCTCCACTCTGAAGAAATTTTTTTAGTTTTTGGCATGAGGATAAAATCTGCATTTGAAAAGAATAGATAATCTTGGAGATGAGATTCTCTGAGATTGGTCATTGATGTATAGAAGAAAAGGTATAGTGTGACTGCAAAATTATCTAAATAATAGAAAAAAAATAGAGGAATACTATCTTGACATCCTCAAACCTGAAGATTTAGCAAAAGAATAAAAATAATATTTTAAAAAGTTGAAAATCATGGCCATTTTAAATTTCCAAAAGGTTGAGAAGCAAAAGTCAAGGAGGACCGTCAAACACTCACCCCCTGTGCTGTCTCAAACATGCTAATGTAAGTTTTCACGTTTTAGAACTTGGCAGGGAAATCCTTACAAAAATAAAAGCGATCCACTGTATGTTCCCTGCAAGTGGAGCCTCTATAAGTTATGTTCTTGTCTCTCAGCCAGATCAGGGTGGCAATGAAAATATATGGAGCTAGTCCTGGCACTCAACTTTTGACATTTAGGTAAAATTCACTGGGAAAAGAGTCATTTTAGGTTAATTTGAATCTGAAGCCTCATTATGTGAGAGACACAAGCATTCATTTTTGCAGTCCCGGATTTGGTCTTCAAGCCAAATGTAGATGTGACTGTGGTCCCAGGTTAGAGGAATAGGATAGGCTGAAGAGAAAATGAGAGATCTCATTCTGTCTTTAACCGTCATGCCTAGAATAATGGCACCTTTTGCTGCTCTAAAGGCTTGAAAATATATATGAGTAACTAGTCCAGTGCTTTTCAATTTTGCTACCAAAGGGCTTTAATTCACAGCACATTAAAAAATGTGAGGATATGCATGTACATTTGTGTGGGGAGGTCTTCCTGGACTAGACATTTGTCCTTTCACTCTTTCCAAATGATGGGACAGCCCAGTCAAGGGAGAGGCAGGGCCGAGACGATGGTGGCTGAATCCTCCTGGCAGCCACGGGATGGGCAAATGTCCTTAGCCTAGCCAGTTAGATGTCCCTACCCAAGGCTTTGCACATTTGGTCACTCTCTCAAGGTGCAGCTTCAGGCGGAGCTCATTCCCAGTGGCTGTGGTGTAATTAAGACCCGACAGCTGGTCATAGTGTTAGGAGCAATGGTGCCAACCAAGCTGGCAAGTGCTCCAGGATATGGTTCTGGTGAAAGCACACGAATCATGTGTTTCAGTGTCATGATATCGCTTGTGATTTGCCTCCCTTTGTCTCTGCCTGAGTCTTTTTCTACAATCTCCCTGTCGATTATGAGAGCTACCTAAAACCCTTGTAATCAATTCCTTGTCCACTTAACGCTAATCAGAGCTGGATTTTGTTGTTTGTAAGTGAATATTCAGGTAAGTGCAGTATAATAGAATGTGTCTTTCTCTGTGCTTAATAAGGATGAATTTGTTTATGTTGTCTCTGATGTGAAAAAACATATATGAAATTTAGTAAGTTCTTATTTTCTTTTTCTTCTTGACAACATTCTGATTTTGCATATTCTTTGAATTACTTGTACATTTTCTTGAAGTGTCATAATACATTAACAATTACTTAAACTATTATATTTTAGTGGTTTCATTGTTCATCATTATTTCTCTACTATCATATCTTTCCCCATCATCGTATTATTTATTTTTATCTACTTTTCAATTGGTCAGAGCATTTCTTTCAGGAAGGGTAATTGGATGTTATACATTCTGAGCACTTGTGTTTAAATGTTTAAATGTCTCCATTATACCTAAGCAATAGTTTAAGCAATACACCTGTATGTTTATGGGATGTTTTTTATAGGATTTTTCCACATTTATCTTTGAAATTAAAAAATATGTATTATTTTTGTTTCTAGAGCTTTTCATGATCTTTTCTTAGAATTTGCTATGACTCTTTAATATGAAGAATTACACTCATTTTCAGTTTGAAGATTTGTTTATTTATTTATTTGCTTTAGGTATTACTTTTGTTTTGCATGTTCTATATTTTTCTTTCTGCAGGTTCTGTTATTGGATCTCTCGTATTTCTTCTCTTTGTCTTTATTCTCTAGTTTCCATTTCTTTATTCTTTTTCAAATTCTGAAAATTATTCCTTAGCTTCTTTTAGCTTGATTTCTCTGCAGAATCTATCTTTTATATTTTAACTGATCTATTAGCTGCTTTTCCAACTTCTCCCAGCTCAATCTTTCTTTTCATGACTCCTATCTCTAGTCCAGGAAATACAATATCATCTTGAATCTTTGTGAAATTTAACCTTTTATAAAATTTGTTCTTATTCCTCAGGTTAGTCTTTTTCTTCTAAACAAAAAATATCTTTTCTCACGTAAATGGTTGTTCAATATTGTAGAGGAGATGATGTCAGAAATCATTTTGAAAATTTGCCCATAACGTTCGACCCAGGTAAAGGAGGAAAGGAAACATTAATATTGGCCCTAGTTGTATTTTGTTAAATTATAAGTCTCCTAGCCTGGGAAGATGGGGAGGGAACAAGACAGGAGATATCCAAAGAAGTAACTTGCTTTTTCGTGTCAAAAACATTTGTTTTCATTATTACATGGGCACTCTGAAGTTAGCTGGGAGAGAACTCACCTTCCCTAGTTGACCTTTCACTGGGAGCTGGTACAGCAGACCCTTCAAATCACTTACAAGCACATCTATGGGAGTGAGGTCTGAGGCAGGGCCAGATATCCTGGGTGGCTACCTGAGAATTTGGAAAGAAATGTCCAATGTAAAAATTTAAGTTGAGAATTAAATACAAAATAAGCAAATCAGATGAATTGTGTCCTTAATTCAGTAGCCAGCACTTTCCTTTGGACAATCGAGTGAACGTATTAGTACTAATCAGTCTCCATAGGAGGATATTTTTAAGTGAGAAAAAAATGAGACGATTATTCAGATGATCCTGACTTGACTCAATCCTGTTTTCTTTTATTTTATAAACAACTAGGTAGAACTTGTTTTTCTTTTGGATTAAATCTCAATTAAGTGTTCCCTCCCCCTTCACTTATTGGCAGGTACAGTTGCTGTTGGAAGGTTGCAGAATAGACCATCAGCTTAAGGAGCAGGTGAAATTGAGGGCCTCAGAACTCAATCTTTTGAGTCAGGGCTATATAAGATGCATCCCAGGAAAGTGTTAATATAGGCTCCAGAATATAGCCTTTTAATAAGTAGACTGATGAAATGAAGCAAAGACATTTCAGAAAGATTAGGCAATATAGCATGATCTAGAGCTTGAAATTTCCAATGAACTAAGAAACATAGAGAAAAGACAACCGTATTATCTGACATAGTTTGTAACTGGGGATGTCACAAAATAAATATTCTGACAAAGGCCCACCATTCAATAAGGCACAGAAGAGGTCAACATTGGTCAACAGAAAATATCTACCAAAGAGAAACTTAACTATGGGGATTAGAAGAGACTTAGGAAAGATACCACCCCCACTCTGGTATCTAGATACTCATATAATGAGTTCTTTTGATCTGGAATTTGTAAAGGTAGCTCTAGGTACACTGATGAGCTTCCAGTTCTTCTGCCTTCTGGTGTGTTCATCTCCAGGGACATCACTGTCACTCACTTGCTTATTTCCCTCCTCAACAGCCTCACTAGCCTTCTGCTAACCTAGACCCAAGGACTAAGTACCATAAAATTAGGACTATGATTTTGAAACACATAGCATTACCACACCTTGAAAAGAACATTTATTTTAGCACAAAACTGTTTTAAGCTAAGTGGATATACCACAATCTGTTTTTCTTAAAAAACGAAATTATTTTAATAAAAATGAATAGAGTAACTGAATTTATTGGAACAACAATTAATTTACACCCTACAAAGGATTAGGGTTTTTTCTCTATTGTTTTAAGCCTGAATCAGAACGTTAGGAACCACAACATTTTTAAAAATTCCAAGGCTCCAACTTTAACTAAACCTTATTAAGTTAAGTTGCTAGTCTCCAAACATCAAATCCCCACTATCTGGTCAACTGTAACCTTTTCCCTGTCCCTCTTCCTGAAACAGGGAATTAGTGAATTATTTATTTAGTGTAGTCCCTATAACTGCTTTCTATTCGTGTCACTGATTGAAAAATTAACTTCCATAAATAAATGTTTGTATATGTTGTAGCTTATGAATATACTGAAGAAATAAAATGAATCCCAGTTCTAATGTTAGTTACTCAATTAGTTACTTTAAATTGGAATTCCAAGGCTAATCTAGTAAATTACCTAAAATATTAAATTACCTTTAAGCATTACAAAACCCGTGAATACAAGCACTGGTTATTCCACAAAATGGGTTAGTATCATGGGTGTGGTTAACTTTGCATATCTATACCTCTTCTCAAAATTTTTAGAATTAAAAGTGATTGGTCATTTATAGAAATAGCCATATCATTTCAGGAATGTTGGAGATTCTGTCTCCCTAGTCTGAAGCTCCATACTGACAGGGGATTTTTGATTTGCAAGGTAATTATTCACCTGGCATTCCCTGGAAACTTGAGCCCATTATCACAGTCATCATGGAGATTTAGATTCCAAGTGCATATCCTCCAGATGAGTTGATCTTGTGATGCAAAGTCCCAGAATTAAAGTTAAAACACCAACCTACTTCACTTCATTTTTTAATTTGAATCTACTCAAGTTATTTAATTGTTTGGTTGAATCTTACTTTTCTACTTATTGCCTGATTCTGTCTCAATTAGTTTCATAGCCTTCTTGGCATCTGGCCCATGCTCTCATCAATATTGAAATGTTGGGTTTTGCCTATGTTGCTTGTCTTTGTCTGGCTTTATAAGTCTTACTAACGACACTTGTTTAAGAGCCTCCTGAATTGCCACTGTGTTTTATTTCCCTTAAAAATATAGCCAGAATGGACTGCTTTCAAAATGGGACTTACAGAACAGTATCTGTAAGAGATATGCTATAAATGAGCGATTAGCAAGGGAACCCCAAAGCAATGGAATCCGGTGTGCAGCTTTTAGCTATTTAAATTCCTTTTAACCTAAATTACTTGTATGGAAAGTGATGTTTTATCCAACCCCAAAACCACCAAACCACAGGTGTTTAAGTAAGTCATGAACTTCTATTATTTTTTGATTCAAATAGATTCTTTGGGGTACTAGGAAAATACTAGGAAAAACATATACCATGTCACTAGTATTTAGGTGGGACATTTTAGTGTTGGCAGCTCTTCTTCTCACTTCCTTTTCTCTCCGTAGGATATACAGACATAAATCAGTTTAAATTATTTCTGGGAATTTACATGCTCAATGTTCTTCATCACAGAATCTTTGAACCATTCATTCATGCTAAATACATATTCATCTTTCTCTGGCTTTTCCACCTGTGTACTCATCTGAAATATCCTAATTATATGGTATTGTAGCCAGGACATTTTCATTATCGTTCTGTTTCTCCATCACCCCTGGCATGATTCTAGAAGTTTGCAGAAGGGATTTCTTATGTCACTGTTCTCCCCTTTAGAGCCATCAGACTTGATCAGCAGGTCTGAGAAGCAACAATAGAGCCCGCACAGTGACGGCACAACAGTGGCCGTGTAACTCCCAGGCACAACTTCCATTGTCTCAGTCACCCTACACTGAGGACATGTGTGATTGAAGAGACCATACTGGGGGACCTGGATCACCTTTGTTCAGGGAAGCCATAGCTCTAGGCCCCTTCAGTTTTCATACTTTTTAAGTCATGTAGCTCCCTCAGGCTCAGGGGTACCTAAGTAGTGCCCATTCTCTAGCACAGCTGCATCTCATCAATATCTGCCACTTGTTACTTGATAAACAACCTTGACAATGAAGCAGAAGAGCTTCATCTGGAACACAGTCATCTCGGCTCCTTAATCTTGGAAACTTGCCTCAATGTGGCAAGGAGGATTTAATCAAGTGTCAAATTCCCAGGTATCTAGCGATTAATCCTTTTCTTCCAGAAACATTCGTCATGGGGCTCTTTATCCCAATCTCCTAAAAATTGATACAGCTTGTAGATGAATCTGTCTTCTGTTCTATCTCTCTTTGTCCCTCTCTTCTCCTTAATCTCCTTAAGTACCATTGGTTTCCACATTTGCCCAGCAGTTCTGGTTGTTTGTTTTTTAATCTCTTCAATTTCCTCTCTTCAATCCCTTCTTCCAAGAACTATGGGCACATAAATTTTCATAAAGAGCCTCAAGAGGGAGTTTCCCAATCATCTCTGTTTTTGCTCCCCCTATCTTTCATATATCCCTAGGCTTCCCCTTCCAAAGGGGCACAGGGGCATGCAAGTACTATCCCATTTCCATACTAGGCCAGGGAGGAGTAAGCTACTCCACCTGAAATTTCCCAATGGCCTCATTGCCTGAGTTTCTCTTTCACAGTATATCCACCTTTCCAGGTCTTCTGAAACATGTGAACATCACATTGACCACCTGGAAACCACTCATCCAAATATGGTCAAGTTACTGCCACACATCCCTGGGGATAGCTTGTACTCACCAGGTTAGCTTGGTGTTTCAGTGATTCATGTACATAAGTCCCATCTAAATTAGGCCAAGTGACCCATTGACACTCAGAAGGGTGTTTCTCTCATTCCTGGAGTGTGTCAAACCTTTATGTTGATTCCTGAAGGCTGTAGCCCCAGGATAAATGGCTTTTTTATCTTGCTTATTGTCCCCCTGTCAAACAAAGGGAAAGAGTACTCCTACCACAAGGTGAAGTTAAAAGCAGAAATTTACAGGCACAGGGCAAGTAGGGAGAATGATGCCCACTAGACTCTCACCATTTCCTGAGACGTTTGTTTAGACTGGATGTGTCTAGACTCACCATGGGTTGTTATGTTGAGCATGGACACTAACTCCCTGCCTCCTTGCATACTTCTAGAGGATTTGGGAAGGAACAAAGATCATCTGATAGATTTGGAGGATCTCAAGTTTGCATTTTCAGGAATGCTAGCATGAGAAAGGTGATGTTCTCGTCTGCCAAATGTCTGGGAAATTAACATATTAGAGGACTTGCAGTCCCCCCTGGTGAGCTAGCTCATTGTTGGGCTGCACATAGGAGGTCATTCAGGTCAACTCAATGTATTATTGTGGCAATAGTATTATAAGGGACAACCCTAAGGTGCCCATTGTGGAGAATGTGCTACCCTCTCCAGACACACTACCACCATCATAATGACCCACCAATCCCGGTCCCTGATAAGTGCTGCCTGCTATATATCCTGGCAGCCAAACCGAATATAATTTACCCTATATGTTCTGTGAGCAAGAAGTGGAGAAACCCACAATTGCTCTCCAGAAAATTTACTAGTTGTTGAACAATTTAGTACTTTAATGTTTGTATTTCCAGGATGATGTGAATTGGTGGCAAAATATTTTGGCATGTAATGAAGATTTGGTCCTCACTCAAGTTGTATCTTGTGGCATGTAAGACAGAAATTTGAAATGTAATTGTAGCAACAGCCACCCAGAATTGCTATTTGCCAGTTAAAAATTAAGTATCTCTGTACCATTTAACTAATGTTCTATGAAACACTGGAACAGACTTTGGTAATGTTTCTCTGCTTGTTTTCGACTCACATGTATTCCATAAGTTAAGTTTATGTATATTAAAATAATATAATAAGTTTGCTATAAGGTTTATCAGTCTAATTCCTTTCGTATTTACTTCATTTTAAATTTTTCAAGTTCCTTCTGTCTACATTATATTTTTGTATCTTCCCAACCACCCTGAGAGTCAAAGCAAGGCAACTATTGTTTCCACTTTGCAGGTAAGAAAACTAATATCCTGAAGTGACAGACCTGGGAGCTAGAACTAAATAATTTCAAGTGACAGAACCAAGACACCATTCCAGATCTTCACGTTCTGTGTTCAGTGGAGCATTCATACAGAGCACTGCTTCCTACTGAAAAGAAAACTAGGAAAGACAAATGACCATAATTTCAAATTTCTAAAAAGAAACCCAGTGATTAAAAGAATTCCAGTAAATATGAGTGGATGGCAAAGAAACCCAGACCTGATCTCAGAAACAGGAAAAAGAAAGGAAATTCTGCAGCGCAGTGAGGTTTACCCTGTGCTGCACTTTAGTTTTGCCGTTGTTTAATTTTTTTAGTCAAAGCCATTCATCTTCCATGGGGATCAAATAAGCTGGGTGGTAAAACAACGGATGTGCGATTCATTGGGAGCAAGGGAATGGCGTTACGAGGTAAAAAGGGAAGAGTTTAGAAATGTAGGCTTGTGAGATTTGCTGCCTCAATCTCACCACAGGGCTCGAGGGAAAATATTGTTTTTCATACAAAGTGAAAAAGAGAAATGCAGGCTTCCCCTTAAGTAGCACTGTGCACTAGGGATTTCACATAAGGAAGTCAATCCTCCTTTTACCCCAAGACCCATATCAGTTTCAAAGCCGGATATTTTTCTTCTCCTCTCAAGATAACAGATAGTGTGGATGTAGTGAATTATCAATATCTGCTGCTAGAAGCGTAAATTCACAGCCACTTCTGGAATAGCCAGTTACAAAAGGAGGTAGAAGAAAAAAAATGCACAAAATTTATTTTCCTTTATCCCCTCCCTCCCATACACGTGAACACTTCTGTGTGCTATTAAAATGACTACAAAGCTCTGGGGTCTAACTAATGCAGATTTCCTATCTGAAGACTAAAAAATGGCCTGCACTATCATTAAGAGCATAAAAACTTTCGATTGCTTTGCTTATCAGAAATGGGGCAGGGTTTTCAAATAAGTCAGAGTAACTATTTCACTGGCTGTACCTCTGCCCCCAAGAAGATTATAAAAAAACATCGGATTTTCTTTTGGTGCATGTTAACTGAAGCCCTGTCCCTGATCTCCTTAGCTCAATGAAGCATGTGATCTCCGCCCCTCTGCAGACAACCAGAAACAATTTGAAGAAGTTAGAGGAGGAAATATGAAATCTAATTTTTTCCTGCCAGAGACCGAATTACCTGGAAAAGACTATTTTTAAACCGGAAGAGACTAAGATATTACTAATTAGCAAGTTATAATCACCTCCCCATTATGAAAAGACAAATCCTATATATGATGCAGGATTTCATAGTGGGACACATCTTGCGGATACTTGCAACATCTGACAATCTCTAAGAAACTTTCTGAAAAAATGTTGGCAGACTGGACAGGGATGGGTGCTAGTTTTAAAATGGGAAGGATGTTTGAATGGAGAATAATTTTTAAGTGTCAATAAAAATGTGAATTTATAACTGAGTTTTATGTGTATCATAATCATTTGTTTCTCTATATAATCGTAGAAATTCTAGTGAAGAATATTTGGAAGTGGAAATACACTGCATTAGGTTGGAATAGAAAGTGATTTATTACAAGCTTCCACCCAAAGAAAACATTCAAGTGTCCGAAACCATACGCCTTGTTCAATTATTCTTATTATTGATATCGTTTATTCCACTCATAAAGATTGAAATGGATGACGTTTCTTAAATTAGAATTCACTGCTTAGATCACTTATGCAAGGTCTTTTTCAGCGAATGAGCTAAAATTCTGTCGGCCACTGCCTGTTAAATCTTTACTAGTCATTCCAATCCTGAGACTGCCATTGACGTCAGTAGAAATCTTTGATATGAAATAAAAATATAAAAAAAAAAGTATAAAGAACTCTGTGTGTTCGTGTTTATAGTAGCTTACAGATGTATGTACAGGGCTCTTTGCAAATTGGTCTACTTAAATAAAATGTGTGCTTTTGCTTGTATAAATATAGTTCACTTATAAGATGAATCAAGTTTGATTAAGAAAAGAAACTTGCAGTAGCTATAAGTACCTTGAGTTTTCCTTATTTTTCTTTTCCAGAGTATCTTCTCTACCCATGGAAACATTTTCCTCATGAAGTCACATTCAAATATTTATTTTAAAGTGGCCAAGGACTTCCACCTAATGATACAATGAAGTGTTTATACTGACAAATCTAAAATTAAGTGAGATGCTAGAACATGGCTCAGTTATTGACATATATTTTTAGAGGAGAAATAATCTACCCTGAAAAGAACTTAAAATAGTAGATAATTTGCTTTTGTGAGGATGAGCGAGAACTATAAATTTTAGAGATAAATTATACTTTTGTGAAGTTGGTTGACTGAAAAGATAACATGAGGGACAGACGCAGAATTTTAAACTGGTGGTAACTTGACACTGGCAAAATAGAAAACTACATTTATTGTTAAAGATTTAGGGACATCTCATAATGTCAAATGTGTTCAAACTTTCTAATGGAGGTTTGAGATTTTCCAATAATCTTAATGAATTTAAGGTTTTATTCCATGTTCTTTCTAACATTAAGTTAAGCCTCTTTTCCTATCTGTGGGAGTTACTCAACCTCTCTGAACCTCAGTGCCCTTAACTATAAAAACGAAGATATTACTATATACGTCATAGCATCATTGGGATGCTTAAATGGCAACAAGTTCAGTGTGTTAGCGTATAGTATGCATTCACTAATTAACTGTGTCTACTCACATTTCCAGACCTGGGCATAGACATAGAGTATATTTCCACATCTCTCTGATAAATAATCTGAAAATGTTGATACACCCTCTGGCAACATATTTTAAGAATCATTTTGTCTCCATAATCTGAATGTTTCCAGGAAAAGCCGTTTTTCTTTAAATAAAATGCCCAGATAATTGTCTCCATTTCCTATTAGTGAAATATATTTGGTTTAAGCAAAAGTGAGTGTCTGCAAACTAGAGTTAGGCTAACAAGGAAAGTTGGTAGCTAACCTGTTTCACATGTGGCAACCACAATTACATTTCATCCTGGAGCTGGTTTGCTTTTTTTGCCCGACCCAAATGGATTCCACGGTAGCTGGGAACTTGCAAAATTATTGCCAGTTATAACTAGAGGAAAAAAATATATTGAGTTTAACTTCATTACAGCTACAGCACTTGTATCAACAGGGCCTGGCATAAAGTGGGAAAGTTGCCGAAATCCATCAAGTGATGTTAATGTTCAGAATAGGTGGTGGCGACTGTTGCTGCTCCTGACTGCAGGTCTTCTATCCATCCTGCTTCTGTGGTCTTCTGGCTCGGCAAGCCATCAAGCTGGAGATTTCAGAGCTAAGCAAGCCTGAGCCATGAGCAAGATGAATCTAACAGACCTAGGTGGGAGCAGGCTAGTTGGAGGAAGTGAGGGATGGCAGGAAGAAATAGTAAGTTACATGAGTCTAGGAAGACAGGCAAGATCTAGCATCGAATAGATTAATAAGGGAGCACTAGTGAGCACAACTGAACACTGATTCTAGTTCAGAACCTATAAGTTATTCATGTCTTTAGTGCTCAAGCATTTGCCGAGTGTCCAATATATGTAAAGCAATGAGTATTGACATAGACTAGAGCAGGGTTCCTCAGCCTCAGCATTCCTGACATTTTGGGCAAGACAATGCCTTGTTTGGAGGCAAGGGGGTTCTTATGCAGTGTAGGATGTAAGCATCCCTGGCCCCTACCCACTAGATGTCATTAGTGACCCCTCTCCCCAGTTGTGTCAACCAAAAACATTGTTAAATGTTAAATGGACATTGTTAAATGTCCGCTGGGGGGCAAAATCTCCCCCATTGAGAGTCATTGGATTAGAGGGATCGAAAGTACTGTGCCTGCACCAGTCTTCACAGTCTAGAACTTTACCTTTGGAACTCTTGAACACTGATGCTCGTGTGTAATTCTGGCCTCGCATTATATCTAGATAGTTGTCTGATAAAAACAGGAAAATCCTTTTACTTTGGGATCCTTAGTAGTTACTCCCAAAATTTTATCAGATAAGTACATTTAGAATTTAGAGATTCTCCTTCTCTTAAGCTAACCTTGCATTGTGAAACTTCTGGATTTAATGCCCTCCACATATTGTCTGACTGTGAGAGGAAAGTAACACGCTTGAAATGATGAGAGAACATGAAAACTGAATTTTTGGATGTTGACTTTGTATGAAGCAGAGCTTCCAGAAAAGTGAGAAATCACTTGAATAATCGGAAATGAAAAGTGTAGGAAAAGAATTCGATTCAAGAAGAGCCATGTGATCACATTCATTGTGATAAGGGGCACCCACTAGAGAGAAATACACATCTTGGAGAACAACGAGAAATAACTTTAGAAATAGAAGCTTCGTGAATCCCAAGAAATTGAGCATGCGAGTTAATCAAAACACCTCCATAGCACTCTGTTCTCTTGATCTTGACTTAGAAAATCCCCGAAGGAAACACTTATTTCAGGACATTGACTGCTTGAATTGAAGCTCAACCATCATTTAAATCTCCAGACATGATCTACAAGCAGTTCAGTCAAAACCACTATCACAGCACTCAAAGATCTGATGTCACTTCCATCATGGGAGGGAAACCTGAGACTGACTGTGTTGGACTTGCTGCATAGTTCACACGAGAGGCCCCCAGTTCAAGGCTAACAATATCTGACATGTAAAGTAAACACATTTTGTAGCCTGTTTGTTGCAAAGAGCAGGACGTCAAGCTGAGCAGAGAGTCCGTGTGCTGGGATCATGTGGGCAGAACTCCCCACTATGATTAATGAAGAAGTTGAATCACAATGCCCCCACTCTGAGGATGATGGCTGCCCAAAGAATTCAGCACATAAAGCTGTGAAACAGAACATTAAAGCAAGCACTGGGCTAAAAGATACCTCGGGGGGCACGGAGGGGACTGGTGGCAAGGTGGGTTAATTTGTTTTTATTTGCGGTTTCATTCCAAAAGGTGATGTTTGGTTTTACCTCCAGAACTGCTGCAGGGAGGAGACGTGCGTGCCCCATGAAGCAGCGGTGGACCTTACCAGGCAGAACTACGAGATGTTTGTCAGACTTCCAGACGTTGGTGAACAACTCCCTAGATTCCCTGTGCCTGTTGTTATTAAAAGTGGGTTTAAGGCTGATGAAAGCTCCTGGGTCAGTAGCCTCTGAAAACTGTAGTTTAACAGCAGGGAAGATACAGCAAGGACACCCTCCAGTGCAAAGATAACCCCCCTTCCAGGTGCTGCCTCCAGCTGAGCCAGAGTCTTTGGCAATGGACCTCAACCTTGATTGCTGGATCCTAGGGGAAGAGAAAGTTATTCAAACTCCATGACGCATTCATGCTAGACTCTTATTTCTATGAAATAGACCACTGCTTGCCAGTGAACCTTAAGGTGTCTAATGAGAGACAGGGAAATGAGGAGCAGGAATTCTCATATATGGAGAAATAAGCAAAATGGGAGTTGTGAGGCCGATTCAACAGCGAATGTATAACACAGTGTTTCCAGTAAGACAAAGAGGTCCTTCGTCATCTTAAATGCTGACAACTTCCCATTGGGCTAAAATAATCCAACAGATCGTTCCTTATATTATCTTGTTAGCAGATTGAGGTTCTTTAGAAAATGCATGATAAATGTCATCTTTCTCAAAAAAGGGCTTACTCATAAATGGTTTTCACTTCAATGGCTTCTAAAAATGGTTTTAGAGTTATAAGATAACACAAGCTTTATTTGCTTATCTTTTGCTCTTCTCCAAACTGGAAACTTGGGTATCAACACCATTTCCTGACTTTTAGAGTATCTTCTTTTTAGTGTTTTGAATCTGTGTCTAACCATCTTATGTGCTGGGTAACTACTGTGTCCATATTACTTGACTCCCCATGTGACACATATTATGATAGATTTTAAAAATCCAGACTACTTTTCTAGAAGGCTATGGATTATGGTATTTGTATTAATTATGTCATTCCTTATTAATTTAATGAGTAATGATAGATTGTAACCAAGTAGAATTGTGTGGGACTTGTATTCTAGAAGCTCCCAACATAGTCACGATCTGTAATATATTTTACTATCACTTCTGTTCTTCCTGTCTGTCCTTTGCTCCAACATGCTCACTCACAGACACTCCACTCCCTCAACACACATATACATAAAACTACTTGAGTTATCGTTATCATTGTTCAAGTCCCCTTCTTCACATCCCCTTGTCTTATTGAGACCAGGATAATGCATATTTGACTACTGGGACAATGTTTGGCTTGCTGGATTCAAGAAGAGTGGAATGAGAGAAGCTGTGGAAAATGTGATACATATGGAGAAAGAGATGGTTGAAGAATTAAAGTAGAGAAGACATTTTGTAAGTGACACCTACTTAAACAATTCCTAGAAACTAACTCTTTAAAAAAATACCAGCGTGTTATAAAATATTTCTAGAAGGATCTGGTTGTTTAATTTTTAATGCAATTTTTTTGAAAATCTTGAAGAAGGTCCAGTATATAGATATATATTTGAGTTAGTAAAACTTTAAAAATACAATGTCTTCTAGGAGCTATGATCCAGACACTCACACTTTAGTGAGAATGAGTTAAATCGGTTCTCCCAATCGTAACATAAAATTAGCTGCACTTAGAAAATTGGAATTTTGATGATAGCGAGAAATAGAGGTAATGTTCCTGAAATCAGGTAAGCCTGAGTCCTAAACGTAAGTACTAAGAGCAGGTACACCTGTACTAAGGGTGTCAGTCACTCTAGCAAAGATGAGCACAGGAAGAAGCATAAATTGTCCCTTTTAATCTCCTTGAATCCTTGACTTCTTATACACTCAGTCACTTTTGGGACTTAGTCTTTCCTGCACCATCAGTGATGCATTCAATTTGTTAAAGACCGCAGACTGGAAAGGAGACCAGATAAAACAGAAACCACTGCTCAGCCTAGAGAGAATTTCACTTGCTAACTTGAGGGATCACCTTCAACTACTGAACAAGTAAGATGGATTTAACTGCCTTGGAAATATCATGAATTTTCTAACACGCTCAAAATCCTAATTCCCTTAGCAAAAGCAATATGTTGGCCAAGTTAAGCTGCGAAGACATTGATACTCAGAGAATTTTTCTTTCATTTTTCTCTAATTTTCAATGTATTTACAATACATTAACATATTTATTTTCTTGAGAAAAGTAAGGATGAATTACCTCTGGCCATTTATCTAGATGAGTCCCTGTCTCAGAACAGGTAGTCATTCCATTATTGTTGTCATTGTTTTTATCCATCATAAGTAATCTTAACAAAGATAGGAAAGGAACACTGCCTTTTACATGTGTGTTTTGTCTAGATTATTTTACTTTCTCATTCATTTGATTCATTCAAAATTATTTATTGACCACCAACAACATACTACGTACTATGTATTATGCTATACACGGAATACAGTAGTAGCCCGGACAGTTATGATTTTTGTTTTCATGGCACTTGTAATCTAGCAGGAAGCTTATAATGTATACTTGTTGTCTGTCATTCAGTTTTCAGAACTCTATGCAGCAGTATTTGTAGATATGAACAGTTTAATGATATTCTTTCCTCAACATGCAAGATTTTGCTGGGTGCTCTAAGTCAAAGAAAATTTAAATGATGTTATACTATTTCCTTTGTTAGTACCATATGCATCATAATTTGCAAATATTTGTAAAAATACTACTTGTATAAACAAGGTGTGAGATCTATTTTTAAAAAATACCTTCTATCTTGAGAGATCACAATCAAGTTACAGAGACTACATAATTTCACAAAATAATAAATAGTAACCCAAGAAACCATCAAGTAAGTGCTGAATGTATGAAGTTATGTTGAAGTGAAGAAGAGGGAATAAACTCTCAGGAAAATTAAAAAAAAAATCCTGTGGATAAGATGATTCTTAAGCTGGTGCCTGGGAGTCACTTAGGATGCAGCAAATAGCGAGGAGTGGGGCATCGCAGGTGGGAAAAGTGATGAAAGCAAAGGCAAATGAGGAATAGACACTACATTAATAGACAAAAATGAATAGGTCAATTTAACTGAAGCAGGGCTTCTGAGAGAGGAAGATTGAGAGAAAATAAGTACGATAGAGACAGATATACAGATATGTGCATTAATTTGTCTGATATTGGTGGAGGAGAATCTCAGGCAGGCAAGATGACACTCGCGGCACATAACTATCATATGAGTTCCTAAGAAATACTTAGCTCTGCAAATTTGTGTTATTATAGGACTAATAAAAATTTTTGGAAGAGAATAAAATGAATACATGAATCTGAAAGCAAGTTGATCATAGCAATTCAAGAAGTCATAAATAGGAAATTTACCTCTTTCATTTTAATTAAACTAAAATTCCCAGAGAAATACATGAGCACTAGAATAAGCTTTGAGTTCTCTGCTTTTTTCCCACTACTTCCTGCAATTAGACTCTACAAAAGGAAATGAGTTACATGCTTGTTAGGAAAATTTCTGTTTGATTTATTTATGTTGATTAATACTTTATTTTTATTTACATGTGTCTGATCTTAACAGTGTGGGTCTCATAGGTCAACGCTATCATAATAATCTACCAGAAAAATAGAATTCTCTTGAAATTAAGCAAGTCTGTGTGTGTTACTTTTGTGCCAAGTTTTCTTTTTTGAGTGAGATCCTCAATTCACAAGTATAAGAATATTCAGTTGGCAAGGAAGGGGTTAGATGAGGAACTTCCCTTTGTTATGAAATTTATCAATAAAGTGAAGGTTGTAAGGATCCCAAAACATGGGTTCTTGTAAAAATGTTTGATGACCTAATACCTTTTAATGTTATCAAGGTAATGATGATTTGTGATAATAACTATACATTTCTAATTCAAGAATCTTTAAGGATGGCATAAATTCAGTTGAGGAGGAGGGTCAATTTCTGTGGTACAATTCCAGTGGAGAGTGGAGACTATCGATTATAGAGATGGAATAATTTCATGTGTACTGAACACAAATTAAGAGAAAGGGAGCAGAATGCATTGCTATTCATCTAACAAACACTTTTGAGTAAAAGGAATTAAATTCCTGCTTCCGAAAATACAAAAACGAAGACCTAGACCTTGCCTTAAAAGAACCTATGCTTTCTTAGACTAGAAGGCATAATAAAGTGAACGCCTTGGGAGAAAACAGTGAGGTCGAGTTATTTTGGCCACTGGGTAAGGAGGAATGAATTCATTTGTACAACTTAAATGTGAGGAAAGGGATTGCTAAATCTTGGTGGTCTGGGTGGGCTTGATGTATCTGGTATCCATTAAGATCCAAAATTTACTCGAACCTACGGATTAATTCTCCTGCAGGAACTGAGGCAAACCAATAGCAGCTGAAAGTTAATCAAGCACTGATCTCTCCCAATCCTTCTAATTACAGCCAGCTGTGATTTCAAACCTTTGCACTGAGGTTCCCGGGGGCAGTTCTACACGAGCCCTGGAGTGAGCACCCTCAACTTTTGAAGGGCAAGAAAGAAGTTAATAAAATAAAACTTAATGCCTTCAATCAAGGAACTAAAGAATAGAATCGGGATGGTCTACAGCTTTTTCTGTATTAATCTCTTCCCTCTTTCCCGGCTGCCTATCCCTGGAAGGCATACAATTTCTTCCGAATGTTTGCTGGGAATCCTTTATTTAAGAGTGATACAATTAGGAACAGTTGGCTGTTTGTCCATTGGGGAATCTCTGCTTGTCTCGTGAGAAGTGATTGTTCATAGTGCCTAAATAAATTTTTTAAATTTTTACTGATAATGATAATGGAATTTTTGAGTTTTTATAATAAGTGTCATCCAAATTAAGATGAACATTCTTAGCCTAAGCTTAAAGAAGTCAAACATGTTTTGAATACACATATCTGAGCCCAGCCAGTTAGGAAACTTTAATTAAATACTTTACCAACAAAGCCATAAACTTTGCAAAGGAGCTTTCCACAAGGCTGGTGGTTTTGCAATTTTACTTTTAATGTGTTGACATTATAAACAAATGATAGTGTGATAGATAAAATGCTGCAATTAACTAGCTCTTCTTCCTATTATCCATTCCCATCCATAAGGCCTGGTACCTATGCCTCCTTCTTTCTAAGCAATTCTGTTTCCCTGGGACTTATCTTTCCTATAATTCAACTCAGAAACTCGGGCCTTCCGTCTCTGTTGACAGAATTGTGAAACTACTTGTATATCTCTTTTTCCAAGTGTCTGTAACATTTCTGGACTTCTTTCTCCATTGTTACCCTATGTCATTTTTGGTACAGTTTTGAGTTGGAAATCTCTAGTATAGACAGCAAAATCCAAATGTCACTTATTGTCTATTGCCTTCAGCATCAGAAACTATATTTTGTCTACTAAAAGGGACTTCCTTCTATCATTGAAATATCCCAGAATTCACAAAAGCATTATGCAGGCATACATTGTACTCCCTATACCTTCCACTGCAATTTAGGATTAAATTATAAAATGAAGTTATAACAGATAAACTGATGTCCAAGCTAACTTTTCATAAAAAGATAGAATAGAGATCATAAGCTTATTGATTATGTTAACATATCTGAACTCTCTGTAAGTGGTGATTTGAGCACAAATGTTTAACCTTTATCTTTACCTTAACGCAATTACAAATGTAATAACCAAAGGAATATAAAAAGAATGAAGAGGAGAGCATCAATAGCTGATTTAGAAACAAGGGACTGCTGCCATCTATGTATAGAAATTTCGAAGAATTGCTTGATCATATAAAAATAATAAAGGATAGATCAAGGAATCCATAATTCACTGAATGTAAGGCCGCTGATTAAATTGAAATTACACGGAAGATAGGACTCCAGGAGAAACACATCAAAATCTCCTATCTCAAAGCTGCAAAGTTTGTGGGGGCCATGGCAGGATGTGGGACCCCTGGTCAGCTACAAATCCAGATCCTTGCCAATATTTTGGAAAGTTCTCCAGCACAAGAGAATTGAGAGGGAGAGCAAGATCCCACAGAAACTTACTCTGCTTTTCATTTGATGCAGACAGAATTGGTAGGCAACGTGAGGGCTTGGCTGCACCTGTTCTTAATCAGAGATGCCAGGCCTGACAGATAATGAGGGCACTGCCCCAAGAATCTTTGATCACCACAACAAACAGAAAAACCCTATATACTCTCCCACTACTTCACAAGTAGAGACACATGGGGCTGAGTAGAGCAAAGAGTAACCAAATGTGTAGAAAAAGAGCAATATTATGAAATAGTACTTTTCAAGTCAGGATGACAGACTGAACACATGTATTTGCCTAATTGTCCTCCCCAAATCCCATTGAAATGACAACAAAGTTATGTAAAAATAGTGAATCCACGGTGGTAGTAAGAATAAAGGATAAAGGGTGCTGTCAGTGACTCAAAAAAATTTGAAAACTTTCTTAAAGGACAAATGTGGTGTAATATAGGAGAAGAAACTACAACAAACGCAAAACCTGAAGCTGAATTGATGCTCCTTTCTCCAAGGTGCTAGAGGGGCTGGTTGCAAGGTTACACTGGTTAGTACAGAGACTATGACTGGGCCTTGAGGCAGTTAGCAGTAGAGCTTGTTGGAGGACAGCTACATGGGCTAGTCCCTTCCTCACCTCCAGGAATATGAAGCAGGTGGCCACTGCTTCTGTTCTCAGCTGGAGCCTGAAAGCTATTTTCTAGATTAACCAGAGGAATTTTGGGTGATGGCTGTTGTATAAATTTGGGCCTGGAGAAAATTCAGAGCAGAGACTGAGCTAGTTCTCTACTTCCCAGTAGATCAATAGGAAAAATTCTCCATCCAGAAGTGAATTACACCAAAGAAGCCTAATGCAGAGTGTATTAGTTTCCTGTTGCAGCTGTAACAAATTACCACAAACTCATTGGCTTAAAACAACAGAAATTTATTATCTTACAGTTCTGGAGGTCAGATGTCTTAAATGGATTTTACTAGGCTAAACTCAAGGCGTCAGCAGGCTGTGCTCTCTCTGGAGGCTCTAAGGGAGATTCTGTTTCCTTGCCTTTTTGAGATTCTAGAGACTGTCTGCATTTTTTGTCTCCCAGCCCCTTCCTCCTTCTTCAAAGCCAGCAGCATAGCATCTTCAAATCTCTCTCTCACTCTTACCTTCTAGTTTCCCTTTCTGACTTCTAAGAACTCTTGTGATTATATTGGATCCTACTCAGATTATCCAAGATAATCTTCCCATCTCAAATTCTTTAACTTAATCACAGTTTCAAAATCCATTTTGTCATGTAAAGTAACATATTCACAGGTTCCAAGGGTTATAGGTATCTTTGGAGGGGCCATTGCTCTCACTCTCACACTGAGTAAAGAGATCTTTAATCGGGGGGTTTAGAAACTGCCTTATGTCTCTCTGTCCATGCAATGGAAATGGAAATCTGATTGTGGATAAGACATGGTCTTTGAGATAAACAAGATCTACACAATAGCATAAAAACTCAACCAAGTTGCCTATGCAGACATCATAGCTCATCAGTCACATAGTATTAGTTAACAATTTTGAAGCAAGAGTGTTAAATTTATGTTGTAAGATTAATCCATTAATATGTCAAAGGCTTACTATATGCCAGGAACAGGGGGTAAATTGGAGAAATGTTACCCTGGCCACCGGCCCCGTAAGATATTAACCACAACCCTGCTCAGAACAAGCCTAATGTCTTGTCTTTAGGTTACAGGAAACCACAAAGAGAGGAAGGAGGAGATGGCTGAGACATAGAGTCAAAACCAGTTAAAACCAGTTGAAGGTAACATGGCAGTCTGACTTTACCTGACATAGACCCTGAAGCTCATTAACACTCATTGTAATATATTACCATACTATAGAACACACCCACTGGCGCTATGACAGTGCTACAACTGCCATGGCAATGGAAGGATATAACCAAAGAAAGAAAAGAGGTGGCACCCTTGTTCCGCTGAAAAGCCTGCCCAGTTCCCTGAAAAACTATGAATATTCCTCCCCTTCATTACCTGGACCCGTTATAACAGCAGCTTAATTGCCCCAAGAGCTGAGAAGTTGACTTGTGAACTCAGTTCCCACTTCTCCCTTCTTTGGCCACTGAATAAAGCTTGTGCTATTGGATACTCAGCTTTGGTCTCATTTCAAAGTTACGACACCAAACAGAGAAAGAACCCCAAGAGGAAGGGCAAGAGACCCTTCCTCAGGTCTCTCCCTGAATGGGAGAGAGTTCAGTTGGTAACTGAAATATAAATATCTGGTCTCAGTATCATGTAATTTGAAATCTGTTGGGGTATACAAGAAAGGAAATTGATTTATTCATCTGCTCCTTCAACAAATCTTTATTGAATATCTTTGTGCTAAAACTGCCCTAGCCACCAATATTCAATAGTGAACAAAACAGAAAAGATTCTTCCCTCATAAGTTTACATTCTAGTATGTGCAGACAGACATATATTTTACTATATGGACATATATATAATATATTAAATATATTTCCATATACGTATAGGCAAATTCTAATATATCAGGCGGTGATGAGTGAGAGATATGAAGAGAAATAAAGCAGTATAATAGGTATTTTTAATATTACTATATAAATTATTGGCCCAATCTAGAAACTTTTGAGGGTAGTAGGAAATGTCATTAGTCGTTATATCATGACAAGAGACATAATCTGAGATTATCCCAGGCAAACTGGAAAGTTTATTCATTCTCGATGTGTGCTCATATGTGTATATGTGTTTATGTGTATGTAGGAAGAGAGTGTTTTATAGAGCATAGTCAGAGAAGGTCTCACTGATTCACAGACGTTTGAACTTCAGAGAGCTGAAGGAAGAGAGGGTGAGAGCCCCGGGTAAGTAAGGAAAATGGGGGCTATTGATAGTGCTATGCACAGAAAGATAGAAGGCTACTTTAAACTAAGGTCAGAAAAAGCCTTACAAAAGAGGTGACATTGATGTTGAATCTGAATGACAAGGAGAAACCAGCCATGCAAATACCAGGGAAAAACCTTCCATGAGCTTCTACTTCCAGTTATGGCTGATAAGCTCTTATCGGACTAACTCTCCTACAGACAACAACAATAAACTCTGGACAAAATACAGAAAACAGTTACCTGCAGGCACTGGAGAGCGACTAAAACAAGGCAGAAATTAGTGGCAATTGACGCCTTAAAGAAGGAAATAGTATGAAAAGTTTTCTATATTCATTGCTTCTAGTCTAGGGCATGTACCATTCTGGGTCATGGGCAGGGGGTGGGTGATGGCTAAAATTTCCGTGGAAAACTCGTAATGATTCTGGATTGAAGAACCAAAGGACAGAGCTGGGGTGTTTTATAAGAAATACAGAATCCAAATGTAAAAAATGTGCCATGATTTAGAGCAACAGCTGGAAGCAGAAAAGAACTAACTTGTTCTTAGTACTTGGAATGTTGTTCCTTCCTTCCCTTCTTCTCTCTTAGAAGAATAGAAACTACAGGGTGCCCAGATAAAGATCACAGTCCCCAGATTCCCTGCAAATGTGTGTAGTCATGTTACTTATTTTTGACTAATGGGTTTTAAGTGGGAGTAGTCATGACAGTGTCAAAAAGTGTCCCTAAAAGGAAAGAGCCACGTACCCCTCCCAAACCCTGTCTCCATCTTGCTGGGTGAAGAGTGAAGGTGACAATCAGCCATATATGAGCATCAATTGATCCACCTACTTCTAGATTTTGTTTATGTAAGAGATATACACTCTACCTGTTATTACACTATTATTGGAGGTTCTCTACCACTCACAAACAAAACCTCTGATATATTTATTCTTAAATTATTCCCATGTGTGCTTTTATTAAATCAATTGTAAATGCTAAGGACAAAATTAGCATTATTATTCTTATAATTAACAATATTTTCTTCCAAAGAGCACTGTGGTTCTGAAAATGCTGTGTTCCAGAGAGCTTGAAGTTCTACAAAAGATGCTGCAATGATTCTGCAAACACATGATTCAGCATTTTTTAATATGCATGATTTACATGCTAACTGCCTTAAACACTGTTACAAACACAAAATATTTGCACTTTGGAGACAACATGTTCATTTGTGCTGTAAACTGAATGTATCATGGTGAAAATCTTATAATAAGGTATCTATTATGTGATGCTTTTCCTGAAATTGCAGAGTAATTTAAATCTATTACCATATATTATTTGGTTTAATAAGTCAAGGTTTTCTGGATATCGTACAACCAAAAAAAAAAAGAAAATACAGAAATAAATAGTAGATTGGTGTATAAGTAAAATTCCCACTATCATCTATAAACCATGATTTCAGAGATGTCCCTGTTTTTCAAAGCAATTTCATAGTTCCCATGAATGATTCAGTAATAATCAGAAGTTATAAACATTACATTAATAAAATAAATATACTAATAAAATACCTGTTTCATATATTAGGATTTAAAGTAAGATTGTGTGTAAAATATATGTTTCCCTGTGAAGAATTAGAAAATCATGGAGCTAGCATAGAATAATTAGTCTTAAATAAATATTTATTCAATTTTTGCTTGATAAAACAATTCTAATGTAGAACAACTTTAAAAGATTAACTTTACTTGTGAAGAGAAAAATACTTTTTCTTTAATGTTGCAATATTCATATAATATGTTTATATATTAAACTTCAAAATTTAGCTTCTTTTAAATCCACTGGAAATGAATTAAAAAGTTGGGTATCCATGTGAATATAAGTATATTAAATCATGTTGATTATGTCAAATCTATAAAATATAGGGTAGTTATATTACATTACTTGTAACACAAATAAAAAGAGTAATTTGGATGATTCAGTTAACCTACTAAAATACAATATCTGTCTGCAAATTTTTCTAAAAAGTTGCCAAAACCTAATTATGTCACTTATGGAATCCTATAATTATCTCCCAGATTCCCTTTCAAATAGCCTCTGGCTACATGTTTCACAGTGACTGTTTCCATTTTGCACAAATCATTATTAATAATAGACAAATCATCTTTTTTCTCTACACACAAAAATCTCAAAGAAATCAGGGTTATCAATAGTAAATCATCATCTCATTGAAATTGAGGGACTTCTCTCTTGATGGTAACAAAGTCTCTTTTAAATTGTTGGCATTTTTAGTTAAGGCCATCACCCCAAATTACTTCCTCTTGGAAATGCTATAGCATTATATTTTACATGATTTAAATCATACTCTGCAGCTGTAGGAATATTATATTTAACAATTTGAAGTCATAGCTTGGCTACACACTTGATTTTCTCATTAATTTTCTATCTGAGCTTTACTCGAGAAGAGGGTGACAGTGCTCCTCTATCATAAATTCACTCCAGGTCCATCCAATTTCTTGAATGCGCCATTTGCTTCCTTCTGACCTAGCCAATGCTGACCTTCTCTCTTCAAATATTCCCTGAGAATTTGAGAGAAAGAGTGGTACAGAAAAAAAGAAAAAGGAAATTAAGCTTGGATCTCACAACAAGCCCTTATTAACATTGTGATCGAAGTGTGATCACATCTCAGTGACTCTGAGAGTAAAAACAGAGCAGAGGCAGCCAAATTGCACTAAAAAAAGGATGCCTTAATACTTCTCTAGTTAAATGTTGCCAGAGCGTTTTGTAGTTCTGTCTCAAAAGAAAATTGTCGTTAGTGATCTATGATGCTTTACCCTCTGATTCTGCCCATTGGAAAAAATCATGTTTCTGTTCATTTTAAGATTTTTGCCTGCCTGATCATTCTTTTAGTATGTAAAAAAGCTATAGAATAACCAAGTACAGAACTAAGAATTAGTTGAAAAGTATTACATTTAGAAAATGTAAGATTTTGCTGTGTTTTACTAGAGCCCACTTGTAATGAATGTGCAGTGATCACTTTGAATGACAGATGTTCTATTTTGGAAGCTCCACTCACCTCTGGTTCTTAATAACAAGATGTGAAAAACTGAGCAAAATCAAGTATTTTATTGACATTAAGTCCTAATGTGTGGGTCTTTGATAAGCAAAGAAGACCTCTACATTTTATGGTAGGATAATTAACAGCCAGATTCCAGATCTGTTTATTTAGATCTGCATAAATGGCACTTTACTTGATTTTTGGCCCTTTAGAGAAAAGAAAAAAAAATTTATTTTTGTTTAATTGAAGACATAGATAATAAAATCCAAAGAGTTTTTATGTTTTTGATCCTCAGGCTTTTTAGGCTAATATATGAATCAGTCTGTAATGTCAAATGGGTTAATATAGTGTTTTACTGAAATGTATACAGTTTGATTATTTATAAGGCATATACACAAAATTCAAGTCTAACAAAATATTCTTGTGTAATCTCTAGTAGACATCGGCTAAATTTCTTATGATCATAGTTATTTGCAACATGGGAAAAACAATTTAAAATTAACAATGGTCAATGTAGATGTAATTGCATAACATTCAGGCAATATAATACTATTTTAACGTGTTGGTGAGAAATGGAAAACCTTTGAAGGTAAATGGCAGTTGAGTATGACTCTCTATCTTATAAACACATTGTATTTATTAAGTCCCCATGGTTCTCTTAAGCATAACTAAAAGAGGATTATAGTGGTTTTTCCAAGCTACCAAAGTAATATATTCTATACCAGAAGGCAGTTACTTTAGGTGATGGTATCCATTTGTGAATAAATGGAGTTCATAAGCAATTCAGACCTACCCAGAGAGCTGATAGAAGTAAACATATTCTTAAGATAAAGAATCATCCTAGTTATAGTATAAGATCAATGTTTAAAGTGAATAGTCTATATTCCAACATTGCCAAAATATGCCATTAACTTAAAAAAAAATTGTTTTCCTTCAGAATGAAAAAATCTGCTTCCATTTATTTCAGACGACCAGAAGACAATGAAGCAGAAGGAAAAGTTTAACACTGGTACTGCAGTGTCTCGGAGCTAATAGTTTTTCACCAAACACACACATGCAGCAGCGGAACATCCTTAAAATGTAAAACATCTTGCTTTTTTTAATAACCCCTTGTGGTATGTTTTTACTTTAGCAATAAT
This sequence comes from Ceratotherium simum simum, assembly GCF_057802395.1. NCBI lineage: Eukaryota > Metazoa > Chordata > Mammalia > Perissodactyla > Rhinocerotidae > Ceratotherium > Ceratotherium simum. The sequence continues at coordinate 52,113,539 of NC_141915.1, read as the reverse complement.
TGTATTTTCTTTTTTGCACATTTTATTTAACAACATTGCAGTGCCAGATAATCGGTTCCATGTGTTCAGGGCACTAGCAAAGTGCCTAACGGAGAAACAATTAACTTTATTGGGCTCCTGTTACTGGCAGACACAGCCTTACACCCTTACTTGTTCATGGTGCTGAGCCACATATGAGCTGCAAAGAATTTCGTGTCCTAAGTAATCACACAGCAACCTGAATTGAAAGCCAAGTTGTCATTAAAAAACTCATGATCGTGAACTAGCAATATGAGTTAAAGTCCATGACAAGATCAGAAGATAAAGTTCACTTTAGTTACAAATAGTGCAATGATTAGTCCAGGGCATATAGCCAATGGTTGATGAGCAAGTCTGGACTTTTGCAAAAGAAGAACATGCAGCATGTTTGAAGTTTGACAAATTAGAGCAATGTGACTATAATGCAAGCATAGCTCTTTGAGTTATAGGCTTTGAAACAATGGTTAAATGCAGTTAAGTGCAAGGAGTAACATAGTTAGGTTTTATCAAACATTAACACTTATACTGGAGAGTCCATAAAATTCTAATTGCCCTCTTCTGTGGAAAGCAGCCCCAAGAGGTTCTGTATGTACAAAGCAGCTCTGACTCATGCCATAAGTGTTATGAGAAAATAAACCCTGTAAGCACGGTTACCAATGACTGGTCCAGGGAAAGAAGCCCAAGTCACAGTCATGATGAGTAGGTTGTGCATATGGTAGGACAACCACTCTGCAATGACTCAACCCAAAACGCTGCCTTGCATTGCACAAATTGACCTGAACAAATTCTCTCTTATGAGAAGTGAGGATGGGAGGTATACTCAGGGAGGCAATATCACTTGGCCTCAGATAATATCCTATGTAGATGTGAGCTATCAGTCTGGTTCTCCATGGAGCGCATCCCAGACTTGGAAGTGCCAGCTCCCAGAGTACATGTTACCCTGCCTTTCCGTGTATGCTTGTAATAATCTCCCCGTGGTGGAGATAAGCTGGAGAGCTCTTTTCTTTCAGGTCTACTTAATACACAGTATGTTTTCAATGCATTCATCTGAATCTTAGAAGAGAAAAAGACTGTTAATGAAATGGATGTTAATGAATTGGAATGGATGGGATTGCAGAGTCTAAACAAAGGAGACGTTTGAGGAAAGTCTTATTGACACATGTTGCTCTAGTGAATCCTTAGCAGCTGTAAGTAGCACAAAATACAAAGCACCTCCAGGGAATTTGGACAGCTAAACGAAGACTACAGTAATAAACGGGTGGTGAGGACACATCTCTTTATACTTTTGTTCTGGGTTGCTCCTCTTGAAAAGCACAACCAGCACATAATATACGTCATTTTTTTGAATCAAGAATTACCTTTTTGTTTTTAAAAATTACACTTGTAACCTATACAAGTATTTACGAAAATATGACCCCACCATATTCTGATACGCCTAGAGATGATCCAAGGAATATTGCTGCTAAAACTGAATTTAACATTCTTTTCCTATGTTAAGAAAAACAAACAATTGATGGATGAAATTATTTCAATTTTACATTTTTTTCATGAATTAGTCTTGAATAGTTTGTACCTATCTTACCTAGAATCAAATGTGTTGGAATCACTCTTGCAGTGTGGTTACACATGTAATTTTTTTCAAGTTCATCATATCAATATTCCACAAATGAGATTTCCAAGTTGTGGCAACCATGGGCTCAGATTGTTCCTCAAGAGAGGATCTATTGAAAGGAATATAGGTGGCTGGTAGACTCCAGCTGCCACATTTTGGGGATGCAGACCACACTCCCTCTGGGCTTCTCCGCGACAGTGTCTCAGCACAGTCTGGGTATTAGAGCTCAGTCATTCCTTTTGAATGTGGGACTTTTCTTACAGGAGATCTTTCTTCTGGAGCTCTCCATCAGCCTGGCTGAGATTTTGTCAGAGCTGCACCACAGTCTGAGGCTCTTCCTACCCTAACTTCTTTCCTTCTCTCTCTCCTTTCACAGATGTCAGACCTGTATCTACCTACTCCTAGTCTCTCTCCATTTTATCCTTCAAAGGTGTTTCTCCAATAAATTTTTTTATGTCTAATTCATTTTGACATCTGCTTCGTAGAGACTCAGATTGATACTCTGATACTCAGGTACTCTGCTCTTTTTAATTGTAAGATTTATCCATCTGTTGCATAAGTAAAAAATAGATGATATTGTCTGTACTATTGAATAAACTATCACTTGAAAAAATATCTAGGAGGCGGAGTCAAGATGGCGGCGTAGGCAGACTCTGAACTCACCTCCTCCCGTGGACACAGCCAATTTACAACTACTCGTGGAAAAATTACCCCTGAGACAGAACTGAAAACTGGATAAGAGGAACTCCTGCAACAACGGACAATCCTAACTGGGGTAGAAGAGGCAGAGACTCCCTTCTGGAGAGGAAAAACGCCGCCTTCACAAGCCGCCAGCTTCACGGCCGCCAGGAGCAGCTCACAGGTACGCAGCCTCCCTGGAGGCGCGGGGCCCTGAGCCGGGGAGCGCCCCCGCTGTGGGCATTTTGTGGACCCAGCACAATTGAGACCAGCAGCATAATATCTGACTTTGCCTGCTACTAAAGCATTGGGGAGCACCCCCAGAAAACCTGGTTCACAAAGAAACTAAAACTGGCTCTTAAAGGGCCCGTGCACAAGCTCACCCGTTCCAGAAAGCATCCTAAAATCACCAGAAAGAAAGGTGCACAGTGCTTCGGTGACAAGAGACTCACCTAATAGGCCCTGAGTGCATCTCGGTGAGGGGTGAGACCTCTCCAGGGACTGGGACATTGGCGGCGGCCATTGTTGTGGCCTGGTGTGAGCGTGCTGACACAGACGCCATTGGAGTTCTCCCTGAGACCTGCTAGCCCAGGGTCTGCTCCACCCGCTAGAGCACCGATTAAATCCAGCTCAGCCAGGGCAGGCAGCCCACCCTAGAGACTAGCCCCACCCAACAACAAGCCCTCAGGCAACGTGTGGGCCTGCATAGATTGGTGACTGGAATCTCTGCAGCCTGGCAACTGAGCTGACTTGAGCGGGGCAGGGTGTGCACAAGGAGCGGGTGGAGAGTGTGGGGTGGTGGCAGAGTGTGTGGGGCTCCCGCCGTGGAGAGACTGGGTCCACTTGGGGAGGTCGGGGCGCTCACACGGGGCAGGACTGTGTTGACTGTGTGTGTGGACCTGTGGGCGGCAGGGCTTCTCAGCCACAGAAGACTTGTACTTCTCAAAGACCCACATAGGAGGTTTGCTCCACCTTCCAAAACCTGAAACAATTGGGTGCTCCTGTGCCTGAGGCCAGCCCCACCCAGCTGCAATCCTCAGAGAGCTGACAAGAGACCTAATAGGCTAGAGGCTTACAGCAATTGTAAGGCCCTGAGCCTAACAACCTGCCACGGTGGGGGCCTACTCACTTAAAAGAAATACTGCAACACAAATGTGGTATTAGAACTTGCAGCCAACTGTGCTGGGGCTCCCCACAGCTGATAAAGAGACTGAAGGGCCCACAACAACTACAAGCAGCTGAGCATTACAACAGCTGGCCAGGAGCATAACTCGGCCTCCCTGGGCGCCTACAGGGAGAGCAAACAGGCCACAACAGAAGGATACACGTAGCCCACATAGGGGTCACCCCTGGAACATTGAGAACTGAGGGAAGCACACTGGAAGCCTCCTAAGCCATCACTTACATAAGGTCACCTATCCAAGAGCAGGAGACGTAGCTGACCTACCTAATACGTAGACACAAGCACAGGGAAAGAGGCAAAATGAAGAGGCAAAAGAATACATTCCAAGTAAGGGAACAGGACAAAACTCCAGAAAAGGAACTTAGTGAAACAGAAATGAGCAACCTACCCGACAGAGAGTTCAAACTAAGAGTGTTAAGGATGCTCACTGATGTGGGGAGAAGAATAGATAGACTCAGTGAGAATGTCAACAAAGAAATGGAAGACATAAAAAAGAACCAATCAGAAATGAAGAATACAATACTGGAAATGAAAAACTCATTAGAGGGACTCAAAAGCAGAGTAGAGGATACAGAAGAACGGATCTGTGAGCTGGAAGAAAGACTAGAAGAAATTACCCAAGGTGAACAGGTAAAAGAGAAAAGAATTAAAAAGAGTGAGGACAGTCTAAGGGACCTCTGGGACAACATCAAGTGCACTAACATCCGTGTTATAGGTGTCCCAGAAGGAGAAGAGCGAGACAAGGGGGCAGAGAATCTATTTCAAGAAATAATAGATGAAAACTTCCCTAACCTAAGGAAGGAAACAGACATCCAGGTACAGGAGGCACAGAGAGCCCCAAACAAGATAAACCCAAAGAGGCCCACACTAAGACACATCATAATCAGAATGTCCAGAATTAAAGATAAAGAGAGAATCCTAAAATCCGCAAGAGAAAGACAAGTTACATACAAAGGAAACCCCATAAGGCTATCAGCTGACTTCTCAGCAGAAACCTTACAGGCTAGAAGAGAATGGCATGATATATTTAAAGTGCTAAAAGGAAAAAACTTACAGCCAAGAATACTCTACCCAGCAAGTTATCGTTCAAAATGGAAGGAGAGATCAAAATTTTCCCAGATAAGCAAAAATTAAAGGAGTTTGTCACCAAGAAACCAGTGTTACAAGAAATGTTAAAGGGACTGATTTAAGGGGAAAAGAGAAGACCACAAATAGGAAAAATTATCTATTTCCACGATTAGAACGTAATGGATACAAATGCACAAAAAAGAGGTTGGATATGATATCAAAAACATAAAAGGAGGGAGGAGGGTAGTTAAAGAGTACAGCTTTCAGACAGAGGTCAAACTAAAGTGACCATCAATTCTGTATAGAAGAAGAAAGGAACAGAGAAGGACTACTAAAACACTGAGGGAAAAAAAAAAAAAAGTAAAAAAAGGCAGTAAGTACATACTTATCAATAGCTACTTTAAACGTCAATGGACTAAATGCTCCAATTAAAAGGCATAGGGTGGCTGACTGGATAAAAAAACAAGACCCATATATATGCTGCATACAAGAGACACACTTCAGACCAGAAGACACTCACAAACTGAAAGTGAAGGGATGGAAAAAGATACTCCACGCAAATGGCAATGAAAAGAAAGCTGGGGTAGCAGTACTCATATCAGACAAAATAGACTTTAAAACAAAAACTGTAAAACGAGACAAAGAAGGGCGTTACATAATGATCAAGGGAGCAATCCAACAAGAGGATATAACACTTGTAAATATCTACGCACCCAATGTAGGTGCACCTAAATATATAAAGCAATTATTAACAGACATAAAAACAGAAATAGACAGTAACACAATAATAGTAGGGGACTTTAACACTCCACTTACACCAACGGATAGATCATCCAAACAGAAGATCAATAAGGAAACATTGGCCTTAAACGACACACTAGAACAGATGGACCTAGTAGATATATACAGAGCATTCCATCCAAAAACCGAAGAATACACGTTCTTTTCTAATGCACATGGAACGTTCTCCAGGATTGATCACATATTAGGCCACAAAACAAGTCTCCATAAATTTAAGAAGATTGAAATAATACCAAGCATCTTTTCTGACCACAAAGGCATGAAACTAGAAATCAACTATAGGAAGAAAATCAGAAAAGCCACAAATACATGGAGATTAAACAAAATGCTACTGAACAACGACTGGGTCAACGAAGAAATCAAAGAAGAAATCAAAAAATACCTGGAGACAAATGAAAATGAAAATACGACATGCCAGAATTTATGGGATACAGCAAAAGCGGTTCTAAGAGGGAAGTTTATAGCAATACAGGCCTATCTCAACAAACAAGAAAAATCTCAAATAAACAATCTAACAATGCACCTAAAGGAACTGGAAAAAGAAGAACAAACAAAGCCCAAAATCAGTAGAAGAAGGGAAATAATAAAAATCAGAGCAGAAATAAATGAAATAGAGACCAAAAAAACAATAGAAAAAATTAATAAAACCAAGAGCTGGTTCTTTGAAAAGATCAACAAAATAGACAAACCTTTAGCTAGACTCTCCAAGAAAAAAAGAGAGAAGGCACAAATAAGTAAAATCAGAAATGAAAAAGGAGTGGTTACAACAGACACCTCAGAAATACAAAAGATTATAAGAGAATACTATGAAAAGCTATATGCCAACCAATTTGACAATCTGGAAGAAATGGATAAATTCTTAGAATCATACAACCTTCCAAAACTGGATCAAGAAGAAGTAGAGAATTTGAATAGACCAATCACCAGTAAGGAGATCGAAACAGTAATCAAAAACCTCCCCAAAAATAAAAGTCCAGGACCAGACGGCTTCCCTGGTGAATTCTACCAAACATTCAAAGAAGACTTAATACCTATCCTTCTCAAACTCTTCCAAAAATTGAGGAGGGGGAAGCTCCTAACTCATTCTACGAAGCTGACATTACCCTGATACCAAAACCAGACAAGGACAACACAAAAAAAGAAAATTACAGGCCAATATCACTGATGAACATCGATGCGAAAATCCTCAACAAAATACTAGCAAATCGCATACAACAATAAGTTAAAAAGATTATACACCATGATCAAGTGGGATTTATTCCAGGTATGCAGGGATGGTTTAACATTCGCAAATCAATCAACGTAATACACCACATTAATAAAATGAAGAACAAAAATCACATGATCATCTCACTAGATGCAGAGAAAGCATTTGACAAGATCCAGCATCCATTTATGATAAAAACTCTGAATAAAATGGGTATAGAAGGAAAGTACCTCAACATAATAAAGACCATATATGAGAAACCCACCACTAATATCATCCTCAATGGTGAAAAACTGAAAGCTATCCCTCTAAGAACAGGAACCAGACAAGGATGCCCACTGTCACCACTCCTATTTAACATAGTATTGGAAGTCCTAGCCAGAGCAATCAGGCAAGAGAAAGAAATAAAAGGGATCCAAATTGGAAAGGAAGAAGTGAAACTGTCACTATTTGCAGATGACATGATTTTATATATAGAAAACCCTAAAGAATCCACCAGAAAACTTTTAGAAGTAATAAACGAATATGGTAAAGTTGCAGGATACAAAATCAACATACAAAAATCAGTTGCATTTCTGTACACTAACAACGAAGTAGCAGAAAGAGAAATTAAGAATACCATCCCATTTACAATTGCAACAAAAAGAATAAAATACCTAGGAATAAACTTAACCAAAGAGGTGAAAGATCTGTACACTGAAAACTATAAAACATTTCTGAAAGAAATTGAAGAAGACACAAAGAAATGGAAAGATATTCCGTGCTCTTGGATTGGAAGAATTAACATAGTTAAGATGTCCATACTTCCTAAAGCAATCTATAGATTCAATGCAATGCCTATCAAAGTTCCAACAACATTTCTCACAGAAATAGAACAAAGAATCCTAAAATTTATATGGAATAACAAAAGACCCTGAATACCTAAAGGAATCCCGAGAAAAAAGAACAAAGCTGGAGGTATCACACTCCCTGATTTCGAAATATACTACAAAGCTATAGTAACCAAAACAGCATGGTACTGGCACAAAAACAGACACACAGATCAATGGAATAGAATCGAAAGCCCAGAAATAAACCCACACATCTATGGACAGCTAATCTTTGACAAAGGAGCCAAGAACATACAATGGGGAAAAGAAAGGCTCTTCAACAAATGGTGTTGGGAAAACTGGATAGCCATATGCAAAAAAATGAAAGTAGACTCTTACCTTACACCATACACAAAAATTAACTCCAAATGGATTAAAGACTTGAATGTAAGACCTGAAACTGTGAAAGTTCTAGAAGAAAACATAGGCAGTACGCTCTTCGACATCAGTCTTAGCAACATCTTTTCAAACACCACATCTGACCGGGCAAGAGAAACAATAGAAAAAATAAACAAATGGGACTACATCAAACTAAAAAGCTTCTGCACAGCAAAGGAAACCATCAACAAAACGAAAAGACAACCTAACAATTGGGAGAAGATATTTGCAAACCATACATCTGATAAGGGCTTAATCTCCAAAATATATAAAGAACTCATGCATCTCAACAACAAAAAAACTACCAACCCAATTAAAAAATGGGCAAAAGACCTGGACAGACATTTCTCCAAAGAAGATATACAGATGGCCAACAGACACATGAAAAGATGTTCAAAATCACTAACTATCAGGGAAATGCAAATCAAAACTACAATGAGATATCACCTCACGCCCGTCAGAATGGCTATAATTAACAAGACAGGAAACAACATGTGTTGGAGAGGTTGTGGAGAGAAGGGAACTCTCATACACTGCTGGTGGGAGTGCAAACTGGTGCAGCCACTATGGAAAACAGTATGGAGATTCCTCAAAAATCAACGATAGAACTACCATATGATCCAGCTATTCCACTGTTGGGTATTTATCCAAAGAACTTGAAAACACCAATTTGCAAAGGTACATGCACCCCTGTGTTCATTGCAGCCTTATTCACGATAGCCAAGACTTGGAAGCAACCTAAGTGCCCATCAAGGGACGAATGGATAAAAAAGCTGTGGTATATATACACAATGGAATACTACTCAGCCATAAGAAACGATGAAATCCAGCCATTTGTGACAACATGGATGGACATTGAGGGCATGATGCAAAGTGAAATAAGTCAGAGGGAGAAGGTCAAATACCGTATGATTTCCTTCATTAAGTAGTAGATAATAACAACAATAAACAAACACATAGGGACAGAGATTGGATTGGTGGTTACCAGAGGGGAAGGGGGGAGGGAGGAGGGTGAAAGGGATAATTGGGTACATGTGTGTGGTGATGGGTTGTAATTAGTATTTTGGTGGTGAACATGATGTAAGCTATGCAGAAATAGAAGTACAATGATGTACACCTGAAATTTTTACAATGTTATAAACCAATGTTACTGCAATAAACAAAAAATTAAAAAAAAAAATATCTAATATCACAAATAAGCTCAGAGAGACTGGTACAGACTAATTTACAATTTGTAAAGAAAATGTTTTAGAAGAAATATAGAGGAATATATATTTGGAATTGCAGGGCTTAAAACACACTATAGCGAGAGCTAGAGTGTACAATTTAAGTAAAATGCTCCTTATCACACCAAAATAAGATATAACTTTCATACCTCAACAGTTTCCTAGCAAGTAACTCTTCCTTATTTGTGTAATATATTCTATTAATTAAAATGTCAAGTGCTTTATATTTTATCTACATTTTCAAACATCACCATATGTATAGCTACATATGAAATATAACCACACACTCAGATGTAGCATGATTTATAAACAATGAAGTTTAAAGTGCTTGCCACCCATCTCTGCTGTGAAACAGACTCACTGATGCAGTTACATCACTGCGTTCAGAAATCATTCCTAGTGGTTAGAATTGGTCCTGAATCACAGTTTAGTATTCCCTTTCTTCAGTTATTAATACAAATTTTTTTCTGAAAGTGGATCTCATTAAGCATAACCCCTCTCTCAAACTACTTCACCCTCTATCTGGAAAAACGATCTTACTCATACTCCTGTGATCCTTTAAACAGATGAAATATGCACTAAATCTGTCTCAAAATGAAGTGCCTAAACTAATTAAGCTAAAAATATTCTTATAAATTCTCTTGGTCTTCTCTTCCAACCGCCCGGAAGACATGTGGATTTTTAGCAGCCCCAGGAAAACAAGAACCTTTTCTTATTCTCAGGGTCATGCGAGAAGGGAAATTGATTTCATATTATATTTTGCACTTCATTGGTTTTCCCTCCCCTGTTGAGATCCCCTGTTAGAACTAAACAAAAGACATCACTTTTATGAACTGCCTATAACTCCATGTCTTTGTTGGATTACGGAAAAGTCTGCCAGTGTGGAAAGCTCGAATTCAGAGTGCTCAGTGAGGCTTGCCCAATAGAGGCCAGCTCAGTAAATCATATCTGACAGCCTTTTGTTGAAAAATTTTCTCAACTCGCACCATGTCCCTCGGTATTGGCCCTGGTATATAACCCCCCCACACCATACCCATCACTACTAGAACCTGTGTTGGTTTTTACACACGATGATTTTATGGGCTGGCAAGCACTGACTATCTAATACTGACTAGCCTAGCTATAGACTCTACTATTTGAAAATAATTTAGCCTCAGAGGTCCTTCTTTCGGATTTTCTCTGCAGTGGTGATAATATTATAATTACTTTTGGTATCTTGCTGACAAAAGTTCAATGAAAAAAGGGAGATAAAACTCGAATGGCATGGCTTTCCATGCATTATTTCTACTTTCTATTTCTCTTGATAGAAATAAAATAATGCATGCTCTTTTAAAGACCAGGAAACCATTTCACCATAGCCACTTTTATAAATCTCAGTAGGTGAGATTGCCAGTGACTCTAGTTAAGGTATCACCCTCTATTCTTAAGTACGTTAAGAAGTGAAAATTATCTCCTTGAATAATATCAATTTTTATGGCCAAGAAGATAGTGACTTTGCCTCCACTTGGCTATTTGGGGTTCTACGGGCACTCTCAGATTCTTATCCTTCTCCTAGTCTCGCTTCCCACCCTTGACATCCGTTTGCATAGGAAAACAGACGCCCTCCCGTACCTGTCATACTGCTTTTTCATTTTACACTTTTTATAGTGATATATCTTTGCAGTGTGAAGAGTTCTGCCCCCCTCTGGCCTGCATTTTCCCATACAAAGCATTTCCACCTGACTTTATGTTAATGAGGAGATTTAATCTTAATATTTATGTCGTTTTAGCATCACCAAAGCCTTCAGAAATGGCCAACATTCTCAGATTTTATATATAGAAACAACTGTGAAATAGTTTAACTAGGTTTTCTCTAAAAGAGCTATTTAAGAAAAAAAAAAACTAAAGAATGGAAATTGTAAACCTTGTGATCTTAGACCAATGTGGTAAAGATATTTCAGACAGTTTCTCCAAAACATTTTGCTCTTGGAGAAAAACCATCAACATAGATGAAAGTTAGTAATATTATGAGGTGATTAGTCCCTCGGCAGACAGGAGAGCTATGGACATGATCCGTGAGCATGGTTTCCTGTGCTGATGGCTCAATGTCTGTATCAAAAATCCTAATACTGTAGTTTATCTCTTCTTTTAGCTTTTTATGTAATAAAAGTTGTAACAGTAAAATTGTACAGAAGCCAAAAGTGTTCACAACAAATTGGTCTAATGCCGGTGAGCTAGAAGTGAATCATTTTAGAATCTCTTTTGGAAGTTGCGAGTGCTGCATAAAGGGCTGTTAAGGTGTTGTCTCCAAAAGGAAGCCAAGTGGATCATTGAGGCAAATTACCTCTATAATTCAGACAGAGAAATACTGTTATTAAGGAAAAAATGAGTATTTGAGGCTTGTTTCTATTTTTTCTTGTTATTCATTCTTGCTGTCTCCATTAATTTGATAATATAGAAAATATTTACTTTCTTTTTCACTTCTAACAGTAATTACATATCAAAAGCTGAATTAGGACCACTTCTATGAGATCAAAATTACCATTAAAAATCAGGTCCCCAAAGGGCCTACCCAAAATAAAAGCCCAAATGGAAAGTTTAAAATCTTTATTCCACACTTAACGTATCTGACATTGGGTGAGCCATTTAACCTCTTTGAGCTTTATGGAGCTGAAGAATCATACCTGTCCCTCCTAACTCACGAGGTTGTTACTGGAATCGAATAAGATAAACCACATAGAAGTCATTGGTCACATGCCATGTAAATATCACCTGTTATATCTATGTAAAATACATTTTGGATTGTTCGATATCATAAAGAACTCCAAAATTTTTTTTTTTAAACCACATTCACTCTCTCTCTATCTCTACTAATACTTTGTAATTTTAATAGGCAGAGAGAGAATAAGAACTTAAAATGGCAGGTACTATGCTATAAATAAAATATGTTGAATGACTGTTTAAAGCAACCCACGGACCAAATTCTCGCTGCTGCTTGTTTTTGTAAATACAGTTTTATTGGACCAGTGCTACGCCTATTCATTTACGTATTGTCTATGGCTGCTTTCACACTGTAAGGGCAGAGTTGAATGGTTGCGACAAAGACCATATGGTTTGCAAAGCCACAAATACTTACGATCTAGCCCTTTACGGAAAATTTTGGCCAACTCTTGGCTTAAAGCGACAACCTGGGAACAAAGCTGTTTCATAAGAAATACCCTCTGCATCTATCAAATATTTTGTGCACTTTACTTTACAAAACTTGCTAAAGCTATTGGGATTTGGTGAGAAAGTGTATGATGTTACACACACAAAAAAATGTGTGTTTGCTTGAAAATGTGCACCTTGTCTGACTGCAAATTTGGTTACATTCAATGGCTTAAATATTCTGACACCCAGCCAGAACGATTCCATGGTGATAGTGAAAGCAGTGCTCGCTTCACAAATGTAACCAATTGCAGCTGTCACCCACTGTCACTTCAACTTAATTATTAAAATAAAGACAATTAGTTTTGAGCACACAGAACATTGGAGATTTGAAGATAATTGTTATGAAATAATTCTGCCTAGAAAACTAGCAACAGTACATGATTTTTATTGTGCGCCTGTCAGTGCAAAATTCTGACTGTCAAGCCCACTTTAAATATGGATACAAATAATAGGAGGTTTACTTGTGCCTTTGAATTGGTAAACTGAAACAAGAAACAAACACACACCTGCAGAGGAGTGGGCTGATAACCTTTCAGTGCAGTACAGAAAGAAACACTACTTCTGTAAGGGAAAAACTCACGGCAGAAAAGAGGGAGCTTTTACAGGGGTAGAATTCTGTATAGTTATTTCACTGTTGAAGAATATCGCCCGTGGCTTTCTTTACTCAGCACAGATGTTCATATGCATCCCATCTGATCCGAATATTCGGCTTTCTTGGCACACATCTCTTTATCTCAACTGTGTTTTCTTCCTCTGGGCCAAACTCCAGTGTCACAGATGTGCGAAGAGTGAGAGAGGAAAGAGAATATAAGGGATGGACAAGTCTGAGCTCCAATTTATCCACAGGTTCTTCTGGGCACTGTTTATTTCCCCAAACTCCCACCTGTGTTGTGCAAGTCTGATAGCCAGACGAATTTGACAACAGAGATCCACTCTGTGAAAGGATTTTTCAGGAATTTATGCTTTACGGAAATAAGCCTTATAAAAGTTGAACACAGGATAAACCATCCACAAATGCTTTATTTATTTACTCAGTTTGTGTAGAAATGGGGAACATAATTCAAAATTCAATTTGCCTTGAAGTAAATTTGAAAAAACTGATAAAATCAATAAAATCTTACTTTTTATACCATCTCTTGAATCTAACCCTGGATGGCATCAAAGAACTACTTGCAATTCTTCTGTCCTGGCCGAGGCATAGACTCTGGGGAATGGCCTTTTAGTTAACATTCATATATTTTCACTTCAGTCTCTCACTCTGACAATGAAAATCTCCAAGTATCTCTTTTTGTTTTTAACCTTGGATTTCCTCGATGCACAAATTGTGCTATATTATATTGTACTTTGTCCATACTATGTTTTATCACGATCCCTGTCTCTATGATAAGCTTTGGCAATTTTTTTTTCCTTAAAGGGCCAGATATGATCTCTGTTGCAACTCAACTCTGCAGCTGTAGCACAAAAGCAGCCACAGACGGTATGCAAATGAATAGGTGTGGCTCTATTCCAATAAAACTCTACACAAACAGTCAGCCGGCTGGATTTGGCTCACAGGCCATAGTCTGATGATCCTTGCTGTACCAGATTGTGCATTTCTGAGGACAGCTTATTTCCCTTGTAATTGTTTCCGTACAGTGATATTGTCCTTCAGCCTAAAGGAATCCTTTCACCATTCTTAAAATATTGCTAGCAATAAATTTTCTCAGCTTTTGTTTGACTGGAACTGTCTTTATTTCTCCATCATTTTCAAAGATGTTTTCACTGAATATAATAGAATTCTATGTCAACTTTTTTTCCCATCACGATGAAGATGTCTAATTGCTTTCTAGCATCCATTGCTACTGATGAGAAATCAGTTGATTTCATATATCATTCCCCGAGATGTAATCTCTTTTTTCCTTTGGCAGATTCTAAAATTTCTTGCTGTCTTAGCTTTTCAGCAGTAACCTAGATATGGTTTTTTTGTCTTTATTCTACTTGGTGTACATTGAAATCCTTGCATATGTAACTTGAATGTTTTTTCCCCCCTAGGGTGAGAAATTTCTTCAAAAAATATTTTCCACTCTTTCTTTTTCTCCTTCCTGTATTGGACACCAATTGTCTGTGTGTAAGACCACTTTTTATTTTTGCACAGGTCACTGAGGCTCTGTTAATTTTCTTTCAATCTTGCTTCCCTTTGTCTTTTAAAATAGAGATTTTCTGCAGATCTCTCTTTAGGTTTATTAACCCATTGTAATCAGTCTCCAAACTACTTTTAAGTCACTCAGTGATTTTTTTTTCATTTTAGATATTGGACTTTTTAGTTCAAAAATCCCCATTTGTTTTTTGACTTTAGTTTTAATTTCTCTGTTGAGATTTCTCATTTGTTCATTCATTATTGTTGTTTTTTCTTTAAGCCCTTGAGCTTGGAAAGTTTCCATCAGTTAATTACAACAGCTAGGATATTGTGTGATCCATTTATATTGACTACTTTTTTTTAAGTCACATTTTCCTATACTTTCACATGTCTAGTAATTTTTATTATAATCTGCCCATTATGGTGATGTGTGATGAGGAGTCTGGATTATGTCGTCTTTCTTAAAATGGTGTTAAATTTCTTTCCTGACAGGCAGTTAAATTACTGTAAGAGCCTACTGTTTTTGTGAGGCTTGGTTTTATTATTTCTCAGGACATAATAATTTCAATTATAAGCTGAGACATAGGGTGTGGCCTTTATTCAAGAATGTAGTCCTTATTATTAAGCTGTGACTTTTCTGGGATCTCATCTGAATGCCTGAGTTTCTCAGAGAGGTTTCTTCACTTTTGCTGAATCAAAATTCCAATTTCCATCATTGAAAGAACTTTGGTATCACTGTTTCTCTCTCAACTCTGTGGGAATCAGTTTCTGCTACACCTCACAGTTGCTTGCCCTGTGCCTGCACAATTTCTCTCCATCAAGATCTCATGGTAAATCCTTGCGCAGACTTCTAGGCCCTCCTCTTTATGCAAATTCCCATTTTCTGAATCTGCTCTGCAAATTCGAGTTGTTTCAACAGGCTGGGACTCTTATCTCTACTTCATCAGCTCAGAGATAGTTCTTCTCTACTTGGGTTCCAACTTGCTCTGCCATGAAGTCTGCATATGTCTCCAGGCAGAAAACCAGGGAATGTGATTACTTACTCTTAAGGATCATAACCCTGATCTACGTGATGCCCAATGCTTGAAAAAAGTTGGCTCATGTATTTCATCTCTTTTTATACTCGTTTACTGTGGGTGGACAAGTCATGGACAAACATGGATAGGAATTTAGTATCAAACTTTAAGCTAATGTTTATCCAAGGACAGCTGCATCTATGCCTAATAAGGGGCCAGATATGTAAATGAGCAAATATAAATTAAAAAGTAAGTGTGGTGAAGTGAGAAAAATCCTTGATTCCAATATTTACCGAGTTTGCTAAGTGTTTATGAGCAAGTTGAGTAACGAAAACTTATGAGTAAGTTCTTTGTGTTTGTGTTTGCAAAAGGGTGCTCATATACCTGTTCCATCTGCTACGTAGGTTTTTAGGACATGATATGGCATAGTTTTTAAAGTGTAGACATGAGTTTAATTCTCAATGTAATCTGTTGCAGCTATGAGATCTTGGACAAGTTACCCATCCTCTCTGAGTCTCATTTTTTTTTTTTTTTAATTGATGGTTTAATGGTTTCTAACATTGTGAAATTTTGGGTTGTACATTTTTGTTTGTCCATCACCATATATATGACTCCCTTCACCCCTTGTGCCCACCCCACACCCCCACCCCCACTGCCCCTGGTAAGCACAGTCCCGTTTTCTCTGTCCATGTGTTGGTTTATATTCCACATATGAGTGAGATCATACAGTGTTTGTCTTTCTCTTTCTGGCTTATTTCACTTAACATAATACGCTCCAGGTCCATCCATGTTGTTGCAAATGGGACGATTTTGTCTTTTTTTATGGCTGAGTAGTATTCCATTGTATATATATACCACATCTTCTTAATCCAATCGTCAGTCGAGGAACACTTAGGTTGCTTCCACTTCTTGGCTATGGTGAATAATGCTGCAATGAACATAGGGGTGCATAAGCCTCTTTGGATTGTTGATTTCAGGTTCGTTGGATAGATTCCCAGTAGTGGGATGGCTGGATCATAGGGCATCTCTATTTTTAATTCTTTGAGGATTCTCCATACCGTTTTCCATAGAGGCTGCACCAGTTTGCATTCCCACCAGCTGTGTATGAGGGTTCCTGTTTCTCCACATCCTCTCCAACATTTGTTGTTTTTTGTCTTGGTGATTATAGCCATTCTAACGGGCGTGAGGTGGTATCTTAGTGTTGTTTTGATTTGCATTTCCCTGATGATTAGTGATGTTGAGCATCTTTTCATGTGCCTATTGGCCATCTGTATATCTTCCTTAGAGAAGTGTCTCTTCATTTCCTCTGCCCATTTTTTTGATCGGGTTGTTTGTTTTTTTGTTGTTCAGTTGTGTGAGTTCTTTATATATTATGGAGATCAACCCCTTGTCAGATGTATGTTTTGCAAATATTCTCTCCCAGCTGGTTGGTTGTCTGTTCATCTTGATTCTGGTTTCATTTGTCTTATAAAAGCTCTTTAATCTGATAAAGTCCCACTTGTTTATTTTTTCTTTAGTTTCCCTAGTCTGGGTAGGCTTGTCATCCAAAAAGATTCCTTTAAAACCAATGTCAAATAGTGTGTTGCCTATATTTTCTTCTATGAGTTTTATAGTTTCAGGTCTCACCTTCAGGTCTTTGATCCATTTTGAGTTAATTTTTGTGAAGGGCGATAGCCGATGGTCCACTTTCATTCTTTTGCATGTGGCTGTCCAGTTTTCCCAACACCATTTATTGAAGAGACTTTCCTTTCTCCATTGTATGTTCTTAGCACCTTTGTCGAAAATTAGCTGTCCGTACATGTGTGGTTTTATTTCTGGGCTTTCAATTCTGTTCCATTGATCTGTGTGTCTGTTTTTGTACCAGTACCATGCTGTTTTGATTACTATTGCTTTGTAGTATGTTTTGAAGACAGGGATTGTGATGCCTCCTGCTTTGTTCTTTTTTCTTAGGATTTCTTTAGCTATTCGGGGTCTTTTCTTGCCCCATATAAATTTTAGTATTCTTTTTTCTATTTCTGAGAAGAATGTCATTGGGATTCTGATTGGGATTGCATTGAATCTGTAGATTGCTTTAGGTAATCTAGACATTTTAACTATGTTTATTCTTCCAATCCACTTGCATGGGATATCTTTCCATTTCTTTATGTTATCACGGATTTCTTTCAATAATGTCTTGTAGTTCTCATTGTATAGGTCCTTCACCTCCTTGGTAAGATTTATTCCTAGGTATTTTATTCTTTTTGATGCAATTGTAAATGGTATTATCTTTTTGAGCTCTCTTTCTGTTGGTTCACTATTAGCATACAGAAATGCAACTGATTTTTGTAGATTGATTTTGTACCCTGCAACTTTGCTGTAGCTGTTGATTGTTTCTAATAGTTTTCCAACAGATTCTTTAGGGTTTTCTATATATACAATCATGTCATCTGCAAATAGTGAGAGTTTCACTTCTTCGTTACCTATTTGGATTCCTTTTATTCCTTTTTCTTGCCTAATTGCTCTGGCCAAAACCTCCAGTACTATGTTGAATAGGAGTGGTGAGAGTGGGCAACCCTGCCTTGTTCCTGTTCTCAGAGGAATGGCTTTCAGTCTTTCCCCGTTGAGTATGATGTTGGCTATGGGTTTGTCATATATGGCCTTTATTATGTTGAGGTACTTTCCTTCTATTCCCATTTTATTGAGAGTTTTTATCATAAATGGATGTTGTATCTTGTCAAATGCCTTCTCTGCGTCTATTGAGATGATCATGTGGTTTTTATTCTTTGTTTTGTTGATGTGATGTATCACGTTGATTGATTTGCGGATGTTGAACCATCCCTGTGTCCCTGGTATAAATCCCACTTGATCATGGTGTATGATCTTTTTAATGTATTGTTGTATTCGGTTTGCCAATATTTTGTTGAGGACTTTTGCATCAATGTTCATCAGCGATATTGGCCTGTAATTTTCTTTCTTTGTATTGTCTTTGTCTGGTTTTGGTATCAGGGTGATGTTGGCCTCGTAGAATGATTTAGGAAGTGTTCCATCTTCCTCTATTTTTTGGAATAGTTTGAGAAGGATGGGTATTAAATCTTCTTTGAATGTTTGGTAAAATTCACTGGAGAAGCCATCTGGTCCTGGACTTTTATTTTTTGGGAGGTTTTTGATTACTATTTCAATCTCTTTACTTGTTATTGGTCTATTCAGATTCTCCATTTCTTCTTGGTTCAATTTTGGGAGATTGTATAAGTCTAAGAATTTATCCATTTCTTCTAGATTGTCCAGTTTGTTGGCATATAATTTCTCATAGTATTCTGTTATAATCCTCTGTATTTCCATGGTATCCGTTGTAATTTCTCCTCTTTCATTTCTAATTTTATTTACTTGAGCCTTTTCTCTTTTTTTCTTAGTAAGCCTGGCTAAGGGTTTGTCGATTTTGTTTATCTTCTCAAAGAACCAACTCTTTGTTCATTAATCCTTTCTACTGTTTTTTTGGTCTCAATTTCATTTATTTCTGCTCTGATTTTTATTATTTCTCCCCTTCTGCTGGCTTTGCGCTTTGTTTGTTCTTCTTTTTCTAGTTCTGTTAGGTGTAATTTAAGGTTGCCTATTTGGGCTTTTTCTTGTTTGTTAAGGTGGGCTTGTATCGCTATGAGTTTCCCTCTCAGGACCGCTTTTGCTGCATCCCATATGGTTTGATATGGCATGTTATCATTTTCGTTTGTTTCCAGGTAGTTTTTGATTTCTCCTTTAATTTTCTCAATGATCCATTGGTTGTTCAGTAGCATGTTGTTTAATCTCCACATTTTTGTCACTTTCCCAGTTTTTTTTTCATGGTTCATTTCCAGTTTCATAGCCTTATGGTCTGAAAAGATGCTTGTTATGATTTCAATCTTCTTAAATTTATTGAGGCTTGCTTTGTTTCCCAACATATGGTCTATCCTAGAGAATGTTCCATGCGCGCTTGAGAAGAATGTGTAGTCAGATGTTTTTGGATGGAGTGCTCTGTATATGTCTACTAGGTCCATCTCGTCCAGTTTTTCATTTAAGTCTACTATTTCTTTATTGACTTTTTGTCTGGATGATCTATCCATTGTTGTAAGTTAAGATCCCCTACTATTATTGTGTTGTTGTTGATGTCTCCTTTTAGGTTTGTTAATAGTTGCTTTATGTACATTGGTGCTCCTATGTTGGGTGCATATATATTTATAAGTGATATGTCTTCTTGATGGAGTGTCCCTTTTATCATTATATATTTCCCTTCTTTGTCTTTCTTAACCTGTTTTATCTTGAAGTCTACTTTGTCTGATATGAGTATGGCAACACCTGCTTTCTTTTGTTTGCCATTAGCTTGGAGTATTGTCTTCCATCCTTTCACTCTGAGCCTGTGCTTGTCTTTAGTGCTAAGATGTGTTTCCTGAAGGCAGCATATTGTTGGGTCTTGCTTTTTAATCCATCCTGCCACTCTGTATCTTTTGATTGAAGAGTTCAATCCATTTACATTTAGGGTAATTATTGATATATGAGGGCTTAATGTTGCTGTTTTGTCACTTATTTTCTGGTTCTTTTGCATTTCCCTTGTTTCTTGTCCCATTTGTTTCGGACTGCCAATTCAGTTTGGTTGTTCTGTCTTATGACTCTTTTAGTTTTCTCTTTGTTTATCATATGTAGTTTTGTTTTGATTATTTGTTTAGTGGTTACCTTGAGGTTTGGGCAAAAAATCTTGTGTATGAGATAGTCCATTATCTGATAGCCTCCTATTTCCTTATACTAAGTCAATTCAATCACTTTCCTCTTCCCCTTCTAAGTTGTTCTTGTTATACCTTATTCTATCTTGAGTTGTGGCTGTGTGTTTACAGTGATGAGGTTAAACTTATTTTTGGTGAGTTTCTTCCTTTGATCTTTGAATTTAGTATTTAAGTGGTTGGTAACCTATTCCGGTAACGATCTACTATTTTTCTGAGTTTGTCTACCTACTTTTCTCCTAGCTCCAAGCTTTGTCTTCCCTTTCTCTTCTTTTGTTCAGGCCTGAGGGCCTCCTTGAGTATTTCTTGTAGTGGGGGTCTCGTGGCCATGAACTCTCTTAGCTTTTGTTTATCTGGGAGAGTTACTATTTCTCCACCATATTTGAAGGATATTTTTGCTGGATAGAGTATTCTTGGCTGAAAGTTTTTGTCTTTCAGTATTTTGAATATATCTTTCCAGTCTCTTCTAGCCTGTAAAGTTTCTGTTGAGAAATCTGCTGAGAGCCTAATGGGAGTTCCTTTGTAAGTTATTTTTTGGTTTTGTCTAGCTGCCCTTAATATTGTTTCTTCGTCATTGACCCTGGCTAGCCTTACCACTAGGTGTCGTGGTGAAGGCCTTTGTCTGTTAATATATATAGGTGTCCTGTTGGCTTCACTTACTGGTATTTCCTGCTCCTTCCCCAGATTTGGGAAATTCTCAGCTATTATTTCCTTGAGTAGGCTCTCTGTTCCTCTTTCCCTCTCTTCTCCCTCAGGAATACCTATAATTCTTATGTTACATTTTCTAATGGAGTCAGATATTTCTCGGAGTCTTTCTTCATTTCTTTTTAGTCTTTTGTTCTCTCTCCTCTTCCATCTGGAGTATATCTGTATTCCTATCCTCTAAAGTGCTAATTCTTTCCTCCATATTGTCAGCTCTGTTCTTTAAAGATTTCAGATTCTCCTTTATCTCCTCCATTGTGTTCTTCATCTCCATCAGCACTGACTGGTTTTTCTTTATGATTTCAATCTCTTTTGTGAAGAAACTCCTCATCTCATTGAATTGTTTGTCTGTGTTGTCTCGTATTTCGTTGAGTGTTTTTATGATAGCTATTTTGAAATCTCTGTCATTTAGATTATGGATTTCTGTGTCTTCGGGGTTGATTTCTGGGTGCTTGTCATTTTGTTTCTGGTCTGGTGATTTCATATATTTTTGCATTGTGGTTCCTGTGTTGGTTTTGTTTTTCCTCATCCTGGAAATCTCTGGTTGCAATTTCCACCTGCCGCCACTGTCTGGTGGTAAAAGGCTGTGTAGTCTAAGCCCCCTGTGCTCTGCCCTGGTTTTTCTGCTGCGATCTGCAGTTTTGTTTTTTGTTTTGTTTTGTTTTTTTTCCCGCTGCGATCCACGGGTCTGGTCATTTGATCAGGTCTGCCACGGATCGCTTGGTCTGGTCTGTCGCAGATCTCTTGGTCTGGTCTGCCGCGGATCCCTAGGTCTGGTCTGGTCGGTTGAGCTGCAGGGTCTGGTTTGCGGGGAGGGGGGAGCTCTCTCTTTTGCCCTCTGGGTCCCTGACGTGGGAGGCTTCTTGTTTGCCCCTCTTTATCTGCTCTCTGGGGTGCTCAGATGTTGATGGTAGCCCCGTGGCTCTTCTGAGTCCTCTGTGCGGGAGTCTCCCACTGGCTGAGAGAGTCCGAAGAGCTACGGTTTCTCTGCCAAGGGCCGCCCCTCCCCCCTCTCTCGGAGCCGCGCCTACCGGGATCGCTGATCTTATGGGGAGGGAGAGGAGTTCTCCTTACCTCTCCCCACTTCCTCGGGGGCCCAGCACGTTCCGCTCTCAGATGTGCGGCAGTGTGGATCTTTCCGCTCTAGCTTTTCACTGTCTGGGATTCCGTTGTTAGTCTGTGACTGTTCCTTTTGTTGTATCTTGTCGGGGGAAGAGTTCACGGGAAAGCTCACTCCACCATGATGCTGACGTCACCTCTGTGAGTCTCATTTTCATCCAAAATTGAGATAATAGTAACTGCCTCATAGTGGTATTAAAAGAATTAAATAAGACAATTTGTGTTAATTCCCTGAGCATATTAATTGTCACATGGCAAATACTCAAGAAATGTTAACTAATAATTACATTAGTAATAGTTGTAGTAGTAACAAATAGCAATGTACAATCAAAAATAAAATGAGAAATTGAATATCATTAATATTGCAGTATACAGTCACGTGTTGCTTAATGACAGGGATACGTTCTGAGAAATGAGTCGTTAGGCAATTTGTCATTATGCGAACATCATGGAGTGTACTTACACAAACCTAGATGGTTTAGCCTACTACACACCTAGGCTGTATGGTACTAATCTTATGAGACCACTGTCATATATGCAGTCTGCCATTGACCAAATTGT
This sequence comes from Ceratotherium simum simum, assembly GCF_057802395.1. Taxonomy (NCBI): domain Eukaryota; kingdom Metazoa; phylum Chordata; class Mammalia; order Perissodactyla; family Rhinocerotidae; genus Ceratotherium; species Ceratotherium simum. Next base: position 52,091,072 of record NC_141915.1, on the reverse strand, counting down.
CAATATGTGGCACATGACTATAATCATGATACTAGTCTCTTGTGTTTGAAAAGACAACCAGAAATAATTTGTTTTTACTTACTCTGCTTTGATTTGATTCTAGATAACTAAATATACAACTACACTCTAACCTAGCAAAAAAAATGTCGATGCTATTTACATAGGCAAAATGAAGTGAGAGGAGACTGCAAGTCAATGAGTACAATCATCACAAACAATCAATGTGAACCAGCCAGGAAAAAAAGAAAGGTTTTATTAAAATATTTATATTTTAAAAAATATTTTCTTGGGCCGGCCCCGTGGCTTAGCGGTTAAGTGCGCGCGCTCCACTGCTGGCGGCCTGGGTTCAGATCCCAGGCGCTCACCGACGTACCGCTTCTCCGGCTATGCTGAGGCCGCGTCCCACATACAGCAAGTAGAAGGATGTGCAACTACGACATACAACTATCTACTGGGGCTTTGGGGGGAAAAATAAATAAATAAAATCTTTAAAATAACAAATATTTTCTTATATTTTATCACTTTTTAAAAGTTCATTTTATCTGTTCTAATGAGATAATGTTTCAGCTTAAACTATTCTCTTCAGCTTTCATATTGAGACACAGAAATTGCAGAAAAAATAAAAACATTTGGGATCCATTAATATGCCCTATTAGTCCATTTGAAGTGTCAGATGCTTCTCCAGCTGTCATGTTGTTATTCTAACAACTTCCTGTGCTTAGTCCCTTTCTCTGCCCATCTCAATTCTAATTAAAGCAGAACTTCATCACTGAGAATTTCTGAATTACAAAGGAATGCTGAACTTTATATGAGGGAAACATTTGAGATTGTGTAAACAAGTGAAAAATCGCCCAGCTCACATAATGGAATACGCATGAATATATTTTGGTCATCTGTTTTTAAGTGTTATGTGACTTCTGTTTGGACTTTGTTGAGAACACTTTTAAACAGAAGATAGTGATAGTAATGCCAAATAATTGTGAACTGGGATATACCCTATAAGATAAATTTCTGAGGATTAAATATTAAGAAAAAGCCGACTAAAATCTGTCAAAATGCTGAGTTACATACTAAATAAGTAGAATGAGTATTAGAACTCATAGGATTCCTACAAATTTCTCTGAAGATCTATTGATTCACAAAAGAGATGTTGCCAACATTAGACTAATACTTAAAGAGAATGAGAGACCCTGGAAGTATCTGTAAGAAATCCTTTGCGTGTAGCTGAAGAGATGTACACTTAAGAAATTTACAATGTGTGTGAAATGTGCTTTGATATACAAGCATATAAAAGGGTACTTGGTACCTTGGTACTGCAAAGTAGGGATGCCTAATTCAGCTTAGGGATGGGAAGGTTGATAAGGATGCTCCAGTCTGAAGGAATGATATAAAAGAATGGTATATGCAGTGGTTCCAGATAAATACAGATAAATGAGTTCTAGGAACAAGTCAGCTGGCTAATATTTAGGATGCAAGTAGATGAATGGGGACAGTGAAACTAGCACAGACTCCCATTACATAGTATTAGTTGATAATACTTTGAGCTTTGTTGATACACACATACACACACAAATATATACCTCCAACAAAAAATGAAATATGCAGACATGTTCATAAAGACCATCACTGGATTGTGGGATTTGGGTGATTTTTATTTTGTTAACATTTTAGAGGGTTTATATTTATAAAAACGAATACAGATTGTTTGAAAATCAGGAGCTGGCGAGATAAAACAAGTACAAGATTGATTGACCACAATAAAAAGAATTGACGATTAAGTAGTATTTTTGAATATTAAATTTTTGAATACTAAAGTATTCAAAGAAAAGAAAAGAGAAAAGAAAACAGACTGAAGGGGATCAGCATACGCCACTCTAAAATAGGCAGTATGAATCCAACTACATGATATTCTGGAAAAAGCAAAACTATGGAGACAGTAAAAGGGTTAGTGGTTGCCAGAAGTTGTTGGGGGTGGGGAAAGATGAATAGACAGAGCAAATGATTTTTAGGGCAGTGAAAATACTCTGTATGACACCATAATGATGGATACAGGGCATTATACATTTGCCCAAACTCATAAAAAGTACAACAGCAAGAGTGAACCATAAGGTAAACTATGGACTTTGGGTGGTTATGATGTGTCAATGTAGGTGCAGCAATTGTAACAAATGTCCCGCTCTGGTGGGAGATATTGATAATGGGGGAGGCTGTGCAGGAGTGGGGGCAGGGGGTTTATAAGAAATCTCTGTACCTTCCCCTCAGTTTGGCTGTGAATCTAAAACTGTTCTAAAAACAAAACAAAAATAAAATAAACATTCAAACAAAAAAGCACATAACATTTAGGACAAATGTTTATAAAGAAATATCTTCTGAAAAAAGTTTGCTCAGTTTTCCTAAAGGCTTGTTCTCGTATTTTATTTAAAAAGGGAAAAATCTCCAGTCTTACTCTGCTTTCGTAACGATTATGTTGCCCATGGAAATGGAAAGACTTCCTAAAATCTTCAGATGACAAATTTCAAACATGGATCTCAAATTCATAAATTCCCAGGTGTTTGGTAAATTGGCAAAGAGCAAAACTAACCCTGGAGTTTCAGGATTAGACAAGGTAGTAAATGAATAAATTGAATAAGAGGTAAATATTCTTACACCTCACAGAAACTCCTATTACAAATTCTTTACAGAGATACCTACTTCTTAATCCTGTCACATTCTTTGATGGATTTCTACAACAAGGTGACTGATAGAAGCCACTGATGCTTAACATCCATTCATATATTTATTCAACAAGCACCTACTATACTAGTTTGTTTTTAAAGGAAAAACAAAAAACAGTAGATAAAAAAGATAATAATATTAAAATAAAGAAAGCAATAAACTCTAATAGAAAAATCCTTACAAAACTGAAGTGAATGAATGTCCCTGAGAAGTTGGGATGAAATGGAACAGAGGAGATAAAGGATTTACACCAGAGAAGTGGAAAGATATAATAGTCCCCCCTTATCCACGGAGGATATGTTCTAACACCCCCAGTGGATGCCTGACACCCCAGATAGTACTGAATCCTATATATACTAGGATTTTTCCTATACATACATATTTGAGGTGCGACAGTAAAACTAGCATAAATTTCTTTTTCTTTCTTCACAATTTCATGGATAGAAAATTTATTCTTACCGTAGATCCTGGCAAATTCAGCATACGATTTTTTTCTTTCCTTATTAAGTCAAGAACTGTCTCCTTTTCACTTAAGGGAAGAACTTGACAGCTTCTCTTTGGCATATCCAAATTGCCAGCATCACTATTCTTGTGCTTTGGGGCCATTAGTAAGTAAAATAAGGTTGACTTGAACACAAGCACTGTGATAACAAGACAGTCATCTGATAACCGTGGCTCCTATATGGTTCTAAACCATTTGATCAAAACTTCCATTCTTGTAAAAAACAGACATAGGTTAAAATTCCTAACTATGGAACACAATAGAGGAGAATAAGATCTTTCCTGCTGTGCATTAAAATGAGCCCCTTTTTTGTACTGAAAAAGTCTATTTTTTAGATTCATACATCTAGGGATTCATTCTTACCTGGTCTATCATTTCAATTAGCAATACCCTCTTCATACCAACAATGATAATTACATCTCTTTAATATTTATTTCGTGTACTTACTGTGGGTCGGGCACTGAGCTAAGCTCTCCAAACTCGTCTGGTCATTTGGCATGCGTCTTTCAATTCTCACGATAATAGAAAGACGCGCAGACTACTATTTTCACAGTTTTAATGGAAAGAAACACAAAAATAAAACAAATGGAATAAATTAGATTTAAATTGAGTAAGTTAGTTGAACTGAGGCTCAAATCAACCAATACTTAAGTCCATAATTTGAATCATACATTGTATTTCCTCCTCACACATCAGGGAGTTTATAATACTGACACATTAGAAAGAGCCTCTCCAAGAAACAGAGCTGGAGGTGGTTCGCTGATAAAAATAATTCCATCATTCAGCCTAATACAATCTAGTCCAGATATTAAAAGCCTTGTTGGGAAGCACTGTGTTAGAGAGGTCACAATTCAAATGAGGGAACGCTGGTTTCATCCTGCGGTCAGTAGCACAAGGTTCTGTAATTCAGTGTGCAGTGGGCCAGTTGCATATGCCCTATAAAGTTAAGCAGTGCACACGCATCATATCTGTATGCATTTGTGTGTGTGTTGGAGCAGGGCAAGGATCTTCTTTTTTTTTCCTTTCTTTTCCGCTTTAGTTTCTCCAAGCAAGAGTTTGATGCCAAGCCTATTTACGAAGTTCAGCTTTGGGGTCGTGAGAATTTTGCTGCCTACAACTGACAGTTTTATGTTCCCGAGAAGCACAAAGCTTTTATGCTCTCCCTTCGCTTTCTTTAGTGCCATGTATCTTAACCTCTTCTTCTTGACCTGCCCCAACTATTGTTTAGACTCGTATAGGGACGTCTGGACACAGGCAGCTAGAAATTCAGCTTATTACCTGAGTTTTACTGCTGGAACACATTGACAATATTTTGGTGAGTTTTTGCGCAATGGGATCTTTTCAAGCAGTCCGATAATAGTCTCCTTTCGAGCTAGCTAGATCTCTGGAGAGAAATATAATAGGAGTTTGAGAGAGACACAGCCATTCTAAGGTTTTCCTGCAATTAAACAAAGAAAGTAACGAGAAGGGGATAACGTAGTAGTCTTAAATATGATTTTCCTGTTTTCCGTCAGACATAGTTCATACACACATCAGTAAATGTGTGGTTTCGATTGACAACCTTAAAAATAAATTAATAAAGAAATCCCCATGGAAAGAGTGCTGTATACAGGATAAAGATCCAGAAAAAGGCTTTCTTAACCAGAGGTCAGAAACAGTCCAGGCCACAATTTCCGGCTGCAAGTGTATTGTACTCTCAGGCAATTAATGACTTCAGGTACCCACTAGCTTTCAGTAGTAAAAATGAGGGAAAAAAATACATAGACAATCTTCAACGTACAAACAAGCTGTTTTGGATTTGTTTTTACGTCAGCTGTTTGAAACTTGGAACACGTTTTTCCCCATGGAAACAATGATATAAATTGTGGTTAGGTTCTTAAATAGTCAACTAAAAGTCTATTTAACTAATAATGTATTTGAAATATAGTACTAATGGCATTATCCCTAGGTCCAGGTCTCAGAGGCAGGGGCCATGGGGAACCACTGGATGAAGGAACATGGGAAGAGAGATTTCTCCTCTTTAATGACCCAATACTGAACCATCCAATACAAAACCGTAGATATTGCAAAACAGCATTTGCTAATGGCTTAAAAAAAATAGAACATGCTTTTTGTGTTTTGAAGTTTGGAAAAAGAAGAAAATTTAGAATCACCGTAAAATTGCAAACCAGGAATAACCACTATTAGTAAGTTGGTGAATAAATGAAGAAGCTGGTGGCAAACAAAATACACAGTAAAATTATCAAATTATTTTCTCTCTCTGCATATGAAAATCTCTGGAAAGATATAAACACAGTTTTTATTTGTACAGGTTATGTTCTGTTAAAATAGTTGTTTGGGATAACTATGATGCTTTGCTTGGGACCAAGGCTTCATACTGTAGTTGCCAAGACAGAGTATCTGCTATTTAAGGCTTGTGATAGGTACTGCCAATGGCCTTCGAGAAAGGTGGTTCTAATTTATCTTCTCACCAGAAGTACATGCGAGTAGCTGTGCAAAAATTTTGAAATAAGTTTGTCTCCAGCATCATTTCATTTTACTTTCCATGCTCTTCCTAAAGCCCCTCTTCCCCCTTTGGTTGTAGGTTTTTTCTGCCACCCAAAAGGCCTTGGTACCTTCTAAAGTCTGTAAGCCTGTTCACTATAGCCGCACTGTCGTATTCTATTACTCGTCCTATTGCATTATTACTCAGAAAGTTCTCCTTAGTCAAAATTACCACTGCGTTTCCAGAAATTGCATCTCCACGTCTGTGAAAATCTCCCTAAAAAGTGCATCTACGGAGCTGAGAAAAGATGTGTTTTAGGAATGAGGACACATCGTGAGGAGCAAATGCTTTAATCCACAATTCAAGGCATACAAAAGGGCCTATTTCAGAAGAATAGCTAAAATAATGGACTCCTAAATACATGGTGGCTGGGAGATGATGAGTTATGCTGAGAAAATAGTTATCAATAGGCTTAAATATATTTATATGTTTTGACTTAGCCCATTTCTAAGATGTAATTAGAGATGTGGTCAAAGATTTAGGTAAAAGAGAATCATCCAAAGTTGTTTAAAATACAGAATAAAACTAGACACAAATGCCAATTATAACACATTCACGTGAAGGAGTGAACAGTCTTAACATACCACATATGAAGGATGTTAATGGCATAGAGAATGATGCTGACACAGTTAAAGGAAGCCTAAAACATAAAAATTCACATCCTCATAAATTTTTTAAAATCTGATTCATAAATAGATCTATCAATCAAACTGCAAATTCTAGTCTTTTTGGTATTGATCGTAAATAGCAATTTCAATTTTCTGTTTCATGCTTTGCTTCGCAGTGAGTTTACACAGTTCTCAAATCTGGGTTATGAAATGTGCTTTAATAAGATCTTACAGTCAGAAGTCAATAATAAACTCTCTGAGCCTGTACTTACGAATTTTTGTCAGTAGAAAACAAGCTGCCGAAAAACACAAATTCAAATTAGCGTCCGCGGATCCTTAAAGAAACAACAGCTCTATTTTTGCTTTGCCGCTTCCCATCCGTCAATAGTGCAGGTGCTTGGTTCTTCTTCCCATCTCTCCACCGCACAGAATAAAAATAAATAAATAAAGACACACAGGCTCCTTGTCATTGCCATGCTCAGCAACAAGCATTTCAACTGGAGTTTCTGAGGTGATAAATTATTGTTCCCTGTCCCGGCAAGTAGCTTTTTTGAAAGGCCACATCCGGTCTTGGGGGCACCAGCTTTTATTATGCATTTCATATTGAACCAAAGGTCAAATTAATTGGCCTTATCTACGTGAAAAACCAGCTGGTTGCCTAGAGAAATAAAATCTTTTACAGAGACTTTAGGGACAAGTAAACAACAGGAAAACCCGATCCGAGGGCAGCCGGAACCTCCAATTAGAAAGAGAGTAAATTTGGAGGTATTTAATTTTTGAATGATTAGTTAAGAATCAATAACAATTATGTTTTCTCTAAGGAACAGTAGAGCCCATGAGATTCCAAATGTCATCTAAATCTTTACACATATTTCACATATTTCTTCACATATTACAAGTTTGAGGGGGCAGGCAGAGTAGTTATAAGCTGTGCATCCTGTGGACTTTAAGGACCAAGGTAGCAACCTTTTCTATGGGGATAACTAAACCATCCAGAGTCTGTAGAAATCATTTTAGACCTAAAAGGATCAAGGTGAAAGTAAGGTTTTATTTTCCCCAAAGAAATGCAAAATAGATACTGTATGCCTTCTGAATTTCCTATTATTACATATATCAGCATAAAGACTGAGAAATATAATGTAGTGACCTAATAGAATAGAAGAGCAGGCTAATTTAGTTCTCTAAAACATCTGTTCCTCCATTTTCTCACCTGGTAAACGGGATAATAATTCTTGCATCTCATGATGTTTATGAGAATCAAATCAAACAATGTAAATTAATATCTTAGCACTTAGGTTCTGGCAATAAGCAATAAAAATGCTAGACTTTAATATTACTTTTAAAAAGAGGTGAAATAATGATTGTCACTCAGAATAAGAAAATGTAATTTGTTTCCGCCTGTAAGATGCAAAAAAGTAAGCTTATGTCTCCAACTCCTTAGTTGATTGCTTTACTTCTCTCCTTTTCAGTTTATATATGCAAACACAACGCTTGACACAGTTTCATGTGAAAAATGATCCAGAATGGTGAAGATTTGTGCTAGTTAAAAGGCATTTTGATACCATTGAACAATTTGTGACTCTAATATGTGAATTTGACTCACATGTGAATTTAACAAATGTATGAAAAATAATGGGATGGAGGAACATGAATAAGACTTACTTGAAAGGATACTGCTGTGGATACACCATAGCAATCCCTGTGTCTCTTATTTTAATTAATGAGCAAACGCATGACTCTTTGTCGTAAAAAAAAATTTTGAATTTATCATACGTAAACAAAATGGGCAAATAGGATGTGATGGATGAGACTTTCATGCTGCAGCAAAGCCCACATCATATGGAAGCCTGCTGTATCATCCAGTATGGAAAAGATTAAGCCGCAGAACGCACATCTGCTTGGTGGAACGCTGAAAAAGTTAATGGCTGTGAAAAAGGGTTTGAACTTCTAGCTGAGGTCAGAAACAGGGTGATTTAGTGACTTTAGTAAACAGACTCTCAATGAGGTAAAATGAAATTTGGTTTCATTTTGACCAGTACCTAGAGAACATCAATAAACTTTTCAGTGCTCAAAGGTAAGTTCAAGACCCACTTGGAAAGTGAGCTATCTGTAAAAATCAATTCATCGTTATATTCAATAATAATTATATCTTTTATTTCATTCAACCCAGGGAGTAATTTTAGCAACGGGGACATAGAGATGAAATTATTTAGTTAAATTTAGAAAACAAAAAAAACAAAAAAGGAAGAAGAGACAAATGGCCCTCTACCGCTAAGCACTGAGCACGCAAAAGTTGGGCTGAAACTAACAGAACTGACTTTCATGTCTTCCCTAAATTCATATACAAGGCAATGAAATGACATCTTCCTATGTCAATCCATATGCAAGGTTGATTTAACATTACAAAACCAGGTTAATGAATATGCTTTTTAAAATTTCTGGTTTTTGCTTGTCAGATGAGATTTGAGGTTAGTGAGGAAGAAAGTCAAAACAAAAGAACAGGTCAGAAATCAATAGAACAAATAAAACTATCGATTTTGGAGCTAGATATGTGGAGAAGAGGGAGAGATAAAACTAGATGCCTCTGAAAATAAGAATTTTCTTTCCATTTCTCCAAAGATCTAATAAAAATTCTCTCTACTTAGTAGAAAGGGCTGATATCACATCTCTAGGAACCCATGTACAGAGGAGGGCAAAGAAACAATCTCGTAGGAATATATTACTGGATCTTGGCCTATAAGGTGGATCCATTGGCTTATCAGATTTGCTACAGCAATTTGAGCTTCAGTAACAGTGGCTGATATTTCAAAGGCATTTGTATTTCCTTATGAGACTTGGAAAAGGAGCAAATGTGGTGGCTTTTGCAGCACAAAAAGGCCAACTTGGGGACCCAGAGCTGATCAGATTCCTTTGGGCTCCACGTCTCCATGTTTCCTGGTGGAAAGCAGAACGTGCGTGAGCTGCTTTGACTTCAAGCACCCCAGGAACCGTCAGTGAACCTGAAAGCCCCCACATCTGGCTACAGCTTGCCCTTGTTTGCTTTAAGTTCTGCACGCAGACGACCACCCTAGCTGCGAATTCAGGGATGGCTCAGCCAGGGGAGGTGGGGAATCTGGAAGCTCACCTGGGCTGAGGGTGAGGTCCACTGCATTTTCAAGTCTCCTTTGTTTTGTTAGCGTTACTCCTTTAGAAAGAGGTTTCTGCAGCAGCAAGAGCACATTCATCATCATTTCCTCTTTGCTTACACGTTCTCCTTCAGGTATAAACTATGTCCCAGCAAAGAAATGATTGGTGCTTTTCAGAGACGCCCCCAAACACATACCTTTATAGAACAGAAACTTCTGGGTTAGATGCCTCCAATAACAACGTACTTTCCACAGATTTTGTTTATCTCTATGACAGTTCAGATTGTTTCTCTTCAAAAAATTATCTTCCATCTAGAAGAAATTGAGTAGAAAAGCAGATTCTCAGAGAATCTTTGACAATGATTAAGTACAATGTGTTCTACTTAAAAATAAGTATATGAGAATGAGACAGACAAACATAGAAGAGAACAGAGACCTGAATGATCTGGTAGTTAATAGTTAAAATAATGAACTACTCTCTAGGTTTGTCAGAAACTCATTACTTTTTATTTTTTATTTTTTTTTTGGTTGTTGTTGTTGTTCTAGAAACCCATTAGTTTTAGTTTTTTTTTTTAGCATACATACAGAAATGAAAATAAGTCAATCAAGAAATGATCCTTAAAAAAACAAAAGGCAATGTGATTTCTACCTTTTTTCTGTTTTTTCCAAAAAATATCATTTTTTGTGAAATTTCAGGAATGTAGCATCCAAAAACCTAGTTAAAAAGTGTAAATTTTATTTATTGGTGTATTTTGCCTACCCCCAAACAAACTTGATATACTTCTAAATACAAATGACAGAATAAAATGTTATTTTTTCAACTATTTGATATACATGCCTTTAAGTACACCATCAAGTAACTAAAATTTCCTGTTGTATAAAGAAAAACAAAATAAAAATAGAATAACAACAACAAAAACAATCTAGATTTATACCCTCTTCCTTTTATGTGTAAGATATATAAAAGATAACACCTAGAGGAAGAATCTGAGTTCTATTGAGAAATCACAGCACTACTGTGTCTCTAGCCACGCTCTCAGCCTCTAGTTTTTCTCCCTGCTGAAGAGGGCAGTAGGGTAGCCCCTCTTCTCTCTTGCTCAAGTGGTAGATCCAAAGAAGTCCACTGCACTGCCTCCTACCCACGGAGTCGTACCTGGCAGATTTTTTCCAGAGAATCTATTGTACCTTATCTTTCTGCTTCATAAGTGTCCACAAGTCATTATGCAGGTGTCCTTTGAACAAAAACGCTGCTTGTAGTTGTCCAACTGCTGGCAAAAACATTTGCTTATAACTGTGTCTGTTGATTAATTATTATAGGGAAATTAATAAACAGAGGCAATTTCCCCCTAAGCAGGAAAGATTGATTCCCCCAGTGGCCTGCATTTCTAATAAAGTGCTTTCTAACTACACCTCTAAGCCTGCAAGCCCTAAAGTTCTCAATCTATTAAGTGTTATCCTTGGAAATGCCACTTATTGGAATTTTTGCTCCAAATAACCAGGCTTTAGATTAAATATGTGGATGTGGATGTAAAGAAAAGGAGAGTATGAAGGGGAATGTTGTAGCTGGAGATCACTAATGAGGAAACCAAACGAATCTTTTTCAGATTTCTGTCATTGCCACGTATGTGGTTGTCAGTCAACATGGAAAATGTTACTCAAACGTTATCTAAATTTCCGCTCACAGAATGTAGACTCATAAATAAAAACAAGTAGACCTTATTCCTAGAAACAAGTAGGTTGTGTGTTAATAATCCGTTAGCAGTTAAATTTTCAATGTCAGGACAGTTATTTGATGATAGGTCTTCTCTGTGTAAAAGAGTACGTGACTATAATTATTCCTTCCCTGGTCTATGGATTTTCGCTACAATTGGGAAAGGAACAATTTCCCAGACCTCTAACATCTCTGAGCCTGAAAACCAGGTAAAGATGCACTTGACACACCACACTTATCTGAAAGCTTGTATGGGCCAGAAAATGGGCAAGAACAAATCCCTATTTGTTTATTTTATTTCGGTACTGTCACCAACTAACACACATGATATGTGGCAGTGAGTCAATAAATATTTGTCAAATTATGACTGAATCACTAGATTTCACTTTGTGTTAAATTGTGTCTAATATAAATCTGTCTGAAAAAATTCTGGTGTCCTCTCATACCTGTATCAATCTTTATTGAGAGAGTTTATACAGAGGACAGAGAATTTGATCGGCATAGTGTTCAAGACATAATGAACATCTGATTACCCAAAATAGTGAATAAAATTGATGAATTGGAGACTACAAAGCAAGTTTTGTGGGGTTTTTTTGAGACAAGAATCCATTCTAATTCCTTTTTTGGTTTTAGATTCTGCCTTCCTAGTTACACCTTGCATTGGCCAATATTAGAAAGTGCTTTTATGTCCTGAATGATACAAAGTGTAAAAAGGAAAATGACAGGGAGAATGCAGATCGGTTTTTTAAATGGTAGCATCCAATCTGAATGGTTCTGGTGCACTTAAACCTATCACTCATATTGAAGCACTGACGGCATCACACTGATCATTTTAGCCTTCCATGCCTTGGTAGTTTCAGACATTGCACGCTACACTTACGTCTGGGGAAAGATAGATGTCCGTTAATTCTCCAGATGTGCTATCTGCCCAACTGCACTTATATCCGCGTCTGGAAATGTTTAAATAAATGACTAAATTTTTTTCCACTTTATTTCTGGCTATCTCAGTATCCTGGATTCCTGTCCACAGCCAGTTCATATCTTTCTTGATCTTCATCACAATACTAGGAATTCTTCCCCCTGCTATATATATATTAATGTCGTATCATAACATTTTTCAAATGTTTGTTTTCAAATGGTAGTTTTTAACGTCGGGATGAAGAACGCATTTTAACCGATGTGCTGATACTTCCACCTAGTGGCTAGAGTGGAGAATACAGCTTCTTCTCCTGTTAAAAACTAAAAAGAACGCCTGGATCCTCTACAATTCAATGAATTGGCAAATATTTCTTGAGTACTTTCCATGTGCTACACATAGTGAAGAAAACATAATGAATAAAATAGTCTTATTTTAGAAGTAACAATAAGATAATTAATTGAAAAATCACTCCAATATGCTTACTGAAATATATAGTTATATATTTAACTTTTAACATCCATTACATTTTCGGAACAATTTTATAGTTACAGAAAAGTTGAAAAAATAATACAAGAGTTCCCACATATACCTCATCCAGTTTCCCCTTATGTTAACATCTTACTTCTCCATGGTGCATTGGTCAAAACTAAGAAACTAACTTTGGTGCATTTCTGTTGAGTATTTCTGTTGACTAACTTCAGACCTCATTAAGATTTTGTCAGTTTTTCCACATATGTTGCTTTTCTGTTCCAGGATCCAATTCAGGATATCACATTACATTCTATATCATGTCTCCTTAATCTCGTCTGGTTTGTTCTTTTTAATGTGCCAAATTATTATACTCTACCACAATTATTATTTTGATAGCAATAAAAAGAACAGAAGGAACAAGAAAGTGAGTACAATATGTGTATCTGTTAGGCAATTAACTACTATATATTCTTATGAGGTTATTTTCAAGGTTTGAAGGATTTTAAGAATATAGAGGAAATGACAATGCTTGGAAGAACAGAATGAAAATATGCTGAATTTCCTTTAAAAATAGAAATCTGGGAACCACATTTTCTGTGCTATTTTCTGGTTAACCTTTGGGCTTCTCTAGCATGAGACCAGTTTCACCACAGAGCTAGCAGTCAGAGTGTGGGATGAATCAAATGCTAAGTGATGGAGCTGCTACTTAATGAAAAAATTGAATTAGAGGAAGAAGCAACAGGTTTCACATCCAAGGAGATCAGAAGAAAGAATTTCATGTTTAAAAAAATCAACATCCTTTCAGAGTCCAGGTGTAGATTTGCATCAAGCGAGCCTAGATTTCTGTAGTCTACAGTGATTTATTCCTTCCCAGGCATTTGTGGTCTATACCACTTGATTAGCAAACAATAATTTCTCATCTGGTGATGCTGCAGTGTAAACTTTATATTTAATTCACAAATGCTATTTGTTAAGTTGTCCACCCAACCACTTTGTAATCACTTGTAATTAAGAATAATGTCTCAATTTTATCCTATGTGCTTAGCATAAATACACACAGGAAGGCAAAACTCATTTCATTCATTCATTCATTCATCCCACAAATACTTATTCAATGTCTACCACATACAAGCTATTCCTCTAGTTGCTAGGCATGTAGAGTCAAAAAAACAACCACCTTGATTTCATGAAGCATCACAGACTCTGAGTTGAAAATAAAAACCTTTTGGTTGGCCATGAATGAAAATATCTATCTACTTTTCTCTTTTGCATTGCTTTTTATTGTTTTCAATCCAGTTGTTCTGCCACTAATTTCCACGAGCAAGCCCTAGATTATTTTAAAAAGCTGCTTCACAATCAAAGAGAAGAGCTGAAAGGATTCAGGTTTAAGACTAAATAAGCTGACCCCCTCTAGTTGTTTCTCATGGTTTGATTTGAGAAACAAATTATGTGAGTCTCACGAGTTATGTGAGACTGTGTTAAGAGAGACTCCAGTGGTAGAAAAATAGCACAGTTTGGTAGCAAATTAGCACTGTTCTAGAAAAACTTCTTGGAAATGCAAAGAAAATCATGATTAAGCGTTTTGGATAGAATCAAGAATGTATAGGAATTTCGTTTAGAATAAAGAAGATATTTAAATAAGTGAAGAAAGGATGGACTTAATAACTATTGATAAAGAAATTTCCTTTCTTTGATGAAAGAGAAAGCAGATTTCTCCAAAGTCACAAAACATACTTAAAAAATAATAATTTTTAGATAAAAGTAAACGATGTGGAAGGGAGAGCACACCACTCAACATTTGAAAGAAAGAAGCTAAATTTATTACTGACTTAAGTCAGGCAGAGCTGTGATTTTAGGCACAGATTTCCTGATTGTCAGGCAGGGAGCTTATTTTATAGAGGGATTTGGAAGAGATGGAGGACTGGCAGACTTTCGTACTCAGGAAAAGGTTGGTGTCAGCTATGGAAGTATGAAAGTGTGCTTATCCAGGTGAGCTTATCATTGATTGACTGGCTTTCAGAAATGTGTTCATGTGTCCACAAGATTTGTACAGATATTTAACCAAAAAAGATATACGATGGCAAATAAGCATAGGAAAAAAGAAAGATGTTCAGTACCGTTAGTCATTAGAGAAGTGCAATCTAAAACCACAATGAAACAACATTACACGTGTACTCACAGGCTAAAATTAAATTCTTGATCGCAATAAGTGATGGAAAAGATGTAGAAAAACTGAGACCATCATATACTGTTGGTGGGAATGTAAAATGGTAGGATGAGCTTGAAAAACAATTTCACAGATTATTAAAAATGTTAAAGCTCTGCCTACCATACAGTCCAGCCACTCCACACAGGCTCGTACACAAATGTTCATAGCATTTATTTGTAATAATCAAAAAGTGGAAACAACACAAATGTACATCAACATAGGATGCATTAAAAATTTGAGCTACATCCATATGATGGGATACTACTTACCAAGAAAAATGAGTGAGCCACATTCATGTCATGAATGCAACAACGTGGATGAATCTCAACAAGTTAGTTATGCTGAGTGAAAGACATAAAAAAGGGTACATACTCCATGCTTCTATTTATATAAATTCCTAGAAGTGCAAACTAATTTTTAGTGAAAGAAAGAGATTGATGTTTACCTGAGGATGAGTGGGGCTGGTGGTGGGAGAGATTACAAAGAGGTCTGTCTAGAGAGTGGGATTGATGGATAAGTCTACGATGGTGATAGTGGGATGAAGTGGGATGATGGTAAGTCTATGTTTAACTTTATAATAAGCTGCTAAACTACTTTAAAAGTGCCTGTACCATTTTGTATTTCCACTAGCAATGAATGAAAACATACTGTAAAACTTGCTGTAATATTCCCTTGCCAGATTTTGTATTATCATTTTTCTTTTTTTTCAATTGTAGCCTTTCTAATAGTTGTAAAGTGATATCTCATTGTGGTTTTAATTTGCATTTCCTTAATGACTAATAATGTTGGGCATCTTTTCATATGGTTATTTGCCATCTGTATATTTCCGTTGCCGATGTATCTCTTTCACGTTTTTGCTCCCTCTTTTAATTTGATTGATTTTTTTCTTATGGCTATATTGTGAGAGATCTTCACCTATTTTGGTTGCAAATCTTTTGTCAGATATGTGATTGGCAAATATTTCTTCCCATTCTATGGCTTGTCTTTCCATTTCCTTAAGTTTGTTTCACAGAACAAACACTTTTAATTTTAGTGGAGTCTCATTTATTTATATGGATTGTTGTTTTTATTTCATATCTTAAGATCTCTTTGACTAACCCAATGCCACAAAAATTTTCTCCAATATTTTGTTATAAAAATTTATAATTTTATGTATTAGGTGCATGATCCATTTTGAATTAATTTTGTATAAGGTGTAAAATATACCTCTAATTATCTCTTTCTCTCTCTCTCATGGATGTCTAAACATTACCATTCACTATTTCAGTATGTTGAATAGGATTGGTGATGGTGGACGTTGTTTTCACATTTGTAATCTCAGGGAGAAAACTTTTATCTTTCATCATTAAATCTGATGCTAGTTTTAGTTTTTCTGTTGTTGTTGTTGATTCCTTTTCATGTGCTAAGGGAACTTCTAGGGTGCTCGCAGTTTTTGATGGACAAATGTTGAATATTGAGTGCTTTTTGTGCATCTGTTGATGCTGTTACCTAGGTAACTTCGGTTGTCAGGTCTTCTATATTCTTGCTGATTTTCTAATTGTTTAATGGGAGAAGAATGTTAAAGTTCCAGCGATACTGGTAAGCTTGTCTGTTTTTCCTCTCAGTACTATCATTTTGCTTTGTATATTTTGGAACTCTCTTGTTAGGTAAACAAACATTTAGGATTCTTATATTTTCTTGGTGAATTGATCTTGTAATCATTATGTAATGTTTCTCTTTTTCCTCTATAATTTTCTTTTTTTCTGAATTCTATTTTGTTTTGTATTAATATAACCACTTCATCTTTATTTTGGTTAGCATTTGCATAGCATATCTTTTTCCATCTTTTTGCTTTTAATCTATCTATGTCATTATATTTCAAGTGTTTTTCCCAAGTAATTGGGAATAACTGTAATGTTTTTCGAGTACTTGGAAACAATCCAATAACTGGGTCTTGTTTTGTTATTGAGTCTAACAATTTCTGTCTTTGAGTTCTTGTCTTGAGGCCATTTGTATTTAATGTAATATTGATGTGATTTCATTACGTCTTGCAATTAAAATAAGTTTCTGCTTATCTCTTTTTTTTGTTCATCTGTATACCCTTTTATTTTGGATTATTTAAATATTTTAATATTATATTTTAATTAATCTATTGGTTTTGGGCTCTTTCTATTTGTATTATTTTTGGGTGGGGAGGGAGGTAGCTCTAGGGGTTATAATACACACACCTAATTTTTCAACGTCTATTTATAGTTATTATTTTACCAAATCAATTAAAGTATAGAAATATTACAACCATGTAGGTCCTTTTACCCATACTCCTTTATGTTACAGCTATCACATATATTACATTTACATACATTGAACAATGTCGTAATTTTTGCTTTCAATATTCATACATACTTGAAAGAACACAAGAAGAGAGAAAATAATGTTTTTGTTACTGAGATATTTTTCCTTTCTGTTGCCCTTCCTTTGTTCTTGAATTTCCAAGTTTCCCTCTGGTATAATTTCCTTTTTGACTAAAGAACTTCTGTTAGCATTTCTTTGGAGCAACTAATTCTAATTCCTACAACTGAGAATGTCTTTAATTCACCTTCATTCCTGAGAGATGTTTTCATTGGATATAGGATTCTGAGTTGACAGCTAGTTTCTTCCATTACATTGAAGATGTTTTCCACTGTCTTCTGAAATCCAAGTCTTCTGTTGAGTAATCTCTAGTCATTCAAATCATGATTCCCCTATATATAATATGTCATTTTTCCCTGGATGCTTTCATATTTTTTTAATCTTTGGTTTCACACAGTTTAATTACGATGTGACTAAGCATAGTTTTCTTTGACTTCTGATTTTATTTTTCTGTCATGCAATATCAAGGTTTCTCTGTAGCAAATTCAAGTAACATGAAAATGGAAAAAAGCCAAGAAAGCAATGTACTCTTACCCATAATTTTCTTTCAATTTTCCCCTACCAACTGTAATCATTTCATCCCCTCTCACTCATTCCTTACCTAACTCCAATTCTGATTCTTTTCCACTCCATAAATAATACTTCTTGCCAATATCTCAAATAAAATCTATTTCAATAAATGTAATGGAAGCTTTTTGGTCCTTATATTCCTGGACCTCTCTGAAACTTGTAATATAATTGACCACTCCCTACTTCCGGAGAATAATACTGGCCTATGTAACCTTACACAATTTGATTTTCTCTAATCTTCCAGTTCCTCCTCAGTCTTGTTTTTTTTTTTTTTTTGGCCAGTTTCTCTTCATCTACTTGTCCCATAGATGCTGCTATACCTCATAGTTCTCTCTAGTTCCTTATTTTAATACCCTCCCCAAACAATCTAATCAATGCTATGTTTTTCTTTATCGTGTATATGTAACTCACAAATATTTATCTTCAGTCTGTACCTGTTTGCTGAGCTATAAACCAGTATAACACAACCATCTGTTGGCCATCTCCACTTAGATAGCTCTCAAACATCTCAAAATCAGTATTGCCATATTTGAACTTGAATTTCCCTCAAAATCGGCTCCTCTGTCAGTATTTAAAGCATTTTCCAATAAATAATAATATAATATGCCCCATTAGAAACCAGAAATCTTAGCATAAACATTAAGTCTACACTTTGTCTTACCATTCACATCCATTAAGTAGCAAACCTTGCCAATTCTTCTAAATATCTCTTAAATGAATCAATGTCTCTCTTTTTTTCACAGCCATTATTTACTCTAGTCCGAATCACCATCATATATTACTGACAATTGCAATAGTCCTTCTCACAGGTCTCCCTGTGTCACTATTGCTCCCACTCATCAATTCTCAGTGAAGCCAGTTGGTGTGATTTTTGTACATGCAGACTGGACTATGTCACTTTCCTTTCTGAACTAGAAAATAGCTCCACCTTGACCATAAAGACTAAAATCTTTAACAGGGCTTGTAGGGCTTCCCTGATCTACCGACCGACAACACAACCAGTGTATTAATTTTCTGTTGCTGCCATAACAAATGATCTCAAACCGAGTGACCTAAAATAGCAAAAATGTATCATCTTGTAGTTCTTTAAGTCAGAAGTCCAACACAGGTCTCACTGTGCAAAAATCAAGGTGTTGATGGGGCTGCATTCCTTTCAGTAGGCTCTACAGGAAAACCCACTTCCTTGCCTTTTCTAGCTTCTAGTTGCCCCCCACATTCCTTGGCTCATGACCTCCTTTATCCATCATCAAGGCCAACAGTGATGGGTCAATTTCCTGTCATTTGTTGAACTTCTTCCCCTTCTTCCATCTCATGCCTCTGCCTCACTTTTCTTCCATCTCATGTCTCTGCCTCACTTTTCTTCCTCCCGCTCCCACATCTGAAAGCTTACAAAATTACATTGGGATCTTTTCTCTATGTAAAGGTCAATGGATTAGCAATCTTAATTCCATCTGCAATCTTAATTATCTTTTATTGTATAAGTGTTCACAGGTTCCAGGACTAGGATGTGAGCACTTTGGAGAGTGGGCATTATTCTGCCTATCACATCTAGCCTCATTTCATTACTATTGCCCTTCATGGTCTACCCACCAGGAACTTCCTTCTGTTTCTTGGGGGAAAGGGTAGTGGTAGAAGCACCTGGTTCTGGCCTTCACGTTCTCCCCAATACCTCGAAAGTTCTTCCGCCCAGCCATCCACTTTCCCCCTTTACCTGGTTAACGCTCATTCTTCCTTTCTTCTTTAAATTAAATTTCACTTCATCAAGGTGGTCTTTTCTGACTTTTCTAACCTTCAAAATCAGGGCAAATCTCTTTGTTTTAGCACAGTCTACTCCACCTTTTTTGCATTCATCTCATGTATCACTTCCCTCGTGAAATGCAATTTTCATATTGGCAGGGACAATGTCTACCTTGTCTCCTGTGGTATCCCAGCACTTAGCCGGATACTTGGCAAAGGAGTGGTGAATACCTTAGGAACTGATCTAAAATTTTTGCTCCTTATCTCTACCCCTGATATTCCCTCTGCCTTGATTCCACTTCTTCCACTAGCCTACTTCCTCCAGTTTTACTCTGCTTGGCTAATTTCTAGCTTTATTAATTTCGATTAATCTAGATTAATTTCTATTTTTTAAGATTCACTTCAGTGTTTTCTCTTTTTCTAAGTCTCCTCCAAGGGCACCACTCTGAACCGGGTGCTCACCTGGGAATTTCTGTAACATTCCTTGGTCATGACCCTTACATTGTAATAGTATTCACCCTTAGTTAGATCTTGAGCTATTTGAGGACAGACACATATTCTTGTTAAACCACATATCTCCAAAGTCTAAAACAGTGCCTGACAGATAGAAAGCAGTCAATAAATGGTGTTGAAAGAATCAATTAATGGGTTTCTTCTTAAGAAAAAAAATTGCATCAGTTTATTTCCAAAAAGAATAAAAACATCAAAGTTGCTGAATAATATGTACATTGATAAAAACTCTTCTGCCTTATTTATTTGTTTGTTTGTTTGTTTATTTATTTATTTGGGGGGGAAAGTGCCATGGAGCCAGGGCCTTAGAACAAAACTCTACATTTGACAAATTAACATGGCTGTCAAATTCCATGCTACCACAAGATGGCAGGGTCGTATTGTGCTTGCCTCCTATATAAATGTGATATATATGTATAAAATATGTATATATGTATAAAATATTCTGTGTTCTTTCTGAACAATTAATACTTATTATTGTAGAATAAATCACTAATAAATGGACCCTGTTCAAAATAAATTATACCGAGGAAAATTCTGGCTAAACTTATTCCTATTCCTGAGTCAGCTAAAATCCAATCCTAAATTTTTTTTCCTTCCTAGCACTTCAGTAGCTATAATTTGATGCATGGCTGCTATGAGAAAGGGGTCACTCTTATTGATGGATAACATCTCTATTTTTCTAAGAAGAAACTGAAGTGAGGAAATGTTAACCATCGCATCTAAAAACGTCTGGTCAAATCCTGAGCTGAAATGTACTCAGGTCTTTAAATTTTTTAAATTCAAAATTACCAATTTTTTTACTAGGCTATTCTGCCCCCATAGCTCTGTGTGTGTGTGTGTGTGTGTGTGTGTGTGTTTTCCTATGTGGTCCTATCTTCCTGATATTGTATGTTTCTGAAGGATAAAATTGTGACCTAACCAATAGATTTTTCTCCAATCAAACCTTTCATTTGGACTTCTCTCCGTGCCATTCCTGACTCTTGTGCATTCCCCAGATTCACCAGGATGGGCCAAGCCAGGGGCCTCCCCGTGGCTTCCTCTGAGATGCAGGTGGTTAGGAGGTGATGATGGCGCTTAAACTGAACAGTTAAGGGCTCTGAAGTCAAAGAGCTTATGATTAGCAAAGGCAGGAAAATTATCGTTTTTTAAAGCAATTTTACTTGGACATGTGAAGTTGGGAAGAGGTCTCTTACAAACATATACATGACTAATAAACTTGATACCCAGGCATTCCATACAATAGGTGTAGGATTTTTAAATAAAGATTTGGAGGTGAATGGCTCATTTTAACTTTGCAAGTTTGGAACACAGTCAGTCAAAAGTGGTTTAGAAACCCGAGGGCACCATTTGACACCGATGCTGAGTGTTGTGTTCTTACTTTTAGCGTAGCTGACTCTCAAAGTCTCCAGGACTTGATAACTGGAAGAAAGAATTCATATATTCAGCAAAAGTGAATCAGCCTGAGAGCTTTACTCTTGTGATTCTCGGTAATAAGATTAGCAAATGTGAATAGCAAGAATCTGCAGAAGAAGCCTAAGCCTGGTGCACGGCCGTCAACTATCCTTACTTGAAACAAGTGCAAAAGATGCAGCTAAGGCTGCACCAGCCTTGTAGGAAGCAGTCGGGGGAGTTCTTGTTATTAAGGATAAGTCAGATATCTTAATACAGACAGATGAAGTCTGTTCATTGAAAGCCCAGGGTTAGCTCATATTACTGTTGATGGTTAAAGCAATTGTCAATACATTCTAACCAACTCAGACATACACACAAAGTAAACATAGGGTGGATTAGAGAATCAGTATTTGCAGCAGTGTGTTATTGACTAACAACTAACACCATTAAACTAACGTATACTGTTGCTTCATCAGTAGGAGGGAGAAGAGAAACATCTACCCACTGAGAAATTTATTTACTGAATAATGGAACCTTGCATTTTTAAATTTTGCTGGGTGTCAAATAACATTAATTTAAATATGTAGGCTATAGATCTAATAATAAGTGAGGTGACCAAGATATTAATTATAATTAAAACAAGATGTTGACATTCTAGAAGTTATAGTTGGGTTTTTTTTTGTTGTTTTTTTTTAGGAAAGTAATAATACTAGATAATAAAAATTTAATCCTTAAAAAACACTTTAATTGGCCCTCAAATTCCCCAAACCCTACAATGATGTAATAAAATTTCCAAGTAGCAGATTAAGCTATAATTTTCCCTCCACAAGGAGGGAAGAGAGCAGGTAGTTTTAAAAGCAGCTAATTTTCTGACACATGGAATTATCTGTTCCATGCTGAATAACGGACTAGAGGATGATGTGAAGCTCCAACGGTTGAGCATTGTGCCAGAGTCATCAAGGTGTGTTGTGGAGGTGGGACAGGTACAAGGGCAAACTGCCATGCCCCATCAGTTCTTCCAAAGGATGACACAGAACATACGTCACTAGTAGGCTAACTTGCTCACTTTCTTGACTTCTACGCAAACAGTGTGCAGGCTGGCTGAAGCTTTATCGCCCTCTGGTTCGAGGGAGGCACATTAGCAGAAACCTCAAGGGAGGGTGGATCAAAGGATTTGATGTTGTCTATGTGGGAACCAAAAGTTCACTGAGTACCCTCCAGTATCAGAAAGACGTTTCTGGTTGACACAGTGTAACTTGACATGACTCGGTGGACGTGGTGTCCCAAGAAATGTGGCACAACTTTTAAAACTTAAGTTCATCATTCAAAAAAGTACAAGTAGGAATCGTTTTCAGAAGCAAGACTCCTCTGCATAGGTTATTAATTTTAATAACTTCTGTTCAGTGCTGCTAGCTAATGGGCCTCTTCTAAAACACGGGGACTCTGCAGCAGTGATCATTTAAATGATGTAATACTGTTGAAGGAGAAAAATAATGAAACAATGTTTTCTTCCAGATCATTAGCATTAGAGGGAATAAATAAAACAAGGCAAAACAAAATCCTGAATATCCTCTGATGATGTCTTTTTACTTATGTTTTGTCTGGGATTAATAAAAGTAGCCACTCATTTATAGTAATGAAAATTTTATTTCTGGGAAAACAGCACATCTAATTTGTAGACACTTTAGACAAAAAGGTGAATGTAATTACACACAAAAGGAATCATTTAGGGAATTCCTTGTCATGATTACAATATATAAATAATTTTGATAGCTTTCTCGTGAAATAACAGAACAGCTGTTATTGACCCGGTAGGATTTTAGGCAAAACTGGCTTTTAGTTTTCATATTACCAGTCCCAGAAATGATCTGGAAGGAGTTAACTTGGGGACAAAGCCATGTTCTTTAATCAGCTCCATTACATAAGGCACAATGGCTTGTGATTAGCTTGCTCAACTCCACTGTTACTCAGAACTGCATGTTCTAAACTCTACCTGAGTCTTTTCACAGTAAAAATACCACTATTTAGCATTATCCCTATTTGTGCTTAAAACTGCTCGCCTCGTGAAGTCATGTTTCCAATGGTGAAAATAATTCACAGAACGACTATACCAACAGCCCTGCTCCTGTGCTGGAATGTTCGTCCTGATTTTCTCCTCCTTCCCACTTGTGATTTCTTTCTGACTTATCCTAATGCATTCTTCACCGAGATCAGCATGTTTTTGTTCTTTGCATTTTTGAGTTTCTTGGAGTTGCTTTTTCCCTAATCCAGACAGCAATAACTCTGTTACAGTCTTAATAGGTGCTTTTGTTTTACTTGACCCTCAAAATTTTCAATCAAGGTAAAACCAGAGAACTATTGGATTTATTTCAAATTCTTTTCTCAGATAATCACTACAATATATTATGCAAAATTTTATATGATTTTGCTAGAAACCACAGTAAGGATAAACATAAAACCCTCAACTCTATATTGTATCCTATAATACTAAAATTAATGGAAATGTTTCCTACCTAAGAATTAAAAAATATATATTCTTGACATAAATTAAAACGCATGAGAATTTTCTAGTGTTATGAATTACTTTCTGAAACCAGCAAGAGTTGGAACATCTCCAAGGAGTATGAGAAGACT
This sequence comes from Ceratotherium simum simum, assembly GCF_057802395.1. NCBI lineage: Eukaryota > Metazoa > Chordata > Mammalia > Perissodactyla > Rhinocerotidae > Ceratotherium > Ceratotherium simum. Next base: position 52,067,033 of record NC_141915.1, on the reverse strand, counting down.
AATTCTCAGTCTGAGAGGACAGGAAGATTAGCCACTGACAGTAAGACTAGCCAACATATACAAGGGAATGAATTGTAGTATTTTAAGGATTTCATAGCCCTGTAGAACATTCCCTTAAAGACTTACTCCTGTTTAGAAACGTTGTATTTCTTTTTTAGCATACTCCTGTTTAGAAAAGTTGTATTTCTTTTTTAGCATTAGATTCTTTCAGGTATGTTTATCATCATAAAGTCAATCACCAAACAAAGTGATCTTTAAGGAAAAGAATAGAGGCTTTAAAGTGAGATGGACTCAATTATGAATGCTTACTCAACCACTACTTGTGTGAATATATAAAATTGCTAAAAATGAAATTCCAACTAAGATGCTAAGAGAAAATGGATTCATATGAGTGTGACACAGACCATACTAGAGGAACTGTCAAAATAGATACAGGAGTCTATCCCACTCCTCTAGTACTTCCCCTACCCACTTTTTGGATATAAAATGTGGGGATTTGTGAGAATTCTCTGGAGGGAGCTATTGTCATGAAGGTGAGGGATTGCTCATTAGCCCCCCGTCTAGAGAGAATGGGCTTCAGCAAGACTACTTGGAGGGTCTGATATGCGTTTCATTATTTGAGGACATGGTGGACTGGGGTCTAACTTCTACCCAAGGAAATCTGGAGGGCATATTTCCTTCAGAGAAATCTTGCAGAGTTTGGAAAGCTGCTTTGGCTGGTGGAACAGGGCTGAATTGCTTTTGGTTTCAGAAGTAACTGTACTTCCATTCCATAGCAGGCCAAAGAATATGTGACTATTTTTCTAGGACCAGATGTGGACTTCAGTAGGATAGAGAGCTGGCCTGGAGCCATTTAAGTCCTACCCAGAAGGTTCATCAGGAGGGGGGAGATGGGACTCCAACATTTGAGAGGTGAGAGGTGGTATGAAGTGAACCTCCCAACGATAGCTGATGAAGAGGGAACGCCTGATGAAGAGGCAGCATTACACACATTCAGAGTTTGAGATAGAAAGGCCAAGTTAAAGTTCCTCCAAAGAACCTGGGAAACCACCTATATTGGACACCTCTTACGTGTCACAACAGATCCTCTCAATCTCATTGTTCTCTGATTCTGGCCACAGCTTCAGTGATGAGTGGTGCATGGGTTCCAAATATCTTCCTGCAGGTGCATCCTGGCACCACTGCACCTCAAGCCCATGCAGCATTCCCCTTGCCTGCCCCTGGGCTTTTCTGTGACACCGCAGCAGAAGCTCACTTGGTGTTAATCCACATTCACCCTTGAACTCCAGGGGAGTTAATGTTCCATGAGACAAACCTCTTAACAAAAGTGGATGGAAGCCAATGAACAAAAGCTTTTCCTCCCTCTGCTGAATGATTGATCCAAAGGCTTATGCCATAGAGCTTCTCCAAAGGTCCTATAGGATTGAACAACCAGTTATCCTCGCATTGGCCAACTTGATAAAATATCCTTATTTTGGTTCTCTCTCTTGCCTTGTTTCATTATCTCCGTCTGTCACTTCTACTCTGAGGTCACAATCCTTAACAAATTATGCAGGTTTTACTTTCTGAGGAAACATGGCTAAAATAATAACCTTGAGGTAAAGAGAACTCTAAGCAAACACAGAACTCATTCAAGTAAATTTCTCATCTCATGCTCTACTCTCCACCTCTTATCTAAGAACCACTCCCTTCCAGCTAAAAACTGGAGGAAAAAGGTGATCAAGAAAGAAAAAGTACCAGGCACATCCCTTCTCCCACTGCCGTGGCCAATTCCTACAGCTCAGCTGAGAGAGAGGAGAAAATTTAACACTAAATCCATTCAAACATGTGAATATTACATAAACCTGACATTCCAGCTTCCAAGTTGAAACCAAGTTAGTTACCTAAAGTGAGTAGAGGATTGTCTAAACCTAAGAGTGGGCAGAAACTCAAGGGCTTGCCCAACTTTTCATCTAGAGTCATGGGAAGGCTACATCACTGAATAGATTTTAAAGGAGCAGTATGAAACATAAAGTTCCATGTGGTTGTATCTCATTGATCCTTCTTATTTAACATAAAGGTTATGCGACTTTGGATGAGTTACTTAATATCTCTAGGTTTTTGATTATCCAAATTTAAGAGTGAATTAAGTATACCTTATCTCATTAGAATCATGATAAATAAGATCATGTAGGTACAAGTACCTAGCAAAATGCCATGCAAATGACAGACACTCTGTCACTGTTAGCATCCTTCCTTCTCCAAACATTTGTATCCTATCATTCTTTGATCTAAGAGTAATTTTGAAGAATTATTAGAAAGGTCAGTTTATGACACAAAAGGAGAGTGGAGAGAAGTTAATGCTTAGAAATCAGCTGAGGTTGGAAGACATTTCTCTCTGGTTATTAGGCAAATCACTTAGTATCTCTTTGGGCCATGGTCATGTCTGGATTCATGGCCATGATACCTGTGCAGTCACACAGGGCCCCACACCCAGAAGGGCCCTGTGCATGGTTTAATACTCTGCTTTCACTTGTCTTGAAATTTTTAATAATTTAATCTTTGAACTTGTGTCTTGTAAGTCAAGTTCAATGGGACAATGGAGCATACGTGTAAATGGAGGAAATATGCACAATGCATATGTCCACTGTGGTTTCTCACTGCCGCATTCTCCTATAGCATCTGTGAGGACCCATGACACAAAATTATAGTGAACCCACCATGCACGGGAGCCCAGGGAGCCTCAAGAGTACAAGGTGAGCGTGTTTCTTCTCCAAGTGAGTAAGCAGGCACTCTGCTATCCCTGAGAGCCCACATTTTCCGTTCAAATCAGAAGTTGCGTTCCAATGTAGAAAGAAGGCAATGACATTCTAGGAAACACAACAGACAGGAACCTATCATATCCTTTCTTACTTGCGTTACTTCCCTGCATCAGCCAAACGTCTGTGCTGAAAATGATGACAAAGATGGAAAGATAGTAGTATTCATAGTTCCTTTTCCTTTCAGGGCTTCTTTACTCATTAGTAAGCCACAGGCAGATGTGTGCATATCAAGAAGTGAAAAACCAGTAGAGGTAGTTTTCTGTAATATTTCCACTGTTCTGATAAGAAGAAAATATGCAAGTATGACCTACAAAATACAAATGGTATAATTTTGGTGACTCTGCATACCAGTGAAATGCTCTTATTTTTTTATGTAAAGCTGGCATTGTATAATATAAAGATGAACGGGAAATTCATGCTAATAACTACGTTTTTAAATTTCCTTGTTTAGGACATTAAATAAATAACACCAAGCAAATTAAAAATACCATGACAAGTTGAGAGAGATCTCAAAAGAAAGGAAAATGTTTCATATTTTTGTACTTTTAAAAACACATTTTCCTGCTTTCTGAACCAGGGGTCCCTATTTTCCTCCTGTATTGGGCTCTACAAATTATGGAGCAGGCCCTGGTATTCATTCCCTTTGCTATGAAATGAAGTATTTCTACAAGAAGATCTCTTAGGGCTCCCGGCTTCTAACATTCTACCAGGGCTTCTGCTAGATAAATGGGCTCTCCCTCTGGGTGACCACAGCTCACCAAAAGAAAGTAGCCCCCGAGTGGGCTTGGCCAACAGATGGCACGTTTATGCTGAGAGAAATGTACCCCTTCTTTGGGAAGCAGTGGCCTGGATCCTGGGAACTCTGTTAGGATAAACGACTTCTAGCTGCATCTCAAGCTTCCATTTGCCCCTTTGGCTGGATGCCTTTATGCAGAACAAACTACACTGCGTTACATAGTGGTCTTGATTTTATCCGTTGAAATGTTTTCCTTTTACTATTTGCAAATTTGAGTTTACCCTCTCATTTTCTAACCCATAGTTATGAATCATGATTCAAAGAACGGCTGCTATTAACATGGATCTTGTTTTCTGTGCTAAAAGGAGAATAGACCAGTTTGCAACGAGGTTTCTTGCATTGTTACCTGGGTTCTGGCAATTCTAGACAGTGTTCGAGTGAAACGTTATGAACTTTTTGAGAAAATAGTAGGAATTGTATAAAAACATAACCCAGTTGACTTTTATTCTTTGCTGATAGTGTTCTTTTGTTGTTTCATTTTGAAATAAAAATCATCAAATTAAAAAAAATTGCTTGTTTGGTAGTATGTTCAAAACAGAAGGACTCTTTAAACCATAGCATTTAAATGGCTTTTCAAGGAGAAGATGAAACCAAAGACCTATCCTCTTGATTTCACTAAAAATGCACTGTCTTCAGAGCAGGTCTGTTGACTAATTACTCTCGATTCTAAATTGTCTTCTGCACTGGTACCTTACCCTCCCAGGGCAGTTTAATTTAAGTGCATGGCTCTTCTTTGTTTTCCTCCCACGCTGTTGTGAAGTGTTGTTATGAAGCCGCCGAACAGCTGCTCTGCCTTTCCCCAAAAGTGGCTGCATTCCAATAGTGGGCAAAGCAAGTTATGTAAAGATCATTTCTCAGGGTTTCCTAGGAAACTAGTGATGCTGGTCCAGTTCTGATTTGACATGGAAATAAGATGAAGTCTAACTTTGGAGGGGTTGAGGGTAGCAGGAGGCGGGAAACTCTGAAGACTACTTCCGTACTAGTTTGCTTCATTTTTATTTTGAAAGTATGTATATAAATTCAGCCTAAAGGGGCTGCCATAGTCCCGATAATAAAAATAGCAACACTGAATTGCGGTTCACAACCTCATCCATATGTCCACAGTGACCTAAGTTGACTTAGTCCATTAAAAATGAGGAAGAAATAAAATCCAGAATGTTTCCCGCTCTGAACTTATGCAAGCTAAACTGAGTAGAGGTTCCAACTACTATCTAATTTTTTTCAATACATAAAAAGCCACACTGGGCCAAGTCAGCCCTAACCTTCTTGTAATGCACTCATTCCCTGTAACTGGTATAAAGACAACTTACTTTGTACTCAGTACTCTGTTAGATCTTGAGAAAACAGAGAGATTAAGATCACAGTATTCCTTGTTAGAGCTCATAGATTAGGAAACGAAATAGACACTGAAACACTGACGTAATATAATAAACAACTCAGGAGCATATGAGGACCAATGACTTACTCTCTAATAAGTGCTCACTGATTCTCCTCGGATATTTCTGGAATGCCTACTATAGCATGACTCTTGCCAAATACTAGAGAAAAGTTATTTAGAGATGATTCTAAAAATGACTATCCACATGATACCAAACAAAAAATGTCAAACAACCAGTTGCTTTTCTACATTATGCCAAATAACTCATTGTCCAAAATATATTTCACCAAAATGACTGACTGCACGTGGAATAGATTGGATGTCTCGGAAGTATGTGAACACAACCAATAAGGCAGTTTTGACTCTTTAAGGTGTGAGAATTTCTGAATTCCTTGTTATGGTGTTATATTATTGTTACGATATTTCACTGTTTTTACAGTGTTTTTATTACACTGATGAGAAGATTTTATTTTGGCATGTATTTTTAGTGACTGAAAATATGCTTTTATATATAACTTATGTGTTTTTTTTTATTAAGGAAGATTGGCCCTGAGCTAACATCTGTTGCCAATCTTCCTCCTTTTTTCCTTTTTTCTCCCCAAAGCCCCAGTAGATAGTTGTATGTCATAGTTGTGCATCCTTTTAGTTGCTCTATGTGGTACGCCGCCTCAGCATGGCTTGATGAGTGGTGTGTAGGTCTGCGCCAAGGATCCGAACCTGCGAACCCTGGGTTGCCAAAGTGTAGTGCACAAACTTAATCGCTATACCACTGGGCTGGCCCTGTGTTCTTTTTCAATATTTTAATTATTAAAAAATTAGTCTTTATATTTCTTGGTAGATTGGATTTGTTATTTCTCACTCAAAATGCAAAGAAGTAGACATTTCTTTTTAATTGATCTTGGAATAAAAGGAATTAGGGTTTGATGACTTTGATAGATTTAGTAAACATATTGATTTTTTCCTATCATCTTATGTTTTAGCTTTTAGCAAAAAACAAAATTTACCATTCAAATCTATCACATGATGTTACGGGATGAGTCATATCTCCTTTGTCATTTCTAAGAATTGGTCAAGGCCATTTGTTTTTCTCCTCTTTCTTTTCCTCTTTCTGCTTTCAAAACTCACAACAATCCTTGAGGTATTGTCTGTATCCTCACAAATGGTTTAGCCAGCGAGTTGAGTAACTTAGTGAGGATGTTATGGCTCTCCTAACAAGGGCCTTCAGAATTCTCTTCCCTGTATTTCTTTTGGCCAACAGTCGTGGCCTAAACCCAAAGGTTGTAGCCATCGCCCTTGGGAGATCACATTCTTATAAATGACACTGTTTCAAAGCAGGCCAGGAGATGTGTGGCTCCTGGTTTGTAAATATGTACCATCAGTTCTGATTATTTGGAAAACGTGAATTTGTTCCAACGTGGTCGGTACACTAAGGACCAATTCGAGGGTAACACAAACTGCATTTGCTCGTGTGCTTTTCATGAATGAGGAACACTCAGTAAACACAGAAAACCGCACTCAGATGAACAGAGCCACCCGGGAGTACACAGAGCACACAAAGGCACAAGGACCGGGAGCCACACCCACCTGGTGTTACAACTTTCTGTCCAATTTCACTTCCGCCGCTTCACAGTAACTCACAGCTGCTGCCACCATCCCTGCTTCCACAAGCAAACTTCCGGTGCCATCTTTATTGTAGCATTTAAGTATTTCTTAACCGTTTAACATGTGCTACCATTTTTATTAGGTTCCTAGCTTTCCTTTTTTTTTTTTTTTATTGATGTTTTAATGGTTTTTAACATTGTGAAATTTTGGGTTGTACATTTTTGTTTGTCCATCACCATATATATGACTCCCTTCACCCCTTGTGCCCACCCCGCACCCCCACTGCCCCTGGTAAGCACAGTACAGTTTTCTCTGTCCATGTGTTGGTTTATATTCCACATATGAGTGAGATCATACAGTGTTTGTCTTTCTCTTTCTGGCTTATTTCACTTAACATAATACGCTCCAGGCCCAGCCATGTTGTTGCAAATGGGACGATTTTGTCTTTTTTTATGGCTGAGTAGTATTCCATTGTATATATATACCACATCTTCTTAATCCAATCGTCAGTCGAGGGACACTTAGGTTGCTTCCACTTCTTGGCTGTGGTGAGTAATGCTGCAATGAACATAGGGGTGCATAAGCCTCTTTGGATTGTTGATTTCAGGTTCGTTGGATAGATTCCCAGTAGTGGGATGGCTGGGTCATAGGGCATCTCTATTTTTAATTCTTTGAGGAATCTTCATACCGTTTTCCATAGAGGCTGCACCAGTTTGCATTCCCACCAGCTGTGTATGAGGGTTCCTGTTTCTCCACATCCTCTCCAACACTTGTTGTTTTTTGTCTTGGTGATTATAGCCATTCTAACGGGCGTGAGGTGATATCTTAGTGTTGTTTTGATTTGCATTTCCCTGATGATTAGTGATGTTGAGCATCTTTTCATGTGCCTATTGGCCATCTGTATATCTTCCTTGGAGAAGTGTCTGTTCATTTCCTCTGCCCATTTTTTGATAGGGTTGTTTTTATGTTGTTCAGTTGTGTGAGTTCTTTATATATTATGGAGATCAACCCCTTGTCAGATGTATGTTTTGCAAATATTCTCTCCTAGCTGGTGGGTTGTCTGTTCTTCTTGATTCTGGTTTCATTTGTATTATAGAAACTCTTTAATCTGATAAAGTCCGACTTGTTTATTTTTTCTTTAGTTTCCCTAGTCTGGGTAGGCATGTCATCCGAAAAGATTCCTTTATGACCAATGTCAAATAGTGTGTTGCCTATATTTTCTTCTATGAGTTTTATAGTTTCAGGTCTTACCTTCAGGTCTTTGATCCATTTTGAGTTAATTTTTGTGAATGGTGATAGCAGATGGTCCACTTGCATTCTTTTGCATGTGGCTGTGCAGTTTTCCCAACACCATTTATTGAAGAGACTTTCCTTTCTCCATTGCATGTTCTTAGCACCTTTGTCGAAAATTAGCTGTCCGTATATGTGTGATTTTATTTCTGGGCTTTCAATTCTGTTCCATTGATCTGTGTGTCTGTTTTTGTACCAGTACCATGCTGTTTTGATTACTATTGCTTTGTAGTATGTTTTGAAGTCAGGGATTGTGATGCCTCCTGCTTTGTTCTTTTTTCTTAGGATTGCTTTAGCTATTCGGGGTCTTTTGTTGCCCCATATAAATTTTAGTATCTTTTCTCTATTTCTGTGAAGAATGTCATTGGGATTCTGATTGGGATTGCATTGAATCTGTAGATTGCTTTAGGTAATATAGACATTTTAACTATGTTTATTCTTCCAATCCACGTGCATGGGATATCTTTCCATTTCTTTATGTCACCATGGATTTTCTTTCAATAATGTCCTGTAGTTCTCATTGTATAGGTCCTTCACCTCCTTGGTAAGATTTATTCCTAGGTATGTTATTCTTTTTGATGCAATTGTAAATGGTATTATCTTTTTGAGCTCTCTTTCTGTTGGTTCATTATTAGCATACAGAAATGCAACTGATTTTTGTAGATTGATTTTGTACTCTGCAACTTTGCTGTAGTTTTTGATTATTTCTAACAGTTTTCCAACAGATTCTTTAGGATTTTCTATATATAAAATCATGTTATCTACAAATAGTGAGAGTTTCACTTCTTCGTTACCTATTTGGATTGCTTTTATTCCTTTTTCTTGCCTAACTGCTCTCGCCAAAACCTCCAGTACTATGTTGAACAGGAGTGGTGAGAGTGGGCAGCCCTGCCTCGTTCCTGTTCTCAGAGGAATGGCTTTCAGTCTTTCTCCATTGAGTATGATGTTGGCTGTGGGTTTGTCATAAATAGGCTTTATTATGTTGAGGTACTTTCCTTCTATTCCCATTTTGTTGAGAGTTTTTATCATAAATGGATGTTGTATCTTGTCAAATGCCTTCTCTGCGTCTATTGAGATGACCATGTGGTTTTTATTCTTTGTTTTGTTGATGTGATGTATCACGTTGATTGATTTGCGGATGTTGAACCATCCCTGTGTCCCTGGTATAAATCCCACTTGATCATGGTGTATGATCTTTTTAATGTATTGCTGTATTTGGTTTGCCAATATTTTGTTGAGGATTTTTGCATCAATGTTCATCAGCGATATTGGCCTGTAATTTTCTTTCTTTGTATTGTCTTTGTCTGGCTTTGGTATCAGGGCGATGTTGGCCTCGTAGAATGATGTAGGAAGTGTTCCATCTTCCTCTATTTTTTGGAATAGTTTGAGAAGGATGGGTATTAAATCTTCTTTGAATGTTTGATAAAATTCACCGGAGAAGCCATCTGGTCCTGAACTTTTATTTTTTGGGAGGTTTTTGATTACTATTTCAATCTCTCTACTTGTCATTGATCTATTCAGATTCTCCATTTCTTCTTGGTTCAGTTTTGGGAGGTTGTATGAGTCTAAGAATTTATCCATTTCTTCTAGATTGTCCAATTTGTTGGCATATAATTTCTCATAGTATTCTCTTATAATCCTCTGTATTTCCGTGGTAAACTTCTGGTGCCATATTTATTGTAGTATTTAAGTATTTCTTAACCATTTAACATGTGCTACCATCTTTATTAGGTTCCTATCTTTCCTTTTTAATTGTGTCACTGATTATGATTATGACTGTTATGGCCCTAACTCAATTTATCCAAAGCTCTGTGGTTTTTATTGTGCAATTCTTGCATACAGTGGTGATTTTGAGGAACACATGTGTCACATTGTAGCCTAAATGACTGTATATGCAAACTGAATGGTGAGGAGTGGGACGGTGTGTATGTAATAAATACAGGAAAGAATGTCATTAAGACACTCACCTAGAATTTGCTATATACCATTAATAATGCTGGTATTGATCATAGATAGTAAGAATACTGTCTTTTTATGCATTACTGTCATTCCTTGGCAAACCTATTAAACTGGGCATTGCTGTATGGGGACAATGCTCCTTGCCCACTCTTAGTATTATTGTCCACGTCAAGGAAACCACGTGAATGGAAAACTTCCAGTTTATCGCCACTCAGACTGCTGACTGCTTGTTCCCTTCCTGAGCCCTGAGATATTCACCTCTAGCTTCTTTCCACCCATGGCTCCCTCCCCATCATCCCCAACTGGTGTGCTCTGTTGGACTAGACAGTTCTCATTAGCTCTCCCATGGACCCACATCTAGTCCATGAGAAGCATTCATGCTTTGTTGTTCCTGGAAGAGCTGGGCAATCCCCGTGGACCAACATCTCCTCTCTCTTCTACCACGTATACTATTTAGAAGATCTCTCATGCTCTAGGTTTCCCAGGTGCGAGGCAGATCCCAATCCACTATACTCCTCACCTGCTGGAATCATTATGAGCTCTACAAATAGCTCTTTGGAAGCCCTTTGGAAGGTTTGAGGTGAGGTGGATGGGCAGACCTCTCATGATTGAGATGGAATGGAATGAGCCCCATGCACCATTCTCCAAAAATACATTCTCATTAAATTTCTCCCTCCTTACTCTCTTGATCCTTGTATATTCTCAAAGTAAGGAAAGGGAATTAATTGTAGTGGAACAGGTTTGACATTTCCATTAAAAATTTGCACATGGTGATTTGGGACTTCCTGATATACCCTATCTCCCAATCTTTACAGATAAAGAAATGTATGGAGAATGAGGATGCCAATTTCCAGGATCCCTCAGAAACTCAAGCAGAGATATTGAGAAACGAAGGAAAAGAGAAAAATTAAAGCAGTTTAACATACCCACAAAAAGGTTTTTGATGTGGCTAAGAAATACAGTTTGGGGCTGTGAGTTTAATATAGTACATTCTCATCTCAGTGGTTGGTAAAGGCTTATATTAACCCAGGCAGATTTTTGCCCTCCCATCTTTGGCTCTTAGCTGCTGTGGAAAGGCTATAAGGCTTTTAACTGGTTCTGCTAAGTGTTTAGTGCTGCCTATGGTGGCTTCGTCCACAGCAAAGTAACTGTTTCCGTAGAATCAGAGACACATGCGTGGATGGCTTCAAGTGAATGGTACTCAGGCTCTATCTCCCTCAGCCAAAGGGGCATAACCTTTAGCTAAGGCCGTGGCCTTGAGCCATGGAGCAAGAGGGCTTCTGAGGACATCCAGGTCACTCAGACCTCAGGACGGGCATGCAGGCCATGTAGATGGCTTTGGTAAAGTCATGGCAGCCTCATAGGTGGCCTCAGCAGATGCTGGCCACACAGGTGATCTCCAAGTAAAGATGCAGGTTGTGTGTGGGCCTCAGCTGAGTCACTAATTTACATTTAGCAGATGCACGAAGCCTGAGCAGCCAGCACCTATAGCTTACCTCAGAAATACAGCTTGTCCTTAGCAAAAATCAGCCATAAGGAAAATAATCATTTTGTGCACAAGCCTTTTAGATATTAGGGACTTGAACCACGTTTTTTTGTGCCAGACTGAGTTCTGTGTGCATTAGTAAGATTCAATCTTTAAAATGTAGATTCCAGGTCTAAGTAGGCAGTTCTAGATCAGCCAAAAAAGAAAATGAGAAAAGGCTGGCCTGCATTCGTGTGGCTTGTCCACTGGTTCCATAATCACTTCTCAACATGGGGTCTTAAGTTGGGTCTGAATTGGGGAAGAAATTTTCCCTAGAAGGCAGGTACCTTGGACCTAAGCAACTCAAAAACAGTGGAAAGGGTCACTTTGATACAGTTTTGAAAATGCAATGCCTGCACTCAGAAGAGTGTAGACACAGAGAGAGAACGTGAATGGTGGAAACATGTGCCTCAAGGGATCAATGGAAATTAGCAGGTTTTGAATATATGGATGTAAAAGAAAAAAAAAACACAAAAAGAGCCGAGAGCAAAATTTTAATTTGGCAAGAAAGCGGTGATGTTTGAGAGAATAAAGAGTTTTTCCTCCAGGGTATAGCAAGTGGATAGTGCCAAAAGTAACCATCTGCAAGGAGCTTGCTTTCAGCTGAGCAAGTTTACAGATTGCAGATTGCGGGCAACTGGGAGGAACTGAACGCCATTCCAATAAAGAGAAAACCAAGGTGTTCTTCATTTGCTCAGATAACATTAACATCTTCTACAGCTTTTGGCAATACCAAGTGCTGGGTTCTGAGACTATATTATTTCCTGGCAAAAATCTCTAGTAGCTGAGGATGATCTTGTTTTCTAAATTTGTTGGTGAGAATTATGTGGGTTTATTTCTATTGAATTCTTTAAAGAAAGGACCTGGGGCATCAGAGTCTTGGTGTTCAACTAATTAACTTCCAAAGTCCTGAAGAAACTATATTCATTCCGAGAAAAACAGCCCACGCTGCAGCTGCTGAATGAAAAGTAACTCTATGCTGGCATCCAGTGCCCTTTAGCTAAGGCTGCGTAAAACAAGAAGTGGGGTTGGATGCGTCTTAGAATATATGATTTTTTTTAATCTTTGATTTGCAAAGGGAAGGGAATTTGATTGTGGGTTAGTTCTTTGGGACACTAATATATTGTACATAATATACAAACTTTAATTTATATGCAGATTTACTATTTGAATTAATTCCCTCCTGGAATCTCTATTTTGGAAAAATTTTAGTATTGGGTCATAAGGTTGTCATTTAATCTTTTTGCACTGCACTGATATGTTCTATTGGTTAATATGGCTGGACACAGTTCAAGATGAGAAATAGAACAGGGTGTGAATTTTCAGCCTTGGGTAAAATATAGGCTTAGAATCCATTCATTTAACGTTCTATTCTGACCCATTTCAGAGCCTCTGAGAGCAAAATGTGAACCACTCACTTGGGGACTAGGGGGTCTACGAGGAGATACAACAGAGGTGTCGCTGGTATTGGAGGAGCCCATGAACCCGAACACAAGTCTGTCCTGAGAAATTTCTGCTCTCCTTTCCTGAGATGGTGTCCACTTCCCCGACTGAAAACGAGCTTAGTATCTAAGCACAATGGGTTAAGACTTCAGAAACCTGGAGGAATGTTATGGGTCAATGATTCTTTCCAGCTTCAGAAGTTTCCCCCAATGTGAAGACTTCTGACCTTTCTAACCTCTAATCACTATTCTACCAGAAGAAATGATTTATTGGATCAGTAAATTTGAGAATATATTGGGCAGACTGACTTCAGCTCCTATCTTTTTCTTTTCCTTCATTTTTTTCTCTCCCCTCGCCCCCAGCAAGTGAAGCTCCTCCGTGCCCTCAGTCTAATCTTGGGGATTTTTGCCTCACAGGTCCAGTCTGGCATGTACAGGGTGGTTACACGCTTCATTCTGAAATCCACTTAGTAGGTCCATTTGGCTCTGACACTAATCTACGCCCTCTCACTTAAGCTTTGTCACGAATCCAGGTGATAATTTGGACTCCATCTGCCACTTCCTTGTAAATTTTCTCAGAACTTGGGTAGAGAAGAGCAGTGCCATGTATTAAGCCTGTCAAATTCCCAGACAACTAATGTGAATCCCAATTTGCAGACAAGAAGAGTGAGTCTCTGTGAGAGGAAGAGGCTAACTCAGTTCATATCATTAACAAAGGAAAGAAGCCAATATTTGAGACAAAGACTGACTGCTTCTATAGCCTGAACTCTGCTCCACCTTACTGATTTTTTTATTGTTTGTTTGTTCCTTACTTGAATACATACTTAATTTCCTGTGCTTAATGAAATCAGTCTCTTTCAATTAATTCAGCATGAATTTGGTGACAAACAGGAATAGAATGAATAGAAGTCTCAGAGTCCTTTGCCCTTTTGAGATAATGTTAACCCAAAAAGAGAATGAGAAATGGAGAAGAGAAAAGGAGAGAGGAGCACGAGAAAAGTCCAGGGAAGGACGGTGGGGGCGTCTTTCCATATTGTGAATGTCCTTCCATGCTCCTAAATCTCCATGGGGATGAAATGATCATGAAAAATGAGAAGAATTTGTCCCCAAATAATTTCTATGGTAGAGGTGGGGAAAATAAGGTGTTTGGTTAAGTATTTACATGTTGGTAATTATTATTTATATTTATTTATAGTCATTAATTAAGAAATGATATATGATATCTCTGGCACTAATATACTTTTAAAAGAGTATTTCTTTATGATATGTATTTATCTTCATGCATTGAATGAGCTGTGCAAAAAGGTTCAAACTCAATGCAAGATTGACCTAAATCAAAGAAAAGGAAAAACATTTTCAGCCTCATGGAGCTACTCGTGCCAGATACCTCATTAGAAGTCAATTAACTAGAAACCCCCGAAAATTGAGTAAGGATTTTTCTTTAGTCCCAATGCAGAAAAATGATTTAAGTAGTTAGAGAGAAGAGCCAAGAACCATCATTCCAGAATAATTAGTATAATTGTTAAATATTCCTGTGGCCTTAGGACTGATAGCAAAGGGAGAAAGAAACATCCAGAATTACAGTGCCCATGCAGAGACTTAGAAAGGAGGTTTATAGAGGACAGAAAGGATGCAATGGGATTGCCCTGTACAATATCTAGTCCATTGTGTGCATGCTTACTTTCTAAAGTTCTAGATCTCTCTAGTTTAAATATGTGGAGGTTTGGGTTTTTAAGGAACATTATAGGGAGTACAAGAAGGTTTCAATGATGCTCTATTTGAAAATTTCTCAAGAGTTTTTTAATATCCACAGCCAATAAGTGACGAGACAGTCCAAAAAAGCATTAAAAAAAGTCAAACAAGTAATAATACCCATTATTGTATTGCTTTTGCCTACAATGTATCCATTGAAAAATAGAAAATTTGGTCAAAAGCTTTTCATAGTTGTCTTGGTTAATACATTATAACATATCTATATATACATACATCTACATCTATATATATAAATACATACTTATAAAACCAATACAAAAATAAAATGTAGATAGAGATACTAAAAATAAATGAAATCGTTGATATATCTCTAGCTATATACATATAAAGATAAATATATATTTGTCCCAGCTTTGAGTAAATGACCTATCTTTCTATCTAGCAAATCTCCTTTGTACTATTAGTAATTTGTATTAATTATTTGAGAATAATTCTGACACTAATTATTTGTAATCTGAATTATTTGAGCTTCTCATAGGGAAAATGTGGTAAAAATATGTTTTAATTTGTTCAGTGCTACCTAATATGAGAGCACCTAGCCATGTTTCAACTGTAAGATGTTGCTGGCCCTGACTCCAAGAAAGGGAACTCTAAGAGCTAGCCGATTCTCCTCCTGCTGTCCTGTTTCTTCTTGTTTTTACAGGCACACTCCACCAATGTTTGAAGAAGAAGTTTCCTAGATAAATATAGTCCTGTAGCCTCTTCCTTCTAGCTTAATCCTATTTAGGAAGAAAAGGTTCTGTCCTAATAACACCAACACTTTTGTAAGAGAAAAGCAGTCTTCCAGAGAACTGGATTTAGCCAGAATAGAATCAGTGGCAGTATTGGAAATAACAAACATATCTTAAACGCTAAATGTGTAGGTTCTAGTACCAGACTTACCGGTTTCTAATCTCAAACTTATCCTTATATTAGCCAAGGGACCCTGGGTAGTCATTTTAACCTGTCTATGCCTTATTTTCCCATTCAAAAAATTCTTAATAACAATAGTACTTAACTCATATGGTCAATATGAGGATTAGATAAGAAATATGTACAAGGTAGTCCAGAGAATGCCTAGAATAAAACGTGTTCAGTAAGTGTTAGCTGCTTTCGCTAAAAAATAAGCATTAATTTACAAACATACACTATAGAGAAAATAAATATAAGACTTTTTCAATACAATCTGGACTCTAAAACTCCGAACATTTGAATGAATGGAGAAATTTTTATTTTTCTGGATATTTTCAAATACGTAGAAAATTATTGATTTTAGGTCAGTTTCTGTGTTTTTCATCTATGCGGAGTGATATGTAATAGTTCCAAGCTCCATTCTTAGGCAAGCCTGGTTCTTGCCCTGGCACCTAGTGCTAATCAACCAGCTGATTGAGACACAAATAAAATCCCAGTCACGGAGAAAAAACAGATTTTAAAACAGTGTCCCATTGAGCAGCACATTATCATTCATCTATTCATTACAAAACAGAGTGCTTTATATTCCCTTCAAAACAAAAAAGACGAAGTACAATAAAGTATTGTTCTCAGTTGTTGGTTTGTTGTCTTTTTGATGAATTAAAGAAATATTTGTTAGGCTATCCTAGCAAAAGATGAATAAACATCTAAATTTGTCATAATATTTTGCAGATTCAGGAAGAATAAAATATAAAATGGGATACATGCTGACTGGAGAAGTTAAAGAGACAAAAGTCTGAGGTTTTTTTTTTTTATGTCCGCATTGCTATTGCAGACACATTAATTGACTCATCTCAGATGCCTTGTACCATATTATTGTTGGCCATTTTTAACTGCTCTGGTCCTATTTTTTAGGTCAAGCATCCTGCTTTATATTGGATTCAATTTTCATAAACAATAAGTAGCTATGAAGAAGAGAACCTGAATCTCTCAGCCTCTTTTTCTTATGATACCAATGGCTACAATAATAATGAATTTCTTTAAACGATAGCATAAGGCTCATTTAGTGAGTCAGATGAGTTCCAGGTGCTAATAAGAAGATCATGTTTCAGTGACTAATCAGTCACTGATGGAACTGACTTCTAAAAAGGGGTACTCTATGGAATATTGTGGGAAGGGAGCTTAAAAAATGGAGAGACCACCTTGTATCCCAGTGCACTTCATGTTTCTCCTCTGTTAAGAGAACAGAATATTTCATGTATTCTTTGAAGAACTGTAATTCTGGAGACGTTAAAGTACACTTAAGAAGAAATTTGCTCACACTAAAGCATGCGATAGGGTAGAAAACAACATAGTGTTTAGAACAAAATAAATTTGAGTTCATGTCCAAGTCAACCATTTATTGACTGAGTGACCTGTTTAGGCTTTTGCTCATCCGCAAAATGGAGATGTTGGTAGGTTTGTTGTAAGGCTTAAAAGGTCTGAAGCTCCTAACAAAGTGCTAACAGAGTGCAGCTAGCAACACTAGCTGCTCAATAAATATTCATCTCCATCCTCTTCTCCCATTATCATACATGGGAAACAAAAAACTTATAAATAAAAGATTTGCTTAGTTATACACCTTTTTCATTTCTAGAGGTCTCAGAAATACCTTGCACATTTTCCCTGACCTCAGAAGAGAGGCGACAAAGAATTCTAAGACTCAGAAAGAACTCTGAGTGAGCAAGTATTATAAAGAAATGAAAGAAATATTGTGTCATTGTAGTTAATAAAGAAGCAATTTTAAAAGCATCTATCTGCAAAGCATCTTCCAATTCATGCATAGTGATAGGCATGGGGGAAGGTTACACAAACTCAATGTTATGCAGAGTTTGTAGATGCTTCTGCAAGTAGATAAGAGAGATTTTTTAATTAGGATATTGACTAGTCACAAAAGGAAAAAAATACACTGTCCACTAAATTTCTGTCACTTCCATAATTTTAATTCTCTTTATATATTCTTTTTTGACAGATATTGCAAAAGTTAATTTCACTAGATTCCTTTAGCATGTTAAACTATTCAAAATTCAGAACAGCTATATTTCAAGTAAATGAAGTTTGGGGATATTGAGTTTAATGTCAAGATTTTTTTGCACATGTATTTAAAATTTAAAATTCTATTTTCCTGTCATGATTTGTCTCCTTTTTCTCTGCAGTAAGAGGTTGTTTCTGGCTTTAGTTTAATTTACGCCAAAAGAGTCAGAAATAAAGCATTTGGGCCTGCAAAAAAATACAAGACAATTAAAGGGAACAAATGTATCTGCTTTGAAGTTTAATTGTTATTTAGATACGAACAGTCAATGATGTCCTTTCTTCTTTCAGGGATATTTTTACACTCTTCATAGGACAAGAAATAATATTTTCATTAAAAGTGTAAAACAAAGCATAAGTTTGGTAAATCTCTATATTATCACAAATTAATAAACTCTAACTTGATAAAGATTTTCAAAAATTCTCATTTATAAAAGACAAGAATTTTCCCAAGAATATTAATGGTTTCCTTAGCTGTTAATAAATGTTTGGTGAGGAAGGGGTTCCATGGTCCAATAAATTTGGGAAATACTTGACTTAAAAAGATGAATAAATGTATTTTTCAGGATTTATAACAATCTTTAATCTGCTAACACACGTTGTGATTCTCTAAGTAACAGATACAGTATGCAGTGTTTTCCAAACTTCATTGATCATGGAAGTACATTTGACTGAGCATTCTGTGGAGTTAGTGATCTTCAGAACATACTTTGGAAAAGACTGCTCTGAGCCCCTAATTGAAACATTATCTAACACATCATAAATATACATATACCTCAGGTTTATTCTAAAGAATTAGAACACCATTTGTGATCATCAGGGAAACGAGAGATCAATCTCAAAACATCAAATCATACAAGTCATTTGCATTGCGCATTTCTCTAAGGAAAAAAGTCATGCCTCATTAGATAAGAACTACCTATGGACTTAGAAATTAATCAGTGTAATTTTGCATGTTAAAATGTAAAGAAAAAACATATAAACACATGAATAGATGCAGAGAAAGCATTTGATAAAATTCAACACTCACTCATATAAAAACTTTCAGTAAAGCAGAAATAGAAGGAAACTTCCATAAATAAACCATACACGATTAGACAGATTAACTTCGAGTGGAATCCAGAGATTGGTGCCTATGAAACACTGTAGGTTAAAATGACTGTAATACATTATTTTACCAAATGATAGAATGAATTTGGATATTAAACACAATCAATTTATTTTCCTAAAATTAAATATTTTATTATAGAAATTTCATTTATAATGAAAAATATAAATAGAACATAAATATTATCAAAAGTTCAACCATCCATTTGTTAATATTTTCATATACACATACATCTGATATAGTTGTAGGTACATAGGAATATGTGGGGTATATATGTATATATACACATGCATATGCACATATTTATATAAAATTATAGATGCACACTTATGTATACATATACATATTTATACATAATCATATACCAAAATATTGGGATCATAATATTTAACATGTTTTGCATTTAGCATAAAGGTTTTTTCATAAAATTCGCTATATCTATGCTTTTCAAGACCATGATGTTTTGTAGGTTGCATAGTAACCCATCTTATAGATGCACTATGACATGTTTAAGTAATTACCATTGTTTGACATTTAGTTTGTTTCCAGGTTTTCACATTACAAATAATAACAGAATTAGTACTGAATTAAAGAACAAGTCCTTGATACATTTTTCAAAATTATCCTCCAGAAATTGAAATATCGTATAGTTACCTTGGTGATTTAAAAATTTTTCCCAAGAACTTGGTTATGTAATATCTGACTTTAATCTGTTATTATGACAACCTGAAAAATTAGTGAATGTTGATATCTTCAGGTTATAGTTTTACAGATTTTTTGTTTTAATAGCTGGAAAGGCTTGGCCCTTCCTACTTAATAAGTAAGTAGCAAGGTAGGAACTTAAACTCACAATAAGAAGCCCAAATAAGAGGTTTCATTCCTCTAGGCAATAGTGGAGCAAATTTTTTTCTAATTAAAAACAAACACATACTTATTAATTAGTGCATTTTTTCTTTAAACATTAAAATAACTTGATTTAATCCCAAATAAAATATATCCTCATATATATCCTCATAGTTTAGGATAGCTAAGGGAATGTAAATGAGAAAATGGCGACTGTTTTTTAGTCAAAGATTATCTGTAGGATGCTATCCTTCATGTAGAGAGAAGGGGATATACATGGGTTAGCATATGTATGTAATTTCCTAGTTCTGTCTGCTCAGAGGACCTAGGAATAATAACAACACCTCAAGAGTAATGAACATGTCTAGCACTAAGATAGTGATTTCTAAATAGTATTCTCCAATAAAAAGAACCAGGTCTTTTGGAAGAAGGTTTCAGGGCTGAGGCAGGGAAAATACAAGATGAATATGAAATATTTTGTGGTGCCAGAAAATAAGGAAGTGCTCAAAAAAGAATGCGAGTGCTTGAAGGAGCCAGGAGACAATATGAAGGAGATCTCAATGGTCAAAGCTAGAATAATGTGGCAGCAAAAGAAATGAATAATAATTACAATGGATTATAACCCATGTGATTAAAAAAAATCATAAGCCCATACTAACATAAATAAATACATAAATAAATAATAAATAGGGCATTAGAAACAGCTCTTCCTTATGGAAGAATTCCAATTAATAAATGTAGAAACAATGAGGAAAATACAAAATCATCATTAGGCAGACACCACAGTAATAATTGTTGATAATTATTATATAGATATAAATTTTATATATTTACATATTTAAAATGTTATAGAATCCTTATATAAAATATAAACATAAAATTCAGATATTTTATATAAAAAATATAAATATAAAATATTTGTATAAAATATATAAAAAATAATGATGGAAGCTAAAATCAGTGGATGAAAGTTTGAGGAGAAACAAGATATTTGCATGGTCTCAAAGCATCTCTCTCAAGATGTTATTTACAACAAAGAGAATAATAATAACTTTACTGTGGGAAAAAAGTGGCAGGCACCACCTTAAGCAAGTAAGCCCCAGTAATACCACATTGACGTCATGTATCCTTGATATGATACACAGAGAAGGGCACAATGCCCCTTCTGTGATAGTCTGGTCAAAAATGTGTAACCTCAATCTAAACATGAAAAAGTATCAGGCAAACCCAAATTGAGAAAATTTTACAAAATAACTGACTGGTAGTCATCAAACATGTCAAGATCATGAAAAACAAGGAAGTCAGAGGAGCTAGCTATCACAGATTGAAGGAGACCAAGGAAACACAATAACTAAATGGGATGTGGAATCCTGGAAAAGAAAAAGGATATCTGTGGAAAAACCAATGAAACAAATAGTATTGTATCAACGTTAATTTCCTGGTTTTGATCACTGTAGTAATTAAGTTGTCAACATTAGGGGAAGCTGGAAGAAGGGTATAAGAGAACACTCTGTTCTATTTTTGCAAACAGAGAGTTTTTAAAATGAGTTTTTTAAAGCATTTCTTAGATTATTTTCTGATTTCCTCTTTTGCTGTGGCATAAATAGACCCAACCTCAATGTGGATATATGGTATTAGATGGCAGACATAGTTCAAGGCAGCAGTGAGTCTAGTTCTCTGGCTTGGGTTTATTTTACATTATAAGGTCTATGAAACATATTTTACTTATAAGCTCATAAAAGAATAAAATGTCAGATCATCCAAAAAGTTTTGTCTTCTACATCATATTCACTTGAAAAGGTTTATGTATTAAAATAAATTTTGTTTTGACTATTTTTATTTGTTATTGTTGTTTAGTTTTGTTTTCTGTTGATTTGGATAGTTTTCTAGGAAAAATCCCGAGTGCTGCATTCATGGAGCAACTTTTAACAGAGGAGTGACTGTCAGTCATTTTTAACACTGAGTCCTTTTTTCCAAGTGCAATATGAGACAGAACAGCAATGTACAGCTCAAAGACTGAGTTGCTTTGCGTCCAGCAGGGACATGGACCTAGAGCCCTACCCACATGGCTTTCCTCGTGGTCCCCGCCGTGAGTGAGCCTGAAGGATCTTCTGCAAGTCACAAGGTTATGGCTAACAAGGTTTGAGAACCATTTATGCAGAGAGAGTTTTAGAACATGGAAATGGAAGGAGGGAGCTAAAGAGAGAATTGCTTGGCTCAGAGAGTCTTCATTTCCTTAATGGAATAATAATATGTACTTTATCCCTTTGGGGATGATGGGAATGAGCAAATTTATGATTATAAAATATCCTGAAGTTTGAGAGTATTTTGTTTTCAAAGTCTTATTGGCAAATACAGTACTTCAAGTTGAATCAGTTAAAATACTTTATTTCTTCTCAAGATGTGTGTGGGAGAAGGAGATAAAAGGAATATAAGAAATGTGCAAATGAGAAAAGAGAGAGAGAGAAATTTTAAACTAGAAGTCTATTTGCTCGAGCACAAAAATGCTTACGCTGCTTTTGGGGACAGAAATTAAGCTTGAAAATCAGAAGCTGACAGCGTTACCATACGTGGGGTGCAGACAGAAAAATGGCAGAGGTTTGGATTGGGGTGGAAATGGAATTTGTATGTAAATTAACTGAGATATAAAAACATATTTATATCCAAGGCAAACATTTTGAAAGGGTAAAGGGGAAGCTCATTAGGTGTATCCAACCACTGTAGTTAACATTTTTAAAAGAAAATAAGAATTCATTTAGTGCTTTCAAAATTACTTTCAGTTATGACCACAGTTCCTTCCACATTATAATCCCAAAGGATTCATTTTTAAATGCATTGAAATTATATATTAGAACTTTCCATCTTCATTTTAAAAGTTAAGAAAGAAAACACTTAAAAAATAAAATCATCATATTAGAAAGTAAACACACATACATAATGGGAGCAAAATAACTAATGTTGGTGAGAGCAATCAAGTGGAATGGAAAAATATATAATATGCTTAAGAAATAACTAGTAAGCTTCAGAAATTATTAACGAAAAAATACCAGAAGAAGCCAAATGGACTGCAAGTTCATCAAAAGACCTAAGGAATTGAGAAATACTTTGATGTTCTGAAGGGCATTCACTTTAATTCAGTTCTACCTGTGGGGATTTTCAATTAACTTCCTGCAAGTTGAAGCTAGTTCTCCTGCTAAAGGAAGCAAAATTTCTTGAGAAATTTTTGTTTATACCTTTGCTCGTCAGAAGCAATTTTTCTTAGGTATTGCATTAAAGTTATTTATATTACGTTTTAATATTCTTACCTCAAACTAGCTTTAAAAATAAGAGAACTGTTTACCTACACCTAAAAAATCTAACAATAGAGTAGGCTTAAGGGTTGGTGTGATCCAAAGTTTACCAGGACTACAAATCCATTTTGGTGCCCTCCCTCTGAAGTTTGGCTTATCTTCTAGCAAGATGGCTACCAGCAGCAGTGGAACAATCTATTTGTTTCTTTTCTTAAATCAGCAGGGAAAGAGAGAGTGCTTTCATTTTAGGAACACTACAAAGTATCCAAGTGTATGGAGGAACATAAATGCAGTATATTTTGTTTTCTCTTCCTCTGTTTTTCCAGATAGTCTAAAGACACACCCTCCCATTATTTACGGTCAATACACTAAAGAAGTACAGTAAAGAAACCTCAGGTATTTAACCAGTGGGAACAAGTCTATTACTACTCACAAAAGGAGAAAATGAAAGGAAGATTCCACAACATGCAGGATAGATTAGGACATGCATATTCAAGACTAAGAGGCCACCTTCTCAAAAATTTTCAAAATTGTTGAAGGTGATCCAGTCTTGCTGACTCACTTGAGAAGATACTATTATCAGAAGATCTCGGTAATGCATGGCATTGAAGTTTTGCTTAAGAAATAGAACACTATGAGACAGCACGTCCAATTCTATTTTCTTTACATTCTGTTATTATTTGATACCTAAAATAATATATACGACATATATGTATGTTATGAAGCAAACTAATACAGTGAACACCTGCAAATCTACCAGTCAATTGAATAACCGGAACATTAACAATAGAACCATCAATACCATTGGGTTTCTCCTTGCCTGATCCAATTTCCCCACCTCCTTTCCAATATGCTTAATCTATGGCTTTTCTCTTCTAACTCGCGTACACACACTCACACAAACCTACACACATACTCTTACAACATGGCTTAGTTTCATTATTTCTTAATCTATTAAAAATAATATCATACAATTTACGTTGATGTTGCAATTTCTAGGGTAATAATGTTCACCAAAGACATATTCTACAATTTAAGAGCAGCATTATTCAAAATAGCCAAAAATTGGGTTCTATCCTAATCCTCTAATGCTCACCAGCATTCGAATGCAACACACATACGTACACGCATACATATCTGCAGTAGAATAAACAATAAACAATCTACAACTGCACCCAAGAGTATTTTTGAATCTCGTAACCAAAATGATTAGCAAAGTGAAACAAACCAGAAATAAAAGTATACGTATTGTACAATTCCATTTATGTAAAGAACCAAATTATAAAAAAGGGCAAAACTCATCTTTGCTTTAGGAAGTCAGGACCTTAGTTGGGTGGGGGCAGTACAGCATATTTAATCGGAAGAGAGCAGTTAAAGGGGTTTTTAGGGTACTGATAATATTCTGTTCCTTGGATGTTGTCTGAGTGATGTGCGTGTTCAGTTGTAAAAATTCATCAAGTTGTAATCTTATGATACGTGTACTTTATTGTATGTATATTATACTTAATGAAAAGTTCCAAAAGTAAACTAGAATAAAAATTTTAGAAATTAAAATCAAGAGAATTACTTGAAAAGTAGAACATAAAAAAAAACAGGCTGAGAAATGGCAACATAATAGAAAAGATATTAGAGGAAAGTTATGAAATATCAAAAGGCCCAACATAAATGTAAGATATTAAAGATTAAAATGAAAGTATAAATCACACATGAAAGACCAGAAATAATACATCATAGCTTTGGACCTCTCAACAGTAACACCAACATTCTCAGAAGATGAAGTATAAATGCCTTCAAAATTGTGAAGGGGAAAAAATGTCCATCATAGAATTCTATATCCAACCAAATTTATCATTGCCTTGGGTAAAATAAAGTGTTCAAACATGCAAACTCTCAAAAACTGTTCTTTAGAAAACTGCTGGAAAATATGCTCCTCTGAAACAAAGAAAAAAATCAAGGAAAAGGAAGAAACGAGATGCAGGAAACAGGAGATGCTACTCAGGAGTGAGGCAAAGGGAATTCCTGAGATGATGACCAGACAAGAATGGGGCGCAACCAGCCCAAATTTTAGGATGACAGAGGGCTCCAGAAAGAGGTTGTCAGGCAAAAATAGTTAACCAAATGGGTTATCTGACAGAATATAAAAGTGATTTTTAGAGTTGTTGAGGGAGAAGTGATGACTTAATCAGAAAATCAATGCAATATACACATTATTACTTCCAAGAAAAAGAAAAGGTGCAACAAATGATAGATAAAATGATAGATAACTATAATATACAAGGCTCAGCAGTGTCTAATTTTTCTGTGGTTAAAATAACAAAAACACTGCATGTGTATTTTTTAAGGAGATCAGATTATTGGGAGATGGAGAGAGATGGGTAGATAAGATAGCTAGAACCTCAGGTATCAAAAGATGCAGTGTATGCTTATTTTTGTTCAAGATATCTTGAAGCAGATAACAAAAGGATAATCAAAATGTTGAAAATGGTTGCCTGGTGACCACTCTTGGGGGTGGGGCGGGGAGAGAACAGCCAGGTTTTGCTATATGCTTATTAACAATATTTTAGTTTTAAACTATAAGCAATAATTGCTTTGATAAAATAATTTACTTAAAGATAATAACTTTGAATCAATAAAAATCTAAATTCAATTGATGATGTCAGGCTCGAGCAAAGTTATGGTTATAAATTCTGATATTAAACTCTCCAACTTTCAATTAGAGGCAGGCTAATGCCAACCAAGTATTTCTGGGCTGCTTGAACTGGCTCACATTTGGTCTGTCTTAAAGAGGAAGGAGGGGAAGATGCAAAAAGATATCGATTCCCTAAACTCTTTTCTAGTCAGAACTTGTCTGGAGATTTCGGTGCCCTTTTGAGCCTCATATTACTCAAGCAGAACTTGGACACGTTACAGAAGGGTCCAGTGTCTGCAGGAGTCTGGATAACTTATTGCCTGAAGAATGATGGTGGAAAATGGAAATGTCTAGCTTAGAGGAGACATATAGGAGAAACTGTCATACAGAATTTTCATTGTGCCAGATGCCAGAGCCAGGAACAGTAGAAAAAAGTTCAAGAAAGAAGATATAAAACAATTCCAACAATTAGAACCATCCAAAAAGAAAGTATACTTTCCCATGAAAAAGTCTGCTGCCTAGCACTTCATCAATGCCCGCATCCAAAATGTGCTCAAAGCTGCACTTCTCATCTTCCCCAAGCCCTCTCCCCACAAAGCAACACCCACTGGGCAGGTCACGAACCTTGCAGTCATTTATGACTTCTTTTCTTTCTCATGCCTCATATGCAATTTGTCAGAACACCTTGAGGGCTCCTCCTTCAAAATATTTCAAAACTGTGACCTATTCTAACCACCTCGCTGCTCCCACCCTAGTCTAACCATCACGATCTGTCATCTGCACCATGCTCAAGGTCTCCTTACAGATTTCTCTGTATCTGCCCAGGAGTTCAGCGACAGTGCACTCAACTCAACAGCGACTGTGGTCCTTTCGAAACATAAGCCAGATAACAATCCCAGATTCATCTTCTTGAAAAGGGGTTGGATTCAATAACTAAAAAGGTTGTATATAAACATAAAACTTGGAGTTTTCTCCACTCCTAAACTCACCTTTGTCAAAATGCAGATAGTAAATAAGATGGTGGAATGGCTCTGACACCTCATCTGATTTAGAATATTTGCTTCTCTTCTGCCTGGGTGTATTTTCAAAATGCCAGCCAGGCCCACGATGCCTGTTCTTGAGGATGCAAGGCAGGAAAGGTTTGTCAAAGCTGCACTCTGCCCAGGTGGCCCCTGTTCAAATAGCTCCGTTTGGTTTTGCTTCTGAATCTTGCGTTTATACCTAATTTTTCCTGTAATTAAAAACAAATAATGACAACAACTTTTGCCTTACCCATAGCTTCACCCTGCTTCCCAGCAAGTAGGGTGGGAAGATAGGGCTGCTTCCACTGTTTACTTTTTGAGCTTCACAGAAAGCTCTGAAAAGGCTCAAATGTGGAAAAAATGTGAATTTAAAGAATGAGCCTTCCAATTGGTCAGGGAATGTCGTACGTGCGAACGGAGAACAAGAAGGTAAGTGGGCTTGACGAAGGGGTGATGCCAAGAGCAGCGGGAAGTCCTTAATTTACTGCAACTGTTTTTCTCCCCCTAAACTGCTGACCCCGCAGCTGGAGCTAATATCCCTGGTTTGCAAAGCCTCTTCTCATTAGCGTTCAGAGATCTATGAGCTTTCAGTCAATTGTTAAAAGAGTGCACTGTGGTGAAAACTGTCATGAAAATAACAATCTTATACTTATGTTACAAATGGGGGTCATTGCCCCAAATAGCATGCTCTGCTTGATCAGCACATCCACATCAGTTACCCGGACTACAGAGGCAGAGATTCACAGTCGGCGTGCAGATTACATGTCTTGGCCTTCTTTTATCTTTTGCTTGGTTCCTCATGGATACTTTGGAACTCGATCACACCACAGGTTTACTGTCTTCTTATTTCACAATTTCAATTTCGTGGGACCAGTGTGTTTTAATGCAGTTAATAACCTTAGTTAAGTTTGGATTCTTAGAATTTATGTAATTCTGTACTTTCTGCATTTGGGGACACAGATCTCTGTCACACAGTGATGTCTTGACACAAATCTCCTTGACGCAAAGATGTCAGAAACACACAGAACCATCCTTTTTTTGATGGATTCCTTCATTTTGTGTGTTAGCTTTTTTTTCTAATTTGTCTAATGTTTATCAAAAGGTGCTAATAGTTAACCAAAAATAAGTTCACCAGATAAAATCCTTAATCACAAAACCTCCAAAATGAAAGGAGTTAGATCTTCAGCAGGGCTCCATTCCATAAAATGGATTATTATTGTGCAAGCTAATTGATGGGAGCATAACTGGGAAGAAATGATATAACTTTATCAAAATTTATCCTGGAATTTTGTCCTTGAGAGCTTGAATTCCTTATTCCCATGATGTTACTGGACTTCATTGGGTCATATAAACTTCCATAAGATCTAGCGTGCTAAATTGATCTCTGTTTTCGATTAGCCATTCTTAGCCATGTATACACTAAGCAGTGTACATATGTGTAACTGAAGAGAGAAGAGCTCTTAATACCCCTAATGGTGTTTTGTATTCTATGTGTGTCCTCTTTTGAGAGAATATTAGTTTTGGAGCCTCACATGGTGTGAACCATGGATAAGGGTTAAATGGCTTTAACTTGGAAAATTAGATAAGCAGAGAAACAAGGAACAGAACAGATTATTGCTAAAGACTCTTTCTTCTTTTTAAACCCCTTCTATTTGCTTTCTCTCTCCGTTTTGTATGTGCAAGCTCTTTCCTTATGCCATTTCTGTCTTCTGTAAGGAAATATGCTTGCCCTCTTCTACCTTGAAAGAGAAAATACTACTTCTCATTCTAGAACTCTCTAGAGTCACATTCTTTTGATTTAACAGCCTGATTTCTCAATCATATGTGCTCTAATCACCTCCATTTCCTTTCCATGAGTACAAACTCTAGCTTGACAGTGAGGTCTCCACTTCTATTCCATTACTAAATGGCTATCGACAAGGTTATCAATGGTACCCTGACCATCAGATACAGCGTCATTTTCCCAGGTGTCATTGATCATGTCAATGTTTGAATGTAATTTCTTCTTGAAACTGTTTTCTTGGGTTCTAACAATACACTATTTCATGTCCTTGTGACCTGGCCATATTGAATATTTACTGTGTTTTGTCTTCTTCCATGTTCTTTTTTCCCCCCAGCTTTATTGAGGTGTAATTGACAAATAAACACTGTATCTATTTAAGGTATACAACATGATGATTTGATATACACACACATTGTGAGATTATTACCACAATCAAACTAATTAACACATTCATCACCTCACATAGTTATCTTGTGTGTGTGTCTGTGTGTGTGGTGAGAACACTTAAGCAAATTCAAGTATACAATTTAGTACTATTTAACTATAGCCACCATGCTGTATGTTAGAGCCCCAGAACTTATTCATCTTATAACTAAAGTTTGTACCCTTTGACCAACATCTCTTTATGTCCCCTACCCTCCAGCCCCAGGCAACTACTGTTCTGTTCTCTGCTTCTATGAGTTTGACGTTTTTAGATTCCACATATAAATGAGATCATTGCTCTTTCTGTGTCTGGCTTATTTCACATAGTATAACATTCTCCAGGTTCATCCACATTGTCACAAATGGAAAAATTCCCTTCTTTTTCATGGCTGAATAATATTCCATTGTATATAGCATGTTTTCTTTGTCCATTCATCTGTCAACAGACACTTAGGTTGTTTCCACATGTTGGCTATTGTGAATATTCTCCTTCCAAATTCTAAGGTCAGACTGACATTCTTTTTTCTTCGTTGAGCCTGAATTTATCTTGGAGAGTTCCCTAATTTTCAAATTACCAACAATCCTTGGATCATATTAAAGATATTTTTTTCTACACACACTGAGTATGAAAGCTTCTTTGATTTCTTACTTTTATCTATCACTTGACTTTTGAGTTAATCACCAAGTTCTGAGGATTTTTCTCTGTATTATTTCTCATAGTTTTTTTAGAATTATTAGATTATTCCTTAGTCTGAGTTATTATATCATAGAGCAATAAGACTTCTGTTGTAGCTTTCATGTTCCTCATTATGCTGACATGTTGATCATGTTAGAATCATGATGAATTTCCATAGTTACTTGAAATTTATCCTCATCTAGACAGATTTCCTTATAATGCAATATAAATTATTTAATTGCTATTCAATAAACATTTATTGAGTACAAAATGTCCTGCCTGGGTATAATGGTAACTAGTGTATAATAATTACAACCTTGAGTTTGGATATAAAAACTAAGACATGCTCCCTTAGCATGTAAATACAGATGTCTAATGACTCATTTTGGCACTTATTATTGGTGTTAATTATTACAACAATAACCCTTCTGATGGTTCCATTTTGGTTATGATCCAACATTTCATGGGAACAATTTTAAAAAAGTGTTTCCAGCAATAGCATGAGGAAGAAGTCATGGATTTCTGAAGTTCTCTGGTTAGACAAGCTTTGTCCCAGCATCATCTCCTAACTAACTCCTCCTTTATAAAGAATATTAGTTTCCAGTAGAAAGAAGTATGCTTCTCTCTTTTTTGTCATCAACAGCAATTGCCTAAGCCTTTCCAACATATATATCCTTTCCCTCTACAATCCTTTACATTAACTTTGAAATGAAACAAATTTCATTAATGTTTAATGTTCTTGTATACAGCAGCACCAAGGAAATGAACAGTTTCTGTTTTTGTTTTTTTTTTTGCTGGGAAAGATTTGCCCTGACTTAACATCTGTTGCCATTCTTCCTCTCTTTTTCCTTTTTTTTACTCCTCAAAGCCCCAGTACATTGTTGTATATTCTAGTTGTAGGTCCTTCCAGCTCTTCTATGTGAGCCGCCACCACAGCATGGCTACTGACAGATGAGAGGTGTGGTTCCCTGCCTGGGAACTGAACCTGGGCCGCTGAAGTGGAGCACGCTGAACTTTAACAACCAAGCCATCAGGGCTGGCTCGAACATTTTCTTTTTCAATACCTTATTTAATATAAGTAAATCTTGATTTTAGAAGATTGGTAAAAAAGAAATCCACATTACATCCAACAGCTCAAACTAGCCTATGTAGCTTTCAATAGACTCTATAAATCATTAACTCAAATGTAAAATATATTTATTCAAGCTGTGCTAAATTACTACTCTTTAGTTACAAAATAATACATGAGAAATTTGTTTTCACTCACAGAAAAAGAAGTGTACCAGCAAATACAGCGTTTGGCAAAAATGCTCTTTTAATGTAGAATCATAAAAATTTGTGTGTGTGTAAAGTGAATTTTCTAAATAACAGTCAAACTTTTCAGGAAGAATTTAAGAGGGATAGTAAACTCTGGATTCTGGATTGTTTTAGAGAAAGAGCTAATTTACAGGAATAATTAATAGGTACTGTTATGCCAGACAATGTTCTAAGTCAGGGTCAGCAATCTGTTTCTCTAAAGGTCCAGATAGTAAATATTTTTGATTTTGTGGATTATACAGTCTTGGTTACAACTGTTCAACTGTAGTTGCCTTTGTAATACAAAGGCAGCCATATTTAATATGTAAACAAATGGACATAGTTATATTCCAATAAACTGTACTCGTAACCGTGGGCCCTACAGGACCAGTTCAGCTGACCCCATCTTATCAACAGAGTAATTAAGAGTGGTTTTTCAGGAATTAAGAGCCCCTTGTCCAGTTCAGGCCAGTTGAGACCACCAAACCATCAACTGGGCCTGCACAGGTACCTGATAAGTGATGTTTTGACCTCAAGAGGATAAAAACTCCACCCTCAGACCATGCTAACACTACCATTTTGTGACCAGGCGTCCCGTGAAGAGGCATGAAGTCTGACTGTGCTTGCACAGATCATCAGTTACCTCATCTCTCACCTCGAATCATCTATCTCCACATTTCAGACCACCTTGCCCCCTACCCCATAAATATCCTTGAGTCTCCATTTTCAGGGAGGTGGATTTTGTTCTCCTGTTTCCTCACTTCGCTGCCTTGTGATTAAAACTCTCTCTCTGCTGCAATTTTGTCTGGGTGATTGGCTTTCTGGGTGATGGGCAAAAACGAACCAAGTTCGATAACATACTAAGAAAAATAGATGGTGGACTGAATTTGGCTCATGAGCCAAATGAGCCCCTGTTCTAAGTGTTTTACTTCTATAATTTTGTTTGATTTAATTGCTGTAACATCTGCCTTAGGTAGGAACTATTTACTTATCCATAAGTTATATTATTTTTATAACTAAAAAAAGTAATAGATGCTTATGGTAAAATATTTGAGAAACACAGAATGGTATAAATAAAGTGAAATTTAATTAGGTAGGTGCTATTTATTATCCTTACTTTACACATGAAGAAACTGAGGCTCAGAGAGATTAGGTAACTTACCCAAGTTGTATGGCTTGTAAAGGGTAGAGAGACAGGATTTGCATTCTGACTTTAGATAGAGGTGACAACTGACAACGCAATATCAGATAAAGGCTTGGGTGTCTAAGACTGTGACTTAACAATAAGCAGGAATGAGAAATGAGGTGGGACTTACAAGAAATTCAACAGGATCAAGAACCTTGATAAGATGGTGCATATCTAACAGAACCAGAACAAACTAGAGATTCTAAGAGCCAACAGATAATATTGTAATAATTTTTATTTAGGTCAATTATGGTAAATCAGAACAACCAGGAAATTATTGTCCCAAGTATCCTCTTTCTTATTTTAGTGCACAACTGAATACCCTGCAGAGTAAAAAAATATATATATTCACTTCTTCCTCCCAATGAATTGTGTCATATTGGT
This sequence comes from Ceratotherium simum simum, assembly GCF_057802395.1. NCBI lineage: Eukaryota > Metazoa > Chordata > Mammalia > Perissodactyla > Rhinocerotidae > Ceratotherium > Ceratotherium simum. The sequence continues at coordinate 52,034,866 of NC_141915.1, read as the reverse complement.
AAGCAGACCTGTTGACAATGTGTCCACGAATAGAATAAAATGAAAATTAAAGCATTATCTGCTATAGAATAGCCCTAGGCAAGTCTTTTTTATAATCCCTTTAGATCTCATAAATAAAATGAAGGAGCTTGGGCTAAGTCATCCTTGAGATCCACTTCAGTTTAAAATGTTTCTGATTGTAAATTTTAAAGGCACTGAACTCAGATTTACCTCTCATTTAAAAGAATTATTGAGATATTTCAGATAAGAGCCTTTTTTATGTTACCTGAATAATGTCATCACTTAATACTTCAGGCTATTCTGTCATTGAACTTTCAGAAATAATATGAAATAAAAACAATAATATTTTTCAGTCATTTTTTTCCTGCAAATACTATTTATCTCCCCCTTTTCCCCATTATCTCATTCTGGGACTCCAGTTACAGACATGTAATGTATTTTGACCATGTCCCACGTCTCTTAAGTGCATTTAGGTTTTTTCCCCTACTTTTCCTCTGTGCTTCAGGTTGTATATTTTATATTGACCTATTCTCCAGGTCAGAAATCCTATCATCTTCTCTGTCCCATCCATTGTTAACCCATCAGTTGAGTTCGTAATCTCATATGTCCTATTTATTGTTCTAGAACGTTGCTCTAACTGTATATATAGGTTCAAATTTTCTGTTGATTCTCCATTTTTTTGTCTTCCTTTCCCTATTCTCTTGAGTATATGAATCATAGGTATTTTAACGTCCTTATTTGCTAACCTGAAACTCTGAATCAATTGTTGGTCTGTTCAATCTTATTTTTTTTAATCTTTGTTATAGATCACATTCTCCTATTGCACAAGTCTAATGATTTCTAACGAATGCTGTTTATTAACTATAAAAAATAGAAGCATCAGGGGCCGGCCCTGTGGCGCAGCGATTAAGTGTGCGCTCTGGTTGGGGGTCGGGGATTCGCAGGTTTGTATCCTGCGCACGCACTGACGCACCGCTTGTCAAGCCATGCTGTGGCGGCATCCCATATAAAGTAGAGGAAGATGGGCAAGGATGTTAGCCCAGGGCCAATCTTCCTCAGCAAAAAGAGGAGGATTGGCGTCAGATGTTAGCTCAGGGCTGATCTTCCTCACAAAAAAAATATATATATATAGAAGCATCAGATGATGTAACTTCCACTAGTTCTCTGTATGTGAACAGATTGGGAAGCTGATCACTTTAATCCAATCAGAAACTGAGTTTATCTAAGGCTGATTATGGTCTTTAGGACTCAGTTTCCCTCTGGTTCACCCTTATTCCTTAAGACATGGCCCTTTGAGGTTTTTAATTGAGACCTTGAGGAACATGTCTTTGTAACCCCAGCAATAAGAAATGGTAAGACTTTTTACTGTGTTTTTTGGAATTTATTGGTTTAGTTATTTAGCCTCCTGTCTGGGGAAGCTTCAGAATGTGAGAAAAGTCTTGAGGGGGAGACCACCTCCGTGTTTTAGGGCCCACGTGTTTCTGATTTTGTCATTCTGGTCCTACACAACTACTAAAAGCTTGCTGACTTCCAGTCTCCATGAGCAGTCTGCTGCCTGGGCCTAGCCAGTGTTCTCGACTTTTCCTAGTTCTGAATTGTCAAATGCCACCTGGAAAAGCAGGTACAGATCCTCATTCCCCTCTGAACTTTAGTCCCTTTAAATCTCATTGTTTCTTCTGCTCTCTGATTTCTTTAGAAATATGATTTTTATGATTTATCCACTTGTTCTTATTGTGTTCAGTAGAAGTGTTGGCCTACTCAGAAGCAGAAGTCAAGATTTTCTTTAGTTTGATAAAGATTATCTACAGAAACCTACAAGCATACATCATACTCAGTGCTAAATTTTCAGAAACGTACATTCTGAGACCAAAAACTAGACAAGGATGTCCTTTATCACCACATCTATTCAATATTATATTAGAGGACTTTGAAATCGCAATAAAGCAATGCATACAAACATACATACATAGGTTAAAATATGTAAGAACTGGAAAGCAAAAAAAAGTCTTGATTTGCAGGGGACATAATATTGTACACAGAAAATTCAAATTCACTTGTAGGTAAATTACTTAGATTAACACATGGATTTAGAAACTTCGCAAGATCAAAATTCAACATAAGCCAAGTGTATTCCTATATAATACCAACAATTATAAAACGAAACGTCGAAAGAAGAGACAGCACTTATAATAGATTAAAAATCATCAAAAAACTTGGAAATCTCTCTTGAAAGATGTGCATGAGCTCTACGCAGAAAACTATAAACCATCCTTGGAGAAATTAAAGAAGACCCAAGTAAATAGAAGGATGACTTACTGCTATACTGGAAAGTTCAATATTGTAAAGATGTACTTTACACTGATCTATAGATTTAATATAATCCCAATCAAAGTCCTAGCAGGGTTTTGTTTGTGTGTCTGTGTAGAAACTGACAAGCTGATTCTAAAACTTAAAAAGAAATGCAAAAGGGCCAAGAACTTTGAAGAAAATTCTGAGAAAGAACAGACTTGAAAACTCATCCCAGAAGATACCAAGACATTTTTTGTGTGTGTGTGAGGAAGATCAGCCCTGTACTAACATCTGCCGATCCTCCTCTTTTTTTGCTGAGGAAGACTGGCTCTGGGCTAACTTCTGTGCCCATCTTCCTCCACTTTATATGGGATGCCACCACAGCATGGCTTGCCAAGCAGTGCATCCGTGCGTGCCCGGGATCCGAACCGGCGAACCCTGGGCCGCCGCAGCAGAACGCATGCACTTAACCGCTTGCGCCACCGGGCCGGCCCCCCAAGACATATTAAGACCTAACACAGTGTAGTATTAGCACACGGAAAGGAAAATTAGACCAATGGAACAGAATAGAGAGTGCAAAAACATACTACAAATATAGGGTCCACTGACAGCAAAGTGTCATGCAATGTGGTGAGGAGAAAATAGTCTTTCCAGTAAGTTACACCAGATCAATTAATGTTCCATAATTGCATAGAACAATGAAGACTAACCATCTTCATCTCGTAGTTCAAAAAAAGATTAAAAAATACTTCCAGAAGATGACATTTATTATTTTCATGATCTTGGAGTTGTGCCAATGTTTCTTAAATATAAGGACAGGAAAAGTACTAACCATAAGGAAAAGACTGTGAAATTAAACTTTATTAAAATTAAGTACTTCCGTTAATTCAAATACAATATTAAAAGTTAACATGAAAGCCATAGACTGACAATAAATAGATAAACAATATGAAATGTATAATATATGAATAACATAGAAACACTTCCTACAAATTATTTCAAAAATAACAACTCAATTTTTTAAAAAGCATTTCATAAAAAATGGACAGAACACATAAAAAGATGCCAATAAGCATATAAAAAGATGCACATTATTAGTTATCAGAAAAATAGAAATTAAACTACAACTCAAACATAATTAGTAAATTAAAAGAAAAATTGACAAGACACAATGTTGCTAAGGCTGTGGACCAATTGTAATTTTCGTATAATGCTTGTGGGATTATAAAGTGATACAGCCACTCAGGGAAATTATTTGTTTGTATATAATTAATTTCAACATGTTTATACTCTAAAGATGCAGTAATTTTTTTTATACATATAACACATATGTGCATAAAAAAGTCTGAAAATATTTGTAGCAACATCATTTATATTAGCCCCAAACCAGAAACAACACAAATGTTCATCTATTATAACAGGGATACTTGTGGTTTATTCATACAATAAAATAATTCAATAACAAGAATTTACAACAAAATGAGCCAGAAAGAGTGAGCTGTATCCAGATATCACAGACTCAGTGTGTAATGAAGTATAATTCATGGGCTCAGCCCTCATTTTGACATTAACAAAAGTGACTCAGATTCACCTGACATAAATCAACTCAAGAATAGATACATATAAAAGGAATCACATGAATGATTATAAAAATGTTGCCTGACAGCAAGCAACTACATGATAACTTTCTCTCTTTGTGCTCTTTTCCCATAAATGTAGCCCAAAGATGTCAAATAAAAGTCTATTTATTTTTAAGTATAGAAAATTAATAGTCATTTAATAAATGGAAAGAGTTAAGTGGATTAGGCAAAAATCTTAGAAAGGACTGAGTCATTTTCTTAAACATGCGAGTGAATGTGTTTGTGTGTGTGTTCGTGCATATGTGTGCGTGTGTGTGAGAGAGAGCGAAAGCAAGAGAGAAAGACAGAGAGAGAAATCACTCAACAGATTTTTCTCAGTGACACATATTCATCAAAGACAAGTACATGATTGTGAATACGTGGCTCTGAACTACCCGCAATACAGATCTTTTTATCGAGCCCAAGAAGACTAAATATTCTTAAATTAATGCAGAAAAAAATAGTAGTACATGACCTTAGCAGGACTCTTTATATTCTTTTTTTTTTCCCTACAAAATCAAGCAGCTGTGCCATTTTGCTACTGCTCTGTATTCACTGGGTTCTACATAATGAAAGTTCACTTGGTCCAAAATGCCAGGTAGTGCTTTTGGCTAACTTTTATAATAAAAATAGTTTTTTCTTAATCAAGACAAACATCAAATTTGATTGTATCATACTCTCAATACCTGACTCTGAAAATAATTGGTTTAAAAGTGATGAATATAACATTCTAGGAGATCAAGCTTTTCTGGTGCTGCCAGTTTCAAAATTCCATCTTAATTAAATAACAATGATGTCTCATTCTCCCTTCTCTTTTTGCCTAATTAAAAGCTAAGTAATGGATTTTAAATGAGCCTAATTAGTTGCAAGACTTCTACTGTTCTTACAAAGTCATTATCAGAGTTTAGCTGACAAATACCTGTTTAATAGTTTTCCATTTATCTGTAGGTAAAAAGTACATTTCTCATCTTTTGGAATAATGTCCACCCTTCTAGATTTTCAAATAACATTTATGGGCTCCATGGAGACCCAGTGAGACTCAAAAGGCAAATACATCTTTCAAGGTGATTCATTTCTTGCTCTTCATAATATACCCAATAGCTTTTGCTGCAGATGTGCTGTGTGAACTCTGCTTTATTAGAAACTCGTGGAAATTTAGGAAGAGGCGTGAAAAAGAGGAGTCTACAGTTTGCTTCTTATAATAATACTACTTAACATTTATATATCCCTTGTTTTGTGCCTGGTACGTTTCTTAATATTCCACATATATTAACATATTTATTTCTCATAACAACAGTATGAGAAAGGTATATTTTATAGGTGAAAAACTGGAGTCATAATTAAGTAATTTGCCTGTGATGATAGAGCTAGTACGTGGCAAGTTTTGGAATTTGAAACTCTAATTGACTTCAGATATCAGTTATAATGAGATCATACAAATTAATATGCCAAGAAATTTACAAATAACACATGAATAATCAATATCTAAGCTATTTTCATAAGGTCTAATAGTATGGAAAGGAAAAGCAATGTCAAGTACTCTGTTCCATTTAGCAATTTATATTTTTGGAATGTTTACGCATACATTTTATAAAAGCAGAGGACAGTATTTATTAAAAATAAACATCTGTAAATATAAGATGTTTTATGTAAGCCTCATGATAACCACAAAGCAAAAACCTATAGGAGTTATACAAAAGGTAAAGAGAAAAGAATGAAAGCATACCATTACAGAAAATCATCAAATCACAAAGCAAGAGAGCAAGAGAGGAACAAAGCCACAAAGGAATTACAAACCAACCAGAAAACAATGAACAAAATGGCAATAGTAAGTCTATTCCTGTCAATAAGTACTTTAAGTGTAAATGAACTAAATTCTCCAATCAAAAGACATAGGGTGGCTGAATGGAAAACAAAACAAAACAAAACAAAACAAGACCCAACTATACTCTGCGTACAAGAGACTCACTTGAGCTTTAAGGACACACATAGACTGAAAGTGAAAGGATGGACTATCCTTCTACTAATATGCTTCTTCTGGTGAAAGTTTCCCTAACCAACTCCACCCTCACCATGCCTATTGTTGAATTTGGTACTTCTCTGCTGCTTTAGCATTCTGCGATTGTTTGGCGATTTGGGGTTGTGCACTAACTTTTCTGGTTACCTGAGACTCTCTGTCTCTGTTACATACACTTCATGTGAAAAGACTCAACATGGCTGCAGAAACTGGAGTTCCTCTTAGGCTTTAGGTAGTGCAGAAGGCAGGCACTCAGTGCTGCTGGGTAAGGACCTACAGAGAATAATCCTTTGTTCGTGGGAATTTTCCATTTCTCCCGGATTCCTCAGCTACCCAGAGTACTACTCTATTTCTCTCAGCCAAGCACCTACAATCACTGATTGTAAACACGTGAAGAAATCTGACTAGTGCTATGTGGCCTGTAAGACCTAAGTAGGGCAGGGGTAAGGAGTAGTGCAGCCAGGGACCATGGTGGATTCTTTAGTTGTGTCCTTTCTTTTGATCCCGGGTCTTCTATTGCTCCTGGCTCCCTCAGCATCTTTGCCCTCCTAAATTCATCCTGTTCTTTGGCTTGACTCTCCAAACTTCTTTATCTTACAGGATTTTAGAATTCCAGAAATTTCTCGCAACTCTCTCCTTCTTTATTTTGAAATGTGTAGCACATATTCTGTCTGCCATTGAAACCAGACCAACAACCCTTTTTGTATTTAACATGCTATGTAAACTGAACCCTGTGTAATGAATCACATTATCTTCTCAGCTACCTTCCTTTATCTCTCAGAACATCTGATTTGACACCTATATTCTCATCTCCTTTCCACTCTGCAATCTTAGAGGTGGACTTGTGTTTTCTGCTAAGAGTAACAACTTATAAAGTATATATGGTAATTGTCTCATGACTAAGCCTGAAAATAGAGGCTTTGGAGTCAAGAGTCATGCTAAGACATATCTTTGCATCACATATCTTAAATATATTTCCTTGTCTTCTTATTTATTCATATATGTATGAGTCTTATCGTAACAAGTAGATTATACAGTTTTTGAGGACAAAAACAATGTCTTACAAGTCTTTTTATCTTTTCCTGATTTTTCTATGCCTAACATCCTACAGACATAGGAACCTCTCAGTAAATCTTAGCTGCTTTGCTGGTAGACCATTTTGTTATGTGAGCCAATATTATCACAATGCCTTAAAAACAAAATCCTGCCAACCCTTTCTGTTATTAATTTTCAGCAAAGGAAAAATTACATGAAGTACATGTAAAATGATTAGAGATAGATTCTTATTTTTATGTCAATGCCAGTAAATTTTATTTTAAACTATATTTTAGATATTTGTTATCAGAACCTAATTTTGTTCTGGGAAAGTTTGGACTCTGCCTGTTCCCCTTGCCTTGTGTTTAATCTCATGCCAAAAAGCAAATAAAATGTTGTGGAAATTATTTTTCTTTTACTTTTACTGTGACTGGCGAATGGAAATCAAAGACAATTGAAAAATAAATATTTGACTATAAATATATATTCCAGTATCAAGAATTTAGAATATAAATTTATTAGCTACCCACACCATTTTGACCTTTTTAATTTTTTTTTTTTTTTTTTTTTGCCTATTTTTGACCCATTTAATTGGAGGAGGAAGGATTTGGAGGCCTTGAGAATTTTTTTCTTGAAAACCCACAGAGTTGTGCAATCTCAAAAATTCGCCGATGGGTAGAAGGACGTGTGGTGGAGATAATTTAGAATGTAGAATTTTGGGAGACTGGATTTTCTTGATGACTGAGTCTGGAAGGCTTGTTTGGCTCTCTCAGAGCCTTTGACTTCTGAAAAAATATACAGTAATATCTTATTGACACTACATGTTATTTCACATTTATTTCTTGGATAAAATGTATATAAAATAATATGCTTAAGCCTGTTGTTCTAAGGAGCACATTTAGGCTTACAAGCTTTACAAAAAGAAGTTTGTTCAGTGGACTTAATATGGCACAGAGCTGTGTTTGAAGGTAGAGATCAGAAAGGAACACAGCTCAGAGAGAAGTCTGGCTCTTATCACAAAATTTGCATTTCTGGGACCAATCCATCATCCCCAAATAAAAAGTACAGACAATAATAAACAAGAAGGCTTGATAGCCATTCTCAAGTTCAAGTTTCTATTACCTGATTGAAATGGAGTGGGCATTACTCTTTCTCTAGATTATAAAGCAAGAAAACATTATTATTGTTGTTATTACTGTTATCTGAATTTTTCAAGCAGCAGTTGGATGAACAGGAGGCATTAGAAAATAGAGTTTTTTAAACTTTTTAAAAGTTGTATTTATCCTGGCATTAGATAGCATAAATTATTGCTATATTGCTATTTATTTTAAATAACTATATTCAGATTCACAAAGCATATGAAGAGTGCCTTGTGTTGAACGTTTTATTAAAAGCAAAAGATTGTCAAAAAAAAGAGATGTTTAATTGTACCATCAAATACAGAATATTACGGTACAAAATAAATCCATGAATTTTGAAAGGAAATAGAGCAAAAGAGGTAAGAATTAGTAAATTCAATGAAATTTTAAGGAAGCGGATACACAGGCCTTTATTAATTGTTATACATTTTATTTACTTATTTAACAAATGCTCTTTGAAAGTGCTTCGACAATATTGAATTATAAAGGTATATTTGTTTTGCTGTATAACAAATTACCCCCAATTTTAGCAGCTTGAGATGATAATTATTTATTATTTCACAGTTTCTGTTGGTCAAGAATCCAGGTATGGCTTAGTTGGGTGTCTCTAGCTCAGAGTCTCTCATAAAGTTGCAACCAAGTTCCACTAGGGCTGCAATCATCTTGGAGCTTGATTAGCGAAGGATCCATTTCTAAGCTCCCTCATGTGGGCCTCCTCACAGGGCTGCCCCACAGCATTTCAGCTGGCTTCCCCAGAGAGAGTGATTACAGAGAGAGTAAATGCCAAGATGGAAGCCACAGTCATTTTATAACCTAATCTTGGAAGTGACCTCTCATCACTTTTGTAGTATTCCACATGTTTCCTATTAATTAGAAGTGAATTTCCAGGTCCAGAGAGGTGAGGTGATTACATAAAAACACTGACACCAGGAGACAAGGATCATTCACAAAAACTAGACAGAGCATAGCGAAGTGTCAGAATGTCAAGTATAAATGAAAACTTACAAATTACCATATAGAGAGAAAAAAAGATTTAATACCAAATATTACATGAGAAACAGTGGATGAAAGACTGTTTCTAATGCAATTAGGATAAAAAGATCTACTCATAATAATTGCAGACATATATATACATGCTACATACACACACATAGTACACACAAGTATGCAAAATCTAGATGAACTAATCATTTATATGTGAGAAAATAAAAAATATTTACACATTAAAAAAGGAGCATTTATTAACCATTTATATAGCTCAAAATGATATTTTATAATAATCACTTTTATGTGAACTTGGAAATAAAAGACAAAAAGTATGTCTCATACTTTAGAAATATACTGCATTTCAAAACCAAAAATTTATATTTGGGAGTAATATTTATCACCTTGTTCGAGAAACTTTGTTTTAATGTTTTTTAGATCTCAACATCTTTTATTGATAAAATGAATATTACGTAATATTATAAAAATCATCTAAAGTGAAATAATTGGTATGTGAAAGCTGGGAAATATTTCAATCTCTAAAGTTTATGTCATTTCCTGTATAGAGAGAAAGTCTGAATGTTAAATTCTTCCAAAACCTGTTATCTGATTAAGGTTTTTTTTAGAATGGAAAAAAAAGTCTTCTGTAAGCACTTGTTAAATCCTTTTTATGTGTTCAGCATTATTATCTCAAGACACACACTTCTCTGGAGTTGGTGAACGTTCAGAATGAGACTTGGCTCTGGGGGTTAACACCTGTTTATCTACCCATCAGTGGTTCCTTGTGCTCATCGCCATAGTGTGGGCAACAAACTTACTCCTCAGATCAATGTTTGTTTGCAGTGTCATCACGGCAATGCTAAATTCTCACCATAAGCAGCTGAAACAGAGATGAGAGAAAGAGAGAAGGGGTGAGACAGACAAGTTGGAGGGAGAGAAGCAAGAATGAGAGGAAGGGAAAGAGAGACAGGATATTTCAATTTGGTAAAGTTTATTGATACATCTCTTTGCTTGAATTTTGGTAATTTTCTGTCATCCAAATCCCAAATGACAATCATGGCCAACTTGTTCTCTGGTCAAATTTTAAACTGAATACATGCTTATGAAAACAAGCAGAGGGCTTTGATTTGAAAAATTCTTTCTACATAACCAAGAGCTGATTATGACACCCAGGTATTAACCTGTGCAGGGGCTTCTAAAGGCACCCACAGTTAAACTTTTATATGTTGGTATACTTGCCCTTGTTCTTCCAGATTTAACCTTCTTTTAAGCGTGAAACAACAGGAGGAAGAGGAATTCTCACCAGCATAGACACACATTAATGTATTTACTAACTATATCCCTGGATTAGAGTTCTGTATACTGACTCTGTAACTTCATCTCAAACTGCCTTTTTCCTCTATCCTCTACCCAAATAGACGTGGGTGTGTGAGCACACATTTGGTTATTGCTGGTGAGATGTTAGGACTGGATGGAAAGTAAAGGAGAAGTTTGAGATTTGAGGAAGTTTCTGCAAATTGTCAAGTGGCTGTTTAAATAGAGTTCCCGATGGCTGTTTATGAACACTGCTAGAAATCATCCTTATAGGCCCTCATCCAGAACTCAAATGATAGCCAATGAGGTCACTATGATATATTTGTCCATTTGTCCTCTTTGGGCACATGACTGTTTTTGGAGGTACGTTGTATATGCTAAGGAAGCAGAAGCACAGTCAACGTGTTATGTTTTAACTATGTCGGTTGATTGGTTGGTTGATTGTTTCTTTCATTTTTCAACAAGCAATTAGGTTCTCTGGGAATTCAAAGTTAAGTAATGAATGACATGTCATCTGGAAAATCTTACAGTCTCATAGAAAAGAAAACATAGGGGCCGGCACAGTGGCATAGTATTTGAGTTCGCACACTCCACTTTGGTGGCCCGGGGTTCACAGGTTTGGATCCCAGGCGGGGACCTATGCACCCCTCATCAAGCCATGGTGTGGCAGCATCCCACATACAAAATAGAGGAAGATGGGCACAGATGTTAGCTCAGGGCCAATTTTCCTCAGCAAAAAGAGGAAGAATGCCAATGGATGTTAGCTCAGGGCCAATCTCCCTCACCAAAAAAAAAAAAATAAATAAGAAAGAAAAGGAAACATATCGATGAATATTTAGTATATGACTATTCTCACAAAAAAGGCAGACACTAGAATTAATGAATATAAATAATGACAATATACAGGCTAAAATGAAAGTATATGTAGGCAAATGGGTGTGATGGAAGGAGGAGTGAGCAGTGGAGTCTCTGATGGAGAAGAGGGAAGCTCAGAATAAAAACCATCTGAAGTATTCTATAGAGGACATGGTGTTTACCTGGTTGCTAGGTGGGGAAAGGTTTTTCAACAGAAGGCATAGCATATGCAAAGGTTGAAGGTTCGTGATATGTTTGAAGAACTTCAAACAGGCTATTACATCTTTCCTCTAGAGGACATAATAGAGAGTAGCTGGAGATGAGGTTCAAGAGACAGTCAGGAATCAAATGGTGACGAGACTTGTCCATTAACCTAAATTGTGCAGGCTTTATCTGAAGGAGATGAACAATTATGGAAGGATTCAGAGCAGCGAATGTAATGGCATTCTCAGCTTTGAATTTAGAATGGTCACTCTAAGAGAAGTACGGGCTAACATTTTCCCAGAAATATCCTCTTTCTCTTCACCATTCCTGAAGTAAAAAGAGTAAAGTGCACAGGTTATGTTAGCTGTAAAGCCATCTGTGAATAGATATGTTAGCATTCTCATGTTACACCTCTCTTATGGTATTTATTTTATTCTACCTTGAGTTATTTGAAATTCGTCTTTTCCTCCTTCTAATCTGCACAGTTTTGGAGAAGGGGCTGTGCATTACTTATCCTTTGAAATTATTTCTGTGTTCAGCACATTCCCTTATACTAATAGGTACTTGATATATACCTACTAAATAAATACATAAATAAATAAATTTTTAAAATAAATATAAATGCCATCACCCATTAGCTGAGCAACTCAGCCCTCTATCATTTGTTTTAGTATAAATCTTATTGTGTAGAAAGGGATAGGTTTAAAAACCTTGTATTGGTTAAAAGACCACTAATAAAGGCTTCCTGTTATGTAGGGCCACTGATTAGTCACACGGTATGGACATTTCGGTAGTCAAAGTATCAGGATGTTAAAGAATAAATTCTCTATTTAAATGCATTTAATTCTTTATCAGTTGCTTAAATGCCAGATAACAGAACAATTTCCTTTGTTCAAATTTATCACTGAGGTAATTATTGTCAGGTGTCTTCAGGAGATAATGTGAATTAGCATCATGGCTGATTATTCAACTTCCAGAAAGACACACTTGTAGTAAGGTCACATTTCATTTAGGACAAGAAAATGCAACAACATTTATAAAATGTCTTATATAATTCTAACAATGAAAAAATACTACCCTTCAATTTATTTTTTTAAATATCATGTTTATTTTTGATGACAAGGATTCACAAAAGACGCATTTATTCATTCAGTCCTTCAGTACATACTTATTGGGTGCTTATTCTGTACTAGGCTCTATGTTAAGTGAACAGAAATACACTTATTCCTTGCCTCAATGGAGCTTATAGCATGAGGAAGTTCACAGTCTAGTGTGTGAGAAGAGGCTTGGATTAGACAGTGAGACAATTAAAAACTTAAATACAACAAACACAAATAAACTGGCAACATGGCCTTAGATGACAGCTTCCTTGGTTGTTTAGCAAGAAAGTGATATCAAAGATTAGCTAGCTCCACTCTATTCCAGCAAAGGTTTTTGGAGCATTTTGAAAGTGAGGAGTGTATCATGAAAACTAACCATGGAAGATGGTGGAGTGTAGCAGGCTCCAAGACCCAGTGAAATGAGTGAAAGACAGTAAAAGATGGGGAAGAAGGACACCGGTGCACCAGCAACAAATAAGAACAAGTGCAAACCAAACAAATCTTGTCAAAGGAGGGACCAAAGAAAGGAATAGAAGAGTCTGAGAATTTTATAATAGCTTCCTAAATTCCAGAAACAGTACAGAAAAGAGAAAACACTAAAATTTTTCATTTAGAGTTTTAGTTTAGAGGAAGGAGAATAGATGAAGGAGAGAAATGGGGCAAATAGGCAGCCTTGAGGAAAACCAAGAAACATTTTCAGAGTAGACTTGCCCTACCTTCGACCACCAGACGGCAACGCCCATGGGAGTGGCTAACAGGACTTACGGTGTTACTGTGGAACTGTCCTGTCCTGGGAGAATGAACACGGCTGAAGAGAATGGAACACCATCCTGACTGCCTGGAATGGGCCCTGGCACAGGATGTTTAGACTTCAGGAGAAAGACTAGAACAAGTGTCCATGAGCAAAAATTCAAAGCAGTTTCAGAGGATCTCTCTCTACACCTACTGCCATGTCCTTAGAAAACAGCATGGAGGTAAGAAGTCAACCTCAAGTTGCAAATGTAGTGCAGAACAGACAAAAACAGAACAGTGTAAGAATACTCTGCATGCTTAATCTGAAGTATCCAACAAATGCAGCAGAAGAAACTATTCTGGATATAAAACAGGCAATTGTCTCCGAAACCAAGAAGAAAATGAGTCCCCAGATAGGAAGGACACATTTCATTCTATGTGTTAGGAAAAGAAAAACATATAAAATAACTGGCATTAAAACATTCTGGGGCCAGCCCCGTGGCTTAGTGGTTAAGTGTGCGCATCTGCTGCTGGCGGCCCGGGTTCGGATCCCTGGCGCGCACTGACACACCGCTTCTCCAGCCATGCTGAGGCCACGTCCCACATACAGCAACTAGAAGGCTGTGCAACTATGACATACGACTATCTACTGGGGTTTTGGGGGAAATAAATAATAAAAATTAAAAAAAAATCCAAACATATTCTGGGCCAGTTTTTGAACATCAGTGATAAAGAAAGAATAGTTTAGGTTTCCAGACAAATAGAGCAAGCTATCCACAAGGAATAAGTATGGCTACAACTTCCAATGCCAGAGGTCATTAGATTACTGTTTCCGAAGTCCAGAAGAGAACAAGGCACAACTAAGAATATTCTAACCAGGCAAAGTTTCATCCAATAAAGAAGGCAAAATGAAATATTAGTCCTTCCAGATTTATATATTATATATATTTCTTGATATTTGTATTCATACATCCAAGAGATCAAGATAAAGAAGTTAGAAGCAGAGAAAAATTGGTGAAAATTCTACTGGTAAGAACTAATTCCATTCAACTATAGAACTAAGTCTAAGCAACTGCAGTATTATGGCTGAGGAATGAAATATAAAATGAAAAACTCTTGAAAAATTGAAAATAATTACAACAATTAAAATTAGAGAAGTCAGAGGAACTAACAATGCAGATTATCTCGTTTTCTTCTAGAAGGAAATCAATCGGTAATACTCAAAAGCAGACAGATAGATAGAGATAAAGCTATAGATAAACACTTAGACATTGTGGTAGGCAGAATTCTTAGATGACCCTAATATTCCCATTCTGAAGTGTATAATCCTTGAGTGTAGATAGGATGGGATTTCATACCTGTTATGTTATATGGAAAAGGTGAAGAGATGTTGCAGATGTAATCCCATTTCTCTGTTAATTTATTTATATCTGCTTTATGTCTTCTTCACCCTACACTACTAACAATAAAATTACATGTATTGCTACAGTTGTTAGTAGTGGGTATGGTGATCCTCAAATTTGGACCAAAGTCAAATGTCATTTTGAAAATCCTCACCCTCTCTGTGTCATTTCCCATCTAAGCACCAAATATACTGAGAGAAGAGTAAATTAGACACTTTGAAGATTCGTATGTTCTTTAGTGTGCATTGACCTGCAGACAAATAGATGAGTGTGAAGATCCTAGGGCTTCCTGGAGGAGACGCTACTGAGATCCCAATTCTGACTTCCTAAATTGTCTGGTCAGGGGAGTCTGAAGGGGTGGCCCTGACTTAGAGAGCTGCTGGTGGAAAAAAGATACCGAGATATTAACGAGGAATTCACAAGGAGGGAGGGATTCAGAGCTGGTTCTTCAAGGTTTACACAAAAGTTTAAGCATTGGCAGCTCATCTCAGCATAGTATATGGCTGTGTTTGAAAGCATTGCTTTCAGAACAGCGTATAGCTGAGACTGGAAGCTCCTCTGAATCCCTCTGTTCTAGCTAGCAGAGTGGTAAGGAAGAAAAGAAGGATGAGCATTACAATGTGAACCAAAAGATCTGTCATTTTGGAACCCTGCTTGAGCATTATTACTATTCTTGCAAAGGTGTAGACCAACAAGGGCAATCCTGTGTGGGAATGACTGAGCGAGCACTACAAATAGACCTGACTTTGCAGATATCTCTCTTTTGGCCTCCACTCAGTACTTGGAATTGGGAATGATTCCTTTTAGACAGAGAAAGCCTCAGGGCTCTTCGACAATTTGAGGTGATGAAAACACCATAAGAGAAGAGACAGAGTGAAGGAGATTGAGAAAGAGAGAGAGAGAGACATATATGCATACGTGTGTAGATACACACTATCCTTACAAGCTCCAACGGGACAGCTCTCAGCTTTCTGCCAATGGGGAATTTAACTGAATGATAAAATATGTGACAGTACTTGCCCCTTAAGCTCATGAGTTAGTTCCTACTGGTTACCTAAAAATTTCCGAAATGACTGTCACTGTGTTAGCTCAAGTCTACACCATTTTCACTCCAAAATTCAGAAGCCGTGCCACTGTCCTTTCTTCCCCATACATCTATAACTTCTTTTACCTTAAATTTCCCTTTAAGGAATTGTATTTGCTAGCTTCTTTGCAAGCGAGGCACGGATAACAACTCCAGTCCCCTTGCCAGTCTTTCCTGATATTTTAAGCTTTAGCGACACAGAATTTCTTATATTTCTTTGAAAGCATTTGACTTATCTGGGTGCAATTTCTGTGCTGTCCTCCATGCCAGAAGTGCCCAGGGCAACCTCCCCTTGCCATGAGTCTGGACAGCTCCTGGCACATTCTATGATGTACTCAACGTTTACTCTTTGTTAAGGGTTTCTTGAACTGATTGCTGCCTCCCACCAACGCTAGATTTGATGCCTTTTTTTCTGGATATTCCCAAGTGTATATTTCCACTACTACATGGGATCATGTTTTATTCGTGTTAGCATCTTCCCCTCCTGAGAACACTGCCTTATACATAGAAAACACTTGCTTAATGTTGGCTGAATGAACAAATGAATGAATGGACCCGTGGCCTTAGCTTTCCTGCATAAACTATTTAGCTGCCTTTATACCTGTCACATAACTTACTTAATGTGCAGCTGGCAGAATTATGCAATTGCAATATTGTCTGTGCTACCTTTTTGGTAATATTTTTCATATATAATTATATTTACTTTGAATTGGAAGAAAATTAAAAACAAATTATTTTATGTTTAAATGACTCTTTGTGCTTATTTGACTACTGGAATGTGTGGAATGAAACTACACAGCTTGTTTCTTTGTTTGCTAAAAACATTCACTTTTTCATTTCCATCCATTTTTTACTTTGGGTAATTCTACTTGACTGTGAAACTCAGTATACCATTTTTCAATCTCAAGAATTACAGGGGCAGTCACTAATTTGATAAATCCATTGTCACATAATTGAGGTTGTCTGCACTTTGTTGATAATGGTAGTTATTAACTTCTCTAAAAATGCCAGAAATGTTGTAAGAAAGCAAATGTACATACATCATAATTTTATATTTTTATAATTTTTTTTCTCAGTTTTAGAAGCTAATAATAGGAAGAAACAAACTATCAGCTACAAGATCAATATGCAAGAAACATACGCATGATTCCAAGATTTAGCAAGCATAATCTTTAGAATTGCTTCTCTAATCATTTTGAAATATTAGACAAATTAGTACAGCTCTCTGGCCAAAGTAACTGTAAGAACTGGGCTTTTCCAGACAGTCTTAGATTCAAATATACTGGTAGCTACCATGGAAAATATAATTTTTGTTAAGAAAGACAAAATCAAAAAACAAACACGGGCATATGAGAAAAGAAAATCTAGGCAAACCAAAATCAGATTTAGGATATCTTTTATTTTGAAAGAAAAGTAAATCATAACCATCTATCTAAGCCTTTAACTGAGAAGGTTATCTTTATGAGGGTGGCTGATCAATACTCTGCAACTCTGAAGAAATAGTCAAAGCTCACTAAGTGAGATTAGTGTGGTTCAGGGAAGGCTGTAGGGAAGCAGGAGGTCACAAAAAAGAGGAAGAAATTTCTGCATGCTCAAAAATCTTTAAGAATTATAATTTTGTTACTTTCAAGGCATATGCTAACTCAACACTAAACAATCTCAGAAAAGTCCTTATGGGATTTATTTCAATTTATACCAATATTTTATTTATATCATCATAAATATCATATTATTGAGTTTTAAAAACATTATTTCTTAAAATGTGGGCCATAGAACCTCTGATTCAGAATTGCCTGGCATGGCTGGCAAAATGGAAGTCATAGAACCTGCCCCAGATCTACTGAATAAGTATCTCTGGAATTGATTGGGAATATGATCTTTAATAAGTTCATTCTGCACTCTGAAGTTTAAGAAATTCTCCTAGAATGAATGAAAAGAGAGGTTATTGGGCCGGCCCCGTGGCTTAGCGGTTAAGTGCGCGCGCTCTGCTACTGGCGGCCCGGGTTCGGATCCCGGGCGCGCACCGACGCACCGCTTCTCCGGCCATGCTGAGGCCTCATCCCACATACAGCAACTAGAAGGATGTGCAACTATGACATACAACTATCTACTGGGGCTTTGGGGAAAAAAAAGGAGGAGGATTGGCAATAGATGTTAGCTCAGAGCCAGTCTTCCTCAGCAAAAAGAGGAGGATTAGCATGGATGTTAGCTCAGGGCTGATCTTCCTCACAAAAAAAAAAAAAGGAAAAGAAAAGAGAGGTTATTGTCTTGATTATCTTATTAACACCCACAAGCACACACAAACAGCAATGCATGCACCGCACATATCACATCTTGTCTATGTTATTTTAATGTCATTTAAAGACATTAAAATGCATTTTTTAAATAAATCAGAGTCTCTGGATTTGAATTGTGGCTTTGCCACTAAGTAGTATAATTTAAGGTAACATAACTTGATATAGTGGGAAAAGAACTTTGTTAGTGTCAAATAGATGACATTCAATTTCCCACATAAAATGTGTAATTGTAAATAATTATTTCAGAAATATAGACAACTTCTATAGTCAACAAGATTACTTACAACTCTTTGATATGCTTTCAGGATCCTCACAATTGGCATGCCCCCCTAGTTACAAACTCATTCCCTATTATTTTAACCATGTCAGACTATTTTCTATTCCACGAACATGCCATGGAATTTCAAGCTCTCCCTTCTTTTGAAATGCCTGCTGATGTATTTTGAGTTCTCATTCTTGCTGTATGATTCCACTCATATAGCCCTCTTCTGAGGCCTTCCCTAACACTCCTGTTAAGTATTAGCTGCACACTATTGTTCTTTCAAGGCATTTTACTTTTATATCTATAATATGACATATATTGCATTATAATTGATGCTGTGTATGTTTCTAGTCTCTAACAGATTATATGTTCCTAGAAGTCAGGACATATGTCTATAGTCAGGTATATATCTACATCTATAGATATACAAAATATTATATACGTAAATCCTCACTCTGTGAACACATTCTCACCAGTGAGCTGCACATTAGGTTTTCATCCAATATTGATTAAATTGAATTGGAAATCATATTTAGTAAGTCAGATAATTGCAATACACTATTTTAAGACAAACCCTTGAAAACAAAGGGTTGAATGCACTTGTGAAATGGAAGACCAATAAACTACTTTCTTCCTCTTAAATTTAAGAAATCACTGAAAAGGTGCTAAAAGAAAAGAAAACTTAGATTATTTTGTGAAGCTAGATTTCGAAGGTCTGAACTAAAAAAAAAATTTTTATGGAACAAATCTTTTAGAGATTTACCCAAACAGAAATGACATAACTCAAAATAGATGCCAGACAGAGGTCTAAACATCTTCCTTCCCGCTCATTGCCGTCTACTCTCGCCTGCCAGTCTGTTTTTGAATTTGTCCACTGAAAATAAAAAGTATTGTCTAAGGGAAAAAGGAGACACTGGGAACATTATTTCTTACTGAGTTCTATTTTTGTCAACTATCGTTCTCTGAATCAGACTGTTTTGTTCACATTGATTTTATGATATTTGCCTTAGATATCATGGTAACAATGCATTATTCTGACAGAAGGCCATATTCAGTACACGTCAGATTACATGAAAAATTTGAAATAAAAATCATTTGGAAGATGACATTGTTCTTTGCATTTTCCTTTTTGGGACAGATAAATGTCCGTATAGTTGGAAAAGACGCAAGGTATAAATAGTACACAGAATGTTATAACTTCTACGATGAACTTCAAGAGCAGCAGGATCGATTTCATTCTTCAAAGATCAAGGAGAATTGTCATGGAGAATACAGATTGAATAAAAGCAATAAAATATTCAGAAGCGTTTATACATGAATAAGTTTCACCAGTGGATAAACTTTAATTTGGAAAAACAAATAGAGAAACATCTCCCTCCAAGCAACTGGGTAGGGCGTTAAGTGTGATGTATCTTTTCAAAGTATGAAAACAGAGGTCAATTATCATTCTCTTCTTTGACTTGCATGACAGCAGTTGGATTTTTAATAACAGCCCAGCCATTTGTACTTGTCTGTCCAAAATGGCATGGAATCTCCGGACACATTTGTTACCAGGACCAAGGTCCACTATTAAAATTTCAGAAACATTGTTTTTCCCAATCACGTCATTTAACAGGACTTAAATATTCCATCGTAGGAAATGAATTCGAAAAGAATATCAAAATATTCTGCTTTCCTTCTCTTGTAAATTAAACCTGAAGTGTTAACTGTGTTGATCATTTACCAAGAAGGGTCACATTTGGTATCAATCTGAGTCATGGGATAGGCATGGTAGTGCTTCAAAAACTCATTAAAATGAAAATAATGTCAGAGTAGATGAATAAGTCAGAAAATACACACCTATTTTAAATGGTAAAATTAACATTTGTTTAATGAAATGAATAGTTCCTATCTTTCATATAAAAATTATCTTGGTAATACTACACAGTAAAATGCCATTAATTTGATGGTGATTTAATCAAGTGTCTCTATTTTTCCATGCCCTTCTTATCTTTAAAATATCAATTACTTAAAATTACGTTAATTGAAAGACCATTTCCCAGAAATGTGCTATTTAACCAAATGAGCATTCATTTAATTGAGTGCACATAGAGGTGCAATAAAAGTGGTCCCATTGAAAAGAAAACTCTACTGTATAGTTCTTATCCTTTCACGGGCTGATTCTATATTTTCCCCCACTCCCATTTGAACTCAGTGAGTGTCTGTTTGAATACAGAGTGGGGGTGGCTGAAATGAAGCATCAGTGGAGGAAATTAATCCATCCTACCGTGTTCAGCCTATCAACAGGACTTAAGGACAGTTTCTGAACAGCATTATGGTATCTTTGATTTGTAGTGTTTACCTCAAAGTCTGAGTTGCTGCCCTAGAAAGTATTTCCTCCATAATGTATAAAATAATATATATCAATCTTTCTCTTTTGTACCATTCACTCTTGTACACTATTTAAGTAGACAAAGTGCTTTAGTGTGGAACAGTGAAAGATCTCTGAAAAAAATCTGAATGGGACTTAACCAACCAATTTCACTGGGTTTGTTTGTTTTTCAACTTGCTGACTTGTTATTAAAACTCAGACAATGAAGATGGGCATAGTGATGATTAATGAGATAGAAATCACAGATGCTCTTCTCTGTTTTTTTCCATACCATTTCAAGCCCTTTAAACATGGTTTCTCCTTTAATGGACTAGATGTCTTACTCACAGGAAGGTATGCATAGTTTTTAAATTCTTCTTCCTCTGATTCATTAACCTGAGAGTATTCTCTGGTGGAAAGTTGAAGTTGACGTGAAAGAAGTCAATTATTGTCATCTTTTGATAGGGGTCACATTAGCATCAAAACACACACGTTCACACACACACTGATATAGGAGAATTATACCAACACAAAAAGTAACTTAGTCATATTTAAAGATATTTTATTAGCATTTACCACTGAGTTTTTTTTCTAACACCCAGAACACATCTCCAAACGATTGTAGGTCAATTATCTGAAGACATCTCAAACGCATATTAATTAGATTATGTGTTTTTCCATGTTCATTTCTGAGATGGGAAAAATGAGACTCAGAAAACTGAAGTGACTTGCTCTTAGATATTCAGCATAACAGGGTCTTAAATCGAGATCTCCTGAATATTCCTACTTATTCAATGGATCTCTCATCACTCAAACAATTTTTAGAATTCCTTTTTTGGATTAGTCTTTAGAGCCATTTTGGAAGACAAACAAGAATCCTAGTTTCGTAGGTATCCTTATCCTATAGGCTGTTTTGTTTTGTTCTTCCGCCATAATGTTAGTATTTAACGTTATGCCATACTTGCTCATCAAACTTGGCTGTGCTGTGACCTCCTTGGGAGCAAGTATCATGTAATATTCCCACAGTACCTAGGATAATATCTGTTCCATTGTTGAATTCATTATATGTTTATTGATATAATATATGCATCATATATGTACTTTTTTGTGCATAACCGTAACTAAAAGCATAGACTCTAAAATATTTTTGCCTAAACTATTCTGAAGTCTTCTTGGGCCAAAACCTTGAAATTCAATCTGTATATGTTTGTCTTTAGGATATCATTTCTATTATTATTGTTACTCATAGATTAATTTTGAGATTCTATAAACAGCCTATGCTAATGGATGCTAATCCAACTGACTGAACGATTAAAAGTGTTAATGATTGGATTAGAATATTTTTTTTCTATTATTGTTATTTCATGCCTGAAATATTCAGTGCTTGGGCTTATGCTTCTATAAATGGCACAAAAAAGAGTCTTTATAGCAGATCCTAAAATGACTGTGTGGATTTCAAAGAATGTTTTCCAATGGAAAGAAAGTGTAAATCTTTTATGTAGTTGAGTGCTAAAACAGCTTATTGATCAATGTCAACAGGTGAAGCCAAGACAAATGGTCTTAATCTGTGCCTTTGTAAATACATTAACCTCAAAGAGACAATTTTTCCAATGAATCAAGAAAATTAACATGGGTTTTTGTTCAAACATTCAGAGTCCCAGCCTGTAAGCCAGAAAGTCTAAGGGATATTCTATGGTGTATTTGAAAAGTCTAGGTTATATATTTTGCCTGGAACTACTTATAGAGAACTATGATTGCCATTTTTAGAAAATAGTGTGGTTACTTGGGCCAGAGTCAAGGTAACACTTTCCAAAATACAACGAGCAGGAAGATTTGCACGTCTCAAAGATATTTGAAGTTGATGGAGTCTGTGGTTACTTAAGGATCAGCTGCTCTTATTGGATTAAGTAGAATTGTGTTATGATTTGGACACACTGATTGTGAATGTTCTGAATGCATTTATTTCCTTCACATGATCTAACATGCCATGAGTTCTGACCTCTCCCTGTCCTACTCATTTTTTCCTAAGAAGCAGGTTGTTCAGCCTTTTAACACAGTCACTTACTATTGCATATTATTCTCTGGATATTGATTGACAAGCACAGGATACGGCGACATATACACTGAATAATACTGTCTATTATTAAATGGGTAATACATATAATCAATATAGAATATGTCAAGCCCTGATAAGAGGTCAATAAATGTTAGTCATCTTTATCATCATCATTATGTGCTTGCCACTGCTTTTGCTTAGCTGTTGAATCAACCTTTTTTTTTTTTTGCTGAGGAAGATTCACCCTGAGCTAACATCTGTTGCCAATCTTCCTCTTTTTTTGCTTGAGGAAGATTAGCCCTGAGCTAACATCTGTGCCAGTCTTCCTCTATTTCGTATGTGGGTTGCTGCCACAGCATGGCTGACGAGTGGTGTAGGTCCATGCTCGGGATGTGAGCCCGCAAACTGGGACCACTGAAGCAGAGCGCACTGAACTTAACTACCACGCCACCGGGCCAGCCCCTAAATCAACCTTTTAAACATAATGGTCATTGTCAGATGAAACCTCTCCTTTGAGTTTTCAGCTTTATTTTTGTTTGATTGTTTTGTTTTGTTTTTTTTGGTGGGAGGGGAGGGTTATTTGTCTTCTTGAACTGCTCTCAGTTCAGTCTCTCCCTAATCTGTATTCCAGCAGTTGATCCTTTGGACACAAAATGCAGAATTTTCCATTCATCATTCCTGATTTGGAAATCAGACCAAGCAATCCAAATTTTTAAACTTATTTACTATTTTGACTTTATAAAGTACTGCATAAGCTTTACAGTGGAGATTCATGACATCTTCCAAATGAATAGGCATTTTTTGTGTGTTTTCTTATGGATTCCTCTACAACGTTTTGCATAAGTCTGAGGAAGTCACACAGCATGCTTAAGGGCTTTTATGAGCATATAAGTATTGGGGGGAATAGAAAGGGACAGCGAAAAGATGAACCTAGAGAGTGAAGAGAATTCCCTACAGTGAGGTCCTTCAGATAAGTAACAGATTCTCAGAATCCTGGATAAAATTTTCCTGAGCAGAGATTTACTGTGTAAGAAACTGAGATGGCCACATTTTGAGAACAGATTTTTTTCAAGATATAGGGGAGATTTTTAGTTCTATTAAAATCAGAACAAAAGTGTTCAAAACATTCTCCTCTTTGATTTCCCTGTATGCTTTTGAAATTACTTTCTTCTTGACTTTTTCATAAATTTATTATTGAATCCACTCTCTGGGGTAAACCAGATTGTGAGAGATATTTTCTCCCTATAACAGAGAGAATGGCTGGCAACTAGAGCAAGTATAAATGCTGATCCTCACAAAAAGAAAAATAAATGAAACGTGTCATGGAGATCATGACAGGTCTTGTGCTGTCTATCACAAATTACTTTCAGCTGAGAGAAACAAGCAATTGAAAAACAGTGGCTTAAATAAATTAGGATTTCTTTTTTCTCTCACACAAAAAGTCTAGAAATAGGCTACCCAGGACTGGTATGGCTAGCACACAATGTCATTAAAAACTCAGGCTCTTTGTAGCTTCTGCTACACCATTTCTTGTCCTTTCAAATTGGTTTCCATATCCCCAAAAAGGGAAGAGAAAAGCGGAAAAGTAAAAAGAACTTGTCATCTGAGTCAGGCCCCTTACAGAGCCCTCATTCAAGGGACTTCCACTTGTCTTTCATTGGCTAAAGCTTAATCACCTGATCACCTCTATCTGCAAGTGACACTGCGAAATGTAGTTTTTAAGGTAGACCATTATCACCTCCAACAAAATGAGAGAATGTTAATAAAAATGTCAGGGGAAAGTAGGAGAGAATGTATGTCTCTCACATATTACTTTTCTTTAATATTTATATTAATCCTCCCCTTTATTTTTCGTTTCCTTGAGCATGAGATCTCTTAGAGAATCTGCTTTCCAACCTACTTAGCCCTATGTAGCCCTAGAGGTTGGCCCCGCTGCTGAATACTGGCCTTCAAAGAAATGTCAAACATTCTTTTTTTAAATTACCTCTAAAGCACTTCTCATTTCACAAACACGTAAATCACAGTATAAAAACCACTCACAAGCACTATAAGATTATTCCATAATTTATTGCTCACCTTTTCCAATCTCTTTCCTTCTGCTCCTTGTTATTCATTAAATCATCCACTAATTAATAAATATATGCGAAAGTAAATTTGAAGACAGATTTTCTCAATGATGTGAAGAAAAAGGAAATTCTGCTTGCCTTTCATTAACCCCTTTTGCCCACATACTACAAATGTCCACATTTATATAATTTTAAGGTTCAATTTGTTCAACACTTCGGTATCACAAAGGCCATCTAGTCAAATCCCTCACCCAAAGTACATATCTCATTTGGAGAATTCCAGGCTTCTTTTCTAATATTTCCAGATTTGATTTGCTTGTTACTTGAAGAGGCAGAAAATTCCATTTGCGAATGTTACATAATTGGAAATTCTTCCTGTATTGTAACCAATTATTGCTCTATAACTTTTAACCACTGGCCTTGCTTCTATTCTTTTACTGGGCATTTGACTGAAATAAATCACATATTTCCATGATATGAGATCACATAAAAAAATTACCTTTTATGAGTGAGGGCTATAGCCTGTAATGTCTATAATGTTTATATATAGTTTAAGTGTTGTATATCCTGCATGGAGTTTTAACTTGTCCTCTACTAACCTTAAACAAAACTAGAAGTCTTTGTTCTTGTGGTAAATTCTGTTGAAACAACATTAAAAGTACTTCATTATTTGCAATATCTCAGGCCCAGAAATATAGTGGAAAATAATAATTAAAAGCTCTGTTGAGTATTTTCACTTAAAACATCTGCACATTTACTCTCTCAATATTTCAGGCCTATCTACTTCATGACATTTACTATGTGTAAATTTTTCCTTTTATCTGAACTTTTAGTCTTAGGATGTGACTCTACAACGGAAAATATGTCTCAAGAAAATAGAGGAATCAAAGTATTTGGATTTCCTCATCCACCATATCTCATTTGTATCAAAAACTTAACAAAAGTCATAACTTTGGAAAGAAGTTTTTCTGTGTATTACCTATGCATTTAGGGTAATACCTTATTTTTTCCACTGATATTCAGTATTACTAAGCAAAATGTAGTCCCTCCAGAGTCTCTGGATTATGTTTTTCTGTGACACAGTGTCCTAACACTTTCCGTGATGGAACCTACCCCCTTTGCAATGAACTGTAGTCACTTAAGTAACCTTCTTAAAGACTAAATACTAGAACAGATGGTCCAGGCAAGTATAAATTTCAGCTGCCCATTCCATAACAACTGTACTGCTTTAAATGATTAGGGAATTGTGGCAGCCAGGAAATGTTTATTGTTTTGGAAAGAGGGTGGGTCAGGATGGGATTTCACTTTCACTTTTTCCTAGAGGAAAATATTCATCCCACAGATTTTATGTGACATATCAGAACCGCAGTCTCCAGTTGCCAACTGTCAAGATATCCAATGGTTAAGGCAACTGGGAAAAGTAGCAAGAAAATAAACTGACTCCCAGCCAAGTAAATGCCAATTACAGTTTGTTTTAAGTGTGTTGAAAAGGATGACAGGAGGCCAACAGCATGGTGGATAGGAAGAGGTTGCTTAGAGGGCACATAGTGAAGGCTGTGGCCTGTGAAATTCCAAAGAGACATGATTGGCATGGTGACACAGATGGAGGGGGTGGTCAGGCTCTCTCAAAGATAACGTAGACTCTGTGCCAACCAAACTATTCTTTCATTTATTGTTCAAAGCCTTTATGTATGATGGAAATTGTGGGACAAAGAGAATGATTTATTGAAAGTTTTAATATGATTTTAATAGGGAGAGTCACCATGTACTGGTGACTGGCTTGGTTTTGTCAAGGGGCAATCCAAACCACATTTGAAGAAGACAAGGAAAAAAAAGAGTTTTCAATTTGCGAGATCAGAGTAAAATAAAGTTACTGCTCACTTCAAATGCACTCTGAGTCTGGTTACCTCCAAGTAGACTCAAGTAATTGTGTTAAATTAAGTAGTAAAGACCCAAAGATTCTTACCTGAATGTTCGAAGACTTTTCTTCATTAAAGTGAATGTAAGGTTATTTGGTTATGTAGGGGAGGAAAAATAATTTTCCGTCTACCCTTCTAAGTTCTCGGCTGAGACTCCTCTGTAATAAAAGATTAACAGGAGGAAAACAAACAGATGTTTAATAACCTGGATACCTTCTGTATACACGGGAGATACTGTTGGGGATCAGAATTTGCCACCCCAAAATGTGTCTCTTTGGCTTGATTATTTTTAAAAACAAAAGACTCAGAAAAAAACTTTGACTTTTCCCCTAACTGCCTAAAAGAATTTAAGATAGAAGGCCTGTCCCAGGAAGGAGTATCACCATTGATAACTCTAGGTATGGTAGACTGGGAGGAACCTTGCTAAGCCCATTTTTATCAAAGTTCTCTCTCTCAGGTCACATTGTCTATAGATGGCCCAACAAATATTTATTTACCAAACATTTGCTTTTCCATCTCCATGTGAATTGCCTTCCTCTCCTTTGAAATCCCAAACCACTACCCTCAACATCCTCCTTTGTGCTTAGCTGAAGATGGTATCTAAGGTAGTGGCTTCCACCATTTTGGCGAGTTACTCAAATTTTCTGGGTTTCTCCCATGTATACACGTTAGTAAACTTTGTTTGATTTTCTCTTGTTATTCTGTCTCATGTCAGTTTAATTCTTAGACCAGCCAGAAGAACCTAGAGAGTAGAGGAATAGTTCTTCCTCCTCGACAATATCCAGGAAAACTGAGTAACTCCCTGAAATGGCCCAAGCCATCACTTTAAATGTCATCTCCAGCTAAAGACAAAAGAAGGTGTTGGGGTGGTGGAGGGAGGTGGGGACAGGTTTTCAGGAAAGCACAGTAAACAAGGGTATGATTGTTATGCAGACCTAAATCCATGCCTTCTCCACTGATAAGAGTTTCTACAGATTTAGTCATCCTCTTCCCCCTGGAACAGAGAGGGAGACACTCTTACAAATGGAGACTTCCCTTATAAATGTAAATTGCTCTTACAAAAGGATAACTTGTACTTGGTTTTCAGAGTTTCTCTTGTGCCTGCTGTTTTTTAAAAAATAATCAGCCTAAAATAACCTTTATGCCAAAGAGGCATATCTTGGGGTGACAAATTCTGCTCCCCTTGAGTTAGCATGCTGTAATTAGGTGGTTTAAATAGACTCATAGATTCACCTAGATGTACTCTATCAAGTGATTGTATTTCATTGAAGAATAAAATCCACGTACTTGTTGGGAGGAACTTGTAGTATAGGCACGACAGGTAGAGAATGTTGCATTTAGCAATATGAAATAGAAAAATGCTTTAGGCTGCTTTTTAGGTGAATTATTATATGGCCAACGTTAGCAAATTTTAAAAATAGAAGGTTAGCATTAAAGTAGAAATGCAATCATGTATAGCATAAATGCACTTTATCACGTAGATTTTACCAAGTAAATTCTAACAGAATATCCTAATAAGTTCTCCCCCAAAAGTGAATTTCACTTTCTGAAATATATGCTTTCCTAAAAATCTGAATATATACTAAATTTTCATAAAGTCACTGCACATCATTGCATTAGGAAAGTTTATCATTTAAAGTTACACTATAATGATTTCAAAAAAGCTGAAATTACATGCATTGAACTTGCTTAAAATGAAGCAGACCTTCATGGAGCATACACTTCAGATTCTACTTCCTTGGTTCAACAATGACACTCATGTCAATTCATGGATAAAATTAGGAAATGAGAGGACTATCTAGATGACTTTACATTGTTAAAAGTTAAACTGAAGTGAAGGGGAGGAAGACTATCCTCTACCCACTCTGGGTCCTTCTGGCTGGGGTACAAATAAAATTGACATGAGACAGAGTAACAGGAGAAAATCAAACAAAGCTTTATAACATGTATACATGGGAGAAACCCAGGAAACTGGGTAGCTCAACAAAATGGCAGAGGTTCTCATCTTAAATAATATCTTCAGCTGAAGACAAACGGGGATAAGAGTTTCTAGAAATAAGGTCATACCCCCTTCTTCCTGGTACAGAGAGGGAGATACCTTTACAAATGGAGATTTACCTTATAAATGTAAATGTCTCTTATAAAGGGTTATTTCTACTTTTACTTGGTTTTCAGAGCTTTGATAAGAATGGGCTTAGCAAGGACCCTCCCAGTCTATCCATACCCAGAGTTATCTATGGTGATGGCCTGTCCTGGGGACAGGCTTTCTATCCTAAATTCTTTTAGGCAGTTAGTCGGGGGGAGGTCATAGTTTCTTTCAGAGTCTTTTGTTCTTGAAAATAACCAGGGTAAAGAGACATATTTTGAGGTGGCCAATGCTGATCCTCCACAGAAGGATATTTAAAATTTTAAGACTTTATTTTGACAAAAATTGCTGCAAATCTGGCAGCATCCAATCTAGCAGATAGAAGGGAGCTCCAAGGATCTGTACAAAATGAAAGACTTTTATAGGCAGAGGGACAGGGAACAAAGAAGTTATGCTCAGTGAAAAAGTGGGTTGGTTATTGCAAGTCACTGTCCTTTAGGGGATGGCAGGGGTCTATTAGGCAGATTTCCTAACTAGTGATGAAAAGATGATTCTTGATTGGCTGGTTTAAGATTCCATTTCTGGGAGACTTGAAACTGTAATTAAGTCTCAGTTTGGTGATGTGGGGCTTAGCATAGAGGACTCCCTTTTGGTCCTGTTGTCTTGTTTTTAAATATTACTTTATTAGGTAAATGCAATATTAATTATTTAATTTTACCATTCAAAGTATAGATTAACTTCCTAAAGACGTGTGATTTTTCACAAGGAAATAAGACTAAGGCAAACAATTATAACAATGCCCCTGAGAGTTCTGCTTACTCAAGGTATCTTTGCACACGGGAAATAAAAAAATTTCTTCCTCAATCCTCTCCAATATTGTTATTACTGATGTGAATGTACAACAAAAGGTCAGAGATGCAGGTGGTGGGGCTCTGGACTGTGCTAAACATGGCACCGAATAGATCAGTAGTTCTCATCCTTGGCCGCTCACTATAACCACCTGCAGAGATTTAAACAGTACTGATGCCTGGTGCCCATGCTGAGATTCTGACTTAATTGGTCTTAGGTGTGTTGTGGGCATGCAGATTTTGAAAGCTCTCTAGGTGATTCTAACGTGCAATCGCAGTTGAGAATCACTGATCTAGATTCATCCAGTGAGTCTTAAACTTCTCTGGCCACAAGGGTCCCTAAGATGCTTGTTAAAAAGTGTGTCTAATCAGCTACCCAGGTAATTTGCACTCAGGTGGTCCTTGGGCCACATTCTGAAACTCCCCCCCCCCCAAAAAAAACACCCTTGTCTTGACTTAGTTTATTTGTTTAAGCCCTGGGCTTGTCACCTGGTGACATCAGCTTCAGCTATGTGAGAGTTCACTCAGAGTACATAATTCTTAATTTTGGCAGTTCCCAACATTCATGGAAACAAAAACTTTCACAGAAGCTTCTGTACAATTGTGCTGCCACATGCAATGCCAAGGGCAATTCCAAATTCCCATAAGTCAGACAGATCTCCAGCCAAGAAAAAAAGAAAAAAAAAAAAAAGTCTAAATAATGCCATAGATGACATTCAGAAATAGACTAAAGCTCAGGGAATTCAAGAAGGATCTTTTCTTTTTTGGATTCTTTTTGCTTTAACATACAAAATTTTATTTTAAAAATTTATTATGTCTATGGCCAGTAATTCCACTCTCAGGTATTTATCCTAGAGAAATGAAAACATGTGTCCTCCAAAAAACTTGTGTAAGAATGTTTACAGCAGTTCTATTCATGATCACCAAATGCTGGAAATAACCTAAATGTCTATCAACAGGTGCCTGGACAAGTAAATGGTAGTATATGCACACAATGCAAGATAGCTCAGTCAAAAAATAAAAATTAAAAAAAATGTACAGGCAACTGACAAAATAACATGGATGAATCTCAAAAACATTACGTTGAGTGAGGGAATGACAAAAGAGAATATATTATATTAAACCATTTTATGAAATTCTGGAATAGATAGATTTAATCTATAGTGACAGATATCAGAGCAATGGTGCCTCAAGGTAGGAAGATGGACCAAAATGTGGCAAGAAGAAATATTCTTGGAAGATGAGAATATTTTGTATCTTGATTGGGGGGTGGTAACACACATAGAGTTGTCATGGAAATGCACTCAAAAAGCTACAAAAGCAACATGTTGCCCTTAAAAACATACATTAACTTTCTAAATACATGTCTATTGACTTTACAGACCCTTTATTTTAGCTAAAAGAAATGCATATAGACTGGGTTGAAAGTCAAGTGTTTCCTTTATCAATTCCTTTTTCTGGGCAATACGATAACTAAATCATTACATTAAAAAAAAACTTCAAAGAGGCTTTTCAGCTCAGATAGGATCATAGACTATTAGCCTAGACTCTGAGTCAGCTAATCTAGTCCTCTTATTTTAAAGAGGAAACTCAAGCCTGCAATGATTGACTCAGAAGCACCTTGGAAGTCACTGGTGTTGATTTTGTATCCAGCTCTCGTGACAATATATCTACCACTCTTTCTAATGCAGAATTCGAATTTGGTTTATATTAATAGTTAGGAATATCTAGCTAATGCCTATTATGCTTGTCTTATCGAAATCTGAATATTCATGAAGTATCTCCAATATGTCACCTTTAAAAATATCTCATACTTTTCTCCATTCATTTATTAGTAGCTGGGTCACGAATTTAAACTCACACTACAACTTGGATATATAGAGAAAATTTATCTTTTTTATTTTGTGAAACACTTATCTGGCCTCTTCCTTCACCCCACCTCATGGTTAGCAGGACAAAATAATAAAAGTAATGTACACTAGGATTACTCAAACTAAATCTCAAGGTGATTCTTAGTTTCTTTTAAAGAAACGCTTGATTTCTCAGAAGTCTGCATAATAACAAAAAAGAGAGGAGACAATAAGAGTTTATTTTTTCATATGTCTATAAAGAATGCATATAAAGTATCTGATAGATAAATAGATACACACATATATTGCATGTCAGAAGATGAATATTATGTCACTCTTTCCCTGTCTATACTTTCTGTAATAAATCTTAATTTTCTCACACAAATAGATGTCCCAAGTGAACTAGGATGTAAACTTTATAAATAGCAAGACAAAAGAGAAAAAAAAATCACAGTAATAATTTCAAAAATCTCACTCGTGATACAAAGTAATTCAATTACTTATACTACAAACACATAACCAGAACCTGGTATATTCCAGGCACAGGACTTGACAGACAAACAAGGTTCTTGTCCTCAGAGTTTGGGTTCTGTGGAAGATACATCCAAGTTGATAAGCATTTACAAAGTAGTGTGGTAACTGCTAAGTTGAAGGAAATACATGGTGCTTTGAGAGCAACTAGGAGAGTTTCCTAACCACTTTGGGGAGAAGTCTAACATCTAAGGAGGAGACCAAGTGGAGAATTGAGTGAAAAGTAAGGAAACCACAGATCTGAGGAATCAAAGTCAGTTGAGCGTATACGAATATGGAGAAGGTTGGAAAGAAAAGGAGAGGGGTTAAGAGTAGAGAAAGATGAAGGGAGAGAAGTCAGAGGAGTCAATAATACATGGCTGGTTAGCTATATTAAGGATTTTCAGAGATGTCATCCCATAGAAAATGGGAAGCCTTCAGGATAGAAGACTTCTAATGATGAGATTTTTATGATCATATTTGTGTTTTAGAAAGAGCACTCCAGATGCCATCTTTAAAAATATCTCAAATCAGGGTCGGCCCAGTAGTGTAGTGGTTAAGTTCATTGCGCTCTACTTTGGTGGCCTGGGGTTCTTGGGTTTGAATCCCAGGCACGGACCTACACCACTCATCAAGCCATGCTGTGGCGGCAACCCACATACAAAATAAAGGAAGATTGGCACAGATGTTAGCTCAAGGACAATCTTCCTCAAGCAAAAAGAGGAGCATTGGCAAAAGATATTAGCTCAGGGACAATCTTCCTCACCAAAAAAAAAAATCTCAAATCAAGAAACTTAACTAGCATCAAAGAAGACTCCTCATGATTCCTATGTAAATACCTTTAATAGCAAAGAGTGGTTTTACACGATGTGTGCTTTATACAAGGAGTTTCATACAGCTTGTATATTCTTGGGTCTGGCTTCTTTCACTCAACGTTATGTTTTGAGATTCACCCATGTTCTTGCATGTATTTTTAAATTCTTTATCTATCCATTCTATTGTTAATGAATATTTGAATAGTTTTCATTTCATAGTTGACTTTCAGAACTATTCATTTCAGTTCTTTAAAATAAAAGTCAACCTTGGATATTATAATGTATTCAAATTCAAAAGTTTCCTAAATTTATCATGTTAGATTTGGAACTAGTCAAGTTCATAATTCTATTTAATCTGAAAGAGATAGCATAATATTTCTGGTTACAATTGAGCCATAAAACTTAATTAAAATTAATAAATTGTCTTGAATATTCTTTGCTGTTCATGTATAATAAAAATGACATTAAAAAAATGACATTGAAATATATCCCAGTTACTTAGCAAAAAATGATTTTTAATATTACTCACCATATCAAATAACACATTCTTCAACATAATGAGTTCTAAATAAATTATATATAATTCTATAGAAAATGATCTATAGATAGATGTCTATGTGTGTGTTTGTGTGTGTGTGTGTGTGAGAGAGGGACAGATTATTGATAATTAAGGAAATGAAACAAGTTGTGAAATTTAAGTTTTTAAATTTTCAGTATTTGGCATAGGCTTGTACTGACAAGGGATGGGAGTTTTTCAATCAAATTTTGATGCTTAAAATACTAACTCCAGTACGTGAGCCTGGTGGGACTGGTTTTTATTTCCTGGGCATACTTATTTTCTGCACTGGGAGCAAGAGTTCAGTTCAAAATCTTTTACTGTGACCCAGTTATAGCCAGATTCTGTGCTGGGCAAATGTATGAAAGTATGCTGTATATGTTTGTTTCTCACCAAAATCTCTGGATCTGCTAGATCCATCCTTCTTTACTTCCTTCCTTCCATTCTTTATTTGTTTTTCTTTTTTCAACTCAAGAGAAAGATTTGTGCCCCAGTGAGTATGTGTTGGGCTGTTGGAGGTTGAAGTTGCTTCAGAAGCCATCATTAGCATTTCTAAACTTAGAGATTATCTCATGTCTGGAAAGCAAATAGAATGAACGGTCAAATTGAGATCTGACTTAAATCAAGTATAACTAACCCCAAAAGGTTGCAATCAAAGGTTTTTCTGGTGAATGGGAAACCACGTGCACATCCCTTCCTCAGTCATTCGTGCTGAGGAAGTAGAAGGGCCTCCTAACACAAAATTACATTCGCGTGAAGGACCTCTTAAAATTTGGTTTCACAGTTCCCCATTTTCAAACTAAGAAATGACAGGGCTTTCAAAGTCACATTTCACTGTCATTTTAGAATATCAGGGTGGTTCCACCAAGGTTCCACTAACTGTATTTTATAGGAGCATTCATTTGTATAGCAACCATTAAAATAAATACAATTCCTAGGGTTTGCATAACATAAATTTTCTATTAAAAGGTTTTGAAATATCTTTTCTTTTGCTCTGCATCTGAATTTGGTCCAACTCCACAATATGAAAGAAAAAATTCAGGAACACCATGTGGTTTGTCAGCAAGTTCCTTTTCAGAAAAATCCAGGCATAAATCATAACTCTTCTTCAAATTCCTCATTCTTCAATTCATTTGTAAATATTGTTAGACATATATTGCGTGTATTGTATGCCTATATATTATATTATATTTACATACATGTATAGCTATATACATAAAATACCCCCACAAAACATATTCTTGTAGTATATGGGTGGTTTTCATTGAATAGTACCCTTGTTTACAAGACTGGATATAAGAATTTTAATATTTTCTGAAAAAAACAAATACATTAGCCATTTCTTCTCAGTAGTATACCTTTCTTGGTTATGGAGAGACATATATTAGAGTTCTGATAAAATTACATATATATATGGAATTCTAATGCTATGAAATCCAGGTCCTTAAAATCTGTTGCTAAAGAACATCTAATCTTCCTTAAAGTGCTCTTTTGTTCCTGGACTCCTGTTCTTTGTTTGCGGGTGTCAGTCATAACTATTTGCACTTGACATAATTTAATGACAGTTTGCCATGATAATGGCCAGGCTCCTTTTCTCTCTCCCAGATACACCAAAGAAGGCAAGAGACAAGTTGGTTAAATCCTGGCCAGGCATCATTTAGTGATTACTGTATTATCACCCTTTTAAAGTCATTGTGTGGTTTGGAGTTTCTTTTAGAAATTCCCCTTCAAGTCACAGAGGATTTTCTATCAAAATATTGAGAAGCAGCAGGACTTCTGAGCCATCTCAAGTGAAGTCAGAATTTTTGGCATCTCTGAAGTATTCTCATGATAGAAGTGTAGTGGAAAAGTTCCTGGAGAGTGGTGGAGAAAAACTGGGAGAAAGTGGATTTCCCAGCAATCTGCAAAACTGATGAAATGTTTTTCTCTCTTGTTCAAGAGCTAACACTTTTAACTAAGGGTTAGGGCATCATGAATGAGGCACTATCAAGTGACACTTATAATCTCAGTTATTCCTGTATTTGGCATTCTGTGATTTCCTCATTCCATTTTCTTACTTAAAATTAAAAAAAAAAAAAAAATGTAACCACCAGAGGGCGGAAGATATTCCATTTCGAAGTGCTTAAAGTAATATTTCAGCCACTAACTCAATCTCCCTAAATAAACTTGCAAGGTGGAAGCGGGTGGCTATGCAATGTGGCCTTTTGATGTCCCCCTGGTGCCCTTCCATGTTAAACCAGGCCCTTCATCACATCTCTGAGCCTCCATCAATGGTATTATTCCTGCTGCTTGCCAAATAGATTTCCTTGCCAAATAGATTAGACCATTTTTTACATTGTACACTCATCGTATTAGGCCATCGCTTGTCCCTTGGTTTAGGTCACCTGGAGTTCAAGGAAATAGTGAATTACTCTGAAGGTCTTTAGGCTGTATTGCTTTGCCTTCAGGGTATTTCTGTACCTAAAATGTGGGAACAAACATTTGAAAGACACTCGCACATGCTCACTAGCTAACCAAATCCATCCATGCCTCCGTTTCCTGGTTCCTTTCTCTATGAACATCTTCTTCTCAGTTCCTGTGACTTCGGTCTAGTTCAGGTTTACCAGCCCACATGGTGACCAGCTTGGAAATCCTTACCTATGTTGCCCTGCAGCTCAAAAGTATCTCTCATTTCCCAGTTCCACATTACCTCCTTTTGAGCCTTGAACACCTGTCTAGGAGATTTATGCCTCATCTAATTCATGATGCCACACTTACTAGGTGTGGGACTCTTTAAAAACTTGAATGTGGCAGGCAGGATGTTGTTGGTGGCCCATCTAACTTGAGACCCCTTGGGTAATGTATTTATGGCAACTGTGTTTAGGCGAATGACAAGCCTAAGTGACCGGAAGTCTTCTTCCCGTCTTATTTTGCGGGCACTCCCCCTAAACTACATTCCTGATTTGTTGTCACATGATCATAACACTATCCAAGTGGTGGTAGACATTATCCCCTATATCTCCTGTCATCGTCAAGATTCATTGCTCTCATTCTCCCTTTCAAGACGTGATGGCTTCTGTCTCTAATGATTCCTTCTACTTCTCAGCACATCAGTGCTCTGGAAGAAGATGATACATTGAAGATCTATGGGCTGCTGCTCCATGACACCTTACAGAGCAGTTGTTACCAAGTTTGGGGTGCATTAGAATCACTTAAAGTGCTTTTAATATGTAGACACCTGAGCCTAATTTAGTAATCCTAGGACAGTATTCAGGGCTCAGCATTTCCAAGAGACATCCAAAAGTTATTCTGAATTGGTGTAGTAGACATTTCTATTGCTTCTTCAACATATATACCTGCATTTTCCCCATTAATAAGGGTGTAATTAATTGGTCAAGAGCAGGGAGATATCTGGAACTCATAGAAAGTAGTCACTGATAGCCTTCACTTAGAGGATGAGTCATGATCGGCCTAAATCAATGTATCAATTAGGATAGGGCTAGCTGCTGTAACAGACAGACCCCCAAAACATCATAAATTAATAAAATGAAAATTAATTTGTTGTTCACATAGCAGCTGAAGTGGTGTTTGTCTGGCATATTCTATGTGGTAATGCATGGACATCTTGCACTCTACCATCTCCCTTGGTCTTAGAGTACTTCACTTCCATCCAGAACAATGAGGGAAGGGACATTCACTTCTTCCCACATCATCATGGAGGAGACAAGATCACTACCATGCACATTCTATTGTCAAGATCTAGTCACATGGCTCCACTTGCTTTCAAGAGAGGCTTGGAAACGTAGTCCTTATCGAGGAAGCTACCTCTCAGCACGCGTTCCGACTTGGATTCAAGAGAGGCTTGGAAACGTAGTCCTTATCTAGGAAGCTACCTCTCAGCAAGCATTCCAGACTATACAAGGGAAGCAAAAATCTTTGACAGAAAGCTGGTCACTTTGGCCATGACTGGTCACTATCTTATTCCCTTTTGCCAAGGATTAATTGATGACAGCCATGTGACTGAATCCTGCCTAGTGAGATACAAGATGACAGCTTCTGGAATGTTTTTGTTTGCCTCATAAAGGGGACGGACTTGGTTAACATGACTTTTGACCTCTTCTTACTTCCTCTCTTCTTCTCTCTAGAAGGAAGATACAATAATAGAAGCACAGTAGTCATCTCGGTAACCATGAGGAGATATGGACAAAAGCCAACATGCAAAGGATATTTAGTGGAAAAAACCCAGTTCTTTATTGTGTCCCTCAACCATTTAATCAAGCTTAAATGTTTACCTCTAGACTTGTTGTTACTTAAAGCATAACACCTCAATTTTTTCAAGCTACTTTGGTTTTCTAGTCCTGGCAGATGGTGGTCTACAGATCCTAATTTGAGAAACACTGATCCAAAGTATGTCAACCCACCCTGAGCCTTATATGGGAGACATCATGAAGGAAATGCTAGCTGCCTATTCTTCTAACAAATACATGGCACCTGTCCATATACATAGCTTAAGTGACCTGAGTGACCTAAAAGGACCATCATAGTGATAACAGCTGTAAACATCAGTTCCTGTTTCTGTGCTTTGACATTCTCGACTAACCTGTCCTGTACGCTATCCTTTATTTCAGCAATCTACTCTGAAAATCTTGAATGGGGAAGCTGAATACATTGTCAAGGAACTACAAAACTCATGGAAACATCATGAAGCACTTGGTTTGTTGGGAGAGATTCAGGCACAAAGTGTTAGCAGTCATGGGAAAGATATTTTCATTACAGAAAATACTTGCCAATGCTTCTTTCCACTGAGACAACTCCACCTGGGAGGAGAATTCTGAGGGGAGAGATGACACATATCTATTGCGAACATGTACTTCAGTTTCCCCAGGATGGGCCAGAATTATATGTATTTCCTAGCTTTGTTAACTGCACCCCTTTTCATTCCCAAATTATATAGTCACCCAATTTATATCCCTATGATATGCCTTATGTGTGCAGGGAAGCTTCTGTCTGTATTATAGAAACTGTACTCAAAGATTCCACAATCACATGCTCTTCAGCTCAGAGAATTCTTCCAGTCTCCTACTCACTAGCTCCTTGTACTTCCAGGTGGTCTAGGCCAGGGCTTCCCATAATGTCAAGGGTACCAAGCAAATGATCCAAAGTGCATGGTACTCTATACATTGGGGAAAACAAAAGAGACTTCACAGATCCCTGGACCACTCAAGCTCCATCCCAAGGGCTAAGATGTTCAGTATCTCAGTACCTCTGCAACCCAATACAGTCAACCTATGCACCACATGCTGAATGGGAAGCCGTGCTGCAGGCTTCACATCTCGGCTACCTCCTCTTCATGTTATCAGTCAATAGTCTTGCTCCTGAAAGCCTGAATCATAGTTAAAAATACCCTAGGGGCCGGCCCCGTGGCTTAGCGGTTAAGTGCGCGTGCTCTGATGCTGGCGGCCCGGGTTCGGATCCCGGGAGCGCCCCGAGGCACCACTTCTCCGTCCAACGCGAGGCCGAGTCCCACGTACAGCAACTAGAAGGATGTGAACCTATGACGTACAACTATCTACTGGGGCTTTGGGGGGAAAAAACTGAATAAATAAAATCTTTAAAAAAGTAAATAAATAAAAATACCCTAGGATGCCATTACTAGGACTTCAGACTTCAGACTCCTCAGAGTACCATCAGTCTGTAACCCACCGGGCCACCAGCTCTGAAAATAAAACTTCAAAAGGATTCCCTCAAATATAATTATTTCAGTTGCCTTAGGAAGGCTGGAAGTGTCTAACACCACTTACATAAAACTAAATAGAGAGTTATCTTCCTTCCCTTCCATAGGGACAGTTTTACAATTAAACTTTCCCAGAAGGCTAGAATCCCATTGTTTGGCTCTGATGGGGCAAACTTTCCTGCTTCTTGTCTATTTCAGCAGTCTCCAGGTCACGGTTTTACCATCTATAGATTTCAGGTTGGACTAACTGTTCCCAAAACTTGTGAGAGGAAGTAGAGCGGATTTGGGTTTGAGTTCAGGTTTTGCATTTAGTCAGATGCTATAGAACCATGGAAAGTCACTGAACTTCTTTAAGCCTCAATTTTTTCTCTTGTAAAATTGGGATCATCCAAGTACTTAGCCTGTGAGTGTGTCAGAATTATGTAAATTTAGTAAATTGGCTGAACTCAATAGAACACAATTAGCAAAGAGCCTTTAACGCTATCTGGTGGATCTTCTTCATATTTATCATTACACTTATTTCTAAGAACAATATTATACTTTTAGTTGTTAGAAATTCACATCCAATGTGGGAAAAAAAACAAGCAAGCAAGTAAACATGTAAATACCTGCCCCTCCAAAACACACACATGCATACTAAGTCACGCCTAGTCTGGGGTTTGTAGTTATTAAGCAAAACTGTAACTGTTCCAACCCTGTTTAACCCAGAGTAAACTCCATTTTTAGCTGTTTTACATTTAATCTCCTAGGGAAAATGTCATTTCCATAAATGTTTCTGCAGCTAGAAACATTTGGAATCTAGAATATTATGTAGCATCACCATATAACACATTGTCTAAGCCAGATACTTTTGAGAGTGATGAGACGTAGTAGAAAAATTACAATGAGACATCACTGTAATCCAGGACTCTCCTAGATAAACTGAGAATGCGGACTTCCTAGGTTTAAATGGAGGTATTGGAATTATATTCAGTCGTGAATGCTAGAAACTCACCCAACAGTCACTTAAAAAAATAGAAGAAAATTTTGTTAGTCGGCTTTTCTTTACTAATTAATTTTTAACACCATCTCCCTTAAATGCTGCTATCCATGGCTCATGATGTGGATACATGACAGTAGGTCCCCAAGATAGTTCTTGGTCCAAAATGGTTGCTTGTGCTCCAGCCATTGGGTTTATGTTGGAAAGAATAAAGAAGATCTTACCTTCTCCCTTTAAAGACATATCACAGAAATTGCACATAGCACTGCTGCTTACAATCCATTAGCCAGGATTAGTTACAAAACCACATCTAGTTATAAGGAAGTGATTATTTGCCTATAAAAGAAAGAGAGGTGATACTAGTGGAAACTAGCATTTTCTGCAATTGTGACATTTAGCATTAGGTATGTGAATGGGTCAGATGTCAATATAACATTACACAAAAAAATCGTCAGATAAGAAAGTTTAATTTGATTCTGTCCTCACTTACTTTTCAATGTTTGCTCCCACATTTTTTGCAACTTTCATGTAGTGGGCACTCAGAAGATGGTAACTGCTGCTGAAATATGGTCCTTTTTGTTCAAGAAGCTTGAATTACTTGTGATGAGAGAAACTAACACAAAAAGTGCAATGAAGAAGACGTACACACATACACACACACACTCAATACATACAGAATGTATAATGTATCCCAAATGCTCCAGGGATGAGATAACATGATGTATCCAGACAAGGGAGGCTATTGGAAGACCTTGGACTTCATTTGGAACTTATAGATGGCATGCTTTGGTTATAGGGAGAAGAAGGGGGCAGGTAGTCCGAA
Organism: Ceratotherium simum simum; assembly: GCF_057802395.1. Lineage (NCBI taxonomy): Eukaryota > Metazoa > Chordata > Mammalia > Perissodactyla > Rhinocerotidae > Ceratotherium > Ceratotherium simum. Next base: position 51,993,961 of record NC_141915.1, on the reverse strand, counting down.
TGGGAGCAGTGACACGAGTAGAGGTATAAATGCCAAGTGAGCCCAATGGGAGAAAATAACGACCCCAGAGCACAGGGTACTTGTTACGGAGAAGTCGAGATGGAGGCGAAAGAAATGCGTGGGGACAGCAGACTTTGATTCTCCCACATGTACCTGTTGGCAGAGCTTTTGCATATATCTACATAAATCATACAACCATTTGTGCTCATTCTGGGCACCGAGCTGGAGAAAAATAATTTATCGAACATCTAAATGCATGAGAAGATTCCTAATGTTTTTAACCAACGGAACTCTGTGTCAATTATTATGCAAATAACCTGTGTACAGCATTCTCACACAAATTCTTCAACTAAAACATTCCTATCTCCTCTTTTGGGAGACTTAAATGTCTTCAGAGAAGTGTTCTGAGGTGAAGAAAAAGGTTGATGGTGTTTCTGAGATCAAGCTCAGATTCTTCCACGCCTTTGCCAGGCAGTTTGTCAGATCAAACATATTTTATAAAAGAGAACTTCCCAAGATGTGGTTGGAGCTACTGGTTTTGTACAGGAAGCGAACAGGAATAACTCCCACATTGAGGATAAGAATAGTTACTTCAGTCCTCTCAGTCCTCTTCTTGCTCATCTTGCCAAAATCAGGAAGCTCCAAGAAATAAAGACATTTAAAAAACACAAATAGAGATCTCTTTTTGTTTTTTCTGCTTCTTTACATTTGAAGTGAAAACCCATCTTTTTTTTTTTTTTAATTGAAATTGAAATGCTGTGCGCATACACAGATAAATCTAGCTTGATATTTTGGCCACTAAAATCAGACACAGAAGAACTGAACCCAAACGCTTGCAAACTTTGAAGTCCCGCTTCTGTCCTTTGTGAATATTTGTCTCTATTTGGTTTTCATTTCTTCCATCCACAAAAGGTGGTCAGGTTCTTTCCTCAATGGATCACACACCTTCCCGAGAAATGCCTCCCAGTTATTTACCACCAAGGGAGGCAAAAGTGAAATGTCGACCCCAAGGAATCTCAAATAAATGATCATCATTCTTTGCTGCAGATCAAATGAAAGTAGGTCGTTTGACAGACTGCGCTCTATCTGCCGTTTTGATCAGCATGAATTATAGCCCACCTCTTCTTCTTTCCCTGGTTTAAGGAGAATTTTATTCAGAAATATTGCAATATTTTAATTCTTATTTACTTACTTGTGGTTCCTAAGGCAATCAGAGTAGTTTGCTTTTAAACACAAAATAGGTAAAGGGCAGGATAAGCATGTTATTGCTTGGTTTCAAAATAAAGACATTATTTTGACTCCTCTTTTCGCAAGACAAGTATTTGGCATTAGAGTCCTTAAAGAGGAGAGATTTAGTGACAAAAATACTACGCACATACAGGCAATAAACCCTCAGTGTATTCTTTTATGTGTTAGGTCAAGATATTTCACTTCCTCGTATTGAATTGTCACCTAAATCAGCAGTACAATTTTTCTGTTTTAGAAACAAAAAGTACACGTGTTTTAAAAAATGTATTTGGATTTTGTTTTGCATAAGGTATTCTGAGGCCTTTACTTTAAATAAGCAAAGTGAAATAAAAATTATCAATGAATATTAGCCTGCTTTCAAACACAATATATACGAAATACCGGAATGTAATGACCTCCCTAAAAGAGGTTGGCTAAATTCTCAAACTGCCAAGTTACATGGTAGAGTTTCCTGAAATGGCAATGCACATCAGCTTTGCATATTATTCTGGATTACCCACCCACCCCCCAACAGTAACTTCCACCTTATCCTCTGGGATAACTGAACCATGAACTAAATATCTGACATTTTAAATGGATTTTAAGGCATTTGCATTTTGGAATATGAGACAGATATAGAAAGTAGAGCTTACAAAAGAAGGAGAGATACAAGCATAGGAAGGAAACAGGAATGGCAGCCTGAGTCTTTGGTCTCTAAAGGAACATCCTTTATTCTCACTATGAAGTGGATTTGGAAAGGAAGGCTGCCCACAAAAGTGGGATGGGGGGCGTTGTCAATAAGAATCTTAACTAAATATATCTACATTGGCCACCACTACTGGGAGGTAAGAAACGCTCCCGCTTATTCCAAACACTAGAGCTCTGGCTTCCCTTTGGCTTTGTCTTCCTGTCTTTCAGACTTTACTTAATTGTTGAGAAAATAAGATAATTTACCTGACCTTGACTGTTCGAGAAATGAGGACTCTGATAAAGACAGAAGTAGAAGAGGTTCCTTGGTTTGATGTCAGCAGATGACATTGGCAGCCAAGTCCTCAAAAGAGGAAAATCTAGGCTGGGAATAGTTATTAACTTAACATTTTTTTCTTGAGTATAATTCCCAGAACACCTTCTTGACTATGGCAATTTGCCAGTTCAACAGCTATGTTTGCTATCCAGCTTTTTTTGAATTTATCATAATGTGTTCTGTTAGAGCCCATACATAAGCTCATTTTTCCCCAATTCTCTTTTGTTTCACATGAAACTACCATCAACTACAAATATACTCGCAGGATATTAAACATCACTTTTACTTAGCCCAAGATTTCAGAGTCCGAGAGAAACATGGCATTTGTTTGACTCATTGAATCCATTAGAGTCAAAGAACGCCGTGATAAAGGCTGATAAACACGATGCATATTGAGGATTCTGTTTTTGTTTTTTCTCCAGCTAAGACTGTATCAATCTGCTAAGGCATTTTAAGGATTTAAATTGCTTTGCCAATATTTATTTGAGATGCGACTAGAAGCTACAAGTTGATTATGAAGCCAGGAAGAGTGGAACAGGAACATTTATTGAGCTAAATACATTGGCAGCAACTCAACCCACAAGAGGCAGATAAAAATAAGTGAAAATAAACAATTAGTAATGTGTGTCATTTAGCTCACAAATGCAGTGTATGTTTTCTTGAGTTGAATATGAAACATTCTATAACTGACTATGACACATATCAGCTCAGAAAGGCAATATAAGTTTTCCAGGGTGAATATTATGCACTCTAAAAATAATTATATAGTGTAAAGAAATAATCTTTCAAGGATTCTTTCGGTAGAAAGAACCCTGAGATGTCTCCTAGGCATGAGATCCTATTCTTCCAAAAATGATGAGACTGATATATTACTTTAGACATCTTTAAAACAAAAAGACATATAAAAGACACTTCTTTTCATTGTTGATGTGTTCTCATGGTTTATATTGCTATAATATAACACTAATTTAACAGAAGACCCAAAAAAGCATGGAAATCTAGCTTTGCTGAAAGAAATGGAAGGTGCCCCGAGGAAGACAGAGGTCAAGACTGATTGGCTGAGATGGACCTCATGCCTTCTGGGCAAATGGAAGGTCATGATTTTCTATGTCTGGAATTACAAGTTGCTGATAAAACGACTCTGTAGGAAATAGCATGTACCTTAGCCTGGAATGTAGACACAGTTACCTTGGTTATCACCCAGGGATGAGATCTTCATCCAGTTATGCAGGAAGAAAAAAAGTAGAGAAACTAGAGCACTAGCCAGAGTTTAGCAAAGCAGTGTTTGCTGCAGAGCCTGTGGTGCCCAGAGGGAGAAGATAACCAAGTGAGATCTCAGAGTACTTGTCAAGGAGAGGCGGAGGTAGAGGTGAAGGGAATGTGTGGAGATAGCAGACTTTGATTCCACATGCAAAAAAGTAAATTTATTTATTTATTTATTTATTTTTAAATTTTTTTATTTGTTTATTTATTTTTCCCCCAAAGCCCCAGTAGATAGTTGTAGGTCACAGCTGCACATCCTTCTCGTTGCTGTGTGTGGGACGCGGCCTCAGCATGGCTAGAGAAGCAGTGCTTCGGTGCACACCCCGGATCCGAACCCGGGCTACCAGTAGTGGAGCACGTGTACTTAACCGCTGAGACACTGGGCCGGCCCGAAAAACAGTAAATTTAGACAGAGACTTTACACCCTTCACAAAAATTAAGTCAAAATGGGTCATCGACCTAAGTGTGAAACAAAAAACTGTAAAACTCCTAGAAGATAACATAGGAGAAAACCTAGATGACTTTGGGTACGGCAAGGCATTTTTAGATACAACACCAAGGACACAATACATGAAAGAAAAAATTGATAAGCTGCACCTCATTAAAATTAAAAACTTCTGCTCTGCAAAAGATGCCGTCAAGAGAATTAGAAGACAAGCCACAGAGAAAATATTTGCAAAAAGACACATCTGATAAAGGACTGTTATCAAAATATACAAAGAACTCTTAAAAGTCAACAGTAAGGAAACAAAAAACCTCATTTAAAAATCAGCAAAAGATCTACACAGACACGTCACCAAAGAAGATACACAGATGGCAAACAAGCATATGAAAAGATGCTCCACATCGTATGTTATCAGGGAAATGCTAATTAAAGCAACAATAACAGGTCACTACATACCTATTAGAATGGTCAAAATCTGGAATACCAATAACATCAAAAGCTCATGAGGATGTGGAGCAACAGGAACTCTCATGCATTGCTGGTGGGAATGCAAAGTGGTTGGGCCACTTTGGAAATAGTGTGTTGATTTCTTACAAAACAATCATGCTTTTACCATACAATTCAGCAATCACGCTTCTTCGCATTTACCCAAAGGAGTTGAAAACTTATGTGCACACAAACACCTGCACACGGATATTTATAGTAGCCTTATTCATAATTGCCAGAACTTGGAAATAACCAAGATGTCCTTCAGTGAGTGAATAAATAAACTGTGGTACATTCAGACAATAAAATATTATTCAGTGCTAAAAAAATATGTTATGAAGCCATGAAAAAACATGGAAGAATTTTAAATGCATATTACAAGTGAAAGAAGTCAATCTGAAAAGGCTACGTACTGTATGGGTCCAACTATGTGATATTCTGGAAAAGGAAAATTATGGAGCCAATGAAAAGATAGTGATTGCTGAGGGTGGGGGTGGGGTGGAGAGAAGAATGGGTGGAGCACAGAGGACTTTTAGGGCGTGAAAATACTCTGTATGACATCATAATGATGGATACATGTCATTGTACTTTCGTCCAAACCCATACAATGTACAACACCAAGAGTGAACCCTAAGTTGAACTACGGACTTTGGGTGATTGTGGTGTGTCAGTATAGTTTCATCCTTTGTAAAATATGTACCATTTTGGTGAGTGATGTTGATAATGGAGGAGGCTATGCGTGTGTGCCGGCAAGGGGTATGTGGGAAATCTCTGTACCTTCATCTCAATTTTGTTGTCAACTTAACACTACTCTAAAAAAATTAAGTATCTAAAAAAAATAAAGGAGAGCAAACATTTTCATTAGTAATTCTTATCTATAAAAATGATGACTATTTGAGGTCTCCAGTACAGTGTATATTTATATGTAAATATGTAAATTAACTGCCTTACTTTCTGACGGCTTAAAAATCTGGTTGAAAAAAATAGTCAACAAATTATGTTAAGGATTCTGAACTGTAGCCTACAAGTGTTCTTCCTAGTTGGGTGCCCTTTTCAAAAGACATGTGATAAAACTTCTATTTGCAGACAGGTTCCAAGGGGGTAGTCTGAGATGACTCCTGGGTTGGTTTATGTTAAAATTCACTGTTTCAAATAATTCATTCTTTACTGAGGAGGCAAGTAACAAATATAGGTCCAGAGGCTTCCTTTTTTTTCTTTTAACTTAATGTATCATATTTTTATGAACTTTTTAAACCCCCACGTTGACAAACCAACAATTGTATTTCTTTCTTAAATAAATGACTTTAGAGGGATACAATATAATTAGTATATATATTCTAAAGATTATAATAACACTTTCTCTTTGTCCAAGCTGATGTTGGCCCTTATGTATCAACAAATTTCCATAAAAATACAGAGCTCCTCCGTGTCTGAGTTTTCATCAAATAAAGATTTTCCTGAATCCATTATCTTGTCCCTAATCGATTCAAGAGGTCTGATATCTTAACTATTAAGTATCCTTAAGAAAAGCAATGGAAATGCATAGAGACTGAAAGGTATTTCAACCACCATAGATCTTTCAGAAAGAAATAATAGCCTGTCTCTCTAAATGTATCTATTTTATTCTGCTTTACCAGCAATTCTGATAACATACACCTGCTCTCCTCCGGTAATATTCTTTTCCACGGGGGTTAATTCCATACGTGGCAACAGAATAGAAAAATATGTAGAATAGCAACTCCTATAACATGCCCACTAAGCAAGCATATTACATATATCATCTTATGTAAGCCTCACCACTTCCACCACCACCACCACCAACAACAACAAAAGATAAGAAAGAAAGGAAAAGAAAATGTGTTTGTGTGGTAGGTTTTATCTCCACCATTTTATTTTTGAGGAAATTGAAGCTCAGAAAGTTTTAAAAGATTAAGTAATTTTCCCAAGAATATGCAGCTCAAGAGTGATAAAACCAGAATTTGAATCTACTTCTGCCTAGGTCCAAAGCCTATTATTTTTCAATCATATTAAACTTTCACATTTGTAAAATAATTATAATAATGTTTCCATTGGACAGTTGTTAAGATAATTAATTAAGGTGTTTATAAAGTGCTTAGCTTGACACTGGAAGATGGTAGCCGCTCAACAAAAGGTATACATATAGATTTTGGTACCTGGAAGTAGGGTACTGCTGTATGGAACACACACCTAAATATGTAGAACTGGCTTTCAAATTGGGTAAGGGGCAGAGGCTGGAAGAATAGGGAAGAGCATAGTAGGAAAAAACTTGTATCATTTTAGAAAATTCCGAGATCATAGACAGACTATTGGTAAAAATATGGGCGTTAAAGATACTGCTGGTGAAGATACAGAAGGAAGTGAGGAGTACAATAGAGAAAACCTATATCATCTTGGACAATAACTGCATCATCATAAATAGAATTTTAGTAGAAATATGAGTGTTAAATCATTGCTGTTGAGGGCTCAGAAGGAAATGAGGACAGAGTTATTGGAAATTGGAGGAAAAAAGATCCTTGTTATATAGAGACAGGAAACTTAGTTGAATTTTGTCCTGAGGTTAGGTAGAAAGCAAAACTTGTAAATGATGAATTAGGTTATTTATCTGGGGAAATTTCCAAGCAAACTGTTGAAAGTGCAATCTAGTTTCTTCTTCCTGCTAATAGTAAAATATGAGGAAAGGGATAAGTTGAAGAAAACTCTGAAGCAAAAAGGAACCAAAACTTGATGATGTGGGAAATTCTTAGCCTATCCAGATTTCAAAATATGTTAAAATTAGGAGATTCATGGCCAGAAAAGTGTGCTCCAGAGAGAAAGCCAAGGATGTGGCTGGACAAGATTCTGCTAGTGCCTCACAAGGACCAAAAGATCAGAATGTTCATCACATAAAGGGCTCTTGGAAGAGATTAGGTGTATGAATGATGAATCCCATCAGCCATTTCAGGAGAGGCCAGGAATAGAGATGTGTTTATCCAAGGAAGATTGTGAAGAAGCATCTTGTCTAATGAAGTGAATCCCCTACAAGGCTTTTTAAGATGTTATACAATGGAAACACTACCAGCTTGGACTGAAATGGACAAAGAGAAGGTGAAATGAAGTAAGGCTATCTGACCCCAAAAATTCTATAGGCAGGAAACAGGCTAATGATACCACGCGACCTCAAACACATGCTATCCTTCAAAAAAAAAAAAGGAAGGATGACTCTGAGGGCAGAGCTGCAGGTCCAGAGGACAGACATTGAAGCCACAGAGGATTATTCCCAGGCCTTGAACCCTAATGGAGTTTGCCAAGCTGGATTTTTGAAATTGCTTGGGATTGGTGACTATTTTTTTCCTTCCATTTTATCCCTTTGCATGGGGAATATCTATAACTATTAACTGCTATCCTATGCCTCCCCCATCATTGTATTTTGGGAACAGATAACTTGTTTTCTAGTTTCACAGGCCCATAAATGGAGAGGAATTTTGCTTCATGATGGATTATACCCAGAACATCATCCATATCTAATTTAGATGATTTAGATGATGAGATTTGAGATGTGGGACTTTTGAGCTAATGACACTTACATGAGATTTTGGATTTTAGTTGATGCTATAATGGGTTGAGAATTTGGAGGATCTTGGAGTGAGATGAATATATTTTTCATGTGAGATGGACATGAATCTTTGGGGGCCAGAGGTCAAACCATGGAGTAGGCTGAATAATGGCTCCCCAAAGATGCCATACACTAATCCTTGGAACTGATGAATATGTTACCTTACAAGGTAAAAAGGACTGTGCAGATGTGATTAGGTTAGGATCTTGAGATAGGGAGATCATCCTAGATTATCCAAGTGGCCCCAATGTAAGACGCAGGTGGTAGAGTCAGAGTGAGAGGAGGTCACATGGTAACAGAAGCAGAGGTTGGAGTGATTTTCTTTGTATGTGGATCACAAACCAGAGAATGCAGGTGACCTGGAGAAGTTGGAAGAGTTAAGGGAAGATATTCCCCCCTAGAGCCTCTAGAAGGAATACAGCTCTGCAGATAAACGTATTTAGGACTTCTGATCTCTGGAAATATAAGATAATAAACTCGTATTATTTTAAGCCACTAAATTTGTAGTAATTTGTTACAGCAGTAATAGGAAACTAATACAGTGTAATAATAATAGCTATTATTGTGCCTTTTAATGTATACACTTAGCCACTCTGATAGATATCTTTCTTATATACAGAAAATATTGAGCAGAAGGGGAATATTTCATCATGGAGGTCCTCACTTTGTTTATTGCCTGATGTATTTCGCTACAATGAAGTGAAATGTATATTAAATGGCCCCAAATGGACTATTTTAAAGATTTGATACTTGCTATTTATAACAATTTTTTAAAAAATATCTTGATCTATATCGGTTCAGACTTCTAGATAATATCATTTTGCCTCCAATAGTACCTTTTCCCTTGTAATTTGCAACTCTAATCTATAAGGATTTGAGTTACAAATAGCAGAATTGCTAACAATTTTTCTAAAATGTGAAATGGAAATTGAATTTTACGAGGAGATTTTTATTTGGCTTAACAAAATTGATAAGAATGTACTAAAAAAGAATTTTTGCAAGAAATTTGTATATGGCTTTTTTGGTTGGTCTGAATTTTGGGGCCATATGGCTTAATAGTTTAAGCATTCTTTTCCAAGCTGTTTAGAGTGCACATTCCTATCATTACATATTTTAAGCACAACCCACAGTATATGTAAATTTTTATACTTAGATGCCATATAAACTTACTATATTATGCATATTGTATATCATATACGAAAACAATTTTTAAAGAAAGAAACACAAAAATTGAAATGAACTTCTTTCGTATTTTCTTCTCATACGCCAATAGGTCATTTTATATTCCTGCAGAGACGTGCACAGCCAATTTGCAGACTGCCAGTTGTAAAGCTTGGATGGTAGAGGCAACGCCCTTGTTTTGGGGCCAGCTCCTTGTCTACTAATCATTGTAATCTCTGACAAATTGGATTGCTTCATTGAGTGAATTAATTCATTTAAAGCACATCAAATACTTAGCACTCTTCTTGGAAATTAGAAAGAGCTTAATCAACATTAAGATAGTAGTTGTGATTATTATAATATTTATCCAAAAACATATTAGACTTTTTGCTTGTGTTTCTTCTGGGTTTCAACCTCACTTGGAAAAAAGTGACTTTATGGTAAGCAAAGAGTCATCATTCTTGGGAAATGAATTGATTTTTAATTTTCACAGTCTCTATCCACCTACAATGACTGTCTCAGTGATCTTGATGTTGTTCTGATCACTCTGCCTTTCACCAGCATGTGATTTTACTATTAGTTTGCCCTTGTAGATTTGGTAACGTACGTTTTGTGTTTCCATGTGTTTTTCCATGACAGACTTCTATTCTCTATAGCTCTATCCCATCCCTTACATAAACTAAAAAATAAATGCTTTCTTAATCAAATTTTTTATTATAAAGGGCATTCCCTAAGATGATAGGATACTTTTATTTCAGTGAGAGGCACACATTCTCATTTACAAGAAACAAGGCTTCAAGTGAGGAAAAGGCCTTCTCATGGTTTCTTCTCCATCTCCCATGCCTTCGAGGTTCTTCTCAGCAAGCTTGATCAATACACCATTTATTTATTTATAAATATTATATTTCTTTATTTTTATTTGACTAACACTTCTATAATAGCTTGCAATTTATTAAGTGCTTTTCCATTTGTGAGACCATTCACATAAGTCCACTTAACGGCAGCACAATGATTTAGTGGGAAGAGAGATTGTTGGCTTCTTATACTTGAGTCTAAGAGATTTTTATTCCTTTGTGTTTTGAAACTAGCACTTCCTCCTTTAACCCCCCACGCCTCAGGCACATACACCCACTCAGGGCAGTCAAGTGTAAAATTAGAAGGGAAAGAAATAATATAAGCATGGAAAATATGAGATAACATTTCTAAAAATAATTCTTGTAACAGAAGCAGTCCACTTTGAGACCAATAAGAGGGTGTTAAGCCCTCTCCGGACTTAATTTCTCAATCGTTCTTCATTGGCGTTGCCCTTAGTAGCAGACCAGGACCTCAGATTTCTCAATCACTTACCTAGGATGTTGTAAGATTGCCCAACACGCAAAGCAGTTTCTTTTTATATCCCAGATAAGTACACGTTCCCACTACACTTCCTTCGTTGCTTATTTCTTCCTCTTACTGTCACCGTTTACTTCTGCCCACTCTGCGCAGCCAGCGTTTGGTTAAGTTTCAAAATGTGTCGATTGTTGTTTAGGTTTCTCCAACTTCCGGCACCTCTCTACAGCAAACTGATGAGTTGGTCGTAGAAGAATTATTAAGCCCGTACTCTGTATCTCCTAACAATGAAAACTAGCACAGGTTGGAGAGAAGTTACAGGAAAAGAGAATGTAGATCAGAATGAGGAAAACTTGTTTAGTAACAAAAGCTGTCCAAGAATAAGAAGACTGACTTAGGGGAGGACACAAAGTAGTTCCCGGGTGACTGTTTAGAAGGGTGACTGGAGACAGTTTATGCAACACATGTGAGTTGGAACCCAGGAACTTAAAAAAATATGTATATATAACATATATATGTATAACACATATAACATATACATACACATATATAGGATTGTACTTATTACAAAAGTAATGCATTCTCATTGTAATAAGTAAAATCAACCACAGATGTAGAACGTAGGAAAAACCATAAATTTCCCTTTTCCTCTTCCCTTAAATCCCAGTATAAATAATTTAGTGTGTATCACCCTTTCTCTATGTCTTTTTTCTTAGCTCTTTTGGAGTACTTCATATAAATGTCTTATTAGAGCAGCAGAGGGATTATGTTAATCATAGTTCACCTCTCCAGGCTCTAAAAGCTTCCAATGAGTCTCCACCTCATGCAGAGTAGAAGGCACAGTCCTGGGACAAGGTGCCTCTCCAGGACAACTCCGGCCTCACCTGCCTGTCACACTCTCTTCCTCTGCACTAGCCACACTGTTCCCCATGATCATCCTCAAAGGCCCCCTCCAGCTGTGAGGCCTCCTGGAAGTGTCTGTTTTCTCTGTCTGGATTACTCTTTTCTCTGATATTGATGTGACTAATCTGTTCATCTTCTTTATGCCTTTGCTCAGATGTAATTTTCTCTATAACTTTTTGGTTTTCTATATGGGGATCCAAGGAGATTCAAAACCTATACCATTGCTGTAGCATTCTTCCCAGAAACCTACCGCATGTTGGCTTTTAATCCAACAAACAGATAGGAGTTATGCTCAAATAACATTCTTTTAAAATTCTTTTTAACCTTGAGATTTTGTCATTGAATCTTTCACTTGAGAGATCTTGCTCTCCTCTCCCGGTGTTACTGGGATTCTCAGGTGGACATTTTTGCTGCCCAGAAGCTCTGAACAGCATACCTCTCTCTAGTCTGGCTGGTTGTGGATTTCTGCCTGACTTCTCTCCTTCTCATCAAAATTTATTTGTTTCTGTGCAAACTTTTTTCGAAAGGCAGATTAACTTGAAAAAAAAGCTGGAAATCTCACCTATTTCCTTAGAAATCCAAAGGAATCATTTCAAATGATGGAATTCAGACATGGAAAGAAAGCATTTTGCTTGCTTCCTGTAAGATTTTTTCTCTACCTTGAAGCCGGGGAATAGAGACCTTCAGCCTTGGAGAATATTTCTTTTTTCATTGCAGTCCAGGGAAGTTCAAAAGAATTTGGAATCCATCACGATTTCTCAAGTAAAATTTTTATCATTTAAAGTGCGTGTTGCATCTAGATATGAAAGGTCAACAAGAAAGATGGCTTCCCAGCCCTGAACTCTGTTGGAGTAGTTACTTTTTATCCAGTTCCTGAAAGCAAGAAACCAGAGAGGAAAAACAGTGTGTGCTCCCGACAGCTGCAATTCCAAGATAACTGCACTCTCATAGGAAGAGACGCGGCTTAAGAATTGGTGCACTGATTGGAAATAGATGAGATAATCTTGATATCGATGATATCTACCTAGAGTTACATATTGCTGAATTCCTTTTCTGTTCTCTCTCACAGTTTTTTTTTTTTTTTTGTGAGGAAGATTAGCCCTGAACTAACATCTGTTGCCAATCCTCCTCTTTTTGCTGAGAAAGACTGTTGGCCCTGGGCTAACACCCATGCCCATCTTCCTCTACTTTATACGTGGGACGCCTGCCACAGCATGGCTTGATAAATGGTGTGTAGGTCTGCGCCTGGGATCCAAACCTGTGAACCCCGGGCTGCCAAAGTGGAGCACATGAACTTAACCACTATGCCACTGGGCCAGCCCTCCCCGTTTTTTTTTTTTTTTTAATTAATTGAGTTAATATTTCTTCTTTGCCTTTGCCAGCTCAAAAATAGGGCAAAGTTTTCTTTGACTCCTAATAACATTTCACGATTCTTTCTGATAACGTTTGTGATTATGTTGGCCTCCATCACACAGTTATAAATGCACAAATGAGATAGAACATCTAATAACATTGGACTAATATCAGTGGCTTTTCTAGGAGAGGCAGAATTGTGGGGTGCAGGTGGTTAGAAAATATAGAATTTATAGATGTTTTTAAAATTAGGCAATAGTATTTAAGATTATTTTTCTAATAAAAACATAAAATTACTACTTTGATTTCCTAATACCAATTACATTTTTTTAAAATACATCAACTGTCAGATTTTCCTGGTCCTTTAGTTCAAAGTGAATGTGCATTTGTTTCATTGTCACAGGATTCTCTAAACATTCTCTCAGTATTTATTTCACTAATATAATAAGTGTTGACGTCAATACTCTTTCCTTGCTTCCAACTTCATTCACTGCATGATGGTATCAAATAGTTTCCTGAATGAAAGAGAGAATCATAAATATTTTATTGTGGTTGAATCATTATGTCAAGTGCTTCCTGATCTTCTCTTTGAACTGTTTATTTTTTGTTTTTTAATGGGACGTGGTTTGGTCAGAGTGCGTGGAATGAATGACATTTTTGGATATGGACATTAGCCATGCTGTTTGGAATATTTTACATGTGAGTTTAATCACACTTTGCCCAATTTTTTTTTTATGCAGGTTGCAGTAGAGTACATTACTTCTAATATATGACAAATATTTACTTGTATTTATAGTTGTGAATTTCCTTTTGCATGCTGTATCTATCCTAAAGTCTGTTGAGCTGACAATTATTTATTTTATAAGTACTGTGTGTGAAAGCCTGTGCTAGCTAAAGAGGACTCTTACCTCCAGTTGCTTATCATTCAGACATGGTATCACATTCCAAGAAATTTCAAGTTCAGTTTTTGGAGAAAAAAAGTCTTCCAATGTCCTGGAATCTTCTCGATGAATTGCTCAGTGTAATGAATATACTAGCTTTAATTTTTAAAGGTCGATTTGTGATGAGTTATGATGACTCAGGAGAGACAACTTAAAATGCAAATATTAAATGCCAGTCAACATTTGTCCAAAATTAACGCTACCATTAGACCCCAACATGAAAGTCCAAGCAGCCAAAGTGGATTAAAAGTACTTGTAAAATATTCATAATAATTTAGTCAATAGCAAAACTTCCAAATTTATTTTGAAATGTCACATTTATTTTGAAATAATACAATAAACAAAATGGAGAGCTTTATTTGAAAGATGGTACAATCTTGGGATCATAGCAGAGATTTCTTCTACAGTAACTTTGGTTCAACCAATGTACACATGTCCAAGAAGTAAATTGAGTTTCTGTATAATATCTGGTTTTAACTTTATTGATATAAACTTTCAAATTCAATCATTGAAATTAATATATTGACAGAAACTGCTCGTTAGGAACTATATCTATATTAGTGATATCCTGTTTGACAGAAAACTGGGCTTTTTACTGTTCAAAAGCAAAATATAAGTACTTGGAAGTTATGCTCCCAGGGATTCTGAGATATCAGTCCTACAATATTGTTGTAAGTCAAAGATCCAAGCTCCAATCCACAAAGCTCCAGGGCCCAACAAAGCAACTTTAGAGGTTCTTTAAATAACAAGTAGTAAATCCTGCTTTCGTAAGACTGGCAAGAGTTGGAGCTTATGAAAAATAAATTGAAATTGTGGTGTGCGTGCCCACGAGTCTTATTCTCTGCTTGCCCCTCCAGATTCATTCTCTGCCTTACTTTCTACCCAAGGAGTTTAACTATAGGAACTGCAGAGCCTCGGATCTTTCCGTCTGGCTTCTAGCTGTGCTCTCTCGGTGAGAGTTACCAGCAGAAGAGTAGAGAGTGGTTATGTAGCCCTCTGCCACTTTCCTGCTGGGCTGTCACTCTCTAACCATCGCTTTTGCAGGGTGACCCCTCTCCAACATCTACAGCTCTCTCAGGGTTCTAGTAACATAACTTTCTCCTCTCCAGGCGTGCAGGGTTTATTGCTGGGCTTCCTACTGTTGCAAGACTCTGGGCACTTCGCCATCCCTTTATGATTCTGTTAATCTTCTCCTTCCATCAGCAAATATTCCCTCCGTTGAACTCTCTTCAATTAACTCTTTGAGTTAATTGAGTATGTAATCTGTTCCCTGCCAGAACCTTGTCTGGTTGGGTCTGGTCTTCCCCATTGCCACCACCATATAAATTGGTCACTTTACTCAGCACCATTTCTTATCGGTAGTGTAGTAACAACCATAACAACACAAAATAATACTGGCTTACTACATGCCAGAATGAATGCTTAATACATGCTAGAAAATCTGCCAGGTATTTTATCTGTATTATCTCAATTATAGACTCACAGCAATATTATGAAGTAGCTACAATTATTATTTCCATTTTACAGATGAAGTAAGTAATTTAGCTGAAGTCTCTCAACCAATGAGTTGCAAAGCAGAGATTCAATCCAGGCACATCACCTATGGAAACTCTACTTTGAACTACTTGACTCTCTTTCTTTTCTGTAGGCAGCCGCCTAAATGGCTAGCATGAGTGACAGAACAAGGAGCTTTTCATCTTAAACTATGGATCTAAAAATTCCCTTTACCTTATCTGAGTTTTAGATTTGTACCTTGAAAGTCTGTACCTCAATGACTTTAATTTTACATCCAAAATTGAAGGAAGAAGCACCTCTACCATGCATGAGACATATTATCCATAGGTAGTTGGTAACTTGGAGGCACAGAATGACTGATGTAGAGTCTGAAGATATGTACCATTGGACAGAGAGGATGCCATACAGACTTGGGAAATGTGTTTAAAGGTCCCAGAGTTGTAGAGGAAGAGTGGGGAAAGGGAGGATAGACCAAGAAAGGATCCATTAATAGCAGCTCTTCAAGATTTGACAGCTTGGTTCTGAAGACACACATCGTCTGTTTCACGTGCTTGACAACTAAGGCCTGGCTTTCTAATTCATTTCCATTTTATTTTCCCAAATATTATTCACAACAATATTTGTAAAGTTAATGAAATGTTGAAGCACTATATTTCCTAGAGCAATGGCCCTGTAAAATTTGAATTATCATCATCAAGAATAACTTTTAGCCTAAATGTTTCAGAAGATATAACCAAAATAATTCACTACTTGGGTTAGATTAGTATCGTCATTTTAAAGCGTGCCTTACAATTCTCTATGTTTAATGTAAACTTTTCTTATTCGTTTTATTTTTTCAATTCTCTATTTTCTATTTATTTTCCTTCCCTAATTCACTTATTCTTTCCTCTTTAAGATTTTCCTCCCCTGAACTTCATCTGATCTTAGATTCAGAAATCAGGACTATCATTAGTTGAACTCTTCACCTATGACAAGAATGATCGGGCAGAGAGCACCTGGAATCCGTGTTCTCCAAGGTGAGTAATGCTATCCCGTATTGTGCTCCCAGCCTTTCATGCTCTCGTCTGTTATCAGGAAACAATGTTTCTCATTCAATTTTAAAAGTCAACTGATTAGAATGGAGTCAGACAAAAGCAAAGCTGTGCAATTGTCTGGTTCTAACTAAGCTTTTATGATGCCTTTGTACCCTTTGGACAAGTGTATTTGGAGTTTGGGGAAAAAAAAGTGTCTGTACTAATACGATTTCCATCTGATGTAAACAGGCACCATTCTCCCAAACAGAACTTCCCTTTAAAATAAATATTAGCATAATATATTTAAGGATTTTTTTCTACTTTTACTATTAGAACAAAAAACAAAGAGCTGCCTCTATGGTCAGAAAACAGTGGGACATCTGTTCTTACCAGTTAAGCCATCTCTTGGATCACTTGGAAGGAAAAACACGGATTATAATTTTTAAGACATGTTGTCAAAAGGGTTCAAATGAATAAAAACCTAGGCATACCCGGTGTTGAGGAAAGTAGAATGCATGTGTAAAACAGAATGGAGAATCATAAGGAGACAATGAGGATGTCTTTAGCATCTTGTTTTACCCTAGTGTTTCCAAAGTGTGTCATCCAAGGTGATTTTTGGTGATTCTTAGATGCGCTCCTTTGATTTTAATAGTTAAATATTTATTTTAATGGGTTTTAGAAAATACTTAAGTAACACATTAAACTTATGATTCCAGTGTATTAAGGTTGCAATAAATTAACCAAGTGACAAAGAAATACATTTTTATTACATAAAAGTTTCACTTTAGAGAAAACGTCAGTACAGATGGCATTAGCCTATAGCAAAAGCTTATGCATAATTTTATATACCTGACTGAAATTTTGGAGTCATAGATCTACCCTAAGAATTAGATATATGTTGCCACACAATTTTAGCCAAGCAAACTTACTCTAATAGGGGATCATATATTAAGATTCTCTCAAGTGAACATATGCCTTAAAGCCTCAACTGAATTGTCTTGCTTTAGTGTTCCTTTGTACACAAATAGTGATTTGTACACAAAAAATGACATATTCTAAGAGAAAACAGTGCTTTCTTAAAAAAAAATCAAAAAGAGGTATAAACCAAAGGAAATGAAATCAGAATGTTGAAGAGATATCTGCGCTCTCATGTTCATTGCAACAGTATTCACAATATCCAAGATATGGAAACAACCTAAGTATCCATTGATGGATGAACAGATAAAGAAATTGTGATATACATATATATATCTTATGCAGCCCTTAAAAAGGAGACCTTGCCATTTGAGATAACATGGATGAATCTGGAGGACATTATGCTAAGTGAAATAAGCCAGACACAGAAAGAAAAATACTGCTTGATCTCACTTATACGTAGAATCAAAAAAAGTCAAATATATAGAAGGGGCAGGGAGGTGGGGGAAATGGTGAGATGTTGGTTCAAGTGTACAAAGTTGCAGTTACGTCGGATGAAAAAGTCAGGAGATCTAGCATACAGCGTGACAACTATAGTTAATAATACTGTATTGAATAGTGGAAATTTGCTAAGAGAGTAGATTTCAGGTGCTCTCAACATACACACACAAAAAAGGAACTGTGAGGAGATGGATACATTAATTAGCTTGACTACAGTAATCATTTCATTATGTAGATATGTATAGCTTTACCATAGTAATCATTTCATTATGTATAAGTAAGGTGTTGTACACCTTAAATATATACATTTTTAATTAAAAAAACAGGGTATGAAAACTTTCTTTTTTTTAAGTCAGTGTAGTTTCGTCGATTGTAGCAACTGCACCACTCTGTTGGGAAATATTGACAACGGGAAAGGCTATGCATGTGTGGGGGCAGGAAGATATATGGGAAATCTCTGTACCTTCCTCTCAATTTTGCTGTTACTCTAAAACTGCTCTAAAAAATAAATCCTATTTAAAAATCCTTGATGATGGAATGCTATAATTCTAGTCTTGCATCATGTGGAAATCAGTCTTGCTTTTGTGGAAACAATCTATCCATAGTGCTAGAGTCTGACCTGGTTCATTTTAAAAGGTCAGGTCTGATTTTGACAAGCAAGGTCTGTCCTTTTTTTCTGTCCACCAAAGCAGTAGACTTCATTTTACTTCAATAAAATGAAAATGAATGTAGAGGACATGCCGACACAGATAATCTGTAAATTGTTCTTACTTCATTCTTTGAGGAAATAAAGACAGTTTTTCACCATGGTTGAGGGGCAAAGGGCTAGTGAAATTCTAGGATACCTGGTCACAGGGGATACTGGAGATTTTAGATATTGATAGAATCCTGAGGTAAAGAAATAGTTGGCAGCTAATGAAGAGGAAAGGAAAAGGGGGATTCTGTAACTAGTCGTTGTCCCAGATACTTCCAGTGGCCACCCCTTCCTCACCCACCCTCATGTAGAAAAATGGGGGAAAATGCAGACCTATTGATGCTCATCTAAGCTTCTTTGAGCTGAAAATCTATGGTGGAAATTGCATATAACAGTGTTATTTTATGATATTACCTGTCTTTTCATTTATTGAAGAGGCCAAACATTCTGCTGAATAGTCTTTCCCAAGAATCTTAGAGTTTGGATCCTTGTCCTGGAAGCAGGGAGCACAGAGACTGAATAAAGTGAAAAAAAAAATATCTAAACAAATCTTAACCAAACTTTGATTTTTATGTCTTACCAGATAGTTCCATTTTAGTCCATTCCATTCAAACTCTGAAGAATTCTAAAAGACTTTATATTATTTGTTGGCCTGAGGGAAGTCCAGTTTTCATTGTCATATTAGATGATGTTAGAAATAGTCCCAAGAAATAAAATGGGTTAAAATTTATTTTTAAAAGATACTTAACACTTCTAGAATTACTTCCAAAATTGTATCAGGCTTCCCTTGTTTTAGATTTTAAAGATAGAATGATATTTTATACATTTTAATTTACGATCTGTTACTACCAGAGCCGTTTGAAAATAAACACAAATCACACCCTAGTTTTTATCAACCTGTCTCTTCATTTCAACAATCATTGATTTCTCTAACTTTAAAATTTCCCGACACATCCATAAAATACACCCTCTCTGGCATGAATCTTGTTATTACGGTAATTCAGGAAGTTTATTACGGGACTAGCTAAGGACACCCACCGTATAAAATGAAATGATATTCTAGTTTAAACAATTGGAACTAGGAAGAGTGGGCACAATAAATTTGTTTGCATATGTAAACAGTAGTCTCAAAACGTAGGTGACCAATATTTGAAGAGAGTAGTCATTCCGAGGACTATAAAGATAGATAAGACAGCAAATTCCCTTTCCATCCATGCTTTGGGCAATCATTTCAGAAAATTAGATGTTGATTGCTGAGAGAAGATTGAGTGCTTAATAGGAACCCAGAACTTTGGACTGGAAAGTGATAGACTTTTCTTGCGTTGGGTATGTATGTAACCGCCCTGTGCTTTTAAAAGGAAGAATGTGTGAAGTTCAGCTACTAAAAACAATGCCTGCTGCCAGGATTTCCCCTATTTTCCCCTGCTTATCTGTCTACCTAATCTTCTCATGCCTTTGTCTCCCTGATTCTCTCATTTCTACATTGCCTTCCGCTTAGAATATTTTTACATCATGTCTCCATTTCCTGAATTACTCGTTGGTGTTCACCTTGCAATATCTCTGTCTTAGATTGCAAAAGAGATTCAGTTATACCCCGGCAGTATAAGCTTCTGAGGCCCTTAATCTGATACCTGTTTGTGGCAATGAATGAAAGAGGGAGTCATATTAAATCCTGGGACATAGCAACAGAGTGTGGCTTGATGACCATGTGGCATGAGATCTCTGGCTGAGCACCCATCTTAAAAGGGGGGGGCGGCCCCGTGGCTTAGCGATTAAGTGTGCGCGCTCTGCTACTGACGGCCTGGGTTCGGATCCCGGGTGCGCACCCACGCACCGCTCCTTCAGTCATGCTGAGGCCACGTCCCACATACAGTAACTAGAAGGATGTGCAACTATGACATACAACTATCTACTGGGGCTTTGGGGGAAAAAATAGGAGGAGGATTGGCAATAGATGTTAGCTCAGAGCTGGTCTTCCTCAGCAAAAAGAGGAGGATTAGCATGGATGTTAGCTCAGGGCTGATCTTCCTCACAAAAAAATAAATAAATAAAAGGGTGGGGGATGTCTTTGTGAATGATATGCCAAAGAGCTGGTGAAGCAAACTTTATACCCCACCATCAGATTAGATGACCTAAGATGATAAACCAGTATGTTATTAGAGAAGAATTAGACCACTGGAAAGTTTATATTCAAATTCGCTATTAGGTGCTTTGAGAATTTGAGATCTGTGGGATCCTACTTCTATCTCACGGATGATCTGTAACTTAAAGTTTTTCACTGGTTAAATACAGCAGAGACTGGATGGATCATGGCATAGAAAGGCAGACAATGAAAACAATAACATTTCTTCCAGGCATCTTCACAGGACCACTCTCCCCACTAACTTCCCAAACTCATTGATCTTACTGGTTTGATCCTTCAATTCTTGATTCTATACTCAGTGTCTGTGTCTGTATCTATTCCTTCCCAGTTTGGAAGCTCATCCCTTGGCTTATGGACCTCAGGGCCGGACTAGACTTACTTCTGCTAATGCATTATATCAGCTTTTTATCCACTGCAAGATCTTCTTATCCATAAAAAATGATTATATTCAATAAAAGAATAACACAACAAAACCAGCTTCTCAGGATGAATTTTAGGAAACATATTTAGGTTCGACGGCTGAAGCCATATACTAATGTGTCCCTAGTCACTCTCTAACTCAAAGAACGACCTTCTCTGTGGGTCCTGTCCATTTTAATTCAATTTTATTATTAACTAACTAGATGATGTATATTATATATTGGCTACCTACTATATTATTTGATACCATTACTCTTAACAAACATTAAAAAGGCCAAAGAGCAGAATGCAAAATAGGATAAAATCCAGATAGGTTGTGATAAATTTGGAAAAGTTAGGGAAATATGTTGTCTTCATGAGTTAGGGCTGCTTTAACAAAAATACCATAGACTGGGTGGCTTAGACATCAAACATTTATTTCTCATAGCTCTGGAGGCAAGGAAGTCCAAGATCAAGGCACTGGCAGATTGAGTATCTGGTGAGAGCCTGCTTCTTGGTTTAGAGATAGCTGTCTTTTCACTGTGTCCTCACATAATGAAGAGAGAGAGCTCTCTGGAGTCTCTTTTTAAGGGCACTAATCTCATTCATGAGAGCTTCACCCTCATGACTTAGTCACCTCCCAAAGGCACTACCTCCTAATACCATCACACTGGAGGTTAGGATTCAACATATGAATTTAGGGGGGACACAAACATTCAGTCCCTGTATATGAGGCAGTGGCTCCCAAGTACCAATTCCTGTATCTCTGCTGTCCTGATTATATACTATTTAAATTGGTAACTTGATAAGAGGAAAAATTCTAGGAGATTCTGACTCACAAGATCTAGAAGGGAAAGTATTTTTCTAAGAATTTGTATTATTTAGAAGTTTTTGGGTTTATTCCAATTACAATTATGTCGAGGAACCACTGGTCTTGAGTAAAGGAAAATGCCCAGGTCCTAGTTAGACAAAACACTAGTAGGTTTTAGTCATCCAGTGGGATACTGGGTGCCTGGGGAGGTGTAACATCCGAAAAACTAACAAAATCAAGGAGATGATCAATATTGACTAATGTTATCTTACTTATAATTTTCTCATTGGTTGGTCTCATTGTTTTATATCAGTTCCTGTAGTTTACATTGTTTTGGGGATGGAAGTGAATTAACGTTTAGCTAGTTAAAACAGCAATACTATTCAATCCATCACACCAGTCTGGGCACTTGATGCGTTTATGATGAGAAACAGAACTAGCAAGTGATCTAATAAAATAGAATATTCTTTAAAGCACATTTGGCAAATTATGTCCCAGCATGCAATCCTAATGGAAAATGTAATCAGAGAGCTGCTTAGTAAATCACAATAGCAGACACGTGTTTAACGGGACCAGAATAGGCACAAAGCCCTTTGAATAAGACTCTCTCTGGGATGAAACATGTGTGGATCGCCTCTGCCCAGATATGTTTCTAAAATTCGATTTCTTCAGCGTTTTCAGGCTGAAGGTCTCTTTCTTTTGACTGGTGTATTTTTTCTTATATATTTTAATATCCTAAATTAGGTTAGTCCTACAGACCATGGAGCCATTCTGACTTTTAAATATCTCTGCCCCGATCTATTTTGTATTTCTCTGAAAGCATAAATCTCTTTGTCATGTTAATTTACCAGTGTCCTAAGGTTAGGTTATCTGATGTACTTGTAAAGAGAACATTTAGGGGTAAATCTCAGCGTTAACCTTCCTTGTGACCTGATATTCTCCCAGGTCTACCAAGCAGGACTAGCTACATAATTTACAGGGCCCAAGTGTGCAAAATGCAAACATCGGCACCTTTTTAAAAAGCACAGAAAAAGTATCATGGAAGGTACTAAAATATAAAGCTTTACCCTCTAAAGTGTATTATTACTTATAAAACATAATAGGGACAATAGTGTATATGAGTAACAACATAAACTTACAAATTGCATAAAACTAATATTTTGATGTCATTATTTTATATAACACACTAAATAATAATACTTTATTAACGTGATATCTTGATTAGAAGATTTTTCTGGGTCACTTTTCTCCAAATTCACTTTTTAGGTTTATCAAAATTTATACCTAGCAGCTCCATTTTCAATAGATATGATTGAAAGTAACATCATTTGCTCTTGGCAAATACAAGTTTGCAAATATTTTTTGAAAATTTTTAATTAGGGTAAGGATCTTTCTACTGACACAATTGTTACTGGAACTGTTAGGAGTATTTTATAGGGTATGAAAACTTTAGGATAAATTTCAGATAGATTATTTAAAAATATAAATATTAGTACATTTACAGTTGATGATTCTTAAGGAACAATTTTTCTAAAAAGATTTAAGTCTTCCTAAAAATCACTTTCATGTAAGCTTGAATTTAATTTAAAATGTAAATTTATACAATGGCCTTGTAATATTTCCTCAGATAATCTGTACCTTGTTAAGTTCTTACAATAAACTGAAAGTGGCTTCATGATTTGTATAGGATTCAAAACTCCTATGTATGCTTTCTATCATTGTATCTTTAATTATAAGGAAAATATTAATTTTAAAATAGTCTTTCTTGTTAGCAATTGATTCATCAGAAGCTTCAAATGAAAACAGTGTTGTTTTCAGTTGAATGTGAGAATCTTTAATTTCTGTTATGGGCTACACTGTGTCTCCCCAAAATTTACATGTGAAAATCCTAACCCCCAGTACCTCAGAATGTGCCTGTTTTTGGAAATAGGGCTTTTAAATAAATAGTTAAGGTAAAATGAGGACATATAGATGGGTCCTAATCGAATATGACTGGTGTCTTATAAGAAGAGGAGGAGATTAAGTCACAGGCACACAAAGAGGAAAGATCACATGAGAGCACAAGGAGAAGATGACCATTTACAAGCCAAGGAGAAAGGACTCAGTAAAAACAACCCTGACAACAGCTTAATCTTTGACTTCTGGCCTCCAGAACTGTAAAGGAATAAGTTTCTGTTGTTTAAGCTGCCTAGTACTTTGTTAATTTCTAAATCAATGGATATTTGCTTTGCAATGTTATAGTAGTTTTCAAAACTGGACCATTTCATACCTTCTTTAAAGTGAATAGTCATATGCTATTTATGCTCTCAGAATCCTGATATCTTTGGAATAACTGTGCAACATCGAAAGAATGACTCTCATGTTTACTTTCTCTGACACTCAAATACATATTTTATTCTTTTTAGCATGCCATAAAAACCAACAGATTGCTGATATTTATGTTGGAATTGCATTGAAACTATAGATCCAACAGGGTAGAATGAACATTGTTAGAATGTTGATATTTCTCATCAATAGAGTTTTCTCCTTTTATTTAGGTACATTTTAAAACCTACTGATAAGTTTTACAAATTTCTCTACAAAGTTTGACAAATTTTTCCATACAGATCTTTTGTAAGGTCTGTGCCTACATGTCTGTTGCTTTGCTGAATTATATCTTTGAAAATTTCCTATCTGTTTTATCTCCAGTGATTAGAAGTACAATTGATTTCTCTATTTGAATGTATATCCAACAAAATTGCTTAGGTCTCTTCTCATAATTTTCTTATGGTTTTTTTCTTTATAGGCAATGGCAGCATCTATTAATGTGGCATTTTTATTTTATTCCTTTCCATTTTTATCCCGTTTATGTTGTTTTTATTTTCTTAAGTGCCTTAGAACCCCAATTAGACTATTAAATAAAAATGGTAATGTTATACATCTTATTTTGGTGCATATTAAAATTGAGATGTTTTTAATGTTTCGTTAGTAAGCTTTTTACTTCTTATAGATTTGCTATAGTCTTTGGTATGTTTAAAATGTCAATTTCTATTCCCAGTTTGACATCATAATTTCAGAAATATATTTTGTCATGAAAATCAGCCATTTGTTCTTGAGATAAACCCATTTTCATTTTGTTTATTATACTATTTAATGCAAAAATAGTTTATATTTAATGATTAAAAAATCTGTCAGTATATTTCTTTATGAGATTTGCTTTGGATGTAATGCTTATAAAAGCCCTCAAATCCAAGATTGTACATTCTGATATGCCTTCTCTAATACTTGGGTGGTTTCATACTTCCTTTCAATATTTACATCTATATTATGTCTGTAATTTAGTCTTTGATAAGATATGATTATTGGATAGCCTCTCTATTCCCATCGAAGTGCAGTCCATATGATTATCCTTATATGTTATTTATATATATTTATATTTTATATATCATAAATATATTTATATATATTATTATATATAATCATATGCAATCCATATAATTATTTATACATATATATTAGTTACCTACTACTTCGTAATAAATTACCTCAAAACTTAGTATCTTAAAACAACAATAAATCTGTGTTATCTCAGAGTTTCTCTTGTTCAGGAATTTGAGTGCAGCTTAAATGATGGTCTGGCTTGGAGTTTCTAAAGAGGTCACAGTCAATATGTCACCAGAGCTGCACTCATCTGAAGGCTTGACTGAAGCTGGAAGATTTACTTCCAAGGGCTCACACAAATTGCTTGTAAGTTGCTTCTGACTCTTGACAAGAAGCCTCAGTTCTCTATCACATGGACTTCTCCTTTGAGGATTCATGGGTATCCTCAGAACATAGTAGTTGGCTTCCCCCAGGGAAAGTGTTGCAAAAGAGAACAAGACAAAAGTCACAATGTCTTTCATGGCCTATCATCAAAAGTCACACATGTTCATTTCCACAATATCCTATTTTTTACAAAGGTCAGCACTATTCAGTGTTTGAGGGGAAGACATAAGGGCATGAATGAATATCAGGAGATAAGGGCTATTTGGGGGCTATCTTGGAGGCTGGCTACCATGTTGGATCTATTAATGAACTATCCATTCTTTTCCACTAAACTGAATACTCCTTTGGGTTCCAAATATACATTACTTTATTATTTAATAGAATAACGCATCTCAAATTATTTCTCTGTTGCATTTTTCAAATATTTATTTTTATAGATGAATTTCAGAATCATCTTGTCAGTTTGAAAACACATAGGGGCATGGGGAAGATTTTTTTTATTAAGCCATAATTTATATGTAACAAAATTCACACATTTTAAGTGGCTGAGGTTATTTAGTACATTGCTCTGATGTATATTAAAATATGGAGAACTGACAGCTTGGTAATAATATGTCTTCCAATCTACAACTAGAGTATGCTTCTCCATTACTTTAAGTTTTCTATCATGTTTCTCAGTAGATTTTTTTTTCATTTGTCAAATGATTATTTGTTACATTTATTCCTAGGTATTTTATACCTTGTTTCCGTTGTGAATGGGACTTTTTTTTCCATTATTTTTCTAAACTTTTATTATTGCTCTGCAGAAAAGCTACTGCTTTTTAAAAATGTTTTAGTGTTTGTGATAGCTTAACATTTATGCCTCTTGGGTTTTCAAAATAGACAACTCTTTCATCTGCAAATTATGATAATCTTATCACCACCATTTCATGTTTTAACTTTTGATTAAATGTTGAGTTCCAATAAATTGATTAGCACTTTAGGATCAGTGTTAAATACAAATGTTTACCATCAGCATCTTTCTTGAGCTCTGTAAGAGGGAATGATTATAATAGCAAACACTTATGTAGGACGTATTTCTCACCAGGCACTTCCCTAAGTACTTTGCATATGTTAACACATTATATTCCTAACCCTAACTTTATGAGGTGAACACTCCCAATTTTACAGTGAGAAAATGGAGACACAGAAATGGGGTCACTTACTAAGGTCACAGAACTATAAGTAACAGAGACAAAAATTCAAACCTTAGCAATCTGATTCTACTTGATTCCCTTAACTATTTAGCTATGCCTCCTCTCAAGGGCCTATCTCTGTGGCACCTGAAATCTTAAGAAAGGCACACAATTCTAGAATTAGAACTGGGTAGATGTGGTGTAAAGAACTGAGAACTTAACTCCTGCTTCGTTACAGAGTTGATCCTGATCTCCAAGATGATGCTTAGATCAGACTAAAATTGGAGGGAACCCTGGAGATCAATTCATCCCATCCAGTAGGTTACAGATGAGGGAAGATAAGGAATCCACAGGAAAACTGCCTCTCCCAACGTTACGCAGGTACCTAATAGAAGCAACTGGGCTTTTTTTTCTTTTTTTTTTTGGTGAGGAAGATTAGCCCTGAGCTAACATCCTTGCCAATCTTCCTCTTTTTGCTGAGGAAGGTTAGCCCTGAGCTAACATCCGTGCCTGTCTTCTTCTGTTTTGTATATGGGAAGCCGCCACAGCATGGCTTGATGAGCGGCATGTATGTCTGCGCCAGGGATTCGAACCTGCGAACACTGGTCTACCAAGGTGGAGTGTGCGAACTTAGCCACTACACCACGGGGCTGCCCCAAAGCAACTGGATTTTTGATAGGTGATTGAGAAAATAAGGCAGAATTATAACTCATGCCTTTCTATTGATGTGTAATTAAATGCTCTTCCCCTATTCACAGTGACTAATGACCAACAGGAATAGATGGCAAAAGTGGAAAGATTTGAGTCCACGTTCCTAGAAAGACTAAAGTGTAAGCCTTGGGTTCTTAGCCTGGGCAGCACAAACATCTTTAGATTTGAACATTATGGCGTACTCTATGTAAAAAGTATCGGCTGTTTTCAAAGTTTGTCAATGTTCATTTTATTGTAAGCAACAGATACAAAACAGAAACAAAACAAAAAAGCAGATAAACACAAGACCTTAAATGCATCTGAAAAAGGCCTGGATGTATTTAGTTTTTTCAAACAGAACTAAACCTGATATTCAACTTTTCAATGGGGTCGCAGTGTAGGTTGTTTTCCTTGTCTTTTTCTTTACTTTTCATTTTATTTTTTAATTGTTGTTGTTGTTGTTGTTTTTTCTTTTTTGGTGAGGAGGGGGAGTTTTACCAGTCCTACTGGCAAGAACATGGTGTTCTTTCATAAACACATGGAAATTCTTATTTTCACGAACTTACTTTTTTTTTCCATGGAAGACTCTTTGGAAACATAGCATCTCATTTGGAATGACAGCGAGTGGTGGAAATCCATTTTTAGCATTTTGCCCATCATTTCTGCAAGGCCAATATTCTACTTTGGAAAAATGACATTAGACATGTCCTCAAAAAGCAGTCCATATTCCTTAAAATAATTCTAGGTTACCAATCTCTGGTTACTATTTATTCTTACAAGATGGAAAGGGTTAATGATTTGACTCTATTTTCCTTCAGAGTCTTTCCAATTCGATTTCCAGGTGTCCAAAATTGGCCCTTAACAAACAAAATACAGGAACAGCTACAGCTACTAGACTTCCATAATCTATTTTCTCTCTTTACTCTAAGTTGGATTATAAATTCAGTAAGAAATCTATCGCTAATCTCACTAGAAACAAATGAAAAATGGTCAAATGACGCACAGTTTTGAGCTCCTGGGTGCATAAATTAGATTGAGTACGTCCACTGATTGGAATATTCTGACCTTTTCCCCTTTAAAAAGTATATTAGGGAAAAATGGTTTGGATGACATTCTACGTTTAAAATATTCTGCATTAACAATTTAGACAACTTCTTTGGTAAAGAGAATGGAAAGTTGGCATGGAACACCAACACATATACTGCAAACCATGGCAAGACATCCAAAGTCTCTTTTACACATTGCCTACATATGGACATGCGGTATGTTATAGAGACAGTTTTATGAAATGCCCAACATTAGAGGAAATGTGTGTTTTTTTAAGTGACAAGTAATAAGTCATTCTTTGCATATATTATGAAAAAGAACATTAGAAACTGGATACTGCTGTTTTTGTGTATGTGAAAGTCAGTTTGATCTGTATAGAACTGCAGTAAATATTCAGTACATTTTTCGGTTAAAAAGTCACTTCCAAATGAACAAAGTAAACCGCAGAATTAAAAAATTAACTGGAAAATTTGAATTGTGTAGGCTATTGATCTTGCCTTTTAAATACAAAAGCTTTTCTTTTGAATTTCATTGTTTAGACTTTTTAAAAATATGTGTGTAGTGTGTGTGTGTGTGCGCACTTTAATTAATAGCTTCATATTTTCAGAAGAAGTAGAGACATATTTGGTTTGGGAAAAAAAATCTGTTAAACAAATAAAATTGTATTCTCAAATCAATTAGCTATATATGCACAGGTCTGGTTGTGTGTTTGTGTGTGTGTTTAATCTATTTGAAACTTAGTTTGTTGATATGTCAAATCCTTAGTAATATTCACTTTGTTTTAATTATAGTCCACTTGTTATGAGTCAGATATTTTCTGAATAAGATAGCCACTTTTATTCTTTTGGTTTAATGTTCAGTTAAAGATGTGATGAAGAATCTCTTTTTATAGACCAAATTGTAGGCTTTTGGTATAATGATTCACTTTGTTAGACAGTGTGACAGAGCAAAATAAAGAGTTCCAGTATCTTATTCATATATTTTTTTTTCATTTTTCCAGTGAAATAATGATAATGTTTACACTATGTCCTCATTGATATGCCTCACACACAGGCATGTAGCCATTTTCCAGGTCTGAAATCAGTAGTCTGTTACATGCCCATGATAAAGTACAAAGTGCAAAAGAAATACGGAGGATGTGAATGGAGGTACAATGGAAACATTTCTCATTTTCTAGGCTTTTAAGGATGTGTGACAATCAGAAAGAACACTGTGAGTGGCCCTCTGTCTATAAACATTACTGGTAAGTTGAAAGTGTTAACCTCAGAAGTGGCATCAAGTTAATACGGAATTGGAATAGAGGCGTAGATTCATTTTTTTTTTTTTTTTTAGTTTGTATTGTCCATAAGTAAAAAATCTTTTAACTTCCTAACATAGCATCAATAAATTAGAAAAATCAAACAGTAAGTTCAATCTTCTATCTATACTATATTCTATTTTATTTTCCAAGGTGCTTTCACATATATCAGTTATTTTGTATCAGCCCTCTTGGATAAGTAATATAGGTATTATCAACATCCCAGATACGAAATATTGTAAGTGGATAAAAGCATAAAGAAAAGCTATGTGACCATGGTTGCTGATCCTTCTAACAACCCTGGGACATTGACAGGGCAGGTATTATCTCTTGTCTTCAGAGAAGAAAACTGAGGTTGTGGGTAGAATCAGGTTGCGTGGCCATATGTGGCCAGCCTAATTTCCATTCTCCCAGGGCTTACCCAAATTCCATTCCATATTTCGCTAAAAGTGTAGAATCTATGTTAACCAAAGATAAACTGGATTTTTCCTCAGGATCTTTCAGATTCCCAATGTGCCTAAGAATCTCCAAGAGAAGTACTTGTCATGAAATGTTTTCAAAATTTTTGGATCCTGAAATCTTTCTTTTTTCCCTTTTTATTTTCATTATGCTCCTATTAAAATCTTTTGGAGCGCCTGTTTAGGAAAATACGGTTTGGGAAACAGCGTTCTACCTTCCTAAGTAAAAATAGAAATTGTTTTTTCCTTTAAAGTATTTTGTTAAAGTTTTGGAAAAGCAGTACCTGGATGTGCTGAAAGCAAAGAATGAAGCCTCGAGGGCACTGTTCCCACTCATTCTTGAGCAGATTTCTGAGAAATCATGAGTGTTCCTTGGAGACACCTCCAGCTTACCAGACATAACTCTAGCGTCCAGAGCAGCTGCTATTTTGTAGAGTTGTTGATTACTATTACGACTACGATGACTATTATTATTATTATTTTGCTTCTGTATTACCATAAACTTGGTGGCTTAGAACAACAGAAATTTATTCACTCATAGTCTCAAAGTCTAGAGTCTGAAATTAAGGTGTCCACAGGTCCATGCTCTCTCTGAAGGCTCTAGGGAAGAATTCTTCCTTGCTTCCTCCTCGCTTCTGGTGGCTCCTGGCAATCCTTGGCATTCCTTGGCTGTAGCTGTATCACTCCCTTCTCTGCCTCTGTCTTCACATGGCCTTCTTCTCTTTGTGTCCTCTTTTCTTCTTCTTCTAAGAACACCAGCCACTGGATTTAGGTCCCTCTCTAATGCAGTAGGAATTCATTTTAACTTAATTACATCTGCAAAGACCCTATTTTCAAATAAGGTCATGTTCTGAAGTTCCTAGTGGACGTGAATTTTGAGGAAACACTGCTTAACCCACTAGAGCTTCCAAAAAAGCTTTTTTTCGGAAGGAAAGGTACAGCCTCTAAAAATAAAGTTTGCAAGTTTTCAGTTTAGAAAGAGGAGCAGCGGTAACTTACATTTTCATGAAGCAAAAGGAATATTCATTTAACTGCGTAAAGAAATAGAAGGGACATTGTTGAATGTAATTTGTTGAGTGAAATGTTTTGCATAAAAGTGTATAGAGAAATATAAATGCATGGTAAGATTCACAGTGTGTCTCAATAAGATTTTGCACTGATGCTTTCAAATGCAAATTGACAGCGATTTTTGAGTTTCATAAGAAACTGCTTAAAAGTTGAGGACTCTGTAGATGCTATTCCATCAGTCATCGTGTTATTAGTCATCTCAATACAAATAACTCACTAATCTAAAATGCTTATCAGAAAAGCATAATTTAACTTCATATGTATAGATAATGGAAGAGGTTGTGGTGAGACAGTTATTTAGGATACACAAAAACCATCTAGATAAGCATTACAGAAATCTTAGTAGTGGGGGTTTTGTACATAGAAACTGAAAAGCGTAACTCAGAAATAAATTCTTGGGAAATTTTATTGGTTAGAAACTATTTCCCATTACTTCTCTGTATAAGGCCTCATAGAGAAAATATAGGAGTGTAAATACATTATGTGTCTTAGTCTGGATGAATGGTTTTCAAAATTAAGCCTGCAGCCAACTCATCTAGAGGGCTTGTTCAAACACAGATTTTAGGTCTTACGCCCGGAGTTTAAGACTCAGTAGGTCCAGAGTGGAGCTCCAGAATTATTTGCCTTTCATAGGTTTTTAAGGGGATGTTGATGTTGCTGGACCAGGAACACATTTTGAGAACCACTGGTCTAGACAAATCAAAGATCAAATCAAATGGAATGAAATTGTCACAAAATAATACTTAACTTCAACCATTTACGAGAATATTTTAAAATTTTTCTTACCTTCATCCCTATGATAAAAACTTTAAATTGTGTATGTTAATATTAGTGCAACTCTTACGAGTTGAAGAAGGGCAGTAGAAAAGGATTCTCATGTGAGGGAAAAACATCATAGAACTTCCATGTTTTTGTGGACTCTTTATGTTTCTTTAAAAGTTACATAGGTAATATTTTTTCGTTGTATTACTTATATATTAACTCATTATTGAGTTAGTGTTATGGACTACATGTTTCATATGTTGAAGATATTTCATATGTTGAAGCCCTAATTCCCAATGGGACGGTATAGGAGGCGGGGCCTTTGAGAAGTAATTAGGTTTAGATGAGGTCATGAGAGTGGAGATGCCCTGATGGGCTTAGAGTCCTTATAAGAAGAGAAAGAGACTAGAGCTTTTCCACATGAGAATTTAAGAGGGCCTTCTGCAAACCAGGAAGAGAGCTCCTTGATCTTGGACTTCCAGCCTCCAGAATTGTGAGAAATAAATGTCTGTTGTTTAAGCCACCAAGCCTATGATATTTTGTTATAGCAGCTCAAAGAAACTAAAACAATTAGTAAACAAGTTAATACATGCAAATTCTAAGAAGAGTACCTGGCACATAGCAGACACTTTATGTCCACTGTCATTACGAAAATATCCACACAACATAGCAGATTATTAAAGGAACCCTTCACCTTCTCCTCTGCCTCTGCCAAATCCTGGTCCTTCAAATAAACAGTGTTAATAGTTTGAGGTGTACCCTTCCAGAAATGTTTTAATGCATATATCTGCAGATAAATATATATTTTTTTCTTTTGTATAGTTGGGTTATTTAAAATACACATTTTTATTTTTGCACCTTGAACTTCCCACTCAAATGTCATGACAACTTTGCTGACAGTTCATGTAAATCTGCAAAATTCTCTTAAATTTGTAGAAGTACCGTAATCTTTATGTAGTTATTATTAAGCTTATTTTATTAGTATTATATAGAAGCAGTGTATATATGTGGTTAAAAATAATACAAGTGAGGCCTTAAATAAAATAAAGGAAGTCTCTCTTCCTTCCTACCTCCTTCCCAACCATTGCTTCAGTCTCTCATTTTTCTCTACAGAAGCAACAACAGTTTAAGATTATTTTTCTTTTTTCCTTTTTTAAATCTCTTGATGATTATCCTATGAATTTAGGTGATACACCTCTATTTCATGAGTTGGTGGAATTTTAATTAGCCAATGTTGGGCTAATGAAATTATCTCTTCTCCATGGCAAGATAAAGAATACCCAACCCACTAGAGAAAAGTTGCTAATTCCAAACAGAATAAGTTGTACGTCGCCATTTCAAATGAGATGAAATCCTTTTTGAAAGATTCTTTTCTAACGCAGAGAGAAACAAATCAACCTTATTTTTAACCACCCAAGCAGTTAAAAGTAAGGATAAGCTTTGATTTATACATTCAATGTTGTTTATAAACTTTCTGGATGGGCTTATGTGTGGGGTTTCTGTGAATGAGAGGAAACAGAATCAAGCTTTTTAAAAAACATGATATGAATGCCATTTTCAGATTCTGTTTGGCTTCCAGAACCTGGATAACAATTACACTGTGGCAGAATATAAGTGCTATCAATCTCAACTCTACTTCAAGTTTAAACTTTCAGCCAAACATGGCAAAGTAGAAATGTAATTGCTTTTGAAGCCTTAAACTTTATCTGGTTGAAATGAAAAAGGGGGGAAAATGTCTTTAGTTTTATTTTATATACATCAGGAGGAAATAGAAATCTTTCATCTGAAATTATTCTGACATTTTGACAGTGTATAAAGTGAGAGTCTTCAAATGTGTGACTGGAGTCATTTCCAGTAAATCAAAGGTTTACACATGTTAAAATGGCTGAGAGATTCAGAAATTCTCATTGTATTGTGATGACAGAAACAAAACATCCCACTATGCCTAGAGAATTTAGGCAGCTGAATTACTCGAAATATCCAGATCTTTCTTTTTTCATTCCAACCTAAACTGAAACTTTTCACAGCCATTCCAGCCTCTTTATTTGGATCTGCCGGTGGAAAAGCTTCACATCTTAAAAATGTCTAGTCTGGGTCAAGAGCAAGAGAGGAGATAAATAGAAACCAGAACGGATGCTACTGATTGCTTAGGCGAACGAGGAGATAGTCTTAGATTTTAAAACAGCAACAACTCACTATTACAGAACGTAATGGTTTAAAACAACTACGGTCATGCATCACTTGACGGGGATACCTTCTGAGAAATGTGTCCTTAAGCAGTTTTGTAGTTGTGTGAACATCACAGAGTGTTCTTTGTCTTAATTTAGTTTCTTCCTACAACTTAATCTAATTGCTAGAATTTCATGTCAGGGAAAATTATCCGGGTCTTGGAAGTGGGTGGGTAAGAGAGGCTACTGGTAGCTCATTCAGTGGAACTCTGGGCATTGTGTAGAAGCCCCCCAGGGACTGTCTGATTTTACAGGGATTTGCATCTTTGATTGGTTTGCCATTGATTCGGCTATTTGACAGCTTTGGGGGGTAGAAGTTAAATTGTGAAAAACAGGGAGCAATGCAAATGTTTCCTGTTCATTGCAATGCAAACTGTTTTTGTCTGTTAGAGAATATACATTTCTATAAGTCAAATTCTCATTTGAACTACTTTTAACATCTTACTGGTTTCTTCGTTAATTAATGAATTGAATAATATCTTTGATTGTGTTCGCTGTATGTAAGTCATATTTTTGAGTTTTTGAAAACGTTTATACTTTAACAGCTGTCACTCATGGAGGCTCCATATTTCTTGAAGGTTAGAAGTTATTTCATAAGCAGTCGATTCCAAATCATGTGTAAATCGTACAAAGTTGAACTTCTCACTGATACTTTTGACTCAGCATTTCTTGTCTTTCAAGAAAATAGTAGTCTAACAGAAATTATATTTGGAAGCAAGGCGAATCTTAATTTCAAGTCTTTAAAGAAAATCAAAAGGAGAGGGGAGTGACTTAATGCACAGCCAAACTTTTAAATATTATCTCTTTTTTCTATCTCTACCACAAGGATAAAATCTCTGCCCCATGTGCCAGACTGGGGACCCCTGCTGAGATACTAAATATCATAAACATTGCCCCAACTCTCACCATGGATCAACATGCTATGCTGTTGAGAACATCAAGTCCCATGATGCCTGGGAAAGGCATTATCTACTGGAATTTGCAATGGAACATCCCATTGGGAGGCATGAGTTACTTCACACCCCTGGGCAAGGGGAAATACTCAGTCTCCACTGGGATTCTATTGTCCTGCTGCAAGACGGACCTGTTAAAACTCACTATGCCTGGAATGGCACATGCATCATTGAGAGAAGAGAGAAGGTGGGAGTCCTGGTCTGGCATATGCCAGTCGTATTCCATCTCCTCATGTCTAACAGTGCTGCCTCCCCCTGCCAACGTGTACGGTACGCACTACCAGGTCAAGTTCCTAAAGCTGCGAACCTCCCTCTCCTCAAGGCCAGGTGGGCATGTTCTGTTTTCCCCCAGTATGATCGTTTGGCCACCATCTTTTTCCCTCCCTTGGCCAGGAGGACGCTATAGCACACAGAGAAGCCCTTACTAAACTCACTCAACAAGCCTTGAATGATAGCCAACAAAGCCTGTCCTTATGGAGCACTGCAATGTCCCTAATGAGAAAAGCTGTCCCCCAAAATAGAATGGCCTTGGATGTTATTACTGCCTCACAAGGAGGTACCTGTGCCTTTATGCAAACAGTGTTCTGTGTGTATACCTGATGCATCTGCTAATGTATCATCTTTACTAAATCAGGTGAGGACACAAGTGAATGCCCTGGGGGCTCTGACCCCCCAGCCTAGGGGACTTAATAAATTGGTTGTTCAGATCATAGGGCTCTTGGCGGAAAAATTGTTACTTGTATTGGGAATCATTATCTTAATCCGTGTTTTCTCTTGCTCGTGCCCATATTGTTGCTGAGGCATCTGCCTCCAATGCAGCCAGACACAGCTGCCAAACGAGCCACCTCCATGCTAACAAAACCCCTTGCTGATCACTCAGGGCACATTGTGGAAGAGGGAGGCGCATAGGATTGTAAGAGCGGGTCAGGAGGGGTGGAGTGTTGGAGGAGGTCGTTGAGAGGACATGACCACCCGTTGACCTACAAGCCAGACTCAGGCAATCAGAGGCGCCTCGCCCCCTCCCCTGTCCTTGGAATGTATCTTTTGCCCATCATTCCCACGATCGGAGCCATTTTCAAGGATGCAGTCTTGAGAGAGTAATGTGTTGTCGAGACCATCTGGACGGTATACATGACTGAGCCCATAAAGACCTCTATATAAACTTTTAAGATTCCGGCGGGGGGATGCAGAGATCTACTCATCTTGTGGCCACTCGACAAGCCTCATATGTTAGTTCCCTTGCTTCTTACACCTGCCATCTACCAATCTGGAGTGGCCTACCTCTTTCTTTGGTCTCTTCTTTCTCTTCATGTAAGGGGCCAGTTTGCCGACCAACACTGCCACATCCTCCTCCTCCCTTCTCTGGGTTCAAGCCTGAGGAACTGTAGCAGAATAGCTTAGAACTCAGGAACCAGCCCCAGGATCCCCACATTCTAGGTCTTGTTCTAAAGCTTAGTAGCTGTGAGTTTTAAGAGAGCTGCTTAACTACTCTGTCTCAGCTTCCTCGTTCAAAAAAAGGGGATAATAATAAGAAAAATAATTAAATAACAAATGTTATCATACTGTCAGAAGGATTTAATCAGCTGATAAATATAAGTGCACTTTGAACAGTACTTGATGTGTTAAACCTCCATGAATGGGAGCTGTGGCTTAGGGCCCTTCCACGAATAAGAGCAAACAGAAATGTATTTTCTGTAAAGTATCTTCTAGCTTTAAACCTCTGAATATGACCCTGAGAGGCATCTTTCACATTCATCAGGACATTATTCCTGCCTCCAAAATAAAACCAAGATTTTCTCATCATCTTTGGCTCTACCTGCCTCCTATGTTCTGGCTTCAGTCCTTGAATTTAGATTTCAAATAAACATAGTTTCAGTCACATTGTCCCTCTCACTTCAAATGTTCAATATTAACTGCTCTGCAAGTATTTTGCTATTTCTCCACTTCTTTCACTATGCCTTCAGAAACCTTTGTACGTCTTTGAATCTAGCGTATATCAAATTTATTATAATTTTGTCGTCGCAGTCTCAATAAGTTTTGTTGCTATTGTTCTGCTAGATTGAGGACTCCACTAGGGTCTCAGGCCTCAGTAAAATATCTGGAACATAGTATGCACTCAATAAATGTTTGCAGATTGAAGACATAGAGGAAAAAGCGGATAAAAGAACTATTATGATTTCTGTTCTTCATTGCTTACGAGAACTCCACCCTCTCTTTGATGTCATGTCTAATAAATGAAGACCTCCTTGATTATCCCAGACCTCAGGGATATTCTTTCCTAAAATTTACTCCAGGATTAGAATCCAACTATTTCTTACCCTCCTCCTTCTTCTTTTTATTACCAATCCTATTATTATCATTATTATCATAATCATTATCTGTTTCAAACTGTTAATAAGTCTTGAGAGTAAGGACGATATGATATGATTTGGTACCACCTTCGATTCCTCACACAGTATTAGATTCATGTTAGGCATTCAGTCAATTCAACTTTAGTGACCACTGTTGTCACTTTCCCATCAAGTCATCAGGGGACAAGGAACCTCCCTGAAATTGCCAAGGCAGGACTCTGAGGAACCTCCAAGGAGTTTGTGGTTGAATTAACCTGTTCGGGCTTCAGAGCAGACAAATGAGTGGCTGATCAGCTCTATTGCCATTTTGAGTTTCCACGTGGTAACCAACAATAACTACAAACAACAAAATTCTTGGAAAAGACAGAGGAAAAGGGACAGGAAAACAATGCAGAAGTACGGAAAGTAGAGACATACAGGTGTTGAGTGCAGATGAAAACACAGACAGAAGACTCTGCATTTGAATGCTGCTAAACAAGTGACTGGGTAGAAGCAGATGCCTACAGAGCCTTACTGAATGAAAAAGAGAAAGTTTACGTTGTGGCTGTAGGAGCATTTGTTCTGCAGGAGTGCTGCACTTTTGAAAGTCTTTGGTTATTCTTAACAAATATACTTAAATGGCATAAAAGCAAAATGACACACAGGGATAAAGGCTGTGAAGCAGTCTGGCAGCAGTTCCACATTCTGGTTCCTGGGATCCTTTTCCTTCCTTGGGTTTGGATTGTTTTTCTTTCAGACAAGGGATGAAAAAGAGTAGCAGGCAAAT
Source organism: Ceratotherium simum simum (assembly GCF_057802395.1). Taxonomy (NCBI): domain Eukaryota; kingdom Metazoa; phylum Chordata; class Mammalia; order Perissodactyla; family Rhinocerotidae; genus Ceratotherium; species Ceratotherium simum. The sequence goes on along the minus strand of NC_141915.1, from coordinate 51,955,686 downwards.
TTCCAATTTTCTCCACAAAATGTAGGATACCCTCATACTATGAATCGCGATATACATTATTTCCTTTTCAAGAGAAGTGTTGGGTTAGGAAATGGACAGGCTCATCAACCAAAGACAGAATGCTGGCTGCCATTTGGACCTCACAGGATATTTTTGGAAAAAAAATCCTGGAATGCTGAATGGAAAAAGGACAATCTAAGAGCAAAGCCCACCATTGAAAAGCAATCCACAGGCACATTTGATTCTGAAATTCCATCTCAGGTCTATAAACTTGGAAAAAGGTATTTTCTTTTTTTCTTGTGCTGTGTCAATCACTTGTAAGACATCAGATATTAATTACCCATTTTATTTTCAAATTTCCCTGAAATTATGAAAAGAGAACTGAATAAAATAACAGTAGTCTTGCTATCCGGCAGAGGATAAAACATGACTTCCAAAAACATAAGGTCCTTAAAAAAATACCAACATTAAGACATTGCCTAGACTGGGACTGAGACAATCTCTCATAGATAAACAATTTCATAGATCTGACTGCCCTACCATTCATCAGGTTCTTGGGTTGTGCTTATAAAGTGATGATAAACAGAAAGCCAAATCAGCTTTGCAACAAAATATGATCTTTTAGAAATAAGTTAAAAATGAAGTCGTTCAATGTTTTGGTACCTTATTTGGCATAAATGACATCATGTGAGTCTTTTGAGTTTTACCTCTTATTTCATGTTTCAGTATACTTATCATTGAGTGTTGGTTCTATTGTTACTTAATCAAAGCAGACTTTTAGACATGTGTTCCAAGCAACCATTACAAGATTTCTTATGCATCAATGCCATTTACAGAGGCCTTAATTGAATTTGGATAGAAATGTAAATTTTCAACATCATCATCGTCATTACAATTACTTCCTTTAAAAAGCTAAGAGTATACCAATATAAAAGAATATTCATGAAATAACTCTAAGAAAATTAAAGTCATTCCTTTGGGTTCCATTTAGGATGTTTCTTCTTTGAGATGCTGCTATAAAGATGTATTATTTGGTTATATTATCAATCTGTTTACTTCTTGGAAGGCTCAGATCCAGTGACTTCTTCACCCACTCTTAAAATAGCTTCTTCATATTGCTTTCAAAGTGAGAAGCAATAGGAATAATATAATGGGAAAAGGATGTGCTCTGGGGTCAGACAGACCTGGAAGCAAAGCCTAGCTCTGTCTTTACCAACTATGTAACCTCTCTGAACGTTAGTTTGTTCATCTGTGAAATTGAAATATTAAGACTGACCCTGCCTGTGATGTTTCAAGGCTTTAAAATAATGTAGGTAGGTCTTTAGTAAATATTAGCTAGTATTAAACAGTATCTCATTTGTTTTGTCACAACAGTTGACTGATTAGGTAGAAACTACTATCCCATATGACTCTGTCCTGATTTTGCCCTATCTAGGGCCTCCCAGACAACATAATACATGAGGTCATCAAACATCCTTTTCTTACAAATGAATTTCCTCTGGAGATTTGTGGGTAATCCCCTGCACACTGGTACCTTCAACCACCGGTGGAGAAAGGTCAGCCTCATTTTATTAAAATAATAAAAATAATGTAATCTAGAAACAACTTCTGTTTTCCCTATTTCCTCATTCTCTAGAAAAGATGAAAACTATTACTGAACTGGTAGCATTGTTAACAAATCATGGGAGGGGGGAAACCCAACACTCTTCAGAAGACATTTTCTAAATGGTGGAATTGCTTTTATTATTTGCAAAATGAAAAAAAAGATCTCCATTATTCTAGCAAAAATTTTTGGATAGAATTATTTAACCCATTCATCGAATGGATAGATTTGGCCTTTGCAGAAACTTAATGAAAAATTATGTTCTGTGCTCAAACTTTCAAATAGAAAATGAAACAAAGGAATCATTTATATCTCAACCTGCAATGCACAGGAGCAAAATTTGCAAAGAAGAACAACGTATATCTAAAGTAACATAATTTAATGCATTTTATAGCATATATTGCATGGTTCTTAAAAAATGAAAAATATTTAAATTTGCCCCACAACTATAAATACCTCTAGGATTATCACAAAGAAATACCAATTTCTTTTCCCTCTATTTGATAATAAGAAGTTAATTGGTATCAGATGTCACCCTCATTAAACATAATTAGTTTGTCTTTTAATGCTTCAGATAAGACAGAACTACTGCACAATTTGCCTTCCTAATTCATATTGCTCTGGAATATTCATAGCCATGTATGTTGCCATTTTAAAGCAATTAATTCATATCTAAGGTACAGTTCTTGAGAGTTTTTAGAATTGATGTAGCCTATCAAAACCCCCCAATATAAGATATTAGAGCTGGAGAAGACTGGAAGCGGCCTAATTATAGGGAGATGTCTGGGAATCCTTTAAGTGAAATGTGTTCCCTTATAAACAAAAGAGGTGAATTACTTCATTGGTTAAATGAAAAGTTTCTCTGAAGCCCATCTTGCCAAAAGAAACATAATTGGTTTACCTAGTCATTTTGCTTAACATTTATATTGTAAATGATGAGCAATTTGAAAGCTTGAAGCAGACATTCTGTTTAATTATCTTTCACGTGTAGGCCAGAAAAAGAGAAATCGAGAATAATTGTACAATGGATAAGTGGAAACATAGTGGAGGAGAACAGTAAGTTCACGACAGCATAAAATTTATTTGAACATGTCTTTCGGAGTTTACAAATTTATAAATGGCACTAATGGGAAATGTTTCCATTTGAAATATCCATGCTGGTTCTCAGTCTGAAGGGGACCCTTCTCTCATATACATATTTATATGTTCTCTCTCATTAGGCTACGTTATGTCATGTTTTATAATGACTGACATTCTTATTGTGTATACAAATCATACAGGACAAAAATCTAAACCCCTGCTTTGAACCTGATTTTCTTTGTTGTCTTGGATTTAGTATTAAGACTCTTTGGCTTAACTTACTTTCTTTAAAATAGCAATAATTATGTGTCCATAAGACCAAGGGACTATTCAAAGGAAAAATAACACTCTTTAGTTCCACAGACCAGGACCATCACTGAGAAGGCAATGCCCTGTCATTGTTGCAAAAGGTTTTTTTTCTTTCATCTATTTTATTTTTCCTTCCTAACATTAGGATTTGGTTCTCATTTTTCCTACAGACATAACTGTTTTATGAGATAAGAGTTTTTTCCTGTCTAAATTCTGAACCATTCCTCTCTTTCTATGAGATACACATTACAATCGTTCTCCTTGACTGCTGAGGACATTTTCTTGGAGTCATTTATAGACACAAACCCTTCCCCTCAGATTCTTTGTATAGACTGCACTCCATGATAATGCATTTTGAGCAACTGAGTGGAAGGGCTCCTAGATGTGATGTGGAAGACAAAAAGGAAATTCACCATGGACGGAAAAGAAAATGAACCACCAGAGAGAAGATAAATGCTCACAATAAATATAATATTATACCCTAGGGGATGACAGAGGCACTGCACCTAATGGGTTCAGAATACAGTAAAGCCATAAAAGTAACATAAAATAAAATGATGCGCTATTCCTGGGAGCCACCCACTCAAACATTGCTATAAACCTAGCAGCACCACTGGAACAGATGAACAGACAACAATTCCATGATGCAGGGACCACCAATAAGGCTCAGAGAGATACGATTTAATTGTAGTTTTCTGGCTTATCTTTTCAAAGCAGTTTACATAGGAATGTGATTGTGAATGAAATAGAAACCAGTTTTAATTTCCAAAAGAAACTTAAACTATACATAATTTATAATGTCACATAAGGGGGTTTACTACTACTAAGACCCAAACTGGCTATCATTAAGGCATATTATAAAATTATCAAGGAATAATAAGATTAGTATTATGGAATTATTAAGGAGTAATAAAATTCATGAGTCTTAGGGATAATTATCTCTCTTTTTTTTTAGAAATTATCATTTCCAAAGATAATATGTGTATATAAATTTTTAAACTTTTAAAATTGTGAAATATAATGAACAGATAAAAAGCGCATAAAACAGGAGGCCAGCCTGGTGGTATAGTAGTTAAGTACGCGTGCTCTGCTTCAGCGGCCCAGGGTTCGCAGGTTCGGATCCCAGGTGCAGACCTACACACTGCTCATCAAGCCATGCTGTGGCAGCATCCCACATGTAAAGTGGAGGAAGATTGGCACAGATGTTAGCTCAGCAACAATCTTCTTCAAGCAAACAAGAGGAAGAAAGAAGTGCATAAAACATGAAATAGTGTCATATTCAGCAGAATGAGTTGTAATAGAAAGAACACCTGTGTTACTTATACCTGAGTCAAGAAACAGAATATTCCTGCATCCCAGAAGCTCCCATGTGTCTCTTTCCTATTATCAATTGCTCCCTCTTGCCTAGTGGCAACCACTTTCCTGATGTTTTAATAGCTTTATTGAGGTATAATTGACTACATATATTTAAAGTCTGCGATTTGATAAATTTTGCCATATGTAGATACTTGTAAAACAATGACCATAATCAAGACAATGAGCATATACGTTAGCCCCATAAGTTGCCTTGTGCTCTTTATAATTCCTCTTCCTACATCTTCTATCCCATCCCCCAGGTATCCAATCATCTCCTTTCTGTCTCTTTATTTTAGTTTGATTTTCCTAGAATTTTCGATAAATAGAATCATTCAGTTTTACTCTTTTTTTTTTTCCCTGAGGAAGATTGGCCCTGAGCTAATATCCGATGCCAATCCTCCTCTTTTTTGCTGAGGAAGACTGGCCCTGGGCTAACATCCATGCCCATCTTCCTCTACTTTATATGGGATGCCACCACAGCGTGGCTTGACAAGCAGTATGTTGGTGCACGCGTGGGATCAAACCCCAGGCCGTCGAAGTGGAGTGCACGCACTTAACCGCTACGCCACCGGCCAGCCCCATTTTACTCTTTTTTGTCTTTCTCCTTTCACTCAGCACAATTGTTTTGAGATTCAACTATGTTGTGGTATTTATTAACAGCTCATTGTTTTACATTGCTGAGTAGTATTCCATTATATATATATAACAATTCCATTATATGTATATACATATACCAATTATTTTTTATCCATTTCCCTGTTGATGGACAAATGCATTGTTGCCAGTTTGGGATCACTACACAACAAGGTGCAGAAACCTGAAGTGAACATTCCTGAATGTGTTTTTATAGGGACATATGCTTTCCATTGGGTAATTACTGAAGAGTAGAATGACTGGCTTATACCACAGATTTAGTTTTAAATGTTTGGATAACTGCCAAATGACTTTTCCAAAGTGGTTGTATCTGTTTACTTTTCCATCAGCGATGTATGAGAGCTTTAGATATTCTACATTTTTGTCTAAACTTTGTGATGGTTAGTCTTTGAATTTTAGCAATTCTATTAGGTGCGGAGTCATATCTCATTGTGTTTTTAAATTTCATTTTCCAAGTGGGTGATAATGTTGAGCAAATTTCCGTGTGCTTATTTGCTATCTGTACATCTTGTGTGGTAAAGTGTCTGTTTAAAAACATTCCCCATTTTTAAAAATTGATTGATTGCTTATTTTTGAGTTTCTTTTTTGTTTTTTATAATTTTATTTATTTATTTATTTTCCCCCAAAGCCCCAGTAGATAGTTGTATGTCATAGCTGCACATCCTTCTAGTTGCTGTATGTGGGACGCAGCCTCAGCATGGCCGGAGAAGCGGTGCGTCGGTGCGCACCCTGGATCCGAACCCGGGCCACCAGCAGTGGAGCGCGCGCACTTAACCGCTAAGCCACGGGGCCGGCCCTTGAGTTTCTAACATTCTTTATATAGTATGGATACAAGTCCTTTATCAGATATATGATTTGCGAATATCTTCTGCCAGTCTATGGTCACTTCAGTCTCTTAATGATGTCTTCTGAAGAACAGAGATTTTTAATTTTGGTAAAGTACAATGTATCAATTGGATTTTTTACGTTTCATGCTTTTAGTGTTGAGTCTAAGAAGTTCTTTTTGTGTGAGGTAGATTAGCCCCGAGCTAACATCTGATGCCAATCCTCCTCTTTTTGCTGAGGAAGATTGGCCCTGGGCTAACATCCGTGCCCATCTTCCTCTACTTTATATGGGACACTACCACAGCATGGCTTGATAAGCAGTGTGTCGGTCTGTGCCTGGGATCCGAACCCATGAACCCCGGGCTGTCAAGGCAGAGCATGAGAACTTAACTGCTACACCACTGGGCCGGCACCAAGTCTAAGAAATTTTTACACGGCCAAAGGGAACAAAGACCTTCTCCCAGATATTCTTTAAGAAATGTTATGGTTTTACATTTAGGTTTATGATCCGTTTTCTTTTCATTTTGTATATGGTGCAAACATGGAACAAAGTCTCCTTTTTTTTCCATATGGGCATCCAAATTCAACACCATTTATAGGGAATTTTAAATATCCCTCTCTCAATAATTTCTGAAATAAGTAGAAAGAAAATCAGTAAACACCTAGGGAATATGTAGATAATATATTTTGGATCAAAATAAAACAGTGTAAGATGATAGAGAATTGTGTTTTTTAACATTTTAGAAGGGAGAAAGAGAATGGACTAGGAAATTTTGTTCTTGTTTCCTTTCCAGCGTCTCTGGGCCCAGTGGAAATCTGTTTTCCTCCCTAGTGTAACGCCTAGGAAATTATTCTGTCTCAATATCCTGACTGCCCAATCACCTATTATCAGCAAGATAAAGGCTGTGGATTCTTGGAAACAGTCAACTGTGATGTTTCACTATGGAACTAATTTCTGGTGGGAGTTTTCCACCAGATGTTGAGAATATTTCTATCAATGCATTCAGCATATTTGAGAAAACTATGAAATTTTTCACCCAATCAATAAAAAGAAAATTTCTGTATATATTCAGAAAGAGTGTAATGGATTATTATGCCCAGCAATTTATCTTAGAACAAATGATGTTTCAGGCACAATTCAGATTTCTGGGCTATTTATGATGAGCCAAGATGTCAATTATGATATTAGTAAATTGCCTTTGAAAGAATATTGCCAGTAACTATTTTAAGCTTATATGTGTCAGGAGCTGTAATTTTTTATGTTTCAAATACTTAATCTAGGAAGAAGTGAGGTTAAAATTGAAGATAGTGTACAAGGAAGAAGGGAAGTAGAAAATGAGGCTGTTATCTAGGCCAAAAATTCTTCAACCACATTAAGCTAAATAGCTATTTTATTTTCCCCAGTTTGAAAATCACATGCTGTTATGTAACAGAAAACTATAGATTTATATCCGTTAATTTAGCTTTGCTGAGAGATAGAACTGAAGCCAGAATTGTCAAACACACACACAAGCTTAAGGAAATAGGTTATGACGTAGGCACTTTGAAGAGGTAAATCCTAGGGCTGTATCTTGTTCAATGTCTATAAAAACCAGGAAATGTTTGCAAGACATTCACCTCGAAAACACTAAGAATATAAAGTATAATCCATGTTGGATGTCCCTTCCTATCCAATTAATACTTGTTCCATATCTTGTTACCGTGAAAGCTTCATAGCTAGTTCACAAGATGTACCCTCGGGACATCTTGATTTTAAAAGATTATTGTTAACTCCTGTGAAATATAATCCACTATGTATGACCCCACTGATGCTACTCTGTAACTTAGCTAGAATATAAATGGCTTGAATTTACCTAATCAAGAAACATTAAAGGGCTTTATCTTATTTTTACCATTCCTGATTGACTGTAATAAAAATCACACTCAAACAGATTTATTTCCTACAAGCACAAAAAGCGAAAGATTTTCTCCAACATAGTAACTGTTTAAATACCGTATTTGTTATTTGTTTGCATTCATTGGCTTAAACATCTCATGATAAGGAATGATACTCCATAAGAAAATATTTTTAGAAATAATTAAATGTAGAGAAATTGTTCCTTTCCAAAGAGTATGTAAATGACTGTGTCAATTATGATGTATTCTGCTTCAAAAAGACTGAAATAGAATATTAATAATTAAAAGAACTAGGGCTAGGATAATAAGCTCATTGTTTAATGAGATTGTTCTTGCAGTGTTCTGACCAGGATTGCAGAATTCTTACTTCAGGACCCAGGCTCTGATTCCTGGGACTCACTCTAGGTGCTGGGAATATTGTCTGCTAACACAGCTGAGTCCCTCCCCAGTATTGCCTTTGACTGAAGAGAGGTTTTACCTCCTCCCTGGGGACGGCCCATGTCCAGTGACTTTATGAATCAAGTCTGGCCCTCTTGCCTTGACTTGGGCATCTTTGAAGGACCATTCCAGCTTCAGAGCTTCCCATGGGATTGGCTGAAGCCCTTGTTGCACCTGCATCTCCATTCAAACTCTCACTCTAGACCTGCCCCTTGCTCCTTACAGATGGTGGTCTCAAGAGCTCTCCCCAGTAGATCTTTCGTACACAAATCTCCATCTAGCAGTCCTTTTGGCAGGGATCCTGACCTACAGTTTATGAGTTATGGGAAACAGGTAGCACTTTCTTATGAACAAACTTGGCCCACTTTCCATCCAAGATTACCAAAGGCATTTTTGTCACACAACACTGGTCTTAATTAGTACACAAAAATTCTACTTGCAATCATTTTCCACATCAGATTTTCATTTGACTCTAAGAATCATGAGGAATTTTATGAGCACAAGTGGAGCTAGGAGAATCATGAGATCACCTTGGTTACAGTCGAATGAAAAGTTGGAGAAATTGGAACTGACTATTGCTTCTTAGGTTGTTTTGGTGTTTGTCTAGTCATGGAATAATTGTTTCATAATTGAGCCAAATTCAGAACACTTACTCTTATTTTTCATCTCTTTTCTAATCTTGTATAGACCTGAAATTTTATATAGCTATAAACTCCAAGTAATATGGAAATACCAGCAATTTCATGAGGGCGAATTCTCTTTCTAATATAATTTTCTAGAGATTAAAAAAAAGTATATATTGACATTTTGGAATTAGAGAAACCATTAAGAAAAAAAATGAAGTGAATTTTAATTTTCAATGTTCAATTTTAATTGGTTTCCATTAGCAACAACAAAATCGTATGTAACAACATTAAATCATCAAAACATTCTAGTATTATTTTGCACAAAATCAATAATAATACCTCATCCACAGGCACAAGTTCTATGGAGAGTCATCCATATATACTCATGTCTAAGTTAAAGCATCTGAGAATCATGGGGCCTGTAATGTGAGATATACTGGTTCAATGCAGTGGTATACTGGAGCTGACTTGCACTGGCTCACGAGAACCAATTGTGAGCATCTCGTCCCAACTTTGCGTTCAGTGATAGCATGTTGATAGCTTAAAATTGGCTATTGTGGCAATATTTACACCTAAGAAATCTGTATATGCTACAAATCGGGGCTTTATTTATGTTTTTCCTGTTGTTAAACTCTTATGAGAGCACCACAATCTGGAGGTCAAAGGACAAAATCAAAATATCCAAATATAAGTATAAGAATGAAAAGACTTCAAATAATTCATAAATATGAATTACAGTATAAAGTAAGAGACAGCCAGCCTTGATGGCCTAGTGGTTAGTTGGGTGCTCTGACCGCTTCGGCGGCCCGGGTTCATTTCCCAGGCACGGAACCACATCACTTGTCTGTCAATTGCTGTGCTGTGGCAGCTGCTCACATAGAAGAAGTAGAAGGACTTACAACTACGATATACAACCATGTGCTGGGGCTTTGGGAAGGAAAAAAAAAAGAGGAAGATTAGCAACAGATATTAGCTCGGGGTGAATCTTTCCCTGAAAAACAAAAAGGGAGATCATGAATTTTCCAATGACTTCTTATTTGCTTTGTATATTCTGGGGAAAAGGGAGAACTATATATGTGTCTAATTATTGCATCCGCTATATATTTGTATAATACATGCTGCAAATCATGATTAAAATATCATAACTAAAGACTTCTTTGATTATCTAGTTCAATACCTTGAAGGGTTAATTTTTTCTGGAAGCAAACATTGTGAGTTTTCTCTAAAGATGAAAAACAAGCGCTAGAAGTGTGAGGTTTTGTGAAGATTTAAACAGAAAACATGAAGTTTTCTTTTCTTTCTGCCTGTATTTGTAACTCGCCAATCTTGCAGCAGTTTATGCTTTGTTGGAGGTAAATCTGAACAAGTAGTGTAAGAGGAGATCACAGCAATGCTCATAATACGTTTGACAAATGATATCACAAGGTTGGTAACATTGGTTTAAAAATACATTTGGGGGGAATATTTTGAAAACCCCCTTTTCTTCATTCTAACATTTTCAGCCCTTGACTATCAGAGATTAAAAATTATAATTTGGTTGTGTGTTTGACATTTAAAAATCATGTGGTTTTGAAATGATCTTTGATTTAGACCTCTGTTATGACATAAAATTAAAATAACTTGAGTTTTGAGTTAGCATTGAGTCCCAAATCAGGAAGAAATAATAAAAGAAAAACATTTCTTTTCTGCCCTTACAAATAAGTCATAACACTAGCAAGCTAATGGTCAAAAACTAATTGAGCATCAAAAGGATATCTGTAAAATATATTGGTGTTGGGATATAACATTTCTTTCTTTCTTTCTTTTGTTTTTTTGCTGAGGAAGATTTGACCTGAGTTCACGTCTGTTGCCAACCCTCCTCTTTTATTTTTTGTTTGAGGAAGATAAGTCCTGAGCTAATATCTGTGCTAACCTTCTTCTATTTTTTGGTATGTGGGTCGCCGCCACAGCATGGCTGGTGAGTGGAGTAGGTTCACGTCCAGGATCTGAACCTGTGAACCCAGGCCACCGAAGCAGAGTGCATGGAACTTTAACCACTAGGCCACTGGGCCTGGCCCTATAATAATTTTTTTATAAGAATATGGATTCTAGTTTTGCTTTGTTTTTTGTCTGATACCAAAATTGCCTCTCTTTTCTCTGGGTACGTTTAATTTGTTTGTTGGTTGTCTTTCTTTAGACTGGAAACTCTTATTCAAAATTCTGGTAATCCTCAACTGACTGTTTGTATCAAAAATGAAACTCTAGAAAAACCCTTTGGAACACTGTAATGTACATGTAATGTATGAGATGCATGTTAGTTAATGGGTTTGCATGTGGGGTGAGCAGCCTGTGGTTGGCCTTTTAGTTAGAGAACCCTCAGTGCAAGTAAATCATACCTTTCAGTTTTTACAGAAGAGAAATCTTTAATCCTCTATTTGTTGAGATGGGATTACATGTCTAGTTGCTAATATCCTATCAGGAAGATAGGGAAAGGAGTTTGAGAGACTGTTAATTTTTGATGCTGCATAACAAATTACCGCAAATTCAGGGGCTTAAAACAACACACGTTTATTTTCTCTCAGTTTTTATAAGTCAGAGCTGCTGGCATGGCTTATCTGGGTCTTCTGCTCCAGGTTTTCTGCTCACAGGCTGAAATCCAAGGCTGCGGTCTTATCAGAGGCTCAGCTGGGGATAGATCTGCTTCCAGGGTCCCTCAGATTGTTAGAAGACAATTGCTCGTGATTTCAGAACTGAGGCTTCTGTTTCTTGCTAAAGGCTGCCTTCTGTTCACAGGAAGGTCACCCACAGTCTTTGCCACATGGGCTTCTCCAACATGGCTAGTTACTTTGTGACAGTTTACTTCTTCAAGGCCAATAAGATGGAGTCTCTACAGCTCCACTCTGCCAAGACTGAGTCTTATCTAACGTAACATAATCATGGGAGTAACATCCCATCACATTGCCGTAGTCTGTTGGCTGAAGCGACTCAGAGGTTCCACTCACGCTGCAAAGGTATTAATACTAGAAGACAAGAATCATGGCGGGAGGGCTGTCCCTTAGGGTATCTCCACCTCAGAGACCATGGTTCACTATGTATTGGTTCTCTATTTTTGAATTCATTCTCCACCCCTGTATCTCTAGGGCCTCTTAGATTTAACGTCTTCAAATGAGAAACTCCATCCCCTTGGTCAGAGGTGGGTGGAGGGAGATGAGGATGAGAGGTGGGCATCTGATTCTGCGGGCTCTGGGAGTCCAAAATGTTTGTATAAAGTATAACCACTCTCTATAAAATCAGTACTGCATCTTACCCCACCCCTGGGTAGCCTGATTGTCTCCAGGGCCTAACTCTTATAAGGTTTTTATGGTCAGTTGGCATACTTCTTTATCAAATTCCCATCAGACTCTTAGGTTGCAAATTCTTACTATCTGCTGAGTCAGTTCCTCTCTTGCATCTGCAGTTTTCTCAAAGTCTGTTGAAATTTCTGAATTTCAATTGAGTCCTCTCCAATTTTTTTTGTCTTTGTGGTTTTTCCCTTTCTTTTTATGTTGTTTTATTGTCATTTTAATGAGGAGTGGGGAAAGAGAAGAAATAAAGGTGTCTGGGCCATCTGCCATATTTAACTGGCCGTTTCTCTTTAAAATGTTGGACTTTGCCTTCCTCGTGCTGCTCCTGCTCTCCCCAGTACCCAAATTATCCCAGAGAAGGGCAAGGCAAGGACAGTTTCTCTATTTTTCCACATCACAAGATGCATCTTTTAAGATTTCTTGCCTTATCAAATATAGAAAGGAAATAACAGATAGGGATTAACTGATAACTATGGTTAGATGTAGTAAGTCTTAGAGCCAAGAACAGTCATGGTCAGAATAGGCATCATCCTCAGGATGGTCTAGTGGGGACCCTCAAAGCTTGCAATGCCCATGTCCTTTCCAGAAAATTCACCTCTTAACCAGAAATGTAGCCTTGCTCTCTGACCTCCCATAGGCCACTTGTTAATTAATACACATGAGGACGTACCATGGCATATTTCACAAAGATAGGCTGTACAATCATTATAAACACAATACATGGGCAGCAATAATGTGGAGCTGTGACAATCTGAGTCCCATTCTTTGCTAAGTCTGTCACCCAGTATGAGAGGAACAGCAGGACTGCATCACTTTTCTTCATATCTCCGTGTCTCTGCTCCAAACCACTAATGACCAAATGCATTAGCTCATGCTCACACACTGTCCCTGAAAAAGGCACTGTGATTCCAGAAAGGGAATGCAAAATCAAACAAGAGCAGAGAGGAAGGTTGTGCAGACAGCTCTGATAAGTACAACCAACTTAAAGCACTAGAAAGTCTGCGTTAGGTGTCCTGAACACCCTCCCCACCCCAAATCAGCGGGCAGGTACTGGATTTGAACTTGCATAACTAAAATCCTATTGAGGTGGTTGTTCCACAATAAAGACGTAAGCTACCCCTAAATGAGTTCAAGTTTCCATTCCTTGGGATGGGCATAATGCTAACAGGTTTAATATGGTAGTATTTCCTAGTTCCTAGCATTAAGACCTTCCTAATATATTTGGGCCCATTCTCATTCTTTGTACTAAGAGTCATTCTAATAGATGCAACATAAGGAAGTATGCATGTAAATGTGTGTTCAAGCAAATTTTTTTTTTTTTCTGGTGAGGAAGATTAGCCCTGAGCTAACATCTGATGCCAATCCTCCTCTTTTTCTGAGGCAGACTGGCCCTGAGCTAACATCCATGCCCATGTCCCTCTACATGGGACGCCTGCCACAGCATGTCTTGGTAAGCAGTGCATAGGTCCGCACCCAGGATCCAAACCTGGCAACCCCGGGCGGCTGAAACGGAGCACGTGAACTTAACCACTATGCCACCATGCAGGCCTCTCAAGCAAATTTTTTTAAAATTATAGTTTAATTATTAATTGCTGATTATATGCCTCATGACAATTATCCACATGTTTCAGGTGAGGACAAATGAAAGGACTCAAAAATATGATTTGGGGCTGGTCCCGGGGCCTTGTGGTTAAGTTTGGAGTGCTCTGCTTTCGCAGCCCGGGGTTTGGTTCCTAGGTGAGGACCTACACCACTCATCGGCGGCCCACATACAAGATAGAGGAAGATTGGCATAGATCTTAGCTCAGGGCGACTCTTCCTCAGCAGAAAAAGAATACAAAACGAAGAACACATGATTTGACCAAGTTGCTGGTGCTCTGATCAAGTCCTCTCACTCCAAGACTAATATTCCCGGGTATCTCAAATAGTTTGATGTTCATTAAGAGATAGGGCTAAAAAGAACACTATTCTTCTCTTGTAATTAACATAGAGTTGTAGAGACCATATATTCTTCTTTTAACTCCCTGCTGAGCAAATGGCTCAGACTCATCTAGTTGACCCTCTTTATAGACCTGTGGCAGAAGCTCTAACTGAAACAAGCAATTTTGACCCCACATTCTCTTCTCTGTTAACTTGACAATTCTGTTACCTATTTGCTGTAAGCTACATCTCGAGACTTTAGAATACACTTTAAAAAAATAAAAAGAGCTTTCCATGTTCTTATTCAGCAATTTAGAAAGCCTCAAATTATTTTTTTTCCTATAAAGAGATATCAGCTTCATACATTGAGTGCTAACCTTAGTTTTAGAAAAAAATGCAAATCTTAGCATTTCTTTAATCTGTTATGTCTTTTAAGGGTAAGCTGCTGAAACTTAGATAGGAAAAAAAAAAAAAAAAAGGACTGCACCCAGCGATTATTTGGAAAAAAAGAATGACCTCAAAAATTTGAACTTAAATGCATGAAAGGAAATACATCATATATTTTTTTTTCAATGGGTGATGACAGGACTTAAAATGCAAAATGCTATGCTTGCCTGGAAAAGCTACCTATTTAAAAAAAATTAGACTTTAAATGATCTCTTGGGTACTACTATGTTACTCAGGACTGTCGACACAGAGAAATGAGGCATTCCAGTTACTGAAATGTTGAGAAATGGCCCCAACAGTGCCAAGTGTATGTCCCCTACCGTGAGCCATTTCTCCTTTCCCTGTACCCTGGCCCAGTTATGGAGTTGATAGTCATTCCTATGCCAAACACGGGGAGTCGAGATGCCAGGCCAGAAATGTCCCTGATGCTTTCCCCTGTACTCATTCAAGAGAACGAACACATAGTTGGTAACCGCGATAAGATAATACTTCACTCACTCTTGTAAAAGTATCTAAAAAAGTCTTCAGATTTTCCAGCAACATTTGGATAGTGATATGTGGTATATGGTCTGTGCCAAGCTCAAAGTTACAAAGCCTTATTCTTGGCAATGACTACAAACAATTTCCATTTTACTATGAAAACTAAAAGAACATACAAAGTTGCAATCTTCTTCTCTGGGGTGTTTCCAATGGATAAACACAATGCTATCTGTGAGTAAATATGTTCCTGTGTTGAATCATTTTTATATCAGAATCACAAATAATGTAAAAAGACCATTAACATGATTATTATTTCTGAACATGAAACCTTAATAAAGGAGCATATTTAAATATTATTTATTTTGACTGATTATAAAGAATCATTTAGTATGGGAATTTAGAAAGTAGAAAAAAAGTAAAAATATGATAAAATGTCACCTATAGTTCCTGTATCCACAATTAGAAGCAATGTCATTACTTCTATGCATTTATTTCCAGATATGTATATCTGTACACATATTCTTTGAGTCAATTCTTTTCTGTTTACTTTATCATAAATTTGTAATCACACTATTAAATTCATCTTTAGACTTTCACTTACAATGAACATTTTTAGGGTATCCAAAGTCATAGGTGTAGATAAAATTTGCAAAATGCTTTGGTCAGAAAACATTTATTTATGATCATAAGCAATGGTTAATCAGAAGCAATATCATTATAGAATGACATCCGGAAAGGTAAAAAAACTGTCTTTATATCTTACAACAATTTTATCCAGAGAATATTTGATTTAATCTAAAGAAGTTCCAACCTACATTATCTGCTTTTGTAAGAGAAATCTAGTAGCTTCAGGCCATCATATTTTTTTCTTACCGTATGGATGCTTTAATCTGGTTTTCATTCTATGACTTGCCTTCCTTTTGAAAGAAGTGGGAATCTAGTTTTAGTAAGTATTCCTTTGATTCACTTTATATATTTTTTTGTATAATTTGCTTTCCCCGTTTGGAACTTTGCTACACAGGTTAAGTATTTTTGAGTCAAAAGCACTCTAAAATGTGAATTTGTTTATAACTTACTGTTGATTTTTTAAAATTAATTTTAAGTTTATTTCATTAGTCAAGTGTCAGTTTAGGTATAGATTTTTTTATCCAAAGCCTCGTCACCACTGTTGCCGTACTAGAAATGTAGTCCTATTGGGGCCAGATAGTTTCCGTTTGTTCCTCCAGATCTATTCTGCCCACCCTTTCCCCCTGTGCTCTGTGCCCTGGGAAGCTGGTCTTTCAGGGTTCAGACACTGGGAAGGCTCTGTAGGAGATCAGAAGATGGGAGTAAAGCAAGGCCATGTTCCTCATCCCTAGACTCCCTCCCTGTGATGTTCCCTCCTTCTTCCCTCCACTTAAGGTATCTCATCTGCCTTACTCAAATCTCTGCCTTCTGGCCTTCTAGGAACCTCTCTCTATTCCTTTCCTTTGTTCTTTTTGAGGAGCAGACTTAGGGTTGCAAGATTCAGGGGGGCAAAAAAAAAGCATACATACACTAAAACATTTGTAACATTTATTTGTTATTTATCTGAAATTCAAATTGAACTGGGCACCTTATATTTTAACTGGGGAGCCTAGGACTGGTGTGACAGCTTTGCTGCTGCCTCTTGTAGTTCATCTTTGTGGTTTCTCTACCGTACCCACATGTTATAATTGGATCCTTTGTAAAGAACGTTCCCCAAATTTTCTTTAACTGATTTGTTTCTAATGGGGACCCTTACTGACACACAATCTCTTTTTCAGCAACAAAGTTCAAAATAAATCAACTTCAGGTGTCTTTTCTTGGTGTGTCATGATTTGTACCTGTATTAAAAAGAAAGAATGCCTGTACTACCTCAGTGTAAAAACGAACAGCAATCAGCTCTTTTAGGCTACAGAATGCAACACATTGTGTCAAGAATGACGGGCAGAATAGCACCTATAGTGACCATATGTCATGGACCCCAGCTGTGCCATTTTACTTCTGGAGCACGTGTGATGGAACTTAATTATTCATAGCACTCTCTTTCCATCCAGGTTAGATAAAGTATTATAGGGTCATCCTAAGCAGCATGGAAAAACTAAGAAAAGTATACATTTTATTCTTGGCATATTCATTGTATAGCTGTGTGTCCTTCAGCAAGGTAGCTAGTTACCCAAATCCTTAGTTTACTTATGAATAATATAATAATAAACTCCTTGGATATTTTGCAAAGTTTAATATACATTTACTCCCAGGATCTTTGGGGTTCAGTTTTCTTATTTTTAAAACAAAGATAATAATAGCACCTGTGAGAATTTAATGACTTAGTATGAGCAGAGCACACAGAGGAAGTGCTAGTCGTTAGAAGCTGTTACCCACGTAAAATTATGTGTTGCTCAATTTCAGATCTGTGTGAGATTCTCTTTCTTCTGGATTTAGGGGTAAAATGGCCATATGATTTATCATCTAATCCAGGCAATTAAAGACACATTTCTTTATTATCATACAGTTTACATACACCAAAATGTACCTATTTTAAGAATAAGTTCAATGAGTTTTAACAAATACGTATACTCATGCAATCACCACCCCTATCAAGATATAGAATATCGCCATCATTCCAAATAGCTCCCTTATGCCTCTTTGCAGTCAGTTTCTACCCACAATTAGCCCAAGGCAATTCTGGGCTGCTTTCTGTCATTGTAGATTAGTTTTGCAAAGGACTTGTGAAATACAGTTTATTTTATGAATAGTCCCTGATGGGCCTCTAGTCAAGAAAGAATTTCAGTTACACAAAGAGGTCACTATGGGAATCAAATTATAAATGTAAAGAGAAATATCAACTTCCTTATTGTTTTTCCCAATATCAGATATTAACTATTACAGAAAAATACCATTTTATGAATAATAGGCAAGAATATAAGGCTACTTTAGCTCTTGCTTTTATCTTATTTGTAGTCTCATTTAGTACTTAATGGTGACACAACGCATTGTTACAATACTCTGCAGATAACATATAATCTTTGTTTCTTTTCAATAAGTTGGACTTTGAAATTCACTTTTGTCGTCTCAGTAGTTACTTTAGGCAATGGTGGGAGACATGTTTTCCCTCTTGGTTTGTCTAAGTCCAGAGAATGTATTTTATCTTCAGCCTATACATTTCTCAGCCTCAGAAGTCTCACACACACCACACACACACACACACACCCCAAACACATTGAAATAGAAAGCAATACCTTTATTATGTCAGAGGAAGAAAGATTTGCTTGCTTGTAGAGCAGGATTCCTAAACCTAGGCCCTATTTGCATTTTGACCAGGTAATTCTTCGTCTGGGGCTGGGGGCTGGGTTTGGTTGTCCCAAGCAATGCAGGATGTGTTCTAGCTTGCCTGGCCACTACCCACTAGATGTCAGTAGCAACCCCCCTCCAGCCATGCTAATTAAAAAAAACTCTCCAGACATTGTCAAATGTCCTCTGAGGGGCAAAATCACCCCCTTGGAGAATCGTTTCTGTAGAGGGTACCAGGATGTGTAGTATTTTTATTCTCCTATTAGCATAGCAATCCCCTAGCAGTTGGCCTATAGGATTCTCCTGCAGCTTAAATCAGTTTTGCATTAATATTCTTATATGTTAACATTAGATATTGACATTCTTTGCATACCAACATACTAACGTTATGCTCATAAATAGGATGTCAATATGTACCATGGGATGATAGGTAAAGCAAGAATCATAGGATTTATTATTTGTTTTTATTTTCTTTATTTTTTTAATTAGGGCAGGATGCAATGGACAGATTTACTACTACTCTTCAAATTAATTAGGGAAAGCTTCCAAGGGGTGGAAGAATTTTTTTTCTTTTGAAGCCATAGCATGCAATAAAACCATCATAGGGTGTATTAAATTTTGATTTGTATGTGAATCAGCTAGTTTCCCTGAAACATTCAAATCATGAAACCACTGTGGTTCTGTTTCCTCAGTGGAGCCGCAGTCAGAGCAGATTTCCCCTGAAGCAGCCCAGTATGTACAAAGGTAGCAGATCCAAGAGAGGCCGTGCAGACCATTTGGAGAAGCAAACACATGAGCAAGCCATCAAAACTTTTGGAGTAGAGGAAGCCCTCTTTTAGATCACAAAAGTGCGTATCAGTGGCTTATATTTAGCAAATTGTCCAGAACACTGCTCATGGCTTCATATCAGTACAAATTCGAGATAACCTTTCACTATAATAAACAATTAGATTGTCATGCTCCCTGAAAGGCACGCATGTGACTAAGATAAATTTCCAGTTTAAATTCCTCTAATTCATCTGTTTCTCCACTGACTCACAGCATCCAGATTATTTTACCCTGAGAGGAAGTACTCCAGGACGATTTTCATTCTTGTGCTTGATGACAAAAGTCTTCTGAGATACCATGAGGGAAAGCTCACCTATGGTTCACCAACTGAATGAGCGGGGTGGCTGAGAAAAGTACTTTACCCTTTTGCTCGGATGACCACCCATGTTTGCCCTCAGCTCTTTGCAAATAAGAATTTACTCATCTTACAACCTGTGCTGTTGCTGTGGTTGCTATGTCAATGTATTAGGAGGGTGGAGGTGTCCACACTATTGATTTAATAGAGTAGCCTTTTTAATAAGTTCTTTTCAGTTTAAGTATTCATCATCTTCTTAACTTGCCATTCGGGAAAGAGTTATATTTTCTGACTTTATTGTTCTTTAAATTCCTAATGATATTCTATTTCTAAAAATAATTTTAAAAGCATTTCAAGCTTCCACCTGTAGCCACGTATATACACACGTACAAAATGCCACTTCAACAGCCCATTTCTCCTGTTCAATTCTATTTTTTTTAAACACAACCTATTTTAAAAGTTTTATTCATTTATTTATTTTTCACCCAAAGCCCCAGTAGATAGTTGTATGTCATAGCTGCACATCCCTCTAGTTGCTGCACGTGGGACGTGGCCTCAGCATGGCCGGAGAAGCGGTGCGTCGGTGCGCGGCCGGGATCCAAACCCCGGGCCGCCAGCAGCGGAGCGCGCGCACTTAACCGTTAAGCCATGGGGCCGGCCCCTCCTGTTCAAATCTTTTCCTTGTTTATACACTTTTCAAGACTAAATTCACAGATTAAAGGATAAATGGCATGCATTAATAGACCTATTAATCATTCACTCCTTCATGAGAAATTAAGAGCATTGGTTTTACTCTTAAAAGCTGGCCCGGTGGCATAGTGGCAAAGAGAGGAAGATTGGCAACAGATGTTAGCTCAGGGCCAATCTTCCTCACCAAAAAGACAAACAAACAAAGAACAAACAAGCACATATAGCCTTACATATAATGCATTTATGTCAGATATCATGAGATAAACTTTTTCCAAAGACTACAAACTCATTTTTGCATTATTTCAATTTATAAACTGTCATGGTTAAAAGACATCTTTGTCTTAAAACATAAAATTTTCATAGTAATTTTTTTTCTTGCCACCATTGTTTCCATTTATAGATTGACACTAGGGACCCCCCAACTTGGAGTCAGGAGCAGAATGCCCCTCTAGATAAGCATCTAAAGTTTTAATAAGTTCAGGTGGAAAACAAACCTGTATTTCAAGTCATCATTCCTTATTCACAGTTTCCTTGAACAGACCTACAAAGTGGATTCTGCTGCAGCCTAAAAACTGTATGTAAGCGGTGCATATGTGTGTGTATGTGTGTGTGTGTGGCTGGTGAAAAGTGAGGAGTTGGAGAACTAGAAGAAGGTTTGTATCAGGTTTATGAGTATGTGAACTGAATATATTTACAATGTTTTTTTAGAAAGTTGTCCTCAAATGACAAAGGATATTGTCTGATATACGGTACACTTTAGTGTGTCAGTATTGGGAGCCATGTTGGTGCACACAAAAGCAAAAGAGTACTTCTAAAATGAAGAGCATGATTCAAATGGTTGAAAACCCTAGCGGTTGAAAGGAGCACACCAATCTAACATAATGCGAACTGTCCACTGGAGAGGAATGATCTTTTCATTACTAAATAATTCCCAAAATGAAGATTTCCCCTCTTCTTTTTGGTGTGCTTTATTTTTACCGTAATTATCTCTTAATTTTTTTATTCAAGGAATGGTAATGAATTATGAAGAAAAGAAGGAAGGATCAAATTCATGGAGAGAAGAAAATATAAAACAGATTTAATCTATGTTCAGTAGGATTAGGAGAATTTTAAGACCTAATCAAAAGTGCACTCGATCTATAAGACAAACATAAATGTTTTAAAAAGATTAATTGGGTAATGGCAGGGGACAGAAGATATTATTATAACAATATTGGTACTTTGAGGAAACATTTTATTATTTTAACAAATCAAATAAACCAGAGCTGAATTGGAAATTATAATAGATTAAAAATATCTACCATAGAGGAACCATGTGTTAATAAATTTTTCTCTCTCCTAGTACCTGTGAATGCAAAGCATGGACTCTACCGTGGTAAATCAGGTATGGGAAGACATAGCTGTTGGCTTGAATTGTTGAGGAAAGTTCCGTGGAGGCCTTGTATGGGCCTTGAAGAATCATAGGGATTGCAAACAGTAGAGAAAAGGTGACAGGAAAATCTTGGAAAGTGGCAGGCAAAAAGGGAAGAAGAGGGTAAAACAGCAAAGAAATTCATAGGAATTCTAAGAAAACTGTTCTGTTTAAGAAGATATTAAACTGGAATTTAGTACTTGGCTTATGTCATAACCTGTTCATGATAAGAGGAAATCTTTTTAAAATTAAATCTTCTAAGCATAGGCCTTGCAGATGTGGAAAAAATGTAACAGGAAGATATTTTCAATTCCCTCTTGGCTAAACTTACATACTTTTAGCCAATGTTAAAAAAAAAAAAAAAAGAAAAAAAAAAAAGAAATTTTGTTTCCTTATGACTTAGAGTAAAAGATTTATCCCAGTGTTCTCTTTTCCAACAAGTGGTGACCCAGAAGTATAAAAAGGTACCTCCTGGTATAACACATTCTGCAGGACTTTGATACAGGCATAAAATGAAAGAGGAAGTCTGTGGCTTAGTGACTAATGTTCATACCAATCTGGATTTTATGATACCGCATGAGTTACTGTTAAAATGACAATAGACCTCTACCCATGTGAAGATCTTCCACTCCAGTTCTCTGGATCAGAAATTTGTCCCAATTAAATTTATTTACTTTGTTATCTATTAAGACATAGCATCTTTGAATTAGATGTTTTCATGAATAACTATGAAATTGAATTCAAAATAACATCACTTTTGCAGTAGAAAAAAATTTTAACAAGGACCTATATTAGTTTCCACTACGTAGTATCATCTACAAACAGTGGAAAATACGTTATGGACTTGAATTTAAATTAACTCTTTTTATACGCAAGTAACTAGTCAAGAGAGACCAATACTAGACAGGCCAGGAGTTAAAACAAGGGAAATTACTCTTCTGGAAACTTTAACACCTGGGAAATACATTCTGTTAAATAAAAGACATTTTACAGGAGAAATAAAAGCCAGCATTATGGTGATTCCAGTTGGAGAGAAGGATCATATGTTGTCTTTCTACAAATTCTGAGAGCAGGAAATTTCAGGGAATATTGGTTGGGAGGAAAAGGAATCCTTTAGTGTAAAAGAACTCTTCACACTAATTAGGCATAAAGCAGATTAATATTAAAATAATATTTCCCCAAAGCAATTTGTGGTTTGACATACCAATTAAATTGTAACTTTTTCAAGATATCTTACCCAAATACAGTATTTTAAATTATTACTCTAAAATGGGTTAATATGATTCAAGAATTATTCAATAATCACTAACTTTGTACAATGTATTGATAAAAATCATATAGTTTTTAGAACTTTCATTTCTCAAAATTGCCATCACATTATTACATTTCATTTTCATTTATAAAACCAGATTCAGTTAGGTTAAGACAGTTATTATTTTCTACAATCAAGTTATTATTTTCTAGAATCAAGGGCTAGAATGTAGGAAATATTGGAACTGAAAACCTCAAGGAACCCAGAAGGTGTTTATAATCTCTCTGGACATATCCTTCATTTTTTTCCCCCAGCTTTATTAATTTATTTATTTTTATTTATTTTATTGAGGTCACATTGGTTTTTAACATTGTGTAAATTTTAGATGTACATCATTATATCTCAGCCTCTATATAGACTGTATCATGTTCACCACCAGAATTCTAGATTCCATCCATCACCATACATATGTGCCCCTTTACCTCTTTTGCCCTCTCCCCACCCCCTTCCTCTCTGGTAGCCACAAATCTATTCTCCATACCTATGTGTTTGTTTGTTTGTTTGTTTGTCTTCCACATACGAGTAAAATCATACAGTATTTGTCTTTCTCTCTCTGACTTATTTTGATTAGCATAATACCTTCACGTTCCATCCATTTTGTTGCAAATGACATGATTTCATCTTTTTGTGGCTGAGTAGTATTCCATTGTGTATATATACCACATCTTCTTTATCCATTCATCCATTGATGGGCACTTAGGTTGCTTCTAAGTCTTGGCTATTGTGATTAACGCTGCAATACACATAGGGGTGCACATATCTTTTTGAATTAGTGTTTTTGTGTCCTTTGGATAAATATACAAAAGTGGAATAACTGGATCATATGGTATTTCTATTTTTAATTTTTTAAGAAATCTCTATACTGTCTTCTATGGTAGGTGCACCAGTTACATATCTTCCCTTTATTCTTACCTTTCCACAGACTTCCATTCTTTGCTAGTTGTGAATTGTGGCAAGATGGGCACACCAACCTTGGAAACCTTCCATCTCTCTTTCTGAAAGCAGCCCAGGCTGATGAAAGCCTCTTAGCCACAATTTCAAGCTTCAGAGGGAGAGGATCTGATTGGCTCCACTTCTCTCAAGTGCTT
Organism: Ceratotherium simum simum; assembly: GCF_057802395.1. Classification (NCBI taxonomy): domain Eukaryota; kingdom Metazoa; phylum Chordata; class Mammalia; order Perissodactyla; family Rhinocerotidae; genus Ceratotherium; species Ceratotherium simum. The sequence continues at coordinate 51,931,814 of NC_141915.1, read as the reverse complement.
ACCCTCATTTGATCAACTATGTTAAAACTTGGCTGCTGGGGACACATTCCACTGGGTGACGTAGGCAGGAAAAAAAAGTCATTTTGAGCTAAGCAAACATCACCAATAGTGCCTCTCAACATCACAAGTTAAAAAAAATAAGACTCAAGTATTTACATGATTGATTAAGACGCCACAGTTGGTGGTAGAGTTAATTTTAATCTAATGTTCTTTCTAAGACACCTTCAGCTTCAAGATCCCTCTCCATCAATGAAAAAAATATCCAAGATTATACCTGACCTAAGGTCAATTATTGTTCCTGCTTTCTTTTGTCTGAAGGATTGATATTTTAATATTGCACAAATTGACTTATTATATCAGAAAGTTTTAGCTCTTTTTCCCTCTCTTTCTCATCCCTTCGTGTGTATGTATACGTGTTATGTGGCTGGAGAGATGGGATATGAGTGTACCGACAGAGATTTATCATTGAAATAATAATTATTATGGCATTATTGGCAGGTGAACAGTTAGAGAGGGTTCTTTTAACAACTATTACAACTATATACTTCAATTTCCTTTGAATTTCAATATAAAGGTGGACTTTCTATCCCCAAAATGGCATTTCAAAACTTAAGTTTGGATATCTCACTACCTATAAAAAATGAAAAAGAGAACTCTTTGGCAGCACGATTTAAATTCCCAAATCCCGAAGACGTGATCCCGAAGCTTCCTACTGAAGACAAGATTTTCAGAAGGATTTTAGAGTATTTAGCAAATCTTTCTTGCTTTCTAAAATGAAGCATGATTACATATTTCTTGCAGAAATTCTATTTCTATGTATACGGAAATTTTAAGAATAAAAACATAAGAATGGAGAATGAGTATAGTTTTTAAATATGCAGATCATGAAAGGTAATTGTGAAATATTATTCTGTGAATTAGTAAGTACTTTTGAAATGAAACAGCAGACAGGGGATAATTCATTTGGAAAGTTATCCATTCACCCTTGCCCCTGATATCACAAGGTGTTTAAATAATTTTGTGGAGGAAGTAGGAAACAGCTGTGGCAAAATTGTGGATTTTATGTCTTTCACTCTTGGGTGTGTAGCTGCCAAAATGAAATCATTAATAAGATTGAGACTATGTGAGGTCCAAATGTGCAAACCTGAGCTCCTTCTTTGGGTGAGGCCTATAATATGCTGCTTTTCTTTATCATTGTTCCCACAGAATACTGAGGGTGAATGAGTTAAGGATTTGATTTGTGAGCTTAACTCTTGGCTGGAGTCATAATGGAGCTAAGCAAATAGAAGAACCCAGAACCAAGCGTGGCCAATAGCTTATTTTCTCTATGCCTCTCCTACTGATTGGATGTAAATCAAACACATTTAAGATATTTCAATGTATTTCAATGTCTTTATGTAGATGGGGTACAATAATTTAGTACACTGAGAGGAGAAACTGTTTTATGTAAAGTAATAGATCTCCAGATGCTCTAGGATATATATATCCTATGATCCTGTTCTTAAACATCCTCGTATATATCCTTATATAAATTATCATATCTATATATATGATCAATGGAGAAATTCACATCACTATGAAATTATTATTAAGGTGAGATTATAAGCAAGTAAGGTCCCAATCATAATACAGACAAGTTTAGCTGGCTGGAATCTTAAATCATATCTCTGAAAATAATATCCAACACCCAGTGGAAGAAAAATACCAGAAAACCCTTGGTATAATTAGGCAAGCAACAAATAGCAGCATTTCACTTAAAAAGTATTTAGAGAAGACATGAGCAAAATTCAGACTGATGTAAGAGGATCACCAAGTCATTGCATATTAGCAGCAATATAAAATTTAGGGATGAAGCCACCAAATTATTGAAAATAGGGGAACCAAAATTCAGAGAAGTTGATTTACTTAAACAAGATCATACAGCCAGTGAAGTACAGGAGAATTTGTATCCTGTTTCCACTCTAACTCCGGTGTTGTTTCCATAAAAACCAGGTTGATCTTTGATGTCTGGTACTCTCCTACAAAAGAGGTAATATTTCAAGGAGAAAATAAATCGTGTCTCTTATTATTAAGATTTAATAGGCATGGAGAAGAGCTGATTCAGTTCTCAAACTTACAATGTAAGTTTTCAAACTTACAATATATTTGGGCATACATACAAAACAAAATATGCAATAGCAAGATCCAGGAAAATGGATATCTTGTCTGAGTTAGATTATAACATTTTTTACATTATTTTGCTTCATGTTCTAGTCATGATCAGTACTTAGAATTGAAATATTAATCTAGTAACTTGTCGTGGTTGGGTGAGTTAATTCAAAGAAGAAATGGCGAGAGTGCTGTAATGATATCGATGCAGATAACGGACCAAAAGAAAAGTGGAGGAAAAAAAAAGAATTTCTACCAGAATAAGTTGGTTTGGAATTTATCCCACAAAAACTAACATGCATTTTATCCTCTTCATTCCTTCTTCATTGTAACACTTAGAAAATACTGCAAAAATATATATATACAATAGTTATCTAAAGAAAGACACTGGGAATACAGCCTAAGAAAACTACCAAAAGTACATTTGCAAACATAAATCAACATAAGGCTTATAAAAACACAAGAATAGGGATGCATTCTTGGGCATCAAACCAGAGGGGTGTAAGTTGCTTTAGAAACCGTTTCTCTATTGTGTCTCTTGAATTACCAATAACCCCGGCTATGCACTTTTTAAAGACCAATAACTAAATGCACATTTTAATGCAACTTTTAAACACCAAAAACGAAATCAGGCAGTTGCATATAGAACATGCTTAATTTATCTACGGAAAGAAGAGAAGGGGTATAGTAAAAGAAACTAGCATCCAATGAGTACATATTATGGCCCTGGTATTTAGTCTTCACCAAACCCAGCTATGATTTCTATTTTACAGAGGATGCTCAAAGAGTTTGAGTATTTTTTCCAGAGCTCATATAGCAGGAAGCTGTAATGCCAAGATTCAAACCTAGGTTCATTTGAGTCCAAAGTGCAAGGTCTTTTCATTAGACTCTGTTGTGAAGTGATACTTTTTCTGGGTCCCTGATCTCTCTCTCTCTCTCTCTCTCTTTCTCTTTCCTTGCAGACTTGGAATGGTGAGGGAATATTTTGAAAAGCACTATTTTATATACTCTAGATAAATTTAAATTTATAGTTAATAAGATTTCCTTCCCAGCATGATGGGATTAGGAAGCCAACTAATCCTCTCTCTGACAAAATGCAACCATAAAACTGGACAAAACTGTCAAAAACAATCATTTCAGATTGCTAAAAATCTAGAAACCAACCAGCATTGCACATCAATGTGAGTAACATTTATTCATGAATACCACTAAACTTTGGGTAAGAACAGCATGAATCTGTGGTGTTCTTGCCCAAGACTGTTCTCATGACCTCCCTGGCCCTGTTCATGGTGACTCAACCAGGGACGGGCAGGCTATGAACACCAGCAGCTTTACTGTCACTGCCGGTAAGGGCACCTGGGATTTAGAGCATTGTTATTAAAGTGGGGTGATGGTTAATTTTATGTGTCAACTTGACCGGGTCACAGGATGCTCAAATATTTGCTTAAACATTATTTCTGGGTGTGCTTGTGAGGATGTTTCAGGAAGATTTTAGCATTTGAATCCATAGACTGAGTAAAGAAGATTGTCCTCCCCAATGTAGGTGGGCATTTTCCAACCTGCTGAAGGAAGGCCTAGATGGAACAAAAGGGTGAATGAAGGGAGAATTTTCTCTCTCTGCCTGACTGCTTGAGATGGACATTTGTCTCCTGCCCTCAGAGTAGGACTTATGCCATTGGCACTTCTAGTTCTCAGGCTTTTGGACTCAGATTGGAACTAACCACTGGCTTTCCTGGGTCTCAGATGCCTTGCAGATGGCAGATTGTGAGAGTTCTCAGGCTCCATAATTATGTGAGCCAATTCCTTATAATAAATCTTTTTTTACATATGTGTACACATATATATACATATGCAAATATATACACGTATATACACGTGTATATGTATGTGTGTATGTATATGCGTGTATGTATCATTTTGGTTCTGTTTCTCTGGAGACCCCTGACTAATACAAGTGGCAATCTCAATGGCAAGTGAAAAGAGAGGGCCAGCAGCTCTGTTTGCTTGAATTTGAATAGCCAGTGATTAAACAAGGAGGTCTAGTAAGTGAGGCGTATGAAGGGGGTTTTGTAAGCTTTCTAGCTGTCCACGGTTAGCCAGAGGCTGTGTGCATGAGCGGCAGAGATCAGAGCAGACTCAAGCCACTCACACATCCCTCGCCTATGTTGCCAATGCACACCCTCAAAGGAGACACGAGAAAGTCCCATGGAAAGTAAAAAACGAGCAAACTTAAAACAGCCTGTTTGAATACGCTCCCCAGCAAACACACAGATCTATCAGCATATAATGGAAAGCCTTATCAGCTTGAGTTGTTTATACATAACCTCTAACTAATTCTTGGCTGAACAGTAAACTATGTAGACACAGAAATACCCACAGGAAAGAATGCTTGAAAATAAAAGCAAAACAAAATAATAATAATAATAACCATAATAAAAACAGTAGAAAAATCAGCAGTCTCACATTCTGGGAGAGACAGATGTCACAGATTTTCACAGAAAAACAAATAAAAGCCAAAACAATCCTCAGGAGGGAAAAACTCAATATTATCTAAAATATGTAATATTTAACAAAAAATTATGCAAAGAAACAAGAAATTGTGACTCATACTCAGAGTAAAAAGAAAAAAACAAACAAAAAAAACAATCAATAGAAACTGTATCTGAGTGCTCCCAGGTTTTGGATTTAGCAAACAACTTCAAAGGAATCCAAATAGCTAAAGAATACCATGTTTAAAGAATTAAAGGAAAATATGATGACAATAATTCAGTGAATAGAGGCTCTTACTAAAGAGACATCAATTATAGAAAAGAAACAAATGCAGATTTTGAACTTGAAAAGTAAAATAATTAAAATGAGAAATTCACTAGGTAGGTTCATATGGCCAGGAAAAAAAATGAGTTAACTTGAAGATAGATCAGTGGAAAAGTGAACAGAACCTCAGAGGCCTATGGAACACTATCAAGCATACATATGCATAATGGGAGTCCCACAAGGAGAGGTGAGAGTTAAAGGGGGGGCAATGTTTGAAGAAATAATGGCCAAAAACTCCCCAAATTTAATGAAAGCCAATAATCTATAGATCCAAGAAGCTCAGTAAACCCAAACTTCTCTGTCTTCTTTCTTACTTTTTTCTTCCTTCACTCTCTCCTTCCTCTCTTCCCTCCTCCCTTTCCTTATTTAAATTTAAATTCCAAATTCTTATAAGCATTGGTAAAATAAGTAATTTAGGCATGTATTCCAGGCTTGCAATTGCTTTTCGAAATATGTATGCAGACATATTGGATTGGGATACTCAGAGTGAAAGAAATAGCTGTTGGAGAAGTAGGATCATGGCACGTGTGCTTGACTATCTATTTTCATTAGGCATCACCACCGGCTCCTTCTAAGATTTCCTCTTCAGTGCAGAGGAGGAACTGGGAGCCACATTTCCCAGAATTTGTCCATGTATACGGTTCTAGGTTAGAGTGTATGAAAGGCAGGCATTGGAGCCTGATTGGGAAGTCTGGAAAGAGGGAAGGGTAGTGGGATCCATGGCCAGACAGAATGTTTGATGCCGAATGTGTGTTCCAATTGAACTTATGATAATTATCAGCACTGGAATCTCAGATTGATAAAAGTCCTTAGGAGATTCCCAAGAGTTCTTGAGACCTGCAGACATTTTCAGGCAAGCTCCTGAGAATCACCTGCTTTGGTGCTGAGGCTAGGACTTTGGGTGCCAGTCTTCCTGACCTTCGCTTCCCTACCTCTTCACTAGCTGTGTAAACTTCTAATCCCGCATGTTAAAACTCTTCATAATTTGAGAAAAATACAGTGATGCTTCAGTATTAAAGTGATGCTAAATTTTATTTTACATTTGTGTGATTCAAAAGGCCTCTCAAGTTTTTAGAATATCTTTATCACTATTGTGAGCATAGCCATCACTATACTCTCCACAAGCAGGATTGGAAAATTCCATTTCAGTGGTAATGATCTCCATATCTTATAACAGAGGCTGTCTCTAAAATGAGACAACTTAAGTCACCAATTTTTTCTTCTAGAGAAAATTTATTTTTCTAAAATATTGTATCCAAATAACTGCTCTAATTTGTCACTTCATTCTCACTCACTATGTAAATTTTGGTCAGAGGAGTTTTAAAAAAATATTTGAGTTTACCCACAGTTGCTAATTTTGGAGATGGCTAGAGCTACATATCAGCAGTAGCAAATGCAAAAATTTGAGTTCTGGAAGAGGCACAGGTTTTAAAACCAAACCCATAGGTGAGTATTAAAATTCCTTTTCTGGAAAAATTAAAAATACATTTGAATCTCTAATTTCCTCTGTCTACAAATTCCTTTTCATTGCCAACTCTTTATTAGAATGCAAATGAGGAAAAGGCAGAAGCTGACTGCGTCTGTGCCAGAGAAACGGAGAGGAAATAGCCAGAAGAAAGGCTCCAAAATGCATATAGCTCATTGCCTGGTTCTTTTAAGAGAAATTCTGCTATCGTATTTTTGTTGTTTAATAATCTTGAATGATTAATGATTTATAATGATTTTTGAATTGTCAAGGCTAGTCCTTTATTCAACACATTATAGCACAGATTGAGGAAATAAAAGGAATTTTTAAATGACTCAAGGACAATACAGAGGGATAAATCTGTTTAAAGCACTTGGACTTAGAGAATCTGATTATTTTCTCTTAACACCTATCTTGACAGAAAAGCCAGTAACATTCTCTTGTGATGCTATCTTGTATAAGCATATTGCGAAGGTGGTTTTTTATCCCCCTCCTTTTAAAGAGACTTTAATTTTTAGAGCAGTTTTAGGTTCACAGCAAAATGTTTTGTTTTTTTTGTGAGGAAGATGAGCCCTGAGCTAACATCCATGCTAATTCTCCTCTTTTTGCTGAGGAAGACCAGCTCTGAGCTAACATCTATTGCTAATCCTCCTCCTTTTTTGTTCCCCAAAGCCCCAGTAGATAGCTGTATGTCATAGTTGCACATCCTTCTAGTTGCTGTATGTGGGACGCGGCCTCAGCATGGCCGGAGAAGCGGTGCATTGGTGCACGCCCGGGATCCGAACCTGGGCCACCAGTAGCGGAGCATGCGCACCTAACCGCTAAGCCACGGGGCCAGCCCCACAGCAAAATTGAGTGAAAAGTACAGAGAGTTCCAATATACCTCCTGTCCCCCCCCCCAAGCCTCCTCCACTGTGTCCCCCACCAGCATGGCACATTTGTTACAACTGAGGAACCTACTTCACATATCTTTATGACTCACAGTCCTTAGTTTGCATTGGGATTCACTCTTGGCATTATACATTTTATGGGTTTTAACAAATGTAAATATCACATATCCACCATTACGGTATCACAGAATAGTTTCACTGCCCTAAAAATCCTCTGTGCTTTGTCTATTCATTCCCCTCTTCCCCCTCTCCCTGGAAAACACTGATCCTTTTACTATCTCCATAGTTTTGCCTTTTCCAGAAAGTTGGAATCGTACAGTAGGTGGCATTTTCAGATTGACTTCTTTCACTTATTAATATGCATTTAAGTTTCCTCCATGTCTTTTCATGTCTTCATAGCTTATTTTTTAGTGCTGAATAATATTCTATTGTCTGAATGTACTACAGTTTATTTATCCATCCACCTACTGAAGGACATCTTGGTTGCTTCCAAGTTTTGGCAGTTATGAATAAAGCTGCTATAGACATCCATGTACAGGTTTTTGTGTGGACATAAGTTTTCAACTTCTTTGGGTAAATATCAAGGAACACGATTGCTAGACTGTTTGGTATGAGTATGTTTAGTTTTGTAAGAAACTGCCAAACTGTCTTCCAAAGTGGCTGCACCGTTTTCATTTTCACCAGCAATGAATGGGAGTTTCTGTTGTTCCACATCCTTTTCAGCATTTGGTGTTGTCAGTGTTCTGGATTTTGGGCACTCCGATATACACGTAGTTGTATCTCATTGTTGTATTAATTTGCTTTTCTCTAATGATATATTATGTGGAGCATCTTGCCATATGCTTATTTGCCATCTGTATATCTTCTTTAGTGACGTATCTGTTCAGATCTTTTGTCTATTTCTTAAACTAGTTCTTTGTTTTCTTTTTGTTGAGTTTTAAGAATTCTTTCATATTTTGTAATATGAATTAATATTAAGAATTCAATTCATATTTTGGAATGAAAGTTTGACATAATTTTCAAGGATGTGGTCTATGGCATAAGGAAATGCAGAAGTGTCATGGATGATGATTTTGGTGAAGGGACTCCCCACAACAACATGAGCCATTAATTCCTTCCAGGGAAAAAAGTACTATGCTAATGACATTGGCTTTTCCAAATGAAATATTATTAGAATGGGAGAAGTTGGGGAATGGTTATTGCTTAGGTTTGATCAGACGTGAAGCATGAAAAAGGAATCCTAAAAGCTGTCAAAATCTGCCACTTTTCTATTTTTTTTTAACCAGAGAGTATGTTCAATTATAGAATTATTCTGTTCTCAACCCTTGTATGCATAGTTATGCAAAGTTAATAGATAATCGTAAATAAGAAGACAGGGTGCTATAGGGAATCTGTTCCATCCTCCCCCCAGGAGTCGAGAAATCCAGGTTATGGTGGTTTGGCTATTCGGAATTTGAAACCAATTTCTTTGTATTCTTGGTGGTATCTGACTGAGAACCTTCAAACTCTAAAATATTTTACGTGAGGAACAGCAGCTTCAACCTAGAAGATATTAGGAAATTTCTTAAATCCATAAATTATCTAAGAAAAAAAATAATAAAGATAAGTATAACAATGGCTGTTCTGACGCAGTTTGCAATTAACTAAAGGTCTCAGGATCTTATCTTCCTGATCATAAGTAACTCATCCTCCAAACTGTAGAAAAGCAGTACAAAATTGATACCTGTTTAAAACAAGAGAGGGGAATGATACAAGAAAATCTACCTAAACTTTTTCCTAAAAAAAAAAAAAAATATATATATATATATATGAAAAATATACTGCAAACGTATCAGAACCTAGCATTAGGAAAATTTAAATCCAGGCTATTTTGACCACTTCCTCCAGAAATAGCATGGCCAGGCATTTAGGGAATCCTTTTACAAATATCAAAGGGATGTACAAGAACTACATGAACAGGAATTACTTCTGTTATGAGAATTGATTGCATCAGATATGAATAGAAAGAATGATATCTCTTAGCCTCCAAATGATGTCAATCAATCCCAGGCTGGTATAAATTTAGAGAAATTAGTGCATACATTTCAAGAACAGTGGAAATTAGTAAAGGCCCCAAAAAAGCCCTTTAGAAATACACTTGTACAGCCACGAAAAATGCGTATTTAGGAGGCAATAGCTTTATTCTTTTTCTTTTCCAAAAGTTCTGGTTTGAAAACTCTAGACAGTAAGTTAAAATTTGTTTTTTTCCCCTCTAGTTATCACGGTTCTCATGCTATTTGCTGTTACTTCCATAATCTCTCATAAAGGGTTTGGCTTAGCATGGGAACATAGTTTCTACTAATTGCTCTACCTATAAGCAGGGCAAGTTATGATAATTTACCATTAGAATGATAGTGTTGCTTTGAATTTAGCCATAAAGACTGAGGCTTTCTAGGGATATAGCCGAGGTAGAATGAAGCACATGGCTGCTCAATGAGACTTACAAAACTTTATTTATTAAGATTTTAAAGAAAAAAAGTTTCACAGCATAGGGTTTTGACAAGCATAGAATAATGTCCTAAGAATTTCAAGGCTTAGCTGACAATCTCACCTTCCTTTCTTCTTTTGTTTTTGGACAGTGGTTTTGGAGAAATGGGAGAGCATGAGGCGAGTCATTTCACCTAAACTTCAGTTTCTTCAATTATAAAATGGAGGTAGTAAAATTGACTCTGCACAAACTTGTTGTAAGGGCCAATAAGCTAATAGCTGTGAGCTCAATGCATATAATGTCTAGTCCAAGATAAAATGCCATTTGTGTTACTCATCACTATGTACAAATAAAAGAACCAACACTTGGTACCTCTCAGATCATCATCTTCCTGAACAGCTCCACTGTAAGCAAGTTTCCATCAAAAGTGTCCATGGTGCTACTCTCAGGGGAAGCACGTTCCCAACTTGGTATTTACCAGACACTTTTCTGATGTTTGACCACAGCTAAAGCAAACTGAAGGGGCAGTCTTGCCATTTTCTGCATATCTTCAAATCTCTGTCTGCCTGTGAAGTTCACATGTCTGGCTGCTTTCTGCTCATTTCAGAGCTTCATCTGCCTTCGTAGCCCTCAGAACATACTCTTTAAATTTGAAAGTCATAGGAGGCCTTGTCTTCTCTCATTCACAGAGTTCCTTATGCTGTATTTCTCAATGTGTACGCTGCCCTGTTGTTTCTTCAATCAGAAGAGGAAGATTTTACTTTCCTTCAAAAGGCATCCCGAATTTGCTTTGAATAATACCAATTGTAACAACGTCTCCAAAATGTTTCATTTTTCAGAATTCCCTTTTTAAAAATAAAATCTGTTTCTGGCTAACCATTAAAGATTAACAGAAAAAAAGATTTTTAAAATGCACTTAAGTTGATTACATCATCTTTTACAGAGTATATAGTTTAATTAAAATGGCCATAGGTGGTATGTATAAATATCAGATTCCACCCCAGCCCCCAATCTAGATAGCTGATTTTCTTAGACAACTAGCAACAGGTTTCATTTTGGGAGTGGGATAAAGGAACAAATAGTTCTAACTATTCAGTAATTACTTAGGTTAAGAGTTTATTTTTATGCTACATGAGGCTGAGCATTCATATGAATATTGATATTCTTTAAATATTTTTCAAATATGTAGATTATTCTCATTTGATTGATATTTTCACTTAGGTCATAGGTCCTCTTGCTTAAGGGAAATGCTGGAGACACTGGCGATGACAGGACCGTGACCAGCTTGGGTAGTGCCATGTATCACTGCATTTGCACCTAAGACTGGAGAGCTTTCCCCAATGTCCTCGACTCTGTAAGACGATCCTTTCCCAGTTTTCGTCTGATGAAGGGAGGTAGCCCCAATAATCATAGAGGTTGAATTTCACATCATCCACTCAAAGTGAGATTTAATTTTATTTAGATTTTTCTTTTATTCAAGTGTGGCAGTGGCGAATTCCAGCTTGGTATATACAGGAACTTAGGAATTGCAAAGTATCCTCAGGTACCAGCATCTAATTCTAATCTACAGGCTATGAGTGATTCTATTGGAAAATTACAGGCAGAAATATGCTTGTCACTCAGAAGTCACTACTGATTCGAGGAATACTAGTAGATGCTGATGAAATTAAGATTGAAAGAATGATTCATAATGCTTTAAAATCTCCACACACATTCATAGTGGTCTGCACACAGTTCAGAAAACTAAAGCGAAAGTAGACTTGCTAGAGTTTGCTGAAGAGATGAATTTCTCTGATGTTCCCAGGAGTTGTTATTTTATCTGTACATTACTATACTATGCTATACTATATTCAGAATACTTGAGTATAATCAGTGATATGTGTACGTATACACGTTAACTGTAATCTATACTTTAGGGGCCTTAATTAAATTAGCATTTGAAGAATACTAATCATGATATACACTGGGTGATTTAAGTGATTTTCAAGGGGAATGTTTATGATGTCTGATTTCATTTTATGTATAATTTTAGAGCTTTTCTCCAACTCACATATAGAAAGAAAATAAATTGTATTTTCATATACTATATCTATATAATACATTTAAATACATTTATATCAAAAATAACATATATTACATATAATCTATTTCATGTAATGTATATATACAACATGATTTTGTTGCCCCCAGCTTTTAAATATTTATTTATATTAATTTCACTATATGGTTATATTCTTGAACACCGTATACCACACTGTTTTCTCAGAAATAACCATAGAAGTATATGAAGCATTTCTTTATCTCTTGGCTAATCCGTAGCTAACAGTCCAAAGAAAATAGTCTTAAAAAGTGCTGGAACAACATAATTAAATGTTCAAAAAAGATTGGCTGGGTGATGGGTAATTATATAATTACCAATCTACTAAATATCTTTCATAAGAATCTAACCCATTTTTGAATCTTGGGATCTCAAACTCTTCAGTAAATTTCAAAAATTAAGGATTTGTTATCTGCACAAGATAGCCCAGGGTCAAAAAGTTTAGTAGAGTGTGAAGAAGGATGATGAAGCAGCATGTGACATAAAGGGCTGCATGCTAGAGATAATCCACAGAGGCAGAGCGGCTCACAGATAAGCTTCCAGAACCTGATTGTATTGATTATTCTTCAGAAAGTGAATATTTTGACAGTTTCCAAGTAAGCAAATCAGAGGTTTTGCAGTTATCTTGTGCTTATAAACAGTGAGGAAAATTGATCCGGATATTCAGTGCCCTTAGAATATATTCCTTATCATCAAAGTTAAAACATGACGCAGAATTCCAAATACAATTATTTCAGCTTTTTAATTCATTCTGCTAGGATATTAAAAAAAGAATCTTAAGTGGCATGAAGAGCTAATATCTAGACACAAATTGTTTTAAATAGTTCCCTGCTTCCTCCTCCTCTGTTCTTCAATCTTTTGAAAAGAAGTAAAAGGTCTCAATCCTTTGCCCAAGAATGCCTGTCTCATCCCTAATGTCCCTTTGACAGTGACACTGAGATTCAACTGTGAGGGAGTGTTGTGAGGCTGTCTTCCTTGTCTAGAGTTGCTGTGCTCCTTTATGTGAAGTCCTGGAGCAGGCTTGGACAAGCTCACAGGACACCTTGTTCTTTCTCAAAAGGCTTCAATTAAATGTTGGAGCTGTCAAGCACGCACCTGGTTCCCTCTGGCACGGTCGTCCTCATGGACACGTGGTTGGGCCAGCTGTTCTCTGGACACAATGCTGTACCAGCAAAATTACAATTTTCAGGGTTCTAAGGATTGATTTAGTTCCGGACTGCTTCCATGCATCTGTCTCAAAACAAACATCTCCAACTTTCGGAGGTTTCATGGGAGCTGCTGCACATAGTCTTAATAGAAGACGACGAATAAATTCAATAAATTCAATTAAATTCAGTATAGTTCCTGAGGTACAAGCCTATCTCATCTGGTTTGGGGAGGTAGATAAAAGAGTTTGAGGATCAAATACAGCTGATTTCAATGTGGACTCGACTAGGCTGACCAATTGGCCTGGTTTACCAGGGATTGAGGTTCCTGGGAAAGTTCTGAGCAAACTAAGGCAAGCTGATCACTCTATCTGTACCATAGCCCTTGGGCAAATCATTTCACCTCTTTGAGTAGCAACTATTCTCTTGCCTATTACATGGAGATAAACTATACTTTTTTTTTACCCTTAGGGTGATTTTGAGGATTTTTGTGAGATCAGTTATGTATTAAGTGCTATGTGTCAGATCTGGTGCTAAGTATTTTACATACTTGATTTTATTTAATCCTTAGGGTTTAATAAACTGGCTAAGAGCAGCTCAATTCTCTCTGCCGGAGTTTGAATTCCGGCTCTACTACTCACTAGCTGTGTAATCCTGGGTATATCCTTTACCATCTGAAACATTTTTTTCAACTGTAAAATGGTAATAGTTTCAACTTTACAGAGCTGTTGTTAGGACAGTGTCTAGAACAGAGTAAGCAGATATGGCCTCTATTTTTATGGAGCTTACTTTGTTATGCAGGAACCAAACCAAAAAAATAAACCCTAAATATATAATTTTGGAATTGACAAGAGCCTTGACAATATAGTGTTTTGTGATAGAAAGCTGCTTCTCAAGATGGGGCCGGGAGCTACCTTATAGAGAGTTATATAGACAACCTGTCTGAAGAAATACTCTTTGGGCTGAACTTGAAGATGAGAACAGAACCTACCATGGGAAGAGCTAGCAGAAGAAATGGCAAGTGCAAAAGGCCTGAAGCAGGAATAATTTTCTTGGAGAAGAGGAATGGAAAGGAAGTTGGGAAGGTTAGAGTGTTGACCAAAGAAAGGGATGCTGTGGCAGCTGGGGGTATATGGTTTGGCAGCCAACAGAAGCACCAGTATTTATTGATACAAACCACAAGCAACAAGGCCAGGTTCTCTTCCAATCTCTCCTAGACGGTGAAATGAGTTCCATAAAAGCTGTGTAGCCAAGTGTCAACAAAATCTGCTAGAAAATAACCCAGAACACATCCTCAGAAATAGATGTAACTTGGAAAACGTACTGGAGCATTTGGGGAGGAGAGTGGATGGCGTGAGTGATGGGGGTAAAGGAGCTTATGAGAAGCCACTCTTCTCTCTCACTTATGTGTGTCTCATTTTTTTTTTTTTTTTTTTTTGTACCAGGCAAAATAAGCACTGGTTACTTTCAGGAAACAAAAAATAAGTTGCTGTTTTGTTTTTCTTTCTTAGAAATGTTCCTGATTTTATAAACTGTAAACTTTAATGTTCCAGGATGCACTTTTCCTAAAGAAAATGTCATTCTATTGCTATTCTATCCTGCTGAAAAAAACACTAGATTTTCAATGAAAAGAGAGCAATGTGAGTTTTTAATTGTGTGTATACGGATTCTTGGGGCTAATCTGAAATAATTATTCCTCCCCTCAAAAATCTACATCAACCAAGTATTATGGCAGCCTGCCATTCTACTATTAGCAATTAATTGCCTTAGGCTAACATCAGATTCTCCATGGAAATGCACGCAATACTAGGTTAACACCTAAATTCTATTTTAGTGAGCTAGTCCCTGACAACAATATAACAACTAATAGTAGGTTTTGAAGAAGCTGAAAGAACGAGAAGCATTTTAGAGAGATGGTTTAGAGGAAGAGTTGCATGAAACATATTTCAGGAAATGAAGGATGGAGAGTGAAGTCAGATGATACTTAAAATGAGGGCAACGTAGGAGAGATTAGAGGGTATCTAGGGTAAATTATCATTGTTTAATTATTCCTGCGAAATATTACATTAGTCAAGGCTTTTCCAAGGTCCCTGCTAGGTTTAAAGTTTCTGATACTGTGATTCTGTAAATTATACATCTGCATTTGCAAAAATCCTCGCTAGATTTTAACGGTAGGTTTTCCTCCTCTTTACCAGAAAAGTACCAGTAGCAATGGTCAGACATGACCTGGCCATATGGAACTCACATCCCAAATTACAGACATTATTAAATTATATATATAATAATTATACACATATGTATATATATCTTGAATATCCACCACTCCAACACTTGTTTTGACTCTTCCGTTCTTTTAAAGTTGTTATCCAAATTTTGAATATCAATTATTTAGTTAGCCATAGCTCTGAGAAATCATAGTATAGATTCTTTTTTCTGGACTTTTGCTTTTGATCTAATGCTAGACTTATAGAAAAGTTGCAAAAATAGTACCAAGAATTCCCACAGCACTTCACTCAGCGTGCCCAAATGTTAGCACCTTATATAATCATATTAAAATAATCAGACACAGGAAATTAACATTGCTGCAATACTATTATGTAAACTATACACTTTATTTGAATTTTACCAGTTCTTTTACATATGTCCTATTTACTTTCCAGAATCCAATTGACGATCTCACATCATATTTAGTTTTTATGTCTCCTAGGGTGTCTCCAATCTGTAACAATGCCTCAGTCTCTCCTTGTCTTCCAGACTGACAATTTCGATGATTACTGGTCAGTTATTTTGTAGAAAGTCTCTCAATTTGGGGTTGTCTGAAGTTTTCTTTCTTGTTTAGAATGAGGTTATGCATTTTTGGCAAAACATATCACAGAAGTAAGGTTGTGCCCTTTTCAGTGCAAATCATGGGGTTCGTGATGTCATGTCCTACTACTGGTGATGTTCACCTTGATATCTAGATGAAGGTGTTATCTGCTGTGTTTATTCATTGTAAAGTTACTATTTTCTCCCTTGTATCCTGGGGAAGATGATAAGTACCCTGGGGAAGATGCTTTGGGGTTATGCAAATGTCCTGTTCTCAAAAATATGCTCAATAATTTTAGTAATCATTGGTGAATCTTGTCTGCAACAACTACTGTGGTGTTTGCCCAGTGGTGATATTCCGTGTCCCTATTTATTCCAGTGTGTACTAATAAAATTATTTTGTAAGAAAAATCTGTCCCTTCTATGATATTTATTTATTCATTCAATTATTGAGTTTAGTATGGACTCATGGATATTTACTTATTCTATAGGTTATAGTCTAATACTATTATTTACTTTTTGCTCAGGTTATTCTATATTTGGCCATGATGAGCCCCTTCAAGTTGGCTTCTGTGTCCTTTTGATAAATCCCATCCTTTTCTGAACTTGCTCTTATTTGGGGCTCTATAAGATGTTCCAGGCTCATCTTGTATTTTCCCCACCCCAGCCCTGAAATTGACCACTTCTTCAAGGAGTCCTAGTTCCTTTGATTGGAGAATGGTGTTTAGAAACCAAGATCTGGGTGCTAGTTGTGCACATTGTTACTGAGGTTTCATTGCTCCCAGGCCTTCTAAGCAGACAGACGTAGGAAATGTATGTGTGTATACCAACACTCACATGCACACACACATCTATATTTATTGCTGTGTGTACATATGTATACGTGTATGTACGTGAATGTAAATATATATATACATATATTTATATATATAAATACACGTGTGTGTGTGTGTGATTTCATACTGATAATTACGGTTCCAATCCAATGCCAGAGCATTCATTTTAGCCTTTCCCTTTCATTATTTGTAATTTCTTTCTCCAAAGTGAGAAATGTAATTCTCATTATATTAAAAAACGTTTTTAGTTTTTCAATCTGATACACACATAAGGTTGTTACAGGACAACTAACCCACACCTTTGTGAGAGAGAGATTTACTAACTGGAATTAGTCTTGTGTACAATTCTTCTGATCTTTAGATTTACAGAATCCAGTCAACGAATTGTTTCCCAAAGTTAGTTGTGTCAGTTATTTCCTTCTCCATCCCTTCAGTGTGGTTTTGTAATCTATTTGTGATACAGTTATGGTCATTTGATATTGCTTTATTACATTTTTGGGTTCTCCCCTTACATTCTGGTTGATTTTAATAATTGATTAATTTGGGGAGGGGGTTAATTAAAATGGTTCTAAGAATCAGAGCTATAAAAAAGGATGTCCACAAAGTCATGCCACTTCCTCCTTATCCTTACTACCTTATTCCCATTTATCCCTTCTTTCTGCTCCTTTCAACCATCCCCCTGTAAGTTAGCAATCTTTTTAGTTTCTGGTTTATCTTTCCTATACTTCTGTTGTGCAAATGAGAAGATACATATGTAGTTTCTTATATCCCTTTCTTTGTTACATGAAGGGTAACATAGTCTAGGTAATCTTTTGTATATTTTTTTCTCATTAGTATATCTTGGATATTGCTCCCTATCGTTCCACAGAGATCTTACACATTTTTAACAGTTGCACAGTGCTCCATTAGGTGGATGTACCATAATTTATTTAATCACTTTCCTAAGTATGGACACTTACGTATTTGCAATATTTCACAATTACAAACAATGCTGGAAGGAATAACCTTGGATATATGTACTTTCATATTCTTGTATGTGTATATTCAGGGTAGATTCCTAGAAATGGGGTTGCTGTGTCAAAGACAAGTGTATATATAGTTTTATTAAGTGAAGCTAAATTTTCTTTTAGAAGGTGCAAAATTGCATTCCTACTAGCACTGCATAGCAGTGTCAATTTCCCCAAGCCTCTCCAATACAATATACTGTGATACTTTTTAAAAAGTTAGCTTATCTAATAGGTAAAAAAATCTCAGTGTTTTAATTTTTATTTCTTTAATGATGAGTGAGTTTCAATACTTTTTCAAATTTTAGATGCCTGTTTTTTACCTTATTTTATGAATTGTCTCTTCCTATCTTTTTCCTATGTTTCCATCAAGTCGTTTTCCAAAGAAAAAATTTGTTCCTTAATTTTTAAGAATTTTTAATATATAAAGATAGCAGCCATTTGTCTTTGATATATGTCGTAAATATTTTCTCCTGGTTGTTGATTGTCTTTTGACTTTGTTTATAGTGTTTTTGCCAAGCAAAATTTTTATTTTTATGTAGTCACATTTATTAATTTTTTTCTTTTATTGCTTCTGGATTTTGAATCATAGAAAGCCTTCTCCAATATCAAGGTCAAAAAGGAATTCATTCATGTTTTCTTCTATTATTTTCATAGTTTTTTTTTTTACATTGATATCCCTGGTCCAATTGGGTATTATTTTTGTGTATGGTGTGAGATATGGATGTAGTTTTATTGATTTTGATCCAAATGGTCACCCAGTTGTCCTGACATCATTTATTAGATACCATCTTTTCCATATAGATTTGTGATGCTACCTATATCACGCACTAAATTTCCATATGTATTCGAGTCCATTTCTGAACTTTCTATTCTATTCCACTGCTCTAATTCTCTGTTCATGTACCAATCACACAACTTTTAATCATGGAAGCTTTACTGTATATCTGATCATAACTAATTCCCCTTGATCATTTTTTTTTCTGTTTTGTGTGTATTTTCCTGGATAGTTTTGCATATTTGTTTATCTAAATAAACTTTACTATCAATTTGTCTAACTCCATAAACAGCTCATTTACTATTTTCATTGAGATTGCCTAGAATTCAGAAATTAATTTACGGAGTTCTGACATCCTTTTAATGTTTAATCTTCCTATCTGAGAACAGGAAATGAACACTTTTCCATTTATTTGTTTATTTTTATGTCTTTCAGTAGTAGTTAAAATTTTTCCTGATATAGGTCTTGTGTGTTTTTTGTTACATTTACTCTAAGAATTTAATCTTCATTGATTCAATATTATTTTCTGATCTTTTAAATGTGTAAGCATTAACCACCAAGCCACAGGGCCGGCCCTGTGCGTGCTGCAATGCTGGTGGCCCGGGTTTGGATCCCGGGTGCGCATCGAGGCACCACTTCTCCGTCCATCCTGAGGCCGAGTCCCACATACAGCAACTAGAGGGATGTGCAGCTATGACATACAACTATCTACTGGGGCTTTGGGGGGAAAAAATAAAATAAATTAAAAAAATCTTTAAATGTGTAAGCATTAGCCAGATTGTTACAGGTGTACATATTAATCATTTAAATAGTTTTGCAGTATTTCACTGGAATCACGTGGTTCTAATGTGAGGAATTTCCCTTCCTCTGACTATTCCTATTACATATCATGCTTGCTTAAGCCACTTCGTATATTTCTTTCTTACTTTAGGATGATTTCTCAGAAACGGATTATTACTTCTTTAAATGCAGTTCAAAATGCAGTATTTCTTAAATGGTTGAATTGACATGTCAATGGTGTTAAATAACTTTGCCACTTTATTGCATCATTTTTTAGCATTGATCAGGGGTATATTTTAAATCTGGCTAACTTGAGAGAGGCAAAATGTCATTTCCTTTTAATTTTGAATAGTTTTGATATCTCAAATTTCTTGGCCTATTTATGAATTTTACATGTTCTAGTTTGAATTGTTTATCAACTCTGTCTAGTTTTCATAAATGTTTTATTGTACTCAGTATCATTTCAAAAGACTAGCACATGTTGTTCAATTTACCTAATGTCTTTGTGCTAAAAATCTGATATTCTCCCAAAGATATAAAAGCAGTACCTTCATTTAAAATATGTGTTCTTAGATACATGATTTATATTTATATTATATTTTAAATATGTGATTCTAGTTTCAAACCAAAATATAGCCTCCATTCTTAACCCTTATCAATTGCAAATATTCACCCTTGTCTTTGGATTACATCTGTCCAACTCCTCTTGGAATTTTGTGCATATGATTAACCTGGAGAACCTGTTAACATGAATTATTTCAGTTTATTCTGAATTTGGGTTCCTTCTTCAGCCAACTGCCAATGTATTAGAGATAAATAGTGTTCAATCATTTATCATCCTGTTTTAAATCTAAACCATAGCTAAAGACTAAACACTCTGAATATACTCTCTGTATTACATACCTGACTAGTTAATGTAATCAAGGTAAATTTTGAAATGTTCTGTTTCTTCTTTACTGCTGGGCATGTCACGCTAATTGTTTGCCACTCTGTCTGTTCCTTAGTCCAGCAGTCCTCGAACTTGACTACCAAAATAAACTCTGTATCTTTAAAATAGAGTTAATACAGTTTTATATATATCTCTGAACTAAACTTTGCCATCTCTGATACACATTCATATCAGGCAGAATGATTTGTTTTTGAAGATCATGGTATTTCTAAATGGAACAATATGTACTTTTCATTCCAAAGATTGAAAATGTCATTTCTTCAAACTGACATTTTTCAATCAACCACACTGTTAAGCCAAGATTTTTCTGCTGCACACCAAGATGCAGATACTGTGTTCTACACACCAGGATGGAGGAGAGATTGATAGCTGTGTGCACGTATTGAAACATCTGTGTGCGTGTGTGTGTGTGTGTGAGAGAGAGACAAGAGAGAGAGGGAGAGTGCACGCTCACAGGAAAACTCTTCAATTCACACAGAAGAAACAATAGTTGGAAATGTTCATACACACAATAACTTGTGTAGTCGCCAACCAATGTCCTTAAAGAACACTTTCCCACGCTTTTTACCAATGAAGGCTAAGAATTTTAAGCTACATACAAAATAAATGAACACAATTATCAAAGCATCTCTCTGAGAATTTATTACTGGATTCTATGCATTATCACTAATGCGTCACCAGATGGCCTGTACTATTAATGCCACACTGTCCATTTGTGTAGGTCTTTACAATTTAGTAATTGGTTTCACATAATTTACTTCACTTCATCTTAATAAAACTACCTAGTCACTCTATAAACTTGGTTATGTATTTCATGGAAAATTATTTATTCATTTGCTCATTTATATATCCATGGAAACATTTGTCCGTGTAATCATGATGTAATTCATTCATTCATTCTTTTGTTGATTAATTTATTTGTTTACATCATGCCTTGTCTACAATTGATTTAAGATGGCTGGAAATACAGATTGTTTAGACTAGTGCCTCTTAAACTTTAATGTACATATGAATAATATGTATGGGGAATCTTGCTAAATACAAATTATGTTTAAATAGTTTTGGATGGGGCCTGAGATTTGGCATTTCTAGCAAGCTCCCAGATGCTGCCAATGCTGCTGGCCCACTGACCACACTTTGAGTACCAAGGCCTAAGTGGTCTTCTTTCTTCTTGAGGAGACTTTGGTAAGGAAATATAATACATATTGGACATTAGTAATTCAGAGCAGCTTCCCAAGCTCCCATTTGTGTCTGAGGGCGTGGGGCTTGGGGAATGTTTAATACTCTTACACAGGGTATGTAGTGTTTCTGTAGAATAAGGATTTTATATTGAATTCTACTTTCAAGAAGATAGTGGCCTTTCCCAACTAAAAATGCTGTACTCATCCAGCTCATCTTCAGGATATAGATGAGCAACGATCCAACAGAGACCACAGTCCTGCAATGCTCATCTGCCACATTTATTTCAGAGATATAGGCAAAGATTACGAATTTTCTCTTATTGATGAGAATGATTCTGAGGCCAGAAACTGTGCTCCCCAAGGCACGTGGGGCACACAACTTGAATGTCCCAAAGCCATTCCATTTGTCACCCAGCTTAAGGGTTGGTGCAACCTACTTAAAGAAGGAAACTGATTCTGAAGTTTGTTCGTTTGTTTTCGATAAAAGTGTGCAATTCTCATTATAGAGGTTGGTTTCTGTGAATATCACACAATCTATTATTTTACTTTTTTAATCTTATTTTTATTTATTCATAAAACTCCAGTTTAAAGAAAGCCTCTAAATATCATCATATATATATATACATATGTATGTATATATATATTTGGAGAGTCATACCCTTCCTGAGTAGAAGAGTCAAACTTAAGCTCAGTAGTTGGGAGACTACAGACTACAGTCCAAATCTGACCCACCACCTGTTTTTATAAATAAAGTTTCATTGTAATATAGACACGTCATTCATTTATGTATTGTATATTGCTACTTTCACACTACAATGGCAGAGTTGAATAGTCACAACAGAGATGACATGGTCTGAAAAGCTGAAAATTTTTACTGTCTGGCCTTTATAGGAAAAGTTTGCTGCCCTTGGTCAAGATGATGGCAAAAATCTAGATTAAAGCCCCTCCCTTATAAAATTCCATGTGGTTGGGGAAATTATTGCATGGTTTGTGATATATTATTAACAATATGTGTGTATTCACATACATGTGCATGCACACACACACTCACACTCACACACATGCACGCACAGACGCACACACCAGAGAGGTGGAGAGACAGAGAGAGAAAAATTCCAAGTAAATAAGAATCTTATGGCTCTTTCCCTCACTGTATAAATAGCAGATCTACTTTCAAGGAATCATCCAAAGCATAAAAGATGGGACACTGAGGGCACATAAAAGGAAGTCCTCTGATGCTGAAAACAGTAAATGAGTTATCATGATAAAAATAGCGTAGCCTCAGTACTGAGAGATTATGCATATTTATTCAGCAATTAAATACACAAATGAAGGCACAGATGCAACAGATAGAAAGCACAAAGCCCTGGGATAAAATTTGCTTGATAAATTTAATACAGGAAATAAGGCAAAAATTCTCTGTGCCCTCTTACCGACTCTCCTTCCCCTTTCCCACCTTCCCAACACCTAAAAAGTGATCTTGACTCATATTTTTAAGGTGTCTGGGAACAAATACAGGAAGGGTAATAACAACAAACAGGAGAACAAGAAACAGAGCTGAGGTGCATTTAACCTAATGGGAACATGAATGAGGATTGTGTCCTTTCTGTTATGTGATTGTTCATGTCCTTCAGAGTATCCTGAAAACATAACCAGGGAAAATCCATGCCAAAGAAGGCAGAGAATCCCACAGGGCCAGAAAAAAATAACATTGCTTTGCAGAGGTTGAGGAATAAAATATGATCAAGAGATGAGAAATACAATATGATCAAGAACTAAGAATTTCATAGTTCTCTGGACATTGTCAAGATCTTGTTTTTATAGGTCTTTGCTCATTGTCAAATTCTGGTTGGTTGTGCACCCAGTGCTATGCTAATCTACTGCACTAGTGTTGTTATCCATGTGGCTGTTTCATCTTTCAGACTAGAATTGATTTGTGATGTTATAATAACTCAAAACAAGTTTGTTGACTAAATTGATAGTTTCCCAGTTTCACAGTTTTCTAAGCTTTCCTTTTCTCTTCTCTTCGTAATATCAATATACTTTATTTTGTTGCTGCTGTTTTTAAATCTGATAACTACTCTATGTGTGAGGTATTGAAACATCTTTCATGACATCTTTCGACCTGCTTAAATTCAAAAGTATTCCAGTGTGAAGACCAGTACAGCATGATGTTCTGAAAAGATGATGCAGAAGTTTGAATGCTATAGAAATCTGTTTTCTAGCTTGATGTGAGAATTCTGACCAGCTTCTGTTTTCTTGCCATGGGAATGCGCCAAGATATTATTAATCAAGGCCCATATCGGTCACTTTCTTCTCAAACCTTGGCCAAATGATGGAGCAAACTCCTTCTACCTGGGGTTCAACTTTGCCCAACTTCAAAGTCGTAGCAAAAAAAATATATCAAAAGCTTCAGAGCACCAACTGAGCAGAATGAGTTGTTCCACTGACTGGAATCAGTCTACCTGGCATCTACCCAGTATCCATTTGGTTGTTAGTTATCCCTGTGAGCCCACAAGCCTCCTCATTCTCAACCTGTTGGCTCAGACCATGAGATAAACATTCTCCCCTGGTGTTCTTGAAACTATTCGGCTTTCCCTTGGCACTATAGCAAAGTTGTGATCTCAAGCTTGCCTGTCTCCTCCTTTAAGTAGCTGGATTCTGCTCATTGTGCTTCCAAATGCAGCTTTTCTTCTGTGAATTATCTGATTCTCAAGAACGAGATAATAACCTCAAGTAATCCTTCTCCTCAGGTTCCTGCTGCTATATCTCGAATCCTAAATTTACTTCTTTAGTTATGAAGATTGGCCCCATCCAATCCTAATTCTATCGTCTCAAAACCTCTATATTAGACTCTCCTCTAATCCCCATAAAGGGCAGTCCTACTGGATTATCAGTTCTCTTAGCTCCTACTTGAACAATTAAGCTATCTCATCATTTTGATAACTTTTCTGTTCTCAGGGTCCCGTAACATAAGTCAGACTGTGCTACAGATAGAAAGACATGGAAAATGAAATTTTTCTGAAGTGAAGGGTCTTCCCCAAAGAATCTTTATCTGTGAAGATTCTTAGTTACAAGCCAAAGACCCTGACTATGGCTAACTTAAGAAGAAAACAAATGGATTACAGAGATACAGCGTAGCTCATAGCCTAGAGAACTTGGTGGAAAAATGGTTAACAACCAATGTGGGAATGAAAAATGTGTATTGCTCAAGGTATAAAGAAGCATGGGTAAGATCACACTGTGAGAACATTCTCATTAGGTGACTTTTATTGGTACCACACCTCTGGTACTGCCATCATAAAACACTCAACCCCAGCACATCTGGATTCTTGGTGCTGCTGCTGCCTTCACCACACCCCCACTAATTCTCACTGCCACAATTGCCATTACCACTATAAATAATGTTTAACTATACCTGTATAACTGAAGTGGTTTATCAAGATTCACAGTCCAGGCTATGTGCATCTAGCTGGTCTGTGCTCTAGCTTCAAAGATGGGAGATGGTATTCCATAGTGGGAGTCAGAGTTCTGTCTGTAACGTAGATTCAGATAATGGGGAATTCTTTTAAAAGAATGAACAAGAATGGTCTTCAGATGAGTAGCTCCGCTCATCAATCCCCCAAAACAGATAGCACAGTTGAAGTTGTGGTAGACAATGACGCCCAAAGATGTCTATATCTGAATTCCCGGAACTTGTGAATATGTTGAGTATGTAACATTACATGGCAAAGGGAAATTCAAGTTGCAAACGGAATTAAAGTTGCTAATCAGTTGATCTTAAAATAGGGAAATTATCCTAGATTCTCTGAACAGCATAATGTAATCATAAGCATCCTTAAAAGTGGAAGACAGAGGCAGAGGGAAGGTCAGAGTGATGCTATGTGAGAAGGACTTTATCAGCTGACTTTGAAGATGGAGGAAGAGGCCCATGACTCAAGGAACGTAGGAAGCCTATAGAAGTCGGAAAAGACAAGGAAACAGATTCTTCCCTAGAGCCTCCAGATGGAAATGTGGCCCTGCAGATACCTTGACAGACTTCTGATCCACAGAATTGCAAGGTAATAAACTTTGTATTGTTTTAAGCAATTAAGATTGTGGTTATTTGTTATAGCAACAATGGAAAACTAATGCAGAAGTCTTTGACTGTATGTTCTTTTGGAGCTAATCAAAATTTCTATCCCAGGTGACAATTTTTTTTTTTTCTAAAAACCATTAACTTACATTTAATTATCAGGCAAGGACTTTGGCTATTTTGCTGCTAAGGACTTTTTTTTTCTCACAATTGTGGGAAGAGTTTCAAGTTTTAATACCTTCTCAAAGATTATATTCCTTAAAATAATATTTAACCAATGTATGGAAAGAGCTCAGCACTTTCCAAAAGCAAGGAGAAGCTTCAGATAACAGTGATATTGATAGGCAGCCAAAAGATTATTCCAAATACTCAGTACTAATAGGCTTGTCTAGTTCTCACTTTATATGCTTTCAAAAAAAGGAGAACTGAGTTTGACCTCATGAAACCTTACAGTTTCTCAATTCCTTTGCAAGTTACTGATTTTTGGAGGGTGGAAGGGAGATACGTAAAGATCTCTCCTAGAAACCAGTGCAGTCATTACCTTTTTTTCCCAACTGCCTACTATAAGTTGTGAATGGTGGATTGTGTGATTTGGTAAATTAGGGGCAGGTGTGTAGTTTTAGGAAGTCATTCATATTAAGTTTGAAAAAGAAATAGAAATTTATAATAGCTTCACTGCAATGGTTTCTAGATCAGTGGTCAGCAAACTTGTTCTATAAAGGGCCAGATAATACCTTCAGCTTTGTGAGACAGAAAGTCTGTCACAACTACTTAATTCTGCTCATTGTAGCACGAAGACAGCTATATTCAATACACAAACAAATGGGTGTGGCTGTTCCAAAAAAACTAGATTTCGTCCATAGGTTAGTTTGTCAAATGTTTGTGTAGGTTATAGTGTCTGCTTGGAAGGGAGTTTAGGAAAAGAGTAAGCTAGAAAATTCAATGCTGTTCACTAGTTAGATGTAGTGGTTGGTAGAGCTAAGTAAACTCTGAGATGCGAAGGGCACTCCTGGGCTATTCCAAGTAGGCATCAAAACATAACAGAGCATCCATGTGGGAAACCAGCCTAGGAGACCAAAAAATGTGATAATTGAAAAGTGAGGTGATCATTTTGACTTGTTCTATTCAGAGATCCATATTCCCGTATTTATTTGAGTACCACTTTCTCTCAGAAGGCACAAAAATAAAAAAGTTATTTGGTCTGTTTGGGTTGTTGATTCTTTTACTATTACTGAAATGTCTAGAACTCTCACAAAGCTCACCCATCTAGATAGGAGGAATATAGTCAGTAATAGGTGGAGAATATGTTCTGCCAGGCTGTTAATGATACAAGGGAAAAAATGAAGCAAAGAAACATTTCTTCAGGGTACAAAGAATACTAAGAATAGGAAATATGGGAAGGAAGGAAGGAGGGAGAGAGAATGAGAGAGATAGAGACAGAGAGATTTACTATTAACCCTAGGTTGCAGCTAAACTATGTACCTTAAGCTCTGTAATCATTTATGTCCCTTTGATTATATATCTTTAAATATTACCTTTAAAAATAAAGAGGTAATGTGTGGTAGTAGAATGATTATGTAGTGGAATATACAATGGGGAAAGGATAGTCTCTCCAATAAATAGTGTTGGGAAAACTGGATAGCCACATGCAAAACAATGAAACTGGACCCCTATCTTACACCATACCCCAAAATCAACTTAAAATGGATTAACGACTTGAATGTAAGATCTAAAATTGTAAAACTCCTAGAAGAAAACATAGGAGATAAGCTCCTTGACATTGGTTTGGGGAATGATTTTTTGGGGATTTGACACCAAAAGCAAAGGCAACAAAAGTAAAAATAAACCAAGTGAGACTACATCAAACTAAAAAGCTTCTGAACAGCAAAGGAAACCATCAAAAAAATGAAAAGGCAACCTATGGAATAGGAGAAAATACTTTTAAACCACATGTATGATAAGCAGTTAACATTCAAAATATACAAAGAACTCATACAACTCAATGGCAAAAAAATCAAATAACCTAATTAACAAATGCACAGAGGACCTAAGCAGACATTTTTCCAAAGAAGACATACAAATGGCCAACAGGTTCATGAAAAGGTGCTCAACACTATTAATCGTTAGGGAAATGCAAGTCAAAACCGCAATGAGCTATCACCTCGCACCTGTTAGGATGTCTATTATCAAAAATCAAGAGTTGGTGAGGACGTGGAGAAAAGGGAACCCTTGTACACTGTTGGTGGGTATGTAAACTGATACAGCCACTATGGAAAACAGTATGGAGGTTCCTCAAGAAATTAAAAATAGAACTACTATATGATCTAGCAATCCCACTTCTGAGTATATACCCAAAGGAAACAAAATTATTATCTCAAAGAAATATGTGTACTCCTGTGTTCATTACAGCATTATTCACAACAGCTAAGGTATGAAAACAACCTAAGTGTCTATTGACAGGTGAATGGATAAAGAAAATGTGGTATATATATGTGTATATATATATATATACACACACACATACACACACAATGCAATATTATTTGGCCTTCAAATAGAAGGAAATCCTGCCATTTGCAACAACATGGATGAACCTGGAGGGCATTATGCTAAGCGAAATAAGTCAGACAGAGGAAGACAAATACTGTGTGGTATCACTTATACATGGAATCTAAAAAAGTAGAACTCGATAGTAACAGAATAGAAAAGTGATTTCCAGGGGCTGGGGGATGTGGGGAATAGGGAGAGGTTGGTAAAAGGTATAAACTTTCAGTTATAAGATGAATAGGGTCTGAGGATCTAATGTATAACATGGTGACTATAGTTGATAACACTGTATTGTATAATTGAAATTTGCTGAGAGTAGAACTTAAATGTTCCCACCAAAAAAAAATAATAATAAAGTAAATATGTGAGGTGAAAAATAAAAAATGAAGCAATGTGCTAGAGTGGAATGGTTTGAGATCAAGGACTTGGGTTTTTCTTTCCACTAATTTTTCATCACTGATTCCTCTGAGGAGCGATCATTCTGTTCTTTTATTTATTGGAAAATGATCCTTGGATTTGAACCTTTGAGACCTGAATTCAAGTCTAGTTTTGTATGATTATAGGTTTGATCTCTAGTCAATTAGATTAGGTATCTGTGAAAAGGTGAGCAGACCTCATGTTCCCTGAGCGCTTTTTGACTCCACTTCTCTGGATATATGATTGTGTCCATATCATTCTGGAAGGAGTGAGAGAACCGCCGTGAAAAGTTTTTGTTGAAGACATTCTTTGCTTGTCTTCTCCATGCCAAGGAAGACAAAACAAGTTTACAAAGTAGCCAGCACCTGACTTCTGGATGAGAAAGACACAGTGAGAAACACAGAGAGGAGAAGGAAGAGTTAACATATGTTAACTCTGTCTCCCCATCTTTCTTCTCTTTCCCATTAACTGAAAATTCAGGACAATCAAGATCCATTGCCTCTCCCTCCATTGAGAGAAACAGCCAATACTGATGCTCAGTCCCAACCCTGGAGATTCTGAGTTAATTGGTCTAGGGTGCACCCTAGACATCAAAATTTTTAATAATTCCCCATGTGATTCTAATCTACATCCAAGGTTGCAAATTCCTACCTTAAGAAATGGTCCCTGAGCCTGAATGGGCTATCATAAACATTATCTGGAGAGATACAGGTACAGAGAGAAAAGATACAGAGGTACTGGTTCAGAATTTCTGATGTCAGGCAATATATTCCATTTTTAAATGCTCTATAGGGAAATGTGATGATATGCTATGTTTAAAAACCACTGTGTTAAAGGAAATGAAATATGTGC
This sequence comes from Ceratotherium simum simum, assembly GCF_057802395.1. Taxonomy (NCBI): domain Eukaryota; kingdom Metazoa; phylum Chordata; class Mammalia; order Perissodactyla; family Rhinocerotidae; genus Ceratotherium; species Ceratotherium simum. The sequence goes on along the minus strand of NC_141915.1, from coordinate 51,902,563 downwards.
CACTAATTACTATTCTTTGCCCTTTCCACATATCTTCTGCATTAAATAACAATTTGCTGGACAAAACAAAGAAAACTTGGAGAAGTTGGCTTAAGACTTTAAAAATAAGTTCTCTTATCTGGGTTATGAAGAAATAGCAAGTGCTTGCCTGAACAGACTGAATTATTTCCATGAGGTAAAGGAGAAGGATAAGCCCATCTTTATTTTGATGTAGCATTCAGAAGGACTATAAAACAGTTAATGAGGCCTGAAAATGGGCAGAGCAGAGGAGGTAGAAGAGGTCTTTGGAATATATGGTCCAATCTGCCAGGAGAAGACTAAGGCAAAAATTATCCTGCTGTGTAAATTATCTTAAAACATATTGGTCTTTCACTGTGTTAAAGACAACAAACTCTGTGTTGTGGATACTTCTCATATATCCTAAAAATTTAGTCCTAGGGCTTTATTCTGTTTGCAAAAGTATACTGTAGGATAAGGAGAAAGCAAATGACTCTCCATTCATTTCCCTTTCTTTATTACCAACTTCTGTTCAACTCACACAGACTGTGTAACTACCGAGCAGATAGCAAAGCAACTTGAGATAAGCTTTTTTGCCTTTGTAAAGACCAGGGACCAGGTCTTATTCATTTCTGAATACTAAGCACCTAGAAAAGTGCCTGGACCATAGTAGGCATAATAAAAAATTACTTAATGAATGAATATAAGGAGCAGGAATTCCACTCAGAGGACAAGATGCATTTTTAGAATGCCAAAATTTTGGAAGAGTTTTAGGAACTGAGTCGTAAGTACTCCTTTGTCCAAAAGTGCAGGTTGCCAAGCAAGTTCCAGACATATGTTGTTGCATTGTTCTTTGAGGAACATAAGGCTAAAATCAGATTATATAGACAGAGCAATATAGTCCTTCTCACTGGTATTCCCTGGACATCCCATACAAATAATCCCCACTTCCTCTTTTGCATATGTTCAGAGACAAAAATATCAATTCAAGATTTAGTGTGAAGCATTTTGCAGAGCACTTGATTGAATAATACACAGTTTTAAACTATTTTCATTAAGTTTTCTAAGAGTGGGTAGTTAAAGCTCTCTTACCTTCAAGTTGAAACAGTAGCACTTTCCTATTTGGGTTTTGAATTATAATGAAGAAACTGGCCCATTTTCAGAATTTAAGTGCCTTAGTTATTTATGGCTGCCCATAAACCCATTCTTCTTCCACCTCCCTGGACAGCAATCATGAGGCTCAGATGCCAAGCTGGGAAATGTAATGTATTTTTCCAGAAGCAGCTGGCTTTTTGGCGAGCTCTTCTGGCAATGGTTTGGTCCCCTCTCAAGCTGTCTACTGCTCCGACTTGTGTTTTTAAGATGCATGATGAACTGTTTGGGCTGCTGTGCTGTTGTACATGCTATTTTCCTCTTGACTCACCTTTTAAATAAGGAGGAAGTTATATCCATTTAATCCACATGGAAAAAAAGCTACTGAAAAAAAAAGTCCATATATGGAATTTCCACAAAGTTAAATCTTAATGCTGGAAGCAACATGAGAGGCCACCTAGTCCAACTTCCTACCCAGTGCAGGAATTTCCTCCATAATGATCCTAAGCAGAAGTAAGTCAACATCTGCTTAAAAGCTTTTGGTGACAGGGCGATTACTACTTCTTAAATCTGGCCACTTTGTCACCAGATTGCTCTAATTGTTTACAAGTCCTTCCTAATACTGAGATGAAATCTGCCTTCCCACAGTTTTTAATACTGGTCACAGCCCTGTCTTTGGAGCAGCACAGAATAAATCTGATCTCTCTTCAACATTTTAGCCTGTCAAGCGTTTCTCACTCTTTAGTCTTCCATTTTCAAGGTTAACTTCTCCAATTGTTTCAACCATTCCTATCCTCTAGTCAGAAAAGTCTGTCAGTGTACATCTTAAAAGATGTCACCTTCTTTCAGAATGGTTCACTGAAATTTACTACAAGCTCATTATTTACAAGCTCATCATTGGAACATCATAATTTTATCAATGTAGCGTTTTATCACTTGAACTTTGTTAACAGCTTCACCATATTGTTGGCTCACAGTTAATCAGGAATTGTATTAACCCTTGTACATCCTTGATTCTCTAGTAGCTTTTCCATGCCCTCAAGACAGGGCATTGAATATTATAATTCTCAATTATACTTGAGAAAACTGAAGGCCAGAGAGATTAAGAAATCTGCTCAATGCCACACAGCTAGTTCTTTCTGACTGCAAAGCCCTTAATTAATAAACGACGTTGTCTCGCTTAAGATAAATGCTAACTAAAACTCTGAGTTATTTTTAAAATAAATTGCTATCAGGTCAGGATTTCTTCTTACTTTTTATTGTTTGTTTTCATTTTTTGACATAATAACGATCATACAATATGTAATTTTATCAGGGTAATTCGCTTCCAAATACAATTAATAAATTTGGTTCTGACAGCAAATCTAAGGGGAATAGATTTTGTTTAACCATATTTTAGAGGATGAAAACTGAAGCTCAGAGTTTCCCAAAGTTGCATTGCTAGTAATTGGACCATCTCAGAGTCTGTTTCTATTGATCCTTTTGTCTTTTGATTACCAATTACTGTTTGTTGCTTCTTTGCACATATATACTTAAATAAATATGTACTCTTTATTGCTCACTGGATATTGTAGGTGATCCATTAGAGATGCTCTGCATTATATTGTCTTTCTATAAATATTGTTGAGTTTTGTTCTGGCAGGCAGTTAAATTGCTAATGGATCACATTGATCTGTCATGTCTTGGTTTTAGACTTCATTAAGGATGATCATTTTGGTTTTAAATTTACATTTAGAAAATTGTCCTTTCTCCTAAGCATGGCTTTTCTGGGACCTCACCTAAATTCCCTGGGGGTCCATCAACAAGTCTCTACTACAGCTATGACTGAACTCCATTTCTCCTCAGATTATGCAACTGTAAATCTCTGCCCATCTCTCAGTCCTCTAGCAGTTATTCTCTGCTAGGCCTTGCTGAGTGTTGCCCTAAACATGCATGTATTTGGAGTTGATGAAGTACATTAGGTAAATTTTTTGCAGCATTTTGGAGTTTCTTCTCTGCACCTCCCTCCTGTCTGGTACTCTGCTCCCCAAACCCCAACTTTTGCCTCCAATACCTATTTCCAGAAATAATGCTGGTTTTTCTTTGTGATTTAGAAAATGCCTTCAAAGAGAAAGTAAGCATGAATATAGGGCTCGCTTTATGTCTTTGCCTTCTTTCAAGAATCAAACACAATTTCTCATCAGCAAAGGCCAATAACACCTCCTCGTATTAGTTTCTCTCCTTTCCAGCTTCACTTCTTCTGTCCTCAGTCTTGATTTAGGATAAATTCCAAATAAGCTATCTATGTGTAAGCCTTTGTCGTAGGCTCTGCTTTTGAGGGAAGCCAAGTGAAGATATTACTTAACTTATCTATCATCAGTCCTCATTATCTTTCATCCAAAACTGTCTCAATATAAGATTTATAAAATGCTATCCTGAAAGCAAGGCATATTATCTGTGGAATTTCTCTAAAATCTAAAAAGAATCCATTAATAACTAAAAAAAATGAATAAATTAATAAAGTTATAATTTATGCATCCATTATTTTATTTAACATATATTTAACATATATTGAGTTGATTGAAGTGTTAGGTATTGAAGAGATGAACAAGATGTAGCCCCTATATTCAAGAATCTTATTGTGTGGTAGAGGATGGTATATTTTATACAAATACATACAATGAAATGTTATATGCAATACAATGGAATTTTGTGCAGGCATAGTAAGAACAGAAGTTTAATTAAAAAATGGATGCTTAGTAAAATTTTAAAAGACGAGTAGAAGTATACCATGAAGTCAATGGGTAAAGATTATCCCAAACAGAAACAGTTTGATCAAAGGCACTGTGTATTTATTCAGGGAGCATGTTTCAGTTGGAAGTAGACAGGTTGAGTGGTAGAACTCGAAGAGAAAGAGGCAGAAACCAGGCCATGGATGGACCTGTTTCTCTCTCAAAGGTGACTGGAATTTCTCTTCAGAATGGTGAATTTAAAACCTTTTTATTATTACCCCAATTCTCTATAAGGGATCTATTTTACGCCATGCTTCAACACACACACAAACTCCCACTCACAAAATAAGCTTTACAAAATAATACCTACTTATTACATAATGCATTCTTATATTTTAAGTTCAATTCTATTCTACTCTAATCTGCTACCTCAGAAGTAAATTCTGTCTGAGATCTACCAAAATGACTTTATAACCAGCTCTTGTAAAAGCACTTCTACAGACAATTACAACTACACTGAGATACTATTTGTCACTAATTCAACCAGCAAACATCAAAAGGTTTGACAACATACTCTGTCAGTTAGGGTGGAAAAACGGGCATTTGCAAATAGAAGTGTTGAGGATGCAAAATGTACTATTGTTATAGAGGAGACTTTGGTAAAACCTGGTAAAGCTACATATACATTTATCATTTGACACAGAAATCCTAATTCTAGGTATTTATCCCAAATATACACTGGAAAAAATATAAACTAATATATACAGGGCTATTTGTTGTGACACTATTTGAGATAAGAAATCTATGGAATACTAAATAAATACTATTTAGCTATAAAAAGGATACTTACTGCTCTGGCATAATCTCCAGGCTATAAATTTAAATGACAAGAAGCAAGGTAGAACAAAGTATGTGATGCATGATACTATTTATCTAAGAAAGGGAATGAGCATATCTGCATATTTCTCATTAAAAATCATAATTAAAAAATAAATTATCTTTTTTAAAATGTTACCTAAAGGAGAAGGAAGTAAACATGGTGGAAGAAACGGGGATAGAAGTTAGATTTCCCTAAATTATTTGTCTTATAGATTTGATTTTGGAAATCATATAAATATTTTATATAACTGTAAAACAAAAGTATAGTTAAAATCAAGTCATAAAAATTAAAAGAAAAATGAAACAATGGAACTTTTCTGTTTTGAGTTGGAGGCATAAATACTCAGTGAGGAATTATTTTAAGTGACTTAAAACACAATCCTCTGAACAGATATTTAGTGGGACGGAAAAAATCTGAAAATAAGCATTATTTTCTATAACCTCATTTTTAAAAATAGGATTGATATTTTAAACAATAATGTTAATCTATACCATTAATTAGTGTCATAATAATATACTATTACAAGTTAATAAAATAAGTACATAATTATATGCATTTCATTAGGAAGCAAAATCTTGGTGTATGATAAAATAGATAAAAGTCCAAAATCACAAAATATAAGTGAAAAGCCTGTGCCTCAATTTTGACAATTTATTTTTTGTCAGGAAACCATTCATCTTCTTTAAGTTTTCTACTTGTTACGATAGAGTAGCATATAATATTCTGTAATCTCGTTCATGTCTGTGATTATAAACTGTGAAAACGTACCACACTGCAGTCACTTCTTGCTGCTCCGTGAATGTGCCACACACATTCCTATCTGAGGAGTGGGACGTTTATACAATAATGGGAAAATCTTCTTTAAAGTGGAACGACGAAGTTTTTTTTTTTAAATGTCAGAGGAAACATGCAATGGATAGAGACTAAATCCAGGCAGCCTCACCTATGAGTGATAGGAGATTTAGAAAGAGAGAACAGTGCAAATGGAAGAAAATTATCAAAGTGACAATGCATAGGAACGAATGAGAGCTTACAGATAAGAATTTTCAAGCAGAAAGGTCCCTTTGTGTTCCCATCATTATTTCAGAACACAAAGAATAAAGAGAAGGCCTCAAACCTTCCACAGAGAAAGGAGAGGAAACAATCACCTACAAAGAAATTGGCATCAGATTTCTTTTTTTGATAATTTTATTTATTTATTTATTTTTTCCCCCAAAGCCCCAGTAGATAGTTGTATGTCATAGCTGCACATCCTTCTAGTTGCTGTATATGGGACACGGCCTCAGCATGGCCAGAGAAGCGGTGCGTCGGTGCACGCCTGGGATCCAAACCCGGGCCGCCAGCAGCGGAGCACGCGCACTCAACCGCTAAGCCACGGGGCCGGCCCGGCATCAGATTTCTTCCTAGAGAACAAGACTGTTGGCTAACATTTCTGTGATAACACAGCTCTTTACTATAAGTTTTAATTCCCAGCTAAATAACCAAGCAATAATAAGGACAGAATAAAATCGCCCTTAGACATCCAAGAGCTCGGAAATCATACTTTTTACATTCATCCAGGAAGTAAATCCAATCCCAGAGAGGAATTATGGAAGGTTCCAGAAGTTCAATAAGCAGAATATGCCATCCATCTATGTTAAAACTGATCAGCTATTACTACTAGGTCCTCCTCTCGGGTATTCGAAATTCCTCTCTGTTGCTTTCATTGTATTAATGTATTTTTTCCTTTGCTACAAGTGCCAAAAAGAAAGTCCAGGTTAAGCTGTTCTGCCTTCCTTCTGTCACTGGTGAGACTGACACCAACTTCTTCAAACTGTGGGCCTCTCTCTCCCTTGTTCTTATTCTAGTCAATGCTTTTAAAGTTCTGTTACTCTCCTAAAGGAACTTTTGGACCTTTTTGGATTTTTCTCTAACTGGATTCTACCTTCACCCCTTCAAATTTATCTTTTTTGTGTGTATGGGATCAGTCTGTGCTTGGAATATCTTTTGAAAAGTTTTCAGCATTTATCTAGCAGCTATGATGACTAATGCTTCTGTCCCTAATTCTTTCTCATTGGAATTATTTGTGATTTCAAAATCAGAATTACATCTTTTAAAAAAAAAAAAAAATTCTGACATAGGATTTTACTTATTTTTTCTCTATGAATATTTCGCAATCTGCTTTCCCAAAGCCAAGGTCATATCCAAATCTGCCCAGCAAATATAATTATAATGATTATAGAAAAAGCAGATGTCTGAGAAAATAAAAACCCTTTCAGGGAACTATCAGTTTGCCTACTAAGTGGATAAGGGAGGGATGTGCCTGCCAGTTTAATACTGTTGGCAAGTAGAAGTTAGAAGATAAATGAGTATTGATCTTTTGACCTATTTGGCTTTACAAAAGAATCTTGAATGGGTGAGAATAAGAATAGCAGGATTTTCTCTATTCAGAAATATTCTACAAAGAATATTCACCATTCACTGAGTCCTAACTACATACCAGGCGCTGTACTAAATGCTTTATATCAAGAACTCATTCAGACCATTTTACAGGTGACAATGAGAAGTTGAAAATGGGTTTAAGGGAACACGGCTAGTAGGTTTGGAGCTGTGGGATTTGAACTTATGACTGTTTAATCTAACAACTATGCTCTCTGCATGCATCATGTGTTCATCCTAGGCTCACTTTCAAAATAAAATCTTTTCTGGGATTGATGGAAGGGCCAGAGATGTTGCACATTTTATGTTGTCAAATTTTCAGAGTATGTTTCTGACATCAAGTTTGAATTTACCAGCATTGCTTGGTCCAGTTGTGAGCACTCTGTATACAATGCTCTCCACACTAAATTCATATACACAAAACGAGGTCTCTCCAGTCCACCACCACCAATTAAACAGAAAAATGTGTAATATTTCCATCCATAGCTCTTGATTTCCTAACTTTGGAATCATATTTTTTCCTGAATATCTTAGAAGTAAATTGATTTTATCTGGACGCATCATTTGCTTCATCCTCCTAACTTTAAGGGCAATGAAACTATCACAGAGCAGTCATCTGCATGTTTTCATTTCCTAACAGCTATACAGCCAGTGCAAAGAACAAGATAGAACATCTAGTTAATGAATAGTATATAAACAAATCACATACCTTCGAAAAATTACTATAATTAAAATTACATGAAATGTTCATACATTTTGATTGTGGTGTATAGGTCAGCATATCCTCATATACAAGTATATATAATCATTTTAAATTAATGTAAGGAAATAACTAGTACTAATAAACTTTTTAAAACAAATTCTTCTGTTCATTTTCTACCTTGGACATCCAGGGCTAGAAAAATAAATCTCACTAGAACTACTGTTGCTTGTTCAGTGTTTGGAGGCCTATTGTGAAATGAAAGTCAAAAAGGTGTTAGTGCCAGGATCATGGGAACAGATTTAGTATTCTTATATTAAGAATGAAGTTTTATCTACCCTGTGTCTAGGCTTATTATATTCAGCAGAATATAGTTACACAAGCCAAATCGTTCTTGTATAGCAAACTACACCATAGCTAGAGTGCATATATATGTGTGTGCCAAAGAGAGAGAGAAATCGAAGGGCAGAGAATGAAAATAACATAGCTGATTTTGAAATAGTGATAATACTCTTTGGGCAGACCAAACACTCCTGTCCTGAAATCTGGTTTAAACTGAATGGTATTCTCTCTGCTAGACAATTCCTTCAAGTATTTCTAATCTAGCTTCCTCTGGGTACTATAGTAACTCACAAATAACTGATAAATTGCCTCATGCTTGGGATAATCAGAGAATTTATCATTTAAAGTGGGACACTGTTGAGTGTAGACAAGGGGGTGCTCCTGTTAACTAAATTGGGACAAACAGGTTTAAACTGAGACAGTCCCAGAAAACCGAGCACTCTGGCTCACCCTACTCATTCTAGATCTTGGTTTGGTTACAGTTCTTTTGGCAACATAAAGCTGAAAGAACTATTTCATATTCTTCCTCATGTTTGCCCATAGACATGCGCTATGGTGTGTGTGGTGGGGGGTATCTTTTGATATGTTTATAATGAACTGATGTTATGCATCCATAACACATAAAAATAGATTAACAGCCACATAAAAATACAATGCATAGGTAATTTTTTCCTAAGCCTTAATTTAGCTAGTGGGCTGGAAAATGTCAGCACGCAGGGGGTTAAAGGACAGCTGATGCCTCATGGAAACTTTGTAAAACATTCTATTTATAAACAATTCTATTTGGATATCGCACTTTCTATAATGCTATTGGCTTGTTTTATTTTTGTACCTTAGAAAGTTTCCATGAAAGGGGATGGGCTCGGGAATAACTTGGTTTTCAAGTTTATACCTATTTCTGCTTGAGTCTGAACTCAGGTTTATCTAATTTGTTTAATTGCTTTAAAGACTTAAATGTGAATTCTACAGGAGAGTAATAAATTCACAATGAGGAATACCTATGTTAATGTTGAATTCGTGTACTTGTGTTATTGTTTTGACTGAGGCATATTACACAAGGGGCATTTGAAATCTTTGAAATGTGATACTAGATAGGCATAAATGACGGCTTCTAACTAAGCTTCAAATATGAAGTCTACTTAGTCTCTGTGAAGAAGTCAGCACCGTAAGATCAGAGCAATATGAAATGTAACCTACTGGTAGGAGGAAGAATGCTGGAGTCTCAAAAAACTGCTAAAGCCTTCGTTTTTTGTTCTTGTTTTCTTTTTAACTGGATAAATACTGTGATCTCTTGGAAATGCATGCTATCAGCATTCCTTAACTATCTACTGGGGCTTTGGGGGGAAAAAATAAATAAATAAAATCTTTAAAAAAAAAAAAAAAGAATGCTTAAAGACAATTCCTTAAATATTCCTTCAACTCTCCTTTTGAAATTCGGCAGCTTGTGACTTGAAGGCCTCTTATATGATCATAACAATCTAATTACTGAACAGATCCTAGGTTGTAACCGTGTATAAGGAAGCCTGTATTTTGTTGCTTTGAGAAACTGGGGAGGTAGAATCACCCAGCTTTTGGTCAATGGGGCCCCTCTTCATTTCTTCCCTCCACACAGACTACTAGCAGAGTCTATTTAAGTTTGGATCTGTGGTCTCATTTTCCACTACAGTTCATATTAAAGGTGTGCATTACGTTATCTTCATAATCTTGGTCCAAATCTTTTTCATCTTATTTGTTTCACTTCTCTTTATACACTTAACATAATAGGTAAAGTTGGATTTACCTTAACTCACAAATAGACGTTATTTTATCTCTCTGTCTTTGCTCAACCATTCTTTCTGCCTGAAAATCTTTACCTCTTCCTCTCCTACTTTTATCTTTTTGTCAAGATGTCTGGAATTAGTTAAGCGTCCCTTCTTCATGAAGACATTGTGATCCTAGCAGTTGGTCTTCCTCTAGGTTAATCTTCATCTTAGATTAATAAGATTAATAAGAACTAATCTTCACCTTAGATTAGTAAGGAACCAGGAGGAAATTCAAGGGAGCTAAGAGAATTACAGAAGTGATATAGATAATAAAGATAAGATCAGATCAAGATTAAGGTAAAGATCAGAATCAACTTTCTGAGATTGTGAGTGAATCATGTGGAAGACAGTTTTAACTGATTCTACTTGAAACTAGAGAAAATGACTACAGAAAAGCATGGTAGACACGGAGAACTGACAAGATAGGTCCAACATGCCAATAACTCCCCTTCCTACAGGAAAGGGGGAAAAGAGGTGGAACAGAATTAACTTAAGATATAAAAGAAATGTTTCCTAAATTGAAAAACCAGAAATAATACAAAGAACTTTTCATGCTGAAAGAGAGCTATAGTCTATCCCTTTCTCTCTCCATCACACACACACGCACACACACACACGCACACACACACACACACACACACACGGTGGGTGGGGGAGAGAATGTTTTGGAGAATATATATAAAAATGTTAAAAAAAAAAAAAGCTATTTATATATCATGATGTGGTTTGGTAACTTTTTATCTTTTCGTATGTCTGTATTTGGTAATTTTTAATCCTCTTATATTAACTTTATTAATAGATAAAATTCAAAGGCTGCCTCTAATATTCTAGGCAGTCTACCAGGCAGCATTTACTATAAAGATACTTCATCCGAAATCTAATTTTCCATTCAGTGCTGCTCTTTGTCAAAGCCTGTAAAATCCAAATAAATATCACAAGACTTTGCTTTTTATTTTAGTGGTGTGTGGTCACTTGTGTGGAAGTCCTCTGGTCCAAATTCAGATCTCTTTGTTGGGGATTTTTAGATGTTAACACTTTTTCTATAGTTCCTTTGACACAGGCTAGTTTTTATTCTTTAACAAGAAGTAATTTTTTGGATATAGATTCTGTACATGGTGAGTTTTCTTGCCATCGACGTTGTTCTTTATTTTGTACGACTGTAGTTTTCTCCCTTGAGAGAGCCTTATTGTTTGACACATTGTTCTTTTTCTTTTAGGTAAATTTCCCTTTGCTGAGATTCCAGGGGCTTAATTTAGAGTTTATAGGAATTGAATGAAAATTATTTGCCAAATATGTAAAAGAAAATACACGGAAAACAAATGTGTTACTTCCTGTCATAAAAGCTGTTGGTGCCTTAATATACTCTCAGAATTTACCTTTATTCATCAAAGGCTATTTACTGTAAACACCTGTGAATCTTTGCCTGAGGTGTTATTTCTGGCCCAGGAAACACAATCTGCCTGTGCACAAGGCAAGCTGGAATTTTCCAGAAGCAGCCCTTAATCAATGATGCACAGGGAGTTAGTTCACGATATCCCAGGTTCCCCACCCTAGTCAGAATAACTTTAAAGTGTGTTTTATATGGTTTATAAATGTTCTTAGCAGGATTGAACTCCATTTACCCACAGTGGTAAAAGAATTGATAACACACCGTTTATTGTCTTTCTTCCCTTCCTATTTCTGTGTCTCCTGGGATTACCTATCAAATAAAAGTGCTAGAAGTATAATCTTTGTCTCAGGGTTAGATTCTTGAAAAATCCAAACCAAAGCAGTTGGTATTAGAAATGACCCTAGGAAATAGCCCCTTGGGATGGGATTCTGGAATTGGATCACTCACTAGAGTGTAGCTGTATGAATAGTCCAGAAGTATGCTGTTTGTTTTCTCCGGGAAGCTCCTATAAGAGAGGCACTGTGAAAATCCATTAGTGTGCTGGTAAATTGGCACCCTGAAAAAAGTCCTCATTTGTAGTGTTTGACAATGTGCATGGTGTAAATACTCCTGTCATGGCCAATTTCAAGCTATCAATTTGACGTCACTGAAAGCAGAGTTGGGAAGAGTTGTATAACAATCAGCTTCCAAGAGCAGGTATCAGCTGACCTCCAGCACACCATTGGGAAGACCCCTAGATTTCTGGAGCAAGGCCATGCCATATTCAGCAGAGAACTATTCACTGTCTAAGAAGCAGTCCAATAGCTTATACTGGGCACTGTTAGAAGCTGAGTACCTAACCATGAAACATCAAATGACTGCGAATAACTGTGATGCATAACTGCATCATGAGCTGAGCAACAAGCCATAAGGTTGTTCAGACACGAAAATAATATATTGTAAAATGAAGAGGCACATTCGGAAGTGGTACTAGGCTACTAGGCTAATCCAGAAGGCACAAATAAGTTACGTGAACAAGTTGCTCAGACCCCGTTGTCACATCACCCAAAAATTGTTACACTAATATCTTACCCTCAGCTCACCCCATGGCCTTACTGATAAGGAAAAACTCAGGTCTGACTCGATATATTGGTACAAGCCAAAAATGCATTGGGGATACCCAACCCTGTGTACTCCTGAAAGACAGTAGTGAAGGGAAATCCTCCAAGTAGATCTATCTTTGAGCTGCACACTTGGCCATGAATTTCTTATGGAGAAACAAGTGGCCTCAGGTAAGGACATACATGGACTTCTGGGGAGTGGTGGATGACTTAGCTCATTGGGCAGAGCCTGGGAAACAATATTGGAAGGTTAGATACAAAAGTATCTAGGGTAGAGGCTGGCTGGACCTCCAGGAATGGGCACAGAGTGTGTGGATCTTTGAGCATCCAGCCACAAAGAGGCCATTGCAATCAGGTAATTATAATGACTCTTTAAGGGAGGGCAGCAAATCTCTGATCTTGATCATTCTAACACTTGAGCAAATGGCTCATGAACGAAATAGCCATAAAAGCAGGGATGGAGGCTCTGCATGAGCCCAACAAGGTTTCCTTTTAACCAAGCCTAATATTGTTATGACCTCACTAAATGTCTGACCTGTCAGCAGTGGCAATATTGTATTATCCCTTAAGGAGACCTACCAGTCACTAGGATTGATGCATATTCTAAGTACGGGTTTAGCTTTTGTGCCCGCATTCCTTGGTCAGCACCATGTCTGGGGCTCACAGAGTGCCTGATTTATTGTCATTGTAGCCTACATTTCATCATTTCTGATCAAAGTAACCACTCTTATGGTAAAGGAGATGTGACAGCAGGCACATAACCCTGTCATCCCTTTGCCTTCTATATACCATGTAACCCAGAAGCTTTTAGTCTGATGGAAAGAACCTTATTGGTGGGCCCTGGGCACTTTTTCTCCACTTGAATTATATGTAATTTTATATTATATAATTTTACATATACAATTCAACAATATATATAAAAATTGTATATATATAACTTTGTTGATATAAACATGAATATAATACAAGCTGGATCTATTATTGTATATTCATTGTTATTATATTCATTTTTTCTTCTGATTTTAAAAGATATTGAACTTAATTTTCATTGGCCCCTAAGTATTATGGGTCCTAGGCACTGTGCCCATTGCGTCTAATGGCTAAGTTGGTCTTGCTGACAGAACATTACAATGGCCTCTGACAGGTGCACTTAAAATGCCATGTTAAGGAAGACATCCTGTTTGGTTGAAGTTTTTCCCTATAAGGTGCAGTTTATTCTTTTAACAAATGGCCAGTATCGGGGCTGTGTCCCTGAGAGCTGGAACGCATGCATCCGAGAACCAAGGGTGCAAGTAAGGGTGGCCTCTCTCACCGTCACTCTCAGTGATGCACGTTAAAGGTTACTTCTTTGGAGGGAGAACGTTGTTACAGTAGAAAATTTTTGAATATTTGAGGTTTGGAATGGCCTTTAAGGGAATGGGATAGATAGATGAACAAGGCACATAGTAGTTGTTTAGCTATTCTGGTGCTCCTCTGAGATTAGATAAACTTTTGTCAGGTCACACATTTGCTTGCTCCAGTAATTTCCTTGAAAGGCACTCAGAAGTTCTGGAGTGACAGCATAAAAATCAGATATCAAAAGTATTCATTGATTGGAGTTTTTAGAGCAGAAGCTGTAGAAAATTAATAAAACAAGTTATTGGCCTGAACCAAATTAATATGATATATCATCAGGGATTGGTCACATTAGGGAAGAATTAAAACCAGGAGAAAGCTGGTAAAAGAAAGGACTTAATGACACAGTGGTTCATGGTGAGGTCAGTGGGGTCAGAGAGGGAGTGTGTGGGTAGCTAGGAGGAGACTAAGTGTAGAATGGGGCACTGAAGATTAATAATTCCTAGGTGGAGCAGTTTTATATTATAGCAATACCCAAGGTTTGACCATGAGACTGGGTGATTGACTTTGCTTCTATAGCACATTATCTATTCAGTTTCTTTAATTTTTCTTCTACAATAACCTGGAGATAACGTTTATTCATAAATATGGAATTAGAGGAAGTGTGTGGCTAAGGTACTGAAAAGTGAGTTACATGAAGTGTCCCAGGATGTTACAAATGGTTTGGAAAATTTATTAAAATTATGGCAAAGTCTATCAACAGCAAGATGGCCTAATTCATTATTTAAGAAATCATATATTGATCAAGAAACAATCATTGATCATTCTTAGGCAACTCTTCACTAATCCAGGCGCAATGCACAAAGCACTGTATTTGGAGCCAGAAGATCTGTATCCTAGACCTCATTGCTCCAACTCAATTGTAGATATCAAAAATCAAGCAAACTTGGATTTTCTCATATAATATTGTGGCTTTAGCACGACCTGGCACTCTAAAAAGTACTTTTATTTCCTGACATCAAACTCAAATGCCTCATTTAGTTGGAAATCCTTTGAAGACAGAGATCATGGTTTCTGCATCTTTATGATGCCCTCTGGCCTGAACACTGTACCTGGCCCACGGCAGGTGCTCGTTTGTTTGTTGAAGTGAACAGTGACATTGAAGAGCATTGGATCAAGCTTCACACAAGGTCATGGGCTTCGACCCAGATGCAGACAGTGCAATGTGAGCTTCACGGGAAACGGTCAAAGCAGAGCTCTCATGCTTTGGCATAAGAATTCTTTGGCAAAATGATTTTCTCCATGATCTCGTGACTTGTTTGTAGGAAGGGAAAAACCAGGTGTCTTGACTACTGTCCCACTGTCTCCAAGAGAAGTACATCAAACACGTTTTTCAGGCAATGACTTGGAACAGAATGACACCAAAATCAAGTTCTGGGAGAGCAACTTGGTTCTGAGATAGCAAGCATGGAAGCGAGGTGCACAGACAAGTCAAAGTGACAAATTTATCCCTTCTCTCTCTAATAATCAGTCAAAATGGCTAACAAGCAGAAAATCATGAATCAATGATTTCGTGTCATGTGTGTCAAAAAAACTAATAATTATACAACCTTCTCTCCCTAAAAGAATGGTACTAGCATATTGACTAACTACATCTTTAATGTTGCATTGCAAGTAGGTAGCATAACTCATTTAACCAATCCTCTATATTAATATATAAATAGCTTTTAAAAATTAAAAGTAAAAATAAAAGCATAATGCTGAAGAAATGTTGTCATAAAATTGTATGCATATATTTGAGCGTTTGTTCTATTATGTCTTCAGACAATATTATAAAGGTAGAAATGTGGGTCAAAGAATATTTATAGTTTAACTGCTCTCCAGAAAAATTTTACTAGAAGATCCTGTGTCCCTATTCCCCTACCATTACCCTTTATTATTTAACTTTTTATTTTTGTCAGTGTGACAGATTAATTATAATCTTTGATTGATTTAACTTCCTTTTATGTTCCCACTCTTAGTCACCTTACCAAGGGTGACCATCTTTTCATTAAGTTCTTATTTGGGTCTCAGCTCAAATATCACCTCCACAGAGATGCCTTCCCTGAGTCCTTATCTAGAGCAGCCTTCCTGGTATCATTTTCCTGGTTTTCTTTTTTTTAATTTCATGTTCATGTTTACTTCCCTGAAGCATTTATCATGATTGCTAACTATTTTAATAGGATTTAATCATTGTGCCACGTTACTTCAATTGTGATAGGCTCACGTTGTGGAGAACTTACTATTCTATGTGCTTTTCAGCTTATCATTTCGTTTAATCCACATAACAACTCTGTAGGATGAGTACTATGATTATCTCCATTTTCTTTTTTTTTTTTTGTGAGGAGGACTAGCCCTGAGCTAAGATCTGATGCCAATCCTCCCCTTTTTTCTCGAGGAAGACTGGCCCTGGGCTAACATCTGTGCCCGTCTTCCTCTACTTTATATGGGATGCCGCCACAGCATGGCTTAACAAGCGGTGCGTGGATGCGTGCCCGGGATCTGAACCTGCAAACCCTGGGCCGCTGCAGCAGAGCACGTGCACTGAACCGCTCGCTGTGCCACCGGGTGGCCCCGATTATCTCCATTTTCAATGAGGAAACTGAGGCTCCAAAAAATTAGGTGACTTGCCAAAGATACCAGGGCTATAATATAGTTATATGCAATTTTAACCTGTAGCTTAGATAAGTTACTTTGCCTAAAAGGACACACAGCTAGTAAGTTGAAGAACTGCAGTTTAAACTCCAGCCTGGGTTCTTAAGCTTCAGTTTATCCCCCTCACTGACTAATCACTACAATTTGCCTGCAGATATCTCTTTTCTAGATCTCTCCACTATGTTTCGGAATCAGGTTCTTACTGTCACTTTCGAAAATCGCATTTCACTTTAAACCACAACGCTATAGTCAATTCGAAACTAATAACAGACAAGCAAAAGGACTAAAAATATTTTACTTAGCTCATTATTTTCAGAGGTAAAGAATGGAAAAGGGAAGTTAGTTTATTCTGCAAAGCATACCCTATTGTAAACGACTTATATGTTACATTCAATGTTAGAAGGGAATTTTCAAATGGAAATACTCAGCAGATCATCCATATTGCTTTCTCTTCATTTTCCTGTTTTCTCTTTCACCAACTGCTTCAATTCATTCAAAATAAGCCTGGGAAAGGTTAGGTTTTTGTTTTGTTTGGTTTTATAAAAATCTCCTATTAATCATGGTGTTAACCTTAGGGGTTAAAATATTTTGAAACGATTTTTTTCCTAACCAGGGGGAAGGCCACAGGAGACCGTAAGGCTCGGGGTTCCAAACACAGAGTATAAATAAAATTAAGCATTATCTCAACATCAAATGTCCATAAATCCTTTCTCAAATCACGCTACCACATTTCCTCTACTCTTCCAATTTTTTTTTCCTATTTCCTCTTAAAACAATACCTATAACTTCCCTCAGTTACTGACTTTGACTTTTTTTTTCATTCGAAGAAAATTCTACGTGAGTGGTTTCTCCAATCGTATGAGTTATAGTCTCATCACGTTTTCCCCCTTCTGACACCTATAAGAACTCTTTACATTTAAATTCATCATCTTTCCTTCATTGTGGCCTCTTGTATTACCTCAGGCTCACATGGGAAATCAGTTGGAAAAAGAACCCTTTCTAACTTTCATTGTTCATGTCACTTTTTAAAGCCTTATTTGAACACTGCCTTAAAAGTTAATGTGACACTCTAAAAATCTGGAAATCTCACTTGGGCTATTTAATACTTACAGTGTTAAAAATTCTGGAGGTCTAGAGGCACATGACTTAGAGAGGAGGGATTCCATTAACCCGTGCCCCCCCATAGACTGCCATTGTCAATCCGCCAAGGCCACAAAGAAAAAACAATATCCTCTAAACCATCTTACTCTTTATTCTACCACCTTATTGCTCATTGAAATCCCTTCTGTAATTGTTGGGAAATAGCTAAATGCTCTATTCAAAATATTATGTAGTTATATTCTCTATAACAAAAAGTATGAGTGGTGAACAGGTGAAGGGAATTGACACAGCAAATCCCACAAACTGAGTTGAGAAGACCAGTAAAACCACCCAAAACAAAAACAGTTGAAAATTTCTCCAGCTCTTCCAGTAGAATTGCTTTTGTCCTAATATAGCTCAAAGTGCTCCAAATCCTAAAAGATAATCCAAAATGAACATGAAATATTATCAATGAGTAATTTATATGAAGTGGTTTTCTAGATCATAGGCTTTCCAGAAATGTCATTTGATCTAGTTTATACTTTAACTTACTCATCATCACAGGAAGAACAATGTTCCCACTAAGCTTCAAAATAGCACTTTTTGCCTCATAGATTCTAAATTCAAGAAATGCAGTCATCTAGGAGTTTAAATAAATTAATGCCCTAAAATGGACAGTATCCAAACTACGATCATTATAGAAGTATACCTCAAATAATCATCTTATAATGTTTATATCCAGTTTGGCTCAATTCTAGTGGGAACTGTGAAGCACAATTCTGATGGATGCTAAGTAGATTAGATGGTAAGCATCTATTTGCCCGTCTTTCTATAATTTAGGAAAATATCAAGAAAATATCTTCTCTATGAATGTAATAATTGTGTTGCTTCTAGCCCCCTCCCTTTCTCTGTAACTCCAGGGAACAACACCTCATTATCCCTAACCCTTCATCAGCTTTTACTGGATTCAACACTACCGCTAGCTTCCTTTTAAGATTCCTTTCTGAGCTTCCAAAGTGTTAAGTATTTATTTCATCTATATGCGAATACCTAATTATCCGCAGCACTGCTTAACTTCTAAAGCACCCACCTTTCTTCCTTTGATTTGCAGTTTTCTATGCTGACCTCTTCAATCCAGCATCAGATATCCTTGAATCCTTTTAAAGCGTATCAACAATTGGAACTCTCTTTTTCCTTCTCTGGTTTTGAATTGCCTGAATTCTTTGGCCTTTTGGAAGGATAATTCTGTAAACCTCATAGCAAGTTAGGTAATAGTCAAGTGCACAGAGAAGCAATTGAATTTGAGAAAAATCAACTAAAATAGCAGGCAGTACAGCACAGTGATCAAGAAAATGAGATTGACATTTATATTGCTTTAGTTCAGGTGTGGCTATGCCCCTTCCTAGCTATGTGATCTTGAGCACAGTTTTTATTCTCTCTAGAATTTAGCTTCTTCTTGCCTAAAATAAGGGTAGTTACAGTAACTATCTTTAGATTAATGGTGAGATAGAGAAAATCCATGTGAAGAATTTAGCAGTTTCTGGCACTTAACACACCTTTATTGTTTTTATTAATAATGGTAGTAATTGAAATTTATGGAAATGTTGGGAAATGGTAAATTTATCCTCACCAGCATCCTCAACTTAAAATCTATTAAGTATCTCTATGTACCAATTACTTGTAATGTATAAAGAAAATATTTAGACTTGCCCCATATGTTTGCCATACCAGAAGTTTTCTTGCAACAGAAGATAAATTGATAATTAATTTAAAATTTCTTTTTTGTGTCATATGCACCTTAAGCTGCTAAAAGTCAGAATACAGAACACATAGAATGTGTTTGAATTGATTAACTAACAAAAAATTCATGACCTGACCTTTTCAAAGATTGTGAAATTCCAAAAAATGCAACTGGGAAAAGAACAAGTTGACATTTAAAAAGTGTTTGTGCTTGCTAATTTTCAGCAATAGTTTTGAACCACATCATATCTCCAGCATTATGTAATTTATAATCACAAAATCACTAATAGTCATGCTGATTCAGGCTTTCCTGTGCCTAAATAGTATACAGACGGTCCTGTCCTACGATGGTTTGACTTATTATTTTTTGACTTTACGATGGTCTGAAAGCGATATGCATTCAGTAGAAATCGTACTTTGAATTTTGATCTTTTCGTGGGCTAGTGATATGCGGTATGATCCTGTCTCATGATGCTGCGCAGTGGCAGTGAGCCACAGCTCCCAGTCAGACACGTGATCACGAGGATAAACAACCGATACACTTACAACCATTCTGTACCCACACAACCATTCTGTTTTTCACTTTCTGTACATGATTCAATAAATTACATGAGATATTCAACACTTTATCTTATAAAATAAGCTTTGTGTTAGATGATTTTGCCCAACCATAGACTAATATAAGTGTTCTGAGCACGTTTAAAGTCGGCTAGGCTAAGCTATGATGTTCAGTAGGTTAGGTGTATTAAATGCATTTTTGACTTATGATATTTCGACTTTATGATATTTTCAACTTAACGATGGGTTTATCAGGACATAACTCCATCGTAAGTCGAGGAAGATCTATATATTCTTGTTAATACCCCCCCTCCCAAAAAATACAGAACATATTCTCCAAGAAATATCTAGGTATGCTACAGCCTAAAAGAATATTTAAAGGGAAGTGAAGATAA
Organism: Ceratotherium simum simum; assembly: GCF_057802395.1. Taxonomy (NCBI): domain Eukaryota; kingdom Metazoa; phylum Chordata; class Mammalia; order Perissodactyla; family Rhinocerotidae; genus Ceratotherium; species Ceratotherium simum. The sequence goes on along the minus strand of NC_141915.1, from coordinate 51,882,329 downwards.
AATTTCTTCGAATTAAATCAGACTTGCAATAATACTACTACTTTCGGATGTGGAGAATTGAAGTTGACTCAATTAGAATAGTGCTGGTCTACACTAAACAATGGGAAAATCTCTTTTGTTCTCTTGAATCATCCTGGAATCCTTATCTGTTTTTCATGGAGATAGTCACATACATAAGTATTGTCAAAAAAACTATGAGGATGGTATCAATTTATAGGTGGGCACTACTTTCTTCATCCTTTAAAAATGTGCTTTTATGACATATTTCCTTTATCCACATCCATCTTGATGTCATGGGACCCTTCCTATGCCATTACTTTTCAGTTTATCCATCAAGTTTACTCCAGATATTTAATCTCTAAATTATGATTCGCAACTATTAGCTACTCATTTTTCAAGACTTGCCATTAGGTTGTTAAAACTTCTAGAAAATGTCTCTATTTGTCAAGTTAATAATATGAAAACAATATAATGCTTGTCATCTTTAAGATAGGAAAAAAATAGGTCACTTGCCCTTTCACATAGAGAACTTAAGATGACCCTAACATCCATTCCCAAATAACACCAATGCTCATGCTAATTGAGGAGGCCTCTGAGTGAAGATTGTGAGGTCACAGCCTTGTTGCTTCCTGTTTGTAAATACACAGAATGGACTCTAATTAGACTCAAGAGGAAATATTGCCCAGGGAATATATTTGGATTACATGGAGGTGCTTAGACAATTCAAGGCAGTGCAGAAAGAGGTTAGCATTGTTGCGTTATGAGATATGCCTATTTTTATTTCCTACCAAAGTTTTACCAAATAAATGAAACTCTAATGAAGAATATAGATGGCAGGGTGATTTCAGTTACATGTCTCAGGTATAAATGAGATGAATTGTTCTAGCACAGCACACCTGCTTCATTGTGCTTAATAAACAAAGCTACTGAGTGTCATTAAAATGCTTTCACTTTAATTGTAATTGAGTGAACATGATCGGTGTGGTATTTGCCTCTGTATAAAATTTTCCCCTTGTAATGATACTTACTCATTTTGGCATATAACATTTCAGGGGACATTAAATTACCATGCTGGCAGGTTGACAATGGTCCCTGAGCAATAAATATTCTTCAAGCTACTTCTTTCACTCTGCTAATTAAAGAGAATTATAATAATCTTCTGCTATAATGCATAAAACCGACTCAAGTTGAGTGAGTTAAACTTCTCCTGTAATTATATGGACTTCAAAGACCAATACCTCCCCGGTAATAAGTGGTTTTATAACTCCAAGATACATGCTTCAAGGTACAGAAAAGGAATGAATAAATTTTCAGTCATGTGATGCTATTAACTCTTGGATTGAAAAAATAGAATCTTGTTTCAAATGGTCATCAAGTTTCATTATACAGATGCAATAAGAAATCTCTAACAACTCTTGTCTGCCCGCCGCATATATAGCATACTGCTTTATCACATATATGACAAATGATACACAGCAGCACAGAAAATCACTTACATATTAAAAAGTCTACTTAGAACTCATCATTAGAGCTCAACATTTGTTTGCTTCTCCAGATATCTGGAGAGTGTTGAATTTTATAAGTACTTTGTCTGATGTATTTTGATCTCTCCAAAGCATTAATAGCAGAATTACAAATTAAATTTCATTTATTAAGATCTTGCTGATTAAGAAATTATGAAACTTCAGAAAAGCTAGGTGAAAGTTTACCTTTGTGGTGTATGTGGAGGGGACTTTTTTCAATGGAAGCTAGGACAAAGATGGCAGGGAGATATTTGATCTCCTTAACAAACCCTTCTTAGCTTTTAAAGTTTGTGTTAATAACATTTATTGACATGCCAACAGTAAATACAGCCTTAAAATTATTCCTATCTAAAGCACGTCTAGCAGATAACACTTTTAGCAATTACTGTCTATATTTAATATTGTAGAGTTAGAAATTACTGCATATTTTTGAAAATGACAGAAATATAAAACCACACACAATTTCAAACATATCCATGTCAGCAATTCAAGTAGAGTTTTTATTCCAAATCTTATTTTAAATTAATTAGTAGAAGCATATTTTAGTTTCGTGACTCAGTCTAGTTTATCTTTACACAAGAGAATGTAAGGGTTAGGAGATGGGCTCCAGACAAAATCAGAGGGCCCGAGTCCAGATCTTGGCTCTGACACTCCTTAGCTATTTAACACTAAGAACGTTACTTTGTCTGGACCTTATCTTTCTAATCTATAAAATAAAGATAATAATCATACCTACTTCACAGTGTTATCATAAGGATCACATGAATTAATATATGCACAGCCTTAGATCAATGCCTGAAACATAATAATATATAAATGTTTGCTATTGTTGTTAACCATTGGTAATTAACATGTGGAGGAAGAGAAAATGAGAATAAGAGGGAGAGAAGATGGGAAGGAGGAAGAGAAGGAAAGAAAAAACAGCATTCCTTTGGGTCATGATATTAGTAAAAGCTAAAGGAAGACTCACACGTACTGGTGCCAGAATCAATATATTTTTTTGGAATCAGTCTCAATTTTCCATTTTATTTTGCTTTTAAAGAATATGTCCAGGTTTCCATAAGGTGTCTTAAACATCCAAGGATAGCAAATTAAAAGGGTCTGCTGGATTCTGTTCTTAAGCGAGTGTGTTTATTAAATCAGAGCAATGGTGCATGACACATACTAATAGTGCTGTCATATATAAATGGATTATAGCTCTGATCAACCCTCAGAAAATATATCTAATTTAAGGCAAGTGTGTGTATATGTATGTGTAAATGTGTGTGTTTATTGCTCTATCTGTATTCTGTCTCTTGAATTTTCTCTTCGGAAAGAAAGGCTGCATCTGAGAGCCATCTAGCAGGGGTGAGGAGTAAGTCTCCGGCCAAGGACAGAGCAAAATTTGGGGCATATACTTGGATTAAACCTGCAACCTTATATCCAGTGTATGTTCTTCTATTCAACTAAGCTAAATAGCTGTAAGCAATAAAATAGTAATCTGACTTGCTATAACTTATTTTATATCTTCTGCCATTAAACTACATCAGTAAAAACAATTTAACAATAGCCAATCTCAAAATATGAAGCAAAGTCTGTAATAATATGCTTTACTTACTATTCTTCTCACCAGAATTTAGATCAAATGGGATACAAGTAGTAAAAAAAATGTAAGCTATTCCTTAATATGAGAGTATTCTATGTTCATACAGCTCTTATTGAATGGCAACAGAAAGCAGATATCCAGAAAAATTGAATGGAAAAGGCTGAACACAAGCATGATTTGCCTTTCTGCTTATTTTGCAGAGAAATTACGTCCAGTGGTAGAAGTTTAAACTCTAAAACCTCCAGATATAAATGTGTGTAGGGTTTCCTTTGGTCTTAATACTTATACATAAACTTCCAGGGGAGCAGAATATTCTTTATGCTTCTTTACCAATAATTTCAATCAAAAACTACTTATAAAGAAAATTAATAAAGATATATATAAAGAAAAAGAAAGAAGAATTAAATAGAAAATAGGGATTGTCCCTCTTTCTCTGATTTCTTTGTTTGAATGTTTTTCTTTCCTTCTACCATCTCTTATGTATATATTTTTTAATTCTCCACTTCTTATGTGAATACATGACCCTCAACAAATTTTATAGCTTATAACTTTATGTAACCATCTCTTGGATAATTAAAATATATGAATATTATGCACCTAATATATGTTGTTTTTCTTATTATTATCCTTCACCCCAGTATAGGGAACACATAGGCTGTGATGCTGAATCTTTCTTGAAAGTTCTGAGGCATTCAGATGTGTAAGAAGAAAAAGTGATACCTAGCAATATTACTTAAAACTGGCAGAATGCTCATAATCAGTCTGGCATTTCATTTCCATCATGGGAAAACAAACAAATAAGCAAACAAAAAAACTCCTGGCCTTATCTCTTATAAGTTATTTTAATTTTTCTTCTTCTTCTCTGCCTGTATACAATCATTAAGGACTTAATATTTTGGAGTGTGTAGAAATGGTTCAAAACTCATCTATGCAATAATAGGTTTATGTATGCCCATAAAGTGTGCCTTTAATCCAGGCTTATTTAAGTTTCTGATGATCCAAATAGTCCTGCAGAGAAAACAGGCAAAGGCGACATGCCATTCTGATTGCTGACATTAGAAAATTTTAGTAAGCATCCTTTATCTAGTCTCTGCAAACCTCCATATCTGAGAGAATTTGAAGGATGAAAACACAGTCACTTGTCCAAGAAAAGAAGTCAGATTACTGTTTCATGAACACTAAATAACATCAACTGTATAAAATCTGTGACCTGAATAAGTTCCTAGGCTGGGTATTAGATTTGTTATGGTCCAAATATTCTGTAAATTTCACATAACCATAATAGAGCTGTGTAGATATATAATTTAGGTCTTAATTATATTTTTCAGCATGTTCTTTTTCCCCAACTTTTTATTCTTGGAAAAATAAGGGAGTACAAAAATTGATTAAGAAAAATTGGCTTGGAAGTCAAGAAGAAAGAGTTTGGGATAGATGAAGTGAGAGTAATTCTTAATATCAAGGATTCTTGAACTAGCAGCCTTCAGGGAAAATACATGACATGGTTGACAAAGAACATTAATGAAACTCCCACTCCAAAGGATAGAGGACATAGCTAGCAGATTTATTTTGCTGTGCACTGCTGTTAGAGAGTATCGGTTGCTTACTGCTCCACATTACTTCTGTGTTGTTATTATCAAGCTTTCTGAAGAATAAATAATAGCTCTTTATCTAATGCTGTCCCACTGGGGTAATGAGGAGTTTAGTTCCAACCCATGGATCATACTGGATAATGGTTTTTTTGGATATTGGGTTACATTTTGCATAATTGGGTAACGAGCTACTTCTCAAGGCATTAAATCAACTCATTCTCTGTTTTACTTGGAGTCTGAGTCACCAAGCCCCCTATTGACTCATCACCCACCAAGGGTTCTGCTTTAAGAAATGGCTAGTGGCCAAAAGAACATATTTCCTGGAAAAGGATGGTATATCTGTGGTTTCCAAAGGGTCAGGGCAAATCTTGTGACTCTAAGTTTAATAATTATTGACTTCAGAGCAAAATACTGTGATTTTTTTTTCCAACGCAGATTTTTAAAGGATTGGGTCAAATTTTGGGTTTTAACCTTTGGGCCCTGGGTAAACAACAGTTCTGTTTTGCAAAGTCTCCCAGAGCATGCCATGAACAAATAATGCTTCTTCAAGAAGCCACTGCTTAGAGGTCTACTGGGCAACCATGTCACCATTGGGCACATTTGACGTGAGGAGATAGATGGACATGAAACCACGGAGCTCAAAAAAACAAAACAGCTAATAAGGATGGATTTCAGGGTTTGTGATAAGGCATTTTAGCTTTTGATTTTTGAGGACAGCTTTCTGGGAAATTATACTAAATGTAGCTGGAACCAGGAAAGCAATTTTTCCATTCAAGTAAGGTGGAATTAAAGCAATATTATGCAACCTTGTCTGCACATTGGCAGCACCTGGAAAACCTTACAAGTACTGATACCTGAAACCCAGCTCTCGAGATTCTGATACTGGTCTAGAGTGCAATGTGGGCATCAGGATCTTAAAAATATTCCCTAGGTAATTCTAATATGCAGCCAAGGATGAGAACTATTGAACTAAAGTGAAGTGGGACTGGATATAACATGGCAAGTAGATAGAAAATAGGTTTTGTTATTCATGGATAAAAACAAACAAACAAACAAAATACCACATGATCCATCTATTCCATTTCTGGGTATTTGTCCAAATAACATGGAAACGCTAATTCCAAAAGATATATGTACCCCTATGTTCATTGCAGCATTATTCCAATAGCCAAGACATGGAAACAACCCAAGTGCCCATCAATGAACAAATGGATAAAGAACATGTAGTATATATATACACCATGGAATACTATTCAGCCATAAAAAAACGTAAAATCGTGCCATTTGGGACAACGCAGATAGACCTTGAGGGTATTATGCTAAGCGAAATAAGTCAGACTGAGAAAGACAAATACCATATGATTTCAGTCATATGTGGAAGATAAACCAACAAATCTATGTATGTGTTTACATTGATACAGAGAACAGATTGGTGGTTATAAGAGGGGAAGGGGGTGAGGGGGAGCGAAAGGGGTAAAGGGACACGTATGGTGATGGATGGCAACTAGACTTTTGGTGGTGAACACGATGCATCCTATACAGAAACTGAAATATAATAATGTACACCTGAAATTTACACAATATTATAAACCAATGCTTCCTAAATAAAATAATTTAAAACAAAAAGACAAGTGAAATATTTTGTGACTATTATCTGGGATGGGGGAGAAGCTCAAGATAGATGTATTTTGTTAGCAATATTTTGGGTTTTGGGCTAAGTGATGGGGTCACAGAGTGTTTAAATACTATTAAGAACAAACAAACAAATATGCAAAAAAAATATGCAAAATAATCAAAATAAAATAAAAGATAAAAAAACAAAAAAATTGTAATAACAAAACCAAAACAACCTAGAAACAAGCTTCATGTCCTCTGATAGCAAGTGGACTAATCAACTATTACAGTCTTACAACCCCTGGTTACTCAGGGGTGAAAAATATATGGATTACAACTACACAAGTCTATATCAGTGACTCTTACAAACATAACATTGATAGGAAAAAAACAAACTTTGAGAAAAAACACTTACTATGAAGTCATTTACACAAAATTCAAAGAATGCAAAACACCTATTGTCGGGATGCATACATTTATTTTCAAGCTATAAATAAAAGCAAGGGACTGATGAATGCAAAACTCAGGGTAGCGGTTATGTTTCAGGGAAGGATGCTCGGGAGCTTCAGAGCTCTTGGTAATATTCTATTTTTTATGCTGGATGGTAGGTATAATGTTTAAAAAGGAAATTCCTCTATAAAACTTGCTCTAATTCCTTTGTGATTACTTTCATTTATTTCACTTTAAGAGCCTTGTGATTCACTAAAATTATGAATTAACAGAACGAAGGTGTGTTAATACAGTTTGAAGGTGTGACTGTAAACAAGGGAAAGATAATCAAGATGTTAATATAAGGTGAGGCGGTATGCATTAAAAAGCAGCTCTAGGGAATTCTTAGAGTCCTTTCCTCCTAAATTATTAGGAGCGGGGGCAGAGATAGAAAGACAGAGAAAGAGAGGAAAGGAAAGAGGGAAACAGGGAGGGAGACAGGGAGAGATTGATTTTCTCTTGTTCAGGTTGAAAATGAAAATATATATTTCAGCTCTTAAGTGATTGAATGTAGTCTCTGGGATTTGTAGGTGAGAGTTAGATAGCCTGGTACAGACTTAACCTCTCTATGCCTTAGGTTTTCTTGTATATAAAAATGACAATAATAATGATAGAAAATGCAAAGCACTTAAAGTGACTGACACAGATAAATGCTCGATATATGTCAGTTAAGGAAGTAACCTAAGTGCCCATCAAGGGACGAATGGATAAAGAAGCTGTGGTATATATACACAATGGAATACTACTCAGCCATAAGAAATGATGAAATCCAGCCATTTGTGACAACATGGATGGACATTGAGGGTATTAGGCAAAGTGAAATAAGTCAGAGGGAGAAGGTCAAATACAGTATGATTTCCTTCATTGAGTAGTAGATAATAACAACAATAAACAAACACATAGAGACAGAGATTGGATTGGTGGTTACCAGAGGGGAAGGGGGGAGGGAAGAGGGCAAAAGGGGTAATTCGGCACATGTGTGTGGTGATGGGTTGTAATTAGTATTTGGGTGGTGAACATGATGTAATCTATGCAGAAATAGAAGTATAATGATGTACACCTGAAATTTATACAATGTTATAAACCAATGTTACTGCAATAAACAAAAAATTTTTAAAAAAAAGATTTTTGTTGTTGTCATTCAGATGTCAGGCTCCTTAGCCTCCTGTTCTTGTATCCTTGCTTTCTCCCGGGCCTACCTGGATGCAAAATTGAGAACATTTTAGTTCCCTAGGAAGAGGATTTTCCACTGCATATCTCAAAGCAACAGCTTAAACATTCTTAGTAACCTATGTTGCTCCATTGAGCCTCTTTGATAATTCTGCTACAATGGGCATTACCCAAATTACTCTGATTTCTATCTTTTCTAGTACGCAGAATAGGTCCTCTGTTACACAGGATAACTCACTGTTTTCCATATCTAGCACAAAACGCACAGAGGAAATTAAATAAATACTTTCTACAAAGTAGCTATTCAGTGTGGTCCTTGGGCTAGTAGCATCAGCATCATGTGGGAGCTTTTCAGAAATGAAGACTCTTAGGTCTACCACAGCCAAGCTGAACCAGAATGTGTGTTTTAGCAAATACCCCGGTGTTTTCTATGCACTGCAAAGTTTGAGAAGCATGGCTCTGCACCACAGAATAGGATACCCCTGCAGACAGAGAAAGGACCATCACTCTCCTTTGAATATTTCTCAGCTGTTTTTTTAGTTTTTGTTTTTCACTTTAGTATGCAATTGCAATCTTAATCACGGTTCTAGACGACTTATCAAAACACATTTTCTAAATGAATATAATATTCTTCCCAAGAGGAATTCTGAAAAATAGATTTCTATCTGATATTTATCATCTACATTCAATAAGCCTGCTATAGATCCTTAAGTACTAATAAAAAAAGAATTATTGGCCATTAATTTTTCTTCTTCCTCTGTCTTGCTCATTGACCCAGTGTTATGATCCAAGCAAAGCAAGGAAGACAATCTTGAGATTTAGACGCAGTCCAGAAGAGTAAGTTCATTTTATTCCCCTGATTAGAGCTATGAGGCAGCTTAGCTTGATGATCCTAATTTAAGTGACTTGAAGTTTGACCAGTTTAAAGTATAAATATATTATTGGTAGAGAAAGAATGTAAAAGTTGTATTCCTAATATTCCTAGGGTAGTGAATCCTGTTCAGAATGATTGTAAATCAGCTCTTATTTTTTCAGGAAGAAATACTGATTTTGAAGATTCTGAGTAAGTCAATGTATATCACCATATTGTATCCGATGGAGTTTTATCTCTGATTAAACCTTACCCTTTTCCTGTCTGTTATCTGCCTTATTTCACCTTCTCTCTCCATGTTTTTATCCTAGGATTATTTGTGCCTAACCAAGAATCCAGTAAGGCATTTATCATTGTACTATCTCAGATACTGAGTGGAAATAAATTGTAAAGTTGATTGAAGATAGTCATAAAAATAGCCCACTTCTGTAAAAAAGATAGATACATCCCTTCTATTTTATCTAAGTTAATGAGATATTTTTTGCCTTCCATTGATTCTGAAAATTATAAGGTGCTAAATGTTTCTAGAGAGACCCAAATTTTTTAACTATGCCTTTGTTCTTTTGTTGCCTATTTTACTTTTGTGATTATTAACCCCTACTGCATCAAGCTTTTGGTTTTTGTTTCTATATTGAATTTTGAAACCAGGTTATTCTTATGTAACACCTTTTCTTGAAGAGATCATCCAATATGCTGTTCCCCTTCTTTTCACATTAAGGACAATATTACCCTGAGGCCCCAGTATATTATCTTAACTCTTGCAAAATGACTTGGCTCTTTTTTCTTAGTCATACAAAATAAAGGGTTAGTTACTTGTTTCTCTTTTTGTCTTTTCCATTTATTCCAAAACACGGAAGCTCATTGAATGTCTACCGAGTACATGGCCCTATATGTTAACTATAAAAGTAAATTTTGCACCTTTCCCACCCAGCCCGACTCATCTCTGGCTGACACTTCTTATCAAGATGGATAAAGGGCAGGTGTGGCTTGAAAGTTCTCACCTTGCAGTAGAGCTAATTTAATCTCTGGATGTTCTTTTTTCCACCAAGCTCCACAGTGATGGGCTGGTGGGAGGCGTATAAGGAAAGGGATGCAGAGAATTATGTTGGCAGCTTGCGAAGCCCTCGGTATCCCAGGACTTAACATCTCCTAAATAAAGTGGGCTTCCAGCTCAAGCCTTATTTAAAAAGGACAAAAAAAAATTCTTCTGCAGATGAAACAGATGCCAGATGGAAACTACTCCGCTGACTTTCTCCAAACAGCCCTGCAGCTGTTGCTTCTTCCATAACTTTTTCCAGTGAAATTTTTAGGCTTCACCTGTTGATGAACATGACAGAATTTTGCTTCCCTCCCTCACCCTAGCTTCACCCCCACCCCACCTTTCCCTTAAAAGGAGAGCAGCCTGAAGTCTTAGAAAGCACAGCTCAGAGTGACAGTTCTGAACCCATCCTTGTTATATCTGTTGTAGATGGAAAGAGGGACACTGCCTGTGGGGCTGGAAGATTGTGGTTACTTTCAGCACTGGGTCCATTGGGCCGCTTCTCAGGGGGACAAGACAAGCAGCAGAAAGGCAGACCTCCTGCCCCTGCTGGTTGCTTCTCTGTATTGCTCTTTAAAAATTATGTTTCAGAGCTTAGCTGAAGCTTGCCCCGGAGCAGGGTAATAGACATCATTTAGGTATAACAGAAATAGACATGGCACCTCAGGTTAGAACAAAACAGTGAAACACAAAGTTACGAATCAGATCCCAGCTGTAAAGGGTAGATTCTCTTCAACCGAAATGATCTTTAAGAGAGAAAGAAGGGAAAGGGAAGATTTTCAGCAAGAGAAAAGAATACTTTCTCACTGGCTTAGACAGATGGCTGCAGCCACTCCTAATCACTGAGTATGTTTTCTTTTCTCTAAGATAATTAGTTCTATTGACACACAAAATTTGATATTCAAAAATGATCTCCTAATAGATCTCCCAGCATCTGCTATCAAAGAAACATAAGACAGTATTGAAAGATGAAAAATTGATAGGTACATTGAAAACTAGGGATATAATAAAGTTAATTAAAACTCAGTTAAATATTAGGTACAAGTTACATAATATTTCACATGCTCTGCATGCAGCTTAACATTTCATATGCTCTGCATGCAGCCTACAATTCTCTAATGTTTTTTGTGATAAATTCCACTTCAGTTTCTCCAGTTAACTCATTCTTTTGAGTTGAAATGAGTTTTTTTTAACTTTGTGATGCCTCTCAAATCTGCCAACCCTGCTCCCTATCCCTCTCCCCTGAGGGGATGATCTCACCTGCTATTGCACAGACAAAGCGGAAGCCCTAAGATGGGAAACCTCTCATCTTCGCCCCATCTGCTGTATAAGTCCACATACCCGTGGATCTGCCCTATGCCATTCCCATTCCCTCCTTCCCTTCTGACAAATGGAAGGGCTATCTTCACTTATGCCTGGTATTCTGTTCACCTCTCACCTTTCCAGGAAACTTACTTTTCCAATTTTCTCCTCTCTCAGTTGTACAATCAACCTCTCCTGTCAACTGATCCACTCCCATATGCTTTTATGCATCATCAGTTTTCTATTAAAACAACAATAACAAAAACCTTCAACCTAGCATCAAGTTCCAGCTACCTACCTTGTCACTTTTTGGCATTTAGGGTTGGGCATCCTAACCAATTTCTCTCTCTCTCTCTCTCTCTCTCTCTCTCTCTCTATATATATATATATATATATATAATATTTTTAAAGGTTTTTTTTTTTTAATTTGCCCTGAGCCAACATCTGTTGCCAATCTTCCTCTTTTTTCCCCCTCCCCAAAGCCCCGGTACATGGTTGTATATCGTAGTTGTAAGTTGTTCTAGTTCTTCTATGAGCTGCTGCCACAGCATGGCAACTGACAGACGGATGGTGTGGTTCCGTGACTGGGAAGCGAACTCAGGCCACCGAAGCAGCGAGCACTGAACTTTAACCACTAAGCCATCAGGGCTGGCTCTATAATTTTTTTTAAGCAGAGACATTTATATGTTAAATCTATTAGCCAGTCTCTACTGCTTACTAAGAGCTCCCCCAGGGAGAAAGGATGAGTTTAGAAGAAGGAACCTAGCATGCTAGCATGCTCAGCTCATCACTAAATAGGACACAAATCACCTCCACAGAGAAAGGACAAGTCAGGAGGAAATGCTTTCATGGTCCAGAATATTCAAAAGGTGAGGACAGCCGGTGGTGTATAATGCACATGCCAGAAATATTGGTCCTCAACAGGCTATAAGGATGAAATCTGCAGATATACCCCCAGCTGCCTGACTTCAGGAATCCAGTGAAGGTAATTTTTCTCTAGCCAAACTGACTGTGGCAATGAGAGAAAGCCTTTGCTTCAATTTGCTTCAAGGTATGTTTCATGGGCTCAAATATGCACAGAGAAATGTGGAGCATCAGGTGCTGTAGCACAGATCTAAAAATGCCTGCTCATGGGAGGAAGCAAGTGCTGTGTCCCTAGAGAGACAACACACAGTGAGCGCCCGCCTGAAAGATGGCTTAGAGGGAAAGTGAAAAAAGGCAATCTTGGTTAAAATGTGTTGCCTGGAGCAGTCGAAACTGACAACCAGTTTTGTAAACTTGGGTGAATATCTTAACCAATCCGCACGTCAATTTTTATATTCATAAAATAGGGTCGATAGTGATGGTACTGCTGTGATGATTAATTTTATATGTCAACTTGACTGGGCTAAAAGATGCCCGGATAGCTGGTCAAACATAATTTTTGAGTATGGCAGTGAGAGTATTTCCAGAAGAGATTAGCATTTGAATTGGTGAACTGAATAAAGCAGATGGTCCTACCCAGTGTAAGTGTCCATCCTCTGATCCCTTGAGGGACTGAATAGAACAAACAGGCAGAGGAAGGGCAAATTTTCATTTTCTCTTCTTGAGTTGGAACATCCATCTCTCCTGCCCTCAGACATCAGAGCCTCTGCTTCTTGGACCTTCGGACTTTAGGACCAGAACTTACACTAGCACCCCACCCCCAATTCCTACCCCTGTCCCCCAGCTCATAGGCCTTCAAACTGAATTATACCACTGGCTTTCCTGGCTCTCTAGCTTGCAGATGGCATACCTTGGGACTTCTCAGCCTCCATAATTGCGTGAGACAATTCCCATAATAAATCTCCTCTCATATATCTATACATATGTCCTATTGGTTCTGTTTCTCTGGAGAACCCTGACTAATACAACCACCTTCCTTATAGAGTCCTTAGTGAATACGTACAAAGCATTTATGTCTGCCACCCAATAAATTTGAGCTATATTATTTTATGTAACTGTTCCTCTAAGCAAGGAAACAGTCTGCATAGACTAATTTTTATCCCCCCTCCTTTCCTACCTGCATATTATATATATTGTCATAATTACAGAAGATTGGGAGATTTCTCCCAGTGGGGTTTAATTCCAACTCATGAAAATGAGACAACTGTCATAGTCTGGCTGCATCTTGGTGCACCCTGGACAACCTGAAACTAAGAATTTTTCTATGTACCTCAAACTTTAGAGTCTCTTCTATGGCATTGGACTAGAGGAGTCTGATGAAATAGTACCATTTGGTATATCGTTGCTCCAACTGCTCTTGGACTGCCGGTTAGCTTGTTGTCTATATTTTATGAGGTTGCAGTTGGTGCTGTGAAACTCATCTATGAACTCAGAGAGCACTGAATTAAATTAGGTTGGCGTCCGAAGTGCTGAAAGAACTGTACCCATTCAAGGTGAAGAGATCACATGCTGCAGGAGCTACACTAACCCTTACTTTGTCCTCCCAGTGAAGTAAAGACTTCTGGTTAAGACTAGGTGTAAGATGAATTTTTGTTTTACATTAGAATATTTGGACATTGGCTTATGAGTTATAGACGTGACATAATATTTGGGCTTTTATATCTCCTTCCAAACTTGGAAATGAATGGGAGTCCATATTGAAATTTTGGAAATCTCTATGTGGATGCATTATATTGTGCATCCTTATGCTGCCATTTAATTTTACCCCCCATAATCTCCCTTGAGCTCTAGATAATATGCCTGGACATAATTTGGAATAGGAAACAAATTATAAAAGCTCCTGGAAATCAATGAGGAGAAAACAGAGAACCCAAGAGCAAAATGAGTAAGAGCCTGGAACAGGCACTTCACCAAAGAGAATGTGTTAAATGGCGAACACGCATAGGAAGAGGAGGTTGATTTCATTAGTTATGAGAGATATATGAATTAAAATCCCAAATGAGATACCACCACATGCCCACCAGAATGTGTAAAATTCCAAAAAAAAGACTCTTAATACCCAGTGTTGGCCATGATGCAGAGCAATTGGTGGGAGTCATATACTGCTTTTGAACAAATGAATTGGTAAAACCACTTTGAAAACCCCTTTGGTCGCATCTACTAAAGCTAAACATAAGCATCCATATAATCCAACAATTTCACCCCCTGGTATATGACAATACAAATACAAGCATGCGTTCACCAAGAGACACATACAAGAACTTTCATAGAAACTATTTGTAATAGTTCCTACTAGAAACAATACAACAAATGATTTTTTTTTTCAGTTATCACCAAGGTTGGATCTTCCACGGATCAAACAAAATAGATTTAACTTTAAAACTCTCAGAGCAACTCCAATGAGTCTCTCTATAAAGTCTCATAAAGAGAAGACAATTAGAAATGTGAGTCTCCTGCCCTGATGAATAATCACACCACCAGGGAAGCGGTCTTGTTCAAATGCGACTGTCCAAACTAGGATCTGATCAAAATTATACCCCAACCACCAATATTCAGGAAATACACAGAGACATGTTAATCTTCACCAAGGGAATGCAATCAACAAAACCAGGACTATGGAAAACTATAAGAGTCAAAGATCTGACTTCTTCAACAGATAAACTGTAAGTTAGTAAGTGGAAGGGAAGGCCTGTTGTTTACTAATTCACTAAGCTACACAGTTCTGTGTAGTTTTCTGTGTCAGTGTTATGTCCCACAGTAAAAACTCTGTCAAGTGTCTGTCACCATGCTAGTCTCTGGGAAGGCAAACATAACTACACCGAGACCCCTTTCCTCAAAGAGGATGTGAAAATGTAATCACTGAGTGCAATGTAGTGTTGTAGGTTCTGTAAAGGATGTAGTTTGGGACACAGGAGGGAGAATTCAGTTATTTAGGGGCACAGATAGCACATAGGTCATCATTATCCATTGTCACCTGCTGTCTTAGCTCAGGTCACCATAACAAAATACCATAGACTGGGTGGCTTACACAACAGAGATTTATTTTCTCACAGTCTGGAGGCTGGGGAGACTGAGATTAGGGTGCCAGCATTGTCAGGTCCTGGTGAGAGTTCTCTTTCTGGCTTGCAGACAGCTGCCTTCTTGTTGTATCCTCACGTGGAAGAGAGAGAGAGATCTGATGTCTCTTCTTCTTCTTATAAGGGCACTAATCCCATCATGAGGTCCCCACCCTCACAACTTCTTCTAATCTTAATTATCTCCCAAATACCTCATTTCCAAATAGTGTCACATTGTGGATTAGGGCTTCAACACATGAATTTGAGGGGAGGGGACAGAATTTAGTCCATAGCACCTGGTTATGGAGGTTTTGGGGGAAACCGAGGGACACATATCACCATATGTCCCAGTTCCTTGGCACATCCCATGACATGTACCCCTCCCCCTTCTCCTATGATCCCATAGGCAAAGACTCCACCCTATAGGTAGAACTGATATGCCTCCCAAATTCTATCACACTTAGGAAAACTAAAACTTGCTTATCTGCCAACTCAATTGCAGTTAATCATGATTTCTGACCGTGGTCAGTTTGCCTTTATCTAGCAATTCCCTTCTACCTCTTTTGTTTTTCTTAACTGCTTACTTTTAATTTTCTGTGGGTTTAGTGCAAGGACTTTATTATCTCTCTTTTGTCTATTCTAGCTGTCTATTCTCAACATCTTTTTTTTTTTTCTCTTTCTCAGTAATTTTGGTGAAGCGACATTTAGGTCAGTAAGCTCTTTTACTGCTTTTAAATGTCAGTGTTCTTGTTACCACATTCTTGTGAGTCTTTTAAACTTTTAAATTACCTTAAGATATGTCTTCAATTAGTGCCATGTCAGAATTAGGAATGAATAGAATAAGAGTTTTAAAATTGGGTTCAAAAGACACTGATTGTTTTCCTCTCTATGGTTTGAGAAAGATTGACCTACTGACTAAACTTTCCAAATGGTCATAGTGAAGACAGTCAGTCAATGAAATATATTCAAGGAGTCTCAATAATTTGTCAATAAAGAGACAGAGAAATCTCCCAAAGTCCCATTGCTTCCAGTGTTCCTTCATTCAGTAAATGTCTGAGAGACAAGTGTGGCCATATTTATATCTCTGGGGCTATCTAAGTCTTGGTGATACAATAATAAAAAACAAACTTGCAAACACACACACATACATACACAGGCTCTGCTCTCAAAACAAGTGCCATCAAATGAGCCTTGCAGAGCAGTAAATGGACAATTACAATACAGTGTAGTATGAGCTATTATAGAAATAAATCTCATGCTGTGGAAACACGTTCAACATAGCACCTTCATGCAAAGTTTGTAAGGCATAGAACACATAGGTACTGTGTGGGCTACAGAAGAACATGACAGGATCTTTTCCCTCCAGAAGCTTTTAAGTGTGGGAGATAAGAGAAAGTCAGGAAGCAGTAAATAACAATTCAGGACAGTACAATATTAAGTGTAAAATGAATGGTCAGAGCCTTTGAATGTAATAGGAATTAATAGAAAGGAGAGCCCCGGCCTATTGTATAAATTTAAGAGAGGAAGTAGGACTTAAGAAATTTGGGATTAAGTCAGTGAGCAACAGATGAAGACAATAAGTCCAATGGCTATGTATAAAATTATGAGATTTCAGTTCCTGGCCATTGGGACAAAATGAGTTTTTATTTATAATTATTTTGATTTCATGCTATTAGAACCATAAACAGCACTATTGGCTTGATTAACTAACGTGAGGTATATTCTAGGTATCAGTTAATGGACAGAATATTTGCTATGACAGAATTCTCTTACAAATTATCCAAACTACAGAAATGGCATGCCATGTGTACATAATAGCCTTAATGTGTTTAGGAAAATATTGGATTGCAAACCAGACCTTTTAAATTTAATAGAGCTACATATAAAGAGTCATAAATGACTCACCCAATTGCCTCTTCATGGTTCAATGTTCATTTAACACCAATATAAAAATAGTAAAAATATCATACATAGAATTTAACCTAAGTGCTTTACAGATGAGCATTAGAGCCAGTTTTAAAGATGATATGGGGAAACATCAAGTGAAAGATGACATAAACACTTTGGGGAAAATCAAAGTAGGACAAGAGAAAGGAATTACGATAGAAATACAAGCAATTAAATAGTGCAGTACCCAGCTGGGCATATGGGCTGAAATATGCTGCAGGTCTGTCTCCATCTGGACTTTAATAAGCCTTGAGTTATTGCCAATAAAATACCAAAGAGGCCTCTTCCGGCATTCATGGGCATCTGCCCACGTGGCTCAAGCAGGCAGCTGATGGGTTACAGTTGCTGTTGAGGGCTTGATCAGGAAGGAGAACAGCATATCAAAGTGGGCCAAGGTTTCACAAGCTACATCTAGCTAGAGCTTTTAGCTGGACTCTAGCCTCAACTAAAATTATTTACTCAATTATCATTTAAAATAATTTTAAAGAACTATCAATTCTCTCTCATATTTTTAAGTAGACATGTTGATAAGTTTCAGTTTTCATCTAAAGTTTAAGTAGTGGTATAGAATATATTTTTAGTGTATTGTACATATTGATGTTTTAACTAACACCTCAATTTCACTCTTTTAATTTTATCTATAGAATCTAAATTCCAAAGTGATTTGATAAGCATCATTATCTATTTAAGCAATACATGAACCAGCTTTTCAATACCAAGAAATATGATAGGACTTTTTCTCCTTATTTTCATATCTCCATTCCAACTTCCCCAAGGGAATTTTATCTAAAGTTCAACAGCTTGCCTTTATTTTGTTTCATTTCACCCGTTCTGGAAGGTATGTGTAGCGGAATCACATGGTGATTTTAATTTGAATTTCCATAGTGATTAGGTTTCATTATTTTTTTTAATTTAGTGAATTATCAATATTTTAATTAAAATTATTTTGACGTATTTTATAAAAGTCATAGACATGGCATTTTGATGCCACACTTTTTATATTGATTCTGTTTTCCCCTCCTACTCTCACCAAGACCTTTACCATTTTAACCTTTTAAGTATGTATCTATGTGTGTATGTATGGTCAACACCAATAAAAATTTATAAATTAGACTCTCAAACCATCTCTAAATCTCCAATATCATTTCTGATATTCAAGAATGACCCCAGGGTGAATATCAGAGATGGAATGAAGATATTGGTTTCAAACACTTGTTAACAAAAGAAAGTCTAAATTGTATTTTGGAGGTTTATGAAAAAGATGTGAAAATTTAAAAGGCCCAACATCAAATGGCATGTTTTGTCATAATATCCTTTAAAATTATGCAAAGTAGACATTTCATCTGAACGTAAAGCATTAAATCTAATTTGTCTGCTCTTTTCTATTAAGCAATGATTCAAATTCTGTAGGCTTTAGTTTTGATTCTAGCTTTGTCGCTAATTAACTTGTTTGGGCTTCTGGTTTCTTCATCTGTAGAATGCAGCACTGAAGGTGCTGGCACTGCTGATAAGAAGTGATATCATCAGTTCTGCTCACATATCATGAAGCCTAAAGTCACATGTGCTAAATTTAGCCTGCACTAAGTCTCCCTTTCTGCCTATTCTTCTAATCAACATCTAATGCTTTTATAAATTAAGCCACATTTGGAATATTTTATTTTATTAATACATTGTTTCCTCTATCACATTTTACAAATACAGCATTTATAATAACTCTGTTTGTTTGCCAAATGGATTTTTTCTGGATTAATGCATACTGTTTCTGGAAGCCACAGTATATAAACATACTGAGAAAGTTCTAATGGAGACCGGTTGGACCAGAAATTACCACATGGAAAACAATGGAAAAAACTAGCAATGGCTTAAAGAAAAGGTGAGGAGGAGACATAAAGGTATCTTCAAATCTTTGGTGGGTTAACATATATGAAAGGGAGTGAAGTGAGCCCTGAGGCAAATGCAGATGGGAATTTCAATTCCTGTAGTGCAAGCAGGACTTAAAAGTGTTCCATGCAAAATTTGTAGTATATACAGTGCAGCATATTTAGGAGGAAAACTGGGATTGTCTCAGAGTCAGTACTCTGGGCCTAATTCCCTACTGGCTTATCCACACAGGCTGCAACATGTCCACTATCATGGTAGTGAGGCAGCTCAATTGCCAGTTTAAATCCAGGTCCTGGATTAGCATAACCCAAAGAATTTAGGTTTCTTCTAGAGATGATGTAAAATAATAACCACAAACATTTTTTTAAAACGAAATGTAGGCATAAGTGAAACAAAAAGAGGTATCTATAAAAAAATAAGCAATTTAAAATATTGGAAATAAAAACTGCAATCATTAAACAAAAGACTCAGTCCTCTTAAATGGTGTACTCTGAAATAGACATTTTCAAAGAGAGAATCAGAGAATTGAAGGATAGTACAGATAAATTCACCCACAATTCAAGACACATTTAAAGAAGGAATTTTTTTAAAATAACCATTCAAGTCATGAAGAAGAGAATCAGAGATGATAGATAGATAGATAGATTAGATAGATAGATAGATAGATAGATAGATAGATTAGATAGATAGATAGATTAGATAGATAGATAGATTAGATAGATAGATAGATTGGATAGATAGATTAGATAGATAGATAAGATAGATAAGATAGATAGATAGATTAGATAGATAGATAGATAGATTAGATAGATAGGTAGATAGATAGATTAGATAGATTGATAGATAGATAGATTAGATAGATAGATAGATAGATAGATAGATAGATTAGATAGATAGATAGATAGATAGATAGATAGATAGATAGATAGATTAGATAGATTAGATAGATAGATAGATAGATAGATAGATGGGCTTTCAAAAAAAGAGACTAGAGGAAGTGGTGGAGAAACAAAACTCACAAAACTCAAAGATAATTGCTAGAAAGTTCCAATGAGATTGGTATTATAAAATAGGGCATGTGGGGACTGCAGCACTATCTAAAGCATTTAAATTCATTATTTTTTTTAAAGCCGAGTAAGACACACAAAATAGGAACACTGGACAAATTTGGCCAGTAGATTACCAGTGCTCAAAATTTGCAGGAGGGCCAGCCCCATGGCGTAGCGGTTAAGTGCACACACTCTGTTGCTGGTGGCCCAGGTTCAGATCCTGGGTGCACACCGAGGCACCCCTTGTCAGGCCATGCTGTGGCGGCGTCCCATATAAAGTGAAGGAAGATAGGCACAGATGTTAACTCAGGGCCAGTCTTCCTCAGCAAAAAGAGGAGGATTGACATGGATGTTAGCACAGGGCTGATCTTCCTCACACACACACACACAAAAACTTGCAGGAAACACCACTTCTAAAGAATTAAAATGGAATAGAAACCACACAAGTTCTACAAAAACTCACCTTAAGTTGTATATAGTTCTTAAATTCAAACTTGATTTACTCTAAATATTAGTGTCTTGTTGGATCACACATATGGCCGGCTGCTGATAGAGAGCCTTGTTATTTAATGTAAAGTGCCACCTGGTTCATTTTGAAACACTAGGAATCTGGTTCAGCCTTCACAGGGTTTGTGTCATCAGCAGCGATGCACTATACCTATCCTAAATGCACAGGAGTCTCGGAAAGTTGATTTCTCAGTAAGGAAACCCACAC
The DNA here is from genome assembly GCF_057802395.1 of Ceratotherium simum simum. NCBI lineage: Eukaryota > Metazoa > Chordata > Mammalia > Perissodactyla > Rhinocerotidae > Ceratotherium > Ceratotherium simum. The sequence continues at coordinate 51,861,575 of NC_141915.1, read as the reverse complement.
TAAGGACTTCTTTCTCTCTCCTTTCTTTTCTCTACCTCACCTCTATTACATAATAAAGGAACTTTAAACAGCTACTGGTCGTGAACTGTGTAATAAAACAGCTCTGAACTTTTGTTCCAACTGTCTTCATAAGTGTAATTTACGTTTTGTGCCACCATCACCAAAAAGATTTTGAGATTTATAGATTGCAATTTACATCATATTGCTCTATTTCCCTTTAGATTAATTTTTCTTATGAAAAGGAATAAAACCAGAGAAAGAATAAGGTCTTAAGAGGAAATTTGGGTCAACCTCAAATCCCTAAATGACCTTCTAAACCAAAAGTATATTTCTGAACTGCTCATATGTAGGATTCCAGATTAAGTGAATTCCTTGCCACAGCTAAACAACTGATTATTTTACATATACATAAAATTGTTATTTCGTGATATATTTTGTAATTTTTTTCTTTTTCTTTTCTTAGAAGTAATTAGCCCATGTTCTTTTCCATGGTTCTATAGAAAGGATGAAGGACTATAGTTTTAGTAAAAGTGCAGGACTTTACCAAATTTTTTCTTTGAGTTGGAGACTTTTACTAAAACCAAAATGTTTGTGGTTATAACCTACGATTTTAGATTGAAACATCTATACCTGAGCTCATTTATTTTTAAGTGACTTAGAAAATTTCTCTCTGATAGGAATAGTGAGGAATGGGATGCCCAGGCCAACTTCTGTAGCTTTTTCCTAAAAAACAAACCCAGGAAGCTCGTTTGCCTTAGAGTAAACTAATTTGAATGCTGTGAGACACAGATTTTTGGTTGTAACTCTAAACATGAATTTTGAGTAAGTTCTAAATTTAGATAATGCAATTCTAAATCCAAAAAAAAAAAGCTATGCAATGGCAAAATCTTCCCATCATTGCTTAATGAATTCATTTTCTTTCTCAAATAGGATCACTCATAGCTTCATAGGTAGGAGAGGAACTTTGGGCTCTGGGCTGTTACCACTAGAGATTACTACTTACACGCACTACCACACCTTACATCTCTTTAAGAGCATTACTAGTTTAACTGAATCTGGAACATGCTTCTGATGGAAACTCACTGCATAGTTACCATCATTCTAATATTGCAGGAATTATCTAAGAGGATTTACATCTGGAGAGTTAAGCATATTTATCAGATAAGTCTGCATTTACATGGTAATAAAAAGAGTGTGAACACCTCACTAAAGGCATAGCAGGGATGTGAAAAAGCGTGGATGGATATAGTCATGTCTATATGTATACACATCTTTTCAGTAGTGCTGAGATGCCATTTTCTTGCTTCTCATGTTCCAATTCACAGTCCTGGAGATGTTCATAACAGTTGCATAATTATAAAAGTTATCAAAATAGTTGCTAAATAATTCAAACTATTTATATTAAAATATAATTTTGTATGCATTAACCACATTTTTGTTTAATTTTTAAGACTTTAAATCCTATCTGTCAATACTACACAAATTAAGTGAAAATATTGACTATATAAACATAACTGATTTTACTAGAAGAAAGGCAATAAAATAAATGTTATTAAAATATATAATCATTTATGAATTGTGCATATCCTTATTTCATTACTCATCCAAAGATTGCTGGCTTATAGGCAGAGCAGCAGGCATGCACAGTAATAAGTACATTCATTCATCTTTGGTATTTTGCCAACTCGATCATACAAAAGCTAAACCTTTGAACATATCTTTCAATTTTATAGTTATGAACATATATTTGCCAAGAATAGAGAATGGAACAGATTTTATTTAACAGTTTGTTAGCTTGATATGTAACTTTTAAATATTCGACATATGGTATGTGGGCCTCCCTTTTTACTCTTGCTTGAGGCTCTGCAAATATTAGAAATGAGCCTAGTATCAAAGACATACTCTAGAAAGTATGTCTAGGGTCCGAGACTTAGAAATGTATAAACCAGTTCTGTAATTATATCATTCATTCAGCCCAGCAATGGGAGGGTGTGACAGTCTGTCTACAAAAGCATTAAATATAGTATGTTATATAATTGTAATTGATGCTAATTTAGTTTTTGCCAAATTAGAAAAATTCTTCTAGGAGATTCCAGAATACACTGGTAATAGGTGGTTCTACATGTTAGGAAAAATATAAAATCCCAATAATTCTTTCCGCTTTGGGTTAGCCTGTTTTCCCCTCTAGATCTCCTCTCTATCCTTCATATCTTGCTGTATGTACTAGGAGGCAGAACTTTGTAGACTGCATTGACGGATTATGTTGCCCTCTGGCTTCTAGCTGAGTTTCACATCATTGGACATGAGGGTAGAGGGGGGTAAGGTCCACTACTTTCTGCATGGCATGTTCCTACAGGTTAGCTGCATCCACGTACTGAAGATCACAGCTTCTTTCAGGAGCCCCATCGTATTTCTCTTGACTCGAGTTCTGGTGATGGCTCCCTCCCCTTGCCCTTTGATGTTCTGGTATGTTTATGGATCCCTCGTGACCTCAGAGTACTGTAGCATCCTTTGTTACTTTTTCTAAACTCTACTCATACCTTTGCAAAGAGCTCTCCTTCCCATTTCAAACTCTTCTAATTATGCATTTTGCTTGTACCAACTCTGTCCCATTAACATTGTGATTCCTATACTTTCTACTAGTGTAAGTGTGAACTTGATCATTATCCTTCAGTTTTTGAGCCACAATCCCTTGTTCTAAGACATAGAACATAAATGTTCCACAGAAACTTAGTTTGACAAAAAGAAAATAAATTTTCTCTTGGTAGTTAGTGCAACTTAAGCGTTCTTCTAGTTAGTTCTCTCAGGGGAGCACGTCTAGCGCTGAAAACAGTGTCTGTTCATTATAGGTACTTCGATATGTGTTGAATGAATGTTGAATCAATAGTAAAGGACAAGATACGACCTCTCAGAGCCAAGGGTAAAAGTTGCTTCCTTTTCTGAGCTGGTTTCCTTCATGTATCTGAGTGCCTCTATGTCACCTTCTGTATTTACATGGACATGGGTGGTTATGGTGTCTGGAAGGGAAAGAAACTAGTGGAAGGGAGTTAAATTAGTTGAAGAGGATTTTAGAAGTCTTTCAAATGTATAACATCAAAATATTTATGAAGGTCTCTGTCTTTGAGAGGCTAGGACTTGAATATTGTCTGACTTCCATACCATGGAGGTTTTTAAATAGTGTACAAGTTATACATTCTCTGGTCTTACTACAACTTCATTACAAATTAAGCTGAGGCTAGTTCCATTAGAGGAAAATTGATGTGATACCTGCTGCTCTCTCTTCTATTGATTTTTTCCCATTGCTTTTTCATTTTTTGTGTTTAATATCATTTCATATTTTTAATGAGGCAATTATACAATTTATATTATATCATTTATATTTTCCTGGGCAATAATCCTGTGCAACTACATTTTCCAATGAAATTATATATTGTCCCTTATTAAAAATACATTTTTACCAGTAGTTTCATTGCCATTCTAGTTCCTAAAATTTTATATATTTTGGTGCATTAAAAGTGAAAAAAATGAGATTTCCTTAGCAAGTCCACTTTTTATATTACTTAAATCATTAATTTCTGATTTTATATTTGTGAATTTCTTCTTCCTACATTCCTCACCTTTTTATTCCTGTTTTCTTTTAGTGTCTTCAGATAAATGCTTATTGATTTATTTTCATTTTGTGATTAATAATAATAGTGGAAGTGACTTAATGCTATGAATTTTAACCTTGGCTGCAGCCCACAGTGTTCTAATTGCTGCTAATCACTATGTAATTGCCTTTAATTTTCTCAGTGATCTGAGAGTTAATTACAAGTATTTTCTAATTTCTAAAAGCTTAGGGAGAAGTTGTAAACTATTTATTATTAATTTCTAGGTATATTACATTTAATTAGAGAACACTGATTACGTGTTTGTTTTATAGAAGGTATTGACATTTCTTTGGGACTTTAATGTGTTCGATTGATAAAATCCTATGGACACAATAAAGCTAATATATATATAATTGAGTTTTCAAAGATATGTTATTCAGATTCATCTTTCTTCTCTCTGAAACATATGTTCTTTCTCCCTGAAACATATATATACATACATCTGTATGCACATGTGCATATATACACACTCACACATAACGTATGTGTGTCAATATGTGTGTATGTATCATCTGTTCGTTCATATATTTTATATACTTCATCTGTTCCTGTTCCCATTTTCTTGATGGCTGTAAACTGAAGGCCATTCCCAGCTTCTAGAAATGGCTGCATTCCTTGACTTATGACTCCCTTCCTCCATTATCAAAACCATCAACATGATTTGATGAATCAAGCCAAACCAGGTCAAGTCCTTCCCATGTCACATCTCTGACTCTTCTTTCCTCATCACATCTCTCTGTGACCACAGATGGGAAGTTTCGTCACATTAAGGACTCTTGTGATGAAATTGGGCTTGCTTGGGTAATTCAGGGTAATCTCTTCATCTAAAGGTTCATAATTTTAATCATATCTGCAAACTCTCTTCTTTTAGGGTGCATACATGTTTGGGGAGCCATTACTCTGGTTACCACAAGTAGATTGGTGTGAAGTACACTTGGAAAATGAAGTGTTGGGTTATGCAGTATCTAATAGACTTAAATATTATGAAGATAATTATATCTTCGGGGCTGAGTAGGATTTTTTAAAAAATCCATGACTTAGTTATGAGGGTAACAGAACTGCAAGGAGACTAAAAGCACAGACTCAACAAGACCTCTGTGCCAAGGTCTGAAACCTGGGATGAGGACATTTGGGTATAGGACTTAAAGAATCATGAACCCCAGATTCCCCTGAACTCTCCTAGACAGAAAAAAGCAGACTCCTCCATCTTTATAGAAGAGAGCAGCCTTCCCTTGCCAGAGACAATGCAAAGATCTCACCAGAAGTAGGTTTCTTGTAAGGTTATGCTTGCCTTCCATGAAGCCTTTTCCCACCTTCGTTTATTGCCTCCAATAATGAGAGTTGGGTCTTAGCATAGCCCAAGGAGGGAAATACTGGCCCTGCTCTAGGAGGAAATGCACTATACAACAAAAGGATCACGGGACCTGACTAACATGTGTTCACGTGATCCGTATGTGGGAGTTCATCTTGAGGATATTGGATTGAGACATAGGCAGAATATAAGATTGGATAAGAGCTAGTTTATTAACATAGAAGATTCTCCTGAGACTTCCAGTTTAACATTCTGGCAAATATATTTGGAGGCAGTTCTAACTAGCTGCTAGAATGTCTCCTTGAACCTGGGACATTAGAAGGGTGAAAGACAAATAAGATGGAGATGCCAATGTATCTTTGGCAGAAGAAGGGTTCAAAAAACTCAGGGAGGTGGGTATGTTAAAATATATTTACTAGGTGAGACAAGAAAATCTACTACCTGACTATGTCCTCTAGGAGAGCCCAAAGGATGTTCCTTTTACTGAGGCACTGGAGAATGCCCTTTTGAGGGATTCCTGGTATCTTTAAGAAGCTTGGTGTGATCGCTTCTTTCCAGAGTTGGAAGTAGGAGATGCTAGGAATCTGGCCTCTTTTCTATCAATGGAGATGCATTTACTAACAGAGGCAAGATAGATGTAATCAATGCAATGGGCAACAATGGGCAGAGTGACAATCAGATTTTGACCCACAGGTATCTACGATGATGCCTAATAGATCATAGTGTTCCAGGGCAAGATAGATGGACAACTATATTACTTGACTTATACAACCAGAAAAATTCAAGAACTGATAAAGAGAAGGTCACTGCAATGTCTCTAGATCTAAGTCAGTTCATAGACATTGAATGCACTGATCAGTCCCTTTGAGGAAGGAAAATTTTAGACTTTTTGAAGCATAGTGGATGCAAGGCTTGAACTGACGTTGGTGGTAGGAGACTTAAGATCTCATCATAGTTCTTTGCTAGAGTGAAAGCTTATGGAGGCCAGAAAAAATTCTGCCCTTTGTCCATCTGACAGTGGGTCAAATGGGTCAGAAGACTTACCCAATGATTACTTCCTCTCTCCTCAAGTGAATATTTAGGATGGATAAACATACGGGCTGGTAGACCCTTAACCTGTAGAGTAAGAGCCATTATGGTATAAAGTATCAAGTGGAAGTCCCTGAAACTCTTTTCTTCTCGTTAGCCAAGATAGTAAATTGGAAACAATATCAGCACTACCCCTATGGACTTACATAAAATAGGGTTTGTGGTTCCCATTATATCCCAGGTCAGTTCGGTAGTATAACCCTTGCAGAAACCAAATGGCTAATGTAGGACTATAATGGACTAATGCAAGTTTAACCAAGTGGTAGTCTCAATCATAGTTACAGGGTGGGATGAGATCTTCAGTGGAACAGATAACCACTTGGTGTCCAGCTACTCATATGGTGGATGTGTTTTCTCAATCTCCTGTTCTCTGAGATATTATCCTCAGTGACCTTTGTCATCTAGACATTCTGTGAAACATCACACTAGCCAACTGTATTGATAATAGCATACCAGTTGGACCTGGTTAGCATGAAGTGGTAAGTGGCTCTGGTAAAACACATGCCAACAGAAGGAAGGTAAACCCACATATATTCAGAGACCTAGCTCATGAGACTAATTGTCTGAACTCTACTAGAATATTCCTTCTCTCCCTTTCATGTAAATAAGTTGTTGCACCTTGTACTCCTGCCACTAAAAAGAAGAGGGGGGTGAGTGTGTATGCATACACACACACACACCCATATATGCATATATGTACATAAATATAGTATAAACAGTATTGAAGAACAGACATGAAACTTGTGACAGTGATTATTTTGATCTAATGAGATTATTAACTTTATTTGGTCAATGTAGTGACTATTTATTCTGTTTCAGATAAGGAAACAGATTTTGGTAGGAGACATCAAGAGAAGAGGAAAAAATTAAAATATAGGTTACTCTATTCCTTCAATATTTTTGTTCATAATTAAATATAACATTAACTAGTTTTCATGTTCAAAATTTATTTTAAAGTTTGAATTACCAACATCCATCACTCGAGCTTTTCCCATCCATACTCCTGCATTTAAACACACAAATAGCTCCTTATTTGAAACTTTATGTGCTCTTACAAAGATTAAGTTATTTAGAAAATGGATGATTTCATGTATGGAATGATCACTTTTGCATATCTAGTCACATTTAGTTAGAGTAGAATATATAGTCTTTCACTGGACAGATGGTAAATTTTTATTTTACATTCTATTAAAAACCATTCAACGAGAGTCTGTTACAAGCCTTTACTTGTGTTTTTAAAGGTTACCTAAATGATCTAAATGACCAGACTAGTCCTTTAATAACACTGATAAATTTTATTTGCTAAAACTATATTCAAACTGGTGAGAATTTTGTCAGAGATTTTCCAGTACACAAAAATTGTTTCCAGAACTCTTGTTAATGAGGTGCAAACTTTTTATGTATGTAGAGCATTGTTGTTCTGATCTTTATCCTGTTTAAGTCACACTTAGAAAACTCAGCCCCTAATTTCCTCCCTTCAAAAGGGATTGTTGTTGTTGTTTCAATTTTTAGCTAATTTCCTTTATTTATACTGCTTTTGTCATGCGTCGATAATGTTGACCAACTTTAGATATTTACAGATTTGAAACAGCTGCAAACATATAATTAGATCTTATCAACTTTGGCCATATGTTTGTGAACAAAACTCTCTTCCCCTCTGCCACCAAAGAGCTAAAAACACTTAGGAATTTGGCAAGTTTACAAACTTCCGTATTCTTACTCTTCCTACTAGAATCCTAGATCTCAATGAGCTTCCTAAACCTAATCTATGTGAAATGTAAGTCTATGAACTGTCTTTCCAGAATTGTGCTACCCAATTTACGGAAAGGCTGTAATTGCCCTTCTGGTGGTTTCCTTCATATTAAACACTCTACCTAGTACTACTGTATTCATGACATCGAGGATAGCCTAATAGTAATTTATAACAAAATCACCCATAGTCACCCATGACTCACTTCACAGGGGAAGGGTCTCCTTTCTGAAAACTAAATGAATATGCCTGAGACTCCTCTCCATTCTTATTTGTCTTCTTAGGCTTTGGAAATTTAGCTTTGATTTTCCTCAGTTAGAAGATCATCGGGCATTTTCCCTTTAATGTTGTGGATGCGTAGAGCATATTGCAGGAGAACAGATTCTATAAGACTTAGCTACTTAATAATTTTTATTTTATTAGGGAAACTGCCATCTTCCTACCTACACCTCCTACTAGTAGATAACAACTCATTTTAATCAGCTCACTTTGCTGGGTAAAAGTCTGTCCTAACTGGGGTGAGTCATTACCTTGTTGAGATTTTATTCCTTTTTTCCTACTTGACAATCATTCCTTTAGCAAAACTGAGTCAGTGATGAGCTGCGTTTGGAAGCAGGGTAGAGATGTTTGATCTTTGGGTACTCTGGCTCTATAAAATCAGTAGCAAATGAAACTGCAGAGGTAATGGAAATCAAGGGAAAGATTACATAAAGAAGTACAGAGAAGTGATTTCAGAGACAGGGAGTTCAATCTAAATTCAAATTCATTAAAATGTTTCTAGGTCAAAAATCTGCAATGAAATAACCCAGAATAAATGCATTGTGCTATCTAAGCTGAAATTGCTGTTTTCGTTAAAAAATGGCATGTGATTTTGACCTATGTAATAAATCTTTTGGGAAGATGACACATGTTAAAGTCAATAAAATATTTATTGCAAGGAACTAAGAAAGAAGGAATGGGAAAAATGTATGAGGAAGTATCTTAGCAAAGCTTATCTATAGAATACAGAAATAATAAGGTTTGAGTCAAATTCCTTGCCTGATTTGGGACAGATCACAGAGCCATGGGTATTGAAGACTTTTAATATATGTTCATGTTTAAATGCAACACTCATATTTTTATTATTCAGTAGAGATATCAAGGAAGTAAACAAAGATTTCATAGCTCGTTTTACCTTTAAGCATGAATATATTCATATTGTCTTTTTTTTTCTTCCTGGGGGTGTGGGTGGGATGGAGGATGGGGAGCAGAGGAGAGACACTAGGTGGAGGCACATTTAAACAAAGCTGAATTTAGCTTATATTTTAATTCACTTGTGTGGGTGCTCTTCTTCCAAGAAGACAGAATCCAAATGATCTCCTAGGAAAATTTTAGCCATAATGAAAGCAAAGCAAGTTCTAGAACCACCAGAACAATTAGGCACCTGAACTGCTCATTTAAGTCAAATAGCCTAATGTAAAAAGGTTAATCAAATACTGTTCATTTTATACACTTCCCTCCTTTCCTTCATGATCTCTGTCAGCTGTTTTTGATTAGATCCTCCACCTCCTTCGAGACTTAACTGATCAAGAGTTCTTTAAAGAAACAGTCACTTGAATTTTGACATGCTTTTCTCTGACATTTTCTTTACAAATAATATAATGACACTTCTTGATTCTTCCTAAGCAATTTCAGTACTTGTGAGAGAAAGCTCTCAGACAAATTCAGAATAGAATACAAATTTAAAGGCACAGAGCAAACTTAAAAAAGTCTGCAGCAAAGGAGAGTCAGAGGCTAAGGTTTTTATACAAAGAAGTTGTGCATCTTAAGTTGCTTATTCATAAAAGGATGGAGGGTAGAATATGGATGTGTTAGAGGTTGCGGATGCTCAGAGCTGTCCAGTTCCTCTCTCTCTATGCTCTTGCGTCTGGAGGGAGCCATAGCACCAGTTCTGACCAATGGACTGTGAGAGGAAGAAAAGTATGTTCCTTCCAGGCTGAGGCAGTGAAAAGCCCGCAAGGGACCCTTTCTTCCCCTGACATACCAACCCTGGAAGTCATGGGTTCCAGATACAAGACACGCAATCTGGGGACAGTCTGTTCCGTGCCCTACTTGGGAGGAAGTGCCCAAGAGAGCTGTTGGATCCAAAATAGCTTTACATAAATGGGAAATAAATGCTTATGTGTTAAGCCACTGATATTTTAAGGTTAGTACATTATCACAGCATGACTCAATCTCTCATGACTTATTCAAAATACGAATATAAAATTACAAAATTCACAAATTCAGAAATATAATTAGTAAACAATTATCCAATATGATCTGTTAAAATAAACACGCAAATTAAAATAAGACATTTTAATTTATTATTTAACTCTTTTTTTGAAAATCATAGTATGCGTATCTATAGACACTCATGCATTGCTGCCAAAAACATAAGTGAAATGTTTTTGGAATTTTTCATTAAAATCATTCATAGTTTTGAGCCAATATGTGCACTTCTGATAATCAAGACAAAAAAATCAAAAGCTACAGAGAAAACTTTATTACAAAATATGTTTATTTCAGTGTTAATAGTTGCAGTGAAAAAAGAAAAACATCTTAAATAAGAGGCAATAAAGAATTTAAATAAATTATAATAAATCAATGTGATTAATATTAATCAGCTGTTGAAATAGTGTTTCTGAAAGCCACATGTAATGTAAAAATATATATTTTTTAAATTTATAATTCCTCGTTTCTTTCTAATTAATAATAAGTGAAGGGTTGTGTTCTGGAAAAGTATGTTTACAATAAAACTAATTAGATTGCTCTGAACAGGAAAGAGGAAAGAGATGGAGATAGGAATGATTGCTAGAAGGGGGTGACAGATAACCTGGGTATTGCCTTGAGCAGGGCGTGGTGACGGAAGAGAAGAAATTCTGAATGGCAAAGATGAGATTGAGGAAACTAACTAATGTGATGGAAAATTTGAAGCATTTGAAATGGGAAGTGCAATGTAAGCTCTCTCCTTCATCTGCCAAGTAAAATATTTATTAAATTCTATCTTGCTTGCTTTTATGTAAGTGGATTATTTGGGTGAGTAGTGTTAGGAGAAAGATACTGAGGTTTATGTTTAAGTTGTACAGATGTAAAAACAGAGACAGCAGGCACAGTCTGATCAGTGTCATAGAGTATAAAATTGAAAAAGTCAGCACAAGCTAAATAAAACAATAAAGAAAAATCAGAACTATTTGGAGACTAACGACTAGAATGAAATATACCACCCAAAATGTAAATAGCTAGCTCGTCTTGGAGAACTAAATTGTCTCAGTGGGGACACCATATGTAGAGCTGGGATCCAGCTACTGTATGTTATTCTACCAAAAGAAATATAAAACCAGATGATCTGGAAAAGAGAAGACAAACAAAAATCTACAGAGAAAGCTACGTGTTGAAAATGGAAGAGACTGATCTTGTAGCCAAATCCAAAGAGCAAATCGAATCACTAAAGGGAGAAGAATCCCAGGTTCGGGTGGGAGCTAGAGCAAGACCAGCTCAGCTAGGGCTGCTCAGTCTCAAGCAAGAACCTTCTGGATTGACTGTTTTGAATGCTATCAGGTGCTCTGATGGAATATACATGTAATATACTGGATGGAATATACAAAGGCTATATTGCTTGTTTTGGTGGAGGGCTATGAGTATTTTGGAATTTTTTTCCTAATGTCTACTTTTTGGTATTTTTATAATATTCTTTAGTATAAAATATAGCATTTTATAATGTAATATAATTTAAATATTTAGGGCTGGGTGAGCAGAGATAAGGAAAGTAAAAAAGACAATGAATTTAAAGAGAGAGCACTGCATTAACAAAAGTTATATGGTTGGAATTTTTCATTAAAAGCATTCATAGTTTTGATCCAGTATGTACACTTTTGATAATCAAGACATAATCAAAAGCTACAGAGAAAGCTTTATACAAAATATGTTTATTTCAGTGTTAATCATTGTAATGAAAAAAAGAAAACTATCTTAAATGTGAGATAATAAAGGATTTAAATAAACTATAATATATCAATGGGATTAATATTAATCAGGCATTGAAATACATTCACCTTTCCAACTATCCCCCATTTCAGATCTTGTTCCTCAAATATTCCAGCTTCATATCTAAGATGATCCTATTTAACCTTTGCCTTTAAAAGGTTTATAGCCCACTTATTTTCAAAAGCAATTTTAAATGACAGGCAATAAAACATATTTAAAACAGGACACTTAAACAGTTGTTGGTTGGGCTCAGAAACCATTAATGAATGGGAGGGTATAAAGATTTGTGTGTCTTCCCAGCTCACGCCTAAACTCCTTTTTCTCTGTTAATGTCCCTTTTTCATGAGAGGTGACCCCTCAATGATGATGTTTTATTATGTGACCTGGCCGTAATTGAGTGGACAATATGCAACTGCTTGACCCAATTGGGTTGGTCCATTTCTCTCTGCTTAGAGTTTGGAATTGGCACTGAGAGGATGTCCACTGAGCTAGAATTATCACAAATAGAGAGCAAGAAGAAGAGAAAAGTAAACCTGGGGGAGGCAGGGGCAGGGCGGAGGGGCAGAGGCAAGAAGGGGAGAGGCAGCCTCAGTAAAAGAAGCAGATTCCAGAAACAGAACCTTGAGACTTTTCCAGTAGACGTCTTTTGCTGCGAAGCAACACTATCCTTGATTCTGAGTTATCGGATAAACCCTTTTATCTATTCTTTGTTCAAGCTGACTCAAGTTGTTTTATGTTAATTGTAGCCAAAGATTCCCAAATCACAGGGTGAGAGAGAGAGAGAGTTGTATAAGAAACTAGAGAGAAACAAAGTTCTAATTTGATGGTGACTTAACTGGTAGCCTTCACAAAAGAGAGAAAAGTAATAGACCCAATAGTACTTCTCACCTCATACAAGGTAACATACAAATTAAATGTAATATAACAAATATTAAACCAGAGAACAAATTTGTGGTTTGTTATCATTGTATTTATTAGCTAATACAAGAAATTTATAATGTAAATTTTCATAAATGAAATACTGGGTTTCAACAATCATTTAAATATACACACAACAAAACAAACCAAAAACATCTTCAGTGACAATCAGAGGGTATTTTTAGAGCTTGCTTCTGTCTCTTACAGCATTTATATCTATTGCTTTGCTTATAACAATGAGAATCCAAAAAGTAATTTTCCTGAAACACTAAACATTTCTTCAAAAATAAAAAATAGATTTAATTATGTTTATTATGTTGAAATTATTGAGGTAAAATCATTTGCAAATAATTTAAAATATTTTCACAGGAAGGAAGCAAAATTGTTTCTTCTTAATTCTTGTTAAATAGAAAGCGTCATTTCCTTGGGCATTCTGATTATTTCATATCTTATTCCAAGGGTCCTAATATTTTATCAGAATACTTCCGTTTTTTATAGGAAATTGAGTAAAATATGTTTTCATGTTATAATATATGATTAAAAATAGAAGAAGTAAAATATTACTTACATTTGAATTAAATTTGAAAACATTCCTATTTCCTTTTCAATTTTCCTTTAGTCCTATTAGGCAGCAACAAGAAGACGTTTTGGGAGAAGTAGAGAATTTAAGATGACATTTTTAGAGAGAGTAAGAATGTGAAAATGGCACTCAAATAAGATTTTCATCCTGGGATAACTTGAAACCTTCTTTTTGGAAATTGCATACTTTGCAACCAATAATGATTCAACTCTCAGATGCCTTTGCTCCAGGAGTGCTTGGCGGGGCCAGCCCCGTGGCATAGCCATTAAGTGCACGCGCTCTGCTGCTGGTGGCCAGGTTTGGATCCCAGGTGCACACCAATGCACCGCTTGTCAAGCCATGCTGTGGCGGCGTCCCATATGAAGTGGAGGAAGATGTGCACGGATGTTAGCTCAGGGCGAGTCTTCCTCACCAAAAAAAAAAAAAAAAAAGTACTTGGCACCTGAGTCCTTTTTCATTAGCTTTTTCATTCTAATGCGTTAATACATTTTCATATTTATACAGGGTTTGGATACTCTTTTCATTTGTCTTATAAATTTAGACTCTTGTTCCTTTCTGGTTCTTTCAGGTCACCATTTGCTGGCCCTGGTCCTTTAATTTTCTGTCTTGTTTATAGTTATTCCCTCTAGTATGAAATATGAAGTCCTCTAGAAGTCATGGTGGATTTGGAATAAAACTTCTTGGCTTCAATTCATTGCTCCTAACAATCTGGTTGATTTTGGACAGATTATTTAACTTGCCTCAGTTTATTCAAATGGAAAATGAGGAGAATAATCTATTTTCATTAGCTATTACAAGAGTGAAATGAGACAATACATAAATAGCAGTGTTCAAGGAAAGATAATATATAAATATTAAACTGCATGTGCTCAGTTAGTATTAGCTATTATCAGGACTATGCTATTATCAGGAATAGCTAGTATTATCTATTATTAATATGGTATGAATCAATCAAGGACAAGGCTGAAAACAAATGGGGAAATTGAGGAAAGTTAAAAAAAAAAAAGGGAGTATTTACAAAGATATATGAGGTTAAGGGAAATCCACAGGGATGATGAAGTGCCCTGGTGCTAGCTACAGTATAAAGTTGTTATCAGCCTAGGCTTAAATGAGCAAGATAAGGGAGTGGTTACAGAAAATCAGACAGAAGTGTAGGATGGGACTAACAGACAAGAGTTACGGCCTTTGGAATAGGAAATCAGCCACTGCCTAACCACAGCTTGGCAAGGAGACAACCAAGGGAATTCATAGCTGACCTACTCTCCTCCCATCCTCTGAGCACCAGCTGATGCCCCCATGGGCTGAACCCAACTCAAAGTTGGAAGATAAAGGAGACTTGTTGATGAAGGCTGCAAAAGTCATCCTCTCGAGGCAGAGCGTGGGGTGTATAATGGGGAAGAACAGATCTGGAGGTGCCAAAGGCATCTATCCAGCCCATGTACCTGATTTGCCCCTCAGCAGCCACTTCTGTCATTTTCATCAATGAAAATCATATGGCCCCAACAAAAGGAACCACAGAATCCAATCAGCAGTCATCATGGGTGATGTTAATTTTGGCATAAACCTTAAACCATAAGCCACTTAAAACCTAAAACTAGTCACCATCAGTTTTATTCCTATAGAGCACTGGGGGTAAAAGAGAGAAAAGAAACAATTAACACAGAACATACCTGCTGTAATTCCCACCCCAACAGCTAGTCATGGGGCCTACACTCATAACTCCATCAAGGGTTCCCAGCTGCTCTGCTTCCCCAGTTTCAGCCTGTGATTTTCCCATTTTATTCTGCCATCAAAATGTATTTGTTTTGCAAATATGATCTTTTTATGACAATTGGGTTTTATAACTAATGTGCAATGATTAAATCCTTAGACTCACTGTCTATATCCATCCATATATATTAAATATGAATACATAGGATGGCTACTACATCAATATTAACATTCTTCACAAATGCATATTTTAACATTGCATGACCAGAGATATTGCATTAACCAGAAGAAATGAGTTTTTGAGGTGGTGATTTTTTAGTGCTGCACAAGTATGTCCAGAAGGTATGTAAGGACAAAAAATTGTTTCTAACGTTTCTCAAATTAGACCTGAGGCATCCAACTGTGCCTTCAGTTTAAGAGGACCTGTCAAGAGACTCTCAAAGATATACCAGGTTCTAATTTTACACCGGACAGGTAACATATTTAGTGTTGTCTTTATTTGCAAAATGTTTGCCATCGTATATCCCCACTGCGAAATGATGAATGTGCTGCAACAGAGGTTGCAAACTCCTTGAAAGTATGTGTTTTTTTTCCCCTATTGTGTTTAAAGCTATAATTCTCATTCTTACAACAGTGCCTGGCATGCAGGAGGCTGTCAGTAAATATTTGTTGAAAATAGAGGCAGGATAAGTAAACAAAAATGGCTGAAGACAGCAGGGGTACATAATAGAAAGTGACCATGATGGCATCCAAGTGAAGATGGCGTACTCGGACTCAAAGTGCTGAAACACAAATATTTGTATTTTTAAACCAAACAAAATGCATCCATGAACCAAATCTGTAGTTTACAGGAACATGACTCCGCAGCAGTGTGGCCAATACCCTCATGTGGAGTGACCATGTGCAAGCTACATAGGGATTTAAGCCTCAGTTCTCTCAACTGTAAAATTAGGGAAATAGTACCTACATTATAGCATTGTTGAAAGGGTGAAATAAGGTTTAGCATAACTCCTAAGACACAATTAGTGTTCAATAATGGTAATAACATTTATACTACTACTACTACTGATAATAGCTGTCATGTATTGGGTATTTGCTATGTTCCAGTCACTGTTCTAAGTTTAGACATATATTAACTTATTTAAATTGAACAAACAGAATGTGGCCCCAGGTTAAAAACTTGGACTCCTAGCCACTATACTCAAAAAACAAAAATAATTGTCTGGACTGAAACCTCATCCTCTAAAGCATTCTAGTGACATTCAAATCTCATAAGGGTCTCTCTAGCTTGGGTATGGGGAAGCTGTTCCTGGATTTTTCCTGAAAATTCTCTTGATTTGAAAAATGTATTTGACAGAGGTTGTCATTTGTGGCAGCAACTTATGAAAATTCCTTGACCCCCTCTGGCCTTCCAGTCGACCACAAAAGCTTTAGTGCAATCGAAAGGAAGGTAAGGGGGAAAAAAAAAGAGGGGGGAGGGAATCAGGTTCCCCGCTCAAGTCAAGTCTCCCCAGAGAGTGATGCAAGCTGCTCTTCATCTCCCAGGGGCAGACTGCTGAGCCAGGCAGTTTCCCTCATTCTAGAACATGTAATGGAGCTTTAGTTCTGACATTGTGGTTGCTCTTGTTTTTCTGATGAGGACGCTGAAGTATTTGGGGATTTTTGATGTGAGACAATTAGGAGCCTAGAACGCCATTAGCTAGACAGAGGAGCAAAGCCCTTTCCTGGCAGATATGTAGGCTGCAGACAATGTTTATTGCCAGCCTTCTGCCTCTGTAATGAGATGCTTCAGGCAGCTTTGCCCTGCAATTGAGATAGAGTGCACGAGAAGCCCAGTTAGGAGCCAATGACTGCAGAATTTAGTGGAAGGGATGAATCTGAATTCTCAGATATAAACAGAAATGGGACAGTGATTATAGTATTTTGGAAGGAATTTTTATCATGGTATTACAATTTTCAAAGCAAAAATGTCAATAAAAATGCTGTATATTAGCCTCAGGAATTTTAAATCCATTTATGGCAAAAATAATTAATTAAAAAATCAAGCTTTCTCATGTTTCAGAAGTTTCCTTTGACTGTAATCCAATTCTTCTCATAAAAACTGCATTTAGAAATAATTTGGAGTAGTGTATGTGAATTTTCTACAATATTAATTTTAAAATCAGTGAGAAGTCATGAAACTTAACCACAGCTTCTTAACCATAAGTGATATACTAATACTGGAACCCCTAGAACTGATGTGAGGATTCCACGAGAT
Source organism: Ceratotherium simum simum (assembly GCF_057802395.1). Classification (NCBI taxonomy): domain Eukaryota; kingdom Metazoa; phylum Chordata; class Mammalia; order Perissodactyla; family Rhinocerotidae; genus Ceratotherium; species Ceratotherium simum. Next base: position 51,844,304 of record NC_141915.1, on the reverse strand, counting down.
AATCCAAACATTTACCAAATATTTATTGAGCATGATCTGTGTCAGGCACTGTTTTAAGCTCTTGAGGTACGTCGTGAGCAAATGTATTCCCTGTTCTTGATGAACCTACATTCTGGTGAGGGCTAGAAAGCAATTACACAACATAAATTAATAAATAAGCAAATTATTTAGCATATTAGAGGATGAAGAGTAAAGAGTTGAACAGGATAAGAGGTATCCCCTTCTACCAGGGGAGGTCGAAGAGGGGAGTTCAGTTTTTAGTAGTGGCAGATCTCTTTGAAAAGGTGGCATTTTTTTTTTTTTTGTAAGGAAGATCAGCCCTGAGCTAACATCCATGCTAATCCTCCTCTTTTTTTGCTGAGGAAGACCAGCTCTGAGCTAACATCTATTGCCAATCCTCCTCCTTTTTTTTTTTTTCCCCAAAGCCCCAGTAGATAGTTGTATGTCATAGATGCACATCCTGCTAGTCACTGTACGTGGGACGTGCCTCAACATGGCCAGACAAGCGGTGCGTCGGTGCACGCCCAGGATCCGAACCTGGGCCGCCAGTAGCAGCGCGCACGCACTTAACTGCTAAGCCACGGGGCCGGCCTGAAAAGGTGGCATTTGAAGGAAACAAATTTAAGAGGGTTAGAGAGTTCACTAGCTCTAGCTAGTGAAGATATCTGGGGGAAGAGCATCCCAGATGAAGAAAACACAACCAGTGCTGGATCTAAGCTGAAAATATGTTCTGGTTGAGGAACCACATGGAGGCCAAGGGATTTGGAGGCAGGGGGGAAGGAAAGGAGCAGGAGGAGATGGAATCAAAGAATGAATGGAGAGTCAGGTCACATAGACCTCAAAGGCAATTGACAGGATTTGATTTTAACTGAGTGACATAGGAAATGATACTGAACCCCTTAATCTCAAATTCGTGTGCCTAATGCACAGCAAGTCAAACACTGAGACATCAGTGCTTGGAGATGGAGAAAGATTTATTCGAATTGGCCAAAATGAGTTGGTGGGAGCCTGGGTTTGCTCAAATCCTCCTCAACCAGAGCATAAAGCAGAGGGGCTTTATAGAGCTCAGGGGCTTAGCATGAGAAGGTTTGGGGAAACAAAGGGGTCACTCCAGAGAAACCTCTGGACAATCTGCAAGGGCTGCTGGGGGCCAGGCATCTGGTGTTCGCAACCTCCCCGAAGGCGTTCCCTTTCTTCTGCAAAACAAACTCACCGGGCCGGCCCCGTGGCTTAGCGGTTAAGTGCGCGCGCTCCGCTACTGGCGGCCAGGGTTCGGATCCCGGGCGCACACCAACGCACCACTTCTCCGGCCATGCTGAGGTCGCGTCCCACATACAGCAACTAGAAGGATGTGCAACTATGACATACAACTATCTACTGGGGCTTTGGGGAAAAAAAAAGGAAGAGGATTGGCAATAGATGTTAGCTCAGAGCCGGTCTTCCTCAGCAAAAAGAAGAGGATTAGCATGGATGTTAGCTCAGGGCTGATCTTCCTCACAAAAAAATAAATAAATAAGAAAAAACTGTTAAAAAAAAAAACTCACAAATCCTGGAGACCCGAGTCACCCTCAAGTTAAACAAGAAAACAACAAATTGACGAGATCCATCTATGTCTGTGTTGAGAACAAGGTCAAAAGACAATAACGTTCTTATTGAATATCTACAGTAACCCTCAGGTGCTCAGTTTCAGAAACAATCACAAAGTTTTAGCAGAGCAAAGGCATACTAGGAGTTATGGTTTAAAATGATTCCTCTGACTGTTGTGTTGAGAAGGTACTATAGTAGAACAGGCTGAATGGAAGCAGGGAACATGTTGAAAGTTGGTGTAGTAATTCAAGCAAGAGACAAAGGGGTTCCAGTCTAAGATGCTGATTTACAGCCAGAACTGACACTAGAGAGCCTGACCTGAAATTCACATGCCATAAGTATCAGCGCTTAGTTATTCTCATTTTAAGCAAGTGAGTGATAAAATGACATCTTGCACTAGTTGTCTTTCCCAGAAAGGCTGGTACAGTATGTGAATAACATGGAGACATTTACTGGACCACAAAATTCCTCTTCCCCTCTGAGCTTTTGTTCAGTTCAATCTTGAATCTAATCAAAGTAAATGGTGTTTAGACTTTTTTTTCCTCTAACAACTTTATGATCACTAGTTTTTATGACTCTCTCATAAATCTGCCAATCTGGGAGTCTGTTTTATATGGTATTTTGGCTCTAGACCACTGAAAATAATGGTTTAACTCCCATCCATATTTTTGGCATCAACTACATTTTTCTATATCTGTTTACACTAATTTATTACTGTTTCCATCCCTTCCTAAACACAATTTGCTTTTTCATCATTCTTTCCTCAACTACAGGTTTAAACTATTTTAATTCATTCATCACTCAGTATCTTTTCTTGACTTTAAAATGATAAAAAATATATGGGACAGATGCTGTCTATAAACTCATTTTAGCCATAACTCTAGGCATAGATGAAGTGAAACTTACAAGTAGTTAATACCAGCTAACACGTGCTTAAATGTGACTTTAAGGAAGATTTAAAAAATTGAAATGCATGCACCATTTTATACAAATGTGTCTAACAGATGTATGAAACAAAGCTAATTATTAAAATTTCCATTCTGGGAAAAGTTATATGTGGCCAAGTTTAGAAAGCAAGCACTTTGTTCTGGGCAGGTATTAGCAGTTTGATAAATCTGAATAAATTAGTTATATGTCTCTGAATTTAGTGTATTTTCCAAGGGGCCAAAAAGATGTAATGTCACCCCCTAAATTCAAGCTAATTCATTAATTCATTCATCTGTTAATTTGACAGCTATTATTTGTTGAATGCCTATTATCTTTCAGGTACTCTGGCAGCAGTAACAATAAAATATTGAAGAAGCGTTGGAATAACTCCTGCTTTCCCAGAGTTTACAGTCTAAAGGAGGTGCCTGAGTAGACATTAAGGTAATCACACTAATGAACATGTCATTACAAGTAGAGGAAAATGCTTTCAGATGAAAAAAAATCACCATTCTATGAAAATGAATCTCACAGAAAATAAAAGAAAGCACGTCTTTCTCTTTGTCTCCATTCTTATCAAGTGGGACTTGGTTGTTAAGGTTAATTTACAAAGATTAAAGAAACTGAAAGTGAGGAATACATTAAAACTCTTGCAAATCTATAGATAGATAGATTCTTATTCAGGATATCAGTTCCCAAGTAGGAGACTCCACTCAAATGTACTAGGAATTTTTTTCTAACAAGAAAATGCCCAAGAGAAGAGCTAACATTAAGTTGACACTAACATCTATTCTATATGTGGGTTTCCATACTACATATGTGTCCATTTCCATAATCATTTCATAAGCCTTTATCCACAGAAACCTGTGAGAATCCCTCAGCTTTCTATTAATTTTTTTTTCTCAAATAGGCAAAATATGCAAGGAAATTAAAATGTGCTTACTTCTGCCCCAAATGTCCTTGGCAAATCCAATGTCCTTATATTTGAGTGCCTACTATGCTACATGAGGGGCAATGTGCTAAAGATAGAGGTTACAGCATAAATAAGGTAAAGGAATTGGTGGCTCAGAGAAATAAAGTGACTTTTCTAGGGACTCACAGCTAGTAAAAAGCAGATCAGAAGTTCAAACCCCAGTTTTTTTGACTCCAAAGCTCGGGCATGATCTGTATTCAGCCTGATATCTTTGTAACACAAGTGCCATCTGTTTTTTTCCAGACTTAAAGTTATCTGTAAGGAACTCTACTATGATTAAAAAACAAACAAAAAAACAACCTAATAAAACAAATACAATGTACACTCTAAAGGGCAAATCTCTTTCATTCTAAAAAACAGCATGCTGGCAAGTCATAGAACCTCTTTTCAAAAATACATATGCTACCGTAGGGCAGGAGAATTTGCTACCCCAAATTCTTAGAGCCAATGACTTGATTATTTTTAAGAACAAAAGACTCAGGAAGAAACTTTGACCTTCCCCTTGACTGCCTAAAAGAACTTAAGATAGAAGGCCTATTCCAGGGAGAAGCTAATACCATAGATAACTATAGTATAATGTGAACTAGGTGTGATAGGCAGGGAGGAACCTAGCAAGGCCCATTTGATCAAAGTTCTCTCCATATCTCATTCTCTTTGCAAGACATAGCAAACATTTGTCTACCAAACATTTACTTTCCTATCTCTATGTGAATTGCCTTCCTCCCCTTTGAAGTTCCAAACCACTACCCCCAACATCCTCCTTTGTCTTTAGCTGAAGATGGTATTTAAGGTAGCTTCAGCCATTTTGGCAAGTGACTCAGTTTTCTTGGATTTCTCCCGTGTTATTAAATTTGTTTTATTTTCTCCTGTTATTCTGTCTCATGTCAATTTAATTCTTAGACCAGCCAGAAGAATCTAGAAGGGTAGAGGAAGATTTCTCCGACCCCTACACTACTGTGGTACATCATAGAACACAAGAGTAGCAAGAGTAGTATGACTCAGGAAGGCCTCAAACAAAATTTAGAAAACCCCACCCAATGTATTGGCAATGTTGTCCATCTCTCATTTCTGTTTACCTATGCATTATTTTCTTTTGAAAACCAGCTTTCTCTTTTTTAGTACCCACATGATTAAACATGGCCACCCTTGCAGATTCTGAGTTTGCACCTTCTACATTCTAGCAACCATCACATACCAACTAGCATATCTCAGCAAAAATTCAAATTTTTCAGGGAGAGAATCTGATTGGCATGGTCTTCATCAAGGGTCCACTTCAATCAAGGCAGCTGTGGCAGGGGAGTGGAAGACATAGTATGCCATGATTAATAGTGACCCAACCTCTATGCAGGCAAGGATCAAAGAAGAGAAAAAGGATGAGAGATGGACAGAGACTCCAATAGGTGGTCACATGTGGCATGGCTTAAAAGGGAAGATTTAAAATGTATGAAATAAAAATGAATACAAGAGAGCACCATACAATTAAACTGTGAGGTCTCAATTAAAATCGTTATGGACATTCCTGGATGCAATAGGTCAAGGAGAGAAGGAGAAAGTGAGAATTTGCTTAGAGAGAGAAGTAAAGTCAAGACATTGTTATCAAGGTTCATGATGGAAGAAAAACGAATACTCCTTGCATCCACCTGTGCACGTGGGGCAGTGAGAAAACTAAAGTGAGGATATTAGAAAGGATTAAGTAAAAAACGTTCATTATAGAAATAAAAATGTCAGAAATGTCTTCAAGGGAAAATTATGGCAGAAATTAAAAGCCCCATGGAAAACTTAAAATCTTACAGGTTAAGAAATGGAAATTGTTATAAGTTTTGGACTGGAATTATACAATGCAAATAGAATTTAAAGAAAATAAATCCTGGAAAAGTGTCCTAATAATAGTGTAGATAATCTTGTAAAACTGAACTGAAGTCTAAAGTGTGCAAAGTCTCAATATTGGAAACATCAGGGCATGAAAAAAAGTCATCGGAAACTATGTGTAACACAAGCTTGAAATGAAAGTCTACTTGTTAGGGTTGCGATACATTTAGGTGACCATATCATTAAATGGTAAATTGATAACTTTGTCTGAGTTTAGACACAGCTTGCGGAAAAATAAATGAGGGAACAGGGAGATCTCTGAGAATTTTCAAACTTTTTTTTGTCGTGTTTTTTTTTCCTTAAAAAGGCAGTACCTTTTCACAGTATACCTTCCATAGGCGGAAACATCTACCAAGTTTAGCTGGGATTAGGTTGGTGTATAATTATGAGCTAGTTTGTATATAATTAAGAGAACTGGTTTATCAGCGGTTCAGTCCCAGTAAGCACGTGTTTTAAGATGCTGAAAGTCGTACGTAAGTTCTCTTCCTTGAGGCTAAGTATTTTCTGCTTGTTTAATTATAAACCAAAATCTTTCAGCAAATGTTGGAGGGTAGAAGATGTGGAGTTCTGGTCAACTGTCCAAGAGGAAATATGTCTGGACAGTTAACTCCAATCATTTCGGGATATATATACATCTCATTTCTACAATATGCTGTGTTACTGTAATTTACATCCTGTTCTAATATGTGCAAATCCTTTGTCCAGGACATTTTTCACAAAAACAACTCTTTCTGCTTAAATGATACCTGTAATGTCCATCTCTAAATAGAATCTCCCATACAACTCATTCCAATGAAGTCATTTTTTTTTTGTGTGTGTGTGTGGAAGATCAGCCCTGAGCTAACATCCATGCTAATCCTCCTCTTTTTTGCTGAGGAAGACCCGCTCTGAGCTAACATCTATTGCCAATCCTCCTCCTTTTCTTTTCCCCCAAAGCCCCAGTAGATAGTTGTGTGTCATAGTTGCACATCCTTCTAGTTGCTGTATGTGGGACAGGGCCTCAGCATGGCTGGAGAAGTGGTGCGTCGGTGCGCACCCGGGATCCGAACCTGGGCCGCCAGTAGCGGAGCGTGCACACTTAACCGCTAAGCCACGGGGCCAGCCCCAATGAAGTCATTTTTTATTTCCCCCATGATCTCCTTGGGAGGGAAGAGGTCTGTCTAGATCTTATTTCCACTTGTAAATAATTGTTCCACTGCCCCAACCCAATCATCTTTCCTCTTCCGAAATCTATAACATCTGCTGAAATATCCTTTAAACATTTGATTATTATGAAAAGCCAGGCTCCAAGACACGTTTTCATCTTCCTCCATTGTTTCAGCATTTAGCTTATACTTTTCTCCTCTGTCAAGTCCCCTAATAATCATCTGCAGTAACTTGGAGAGTCATGACCATGAGCTGCACCTGAAACTCACAGTTCCTTAACTCAACTGAGTTTTGAAACCTTCAGTTCTACTCTGAGTGGTAATATAGTACAGTAGTTAATAGCATAGACAATAGTGCCAGGCTTCCTGGTTTAAAATCTTTTTTTTTCTTTAGCAGCTTTATTGAGATGTAACTGATGTATAGTGAACTGCACATATTTAATGTGCACAATTTGATGAGTTTGGACATACGCAAATACCTGTGATACCATCACTACAATCAAGGTAATAGACATATCAAACACCTCCCAGAGTCTCTTGGTGTCCCTTTGTGTGTGTGTCTGTGTGAGAAGAACACTTAACAGGAGATCTACCCTCTTAGATTTTGAAGTGCATACCACCATATTAACCATAGGCACTGCTGTGACTTTGGGCTTGTTGTTAACCTCCCTATGTGGTCCTTTCCACGTCTGTTAAATAGGGATATTATTATTATAGAACTGAATGAGTTATTATAGCAGTTCTCAAAGTTTGGTTTGCAGACTCCTGGGCATCCCCAGACCCTTTCATTGAGGTCCAAGAGATCAAGACATTTTCATAATAATACTAAGATTTGATTTGTCTTTCACCAATGGTGGAAAGGTCATGATGGGTAAAATCGCTGATGCCTTAGCACGAATTAAGGCAGAGGCACTAAACTGTACTTGCATTTTCATGACTAGGCATGCACATGCAGTTAAAAAAATGTCAGTTTCACTTAGGAACATCCTTGAGGAAGCAGTATAATTTATTAATTTTATTAAATTCCCCCCATTCAGTATACATATTTATAATTATTTTGTGTAACGGAATCAGAAACATTCCCAAAACACTGCAGCTGCCTAATGAAGTACAGTGGTTGTCTTATGCTCATGCAATTGTTTGACTGATAGCTGGATCTAGCTCCTTTTTTCATGGAACACTATTTTTACTTGAAAGAACAATTGACAGACAACTATGGTTATTCAGACTTTGGTATTTGGCAGAAATTTTCTTGAAAATGAATAAAGTAAGCCTGTCAGTTCAAGGAACTAAACTGACAGTATTTGCTGCCAGTGATAAAATTTGAGGTTCATGAGAAAATTGGAATTTTGGAAACCTTATACTGGCCACTGTGAGCTTACAGCTGAACAACGCTTAAGGCATTTGTTGATTTTGATGGCACCTTCAACAAATATAGTGTTTTTATATTATGGAATGAAATGTGTCAATGTTTAGAAGATCTGCATGACTCAGTGAACCAATATTTTCCAAATGACCAATGCATGATGATACAAAATTGTGCAAAAGTAAAAAACACATTCAAAAGGCAGCATAAACCAATGGATTTTAATATAACAGAGCACAAAACATTCATTAATAGGGTTTCGGATTCTATGTTGTAAATAACCTTTAAGAAATTACCACTTGCTGCGTATTGGTATAGTATCAAAGAATATTCACAATTATCTCAAAGGGCTATTAAAATTATCCTCCCCTTTCTGATCACATATCACTGTGATTTTCTTCATAGACTTCTGCTAAAACATATCACAACAGATTGACTACAGAAGCTGGTATGAGAATACAGACGTTTTCAATTAAGTCAGACATTAAAGAGATTTGCAAAAGAAAAGTAAAACAATGCCTCTCCTCTCACTAATGTTTCGTTTGCAAAATATATGGGTTTTTTTCCATAAAAATGTTATTTATATTCACATGAAATGAGTTGTTTATTGCACTGGCTTGTGCAATATTTTGATCATTTAGGAGGTATGGGAAAGGATAATAATTACAAGGACTGCGAAATGTGTTGGATGTTGCTAAATCCTATTGATGCGTTGAAGAGAAAAAATGTGAAGCTAAGGTCAGCCAATTACCAACTTATGGCATGGTGTGAAAGTCATAAAACCTCCCTGTCACTATTTAAAGAGACCTTACTTTCTGCAGCTCAGGAGCAGACTAAGCTGAAGACCAGGTCAAGGGCTTCATTGTAAGAGAAGGGTAACTACAAAGAGACTCTAGGCAATCTAACCAAGTCTCCTGAGCCAGAGCCAGGGCCCTGAACAGAAGAAACAGGGCCCTGAAACTGGGATGGGCCGTCTAGGTGCATGCATTCAGGTACATTGCATCCCCAAACTCTGAACCCCAACCCCTGCGTGGACTGATGGCTCTTGCTAGAGGACAGCAACTGTTCACTTACTGAAGGTGAAGCAGAGAGCTCATGCCTTGACAGACAATACTTGCTTACTCAAGATTTGCCTACCCTACCTCTTCCCTGGCAACTAGACCTATAGTTAAGGTCAAGCACTGGCAGGGCCCAACTGGGAATTGTGGATCCTGCTAAGCAGGGAGGGGATTACACAGATTGAGATGCAGCAGCTGTTAATACACACTGTTAAGAATGAGGAGAAAATGCCTGGAAGCAAACTTGAGGGTACACTACAGGAGAAGAAAAGTGGAATATAAAACCGATTAGGGGCGAGTTTGCTGATAGGATGTACTGACATTTTTCAGGATTTTATGCTTTGGCGAGGCCTCTGGAGCCAGTATAGCTGATCTTAATGTGCAGCTGGGATGGCCACTGGAAGCTTAAGAGAAAAATAAATGGCTGGTATTAAATGATGTAGAGAGTCCCGACATGCCTTAACAACGTGTTGAAGAAGAACCAAAGGATGGATCTATTATATGAGACACAAGAACCCTCTAGCTTACCATGTTCCTCAGAACTCAGAGAACAGTCCTGATGTTCATACCTCACCTGGATATGAGCTTTAAGATGTAGTATTATTCTGGATAACAGGCATGCTGACATTAAAAAAATACTTACAAAACAATGCATATTTATTATATAATAAATATGGAAATTAGGAAAGAACCAAAAATATAATAAAGGTTGAAAATACTATTTATGACGCAAAGGAAACAATTGCATTATCTCAGTTAATTCTTTCCTCTGCAAATTTTATATAATTGAACATTGCAATTACAGATTCATACTCTGCTTTTAATATTCTAATATTGTAAAACAGAGTCTTGATAATGACCATTACAATGACAATATAATACTTCATTATCTAATTTACAAGATTTATTTAATCATTGTTTGTAGTTTTTTTCTTGTTATATTTACCTACATTGAACACTTTTGATTATGCCCATAGGATATTTTTATAAAGTTTTTTTCCTGTAAAAATGCCTATTTCATATCTCCTCACGCTCTCATCAACAGTGGATATTCATTCTTTATCTCCCCTTTTAAAATTTTTACTAATTTGAGAGTAGAATTGTGACATTTTATTGTTAGTTAAATAACATCTATTTGAATGTTTATAATTTTCATATTCTAAACTATTTTTACCCCTCTTACAATAAATAGATCTCTCACATGCTTTTTCTTATTATCCACTGAATGTTTTTATTGTTAATTTGTATGAACTATGTACATATTGTGACTATTTCTCTTTGCTTTACATATGGCATACAAAAAAGTTCCCATTTGTTTACCATTTCAGGTAATCCATCCTTTCCTTTAAGTGTAGAAAATGATCCCTATTGCAGTAATTTGATGGACATTTATTTATTTAGATGTTTGAAAATATTTAATTATTTAAGTTTAGATATATTATTCATCACTTGAACATTATCTTGGTATATTGTATAATATCTCCACTTATTTCCCCCCCAACACTAATTTTCCTAGAAGGCTGACTAAAATATCATTTTTCTTCTGACATCTGACATTTCCTTTATGATATATACTCTTCTACATTATGACGTTGATTTAAAACCATCAGGGACTCATTCATGCATACTTATTTTTTCGTGGTACTCTTTTGAAGAATTGACTTTGTTGGCACAATTAAAGGCAGTGAAAGACTGAAACCAACACTTAGCTACATTTATAGCAGTTGCTGTTATAACACTGAAATTTCTCAGGGTCTTTAACACTACACATAGTTAACTCGTTTCACATAGTTTTCCTTCAGCACTACGCCCTCTTTGAGGAAAACTATTATTCACACTAATACTCAGGATTCAAAATTCTTATGTTTCAGTACGTATGTGCTTTTCCTTTGGCCTGACTCAATGTTATGCTTCTCAGTTACTACTCACCCACTCAGCTTAGCTCTCGATGTCATAGGCATTGTCCTGAGAGTATGTATATTCTGATATAGCAAAATTACTCTTACTCATGGATCAAAATCTGATAGAATGAGATTACTTGTACCAATCAAATGCTCCCACTGAGAACTACAAAAGCTATATAACATTTAACAATAACAACAAAATGTCTTTGAAGGTTTCAGGAAGCAAGCAATGCAGAAAGGACTTGAGGATCCGAGATCCTGAGAGAGAATATGCATTGAGGTGAGTCATGCATTCTCTGCTACTTTTCTACGTGAGGCTCATCCGTGAGCAATTGAGGGACTAAAAGGCAAAACAGAAGGAGTGGCTTAGAACTTTCAGGAGTCTCACAATAGGAACAATGCTGGGAGCTCAGGGCTACCAAGGCAGCAAGGACTTGAGGGACCAAGATTCTAGAGAAGGGGAACATAGAGATCTGTATCTAACATTCTGCACTAATATTCCCCTTAGACATTTGCTAATACCAAAGGCGTGCAGCGGGAGAGCCTGAGAAACCAAGCATAGAGTAGCAGTTACAGGCTAAAAAACAGCATGGCTGTTGGCAGTCACAATAGATATAATAATTTGGATTTAGGCCATGCTTTCAATGGAGACCCCTCAAGGTCTACACATCAGGAGAATGGGCACTCTGGAAATAAACCAACTCTCATAAATGCTAAATCCTAGGCTGCCATAAGAAAAGTAAATATTTTCTGTAGAAAAAGAATATCTTCCAAAGCCTTAATAATTGCTCATACACGATAGCTGACATCCAACAAAAATCAAGAGGCATGCCATAAAAGAGGACCATAAAAAAATCACAGAAAATAGACACAGATTCAGAGGTGATCCAGTCATTGGGGTTTTCAGATAGAAAATTTAAGATAATGATAATTAACATATTCAGAAAGCTAGACAATAGACTCGATAACTTCAAAAAATAGCTGGAACTTATTTTAAAAGTTTTACCAAGCAAATGGAAGGCCCTGCACTGAAAAAAAAATTGTAATTGAAATTAAGAACTCGACTGATTGTAGTAGATTAGAAGAACAGAAGAAGGATTCGATTATAAGACAGGTAAAATGTCAGACTAAACCCCGGAAAGAGAAAACACAGACAAGGACATAAGAGATACATGGAACATGGTGGAAAAGTCTAAAACACATGTAATTTGATTCCTAGAATAACAAGTGGGAGACAGTGGGTCGGAAGCAATATTTGAAGACATACTGGCCAATAATTTTACAAAAATGATTAAGTACATCAACCCACAGATTCAAAAATTTAGCAAATCCCAGACGAGATAAATAAGAACAAAACCACACATAAGCATATCAAATGAAAACGGCTGAAAATAAAAGACAAAGATAAAATTTTAAAATCACCTAGAGAAATGGATAAATTCCCTTTAATGGAAATACAATATTTGATATTTGACTTTTCAACACAAAAGATGGCATCCAGAATACACTCCCCAGAAAAGTTAACCTATAATTCTATATTGAGAAAACTTTTTCAAAAATGAAGGTGAAATAAAGATATTTTCGGAAAAAAACAAATACCAAGATAATTTGTCACCATCAGTACTAAATATTAGGGGTGTTCTTTGAACAGGAGCTCTTTGAAGGACTATGATCCCAGCTGGAAGCACTAAACATAAGAAATAAAGAGCAAAAGAAGAGTAATTATATGGATAAGTCTAAATAAATATTGACTTTAAGTAACAATAATTCCATATAGGAGTTAAAATATATATTTGAAATAAAAACATATGACAAAGTAGAAGAAAATATGGAAGAAGGGCAGATGGAGTTAATATCCTAAAGTCTTTGCATTATCCAGGAAACGATAAAAGCACTAATTCATAGTTAGAGATGCATGTTGTACTCTGCAAGTCAATAAGAGTAGTAAAATAATGTACAATTAACAAGCTGAGGAGGAAGATAAAATAATAAGAAATGTTTGATCATCCAAAAAAGAAGAAAAAGTAAACATGGGAAATATACCACTAACAGTAATATAACACAGTAAATATATAAAATAATACTTCAGAATGGAAATATAATATTGAAAAACTAGAAGTAACCCAAATGTCCATCAATAACACAATTTATAATTAAATTAGGTTTATTCACACAATGGATTATTATATAACAATGGAAATGAAAAATCTTTGATAGGGACAAAATAAATAAATTATATAATGTCAAGAAAAGACGCCTGACACAGATTTCATTTGCATAAGATTTTTAAAAAACACACAAAATTAGTATATGAGCTACAAACCTAGCGACTATCTTTGCACAGAAGTAATTACAGAGAGGGAATCAGAGGGAATTTCTGGGGTGCAGGTGTGTTCTATATTTTGATCTTGGTCATGGTTTCGTGACCCTTATCTTGTAAAATTTCATCAAACTGCTTACTTGTAGTTTGTGCAGTTTTCTGAAACTATTCTATCCTACAATTAAAAAGCAAGAAACTTTACTTGAAAAGCAATTGGTGAAGTATCTTTAAATATTTCACATCCCATCAAGTATTGCTCAAAACACTAACAATCAATATTGTAGGGCTGGCCCGGTGGCGCAGTGGTTAAGTTCACACTCTTCGCTTTGGCAGCCAGAGGTTCACAGGTTCAGATCTCGGGCATGGACCAATGCACAGCTTGTCAAGCCACGCTGTGGCAGTGTCCCATATAAAGTAGAGGAAGATGGGCACGGATGTTAGCCCAGGGCCAATCTTCCTCAGCAAAAAGAGGAGGATTGGCAACGGATATTGGCTCAAGGCTAATCTTCCTCACAAAAAAAAAAAAAAGAAGAAGAATCAACATTGTAGATAGTATCTCTTCAGTATAATCTGTTCCTTTTTTTTTTTTTTTTTTTTACTGTTTATTTTTTCACCTATACAAGTTCTATGATTTGATTTATTATCTGGCAGACCAGTTGCTCCTTAAATCTCTTTTTTAATTTTGGAAAGTATCATAGCTAAGGGAAAATAGATTTATATATATTTTAAAAGTTGGTAATTATTTGGTTAATCTGATAAGCCAAGACATATATATTGTTCACAGTGTATGATGATCACCATCATGAAGAAGATGGTGATGATAGTTTTTTTTTATTAATAACATTTTTTGAGCACTTAATTCATACCAGGCATTGTTCTAATCACCTACATACATTAACTTGTTATCCTTGCAACAATCCTATGATATATGAACATGCTTCAAAAAATACCAATCACCCTGTTATTTGCTAGTTTTATATTAATTTAAGGTATTTAGGGCACTAGAAAAAATATAAAAACATATTTATAACTAAATAAAAAATGTGTTTCTATGGATAAAATATGATTTTACTATCACAAATTATTTTCTCAAACTTTCCATTTTTTAGTAACCATTTCTTCTATTCTGCAGTAGCTTTAAAAATGGTTTATTTTGAACAGTATAGATGTTCCCTCATTGACTTTTCTCTCATTAGCCCATGTATTTCTTCTTGGATTTGTTATTTTCCTTTTTGTTTTGGGACTAGAGGAGACATCTGTACATTGCAGCAATTTTTCACATTATATCTATAAATTATAATATGGTAATGTTTACAACCTCATCAAAATTGTCTGCTTGTAATTTTTTTTAAAGGATCTGTTGCTGAGGAGAAAACCTGCTACCTAACAAAACTATCCACGGTGATCTCAATTTTATAATAACCTTTGCTCAGTTAAAATATTTGCTCTCTGAAAGTACTAAAGAATAAATAAGGGCTTTTTTATCAAGACATTAAACTTAATGTAATTAGATGTTTATGGTTCCACGGCATTGACGACAGATGGGAGAACAGCCATTAGTGAGTTCATAGCCATTATCACTAATCATTACCTCCTCATCTTTCTCTTGCCATCACTCATGGGGATTTTCCAATGGTGAACCTTTGTAATTTTACCCGTGATTTGTCCTCTAGTGTTTTCTTGATTTTGTTTTTTTCTGATCAATTTTAAAAATATTCTTACCAGACCTCTGTCCACTCTTAGCTGTCCCTAAATCCCTCCCTTTCCCCATTTCCTATGTCATTTATTAATTGACAAAAAATAATCTGATTGTGTCTATGATGAACTGAATTCTGGAAACAAAGGCTCGCACCTGTTGTCAGCTCTCTCCTTAATGATTTGACTACTTTTCATGAATAGAGCACTTAATGGTTGTTAAGGAAAACAGGATTTACTACCTCATAAAGAAAGACTTACTGATTAGTGCATTACTGCTTCCTCCAAATTGTTTTCATTTCACTCTGTTTGTTGGGAGGGCATGGCTGGACTTGGAAAACATTTAACTATTCCAGGAAAAGCATTCATATATATACTGATATACCGACTTTCCTGAAATATCAAATTGTAAAGTTTATTCCGGGTCTACAGACATCCAAGTAACTGAATCCTTCAGTTTAGCCAATTTGATCCATGCTGTGACAACACACATACACTCACTCAGACACCATTTGCAGTAATCAGTTCTGGAAAAACTAGAAGTATAGAAGGATCTTAATTAGTGAATACTTTAACCTTAGGTTCCAAAGGTGTGTCTGCCTTTGTAAAAGTTAAGGTATGGGGGCCGGCCCTGTGGCATAGCGGTTAAGTGCTCGTGCTCCGCTGCTGGAGGCCTGGGCTCGGATCCTGGCACCGCTTGTCAAGCCATGCTGTGGCAGCGTCCCATATAAAGCAGAGGAAGATGGGCACGGATGTTAGCCCAGGGCCAGTCTTCCTCAGCAAAAAGAGGAGGATTAACATGGATGTTAGCTCGGGGCTGATCTTCCTCACACACACACAAAAAAATTTAAGATATGGGTTATAAATTCAATGACATAATTGACAATAATAAGAGCTAATGTTTACCAAGGTCTTACTGGTAGCCAGGCACTATGCTAAGTATTTTATATGCCTTGTATCATTTAATCTTTACAAAATTTATTAAGTATAAACTATCATTTTTCCCATTTTCTTGATGAGGCAACAAAGCTGTAAAAAGACTGGATATTTTGCTCCAGGACACTCTATTGCTGAAGTCAGAGACAGGTTGAGACTCAGATATGTTTGACTCCAGAATCCAAACTTTCAAACATTACTTTATTCTGCCTCTTGCCTGAGACTTTGAGCATCCACCTCAACTTCTATCCAGTTACTCTTTGCCAGAATAGAGACCTGCATTACGACTATGCTAAAAACCCATTTGAGATTTTTTTTTATCATATATTTAAAGTGAAAACTGGCAGCATGGTTCTGTGTTTTTGTTTTGTTTTGTTTTGTTTTGTTTTTCCAGCTGTGTAAGGCTTCTTGGGTCCAGGCCCAGAATAGGCAGAGTTGGGTTTAGCCAGGGTTAGCATTTTGCAGGGAAAATATAGGAAAGTTTTGCTCGAAGAGAAAGATGAAGGAGTTTTGAGGAATCTAAGCTGTATGAGGAGGAGAGTAGGTCGATAAGGTGATAGCGAAATAGTGGCAGGGTCATGGGTCATGGATGTAGATGGCGAAGACGCCAAGAATGCTGGCGAGCATAATAAGAGAGAAAGATAGTTCTAACATTTTTCAATGAAGAGGGAGTGATTTGAAGGTTCATTGAAATTGCCACAAAAGGTGTTGCAGGCAACCTTATCTGATGGCTTTCTAATGTATTTGAGGAATGAATGAAGAATAGTAACAGTTGTCAACAGCAAAGAAAACACTGAAACCACATTAAATTATAATTGTCCTTGGAAAGCAAATGGAACAACAGCCACCATTTGAGAGGAACATAGGGGAAACAGTGTCCTGAGGGGTAACCAAGTTTCCGTTGAAGGACTGGTTCTGAAAGTGTGGGCCCAAATCCAGCAGCATCAGCAGCATCTGGGAACTGGATGGAAATACAAATTCTAGGTCCCTACCATTGCCCTTCTGAATCAGAGACTCTGAGTGTAGGGCCCCTCAACCTGTACTTTTACAAACATTCTAGGTGACCTTGGGAACACTTAAGTTTGGGAAGCACTTGTGTTAAAGCAAAAACATAAGAGGATTTTTTTCAGAGAAAAGACTCAACATACAGGGAGTTTAACTGATGGCAGCATAAGTTTCCAGAGGTCAGAGGAGTGGGAGTGTTTGAAGGAATGGAACTACGGGAGATTGCAGCATATACATATCCAGGTGGCAATGGGTGTCTGGGGGACTTGGACATCTGCTGGTGGTTAGGATTGATGTCATTCATCCTGACGGACTCTTAGAGGAAGATAGGAAATAAATCATAACTAGATTTTTAGGAGAAGCAGGAACCCCTATTATAAGGAAGATGTGATACTCTTGGCACCTCTCTTGAATCCGATGTCTTCTACAACTCCCGACTGGGTTCAGAAGTAGGATCATTTAGAGGACTGCATAGCAAAACAAAGAAAACATTTGCCAAGAAAACCAAGACTTCTAATCCAATGATGTCTTTTGCATTATACTGATCCACTCATTGATATAACCTTTAACTAGTTAGAAGCTGCAGAGTAATGTGGCTACTTTGCCCTAACATTCACAAAATATACTACAAAGCTGATTCATAGATATTCTCCAAACCTTGGACATTGGAATAGAATAAATTAATAAATCAGGCTTCCTCTTCTATAAAAGCAGAAGAAATGATTTTTAAAAGTCACACTTTAGAATCCCAGCCCTTAATCAAAAACAGAATACATCAATGTTAATAAAAATATAACAGAGACTGATCCTACGACCCAACCTTCTTAGTAACCAATTCCCTGTGTCTGATCAAAAATGTCATTTCTTTGGAAACAATCAATACGTCAAAGCAGTACTGAATGATCCCAGACAGGTGTGAACCTGTGTCATAGCTTTCACTTTTCACTGCCTTAATAACTCATTCATAAAATAGTGTTGTTAGTCAATGACTCCCCAGGTGTTTTTAAATTGTGTATCAGGCTGACTCCAAGTCACACACTTCCATCCTAATCAATGATATATAGTTTGTTTTTCTAAAACGGACCTTGCTTGAAGACATGTATTCAGAGAGAGACAGTTCTATTTAATATCTTTTAGAGCATAATGTATAAGAGGAACAAACTGTAAAAAAAATCAGTAATCTAAGACAAGACAAATGGTGGGTTACGGACAACATTTTAATCACTAAAAGCTGAGGATAATGTTTATATACTTCCAGTTTCCAACCACACCAACTGCATCCTCTAGCAGCTAATATGCTCTCAAACCATCCACTAGAACCAGCTTTTCACTGCCCAGCCCTACATCATGCCCTCTTCTAGACCACCTGTTAAAAGGTTGTGTGCCTATAAGCTCAAGTAGACAAGGTGTGTCAAGTCTTTGCCCTCTTCTTTGGTTTTCTATATGCATATACCTGTTCATATATGCGCATGCATACACACACACACACACACACACACACACACACATTGGATTTACCATTAGCATGCAGGACTTCTTAGTGACCACATGCTGGCTATCTAAGTACAGAAGGCAATATTCTCATAACAGAGATGATTTTACAAAAAAAGGATGAAATACACTCAAATAGCATGGATCAGGTGACAGTAGAAGACTAATGTGAAATTATGATTTCCCAATGGCTCACAGTATTTAAAATTTTATTTCTTTTGATTTATTCCTCTTGATTTCAGATATTATACTATGCATTTCCACATAAGAATTTACATTTATTTTTTTCCAAGGGATTATTTCCATTTAGGAAAGAGACAAAGAAAAAAGTAAAGAGAGGAAGGAAAGAGAGAAAAGAAAGAGAGAAAGGAGGGTAGGGAAAAAGAAAGAAAGAGAGAGAGAAAGAGAGGGAGAGAAAGAGAGAAAGAGAAAGAAAAGATAAGGCCCAAAGAGGAGCTTAACTTGGTCAAAGTCACAAAGCTAATTACAGGCAGTGAAAGGGTATGGACCAACTCTACTTGACTCCAAAAGCTATGCATGCTCTCCCCACTATGTCAGGCTATCCTAAAATGCACATGCCACAGGGAAGTATCATCGTCATCATTATGGGTAAAATTTATTGAGAACTTACTCTTTTTCAGTTCTAGATGCCTTACACGCACTAAGTCACTTAAACCCTATTGCAACCAAAATCGACTAGTAGACCCATCTTACAGATGATAAAAAGTGAAGCACAGAGAAAATAACTTGTCAAGATCATATACCTGGAATGTAGCTGAGATGGAATACAACTTCAACGATTCACATGGGAAGAGGCAGTTGAGATGTTTGCCGTTAAGAAAAAAGACTGAATCCAAACCGCTTAGGTTCCAATCAGGGCTCTACCACTTACAGCTGAGTGACCACAGGACCACCAATTAACCACTCTAGATCTCAGTTTTCTTGTCTATAAAACTTGCATATTAATAATACCCACTCAATAGTATAGTTGCAAATGTAATATAAGTGTTTAGAACAGTGGTCAGCTCATAATAAGTGCTGTTTATGGTTTAGTTGTTGGTGCTGATGTTGTAGCTATTGTTATCTTAAGGCCTAGTTGTTGAGTATGTTTCATCTGCAACAATTGTGGTCCCTAAAAGCAGAGGGTACCATTTAGAAATGTCCTTACACACTCACAAAGACCTCCCAATTATGCTCAGGGCTATCTCAGCCTCCTTGTGGCCTCTTCTGTCCTCAAAGATCTATATACAATTTTATTCTTCAAAAAACACAACTGGGGCCGGCCCCGTGGCGTAGCAGTTAAGTGTGTGTGCTCCGCTGCTGGTGGCCCGGGTTCAGATCCCGGACACACCGACGCACTGCTTGTCAGGCCATGCTGTGGCGGTGTCCCATAGAAAGTGGAGGAAGATGGGCATGGATGTTAGCCCAGGGCCAGTCTTCCTCAGCAAAAAGAGGAGGATTAGCATGGATGTTAGCTCAGGGCTGATCTTCCTCACAAAATAAATAAATAAATAAATAAATAAATAAATAAATAAACTCCAGTTTAAAAAAAAAAAAGCAACCGTATTTGGAAAAATGCCAGATATTTTTTTCTACCCCACCCCTATTGTTTATGGAGTTGTTTTATGCCAGATTTTCTCCTCCACACCACTACAGATATTGTCCACCTCACCACTACAGATATTTTGGGCCAGATCATTTTTTTTGTTACAGGGGCTATCCTGTGCGTTATAGGATATTTAGTAGCATCGCTGGCCTCTACCCACTAGATGCCAGTAGCATCTACTCCCCGGTTGTGACAACCAGAAATACCTCTAGACATTGATAAATGACCTCCCTCCACACCAAAGACTAAGCCCCTTCCTTGTTTTTGTTCCCTTAGACGGATTCAGTAGATTTTGGCAGGGACATCCATGGAGGCTCTTCAAGTTGACAACACATCTAACCTACCTATGTATTTGTCAATAGGGTCTAGCCCTACAGTAACTGGCATCCAGTAAGTACTCAGTAGTATTGGCTGAATTTTAAATATTGGAATTGTGTTAATTACACATCAGAATAAATGTGTAGTAAAATAGGATGAAATTGGGATGAGGAGAGGTGAAGAGGAGGGAGGGATGGGTCTACTTATATGCCCAAGTTCTACCCTCTTGTAGGCAAAGACAGAATAAAAGCGTGGCCATGTTGATATTAAAATGGAAAAAGCATATTTATGTGCCACACCCAGCTTTCTGATCAAGGGTCAGATAAAACACCCTGATTGCTGTTTGCAATAGGGGACTGTCTCTTAAGTAGCTTTCGTTACCTATCAGGATTACCACCTCCTCATCCCAGAATTGTGGGAAGCATACACATAATTTTATTCCTAAACCATCATACACTTCCCCAGGATTAGAAGTAGAAAAGCAACTGTCCATATGAGCAGCTGTCGGCACTTCTGGACAGAATAGCTGAAGAAGAGGAGGGGGGGAAGTTGGTTTTTGCCACACATGTGCATTTCTATCCTGGAGACCTGAGCTTAGAGCAGTAACTGTGGTAGACCAAACCCAACCCTCGAGGGGCCTTTTTTACAGTTACCAATTTTAGAGTTAATTGGTTATACAGAAATTAACCAATGATGGGAGATGACTGGTATATACATTGTAATATCATTATACTTGACAATTACGGACACTCTTGCCTTCCATTCTTGGAATTGTTGGCTGATTTATCATGAAGAATTGAGCCAAACCTTCCTTCCTCTCCCACTCAAGAATTTTATGTTACTTTCAACTAGTCAGAAAACGACTGAGTACATGATCAATTTTTAAAGGGGCAGGGAGAGGAGGGAGAAAGGCATCGGATTTGTTATCATGAGTCACACTTGATGAGAGCTCTGCTCTTTTCCAGTAGTTAAGAAACTAGATCAGATTTTTTTTTAAAGAAGACAGGCTGAAACACTGCTGGTTTTGCAAGGTAATTTAGCGCTGTCAAGCTCACGATATGTCAGGATTCAGTAAAGGCATTTTGTTTTTATAATATAAAGATCAGAGAGTCAAGCAGATTTTGGCAAAATAATAACAGGAAGAGTTCCATCTCTAGAAAGAGATCTGCCAAACTTCGAAGTAATTTACATAAACATTGTAATCTGCCCCTGCAGAAAGCCCCCCCATCCCCCCCCCCCCCCCCGACAAAGCTAGTTATTACAGGACTGGCTCAATCATAAAAATGTTTGGAGGAAAGCGGAACTAGAACTGAATAGGTTAGATACGTAATGATCTGAGATATGAAAACCCATTCTAGAAGAGTCTTTAAATTCGGTTTTCTTTGATAACACAGGGGAAAAATCATACTTTCGATTTTTTCCAAGGATCCAGTGTGTTGAAAAATTAAAACACTCAGTAAAGTGTGTGACTCATCTACTGCACAAAGACTTACAGAAATGTCTCATAAAAGAGTGTATATTGAATCAGGGATCACACACAAAAATTCACAGAACTTGCATTTGGAATTTTGATTAGAAACTAAACTCATTTAAATAGATAATTGCCAGTTATCCAACCATTAAGTTACTTATATGCCCAAGTTCTACCCTCTTGTAGGCAAAGTAAATACTTTTTACATTTAATTTTGTAAAATAAACATTCTTTTATGGCTTTAGAGCTCCAAACATGTTTGAATCCATTTGAAAATTCAGAGTGGATTATCATACTGTCACTGTGCTCCAGTGTTATGAAGAGAAATTAAAACAATGTTGGAAAAGACCAGCCAGAGGGAAAATCATTTCTTGGCACCATGATGCTTTCTCTTTCTATGCATCGAATCCCACCCCCGCGTCACAAGACATTCACTGTCTTTATGCTTCTCTCCCCTGGCCTCAAGGGATCCATTCAATGTAGCTTCCTATCCAAACTGCCCTTTTCAGAGAGCAATTCTTGTTCTAGACCCATCCCTCCCTCCTCTTCACCTCTCCTCATCCCAATTTCATCCTATTTTACTATGACCCAGTCTCCCAAGACAATCCTATGTAAGTTGATAAATTAATTCTAACTCGCGTCTTCACTACTTAGGCTTGTAAAAAATTAAATCACAAACATTTATTAAGTTCAGCTAATAATAGTTTAGTGAGTTGTCTTTTTTATTGGTATTACTCTTTATTCGAAGACTGCTGGAAACCAGTACCTTAAGTATTAGCTGCACAACCTAGTAAATAAGAGGCTGCTTGGGTCTGCATCCTGGTTTTCTCTATACTAACTCTGTTATTTTGGGTACATTATTGTGTCTCTCTGGGCCTCAGTCTCATTATTGAAATGGGTGACCATGATAAAAATACTTTTCTTATAAGATTGTTTTCACAGCTCACTGAGATAATTCATGCAAGGTGTTTAAGATAGCAAGTGACCATAAAAATACACTAAACAATATACATTATAACCAACATAACTAACATAATATACACTAGACAATATATGTAATAACTAACTAAACCTAATATATACTAAACACTAATTATTTTTCACGATCTGAAGAACAAGGTCATTAGTGGTAAATGCCAGTCTCTATGGCAGACAATTCAGAGACATTTTTGCAAAGGGGAGATTTTATAGTGTCCTCCATCTCATAACATAGTTATGATAATTAACTCAGCTCTATGTAAGAATTGCCCCAGCTGTAATCTTCAGAAATATATAATAGTAGAAACTGGAATAAACTGTATTTATTATTTTAATAAACAACCAAACTAGGCTTCAGTGGCTGTAATTTCAAGAGTAAACATGATATGAGATTATATCGATAGAGGTTTATAATCATGGTAAAGACAAATGTTGAAAGATATATTAGATCACTTTTACCATAATTTTACAAATAATCATCATTACAGGGAGAGTGTGAAACCACAGTACAGATATAAGTAAAAATGATTCTCGTCAACATCTATGGGCCCAACTTTTTTTTTATGTAAAAAAGAAATGACAAGATGCAGATATACCGCTTATTGCTATAGACCCTGGTAATTTCTGACAGCCAAGGGCTGCGTCAAATTAATCAACTAATTAATTTCCTTTCCTCCACTGGAGTTGGGGAAGAAAAAAGTGTCCTTTGCTAGAAATTTCTTTTAAAAGTATGCTTCAGTATCTTAGTTTGTGAAGTGTAAATGTAGAAAAAAAGCAGTCAGAAATTTTGAAGTGAGATTAAGACTCTCTAGCCTTCATTCCAGAGCAAGCATTAGCATGGGACTGATCTGGGAGTCTCCTGGTGAAGCAAGAGTTATATTTAAATTTGGCTTTTAAATATATGTATTCTTATCGGTTGGCTAGCCCCTCAGTAGTCTGTGTCACAGGTTGAGTTCTCCAGAAGGCGATGCTGAGATGGAATTTGAGGCAAATGATGTTTATTAGAGATCAACTACTTTGAAAAGAAGGGGTGGGAGGCAGGATTGGGCAGAGGGAGAAGTGAGCTGGGATGTCGGCCACACAAAACCTCAGCCAACCCTCCAGGCAGCTCAGGAGTGAATATTGCTGGTCACCCCAGCCCTGATGGGTCATTGGATGAGGGACATTCAGGCACTGCCTGGCCACAGGCAAGGGAGCTCTCTGCAGCTGAGGCAGACACCGAAGGAGGAGACAGCTGGAGGTCTTTGCTGATCATATTATCTTCAGCTGGACAGCAGGTCCTTCCTTGAAGGGCCATCTGGGTGGTACAATACTGTGTCTGCCACAGGCTGTTAATTACCTATTTGTCTCAAAAAAATCCTTTTTATCACAAAGTTTTAGCAAACATTTGCTTTTTTTCACGTAAGCTTGCAAAGAACTGAACGAGAGCCTGTGAGGAATTAACGTATCAAGAATTGGAGCATTTTGATCAATCTAAACCAAATTTGCTGGTTTCAACAATAGGCCATAATGTTCTCCTAACCGTTGTTAAAAGAAACATTTCTAAAAATAACTTCATATTGTGAAGCTCTGGAGCTATCTTTTAAAAGTTAAGAATGAAGAGGGAGGAAAGACCTCAAATCTGCTTAGTTGGAAGATACATGAAAGAATTATTCATTTCTTTCTTTGGTAACCTTTAATGCTCTGAATATAGCCGGGTTATATTCTTAACCCATTCTGGGTTCCCTCTGTTTCTACTTAGATAATCTAAATTGTGTCATGGCTAACTCAATTGTTTTGCTGAAATAGTCTGTGCTCCAGTTTCTTTGCATATAAAAATCCAAAATAACACGCTAACCTTTTAGTTCCAAGCAAATATAATCTATTCTCAGATTAAAAGAGATACCAATCAGGGTAATTAACACTATCTACTATAAATACAGCAATAAAGCAAAATAATTCAGCGGATAGTCCACTTGGCATTTAGCAGCTGGGCTTATACCCATGATCTAAGCATCCTGGCTTTTGTCCTCTAGTGGTGCCACTGCGTCCAGAGTCCCCTACTTTGAGTCCTTTCCTGAATCCTCTACATTCAGCCAGCCAACTAGCAAACAGAGAGAGCAAGGAAAATCACGTATGGCCAGATCTGACTATGGTGTACATCACTTCTTCCCTAATCTCAAACTTATCACAAGAGAGGCTGGAAAATGTAGTCTTCTAGTGTGTCCAGAAAAATAGAATAGGATTGATAACAATCTAGCCAGTCTCTGCAACAGAAGACTGCATAGTAATCATACGTTTCTGAACGTTTACTTATAAGATTCCCAATTTTTCCTAAAATTGTTATTTTAAAATGTTGTTATTATTTAGAAAAAGGTGTGGGAGACAGTTAGATTGATCCAAAAGAGAATTTGGTGTCATGAAAATATATCTAAATGTTCCAGTGTACATCAGTACACTGTATATTTCTAATGGAACTAGCTAAATTTAGGATTGGTGTTTATTTCAAAAGGAGTGAATCTATGGCTTGGAATTGATGTAGACTTCCATAGGCAGATAGTTGTTCGTAGGCCCCAACAATCCTGACACCTTCCTCTTGATGGATGTCAGGTTAAGAAAGATTTGCACTTAAGGATAGAAGAGATTCTTACTTTAGTCATATATTGTTGATAAAATGGAATACATATACGTACATCTTTCTCTATTATCACATTTAATTTTGTTTCTATAGGCTGCAAGCTCAATGAAATCAGGAGTCACATATATTTCGCTTCCTACCATACACTCTGAGACAGTGGTATACGGGAGCTGGCCTCCTACTGGCTTGCCAGAGCTGATTGTGTCCATTTTGTCCAAACTCTGCATTCAATGTCATCATGTCAGTAGCTTGAAATCAGCCATGGTGGGAGTATTTGCACCACAAAATTCACCCAACATTACTGTTACCGTGGCCCAGAAAGCCAATCATCGAGACGATGAGATTGCAGAGAGAGGGTTTAATCACAAGGCAGCCAAGTGAGGAAAACGGGAGAACAAGTCTCAAATCCGCCTCCCCAAAAATAGGGACTCAGGGGTATTTGAGGGGAAGGGAGCAAGGTGGTCTGAAATGATTGGAGGTGAGGAGAGATGAGGTAATTGATGATCTGCACAAGCGTAGTCAGGCTTTCTGTCTCTTCGTAGGACACATATCCACAGAATGGTGACAACATGCCCAAAGCTCAAATACCCATTACCATGGTGACCCAGGCTCCAGGGAGATGCCATCTATAGGAACCTAGTGGGAGACAGGTAGCATATTGCCCAAATAGCACAGTTAATAATGAGTAAGTTTATCATGCAGATTTAAGTCCTCACCTTCCATTCTGATAAGTTTCTAGGTAAGGCCATTCCCCCCTTCTTCCTGGTGCAGGGAAGAAGATACCTTTACAATTGGAGATTTTCTTTACAAATGTAAATGTCTCTCATAAAGGGTAACTAGAGTTAAGAATGGGCTTAGCATGACCCACCCAGGAACCCGGAGATATCTATAATAATGGCCTTTTCTGGGCGCAGGCCTCTTATCCCAAACTCCTTTGGTCAGTTAGTGGGGGTGGGGGTCAACATGTCATTCAGGCAGAGACATTTTTGAGTTGGCAAATTCGGATCCCCCATAGTTACTAGCTGCTTAATCATCAATCGCTGTTTGCCGGTTTCATTACCAGTGAGGGCTTCCTCCATCCTCCAAGAGATGATTTGCCCACATACACTGCCAGTTTACTACATTTTTGGCAGCAGCATAATTGTCTCAGGAGAGACTGAGTTTTTCTGTGGTTACAAACATCCCCCAAATCTTTGTGTCTTAAAACAACAAAAGTACATTTCTTGCGCACATTACATGTACTACACAAGATGGCTTTATTCGCTGTGGTCTGTTTGGGTGACACTTGGGTTGACGGAGGCATTATCTTGACATGGACTTTCATAATCACTGGTGCAATGAGAAAGGAAGCTCTTGAAGACTTAGAACTGACTCATGTCTCTTCTCTTATTTAATTGGCCAAAGCAAGTGATTGATGTCGGGAGAAGGAGAGAGAATCTCCCTCTGTCCTTTTCCTTAAGGTTCTTATGGCTGGCCAAATAATTAACAAGACAGGTTAGCAGGAGAAAATAATATTAAGTTTAATAACATGTATACATGGGAGAAAGCAGGGACACTGCGTTTCTCCACACAATAGCAGAAATTCTCGTCTTAAATACCATGTTCAGCCAATGACAAAGGAGGATTTTGGGGGTGGGGGGAGTCAGTTACAGGAGATTACCACTAAAGCACAGTAAACAAGAGTAAGGTTATTATGCAGATTTAAGGCCTCACCTTCCACATTAATAAGTCTCTAGAAATGAGGCCATCCCCCCCTCTTCCCAAAACAGAGAGGGAGATACCTTTACAAATGCAGATTTCCCTTATAAACGTAAATGTTTGTCTGGCAACTCCTTGCAGGGCCGTCCAGAGAATGTGGCCAGAGAGACAGAACTTCCGATAAGATGGGCTTGTTGGTGTCTTTCCTATTGTAACATTTATCCCACATTATCTTTACAGCCATCATGATAGATCTGTTCCAGGAAGGAGCCACCAGGTCAAATTCTTTAGGCAGTTAGTTGGGGAGGTCAAATGTCCCTCAGAGAAAGCAATCAAGGTAAGGAGATAGATTTCAGGGTGGCCAAATCTTGATATCCCACATTGGCCACACCTAACCTCTAGAGGGCAAGGAAATAAAATCTACGATGTGCCTTAATGAGGGTCGAACTAGAATTATTTGATAAATGACATTACTAATGACAATTGCAATAGAGTTTGGTAAATAACATAGCCTCAATTAGTGTGTTAGTCAGGGTTCTTCAGAGAAACTGATGCAATAGGATAGAGAGAGAGACTTATTATAGGAACTGTCTCACAGAGCTAAGAAGTCCCACAGTTTGCCATTAGCAAGTTAGAGAACCAGGAAAACCAGTGCTATAATTCAGTCCAACTCTGACGGCCTGAGAACCAGGAGAGCCAGTGGTGTAATTCCTAGTCTGAGGCTGAAGGCCTGAGAACCAGGGGACTGCTGATGTAAGTTCTGGAGTCCGAAGGTCCGAGAACCAGGAGCTCCAGCGTATGAGGGCAGAAGAAGGTGGATGTCTCAGCTCAAGAAGAGAACAAGAATTCACCCTTCTTTTGTGTTTTTCGTTGTGTTCAGGTCCTCAATGAATTGGATGATGTTCACCCACGTTGGTGAAGGCGGATCTTCTTTACTCAGTCTACTGATTCAAAAGCTAATCTCTGCCTGAAACACTCTCACAGACACGTTCAGAAAGTATGTTTTACCAGCTATCTGAGCATTCCTTAGCCCAGTCAAGTTGGCACATGATCATCACAATCAGATAAACCTAGTGTCAAATGATAGTTTCACCTCTTACCTGCTGTGTGACTTTGGCCAATTCAGTTAACTTCTCAAAGTTTCCATATCCTAATTCTAAAGTGTGTTGTAATAAACTTAACTGATATAATGTGTATTAGTTGTGCTTCTCAATCTTTGCTATGCTTTGGAACCCCGAGAGAATGGCTGTATTTACACCAAACACTGCATTGAAAATATGTTCCTGCTTGTGGCCAGAGGCAGGTTGCCTGGGCCTTCAGGCTTCCCTGGGGCCAGAGAAGATCACTATCTAGGCACACCTGTAACTCATTCTAGGCTCACAGCTGTGCCAAATGCACAGAAAGAGAGCAATAAAGCTTAGTTTCCACTACCATTTTTTTTATTAGTTGCTCAATTAAATGCATGTGAGTCTTACAAAGACTGTGAGGTTAGCACTTTCACCTTTTACAGATGAAGAAACTGAAGGTCAAGAGAGTTAGCCATGACACAAAACACAAATGTGTAAGAGGCATTGCGAGGAGCTGGATCCAGGAACCCTGACTTCAGGTCCAGTGCCTTATAATCGATTATGCTATAGCTGCCACACTTAGTTACAAAGAGGGGAGCTAGCAATTTTCTCTAAGAAATCAACTTTAAATTTTACCACCTACCTCTTTTAAATAAGAAAGTGCCCAGATGCTCTTATAGGACATTCAAATTTACTTCTGTTTTAATAATTTTTAGAATATTCCTAAAGTGTAAAATGAGGGCAACATCTATATTTGGCCTGAAAATATATAGGAAAATGGCTTTTTCTCTTTCAGATAGAATTTAAAGAGACGTGTTTATTTCAGGACTGCCCACTGTTTTAGAAAAGTTTAAACCCATCAAAGGAAACGGTGGCTGTCTTGACTTAGCCCCTGTCACTACGCTTAGGTCACTAGAACCTTCTCTTACAAATCCACAGCAATTAACTTTCAATTCCAGCGGAGTTTTTCAATTCCACTCAACTCTACATGACATATGCATTATTGGGGCTTTTTTTAAGTTGCCTTAATAGGGATAAAACAACTCATGAGAAGGTTATCACCATTATCCTGATTAAAAGAAGGGGCACATTTATTAGATGGCTATTTTTAACAAAACCCCAGTGGTTTCAATAACCTGTAAGCACAGCGATGAGGAAGTGATCTCACCGGTTGCCTGAGTGAGAATGAATTATGTTTGTCATCCCAAGAGGGCTCGTATATTTTCCAGTGCAACGAGACACTATTTCTTTCTCTTTTATTCAAGAAAAAAACAGAAAGAAAAAAATTTTAGTATCATTCTACTAGGCGAATTTGAGTGGAGTCAAGATTAAGCTTGTCTTTAAGGTCCTTTAGAATAATTGTGAGCCTGACTCTCTTTTTTCTCTTTACCTTCTTACAGCCCCAAATCTCAAGAGTAACAGGAAATATGAACTAAAACAAAGTCTATCTTCAAAGCTTTTAGCACGATATCTGCACTATGGGAAAGGAAACATTTGATAAAGGAATTAGAACAGAAATCTTAATGCATTTGATGGGAGAAGGGAAGTTTCAATTCTGCCTGGTTACCTTGCAAGGTCACTCTGAACTTTGCAAACTTCATTTAATCTGCAAAATTACTTTGTAGGTGTAGAAATATGACTTAGCATTTCCTTACACACAAAAACATGCAGGCCTTTATTAAACAAAATTTGATTGCTTGTAAGATGTCACTCAGGAAAACTGATTTAATTATTTTTCTGACGTTTTTTTTAAATTCCAGACCTAGAATGTTATTGGCACATATCTTATTAACACAGTAACATCTGATTCATGAAACACGAGCATTAAACACCTCCATAATGAGTCAAACACATTGAAATACATACCAATGACATTTACGACAGAATTCAGTATGTAAGAGAGGAGTCATTTCACTCACAAGAAATCTTCTAATATTATGCTGACATTAAGAAGCAAAAGAGATAGAAGCCTTTTCAGGGAGCCATGTGTGTATTCAAAACAATCATTCCATTTACAATCTTTAAAATTGCTTGCATTTTCACAAATTATGGATTTTGGTTTTTTTGTGTTTCTGTGCAAGACATGCTCAGATTTCTTATTTGAAAACAGGAGTCGGCTTGAGTATTCGGGTTCCTCACTGCTGTTGCTCCAGAGCAGGGAGTAAAATGAATCTCAGGTAACATGCTGAGTGTGGATACACATACGTTCATCTCACAGTGAACTGGACAAACTCCTGGAGTCAGTACCTGATAAGGATGGAGAGGACAGAATCAGCAGGGTCCCAGCCAAGAGGCTTCAGGGCCTCATGCGAAGAACACAGAATTCATGGCAGGCAGCAGAAAGAGGCTCAGAAGCCTGTTCTGCCAATGGCCAGTCATGACCAGTGAGAAAGCAAATCTTGCAGAGCTTCTTTTTCCTTATCCGTAAAATGGGTCAATAATAGCTACCTTATTGTTGGGAGCTGTCCCAGGGGCATAGTGGTTAAGTTCATGTGCTCTGCTTCTTCGGGGGCCCAGGGTTTGCGGATTCGGATCCTGGGTGCAGACCTACGCACTGCTTATCAAGCCACGCTGTGGCGGCGTCCCATAAAAAGTAGAGGAAGATGGGCACAGATGTTAGCCCAGGGCCAGTCTTCCTCAGCAAAAAGAGGAGGATTGGTAATGGATGTTAGCTCAGGGTTGATCTTCCTCACACATACAAAAAAATAATAATACTTACCTCGTGGTACATCTGGGACCATTAACTGGACTTATGTCAGTAAAGCACTTGCCTGGCTGAGGGTAGCAAAATAATGCTCTCCCAAAGATGGCCACAATCTAATCCCTAGAACATGTTAATATGTCTCTTTACATAGCAAAGGAGAATTAAGGTTGTAGACAGAATTAAAGTTACTAATAATTGACTATAAGAAAGGGAAATGATCATGGATCATCCAGATGAGACTAATGGAATCATGAGAGTCCCTAAATGTGGAAGAAGAAAGCAGAAGTGTCAATGTCAGAGTGATGTAGTATGAGAAAGTTTTGATTAGCCATTGCTGACTTTGAAGTTGGAAGGGGACCATGAGCCAAGGAATGCAGGCAGCCTCTAGAGGTCGTAAAACGTGAAGAAACTGTTCTCCCTTAGAGCCTCCAGAAATAACACAGCCCAGCTGACACAATGTTTTAGTCCCATAAGACTGACTTCAGTCTTCTGATCCCCAGAACTATAAAATATTAAATTTGATTTGTTTCAAACCATAAGTTTAAGGTAATTTGTTACAGCAGCAATAAGAAACTAAGACAGTGACTAACCAGCAAATGGGACTTACAATTGTAAACAAAGTAAGTTCTACATAAGAATGACAAATGGTGTGTTATGTGATTCCTTGCGAGTGGATTTTTTTGGAAAGATTGGACAGGATATTACAGAAAATCAAATTTAAAATTAAGAGAGTTCTTAAAGAAATTAAGTAGCAGAGAAAGGAGTATGTCATGCCAGATCACACCAATATTCTCCAAATTCATAGGCACTTCGTAAGACACTAAATTAATCAGCTAAAAGCTCCCATTTATCGAGCACTTAAATGTGCCAGGTCCTTTATAGACCTTTTTAATTTTTACCACAACCTTATGAGTTGGATATTATTATGCTTATTTTACAGATTAAATTGGAGGTTCAGAGAAGTTAAGTAATTTGTCAACACCAATATATAAACTAAGTGACAAATCCAAGATTCAAATGTACCTCTCATCCAAAAGCTCATGTTATTCTGTGATAATACAAATATACAACTCTCATGGTTATAACATTCACTCATGTAAATCGACAAATGGTTATTACATGGTTACTACATGCCAGGCACTATGTTAGATGACGTAGTTGTAATGATAAGCTAGAGAGATACAAGTCTTGTATTTACAAATAATTAAATAAGCAATATTATAAAATGCAATCAATGCAATGTTGGGGGGGACTATAGGGCCATGGAGGCATAATAGAATAATCCAACCTACTAAAGATACAGAGTAATAGAAGGCACCCTGACGTCAAGTCCAAGACATGGAGAATGGATAGGAGATAGTCAAGCAAAACGGAATGGGAAGAAACAGTAGCAGAACAGACTTGAAGGTAAAAACGTGTATGGCTTGATCGGTAGGTGAGGAGATATGGAATGCAGGAGTAACAAGAAATGGGGTTGAAGTGGTGGTAGATGGGAGTCAGAGAATGGAGGCCTGTGCTCCCCATCTTATCCTAAGGCAATGTAAGTGTAAACATGGAATGACATAACTGCATTTGCATTCTGACCGGTGTAGAGAATGGATTGGCAAGGGTAATACAGAGCTGCCACAGGTAGCACTACAAGGTCATGATGGTGGGGGTAGAGAGAAAGTGTCACATTTGAGAGAAGTTTGGGAGGAAGCAGAATTAACAGAACTACATTAAGGGGGAAATATCTGTGTTAAAATAAAAGGAGTTGCAAAGAATTATGCTCAGTTTTTTACTTTAATCAATTTATGCAGAACAATGAGGAAGAACAGTTTGGAGGGGAATAATAATGATTTCTTTGCGGGCGGGTGGAGGTTAAGATATCTGGAAGACCTTGAAGGAGACAGAGCCACCAGTAGTCAGCCAAATACACAGGACTGGCCCTCAAAGCAGAGTTGTGATCTGGCCATCGACAGTTGGTTCTTATTAGTGTATTAATGGTAATTAAATCCTTGGAAGATGATACAATCTAAGAATTAAAGTGAGAAAAAAGTAAGTCCGAGGACAGAGCCCTGAGGATCAGCAACATTAAGAAATCAACAAAGAAATTGCAAAGGAACCTGTAAAAGAAATGGGAGTAGGAAGAGAGAGGAAGGAAATAAATGAGAAAAAACCAGAAGAAGAATGTATGTCAAGAACCAGGAAGCGAGTATTTGGTACAGTTTAAATTCAGGGAGAATGTGTTTTCCATGATTAAGTCAAACATGTTCACACTTACCGATCCCTCTGCCTGTAATGTTCTTTCTGCATCTGTGCATCTCCCTCCACCCAATCTTCCACAAAACTCCTACGCATCTTTGAAGACACACCTGAAAAGTTGCTTCCTCTGAAGTGTGTCAGGACCTCCTGCTGTATGTTTGGTAGCACTCTGTTCTCTTTCTTCAAACAGCCATCAGAATTGCAGGTGAGAAATAACTAGATAAACTAAATAAATACGTGTCTGGTTAATGCTCTGACTTACCACTCCATCTTCCCTCCAGTGTCTGGCACAGAGGGAAGCTCAAGAAATCGGGCTGATGTGTTTGACAAATGAATACCAAGTCATTGCTCAGTAAATCCTTGTTTTTTTGAGGCAGTATGGAAGTTAACTGCATATGCTCTGAAGCCACATTGCCTGGGTTCTAATCCCAGCTTAGCCACTTCCTAGCTATAGGATTTTGAGTGATCATTTAACCATGCAATTCTGCAAACTAAACAGAAAATCTCTTGGATCCTATGAGTTATTAATTTTCTCCGTAGGATTTTGACTCTATAATTTCACTATAAAGTGTTGGTGAGTGAGTGTCCCATGAATTGACCCCATAGACGGTGATCTTTGCCCTACCTTTCCCCACAGAGTTATGGTGAGGACTACATGAGATAATGTATGTGAAGGTGTTTATAAGCTATTAAAAACAAAGGGAAACAAAGCTCAACTATGCAGACTGATCACCCCCACTGGTACCTGAAATCACCTCTTGTCTGTCTCTGTGTTTACTGTTGGTGTAGCTTTAATGACAGCTTCATACTCTGTTGTCTACACAAACATTCTCAGACTTGGAGTGAAGCAGGTGGAATCAGTAATTGCTTAATTGTATGTGTATAATAAGGCTTGGCAGTTTCAATAATATTCACCACGATAAAGGTCTCCTTGAGTAGACCTAAAAGTCTAAAACAGTGTCAACAATTACCCAACTTTTCTGGCCTGAGTGAGCCACACTGTGTCTGAAAAGCAGTGCAGGGACGTCCTGACTTTGGGATCAGAGTTCAATTTGCCATTATCCAAAGTCTCCCAGGACACTCAGCTTATTTATTACACACAATAACAATATATTGCTGGCATAAATACAGGATGAGCCTAGCTCAGCATAAATATGCAATTTGAGTTGTTTATCTAAAAGAGGGCTAATTACTCTATATACTCAACTAATTATATTCTCAATTGTAAACTCACTGTGTATAACAGCATGAAAATGTATAATATTGACTGCAGGAAGAAATAAAATCTGTGACAATGGACTAAATTTATCTGTGATGCCAACTCACTTCTAAGTAGCATGTGATAACCAATGCATCTATCTGCCTCGTGTATACAGACAGACATGGGGGCTTTACTGTCATCTTCTGTGCCCAAGGAAAAGAGGAAATGTAAACAAACGTTGTGCTACAACCTCAAGAACTCTATGCAGGGGCCAGTAAACTTTTCTGTAAAGTGCTAGATATTGAATATTTTAGGCTGTGTAGACCATATAGTCTCTGTCACAACTATTTAACTGTGCCATTGTAGTACAAAAGCAGCCATAGACAACATATAAACAAATGACTGTAGCTTTTTTCCAAGAAAACTTTATTTACAAAGACAGGTGGTGGACCAGATTTGGCCCATGGTGGATGGTTGGCCAATTCCTGCTGTACAGCCTCTTGTTACTCTTGTTAATATTAGCATTTTATATGAATATAATTCTTATAACAGGGGCATCCGTGGATACAGAATGCTTCAGGACATAACATTTTCAAGTGGATCTGGATGTTTTAAATAAACCAAGAACATGCCCAAATTTTAGCATCAAATTTATATTTCCTAGCCAACTTCTTTTACTCAGAAGTGGTACTTCATCTAAACTTGTGTCCTGATTTTAATTTTAAAATTTGTCACAGAGTGGCATATTGAATTTGATTAACTTGTTTAAAAAGGTAAGCCAAGGAGATTTTTTTAAACGTTTACTATTCAAATGAATAGGTAATTCATTATAAATGATTAACAAAGCAACTAAAAATCTCTACACCTGTTGCCTTCTCTTTTACTGTGTGCCTTCTAAATAATAAGCAACTTGTCAATTAGTTTAGAAGATTTCAATCTGAAGTACCATTTAAAGTTTCTAACAATTATATCAGCATCTCACTTCTCTGTGAGCAAAAGGCATTGCTGTTTTAGCCAGCTGAGAGGGACAGAAGATTCACTTCCTGCCATCTTCCTCCAGTGGAAAGCTCCTTCTTGTCAAGTTAATCATCATTACTGAAAGGAAATGATTTGACGATTTAGTATAACTAACCCGAAGCACTGGAAATTATCTGTGAATACCAACCAGAGCTTTCAACTTGTTATGTGGAGTGATATTTCAATAGGGATCTAGATGAAAAATAGACTTGCCCTTCTGGTAATCTTCTTTTGTTTTTCTTGTTGTCACTTTTATTGATCTATGCTTTGAGAGAACAACTGGAAACTTAAAAAGAGAAAGGTATCCCTATGAAGGGACAAGTAAAAGAAGTTAAACAGAAAAAAAAGAAGCACTGAAAAGAGATTTGGTCTACCTAGTGCCTAGTGCCAAAAGATTCTTCGAACATATTAATAGGATCATTTTCACAATTGTTCCTAGCATGATTATACCCTTAAAGTTTCCATTGTAAGAGGCTTTTCTTTTTCAGGAAATTAGAGATGGGTAATAATAGGGAGGCTAATTCTCTCTCCTTTGTACACAGGTCATGCATGACTGAGGACAGAAGCAAGCTAACCCTTTTTCATTATTATTTCAGGGAATCTAGTGCATCATCTTATTCTGCTTGAGCTGTAACCTGATACAGCGAATGGTGATGTGGGTTCTCTGACGCCAACTTGTCTCAGAACAGCTTCGCACTATCGCCTGACGCTGATTAGGAATTTTGGTGCGCGTTAAACTCCAAGCAGTCAGAAGTAGAAAGTGTCTACACCGTGCTCCAAACTCCTAGGGTGTTATGTACTAAAATATGTCGATCGATAGTTGTTTCACTACCATCCTAGAAGAACCGTAGCTTTTTGACCTGTATCAGAAACCCAACTCGAGGCTGAACCTAGTTACACTTGTGGTAGGTACATAAGAAGCACCTTTATAGAACTTAGAAAAGAATCACACGAAACAATCCCTATTTTTCAGGGAAACAAAAATCTGAAAGTAGTCAATTATTTGAAGTTAACTGAAAGGGAGTGAAAAGAAAAAAAGGGAAAGATCTTAAAATAGGTCTCCCCGCTCCCATCTTTTTCTTTGTAAACTCTTTCCTAGTTAATGGTGAGAACATGAATTTCCTAGAAGAAAGACCTAGGTTTGTTTCAAAGCTGTGACCTCCTCTTGGCACATGCCTCTTGAAATGCACGTCACATTTCTCAGTTAAATTTTTGAGTTGCTCTTGCAGCTGACCTAATATTATCTTTGTGTCGTGGGTCGTCAGGTATCTATATCAGACTGTTATGTTTCTTTCTTGGTTTTCCCATCAAATAGTGGCAGTAAAAATTAACGGAATCAGGTAACATTTTAAACTACCATCAGTTGCCACGTGATCATGAAATAAAGGCATTGGCAGTCATAGGCAGCTCTGCAACCGGGAAGTTATAGATGAGCAGGAGGAAGTGCTGGGCAAAACCTGGATCTTGGAATTTACAGGGTTTTTTTCTAACAAATCAAAAAGTTTTCTGTCCATTTATTTCCACTCATGGTATTAAGCAATTTCAGCAAACACGTGGATTTAATTTAATCCTGTTGTACTCTGTGGTCATTTAATCTTCAAAAACTCTTTACATAACTGCCATGAGATTCTAATTTTCTTTACTGAGCAAATCCATTTTAATCCAACTGGGGAGACTCACATTGATAGGAACAAGTGTTTTTGCCCACTGGGCAAGTTAGGTAACGGTAAGAAAAGTGGAAGTCTCAACGATAAATTATAAGTAGAGAAAGAGGCAGATCATTCTCCAAATTTTCCAGCAAAGTGGATTATGTCACATTCTAATGTCAATGAGTTGGACTAAGTGCAAAATGAAATGTATAAAACTGCAAAGATATATCTCCCATTCTCCTTTAACTATAAGTGTCGCAAGGATGGCCATTATTAACAACTTACTTGTTTATCTCCCTTTTTAGACTAGCATGATCTATGACCCTACTGGGGTCTCCTTTAAAAGAGATTCGGACACTGCATTTGGCATCGCCTGCACCTTCCTCCAGTCTGGCTTCTGACTGCAGACAGGCATTAGCCCCCAGCAGATGGAAGATTTGG
This sequence comes from Ceratotherium simum simum, assembly GCF_057802395.1. NCBI lineage: Eukaryota > Metazoa > Chordata > Mammalia > Perissodactyla > Rhinocerotidae > Ceratotherium > Ceratotherium simum. Next base: position 51,807,020 of record NC_141915.1, on the reverse strand, counting down.
CTTACGTCAGATTCTTTATTAGTGCGTCTCTGGCACATGCACAGATACATTTTCAAAAGCAGGATGATCGTTGATGACACAACATGAGTTTGGCTGTTCTCTGGAATAACGAGAACCACAACTGAACCACAAGCAATAAGCAAGCAAAAATGGCTGCCTGCAGAACTTCCTGATCAGACTTGGATGTGCTGAATCTACGTATCTGAAAATTAGCATTGCTCTCTCACTATGTGGGAGGACATACTTAAATGAATCAATATTTTCCTTGGACTAGAGCACTTCTATATGATCCCACCCTCCATCAGATATTTAGCAAAGACTTAACTGAGTTGGTTCTTATTTCTTTCCTGTGATTAATTATAATATTCAGATTTTTGTGCGCACTCAATTCATTTTATGATTCCTGCTGAAATGATTTACCATTTTATGATTCCTACATGGTTCCTACCGAAATGGTTTACTTCCTTTGTAATAATAGGTAATGAATAGTGTCTTTATTTAACAGGCCCAATAGATTTTAATGTAAATAGAAGTTAATTTATTATCCCTAATGGATTAAGCACTTTGATTTTGAAGAGCAAAGTATAATCAGATTTAAAGCTACTAGGAAAAAAAACCCTGTTTTGCTATAAAAATTAGTTAAAATCAGATTGTGTTTAGACTATACTTACACATAATTTTCAATTATATATACAGTGTCAACGTATAGTGTCAATAATTTTCAATCAGCATTAAAATGGGAAGTAAGAATTTAACACTAACCCTCAGTACCGTTTCCTACCTCTGCCTCAGTTAGACCTTTCTCACCCAGAAATATACACACAAACACACATATACACATACATGCACATACACCCAAACATACACACCAATACACACACACACATTGTTTCTGATGCTCTTGCATGGCTCTATGTAGGTTCAAACCTACTGAATATTCATATTAGCAAGATTATGTGTAGGAGACCTTATAGAATAATTTGATAATGGATTAATTAACCTGACACTACTACCTCCAGAACTTAATCATAGATATATTTCAGTGAAATGCAGCTAAGGATGTAGTATTACAAAGAATATCTATCATTCTTTGCACATATCCTAAAAATTAAATTTGAATATTGCATGTGTGCGGTTTTGGGGCTATTGCAATGGCTTCCCAAATGGAGACTTAACGGCTATTCTTTTTACCCTCACATTTATCTACTGCATTGCTATTAGAGTGATCTTTATAAATGCAGGATTTGGTTCATGAGATTCCTTGCTTATTAATCTCTCTTGTTCTTAATTGCTTTCAGAATAAAGTACCAAATCCTGAAATATGGAATCCAAGGCATTTTTCAGACTGATTCTGCTATCTCTCTTCAGGTCCATGTCTTGCCACAAACTCTGCTCATCCTGCTATCTTGTGTCTCTTGTGGCTCGGTAATGCCCAATAATTTGCAGTGACTCACGCATGCCATTTATGAACTCATGCAGTGTATGTTGAGTACTTCCTGTATGTCTTGCTCTGTGGCAAATGTGGGCTAAATAAACAAAAAAATATGAGAAGGGATGCATGATTCTTTAAAGATTGTTATGATGTCCCCATGTTTATATGGGGACATTTTGACATGGCCCAAGAGAAAAATTATTGGATTCTTAATTTTTCAAAATTTCATGTATATATGTGTAGGAGAGGTTCTCTCACCACATTCCTGAGCTTCATGCCATTCCTCTCACCACCACCAATGGCTGAGGGAAAAAGTGACAGCAAGGGATGGGAGATGCTAATAGATGGGATGCAAAGGCACCATTTGGATTCATCTGACACATGTTTATTATTTCTCCTTTCAGAAAAGAGCATCAGTTAATTTGAAAGATTGTGTTTTCATCCAAGAATCACTTGTATCTGAAATCATCTGCATCTCAAACGTCTTTAGGTTTTCCCTTATAGATTGTAGAGTGAAGGATATTTGGTCTACAATACGATCTATTATTGTTAGGTCTAAACAGAGTAACATTACCAAGAGACCTTTCAGATTTCCATATTATACATATACTACATTTAATATCATTAAAGTCATACATAATAAACTTTGGTGAAAAAAGTAAAAACTTCTTAGAAGCTAACCCAGTTTGAAGAGGACTTTTAAAAAAATATCTTTATTGCTTTTAATTTATGAAAGTAATATATTCTAGTAAAAATTCAAACAATGCAGAAAAAAAGTAATTGAAAATCATCTAAAACTGGAATGGAATAGATCGTGAAAAAAATTAAATATATTTTTGTGTACATCACTTCATAATAAAAAGGATTTTTGCACATTAATGGGGACATTAAGATGAATCCTGCTTTAATTGGGTACAGGGAGTCATGTATAATTGTAATTGCATTTTCACTTCTAAGTCATATGGGGGGTTGTCAAAGTGCTCTGAAAATCACTTTAACTGCTCTTTGTGGGGAGAAGAGGGGAGTTAGGGTGGACTACAGAAAAGAGTAACTGTTAAGCTGCAACTTGAAGACTATTTAGAAATTTACCAACAATTTGGAAAGTAGGAAGGACAGTCTATGCAAAGGTAACATGCCTGCACAAAAACTCTAATATATGAAACAGTTGCATTTTAGTGGAAAAAGAATGATTTATTATAAATTGAACATTGAACTCCATCAAGGTCCAGATGGGATTTTTGGCAGATCCAATTTATAAGTGTTCAGGGTTTCAATGGAATCAGATGAAAAGTAAGACAGTGAACCTTATAAAAGTCAACTATTTTATCAAAAACAGTTTACAACATAAAAACTCACTTTAGTAGCCTGAAAAATAGCCCCTCGAAGATGTCCATATCATGCTCTAGGGAGGATATCAGACCCCAGTAACACAACTATCTTTAGTCAAAAATTGATGATATCTATTCATGAGGTAGGTGAAAGATGAATTATTTTGCTCAAAACTCAGTGATTCCAGAGCTGGCCCCGTGGCATAGTGGTTAAGTTCACGTGCTCTGCTTCAGCAGCCCGGGGTTCGTGGGTTCAGATCCCTGGCGCGGACATACGTACCGCTTATCAAGCCATGCTGTGGCAGCATCTCACATCTAAAAAGTAGAGGAAGATGGGCACAGATGTTAGACCAGGGCCAATCTTCCTCAGCAAAAAGAGGAGGATTGACAACGGATGTTAGCTCAGGGCTAATCCTCCTCACACACACACACAAAAATCTCAGTGATTTCAAGACTTTAGGTACTTGGAAAGGAAGAGAAAGCTGGATGGGTAAGGACTCAAGGAGGCTAACCTGGGTCTAAGGCATGACACCACTAAGACAGCCAGACTCTCCAATGTATGGTGTGTCTAGGAGGAACAGGAAGACTTCTGGCCTGGTGCAGATTGGTCTATGCAATCATATGTGGTTAGTGGAATATTAAAAATGGGATTCCAGTCTGTAGGTTAGAGCCAAAGTCAGAGACATGCAGCATCTTGCATTCCAGTCATTGGGTATCATTAATAAGGTCCAACACAGCTCCAGTGGGGACCTGGCTGGGATATAAAGGCAGAAATCTAGACAGATCACCAAGTCTCTATGTCAGACCAGGACTTGGCTGTAACCTAGTAGTAATATGACTCTTAATCTCTCCAGCTGGTAAGGGGAAGCTGCAGATGTACTCCTCTGACTGACCACAGCTTGGCAGTTATGTGAGACACAACCTGCAGATGGAGCATCCGTGATTTCAGTTCATTAGCTACGTATTCAAAATTTTTAATTATGGCCTGGCAGAACACACTGATAAAGCAGCTATGATCTGAGTTGAATGACTAAAAATCAGTCATGGAAGAGAAGTGGAAGGACCTTTTGGCCCCTTTTGAAAAAAGTAAAGTCTTACACTTTCTCATACCTGGCAGTTCTCCGGTTTGGGACTCTTTGTAACCAGGATTGGGGGTGGTCCAAGAGTCAAGGCTGAGAATTTCATACATCTCGGAGTAGGGCATAGTTCCCATTAAAGGTTGCATATTCCGTGGACCTTCCAAAAGAGCCTAAAAAGAAGCCCTAGAATATCATTATCCTAAGGTGGAACTGGGGAAGGCCCACGGGAAAAGAGGATAAGCTCCTGGGGAAGGTACTCTGAAGCCAATAATAAATGAACTATAATTAATAAGCTATGACACTGACCTGATAGATCTTTGCTGCAATATGTAGAGTTTGGGTTTATCTTTCTTGGGAGGTGTTTCATTTCACAATGTTAGAATAGAGATAAAGAAAGGGGAGGGAGGTGGGTGCAAAGGAGAGGGACAGGAGGATCCAGTTTGGCCGGTTTGTGTCTTTGAAGCTTAGGACATAGAGAGTCAAGAGTGGTGGTAGTGTCGAAATAGCTAGCTTAGGAATCTACAGGGAGGCAAACATCCAGGGTCATAGTTATTGGGATTGGAGTTGAACAGCAGATTTCTCAGGATGTGGTATTGGACTGCCTGGTCACAACCTCTTGGGATAAAGTCCTAGCCATCCGCATTTTATTAAGCACTCCAAGGCTCTTTCCTGTTCAGTGTGGTTTCAGGTCTGTTGGCCTCCTGAAAAGAGAGTGGACAAGTGAGTGGAAGGTACGTAGCAGAGAGCATGAAAATTAGGGAGAAGGCAAGATGATTGAAACTGGCGCATATTCTGTGCTCAAAAACATTGTTTAGTAAATAAATGAAAAATAATATCTAATTACATATTTAGGGTTGTTTTTTTTTTTTAACTTACAATTCTACGGGTGGTGTGATCTATGGCTTAGGTAGAGTGAGGTTTTATGAAGCATATTGAATTTAGAGTCAGAAGTCCTGAATTCAAGTCCTGGTTTGCCATTTATTGGCTGCCTGGTCTTGGCAAATCACCAGGCAAATATAAAAGATGGTTAAAAGGATCAAGTGAATTCATATGTGCAAGGGTTTTGTAGACCACCAAAAACATGCACCTAAAATGATAATGATTATTTTTCCTGTACTGTCACATTTCTAACTAATAATATATTATTTTTGTTAGCACAACACATATAGTCCTATAGAAATGTATTTTACCAAAAAGGCACATTAAATTGGGAGAAGTTTTATATAATAGGAAGCACTGTGAATTCTGCAGACAAGTATTTCCCTTTCTATGTATCTCTAGAGAATTAAGGCAAAGGCTAGACTACAGGATGATTGGAGATACTTCAGGGCATTCTGTGTTCAGGGCATTCTGTGCTACATATTTTAAAGTCTGACATAGAACATTCCTCTTCTTAGCAGCTCAGATAGGCACCCCCCATGACTTCCAAAGCACTATCCAAGGCCTGATGGGCTGGGTGCCAGAGAGTCCCTCTAAATAATTGACTGCCTGTGGTCTAGCTCCAGAAAGCATGATTATGTTCTCCAGAAAGGCATTGATTTGGCAAGTCTTATTACACTCTCAAGAGTTATGCACTTCGCTTAACAAGATTCCCTTATGGAAAAGCAAAGAACATTCTAGTCATTTATCAGTAGATATTTCTTCAAATACCATCCCTGGCAGCTGTTGCAATTTGGTATTGTGTGCACTAACTCAGATGATTTTAAAGTCATTTAACTCTATATCTAATATCCCTAGTCACGGACATTAAGACCTTCAACGTACCACTGTCCACCCAATAGATTGCCCTCCAATAGATTAGGGTTTACCCACTTGGAACTTCACCAAATTATTATTATTATTTTTTATACTTTTTCTTGTAATGAAAACTTTTGTTTTTTGAGGAAGATTGGCTCTGAGCTAACATCTGTTGCCGATCTTCCTCCTTTTTTCCTTTTTTCTCTCCAAAACCCCAGTAGATAGTTGTATGTCATAGTTGTACATCTTTCTAGTTGCTCTATGTGGGATGCCACCTCAGCATGGCTTGATGAACAGTACGTATGTCTGCGCCAAGGATGCGAACCGGGGGACCCCAGGCTGCCGATGCAGAGAGCGCAAACTTAACTGCTACGCCACCGGGCCAGCCCCTCACCAAATTCTTTTTAGCCTACTTGAGGAAAAGATAGAGAAAGAAAAGGGAGAATACCATAAGTCTACAGGATAGAGAACAGAGAATTTAGAAGCTGCTATCAGAGATAGCACATCTTTGTATAAATTATAATAGTGATAACCATAGCATTAATAAGAATATTTAGATTATATATGCTTATATTACAGAAACTATGCTTAGTGATTTATATACATTATTTCACTTATATATTACAGTAATCTTATGAGATAAAAAATGAAACAGAAACCAGTACAGACAGGTACAGTAACTTGCTCAAGATCCCACAGCAGTAAATGACAGTCAGGATTTCAATTCAGATAGTCTGAGTTCATAGTAAGTGTTTAGCCATTACATATACTGCTCATTAATAATTGCTTTGAATTACTTAGCATTTCTCCAAAACCTGAATGTGACTCCTCTCTGTTGGTACAATTTGGTAATTGGGAAGCTGGTTCTCAAGGAGATGATTAATGTGGTTAATCCAATAATTAAATTGTGGGCTTTCCAGGCTAAGTAATGATCTGTGGTAAGAAATTGTGTTTTTTGAAAGTATGTGTGAGCTGTAGCTGTAATTTTCCTAGCCTGGACTGGTGAGAGACATACAGAACAAAGAAAGAATTTCAGTTATAAGAGTAAAACACTGTTAAGCAACAAGAAAATACTGTTGAAATTATGTTTGCCCAAGGAATACATGCCAAATATAAAATGAACGGATGGACTTGCATAATCGCTTTGGATTGCAGGGAGTATAAGTAACCCATCTCATTTAAAATGGGAGGGGAAAGCACCTTGGGTCTTAGCCAGTTAAGGCATAGACATAATCTTAGTCACAAAGTTGAAATGAACTCCACCTTCAAGCCACTAGTATTTGGGGATGTCATTCTTCTAGTCATTGGAGAAGTCAATTTTATCCAGTCTCGGTTTTATAGTAACAGCTGCTTGCACAATTGAGGGCTCTCTTCATTGCGGGTGTTGTGCTAAATACTTTACCTGTATTACTTGTTTAACCTCACAACAAGCCTGTTGGACCCATTTCACCAATTAGGAAATGAAGCAGAGCCAAGTTTGAATTCCAGGCTGCCTGATAGCTGTGTGTCTGCACTTAAGGAGTATATCACTGTGCCTGCACTCGCTTTATAGGGTAGAGATATTGATTGGGAGTCAAAGGACCTAGGCTTTGGTCTCAAAGCCACCCACCATTGGTCATCTACCACCCACCACTCCGGAAATGCCATACAAGTTACTTACCTCCCACATCAAGATGCAGAAAACAACTGCCCTACTTCACCCACAGTTTGCTTCCGTTGCATGAAAAAGTTTCCTACATGAATGGTCTGATTAATAATGGCAGTTAGACTCTCAAAAAGATTTTCAAATTAAGCTGAATGAAATTAATTAATGTTTTAGTCTTCAAACATGATCAGACTTGAATTGCATTTATGGAAAAGGGTATGACTCTGATAAATAAAGATGTGTTGGGAAGAACATTCCAGAAAAAATGAATTATGTGAGCAAAAGTACAGAATAATTTTGAAATCTCTCCCCAAAATTACTGAGTAAGGATAGAGTTTAATGTGTGCATTTGAAAAATGTCAGGCAAAGCTGTTTGGATTTATCCTGTAAGCCAAGTGAAAACACTGAAGATTTTTTTAACACGAGGGTTGTTTCCCATGCGATTGCCTACTTTGTGGTAGTAATGCCTAGGAGAAAGTAGGAGAGGGAAAAAGTAAAGCCAGGGCAGACCAATAATCACGTTGCTGGACTAGTTGAGGTCTGAAGTGATAGGCTAGAAACATGGCAATGAAAGAAATTGGATAAATATAGAGGGAGAATATGGGGGCCCTATGCAGATTCTGGAGGCTGGGCAGCTATCGTAAGTGAGAGAAAGGAAAGAATAAAGAAGACTTGAGGATTTTGAGCCTGGGTGAAAGAAACTAACAGGGAAATCCAGAGTAGAACTCTCTCTCTCAGGAAAATAGACGATAGTGGGAATCTATTGTGGAGATGGTAACTGGGCAGTTGAATACGGAGAATAAAAGCAGTGGAGAGAGCTGGAGTCCCAGAGAAAACAATATGAAGCCAGCTAGGTGTTGGTACATCGACAATGAAGCCATGAGAGCAGCTGAGTTTTCAAGCCAGCCAATGAAATCACGGGGCAAGGTGTGCATTTCGGTGTCTCTCTGTATTTGCGGGATTGGAGAAGGAACAATTCAACAGGAAGTCAAAAAAAAAGAAAAAAGAAAAAGATGAGTCCTCATTAAAAAGATTCATTAATCTGAAATTATATAATTATATATACACACACATACATATGTAGGTGTATATATATACACATATGTGTTTATATGTATAACCAAATTCCAAACTGAGGGATTCAAAGAAAAACATGACCAAATGCCAACTAGACTTTTGTACTTTTATGGCCTTTGTTAATACTCTTTTGGTTCTCTTAAAATCTGAACAGGGGCTACTTTCTATAAGTGGACAGATTGTTAGAAATGTCTTCCATGCCCAAAAGCATTTGTTTTTCCCAAAGAATAATTTTTCTTTATATCTATTTTGGCACTGTTCATTACATAATTTCCCTCATCATCATCTCATTTGCTTCCAGAAACATAGTCTCAAGTGCTTGGCTACGTAATAAATACTCTCTATGGATGCTGCCCAACTCCTGGTTATGTGCAGAATTGCTGAGCTGTAATGTGCTACCAACTCTAATATTTCTAATGCCTCTTGGAATCATACCAGAATTAACCATTTATAGAATACCAACTGCTACTCAATATGTAGAAATGCAAGTTCATTTCACTGCTTGCCAAAACAACAGGCCTTTCTGAGATTGGTTTTCTTTTTTTGGTTTCCGGGAGAATACAACATTGGGATCCGTGATCACTTGCCAAGTGTGGGCTAGTGGTAGTTGTTTTTCCTAAATGATTTTATTATACTGAGGATTTGCCTCAGGACAGAATGTTCTACAGAGACTAATATGTAAATAAATATATAAATATATTTTTATATGGTGACCCCTTACCCCATTCCACCTTCTAGTGATTATGTGAAGTTTATTAATACTTAGTGAAAGAATTTAAAATTTCATTGAAAAAGCAAACTTTTTCCAATGAAATTTTAAATGGATTTATTTTGCACTGGGAAGATGCAAAATGATACTTGAGTAATAGGTCAAAGCTACTTTTTTTTTAATTTAAACTAGAATCAGAAGTAGATAATATGGTGAAACATGGTCTGTCACTGGTCGCAGTGATAAATGCTGTTTTGTAATGACTCAGGCCATTTCTACACTACGTAGAAGGTGGGATTCAGCATGCTATGGACACTTAGAGCTATAGATAAGGTCAGTTAAACACTAGAATTCTTTATCAACTTTAAGCTAAATCCTTCCGCTCTATTGTTTCCTTGGATAGATCTAACATTCATTTGTGCTGCAAGAAAGGTTTCAGAACAATGTTTTTACCAGGTCTTCCACAGGAGAAAGATTTCTCTAAATGCAAAGTTGTCAATCGGGTCCCCTAATCCAAAGAATCATTATAAACATTGAGCAAACAAGCAAAACCAAATTATATTAATCATACAGGAGGAAAAAAAGCAACAATTGATTAAGATTATATTCTACAGCAAAAGTCTAGACTTGTAACCTTGTCAATTTATTTGTTCAATGGTAGCTATTATTAGTCAATTGATACACACATATTTTGTTTTTACGGTGTTAAATATGACACTAGTTTCTAGAGATACAGAATAACTGACATGCCTCATATTTTATGTAGGCAAGAAGGGATGAAGGAAAGCCTCCTTGTAAAAGAATTTGAGTGGAGTTTCAACAGACAATTAGAAACTTTCCTGTGAGAAATGGGAAGAAGAAATAAAATTCAAGAAAAGGGAAACAACTTGTGTATAGGCTTAGAAATGATTTTTTGTTTGTTTGTTTCACATATTTAGAGTCACAGGATAGAAGTAGGAAGAATTATGAGTGAATGTCATAAGAAAAAGCTAAGAAGGGAGGTTCTATTATTTTAATAGATTACTCAGGGTGAGATAAAAATCATTGCCCCACTCATAAAATTATTACGTAAAGATGAAGGACATTTAAACACAGTTTCCTGGAGAACAAATGTCTGTCATGAAAAGAGCAGTTCATCTCCTTTGCCATTGCTGCAATGCATGATTTTAGTAAATGCTGTTAGGACAAACATTTCTTCTAAGCCAGTAAACCTAACCTTGAAGTTCAGCTTCAAGATCATGACACCTGTTACTTAAATCAGTCCAAGCACTGTCAAGTTCATGGCATTTGCTTAGGGAAGAGTTTGTATCAGAAGGAAACTCACAGATCAGTCTTCCAATAAAAAATAAGCCCTTTATAAATTTGACTATTTAATATATAAAATTAAAAGCCTGAAGACTCTCTAGAATCAATGACTCAGTAATTTGCCTGAGTGTCTTCTCAGTCATCTGTCTCACCTTAAGAATCCTGGGGTGGGTCAGGTTAGGGCTACAGAACTATGAGACATCCCTTATCCCTCCCTCCCTTCCAGAACCTTGACAGGGAGACAAGATACTGACACTATTGAAAAATACGTATAATTCAGGCATGACCATGAGTAATGAAAATTCTAAATCACTTTAACAAACCATGTGAGTGGGTAGAATAATGGCTCCTCAAAAATATCCACACCCTAACATGGCAAAAAGGGACTTTGCAAATGTGACTGAGGTGACAGGTCTTGAGACAGGAAGATTATCCTGGATTAACCTGGTGGGCCCAATCTAATCACGTGACTTCTTAAAATTGGAAGAGGAAGGCAAAACAGTGAGTCTAAAGACTCACAAGAAGGATTGGAAGTCCTGTTGTTGTTCTGAGATGTAGAGGCCATATATGAAGACCTGAGAGAGCCCTCTGGGAACTAAGGGCTGCCATCAGCCAATAGGCAGGAAGGAAGTGGGGACCCCAGTCCAACAACTGTGTGGAAATGAATCCTACCAACACCTGAATGAACAAGAAAAGGAATTCCAATAAAAAGGAACAAAGCCCTGAAGACATCTTGGTGTTAGCCACATGAGACCCGTGTCAGACTCCAGACCAACAAAACGATGAGAGAATAAATTTATGTGTTTTAAGCCCCCCAGTTTGTGGTCATTTATCTTGGTATCCTAGAATACTAATACACCACCAAAATGTATGGCAAAAATAATTTAATTATTCTATTGGAATTTGGGAAAGGGGAGGGAAGGATATAATTTTTAGGAAGAACTTCACTGACATGAAATTTGAGCTGGCTTTGAAGGATAAAGGAATCTGAACTGGGTTTAAGTGGGGATAGCATCCCTCCCCAAGGGAAGTGCACAGAGATGAGTCTGAGTAGAGGCCTCTGACTAAAGCAGAAGGCTTGTGTGGGGAAAGAGTTGGAACTAAGTCTGGATTAGAAATGTATTCTTGAAAACTTTGCATGCTAAGACGAGAAATTTGAGCTATAAGAGGAAATTCTTATTTCAACCGCCCCTTAAGGAGCAGCTATTTGGTTTCTCCGTTATCTCAGCATAGCTGATGTCACTGCATCTTGCTGCCCTCCTGCACATCTCTTCAGCAACAAGAGCATCAACCACAAAAACAAGAATTAACGTTGAGTGATTACCAAACACCATGCACTGTACAAAGAGCTTTATTCATGTTATCTACTTTAATCCTTATGACAAACCCTCTTTTTAAATGAGTAAATTGAGGCTTAAAGAGATTTAATTAACTTGCACCAGGACATAGAGCTAACTAGGGGCAAATCCAGGGTTCAAATCCAGGCAGGGAAACCCAAGAGCCCAAGGTCTTAGCCGTTTTACCTAGTGCTGCCCATGACGATCAGACATGCAATTTGTTTTTCCTGCCTGAGAAACGTTCTATTAACGTATATTTTATTAGGCATCTATAGGCACAACAGAGGTTATGCATGCTAACCGATGTATAATCAACGATTCTAAAAATAAAACTGAAAAACAGATCCAGTTATTCAGTCAAGTGAGATGTCTATAATGACCACAGCATGATTCATCCAAAAATTGTTTACATATCATAGCCAAAAACTCCAGCTGGCTACAAAAATGATGATTCAGTGATCAAATATAAACCTAAACTGACTTGCATCTGAGTCGACAGGAATGCCTGGCATTTATGCAACTACGGAGCCTGCGATGCCCACAGTTTCATCCACGGTGAGGAGGAGCTGGCACTCCCAGAATTCAATAGGTTAATAGAACTGCTTTTGTGATATTCTGATGAAATGCTATCCTTTGCTCCCATAATTCTCCATAGATTGTCATGACCTGAGGGAAACTGGGCATCTGACAAGGACCTAATTAACGCTGTGCACCAGTTGAAGAATGGATGAAAGAAGGAGTGATCGAATACTGATGCTGGGAACTGAAGGGCGGCATCTTGATGTTGGCCAAAGCTCTTAAGAAACATGGTCATTATCTTCTGTCCTACTACATGCAGCCTGTCAGGTAGTGCTTTGTTGAAATCCAGAATATAAAGTTGAGCTCTGTAAGTTGAAAGTTCAAACTTATGAGTGAGATTTCATAAAGCATGGATTCATTTGTAGAATCATAAATGTCAATGCATCTAAATAAAACCCATCTATTTTTATTTAAAGGCAGAAAAGTATGACAACATGGTAGAAGAATTAAAATGTGACTGATCATTGGAACTGAATTAATTTTTCATAACAATTAATTTGCAGAAAACAGAAAGAATGTGGCTAATAATGTTTTATTGATGGTACATAAAAGTGATCATAAGTAATTGCCTATCCACTTGAAAGCCAACATTCTTCCAGGAAAATAAATTCCTTTTTGTTGTTGTTGTTGTCTGATTAGATTTGATTTAAAAATTGCTTTTGATTAGGTAATATAAGTACATATAAGAAATTTCAACAGATCAACCCTCTCACCCTATCTGTGTTACTTTTTTTTTTCTTTGGAGGCAATCACAGTTTCTTTTGTATCTTTTCAGATAGCTATATATATATATAAATCTGCATATCTATATACCTAACTATACACACAGGGAGTTTATTACTGTAATAAAGTCATCACTGGGAGATGGTGGATAAAAATCTACTTTTCCACAGATAAGTAGAAAGAATGCATTTAAAAACAATTTCTTAAAAAAAATAGATTTTTTAAAAATGTGCTTATGAATGAAAATAAGTGCCACTAATGGAGCACGTATTATTGTTATTGTTTAGTCCCATCAGCTGGGAAGGACAACTGTATGGGAGTTAAAGCACAGGCTTAAGAAACAGACTTCAACTATTAGCTGTGTCATCACTCTATGCCTTCGCTGCCTCATCTGTAAAATGGAGATACAGGCAGTGTATACCTCAGAGGATTGCTGAGACAATCCAGCTAACATGTTGAGCACAGTGCTTGGCACATATTAAGAACTCAAACTTTAGAAGTAGGGAAGAAAAATTGATAGGGAAGAGGGAAGAAAGACAGCAATTATGGGGGTGGGGGTGTGTGTGTGTGTGTGTGCTTTCTTAAACCCAGACTGCTTTGAAAAAATCTTAGCCTTTATAATTATCTTAGGCATTTGCTTTTAGAAAATGAGGGTATTTATTTATTTTTAAGCTTCATAAACATAGCATCGGAAAGCTCTCTTACAAATTTGGAACTTGAGATTTAAAACCTGGTTTAAATACATTTATGTCACTTTTTTTTTCCAGCAGTATATTAAAGTAATGGATGAAGCCATATCAGAGTTTCAAAGACTTAGAATCTAAGTGATAGGTCAATAAACTATTGCTTTTCTGAGGTTCTAGCTTTAGCCCTAATAGAGTGCTCCAGGCTATTACAAATCCTTTTCCTTTAAGATTCCATGAAACTTCCTTTGCGTCCACACTTCTTTGACATCCTTTACCATTCTTTATCTGCTCTCTCACATTTGACAGTATAATATTATAGAGTATATTCTTCTAAAAGGCCTAGCTTTCTCCTAAACCACCACCGAACAACATAAATTTTAAAAGGCCACTTTCAACTAGAGCAAATGGACACATAAGCACACATCTCTGCCATGTCCATTGTCATCGCTACCACCAGTTATGCCTCGACTCCTTTGGTGTGATCAAATGTACCACAGGAGGGAAAAAGTTGGGAAGTGCTGACAGAGAGCTGGGAGAAACTTAACCTTTTGGCAAACAGTAGATAGATGTGAAAATAGAACCAAGCAGATATATCCAGTTCTCCACCACCTCTCCTCAAAGGACCTCACTAAAGTCAATATCACCTTGGCTCCCATGACAACCCCCTGACAAAGATAAATAGGTGTCAAATATGCTTTTGCTCCTAAGACCTCTGGGCATTGGTACAAAAGACAAATGCAAAACTCAGGCTGAGTTAATCTCCTGATATACCACTTAACGAAAAAGCCACAGAATGTAGGCTGGCTGGTCCAAGCTGCTAGCCTTGCCTCTGCAGGCTTGTCAGCACCCTCTAAAAAAGTAAGTTGATAAAATTAAGCAAGCAGTTTCTATTGGCATTTTCGCACCCAATGAAACACATGTTCTGTTTATAATGCAAACGACTCCAGAGTTATAGGATCTTTTTGGGGTGCATGCCAATTAAAAGATTTCTGATCACAGGATTATGGTCTTAACATTTAAAACTTGGTTGAACCTAGAGCAAGTGAATCAGGACCTTTCTTTGAAGAGAAGATTAGACAAATATCTAGCAAATTTGAGCCGTGAAGTCAATCCTTCTACAAAAAAATCAGCGCTTGCCCTTGCAACCTCAAACTCTCAAATAAATTCCTGGGCCCTGGCTCAATACAGGTTCAACAATGGATTTCTTCTGTTTGATAGGGGTGTTGTCTGCTGTGGAGAGGAAAAGAGACTGAAGCACATGTTACTTTGGGGGTCACTTTTGCCTTTACAAAACTTAATGATACCAACACGAAAGATAATTAATCTACCTAAGACAAAAGTCCCACCAAATTATACACAAGTGTTAGTTACATTCGGTGTACTGAAGTAGTTAAGAGTTAAGCTCTAAAATCTGATGGTCTTTTTCTGTTGGTCTTCTTCTCCTCTGCTTTAAAGTGCGGATGTTAATAATATGTGTTCCATTGAGCATGTTGGAAAGTTAAAGGAAATCATATTCATAAAGCAGAGCTCACAGCATACCACCAGACATCTACTATATACTCGATGCATATTAATGACACTTTCTCTAGCTGTCTTGAGTTCATGTTGACTGATTTATTCTATATGCATATAAAATACATTTACTGTATATATGTTGTGTTCTATATGGTACAATTATTCTCCTGGAAGTCAGAAACTCTATGGAAGGAAAAATGGGCCAATTACGGAAGAACTAGGAGAGCAGTAGAGAGATTTTAAGGTCCAGTATTCTATGTTTTCTCCATGTCTCTGAACGTCAGCACTTCTCCTTCCAGAAGGAAATAAGCCTGAGGGGGAAAAGAACTGGGAATATATTTATATTCATGTTACATAGAGCTAAGAGGAGAAAGAGCGTACAACCCCTGGTAACTCACAATTCTTTGTGGAGATTTCTTTAGCCAATTGAGTTAAGTCAAATGTTTCCAGCTCCTTTCTTGCTGTTATAGGTACTAATCTCAAGCCTCAAAATAATATTCTGACTCCCTCCCAGCATTATCCTCTAATAGCAAAATGTCACGTAAAGGGAATAGACATGGAGCCAAAAGCCTTGGGGTTGAGCCTAGCTGTGCGGCTTACTGGCGTGTGACACTAAACTGGTGTGAGACACTAAACCCTCTGACCCACAGCTTCCTCGCTGAGCTTGGAGCTTTCACTCACATGTAGCTGCCACATCCAGGTACTTGGCTACCTAAGTAGAAAATAATATTTTGCTTTACTTTGTTGTTTTTCCTGTCCTGGAAAGTTATTTTATATTTACAAATGTCATAGTAAGTAGCTAACAAATGACTGAAAACTAACCTGAAAAATGTATGGACCATCATCTCAGGCCGCTTTGAGTGTTTATTTTCTTAGGGAATTATGAAGCCTAGGGCTTTTTTTTCCTGCTGTCTCATAATTTGTTCAGGAAAGCACAATGTGATGTGTCTTAATGGTGCAGAGAGCTCTCCTACTTTTGTATAACAAAGGAAATATTAAGATGCATGAATTGTGATGGTTGGGAGAGGTATACTATGGGTGTGTCCTGTCAGAATTTTCCTTCCATCAACACTGCTTTTTATGTCTATTTTTGCAGGTTCATGAGAAGCCATGGAGACGACTCTTGAAGGTCATTTCTCTCAAATCAGCCGTGCCTTCTCTGTTCATCTTCTGTCTAGCTTCCCTCTCTTGCTTTCTCTTTAAACATAACATGACTGAAATCGAATGAATCCACCTGCTCTGAAAGCCTGTTTCCTAGTCCCCAGTGGGTGCGATTTGAATTTTATTACTTTTAAAGATAAGCCCAAGCTTTCAGTAACATGAAAAGTAAATGACCTTAGAGTGGCAGCTTTTAGGTTTAAAAGATTTAGACTCTAACACAGAAACTTGCTTGTAATGCTCCTCAACTTGAAAGGCTGCAAAGCCTTGCTGGATGTATGTTTAACAGTTTTTATTCTCCTGTGAAAGATGAGGATGTTTATATCATTGCCGAAATCATAAAAAGACCCAGGTAGAAAATTTTCCATTACAAGTCTCTGTTCCTGTCATGTCATTCTAGGTGAAATAAATGAACAGGATCTGATCAGTCTGTGAATGTGAAATAACTCCTGAGTGATGTCAAACATCACAGCCACCCCACCTTCTATCTGCATAACACGTCTCAGGAGGCCCCCTGGAACACTTCCCACAGAACATCATTCTTCCCTTCGTGTCTCTCAAGTTGCTTTGCAATAAGACTGATACCTGGAGTACACGTATTTGTCATACTCAGCCTGCAGAAAGTTCCGGGCTGGGCTGGGGTGGAGAAGATGATTCAGTGCCAAAGCACAGCTCAGCTGCCAGATGTCCAGTGCTGACAGCTGCCGCCTGGGGTTTGCCTCGTAAGGGCTGCTGTCTAATTTTAACAGTAGAAACATCAGGGAGAAAGAGAGGTTATCATTCCTAAATCTGCCTTCATAAACTCTTGGCTTTGCCTCTCCATCCTTCAGTGCTGCCAAGTTTCTAACTGGGGGTTCAGACAGTTCTAATTGTCCCCACTCACATCTTGCCTGATGCTCTAAATACACAAATAGTTGGTTGGTTTAACAAATGGCAGGTTGAATGGAAGTGAACTGACCCAATCCAATTACTGTGAGAATAAGGCCTGACATCAGTGGTCAGGGGGTAGGGTCTCATCTGAAAAAAGTGCCCGTACCTATTACCTAAAGAACAAGTAGGATGTTAGTCAGGATCTCAAATTGTGAAGGGACCTTCCTGACAACATAACATAGAGAACATAAAAACATCAGTGCCACTTTCTGCTAATTGAAACCTAGCACAAATGCATTTGGTTTCAAGATGTTCTAAAATTTGTTATTAACAATTATTTCAATATATCTACACTCCCCAAATTTCCATTGATCTATCTTTTACAAATGAATATTGTCCATCTTCTATGAGCTTTCAGTAGTGCTGAGTGATGGCAATATCTCCTATTGAATTCCTCTAGCAAATTCCCCACAATTACTAACAAATATTTCCAATTCTCTTCCATTTCCTCGATTTGATTATCTTGTCTCACTTTCAACAAATCTTTGGTTCTTTACTGAGAAAATCCAGGTCATATCAGTTATCTATTGCTGCATAACAACCACCCTCAAAATTTAGTGGCTCAAAACAACTGCGATTTAACTTGCTCATATTCCGTGGGTTGGTTTGCCAGGGCTCAGCTAGGAAAGCTTATCTCTTCTCTCTGTGTTGTCAGCTAAGCTCGGTCAGGTGCATGCAGTCTGGGCTGGAGGATCCAAAATGGCCTCCTTCACACACCTGGTCGGCTGGGCTAGCTGGGATACTGAGGCCTCGCTTGCCCCATGATCTTTCATCTCTCAGATCCTCCCTCCCCTTATAGGCTTTCACCCTTCCGAATGTCATACTCTCTATCTGGTCTCTCTAGCAGGGTAGCCAAACTTATTTATATGTAGATTAAGACTCTAAAGCAAGCAAAGGCAGAATCTGCTAAGACTCTTTAGCCCTAGGCCCAGAAATGGAGTGTATACCTTCTATCACCTTCTAGCAATCAAAGCAATTTTCAGACCAGAGAATCTCAAGGGAAGGGGAAATACTCTCCATCTCTTGGCAGAAAAGCAACATCCACAGAGAAGCATGGGGGGAATTACTGGCAGCCGTCTTTGCAGACAATTGACTACACATATCATACCGTAAGTTCTAGAAATGTAAACACAGGGGGGAAATTACATGCAGGAATTTAGAATATACTAAATTGTATGATCCAAATAATTGGGGACACTGATCTATTTAATCAATTGTGTTGAAGCCTTTAGTTAACCACTAGGAAAAAGAAATCCAGCTGCATTAAAGAATACCATGTGATAAATAAAAACTTAAAGAACCATAAGAAACACTTACTTTTTCTCAGAATGTGGAAGAGAGATTAAACACAAAATGAAAAAAAAAGACATAAAGGTAAACTCTGACCTGACAGATCTTGCCACACGCAGACTTTAAAAGTGGATACCAAAACCTCATGTCTGACTCTGCTTAAGATGAAGCAATATACAAGAGAATGTTACTCCCACCCTAAGAATGGAGGGAGGGGGAGCCAGATAGTTTGCAAAATCATAATCTTTCTTGAGTTTATCAGAGAACAGAAGTTACACAGCAACCAAATGAACTGAATTCCAGAGAGTGACAGCAACTCTAAAGAAAGATAAAACAAAAGAACCGTTTCACCTGGGGCAGAATGTAGAAGGAAGGGTCAACCACCATAATAGCAGATAAGAACAAAACAGGCACAATTTTAGTAAATTTCTAAAAGGCAATTATGGGCAAGCATGACAATTTAGAATACCTGGGAGTTCCAGACATGAGGGGAGTCTACAGTCACTTGCACCCTCTTTTTCATGGACCTCCACTGGTGTTCATGAGAGAGACTGGGGAGAGGGCAAGAGGCCTGAGAGAGCCCACTTCCGTGGCACTCAGAATGAAACCACCCCCACTTTCTTGGAACCTTCTCTGGTACAAAGCAAATGTTCTAAGTCATGGGGCAGGGGCAGGCAACCTTTCTGTCCCAAAGGCTCCAAGATTCACTGCCTCAGGGAAAGAAACAAAACAAAATGCATCAGCTACTGAAGGATGGATGGAAATCCTTCCTGCCCACAGGCATGAGCAAAAACTTCTGCTGAGTGAGGGGTGGAAGCAAATGAGGTCTGCCCCTGAGGTAGGGGCAACACCTGGCCACAGCTGGGGGAGGGGCAGTAACATTCCTACCAGCAGTCTCAGGCAGTGGTACAGTGCTGCTGAGGAAGACATAGAAGGAAAACCCCTCTGATTCTGGGGAAGAAACAGGAAAATCCCTCCTACCCAAGAACCACCCCCACCTCCACACATACAAAGTGGAGTTTGGATGTCACAGTGGAGGGGCAGGAATGTCAGCAAAGCCCCATCCCCAAGTTGCAAGCACATCATGCCTGCCTAAGACTGAGGCTGGAACACAACAGAGAGCTCCCCTGCCCGCCACAAGTCTTAAACCAAGTAATAAGTCATAGAAATGTATCACTGGGAGAAAGACAAGAGCATAGAGAAAGAACTCTCGCTAGACAATGTCACACAGGACCTGCTAAAAGCTTAGGTTGGAGCAGTCATTCTGAGAAAACCCTCCAGCACCTCAGGGTCCACACAGGGCACTAGGTTGTGGCAGCCCACCACTGAAGGAATTTAAAGTCTGTGTACAGTTAAGGCAATTAGCAAGGCAAAGGCAATTAGCAAGGCAAACCCAATCTGCTTGGTAACCAACTAGATTGACTCCACCACCCACACTAACAATCTGGAAGAAAAACTTACTTAAGGGCATACATACTATTTACCTTGATCTCTACTGTTATATATAGCCAATGTCCACTATTCAAACAAGAATGATGAAAGAGAGAAAGAGGGAAGGAAGGAAGGAAGGAAGGAAGGAAGGAAGGAAGGAGGGAGGGAAGGGAAGGAAGGAAGGAAGGAAGAAAGCAAGCAAGCAAGCAAGCAGGAAAGAAAGAAAGAAAAAGAAAGGATGGAAGGAAGGAAGGAAGGAAGGAAGAAAGAAGGAAAGAAAAATAAAGCAGTCAACAGAGGCAGATCCAGAGATTAGACTCATGTGAGAAATATCAGACAGGGAAATTTTAAAACTGTGATTAATATGTTAAAATATCTAATGGAAAAGGTAGACAACATGTATGGACAGATGAGAGAGTATAAAAAGGAATCAAATGGAAATGGTAGATGGGAAATAAACAATATAATAATAGAAATAAAGACTCCTTTCATGAACTTATCATCAGATGTGATGCTAAAGATAAAAGATTCAATGAACTTGAAGATGGGTCATAGAAATCATCAAAACAAAACAAAAAAATAGTTTTAAAAAGTATAATATAGCATGCCAGCACTGTAGGAAAGATCAAATGGTGAACATATATACAACTGGGACCCCAGGAAAAAAGAAAGAACAGAGCAGAAGAGATATCTGAAGAGATAATGGGGGTGAATTGTCCAATTTTAAGGAAAGAAACCAAACCACAGATTGAAGAATGTGAAGATGAGAATAATAGCAGACTCCTTGCAGAAACTATGCAAGCCAGTTTAAACATGGAGCAACATCTGTAGAGTTTTGGGGAAAAAGTCACCAGAGAACTAATAAACTCAGCGAAAATATCTTCCAAAACTGAAGGACCTATAAAGCTTTTTATTTTCTCAGATATGCAAAGGCTGAGAGAATTAATTGCTAGTATGTCTGTACTATAAGAAAGGTTAATAGATGTTATACTAGTAGGAGGACAATGGAATCAGATGAAAATTTGGATCTATACAATGAAATTAAGAGCACCAGAAATGATTTTAAAAAGAGAAAAAAATTAAAAATGTTTTTTACTATTTATAACCTTCTTAAAGAATGGTTGCTTGTCTAAATCAAAAAGGCTAACCATGTATTGTGTAGTTTACAACATATGTAGAAGTATGATGCCAATATCATGAAAAATAGAAAGGAAGAAATGGAAGTATTGTAAGATTTTTATGATATGGAATAAGGGGTATGATATTAGAAAATAGATTGTGGTAAGTTAAAGACATATACTGTAAACAATAGAGTAAGTACAAAATACATAAAAAGAAGACATAATAAGCCAACCATGGAGATAAACAAATTATAAAATATACTTAGTAAATTAATGCAAAATAATGCAGAAAAAAGGAAAAAAGACAGGATAAATAAAAATCAAATAGCAAGATAGTAGACTCAAATACTATATCAATAATTACATTAAATACCAAATATCTAAATATCTCAACTAGAAAACAGAAATTGTCAGATAGAATACAAGTAAAGATTCAACGTTATGTTGTCTACAAGACAGTCTTATAATTGTTTCAGTGCAAAAGGATGGAAAAAGACCATCCAAACGTTAACCAAAAGAGAGCCAAAGTGGTTCTATTCATATCAGAAAAGTAGACTTCAAAATAAGAAATATCTCCACGTTTAAAAAGGGACAACATATCATAAATGCACCACTCTGGTGCAGGATGTTGATGGTGGGGGAGGCCGTGCATGTGTGGGGACGAAGAGTTTACAAGAATTCTCTGGACTTTCTGATCAGTTTTGCTGTGAACCTAAAATTGCTCTAAAAAACAAACAGAATTAAAAAAAAATAATAAAGGAACAGTATACAATAATAATAGGTAAATAAATCAAGAAGAGATAATACTCCTAAATATGTGGGCACCTAATACAAGAGGTTCAAAATATATGAAGCAAAAACAGGTGGAACTAAAAAGAGAAATAGACAAATCCACAACTACAACTGGAGACTTCAACACACCTCTCTCAGAAATTGATAGAATAAGCATAAAATAAATAAATAGGGAGAGAGAAGATCTGAACAACATTATCAACCATCTTGGCCTAATTGACGTTTATAGAAGAACACTGCACCCAGCAACAACAGAATGCACATTATTATTTAAGAGCTTATTATCCACAAAGGTAAAACACATTCTGTGCCACAAAACAAATCTTAAAAACTTTGAAAGAATTGAAATCATACAAAATATGTCTTCTAAACTATGTAGGAATTAAACTAGAAATAAATAAGAGAAAGATAAATTATCCATGGGTCAAAGAAGAAATCACAGGGAAAATTAGAAAAATAAATCGAATTGAATGAAAATCAAAATACAAAATATCAACATTTGTAGGATGCAACTAAAGCAGTACTTAGAAGGATATTTATAGCAATAAATGTTTATACTAGACAATAATAAAGATTCAAACCAATGCTCTAGGCTTCCCCCTTAGAAACTAGAAAAAGAAAAATAAATTAAACCCAAAGTAAGCAGAAGAAAAGAATAATAAAAATAAGAGCAAAAATCAAAGAAAGAGAAAACAGACAAGCAATCAAAAACTCAATGAAACCAAAACTGTTGAAGAAAGCAAAGCAAATATTGATCAAAAAATGTAGAAATAAGGTATAATTTAACAATATCAGGGCTGAAAGAGTGAGTATCACTACAGACTCTATAGACTTTAAAAGATGAATAAGGGAATATTACCAAAAAGTTTCTGTTAAGAAATCTGATAACATATGAGAAACGGACAAATTTTTTGATAGATACTACCACCAAAGGTCACTCAAGAAGAAATAGCTCAGTTTCCATTAAATAAATTCATTTCATAATTTAAAATCTTCTCACACAGAAAATTCTAGGCCCAGATGGCTACACCAGTGAATTTAACCAAACAATAAAAATTAATAGTAATAATACCAACTGTACCAAAAAATGGAAAAGGAAAGAACACTCCCTACCTCATTTTATGAGGCCAGCATTCCCCTGTTACTAAAACTAATTAAAGATATTACAAAAATGGAACAAAACAAAACAAAAAGCAGTATCTCCTATTAAGATAGAGATATAAATCTCTTACAAAATATTAGCAAATTGAATCCATCAATACATTAAATAGATAACAGGATAAATTAGAGTTAATCTTAGGAATGCAAAGTTGGTTCGGTATTAACAAAATCAATTTACTAGACTGTTTAAGCAAAGTAAGAAAGAAAAAATATCAATAGATGGGGCCGGCCCAGTGGCGCAAGCAGTTAAGTGCGCACGCTCCGCTGCGGCAGCTGGGGGTTCACCAGTTGGGATCCCGGGCGCGCACCGACGCACTGCTTGGCAAGCCATGCTGTGGTGGCGTCCTATATAAAGTGGAGGAAGATGGGCATGGATGTTAGCCCAGGGCCAGTCTTCCTCAGCAAAAAAAGAGGAGGATCGGCAGATGTTAGCACAGGGCTGATCTCCTCACAAAAAAAAAATATGTATGTATCAATAGATGCAGAAAAAGCACTCAATAAAATTCAATGTCTACTCATTATAAAAATTCTCAGTAGGGGGCCAGCCCTATGGCCTAGTGGTTAAGTTTAGCGTGCTTCACTTTGGCAGCCTGGGTTCAGTTCCCGGACGTGGACATACACCACTCCTTGGCAGCCGTGCTGTGGCAGCAACCCACGTACAAAATAGAGGAAGATTGGCACAGATGTTAGCTCAGGGTGAATCTTCCTCAAGCAAAAAGAGGAAGATTGGCAATGAGTGTTAGCTTAGGGTGAATCTTCCTTGGCAAAAAAAAAAAAAAAATCGTTGGCAAACTAGGAATAGAAATTCCTCAACTTAATAAAGGATATCTATGAAAAACCTACGAAGCATCATACTTGATGCTGAATGACTGAATGTAATCCTCCTAAGATGAACAAAAAGTCATGTCTACTCTCACCAAGTTTATTTATCATTGTACTGATGGTTCTACCACTTTAATAAAACAAGAAAAGTAAACAGAGGTATGTTGATCTGAAAAGAAGATATAAAACACCTTCTTTACAAAATACATGATCATTTATGTGTACGTAGAAAACCCCAAAGAATTTACTAAAGAGCTACCAGAACTAATAAGTGAGGACAGCAATGTTGGAGGATGAAAGTTAATATACTGCATTTCTATATATAACAATGAATAATTAGAAATTGAAATGAAAATAGCATCAAGAGTTACAATAGCATCAAAATCAGGAAGAGTTTAGGAACAATTCTGAGAAAAAATGTACTATATCTGTATGCTAAAAACTACAAACATCAACGCGAGAAGCCAAATTGTAAAACAAGTTACATAAATAGAAAAATATGACATATTCATTGATCAGAAGGAAGAATCGATATTATCAAGATGTCATTTCTAATCACGTTGTGCATTGAACACAATTCCAGTCAAAATCCTTCCAGAGTTTGGAGGAAATTGACAAACTGATTCAAAAATTTATATGGAAATGCCAAAGACAGAACAATCAATACAATTTTGAAGAATAAAAACAAAGTTGGAGGACACATAATACATATTTCAAGCCTTTCTATAAAGTTTCATAATTAAGACACTGTGGTATTAACAACATAGACTTATAGATTAATGGAACAAAATGTTTATTTTGATAGTTATTTTTAGATAAATTTCATTCCCATTTCTTTGAAAAATAATTCATTTCTAGTTCAACCCTTCATCTCAACTCTCTCTCTTACTCCTTTACTCAGCTGATTTACACAATCACCTTCCTCCTTGTGAGCTGCTTCTCTCCGCTCTGCACAGAAACGGCCCTGCTGGGGGTTTTCTGAAGCTTTTTTGCTAAACCCAATGACTGCATTCTCTTCAAACTTATTTTCTCTGATTACCGGAGAAAGTAGACAGAATTTACCACCTTCTGCTTTTTGAAACTCTCGTCCTTTCATCCTCTGATACCACAGTTTTCTGTTTCTCTTCTTCATTGTTGACTTCTCTATTCCTGACTCGTTTGGTGACCCTTCCGGCTCCTCACTGTTCTGGCTTTGGTCATTTCCCAATGGTGTTTAACCCTCTGCTCATCTCTCTCTACTTTTTTTTCTTTCAATTTGGTTTCTGTAGTTTTAATTATCACTCCTGTGTTAAAGGCTCTCAAATCCCCACATCCAGCCTCAACTCCTTTTGCAAAATTCAGTCCCTATTTTCACTCCTCAAGTGTTTGTAAAATGTCTTCATATGGATACCCTCTCCTCTCTTTATGTGTTCCAAATAAGCTTATCCTTTTTTATCTTACAGTCAAATACTCTTAATTTCTTTATACATATTACTCTCACTCTTACTCTCTTTTTATCTTGGTTAATAAGACCACAATTTTCTCAGCTTCAAAAACCAGAGACGAATCTCCATCTATTCCTTGACTAATCAGTCACTAATTCTTATTGATCCTTCTTAAGCATTCTTCACCTTTATTTCCTTCCCTTTCTAATCAAGCCTCCAACTCTGTCATTTTCTCACTCAGAGAACTCCGACTGTAATAGTTTCAAACTACTTCACTTATTTTTTGCGTCTCAAAATGTAACACTACTCAGAAAACAAACGTTTTATATTTCAGCCTCATCCTGTGTCTATATTTATTTCCTAATCATTCCCAAGTAGAAATCTTTATTCATATTGTTCTCCTACCTATACTTAGTTTAATTCAATAATATTTTCTCTGTGTAAGACACTGTGTTACATGCTGACAATGAGAGAAATTTACAGCTCTTAAAAAGCTCTAAAGAGAGAGACAGACATGAAAACAAATAACTGTAATGAAATTAGTAGGCGATATAAAAGTAATATGAATAAGTCCTTTAGCAATACAAATGAGGGGTAGTCAGATCTTTATAAAAGGTGGGGAAAGATACAAAGAGGAAATAACATCTAAGTGTAGATGATAGAGGAGTGGGGATGTGAGCAGAGAGAGTGACATGTGCAGAGGCCTGGAGGCATGACAATCCATGATGTATCCGGACAAGAAAGAGTCCCGTGTGTCCAGAAGTGCCCTTCTCTCATACCTGTTAACCACAGGTTACCTGTCCTCCTAGGTCCACCTACAAATCTCTTTCATGTCCTAATTCTAATTCCTGTTGACTCCTACCTCCCTCTATACACTCTCATGGATGGCTTATTTCACTTTTGTGTATTTAAGGATTTGGCCATGAGGTATTTTGATTAACCGTAACCCGTGCTGCTGTGGTGGTGGTACTGTTGGGTGCTCCCTATCAGATTATAAGGATCTGAAGGTCAAGAATAATGATTCACATTTCTGCTTTCCCTCCTCCTCCTCCTTGTTCTTCCTGCCTTATTGCCATGTACATAAAAACCCCCTAAAATTTATTTTAAGTAGACTTTCTATAGCAGGAGAATGGAGGTTACTTAGTTGTTATTAACTTCAGTGGTTTTCAAAGTTGGCTGCTCGTTAGTATCACTTGTATAGCTTTTAACAAATACTGATTCCTCTAATGTCTGAACCTCACCCCCTGTCCAATTAAATCTGAACTCTTGGAGAGAACCTGACCACTGATGTGTCTATGCATCTGAATATCTCTGTATACGTAACATATGTATAGTCTATATCTACAATTATATATGAGTCTGGTGGGAAGCTAAGGTTGAAAAGCATTGATATATTCTTTTTTGGATGAGGAACTTAAAGCCAAGGGGGGTGAGGTAGCTTGACCCAGGTCACCCAGTTTGAGGCAAAGCTTCAAGCTGACCTTCTGACTTCTGGTCAGAAACTTTGATTTATTCCCGGCTGTCTCTGAAGAACAAATTCTGTCCTCTTCTTGAATGAGATGATTGAATTATCCTCATTTCTATGATCTGTAGAGACATGATACCCACCTGAAAGAAGATGACGGTGTGTGACATTCTTTAGGTATTGAGTGGTCTCCTCCCTGACTTGCCAAGTTATCTTTACCAAAGCAAATTATGGGTTTGTGAAAAGCTCAGATATGAAAAACTACTAAAGGCAATTGTACTTTAAAAATAAAAGAGCGAAGGTGTAAATCTATGGGGACAACTTCATTGGAAGAATGTCTATCCTAAATGATATAAATGTAGCTCCAAAGTTGCACAGGGAAGCTGAGAACAGGCTGAAATTTCTCGAGCATGTCACATGGCTCTGCACAGGCCAAGCCAAGGCAACAATGGTGTCTTTCACGTGACACTTGAGTGGCTCTGATAAACTATAGCAGGTGGGAGCAAAGTGAGCGGATGGAAATGGAGCCATGAGACTGAGGCACTTTCTTCTGTTTTATTTTGTTTTTTATACTTCTCTGTTTGTTCTCATTAAGGACTTTGAATGCTCAGCCCCACGTTGCTGCCTCCTTTTTTTTTTAATCATGAGAAGTGAAACATTCAGGACTGTATCTCTCTAAATCTCACTGTAAACTACCTGACTTTCTTTTTCTTTTACCCTCTTTGATGCATTGTCTAATACATTTCAATTCCCAGAGATCCCTTTCTTGTGAAATTATTTATTTATTTTTCTGGAGAAGTCATTGCTTAATGCTTCAAAAGTCTGCAATTTCTTAACTTTGTTTCCTCTTTGGTTCACAGTGGTTGAGAAGGTTTCTTTTAAGTTCTCCCTTTACAAGAAAAACTGGAAACAGTAAAATGCCCTGTGGCATTTTCTTTCCTTTAACTGAAGTAAATATGCCCTCAGGGAGGTAGGTATTGATCTGTTGTCTTCTTTATACGCGCTATAATTTCATAGACAATGGTTGAAAGTAAAAAACACCAATAAGGTCTTGTTTATTTGCCCTAAAGGAGAGATAAAAAGGAATGAGTTATTGAAAATGTGTACACATAAGAGTTTTATAATTTTTGGCCTTGGAAATTGTTTTTGCACTGAAATATGAATACACTTATGAGCCTTGTGCTGTAGGATCTAACTTCGAATAAAATGTTGAACACAATTTCTGAACACACGGCCCATGAGTAGCCACAAAGCTGTCTAACCACCCACACCGATCCCCTCTTCAACAAGAGGTAAAGTCTATAACCTGAGAAAAACTCCCCTGATGTCTCAGCCAGTAGGAATAAAGACCTATGAAGTATTTAGGAGCAGGAGCAGTAATCAGTTCAGTATTGGAGTTTCAAATTCCTGCTGGGATGGATAGTGAATCTAAATTTAGAACAAATAAAGAGCAAGCTCTCAAAAGAGCGTCCGATTTAGCCAACTACTTCAGGTGTCGTCAACAATGGAAAGCCTGTTTGCCACAAATTTGCTACCAGAAAGAAATGCCTACAAAAAACCTTTCAGTTTTTCTCCTTTCAGTTGGAAAATTTCTATCTTTGAACTTCATTGCCTCCACCATTTGTCCAGTGTTTTTTAAAATATGCAGTAGAAGAGTGTTTTATCCCACTATCTGCTCATATATGAATTCATCTCGTGTTTACAAGACTTTGGACTTTGAGAGAGTTTTCAAGTTTCTTAAGTTCGGAAGCTCTGAAAAATAAATGTATTTGTTTGTTATTGTTATGGATTATTAACAGATATGATTGTACTATTTGGTGAAGATTCTGAAGATTCTGATTTGGTCAGGGTCTGAAGACACAACAGATATGGGTTCAAGTATAGACTGAGCTACCTGAAAATCTTGAGAAAATACCATACTTTTCTAAGCATGAGTTTCCTCATCCATGTGGACTACTTGGGACTACTTAGGACTACTTATGGTACTAAAATCACACCATTGTTGTGAGAGTTAACTGAAATCACCAGTTTAGATGATTAATGGTTAACACGTATAAGCACTCAATTGAGGATGATGATTACAGCTAATTTTAGTTAACTAATAAAAAATAGCATTACTAGATTATAATTGGATCAAGCTTACTGTGCAAGTAACTCTTTATTCCTCATTATTTAAAAAAATAATACAATAAACCTGATTTCCCCTGACGTTAATCTACCATATTAAGATAAACATTGAAAGCAGAAATATCACTTGAACTTTATATAAGGACATCAAGCTATAATCAATCAACAAGTATATGAAGTACATTTATAGCTACCAGCCCTGGATTTGATAGATCAGGCAAGTGAAATTACAAGATATTGATTTAGGCAAAACACACTCAATATAGCCTCCCTTTATAGCCTTGGTCTAAATTACAGCAGTTTGTAATAGATTTACGACTCCTGAATAACTCCACTGGTAGAAATGATTGCTTTCTTGATGTCTCACTAGAGTACAGTAATTAGTTTGGTGCAACAGCACAATGTTCCCAGCACTGTTCAGTAAAAATTGTGTCCGTGACTTGGATAAAATCATATACGCAGAAATATTGCCCCACAATTTTACATGACACAAAGTTGGAAGATACAGACAACATAAGACACAACAGAATCAAAATTCCAAATAATCTCACCAGACTGGAGCAGTGACATTTAAGAGAACAAATATAAAGTCTAACATTCTGATTCAAAAATAGTCACTGAACAGACACAGGATGGTAGGAATAAATTTAAGTCAAATTTCCCAAACAGAAAATCCAAGAAATACTACAGTTACCCAAGATGACAATGCAGCCCTCCTCCCACCCAAACTGTGCATCGTCAATTTCCTCTTGCCTCCTAGTTTCATATTAGAACATCTCCATCTAAATCAATAAATGAATAACAATAAGTAAATAACTAAGTAGTTGAAGCAAGCCAAAACACAGAAAGTAAAAAAAGTAACTATCTTTCTGCCTCCTCTGTTCTCTATCTTCCATTAATGACATCAGCATTTACACACATCCTTACCATCACTAAATTTAGAAACATCTTTGACCCTTTCTCTGTTACTTCTCAATCCAATTATTCACAAATAGTTAGTAAACAGTTTTCTTCTCTTGGTTCCATCTGCCCAAATTTTAATTTTAATTTTGGCTCCCATCCTGATTCTTTTAGGGGCTCCTACTGTCTAAACTGGTATTCCATCTCCACTCTCTCCCCTCTAGAAATCTGTGTTACACCTCATCCTTCTACAATCACACAGGAACCTAGCATTTCTCTGCTTAAAATTCTTCCATAAATATCTATAACTTAGACAAAACGCTTTTACCCAGCATAGAAGGCCCCTTTTAACCTTGCTTACAGCCATTTATCCACATGTTCGATCATGTTGAACCATTCACATATTTCCCACAATATCCCAAGGTTTCACAAGTCAACGCCTTTTGCATACTCTTATTTTTGTCTAGAATTACCCTCCTTTCCTATTTTTTACTTTTTCATGCTTCAGATCCAAAGGCAGAAATCAAATCCATATAGGAAAATTAGCTGATCTACCCTCTGCTTCCTTTGCAATTTATATGCTTTTTCTTATAAGTATTAATTTATAAACCTCTTTCTCAGACAATATTGAATATTTTAAAGCTTTATATCAGAATGGTGTATCCCCAGCTTCTATAGAGTAACTGACACGTTGGAGATATCTAATAAAGATTTGAAAAATTAATGCATTAATTCACCGGATGGGCGTATCTGATAATTCAGATAAAGTGATTCACCAAGCTGAATTGTGAAATTCGGAAGTTGACATTGATCAGATAATTTCCACACTATAATACTATGGAGTAATTACATTCTTTCGTTCTGAGTAAATAAAACAAGACTCAGATACAATTTGGTGAAGAATGCTTATGACTAGGTCCTTAATATGCTTTTTTCTTGGCACCTTATTTTTCCCCTAACTTCTACAATAAGAATCATGCTTTTAACTCCCACACTGGAAAGGCTTGACCTAATTTTAAGGAAATCCTAGAAGAATCAGTAGTCATTAACTTTGGGACAGATGTTTCAGAGAAAAAAATTGATCAATATGTGTATGTACTATCACAAAACTACGGGCACATTTCCGAGATAGGAATGCAAATGGCCACAATTTCACCCACGACTTATTCCCATTCTTGATCACATAATTGTTAGGGAAATACTATTTTTAATTGAACAAGTGATTCATGTCTCTAGAGTACAGAACACGCATTCCACATATGGCAAATAACCAGCTGGGGATAGCTCAGCATGTGTGCCGGTTAGGCTCTCTATCAGAGCTGAGTGTTCCACTCCTGAAATGACATTACATTTACTCAGCTGTTCTTTAGCAAATTTCTAGAAAACTCTCTGAAAGGTACATAAATTGATTTGCTGTTGGAAAAATTCCTTCTTTGGGGCTGTATAATTTTAATCCTCTAAGTGGCAATCTCTCGGGAAATAGATCATCTCACCAAACGGCAGCAAAACCATTGGATTGGTTGGTTTCCAAGGATACTGAAGGGTAGGTAGACTCATTTTAAAATGAGGCCTTTGCTTAAAAATAATAGAAAATGATAGAGATAAGGAATTCAGCAATTAATTGCATTTACCACACCAGCCCATTTAGAAAGTGAGGCTGTTGGATTACAAATTTTCAAAGGGTGAGTACTTTGTAACGGTGAGTTTGAGCGTCGGCTTGTCAGTATCTTGTTTTATGATTGTATCAGGAATCTTCTCTTTGAAAACCACTGGTTTAAATAGGGTGAACCTGTGAGGAAGGAGGAATTCTGAGCTGGGGCTACAGAGAATGAGGGAGACTAAACTGCAGCTAATTACACCGCTCCTCATCCTGAGTTGGTTTTCGCTGACTTGAACCCTGCCCAGCCATTGATCCTGGTGCAGAGCTGTCTGAACCGCACTCTGAGGGAAGACTCACAAAAAATAATTGAAGAGTAAACTTTCCGCTCGGGCCAATTGGGTAAATTGCCTTTGTGCTTTTCCATGACTTTCTTTTGCCAGATGGAATACTTGGCATTCGAGACAGTGGCGTTGGACCAGATTTTGGAGCAATGGGGTTTTTGAAAATGATTTATTTTTTCCCTTTACAGACAGTTCCTCTGGCACAGATGGCTTCTCTGAATGATGAGCCCAGAGTCTTTTCCATCGTATTTTGCCATTGTAAAAATCTATCTGCTGTAGTTTCTCTTTTTGCTCTGTGTATCCAAGAGAACATGTGAGAAAGTTTAGAATGAAGATCACATTTTGGCACCTAACGTGTATAAACCCAAGGCCTCCAGAGATGGCTCTGTGACTGTGATAAGCTGAAATACACTTTCCCTCCCACCTCTTTTCCTACTATGAAATTCCATCTTCAACAAATAATGTTAATAGGGGAAAAAATTGAACTAGCAAAGAATGGAAAATTCTAGCCGCCTTTTCCTAAACTAACAAGCAAGCTCAGATTGTGTTATATGAATGCTTAGTCCTTCCCATTTCTTCAGTAAAGTAAGGTTTCTTTACTCTATGCTCTGCACTCTAGCGTAACATACTCACTCCATATAAATCACATGTGCGATGCAGCAATTAACGGTATTTTGGTGGGGAGAAAGGTGGTAGTGATGCATTCCTTGACATTATTGACAGAGTAGAAAGTATAGAATAATATGCCTGGCACGGGGCACTCCCACAGGGAGCTATGCTAATGGAGAAAATGACAATGATAGCTGCAGGATGTGATGACACCACATGAAACTCAGCCAGAATCTGAGCCCATCACAGCAAAATGGAGCACAAGGAATCATCTAATTACATTTAACAGATTTGGCAAGAGAGCATGAGCATGACAGTTAATTATGATTAATTATTTTACTTCTATCTGTCACAACTGTGAGAGTTACAAATAACTTTACAATAGGGGATCTTTAAAGGAGTATAAATGTATTATTAATTGTATTCGTGCATTGTATGTTTTGGGTACTTAAATTTAGATTCAGAAAAGATTCTATTAAAAAAACTCAATGACTTTATCAGAAAATGTGTTTGTGTGTGTGTCTGTATTGTCTTGCACCAGCCACAGGAAATAAAAATTGCACTGGGAGTCAGCATGTCAGAGTTTCTGATAGTCTTGAATCAACTCCGTAACTTTTGACGAGTCACTTTTCTGTGTAGGTGGCCAATTTCTTCATGAGCATGTTTAAGCAATGGCATCACTTCTAAATTTCCTCATTTGTAAACTGGGAATATACAGAAGACGATTGTGAGAAATAATGCACCTACTATGGTCTCTGTGTCCTAATGTCAAATTATAACTCACTGCTATTATTTTTATTATATATCTGAGAGCTAGTTGAACCAGCTGTCCCCCAAGGTTCTTTGTAGCCAACATAATCTTTGTTTTTTATGTCATGATCCCTTGGTCCATTTTTTTAAAAATCTGTATATTTCTCCTATCCTATTCATATGAGGGGAGCCATATATCTTATTTGTCATTAATATTCTCCCCATACCCCGCGAGGAACAACATGTGCTTTTCTTCGTTTGTTTACTGAGAAGTTTGCAAAATATATTGAAATTGGCATCTCCTTTTAATCAGTGAGTCATAGGAAACATTAAGGACCAGTGGAAATGAGATAGAACAATCTAAAATCTCAAAATGATCATTTGCAAATCTTCATCAGGTTTGGGACAGATATTACTCTTTCCAAACCTTTGTTATGTATGTAAGCCAGATATTTACAAAAAGTATTCAAATGACATTTATAAAATTGCTTTTTTTTTTTCAGAGTAGCCATTGCTTTATTAATTTAGCTTAAAACACAGTTCAGCAACAATAAATAAGGCATAAATGTAAACTCCAATTATGTTATTTAAAAATGTCATTGAGTTCACAATAAAGTACATATTAGAATAGATGGTTAGCAAATTGGAAAATGAAAAATTCAGTCTCTCAAATCTCTCTGTATAGTAAATCAAATCCAGATATATATAAAAATCTAAATATTTTACAATAAAAACTGGATGATAATAGAAGTGAACATTTATTAAAGACTTGGAAGGAAAATAAGTTTCCAAATGGACAAGTGAAGAAGCCACAAAAAGAAAAAATATATATCAATAGGTTGTTACATAAAATTTAAAATTTGTGCATATTAAAAAGTATAACAGGCCAGCCTCGGTGGCCTAGTGGTTAAGTTTTGCACCCTCTGCTTTGGCGGCCCAGGTTTAGTTCCTGGGCATGGACCTACACCACTCGTCTGTCCATGACCATGCTGTGGTGGTGGCTCACATACAAAAAGAGGAAGATTGCCCGCAGATGTTAGCTTAGGGCGAATGTTACTCTGAAAAAAAAAAGTATAACAAAATGCACAGGCAAAAACCAGGATGGGAAACTTTACAAAATAAGAGAAGAAAGGAGCTAAAAAACCTTATTAAAAATATATGAATATTTGATAAGGAAAATAATTCACTGATAGATAAATGGGGAAAAATATGAAAAGGCATTTACAAGAGGAGACATACAACTAGTAAACAAATATGATAAAAATATTCAATATATACAAGCAAAATAAAACATTAGAAAGGCATTTTTGGGGCTGGCCCCGTGGCTTAGCGGTTAAGTGCGTGCGCTAAGCTTCTGGTGGCCCAGATTCGGACCCCGGGAGCGCACCGATGCACTGCTTCTCTGGCCATGCTGAGGCCACGTCCCACATACAACAACTAGAAGGAGGTGCAACTACACATACAACAACTAGAAGGATGTGCAACTATAACGTGCAACTATCTACTGGGGCTTTGGGGGAAAAAAATAAATAAAATTAAAAAAAAAAAAAGAAAGGCATTTTTGTTTTGTCTTATAGATATCATAACCTACTTCTGGTGCTAGATATTACTAAAAACCATTTTAGAGTGAGTAGCAAAACGTATCAAAGACATGAGAGTGCTCACATCTTTTCACGAGATAATTGCACTTCTGTAAATATGCCTTAACAAAATGATCTGAAATACAAATGCTTTAAGTGCAAAAATGTTTCTTTTGATGAGAAATGAAAGCATCTCCATTGCCCAATATTGGTGGTGAAATGTTACACAGCCTGTAAAAACTATAGTAGTGGGGTTGGCCCCACGGCCTAGTGGTTAAGTTTGGTGTGCTCTGCTTTGGCAGCCCGGGTCCACAAGATCAGATCCCAGGCATGGACCTACACCACTTGTCATCCATGATGTGGCGGCATCCCACACATATAAAATAGAGGAAGATTGGCACAGATGTTAGCCCAGGGCCAGTCTTCCTCAGCAAAAAGAGGAAAATTGGCATGGATGTTAGCTCAGGGCTGATCTTCCTCACACACACAAAAAACGAACTTCTGCAAAAGATACTGTCAAGAGAATGAAAAGGCAAGCCACAGACTGGGGGAAAATATTTGCAAAAGACATACCTGATAGTGGCCCATTATTAAAAATATATAAAGAACTCGTAAAATTCAACAATAAGAAAACAACCTGATTAAAAATGACTAAAGATCTTAGGACACCTCACCAAACAAGATATACAGATGACAAATAAGCATATGAAAAGATGCTCCACATCATACGTCATCAGGGAAATGCAAATTAAAACAATGAGATACCTACATGCTTGTCAGATTGGCCAAAATCCAGATCCACTGGTAATCCACTGGTAACACCAAATGCTGATGAGAATGTGGAGGAACAGGAGCTCTCATTCATTGCTGGTAGGAACGCAAAAAATGGTACAGCCACTTTGGAATAAACCATGGCAGTTTCTTAAAAAACTAAACATACTCTTACCATACAATCCAGCTTCTTGGTATTAACCCAAAAATGTCAAAAATTTATGTCCACACAAAAACCTGCACATGGATGTTTACAGTAGCTTTATTTATAATTGCCAAAACTTGGAAGCAACCAAGTTCTTCAATAGGTGAATGAATAAACTGTGGTACACCCAGACAATAGAATATTATTCAGCACTGAAGAAAAAAACATGGAGGAAACAAATGCATATTACTAAGTGAAAGAAGTCAATCTGGAAAGGCTATGTACTGTATGATTTCAACTATATGACATTCTAGAAAAGGCAAAACTATGGAGACAGTAAAAAGATCAAAGGTTGTCAGGGTTTGATGGGAGGGGTGATTAGAAGGTGGAGCATAGAGAATTTCTAGGGCAATGAAACCACTCAGTATGATACTATAATGATGGACATAAGTCACTGTACATTTGCCTAAATCCATAGAATGTACAAGAGTGGTAACCTAATGTAAACTATGGACTTTGGGTGATAATGATGTGTCAATTATAACAAATGTACCACTCTGATGAGGGATGTTGATAACAGGAGAGGTTACGCATGTGCCAGGGTAGTGGGTATTATGGGAAATCTTTGTACCTTCTGCTCAACTTTACTGTAAAGCTAAAACTGCTCTAAAAAGTAAAGTCTATGAAAAAAATATATATATGATGCTAACTTTATGCATCTTATGTTTATGACTATTTAAAATGTATATTAAAAATAGAAGAAAAATTTATAATATCTATTACATTAGAATCTTGTGGTTGTGTATTTTTAACTTTCTTCAGTCTCAATACTGCTATACTATATCATTATTTAAAATAAATGAACAAATGAACAAATCAATAAAATTACACTAGGTGAAAATATGTATATCCTAAATTCCAAAGATTTAAGCGGCTTCAAAAGAAACAAACCTAAATATTCAGTTGCCTGTGGCCCTGAATTACCCTGCTTTTTCTCTTGGTCAATGCTGGGCAGTATTCCCTACAGAAGCCAGGAATATTTTCCCTTCCCAACCCATCCAGTCACCAAAACCACACTTGTCTTGTCAAGACCTTCATGAAAATCACCTCTTCAGCTTCTGTCTACAGCCCCTCTTTGCAGGGGTTTGACTAACTCCACATAGGGAACTAATGTCACCCACCACCCCTGTTTCTCTCTGAGCTGCCAGTACAAAAACCTCCCTTCCTCCCCAGATGAAAACATTATTTCAAAAAATTTTTGGTAGTCTGCCTCATTGGTTCACCATTAAAAGTACCTACCAATAGAGTGGCCAACCCTCTTGGTTTGTCCAGGGCTGAGGAGATTCCTGGGTTATAAAGCTGGGACCAATACTGAGTAAATTGAGGCAAATAAGTCACCCTACATTCTAATACCAGGCACTGTTTTAAGAAATTTGTGTATTACTTTATTTAATCTCCCACACTGGAATCCCAATTTAGACTCCAGCTGAAATCCTCAATACATAGGGGGTCAGAGTTAGCACGTATTCAGTGTATAATATCCAGAGGTTATGTAGTTACCAGGTCGCTGAGTTGGGTGAACAGCATACAAATTCCCTCCTTCTTTCGTTCTTCTTTCTGTATTTCCTTCCTTCCTTCTTTCCTTTCTTCCTTTAATAACTAAAATGAATTGGGCGTTTATTATGTGACTCACACTGTTCTATGCAAATTTTATGCTATGTATATGCTTTTTATTGAGTTAATTTTTTCCAACTACAACACTATTCCATGCTTTTTTTAAAAAAAATACAATATAGAAAAGCATAATGGATAAAATTGAAATTACAACAAGCCCTTTTCCTCCTCAGGGATG
This sequence comes from Ceratotherium simum simum, assembly GCF_057802395.1. NCBI lineage: Eukaryota > Metazoa > Chordata > Mammalia > Perissodactyla > Rhinocerotidae > Ceratotherium > Ceratotherium simum. The sequence goes on along the minus strand of NC_141915.1, from coordinate 51,769,599 downwards.
CTGTTCCCAAGCTTAGCTCATTCTCATCCTTCAGGCTCAGGTCGATCATTGCTCCTAAGAAGAAGCCACTCCTGTCAACCCCATCTCAAGAAGATCTCTCGCAATTATATACTCTGTCACTTCACCCTCTTACATAGACCCCAGAGCTAATATAACTTGGAATCATTTTTCTGTGTATTTCATTATTCACTTCTTAATTGTCTGTCTCTATCATAAACATGTAAATTCCATGAGATCAAAGCTCTCATTTGTATCATTCATTGCTGACTCCCAGAGCCTAAGCCAGCACTTTGAAGGAATAGATGAACCCATAACCCCTCCAGGCTACAATAATCAGTGTCAACATTTTGGTAGTGCATTACTTCCTACAAACACTTATGAATCTTTTTATAAGTGAAGATTTTATAGAGTGAAGATCATTATGTTTTTGTTATCTTATATACGTTTTTTTGCATTTACAATTATAAGCATTTTTTCATGAGACGATCAAATGTGAATATTGTTTTAATGATTATCATATACCATCTTATGATCATATCATCGTTTATAAACAATTGTTTACCTTTTAGATTTTTAGCTCCATTTTAATCTTTTGCTTATTGATATGAATGGTGTGTTTATTCAACAAATACTAGCTGAGCCTTCCTGCTCTGCAACAGGCCCCATGTTTGGCACTTAAATATGGCAATAAGAAAGACAGACACAGCTCCTGCTCCTGTGGAATTTAGAGTAGATGCAGAGATCGACTCTCAATATGTATGCAAAAATGTATGGAGGACAGTGAAGGCAATAGAGTGCTATGTAAGCATATCGGGGCAGGGGGTAAACCAAACTTTTGTTCTTCTATGGGAATAGAAGGAAGGTACCTCTGGAAAAGTGATATCTGAGTGAGAGGTAAAGGATATATAGGATTAGCTGGGGAAGAACAGGTTGGGAGCAGAACACTTCAGACAGAGAGAAAAGCAGGGCAAAGGCCTTGAGGCAGCCTAGAGTGTGGTGAATGTGAGGAATTGAAAGATGACTAGTATGACTGTGGTGTGGATAAAAGGCGAGTGATTAACGTCATTGCATATAAACCTTTGCTACAATTTTTATTTATGTATTTAGAATACATCACTTGAAGTGAAATAATTGGAGGTAAAGTTATGGACTTTCCAAAAATTTCCTGATAAAACCAAAGTACTTTTCAGAAAGTTTGTACCAATTTACATTTGTATAAGATGTATATGAAATTGTCTCTCTCACCTTCTGAAATTTTAAATATCTCATTTTTAAAAAAAATGAACTTGTTTAACATATTAGTCACCAGGCTGAAGAAACACTGATATCTTTTAAGATTTAGCACAAAATGTACTTCTCCTAAAAGTCTTTCCTGATTAACTCTACTCAGCTAAAACAGCTTCTATCTAGTATATTTCCCCACGAGTCAAATATTCATTTTCTACCACATTATTTTCGGCTTTCATTCGGATGCTTTGCCATTCTCTTAATATTGTTTGATGGGCTTGTCTTTTTTCCCAATTAGATTAAAAGCCTCGTAAGGACAGTTCAATACAATTCAACTAACAGTTATTGAATTCCTGCTCTGTAAAAGCAGTAACGCGCAGCACTGAGTATGAGAAAAACTAAATGTGCGATCTTTGCTCTCAGAGGAAAATAAAACTTGCACCACTAGCAATGACAGAAGGCAAACCTTTCACTTATTCCTTCATACAATAAGTTATGAACAATTAGTGAATGAAACAGAAAATGAGTGTGTTGGAACTCAGGAAAGGGAGAATTTAATAATGGCCAGAGACACCTGGGAAATCCTTATGAATCAGATGATTGGAGCTAAGCTTTGATGAATCAGTAGGAAAAGTGGACCCAGGTGGAGAGAGAACGCCATTAACAGTGGGAAATGGAAGTCATATGCAAAAAAATGTGGCCTGCCCATTGTGGCTGAATTAAAATGTTTATGGAGATTGCAGGCCAAGGAATTACATAGAGTCTAGAAGGGCACGCTGAGTTAGGACTTTCTTCTATGATTAATGATTCCTCCCTAAAGGTTTGGGAAATAGTAGGGAGATGATTCCCCATGAACAAACGTCCATAGAATTTTTGTGGTTGTTACGATATTCACTGATTAAAAATATCTCAAAGGACACAGCTAAATTTCCATCTCCACCCATCATTTTCAAACACAGTTTATCTTTGTAGCAAATCAGGATATAATAAATCCTAAATTCCCTTACAACTTGCCCCAGGGTCGATCTTAAACTGCTTCTGGTAAGATGGAAGTGTGTGATCTTCACTAGGGACGATGCTTACTAAGAGCGAATCTCCCCGTCAGCAGGTGGGCAAACCAAGCGACAAAAGAGATGATGATTCATCTAATTTTGAGCTCACCCATTGTTTGATGGCAGGACTCACAAAAGAGTGAGGCAATTGGATTGCTAACCCAGACATCTGCTCCATTGACAGCTCTCTGTTATTCCAAATACAGGACAGTGTGATCTGACAATTACAAAGGGGGAGAAACTGGGAAAGGGTTTCTCGGGAGCAAGTGGTAAAATGAATGTGATCACCTGAATGCATATCTTCATGGAGAATTTTGTTTCAGTCAATCATTCAGACATCCGTTCAACAAATATTTAAGAACTTTCCATACAAAACATATTTTGTGAGACACTGTGGTGAATATCTGACGATCATTGTATAAATCTTACCCTCTGGGATTTTATAGCCTAATAGATGAAAAATGTCTTTTTAGAAAGAAACATGCTTTAGTTGGATTGATTCACATTAACTTGATGTTTCAGTCGTCAAAGCCTTACTTCGTCCACAAAATAGTCACACACACACTCCCACACACATTTTCTCTACTCTAATTGTCTGTTTGACCTCAGAGAGTGGAAAAAGTAATTGACTTTTCCTATGCCTCTCTGAGCAGATCAGGTTGATCTGGGTTGCAGCTGCAGTTTAATTTGTGAATGTGCAATTGAAAATAAAACACTTATTGGATTACAGCCCCTGACTGACTCTTTGGCAAACTGACAGCATTGGCCAAAAATATGGGGGTCATATAGTAATTAGAGAAATGATTACGACTTCCAGAGGAGTAGCCAGGTTATATGAATGTGGGGGTTTTGCTGTGATTTGTTTTAAATACATCCCCAACCTCTTTTCAGGATGAAGTCATTCTAATAGTCTTCTGGATTCTGCTTTCTCTGATACATTCATTTTCTCTATATCTGTATGAGAGTCTCACACTGATCCTTCGTTCATACAAGCAAATAAAAGGTAAACTACAAAGAATGCTTCCTTTCCTTGCCTGTATTTGATAAATGCCAGTCTTGCCTTTTAAGTCATCAGTTTAGGGAGAACCTCAATCACAGGATATATCCTGGTTGTCAAATTCACCTCCCTCAAATTTTAGGAATAGGTGCCTCCAAAGGAACTCATGGTTTATCACATGAAAAGACACAAACTGGTGTCCTTTCCTAGGTATTGAGTATTTCTACACTAGCTGAGAGTCATTCTATTTCTTCCTTTTTCTTCCTCCCTTCCTCTCTTCTTTTCTTCCATCTTCTTTCTTCTTCATTCTGTCCCTGCAGTGTTATTACATCTAGGGCTGAATCTGCAAATTGAGAAGCATTAGACTCACAGGTGCCTCCTCTGTGTTTGCTTTGGATGACTGCCCACCCCATCCCGTCCTGTCATATCTGTCCCTCTCAGCTCTGTCTGCCGCTCTCACCCCTAAATGAAGGGCCACCGGAGCAAATCCTTCAGAATGATTTCACTCCAAATTCTCATCTATTAAATCATAGTCACAGAAGGCTTAGAGAGGCACAAGGGGGAATCTTTCAAATAGGGTGAGTAGACTCTGAAGCCAAGTCCTATATGTGTAGCATCTCTGTCCTTGGAGGTCTTGAAAAGAGGATTTTGGGTGTGGTGAGGAATAGTAACTAGACTTATTGTGATGATCATTTCTCAACGTATACAAATATCAAATCATTATGTTGCACACCTGAAACTAACATGTTATATGTCAATTATATCTTGATAAAAATAAATAAATAAATGCAAGAGGATTTTGAGTATTTTTGTGCTGCTTATTCCACACAAGGATTTCAAATGGTTTACAATAAAGGATGCGATAGTACTTCAAAACATGGAGGCCGGCCTCATGGCTTGCTGGTTAAGTGCGTGCGCTCCACTGCTGGCGGCCCGGGTTCAGATCCCAGGCATGCGCTGATGCACCGCTTCTCCGGCCATGCTGAGGCCGCGTCCCACATACAGCAACTAGAAGGTTGTGCAACTGTGACATGCAACTATCTACTGGGATTTTGGGGGGAAAAAAAGGAGGAGGATTGGCAATAGATGTTAGCTCAGAGCCGGTCTTCCTCAGCAAAAAAAAAAGGAGGAGGCTTGGCATGGATGTTAGCTCAGGGCTGATCCTCCTCACACACACAAAAAAATATATTGCCTGTTTTATCCAGTTTAAGCAATTTATGTAATTTAAACATGCATGTATTTTAACTCATTACAAAGAGACTAAATAAAACTTATGTATTTTTTTCCAATCTTCATGTGAATCAAAATCGAAGCAACATTCTGACAAGAGCAGTGACAGACAGAGATGCTGCCTAAAATGGAAAGGGAAAAATACAAAGTGTGTTTATGATGCAAATTGTGTTTATGCAACAACAAAGATGAATAAATTATCATGTTTTTCACAAATGAGTGTTTCTAGAAATTCAAGAGAGATGGGTTTAAAGGCATATTGGATGCTGCATCTGTTTTTTACTTGCTCAGCAAAAGTGTACTGAAAAGAGAGAGGCAGAAGTTGTAGGGAAAGAGAGACGAAATCGGGACAAGAGAACATTAATTTGAGGGTCAAATGACATATCCCAGTTACCCTGCCACCTATTTTAGTAGCTGATTCATGCTCAATAAGTCGGCTGTTCTCCCACACAGCAGTGAGAAATGTGAATAGAATAGCTCCACAAGCTGGTGGAGACAGATGAAGGGGGTTAATAAGCAGAAAACTTGAAGAAATCTACATAGATCTATTGTTGTACACTGGATATAGGTCACCCGGAACAACCACTTTATTCTCTTTTTTTCTTCCTCTTTTTTTTTTTTTTTGCAGTTCATAGTATTGCTAGTATTGAGATATATGAAGAGTCTCGTGAAGTAAGAAACTTACACATTTTATTAATGCTCATTTTTAAATATTAATATTAGCAGAAACTGTCCCTGCTGTTATATGTTGTTAAATGAGACAAATATGGAAGATATTTTATTCAGTCTCTTTCAGTAACCCAGCAAGATCCGACAACAAAAGAAGCAAATCCAATCACGTATTTTCCGACATTATGTACACCTACCTAGGGTCTAGTTTTGTGGGATTCGGAGTAGGGGTAAGATTGGTAAGTGAGGAAGGTTACTCTTTGATCTCATAGGTCTAAGAAACTAGTATTTTTTAAAAGTGAACTGGAGGCAACTTATAATAAAAGTTCCAAATACTATAAAATGGAAATTATTAAGAAAAAATATTTGGGGAACAATAAAGTGCTAAACTAAGCTGTTTTGACCTAGATGCAATTGGAGATCATAGAAAATTGAGATGAGTGTAGACTGGAGACATGATCTTGTTCTAGAAAGATGAATACATTTTGAATTGATACAAGAATCAAGTCTATTTCATTAAATAATTTACTAGGATTGCTGCCATTGTTATTATGAAGCCAGGTGTCTTTAACATTTTGTGGAAAGACTGAAGGAAGAAGGGTATGGATTGGCAAAACGTGGGAAATACAACAAACTAGCTAGAGGGAGAAGAGAATTCAGGATTCTTGTATCTCAAGCCAAAGATTTTTATGCTAGATTTAAATCAAGTTGGATAAGAGAATCAGATGATAAATCAGTTGCTTTTAACTCTCTTTTCCCAAAGTTCTTTGTTTATGATGCAACTTGAGCGCTTGTCTTTTTTTTGGCTGCTGTTCCTCTATTTCCCACCTCTACACTAGATTGTGAACTACTGGGTGTTAAATAGTGCATCTTATTTCTCCATGGCTCCCCAGCACCAGCAAATGCCTAGTTGGCAGTAGGTGCTCAATACCTGGTTTAGGGGATAAATCAAATAAAGGCTGGGTAACATGGTGTATCTACTTCTGAGATGGATTTAGACATATCAGTGATGACATTTGCAAAAATGCAATGATAACATGATAAATTGGAGTTACAAACACTATTCCAAGGAGAGAAATTTGCTTTCATTTTAATGGGCTCTCAAATATTGAATCAGGAGATCTGTGGGGTATTGAAGCATAATATCACAACTGCCCATGTTAAATATCATCACAGGACTTTTCATATGCATTGTAGCCTTATCTTATCAAAACATTATCACATGGACCACACTTCCTCAGTTTAGCAACATTTCTATTGCCACTACTTTACAAATGAAGAAATAAAAGCACTGCATCTCTCTATATTCCAGATCCTTCTTAGATTTTAGTCTTACAATAACCTTGAGGAAGTTACTCTTAATTCTGTTTTAAAAATAAGACATCTAAAACTCAGAAAGATTGAAAATCGAGCCCAAATTATACACGTGGTAAATCGTAAAGCCAGGATTTGAAACTATGTTTGTGTATTTTTAGTTTAGTATTGTTTGCTGTTCATTTTATTACATGTAGCTGTTTATTTTAACATATGTATGAGATTACATTGTAGAAACATAAATATATGTTCCTTTGTATATGTGTTTAACATTTTTGGTGTAAAAATTAATATTTTACCTAGGAAGGAGGTGCACATTTTCAACTTGATAATAAAATTAATTTCCAAAATGGTGTTGCCAATTGTACCTTCTTCTTAACAGTATTAATGAGAGTTTCCATTGTTTTATACCCTCCGCAACATTTGGAGCTTTAATTTTTTTCCAATCTGGTGGTTGGTTGTTTTAATTTGAGAATCTGTGTGTGTTTATACATTATGTTTGTACTCTTCCACACCATCACACAGGGAAGAAATGATGTGCCTAAGGTCCTCCAGTGGCCAAGCCCTTTTCCTAACACCAAGCACCAGAATGCACCATCCTGTGATTAACTCTGTGTGCACACTTGCTCCCCAGTAAGGGAACAATATGGGCACGGCAGCAATAACAGACTTTGGACAGGAACTGTGAAGTGTGATTAATATTCTTTCTCTCTCCTGCCTCTGTGGATCAATGCCTCACTCGGACCTGAGCAAGATCCCAGGAAACCTGGTGTTTTCACTGGAGGATGCTTGCATATTGCTGTTGCTCACATTTCCTTGCCTGAGTTTATGAGAATTTTCAATACAACAAAGGCCAGGGTTCCTGTCTACAAAATAGATTACAATCTATCAGTGTGAGAAGGACAATGCAGCTGGCGCAGCGCGAACTCAGTCCTTGTTCATAAACACTTAGTTGGCCTTAGAACACTTGTGACCGACAGCAGGGCATGTTTATACAGCTCCTTCCAAAAATAAAATTGAAGAAAAAAAATCAGTCAAGTCAGAATGTCACAATTTCCCAAACTCAAAAGATAGAGATATTTTTGTTTTGGATTTGGAAAAGATCCCCATTGTGGAATAAGGTCCTAAATACTAAAGAAAAGAATGGATTCTAAATACAGCACAACCCATGAACTGGAGAAAGGAATAAGGTCTCCTCCACAGACAAAGAGAAGATACAGAGATGATTTCCTTAGATTTATTTAACTCTGGATCCTTTTATTCCATAAAGCACAGGTGCTTGATTGTACAAGCACATGAAGCAACCCAACATTAAGTCTTAGTCCTCCTAATATTGATCTGAAAACGCACAATTGACTTGTTTATATGCACATGCTTAAGACAGAATGCCATTGATTCAAGCCAGTTGAGCTCATTATCTCTGTTGACTCATTGGTCAATAAACCTACTTTCTCTCAAATCTAGAAAGAAATAGAGTTTAGCATTAAAAAAAAAAAAAGTCAATAGCTACCAAATCCACTGAACCAAACTCAAGTTAGCTTTCTGTTTTTAAATTCACTCATTCTTATTTTGATTTTTCACTACAGAAAAAATACATTTGCATTATGATTTTTAAATACAAAAATAAAACACAAAAAAATATTTTACTGTACCAAATTCCACTGCCTTCTGCAGAAATTATTACTATTTATAGTTTGGCGTGGATCTTTTCAAATGGTTTTCTATATGGTTATGTAGAAGTACTGTACATGGTTTGTATTTTGCATGTCTTTATTTATGTGACATAATATATTATTCTACAATTTGCTTTTGTATTCTTAACAACATATCTTAGAAAAATTTATTTTAAGTGGTTTTATGACTGTCTACAGTGTAGGAATACTCTAGTTCATTTGACAATCCCCCTAGTAATTAGTAGACATTTAGAGTGTGTCTGATTTTTGCCACTATAATAACAATGCTACAATAAATACCCTTGTGATATCCAAGTGGATTTTTTTTGTGTCAGAAATTCCCAGATAATCTGACTATTCAAATTTAACTATAGAATGTATGCATTTTTCATTTAAACTGAAGGGCAGGGAAGAGTGGTTATATGTCATAATTACAGCTAACTTTTGTCAAGTACTAATTGTTTACCAGGCACCACTTTAAATTCCTTACATATATTAACTAAATGACCTTTAAAATGACCCTATAAAGTAGCTACTATTATTGGTTTTATTTTACATGTGGGGAAACTGAGGCATAGAGGGATTAATTACCCTTGCTAAAAGTCATAAAACTAGCAAATGGAAGAATGTAGATTTGAACCCGTACATAGTCCTGGAGCCTATGCTCCTAACCATTATACTGCACTGCCTCTCAGCATAACTATATAAGAAATTAGTAAAGTAGTTGAAGTTCTTTGGTAACTTCAGTGTCTGTAGCTGGTTTTGGATGGGGAGAGGGCATGTGAGATTCATGTGTATCTGAAGCATATGAGAAGTGTAAATCAGAAAGGAAGGAAGATGAAGGCTCAGTCAGCCCAGATGAACGAGTTTTATAGAGAGTAGCTAAGGAAATAAGAATCTTTAAGATATTCAGATGGATTCCAATGATACAATTTTGTTCTTTACACGTGTCTCCCTGGAAGGTACTTTACCAATGTCACATTTTTTTTTTTTTTTAAAGATTTTATTTATTTATTTTTTCCCCCCAAAGCCCCGGTAGATAGTTGTATGTCATAGCTGCACATCCTTCCAGTTGCTGCATGTGGGACTCGGCCCCAGAATGAACGGAGAAGTGGTGCCTCGGTGCGCACCCGGGATCCGAACCCGGGCCGCCAGCATCGGAGCGCGCGCACTTAACCACCAAGCCACGGGGCCGGCCCTACCAATGTCACATTTTAAGGATGTTAAGAATCTGGACTGCATCCAGGATAAAGGAAAAGCAGATTAAAAGGATAGAAAGTCTTAAGAAGAAAAGCCAAAAAAATTAGTCATTCAGTGGTGTTTATTGAGTGTTAACTGCACACATAGTCCTGTTCTGGGGGCAGAAATGAAGACAAAATGCTCTAAACACGGTTCCTCTATGAATCTACTTGTTATGCAATAATGGAGATAAGGCTTGAGGATAAATACTTGTGGTAGGATACAGGGATCATATCAACAGAATGAATGAATGATAGAAAACATTTATGGGACACCCACTTTGTGCTAGACACTGTCCAAAGGGTCATCGCATTTCATTCCCACAAGGAGCCATTTCACAGCTAAGGAAACAGATGCTCTTAGTTATTAAATAGTGTTCTAAGACACACAGCTAGTAACTTTGATTCAAACTCACGTCTGCCTCACTCTAAAGCTCAAACTTTTATTAGCTCTGCGACATTGTTTGGTGAAGAGAAAATACATGGAAAACAACTACTCTTTTCAAACAAATAAAGAGTTTTTTTAAAGAGGTCTAATGATGGACAGTTCATCGAGGGAGATTTCAGGTGAGGATACTGAGGAGTTTTGTGTTATATAAAAAATGCTCCATAAAGAGAATTCTCATCCTAAGAAAGTATATGTAGCTAGGGCTAATACTTGTATGGTTTTCTCTGGAAGACTTATATCCTTGTTAAAATATTAAAATATGTCCAAATTGTTTGATACATAGCTATTGTCCTGGGTCCCCTGACTACCTTGCAGTACCCCAGCCACCTTGGCCCCACCTCCAGCTTACTCCCATCTGTCTCCCCACTATCCAGCAACAAATGCTAGTAGCAGCTGCAACAACGTGGGTCCTCCAGAATCCTTCAGACTGCCACTGTCCATTCTGATTGGCTGATGCCCTGCCCTACTAGTCGTTATCAGTTTGAATATGATTTCTGTACGTGACCATCTGACCTTAGATGCTCAGGCTGAGAACTGTATCATGTTGTCTCTTGAGGTCCCTTTCACCTCCATAAACATTATCTTATGTTACTCTATAGGGGATTTATAAGTCTGAATTTCTGTCAGGTGCTGAATTCAAGCCAGAGAAGTTGTGTTTTTTAAAAATGGGTTTTTGAATCATCATTTTTTCTCCTTTCCATTTCTATTAGCATACCTCAAGAATAGTCAACATATGGATCCTAATCTTAGGAATCCTAAACTTTGTGAGAATAGAGTCACATATTAGAATGATCTAGTAGCCTGGAAGAATCCACTCGGACTTAAATCTTGAACAACTGTAATTTGAAATGCATGATAGATCCTTAAGCCAATACATGAAAGCAGTAGAAACAACGCCAGCAAACATGGATGAGCATATTAATGAACACAGTAAGTACCAAATGCCACATAATTAGGTTTCCCAATCTTTATTTCTTTTAATCTAGTAATAAGGGAAAGGGAAGAGTAGCATTGACCTCTGGATTTCTCAATAAATATTCAACAAATAATGATTTTTCTCATTAAACCACGTTCCATATACAGAGATATGAGGAAGAAAAGAAAACATTAGTCTAAGTAGGCGGCATGACCAGAAGCAGTCAGTGTAATCCCAAAGGGGTTAATTTGTTCATCTGTCTTTCCTCTAAGGCCAGAAATATTTTTTGTAACTCATAAAAGATAAATATTCCCAAAGAGATTGTGGAGGCAAAAGAAAAGTTGGTGCAATGGAGCAAACATTTTAACCATCTTAAAGCTAGGACTTCTGGAGACTTCAAGAAAGTCTATTGCTATGTGTGTGTGTGTTCACGCAAACACGTAGCACAGAGTTAGGATACATGCATGTTTATTGGGGTTAGGAAAAACCAGTGGAAATAAAGGCATATGAACTGAGGTTTTAAGCAAACTTGCTATCTTTCTCATACAGAGAAAAACAATGGCTCCAAATTTCAAGGGCATTCCTGTGCCTACATCACTATTTATTTACGATAATTTTCAGCTATAAATTTCAGCTTGCTCTCACAGTACCATTTAAAATGGATCACTTTATATTACCTCTCACTCATTAGCGTCCATCTCTACCCCCCTCTCCTTTACAGGAAGAGTGAAATAAAGAAACTAAATTGCTTTATCAAAGCAAAGAGAAAAGTTCACAAAACCGAGAAATTTGAACGCCTGCCCTGCTCTCACCAGGACATGACATACTTTCCCCCTCTTACACAGCATGGAACTTTGCACTTCCAACTTTTGGTTCTCTGTATCTCTGCCCAGTGTGGTAGAAACTATCGTTTTGAAGTGACTCATGTCTTCTGCTTTCTTAAGCTGTTTAGCGGTTCTTTCTATGATATCAGAGCTAACCCACATTCCCCCAACACACTCATAGTCACATGCACACAAAACTCTAACTCTTTGTCACAGTCTAACCTTCTGCTAACAGTACATGGTTAAAAATTGTTTCAAAAGAATGTGGAATTAACAAACTCCAAGTTGTTATAGTTCTTGATTTTAACCTTAAATTCAAATTATACACTAATTGGGTGACCTTGGCAAGTTATATAACCTATTTCTTCATTTGGAACAGCACATTAGAACTATTTTTCAGAGTGAATGTGAGGACTAAACGAGGTTATTTTAGGCATAGAATCTAGCATAATGCAAGGGACACAGTAATACTCAATACCAGTATCCAGTACTATTGTCATCGTCCTAAAAGTAATGGCAAAAACAACAATAAAGATTGATATTCCATTGCAAACAACTCAGTAAAAAAAAGAGGCAAAAAATTTAGATGTCAAGTCAAAAAGCACATTGGGTTTGATTTCTAAAACAGAGACAATACAGACTCATAGAAGAATTTAGCTGAGATGTAATGTAGATACCAAGTCTTCCACTTTTGAGATGAGGAAATTGAGGCTCTAGACAAAATGAATAGTGATCCTGATTCCTGCAGTCCTTCAGCTACCACACAGCCGCAGTGATCCACTGTGTCCTAACCACCGTTGGCATGATCTGTAAGAAATTTTACATTCTGAATAGATATCCTTGGCTGCTTGTGAAACTTCTGTGTCATATCTTCTCATAGCCACCTGGCCCTGGCCATAATGAGTTCAAAGATATCAAGCTCATCCTAATTTTAGTTAGAACAAGCCATATCTCAATATGGCAAATCAAAATCTGTAGAAATAAATAATAATATGAATCTAAGATTTTTAAATTTTAGTTTTAAATTTTAAATTATTTATTATTTTGTATAGCATGGGCAAGTTTTCTTCTCACTAGAAATCTATATAGGTCAATATTGGGATCTCAGATCTTTCCTGAACTCATTCAAAGACTACCAGTTGCCATCACCTTAGTTATCAGTAGCAGGAAAAGTCATGTTTCTTTGGAACACACATGCATTCACACAAACCCCACACACATGCACTCACACATGTATGCATACACTCATGCATACTCGCACACACATACTCACATGTACTCATACACACTTATGCTCACACACACACACATACATGCACAGTCACACACATTTGCACAGTCATTATATGTTGATTATCCAAGAGCTATCAGAAAACTTAAAACCAATTCTAGGGTCCATGTCTAGCATTAATATAAACGGTTTGGTGTTCATTTTCATATGAGTTAATATTACCTTTGGCTTTATCTTCATACTTGATTTTTTGACCTGATTCTCCCTGGTATTTATTGTTTTTCTTTTTTATTATGCATAATTTTGTAAACTTCTCAAGCCCTATGGAATAACAGAGAGAACGAATGAGTGAAGACCAAGAGTGAAGATCAAGCTTTGGCACACACAGTCTGAGGGCACGTAACTCTTAGTGTCCTGGAAAAACCACTTAATTGGAAGTCACAGGTAGCACAAGAGAGTGCCACCTGTCTTCACTAATTTAAAGTTTGGGATTTCCAACTTATTGCATTTTCCCTTTCATCTGCCTATTTGTTAGGAGAATCCCTTCCTTCGTTCAACAAACTGCCTTCAAAATTAGTTAGAACCTATAGAACGTTAAGTATAACACGGGTGCTTCCAGATACATTATAAGGAAACAGTTTAACTGGGGAGAAAATGCTATGTTTGAAATAGAGTGTAAACATATTTGACTAGGTTTTTTAAATATATGTGACCCATCTGGACCTCAGCAGCCCAGATCTGCTCACCTACCCTCTCCATAGGCGCTAGGACTACACCCATCATATGAACTTCTCACTGTATGACCTTCTCTCCCTAGAGCAGCCGAAGATGACAGGCCCCACATCTGTTTCTTGCCACTGATGTTGCACCTGACGAGACCTGCCCTTGGAATCACTATTCTTCTGTTGATAAGACAAATGAAGATGCAGTTTCTAGGAGACCAGTGGGCTTGCAGAACAATGTCCACCCTCCTTCCCCACTCCCAGCATATGCCTCTCTGCCTTAAAGCAGGGGCACCAAGAAGCCTCACTCCCTCAGAACTCAGGATATGCCTCTTTCCTGGGTCAATGGAGAAACGGAGGCAGTATTAACCCTGTCTTTTGTTTTATTCTTACCATGGGAGTTTATTTTCTCTATATAAAGGCTTGTTCATACAGAATAAAGGGAACCTAATTGATCCACTTTTGGAATCTGAAACAAAAACAAACAAAAAACCAATAGTCTTTGATCCAATTAGCACATCCACTAACCAGTTGAGCAAACTGTGTCAAATCACCGGGACATTCTAGATTGTTGTTTCCAAGATTAGTGATCCTCTGGTTAAGCTCTCTTAAGTTCCTTCCAGGTCTATTTAAGAATCTGTAATTTTACCCCAGTATCCTGCTTCTAAGCCAGGACTTTAGCTCGTAGATGAAGACAAAAATAATTTCTGTAGTGAGTATGCCACATGCAGCCCCCAGCTCAGAAAGCACAAGGGTTCTTCCCATTTGAAGCTAAGTGTCATTTGCTAATGTCTCAATATACATTCACTGTCCAAAATTACAGTAGGAAGGATTTAAAATACACTTTAGGAATGGCTTTCTAATTCTGCTTGTTTCTCAGTGAGAGTCTGGGCCCTTTGAGATTTGTCCACTATCTTTTAGGGGATGGCTTGCACACAGTTCTGCACAGAATCAAAGAAATGAACAGACGGTCTCTAGAGAGTTCTTCCATCTCTGTAACTTATTTTTCTCTAATACTGGTTCTTTATTTTTTTCCTTGACATTTAAAAAATAAAACACTGCTACTATTTCACTTAATTATAATTGCTATAAAGGAAGACTGTGCAAACTTATGACATGCTCTGTGACGGTGGCGTCTGAGTCTGACAGCTATTTTAAATCTTTCTCTCTTTGGGAGGGGAATTCAAGATCTGCACCTCTTATTGGGTGGGTGCCCAGAGTAGAAGACAATATAGACGATTCTTCACAAAAGAACAAGGAGCATACCTATTAATGAACACTCAGAAAGCACTGACTGAGCCTTAGGCATGTTAAAAATGGGGAGAGAGCTCTGGGAGTGGGTTATTCTAGTAGTGAAAGGGAAGGAGCTCCATTCTTGCAACTGGAAGGAGCCTTGAGACCAGACAGATCCTTTATTCAGGCTCCTTTGTTAAGAGCTGCCTCACTCTCCTTCTCCCTGCAACCCTCCCATTTCCTTTCTCTTATATAAGGTAGAGCCTGAAGCAAAAGAAGGGATGTGAGACTCAGAAAGACACATGAAAGAATGTACATTATAAAGGCAACGTTTGCTCAGTAGCCAGTAATATTTTCCAAGTTTAACAGGTCTTTTCACGCATATTAGAACCAGTTTCACACTTCTAAAAGGCGGCAGCAACTTTCCAAGCATTAGGAAGGCACTGCCTGTTCAAGGCTATGCCATCATGCCGGCCCATACTTGCTCCTGTTCAGTCTGATGAACTGGCCAGCAGGGTGGAACACACTGGGAGAAAAGCATGGCTGAGAATCCAAATGCTGGGGCACAAGGAATACAGCTAATCTGTGTGACCTGCTCATATGTCTCTACCGCTTCGTTCCCCAAACCCATGTTAATCCTTAAGGGAACCAGGAGAACTTTCTGTACCTCCGGGAACAAATATAATAAAATGAAAATCAGTCAGTCCCTGCCCTGGCAACCTGACATAATAATACAGATTTTACATAAAATCTAATGTTTCCCTTCAATTGAAAGAATAACAAAAGAAAGCAATAATTCCATTCCTTTTTAGAGTGCAATGCTCCATTAGAGTTTGTTTGATACAGGATGCCATCTACTCCTCGGATCCCTCGTTTCTTTACTCCCTTACCTCCTCCTCGAATCTCCTAGCATCTCTTATTCCTTCCATGCTAATTTCTTAACAAATGTGAATCACATTAATTGAATTTTGAAACTATTATGATCATTACTGGTCCCTGGGATTGCCACACAGCACACCTGGGAATTGATGGTTTTGAGCAGCACTCAGGCCAAATCTGGTCCGCCTGCTGGTTTTGTATGTCTCATGAGCAAAGACTGTTTTTATATTTTTAAATGATTCTAAAAAATCGGAAAAAGAATATATCTTAATATGTGAAAATTATATGAAATTCAAATATCAATGTACATAACCAAAGTTTATTGGAACACTGTCCTTCATTTGTTTATGGACTATCTAGGGCTGCTTTTCTGCTGCAACAGCAGTAGAGTAGTTGCAACACAGACCATACGGTACACAAAGCCTAAAATATTTACTATCTTGCCCTTTAGAGAACAGTTTTGGCAGCCACTGGTTTAAATTTTCATCTCTATTTAACCATCTAAGTTTGGTATCTCTCAAAAGCAAGGGAGGTGAGAACCTGTAGGATTTACGGAATTTAAAGTCATAACTTACTTCAGCTGCAGAATTCTCTCAGCTTTCTTAGGTGTTTCTGGAGAAAAGCTAAGCTTTGCCTTTAGAAATGTATCGTGCCAAAGGATATAAAGGGGTTGAGGTAATTTACCTATGCTGATGCCAGGAAATCAGGTAGAAAGAGGGTAATATGTATGCTCTGAAGTCAGAATGTGTTTGCTCTGAAAATTTGAGTGAAGTCTTCCTCAGCTGAAGACACTAATCGTAGGAATATGTGTATCTCGCCTTATGGTACATGTATTCCCCTAAAAAAGTTGTACTTAAAACCACTTTTTTTAGTGAATTGAATAATAACTGCCACACAGGAAAGAACCTATATGTTTAATTTCCCTTTTTTTCATATTATATACAGTATTAGTTATTTCATGTTATATAACAAATTATCACAAACTTAGCAACTTAACACACAGTTATTATGTCACTGTTTCTGTGGGTCAAGTGTTCATCCATAGCTTAGCTGTGTTGTCTGCTTTGGAATCACAAAAGCTTGCAATTAACGTGTTGGCTGGGGCTACAGTCTAATCTCAAGTCTCACCTGGGGAAGGATCTACTTCCGTGCACACGTGATTGTTGGCAGAATTAAGTTTCTTGTGGATCGTTGGACTAAGAGCCTCAGTTTCTTGCAGGCTATTAGCCAAAGGCTATAATCACTTCCTTGTCACATGAGCCTTTCCACAGGGCAGCTTACTACATAGCAGCTTGCTTTATCAAAGCTAGCAATGGGGCGAGTATTCCAGGAAGACAGATTACTATCTTATGTAGTGTAATTATGGAGATGACATCTTATCAGCTTTTCCACGTTCTGTTATCAGCAGGTCACAATTTCCTCTCACATTCAAAGGGAGAAGAGTACATGAGGGTGAAAGTATAGAGTGGGCATACTTGGGGGCCGGCCCAGTGGTATAGTGCTTAAGTTCACGTGCTCCGCTTTGGTGGCCTGGAGTTCATGGGTTCAGGTCCCTGGTGTGGACCCACACACTACTCATCAAGCCATGCTGTGGTGGCGTGCCACATACAAAATAGAGGAAGACTGGTATGGATGGATGAGAGCTCAGGGACAATCTTCCTCAAGCAAAAAAAGAGAAAGATTGGCAACAGATGTTAGCCCAGGGCCAATCTTCCTCACCAAAAAAAAAAGTGGGCATATTTGGAGACTATCTTAGAAACTGTCTAAACATACAATTATATTCTTTTTATTTCTGCAAATTGACCAGGAATGTCCCCAATGAGAGGTATACAAATATGAGAATTGTAAGAGAAGGCCAAAAAGAACTATTAATTTTCATTTCCCCTTTGGTAAAAATCTATCTTTTCATATTCTTAAGAATTAAAAATAAAATAGCGTTTGGCTGGCTGACTCTAATTCGTCTTCTTTAGTTGTCTTGTCACACCATTGTGCATCCTTCTATCCCAGCACCTACACTGATTGACAAACACCAGCTGGCACATCTGGTTCTCTCACTATACTCTGAGTTCATTGAGGTCAGTGACTTCAATTTGATCATGGCAACCTTGCCTGGCACAAAATAGACTCTCGATAAATGTTTGCTGAAAGTGTAAATGATGAACGAATAAACCATTTAAACTTTCCACATGCCTTTTCCCCTTTGATGCAACCCATAGAACAACCTAGTATGATGTAAATAGTAATATCTTTATATACTTATTTTATATATTCTTCTTGTAAATTCATACATATTATTTTCCAAATATTGCATACTCAAAACATAGGGCTTATGGAGGTTTCTCAGGGCCAGAATTTAAAACCAGTGTTTTTGATTTAAGTTCCTTATTTTTTTCTCCTAGAGAGCTGCAACCTCATTTTTGACCTCGTCTTTGAAATATTGACCCACTGACCTTGATTCCAAGGACTGCGCACGTTCAACCACATGTTTCCCTCTAGAGTGTGGTACAAAGAAGTAGGGAAGAGCTTCAGGGCGTCTGGGCAAAGAGTTCTTTGATGGACGTGGGGGATGGGAAGGGTGGAAGCACTTGTTGTTTTTATAGTTAGAATCCAGAATGTTCTGAAATGTACTAAAAATAAATTTACTTAGCAGCCCCTTTGGTGGGGTAAGGAATGCTGATTTTTGAAAGAACTTGGGAGAGAATGTTTTGGTGAACTTGTATACTGTACCATAAATATTTTTGCTAAAATTATAGAATTGTCTGTTTCCTTTCAAATTGCATCAGGACCCGGGCAAGAGCGATGAGTTTTTAATGTGGAAATTTTGTGCACACGTTTCGGCTTCTTCCTTTTCTTCTTCAACTTTGCCAAGTCTCATTTTATGTTTAGTAAAGATTGATTTATTGGTGCCTTTTTGGCCTACCTGATGTGTTATGCAATCCCCTACCGAATTCAGGGACACAACCACCAGTTTGCAAACTTGTTTAGTTGCAGCCAAAAAGAGGTTTATTAGATTCAGTCTGACTTATTTACCGTGCTGAATGATTTTTGCATAGCGTAAAGCCTGATTTTTCTCTTTTCTTCCATTTCTTCTTTGAAATTTCAAAAAAAAATTAATGAGACAGTGCAACTTGTTCTGTTCCTCGGGGTGCGGAATAGAGACTTTGATCTGCTGCTGTTTGGAAAGTGCAATGTGATAGAAATTGTTACTTTGGACGGCCTGAGAGAGGAAGCTCTTGAAGCTTAATTTTTTTTTTTCCCAGTAAAATGTCAGTAAGGCAGAAAAGAGAACCCAACAGGAAAATCTGTGAAAGTAAATACGCTCCTCTTTGGTAACTGTAAATAGCAGAGGAAGGTGTTGAGAGGCACTGCTGCTTTTAAGTGGAAGGCGCAGTGACCGGGGTCACTGTGCCTGGCCTCCACACTGTGGTTTGCCCTCTGTGGAGAGACTTCAGATGTGATTTCATTCCCACTGAGTGTAATTGACATGAAAGCTTGCTGAGTCAACGTCCCAATAATATATCTAGCATCTCCTTCTCTCTGGGCATTGCCAAGAAAAGGCTCCAGTTCAGCACAGACTGAATTTACTCCAAGTTCTCATCAGATATAATTTCCACTGGTTTTTAAACCAATAAATCCTGAAAAGAGCATCTCCTGTTCACTCTGGTCTCCTGAGATGACTGTTCAGCTACAGATGTCTTCCCTTTGCATCAGCACAATTTTGGGCTGAATTTATAATCCAGTGTATTGTCTCAGGTTCAATAGCACATGTTGAGTGAGTCAGGAACCTCCTAATGTTGGTGAAGAGGGAATTTAAAGTTATTAACCCATGAAAATGGGTAAGGCATCATTAGGAATGGCTGTTATGGGCTGAATTGTGCCCCCCAAAATTTGTATGTTGAAGTCCTACCTCTCGGTACCTCTGAATGTGACTATATTTGGACATAGGGTCTTTAAAGAAGTAATTAAGGTTAAATAAGATCATTGCGATGGGCCCTAACCCAATATGACTGGTGTCCTTATAAGAAGGAGAGATGAAGACATAAAAAACACAGATCGTGACCATGTGAGGACACAGAGACAGTGGCCATCTGCAAGCCAAGGAGACTGGCCTCAGAAGAAACCAACCCGGCTGGTATCTTGATCTCAGACTTCTATTTACTGTCATAAAATGAATTTTTGTTCTTTAAGCCACCCAGTCTGTAGTAATTTGTTATGGCAATACTAGCAAACTAATACAGGGAGTTAGTCTTCTAGTGAAGTTGCCCTCTTAAAAAATTACTCTTTCTGGGTGGAATTCAAGTTAGACCTCATTTAGATGTGGCATGTGGGCTTCATTTTTCCTATGGCATGGTTTATTCGTGCAAGTGATTAGACATGTTAACCCCCATGCTTCCCCTTGACTTTCTGTTGTTTATCCTGGCATCAGGACTGTGTATTGATTCCTCCATGGGTGTAAGAGAGCCTTCACAGAAGGTCCAGAGGACAATTTTCTTTGAACAGATTATATTGTAGAAAATAAGAACAATTCACGTGTAAAAGAATCGTTGTTTTAGTACCTACATGGATAAGCTTTAAATTACATTACCTAAGAGTCCTTTCTCTTAAATGAAGATGGCTGCTTGATTACAGTAGAAAAAGCATTAAACTAGAAGTAGATAATATATGCAAAACATCCTAAAAACTATGAAGTGCTAAAAAAAACCAACCCTATGAGGTGCTATACAAATGGAGTCTGATTTTGAGAGTAACCTCGGGAGGTAAATGGAGCTGGTATGATCATTGCCACTTGACAGCTAAGGAAACAAAATCGTAAAGAATTTAAGAGATTTGTAAATTAAGTATCTGAACCTCAAACTCAGGTCTTCTGATCTGAAAGTCTATCATTTTCTATCCTCCACACTGACTCTGTAGATTTAGTACATTCAATGGGGAAATGAACAGAAAGCACACAGCATATGACTGTCCCTTAGACAGAAAATGCTCAGTAATGTTAGATGAGATTGACATTGTTATTATAGTAAAAACCTCAATTAAGAAGCAAGATATAGGTGAAGGATTGGTCAGTTTTAGTTCATTTATTACTTAATGAGGGATCTTAAATATTTCTTCTGGTAGACATTCTTGATAAAAATCATAGAAAATACATTCACTTATTTTATTAAATAGTACAATGTGATATGCATAATTTGTATTTCATTATATTTATTAGTTATGATATAATTCCATTTATAAATTTGCATAGCAGGATACACCATTAAGGAAAAGTATGAGATGGTTTGAACCTATTCTGACCTAGAGTTCTACCTGAAATAAGCCACTTTGATTTAAAAAATCAGCAAATATTGTATAGGCACTTTGTAGTCAATGGAATTATGATGAGATTAACTTTTCCATTTAATGGGAATGTATTAAGAACTATAATAAGCAACAGAAAAGTGTATAACAAAAATAATATTTAAGGAAGTTAAATGTGGAGCAGTGAAAAATACGTATGGGAGGAAGAGATAAGGAAAATTCATTATGAGGCCTTGTGTAATTCAGAGTTGATATCAGTATGATCATAATAATATTTTATTGACATTTGGAGTAAGTTTCTTATAGATAGCATAGAGTTGGGTATATTTTTAAATCCATTCTGACAATTTCTGTCTTTAATTGGTGCATTTAGACATTTACATTTCATGCCATTGTTGATCTGCTTGGAGTTAGGTCAATCACTTACAAATGTTTTCTGTTTCTTCCCTCTGTTTCCCTCCCCTTGTTTGCCTTTTCTTACTTTCTGTTAGGTTATTTGAACTTCCCGCCCCTTTTTGGTATTCCTTTTTAGTGTATCTGTTGAGATTTTGATTATATCTTTTAAAGAGCTATTTTACTGATTATTCCAGGGATTACAATATACATATTTAACCTTAGTCAGTCTACTTATAATAAAAATTTTACCCCTTCAAGTTGAATATAGAAACCTTACTACCATAAAGTTCTGTTTATCCTCCCCCTTTGTGCTGTGGTTGTCATATATTACCTCTACATACTTGACAAACCCCATCAGACATTGTTATAATTTTGCTTTCAACTATTAAACCTATTTTAAAGAACTCAAGAAGATAAAAATAGTCTATTATTTTTAACAAGGTATTTACCATTTCTGTTGCTCTTCCTTCATTCCATATGTTCCAAATTTCTGTCTGGTATCATTTCCTTTTGCCTAAAAAATTAATTTAGCAATTACTTGAGAACAGATCTGCTGGCAACACATTCTCTTAGTTTTCCTTCTTCTGAGAATGTCTTTATTTCGTCTTCATTATTGAAGAATAATTTTACCGAATGTAGATTACAGTTTGACAATTATTTTCTCTCGTCATTTCAAAATGGTTATGCAGGGCCAGCCCAGTGGCATAGTGGTTAAGTTCGCACGCTCTGCTTCAGAGGCCTGGGGTTCACACGTTTGGATCCCGGGTGTGCACCTACACACCACTCATCAAGCCGTGCTGTGATGGCGTCCCACATACAAAATAGAGGAAGATGGGCATGGATGTTAGCTCAGGGACAATCTTCCTCAAGCAAAAATGGGAGGATTGGCATGGATGTTAGCTCAGGGACAATCTTCCTCACAAAAAAAAAAACGCTATGCTATTTCTTTCTGGTCTTTACGATATCTGATGAGAAATCTGTAGGAATTTAATCATTATTTTGTATAGATAATGCATCATTTTTCTCTGGATTGTCTCGATTTTGTTTTTGCCTTTAATTTTCAGCAGCTTGATTATGATGGACCTGGGCATGAGTTTTTATAAGTTTATCCTTTTGGAGGGTCACTCAACTTCTTGAAACTGTGGGTTTATTCTTTTGCCAAATTGGGAAGTTTTCATCTATTTTTTCTTTAAATATATATTTTTTGCCATTGCCTTCTTTCTCATCTCTGTCTGATAATCTTTTTTTTTTAAACAACACCTTTTTTTTTAATAATTTTTTTTTCCCCCCAAAGCCCCAGTAGATAGTTGTATGTCATAGTTGCACATTCTTCTAGTTGCTGTATGTGGGACATGGCCTCAGCATGGCCAGAGAAGCGGTGTGTCGGTGCGTGCCCAGGATCTGAACCCGGGCCCCCAGTAGCAGAGCGCGTGCACTTAACCGCTAAGCCACGGGGCCGGCCCTCTTTCTGATAGTCTAATGGCACAAATAATAGACTCTTTGTTATTGTCCTACATTTTCTCAATCCTTTTTCTCTCTGATGTTCAAACTGGATACATTTTATTGGTTATTTTCAAATTCATTGACTCTTCCTTCTGTCATTTCCAAACTGCCATTGAGCCTATCCAGGAGGTTGGGGTTTTTAAATTGCAGTTATTGTGTTTTTCAGTTCTAAAATTTCCACTTAGTTCTTCTTTATATCTTGTTTCTTTGCTGAGACTTTATATTTGTTTCACAGTGTTTGTGATTGCTTGTTAGAGCATTTGCATAATAGCTGGTTTAAAATATTTGTCAGATACCTCCAATATCAGTGTCATCTCAGTGGTGACATCTGTCACTTATCTTTTCTCATGTGAGTTGAGATCTTCTTAATTTGAATATGCTGAGTTATTTTGAATTGTATGCTGGTCATTTTGAATGTTATGTAATGAGACTCTGGGTCTTTTTTTAATCCTACAGAAAATGTTGATATTTTTGTTTTAGTAGGAAATTAACCTCCTTAGGTTCAAGCTGAAAATACTAACCCACCTTCTATTGGCTGTCGTTCCAAAGTAAATTCAGTTTCCAAAGTCTTTGCAGTGCTATTCGGATACGTCCTGTGATAGCCCATTGGTTCAAGTCTCAAAGTGCTATATGACTAGGATAAAATCTATGAAACACAAGTCAGGGTTATCCCAGGAGTTCACAACAGTTTTCTGGGGTTGCTTCCCTGAGCTCTATCTTTTCCGTGGTCTCCTCTCTACTTTTTTTTTTCTCTCTCTCCTGGGCTCGCCTTTTTAGTTCTCCAGCCAGAAAGCTGGAACTTTAATTTTGCTGCTCTTTCACGCACTTTCATGATTGCCTCCACATTCGGACAACTAAGAAAGAAAAAAAATGCAATGGAGGGTTTACCCCACCCTCACGGAATCACAGTCTACTAATCAAAGAAAAAGATTCCCTTCCCCTAGAATTTTGGTTCTTGTTGGCCCCCGCTACCACTACAGACATTGCATTGCTTCAGGGTTGAAATGTGAAAGAATGAAGAAAAGAAGAAAGAAGTAAAAATAAAGAGGAGTTTCTGCACCCTCTTTCCCTTTCCCAGAGACAGATCTGGAGAGCTCTCCCCTAGCTCTCTTTGTCCGTGCCAGTTCACACTGTATTGCTTTCAGCTTGGAGGATTGCAAGGAAAAAAACTTGTAAACTCACCATAAGTTTAATGGTATGTTGAATTCTTGTCTTTCCCCTTCTTCTATTGACTTTTCCTAGTTTTCAATTAGCTGTTCCACACAATCTGTTCGGAGTTTGTAGCTACATTAAATGTAAGAAACAGAGTGTTATGTACTTACTCCATGTTACCAGAAACTTAGCAGAGATTTAAATGGATTTCTAATTATTTTGTGTTTGGAGGGGGCTGATATATTTTTTTAATTTGATATTGTATTCAGTCCGTACAATGGAGCAGCTTTGTTTATACTACTCACATAAATATTGGTGATCATGACATATATCACAGGGCTAAGAGAGAGAAAATGTAGCAGACACTGTTGATGCCATACTTGTATACCCTCAGCATTTACCTGACTGTGACTATAAACACCTAAGATTCCCCACTCAAAGGTTATATTCAGCTTGCACATGAGGCAGGCTGGGAGTGCCAGAAGAGTGAATGTCCCCAAAATTAGGCTTCAAACAATGACAAAAACTAGTGGATAGATACCCACAGCTCCCTCTTGCTGGGGGAACTAGTTCTGAGGTTTTCTAAACCAGTCGCCAGCAGGATCGAACGCCAGTTGCTTATAGTGATAACAAGCTTAATAATGTACCTTCATTGGTTTCCTTTCTTTCCCTGTCTCATTCTCTCCCTTACAAGCGTTTCCAAGGAAGACCTCCCAAATAAGCGAGTGATACTCAAAACTTTGCCTCTGGAAACTCTTGACTCTGAGGAGATCCAAACTATGACCAATTTGAGTAGGCTTTTTAAAGCAAAATTTCCATAGAAATTCAAACCAATTTTTAATTGTAATATCATGAATGGCTCACATAAAATTAGTGGGTAGTTACGGGGCCGGCCAGGTGGCGCAGCGGTTAAGTGCGCACACTCTGCTTTGGAGGCCTGGGGTTCGCTGGTTCGGATCCCGGGCATGCACCAACGCACCGCTTGTCAAGCCATGCTGTGGCAGCGTCCCATATAAAGTAGAGGAAGATGAGTGTGGATGTTAGCCCAGGGCCAATCTTCCACAGCAAAAAAGAGGAAGATTGGCATCGGATGTTAGCTCAGGGCTGATCTTCCTCACCAAAAAACAAACAAACAAACAAAATTAGTGGGTAGTCTTTCAGGGAAATTCTTTATAGATCTTAAGAAGTTTCAATGACAATGAGGATTTTTATAGTCAATTAACATACGAAATAATTCCATTCTTATCAGAAACAAATACATAAATCCTGGTATATTTAAATCCTGATGTAAATTCTGGTATATAGCAATACACCCATATATTGACAAGAAAAAAACTATCAGTCATAGATGTATTAGTAGTAGAATTCTCATTTGGCATAAAAGAACCCTGGATTTGATTCTAGATCAATAACAACCTGGTTACAAAGTAGCACTGTGTGGTGGAGAGTCTGAAGATTCAGAAGTCAAAAATACCTTGTTGAGTTGTATGTCTTTGGTCATGTGACTTCATTTCTCTGGGATTCATTTCATTCATTTGTAAGTCTAGGGTGTTGGACTTATACAGAATTTCTTAGTCTTTGGGTGATGGATTTCTAGTGGGTTTATGTGTGGATTTCTATTAGTGAACAGCTAAAGTTATTGGGTATATGAATGTCTGTGATTACCAAGGGTTGATAACCACTAGGATTACTAAGTACTTTAACACTTATTATTCTGTGAGTCTATCTAAGATGAAAAAGAAGTTTTTTACAACATTATTCAAAAACAACAATTAGGACAGAATAGCATTGGTAAAAGTGCAATTAAAGGAATAAGATAGTAGGAATAAGGACAAGCCAAAGAGAATGTAAGGAAAAGAAAAACATGTAAAGTTTGTGAAATGTCTTCATATGAGCATTCCCTTTGGTTTATTTAAGGTGATTTTGCAGAAAAATCCTGTAAAGCATTTGACAGTTTATAAGTGACTCAGCCACAGACAAGAGAATATTTCCACAGATATTTTGTTTTTTGCTAATGAGTGAATAATGAGTAAAGCCGTTGAAGTGATCACATCTGCTGGTATTCTAGGTGCGAGCACAGAAAATAAGAGTGAATGTAATGTGGGAGTTGTCAAGCAAAAGGGTAATCCACACAGAGAGGACAACAACTACGATGACCCAAGAAGGAGACAGGTGCGCCAAGTTGGAGAGAGAGAAAGAAGGCCAATATAACTGGTCTTGGTGAGCAATGTGAAAATTCATATAACATGGAGTCAGAGGAGCAGGCAGGAACTGGGCCAGGTAGAACCTTCTAATTCAAGATTTTATTCCAGTTCCCATTGGGGAACATTTGGAGTATTTTAAGGTGAGGATTGAAATGATTAGATGTTTAAAGCTCCCTCTAGATACTGTATAAACAAAAATGAATTAGATCTGTTTTATTTTTTTCATTAAATTATCATTAATTGAGTATCTACTTTATGTTAGACGTTGTGTTAGGTCTTGAATGCAAGATGAATTAAAAGGTTAACAGTTGAAGGGGCAAAGCAGATGTGTGACCAGATCATTACAATTTAGGATGATAAAGACTTTTTAAGGCATGTAAATAATTACCCCCCAAATAAATCCTTTCTTCAATGATTTATGTGTGTCACCCATGTCCCTAACACCAGAATCATCTTTACTTTTACAAATACTCCACACTATATCGTGATAGAATCTTGGTTGGGATTTAGGAAGGAGACAAGAAAACAAGAAATTAAGGTATCACACCCATTCATTCCTTTTCCTTCCCTCAGAAGCATGAAGATGGAAGTTGAAGAGTTCATTACATCTTATCTGGAGCAACAGTAATAGCATCAAATAGAATAGTAGTAGTATTGGGAGAGTAGTATTAATAGAGTAGTAATAGAAGTCATAGTAGTAACAGTAGTAATAATCATCATCATCATCATCTCTCGTTCACGTGTATTAAACTGTGTAGTTTATATAATGCTTTTATGCATATCCTTTTTAGTTATCCTTTTTATCTCAATACCACATGGAGGAATAATAAAAGCAGACATTTTACCTTGTCTATTTCACTAATGAAAAAACAGACAGTAAAAGGAAACTCTTTTGAAAGATAACCCAGGGTAGGAGATGCATTTTTCTTTGCAACATGGTAAACACATATATACCTATATATTGTAGAGTATATCTAAAATAAAATTTCATGAGATAGTACTTATCCCTACTATCCACAAAGCACTCTCCTAGTCTATGTCTATTCTATATTATAATACTGCATTCCATTTTTTTTAAATGCTGATCACAACCAATTAAATTGATGGGTTGCATCCCACAGTGTGAAAAACTTAAGATTAAACGTTTGCCCAAGATCACACAGTTAGTAAATTGTGTGTTTGAGGTTTAAACTCGGGTCTCTGTACTCCCAGTCTAATGCTCTTTCCACATAAGTAACGTCTCTGGTCCTTCTTTTTATCCACTTCAATCCAACCTACTGACTTTGGCCATATTTATCTTCCTAAGACAATAAATCATTGCGTTTCTTTTCTTAAAAAAAAAAAAAAAAAGCTTTAGTGGAATCCCACTGCCTACTGCATACAGATACACACAGTCTTGTTTTAATCTTCAATAACAGATCTCTATTTAGAAGTTGAATGGATCCCATTTTATTCTCCTGGTGTCCATGGATTCCTAGAAGGTCTGTGAATGAGCTTCTGGTAGTCATGACCCTCCGCGCTGAATTTTATGCCGTCTCTCAAATCTCCCTCATACCTAGCCTGTGCTTTACATAAAATATGTTCCTTGCCATTCCCTGAAGACGTCAACATGTCCCCACCTTAGGCACACTTTCCTATTGCTGGAATTATCTCATCATATACCATCAAACACCACCATAGACTAGTAACTATCTACCTCTCAGTTTTCTCTGTGAGGTAGAAGTTAGTTACTTTGGTTTATAGTTGCAATTAATATGAGTTTCAGAACATGAAATTACACGGGACAGTGGGAATAGAGAAGCGTGAATACACAAGCAAAGCAATTGAATGAGTTTTAGTTTCTCAAGATAGAATAGTTTCTCTTTAAGCGCCCGGTTGTTCCAGAATATGAAAAGTGTAGTGAGAGAAAAAGCGTGAATAGATAGAGAAAGCTGTAAAAGGAATTTTTATTTGCTTTGGTTTACAATACCTGCAAATACTGAGTCTGAAAAGAAGTAATAAAACGTGTTAAAATTTTGTCAAAATTGGCTCAGTTTAATCAGCTTTTTTAAAAAGAAAAAAAAAGAGCTGGTGAATCCTTTACTGCCAAATATTATATTAAAGCAAAATTCAAACTATCTTCCTCAGTTAAAATGACAAATTGTTCTTAGAGCTCTTAACGCGGGGTTGTAATAAGCTTTCTTTTATTGTCTGTGTAATCTGCTTAGAGAGCAAAGATTCCATATCTTACCATAATAATTGTCTGTGATTGTGTCCACTTTATCACGCCTTTAATTATTAAAAAAAAAAATCCTTACTTGTGGTAGAGTTAAAGTTCCTTACAATCATATTGCCTTGCTATGTTAATTTTAAAATAGTTTAATATCATTTTATTTTGAATAAATAGGTAACCAATTACTGTTTCTCAGGCATCTGTGAGCCCATAGCAATCAAGTGACAAAACCTCCTGTGTTAACACATTTAACTTTGTCTTCCCAAGATCAGCGTCTAAAATTAGGGGATAAAAATCAAGATATCTTTTACACCTAAAACTCTCTTTAGGGTTTCTTAGAAGGCCCCTGGAAAATCACAGTGATTTATTCTTTCGTCTTATAAAAAGAGAGATGCTAGCAATAGCTAATGATTGTTTCATATGCTTCATGCTTCTAAATTAGCTCATCTCTACTGCATGGGAAGAACTGTCAGATCAGAAGGAATGTTCAGCCTTTTCTAGATTAAGTCAATGTAGGTAAAACGTGATTATTGTGTGTTTTTTTTTTTTGTTTTCAGATATTATATACTTTAGGGGAAAGCCATAGAGATTTTTCAATGCTTTCTCTGTTCATAATATATTCTTATCCTCAAGGGAAATATTGATTTCTCTCTATGAAATGCTTTACCATACTCCAATGGAATTTTACTCCCACCATTATGTTTTTGGTTACTATAATAAATTAACTACAGCCTTTCATTCTCATTATCAAAGAGGTTTCTATTTTCCTGTGACACTTGCATGAAAAGCAAGTGACAGCAAGCTCATGGCTTTTCTACTATAAACTACAGGCTGGACTTTGTGTCTTCAACAAAGGAGAGTTCCAGAGTCTTGTGAAAAGATAATCTGAACTTTTGATTCATCCAAGAACAGGCTCTGGGTACAGATTTCTGAGCTAACATTGCTTAGACAATTGCTTTGGTGGGCTGAGTGAGGATTTCCTGGACTCTTACTGCTCTGGAAGCTGACATACTTCATGAAAGTAGACTGTTCACCCCCAACATCCAACAGAACCTGAATATATTACATAGAACATGATGAACTAATAAGAAAAATCATATTGTGGTTCCTTGTTTAAACACAGTATAGTCAGCGCTATGAGGAGGTCTTTCCTCCTTCTTCTTTATCAGTCTCTATGCTCTCGTAAACTGAAAGGAAACATTTTTAAGTGGTGTTATGTCTCACTGTCTCTCAGAACTCAGAAACAAATACCTCTACTGAGCTTCATAACAGTCTATCCTCCTTTGTACCAGTACTCAATTGGACAAATGATTTGTGCAACCAAGATCACACAAAAGTGCCATGTTTGAGAATGATTCTCATTTAACCAGGTCTGACAAGCCCAGTATTAAGGAATAAAGATTGACTAGATGTGTGGAGCCAATGCCCAGGTCCAAGAACATGGACCTGGGCCTGGCTCACAGGTGGTGAAGGAAACATTTCCTGGAAGGTCAGGGACTTTAGAAGAATTTGTCTACTTCAAGAAGAGAGAAATTCACTCAAATTCATAAGTACTGTGAGTGAAATCTGGTGGGGCAAATTCCTCGGGCTCCTTTTCTAGCTCCAGAATAGAAAAGTAAATGAGAGAGTCTGTTAAAAAGTCCAATTGAGATTCCTGTGAAATTTTCCAAGCAGAAGTAAATTCTTTGGCAATAGCATTACTCAATACTGTAAGATTCTAGATTTTCAGAATAAATTCAAGGAGGGTTATATGGTTAGTTTACACTCTTGCTGAAGGCCAAATGTAACAAGATCAGCCTTTCTTGGTCAGAAGAACAAGTTTTGAGGATTGTTTATGGTCACAGGAGCAGAGTGGGCAGGGAGGAAGGCTAGAAAAATAATCCAAATAATCCAAAATAATCCAAAACTTTGAAATAGGCAAAAGAGTTTACTGGGAGTTCTTTCAGAGAAGTGCTGGACTTAACTTTCGATTGTTTACCTATTTATAGTTCTATAAGGGGCAGAGGGGAGCTTATAGATTTTTGTCCGGTAAAGATGCAAATGATTTCTGAGCAGTGAAACAGTAACCCCCAAAGGTGTATTGCTCTATATGGCATTAGCCAGTTTTACATCTGATTCAGCAATCTTATCTTAACTTTCTTTTATTAAACTTTATATATCTATGCATGCACGTAAGCACATACACACGTCTGTGCTTTAAATCAGTCATAACATCTAATTTTTGTTACCCATTAGTTAAGAATGAATAAATTAGTTAATAATGTTCTTGTTAGTGCCATCCAGTTGATTCCGACTCCTAGCGACCCTGTGGACAGCAGAATGGAACCCTGCCGGTCTTTCTCCACCATTCTCTCACCTTCCCACACTATATAGACTTGCTCCATTGCTATTTATAGGGTTTTTATGGCATTTGGAAGTGGATGGCATTCTGCCTAGTTTTCCTAGTCTGTCTTAGTCTGGAAGCTCCACTGAAACCTGTCCACTGTGGTGACCCTGCTGGTATTTGGTTAATAATGAGTTAATGTTAAATAAAATCCTTGGCATATTTGAGCTATAAGGCAAAAGAGGGATTTTTTGGTTTTGTTTTTGTTTGTTTGTTTTCAAGAATATATAAGAATAGACTGAAAGTTGCAGGATGAGAGAAAACTTACCCAATTTTGGACCATATGTGTCACATGTGGTATAAATAAACAAAGACCAAGCACTAGATGGGACCCAATAAAAACTGGGGTCCACAGGAGAGAACCAGGTTTCAATTAGGTTCAAAAAGAGGATGGAGCAGTTTGCAAAGAAATAGATATTATGAGGTAGTTTGTTTATAATGAAACAAGAGATTCAGAGTTTAGGAGGTCCTACAAATTACATGGTTCAATTCCTTACTCTTCATTTGCCAGCCGGTGAAAATTACTTTACACCCAAGCCTTGTTTATCTATTCAAGAAGAAAGGGATGATAATAACATTCACTGCATGTAAAATACTTACCCAGCACTTGACACGTAATTAGTGCTCTCTAATTGTTAGGTAGTATTTATACCGTGCAAAGAAGATCAACAGGGGGCCAACTAGCCAATGAGAAAGGTAGTGCCAAATCAGGAAAAGAACATAGAAGTGAATTGGTGGCTGGAGTGTTCTGCATTGTGGGATAGAAGAATACTTTAAAAAACAGATAACATGAGGCAGAATTGAGCAAAGCCACTGAGAATGTGATCAAATGAGAGATTGAAAGAAAGATTTTGAAGACAGAAGTAATAGGACTTGGCAAATAGTTGCATGTACTTATGTGAAAGAGTGGGGATAAAGGAAGATGTCTAGGCTTTGAGCCTCTGTAACTAGAATAGTGATACCATTGACAAAAGTAATAAATTTAAGAGGAAATTCAATCTGGGAAAGGGGCATGGAGATTCAGGGATTACTTCTGTTTAAAATATTGTAACTTGGTTATGCCAGTCAAACATTCAAGTGAAAATATCCTGTGGGCAATAGGAAACGTGAGACCAAAGACTCAGGGTTGTGGCAAAGACTGGCTAAATTCTCACCAGTTCCATTTACTGCTCCTAGGTACAGAGGAAGGTTATATTTCCCAGTCTTCCTTGCTCTGTGTTTGTAACCACATGACCAGTTTGACAACAGGATGGGGGCAGAAGTGAGATACACTATTTCCAGGACTGTTTCTAAAACCTGTGCATCTTTCCACTTCTTCCTCCTTCCCTGCCATTAACATGACTGAAAGTAAAGTATACTGGGATGGCTCAGGCAGACAAAGAAAGAAGTTCATATCCCTGAATCACATTCAGAGACAGAGACACCTGTAGTACTGGACTGTGATATAAGCTAGCAAGCAAACAAACTTTTATTGCTTGAAGACAATGATATTTGGGGGGTTATTTCTACCTAACCTACAATAACTAATAAAAAATCAAGATTGTAGGTCTACATAACCATCTTCTAATCTACTACATTTGTTCCCAAATAAACATGTATGACCTGGAATCTTTCTTCTAGCCTGTTAGCACAGGGGTCTGTCCCACTCAGGCAACTGAGTGCAGCCAGTGAGCAGGGAGCCCACTTGAGGGACCAGCACCACCCACCAGTGAGCCTGCAGCAGACTCGCCCTGCTGGGCCTTGCATACTGCCACATAGGGGATTTGCCCCATCTACCAATGCCTGAAATGGTTGTGCACTACTGCACCTGGGGCCTGCTCTGCATATCAGCACACCTGAGACAGCTGTGCACTGCAGGGCCGCATAGCCAGTTCATGCCAGAGACCTGCCCTGCCCAAAAGCCAGCTGGCAACAGCCAAGGGCTGTGCAGCTAGCCTCACTGAAGCCTGCCTCATCTACCAAGGCAGTTGAGTGTTGCAGGGCTGTGCAGCCAGCCACACCAGGGGTCTGCAGCAGTTGGGTGCCCTCAGGCCTAGCAACCAGCCATAGGGAGCCTGACACACTTACTAGCAAAACCATAGTAGTTGTGCACTACCAGACCTTGCAGCCAGCCATGCTAGGGGCTTGCCCCACCCAATAATGTGCCTGTAGCAGTCACATGTGGCCAGGCCTCACAACCAGCCAGTCCAGGGGGCCTGCCCAGCCTGTCTGTGTGCCTGCAGAAATAGAAACCCCACCATAACAGAAGACCACATGCAACTCACCCAGGGGATACCCCTGGAGCAATTGGCACAGGTGACAAGAGAGGAGCACGCTCCTGGGCCCCATAAGACATCTCCTACTTTAGACAACGTTTCCAAGATTGTGAGACATAGCTGATCTACCTAATACATAGAAATAAGCACAGAGAAGTAGGAAAAAAAAAAAGAATTTTGTTCCAAATAAAAGAACAAGACAAATCCTCAGAAAAAGAATTAAATGAAACAGAGATAAACAATTTACCTGATAAAGAGTACAAACTAATGGTCATAAGGATGCTTAATGAGCTTGGGAGAAGAATAGATGAACACAGTGAGAACTTCAACAAAGAATTAGAAAATATAGAAAAGAACCAATCAGAGCTGAAGAATATGAGAATGGAAATGAAAATTTCACTAGAGGGAATCAAGAACAGAGTAGATGACACAGAAGAACGAATCAGTGATCTGGATGAAAGAGTAGAGAAAATCAGCCACACTGAACAGAAAAAAAGAAAAAAGAATCAAAAAGAATAAGGAAAGTCTAAGAGACCTCTGTGACAACATCAAGCATACTAACATTCACATTATAGGTGTCCCAGAAGGAGAAGAGAGAGACAAAGGGACAGAGAACTTATTTGAAGAAATAATAGCTGAAAACTTCCCTAACCTGGGGAAGGAAACAGACATTCATGTACACGAAGCACAAAGAGTAGCAAACAAGATGAACCCAAAGAAACCCACACCAAGACATAAAATGTCAAGAATTAAAGATAAAGAGAGAATCCTAAAAGCTACAAGAGAAAAGCAACAAGTTACATAAACAGGAAACTCCATAAGGCTATCGGCTGACTGTTCAGCAGAAACTTTATAGGTAGAAGGGAGTGGCACAATATATTCAAAGTGCTGAAAGGAAAAAACCTACAATCAAGAATATGCTATCTTGGGCAGGCCCCGTGGCTTGGTGGTTAGGTGCGCGCGCTCCGCTGCTGGTGGCCCAGGTTCGGATCTGGGCACACGCCAACGCGCCGCTTCTCCGGCCATGCTGAGGCTGCATCCCACATACAGCGACTGGAGGGATGTGCATCTAGGACATACAACTATCTACTGGGGCTTTGGGGGGAAAAAATAAATAAATAAAATTAAAAAAAAAAAAGAATACTCTATCTGGCAAGGTTATCATTCATGATGGATGGAGAGATAAAGAGTTTTCCAGACAAGCAAAAACTAAAAGAGTTCATCACCACTAAACCAGCCTTACAAGAAATGTTAAAGGTACGTATTTAAATGGAAAAGAAAAGGCCATAAATAGGAATAAGAAAATAATCAAAGAAAAAATATCACTAGTAAAGGCAAATATACAGTAAAAGTAGTGGATCAACCACCTATAAAGCTACTATGAAGGTCAAAATGCAAAGCACTAAAATTGCCTATATCTATGACAAGAGGTTAAGGAATAGACAAAAATAAAAGAGGTAAAATATGACATCAAAAACATAAAACGTGGGGGGGTAGAGTAAAAGTTTAGGGCTTTAAGTAAGAGTTTGAACTTAAGAGACCATCAACTTAATATAGG
This sequence comes from Ceratotherium simum simum, assembly GCF_057802395.1. Lineage (NCBI taxonomy): Eukaryota > Metazoa > Chordata > Mammalia > Perissodactyla > Rhinocerotidae > Ceratotherium > Ceratotherium simum. Next base: position 51,734,988 of record NC_141915.1, on the reverse strand, counting down.
TTGCTATTTGCATACATTATTATATATGGACCTCATAGTAACCACAAACCAAAAAGCTATAATAAATACACAAAAAATAAAAAGAAGGGAACCCAAACATAACACTAAAGAAAACCATCAAATCACGAGGAAAGAGAGGAAGAAAAGACAGAAGAACAGAGAAGAACTAAAAAAAAATCCAGAAAAAAGTAACAAAATGGCAATAAGTACAGACTTACCAATAGTTACTTTAAATGTAAATAGAATAATGCTCCAATCAAAAGACATAGGGAGTCTGAATGGATAAAAAAACAAGATCTATATATATGCTACAAATAAGAGACACACTTTAGAACTAAAGATACAAACTGAAAGTGAAGGGTTGAAAAAAGATATTCTATGCAAATGGAAATGAAAAGGAAGCCGGGTAGCAATGCTTATATCAGACAAAATAAACTTAAAAAAAAAAAACTATAACAAGAGACAAAGAAGGGCATTACATAATGACCAGGGGAAAAATCCAACAAGAGGATATAACATTTGTAAATATCTATGCATCCAACATAGGAGCATCTAAAGACATAAAGCAAATATTAACAGACAAAAAAGGAGAAATTGATAGTAACAAAATTATTGAACTTTAATACTCCACTTACATCAGTGAATAGATCATCCAGACAGAAGATCAATAAGGAAACATGGGCCTTAAATGACACATTAGATCAGATGGATTTAATACATACATACAGAACAGTCCATCCAAAAACTGGAGAATACACATTCTTTTCAAATGCATATGGAAAATTCTCCAGGATAGATCACATATTAGGTCACAAAACAATTCTCAATAAATTTAGGAAGATTGGAATACTACCAAGCATCTTTTCTGACCACAACGGTATGAAACTAGAAATCAGCAACAAGAAGAAAACTGGGAAAGCCACAAATAGGTAGACATTAAACAAAATTCTACTAAAAAACTATTGGGTCAATGAAGAAATCAAAGAAGAAATCAATAAATACCCAGAGACAAATGAAAATGAAAATAAGACATATAAAAATTTATGGGATACTGCAAAAGAGATACTAAGAAGGAAGTTTATAGTAATACAGGCCCACCTTAAGAAACAAGAAAAATCTCAAACAATCTAACAGTACACCTACAGGAACTAGAAAAAAAAAGAACAAATAAATCCCAAAATCGGTGGAAAGAAGGAAATAATAAAAATCAGAGGAAGTAAACGAAGTAGAGACTGAAAAGAAAATAGAAAATATCAATGAAACTAACATCTAGTTATTTGAAAAGATAAAATTGACAAACCTTTAGCTAGACTCACTAAGAAAAAAGAGAGAATGCTCAAATAAATAAAATCAGAAATGAAAGAGGAGAAATCACAACAAATACCACAGGAAAAAAAAGGATTATAAGAGAACATTATGAAAAGCTATATGCCAACAAATTGCATAATCTACAAAAAAACGGATAAATTCTTAGAATTATACAAACTTTCAAAACTGAATCAAGAAGAAATAGAGCATATGAATAGACTGATTACTAGGAAGGACATCGAAACAGTAATCAAAAACCTCCCAAACAAAAGTATGGACTAGACGGCTTCCCCAGTGAATTCTAATAAACTTTCAAAGATTCAATACCTGCCCTTCTCAAACTCTTCCAAAAAATTGAAGAGGAGGTGATGCTTCTCAACTTACTCTGCGAGGCCAACATTACCCTGATACCAAAACCAAAGAAGGACAATACAAAAAAAGAAAATTGCAGGCCAATATCACTGATGAACATTGATGCAAAAATCCTCAACAAAATATTAGCAAATCTAATACAACAATACATTAAAATGATCATACATCATGATTAAGTGGATTTATTCCAGGGATGCAAGGAAGGTTCAACATCCACAAATCAATCAATGTGCTACACCACATTAACAAAATGAAGAATAAAAATCACATGATCATCTCAATAGATGCAGAGAAAGCATTCAATAAGATACAGCATCCATTTATGATAAAAACTCTGAATAAAATGATTATAGAAGGAAAGTACCTCAACATAATGAAGGCCATATATGACAAACCCGTAGACAATATTATACGCAATGGTGAAAAACTGAAAGCTATCCTTTTAAGAACAGAAATCAGACAAGGATGCCCACTTTCACCGCTTTTATTTAACATAGTATTAGAAGTCCTAGCCAGAGCAATTACTCAAGAAAAAGAAATAAAAGCAATCCAAATTGGAAAGGCAGTGTAACTGTCATTATTTGTAGATGACATAATTGGATATATGGAAAACCCTAAAGAATCCACCAAAAACCTATTAGAAATAATAAATGAATACATTAAAGTTTCAGGGTACAAAATCAACACATAAAAATCAGTTGTGTTTCAATAAACCAACAAAAAAGTAGCAGAAAGAGAAATCAAGAATACCATTCCTGGGGCTGGCCTGGTGGTACAGTGTTTAAATTAGTGCATTCCACTTTGGCGGCCCAGGCTTCACTGGTTAGGATCCTGGGCACAGACCTACTCACTGCTCATCAAGCCATGATGAGTTGGTGCCCCACATAGAAGAACTAGAAGGACCTACAACTAGGATATACAACTATGTACTGGGGCTTTGGGGAGGAAAAAGAAAAAGAGGAAGATTGGCAACAGATGTTAGCTCAGGGCCAATCTTCCTCAAAAAAAAAAAAAAGAATACAAGCCCATTCATAATCACAACAAAAAGACTAAAGCACCTATGAATAAATTTAACCAAGGAGGTGAAAGACCTGTATACTGAAAACTATAAAACATAGTTGAAAAAAATCAAAGACACAAAGAAATGAAAAGATATTTCATCCTCATGGACTGGAAGAATCAACATAGTTAAAATGTCCATACTTAATAAAGCAATCTATAGATTTAATGCAATCCTATCAAAGTTTCAGCATTTCTCATGGAAATAGAAAAAAGAATCCTAAAATTTGTATGAAACAACAAATACCCCAAATAACCAAAGGAATCCTGAGAAAAAAGAACAAAGAAGGAAGTATCACACTCCCTGATTTCAAAATATACTGCAAATCTATAGTAATCAAAACAGCATGGTACTGGCAGAAAAACAGACACACAGATCACTGGAATAGAACTGAAAGCCCAGAAATAAACCCATACATCTATGGACAGCTAATTTTCAACAAAGGAGCCAAAAGTATACAATGAAGAAAAGAAAGTCTCTTCAATAAACGGTGTTGGGAAAACTGGACAGCCACATGCCAAAAATTGAGAGTAGACCATATCTTACACCATACACAAAAATTAACGCAAAATGGATTAAAGACTTGAATGCAAGACGTGAAACCAGAAAACTGCCAGAAGAGAACATACGCAGTACAATCTGACATCAGTCTTAGCAGTATCTTTTTGAATATCATGTCTCCTCAGGCAAGGGAAACAAAAGAAAAAACAAACAAATGAGACTACATCAAAATAAAATCTTCTGCATGGCAAAGGAAACCATCAACAAAATGAAGAAACAACCTACCAACTGGGAGAAGATATTTGCAAATCATATATCTGAGAAGGGATTAATATCTAAAATATATAAAGATCTTGTACAACTCAACAACAAAAAAACAAACGACTCCATTAAAAATGAGCAGAGAATCTGAAAAAACATTTTTCCAAAGAAGATACACAGATGGCCAACAGACACATGAAAAGATATTCAACATCAATAATTATTAGGGAAATGCAAATCAAAAACACAATGAGATATCACCTCACACCCATCTGAATGGCTATTACTAAAGAGACAGGAAATAACAAACGTTGGAGAGGATGTGGAGAAAAGGGAATCCTCATACAGTGCTGGTGGGAATGTAAACTCGTGCAACCACTATGGAAACCCGTGTAGAGATTCATCAAAAAATTAAAAATAGCACCACCATATGAGGTTTTTAAGGTGATAAAGTAGAAAGCCAGATGGCATGGGTTTAATGAGTGCATAGATAGTAATGAAATGGAGGCATTTATTTTAGACTATACTCTCTTATAAACTGAGGCTAAAGGGGCCAGCCTTGTGGCGTAGCAGTTAAGTGCGCATGCCCTGCTGCTGGTGGCAGATTCTGGGTGTGCACCGATGCACCGTGTGTCAGGCCATGCTGTGGTGGAGTCCCATATAAAGTGGAGGAAGTTGGGCACAGATGTTAGCCCAGGGCCAGTCTTCCTCAGCAAAAAAGAGGAGGATTGGCATGGATGTTAGCTTAGGACTGATCTTCCTCACACACACACACAAAAACTGAGGCTAAAGAGAAGAGAAGCAAAAGGACAGAAGCACGCAAGGGTAGCAGGGTTTCTGAACAACAAAATTATTTAATATATAGAACATGGTGGGCTGAGATAAAGTAGTACTTGCTGATAAAAAGTAAATAAAATATCTTATACATTTACCATCTATTGCTTAGGAAGCTGTAGATCCAATTTTACTTTCCTTTAAGTCAAAAATCAATCAATAACCCTTCCCCCTCATATTATGAAGACCTTAAAATACTTAACTATCATTTTCTTATTCCCATCTTATATATCATTGATTTCCAGTACTTTATTTGCACATTGCTTTCTTTGCCTATTAAATTAGTTGCTGTTGTTGTTGTTTTATGTGGACATTTATCTAGATTTACCCACATGTTTACCAGTTCTTTTCCTCACCATGTCTTCTTGATTATTAATTCTTTCCAGGTGGGTACAATGTCCTTCTCCCTGATTAGTCTTGCCACTCAAAATGTGGTGATTAGATCAACAGCATAGATGTCCCCTGGGAGGTTAGTAGAAATGTAGAACTTCAGGACCTAGCCCTAATGAATCAGAATTTGCACATTAACAAGATCCCTAGGTAACTTACAGGCACATTAAAGTTTGAGAAGTTCTAAGTGGGACCTGAGATGTTAATTGTTGACACCTTCCAGGTAATACCCATGCTGCTGGCTCTGGTCCAGGGGATAAAATTTGCAGCAAGGCTTGTGGTCCATCTAGTATCATTTGCTGGTAATAAATAATTTCAGGTTTTGATGTCTGAAAACATCTTTATTTTATGCTTATCTTGGAGTTGTTGAATATGACATGAAATTTGAGGTTGAGAGTTATTTTTTCTTTCATTTGAGAGATATTCCTCTGTTTTCTAATTTTAATTGTTTCTGCTAAGAAATTTTTTATTCCTGTATTTGGGCGTCCTCTATAGGTAACCTGTTTTTTCTTTCTTGATATCTTTAAAGTGTTCTCTTTGTCTTTGAGGTTGTATCGTTTCTTTACTAATGGTTTAATTGTAAATTTCTTTTTTTTTTAACACTGCTTTAAATGTATTTTGATTCCAGAATCTAAGGATTTGAGTCTTTAAATGATTCTGGAATGTTCTTAGTTATTTTCTCTGTGAATATTGCCTACCCCATGTTTTACCTATTCTCTCCTTCTGGAAAGCCTTTTAAACATTTAATGGGTCTTTTTCACGTCTCTTAACCTTTCTTTTTTATGTCATAGATTTTGCCTTTGTATGCATTCTGGATAATTTTTTGAAGTCTACCTTCCAGTTCACTAATTCTCTCTCCAGCTGTGCTTTATCTTCTGTTTATTTACATCAAATTTAATTCCAATGCCTATATAACTACGGTTTCCATTGATATGTATCTTCTTAGGTTTTTTTCAATACTATAATGTTTGTTTCATATATTTTGGTCCATTGTTTCTTTATTAAATCATTCCAAATGCATTTATTTTTACATCTGTATCCAATAATTCCTCTATTGAATATTTTTGGAAGTCTAGCATGTTATTTGTGTACCTTGCTTATGGTTTCTTGTTTCCTTGATCAGTACTTTTCAAATTTTAACATATATTTGAATCATATGCACACCTTGTAAAATTGCATGTTTTGATTCAATCAGTCTAGGGGAAGGCCTGACATTCTTCATTTCTAACAAAATCCCAAGTGATTCTGATACTGTTGGTGAACATGCCAGTCTTTAAGTAGCAAGCCCTAGAGTACTTTATTATTTTCTATTATTTATTTAGGTTTGAGGAGGATTTATGTGGAGGAATTTTATGTGACATGGTTTGAAAATACCTCTGGAAATAGTTTGTTTTAACTCCTGTCAGGGATATTAAACTGGGACTATTGTGTGTGTATGCATGTGCGCAAGCTGATTTTTTTGACTTGCGATTTCCAGGACCATTCAAGTAGTATAAATTTGTATGCCAAATCTGCAACAGGGCTGGATTATTGTTATGAGCTCTCAGAGGAGAGTTTTTCTTCCTCCTCCCCCTGTAATCCAGAGCCAGAATAAGAAAACCAAGATTCTGTGTCATAATCCTTTGCTGGTGCACAGACATTTTCTATTGTACTCCTTCATTGAAGGTGTAATCCTTCAAAAATTCTGATTTTCTTTGAAGATGTCAGGTCCACTTCCCAGATTGTGTTGGGCCCAAGACCTCTCTTCTCTTCCAGTTTATTCATTAAGCCCAAGTCCTCGGGCCAGCCAAACAGAAAGTGGTAGCTTACTCTATGGTTCCAGCTTTCTCTTCACCTTTTGACCTCTGGGAATATTTCTTCTTTTTTATTTAGTATTTCTAGATGTTTCATATTGGAGTGTATTTCAAGATATCTAGTATACAGTATTGTTGGAATATAAATCTGTTAAATATTTAGAAGAATTTCTAAACAGGATGGATAGAGTTTTTAAAAAATGCCTAATATTAACAGTTAAAATCCTAAGAATCTGGAAGGTCTCAATTCTAAAAGACTCCCAAATAGATGGAATTTTACTTTATTTAGAATTTTGTTAACTAAACTCCATCATTATTACACTGAATTTTTCCCTTTTTAACCAGTTGTGTTGGCGTAGTATAGACACAGCCTGAATCATCATGAGGGATGGAAATTGGGTTTTAATCCATAAAAAGCCCAAAAAAATGAGATGTGATGCCATGGAGACCGATGATTTTTTTTTCTCTCTCCTAGGGAAAGATTCGGAACCAAAGTGATGAAAAAATTTAATTTCAGATTACTAAACCTGAGTACCAGAATGTCAGCTGTGGGCATTGCAATGTGTCTGGTTCTGGTAACTAAGACACTCTCAAAAAGATTATTCTACAAGTGTTTTATTCCAGATTCGTGACAATGAGTTGGCTAGGAAAACAATAGTGTAGGCACTTTCTCTGTATCTCTCATACGCTTTAATTCTTTAAATTGGTCTACAAAAAATAAAATAAAATAAAACACAATCTAAGCAACAAAGTGCCCCACTGAACTTGAAATACCTTGGGCAATCATGAATGTGGAATATGCTGGGTTCCAAGGACCATATAAAACAAAGACAGTGGGCCCAGTGGCCTGGAAGCTTGGAAGAATAAAAGGCTCTAGAGACTCATGCCTCAGGTTTGTTCCAGAATGTTCAGTGTTGTGCTCAAAAGAGGCTTTAAACTCAAGGATGATTCAAGCAATCTGGTAACAAAACAAAAGTCAAAAGGCAAAGGAATCTACTCTCTAGTAGACAAGGAAAAATAATAGGAGGAAGGCCAAGTTATGAGTGATAATTTTAAATATAGCCATCAGTAATATAGTCTCAGGTGATTGTTTATTCATGCTTGAACCCCACTGATGAGCTGGTGGGGTAGAAATAATGTAGAGCAGTAGTCAAATGTGCAGGCTCTAGAGGCAGTCTAACTGGCTTCAGATTCTACCTTTACCATTTACTTGATATATGAATTTGCCCAATTCATTTAACTTTGCTAAGCCTCAGTTTCTTCATCTATAAAAGAAAGGTAACAAACTTTACAAGGTTAGTGAAATCATTATGTTGAGATCATAATGTAAAGTGCTTAGCACAGTACCCAGCACCTGGTATATGCTAAAAATGATAATGATGATGATAACGGTGGTGGTGGTGGTGATGGTAGTATTAGAGTTTAGCTAGGTCTAGACAAGAAAGCTGGAGATCACATGAAGCTTGTTTATTTGATTGTTCATTCATCCATTTAATTGTTCATCAGAAATTTAATACACACTAGATATTGTTATAGGTATCCAGAATTTGCAAACATTAAGAAGAAAATGAAGACTAAAGCACAGTTTTACAGACTGGCCAATGAAGCTAAGAAGAACATACTATAAATGAGAGGCTCCATAACTAACCACAGCTCATCACTGGCATAACCTACTCAATCCACCAACAGAAAAGACCACTTCTAGATGACACCAAGTGTTAAGACTGAATCCACGATGTATTTCCTCATTTGTCCCTACTGATGTGGACACAAAGAAGAAGTTGGTGGGCCGGCTCCGTGGCTTAGCGGTTAAGTGTGCGCGCTCTGATGCTGGCGGCCCGGGTTCGGATCCCGGGAGCGCCCCGAGGCACCACTTCTCCATCCAACGTGAGGCCGAGTCCCACGTACAGCAACTAGAAGGATGTGAACCTATGACATACAACTATCTACTGGGGCTTTGGGGGGAAAAAACTGAATAAATAAAATCTTAAAAAAAAAAAAAAAAAGAAGAAGTTGGTAGTGATGGCAGCAATATATGGCAGCAGTGGTAAGGATATATGTCAATAGGAAGCATTACCGATATATGACAGACTATAGTCAATTCTGAATTACCCATGTTTCTGCCAGGAGGTTGACTTTTCCTGAGGGACATTCTGTACAAAAGAAAGTACCCTGACGTGCCTTGAAGTTCAATGCTTACGTTTGAGTGTTGATTTGACCACATCATAGATATAGAAATTTTAGTATATGAATTCTCCTCTCTGATCTTCAGTTTCTTCATTATATTCAGGATTGTGAAGTTAACTAAGCTAATGGGAAAGAATACAGCATAATAGATAACAGTAGACGTGTTGGGTATTTCCAAATCCTCTCTCCATCATGTTGCACTCAACCCATAAGGAGACTGCATCAAAGGGACTCTTGACTTTGACTTCTGTTTGAATTCAGCTGAGGAGGCACTAGATGGGTGGGAGGAGAGTGATATCAGAGTATTTACCTCCTCACACATCCCACATAATCTGTGTCCCCTTAACAAATTCATAACCATCATCAGAGGTCTTCTTGGTATAGTGTGTCTCTATCTAACACTTGGTAGTTGCTACCTTTCCACATCTCTAAGGTAATAATATGCCATTAACCCCAGACATGAAAGCATCCCTTATTGTATGTTCTAACCCTGCCTACACCTTTGTAATAATCCCTTTATGAAACTCACTCAAAATTTCCCAATTTGTTTGTGCACCTTGTTGTCTGCCAGTATCTTGACCTGATCATGTGGGCTCTGCTATTTCAGTCAGGATTCAAATTTGTCCCCATCTCCTACTAGCTGTGTGAACTTATGCAAATTAATTAACCTTTTCTGCCTCAATTTCCTGATCCATTGTTTTGAGCTCAGAATTGTTGTAGAGATTGTGTGGAGCATAATAAGCATTTAACATATAATAGTGATTGATAAGTGTAAAATATTTTGTCAAATCTCAACTACTATACACTTGGAAGATTAGTTAATGACAATGGTTTTATTAAATTCTAGATTGGTGCTCCATTTATTATTATGGAGGAGTTATCGAAGAACTATTTTGCAAAAGAAAGTAATATCAGATTTTAAAATAAATTAAAATTGACAGAGAGGGGAAGTCAAGATGGCGACGTAAGCAGACTCAGAACTCACCTCTTCCCGTGGACACAGCCAATTTACAACTACTCATGGAAAAATTACCCCTGAGACAGAACTGAAAACTGGATAAGAGGAACTCCTGCAGCAACGGACAATCCTAACTGAGGTAGAAGAGGCAGAGACTCCTTTCTGGAGAGGAAAAATGCCACCTTCACAAGCCGCCAGCTTCACGGCTGCCAGGGAGCAGCGCACAGGTATGCAGCCCTCCCTGGAGGCGCGGGGCCCTGAGCCAGGGAGCACCCCCGTTGTGGGCATTTTGTGGACCCAGCACAATCGAGACCAGCGGCATAATATCTGACTTTGCCTGCTACTAAAACGTTGGGGAGTACCCCCAGAAAACCCAGTTCACAAAGAAACTAAAACCGGCTCTTAAAGGGCCCGCGCGCAAACTCACCCGTTTCAGAAAGCATCCTAAAATCACCAGAAAGAAAGGTGCACAGTTCTGTGGTGAAAAGAGACACACCTAATAGGCCCTGAGTGCATCTCGGTGAAGGGTGAGACCTCTCCAGGGACTGGGACACTGGCGGCGGCCATTGTTGTGGCCTGGTGTGGGCGTGCTGACACAGACGCCATTGGAGTTCTCCCTGAGGCCTGCTAGCCCAAGGTCTGCCCCACTGGCTAGAGCACAGATTTAATCCAGCTCAGCCAGGGCAGGCAGCCCACCCTAGAGACTGGCCCCACCCAACAACAAGCCCTCAGGCAACCTGTGGGCCTGCATAGATTGGTGACTGGATTCTCTGCAGCCTGGCAACTGAGCTGACTTTAGCGGGGCAGGGTGTGCACAAGGAGCGAGTGGAGAGTGTGGGGCGGTGGCAGAGTGTGTGGGGCTCCCGCCGTGGAGAGACTGGGTCTGCTTGGGGAGGTTGGGGCACACACATGGGGCAGGACTGTGTTGACTGTGTGTGTGGACCTGTGGGTGGCAAGGCTTGTCAGCTGCAGAAGACTTGTGCTTCTCAAAGACCCATATAGGGGGTTTGTCCCACTTTCCAAAGCCTGAAACAATTGGGTGCTCCTGTGCCTGAGGCCAGCCCCACCCAGCTGCAATCCTCAGAGAGCTGACAAGAGACCTAATAGGCTAGAGGCTTACAGCAATTGTAAGGCCCTGAGCCTAACAACCTGCCACACTGGGAGCCTACTCACTTAAAAGAAATACTGCAACACAAATGTGGTATTAGAACTTGCAGCCAACTGTGCTGGGGCTCCCCACACCTGATAAAGAGACTGAAGGGCCCACAACAACTACAAGCAGCTGAGCATTACAACAGCTGGCCAGGAGCATAACTCGGCCTCCCCGCGGGCCTACAGGGAGAGCAAACAGGCCACAACAGAAGGACACGTAGCCCACATAGAGGTCACCCCTGGAACATTGAGAACTGAGGGAAGCACACTGGAAGCCTCCTAAGGCATCACTTACATAAGGTCACCTATCCAAGAGCAGGAGACATAGCTGACCTACCTAATACGTAGACACAAGCACAGGGAAAGAGGCAAAATGAGGAGGCAAAAGAATACATTCCAAGTAAGGGAATAGGAGAAAACCCCAGAAAAGGAACTAAGTGAAACAGAAATGAGCAACCTACCCGACAGAGAGTTCAAACTAAGAGTGTTAAGGATGCTCACTGATCTGGGGAGAAGAATAGAGGATCTCAGTGAGAATGTCAACAAAGAAATGGAAGATATAAAAAAGAACCAATCAGAAATGAAGAATACAATACTGGAAATGAAAAATTCATTAGAGGGACTCAAAAGCAGAGTAGAGGATACAGAAGAATGGCTCTGTGAGCTGGACGAAAGACTAAAAGAAATTACCCAAGGTGAACAGGTAAAAGAGAAAAGAATTAAAAAGAGTGAGGACAGTCTGAGGGACATCAGGGACAACATCAAGCGCACTAACATCCATGTTATAGGTGTCCCGGAAGGAGTAGAGCGAGACAAGGGGGCAGAGAATATATTTCAAGAAATAATATATGAAAACTTCCCTAACCTAAGGAAGGAAACAGACATCCAGCTACAGGAAGCACAGAGAGCCCCAAACAAGATAAACCCAAAGAGGCCCACACCAAGACACATCATAATCAAAATGTCCAGAATTAAAGATAAAGAGAGAATCCTAAAAGCCACAAGAGAATGTCAAGTTACATGCAAAGGAAACCCCATAAGGCTATCAGCTGACTTCTCAGCAGAAACCTTACAGGCTAGAAGAGAATGGCACGATATATTTAAAGTGCTAAAAGGAAAAAACTGACAGCCAAGAATACTCTACCCAGCAATGTTATCATTCAAAATGGAAGGAGAGATCAAAAATTTCCCAGACAGGCAAAAATTAAAGGAGTTTGTCACCAAGAAACCAGTGCTACAAGAAATGTTAAAGGGACTGATTTAAGGGGAAAAGAGAAGACCACAAATAGGAAAAATTATCTATTTCCATGATAAGAATGTAATGGAAACAAATGCCCAAAAAAGAGGTTAGATATGATATCAAAAACATAAAAGGAGGGAGGAGGGGAGTTAAAGAGTACAGCTTTCAGACAGAGGTCAAACTAAAGTGACCATCAATTCTGTATAGAAGAAGAAAGGAACAGAGAAGGACTACTAAAACAGTGAGAAAAAAAAAAAGTTAAAAAATGGCAGTAAATACATACTTATCAATAGCTACTTTAAACGTCAATGGACTAAATGCTCCAATTAAAAGGCATAGGGTGGCTGAATGGATAAAAAAACAAGACTCATATATATGCTGCATACAAGAGACACACTTCAGACCTAAAGACACTCACAAACTGAAAGTGAAGGGATGGAAAAAGATACTCCACGCAAATGGCAATGAAAAGAAAGCTGGGGTAGCAGTACTCATATCAGACAAAATAGACTTTAAAACAAAAACTGTAAAAAGAGACAAGGGCATTACATGGTGATCAAGGGAACAATCCAACAAGAGGATATAACACTTGTAAATATCTACACACCCAATGTAGGTGCACCTAAATATATAAAGCAATTATTAACAGACATAAAAACAGAAATAGACAGTAATACAATAATAGTAGGGGACTTTAACACTGCACTTACACCAACGGATAGATCATCCAAACAGAAGATCAATAAGGAAATATTGGCCTTAAATGACACACTAGAACAGATGGACCTAGTAGATATATACAGAGCATTCCATCCAAAAACCGAAGTATACACGTTCTTTTCAAATGCACATGGAACATTCTCCAGGATTGATCACATATTAGGCCACAAAAAAGTCTCCATAAATTTAAGAAGATTGAAATAATACCAAGCATCTTTTCTGACCACAACGGTATGAAACTAGAAATCAACTATAGGAAGAAAATCAGAAAAGCCACAAATACTTGGAGATTAAACAAAATGCTACTGAACAACGACTGGGTTAACGAAGAAATCAAAGAAGAAATCAAAAAATACCTGGAGACAAATGAAAATGAAAATACGACATGCCAGAATTTATGGGATACAGCAAAAGCAGTTCTAAGATGGAAGTTTATAGCGATACAGGCCTATCTCAACAAACAAGAAAAATCTCAAATAGACAATCTAACAATGCACCTAAAGGAACTGGAAAAAGAAGAACAAACAAAGCCCAAAATCAGTAGAAGAATGGAAATAATAAAAATCAGAGCAGAAATAAATGAAATAGAGACCAAAAAAACAATAGAAAAAATTAATAAAACCAAGAGCTGGTTCTTTGAAAAGATCAACAAAATTGATAAACCTTTAGCTAGACTCAACAAGAAAAAAAGAGAGAAGACACAAATAAGTAAAATCAGAAATGAAAGAAGAGAGGTTACAACAGACACCTCAGAAATACAAAAGATTATAAGAGAATACTATGAAAAGCTATATGCCAACCAAGTCGACAATCTGAAAGAAATGGGTAAATTCTTAGAATCCTACAACCTTCCAAAACTGGATCAAGAAGAAGTAGAGAATTTGAATAGACCAATCACCAGTAAGGAGATCGAATCACAAAGCTCCCCAAAAATAAAAGTCCAGGACCAGACGGCTTCCCTGGTGAATTCTACCAAACATTCAAAGAAGACTTAATACCTATCCTTCTCAAACTCTTCCAAAAAATTCAGGAGGGGGGGAAGCTCCCTAACTCATTCTACAAAGCTGACATCACCCTGATACCAAAACCAGACAAGGACAACACAAAAAAAGAAAATTACAGGCCAATATCACTGATGAACATCGATGCGAAAATCCTCAACAAAATACTAGCAAATCGCATACAACAATACGTTAAAAAGATTATACACCATGATCAAGTGGTATTTCTTCCAGGTATGCAGGGATGGTTTAACATTCGTAAGTCAATCAACGTGATACACCACATTAATAAAATGAAGAATAAAAATCACATGATCGTCTCAATAGATGCAGAGAAAGCATTTGACAAGATACAGCATCCATTTATGATAAAAACTCTGAATAAAATGGGTATAGAAGGAAAGTACCTCAACATAATAAAGACCATATATGAGAAACCCACAGCTAATATCATCCTCAATGGTGAACAACTGAAAGCCGTCCCTCTAAGAACAGGAACCAGACAAGGATGCCCACTGTCACCACTCCTATTTAACATAGTACTGGAAGTCCTAGCCAGAACAATCAGGCAAGAGAAAGAAATAAAAGGGATCCAAATTGGAAAGGAAGAAGTGAAACTGTCACTATTTGCAGATGACATGATTTTATATATAGAAAACCCTAAAGAATCCACCAGAAAACTTTTAGAAGTAATAAACGAATATGGTAAAGTTGCAGGATACAAAATCAACATACAAAAATCAGTTGCATTTCTGTACACTAACAATGAAGTAGCAGAAAGAGAAATTAAGAATACCATCCCATTTACAATTGTAAGAAAAAGAATAAAATACCTAGGGAATAAACTTAACCAAAGAGGTGAAAGATCTGTACACCAAAAACTATAAAACATTTCTGAAAGAAATTGAAGAAGACACAAAGAAATGGAAAGATATTCCGTGCTCCTGGATTGAAAGAATTAGCATAGTTAAGATGTCCATACTTCCTAAAGCCATCTATAGATTCAATGCAATCCCTATCAAAGTTCCAACAACATTTTTCACAGAAATAGAACAAAGAATCCTAAAATTTATATGGAACAACCAAAGACCCTGAATAGATAAAGGAATCCTGAGAAAAAAGAACAAAGCTGGAGGTATCACACTCCCTGATTCCAAAATATACTACAAAGCTATAGTAACCAAAACAGCATGGTACTGGCACAAAAACAGACACACAGATCAATGGAATAGAATCGAAAGCCCAGAAATAAACCCACACATCTATGGACAGCTCATCTTTGACAAAGGTGCCAAGAACATACAATGGAGAAAAGAAAGTCTCTTCAACAAATGGTATTGGGAAAACTGGATAGTCACATGCAAAAAAATGAAAGTAGACCCTTACCTTACACCATACACAAAAATTAACTCCAAATGGATTAACGACTTGAATGTAAGACCTGAAACTGTGAAACTTCTAGAAGAAAACATAGGCAGTACGCTCTTCAACATTCGTCTTAGCAACATCTTTTCAAGCACCATGTCTGACCGGGCAAGAGAAACCATAGGAAAAATAAACAAATGAGACTACATCAAACTAAAAACCTTCTGCACAGCAAAGGAAACCATCAACAAAATGAAAAGACAACCTAACAATTGGGAGAAGATATTTGCAAACCATACATCTGATAAGGGCTTCATCTCCAAAATATATAAAGAACTCATGCATCTCAACAACAAAAAAACTAACAACCCAATTAAAAAATGGGCAAAAGACCTGAACAGACATTTCTCCAAAGAAGATATACAGATGGCCAACAAACACATGAAAAGATGTTCAAAATCACTAACTATCAGGGAAATGCAAATCAAAACTACAATGAGATATCACCTCACGCCCGTCAGAATGGCTATAATTAACAAGACAGGAAACAACATGTGTTGCAGAGGATGTGGAGAGAAGGGAACTCTCATACACTGCTGGTGGGAGTGCAAACTGGTGCAGCCACTATGGAAAACAGTATAGAGATTCCTCAAAAAATCAAGGATAGAACTACCATATGATCCAGCTATTCCACTGCTGGGTATTTATCCAAAGAACTTGAAAACACCAATTTGTAAAGGTACATGCACCCCTGTGTTCATTGCAGTGTTATGCACAATAGCCAAGACTTGGAAGCAACCTAAGTGCCCACCAAAGGATGAATGGATAAAGAAGCTGTGGTATATATACACAATGGAATACTACTCAGCCATAAGAAACGATGAAATCCAGCCATTGTGACAACATGGATGGACATTGAGGGTATAATGCAAAGTGAAATAAGTCAGAGGGAGAAGGTCAAATACCATATGATTTCCTTCATTAAGTAGTAGATAATAACAGCAATAAACAAACACATAGGGACAGAGATTGGATTGGTGGTTACCAGCGGGGAAGGGGGGAGTGAGGAGGGTGAAAGGGATAATTCGGTACATGTGTGTGGTGATGGGTTGTAATTAGTATTTGGGTGGTGAACATGATGTAATCTATGCAGAAATAGAAGTATAATCATGTACACCTGAAATTTTTACAATGTTATAAACCAATGTTACTGCAGTAAACAAAAAATTAAAAAAAAAAAATTGACAGAAGATTCTTTGATAGCCTCCAAGATGATCTCCAGCGATTCTCATCTGCTAGTGTTCACGCTTTGTGCAGTTCCCTTCCACGTTGAATAGGGCTTGCCTGTGAAATCAATAAAATATTGCAGAAAGGATGGCGTGTGGATTCTGAGTCTGGGTCATAAAAGACATTGTGGCTTCTTGGATCATTCATTCTGGGAAATGTCAGCTGCCATGTCATAAGGATACACAAACAGTCCTATGAAGAAGTCCATGCGGCAGGGAAGTGAGGCCTCCTGCCAATAGCCGGTATGAGCCTACCAGCCATGTGAGCGAGCCATCACCAAAGTGGATACTTCAGCCTCAGGCAAGCCTTCAGATGACCTCAGATGCTGTGGCATCTTCACTGTGACCTCATGAGAGACCCTACGCCAGAACTGCCCAGCCAAACCATTCCTAAAGTCCTGACCCACCAGAACTACGTGGAGTGAACAATGTTTAGTGGTATTTTAAGCCACTAAGTTTTGAGGTAACTTGTTACACAGCAATAGCAGATACCTGATTAATTTCCCTTTATCCCACCTTATCTGTTGAACATGTAAGAATCTGTGCTTTAAAAAAGCTAAGCCCTGAGCTTCTTGATAATAATTAATTTAAATTTTTTAATCTCTTGGGAGTCAACACACAATGATCTTCTATCCTAATGAGGAAAAGGCAGCATTGTTTTTCATTGTGACTCCGGAGTGATAGACCACTTCATCTTGGTCTGTGTTTAGTCTTGCTCTAAACAGAAAACAGCTTCCATTATTACCCTAGAGATCTCATCTTATAAGGTAATCATTCCTGGACACAGGAAAGCTACTTGATGAGTTTAGTATTGTTTTTACATTTTCCCATGTTCTGTGTAGTATTATTACATTTATTTTATTGCATCATATAATCATTTTCATTAATGTTTAAACTTTTCAGTGATGTATACGTCTAACTCTGTTGCATTCGTTCTTACATACGGGTTAGACAAAGCCTATTTATTCAGCCTCTTTCATTTATCCTTTAATCTTCATTCATAAATCAGTTGGCTCATCTTCTTTCCTGGTTATTCCAGTTCTTTGAACTCATTCCAATTGTATCAGGAAAAAAGGAATTCCCTGCTGAGCAATGTGGTTTGACCACAATGCTATCTCAGATATGCACTGCATACTTGCTTGCAATACCATTCATTCATTTTCTGATGAAGGTAACTCAAAAGACTGGGAAATATTTGGCTTTTAAAATCTATTACCTGTTGTTGAATGTGTTCCAGTAAAATGCGCTGTGTTCACCAAAGGGTCAAGATATGGAACCTAGAACTCAAGATTGCTACTTTTGAAAGAGTGAAAAATCAAAAGTAAGAGGTAAAAAGATTAACCAGTTCCCTAGGATTACAAGTTTTAATTTTTCAAGATCTGCCCTCTGGAGCATTTCTTCCAAATGTTGAAATCAAAGCTATGTTCCACCAAAAAAAAAAAAAAAAATCCTTCTGGCATTTTTGTCAAAGATTCTAAACCCTTAGCCCATCTACATACATTTTCTTTACACTATTCCACAAATAAATATTTTTCAGATATTTTACTTGATTTGGTTTGGTTTGGAATGTTATGGCTGCATGGCAAAGTGATTTGGAACTCAGGAGCCTTGAGTTTTAATATTGTCGTTCCCACCAATGAACTCTCTATCCTGGGGGATATCATTTACCTTCTGTGTCTTTCAACATATTCATAACCAAAATGGGAATATCACCCAATCTTCCTTTCTCAAAGAATTGCTGTCAGATAACCTGAGATATCTATAAGTACTTTAAATATAATAACAACTTCACAGTTTTCAAATAGTCTCAAGTAAGCCAGCAATATTGAAATAAAACCCAATTATATACACAGATCACTTACATTACAATAGGATTAGTTGAGATTAGAATAATATCAGGAGAAAATAAAGATCAACACACATGTTCAGGTACCTTAACTCATGTTTTAATGGCAGATTTTTATTTTAGGCTACAAGACTGGACTAAGATATCCAAATTCATATCTTTTTTCACAGTCAATCACATGATTTCATGTAACAAGAGAAACACCATGTCCAAGGGGTTGGGAGAATATCTTTGTGATAGTGGGTACCCCACTTCAAAGGCATAGATCCACATCAGCAGTCATAAGGACATTAAGTGGCACTGGCAAGTCACTTTTGCATGCCAAACTGAGTCAGTGGTTTCCCACTGATCCGTGAGGCATGATGACAGCAAATGAAATGTCTGCCATTCAGTGAAAGCTCATGAGTCCTCTATAAAATCAGTTGGATTCTCTGGGTTCCCTGTCTTCTATCACAAAATGAGAGTCATGCTATAGGCAAGACAGATTTTTGAACTGATGATCACATGAGATAGCACAGGCAAAGCCCTTCACATCACGCCTGGGACAGTAAGTTCTCAATATGTAATGATAATAATAATAAATTTACTCACGTAAGGGCATCCTTTCTATAAAATATTGAAAAATAGTTAACTCATGGAAAGTTTCCTTTTTAACAGAACCAATGTGATCTTCCCACTAGCATAA
The DNA here is from genome assembly GCF_057802395.1 of Ceratotherium simum simum. Taxonomy (NCBI): domain Eukaryota; kingdom Metazoa; phylum Chordata; class Mammalia; order Perissodactyla; family Rhinocerotidae; genus Ceratotherium; species Ceratotherium simum. Next base: position 51,716,029 of record NC_141915.1, on the reverse strand, counting down.
TCCGTGAATCCCTGTAATGGTCCTTTAAAAGCACTTATATCAACCACAACTTCTTTTGTTTACCCCACTGCAAAGAAGGAACACAACTCGAAGAATCTTGTATTCTTATCTTTACATGTTAGTTTTTTAATTCACATATTCAGTTTAGCTTCTCAAAGGGCAAACTCAAGTCAGAAACATGAGAGAATAAGTAGACAAAAGGAAGAAGAAAAAAAAAAAGCCTGAAGTATAGGTAGGTTGGACCTAATGGGAGAAGATAAAATGAAACCAGATGGAGATGTGTACCTCTATTTTTGTTTCACTGAGTGGAGCAGATAATCAAATACATTTCCTCAACATTGGTTTTCTAATCTCCTCTGTCACCTTCCACCAAAATATTAGGTCAGACAGAGGCTCTCTGTGCTCCTCGTGTTCTAAATCCTTTGCTTTAGAGAAACATATGCTTCTATAACCAAGCTCTGAAATGATCACTGAAAGAAGCTGAGTAAATATTTTCAAGATAAGCCTGGAGATCTTACTGTCTCTAAATCATCAGCAGACCAAAAAAGGAGAGAGAGAGGGAGAAGCGGTTTCCTATGCAAACATGTTGCTTAAGAGCTAATGAGAGTTTTATTATGATTGATGGGCCAAAATCTTTGTCTTCAGGAACACTTAATGGGATAGGAACTGACCAATATTTACATTGGAGGTGAAGCCACATTTTATTTCATCTGGGGTCAAATATTACTGAATGTGAAATACATTCCTCAGATTGATACTGCCTTCATTTCACCCCAACCTGGGTGTCTGAGTGGCCCACAAAATCTTGTAATCAATCTCCATTTATAATACTCCCAAGCTTCAAAGTTCAGCAACAAAGGAGGATCACAGAGCCGCTTCAATTCGAGGGTGGGTGAATAACAAACTGCAGGTGAGTAAAGCACATAATTCAAGCTCTGAAGACTATAAATGTTATAACCAGCTTCCTAATTGCCTGAGGGCACAGTACCTCTTGAAGTAAAATGGTCTCGACATAAATTAAAACAGAGGACTGAATATTTCAGACTTATAGAAATAATAGCAATGTGGTTGTGTCGTTAGTGGTTGTGACTGAGAAAAAAGATGTTATTTATACAACTATTCCAGTCAATAAATAGAAGATGATTTTCTTATTCTACTTTGATATTCTGATATTTAGAAGAGAGAAGTTTCAGATCTACAGCTCTGCCAGTGCATTCTTTTCCTTTCTGGTTTGTGATCCTTGCATTAAGTTAAAGTGAAGAGAACCAGGCAACCCTTGAGATCAAATAGAAAGAGCACTCTAATGAGAACTTTGCAAGATCTCTCAAGGTCAAATCCATGATTTCGGTTAGATAACCAACCACCATTTGCAAAAGAGAATGGAGGTTAGCTCAGGACAAACGATGCTGTCATGTTTACAGCAGGGTTGAAGATTGGCGACAAAGTGTTGTCTATGTCTTCCCCTGCTTTAAATTCCTCACTTCCCATTCTTCTTTAAAACTACTCCAAGGGCTGGCCGCGTGGCCTAGTGGTTAAGTTCACACACTCTACTTTGGGGGTCCAGAGTTTGTGGATTCAGATCCCGGGCACAGATGTACACACTGCTCATCAAGTCGTGCTGTGGCGGAGTCCCAAGAGGAAGATTGGCAACAAATGTTAGCTCAGGGCCAATCTTCCTCACCAGAAAAAGAAAAAAAAACCTACTACAAGCAGAGTTTTGCCTTTGCTATTTCACCAAAACTACTTTTATCATAGTCATCAATGACTTCTGTTCAATAAGCTACGGTCAATTATTTACTCGATACAGTTGACCACTCCTTCTCCTGGGTTTCCAGAATGTTATATTCACTTAGTCTTCCTCCTACCTTTCCGGGATTTTCCAACGTCTTTGCTGGTTCCTCCTCATCTCCCCAACCTCTAAATATAGGCCTGCTCAAGGGTCCCGTTTTTGGACCTCTTTTCTTTTCAGTCTGCACTGACTCCCTCAGAAATGCTGATGATGCGTAAATTGATATCTCAGCCAAGACTTCCCCTTGGAAATCTAGACTCATACTTCCAACTGCTTATCTGAAGTCTCCACTGGGACACATAATAGAAATCTCAAACTAACAATGTACAATATTGAACTTCTGATCTGCTATCCAAAATCTTTCCTACCTCAATTAATGACAATTCTCCCCCTTCGAGTTGCTCAGCCAAATATCTTGGAATCCTCCTTGACTGCTCTCTTTCTCTTGTATATCACATTTAACAGCAAATCTTGTTGGATTTACCTGCAAAATGTACACTGACTCTGATTGTTTCTCACCGTCTCCATAGCAATCACTGTGACCATCCATCATTATCTTTCTGTTTTCTGTAAGAGGCCCCTCTTCCTAATCTCCCTGCTTCCTCCCTACGGTCTTTTCTAAATACAGCAGCCAAAAATGTCTTTGAAAAATATGTTAGATCATGTTACTCCTCTGTGCAAAACTTCCAGTGCCTTCCCATCTCACTGAATGAAAGCCAAAGTCCCTATTGACATGCCACTCTTCTCCCTCGTCTCTTCTTATTCTTGTTCATTCACCCCAGTGACACTGGCCTCCTTGCTGTTCCTTGAATAGACCAGGCACACTCATGCCTCAGGGCCTTTGCATATGCTGTTCCTTCTGCATGGAACACTCTTCTTCTAGATGTTTGCGTGACTCCTTCTCTCGCCTCCTTCAAATCCTTGTTCAAGTGGCCCCTTCTCAATAAGGCCTTTCCTGAAATAGCTGTTTAGAATTTTACCCCAAATTCCCAAATCAGCAATCTTTACCCCATTTCCCTTATTGACTTTTTTGCATAGCACTGATCTTAAATTTAAATGTGGTTGAGATTTACTTATTTGTTTTGTGTATCATTTACCTCCTCCCACTGGAATCCATGCTTCATGAGGGCACAGATTACTGTCTGCTTTGCTCAGTGCTGCATCTCCTGGTATACAGAAGGTGCTCAATGATGTTTGCTGAATGGATGAATAAAAGCAAAATTGAGAGTTGGTTTGTCAATGTTCCCCTCCCAAATTCTTTCACAATCCAGTCCCTTTACTACCACAAATGGTCACACATTATCCTATCTTAAAGCACCTACTGCCCTCATGTTCAAGGCTGGGCACTTCAACATCCAGTGTACCTTAGCAGAAATCTCTGCCTGTCATTATTTCCATCAAATTTTATAGTCTCACCCTTCTCCCTAAGAGCTAAGAAATCAATCCATGCTCAGTTGTTATTAACTGATGATAGATTGAATATTCACTCCTTCTTGTGGGAATTGGCATTTTAAGTGTGGTTCCCAGAGATTTAGTGTCCTGTAATCCAAAGTATGTGTCTATAATTATGAATAGTTCTTATACAGGAAAATGACAGAACAGACTTCAGAAGAGGTACATTCAGCAGTCCTCCTTGAGATCACTTATATTGTGAGAACTAACACTGAAGACTTAAATCGGGTTCTACGGTAAAATCCTACCTTGTAATATAGGCTAGCCAAACACCTTATCCAGCTGATACCTTTACATAAATTATCAAATTCTACCTTTTCTGCTCCAGGGCAGGCTGTGGTCTTCAACCATCTCCTGCAGCGGAGAAGCTTGTGCACCATAACGCTTCTGGATTCAACGTTCTGCACAGATTCCTTCTTGTTGAGTAGTCCCTGTCACACAAGCTTGAATATGCCCTTTAACAGAAGCGAATGCTCATTTCTCCATTTACTTTTTTAAATTTTTTTGTGAGGAAGATCAGCCCTGAGCTAACATCCATGCTAATCCTCCTCTTTTTGCTGAGGAAGACCGGCTCTGAGCTAACATCTATTGCCAATCCTCCTCCTTTTTTCCCCCAAAGCCCCAGTAGATAGTTGTATGTCATAGCTGCACATCCTTCTAGTTGCTGTATGTGGGAAGCGGCCCCAGCATGGCTCGAGAAGCGGTGCAGCGGTGCGCGCCTGGGATCCAAACCCGGGCTGCCAGCAGCGGGAGCGCACGCACTTAACCACCAAGCCACGGGGCCGGCCCTCATTTCTCCATTTTATCAGCAGCAGAGGTGATTTAAATATTAAACAGAAAGATCTTATCACTTACAAGACTGATAAATCTTTTTAGGTCCATAAAGTTCCAGAAGGACTTTCTATCAGGATTAGAGCTCAGGCTTTCTGTACCTAGACTTTGCTTTAGAGATGTTGCCTAACTCGAAGTGGCAAACAATTTTTAACAGGCAGTAATGGAGTAAGCTCTTACCCTCTTTCCCAGCGTCAAACTGAAGCTCTTGAGCCTTTTTCTTGCAGCTCGCAGGCCAATCTGACCTTTTTGAGCCCAGTCTCCATGAACTCCATCCTGAGGCCTGTACTACCCTGGGCCCCACTTGCCCTAGGGGAGAGGTAATTATGTGTCTTGCAACTCTCTTAGGTAGAAGCTGTTAATTTAACACTTTGCAACACTGTAGCATCTGGAAGCAGACTCACCATTATTCTAAGACTTCAAGACCACTTCCAAATAGTACTCTTTACCCTGCCATACAAATCATTATTTCTTTAAGACATAGCTGTCCATCTATGGAATGCTCCACCCTCTTCATGACACTTGTGTACCTATTTGTTACTTTATACATTAACCATAGTCTTGCTTTTCCATCCTATGACCCTTCACAATCCTGGAAATCTTGGATATCCGTCCACACAGATGACTCATTCAACTCCAGTCTCATAGTGCACTGACCTCTTTAATATTTTAATACTTTCCACCCTTCTTCAAAGACCCACCTTCATCACAGATTTTGAGACATTTCTCCTGAAACAGCTCTATTAACTCTAATCCCTTAAACTTGAATACTGTCCTTCCTAACAACCTCCAACCTTCATTCATGAATCCATTCAACAAACATCTATCAGGCATCAACTGTGTAACCCTTAGAAATACAACAATGAACCAAAGCCCTATGCTCTCTGCCTTCACAGATCATATTTTTTAGCAACAGAAGAAAGAGCTACCTAAAATAATAATAAATATCTTTGTAAAACTGTATAATTATAAACTGAGATAAATAAGAAGAGAGTAAAGTATAGGGTACTGTGAGACCTTAAAACAGGGGACCTAAAGGTAGTTTGGAGTGTAAGGGAAGACTTCTCAGATAAAGTCACTACTGAATTAATTACAGGATGAGTAGCAGTTAACCAGATAAAAGCTGTTTGGGGTGGGGAGAGGGTAACTTCTCTCAAAGAACAATGTTGATGAAGCTTCTATCACCTGGAGCATCATGGTTACCAAGCAGGGGACAAGAAACTGGAAGTTATGTGCTAGCACATGAGGTTACGTCTGTCACTCCTTGTGCCTTGTGTAGATATGAGTTTCCGTCAGTTATCACTTTCCTTCGGGTTGATGAATTTCATTTAACATTTCCTGTAATGCACTTCTGTTGGCATGAATTCCATCAGCTTTTCTTGCCTAAAAAGTCTTTACGATGTCTTCATTTTTGAAGAATATTTTTTTACGTGATGTAGGATTCTGGGTCAACAGATTTTTTTGTGTTTTTATTGTTCTTTCAACACTTCAAAGATGACATCTCTTTGTCTCCTGGCTTTCACTCTTTCTGTTGAGAAGTCGACAGTCTTTCTTGTCATTGTCCCCTGTATAAAAGGTACTTCCTCCTCCCCATACTTTTAAGACTTGTCTCTTTTTTTTTTTGCTGAGGAAGATTTGCCCTCAGCTAACATCTGTGCCAATCTTCCTCTATTTTGCATGTGGGCTGCTGTCTCAGCATGGACACCAAGGAGTGGTGTAGGTCCACATCCAGGAACAAAACCCAGGCTGCCAAAACAGAGGGTGCCAAACTTAACCACTAGGCCACAGGGCCGGCCCTTCACTATTTTTTTTTTAGCAGTTTTATTATGATGTCCCTTGCTATGATTTTCTTTCTATTTATTCTACTTGGGTTTTATTGAGCTTCCTGAATCTATTAGTTTATATACTTTAGAAAATATGGAAAAATTTTCATTGTCCTTACTGCAAATACTTTTTCTGCCCTAATCTCTCTCTCTTCTCTCTCTAGTACTCCAGTTACATGTACATTAGATTGTTTGATATTATTCCATGGGTCACTGAACCATGGTTCAGTTTTTTTAACCTTTTTTTTTTCTCTTTATGATTCATTTTGGATAGATTCTATTGCTCTCAAGCTCACTGATTTTTTTTTGTCAGAGCAGTTTTTATTATGTAAAAGCTAAACAAAGTAAAATAAAGCAATACTTTGCTGTATTTCTGGAATCTTAAAATCAAGTCACTCATTCACTTCCTTTTATCACTTTTTAATCCAACTCTATGTAATATTCATTATTTAGTACAAATCTTTCCCTGACATTTACACCATATGTACTCGGTATAAATCCTACTCTATACGCTTGGAAGTGTTTTAAAGGTCATAGTTCTTTAGGTTTTATTTGTTTATGTTTTTTCACTGTTTTCTTAATATTTTCTTTATCTAAAATTTACAAAATACAGGGGCAAGCCCAGTGGTGTGGCAGTTAAATTCATGCGCTCCACTTCAGCGGCCTAGGGTTTGCTGGTTTGGATCCTGGGCATGGACCTACGCACCACTCATCAAGCCATGCTGAGGCAGTGTTCCACATAGAGCAACTAGAAGGATGTACAACTATGACATACAACTATGTACTGGGGCTTTGGGGAGAAAAAAGGAAAAAAGGAGGAAAATTGGCAACAGATGTTAGCTCAGGGCCAATCTTCCTTAAAAAAAGATTTACAAAATACAAAATAGAAAAAGAAAAATTGCAGTCTGGCTACCCAGAGACTACTCCCTTAGAACATTTTTAAAGATATATGTAACATAAAATTTACCGTTTGAACCATGTTTAAGTGTAAAGTTCTGTGGCATTAAGTACATTCACATTGTCTTGCACCCATCACCACCATCCATCTCTGGAACTTTTTCATTTCCTCAACTGAAATTCTGTACCCATTAAATACAAATACCCCATTGCTTCCTCCCCCAAGCCCCTGGCAATCAACATTTTGTTTCTATGAATTTGATTAGTCTAGGTACCTCATATAAGTGTAATCATACAATATTTGTCCTTTTGTTACTAGCTTATTTCAGTTAGCATAATGTCTTCAAGGTTCATCCATGTTGTAGCATGTGTCAGAATTTCCTTCCTTGTTAAGGCTGAATAATATGACTGTATATGCCATATTGATTTATCCATTTATGCATCAATGGACACTTGGGATGCTTCTACCTTTTAGCTATTGTGAATAATCTTATTATAAATAATGTTACTGTGAACCTGGGTGTACAATTATCTGTTCAAGGCCCTACTTTTATTTCTTTGGGATATATACCCCAAACTGAAATTGCTGGATCACGTGGCAATTCTATGGTTAACTTTTTTGTGTGTGTGTGAGGAAGATCAGCCCTGAGCTAACATCCGTGCTAATCCTCCTCTTTTTGCTGAGGAAGACCGGCCCTGAGCTAACATCTATTGCCAATCCTCCTCCTTTTTTTCCCTTTTTCTCCCCAAAGCCCCAGTAGATAGTTGTATGTCATAGTTGCACATCTTCCTAGTTGCTGTATGTGGGACGCTGCCTCAGCATGGCCAGACAAGCGGTGCGTCGATGCGCACCCGGGATCTGAACCTGGGCCGCCAGTAGCGGAGTGAGTGCACTTAACCGCTAAGCCATGGAGCCAGCCCCTCTATGCTTAATTTTTTGAGGAATCAAGTTTACTGATCTTTTATTCTGCACTGTCTAACCAGCTGGTTAGACTCAGTGGTTTTTCATTCTGATATTATATTTTGTACTTCTAAAATTTCTATACTTTTTTCAATAATTTCCCTTTTGCTATTGAGACTCTAATTTTTTCCTTCATTGTTTTCACATTTACTTTTAAATTCTTTAGCATATTTAAAATCATTCTTTTAAAGCCCTTGTTTTTTAATTCCATTATCTAATTTCTGAATCTGTTTGTATTTCCTGATTTTTCTCTTGGTTAGGGTCACATTTACCTGCTTCTTTGCAGGTCTAATTATTTTTATTATGATGTCCTTTGCTGTGGTTTTCTTTTTGTTTATTCTGCCTGGGGCATATCGAGTTTCTTAGTGCTGTTAGTCTATACTTTTCAGCAAACGTGGGGAAAAAATTTACTGTTTATGTTTACTGGACATATGGACATCAAGTTCTTGAGTGTTTGGATTTTGTTCCCTCTTTATCGATTTTATTCTGGTGAGGGGTTCATTCACTTTCATATCAGTTTGATAATTTTAAGGTTTGTTTTTAGGTTTTGTTAGAGTGTATCTAGCTATGCCCTTCTCCTAATGTGTGGACTCAAATCTACTGAATGTTTATACTATTCAACAAGATCTCTTCATTCTAACTGGTAGGAAATTAAAAGTTTCACTACCCTGTCCAAGCTCTGATCACTGGTCAGCTCATAGCTCACAGTAACTTTTCTTTACTCAGTAGCTATTCTTTGCCCAGGCTCATGGAGTATCATCTCACATATGTGCAGCTTAGTATTCGCCAAATACTCAATAGGCTCCCTATGCAGATTTCAGGCACTCTAAACCTACACAGTTCTTTCTCTTTAGTGCTCTGCCCCACAAATTCCAGCTGTGCATCGGTAGCCCTGATCTTCATCTCTCTCTTCAACTCAGCAAGACCGTTGTTCTCTGGTCGGGCTTCTCTCTTCTGCACTGCGGTGCAGAAAATGACTCTAGGCAGGAAGCTGGTGCAATCATGGTGCTCGCTTCATTCGTTTCTCTTCTCTCAGGGATCACAGAACTGCACTACGTGATCCAATGTCTAAAAACAGTAATTTCATATATTTTGTCTAGTTTAATGGTTGTTTATAATGGGAGGATTAATGCAGTGCAGTTACTCCATCATGGCCAGAAGCTGGAATCTCTCCTTTGTTTTTTCATTCTCAGTTTCTATGGTCAGCTTTATAATTCCACCCTCTTCTTAAATGTTCTTCAGGGTGTTATCTTTGGCCTTCTCCTCATTTGATTCACTCTCTAGGATGATCTCATCTGCTCCTTGGCTTCAATTATCATTAATATGCTAAGGACCCCTTAAATCTGTATCTTTTGCCAAGCCTCTCTTTCCTATGATTCCAAATATGATATTCAATTACCTACTGGACCTTACCAATTAGAAGTGCTAAGACATCTCCAAGTCAATGTCCAAAACTGAATTCTTCATCTCTTTCCATAATGGCGTCTCTTCCTATGTTCCCCGTTGAAGTGAACAGACACAACATCTACCAGGCACACAAACAGGGAATCTGGGTTTATCCCAGCCCCCTACTTCTCTCCAATCCTTTACATCCAATCAATGACCAAGTCTTATAGATTCTACTTCTTAAATATTTCTCAACAACATTTCCTTTTCTCACGGGGGCCGGCCGAGTGGTGTAGCAATTAAGTTCGTGTGCTCGCTTCGGTGGCCCAGGGTTCGCAAGTTCAGATCCGGGCATGGACCAATGCGGTGCTTGGCAAGCCATGCTGTGGCGGCGTCCCACATTAATTAGAGGAAGATGGGCATGGATGTTAGCCCAGGGCCAGTCTTCCTCAGCAAAAAGAGGAGGATTGGCAACGGATGTTAGCTCAGGGCTGATCTTCCTCACACACACACACACAAAAATTTCCTTTTCTCTATCCCTACTACCCTATCTTAACCCAAAACTTCCTAATTTCTTCTATATATCACTGCAAAAATGTCCTAAGAGAAGAGCTAATTCTTACAGAGCATTCACTTTATGTCAGATGTTGTTCTAAGCATTTTTGCATACCTCAACTCTTTGAATCCTTATAAAAACTGTATAGGGTTAATACTATTATCATTACAGAATAAAAAAACTGGGGCACAGAGAGAGCTTCTCCAAGGGTTACACAGCTATTAGTTAGAAGAACTAGGATTTAAATATAGGCAGTCTGTCTCCAGAGTCTTTGGTCTTAACTGCTGGTCTATACTGTTTCTCAAACTGATTTCTTACCCTCATATCTAAAATATATAAGAAAGTTACACTGACTTTTCTCAAATGTGAATTTGATCATTCCCCTCCTCTGATTAAAATCTTTCAGTATGTTCTCACCTTCAAGGTAAAATCCAAACACCAAATTCTTTTTGTACTTTACTGTTACCAAGAACAAGAACGTCTTCCCTTTCTATCCATTTTTTTCTTCACTATAGTTAATCTCTTTTCAGTATAAAGTCACAGGTTAGGTGCCCCCTTTTGGGGAAATATCTCCTCACATCTTTTCCCTTAGCCATGTCTGGATTTTAAACTCATGCTTCATGTCCCCTTAACACTGTTTATTGATATCTTACTATTTACCTCACTGATGAAATTATCTGCTAGACCCTAACCTCTCTAAGGGCAGGGACATGGTCTTTTTCCCTGTGTTCTGTTCCCAGTGCTGGCAGAGTATCTGACACATGCTAAGTATCCATTAAATACTTGAATGAATGACTGAATAAATAGAAAAATGCATAAAACCAGCTGCACTCATCCTAACTCAGAATTCTATAAAGACTTTACGTTGCCACTAAGTGAAGCGCTAGAAACAGTGAACGGAGATTCCTTTCCACGAAAACAATGAATCAGCCTCAGTTGAACTGCTTCTAGATTTCAAAATACTGGCCTCTTGACCTTCGGTGCATTTGAACGGCATTGTGTCATGAGTTCATCATAGACAAGCATTTGTAGTGACAGAAAACTTAAGAGTAACAATTTGGTTTTCTAGTAACAAATCATCTTTAAAAATGGAGGAAGAGATGACAGAGGTGGTTAGAAAGCCAGAGGCTACATGGTGATTTCTCTTTGTTTACGGAGAGGTTGGGAAGCAACCACTAAAGTATTTCTAGTACAATGTGCGTTATCTATCTTCATCTGTCTAAAAAACAACTTAAAACCCTAGTGTACAATTCTAATACATGGTCTAAAATCCAGCCTTAGATAAAAATTTAAATCAGTGTGGTTTAGTTACACAACTTCTCCTTTCTATGTGACACCCTGCCCATACTTCTTCATACCACCCTACACTTCAACCCTTGGAGTATAGCATCTCCCTGTTTTCTGTCCACAGCTGTATCTAGAAAAGCTCAGAAATTCATCTGGCTGAAGAAATAGTAAATTTAAGGTTTTTAATTTTTTTTCCCTAGAATGAAATGGGACTCAGGACTGTAAATTCTATTTAGGCATAATGTTCCTACAAAGGAAATTCAGCCAGCGGGTAATAAAAAAATAATTTTGCCTCTGCTTACCTCTCCCACACACCTACATTCCTTTCCCACACTTCCTCTGTTTTTTGTTAAGAAATATGGAAGAATAAATATATTTGCTAGGAAATTGCCCTGATGAATCCTCTTTTATTTTTTTACAGTGGCATCCATTCCCAGTAATTTCCTATCATTTACAGTAATTTGTTATTAATACTCATTTTGTGATCTCCAGGCTGTAACAACAACTGCATAGGAGAGAGAAATAGATTTTGTTTCTGAAATTCTGTAGTTTAGGGTAATTTACTGACAAAGCTGGTTTCTGCGGAAAATCTTGATGATTTCTACTCTGTCTCCACTTACTAGACACCAAGAAATCTTTACTAGCATCTCGTCCATTGCCCTCTTTTGTGCATTGGCTTTTGCTGTTTCCCATCCTTTGTGGACATGGTGAAATATAAAATCAGAAAGAACAAACAGTAACACTCACAGGAGAGGCTTCAAATAGATATTTTTGTAAAAGAAGGTTGGGCCAGCAGCAGACCAAGTCAAATGGCTCTAAATTCAATCAGCATCCTACACAGCATTAGTCTCTTTTCCACACCTTCTAGTGAAAGTAAAGTAGGAAATATTAAATCATGTAGCCACGGCTTTTTGTTATAAGCTTGATTGAATACAATCTTCTTGAAAAGTCATATCTTCTCTTTTTGTCTGTATGGTGCACACTCTCTCTCTCTCTCATGCGCTCACACACACACACACACACACACACACACACTCGGCATTGTCTCCTCTTTTCCTCCACAATGAACAAAGTTTCATGTTAGAGCTACCATTTGGCAGCATGCTAACCTTTTGTACTTTTCCCCCCTTTTCTAAGCATGTGTGTGATAATGAGATAGATGATTACAGGTATGAAACTTCAAATAATCATCATAAATCTTGTCCAAAAAAGTCAAATGAAGAGTGACATTTTACTCTCCCTTTGTGTTATGATTTCATGAACACAGCTTCTATTACTTTGAAAGGTATTATCTCTGTCTTTATAACGAACATATTTTATGGCCTTTTGGGTTTATAGAGAACCTAACGAATAAACACAAGTGTGTAAAAATATTCTCCTGTTTTGACACTGGACAAGTAGTTATTTCACATGATGAGTAGGTATGTCTCCTGTGATTTGTTTTAGTATAATGATTATCTCAGAGAATATACTTACCCACTTTAATAAAGAGACAGTTTTATATCAAAGGTTTTTCACCCTTTACTTGTCCTATTCAAGAAACTTTCCCTTGAAGCAGTGGAAGCTGGGCTCATGTTTGGAAAGTTGCTCAGGATTCTCTCTCATCTGCTCCAAAGAGAAAGAATTGGCTCTTATCTCGTATTCTTTCTTGTTCATTGCATTCATATTTTATTTTAAGAGCTACTGTGAGTCTTTCAGAGCTACACTGGGTCAGCAATTCTAAAACCAAAGCGATCCAAATTCCATAATTCATATATACAATATTATCTTGTAAATAATTGTGTGTGTCAAACACAGGAGTTTTTGCTCAGGATCAGAAGTGCCCCCATGAATACATGTGTATGGGGTTAAAATTCAGGAGACCTGAGTTCTAGTGGCAGCTCTGTTACTTTTCTTGTGTGACTCTGAGAAAATCCCTTAAATTCTGTTTGGTGCAGTGTCTCTTCTGTAAACGGAGGGGTTGGACTCCTACTTTCCTTCCAGTTCCTAAGTTCTTTTATACGCAACCCTTCATAGTCTGTAGAATGTTGGCATATGATATGTTTAAGGCACAGGTGTCACGTGATATGCTTAAAGCATATAAAACAGAAATACAATATGTCTTAAGTCATACTCAGTACGTTGTATTAAATCCTTAAGACAAAGTTTATCTAGACTCACCTTACTCCTTTTATTTGAACCCATAATTATAGGATTCTAAGGCTATGGAGTTAACTTACTTCCAGCCCTCATTTTGGTCACAAGGTGTAATCTAATCCTCTCAAACTGTGGAATACTAAAAATCACAGTAAGGCTGAAAAATGCCAAAACAAACATGTTTTTAACAGATTCAGGGAAAGTAGAAATAAAGTGGTGTTTTCCCCAGGAAATTGTCTGCACTGTCCAAAGCCAGTTACAGCAGGTTTTTTCTGGCCTGGCCTCTTGACCATCAAATGGAACCACTTTACTCAAAAGAGAATTCTGAAGTGGCTAGCAGGGAGTCTGGGAGCCAGGCAGCACTTCTCATGGCTGTCCTTGTGGAGATCAGGATAAAGCAATGCTGAGATTTCAATCCTCTTCCCCCTTCCAGAGTCTCTTAAATGATGTTTCCTAGTCCACTCCACTGATTTATAGTCTGTTGTTTTAACAACCACACCTCTCCTCCCCAGGGTCAAGTGCCCAGTTGGAAGAAGAGAATACCTACATAATTTTTGTTAACCCCTGGTTCATTCCTGAGTCAATCGGGCAAATGAGCTAGAAGTGATTTGGTGCCTAAATATCCATGGCATTTATACATGATGATATCATTCACATTGGACAAACTTCAGCCAGAAAATCATTTTCCATGTGCTTATGTGGGCATAGAAAATGTGGCTTTCTTCTAGGTGTCTGCAGTGCAGATTTAAAAATATATATGTATTTGAAAAATTATTTTGTAAGAAAAATACATTTGAAAAGAAACAAAGATAAAAAGAGAATTATATAAGACAATCAACAATGAACACCTGGTTCTGCGTGTGCTTTATGGATTCTCTGGGTAAATCAGAGTACTTTTTAAAATGCTACTTTGCCTTCTAACTGCTCCCCTCATTATTGGAGGCTGCTGCTTCCTCTTCAATGCACAGTGGTACATGCTTAGAGAATGCAAATTCGTTTTAACATTAGCATAACTTGGAAGGTAAGTCTAGTGCCCCAAAATATATACTTTGTAAGTATGAGCAACTTTTGAATTGTCTTCTGTTTGGCCTTTTCTCCATCAATATTTCTCTCCATTTATATAGGTAAAAAAACAATTGGTGTATATAAGTGTGTGTGTACATTTGTGTGTGCCTGAAGATGGATTGCACTGTTCAAAAGTATAGTACTAGAAAAGTACACATTTAAAACTAGGGTAAACATTTAAAGCTATATACTAAAAATGGACGTGGTAAATTACTCCTCCAAGGGAATTTACACTCTTTTCCCAACTGTTCCACATAAAAGGTGTCCCAAAGATATTGTTGCATAAATGATTGAGTGAGTGAATGATTATCCAAATGAATGGTTGAATAAATAAATTCTGTAGCAGCTGATGGTAGAAATTGTGTTGGTGTTCACCATCCAGAGTACGCCTACCTACGAGTCCTTTTGCTGTGAAAGCCAATATCCTGGGGAAAGATCTATGAGCCACAATTTGTAGGCAATTTGATTTGTTCTTGCTCTTTGGAGTATAGAAGCTAGGCAAAGTAAGGCAACCTATTAAGTTTCCTTCTGTCAACAGAAGGGAAGAAGGTGATGAATTGAGGCTGTGTGAAGCTTTCTTTGAACACATGCAAAAATCTGCCTGAAGTGAGATAGTGAAGAACTTAGACTTATACTAAATGTGGTGCACATTTCAATATAGTTAAGTATCATTGGAAATCTAATTTAACAGCTTATGCATTGAGCCTTAAGGGACAATGGCATGAGCATACCAGGCCAACCTTGGGTTTATGTATCCTCTGATTCTTTGACATCACTATCAAGACATCATTCAGCCCTGAGTTGGGCAACTAAACCACATGAGAGCCTGCAGTTTCTAATCTTATGATTCTAGAACAGTAATGGTAAAATCCTTAGAAAATATACATTAGCACTGTGAATTGAGACATGATTTTGAGCTCAGCAGCCTGTGGTTCTACTTTTTTCTTTAGTTTTACTGCCCACTCTTCTGCAATATCAGCTGTATAAATTGACACAAGTTGTACTTGCCAAACGGGAAGTTATCAAGACAGAAATTGGCATTCCCATTGGCTACAGAATACCCCATTCAGGCTCAGCTCCCCTAAACTGGCCAGGCGGGCTTTCTCCTGGCAGCCTAACAGAATTATCAGTATCCCTTTCCCTCCTGGCTTCTCAGAACTTCCTCTCCCAGGAAGGAAATAACCACACTCTTTGCAAAAGATTAAGATGCTCATTTTACTATGTAAAATATGTCTCTATGCCATAATTATCGCTGTAATAGAAGTATATAATGAGAATAATCGTTTCCTCTTTGTTTCATCAATTGAAATTTTGATGTTCTTTGACAAGTAGGGGGAAGGCTTTGCAGAAAAGAAAACTATGCTTATTGTAGACGTCACTGGATAGCAGGTTTGTTTTATTTTAATTCTATTTCACTTTATCTCTTTCCAATTCTGGTAAGGAAATAAGCAATTGTTGTCTTAGAAATTAAATGTCATGACATTTTAATGCCATCAGTTTCTGATAAATAACTTGTTGCTGAGGACAGAGGTTGCTGGAAGACTCTCTCAGAATCAGTCCAATGTTAGCCAAGGCCCTACTCAGCCTTGATGTGGGTTGGATCATTTTTTGAGTCTGAGGCTAAATTGCCTTCTTAGTTCTTTCAAAAAAAACACACTAAGGGGACTGATGTTGTGTCATCACTATTCAAGTGCTTAAAATAAATAATTAACAATCTGGAAGTATGGTTGAGAAGTGCCTGTGCTGGCAGTGCGTAAAAGAAGGAGCTGGATAAGGTTTGTATATTTGTATGAAAATGAGATCAAGGATTCTCCAAAATCGAACCAAACTGAATTGCCCACAGCCCTGTTTCAATAACTAAATCATAGATGATTTCTGTTATTACTTTTGTCATATACTTAATATTCCTAATAAGTAGATTGTGTTTCGGAAGCTCTTTTTGGATCAGGACAATGGAGAACTTTACATCTTGTTGCTAATGATCAGCCTCTAAAACTTCAGGGACAGGAAAGAGGGTAAATCCGTGCATGGTGTATATATGTATACAACAGTATGGAAGATGGACTACAAAAATCATTCAAGGGAAATGACCTTATTTTTCCACATTGATCCACGTACTGCTGACTATACAGCTGATCTCCTCAAGTAGTGTTACAATCACTTGCTAATCTGTGTAGGTAAATATGGTGCCACCAACCTCAATGGCAGAATGGCCACGCAATGAACTGATTAAAGATTAACTTTAGGGGGCTGGCCCAGTGGCATAGTGGTTAAGTTCACACGCTCTGCTTCTGGTGGCCCGGGGTTCGTAGGTTCAAATTCCAGGCACGGACCAACTCACTGCTTGGCAAGCCATGCTGTGGCGACATCCCATATAAAGTAGAGGAAGATGGGCATGGATGTTAGCCCAGGGCCAATCTTCCTCAGCAAAAAGAAGAAGATTGGCAACAGATGTTAGCTCAGGGCTAATCTTCCTCACACACACACACAAAAAGATTAACTTTAGGAGACAAATTCTTACCATCCAACCTAGGCCCAACTTTACCCAATGGTGGGCTTTTTTGGAGGGATGTATCATAGTTGATTAAACTTTACACAGTTCGCAATTTTATAAGAAAATAAACAGAGACCGAGTGAAAGCATATCAATGGCTCGAAATAAATTTTCTTCACATTTGGGGAAAAAAAACACAAGACGCTATCTATAAACCTATCTTAAGTGACAGAGTTTCATGTGAGGAGGTGAATAATATAATGATATTATTCAGGATTTTACATATTTATTCCCCAGCTTAAAAATGTATGCATAAAAATCATTCCTTAAGCTTAGCATACTAAATAATTACAGTTGTTTCATCAATAGTCAAAAGAATAGATTGTTCCTCTTTCTTTCTGGAAAGTTACGTGCCTTTATTGTTAGTGATTCTAAGAAATTAGAAAAAATGGCAAATTTGAGGCAGGTAGACATACTCATACAGAACAATTGCCTTTGGATTAGTTATCATTGGCTGCTACTGGTTTAAAAAGGCCAGCCCTCAAAACCACTAGCAAGAGAGCATCCCATGTAATCTAATTTAGATCTAGGGAAAAGCAGGAAACCAGTGGGTTTTAGAAATTTAGGAGTCTTAATCTTACCAAAGCTGAGCTTAAATTATATAAGATTATACTGTCATCGTAGTCAATGCCAACAGAAATTCAAAAACCACTAATTTACTCCATAAAGTGGTCAATAAAATGAGACCTAATAAGCAAGTGATATTGTGTATCATATTCACAAATATACCTTGAATTGGTTTTATAAGTTGTATTAAATACTTGCACTGTTGCTAAGTTGTTCAGGTACATGTGTTTGGAAAGTGCCAGAAGAAAGAGAGATAGAGAGAGAGATGAACACTATAGCACCACACCCTGAGAATATACACAGAGGGAGTATGATAACCAATGCTGGCTCAGGGGAGTGTTCAGATTTGTGGCCCCCTTTGGTGAACCACAGAAAAGAACACACAGTGACACTGTGTTATGTAAACTACAGTGGCTTCATCAAGCAAGTCTAGACAGTTCATAGAAAGAGTCCTCAGATTTTAGGTCTTATTGAATAACTCCTTGGTTGGCACTCAAGGATTCAGCAAGAGTACTGCTACATGTTGCCGGAAGAGGGGACCAGAAGAGAAAACACAGCTATACTCTGAGCCCAAAGATTTGGGTCCACCATAAAAATATCCCGTGTAGTAACTAAAGCACAATTTTTAGAGTCCTTCAGGCTTAGGTTCAAATATCAGCTCTACACATATTAAGAAGAGTGGTTTTGGTCAAGTCACCAAAACTTCCTGATCTTTCGTTTCTATATTTGTCTAATGAAGATAGTCACAGTACCATGCTCATAGGGTCACTGTGGATTGAATGAGCCGTGTAAAGCACCAGAGCACAGAATAATGTGCTCTCAATAATTCATAGCTATTATGATTCTTGCTCCCAGGATTCCTAGGATAGAATGTGGCTCATTGAAAAAAGTAAGAGGAAAGATCTAGTCCTGTGGAATGGAAAAACCTGAGATTTTAACTCGTTATGACTCATTGACCACCAGGGGACCATTTACAACTTATCTGTATGTTGGAAATGAAAACTGTGTCAGTCCTCTGAACCAGCAAATTGCAGTTCGGATAAGCTAATGCAAAAGGAAAGACTGTTTCCTCCGGGTAGAGAGTCTTCACTCTATTTAGGATAAGTCTGAGTAAGCAAATCTGTTTAACAGTCTATTTTACCACTTAAACACCAGCTATAAAAATAAATACGTAACCCAAAATAAAAGTGTTTAATGTGTGGGCATTATCCTCATCATTTTTAACGATATTCATATAATGTGTTTGGGGTTAGCACTGCTGTAGTTTATTTGTGAGGCCAGGGAAAATCTGACTTAGCTTAAGTTTACTTGGGTTTGTTATCCATCCTTCATTTATTTATTTACTTTTTAACTCTGCTTGGTTAAAAACGTAAGTGAATACAACTCAAAAAAGTCTGTGGGTTTGTGGGAATGGGTATATCATTAGAATTATTCCCAAAGTGAGGGTCGAGACGGCCATCTGATTAAAAAAGAGAGGTGTTTGAGCTGTCTCAAGGCCTGTGTTTACATAACGAGCCCCAGGTTTTATATTTCACTATAAATGTATTTGTGGAAGTGGGGTGCTGAAGTAATTTCTCATCCCCTCCCCCGTGTTCCACCCCTGACTCTGAACATTGTAAAATGAAGCATGCATTGTGCAAATGATCATGTCTTATTGAGGTTCCTGTGCTGAGGAAAACTCCTCAGCCAAATGCCTTGATGGGAAGTATAAGGACTGAGATCAATATGCAATTTTCTGTGAAACTTGAATATTCCCTGTGAGTTGACTTTTTTTTCAGGCATTGTTTTCTAACTTTATTAGAGTAAAGAAGAGCTGGAGAAGAGTTTCTCAGAAAATGTCAGGAGCACCATGGAAAGAGAAGGAGGCCAGGAATAAACCCCGGGGAGGGCCTCTCGGAAGAAGCACATCTATAGGAGAGGTTCATTTTGAAGGAAACAGTCTGACATATGAGGCAGCAGTATGAACAGAAAGAGTCTAAACCGGAACATATTCACTTAAAGACATGGTACATGACACGTGCAGAGCAACTCCAAAAATACAATGAAACTCTTATCTGGGATGAAGATGAGTCCACCCTGGTTTGGCTGTGCCCTATATGCAGTAATCCATGCTAAATTCAATAAATCCTTCACAAAATAATTACAGAAGGGACAGGCCGTTTGATTTGATCTTATCAATTTAGAACTTTGATCTATGTTATTATGAAATGCTGTTCGTTAACATACTATAACAATGATCTTTTTAACTCTAGCTGAGAGTGACATATTTTCTAAAACATATTTTAAAGGCAAGTATAAAATATATGTGGGAGATTGTGAAGGTAGGCATTTCCCTCATAGAAACACATGAGTGGCACTACCCTTAGATTTGGGGAAGACCAGCCAGCCCCTGTGCCAAGGTCATACTTTAGAGAGTCCCACTCTGTCCCTGGTCTGGATGTACCCCTCTGCATGGAATAAGGAGAAACAAAGCAGATAGGCTACCCTAGTAACTTGCTTCACTTCTACACTATACTCCAGGTATCCAGAACCATGGAATTCCCTGCCCAAAGAGCCTTAGCCTACTTCCAGGCCAGTCCTGAGGCCATCACCCATATGTATACCCCCAGGTACAGGGAGTAGACAAAGGAAGCTATTAGGCAGGGCAGAGATGGGGAATGTGGAAGGATCTTACACTACATGGATGGATATCTACATAGATGCCTGCAAGTCCATTCATGGTTTGGGTCAGAACCAAAAGTAGTTAGAGAAATTGGGTGTGGGCCTAGGACCAGGCCCTGGGAATTGGCACTTCCTTATTCTCCTATGCCAGTGAGGAACTCCGAAGAGTCTGCAAATTCTAAATTCAGGCTTGGCTACCCAAGTTACAAAGAAGCTGCATTTGTCAAGATAATACAATAGAAAATACTTTATTTAATTATTTTTAGCTTGGTTTATAATTAAAATATTTAGACATATGGTATGTGGTTCTCCATTTTAACTCTTGCCATGTTTCCTCAGGACTAATGTCCCCTCTTTATATCTCTCAAATAAAATACAAGAGAAAGGATAGCTTATCCTTTGAGGATACTTCTAGGCACTGGGACAGCAATATTGTCCAGTCCTGTGTCTCCAACTCAGCATGTCTATAGATGGTAAGAATATCTATTGATGGTAGGAATTCAAACAAATTTATATACCTGCAATGATACTTTTTTCATCTCATCCCTGAAAGCCAGAAAGTGATATTTTTGTTGGTATAGTCTTCACTAACTTAGTGCCGATGTTCATGTGACCTAGTTCACGTTGCATGCGGCTGAAAATGCCTTAAAGAGTTTGAGGATGTTTTCCCTGGTTTTGAACATGATACCTAAACACTGTAAAATGCTCTTTACATTTAAGATTAGACATTAACATACCTTTCTCCTATAAGAGACTTGAAATCTGCGTGTGTGATGATTATTCTTGATGTCACCTTCTGAAATGAAGCAATGGAGTCGAGGGACATGCTATGACAATACTGGTTAACGGTTTTTCCTCTGAGCACTACATCTGTCTTCATGTTTCCCCTGGCAGAGGATGATTTAACGGGCTAGCTCACTTCTCTGGGCGTCTTTTTAGTTTGCAAGGGAAAGGAGTAACCTGTGAACGTGCCTGTATATCTGCGAATATTTTCAAAACACAGGACCACCATTCTGGCTTTCTATCACCTTGTCAGTGCACAGTACTCCCTGTTTATGAGATACTGTTTATGAGACCTGTGATTTGCCTCACTGTCGTGCAGCCCTTTAGAACAGTGAGCATTAATTTTGTAACATGATGAACAGAACCAATACTAGCACTGGAAATATTCCCATCACTCTGCTTGCATTGGATTAAACGGACAATCTGGTGGTTTATGAAATCACAACCCACGCATATCCTGCCTTGGATAACTCTGAGATTCAATGACAGAAGTGTTGTAAGGGAGTGAATGACACTCCAGCAATTCAGGTTATGATACTAACACCTCAGATTCTTTTTTGCCTCATGGAACAAAATGTGAATTTCATGCTTGTTGATTTGTCAAAAGTGAGCTTATTCTCTTCTCCTTTGCCAAAGTGGAGGGAAGGTCTTATCTTGATTCCTCTGTTTGCCCCCAAAAGACAGCTGAATTTTGATAAATAGAGGTTCTGCCAAAATTCAGTCCCATATGTGAGATGAATTGGAAAATTCTTTTCTCAGAAGTCTTATTAAGGAAATTCACTGAAATACTTAAGGGCTTTTTTTTTTTTTTTCAAAATAAGCAGAGTATAGATTAATGTGTTCTGCTCTTTTTTCGTCTCAACTAGGCTAACTTTCAGCTCTGTGAGGCAAATATTTGCTTGTCTTCTATGTCTGAAACTTTGAAAATACTTGCTAAATATTTGTTGAAGAAATCCTTTAATTTTCAGCTAAGTCAGTAGAAGCTGATCATCTTTACCAGGTGTTGGCAAACATTTTCCTTAAAGGGCCGGATAGTAAGTATTTTATGTTTTTTGGGCCACATATGGTCTCTGCCACAACTACTCAACTCTGCAATAGTAGAGTTCAAAAGCAGTCATCTACAATATTTAAACAAATACGTATGGCTGGGTTTCAATAAAACTTTATTTACAAAAACAAGCCATGTGGCCTACAGACTATAGTGAACAGACCCCTGATCTATACATACATAAAATTGGAAGGATGAATAATTCTGGGTCCTTGACAATCTCAGTCTCATAAATTTTTTCAAGAGGTTTTTAGAATAGCATCCTAAGGCAGGTATCATCCTTAACGTTGGCCACTTAAAGAAATTCATTTTAAGGAAGTTAGACATGTTTTTGGATATAGCCCATAAGGATAACTATTGCCTAGAAAACATTTTTTCTATAAAATATTAATTATAATTAATAATTACCCAATTCTAGGTTCTGTGCTAAGAACTTTGCAGGCTTTGTTGTGTTGAAGCTAAACAAGGGTACCAATGAGTGAGTCTATTAGTTAATGCTACACCCTGACACCAGGGAATGCCCCAGTAAATGCCTAGGATTGGTTCCACTCTTTTCCTATCTCTTTTCAAAGGAACTCCATCTGAAAACGGACAAAGTCAGATGCAAATAAGAAGCCATGTGTTATTGTACCAATGTATATATTTGATAACATAATGAAAAGGGGAAGTTAAAGACAAAGTGAAATTTCCAGTCTGAATATTTATTGTCATATAAAGAATCTTATACTCAATTGCTCATCAAGAAGGCAGAAAGAGGGCTGGCCCCATGGCTTAACAGTTAAGTGCGTGCTCTCTGCTACTGGCAGCCCGGGTTCGGATCCCGGGCGCACACTGACGCACCGCTTCTCCCGCCATGCTGAGGCCACGTCCCACATACAGCAACTAGAAGGATGTGCAACTATGAGGTACAACTATCTACTGGGGCTTTGGGGGAAAAAAAAGGAGGAGGATTGGCAATAGCTGTTAGCTCAGTGCCGGTCTTCCTCAGCAAAAAGAGGAGGATTGGCATGGATGTTAGCTCAGGGCTGATCTTCCTCACAAAAAAAAAAGAAGGCAGAAAGACAGGAAGGAGGGAGGGAGGGAGTGAGGGAAGGAAGGAAGGAAAGGAGGGAGGGAGAGAGGGAGATAGAAATCCTATCAGCAAAACTTGTTTTGTTGTAAATTTATTTCTATTACTGGGAATGGTTTTACATAGGTGAGTCAGGAGATGAAGAAAGTATAGATTAAGGAAGCCATTTTTTAAAAAGTTACATTGCAACTTGTGGTTGGTGTGTTAAAAAATCTGTTTGGTGTAGTAGACTGGAGTTATTTACATCCAAATGCCACTGTGGAGCAACTTTTCATATATGATATTAATATCATTAATGTAATGTGATTTACGATAATGGAGTATTACATGAAGCAATACAGCAGTGATATTGGTGTGAAGAGGATATTTCATTTAAAAAAAAACAAAACACCGTGTCATTCTGAAGTCAAGACAAACTGTTCAAAAATATTGAGAAAATTACCTAACACATGTTAGTCAATGGTTTAATACATCAGAAGAACCCTAACAGTTGCTGAAAGGTGAACTAACTGAATAGGTAGAGCAAATATAAAAATTTCCCTGTGAATCATATGTTTATTTAGAAAAGTTGTCATTTGAAATGGCTTATGATCTCTAGGATTTAAGAGAACTGCGCGTGTGTGTGTCATCCAGATTACGTCTATTTGCTGATGAAACACAAAGAGCTTTTCATAGAAATTTGTTTTATCCCTTTTGAAGTTGAAAGGGAGAACATCAATTCAAAATTCCATGTCCTTTCTTAGATACCTTCTTACCTTTGAATATAATAACTTTGCTAAAGAAATTTTTGTTTGAGAATAATTGGAGGCCAAAGAACATTTCAGCGCTGTATGCTTAAGAAATGGACCTTCATGGTGCAGTCTATAGAGAAACCGAAATATAATAATGTACACCTGAAATTTACACAATGTTATAAGCCAATATGACATCAATGAGGAAAAAAAAAAGAATCTTGAAAGACACTCAGACTTCAAAGAATGTTGCTATGTCCTGTAAAATTAAACCTTGATCTTGAAAAAAAAAAAAAGTGGAGTTCTCCAGTTTGAAAGGAAGTTTGCCAATGAAAAAGGTTTAAGAGGTAACCAGTTGGCAATGGCATTGGCTTCAAAGCAAAATCATGAATCTGAGTTAATTATGCTGTCTTCTCTTCTTGAGAAAACTTAAATCTGTGTAATTCAGAAAAAGGGTGTTAATCCCAATAAAACTTTTTCCAATTATTTTTATGTGTCTCTCAGGCTTTATACATATAACTATAGTAAATATCTTCCAAGTATGAGAGAGAGATTCACCTTTAACCAAAGGAATATTTTGATTTAACTCACATATACATCTCAACATATCTTACAAACCTGAGACCTGGAGCTCAGTTTAGGTTAGAATTTTTTTAAAAATCAGTCCTTTGTGTATATTGGGAACTCAGCTCTCATTCTTCATTAATTTATTGAATTTAATAAATCCTCTAAAGTATTTTGAGCCTCATATAGGTAAGATTATTTACTGATACATCATTAGTCACTTACCATAATTAACGAAGGAATTTATTCTTGTTTTGCCAAGTCAAAAGGAAAGTTTGGGGAGCTGAGTAAGCTGTTTTACCCCTTTATAGTTCTTGAAATAATGTTGCATTTTAAGTGAATTCTTCAGAGTGGAAAAGTGAGATGTGCTAACAGAAGGAATGAGTGGCCAGGCCAAGGCTCTTTTTTTTTTTTTTTTTTTTTTAATTTCCTCAGTTGGACTCTGAAGTATACTCAAATATTCCTGTTCCATTTTTCTTCTGAACTTTCAAGGTTGACCTTACAGAGGTAGAGAATTACAGATACCATCAGGAATCAAGTGGATGATGTCTGGGTGGTGTACATACACTTAAAAGGAACATTTCACAATAGAAAGAAAATAAAGAGCTTTCTTATGGGCATTTCTATTTTAGAATAATGCCTCACTGCACCATATGATGAAAGATCTTCAGAGCACATAAAGTTAGTCATAATGGAAACTCCTTTAATTGAATGGCATGGAAAATGACCTGGGGCTGCCAGAGAAGAGACAGGGTGATCACATGTTATCAGAACTGCATCACTGTCAATTTGTCTAAAATCCAGGATTCGCAGCTCGCTTTAACTCTTATAAACTGCATTTGAAAGCATATTAAGAATTAGCACAAATCATCTTATTGAAATAAAAATATGCCACCCATAAAAATAATCAAATGCACAATAGTTACAATACAAAGGGTTTCTTGTCGTGTTCCTTTCAAGTAGTTCCTTGGGATTGGGGAGGTGAGGATGGGAGGCTATTGAAAATGAATCCACACAAAATAAACACATACAAATTTATTTTGTAGAATAGATGTAAATGTAAAATATTTTTGGTAGAGTGGTTGGATTTTCAGAATTTTGAATTAGCAGTTATCTGAGATTCAAGAGTTTAAATATTTTTTAAAATTTCTAATGATTAATTCTAATTATTCTTGTTACATTTCTGCAAGTTCTGAGACCCTGTTTAGATAGAACTCTGTCCTAGCCACTGTGAGGAGCTACACATTCAAGCAATAAGTTACACTTAGAAATTTTATGCTCCAGTAAAAAAAAAATATATATATATATATCATTTAATACAAACACACACACACACACAGCCACGTCCATACACACCCTAGAACATAGACAAAAGAAAATATAGAGCATTCCAACACATACATTAATTTACCCTTATCTGTGATTTCACTTTCCATGATTTCAGTTACCTGAAGCCAACTATGGTCAGAAAATATTAAATGGAAAATTCTAGAAATAAACAATTCATAAGTTTTAAATTGCACTCCATTCTGAGTAGGGTCATGAAATCTCGTACCATCCTGCTCCAGGATGTGAATTATCCTTTTGTTGGATTCCCAACCATTGACATCGTCTGCTCCTAACATCCTACCATCAACATGACCATGGCTCCAAGATCCTCCTACTCATGTATCTTTAGAAGGTCAACAGTAGCCTAACACTACGTCACAATGTCTATGTCATGCACCTCACATCATCTCATCATGTAGGCACTGTATCATCTCTCATTGTCACAAGAAGAAGAGTGAGTACAGTACAATGAGATACTGTGAGAGAGAGAGACCACATTCGCATACCTTTTATTACAGTGTATTGTTATAAGTGTTCTATTTTATTATTAGTTATTGTAGTTAATCTCTTACTGTGCCTAATTTTTAAATTAAATTTTATCATGGGTATGTATGTATAGAAGAAAAACATGGTATATATGTAGAGTTCGGTGCTATCCACGGATTCAGACATCCAGTTCCAAGACTGGGGGTCTTGGAACACATCCTCCACGAATGAGGCAGGACTACTGTATCTCCGAAGGGAAATATATTATGCGTGTTGAGAAGCTACTACATCCTTAGAAAGTTGACCTTACATAATACTTATTATACTTATTTCAATAATAAAATGTTGCAATTTATTGACTCATCTTGCTAGCAAACTGTTTTGAGAGCCCTGTACATTGGGTCCTGAGGACAATTTAAAGCAGAGATGTGCTCCACCACGGCTGCTGCACTGGATCGGTCCATGGACTTCCATACTTCAAACGAACAGAATGGAGCAGCACAGAAGATGAGCAGCTGCTCTTCACTGTCATTACGACAAGACTTTTAAAGAGGAAGTTCTGAACACAAGAAAAGGTTTTATGTATTGGGTCTGCAATGATGACAGAGTTTTCCAAAGTCTGCTGGTTTTGTTTTTTGTGTGTGTGTGTGTGAGGGAGATCAGCCCTGAGCTAACATCCATGCTAATCCTCCTCTTTTTGCTGAGGAACATCGGTTCTGAGCTAACATCTATTGCCAATCCTCCTCCTTTTTTCCCCCCAAAGCCCCAGTAGATAGTTGTATGCCATAGCTGCACATCCTTCTAGTTGCTGTATGTGGGACGCAGCCTCAGCATGGCCAGAGAAGCGGTGCAGCGGTGCGCACCCAGGATCCGAACCTGGGCTGCCGGTAGCAGAGCGCGCGCACTTAACCGCTAAGCCACGGGGCCGGCCCAAAGTCTATTGGTTTTTAAGCTGTGTGCCATGTGCCACGAGTGGGAAGCATTGTCCGAAATGATTCTGTGTGTGCGTGTGTATGTGTGTGTGTGTGTGTATGTGTGTGTGTGTATGAGGGGATGTGTCATAATAATTATGAAGGTATTTGAAGAAGGCTTCCAAAACAGCCAACCCAACCAGAAATTGTGACCTTTGTTTTTGATTGGTCATAAAATATGAAACCAATGAATTCTAATCCAACAATTTACCAGTTGTTTGAATCCCACTACATTCTTATTATCACAATGGCTTTAGCATTTACTGCAGAGATTACTAAATATTTATCCAGATGATTCCATGGCTAATTCAGAAATAGATCATTCACTACCATTCAGTGTACCAAAGTACTCAGAAATTCAGTTTCTTGAATAAGATACACCCCTACGATGCTGCTTACCTAGAATCATATTCCTACATTCAAGCTTATCACATGTAAGACACTGAAAAAGTTTTAATATCACGATTTCCCGTGTGTAAAATGGGTATAACAAAAACGGCTAGATCCTGAAGCTATTTTAAGGATTAAATGTGATAATGCATGTAATGTACTTGAGGGTGATCAATACATGGTAACCATTATTTTTATGTTTTTATGTTGTTTATAATAGCATCATCATCCTCCTCATTACCATTCAATGCAATTTCATTTATGTACATCTCTGAATGCAAATAAATTTCCTTATATTGAAATCTGGCTCCTTGAGATTTCTTCCCATTAATTCTAATTTAGTCCCTTGTGGCATAAATAAATACATAAATACACAAATAAAGCAAGCCAACTCTTTATTACATGGTTAAATTTAGTTATTAACATGTCCCCATTACAACTTCTCTGTTTCTGCTCTGCTCCCAGCCAACCTCCAAACTTCAATACAGACAGACAGAGAAAGAGAGAGAAGAAAGAAAGAGACAGAGCGAAGGGGAGTAGGGAGGGCTGAGGAGGGGGAAAAAGACCTTCTATTCTATTATTCTGTTATACTGGCTAAATATGCCCATATTCTTCAAATATTCTTTAATTGATACGATCCCTTCACTATTCTGTTCACTCGGCTAGTGGTGCTACAGTTTTTCTGCATCTCTTTATGAGAGAGTTATCCTGCATGGAAACAATATTTCCAGATGTTCTGAAGTGTTTAAAAAATAATTATGGAAGGTGGCAAAGAGCTTAATAACAGAGTAATCCATTGTAAAGCCTGGTCATTGTTAAGCCGTCAATAGAAGTGTTTCTTTTCCATCTATTCTTTTGTGTGTGTGTGCATTTTTAACTTAAATTATTAAAGTTTATTTGCCATGAAAGTTTAATGGGAACTTTTACAAGGGTTCTTTGTTTGTTTGGGAGGGAATTATTTTTAATGTTAGAGGTCAGAGCTCTCAAGATGGAAAGATCTTGAAATGCATATGCAGATGAGTAAGTGGGTAAATGGATGAATCTGGTGAACACTGAGTTTGATTGACAGATTTGTGCATGTGTTTAAAATAAAGAGGAATAGCAAAGTTCCTGTAATATATGGATTCAATTCAGTGGGCAAGAACATTCCAAGAATGGTATGGAGGGAGTTTAAAGAAGTTTTCATTTCTGTTCCTTAACGTGGCAAATTTTCTTCATGTCAAAAGTTGTTTTCATTTATTAGAACACAGAACATCTCAAAGGTGTGAAATTAGGTGACATTAGACTATCAGATTCCCATATACAAGAGAAATTGTATAATGCAACACATCCTGAGTGCTTTTGCACTCAATAATTATTGCTCAGTTAAAAAGCAAAGTTTAAAACAGTATTTATAATGTAGTCTAATTTTGTTTAAACTTATCATTAATAATTATATGATAAGTATATAGGTGTATAGATATGTTTGTGTATTAAAAATTAGACGAATGGACCAAACCATTAGTTACAGTTATTTTTGAGGAGTTGTTTATAGAGGCCTTTTATATTCTATGCTATGTTTTTCTATAATGTTTGAATAGTAAAATGAATGTGTTGCTTTTGAGATGCTTACTTTTGTAATCAGAAGGAAAAAACAGAGCTAAAATATGAAATGCATGATTAGTCTATATTTGTAAGGCAATGATTTTTTTTCATTTAACTTAGGATTTATCAAAGGAATTGTAACCTAAATGCTGAAATATATTATTAATTCAGGCCAAACCTATTAACCATTTAGCTACATATGCTCATTGAAGGGGTGCCATTCCATCAGAAAAGAGGCGTATCCAAAAAGATCATGATTTATGTACAGCCTACACATTTTGGAACATGTTTAACCATCTCAAAGCCAATTTTTCTAGGAAGGAAAAAGTCAGCCACAAGCCGTGGACTTTCAACTGCTGAGCTCTGCCCCAGGAAATATCCTGGGCAACGGAAAGATATAGGAACACCTAGTCTCCAGGCAACTCGAGTTCCCTTTAGCAGGGAGCTTCATAAAGCTTAATGAGAACTGGCTATCTCCTCCACTTTGGGAGACACTAGGCTCAGTGGGAACAGGCTGTTCTGGTTTTTGCACTATGTGAAGGAAGAGATCATAAAGCTGTGTCACTCTGAGCAGCTGCCTGAATCAAGCATTGTGGTTCGAAGGAAACTTCTGGTTAGTACACTCTATGGCTATATGATTTAATGAATAATAAGGAGACTGATACCCTGCTAACTACTTTGAAATGATTTTGTTAGTCTGAAATGCTACTGATGCGCATGCCCTAAAGCTTATCATTCATTTGAGGGACACCGCACAGTCTTGAAGTTGGCAAGATCATCGACTCAGGAGCTGGACTGTTTAGGTTCAAATCTTGGCTTGGGTGTGACATTGAGCAAGTCACTAAAACTCTCTGCATCTAAGTTTTCCCATCTATTTAGTGGGAATAGTAAGAGTAACTATCTCATCAATTTCTATGCAGATTAAATGAGTTAACATTTGTAAACACTTACAACAGAGCCTGGAACATAATCAGAATGATATAAGTGTTTGTTAAATAAAAAAAATGACCCATCGTAACTGTTTCAGGCATTGCTCTGGACCCTGAGAATTAGATCTAGTCCTCAATTTTCAAATAGTGCCATCTAAGAAACTCAGATAAAGTTCTGTGTGGGTATAATGAGGAGATAATTAACTCTATTCAAGGAAGAAAGGAAGATCATTTCAGTAGAGATAGCACTGGGTTTCACAGCATGATTTGGCCCTGAAAAGTAAAGGAGGAACATTCCAGTAAAAACAATAAATATATATTAACTCATACAAACAACATATAAGTGCAGGGACATGTGAAAGCACCCACTGTACTTAGAGAAACAAAAAACTTTGGAGCTAGACAAAATGGAGGTGACGGAAGCTGGAGTAACAACTGTTGGGATATATTATGTGGTGATGAGCAGCCATTGAAGGTTTTATTAAGTAAGAGAATGGCAGAAGCAGATTTGCGTTAAAGAAAAATGAATCTGGCAACCAAAGAAAAAAATGTGCTAGTTGGAGTGAGATGGGAGGCAGGGAGAACATGGCGGAAGTTGCTCAGGTGCGATGTGAGAGCCTGTACTAAGACAGGGATGGTGGGAGAGAAGGAAGTGAAAAGATTCACAGGGTAATTTGGAGGTGAAGCTGATGAAATGCAGTGACCGACTGAGTGTTGAGGCAGTAGGAAGAATCAAGGATAATATTCGATTTTCTAGCTTGGGTAATTGGGAAATCAGTGGTTCTATTAGGGAGCAAGGTAGGAGTGAGAGAGAAGGAGAGGCAAGAATTACCCTCACTTTGGTTGTTGATCTGGAGTTTCCTGGACAACCTTATCTAGAGGAGATGACCAAAAGAAAGGTGGAAAGGTAATTTTAAACTCAAGGGAAATGTCAAATTAGGAAACATAGATTCAGGAGTCACTATACACATGGTTGATAGAAGCCATAAGAACGAATGAAATTAATCAGGGAAAAATGGGAAGAATGAGAAAAGAACTTTGAGAAAAACATTTAAGGAGTGGGAAAAAGAAATGGCTAAAGAAAACTAAAAGAAAAGCTAAAGTTTGGCAGGAGAATCAGAATCAAGAGGGTTCCGATTTGCTTATTTTTTCTTTCATTCAATTGGTTCATTTATTCATTCAATAGATATTTATCGAGCACCCATTATGTTCCAAGACACGGGAATGCAGGGAAGGGAGACGTAATATAAAGGAAACAGATCAACTTCCTATTATCATGGAGTTTTAAGTCTATTACAAAAGACTATTTAAGACTATTACCAAAAAAAGTCACACAAACAAATATATGTTTGCAAATTTAAAACTTTTCCTATGAAGGAGAAATGTGAGCGCTATGAAAACACAGATGAGGGATCAAAGAAATCTCCCCCAGAATGTGGAGATTGAATTGAGATGTAAATAGGAGCTAACCAGGTTGGGTTTCTGGGTGTGGTCTATATTTTAGTTCATGACAATACATTCTATGCTACAAAGAGGAAAATTCCAAATCGGATGGGTCATTATTAAGGACAGTGTCTAGGCTGTGTGCAGGTTGTCCCCACATCTTACAGAGTAAATTCTACAGGAAGGCCCTTGAGATCAGTGCTGTCCGTTGCAAAGCCCAGGGCTAGAATCCTGTGTCTCTGGTTAACAGCCAGAGTAGCAGCCTTCCTCAGGACAGAGAGACAGGCACATCTGGGAGGACATCAAAGTTCCAACCCAGTGTGGTGGCCCGAGATCACAGCCTCTGCCTGATGACTTTGTCACACAGGTCTTCAGGAAGAGACAGCCATTTCCACTGCAATCTGGGGACACTTTACACTCAGGTAATAGTAAAGAGAAGCTTTCCAATAGATGTGCAATGATGTGCCCCTCGAAATCAGGGTTATTTTTCCACATTACAAAGATTCTTTGTTTTGCAAGGGAAAGGAATAAACAACCTGCCCTTTCAAGTGGAATAAAGTCTGAAATATAGAATTAGAAAAATAAAATACAGATGACATGACAAAATTCCCACTCCACAAACTGTAGCACAGCAATTATCACAAGCCCTCTACAGACTTTACGGCTGGTCTTGTCAATACCAGGCTTTGGAAAAAGTCTAAGTCTTGTTTTGCAGAAAAAAATCAAAGAATGCAAAAGGGGAACAAACTTGAAAGATCAAAAGTAAAACAAATGCATACTATCTCAGTAAATGAAATCACAAGTATGTAATTAGCACGGCAGAGGCTGGCTAAATTCACCTCCACGAACCACCTCAAGCCTTCTCTACAGACTTTCAGATTTTCTGTTAAAACAGCGATCCGGCTTCAAGGTCGTATTCGTACTTTTGGGTACCACTCTTAAAAGACCAACCATAGTTCACACCCTTTTCACCAGACAAAGATACATTTTGCTCAGTGGCCGAAGCTCTTTTCAAAATGTGTTTTGTGTTTATAACTTCCCCTAGCTTTGCTCTATTACACTGAGCATCGTCTTTCCTCTTTGTTACACATCCTGTATTACTATGTGCTTCTCTTAGTTGAAGAGCAGTTCACACCTCTGACAAATAATTTAGTGTTTATGGATTATGAAATTAAGGGCTTCAGACAGAAGTGAATGTTAATTGCATTTCACTGATGACACCGTAAGTCTTTGTTTTGTTCTTGTAATGCTAATTTGTTAATCATTATAAAATGTGGCAAATACATACAATTTTCATGATGAACATAAAATTATTCTTAACCCCATCACCCAGAGATGAGAACTGTAAATATTTTGGTATAGGTTTGGAAGAAGTTTATATACACACACACACACACATATACACACGGATATACTGTATTTGATATTTTACTTATAGCACAAACTCAAATCCATATTCTCTTTTTGCTTATATGAAGAATTGTGGGGACATTTGAATTGTGTTTATGTGCCAAACTACAGAGTCTAAGACTAGTGAAATCATTCTCTAAATATAGTTGTTTTGTCAGAGGCAAAGCAAGAGGCCTGGGATAGGCACCTGCATTGTAGCTCTGCCCTCTTACTCTTCTCGGAAGCTGGGCCCTGTGATTTTAAAAAGTACAAGAGGCCGAGAGTACTGGATACACTGGCAATACTGACGCTCCCTAACGAAGAA
The DNA here is from genome assembly GCF_057802395.1 of Ceratotherium simum simum. NCBI lineage: Eukaryota > Metazoa > Chordata > Mammalia > Perissodactyla > Rhinocerotidae > Ceratotherium > Ceratotherium simum. The sequence continues at coordinate 51,683,024 of NC_141915.1, read as the reverse complement.
CAAGGACTTGGAAGATGAGGCGCTGGCTAATAACGCTGTATCTACACAACCATGTTTTGCAAAGTGAAACATTTCAAGTTTATTGTCCTATCTACTAAAGATACAGCTTTCTTTAATTGTGTGTGACTTATTACAAAAATATAACTCAGTCAAACCGGTTTGAAATGTATAGATGTAGCTAATGTCTGATTCTATCAACTATTGAAAAACTTTAAAAAGCTTTCAGGATTTTAGTTGTTAAAGCTTGACATTTTCCAGAGGATGTGAAACATAAAAATCAAGCCATGGCCCTGCCACAAATACCACAGTAATTAGAATGCAAACATCATATGCCTGAGTAGGACAGCAATTTATGGAAGACCCGAGGAGTGTACCAGATTGCTATGATTAAGAGTACTGATACGCTGGTCATTTTAATGCACAGGATCTGCATGTGGTTTAGGTTAGGTGAGAAGGTAAAACGTGATTATTCTGTTTCAAGCTGAAAATGCTTGACTCCTAGAGAATGGCACATTCTCTTTCTTTTATGCTAGCTTCTCTACAGGCAAAATAGGACGTTAACAAGTTAATTTTTAATTTCAATAAACAGACACTTATAATCAGAGTTCAAGGAGAGTCTGTTTGCTACCAAATTAGGTACTGTGGTAATCATGATTACTTCTGTAGGCTATCAGATATAGTATTTTTTAAAATGATATGTATGGCCCAAGGAAGAGAGTTGATACTTTAATATGTGTTTGTTCATATAAATAGATATTATCCTTCATTTAACATCTCAGAAGTAAGTTGTGTGAGCCATGTTGTTGTGCCCAGAACCCCAGCTGCATCCTGAGAGGTGTGAATAGAGCAGAGGAGGGAGTGGCAGGACACCCAGACGTTCCCAGCTGTACTTTGGTGGGTGTTTCAAGGTTCTTCTAATGCATCTTCTCTCTTAATATCTCTTCATTGAGTTAAATAAAAAGTGTGCATAGGTTTTTTTCCTACTGTAGACCACGTGAGACTACGTGGGGAAGTTTGTATTAGAAACTGTTAAATTTGTGCAACTGGATTAGAAATTTCACAACAAGAGCTTTATGTTTCCGTGAGCCTTTGAATACTTCTTATTTCTAGTAAGGCTGGAGCTGGCCTTTCTTGCTACATTTTGGCACTTCCAGAGTGAGATAGAACCAGGAAGTGTAATGGAATATGAAAGCAGGGTAAAATAGAAAGAGAAAGATGAAGGAAAGAGAACTTCCGATCATTGACTTAACTTCTTCCAGGGAAATAGGTAGATGTCTGAAAGAGTTCTAATTTTGTGTGATCCCATGAGCTCAATATCTGCCTTAGAGTACAAGTATTAAAATAGTATGATAATATGATAGAATATACAACACCAAGAGTGACCCTAATGTAAATTACGGACTTTGAGTGATTATAAAGTGTCAACATATTTTCATCAGTTGAAACAAATGTACCACTCTGGTGGAGGATGTTGATAACGGGAGAGGCTATGCATGTGTGAGGGCAGGGCATATATGGGAAATTTCTGTACCACCCTCTCAATTTTGCTGTGAACCTAAAACTTTTCTTAAAAGAAGCCTTTTAAAAAAAATACTATGATATGTCTAATGGAGAATTTGACTCTGGTGAAGGTATGCTCACACTAGATTTAAAAGAAATCCGGCCTCTAAGATATAAAGCGCTTAGAAATAAAGCACTTAGGCCCGGTGGCTAGTGGTTAAATTTGTGTGTTCTGCTTTGGCGGCCCCAGGCTTTGCCGGTTCAGATCCTGGGCGTGGACCTATTCACCGCTCATCAAGCCATGCTGAGGCGGCGTCCCACGTAGAAGAGCTACAACTCTATAAATATGATACACAACTATGTACTGGGGCTTTGGGGAGAAAAAAGAAAAAGAAGATTGACAACAGATGTTAGCACAGGGCCAACCGTCCTCAAAAAAAGGAGCTTTAAAAAAAAAAAAAGAAAGAAAGCACTTAATAATGTAGATACTGCTAGAAATACATACAAACGTGTTTACTTTTATCGTTCCCAACAAAGTAATAAGAATAAGATGCGTGTTTGATAAAGTACATATAACATAAGGACACTTTTTGACTGTTGAAGCCTGCCGTGGAATTGGGCAACACACAAGCTATTCAATGCTACAACAGTTATTCTGAAAACAAGCAAGAGTTTGGTGCACATTAAAATCTCTCTCTTTTCCCTTCCCAATTTATAACTTACTCTCCCCGTAAAATATCTTTCATAAAACTCCACTCTTTTTCTCTTTGATGTTGTAACTTTTGGCTGGGAAAAACCAGGCAATGGCTCTGCCACTGTTGTGGAGAATACACCCATGATAACCCAAACTTCCTTGCCCAGGGACCAACGGAAGAAAGCCATTAAAGAAAGGCCTAGAAGTACTTCACCTGAGCAATACAGCTCTTAAGCAATACACTCTTCGAATGGAGTTTTCACCAGTGTGCTGCAATCTTCCATTTTCTTAGGATGTAATTTCCTTCAGGCCTGCATGAAGTTAGGAAAGACAAGCTGACACCAAAAATAAGAGTTTGTGTTTCTATAGCATCTGTTTATGACAGTGGATATAAATAAGAAGATGTTCCACCCCAGTATAGGACAAGGAAAAATACATATCTTTTTATGAGTTGGCTTTCTGAAAATGCAACTAAATGAAAGAATGTGGAGGTGGAGCCCAATATAAACTCGATGTCAGAACAAAAAAGAACCACCTACAAAAATCCTTCCTTAAAAAGCATCCATTCCTAAAGAAGATGCATTGTGTGGAGGCTCACACACAGATTTACTACCTACCCAAAGTGGCCTTCTGACAAGGGCTTCTTCGAGGGAGGATCTTTAAACTTCGAGGTTAAAAAAAAAAATAAGCAAGTTACATGATTCTTGGATATCTGTTGCCATTCTAAATATTTAACAGAAGTTGGGTGTGGTGGGGACATGCAGTTTTAGTCCCAAAAGTTGCACCGTTGGAGAATGATTTGAGAATCAACATTCAAAAACAGACAAGATTAATCCCCAAGCATTTCAGCTAAGTGAATCAGTCATTCTATGTGTTCACTTATATTAATATCTTGCGATGCACATTGTTTTTGTTCTGCATACATATATACATAATTTATAGATTATATAGACATAGATGTGTATAGTAATATTTTTAAATGCATGGAAATGCAAATTGGATAGGATACTTTTTCATTTACAGGCTCCCTAGCACATTGCAGGAGTGTAGCCTCCCTGATTCCCTGGCATTAAATATCAGAAATATCCTCCAGTCATTGGGAAATCCAAAAACACTCATACACATTCCCCAAAACCCACTGGGAAGTGGTACTGCCCCGGTTGAACTCCATGAACACAGGCTGTTAAGTCAGTCACAGATTCTTCAGTTTTGAGGTCCAGGTAACCTGAGACCAGCTTTGGTGGTGACAGCACTGTATCTGTGCCCAAGGGCTCTTTCCAGAGAGCTCCTCCCACCATCAGGGATAGGCTTGACAAGAAACCATCTTCCAACTCCCCCCAACTTAGAATGTTTGCCTTACCCAGTGCCTGAAACTGATGCGGCAGTCTTTGAATCTCTGACACTGACAAGTGAATGGAAGTAAGCACCAGAAGTCAGAGAAAACAAAAATCAACTTTGGATTTTTTTCAAACTGTCAAGAACATATACTATATCTTCCACCTACATAGACGACCCTTCATTTTCAGGTATTAATTTTTTTAAGTTTAATGAATTATTTCAAACATTTTAGAAATGTTAGCTTTTACTTTCTCTACTTTATAACTTTTAAGTACTTTAATGTGATTTACAAAAAGTGGTTCCAAATTGTTCTGGGAAAGATAGACGCAGAAAATATTATCAAATTAGAGTCCTGTCTAAAATAGGGGAAATTAGACCCCTACAATGTCCCAGGCTCGGTGGTAGATATTTTGTATAATTTTTTTCTTTTCTTTGCACGGTAGATATTATTATCACCATTTTATACATAAGAAAACTGAGCCAAAGAAAGTTTAGAAAACTCTAAAAGGAATTAATAAGACATATATAACTTTTAGAATGCATGAGTTTAAAAGTTAATGAGTTTCTAAATTTGACAGCTATGCAAATATTTATTTCAACACTCATTAAAATATAAATACATACCCTTCTATCTCACCCTCATGGAATCCAAAGATAGCCTCTTTGTTGAAATTAAATGTATTTCAGTCATTTTTAATGATTGCTCAAAGAAGTGTGAAAGAGAAATTATATCTGTTGATTATTCTAGGACTTCTCAGGAGACCTAGACTACTGCTGTATGTCCTGTGAGTTAAAGATAGAACCCAATGTACCATTCTGGCCCAGATGTAGATACACCCAGAATATCACATGGGCTCTAAACGTTTGGTAGAAAACCAAAAAAGAAACAACGACTGCATCTATATGTAGCAGGAGTGTAAACATAGAAACAAGGAAGGGCACGGTGCCTGCCACTTGCTTGCCACTTGTCTGCTCTCCTCCCCTCTTCCCTGCTTCTCTCCTTCTTTAAATCATCCAAGGAATATGTACTAAGTGCCTAATAAGTCAGGCTTTGTGCTAGTGTCAATTTGCCCTGTCTCCCAGAGGCTGCTTGCTCAGAACATTTTCTCACCTAGTCTATTTGCCCTCTGCTCTGGGAATATGTCCTTAGTTTTTCTGTTCTTCTCCCTCTAGGCTGACTATCACAGATTCTCTGTTCTTTTTTTTTTTTTTTTTTTTGGTGAGGAAGATCAGCCCTGAGCTAACATCCGTGCTAATCCTCCTCTTTTTGCTGAGGAAGACCGTCTCTGAGCTAACATCTATTGCCAATAATCCTCTTTTTTTTCCCCAAAGCCCCAGTAGATAGTTGTATGTCATAGTTGCACATCCTTCTAGTTGCTGTATGTGGGACACTGCCTCAGCATGGCTGGAGAAGCGGTGCATCAGTGTGTGCCCGGGATCTGAACCTGGGCTGCCCGTAGCGGAGCACCTGCACGTAACTGCTAAGCCACGGCGCCGGCCCCAATAGATTCTCTGTTCTATAGTAATTTTTGTTGTTGTTGTCCTTTTCTTTTCACTATTCTGGTTTCAAGATCAACAGCTGCAGAGAGGGTTGTTTCTTTTCTTCTCCTCTCTGGCTTGCCTCTCTCAAGACATTCATCTGAGTTGAGATGTTACATCTTGGCAAATGGTGGTGTCTGCTTAGATCCCCCTCTCCTTGACTTCCTGATGCTCTGTGGCTGGAGCTGGGACTCTGTAGAACCACAACTCTGTGGTTGTCTGGGATTTTTTTTCCATGGGCTAGCCCATGCTGCTACATTTGGGTTTTCCCAGAAAATGGTCATTGGTTGGACCTTTGATTTTGTCACTTTTAGAAAACAAAAAATCAACCACATTGTATAAGATCTGAAGATAGAGTTCTCTCAATGGCCTTATTCAGAATGAGCCAACTGTTATTGTGCTTGGCAGATGTTCTGCACAGTTCATGTGGCAGCGGTGGTCATGTCCTCACGCCATTGAGCTCGATACTTCTTTCTTTTCTTTTTCTTGTCTAATTTTTTTTCTTTTGGGTGTTCTTTTGTGGAGGACTGCCAAATAAAAGTGATTTTACTCCGCCATCTCTTTTAGAAGTACTGACTTAGGCAGATTAAATGGGTGTGGAATTAGTTATTGCGCTTAAGTGTTGTCCAAGGTAGGCTTTGCTCAGCCTGCTTACATACGGTGAAATAAACTCAGTGGCTTAAATGCTGATTTATTAATGATGCTACGCCAAGCTGTTTACCGGCTTGAGAATTATGAATCTCAACCAAAGGATATTAGGGGTTAAGTTAATATATATTTACTGCAAATTCAATAGACCTACATTGAAGAATAGAGAAAAAATTGTCATTTAAACTAAAAGTAAAAACATGTACAAAATACCTAATTACACATTTCCTAAACTTTATTAGCCTTTCAGTGATCAATATGGTAATTATTTTTAACTTTGTAAACATTAACTTCAAAGGAACAGATACACTATTGGAATTGTCACACATTTGACATCTATTTAGCCAGCGTTTGAAAGTTTCTTTTGCATGTGTCATGTGATATTGTGTAATTTATTCATTCCTAGACACTTTTAAATTGATTTTTAAAGAGTTTTCCCTATACTCGCAGTGCCCCTTTTTGATTTAAACAAATGACTGACATTTGTATAATTCACAATATAAGTCTCCGCCAATGAATTTGAGGGCCAGATACATGCACGTATGAGAAGTTAAGAGTTAACACACAAGATAGGAAGTGCAGAAATTTATTCATGGAAGTCTACACTTTGTTGGACAAAGAAAACAATAAGATCAGTGATTCACAACATGTTGCAAAAGAATAAATATGAATCAACATCAATTCAGATAAATCTCAAATAAGGGAATATTACTTCCCCTCTTTCATGGAGTCGCACAAATAGAGGTCCTATACAGTATAACATAGCGATTAGTATTGATTAGTTCAAAAACACCTGGGTTAAAATCCTGGCTCACCCAGTAACAATTTAATTTTGAGCAAGTTTCTTAAAATCTCTCTGATTCAATTTCTCTATATGAACATGATAGCGGTAATACCTACTTTGAAGGTTTTGTTAAGGATTCAGTGAGATCATATTGTATGTCAAGTGCTCACAACAGTGCACGACGCATGGCAAAGTTGCTCTTATTATCATTGTTGTTGCTGTTATGTTAAAAAAAAGTTATTCGACGAAATACAGCTAAAGCAGAAAAAAAAATCTCATTAATTACCAACCAACTCAGTAAACATATTTTGTTTTGTTTTGTTTAAATCTACATCCATCTGAGAGGTAACCTAACATTTTTGGCTTTTTCAAACAAATTTGTTGTTGTGAAAACAGTCTGAGAAATGAAGGTGAAGCAGTGTATTAAAATCCACGAAAGCAATGAGTTCTGACTCCTTTTTCATGATCCTCTCTCCAACTTCAAAATCACCTGGACTCAAGCAACTGTCATAGTTTGACATAGCACACATATCACTTCAAATCGTAGTTTCAAGAACACAGCTTTATCTTTACTCTGACATCGCTGTTCATTTAGTATTTGTTATGTTGTTTTTATAAAAATGCCAAAATGATTCACTTCTCGAGGATTTGACTACTTAAGAAAGAGAAACTGATTCAGAACTCTCTAAAATTCAGAAACACGGTATTTGGCGGCCCTTTTCAAAAGTGGTGTTTTTATAACAGGTTTCATAAGTTTGAAAGGTTGTCCAGAATTATCCTGAACAATTTAAGCTTTCCTGTAATTCTTTAAAAGGAAGACCTAAGGTTAACAACAAGATTGCCAAATACCGGGTTGGTGGCCTTGAGGACTAATGTTCCTTGCCATTAAAAATATTTATCTTTAATTACTTACTCTAACTCGCTGTCTAATGAATATAGGAGATGAAGGCTATTTAGTTAACACGTATATTTATCCTGAGATACTATGAATTGTGACACACCAGGCAGTTTAGATTCATTTGGTTTAATTAACAGAGGCACAGTCCTTAGTCACAGGGGCTGAATTAACGACCCAAAGGATTTTTTTCCCAACAGTTTCTGGATTAATCTAGGTAGTTTAAGAATTATTTAAAGTTCTTGGGGGACTGGCCTGGTGGCATAGTGGTTAAGTTCACGTGCTCCACTTGGGCAGCCCAGGGTTTGTGGGTTTAAATCCTGGGCACAGACCAATGCACCACTCATCAAGCCATGCTGTGGCGGCATCCCACATACAAAATAAAGATGAGCACAGAAGTTAGCTCAGAGCCAATCTTCCTCAGCAAAAAGAGGAAGATTGGCAACAGATGTTAGCTCAGGGCCAATCTTCCTCACAAAAAAAAATTTTTTTAAAGTTCTTCAAGTAAATTGTTTACTAATTATGGATCCTAAATGAAACTAAACTAAGGTTTAGTGGCAATCTTAGGTGACTTCATTAAATCTATAGAATTAATAAATCTATTTTGCATTTTTGGGTGAAAGAATATATGACAACTTGAGTGGAACTTTTTCATCTAAGATTGTCATAGGGAAAAATGTGGAAACAGAGGAAACTGTTTAAGATACAATGAAAAATAATACAAGTCTACAAAGAGCTAATTTTAGTGTGTGTCTGTGTGTGAACACATAAAGCATGTGTGTAGAGTGAGAAGTTGGGAAGCCTAGGTGGTAATTCCCAAGAGCAGTCAGACAAATGATTTTTAGGTACCAAGGTGTCAGTTCCCAACTCAGTCCTAGAGGTGATTTTTGACAAAATCTGAATAGGAGCGCTTACCACATCAGGAAGACCACTGGCAACACTTGCCATAAATATTATTAATGTCATTCTTTTAATTTTATCTCTATAAAATTATCATTGCTGCTGAATTTTAGAGTTTGAAGATATTTCCTAGAAGATGTTCCAGATTGGTAAAATAAAAAGGAAGAAAGATTATGATTGATTAGGTCTCATGTGGAAGAAAGAAGAATTTCTAAAGGTATTTTCTCCTTTTTAGGCCCCTAAAGAACTAATTTGTTACATACATCATTCTAGAAGTCTCTCCCAGAGCCCCAGGGAGCAGTTTGTCTGCCTGCAAGTCCAAATGATTAAATAAAACCTGCATTCATCCATCTTAATCCTTTTAGACAAGGAATTGCAATCCCTTCCATAGCTTTTCAAGAATCCATATTTTCCAAGGTTTTTTTCTTTTTTAATCATCCCACTCTTTATTGTTTATGATTCTTTATCACTTTCAAACACAGAATTTTCAAAAAACTTCAACTTAAAATGAGCCAAAGAAGCAGGACTAGTTCTAGAGAATTGTGAGGTTGATGAAGCTTTTCTTCATCTCTCTTACTTTTAAGCCATCTACTCTGATACGTTCTGCTTCGAAAGCATTTGCTGAGGATTACTATAAACCTTTGGGAATGTGAATAACACAGTTTGTACAGGAAAATGGAAGTGACAAGGAAGAGAATTATGGTCTGGCAGCAAGGCAAAATTATCCAGGAGATGGATTCTCTGTCAAGGAGGAAGAGATAAAGTCTAGTAAGATGTAAGTTTCTCAGGATCCTGGGGCAATGAGGGATTGATGTGCCCATTGGAAAAAGCATCCATGCCAAGCATGGCAGATCAATGGTACTAACCAATTTGTCTGCCTAAAAGTTGTTTCTTTCATGACATGTGACAGGTGGTGGCCTAGACGAGAAGGAAATACCTTCTCTTTGTCCTTGTAACTCCTGGGAAAGGCTTGCCGTAAAGAGTTTCTCAGCAGGTTTCATGGAGGGTCTTCCTGGGGTATGTTCATCTTTCTGGGTAAGAGAAGGAGACACGGACATGTCTCCTGTTGGACATGGAGACAAGTACCTTAAGGACCTTAGGTACCAAATGCAGCCCAGTCAACAAAATTCGTGGAATATATTGCTTCTGCAACTATTATAGAGCTTGGACAGATCAGTTAACAGAAAGCACATGGCACATAGGTAGAAAGATGTATTGCAACTGACCAGAGTTTTGTCGCCTTATATCAAATTTACTCTTTGCAGCATAACTCAAATTGCATGGCAAAAATATAGTTAGAGCACACAGAACATTGTAGCATTGCATGATTCTGTGGAGCTGGAAACATGAGGAAACCCTGAAGTGGAAGCAACTGTGCCTTGCGTAAGTCATAAGGAGTTAAACTGCCCATGCTTCTATCTGATGAATATATCAAAATGCCTGTTTCTGGCTGCTGTATACATCAGCTGTGGGCAGTGTTTAATTCCTGGCCTCCTCTACTTCCACTCATGCCATGAGAGGAGGAGGGACACCATCTTTGCCCACTGTAAAGTAAAACATATATAACAAGGCTAGCGAAGCACCGTGGGTCAAGTTGCAGCAAGAATGATGGCAAATACATGGGAATGAGTCAATGCAGCCTTAGAACAAAGAATGTAATTCATGGAAGCCTCTCAAATGTACATGTTGGGATGTGCTGAACAGTCGACTTGAGTGGATTTGTAGCAGCATGTGAAGATGATTTACATAAATGTGAACTCATGCCCAGAGAACAAATGTGACTTGCAAATTTACAACCCTGAAATCATGGAAGATGTACACAGAAGCAGACACAATTTATAGTAAACAAAAACCATTACTCCCCCTGACTACTGTTAAACATTTAGTGAACTCCAATAATACATTGCTAGGATGAGACTGAATGAGCTGACCTCACTAGTGGAATTGCTGAAGGGCCAAGCCTGTGCCCCCTCTCACCTGGAGTGAGAAGATTACATTGTTGCAAGTGAGGGTGGTAACTTGGATTCAACTCAACTGCAAGAGTTGAAGAATGCAGACAGAATGTTACTTTGAATCTATCTGCCTTCCAGCAGCCTACTTGATGTGTCCACCTATAAATGTCCTGCCTCAAAATCAGCCTCTATTCCTTACCCTTCCCACCAACCCTCTCTCCTGATTCCTCTGTTTCTTAATTCAGCCATGCTGTGATCCATCTTTGACTCTTCCAGCCACCGTCTCTCCCCCCATGATTTAAACAGTTACCAAGTCATGTACATTCCTCTTCTGCAATGTGTCTGGAATTGATCACTTCCTTTCCATCCTCAAGTTCAAGCACTTATTACACTTCTCACCTGAAATAACTAGTCTACCCAGCTCCTGTCTTCATTTCTTTCTCTTCCAATCACCTCTACGTATTTGACACTTCATCCTCCTAAAAGGCACTACAGCTATATCGTTCCCTTACTCGAAAAACTTCAATCATTGCTCACAACCTTCTATTTCAATCATTTAAAATCCTTAAGCTACTTTCCAATCTTATTTCCCATTAATGTCTCAAAGAAGCTACACTCTAGACCAGGCTTCTCAACTTCGGCTCTATTGACGTATTGGACTAGACAATTCTTTGCTGTGGGGGCCTGTCCTATGCGTTGTAGAATGTTTAGCAGCATCTCTGTCTTCTACCTACTAGAAGCTAGTAGCATCCCCGCCCCCAGGTGTGATAACCCAAAATGTCTCTAGACATTGTCAAAACTTCCTGGGGAGCAAAATCCTTGCCCTAGACAAAATGAATCTCTTGTGGTTATCAAGATATGCCTTAGGTTTCTCGTGTATATGTGTGTGTTTGCAGTGAGCCCTCTGCTTGCAATGTCCTCCCTATTGTCTCTACCTATTCAAATCATATCCATCATTTGATTTATCATTTCAGATTTATCTCAAAAGCTTCCTGCTACCAAAGTCTTCTCTCTGTTTTAACCAGGCTCCGTGAATAGAAGTATTTTCCTTCACTTTTGGATTACCTAGCACTTTATGTATTTCTTAAACCACTTATCTTATTTTGACTGTTTTCCTTTAATTTGGCTGCTAAAAAAATATAAGCATAAGCAAATTTTTGGTGCATTATTTAAACATATAAATATTAATGGCATGGCTTGTGTAAGCTACTCTCTATTCTGGTTGAACTTTATTTCTCTCATTTTTTTTGCCCCTAACAAATCTATTGTATCTTTTTGTATGAAATTTTTACTGGTGTATAAATACTAAAAATAATAATCTTTATGTAATTATCTCAAAGTCACTGATAAATGCTATAATATGAGGCTCTCTTTTATCAAAAGTGATAGAAAATAAACCACAGTCTCTTTATAGAGAGGAAACAAAAAACAAACGAGAGTTAGCTGGACCTTAGAAAGCATCTGGTCCTTCCTCTGCCCCTTTACTTGAAGAAATTGGAATCTTGAAAGGGTGAATGGCTTTCCCAACGTGGTAGATCTAGTCTATTACAGTCAAGATAAGTACCCGGGGCTCCTGTTCAGAATTTATTGCAGTAGATCAGTTGTTCTTCATGTGGGGTTCTTGGGTCAGCGTCTTGTGCACCGCTTGGGAACTTGTTAGAAATGCAAATTCTGAGTCCCCACCCCAAGCCTACTGACTTAGAAGCTCGGAGGTTGGGGTCCATCTATGTATGTTTGGTCTGGTGCAGGAGATCTCAAACTCCAGTGCCTGAGAATGACTCAGAGGACCTGTTTAAATTCTGAGTGGTCCTTTACTGCATGCCATGTTGACCAAAAGGTAAGTTGTGGGTTCACAAGACCAGACTGTGAATCACAAGGCAGCTGTGCTCAACATCAAATTAACAACCTGACTTATTTCCTGCAATTTACGACTTAATTCAGATTCTTCTGTTGATGTAGTAAAAATTTTTATTCTACTTGAATCACTGTAGTGTCTGTTTCATCTTAATTAAGAGGGCATAATAAATTTGCATCAAATTTAAAATAAAAATCCACTAAAATTCATTCATCTCTCATTTTTATCATGAACTATAGGGTGCAGAAATTCCAAGCATAGGGATACAAGGGAAGGAGACGGAGGTGAAAGCATGTTGAGTTTTGGTCTTATTGAAAACATAGATAAAAATGCGAACAAGTGCTAGGCACTTTCAGAATGATTTGTTTAAATTCAATTGTTAAACATGTAAGGTCAACCACTAAATTAACAAAATAGAATATATATTTATAAGTCAATAGAAGAAAAAGTAAAGATGAATACATCCATACAGGGCAAGAATGAGAGAAGGTGCAAGGAAAATAGAAAACATGTCAGTCTTCATAATAATCACAAATATTCTCCTCAAATTTGATACAAAAATCAGACGTATAAAAAGTTACATAGAAAGATAGAGAATGAAGGGAGAAAAGAATATATACTGGATAAATACCAAAAAAACTAAAACAGTATTGCCATACTAATGCCTGACAAAAAAATAATTCAAGGCAAAAAAGAAGACTATTTTATTTGATAAACTTACAATTTGCCAATAAGATTTAACAATCATTAATATGAACACGTGTAGCAATATATCATTGAGATATACAGGAAGTAAGTGCCATTAGAAATATAAGTAGAAATGGACAATTCCACTAGCATGGCAGAGACTTAAACATACTTATCTCAGTAGTCAAGGGATTATGCAGATAAAAAGTATTTAAGGGTATTGAATCTGTGAATTACATAATATTTGAATTATATAATGATATAATTAACAGGCATATAAATGCACAGAATTTGTACCTAACAAAGGGAAAATATACTTTTATTTCAAACAGTCATGGCATATTTACAAAAATTGGCCATTATGTTTTAAAGAAAATAATATATTACATATTTTCTGATCACAATTCAATAAAATTAGAAATTAAAAACAAAAGGAAAGAGATAGCCTCCTCCCACAAAAACAAACCAATATAAAAAATAAACAAATGTTTAACGGGGCATTTAAAAAGATTATTTTTTATAACCTTGGGTTATTCAAACTACTTAGAAATTACAAAAAAAAAAACAAAACATGGGAATGATACATATCCAAAAACGTATGGATTTGGGCAAAAGTGGTACTCAGATGATATTTTATAGACTAGTGCATTTATCATAAAACAAAGGAAAAAAGAATGGGAAAAATGAACTATGTGCTCAACTCAATAATCTTGAATAAGACCTTAAAAAGTAATATATTTTCACTGTAAAAAATGTAGAAATTATAAATAAAATATAAGGAAAAAAATGAGAATCACCCACATTCCCACATTCATTATTATTTCTTTTCCTGTTACCATAACACATTTAATGGACAATAAATAATTCAGACCAAATTCCCAAAATTTGTGATGTTTATACAGTTTCTGGGCTGCATTTCCTCTTTGATCTTACCAAATCACAAAAGAAACTAAAAATGAGGATTCTGGCAGTCATCATGGAGTGCATTTAGTTTTACACATGTATGTGCAAGTGGTGCGTGCCTGTGTGCGTACATGCATTCAAGTGAGGTGATGGGCAAAATGAGCCTCCTCATAATTCTTTGTCAAGAATACTGCTTTCGTTTTAAAAGAGTTCATCAAAAGAAAACAAATGGTTCCTCTTAGCAGAGTTTCCACAAAGATTTCAGGACAGGAAAGGACAGAAAGATTTCAGGACATGACAGGAAAATTTGGTGATTTGGCACGCAAAATGAAATGATGAAAACAGTGAGGGAAAGAGTATCTGTAAGGAAGTGATAGGGAAAGAATCACTTGGAGTCCAATGAGGAGACTTCACTTTGTACACCGAGGTTAGGAGAGAAGGTTTTCTTACGCAACCAACCCTGATAGAAACATCACCAATCCCCTGTGAAAGAGCAAGGCCACTCTAGTTTGGCCAGAAGTTCCAGGAAGAGCCAACCTCTTGCACTTGGGAAGCAGGTGTTGTGTTTTCGGTCAATGAAGCCATTTTGTTCACCAGAAGGCATCTGGGGCCCTGAATGGATTTCTCGTTTGGGCATTGACCCTCCTAGGAGGTACGCCAGAAAACTACACTCTTCTCTTGGAAAGAACGAGAATAAGAAACGACCAGCATGACCTAACAAGTTGTGAAATCCTATCCTTCTTGCCCCCTGAATAGAGTCCCACGCCCTGAAATAAAGGAAATCCATTCTGTAATCTGATAGGAGTGTTGCCGAGCATTTTGCCAAGAATAACGCCTTCCCTCCACGTAGTGCCAGGGTCCAGGTGCATAAACTCCAACCTTATAAACTCCAGTACAAAAAACAAAACAAAACACAAAACAAAATCCTTGGCATTTAATGCATATAGTATAACATGACAGGTAATGCTATGGATTTTCTCAGCAAGGGCGAAGAAGAGTGTGCTTACATCTCTTTCACAGACACTGTATTGGAGGTCTTTTGGCTTGATTGCTAAGGTCAGAGCACAAATATAGACATCTAAAATTAGATTATTGTAATTGTTGTTCTCGTGCTCCCTCACTCCACTGCAAGCTCTTTGAAAAGAGCCCCTTTGAATTTCTAACACCCACCGTAGTTCTAGGTGCTTGATGCTTGGTGAATGTTTCCAAAATGAGAAGAGTTCTTTTTCTTTTTCTTTTTTTAGGTAAACTTAATTGTTTTGAATTTGGAGTAAAGGCTATCTTTATTAGAAAATGAAAAATTGCTACTACAAGCATAAAACTAATATATATAGTACTTGATAGTTTATGAAGCACTTTTACAAAATCTATCTCCTTTTAAATTTCACAAAATTCTGTTTTTATTCTTATTTTTCCAATGAGCAAACCAAGGCTTGAAAGTCTTAAGTAAAATGAGAAAGGCAATTTTGCAGCCATTTCTCTGAAGAAGATGACTCAGGTTACAAATAATATTTCACTGAGTGGGGTTAAATGCATCTTACATACAAGTAAAGAGATAGGAGAGACATCAAATTTGTTGCATAAAACCCATAGAAGTTCCTTTGAGAATTTCTTAGAATTGCAGATTTCTTTAGGGAAAATATATATGCTAAAGTATATATATGAGATATATACCTAATTTTTCAAAAGTTCTACTACCAAAAATTTGATAAAAAGAATGTCAATGGGCCAGGGGGCTGGGCTGGGAGATAGGCAGGATTAGGGTGCACTGAGCACTTAGAAGTCTCCAAGATCTTGAAAATCAGAAAGTAAGATTTTCCTCTAAGAGTTAGAGGGTCAAATCAGGACATGATGCATCAAAGCAGAGATATGTAGAACCTTTAAAAGAGAGGATGGAATCTCTAGAAAAAGAAAGCTGGCAGCCTGCAGGGAAAAAGCATGGTCAGTCCAGCTAGTGCCATTTGTAAAACTAGACTGGCCATGTTGTTTAAATGCCTACTGAAGCCAGCTACATGCTTGCAAAAAAAAAATGAGACTGAAGAACTTCCTTGAATATCTAAGGTCAGAAATTTTTACTTTAATGAATCTGGAATTTCCAGACCTTTGTACCTAAAGGTATGTAACAACCAGTCAGAGGAGGTTCCTCAAACACAGCTTTACATGTCTGCTTGGCTCAGAGTTCTGATGGATTGTTTCTGGGTTTTTTTGCTGTTGTTGCTTTGTTTTTGTTTTCCCACATGAACCCACAATAAGAACTCAACTCCTCTTTGAGTTTCTCTGAAATAATTTAAAAGTCCATTATTGAGCAATGTTGGCTTTCCAGATAATTTTACATGGGAGATCGAGGAGCGGTTCTGAGCACGCACTCCACAGGAAACAACATCCGATTGACCTTGCAGGTCATATTCCTATGGGGATTTCTTTCTCTTACCTCCTGCCACTAGTGGTGCCCAGCCAAATTTACTCTTTGCCTCCTGAAACCCATTAAGATGCTAAACAAAACAAATGACCATGTGGTTAGCAAGACCCTCTTTGTTAGAAATGGGTAGCTTTATAAATGCACAGATTTCTTTTTATTTTACAGAATATCTGTGCCACTAAGATGGACAGAGTAATAATCTCCTGTGAGTGATTGTTACATACCTCTAGGTACAAAGGTCTGGGGATTATAGATTCATTAAAGTGAAAATTTCTGACCTTAGACACTCAAGGAAGTTCTTCAGTTTCATTTTTTTTTTGGTTTTGTTTTGTTTTTTTGCAAGCATGTAGCTGGTTTCAGTAGGCGTTTAAAGAACATGGCCAGTCTAGTTTTACAAATGGCACTAGCTGAACCAGCCACATTTTTTTACCTGCTGGCTGCCAGCTCTCCAAAGGGGGAAAATCCTTTCGTATTTTATTCATATAAAGGATTTATTTGCCTTGCAGAAAGCCTTAGTGTAGGGCCCTCACACAATGTAAAATGGTGAGAAGGTATACCTAGTCCTCCAAATCAAAAGAACAGACAAGGCATATTCACAGACAACAAATAGGATTGTATTCTTGCTCATCAGACACACCTTGTACCTTTGCATTTTCCTTTTTAAGTAAATTCTGTATTGCACACAACTTCATGCAAATCACTAGCAGGAAATAGCAACCTAAGGACTTTTCAAATCATGCCAACGTGCAGGTCCAGGATTGCCTTGTTTCACTAAAGGATACTAGGAAGAAGAGGTAACTTTTTCTTCCACCAAATTTAATCCCTCAGCCCATCAGAAGGTATAAAGAACAGGGGCAAACTCTCTAAATTCTGAATCCAGAGAAGCCCAGGCGAATATTGCAATAGGCCCACCATGGAGATACCCGTGTCTCCCTCCCCAACCTCTCCATTGTGAAGGGAGCTGTTTATTGCAAGTAGCAACAGGACTAAAAAAAAAAAAAAAAAAAAGAATTTTGTTAGCCTTCTCCACTAATTGCTTTTTTTTGGCATTCTTCTGTCCACTTCTTTTTATTATCCTACAAAATGATCATAAACATATAGAATGTTTTAGACCAGTGAATGCCTGAAGGCAGAGCAATTTCAGTAGGCCCTGGTGAGCCCAGATGGCCCAGTCTGAACATACACTGGAAATGGACCTTGTTTTAAAAGACTCCATGTTGAAATGTTGAGTATGAGCCAGGGCAAGGTAGAAATTCAGAAGAAAGCCTCACTCCCTTATCTTGGCAAATCTGGGCCTCACTTCAATTAAACCTTAAATGAAGACTCCTGCTTGAATACTAGTTCAAATATTTCAAAATAGAAGGGAGAAGCAAGCTGTACACTGAGGCAAAAGTACATACTGTATTTATAATCGAACACAGCTTTTTATATAATTACATCCTTGTGCACGTTTTATTTTTGGTTCTTGAATAAAGTCACTCAGATGAAATTAAAGAGTATGCAGGAGAAGGTGCTTTGATGCTTCTTTTAGTTGCTATGGCAACTCTGGGGCATCTTATTCAGCTATCTCATTGACTGAGTGTGCCCAAGTGATGCAGACTGCAACCTTTAGCTGATGCTGGAAAAGGCAGAGAGGACTGCTTGGTTGACCTCATGGCCACAAAAAGAGCTTATGACAGGATGGAAGAAAACCTCTGGCATGTTGATTGGACTTTCCCTCATTTTTGTACGAATGGTTGCCATCAGAAAGTGCTTTTGCCAAGAGTGTTTTTTAGGGATGTATACATACTTGCCTCCAAAATTTCTCTATTGGTA
The DNA here is from genome assembly GCF_057802395.1 of Ceratotherium simum simum. NCBI lineage: Eukaryota > Metazoa > Chordata > Mammalia > Perissodactyla > Rhinocerotidae > Ceratotherium > Ceratotherium simum. Next base: position 51,665,095 of record NC_141915.1, on the reverse strand, counting down.
AATAATCTGTTTTTATGGGTCTGTATCTAAGTGCCTAATGCAGTTATTTATATATTTTATTTTATTTATTTATTTTTTTAATTTTATTTATTTTTCCCCCCCAAAAGCCCCAGTAGATAGTTGTATGTCATAGCTGCACATCCTTCTAGTTGCTATATGTGGGACACGGCCTCAGCACGGCCGGAGAAGCGGTGTGTCGGTGCGCGCCCGGGATCCGAACCCAGGCCGCCAGCAGCAGAGCGCGCGCACTTAACCGCTAAGCCACGGGGCCAGCCCTATTTATATATTTTAAATGAAATTCCTATATACTGTTTAGTGAAACACTCTCTTTGTTTGCAGGATCAATTAAAAAGTTGCTTAACTGGGACTTTAGATGTAGAAAAATATTAGCAAAAATTTGAAAAACAAAAGCCAAATAAAACTGTACAGTGTGAAACCTCATTCACTTCTTTGCTATACAAGACTGAAACCAGGTACTTGCTCAAATGATGTCTTTCGGCCCATGTGCCAGGACTGGGGAGTGCCGAGGCAAAGGTGATTTCACAGACCTCATCTAAGTAGAGTCTGGAGTCAGAGTGGTCATTTAGCAGGAAGAATGGAAAGAACAGCGTGAATGGGAGCAAAGCTTTTACAAAATCATCTTAAAGGATTCCCAATAAGGTGTTGTAAAAATATTTGAATCCATGGTGACATCCCTGAAAAAATATTTAGTCAAGTAAAGATTTCTGTATATGGATGGGAAGAACTGTATCTTTGCACCGTGCCTAACACATCATAAGTATTCGGTAATTGGTAGCTATTGTTACACATAAATTTTTTATATCTAAAACTCTGTTACTTTTCTCAGTGGTAAGACAGGATGAATATACAACTACAGTGCCCATTTTCCAAACTGTGATCTGTTGAAGACAAAGTCCACACAGGAGATTTTGAATAACCAGCACCATGTAATAATTCCTCAATAAATTTTTGGTTAAATTGAGTAGAATTTTCTAGAAGTCAAACCCCCTAACAGCTTCAGTCTCTCAGAATATAATCTGAAGCCGCAAATAAAAAAGATCTCTGAAAATGAGCACAGTCATCTTAAAACCCTTACATTCAGGCCAGGTCTTTGTCTCATCTGTACCTTTCTGGCCTGCCTGGCATTCTGATATTAATCATAAAGTCCTTATAATGGATTATCTGATTTACTCAACAAAATGGATCAGAACAAAAAACCTTAATGATGCTAGGAAATTTCTGACAGTGGACAGATCAGCAGCTGATGGTTTAATGGACAAACATTTAAAAGCGCATCCCGCAGAAGAGGGCTGAATCTATTAGCTTGTGTCACACAAGGAAATGTGAAATAGTACATATCATTTTTGGAATAAGGCAGAGAATTGTATAATATTTTAGAAAACCATTCTTCCAAAATAATGAATGCCCTTGAGGCAACAAATTTTGGTTATTTGGAGAGAACCACTTATGTGTAATTATTCATCATTATTATTCTAACTAGTTAGGAACACTCATGCTGAATCTGGCTCACCTTTCTTAAACTCCCTCCTTCCACATTCTTCTTAATCCTCTCTTTCCTCCCTTCCCCCAACCATCCTGCTTCTCCAGCTTCCAAAGTAGATGACTGACTCATCCAGTTGGCCCAGAACTGTCCCAGATTTAGCACTGCAAGTCCTGCATCCTGGGAAACCCCTCTCTCCCAGTTGGTCACCCTATTCCAGAACCAGCCGTACTATGATTGTCTTATTCTACTCAAGTGTTGCAAGTGTTACCTTGTAATTTTGTAAATTTTTTTTCAAAAGTCGTTATAACAACCTTCATATAGTGGCTCAAATCATCAGGTCACTAGGATACTTGATCTGAACTATTTTCAAAAAAGGCTCTCGGGTCTTGAAATATGCTAATCATGGACTTGGTTCTTCACTTAAAATGCATAGAGCTAGCCTTCATTTATTTATATGTCTGTTTATTTAAATTTGGGAAAGCAAATCTGATTGATTTAATCAATTTTGCCAGCTCTACAGTGGAAATTTCTAGAGCTAAATTTGTCTTCTTCTTTGCAAGTACTTTCTGGGGAGCTGCTGCTTAAGAAGGCTAGAGTTTGGAGGCCTTGTTTGGCTGTCACGGAAAAGAAGGCCTAAGCAGAAGGACTCTGAAATTCCACCCCTGCCTTTTCTTTTTGTATGTATATTTAATAAAAATTTTTGAAGAGTAGAGGTGAGGCCGATATAGCATTCAGTGCACCGCCTGGAGTTACCATTATATATCTTGCATAACAGGACCAATCACCAGGCGGATGGTGTAACACCTTTGGCTGTCTACAGTGGGAAGCGAGCAGAAGTGTATGATGTGGTGGGGTGCCTGCAGTTTGGTTAGTAACAGAGCTTTGTGGTTTTGCCTCGAGACAGGACTAAGCAATTCTTAGTTAATTGAAATTAATCTAAAGTTTGAAATTTACCCAAATCCCACAACCGATGCTTAAATTTGTAATTAGTCTACCCTTTGTGAGTTGTTCCCTCTCTCTAAGAACTAGATGAGGAAATGTGGAGCAGGTTATGAAGGAGGCAGGAATCCTGTGCTCACATATTCTGTGTGGAGAAGAAGAATGTGTTTTCATCATCGAGGAGAATAAAAACTGAGAAGCAGAAAGGCCTTAGATTAAATGGTGAAACTTTTGTTAAGAATGCCTCCAAATGGAAAGCATAGAGGAGTGATGAAAAGCATAGCCCAGTGCTAAAGGGCCTCAGTTTAAATCTCACTCTAACACTTACTAGCTGTGTGTGCTTGCACACGGTGCTCAACCTCTCTGGGCCTCAGTTTCCTCATTTCTTAAATGGTGACATAAGAGTGCCTACTCCATAGGGATGCTGTTAAGATTAAATTATTTAATACTTATAAAGAACTTAGAACCATGTTTCCAACATAACAAGTGTCATATGAGTGTTTATAAAAAAAAAAAAAATATTAAGGAGCAACTCGTATTTCAGAATGCAGATTTTCTCAGCATTTCCAGTCATGAAAAACAGTCAAGTCATTCCAAATTTGCTAGAGGAAGTGGCATTTTCTCTGAAACTGCAAATCCTTGGTAACTTTGTACCCTGAAACAATATATAGCTTAATGGATTAAACTAGGTTTTGAGGCAGAGAAAAACCGAATTCGAATACTACCTCAGTGATGCATTAGCTTTAAAATCCAGCCTTGGTTTCTTCATCTATAACAGAGGTCAATAAATTACAGGCCACAGGCCAAATCTGGCCCACCACCTGTAGTTAAAAGTAAAATGTTATTGAAACACAGCCACACAATTTGTTTTCATATTATCTGTGATTGCTTTGGCATTACAAGGGCAGAGTTGCATAGTTAAAACAAAGACTTCTGCAAAGCCAAAAATATTTATTATTTGGCCCTTTATGCAACACATTTGCCAACTCCTGATCTATAATATGAGAATAATAATATCCTGATTTGGATTTAGCAAATGAGATAATGTATAAGGCAGAACTCTACAGAGTCTAGGCTCAGTAAAGAGTAACTATTATCATGAAACAGAGAATCAAAATCTCAACTTGATAATATTTTTGTTAGTTCTGTTTGTTTGCTTGATTTTGGTCTTTTCTATCTTTTCTCTACCTAGGCCATTCTGTCCAAAAACAAAATATGAGCCTCACTTCCTCTAACTTGGATTAAACTAATCTGCCCCTTCACCCACTGCACCTGTCTGTTTAGGCAATTTCTACGGCTCTATTCATTCAAACTCTCAGGGTTTATGTCCTATTGTTTGGAAACATTTGCTTTATATCTCAGCGATTCTACCGTAATCATACAGGAAGCCCAAAGATTCTTGCACCAATCCGTTCTCAATTTTTAATTTTTTATTTAGAAATAATAAAATAAGACATAATATATAAAAATATGTACAATCCATGGTTTGTGCAGTACAATAGGAAGACTTTAGATACAAAAAGACAGCAAACGGGAAAATAATAAGTATCACGATTGTCAAAAGCCGGGATTGTTCAACTCGCCAGAGCCCAGAGCTGAAACCCAACAGAACTAGAAAAGAAATTCTAGTTGGGAGTGGGGAGGTGACTATGCAACACTTTTTTTTTTTCACCTTAACATTATAGACACAGAGTGAAAAAGAACTCATTCTACTTCTCAGAACAAGCTTTTTACCTTTACTGAGTGGCTTATAATAAAATATGGACCGACAATTGTTATTTGCAAGGGGAACATGATTTGGGGGGTAGAGCTCATCGAATAAACATCAAGTTTCGGGATGGGAGTTTATAGGGAAGAAAGGAAATGAAGGGAAGAAATAATGCATTAATAGAATAAAAAAAAAAAGGCAAAACCAACTTTCTCCAGGAATTTGGAAATGACTACAGTGCTATAGTGACATCCTTAGAATGTCTGATTCAAGTATATTCTTAGAGGGATAGAAAACTATTCCTTTCTCAATAATCAAAATAGAATTCACTTTGTCTACCTCTTATCTAAAAATAGCATAACCAAGAATCTATGCCTCCTCCCAAAAATATAATGCCCATCTAGATATGGGCAAAAATTCTTTAAAAGGGAATAATTCCTAAGTAAATTCAGCGGGGGTTTGCTTGCAATAGAGAAGCAACACGTATCTGGAATAGACCCCAGATATTCACGGTGAGTCTCTTCAATTTGCATTCTAATGACATGTGTGCACTAATTAAGGAGACCCAGTCAACAAGGACAAATGTTTTGAAGGTAAAACGCAGCAAAAAATGTTGTGCATTACCTGTGTCTTGGCTCTCGACAAAAAAAAATTGCCATTTAAAGCTTGTAACTGTTAAAATACTAATAACTAGAAAAAGCTTTCAAATGAACAGTCCATGCTGAAATAAATAACAGAAGAACATAGCAATACGAACCTTATAAGGCTGGTAAATATTTGCTAAAACCATGCTAACCGGTAGCATATAGGTACTAGCTCTCAGAAATTGCTGCACTGAAATTATACTTTCTATGGCAATTTTTCTCCTTTACAGACTTCTATTTACATTTGGCTTTAAATATGAAAATATCTGATAAACTTTATAAAATGTACACTTTAAAAACATAGCTTCTGCAAAATTTTCTTGAAAAAAAAAAAACAAACCTGTGCACCAGAAATTTTAGATTTTTTTTTTTTCTTTTTCAGAAAGAAGTTGAAAGATTTCCCTCCCTCATTCTTGCCCCCATACCCAACCCCTTTCAAATATCTCAAGTCTTTTGAAATGGCAGCACTGTGTGTGTTTGGGAGGAGACTTCTCTCTGGTCACCCCCATTCTCCACTTTATCTTCAATTAATTTACATATCACTGAATACTCTTTGGTTTGATTATTTTCTTTTGCAAAATATTGAAATAGCAGCAGCTGAAGCCCTCGATATCCTCTCACTGTCAACGGCCAAATGGTTGCCTCTTCAATTCTCTCGTCTACTCAGTCCCAATTCCTCCAACTCTCTAATCAACTTCCCAAACCTGCCTTTAAATGTGGATTTAACATAGCATCCACTTGCTTGACATCTCTATCTTGGATTCAATGAAAATAACGCCACAGCTTTCAAACCCAGTGACTTTGAAGGCTGAGAACAGCAGAAACTGTCATATTATTGCAGGCACCTCATTCAGATATGGCTGTTCAAGAACCAGAGACCATCACAAACATCAAGTTACAAAATACAGGATTCTAGAACAAGCTGTTTTTTAATGGCATACAGGGATATAATACCATAAGAGAGTTGATTTTGAGACTCCAATTAAAAAGAAAAGTCAGCAACGCCAGAATTCACCAATAAAGAACTTTAAACCAAAAAAGAGTTCCATTATTGAGCCAAGGTGGGGAAAAAAAAAAATGTTTCTAGCAAGTCAGGCAGCCAGACAGGAGAGGCTTCTGGAAAAGAATGTGTCCTTAGTAACCTGCTTTAGGGCTCCACAGGCGACAAAGATCAGCTCAGATTCAATCATGAGTGTGCATTCATAAAGGGGAAATAACACTTTTAGACCATTATCTCCTTTACTTGTGATTGTGTTATATTTTTTATGGCCTGTTGGCCCTAAAATACTGAGACATTTTCACTCCTACCCGCTACCATTAAAAAAAGCAACTTTTCTCTCCCTCCTGACTACTTGAGCTGATGTCTACATCAAAGTGGCTTGTCCACATCTCACTGCCTCCCGACTTTGGCACCTGCATCCCATACAGACACTGTAGGCCTCACTTCAGACAGACTGATCAAAATAACCAGCCTAGAGGCCAGGTGTGGCATCTTTCAAAGGCAGCTAAGTCAGGCTGCAAATGTCCTGACAGTCAGAGCAAGGAATTCAGCTGCAGGGTTTAAACCTATTTATCTTTCATGTGGGATGGCTCAGTTTTGAGGATGCCAGTAACTTCAACCTAGGTCTTATCTTGTGGAATAAATTTTGGAATGTGCAAAAAGGGAAAGCCCATAAAAATCTAAGAGCACATCTCTCACCTTATGCTTTAGCCTGGCCAGCACTACGTCACAGGAAAGAAAAGATGTTGATATTGTGCATGTAGGTGTGCAAATTTTACTTCCCCTTTCTTCTTCCTCCTGTAATACGAAAGTTACCTGAAAGAAAACAATTTAAAAAGCACTACACTTACTACACTCTTGAGTATGATGTTCTGTTTTCTGAATAAGGTGCAAAAGGAGAGGGCAGTTCAAGGTCTTGCTGAGGTTCCAAGTTATTGTCTCTTGATTTCAAGGCAGCCGTAGGGCTTTCTTTCCTTTTTAGTATAAGCTCCACTGTGCAAAAATGTGCATTATCTTTGGTATTTATTTTAGGTAGTCTAACTTAAAATTTGAGATAACCCACTAACATCATGGAGGAAAAAAAAAATAACAAACCAACCCAGAGGCTACCATTTGGCTAGTGTTACATAATGCCCTTATGTAACCAAAGAGAGAGAAAGAGAGAGAGGAAAAAAATCAATTCTAGCAAACAAATTACTGGCCTCAAAAAATCAGGCTCTCATTTTTGGCAGCTAATAGCCAAACACTTGCCACTTTGAAGCACATATCATGAGCTTTCAACAAAGTTCAACACTGACTTTTAAATTACACAAAACAAAAACTACACTGCAACAAAAATACAATTTGTGTTCATGTAGTTAGCAGCTTTTCAAAAATTAAGGCAGAGTCTTGCCTTTGTTATGCCATTAAAAACATTCTTGTTCCCTAAAGAGAAGCATTCTGGATAAGTCAAACACCCAACCAAGGCTTGCCTGCAAGTTCAAGTTTTGTAAAAACACAAAACAAAACATAAAAACCCCATAACTTATTCTACAACATGTATGTGCCATCGGGTCACAGGGAGGCATGTTAAGTGCTTTATATTAACCTTCGAGCTTACAGTCTTTCTTTGAAACCACTGTGTAGCCTCAGTCCCTCGTGGTCACTTGCCTTGACCCATCTCTTCGCCAGTACCGTCGTCTGAATAGCTGTTTGGGGCCTTTGACCAACAGACTGTGTTTTAAAGTAAATATTCCAGAGAAGGCATCAGTCAGTCATATCTCTGATTCTCGTCGTAAGGGCCTGGGCTCTAGAGGTACACTTGCCTGGTTGTGAAGGTCTATGTCAGGGGGTGTGTCCGTACTAGTACTTTCTGGAACTCCATTTTCACTGTCATCTTCCTCTTTGCTTGTGAGGGCAACTTCATTTTCATAACAAAATGAATTAGCATTTGAGAGGATATATTTCTTTTCTGCTAAGTCTCTGGCACTACAAAGGGGAGTATTGGGTACTTCATAAGTCTTGTGGAACCTTGAATAGTCCACTTTGTAGTAGTGCTTCTCTTCAAAGAGTACAGGCTCATAGCGGTGGCCCCAAAGGATTTCATTTGCCAGGTATGAGCTACGGCACTGTGTGGTCATGGCGGTGGCTTCCACCATACCTTCCAGTATCACGACAATTTCAAAGTCTGCATTGTCAATGTCCTGTTTACTCAGATCATATAAAGGACTGTCTTCATCTATTTCATGGACTATAGTGATTGGGGACACCAGAAATATACGGTCTATTCCACTGTCAAACCCCACATTGATATCTATTTGATCCAGGGGGATGTACTCCCCTTCAGAAGTAATTCTGGATTTGAGAAGCTGTGCGCGAACATGAGCTTCCACCAGGTGGCTTTTCCGAAGATTGCCCACTCGCCACATCAAACAGAGCTTGCCATCTCTCATGGCGATCACAGCATTGTGACTGAAGACAAGAGTCTCGTTTCTCTTCTTTGGCTTTGCCATCTTCGCCATGACTGCACCAATGATAAAGGCATCAATGATGCAGCCCACAATTGACTGGAACACCACCATGAAAACAGCAATTGGGCATTCGTCCGTGACACACCTGAAGCCATAGCCTATGGTTGTCTGGGTCTCAATGGAGAAAAGGAAGGCGGCCGTGAAGCTGTTGACCTCAGACACGCAGGCTTTGCTCTCTTTAGATGCATCCAGGTCCCCATGGAGCAGAGCTATCAACCAAAACACACAGCCGAAAAACAGCCAGGAGAGAATGAAAGCCAAGCAGAAGATGACCAGCATCCACCGCCAGCGGATGTCCACACATGTGGTAAAGATGTCTGCGAGGTACCGTTGTCCCTTCTCACCCACGTTGATGAACTGAACGTTACAGTGGCCGTCTTTCTTCACAAAGCGGCTCCTGCACTGTTGTCGAGTGTGGACTTTACTCTTGCCGTTCCCAAAGCCATTTGCAACCGCCATGGTGGCCAACTTCATGCCGTCTTCTTCTGAAGAGACAATGCTGTAGCGGTTGGTTCGCACACTGCCCATCGCTTCTGCTGTGGACGCCAGTGCTTCCGCTTCGGAAAACAGTCTGAGTTTTTGCAAAACCCTTTGGAGAAACAGTTTTGAATGTTCAGTGAGGACACACACACAAAAAAAATAAGGAGAGATGGGGGGCTCCAGGAGCTTTGAGGTTCTACCACGGTCTGTCTACTGACATGCAGAGTTACCTCAGTAACTCAGCTGACATCCAGAGAACATGTCCTGCAAAAAAAAGAGAGATCATTCATTACAAAAGAAGTCATTATTAAAGGGTTCTACTCTCTAAGGCAACATTTGCTAGCAAGACATTGAGTCAGATATAGGTAAACATACTACACATCGAATTATAGGGTTTTTAATTTCTTTGTACCCTAAAAAATATTTTTTATTTTATTTAAAAGCATAAAGTCATTAAACATAGAAGAGTTAGTTGTTTGTGACAGTCTTTCAACCAAAATTTCAGGTCCTTTTTCTCCTACTTTTTGCCAGCCATCTAGAAGATTCTATTTTACCAGTCTACTTCTCCTATCTTAGTCTCTTCTTTTGCCTTCTCTGCTTGCTAGGGTCACGAGTTATTAAGCAGAAGAAAGACTTTCTAAGTCCAAGATTTGTCACAAAGCTTTAAGAACTCAGAAGCGTCTGGAGAACATTTCTCATGAATGCAGAATATTAATATTAATTGAGCTGCAGGTGTACTATGGGAGACTATTAGAGCCCTTGACGACACGGTTGAAATTGGAAGGTACAGACTATTTTGTTGAAATGATAAAACCAAGTAGACAGCCCTTATAATCATCTGAAATGCAACCCAGTTTCTGGAAACTGTTTGGGCTTGCTCTATCACTTCGCACACTTGAAAGCAGGCACTATGCAGAAATGCCTGAGAACATCTCTGTTAGTGCAAGTGACTCTGACTTGAAGATGCAGATTTGCTCCGGGGGAAAGAGAGCGATTCTGTTGCCTAGCAATAAGAGTCTTGAAATTCTCCGGAGATGGGATTGCCATGTGTAATGACAGGCTAGGAAGTCAGCACCTTTGTGCCAAAGGACCAGGTCTTTAGCAGATTGAGATAAGGCAGGAACTCATTTCATGAGGGTCCAATCCTGTGGTTTCCCAAACAGAAACAACTTTGTAGGAGTAGACCATAAATGTCAGTCAGCTTACTTTCACTTCGAGGGCTCTTGTTTGCTGTATGTTCCCATGGAGAAGGCACTCACCTTTACTTAATGTGAACAAATAGTAGTTTTCAGTTTTCTCCTCATGCCTTTTTCTCCCCTAGGTAAAAATGATCTACTTACTTTAAGTTTCCATCTTCACTCCCAAGAAACTATTTTTTCCTTGACTAAGACAAAGTCTGAGCTGTTTTCTTTACCAAGTACAAACTAACAAAACTAATATAGCATAGAACTAAAAAATAAAAGTGATTCTTCCCTTTTCAAACCATCCGATCTATCTCCTGTAATAAAGCGGGACAATGAAAAACAGATGGAAAGGATCAGAAATTTGTTGAAGCACTGATAATGACTCGACTTTTTCTTTCTCCCCTGAAACCACATTAAGATGAAGCAGTTAACAGACCCAATGTCAGCCAAGCCAACAGCAAACAAATAAAGCAAATCATTGACCTTGTTTCTGCACACCCCCTTAAAGAGAAGCAAGGTGCATTGGCTTTGAAAATGCCTTGTTACTGTCTTTTTTCACTTCTCCCTCTTTATCCAAGTTATTATGCAAGAATGTGCCCCAACACATTTTTCCTGAGATTAGTCATCTGTGAAAATTGCAATGTGTGTTACATTTTGGCAGCTTTTGACACCTAAATGATGCCCGATTTGAAAGTGCCTTTGAATCACTTTATAAAAAGAAGTTACTGTGCCTTCCCAGTCTTCCACCTGCTTCAATGTTTTGTCTGCTTCCCTACGAAGTTTGTACTTGGACAAAAGAAACAAGACTCCTATTCTGCACGGTTCTAGATCCTGGACATGGAAAGAATTTTTTTAACAGTGATTTCAGCTTATTTGGCTCATATGAAATTGCCAGGCATTTCTACACAAAGACATATAGAAATAATAAAATAACATCAAATGTAGGTGTACTTTCTGAAAAAAGGGGGGAAAAGCCTCATTTCAATAGTGCTTGTATCCTTGAGTTCTGATTGATTTCAGAATCTTATATTATAAGCTGACAGCAAGAAATTCCCTTTTCATGATTCAAAACAATCATTCCATCTGAGTTACCATTAGGGAGCATGAGTAGACAGTCTCGAATTTCTTTTGACTTATTTCTGCACTCTTTCCAGATTAAAGCATAACGACCATGTGAAATCTAAAGACTGAATTATGACCTTCCAAAAATCTTGACCCCAGGACATTAGTTTGAATTCCACAAAACACACAATACCAGCTTCCTAGGAATAGCTTTCCACATTTAGAACCTTGAAAATAGCCTGTATTGAGCGACTATTATTTGTCTTATTTCCATTGCTAATGACAGAATTTGTTCCACATGCGGGAGCATCATTTAGATATTTTACCGTTTCTGCCTGGAAAGGGGGAAAAAAAGAGTTTTTTGGCAAAATGGAAACTTTTGTCACTTCAAATAGATATGCTCCAAAACAGATTTATGTGTGTATATGTATGCACACACATTATGTGTATTCAGACTTTTGTGGAGCTGATTTACATAGCAAAAATCTACAGCCTGCCACAGTTTGATAGGGTAATTGTCTTAATATTTCACTAGGAAGAATGCCCTTCCTATCAACCTGCCCGCACGCCGAGTGGTTTTAGGCATACAGAAAACTTCCTTGCCTGCTTTTTTCTCACTGAAAATCACCAATTTATGAGCATCTGGGAAAAACTTTCATTAGGAATAGGGCTTTCATGCAATTTTATTTCAGGCATATATTCAAAATAATTCTTTGAGAAACATTCGATTAAGAGTAGATGAGAACACCAAGTGATCTGATTCCTTCATGGGTACAACTCAGGAGAATTGATATTTGATGAGGAACAATGTGTAAATTCTCCTTTCAGCCAAAATATTTAAGGGCTTGATGTAAATCTAATAAACACAAATAATCATTTTACTCAGGCTATATCCAATGAGGTAGAAAGTATTTCTGGGAAATGGAGAGGCTACATGTGGTGCTGTTCATGTTAAGACTATTTATAGGCTGAGCCAAAATTAAGCATAAGCGATGGAAAAAAATAGTTCAGTGTTTCAGTCTTAGGTAGATGTTAAAGGAGAGAGAGCTATGATAAGCACAAGGTCAAGGAGGTAACGTGTATAAATGAGTGACTCGAAGTCATTTTTAGCATATAGGAAATGTTTCCAATATGGATTATAAAAACCAGAAGAATGTAATTATGAAGAATAAATGAGAATAGATTTGTCCCATAATACGCTCAGGATGTACGGTGAATAAGAAAGTTTCTAACTAAGGATAGGAAATAAGGATAGTAAAAGAGAATGTACTGGGCTGAGAGAGAGGTCTGCTAATGAGTGTTTAGAGCAGCTATTCCCCAGCTGACGCCACATAGAGCAGCCTGAGTGTGCTCTGGGCACATGTTGCTATGTGCGCATAACTGCTAGCAGGCAACCTCTTAGAAGCTCAGTAAACAGAAGGGAGGGGGAGGGGAAATGGGGGGGCATAAATAGATACCCACTGATCTATGTGAGCACTATAACATTTATACTCAACAATGCATGTAGCATCCCGCAACATTTGCAAATGCGGAAAAATATACATATTTCGTAAACAAAAACATACACTAAAAAAAAAATGTGAAGCAATCCATCTGTTCAGGTAAAGATATGGTCAATCATTCAGGCTACTCAAAAGTCATACAAGGATGCTACAGCTAACCAGGATTCTACAACTGGAGAGTCTGAAGGAAGGAGAAATACTGTGTTCTTAAAAAAAAAAAAAAAAAAAGCCAAAGGCACAAGAGTTCAGAACAAATACTCCTATGGATACTAATGACAGAAAAGAAAGTTTCACCAAAACATGAGGGGGAGGGGCTAAAAGCAAAGTGAAATGACCTTGACCCCAACTCTCACCCCTCCCACCATCCTTGAAGTAACATCTCTTACCCCTGAGCATGGAGATTTTTCCGGATAATGACAAACACTTGGGGTGGGGGTGGAAGTGAGCAGGAAAAAACTAGTAAGTGTACAGGTAATATACAGCAGATATACAACAGGTTAATGAGAGGAAATCTGATAGCCTAGATTATTCATGTGATAGGAAAACAAGTGGTAAAAGACAACATGCATGCTTTGCATTCCCAAAACATGTTTTCCAATAATGCCTTATTTGCTAACAGGTAAATTCTGAGTTTATGAAAATCTCCAGGATTCACAGCCGTATCCTAGTTACCATCTTACTGATAGGCTGACCCAGACACAGACATTAAACTGCCCATTTCCTATGTCTATTTTTTTTTCGGTTGTCATGATGAGTCTATGTTATGATGCAATCTTTTTGCAGAATCAAGTCGTTTTGACCACTGTGTTTCCCTGAAACCACACTGTCTTCTACTTAAACATTAATACTATTATTTCTAAGAATAATAAGTTGCTTAGGGGAGAGTGACATATGATGTGAAAGTTTTGCGATCTGCAGGCTCAAATCCAAGTCGGGCTCCCGCTCTCTTCCCCAGAAAAGCAACTTTGAGACGCTCGCTCTGTTTGGAACGCGAAGCTACACTTGAAGCAATGACAAAGGAAAAAAAAAAAAAGACGCCAGGATCGACTAGCGCTGAGTCCCAACGTTTGCCAAGGTTTGAGACCAGTTGTCTAGACGCACGCCCCTCCTTTTTTTTTCTTTTCTTTAGAGCGAGAATCGAACACAGGCTCCCTCGCCCTTGTCTCCAAACTCACTATCTCGCTACAGCTGGTGCATTGAAAGTTATGAGCACAAACAGATGCTGCAGAGAAATCTGTTTCTATTGCTCAACTGTTCCAAGCATGTCTCAGTATTTTTAGCTCTGGGGATGTTCTGGTGCGCACACAAACTCTATAGGCATGATCTGGGACTCCGGAGCATGAGTGAGCGCTACAGCAGCGTGACAGCTGGGCACCTCTGGAGCAGCGGGGCAGGGGAGGGTCCGGGACGGCAGCCCGAGTCCATTCCCCAGGACACACAGGCAGCGAGAGAGAAGGAGGGAAGAAAACACACAGCAGCCCTTACCTGTTGCTGGCGCAGGAGCATGGGGACATGGAGTGGAAGTGGGGGGTACAGAGGCATGTAAGATCCAGTAGTTTGTAAAAGCGAGTGAGCCAAAGCAAACCAGAATTCCTAAGACCCAGCTTGCCGGCGCCGGGGAGGGCGGCGCGCTGGCCAGGGCTCCAGTGCGCTCTGCAATATCCTGAGCTCTTTTGAGGCAGTCCGCGAGATACCGGCCAGCCTGGCCCCGCCCCCCGGCCGCTGCCGGCCAATCGCAGCGCGCCTGGCCGCGCAGCCGGCCCCGGGAACCGCGGCGGGGAGGGGAGGATGCTACACCCGCGGCCCGCGGCGCTGCCAGCGAGGAGAACCTGCCGCCGCTTCCTCCCCCTCCGCCCTCCGAGCCTGGCTGGGGAGTCCGGCCCCGGCTGGGGAGGAGGAAGTTGCGCCCCAGTTGGGACAGCAGCAGGTGGGAAGCTCCACAGCGGGGCTTTTGCGGCTGCCTAATTGCAGCCTGGCCTTGGGCAAAGCTTCCTACCCCTCTCCGAGCCCCACACTTCCCTTTCTCTCTCCCCGGTGGCAGCTGTGCTATGCTTGCTCCTCGAGAGGCCTGCGAGGTGCCAGTGCCTGGGCGAAACGTTTGCAGCCGGGGAGGATTGCATTTCAGCCCCGGCGCGTCTCCCTCTCCCCTCCTTCCCACCCAGAGCCCCACGTCCCCCGAACCCCCGCAGAACCTGCGGTGCGCGGAGGAGCCGCGAATTAAATGCAGAAAGGGACCGGGACCGGCGCACAGAACCCGGCTGGATTTAGACGCGCTCCAGTGTTGCAACTGCATAGCCGCTTGGCTCTCTCGTCTCCCGGCTGTTGGTGAATTACTTACAAAGCGCTTAGACTTCTCTGAAGGGTGAACGACTCATTCTCTCTCGCATTGTCCGCCCTCAATCTCTTTCTCCAGCACCGCCCGGCACGCTCTGCTGATCTAAAATCAGAGCAATTACAGAGTAGTGAATTCTCTGGAACAGCAACTCCTACAGACACTCAGCTCTGCCCTCGCATCAGCGCCTCCCAGCCCTCATTCCCAGGCAAGAGCATGCAGACCATTTAAAAACCCATGTCAAGTTCAGTGTTAACCCGGTCTGGATCCTGGAACATTACCGATTAATCTGTGCGTGTGTGTGTGTAAATTGAAGAGTAAGTGCATATGTCTCTGAGTATTTTGGTGTCATAACGAAGCTTTCCTGTTAAAGGACACAATATATTTAGGAGTCTTCCTTACACCGAGTTTGAAATCCCTGCGTGTGTGTTGCATGTTTATTTCCTCAAGCGACCAAATGCGCCTTTCGTGCGGTTTATTTAAACCTCTAAAAGGCCTCCTAGAGTCGCCAAACTACTTCAGCGAACTAGCCCGTATTCTGGGCGGCACGGACCGGGTGTATTTTTGTGTGTAAGGGAGGTGAAACTGACAATTCAAGGGAAGGGTCTGCGCCAGTACCCACCTCCTAGCCTCATACCCACACACGGCCCCTAGGAGGTGCTGGTGAAGTATGTTTAGGTTTTGCAGATACGTACTTAGTCCCGCGTTAGCAAGTGTGCCACTTTCCCTAGCACTGGGCAAGATACTGAAATTACAACGGTGTGGAATAGGTTGTGCACGCAGCGTGACTTCTCTGATATCCAAACGCGTTGCTGTTGCATTCCATTTGTTGAGATCACACAGTACTTCAAGCCCTATAACCAACTATCTTGCCTTTTAAAGCCCTGTGCATGGGAATAACGCCTCACACAAGGGATGTCTACGTTAACGTGTAAGTCATGTATTGTTTATAAACAGCTTGAATTAACTCAGCAAAGTAGAGGGGTGTATAGGAACCCAGGTTGTAGCCCAAAGCTCAAAGAACCTGGAGATAGACGAGCTAACTCTGTACAGCCAAAGGGCAGACGATCAGTAACAGCTCACTCCACTGCAATAAGCTTCTTCTGAAATGTGTTTCCTCATGGATTTCTTCTAAGAAACAGGCAGGAGAGGTCTAATTAATCCCTTAAAAAATATTAAGCCTAAATGGGAGAGGGAAATTAATCATTTATATACATTCTCTTCTTTATTATGATTCAATCTGTGCACCTGTAGATGGCTAAGAATTTTCCAAACCATGTGAACTCAGACAGGCAACACTTTTATTTCCAGGTAATGAGCTCTCTTTGAAGATCAGTCACCCAGAAAGGGATGCCATTTTCTGGAATTTGGATTGAAATTGTTTTACTTTACTCTTCTACTCTAAATAAACTGAATACAGGCCAAGATAGATTCGTATGATAGGGAAATCTTAAAAGAAATGAATACAAAGTTATAAGGTTACGGTTGGTTGTATAAATGTAGTTATGGGAGGGGGCAAACAAACATACATATCCTATTCTTTCTCATCAACATCACTCTCTCCTCCCATGGACTGATATGCAGCAAGGCTTATTTCTTGAAGTAGAAAGTTAGAGAAAAGCTGATTATTTTAATAAGCAGCCTCCCAATCTGAATAGAATTTTTACCTTAATTATTTAGCTAAATAAGGAAGTAGGAAGGATTAAATTTTGAAAGTAACTGAAACTTTGTAAATGCATGGTAGCATTGATTAACTCTATTGCCTCATCTTATAAAGAAAAAATATAAATGTGCATTTTAACTATTAAGTGACTTTTCACTGTGTCCCTATTGGGAAAATTCTAGTGTTCCAAAGCATTTGGTGCTTGGGTAAATATACTTTTTGGAGCGATGAGTGATACAGATTTCTCTAGTCAGAGTCTATCTTTTTTGGCTGAATCAGTCCTTATTTAGCAAAAATCCCCGTGAGTTTTGGACACCAATGCAGTTGAGTGTTGGGATCTATCTGTGGATTAAATTTTTCCAAGGAAATGACAATTATGCTCTTACTGATTCCCTCCACGGCAACCACCTATAATATTAGAGCCAAATATTAGTCATAATCCAGATCTGCAGTCAGATTATGAATGCTCTTATGACGCAGAAGGTGATTGTTCCACTAGGAGCACAAATCTTTCCTTTGCACTTATATAAAGACCTCCAGCAGTTAGATATGTTTTCAGACTTCCATTAACCATATATGCAGTGCAATTTCAAAATGATGAGAGATGAACAACTCCTATCATTTGCATCTACTAGGTATTAAGAACCACTTACTTATCTTCACAGTAATAATTAATAGTAATAAATGAATATCAGATTGACTTGAAACGTAGACAGGATGGGTTTGCAATCTGCTGCTATAGGACAAGCCAGCTACTATGGTATTTTAAGGCGCGGAATGTAATCTTTTCTACTGAAAAACAGCTTTGGCAATTTCACTTACTGCCTTGGTAAGATTCAATCTTCATATTAAATTCAGTAAATGTATTTGTTGAGTAGCTACTTTGTACTTTAGCTATGTGCTAGGTGATACGGGAGACATAAGAGCCTTAGGAGGAACATTTCCTTCCCTCTAAGAATTCAGTCTCTAATTGAGAAGATGAACAATGCACCAGTGAAATCAGATGACAAAAGACAATATAAGGCAGCCTATGATTAAGAGCTAAAATGGATCGAGCAAAAATTAAGAAAAAAAAATTCTGGAGAGTTTCTGAGTGGAATGAAATGGAGTCGAATTTATAGGGAAGTCTTTAGGATGGAAGGCTTGATATGTATAACATATTACCATGTGTAGTTGTATAAGGAAGCTGAGAGCATACCAGAGAACAGAATTGCCTCCTCATTCAGTTTATGCCCTAAAATGCCTGTTATGCCCTCAGATCTTTCTATATACATGTAAGCTTGTGTATAGATGATAAGTTGCTTCTAAGAACGGCATGTTCTTGCTGCATGCTGCTGCCTACACACTGTTTCTCTAAAGCAATGGGATTTATCCCACAAGCCTTATTTGCCATTTGTCAGCACTGTAACACACAGTGATGATGTTTTATTTACCTGGCATACCTGGCAATGCAGCATATCACAGAACGGCTTTTCTAAATAACTGAAATTTATTTGGGTGGAAATTATTTTCTCTGATATATTGTATGCATCCTCAAACTCGCTGATTACCCCGTAGCACTCTACATATTTCTAGTATAGCATATTTGGTTCCTCTTTTGCTGTTACAATTATTTTCCTATGTTCGTTTCCACCTACCAATAGTGAGATTTTCGAAATTCACTGCCATGTCTTTTTCATCTTTACATCTTCATTGCCTTGCATGTGGTAGAGTAAATAAGTCGGTCTCAATAAATGTCAATTGAATGATGATATGAATGAAAGTAACAATGTTTTTGAGTATAATATGACTTTTGGATAATGACTCAATATCATTATAATAAACATAAGCGATGTTATTTTTACCCGCAATAGAGTGGGCCTACCAGGGTCCAGTAAGAACAGTGTCCTCTACATTAAATGACCCTAGACTAAGTGTAGTTAAGTCTTCTGCTTGTTTTTCCTTCTTGTTCATCAATGACAGCCTTCACTTCACATTTTTGCTTCTGCCAATGTGCCTTGAATCTACCAGGCTGTCACCACGCTTGAATTTGTTGATTCTAATCTGCACTGGGCTCAGAAATTATGTAACCAAGGTTGTTAAAAAAGATATGTAAAGTAAAAGCAAATATGATCTAAAGGACTTAAAGTGAATGTATATTTTTGAAATAGAATGAGCAGATGCTAAATTTGGAGTTGCCTTGTTTTGGTCAGTTTCCTTTTTGGGTAAAAAATTTCAGGATATGGATTTATGACATCCATTTTAGCTTCTCAGAGCACTTAAATGCTTTAGTCCTTGTATCTGCTGTGTTATGAATAGTTGAGGAAGACCTCTGTGTAAGTGAGGTGCCTGTGTGTTTGCAAATATGCAGATGTCTCTATGTATATGTACAACAAAATCATATACTTATTTATTGAGAAATCATTTGAGCGCTTACTGTGCCCATTAATATGATCTTTATTTTCCATCAAATATATTAAAAGCAACAACAATAAGTGGGATTGTTCTTTAAGAAGCTCCCACTTCCAGAGCAGCCAAGTTATTATTTAGTCAATTACTCTTCTGTCATGCTCGGGAAGACTTCATTCATCTCATGTGGGTGAGACAATTTCACTCTGAAAATACCATATTCATCTTAGGGCCGGACCCTACGTTACTATGATTTTAACACAGTGATTACAATGATTATTTCATCTGTTGTCTGTGGCACGTTACCTCTCTTAAAGGTAATGAGCCTACAGCATCGGTTCATTCTCTGTTGACATGGATGGCAGCTTCTTAGGCTAGGTGGCCCTGCCGAAAGATGCATGCAACTTGGCTTTTTCCAGAACTAACAACA
Source organism: Ceratotherium simum simum (assembly GCF_057802395.1). Lineage (NCBI taxonomy): Eukaryota > Metazoa > Chordata > Mammalia > Perissodactyla > Rhinocerotidae > Ceratotherium > Ceratotherium simum. Next base: position 51,645,749 of record NC_141915.1, on the reverse strand, counting down.
ACAACAAAACAACTTCAGACAGCCAAAGTTAGTCACTATTGTAGACATTTAAGGAATATGCCACAAGCTACAAAGAAAATGCAAAACATAATTTGAGTAATGTCAACAATACAGTAATGATACTTTTGAAAGAAAGGGTACGTACCTGAATGTCCAGGTTTGGGGATATGGGCTTTGACAGTTTGTGTGTGTCGTTTTTTAAGTGTTTGAGTATATTTAGGTCTTTTTTTTTTGTCAAAGCAATACACGCTCATTGTGGAAAATGTACAAGATAAACGTTAAAAATACAGAAGGATATAGGAAAACAGAAAATAAAGTAAATCCATATTCCCACCATTATAAATACTTTTGTATATCTCTTTCCCTTTTTCCTATATTTTTGTTTCTATTTTTATATCTTTATGTATATATTTTTTACAATTTTAAGATCAATTGTGTCATATTTTTTGATACATAAATATCATACTTTTTAGATTTATCTAAGTATTTGTCATGCAATTAAAAATCATTTGAAAGCATATATTTTAGTGTTTGCATATATTTTATGCCCATAATATGTATGAACCATACTTTAATCATCACCTATCCTTATTTCTTTATATTTGTTTTGTTTTATACTCATAGGAGGATACATTAACTGTCCTTGTAGATTAATGTTTATCTTCATCTCTTACTATTTTCTTAGAATAGGTTTCCAAATGTGGAATTACCGAGTCAAAGGGTATGATCTCCTAAAACGTATTTTTTTTTTTAATTGCAGTTCTTTCAAATCAAATCCCGATGCATTGAATTTCAAGGATGTTCTAAATTATGTGACCCTGTCAATAGTGATAACATGGCACAGTGGGGAGAGTTTGGACTTTGGGTCAGCCTGATATGTATTTGCAACAATGATCTAGCTAGCTAGTGGAAGAGTGTTATAGAGATTAGAAATAATATATACAAAACTCCTGACATAACGTGATCGCTTAGACAATGGTAGTTATTTATGCTACTATTGCTGCTACTGCTACTAGTGATGAAAATGATAAGATTTATATGTAAAATAACTTAGTTGGGGGAATAAGATATTTTAAAGAGATGCTTATATGTAATAAGCCTTTAACATAGCAATCTATTGCAGTGCCGACTAAGTGCTAAAATCATAAATGAAGAGGTAAGTATCTGAGTTTAGGAACATATTATAACTATATCTGGAAATACAGGTTGGCATTAGACAAAGGTTGGAAAGTAAAATTTTCCAGTTGATGGTCAGTATTTGAATAAATTCATGAATAAAGGCATATTAGGATTGAACATTAAATTTGGACCAGATTTTAGACCCTTGAGACACGCCTGAGGAGATGACACTTTATTCTTTAGACAGGGAGGGATTTACAGATGAGTGAGTAGAAGGATAAGAGATGTAAGCAGGTCGGTTAGAACGTTAATCTCACTGTCATTTCTTTGTCCATTGCCTCTGGCTGCAGCCCCAGCATGCGATCTTTTCTTCTGTTTTTTTCTTCGTATCATTTCGCAAATCCCAATTTTAATTTATAAGGAAATAAAGATGTAGAAATTATGTTCCAGGAAAGCTCCTCATGTGAGTGGAAGCAGCAGAGATGGGTTCTAAGCCTGCTGATTTCAAATCTAGTGTTTCTTCCTCCACTTTTGGCAGAATATGACTTTTCATAGCATCTCTAGATGCTATAGATTCAGAATCTAGATGTCTCTAGATTCAGACAAATCTAGAAATCATAGACTATGACATATAACTTTCAAATTTACTAATTCCTCCCAAATTATTTGTATCCTGAGTATAATATATAAAGTTTGACTTTTTACTCCTTAAGCAGGAGCTAATTCCAAATGTTTGGCTCAGTGTTCGTGCTTCTTTGTAGGAGAGTGACTTCCATTTTAAAAATAAATTTGATCAGTATCTGGGAATTTGAATGAATCTTTTCCTCCTTCATTCATGAGTTTGTGGTCTGCAGGCATATATCATCAATTGATATTTAATCCAGGCTTTTGATAAATTTATGTTTTAATATTCAAACCCATGTGTATAAGTTACAAATAAGTAAAACTTGTATTACAACTATGCAAAAATAAAATGCTGTACCCTACTGTCACCAATAACATCAATGACTAATGATAACAGAACAAATAACATTAATAGCATCATATGATTATTAAAAGAAAACCCAAGTTATATCATTACTCATTTTATAGATGCTTACATAGATATTTTAATGTACTAATTAGGATCAAATCCAGATATTTCTTCTGCATTTCTATTTGCACTACATCCAGTCCGTTTCAAATGTTAAAGAAATTCAAATGAATTGTCACAGTGAACAAGTGTTTTAGAAAATTGTTTCCATGGTTAGTAATAGAGAAACTCTGAATTTATAACAGACAAATTCTGTCACCAGTGTTTCAGCTTCTGATCTTCTTATCAGCAAAGAGGATCTCATTTCAAAACTTGTATTTATACAAAAATCTATTCTTTTATATGGTTTTCATAACTGAGTCACCAAGTTTTAGCAAGGCAGGAACCGACAATATAAATAATGCTTTTTTGTAACCTGATTGTCATTTCCCTGCATGTAAACTGAAATACGTGAAGACTCATACTGTACCTGTTAAGTCAACTTGGGGGAAAAAAATCAATTAGGAGAGCTAGCTTTCCTGCTTACTGAGATTAAATCTCTTATACGTGTTAACACATGCAATAGAGCTTTCAAAAAAAACTCCTTGAAAAATAATGATCTATTTCCCATTTGGGCAAAGGTCAAACTCTAAAGCCATTGCTCTTAATGTGTATTATTTTTATATAAAAATGTAGTACCTCCTTAGTACAGAATTAAGTGAAGGAAGGAATGTACTTAATAAATTAGTCGGCAGAAAGCAAATTCAAAGTATATATAAACAGGCAGACACATACACGCAGAGTTATATCTGTTGACCCAATGATGACATGTCTAAAAACCTCATAAGAGGTTGAAGACAGCTCAGTTTTGATTTGTTCTCAGTTCTGACAGAAGAGCTATAGTCAACATTGAACTCCATTTCTCAGTAACTTGCTTTCATGATTCTGATTTTATGGTGTTCAGAGTTCAGTTATATTTTACAACTTGCAATTTAAAAAAATCATCTACTCACCCATTTCACACATATTTCTTATGCATTAAAATATAAAAAATTCAAAGTAGATAGTGGCAGTTCTCTCAGTATTTTCCAAAAATAGAATAATCTATCAAGCTCTGAGGCTAAACAGCTTCAGTATTTCCACAAAACACTAGCTAAGTACACATCACATAAGCAGTTCCCTTAGAGTAGAAGACAATGAAAATGTTATTTGTATTTCCTTGGAGAAGTTATCTGAACATCTACCTGGTCAAAGCATCATTTAGCACTAAAGACTTAGTCACCAATGCCATACCCATAGTCTCAAAATCCAGACAGAATAATGGAAATTTATGCAAGTCTCCTTAATCCTGGGCTCAAAATGAATCAGTGCTCTTCCTTAAGTGAATTAAGCAAAGAAATTAGTTTACTCCTGTCTATATTCTATCCTCTTTCCTCATGCATTGCTTGCCTTGGTTCATTTTTCCCCTCCATGGTCCATACGTTATTTCAAATCCTACAAAAAGAGGATTGGAACTCAAACATAGCCAGTGATCCAGGCAGAGTGCTCAGAATTCTATGACTACCATAATTTAGCACTTGGTTCATCTCTGGAAATGTAGCTCAGGATCTGCATGATTCCAGCTCCACAGGCTCCATTAAAAAGCATAACTTATCAAAGCCACATGCGGGAAAAGCACCAAGCACAAGTAACAATAAAAAACCAACCCATACCCTGCAGGTGAGACAGTCCAGTCAGCCAAAAAAAAAATCATTTCGAAATTATTTCTCCATAAGGGAAAGCATTCTCTATGAATGGACTTACAGGCCATGACATAAAACCAAAAAAAAGAAGGAAAGAATAGAAAAAAAGAAAGAACCCTAGGCACTGACAGATATTCTGTTCTTTCTCTTGTCTCCTGAAACCTCTTCGGAGTATCCATCGGAAGGCAGCCTGACCTGCAGCCCATTCCAAGCAACATAGGACCTGGAGATCTCTCCCACAAAAAGGTTCCACCCCTAACTCCACTGAAGACCCCCTCAGACCAAGAAAAATTTTTCTCACGAGAGAGTTTGAGAGAGTTTATGAATTCATGCTCTAAGTGAATTTCATAATTTCCTCTCTGTGCAAATACCAGGGTATTTATTTCTCTTACGTAATTTCCAGGGAGTCCGTTACATGACCCGACTTCTATTCTGTTGGTCTACTGAGGGACCTTACCGTCAAACAGTCACCCTCGGTGAGAACATACCGGGGACTGATATATGACTGCAAAGGAACTTAACAATTCCTGGAAGGAAAAGGGTTAAGAGCCAGTAAAAACAGCATAACTTTACACATGACCTAGTACGATTACACTTTTATTCTCTTCCTTGCAAGGAACAACAACAATGGCAACCTCCATAACTAATGCTTCTGGTCTAAAAAACCTTCTCCCTAAAGGAGATGTTTTCATCCTCTATAGATGAGCTCAACAACCTTCTGGGTAGAAAGGATCTCCAGACAGAGAGATGTATTTGCTGGTGAGTTTTCTTTCAAAAGGATCTAACAGTTTCATTACATCATGGAAAAATAATCTCAATTGTTGGGCTGAAGGGAGCAGGCTGAAGGTTTGTGATGGTTTGATTCTGGCTGACAAGTTCTAGAATTAAAACTGCTTTGTCCCAATCTTAACTTGCTAGAAAGGGAGATGGCTTGAATAGCCAGAGGACTTGGCTTCAAAAAGAATTATAAACAGATAAAAGCCACTGCAGTAGCTTAAGTGAAAAAAAAAACTGGCCCTGGGGAGAAATAGAAGACATGCATTTATTTTCCTTTATAGATGAGATCAAACGCTCCAAAGAGTGAATGAGAAGGACTTCTCGGTGCTTTCTGTCCTAACCTTGCAGTGGAGGCTTCCCTACATGAGCAAGCTGGCTCACTGCAAACTGAGCTCTCGGTAGGGGAATCACATGGCCCAGCAGAAAGTGGACAGGCTGGGCTGCAGCCACTGAGTGGTGGGACACCCTCTCCCGTACTCAGATTCCTTAACCACCCAGCAGCCCTCTTTTCTCTTTCTCCTCTAGGAATTTTCCATCAGTTAAGAGCAAGGACGTCAGTTGTCATACTGATGGAAGATGTCGGACTTTTACCCTTGGCCATGGATGCATCTGGGTGACCCTATATTTGTCTGTAGAGCCCACCAATGCTAGAGTGGCGTGCAGCAGCCGCTCTGGCAATGCCCCACCAATGTTGCTCTGTTCTTTTCCTCCCCTCTCCTCCTTCTTCTTTGCTGTCTACACACAAATTCCTCAAGGAAAACCTCTATGATGCTTCTAGATACAGCCAACTCTGAAAGGAGGTCTCCCAAACAGATCCCTTTTCTTTTGTTCATGAAAAACAATACAAGACCTGAGCATTTTTGATGGGAAAGTATCTGCAAGAAAATGACCCAGAACGGAGATATATGCTTTATAGGTGAATATCCTCATAATACAAGACCCATAGAAAATAAAATATTTTTCTGAAACCCAGGCCTTTCTGATATTCTAAATCAAGGTCATTACACTTTCCACGGTCCTGCAACTGGAGTCTGTGAACTACAGCCCCCAGGCAAAATCGGGCTCATCCTCTATACAGCCCGTGAGCTAAGAATATTTTTACATTTTCATATCGTAGGGAAAAAAATCAAAAAAATAGTAATATTTTGTGACACTGAATATTTTATAAAATTCAAATTTCTATTTTCATAAATAATGTTTTATTGGAACACAGCCATGCTCGTTCGCTTACAGATTATCTCTGACCGTTTTTGGAAGAGTTGAGTGGTTGAGACGAGACCATATATGGCCCACAAAACCTAAAATATTTACTATCTGTCCCTTTACAGAAAAAGTTTGCTGACCGCTGGCCCAGAATAACGCTATGGAGCATAAGGCCGAATTGAGTAAAAAGAGTGTAAATGCTATTTCTCATCTCTGATTCTACCAGGCTGAATAAATTTAACTGTAGGATTTATTTGACTGTTGGTGCCTCCTTGTTAAAGTTGAGGTAAAATGTTATAGATTTATTTTAGGATTAACTACATAGAGCTTATAAAATATGTATTCAAACAATAAATATTTTCTGTTCAAACTAATTATAGTTGACATATTTTGATCAAATTCACTTACATGTTAAAATTAAGTGGGTTCATAAAATAGAATTAAGGTTACTATTAATATCTACCCTTAAAAATCAATGAATGTCAAAACTGATGCTATTGAGATTGAATCTTGAAAATCTATAGCTAGACTGTTTCAAGCTTGCTGATTCATAGAGGGATCTGCGAGTCTGTGAAACTCTCAGGCAGGTGTTTCACTATGGGGAATTTGATCTCATTAGTGATCATTAAGTGTTGGATTTAAGAGTGTTTAGTGATTGAAAAACAACAGAGAAAACAACAAATAATTGAATAAATTGGATTATTTTGTTACAAAAAAATTATGTCTTGAAAAATGTTTAAGAATTTCTTTTAATTTTGAATGCAGAGTATATCATATGACACCATTTCTTTGAGAAAAAATATTTATCTGTTTATATCAACTTCTATATCTGCACCTCTTTCTATAATTGTCTTCAGTGCTAGGATTAGGGCACGGTAAGGAAGGCACTGCACACCTCAAGTGTGAACTTTAAGAGGCATCAAAAAACCCCCCAGTAATCAAGATAAGTAACAGTTTAATGCACTATTTTTTAAAGTAATAAATAATGCAAAATAATCCATGATAAGCAAAACAAGTCATTGTTGTGTGTGTATGTGTGTGTGTATGTATATATCTCTCATGTAAAACATCTGGAGATAGGTACTCCACAGAAGGTATGGTGGGGGCCCCATGGCATTTTTAATGCATCAGGCTCCCATATCTCAGCTCTAGCATCATATATCTATATCTCATATATATGATATATATATCATATATATGTTATATAACCTCATATATATGATATTATATTTATACAATTTAACAACAATGATTTAGTTGTGATTATAATTTTTTATTTTCTTATGTTTGTTTATTGCTGTGTTTAAATTTTTCTTTAAATATCTATTATTTCATAATACAAAGAACAAAACCTAATACACTATATAATTTTAAGACTACAAAGAAGATTTTTGTTTTAATTAAAAGTCTGTCTTCTTTATTAAGGCCAAGATGGAATTGTGATCTTTCATTTGCTGAGGTGGCTGCAAAGAATACCCGGTAAATGTTCTTCCAGGGCACGCAGATTTTGCAATCATGTTTCTCTACTCATTAGGGGAAAAAAATCTTTTATCTGTCTAGAAACACAACTAAATCATTCATATAATATTTTGTTCTTCAGCTGTTAAATGAGTGAATACAGACATAGTTCTAAACCAATATAAGTTCACTGGTGGAAGAAGCTCAGGGAAATTCCCTCATCAGGTTTAACAAGAAATAATAAAAAGTAGAATGCACATTTTCACCATAATTCAGTGTGCAGTTTTTACCACCGTGCCTCCTAGAAAGCAAATCTTCGTAAATTTCCTCTAGGAACCAAAGTAGAAAATTACCAAAGACTTGTTCCTACTAGAAATTTCCAAGAATTAGTGGAAGTTTGGTCTTTTCTCCTTAAGCCCCATTAGATGCACCTATAAGCCTAATTTAATCCTATTCCGTAAGAGTTGTCTGTTTATTTTAATATCAAAAGCTCAGTATTGCATAAATAGGGTTTTTGGATTTCTGCTTATTTAAATACTTTCTTTAAAAGGAAGAGAAGCCAGAGTAGATCCCATCATTAGCTCTCCTGCCCCTGGTTTGTCATTGCACTATTAATACTATGAAATGCTAAACCCACAGACAGACTCTATAAACCAGATTCTAACGTGAGAATCTTCCTGAAAATATTGATTTTCAGTGAGCTTATTTCTGATGAGTTTGTCACCTGACATTAATTTTTCTTAACACAATTAAATGGTAGCATAAAGCTGTGCTTCCATAGAGAAAAATTAGCCATTCAAATCATGTGGCATATGTGGGTAAAAATTTCAGAATTGCCTCTGGGAGTCCATTAAAGAGAAATACAACAGAGGGGGAAAAATCAAATACAAAAATGGATGGGATTTAAACAATAATAAATTATCACATTTCACGAGAAATTGTAGGAAGAAAATTCATCAAACATTAAAAAGAAATAAACCCAGCTCATTAATTTCCATGGAATTTTGAGTTTCAGAATTTACTCTAATGGCATGGAAATGATGATACTAATTACCTCGAACAAGGTAGAATTCTCCCAAATCCTTTATATTTAGTATTAAAAATTTTATTTTAAAAACAGATTTTAGTGATATTTGGGATTCAATATTTATCAGAAATCCATGGACAAATCAATTCTCTTCTCTTATCCTGTTTTTTATTCTACAAACATGGAAGAGAGAATTGAACAAGATCTTCCTTATGATTCCTTCCAGATTTATTTTTCTGTGATCTCTTTGGCCAAACTAAAATGGCAGAAATTTTACCTTACGTTATTGACCCTCTTAACAATTTGATCCACTAGAAATAAAATGGTTATAATCAATTTTCAAAACTTCTGCATGAATGTAAGTCCTCTGACAGTCATATAATTTAAATGATTATGATATAAACACAGGTAAATATGAGTTATTATGTTAGTGCTCTGTGACCTGGGTGGTTTCAGCTGTATGACATGATTATATATTTTTTCTGTTTGTTTTTGCAGTTATTTTAATCTGATGACCTCCAAAGGTTGATCTAATGGTACTGTTACTATTATTACTATTCTCATTATCATCCTCAATGTAGTTTTCAGTTCAGAGGATGCTAAGCTAAAGACCACTACTTTCTTTCTTCATGGCCAATACTGCATATGAGTCTAAAAATGATGATGTTCTATCTTTTCAACACAGTGTTCTTTCAGGATTGCGGATTTCCTTCATACAGGCTGCTGGAGAAGCTAAGCAGACACCTGGCAGCTGTCATTGCAAATAATCAAAAAATAAGAAGATAGTGCATTTGACGCTCTCAAGAGTGTTTGCTTTGTAAATATTTGTAAATAGGCATACCAACAAGTTTTCTAAGCCTCTCTCTTGTTTATTTATTATGATAGTCAACAAAAATCAATGATTTACTGTAGCTACCTGATAAAGAGCAACTTTACTATAAAGGAAACATAAACACATCCCTCATTCAAATACTACAATTGAATTTACAATGACAACCACAAAATACACATTAGAGTTTTGTTTACATCATAAATGCCTATTTTTTAACACTTTTAAGAATATACATTTAATATTTTTCGTTAAACAATACAGTAACGCATGCCCTAATATACACCCAAGCACAGCTTTACAAATACTTAATTTCTACACCGAAAACCCCATTATCACACTTGAATCCGTCACTCTCTCTCTTTACACTTTTGATGAAAAGTGAACCTCTCTAGTTGTTATGTTCTGATAGATTGAGTGCAAATAGCCCTATTAGATTTTAGCGTTATTTAACTATATACTTCGTAACAGAAAATTTTAAAAGCAAGAAAAGTAAATTTAAAAATCAAATTTAAAAAGACTTTGTTCTAAAAGAATACAAAGACTATATCCCAAACCAAGGCAGCAGGAAATCCATTAATATCTGTCCCATCTTCTCCCCAAAAAAGTGAATACACAAAGGGTCCATTGGGGAGCAAATCAATAGCCGTAGAGGGTATGTAGATGGGATGGGGCTGGCTTTAACTGGCCCAGTTTTGACATTATACACAAATTGACATTGTAAACAAATGTGTAAGAAAAAAATCAAATCTATGGATGGAAAAAAATATGTTAAACTATCATGAAAAGAAACAACTCTTTGATTGAAATTTTTGTTTCTCAGTTGATTGCTATTTAGCTCCAGTATTAACCCACAGGAGCCAGGTGGCCACTGTTCTGGAACAATTTCAGTTTAAAGCAGACTCATGGTTCTCTGGCTCATGCACTCAGCACTTAGCCCTTTTACTATCCTTTAATATGATATACTAAAAAGCTTGTGAAATAGTATCCAGACCCATGGGCCAGGAGAGAGTCCCAACACACTTGACACATTTCCCTCAACAGTTGGTTGTAACATATGACCAACTAGAGAGAAAGATGGAGATCTGGCACGTTGCAAAGAGTCATAGGTTTTTTTCTTTTTGGTATACTTAAATAGTAAGATGTTCTTCTTGAGCCAAAATGGTGATCTAGCCATTTATTTCTAGATCCTCACAATTAATGTTTCAAGGGCAGATTAAATTAGTTATCTCTTTTTATTGAATTGTGTGTGTGTGCATGTGCTACTCACAAAAGTGAAATGTGTTCATTTGAAAAGCTGAATTTTTGTTAACTGATAAATTCTTGGGAACTAAACTTTATGAAAAATGTCATAGATGAAGAAAAACACACCACCATGCTGGCAGTTGTTACTTTAAGGGTAGGATCACAAACCTCAAAAGGCACTTTGGGACTGCCAGGCCATCCTATTATATTTCCCTCGTTCATTCACACTCTTAGTCTCTGAGATGAGTATGTGAATCTTTTCTACCTTCACTCAAGCCTCTAATACCCTTCACTCTCAGCTGGTTCCCTTGCTTCTTGTTACACTGAAAAAAATGCAAGCAGAGAGAAGAGAACATCTTCAACCTTCAGTCCCCTACATCCCAACATGACACCCACCTCTACATTTCTACCTACTATATATGTTGTTTTCCCTCCTGGATCTGTGGTTAAGATGTCACCCCTCCCTCCACTCATAGACTAGATGCCATCCCTTCTCTTCTATTCAAGGACTGTACTTCTTTAATTAGCCCATCTCTCCTACATCGTCTATTTTTTCCTCTCTATGGGATCATTCCCATCTGTTCATAAACATGTTGAGCAACCTCCCACTAACGAAAGAAAGAAAAATACAAAGAAAGAAATAAAAAAAAGAAAGCTTCCCTTGACCCTATATCTCCCTCCAGCTATTACTTCATTTATTTTTCCCCTTTGTATCAAAACTTCTCAAAAATTGTCCCTGCTTTCTCACCTGTTCTTCTCCATTGAATCTTTTTGAGTCCAGCATTGACCCCAGGCATCCTTTCCAAAGGATGCTGAGTCAGCCGATGCTGAGTCCCAGGGTCAACTCTTCCCTCTCACACATGGCCTGTAAACAGCATTTGGTGGTCCATCACTTCTTGGATCACTTTTTTAACTTGGCTAAGTGCCCAGTCTTCTCTGTGTTTCTCATCCCTCACTGACTGCTCCTTCTTCTCTTCCTTGAACGAGTTTCCTGTTTGTCTCAACCTCCTGATGTTGCAGTGCCCCTGGCCCTGCTACCAGGCTCCCCTCTCTCCATTCATTTCCTGGGAGATCTCATGCAAGCCTGTGACTTTAAATACATATCTATGCAGAGGGCTTCCAAATTTACATCCCCAGGTCTGACCTCCTCCCACGACTCCAAACTCACATGTACGACTTTCTGCTGTTTGTTCCTGCTCGGTATCTAATAAGCATTTGAAACACACCCTGGCCAAAACTGAACTCTTAATTTTTGTTACTCCCCCAGACTCTCAAACTTCTTTCTGCTTTAGGGCCTTTGCACTGGCTTGGAACTCTATTTCCCAGGTATCTACGTAGTTTACTTTTCTATGCTAGATTTTTGAGTAAATGCTACCTCCACTGAGAGACCTCCCTGACTACCTACCTAAAATGGCATCCATGGCTCTTTGTATGGGTACATTCCTTTATTTTTTTTTCATAGCACTTAACTATGTCTGACATTAAATTATATGTTTGTTTCTTTACTTTCTTTCTCTCCTATTAGATTGTAAGCTCCAAGAGGGGAAGAGGGAAACCCAAAAATTTTTCTGTTTAATTTGTCACTGCCTTCACAATGTCTATGAATGACCGGACACAGGATGCTCAATATATGAATGTGTGAATTAAGGAGTTTTAGAAAAATCGAGTACTGTGACTGAAAGCTCTTATTTCACTGACTGCCTTAATCTAGTCCTGGCAAATAAATAAATAGATAGTGATAGATAGATAGATGGAGATGGAAGGAAGGAAGGGAGGGAGGGAGGGAAGGAAGGAACAAGGAAGGAAGGAAGGGAGGGAGGAAAGAAGGAAGACTAGTCAAAAAATAAAGCCGTGGTTCAGAATGAGAATTATTGTTCATTGCAGCAATCTCTGGGTAAGGATGCACAAGTAGGAGATGTGGATTCATGTAGAGGTTCTGCTACTCAGTTGCGTGAATTTGGGTAATACGTTCTCTGATTCTTAGAGTTTCATTGATAAAGTGGTTAGAAGAGGTACATGGGAGATTTTTCTGTTTTAAAATTCTGTGAGCTACATCTCTATGGTGACATTATACCCCTAAATGAGGCAGTTTGGGAACATCTTGTGATGATAGGGATTTGAATATTAAGAATGGATACTTTTTTAGATAATAAAAATAAAGGCGAGCACCATATATTGGCCACTAACTCTGTGCTAAGTATCGTCTTAAGTACTTTTACATGCAATGTGTCACTTAATTGTCACAATTTTATGATGTGAGTAATTTTGCCCCTATTTAACAGATAAGGAAAACAGGCTTAGAAATATGAGTAGTTTGCCCAAGGGCACACCACTAGTAATCCACAGAACTAGGATTCAAATCTAGATCTGTCGACCTCCTAGATTTCGGTCTGAATTAAATTAGAGAGTATAACAGACAGAAACACAGAGACAGAGGGAAAGAGGCAGAGAGACTAGAGAAAGAGAATGAGAATAAGAGACAGAAAGATAGAGAAACTGATAGATATAAAGACAAAGAAACAGAGACCAAGAGACAGATTGACTTAAAACCAATACTAGCATGACAATACATCTACGAGAATTTATTAACTTTCTCATTCTCTCTCTCTCTCTCATCCTCTACACACATACATTACTTACGATGAGACAATTGTTGGAACTTTGTATTTTCCTAATACTTTCATCCTTGATGAAAACCATAGCCTTGATCAAACAAGCACTGATAATATAAAACAGTGGCCATTAAATTTCTAAATTTGTTACAAGATATATTATTTAGTCTCCAGCAGCCAGTGCTCTGTGGGAAGGTGGCCAATCCTACCTTTGTCTGCTCTTCACATCTGGATGATGACATAAGTGGAATTTAGAAAACAAAAAAATCCTTTAAATAAATGTCACAACTCTTTGAAATGCATAAAAATTATGAGATTATGATACACATATTTACAAAGCAAATCTTGACTCATGTTATTAAAATCGCGTTTATTAAGCTGTTTTTATATGTGCATTAACATGATTATTCTAATACAGTATTGGTAATTGATACTTAAATTCTGGCTGCTTTGTCGTGCCATAAATAGATCACTGAATTATTTATTAGATTCTCAATGGAAATGATCCAGATTTCCATGCCTATATTTGTAGATCGAGAATGGCAACCTAAATGAACTCCAATTTCGTCTTCTAAATATATAATCCACGTTGAGGTAGCAGAGGGAAAAATCTAGTACATGGAATCCATACTTAGACCAATGCCATTTGTTGCTTTTCAGTGTATGCTATTTTCTGACTTGAGTGGTGCCCATTATATTTTGTTTATAGGCATTCTTGACAACATGCTTCCCAAGTTATTCTTCCAAATATTATCCCATAGCAGGGGGGGCGGGGTAGGGGTGGGAGTGGGGGTGGGGAATAAAAACTTAATGGATTTACTTCACGGAAAAAAAAAAAAAAACGTGTGTTCTCTTGTGACCACAAGGTGGCACAATGGTGACCAATAATACTCATCCTTCTAATAGAATTGCAATTACCAGAGGCTTTTACATAATTGCTATTATTAATACTGTTGCTATTATTGTCATTATGATATTTCAAAAGACCGACACATCACTTTAGCCTCTGGGGAAAAGGTAAAGTGCTTTTATTTATGTTTTTATCTTCTTTCATCTGCCTACAAAATCGCTAGTATTTTGCTTTCACCCAACCCCCAGTCCCAGAAAGGACAATTAGGTGTACAGATCTTTCGTTTTATTTATTGTCCAAAGCTTTAAATAAAGGGTAATAACTTAGATAATAAGTTACATTGCTGGAGAAGGATAAACAAAACCTTATATGGTTTGATGGATCTGATATTGCTCTCGATTAAAAGTTTTAGTCATTTCATGACTATTTAATATTTATTTGTAATATAACAATAAAAAATCATTCTGGAAACTTTAGTTTTACGCTAAGGTGCAGATTTGTTATTTGCAGATTGCTATTTCTCTGATGTTGGGAAGATCACCCAGAATATTCCAATGTGCTCTCCATTTATTTTATGATTGTTTTGTATTAAGATTAGTCCGTCTCTCCTCATGCTCAGGGGATGGACTAGATCACTGGTGTTTGGGAATCTAGGTGCTGGAATCATAGTCAGTTATACTTATTGGGAGGATACAAAAGAACAGCCACTTTTCCCCAAATGGTAATGAAAAACAGGCTGGCCAGGTATAGTTGTTCAAGTCATTCACTGCATAAGTCACCAGTTGGAAGATGCCCCTCTTAATAATAACACAAAGGATTAGTAGCACCCTGGACTGAGCATTTTTCTCCAACTTCCATAGATTAAGCATTCTGGCATTTCACAAAATTTAATAGCACATTTGATGCCTTTTGTTAGTTTGTCATCAATTTAGGTTGCCCTCATCAGAATCTCAGTGTTCTACTCTAGTTACTACATTTTTTACGCCACTATTTGCTTCCTGCCATTGTAATTGCGAAAGCAGTATTTTGTCTTTTTAAAAAATCAGACTTTAAGTGCCTTAAATTTGGCTGTTTAAAATAGGTCCAATTTTAGAAAAGGACAATAATATTAGATCTGAAAACTAAATTCAACAAATACTATTATTGTAGCTGAATTGTTGATGTATTATCACGGGAAGTTTAAATTGCGCATCACAGTCAGTTGTACATGAAAGAAGGATTTAAAAAGAAGCAGAAAATAGCCTGAAATTAGAACTTTCCTATTAAGTTCAGATAGTACAGTCAGCATGAGAACAGGAAAGATTGCGGTAAATTATATATGCTAACAAAAAAATGTAAAAAGCCAACAAGAAACAGAAAAAGAATCAGGGCTAGTAGTAGAGTGGGGAAAAATCATCACATTTTTGGCTGCAAGGAGTCATGACATAATTTACAGCAACATTCATGCCATAAGTGTTTGGAAACCATGGACCAGAGAGGGTCAGTAACTTCCCCAAATCCCACTAAAATCAATTACTCTTGGGAGCAGGAAGAGAGTTCATTTAGAAAGCTGACCTCAGACATCCAGATGAAAGCCTAGATATTCAGAAAAAAATAATTTTGTGATAATTAGTAGATCATTATTACCCTACAACTAATAATGCTTTTGCTTTCAAATTCCTTTGAAACATACTATTACTGATATATATGAAGGAAAACAGGGAATAGTAGTTTATTGAGCAACTGCTATGTGCCAGATAGTTATGTGTACATGTGTGTATATATATCTTCACACACATATATACACATATACGTATGTATGTGTGTTGGGGTATCCTGATATTCTCTTCACAATTAGCCCACAAGGTAAATAGTATCTCCATTTATAGTCATAAATGAGACTGAACCTAAGTGACAATTAGGAAATTGCCCAAGTTCGCACAAGGGGCACGCCAGGAATTTGAACCCACTTCTTTCTGATTTAGAGTCCACAATCTTCCTAGCATCATATGTCATACATTAGAGAAAAGGAAGAATTGTTCTTCCCCCATCCCAGGTGAGTTCAACGCATTTCTCCCTTTCCAGCTCATGAAGCATGGCTCTGTCTTCTGGGTGGTTTGCAGATCCCCGGGCCCACCAGCACATCACAGGCCAGCAACTTGCTCCACGTTCAATTAGCAGGAGCTTGTTCAGGGTGTGTTGGGTCATTCTTGGGTCATGAGCCTGCTCCTCCCTGGACCCCTTTAATTGGCCGGAACATGTTGAGAAGTTTGAATATAATGCATGGTATTATGGTATAAAGCAGTTAAATACTTTTGGAAAGAGCTTAAATTTAATGCCCTGTAGGTAGTTTACACCAGGGGAGTATCCTGTATGACGTGCAGTCTGATTTTTCCTTGGTTTGGTACTATTCACTAAACCTGTGTATCTGAGTAGAGCAATATTTTTATTTCAAAGCACCGTTTTACTGAATCCTGTTGCCTCCAACAATGAACAGGAAATGCGGTTTACGTAATCCAAAGTGGTTTTGTTAAGATAGGACACAAATCATTTACCGTTGGATGCGGATAATTTACATGCCTTCTACCAAATGCTTGCTGCTTTTAATTATTTGTTCTTTTTCTTTTTGGCTTAGTCACTGTTAAAAGTTAAGGAATGGAAATTAATTGATGAAAGACTGAAAGAGACGAAGAGTTTACTGCTGGCCATAATCATAGTTTGTGCTTTATTAGCACTCATTATGTGCCAGGTACTATTCTAAGCAGTTGACAAATATTATCTCACTTAATCCTTACAACAACTGTGAGGCGGGTGCTATTATTTTCCTCACTTCACAGTTGAGAAAACTGGGGCACAGAGAGATTAAGTAAATTGCCCAAAGTCACACAGGAAGCCCACAGTAGAAATAGGACCCAAACCCAGGCAGTTCGATCCTTAAGCCTGTACTCTTAGCCACAGCTTAAAACAGAAAGGAAAACTATAGATAAGGGAACTAAGACTCAGAAATGCCAACTAAGCTGCTCCAGGTTGCACAATAAATAAGATAAACACCTGTCTTAAACAGCCCAGTCTTTGTGACTCTCGGGTTGGGCTCCTTTCCTTGTAGGTCCTGCCTCAAAAATGGACCATATCCATTTAACGGAAGAAAACCCCCACTACTCATTGTGTTTGCTTATCCCTAAGGCAGGCCCTGCCAGAGGACTAGATGTTCCTGCTTCCAAGGTGACAGGCTTGGCATGGCCCACTGTGCATTAACATTGCCCTGAAAAAGGGTGAGCCCTTTTAAAAAAATTCAATCATTTTTGTTTACCTTTTGGAGGAGATTATCCTCATTCATCATTGCTCTTACCAGCTATTTCCCACATTTCTTTTTCCTTGCCTACCCTCCAACCTCTCTAAATAATTCAGGACCAATTAACAGTTCAGTTCAGAAGCACTTCTAGAAAAAAGTGGGCTTCTGTGTAACAAAGGGTCTTGAAATGATCACTTTTCCCATTTAATGGTTACAGAATAAAAATATCTCAAGATAGGGCAGCATCAGGACTGCTTATTGCCTTTGGTGATTCAAATGAGCCCTGGTCGTTGGTAGTTGGGTTTTCTTCCTCTGCTGTCCCTCCATGGCTGTGTCTCTTTGGGCAGATAACATAACTTCTTTATGTCAGAGGTTCTCTCATATGTAAAATGGAATCTGATTAAATGAGTTGATGTCCCTGATGTCCTAAAAATCTTTGGTTCTGGAATTGGCAGCTGGCAGAGGCTAGCTCTGTCCTTACCCTGGCGCACGCAGCTAGCCTCCCTTCCCTAGGCAAACTGACATCAGAAAGAATCAACAGGCAGCACAATAAATAATTGATTTCCAACATGTGCTTCTAATTCAAATAAAGAGCCTTTAACCACAGTGTGTAGCGCTTGTGACTGAAGCATTTTATGTGGAAATTTGAAGGTTTCTGATAACTTTCTGTAAAGAAGTTTTTGCAGAGACTAAACCTCTTGGGGCTCTTTCTTTCTCAAGTTCAAGTTACTTAGCTAGTGATTAAGGATGTTTTATAGGCCCCTGTGGTAAATGATAGCATGGAGAAAAAGCGTTCTTTGGCTATGTAATTTAGCAAGACTTAATCTCTCTGTTTGGGTTTTCATCCACCGGGCTTGCCGATAACTTCAAATGATTAACCTGTTTCTCTGCAGCCTGTGGTGGCTCCGAAGTTTCCATCGAGAGCCTGCGTTCAGTGATTACCCGGCTCAGGTTGCCTAATTTATTCAGAAGACGCTCAATCTCAGTCCAGCTGCTTTCTCGTGGGATGACAGATCGACTCTAGATCCAGTATTCTTTTACTGTGTAGTGTTTATAAAATAGAACAAATCAATGAGACTAAACAGCAAAAGGCAATAGTTAATTTAATTTAATTTAATTTATTTTAAATTTTTCCTGCTAGGTACTCAGCAACTAAGAGCCTATTCAACTTTGAAACATTAAACTGTGTAGACTTGAGTCTGCACAAAAGATCGCAAACCACAGGCATGGACATTCCCCAGCAAAGGAGCACGGGTTGACATGATGAGGCAAGATGCTGCTTGCCCGCGGCCAAATCTCATGACCCAACCACACAGTCTAAGAGGATTGTGTTAAGTTGCTTTGGTAAACTAAGAGCAATGAAAGAGAACTTGGAAATTCACTTGGACATAAGGTTTTTCTTACCGAGGAAAAGCTCAAAGGCAATGCAGACCAGCGATGGTTTCCCAGCAACTCTGATTTTGCCTCTTCAGGAGAATGCTCCTGCAAGGAGGCCTTGCTTGCTCTCTGCCCACGGATTTATCTGAACTGAGTCTCAGTAACTAGCTCTCATTTTCAGAGATCTCATATCTAGGAGAATCTTTGCAGAGAATTTGTCAAGCGCCTCCTTGCTGCTAAATTGGTCTGTCTGTGTTATCCCCACTTGCATGCTGGTGTCCAAAGTCATTTTCTCCAGAGTGTGGGTCATACTGCTCCTTTAAAAATGAAAGTGAGAGAAACAGGCCACACCAAATTTAGAATTGAGGCTCTGTGATTTATAGAGCACCAAGGGTGTGCAGGGGTGGTTTCTAGAAGTCCACAGGAGAAGCTTACCTTAAAAAAACACGGGGGTTTATACACACGCCTTGTAGAATATTCAGAACAGAAGAATCAATGCTTGTAATGAGTGGAACTAATAGAATATTTTGAACTGAGTAGAATTTGGTGCCCAGTCATTTAAATAGGAGTGGCCCAGAGAATCCACTTTGCACATATCCTGGCCAATGCAAAAGTAATAAAATACAAATATTTAAAGTAAGGTTCTAGGTTCCTTGGTACATAATTAGAGTCCACTTGAATAAATTGATGGAGTTTGGTCTCTCTGGGGGTCCGAAACACAGTATAGTACAAATCTTAGTTGACTTACAATGGGGTTACACCCTAATAAACTGATCATCAGTTGAAAATATCCTAAGTCAAATATGCATTTAATATACCTAACCAACCGAACATCATAGCTTAGCCTATTTGATCTTAAACATGCTCAGAACGTGTACATTAGCCTACAGTTGGGCAAAATCATCTAACACAAAGCCTATTTTATAATAAGGTGTTGAATATCTTATGTAATTTACTGAACACTGTACTAAAAGTGAAAAACAGGATGGTTGTGTGGGTACAGAATGGTTGTAAGGATATCGGTTGTTTACCCTTGTGAGCACGTGGCTGCCACTGCCCAGCATCACGAGAGAGGATTGTACTGCATATCAATAGGGCGGGGAAAGATCAAAATTCAAAATTTGAAGTTTGATTTCTGATGAATGCGTATCTCTTTTGCACCATAAAATTGAACCACCCTAAGTCAGGGACCATCTGTATTAGCAGAGTTTTGTGTTTTCGCCCAAGCTGTACAGTGCTGGCTTGCCTGAGTCTCCATGGATTTCGAGTCACTAGCCTTGATCAAAGCCCCATTAAGACACAGAATGTAATTCTATGTGAGGGAAGGAAGAAGATAAAGGGCAGCCCAACAACAGTCCTAGTCAATCCCGTTATCAAGGTCACTCAGCCATCAGTGTCTCAGAGAGATTTCCAGGCCAAAAGTAATTCTTTTGTGTTTGTTTTACAATAATAGTGGCATTTTCTCAACTCCCCAGAAATACATGGTTTCCACAGAGACCAACTCCATCAAATGTCATGTGCAAGTACAAGTTGGACCTACCTTTTCCATCATTTTTTCCTGACCAGCCTTTGTTTCCTGGATAAATCCCTTTAGACAGATTGCTCACTGTGTCAGTTAGAAATCATATTTATTTCCACTCATGCAGAAGAAGTCTGGAGATATGCAATCAAGAGTTGCACTCTTTCCTACTTTTCCAATTTTTCTTGGAAGGGGTGTCCTTGATTCTGATTCTCACAAGATGGCTGTAAGAAGTTCAACTACCAAGTTTGAGGTCTAGATGAGGAGAAGAATGAATGCAGGGAGTAAAAGGGCATATGCCAGCTAAGGCAACCCCAGTAGAAGAGCTTTCTTAAAGGTCACATCCGGAGAGTTCTGCTGCCATCTCATGGGCCAGAACCATGCCACTTAAGAGACCTTCCTCCCCCCAGCTGCAAGGGAGAATGGGAAGAATAGTTGTAATTTTTTTTTTAACCTGGGCACATTGTTGTCCTAATTGGGAATTTGTTAGAAGCAGCAAAGAGTGAGGTATTTGATGACATGGCAATTAAAAATATCCACCTTGCTGTTTTGTTGTGGGGATTAAGTGTATCTGTGCAACACATCCATCAGTGCCTGATGAACTGGTGGTACATGAAAATAGCATTTCCTGGGCGGCCCGTGGCTTAGTGGTTAAGTGCTCGCACTCCACTTCTGGCGGCCCGGGTTCGGATCCCGGGTGCGCACCAACACACCGCTTCTCGGCCGTGCTGAGGCCGCGTCCCACATACAGCAACTAGAAGGATGTGCAACTATGACATACAACTATCTACTGGGGCTTTGGGGAAAAAAAGGAGGAGGATTGGCAATAGATGTTAGCTCAGAGCCGGTCTTCCTCAGCAAAAAGAGGAGGATTGGCATGGATGTTAGCTCAGGGCTGATCTTCCTCATAAAAAAAAAAAGAAAAGAAAATAGCATTTCCTCCTCTCTCCTTCCCTCCTCAAGGGCCCGGTTCACAGGCTTTATCACGCTGTGGAGCAATGCTGTGATGCTTCAATTTGTTTTCCATCTAATTAAGTCCATTGAATAATTTCTTCTTTAGGGAGAAAATAGATGCCATAAGAAAAAACATTCAAGCTACTTATCATCATCGACAGAGCATTTAAGACTAGAAATGCCGTTTTGCATAGAGCCCTCTTGCGATGCTTACAGAAGCACTTAATTGTTAACTCGGATATAGCTGTTCTACAAGCTGTTAAAAACCCATAAAAATGGTTTATAATTCTGCCTATGTTCTAATTCTATGAGGCAGCAATCTCATTTTTGGTTCACCGTACCCGACGCTGACCATGTCTGCAAATAGAGTTTACACTATGCGAAATATAGGCATATGCACACACTTTTTGCATTATTTTAAGATCTTTATTATTAAGTAACTCATTGGGCTGTCAAAGTATGTTAGAAATCTAAACAGAAAATTAGAGGTAAATATTACATGGGAATGCCAATTTTACATTCTATTCTGGGTAAGAGGATTTAACGGTGGGGTGGCATGGTACAACAGGATGTATTTACTGGGCATTGCTGCCTCTATTCTGCTACTGACAAAGCAAGATCATGGATAGGCAGAGTTCAGGAAGCAAGGCAAAGTAAAATGAAACTAGATGTGTGTGAAACAAGCCAGCTAACAATGGAAAAAAACAAAGGCATTTTTGTTTGTTGTGGTGGTAGTTGTTTTCTACTAAGTAGATTGTTGTACTCTTATTTAGCTGAGTAATTGTTGCTACAAAATCTGAATCTACAGTGCAGGCCCAATTTAAAAAATTGGGTTTTGCTTTCTTGAAGCAACACAGAAAAAAAATGTGTTATGTAGATCTCTGGTATTAAGCTTTAGGACAGTTCTACAACTTGTGACTGAACAACTCTTTCATCCACAAAATACCAAGAATAAAATATTTGCACATGTGCATTTAAAAAGTAACTTTATTGCTCATAGACAAAAGAAAGAAAGGAAGGAAGGAAAGGAGGAAAGAAGGAAACGAGGAAGGGAGAGTGAGAGGAAAGGAGGCAACTGGGAAAGGAGAAGGGAAAGAGGAAGGAAAAAGAAGAAAAACAAAAGAAAAACTTTACATACCTGTATCTTTTACTTTTATTGCTAATTTTGGACTATGTGATTCAGTTGACTTGTGTGCTTTAATTTAGGTGAAAAGAGAGAGAGAGATTTCTCAGAAAAAGCCAGAACTATGTGTGTGTATACATTTAAATAAAATAAACAAATAAAAAACCGTGGCATATATTTATTGTCAGTTCAGCAACAATGTGAAAAAAAAAAACAGATAATTCTGAATGTAGCTAATAACTCAATTTATAAAGCTTAAACTGACTCTTCACTCAAAGTTGATTGGATTTGTACTTAAAATAATCATGTTAACATTTTTTAACATGGAAATAGAGTATACAAATTTATCTCATGTCCTAAAATTTAAGCAATTCTATAGCATTCAGCTTATCCACTTAATAATGTGCATTTAAATCACCTTAATTACATTTCACAAAATCTTCAATTTAAATGATTGTTCCAAGTTCAATGGATGAGTTTCTTAAAATCCACAATTCAAGTCATTTATGTCTTATAAAGTGCCCAAGACAGGAAGCATATATAACTGCTTCTGGGCACAAATAAATACCTTTCCCCTCGCCCTCCCCCTTTACCCCCTTCCACAAAAAGTGTTCCAGGCAAAGCTGCAGTTCATTCAGGACACATGCAAAGGTTTTTTCCTAAATAGTCTGAGACTGTTTCTCCCTTCTATCTATTCCCTCAGCCCATCTCTACGATCCTGTTCCTGCACGCTGTCCTTGGGGAAGGTGGAAGGTGGGCACAGGAAGCCCATTGTCAGAACACCTAGAAAGGTCATAGTTGCCTTATTTCTGCTTTTCCATATAAAGCCATTTGTTGGAGTCAACCAGGGCATTTAAGAGAGAAATACTGCTCTAAATAATAATGTCAACTTTTCTTCTGCCTAATGGGTTAGAGAAAAAATAGCTTCTAGCACTCATTGATCATTACCTGGGCAAGTGGCAGTAGAACTGTCTGAATTGGTGGCATTGCCTATTTCTTACAGCCACTACCTCTGCCTGCTGATATCAAGACACTATGAGGGGCAAACATGGTACCCACCAGTTAATTTCACAGTTAAATATCTCCACATTACCATCTACTGAATGCATATCTTGCATATCTTGGTTAGACGACATGACGCTTTTATAGGAAACTACTCATTATGCTATCGATTTTGATACATTTAAAAATTTGTTATTCATGCTGGCTGCCTGTCTTCCTATTTTTATTTATTCCAATACCCTACCTTTGATCCCCATTACTGAATATTACACCTCCAATTCAAGATACAAGTATATGGGATAATAAAAGGAGATGAAATTTAAGTTAATCAATTAGGTTCTTAATAGCTTCCCTAGTACAAAATTTGCTAGCCAAAAAAAAAAAAAAGCTTAAATGACTGGATACTGTGTAATTTTAAACTTTTATCAAGTTTAACCTGCTCTTATCCCCCATCACTATCAAACGTACTATAACCGTTCTTTAAAAACCTTGATTATAACTACTTGCCTTAAGGTGATGGGCTAAGAGTAAAATGATTGAGTGGTAGCCCTGGTAAACATAATTTAGGACTACATTTGGGATTCTACAGAGATTCTATTTAAAGTCAGGAGAGCTTTCTGATAAGGTGCTTCCTTACACTCATCCGTGGCAGAGGTGGTGGTCTCCTCCGGGTTTTCACAGCTGCTGATAATGGCAGCTGTACTAAATGACCTTCTTCTGACCTTGATGTCTGATGAGCCGGATCCTCGGACTGGTGGGGCTTTCTCCGTGTTGTGGAGCTGCTGGTCTTTCCAGTCCAATTGTTTGGCACTGCAAAAGGGAGCATAGACTTCAACACTTCCCTCAAATTGCAAACAGTTCACTCTGTAATACTTTCTCTTAACTTCCAAGACATCATTAAACCTATGGCCCCAGAGAATTTCTCGGGGAACATAGGAACTTCTGGATTGATGCGATGTCCCAGTGGAATCACCAGTGTAGATAAACGTCACCAAAATCTCAAAGTTATCTTTGGCCACTGCTTTTCGGTCAAGGGCATACAGAGGGCTCTCGTGGTCAATTTCATGAACGATAGTTACTGGCGTGACGAGGATGATCTGGTCATTGACTAACTTGAGGTCTTTAAATGCCATTGTCATCCGCCCTTCACTGTCTTCTGTGTAGCGGAGAAGCTGGGCTCTAACTGTGCCTTCTACCACATGGTTTGGTCGGAAATCACCAATGCGCCACATGAGGCAAAGCTTCCCATCTCTCATGCCTATGAGCGCAAAATAGCTGAACCGAATGGTTTGGGCTCTCTTTCGAGCAGTTGCCATTTTGGCCAAGGCGGCTCCAATGATGAAGGTATTTATGATGCTGCTTAAAATGGACTGAAGTATCACCATGAGCACTGCCATGGAGCATTCTTCAGTGACACAGCGGTAACCATAACCTATGGTGGTTTGAGTCTCAAGGGAGAATAAGAACGCCCCTGTAAAAGAATGGACGTTGTCAACACAAGGTGTGATATCGGGATCATTTAGCAGATCTCCATGATGGAAGGCTATGAACCAAAAGATAGAGCCAAATATCAACCAGGAGAGGATATATGATAAAGAAAATATCACAAACATATGGCGCCACTTAGTGTCTACAAGAGTGGTGAAAATGTCCACCACATAGCTCCCCCATTCTCCAAAAATGTGCTTGAAGTACACATTACAGCTGCCATCTTTGTGGAGCAGACGTCTTCTTGCTCTTCTCTTCTCGGCTATAATGTGCTCTGCGGGGTAGCCTGGGTATTTGGGGTCCACGTTTACAATCCGATAGCTGCTGCCGCAGTAGCTCATGTTTTCCTGTACCCTTCAGGCATCCAGCTGAGTTTTGCAGTTGTAATAGTTCTAGGTGTGTTGCTATTTGTCAATTTGGGTTTTCAGTTAAGACCTGGGGAAAAAAAAAAGAAAATTAAACACAGTTTAGCTTTGGCTATTAATTTCCATCTTGACAGCAATTTGCCAAACTTGAAGCAATTTTAAGCCATCTGAAATAGCTAAGACTTCACTTGAATGATAGACATTCAGTATTGATTACTCATTTCAGTTTAGAATTTAACTCAGTCATTACAGGAAGAAAATATGCAATTAGAGAAAATACCATTTTCATATATGCATAAGGCTTGAGTCAACACTATGATTATCCCAGATGAAGTTTCATAACCTTTTCTGACCTGAGATAAAAAAATTTTCTCTTATTTTTATAGACTCTTCTGGCATGAAGACATTTAGAAAACAAAATAATCTATGTTATAAAAAGTCAAAATATAACTCAGATATTTGTCTAGCAGTCTTAGAAGCTTTCTGTTTAAGTCAGATGATTTTCTTTAGAAGAAGAAGGCAATTAAGAATTTCTACCTTCATGTGAAAACATACCTTACATTCTGGTTTCTATAATAGGTAGTCCCTCACCTCCAGCCTTTCTCTCTCTTCCACGGAGATTTTTCTTCCTCATGTACTTCCCCGGACAGCACAGAACTGACAGGGACACTATTTCAAATTCAACTCTTTTATCCTAGCTCCACCTTTAGTCTTGCGAGAAAAAAAAAATCTTTCTTAACCCCAGAGGAGTTAAAATCATTCCCAGGTAAGCTTTCAATAAGGTATAAAATTGCTTCTGCCTTTGTCTCAAAACATCCATCTTTTTTTTTTTTTTTTTGATACTGTTCACTCTTCTCTTTCCGCTGAATAGAAGCCACAAATTTGCCAAGGTTGCTAATCTTGTTTCCTTCTTAAAGGGAGCATACTACAATTGGACCCTTCTCTCCAGCTTTTCAGTGGATTCCTGATGCTTTCACAGCCACCCCTAGGCAAAACCACTTTTCTCCTTCCGAATTCAGTCTTTAAAAGATCAAGGCAGAACATACAGTTTTTGTGACTTTTAGCATCTGTGGTATAGGCCAATGGATTTCCCAGCTCAAGTCTGCAAGTAAATTTTAAAAATGCAATGCTAAATGGTCTTGAGTTACTTCCATGCAAAAAAAGAAATTGCTGCAGCCCAATTTTAATGGTTTAGCAATTATTAGAATATGTTTTCCACATAGTCTACCTATGCTAGACGGGGGAAGGGGGGAGACTTGAGACGAGGGGATCCTGCCACTCTGCTGTGTAGAAAATGCAGTAGGAATAAATTCTATTCCTGACATTGAGACTCCCCTTGAAACCAAGCAGGGAAATTAATCACTAAATACTTATCCAGCGCCTTCCATGATGCAACAGGGCGGAAAGAGTTAATTTCCCTCTGGTCCAAAGGAATCATTTTTCTTCTTCTCCAGGGATGGGGCCTACTTTACAATAAACACTTTGTCTGGTGGACACTGTGAAGATGGACTCTGCTTACTCTGCTTAACCACCAAAAAATCCTGTAAGGCATATATGAGATTCTCTACGTCCATCCACCCATCGCCAGCCGCTTCATCCACCCACCCTTCAGATCTGCTTAGAGTAGTTACATCCTCTCCCTTGTCAGTACTAAAACTGTGTTTTGGGGAGACAATTGTATAATTTCAGGATGTGACCCATGGCTGAAAAAATGCTTACTGGAATGATAAACGTAAAATATTTTCACAAATTTCATGCACAGCATATATCATTCATTATAAGTTCCGGTCCGATGTGTCGTTGAAAGACACTTCACAAACAGAAGACGCGGCTCAAGAATTCTCAGTCTCCATTCTCTCACCTGATCATTCGAGGCAGGAGACAGGGACCAATTATGATCCTGTTGACCAATTATGATCAACAGCCCACATAATTTCAAATTAAAAAGCAGATTTGGAGGTGGGATTATTTTCTTGTTAAATGCTTTCAACCCAGTCCCTTAAAGGGAACAGCACACATCGTTGGGAGTCTGAGAATAAGAAAGCACAGGTCATAAATCAAGAGCTACTGTGTGACTCTGCTCTTTTCTGCTGCCAAAAGAAAGAAAGGTTTTTATTTGAAATGACATTCGGTTGGCATCATTTTGAACTCCAGTGGAGCCAACAACTGTTATAAACAAGACATTTTTAAAACACCTTCAACAGTATGCTAATTGGGGAATGAATTTTCAATTAATACAAGCTACAAGTGAGCAAATTTGAGGATGTGGAAAATTTGTTTCTGAATAGTGTATCAATTTCAGCGATACAAGTTATAGCTGTGAGAATTCAGCCTCAAACCCACCACATCCTCTGCTGTGGTTCATTATTGTGATCATTCATTTCAATTTATTGAAAGAAAAGCTTTCAGATTCTGTTTAGGTCTGTACACTTTATTTGTTTATTCTTTAATTCACCGACCATGTAAATGATGCGTTTTTCTAAAAGACAATTGTCTTTAAGCTAAATGATAGATTATAACCAAGCTAATTTTATTAAGTCTTACCCATTTCTGAGTCAAGAAGTTTATGGAGGCCCTTTTGTTAAAATGGCTAGACAAAATTTATTAATCTCTTGTTTTGTATACTCTGTTAATTTGAGCACTTTCCCAATTGTTTGCCATTAAATAATAGAGAATAAGGCTTGTTGATTGACTGGACATTCTATATTTAACATTTGTGTGTCTCAGAATTAAGACCCGGCTTTAAAAGTGCCTTAATGCTTTCATAGTCATCTTGTCACCATCAATTCCATCTTGAAAAAGAATTTGTGATATTCCTACTTCTGTACTTCTTTTTGCGTGTTGTCCTCCCTACTCTCTAGAAACTGATGGTGGCTACCTCATGGGTTGCAAAATTCCTTTTTTTAATTAAAAATGGAAATTTGATCACTATAACTACAAAATTGTGGAACATAAAGTTCAAAAGTAAACACTGTATCAGGTAAGGTCCCCCTTCTGCACCAGTTTCAAACTATTTTGCCAGGTCATTCATGACAAAGGCAGGAAAAGACCTGCACTTTCTCTACCCTGACGCGGAGCGCTTTTATAGATGCGGCTACGGTAAGCGGCAATGCACAGTGAGGAGGTGAATGGTTTCCTGAGAATGCCATGGAAGTTCATTACAATTTGCTAAGACACTTAAGAGAACACTATGAGATCCCCCCGATTCACTTCATCCAACAGAGACACCTGAGAGAGAGAAGGATGGTCAGCAGACCCAATCCTGACGGGGACTTTTCTCAGACCTTGCTCATTGTGTTAAGTTCAGACATAAAAAAATGTTTCTTAGTCTATTTTGACCAGTGAGATCTGCTCTTAGTCCTCAGTTTTCCAGATCTTTGTACGAATTCAAGGAGAAACTTTTACTGACTTAGTACTTATCAAACGGGCTACACGCACGACAGGGAACATTTTCAACGAAACAAATGAGCAAAAGAAATGGAGCATGTCTGTCTCCATTTCTCAATTCACTAAAGTGCATCAGTCAGACTCACCGATTTTTGGAACAATGCCTCTGCTATTTTGCCGTATCCTCTCAAATTCAGCTATTTACCAACCAGACTACTCTTGTAGATAGTTCCTCAAACTTAAGCTTTTCATTAACATGTTGAGGGTACAACACAATGGTTGTGACTTCACAATCCTGTGTCACTTTGATAATAAAATTCGATCTTGCCTCTAGCATCTACTTAATATAAATATATTAATAGTAATAGCAGTTGTCTTTGTATAATTTGAGATACCCCATGAAAAATGGTCAAAATGTCTTTGGTAAAATTCTCTCATTAATGCCCATGGCCTTTGAGATCAACAAGTACCTTCTTTACCATATAAATG
This sequence comes from Ceratotherium simum simum, assembly GCF_057802395.1. NCBI lineage: Eukaryota > Metazoa > Chordata > Mammalia > Perissodactyla > Rhinocerotidae > Ceratotherium > Ceratotherium simum. The sequence goes on along the minus strand of NC_141915.1, from coordinate 51,616,900 downwards.
ACTTACATGAGGTCATCAGTAATCAAGTTACTTTCCTGGCAGGTATTAGATGAGATAAATTTTCGTGGAAACGTGCGAGTTGATAGGATAGAGAGTAGAGGAGATGGCCTAAATTCTGTATTCAGGTCATTGTCTTTGAAGACTGGCCTGGGTGGAGGTCTGTGGTGTGTGTGGGGGGGGAGCTGCAGGAAGGTCAGTGAGAGAAGGTGGTGTCAGATGGCACATGTGGGTGGGCTCTGCTGGCTGAGGAGGAAGGAAAGAGGGGCGTTAATGAGTTAGGACAGAACCCAAACAAGATAGCTTATTTTGCTCACAACCTGTCCCACAACCTGTTGCCCTGGAACTATGCCTGATCCTTGTCTTGCCTGGAATCCTCGTGAGACATTCAGACACACTCAGGTGGAGCTCTTCATTCAGCCATTGAACAATGGCTTCACCCAGTACCTACTGGATACTGTCCAAACTTCTCCAGACACTCCCTGTCTCCTAATTTCAGACAGTTCCCCCTTTGTTGACAAACCCATGGCATTGTCATGTTTCCTTCTCAGCTGCTGTCTTCCCCAGAGCAGGCCTTGGGTTGACCTACAGCTTTTGTTCCCTCTGTCTTCTCTTCTCCCTCCCAACCCTATCCTCCAACCCTGGTCCAGCGTCATGGCTTTTACCTCTTTCCTGATTTAACCTGATAATTTCTCCTTGTGAATCAATTTAAGAAAGTCTTGTGCCAGTTTATGATAGGAGAGAGGTTATAATATGTTACGAACAAACAACTAAACTGAAAGCTGGTGCTGGGAAAAAGAAGCAGAAATCCAGCCTTATAACATGGGAGTAACTTTATCTGAAAATCTTCTTTCTAGCCTACTTTTTCCTTAAGTAAGATCTACATCCTCATAATAAATTCTGCCTCACCCAAAATGATGTTGTGTTTTATATAGAAGTAAAAGACTTCGGGTTCTGGGATTATGTTTCTCCATTTTCTAGATGTCAAGATAGTACCAACATAATATGAATTATAATATCAAATTATTCTGGTTTTACCTTACTAATACATCATCTGAGATAAAAAATTTTTTTGATGTTGTAGAGAAACTATGAATTGGGAGGCAGACTCCAGTTCCAGCTCTGTCCTCAGCCTCCTGAGTTGCTTGTATAATATAAGTGACTTGTCTCTGAACCTCAGTGTCTTCGTCTATGATATGGTGGTAATACCAATGTCATCGAGTTACTGTAAGGTTGGAATGAGGTAATGAATGGGAAGCCATCTTTCACTGGGCTGGGCTCATAGTAGTTATTCAATAATTATTGCTTAAGTCTGAAGCCCATGAGGACTCAGTTTCCCCATCTGTAAAGTATCAGAGTGTCTGCTTTAACCTTCTCAAAGAGCTTTCCACTTGCATAACATCAGGGCAGACAATATGTGGTTCCCAATAGATAAGATATTTCTATTTAAGTTCAGGGATGTCACCACTGTTTCCGACCACTAAGCCACCTAGGCCACTTCTCTGTCCTTCCACTACTTCCCCAAAACCCCAGGAACCAGGTCATTTTCCTTTCTTTCTCACAACTGTTACCACATGGGAGATACCTTATTCCCTGTTCTCGGTACACACACACACGCACACACACACACATACTCATATATACACACATAGTTCCAACTCAGTTTAAGAATTTTATTGCTCTTTACTGTGAGCAAGCAACCTAAAGGAAACAAGACTGACAAGCTTGGCAAATTTAACAGGTTCAAGAAATTCACAAGGTGATTATCATGGTTATTCTTCATCTTAAATTGTATGTACATGTTTTACTAAGATGGTTCTAAGATTTCTTTTGTTCTTATCTTGAAAATCAGCCTGCCCAGCCCTGTCTTGGTTGGATGCCAGCCTGACTTGCTCAGAGTTTATCTTAGCAGGAACTGGGTTGGTGCAGAAGTTGGATATCATGAGATCTTATGTCTCTTTAAAAGACCACAATTCAATTTCTCCTTGATGTGTAAGGAAAGTATTTCCCCAGTGGCCTCTCTAATTCTCCAATGGAGAATTTGTTACTGATAATTTCCATTCTTGTTTTGTTTTTTATTCAGTTTTTAAATTGAGCTCCTACTGCGTGCCAGGCCCACCCATTTTTAGGAATGAGTGAATAGAGTCCCACCTTTGTGGAATTTGCCTTTGCAGGTTGGGCATCAATAAACATAAAAACAATAAAATGAGGTCATCACTGATGCTAGTAAGTACCCAGGAGAAAGCAAAATGAAGTACTAAATGCAGAATGGCCGGAGCAAGGAGGGAGGGTGTCACTTAACAAGGGCGATCAGAGAAAGTTTGGTCCAGGACCCAACATTCAAGCTGAGAACATTCTCTTCACTTCTCCTGGCTCTAGCCTTAGGTAAAAATGCTCTCAAGTCAGGCCTATTCTCTGTCCTATTCTGCTTGTTTGAGTCACAGTCACTGTCTAGTTGTTAAGGCTTTTACTATTTACAGGTGTAGTTTGGCTGCTGCCTCCTTTGTTCCAAGCTAATTTTAAGGCCTGGTTCTCATAAGAACCTATCATTACAGGAACTCATTTGCATTTTTATCACCGAATTCAGGTTTTCCTGAATTCAGAGCAGATAAAAACCTGCTTTTACCTGATTTACATAACAGCCTTCTAACTCATTTCTTGCCACTTTTATCCAGAGTGATTGTTCTAAGCTGAAATGTAAATTTCCCTTCTCCTGCTACCCTGGGGTACAGTCCACGCTCCATAATATGGTCCTTTGGTAGTGCAGTTAAAGGGCAGGAATATTTAGATCAAAGACTTGGATTCTAGTTACGGTTCTACCACACCTTAGTTGCATGATATCAGCATCTTACAAATATCTTTAAGCTTCCTTGTATTTATTTAAAACAGGGACAATAGCTGACTTGTCTCCAAATGTTTTTGCAAGGAATACATGACATAATATAAAAGAGTCCAATGCCTAGCACGTTGCAAGCTGTCCTGATTTATAGTCCTCCTTTAATCTTACGAGGTCCTTATCTAGTCTGGGAGAGATGGATGTCTCAGCTACAATCTGGAAGAGGTATCCAAGTTAACTAAATTAGAAGAAAGAGAAAAAGAGTTTCCTAGGCCGAGGAACAGCATTTGCAAAGGCTCTGAGTCTCAAAGCTGCACAGGGCATGCTATCCACAGAACTCAGCTCAAGGCAAGGGATGGGAGTGGGGTGGAGTTGGAGCTGGAAGGAGAGAAAGAGAGTATAAATGATCAAGGAGGCAGAATTAAAGATCTGGGTCTTCTCCCAAGAGCAGTGAGAGTGATTGAAGTATATTAACCAAGGGCACAGCATGACAAGGTTTGTGTTTTAAAGAGATCACTCTGGCTATTCAGCGGAAAAGTGGTTGGAGAAATGTAAATGCAGATGTGGGCAGATAAACCAGGAAGGTATTACAATGACCAGGTAAGAGATGATGGTGCCTGGGATTAAGATGATATAAGTGGAGGTAGCAGAAACCACCGCTCACTACAATGTTTCATCAGCCTGCACCTGGAGCAGGGTCACATGACTTTGGAGTGGCTAACCAGAATGGCACAAACAAGACTTTGAGTGACAAGGTGCTGAATCCCATTATTCCAGGCGACCACCAGGAGTCAAGAGGCCCGTGGTGTGGTGATGCATCTAAGTCTCCCTGGAGAAGGACCCAAGTCACAGCTCCTAGGGAGATGGTCCCTGACATAAGATTTTCATTTTGCCTTGCCTCTTGCTTCTGCTCAGATCAGGTTCTCTCTCTTCATACTTCCTTTGATGCTGTAAGCCACCTGATATCTTTTCAATAATATTTTTTCTGCTTGTGTTAACCAGAGATAGTTTTTATTGCTTGAAACAGAGAAAATTCAGTTTAATTTACATTTTCAAAATATCTCCTATATACAAGAGTATGGTCTAATCGCTCTCCTTTATTCCTATCACGTAAACTAGCAGTAAGTCCTGTTGGTTCACCTTCAGATTAGATCTTAAATCCAGTCACTTTCTCCTAGTAGTCAAAACCACCATGTCTTAGGTCTTCAAGGGACCCCAACAATAGCTTCCTAAGAGATCTTCTCCTTCTGCCCTTGCTGTACTTTAATCTACTCTTTTTAAAAATAAAATCAAAACATGTCACTCCCCTGTTTAAAACCCTCCAGTGTCTTCCCATTGCAATTAGAGTAATTTGCCTAATCTGTATTACATACAGATTGTATACATCTGACCTCTGCCGAACTATAGAAATTTTTTCCTACTAATCTTCTTCTCACTGTTTACTCTCTATCACCACTGTATCTCCCTTTCTCAGTAACACAGGGGTCAGAAAACTATAGTCTATGTGCCAAGTCTGGCTAACTGGTTGTTTTTGTAAATAAAGTTTAGTTGGAATACATTCAGACCGTTGTTTATAGGTTGTCTATGGCTACTTAACTGTCAGGCTATTGCTGCAGACTTGAGTAGTTGCAATAGAGACCATGTGGTCCACAAAGCCAAAAATATTTACTATCTGGCTCTTTATAGAAAAAGTTTGCTAAGCTCCACTCTAACACACAAAGATGTTCCTGCCCCATGGCCTTTGCACTTCCTTTTCTGCCTGTGTGGCTTCTTATCATCACTGATGCCTCATCTTTAATGTCACCTTTTCAGAGAGGCCTTGTTTGATGAGTGTGTAAACTAAAACCCTCCCCCACACCATTATTTTCTGCCTCATTAACATGATTTATTCATTTCAAAACATTTACCACTAGTGATTGATTTATTTGTTTGTTGATTGGCTTGTCCCATGAAATAGATTGTAAGCTCCAGGAGAAAAAGGTCTCCTTGTCTTATTTACCATTGTATCCCAGCAGCTAGACCAATATGTGGCATGTGGGCACTCACTAATTATACTTTGAAGGAATGAGTTAATAGATAATTGAACCCTACAATATCCTGAAGGAGCTTTCAGTCCTAGTAAGAGAATCAGCATTCCTGGAACTGTAAAAACGTCAGTGCTGACAGTTTTCCAAGCACCAGCTCTCAATTCCTTCCATTTACCCTGCCTCTCCCCTGTCCTAGCTGCCAGTTTATACACAGTTTAAAAAAAAAAAAAAATGCTATTTATTTCTGCTTAGCAGCTTCCCTCGACCTGTAGATTTCAGTGTAATAACCTCATGTAACTATGCTGCAGAACTCTGTGGAAATCCAGAGTTGAAAAAAAATTGTGCCTGGCATGAAAAAGTATTTAATAAAATTTGTTAAAGCAATGATTGAATTATTAGAAATACGGTTCTCTGAGCACTAAGGCATGTTATTATATTGCCATTTAAAGATATATTCAAACATAATCTATATATATTTACTTTGAACTATTTCTGGAGGTAAGTTGGCTCCATGTGACAATAGTCTATGAATTTGGTACAGCTTCTGATCCAGCAATTCCCCTTTAGCAATTTATCCTAAAGAAATTGTCATGAATGAGCACAGATTCATAATTTGTAGGACTACTGTAGTAGCAAACTTTGGCTATGGCCTAGCCATCTAATAAATGTGGGATTGTTTCACAGGGAACAATACAATTGTATTATTACTCATTACTTTTAATATAGTCATTAAAAGTGATAGAATAGATGAATGACAGGAAAAATGTAAAACATATTGTTTGCTAGAGAAAATAAAGTACGACTGTAAAACAGCTTGCATAATATAAATTTTTTAAGTTTAAATATATTTAAACACGGGGAAAAGACAGAAGGATATACAATAAAACGTTAATTGTGGCCCTCTCTGGTATGACTATTTTTCTCTTCTTTTTTCTTCTGTTTGCTTATTTATATTTTCTAAAATTTTACAATGAACATGCATTCCTTTTGCAAAAAAGAAAAACAGGTATTTTCAGCTGGTACTTTGAAGTGTACCAATTTTCAGGCTCCATAAAGGGAAAGCAAACCAATGGCAATCTAAAACCATTTATTAGAGCCTTTAAAAGGCAACTATAAATAGCCCAGAAAGGCAGACAGTCTTACAGACGTTTAAAGTCAGACATTGATGCTGTAATTTTTGCTGGAACAGTTCACAGCAACAAATATAGTGACGTTTAATTCATCTAAGTAAAACCAGATCTCATTTAAAACAAGGAAGGGGTGGAGAGAGGGAGTCGGGTCAGATTTGGCCACCGGAGACCAATTGGAGAAATCACGAAAGCAGTTGGTAACAAGTCAGAGATACGTAGAGCAGAGTTAAAATTAAACAGTCATCAAATGCAGTTCTCTCTCAGCACCCCCTTTTCTCCCTTCCCCGCTCCAAAATATATTAAACTGCTAACACCTTCATTTCTTGGCTTGGTAGACCACAGTCTGTTTTAGGAATCTTTCTTTTATCTTAATATCTTCAATAACTTTGGAAAGAAAATGTTAAAAACTGTACTATTTCGCAGCTTAACTACTTTAAGGTCTATGTTAATAAACTTTTAAGATCCAAGGAAATGGTCCTTTGAAATGGATGAATTTGAGGAGGCCATTAGATATTTATGATGTAGATTTGCCTAAATAGCTGGCCCTAGCCAGTTCTTAATAATTCACATTCATGAACTCCGAAACCTCATTCAGATGCCCCTACAGGCAGTATAGTAGGGCAGTGTTTTTCGAAGTGTTGTCTGCTAACAACCTGCTTCTGAACTCCTAGGGGACCATGTTACACCTGCAGATCCTCGGGTTCCGCTCCAATCATTCTGACTTCCTTGCCCCCTAGTAGATTCGTATACATCCTCAGGATGGAGATCTACTACCTTAAAGTTTCAGGCATTGAGACCCTCAGTTCTGACAGACTGAGATTGAGTTCAGACGCTTGCTTGATCACTAGTAAGATGAACTGTGCACTTTTGCATAATTCACTCAACCTCTTTGAGTCTCTGTTTGCCCATCTGAAAAGAGGCAGATCGTAGGATTGCTAGGAGTATTAAATGAAGCTGTGTTCCTAAACCTCCTTTCACAGTACCTGGTACTGAATACGTATTTAATGGCAATGCTTGTAGCTATGACGACAGTTCATTCAAGTATAGATCCAAATGAGGGGAGAGAAAGAGAGAGACAGATTGAGGGTTATCTGCCATTTTTTTTCCACCAAGAATGACTAGATTGGCAATTTCCCAGATGTGCTCGCAAGTTCCCTTCTAGCATCTAATTGCCTTGACATAACCTTCATGGAGACATTACGGAGCTGCCCAGAAGAACCACAAATATCACTAAGAATAGAAGTCATTCTGTACTAGTCGCCCACTTTGCTCTCTAAATGTCAGGTTACCTACGGCTGTCCTTTAACGGCTCCCATATAGTTTGGTTTGGGAGCTGCTTGATTAAATCTAACTGTTCATCCCCAAACAAATGTAATTTATGGAAAGCATATATGCCACAACTTTTGACCTTCTCCAAGCTTAGTATTTACAGTATTCAACAGAAAACCAAGTCCTATCTCTCTGTTGCTATTTTCCCATTTTGTGAAAACTGTTTGCAAGTTGTCCTCTTTGGCAATTGACAGAGAGTCTATTTGCTAGTCTATTCGATTTGCTGGGATTCACTGAACTCACAGATGTGATTTGCTAGTAGACCAGGAACTCCCCGCATAGTGTCTACAACTTCTTTTACCCTTAAGTAGTTGAGTTTCTGTTTGAAGCTGTCAAAATGAAAACCCAGGATGTCTTTATGGGGAGGAAAGTAAAGCAACTGTCATTGGCTGTTATCTCAATTCCCATTTTCTCTTGTGGACAGATAAATTGAGAAGGCCTTAAAATATAGACAAAAGATCTCCCTGGGAAGATCCAGATAGATAGCCTATTGAGACAAAACCTTAAGCAGTGTGTTGCCTGTTACATAAGATTAGCTTTCTGTTAGCATGCGCCTTTTCAAGGGCACTTGGCAAAAAGGCATTGCTACTTGCTGCAGATAATAGAAGATTTAGGCAGCTGACAGAAGTTAGTGCATTTGACAGACTCTTGTATTTCCATGCATTTCACTTTCTACACCGGTTATATTTCTGTTTCCACTAGAATGGGATACAAGAATGAATGATCCTACCTGAGTTGGAAGGTTTGATTTCATCATCTGTGAATGCCTATACAAACAGAAGTGACCCAAATTAGTAATACTTCTCTTAAAAAGAGAATTGATACTGGGGCCAGCCTGGTGGCTTAGTGGTTAATTTCACACACTCTGCTTTGGCAGCCCAGGGTTCACGGGTTCAGATCCTGGGTGCGGACCTAACACACCACTCATCAAGCCATGCTGTGCCAGTGCCCCACGTACAAAATGGAGGAAGATTGGCACAGATGTTAGCTCAGTGACAATCTTCCTCAAGCAAAAAGAGGAAGATTGGCAACAGATGTTAGCTCAGGGCCAATCTTCCTCACCAAAAAAAAAAAAGAGAGAGAAAGAGAGAGAGAATTGATACTGTCCCCAGCATTTCTTAGGCTGGAATATTAATTGTGATGGACACTGGGGAGTTCAGTGTGGGTCAGACAGAGGCGCTTTTCCTTAAACCTCATGGTAAGATGTTTAAACCTTCACTGTAATTCACTATATCATTTAGCTAAACATACCAATGCCTGTAATGATTGGAAAAGATCATGGAAACAGCCTTTGTGTATTCTTCAATTCAATCAACATTTAACTATATCTGAGGCATTGTGAGGACTATTACTGAGGATTATGAGAACTATTACTGCTCATGAGCTGCTCAGTCTTGCCAAGTACACCACAGACATTCTGTCAAGACAGCCCACTGAGAGTGAAGGCTTCTATGGCAAAATAATATCAAAGTGGGCATGATGTCATAGACCCAAAAGAAACGTGGTTAGGTTTGAGACCTTTCTCAGCATTTATAGTGCAAAGGTGCTTCCCCAGGATTCTGCTTTTGTGGTTCATTCTTGATTTTCTAGGGCAATGAAGGAAGATGGTGCCATAGATAAGCCATAGAAGGGAAATAGAGAGAAATCAATTTGCATTTGGCTTGGAATAAATCATATGCTTTGGAAAGAATGCCCCATTTCTACACATTGCAGGCTATTAAAATGATTTTCTGTTCCCTGAATTCAAGCTATCAGACAGGCAGGATGTAATCAAGAGGAACATTCTGGGTAGTTGAGCAAAAGGCAGTTTAGGAATTTTTATTTTTAATTCCTTGGTCTAATTCATCCAGTAGATAATCTGCCTATGGAAATTTGAGTGGTACTTGGCTTGAACAAATAGATTCCCCACATCCAAATCAAAATTCATTCTTAGTCAAGAATGTACACAGTGTAGCGATATGGAGAAAGATTTCCAAGATATTTTGAAAATTCAACAATTTTTAGCTACTGATTTTATTAAAAATTATTCACAGCAATTATAACTCTAGCCAGCATGGCCTCCCTTTATTTGAGGGTGATTGGAGGAAGGGTTGAGGAGGAATGTTTTTCTCTGGTAACAAAATTACCTTTTACTTCAAGTTAATCAAAATGCCACTTTGCACCCACATAGAGTAGATAACATTTATGAAAAATTCATTCAACTGATGAGCCTTGGCAGTACTGCAGAAGTTTAAAATCTTAATGGAAAGGATATGCTATGGACTAAAATAGCTTTTTCCATTCATAGAGTTTAGGACCAGAGGAAGAAATAATGACTTTTTAACTGAGAAACGTAAATATCATTGGTATTTGAACCCAAGTCTCATGTAACTTTCCTGCAGAAAGATAGATTGGATACCCTCACTGAAAAAAATTAGAAACCAAAACTCAAAGACAGATTTTCAATAGTTTGTGAATATGCCCATGCCAGCTTCTATATCCACAAACGTTTAAGAGAGGAGACATAATAGGCTGAGGGAATATTTGTCCTGTTAGTCATTCATTTTTGGCTAAATCGCACTAAAATCTTGTGAAAACCAAAGAAGTGTAAGCCTCTACCCCTCACTCCCCAGCACCACCAACCTAGAGCTTCCACTTGGTTCTTAGGTTCTTGGTGCCAGGTTGCCTAGGCATGGGAACACAAGATCTATGCCTGTGCCATCAAGCAAAGCTGGTCTCCACTTCAAAGAACGCTCTCTGTATGGAAGCAACACATTGGGATTTGTGACTGTGCCCATCTGTGGGCATATTTCCCCAATCCCTTTCCCAAGGAGATTTTAATGTCAGTTTAATAGAACAGCACTAATAAAAATCTCAACTATCTAAACAGTGATGGCCGGGAAGTCGAAAAGTACCACCAAGGAGTTCAGTGTGGTGCAACCTTGAAGGCCCAGCTCATAGGCAATTTCTGACGCTAATTACAAATTCTCTATGCACTCCCAGCATCCACTTTTAGTGACATCTGCCCCTCAGTCCAGCTGAGTCTTTTCTTTCAGGCCCTCAGCGCTGTGTCACTCTCTCTTCTAATCCTAAAAACAATCCCCCAAAACAAGTTTCATTTTATCTTTTATGTTTTGCAAATTCACAAACTAAGATTTAGAGAAATGAAGTCTTCACTGTATATCACAGAGTTGGAAAGTGAAAGAGCTAGGATTGCAACCCAGTCTCTATAACTAGATTATAAATGGTGCATAAAGGTTAATGTCATGCTCTTTGATGTGCATATCTTTTGTACATAAGGCTAGAAACAGGTTTTCTAGAATTAGGGAGACTATATGCTATTCCTGTAACTCCAAACACCAGTGTTGCAGGGAAATATTTCAACATCTGTGGTTATTTTCAAGATTTCTTGAGATGTGTCCACTCACTCTACTGATAAGATCAGCCCTTGATGTGCATACCAGTATACACAAGCACAAGGAACTGTCAACCAGCAGAACTCCACCTGATGGAACCATTAGGAATCTAAACAAGTGTCAGCAAGAAAAGAGGCCAAAGGAAGCCCAGACCTGGGGGGGTGGGGAGGATGCTATCAATGATGGCTAATTGGGAGATGCCTTTTCATGGAGAAGAATGTTTCTAATTGTGAGATTATGCTGCCAATAGGTAGGCTGGAGGGAAGGCTTGTTGCCTTTGGATGCCCTTTGGAATTAAGCCAAAGCGTTTGAACACAAAGGGAAAAACAATCAAGTGTGGATGATGTCACAAAGCATCCTGAGGAAAGCAGCAAGGATAAAGCTTCCCACTGCTTGGATCCAAAGTACACAGGCTTATTTTGGCATTAATTCCTTCTGCAGCCAGCAGCTTGACTCTTCTGGAGGGATTAGTCCTAGTCATAAAGACTCAGTGCTGAAGAGGAGTGTGTGTGTGTGTGTGTGTGTGTGTGTGTGTGTGTGTGTGCAAGTCCGGTTCCTGATCTATGAGCTAGAGAATCAACATTCCCATCTCTCCTCCACACACGCTCTCAGTTGTTTATGAAACCATCGTAACCAGATAAAGGCCATTTTCACTGAGGTAGACAGAAAATTGGCTTGCTCTCTTCATGGACACTCCAAACTGTGACCCGAAATCTGCCTTCTCATATGATAATGGAGATTCTGGTCCCTCTTCTAGCTGGGAGAGACTGCCCCTCCCAGGGCTAGCCCATTCTTAGAGATAGCAAAGGAGCCAGCCTGGAGCATGCTTTTGATATACAAACTAACTAATCCAGAGCCATACCTCCTCTATCTGGCCGGTATACTCAAGAAGGCGATATTCTTCTGCCTTAAGCATTCCAGGGCCAGGTACCAAGCAACTAGGGACCACCCCTATAGCCCAAAGCCCACCAAAATTATTCAAACTAGCCAATCCTAAACTATTCCTCCTGCCCTGCCTTGCCTTTCCCACGCAAACGCCAATAGATGCCATGGCTTAGACCTTCCCCTTCCCCCTGTCTTCTGCCTCCTGACCACCACGGTGTCTTTCCCATGTGGTCCTGTGCGGCATGCTGTGCCTCCTGTCTCAAGGATCTGTGAGTATAATAAATTTTGTTTTTTCCTGAGTCTTGACGCTGGCAGGGCCACACCTGACTGGCCATCTCATAAAAGAATACAAAACAGCTTAAGATTGGGATGGGAAAAAACACATTTCCATCTTCATTTGAAAAGAAACTGCACAGGGGTAAAGAATGTATTATTGTTATGGTCTAGAATTGTTTTTTTGGGGGGGGGGGTGGAGGAAGATTGGCCCTGAGCTAACAACCGTTGCCAGTCCTCCTCTTTTTGCTGAGGAAGATTGACTCTGAGCTAACATCCAAGCCCGTCTTCCTCCATTTTGTATGTAGGACACCGCCACAGCATGGCTTGATGAGCACTGTGTCCGTCCGCACCCGGGATTCGAACCTGCAAACCTTGGGCTGCAGAAGCGGCGTGCACAAACTTAACCACTACACCACCAGGCCAGCCCCTGCTCTAGAATTTTTTAGGTGGAAGTAGTGCGTTCCACTTTGGAGAGGTATCTTGTAACATTGTAGACGGAGGACAGCCTGGTATTATGAGACTTGGGAGACCATTGCTAAGGCTGATGTAGCAGCTGCTTGTGGAATACAGACTCACAGCTTCTTGCTCTGTATCATGTGGGCCTGGGGAGTCAGCCTGGGGATGATCCATTGGGATCATCCCAATGGCTGGGAGCACTGATTTAGCAAGAAGACAGTAATGCCTTTCTAAGTGTCAAATCTGATACATGTGGATTAATAGGCAGTATAATGGCCAGATACCTAAGGTCAAAGGCCAAGAATTTGGGAATTCCCTCTGGAGTGGGGCATTTGCTGTGCCCAGAGGCAGGTCCAGCTATGTTGTGGAAGGGCAGAACTTCAGGTGAGCTGCTAGAAGACAGTATAGGGAGAAAAGAGTGACAGGGCTTTAGTTGATGAGCTTACCAGTCGCCCCGTAAGAAGACAAGGAACAGGAAGGAAGGGAAACACAGAGCTGGGGACTTTAAGAGAAGTGAGAGCAGGCAGCATGCAGATATTCAGGTAGCAAGCATTCCACATCAAAAGGATATGGCCAGAGGTAATTGGACCCTAGACATGGAGCCGGGGTTTAGGATCTGGGCTCCAGACTGAGATAAGGGTCAGATACAATCCTCATCCTGAAAAGAAACACTTATTAAGTGCCGGGCACTTTGCATCCATGAATTTGCTTAATTTTCCCCCCAAATCCTGAGAACCAGGTATGAATATCATCCTTAAAATATTACATATTTTAAATATTAAATATTTTAAAGATGATGAATTGAAGCTTAACTAGTTTGGTAGATTTATCCAAGATTGCAAGGTAGTCAATGTTGGGGAAAAAAGGCCTACAAGATATTCATCTCATTCCATAACAAAAGTTTTAATGAGAAAGTGTGCTGTTGGAAGCAGAATGAGGGTGAAGGTGGGTCTTTGGACCTGATCTCAGGGAAAAAGAGGAAATCCAGTCACTAGGACTGGGGCCCAAGTTCAGAGCAGAACTAACTGCGAGAGATGTTGGCTGAGTCCCCTGTTGTGTTTTGGAGCCACTGAAGTACTCTGCGGATTGACCCATCTCAAAATCTGGAGCGGAGGGGCCTGCATTTGGGGCCAAATGCACTTAGCTCTGGGGATTGGAAAAATTCCCAGCAGGGAAATGTAGACAACTGACTATACTAACCAGTCTCAAGCTCAGAAGGCTAGCAAACATGAGAGGTAAGCAGGGAGGAATGGCCATGAGCTTAAAAATATATCTTTCCCTGAAATCAAGGCAATGATTCAACAAAAATGGTTTTTCATTCACACAGAATTTCATGTGAAAACAAAAAGCTTGTTTGATTGGTGATATTTCATATCTGAAGTGTAATGTTCAATTCTGGGTATCTTGCTTTGTGACAGAAGTCACTATAATAGTGAAGAATTGAAGAAGGAGAAAGCATAGGAAGAAGAAATGAAAGAGAAGAAAATATTAAAGAAAATGTACACTCATGTATTCAAAATCTTCATTGGGCACCAACTGTGTTCCCTGTACCGTGCCCTCAGTGTGCTGAGATAATTACAACATGACCCTGCTCCAAGTAGTTCACCCCCTTGAATGTGGAGATGGGCCATCCATATTCACGCAGCAGAGAAAAGGATTCTGCTGTGTGATGTACAGAGGGCGGGACTAGGATCTGTGTATGGAACTTATAGGGAAGTAGACAATATCTGTATCAAGAAGAATGTTTTTGCTGTTAGTATCTCCAACAATCTAGTGAAGATTGGGTTAATCTACAGAGAATTTGGATCATCAACCTGAAGAATATATAGAAGAGTTCCCTGAATTTGTTGGAAGATTGAATTAAATAACTCTGAAGGTCTCTTTTTACACAAACATTTAAAGGTTTTATGTTACGTTATTTCTCATTAACTAGTAAATAGCATTTACTCCAATTTTATAAGAACAGTGGTGAAATACTGTCCAAGAGGACTAAAAATAAATGGTGTCAGAGAGACCTCATCTTCTCATTAAAGTAAAACAGCTTGAGTCTTCTAATTTTCTTTTAATAATTATGAGCCATCTTGTCATGCCAGTAGGAAAGATCATACTGATTCATGTTTTGGTACTATTTGTGCCTTTGTTCATTGCATCGACTTTTTGTTTGATCTGATCTGTTTTTATTTTCATTTCGTATTTTTGTGTATGTCCGAAACTTCAAAAAAACTCAGGCTGGATCACAGATTTTCTTCATGAAAAATTAGAGAAAACTCAGGATAATGGCTGACAGGGAAGTTTCCAAGGGCAGGAGGTGCTTCTAGATCAGTTACTCTTGCATTCCAGGTGCCCCTGAATCCCACTGTGAGGTTGGGCATGCCCTCTCTTGAAAGTAACCAAATTCGGATTTTGATGGTCTGGGTCCCAGGAGGGCCTTATCAGGTTCTTATCACAGCCTATCATCCCAGATATTTAGATAATGCAAACAAAACAGTGCCTTTACCTTAATCACTTAGATAGGATTTTTGGAGTCAAACTGATTTCTGTTTGAATCTCATTTCTACCACTTACTTACCTATGCAAATTCAGACCAGTTATTTTACTTCTTTGATCCTCATCTCTTAAAAAAGGGTAATTATGAGAGTTAAATCAGATAGCATTACAAAATAGTAGGCGTCCCGTAATGCTGGTAGTTCTCACCTGAAGCTTATCACTTGAACAAGATTGGAACTTGGTTGGCTGACTTGAAGCAGCCACTGTGATAATGATAGAGGCAGATATTTTGATTTTAAAAGATCAAAATGTGAAATGACTGATTAGTCTTTATTAAACTATGTGGACACGAGGGGGTCCCTGGCCCCAACTCTCTTCTGGAGCCTCAGTACCCCTCATGCCAGCCCATCCCAACATATCTTCCTTGACCTCAGCTGCCTGCTTTGCAGCTGGGCTCCTCAGAGGGGCGAGGCCAAGGGGTGGAATGTGGATGTCTGAGAGCTAAAAGTTGAATATAGCAGGTCAGAGCTGGTATAAATTGCTAGAACTACCTTAGATATTGCACCAGTATTCCACCTTCCTCGTTACAAAATTGCAATTGGCTCGTGTTTTCTCAAACCTGAGAACAAGACTATGTTCCCTGGGACCGAGCCACTTGAGATAATACCCTGACCTTAGCTATTAACCCACTATCACTCTCTATATCAGAGCTTTCCTTGTCTCCAAAATGGAGCTAATAATAATTGTCTCCATTTAGTCTGTGCTCACTATGTGCCGGGTACCATATCCAATGAGATTAAATAATATCTAAGAGACAGATAATTATTAAAAGCTTTTGAAAAGGAAGCAGAGAGAAGCTAAGTAACTCGGGAAGGTCACACAGCTAATAAGTAGCCAATTTGAGCTCTACCTTCAAGATTATGGGCTTTCAGAACCTTTGGGATATTGCCCCTAGCTCCCTCTGAATTCTCAGAATTATTTCAAGGCTCATAGGAAATGAAAGAAGAAAAAAAAAAAAGAGCTTTTAAAAAGAAAAGCTTAAAAGTGTCATAAATAAGACATATTTATGGTTAAACCCATGGTCGTGCCTCTATAGTCTTGGACAAGCTGAATTATCTCAACCTCTGCTCCTTCCACTGGTCAAATGGAAACCTGAAGGCATTGAATGTAACAGATGTTATTTACTCCATAGCAACAGTCCACATTGCAAACCGAAAGAACAATAAGTAGAAAATAAACACTAAAAGTTAGAAAGCCCAGTGCTTTTATACCTAATCAGACTTCAGTGTTTGAGGAGCTTATTATTTATCGAAGTTATCTTACAGCACTTTTTTTTCTAACACGTCTCTATGGTATTTCTGTCTATATTTTTAGTTGTAAAGACGTAATTAATTACAAATCAATGACAACATTTTATCACACTGTTTCAAATTCTCAATGCCACTTTGTTGTCGCTCTGGAACAGTGGAAGAGGGACGAAGACATACAAAAAGACGGTTTTATGAATGACTATTTCCACAGGAAATTAAAGACTCATCCTTTTTCCACATTGTCCCACGTCAATAAGTAATGTTCAGCTGGTTAAGTCATCATGCTTTTAGTCTCTCTCTCTCTGAATGTTACTTCCCTTAACTGATCTATAAATGGCACTCACATTCTTAATCTGTTTGGTTCAGCGCTCCCCAGAGACTGTATGAGAAAAAGAAAGACTATTCCCAGCCATAGACCACACAGCAATAAAGCATGACAACTGAGCCAAAGGAAGCATCATAAAGGTGCCTATTAGCAGGCATACACGCAAAAGAGAATGAGCCTAAGAGAGCAAGCGAGCAATCAGTTCAGGCGTGGATCACTTTGTAACCCACTAAATGGTCTTACCTTAGCTACAGATAAAGAAGTTCAGATCAAAGCCCCGTGTCCTTTTCATCTTGTAAGAGGACTGTAGCTAGACATCTCAGGGTTCTTTCGTCTGCTCCTTCGTGCTTCCTCTAAAGCAGTCGGCACCTACCGCCATGGAGATGAGAAACTCCACAGGAGAATCTCGCTCTTCTTTGCCTTTCCGGACACATTCACCACACACAAAGGCCACTGAGTTCTCGGCTTCACTCTAGTGAATCAACACTTTCTTTAACTGGTTCCCATGCCTACACGTAGGTAGTCTTGCCAATGGTGGCTTACAAAAAACAAGAATGAAGAAGAAATATCCTTCCTTTCTGCCCATCTACATCTTTGTTTTTTGATCAAACCTTTATGAGCTTATTCACTAACAAGAATCTCCTCAAATCACAAAATGGCCAGAAATTGTCCCTAACCTTCGTAGAAGGTCCCAGAGGCTAGATTTTTTCCTACTGACACCTCCAGGCTGTACAACTTCCCTCAAGTATGTTCTTTTTAAACGTAGGTGCTCTGTTATTGTCATAGTAAAAATTTTTTTGTGCAAACACACACCCTGTTTATGTAATCTTAGACCTAACGCAAACGCCTCTTGCCCAACATCATTTCGTTTGGGTTCCAGGAAAGTGTGTGCCCCTAGAAGACAGTTGACAACCTCAATAGTGGTCTCAAGGACAAAGTTTAGATGTTTTTCTGAGAAGCTGGTTTTGTTTTGTGGCTTGTTTGCTTCTTCTAAGTTTGGGACAAGGAAGGGAATAAGTTTCTTACTCAATGTCCATTTTTCACCTATAAGGAAGTCTCATAATTTGGAATAAACTAGTCATGAAAATGCAGATATTTATAAGAAATTGAGTAAATGCTAGTGCCATTTACTGAAATAATAGAACTGGGAAAGTAGGAACTTTGAAGTAGAGGACTCAATAGTAAAGATATTGTTGTGGTAATTAGATACACTCTCTGGCAACCAAATGAAAATGTCAAGTAGACAATACATTACTCTGGAGTTGAGGGGAGAGGTCCAGAATGGAGGTATAAGATTGGAAGTTATCAGTACATATATGGTATTTAAACCATGAACATGGATGAGACCACACAAGAAGTGAGAGTAGTTAGCAAAGGGAAGGGTTCCAACGACTAAGCTCTGGGGCAACCCAATTTGAAGTTGGGAAGATGAGGCAGATCCAATAAAGGAGACTGAGAAGGAGAATTGCCTGAAGTAGAAGGAAAACCGTGAGGTGTGGTATGAAGTGAAGAAAGTGTGACAAGAAAAAGGGAGTGATCATTTGTGTCAGAGATTAATGATAGGTCATGATGAAGACTAAGAATTGATTACTGGATGTGGCAATGTGATGTCACTGGTGACTTTGATGAAAGTTTTTCTCAATAGAGTTTTGGAGACAAATACCTGATTAGACAAGGAACAAATGGGAACAGGGTAAGAGGAAGTGGAGACAGTATGCATCCCATTTGTAGGGAGTTCTGTTGTCAAATGGAGTAGAAAGATGTGGGGATGGATGGGAAGGAATATGGGAGTCACGAGGGGTTTATTTTGGGGAGAAAGTTTTTTGTTTTGTTTTGTTTTAATACAGGAGATGTTACAATTTGTCACATAGGATGTTGTTGATTTATTAATTTTTTAATTAAGTAAAAGTCCTAGAATTACTTGTGTGTCATTTCTATTAAAAATAAATACTCTTGGGGGCCAGCCCCGTGGCTTAGCGGTTAAGTGCGCGTGCTCCACTGCTGGCGGCCCGGGTTCGGATCCTGGGTGCGCACCGATGCACTGCTTCTCCTGCCATGCTGAGGCCGAGTCCCACATACAGCAACTAGAAGGCTGTGCAACTATGACATACAACTATCTACTGGGGCTTTGGGGGAAAAAAAATAAATAAATAAATAAATAAATAAAATTTTAAAAATAAATAAATAAATACTCTTGGTAGACTTGAAGAAGTTGTCTTTTTTGGTCTCATGGTTTCATTTCAAAATCATGGAGAGAGAATGGACTAATATTTTGGGATCAACAACTGGGTCTGCTTTGTGCATGTTATATTACTAACCAACAGTTTTAATTAATTGGGTGAAAAGTGAATAATTTAATCAACTATTTTCTTTTGATCTTTTTCTCTCCTATTTTTCATACATTATATAAAATACTTTGTTCAATTTCATCCTAAATAAAACATTGTTTGTTTTTATAATTGTGTAAAACAATGTAAATAAACTATAGAAAATATAAAACCCATAATAGTAACTTTTCAGTAAACATTACCTTAAATAATGCTAACATTAATCTACAAATTGATCATAGCCTAATCCTAAACTATGTGTTCATCTAGAACATTGCTTAGTATACAGTTTATGCTCAATACTTATTTCTTGAAAAAAATGAATGAATGAATGAGTGAATAACATAATACTAAAGAGATCTGCTATTATAACCATTTTCCTTAAGAGTTACATTTATATTGGGCCGGCCCCGTGGCTTAGCGCTACTGGCGACCTGGGTTTGGATCCCCGGCACACACCGAGGCACCGCTTCTCCGGCCATGCTGAGGCCACGTCCCACATACAGCAACTATAAGGATGTGCAACTATAACATACAACTATCTACTGGGGCTTTGGGGAAAAAAAAAAAAAAAAAAGGAGGAGGATTGGCAGTAGATGTTAGCTTAGAGGCGGTCTTCCTCAGCAAAAAGAGGAGGATTAGCATGGATGTTAGCTCAGGGCTGATCTTCCTTACAAAAAAATAAAAAAATAAAAAAAATTAAAAGTAAAAAAAAAAGAGTTGCATTTGTATTAACACTAGGTTATGGATTTGAGTCCTTTATTAACCATTCAGATTTCTGAGAGGAGAAAATAAAATATAAGACATACAAATTGAGTCTGCTTAATCTGACAGAGTGATATGATAATAGATAGATTAATTTAGTTTTTATATACATATGGTTTTTATATAGCTTTTATAGTACTATTGAGGATGTGCATAAATTGTTCTCAACAGAATCGTTTTAAATGCATGGGATACCCTAGACCTGGTTTCTCAACCTCAACATTTCAGGCCAGATAATTCTTTGTTGTGAGAGGATATTCTGTGCTTATATGCTGTTTAGCAATATCCCTAGACTCTTCCCACTAGATGTCAATATGACCCAAATCCCTGGTGTGACAGCGAAAAATGTATCCAGACATTGTGAAATGTCCCCTGAGGGACAAAATCACCCCCAGTTGAGAACCACTGTCTTAGACTCAAAGAAGCAAGTAGATGAGTTTAATTCTTGGTTAGTGGAATCTTCAATAGAATCTGAATTCACAAAATATGTAAATGTGATTTCTTTCATAAAATATAATACATGTGAACTCTTGAAGGAGAAGGTACGTATGTGAAATGTGTATAAAAGGAAGCAGTGTTTGCAACATCGACTTTAATATGGCTCTGTGGCAAAGCTTATGAAAATATGTATTCATAAGAAGAAAGCTGGACTTCAGGAAAATGGTAGGGATGAAGCACATTTCCATGGAGGGATAAATGCAAACGTCAGTTTTTCAGAGAATCATGTTAAGATGGGTTCAAATGAGAGAGAACATTGTGATTAAGAGCTGACATGGGTAACTCTCTACTCATTAGGATCCGGTCTCTAGCTACTTTATGTAGCCACTCTGTGCCTTAATCCCCTCAGTGGTAGGAGAAAAACAAGAAAAATACCTATTTTGTATAGGTCTCAGCAGAAGTAAATGAGTTAATATTCTTAAAGCACTTAAAACAGTATCAGGCAATATTTGCCATCTCAGTGTTGTTAAAAACAGTCTGGGAGACCATGAAGAGAGATGCATGTAGGTTGGTGGAGGAGAGCCAAGGTTTCTGGGTGGTAAAAAGTCAAACAAAAAATGGAAAGCATTGGAGGAACTTACATGGTTGAAGGAATGGGCAGGGGACTGTTCAGTAAGATTCAAGGTGTGCAAATGAAAGGTACTGGTCTTGGAGAGAAACTGTACAAACTATTCTTAGCGTAATCCACATGATAATCAAACTGACTAATTCAGCAAAGTACTTTGAAATAGGGAGAAAACAGTCTGACTTTTATGTGGTACAATGTAGACAGTAGATAATGGACAGAATTATTTATTTATTTATTTATTTATTTATTTTTTTTTTTAAAGATTTTATTTATTTATTTTTTTCCCCCAAAGCCCCAGTAGATAGTTGTATGTCATAGCTGCACATCCTTCTAGTTGCTGTATGTGGGACTCGGCCTCAGGATGGACGGAGGAGTGGTGCCTCGGTGCACGCACCGGGATCTGAACCCCGGGCCACCAGCATCAGAGCGCGCGCACTTAACCACCAAGCCACGGGGCCAGCCCCCAGAATTATTTATTTTAACCCAATTTTCCCTACACAATGAAAACTTTTCAATTGTCTCCTACCACCTCAGCCCCTGCTGAAACCATGCCTTCAGACAGACCCAAACAAACTTCACAGGTGCCATTTTTGCTGGCTCAAGGGTTCCTGTTATTCTAACTGCCTGGCTACCGTAGAATACAGAGGAAATATCTAAAGCCCTCCTAAAAACAGTGCGCTCCTCTCCCACTACTTATGAAAGTCTCTCCCACTACTTATGATCTGAAAGTTATTTGAAACTCGCTAACATATTTTCCTCTCTTTAGCCAAACTGTACGAAAGTAGAATAAATTAGCCTAAAAGATTTCAAAATCTGGAATCAGAAATAAATCAGTAGTAAGTTGATTAGCATGTACTTCCTCTCAAATTAATGATAATTTTTTAATTTTAAAATTAAAAAATGAGACAATAAGAGTTTCTGTTTGGGTCATTTTTTTCTGAATTTGAATGAATTATTTTTCTGGCTGGTTGTTGTACCAACTCCCCAATACATACGTTACCAAGAAAAATCCCTCTGAGAATTGCTAAAATGTCTGAGTCAGGTACTGTCAGGGAAGGATTCAACTCAACATAGAAATCCTCAGAAAGGCATTAACACAGCAAGAAATCATTGCCTTAGAACTTCTACAATACCCCCTCAAGTTGGCCCTCAGTTTCTGCTTGAGCATTTTCATTGACAAGGACTTCATTGACCCCTCACGTGCTCTGTTCCTATTTTATGATGACTCAACTCTACCAATGAGGAAGTCTTGACTTAAACTCAGAAAAAAATTTGTCTCCTGGTAGCTTTCACAAGACTTTCCTGTCCTCCTGCTGTCCCTCTGCAAAACAAGTCCTGTACTGCGTTCAACAGCCAGTTTTTCAGATAAAAAAGGATAAGAATCTTATAGTTGCTTCTTCCCTTCTAGCTCAGTCTTCACTTCTTCCAGCGAAAAACCTCCAAAGCCTCCTATTATTCCCAATATGCATAGTGATTATTTGGTCACTTTTGAGAATGAAAAGAGTAGGGACAAATACTAAAACGATGAGTCACTCAGACAACAGGTGTCAACCAGGACCACTAGGACATTTAGTCAACTAATTTATCAGCGGTGATGTGCTGGCAAATGTTAATAATGGGCTCTCTGAGGGAAAAAGGGACTCAATGGTAGAGTTTGCCAATTTCTGTGGTGTAAATACTCCATCATGGCCAATTTCAGGTTACTGACGTGATGGCTCAGAGTGTGGAGTTGGTAAGAGGTGTGCACAGTTGGCTCTTGTGGGCTGGTATGAGCCTGCTCCAGTGCAGCTCTGTATGACAAGCCCTCTTTTAGAATTTGCTCAATGTCCTGGCTGTCCTCTGAACGTCTCTTTTAACATGCCATATATTTTAATTGATAATTGCCGAGGTGTTGTTTGACTAGCCCAGAATCAGTTCAGATTCCACTCGAAATTCCACTTCAAGGATACAATTCCACCAAAATTCAACTTCAAAGCGTCTATGAATGGGGGGAGGGGTACACAAAGTCACAGAGGAAGACTCCACCTTCTAATTTTCGGGTCAGAAAAAGAAAATTGATCTTTAGTGTCTGTACTGGAAATAAAATTGGGCAAAGTTGATATATTAGGGTACATTCTCATTAAATTATATATACCACTAAGCAATTATTATATACCACTAAGCCTCAATTAAAGTCGTCATTTTTTTTTTAATGGAACAGAAAAGAAACCGGGTTTAAAACTGCTGGCTTGTTGAGAGAGATACTGCAAAAAATGATTTAAAGTTTTAAATGTTTCCATATAATCCAGTAAACATTTATTAAGTCCTTATCATGCATTGAGGAAACTATAAACATTCAACTTAAAACTCTACTAATGAAAAACTTGTTTTTATGATTAGTCTTTTTCACTCTTGGATAGGCTCCTTACTTTCTTAAAAGCCATGGATATGTTTGTTTTTGTTCTCCCGTGAATCCATTCTGCAGTAGTTACTTGTGAGTCACATTTCCCCAAGGGTGTAATTTACACCCTTACTCTATTCATACTGAATGCAACTGGTGGTGACAAACTGTGTTAGCATTGAATAGGAGTTAGCAGGAGAAACAAAAATGTTGATTTGGCTTGACCATGGGATCTGCGATGGGGAGAAGTACGAGATAGAGCGGGAGTGGCGAGCAGTATGTGGTAAATCAGATTAAAGAATTTTGATTATTCTAAAGCAGATTAAAGGGCTTTGATCAAGGGAGTAAGACAATCTGATTAACATTTAAGAGAATGTATTCTGGCAGCAGTGGTGAGAATGGATTGACCCGACAACAGATAAGGAGGGCAATAAGGGAGATATTGCATAACCTAGGGGAATAAAGCAAAGGGAACAGTTTAAAGAGATACTTGGGAGTCTGAATCCATAATAATCAGAAATCCATCAGGGAAGGAAGAAGAGGGGAAGGGAAAAGAGGAGTTGAAGAGTCAAGGATGATTCCATGGAAAGGATACAGCTATACAGCTGCAATCAAGTCTATAGGTTGGGTGGCAAGAAGTTTGTGATTTTATTTCCTGATGGTAGAGGAGACAGTTTTAGAGATTTAAAGAGAATGGAAAACATTTGAAATAGTCACTGTAGGGAAGTTGAAAAATATGTTATGTGGGGCTGCATTGAGGGCCCGTTCTTAGTAAAATCGCCCAAGAATCTCATTGAACATGTACATTTTGAAAAGTGTTCCAGATGCCCTCAATAGGTCTTTCCACTTCCCTGTAATGACCTGTTCCTCTAATTTCTAATGAAACCCACCAAATAAAACAAACACTTTTTGATTTAAGAATTTTAACGAGGTACCTCATTCCATTCTTGGTTTCCAGATTGACCACTAAATGGCCTTTATGAAAAAATGGTGAAATTCCCACAAATGCTTGTTCCGAAAACATTTGCTGGAGACCCCCCTTCTGCCCCCCGCTACAAGTCCCTGACATCAGCCAGGAGACAGGAGCGCACATGCAGTGCAATCGAGGCTGTCCTTGTGTGGAACTCTGAAATTTAGTGAAGGAACAAACCCCAGTGAGGTCATGTCTCGTTGGGGATTAAATGGCTAACTCCGATTCTGTGATCATATTAAGAAAAATGCACATAAAATGCCCAGGACTTTTTCCTTTGTTTGATTCAGAAATTAAACTTGCACACGTCATGTCTGCAAAACGAGCATTTCACCGTGTCAGATGCTTTCTTTGATGGTAACAGGATGTAAAAGAGAAGAGAGAACATGCTACCTTCTTCAGCTGGCCGTGTCGTGTTCCCTACTGCATCTCTGGAGTTATGTATTTTAAATGTGGATTTGTCTACACTCTAAAAGGTAAAGTTTATATCCAAAAACCTTAACCAAGTCACTAGCTATAACCTGCTCAACCAGTAGAGCCTACTGAGAGTACTGAGGTCAAAACATATCCTTGATTGCCTAATACCAAGTCATCCCGGTTCTGAGAGACCTGGTTTTCAGTATAGCAGAAAGTGTACATCACTCATATTATGAAGACAATTGCCTTCATTCTCCATATGACATAATACATATATTTTCTTATAATAGTGCTTACTTGGTACTTAATATCTAATCTGAAAAACTATCAAGTTACCAGCAATTTCCAAATCTTTGCTCCAAATGTTCTGTTGTCACATCAGATATAAAAAAGATTGTTCATTTAGAAACATGAGCACCTAGGGCCGGCCCCGTGGCTTAGCGGTTAAGTGCTCGCACTCCGCTACTAGCGGCCCGGGTTCGGATCCTGGGCGCATACCGACGCACTGTTCCGGCCATGCTGAGGCCGCGTCCCACATACAGCAACTAGAAGGATGTGCAGCTATGACCTACAACTATCTACTGGGGCTTTGGGGGAAAAATAAATAAACAAATAAAAAAAATTAAAAAAAAAAAGAAATATGAGCACCTATTTTGATGTAATCATCATAGCTACTATTTATTGAATACACACGTATTACGTACAAGGACTTTGGTAACTGTTTTACAGAAATTATCTGTTTTTTCTGTTTTTGATTTTGTTTTTTTGGTGAGGAAGATTAGCCCTGAGCTAACATCTGTTGCCAAGCCTCCTCTTTTTGCTGAGGAAGATTGGCCCTGGGCCAGCATCTGTGCCCATCTTCCTCTACTTAATATGTGGGATGCCTGCCACAGCATGGCTCGATAAGTGGTGCATAGGTCCACACCTGGGATCCAAACCTGCGAACGCCGGGCTGCCAAGTAGAGCTCATGAACTTAACGACTATGCCACTGGGCCGGCCCCAGAAATTATCTGTTTTAATTTTCAAGCAACCTATAAAATAGGTACTAATGTCACTAGTGACTTTTCAATAAGACTTAAATAGTTTGATAGATTCTCCAAAAGTCTCATTATAAATAAAAGTTATTGGCACGATTAGAATTGAAACTTTCTAATATCAAAGACCACACACTTCTCAGTTAATAAAGTCAAAATAGACCTTCTCAAAGAAATAGAGTCAATTTGGACTAACCACAGGTGAATGTCCTGTTTCCCCTGAGTAGTTTCACAAAGAAAACGACGACCAAAACTAGATAGTATGCAGGAGCAGTGTCAAGCAGTGAGAACTTTGTTGTGATGGCTTAGAAAGAGGACTGAATAACACAAATGCCAAATTATCACAGATCTGGGCTAGGTCAAACCCAATTTTGAACCCGTTTGAACAATTTTTCTGGCTTTCAAAAATATTGGCTCTACGTTTAATATCTAGTGACCCTAAATGATTTTCCTAACTCAGGCTGGGCTCATCTTGCCATTTAAAGATTTCTATATAGAAATAATAATAAACAGCACAGAAATAAACAAAGACCACCCAAATGAGAACAAGCAGGGGCTATCATTCAGAGTTTGCTATAGCAAGGGAGTCAGCCACCATCATTTGCGTTTGGCAGAGACTCAAAGGGAGGCAGAGGAGTGAGAAAATGTTATAGTGAAAAAAGAGAAGGCTTCAGGTATGGTCTGATCAGAGGCTGTTGGCATGGGGAATCTGGAGATGGACTGACCCAAAGCGAGGCATCCTATGTGATTGGTTTGGGAAACATATTTTGCTCTCTCCAGTTGGTTCTAAGCGAGAAGCAGGGGAAAAAATTAGGGAAATTGGAAGTCAGTGTCCAAGTCTTGATCGTTTGGGGCCCATTACCACAAAAATTATGGTTTGTCTTCCCAGGCTACTTTCTATAGAGGTTGTGGGTCAGAGTTGTATTGTCTTATAGGGTCTTGGCCATGGTTCCTTTGTGTATTCAGCCTCCCAAAATAAGCAACACGATATGGTGGTAAATGAATGTCGGACAGCAACCTTACACAAATATGCTTCTTGAACCTATAGTCTCTGTACCAATACTTCTAAATTGAATCATTTGTGAATAAAACCATCCAAATAAATTATTCAGACTCTCCTATTATGTGAGTCAAAATAGGCATTTAATCACTCGTTTTTTTTTCAGGGCAGCTTGGCTTTCTTAGAAATCTAATTATCTATTAGCCAATATATTAAAGCTGGATTGATTTAATTATAATTGAATCTTTCTGATGTCAATGAAAACTATTGTAACAAATACTCAATGATAACGGTTTTTCTGTGGGGAAATTGCACGGCCTTGCAGTATAACATCTTGAGAACAGCTCCTGCCATCTCTCAGGACTGGTAAACTATAGTAAGTTGGATGCATCATGTTCTTGGAAACATGGAATTTTGCCCACTTTGCATTTACTTTCAAGCACAACTCTATTTTAACAGTCCAAAACTATTTTAAACCTAGGGGGGATGGTGTATAAGAAATTTCAGCCTTGTCAAATCTACCAATTCAAATTTGTTTTAGTCACAAAAAGTAAGGCAAATATATTTTGCCATTTTCCCCACCGTTTCTGCTGGCTATATTTCTCTGCCTTATTACCTCATTGGCTAATAACGCGCAGTAAATGGGTGTGGTACTTTAAATATTTTGCCAGCCCGTTCTTTCAGTCTAGATGGTGTCTGTGTATACAATACATACTTTCACTAATTGTTAGCAGCAAGTTCTTTCAACTTCTGCAACTGTCTCAAATTCAAAAACGCAACACTGATTAATCAATAGTATGTACATGTTTCAGCATGTCAATGTTTTCTTTCATAGAAAGATTCATTTGAAATTCTCACCTTTCCACCCTCGTCCACCCCCAACTGCTTGAAAATATTGCTATTGCTGCCATGAAAGTAAGGACCAAAAAACAGCCTTGGCCAAAAGACTTGAGTCACTTATTCCATGCAGACGCTCCTTGAAGTTTACTTTTATTTTCACTTTGACTTTTTCCAAAGCCTTAAGTAAATGCAAATGTTACTATTGTTATTTCTCTTTAGGCTAGGAAGTCTGGAAAATATAGAGGAAGCTTCAGAACACACGGCTGTCTGGGGTGCAAAAAAGTTATGGAAGAAAATCTGAGTCATGAGCTATTGTGTCAATATCCGAATCCCTATTTTCTCCATGTTTATAGGATAACTATTTCTGAGAATACTTCATGTCTTTTACCTTTCCTCAATCCACAGTTAATTTTTCTTTTTGTTTTCCCTTTTTATTTGGCTTTTCCCTTCCTCTTTGTGAAACATGTTCCTCCATCTCGTTTATTATCAGCATTAAAATGGCCTGCTTGCTGACAGCTAATCAAATTCCAACAGTTACAGCAAATTTACAAAAGAACAGTCAAGCCATGACTCTTCAAAGGGACGAAAGATTCAAAACAATAAGTAGAAAAATAAATGCTTCCATCGAGTATTATCTTACCATTCCATGATGGCCAACATAAACTAAAAACACTATGATAGAAAGAATTATTAAGAAAAGGAAAGTGAAGTCATTCTTCATTTCGTTGTGTTTCTCCACTCTTTTCTGAGGAAAGTGGAGACTCGTTTGTCATCATCATCTGTTATGGATTGAATCGTGTTCTCCCAAAAAGATCGTTTCAAGTCCTAACCTCCGGTACCCGTGAATGTGACCTTACTTGGAATTAGGGTCTTGGCAGATGTAATCAAGTTAAAATGAGGTCACTAGGGGAGGCCCTAATCCAATTTGACTGGTGTCCTTATAAGAAGAAGGAACATGCACACAGAGAGAAGGCTGTGTGAGGGGGGAGGCAGAGATGGGAGCGATGCAGCCACAAGCCAAGGAACGCGTGGGGCCACCAGAAGCTGGAAGAGGCAAGCGAGGAGCCTCCCCTGGAGGTTTTGGAGAGAAGGTAGCCTTGATTTCAGACTTCCAGCCTCTGGACTGTGAGAATAACTTTCTGTTTTAAGCCACTCAGTTACAGCAGCCTCAGGAAGCTAATACAGCATCCATACTTGCATGTGAAAGCTTATTGTACATTTTTTAGAACTTTCTTCCTCTCTGAGTTATCTTCTACTATCTTTCAACCTTTGCAAATTTATGGACTAGTAAGTAATTCAATTATTTCCAACTATAAACCTACCTACCTGGCATAAGTCAGGTTCTGAGTTTGTTTTTCTGAAATGCCTTTCTAGACGTTAAGCTTACTCTTAGGTTGCAACATTTAACATAATCAAGAGGTGATGGAAACATTAAAATGTTTGCTCTTCGACTTTACATGGTATCAACACACCACTAGATATATATTTCCTGGGGGGTAAATCTGCTTATATAGTTTATTCCATAATTCTGAATCTATAGGCTAATGGGAGCAAGCATATATTTAGAACATGTTGCTTAAGTTATCGTGATCATATATGGAAACTGAGACTCACAAAACAATAAAAACTAAATTTAAAAAAATTAAGAGTCTGCTTTGGTTCATTCAAACCTGCTTTTAAATAGATATATTAGGCTTCTGTTATTTATGGTGCAGACAAAATTTTAGACTTTTTGGTATTGTAAACACGTGTTTTCCTGGCCTATGAATGAGGCTCTGCTTAAACAAAGCAAGTTACCACCCCTCCCACCTGCCCTAAATTAAAACTCCCCTCCTCCCCAGACCCTCATAGTACTTGACTTATTGACATTATTCACCATATAAGTTCATGAATCCAAGAGTCTCAAATTAAATGTAAATATTACATGAGAGGGTAAAATAAGGAAGCAGTGACACTTCATGGAGTAGGAGACGAGGATGATTCGAGAGTATAGGCTAAAATCAAGCGAAGCATCCCCTAAGTGTCTCATAAAGCCCCACCCTGGTAATAGCAGGAACCTGAATCCCTGCCTGAGACAATAGCAAAGAACTCAGCCTGCAACCAATAGACTAGATGAAACAAAAGCATCAGAAGGAGCATATGAACATGCGAAATGCACCCAATGAATTGGCAACTCAATCTGTAAGTAGGGCTATGTGCCTAAATTAGGTCCATAATTCAGCCCAGAAAAAAGTGCTTGGGAAAATAAAGTCCAAGTGTTTTCATTGACCTCAATTACCCAAATAATGTGTGCAATTTTATCCAGCCAAAGTGTAACAAAGATGATCTGGTTTCTCCTAGCTAAAGGTTTGAGAGAAGGCACAGAGTGTTTTTAGGTAGACCTTTCCCCTTATCAGAGAGCTTTCAAGCCTGTAGAATTTTCTTTCAAGGGATAAACAGAAAACCTGGAACAATTACCCCATTCAATTATAAAATCTCTGCAATCAGCCTTTCTCCCACTGACCCTTTGGACAGAAGCAGAAACAGCAGGTTCTGCCTAGATCGAGTTGCCCTGTTTTACCAGCACACATACTTTGGCAGGAAAATAAGTGATTAAATCCAAGGTGGAGCCTAAAAAAATAAACGCTTGAGCAAATGATTGAACAGCTTTCTTGCAGTGCAATGGGACAGCTGAGGCTGCACAGAAGTGGACTCCACCAGTTCTCTTGTCTAGATCTCCTGGCTTAAAGCAGCAGTGCATCAGGGCGAGACCCAGGGTGAGGGAAGCAGTTCTACTGCTGGAGTTATGAAGTGTTAGCATATCACATTCTGCCTTCTTCTTGAGTGTGATGTAACTAGAGATTCTGAACAGAGTTAGTCAGAGCTATGTGTTCTCTGTAAACACTGGAGTAACTAGCTTTTAATCTTTCTATCTACATATCGATTTGATAAACAGAGATATGATAACCTTTTAAAAATATGTTACATGCAGTTGTAAGTCTAGTTTATAGCTAAATATTTTCCCTTCTTCCTAGTGAGTTAAGCTTATTTTTTAGTGTGCCCTCTGGTTATAGACAACCACAATTATGGAAACCCTGAAGTTTTATACTTTACAGTATAAGGTTTTTTGTTTTTTTTTTTTCTCACTGTCTTCCCCAAGTCAGGAATCCCACCTTGGGAACTATTGAAACAAATAAACCACAAACAGCATGGCTTTGGGTGGTTGTTTCTTTTCAAACTTCAGGAGTCTGGGCATGCGGAGACTGAAATAAAAGCAGACATCCCACTGCTGTCTTTCCTGGTAGTTAACCCTTGTGTAGAGATTATGCAAGACTCTTAATTCAATCTAAAGTCAAAAACTTAGGTGGCCAACTGATGTGGCTTAAATTCCCCAATTCCTGTTACAGAACACCTCTCACCCCCTAATAAAAAAAGTCAAATAAGTGAGGATAGGACAACCCCAAGCATACAGCATAGTGCCTGGCACATGGTGGGTATTTGTCAAGTGTTCTCCACTTTTGTAGGTCCAGGAAGAGGGCAAACAGGGGAATTCATAAGGAGAAATTGGCTTGCTGTGCCTGGTCATACTTCCATATAGCTACCTAAGACCAACTGTCATATATTTTGGTGGACGCCTGCTGAAAAACTTTTTTCACTGAGTTTTTAAATTAAATTTATAGGGGCCGGCCCCGTGGCTTAGTGGTTAGGTGCGCGCGCTCTGCTACTGGAGGCCCGGGTTCGGATCCAGGGCACGCACCAACACACCGCTTGTCCGGCCATGCTGAGGCGGCATCCCACATACAGCAACTAGAAAGGATGTGCAACTATAACATACAACTATCTACTGGGGCCTTGGGGAGAAAAAGGAAAAAAAAAAAATTGAATTTATAGATTTTTGAAACTGAGAACTTTTAAATTACTGAGCCATATTTAGATAGACAAGGTTTAAGTAATTCAAGCCATGGGACTAAAATTGACCACTGAGGAAAGCTATTGTGACACAATTGCCAGAATCACACAAACAACAAATAAAATGGCGGTGACAAGGACAGAGGTCACGTCCTGTCCCTGATCTTTTATTCAAGTTCCCACTAGAAAAAAATCACCGGGCTTCTTTTTTATTTCTTTTCAATGGCAGCCACTAACTACTTCAAATATAGCCAATGTGTACCATCCAGTTTACCCATAAGTTAGAAATAATCATCTCTTCCGGGTTTAGAAATAGTACTGCACCCAAGAAAGAACACTTCACTTCTGTTCTCTTGGAGGACCAAGTTGATTGAATGAGTTGGAATTAACCCTTGCAATAAAATTCAATCCCTTGGGAATGTCAACATTTCTAAGATGCCTATCTACTATGTGTTAGTTTCATATTCATTGCCCTGATCCTCATAAGAGCTCTATGGCATAGGTATCATTGACCCAATTGAAAGAGAAAACAGAACTTCTATAGTGGTGAAGTGCCTTGGCCTACAGCACTGGTTTTCAAACCTTAACGTCTGTCAGAATCACCTGGGAGGGTTTAAAGAAACAGATATGCTGGACTTCAGGCCCAGAGTTGCTTTTATTCAGTAGGGCTGAGGTTGAGCCTAAGAATCTGCATTTTTTAGACCTTCCCAGGTGATTCTAATGCTGCTAGTGCTGGATCACACTTTGAGAACCACTAGCCTGAATCACATAAGTCGTAAGTAGCAGAGCCTAGATTAAAACCCAGGTCTATCTGATTCTAAAATGCAAACTTATGCCACGCTAGAAGGCACCCGTTAGCCTCTTAAGATTTCTTGACTGCAGAGATGGAAGAGGAGACAATACACTACAGTAGCTGGATGGTGTGTGAAAGAGAAATGGGTCTGGAGTCAAAACCCTGGAGTTTGAGTTCTCTTGTCTGCCATGCACCAGCAATCACTTAATTTACTTGGTCCTTAGTGTTTCCATCGCTATAATAAGAATTCTACTAGTATTACTCTCACCACTCTTTCAGAGTTGTTTTGAAGATATAATTGATGTAAAATAATTTTCTAAGCTTTGAAGTGCTACCACAAATGTTGTTTGTTATTTTCATTAGGAATCAAATCAAAAAAAGAGTAAAGATGAACAAAACAAGAAAAACAAAAATATGCCGGTGGATGATCTGGTCTTTAGTTTAAAAGCTGAGACTACGTAAAAGGAAATACCAAACACAACACAGAAGTTTATTAGAACCTTCAGGAGTTCAGTGATCTTTAACATGAATGCACCAACAGTGGTAAGGGTAGGGCAAGTGCCAAATTTTTTCCAATAGCGTTTTTGTCAACTTAAAAAATAAACATCCTATTTCTTTCTTTAGGAGACATTTTTTTGAAGAATGTTGAAAAATGATTAATAAATTATTTTTTGAATAGCAAA
Source organism: Ceratotherium simum simum (assembly GCF_057802395.1). NCBI lineage: Eukaryota > Metazoa > Chordata > Mammalia > Perissodactyla > Rhinocerotidae > Ceratotherium > Ceratotherium simum. Next base: position 51,584,283 of record NC_141915.1, on the reverse strand, counting down.
AATTTAGCATTAATAGCTTTCTTTCTCAAAAGTGTAGTTTTATTTCATAAAATACTGAAAATATTTTACTTTCAAAAAGATAATTTTATTATGCTGATCATTGGCTTTTGTCTGATGCTCTTTCTGAAAATATAAATTTGACTTCATTTGTAATACACGGCTGAACCAATGACATACAGGATTTGCTACGCAATGAATGGTGAACACAAGTGATTCACATCACTGTTACTCTTTATTAAGTAATTTTAATACAGGAATAAAAATGAAGATTGCTTCTACTTTCTCCATTAAAATTCTCATTGTAACTATTTGCATATCAAGAGCAGTAATTTCTAACTAATGAAGTTAATATTCACTGGCACAAAGAAAAGAGGCTATTCTATATTGGATTAATTAAGAAGAAACTTTCTACTCTAAACTAAGAAATCTGTCAAGGCCCATCGGGCTCTGCTTTTATCTACATTTTTTTTCCTCAAACAAATGGCTTATTTGGTATTAAAGCCAACAGACTTCCGTATATCATTAGGACCATCAAGAACAATGGCGTTTTCTCCCATCAATGAAGTATTGCTTTCCTTAGATTGAATATTATACTTGCTCAGTGAAGTGAAATCCTTATTGATTTATGTTGGTAGAATTCTGTTTGTGTTTATTAGCTCTTGATGAAAATGACAAATCCCTAAGCTGGTGCCGCTGGGGTTCTGCCCATTAGATAGAGTGCAGATATCTCCTTTTCTGTTTCTGATTTGCTTGTTTTTATTCTTTAAATGCCTTGATAGAGAAAATGCAATTTAATGCTTGGCATGCAAAATAGAATACTTCAAAAAAATCAATAGTCAGAGAGCAGGATTCAGGTGGTAGGATTTGATTCTATTTTATAATTTCAATGCCTGAGCATTTCTCAGTCTTTCACTTTGAGTTGTGTACAAAGGTTTCTTGACTGCTGGGTATATAATCCAAATTATGTGTGAATATAATTTATCATCTCTAATAATCACACAGATATGAATTTATGGGGAATTGAGTTTCTTTAGATTAATAGTTAAAGACACATACTATAGAGAAAGACGATCCAAAATCAGACATTTACTAGCTGTGTGACCTTGGGCACATTACACGGCCTCTCTGTGCCTCTGTTTCCTTATCTGTAAAAATGAGTTTCCATTATGAGGATGGAAGGACTAATATTTGTAAAACACTTAGAATGATGCACAGCATGTAGCTGGCATCCTGTGTTTGTAAATAAAAATCAGTCGGGCAGCTGGCCCAGTGGAGTAGTGCTTAAGTGCACATGCTCCACTTCAGCTGCCCGGGATTCGCAGGTTTGGATCCTGGGCGCCTACCTATGCACCGTTCACCAGGACATGCTGTGGCGGCGTCCCACATACAAAATAGAGGAAGATGGGCACAGACGTTAGCTCATGGCCAATTTTCCTCACCAAAAAAAAAAAAAAATCATTGAAAATATTATTTCTGCTGTGAAATGAGATATGTTTCTTTGTTATTGGTAGGTGAAATGCTTCATAAGTGTCTCCATGGTAGTTTTCTATCATTCATAGAAGATTCAGCAGACATATCTTCTTTTTATGACTTTAGTAACAGAATGTTTGGGATGTAGAACCAAATCCTTCAAAGAAATGATGAGGCCGTCTATCATTGTGACACTATCTCTGTGACATGCAAAGAAAACATGAAGTCTTTGAAATATACATCTACCCAACTACTCAGCATCAAAGGAAGAGAGACTGAGGCAGAAGATCAAGGTGAAAGAGTTAGTCTAACATAATCTAATAAAGAAATAGCAGGGAAAAGCTATAGAAGATGGTGCCGATAAAGGAGTAGTTTTCATAATACAGTTTTAGCATAACATTTTGAAGCTATTTCCTATCTTCAATGCTTTTTTCAAAATCAATGGCCAAGGAATCAATGGTCAAGGTTAACATATCTCTGTTATTTTTCTCAGCTTAAAATTGGGGTAAGTTGTACTTAAGTGGGACAAACATCATCTCTGTGGATAAATGGTTGGTGATTTGAATAGGCAGAAGTAATGACGAACGAAAGGCTCCGGGTTAGCGTAGAGACTTGGTTGCTATCCATTCAGCACCACCACTCTACAAAGTGAAATAAAGACAAAGACCAGAGGCTCATAGGGAATCCCAACTTATTAAAATATCTAGAGTAAATGTATTTCTCAGTGTTTACTTTTAAAAATAGAGGTAATCTAAAGTCAAATGGCCAAAATGAGATTCTGAAAATCCATAAAAAATTTAACACTTTCGAAGCTTATTCATGTGCATTAATATCACTTTATGCTTGTAAAAGAGGCTCAATCATCAGGGTTTGATTAGGAAGCGGAACCACTAGGAAAATTCATATTTATTTTATAGACGAGGAAACTGATGATAAAGAGTTTCTTACTATCAAATAATAATAAATGTATAATGCTAGTAAGACTGAAGACTTCTGACTTCGAGCCCAATGTTCTTTGCACTGCACCACGATGCCTCTTTTAGTCTATCTACTTATCCTTCGGTTCACAGAGGAACTGAGCCTTTGTAGGTGCATTCTTAAAACCACCTTAAGCACTCTATCCAGGTGTGAAAAGATATTCTGACCACCTACTCCACACAAAGTGGCATTAAGTTAACACTAATGCAGTTTAGGACAATAAAAGACAAGGAAAGCTCAACTTCAGAGGAAAATAGAACCCTGATAAGCAATTATCAGATTCTTTGTGTTAGAGATAGTTTTATTTATTGGAAAAACCTACCTGGCATCAGAACAAAAGAGTCCTCTATAAAGTAGGAAAACATCACCAATTTGCTTCTTTTACCTCTTCTCTGCTCTCCACGTTTCCTATTAAACCCTTCTCATTTTCCAGAATCAGTCTCAGGTAATGGGAAACTAGCTCAGTTTTAGAACTATAGTCCCGAGTGATTCTGGGGAGAAGGGTGAACACTATGAGCGTCCTTCCATGTAAGACACTACCTAGGTCATACCTACTCCTTTACCTCATTTATTACCACTCTGTCTCCATCCTCACACCAAGAACCCAGCATGCCGGTCACATGGAACTTCTCACATTTTCCCAAACATGTTAAATTCTTTATAAATTAGGCAGACATCTCTCTTTCTTCAAGCTAAAACACAAGTATTATTTCCACTGTAAAGCTTCCCTCAATTCCCCAGGCACAGTTGGTTTTTCTGCCCACGTTCTCCTTTGCTAGGCTTTGACTTTTCCAACAGTGAGGAACTGATGGATTTATCTTTACATACCTGGTGCCCAATGGAATGAGTATTGTACACCTACTTAGAAGAAAGGAGGTGCCATTGTCCAATTCCTGAAACCAAAGTGTAAAAGATGACAACGTTCTGTTTACTGGCAGTGGGTTTACTGAATGCTAGTATTTTGATGCCTAAAATAACCAAGTCCATAAAACTGTACTAATGGTATAGTGATGATCACGATATTACTCTGTGCATAATTAATAGTCATGTATTTGCCACGCAAAAAGAAGCGTGGTGACTCTGAAGAGCTAACGTTTACAGGACACAATTTTGGACTTCTCCGTCTCACCCCCTGTGCTTCTGTTGCACAAGCTGCTCCAACAGTTCACAAATTCCACGCACACCTGGAGAAATGGTGTCTACTCTTTACACCAGCAAAGAACAGGCATGAGTTGATATAATGGTGCAGGAGAAGCATGCAAAAAATATTCTGCCTATTGCAATATGATGCATTGAAGCATTGTCCTGATTTGATTCCCACTGCTCTTGATTCCCGTGAGTAACGCACAGCATATTTTGCTTCTGTTTGATTTTTTTGGAGTCTGCTTGTTTGTGATTTTGCTTTGTTCAGTTTCATTTCTCTGAACATTTCTTTAGCTTTTAAACTCCTAATGCAAATGGTGTAATCTTATCTTCAGCTCAATATTGTTATCTGATACAGTTAAATAAAATTTTAGTCACAAGGAAATGAAACCACCTTCTATTCCCACAAAGCCTAAATTTAAATATGTGTAACTCATAAGTCTTAGATAATTTGCTCAAATTAGCCATACCGTTTTCTCCTTGAGTGTTATCTAACCACCCACAAGTTGACTCAATTCTGACCCAAACAAAAGGCAAGCTAAACATACAAAAGGAGCAGGCTTCTTGATGTGACAGTCCTGGCATACACCTCATAGTCTCTAATGTTCTGGCACCTTCTCAAATTTTAGTTGCAAGTCTAGGGAAGGATTGTACTGGACCATCTATAAATAGAACTCAATAGTACATTACGAGAATACTGAAAGGTCAGTTAACCTCATAGCTCATCAGGGGTGGCTGAGTATGTCTTTCAGGTAAGTGCTAGTTGGTGAGAGCTATTAAGCTCTTGTTCAGCAGACTCAATGTTCTGGCTTCTGTATAGGAGAACTTTGAAGCAGAGATCTATTGAACAATTTTTGTGGTCCAGCCATTACACCAGGTGCCTTGTTTTGTGAGGTTACCTTGGAATTATTTTCCCAAAGTAGAGACAGAATGTCCTGAATTACCCATTGTTTGGAACAGTCTCACACGAGATGAGAAGAGTACATAGTTGCGAAAAGATTGGCCATGTTTGTGAGTGAGTAGATATTTTTCTGAGGCAGAGCCAACTAACTAATCAAGTAGTAACCTAACCCAAGAATTTAGTCTCACAAAAATCATCCTTTAATAGTGCTTCTCAAAATTTTCCACTAGAAAAAACCTAAAAAAACAGAAGAGAAATGAGCACATTACCCTTACTCCCACCCCAAATCCTGGGGAATGTGAGACAATAACACAAAGCAGTGGGCCCAAGCTCGAAATATTTCAGTCTTATGATTTTTCTTTACAATATATGCAATATACAGTATATATTACTACAATATATAGCACGTATAGTATATGCTAGTTTTAAATTCTTATATACTTATATATGCATATATCAGAATACCTGTGTTACAAAAATAATGATTTAAACTGCTTATCAGTTAAATTATTTAATTCCTCCTATGCTCCATCCAAATTGTTGAGTTAAATGAATGCTTCTAAAAGGTACACCACATTTATCTTGTGGCTTCTCATAGCTCCTGGCAGGAAGCTACTACTATGGACACAGTTATTGGAGGCAGGACTCATACACATGAAAAATAAACTACACGAAAATATAGGAGAGAATATATAATAGCTGAAGTATATGGCATAGAAAGTGAAGTTAATGGAAGAGGAGACAATGCCATTAGAAGGCTGGACTGTGGAGTCTTTTAAAATAATTTGTTCTTTGTCTCAAGTAAAAGAAATCATTTTCTCTTTGACCAAATTGCATTAATAAAAAGCTGTAGCACTAAAAATGCTAAATTTTATGGAATTTAACATGTATATAACTAGTAAAGTACAGTTCTTAATTTCTTTTACAGAAACTGAAGCTTCAATCTTATAATGTTTAATCACTGTATGGCAAAATACAATCAGGGTGAAAATGCCCTATGTTACTGTGATGGTTAATTGTTATGTATCAACTTGGCCGAGCTACGGTGCCTAGTTGTTTGGTCAGACACCATTTTGGATGTTGTTGTGAAGATATTTGTTAGATGTGATTAACATTTACAATTTGTAGACTTTGAGTAAAGCAGATGACACTCCCTAATGTGGCGTGGCTTCATCCAATCAGTTGAAGGTATTAAGAGCAAAGACTGAGATCTCCCAAAGGAGAAGCAATTCTGCCTCAAGACTGCAACATAGAAACTCTGCCTGAGTTTCCTGCCTGCTGGCCTATCCTACAAATTTTGGACTCAAGAGTGTAATATCAACTCTTACCTTAATTTCTGGCCTGCTGGTCTACCCTACAGATTTCAGACTTGCCAGCCCCACAGTCATGTGAACTATTCCTTAGAATAAATCTCTGTCTCTTTATATATACCTCATTGGTTCTGTTTCTCTGGAGAACCCTGACTAATAGTTACCAAACTATAGAGGAAAGAAGACAATAATCATAAGAGAACTGTCAGAGTGAGCTTCTGGCAACAGAAAATCTTGTAAAAGAGTTCATAGTAAAAACAATATTTCAGTGTCTAAAAGTTTTGAATTCCAAAAGCACACCCAAGACAACACCAACACGCCTCAAACTTGACTATCGCCCTACTGCTTTCCTGACAAAGAGTTCAGTTGGTTGGTGTGCTAATCATGTCTTATGCTATCATGGTACTATGCGTTGAATTTCCCTTAATTATTTGTAGATCTGCTTTTTTCTGCCACACTGAGGGCAGGGACCAGGTCTTTGTCATCTCTGTATCCAAACTTAAGAAATGGTTATTGACTGCATGGGAACATGGTTCGCATTTAAAATGGAATATAATGAAAAATTAAAATTCACCATAATGAAATATGTTTTTGGTCAGGTTCGCTAGAACATACGTTTTTATTTTTTTTAAAAAAAGAAGGAATAACTGAATGTTTGTTTTTAAGTTAAAAGAACAAATCTTATGGAATATAATCTAAGGCCGGCCACGTAACCATTTGAATTCTTAATACTATACTCATATAAGTAAAATAAAATTAGTAATTGAGGTGATATTTCTGGAACTTAAGGTAAAAATCACCTTCTTTATGTAGAATTGTTGGATAAATCTAATTTGGGGCTGTTTCTTACTCAGAAGATTGACTTTTTTCAATTTTCCTTTGCATCTGTGGACAGTTTCAGGTCTATTTTTGGGAGAGACTGAATGTGGAGACAAGGTAACTAGAATAAGTTGTATTTACAAGTGGAAAGCCTCTTTAAAATGCTATATATGTTTTGCATCTGAATCCTTGATTTTAGAGTAGAAAACAAACCCTGGAGTGACAGGAGGAAAAAAAATTGATCCCATTTTTTTCTCTTAAGAGCAACTATCAGAAAAATAAAGTCATCTACCCCTTATGTTTAGATAACTGCAAGGCTAGGGCACATATGGCCTAACGAATGATGATGAAAAGAATTCTCCTCCAAGTCTGCTGAGGCTGGCCTGTGAAGAAAGCAGGATGCAACTGCTTAGGAATCCCCGCATAGGAATCTTTCAATGCAATGCATTTCTGAGTGTAGAGAAGCCATTTTTATCCCGAAGCTGAACTCTCAGGCCTAGAAACTTTAACCGTACACCTATCTGAGTTTATTTCAACCTTCTGTGTTTATTTTCAACAGATGCTATGGACTGAATGTTTGTGTCCTCCCCAAATTCATATGTAGAATCCTAACCGCCAGTGTGACGGTATTAGGAGGTGGGGCTTTTGGGAGGTGATCAGGTCATGAGACTGTAGCCCTCATGAATGGCATTAGGGCCCTTATAAAAGAGACCCCAGGGAGCTCTCTTGCCGCTTCTGCCATGGGAGGACACAGTGAGAAGACAGGCCTCTGTGAACCAGGAAGTGGGTCTCACCAGACACCAAATGTACTAACACCTTGATCTTGGACGTCCAGCTTCCAAAACTATGAGAAATAAATGTCTGTTGTTTAAGCCCCCCAGTCTACGGTATTTTGGGTACAGCAGGCTGAATGGAATAAGACAATATGTATCTCAGAAGGACTGTTTTTTTACAGCCCTATTCCATGGTTACCAACAAAGGGACCATTTGAAGATGCTAAGACTGATGGATGACTTGCTGGTCATTAATCGCTAAAATCAGAGAGAAGAGCACATTCTAATCAGGAGAGAGGCATTTGGAGAAAGACTTCTAATACTGTTTACTGCCTGAGAATTCTACTTTTGCTTTGTAGTTGCCTGTCTGCTGGCAACATCTGGGATGAGCCAAATAGGGCCTGGTTTCTGTGTTGATGAGATTTGTGTGTTCCTTACAAGGAACTCTCATTTGGTGAGTAGGTCATTAGCCTTAGCACGGTCTTGATATTAAGATATCTTTTCATTATTCCATTGGTCAACTAGAGAAGCCATGTCTTCATTTGCCCTCATCCCCACTTCTGTATTTTGTTCATCCACATTACCCGCCTGCCATCCATGATGCTCTTCCTCATTATCTCTCTGCCTGCTCAAATCTACACCTTCCCCGGTCTTTTATAACATCTCAAAAAACCATCTCTGACATGTCTAGCTTGCAGAATCGTCTCCACCTTGGAAAAAATTCTGGCACATTACATGACTTCATCTATTGCTATTCTTCCCCTCGCAACTTTGCTTCAGCCACACTGGTCTCCTTACTGTTTCTCGAACATGCCAGGTACACTCAGAGTTCCATCTACCTGAACAGCTCTTCTCTAAGGTATCCGTATTGCTCACTTCCTCACCACCTCCAGGTCTTTGATCAATATCACTTACTTAGTGAAGCCCTCTATGGCTGTGGTAGGCAGCTTTGAGGATGGCTCCCAATGATCCCGCATCCTGATGTTCATGCTCTTGTGGAATCCCCTCCCCCTGTGTGTTGGCTGGAATACATAACTCACTTCTAACGAATAGAACATGGCCATACTGAGGGGAATGTCTCGTTCAAGATTGGGTTAGAAAAAGACTCTGTCTTCTGTCTTGCTTACTTCCTTGCTTGTTCTAATGGAAACCAGCTGCCACGTTGTGACCTATTTTATGGAGAGGCCCATGTGTCAAGGAACTGAAGGAGGACTCTAGCCAATAACTAGTGGAGAACTGACGTCCCTCCATCCAACTGCCCCAAAGGAACCAAATCCTGCCAACTACCATGTGATTGAGCTTGGAGGAGAATCCTCCCCTAGGCGAGGCTTGAGATGACTGCAGGCCCAGTGGATGCTCTGACTGCAGCACATGAGAGACCCTCATCCAGAGGACCCAGATAAGCCTAGATTCCTGACCCACAAAAACTGTGAGCTAACAAGTGCTTGTTGTTCTAAGACACAGTTTTGGGGTAACTTGTTACATGGCAATAGATAACTAACACAGTACTCTCCTCCTCCACCCGCCACATAATTCCTTCTCCCTTTTGTTTTCCTCCATACTACTTATCACCATTGACAAGCTATTTATTTTACTTATTGATAGTCTCCCCCAACATCTACTAAAAGGTAAGATACATGAAGGCAGGAATTTTGTCTTTTTCTTTGCATCAGTATATCCTTAATGTCTAATCAATGCCTGGCACAGAGTAGTCAATCAGTAAATATTTGTTGAATACATGAAATATCATAGTACTCAATGACAAATCATCTGTTTTTCCTCCTCCTCCAGGCTTAAGTTCCTAAAGAAAATGGTTTCATTGTAATACACAATCTCCCACCCAATCCTCAGGCTTTAGGACTTTTTTGTCATTTAATACATATTTGCTGAAAGGATCAATCAATGAATAAATTAAAGAAAAATATCTTCTTGCTAATAATAGTACCAAATCAAATCAGGGAAATGACCAGATGACCCATTATCTTGATGTCAGTGTCTTACAGCAGTCAAAGACTTGAGACTATGGTGGCCAAAAAAAGGAAAAAAAATCAGAATTCTCGAGTTTCTTTTTTCGCAGACAAAATGTAAGTCATTGCTCTCTTAAAAATATTAACTTATTTCTTACCCGTTATTCAAAAAGAATGATACTAGTGGGAAAAACAAATAACAAAATTTCCTCCACCGTGAAAGAACCGCTTTTATCAATGTGACATGATTGTATATGCCTAGAAAAGAAGCACAGTGTCAGTCATCAATTTATAAAAAGAATCAGGGTACATTCTTGAGGGCTAAGACTTCAGCCATGTAGAGTGATAGAGCTACCAGCAATGATAGGCACCCAATTGGTTTGTTGAAACCAACATTCATGGAGAAAGCATCACAGGTTCAAGGGAGAGGGTATTGATGGCCCATCTGGATTCTCAGCCACATCCACACACAATGGTCACATGTGAGAGATCTTTTGGGCGCATTTCCTCCTTGCCCTTTGTGTCACGTCTAATAACTCTCAGTATCATCGTATTAAAAAGATATGGTGTTGGGGCTGGCCCGGTGGCGCAAGCAGTTAAGTGTGCGCGCTCTGCTGCGGCGGCCCGGGGTTCGCCGGTTCGGATCCTGGGCACGCACTGACGCACCGCTTGGCAAGCCATGCTGAGGTGGCGTCCCATATAAAGTGGAGGAAGATGGGCATGGATGTTAGCCCAGGGCTGGTCTTCCTCAGCAAAAAGAGGAGGATTGGCAGATGTTAGCTCAGGGCGGATCTTCCTCACAAAAAATAAAAAAATAAAAAAAATAAAAGATAGGGTGTTGTGCAGGTATGGGAAGCACATGCATTTTGGAATTCAGACAAGACCGAGTTTGATTCTTAAACTCGAAGAAGTTACATGGCTTTCCCAAGACTTCCCCAGCCAGAAAGTGGAAAATCTAAGCTTTATCTATAAAATGAATATAATAGCTTCTTTCAAAGTTAAGATGAAGATCTGACGAATATAGTATTTAAGCATCCAGAACATAGTAAGCACTAAAATGCTTTTTTCTCCACCCTATCACAAAATATTTATAGTCTATGTGATGCCTGAAATAATGAAATTTTCCATCCGCTATTCCTAAAGTTAGAGTTGAGGCCACTTTTCCTAGAACAAGGAAGTATCCTAGAACAAGAAAAGTAACATAGAATACTTGAGGATGAACTCATAGGGGACAAAAGATGAACAGTTTCTTCAAATGGGGAGTTTTACAAATTCAAAAAATAAAAGGTTCCACTAAATAATATGGTTGTTTTGGTACCAAACATTTACTCCGAATATCCTCTATACATCAACCATTTTCCACAAATAGCCAATTCCTAATTTTCAACTAATTTATGTCCAAGTCTTAACTTGGACTCACCACTAACATGTATAATGGAACAAATATATTTTTTTAATGTCCTTGAAAACTCTTGTTCTCTTAAAAGTCAAAATATACTCATTTAGGAAAATGCATCAAAATAGCATATTGAGTGCTCCTCCCACTCCAGTCTTTTCTCCCAGTTATAAATGTTGTCATGGTCTTGTTTTGTATGAGACTAACGTCTTGGATTTACCACAATTCTCGTGTTCTAGAAATAGACTTAAGCAGGAATTACATCTATCAGTTACTCTAGTTCTCTCCTGTCTGTCTCTTTCTCTTCTTCTGTCTCTATCTCTCTGTCTCTCTCTCCCTCCCTCTTTTTCTCTCTCTGCTGATTTGAATTGATTGAACTCTGGGCTTTTAAACCTCTTTTTGGCTTAACTTCAGGAACTCCTTAAATGGTATTCTACAAAACAGCTGTGGTTTAGGCACTTCATGTCACTTTATTGGTTAAAACCTGGCATAGAGAGTGGTTTGCCTACATTTTCCAAAGTAAAGTGGCAAAGATACATTAATTTTTTTTTTTTCCTTAAGGATCTGACTCTTGTAGCTATAAGGGTAACACTCAGCAGAAATACTCCAGTCCTATTTTCCTAAAGACCTTTCACTTCATATGACTATATAAGAGTATAATGCATGTGATCAAAATCCATCTGGTTTATAGAAAAATGCTGGTTTACCACCTACATCCACCAACGAGGGAAATAATTCAACTATATATGTTAGAGAATTCATGGTATCCAGAGAGCAAGGATCAACAAGTCCACACTTTCCTGAATAAATACTCAAGGACAGAAGTTCTAACATTTTTCGGACAGGAAAAAATGCTTCAGAGAGATTAAGGTGAACACAACAGGAGGAAATTCTCTACTTCTAATTTATGTTAAGATCAGTCTAGAAAAATTGATTTTTAAATTTTCTCTCATATCATTATATACAATTCTCAGAAAAAATTAACCTATTTTTCTTGAAGTTTTTTTAGGGGATATATAAATGCATATTTCAATGATTGAAGCTGTATATTCATAAATGAATACACACATACAAGATGTAAAAATTTGCTTTTGAAAGAAATCGTGGAATACTCCATCTGATATTGAACATGGAGTATGATGAAGTCACTTTTAGATATCTACATATATAGTGGCATGTAAGATCTGTTTAATAAACTCTGTAAGAACTGATTTGAAACTACTTTTGACCAAAGCTTCAAAAGAACTCAAAGAATATAACACACTGACTCCTACTTAATGCACTTGGATAGGAAATTAAATTATCTTAATTGCATTTAATTCAACATTGATATTTACATTGCTAGACACAGAGCATTGCTGCTCCCTAAACAAAGAGGCCAACATGAGCAAAATATAGGCTGAATGACTTTGTATAGTAACAAAAATAGAGCAATGCTTACCTTTATTCACTGTCCCCATAGAGGATCTATGAGCTAGGTGCTCACAGCTGGGCAATGGTAAAAATGTTCTGTAGTTAATAATAAAAGGAAGAAAGGCTCCGGACACCAAGAATCTGGGTTAACCATTGACACTGGTTTGTTCCTCCGGTTCCACCCTGGGAATCTACATAGGTAGCCCTTGGCATCTTATAAAGCAGGTGATAGCCGGTCAGCTGAGACTGAGGTTACCTCACCGCCTCTCTACCTCTGGAGGAGGTACAGTGTGAAGGTCATTCAGGCATGCCCCGACTAAGTTTTCATTCCCTCAGGAGTACAAAGAAGGAATTTTCCTGGACCAGAAATATGCTCACCAATGCCAGTAAGTGAGTCAAATATTTACAAATAGGGATGTTGGAAGGTAGTCTACAGAAATGCCCATATCACTTTTCAGACTTTGTCTGAGCAATGCAAAGTAACCCTTTTCACCAGCACTCTTTACCTATGTTTTAGCAGGTGAAGATTCAGATGAAAACAGATAAGACAGCGGGAAATAGCTAAGCACGCATCATCCCTTTATGCAACATGCCTTTAAGGATGGCTAATCCTATGCAGCACAGTTCCGAAGAACTGGCATCCACAGTTGAAGCCCTGATAAATGGAAGAGAGAGATTGAGGCTGGAGGGTCCTCCCTCCTCTAATCCCAAGAATCAGATCTTAAGACAGAGATGATAAATAAAACACAGGATGTGGTCCAGATCCAAAATGTAGAGTCTGATAGTTCCTCTATCCCAGTAACTGGTCCCAAGGGGTTAAATGAAATGTTAAAGTGGTCATGTGATCAAGCTGGCTGACAAGAAGTCAGAAAATTGAATGATAAGCAAAGAGGTGGCTTTAAAATGGTAGAATCAAGAGAAAGGTCCAGAAAATGTGAAAGGCAGCCACAAGGAACTAAAGAAATAACAATCCTAAACTCTTCAGAACCTGAGGGAGCTGTATCCAGGAGAGTTTAGAAGGAGTATTCTGCTGACAAGGAATTAGCATTTTTCCTTACTCTAAAGAGCATTGGTAACCAGGGGGTCTAGGAGGCCACATCTGGTTTGGTTAACTTTCCAAATTTAGGGGGGCCGTTTCTAGGTTCTGACCATAGTTGCTGTTTGGGGGTTGTTTGGTTTTTGTTTCCATTTTAAAAGCATGAACACTTGAGCGAGCAAGTTTGGATTTCAGTGTTGGTGCCTTCACTTATTGCCATTGTGACATTGGGAGGGGCTTAACCTCTCTGCACGCCAATTTGCTCATCTGTAAAATGGGGATGATAATAATAATAAATACAACAACAACACTGACCTCAGGCAGATACTTAATGTTCCAAACCTGTTAGCTATCACTCTGGTTTTGACATTCTGATAGGAGCACATAATTTGCAATCTGTTACACAGTAACAGGTAAAACAGTTTGAACCCCCCAAGGGACCTATCTTTTTCAATCATCCATAAATATCAGGGAAGCAGTGAACCCAGAGGTTAACTTTTCTGCCAAGAAATTTGAAGACTTAAGGAATGTCTACATTTCCATATTAATCGAGGCAACTTTCATCGTGGCTTATCCATAATAAGCCTGACTTGGTTGTTTAATGAGTATTATCAATTACTGTGCTCAATTACTGGCTTGTCTGAAAGCTGAGCTCCCGTGAGTAGTGTTTTATCTGAAAGGACTTTCAAAAGAACACAACCACAACGATACACATAACTCCCTCTGCTCTGCAAGGACAATTTCAGGAAAGGTGGCTTTGTTGAGTATTTGGATTGATCTGAGAAGAGGAGACATCTAAACACAGCATAAAAAATACCATAGAGAAGAGCAGGACAGGAGGCAAGATGGGGAAATTGGATGGCTTCCCAACTCCAACTGAGTCAGATCATCACAGCGTGGCTTCATTCCTTTGTTTGAAGTAAATTCCCAGAACATCAGACACACCCATACTCACATGTAAGTAGAAAAACACTTTCTAAAGCCAAATAAAAACGATTATCTGGATTGGCTTTTCTGCTGCGTGTCTATGCCTCCTAAATCTACCTTAACTGAAAATTAACTTTCTTGAAGTTCAGCTTTGGTGAGCTGGAATCCTCTCTGCAACACAGAGAGAAACTGAGGCAAATTGAAGGCGCATGTTTGTTTCAAGAAGTGTCAGCTTACAAGATGGTGAAAGAATTCATTAAGTGAATGTAAAAACTTTAAGACATAAATAATGCTGTTTTTCAATAATCTGTACTTCATTGCTATTCAATGATTTTAACAATGGTCTAGAAAGAAGTTAGACTATACAGAGGGGCTTCCTATTATATAAAATTGAGGAATCACTACTCTAGCTCTGTCCTTGGCAAATTGTTTTTATTTGTTCTGCCTGACTCTTGTTTTTTTAAGCCTCTTTTTTACGTTTTTAAATGGTGGGGAAAAAATTAAAAGAATAATAATATTTTGTGATGTGAAAATTATATGAAATTCAAATCTCAGTGTCCATAAATAGTTTTATTGAAACACAGCCACTCGTTTACATATTGTCCATGGCTGCTTTGACCCTGCAACAGCAGAGTTCAGTGACCCTCAGAGTCTCATGGAGACCATATGGCTTCAAAGCCTAAAATATTTAGTATCTGGCCCTCTATAGAAAAATGTTTGCCAATCCTTGAGCTAGCTAAAACATGCAATTGACTCTTCTCCAAAGACAGTGTTCCTCTTTTCTGACTAATGATTAACACAGGTTAACTCCAAGTCAACTGAATTTCTGTAGTTTAAAATTCTGTCTTTCTACATATGATCCAGCAATCATGCTCCTTGGTCTTTACCCAAAAGAGTTAAAAACTTATGTCCACACAAAAACCCGCACACGGATGTTTATACAGCTTTATTCATAATTGCCAAAACTTAGAAGGAACCTAGATGTCCTTCAGTAGGTGAATAAACTGTGGTACATGCAGACAATAGAATATTATTCAGCACTAAAAAGAAATGAACTATCAAGCCATGAAAAGACATGGAGAAACCTTCAATGCATATTACTAAAGTGAAAGAAGCCAATCTGAATTGACTACACAGTATGTGATTCCAACTATATGACCTTCTGGAAAAGGTCAAACTATGGAGACAGTAAAAAGATCAAGGGTTGGTGGAGGGGGAGGCAGAGGGAGGGAGAGATGAATAGGCAGAGTACAAAGGATTTTTAGAGCAGTGAAAATACTCTGTGTGATATTATAATGATGGATACACATCGTTACACATTTGTCCAAAACCTTTGAATGTACCACACCAAAAGTGAACTCTCAAGTAAACTATGGACTTCAGGTGATTACAATGTATCAATGTAGGTTCATCCTTGGTAAAAAAATGTACCATTCTGGTGCTGATGTTGGTAATGGAGGAGGCTAGGCATATATGGGAGCAGTGGGTATATGGGAAATCTTTGTACCTTCCCTCGATATAATTGTAAAGCTAAAACTCTGAAAAAATAAAATCTTAAAAAAAATCCTACTTTCCTTCAAAGTTCTTTTTACTAACTCCTTCCCTACCTACTATAAACATCAATTCATAGTTTTTTGAAAAAAGAATAAACTTTTTTAAGGCACTATCCCTTTCAATGTATATATTATGGTTCTTTGTTGCATGTTTCATTTCCTTCACCAAGTTTCAAATCCTACTTTGGTAAGGATTGACTGGACATATCCATATCTTTGAATCTAACAAAGTGTCTAGCAGAAAGCTGTAACACGGTAGATGCTAAGGAATGAATGCTTTTCTTAACTAAGCAAGCATACCCTATTTGGGAGCCAAAATACTTAATTTCTTTACTATGCTGAACTCTTTTCTTCAGTTACTGTCTTAATGAGCTTCTCTGTCATTCTTTGTCCAACTCCCCCCTCTACTGAATCCCAAGACCCTCTTGCTGCCCAAATCCTCCCCAACATCATAATTACTAGGTTGTGCAGGGTTTTCTATCTCTTCATCTTCCCAGCTCCCCAGATTTTCCTTCATTGTGTCTCATTTCCATTTGAAGGATTGTGTGATTGACTGTGTTTCAAGCCCTTGCAGATATACATGATCAGGGGCAGAGGAAAAAGGAAAAAAAACAGCCAACTTGAATTTGTTTCCTCAAGGGAGCTTCCTTCAGCATTTTCATAAGATGATGCACAATATTCCAACAAATGATTTACATAAAAATGGTAAAATTGACTGTATCATCATTTGAAAGATCTTGATACTGTTGAATCATGCTAACAGGTTAAAAGCTGCATTATCTTTTCCACAGGGAAAAAGTGGGAAGAATACCTTTAAAAATCTCTCTCAGATGTTAAAGTTGTATCTGTTTCTTATAGGTGAGACGAATAAGTGTAAAAAGAGGCAACAAAAAATAATCACAAACCTCAATTTCCTAAGGCAAAATTATTTCCAGTCTTTTTATCCATTGTTTTAAGGTAAAATTGAAATTTAATTATATTTACAATTTTGAATCTTGCTTTTTAACCTTTGTCAAGGAGCTCTTGTCTCAGTGCAAAAGGATGCGTTTACTAACCATGGAATTCCCAACATCCCGGAGATGGAAGTCAAGCAGATGTTTTGGAGCATGCGTGCCAGCTGTCTAGTCTTCCCCAGTCATGCCCACATTTACTGATAGTATTTACATTACATTGTAGGGTAGCTGAAAACATGCCTGAGAGAGCCTTATAAACTGTCAATCATGCCACAGATGTGTGGCAACATTTGAAGGTGTGCCCAAACATTAGATAAATCCTATTCCTCCGCAAGAAGTACTTGCAAATTGAAAAGCTGTCACTCCCCTCAAGGAAGCATGCCTTCCATGGGAATGAGAATTGCATCAAAGTTGGCTGATTGGGTTTCAAAAGACACCCTCATTTTAAAGACTATTTTGCTTTTATTAGTTCTGTCTATGTCGCCTCAAACCCCTAAGTAAATTCATTATCACATAGGTTACTTCACTAGGAAATATTTGAGGGAGATTATTTTACCTGCATAATTTCCTCAATTCTTCAACTTTCATATGGAGGCATAATTCTTTCCTCCTCTCCTTTGTCCCTGTTCTCTTGCAAACTGCAGGAATGAGTTGTAAAAAGGAAGGTCCTTGTTGCTTCACTCTCTTCCAGGACATTTTTTTTCTAATGCTTTCCTTTCCCCAAAATAAGAATTAAAAGTGATATTTCTTTTGACAGCTGGTAACTAATCCCACCTTAGCAGGAAGGAGAACAGGAAGCCAGCAAAGGAATTTTCCATTCCTATGTCCCTTTTAATTTTTTTCCACATCAGGTACTTTTCAAAATCTAGACATTTCCAGTGAGTCTGTATATCTTCTTGTTTTGTCTACCAGAGTCACGTGTTCTTTAACTTCTCCTATGCTGATGTGAAATCTGACTGGGCTGTTGTTCGTATTTGCAGGAGGGAGAACTTGAGAACTTTTGAGTCTCCAAAGGGAATATAACTGAAATGTGATGACTTTGCTTATGCAAAAGGGATTTTTCCTTTTGTAAAGATAAAGTTCACACAGCTAGTCCCTCAAACCACAAATCGAAATGCCTCATATTGTATTGAGAACTACAGTTTTGACTCTTAAAATAAGTCTCTGCTTAACTATCTTTTGCCTGCCAAACTGCCTTCCTCTCTTCTTTCCTTCCTTCCTTATTCCTCTTTCCCCCTCGCCCTCCTCCCTCTCTCCCTTTCTCCCTTCCTCCTTCTCTCCCTCCTTTCCTTCATTTCTTCCTTTCCTTTCTGTTTAAATACTAAAGGGCTCTGTGTTTTTCACTATGTTCCAAGTCTTCCAGAGTATATATGATAACAAACAGAGGAAAAAGGAAAAAATAGTCAACTTGAATTTGTTTCCTCAAGGAGCAATCCAGTTTAGAATTTTCATAAGATAGTGCACAATAGTTCAATAAATGATTTTTTTTGGGGGGGGGAGGGGGACTAGCCCTGAGCTAACATGCCATGTCAATCCTCCCCCTTTTTCTTGAGGAAGACTGGCCCTGGGCTAACATCCGTGCCCATCTTCCTCTACTTTATATGGGATGCCGCCACAGCATGGCTTAATAAGCGGTGCGTCGGTGCACGCCCGGGATCCGAACCTGCAAACCCTGGGCCAACGCAGTGGAGAGGGCGCACCCAACTGCTTGCGTCACTGGGCCGGGGCAATGAATGATTTTTTTTAATGATGAAATTATGGTTTCCTAAAGCTGATGATTTGTACAAATGTGAACAAAATGTATCTATGTAAGCTGATGTCATTTCAAATGAAACAAGTTCATTAAGATATCTACTGTAATATGTTAAATCCAGTATAAGTAACTAAAAGCATTGCCCTCAAACTGAAGTAGACTTTTTCTGAGACTTTCCAACAGCATATTTTTACTTTGGCAATAATAATTAGGATCTGAATGAAAGCAACAAGAAACATTTATTGAGTGTAAACTAGTAGCAGGCACTGTTTTAGACACTTTTCACGTATTATCTCATTTATTTTTCTCATTTAACTAATGTGGAAACTGAGGCAGGCACAGGCATCTTATATTGTCTGCTCAAATCCCCCCATCTAACAAATAATGGCTCCTGGATATGAACCCAGGCAGTCTGGCCGCAAAAGCAGAGCTCTTAACCAGTTGTTTTTGCCTAATTATCAACCGAACAAATCTTTCCTTGGTTTAACAAATATATTGTCTTGATTAGATATCAACAAGCAGGGGCCGGCCCCGTGGCATAGTGGTTAAGTGCACGCGCTCCACTGCTGGGGTTCGGATCCTGGGCACGCACCGATGCACCACTTATCAGGCCGTATAAAGTGGAGGAGGATGGGCACAGATGTTAGCCCAGGGCCAGTCTTCCTCAACAAAAAGAGGAGGATTGGCATGGATGTTAGCTCAGGGCTGACCTTCCTCACAAAAAAAAAAAAAAAAAATGAGATATCAACAAGCAGCCCCAGACTGAATTTCATCAGCCCCAACATGAAAGAAAAATCATTTCAAATTATGGTAACTACAGATCAATTTTTGCATCTCTAGTTCCAAAGAATATCAGCTAATGAAGAAGCTAAAAACAACCAAATTATAACGAAAATCTCAAAATCTGAAGTTTAGATTATGTGTCTTTTTTACAGATTTAAAGCTCAATGTAAAGAAAATATATAAAGTAAATTTACTTCTTGGTGTAATATTTTGTAAGATTATTTACTATGTGTTTAAGGTGTTTGCCCAACTTAGAATGATTTCTATTTTTTAAGAACTCCGCACCCTGCCTCAAGTACTCACAGCTCCATAGTGTCCCTACGTGAGCTCAAGATTTTATGACAGACCTGCTGTGCAGACCACTGCCATCTCCTTCTGCCAGGTCCTTTCAGACCCTGACTGCAGCTCATCCCTGTTCCACATTATATACCCTCTTCCTGTAATAAAGTCCACTCTCTGCCTACTCTATTTATTTACTTGTTTAAATCAACTCAATTTCCTAGGACTTTCAGATCACTCTCGTAGCAAAAAATGAACACCACTAAATTGCGGCAACTCCTTGAATTTTTTCACTGACTCTTACACCTGTTATATAGTAAAGCAGATACAGAATTAGAATTCATGCATTTTTCTAGAAGAGATAGAAAGGCAGGGAAGGATGGAGGGAGGAGGAAAGAGGACAGGGTGGAAGGAAGGAGGCAGGAAAGGATCCTCATCTTTTAGAATAAAATTTAGGCCCAAATATTTACACATTGTTTCGGAATTTGATTTCACGCATATTGCCTGAGCACCTGTCATGTGCCAGGAGATGTGGGAAACACACAGTTAAAACTTGAATAAGATGTGGGCCTCTGCCTGCCCTTGGGGAGTTGTTAGTCTGGGAAGACAATACAATAAGTATCAAAAACAACAATAACTACAGAACTACTGGATTTTAGATAGTGTGATTGCTTAAAAGAAGCATAGACCAATTGTTCTGGGATCGAAGCAAAGACAATTCCACCTACTGGTGGAGATCTGCAAAAGTTTCACACAAGTGGTGGTTTCACAATGAGCCAATGAACTTTCGAGAGGTAGAGAAGGTTATGAATGTATTCTGAGCCTAAAGAAAAGCACAAAGTCAGAACAGAGAAATTATTGGGGACACAATGATGTTGCTGGCTGACTGTGGTTTGGGGGACCTGTGATGAATCAAAGACAAAAAAAGTGATTGGGGTCAGATCCTGGAAGAACTTCATTATCAGATGAGAATGTTGTACTTGATTTGGTAGACAATGGAGAGCCACTGAAGGCCAGGCTCAGAAATGTGAATCTGTCCCTATGGAGCACAAATTTGAGTGGATAAAGACAGTCGGGGTGGAGGGGTAAAACAAAAAGGGGATCGGGGGGAGGGAGGAATACGTTAGAAGGAGTAAGTTATTAATGAATGTTGAAGTTAGTGGGTAGAGGAAGAATTAGGCAGATGTAAATGGAATAAGATGTCTTTATGTTTTTTAGCAGCTGATAAAACTAAGCAATAGGGGAGAAAAAGTCAAAGATAATTCTGAGTTTTCATTATCTGAGTATTTGGGTGGGATGTTTCTGAAGATTCTTCACTTTTTTTATTTTATTTTTTTGGTGAGGAAGATTGGCCCTGAGCTAACATCTGTGCCAATCTTCCTTTTTTTTCGCATGTGGGACTCCACCACAGCATGCCTTGATGAGCGGTGGGTAGGTCTCCCCCCGGGAGCGGAACCTGTGAACCCCAGGCCTCCGAAGCGTAGCATGTGAACTTAACCACTACACCACTGGGCCAAACCCAAGACTCTTCACTTCTTAATGAGAAGAATATTTTTCAACGGCATCAACTAAGTATAAGCAGTCAATTATAGAGGCAACATCATTGGAGAATAAGTCAGGAAATTGAACTCTACTTCCTGACTGACAACTAACCAGAGACATGACCCTTGTCAAAACACTTTATTTCTTTGGATCTTAGTTTTCTAGTATGCAAAAAAAAAAAAAACTGGATGATTCTATTGTCTCTTCTAGGTATATAATTTTATTGTTCCATCTGTTCATATTATAATGAAATGAAGCTACATAAATAAGAACAGGGATTATGTCTTTTTTTTTGTTCTACACTTCATACTCAATGCCTAACACAGCACCTGGCCCATAATATGTATGGGCATATTATGGGCTCAATAAACACGTATTTAATTATTGAATGAATAAATGAATGAATCAATAAGAGATCATGTGTTTGTATCGGGCCGGCCCCGTGGCTTAGCGGTTAAGTGCGCGCGCTCCACTACGGGCGGCCTGGGTTCGGATCCCAGGCGCGCACTGACGCACTGCTTCTCCTGCCATGCTGAGGCGGCGTCCCACATACAGCAACTGGAAGGATGTGCAACTATGACATACAACTATCTACTGGGGCTTTGGGGGAAAAAAAGGAGGATTGGCAATAGTGTTAGCTCAGAGCCGGTCTTCCTTGGCAAAAAGAGGAGGATTAGCATGGATGTTAGCTCAGGGCTGATCTTCCTCACAAAAAAAAAAAAAAAGAGAGATCATGTGTTTGTATCAAAGCAAAAGGACTGCTTTTTAATTTAATAAATTAAATTAATTGATTAATTTAATTTTTTAAAATTTAATCAATTAAATTTTGATCAATTTAATTGATCAATTTAATTTTTTTTCACTCAAAATAGCCATTTGAAGTTTTAGCATAAGTGGTTGGGTTAGATTCGTGTAGACACAGTCTATTTGACATCAAAAGTTATAGTCACACTTATATAGTCTTATAATCTTAAAAGTTATTTGCTATTGCTCATATGTAAATGTTCCCAACAATTATTAGTCTTCAAAATGGAAGATTTCTATACATTGTTGTACATCTTTTATTATCACTGTCACATTTATAGGTTGCTAATACTGCACTGTATAAAATATAGATCTAGTTAAGGCTGAAACGGAAGTAGTTGCTGTGAGATTTCACAGGCTCAGAAACCTTGCATTTGGTTACGGATTTATATAGTGCTATTTGAAGATAAAATACACCTTAAAATTTTTTTCCTGCAATAAATTGACAGACTATGTTTATAATGCCCAATTGTTTCAATATCTTGGAAACCACAATCCAGCTTAGAAGGCAACATACTTCACATTTCAACTATTGCTCTGATTTATACATAAGGGCAAAGAACGAAGGAGCCAAAGCTTAGCACAACTGTGGAGACAAAATCTCTGCGTACAATTATTCTAGAAAGTTTATTTTGTGTTCACAATTTCTCTTATCTTGAACTATGCATTTCAAAATCAGATTGCTAAGTACTAATATCTACTTTCTCTTTCTCTCTCTCTCTCACACACACTCACATGCACACACGTTACCAAATACCTGAATATTTAGTCCTATGTAAACAAAATACCTGGATGATGGATTGTTTGTTTCTAATAAAGACGTTTAGGGGCCGGCCCGGTGGTGCAAGCGGTTAAGTGCGCATGCTCTGGTGCAGCGGCCCGAGGTTCGCGGTTGGGGTCCTGGGTGCGCACCGGCGCACTGCTTGGCAAGCTGTGCTGTGGCGGCATCCCATATAAAGTAGACGAAGATGGGCATAGATGTTAGCTCAGGGCCAGTCTTCCTCAGCAAAAAAAGAGGAGGATTGGCAGATGTTAGCACAGGGCTGATCTCCTCACAAAAAAATTAATTAATTAATTAAAAAGATGTTTGAACATTATATTTGATAGGCTGTATACTAGCTCATTCCAATCCTAATTCACTACTATTTTTCTTCTTTAAAAATTAATAAAATAATGAATTGGATATGCAAAAATTCAGTCCATGTTATAAGCTAAAACTACAAGGTAACATAAAATAGTACCTTCATAAGATAAAATAATACCTTCAAAGATTGTTAAATATTATCTCAAATAAGTAAATATAGTGTATTCACTTCAATAATTTATAAATCACAAGGAGTTTTTTTCCATGTAAATTTAGCTCAAATTAAAGCAAAGATGTAATTATGTTGTTTATCCACAAAGTATTTTAATAGGTTCAGTGTTAGAGATCATTATATTCCTAACAGTGAATTTAGAATGGGGTTTAAATGAATCCATTCTCCCCTCTTACGCAAATTGATCTCTCCATGGAGTGGGGGTTGGTAGAAGAAAGAAATGTCACTGTGTGTGCATGTGTGTGCACATGTGTGTGCCTGCTTTAATTGATAAGCTAAGAAAGTAATGAAATAACACTCCTGTTGGTTATAGGAATAGAATATTCTTGAGAGAGTGAGATGGTTGGGCTCTCTTGAAAGTGGAAAATAGGAATGTTAGCACTACATTTCTCATTACTGATCCTATCTATTTTTCTTCGCCTGCCCACAGAGCAGAAAGGCATACTTTGTTCTAGCAGGACAGAATATGCAAGATTGATCTTCTCCTTCCCTTTGAACCAATTTTCACAAAATAGAATCCAGTGAAAGAAAACAGAGGGCTCCCCAAATGCGTATTGAAAAGTAGTCCATTTTTCACTCATCAGATAACAACACTTAATGACTTGGGTAACCCAACTTCGCTTTCCTACGGCCTTAATGAAAAGGCCAGTTCATTCTATTAGGAAATCAGTGAGATGAATCGTAATGAAAAACCAGATGCTTTGCCAGGATTTAGCAAAGGCCATGAATAGCCCAGCTTAAAAGTTGAATTTCTTGTTTTCCTTCCTGTGTGGCTCTTTTTGAAAAGACAAGAAAATGGTCCATTCGGTCTTTGGAAATGCCATCTCAGAATATGGAGCACTGCCAACTGGTTAGGTTCATCCTAGGTAAATAAAGCCATGGGGGCATTAGGAATAAAATGACCAGAGGACAAATTTGAAAATGAAGACAAAGCAACGTGTTTAGATTTCCTTGCTAATGTAGCGAGGGTAGTGTACAGATCCTATTTTGCAGGAAATAGCACCTACAGGGTACAGAGTCCTGGCATGTTGAAATGTTTAGTGCCTCACATTCCCATCACCCATGGGTTCTCCTCTGTAGTGTAATAGTTATGCTATAACATGATATATGTGTTCTTAAAAATCATCATACTATGAATGATTCACACAACAAAACAAAAAGAAACTTAGGACTTACATGAAAAATAGAGTTAGGGGCATAATTCTCAAAAATTTCATCAGCAAACTCTTAGAAGTAATAAACTAATTAAGTAAAATAGCAGGAAACAAAATCAATACACAGAAATCTGTGGCATTTCTATAGACTAATAACAATCAGAAAAAGAAATTAAGAAAACAATCTCATTTGTAATTGCATTGAAAATAATAAAATACCTAGGAATAAATTTAACCAAGGAGGTGAAAGACCTGTACACTAAAAACTGTAAGACGCTGATGAAAAAAATTGAAGAAGACACAAATAAATGGAAAGCTATTCCATGCTGATGGACTGGAAGAATTAATATTGTTAAAATGTCCATACTACCCAAAGCAATCTACAGATTCAATGCAATCCCTATCAAAATTGCAATGGCATTTTTCACAGAACTAGAACAAATAATTCTAAAATTTGTATGGAACCACAAAAGATCCCAAATAGCCAAAGTGATCTTAAGAAAGAAGAACAAAGATGGAGCTATCACGCTCCCTGATTTCAAACTATACTGCAAAGCTATAGTAATCAGAACAGTACAGTATTGGCATAAAAACAGATACACAGATCAATGGAACAGAGTTGAGAGCCCAGAAATAAACCCCCACATTAATGGGCAATTAATTTGCAACAAAGGAGCCAAGAACATACAATGGCAAAAGGACAGTATAGTCAATAAATGGTGTTGGGAAAACTGTACATCCATTTGCAAAAGAATAAAGACCACCACCTTATGCTATACACAAAAATTAACTCAAAATGGATTTAACACTTGAATGTAAGATCTGAAACCATAAAATTCCTAGAAGAAAATATAGGCAGTAAGCTCCTTGACATTGATCTTAGTGATATCTTTGTGGATCTGACTCCAAAGGCAAGGGAAACAAAGCAAAAGTAAACAAATGGGACTACATCAAACTAAAAAGCCTCTGCACGGCGAAGGAAACCAACATCAAAATGAAAAGGCAACCTACTGAATAGGAGAAGATATTTGCAAATCATATATCCAATAAGGCGTTAACATCTAAAATATATAAAGAACTCATACAACTCAATGACAAAAAAACAAACAACCCAATTAAAAAATGGGCAGAGGATATGAACAGACATTTTTCCATGGAAGATACATAGATGGTCAACAGGCATATGAAAAAATGTTCAACATCACCAATTATTAGGGAAGTGAAAATCAAAACCACAATAAGAAATCACCTCACACTTGTTAGAATGGCTATTATCAAAAAGATAAGAAACAAGTGTTGGAGAGGATGTGAAGAAAAGGGAAACCTCATACACTGTTGATGGGAATGTAAATTGGTGCAGCCACTATGGAAAACAGTATGAACATTCCTCAAAAAATTAAGACTAGAACTACATATGATCCAGCTATTCCGCATTTGTATTCCTATCCAAAGAATACAAAAGCACTAATTCGAAAAGTTATATGCACCCCTATTTCATTGCAGCATTATTTACAATAGCCAAGATATGGAAAAAACCTAAGTGTCCACCAATTGATGAATGGATAAAGAACACGTGTATGTGTGTATACACACACACACACACACACACACATATATATATATATATATGGAAGAGGTATATATATATATATGGAAGAGGTACATATATATGTATACACACACATATATATGTATACACACACACACATATACAATGGAATATTAGCCATAAAAAAAGAATGACCTCTTTCCATTTGCTACAACATGGATGGACCTTGAGGGTATCAAGCTAAGTAAAATAAGTCAGATGTAGAAAAACAAATAGCATATAATTTCACTCATATGTGAAATCTAAAAAAACAAAACAAATGAACAAACAAAACAAAAACAAAAACAAACTCATAGATACAGAGAACAGATTGGTGGTTACCAGAGGGGAAGGAGGTTGGGATGTGGACGAAATGGGTGAAAGGGGTCAATTGTATGGTGATGGATGTTTAACTAGACTTTTGGTAGTGATCACTTTGAAGTGTATACAGATGTCAAATTATAATGTTGTACACCTAAAATATATATAAAAAAAATTTGTCAGCAATATGTTAAAAAAAAGAGAACCTGGGGCCAGCCCGATGGCGTAGTGGTTAAGGTCGTGTGCTCCACTTCCGGTGGCCCGAGGTTCGCAGGTTCTGATCCCGGGCATGGCCCTACACACTGCTTATCAAGCCATGTTGTGGCAGGCATCCCACATATAAAGTAGAGGAAGATGGGCACAGATGTTAGCCCAGGGCCAATCTTCCTCAGCAAAAAGAGGAGGATTGGCAACGGATGTCAGCTCAGGGCTAATCTTCCTCACCAAGAAAAAGAAAAAGAGAACCTGATCAAGGGTGGCACGGTTTTACACATGGTCAATGTTAAGGAATGCATAAATACGATAAAAAACATGGCACTGTGCCTTGGGAAAAGCCTGAGGTTTACTTGTAGAAGTGGGCATCGGAAGAAAGGTTTGCAGCTTGTGAGTTATTGTGAGATGGTGGAAGGAGGATCTTCTGAAATCTGATGGAAAGTTGCAACACCAGGTCGAGGCAGATGAGCTCATAATACATGTGATGGACAGAGATGGCTGGTAGATGTCTGAGGATGGAGCACGTGTGTTTTGTGTATCCCTGTGTACCACGTTGAGTTAGGTGAGTTGTTGAGTTGAGTTGAGTTGAGTTGTTTTTATTTACCTAGTGTTTCTTGAGGACGAAATCACATACACGAAAACACGAGTCTTGCTCAAACGGCATTATGCTCAAGCAAATGCATGTTATGCTCAAAGAGTTTCTTAGCATATCAAGTGCTGCGGAACTAATTTGCATTTTCAAAACAAATGTTATAGCAGAACTGACTGTATATTCTCAGGTTCTACTTATTTAATACCTAAACAGTCAAATGAAGAGTTAAACCTTTTCTTAACCCCGTGGAGATTTCCAGATAGCTGTTCAGTGTTGTGTTGACGTATTAAATCATTTTACCTGCATATTTTTCACCTGTCCCCAGTAATACCATTTATCTCCTCATACTAGAGGACCCTAAATATGTTAGTAAATTCGAAGAAATTGTTCAAGAGCTTCTTTTCTTCTTACCCGACGGAGCACCTTATTGATTAGATTATGTTATCCTTCTAGCTCATCTTCCATCTTTTATTCTAGCTCTGGTCTTTTAATTCTTCTATTTGTTCCAGATCTCAATCACAGTATTGTACAGCATATTAACTTACTACTGTTACATTCTGAAAATTTATCCAGCAATTTTTTATCCTTGAAATGTTCTTTTATTGTTTCATTTAAAATTGTTTCATTTAAAGTTAGATTTTGTTGTTCTTGTTTTGTGTCCCCCCCCCCCCCAGTTCTATGACCCTAGTCCACTTACATAAAATACCAAAGCAAATACTTTTCAATATATCTCATCTGGTGTTTCAATAATGTGCAGAGTTCAGAATCTTCTCTGTCTAGGAATCTTATTCACTCTTCAGAAAGAATTTTACAAGGATCCAATGTAAATATAAAATAACAGGAACACCCACATTAGGCTTGGCCTCTTTTTCATTATGTTTTTAATGCTTATCCAAGAAAACAACCTATAAAACATGCACACACGTATGTATATTGCAGATCTTCTTGTAAACATCTCTTCTATGATTAAATTGATTCCTGAGGAGTTGGCCAAGACAATTAGTACCAAAGGTCACCTTCAAAACTTCCTGTGCCCCTTAGAATGTTTTGCGTTAATTATATGCGTTAGTTTTATAGCCACTTAAGAAAACCTCTTTTATGTCAAACCAGAAACAAAGAGCCAAGATTGAAACAAGGGGAAAATCCCACCACCTCTATAGAATCAAATGAATGCAGACCTCTGGACATAAAAGAAAGCTGAGTTTTGAAAGATCCACTGAAAGTCTCAATCTCTTGATATTTTATCCCAAAGCCTACACACAGAAAGCTGTGCCATCCAGGGACAGAGGCCATGTATTGATCTGGACAGGATGATAGATGAGGAACAGGGGAAAGAGCCAGGCCTGGAATCACAAACAAAACAAAACAATACAGAGGAAATGGATTCTCAATGCTAATCAACTTGCTAAACAGAAATTCTTTGCTATTTAAAAAAAAAGAAAATAGAAATTTTAGAGAACTTTTTAACTTCTTCACATTTAAGGAAAGATGTTTCTTAAGTTTCTTGAATATAAGTAAGTAAATATCTATCAATCAATCAATCTCAGGCCCTTCCTGGGGAACTTTGCTTGAATCACCAAATGAGGATACCATGTGAGAATAATATTTGCTTTCTAGCATTAAAAGGAAATCAGCAGATGTTTCATACAGGGAACACGATTTCATTGAAGGTATTAAACCCTCTTATCTATATTTTTTTGTAGATGAATGTTTCTATTTCCTTGATGGAATCAATATATTTTGCCTTCTCAGAGGAGCACAAGACAACTCCATAAACCAGAGATGGCTGATGAGACACTTTTCTTTTCTTTTTTTTCCCCTAGACATCAGAGATTATCAAAGCCTGCAGTTTGAATGTTGTGTGACTGTCCTAACTCTCCCAACATTGCTCACCAGATTTTTGAAGTTTTAAGCAGAGAAGGGAAACATGTAAAAAAAATCAGATTCTTTTTAAAGTGGTAACTCAAATTACCAATGCCCTATCCTTATTGGGTTACTGTTGTCATATTCTATATGGGCAGCTTCTCTCATGTGATTGTAATTACCCACATAACCAAGCTGTTAGAGTATGACATCATGGCCTGCCTATAAGTGCCTAGGGTGATTTACTTAAAAAAAGAAAAGAGAGCTACAGACGAATGAACCATAGGGATTTGAGGGGCAGAAACTGAATTCTGCAGTGTATTTGATTTGGCAGCATAGTCTCAAATCCACTCATTTGGCCCAGCTCAGCTATCAGTAACTGGAGGAGAGTGGAGAATAGAAATCAGTTGCAAATACTCCTCTCTGCTCAGTCCTAAGCTTGTGACAGGTGACATGCTGTATAGATCCTTGGGGGAAAGGAAGCAAGACAGCAGAAGAGTCTAGCGGTGGGAATAGCCAACTGAAACTCCCACATATAAGTGTAAGTTAATACAGAAAAAGAAAAAGAAATAGCATACAACTGGTAAAGATACATATATCCAGGAGTTCCCATCATTTCTACTCCAGTAGATTTTTTTATTTGTTTGTTTAATTTGACATGCACGTTGCTAATTGCTAATTTCCCCACTCATACTCAGCTTCAGGTACTGATATCTCTAATAGGCAAGCTCTTCTGAGCTCTGCCTTGGATAGGGTGACCTTGAATGATTTGCTTGTTGCCACTACCTGAAATCTGTTGATGTCCTACCTACTGGCTGGTCTCCTGGTACTTTAACATTTGTCCATATAGAGTATGAATTTTCTATTCTTTTTTGGTTACCGTATTTTGGATCAGTGCTTCCCTTTCAAATAGGTTAGTTCCATAGAGAGGTTAATTCATCAATGCAAGCCCAGTCCATCATCGATTTCCTGTACTTCCATTTGGGCCTATAAAAGGAAAATCCCAGCATAAATGGGGAACATAGGTTGGGTGCCTGATGTATAGCCAGCACTCTGAAAAATCGGTAAAACAACGTACTAATGAGTTAATTTGGCAAAGTCAAACTGTTGAGTCATCTGAACATGCAGACATAGACAGCACCAATTTCCATGTATCATGATATAATAGGAAGCAAATTGCTCCCATTTCCCTCAAATTAGTCAGGAATGGACAAAACAGCTTCTACTAATAACCATTTCCGTGGCATGCCTCTGCAAAGAGGCAAGTGCACAGAGGGAACCAGGCATTTCACCTCTAGGGTACGTGATTATGATATGTGGTTATGATTCATTCTGCTTGATACATGGGATAAGCTTTCCCACTATCAAATCACGTGTCCTAGAAAAAATTAAAAATACTGTGTAAATACGTATACGTATACAGTCATGTACTACATAATCACATTTTGGTCAACAACAGACTGCATACATGACTGTGGTCCCATAAGATCAGCACCATACAGCCTAGATGTGTGGTAGGCTATACCATTTAGGTTTGTGTAAGTACACTCCATGATGTTCACACAATGACAAATTCACCTAATGATGCATTTCTCAGAACATATCCTCATTGTTAAGCAATGTATGACTGTGTGTATATGTATATAGTTTTTTTTTGTAAAATACAAAAATATAACTCTTAGGGGAATGATTTCTGAAATAAAATAGAAGGTAAATCTGGATCATTTCATTAAATCTCATCAACCAGTTGACATTTCTGTTTTAGAGGGTATACATATGAGGTTGTAGGAACTAACTTGGTGTGGGAAAATAGTAGGTGCTTATAAATTAAATAAAATTTAATTATATACTGCTGAAGAGAAGACAATTTGATTACATATTTTGAAAAACATGGGTCTTAAAATTGAGAGATTTAGCTTGTGGTCTCAACTTTGCCATTCACTAATCTGTGACCTTGAGATGTCATTTAACTTTCCTTAGTCTCAATTTTTCTTTTTCTTTTTTTGTTTTTGGTGAGGAAGATCAGCCCTGAGCTAACATCCGTGCTAATCCTCCTCTTTTTGCTGAGGAAGACCGGCTCTGAGCTAACATCTGTTACCAATCCTCCTTCTTTTTTTCGCCAAAGCCCCAGTAGATAGTTGTATGTCATAGTTGCACATCCTTCTAGTTGCTGTATGTGGGATGCGGCCTCAGCATGGCAGGAGAAGCAGTGCGTCGGTGGGCGCCTGGGATCCGAACCCGGGCCACCAGCAGCGGAGCCCGCACGCTTAACCGGTAAGCCACGGGCCAGCCCTCAATTTTTCATATGTAAAATTAAGATGACTAAAGTCAAACCTAAGATTCCTTCCAGCCTAGAAATTCCATGATTCTTGAGTAAGTGTTTGTTACATTCCTATAATTTATTTATAATTTATTGTTCCGTGAGATTAAACTAGAACTTTAAATAGACACCTCCTTCTCCTTTGCTTTCTTTTTAACATACAACCCAATTATCATATCGTTTTTAATTTAATGGATTTGAATGAAATAAGCCAAATTATTTCACCTTAAAGATGACTGTATAATATGTAATCCTGATATTCAGTAATATTGCTGGCCTGTGATATACTAATCAGTCATATCTCTGAAAATGGAGCTACAAATCTGTACATTGTAATTCAGGCACAGAATTTTTCTCTACAACAAGTGTTATAGTGTCTTGATGAAGCGAGTTAGGAATGTTTTGGGTTTGAGTACAAATGGTTTTAAGTAGAGTATATAATCTATACAGGGAGCCTGCTCCCTTAGTTTGTCCCAACTTGGAATGGGATGGTGATGGTTGTATTCAGAGCTACGGAAATATGTGTGCTCTTAGTAAAAATGAAGCAGGATTCTGTGTTAGAAACACATCTATTCTTGAACCTAGATCCTGGTCATTTTTGTTACTATTTGTTGGGTTGGTCAGTGGACAAAGGGAAGTTTTTCCAAAACAACCAGATGGAAAATCATTAGCTTAGTGAAACCTGAGAATTGTTTGAACAAATGCCAGATGCAGCAAGGTAACAGTGCCAAAAACAGATTGAAATTCTCCAAACCACAAGAGTGTCATCTATGTGTTACAGGGGGTTTAAATATATATATATAATATTAATTGTCATCCATCCAACTTCCAAAAGGCAGCACCTGCTCCGTCTGTAGAAGGAATTAGTACCTCTTACTCCAAGCTAGGCTCAGTGGGCATCAAAGATGAATAGAATAGTCACTAAGCTGTAGAGTCACTGAAAGTGCCGTCTTCATCTCCTTCATTGGCAAAGCAGGGTAGTCACTCACTCTCTGGGGAACAGAGTTCTCTTCTTCAGAGCTAATTCTAACAATTACACTAATGTTATGCTAATGATACTAATTCCAATACTGTGAATTTACCATTAAACCCAGTAAACCAAGGAAAACAATAACACACCCTGTCACAGTTCTTTTGGTCTTTACCTATTTAAATAACCATTCATAAATAATGAACCCTCTCATGATACACCTGAATTTCCCTGTTCTCATTATTTTCTGAGGAAAAGCTTATATCATGACAAAAGAATAGAAATGAGGTTTGTTCTGTATGTCTTTATTTTTCCCCCAAATAGATGCAAATACATTATTGCCATCAAGTTAAAAGAGAATCAGTGGGGAAAAAATCCACAAGGAAACAACCATCTTGAGCTATTAATAGCAGCTACCTCTTCGGGGCATTTGCTAAAGGTCAGGCAGTATGTTAAGCACTTTAACTGTGTTATCTTATTTAATCCTTATAACCTCATGAGTCAATACAAAATTACCACTCCCATTTTACAAATAAAAATATAAGCCTTGAAGAAGTTGACCTCAATGTCATACAGCTGGCAAGAGTCCCAGCTTCTCTTCATCATTGGCTTTCCTGCCATTCATATGCTTTTGCATATGGTACTTGGGACAGACTAGAAGTGAACTTGTTGGTCTCTTTAATCTAGATGAGAAGTTTCCTCTTGAATTAAAACTATTTTCTGGGGCAGCCCTGTGTCCTAGTGGTTAAGTTTGGCGTGTTCCACTTCAGTGGCCCGGGTTCGGTTCCCGGGCGCAGACCTACACCACTCCTCGGCAGCCATGCTGTGGTGGCGTCCCACATACAAAATAGAGGAAGATTGGCATGGATATTAGCTCAGGGTGAATTTTCTTCAAGCGAAAAGAGGAAGATTGGCAATGGATGTTAGCTCAGGGAGAATCTTCCTCAGGAAAAAAAAAAAACAACCTGATTTCTCCTGGGTGTTCTACAATGAGGAGAATGCACATTGGGCAGAGCCCAACTATTGACTGAATGCTAATTGTCCCGGATGTTGGGATCATCTTGAAGTAAATAGGAAGTAGCATATGCCAAACTTCTTTTCAGGCCTCATCTTCATCATGAGTGGGCCAATATGTTGCATTAGTTCCCTGAATTCTCACCATTTCATTAAAAATGTTTCTTTTCCTCTAAGTGTTAGAATAGGGCTTACATTGTCACAGAAGTGATTTGCAAGGTTATCATGAGAACACACCAAGCTCTCTCTAACCAGGCACACTTACTGGAGGTCAGATGGGGCACTTCATTCATTTCCTGAAATTACTCTGAGCCCTTGAAACTGATACTGATCTGGATCTCCTGGATGTTCTGAACACCCAAACCACAACGGGCCTGTGGAAAGAGAAAGTCACAAACTGGTTCTATGGGATTGCCCAAATGGGATTTTCATTTGATATTATAATGAGCAAGTTGAAATTCAAGAACTTGACAAAATCTCAGTAAAGACAAAGAATTATAAAGCTGGAAAGGAGACGATCATCCTCACTTCACAATCTGCAGAAGTTACCCAGCTTCATTCTTTCCTTAACTATATTTTAATGTTTAACAATCCCTTTTGGTTACTCCCCCAGAGGCTCACTTCCATCAAAAAATATCCATTCCACATTTTAAATCTCCCTAGAATGTTTCCTTTAACATTCTATTTTCCAAGCTAAGCCACTTGATGTTATTGTAATCATGGGTAAAATGACCAAATTTTGTGGGGGAAAAAAAAATCAGGATATATGGTCTAGCAGAATATGTTTCTGATTTATGAGTTTATTTCTGAATAAACAAAATTTGATTATCCCTTTAATGAATTGCCTTTATTGAAAAGCAAATGAAGGCACATAGGCAGACTGCCGTAGCAAACCTGATTTGCATGGTCTTGGGGCATCTTTCCTAATCATTAAACAAAAATAATAATCATTATTATGAAAATCTTTAAAGACTCAGCAACCTCAGTATCCTAACTTCTTTAGGGTACTTTGACCAGTGGCATTCCAGGAAGATGGGTTCCACAAATCATCAACAGCGATAAAAAAAAAACTGAGGAGAGAGAAAGAGCATGGAGGACCAAGAAAACAG
The DNA here is from genome assembly GCF_057802395.1 of Ceratotherium simum simum. NCBI lineage: Eukaryota > Metazoa > Chordata > Mammalia > Perissodactyla > Rhinocerotidae > Ceratotherium > Ceratotherium simum. The sequence goes on along the minus strand of NC_141915.1, from coordinate 51,550,023 downwards.
AATCTGCTCCACACTAGAAAAATGTCCTCTTTCTCCCTTTCCTCTTCAAACTAATTTTTCCATCTTGTGTTTCTCTTCCCCCTGCCCAGTGCTCCCTCTTAAACTTCCCAAACTCCTGTTTGAGGTCTAGATAGAATTGTAAAACACACACACACATACACATACACACACACAGGGCAGTGGCCAGCGAGGTGGGAATGTCCATATCTTAAACCTCGAAAGAAACATTTATAACAAGAAGAGGAAGTTGTGGATGCAAATGAAAGTTTGTGTGTTAAACCGTGCCCATTCCAAAGGGCAAGGTTTTGGAGCTTCTTGCTCTCCGTTACAGCACTGAGTTAACTTAGACCTCCAGAGACCAGAACTCAGGAGACCGTTGAAGATTAAAGGTCATTAGCCCCACATCTCCTACTGTTCCCCATTGTCACATTTCCAAGTCTTAGCTGCTCCATCCTACTCCTGATTCAATTAAAAGGCCATTCATAGGGGACAGAACATACCTGTCGTTTGAAAATGGATTAGCTTTGTCTAACTGAGAAAGTTTAAAGTCTAGAACAGCTAGATATACTGTCCCATTGACATACTAGAGGCCCATACATCCTCTGTAAACCCTCCCTTCTTCCCAGGCAAAATGTATCCTCTCATAGCACATTGTTCAATGCTCAATTATCACACTTGTAACTACAAATTATGATTATTTGCATGCACAGCTCTCTTCTCCATCACACTGTGAACTTCTCAAGGCCCTGTCTCCATCATTTTGGCATCTGCCACCCACTTTCCTCTGTCTCTCTAATCCTTCATGTAACAGAGATAGTAGGCATTCCACATTGGCTTTTTAAATAAATATAAAAGTGAATGAATAAATGACTTTTGGTTGTCCTTCATGTGAATTAATGCCTTGTCCCTAAGGAACAATATGGCATATGTTATTTTGCAACTATCTTTTATCAGAAACTAAGTAGGCACCATGAGATATAAATTACTTCCTCAGTCTGATCTTATTTACTCTTTCTACTATACTATGAAGGAAAGGCTACAGGCTTCCTGTTTGCTAAAAGCAAACCTGCTTGCCTGTCATTGCATTTTGTAGCCTGCTCTCAGGTCCTCAATGACTCCCTTCACACACAAATACAGTTTCATACTTTGGCATGGTTGCATTGCTATGAGAAAATCCACATTTTCTAGCCTGTTAAAAATGACCTCAATTCTTTATTGACCCTATTCAAAATTTATGTGTTTCGAAGACATGTGAAGCTGATCTTGGGACTCAGACAGAAAATTAGAATGACATCTAAATCAATGGTTGTTCATGGTGATTAGATTTCTCCCAAGAATTTTTTTTTATTAAATGACTAAATTTTCTTTAGAATCTAGGCTGACATATCTTAAATAACATTTACTATAGTAGCCATGATTTGTGGTAGGATTAAAATGATGAAATTGGATAGTCTAGATTTTCAAGGTCAATCATTCCCATTTTTGCAGGAACTTCCAGGAAAGAAAAATACAGCAGAGGTCAGAGGGCTCATGGTAAGAGGGAAAAATCCATAGATCCAGCTTCAGAGATCCCCCCAATGAATGTGATGTCCAGAAACAAGAGATTTGCCTCTGGAGAAGAAATAGGCTTCCAGAGAGTCAGCTGGAAAAGAAAAGCAAACCCCAAAATGAAATTGCCTTTACACCTTTGAGGCTTAAGTAATAATTGTTTCTAAGTCTTTGACAACATTGGGTGGAGAGAGATTATGAAGCTACATTTAAAATTTTCTCGAATTGCAAAAGAAAATTTAATTGCTGAATTGTAAGTCAAGGCTACAGTACTGCCAAAAGGCTGTGAGAGTAATATAAAAAGGGTTTCTTTAGCTTCTGCACACACATGGCCTGGCAACTCCAGCAGTGAAAACTTAGAACACATCAGTAAATCTCCTAATAGCTAAAGAAATGTGCCTCTGGCAAGGTAAAGGCCACACCTGACTGATGCACTGTCTTCCTGCTGATGTGCTGCATTTAAGAAAAAGTTCAAGTATTTGCCTCGGGTGAGTGAGTCTCATTGCCTGAGACAGAGAGCCATGAATCTCAGGGTTTATAACTCTGGAAATTTTTTGCAAAGTAAGAAACACTCTTACACGTTTAAGAGAGGTGAACTATCTGAGCTCTATTTCTTACCAGCACAGCATCACCAGGTATTCTGCAATATTAAGATGAAAACATAGCATGACAAAAGAAATTATTGTCCGAGAAACTTTGGGGGAAATCACAGATTCCATCACTAGTAAATTGAAGGCTAATAATGGTAAATTTACCAAAAACAAACAAATGACTCCACAGACCTCACTTGAGTTGGTGTATTATCCTCTGATTCCTTAAACACTATTCCATTCATTACCTTTTAATCCCTCTTGCAAAGATCATCTGCAACAGAGAGGATTAAAATGTAACATTGTGGGCATTCCACATTCATAGTAAGCACTGAGGGTTGATACATAATCAGAAATTTACCAAAAATCATAGGAAGGGTCTCTTGATGAGATAGAATCTGATCTTTAATTCAAATAAATTTAGGTTGTAAATTAAGAATGATTTGGATTTGGTTTGGGGTTTTTAGTTAGAATGTTCAGACTCTGTTTCTGTTGACTCAAGAAATTATCTATAAACTCTTATTTTCCAAAAACATTTTTATTCCTAGATCTTTAGTCATTGTCTTTAGGAATTCACAATTTTAAATTGTTTACTCTGCATAGATGTATATAAGAACTTAACTCTAATAATATCATTAACTTCCTTATTGGATAACTATGAAAATTATTAGAATCAGGGAATGAGCTCCAAAGTCCAGGAATTTAAAGTCCAGTATTATATACATATATATACTATATGTAATAGTCCTGTATTTCTAGAAGGATGTACCTCTCATTTTAAAACATAATGAAATTTTTAGTTTAAAAAAACTGATCGGTCTGGTCTGGCATATAAGATGGTTGGGAAGTTGTCACATCATCCCAACAACAAATAAAAAACTGAACAAGCTGAAAAATCAGCAATTCTTCTTAGATCTGTCAGAGAAGTGAGGTCATAGGGCAAACCACTGCTCCCAAAATTGGAGACACGGACAGGGGAATACATAGAATCACAATTTACCAGAGCAGAAAGCTCGATGGGAACCAGTGTCAGGGTACAGAAATCCGAACCGTAATTGACAATTGCTAGAGGCTCAGTGTGGATAAGTCTGAGAAAGAAACGCTACCGGAGAGTGCAAATATCTCTTTGAGATTCTGATTTCAATTCATGTGGATCTATCCCCAGAAGTGGGATTGCAGGATCACACGGGAGTTCAATTTTTAATTTTTTGAGGGACTACCATACTGTTTTTCGTATTGGCTATACCAATTTACTTTACCACCAACGGTTTACAAGGCTTCCTATTATCTTCCACATCCTCCACAACACTTGTTATCTTTTGTTTTTTTGGTAATAGCCATCCTAACAGGTGTGAAGTAGTATCTCATTGTGGTTTTGATTTGCAACGGTTTCAAAGGTGTATCTTACTCTCTTACTGATCATGAAGTTCAATACATGTTATCGCCCTGATTGATGATTTACAAGAGGGCGAAGAAGCATTCACCAGTTTCTGTAAGACAATTACTGTCTTCTTTGCCATTCAAGAGACAAGGGGACATGAATGTTTATTTTGTGTCAAAACCATCAAGTCGTAAATTCAGCTGACATTCACTTAGAGCATTCCCTCTTATGGTCATAGAATCTGAAATGCAGTTCTGCAATAGCATGCTACCTCTTCAGAGCACAACCCAATCTGTGATGTGAGACATGGGTAACACTAGCTCTCATTTACTTACTGCCCAGCCTGAGGAAGGCCCTGGGCTGGAGACCTTACAAGTGTGATCTCTTTTTTCTCACTAGCCTTGAACTCCCATGTCACAGATGAGAAAACAGAGCCCCAGGAATTTGAAGTAGCCTGTCTAAATTCACACAGATAAGAAGCACTGGAACTGAAATTCAAACTCACGTACATCTGATCTGAAAATCCATATCCTCTCCCCCAGAACAGATCAAACTTTGAACCTGATTTATAGGTCTCCTAGGAGGGAAACTGAATTAGAAGTCAGGAGACTTGTTCCCATCCCAAACCTTGACCAATTGTGTTACTTGAACAAATCATTTCCCCTCTCTGAGCCTCAGTTTCTTCATGTGCAAAATGAAAAGATCCAAAATAATCCTTAGTTATCATATAGCTCAACATTAAATAAGTTACTATAAAAAAGAATGATCATGAACAATTCTTACTAATATTCATTTACAGACAACATTGCAGGCAATATACTCATGACAGAAGCATCTAGACCAAAGCTGACAGCACTAACCATTCAGTAGGTAGAAAAAAACTTCTTTACAATTATTACAAATTATTGAAATTTAAAGTGTTGACTTACCTATTCACAGGCTCACAACTTCTTGCATTAGCTCCTTCTTTAAGTTTCTCTGGTCACCTCTGACTCAGGAGAAACAAGCACATTTCCTGCCTTGGCTACTCTCTGTTATCTCCCTTTATCAGAATCTGGGTCTGGTGTCCAGCCCAGTCAGCCCCTTAGGACTCAGATAACTGTGAAATTCTGACGCCAATATTATGCTGACATAGTGTTCATAAACTCTTTTCCCTTCAGCCAAACCACATGATCACCAAATATTTGAGGAGAAACTCACTTTAGATGGAAGCATTAGAGAAAAACCTTAGGTCATCTTATCCCTTCATCATTGGCTGGCTCTGGAGTTTCAATCTCCTTCTGCCAGCACAGGCTGGGGACAGTTGTGCAACTTGTAGAGAGCCTGTGGCTTGCTTTGAGTAGCCTCTGAGTCTCAGGTTAACTTACAAGTTGATGTGTGTGAACTTTCCAGAGTCCTGGATTCATGGAGAACAACAGACTATGTTTTTTCACAGCCTCATACCTCTCACATTCAAATCTCATAGTGTCCTCTGCCGTTTGACAATCCTAGAAAACTCTTATCCTTCTTTCTGTGCTTGGTTTAATCATTACCTCTTCTGAAAGTCTTACCCCTCCATCATGGCTGCTAATCTTACACCAACTATCAGTTCCTAAAGCAATTTTATTTTAAGACCCACCGTATTGTAATGGAATCACATTTACACAAGTTTGTCTTTCCTCATAGACTAGAAGAACCTCAATGACAAGACCCATGGCTTAATCATTCTCTAAATCTTTCAGAGAACCCAACAGAGTGCGTGGTACAAAAGAGGCCCCAATAAAATATTTTTAGAGTTAATAAATGCATCAAAGTACTAATTAAGGAACAGGTCCCTCTACTTCAAAAAACCTTCGAAGACAAAGAGGTAATTTGCCCTTAACCTCCCAGCAAGGTTGTGTTATCCATTCGGCAGATACTTATTGAGCACCTACTATGTGTCCCACCCTCTTTTAGGCTCTGTGAATATACCAAAAAATGGATGCAACACCCCACTCTGTGGAGGATTACATTTTAGGGGAGAGAGACAAGCAGCATGAGGAAAATAGTGTTTAGTAGAAGATGAGAAATCCTATGAAAGAAGCAGGGAAGGGCAATGCCAGAAGTAGAGGGAAAGGTAGTCATTTTATATAGGATAGTCAGGTGGACTACAGTGAAAATAACAGTAGTCATAGAAAGAAGACAAAAACGAGGATGACAATGAGGACGACGATGAAGACAGTGAAGAAGAAGAAGGAGGAGGAGGAACAGGAGGCAGAAGAAGAGGAGGAGGAGGAGGAAGATAGAGCAAGCAACAACAACAACAAATAACAAGTACCATTTGATTTGTCTGGTGCATTTATAATTAACAAAGCAATTACACACAAATTTTCTGGAGTCCAAGGCAGGTGATTTATCAGATTTGTCCACATCATGACTTTCTCATTTTAGCTCCTGGATATAACATAATCCACTTCACACTTAACCTATAAGAGTAGCAGCCAAGACTGGAGAGGGAAATCTTACCTCGTTAATGAGATTGATGGGCCAAGGGATTACCTTGCATTTTGGAGAACCACATATTCTTAGGCATCTTTGGTTGCGTAGGGATCTTTATCCTGTGAAGCTCTAATCTCAAATCAGAAATTATGTCCCTTCCCTTGTAGTGACATTAGCGTAGCAACAGCAAACCGTCAGGAAATTTTTTGGCAAGATTATTTCCAAGTGAATGATGTTTCAATTGTTCTGAATACCGTAGTATTTGATTAACAGTTGATTACACTGCCTTGCACCTGCATAGCTACACGTGTGTACGTATGCATGTGTGTGGGGGCACAGGCCTGCACATTTTGTCTGTAAAGTGATACAGACAGATATCATAACATTCAGCAAAGACAACAGGTATCAAGAGAATGAAGAACTCTAGTAGATATAGTTAAATACCTAAAAGTCGGTACTATGTTATTAATTTCTTCTTGTGGAGAACAGAGTGGAAAACCTTGAGGAAGCTGTCCCAGAGCCTGCTAACACGCAGGACAACTCAGATTTCTTCTTCTGGGTATCCATGGGCCTTTCCCTGACACAGCGAGTTATCACTGGCTGTGTTTCTCACACTCTGTTCTGAAGACAGAGTTTCTTTCCTCAGGCTAAGCCAAGATTATTCTGCTGCAACACTCAAGTTGGTCTTTTCCCAATTTTCAAGAAAAATATACACCAACAAAACTAAATTTGTTAGTGGAAATATCTCAATTTTAGTTTTATTTATTTATTTTCCTTGAAATATAATCTGCCCTCAATTTTCTGTTTTTCTTTTTAATCCCTCAAAGTACATTTTTACTTACAAATTATAAGGGTTCATTAATAATAGACAATCATTTTTCCTCTCTGTGTCAGCAGTAACCAATTAAAAGGAATATTGGTGGTGGGGGGGAACTATCTCATTCACACAGAGCCACAATGATATAATCTATCTAAGAGGTTTCTTAACATCTGTTGTATGTGATGAGTACATCACAGTAATTAAGAACATGGGTTTTGGAGGCAGACTCTGGTTCTGACTTTGGACCTAGGGTGATCAGGGATAAATTATCTAACCTCCGTGTTCCTCAGTTTCACCATTGTTAAATGGGGATAATGATGAACCTCTCTCTTATAGTCTTAGGAGTTAAAAGTATTTATACATGTAAATTCCTTAGAGCGATGCCTTGCACAGAATTAATTTTCAGTAAGTGTTATCTACGTTTTACATGATATGAGAAATGATAAAACTCCATTGAAAAATATAAAAGAAGAATTGAACAGATGAAGATACACATTGTGTTCCAGGATGGTAAGAATGCTTGTTAATAGACATGTCAATTCTCAATTTATTCTATAAGTATCATTTACTTCTGATCCAACTTCAAGTAACACAATTCTTTTTGGAAATTGACAACATGACTATAAAATGCAACTGGAAGTACAGATTTATGAGAATATCTAAGAAAAAAAGGGAAATTAGAGTAATGCAAGTGAGTTGTATTATTGGGTGTTAAAATACTATCAAGTCAGAATAATTAAGTCAGTGATGCAGAAGCCAGAATAAACCAGTAAATAAATTTAAGACATTAGCTTTCCCAGAGGCAGATCCTAAAATGCGTAAAAGAAAATATTTTATAAAGGTCACAGCACAAACTAATGAGAAAAGAATGTAGTATTCAATAAAAATATTGGAATAATTGTCTAGTTATGGGAAAATAAATCAATTTAGAGCCTGTCCTCATATCTCACACCAAAATAACATCCAGGGCAATTTTTAAAAGTTAAACCATAATAAAGTTAAAACAAAATAGAGGTAAAAATGTATTTGATCACCAGATAGATAACAAACCTTTAAGTAACGAAGGAATTGTGCCTTCATTATCATCATCGGCAGTGATTATACCTATGCGTTAGACAATGAGTAAAGTGCTTGGCTTACTTTGCTCAAAGCAACAATAAAGTGTACATACTCTTCTTGATTCCATTTTATTTATTTTATATATATATATATTTTTTTGTGAGGAAGATCAGCCCTGAGCTAACATCCGTGCTAATCCTCCTCTTTTTGCTGAGGAAGACTGGCTCTGAACTAACATCTATTGCCAATCCTCCTCCTTTTTTTTTTCCTCAAAGCCCCAGTAGATAGCTGTATGTCATAGTTGCACATCCTTCTAGTTGCTGTATGTGGGACACGGCCCCAGCACGGCCGCAGAAGCGGTGCCGCGGTACGCGCCTGGGGTTCCCAATCCCGGGCCGCTAGTAGCAGAGCGCGAGCACTTAACCGCTAAGCCACGGGGCCGGCCCATTGATTCCATTTTAGAAATGCGGAAGTTGAAGCATAGGAAGCTTCAATAAGGTCGCATGGCCAGGAAGCAGCAGAATTAGGGTATGAACTTGAGGCAGTCTAATGCTACCACCTGTGCGCTTAGATTCTTACCACCTATAATATATATAATGGAAATTAAATTGAGGAGAAAAAAACAAAATGGTGAAAGAAAAGAAAATAAACAAATGGACCAAGACATAAACAAAAACTTTGAAACAGAAGAAATGCAAGTGGATAATAAACTTGAAAAAAGTTGAACTTCTGTAGTCCGTCACACACACAAAACGAATACACTGAGATACCTTTTTAAAACAAAATCCACACAGCTTTCTTTGTTTTCCTTTACAAATGATCGTACTTAAAACTCATAAGATCTTGGGGAGGCATCAATTTGGCACTGCCAAACTGCTTTCCAGAAATGACACGAATTTACACTTCCCACAAGTGGCAAAAGAATAAGAAGCCTTCAAAGTAGTTACAGCTTTTGACCTAGAAATTCTACTTCTAGGAATCTATTCGAAGGGCAATTTTGGAAATGCAAAGCTTTAATCATAGAGACGTTTGTTTCAAATGTTTTATTAAAATAAGGAAATTTTTGAAATAATCTAAATACCCAGCAATAAGAAAATGGTTGAGTAAATTAAGGAATATCTGTAAGATATTATACTTTAGCTCAGGGTCAGCCATCTATGGCCTAGGGTCTAACCCACTGCCTCTTTATTTTTTCTCACTTTTGTCAATAAAGTTTTATTGGAACACAGTCATGTTCTTTCATTTACATATTGCCCATGGTTTCTTTCATGATGCAAAGGCAGAGTAGAGTAATTGCTGTAGGGACCATATGGCTTGCAAAGCCTAAAATATTTATTATCTAGCCCTTTACAGAAGAAGTTTGCTGATGGCTGTTGTAGCCAGTCAATTAAGTTATGTTTAGAAAAAATTCCTAATGATAAGGTTAAATGTGAATTTGTAATCTTAAATGAAAAAGAAACAAATTATATTTATTCTGATCTATTAACACAATAATTACTTAATAGTAATAATTGTAATAATAATAAAGGCATAGGCACAAAAACAGTGCCTTGGTATTTCACAATAGTCAATTTTAAAATGGAGTGAGTCTATATTATGATTTTAGACTCACTTAAACTGAAATATCTTTTGCGGTAAATTCTTTCCTAGTACTAGCACTTTCTACAGAGTGCATCATATCTTTCCGCCTCTACACAATCAGTGCTGCACAAACATTAATGTGTGATAATTTATGAAACTTTATTCCCCCAAGGCAAGCAAGGCCACAGCCAATGATGATGTCATCTGTGATCTATCTTACCCGTAAAGGGCAATTTTTTCCCCCCAGCTGACTTCTTGATCCAATGACCATAGTTTTTCACAGTACATCAAAATCTGGAATTGGCTGACTGACCTATTGGGTAACCCTCGCCTGGAAAATTAGGTCAGTATACTACTATATCTGTTTTTAGGATCTTAAGAAATTACAAAGATGAGTGTAGACCTTCCCTAACTGCTCCGCCTTTGAAAACAAACAGTGCCTTCCAGTTAACAAATCACCAGGAAGGAGATGACAGCACAGAAATCTGTGTTCACGTCTCTCAGTTGTTTTGGTCTGGTTCAGAAATCATTAGCACCTGATAGTGGTTTCAATGCTTTCCCAATGGGGAGGAACAATTCCCAGGCCACGTTTCTGTCAGATAGGAGACAATCTATAGAGACAATACCTTGGAAGCAAAGAGGCTTGCAAACTTGCAGAGTGTCCTCGTGGATCTTAACAGACAGAATTGCTTATGTGAGTTTCATAGTAGAAATTATATAATAACAGGACTCCCAATAAGGATAATTAATTACTTTTGTTTTAATTTAGAGAAGATAAGATCATACCTAAGAAAAGTAATCAAGTTCTAAAGTTTCTATTAAAGAATTGCCTGTTTCAAGAGGTGCATGTATTATTTACAATCCATTAGCTGAGCTAGGAAATAGAAAATCAAAATTGGCTGTAAATTCAAATATTACTTCTGGTACAAAATGTAGCTATCATAGTTGGAAATAGATGTTACATTGTATCCTTTTAGACAATTGGTACGACTCAGACATGGTTCTTTTTTCAAATACAATATGGACAATACTGAATGTTTAGTTTATGTTATTGTTTTTATGGTTTGCTTGCTTGTTTATTTTTTTAAAAATAAGCCTTCCATCTATCCTTCCTTCCTTTAATATTTTTATATATTGAATATGTTACAAATACTGCGATATGCATGGTGAATACAGAAAGTAATAAATTGCAACCCCAGTTCTTAGGAAACTCAAAGTCCGAAAACAGAGATATGTCACAGAGAAGGACAACGAGGATGATAAGTGAAAGCTTGCTGTATAAACAAAACTAAATGGAGAAGTGGGGAAAACTTCACACAGGTAACACGGTGGTTCTTGAGGGTGAAGGAAGAATTCTTTGGGTAGAGAGGGTGAGAGACTTCATTTCAGGTGGAGGGAAACACGTACAAAAGCAAAGAAGCATGAATAATTTTGAGTAGCCAGATTCTGTGGGAACTGTGAGGAAGAGAATACAAGGAAAGCCTAGAGAGGTAGAAACATACAATCGCAAAGAGCTTTATGTGTCAAGATAAGGACACTGAATTTATCCTCAAGGTAATGGAAAAAGTTTTTCTAACATTTTAGAAGTGTCAATCAGGCAACAGTATAGAGGATGGATTTGAAAGTTCAGAGGGAGAAGAATCGTGGACAGAGGGCAGTAGGATACAACTGCAATAATAGAGAAGAGAAATGACGAGGACACCGATGAATAAAGCAGAGGAACAATAATGAGAAATGTTTCCAACAACCCTGTGCAACAGAAATATAATGACAGCCACACATGTTAAGTTTAAATTTTCTAGTAGCCACATTAAAAAAGTAAGACAAAACATATGAAATTAATTTTAATGATATAATCTATTTAGCTCAATACACCAAGATATTATCATTTTAACATATAATCAATATAAAATTATTCATGAGCTATTTCACATTCTTTTTTGGTACTGTTTTTGAAATCCAGTGTGTATTTTAAATTTACAGCACATCTTAATTTTGGCTAACCACATTTCAAGCACTCAATCGCCACATGCATTAGTGGCTGCCATTTTGGACAGTGCAGGTTTAGAAAATAGAATCTGCAAGACTCGATTGCCAGTTGGATAAATAATAATAATAATAAAAGAACAATAACTACCATTTAATGAGTACTAAATATGAGGCAGGGATAACAGCTATGTATTATTTCACTCGCACTCAAACGATCCTGCGAGGTAGAATTTTTTGGATACAACAAGCTTAAAGAGGTTGAGTAACTTGACCAAAGTCACACAGATAGTAAGCAACAAATTTGAACCAGGTCTGTAGGGTGGTATAAGCCAGACTCTTAAGCACTAGACTATACTGCTCCCCAGAGCAAAGTGGAAGAGGAATTGAGGTTGGTTCTCATGAGTCTGATGTGAAAAAGCTGATGGGTAATCATACCATTCACAGCTATGGCAGTTGAAGGAGGAATCTTAGGTATAGAGAGGAAGATAACGAGCTCAATTTTAGAGTTGTTGATGGAAAAATGCCATTTTCCTATATTGTTTGTTTATTGTCCATCATATCAAACTAGAGTGCAAAGTTCTTCAGCACAGATATTTTTGTCTCTTTTGTTATGCTGTATCACAAATGCCTAGACGAGTATCTGATAAGCATTCAGTTGGCACTCAATAAATATTAAATGAATGAATGGATGGATGGATGAATTAATACCCATAAGAAGATACCATTAGTGAAGCAATCTAGTGAAAATTACAAATAGGACATAAAGATTTAGGAGTAACCACATTTAGGAAATAGTTAAACATGTGACATTGACTAAGACCCCACATGGAAAAAGAGGGAACTGAGGAGAGGGAAACAAGGAGCAACTTGAAAAGCATCAACATTTAAGTGGGTTTTGGAGGAATTGGAGATGGAGAAACAAACTAAGAAAGAAAAGTCAGAGAAGTAGAGAAAATAAGGAAGAGAATTTTATTGAGAAATTCAAGAGAGCTGAGAGTTTCAGAAGAAGGGAATATGTATCAATAGTAAGTAGGGAATTGATGTCAAATATATGGAGATTATGATGAGTTCATTGTGTTTGACAAGGTGGAGTTCATTGGTTACTTCCACAAGAGTAGTTTTGTTAGAAAAGAGAACAAGAAATAAGTCGCACCAGGTTGAAAAATTAAGGAGGGTGAGCAATGGTGAGAATTAATGAAGATGCTTGGCTATGCATTGCTTATAATAATGACCTATTGGGTGCAAAAAAATTCCAAAAAGAGGAGATTGGTTAAATAAATTATGGTACACTCTTATAAGTAAAGTAGGCACAACTCTTGTAAGCCACTGCTCAGGTGTGCAAAGGAATCACTTTATTTCCTCAACTCAGTATTTTTCCTCTTTCCAGAAGAAAGTAGTCCATTCAGGAAATTCCCTTCCCTCTCCTGGCAGTCATTTCTAAGTTACAGAGTGCTTCAGTAAAATGGGTGAGAGAGGAGGGGAAGATGGAGGGTAAAGCAGCTGATCATTGGTTGGCATCTGTCTCTACCATCATTCCCATGTTCTTCACTCAGCCTGACTCTTGGCTGTGCTTGCCCCTTCACCCTGCATCTACTGAGATATCTACATGCATGTCAGGTCCTGGGTGTTGCCACCCATGCAGATTTCCCAGGAGGTGTGCCCTTAGCTCAAGTCCCTTTCAGCTCCGCCAGCACTTTCTTGCTCATCTAATATCCATATCCTTTATAAAAGCATAGGTAAATTTGACCCTTCTCCCAAACCAGCCTGGGGCCACAGACAGCTCAGTGGGGTACACCAGGCCCTTTCTGCCTCATTTCCATTCTGCTCAACTCTTCATGTCATGGTGGTGCTTGGAATTTGAGGACGCAGAGACCAGTTCCTCTCTATTCTCAGATCATAGAATCTAGGGATTCACCATCTCTTCCATCCTTGGTTTAGTTCAAAAGGGGCAGAAAACAAGCCCAATCATTTCCAACTCCCCTCTCAACCTTGCCCATGGGAACCCTAGTCATGATGACCAGGGACAGTGCCCACAGTTGTGGCATAAACTTTTCAAAACCAGATCCCTGAAAGACTCCTGAATGCAAAATTTGTCTTTCTATTATCTCTAGTGCCTCTACCATGAGTTGTGAAAGTCTGCTTTTACAATTCTGCCACATTTCTGCGGTAAAAAACCCAGGTTAAGAATACTGTCTGGTATGCATAACATCCTTTTGGGGGAAGCGCTGGGAGAAGGAGGCTGTGATAAGCAGGTGCAAGAGCATGAGAGGATGTCAAGGAGGGTGTGCATGGAGAGAAACACTGTAGTTATTACTTCAAAATATTATCCAGCTACACTGTTGAATACTATTCAGCCACTAAGGAGGTTGTTGCAAATTAAAATGCAGTGTCATTGAATGATCTTCAAGACATACAATATTACAAATGTAGCATTCAGATTATAAAATAGTGTGAACAGTAAAGATACATTTTTATGCTTTTGAAGTACTTTTATGAATAGAAATATGCTAGATGTATATACAGGTTGATAATTAACATCTTTAGCAATTTATATAATGGTTATGCCTTCTCTTTTCCTCTCTCTCTATGACTATACCATTTTCTAATTTTATGTAATGAGTATGTATCTATTTTGTAAAAAAAAAAAGAAAAGAAACCATCTTAGTTTTCATTTTCTCAAAGCTGTGGAGGGTAGGAGAGTGATAGGCAGGGGCTGGAGGGAGATGTAAGGTCAAAGGAGAGCTTTGTTTGGAATGGCAGAAATTTGCTCATGTTTGTAACCAAGGGGAAGGAGTCCATCGAGAAGGAAAGGCTGAAGATATGGAGAGAAGGGGGTCGCTGTTGGGGCAAGGTCTTAGAGGAAAGCACAGGGAATGGAATCTAGGATCCAAGGTATAACTAGAAGGATTGCTGTGATCCAGAACAGGGACATGTCTTCCTTTAAGGAAGAAGACGTATGTGTGTGTCTAAACATTTATAGGAAAGCAGAAACAGGGCCACAGAGAGGATGGGGAGACCAAATGAGAATTCGTCTTCCTGGGCACAAGTGGTGCTTCCTCAATGCTTTGCCAAATTGCTCTTCATCACCCACTCTTCATTTACCCTCCAGACCCATCTCAAGCCCACCCATTGTGTGCGGCCTCTGCAATTTCCCAAGTCTTCAGTGATCACTGCCTTCTCTGGATGGTTACAATAAGAACTCTCTGGGGAGCCTGTCAAAAATACACATTCTCAGGATACCACACCTGACTCGTCTAATTCCATAGTCCAGACTAGTGCTTCCTCAACTTTGATGTGCACGTGAATGGCCCAGGGAACTTACTAGAAATGTAGATTCCGATTCAGTGGGTCTAGGATGGGGTCGCAGGTCCTACATTTCTAGCAAGTTTCCAGGTAATGCTCTGAGACCACCCTGAGAGGCAAGGGGTTAGAGTAGGGAAGCTATATTTTAATTTATTTTCCAAACAATTGTAATGCAACCAGTCTAGGAACAGTTAATTGATAGCCATTTAGGAACTGCCGCTCACTACTCTTCTGGCTGTTAGCATTTGCTCTCCTGTTTCATTGGCAGTTATTTATCTATGGATGTGCTTGGTTTGTACCTTCCACTAAACTGCAAATCAGTGAAAAACAATGATGTTTAATACCCCTTTGCATCCCTTCATCTAGCAGAGTGTCTTGCAGAGCCAACACCCAAGCAATGTATATAGATTAAAGAAAATGAATGGTGACGTTGCTTTAATAAAAATGTATCATAGAGAAAGTAATTCCAAAGTTGTTGCTGTAATAAATGTAGAGTGAAAATAAAGGACGATTTTAGTTTTTGAGATTTCATTTGAATGTTAACATATGCAGTTTCCATTAAGTATGACAGGATACCCACTGAAATCCACTGCTCGGCCTCTCTGGTGACACTTCCCCATTTGTCTGCTGTATTTATTATTCACCTGGCCTTGGATTGGTTTTAATTACCAGATGTCTTGTTTCTTTCTGCCCACACCTGATTTCAGATGCTGAGGTCAGATGCTCTCCTTTTCAAGTTCCCTGCATCACATGGTACCCTGTATTGAACACCTGAAGTGTGTAAAAGCCAAGGTTAACGTGGATTTTATGTTGTCCTCTGGGGCAGGAAAATATAAAACCTGAGCTCCGGCAATGGCCTATTTCCTGTTTTTATTGGTCATAAGGTTTCATAGTGGGAGCAGGTGGCACAGACAGAGACACAGAATCGACTAACTCATAGCAAGTCTCTTTCCTACACGAGGACTTGCCTCCCTTTCCATACTGAAACCATGTTAGAACACCTGCACAGAAAATCCACTGCAGTGCTCAACCCCATTTTTAAGTGTACAATTTAATGGTTTTTCGTAAATGTACCTAGTTGTGCATCTGTCACTATAATCCTAATTTAGAACATTTCTATCAGCCCAATAAGATCTCTCATGCCCCTTTACAGTTAATCCCCTGTTTCTGCCCCAGCACCATGGAACCACTAATCTTTTTTCTGTCTCTATATATTTGTATTTTCTGGACATTTCATATAAGTGGAATCACACTATACGTGGTCTTTTGTGCCTGGTTTATTTCACTCAACATAATGCTTTCAAGGTTCCTCCATGTTGTAGCATGTATCAGTGCTTTATCTTATTATTGCCAAATAGTATTCCATTGTGTAGAAACATCATATTTTATTTAGTCCTTCGTTAGTTAATGAACATTTGAATGTTTCCATTTTTTGCCTGTTATGAATAATGCTGCTATGAACTTGCAAGTACGTGTTTTTGTGTAGCCAAGAGTTTTCATTTCTCTTGGGTTGATACATAGGAGTAGAATTTCTGGGTTATATGGTAAATTTATGTTTAACTTATTAAGAAACTGCCAAACTGTTTTCCAAAGTGCTGAACCATTTTACATTTCCACCAGCGATGTATGTGAGTCCCCATTTCTCTATATCCTCAACAATGGATATTGTGGGTGTAAAACAGTATCTCACTGTGGCTTAAATTTACATTTCCCCAATGACTAATGATATTGAGAATCTTTTCGTATATATTTTTGGTGAAATGTTTCAATTGAGTTGGTTTCTTTTTAATGTAAAATGGTCTTAATGCTTCTTTCTCCCAACCGATCTCACTTACACCTGTGATGTCAACATAAAACTCTCCAAGACGAAGCACTCTACAAAGAGAAAAAGACTTAATAATATTAATAGTAGATATAGCAATAAATACATTTTTTTTGGAAATTCAAGCTTCTTTTTACAGTGTGCAATGAAAATGCTTTGCTAACCTGAGAGTTTTCCATTAATTAACTTGGGTTTTAATTGGCATAGTTCATTTTTTTTTCCTTTACTTTCTTTGCCACCTTCCCCCTGCATGCTGCCTCCTTCCCCCAAATTTGTTAGTATTGCTGTAAACCTAAGCCCCGTGGCAGGCTATTATGACATTGGGAACAGATGGCGAAGTTTTCCATAAAACAGAAAGGGCAACAGACCTGTCTAAGTGAGGTAAGTAAACACAGAGCGCATGAATGGTGAGAACTGAAATGGACTGTTAAATACAAATTAAAAATAGAAAGCGTGACTACTAAACTTGTTTTGGAAAAAAATATCTTTTTAGAATATGGCTAATAGAAAGCACGCATAAGCCTAATATTATTTTTATTTCCTTTGGAACATAGCCATACACCATTCTTGGGGACAATAGGTAAAAAACATTCATCAATAGCAAAATAGAGTAGAAGAGATTATCTGACAATTTAGTAACAATCCCAAATTTTCTAGGGTAATGCCTTTTGTTTGGTATCATTTTTATGAAAATAAAAACTGACTGTTTACACGAACCAAATAAGGAGATAATTATTCTCTTCTCCAATTCTTTTGTTATATATGGTCACAATAGTTAAAAGGAAGCCAGTGGATGGCCACTTTTTCTTCTTTGTGTTTCTTCTATTAATAGAAAGAGTATATATGGAATAACTACCATTGTTACCTATCATACAGGTTACTGCGTTGGATTGAGCCAGAAGACTCCTAGTTTTTGTGTTGATGTTGTTGTAGCCTTTGTTCTTTTTTTCTTGTTTGTTTTCCTGATTTAATACCCATATTTTGAAAAAAAAAAGACTAAAATTCACTCAGGTTCCCATTTCCTTTTCACAAAATAGAATAGGAAAATGTGAACTCTTCTCTTTTTGATGAAAAGAAATTATTTTTTTTAATCTTTGGGGTCATGTTTTATTTTTGTGCAGAACTTCAAAGTGGCTCCCCTGTGTGGATGTTCTTAGTTACTCACAATGAATATGACGTAGAACAAAAGGCAGGAGGAAGCATACATGTCAAATTTGCTCACAACTGTGTTTCCAATGGAGAACAGTGTCTTGTACATATAGTCAGCAACCCATAAATATTCCTTGATGGAATATGTGACTAAAGAGAGATGGATGAAGATAATTAGGTTCTTGAAAATTTTAAGTAAGTTAGTTCTTATTTGATTGGAAGGATGCTGTTTAATATTAAAAAGTAAATCATTAAGGGAAAAAAGAGTAAAACAATACATCCCAAATTTGAAACATTTAACTAGAAGACAGAAAATCTCTTCAACGTAATCAATCTCTGTACCATGATTCAAGGCCCTTCATGTTATGAGACAACTGTCCATTAGACAGCAGTTTTGCAAAAGTCTTGCACATCTTCCCTCCAATTCGCAGCCTCACCTCTACACACACAATACAGCACAGAGGGCTTTGTAACACTCGATGTACAATGCATTGTGGAGAACACACAGAGGTCAAGCAACTGACAACTTGCAATTTTTCTGTCTTCCAAGAATCATATCCCCTCTCCCTAAATCCATCCCTGCCTATAAACCAATATTGGTATATACAGTAAAAGATCATTATAAAAGTTTCTAGATTGCTTTGGCCCACTGTGAAATTGCTAACAGTGATATATACTAATCGCTTAAGTAAGTCAATGCTTACAATATGCCCAATATTCTGCTAAATTAGATTTTCTAAAGCTCTGATTATCTAGTAAGCTACTAATATGCATCTGATATCCATTCATAGAGGATCAATATTTAATTGCATGAAGAGTGGGAAGAAGAAATAAGTAGTGGGAATTAGAATTAATTCTAATTCTGAAAGCGAGTAATTTTTAAAATGTCAATTTGGCCTTGAATTCCTATCAACACGTTTCTTTTGTACCTGGCAAGGCTCCCTAATTATTTAATTAGGCTAATGTCAAGAACAAACACATAATTGAGATCAGAAAGAAAAAGATGAAAAAAATATAAGAAAAGGGTAATAGAAACTGGCCTGGGATTTTGGAGTTGCTCTTTTAATCACCAACTTGGATAATCACAGGCCTAATGGAATAATTATATACGCCAAGTATGAATAGCGTTACAATGATGTTTATTATTAACAATACTTGACCTTTGTGGGTTTTCCAAAGTACACTGTACTTTCATAAACATCATCTCATATAATAATATACACCTCACAGCGTAATCATGAGACTTATACCCATTTACAGATTAGAAAATTGAGACTTGGCTTAACTAGCCAAGGAAATACCACCAGTAAGTGAGGAAGCAAAGGGTTAAACCTTGCTTTGTTTGATTCTAAATGCTACACACTTTTGAGATATCTCTTTTGGTTCACAGGAGAGTTCTTAAGAAAAGGCTTTAGATTAATAAATCAATATTAAATAGTCATGTTATGGGAAACATTTACGTAAAACAAATAATTACATCTCTAGGAGGTGCAAATGAAGAAACATTTCTTACAGATGTTTCTGTTCATTAAAATTCCTTAGCTGGGGCCGGCCCTGTGGCTTAGCGGTTAAGTGCGTGCACTCCGCTACTGGCGGCCTGGGTTCAGATCCCGGGCGCGCACCGAGGCACCGCTTCTCCGGCCAAAGCTGAGGCCGTATCCCACATACAGCAACTAGAAGGATGTGCAACTATGACATACAACTATCTACTGGGGCTTTGGGGGAAAAAAAGGAGGAGGACTGGCAATAGATGTTAGCTCAGAGCCAGTCTTCCTCAGCAAAAAAGAGGAGGATTAGCACAGATGTTAGCTCAGGGCTGATCTTCCACACAAAAAATAAAAAAAAATTCCTTAGCTGTTAACAGAATATTTTGAGACCAAAATCTAAGAAAGACAGAGTGACCCAACATTCCTTACTCTAATTCCTTTATTTATATCAGTTTTTCCTCTAGTAATATGTAAATGAAAAGTGACTAGGAGACATACAGGAAACAGGGATGAATTGTTTAACCTTGAACCTCAGACATGGGATAAAGGCCTTGAGATTCCATAGTTTGTCTTATTTATTTTTGTCTTATTGGAGGCAGGCTTCTCAGTTCCATTCTTGGCCCCATTTCTTTCATCTGTGAGTAAGAACCACATGAACAGAGAGACCACAGAACAAGCTAACTTTCTTGGACAGATCTTCTCTTCGTTGTAACCTAGAAGGTCCAGTTCTCGTCACTTACTTCAGATTTTCCCCTGTGGCAGTCAACAAAGAAAGTGAGGATCCCACAGAAAAAGCTGGAAACAACTAGAAGATAGTCATTTTGGCTTTATTACATGAGTTTGAGTTCAACCTTTCATACAGCTTGAATATAAAGTCAAGTCCATCCACACAATTTTCAGGTAAGAGGACGGAGGGTCCACTTCCTCCTTCAGTCACGGAGCATCTAGCTGGCAGTGTGGCAGAGTAGAATGGGCACAGAATTTTTGGTCAAACAGCCCTAAACTGGAATCCCACTTACTATGTGACTAGTTAATTGACCTGAGCTCAATCTCAGAAGATAGCTGTAAAGATCAAATGGAAATATTCTTTGTGCAGTGGCTGTCACATTATTAATAAATGTTGGGTCTTTTCTCTTTCTCTTGTAAAAGCCACATATAAAAGAAAACCTCAATCATGGTACATTTGAAAAGGAAAGGGAAAGGAGTAAAAGAAAGGAAATAGAGAAGAAGCAGTTGCTTCGGCATGCAAGTTGGTGACTCAGAGATCTCATGCTTATATACATAATGTAAACACTTGGAATAAAATCCAGAGGTCTAATCAGGGCCAACAGAAGCACATGGTCTGGCCCCTGATAACCTTCTCACCTCATCTTCTACCACTCACCCTGACTGTCTGAGTCCCTTGCCTTCATTTGGAAGAGGATATTCCTTAGGACAGCAAATCCAAAGACTTCTCTGTCTAGAAAATTCTGCTCTCTCTTATCCACATGGCTTCTGTCTCACTAAATCTACATCTGACCTCTGATCACATAGAACCTCTTCAGAATAACTTCCTTGATCACCTATTTAAAATTAAAACCCGTGACCTCACTGGCAGTATCTTATTCCTCTCTCTGTTTCAGGTCTTTCAATGCATTTATAATGACCTGATATTATATTTTTATTATTATAACATTTTTATATTGTATATTTATTTGTTCATTCGTTTATTATCTGTCTTCTCCTCCGTCCTCTCAACATTATCCTAATATCCCGGGACTGAAAAAGAATGCCATTTTGTTCAATTTCATATCTCTAGACCTTAGAACAATGCTTTGCACAGAGTAAACACTCAATATATATTTGCTGAATGAATGAACAAGTACCCACTTCTTCATTTCAGACTCAAAGCTAGGAAAAGTGTGCATTTCATCAGTATAATGACAGGTAACTGAATTCCATATATGTAATGCATATTGAAATACTTACTGGGAAACGATTTCATGAAGTCATGTAAATATAAGGGAATCCAGTGACTTTTAATCGGCCACGGAATCCCGGCACAAAACTAACATTGTGTTTCCATGTTGAAGGCCTTCCTGTGTGGTCACCAGCTTCTATGTTATCAGCTCACAAGAGTCTACACCTTTTTCCTTTGAGTCACTTCCTATGAGCTGCACACTTGATTACGGTAATTAAAGAAAACGTCTTCCGATGTGAAATAAGGCGCGAAAGAACAATCAAAAAAAGTAAAATGGTGAGAACATTTCTCTGAGCAAAAGCAATTTCCCCTTTGAAAGAGCTCACCTATTATGATCTCTCTGGAGGCATCTATTTCCAGTCTATTACTTCTCCATGATGAAGAACAAACTCATCTCAGGGAACTAAAATATCAGGATAAGTCGTAATGACAATTTTTAGTCCTTGACAACCAAAACTCCTAAGATCTAATGTCATTAAAATAAATTCAGAACAGCAACTTTCAGGTGACTAGTAGTGTTCTTTGGGAAGAAGACTGTTCTCCTCCCTCTGTGTTATATTAGCAGAATAACATATAAATAACTCTCCCAAGGTTCCTAATTTATTTCTTGGTGGAACTTAGCTTATAAGATCCTGAGGACCCTACATTCAGAAATTTAAGCAATTTCCAAATGGTTCCTTGTACTCAGAATTATGCTCAATCATTCAACACACATTTTGAGCTTCGTTATGTGCATGGCATTGCATGTTGTTAAATTTTAATTGTAGTGTCATAAATGATTTTTGAGAGCCTGTTGCATACAAGGCACTATGTCAAGTACAACCGGAGAAACAAAGATGATCAAGGCATGGTCTCCTACTGCAAAAGGTACCCAACATACGTGGTCTGGACCACCAGAGAATTGGTCACATAACTAGGGAGAAAGGACAAGTGAGTGATAAAAGTCAGTGAATGCCCCAGATAGAAAGGCTAGAAAAATAAGGAAAAGGGAAGGAGATGTCACTTCAGGGCTGTGTTGGTAAGTGGTTTATCTTGGCCATCATCCCAATTGTGAGTGGAGGGAAAGAAATTCCTTTTACCCCTTGATCCTATTAGGCTCATATTAGCGTAAACCATAAACGACTCTAGCTACTATCTCTAGCAATTTTTCATATCTGACCACATCTTGTTTTAGGCACACGAATAAATGATGTTACTTAATAGTAGACACGTGTGTGATGAATTCATTTTATAAGGCTTTGTATGGGAGGATTTAGTGGTCCACATGTTCTCTACTTTTGTGGCCCATTAATAAGAAAAGTGCCTATAAATGAGATGCATCGCTGGACTGTGCAGGGAGTCAATCTTTGTACTTAGTTATATTGACGTTTTGTTCTTCTCAAAGGGATGAAACTTGAAAGTTCCTCAAGCAGGAGTGATACTGAAAAGCATGTCTCCATCCCCATTTGTTTGGAAGAAAAAAGATAGGAGAATATCGATTTCACTTGGTATCTTGGTGAAAGATAAGAAAGATAAAATCTGATTTCCTAGCATCTAATCACCCTTTTAATAGAGGAGAAAATCCTAGGATAGGTACGGCAAGTATATCATTTTTCCTCTGTCTTAGTCCATTCAGGCTGCTATCCTCAAAATACCATAGAGTGGGCTTAAACAACAAACATTTATTTTCTGCAGTTCTTGAGGCTGGAAGTCCGAGATTAAGGCGCTGCTATAATTGGAGTCCGTTGAGAACCCACTTCCCAGTTCATTGAGGGCTGTCTTCTTACTGTGTCCTCACATGGCAGAAAAAAACAAAGGAGCTCTCTAAGGTCTTTTTCATAATGGCACTAATCCCATTCATGAGGGTTCTACCCTCATGACCTAAACACCTCCCAGAGGCCCCACTTCCTAATATTAACACATTGGGGGTTAGGATTTCTACATATGAATTTTGGGAGGACATAAACATTCATTCTATAACATCATCCAAACCTGGATATGCTTTAGAATGAGGGGAGCACTATTAATCTTTACACCTGAATAACAGGCTTAAATCTTGATTATTCTGGCAAACCAGGACTATGGTCACCCAAAGATAGGAAGGAGATGGAATTCCACTTTCTACAATGAAGCAAAAGGAGCATTCAAATATATCCTGTCTTTGCCTCTTGGAAGCTAAACTCTGGAAATATTACCTAGCTCAGCCAATCAGAGGCTGTGACCTACATTTGACCCTTGAGTGAATAAAAAGGAGATGCAAAGTCAGATTTTCACTGTAATGTGGGGATTCCAGTGGCATAGCAATGAATGTCCAGAGGCAGTGCAGTCTGGCAGAGCAGCAGCCAATGTCCAGTGATGTCCCTAAGTGCACTGGGGACATCTTGGAGTCACCTTTTCTTCCTTGATTTCTGCTTGAGCCTGGTTCTCTGGCTAGAATCTGAGAGCTAGTACAGATCCCATGAACTACCGTGAACTATCATTTTTCTGCTTCAGTTACCCAGAGTTGGTGTGTTCGTTTCTCTTTCAAACAAGAACTCTGACTAGAACTTGTACAATATTAGATTCCGATGATGATGATGATGGTGATGATGATGATGATGGTGATGATGATGATGATTTTACTTGATGATGATGGTGATGGTCATTTGAACTCGAGTGCCTCAGTTATTAACTAGGGATCTCATTGACAACATAATAGCATTCTCTTTTTCAAAAAAATTTCAAAATACATCTTTTGATTGTTAAATACTTTTCTAAAAATAGCCAAGAATTTTGTAATCCAAATCTTTTTTCTTTCTAGTCTCATGGAAAATCAATAGAGGCATTCATGTAAGTTCTATGAAAGAAAGAGCTTGAGATATTTTAAGAAGTCACACACTTCTCAGTTGAAAGAAAATATTCGAGGCTTTTGAGGTCCTTGTCAAATTATTTACCTTCATTTTTAGATGTGGCAGCTGAAGTATTGAAATAAACAAATATTCATTTAGAAGATTACAGATGGTGAATATTAATTGCTGTATATATCAAATTGTAATGGAGCTTTCTAATTATAGTTAATGGATTTCATAATTGCTAGAGGCATTAAGAAGGGGATAAATGTAAAGGATACTAGAAAACCAAGGAAGATAAATATTTGCTGGGATGGAGATGTATAAAGCATTTACTAAAGTTTTCTAGTTTAGGAGAACGAGAAAGAAGAGTACCTGATCCCTGTCTATGGATTGCATGTTCCATGATAATAAAGCAAAAGTCACAACCTTATACCAAAAGGCAATTGCCAGAATGCCTCAATTAGACTAGAAAGAATCAGACCTTACTCCTATCA
This sequence comes from Ceratotherium simum simum, assembly GCF_057802395.1. NCBI lineage: Eukaryota > Metazoa > Chordata > Mammalia > Perissodactyla > Rhinocerotidae > Ceratotherium > Ceratotherium simum. The sequence goes on along the minus strand of NC_141915.1, from coordinate 51,525,573 downwards.
ATTTGGTTTGTGAGTAAATAAGTTATCGGGAATCACCTGACTCTACTACAGCAAACATGAGGGGAGCGGGAGCAGTAAAAGCAGGCTCTGTTTTTGACGAGAATAACACTCAAGAGCCCTGGACTTGGATTTGAACCACCTTAAGACACACCCTGCTTATTCAGATGACAACTTAGGACCCAAATCAACCACTTGGCTTCTGCCTTGTGAATAGCTGCTGAAGACTAGGGATGAAGCAGCTGCCAAGCCATGGTCCAAGAATGATAAATGACATTCTTCCCGTCACATATCATGTCTAGCTCAAGGGAGAAAGCTGAACTATAAGACAATATTGCTCTGTGATTAAGGGTTGAAAACTAGGATGTAAGGAGAATTTGGAACCACTTGCTCTTTCCCAATGCATTGCAGCTACATAAATAGGAATTCTTTTTCTTCTTCTTTTCTTTTAAGAGACTGGTGTTAAGAGTGCTGAATTTGACCCACAAGCGTGGGTTAAGAAGAAGTGGAAAAATTTATTTCCTCACTCACTTATTCCTCCAGTAAACTTAAACTCCATTTGAAATAAAAAGTCATTGGTTACCACCTTATCACATACATTTCTGGACATAATTAATCTTGATAAAATTTAAATAGTTGACCTCTCTTCTATCTTTCCAATGAGTAAGAGATAATGTGATATGGTAGGAAGAATACTGGATTAGAATACAGAGTCCTGCATTCCTGCTCCTGCTCTGCCCTATACTAGTCAGGCAGCCTCTCTCAGCCTTAGCTGAGTCCACATTTATAAAAGGAGGGGTTCATTTGTTTTAAAATGACTCCTGGTGCCCTGCTTTCCTTTGTTTTCCTTATTGAAGATATCAAAGACTCTTCCTATATGTTTATTCTTATTTGCATATTGCCACAAGACTATGACCCCCTTGAAGTCCGAAATTATGCCTATTTTCTTCATCCCAGACATTCAGGAACTCTCACCTAGTATATAGGAAGCACTAAAATTTTATTAAATGAATGACTAGATTAAAGAATGAAGGAGTATATTCTAAATAGAAATATGTATTCTTTCCTTTATCTTTAAAAGATACTTTATTAATTATTTCCTCTCATTTGGGTTCTTCCAAAAGCTGATTTTGAGATATGGATTAGAGTTCAAGTAGTTTATTTGGAATGTGATCCTAGGAAATAGAGAGTGCCAAAGTGAGATCAGGAGGAAAAGAAGCAAACTGAGTGTCATCAAGGCAGTTATCATTGTGGATAACTGGTTGATCCAACCAAGAAAGTACAGAAAACAGTATGGAGCATGGAGCATGCACCTAGAATCACACATCTGAGGAGCAAGGGAGCTGGGATATTTGTACGCTAACGTCTACCAGTCATTGGTCAAGGGATGAATAGCCTTGATGACCAAAGAAAGCCCCTTTGGGTAAAGAGATGGAGGTGCTGATAATTGAAAGACAGACCAGCATGCACTGATATGGTAAAGGTCAAGTGGTTTACATCAACAGTGTATACTAGGTCTCAAAACATTATTATCTCTCTTATGTCTTCCCATGGAGCTCTGCTACAGCAGTTGCTTTCCTATAATACAATTGCCCATTTACTTATCTTTAGTCTTTGCTGGTCTATAATCACCTTGAAGGCAGAGAACATGGCTTCTTCAAAACTGTATCCTCAATACCTAGCATAGCATGGCTCACTTCTATTTGGGGAATAAATGATGAATCTATAATAAGAGCATAGTACTACCAATTCTATAAGGTTGTACAAGAGCCAAATTAGATAATGTAGATGAAATTGTATTGAGAAGTGTAAAGTGCTATCTACGTCTAAGATAAGAATTACATGGAGAAGACTGAACGCCATCCCCAAGCTAACCATGCAAGATGCGAGACTTCCATCCTTCCACACTCACACATCTTATTTAGTTGGCATAAGCCAAGACGTAACCAAGATGTCAGCGTGCTTGAGAAAAGATGGAATCCAGCAGTGAAGAATTAATGGAGAGCCCCTGCCTGGTGGGGTCTTACTGGTTGAGAAATATGTGAAAAGCTGGAACCAGTACAACTACATCTCCTAGATAGCACTTGAGGGTGAACGGAGCTAAAGGTGAACTGGGAGGAGAGAAAAGGACACTTTTATGTAAGAATTCTTCTCTTAAACATCAACTCCTTCAATTTTAAAATAGTGAGAATAAAATAAAACATGATGCTAAGAGAATATGTGGCTCTGATGCTGTTTTGATCCTTAACAAGCTTATTTATGAAACCAAAGTCCAAAGAACAAGGCAAGTGTTTTTCTCAGTGATATGAAAAAGAATCATTTCCCAGTTCTTTTTTTGACCACCAAGAATTGAATTCTTTCCATTTCCCACACCAGATTTAAGAAACCTCTCAATTTTTCATACCACTCCAAACAAGCTAGAAGCTGGTTGCAAATGGTTCAGGAGCTGAGAACATTCTGACAGATAGTAAGATTTATAAGTAACAGTCTGTTTTACTAAGAGAGAATGGGCTTTGAGAAATCAGAAATGGAATTTTACATAAGTTGTGGAGAATCCATAAAGACTGGCTCTCTGAGACCAAGAACGAGGATCAGTTGGTTCTCAGTATACCTGAGGCAACATTGGAGAAATACTAAGTCATGGATGGCCTTCTCATGAATATGCCTGAGCTTCCAGTGTTACACATCCCTGAGCCACTTCACTTTTCCTTGACATGGAGCATTAATCAAGGCCATCCACCTTGGTCCAACCAAGCTAGTTTCACTATCTGGGAGTTTCAGAGAGGAGATAAGTCCTCAATCCTTTTGACTCCAGGATACCCTTAGGTTTCTGAAGTAAATTTTCTACATAGCCCTACCCAACCAGCAGAATTTTATTACACTTATGGTTATGAAAAAGTCATGTCTCCAGAGAACTCAGATCCTAGTTTAATCAAAATTCAATTGTTTCTTCTCACCAAGAACAGTAGATTGATACCTGTGTGTATCTTAAGCAACTTTCTAGGGAATCTCTCAGATCAACAGGTATCATCCCTAAAGATAGAAGCCTGTGTAAATTCCAACAATGATGGTTACCTCCTGTAAAAATTCTAATTTTCACTGGGTAGATCACCATACATGCTACACTTTCTTAATCTTCATGATAATATATGTGATAATTATTATCAACTTCAATTAATGAGAAGTTTGGGGGGAGTAGGGGAACAGATACTTAAGTTTAACAAGATATATAATTGTCCAAGGTTATACAGCCTATAAGCAGAGAAGCTAGGATTCAAATATAAGTATAAGCTAAAGCCACAGTCTTTCTACTAGAACATACTGCTCAATGCTTTTTCTTCTTTGGAAGCTTTAAAATAGGGAAGGTTTTAATTTCTCTAAGAGAGTTTAGATGCATATAGCCTTGCTCATAATGAGGGGACGGATCAGAGAAACCTTAACCATTCTCTCGCTACCATGATTTCATTACTCAGTTGGGCAGTCACCTGCTGATTAAAAATAGGAAGTTCTATAACCTTGCACCCTGGGTATTTGGAAGCAAGTCATGTCATCTCATTTGTAATATACAGGTTTTAGCAGTCCTTGCAATTGTTTTCCTATGGAAAATGCCACATAATGAAGCCCTGATTTGATAAAGGGGAATCCACTGAAAGTAAGAACCATTTAAAGCGATATGACAGTAACAGAATTGTAAACAGACCTAATGGTATGACCACTTTATTTTAAAGAACAACAAGATATAAATGGAACAAACTCTACTTTTGTATCAGTGGTAGCACACTATGTGAGAACAATTCTCATTCTGCTTCCAATCTCATGTGTCTGTCCTGCAAAGGGAGAGGTTGTTTCTTTTTACTTGTTTAGTTTTGGAATTAGTAGAGTTTTTGGTTTCTTTTGTTTTTTGAGAAAAGGAAATATATCCCTATTTCTCCTCCATGTTATTGTTCTTATTTTCTCCAGCTCCAGAGAGACAAAGCACGCATTATAGAAGAGACAATTGGAACCAAGAACATGCCCCAGATAAAAAATGATAATGTCTCCTTTAGATCAAAGCAATTGCACAAGACTAAAAATTAGAGTTAGCTAGCACATTAGGCAAAGCCAATCCACAATTACTGTTTATCTTATTCCAAAACAAGTCCTATTTGTCATTTTTGTAGTGAATAGAGATCAAAAGTAGCCATTTTCAATACATAGCTTCTCTCTGACAGATTTCTTATCTCACAGGGCTAAGGATATTACGAGAGGGAAGTCGTATTGTGAGAAATCAGCATGACTGCCCATTGATGTTCAGCAACCTCGAAAAGAAACGCATACTTGGCTCAGAAACTAAAGTTGCCGGGACTCTACTGAGACCCGCCAGCTCTCTTCCATCATACGTTGTGACAGGGCACTGGAGGCCGGTACTGATGCATGGGACGATAGAGTTGTTTGAATATCCGACATCGCCTTTGTCATTCTGTGTGCAACATTTCTGCGTCTCTCACCCTTTCCCTAGTGTTCTAAAATTATATATTTCGAGCTGCATTATGAAATCAGATTTGCTACAGATGAGGATATACCATCCTAATTATGCAAAACAACTAATGTTGCCGATAACTCGGGAGATCCCAAGTTTTAAATTGCTGTCTTATATGGAGTCTCAATGTTTCTTTATAAATTTATAAAATGTACTTTATAGATGTAAAATTAAAAGGATGATTTTTTTCTCTCATAAAATGGAAAATCATTAAAACCAAAAAGAGTGCCTCTATTGTTTTCTGTAGCTATACTTTTATCTGCTTACAAATTGAAAATATGATTGAAAGACACAGCTCTAGAAAGGGCATGTTAAGGACTAACTATCATCTGAAGGCAATGAAACAGGCAGACCAAGCTGGAAATCCCTGAGTATTTTTAAATCTGTTCAATTTGGGGTCAAGTGGATGCTAAGGACCCTGCTTTCAGAAAAGTGGTTATTTCTGCCAAGAGTTACACTTCTTGCCTGGCTCACTGCTATCTTTCTCGGAACATTTATGGCAGACTGATTATTTTCTGAGTGATTCTAAAATGTTTAGGCTTTTAGTGCAACATATAAAGTTCTATTACTACCGCAGGTGATAAAAGGATAATGCTGTTTCTATCGGATAAATTCACCACCTGTGTGGCCACACATTTTATATAGTATTACCCTGAAGGGATACATCAAAGGCTTATCATTCAAAATTGATATTTAAAAAAAATGTTTAAAATGACCCCTAAATATCTGTTGTTTTAGGACATGACCTAGCTTGGACAGTGATAAAATGGATTGATCTAAATTGCTTCCTAAATCTTTACATTGAACAATATTTTTAAAGAGTCTCAGAAGTCATCCAATCCAAGTTCTTTATTCTACATGAGAGGAAACCAAGACCAAATAGGTAAATCACCTTGCTCAAGGTTAACGAGTGAATCTAAACAGTGGTTGCATTACCTTTTATTTACATGGCTCCTATCAAAATTCAAATATGACATGACTTTGTCCATTCTATAGAATTTGGCAACATAAAATCAGTTGCTGTTAGCTTCATACTAATCCCTCAATTCCCTAATTCAGGAGGAAGGAACTGAAATGATGGTTCCTCAACCCAATCTTGGAAGTAGATGTGTAGCAAAAAACTCCAAAATTTGCAAAATGTAATCAAGATGCTATCGAGGGCTCTGGCATGAATACTTGCAGGTAGCTCCCTAAATGTCATTTTAAGAATCCTAAAATGGGATGAGACTACAGGAAAATATTTTATGGGAAAACATTCTTCTGGAAGATGTTATTAAGAAGACAAGTTATCAGAAAGCTGTGCCAGAACGAATCAGATTTAAGAAATGGAGAGTCAAATACATTTGCAGAAGAGGGTATTTGTGTTACAGTAACTACAGGATCAGCACATAGCAATTTCAAACTAGCTTATGGTTAACTTTTCTAGGCAAATCATAATTAAATTGTAAAGTTCTTAATATTAAAACTTGATGGACAAAACTGACGTGAGGAAATTAATCCAAAGCTTTGTAAAAGTCAAGACAGATCACATTTATCTTACATCCTTTGGCAACTGAGTCTGTCAGTCAGTCAGTCACAGAAGATTAGAATCATGCAGTTACAGAAATTTAGAATTGGAAGAAACTCAGAGATTCGTCTGGATGCTTTGAACTTATTCAGTGCAAAGAGACAAGGAAAATGCCGTATCTATCAATGGAGCTGCTGTTGAGCAGGGCTTGGGAATTACTGCACTAAGTTAGGGAACAAGGCAACTTTATAAAAGAGAATTAATTATGCCATGATTCATAGTCACTGGCTGTGCTATAAATACTTTTATGGAAGTGTTTTTCTTTTCCTTTTTCCTTCCCTTTTTTCCAAAAAGTTACGTGGATGAGCATTGCTTCCAGGACTCACATAATTGCACCTAAAATCATAGAATGTTAGAGCTGGAGGAATCCTTAGAGTCTGCCCAAGATCCTTCACCAGCATTTCACAGGTGAGAAAACTGGAGCCCAGAGAGATTAAGGAACCTTCTGGAGGTCACAGAGTTAGTGCTTGGCAGGCTTTGAGCTGGACCCCTGGTCTCCTGAATCCCAGAGCAGAGCGCATTCCACCACATCTGGTCATTTTCCAGTGCAGGCAAGGGAAGCGCCCTGGACAGGGCACTGTTTCCTACAATTAGACCTCAGCCCCGAAGCCGTATATAGCCAGAGAACCTGAAGAATTTCTCTTCCCAGAGTTCACTAGTATATCTGATCATTGCTTTAATGAAAAGGTATTTTTAGCTCTTCTCTTCTCATGAGCATCCTTCCAACCCACTTTCAGAGCTGCTGGGCTCAAGCTTAGGGGAGAGAATAACTTTGGTTATTTTTTTTGAATTTGAAAAATTCAATTCAATAATCCTTTAGTGAATGTTTTTAACACATAAGGTGTTGAACTAAATGCTTTGTGGATGTCGACTTGAATAAAATGGATCCCTATTTCTAAGTAGCTTACAGGTGATGTGGAATGGAAAGTGGTGGGCTTCATCAAGGAAGGTGGTGTTAGAGACATGTTAGGAACTGGAAGAACAAGGCACTAGCACCTTATTAAGAGTCAGACAGAGTTAGTTGTTGCTCTCCCACTTACTAGTTATGGGACAACGAAAAAGTTACTTACATATGCGATGCCTCAATGTCTTCTCCTGTAAAATGGGGTAACCAGTACCTACTGTCTAGGGTTTTCACGAAGATTAAATGAGGTAATGCATGAAAAGCACTTGCACAGGACACACAGTAAAAATGCAATGAATAGTTACTATTACTGTTATTATTTGCACACATCTAGAATGAAAAGTTAACTGAAAAAAGTCCAAGCTGAGGATTGTGGAGTAGGGTAGATAGGGAAGTTGAATATGACTGTTGGGAAGGCTCAAAAGAGGGGGTGACCTTGAAAGATGGTTACCATGGCAATTGGTAGAGGTGTGGGAGAACGATGTTCCAAACAGATTTAACAGCAGGAGTCCAGCACTGAGTCAGGACATCTCAGGATACTTTCAGAGAATGGGGACTAGTGCAGACACCTGAATCTCAGGACATGAGAAGGGGGACAGAAAGAAATGAGGCTGAAAAGGGAGGCTGGGACCAATCTAAAGCCATAGAAAGTCTTTGTATGTCTAGGAACCCTTTGCAGTTATGAAATTATGTTCTTTGTTGTTTCAATGTTACCCACGTCTAATCAAATTCCACTTATCTAGCATTCTCCGTGTGTACACATAGAGAGCAAAGCTTTGGCTCTTGCTTCTCATCCGTAGTCACCATTACTGCTCTGGATTGAAGGGTTACCCAATCCCTGTTGATTTAGGAGACGAGGATTAAAAAGGATGCTACAAACTGTCACAGTCAAGAATTGCCTAAGGAGACATGATGACTAAACGTAACGTGGTATCCTGATGGGATCCTGGAACAGAAAAGGGACATTAGGAAAAAACTAAAGACATCTGAATAAAGTATAGACTTCAGTTAGTAATAAAGTATCAATATTGTTTCATTAATTGTGACAAATGTATCATACGAATGGAAGATTTAATAATAGGGATGACTGATTTTGTTGTATATGGGAACCATCTGTACTACCTTTGTAATTTTTCTGTAAATCTAAAATTATTCTAAAATTAAAAGTTTATTTTCAAAAAAAGGATATAACACTTGAAAGGGAAAAAATTGTTCCTGGACAGACTTATGTTATCTTCATTAATTTGCTGGTCCAGCATATGCTTACCAAAGGAAGCATTCTGAAGTGCCCTTTAAACTGTTCCTTTTTAAATGAGGAGCATTTTAACATGGAGAAAAACACATAAAAAAATATTTTTAAACATACTTCATTGTAGCAAACTATTTGAGTACTCCCTTTATATTTTTTTCACAAGATTCTTTTATTTAACTGCTCTTAATTACATCCAGTTGTGTTGGCCCTATCAAGTTGTTTTTAATAGCACTTCTAGTAAACAGAGCTGCAGAGAAAAATCTTGGTTGGTACAGGTCACTAGGATGGGGTTGCAAGTCATAGGTATGAACTGTGTGCATGGGCCAGTAGAACCGTCATGGGGGTCAGTGGGTGGATGTGGGGAGTAAAGAGAAAAAGGAGGCAGGAGAGACATCTCAATTCTGTTAGATCAGTGGTTCTCAACTGCGGGCATCTGCCCATCCCCTGGAGATACCTGGCAATGTCTGGAGACATTTTCTGTTGTCACAACTTGGGGGTAGTGGGGGATGGTGGTTGGGGGATTGCTACTGGAATCTAGTGGACAGAAGGTAGAGATACTGCTAAATATCCTTCCGTGCACAGGGCAGCTCCTTCCAAACAAAGAATTCATATCTGGCCCAAAATGTGAATAGTGTCAACATTGAAAAACTCTGCTTGAAAAACCCTAATTGAAATTAGATAGAAGAGGGAAAAGAATGCATTTGCTTCCAGTTTCTATCCCCCAAGGAAACTAACACTTATCTGAATTTATAAGCACTTTTATATTCTTTTGAATTCTACTAAAGTCTAACTACCAACGCATTGTTATTACTAACCCATTGTTAGGGAAAATGCTCGTAGGAGATTCCTCTTGGCCTACCCATCCTTTACTAACACCATTGCTCAGGCGGCCAACAGCTAGCTGCCCGCAGTGCAACCTGACAGTCCCTGCTTCAGCTGCAATGAGTTATCTCTCACTTTCTGTCCTGGGGCCTCTCTGAAACCCACACAGTGGAATAAACAAGAATGTTCCAGGCATTCATACATGTGGGTCCTGGAAGCTCTAAGGAATTACTGCCCAATAGGTCAACACTTAAACATTGGAGGATGGAAGTTACCGAATAAACGCCCTCTTCTTCCTTCTTTCAGATGGGCAATTCCAGATCGCATTAAACCGGGTTCTTCGGGGGAGCCCTATGGGGATAGGCAATCGAGCTATCAAGTTCAGTGGAAACCAACTGGACAATGCACCTATTAACTGGCTTTCCCACCATCCTTGTTCCCCTTTTCCAGTCTTCCATTTCTCATATCTGAGATTACTTCCCGAAATAAACAATCTGCAGACAGCCCTGGCCTCAGGCTTTTCTTTCTGAGGAACTTGGGCTAACAACTTGCTCTTTAAGATTTTCATCAAAGATTTCTCTCCTGAGTGGTAGACATGAATTATTATGGGCCTCAAAGCCTCTCAGCCCTAGTTTCAAATAATAATAATAATATTAACAACAACAAAAGTATTTATTTATGGTAGTCTTCCTTACAGAAAAGGAAACTGAGATTTGGAGAGACTGAAAATTGTAGAAATCCCTTGTAGAAAGCCAGGATTTGATCCCAGTCTGCCTGAGCTCAAAGTTCTTACCACACACAACTGCTAGAAGTTTTCCTAGAAGCAGTACAAAGTCCGGGTACAACGTCTGAGAACAAAATATTTTATTCTGAAAAACCACCTTGTTACCAAATCCCAACCCACTGAACCTGGCATGAATAGAATACAATGTCTCATAGAGCAAGATATTCAAGAGCGTGTTGGAATTTCAGGTGTGGCTCGTTCACATACTGTTAACTATTGATTGTGATTGGATTATCTGCAACAGTGGTTGGACACCAAAGTGGGTCTAAGAGAGAAGAGGTCAATGTAGGGAAAACCGTGCATGCATGCCTAATGCGTTTGTGTGTGTGTGTGTGTGTGTGAGAGAGAGAGACAGAGAGACAGAGAGAGAGGAAAAAAGGGAGGGAGGGAGGTAGAGGGAGACAGAGAGAGAGATTTTGAATCTTCAGCCCTAGAGCCAAAAGCCAAATTGTGATTAGTTTTTGTAGCTCATTGTTTTATATTTTCAAAACTGTCACACTCCATTTGTGCAAACACTTGAGAGCTTCCTCCAGCTGCTGATTCCAAGCCAGCTTCACAGTGAATGTGATTGTACAGGAAAGGAAATAGCTTTGCCTTTACAAAATTATGAGATGTCAATGCCCTGACTTTACCTCCTTTCACATTGTGACGGTGGATGACGGTGGTTGTCCGCAAATAACGGCACTGTTGGATATTTTTTGTTGATTTTTGCTGAAATGATCATAGGTTAAGGCTGCCAGGGCACTAGTCTTTAAATCAGAAAGCCTAAGTTGAAGTTGTTTCAATTGCTTTATGGAGCTCTGAATAACAGTAATAGTGGAGGCAGTCGTTGTTGTTGTTGTTGTAGTAACAGTAGTAGTAATTACAACAAACAAATGTTGATTGACCATATATTCTGTGCCAGGCATTCTGTTAAATGCATTACATGCATCACATCATTTAAATTCCCTCAATAAAGTTACATGGTAAATATTATTATCATCACCATTTTTAGATGATTTTTTAGATGAAACTAAGGGTAGAGATTTGTGATACTCAGGACCCAAATCAGTCTCCATGCCCCTAGACATTTTTATTCTGCTGCCCTAAAGAAAACTGAGCCTCAGGTTTCTTATCCATAAAATGGAGCTGGAGATACTTTCTCCATGTGGGTGTTGTAGTAGAGGTATCTCTTTTATGGAGGGTGGGGAGGAGAGAAATGATACCAGACACTTGACTGGAAACTATTCCTTGAAAACCACAAGGCAGACTGGCATTTTGGAACATCATTTTTTAACACAGATAAAAGTGGTGATAAAAGATATATGTGAAGCATAGCAGATTATGCTCAGATTGATGGCTTTCCACTACATGGGGGAAAAATTAACTGCCCAACGTGGCCTAAAGGTCCCTCTGTGTTCTGGCTCCTGCTTTTCTCTCTACTTCATCTCCTATTACTCTCTCCATTCCAGGAAGACTGGCCTGTCTGATTTTTCTGAAATATCTCAATTGCAGTCACAGCTCAAGAGCTTTACATTCAGAACTGTTGGACTCTTCCCAAAAAGGGGGTGGGGAAGACCTGTAGTAAAGTCAGATTGGTTGAAAATGTTGACATGCACTCTCTAGGCCCAAGAGGCTGCCAAGGGGTAGCTGAAAGTGAGGGTGTGGACAGAGCTCAGATATATTCTGGGGTGTCCACACATGAGCATGGGGGGCTCCTCACATTGTGGGTGGGAGCCAGGGGTGGGAAGAGAAGGAGAAACAGGCCTGGAGATGGGGTTGGCTCTCCACACGCTGCCTGTGCCAGCGAAGAATGCTGAGGAGTTCAAGAATTCTAAATTCAAAGCAGGCCTTCCAGGTTGTTAGGAAAGTTTATTTGTCAAGGTGGAAGGACAAAAAATGCCATATTAATGGTTTGTTATGTACGAACCATTGATTTATAACTCTTAAATGTTTAGATAGGGGAGCATATGGACTGCCATTTGTGTTGTTGTCCTGGAACCCAAAAATATTAGAGGAGAGCCTGGTCCTGTTTGCTTGTTGTTGATGCCTTCTCTCAGTCTTCACACAGGAGGCTCCCTTTTGTCCTTCACATCTCTGCATAAATGTCATCTTCTGAGAAAGGCCATCTCTAACCATCCTGTCCTAAATGGCTCTTCCAATACAAGCCAGTCACTCTCTATTTCCTTCCTCGATTTTATCCACAGCACTTATATTATTTGCTTTCTTGTTCATTGTACCTCCATTCCAGGATGCATGCTCCTTGGAAGCAAAGGTTTAGTTTCACTTCTTCATTGTTCCATTCCTAGTGCCTGGAACACAAAGTAAGTGTTCCATAAACACTTGTTTGATGAGACAATAATGGAATATTGAATATAATAGATAAATTGATAAATAAATAAAATATATTGATTTATATCTACTTTTATCTTAAATAATAAGAATAAATAGATGTATTGTGTCTGATGCTTTTCTAATGTCAGTGCACAACCCCTCCTATGTTTTTTGGACCTAAAAGGTAGCCAGCTAATTATGAAGTTAATACCCGTAAACAATTATTGTGAGAATGGAGCAGGAGAGAGAAACAGCAGATACAGGAATAATTAGTTTGTCTTGTGTTAGACAAAATGGAAATCCCACTGTTTTACCCAACCCCCTCCTAGCCCCTTCTGGATCCAAGGCAAAGAAACTACAGCAAAGAAGCCAACCACAATTTCTTCTTAGCCCTATAAGAGGATGTTACACTTGCTACAAGTGTCACACACGTGCCCATTCTTTTCTAAGACTAAAGAGAGTATCAAGGACGCAGATTTCAATAATAACATGGTCAAGATCCAGAGTTTCTTATGTTAATAATTTGAAGTTCATTTTCTGAGAAAATATATACACATTGTTCGAGATCTTAAAGTAGTTCATGTATTCCGATCACTCCATAATTACTGACTCATTTTTAAATGCCAAAAATTATACTTGTAATATTTAATATGATTATTCCTATAAATTATATTTAGGTAAATAAATATATTAGAAGGGAGAGGGATTCAGGGTATGTTCAGTAATCTATTTGTTTTTCGTCATTGTCCATACAAAAGCATTCCATTTCAAATCTTTGTAAAAGGTTACACATGGAGCAAATGACCTATTAATTTATTCTTCAGTAAAAATTATAACTGGTGCATAATTGCCATATCTTCAATTCTTATAAAACAGAGTTTTGAACATATACTAATTATCTTCTGTTGAAATGAAATTAACTGAGATTCAGTAAAAACGCTTCACACTCTGTGAGTTAAATCTATCGTCTTGAATACACTGGTTACGCACCCTCCGTCTTTCCCCTCCTACCCCCATAACTCCCTTTCTGCTTTTGAACTGCTGACCCAAGTTAGTAGCCAAACATAATAATACCATGTTTGATCCTCTGGAAACCCATAAAATTACAAACCAGCAACCACCAGGATGTTGGCAGAGATTCTGTGGACAGCAACCAGCATGGTACTTTTTTCTTTTTGAAATGAAGCAGTACGTTGCGATTGTTCATACATTACTAACCAAGGTAACACCTTTCACCATCTCCTCTCCCCCACCTAACTCTAACCACTTGAGATGGGGAGAGAGAATTCATCTATTTAAAATATTAAAGACTTCGTTCTTTTAACTTTTACCATTTAAAATTGCCTCCTTTCATTCATTTTTAAATTCATTCGGCCTATTTTTATTAAGCACTAATGGAGTTTTATAGCACTGTGCTAAGTACTACAAAGGACAAACATATAAATAAAACACACCCTCTATATGCCTTTAAGAATCATAAAATCTAAAATCTAATAGCAACTCTAAATTCTAGTGGGGATCAGGGACTCTTTTCTTCACTTCAACAGAAATACTTGCTTAATCTTATAGCTGAACCCAAAGGAAAGAAAGGGAAATTCCCAGGTTCCAGAAATAGAAGCTACTCAAGCTAGAGAGAGAAGCTTATAAATTGATGCCCTAGGAACTCCAGAAACCAACAGAACAGAGCTAGACCTTAGAGACTAGGGACTGATATTTTAATTCAAATACAGGAACAGGAGAGGTTGCATGGAGCTTGCATTAGGTTGAGATTTAGAATTGAGATCCTTCTATCAAGCTGAGACTGGTCAAGATTTGGCCCTTCTATAAAGGGTGGGTTAGAGAAGTCTATCCACTGGCCTGTGTATACGGCAATGAGAATGTACATCTCTGCATGTGCTCCTCTCTATGACAGGAGACAGTAGTCTTCTGTTGGAAATCAAACATCTCGAGCTAACACCACATGCTGGCATGGAGCAAAATTTCTGTTACCCACGTGGTGTTCCTATCCCCAAGATGAGAAATCAATGTAAAAGCAGATCACTAGCCTTGAAATCCTAGAAACAAACTGCAGAGCAAACTGAAAGCATCCAGTCTCACTCAGAAAAAAGTCAACCTCTGCTGAAGAAGCCCTCACAATCACAAATGGTACACTGCACAAAGAAACAATTCATGAAGTAGGGTCAGCAAATGGGAGGATTAGTAGACTTGAAATAATAGAATAATGTAAAAAAAACTATCACATAGTTATGTGTCAGATAAACAAGGATATAAAATGAAGAAATGAAACACGAGAAAAAGATAGGCAGATTTAGGGAGGGAGGGGGAAGCTCAGAATTAAAATATGTACTCAAAGAAAGGAAAAAGATCATTGGACAAATTAAGCTGCCATTGAAATGAGAATTAGTAATCTGGAAAATAGATCTGAGGAAATTATCCAGAATTCAGCCTAGAGAGAAAGGGAGATTCAGAATATGAGACATCAAGAGAGAGGAGGAGAGAATGAGAAAGCACAAAAATGTCTAACAGGAATTACAAAAGGAGAAAACAGAGAGGATAGAGAATAAAAGAAATATTTAAAGGGAGAGTAGCTGAAAAATTTCCAGAACTGCTGAAAGAGATGAATCCTCACATTTTAAAAGCACAATCTGACATGTGGTTTTAACAAGAGATTCAGGGAGTTCTGAGCCCAGTAGTGGAATTAACTAATCTTCCTACATATAACAATTACAACTTAAGCAAACTATAAAAGAAACTTTGAAGGCATTGCAGAGGGATGGAAAAGAGCAGAAAGTCAGAGGCTTTGGATCTTTGAAAGAAGGGAACCCACTGGGTGAGACTCCCATTTATACATTTATATCTTCTCCCGAGGGCATTCCCCATTGTATGAGGTACAAAGTAGCTAGGACTCATCACACTCTATGCAAAAATTAATTCAAGATAAAGTATAGGCAAGAATGTAAAAGCTAAATCTAAAACAGCTCTACAAGGAGACATAAGAGAATTATCTTCTCTACCTTAGAGTAAACCAGACAGGATGCAAAAACACTAACCATGAAAGAAAAAACAACTGATAAAGTGGACTTCATAAAAATTAAAACATCTTCTCTTCAGACAACACCAGTAAGTAAATGAAAGGGCAAGCCACAGGCCAGGAGAAAACATTTACAATTCATTTATCTGAAAAAGGTACTGTGTCTAGAATATATAAAAAACTTTTTTACATCTACACAGATTTTTGTATTATGTCTTATGTTAGTTTTGGTGGTTTGTGTCTTTCAAGGTATTTGTCCATTTCATCTAAGCTGTCAAATTTCTTGGCATAAACCTGTTCTTGAAATTCCATGATTACTCTTTATGATTTCCCTTTGCATCCAACAACTGCAGAATAGTCTTTTCCAGTGCACATGAAATGTTTACCAAGATAAACTATATGCTACACCACATGGACCAAATATCATATGTGGGATCATAAAGATTTGAAATCATACATGGCATGTTCTGTGATCACAGTTAAACCCAATTGAAAACAACAACAGTAAAACATGTAGATATCTAGAAAAGTCAGAATATTTGGTGACTAATCATCATCCTTTAAATAGCCTATGGATCAAATTAAACAATAAGAAAAGAAATTAGAAAATGTCTTGAACTGAATGGTAAAGAAAACATAATACATCAAAGATTGAGAGATGCAGTTAAAGCGGTACTTAGAGGGAAATGTATACCTTTAAATGTTTAAAAATCAATGCTTAAGCACTTAATACTCAAAATCAGTGTCTAAACATTAAAATGTTTAAAATCAGTGATCTAGTTTCCAGCTTAAGAATCTGAAAAAAGAACAAATAGAACACAAGATAAGTAGAAGAAAGAAAATAATAAATATAGGGATGAACATCAATGAAATAGGAAAAAAAAGAAAATTGACAAAGCTGAAAGTTGGTCCTTTGAAAAATGTAATAAAATTAATAAGCCTCTAGCTAACTATAAATCTATTAAAAAATTGAGTTCTAACCAGAAACAGTCCCACAAAGAAATCTCCAGGCTCAAGTCATTTTACTTATTGATTCTGAATAGAGAATTATTCCATATTCATGTATGGGAAAATTTGATATTATTATTTTCCTCCCAATTGATTCATAGATTTCAATGTTGTCACAATATAAACCCCAGAAGATTTTTCTGAGAAATTGAAAAACTGATTCTACCATTTATATGAGCCTGAGAAGAACCAAGAATAGAAAAAAAAATCTTTAAAAACAAGTTCAAATATTTAATTTATCTGATTTTAAGTCTTACCATAAAGCTACAGTAATTCAGACAATGTGGTATTGGCATGAGGACAGACAAATAGATCAACAAGACAAAAGAGAGAGTCTAAAAATAGATCTATATATGCAGTCGATTGATTTTTCTACAGAAGAGCCAAGGAAATTTATTGGAGGAAAAGATGGTCTTTCCCACAAATTGTGCTGGAACAACCAGCTATCTATATAAAAAAAGAAAGAGAGAAAGAGGAAAGAACCCGAAGACTTCCCTCGCACCATAAGCAAAAAAATAACTCAAAATAAATCATAGACCTAAATGTTAAGAACCAAAACTAGAACTTCTGGAATAGTTGTTAAATCTCAGTGGCAAGCGCATAGGTATTTGATACAATTTTATGTACACTTCTGAGTGTTTCAAGCATTCCATTTCATAACTTCACTTAAAAAAACTTCTTGGTATCTTCCTCAATTTCTGAACCAAGTTTTGGCATGTCTTGCTTGCTTCTCTCTTAAATAATGTTTTCCCTGGGCTTCTATCTTCACCTGTTTCAAAAGTACTTTTTCTGAAGGTTCACAGTTCTTATTAGGTCTCACTCTTTCCCTATATGGTGACGACTACCCCATACAACTCTGGAATTATTAGCTCTGAACTCTAGATTCATTTAGCCAACCGCCAATTGAATATCTCCACCTAGATGTCACATGGACAAATAAGATTCACCATATCCTACTTAGCTAAAAATCCTCTTCTTTCATATCTGCCTCTTTTCTATTTTGCTTAATGGCATCATATGACTGAGATAATCTAGAAGCTCAAGACATCTCTACACTTATTTTTTCCCTTTATCACCACATCTGAAGAGTCATTCAATAATGTTGATTTCATCTCCAATGTTTCAGTGAATATTTTCACCTCTCCCATGTCTGCTGAAATTGTATTAGTTTTTTTAATCACATCATCAAAATGTACCCTAAGTGGTCTTTTGGGGCCATATCTTCCACACATATGGCCTTATAATACATCCTCCTCACTGCCATTAGGTCTAACTTTTGTCATAATCTGATGCTAACCTACTGTTCAGCCCTACCTCACAACACTTCATGTCTAACGCTCCAGCCTTGCAAAACTACTCCATTATCCACTACATACACTATGCATTTTGTGCCCTGACATGCTGCTCCCTCTACTTGAAAACCTTCCCTTCCCTTCCCTATCCATCAAATATCAATTCATTTTTTATTTCCTTGTTGAAATGTCTCCTTCATGAAATCTTCCTAGCATTCTTAGACAGACTGAGACACTTACTTCTCTATTCTCATAGCACTTTTGTGAATATTTCTAACTGTAGTACTCATCACACTATATCTTAATTACTGCTTCTCTGCCTTGCTTTTCTGATAGAATTTTAGTTTACCACAGACAAAACCTAAATCTTACAATGATAATCCCGAGGACAGTGTCTGGGGCATAATCAGTACTCCAAACATGTTGAATAAATTAATATAAAAGAATGAATTAGGAAACAGAAACTCTTTTAGTGTTCTTTTAGAGGCATCTCTACCTCATAGTCAAGAATGCTTCTTTGCTATTAACTTTTTGTGTGTGTGTGTGTGAGGAAGATTAGCCCTGAGCTAACACCCGATGCCAATCCTCCTGTTTTAGCTGAGGAAGATTGGCCCTGAGCTAACATCCATGTCCAACTTCCTCTACTTTATGGGGGATTCCACCACAGCACAGCTTGACAAATGGTGTGTCGGTCCTGGCCAGGGATCTGAACTGCAAACCCGGGGCCACTGAAGCAGAGCATGCAAACTTAACTTCTACGTCACCAGGCCAGCCCCTCTTTGCCATTAACTTTGAAGATCGAACTCATTGAGATATTTTCATGGATGAAGGTCTTTAGACCTCCAGTTATCGTGGAAAGGAGAAGGAAATTAACCTTCTATAGACAAGCCATCGTGGTAGATGATTTTCATACATTATCTCATTTAATTCTCACAGCAACCCTTTAAGATATTAGTTTCAAAGTACTTGACGGAATTAGATTAGGTGTGGCCATGAGTAATAGAAAATGTAATAGCGGCTTAAACAATCATCATAGACTCAAGATCCTTCAATCTTGCTACATTGCCATCCTCTATACCTTGGGCCAATATGATTTCTTCAGCCCCAGAAGGAAGGAAAAAAGAAGAAAAGAACATGGTCTCTCCCTTCAGGAAATTACACCACTACCTTCACTTATATACCACTGGTTGGAACTTCTTTACAGACACACATCACAATGCAATCTTGGAAAGGTAGTGTTTTTCTAGATGTGCATAAGCCTAGATAAAAATTGGCACAGGTATGGGGGTTTTATTTCTATAGAAGAAGGAAAAAGCCAGATTTTGCTGGGTTAAATTATAGTATCTCTCCTGATAAAGCCAGCATTCGAACATATCTCTGTCACACTTCAGAACACATGCTTCAAAGCTTATGGTCCTTGGTGATCTTTACCAGTCTCATCTATTCCAAGTCATCCCATTTTGCCAAGCCCTTTCCTTTTTTGTTGAATAGTGAATATTTATTTTAATCTGTCTGTTTCAGATCCATGTACACTTAACACATGAAAATATTTATGAGGTCAGAGATGAAAAAACCCAAATGGTCTGATGTCTAAAAAACCTTGAGTTAATTTTATAAACATTTTTCATCTTCTTTAAAGCATGAAATCACTCTTTGCTAAATTTTTTAAGTCACAAAATTAAAAGAATCCAACACAGTTTTAAGGCCCTCAAGTGGTCTCCCTTAGGATGAGAGAAACTGGTAATTGGCTAAGAAATCCACACTAAACTTAAGTAATTCAGATTTTATTATGGAACTTTCATCGTTTTGTGAGTTCTTTACATAAAGTAAAATAGCGAGATGTTCATGGTTCTCATTTGTGTTGCTCTAAATCACTATTTAGAAAAAGGAAGATCAAAAAAGCTAAATCCGGTCAAAATTCCCTCAAACTAGGAAATCCCATTCATGGATGAAACACATAAACCCTAAAAAATCATGTTTTACCCTAGACTTAGAGGTCCTTGAAATTCTTGCAGGAAAGGTATTAGAAAGACCAGTTTATCAGTGTCAACACAAAGAAATGGTGGTTCCAGATGTGAACAGACCTATTAACATGGCTTTGAATGAGGACAAAAGGGAGCTGGAAGCTAATGACCTTGTTTTGGTGGCGATGTTAGTTAGAATGAGCCGCCTGGGAAGGATGAGAGAGTAGACAACCAGCTTTAGGCAATCTGTATTCCTCTGTTTATTGGCTCATTCACTTCTTTGAAGGGTGACCTACATGGAAAGTGTCTTATGATAACTCGTACAGTGTTAAATAAAAGGAAGACCCTCATGAAGCCAGCCAATACGCAGACATTATTTTTAACTTTATCTCTGGTTGGGATCAGGATTTTGACCAATTCTACAAGCCAGCACAGGAGTGGCAATTCTAAACTGAGTGTTTACCCCTGCAGTAGCCAGAATAATGTACTCCCAAGGATGTCCATGTCCTAATCCCCAGAATTGGTAAATATGTGTCATTACATGGCAAAGGAGAATTAAGATAGCAGATGGAACTCATGTTTCTCATCAGCTAATTATCCCAGTTTTTCGAGGTGGGCTCACTATAATCATAGTGTCCTTAAATATGGAAGAGTCAGATCTGAGTGATATGATGTGAGAAAGATTTGACCAGCCACTGCCGGCTTTGAAGACGGAAGGAGGCCGTGGGTCAAGGAATGTGGGTGGCCTCTAGAAGCTGAAAAAGCAAGAAGACAATTATCCCCTATAGCCTTCAGAAAAAAATGCAACCCTGTCAACACCTCAATTTTAGCCCAGTGGAATCCATTTTAGACTTTTGACCTCTAGAATTGTAAGATAACAAATTTGTGTTATTTTAATCCACTGAATTTGTGGCAATTTGTTACATCAGCAACAGAAAATTAATAAACCGCTTTAGTGTTTTAATCAATTCCAGGACACACTCTCATCTAGGAGGGAAAGATTGCTTCTTGCTACTGCTGGCCTTTTCTCAAAATTCTGGAGAATTGCTAACTTCAGTACACTTAGAATATTTTTTCCCTATTTAAATAATTGTTAACATGTCTGTCATATATTCGTAGTTCATTCCTAAAAAATAGAATGTTATATGTAGTGTCCCAGGATCTGACAAGCAGCACTTCTCATTTCTACATGTTACTTTCAAATGAACAAATTAGTGTCTGTTACCTAAAATTTCATGGCTAAGTGAAAATACCAATTAGTTTCCCGAATCTAAACTTGCAAAGGACACCAGTTCTTTTGAGTTATGAATCAGAAAAACAATACTGAAAATGACTGATGCCAGTGTGGGGGATCAGAATTTGCCACCCCAAAATGTGTCTCTTTGGCTGGATTATTTTTAAGAACGAAAGACTCAGAAACTTTGACCTTCCCCCTAACTGCCTAAAAGAATTTAAGATAGAAAGCCTGTTTCAGGAATGAGCTAATAACATAGATAAATATAGTATAATAAACTAGATGTGGTGGACAGGGAGGAACCTAGCAAGGCCCATTTGATCAAAGTTCTCCCCATGTCCCATTGTCTTTGTAAGGCATGGCAAATATTTGTTTACCAAATATTTGCTTTTCCATCTGTATGTGAATTGCCTTCTTCCTCTTTGAAGTCCCAAGTCACTACTCACAACATCCCCCTTTGTCTTTAGCTGAAGATAGTATTTAAGGTGGTAGCTTTGGCCATTTTGGCGAGTTACTCGGTTTTCTCCCATGTAGTCACGATATTAAATTTTTTTGATTTTCTCTTGTTATTCTGTCTCACGTCAATTTAATTCTTAGACCAGCTAGAAGAACCTAGAGGGTAGAGGAATATTTCTTCCTCCCCTACCCCACCAAATTGAGACTGTTTTTTGATACTGCCTTTTTAGGCTTTCAAAATCAACTTGAATTACTTGTTGAAATTCAGCTGAATTTGGAAGTTTGCGGTAACTGGTAAATAAACAAGTGGAAAGTGAAGATTTTTGACTACTGAACACTACAAATACCAAATTAAAGTTGCTGGGTGAAGGATGAATTCTATACATTTAAGCTGATGAATCCCCATTGCTTAGAAGAGCATTAGAAACATGGTAGACACTGAATAAATATTTGCTGAATTAAGTGAAGTATGATCATTTCTCTCCTGAGATCTGGTGATTCACTGATCATCACTGAGTTGAAGTGATAAAGCAATTGAAGGTAATTAAGGCATGTGCTGCAGAAAGTAGGTGCGAGAACCAGAGACCTGTATAAGTATACAGAAAGATCTCCCCAGAAATGTCTCTCATCTCAGACTGATATATATAATGAGGCAAGCTCAGGGTTCCTCTTCTCTTTCTAGCATCAGCTTCTCTTCAGGGTTCATGAAAATGATTGTACACATTAACTGATGCTACTTTACTGGATTTTGATTCCAGTCTAAAAAGGAGACATTGTGGAATTAGTCTGTAGTATTTCTTTTTGTATATATATTTTTTATTTTAAAATTTACATACAGTAAAATTCACTCTTGGTGGTGCACACTTCTCTGGGATTTGATGCACAACAGTTTGAGCACACTCAAAATTCCCTCACACTGCTGCTTTGTAGTCACCCGCTCCCCTACTCATAACCCCAGGCATCCGTTGATCTGTTCTGACTTAATATTTTGCCTTTTCCAGAATGTCATATAAATTAAATCATACAGTATGTATGTATATGTAGCTTTTTGGGTCTGGCTTCTTTCGCTTAGCAAAAAGTATTTGAGATTCATGCATCTTGTCCGGTGAATCAATTTAACGGCACGGATGTACCACAATTCGCTTAGCCAATCACTAAATGAGAAACATCTGGATTGCATCCAGGTTTTGGCAATTATGAATAAAGACGCTGCAACTATTCGTGTATAGGTTTTTATGTAAACCTAAATTTTCATTTTTGCGGGGTAAATATCACAGAGTGAAATTGTTGAGTCATACAGTAAGTGTATGTTTAACTTTATAAGAAACTGCCAAACTGTTTCCCAAAGGGACTGTACCATTTTGCATTCCCATCAGCAATATCTGAACAATCCTATTGTTCCACATCCTCACCATCCCTTGGTGTTATCAGTTTTCGTTTATTTGTTTGTTTTAATTATTCTAATAGGCAGAGAGTGGTAAGGGTATTTCTTTAGATAATTCCAAAGAAAAATGATTCAGCTGATTCTCACATACCTTGCAAGATCATCTAGGCTTGGATTCTGAGAGAAAGCATATCTCAAAGACATGTCTCAAATGATTAGTTATAACTCCATAACAATGGTTGCAGTTTTACCCTGAACTATAGTCCAGGATACAGGCCTTTAAAATACTTCCTCATTTTAGTGACAAGTTCAAATAGCACTTAACTGACAATCAAAGTCAAGGATTTGATTCTTGAATGGTCAAGTATCTTCTCTTTGCCCTTTGGCATAGCCCTGAACCTGGTCTACTATTTGCAGATGCATCCCTTTCGGTATCAGGGGTGTTAAGGAAGGTCTGTCAACAGTTTATGGGAAAAACAGTCCATTATTTAAAAAATAAACTCAAAGTTACCTTTCTGTTCACGGTGGCATCTTCTTAATATTTTAAGAGCAGCAACATTCAAAATGAGAATGGTTGAAAATTTTAAGAAAGTGGAACACTTTTGAAGTGCCAAACACGATCACAAGGCATGTAAATGTCCATCCAACACAATTCACTTAATACTACCCAGTCAATACCACATGAATTACCCTTCAGTTCTTTTTCTTAAAGGCCTATCTCAAGTAAGTCGTTTTCTCCCAGCTTTGAACTTTTAAGGCAAAAGAGAAAGATAAAATCTGTGGGTTACTTTTGTAACAAGTTATGTTCTTTCTCAATGAATTTTCCATGACATCTGTTTAGGAAAATCTCAGAATATACCAAAACGAGATAATGATGGGGTTTTATATTTATCAAAGGCTGCCTTACCCCCATGCACAAATAAGCTAACTCCCCATTGCACGGAAGGACACTTTTGCACGCCCAGAGGCAGAGTCAGTGAAAGGCAAACTGGTTCTGATGAAAAAGACCTCCCTGAATCCTCACTGAAAGCTGGAGCCATCTGAACTTGGCATTTCTGACATTTCTATCAATGTGTTTTCCCTTTTCATATTTACTTTCCTTACTTGTTCAGCTTCCAGGTTGGACTTGAAAATAAATTTTAGGAAAGTTCGGGATAACAAGGTATTTTCAGAGGAGGACTCCCATGATTCAGAAAGATGAGACTTTCCTTTTGAATGTTTCCTAGCTTGTCCCAAGCAGGAGCTGATTCAGGTGGAGGTTGTCTCCACCAGTGAGAATGTGCAGAGAACCCTTTAAGTCCAGGGTGCTATGTCTGTCACTCTGGGAATAAAGTAGTTTTGATCAGGTGTATGCTTTGCTTTCTAGATGTTTTCAAATGCTATTTAATGTATTAATGTGATTGTTAAGAGGGATAAAATTCATTTTCATCTTCATGGTCGCCAAAGCAGAACATGATTTGTTCTTCATTTTTTTGTGTGTGAGGAAGATTAGCCCTGAGATAACATCCATTGCCAATCCTCCTCTTTTTGCTGAGGAAGATTGGCCCTGGGCTGACATCCGTGCCCATATTCCTCCACTTTATAAGGGACCCTGCCACAGCATGGCTTGACAAGCTATGCGTCGGTCCGCGCCTGGAATCCAAACCTGCGAACCCCGGGCTGCAGAAGTGGAACGTGCGAACTTAACCACTGCGCCACTGGGCCTGCCCCTATTTGTTCTTCATTTTAACCATAAGTTCTCTGGAAATGCAAGTTTGTGGTACTGGCCACTGGTAATATTTTGAGACATTTACATGTGTATTTCTTTCACCCCTGTTTAGGAAGAGACTACATCCAAAATTAACTTCAGGCTATGGTTTTGTCCAAGTCCTCTTGAGAATAAAGTGCATTTTTCTCCCAAATCTCTTCTTCTCAACAGCAGTGAAGGTATCACCAGGTGCTGCTCTGTGCTTGTTTCTCTAATCCTCTAAGTGTTCTCATTTTCTCCCCCACCTTCTATCAGTAATGTTCAACACATCTAAATTGATGCCTCAAGCTGTGACATTTTACCTTTAATTCTGTCTTGAATTTCTAACTGCCTTTTGGACCTGAAGATCTGTGTCTTGCTGGCACCACAAATACGTGTAAAAGTGAACTCTCCACCATCTGTCATTAAACTGGTGCTTCCTTTGACTCATCTCTTCCTGTTCATAATGCTCCATCATTCCAGGCACTCAGATATCTATCCAAGCCCCTATCTTTCTTTCTTTTTTTTTATAATTTTATTTATTTATTTTTTCCCCCAAAGCCCCAGTAGATAGTTGTATGTTATAGCTGCACATCCTTCTAGTTGCTGTACGTGGGACCCGGCCTCAGCATGGCCAGAGAAGCAGTGCGTCGGTGCGCACACGGGATCCCAATCCGGGCCGCCGGTAGCGGAGCGCGCGCACTTAACCGCTAAGCCATGGGGCCGGCCCTAAGCCCCTATCTTTCTGAGTCGTCAACATCATCAAGTGATAGTTCACACATTCAGACATTAAGAGCCTCAATTAAGTAAGCTCTTGCCAATCTATCTACATCCCAGCCATCCTAATGTCTACCTTTAGACTAACTTGCCTAAAATTCTGCTTTTATAGGCTATTTTCCTATCCACAAAAACCAAATGGCTCCGTTTGATTGTCCGATCAAGTCCAATGTCCTAAGAACTTTACTCAAGGGTCAAAGCAGATTGACCTATACTTTTTCAAGACCTGTCCTTGTATCTTGCTATTTCCTTGTATACACCCTACACATCTGCTAAATGTTTGCTTTCAAACTCCCAGATTGGCTTATCTTTGGATGCCATACCTTTGTCCATACTCTTTCCACCTAGAATTTTTGTTCAACTTATTCACTTATTGAAATCTAATCTTTCCCTTTAGAAATAGTTGTCAACTTTAGTGTACATCAGAATAAACCAAAGTGATTGTTAAAAATTCAGATTTCTTCATCCAATATCAGAATTTTGATTTAATAGGTCTGGAATAGGACCCAGGAATCTACATTTTTAACAAGTTCATCCAAGCGATTCTCATACAGATGGTCTTGGGATCAAAAAACTGTGAGAAATGTTGTAAAGGCCTGAAAGTTAGAATACAAATAGACTTCTCTGATGTCACTTGTTGAACATATTTCACTTTCATTGGAATACATCAAGCATTTTGATTGTATCTGAAAAGGAGGGGTTTCATTGTCAGGCAGCAGCCTGAATTTGCATCTTGATTCCATCACTATCTAGTTCTGTGGCCTTGGGCAAATCACTTAATGTCTGTGATATCCTTTTCTAATACTATGTAGAATGGGGCAAATAATACAACCCACCTAATAACATTGTTCTGACCTATGAGAAGCACTTGGCCTAAGTTCTGGCACACAGTAAACAATTACTTGTTAGCTACTACTGTATTTCTTACCATGGTTCCTAGACTCACAATGACTTTATGGCTTCGGATTCTGGCCCCAGACTCCCTTTTCACCCACCGCCATGCATCAGATTTATTTGTGAACATGGCCTTTTTTTTTAATAGATAAGTTCCTTAAAAGTAATGATCACATTTATAGGATAAGCATTGAAAAAAAAAGGCTCAATGACTACATTACTTTATTCTGCTTATATTACCACATCTAACTCTCTGAACAGAGCAAATGTTCAATAAATATTTTGAGTGGATTAATTCAGAAGTTTTGTGAAAATGAGCTATTAGACTTAAATGTATTTTGAGCAAGTTAAAATCAGAGTACACATTAGAGAATCTTAAAACTGTACGGATCACAGTTACAAGGCAGGCAAACTTATTGCTTTTGTGTGTTAACTTTTCAGAAGATGAAATGAAGCTCAGGGAAATAAAGTGCCCAGTTTTGCACAGTCGTTTGGTGGCCAGCCTGAGACTGGAACCCACATGTCTAGACTCCGGGCCTGGCACTACAACTGTTGTAACTCTACCACAACTGCCACCAGAGCCTTCCAACCAAGATTTCAAAAATAGGAATGAAGAATTAGTAAAGTCCTCTGAAGAAGTTCGTAGACAGAATATGATGTGCACATTTACTGTTCTGAGTAACTAATTGAGTTCTGGTAGAGGTAAGCAGACACATGAACTCCCTGTAAAATGCCGTCATGGAAAATTACATAGAGTCAAACATACAGAGCAGAGCTTAAAACTAAGGATGTCTATGAGACCACCAGAGCCGGGTCCTCAGTCCGTTAAAACTCAGACAACTCTGCCTACAGAGTAGCACGTTTTTAGTCCTGACATGCTGTGTCCTACTTTCATAGTAGTACAGGAAGTACACTAAGAGAAAGAAACTCTGTGGGGCCCATGAGCTGGGGAACAAACAAACAGAAAGACTCTACGTCCAGAAATGGGTTTCTACTCCAAAGTCCTCGGTCCGTCCAGGATATCTTGTGTCTGTAATGTCAAAACTAATATGAGAAAAGAATGTTGACAAAACCCAGAAGTCTGGCAGCCGCTTATTTCCTATTTGAAGCTATGATAACTCATATCTGTGGGACTAAAACAAATGTTGGAGACATCTCAGTGATTTCTCATTGATCAGATACCACTGAGCAAACGTTGACACCAGAACACGATGAAATAGCCCTATAATTCAGTTGTAACAAAACTTCAAAATTATTGATTTAATCCCATCTAGTTTCTGAATTTTCATCAGAGTATTGGATATCTGCCGAATTTCTTTTTAATTATGTTTAAAAATCAAACACTTCACACTTCCTTGAGTGTTTATTCCACAATCTCACATATTTTACTTAGATTTTCCTTACGTATTTTTTAATTTTATTTTTAAAATGTTATTTTTATTTTTTTAATTTTGGCTTTATCCAGTATTAACTATTAAAGATACGTATTTTATCTTTTTCTAAGATGTAATAATAATTATTTAATATTACAACATTTGCTTCTGCATTGTTGCTTCTTCCACCAAAGACAGGTGTGGATGATGAAATCGTTAAACACAGAAATCTGCACTGGGATTCTGCTGCAAATATACACATTTTGCTTTTTTCCCCCTTATCTGTCTCCTGGATAAGAGTAAGGGAGAAAACATAAAATCAATGCCCTTATCTGTTCTGGAATAGACAATATTTATCAGCTCAGGCATCTAGGAAGATTTTCCAGGAAATACGGATCCTCACGTTCACTCCCCTTACTAGGAGAACTATAGAATGCAGAGGAAGCGCCTTAAGACACATTGAATTATCAAATGGAAAAAAGGCCACATTCACTAGCAAAGGATTATTTTTTTTTCTCATTCATTCAACATCAATTTTTGATTACCTCTTATGCACAAACCCCTGCATTCATAAAACTTGAATTCTTTGCGTGAAATATCTGCCAGAGTCACAGGCAGAAAAAAATGCCACACTCAGTTTAGAGTAATTTGAGGGAGATTTAATAAAGGAACTATTAGCAAAGTTATGGGGAGGGTTCAGAGAAACCACACACGCGCGCGCACACACACACACACACACACACACACGCAGAAACAAGGTAGTACCCCAGGGCTAGTAACATGCAAATTGCTATTATCTATGCCTAAATAGATCTGAGAAGTGAGAAGTCCTGAATCCCCATAGGAGGGGCATGTAGAAGAGGATAATGGGGCAGCGGGGGTGGGGTGTGTGGTTGGAGGGACACAGGCAACTGAAGATGATCCTGTAGAGAGGGGACCAGAGGATAGACAAAGTGACCTCACTCTTCTTTCTTCACTCCTGCTGTGGCCTCCTATTGGCTGAACACAACTGGAATTCATATGTCTGGATAGAATCTATCTAGGTCAGCCTCCCAAGGCACAGAGCAAGATGGAGAATGATTGCAGAAGGGCAATCACAGGATAACTAGCTCAAGTGGCAACACTCACTGTGGCTACTCAATGTCATTGAAAGTAAAATAAACTTCATCTTGTTTTAGAGGACAATAGTAAGGGCAGACATCCAGTTTGTGCTGATAATAGAATACTCTGTATATTTTGCACTTTGCAGGGATGTGACGTGTTCTATTTTTGTATTATGTGCCAGTTTCTATAGTAGGATCTGTTAAAAAAAAAAAAAAGGAAGGGCGAGGCCTAAAGTGTGTATTCTATGAACTGAAGAAATGCCCTGATGTATATATTTAACATCTAGAGACCTGGAAATGAATAGTTTGGTGGACAGACTCTAAGGCAGCCTCATGACCCTTGCTTTCACGTGTTCACACCATTGTGAAATCTGCTTCCCTTGAGTGTGGGCAGGACCTGTGACTTGCCTCTAACCACAGAAAATGCAGAGGATGGCTGCCACTCCTGTGATTATGTCACTTATATGACAAAGGTGATGACGCCACTCCCATGATTGCATTACGTTATATGAAACTTCCCTGCTAGCAGACTCATGCTAGCAGACTTTCTTTCTTGCTGGCTTTGAAGGAATAAGCTGTTCTGAGATGGCCTGATGAGAGGGCCACATGGTAAGGGACTGTGGCAATCTCTTGGAGCTGAGAGCAGTCCTTGGCAAACAGCCAGCAAGAAACAAAGGACCTTAGTTCTACAACCACAAAGAGATGAATTCTGCCAACAACCTGAGTGAGTTTGGTAGCAGATCCATCCTCAGTCAAGTCTCCAGATGAGAACCCAGCTCTGGCTGACGTCTTGATTGGAGCTTTCCAGCTAAGTGATGCCCAGACTCTTGAACCACAGAACCTGTGAGATAATAAATGTGTGTTGTTTTAAGCCACAAAGTTTGTGGTAATTTGTTATGCAGCAATAGAAAACTAATACAAATAAGTATTTCATTTTTCCATATTGATAACTCCTTATAATACTCTCCCAAATTCCCTATAACTTGGGCCCTGTGGCTCAGTCATTATTTTAGTCAACATCTATGCAGGATTTACCACCCACAAACGATTCTCATAAGTTTTAAATCAACTGTTCATTTAAATAAGCTGATGTTATTAGTCTCAGATAAGAGTTGATGAAACGGAGTCTGTGAGGCATGAATTGACTTACCCAAGGTTAACCAACTAATAAATGGCAAATTTTGGCTTTGGTCTCAGGACCTTGACTACAAATCCCAGGTTATTCCCCTCTACCACTTGGCCTTCCTTAATTTAGTCTTAGATAATTAAAGCATAGTGCAAAAGAACCACACTTTCTATCCTTATAAAGGCCATTTATATTCATTCTGTCCCCCATGATGGCAAACTGCCTTCCCTTTACCTCTAAAATGCATGTGTTGCTGACCCCAAGATTAAAAATGTGTGCTAGAGGAAAAATCCTATGGAAAAAAGATTAAAAGGACTCCTCCTACTGATCATGGCTCAGTAGCAGCATCCTTATCTAAAATCAGGTTTTGAATTGCAGAAAGGAGTGTTATTATCATCAGCAGCAAAGGCATAAAGCCAACATTTAAAAATATTTTTTACAATCTCTACCCAGGCTTAATTTTTTATTCCTTAAACAGCTGAAAATAACAGGGCTTTGGCAAAACACTTTATGGTTAAGGCCCAAACTCTAAGCCTTATTAGCAACCAAAGCAGATGGCAATATTAGCTAACAGATTTTTTTTTAAACTGTTCTCTGT
Source organism: Ceratotherium simum simum (assembly GCF_057802395.1). Taxonomy (NCBI): domain Eukaryota; kingdom Metazoa; phylum Chordata; class Mammalia; order Perissodactyla; family Rhinocerotidae; genus Ceratotherium; species Ceratotherium simum. The sequence goes on along the minus strand of NC_141915.1, from coordinate 51,495,449 downwards.
TGAAAGAAATATCTGAAAGTGATGCAAAGGACTTACAATTTACCTCTTTGTGAATGGCCAGCGGTGGATTTCTATCTGTGAGGTCTGTCACTGGTTTGATCCAAAGGCCAGCGAATGGAGCACATGGCAATCTGTTTTGAAATGGAGCAGAGCATTTTCTACAGTGGAGATCAAAGGTACTAGCGTAACAAGTCATCATAGTGGGCACCTGTAATAATATAAACGAGTGATTAAAGTGATCCCACCCTGTGTTTCACATTAGTCAATTTGAACAGTGGTCATGAACATTTCCCCCCACATTTGTCTCTTTATTTAAACCTATTAGTATCATTGAAGCTGTGGGAGCTTAAGAATAATTTTATAATAAAGGATTGTTTAATGTTTGCCAAACATTTAATAAGCTTCTAGAAAATATTCTGTTTTAGTTCAGCTCAGAATTTGGCCCAAGATGAGAGGATTTTGTTTGATTATTGGTTGCTTATTTTTCTGAACCTACATTTTAAATGACAGCAGGTTTGGAAATAAATATGATTCAACCTTGGAATGCTCTTGCTATGTGTCCGTGTGTCTTTTATCAGGGCCCTTGATTAGAAGGAGAAGAGAAAGGAGTCATTTTTGTGCCATCTCTCCCTGTTATTATATTCATTATGAATCTTGCCCTTTCTTTCCGCCAACTAGGACCTGTCCCAATATGGCGGGACCTCCAGAGTACTAGCGCTGCCTCACTTGCATGACTCTTTCCAGAAATCACTTGGCTTGAAATTCAATCCCTTTTTTTTAATAAGGAAACACAGTTCCACTGAATTCCAAAGCATTTATATTTAGAGTTTGCATGACTTAAGGATTTATTATCAAGAGAAAATGAGAATGATTCTATTTTCACTCTTACCTAAACAAACAGGCTCACTGGGTGCCAAAATATTTGAAATACTTAGCCCTTGTTGGTTGTCCTACAGGGAAGCTTCTTTTCAGTGTCAGCTCAGGAGGATTAGCAGAGATGGACAGTATGGACTTGGATTCTAATCCTGATTCCATTGTTTACTAGCTCTATAGGTTTCAATGTATTAAGTAACCTCTTCAAGTCTATTTCCTAATCTGTAACATAGGCATAATAATCATGGCTTCTTGAGGCTACTCAAAGGGTTGAATGGATAGTATACAAGGCTTTTCCCCACCATCTGGGACATGGGGAGTGATTTAAAAGTGCTATTATTTCAGGGCTGAAAACTGCATGTTTTCCTTTGATTCCTTTTTTTAATTGCTCTGTCAATTACCTTTGGTGTGTCCTCATCCTTGTTTGATTAGCTCCATGCTAAACATGTGGGAGCTCTATCTACATAGTACCAAAGGAGATGTGAAGAGCTGAAAAAGTACCAGTTTATTCCGAGCATAAATTTGCTTTGGAATCTAGGTTTATCTTTATTGATCTCACTACATTTAACTTCAAAATAATATTGAGGATTGCTACCAGGGTAGAGGAGAAATTTGACATACAACTTGGTTCATTCTTGAAGAGTGTTTCTACAAGGCATCTGGTACATAAGGCATTCAGGGCATGTTTGTTCATGCAGTGACGGCATTTAGTTAATAATTACGGTGACCGGTACGTTAAATCTTTCATTAAAAGTATTTTATAACTAATCATTTACATTTAAATTAAATTTGCTAGTCTTTTTTAAATTTTAACACTTAAAGGTCAACAAATTGGCAATATGAGGACATTTTTGCTGTCACTTGCAATTTAGGGAGAATTGATATCTCTATAATATTGTTTCTGCTAAAGAATGAACTTCTTATACCTTTCCATTCTTTCAGATCTTTGTTATCTTTCAATAAAGTTTTAAATTTTGTTCTTTCACATTATTTTATTTACTCATGGGAACTTTACATTTTTTGCTTAAATTTAAAATAATCTTTGTTAAATTACTCTTTATTTGGGAATAATTGTAAATTTATAGAAGAATTGCAAAGATAGTACAGAGAGTTCCCGTACACTCCTCACACAGTTTCAGTTTCCCCTAATGTTATCATCTTACATTACTGTGGTACATTTGCCAGAACTAGGAAACCAACATTGGAACATGACTATTAACTAAACTCCAGACTTTACTCAGATTTCAGCAGGTTTTTTTTTTTTCTATTAATGTTTTTGTTCTGTTCCAGGATCTCATCCAAGATACCACATTGCATTTAGTTGTCATGTCCCCTTAATTTCCTCTGGTTTGTGACAGTTTGTTGTTTCTCGTGACCTTGATTGTTTTGAGGAGTATTGGTAAAGTAGTTTGTAGAATGTTCTAGAGTTTGAGTTTGTCTGATATCTTCCTCACAATTAGACATAAGCTATGAGTTTTGGAAAGAATATTATAGAGATAAAAAGTGCCCTTACCATCACCTAATATCAGTGGGTCCATGGAATCCACATGACATCACCGTGATGTTAACCTTGATCATCTGGTCAAGGAAGTGTAAAGTTAACATTTTTCCCTTTCCATGCTCTATTCTTTGGAAACAAGTCTGTAAGATTCACCTCCTGGAGATGGGGAGTATCAGCATGTGATATTTGGAATTATTTTGTGAGGAAAATTTATCTCTTCTCTTTATTTTTTCTATTACTTATTTATATCAGTATAGATTCAGGTATATTTATTTTATACCTTGGGCTATACTCTAACATTAAATTACTTATTTTGTTGCTCCGGTTATCTAGTTCTGTCTATTAACTATTTCATCATTGGATTTTTTTTAAAGCTGTTTTGATAGATATGTAGTCATATCTCATTGTGATTTAATTTACATTTCCCTAATAGCTAATGATGACAAACATCTCTTCCTGTGTTTATTTGCCATCTACACTTCTTTTTTGATGAAATTTCTGTTCATTTCATTTGTACATTTTGTAATTGAATTGCTTATTTTTTCTCTTTTTTTTAATATTGGGGTGTGAGAGTTCTTTATATATTCAAAATACTAGTCCTATGTTGAATATTGTGATTTGCAAATATTTTCTCCCAGTCTTCAGATCAAATTTTCGTCCTCTTAACATGGTCTTTCACAGAACAAAAGCTTTTATTTTTAATAAAGTCCAATATAAAAATTATTTTCTTTTATGGATCATGCTTTTGGTGTCATGCCTAAGACCTCTTCACTTAACTCTAAGTCCTGAAAATTTTCTTCTACGTTTTGCTCTCAAAGTTTTGTAATTTTACATTTAAATCCATGATCCACTTTGACTTAATTTTTGCATGAAGTATTAGATTTAGATTTAGATTCATTTATTTGCCTTTGGACGACCAATTGCTTTAGCACCATTTGTTGAAAAGACTGTCCTCCTATTGAATTGCTTTTGCAAATTTTCAAAAATCAGTTGGGCATATTTGTCTAGTTTTGGATTCTCTCTTCTGTTCCATTGATCTATGGGTCTATGACTCCATCAACATTACACACTCTTATTATTGTAACCATATAGTAAGTCTTAACTTTAGGTAGAATGAACCCTCTCACTTTATTTTTTTTTTTCAAAATAAGCTCTTCTTGAGCCTGTGCTTTGACATACAAATTTTAGAATGAGTTTCTGGATATCTACAAAAAGTATTGCCCTGAGCTAACATCCATGCCAATCCTCCTCTTTTTGCCGAGGAAGACTGGCCCTGGGCCAACATCCAAGCCCATCCTCCTCTACCCTATATGGGACACCACCACAGCATGGCCTGACAAGTGGCACATCGGTGCGTGCACAGGATCCAAACCCAGGCCACCAGCAGCGGAGCACGTGCACTTAACCGCTACGCCATGGGGCCAGCCCCAGTATGTTCTCCGATTTTTTTTCATTACTGTTTTATAATTTTCAGCATATAATTCTTGTGCATATATTGTTTGATTTATACATAATTATTTCTTTTTTTTTGGAGTCACTGTAAATAGCCTTGTATTTTTAATTTTGGTTTCCACATATTCATTGCAAATATATAGAAATACAGTTGATTTTTGTGTGTTCATTTTGTATCCTATGATCTTGCTAAATTCATTGATTAATTTTAGGGGTTTCGTTTTTTTTTTCTGTAGATGCTTTGGCATTTTCTATGTATACAATCATGTCATTTGGAAATAGGGACAGTTTTATTTTTTCCTCTCCAATCTCTATGTGTTTTATTTACTTTTATTTGTCTTATTGCATTGGCTAAAACTTCTAGTACACTGTTGAATAAGAGAGATGAGAGCAAACGTTCTTGTCTTGTTCTCGATCTTAGGGTGAACTCATTCAGCTTTCCACCATTAAGTATGAAGCTGGCTGTTTGTTTTTTTGTAGACGCTCTTTATCCAATTGAGGATGTTCCCCTCTATTTCTTGTTTTTGGAACGTTTTAAAAAATGCATGTATTATAAATTGGTGTTAAATTTTGTCATATGTTTGATCTCTATCAATTGATATGATCATATGATGTTTCTTCTTTAGCCTGTTGATATGGTATGTTACATTGATCGATTTTCAAATATTTAACTAGCATTACATAACTGGAATAAACCCCGCTTGGCCATTGTGCATAATTCTTTTTATATATTGCTGGATTCAAGTTGCTAATATTTTGTTTAGGAATTTTATGTCTAAGTTTATATGAGATATTGGTCTGTGGTTTTTTCTCTCATACTGTCTTTGTCTAGTTTTGATATCAAGGTAATTTAGGCCTCATTAACTGAGTTGAAAAGTGTTTCTTCATCTTCTATTTTGTGGAAGAGTTTGTGAAGAACTGTGCTAACTCTTCTTTAATTGTTGAGAGAACTCAAAATATTGAAGTGACCTGGATCTTGGTCATAGACCCTTGATTCCTTTCTATCTACATTCTGTTCTTAGGAAAGTTAATTTTAGCCCCTTTTAAAATACGTTTCACCTGCCACTAAATTCCAAATTTACACCTCTAACTTGGACTGTTCTACTAGCTCCAAACTTATATATACAACTTTCCCATTTAACATCTCCACTACAACCAAATAGAACTCTTAAGTCCTGCCCCCTCCATTCCAAGAGCCTATTCCTCCACAGATAAGAAAACATCATCTCAGTAAAATCACCCTACTCCCATTTGATCATGCCAAAATTATCTAAGGATTTCTCTCATACCCTCACACACCATATCCAGTCTATTATCTAGTTTTGTTCATTCTACCTTCAAAATACATCTTGAATTCTACCATTTTTCATAATCTCCACCCTGACCCTCCTAGTCCAAACCACTATCATTTCTTGCCTGAGGGTCTCAACTGGTCTCTCTCTTGCTACACTCCCTAATCCTACCAATTCTTTATTCACTCAGCAGCCGGAGTGACATCTTCAAAATATAAATCAGACCATATCAACTTGGCTTTTTAAAACCCTCTAATGGCATTCCAGTGCACTTAGAATAAATCAAAACTTCCTAACCGTAGAGTAACATATTTACTTAAACTAGACACTGGCCTCATTTTCAACAAATCCCTAGGTTAGGACCCTGTATTAGTCTGTGGAGTTCTTGTAACAAAAGATCATATACGGGGAGGCTTAAACAACAGAAATTCATTTTCTCACAGTTCTGGAGGCTAGAAGTCCAAGATTAAGGTGTGGCAGGTTTGGTTTCCAGTGAAGTCTTTCTTCCTCCCTTGTAGACAGCTGCCTTTTTACTGTGTCCTCACATGACGTTTTCTGTGTGCATGTGTGGAAAGAGAGAGATCTCTGGTCTCCTTCTATTCTTATAAGGACACCAGTTCTGTCAGATTAGGACTCCACCCTTATGACCTCATTTAACTTTAATTACCTCCTTTAAGGCTTTATCTCCAAATATAGTCACATTGGAGGTTAGGGCTTCAACATATGAATTTTGAGGGGAGACACAATTCAGTCCATAATGGTACCTCATCTCACTCCCTAAAATCATAGATTTTCTTCTACACATAAAGGACACCAAACTCATTTCTGTCTTAAGGCCTTGATTGCAATTCGCTTCGTCTAAAGTGGTCTTCTCCTAAGTCCACATGTTTGGATGATTCTTATCCTTTATGTCTAAATTCAAATGTGACTTCCCCAAAAGTCATGCCTTGACAACCCAATCTAAAGTATCTTCTACATTCTGGTTATTACTTCCCGTCGCATTACCTTGCTTAATTTTCTTTATAGAACTTATCATTTTCTAAATTATTCTTTTCTATTTATTAGTTTACCTTCTTACTGTCTTTCTTCCCTTATCCTACACTACACTACAATAGAAGCTCTGTGAGGGCAGAGAACTGTTTCTATGGTTCGCTGCTATATTGTTGGTTCTTAAGACACTTCCTGGTATACAACAAATGACGAAAATTATTTGTTGAATGTTGAATGAATGGATTTGGTCCAGTCAATGCTGGCAGATTGCATGGGACCTACTCAATTAGTCAGTCCTAGTGTGGTTGGTGGCTTTATGAAGATTTAAAAGATGAACCATGGGTAAGAAGCTCTGTCCTATTTTCGTATTTTCAAAAGAATTGGCCATAGTCACCTCAGAATATTATGACTGTAGAGGAGACATTTAAGAGCTTTGGATTCCTAAGTCCTAGGGTCCAGGGTAAAAAGAAAGCAGTACTAACCACCAAAATTCCCTCTAGTTTCTCAGATCAGAAATGAGGGCAAATGAGACAAATTAGTCTTCAGATTATTCTTTTCTAACTGATCACCCAGAAAGTGGCCAATGGATGTTGACTTCCATGTATAGAATCTAAACAATGCTAGTGAAAGCAGAAAAGAAGGAGAATATATACATGCACCATACATTTTCAAAAGACAACTGTATTCTTACCCACATATAATTCCCCCCACTTTGAATTTTATGGTTAATAACCCATGCATCTGAACATACTTAGCCTGTTAGTACTTTCCTCACATTTGGCCTCCCTTTGCAGCCAATATAGTTATTCCAAGTTAAGGTGATGGGGGTTCAATTTTTGGACAAAGTAGAGATTCATAGGAAACTTGCATTTGCATCTTTCAGAGTTATCAAATATTCAGGGGCTTGTAAGGAGCACGGAACTCCACTTAAGTTGAAGTCAAGAAATAGTCTTTGGTCTATGACTGAGTTTATTTTTTTCACTCTTTATAACAGATCTGAACTTTTAAGAGAACATCTATATAAGAGCTTTGGTACAAATTTCAATGCTTTCTTGAAAATATGTGATTAGAAACACTAAGGAAAGATATAGTGACTTTATTGATTGTTATTTTCAAGTTATCAAACTCTTGAATCGTGAAGTTTAAAAGGAATTTCAAGTTGTGCAGATTTCACTAAAGAGATAAAATTCAGAAACTTATGCTTCAGCAAGTAAATTCTCTTGAATTCAGAAAACCCAGATAATTAATCTGTGGGCCGAATTCCACATTCACATATTTCCTATTTCAAATGTAAATTAAGTATATCACTTGGGAGATTACAAAGGGAATTTGGCCCAGAGAAAGCTGCTGTCTTAAGTCAACATTTTTTCTTAGATTGAAACTTGGTCCATGTTCCTGAGTAAAGCACCCCAGACAACATAGGGCATCGTGAGATTTCCTAAAATCAGGAGATCTTTTGCATGATACATTCCCCCAAAGTGAATAATGGTTGGCCTCCTGAGCCAGATTTTTCAAGGATGACTTTTTCTAACACATCATAAAAATGTAACCCCATCTTCTTACTTAAGTACCCTTTTGCCAGATTCATGGCTTTGTTTTTAATATATTGCTTTCTTGACTACTTCTCTGAGTGAGCTCTCTCATCAAGATCAGGATACCTGCAGCATGGAAGGGAGGAAAAAAAGGTGTTGGGAGAGGAAGATGGAAAACCTGCCCTAAGGAGGCACTTGCTGGCTGGCTCTTGGAGACAGCTGCACATAAGACTGTACTACCAGCAAATGTATTTAAAAGCAGTGATATGGTCACACATGAAGCTAGCCCAGCAACATACTCTTCCCCAGCTAAGATCTGAGATCTCCTGGGTGACGCATAGAAGGCAAGAAACGGTTTCTATCGATAATGAACAGGGAGGCCCACATTAAGATCACTTTTGTGATCTTAAAATACACACCTCTTGCATATTGCAAGAGTTAAAAGACAGAGAAGAAGATTATTTTTAAGCTAATCCTTAGTTTCTTTTTTTTTTAATTTTTTGTTTATTGCGGTAACATTGGTTTATAACATTGCATAAATTTCAGGTGTATGTCATTATACTTCTATTTCTGCATGCATTACATCATGTTCTCATGTTCACCACCCAAATACTCCTTAGTTTCTTTTAGGACACCCATCAAAGAGCTTAGAGAATTGTATATGAAATTGAATATGCAAAATTATCTTTTCGTGTCTTCCATACACAATCCTCTAAGTTCTTATACATATTTATAAAACTAAATATATATCTATACTAAAAAAATACATATCTAAATATAGTACATATATTGATATATATATATATAGTATATATAGTACTATATATATATAGATATACACAAGACTAAAATAATATAGTATATACTATATATATCAAATATATATCTGAATATAATATGTCTATATCTAGTATATATAGATATATAATAAATATAATATAATATCCTAGATAACATCTTAGGCCTTGGAAGTATTGAAGTTGTTGTTGTTTTTTTATTTTTTGCAAAATTTACAGCAATGGTTCTCAACCAAGGGCAATTTGCACCTCAGGGACCATTTGGCAATGTCTGGAGACATTTCTGGTTGTTATAACTGGGGGGAAGGGAGGCTACTGGCATCTAGTGGGTAAAGGCCAAGGCTATTAAAAGCCTATTAAACATCCCACAGTGCACAGGACACCCGCCCCTGCCCCCAGTAAAGAATTATCTGACTCATAATGTCACTACAGCCAAGACTGAGAAAACCTGATATAGAATTATAACTTGGGCAGGCAGACAATGAACCTTTAAGAAGTCTTGGGTCTATGACTGAGTTTATTTGAGGGAAAATATCAGATACCAACCGCTGAAAAAGGACATTCTTGCCACCTTACTTCTCTAACCGATCAGTCAATCCATTCCAGTGTTCCCACTGCCACATCATAAAAGATATGCTTGTTTATTTCATTTCCTGGATGAGCAAGGATGAGAAAGCTGCAAGTTGTCTCAATAATTTCCAGAGGATCTCAATAACTAGGACATCATACCCTGAGTCTGAGAAAAATCGGCAAATGTTTCAGGAAATTTCTCTTCTTTGGCAAAACTGAAAGGCTACAAACGAATTCACTTTCAAATTGATATTTCAGGGCATTTTATGAGTCTTTTGGATGCCTCTCCAAGTCTTGCTGCAGTTGCTGTGTTGAAAAGCTGTAAACTTAGTTGCAATAAAATACACATTATTTTTAATTGTTTCCTCTCAGTATTATCACATATATGTAGAGAAAAAAAGCAGCGTGGAAAATCGACGTTTCCAGTTCCAAAGGGCTTTCATACTGTCATCAGTCTATATTCTAAGGTGTTTCTGCATTGAAAGAAAATATATTAGTGGAGAAATATGAGGGAAGAAAAACTAAAAACTACCAGATGTTCTTGAAAGCTTGGAACAGATCATTTGTATCCTTTGTAACTTCACTGCTTCTAGGTATTACTGTCCATGTGGAAGATTAGACCAGAAGAGCTAGTCTCCAGTTCTGAAGGTCAATGTTAACCTCACTGCATCCAGGACATCTGAACACTGAGGCTCCATAAAGAACAGTTCCAGTAACTTATCCAATTTGATTAACTTTTCCAAAATTAAAATTTGGATAATTTAAAAAAATCTAAAAACAGAACATGCCAATCTCTGTAAATTAGCATGAAAAAAATTGAAAATTGGGGCTACTTTACACTAAATGTCTGGGGATGCTGAACATGTCCATCATGGGCCAAACATTCTGTGTACGATGTTTCATAAATAAATAATCCTCTGGCTGGGGTGATTCTTTTTGACTATTAGTTCTCCTGATTTCACCTCGACTTTTTGTACTTTAAATGTATATGGTACACGTGATTTTACTTAGTAATAATGATTGCACTTCACTTTTTATTTGTTTGGCTCTGTACCAACAGAAATTGTATGAATGTTCCATTATCAGCCACTATAGTCATAATAGCAGTGTTGGGGTAAGAATTCAATTTTAAGTACAAGATAAGAAATTTCACTGCTGTAAGGAATTGGAAATTGGAGAAATTCAGGGATCTAAAATGATGAGATCTGGTATCATGTCTTCTCTGTTTTCATTAAAACAAATAAAAAAACTGTTAGAAGAAAACGATATGATGTAAACAAACACGGTAATCAAATAATTTCCTATTTCTTTGGCATTGTCATGTCTTTCTTTACCGTTGTGTTACTATTAAGAAGAATACTTTGTTCCTTGTTTTCCTCCTAACTGATGTGAGGTACAGATAATACCATATCTTACAGTATGTAAAAAGCATTTTACAATGATTGGTTTCTTTTCATTCAGATTTCAAAACAGGGCACCAAAACAGATCCTTTCAAGGTGCAAGGCAAAGGCAGATTTACCATTAAAGGATAATAAAAATTTTTCATTACTGAAACATGAAGGAATACGAAAGCGAACCTTCATGTTAACAGAAAGATCATACTCACAGTTACTATTATTCATTTATTCCTATGGGTTCGTTCCTGTACAATTTGTATCTTGGTCACTGATTTGAAACTGAATGAAAAATAACTAGAATAAATTTTGCAAACCACCCATTAAGAATCCTTTATATGAGAGGCATGCAATCTAATAATGACATTCTAGCATAAACCCCATTCAAAGATATGTCCACTTGGCCTCGTACTCCACATGTGACCTGTAACATCTCCCTCAAAAATGTGTCTTGGGTCTCAAGGTACAGCCACAGGGAGCACCAGGTTGAAATATGTAAATGGTTCATCTAAAACATATTTTCACTCCTGGAAACACAATCAAAATCACACATCATGAGCTATTTGGGGACCTGCCATCATCTCTATATAAGCAAAACAGCACATCTATCTGACATGGAAACAAACAAGACTAATAAAGCCCTTTTCTGCAGGAACTTGCTGACTAGAGGAGAACACATCAGGACTTGTATGTAGCAACTTGGAAAGAGAAATAAAAGATGTTGAGACATACATGATTGTATCAAAGACATTGGACAGAAGAATTCACCCATTTATTGGGTTATAACAAGATAATTAGTAAAGGCCCTTGTAACAAGGAGTTCTGAGAAAGAAAAATAGTGCAATCTCAATATATATTATGCAGGGAAAAGTGAAAACAGAGAAAAGAGCACAGGCACACCAAAGAGCTAAGGTATCTTTGCTCATTCCATGCTAAAAAATGTATCAGGAGAACAGGTGTCCTTCATTTTCACTCAATGATAATTAATTTTTATTTTATTCTTCATAATGGACTTTAATTAAACATCTACTATGTTCTAGACACTTTTGAATAATTTATCTCACTAAATTGTTGTATCCTCCCTGCCAGGTAGACATCTGCTTCATCACACAAATGAAGCAGCTAAGGGTCTGACGGGTAAAGTTAACAGGCTAAGTCTGGGGTTGGAATTGCATGAATACTGTTCTTTCCACTATTTCATAGCTTCTTTCTTTCTTTTAAAATTTACCTTTGTAAGTCCTTGGCATTATTCTTGGATTTTCTGTATAATTATTGATCTTGTGTGTGCACAGAGAAAACTGTGACCCACAAGATGGACACCTTCTGGTGAATTACATTTATAAATTAAATCTAAACCTGACCCATGCGGACACCAATGCCAAGTGGAAGACAATTAACCTTGGTGAGCCCCATCAGATACTTTGCTTCTCAACATCCTTTTAATTTCTGTCTTTATTTCAGAAAGGCGAAAACAGATGTTTGGAGAGATTCAGAAATCTGCTAAAGATAAAGCTGTTAATAATTTGTACCCAAGTCTGCCTTATTCCCAAGTCTTTTCTCTTCTTTCTACATCACAATCTCTGCCTTGTAAAACTACAAGAGGGACACACTACCTCCTGGACACTCCATTCTGGTAGAGGCACTAAGTTGCATTCACAGAGCATCCAATTATTTGGCTGTCTCCTTGGGTTTTAGAAGCCTGCTCTTCCTTTGTCCAGTCCACAGTATTTATGTCTGCACTGTGAAAATCTTATAAAACTTTTTCCCCATTTGGGGAAATTTTTAGGATTTCAGCACCTACACTTCACCTAACTGTAGATGGGATCACAGTGTGTGATTGCAAAATATTAAACAGAAAAGGAGTTTCTTTGGGTTTACTCATCATTTTCCTATAGAATTTTTCCCCCCAGAATTCCAGTAGTCTAACATGGTCTTTCTTTGAGAGGTACCCATTACCCATTTGGTATTTGTTTTTTATCAAGGAACATCCATTAAGTGTAACGAGAAGGAAACTAACTGTCCTCAATAAAAAGATTCTAGAGACAATATCACTGATTCCTTAGGTTCATATTTTTAAAGGCAATAACTTGTGCCATTTAAAGCAAAACTGTAGTGAAAAAATTTTCATTTTGTTATCTTCTTAAAGTTCAAGAGAGGTAAAGGTAATCGTTAAAAAAGGATTCAAACTCATCAATGCATATAACTACAGCTTAAAATTCCAATAAAAATAGTTTTTATCATGTTGGATAAGCTAATATTAATTTTATAAATGCTCTTGAGCTAAGTCTAAATAAAAATAAAAGGCTCCTAAAAAAAATCTGCCCAGCATTAATAGCTCTTCTAAAACATTTTTAATTTTTTCCATCTGGTCACTTCCAAGAAAAACTATTCAGGATTTCCAAGTAATGAAGAATCAAACTAGGTAAGTTCTACTCACAGAATTTCAGCAAGACTACCAGAGGGAATAAAAAATACTCTTAAATTTCAGACACAAATTTTTCTCCACCAACTCTGGCACATTTCATGACCTTATAACTGAGGTCGCACAAGTAGATGGTCCACCAAAATGAATGATCACAATGGCTGTGCAATGTCTCTAGCTTTTTATGACAATCTTGGCCAAAGTCAGGCTAAACATCAATAAGAAAGACTAGAATTTTTGTACAGCTATTTTTCAATCATATCTATACCCTGCTACCTTGACAAGCACAAATGCCCAAGCCGTAAGTTATTTTCCTTCTCATTTATATCCTTCAGAGAATTAAAGACATTTGATTTACAAAGAGAAGAATACTCCTCTGATTCTCTGCTATAAGCTCAAATGTTGGGAATAAGCAACCAAAAAGAAATGTTCATCTGAATACATAATGGAATTTCCTGTGTCCAAAACTATCTCACCCTCCTCTATCCATACATGCAACTGACGTCGTTGTTGCCACAACTAACAGGGTATCGGGGAGAGATGAAGCCAGAGGACTCTTTTCTTCACAACCGTGGACTCTCCACAGTTCCCAGTCCAGCACGGTTTCCAGTTTAGCCTCCGTTGCTTAGGATAAAGGCTACTCATGGGGTTTCCTGGAGAGGAAGACAACTGTAGGGTTCAGTGGCATCATCCCAGATGTTACTAAGCCCACCTCTTTCTCTGACCGTTGTCCAATGACCTGTTTTCCATTCACTTCCATGGGGTCAAATTTATAGGCTCTATTTTGACCTTGCGGGAAATTTAGGCCATCTAAAGCATAACTAAAGGACTGTAATCCCCTTACTTGTGTGCATTCCTAGAGTAAAGTAAAATACCAGCCTTCTCTTTATTGATACATATTGCGGGCTACAGTTCCACTTCTCCAGGTCTCCACTTTGTTCTTTTACTTCACGCAGACTCACTGCTCTCCCACATGTCAGTTGGGACCACAAGGAGAAATCTGGCCATTATTAGCAGAAATTCACAGTGCAGGGAGAAATGAAAAGACGGCCAAATCTCCCAAATGGCTGATTCCCACTTCTCTTCGAAGGTATTGATTGACAAACAAAGTTGTCACAGGAACATCCCTGACCCCACACAATCTTTTTTGACGCATGAGGGGGCCAAAGGAATCCAACCCATGGAAGCTACTGAAATGGTACTATGCTATTGTAAATTAATTTTTAAAAAAGTGTCCCAGGAACTGAACCATGCACACATAGTGCCCAAATCCAAAGATTCAATCTAGGATTGTAGGATCTGGAATGAAAAAATTCCGCATGGGCTTCAGAGGATATAGCTCTATTTTTGTCACCATCTCTACTTCCTTAATTCCATCCTTCTGGTTATTAAATTTCTCCATGGTAGACTCTTCCAAGAGTCCCCTAAATTTTGTCAGAAACAAAATCCACCGTGATAATCATCAAGACTGAATGATCAATATGTACTGACTTAAATATGACTATTTTGTTTAAAAAAATTTTCCCCCCAAATATTTTTTTTTAATAATAGACTTTATTTTTTATAGCAGTTTTAGATTCTCAGCAAAGTGAAAGGAAAGCACAGAGTTCCCGTATATCCCCTGTCCCCACACAATCACAGCCTCCCCCCAACTATCAACATCCTCCACCAGAGTGGTAAGTTTGTTACAATTGATGAACCTACAGTGACACATCATCGTCACCCAAAGTCCATAGTTTACATTAGGGTTCACTCTTGGTGTTGTTCGTGTTACTGGTTTTGACAAATGTATGATGACATGTATCTGCCATTGTAGTATGGTACAGAATAGTTTCCGTGCTCTAACACTTTTGGTTAAATTTTTATTGATTCATTTAGTTAGTTAGTTTTATTCAAGTCTTTTTCTCCTATGTGTTAAACTCTGTGTGAGACCCTGGGAATCTTCAAAACAATATATATTTTAAAAATTCAATAGCCTCTCCTTTAGCTTATCTCTCTCTTCTTGTATCTTACTAGAAACAGTAAGAAGAAATCAGGCAGCACTTTCAACACCCTGGTTGAAAATATTCTTAGCTAGATCATCCAGAAACTGAGATAATATGTGTTTGTTGCTTCAGGCTGCTAAGTTTTGTAGTAATTTGTTACACAGCAATATATAACTAAAACATATATTAATACCAAGAGTGGGACATTGCCGAAATACAAACCCAAAATTTGGGAGTGGCTTTGGAACTAGGATTGGGCTTTGAGAACAGTATTAGTGACAGCCTGAATGCCTTGAAGAAACTGTCACTAGAAGCCTTGTGGTCATTCATAAAGCTTTAGGTGAAGGCTAGAAGGTAAATAAGGTAAATATTATAGGAAGCTGGAGGAAGATGGATCTTTGTTATGTTGTGGCAGAAAGTTGAGTAACACTGTTGGCTGAAGTTAAGTGGAAAACAGAAAATGTATCCAATGAACTAGGTATCAGTAAAGATGTATATATTATATACACACATATTCTTTTAAATAAATCATAGGTGTATGTTCATTGTTGTTTTTACACAGTGTAAGGAATCTTTAAGTCTAATAGGAAGACAAAAGGACAGCTTCTGTGGTATATTTTCTTAGCCTTCAAAAAACTTATTGGACCACATTGAGGTGTCCCTCTCTGAGGAAGAGCTTTATATATCTCGATCCTATTGAACTCTGACTTGGATATGTGACTTGCTTTAGTCAATGAAATGTGAGTGGCATGGATCACTCCTAAGCAGAGATTTTAAGAGCTAGTACATGGTTCACCATTTTTATTTTCCCTATGGCAAAATGTCTCAGATAAGAGCTACTCTGTCAGGGTGTTAGAATGAAGAGATTCAAAGCCAACAGCAATGGACATATACTGTGAACAGAAAATAAACCTTTGTGGTTATGAGCCATTGTCATCTTTTACTGCTTTATAAATCAGCTTTGCCTGATTGATACAGCTTCAGACAAGAGCTAGCATTGTAAGATGATGAGGACTCTGACCCGTGGACCAGCGGAAGAGGGCACTACAGATAGACGGCCTGGCAGATGCAGGGGCATGGTGGTGTAAGAGATCACAGGAGGATTGTGGAGATCTAAAATATAATGTGGAAACTGGTTAGGGAGTGGGGTGAGGAGAAACGAGTAAATTAGATCGACAGGGTCATTTATTCCATGTTAAGAAAATTTGCTCACCTGTCATGATAGGGAGTCATTGAATTATGAGAGGAGAAATAATATGCCCACACTTTTTGTTGAAAAGTTGACAATGACAGTATTATAAAAGATGAATTTAAGTTGCGTGAAACACAGGGAAGGAGGCCATTGTAATAGTTTCAGGAAGATATGTTGTACCCATAACCAACAGAAAGGAGAGCAGTGAAGAGATATGAGAGATAGTAAAGAGAAAAAGGCCAGAGAATTTCGTGATTAGGTTGATGTGTTTGTGACATTGTTATAGGAACACGAAGTACAATACGTACTGCTGGTGTTAGATTAGATTGTTATTCAGGAACAGTTGCTCTATTCTTCCCCAATATCTATGGGAGGAGTATATTTCTCCACCACGTTGTATGTAACTTACAGTAATGGGGGTGGAAATGACAGTGTGCAAATTCCAAGCCTAGGTCTTGCGAGGGCATCACTTGTTTTTTCTCAACCCTTTTGGGACCTTCTAACCCCCTTCACAAGAACATTCCTCATCCAATCTACTGGTCGCAGAAGATGAGAACACATGAAACAAACCTGATCTGAATCTGTGGCTGGAGCCAAGTCCAGCTGATCTCAGCCAAGACCAGCGAACTCCCCCCACCCCACCCAGCTGCCACACAGACACAAGTGAGAAATCAATGCTTACATTTATATGCCACTGATCTCTTGTGGTTGTTTTCTAGTAAAAGCTGATTGATACACTACTGGACTCAATTTTCTAAAAATCTGAAATATCAGTGAGCTACTATCCCCAACTCGGTGTTCATTTTAAAAATAGTTGACCACAAGCTTCCAGCCAAAATTTGCCATCTTTTCTTTAAATAATAAAAGATCCATGGAAAAGAATTCTTAAATATTCTGTTTGATGTGTTTTTACTTGAGGGTTTATTTTTAATCATTTATCCTTATATAACTATGAATCAAGACCTGTAGTTGTAGTTGTTCAAACTTCCTCTCAAATATGAGAATATGGAGTTTTTTATTATTGATTGAGCAAGTTGACTAATTCTCACTAGAAGCAGCAGCCTAAAGCCATGTAAGAAGTAAATATGTAAAAGTAAGTTTCACTTAGTCTTTAAGAGACCAGCTTAGGTTAATCAATTCTACGTTTCTGGGGTATGGTTAAGGTCCTACTCCAAAATCCACTCAACAAAGATCTTTTAAATTTTTAACCTTTAATCCTTTTTAAATGTTATTGTTGGCTCTCTTCTTAGTTTGAAATAATGCATGTAATGTTTTTATTAGGGCAAATAGCAGTAAATAAAAGAGTGATAATGCATAGGGCGAGAGTTTATTTGCAGACTTTCAAAAACAGTTTACTTTAATACCCAAGTTTGGGCCGGCCCTGTGGCTTAGCAGTTAAGTGCCCGCGCTCCGCTGCTGGCGGCCGGGGTTCGGATCCCGGGCGCGCACCAAGTCACCGCTTCTCCGGCAATGCTGAGGCCGCATCCCACATACAGAAACTAGAAGGATGTGCAGCTATGACATACAACTATCTACTGGGGTTTTGGGGAAAAAAAGGAGGAGGATTGGCAATAGATGTTAGCTCAGAGCCGGTCTTCCTCAGCAAAAAGAGGAGGATTAGCATGGATGTTAGCTCAGGGCTGATCTTCCTCACAAAATAAATAAATAGATAAATACCCAAGGTATATGCAGACTATAGTCCAGATAATAAGCACATATAATAAACTGTAATATAAATAATTGAAAGATTTGCCAAGATATAATCTCTTGTTTGAATTAAACCTACTTCAAGAGATTGTAATTTTCCCTCTTTTTATCAAATGACTACAAACTGGATATTAACCTTGGTTTATTTCAGAAATATTTTGTTTGGGTTTTATCATTTGACATAAGTGAACTGGGAAGAAAGTAAGATGAACCACTGTAGCATGTATCTGAAGTCTAAGGGAGTGATACCTAAGTGATGCAAAGATTGCTAGAGAATGCCAATTGATTGTGACGAGCAAAGTCTTTTTTAGATTGGTTGACACAATATGTTGAGAAACAGAATTGTCCATGAATCATAAAGAAGCCTCAGTTTGGTGCAAACTCCTGTTTAGGAGTTGTCCTAGAGTTTGTGGGCTGGCATCACCAAATGTATTGGCCCCCTACTGCTTGGTTTCTTTGAGTCTGTTTTTAATTATGGAAATAATATAACATCACTAAAGGAAGATTACCAATAAGGTAAAAGAGATCTTACCATTATAACCTCACTCCTATTTTCAATTTTGTGTGTCCTTTCCAGAATTTTAATAGAGCTTTTTGAGTAATTACTAAGTGCCCGGTAACACTTTCTCTGCATTAGCTCATGTAAGTCATGACCACAACAGCAAGATTTATCTTCTTTTTAGAGAGAAGAGTTGGAGGTCTTAAATAACTTCCTCGGGATTACCAAACTACCAAGACACAGAGGCGTGATTAGAAAACTAGTTGTTTGATTTCCTAGCCCAAACCTCTTAATAAGTATATTACATAGTCATAAACTTAGTGGGAATACAATTTTGAGTCCTGCTTTTCCCACTTAATGTGGAATCCTATTTTCCCACATGAGAACATAGTCTGCTACCATAATTTTAGTAGCATGGTCTCCCTTAATATAGATATGCCTTAACTTCCTTAACATTCTCCTATCATGAGATGTTGAATTACTTCCAAATTACTATTTTGGAATTTTATAGTTTTATAATTAATACCATAATGACTATCTTAATGCATATAGCTTTTACGTAATTTAGCTGTCTTTTTTTTTTATCCCATAGTCTAAAACGCTGAGAAAATTTTGAAGATTTTTTTTATATATGTAATTAAGTGGGACTTTTTCCATTGTTTCAGTTTTGGCTGAGATTTCAAAGCTGAAAAGTTATCCCCACAAATATCCCCACCTTCTAGAGAGAGACGCCTGATTATTTATACGTGACCTGCAAAGGGGGTTGCCAAAACCATGTTCAGCTCCTCTTAGCCTATCACCTACCTTCTATTATATAACAAAAGTTAAGAATGCATTAGAAAGGTTGATAAATAATTTTTTAGAACAATTGTCAGTAAGTTCAGCATTCCTTTTCCCTTCCTCTATGCTTTCTTAACCAATCTCAAGCCAAGTGAGGAAACTTAGATCTTGATATGTGAGGAATTTGGAAAACAAAGAGGCTGGCTCTCACCTGAAAACTTTAAAGGCAAGAGGTTGGCTGGAAGTAATCCTAATGGCTGAACACAGACAGAGAATGGAGCCAGTGTGGATACTACAGGGGGCAGAAGCCGGTGTGGACACTACAGAGGGCAGGGAGGCATGAGCCACCTGTAGAGGATTTCATCACGTGGTTTCCCTGCAAGGGCTGAGAGCCAACAACAGTAAGAGGCTATAGAAAGATTACCGCCAGAAGCAGGAGTTGGACGGATGTCATATATAGCCAGTCACTTGGGACATTGCCCAAGTCAGTGAATAGCATTGTGGGTAGTTTTCACTGCGTTCTTTGAAGAACCCATAAAATTCTCCAATACAGAAAAACCAGCATTTAGGTATCTGCCTCCATCATGGGGCACTGACCCCAGATTACAATTGGACCAGTCAATAAATAACTTTTAAGCCCCTATTTCTCTTCTCTGACCCCATATCACCAAGGAGGGGCCAAGAAATAAAATAGTGAGGAAAGGAAGAATAAGGTGGAGAAATAATGAAGTATCTACTTTCCCTACTCTAGGTTTCTGAGCTTTAGTCAGGATCCGGGAGAGAAACTTAAAATAGGATTATATAATGAAGGATTTTGTGTTCTGTTTTGTTTTCCTTCTTCAGCTCCTACTGGACTCTTGTACACCTGAGAATGAGTTTACTGGAGGTTTTCGTCCAAGGGCAAGGAAGGAAGATTCAACACAGAGCCTTAACAAGCTATTATGAAGAAAAATACAGTTATTTCACAATTTCGCCCTCTGAACCCAGCTCATTCAATCAAAAAGTACACAAAATTTCAAGCTGCATTCCAAAACATTTTTACCAATTTACAATATCATCAGCAATGAAGGAAAATCAGTTCCATGATACTCTTGCCAGCTTAAAACATTCTCTTCTGATGTTTATTGTTATTTAATAGGTGAAATGTGATCTCAATTTAATAATTTTTATTATTTAACATAATTGAGCATTTTTCATTTGCATATCTATTATTTATATTTGCTTACTTGTAATTAACTATAACATTGGCCAGTATATCTATTAGTTAATTATTTTCCTATAAATTTGCTGGAGGCATTCAGAAAAGAGAGAAATCCATTCCCCTATTTAATAAAACTATTGCGGTAATCTGTAGTTTGCCTTCGATATAAAATAATTTTTTACACATGAAATTTTACAAATATACCAAAACTCCAATTGTCAACTTTTTCCTTTTAATTTCTCCCCTTTGAATTTGGAAAAAAAAAGTGTCTATTTTTTTCCTTTATTCTTTTGTCATGGAATTTCTAGTGTTTAAATGTTTGACTGTTTCTCCCATCTGGAGTTCATTTGTATAAGGCTCAAAATCTGATAAGCATGAGTTGAATACAACAAGTTGGCTGGGAAAAACCTGCTGTTTGTATGGATATACCACTTTCAGAAACAGTCATATTCTAGTTTAAAGCACAAAAATTGTTCTCATTCTCTAGTAAAGGCTGAAGAGACTTTCATCATAAATTTTCTTTATGCAAAGAATCCAAAGAGTTTCTCCCTTTATAAATATCAAGCTGCCTGAGCTTAGGTTTTTTTTTTCTGTCACAGCCCCTCCCTATTAGAATTTACACACCATCCATTGTCAGGGATGCAAACTGCTTACACTTTGTTAAAGTCCAAGAAAGGCCATCACCTCTGAATCATTTTTTCCCCAAACATAAATCCTTGGGCCAACAAAGAAAAGTGGTATTTTTCCATCTCCATAATTCCTGTTATTTTAAGTCTATCCTTTAACCAAAGTGGCTTTGTATTTCTTTTTCCTTGATAACTCACAGGTTCAAATGTAAAAATTTATTATTGCAAGGAACAATTATGAGGTTCAAAGCATGCTGTGTGCATTCCATGCTTCTAGCTTCTGGTACTGATATATGGAATGGAATACTTGTGGTTGTCTACTCGCATGAAGTGGATGGGTTCCAACTGCTGGTGGTGAGAGGCTTAATGAATGTCTGCCTTCGTCAGACCCAATGGGGACCTAGCATCATGGGAGGTTGCCCAAGTGCCATATTACAGGCATCTCAAAAACAAACCTTTGACCATTAACTTATTCATTCCAGTTCCTCTTCAATGTCAACAATGGCAACCACCAAAGAGGGGAAAGGGCTTTGCTGATCTTTTTAGTTTGAACATTATTCTAGATTTTAAGATTTCTTCCCCAAAACATTGAACTAGGAAAACCACTGACCTCTTTTAACACCTTTGGTTTTTACTTCTTCAGTGTGGCATGTTTAGCATTTTGATAACCCCCTACTCATAAAGTCTTCCTTATTTAATAAGATAGTATGTTTACACAGCAAAACAAAAAACAAAACAGGACATGCTTAATAACTGTTCATGTATTCCTCACTGTCCCTCTCTCCTTGTCTATAAGACCAGGACATAATAGTTTCCTTTTCCGTGCTCTTATAGAGCGTTTATAATTTTATTACAGCAAAAAAACTGTATTTTAGTTGAGTGTATAACATGTTTGTCTCCCCTGGAATACTGAGAGTTTTTTGAGGACAAGAATTTATCCTGTTGATCTCCATTTGCCTAGTACCTAACACAATGTCTGACACCTGGTGAGTACTCAATAATATACTTGTGTAAATGAATGACTTCTGACCTATAACACTTTGAACACCTCGAGATTTTTAAATCATTTGCACATCGATATGACGCTATCAACAGTGCTTTTGCTGCTAAATGTTCCATAACTATCAATAATGGTTCATAGAGCCCTAAGCAACACCATATTAACATAGTGCAGTTGGCTATTGGTGCACTGATATTTTCAATTCTGTGTCTTTTGGCGTGACAGAGGCTGCACATATGCACCAAAACCCATTACCTTTTCCCACTGGAAACACAACAAGAATAATTTCCCATCACCCTTTGCAGTTAGATGTGGCCATATGACTTAATTCTGGCCAATACAATGTGGGCAAAAATAATGTTCACCTGTTTCCGGCTCAGTTCCTAACAAAATCCCACAAGCAATCCTGGTTGTTTTTCCTCATCTGTTTCTGAAAGGAGAAAGATCTGAGAACCTCTAAGGTAAAACTACAATATGGAAGGAACTTGAGTCCTTGAATGACCACACGTAAAGCTGCCTGATCAAAAGTAGCCACAACAGACCATGATATGAGCTAGAAATAACTCAGCATAGTGCTAAAGCTCTAAGATTACAAGGTTTGTTTGTATTAATACCTAATATTACCTTAACTAAGTTTGAAATTGGTGTTTTGAAGCAGGGTGCTAACATAGCATGAACCTAAAACTTGTGTCATTGGCTTACTGATCAGCCAGCAAGAAGTAGAGAAACTGGTGGATGAGGCTGGAAAGATGTAGGTGCAGTCCATGTTATTCCATGGCAAAACATACGGTAGAACTATTGACTACAGTAAATAGAAGGGCAGCCCAGACCTCAAGTGACTACTCACCCCGTAGTTCTTGTAAAGAAGGTTGATAAGAATGAGAGTAACAGTGTCTATTTGCTACTATTGGCTACTCTTAGCAATATATAACACGAAAAAAATGAGCACAGACGAAAACCAGCTGCTTTTGAAGCAGAAATCAAGGTGGATACAGTATCCAGAGATCAACAACTTTTAGGGTTGGAAAATCTGATTTTTATCCCAGGTAATAGAGATAAATTGAAAAAGGCTCTGAATGACAAAAATATAGTGAGGTTCTTAGTATAACACACACACACAACCATAAGATAAAAATCAGTCAAGGGTACGGTCTTCAAACATATTGTTTCCAATGGCTTAAAGGAGGCTGAGGTTGGCTTGGAGGGAGGTGGATAAGGAAGCAGATAAATAAATCAGACAGGGGAAACATTGCCATGAAAAAATTTCAAATGTAGTTACTGGCACATGGAATTGACTATAAACAACAAGATTAAAAAGCATGTCAATTTTGGAGAAAATTGTATCACTAAAGATACTATGAGCACGGACTAAAAAGACTGGCTTCTTGAGCTTTGAGATCAGTGCTGGGTGCCCTAACTTTCACCAAGGCCAAGTATAGTCCCCAACAACACCCACTTCATTAAGGCCACGGGGGATAGTGGACAAAGAGGGACCTCTCAGAGGCCTGAGGCAGGAACCATGGAGAAGAATGGAGAGGGCAGGTTCTAGAGAGCATACTTCAAGACTAAATGAAGAACTTTCCCAACTCAAAGAGTAGGGCCCTTCATAATATCTGTCCAGAAGAATTTCAAAATTTCTGTGGACCGGTAATGGCTGTGAGTGTCTTGTTCTTCCCTTTCCCAAACAAGAGTTTAAAATATGGTTTTCCATATATCACTATTGGATATTGCATGTGTGCGTGTGTATGTAAGTCTATATGGTTCATAGGTTCAAGCAGCATTCTTCAATACTGATTTAGAGATCTGAGCATCACCCAAGTATCTGGACTTTGAGCTTGATGCAATGACTGGTGATGACCTTGGATTTTCTCCTTTCAGGAAGGGCAGATGTGGAATAGGAGAACGAAATGGATGTTTGGTGACTAGGGACAGACTGAGCAGGGGCTGAATAGTTCTTCATCAGATACGTTTCCTTTCTTTCCCAAGCGAGTAGATAAGCTACATTTCCCAACTTCCACTGTTCTTAGGTGTAGCTACATAACTGAGTACTGCCAATGGAATATGGGAGCAAATAATGTTCACTATTTCCGGGTCTGACCCATAAAACAACACACACAAGAGCCTCACTCTCTTTCCGCACATATGAACTGAATGGAGAAGACCGTGAAGCTCTGTAGGAGGGCGGGCCCAGAAGATGGAAGGAGACTGGGTCCCTGAATAGTCACTTGGAAGACTGTCCCAGAAGAAACACCTGGTGTGAGTAAGAAATAAGCTTTTATTTAGTTAAGCCTTTGAGATTTGTTTTGTTTTGTTACAGCCTGTATTAGACAGAATAATGATGCCCTCCAAAGATATCCACTTCCTAATCCTTGGAACCTGTGAATATATTAGGATATACCGCAGAGGGAAATTAAGGCTGCAGATGCAATTTAAATTGCTCATAAGCTGACCTTAGATAGAGAGATAATCCTGGATTATGTGGGTGGGCTGCATGTAATCACAAGACTCCTTAAAAGTAGAAGAGAGGGGAGGTGAGGAAGTCAGAGTGATGTGATGTGGGGACTTGACTCTGTTGCTGGCTTTAAGGATGGAGGTCAGGGATACCAACCAGGGAATGCAGGTGGCTTCTAGAATCTGGAAAAGACAAGGAAATAGATTCTCCCCTAGAGCCACCAGAAGGGAACACAGCCCTGCCAACATCTTGATTTTAGCCCAATGAGACCCATTTCAGACTTCTAACCTACATAACCAGAAGATAACAAGTTTGTGTTATTTAATTCACTAAATTTGTGGTAATTTGCTACAGCAGCAATAGAAAACTAATACACAGTCATTAATATTACATTATTAAGTTTAAATTAAATGGCATTTAAAAAATCTCTCATACATCTCCTCCTCTCACCCTATCAAAACCTACTCTCAGATTGTTCATTTATACTATAAGAGTCTAAATAGCACAAAATGGATACCTCCTGGAAATATTTGAACTTTAGAGGTCAACAAAGTATTAGAGTTAATGCATAAATCTCTACCAGATGGAACTTCAGTCTGATCTAGAGAGTGGGAGAATTATTATTCCGGCCAGCAGAATGACAACATATAGTTCTCTTAGTTTACCTTCCAATGTTCTAGAACCTTCCTTTTTCTGATTTCATATGATCAATTGTTAAAGAGCAAGGAAGCTACTAAAACTGGGGACTTGAGCTCTAGGATCACTAAGCTACACCAGAGACTACTTATCTGACTCAAAAAAATTACCTTACTGCGCTACCTTGGTTTTCTTTCTCCAAAAGGAAAGGAGTTAGAGTTAGACTAACTAATCTTTCAGATCCCTCTCTAAGCTGCTATAAATCAAATGAGTCTATATTTCTCTAATGATTCTCATGCAAACTAGTTCATTAGTAAATATAAATTTTTGCATATTTAAATTTTTCCCATTGTAGTTGTTCCTTTGGCTAATGTGCAGCTATGAAGAAATGTGAAAATAGTGGGTTATGTCAGAATAACCACTTGGGAATTAAAATGCTTTCTCCAGTGAATTGTTAAGTGGTTAGGAGAAGCAGGATAACTTTCAATGTTGACTCAGGGAGAAACAGACCAGAGGACCTTAAATAAAGTTTCATCAGCAGACATCAGATTTACTTGGAATCACACATATGGTAGCAATAGTCAAGAAAGATGAAAAAAGGAGAAGGGTCCTAAAACTGGTACTGGAAAGGAAGTGAAACACAAAATCTCCATTACTGGAGAGTTGAGAATAGTCTCTCTGCTTGGTTGACTGCTATAAAATTCTGAACAGGAATTCTGTTTCACAGCTGTTGAAGGAGAGTTGAAATACAACTGTGACCAATGATTGAGCAGCATCTGTTCATTCTCCATGTTGGTGATACAGGAGGAATTGGCTTGGCAGTACAGCAAAAGGGGTTTAATTTAAATAAAAACTTCCAAAGAAAGGAAGTGATTTGACAGTGGAAGAGGAAACTGTAAGAGGTCATGAAATCTGCTTCTCTGAGAGTTGGAAAATGGTTAAAAATTTTGTCTGCCTGGTATGTTCTCTGAAGGCAGGAAGGAGTCCCAGTTAATCTCTTACAGACTCTTGTAAGGAATACTCTGATGCCAGTCTCATGTTTTGTATGTTTCTCCTCCAGATCTATACACATATCTATTGTGCACATAACTGATACGTTTTTCTTCAGACTTCCCTTTACAGTAATTATTTCCCACTCTGCAATAGACCAACGAGAAGAGAAAACTAGAGGGAAGTCAGTGTGGGTCCCA
The DNA here is from genome assembly GCF_057802395.1 of Ceratotherium simum simum. NCBI lineage: Eukaryota > Metazoa > Chordata > Mammalia > Perissodactyla > Rhinocerotidae > Ceratotherium > Ceratotherium simum. Next base: position 51,469,357 of record NC_141915.1, on the reverse strand, counting down.
AAAGTTCTGTCCCTGAGGGAGGAGCTCTCCATGAAAGACAGAGAGGACTCAAAATGTGCAGCTCTGCAAATCACAGTTACAAAGGCTTCTCTTTTATCATAATTCCTGGTTAAAACTCACTGATCAAGAATACGATAGTTCTTTAGCACTCTGCAGTATATCTGAGCCCCAGGCAACTAGGTGTAAAGGATTTTTCACGGAGTGCCGTGAGCAAAGGTAGCCTGTATCCTTCTGTGACGATCTGGTCACTTGGAATGGTCCCGTAGTTATGGCCAGTTTGCTTAGGTCACAGCTCTTTCAGCTTTGTATGACCTGCTTGCTTTCTATCAAAGGAAAGCATTTTGATTCTGTCCTAATTCAAAAAACAAACCCAAAATTCACCGGTTAAAGAAAACAGTCCTGTAAACAGATGGGACAGACATGTTAATACATTGGAAACATGCTATTTAAATTCAGACTAGCTAAACAGGATGCCCTTTTGTCACTGATCAAACTGCTAAATTGGTGCCTTGGCAGGAGCCTTTTGTCCTTCTCTGAAGATTCCCTGGATCCAAACCTCTGTGGTATTAAAACAAACAGAGTAAATATTTTCCTTGCAGTTTACATCCCAGATCTAAATATTTCCAAGCATGTCAAACTCACTTTTCTCCACCGCTCCCTGCAGGGTCCGTGTAGGCTTCAGCTGCCAAGGAACCCGGTTGAACTTGCCTTGGGTGGGGCTGCATCCCTGAAGACAGGCAGAGCTCAGAGCAGCCGGCCAGAGGCAGTGTCTTGCAGCTGTGCTGCTCTGCTTGGCAGAGGGAGCTTGAACAGCAGCAGGTGTGCAATCTGCTGATTTCTACAGACAGACAGGGAGGGCCGCTCTGTCTCTGCTGTTCGCTCCCTTAGCGTGAATTACTCTCATTTCCCTTTTACGTATTCGCGAAGAAGCTCCAAGCTCCTGCCCTGGGAAACCTGTGCTTCCTTTCATTAGCTGTTAGTGTGCAAACCGGTCTTCTGGCTTCCCCACATTTGCCTCCACTTAAGCTAGTTACATCTGTGAAATAGGTGATTCCTCTGAAGAACCTAGCAAAGACTAGGAGCAGACTGTTTCTTTCTATCTTCCTTCTACCGTATTATTGTGTCTTCAGTCCCACACGTAGTTGAAGTTCTCTTAGAAAGAGGAAGCAAAGAGTCACAATTGAGAGTGTTGTCATTTCAGTCAGTATTTCTTTAGATCGTGAAGCATCTTCGGGACTTACTCTGAAAGTGTCCCAACACAATGGAAAGGCAGAGCTCTACTTTTAAAAAATGGCTTCTTTTGTAGTTGCTGACAGCAAATTCTCAAACTGCCATAAATTCAATCTAATTGAACTCAACCAGGAAATAATGACTACAACTGTGGGCATTGATACCCTTGTCTTTGGGCTCAGAGAGGTACTCCAAAGCAGAAGACATAGATAATTCCCACCTTTAATGAAAGTGCTTCCATTTACCTGGAGTTACCTCGTGTGAGTGGGCACTGGGCCGCACTGCCCAGATCCCCCTTCACTGAAGACCCCCCTTGCTGCTCTGTAGCTGCTGAGAGTGCTGTCAGCTGATGGCCATAGGCTGTCAGCCCCTTCAACGAGTGCCTCAGTTTCAAATAGCTGTCACGTCCAAGGTCACACCCCTTCCCAGGTGGCCCACATCCAGGAACTGAACGATGAGGAAGTGTAAGAGCCTGTCCATATCGATCCGATTTGAGAGAACTCCAAAGGGTCATTTCAGCTCCAGGGTTCCCTGTGGAGTCCACCAAGGCAGTTGCTGGGCCTCTGCTGCAGCTCAACGTCTCCCTCTCCCCAGTCTGCTTCCTTCTCCTCCTTCCATAGGTGTTGATACCAAGAGTGCACCTTAATAAACATCCTGACCTCTAATTTCCATCTCAGCATCTGCTTCCCAGGGAACCCAACCTTGGGCACATAGGCTCCAACAAGGCCCATTTTGGGGAGTCATTTCTGTGTTTGATGCAAGCATTCAATCAATCAATCAAGCGTTTGATAAATGGGTGCAATATATTAAGCAGTATCCACAGGAAAATCAAAAAAGAATAATATCTATACCTATCTTGGCAAGAGTTTGTAGTCTAGTTGGGAGATAACGTAAACATACAAAAAGATAACCTGTAATATTATATAAAAAGTGATAATTATCAGAGGATTGTGTGACATTGGGATTTATTGGAAGGGAAGACTGATTTTAGGACAAAATAGTTGCTGGCTGTTTGGGGATCATCAGGGTTATGGTAAACCACCATCACCTGCAGGCTGTTCTTCTGTGCAAGTCAACTGCTCAGTACGTAAGGGGTCCTCACCCTCCAAAGGAGCTTGATTCCAGATAGCCTTTATGCTTCTTCGCGCCTCATGATGAAGATGCCAGACACTGCATAACGGCAGCAGGTGAAAAACATATTCACATAAATACTTTTGCTGTGAGATTTGCCCTACTTGGCCCCATTCTTCCTGGTTGCTTTGGTTCCCGGAGCTTCTCAGCTTTCCCCATCCAAGCTCCAGGGCATTGGCATCTGGAGAAGGTGCCCTGCCTTTCTTCTTGCTCGCCTGCTTTGTGGGCTCAGTCCTGCCAATTCAAATCGCCAAAGCTAGGTCTTGCTTCTGTCCTTATCCGTCTTATTTTTGCAGAGATTTCCTCAATTGACCTTGTTTTTCCTGGCATTCTTATTGTCTCCATTCCTACTTCTAAATTCTCATCCCCGTTTTGCTCCCTTAGATTCTATCACCCTCTGCGATCTCCCAACTTCTATCTAGAATTAACAGGATTTGCTCTGTCTTTGTACCGAATCATGTCCAAGATGCAGGGCAGGGACACAGTTACTTATTAACTGGGTGGCCTTGGGCAAGTCTTTTAATATTGCTCACCTTTCAATAGTCTTATTTATAAAATGAGGATATTAATTCCTACCTCTCATAGATGATAATGATAATGATTAATGAACTGGCTTGGAAGCAAGAGTCTCCTGGAAAGAAGTGAAAACAAAACACAAATACAAGTTCCTAGCAAAAATGATTAAAACTTATCAAATGTTTACTATATGCCAGGAACTATGCAAAGCACTTTATCGTAATATATAACCTTCCAGTAGATAATCCAAGGGACTAAATGAAAAGAAGTTGTGCCGTTGGTACTCAGAATGAGACTTGGCTTTTGCTGCTCTGACTTTATTCCAGATGTAATCTGGAACCACTTCTTGTCCATTCTTGCACACGATCATCTCTCCTTTTCCTCCTTTCTATTCCATTCTTACTCCTACCCTATCCTAGGTTAAGCCTTAGAAGCTTATGACTCACTTAAAATGCCTAATTATTTTCCCTAACTCTAATCAAACCTATTTGCACAACGTCCCTGCTCTGTTAGGCTTGGAGCCAGGTAAAGGAAAGCTTCAGGTGGCAGTGTCTTACCTGCTATGATGGAGATCTTGTTATCCATAGTAGAGTTAACAACAAGATCTGAAGTGCTGTGCTAGACCAAGGCCACTGTCAAAGCCATGATGAAAAATAGGATTGCTAATCTGAAGAGGATAATCTGCTAATCTGAAGCTCATTGCCTATTCTGGACAATGAGCTTCAACCTCTGGTTGGGATTGTTCTGCTAGATAGATTTAAAGAGACTGAAATGTAGTATGTAGCTTCCTGTGTACAGCCACTTATTAATTCTCTTTACGTGTTATGCTGATTTTGCTATCCCCTTCCATCAAGATTTTAACATCCTCTTCTCTTGCTTTTTCCCTTCCCTCAGACAACTGTCTGCATAGTACAGGCCAAACTCCTTCACTTCCATTTAAGATCCTTCAGCCTAAATTCCATCCTCTCAAAGGTTTTGCATTTCCTTACCTCTACATTTTTGTGCATATGTACCCTTTAACAGGAATCCAAATCTTACATATCCTTTAAGACCAGATGCAATGCCACCTCATCCACTACATTTCCCTAACTCTTCCCCTCCTAGGACCTCCTGCTCCTGGTGTACTCTGCACCACTCCATGGCACATACAACTATGCATTCCCCAGTGTGCTGTAGTTATTTCTCCCCCTTGACTGTAAGCTCCCTGATTGATGGTTCTACATCTCTATCCCCCACGGTGCCCAGCACACTGTGAGCACATAGTAAGTGCTTGCTTAACGCATACATGAATGAAAGGAGATTAGATGAAATGCCCAAAGTAACTCCAACTCAGATAACCATTACATGGAGTTCTGGAACTAAAGACCAAAATAATACAGCCTACAATATTACAAATGAAGTAATTTGACTAGATATTTCTAAACTTTGGATACAATAATAAATGCTAGAAAGTTCTATAAATTGTTGGAAATATGCTTAAAGACACTTAAGTTAATGGGGAACTTAAAACTTGAAATGAATGTAATCACTGGTTTTAAAGCAAATGAAGATCATTTGCTCAGTGAAGTCAGATTATTATCCTATTGAGATTTAGCTGTTGATTGATCTTTGGAGTGAAGAATTTGGATTCAATAATTTCTCCCTTCTTGGCAAGCCATTATCTTCAACACCACCATTCTTTTCCCCTCATGTGAAAATAGTAATAAATCACCGTAGCAATTCTTTCTATACACACAGGGAGATCCACTTATAACTTTCATCTTTCCCAACACAGTTTACCAGTCAGCCTGCCTTCCCAGCCAGTTTGCTTTGAAAGTGGGAAATTCACTCAAACAGGCTTCTTTCTTTCGACATACATCTTAAAGTTTCATTAATTAACTCACTGTGCAAACATTTTATGAAAGTCCTATCATGTGTGAGGCACAGTGTTATACAAAATTAATATACTAAGGCCTCTGTCTTCCTGGGTCTTACGGTTTAGTAATGGATAAAGATAACTAAACATAAGTTAAAAAGATGCATGCAGAAAGAGGTTTAAAAAACACGTCTGTGAGTTCAGAGAATGCTAAGATGGTTAAAAGACTGGTTAAAAGTATTTATTTGACATGCCTTGTTTTTACCTGATAGACCCTATACAAACATGTCTATTCATGTTTTCCCCTTTGATCTATCTACCAGGATGCTCAGAACCAATTTTTGTGGTCCAGCTGGTCCATATTATAGTTGGACCTACTGTATGAATTTGATATATCTATGGAAACTCTGACTTTTTCTCATTTTGCTGCTTTTATTTTTCATCTGCTCTTTATTTTTATTATCTTTACTTTTGTTTTATGTATCTCTCTAAGCCATCTAAAATACATATTTTAAATAAAGTGGGACGTAAGTAATAATGCTAAAGATAATTCTGAGAAAGGCATAATAAAGAGAACTGTAGAATTTATTGCACCTGTTCACTCAGAGCAATTACATTTTTTAAGTGTCATCATATCATTTAGCTAAAATTGCACAACATGTTAATTAGAGAGGAGATATTTATATATATTTATTCATAGCATACTGATTCACATACCCTAATTTGAATTTTTTGGTGTGATCATAGAGATTCACGTGAATGAAAAGCAAAATAACTAATTATAGGATTTGAAAACACTAAATATGTGATCTATGCTCGCTTTAAATCTACCATGCAAGTCCTAATCTGTATAAAGCTGAATTAATCTACATAAAGGTAAAGCCAATCTACACAGAGGTAATTTACATTAATGACTCTTGAATCAATGAGTGGGCAATGTTTTCCGAGCCCACATCACTAGTTGAAGTGCACTGGGTAGATGTTTTACATACAGTCTTCAGTTTGATCCTCAGATCCATCCTAAATGCTTATCCTATTCTCTCCATCTCACAGAGAAGAAACAGAGGCACAACGAGGTTCAGTAATAATAGTATAGGCGCTGTTCTCAGTGCTTTGCGTGTGTTGACTCATTAATCCTCTCACAAAACCTATGTGGTAGGGTCTGTTTATTTTTATTCTCATGTTATATTTGAAGAAATAAGGAACAGAGATGTTACATAAATTGCCCAAGGTTACACAGTTAGTGATGGAGCTGGGATTCAAACCCCAGCAATCTGACTCCAGAGTGGGTGTGCTTAACCACTAAACTAAGTCATTTCCCTAAATTTATTTTGCTAAACAAATGGCAGACGTTCATGTCCTGCACCAAAATCCAAGCTCCTTAGCTTACACCATGGTGACTTTGGATTCACTTCAAACGAGACCTACTGTGTGCACTTTTTTTGTTGTATTAAGACAGAATCAGTTATTCCTTCCCCTGGGTCTTCCTAGTATGCCCTCTCTGTCTCCATATATGTGTAATAATAATATATGTAAATAAATAGTACTTTTCATATTTTCTTTTAATAACATTTTAATATGAATATTTACCTTAAAAATAAGATTTTCTTAAATGTAGGGATTACTTAACGAAATAGCTTTTCTTTGATTAAATATATCTTGAAAATATAAATGAATCAATGAATGAACAAATGAAAAAACCTCACAACATATACCTCCTGCCTATTAAAATTTCATTATTGCCTGAAATTCTGCAATTAGAGACTTGTTATTTTGGCTTAAATCCTCTTATCTCTTGAAAAGAAAAGATCCTGAAAAGGATGATTAAGGTTGATATGTTAATTCATATTTGTCTTTTATGTTTCAATATAAATACATTAGACCCTTTCCCAAGAATAGTTTTGATGGAACAAATCACGGATAGAACAACAAGACACTAATTCCTTGATAAAGTCACAGGAGATAACCTCTGAAGGAAGTTAAGGACAGCTAAGGCAGATACTAAAAAACTAATTTTGTACATTTTAGACCTTTCTTTTTTGGCTTGGCCTTTATTAACATTCTCAAATCCCATCTAAAGAAATATCTACAAATGAAATCCTCCCTTGAATAAGGGAAGTAGAAGATGACAAATTGGGGATGTTGAGTAGATTAAAGTTAACAGATCCATAAGATGTCAAGTTGTTGTAACCAGTGATACCCAAACCTGGGTGGGCATTTGAAAACTTATCTTACCTGTGCCCCAACACAAATAAATTTCATGTGAAGGTTAAAAACCTAAAAACAAAAATCTTCCCCATATGATTCTAACATAAGAAGCTTGGTAACGGAAAGCAGATCTGTTTTTACAAACTAATGTTTTAGGACATATATCACCCTACTCAACAAGGACTAGGAATGGTCCAGCTCTTAAAATTTCTCTCTGCCTTTTAACATCAACTTCAAGCCATAAATACCCCTAGTAGTGGTATCATTGGTGGTATGGATGGCACCACAGCCAGCTTCACGGGCGTGCAACCTGTGCAGTCACGTGGAGGCCACACTTAGAAGGACTCAGTGCTTGCCTTAGTGATGTCACCTTCCTGAAATTCTTACTAATTTTTTAAAAAGGGACCATATTTTTATTTTGTACTAGCTCAGCAAATTATGTAGCTGGTCTAGTGGGGCATTTATTAAATGTTAGGGAATCATGTGGAACATTGTTGGAAAGTAGTCATTAGCAAATTTTTGAGATGAAGCTAGATGAAAATGGAGTAACTAGCAAGTGTGTAACTAAATATCCAGAGGATTCTTGAACAAGTCAGTTCACTTGGTGGGCTTTATCCTGATCTTTAACAAAGAAAAGAGGGAGAGTTGGAGTAGATGGTCTCTAGTATCACATCCAGTTCTAGTACTGCAAAAACTTCTCTGTGTTCAGCAAAACCTATTTCCTTTTCTTCCTTAACACTCAGCAAGACTACATTTCCCAACATTCCTTGCACAGAGGTATGACCATGCCTATTAGTTTGCTTGGGCTACCATAACTAACTACAGGGAATTGGGTAGTTTATGCAACAGATTTCTTGTCCCACAATTCTGGAGACTAGATGTCCAAGATCAAGGCATCCGAGGATTGGTTTCTTCTGAGGCCTGTCTTTTTGGCTTGTAGATGGCCATCTTATCTCTGTGCCTTCACATGGTCTTCCCTCTGTATGTCACATTTTCTCTTCTTATAAGAACCCAGTCATATTGGATTAGAGCCCACTCTAATGACCTCATTTTAACTTAATTACCTCTTTAAAGACTCTATCTCCAAATACATTCATATTCTGAGTATTAGAGGTTAAGACTTCAAGATATGAATTTGGGGGGTGACAAAATTTAGCCCATAACACCATGTGATGGAGATTTTACCAGTAAAATATGGACAGGATTCATAGATGCCACCTTCAGGTCAATCCTATAGACATCTTGCATACACAGTCCTCCCCTCCCTTTTCTCCTTCCAGCTGTCTGGAATAAAGACCACCCCCTGGGCAACCTTGAAAGCCATGTGTCGAAAACCAATGTTCTACAAGGTGGAAGGAGACTGAGTCCCTGAGAATCACTACTTGGAGGAGAACTACTTCACCAGAAATGCCCACATAGAAATATGATGTGAACAAGAAATAAGTTGCTGGGGCCGGCCCCGTGGCTTAGCGGTTAAGTGCGCGCGTTCCGCTACTGGTGGCCCGGGTTTGGATCCCGGGCGCACACCAATGCACCGCTTCTCCCGCCATGCCGAGGCCAGATCCCACATACAGCAACTAGAAGGATGTGCAACTATGACACACAACTATCTACTGGGGCTTTGGGGGAAAAAAAAAGGAGGAGGATTGGCAATAGATGTTAGCTCAGAGCCAGTCTTCCTCAGCAAAAAGAGGAGGATTAGCATGGATGTTAGCTCAGGGCTGATCTTCCTCACAAAAAAAAAAAGAAATAAGTTGCTGTTGTGTTAGGCTCTATGATTTGGCGGTTTATCTGTTATAGCAGCTAGCGCTACCCTAGTTAAAATAATCATTCAATGAGGATTCAGAGAAATCAAGATATCATGTTTACTTCACCTCAGTTAAGCAACTACTAACAATAAGCACCTACTCAGTGCTCAGAGCCATGCTAGGTTCTGTGGGGCGCAAAGAAATAAAAGGCATGGTGACTGCCCTCGGTATTGCTGGTAAGGCATAGAGCATGAAAACACCATTAAGTGCTGAAATGTAGAAAAATACCTCCAAGTTAAAGTTTTAAAAAGTGGTTTATCCATGAAGGCTGGTGGAGTCAGAAAGGCTTCCTTTGATGAGTTGGACATTGACCTTGGCTTGAAGCCCAGGAGGAATGTAGATCAGTGAAGGGTATCCCAGGAAGGAGGATGGTCATGCAGGAAATCAAATGTGAAAAGAAGCCAGGCATAAGTGAGAAATGGTGAGAATTCTGCCCAACAGAAGCAGAGAATCCTGCTGGGGAGCTCTGGGTAATAAAGAAAAGCAGTAAGCCCAAGCCAGACTCGGAAAAGCCTTGGGAGCTGGGTAATTGTTTTAAGCTGGTTTATTTCAGTGCAGCAGTCCAGTCTCCAACTTGATTGGAAAAATCCTCTAGAAAACTCTCCCTTGTGTCTTTTTCTTTTAACATTTACCTTTTATTTGTTGTCTTTTTCTTTGAGCACTTATTTCTAGAGCTTGTGAACAGATACTAGGATAGAACTATAAAGCATGGTATCCCCCCAATGACTTATGATCTTACTTTTCTTTTGTTTTTATTATATTCACTGTACTATCAGGTGTAAGTCTTATTTCAAACTCCCATTTTATCTTAGATTTTTTATAAAATTTCCCCTAATTATAAAAGAATTTCTCTTTATTCATATATAATGTAACAGGGACTTAATTTTGGATTCTTGAATAAAATATCATCATCATCCCTTCTTTTACCACCCTGCTTCCATCTGTTGCAACCTTAATTTAACTCTCTTGTTCAGTATCCTTCTCTTTCCCTTGGCCATTTGTTACAAGACTCCAGCCAGCATTTCCTGCAGCACTCAGTAATGCCACAGTAATAGTTTTTCCATTGAAAAATACCACAAGTACAATATTTCCAATGGAAATACCACAAGAACAGTGTTTCCACTGAGTGTACCACAAGGAGAGTGCTTTTGTGGTATCTAAATTCTGAGATGAACTCGTAATGTTCATCTTGGATTCATTATAACTAGAGCCCCTACTTTCTGGAAAGCACTGAAACAGGGATGGAATTTTTATTTGTAGTTAAAAAAAATACAATAAAAATAAAAGTTAGATGCTGCCAAGACAATCTTGCACTTGCTTTGTGAGTAAAATATAAATAGATTTAGCAAGTAAAAGAATGAGGAAAAACTTCATAAAAATGTACAGAGAGACTTAGCTGGAAAAGCAAGGATGTGCGTGTGCGTGCGCGCGTGCGCGCGTGCGTGTGTGCGTGCGTGCGTGCGTGCGTGCGTGTGTGCGTGCGTGCGTGTGTGCGTGCGTGCGTGCGTGTGATAACATTTAAGCAGCTCAGCAGCTGGGAAAGCAACAACCTGCAAAAACACTCAACGTTTACAGCCACTCAGTGGCTGGAAAACTAACTTCTCATAAAATCGATTTAACATTTTGGTCACTGTTGAAGACATTCAATGCATGCATGTTTATATATCTGTGTTTATACTGTAGCCCCATGGAGTTCAGTGGGTTTTAATAAGCATAATCTGGAAGAGACCATTTGAAACTGTTGAAGGTATATGTTTTTGCACCACTGACAGAAATAATGTTTATCAACACATATAAATTGCTTTTAGATATGTTGGTAAGTTTACCTAGAGTCTGATTAATTACAATCCCTTTATTAACTTTCATATTTGTACCATCTCACTGATCTGTAGTGTCCTACTTTTGAAAGTCATTTTTTAAAAAAATTTCCAGTTGGAATTATTCTCTTATTTTCCAGGAGTTTAAGACTAAGCTTCTTAAATCCTGATCTGCCTGTAGTTTGGCAAACAAAGTTATCTGTCAGGATAGTCCAATTTTTTCCATTTCCCTTGTTATGTCTTAAATCGGTTCAGTTAAAGAGGGTAGCATTTTGCTATTTTTTTTTTCAGGTTTTTTTTTCACTGGTCAGTTCCACAAAATGAACTTGATTACCAACTGGTTAGAGAGAATTCTGTTTTTTTTTTTTTTTTTTTTTTCATTTGGGGGTGGGGGGGGATGGAATAGAAAAAAGTAAGTGAAATTTTTAAAAATTTTACTTAAAATTTCTCAAGTTAATAATACTGGGGCAAGTAATACTAGAAAGATGCTAAAATTGTAACACATAGCCCATCATTTTATAGATATGTGACTTTGGAGACGAAAAACTCACAGTATCTTGAAGCTTTAAGTTTCTATTTGTAAAATATAGTTAGTTGTACTTGCTTTACTCACCTCTCCTCATAGTTTTGAGGCTCAAACAATGTACTATGTAAGAATGTATTTAGCTGATGTCAAAGCACTAGACAAAATATTATTATAACACTTGATAAAACTGTTACTCTCATGAAAACTTTAGCACATTAGAAGTAGAAGCTTAATCAAAATTACAATGATGTATATCTTCCTATGCTCCTATTAAGTGGACATTTTTATCTCTTTAGAAGCTGAAACTAGAGAAACTGGAAAATCAAGAGACAAGTCATACAAATAATCATGAAATTGTCCATTCTGAATCCAGGTAGTTATTTTCATCTGCTGCTTTCTCTGATCAGAGCCCACCTCTGAACAGATGCATTCAAATGGACTAATTACTCTTAAGTATTTCATTTTACTTAAGATTTGAATCTTTCTTTTCTCTTTGGAGAAAGGCTGTATGATTATTTATATCAGTGCTTCTTAAAGCAACTCTGGAAGGAGTACGTTCCTAGTAAGTTGTTATTACTGTAACATTTCACAATAGCAGAGTAAGTATAGTTAAGGTTTTCTCCTCTTCTTCTGCTTTGCATTCCAAAAACAGAATCTATACAGAAAAATTGACTGCAGCCACCTCTTTTCTGCACGTCATTTTTATGACATGAAACCCAAATGACATTATTATATTTAGTGTCATAGCCTCAGTTAAGGCTTTTCCCTCAAAAATGAATAGAAGCCCCTTAACAGACAAAGAGAGAGAGATAGAGAGTTGAAATTTAAATTCTTAACAGTTCCCTGAATTTCTAGGCCTTTGATTTGTCCAGATTAAAAACAAATGTCGATAACTAACTGGTGTTTAAAATATAATAGACTATAAATCTCTAATTCTAGCTAGGAGCTCCAAAATCCATTCCCTTTTACTCACTTTATAATTGAATTAGGTTCAAGTGGTACTAGAAATAAAACATGAAGAAGAAAATGAATTTGTTAAATGTCACTCATTTGACAGACCTTTCTCCATAGAAACCTTACTCTCTTCTAACAGAGTGGAAATAAAAACAAGATTTGGGGAGGGATGTTATTGAACTTCCCGTAACTTCATAGAGATGCTTATTTTATGCTCAGGAATAGCATTACGTTTAAGACATTGTATTAAGAAAGGACCAAACAACAACATGCCTTAATAGCAAGGGTTGGATATTTCAACCTCATAAAAAACCAAAAAAAAAGAAAAGATATTGTTTTTTTATATCTTAAACCAGAGAGGCGTGAGCTAACGCTACAAAAAGTCTCAACCAAGGCCCAGGTTCCAGGTCACCAGGCAGGGTTTCCATGGGCCTCAAACCACTGTCCTCTCCTCCCTCTGGGGAGATATCCAAATAGTGCAGGTTAACCACAGACCCCAGGGCTGTGCAGTCATCCTTCCTGTGCGTAAGTGGCAAGGCCTTTGATAATAAAGAGACTTCCAAAGTTTGAAAGTTGTAAACAAGAGAAATCAAGAGCTACTATGGTAGAAGGAAATGGGAATGCGGAGTCAGTAATCTAACTTGCCCTGGCTTTTCCTCATTTTACTGCTTCTAAAGCCAAACAGAGCTTCTTTTAAACACAAGAATGCATTGGGTAATAGGTTATTACACTTAGTCTTCCTAAATATAGGCATTATAACACAGTGTAATCTTGGAGGGACTAAACTTAAAAACTAGAGAAATGTGGAAGATGATTGTATCCTCTTATTGATACTTCTATGACTTAAGGGAAAATAAAACTCTCATTACAGAGAGGGTATAAACAACAAATATTTGGTCATGAGCAATAGTTGGTCTGATGGCCTACGTCTCAAACTTAGGAGATTCAAGAAAATCTAAATGGTAAACGAAATTTTATTGAACAAAATAGGTAATTTACCCACTTGATGGGTTGCACTTAATTTATACACATTTTTACTGCTGGCCAAGAATTTTTAAATCAGAGATAAAAGTGTAGAGATGAAAGAAATGGGCAGAGAAAGAATATATGAGCGTAAGAAACAGCAAAAGTCTCCAATGAAGATATAGTTGGATCTCGGAGGAAAAAAAACTAAAATGAAAGAAGAGGAGGGCAGGGAGAGCAGAGGAGAAACTTCTGGAAAAAGATACTCTCTTGGCAAGATGAATGGAAAATAAAACTGCAGAATGAAACACTGCTTAAAAGAGCACTCCCTAATCTTCTGCCAACACAGGCTAATTTGTATTTCTGGAACTAGCAGAAAGGATGTCAGCTGAAACCCATGTTAGAGTCACCTTGCAGCAAATGTTCCACTGCACATGTGTAGTCAGGAGTTAGTGGAATGAATTTAGGTTTCATAGAGTGAAGAATGACTTCAGGAACTCCAAACATCTCATTCCTGAGCTTCGACTTCAGAACATATGCTCTTTCATTCTAATTGCACGTGGAAAATAAAGAGAACAGGCTGGGCAGTCAATTAAGATCTAAATTTGGCTCCAACTGAAGAGAAATAGCACCCATCCAGCTGTAAATGCTTATTTAATGAAGTATGAAGGACTAAGCTTGACACCAAGAAAAGTATTCCAGTGGCGAATTCTAAGAATTAGAAGAGAGGTGAACAAGCGATGCTCGCTCCAGATTAACATTCTCGTTCTCTCATTTGTTTTGGTTAGTGTGAAAAGTAATTCGTTTATGCTATTCTTTTCCCATGTTGCTATTCACGTCATTATGACTATTCAATTGTAGATCCCTAGAGAGTAACTCTTCCTTCAGTCTTTCCTTCCTCCTTTCCTCTCTTTCTCCTGCCTTGCCTTATAGCCTTCTTGTAAATTCAGTTGAAAGTATAGAAAAGTGAGCCTATTGAATTTTCACGAAAGGAACATCCCCATAAGCATCAGCTGCAGTCTCATCACAAAATGAAAAATTTCTAACATTGCAGAAGCTCTGAATGTCCCCTTCAAGTTACCACCAAGGGCAAACACTGTTACGACTTATAACAACATAGATTAAATGTGCCTATATTTGAACTTTTTAAATAATCAGATTCATGCAGTCTATTCTCCATTGCGTTTGGCTTCTTTTTGCTTAGCATTATGTTTGTAAGAGTCATCCATATTGTTGCACGAAGCAAAAGATTATTCATACTCATCTGTTCTCCATTGTATAGATATACCACAACTTTATTTATAGACTCTTCTATTAATTGAAATTATTATACATGTCTTTTGGTGAATACGTATATGCACGTGTTTTGGTGTATACCTAGAGAGGTGGAATCGCTGAGTTATAAGATAGGTAAGCTGTCTTATAACATGAGATAGCTCAGTTTCAATAGCCATTTGGATATCCTCTTTGTCAAGTTCCTGTTCAAAGCTTTTGCCCATGTTTCTATTGGTTTTCTGCATTTTTACTCTCTTAATTGTCTGTCTTGAATAAGCAGAAGTTCTTAATTTAACATCGCTCAACTATCTACCTCTTTACCCTTTTATGGATAATTAGCTTTTTACATCTGATTTAAGAAATCTTTTGCCTGCTTGAAGGTCATGAAAATATTCTCCTATGTCTTCTTCTAGAAGCTTTATTTAATTTTACATTTAGATCTACATTCCATCTGCAATTGGCTTTTGTGTTGGGTGTGAGGGAGGAGGTGGGAGTAGCAACAATTGCATTTGCATAATTAATTAGCAGGACAGAAAACTGAGACCATCTGGCACGTGACTTAACTATTTGTTCCAAGAAATTCCTGCAAACCCATTTCTTTAGGCAAATATTTTACTTATCTAGGACAGTATCTCTCCTGTCAGGATAATAGAATTCTTACCTGAGCAAGCAGTTCACTTATCAAAAATCAGTATACTTGTCTAGACTCACTGTAAGACTCTCTCTGTCCACCAATCCTAAACTATTATGTCATGGATTTTTCTAATCTTGATCAGTTCCCAGCCTTGAATGATCAACTTTAACCACTTAGGTCCAAATACTTTGCTCTGACTTTTGTCAACATGGATCTAATATAAACTTAGTTTCTTTAATCAATATTTTGGGGTCTTTTCAGGAGTTGACAGCAGATGGAGGAAATATATTTAGCTCCTTAGAGACACCAAATTGACTTAGCTCCATTTACTGAAAAGACCACCTATTCTGTATTCCACTGCATCTCACTTTTGTTATAAATGAAATAACCATACATGGGTGTTCCTTTTTTGTGCTTACTATTCTGTTCTATTTGTCTACCTTATGCCAATACCACTTTATTTATAGACTCTTCTATTAATTGAAATTATTGTACTTGTCTTTTGGTGAATATGTGTGTGCACATCTTTTGAGTGTATACCTAGTTTTCAGAAGTACTGCAGTGTTATAATAAGTCATAATACCTGGGATTCTGCATCCCTCAATTCGGTTGTTCTTCTTTGAGATTTTCTTGGCTAATTTCGGCCCTTTGTTTTTTTTTTTTTTTTAATTTTTTGTTTATTGCAGTAACATTGGTTTATAACATTGTAAAAATTTCAGGTGTACATCATTGTACTTCTATTTCTGCATGGACTACATCATGTTCACCACCAAAATACTAATTACAACCCATCACCACACACATGTACCGAATTATCCCTTTCCGGCCCTTTGTATTTCCAAATAAGTTCTGGAATCAGCTTGCCAGTTTCCAGAAAGCACCTCCAGGGATTCTATTTGATCTGTTCATCAGTTTGGGGTGAATTATAATCTGTATACTATTGGATCTTCTAAATACATGTATATTTATTTAAGTCGTCTTTATTTCTCTCATTAATGCTTTACAGTTTTCTGTGTAGATATTTTGTACATCTATCATTAGACTTATGCGTTAAGTATTTATATGTTTCAATTAAATTATGAATATCTTTTTTATTCTATTTTCTATTTGTTGTATCCAGAGATCTTACTAAAATGGCTTATTAATGCAAATTCTTTATCTATAGATTCTTACGGATTGTCAACTTATACAATCATGTCGTTTGTGAATAAAGATAATTTTATTTCTTTCCAAACTGTGTATGTGTGTAAATCTTTTTGGTAGCAAAGTGGCGTTTTCCCTTACTGCAATATATCTGGTCAATGTGTTTTGGGAGATCTTTTATGGAGTTGACAGCTGACAGAAGCAAGATTTCTTTAACTCCTTTGAATTCCCATAGTTAATAAGTCCTGGGATTGGAAGCAGAAGATCTGAACTCATCTGTTATAATTTTGAAAAGGATGAAATTATGACTTTCATACAAATATACAATAAACGTGTAAATTAATTTAATTCATTAAGTAAGGAGGAAACCTGTAAGATGTTAAAACCAGTTCAAAAGAAAAATCTGAACACGGGTACCAATATAGGCAATCGTGAATGCTGAAATAAATTTGCTAGTGGATGCAAAAATGGGTCAATATCCACCAGGAATAAAATGTAATATTTGAATTGTCTTTTCCACAGGGTGCAATCAACAGCAAATCCACCAGACGAAATTCACTTGCATCTCAACAGACAAGAATCATTTGCGTTCCTCTCAGTCTTCTAAAAGTTACAGAATTGTAAAATGGCTCAGTCAATAAAAGGCTCAGATTCCTATATAAAAAGCAGCCAAACTTTTATTGAAAAAACACCCAACAAACAAATGTCCATTTTAACATGTTTGTTCCTGACAAATCTATAGAATATATGATTTAGGCATGTGAATTAACATCCTTAAATATCAGCTTTTCCATCTGTAAAGTCAGAATAATAATTCATATCTTACAGAGTATTATGAGGATTCAATGAGATAATGGTTACGAATACATTTTAAAACTATGAAGATCTATAAATGTATATTTATTTAAATCTACCATAACGCTTATCCTTACAGTAAAATACTTATTTTAAGAGGTCCCAATTCACACTTGTTTCAGTTCTCTATTATACTGTCACATATTCTTCATTACAGCCTTCTCAATTCAACCATAATTCTCCATTCCCAGGGTCTAGGCTCAGCTTTTGCTGTTCAAACTTTCAAGATTCCAGGGTAAATGCTTGTAGTCTGCAATCCATGTTCTCTTTGTCCACACCTTAGCATCTCTGAATAATAAACTAAGGATACTGCTTAAGGAGTAAGACATGAATAATGAGATAAATGCATATTAAAAAGCGACTATGGCCCAGGTATTGTGCTAGGTTTCCTACACACCCCATTTAACATAATTCAATACTTACAGTCCCGTAAAATATTATCCTCAAGAAGAAACTAAAGATCAGAAAGTTTAAGGACATACTCTCAAATAGTAACTAGTCAATTTGGGTTATAAACCCAGGCAATACAATTTCAAAGTCCATTTCATTTCTCTGTACTTTGTACAAGGAAACTAAAGGAAGGTGAGCTGGAAAACAATTGTCCCTAAATTAAACCAAACCAAATGACTTCTAATTTCCATGTCCTTAGAAAGAAGACATACTTATTGGTATTCTATTCACTGTAGGTAAAGTGTGACCTTAAATTGGCAAAAGGAGATCTAGTAGAGGTAGGACCTGCAGAATCTAAATTTCCTTGCCTTCTCATTGCCTGGAATGCAGCAGATTCTCAATAAGTATATTTCTGATGTAATTGTTAAGCTCAAGAAATACGTTTCTAATAATCATTGGGTAACATACTGATTGCCAATTTACTCTGTTGGTTTAAATAAAACTTTCTTTTCTAATATGTATTAGTCAAAACAGTCTGCAAATATATTATTTGAACTCTGATCAATGTTTTACCAGGATATTTCTTTTGTAATTCTTTATTATAACATTTCTGCTACTTTGGCTTATAAATGTTTATAGTAACACTGTAAGGAATCCTGGAAAATGGTTTTATAGATAGAGATGTAGATATACAAGTATATACAGATATAGATGTAGATATAGATATATAGGATATCTACCTATGATTACATGTCCTTTCCAGAATGACTCCAGTTCTTTTAGGCAGCTTCAGTCATTTTTTTATGAGGATCCTAGAAGTCAAGTTAATAATTTTACTTTTATTGCCATTTTGCTAAAGAGGAAAAAAGTAAATATAAACTTCCCCAAGTTGACTAAATTACTTTCCAAATGAGGAATAGGAGGCAGCTGGCTGACTGACATTATTTCCAGTATTTAACTGTGCTAGAACTTCATAATAACTGTGAAAGGGTCATAGAGTATGATCCTAAAAGAAACCTTAAACACTGTACAAATTCCTTCATAGCAATATGCCTGCAGGCCGCAGAAGCAACCCAATCTGAATTTTATGCATTTGCAAAATGACTAGAAATGCCTCAGAGGCTGTAAATCTTAACAAAATCCCCAACCCCCTCCCCCCACACACACAGCCAAATAATAGATGAGGCAGAAGTCTACCAGAAAAAAGAGAATGTTGGCAGGCGAAAGCTAGATGTAGGACATTGGTTTTCCAGCCTGGCTGCATGTTCAAATAACATGGGAGAGTTTTTTAAAGGACTAGCTCATTTCTAGAAATTTCAATTCAGCTGCTCTGTTCCCCAAATTAATTTTTAAAAGTTCCCAAGTGATTCTAATGTGCAGACAGGACAGAGATTCACTTGCTATAGGGCTTTTAATAAAAGTCAGACGGGAGGAATAATTTTGAACGAGACACGAAATGATATTTGTCAAATTATCTCCCAGTTTCACCAGGGAACTGTACCAGGAGTCTAAAAAGAGGGCAGCTGTCATGAACTAAAAGAGTTGAGGAAAGAGCTGAGTCAAAGAGAGTGAAAGGAAAGATAATGCTGCTATAGGCTCTAGAAACAGAGTAGAACACAAATAATGAGTTCTTTTCCCAAATTTCATTGTGGCGAATCAAAGTTGATGTGCAAGGATTCAAATCAAACAGGAGTTACGTGCACATTAATCCTGGAAACTGCTCGTTGAGGGTCAAGAGCAGAATGGGCTAAGTAATTTTCAGGGTCTGGTGCACAACAAAAATGAGGGCCCCCTGTTAAAAAATTACTAAGGATTCAAGTCATTAAGAGCAGAGCGTTAAGTCAGGCATGAGGCTTTTCTAAGTGCAGGGACCTGTGACCCATGAAGCTGGCCCTGAAAAGATGACAGAGAAGGGGTTGCCTTGAGTTAGCTTGGAAGATATTCATACTTCTAGCATATACTTGAAAATTCTTGGAAGAGAAGGGAGAAGTTGAGGACATTTGAAATTCCAGTGACCTTGATGTTGTGAACTTTGTTAAAGACACTGTTTTGTACTTTTCTATCAGCTTTAAATTTTTGAAAATTTAGGTCTTGATTTCATACAGTAAAATTCGTTATTTGTGGTGTACAGTTCAACTTTTACTCTTAAACATGGTGTTAACGGTAGTTTTGGAAAGATACTTTCCCTGGGTAAAGACTACTGAATTGACAGATTTGCTTGTTTTTGCCTGTCAGGGTTTAAAGATGTCACTTCATTATCTTCTACCTTTCACGGTTTCCAATGAGAAGTCTACTTTTATTCTTATATTTCTTTCTCTGTTGTGTCTCATTTTTCTCTGAAAGTCTTCAAGATATTTCCTTTATGTTTAGTTTTCTGCAGTTTGGATACAACATGTCTAGGGGTGTGTGTATGTGTGTCCCACTCTTTCTCTCTCTCTCTGTTAAATTTATTCTGCTTGGTGTTCTGAGCTTCATGGACCTATGTTTTGGTACCTATTATTTACTTCGAAAAATTCTCAGCCATTACTTCTTCACATATTTCTTATCCCCATTTTCTCTGTCTTTTCTTTCTGGGAATTTAATTATGTGTATATTTCACCATTTGATATTGTTGCAAGGTTCTTCCATATTTTATTCTGTTTTCTTTTATCTATCTACCTAATCTTATCTAATCTATCTTCTCTCTTTGCGTTTTGCTTTGGAAATTTCAATTGACCTATCTTCACATTCACTAATTCTTTCCTTGACGATGTGGAGTCTGCTGGTGAACCTGTCTGTACTGGGTTGAACAGTGTCTCCCCAAAATTCATGTCCTTCCCAGAACCTCAGAATGTGAATTTATTTGGAAATAGTGTTGTCACAGGTGTAAGTAGTTAACATGAGGTCACATTGAAGTAAGTTGGACCCTTAATCCAATATGACTAGTGTAATAAGAAGAGGCAAAGAGGTAGACAAGTAAGGAGAAGAGAATGCCATCTGAAGACACACAAGAATAATACTATGTGACAACAGGAAGAAGAGATTGGAGTTATGCTTCCACAAGCCAAAGAACACCAAAGATTTCCAGCAACCAGGAACTAGGAGATAGGCGTGGAAAAGATTTTCCCTCTGAGCCCCCAAGAAGGAACAAACCCTGCTGACCCCTTAACTTTGGACTTCCGGCTTCCAGAACTGGGAAAGAATAAATTTCTGAGGTTCTAAAGCCACACAATTTGTGGTATTTTGTTATGATAGTTCTAGGAAACTAATACACTGTCAAAGACATTCTTCATCTCCATTACTGTGTTTTATCTTTCTAGTACATCCATTTGCTTCTTTCTTATAGTTTCCATCTCTCTGCTAAAATTATCCATCTACCCTTGCATTTATCCTCCTTTTCATAACTTTTTGTAGTTATATCAAATGGCATTGATTAGTTCCAACATCTGTGTTCTATCTGAGTCTGGTTCTATTAATTCTGTTGTGTCTTGGCAGTGTGTTATGTGGGTTTTGTTTGTTTGCTTTGTTTTTTGAGTATGCCTCGTAATTTTTTCTTAAAAGCCACACATTTTGTGTAGGACAGCAAAGACTGAGGTAAATAGGTTTTTATGCTTGGAAATGGGCTCGTGTTTCCTTCTGCTGAGTCTTTAGTGTGGGGTTTGAATCAGTCTAGGGCAAAGGTTGAGCTGGGCTTGGGGTTCGTTGTTGCTCTGGTTACCTTCAATGCACCACAAGCTTCAGCTCCCTCTAGCACTACTTGTGCTTAGGGTGGTAGCTGGTTTGCCAGAGGGTTGTTTTCCCTTCCTCAATTTTTGTTCCACTCTCAGCTTTAAGTCTTCCCTTTTCACTGTGCCTCCCAGAGGGTCTCTCTCCATCTTCTTGTCCCTCACACTGCAGAGTCCACTGTACTTGTTATTCAATACTTATTACTCTGTTTGGGGGTGGGAGGAGGAATTCTTGTTAGTTTGGACACGTCTCAGGCTTAGGCAAGCACGTAGTGTCACTGGGTCTTGGGGATCTGGCCTTCTATGCTCTTGCCCTACCCTCAGCTCTTGTTCCCAATTTATATTCCTGTCCTTCTCCCAGGCTTGGAGGGTTTTTTTCTCTTCCCTTCCCCCAGCTGCAATGGGTTTTAACCAAGGACCTAAAGTCTAGAGTGTTCCTTGCTTACCCCACCTTCCTGGCAGTAAGGCTCTTGTGCATAGGTGAAATGGGGGCCTCCTGCCCCTCCCACGGGGGCTGCTGCTCTCCTCCCATAGGCCTGCACAATTAGGGATACTTTCTGAGGAATCTCACTAATCCTTTTTGTGAGCATCCAGTGAAGTCCATGGAGAAGAGCTGCCAGTGGGTGTAAACTGTTCCTATATGAGCAGCCTTCAGGGCCTCCACACTCTCTCCAGCTCATACTGGCCTGCCCCAGTGTGTGAACACTGCTAGCTGAGTTCTTCTTACCTGTGTCTCTGGCTATGTTTGCCCCGGGTAAGCAAGTGCCTGAATCTCTTCTCTCTGCAGGTGCTCATCTCTCCTTAGATCATTTTGGGCTATGTCAGCTCTCTGATGAGTTTAAGAAAAAGCATGAAATCAGTTTGTCCCGCACTCTTTCTTGTCGTTTTAGGGTAGGGAGCTATGCTCTTCCTAGTTTATTCCCAAGTAGTAACCAGAAGTCAAAGAAGATGTTTTTGCTACTGTTATGATGACCCTGCTCACAACTAATTTTGCAAGTCCTGGATTAACATGGGTGTTATAACTTTTTCCTGAGACCCTGGCAGCTCATATCAGAGATTATCCTTACTTTGTGGAGTACTTAGATATCATCCAGGGCCGGCCCCATGGCTTAGCGGTTAAGTGCACGCGCTCTGCTGCTGGCAGCCTGGGTTCGGATCCCCGGCGCCCACCGCTTCTCCGGCCATGCTGGGCCCGCGTCCCACATACAGCAACTGGAAGGATGTGCAGCTATGACATACAACTATCTACTGGGGCTTTGGGGGGAAAATAAATAAATAAAATCTTTAAAAAAATAAAAAAATAAATAAATAAATAAAAATAAAAAAAAGATATCATCCATTTTCATGGGACTTAGAATATCCATTGAATTCAACAAAAATGTATTTGTCATTGTGATATACTAGGTACAGGAGGTGCTAAGCGTATGAAACAAATCAAAGATCCTAGTCATCGAGGAGCTTATAATTGAATCATAATAAAGCAAAGACATAGCTTTACCTTAAAATGAAGAGTATAATAGACTATTTTCAATCTATTGGTACTACTTATTTTTTACTTTAAAAAATTCTATAAAAAACCTCATTGTATACAAAAGACCCCAAATAGCCAAAGGAATCCTGAGAAAAAAGAACAAAGCTGGAGGTATCATACTCCCTGATTTCAAAATATACTACAAAGCTATAGTAACCAAAACAGCACAGCACTGGCACAAAAACACACACAGATCAATGGAACAGAATCAAAAGCCCAGAAATAAACCCACACATCTAGGGACAGCTAATTTTCAACAAAGGAGCCAAGAACATACAATGGAGAAAGGAAAGTCTCTGACAAATGGTGTTGGGAAAACTGGACAGCCACATGCAAAAGAATGAAAGTAGACCATTATCTTATACCATACACAAAAACTAACTCAAAATGGATTAAAGACTTGAATGTAAGACCTGAAACCATGAAACACATAGGCAGTATGCTCTTTGACATTGGTGTCAGCAACATATTTTCAAGCACCATGTTGGACCAGGGAAGAGAAATAATAGAAAAAATAAACAAATGGGACTACATCAAACTGAAAAGCTTCTGCACAGCGAAGGAAACCATCCACAAAATGAAAAGACAACAACAATTGAGAGAAGATGTTTGCAAACCATATATCTGATAAAGGGTTAATCTCCAAAATATATAAAGAACTCATATATCTCAACCACAAAAAAACTAACAACCCAGTTAAAAAATTGGCAAAATACCTGAACAGACAATTCTCTAAAGAAGATATACAGATGGCCAACAGGCACATGAAAAGATATTCAACATCATTAACTATCAGGGAAATTCAAATCAAAACTACAATGAGATATCACCTCATGGCCATCAGAATGGCTATAATTAACAAGACAGGAAACAATAAGTGTTGGAGAGGATGTAGAAAGAAGGCAACTCTCATACACTGCTAGTGGGAGTGCAAACTGGTGCAGCCACTATGGAAAACAGTATGGAGACTCCTCAAAAAATTAAGGATAGAACTACTGTGTAGCATTATTCACAATAGCCAAGACTTGGAAGCAACCTAAGTGCCCACCAAGGGATGAATGGATAAAGAAGATGTGGTATATATACCCAATGGAATACTACTCAGCCATAAGAAATGACGAAATCTAGCCATTTGTGACAACATGGATGGACATTGAGGGTATTATGCTAAGCGAAATAAGTCAGAGGGAGAAGGTCAAATACCATATGATCTCACTCATATGTAGAAGATAAAAACAACAACAAACAAACACATATCGACAGAGATTGGATTGGTGGATACCAGAGAGGAGGAGAGGAGAGAGGAGGGTGAAAGGGATGATTAGGCACATGTTTGTGGTGATGGATTGTAATTAGTATTTGGGTGGTGAACATGATGTAATGCATCAATTCTAATTCTATCAATGCGGAAATAGAAGTATAATGATGTATGCCTGAAATTTATACAATGTTACAAACTAATGTTACTGCAATAAAAGAATTAATTTAAAAAATTTCATTGTAAAAATAGATACTTTTAAGTTAATAATTTATCATTTCCTACTATTAGACTAGAAACCTTATAGCTGTAGTAAGGATTGAGAACTCGTATTTTCAAAACTATTTCTAAAATATTTTTACAGCTGTGTTCTTGAAGTGTATATGAAATTACTTCAGTTAGTAAGATAATTACCATTGTTTCACTGTTCCTTGTTTTTCGTATTTGCTTTATCACCTTTTTAGTGAAAAAGCAATTATTCAAGTCTAAGTAAAATGCCATGATGTCAATGTTATCCATCCATCTATTAAAGACATATTTATTGTGCCCAACCAAGTGCCAAATGCTATACTAATCACAGAGGATACAACAGCAAATCTTAAAGTTGAAAACAATCTTGAAAGTTATAGTAATACCAATTAAGACAGTCCTGCTTTAATGTATATAATAGAATTTATTGTATTTTTAAAATATATGGCTTAATTGTTCACCTTCATTTAATAGTTTATATCAAGTCAATAAATTAGAAAACAATATTTCCTGGAATTTTGTCTGGAAAATTTGATGACCTTACTTAATGGTCCATCCAACCACCTACTCTGTTCTTCAGTAGAGATCCTCATTATAACATCCATGCCTAGTAATTATATAGCTTACTCTTAAACACTCCCAATATTGAGAAGTGTATTTCCTTCCAAATCACTACCATGTGATCTTTGCAGATCTCAATGGGACATGAAATAATTTAGGATTCTACACAAATAGTTCCATTATCAATCCACATTCCAGGGGAATCTATAATTGTTAGATTATAATTGCTTATCTATAATTGTTAAAATATTATGATGTTCATTTCTTAAACCAGTCCTAACTTCAACCAACTAGAACAGGCATCCAACTACCTCTCTCTCTCTAATGGAGCTAATAAAGTCCCATATGTGCAGAACTGTCAGAGGTTTTGCTCCTCTTCCCCCAAATCATTAAGTTGGAAAAAAATCACAAATACTTTATGCCCAAATAACTACCACTATTACCTGCTGAAGTATAAACCTGTTTTTCCATATTTGAATTTTCCATTGGGGTTTACACTCTTGTATCCAACTGTCTAACACACATTTTGGCCATTTTATGAGAATCTCAGCTATTATCTTTCCTACCCTATGACCACTCTTCCTCCTATATTTTTATTTCAGTCAATGGCACTAACATTCCCTGAGCCATAAATCAGAGACAGATTGTGGAGTCTGCCTTGTCCATCAACACCCACGTTCCATGAATCACAGTCTTGGTTATTCCACCTCCTAAATACTTACCTAATTTTCATCTTCTCTTTCATTCTTTTACCCCAAGTTTGAGTTGGACAACCACTGCCTAAATGACCTCTTTGCCTCTGTTCTTCTCAATCTCATAACTGTCTTCTATGTTCCTTCCATGTTCATCAGTGGCCACATCTAAAGGATGACGTTAATTATACCCGTTCCTTATCACCAACTATAGGATAAAATCCACACTTCTTAACATGACATACCAATGACTTTCTAGGTATTTCCCTACCTATATTTCACTCATGTCTCTGTTACTTTCTGCCTTGAAGTTAAATTGCAAATACCAAACAAGTTCTAGTCTTTCCCTTCCCTTAACACACACACAAACGTACACACACACACGCCACATGTTGATCCACAAATTTTTGCCTTTATTTATCATGTGACTTTTAACTACAGCATTTTTTCCTGCTCATACACTCTTATTTATCCTCTTTCCAGACTCAGGTCAGGTGCCATTTCCTCTAGGAAGCCCTCGTTGATGGTTTTAACGTAAGCTAGGGAGCCCCTCCTCAGAGTTGCATAGCATCTTTATATTTGACATTTATGCCTCTGCCTTCTTTTTTAGATTAAACATACTTCTCAAAAACAGCAATATTTCTAATTTAATCTTTATCTTCTCAGAATCTACTGTGGAGCTTAGAGTGAAAACTCAGCAGATATTTTGCTGAATGAAACAACTTCTGCAACTCTGTGAATATTTCTGGTACGGTCATCCTGTTTACCGGAGCCAATTCCACCCAACCTAGTCTCTTAAGTTCCCACGGTTTCTCCCCATCCCGCCCCAGCCCGATAGTGCTAGAGCTTGGTAGAGGGCTCTTTGTCTGTATCTCAGTCTAGGATCTTCTTTCTTTATTTTTCCAGTGTCTGGAAGTTTCTGAAGCTCTGTGCTTTGTTTTTCATAGAAATTCCATCATGCCCACAGGTAATAAGTCACTCCAGTGCCATGCACCACGGCTAGATGCCCCTTCCTTCTCAACATCCACCCTGGTACTACAGTCCTTGATCCTTGCTAAGCCTTGGCCCCTTTTCCTCCCTCATACCCAACACCATCAAAACTCTATACCTATTTTCCTGCAATCCCAGTACTTTCCTTCTTGCTGCACTCCACATTCACATGACTTGGTTCTCTGCTCCTCCCAGAGTGCCACATGGCTGGTACCACATTGCAATACAGAGAGCCAATGCTGGTCATAACGCCTGTTCAAGCACTCTTAGCAGCCCATGTGAATAACCACATCTTCTGTATCTGTCATCAATCAAAGTTTTCTTAATTTAAACTTTGTGATAACTTTCAGGAGCCTCTGCCTTTTCTAACTTTCCACAGAAAACGCTTAGCATTGCCAAATAAATCTGCCTCACCCATAAATTACAGTTAGCATTATCTACATAATCTTGGCTAAATCAGCATGGGTAGACAACTTGAAACATGTTGGTTTCGCATCCAGGTTTGCTGTGGGAGTATGGGCAGCTTTTTTGCAATCTGCTGGCATTCTACCTTTCCAGGTTTCAGTGGTGTAAAAGTGTAGTCACTTTTACTGACTAGTTTATGTGGGTGGTAATTAGGTTTCCTGTGAAAGTAGTCTTTCTGGCTTTCAGTCTGGAAAACAAATTTCCAATATTAATTATTCACCTCAACCTTCTTGCTATGATGTTGTGACTCTCTAAGATTGTTATTAACAAATAGCTCATGTGTTAGCCAAACAACACATTTTAGGACTGATCTATTTCTACCACGAGGTATATCTACAAGATGTATTGAAAATGTATTTACTACCTATTTTCAAAATACTTGCAAAGAAATTATTTTAATGTTTAAACTGCATGTGAATAGGACGCTTTCTTTAGTTGGTATGTGATTATTCCCTCCTGATTCCACACAGTCTAGTTGTTGGTTAAATACCCTCTTTGTACTAGACATTCAATATTTCATCCTTATTTGAGAAAGAAATATCTAACATAAATAATGAAAGCATCATGAACTCTGTCAGCTTGCCTTTGTCTGCTGCTCATTCCATCGTCACCTGTAGCATGTGTTCTTTTGGGTAACCATGGCCCATAGTTTTCTGATCACTCTTGGTGAAAGAGACCCTGACTAATGAGGCCAGCTTGCCCTACACATAAGCACTCATAGCTCAAGTTACCAAAGAACTCTAATAGCAACCATTGTACAACACTGTCTGTGACCTTCCAGGTTTCACAGCTGGAAGACACTTCCAAGATTACCTAACACAACTATCCCTTTCTCAAATCAGGGTATTCAGGAAGGTGAAGTGACTTGCTCAACAAATTGGTAGCATAACAAGAACTTTTCCCAGAAATCCTGACCTACTTACCTCCCCCATAATTTATTTGTATGTCCATTCATTTTTTTTAAACAAATATTTATTGAGCTCTGCTTTGTGATGGGCACTCTTTCAGCTACTGGTATGAAACGAAGAGCAAGACAGACATAGCTCGTGCCTTCATGGTAGGTGCATCCTAGTTAATTCAGCTAAATGCCCAATGTTAGTTCCTCCATTCAGTCATGATAGAAATGTAGAGATGAACCATGAGCTGGAAGAAGTCTTAAGACCAATTAGAGCACAGACAAAGATCCACTCCCAGAACTGTTGCCTCTTGTTGACATACATTGGTCCCACTCCATGGACATTTATCCCTCTAAAACATAACACATCCTCTCTCACTTCTGATTCTACCCTTGAATCAAATCCCCCTTATAATAAAGCCTCTGAAAAGCATATGAAACTACTCAACACTCCTTGAATCTTTTCATCTGATTATGAACTTATTCAAGACAAGGACTACCTTACCCCAGGCCCAAAGAGTCGTGAAAAGCAGATAAGACCATCCCTTCCAGCGATAAAGCTGCACCTCCCTTTATATAGTGGTTCTCATTGGGGTGTAGTTTTGCCTCCCAAGAGACACTTGGCATGTCTGGAGACATTTTGGGTTGTCACAACTGGAGAGGGGTGCTACTGGCATCTAGTGGGAGGGACCAAGGATGCTGCTAACTATCTTACCATGCACAGGAAAGCCCCCCTCACCACCAACAAAGAATTATGCAGCCCAAAATATCAATTGTGTCCAGGCTTAAAAATTCAGGGCTAGAGTTCCAGCAGTCTCATATAAAAGTAACCTATAACCCACTCAGAATAAATTGGTATAACTGCTTTAAATAGAATCAAATTCAAACCCTTTAGAGGATCCCAAATCACACTGACTGTTCCACTTTCATCCCCAATGAGGAACTGTAGTATGTTATTCCACTCACACATAAAGAACTCCAACCATCATTATGGGGTTGATGTACTATCACTAAATTGCTTGGTAGTCCTCAATAACATATGAAACTACTATTAATACTAGCTACATTTTCTGTTACACTTAATGATAAATAAATTATAGGCTAAAATGCCTATCAAAATACAACAAAGATACTTTCCCTACAAACCTGGAAAAGAATTCCATAAGAAACTAGAAATGACAAAATTGTGAATTCCCTCTGCAAAAATACAGTAATCTTATTTTAAAATAGAATACTATCAACCCAAATTCTGAACTAAATCAATCCAAGAAGACGTGATAGACTGAAATATTTGCTCTAAATATCATCAGTTCAGCTCTTTTACTACTTAAAACCTTTATTCCCTATTTGACAAAAATATTAATAGAATTGGTGATGTCATGGTAGTACAATTAATAAAAATCAGTTCTTTTAACACAACTGCTAAGGCAGTAAATGATTGTCATGTACATAGCTCACACAATAAAAAACCCTGATATGCATATCATCAATAACCATTGCTCATTGAATTCCCATCATGTGCTACCCATGATCTTCAAAACTAAGACTCAAAATTTGAGAGGCAGGTGTTATTTTCTCCAGGCTAGAGATTTAAAAAAAAAAGTCTTAAACAGATTGACTAATGTTCCCAGGTCATACCAAAGGAAAACAAAACCCAGCAAGATCTGGCTCCAAGTCCCATTCCACTTCTTCCACAGCCCTGTCTTCAAAAACTTCACCTGCAGATAGTCTGATCTCCTGCCGTCAGTATTTTACAGAAGCATCCCGGTCTATTCAACTTTCCTCAATTCCTCAGGTTCCTCTTATATATCCCCACGCCCTCTAAGAGTCTGCAGGCTAAAGCAGAATACAAAAATAAAAGTTTACCAGGACCAGGTCCCTAATTAAGTTCAGTCATATTAACTCATCTAACATGTCCTAATTTTGTGTCCCCCTTCTTCGGAGTGGATGACACCATCAGATAAGGCACAACTAGCTGGACAAGTCCCACTCAGCCAGTGACCTAGAATTGCCTTTGATCAGAAGCAAACGCGGTTTGTGGAACTGACTGGTGGTGTTAGATGCCAAAAAAACAAACACAATGATTTTTTTGGAGCTAGACAAACACTGGGAACGCTTACTAGCAACCACAGAGTTAGTGTATTTGATCTTCGATGCTTGACGTCAAGACAAGGTTTTTAAATATCCTAGTATTTGGCTTGCTCTCAATTGAGCATTTGAGATGTTTATAGATATTGTAGTTAATAATATTGACACATACAAGGAAAGGGGGTCACTTACAAGAAGAAAACATGCAGTTTTAAATAACAAACTTGTATGAAGAGCAGTAGTCCTTAACCCTGACACACAGCAGAAACCTCTCAGGCAGTCGGGGAGAGGGGTGCCTTTTGAATATGCAAATGTTTGAGTCTCACTCCAGACCAATTGAGTCAGAATCTCTAGGGGGTGGGAGGAGCAAGTCGTTATTGTTTTTAAACTTCTGGGGTTGATTATAATGAACAGCAAGTGCTGAAACTGATGGCATAAGAGAGAGTTTGAGACAGGAAGTTCTCTGTGCAAATCTCAGTTCCAATATTACCAACTGCACAGACTGACAAAACACACTAATTCTCCAACCTTCATTTTCCTCAACCACCGATGCAGCACGAACAGTACCTACCACTTAATGGTGTTGTAAGGATTAAGGCAAGATATGAAAATCATCTGTCATATTATATGGGGTCCATATTATTATTACTCTAGGATCCAAACATTCTATTCATATTCTCTTAAAAGTAAAGGATTTTAATTCTGAAAGTGAACAGACCATTCTTCAGAGGCCGAACCCATGAACCTACTCATCTCTCTGTTTTCTTTCTCTAACTGGGTGAGCAATCGGGGAATCTGCCCTGCTTTCACCTGAGTTGAAATCAAGTGGCTTGCTATTGAAGCACAAAGCAGAAGAGTGCTGGCTCTGACTGCACCCATGTGCTTTCTGGGCCAGAGGCTGGACCTTTGAGCCTTCCCATCACTTACACCGAGTTTTTGCTGGGATCCTGAACAGAACAGGCTTCTATTAACCACAGAACCAAAAGTGGGTAACCACTGCTTCAAAACATCTACTTCAAAGTGACTGCTGACTAACATCTAGGAAGGATACTAAGCACTTTATAGTTATTATTCCATTTACTTATCACAGTGACCCTATATCATAAGTATGATCTTGACTTCACCAACAAAGAAATTGAAATTAAATAGCGTGTCAAATGTCTCCCAGTTAGTAAGTGGCATTTCTTGCATCTGAAGCCATGTTTACTTGATTCAAAATCCCATTCTCTTAACCAGTCCCTTATACCTGGAATTAAAAGAAGACCTAACACAAGACGGAGGGAAGTCCCCACCCAGACAGCATCTTGCCTTCTAGATTTACCATTTCATGGGTGAGCTAACGTACACATCTATGTCTCTAGAGTGTAGCAATTCTCAAGTTTATGCAAAACAACCTTCTGGAAGGCTAATTAATATGTAGATTTCCAGGTCCCATCTGCCAGAGTTTCAGAAACCATAGGTCTGAGATGGGAGCTCTGAATCTGCATTTTTTAGCATTCATTCCAGTTTTCTCTAATACATATCGTTTCTATTTTGTTTCCTTTAAAAATATGTTTTTAAGCTGTATCTATGGCTTTTATTTTATTGGTTTAAACTTATTGTACTAAAACAGGAGGACTCAGGCCAAAACAGGCCTGTTTTTGCAAATAAAGTTTTATTAGAACACAGCTACCCCTATGTGTTTATGCATTATCTATGTCTGCTTTCATAACTGCAGAGTTGAGTATTTGCAACAGAGACTGTATGGCCAACCAAAGCAGAAAATATTTACTGTCTGGCCCTTTACAGAAGAAGTTTGCCAACTCCTGTCCTAAAACAACTCTACTGCTAGATTTTGGCAAAGATGTGGACCACTGATTAATTTGGAAATACTTTTCTATATCTAACATCATCTGAGTTGCTCAGCGTCTGGGATTCAATGAGTGTGTGAAAAATGTATTTTATTCATGAAAAACATATCATTCATTACATCTTGGGACATGAATGGCAGACAAGTGCTTAAATAAATTGCATTATCTCCTTTTCTTAACTTCTGATTACCCACAAATTTAAAGGCAAGAGAAACAGAATTTTCTCTAACATATGACCAAGAAAAGCAGGTGTTCCCCTTCAAATCTTCAAGACAAATGGAGAAAAATCTGAGGAATCCATTAAAAATCCCTCTTGACTTATTTACTTGAAAAAAAAGTTAGTAAAGGCACAGACCTTTCCCTGTGGCCATATACTTAAAAAAAAATCCATATTGAGCAGAAGAGCCAGTTGACATTGGTGGAGGTAACTCCTTCCAATTGCTGACTATTAGGAAAGTCAACCCACCTCTTCCTTCCCAACCCATCATTATGTAAAGGAAATAGTTGCCACATTAGGTCAAGCTCCTTTGGACCAGAGAGGGAGAAAGGGACAAATCATCGAGCCAGAGAAAAGAAAAGGAGATGAGTAAGATAGAGTCAAGTGGCCAGCAGGATGTAGTTTGGAGGACCAGAGGGAGGAAAAGGCAAAGAAGATATAGATCAATATGAGCTCAGAGATTACGAAAGAGGCCTTTCTGTGGTTTAGGAGTGTAAGGGATGCTCAATGCTTGTTGAATGAATGCGCTTAGAAAGATAAAGGTGAATTGGGGGTTCCAAAGAGAATAGCAATGCTAGGAGTTCAAAGAAGGAAAATAAAAACATTATTTTTACACATAATCATCCAGTATCATATGAATGATCTCTAAGTATTTTCCCACTAGGGAAAATAAAAGTCCAAATTCCTCACTTCTAGCTCGGTTTCCTGGAGGAGCTAAAGGCTTGACCAGGTCTCGACTACATTTTATGCTCATTCACTTGCCAGCTCCTCTGGCATAAGTGGCTGGGTTCCAGGGTCTGCCGTTTCTCCGTCCATGCTGGCTTGGGGCACTGCAGATTTCTCCTTCTGGTTCAACAGGAAGTATGTACTGTTTGCGGGATGCTACTTAGCTATTTTTAAGAGCTGAGCTACATACAGGTATTTACGACTCGATCTGATTTAGGGAAACAAAATATTTGCCAATGGGAGTGCAGTGAACACTTTAACAGCCAACCACATGGCCTCAGGATGGAAATGGGCAGGGTGAACAAGTGGAACAAGGCTCTTTCCTCAGCCCTGCAAAAGCCATCACTTCCTTTTGCCAGGCTGTAGCGTCCGATTTTAAGAAATGGTCGTTTGCTGGCAGGAGTAGGGGGCTGCGCTCTTACCTGGATTGCAGGAATGGCAGTGATGCTTAAAGACTATTTTTCATACAGAGACTCATGGAGATTCTATTTTTGCTTATATATGTTAACCAAGAATCCTACAGAGTTTGTATTAGATTCAAACTAGAGAAACAGAATACTCTATATGTAGGGTATATATATATATATATATCCTATATGTGTATAGGATTGTGCTCTATACACATCAATACATATCCTATACATATGCTCTAAATGCTCTAAGGCCACTTAAAGATATATGTTATCCAATGGGATGTGTACTGATCTATACAGATATATAGATATCATGTGTGTGTATATATAAATATATGTATATATAAAGAGATTTATTAAGAGATATAATAAGGAATTGGCTCACACAATTATGGAGGCTGCAGAGCTGATGCTCCTGCAGAGCTGATGTTCCTATTCAGCTGTTATAGAACTAGGAAGAGCTGATGTCCCAGTTCTAAGACCGTCAGATAGAAAGAGCTTATGTTTGAAAGCCTGCAGGCAGGAAAATGATCTCTTACTTGGAAGAAGGTCAGCCTTTTGTTCTATACAGGCTTTCAACTGATTGGAGTAAGACCACCCACAGAAGAAGGGCAATCTGCCTTATTCAGTCCACCAATTTAAATGTCCATCTCATCCAAAAACATCCTTACAAAAACACCCAGAATGATGTATCACCAAATATCTGGGCATCTTGTGGTCCAATCAAGTTGACACATAAAATTAACCATCACAAGGTTAATGCTAATTGAGTTGCCAATTAAATATTCTGGGCTTAATGCAGATTGTTCTCTAATGCAAATAGATTGACTCTGGCAGAAACTTTGATTTTTGCATTATAACCAATCCATATTTATGAAGCCACTCAAACCCTTAAAAAAAATTCCAGATATTTAGAAAACACTTGAAAACAAGTTAGCCCATTTACATTCCATTAGGCAGTACAGAACACATAAATAGAATATATGGACATTTTCAGATTTTTTTCATCTTCTTTGTCTTTTTTCCTCTTAATCTTAGATAAAACTAAGTTCGAATGGTTCAATGTTCCCCATACACTCTTTGGGCTCTCCTACCTGTATACCTTTGTTCACTCTTTTCTCATGGCTTAGAACATTTTATCCTACCACCTCTGGATAGATTATTCATTTATTTGCTCATTCAAGTTTCTGTTTCAAATACTCACTTCTCCATAAGACAGAGATTGGACTGGTGGTTACCAGAGGGGAAGAGGGGAAGGAGGAGGGCGAAAGGGATAATTAGGCACATGTGTGTGGTGATGGATTGTAATTAGTATTTGGGTGGTGAACATGAGAACATGATGTAATCCATGCAGAAAGAGAAGTATAATGATGTACACCTGAAATTTATGCAACGTTATAAACCAATGTTACCACAATAAACAAAAAAATTTTTAAAAATTAAAAAAAAAAGATATACTTGAACTCCCTCACTCAAAACGTCTCTGATTCCTTTAAAAGGCCACATATTGTATTTCTACTTTTCTTAAAATGTATTTTTAATGTTCAAACTAGTCTGTAAGCTCCTTGAGAACAGAGATAGTGTATGATTTTTCCCAAGGCCTAGCATAGTACCATGAACCTAAGAACTCAATGAATATCAAATGAATATGAATGAATGAATGAATGAATGAATAAACATGAAAATATGAAGTGAATGTGTTTCTTACTGAGCAGTTATTTTAGTAACACATCACATTCCTCCTTGACTTTCCTTCAATCATCTGACTTGCATAGGCCTATTGAGTCTTGGCAAGTTCGGGAAGGCCTGCAGTCTGTTAGTGAGTGCCACTGCGTAGTCTTACTCACACTTGCTTTTTCCAGTCTTGAAGTCACCATCAGAGAGGTCTGTTTTAACATTCCATATTTCTACATAAGAGATAGCAGATTTCACGTTTGGTGAAATGAACTCATATAAAATTCAGCTGTCTCTTTGATTAGGTTATTTTGACCTTCAAGATATTGAGGCACATCTTCTGGAGCTAGCTGTGTTCAGCATAAAGGAATGTAAATTGTGAAATTATAAGGCCACACGTATTTTTCCTTTGAGGTTTTCAAGTGCATGTTAAACTTTTAATTATCTGACAATCTGCTACTTTAAGTCTTCTCTGACTTTCTTTGAAAGCAAAGAGAAGATGCAAAGTCCCTTAATTCTCAACAAAAAATCAAGTCACCCTGAGAACCATCTCCATTAATTTTTGTTAGGTATTCAAATTCTAAGTTACTCACTCAGTGATAACTGAGTGAGGTTATTCCTGGAATGAAATGATGGACATCATTTCATTATCCAGCTCACTTAGATCTCTATAACCATTGAGCTAAATGAGAGAATATATCCATCCAGTCAGAGACACGTATTGGCTATAATTGCAACTCATTTTGGTAGTCGGAAAAGCATTGACTCAGCAAAGCTCCAGACGTCTTTGTATTTAAGACATTGAGGAAAGTAGTGCAAAATGAATCATTAGACCTAAATGTAAAACATAAAATTATATAACTTCTGGAAGAAAACATGAGAGAAAATCTTTGAGACCTTGGGTTATACAAAGATTTCTTAGATACAACATCAAAAGCACAATGCATAAAGGAAACAATTGGTAAATTGGACTTCATTAAAATTTTTTAAAGTCTGCTTCTTTGAAAGACGTTAAGAAAATGAAAAGATGAGGTACAGACTGGAAGAAAATCTATGCAAACATACAAGGCAATGGTGATAAAATGACAACATTGTTTCTCCTCAGAAGCAAAGCTAGGCTAGGCAGAAGACAATGAAACAGCAATTTTAAAGTGCTGGGGGTAGGGGGACAATATTATCCTAGATTTCTATATCTAGCAAACAGAACTTTCAAAAATGAAGGCAGAATAAAGACATTTCACATAAAAGAAACATGAGCAAACTTCTTACCAGTTGACCTGCACTAGAAAAATCACTAAAGAAGTTCCTTCAGGCTCAAGGGAGAACATATCTGTGGAAAATCAGACACTGGGAATAGTAAATATGAGGATAATTATAAAAAAGATTGTTTCACTTTTTCTTAATTTCTTTAAAAGATAATAGACTATTATAAAGCAAAAACAGCAGCAATGCACTGTGGGATTTACAACATAGTAAAGTAAATTAAGTAAGATCAGTAAGTAAGTAAATAAGAAGTAAATTAACAACAGTAGTACAATCAACGGATAAAAGCGAGACATGATAGAATGTAAGAATAACAGAATGGTAAATGGCAATATTTGGTGAAGTGGTAGTAACTCACAAGAGATCAGGATTAATTATGCACATTGTAACTTTGACACCAAACACAGAAGGAGGGAAGGAAGGAAGGAAGGAAGAAGGAAGGAAGGAAATGAAAAGAAAAAGTTATCAAAAAATTTTAAAGCAAAGAAAGTACAGCTAGCAATCCAAGAGAGGAAATAAAATGGGAGACCAGAAATACATGATTAATCCAAATGTAAGACACCAGCTCATCCGTTTCTAACTATTCTTAGTTAGAAACATTGCATGTAACTGAAATTTATACTCAGGTCATCAAAAATATTGATTATTTTGCAATTCATTAGCCATGAAATCTTTAAAATCCTTCGAATTTTCTGAGGTACAAAAGATAAGGTGTTAATACCTCTTTATGAAATCCAGGTTCTGAAAGACGCAAGCAGAACTCTGACTTTACACGCCTCAGGAAATGGAAGTGACTGTCTGGACAAGAAACTCCTTCAAAAGACCTGCTAATGATATGTCTCAGTGAAATATATCTCATCCAGGTTTTACCCTCCTCCCATTTAATATTAGGGGGAAAAAGTAAGGTTTTGATTATTTCTCCTTAAGTTGCTCTTTGGGAGGGCACCAGCATCTTATTCCCAGAAAATGGATAAAATACATCCAGCTCTCTCTATTTTCTTTTTCTAAATAAATTGAACTGTGGCTTATTTGACTTACAAAATTTTTAAAGGAAAAAAGACAAATATACTGAAGCTACAAAACTAGTTTTGAAAGGATTGGAGGCAAATAGCCTCAGAATAACCCTGAACATTTCTTTGATGATACATTCCTGAGCAAAATTTTTTAAAAATAAATAATTGTATATGTATTTGGTTAGTGCAAAAGCTGATTGTCTTTTCAGACACCCTTCTTAATGTTGTTGAAAATTGGAACAAGTTTGGAAAACAAGTTGACATTTTATAGCTTAGATATTTCCTTCTTTGCTTTCTACTTTCATAAATGGAATAGAGAGTAGCAGTCAGAGGCATGAAATTCAACCAGGAATAAATATTATAAACTACAGGTAGCCTGTACTCTTCTGAATGACATCCCTTCCTACGTTTTGTGCATTTCCTTCTCTTGCTATACTATCTAATTTCCTTTGAAAGCTACAGTAGGGGACACTTAAGGAAATGTTTCATGATATTTCTAAACTTACCAATGAGAAATATGTTTTGTATATCCACTACTGTGCTTGGATTTTTGATTGAACCTGGAAAATTACATTGGGTTGGGTGGTTTTTCTGTTTTGTTTTAGTACAAAACTACTTCTTTCCATACAGGGCAGGAGGAGATGAAAGAAAAGGATATTCTATCAACATAGTATTAGTACGTTAAATGATCATCAGAAGAAATGTCTAAAGTGCTTGTGGGGAAGTGGAAATTGCACCCTACGCTACTAAGGATTTCGCATGCCAGAAAGCTTAACTTACTTACTGTCCCATTCAAGCACCAAACAAGAACCCACGGAAAATGTTCAACTTCCACAAGGGGAAAGTAAATTTAGTGATTCAATGGGCCATTCAAATGGGACTTGTCTAGTTTTTGTTACTGCAACCAAAACGTACTGCAGATGTGTCTTTTTTACGTTAGTAAGGCCTTTCTTTCTAGTATTTGAGCAGATTTAACTGAGCCATGAAGCTCTTTCAAGGATTTCTCTTTGTCAAGTCTCACAGTCGGCTCATTGAGAGCTCAGGGTGGTGAGTTAGCATTTCCTTATAACCTTAGCTTGTGTCTGCTCCTCCAGGAGCAAAACCATCTCTTTCTATCTTCTCACACCTTCCTCTCCTTAGGTTTTTTAAAAAGAAAATGACAGAATTTGGTTATCATCCATCAAAAAATACCTAATGAATGATAACATATCAGTTTTTCAAAATTGTTGCATTGAGCTAACTCTTCATCACATTGCATTTTAAAATTACTTGGATAACACTGAGGGGAGGGGAAAATGGGGACTTGTTAATCAATGGGCATTAAATTTCAGTTACACAAGATAGATAAGTTGTAGAGATCTGCTGCACAACGTTGTACCTATAGTTAATAATACTATATTCTACACTTAAAATTTTGTCAAGTGGGTAAATCTCATGGTAAGTGTTTTTACCACAACGAAACAAAAGGTTTTTAAAAAACTACTTGGATTACACTAAAATAACAATAACAATAATCCCCTTTTTGCTTCCTACTTTCTTCCAGAAACTGGACCAAGTCTATATACGTTTGTTCAACTTCTCTAAAACTCCCCAACTTAAAGAGAATTAAACAGAATCTTAGAGAGATTAAGCCACTGGCCCAACTGAGAACAGAAGCAACAAAGACTGGCCCCTCACTCTGTCTGTCTGATCTCCAAAGCCTACGCTGAAACTGAAATTTAACGCAGAAACTCAAATCACCTTGATATATCCTTGCTCTTTTCAGAGACCAACAGCCTGTTTAGATTAGGATGAAGTATCAAATGTCACAAGATAGAATTTCCATTCTATCCATGAAAAATCAAAGGATTTTTTGTAACTTGTGGTATTTCCCGCCTTAATTGCATCTGATTCTGATTGCTCCTTCATTCTGTCTCCACTTTGTGTAAATATACCCATTCTACATTGCAATGAAATCCTATTAATTCAGATCCATCTCGCTTGGAATTTGTGATAATTTGACTGAGACTGGATGGGCTTACCTTAACTTTTCTATTATCTACGAAGAAAGAATTGTTGAAGAAAATGAATACTATTAAAAATGGTTTCCTGGAGTTTAATCTACCTAAGAAAATACAACCAAGCAGCCTCATTTTGCATATAGATGACTATTTTGACACCTCTTATGAGGTGATCAAAGACAGCCCAAAAAACTTGATAGCACTCAAATATTACTTCAAGTTGCCTTATAGAGTTGAAAGAACTTACAAAAGTAAAAATTAAAGAGCGCACTTATAATAATAAAGCTATTTCCCCAATTATTTTCAATCAGTGAGAGTTTTACAAATTCACTTGTTTTATATGCCATCTGTTTTTTAAGTCATTTTTGTGAGTATCTTTGGGATCAGTGTGTCTGTAGCCCTTAAAGGAGCTACACATTTCATGACTGATTTTGTTTGTTCTCACTTGTTTTAACCTGAGCTTTAGACTGAGAGACATTCAAATCTGGGCTCTGCCTTTGATACCGTTGGAATGTAGGCAAATTATTTTGTCTATGAACCTATTTCCAGTAATAATAGATAAAATATCCAACTTACATGTAATAGTGAAAAGTAAATGATGTAAAACGAATGGAAACATCTAACGTCATGCCTGGCACATAGTAACAGCAAAATAAATGAGTTTACTCCTCTCCAACCTTCTCTTGCAAACCTACCGCCCACTCTAGGCATCTTTCTGCCCTAAACGTGGTTTAAAAGTGACCCATGAGTAGGGAAGATGGCGGAATAGGAGGACTCTGAACTCGCTTCCTCCCACAGACACAACACATTTACAACTACCTGTGAAGAACAATTACCTCTGAGAGAGAACTGGAAACTGGATAAAAAGAACCCCCACAACAAGCAACAACAGTGACCGAGGTGGAAGAGGCAGAGATACCTTTCTAGAGAGGAAAAAACCACGCTCTAGCTGCGGGTCTTCATGGCCAGGAGTAATCTTAAGGTACCAAGCTTTTCCTGGAGGGGCAGCAGATCTGGGTGGGAGAGCTTTGCCACAATAAGCAGTTTTTGAATTCAGCACAACTGAGATGAGTATCATAATACCTGGCTTTGCTGCCTACTAAAATCAATGGGGAATACCCCCAGAAAATCTATTGAACATAGGAGAAAGAAAACCCTGCTCTTAAAGGGCCCACACACAGACTTACCCATTCCAGAAACCAACATAAAATCCCCAGAAAGAAAGATGCATAGTTCTTTGGTAAAAGAGACTCATTTGATAAGCTCTGAGTACTTCTCAGAGAGGCAGGAGGTGGCTGGCACCACCTCCCCAGGGACTGAGACACTGGTGGCAGCCATTATCGTGATGTAGTACAGGTGTACTGACACAGATGCTGACAGATGCCATTGGGTTTCTTCCCCTGGCCTGTTAGCCCAGGGGTCTGCCCCACCCACAAGAGCACCAATTTAATCCAGCTCAGCCAGGGCAGGCAGCCTTCCCTGGGGACTGGCCCTGCACACCAGCAAGCCCACAGGAAACTTGTGTGCCTGTGTAGGCAGAGTGTGTGGGACATCTGCAGTGGGTCTTCTTTGGCAGGGTGGGGCATGCAAGTGGGACAGGACTGCATTGACAGGGTGTGTGGCCCATGGGCGGTGGGGCTTGCCGGCTACAGCAGACTTGTGCTGCTGGCCTTCCCAAACAGCCACATAGGGGATCTGCCTCACCTACCAATGCCTGAAACAATTGTGTACTGCCACACCTGGGGCTGGCCCCACCCAGCTGCGCTCCTGAGAGAGCTGACAACAGCCTCGCAGGCCAGAGGCCCACAGAAATTGTGAGTCCTTGGCCCCAACAACCAGCCACACTGGGAGCCGGACACATTTAATAGCTTAAACAGCAGCAAATGTGTGTTATTAGACCTTGCAGGCAGCTGTGCTGGGGCTTACTCTACCCGATAAAGTGACTAAAGTGACCGTGGCAGCCACACACAGCTAAGCCTTACGACCAGCCAGCCAGGGTACCAACCTAGCCTACCTGTGAACTTGCAGCTAGAGCAATTCTGCCTCAACAGAAAGGCACATGTAGCCCACACAGGAGACACTCCTGGAACATTTGGAACTGGTGACAAGAGGGAAGCACATTGCTGGGCCTCATAAGGCATCTCTTACATAAGGCCACCTCTCCAAGATTGGGAGATGTAGCTAATCTACCTAATACATAGATATATGCACAGAGAAATAGGCAAAATGAGGATACAAAGGAATATGTTCCAAATAAGGGAACAGAACAAAGCCTCAGAAAAAGAAATAAATGAAACAGAGATAAATATTTACCTGATAAAGAGTACAAATTAATAGTCATAAGGATGCTCCCTGATCTTGGGAGAAAAATAGATAGCACAGTGAGAACTTCAACAAAGAATTGGAAAATATAAAAAAGAACTAATCATAACTGAAGAATACAATAATGGAAATGAAAACTCACCAGAGGAAATTTCAACAGCAGAGTAGATGACACAGATGAATGGATCAGTGATTTGGATGAAAGAGTAGAGGAAATCGCCCAAGCTGAGCAGAAAAAAGAAAAATGAATGAGGACAGTCTAAGGCACCTCTGGGACAACATCAAGTGTACTAACATCCACATTATTGTTATCCCAGAAGAAGAGGAGAGAAGAAGGGACAGAGAACCTATTTGAAGAAATAATAGCTGAAAGCTTTCCTAACGTAAGGAAGCAAACAGACATCCAGGTAAAAGAAGCACAGAGAGCTTGAAACAAAATGAACCCAAAGAGGTCTACACCAAGCCAAATTATAATTAAAATGTTAAGAATTAAAGATAAAGAGAGAATCCTAAAAGCTGTAAGAGAAAAGCAACAAGTTACATACAAAGGAAACCCCATAAGGCTATCAGCTGACTTCTCAGCAGAAACCTTACAGGCTAGAAGGGAGTGGCATGATATATTCGAAGTACTGAAAGGAGAAAATCCATAGCCAAGAATACTCTATCTGGCAAGGTTATCATTCAGACTGGAAGGAGAGAGAAAGAGTTTTCCAGACAAGCAAAAACTAAAAGAGTTTATCACAATAAACTGGCCTTATAACAAACGTTAAAGGGACTTAAGTAGAAAAGAATACAAATAGGAATAGCAAAATTATTAACAAAAAAAAAATCAATGGTAAAGGTAAATAGGCAGTAAAGGAAGCAGATCAACCACCTATGAAGCTAATACGAAGGTCAGAAGACAAAAGTACTAAAATGATTTACTTCCATGATAAGAGGTTAAGGGATACACACACCAAAAAAAGAGGTTAAATATGCTATCAAAAACATAAAATGTGGAGAGGAGGAGAGTAAAAGAGTAGGGCTTTTAATAAGAGGTCAAACTTAAGAGACCATCAACTTAACATAGATCGTTATTTACAAAGTTTATTATATATGAACCTCATGGTAATCAGAAACCAGAAACCTATAATAAATACAGAAAAAATTGAGAGAAAGGAACCCAAACATAATACTAAAGAAAGCCATCAAATCACAAGAGCAAGAGAAGAAGAAAGGAACAGAGAACTACTAAAACAGCCATAAAAATGTAACAATATGGCAGTAAGTACATACTTATCGATAGCTACTTTAAATGTCAATGGACTAAATGCTCCAATCAAAAGACATAGGGTGGCTGAATGGATAAATAAATAAGACCCATATATATGCTGCATACAAGAGACACATTTCAGACCTAAAAATGAACAAACTGAAAGTAAAGGGGCAGAAAAAGATACTCCATGCAAACGGCAATGAAAAGAGAGATGGAGTAGCAATACTTATATCAGACAAAATACACTTTAAAACAAAAACCATAATAAGAGACAAGAAGAACACTACATAACGATCAAGGGAACAATCCAACAAGAGGATATAACACTTGTAAATATATATGCACCCAACATAGGAGCACCTAAATATATAAAGCAATTATTAACAGACATAAAAGGAGAAATAGATGGTAACACAATAACAGAAGGGAACTTTCACACTCCTCTTACATCAATGGATATATCATCCAAACAGAATCAATAAGGAAACATTGCCTTAAATGATGCATTAGACTAGGTGGACTTAGTAGATATATACAGAACATTCCATCCACAAACTGCAGAATACACATTCTTTTTGAGTACACATGGAACATTCTCCAGGATAGATCACATATTAGGCCACGAAACAAGTCTCACTAAATTTAAAAAGATTGAAATAATACCAGACATCTTTTCTGACCACAACAGTATGAAACTAGAAATCAACAACAAGAAGAAAACTGAAAAAGCCACAAATATGTGAGGATTAAACAAAATGCTAGTGAACAACTATTGGGGCAATGGAAAAATAAAAGGAGAAATCAAAAACTACCTGGAGACAAATGAAATTGAAAATACGACATGCCAAAATTTATGGGATACAGCAAAAGCGGTTCTAAGAGGGAAGTTTATAGCAATACAGGCCTACCTCAACAAAGAAGAAAAATCTCAAAGAAACAATCTAATAGTGCACCTAAAGGAACTAGAAAAAGAAGAATAAACAAAGCTCAAAATCAGTAGAAGTAAGGAAATAATAAAAATCAGAGCAGAAATAAGTAAAATAAAGACTAAAAAAAATAGGAAAAAATCAATGAAACTAAGAGCTGGTTCTTTGAAAAGATAAACACAATTGACAGATCTTTAGCTAGACTCATCAAGAAAAAAAGAGTGAAGGCTCAATTAAATAAAATCAGAAACAAAGGAGTAATTACAAGGACACCTCAGAAATACAAAAGATTATAAGAGAATGCCAAGAAAAGCTATATATCAACAAATTAGATAATCTAGAGGAAATAGATAAATTCTTAGAACCATTCAACCTTCCAAAACTGAGTCAAGAAGAAATAGAGAATTTGAATAGAACAATCACCAGCAAGGAGATCGAAACAGTAATGAAAAACCTCCCAAAGAACAAAAGTCCAAGACCAGATGACTTCCCTGGTGAATTCTACCAAACACGCAAAGACTTTATACCTATCCTTCTCAAATTCTTCCAAAAAATTGAAGAGGAGGGGAAGCTCCCTAACTCATTCTATGAGGCCAACATTACCCTGATACCAAAACCAGACAAGGACAACACAAAAAAAGAAAATTACAGGCCAATATTGCTGGTGAGCATAGATGCAAAAAATCCTTAACAAAACACCAGCAAATTGAATACCACA
Organism: Ceratotherium simum simum; assembly: GCF_057802395.1. NCBI lineage: Eukaryota > Metazoa > Chordata > Mammalia > Perissodactyla > Rhinocerotidae > Ceratotherium > Ceratotherium simum. The sequence continues at coordinate 51,425,242 of NC_141915.1, read as the reverse complement.
ATACATTAAAAAGATCACACACCATGATCAAGTGGGATTTATTCCAGGGATGCAGGGATGGTTTGACATCCACAAATCAATGAACATGATACACCACATTAACAAAATGAAGAATAAAAGCCACATGATCATATCAATAGATGCAGAGAAAGCATTTGACAAGATGCAGCATCCATTTATGATGAAAAAAAAAAAACTCTGAATAAAATGGGTATAGAAAGAAAGTACTTTAACATAATAAAGGTCATATATGACAAACCCACAGCCAATATCATACTCAATGGTGAAAAACTGAAAGCTATCCCTTTAAGAACAGGAACAAGACAAGGATGCCCACTTTCACCACTCTTATTTAACGTAGTATTGGAAGTCCTAGCCAGAGCAATCAGGCAAGAAAAAGAAACAAAAGGGATCCAAATTGGAAAGAAAGATGTAAAACTGCCACTATTTGCAGATGACATAATTTTATATATAGAAAAGCCTAAAGAACCCACCAAAACACTTTTAGAAATAATAAATGAATACAGTAAAGTTGCAGGATACAAAATCAACATACAAAAATCATTTTTGTTTCTATATACTAACAACGAAGTAGCAGAAAGAGAAATTAAGAATACAATCCCATTTGCAATTGCAACAAAAAGGATAAAATACCTAGGAATAAATTTAACCAAAGAGGTGAAAGACCTGCACACTGAAAACTATAAAACATTGTTGAAAGAGATCAAAGAAGACACAAAGAAATGGAAAGATATTCCATGCTCTTGGTTTGGAAGAATTAACATAGTTAAAATGTCCATACTTCCTAAAGCAATCTACAGATTCAATGCAATCCCTGTCAAAGTTCCAGTGACATTTTTCATGGAAATAGACCAAAAAATCCTAAAATTTATATGGAACAACGAAAGACCCTGACTAGCCAAAGGAATCCTGAGAAAAAGAACAAAGCTGCAAGTATCACACTCCATGATTTCAAAATATACTACAAAACTACAGTAATCAAAACAGCATGGTATTGGCACAAAAACAGACACACAGATCAATGGGAACCAAATCAAGATCCCAGAATAAATCCACATATCTATGGACAGCTAATTTTCGACAAAGGAGCCAAGAACATGCAATGGAGAAAGGAAAGTCTTTTCAAAAATGGTGTTGGGAAAACTGGACAGCCTCATGCGAAAGAACGAAAGTAGACCATTATCTTACACCATACACAAAAATTAACTCAAAATGGATTAAAGACTTGAATGTAAGACCTGAAACCATAAAACTTCTAGAAGAAAACAAGCAGTGCACTCTTTAACATTGGTCTTAGAAGCATCTTTTCAAATACCACGTCTCACCAGGCAAGGGAAGCAAAAGAGAAAATAAACAAATGGGACTACATCAGACTAAAAAGCTTCTACACAACAAAGGAAACCATCAACAAAATGAAAAGACAACCTAACAATTGGGAGAAGGTATTTGCAAATCATATGTCTGATAAGGGGTTAATACCCAAAATATGTAAAGAACTCATACAACTCGACAACAGAAAAACAAACAACCCAATTAAAAAATAGGCAGAGATGAGGCCAGCCCCGTGGTGAAGCGGTTAAGCACGCGAGCTCTGCTACGGCGGCCCAGGGTTCAGATCCCAGGCATGCACCAACACACCACTTGTCAGGCCATGTTGTGATGGCATCCCATATAAAGTGGAGGAAGATGGGCACGGATGTCAGCCCAGGGCCAGTCTTCCTCAGCAAAAAGAGGAGGATTGGCATGGATGTTAGATAAGGGCTGATCTTCCTCACAAAAAAAAAAAATAGGCAGAGAATCTGAACAAAGATTTTTCCGAAGAAGATATACAGATGGCCAACAGACACATGAAAAGATATTCAATATCACTAATTATTAGAGAAATGCAAATCAAAACCACAATGAGATATCACCTCATGCCTGTCAGAATGACTATTACTAACAAGACAAGAAATAACAAGTGTTAGAGAGAATGTGGAGAAAAGGGAACCATCATATGCTGCTGGTGGGAATGTAAACTGGTGCAGCCACTGTGGAAAACTGTATGGAGATTCCTCAAAAAATTAAAAATAGAACTACCATATGATCCAGCTATTCCACTTCTGGGTATTTATCCAAAGAATATGAAAACACAAATATGTAAAGATATATGCACCCCTATGTTCAGTGTGGCATTATTCACAATAGCCAAGACTTGGAAACAACCTAAATGCCTATCAAGTGATGAAAGGATAAAGAAGAGGTGTTATATAGACACAGTGGAATACTACTCAGCTATAAAAAAGATGAAATCTTGCCATTTGCAACAACATGGATGGACATTGAGAGTGTTATGCTAAGTGAAATGTCAGAGAGAGAAAGTCAAATACCTTATCATCTCACTCATAAGTAGAAGATAAAGCAACAATAACAAACACACACATAGAGACAGAGATTAGACTGGTGTTTACCAGAGAGGAAGGAGGGTAGGAAGAGGGGAAAAGGGGTGATAGGGCACAGGTGAATGGTGATGAAGGTAATTAGTCTTTGGGTGGTGAAAACGATGTAGCCTACACAGAAATGGAAATATAATGATGTATACCTGAAATTTATATAACGTTATAAACCAATGTTACCTCAATTAAAAAAATAAATAAATAAAAGACAAAAATGAAAGTGACCCATGAGTGGGTCAAATGACCATGTCCATCTGATTCCTTGGTCAGTTGTTCCTCACTCCCTCTTGGAACCCATGCCCTTCCCTCTGCCTCTCCCTGCCCTGAAGTTATTCTCCAGCAAAGACTCCTGAAGACTCAGAAGGGTCTCAGAGTTTTAGATGAAGAGCAAATCATAGGCTCTAGAGTAAAATATAATAACTAAAAACAATAATAATAGCCTTGAGGAGTGCCAGATAAAGCTGTTCCACTGTTCTAAATTTCAGGCTCCAGGTACCGCTGAAAAATGAGGAAAAGGAAGAGTTAGATTAAGCCACTTCAGGAAAAGAATGATTTCATTTGCTGCCTGGAACCCTAGGGCTGTGACAGAAACTGTCTTTCCTGTTGACTCAGGCCTAAGGGCCTGGTTACACTGTGAACAGCCAGTTGGCTGCACTTGCATTCTGCCAATCAACAGACCCAGCGACCACTCAGCAACCTTTTTAAACAGATACTTCCAGAATCTGGAAGAGTTCTTAATGCCATTGTCATCAGAACATTTCATAGTCAGCAGATTCATGAAGAAGCTTATTAATAAAGATATAAACTTATAATTTTATTTGTGCTTTGCATTCTGCAATGCATGGGTCATAACATACACTGGGATGAGACGAGAAGAGCATCTTTTCATGTCAATTGGCTCGTTTAGGAAATATGCCACTGAAGCTAAAACACTGCTCTTCCCTGGGGCAACTGTGGCGAGTAGGAGGGAGAAAACGGGAGCACACTAGAAATCCTATGTGTATAGGCTCCATGCCCATTAAACCTTGCAATCAACATAGTAACACTGAGGTAGGAATCATCATTGCCATCTTCCTTCTCCTCCTCATCATTGTCATCCTTGATCTGCAGATAAGATGGTGAAGAGTTAAGAGACATCGAATGATTTGCCTGGATCCCATAAGCCACAGGCTCATTCCTATGCGTGGCATTGTACAAACACTCCTAGTTTCCAGGAGGCAGATTTGGCATTTGGACTCATGTCTGCCACTTATCTACATGTCTCTGAGTATATTCGATACTCTCCCACAATATCAATTTTTTTCTGAAAAGTAGGAGAATTGAGTAAGATAGAACTGTGTCTGATACAAAGTAGATACCCAGAGAAATATCCCTTCCACTACGCTTCCTCTGACTAGCTGTCTTTTCTCTGCTAGCTGACAGAAGAGTAGGGAAAGAAATAAGAATTGACACACACAATAGTGTTGCTGCCAACTCTAGAAGTCTGGAGGACAATTCTTCCTCTTTAAAACACTCAAGGAAAGAAAGAAAAGAGACTGTATAAACGGCTCTGATTTTCCTGTCTCTTGCTGCACTTCTGAACTTCACCACTAAAATAAAGTCCGAGAGCCAGTGCAGTCTGAAACTGCTTTCTGATCTCTGATCCAGTACAAACACAGGAACCAAATTATATTTCCAACCAATCAAGCCAGGTCCTCTGAAAAGGAAAAGCATTTTCCTGGACTGACAGATGAACTTGAATTAGAGGAGAATGCTGTATATTCACAGGTGGGCCAAGGAATTCTCAAACCACAAGACAGGGTCAAGAATACCTCCCCCCAGGATAACCCAGACCCTGCTCTCAAGACATGAAAGAAATGATATAGTACAAGGCTCTTCAGGGGCAATCTTAAGGCGGTTTTCATAAAGAGCTGAGTACCTACAGACACCTTTAAATAGAAACATCAGGATCTCAAGAAATATAATTCATCATATCCATATTTATCTGTAAAAAGCCTTTTCTGGAGGTCTGCCATAAAAAATCAACATAGTCACATCACTTGGGATCTATTAATCTGACAAAATATCAGCAATACAGAATGATTTGGGGAAGATATTTGGCAGAAAATGTAAATATCTCCAGACTAACGTGTGGGGGTGGGGGTGGGGAGGGGAGGAAGATTCTCTTGGAATCTTTATTAGCTCAAATATCTGGCACATATAGAATTTTCCAACTTGGCCATCTATAGAGGAAAAAAATCAGTAGGACCATTAGTACCAGAAAGACATGCTGCTTAGCTCTTTTTTCATTTTGTAGAAACCAAAATGTTACATAATGATTGCAGTAAAATCAGGAAATATAAATATTCAAAAATAAAACAAAATAAAATAACCTGTAGTTCCATTCACCTGGAGATAACAACTATTAACATTTTGATGTATGTCCTTCCAGACACTTTTACATGCATAAATATCTAGATTTTGGGCTATAGGTCATTGCATTTGTTTTCCAAAAATGGAATCACATATGTGTACTCTTTTCTGACACAAGCTGCCCAAGACCATTGTAGAAAACAGAAAATTCAACTAAACAAACAGGAAAAAGTTTTAAATCATCTAGTTGGCCAATATTTGGTATCTACCTCCCCTGATATTTTTGATGCACTTTTATACATTGAATAGAGATTTTTATAAATGTCATTAATGTATAGGAGATATTCTGTTACCTGATTTCCTCATTAGCCCTGAACATTTTTCATGTCAAAAAATATGGATATGCAGGGGCCGGCCCGGTGGCGCAAGCGGTTGGGTGCGCGCGCTCCGCTGCGGCGGCCCGGGGTTCGCTGGTTCGGATCCCAGGCGCGCACTGACGTACTGCTTTGGCAAGCCATGCTTTGGCGGTGTCCCATATAAAGTGGAGGAAGATGGGCACAGATGTTAGCCCAGGGCCGTCTTCCTCGGCAAAAAAAGAGGAGGATTGGCAGATGTTAGCTCAGGGCTGATCTCCTCACAAAAAAAAAAAAAAAAATATGGATATGCATCATTACTGTTGATGGTCTCCTAGTCCATCCTTGAATATTCTTTGTATTTCTGGAAAAGAAATTTCTGGGTCAGAACACTTGCAATTTACCCTTTTCAAAGCACGGTAGAATAGGGGCCATTTCCTCATAACTTAGCCAATGTTGGACTTTATTTTTCATTTTTTTCATTGTCAGTTTCATAGAAGAAAAATGTTATCCTTAGTGATTGTTAAATCAAATTCACCCTAAAAAATGTCTGTGTTCATATGTTTAACAAATACTTTTGTAGCCTTCGCAGTGTGCCAGGCACTGTTATAAGTACTTAATAACTATTAATTAATTTAATCCTCTCAACAATCCTATAAGATAGATGCTATTATTATCGCTCCCATTTCACAGATGGGGAGACTGAGGCATGAAGAGATGAATTAACTTAGCCAGAAGTAAGCGAGCTGGAATTCAGACCAGGCTGTTGGGCTCTGGCATTCACTTCCACACTTTGACACTTGAGTCCCTCTCCCACATCCATTCCAGCGAGCAAGGTGTCCTCACAAATCTGTTTCTCTTAGTGCCAGCAGAGCACTTTTCAAATACTCCCCACCAGATTTTCCCTTATACGATAACAATGTCCCTCCCCAGCAGATTGTCCCTATATAATAATAAAGTCCCACAGCTGCAAGGCTGCAGGGGAGGCTTGGAAAATAAACAGGGGGCAAATAGGATTAGCAATACTATGATTGGCTCGCAAAATGATGAATCATCCCCTGGGATTTGGCTTACTGCCACTCCCAGTAAAATTCAGGGTTCTGTTTGCAAACAAGAAGCGGGAGTGGTAATGACAGCTGCTGAATAATCAACTAATGGTGTCTGCCTCCCCAGCATCGCGTGCTCAGTGTCAGCGGCTGCAGGTGGAGGTCTTCTACAACCCAGAGGCAGGGGCAGCAACAGAGGACAGTGAGGCCAGACCTAGATAGGGGTCTCTCTGCCAAGTAATGGAGTTTCCCAGTTCAAGACAAACATATCAGAGTTCTGGTTCCTGTTTCAGGATTCATGAAAACAGGCCCTGCCTTTTGGTATAAGCAAGTTCCATTCTGTGCGTGCAAATGTCCCCGAGTGAAGGAACGGGACTCTCACAGAGTGTGAACAGCCTGGGAAAGGGCAGGCCAAGAGGTGAATCACACCAGTATGCAGATGGACTACAACAGGGTAGTACAAGTATCACAGACGGGGCACTAAACCCTCCATAAAGGCAACATATCCTGAGTGGTACGCAAGGCTTAAGACACAGCCGAGAACCAGAATCTACGTAGACAGCTCAGGGATGATAGTCAAAAGCCTAAACTTGGCTGAGAGTAGGAGGAAAAGACACCTCTTTAGTTCTGAAATCGACACTGGCCAGGTTGGGAATTTGAATGTACCAGGCACAGGTCAAGGTTTGGGATCCTTATTGGACAGGAGGAAGGAGGGGAGAAGAGAATTCAGAGCAGGGACAGCATCTCAAGTTCAAAAACATGTAGGTCTACGTGATAATGTAGACCAGGAGCTGTATGCTTCCTGCCCTAGACTGCCAATAGCCAATGAAGGCTAGCCAGTGTGGGCTCCTTTCCAGAGCAAGTCAGGGCTCTGAGGACAGGCTTCTCTCTAGCGGAGCTTCACAGATCATACTCAACGGCCATTGCACATTTTTACTTACTGAGGCTTCTGTGGGTCAAAAAGTTGGGTGATTTATCTAGATGACTCAACTTTTTCAAAGCTGTGAGCTGGAAATCACTCCAGGGCTCTTTTCATTTGCACCCTCACCAGCTCAGTCCTATACAAAACCTAATCATCTAACTTATTTTGTTATGCAAGTTGCAACTCAATGTTCAAAGCTCCAAGGGGTTTTTTTTAATCCCTAACTAGTATGGAATTAGAGCTAAACAGATGAATGCGGTGAAGTACCTCTTTATCCAGTCGTGGGTTGTTAAAGCTGTATAGCAACTAAGGAAATAATGAATATGGCAAGATCTCTGTCTCTGAGTCAGGGAGTCAATGAAGACCTCAAAGAGACACTCACATACACACATACACGCACACACATGTCCAGACGCACATATGCACATACACTTTTGCTAATTTAAGCCAGCAGGGAAGTTTTTCTTCTGAGTATCACCCACCCTTCCATACTTTACTTCCAACCTTTAAAGGATCAGAATATGTTTCTTATTGGAAAATGTAAAAAAATAAATCCATAGAAATGTCCCCTATGATTGAAAACAGAAGCTGGCCATTAAGACATTCTCATCGGAAAAAAAAAAAAAAAAACTAATGGAAAGTCAAATGAAATGGAACACCACCAATGCATTTTATCAACTGCATGTCAAGAAACCACACCCAACACATTTTATCAAAGGAATGACAGACACGCCGGACTGTTAATTACCTACAGGTTTCTCTTCTAAATTTATATCCCTCGTGGGACAAAGGCTGAACAAGGAATATGCTGGTGATAGTAAGAGTGTTGGGGAGGAAGGTGGGTTAGTTAGTGACTCAGAAATCCATGGACCTCTGTTTCTTCATTGCTAAGTTGTGATAATTCAGCTGAGCCAGAAAACAACATGCCTACGTGGAGCGGGGTTGGTATCTTACTGGCAAAGTTATATTCCTACAATCAAAACAACCTGATATCAGCTCTAAACTTGGGTTATTTCTGTTGCTTTGTCACTGGCTTTAAAAAAAAGAATGAGAGGAAAAAGAAGTCATAAAAAGACAGATTAGTCTCATGGTAGCCACACATCGCTTATTTTTTACTTAATTTTTTCTCTGCTATTTGAAGACTTAACCTTGGTTTCAGAGCATCTTACCAGAAGTATTCATAAAATCATTCATTCATTTGTCCTTTCTTTCTCTCTCTCTTGCTCTCTGTCTCTATTCTGTATGCCCAGAGCTAAGCAGAATTTAAAAATCAAGATAAAATGGCAATGGTATTTTGAGGAAATTTATTTTTTGTTGATAATGATATGGTAGTATTTCTCATAGCGTGAACAACACGGCAACCTTTGCCAACAGGAGCTGGCTGTGAATTTGAGAAAGAGTGTGGCTGAAAAGCTGACAAAAGGGAAGAGTGTGTGTGTGTGTGTGTGTGTGTGTGGTGCAGAAAGAGCACAGGCAGAAAGTGACATAAAAATTTCCTTATTCATTGGGGATCTATCCTTCGTATTCATTTAAATCATAGAGTCTAACGGAAGACGTTCAGCCTCGGGGATAATGGAGTCCTGTTCTGCAAACATCCCTTTATCCATAATGCTTACCATTATTACTGATGCACACTCTAACTGTAGCTGGTTTTGGGGAACACAATGGGAGAAATTCTTCGAGAATATTTGATAATGGCAATCATAAGGAAGTGTGAAATATAGATTTTTATACAAAATCGCAGCACTCTTCATTTTTCCTACCTTCAGGGGTAGAGGGAGAGATCCAGCTACCTCCCTAAATGCCTTGATCCTAAGGTTGTGAAAAAGTTTTCTCTCTCTTCTGCTTTCAAACAGACCTGTCAACGTATCCCGCCATTTCTCCTCTGTCTGCACTTCTCCTCCTCCTCCGAAGGGGAGGCTCCGTGCACTCCACTCTGTCTGAGACAGACCGTTTATCAGGTCAGTCGGCCTCCTTCTTGGAGCAGATATCGCTTCCATCAGTGGGAGCGGGGAGCCGGGCTCTGTGGGATAGAAGCAGGAAGGGAGCAGCCAACAACAACAACGGAACTTTGTGTCAACACTGTCCTGTGCTGATGTGAATGAAATATAAATATTGCACAATGAGCCATTTTAAAAAATTCTTCAAAATATTACGCTCTTGCATTACGGGTGGCTAAGCCGAGGGAGCGACCTTCTGTTTCATCCCAGCAGAAGTTAATAGCAGCCCAGGAGCTAGAAAACCAACTTCAGAAACACTTAATGTTTAGATTCACTTAGTGGTTGGAAAAAACAACCTTTTTTTTTTTTTTTTTTAATGTGTGAGAGCTGCTCTAGCAAGTGGAAACAGCAATTCCTTGTAAACAAACCTTTAACATGAAGATATTTCTCAGTGGCGGAAAACCTAACTTCATAAAGTCAGATTTCTGAGATTTTTTTTCAGCTCCTCGGAGACTACAAAAGTAACCACATTCTGTCAGTTGATGCATCAAATAAACAAATTCGAATGAGAGATTTTTCCATATCCTATGTCAACTGAATGTGTGACTGATAAAGTGCATGCAAACTTGGGTGCATGTTAAGTGTGGAGAAAAATCAGTTATGATAAAAAGCAAGCTTGCTTTCAGCTCCGCTAGCTCCTCCATAGGGACGTTAATGACAGTTTGAAATGTGACGTAAGCAATTTGAGGCTGTTTCCAGATGTATCTCTCTCTTTCCAGCTACCATACTGGTTCTAATTAACTGTATCAGTTCTGAAGCTGCGTCTGACTCTTCATTGAAAATCCTCTGCTCTTCCCATCCCGTAACACAGCCAACCAGGGCGGGGTTGGGTGGCAGGCCAGAGCCCATTTAGAAAAGCATATTCCTAACCTCAGTGTCAACCCCATTTCCCTGTCAAACAGAAACAATTCAGGTTTATACATGGAATGGCACTACTAAAGAGCTCCTCCCCTAAAATCGCATTGGAAATCTATGATTAGAAATTAATACCATTCCATTTTGCTAAAGAACGATTCTTTAAGGGCAAATATCCTTAGAAATGCCTTCGGTATGTTGTAGCAGGAATTTCTTCATCTGCCGTGTCCTAGTTCCATCACTTTTTTGCCTAGTAAACTTGAGCAAGTTACTTAACCTAGCTGGGCCTCAGTTTCCTTATCTGTAAAATGGAATAATTATCCCCACTTCACAGTGTTCCTGTAAATAATAAATGAGACTTACAAATGTGAATAGCATTAGGCATAGAGGCTGACAAGTGATAAGTGCTCAGTAAAAGGTGTTCCCTATTCAAGTGTTCCCTATGAATTTATTTGAGCAGTTGTTTTTAGTAAGTAACTCATCTCAACTCTCAAAGAAAATGAGTATTTTGCTGGAAAAGGGTCACTGTTTAGGAGGGAGCTGGGGAGAAGTAAGCCTTGAGTTCTCCAGACAAGTGGTTTCCATATGGTGAATCCACCTGTGTGTTGAGCAAGTTGACCTTTTAAGGGGTATGGGAAAAAAGGTTAGAGCCTCTGTTTTATTATTTATCTCAGCTTGAGTTTCCTTTTTGTGTATGATTTATAATGTATAAAATATGTTTGCATAGTATCACATGTATATAATATACAAATAAGTAAAACAAACATATATTGGGTACATTTTTTCTTTCTGTTGGGAGCACAATATTTGGAGACAAGGGCCATCCAAGGAGCAGCCACAAGTCTTTGGTATCTAGGAAGGTACAGCAAAGGGAGGTGGGGCTCGGATGTAAGAGTTGGGAGATCCTTCTAAAACCCGAATAAAAAAGCAATGTCAAAATAGACTCACTGGATGTCCAAATTGGGAAGGGTCTTAGAGAACATGTTTTTCCGAACTCCTGGAATGAAGGAACTCCAGTTCCAGGTCAGAGAAGTGATGCGTCTGAGATCACCCAATGGCAGAGGTAAGCATTGTGCGGAGGTGTCCCAAATCCTATTCCGCAGTTGTTTTTCATCACCTCATTCTGCCTACTCACTTTTTGGCTTATAAACTGTTTTATAAACCAACCCAAGCAAGGCAGTGGTTCTCAAATTTGCACTTGCATCAGAATTACCTCGTAGGCTTATCTGAACACGGTTGGGCCCTTCCCCAGTATTTCTGATTCAGCCCATGTGGGGTGGGGACCAAGAATTTGCATTTCTAAGAAGTCCCAGGTGATGCTGTGATGCTGATCTGGGGCCCCCACTGCCATAATCTTGGGCTCTAACTTCCTATCAGTGGCCACAGATCTTTAAACAATTCTGATTTAATTACATCAGATTAAATAAAATCATAGGAGTGGGGAAGGTTTATTTCTGATGAGAAAGAGAGAGGAGAGAACAAAAGGAACTAACAAGTATTGCATTTGTGCTGTGGGTTGGGGACTTTCCAAGGTGCTTTAGATACAGCTGCGAAAAAACAGTTCTTTGGCCTTTGTAGTGGAAAAGAGACAATAAACAATATAAATAAGTAAACCATATAATATGCAGTAAGGATAAGTGCTAGGCAGGAAGATAAAGAAGGAAAGAGGAATAAGGAGGGGCATGCAATTTGCATTATATGGTTAGGGAAGGCCTCCATGAAAAGATGCAGTGACACCCAAAGGCATGAGGAAGTCATCCTATGGATATCTGGTGAAGAGTACACCAAGCAAAAGAATTAAGTGCAAAATCCCTAAGGCAGGAGTTCACCTGGTGTGCTTGAGGAAGAGGCAGGAGACTTCTGTGGCTGAAGGAGAGTGAGCAGGTCAGAGTATAGGAGTAAAGACACAAAAGTATGGGAGAAAGGAGTGTGGGAGACCATTGACACGTTGAAAGTTGTAAGAACGTTGGCTTTTACTCTGAGAGGAAAAACCAGGGAGAATATCATGATCTGACTTAAGTGTTAACAGGGTCTCTCTAGTTGCTGGGTTGAGAATAGACTCAAAGGCCCTGGAGAGACAGGTGAGGAGGCTATTGCAGTAATCCAGGTAAGCAATGATGGAGGCTTGGACCTAAATGCCGTGATAGAAGTGAGAAGTGACCAGTTCCTGAATATATATTGAATACAGAGCCAGCAGGTTGTGCTGACAGATTCGCCATGGGGTGTAAGAAAGAGGGGAATCAAGGTCCACGGCAACACATTTGCCCTTAGCAAGTGGAAGCATGGAGTCCCATCCTGAGATAAGCTGACAGTAACGCAGCGCCTGGCACATACCATGGACCAATACATGTGAAATAAATAAATCCCTGTTTTAAAGATGAAAAATCTGAAGCTTATAGACATTAATTTACTTACTCGAATTCAAACCATGATTAGTGGCAGAGTTGAGACAAAAAACCAATGGTTTGGCCCAAAGACCCCTGATTTCTTTCACCAGCCATCTATGATGTTCTCAAAGAAGTGAACCAGAGCAGGAGGGTGAGACAAACAGGCTCTCTGGTTTCAATTCTGAGCATATCATGATTCCTCTTGCCCAACCAGATTGAGGTCCCAGGGTCACAAGCCAGGGACCTGTTGGCCTAATAAGGCCTGCTGCCGTGTTTTGTTTGGCCCTCACAGCTTTATACAAACAATTCGTGTTTGAATGTCTTTCGGCTGGGCTTGTCCTTCCCAGTTCAGCTGCACACACACCACTCCCTCTTGCTTAGAGCAGGGTGCCCTTCAGATCTTACCTGCCTGGCCCCTGGAGATATCTGACTTTTCAACCAGTGATTCAAACCAACACGCCAATGGGAATTAGCTACGGGGCAACACAGTGTGCTAGAAAAAAGTCCATTGAGTCAGACAGATATGGATTCACACTCTAGCCTTGTTGTTTACCATCTGTGTGAGCCTGAGCTAGTTCTACCTCTCTTTCCCCATCTGTAAAGCAGGGAGAAGAGTATCTACTTTGAACTATGGTTGTGAGACCTGGATGAGAGAAGACATGTAAAAGACACAAGCATAGTAAGCGGTCATTATGATAAGGCAGGAATTGGCACACCTTTTCTGTAAAGGGCCAGATAGTTTAATCTTTTAGGCTTTACGGGCCATACCGTCTTGTCCTGACTGCTCAGCTCTGCTGTAGCAGTGTGAAGGCAGCCCTAGAGAATACAGAAATGAATAAGCGTGGTAAATAAAGTCTCAATAAAATTGTGTTTACAAACAGGTGGGAGGCCAGATTGGACCACGGGGCTGTAGTCTGGCAGCTGGCTCTTCTCTCTTACAGAGCACTTGCTATGCTCCTCTCAAACCACCGCCCCTCCCCATTCTGCTCTATCACTTCCGCTCAATGCCCACCAAAAAAAAAAAGGCTTTGGTTAAGGGGCAAGGATTATTTCCTATTCTTTTCATCCAAGCAGTAAGGTGACATCACAGTGATACAGTTGCTGCTCTCATTGTTCCCACCAGAAATGAAGACGGAAAAACCTTCTTCCGTGGCCTCATTTAACATAAGGCAGGGCCAGTGGGAACGATTTTCCCAGGGAGCGAGGCATCCCCAGCAAGGTCAGGCTTTCCTCGGTCAGACGTCTGGCAAGTGTAGGTTGGACAGTGTTCATCCCTGGACTTCTGGAATCCCAGCAGGCCGCTGCTTCTCCCCAGCAGGTTCAGGGACCCAGAGAGACGGATTGAGGTCCCCCGAGTGAAGTCGGCCTCGTGGCTTCAACCCAACCTCCCAGGGAACAGGAAAGCTTCTCCGCCCTTGGCATTGGAGCGCCCCTGAGCAGATTTGCAGCCGCGTTTCCCATCCTTTGACCTAATCAGGGCTTTGATTTGCAGGCCTTGAGGGAGAGGCTGCTGGGTTGTTCCCACTGGGTTATTTTTGGGAGCTGGCATGAGAGGGGAAGACGGAGAGTTCATGATCTGTACCACTGGGCAGCCATGAGCGGGGCCTCTGCGTAACCCTGTAGCAAACTTAGGTCATTTCCTCTTACAAATCTCAGACTCGGGCAGCACCAGAAACGCTGGAAGGGGGCAGATACGGAGGAAGCTGATGTCTTCATTTTCCTCCAGTAATGACTTTTTTTTTCACTTCACTCGTTTGCATCTCAAATGATCTGAAATGAAATTACAAAAGAACCTCATGGTTTGGAGGAGGATAAAATGGGGGTCAAACTAATAGACAAAAAGACAAAAGTGGGGCAATCAAAACTACTTAAATACTCACTGAGTTTCATGATCTTTTAAATTTTTTTTTAGCCACATATTAGCTTTTCAACCATATATTAACAGAGTTTGTCTAATTATGAAGAATAGGCTCAACTCAGCAGACCTCAACCACTTTATGGATAATAGTCATCCTAATTATGTGGCACTGGGTGAGGGAGATTAATAAGCATGAGGCTTAGGGACCATCGCATTCCTCAGTATACTCACGGAGGCTACCATCTAATGCTCTTCCCCAGGGCTGGTGTCCTCACGTGTCAGCCGGGCAGGTGCACAGGGCCCCCTGCTTACAAGGGCCCTGTGTTTGGTTTGATGCTCTGCTGTCCCCGTCTTGAGATTCTTCATACTTCTTGAACAAAGGGCTCCACATTTTCATTTTGCAAACTATGTAGCCAGTCTGCTGTTCTTCTAAAACAGTGTTTCTTAACCTTTTTTTTTTTTCCTTTTGCCCTTCCAAAGAGGACATTTTTTTCCCCTAAATAATCCCCCCATAAAATTGTAATACAGATACACTGTATTTTTGTTTATGTACTTTATATATATCTGTGCTTTGCACATTAAAAGAGAAAAGTTATTTTGTCTTCCAACAACCAAATTTTCACTCCCTTGGGGATGATATTGCCCCCATTGAAAATGAACGTTCTAGATCTAGAGAACCACATGTCAACTTCAAACATCTACCCAGGAACATGGGCAAAAGGAATAATAATAATAGCAGGTGTCTGTTATTGAGCCAGGAACTGTTCTAAGTATTCTACATGTACTAACTCATGTGAAATCCAAAACTAGTCTATTCTAGTACTCATTTTACAGACGGCACTGAGAGTTTCAATGACTTGCCCAAGGCCAGTCACGTAGTTAGTAAATGGCAGGGCTGGGATTTAAATATGGTTCTCCTGGCTCCCAAGCCCAGAACCCAGAGGTGCAGTTTCAATTGTTGAACACACACACTTGATCTTCACCACATTTGAGAGGTGCACATTTTGCAGCGCGCTATTTGTAGAGGGAGACCCTGTTAATAAACACAATGTGGCGGCTGACAGGCATAGACCACTAACTCTTCAGCTGGACCAAATCCTCTACAGAGGAAGCAAATCTCTCCAGGGGCCTGATACACAATTTTCACAGCGGTTTCTAATATTTGAAAAATGATGTTTACCTAGAGAAGGTAATTACGGCTTTACAAACAAATATTTCCATATTCTCTCCTGGAGCATGAATTGGTTAATTCCTCTTTTTTTTTCTTTCATTCTCAGAAATTCTGCAAGGCTTAAAAAAAAGAATCGTGAGCTTGGGGTTCTAACCACTTATGTGAACCTGGTCAAGTCACTTTTCAGGGCCTCAGTTTTCTCTGTAAAAGAGGTAAATTAAGTGATCTTCAATATGCCTTCTATCAGGAATACTATTACACCTTCTGGAAAACATAGGCAGAAGCGACAAAAATCTTAAAAAAAAAATCTTCAGTTATACTGAAATAATTTTAGTATGTGTTTACTGTGGGACTCGTAACCATAAGTGGCCACAGGGGTGAAGTAGGCAACACAAATGAGTAAAGCAAGTAGACAGAGGCAGAGAGCAGAATAATAGAAACTCAGGTAGGCATGTCCTGAGCAAAGGGGACTGTGATAATCCACTCCTGCTAGCTATGGCCAGGTAGGAATGTGGGCCCAGTGCCACCAGATATTCTGATTATCCTGATGGTTTTTCAAAAGAAACCGAAAAGCTAGATTCTTATATGCACTCTGCTAATCTGTAGATGTGGACAACTGTGGTGGGCAGACCCTGCAGCAGCCTCCATGATTCCTGTTGCCTGGTGTTCATGGTCTTGTGTAATCCCCTCCCCCTGGTTGTGGGAAGAACCTGTGACTTGCTTCTAGCCAACAGAATATGACAAAGATGAAGATATTTCTCAATGTAGTTAACGTCCTAAATCAGTTGATATTGAGTTATCAAAAAGCAAATGTGGGTGGATGGGCCTGACTTAATCAGGTGAAAGCCATTGACAGAGGAATTTTTCCCTCCTTGAGATAAGAGACTCTCTTTGAGGGCTTGTTGAAAGAAGCAGCCATGTTGGAGAAGCCCATGGGGCAAGGACATGTGCCTCTAGGACCTGAGAGCAGCCTTCAGCCTCCAGCCAGCAAAATGCCAGGGTCCTCTGTCCTCCAGCTGCAAAGAAATGAACTCTGCCAACAACCTGAATGAGTTTGGAAATGTCTTCTTCCCCATTGAAGCCTCCAGATGAATATACAGCCCAGCCAACTCCTTGATTGCAGCCCGATGAGACCCTGAGCAGAGGACTCTGCTAAGCCACGCCTGGACTCTTGACCCCTGGAAACCAAGAGATAATAAATTGGCATTGTTTTAAGTGTCTCGGTGTATGGTGATTTAGTAGACAGCAATAGAATATGGATACAATGGCTTATTCAAATTTTCAAAAACACTTTGCGGGTCAAACAAACCTGAGGGGGATAGGTGGCTTTTGGGCAGCCACTGTATGATACATGATTGTGGAGTGCCCATAAAATACTACATGTCACCCTAGGCGTTATGCGTAGAGAGATAAAAGACACAGTACCTGGAGAGAGATAAATGCAATGATTCAACACGTGATAATTGCAGGACCCCAGACTGTGGAAGGATGGACCTCCTGGAGAAGCAGGTATCAGAACCTACTTACAACTCATGTAAAGTCAAGAGCTGCCCCTTTACTGTCTGATTTGCATGGCTTTTGGAAGAAAAACTGTCTCGTCTCCATTCTCTGTCTCTTCTGAGTGGCTCTATGCACGCTTTGCTGTAAAATCTTCTCATTAATGATTCCCTGTTATCTTAAAAATAGATGAAGGTGTTCCATTTGAGCCTAAATGATGAGAGAAGTGAGCTTATCCTTTAAAGCACCATGGTATTCACACGCCCTTTCAATTTTGTTGTCAATCATCCAATGTTAGAATTTTCCCAGGTCAAAGGGACAACTGTTATGGGACAGACGTGGTGAGGTTTGGGCAAGTAACAAGTCCTCTGCGAGGGGCTGCCATCTTTCCTAAACTTACATGCAGGCAACATTGACCAAGGCATTGAGACCTCTGGAAACTGGAACCAAACTTCTGCATGAGACTTGGAACTGGCCATGCAAACTTTCTGGGCCCCAATAACCTCTTCCCATTGCCTCGTACCTGATCTCAAAAAAATAAATAAAAATAAAAAATAAAACAAAAAACCCAAACAGCCTCCATGTTTGTATGCACACTGCCCAAAATACCTTCTCAACAGGTCAGCCAGAACGATATTCTTAAAATATAATTCAGATCACAAGTGTCCAGTGGCTTCCTATCATGTTCAGATTAAAATCCCAACCCTTTCCATGGCCTGTGTGAGCTGGTCCCTACCTTCTGTCCTTCCTCTCACAAGGAAGAGTTAGTCCTCAGAGCTTCTTCATAGTTTAAAATGTAATGTTTTGTGACAATGTCCCCAAAATAAATATCAGTCCTGATAATCACCCTGTATGTGCCAGTATGTGTGTCAATAACCGAAATACGTAAATGCTTCTATGTAAGTTGGTAAATTACTTACTGCCCTGAATCCCCCCTGTTACCCTCTATCCTCTGGGGCCCCTTGACTTCACCATCATCCCACAATAAACTGTTAAATTCTGGCAGAGCAGAGGGCCCCTTCCTGCTTGAGAGCTATGGCCAGCATCCATTCCAATTGATGGGTCCCTGAATTGTACTGGTTGTTAAACATTCAGGTTGAGATATACCCTTGATTGCAAGTGTGCTATTGAAACAAGATGGCATATGAGGGGCCACCTAGTCACCAACCAAAAGAAGGAAGAGTTTGAAAACAATAAAAGGAAAGGAATAAAAAAGCTTCCTGAAGCCAAGAGCAGCTATCTTCCAACGTGGTGGAATACAACTTGCCCCGTCATTTGGCTTGGGGAACAATAAATGGGAAATCTGGAAAACAAATACAAAGCACACACTTGCTCTTTGCACTACCAATACCACATGAAGAGCAGAGTAATTATGTATTCGAATGTCATTGCTGGGAAAAACTCAGTGTGACCCCAGCTTCAATATTCTAACACATTGGTTCCAGGACAGATTGCCTTTCATGGTGGTATACCCTTTCTCCTCCACTGCCTTGCTTCCAAAGGAAATCAGATACTGCTTCCATTTACCAGAATGGGATCTAATAAGGGCGTCTTCTTGATTATACAACCACGAGGATCAGCACTTTCTCTCTTGTTCCTAAGAAACCACGTAAAATGAAACAACAGAAACCTGTAAGTATGTCCCAGCTAATCACCCTGACCCAGCAGCATATACATGACTGGAAGCAAGTTTCTAGAGGAAGAGGGACCAGAGTGAACTGAGATGATGTCAGCGCCATCTTCATTTTCCTTCACGTTGTCTCTCCTGCATCTGGATGGATCCGGATGGGCTCACATGTCTGCTCACCCCTGCAATTGCTTTCCCAACTTGGCCGGAAGCACCCACTCCTCTCTAGGGAGGTGGGTGAGGGGATTAAAAACAAATCAGTGTTCTCAGACCCAGAATCTGGTGGCACAGCTACAAAATCTAGACTCCTGTGCTGTGTTTCCAACTCCCCAGTCCCTATCCTGAGTCTCCTTGATCAATCAAATGTGTATCCAGTGTGCCATAGGGATGAGCTGGATCTCTTTGAAAGTTCTTCCCTCTCTCAACTCGCAAAATTCCTAACCCCTCTCCCATTTCAGGTCATGGCACGGAGCTTTTGCGTTAGGTCAATGCTAAGAAGATCAACATTCCCATTTGCCCTTAGTGACTGAAGGTCCCATTCCAACCCCTGAATCTTATGGCTGGGGCCTTATTATATGACCTGGATTTGTCAGTCTCCCTAAATGGGATGAACGCCTTAACATAAGGTCACATTTCCCACAGCAACACCTGCCGCATACCTAGGCTGCCCACCCCTTGTCCTCTGTCATCCAGAGTGGACTTTCCGGTGTGACTTACTGGATCATAATTCGGGTTCTTTGTCTCTCGAAGCCTGGATCTTGGGCTGCCCAGCAGCCATGGCCAGGATCAACCTATCCAGCAATCCCTTAGCAGGCTTAGCTGCCCTTTCTTAGTTAATAGGTCCTAACCTGGTCTTAACTTCATGCTCTACCCACCAACCCCTTTGCCTCTAAAATCCCAACGTATCTTGTCTCCCAGCCCCTTTATTCTGGCCCCTGAGGTACTCAGTCTATTTGGGGTGACAAAACACACCTTGAAGAGTTTTACCAATTGGGAGAACCCAAAATTGCTTGTGGTTTTAATACTTACAACTTCATATCTGAAAACTAAAATGGGAGATACGCCCTCCTTACCAAGCGTAATTGTACAGCCCAGGCAAAACTGTTTACCTCTTGGGGGCTCAGATTTAAGTTTTTATTTGCTTCATCTTGTTACAATAAAATGTGACTTTTGAACATTTTGCTTTCAAATATATTTATTTAAGAGGATTTTGCTCCATTATGTAAAATAAAACAAAAAGGATCCGTTAGGGGGAAAATGTAACATAAGTCCATCATTTAGTAAGCTTTTCCAATTATATCTATTTGATTCTGACTTTCTGCCCAGATGCGAATGGAAAGTTTTTTCCATTTAAAAAGCAAATATCTCTCATTGAAAATAGCGCAAACCAAAAGCATGCTCGTTTTTTCTTTTTGTCTAGCCATATTTGCTGTCTTTATCTCGTAATGACCTTTCCTCAACATGTTTTTCTGTTTCTCTTTAGTGCCCAGCTTCTAAAAATAAAGTGGCTAGTGGATCTTTGAATGCAGGGATAATATTTTGATTTCACTGGTACATACAATCAGGAAACATATTTCTGTTTATACTCTTAAAATCAGTTGAGAGCTGTAGATGAAGCCATGTTCTGTCAGCACATTTTTTTTTCAAACCTGGAAAATGTAACAAAATCCAAAGCAGCTGTAGGAAGCAGAGTATACACTCCATTTGCACTCAGCAGGAGGAGAGCTAACAGGAGGTAACAGGATAGTTTCCACATGAAAAATTTACAAAGAATTTAACCTGTAATGAAAACTCTGATAATCTCCAGGAATGAAAGATGCTTGGATGATGGGTTTGGGGTTTTTCATGAGTTCAAAGGATCTGGTTTTCCCTATAAAGGCTACGCAGGAATAGGAGACGTCCATGTGGTCATTGTTATGTCTGATAGCCAACAAAAGTTCAGACTTCATCTTTAAGCCATTAAACGGTGACTGTGTATGCATTTTAAGACCATGGATTTAGCCTGCCCATGCCTTTCTCTGAAGAACATGGAAAAGAGAATCTCATTAACATCACCGTCTGCTCCAAGATCAGGACACTGAGGTGTAAAGATCAGTTTAAAGTTGGTTTCCTTTGAAATTCAATGTGTGAAGATCCTGTAGACTAGAGCTCCTGCAACTTTGATATGCACACAAAGGACCTCTGGACACTGATAAACGCAGATTCTCACTCAGTAGGCCTGAGTTGGGGTGGGACCTGAGATTCTGCATTTCTATCAAGCTTTCAAGTGGTCTGATGTTGCTAGTCCATGGACCACCATTCAGATAGCCAGAGCGCAGAAGATTTCTGACTTAGCCATCCTATCCTGTCTGTGGTAGGCAGTCTCTAAAAAGGCTCCCAGTGATCCCCCCTCCTGGTACTCAGGCCCTGTGTAATCCCTCCCCACCGACCACCACCATCCTTGAGTGTGTGCTGGACCTACTGACTCCTTTCTAACAATTGAACATGGCAAAAGGGATGGCATGTTTCTTCCAAGGTCAAGTAATAAAACTAACATAGCTTCAGTCTAGCTGTCGCTCTTGCCTTCATTCTTTTTCTATCGGAACCCTCATTCTGGAGGAAGCTGGCTGCCATGTTGATCGCTGCCCTCGGAGAGGCCCACAATGCAAGGAACTGATGATTCTGGCCAAGAGCTGGTGAGGACCTGGGCCTGCCAAGAGCCACAGGAGTGAGTTCGGAAGTAGATCATCTCCCAGACACGACTTGAGATGGCTGCAGCCCCAGCCGACACTGCTTGCACAAGAAACTCTGAGCCAGGGACACTGAACAAGGCCACGCCCAGATTTCTGATACATGGAAACTGTGAGAGAATAAGTATTTGTCGTTTTAAGCAGCTGAATATTGGGATAATCTGTTATGCAGCAATAGATAACTAATAGAGCTTCATTCATGAAACATAAGTTCGTAAAATTTAAGTCTCTAAAAGTCTGACCTTAGTGAATGTCTTATTAGCTATTTACTAAGTGCCAAACATTTTGAATGTTCAAAACTCTTTCTTGCTGTCACCCTATTCTTGTGGTTCCCCATGTGCCACAGGGGCTGGATTCATCCTTCCCGGTCACTTTGCAATTGGGATTGGGATCTCTTTACTTCGGGATTCAAATCAGTCTAGGTAGAGCTGACTCAGAGGGCATTTAGCTGCAGGGACGTTTTATAATATGAAATCTGATCTTTTGAGGATGGCTTGAAGGTGGAACCCACTGTGTCTGGATTCATGAGATATGGCCCTCTAGCCTAGCAGCTTTGGTTTCTGCTTAGCTTCTGGAGATTTCTAAGGCAGGAGCAAAGCAATTCTATTTTAACAAAGACAATGGATATTTACAAAAGAGGCAGGACAGGAGAGTTAAAAATAAACCAGAGATGGCTGTTCACTCCCGCATAGGTTCATTTTTGATTCCTGCTCTTGGACACATGGGTTCCCACCCATCTGTCTTAACCTGCCCTTGAGCCGATCTGGTTCCCAGTGAGGACACAGCTTCAGTGAACTGAAATCCTCTCGATCCTGATTCAGCCTGTGGCATCTATGCTTACTTTTTTCCGTATTCACCTTACTCTAATACACTTAGATTGTTTTAAAGATCTAAGTTTTGGAAACTTAAGAGAAAAGCATGATAGGTTTTCATAGCCTGATAGGACATAACATATGTGTATTTGTATTTCAAAATATATTCACCTACCTCTTTTCCTTTTCATGCCTATGGGTATGACAATAGTTTCCTTAAATATTACCTCATCCAGACTACGTTGTCTCTGGTCTCTTGATTTCCTGAAGTACAGTGTCTCTCTCAGTGCCCCCAAATGTGGACGGTGCCGCACTCTGCCCACAGGATAAAGCCCACCATTCATAGCTCTCTGAAGTCCAGTCCCAACGTGCCTTTCCAGCATTATCATCCATTACTCACTTCCTTGAACCATTCAATTCTGAAAATGCTCTTCAATGTCATTGTTCATGCCATTCACCCTTCATGAATTCCATCTCTCCTTTCTTCCCATGTAAAAAATTTACCCTCAAACTGTCCAGATCTGGATCAGAGGCTGCCACCTCTCAGGTCATTCCAGTTCACGATGTCTCCCTTCTCTGAAGACAGTGTTGTCAGTTTTTACGGCACCTGCTTATCATCTTCCTCTGTCCCTTTCTTTCTCTGTTGAAGGCAACTGTCATTTCTCTCTTGGGTCATTATGTACTTCAAATATTCATGTATTATCATGTATTGTTATTCAAATATTTGTGTATTCCTTCCACAAAGAAATTGTTAGTTACTAGATTAAGGGACCCTATACTTATATTACTCACTTAATTATTAAGCATTTAATTTCTGACATTTTAGATATTGACAATTGATGCTAAGTAAATATTTGTGAGTCTAACTAATAAAACTTACTTTTCCAAGTGTCTTGAGGCTACCGACAAACTTCCAGGAAGCACAAGAAACACGATTACTGTATCATTGACTAGACAAGAAGAACTGGCTGCACTAATGTATGTTAGTAAAACCTAACCACACTCAACTTGCCTGCTTCTGCCTGCATGCTTGATTAACCTATTTCATCAGACTCTTTGTATTTGCTAGTGTAAATTCTCAGGATTTCAACCTGCCTCATACAGAGATGGACACAGCAAGTTTGATGGAGAAGAATGCACCTCACATTCTGAATATATTGCTTAGAGCTTAGACTCACGGATTATTAAAACCAGAAATATTCTTCAGGGTATGTTCTCCCACATCCTGACTTTATTGAGGATTATGATGTTTGTGAGACTTGCAAATATTAACACTGATCTGTAAAATAGGGCTTGACCCTTGATTCCCAGCCCAGGCATCACTCACTCGACTCCATCGTCCTGTCCTCCAAACTCCAAGAATCACCATTTGAATCTTTAACAAGACTGTGTGTCGAGATATATTGGTGCAAGCTGAGAAAATGATGTTAAAGGTCAGCTCTGGGAGGACTTGGTCACTAGAAGATGGCGATAAGTATTAAAATAAGTCTCTGAAAAGAAAAAGAAAAAGACTTGAAGGACAACTGGTACAAAAGGGCATCAACCATGGAGACGAATTATTAATGCCTACCTTCATCTTACATCCCCAGGTTCCTACTCACAACACATGACTGCTACACGCACACACACACGCACGCACCACGCACACACACACAGAGGCTGATTTTGGCAATGTGTGGCCTCAATTAGAGATCAAATTTTTCTAGTGAATGAAAACTTATAGTCTTGAATTTTGAATTGGCAGTACCAAGGAAAGAAGATATGTGGTCATTTGACAGTGAAGATTCTGTCCAGCTCATTTGCATGCACACACAACCAATTCCGCGCATGCTCTATAAGACAGCCAGTCCTGGAGAAGACAAAAGTGACATATTCCAAAAAGAGTAGATAGGCATTGGGAAGGAAAGACAGTAAGAACACATGACAAAGGCCATGGAAATCTGAGAAGGAAGTCCTGTGTTCTTGCTTGCTAATTTCAGAGGGAAAAAAGTAAGGTATAATACCTGTATGTGAGGTGAGCTTGTTTTTAAAATCCATGTCACACAGGGATTTCTGGAATCAATCTGTCCCCTCTTGCATGCTTAATGGGTTTTTTGGTTATTGTTCTGTTTTTTAATTTATTACTGTTATCTTTCTCAGTTTTATTGAGAAATAATTGACACACAGCAGTGTATAAGTTTAAGGCGTACAGCGTGATGGTTTGATTTACATATATTGTGAAATGATTACCACAATAGGTTCAGCTACCATCCATCTTCTCATATAGGTACAATAGAAAGAAAAGAAAGAAAAAAAGAAAAAAGGAAAAAAAAATTATCCTTGGGATGAGAACTCTTAGGATTTACTCTCCTAACTTTCCTACATACCATACGGTAGTGTGAGCTATAGTCATCATGTTGTACGTTACACCCCTAGAACTTATTTACCTTACAACTGGAAGTTTGTATCTTTTGACCACCTTCCTCCATTTCCCCCTCCCCCCACCCTCTGCCTCTGGTAATTATAAGTCTGATCTCTTTTTCTATGAGTTTGTTTTTTTGTTTAGATTCCACGTATAAATGAGATCATACAGTATTTATCTTTGTCTGGTTTATTTCATTTAGAACGCTTAATGTTTGATTCAGAGCTAATTTAATATTTTTGGAAAATTATGTGACTTAACCTATCTGTATGACCGAATACTTATCACCACGTACATGCCACCATTTGAGGGATTTGAAGAGGGTTAGAGCACACATGCACGCACACACATAAATATCTCTAAACTGGTGCTACATCGTCTAAATAATTCACTAGTGAAATCTGTGTAAAAATTCATCACTGCAAGTGTGACAAGAACATCAGTTTTGTCCTTAAATGCCATCATTTCAATTATTCTCAAATGTGTCAAATTTGAGGGTTTGTTCCTGTTGATCCCTGAAATTGTATTATTTAATATTCTTCCTTTTCTCTTTTGATAAGAGGGGAAAAAAAGAAAGAAAAATTTCCCTCCTCCATCCAAAGATCTCAGAAGATAAAACTATGGAATCTTCCTTAACCACTTGGAAGCCTGGGGATTACCTTCAAAGATACCAAGTTCTACCACCATCTGCCACCAATGAGAAGTCAGGCAGATTGCGACCCTGTCATAGGAACAGAGTGCAGGTGCATGTGCATGTGAGTGAGTGTGTATGCATGTGAATGTACACATGTGTACATGTGAGTGTGTGCATGTGTGTGAGAGTGACCATGTGTATGCGTTAAAGAAAATCTTTCCAAGAAGGAGATAGAAAATCACTGACATAGATGGAAACTAAAAATAAAAGTTTAACGTGGAAGAATTTTTTTACAAACAGAAACGTCTTACTATATGTTACTTTGTTCCAAGAGTTTATGTCACCAAGTTTCATCAATTCTTTTGGAGAATATTGTTTGTCCTCAGCGCTGTGTGAGTTTGAGCTGTGGTAAAAAGGGAGATCTCAATCATTTCTGTCATCACCACTGAGTCCTGTGGCAGCTGATGATAATGTTAGTATCTTGGGGAATAGTAAGCTATCCCGTGTAGATTCACATGGAAAGTGTACCATAAACATTACCATCTGAATGTTCTCATCTCTACTACTACTCTGAGGTAGGTGTCATTATGCTAATCTTATATCAGTGGCAACTGAGGCACATAGAGATTTGTCTAGCAAAACACAACTATTTTAGTTGCAAAACTTAATATTTAAGAGAAAGAGTTCTGGGTTCAAATCTTGGCTTCACCACTGCTAGCTAGGTGATCTAGGGCAAGATGGTTCTCTTGCCCATACCTCAGTTTCCTCTTTTCAACACTGGGGTTGGCAGTATAAGTACCTACTTTACAACATTACTATGAGTACAAAATGAGTTGACACAAGTAAAATGATTAGAACAGAGCCTGGCACAGAGTAACTCCTCAGTACATGTTTTATTATTATTACTACCATTAATTTAAGATTAGCACTGGGACTTTTGATTACTACTCCTATATCCTTCCCGTGGGCAATATGATATACATTGTCTCAGTTAACACTACAACCTACAAATGTAGATTTTTTTCAGAGTAAGAAAACTCAGGTAACAGTCAGGTATTCAAAAACCATGCCTTGAGTGTCTCGCCATGGCTTGCTGAGTGTTGGAGATAGAAAAGTGTACAAGATAGGCATGGACCCTGCCCTCTTTGAGCTATAGCTCTTGTAACCTATAAGAATTTTATTATTGGTTCTATTCAAAGAGAACAATGGTGGGTACTATGGGATTTTAGAACTTCATTCTTCAGTGTTAACATCAAGTATGTGGTTTAAGGACATTTGGGTCTACTCAATCTCCTCTTTGTAAATCTCCGAAGTACCTAAAAAAGATGCAAGGTGAGAACAAGACCTTTAAGACAGCTAATATTGCTTGGAATTATCAATCTTCCAAAGCTCTTTTCTCCACCTTCAAAGGAACTCATCCAACAACCAACACTTTTCAATGGGAAAATGTGGTGCTCTGCAAGAGACATAAGATGGTTTTTCTGGAGACTTGCTGCCAATTGCTCTAAAGATAGGGGAAGAAGGAGGGGAGGAATATAACCCCAAACTCCCTTTGGATCAAGATGAAATAATCTAGCAATATGAACCAGAGGGAAGCATCTAAAGGAAACGGTTATAAGCAACTCTTCATTGTTTTGGAACAAGTGCACCTTCTCTGCTCACTAGCAATCAATCGTTGAGTGCCACGGTGCTGTTTCATATCAAGATTTCAAAAACTATTACGAGCTGCATAGGTATTGGAGGCTCAACCAGATGTGATGAAGTTTCCATTGTTTTACTTAGTGTATGGAAAATATTACTAATGGTTGGTGTCAGGGGAGGCTTAACTGACCCCAATTGGCCAAACTCATCTGGGCACAGATTTCTTTAAGTCAGACCCTTTAAATACTCTCTCTTGTTATTTCACAATCTCCCTCCCCCATTTTATGAGATATTTGACTATATACAGGCAAAAGAGAATTCCATGACTGCATGAACAGGTGGGCTGGGGGCTGGGGGCAGGAGTCGGATATCTTTCCTTGAGACTGAATTCTATTTACGGCCAATTCTTGATTATTGTTGACATGCAAGACAAAACTGAGCACAATGAAGAAACCAAAGTTCCCCAAATTCCATTCAGTCTCTCTCCCTGGAATTATTCTCCAAGAACTGCTCAAAGGTTATGACATTTACGCATCTAATTGAGCAAAATTTCATCTCCTTTTATTATTCCTATTCTCCTCTCCAATGCATGAGCTGAGATAACAACAAAATGGTCCTATAGAAGAGAGGAAGGATCTTGGAAACATTCCTACCCATATTAACCTAGAGTTGTCATTCGATTTTTGTTTTTAATATCTGATTTGTGTTTTAAATTTTCTGGCAGTTATTGACAATCACAGATATCAGAGACACATTTGACTTCCACTTCCATAATATACCACAGTTACCGAAACAATGCAATTCTTGCTACAGTCACAGACCTGTTCTTTTCTTTTAATTTAGAAAGCCTCAGAATGGACCACAGTTTTCTTCATATTCTGCCTGTAAAACTTCATCATTGGAGGTGTCCTTCGTTCCCTTTTGTAAAGTTGACATTGTATCCAGAAATGAGCTCCTCAAGATCCTGAGTTCAATCTCGATTCAGAGGAATATGGAAAAATTTAAACGCTTCTCTAAACCTTGTGTGACTTTAACTGAACCTTGTGACTTTATCTGAACCTCTTTTGTCAGCAACACTGGGGTGGAGATCTCCTGAGAATAACCTTCCTTGCAAGAAGATTTCTGGCTCTTAAAATTTAGCCTTGAAATCGTAAGTTAAAAAAAGGTCAAGACAATAAAATGTGACTATGATTTCAGAAATGTACAATGTTTTAGTGATCTCCATATAGTTAATTTTTTTTTAATGTGCTGCTCATTAAACAGGATTTTAATGAAGTGGCATTGAATTTTGAAAACTTCTTACAACTATTATATAAGTGTATGATGGCCATTACTTTTTTTAAGACATCAGAACTCAGACATACCTGGTTTAAAAATATAAGACAAGGGTATCCTTAATGAAAAACAAAGTCCTCCTAGGTTTTACAGCCCTGTGTCAAATTAAAGCTCAAAAGAGCCTTTCAGTGTGCAAGAAAGTACCCATGTTTGCTGTGTCATTGATATATTTTCATTGGCATCTTAGTTGTTTTTGTTAATAATGTGGGTCCCTGCAAATGATCTCTTGCTGCCAAACCGGGTATTCAATTGGAGGTTTGCCTCAATATTATGAAAACTGATAGAAGTGAAGGAGGGGAAGAAAATAGAAAATAGAGCGTTCACACGAAGAGAACCAATATCAAGGCTGAAAACATCTAATGTCATCACAAGTGGTTGGTCTGAAATCCACTGTGTCCTCCAGTCTTGTTTTTAAATGATCCTGAAAAACCAAGGTCTCAGAACCAGCTTAAACACTTAGAGCCTGGAATGAATTTAAAACTTAAGGGAACAAATGAACACTGAATAAAGGAAAGCCTTATTCTAGAAGTACCATGAACAATTCCCAGGGCATGCTGCTGTCAGAACTCACTGAAGAAATATAATGGAATTTCTAATTCGCTTTAATTAGAAAAAAGTAAACACCGCCCTCAACATGTCATCATGTTTATATAGGAGCCCAACCATCTGATTTTCTGCTGGCATGGCCCTGGAACCACTCAATTAAATCTCAGGGCACAATTTCTTTTTATGAATGAAATACCATTAGTATGAAGCCAAAGAATTTTTTTTCATCTGCTTCATTGGCTGTGACTACATGAGGACAAGTGACCAAACACAGCAACTTCCAATTTTAAATTAACCAGTGATAATTTCCAAGACTAGATCATTTAGAGTCTCTCTTTCTAAGGCATCAACATCATTATTTTAAAACTATCCACTTTGCAAGACTAAGGGAACAAAAATACTTTATTCCTAGCATACAACACAAGCAGTAAAATAATTAATTTTTAAAAAGAGAGAAAGAAGCTTACTTCTTAACAGGCTTCAGGTACTCTTATAAGGTGAAACCCTAGTTAAGGTTTACCCTAAGAATTAGAATATTGACAGAATTTTTCCAGAGCTGGAAGGAATCTTAGAAATTATCTTCATGTTAGAGATTATACAACAGATGCTCAAGTTTCATAAATTGTTGAAGATGTGAACACTAAAACAGTGCTGAGTCCATTACTCTATAGTTTTTTAGATGTATGAAACATAAATCACAGAGAAACAAATTAGGAACTGTTTTGTTTGAGAAGCTTAGAAGTAAATAATTCTACACGATTTTCTTTTTTTTCGTGAAAAATGAATGGCAAAGATTCCTAGTACTCTGGAGCAAGGTGACATTGTAATTAAACATAATGAAAATTTGTGTTACTGCTATTAATATGAAAGGAAACAGTGGTAATTCTCAGTTGCAAAGTCTCCCAAATAGCTGCCTACTTGAAGCAAAGTAACAGGAGACAAATCTAATTCTGGAATGCTGGGGTCTTTTTCTCCAACAGATCAGCTCCATATCAAATTCAACTTCAAGGTAAGGGCAGCTGTATTATGTACATCCCAGTGCAGGGGAACAAGCCCTTGCAATTCCCAACTTCGGCCATTCAGGTTTGTGAAACACATGTGAACAAGAGCCCCACTTGGGTTTGGAAACACGTTCAGCCAACGCCTCTGGCATCAAAGCCATGTCTCATACATAAGACGTAGGGACAATCACCCCTTCTGAGTGTCCTTTCCCCAGTTAATTTTAGGACTTTAAGTTGCAATCTTCTTTACCTCACTTTTTTCATTTTTATAAACATAAGGAATAATAACATTTTTCCTTACCCACATACTTGTTGCAACTCAAATGTCCATAAATTAGCATGCACTTGCATAATACTCGTATAGTTTCTGTCAAGTCTCTAATGGTCCATAGGTGCAGAGATGAGGACTAAGGGCAGCCAGGTCAATCAAAGTAAAAAAATGGAATGAAAACAGAACAAAACTGAGCATGTCTCATAAGGAAGTGCATATAATATTCTTGATGAATTTCACATAACCCTCCAAGTATCTAACCTATAATTGTGTCATTGAATTTTGTCCATCTTGCATCTAATTGCATTTAAAAATGCAAGATGGACTTTAATTAAAAGATTCAGGAGCCAAATTTATCTAGAATAAGGGAGAAAAATAAGATAGTGATGTCGTATCCACAGGGCCCAACCTATGTATAATGAAAAGTGAACTCCCACCCAACATGCAAACACACACACACACACACACACACACACACACACACACACAGAGGCATCTATTTTTTAGCCCATATTATTTAAATTTTATTTTGTCTCCAAATGGAGCCTTCACTTCTCCTCTAAAAAACAGAAATCTTTACTGGTTTTATTGCAGACTTGAGTTTAAGCAAGGCAAAATATATCTTCCATTGGCATCAAATCCTATCATTTTGGATCATCAAGCCCTCTGTCTCTTAATTTATCAAGACTGTGAGATCCCAAAAGGGCAACTTATAAAGGTTTTTTTAACTACCCATCACACCAGACATCCTCAAACATCTTGCCTGGGGGAGTGGAGGTGGTGAGGGGGAGTTCCTAAACCATTTGTCCAAATGAATCAGTATGAAAACACGCAATTAGACTATATTTCTAATCTTGGAGCCAATCAGGATAAACTGCCAACAAAGTGAGAATATAGTGAGTACTTGATATTTCTAGAACCATTAGTGTGCTAGAGAGACTTGGGCCATGGCTAGTGCTCCGTAGTCCACATTGTTGCTGCAGGCCAGCTAACCACCTCAAATGAGAGCTCCATATGTGGAGAACTGGGTTACATCAATCTTGATACCAGTTCCTTCTGGATGCCTAAGGGCTACCTTCAATTCAACATGTACATATCTAAAACTATCACCTTCTCTCTAAAACTTTTCCCACTTCTCATGGCAGCAGATGTCTCCAACATCCATTTTTCAAGCTAGATGCCTGGTAGACCGCAACTTATCTCTCTCCCCTTTTTCAACATTCACTCACCAACTTTTCATGCTCATTTTTCAAAATAACTCATATTTATCTAACTTTTTCTCTCTATTGACTGTCTCATGGTAGTCTAAACCATCATCTTCTCTCCTAACTTATCTTCATGTACCAGTCTTATTCCATCGCAATTCCCTATAAATAGGGTAACACTACATCCTAGTTTGTCCAGAACAGCCAGAATTTGCACCTATAGTCCCAGCATAATTAGCAGTTACCCCTCTTTTTATTCTTTGAAGTTTTGTGGTTTGGATAATAAATTATATGATCACTATGCATATTAGCAGAATTTCCTTTCAAAACTGCAAATCTAATTATGCCATTTCCTAACTAAAACTCTTTAATCGTTCCCACCAGTCCTTGGAATAAAGTCTCAACAACTTGACCTGGTTTTTAAAACCCTGCATAATCTGGGTTCTGCTTTACTTGCCAGGCTTGCCTTGAGTAAGTCTTCCAGCTGCCTCACTTTCTAGGATCTTGTATTCCCTCTCCGATCCATCTCATGTCAATTTATTGTAATTTCTTGGTTAATTGTTTATTTACCCCGTAGAGTTAAACTCTGAATGCAGAGATGATGTGCAATTGCTCATCAATATACAGTACATAGTACATCTCAGTACATAGCACAGATTAATTACTTAAATATTATAATCATTGTAGAAAAAGATACTTATTTGCAAACATGTGCTGACAGTTAAGTGAGAGACAATAGCACCCACAATCCAGACCCATTTTGTCCACGTGGGGTTACCGAGGGTGGTGTATAGGCAGATGCAAACTATGTAAAATAACGTGTAAATGTAAACAAGCTCCACCATGAAGTGAAAATGGAAATCATCATTACTTAATTTTGCCTTTTATTATTATGAATCATCGTTATTATTATGTCACCAGTAGATAGAAATTAAGTGCAGTCATCTTTCAGTTATCTCCATGTAACATCCCCTCAGCAGAATAATACCACAAATATCCCACCACTCAGTCTTCCAACATTAGAAAGTATGGCCTCATGCTATACAACCATGAAAAAACACCATATAGTATAACTGTGAGAAAACACAATTAATAAAGAAAATCTGCTGCTTAAATTGTTACATATGCTAATGCATTTTAAGGCCAAATATGAATTTTCCTTTTTCTTTTTTTTTCATTAAAACTTAAACGGCATTAAAAAATAGCATAGTAGCATTATAAAAGATCTTCCAGATTATATGGGCAATGCCCCCTCCCCACCCATTTTATTATTATGGATAATTTTTACATATGCATACTTTTAAAACAGATCAAAAAGGCAGTTGTCTCTGTTCTGGCTCTGAGGAGGTCACACTTATTCTACTCTTTTTTCAGAACTCAAAACTCCACTTTTGCTGGCTGAGAGCCCCCTAATCTGCCAATGAGCTGATATCAAAATCTTCTATTCCTGGTAGCCAATCATTCATCATGATCCTGAGCTAAGAAACTGTTACATATCAACCCATAGGTTTCCAGTTCCAAAAAGAAATATTGCTGTAAGGTAGTAAAAACAAAACAAAAAAGCTATCTATACATTTTCTTCCCAAGACATCTGCCAGCTCTTTCATGGTACTACAAGAGTCAGTCTTGAAAGAACACAGTACATAGATCTTTGTGGCACATTTCTCCAACATCACTCCACTGTAAGAAAGCATTGTTCCTAGTCAATTCTCTATCTTTCATGTTCAAGCACTGAGAAAGTCCAAAAAAAGACAATGAACAATGAGTAGGATTAGTTCTCAAATCAAACACATCATTTTTCCTTTCCCCTTTTAGATTTCTTCCTTGGAAATTGAGTCATTAGCAAAAGAATTAAGTAATTGTGAAACCAGCTATATTTTTAGACATAATTCATATACCGTAAAATTCTCCTTTTGAAGTAGACAATTCAGTGGTTTTTAGTATACTCACAAAATTGTGCAACCATCACCAATATCTAATTCCAGAATATTTTCATCACTCCCAAAAGAAACACTGTACCTGTGAGCAGTAACTCCTCATTCCTCCCATCCCCAGCACTTTGCAAACACTAATCTACTTTCTGTCTCAATGGGTTGGCTTATTCTGGACATTTCATGTTAGTGGAATCATACATATGTAGCCTTTTGTATCTGGCTTCTTTCACTTAGTATATTATTTTCAAGGTCCATCCATGTTGTAGCACACATCAGTACTTCATCTTTTTATGACCGAATAATATTCCCTTGTATGGGTACCCCATATTTTGTTTATTCATTCATCCATTGTTGGACATTTGGATTGTTTCCACTTTTTGGCTATTATGAAAAATGTTGCTATAAACATTCATGTACAAGTTTTTGTGTAGACATATGTTTTCAATTCTCTTGTGTATAGATACCTAGGAGTAACATTGTTGGGTCTTATTGTAACTTCATGTTTAACATTCTAAGGAACCACTAAAATGTTTTGCACATGAGCTGTATCATTTTACATTCCAACCAGCAATATACAAGTGTTCCAATTTCTCCACATCTCCTTACCAACAATTGTTATTTTATGTTTTTAAAAAATTATTATTATAGTCATCCTAGTGGGTCTGAAGTGGTATCTCATTGTGGTTTTGATTTGCATTTCTCTAATGACTAA
The DNA here is from genome assembly GCF_057802395.1 of Ceratotherium simum simum. NCBI lineage: Eukaryota > Metazoa > Chordata > Mammalia > Perissodactyla > Rhinocerotidae > Ceratotherium > Ceratotherium simum. The sequence goes on along the minus strand of NC_141915.1, from coordinate 51,391,497 downwards.
TAACGTTGAGAATGTTTTCATGTACTTATTAGCTATTCATATATCTTCTTTGTAGAAATGTCTGTTCAAATCCTTTGTCCAGTTTTTAGTTCAGTTTTTTATCTTTTTGTTGTTGAGTTGTAAGAATTCTTTATGTATCCTGGATACTTATCCCTTATCAGATATATGATTTGCAAATATTTTCTCTTGTTCTGTGCTTTTGGTGTCATATCTAAGGAACCATTGCCTAATCCAAAGTCAAAATGATTTATGCCTATTTTTTATGAGAGTTTTATAGTTTTAGTTCTTACAGTTAGGACTTTGATTCATTTTGAGATAATTTTTGTACATGGAATGAGGTAGGAGTCCAACTTTATTCTTTCTCATGGGGATATCCAGTTGTTCCAGCACAATTCTTAAAATACTATTCTTCCCCCATTGAATTGTCTTGGCACTCTTGTCAAAAATGATTGACCATAAATGTAAGAGATTATTTCTGAACTCTAAGTTCTATTCCATTGATCTATATGTCTATCCTTATGCTAGTATTATACTGTCATGATTGCAGTTTGTAATAAGTTTTGAAATTGGGAAGTTTGAGTTCTAAAACTTGTACTTCTTTTTCAAGATTGTTTGGCTGTTCTGGGTCCCTTCCATTTCATGTGGAAGTTACAAAACACTGTTGAAAAAAGATAAATCATACGTAAATAAGTAGAAAGACATCCTGTGTTCATAGATTGGAAGACTTAATATTTTTAAGAGGGCACTACTCCCAAAATTGATCTGCAGATGAAACACAATCCCTATGAAAATCTCAGCTGCCATTTTTGTAGAAATTTACAAGTGAATCCTAAAATTCATATGAGGTGTGTGTAGTAAGATTAAGTTTGCTTGAGAACACATTCATCAAAGCCACTAGATATAAATTGATCTCTTCTGGTATAAAATACTTGTCAATGGGTGTTGTTTGTCAATAGGTGTTGGTTGAACAAATGATTGCTATTAAATTCAGTAAACATTGATTCAGGGCTTGCGGTTTGCCAGCCAACATTCTAGGTACTGGGGCACAGGGTTAGGTTTAGATTCCTAGTGGTGAAAGGAAACGTTACGTGCAAAAATGACACAAATAAGTAATTTGCAGATAGTGTTAATTCCTGTGAAAAATACAAAATAGAGAAATGGAGTAGAGGGTTACTAGAGGGGGAAGGGAGATCTATTTTAACCAGGACAGTCAGAGCCAGCCTCTGTAAGGAGATAGAGGAGACAGACTCATGATGATCTTGGGCAAGATTATTCCAGGCAGAAGGAGAAACAATTGCAAAGGCTCAGAATTGAACCTGTTTTATTCCTTCACACTCAACATGGAATTTCTTCGAGAAATAGAAAGGAGATGACCCTCGGATAATGCATTTCTTCAATTGTTTTAATTTAATTTTTCTGCTGCTGGAAAAGAAGCTCTAGGAGAACAGGATATTTCTCCAAGACATAAAAATAGCTTTGTTTCTGGAGAATTCTCTCAACTGTCTTAGTGGGAGGTACTGGAGAAAGAAAAAATTCACTTGAGATTCACTTTGGGACCATAAAATAAAAACAGCAATTTACCAATAGGATTAAATTTAATGATTGTCAGAGATTCATTTGGTTGAGTTTTATTTTGTTTCATTTGAAGATTAATTTAGCTGAGGCAGTTCTTATTTAATCTGAAATATTTATCCATTTTCATTAATGATATATGCTCCTGTTATGAAATATTTTTTGATTTTTTTTTCCTCCCAAGTATATTCTAATTAAGGTTTGGCCAATTTTATGAAAAATGTGGAACTATTCCCTGAGCTGAAATTCCTCTGAAGGAGTGGGATAGAGCACGCTTTTAACTAATTCCAATCGTTCAGAATTCTGACCCAAATCAGACCTTTGGGGGTTCAAGCTCATTTACATTTCATAAAATGAAACTTCCTATTTCTAGAGAATAAAAGGCTTTGAAAGTCACAAGGAAATGACTCAAAAAACATCCAGGACATCAAATAGCTTTAACAAATCCTGCCTGATGAGTTAAGTGTAAAGGAATCAGACACATATGGATTACATTTCTCTTAAAATACACATAGGTTTAACAGTGAAGAAGAAAATAAGTGGCTGGCCCAATGTGGTTTGGGTTTTTTTCGAACCTAAAACATTTGGAAAGTAGTTCAAGATGGTTAATGAACCCCGAAGCAAGCCTGGGAATTGTGCTAGACTTCACAAACAGTGCCTCCTAGGGGGAAAGAGGGGAAGGAAGGAAGGCAGGAAGGCAGGAAGGAAGGAAGGAAGGAAGGAAGGAAGCAAGAAAGAAAGCAAGAGAGACAAAGAAAGAGAAAAAAGAAAGAGAGAGAGAAAGAGTCTAAAGAATGGGCAGCCTTGGACTTGCCTGAGAAACACAGAACACTTTGGACCCCACTGTCAGAAAGTTCATGTTTCTTGGTCCTAATTCCCTATTCAGTCATTTTAAGTCACAGCTATGCAAAGGCTCCTTCTTCCCTTCCTTCCCATGGCCACCACCATCATGCTTGCCATGCCCCCACCCCCCCCAATAAAAAAAATGAAAGAAAGAATCAACATTTCTAAAACTTTTTCCTTTAAGGAATTGTTATAATTTGAACTCATTTAGGAAATGAGGAGGTTGAATAAATTGCATTCCCAGGCTTAAATTACTGTGTCATTCTTGTTGATACAATGAACCCTTTCACCTAGCATTGTGTCCTAGGAAATTACAATTCCTGCATTGAATGACCTGCTGGAGGACAAGCTAGAGCCAGCCTCTGAGCAGAGAGGGTCAGCAGCCAAACATTAGTCAGAGGAGATCCGGAGTCCAGGAGTCAGGAGTTCTCACTGCTGTAGGAAGCAATCCTGACTGCTTATCCACTGGTCTCCTCAGGCCCGCTCAGGACAGGGTCCTTCTGCCATAGTACAAGGGGGATTCATGCAGGCCAATTGACCTGGGTGGGACCCACTGGCAATGCAGACTCCCCTGTAGTTCTTCCAAATCCATTTGTTTTTCAGCCTCAGGTAAGACCTCTTTTCCTTTTGAAGTTTCTGCTCCTCTACCCTACTGTATTGCTCTTATCAATCAACCTCCCAGTCTCCCCTCTTCATTCATCAAGCACTTTGACATAGGGCTTTTCAGTCTTCCTCTCCACCCAGTTCCTACCATCATTCTGGGAGACTTCAATAGGCACATAGATGACACCTCTAATACTCTGTCCTCTTACTTGCTCAGCATCCTTATCTCCAATCACCTTTCCCTGCACACTTTTTTAGCTGTTCATTCCCATAGTCAAATATAGCCCTCATTAAATGTAAACATCTTAACTGCTCTCATCACAGCCTCCTAAACTTTCAGCTCTTTTTCTCAAATGCCCCCCCTTACCTGTACTTCTCCTCCACAAAATCTCCAACCCTTTGAACCTATATTTGTCCTCATCACTAAGCCCCTCCCTCTTCACTTTCTTCCCTGCACAACTTGGAGAAAATCACACTGTCTTGCAGATGGATGCCTCAAACAGCACACAGTTTCCAACCTCAAGGCATGACTGATGCTGTTCAGCTATCTTTTGAATTTCTTTATTCAGCCCTCATTCTCCAAAGGAGCTATTGAAAACCTTCTTAAACTCCTCAACATTTTAACCCTGCCACATTTCTCAATACTCTGCAGGTGATCAATCCTCCTATTTCATAAAGGCTACAGCCAGCAAGTAGGAGCAATCAGCTTCCTTCCAGCAGGCCTGCAAATAAACCTGAATTGAATTCTTCATCCCATTTCAAGGAAGAGGAGTCCCTCCATCTGCATTCTAAATCCCACTCTTTTTTCATTCTCACTGGGTTTGCCCTCTTGATGGATTATTTCATCTCCCCCAACCATCAACCTCTCCACCTATGTTGGCCCCTCTTCAACAGCATTTAAACACGTTCCCATCCCAAGACAAAATAAACACTCCTTCAAACCCACTTCTCTCGCCATCCACCTCTGATCTCCCTCTCCTTTATTGATGTATGTTCTTAAAAGAATGTCTAGGCTTCCAGTATCCATCCCTCACTTCCCATATGACCACCTCTTCCTCTTGGAACTCGTTCCTTGTAGTCTCCTGGTTTGTCACCTCTTTCTCTGGTTTGTCCACTCAATGTCCTTTGCAGGTGCCCTTCACTAACTCCCCTCATCTTCTTGATGATGGTACCTCAGAATACCAGTATGTTAGAGATACATCTGTTTGTATCTTACCAACAATCTCAGGCCACCACGATGGTTCCAAAATACTCCTCTTATTTTACACACAACTCATTACAATTAACATTTTCTAAGGGGAAGGTACTATGTTAAGCATCCAGGATATAAAGACAAAGAGAACATGATCACTGTTCTCAAAAAACTCATAGTCTGAGCCAGCCCTGATAGCCTTAAAGTTCGATGTGCTCTGCATCAGTAGCCCAGGTTCAGTTCCCTGGTGCAGAACCACACCACCCATCTTTCAGTAGCCATGCTGTGGTGGCGGCTCACATAGAAGAACCAAAAGAACTTACAACTATAGACAACTATGTACTGGGGCTTGGGGGTGGGGAGAAAAAGGAGGAAGATTGACAACAGATGTTAGGGCAAATCTTCCCCTGCCAAAAAAAAAAAAAAAAACTCATACTTTAGTGAAAGAAGCAAAAATGTACACATTTAATTAGATTATGTATAGTGTGGTACAGGATAACTTTCCATCCAACAAAATTAAGGGGTAATTTTGTAGGTTAACCAATCTTGTTGCCACATTTTAATCACTCAATTTACAAAATAGGTTTTTATACAATTTCTCAAGAAAATGATTCAAATAAAATTATTCTTGTCTTTAAAACTTATTCCTACTTATAGTCTATTGCAACAGCAAAAAAAAACCCAATATATTTTACATATATCTAAAAGATTCTCATATATACTCCTAAATTAAACAGCATACTTTTCAAAACTTATCATTTTTATCAAATATTTTACTCTTCTACTTTGCAATCAGAACCAGATACTGAGACAAATTTAGAAGCTAGTTGTCTGTGCAACTAATTAATTAATCTATTTCCTCGATTTGCAAACTTATATGAGTTCTGACATCCCATAACATATGTGTCTAATCATATTTAAGTCACCCCATCAACAAATAGCAGTATGAGCCGGGAATAGCATTGGGTGTTTTTACAAGTTGTATTGCTGAGAAAAAAATTTAAAAATTTTTTGAAGAAGCCAAGTGAATGAAGTACAGAAAAGAAAACATTTAAAAACTTAAGCACTAATGTTTATTATAGAGTCCCTCTCCAGTGTTATCCTAAGCTCACTCTAAGCAGGACATCAAGGTTGAGCTTTGAGTTTTTGTCATTTTTATGTCTTGGAAATAACTTTTTCCTTAAATGGATTCATCCTTTCGCTCACTCTTAGCCAAGTGAAAATCAAAGAGATCAACTTTCAGTGCCATACGTATTGTGTCCACCTGAAGAGCAGAGGCCCGGGGCTAGGAGGGAGCCTGGAGGAGGACAGGACTAACAGGTGGCCTTCTTCAAGATACAGTTCAGGGTCTTTAAAGGCAGGTCTCCTGTCTCAACGTAATCCCTCCCCACACACACTTCCATGCATGCCACAGTATATAAAAGGTTAGAGACTAACATCTTTTATCTAAAAAAGTTTTAAGCTTTGTGAATTCCCTATTAAATGCGGTAAGCAATCCTAATATAGTAGAAAGAGAATGATCATTTTACTTTGTTTAAGTGTAGATACAAATAATAAGAATTGTAAACATTAGATAACACATGATATGCTAGCTGTTCTCTCAATATACAGACAGAGATAGAGATATAATATATAGAAATATAATACATGTCGATATGTAAATTAATACACACACATATGTATGTATAGATGTACATGCACACATATCTCCATTTTCATAGATGAAAATGCTAAGACATAAGAATACTAACAAACTTGCCCAGAGTCATACGCTAGTACACTGTGGTACTGGGATTAATATTTTTGTGTGTGTGTGAGGAAGATTGGCCCTGAGCTAACATCTGCTGCCAATCCTCCTTTTTTCGCTTGAGGAAGATCGTCGCTGAGCTAACATCTGTGCCAATCTTCCTCTACTTTATATATGGGATGCCACCGCAGCGTGGCTTATTCAGCGGTGCATAAGTCCGTGCCTGGGATCCGAACCCGCGAACCTTGGGCCACCAAAGCAGAGCACGTGAACTTAACCACTATGCCACTGGGCTGGCCCCATTTTTTAGTTTTTTTTTCTGGGATTTAAACCTAGGCTTCATAGCCACATGATATGATGCCTTTCCTCATCTAGGGGTGTCCATTTTCCTTGAACATTTGAGCAAATATAATATCTCTTAAGTTTTATGCCCCGGGAGGTTTTATCAAATAGAGGGCCAACGCAAACTAGCAGAAACCCACTTGCGGACGTCAGTTAACATTGTTTCTGTTATCAGTTTTGGTTTGATTGTGCTTATTTATTTATTTATTTATTGTGGTGGTAATTGTGTGTTCAAATGTTATTGATGAAGGTGGATTTTCTGTGAAGCTAAAAGAGTTTACATTTCAGGGTTCCTTGCTTGTTTGGGCCTTTTCTACGGTCCTGAGAAATCCCTAGTAATATTACACACATTATGTCACATATTATAATAATATTTGTAAAATTAAGGTGTTTTAACTGTAAATAATTAAGGCCACCCTGTCTGTCTTTCCACTCTGACTTCTCAAGCCAGTTGCCATTGGAGTGGCTGTAGGCATTTTGGTAATCCAAGTGAGGAGAAGTTGAAATCAAAATACAATTAACATGGGCTAGTGAGGGTACATGTAGGTGATTCACAGGCTTGCTCACATATAGTTAAATTATTGCTAGGCATCCCAGTATAGGACTGAGTTCTGGAAAAATTCCTACAGCTCACTCTGCTGACTACACAACATCATCACACAAAGATTTAGGGCAGAGGTTTAGGAGGAATAGAGCCAGAAGATAGTCTATAGAAATTCCATCCAAATCATATAGCTCATATATGAAAGAAACGTGATAGAGATTTTCTCAATATAAAAGCCTGAAAATGTGTGTGCATTACCAATAATTAGTTAGAAAACTGGAGGAAACTTTTCTAATTAATCAATAATAATAATAACAATAATAATAATAAAAGTTTTTCTTCCAGATAGGATGTTGTATGTAGCGACAGGTACTTGCTCCTGCTATGACAACTAGGAAAAAAAAGGATAAATTACAAATTATATTTTTAGAGCCATCAGAAAACAGTGGAAGCAATGAGGACTAGATGAACTAAAATTCCACAGAGAGAAGATCCCTTCCTACAAGAGCTGTCAGTCAATGCTTGTTTCTTCCATGAGGGCACTAGCCAATTCTGGGAAACCCTGAGGATCAGACTTGGCACAGGCAGAGGGATTCCACTGCAGAAAACTGAGACTAATGGTGGTTCTGAAAGCCACACAAGCTAGCAGGATAGATGGAGATCTGAAGGAGCCCAAACACATGATCTCGTAGCACATTTGGTGAGTGCTGAGGCAGTGCAAGTAGTGGGGTGTTTACCTGCTTATGGTGCCAATGAAACAAACTCCTTCAATAAACACAAAATGTTTGCCAGATTTTGAACCTGTTGGAGTGGAAGTTTAAAGAGTTTAATTTAAAGCATCTGAAAGGCATAAATTTCATTATGGAAGAAGTAAAGACTCAGATTTTTTATCAAAACCCTAGAAGGGGCACAGCCAAAGAGGAGGGATGGAGCTAGATGGTAGAGTAAAATTTTCCTCAATTTCCTGGTACTTAAGAAAAAAGGTCCTGCATCAAACCATGGCTCATCTCCTCCTTAAGATGTTTGCCAGATATTGAAGCTGTATGGGGCTGGAGGCTAAACAACTGAGCTCAAACCTCAGAAGGAGTGAACTGGAGTGTTTAAGGGCTAAGGAGACAGAGATCTACTAAGATCTGAATGAGAAGATAAGTGATGCAGCAGAGGTGGGCTGACTCCAACTAAAAGTACAGCCCTCGGGGCTGGCCTGGTGGCTTAGCCGTTGGGTGCACACGCTCCGCTGCTGGTGGTCGGGTTCGGATCTCGGGCGCACACCGATGCACCGCTTCTCCAGCCATGCTGAGGCCGTGTCCCACATACAGCAACTAGAAGGATGTGCAACTATGACATACAACTATCTACTGGGGCTTTGGGGGAAAAAAGGAGGAGGATTGGCAATAGATGTTAGCTCAGAGCCGGTCTTCCTCAGCAAAAAGAGGAGGATTGGCATGGATGTTAGCTCAGGGCTGATCTTCCTCACAAAAAACAAAAACAAACAAAAAAAATTAAAAATTAAAAAAATTAAAAGTACAGCCCAGTCCTGACCAAGCTCAATTACTGATTAGACTGAGATGCTCTTTCTCTCCTATTATTTGCCTAACAAAAGAAAGCGTAATCCTTGGGGGGGGGGGGGCTATAACATTATATTCAATATCTATAATTCCTTTTTACAAAAAAACTGGCATAAAATTAAAACTTAAAAGACAAAGAAAGAGATAATTTATCTGATAATCAAGAGAAAAATTAAGAAACAGAAGTAGACCAGATTATCCAGATATTAAAATTTGTAGATAAAAATATTAAAATAAAAATTATAAATACATTAAATAAAATAGAGGAAAAGATGGACAAAATAAATGAATGGATAAAAAGATGGAGAATTTAATGAATAACTTTAATCTGTATAAAGAATCAAATATACCCGCTAGAAAAATAAAAAATACAACATCTGGAATAATCCATTAGAGCAATCTAGATAATGCAACAACAAAGATGATTAGTGAACTCAAAGACAAACCAATAGAAAAATACCCAAACTGAAGAACAAAAAGAAAAAGGAGAGAAACAACAAAAAAGAGAAGAAAATACATATAGAAAACATTCAAACCGTAATACATTGTATTTGAACTTCCAGGATGAGTAGAATAGAGATGGAATGTGGAAGAATTTGAAGAAATAATGCTGAAAAAATTTGAAACTGATGAAAAAGACTAAATCATAGATTCAAAAGATCAGAAAATCACAAGCAGGATAAGTATTCTCTTTCTCTCTCTAGCTCTAGCTCCCTAACACACATGCACACACACACACACACACACACTAGCATGTAAACTTGTGTTAAAAATCAAAAACAAAAAGTTTAAAGAAATTCAGAGAAATAAGAAATATTACCTAAAAAGGAGCAAAAATTATTTTAAACAAAATATAAAACACAGAGGATAATGGTAAGACATTAGCTAGAATTTTATACACCATAAAAATATAAAATATGACATTTTCGGAAAAACAATGCTGAGATAACTCATTAAAAACATTCCACAGTATAAGATATACTAAAAGAAGTTCTTCAATCCAAAGGAAAATGTTTCAAGATAAAAGCACAGAAGAGAAAGAAAGAATGAAGAGCACAAGAAAGCGCGATTGTGCAGGTAAATTTAAAAGAATATTGACTGGGGGGGGAGTCAAGATGGCGGCATAGGCAGACTCTGAACTCACCTCCTCCCACAGACACAGCTGATTTATAACTACTCTTGGAAAAATTACCCCTGAGAGAGAACTGAAAACTGGATAAGAGGAACCTCTGCAACAAACATCAGTCCTAATTGAGCTGGAAGAGGCAGAAATTTCCTTCTGGAGAGAAAAAACTCCACCTTCACAAGCCTCAACACTTCAGGGCCACCAGGGAGGAATCCAAAGGCACGCAGCCTTCCCTGGAGGAGTGGGGGAGCTGAGCCAGGGAGCATTCTCGCTATAGGCATATTTTGGACTCAGCACAACCCAGACAAGTGTCATAATGTCTGGCTTTGCTGGCTACTAACAACAATGGGGAGTACCCCCAGAAAAGCTGGGTCACAAAGAAATTAAAGCCAGCTCTTAAAGGGCCCATGCACAAATTCACCTGTTTTGGAAAGCAACCTAAAATCACCAGAAAGAAAGGTGCACAGTCCTTTGGTGAAAAGAGACTCACCTGATAGGCTCTGGGTGCATCTCGCAGAGAGGTGAGATGTCTCAATGGACTGGGACATTGGCAGCATCCATTGTTGTGACCTAGTATGGGTGTGCTGACACAGATGCTGGCAGGCGCCATTGAAGTTCTCCCTGTGGCCTGCTAGCCCAGGGTCTGCCCCACCCACTAGAGCACCGATTTAATCCAGCTCAGCCAAGGAGGGCAGCCCGCCCTAGGGACTGGACCCACCCAACAATAAGCCTTCGAGCAACTTGTGGGCCTGCTAAGCGAGCTGCCTGGATTCTCTGCAGCCTGGAGAGTGGGTCCACCTCTGTGGGCAAGGCATGCATAAGGAGCAGTTGGAAAGTGTGCGATATTGGTGGAGTGAATGGGGCTCCTGCCTTGGAGAGAGTAGGTCCACTTCAGAGGGTTTGGGCGTGCGCGTGGGGCAGGACTGTGGCGACAATGTGTGTGGCCCTGTGGGTGGTGGGGCTTGTCAGCTGCAGAAGACTTGTGCTTCACAAACAGCCACATAGGGGATGGGCCCCGCCTTCCAAAGCCTGAAACAATTGGGTGCTCCCCTGCTTGAGGCCAGCCCCACCCAGCTGCAATCCTGAGAAAACTGGTAAGACTCTTATAGGGCAGAGGCCTACAGCAATTGTAAGCTCCTGAGCCTAACATCCAGCCACGCTGAGAGCCTACTCACTTAATAGAAAGACTGCAACAGGAATGTGCTATTAGACCTTGCAGCCAACTGTGCTAGGGCTTCCCACACCCAAAAAAGAGAAGGAAGGGTCCATAACAGCCACACACAGCTGAGCACTGCATCCAGCCATGCAGGGGGACAATTCAGCCTCCCTGGGGCATCTACAGCAAGAGCAACAGAAGGACATATGTGGTCCACACAGGAGCCACTCCTGGAACATTTGGAACTTGTGAAGAGAGGGAAGCACACTGCTGGGCCTCATAAGGCATCACTTATATAAGGTCACCTCTCCAAGATCAGGAGATGTAAGTGACCTACCTAATACATAGACACAAGACCAGGGAAAGAGGCAAAATGAGGAGGCAAAGGAATATGTTCCAACTAAGGGAACAGGACAAAACCTCAGAAAAGGAACTAAATGAAACAGAAATGAGCAATCTACCCACCAGAGAGTTCAAACAAAGAGTCATAAGAATGCTCACTATCTTGGGAGAAGAATGGATGAACTCAGTGAGAATGTCAACAAAGAAATGGAAGATATAGAAAAGAACCAATCAGAAATGAAGAATACAACACTGGAAATGAAAAATTCACTAGACGGACTTAAAAGCAGAGTAGAGGACACAGAAAAATGAATTAGTGAGCTGGATGAAAGACTAGAGGAAATCACCCAAGCTGAACAGATAAAAGAAAAGAGAATTAAAAAGACTGAGGACAGTCTAAGGGACCTCTGGGACAACATCAAGTGCACTAACATCCGTGTTATAGGTGTCCCAGAAGGAGAAGAGAGAGACAAAGGTGCAGATAATCTATTTGAAGAAATCACAGGTGAAAACTTTCCTAAACTAAGGAAGGAAAAAGACATCCAGGTACAGGAAGCACAGAGAGCACCAAAATAGAAAAACCCAAAGAGGCCTACACCAAGACACATCATAATTAAAATGTCCAGAATAAAAGATAAAGAGAGAATCCTAAAAGCTGCAAGAGAAAGACAACAACTTACATGCAAACCCCATAAGACTATCAGCTGACTTCTCAGCAGAAACCTTACAGGCTAGAAGAGAGTGGCATGATATACTTAAAGTGCTAAAAGGAAAAAACCTACAGCCAAGAATACTCTACTTGACAAGGTTATCATTCAGAATGGAAGGAGAGATAGACAGTTTCCCAGACAAGCAAAAATTAAAGGAGTTTATCACCAAGAAACCAGTCCTACAAGAAATGCTAAAGGGACTTATTTAAGGGGGAAAGAGAAGACCACAAATAGGAAAAATTACGTATTTCCATGATAAGAGTGTAGCAGATACAAACAAGAGGTTAGATACAATATCAAAAACAAAAGATGTGGGAGGAGAGGTGTAAAAGAGTAAAGCCTTCAGATAGAGGTAAACTAAAGAGACTATCAGCATAGTATAGATTGCTATATGTGTAGGTTACTATATATGAACCCCATGGTAATCACAAACTAGAAACCTATAATAAATACACAAAAAACTAAGAGAAAGGAACCCAAGCATAATACTAATGAAAGCCATCAAACCACAAGGGAAGAGAGCAAGCAAAGAAGAAAGGAACAGAGAAGAACTACTAAAAGACCCAGAAAAAAGTTAAAAAATGGCAACAAGTACATACTTATCAATAACTACTTTAAACATCAATGGACTAAATGCTCCAATCAAAATGCATAGGGTGGCTGATTGGATAAGAAAAACAAGACTCATATATATGCTGCATACAAGAGACACACTTCAGGCCTAAAGAGACTCACAAACTGAAAGTGAAGGGATAGAAAAAGATACTTCACGCAAATGGCAATGAAAAGAAAGCTAGGGTAGCAATACTCATATCCAACAAAACAGACTTTAAAACAAAAACTGTAACAAAAGACAAAGAAGAGCACTACATAATTATCAAGGAAACAATCCAACAAGAGGATATAACACTTATAAATATCTATGCACCCAACATAGGAGCAACTACATATATAAAGAAATTATTAATAGACATAAAAGGAGAAATGGACAATAACACAATAATCGTAGGGGACTTTAACACTCCACTTACACCAACAGATAGATCATCCAAACAGAAGATCAATAAGGAAATATTGGCTTTAAAAAACACACTCGAACAGATGGACTTAGTAGATATATTCAGAAAATTCCACCTAAAAACCAAAGAATAGACATTCTTTTCAAATGCACATGGAACATTCTCCAGGATTGATCACATATGAGGCCACAAAACAGGTCTCCATAAATTTAAGAAGATTGAAATAATACCAAGCATCTTTTCTGACCACAACAGTATGAAACTAGAAATCAACTATAGGAAGAAAATCAGAAAAGGCAGAAATATGTGGAGATTAAACAAAATGCTACTGAACAATGATTGAGTCAACGAAGAAATCAAAAGAGAAATCAAAAAATACCTGGAGACAAACGAAAATGAAAATACGACATGCCAGAATATACGGGATACAGCAAAAGCGGCTCTAAGAGGGAAGTTTATAGCAATACAGGCCTATCTCAACATACAAGAAAAACCTCAAATAAACAATCTAACAATGCACCTAAAGGAACTGGAAAAAGAAGAACAAACAAAGCCCAAAATCAGTAGAAGAAGGGAAATAACAAAAATCAGAGCAGAAGTAAATGAAATAGAGACCAAAAAAACAATAGAAAAAATTAATAAAACCAAGAGCTGGTTCTTTGAAAAGATAACCAAAATTGACAAATCTTTAGCTACACTCACCAAGAAAAAAAGAGAAAATGCTCAAATGAGTAAAATCAGAAAGGAAAGAGAAGAAATTACAATGGACACCTCAGAAATACAAAAGATTGTAAGAGAATACTATGAAAAGCTATATATGAATAACCATATGCCAACAAATTGGATAATCTAGAAAAAATGGATAAATTCTTAGAATCATACAACCTTCCAAAACTGAATCAAGAAGAAATAGAGAATTTGAATAGACCAATCACTAGTAAGGAGATCGAAACAGTAATCAAAAACCTCCCAAAAAATAAAAGTTCAGGAGCAGATAGCTTCCCTGATAAATTCTACCAAACATTCAAAAAAGACTTAATACCTATCCTTCTCAAACTCTTCCAAAAAATTGAAGATGAGGGGAAGCTTTCTAACTCATTCTACGATGCCAACATGACCCTGATACCAAAACTAGACAAGGACAACACAAAAAGAGAAAATTACAGACCAATATCACTGATGAACATCAATGCAAAAATCCTCAACAGAATACTAGCAAATTGCATACAACAATACATTAAAAATATCATACAACATGATCAGGTGGGATTTATTCCAGGGATGGAAGGATGGTTCAACATCTGTAAAACAATCAATGTGATACACCACATTAATAAAATGAAGAAAACAAATCACATGATCATCACAACAGATGCAGAGAAAACATTTGAGAAGGTATGGCATCCATTTATGATGAAAACTCTGAATAAAAAGGGGTATAGAAGGAAAGTACCTCCACATAATAAAGGCCATATATGACAAACCCACAGCTAATATCATCCTCAATGGTGAAAAACTGAAAGCTATCCCCCTAAGTACAGGAACCAGACAAGGATGCCCACTCTCACCACTCCTATTTAACATAATACTGGAAGTCCTAGCCAGAGCAATCAGGCAAGAGAAAGAAATAAAAGGGACCCAAATTGGAAAAGAAGAAATGAAACTGTCACTATTTGCAGATGACATGATTTTATATATAGAAAACCCTAAAGAATCCACCAAAAAACTTTTAGAAATAATAAATGAATACAGTAAAGTTGCAGGATACAAAATCAACATACAAAAATCAGTTACATTTCTATACACTAATGACAAAGCAGCAGAAAGAGAACTTAAGAATACAATCCCATTTGCAATTGCAACAAAAAGAATAAAATACCTAGGAATAAACTTAACCAAAGAGGTGAAAGATATGTACACTGAAAACTATAAAATATTGCTGAATGAAATTGAAAATGACACAAAGAAATGGCAAGATATTCTGTGCTCTTGGATTGGAAGAATTAACATAGTTAAGATGTCCATATTTCCTAAAACAATCTATAGATTCAATACAATCCCTATCAGAGTTTGAACAACATTTTTCACAGAAATAGAACAAAGAATCATAAAATTTATATGGAACAATAAAAGACCCCAAATACTCAAAGGAATCCCGAGAAAAAAGAACAAAGCTGGAAGCATCACAATCCTTTATTTCAAAGTATACTACAAAGCTGTAGTAACCAAAACAGCATGGTACTGGCACAAAACAGACACACAGATCAATGGAATAGAATTGAAAG
The DNA here is from genome assembly GCF_057802395.1 of Ceratotherium simum simum. Classification (NCBI taxonomy): domain Eukaryota; kingdom Metazoa; phylum Chordata; class Mammalia; order Perissodactyla; family Rhinocerotidae; genus Ceratotherium; species Ceratotherium simum. The sequence continues at coordinate 51,376,448 of NC_141915.1, read as the reverse complement.
CCCAGAAAGAAACCTACACATCTACAGACAGCTAATTTTCAACAGAGGAGCCAAGAACATACAATAGGGAAAAGAAAGTCTCTTCAACAAATGGTGCTGGGAAAACTGGACAGCCACATGCAAAGAATGAAAGCAGACCATTATCTTACACCGAACACAAAAATTAACTCAAAATGGATTAAAGACTTGAATGTAAGACCTGAATCCATGAAACTTCTTGACGAAAACATAGGCAGTACGCTCTTTGACATCGGTCATAGCAATGTATTTTCAAGCACCATGTCTGATCAAGCAAGAGAAACAATAGAAAAAATAAACAAATAGGACTACACCAAACTAAAAAGCTTCTGCACAGCAAAGGAAACCATCAACAAAACGAAAAGACAACCTAACAATTGGGAGAAGATATTTGCAAACCATATATCTGATAATTTCCAAAATATATAAAGAACTCAGACATCTCAACAACAAAAAAACTAACAACCCAATTGAAAAATGGGCAAAAGACCTGAACAGACATTTCTCCAAAGAAGATATATAGATGGCCACCAGGCACATGAAAAGATGTTCAACATCATTAACTATCAGAGAAATGCATATCAAAACTACAGTGAGATATCACCTCATGCCTGTCAGAATGGCAATAATTAACATGACAGGAAACAACAAGTGTTGGAAAGGATGTGGGGAGAAGGGAACTCTCATACACTGCTGGTGGGAGTGCACCCTGGTGCAGCCGCTAGGGAAAACTTCAAAAAATTAAGAATAGAACTACCATATGATCCAGCTATTCCACTGCTGGGTATTTATCCAAAGAACATGAAAACACAATGCGTAAATATACATGCACCCCTGTGTTCATTGCAGCATTATTCACAATAACCAAGACTTGGAAGCAACCCAAGTGCCCATCAAGGGACAAATGGATCAAAAAGATGTGGTATATATACACAATGGAATACTACTCAGCCATAAGAAATTATGAAATCCAGCCATTTGTGACAACGTGGTTGGACACTGAGGGTATTAAGCTAAGCAAAATAAGTCAGAGGGAGAAGGTCAAATACCATATGATCTCACTCGTAAGTAGAAGATAAAAACAACAACAAACAATCACATAGAGATAGAGGTTGGATTGGGGGTTACCAGAAAGGAAGGGGTGAGGGAGGAGGGTGAAAGGGATGATTAGGCACATGTGTGTGGTGATGGATAGTAATTAGCATTTGGGTGGTGAACATGATGTAATCTATGCAGAAATAGAAGTATAATGATGTACATTGGAAATTTATACAATGTTATAAACCAGTTACTGCAATAAAAAAATAAATACATAAAATATAAAAGAATACTGACCACTTGAAACAACAATAATGATATCTTGTGAGGTGCATAAAATATGTAGAAGCAAAATATGACAAAATAACACCACAGACAGAAGAGGACAGGATAAATGGACCTCTTGTATTGTTAGGGAAGTGGCAGGAGCATTCAATGAGAACAAATTTCATAAAGGCAAGAATGCACATTTTTATTTCTAGGTTAATCACTAAAAATTAACCAATTCAACTTAATTGGCATATAGAACACAATATCCATCAACTACAGAGTTACAGGATTTTTTCAAGTACACATGGAAAATTGAACAAAATAGATCAAAATCTGAGGAGTGAAGCAAGTCTCAATTTCAAAGCATTAACAACCAAACATAATATTTCCAAATAGTGAAATTAAGATAGGAATTAATAACAGAGAAATGTTTTAAAAATCCCTAAGTATTTAGAAAATAAACAGCAAAATTCCAAATAGCTCAGGAATCAAAAAAGTTAACAATGAAAATTAGAAAATATTTTAAGCAAATTATAATGAAAATATGACACATCAAAACTTATGAGATGCAGCAAAAGCAGTCCTAAGAGGGAAATTTGCAGCTTTAAATTAATATACTATAAAAGAAAAACAAAGTGAAATCAATGATTTAAAATCCAATGAAGCTAGAAAAAGAATAGGTTAATAAATACTAAGAAAGCGGAAAGGAAATAAAAATTAAAGCAGAAATTGATTAAATAGAAAATAATCATACAATAGAGAAAATCCACAAAGCCAAAGTTGCTCCTTTGAAAAGATTAATAAAATTGATAAAACACTTACAAGACTGATCAAGGGGAAAAAATAGAAAACACAAACTACCAATATCAGGAATGAAAAAGGGGACATTATTACAGATCTTACAGATATTGAAAACAATAAGAAGAAGAAGAAGAAAATTGTGAACAACTTTATGCCAATGAAATTAACAATAAAGTGAAATTTTAAAAATTCTTAAAATCACAACCTGCCAAACTTGTAAAAGGAAGAAATAGAAAATTTGAATTAAATGTGCAATTATAAAATCTTCCCACAAGAAGGATCCAGGCTCAGAGCATTTCACTAGTGAATTCATCCAAACATTTATAGATGAAATAATACCAATCTTATACAAACTCTTTCAGAGACTAGGGGAAAAAAGGAAATACTGCCTAACTCTTTTTTAGGGGGTAGGGGGCAGCAAAACTTTGGTTCCATGACCTGACAAGAAAATTACCAAAAAAAGGAAAATTACAGGCTAATCACTCTCATAAACTTAGATGTAAAAATCTTTAAGAAAATACTACCAAATCGAATCCAGTAATATAGAAAACAAATAATACGAAGGGTGCAAAGTCCAAGTTCAAGTGAGGTTTATTCCAGATAGGCAAGAGTACATTAATATTTAAAACTCAATGTAATTCACCACATTAAGAGTAGAAAATCATGTAATCATGTTAATAGATATAAAAGAAATTGAAAAAATATAACACAAATGTATATGATTTTAAAAACTCTTAGCAAACTAGAAATAGCAGAAAGCTTGTTTAAACTCATAAAATATCTGCAAAAAAACAAACCTCATATTTAAAGGCAAATATGCAGAATTTTTCCCAAGAGCAAAAATGAAACAATAACTATCACTATTTATATTCAACATTGAGATGGAGTTCTCGGCCATTTCAAGAAAGCTATAAAAGGAAAGAAAAGAAAGATTTGAACAATCTATTATAAAGCCATAGTAATTAAGACAATGTAATATTGGCACACAAATAGACAAAGCGACTAAATGGTACAGAATGGCACTGATATAGACCCACACATGCATGTTCCCTGACTTACAACAAAGGCTACATGCAGTGCAGAGGGAGAAAGGTAGCCATATCACCAAATGGTGCAGGGTCAATTGGATAGCCATATGGACAAAATGAGTCACCCCAGAAGTTGGAAAGCTTGGTCCTGCTATGACCTGCCTTGTTATTATTACACCAGCCAAGTCTATTGCATAGTCTCAGCCACCCAGTGCTCCAGCTTGGATGATCCAAGGTTGTTACAACAGTCATTTTTTTTTGTATCAGGATGAACATATGGTGGTCTTTTCCCTACTCTTCATCTTGAATTCCAAATTTGACAGCATAGAAGCAAATCAAGTGCAGAATTCTACTCAGAATTATCCAAGAGTACCTGCAGTATTCTATTATGAATTTGGCGTGAAAGATCAAAAGGGAGGAAATGCCATCGAACAGATACAAAGTGAGTAATATTTGTCTCGCCAACATAGACTTCACAGGGAAAGCAAAAAAAAAGGCGGGGAAATTTGTTGAAATTCCATGAGTTTGGATTCAATCTGAACCATATGTAGCTCCAGATTAGGTCATATTCTCATGATAAAATTACTAATTTTGTCTTCAATTTTGTCTGCTACTCAGTATTTCCATGATCTCTTATTAGCTGATCTCACGCATTATTTGTTTGGTTTGTATCACTCAAAAGATAAGAGACTTCAGCTAAAGCCCTGGAGTTTCACCAAGAGGTTTGGTACTCAGTTACTAGGTGTCGGGAAGGGTGAGAGAGTTAGGGTGCGAAGGAGCAGACTCTGGAACAAGACTACCCGGATGTAAAGTTCCCTTCTTTCCTAGTGGTGTGATCTTGGGGAAGTTACTTCCTCTCCCTGTGCCTCAGTTTTCTTGTCTATAAAATGGGTTTAATAACAGTACCTACTTCATTAGGTTGTTGTGAGGATTAACAGAGTTGAAGAGTAAGGTACTTAATATAGAGTGCCTGATGTTATAATTAGTGCTGTAAAGATATTAGTTACTGTTTTTCATACATAAGAACTATACAGAAAATTCTTGCCTTCTAAACTACATTGGCTTTTGTTCATTGCGTGTTGACCTGGGCTTTCCATAAATTGTGGCAATCTGGAACAAATCACTTATTTTCCCATGTATGAAAGGCAAACATGGCTTGCTGATTTCCCATCAGAAACCTGATAAGAAGAAGGGGCAGTAGAGCAGAGTGGTCAAGAGATGGGGCTTTGCAGTTAGTGGCCTTTGTTGAAAACTCCTCCTCTGCTGATTCCCAGTTGTGCAACGTTGCCATGAGTGATTTAATTCCTCTTCTCATCTTTAAAATGGGGACAGGATGGCATCAACTTCTTAAAATGGTCAGGAGGGTTAAATGAGATAACGCATCCAAATTAGCTACTGAGTATTTTAAGGACTTACTAAGTAATAGGCACTGTACCATTGATATATTACTATTTTTATATAGCTCCCAACATAGAAATGCTTTGAATCATCTGCATGTGACATATTTTAACAATTCAAAAGTACATTATTATTTTTTAATCTTCATAGCAGAGACTTTGCTTCTCTTAGCAGGGTGTTGAGTTTACTCCAGATACTTCATCCCATTAAAACACTTCATCCAATTAAAATATTCATAGGAAAATCTTTGAGATCCTTTGTTGACAACACCAGTGATGTGTAAACTTCAGGCACTCCCATCTATTTAAATATCAGATATAACCCATAAAATGTGTGTGTTTAAACCAAACTCTCTTTAAAATGCAGTGTGTCATTTATTTGCCCCATGATTTCTTAGATATCATATTAGGATATCCTAATATCCTTAGGATTATCCAAAGCTGACGTTTTGCGTAAATCGTGGAATTCAATCTCATTGCTTTCTGACTTTAGACTTTCTCAAAATGTTCTCTCTTGATCACTATGACTTTTCCGTGACTCTGCTGACACTAATAGTCGCGTGATATTACTACTTGTCTGTGAAAAACATATTAAAAAATTTTAAAAAGTAAAAACAAGCACCTCACAGAGCTCAGTTCTAACAGCTGATTATGCTGTGGATGACCAAGAATGAGAGAGAAGGGAAAAAAAGCTTTCACAATTCCAAATGGAGTTAATTAGTAACGAAAGTTGCAATGGAATGGAGTGGAAAAGTCACCTGGACTTACCAAAGAAGGGCTACCCTACAAAGTGTGTCCAAACACCACTGAACTTCTCTCTGTCTAGTCTCTAGATGGTTGTTAGCACCCGATTCCCTGGTAAGGGCAGATCAGTGGGTCATCAGTAAGACCAGAAGTTCTACAGACAGTTATAAATTATGAAAGGGGAGATTTACTTGAAAGAGTAAGCCAGAATGGCCTCCAGGAATTTTTGAAACATCACACTGGAGCAAGAAGTGAAATCCAGTTGTTGCTAGCAACACACAAAGGGCCTGAAGCAAAGTAATCAGGGAAAAAAATTATAAGGTAGTGGGTATATTGGCTCAGACCCAGTAACATAAGACATTCATTACGCTGAGACACTGTAATTCTCTGAACACCCCTTAAATCTCTCGGCTGTTTAATATAAGATGAGAGTAAATGTTCAGGTCAATAAAATTATCGGCTATTTCCATATCCCAAAGCAGAAAAGGTTCGCCAGTGGAAAAACGTAGAGGTTAACCATGAACTTTTTTTAATAAACAATTTGGCCTCCTGTCATTCTATGCACAAGCCTTCCATTACCAGCAAATACTGACCCCCTCAAAGAGCCACTGAATCTTTGAGTTTCCAGCAGAGCCTGCTGGCAGTCAGGACACACCATGCTGGATTTCTCACAGGTTCAAGTGTCAGCCACCACTTGCGGAAAGGGTATTTGAAGGATGAGTGTTGTTTAACCACAGGCTGAGGCTCCAAAGCCAATTCCATTTAAGCCTGATAATAGTTTTTGACATTTAGAGACATTTTATCCTTCAAAACTCTTGGATAGTTGAACTGCTTGCCTGAATTTGCTGTTTCTATGGAGACCAGAGGAGATTTTAAAGTGTTAAATCTAGTTGACCTCTTTCATTCTTTTTCATTTTGGTCTTCCCTAAAAATTCAGTCCAGAGTTAAATGATTATTTGTTCTCTAGTCTCAATTAAATTTTCATCTTGCAGTATTGCAGTGGTCTCCCAGTTGGGGTTACTTACATTCCAGAAGGTGTCCAAGACAATTCATTGTGGATATGGAAGGGAAATATTAGAACTTTTATTTATATTTATTTTTAATTAAAAAATAAAGAGGAAACTGAGGCATCCTACAGCACTGGAGAGAGGGTGAGGGTGGGATCCACATCGTCTTGTTCTCTTTCATCTCATTGCAACTTATCACAGTTTACTTGCATCCAGTTCACTGGAATTGTGGATTCTGTTACCCAGTTTTAACTGAACTAACTTTCACAAAATGGATAAGTGGCTTATACAATCCACACAAAGAAACCATCGTTGGAAAATGTGTTGCTAATGCAAACACAGGAAAAGAACAACAGCATAAAAATGGCAGAGCTGAAACAGGATAGCACGGGGTAAGAATGTAGTTCTGAAGCCAGACTCCCCGGGCTCAAATTCCTGACACTATGATGTACTAAATCAGTGATTTGGGGGAAGTTACTTAATCTCACTGAGTATCAGTCTCTCTCTGTCACATAGGATGTAACATAAAACACTCCTCCCTAAAGCAGTGGTTTGTTGGGCAAACTAAATGACTAAAGCCTGTGGTGCATAGTTAATGCTTTAAAAAATAGCTTTTATCATTATCCTTCTAACAAGGGCAAAAGCACTGATGATCTAATCAGATTTGATAATCTAAAATTATCAAGACTATTTGTAATGTGGGTTCCCATCCACTATCATTAACAATAAACCTCTTACTACCTTATTTGAGCCATGTGACATTGCTAATAGTGTGTGTGTGTGTGTGTGTGTGTGTGTATGAGAGACAGAGAAAAAGGCAAACCTATAATTTTCTCAGTGTTTCTAAAGTGACACAGAGCACAATCAAAACTCTACAAAAATCTCACTAAACTTGATGAATGTTCAGAGGCCTCATTTGGGCCTTTTTTCTTAATGGTGAATGACAAAACAGTCACATTCTGTGGGAATACAAATATTGTTCCTAACAGGGTAGAAACAACTAAAATGATACATGGAAAGCATTTTTTCATCAGAAAATTCTTTTGGTACACACAGAGAAATGTTGCTCAAGATCTGAAGAAATAGCTATTAGATTACTGTTAGAGAGATTTGCTCTAACAAATAGAGGTTGAATGAAAAAAAAACCAGTTCTAATAGATTTTAGCTAAACATGGGCTTGAAAGATTATATTTCAATAATGAAAGATACTTTTTGAACCAATAAAGGCAAGACGTAACTCAGAAAGTATATTCTCAGCAATAAATGTCTACTTAATTTCTTAAAAAGTTTCTGAGAATGCTCTGTAAAGGAGACACTGAAGTAGAGGATGCTTTGAATGGAATGAAAGATCCCAGAGTAAATTTACAAATACAGCGTGACACCTAAAATAGATTCACAGCAAAGAAATTGGAGTCAAAATGAACAAAGGGCTGCTAGATGTCATCAATGTGCTTATTTTTACAGAAATAATACTTCTAAAATATAATACTTCTAAAATATTGTACCCCACAGTCTTTCTAATTGTTTTTAACAGTATTTAAAATAATTGCCAAATTTAAATTTAAGGCATGGGATTTTTTTCTTTTATTGTTTATGCTTTTTCTTTAATTATTTGTATTTAATATTTATAATTATCTGTACTTTCTTGAGCTGGCAAATGGCTAGTAGTATTATGCTTCCCACAGTAGGGGCATGTACACAAATATGGGTGCTCAATCAAAATTGTGAGAGACCATTGTCTAGAGGGCAATAGAAATTCTACATTTAGTAGATTTTAAAGACATATCATTTTTTCTGAGGAAAAGAGTCTGTAAATTTTCTCCAAAACTTGTTTCAGTATTTAGCATTTGCTGGAGGAAGACATTTCTCATATCAAGCTTAAATCTCTTGTGCTACATTTTGAACTCATTTTCTTCACTGTAGATTTTTAAGATGTACACTGTTTTCATCAGAAAAACAATTCACGTTCCTAAGGGAGCACCCTTCTCCACTGAAATGATTTTTTTTTTTTTGGACTTCACTAAAAAGAGATCATCTTAGGCCAAAATATTGAGTTTTAATTACAAAGATAGAAAGGAAATATGAAAGTCTATGTGTTGATAGTGGTTCATATTTGGAAGAGTTATGGAGTCAGGATCCTTTGAAGAAACTGCTCAAACTACATGATAGCTCAGCAGAGCCATGTAGATTTGGAAATGTAGTCGACTGAATATTTGTACCAACATTCTGGCCACCGACTGTGTGACTTTCCATATGTTGGCACAGCATAGCAACAGGGACTTTTTAGCAGTTCTGGCTGTTATATTCCACATACTCAGAAGAACTTTGAAGGAAGGTGGTTTTTGCTTTCTCTGGAGAAAATGTGAGTAGGTGGAGAAAAGAGAAAAAAGATTATAACTTGAATTGCTGAATTCTGAGAAGTGAACCAGAAAGAAGATCTACAAATGGGCAACAAGCACATGAAAAGATGCTCAACATCACTAATCATTAGGGAAATGCAAATCAAAATCACTATGAAATACCACTTCATATCCATTAGGATGGCTATTATTTAAGAAAAAAAACAACAAAACAGAAAATAACAAGTGTTGATGAGGATAAGAAATTGGAACCCTTGCACACTGCTGGTGGTAATGTAAAATGGTGCAGCCACTATGGAAAACAGTATGACAGTTCCTCAAAAAACTAAAAATAGAATTTCATGTGATCTGAAAATTCTACTTCTGGGTGTATACCCCCCAAAAATTGAAAGCGAGTTGTTGAAGAGATATTTGTGCACCCATGTTCATAGCAGCAGTATTCACAATAGCCAAAAGGTGGAAGCTACCCAAGAGTCCATTGGTGGATGGATGGTGGATGAATTGATAAACCAAATGTGGTATATATGTATATACAGTGAAATATTATCCTGCTTTGAAAAGGCAGGACATTTTGATATGCTACAACACGGATGAACCTTGGAGCTGTTATGCTAAGTGAAATAAGTTAGTCACAAAAAGACAAACACTGTGTGAGTCCATGCATATGAGGTACTTAGAGTGATAAGTTCACAGAGACAGAAGGTAGAACGATAGTTGCCAAGGGCTGGGGGGAGAGAGGAATGAGGAGTTATTGTTTAATGAATGCAAAATTTCAGTGTAGCAAGATGAAAAAAGTTCTGGAGATAGTGGTGATGATTGCACGGCAATGTAAACATACTTAATGCCACTGAAGTGTACACTTACAAATGGTTAAAACGGCAAATCTCATGTTATGCATATTCTACCACAATTAAAAGTAAATAAATAATTTTTTTAAAACGGGAACCAGGCTTTCTAAATGACACAAGTTTGCCCCTGGCCAGTTTTACCAATATCTTATGTCACACTCTAAAGAGTGCCGTCAAAGTTGTTTTACGTGGTTCCATTGGCTCATTCATTCAAAAATGAGCATTTATTGAACCCTTTATTAAGGACCAGGAACAGAAATAGATGCTAAAAGGGAATACAAATTTGATTAAGACACAGTCTCCAATAACAAGAGAAAGTGAAAAGGAAATGAAGAAATTTATTAATATGTAATAAGTCACACTTACATACATTACTTTATTTGGTTCTCATAGAAATCTTACTCAGAAGTAGGTATTATTACATCCTTTGGATCTTGAAACTGAAGCTCATGGAAATCAAGTAATTTGCCCAGGTCGCAAAACTAGTAAGAAACAGAGCCAAGACTCAAAACTTGATTCAACTCCTGAATCTTTGCTCCTTTGCTGCTCTGAGCCACTATGAAGTCCACCCTTGATCCCATCCCTCTGGGACAAGTCACTCTGTACACATGTCTTAAATTCATTAAAACTCTTCGAGCAATGCCTTCCTCTAATATTGGGTTTGCCTTGGAAGATAAGTTCCAAAGATTTTACTTAAGTTTGAGGGCCTTAGACTTCTTACTTCCATCTTATTTCTGAAATCAAGGCTAAAGGTGCAAGCTCCTTCTTTAAAAATCATCCATGATGTTCCATATTAGCTCTCATTTGAATTCCTCCTTGGATATACCCAGAATCATGTGTTCATTCATTCATTCACAAGAATTATTATTTTTTTCTAATTTCTCTAAGCATCATAGTCTGAAGTCTGGTATTAAAATCTACTAGGTATAGGCCATGTTCTAACTAGTAAAATATGTTGCTTCCTTCGTTACACAGTACCTTGCTTAATGGATAATTAGAAGGTTATTATGGGTTTCACAAGTTATGTGATAATTATCCAGATTCTTACATAATCACTCAAAACGCACACTTGCTGACATGTTTAAAAAAAGACCTTTCCGTATATGTACTTAATTATCACAGTCAATTATCTTAACCCAGCTAATCGGAATGCACCAATGAGTTTTGCATTCATAAGACAGGCTTTTCTTATTTCAGTCCCCAGGGCTCTATGTCATCCTGTTCAATTCCACCCCCTGGCTGCCTAATTCATGTCTTCTCCTTATATCAAGGGCACCAGCTAAATTATTTCTTAAACTCCTGACTGATAAACTCCAACTCAGGCCCTCAGGCCTAAACAAGAATACTTCAGGAAGCCATGTTCCAGCAATTTCTTCTGAGTTTACATCACAGACCTACTTTGAGGTCTGGAAGAGAAGAAAAAAGAAAGGAAATTTAGGATGTTAACCTCAATAACCAGTCCGACAAGCAAGAAAAATTTAATACTTGAACTTGAGAAGGAATAGCAGAAAATATTCTGGTAGAATGGCTAAGGAGAGAGAAAAAAGTGATTGTTCTTTATTCTTAGGTCCCCTAGCTTTGTGGGAAATGTTGCTCCCAGTGAACTGTAATAAACACTTGAGATAAACTCATTATTAAATATTATTATTATTAAGTATTGCGAAGGTCTTTCTGAGATGATACCTGGGTCCTTTGTGAGTGAGTCAGCTGCTACAGAATAGGATGCTGGAGCCATCCCAGATTTTTAGGTACTGGTGCAGAAATAGCTAGCCAGAGACATAGATGGTCAGCTTTAAGGCCTTTTTGGACTAAATAACTGGCTTTAGAATTTGTTTCTCTCAGTATTGCAAAGGAAGCAGCTCAGATCCAGCATTATTGACGGGCCCTCTGAGCAGAACATTGAGGATGAAGCCGACTAACAGAAGGATCGGTATTAACCCTGGCGCCCCAATGTGGAGTTCATGCAACTAGGTCCCAGTTGTGTAGAGTCTCTGAGCTATGGATTCCTCAGCATGCTTATACTAGCCGTGTCACCCTGGGCAAAATACTTAATGTTTTTGACCCTCAGTTTTCTCATCTTTAAAATGGGGTTATTCATATAGAGTTCCTAGTTCATATGATTGATGTGAAAATTAAATGAGGTAATATATGCAAAGCCCACAGAAAGTGCTTAGTAAATGGACATAATAATACTTTTTTTTCAGATGATTTATTTTATTTATTTTTTTTGTTTTTTGTTTTTTGCAATAACATTTGTTTATAACATCGTATAAATTTCAGGTGTACATCATCATCCTTCTATTTCTGCATGGATTACATCATGTTCACCACCCAAAAACTAATTACAATCCATCACCTCACACATGTGCCTAATTATCCCTTTTGCCCTCCACCCTCCCCCTTCCCCTCTGGTAACGACCAATCCAATCTCTCTCTATGTGTGTTTGTTTGTTGTTGTTATTATCTACTACTTAATGAGTGAGATCATGTGGTATTTGACCTTCTCCCTCTGACTTATTTCACTTAGCATAATACCCTCAATGTCCATCCATGTTGTCACAAATGGCTGGATTTCATCGTTTCTTATGGCTGAGTAGTATTCCATTGTGTATATATACCACATCTTCTTTATCCATTCGTCCCTTGATGGGCACTTAGGTTAAGGCATAATAATATTTAACTTACCCATATAAGAGTTGTTATAAAGGCTCAAATGAGTTTTGGCATTCATAAATGAGGAAATAATAAATATTTTCTACCCCATGGGGTAACTGTGAAAATAAACATGTTAACATATATAAAGCATTTAGAACAGTGCTGAGCACATGGAAGGTGATCAGTAAATGGGATAGTAATACTTGATCTACCTTGCAGGGTTGGTACAAGGGACACATGACATAACATAAAGTTTTAATGTATCTTGAAAATTCAGAGGAACATACAAAGACTATCTAATCAAAATGTTACTTTTGAGGCTCTTGCAAAGTGCCTTATGTTCTCATTAAATTTTTTTTTTTTTTTTTTTGCTGGGAAAGATTTGCCCTGAGCCAACATCTGCCACCAATCCTCATCTTTCTTTTTTTTTCTTTTCTTTGTTTTTTCTTCCCCAAAGCCCCAGCACATAGCTGCATACTCCATTTGTAAGTCCTTCTAGTTCTTCCACGTGAGCCACTACCACAGCATGGCTGCTGACAGACAAGTGGTGTGGTTCTGTGCCTGGGAACCAAACACTGGCCACCAAACCGGAGCATGCAGAACATTAATCACTAGGCCATCAGGGCTGGCTGTCTATTCCCGTTACTTTTAAAAGTCTTTCTTGACAACCACATGTGCTTAAAACATAGTGTTATCAGTGAGGATTTGCAGATATGGTTTTTTTTTTTTTGTGCTGAGGAAGATTCACCCTGAGCTAACATCTGTGCAAATCTTCTTTTATTTTGTATGTGGGTCCCCGCCACAACATGGCCGTCGATGAGTGGTGCAGGTCCACACCCAGGAACTAAACCCAGACCACTGAAGCAGAGCATGCCGAACTTAACCACTAGGCCACAATGTGGCCCCAGATATGGATATTTTTAACTTCACTCAGAGGAACTCTCTCAGGAGCTGCCCAGAAGGAGAATATAGTGGGTTATATCAGTAACGCCGGATAACAAACAAATACACGAACTTAGCGGCATCCAGTAGTAAGCATTCATTTAGCTCATGCATCTGTGATCAACTGGAGATTGGCCGATCTCAACTGGGCTTAACTAGGTGGTTCTACTGATCTTGAATGAGGTCACTCATGCTTCTGGGGGTTACCTGGCGGTCAGATGTTCTAAGCTGGGCTTGTCCGGCGCAGTTTGGCTGGAGTGCCCTGCTCACATTTCTCCTGAGCTAGCCTGGGCATGTTCTTCTCATGATGAGAGAAGACACATAAGTGAGTAAGACCGGTTGTTTAAGAACTTTTAGAAACTTTGGTCATTTCATGTCCACTAATGTTTCACTGGTTAAAGCAGTCACATGGACAAACTCAAAGTCAAGTTGTAGGAAAATACACTCCACCTCCTTGAGTGGAAGAAACTTCAAAGTCACATGGCAAAGGGCAGGAATTCAAATAAAAGAGAAGAATTGAGGTCATTAATGCAATTTATCATAGTAGGAGAACAATGTGACTGGCCAGACCTTTAGAAACCCCCTCCTCTGCTGTAACCATTTATATATTTTATTGGTTTACACATATTGATAAGATTTAAATTTAGTAAAGGGTACCCCAGCTAAAAAATATTTGAACATAGTTCAGAGGAATTTATTTAATTAAATTAGCATGTACTATTTGGACACTGGAGAGGTATAAGCTTTGATAATGGGGCCCTAGCCACGCCAGTGGGATGCCTGATGTGGGATTGTCAAGAATCTAGAAGAAAGTGTAAAAGCCCAAGGCACTAGGCATCAGGTAGGCTAGGGCATCAAAGGAGGATGAAGAAATGCCAAAAATGAGAGATGAATGGGCAATAAAGAAAAAGTTCACCTATGTCTAAATTTGGCCCAAATACAGCTCTAAGAGCAATGTTCCGTCAAACCTATCTGACCATCTAATGTCATTAAAATGGAAGCACTGCTGACGTTCTCAAAGAAAAAATTTTCCTTCTGAGATACATAGTTAACTCTGCAACAGCTGAGTTTTATTAAGGAAGTTTCTAAAATGGATGCTTACCTTTAAAACCAGCTTGCTCGAGTTTATTTATTTTCTCTTTTGGACACTTGGACAAATAAAGGCTAAGAAAGTCAAAAGGAACGATAAAGTGAGGAATGGGCAAGTGACCTTTTGTTCATCAGATTCAGGAAAATCTCCTGAACTTATTTCTAAATATTTGATTCAGAAAAACTTAAACCCTCTTTGTCAACTGTATTCTTTTTCTCATCAAAAAAAAAAAAAAAGAAAAAAGGCCTCCCATGAGTATAATGGTAGAAATTCAATCCGTATGTTTTCTGATTCATTTACACTTAGCTCATCAAAATATTTTGTAAGAACCGAGCTCTTTGGTGGCCAAAGAGGCTTTGTGGTCCTTTTCCTTTGAAACAGAAAAATTGTAGTTTATCATCAGCTTACACAAATGCAAAAGAAGGTTGAAGAACACTCGTAAATTTATTATCTCATAAAGTTGGATTGAGTTATAAGCTCAGAAAGTCTGTCTTCTTAAACTGGCTTCTTCTCTCTTGTCATTTATCATAACATCCCAATTCTACCTGTATGGTGCTGATCTCATTTTCACCATTCACATTAGTACCAATGCTCTCACTGATAATGACAAACCAAATATAAAAGGATCAAAGTTGCAGAAATGATCCAGGAAAGTAAAAAGTAGGCTTTCGGAAAAAAGGTTCCAAGAAGTTTTGGAAGGATATGAATGTTTTGGAGTGTAGTATGATTCTGTAGCCAGATTTCAAAGGTAAAGAGTACAGTCTTCTATTCATCAAAACTTGAAAGAAATAGGGGCTGCTCGTTACATTTCAGGGCCCAGACTTAATGCCAAAACCTAATCCACATTTATCAAAAGAATAAGAGAAGCTTTTCCTTTGTTTTATGTAACTGATCCACTGCCCTGATCAGTGAGGTGAACAACTTTTACTAAGAGCACATCAGGGGCAGCTTTCAGGGAAACACAAGGTTGGAATAGAAATCACTATTCAGATAGAAACACTAAAGAAAACGATAGAACAATGGCACAACCAGGCAGTAGACTCAGGTCATGAGATGCTATACACCTGACTTTCCTCTGCACTGTATGCTACTGAAAAGTAAATCAAAATATTAATTATGAGTTAAATCAAAATATTAACATATAATTAATTTACATTATCAGTTTATCTTTTGATATCCACTAAGAGTTAGAAAAGCTTCATGACAGGCGGACATTAGAGATTAAACATCTTCCTTCGCTGTAATTTCTACCTCCCAGCATTTGGCCACGAATGCACTGAAGTTGGCCATCCTCATCTGCCCTCTTCCTACTCCTTGAGTGTGAAATCACAATGAGGTCATTGTCACCCCATGCCATGGCAGTCATATTCTTCCAGAGCTACACCTTGGATCTTGTCATCATTTGTAATTCTTTCACTTTCAAAACTCTCACTCATAAGCTCCTTGTCTTCCAGCTTGCTTTTTCAGCCACTTCCGCCATGACAGCTTTTCCACTTCTCTGGGACCTTCAGTATTCTGGACCTTCTGCTTTTTTCCAAATCCATCCATCCCTTTCTTCAGTTCCTTCTACAACCAACTTAACCTCCTACTTTCTGTTTTCTTCTTGCCTACTCCCAAGAAACTAAGCAATGCTAGAAAAAAAACATACAACAGGGTAAATGTAATCCGTTATAAATATATGATCATTCAATTTCAATGGGCCCACCACATTGTCCAGCAATTCTTCTACAACCTTGCTACTCAAAAGTGTGGTCTACAGACCAACAGCATCAGCATCACCTAGGAGCTCATGGAAATGAAGAATCTTGGGTCCCATCTCAGATCTACTGAATCAGAATTAAAATTTTAAATGAGATCCTCAATTGATTCATGTGTACATGAAAGTTTAAAAGCACTACTATTTTCTTCCACTCGTGTGTAGTGGAGATCTTTATCTCAAGTGGATTGTTTCCGTAGATAGTATATCACGCTCAATCTCCCTCCATAAACAAAGAAAAAACAAAACGCCTGTAACTACGCATTTCCCTTGAACTATGGCCTTTTCTCTTCTGTCATTTATGGACAACTTACTCAACATTTCTTCCCCTAACACTCCTCTGAAGCAAACTCCTGTCTGGCTTCAATTCCTATTACTTCAAGGAAACAACTCTGATAAGTTTACTAGGGACCTCCATGTTGCAAAATACAGTGCGTGTTTTTCAGTCCTTATCTTACTTGATATCTGACCAGCATTTTGACATTGTTAACCTTTCTTTCTTTCTTTAATAACTCTCTTCACTTGACTTTTATGGCAAAACACTCTTGGTAGAAACACACTTTCTTTCAACCAATCTAGTCACACACCATTTCTATGTCTCTTTTGCAGGCTCACTGTCAGCCGTTGGTGTTGGAGTTCCTCAAGGTTCAGCCAGAAGCTCTTCTCTATGTACACTCTCTCTATCAAGCCTACAGCTTCACTTTCATCTTACATGCAGGTGACTTTCAAATGCACATTTCTGGGCCAGCCCTGTGGCTTAGAGATTAAGTGCACCCGCTGCACTACTGGAGGCCCGGGTTCGGATCCCGGGCGTGCACACTCGCACCGCTTCTCCGGCCATGCTGAGGCCGCGTCCCACATACAGCAACTAGAAAGATGTGCAACTGTGACATACAACTGTCTACTGGGGCTTTGGGGAATAAAAAAGGAGGAGGATTGGCAATAGATGTTAGCTCAGAGCCAGTCTCCCTCAGCAAAAAGGAGGATTAGCATGGATGTTAGCTCAGGGCTGATCTTCCTCACAAAAAAAAAAAGAAACAAAAACAAATGTACATTTCTAATTCCTCTGTGTTCCATGCCTGTATACACAATTGCCTACTGGACATCTCCACTTGGATGTTTCAAATGTACCTTAAAGTCAACATGTCTAAACCCAAGCTCATTATCTAGTTCTCTTTCCATGGTCCCTATTTCAACAAATCGTGATACTATCTATCTATCTAGTTAAACCTGAAACCTAGAAAACACCCTTGACATCCCTCTTTTGCTTATGCCCCATAATAATTCCACCATAAGTCCTAACTATATTTCAAATCCACTAACTTTTTTCTAAATTAGTATGGTTACCATCACCATACTCCAAGCTACCATCATCAGGCATTTGGATTATTGCAAAATCCAAACCACAGTGACCTTTTCAATTCTTTGAATCTTCCATGCCAAGGCATTTCAGATGTGTTTCTTCACCTGGAAAACTTTCCACCAACAGCTTCTTCCACTTCTCCACTTCTCTTTACCCAGTTAATGCCTGTCTTCCTAGATCTCAGCTTTCTCATAAAAGCTTATCCCGAAGTTCAAGGCTAGATCAAATCCCCCTAATTTTAATCTTCAAGAGTACATGTACTGCTCTTTTGTAGGATTTATCATAGTTATACTTTTACATGTATTTGTGTGATTCTTGGATTAATGTTTATTCCCACATACCCACCCAAACACCAGAATATATATTCCATGAAATCAAGAACCTGCTTCCATTTTTGCTAAACAAAGCATTCTAGTGGCTAAAAGAATGC
The DNA here is from genome assembly GCF_057802395.1 of Ceratotherium simum simum. Taxonomy (NCBI): domain Eukaryota; kingdom Metazoa; phylum Chordata; class Mammalia; order Perissodactyla; family Rhinocerotidae; genus Ceratotherium; species Ceratotherium simum. Next base: position 51,358,701 of record NC_141915.1, on the reverse strand, counting down.
CTGGCACAAAATACTTACTCAATAAACAATTGTTGAATGGATGAATGAACAAATGTGCTCTGGATTGAAGGGGTGCCTACAGTCACAGAGGCCAACCTTCTATTTGCTGCACTCCTGCACCCATCTCTACCACTCCATTTGAGACATAGCCCTCTACTGTTGTATTCTCTTATTAAATCAGCTATATTTATTATCTTCCTAATTAGGTATTAAATTTCCTAAGGGTAGTGCTGTCAACATTATAAATCCTCATTATTTACTTTTTTGAAGAAACAATCCTTTATTATCATTAATAATGTCCTGTTCTTCAGTGGCATTGATGGTACATGGAAAGAAGAGAGACTGATAAGTGGAGAAAAATGATTCACTTAACCTGTCTAGAGAATTGTTTGAAAAACAAAAGTCATTTGGCCTGTGTTGATGAAGGATTCTTTCCAGGCTAATTTACAGATTTCAGACTCATACACATTGCCATTGAAATAGATTTCAGCAATCACATACCCCCAACTCCTTCATTTCCAGACTAGACACAGGAAGCCCAGAAACAAGAAGGGAGTTGGTACATACAGTGCATTCCGTAAGGTAAAGTATACTTAGTGGAAAATGATATAAGCTTATACTTTATCAAAAGTTTACCTCCAAAAACAAAGATGAAAAGTTTTTCCTGTGAGAAATATTTCTTTCAAAAATGGAAAAAAATAAAACCAGATAAGCAACTATATTCAGCACATAGACTAAATTGGACTTTCTAAAACCAGTTTCCCTGAAACAAGTTTAATTTGTTAGTAAGTAGCAGACATACCCAAATACGTATACCTACTACTTCAGAGTGTTGTCTTCCCATATCCCTAATAATTAATTAAATTTACAAAGGGTGACCCCTTTAAGGTAATTTTTTTTTTTTTGTAAGGAAGATCAGCCCTGTGCTAACATCTGCCAATCCTCCTCTTTTTTTTTTGCTGAGGAAGACTGGCCTTGGGCTAACATCCGTGCCCATCTTCCTCCACTTTATATGGGACGCCGCCACAGCATAGCTTGCCAAGTGGTGCATCAGTGCACGCCCGGGATCCGAACCGGCAAACCCCAGGCTGCCACAGCAGAGCATGCGCACTTAACCACTTGCACCACTGGGCCAGCCCCTAAGGTAATTTTTATAATTCTGCATCATTGTGAATTAGTGTCTGCCACTGTCCCAAGCCACCTGAGAAGAAAGATTAAATCATTTGGAAGGCAGTAGAGACGTCACTGAAGATTATTTGGTGAGGTCTTTTTATTTGTTCTCATTTTCTGTAAGTATGGATCCAGTATTCAATGTGATTTCCACCAGTTTTGAAGTTCACATGTGAAGAAAGAGAGAGCATTACACGCCCTCTCTGTGACAGCGTCACTACTCAAAAGGTGGTCTCTGCAACCAGCAGCGTCAGCCTCACCTGGGTCTTTGTCAGAAATGGGGCCTAGAAATCTGTTTTTAAGAAGTTCTTCAGGCAATTCTTATACACACCCAAGTTTCAGAAGCATGGTGTGACAAAACAAGTTTCTGTAATGTCAACTAGCTCACACACGGAAGTTTTGCTGCCTCATATGCATTTTTTTCTAGGCAATAGGAAAAAAATAGTGAAATTAGAATCATCAACTTTAGCAGAAAGGAAAAAAAATCCCTCCACTAGTCTGTAGAAGAAGTGGAAGCACTTTCAACTCTATTTTTAAAAAATTGAAAATGAACACTGCACCCAGGGCTTCCTTCCAAAAAAGTGCACGCACTGGCGTTACACTGCTTTTGACTCTTGGCAAGTGCTCTTCTTCCTGTGTTCCCTTTAAGAAGCTCCCTGATCAGAGCTCCCCTTCCATTTGCATCATCTCAGTGCCTATAAGTCAGCATTTCCACTCTACTTATTTTTTCTGCATTTTTAATGTCCTCTGAAACAGCTCTAGGCAGACTGAGCTGCCTGCCTGCCAGCATCCAGGTTAACTCCTCAAGCACCAAGCATTATTTTCTTTTTTCTTTTTTTTTGTGAGGAAGATCAGCCCTGAGCTAACATCCATGCTAATCCTCCTCTTTTTGCTGAGGAAGACCAGCCCTGAGCTAACATCTATTGCCAATCCTCCTCCTTTTTTTTCCCCAAAGCCCTAGTAGATAGTTGTGTGTCATAGTTGCACATCCTTCTAGTTGCTGTATGTGGGACGCAGCCTCAGCATGGCCGGAGAAGCGGTGCACTGGTGCGCACCCAGGATCCGAACCCGGGCCACCAGCAGCGGAGCGTGTGCACTTAACTGCTAAGCCACGGGGCCGGCCCCCAAGCATTATTTTCATTAGTGCTTTGGTTATAAAATTGCATAGATTTTGTCTGTTCTGCCCCAGCCCAATTTTCCCCCAAAGCCTTGTTATTTTTAGTGTACAATTTTGAAAAACAAGTTTTTTTTTTCCATTTTTCAGGGATACATTTATCATGTTACAGCAGCAATTCCTGTACTTTTGTGATGTGTGTAGAATTTTTTCTATAACAATAAATTACTTTGCTAAAAAAAATCAGATCTTATTATTATTCTACTAAATAGTCACCTAGAAAGTTCATAGCTTCCATAAATGCCTAATAATTAATTCAACTAAATTTTGCAGTCCAACTGTATATGCATATATACACAGCTTACCTGATAATGGCTTTGGAGATTTGTTCCAAAAGCTATAACACCAGAATGAGAGGTTTAAAAGTCACCTTGATATTTCAAATTTAGAGACACTTAGAAATACCTAGCTATTTTTTCATCTAGATGTTTGCAAACATGCAAATGCCATTGAAAAAACATTTAGCACAAAAATTGATATAATGAGGTTAACGATGCCTGTTAATAAGTAGGCACCATGAGCAATGAAGAATTCACGAATTGAGCACTTCCAGTTAGAAACAAAAATATAATTGAAATAAAAATGGAAATGAAAAATTATATTCAATATTATATTTGAATCATTCAAAATCATTCAAAGAAAACAACTAGCCATTGGAGTCTTACCCATCAGAAAATAAAAGTTAAATTTCCTCAAAAAATTACTTGTTTCTGGCAAGAATCTACCATCTATCTTCTCAATGTAAACAAACAAACTACATTTTCTTTCCCAGATCTGTGTTTACAAAATTGTCAAATATGCATTTTTCAATTTTCCCTACAGAGTTTTTAAATAGGAAATACTGAATTCCATGTTTTTTAATCAACTGCAAAAATGCAACATCCAATGATGTAAGCCCCTCCACATTTCCACTCTCTCAGCCAACACAACCACTTACATATTAAGTTGCAGCATTCAGAGAAAATGCACATCCCATTTATATTTTCCTCCTTTTAATGAAGCCTTGCAAATAGCCACGTGGCTATTACCCACAATCACTGGACATTGCTCAGTAAAGAATTGAAAATGAATCCTGTTAATATCGTCTGTCTTTCAGGGAGGACGTAACATAGCCAGATAGTGAATAAGTTTGTGGGCTGGCGTTCTTTTTAATTTAATTAACTGTCCAGGTTGATCAAATGTATAATGTATGCACCACGATCCTTTACTTAAAAAGTGAAAGAACCACAAATCTTAATAAATCCAACTGAATCCAGAAGAAAGAATTGCACAGATTCATGGAACTAAGAAATCTTAGTATTGGAGACAACACAGGAGGCTCTCTAGTCCAATATTCTCTCTTTGAGGATTCTCTTAAAATACTTCGGACACAGTCACCCAGCATCCTCTTGAACACATACGTTGTGGCTAATTTTTGGTGAGGAAATTTGTTTAGGGAAAGCTTTATTTCTTAGCAAGTTCTTCCTTTCATTGAGCCAAAATATGACTCCATGTTAACTCCCAATCATTAATCCTAGTCTATAATGTTACACAGACTAAATCTAATTCCTTTTCCATAGATAGCTGTTTTAAATGTTTGAAATAAGTAACATTAAATCTCTCAGCCTTCAAAATTTTCAACTAATCATCATCAATTTCTTCTTTCTTTCCATTAAAAATAGCATCCAGCCATCACCACTAGCTAGTGTTTCTCTGAATGTACTCCAATCTAGAAGTCAATGTACTTATAAAAACGCAGCCCCTAGAAATAAACACAAAACGAAAGATGCAATCTTTCTAATAGTGAGTGCAAAGATTCTATCATCTCTCTTCTTATAATAGTAAACTTCCATCTATGCTGTTTTGTTTGATATTAGCTATTTTTTTATTGACCATATTTTAGTACTGTTCATGCATTGGTTGTAGTTACCTAAAACCACCAGGATTATTACTAAATTATTACAAATTATTACTAAGCTACTAACTTTCTGATACTGTGTAAGTTAAGAACAGTTTGCAACGCTATTAGGAATATTGGGACTGCCTCTTTACCCCCCCAAAAAAGTTGGAAGTGATTCATCAGGCAACCTTATTTGGGCATTATTCTCTTCCCCTTTACTTTCTTAGAAGGGAGGTAATGTGCATAGTCATGTTTTTTCCAGTACATAAATATTTCATATACATTACTTTGCCTTCCCTACAAAGATATCATGAGGGTCTTTACAGAAAAATTTGTATAAATAAAGTATATTAAGTTAAAGCGTTTGCTTAATCTATCAGTATAGTATTACTTGAAGGAAAGGGGAGTGGGATGGAAGGGAGGGAGGGACAGAGGAAAGAGAACGGAAAATGTGACAAGTTTGAAAAGAATTGATCTTAGTGAACCTGTGATAACCTCTAAAGATTCCTGCTTTCTTTTCCTAAGTGCTCATTAATCAGATGGTTAAAAAAAAAAGAGAGAGAGAGAAGAAAACAAAAAGCTAGAATTTTTTTACATAGCATCAAGTTTTCAGATCTATAACCTTAGTCAAAACTTCGCATTCCTGTTTAATTTATTTTTAATTTTTGTACATAAACAAGTATAGCCTTTCTAACAAAAGAAGACAAAAATCACAGACAGACATATAAATCTCCTAGGATCACCACTTGAAAGAGAAAGGCAAACCTTCACCCCAACATTCCTTTGACCACCATTTCCGGACATGGAGTTGAACTAAAGAAATGACTAAAATTACATTAGTCAGAAATAGATCCGAATGAAGAACATGTGCACGTTGCATATAGCCCATTAGTCTGTACTCTGAATAGCACTTTTTGAAAGAGAACCAGTCACAATAGCATATCTGTTCATTAGACCCCTTTCATTTGTCATTCTTTGTCTTGGGACATCTGAACTAATCCTCAACCCAGGCAATGATGTTAGAGAATGTTTGTAACTTTATTTCTCATGTCACATTTCAAAGGTTTAATATCACACACATTGTAATTTCAGAATATTAAGGGGACATAAAATAGAACATTTAGGTCTTATACCATATCCATTTCTACATTTGATGCTTAAACAGCCTAGCTTTGCTACTACTGGGAAAAAAAGTATTTCATTACTTAGACTAGCAAATTTAAGTTTGAGTCTTGTCAGGGCAAAATCAACTTGAGGGTTATGCAGTCATGAGCAATTGGCTGATGGTCAAGAAGGCTTTCAATGCTTTACAATTATATAGAGAGTGCATTAACTTATATGAATTAAAAATAGCAGATTACAGGGGCTGGCCTGGTGGCATAGTTGTTAAGTTCGCACACTCTGCTTCAGCGGCCCAGGGTTTGCCGGTTTGGATCCTCGGTGCAGACCTACACACCGCTCATCAAGCCATGCTGAGGCAGCATCCCACAGAGAAGAACTAGAAGGATCTACAACTAGGATAAACAACTATGTACTGGGGGGGCTTTGTGGAGAGAGAAAAAAAGAATGTCTGGGTATCGGAGCCAGGCATCAATATTAAAAAATAAATAAATAGCAGATTATAAACAAAGTATGATAGCATAATGTTGGTTAAGAATTTGTACTAGAAAGTCAGACCATCTCAATTTAAATCACAGCTCCACTACTTACTCTGTGGCATTGTACTGGTTATTTAAAATCTCCATGCCTCAGTGTTCTCACCTACAAAGTGGGATAATAATGCTACCCATTTCATCATGTTGTTTCAGGGATTAAAATGAATTAATACACATAAAGTTCTTAAACAGTGCCTATTATATCATAAGTGTTCAGTAAGTGTAAGCTATATTTATATAATTTTAACCATGTACTTGATGGTTAGAAAAAAGACTAAAAGAAAAGACGTCTACGCCTGTCTGTAATGTTCTGCAATGTCTACAATGATTGTCTACAATGATTGTCTACAATGGTTTATACAGTGAGCTACATTGTTTATTCAATAGCTGTCTGCAACTGTTTATACAATGAGTCCCTGTAACCTTAATAATTGGGGTGAGGTGGATGGGTGGGTACTTAGGAAAACTATTTCAATTATCCTTCCTTACTCTGGAGTTGTGTCTTCCTGGTTATATATATCTTGAGATATATTTAATGATCAGCTTTTCCAGGGGTAATCAGGCACAAAGAAAAATAATCCAGCTTATGCAGCTCAAACTCACATGAGACTGATTTGTATCAAAGAACCAACAACACAATTTATGAGGCTCTGACTACCAAGCAGACTGATATTCATATTGGCTGTTCAACACATTCTCTTCTTCATAGAGACATCTACTCAGGAAATCAATGAAGACCAAGCTACCTGGTGAGTAAGAACTGGGAAGGAGTCTGCAGAAATAGGCCTACTCACACAACTAGTGGTTCTACAGTTAAAAATAGTCTCTTCCCTAAAGGGTTGTGGAGATGCAGGCCCCTACTCCCTTCCAAGTTCTCTTTTCAATTATTGAACAATATCAACATTATAAAGTTTCCTGTTTGTTTCAGAGAAAAAGCCTCTAATAAACATTCATCTTCAATTGTACTTGACCTCCAATCAAGGAGGCTGTTAGGAGTTAACACTAATGTAACCCTTATTCTCCATGATTCCCAAAAAGTAAAGATCATGTCCCTAAGGAAACCAATGTATCCCTTTAACTATTTGATAGTCTATGCCATAACATACATCAATAAATATCTTTTTTTTGTAAAATTTTTTTATTGTGTTAACATTGGTTTATAACGTTATATAAATTTCAGGTGTACATCATTATATTTCAATTTCTATATAGATTACATCATGTTCACCACCCAAAGGCTAACTACAATCCATCACCACATACATGTGCCTAATTGTCCCTTTTGCCTTCCTCCCTCCCCCTTCCCCTCTGGTAACCACCAATCCAGTCTCTGTCTCTATGTGATTGTTTGTTGTTATTTTTGTCTTCTACTTGTGAGTGAGATCATATGGTAGTTGGCTTTCTCCCTCTGATTTATTCCACTTAGCATAACACCCTCAAGGTCCATCCATGTTGTCACAAATAGCTGGATTTCATCGTTTCTTATGGCTGAAGTGTTCCATTGTGTATATATATCACATCTTCTTTATCCATTCATCCCTTGATGGGCACCTAGGTTGCTTCCACATCTTGTTTATTGTGAATAATGCTGCAATCAACACAGGGGTGCATGTATCTTTATGCATTAGTGTTTTCATATTCTTTGGATAAATACCCAGCAGCAGGATAGTTGGATAGTATGGTAGTTCTATTCTTAATTTTTTGAGGAATCTCCATACTGTTTTTCATAGTGACTGCACCAGTTTGCACTCCCACCAACTGGGGAGTGTTCCCTTCTCTCCACATCCTCTCCAACACTTGTTGTTTCCTGTCTTGTTAATTACAGCCATTCTGACGGGCATGAGGTGATCTCTCATTGTAGTTTTGATTTGCATTTCCCTGATAGTTAATGATGTTGAACATCTTTTCATGTGCCTGGTGGGCCATCTGTATATGTTCATTGGAGAAATGTCTGTTCGGGTCTTTTGCCCATTTTTTAATTGGGTTGTTAGATTTTGTTGTTGAGATGTATGAGTTCTTTATATATTTTGCATATTATCAGATATATGGTTTGCAAATATCTTCTCCCAATTGTTAGGTTGTCTTTTCATTTTGTTGATGGTTTCCTTTGCTGTACAGAAGCTTTTTAGTTTGATGTAGTCCCATTTGTTTATTTTTTCTATTGTTTCCCTTGCCCAGCCAGACATGGTACTTGAAAATATGTTGCTACGACTGATGTCAAAGAGCGTACTGCCTATGTTTTCTTCTAGATGTTTCATGGATTCAGGTCTTACATTCAAATCTTTAATCCATTTTGAGTTAATTTTTGTGTATGGTATAAGATAATGGTCTACTTTCTTTCTTTTGCATGTGGCTGTCCAGTTTTCCCAGCACCATTTGGTGAAGAGACTTTCCTTTCTCCCTTGTATGTTCTTGGCTCCTTTGTTGAAAATTAGCTGTCTGTAGAGGTGTGAATTTATTTCTGGGCTTTCCATTGTCTCCACTGATCTGTGTGTGTGTTTGTGCCAGTACTATGTTGTTTTGGTTACTATCAGTTTGTATATTTCAAAATATAGTATATTTTGAAATCAGGGAGTGTGATATCTCCAGCTTTGTTCTTTTGTCTCAGGATTCCTTTGGCTATTCAGGGTCTTTTGTTGTTTCATATAAATTTTAGGATTCTTTGTTCTATTTATGTGAAAAAATATTGTTGGAACTTTGATAGGGATTGCGTTGAATCTATAGATTGCTTTAGGAAGTATGGACATCTTAACTATGTTAATTCTTCCTATTCAAGAGCACAGAATATATTTCCATTTCTTTGTGTCTTTTTCAATTTCATTCAACAATGTTTTAGAGTTTTCAGTATATAGATCTTTCACCTCTTTGGTTAAGTTTATTCCTAGGTATTTTATTCTTTTTGTTGCAAATATAAATGGGATTGTTTTCTTAATTTCTCTTTCTGGAGCCTCATTGTTAGTGTATAGAAATGCAACTGATTTTTGTATGTTGATTTTGTATCCTGCAACTTTATCATATTCATTTATTATTTCTAAAAGTTTTTTGGTGGATTCTTTAGGGTTTTCTATATATAAAATCATGTCATCTGCAAATAGTGACAGTTCCACTTCTTTTCCAATTTGGGTCCCTTTTATTTCTTTTTCTTGCCTGATTGCTCTGGCTAGGACTTCCAATACTATGTTAAATAGGAGTGGTGAGAGTGAGCATCCTTGTCTGGCTCTTGTTCTTAGAGGCATAGCTTTCAGTTTTTCACCATTGAGGATGATATTAGCTGTGGGTTTGTCGTATACGGCCTTTATTATGTTGAGGTACTTTCCTTCTACGCCCATTTTATCCAGAGTTTTTATCATAAATGGATGCTGTCTCTTGTCAAATGCTTTCTCTGCATCTATTGAGATGATCATGTAATTTTCATTCTTCATTTTATTAATATGGTGTATCACGTTGATTGATTTGTGGATATTGAACCATTCCTGCATCCCTGGATTCAATCCAACTTGATCATGGTGTTTGATCTTTTTAATGTATTGTTATATGTGATTTGCTAGTATTTTGTTGAGGATTTTTGCATCAATGTTCATCAGTAATATTGGCCTGTAATTTTCTTTTTTTGTGTTGTCCTTGTCTGGTTTTCATATCAGGTTAATGTTGGCCTCATAGAATGAGTTAGGAATCTTCCCCTCCTCTTCAATTTTTTGGAAGAGTTTGAGAAGGATAGGTATTAAATCTTCTTTGAATGTTAGGTAGAATGCACCAGGGAAGCCGTCTTGTCCTAGACTTCTATTTTTGGGGAGGTTTTTGATTACTGTTTTGATATTCTTACTGGTGATTGGTCTATTAAAATTCTCTATTTCTTCTTGATTCAGTTTTAGAAGGCTGTATGGTTCTAAAAATTTATCTATTTCTTCTAGATTATCCAATTTGCGGGCATACAGCTTTTTGTAGTATTCTCTTATAATCTTTTGTATTTCTGAGGTGTCTGTTGTAATTGCACCTCTTTCATTTATGATTTTATTCATTTGAGCCTTCTCTCTTTTTTTCTTGGTGGGTCTAGCCAAAGGCTTGTAAATTTTGTTTATCTTTTCAAAGAACCAGCTCCTGGTTTCTTTGATTTTTTTCTATTGTGTTTTTTAGTCTCTATTTCATTTATTTCTGCTCTGATTTTTATTATTTCCCTCCTTCTACTGATTTTTGGCTTTGTTTGTTCTTCACTTCCAGCTCCTTTAGGTGCACTGTTAGGTTGTTTATTTGAGATTTTTCTTATTTGTTGAGGTAGGCCTGTATTGCTATAAACTTCCCTCTTAGAACTTTTTGCTGTATCCTATAAATTCTGGCATGTCACATTTTCATTTTCATTTGTCTCCAGGTATTTTTTTATTTCTCCTTTGATTTCTTCATTGACTCAATAGTTGTTCAGTAGCATTTTGTTTAAGCTCCACATATTTGTGGCTTTTCTGATTTTCTTCCTGTAGTTGATTTCTAGTTTCATATCCTTGTGGTCAGAAAAGATGCTTGGGGCCGGCCCAGTGGCTTAGCGGTTAAGTGTGCGCGTTCCGCTACTGGCGGCCCGGGTTCAGATCCCAGGCGCGCACCGACGCACCGCTTCTCCGGCCATGCTGAGGCCAAGTCCCACATACAGCAACTAGAAGGATGTGCAACTATGACATACAACTGTCTACCGGGGCTTTGGGGAAAAAAAATGGAGGAAGATTGGCAATAGATGTTAGCTCAGAGCTGGTCTTCCTCAGCAAAAAGAGGAGGATTAGCACAGATGTTAGCTCAGGGCTGATCTTCCTCACAAAAAAAAAAAAAAAAGAAAAGATGCTTGGTATTATTTCAATCTTCATACATTTATTGAGACTTGTTTTGTGGCCTAAAAAGAGATCAATCCTGGAGAATGTTATGTGCATTTGAGAAGAATGTGTATTCTTTGGTTTTTGGATGGAATGTTCTGTATATATCTACTAAGTCCAACTGGTCTTGTGTGTCATTTAAGGCCAATGTTTCCTTATTGATCTTCTCTTTGGATGCTCTATCCATTGGTGTAAGTGGAGTGTGAAAATCTCCTGTTATTATAGTATTACCATCTATTTCTCCTTTTATGTCTATTAATAATTGCTTTCCATATTTAGGTGCTCCTATGTTGGGTGCATAGATATTTACAAGTGTTATATCCTCTTGTTGGATTGTTCCCTTGATCATTATTTAGTGCCCTTTTTTGTCTCTTTTTACAGTTTTTGTTTTAAAGTCTGTTTTGTTGGATATAGGTATTGCTACTCCAGCTTTCTTTTCATTGCCATTTGCATGGAGTATCTTTTTCCATCCCTTCACTTTCAGTTTGTGAGTGTCTTTAAGTCTGAAGTGTGTCTCTTATATGTAGCATATTTATTGTTCCTGTTTTTTTAATCCAATCAGCCACCCTATGCCTTTTGATTGGAGCATTTAGTCCATTGACATTTAAAGTAACTATTGAGGGGGCGGAGTCAAGATGGCAGCGTAGGCAGACTCTGAACTCACCTCCTCCCGTGGACACAGCCAATTTACAACTACTCGTGGAAAAATTACCCCTGTGACAGAACTGAAAACTGGATAAGAGGAACTCCTGCAACAACGGACAATCCTAACTGGGGTAGAAGAGGCAGAGACTCCCTTCCGGAGAGGAAAAACGCCACCTTCACAAGCCGCCAGCTTCACAGCCGCCGGGAGCAGCTCACAGGTACGCAGCCTCCCTGGAGGCGCGGGGCCCTGAGCCGGGGAGTGCCCCCGCTGTGGGCATTTTGTGGACCCAGCACAATTGAGACCAGCAGCATAATATCTGACTTTGCCTGCTACTAAAGCATTGGGTAGCACCCCCAGCAAACCCGGTTCACAAAGAAACTAAAACTGGCTCTTAAAGGGCCCGCGCACAAACTCACCCGTTCCAGAAAGCATCCTAAAATCACCAGAAAGAAAGGTGCACAGTGCTTCGGTGACAAGAGACTCACCTAATAGGCCCTGAGTGCATCTCGGTGAGGGGTGAGACCTCTCCAGGGACTGGGACATTGGCGGCGGCCATTGTTGTGGCCTGGTGTGGGCGTGCTGACACAGACGCCATTGGAGTTCTCCCTGAGGCCTGCTAGCCCAGGGTCTGCTCCACCCGCTAGAGCACCGATTTAATCCAGCTCAGCCAGGGCAGGCAGCCCACCCTAGAGACTAGCCCCACCCAACAACAAGCCCTCAGGCAACGTGTGGGCCGGCATAGATTGGTGACTGGATTCTCTGCAGCCTGGCAACTGAGCTGACTTGAGCGGGGCAGGGTGTGCACAAGGAGCGGGTGGAGAGTGTGGGGCGGTGGCAGAGTGTGTGGGGCTCCCGCCGTGGAGAGACTGGGTCCACTTGGGGAGGTCGGGGCGCTCACACGGGGCAGGACTGTGTTGACTGTGTGTGTGGACCTGTGGGCGGCAGGGCTTCTCAGCCACAGAAGACTTGTACTTCTCAAAGACCCACATAGGAGGTTTGCTCCACCTTCCAAAACCAGAAACAATTGGGTGCTCCTGTGCCTGAGGCCAGCCCCACCCAGCTGCAATCCTCAGAGAGCTGACAAGAGACCTAATAGGCTAGAGGCTTACAGCAATTGTAAGGCCCTGAGCCTAACAACCTGCCACGGTGGGGGCCTACTCACTTAAAAGAAATACTGCAACACAAATGTGGTATTAGAACTTGCAGCCAACTGTGCTGGGGCTCCCCACAGCTGATAAAGAGACTGAAGGGCCCACAACAACTACAAGCAGCTGAGCATTACAACAGCTGGCCAGGAGCATAACTCAGCCTCCCTGGGTGCCTACAGGGAGAGCAAACAGGCCACAGCAGAAGGATACACGTAGCCCACATAGGGCTCACCCCTGGAACATTGAGAACTGAGGGAAGCACACTGGAAGCCTCCTAAGCCATCACTTACATAAGGTCACCTATCCAAGAGCAGGAGACGTAGCTGACCTACCTAATACGTAGACACAAGCACAGGGAAAGAGGCAAAATGAAGAGGCAAAAGAATACATTCCAAGTAAGGGAACAGGACAAAACCCCAGAAAAGGAACTTAGTGAAACAGAAATGAGCAACCTACCCGAGAGAGAGTTCAAACTAAGAGTGTTAAGGATGCTCACTGATCTGGGGAGAAGAATAGATGGACTCAGTGAGAATGTCAACAAAGAAATGGAAGATATAAAAAAGAACCAATCAGAAATGAAGAATATAATACTGGAAATGAAAAACTCATTAGAGGGACTCAAAAGCAGAGTAGAGGATACAGAAGAACGGATCTGTGAGCTGGAAGAAAGACTAGAAGAAATTACCCAAGGTGAACAGGTAAAAGAGAAAAGAATTAAAAAGAGTGAGGACAGTCTAAGGGACCTCTGGGACAACATCAAACGCACTAACATCCGTGTTATAGGTGTACCGGAAGGAGAAGAGCGAGACAAGGGGGCAGAGAATCTATTTCAAGAAATAATAGATGAAAACTTCCCTAACCTAAGGAAGGAAACAGACATCCAGGTACAGGAGGCACAGAGAGCCCCAAACAAGATAAACCCAAAGAGGCCCACACCAAGACACATCATAATCAAAATGTCCAGAATTAAAGATAAAGAGAGAATCCTAAAAGCCGCAAGAGAATGTCAAGTTACATACAAAGGAAACCCCATAAGGCTATCAGCTGACTTCTCAGCAGAAACCTTACAGGCTAGAAGAGAATGGCATGATATATTTAAAGTGCTAAAAGGAAAAAACTTACAGCCAAGAATACTCTACCCAGCAAGGTTATCGTTCAAAATGGAAGGAGAGATCAAAATTTTCCCAGATAAGCAAAAATTAAAGGAGTTTGTCACCAAGAAACCAGTGTTACAAGAAATGTTAAAGGGACTGATTTAAGGGGAAAAGAAAGACCACAAATAGGAAAAATTATCTATTTCCACGATTAGAACGTAATGGATACAAATGCACAAAAAAGAGGTTGGATATGATATCAAAAACATAAAAGGAGGGAGGAGGGTAGTTAAAGAGTACAGCTTTCAGACAGAGGTCAAACTAAAGTGACCATCAATTCTGTATAGAAGAAGTAAGGAACAGAGAAGGACTACTAAAACACGGAGGAAAAAAAAAAAAAAAGTTAAAAAATGGCAGTAAGTACATACTTATCAATAGCTACTTTAAACGTCAATGGACTAAATGCTCCAATTAAAAGGCATAGGGTGGCTGACTGGAAAAAAAAACAAGACCCATATATATGCTGCGTACAAGAGACATACTTCAGACCTAAAGACACTCACAAACTGAAAGTGAAGGGATGGAAAAAGATACTCCACGCAAATGGCAATGAAAAGAAAGCTGGGGTAGCAGTACTCATATCAGACAAAATAGACTTTAAAACAAAAACTGTAAAACGAGACAAAGAAGGGCATTACATAATGATCAAGGGAACAATCCAACAAGAGGATATAACACTTGTAAATATCTACGCACCCAATGTAGGTGCACCTAAATATATAAAGCAATTATTAACAGACATAAAAACAGAAATAGACAGTAACACAATAATAGTAGGGGACTTTAACACTCCACTTACACCAATGGATAGATCATCCAAACAGAAGATCAATAAGGAAACATTGGCCTTAAACGACACACTAGAACAGATGGACCTAGTAGATATATACAGAGCATTCCATCCAAAAACCGAAGAATACACGTTCTTTTCAAATGCACATGGAACGTTCTCCAGGATTGATCACATATTAGGCCACAAAACAAGTCTCCATAAATTTAAGAAGATTGAAATAATACCAAGCATCTTTTTCTGACCACAAAGGTATGAAACTAGAAATCAACTATAGGAAGAAAATCAGAAAAGCCACAAATACATGGAGATTAAACAAAATGCTACTGAACAATGACTGGGTTAATGAAGAAATCAAAGAAGAAATCAAAAAATACCTGGAGACAAATGAAAATGAAAATACGACATGCCAGAATTTATGGGATACAGCAAAAGCGGTTCTAAGAGGGAAGTTTATAGCAATACAGGCCTATCTCAACAAACAAGAAAAATCTCAAATAAACAATCTAACAATGCACCTAAAGGAACTGGAAAAAGAAGAACAAACAAAGCCCAAAATCAGTAGAAGAAGGGAAATAATAAAAATCAGAGCAGAAATAAATGAAATAGAGATCAAAAAAACAATAGAAAAAATTAATAAAACCAATAGCTGGTTCTTTGAAAAGATCAACAAAATAGACAAACCTTTAGCTAGACTCACCAAGAAAAAAGAGAGAAGGCACAAATAAGTAAAATCAGAAATGAAAGAGGAGTGGTTACAACAGACACCT
Source organism: Ceratotherium simum simum (assembly GCF_057802395.1). Taxonomy (NCBI): domain Eukaryota; kingdom Metazoa; phylum Chordata; class Mammalia; order Perissodactyla; family Rhinocerotidae; genus Ceratotherium; species Ceratotherium simum. The sequence goes on along the minus strand of NC_141915.1, from coordinate 51,343,462 downwards.
CAGAAATACAAAAGATTATAAGAGAATACTATGAAAAACTATATGCCAACCAATTCGACAATCTGGAAGAAATGGATAAATTCTTAGAATCATACAACCTTCCAAAACTGGATCAAGAAGAAGTAGAGAATTTGAATAGACCAATCACCAGTAAGGAGATCGACACAGTAATCAAAAACCTCCCCAAAAATAAAAGTCCAGGACCAGACGGCTTCCCTGGTGAATTCTACCAAACATTCAAAGAAGACTTAATACCTATCCTTCTCAAACTCTTCCAAAAAATTGAGGAGGGGGGGAAGCTCCCTAACTCATTCTACGAAGCTGACATTACCCTGATACCAAAACCAGACAAGGACAACACAAAAACAGAAAATTACAGGCCAATATCACTGATGAACATCGATGCGAAAATCCTCAACAAAATACTAGCAAATCGCATACAACAATACGTTAAAAAGATTATACACCATGATCAAGTGGGATTTATTCCAGGTATGCAGGGATGGTTTAACATTCGCAAATCAATCAACGTAATACACCACATTAATAAAATGAAGAACAAAAATCACATGATCATCTCAATAGACGCAGAGAAAGCATTTGATAAGATCCAGCATCCATTTATGATAAAAACTCTGAATAAAATGGGTATAGAAGGAAAGTACCTCAACATAATAAAGACCATATATGAGAAACCCACAGCTAATATCATCCTCAATGGTGAAAAACTGAAACCTATCCCTCTAAGAACAGGAACCAGACAAGGATGCCCACTGTCACCACTCCTATTTAACATAGTATTGGAAGTCCTAGCCAGAGCAATCAGGCAAGAGAAAGAAATAAAAGGGATCCAAATTGGAAAGGAAGAAGTGAAACTGTCACTATTTGCAGATGACATGATTTTATATATAGAAAACCCTAAAGAATCCACCAGAAAACTTTTGGAAGTAATAAACGAATATGGGAAAGTTGCAGGATACAAAATCAACATACAAAAATCAGTTGCATTTCTGTACACTAACAACGAAGTAGCAGAAAGAGAAATTAAGAATACCATCCCATTTACAATTGCAACAAAAAGAATAAAATAGCTAGGAATAAACTTAACCAAAGAGGTGAAAGATCTGTACACCGAAAACTATAAAACATTTCTGAAAGAAATTGAAGAAGACACAAAGAAATGGAAAGATATTCCGTGCTCTTGGATTGGAAGAATTAACATAGTTAAGATGTCCATACTTCCTAAAGCCATCTATAGATTCAATGCAATCCCTATCAAAGTTCCAACAACATTTTTCACAGAAATAGAACAAAGAATCCTAAAATTTATATGGAACAACAAAAGACCCGAATAGCTAAAGGAATCCTGAGAAAAAAGAACAAAGCTGGAGGTATCACACTCCCTGATTTCAAAATATACTACAAAGCTATAGTAACCAAAACAGCATGGTACTGGCACAAAAACAGACACACAGATCAATGGAATAGAATCGAAAGCCCGGAAATAAACCCACACATCTATGGACAGCTAATCTTTGACAAAGGAGCCAAGAACATACAATGGGGAAAAGAAAGTCTCTTCAACAAATGGTGTTGGGAAAACTGGATAGCCATATGCAAAAAAATGAAAGTAGACTCTTACCTTACACCATACACAAAAATTAACTCCAAATGGATTAAAGACTTGAATGTAAGACCTGAAACTGTGAAAGTTCTAGAAGAAAACATAGGCAGTACGCTCTTCGACATCAGTCTTAGCAACATCTTTTCAAACACCACATCTGACCGGGCAAGAGAAACAATAGAAAAAATAAACAAATGGGACTACATCAAACTAAAAAGCTTCTGCACAGCAAAGGAAACCATCAACAAAATGAAAAGACAACCTAACAATTGGGAGAAGATATTTGCAAACCATACATCTGATAAGGACTTAATCTCCAAAATATATAAAGAACTCACGCATCTCAACAACAAAAAAACTACCAACCCAATTAAAAAATGGGCAAAAGACCTGAACAGACATTTCTCCAAAGAAGATATACAGATGGCCAACAGACACATGAAAAGATGTTCAAAATCACTAACTATCAGGGAAATGCAAATCAAAACTACAATGAGATATCACCTCACGCCCGTCAGAATGGCTATAATTAACAAGACAGGAAACAACATGTGTTGGAGAGGTTGTGGAGAGAAGGGAACTCTCATACACTGCTGGTGGGAGTGCAAACTGGTGCAGCCACTATGGAAAACAGTATGGAGATTCCTCAAAAAATCAACGATAGAACTACCATATGATCCAGCTATTCCACTGTTGGGTATTTATCCAAAGAACTTGAAAACACCAATTTGCAAAGGTACATGCACCCCTGTGTTCATTGCAGCCTTATTCACGATAGCCAAGACTTGGAAGCAACCTAAGTGCCCATCAAGGGACGAATGGATAAAAAAGCTGTGGTATATATACACAATGGAATACTACTCAGCCATAAGAAACGATGAAATCCAGCCATTTGTGACAACATGGATGGACATTGAGGGCATGATGCAAAGTGAAATAAGTCAGAGGGAGAAGGTCAAATACCGTATGATTTCCTTCATTAAGTAGTAGATAATAACAACAATAAACAAACACATAGGGACAGAGATTGGATTGGTGGTTACCAGAGGGGAAGCGGGGAGGGAGGAGGGTGAAAGGGATAATTGGGTACATGTGTGTGGTGATGGGTTGTAATTAGTATTTTGGTGGTGAACATGATGTAATCTATGCAGAAATAGAAGTACAATGATGTACACCTGAAATTTTTACAATGTTATAAACCAATGTTACTGCAATAAACAAAAAATTTAAAAATAAATAAATAAATAAATAAATAAATAAAAAATAAAGTAACTATTGATAAGTATGTACTTATTGCCATATTTTAACTTTTTCTGGGTGTTTTAGTAGTTCTTCTCTGTTCCTTTCTTCTTCTCTTGCTCTCTTCCCTTGTGGTTTGATGTCTTTCTTTAGTATTATGTTTGGGTTCCTTTCTCTTACTTTTTTGTGTATTTATTATAGGTTTCTGGTTTGTGATTACCATGAGGTTCATATATAATAACCTACATATGTAGCAATCTATGTTAAGTTGATGGTCTCTTTAATTTGACCTCTTTCTAAAAGCTCTACTCTTTTACTCTCCTCCTCCCACACTTTTGTTTTTGATATTGTATCTAACCTCTTTTTTGTGTGTTTATATTCATTACCCTCTTTTTGTGGAAATCAGCAATTTTTCCTATTTGTGGTCTTCTCTTTCCCCCTTAAATAAGTCCCTTTAGCATTTCTTTTAGGGCTGGTGTTTTAGTGATAAACTCCTTTAATTTTCTCTTGTCTGGGAAACTTTTTATCTCTCCTTCCATTCTGAATGATAACTTTGCCAGATAGAGTATTCTTGGTTGAAGGCTTTTTCCTTTTTGCACTCTAAATATATTGTGCCACTCTCTTCTAGCCTGTAAAGTTTCTGCTGAGAAGTCAGCAGATAGCCTTATGGGGTTTCCTTTGTATGTGACTTGTTGCATCTCTCTTGTGGCTTTTAGTATTCTCTCTTTATTTTTAATTCTGGACATTTTAATTATGATGTGTCTTGGTGTGGGCCTCTTTGGGTTTATCTTGTTTGGTGCTCTCTGTGCTTCCTGTAGCTGGATGTCTGTTTCCTTCCTTAGGTTAGGAAAGTTTTCAGTTATTATATCTTCAGATAGATTCTTTGCCCCTCTGTCTCTCTCTTCTCATTCAGGGACACCTATAACATGGATGTTAGTATGCTTGATATTGTCCCAGAGGTCCCTTAGACTGTCCTCTGTCTTTTTAATTCTTTTTATTTTTAATCTCTCCAGCTTGGGTGGTTTCCTCTAGTCTTTTGTCCAGCTCGCTGATCCATTATTCTATATCCTCTAGTCTGCTTTTGTGTCCCTGTAGTGATTTTTTCATGTCCCATATTGTATTTTTCACTTCTGATTGTTTCTTTTTTATATTTTCCATTCCTTTGTTGATGTTCTCACTGAGTTCATCCATTCTTCTCCCAAGATCAGTGAGCATCCTTATGACTCTTTGTTTGAACTCTCTGGTGGGTAGATTGCTCATTTCTGTTTCATTTAGATCTTTTTCTGGGGTTTTGTCCTGTTCCCTTAGTTGGAACATATTCCTTTGCCTCCTCATTTTGCCTCTTTCCCTGGTCTTGTATCTATGTATTAGGTAGGTCATTTACATCCCCTGATCTTGGCGAGGTGACCTTCTGTAAGAGATGCCTTATGAGGCCCAGCAGTGTGCTTCCGTGTCATCATCAGTTCCAAATGTTCCAGGAGTGACCCCCGTGTAGACTACATATGTCCTTCTGTTGTGGCTGGGTTGCTCTTCCCGTAGATGCCCAGGGAGGCTGAACTGTCCCCCTGGCCAGCTGGATGTAATGCTCAGCTGACTCTGGCTATTATGGACTCTTCCTTCTCTTTTTTGTGTGTGGGGAGCCCTAGCACAGTTGGCTGCAGGGCCTAATAGCACATTCCTGTTGCAGTTTTTCTGTTAAGTGAGTAGGCTCCCAGCATGACTGGATGTTAGGCTCAGGAGCTTACAATTGCTGTGGGCCTCTGGCGTATAAGGCTCTTGTCAGCTCTCTCAGGACTGCAGCTGGGTGGGGCTGGCCTCAGGCAGGGGAGCACCCAATTGTTTCAAGCTTTGGAAGGCGGGGCCTATCCCCTATGTGGCTGTTTGAGGAGCACAAGTCTTCTGCAGCTGACAAGCCCTACCGCCCACAGGGCCACACATACCATCAACACAGTCCTGCCCCATGCCTGTGCCCCAGCCCCCTGAAGTGGACCCAGTTACCCATGGCAGAGGGCCCACACGCTCCCCCAATGCCCCACACACTTTACCCGCTCCTCGCACATGCCCTGCCCCACAGAGGTGGACCCACTCACACAGCTGCAGAGGATCCAGGCACCCCACCTATGCAGGCCCACAAGTTGCCCTAGAGACCGGGGCCAGTCTCTAGGGCCAGCTACTTGCCCTGGTTGAGCTGGATTAAATTGATGCTCTAGTGGGTGGGGCAGAGATGCATGGGTGGAGAGGCCGGGGGAGAACTCCAATGGCATCTGCCAGTGTCTGTGTCAGCACACCTGCACCAGGTCACAACAATGGCTGCTGCCAATGTCCCAGTCCCTCGAGAGGTCTCACCTCTCACTGAGATGCACCCAGAGCCTATCAGGTGAGTCTCTTTTCACTAAAGGACTGTGCACCTTTCTTTCTGGTCATTTTAGGTTGCTTTCCGAAACAGGTGAATTTGTGTGTGGGCCCTTTAAGAGCTGGCTTTAATTTCTTTGTGACCCAGGTTTTCTGGGGGTACTCCCTGTTGTCTTTAGTAGCCAGCAAAGCCACTTGTCTCATTTGGGCTGGGTCCAAAAAATGATTATAGCTGCAGCAGTCCCTGCTCGGGTCCCCCACTCCTCCAGGGAAGGCTGCATGCAAGCCTTTGGTTTACTCCCAGGCGGCCATGAGGCACAGTGACTTGGGAAGGTGGCTTTTTTCTTCTCCTGGAGGAATTTCTGTCTCTTCCACCTCAGTCAGGACGGTCGCGTGTTGTAGGGGTTCCTCTTATCCAGTTTTCAGTTCTCTCTCAGGGGTAATTGTTCCAAGATTAGTTGTAAGTCTGTTGTGTCTGTGGGAGGAAGTTAGTTCAGAGTCCACTTATGCTGCCCTCTTGACACCACCTCAATAAATTTCTTTACATACAATCACAAATAGAGAATTGGAGAAATCTCTAACACAAGTGTACAAATACACATATAGGTAAATGCTTATAAAGTTGTTAAAATTCAACAACAGTTTTCACTATGTCTAAGTTCCTTCACTATTTTTAGAAGCTCTACTAATCTTAAATTCTGCAGATACTTCAAATTTTATCTTGCAATCAAAAGGTGTTGATTTCATCTCCCCAGCTCATCCTACATTCATCCCATTACAAACTGTGCATTCAGCAACTCATCCTTGTAAGACATAAGCATCTGGAAGTCTATGCTTGATAGGAGAAGGGAACAAATGATACGCATGAAAAAATATGTTCACAGACAAACTAACCAAATATAGTGGAAGCAAAGAGAGGTAACACTGGTCCAATGAGATTTCAACCTCAACAGCATTAGACAATGTACTGAAATATTACAAGTATGCTCCCTGCTGAATCATAAGAAACAGAAAAAAATATCTGAGTAATTATTTTTAATGTTCCTCATTTTAAAAAATTACAGCCAGGAATAGACACAGACAATCCTGGAGAATCAACAAAATGTTTTGCATGTTTGCAAATATTTCCCAAAATATTATCAATCTCCAGGATGTGTTGACTCTTCATTTTCGATTCGGTTAAATATGCCAGCCACAATTCAACCAAAGATGTTTGCTTAATACACAAATAAATCTTAATACACTATACACGCTTGCATTTGAGAAAATCTCCAGATGCCAAATGAAGACAACTGTTAAATAACAAATCATAATATTTGTTAGCAAACTTTTAAGTCGATCTGCTGTTTCCCCCCACAAGCTCAATGATTTCTCTGTTTTTTGTTCATTGTTTTGCATATGATTGAGAAACACATTGTGTAATGGCTTAAAAATGTGGCTGAAGGTTTTGAAGTCTCTTGTTTTTAAAAATAGTGCCACCACTTGAGAAATAAACACAATGTCTAGGAACGGGCTCCTTTTTACAAAGATACAGAAGAATTTTCAGGTTGCCTTAAATGATTCACAAATCTCAGCTTACATAACACCAACCACTTTTAAAATAGTTTAGGAAACATAACACATCCAGCTTTGGACAACTCACAACAAGGGTAAGAAGCCAGATCCCCTCAAAACAAATATGATAAATGCAAGTGCTTTGTTTTCCATACATCATAATACAATACAGTTGATGACGCCAAAAGAGAAACTAGAGGTTCTAAAACTTGAATGTGCAATGGACCAGCTGCTTATTCTGTGCTCAATATAGGGGCAACTTCCTCAAGGATCTTTATATGATTCCCTAAACTGGATGGATGTTTGCTCCCCCAGGCTCCCATACCAATTTATTTGCCCAATGGTAAAAATATTTTTTGCATATCTATTTGTGTGCTCTGTCTTTCCCCTAGTAGATTGAATACCTTTGGATGGCAGAAATCCTGCCCTGTTCATATCCAACAAGGCCTAGTAGAGATTATTGCACTTGCAAGAGATGTTCTATGGGTCACTTGGACGCTCTCTCCACCTCACCAAGATCATCGCCTTCCATCCCCCATGTCCTGTTTTATTCCTTGTTCATTTTGATATCTTTGTACATCTTGTTCCCTTTCTCTGGAAGCTCCTTCCTCCCCCACCCCCACCCCCACCACACATACACATACTCTATTCTTGCACTTCTCATGTCTGCAGTAATTTATTCATATATTTCTTTCTTTGTCCCCAATATGAACTCATTGACAATAGAAACCACATCAAATCTTATTCATCTTTACCTTGGACATTTAATAAGAAAAAGCATTCAATAAGAAAAGAAGTTACTATAGTGGTTCAGAAATCAGGCTCTGGAATCAGACTAGACAAATGTCAATGCAAATAATCCATAATCAATCTATAAATCAAAATTGGGGTGAGTTTATTATATGAGCCAGTTTGAGGACTATAGTCCAGGAGAAATGACCTTCACGAAGGAAGGAAGCACACCAAAGAAGCAAGGTGTACAGAGTAGTTATACACTGTCTTGGAACAAAGAACATATATCACATACGACAGGAATATCTCTTTTACTACAATCACGAGATGCCTTCCTAGCACAGCATGTCAGTGGTCACAAGATGAGCACAGCAAGTCAGTGGTCAGCAAGTCAGTGGTCATGAGATGAAATAAAGCAGGTCGGTAATTAATCTTTAGTTTCTGGGAAGAAATGCCTATGCTTAAAGAAGGGCTGATAATGGGGAGAGGCAGCATCCCTATCTTTAAGGGCATCATTCTTGGCTTTGGGACATTGTAAAGGTTTAAAGCAGATGTACAGTGCATGCTCAACAGGCCACATCAGGCCTTTCTGGAAAAACAAGGTCAAGCCGAATTAATTTTAAACCAAATGGCTTCCTTATATACTCCAGTATATCCTATTGCTTGTCATTTGTTCATCACAAGTAAATTTCCAGGCTTTGCCTCTTTCTAGTTGTGTAAACAGGGGCAATTTAAAAATTTCTGTAAGCCTTAGTTTCTTCATCTATAAAATGGGGCAAGTAATAGAGTCTACTTTATAGAGTTGTGGGAAAATTAAATGAGAAAAAAATACACGTAAAGCAGATAGTAAACACAATGACTGTTAGCTGTTAATACTTTTGTAGAATGAAATTTAATTGCATAACCTTTGCCAAATCACTTCTGCTATCTGGAATCCTATATTCTCAATTAAAAAAAATAATGCTACTAAGTCTATAAAAAGCAATTTTACTTTCATACTGTTGTAAAAAAAATAAAATGCTATTAGCTAGATGACAGCATCAGCTACTCAATAATTAACATGTATGTTTAAAATACGTTTGTTTTTTTTTGTGTGAGGAAGATCAGCCCTGTGCTAACATTTGCCAATCCTCCTCTTATTTTTTTTTTTTTTTTTGCTGAGAAAGATTGGCCCTAGGCTCACATCCGTGCCTCATCTTCCTCCACTTTATATGGGACGCCATCACAGCATGACTTGCCAAGCGGTGCATCAGTGCGTGCCCGGGATCCGAACTAGCGAACCCCGGGCCGCCACAGCGGAAAGCGCGCACTTAACCGCTTGTGCCACCGGGCCGGCCCCAAAATACTTTTTATTTTTAATATTTAATTCAGAAAATTATTTTCCTCCACTTCAAATTTGCCTTGAAAGAAAGAAAGGAACCATTGAAACAAGCTGAAATACTTAAAAGGTCCATTTTAAAACTCTATGTTATACTTTTATTCCCATCCGTAATGGAATAACTGGCATTGGACTCCTCCTCCATCATAGAAAACTAGAAAATAGGAAAAGTATATTTTACAATGGTTTTCAGACATTGGGCAACTGGCAAAGAAGGATATGGTCCCCATGAGAAGAGAAACAAATGAGGTGGTTTCTCTGATCACCTTGGCTTTCCATCTGGAGGGCCTTATGAAAGCTAGCACATGGAGAGGGTATCCAGAAAGAGCATGCCATTCTCATTGAGTTGCAAAGAGAGAGAGAAAGAGAGAGGGGGAGAGAGAGAGAGAAATCAGAGCTCAGGAAAGCAAAGGCTAGAGTTTGTGGAGCTGACCCTGAGATTTCGGAGAAATAGCTCCAGAAATCTGCCTAGGAGACCCAATAAGTCTTTGACTAAACTGTAAGCTGCACAGACACAGGGTGAGACTCTATAAGATCAGATAAAGAACAAGCACTTGGAAAAGAACATTACTTCTTGAACTCACTCAGTGGGAGATGTTTTAGTTCTGTCCAATCAGTGTAAAGGGACCTTGTTGTCACTTAGGACATCCCATGGAGATTTATGAAAGACCATGCCTTAGGAGTAGGGCTAAATTAGACCTGCAACAAACTCTGTATAAAGTCATGATATATTATAAAGCAGTATTATAAAAATTCTGGAAGAAGACATAGCAGAAAAATCTTTGCAGTCTTAGGTTAAGGAAAGGTTTCTTATATAGGACACAAAATACATAAACTATAAAAGAAAACATATATATCAATCGGACTTAAAATTTAAAACTTTCATTCTTCAAAGGCACTGTGAATAAAATGAAATGGCAAGGCAGAGACTGATAAAATATTCAATATATCAATAGGATAGATAGATGATTATGATAGATAGATAGAAGATAGATAGATAGATAGATAACATTCAAAGGAATTATATCCAGTATATATATATGTTAATACTCTGTAGTAAAAGAATAAATAACCCAATAAAGAGATAGGACAAAAATCTGAATAGATAATTCACAAAAGAAGATATAGGAATAGACAATAAGTACATTTTCAGTATCAATAGCCATCGTTAATTTAAATACAAATTAAAACAAGAGTGATACTTCATACATGTAGAATTGCTAAAATTAGAAAACTGAATGTTAGCAAGAGTATGGAACAACCCAAGCTCTCATATATTGCTGGAGGAGTGTAAAATGGTAAAACCACTGTGGAAACAGTTTGACAAGTTCATACAAAAATGTATGTCAATACATTGACCATATGACCAAGTATTTTCACTCCTAGAGAAATGAATACATGTCTACATAAAGACCTGTAGATCAATATTTATAGCAAGTTTAATTAAAAATAGTAGTCAAAAACCTGCAAACAATCCAAATGTCCCTCCACAGGTCAATAGATGGCAAACTGTAGATATTCATATGATGGAGTACTAGTCAGCAATGAAAAGGAACAAGCTACTGAAACAAGAATGTATTAGATGAATCTCAAAAACATTGTGCTGAGCAAAAGAAGCCACATACAAAAGAGTATATACCGTATGAATATATGATCTTATATGACGTTCTATAACAGGCAAAACTAATCTATAGTTATATAAATCAAATTGGTGGTTGCCTTGGTTATAGGAAAGGGGACTGATTGCAAAGAGGCCCAAGGAAACAATTTGGGTGACAGAAATGTTCTGTATCTTGATTTGGATGATGGTTACGCAGGTGTACACACTTGCTAAGTTGAAATAAACATTTAAAATAAGTACATCTGGGCCGGCCCCATGGCTTAGCGTGCTCCGCTGCTGGCGGCCCGGGTTCAGATCCTGGGCGTGCACCGACGCACCGCTTCTCCAGCCATGCTGAGGTCGTGTCCCACGTACAGCAACTAGAAGGACATGCAACTATGACATACAACTATCTACTGGGGCTTTGGGGGGAAAAATAAATAAATAAAATTATTAAAAAAAGAAATAAGTACATCTGATTATACATATTCTTGTACATTGTATTTGATAGCATATAAGTTATAGTTCAATAACATTAAAGATTTAACTCTTTATGAAGATAATCCTCTTGTGTGTATAAAGATATAATTTAAAATAATGAATAAGATTTTTTTTGTTTACCTTTTTTCTTCTACTAGGGAGGCATTATACCATAGTGATTAAATACACAGCTTTAGGAGTTGGAAAAACTTGAGGTGAAATCCCAGCCTTGTCTCTTACTAGATACAGAACTTTGGCCAAGTTACTTCACCTCCCTAAGCCTCTGTTTTCTCATCTGTAAAATGTGGGTAATTATTGTGAAACTGCATTGAGATAATGCCTGCAAAGCATTGAGCACATGCTTACATAAAACAAGTACTCATTAGCTGTTGGCCATTATTATTTTAAATATCACTATTAGTAATTTCACTATAGCATCATTTCAGGAGAGGCTTATTTATAAATGAGCACGTTCATCAAGTGTATTTATGAAGCCAAAGTAACACAATAAATACTTATTTGAACATATAACCATGGAAACAACTAGCAGCCTAAGCAGTAGCTCACAGTATTAATGTCCCTTATTTGCCCCACTGAAATCACAATTAATGCAGGAAGATCACCGATTTTTATTTTCGAACATATAAATATTGCTCAGCAGCTCAGTATAATAAAATATAGAGCTCTTGACTGTAGCATGTCCAGTGGAGGGTGTCTCCATTGATAACTAGCATTTCCACAACCTCAATAGCTATGGAGTCTCTCTAACCTCTTTCTTAGATCGTTGTGTTAATGCTGCTGACTTACACTTCAATTAGATAAATGATCTTAAAAAATTGTCCAAGGCAACGTTTCATAACAATGGGGGTTCGAGGACCCCAGGGTCTTTAGGAGTTCTGCTAATTCCCTAAAACCGTATGAGAAAATGTGACAAATGTGTTTATGAACATACTATGAGGAAGTGGTTATAAGTCAGACCTTCAGAAGAGCCCACAAATTCAGCAAAATGAAAATAATGCATAAGGCTTGAGAGGCAAACACATTAGTAGCCCTCTGGTTGCTCCGAATAGCAGTAGAAAATATATAGTATAACTTCTCAAACATGATTAATTTTTTTGTATTAAAAAATTACAATTCCATTTGCTATAGTAAAGTGTTTTGGAAATTCCCTTGATGTTTGTGAGACCAGACTAGCCCATGTGACTGAGTGATCACGTGAATGGTAGCCCCAGATGAAAAACATTGCATAGAACAAGCTGATAGGAAATGAATTATATTTTTAGCTTTTAGCTTTGTCATACGTCTTATTTTCCCTATGGTTACAATGGCCCATTGCCAATATCCTCTGAGGATGACTAGGCTGAGGAAAATAGAGATTCACTTCCTAACGCCGACCACCAACAAAGGCAGGATATATTGGAAGCCCTGGCATAAAAGGCTATTCTTTATTATTATTATTATTTTATTTTATTATTTTTTAGGTGTTGAAGGGCAAAGTCTATTTTTGAAACACAGGAAGAAAAACAGAAGTCTAATACTCTACAAATTTGTGGCCTCCAGAACCCAAGTAGGCCTGACTGGTGGTGTACTTTCTCTTCAGTGTTGGGTTGGTGTTAGTTAGGAGGGGGTGTCTTGGCATGCCCAGACCCCCAGGCTCCTAAAAACTTTAATGATATGATGGGCTTCTGAATCTTGACAGGTCTATCTACCACTCTCTTGAGTGCACGTATCTCATCAAGACCTCCAATAGATTTTCCACTTCCTATTCATTCAGTCCAATAACACAATATCACCCATACGGTAGGCCAGTGTGATGTTCTGCAAAATGTCCAGGTGATCTTCATTCAGTCTGTGAGGCTTAGTTTTGTATGCTAACTTGACAGGGCCATGGACTGTCCAGATATTTGGTTGAACATTATTTCTGGATTTGTCTGTGGGGGTGTTTCTAGATAAGATTAGCATTTGAATTGGTAGACTGAATAAAGCAGATTGCCTTCCCCAATGTGGGTGGGCCTCATCCAACACATTGAGAGCCTGAATAGAACATAGAAGCAGAGGAAGGGAGAATGCCATCTTTTGGCCTGACTGCTGAGCTGGGACATCAGTCTTCTCTTGCCCTCAGACTAGGAATTGCCATTGACTCTCCCGGTCCTCGGGCCTTCAGATGCAGACAGAAACTTCATCACCAGCTTTCTTGGGTCTCCAACTTGCAGATGGCAGATTGTGGGACTTCTCAGCCTCCACAATAGTGTGAACCAATTCTCTCTCCCTCTATCTCTCTCTCTCTGTCTATACATATGTATATATATAGTCTTGCCCCAAGGCCATGTTAATTTTCTTTCCCTCACCAGAATACAGTCTAAAGGTGTATTAGTCAGTGTTGTCCAGAGAAACAGAACCAATAGGAGATATAGACAGATTAGATAGATAGATAGATAGATAGATAGATAGATAGATAGATAGATAGATAGATATAGAGACAAGGCAAGACTATAAATACATACTGTTTTCCGTCCCATGCAAATTTCAACTACTGCTGGTTGTCCTTCCTGAGAAGGATGGAAAAAATACATTCACTAAATCAACAGTCACAGACTATGTACCTGAGGCCATGTTAATCTGCTCTAACAAAGATACCATATCTGGCACCACAGCTACAGCTGGGGTACTGCTTGATTGAGTTTGTGATATTCCACTGTCATCCTCCAGGATCTGGCTAGTCTTTGGAGGGCTGAGACTGGTGAATTAAATGAAAATATGATGGGAATCATCATCCCTGCATCTTTTAGGTCTTTAGAAGTGGCATTAATCTTTATCATTACCCGTGGGATGCAAAAACATTATTTTCAATTTACATACAGTAAAATTTACTATTTTTATAGATAGTTCTAAGTTTTTACACACTCATAGATTCTTGTAAACCATCACCACAAAAAAAATACAGAACAATTCCAACACTCCAAAAAATTCCCTGTGCTATCTCTTTGTATCCAACCTCTACCCAATTGCCTAACCCCTGGCAACCACTAATCTGTCCTCTTTTCTGCCTTTTCCAGAATGCTATATAAATATAATCATACACAGGTAATTTTTTGAGACTGGATTCTTTCTCTTGATATAATGCATTGGAGATTAATACAAGTTGTTGTATCAATGATTCATTCAAGTACATTCTCTTTCACTGACTTCCCATCACAGTTTGCCACCAATAAAAGTTTTAACAGTTATCTGCCAACAGGCGATCCAGCTCCAAAATCTCATTTTAGAGTCTGCTTTCTAGGACCACTTCTAGTGCAACTTCCTACTATCATAGGTCAGGCTCCCTGGGAAATAGACATTGAGATTCTCAGTTTTGTGTGCAGCAGATTCATTGGGAAATGCTCTTGGAAGTGAGGAAAGCAGGATTGGGGAGGAGGAGGACTTTAACTGTGATGCAATGCAAGAGAGGCCTCAACCAGCCCGATGGGAAGTTGTGGAACATGGAGGGCTCTTCAGAGTGATCCCCATTGAGCAAGGGGACCAACTCTTTGTCCCCCTACCTTAACCAATCATTGGATATGGAGCAGGGAGGGGGCATAACCTGAGGTAAGGTAGTTTCCTTATACTGAGGACAGTGCCTAGAAAGGGACTAACATGGTAACCATCCTTGGACAACACTCCCAGCAGCTGGAGGAGTGAGTGCCTTGGTCCTAAAGGGGGGATCTGGACAGCGTCCACTACAAGATGCAACTCCAAATGATAAGTACTTAGGTCAAGTTCAGACAGGATTAGAGAGTGTAACAGAGAGCCTTATTTCCATTGGCTATTAGGGAAGACCTCTTGGTAATAGAGGCGTTTAAACTGGGATCCAGAGTAAAATTCAGTACTGAGTAGTAGAGGTGTTAGGGGTGTTGGGTGTGGGGGTATGTGTGAAGGTCCTAGTAGGAAGAGCTCGGCAACTTTAAATCTAGGAGTAGTGGACACAGAGATCGACGGGGATAGAATGAGAATAAAGAAGTAGGAAGGTCAAGGTAGGTGAAGGTCAAGGTAGAAACTCATAGACCACATAAGGGATTTTGGATTTTATCAACGGTAATGAGAAACTGTTGAAGAGTTTAAAGCAAGAGAGTCTTATTATGAGCACTGCATTTAGAAAAGCTCACTTTAGCTAGCGATTGAGTGCAGAATAAATTAGAGGAGAGCAGAAGTAGAAGTTAGAGAAGTAAGAGAGTTTTCAGTAGTCCAAGTAAAAGATATTGAATCAGTGTGACAGAAGCAGGGTTGGGAAGAGGTGGACATATGCGAGACAGATTTGGAAGGAGATTGCCAGGATTTGTGAGGAATTAAAAATGGAGAATGAGGGAGTGAGTCATGCTAGGAATGACTGTCCAGTCTCTCCCTCTTCTGTAGCGAGAGAATGAGGAGAAGATGACCTGAAATATGAACTAGAAATTAAGAATTTTATACCATGTATTTCCTCGTAAAGATACCAGTTTAGTAATGACAGAGAAGCAATATCTTCAAAGAGACTGAGTTGTTTCTAAAGTCAGACCCTCGGGGCAAAGAAAGAGAATATTTTGGCTAGCTGAGCTACAGACTCAGTTCAGTTCTGTGCCCCTACCCCTACCCCCACCCCCACTTTTTTTTTAACTTCTAGCAGATTGCTGAGTCTTTCTTTATTTTCTGATTTATTTAGGACCGAACTTGGAGTCTTCTTGTAGGTGGCCTTAGGAGGGAGTTCATGAACAAACACGCTCCCTGCCCTCCAGAAACTCATAGGGGAAATAAATCATCTACACGGTATGTGTGGTGAGTAACCTGTGGAGGAGGAGGAGTGAAGGCGTCAGTTCTCCTCACAGCTATCATCTTCATGTCTATGTTTTCCTTCTCATTAAAAAAAAAGGAGATAAAAATATTTTTTAAGAAATAAAATTTGATAAAAGGACATACTAAAATGTATGTAGAAAAAAGTGGCCTCAAGGGCAACTGAAAATATGAAATCCAAGGACTAACTCCACGCTCGAGTTATATGTGATGGCACTTGCAAGGCTGCAGCTGACTGCAGGGGTTTCCTGGGAAGTTGAGGTTCCTGTCAGAAAGCAGGGACCAGCAGTCCTTCAGATTTTCATAGTCCTGGCTAGGTGCATCAAAGCAGGCCCAAGCATGCTCTGCACCCAGCCTTCTCTTCACAAAACCTACAGATAAATGGGCAATAAGAAGAGGAAAGAAATGGAAGGATATGAAGTTAGATTCGTATAGTCTGTATCAAGGAATCTACCATGGACAACAAGATGTAGGGGCTAATGGTAAAGCCACTGCAGTCAAATGTCCTTCAATCCAATCCTCGCTCTACACCTGCCTAGAAGTGTCACCTCAGAAAATTCCCCTAAGCTCTCTAGGCTTCCATTTACTCTTCAAGGAAATAAGGACA
Organism: Ceratotherium simum simum; assembly: GCF_057802395.1. Lineage (NCBI taxonomy): Eukaryota > Metazoa > Chordata > Mammalia > Perissodactyla > Rhinocerotidae > Ceratotherium > Ceratotherium simum. The sequence continues at coordinate 51,327,093 of NC_141915.1, read as the reverse complement.
ATAATGTTGCCCCATTAGAGTTCATGTGAGGATTAAATGGGATCATCAATATAAAGAATAGAGGCTTGCCTCATAGAGGCTGTTCAGTACACGTTAGCTGTTATTACCAGTACCCCTGGGGAGAGAAGAAGGACATAAAAATAATAAGACCAAGTCCCTATAATCCATTAAGGAAAATAAAACATGTATATAAACAACTACAACACTCCATGGTAAACGGCCAATAGAGGTAAGTAACCACAGGTCTCAGTGACTTGAAACCAAAAAAATGGAAATTAATAAGTCCAGTGGTCAGCATTTCAAAGAAGTGACATTTGGTCATATAAAAATAAATAAGAAATATGGGTTCAGCCCACACACAGTATAAATTATTCAGTAAAGAAGTCACCCAAGAAGACCATAGATATTCAATAATGTTGGTTACATCTAAATTTATGTTCCAGTTACTATTCTAAGTGGTTTCATATTATAGGGGAAGAGAACAGGATTGGGGATACAATGAGCTGATGAAAATCAGTATTTCTATAACAATATTTTCTAGGCCCGGTGGCGTAGTGGTTAAGTTCGGGGTTCATGGGTTCAGACCCCAGGGGAGGACCTACACACCACTCATCAAGCCATGCTGTGGTGGCATCCCACATACAAAACAGAGGAAGATGGGTACAGATGTTAGCTAAGGGACAATCTTCCTCAAGCAAAAAGAGGAAGATTGGCAACAGATGTTAGCTCAGAGCCAATCTTCCTCACCAAAAAAAAAATATATATATTTTCTATAAATTTTCTAAAATATATTAACATGGTAGCAGTGAGATTTCTCTGTGACCAATTGCCTACAATGCATGAGGAGCAGGAAGTTAATTAGCAAATGAGGCATAGAAAAAGTTATGTACTGATTTTCCTTTCCACATATGTTCAAAGGTTAGTAGGGGAAAAAAATAGAATGACAGTCCTTTAATGGTGAGCCAGACTGCTCAGACTTTGCCGTATCGAGCAGCAGCCATGGCAGAGGGCAGGCAGGCTGCCATCATAAAAAAAAAAAAACAAAAACAAAAACAAAACAGCAATTTCTGGGCATGGAAAAAATGTTGTGAAAGTCTCTTAAAGGGAAAATACATACTCGGCCATTGAAGAAGATGGAAACAAAACATAGACGGATTCAGAGGTATGGTATTTTGATTGCTGAAGTTTCGGAAGTGTGGAAAATGAGGAAATGAGATGAAATAAGAACTGAATCTAGTCATCCTTTTTAATTTATCCGTATACAGAAATTAGATGTTGGTGGACTCCCAGAGAAAGTTCAATTCCCACAAATGATTCAGAGCCTGGTTTTAAGCAGTAGCAGATAAAAAGGAGCCGTGTGGTTATTTTGGTGTTTGCGGCTGAGGGACGTTTCAGGACCATAAAGCAGTCCAGTTCTTGAACCACTTTAAAATAAATTAAATAATAGAAAATGTCTTTACCAATTCGCCCAAACCCGTTGACATTGTTTCAGAATGCCTTAAGTGTTCTCGCATAAGAAAACTCTTGTGAAAGCTTAATGTGGTGCTTTTAATAGTATTAGTTATTTTTTGTTAAATTGTCCAAGGACCATGATTGCCTGTGAGATCCAAAGACTTACAGTGGGCTATACTTTTAGTAAACTTAAGAAAATTACAAGCTTATGAAGAAATTGACTTGTTTTTTCCCTCTAAAGTCAGTATTAAGTTGAATTTATGGAGACTCCAGGAGCATTGATATGCTGCATATAGGAAGACATGTAAGTGATCTTGCTGCCTTAGCTGTCTGCCATCTCTAAGCAATTAACAAGGGAATTGACCTGGGACGCACACTCACCCACATGGCAGAACCTGGATGGGGGTCCTTGTGGAAGACAGCTACTGTAAAAATGTTGGATTGAAACCATTACATGTAAATGAAGAAAAGAAAAAAAGGAAAAAATTTTCATATGTACTAGAAAACGTAAGTCCTGAGTGTGCTAAGCTAGCTTATTAAGAAGTTCTTTTGATATAATTTCAAAAGAGGCTTGAGGAGGTTCTCCTCAAATTCCTACCTCTAGAATTGTAGGATCCTCCAAAGTCACTTGGGTTCACTCTCTTGATAAGATATCTGCAGGCAGAACATACAAGAGTCAGGCTACTGTTCTCTCTTCCACTTCAAGGAAAGTGCAGAAAGTGCAAGTTATTCCACGAATCCCTAGAGGAATGCCCAATATCTTTGTGGAAACATTTCTAGGCACTACTCTCCCAATGAGATAAGAAATTCTCTTGCGTGTCTCTTCTCTACTCCTTTATTCCACTCTGAATGGGCACATTTGGAAATGATTAAAAACATACCATGAACTTGTTTCTGACCTGGATGTCTCTGAGTTGAGGCATCACTCCTTTGGACAAATGCCTAAGAGATGGGTTGGGCATTGTGGGTGAATGGGATAGTCACTGCCCGTGAATATTAGGTAACATTCATCTGTGGGAACCAGATGAGAGGGCAGACTGAGGATCATAAGAAGAGGTATTTCTTGGAAATACTGACTTCATAAAAAGTGTTTGAAGGAAATGTCACAGGCAACACAACCAATTTTTCACTTCAGAAGCCTAATGTCAATCAGCCTTAATAGAATCAAGACCCTCTGGGACTACTGGCGTTTTTATGGATGAGCACATCTTATCATCAGCAATAACATGTTGTAGACATTGTAAAAAGTCCCTTAAATGAAGACTTTTATGTCAGCTCAAGACATGAAAAGGACTCAGAATATATCCAATGTCAGTTTTCCCAGTGGGACATATGGCATCCACCTTTATTGTTTCCTGTCAACCCAGCTCCTTATCAACATTAGTAAACTAACTGAGACTCAGAAGGAGACGTGAGAAAGGGTTTCAAAATATAATATTACTGGCTGTGTCCTAGAAATATCACATCAAAACCATAGATAAAGACAGCTCTCCAGCTATGAAATTAGTCTTCCTTAAAAAATAAAATGAACATCTTACTTCACCTTACTTCTTTTCGTCACCAAACTAAGAGATCATTGTGAAAATTTTGCTTAAATATTCAATAGACACTTTGTTCGCTGCTGTTGACTCATCAAGTATATTTTCAAATTTCCAGCATAGCAATGACTGATTCTTATATATGCTTATTTTTTAAAATTATTATAGTGTTTGGGTCTGATTAACACTGTGAAATAGCGATTGAAAGTGAAGTTAAATTTTTTCCTGCATCCATCAATTGCCCATTCTCCTACTTAGCTTATTTAGCAAACACATGTGAAATGTGGATCTCAGTTAAATTTGAACATATTTTCCCGTCCAAACATTCGCCTTCTGCCAAACTTAGAAGAAAGCGCATCTTATTCTTCTGCTATAGTCTCCAAAGGCGGCCGCAAGATTATAGTTCTGACTGTAGACAGAACTGAGTACATTGTGTTCACTTTCCTGTTCTCTTCATAATCATTGCAACATGAATAGTTATCAGTGGGAAGTAGTTGGACAATCAAATGACAGTAATCACAAGAGTATAAACAAATCAAGGAAAACGGGTGGGGGTTGAAAAACTAGGCTGTGGATATTTTCCTTCAGTGGGTTCATGCACTCTTTGAATATCACTTGTTGACTTGCAAATCAGTGGATCATCAGATCATCAAAGATAAAAGCCTGAGGATCGCGTAGGTCTCAAAAAACATCTCAGGTCACATACTGATAGATTTAGTGGGGGAAAATCTAGCCAAAAGAAAAAATATATCAACACTAAATGTCCATGATTTTCCTTTCAGCAAACTTCTCACCAGCTTTCTCCTGTGAAGTGTTAAAATGAATATCATCTTTCCGTTATTGACTAAATTATTTTATTCTGAAAAATTGGTTGTTGGTCAGAATTAAAATAAGTTGGGGCATACCAGTTTCTTGAGTATCAAGAAGATGATCTTTGCTAACGTGGAAGGAAGCACCTATTATTGTTGTCATGTAGCTAACCGAAAAAAACTTGTGGATGATTATGAAAGAATCGGAACTATCCAAGAAAAGTAATAACCAAACACTCTGCAGGAAGTAATAACCAAACACTCAAGGGAGTTCGGAGACCTCAGGGCACATGGTTTGCAAACTCCACTTCCCACTCTGCCTACCTGCATTGAAATTTTGTGTATCTTTCAAAGACCCCATGGCTTTCTTCTGTCTCGTTGCCATAGCAACAAAGTTCATATGCTTTCTAAGGACCTCAAACTTCATTTTATTTTGATAGAAATGGGATATTTTTGTAGAATAGGGAGCTTGTATCCAAAAACTCATGCAACTAAATAAAATGTTAAAGTATTCTTTATCCTAAAGTGTTTAAAACATTATACAAACTAAGGAAAATGGTATAGAATAAAAGCAGGCTGAGAAATTAGCTGAAGATCACTCCCTTTAAAGACAGCAAAAAGGGAGAGATAGATGACCCGAACATAATCAAAGGCTAATCATTTTAATTGTCTCTGTCTTGTGGCTAAGTGAAATTAAGTGAATCCATGGGATTGTCAGGAATTCATAATCAAATTAGCATCTTTGCACTTGGAGATCACCTTGTATGACCTTACACTCCTTCATTCCCAAAGTCTGAAGCCATGTCTTTGCTTAGACGCAGCACAGACTTGGCCCTTGCAGCATCCTGAAATATGCTCTGTCTGAACATGCACAGGCTATCAAGAGACTCAACCTTAAAGCCACAGAGCATTCTAGAACAACCAAACACTTTCACCTGTCTCTAATCAAACCATTTCAAAATATCTAGGGTTTGGTTTTAATTTTCCAGCGCAATCAGGAAAGACCACTGGAATTTTAAAGTTTTGGTCTCTCCACATCAGCATGAATGCCACTGCATCATCATTTCAGTGGTTTGTATTTTAATCACCTTCTTGCTTGCAAATGTCTCGTGTAATTTATATTTCTCCAAAAAAATCCAATAGAAAAACAGAATGGGGAAAGGTAAGAAGGCTTCAGAGGAAAAACAGCGAATAGAATGCCATGTTTGAGTGACTAATGAATTTGATCTGACAGCATACATGTTTAGCAGTTGTTGTACAAGAACTCACACCAATAGTTGGGACTCTTAGGGCCTTTTGATTTTCTGTAATTCTTCTAAACTAGTGTTATACTGGACCTTGTGGGCCACTGTTTTGATAGTTCTTATAAGATGAGAAGTCTGATTCTTAAACTACAACACCTCACTTTGTAGTTTTTGGTTTCTAACATAAAATAATTGAAAATTATGTAACATCAATAGCAGTTCATTTTATTTATGTCTGCCTCTGTCCTGCTCCCACCCCTTCTTAGCAGGTACCAACATAGCTTTCAGGAAGCATAGCGGAATGTCTCATTAAAGTGATGTTTTCCTCTGTTTCAATCTTATTGCATACGAGATCCATGCACTCTTGTGATGAGATTATAGTTAAGAAGATCTTATGTTAACATCAGCGCCTTACATTTATGTAGACCGTTCATCCTGCCCATCACATCCATTTAAATAACATTAATTAAGTCCTTATTATATACTAGCACTGGGCAAGTCACCAGAGAGACAGAAATATAAATAAGATATCACTGGCCACCAGGAGCTTACAATAGATATCCTTTATAATAAGCATGTGTATTCAAGAGAAACCTTTAGACAATGTAACTACCTTACCTCCAACAGCTTCAATATATTTTCTAATGTATAATCAGACATTTAAGAGTTTATTATTGAAGGGTTGATAGAGTCAAGTGATAACTCACTCCTAACCTGCACTCGCATCACGTGTGTCCCATCTGCCACAAAGTGGAGTAGATGTCCTCAGATTATTATACCTTATACCAGGCAAGATATCGTGGCAAACACCCAAGTTTAAAGTCAGATAGACTAAGTTTGAATCCTGATTTTGTATCTTTCTTTTACCTGGGCTAGGCATTGCCTTTAGAAGAAGCCATCTGTACTTCACTAATTCTAAACTCACAAGCAACCAAAATTCTTTTTTTCCTTGTTTACATTTGATTTTTAAGCAAACCAAAGTATTTTCAGTCTCAAAAAAACACACCATGACGTCTAACCTCCATGACTTTGCTCATGCTATCTTCCCTGCCTAGAACATCCTTCCATTTACCCATCCCTGGTTAATTCTTCTAAAATAATACCCAGGTGTCACCTCCACCAAAAGCTTTCTTTAGTTCTGTAGAATGATTTCAGTACCTTTCTTATGTGCTTTTGTAGTAGCTACCAATTTTTTTATCATTGCAAGTTTAAATGATGAAATGAGGTAGAAGATTTTTCTTTTCTACTAGACTGATTTTTCTCATTTTTTTATTATCTTTTCCTTCTTGGTGCCTGGCATATAAGAAGTACCCAAAATTCACTAGCTTATTAATTTTCGATCAAGTGATTACAGCATTAAATAATTTCTTGTGTGTCTTATCTCTATACATTTTATTTCTAATATAAAGGCAAGATAAATAGCCTAGGATCAGTAGGCCGTATATTTTGTATTATTGTTTCAATAATAGTGATAAATTTTCCCAAGTCAATTATATATCCAATCAGGCCTAATGAAGACGTGTAGCCTCAGAGCAAAGGTAAATATTTCAAAGAGCCCGACATAGTGCCATGTGAAGAAAAATAAACCTCTGACTGGGTGGTGGATACATAATTTCACCAAGAATAAATTGTATTACCATGCTAACCGGAATCATCTTAGAAAATAGCAAAGACTAAAACTGCTCGTAAAGACATAATGGAGAACCTTTCTAAATAATTCAGAACTAAAAGAAATCTGTTTGCATTACAAGCTCATCAACTCTTAGAAACAATTCAGATGTTTTATTCTACAAATTAAGAAGCTCAGGCCAAGGAAAGATAGGCTTTATTCAAACCTACATACTCTTTTGATGAATTCAACTTTGTTTCACAGAGCAAGCACTCTACAATATCCAACTATGGGCTCGGTCATCACAAATAAGAAAGGTGTCAGCTAAAACTGCTCATTTCGGTGGTCCTTATTCTTGGCTGCACATCAAGAGAAAATGGGGAGATTTTTTAAAAAATATAGATCCCTAGACCATACCCCAGACCTATGAGATCAGCATTTCTGGAGCTTGCATACCAGAGTCAACATTTTTTTTAAAGATTAATAGTATATTCTTATAAAGCCTTCCTAGCATCAGTCAGCATCAGGCCCAGCACTGGGGAGCTGTCTTCTATTTGAAACAGATTTTGAGACATAGCCCCAGAAAGAAAGATGTCTTAAAATATTAAATATGAAAAATAGAATATGGACGAGGGTCAAAACCAGAAAGATCTATCAAAATGGTAATGATGAAGGGGAAAATATGAAATTGATAAATTGACATCTCTTACAAGGCTAAAATTAAGCCTTCATGTTTTAATTAAGATTTTGTTTATATGAATCCAGTGAGGAAACTCTCAGGGGTGAGTTCTCAATAGGATACAATATCACAGCATACAGGAGTTATATAAATATTTGGATGCTAAATTTGTCTCAACTCACAACAAGCTCAATGGAGTATGAAATAAAACACAGTGCTCATTTTTCCACTTTTTGCAGAAAAGCAGGGTTATTGGCATGCTAAGATTTGCCTTCAATTCTCAATTAATATTCACCAAAGAAACTATAAACAAGCTCATCTTTCAGAAAAGTTTTCAACATATCAGAAAAAAAAGTGGAAACTTCACTCATAGAGTCATTCCCTCAAATTACTAAAATTATATTGATTTCAACATAAAATGCAATGAATCATCTGTCATGCCAGCACATTCTGCCTTTTAGGCTTAATGTGATTGTACTTGTTTATGGTTCTTGTTATTATCATTAATGCTATTCAGGCATGTTCTAACATTTGAAGCAATCTCTGAACCTTTCCTAGGAAGTCCCAGACTAGCTACAGTCTCACTCATGGCTGAGTTATGTGCTCTAGCAGCAATAGTGGTCCATTTTCTAAGCAGTAGAAGTCCACACTGCTTGTCTACATTTCTTTGGTGAATTCACTCTAAAGACATCAATTGGTGACTGAGTCTCTTCAGCCCAATGAAAAGAAGATTGGAGGATCTGTTTGTTCATTTCAGGAAAAATAGATTGATGCTTTGCTAAAGATTTGTATGACCTTATTTGATTCAATTCATAGTGTCCGTAGGTTGTTGGGCTGAGTTAAAAGAAATTAGTTGACAAAATTAAGATGCTGAGGATCAATCAAACAAGCAATCAAAAATTTTGAGAACCTACATTATTAGCCAGCTAGATCTGCCGTAATGAAATACCACAGATTGGGTGGCTTAAACAACAGAAATTTATTTTCTCACAGTTCTGGAGGCTGGAAGTCTGTGGTCAGGGTGCCAGTATGGTGGGGTTCTGGTGAGAGTTCTCTCCCTGGCTTGTAGATGGCTGCCTTCTTGCTGTGTTCTCACATGGGGTGGGTGTATGGGAACCACTCTCGTGTCTCTTCTTATAAGGGCACTAATCTTATCGTGAGGGCCCCACCTTTATGACCTTACCCAACCCTAATTACCTCCCAAAGGCTTCATCTCCAAATGCCAATCACACTGAAGGTTAGGGCCTCAACATATGAATTTCGAGGAGACATAAACCTTCAGCCCATAATACTAATGTATGTCAACAAGGTCACCCAATTCTAGGCAGGTTATTGGGCAGGAAGACTCCAGCTACTCTTACTCAGTGGAGAGTAGGTGAAGATTCACATTTAATGGCTTTAGGTAAGTCAAGTCAGGTTGCTGAGGAATGGGGAATCCATTTGATTGACAGATGCCAAGCAGAGAGAATTCATCTTAATTCAAAAGGTTTTAAACATGCCTCTCATTGCCTTGGCTGTCTAATCATTATTACTTCAGAGAAAAGGCAAGCCCAGAATAATCAGGTTAGAAAAGTAGAAAAATACAGCTTTGTCCTATTATTTTCTATAGTGAGAATTAGAGGTGGCCAGCAACTAGCAGAGACTATCAGATGAAAGCAAACCCTTCCAAAGAACATGGCTAATCAATACTAAGAATTCAATATAAACCGTGAATAAGTGCTTAAGCAAAGATTAAGAATGCTTAGTGGTTAATAATAAGTGCCCTGAAGCAAGAAATGCGTATCGTACAAGACAAAGTGGACCATCACAGTGGATTCCAAAAATCTAGAAGAAAATTTTAGTCCTGACCTGAACTGTTTCTGTGACTATAGTAGTTAAGAATTATCACCAAATTTTTAGGGAAGAGGAACTGAAGACCCATACCAGAAACCAATTTAATACCAGAACTTTCTTGAGAAATTTGAGAATATTTCTCAAATATAAACTTATACATTAAACTACATACAGTTCCCATCACAGACTGTGTGGTTAGCTAATCTCAGTACATACTTTTTCAATTTGATATAAGGTCCTGAGTTAAAATTTCCTACACAAAAATACCTGGGTCAGGTGGACCCTTCCTATTAGATTCAATATTCAGGTACCCAGAGTGGGCAAAACAAAGCAGACAAACCTCCTTATAATTTTTTTTTTTAGCCAAGCTTATTTCTAAATATGATGACAACTATATGAAATAATAATGCTAATTGTAATGATTAAAATGAAAAAAATGCTAACAATTTTAATAGAAAAAATTAATTAGAAACAATAATGCTAATGATTCAGATGCAAGAGATGCCAGTGGCCAATGAATAGTAATGTCTGGAATCTTGTTATGCACCTAAGTTGCTGTATGGAGACAGAATATTGCAGAAGTTCTCAAACATTCACAGTTTACAATACTCTCAATGTCTCAGGAATTTTTTCATGATGCCCCTAGGCCAAAAGAAATACCTAACAATTCCATTAATTAAGTAATTAGGTCCAAATGACTTTGATATAGTAATCTACACGGTATCTAAGAGATGTTTCTCTAGAAAAATTAAAATATCCCAACGTAACTCCATGTGTTGGAGAGTATCCCCAGGTCTCTTGGCACACAGTTTGGGAACCACAAGTATATTGTATCGGTTAATTCAGGCTTTGGAGCCACACTCCCTAGATTTGAATCCTGATTCCATTACTTATTATACATGTAACTTGTGTAACTTAAACTTGTCATGCTGTAGTTTACTCAATTATGAAATGGATCTGATAAGAACACTTGCTTTATAGAGTTGTCATTATGATGATTCAATTAGGGCAATCTCTGTACAAAGAAAGTGCCTGGTACTTAGATCAATAAATGATAGCTATTTTCATCATTATCAAGTATAATATATCATATAGTATTCCCTTTCTTATGACTTTGATAGATCTAGATTTTGATAGATCTAGAACATCAGAGACTCCAGGGGAAAACTATATGTAGGAGTGGGTATAAGTTTTCACTTCTCACTCCTTTGTAACAAGCTGAAGTTACAAAGTTCTGAAGAGAGTCTTATCAAGGGATTCCTGTGGGTACTTCTTCCCAGGACACAGCAGAAGCAGAACCAGGTCCTTGTTTTAATTAAAGCTTAGTCATGCAACTAGTTGAACTTTCCAAGAAAATAATATCTCTATATCTTTAGTGTCTAATTAAATGCAAAAAAAAAAATACAAGAAGTTAGCCAAACTTTTGATTGTAGACGTGAAGAGTTTCCCACCCACTCAGTGGACTGCCATTTCTCTCCTGCACGTTGATTGATCAACAGGAAAAGGTAGTGAGATTATGATTATTTTTAAAACAGAAATTGCTGAAAAAGGAAAACAGTAAATGTGATGAGCTTTTACAGATCTGTATCTAGTTCACTACATTTATTTCGCTTTGCTGAACCACTTACTTGGTTTTGAGTTGAAGGATATAGTTTTACAAGATGATATAAAGCATACAAATTCCAAAGTTAGATTATCGTCCCCCCTCAGTTTTAATACTAACATGTTCTTTTTTTGAGAGGTTTATGATGATATTAGCTAAATTTCTAGCTATTACAATGATTATCTTTTTAAGCTTTGGCAACTGGCTTACAATCTTCCTCTTCCTAGTGAGAACCCATAACATCTGGGACAACATCAGTATCCAAGCTATCAGCTATGGTAGATTGTATTAGTTATTCACCATATTTCCCTGTAGGCAACTGATTCTCCTACATCATTGATTTTGGTAGAGGCCACGCCACTTGCTTTGGCCAATGGAATGTAAGTGAACAGGAGGCGCACCACATATAGGCCGAACCTTTAAGTATGCTCCATTGTTTGATACTGTCTCTTTCCTTTTGTTCTCCACCATCAGAACAGCACATCCCAAAAAGTGGCTGCTTGGTTGGCTTGGACATGCGGTGAAGTCCAACAGAGCCAGGTTCTTATCCTGACATGAACAAAAGAGGTTTTCATTTTTATAAACCTCTCAGATATTGAGGTTTGCTACCACAGCAAGAATTAACTAGTAGTCCATGCTGTCAATACTCTACTTGCAAGTTGTTTTGATCTCTTCCCCATTTATGATGTTCACCTCTACTATCCAAGACCGTATTCTACATGTAATCATTACCCCCAATTTCTTTACTTTTGAAATTTTAATTTCCAGTATTTCACTCCCTCTCTGACTACAGCCTCCTCCTCCCTTTCCAGATTCTCTGCTTTTTTACTTCTTTATTCCTGTAGCATAGAGCCTTCAGATTAATTGAGACTCCCAGATCTTTAATATCTCATGCTTTGTCAATCCATTATCTCCCTTTCTGGACCCATTTCTTTTTCTCCTAAAAGGTTCTGGTCACCAATTCCAATGGGTAGGAGTATGTGGGTGGGAGGGGGGCATTCCCCACACCAACAAGCAATTCTCAGACACCAGCAGGGTGTCCTACTATTTAACTCAATTCTGACCCTAACTACCCAGAGATAGCGTCAGGTTCCACAGGTTAAGGGCTCAGCCCCACAAGACTGCTCCCTGCCCCTCCACTCCAGATGCCAATCGCAAGTCCAGGTTAGCATCTGTACTTCTGATTGACTGGCTATAAATCAGAGGTTCCCACAACCCCCTCCTTGGGTTCGATTAATTTGCTAGAGCGGCTCACAGAACTCAGGAAACCCATTTACTCACTAGATTACCAGTTCATTATAAAAGGATATAACTCAGGGAGAGTCAGAGGGAAGAGATGCATAGGGCAAAGTATGACAGAAGAGCATGCTGCTCTCCCCTACACCTCCACATATTCACCAATCCAGAAGTTCTCCAAATCCAGTCCTTTTGGGTTTTTATGGAGTCTTCATTACAGAGGCATGATTGATTAAATCATTGGCTACTGGTAACTGATTCAACCTACAGCCCCTCTCCCCCAGAAGTCAGACAGGTGGGACTGAAAGTTCCAATACTCTGATCACATGGTTGGCTCCACTGCCAACCAGCTCCTATCCTTAGATGAGGTCCAAAAGTCACTCTTGTAACAAAAGATGCCATTATGGCTTTTATCACTCAACAAATTCCAAGGGTTTTAATAGCTCTGTGCCAGAAATGGGACACAGACAACATATATATTTCTTATTATAAATCATATCATCCCCTGGTCTTCAAATATAGATCCCTTATAGCAAAATAGTCATAAAAGTCAAAAGGTACTGGCATATTGTTACTGAACCAAAGTGGGTCCACTTCTTGGTGAGTTGAAATCAGAACCTTCACCAGAAGTAGTTGCCACACAAAGTAAAGTTTATTTGTCAGAAATAAGGAGCCCACAGGGAAATTATTTCACAAAGCTGTGGCTCTCCTAGCACAGGACAACACAGGGGCCTTTTATTTCAGATGGGGAATGAATATTCAAAAGAAAGAGCTGAGTATTCGCTTGCGCAGCCTCAGTTGGAAAGCATGCTTCCTCATACAACGCATGTTATGGTAATAGGGCCTAAGCTCCTCCTGGAGGGGAGATCTTAGCATTAAAACGAAACAAAGGTCATCTCTTGGGCAATTTTCAGCCCATCTACCCAGGCGTTGCTCTTGCAGTGGGGTTTGGACTGGTTTAGGGTGGTTGATGATTGTATGTCTTAACATAACAAAAAAGAAAAAACAATTTGGAGAAACAGTTCAATGCTCCCGAAACCTCCCTTGAGTTCCTCAGGGCAATTAGTCAAAGACAACATTATTAGAATCTCATTCAGTCATTTACAACTATCCAGTCCATCATCATACTGTATGAAATGTCTCCCAGGGTGAGGTGACTCAGGTTTGCAGGCTTCCATCGATCTTGTCAGGTTCCAAAAGCAGGAGTGGTCTCAGCAATATACGGCTTCACCCTTTCAGGCATCTGGCATAATTGAGCTAAGAGACAATATCTTCTTTTGCTTCGAACCTCTTTTGAGGTGTTAATGTAATATTGGATTTCCCTCATTAATGGCATAACTCATTTATTCATTTCCTTACCTTCAGCTACTATTTTTTCTTCTCTCCATTTATACCCAAGCTTTTCCATCTTTAGAAGGAACGTTAAGTTCAGCCACTGTACTGGCCTAGATAGCAGGCAGCAATACTAGTTAGTCTAGCAAGTGCCTCCTTGTCAGTCCGCTCTTGTTCACATAGGGTAAGTTTACACAGGCGCAACTAGTGGGCTATTTTTACCACCAGGCAATATAGCTGCATTCACTGTTAATCCCAATTTAGCAGATGGGGTGAAGGCACATCCTGTCCCATCTGGCTCTTAGGAATTGTGACATGAAGGTTAAAAACAATTACAATTTCTTGCTTAGGAATCATCCCTGCTTCCAGCCCTGTAGTTGCAGCCCTGGTCCTGTGACCACTGCATCAAGTAGGAGGAAACAAGTTGAAGTGATGTGGGGAAGAAAGTATACCGGCACCTTCCCCACCCCCTCTTTCCCAGATCCACCAGAAAAACAGAGAAATCTACCCAGTGGGGACACTCCTTTAGCCCCACTCAGGTTCATGTTGAGTGTGAGCACACACTTGTAAAGGCATGTAAGCCAGACCTTCATGCTTTTATCTCCCTCTGTTTTAGACAACCAATGTTTTAATTTCTCGTTCCATTTCTCGATCAAACTAGTAGTCTGAGCAGAATATCACTCTGCCCATTGTTGGATATTATCAGCTGTAAAGTGAGATCCTTGGTCTGAAGAAATAATGCTCAGCCACTCAAATTGGTGCAATGTCTTCTATTCCAGTTCTTTTATGGCACTCAGAGCATTTGCATCTACCACCAGGTAAGCAAAGCCCAGTCTAGGGTCAGTGTCCTGTCCTGTCAGGACACATTTATAGCCCCCCAGTGCTACCAGCATCAGTCTGACTTGCCAGTTATTCTCAGGGCCTTCCCATCAGGGAACCTGCCACATAGCTATCTGCAGTCTCTGTCTCTTTTGCTGGCAGACAGAACAATTCTTATTGGCATTTTGTGCCTCAGACGGTATGAGAGGAATATGTCTAGATTCAGCCCATCTGCATTGCTGCAGACCCCCAATGTCTACTTATTTCATAGACCCAGATGGCTACTTTAAGCAAGTACACAAGGATACCTCCTTGTCAATTCCAATCACCTTCAAAACCTGATGGGCATCGACATGTTCTACTTTAATGCACCCCTCAAATTCCCATAAGGCTGTGCCCCATATGGGCATCCTTTTAATAGGCCAGATTTCCATTGCCATTCTGCCCAACTGTATGGTAAGGCCACTGGCTACTGCTCATGAGTCAGTAAAAACCCAAACATAGGAGCTTTTACCACCATTCAGTTCTTCCATCACTGCTAGGAAAACAACATGCAATTCAGCCCACCAAGATGATCTGTTTTTACCTTTTATGAATCCAGGAGTTCCTCACACATGGCTCCAGGGTCAGTCCAAGGGGAAAAGAGACTCCCTGCTCGTGAGTATGTCCTCCTTGCATTCCCCAGGCAGTATGATCCTGTATAAACCATTTCTGTTTTACTAAGGAACTCTTCTGGGCACTGCCATCCCCATAAGAGTGTTTCTCTGACATCACCCAAGACATTGTAGCCATTTCAGGTTTCAAGACCATTTTATGTTCTTCAGTCTTAGAGGTAGTTTCAATTAATAATGTCAGAGAGCAAGGTAGTAAATGCCCTTCTAAAGGAAATCCTCTAGTCCAAAGGACCAGGAGTCATTGCTGGGTGGCACTCATAGGCTCTTGCCATAAACTCTAGTCTATGCCCCACATAGGGCAATAGCACAGAGAATTTGCCCATACCAGCACTCCAGGTTCTATTCTACACTGTGTGGGCTCAAGCACTCTTACTGGTTCCCATTCATCATATCCAATTAATATTGTTTGAAGGGTGGATTTACATGCCTTCTGTTTATACTACTCAGCAGGGGAAATGTTCCACAGTCAAACACAATGTCCATCCCCATAATACAATCAGGTAAAAGATGCAACCACTTCACATAAAGCCTGTTCAAACATACTAATTCTCCTATAAGCTTTTATCTTAATTCCATCAAACCCTTACATTCCTAACTGTGACCTCCCTTGAGACTTCATCAACAAGTTTTGGTTTTACAATGCTGAGTAGGGGATGTATTCCCCAGCCAGACATAATATCCATTCCCATAAAACATTCAAGTAAAGCTGCCACAACTTCTTTACATAATATCTGCTTAAACATTCAGACTTTCATAATCCTGTCAACCATTATACTTTAACATTCTCTCAGTCTAATTGTAGCACGAGTCAGGGCTTCACAAATGGGTTTTGGTACCACAGTTCCTGGGACTCCTCTATCAAGGAGTCCTAGAAACTTCTTTTCTCCATCCCCAGACCATTTTACTCACTCTTGTGCAAAAGGTTTTGGGTCCCTATCAAGGGGTCAGGCAAGGGATTCTGTCCCTTTTGTCAATCTTTAACCTGATTAATCTGCCTAACCATTGCTCTAAGTGATTGCTGGTCAGGTTTCTCATAGTAATCTCTACTTTCCAGATTTTAAAATTACTCCAAATTGAGATAAATAGAGCAGACTTGTTTGGGCCCTTTAATTTGGGGAGACCAGCAAGGACTCGCTTTGACCCATCTAACTTTTGGTATCGCTGTATTAAAACCTTCGTTTTGAGAATGAGGAGTGACATCAGCATCATGACGGAGTGAGATTTCCCCCTTAGACTCTCCCCCACTCAGATACAACAAAAAGGACATTCATATATCAACAGAGAACGTTCATACAACACAAAAGATGTCTGAGAGACCCATACAGCCTTACATCTGAAGGGGAGGTGCTGGTACTCCTGGAGGAAGTAGAAGGAGGTAAGGAGAACTCCTCTCCTTTCCCAATGACATCAACCCTGGGACCAGGACTGCGCAGCTCTCTGAGAGAAAGTGGGAGGGGCAGCCCTTTTTGGGAAAATTGTCACTCTCCAAGTTCTCTCACAACCTGTGGGAAATTCCCATACAGAGGGGACTGAACTGTTGCAGGGGTGCCTTCATCCAGCTAGCACCCCAGGAGAGCAGATAGCATAGGAAAAGCGAGAAGCCCCCAGAATTGGGTAGGTGAAAGAAAGAGCCCCTCCCCCCACCAGGAGTGCCAGCACAGCCAGTCAGCCAGAGCACCCACAGATCACAGCGGGCTCAGAATACACAGCTCTTGAACCCCAACCAGTGGCGGCAGGTGGAAGCTGCCACCAGATATTTTCAGAATGAGGAAAAATAAGCCCATGCCCTCAAGCAGTATGCAAAAACATATTAAATCTCCAGATCAGAAGGAAAATGACAAGCACCCAGAAATCAATCCTGAAGACACAGAAATTTATAACCTAAATGACAGAGAATTCAAAATAGCTATCATAAAAAAAGCTCAACAAACTAGAAGAAAATACAGATAGACAATTCAATGAAATCAGGAACATCTTCACAAAAGAGATTGAAACTATAAAGCAAAACCAATCAGAAATGTTGGAGATGAAAAACACAATGGAGGAGATAAATAAAAATCTGGAATCTTTAAAGAACAGAGCTGACAGTATGGAAGAAAGAATTAGCAATATTGAGGATAGGAATGAAGAAATTCTCCAGATGGAGGAGGAGAGAACTAAGATTAAAAAGAAATGAAGAAATTCTCCGAGAAATATTCGATTCAATTAGGAAATGCAACATAAGGATTATAGGTATTCCAGAGAGAGAAGAGAGGGAAAAATGAGCAGAGAGCTTGTTCAAAGAAATAATAGCTGAGAACTTCCCAAACTTGGGGAAGGAGCTGGAAATACAAGTAAATGAAATCAGTAGATCTCCTAAATATATCAATATGAAAAAACCCTCTCCAAGGCATATAGTAGTAAAGCTGTCAAAAGTCAATGATAAAGAAAAAATATTAAGGGCAGCAAGACAAAAATAATAATAATAATAACATGCAAAGGAATTCCTATCAGGCTCTCAGCTGATTTCTCGGCAGAAACTTTACAGGCTAGGAGAGAGTGGAATGATATATTCAAAATTCTGAAAGACAAAAACTTTCAGCCAAGAATACTCTATCCAGCAGAAAGATGGAGATATGATGGAGAAATAATAACTATCCCAGATAAACAAAAGCTAAGGGAGTTCATTGCCACAAGATCCCCACTACAAGAAATGTTCAAGAAGGCCCTCACGCCTGAAAAAAAAAAAAGAGAAAGGGGATACAAAGCTTTGAGCAAGGAGAAAACTAGGTAGACAAAATCAGAAAAATTGCAGCTCTCTATCAGAATAGGTTATCAAACTCTTAACTATAACATCAAAGATTAAGGGAAGGAAAACACCAAAAATAAATATAACCTCATCACTTTAAACATAAACTCACAACACAAGATGGAATAAGTTGTAACAATAATAACTTAGAAGGGGAAGAGGAAAGGGATGGAATCTTCTTAGTCCAAAGAAATAAGAGGCCATCAGAAAATGGACTATCTCATCTATGAGATTTTTTATGCAAACCTCAAGGTAACCACTAAACAAACAAACAGAGACACATGCAATAAATAAAGAGAAAACTAAGAAAACCATCATACAGAAATACCAAACTGAATTGATAGTCCGAAACACACAGGACGAGAAAAAAAGAAAATGCAAAAGAACCAGAAAATGAGCCATAAAATAACAACATTAAGTCTTCATATATCAATAACCACTCTAAATGTAAATGGATTGAATTCTCCAATCAAAAGACACACAGTGACGGGATGGATTAAAAAACAAGGTCCAACAATATGCTGCCTCCAGGAAACACATCTCAGCTCTAAAGACTAACCCAGGCTCAGAGGGAAAGGATGGAAGACAATATTCCAAGATAATGGCAAACAAAAGAAAGCAGGTGTTGCCATACTTATAGTAGACTTCAAGATAAAACAGATAATGAGAGACAAAGAAGGGCAATAAATAATGATAAAAGGGACACTCCACCAAGAAGAGATATCACTTATAAATATATTTTCACCCAACACAGAAGCACCAAAGTACATAAAGCAACTATTAACAAACCAAAAAGGAGATATTAACAACAACACAATAATAGTAGGGGATCCTAACACCCCACTTGCATCAACGGATAGATCATCCAGACAGAAAGTCAATAAGGAAATAGTGGACTTAAATGAAAAACTAGATGAGATGGACTTAATAGATATATATAGAGCACTCCATCCAAACACAGCAGATTACACATTCTTCTCAAGTGCACATGGAACATTCTCAAGGATAGACCATATGTTGGGAAACAAGGCAAGCCTCTATAAATTTAAGAAGATTGAAATCATAACAAGCATCTTTTCTGACCATAATGCTATGAAACTAGAAATCAACTACAAGAAAAAAAACTGGGAAAGTCAGAAATATGTGGAGACTAAACAACATGCTACTGAACAACCAATGGATCATTAAAAAAATTAAAGGAGAAATCAAAAAATATCTGGAGACAAATTAAAATGAAAATACACCATACCAACTCATATGGGATGCAACAAAAGCTGTCCTGAGAGGAAACTCACAGCTATACAGGCCCACCTTAACAAACAAGAAAAATCCCAAATAAGCAACCTTAAACTACACATAACAGAATTAGAAAAAGAAGAACAAACAAAGACCAAAGTCAGCAGAAGGAGGGAAATAATAAAAATTAGAGCAGAAATAAATGAAACTGAAACCAAATAAATCAGTAGAAATGATCAATGAAACAAAGAGCTGGTTCTTTGAGAAGATAAACAAAATTGACAAATCCTTAGCCAGTCTCACTAAGACAAAAAGAGAGAAGGCTCAAATAAATAAAATTAGAAATGAAATTGGAGAAATCACAATGGATACCACAGAAATACAAAGGATTATAAGAGAATACTTAAAAAACTATATGCCAACAAATTGGACAATCTGGAAGAAATGGATAAATTCTTAGACTCATAGAACCTCCCAAAATGGAATCAAGGAGAAATGGAGACCCTGAATAGACCAATCACAAGTAAAGAGATTGAAACAGCAATCAAAAACCTCCCAAAAAACAAAAGTTCAGGACCAGATGGCTTCTCTGGAGAATTTTACCAAACATTCAAAGAAGATTTAATACCCATCTTCTCAAAATATTCCAAAAAACAGAGGAAGATGGAACACTTCCTAACACATTCTATGAGGTCAACATCACCCTGATAGCAAACCCAGACAAGGACAATACAAAGAAGGAAAATTACAGGCCAATATCCCCGATGAACATTGATGCAAAAATCCTCAACAAAATATTGGCAAACCAAATACAGCAATACATTAAAAAGATCCTACACCATGATCAAGTGGGATTTATACCAGGGACACAGGGATGGTTCAACATCCACAAATCAATCAATGTGATACACCACATTAACAGAACCAGGAATAAAAACCACTTGATCATCTCAATAGATGCAGAGAAAGAATTTGACAAGATCCAACATCATTTATGATAAAAACTCTCAACAAAAGGGTATAGAAGGAAAGTATCTCAACATAATAAAGCCCATTTATGACAAACCCACAGCCAACATCATACTCAATGGGGAAAGACTGAAAGTCATTCGTCTGAGAACAGGAATAAGACAAGGGTGCTCACTCTCACCACTCTTATTCCACATAGTACTGGAGGTTTTGGCCAGAGCAATTAGGCAAGAAAAAGGAATAAAAGAAATCCAAATAGGCAACGAAGAAGTGAAACTCTCGCTGTTTGCAGACGACATGATCTTATATACAGAAAACTCTCAAGAATCCATTGGAAAACTATTAGAAATAATCAACAACTGCTGCAAAGTTGCAGGGTACAAAATCAACTTACAAAAATCAGTTGCATTTCTATACTCTAATAACGAACTAACAGAAAGAGAACTCAAGAAGATAATCCCAGTCATAACACAGCAAAAAGAATAAAATATCTAGGAGTAAGTTTAACCAAGGAGCTGAAAGATTTATACAATGAAAACTATAAGACATTGTTAAAAGAAATCGATGATGACATAAAGAAATGGAAAGACATCCCACACACATGGATTGGAATAATAAACATAGTTAAAATGTCCACACTACATAAAGCAATCTACAGATCCAATGCAATCCCACTCAGAATCCTAATGACATTCTTCATGGAAATAGAACAAAGAATACTAAAATTCATATGGGGCAACAAAAGACCCCAAAAAGCTAAAACAATCCTGAGAAAAAAGAACAAAGCTGGAGGCATCACAATCCCTGACTTCAAAATATACTACAAGGCTATAATAATTTAAACAGCATGGGACTGGTACAAAGACAGACACGGAGATCAATGGAACAGAATTGAAAGCCCAGAAATAAAACCACACATCTACGGATGGCTAATCTTTGACAAAGGAGCTAAGAACATACAATGGAGAAAAGAAAGTCTTCAATAAATGATGGTGGGAAAACTGGACAGCCATATGAAAGTAGACTATTTTCTTTTGCCATACACAGAAAATTAACTCAAAATGGATCAGACTTGAAGGTAAGACCTGAAACTATAAAAATCCTGGAAGAAAACATAGGCAGTACACTCTTTGATATCAGTCATAGAGGGATATTTTCGAATTCCATGAATACTCAGACAAGGGAAACAAAAGAAAAGATAAACAAGTGGGACTTCATCAGACTAAAGAGCTTCTGCAAGGCACATGAAACCAGGATCAAAATGAAAATACAACCCACCAGCTGGGAGAAAATATTGCAAATCATATAATCTGGCAAGGGGTTAATCTCCATAATATATAAAGAACCCACACAACTGAACAACAAAAAAACAAACAACTCGGTCAAAAAATGGGCAGAGGATATGAACAGACATTTTTCCAAGGAAGATATATAGATATCCAATAGGCACATGAAAAGATGTTCAACATCACTAATCATCAGGGAAATGCAAATTAAAACTACACTAAGATATCATGTTACACCTGTTAGAATGGCTGTAATCACCAAGACAAAAAATAACAAACGTTGGAGAGGTTATGGAGAGACAGGAACCCTAATTCACTGCTGGTGGGAATGCAAACTGGTGCAGCCTCTATGAAAAACAGTATGGAGATTCCTCAAAAAATTAAAAATAGCAATACCTTATAATCCAGCTATCCCACTACTAGGAATTTATCCAAAGAACCTGAAATCAACAATCCAAAGAGGCTTACGCACCTCTATGTTCATAGGAGCATTATTCACTATAGCCAAGAAGTGGAAGCAACCCAAGTGTCCCTTGACTGATGATTGGATAAAGATGTGGTATACATATACAATGGAATACTACTCAGCCATAAAAAAAGACAAAATTGCCCCATTTGCAAAAACATGGATGGACCTGGAGGGTATTATGCTAAGCAAAATAAGCCAGACAGAGAAAGACAAACACCGCATGATTTCACTCATATGTGGAAGATAAACTAACACACAGACAGAGAGAACAGTTTGGTGGTTACCAAGGAGAAGGGGGTTGGGAGGTGGGCACAAGGGGTGAAGAGATGCATTTATATGGTGACTGATAAAGGATAATGTACAACTAAAATTTCACAATGTTATAAACTATTATGAGATCAATAAGAATAAATAAATGAATAAATAAACTATCCTTTGTTTTAACCCCATTCATGTCTATTTTATTCATCCCATTTCTCAACAACCATCTAAAAACTTTCAGCCACCTGGGACCAGTCCTGTGACTGTTTCCTCTTTGTTTCACTCCTATCAGTATTCACTTTATTCATCTTATTTCTTAGCAACAGCTTAAAATTTTCTACCTTCTTGGGAAGAGTCCCTTGACTCTCCCCTTGGCCTCTTTCCATTCTCTTGTTAATAAACCTAATGTTTTTATTAGCATCTGTAAGACCCGTGAGGGGAAGCTGAGCCAGCAAATTGGATAAGGCTTCTCGAACTGTTTTTCAATTTTGCAACAATAAGGTCATATATAGGGCGCCCATGTGAAAGGAGCCCCATTAACCACGGCGTTTACCATGACCCGGGTAATGGGTGTATTTAGCAGTGGATATCCTGGTCATCATAAAGCCGACCAGTCCCGCGTGGCTTGCATACAAAATGTATCAGCTGCTTCATTTGGAGTTTTCCACTTGGCATTTACAGGGGAGACGGACAGTCCCTCTTCTTGGGGTAAACAGACCTTTCAGTGGCTTTTATCCAGTCTACTAGGATGGCTGTTCCCTCGGGAATAACCTCCTGTGTGTCTGGATCACATATAGCCGTCTGTGATTCTTCCACGGTGAGCTATGAGTCCTGTATTAACCCAAACATTCTCTTCCACCCAGCAGCATTCAAAACCAAAGACACAGCTCCTAAATTAGTCACTCTCATAATCCATTTTAGTATCACTCTGTCTTCCCCTTGGGACTCAGAGCCTAGAGCCTAGAATAAAAAAACTCCTCTATATCCTCAACTCTGATTCTGATCTGTTCCTTCACATTCTCCTAAGTGAACCTGGAGGTCCCCCTGAATCACTGTCTCCTTGGCAGTCTTCTCACTAAAGGATGATTTTTGCTCAAAACCCAAGTAGTCAGGGTCTAGAAGTTAAGTGGCCAGGCTTTCTTTCCTCCTCATGTCTCTTCCAAACTCTTTCCCCTTCTTCCTGCTTTGAATTGAATGCTACCAACCATACCTATCCCCTACCTTTGTTATTATCATCTATGATATCCTGATTGCTCTGTCTCATTTGTTGGATATTTATTCACTGATTCACTATTTCCCTCCTTATTCCTATTCCTGTCATCCTCGTGGGTGATTTCAACATCCACATGAATGACTCACCAAATACTCTGTCCTCTCAATCTTCACTCCTTTCTTCCAATAATCTTTTCCTCAGCCCTACTTGAGCTTCAGTGAGCACTCCCAGAGTCTCACCCTTGGTTTTGTCATTACCAGTAACCTCACCACTTTCATAATCTTGCACTTAAGCATCCTGCTTCCTTGCTACCATCTTCTATTTCCCAAGCTTACTGGTACTCATCTTCTCATGCCAACTATTCTGTGTGGTCAGCTGAACATATAATTTGTTGATGCATCTTCTTTTTTTACTATATTTGTGATAGATTTCTGTATCAGTTTGCTAGTGTTACTACCACAAAATACCAGAGTGCTACCATGACAAAGTAGCACAGAGTACCACTGGGTGGCTGAAACAATAGAATTTTATTTTTTCACACTTCTAGAGGCTAGAAGTCCAAGATCAAGGTGTTGGCAGGGTTGGTTTCTACTGAAGCCTCTCTCCTTGGCTTATAGATGGTCATCTTCTCACTGTGTCCTCACATGGTCTTCCCTCTGTATGCGTCTGTGTCCCAATCTGCCCTTCTTATAAGGACACCAGTTCTATTGGATTAGGGCCCACCATATGACCTCATTTTAAGTTAATTACCTCTTTAAAGGCCCTGTTTCCAAATACAGTCACAATCTGAGGTATTGGGCATTAGGACGTCAACACATGAATATTGGGGGAACATAATTCACCCCACAACATGCTCTCATTGCCGCATTTCCCACCTTATCCAGCTTAGATTCCATGGTCCATCATTTCAATCACTATTTTGTGAACACCTTCAGCCCCTTACCTCTTTCTCCCTCAAAACCCCAAACTAATTAAATCCAATTACATCGTTATCTCATAGCTTTGCCCATGCAGCTGTACAGTGCTGGAGAAAAAATGTATATAGCCATGCTATCTAGTCTTCATTTACATTAATAACCACATCTCATATGGGCACTGAACACTGACTATCTCACTACACATGCCTAGTGTGTTCTGAAAGCACTAATTTATACTTCCGCTTGTCTCCTCAACTTCCACCACTTTCTCATCTTACCACACTCTTAACTCCTAATCTTTCTTCCTACTTCATCGAGAAAATAGATACACTTTGAGGACTCCCTTATAGAACCACCACAAGTCTAATGACCTACCCATGTCTGCATGCATATTGCCTGCCACACTTCCTGGCATAGGGGAGGTCTCCCACAGCCAACCCTATCACTGTTTTCTGGATCCCACCTTTTCTTACCTAGTCAAGAATGACACTCCTTGATTTTAACCTATCTCTTTTGCATTATCAATTTCTTTCTCTTTACATGGTCATTCCCATCAGAATTTAAACACGTTTAGAATATTCCATTTTAAAAAATTCCTTGATCTTGCTTCTGCGTCCATCCACTGCCACATTTCCTCTCCCCTTCAAAGTAAAATTCCTGAAAGAACTGTCCATCGTGGTCTCCACTTCCTCTTAACCCAATCTCTCCTCAGCCCACTTTGACCAGACTTCTGTTTCCACCGTCTACACAAACTGCCCTCCTTAAGGTCGCCAGCAACATTTGTGTTGCCAAATCCAGGGGTCACTTTGCTGTCTTCATTTTACTCAGACCACAGCAGGATTCCACACAGTTTATTGCTCTTTAATTACTAAAACGCCATCTCTTCTTGGCTTCTGCGACTCTCATTCTTCTGGTTTTCCTCCTACCTCATGACTGCTACTGTTTAGCCTCCTCTGTTGCTCCCCCTTCTGCTCAGACTTTAAACCTTTGAGTGTTCCAGGGATTAGTCCTAAGTCTTCTACTTTTCTCTTTCTATATTTTCTCCTTAAGTTATAGCTCCGGTTCCAAGTCTTTAATACTACCCACATGCTAATGTCTTCCAAATTTATTTCTCTAGCACTTACAGTTTTCCTAAGCTTCGAATTCAGTTATTCAACTGCTTAACGTATATCTCCAATTGTGTCTAAGAGGCACTTCATGGGTAACCTGATCTAACACAACTTTTTATCTATAATCTCCACCCCACACAACTCCTTCTTGCCCTGACTTTCCCTTGGTTACTGAAAAATACTCTAATTGATCTCCCTGTTCTCACTGGTGCCCCCACACTGCCCCACAGCCCACAGAGTAGCCAGGGCGATCTTTTTAAACTCATAATCCTACCATACCACTTTTTCTTTTTTTGCATAAAACCTTCTAACGGCTTCCCAGTGCGGTAAGACTTTAGTCCTAAGGCTTATATTGCCTGCAGTGCCTCACATGAATGGCCCTGACA
This sequence comes from Ceratotherium simum simum, assembly GCF_057802395.1. Lineage (NCBI taxonomy): Eukaryota > Metazoa > Chordata > Mammalia > Perissodactyla > Rhinocerotidae > Ceratotherium > Ceratotherium simum. The sequence goes on along the minus strand of NC_141915.1, from coordinate 51,301,631 downwards.
TGCATCTCAGTCTTAATCACCTGCCACTCTCTCCATGACCCCATAGAGTTCCAGACATTCTGGCTTTCTTTCTGTCCGTTGAACATGCCAAGATCTTTCCTCCCTCAAGAGCTTTGCACTTGTTTTCCCTCTGCTTGTAATGTTCTGCTCCAGATCTTTATACATTAGAACACATTTGACATCTAGATCTCAGCTCCAATATTTCCTCATCATCGACGTTTTCCTGTCCATTCCATCTAAATTGGACCACCAATCACTTTTTAGAGCATCACTCTATATTATTTTGCCATAACACTTATAACTTGAATTGATTATTCATTTGTTTACGTATTTGTGATCTGTTCCTTGCTCTTGAAAATGCAAGCTCTACAAGAAAAAAGTTCTTGTCTTTTTACCCCTGTAATCTCCTGTGCTTAAGCCAATACCCACCATCACATAGGCACTGTATAAATGCTTGTTGAATGAATGAACAAACGAATGAATGAATGAATTCTGATTCTAGGAATTTATGCTAGTAAGGCAATCAAACCACAAGGGTGTACATCCTAGTACTGTTCAAATAGCAAAGAATTGGAAATAATCTAAATGACCAACAGATTGACTAAGTAAATTATGTAATGTGCCTATAACAGAATAATAAATAAAAGAATAAAAACCAAGAATCAAGTAGTAGATCCATTTTATTGACTTGTAAAAATATCAACTAGATATTTTGAATGAAAAAAGTTGGGTAAACAAACAAAACCCAAGGTGTGCACCCATTTATGTAAAATTATGTATATACAATATTACATATAAACTACGCATTTATATACACGTATATGTAGTCTGATGTCTGGAATTATATCTGGAAACACTAACAGTGGTTATCTCTGAGAAATCTAGGAGTAATTTTTACTTTGTCCCTGTACTTTTCTGAATAATTTAAATTTTTATACTAGCAGGTATTATGTTTAGAATCAGAAAAATAAAGACAAAAATTTCTACTCCTACTCTTTGGCTCATCAGATAGACAATCCTAGGATTTTTCCAAGCGATTTTTGAGGGGAAAAAAGGAGTTTTTCAGTACACTGATTCTGAAGTGTCTATTTCAATTTCATTTATTTTTTCCCTCTGTTTTTCTTATTGTTATTGTGAATGTGGAAACGTTAGCATCACAAAAAAATGAAATAGAATAAAACAAAAAATATTATTAGGCTAAGCTTTTCAAAGTGCATTTTAATATAGCACCAAGCATGTTCACATTTTTATTACTGATTATAATGTTCAACAGCCTGTGACACAACAATTCAGACTTTTTGGCAGATGGAGCCCAGTTTCCATTTCTTTTAGTACAAGATGTAGGGTGTGGAAACTTTCTACTTCCTTGGAAACTCTTCTGAAAACGGGTTTTCACTCAATTCAGCCTCTAAGTGTTTAAGAGGTGACTGAATTTCTGAAAGTGGTCTGACTGTTTTAGTGCGGCTGGCAGCGCCTGTAACTTTTGCACTATGTGAAAGGGGGAAAAATCCATATTATTAAAAATTTGCCCTAGATCTCTTTCCCATTTCCTATTTTTTTCATTGAGGCCAAAATATCAAGATAATTTTCCTGTGGAAACATTTAACCTCAGCATCGAAAATTATTTATTTAAATGACTACATCTCTGGATAATAATGATGATAATAACATTACCATTATAATCATAACATTATTGTTGAGAAGGCAACTCTGAAGAAAAGAGATGCCTAAATTCCATGCAAGTTTTCTTGTCTTTTGGTTTTGTTTTCTAAACCATTCTACTTCCAAATAGGATACCCATTTCTAGTCAACTGCCTGAGTGAGATTCAACAAGATGCCTAAATTGCATACATTTTTTTAATGAAAGAAAACAAAAACACCTCCTTTAATTAACTCCTTAATAGGGCAAGATACATTATAATAAATTTCTTGAAATGGAAATAGCTTCTGTCTGTTTCAATCATACAGCAGTCGGTTGGCTTCCTAGGATAAAATCCTAAAAATAGGCAGCTTTTATATCTGATTTGGATGTAGCCCTTTGCTTTTGTGGACTAACAAGGCAGTATTTCAATTTCCCAGGGAGACCTTTTCGGGGGTGAGAACTCAGTTTCTAGAGCTATCTTTCCCACTTCCAGAGTGAAGAGGGGGAGGGTAGACTATGGTGAATGATCCAAATGTCCTACATACTTCAGCGCATCTTCAGAGATAGAATATGGGTTTCCCAAAGCCCCTCTGAGTCACTGACTTTTTAAATTGCCGATATCTCATTAATTCTCATGGTGTCTATTATCAAATTATCACTAGTGCACCGATACATCTAAATTCTCAGCTCCTTACCTCACTTCATCCCTGAACACCAGGCCCACATGGGTAAATGACTTCCTGCAAACTCAGCATGTCACTCACCGTGTCACAGATGGATTCTATCATGTTTTTCACAAATCTGATTCTTCTCTTGAGTTCCCTATGATGATTGACAGCCAGCACTCAATATTCTTCAACATCAATGTCTAAAATTGAAACTTAAAAGTCACAGTTAACTCTTCCCCTTTCCTTCAGCTTTATGGACTGTCTTCAAGACACGTAAATTCCACCTCAGCAATGTCTCTAGAATCTATTCCCACCTTTCTAATATGTCACTTTCACAGTAAGTTCCTGTTTTCTCGTTTGGACCATGAATTGGCAAACTAGAGTGCACAGGCCAAATCCTGCCCACTGCTTGTATTTGTAAATAAAGTTTTATTGACTTGTCTCTGGCTGCCTTCATACTACAAAGTCAGAGATGAATAGTTGCAACAGGCACTGTAAGATACATGAAGCCTAAAGTATTTACTATCTGGCCCTCTACAGAAAAAGTTTATAATCTCCGATCTAGACCACAGCAACAGCCTCCTAAAAGTTTGTATGACTAATAGACTGAATAAAGAAGAGTTAATAAATAGTAAAGCAGAGGAAAGGAAAGAAACGTAAACACAACATTTCACTCCTCAATAATAACCACTATAACTCTTTCTATGCTTTTTCTGGGTATCCACATCCATATTATTTCTCATATTAATTGAATCGTATTATGCATACTATTTTTCATAAATTGAGTCTTTCTTGTTAGCAATATTAAGCAAAGATTTTTCCTCTTATATGTTTTCATGGTTTTGTAATATCCAATATTGCAAAGATTGTTCATGTCCAAAGGTTTTTGATGTATATTTTCAAATTGTCTAAATTTCAATTTTCAAATTGCCTCTGGATAGGCTATACTTTTATGTTCCCATCAGACTGGGATTAAAAGCTAAATCAAGCTTTAACCTCTTCAATTTTAGCCAAATACTGGTATCACTCTTTTTTTAATGGCATGGTAGCTCATTACTATTTTTATCTTTATTTCTGTGACTAATAGTAAAATTGAATATTTTATGTTTAGTAACCATTTGCATTTCTCCTTATGTAAATTGATTAGGATTATTATTTTCCACTTTGTGGCTTCAGTGACCACTTTTCTCTTAATTACTACTAGTATTCCTAATACAATAATACTAATAGTAGTCTGAGACCACAAGGTGGTACACAGTAGTCTCTACATCGGATCCTAAATGTAGCTCTTCTTGATCCACAGACTTATAAATTAAAAAGTAAGTTGTCTTGGGGATGGCCTGGTGGTGTAGTGGTTGAGGTCGCACACTCCACTTCGGCGGCCCATGGTTCGCGGGTTCGGAGCCCAGGTGTGGACCTACACACCACTCATCAGGCCATGCTGTAGCAGTGTCCCACATACAAAATAGAGGAAGATTGGCACAGATGTTAGCTCAGGGACAGTCTTCCTCACCGAAAAAAAGTAATAAAATAAAAAATAAGTTTCTTATCCATACACACCCAATATAAACAGCAGTAATTGTTAGTAAAGCAAAAAACAATAATAATAATAATGTAAGCACTTTACATATATTAACTCATTTTAAAACTCACAGCCGTCCTGTGAGCAGTTATTATTCCTGCTTTATGGATAAGAAAATTGAGGTACAAAGCAGTTAAGAGATCCCAGGGCTAGCTTGGCTTCAAAATCCTTCTGCGCAGGCATGACACTATGCTACCCCTTACACTGAGAGTAAAGGTACTAAGTCTCTGTCAAATTAGTTGCAAATATTTGGGGCAGCTGTTCTTTAACTTTGTTATGTGTGTTTTTGTAAGTTCTTTTTTTTTTACCATATAGAAATTTCCTATATTTATATAATTAAACATAATCACTTTTTATATTTTCTTTCCCTAGTATTATGTTTAGAAAGACCATTCTCGCCACAGAATTACTTATAGTTCTTTCATTTTTAAATAATTTATTATATAAATTTTTCTGAAAATTATTTTGGTGTTTGGTGTGAAAGATCTATGTACGTATGGAAGTTTATGGACAGAATCCTCTATTTATGAATTTTGACCTTTAAAAAAGTGCTTAGACACAAACAAAGCTGAGTGCCAAAGCGAAAGCATGACAACAGATGTCATTAATGGTCGCTAGAATTGTGTCATCTGGACTCACACACCTTTTTAGAACTTGAATTATTCATGAGTAGAGGAAAATCTATGTCTAATAAATGTAGAATACAAATAAGTATGAGGAAAGTGGATTATTAAATAGATATTAGTGCCACAGTTGGCTGTCCGTTTAGAATAGATAAATCTCAACTTTGCGATGTTCACCTGCAAAACTTCCAAATGAATAAGGTTTAAACGTTAAAAGTAAAGTTAAAAATATACTAGAAAAAAATAAAATAATATCACCTCATCTTCCTTAGCTATCATTTTACTTTATTTTATTTTATTGTGATAACAATTAACATGAGGTCTACCTTAACAAATTTTCAAGTGTACACTACAATATTGTTAATTATAGGCACAATGTTATACAGCAGATCCCTAGAACTCATTCATCTTAAATAATTGAGACTTCATGCCTGTTTCTTAGCTAGTCTTAATGCATTTTATTTTATTTACCGTTTACATCTTCATATACCAACATCAATTCTCTAAAAAAAAGAAGTTGGGGTGTAAACCAGGGGTTAGAAAACCGTGGTGCATGAGACAAATACAGCCCACAGACTGTTTTTGTAAACAAAATTTTATAGAAACACAACCACTCTCGTTCATTTACATATTGTCTATGGTGGCTTTTAGGCTGCAACAACACAGTTCAGTAGTCATGGCCATATGACCCACAAAATCTAAAATATTTACTTTGACTCGTTAAGAAAAAGTGTGCCCACTCCTGGTATAGCTAAATAAAGATGAACAAAACTCAGCTTATTGTTTTTGTTGTGACATGGTGACATTTTCCAAGTTTAAAACACTGTACTTTTATAATTTGTTGATATTCTATAACCTATGTAATTCATTCATAAGTAATCAGATATTGAAATAGAGCTGCTTAATAGAGCTTAGCCTTTTTATCCATTATTTATTCAAAATAAATTTATTAACCCTCTCCAAAACTATGCATAGAGCAATCTTCTTGGTATTCTAAAAATAAACACATGAATCAGATTAAGTCTCTAAGAGTAGAAAATTTAACTCCATGTTATCAATTCTAACCAATCACTCGCAGAGCTGTCAAATACATATTCTTAAAAATTACCATCTGATTATGCAACCCAGCTTCCCCCAAATATTCAATAACATGCCAGATCCTACAGGGAAAAAAAAAAAGGTAATTTTATTTGGCATTCCAGATCTTGTAGGATCTAGTTACAATCTACCATTCTAATTCATTCCTTGATATTTCTCCATTTCAACAAAATAAGCTATTCAGCCTTCCGAGAAGACATCCTATATTTGTGTATCCACCTGCCTTTTCTTCTCACATCTGCATAGACTGTCTGCCCAAATTGGACACATTATTTGCCATCAAGCTCAAATCCTGTCTCCTCTCGGAAGAATCCCTGAACCCTTCACTAGGAATTATCTCTTAGGCTGTCATTTCAGGGCGTACATGATTATTGCGCTAATTACAAGAATTATAACATCCACCCCACATCCACATAGCAGTTTATAACCTCCTAAAAGGCAAGGATCATATCCTGTTCAGTTGTATTTTCCTCACAGAGCTCAGCAAATAGAGCAAATATTCAATAAAAATAGTGGTTAAATTGAATTAAATGAAAGATATTTCAGTATTCATTTACCCATTTGTTTCTAATGCAGTTCTGTTAGCTTCCTTATTTTTTCCCTTTGTTCATATCTTTGTGTACTTTATGTGAAGTTATCTGTTGCAGAATTATAATGCATTATTCACATCCTAGAGCTATTCCTTGGAATGATTAATTCAGGGGAATAAAATATCTGACAGTTCTCAGCTTTTCCTCTTTTGCTCAACATTTTGACTAAAAATATTGTATAGCTATTAACAGAAGGACTCTTAAAGGTAATAATATTTTATAAACTTGCAATCTAAGACAGCTTAGACAAAAATGTTTTTAAAAACCTAAATTTTCTCAACCAGGTCAAGTTATTGGTTAAAAAAAATAATAACATAGTCATAAATATTTGCAAGCTTAAAGCTTTAAATCCATGAAAATTTAGAATGAAAGAGAAACTTTTATGTATTTTCAGGCACCTAAACTCATATTGGCCTTGTTTCTCTTATTACAGTCTATTAACAGAATTTGTACTCCCCTGGAAAACGTAGGCTGTTAGTTGAAGCTGTACTAGAATTCAAGAACTGCAATTCTCAAATAGAAACAGCACAGTAGTCCCCCTTTATCCAGGGTTTCACTTTCCACGATTTCAGTTACCCACAGTCAACCTTGGTCCGAAAATATTAAATGGAAAATTCCAGAAATAAACATTTCGAAAGTTTAAATTGTGTTCCGTTCCGAGTAGGGTGGTGAAATCTCATACCATCTTGCTCCATCCCACCTAGGACGTGAATCATCCCTTTGTCCAGCGGATCCATGCTGTATACATTACCCACCCATTGATCACTTAGTAGCTGGTTATCAGATCTATTGTGGTATCACAGTGCTTGTGTTCAAGTAACCTTATTTTACTTAATAAGAGCCCAAAAGTGCAAGACTAGTGATGCTGGCAATTCGCATGTGCCCAAGAGAACCCATAAAATCCTTCCTTTAAGTGAAAAGGTGAAAGTTCTTGCTTTAATAAGGAAAGAAAAAACATCATATGCCGAAGTTGCTAAGATCTACTGTAACTTTTACTACAGTATATTGTTATAGTTGTTCTATTTTATTATTGGTTATTGTTGTTAATCTCTTACTGTGCCTAATTTATTAATTAAATTTTATCATAGGTCTGTGTGTATAGGAAAAATCATACTATGTCTCGGATTCGATACCATTATTCGTTTCAGGCATCCACTGGTGGTCTTGAAACGTATCCCCTGTGGATAAGGGGGGACTACTGGGATCCCAATTGGGAATCCCAATTCCCAATTGGGATTCAAAAGCACTTACATAATAAAATGGAGATCATCTTACTTAAAAATATTATTTATGTCCCCTTCTAAAGAGGGCTTCATTTAAAATTAAATGTCAATCTGGGATGTGAAACACACATGTAACGGGCATAAAGCAATTACCTGGAAAATCCTCTGCGTCCATAGGACATTTTAGGAATATTAATAAAGCACACATATGATAGCATCTTGTGGTCAAAATTCAACTAAGATGAACTTTAAAACTACTGTACACTATAAACATACCTCCCCTGAGCACAGCAATAGATATTTTCAAGCAGTAAGAATGCTTTCAGGAAAGTTATAGCAAAAGAGAATAAGTAGCAGAAATTAACATTTCGGTATTACACTCATTGGATAAGGTTCAGACTCTAGCTCAGTGCCTAAACTTGCCATAGCCTCTCTTATATCATCTTCTACCAATTCACTCCTCCACTCTTCATTCCATCCACAGCAGCTTGTGCATTTCTCTTCACCTCAATGTCTTTTGGACTAAAAGCTTGGATGAAAAGAGACATTGCAAAATTTTTTAAAAGATGGCTTTTGAGCCCTGAATATTACTTGCAAGTAACAGGCTAAGAATACTACTCAGCTGCAAACACAGAACCACTCTCATTGAAGAGGAAAGATAATTCAGAGGGCAGAGCCAAGAGCCAAGGAGAACCATTTCTAGGGTGGAAGACTAAGCCCTAATCAAGGAAATTGTAAACGTGCCCAGCTGGATTTCAGAACTGTTATGGACCAGGGACTGAAGAATGTCCTCCATTTTCTTCCTTTTTGAATGGGAGTGTCCAGAGCATTTATCCTATGCTTATCTCACCACTGTAGGTTGAGTGTGTGGGAAACAGATAACTTGTCGCCTTTGTTCACAGGCCTTCAGACTGAGAAAAACTGTATTAGAGGATTGTGCTCAAGGAACTGCAATTGAGGAGCCTCATGCACTTGGACTTGATTTAAATTATAGGATCGTGAGCCTGATGCCATAACGGGATGAGATTTGAGGAGCCTTGAGGAGGGTGTGAGTTTATTTTGAATATGAGAGGGGTGTGAATTGTGTGGACAGAGGATTCGAAATGGAGCTCAGCAATTCATATGTTAATAAGTGCTTCAGGCAATTCTCACAAGCAAATTTGGGAAGCATGAGCTCAGAGCAAACAGGGATGGGGAGGCAAGGAAAGAGGTCAGATTCTGGGAAGAGGCTTTGCAAGTCAAATGGACAGGAGCAGATGCTGGTTGTGTGACAATCCAAGGTTGATTCCGACAATTGAGGCCATCACATCTGAAAAGCAGGACACCAAGAATGGGTTTTCTCCTGGTGGAGAAAATATTGGAGGACCTCCTTGCAAGGGCAGTCTAGCTAAAAATCTTACATAGGGGCCAGCCCCGTGGCTTGGCGGTTAGGTGCGCACGCTCCGCTGCTGGCGGCCGGCGTTTGGATCCCGGGCGCGCACCGACGCACCGCTTCTCCGGCCACGATGAGGCCGCGTCCCACATGCAGCAACTGGAAGGATGTGCAACTATGACACACAACTATCTACTGGGGCTTTGGGGGAAAAAAATAAAATAAATAAAAAAAAATTTTAAAAAAAAAATCTTACATAGGATTTGCCTGGGTGCCCTCCCAATCCACTGGACCCAGTAATTTGTGTGGACTCCTTCTGCATCGCACCCAGCACACCCACACTGATTAAGAGCCCTGCTAGAAGCACGGGGAAAAGGGAAAGGCTCAGGAACTTGCCTCAGGGGTTGGAAGTTGCAAGCTGAGTAATTCACAATAATTAGAGTACATTCTTTAGGCAAAGCAAAAATTATCAAATTAAGAGATGTTTATTAGAAAAATTTTACCAGGTTCTTTTAAAATGTTGAATCTCCTTTTTGATTGTGAATCAATACATGTTGAAACAATAATTAGTACAAGTTGCTTCACAGTTTACCTTTGGGTAACCTTCTTTGTGTAACAAAAGCCTGACTGGACAAACAGAGTGGTGAAACAAATAATTCTTTTTCTCATAGGAAATGTCTAAAATTCTTTTTCTAACCCAAAAGAAAGAAATCTTAAATTCGATATGATTTAAAGAGCAGATTTTGTGAAATGATTCATGTTTTTCTAGTGAAGAAAAGTAAACCTCTCCCCTTAACTTTGGTGTGTCTTCTTTACAAAGAGGCATTTCTTGTTTTGTTCCTGTGTGTCTTTCTGTACAAAAGCCAACACATATTTTTACCATCAAGGCTGACTTTCTGAATGTCAGTCGTATTTAATGGTACCACTTATATAGAGACCATTTTCCCTTCCCCTTAACTTATAGAAAACAAGAAAGAAAAAGAAAAAACAACTTCATTTGCCAGAAGTCATGATCAAATTTCAGATGACTTTTTGCACTCTGTAATAAGCAAATGCCAAATTTAAACCAAAGAATCTTCTGAAAATGCTCAGTGATATTAGGTTATAAGGGGATCATAGTTTTGTATTCTACATACAGACATCCAAGGTCACACTGATGACAGGAGTAGCTAAAGACAGGTATACAACACTTTATGCCCCAGAAGCAATTTTTCTTCCTCTGTGTTGGCAATCTCTTCAGGATTTTTTACCATATACTGTAAATTGTGATTGGTGTCACAGCTAGCATATGATCCTACCATTGATTGGTGGAATCCAGAATTTACTAGAACCTTCTCACCTTTCGTCACCAGTTGCTAAATATTTGATATACACAAAAGCATTCAAAAATAATGGAGAAGTAAGCAGCTCCTAGCAAAGGCAGAAGAACTATCCTTCCTAGCATCACTCCTTTTTCAACCCCATGGGCATTTGTTTCTTATCAAGATGCGTGAAGTAATAAAACTATATACGAGCCGTATCAGCTTTGCCTTCCAAGAGCATTTATTCATTCCTCTGATCAACAAATATTTAGGACCTTCTACATGCTATGCAATTTCCTAAACATTGAGGACTGGTGACAAGTAAGAGACAAATTCATCACCCTTACAGAGCTTACATTCTGGTGGGAAGATGGAAAACAAACAAATAAAAATGACCAAATAATATAATTTCGTATGGTGATAAGTGCAATGACAAAATTAAGCAAGATCCTGGAACAACAAAAAGACATTAGTGAAAAATTGGTGAAATTTGAATAAGATCTGCAATTTAGTTAATAATATTGTTACAATGTTAATTTGTCTGTTCATGATCATTGTACTAGGGCTATGTAAGATGTTAACGTTAGGGAAAATGGGAAAGGAGATATAGGAGAACTCTTTGCACTGTTTTCTCAACTTTTCTCTAAGTCTAAAATTAGTTCAAAATAAAAAGTTTAAGTGAGGGGCCGGCCCCGCGGCTTAGCGGTTAAGTGCGTGCGCTCCACTACTGGCGGCCTGGGTTCGGATCCTGGGCGCACACCGACGCACCGCTTCTCTGGCCATGCTGAGGCTGCACCCCACATACAGCAACTAGAAGAATGTGTAACTATGACATACAACTATCTACTGGGGCTTTGGGGAAACAAAGGAGGAGGATTGGCAGTGGATGTTAGCTCAGGGCTGATCTTCCTCACACAAAAAAAGTTTAAGTGAAAATAAATAAAGCAGGATAAGAGGGAAGAGAACAGCTGTTGAGGGCTGGAGGTGACAATTTCACATAGGATGGCTAGAGATCACTTCTTTGGGGAGATGACATTGGTATAGGCTCCTACACACAAAGATTGAGGAGAAAAGCCTTCCAGACAGAGGGAACAGCAAGTGTAAAGGTCACAAGGTAAGAATGAGCTTCATGGATTTAAGAAAGGGAAAGGAGGCCAGTGTGGATGGAGTCAAAAGAGTAGGGAGAGATTTGGTCATGAACTAGAGAATCAGGTCTGGCCACATTACACTGGACTGCATAGGCCACTGGTGCTGACAAGCCATTGGAAGTTTTCGAGGAAGGGAATAATGTGATCTGATTTAAATATTTCAAATATTTTAAGTCAAATGGAGACAGAATGGAGGAATAACAGAAGCCAAGAAATTAGATGAAAGACAACTGCAAAATTCCACAAGTTCCTGGGAAAGTAGCTTGAACTCAGAGACCCAGGGCAGATATAGTGAACTCTCAGGACGAGTTTTGAAAGTAGAGCTAATAGGATTTATGGGTTGATTGGGTGTTGAGTCTGAGAAAAAGGGAGGAGGTGAGTACGACTCCTGGATGTTTGGTCTGATTTTCATTGTACGACAACATGGCACATTGGTGCTGCTTTCAGAGAACAATCTGAAATGTAAATGGGGTTTATGTTGAATATTCTAGAATGTCTTAGAGAAGAAAGACCACAATATTTTGAGTTGGGCTGTAAATATGTGTTTCTCTTTTCATCCTGTGGTGTTTATATATTCGAACTACATGGATTACAAACTTCATTACATCAGAAAACTGAGGTAGTTCACAAGCTGACTTTCTCAATGGGCAATGTGATTTTCACCTCATTCCTGCCTTGAAGCAGGACTAGGTACTTCTTTATATTTACCATAAAAATCCATTTCTATCAAACATTACCAAGTAATATAGAGTTGAATTATTCTTTTAAAGAGAAAGTGGAGAGGAAGGTTCATACCATGCATTGCACCTTAGCAAAAGCCCCCTATATCGTTGTGAAATAGATGCTCCTTTCCAATCTCCTCCACCCTATAGCTGAATATCTATATTCTCCTCCCTTTCCCGTACAAAGTATTCTCTCTCTTCCATTTTGCCAAAAAATTCAGTTCTGGCCCTAAATGTGACTACACTACTCAGATAAGCAAATATCCTACAGTTAGCCAGACCACTCTTCCTGGAGGACAGTTTGGGGTAGCTATTGTTACTTGAGCTTGCTTGTTGAGAGCCTCACTCCCTCCACAAGCCATTTATCAAAGTGTCCCTTCCTCCCACATGGAATCTTCTTCCTTAGAGAAGTTCTGATAGACATAGTTTTCTCCAGGTCGTTGTAGTCACAGTGTGGTGACCAGAAAATCTGCTGGGACGGGAGGGTAGAATATCATAGCCTGCATTAAAGGAAGAGTCCTGGTTTATATGAGAATGCTAGAGGAATATTTACATCTTGTGACTCTCAGGAATAATGTAACCTAGGAGAGATTTCCTCTATCAGTTCATCTTTATTTTCTATATTACAAGTAGCCCATTGAGTATTGTGGTATATTCTTTGTTTCTTACATACATACTCTCGATACATTTTACAAATTGATTAAGATTTGCATCCAGGAAGTAAGGTTTTCTCATCCTGAGAGTGACAACAGGAATCTCAAGTGGACTCTGGCAGCTTGGAAATGCATGAGCTACCTTGAATGATAGAGGAGTCTGCACCCTAGAGAGAAAAGAGCACTGGGCGTGGGATCTCAGCACCACAATTTCTACATCCACCCAGTGGACATAAGATCAACATGACCACTACTATACTCTTTACCCGATTTTCTGTATTTGTCCAGGGATAATATTATCTAAGATAAATAGTTTATCAGTTTTGTTTTCTCAACAAAATTTCCCAGGCTGATCAAATAAACTTAAAGTGGTTATTAATTTAAAAAAAAAAAATGACCACTAATAGCTATTACTCTTACTATATGTCAGACACTGTGCTATGCACTTCACATGCACTGTCTCATTTAATCCTCCCAATAATTCTATGAGGCAGAGGTTATTTGTAGGAATACTACTATAACCCTTGAATCATATGAGGGAAGAGAGGTTTAGAAAGCTTTTGTGGTTCATCAAGTAGGGATGGGAGAAGGGTGAGGAGGATTTTAATGAAAGAAACAAAGGACAAATATAAACAAGCTTCCATTATCTATGAGACTATGGTAGTACTAGTAATTAAAGCAGGAAGATACATAGTTCGAGTTAGATGTAGATATATATATAGTTATAGATATAATCTGTCCCGTAAAATGTGAAGCTATTGAGCCTGCATGGCGTTTTCACTGGTATACAGTCAATCACACGATGGCTATCAAACTTCAGGCAGAGGACAAAGCAGGTGCCACTAGGCTTCTTCTAAAGTAAAAAAGAAAAAGAGAAAAGAGTGTAATCTGAAGAACCCATTAAGAGATAGGACTAGAGCCACATGTGCTGCTAAAAGAAGCTAGCTGGACATGCTTTGGATCCTGGAAAGAGAAGACACTAAGTCAGCCTAAGTCAGATAAAGCAAGCCAGTAGTGATGTTTAAAAAAGAAAAAGCTATCAGGATTTAGAAGCACAATGTTGGCCATGCAACCAGAAAGGTGAGTGTAAAGGACGTGGGTTTTAGAATTAGAGGCCTCACTTCAAATTACAGCTCTGCTACTAACTTGCCTTGGGCAAGGTTTTTAGCTTACCTGAGCCATGAATTTCCAACTGTAAAATGATTGTAATAGTTATATCTATTTCTTAGGGTTGTTGTAATAAGTATATGAGAAGATTTAGAGAATGCACCTAGGCAGTACCTAGAACATTCTAAATTTTCAATAAATGAAAGTATCCTTCCGCTTCATACTCCTCTCTTTACCAACCATATGTATACCACCCTCATCCCCAGAGTTGACACCAAATGTTCACAGAGCAATGCATGCCATAGAGCAAAAATGTCATCATTGCAGGGACTCTAGGATGGGAGGCCAAGAGAAAGCAATGGCACACACCTCATGGATTGTAATAGAAACATTCTTCCTGGGGCCAGCCCGGTGGCATAGCAGTTAAGTGCACACGCTCTGCTTCCCCAGGGTTTGCAGGTCCAGATCCCAGGCATGCACCGATGCACCGCTTGTCAAGCCATGCTGTGGTGGCGTCCCATGTAAAGTAGAAGAAGATGTGTACAGATGTTAGCCCAGGGCCAATCTTCCTCGGCAAAAAGAGGAGCGTTGGCATTGGAAGTTAGTGCAGGGCAGATCTTCCTCACAAAAAAAAAAAAAAAAAGAAACATTCTTCCCTTCCAGCTACCGACATCACCATAGACTTCAGATCATGTGACTACTGAGGCACTACAAAGTGTTTGTTTCCCGTGACATCTTTAGTGCAATACACAGTGTTTGTGGGCTTTTATTTTTCCTAGTCAAGTCTCTTTTGTACTATACCAAATTATGAATGCAAGAAAATTATGATTACTAGTGTGTCCAGGAATATATTTCCTGGGAAATACTGGTTTTCCAGATGTTGAGTCAAACAAGAAAAAAAAATGTGATAAACCCTCCCCCGGAATAATGAGCAGTTATAATAATATTATATTTCTGTGTACAAAAGGATTGTCTATGTTACGTATCAAGATAGATGAATTTCACTTTAAAAATATGGAACTTTATATGCAAATACTCACTTATATTCTTTCTAATTAAAAGTGCAAATTTCAAATATGAGAGCTATGACATCAAATTACTTCAAAGAGGCTGATTAAGGCAGCACATCACCTCATCCCCTTTCTCCAAAAAATGTATTTACTTTAGTCTCCTCCAAAAAATTATTTGCCATTTATAAAAATAATGAATGCAATAGGGAGTTGATCCAATTATCTGACTAATTTGCTCTTCAAGCCTAGAGAACAGACATAACCATGTGTGATTCCCATGAAATAGGAATATACACTCCATAGCCCACAGAAGTGATGGCTTTCCATTCCCTGCAATATACATCATTTTTGCTATTCTCTTCCTCCTCGTATTACCTTCCCCAATCCTACTTTTCAGGCCAAGGAATATAAACGGTAATGAGTGTATAATAATGTGAATAATCTCAGGTAACTATTTGTGTAAATGAACATGTGTGAGAGCTTTTGTCTTTGGGCTATACTAAAAAGGAGAAATGCAGATGGCACGGGAGAAAAAGGGGCTATTTTTAGAAAGAGTATTTTTTGAGCTTGAGGCACACAAAGTGTTCCATTAGATCCATGAGAGAATGTGAGAGATGAAGATTTGGAGAAATGACCAACCACCACTGTATAGCTTTATTTTTTCTTGACAACTCACCAAAACTGAGGTCCTGAGGGAATGCAGGAGCAGGGGTGGTGTTATCAAGAGGAAATCTAAAACAGAGAAAGAAAAGACATGACTACGTTTATTTTGTGATAGTCGTTGGTGCTGCTGCCAACATCTATTCCCCCTCTGGTGGCAGGAGCACCCTGTGCTTGCTTTGAGGGGAATTCACTCCCCAACTCTCAGCCCTTGTGCCTCTGGTGGAGCTAACACCAGGCCTCACCTCCAAAAGTAAAACACACAACTAGGCTAAGGCAAACGGTGCCTTCCATGTCCCAGCCCACAAGTCCAGATGTGAGCACCTGTCCCAAATCAGATCAACCGGAGCCATGGAGGCTCAGTTTGGGGGATTCCATTTGGGCCATTGGGCAAAAAGACTTTCCTTTCAAATTCTCTGAATATTGTGTTGAGAAAGTGGTCACCACAAGTGCTTGACAATGGAGCATCTAGAGAAACCAGAGGCAAGAAACAGGTCCTATTGACATCCTTTGAGCCTAATTCAAGAGATTCAATAAACTAGTCTCAGCCCTGTACGAATACTGCCTTTTGATTTAAGCTAATTTGAGTTGAGTTTTCTATCACTTATAAGAGAAAGAAAAAAATTCCCAGAATTCCCAGGATGATACCAATTTAAACTATTCATTATCACCGACCTAATGAACGGCCATGTAACCCTATGGTTATGGTGAGTACAGGCACCTCCTACCGAGGCCTGTACTGGAGTGAGAGGGAACTGCTTTCACAGACTCTGGAAAGCCAAAAAGTGGGATGTCTTGGGAAATGAAAAATCCCTAAGGGGAAATGTAAAAGCATCAATGACCAATTCTGACTGACTCAAAGGTTTCCCTGGAGCCAACTCAGTATAATAATTTAATTCAAGTTGCCAAGGGAAATCGTCAAAGGATATATGCATTCTCAATATCAAACTGGGGCTATGTGACATTATAAGATCTGGTCGCGTCTGTTCTATAGGTTTAAAGTCCAAATGAATCAGATAATTGGATCAACTCCCTACTTTAGCTGAACACGACTGAACTTGAAAAATTAAAGCTCCCAGGTCTAGTACAACTGGATTTATTAACCTGTGAAATACCCTAGCATAAACAGTATTAATTGCTGAAGGGGATCATTGAGAAGAAAGACATAGTTGAAGAAGTTTAGAGATTAGAATTCCTGAAAAATCAAAAATATTGTTTTACACTTGTGGATTTGAACCTGAGGTAAGCAATTTAAAATAGCATCTTGGTATCAAAATAGAAAATTAAAATTGACAATAAAATATTAATCCCATGATGTTTGGTGCTTTGAAAAGATAGCACCACTGGAAGTTAGAATGCAGAATGTTACAAAAACAAAAAAGCTGAGAGTGGGAACAAGTGTCCTGTTAGAGAAATCTAGTTCACAAAATAAATGCAATGAGGTTGATTATCTCCATGATGGCTACCATCAATTCCTTCCCTTCCTGTACATGTATGCTGAGCCTCATCAAGTCTATTCCTTCCATCCCCTTGAATCTGGTCTGGCCTTAGTGACTTGATTGACCAATAGAATAAGGTAGAAGTGACATCCCAATACTTCTGAAGCTGGGTCATAAGTCTCTCGGTTTCTGCTTGGGCATTTTGGTACTGTCTTCTTTGGAAAGTTCCTTCTGGGGGAAGGCAGGCACTAGGTGAGAAGTCTGACTATCCTGAGATCATCACACTGTGAGGAAATCCAAGGGAGTCATGTGGAAAAGTCACATAAAGAGAGAGAGAGGGAAGGGAAGGAAGGGGAGGGAAAGGACGAGAAGAAGGGAAATACATACCTGTCTGGCCCTACCTGTTCCAGCTATCCCAGTCCAAGTTCCAGACAGGTGAGTGAAGAAGGCATCGTGGATGAACTAAGGAAGTGAACCCAACCAACAGCCCACACCACGGCCCCAGTCCAGCTATCCCAGCCAACTTCAGCCATGAGAGCCACCCCACCTAAGGCCCCAATCATCATAGAGCACGGGTCAGCAATCCCAGCTATGCCCTGTTCAAATTCCTGACCTGCAAAATCATGAGTATGATAAAATGTTTGTGGTTTTATGTCACTAAGTGTTAGTTTGTTATGCAGTAATAGGTAGCCAGAACAGCAACTACCATTTGAAGTCAATATATTTTGTCTAGATTAGTACTTTCAAAATAAATAGCTCACTATGATCTAAAGTCTGCATCAGAAAGCAGGGTATTCATATGTTCCACAGAAGCAAAGTCAAAGCTGAGATACCAAGTTTTTTTAACTGCCATATGATGCTTTGTTAAAGCAGGAGAGCAAGTAATTCATATCTCATAGAACATTTTAAGGAACAAAGAAATGGAAACAATGCATATGAACGTGAGTCCTGAGACCTAGTCTTGAAACATTAAAGAGACCATTAAATCATGCAATCAGCAATCAATCATTTAAGATTGGGACAAAAGCCTCTCACCATCTGTTTTAGTTAATTTGGCCAACTTAACACATACAAGATGAAGAGTTTTGCCAACACAATCTGTGTTTCTGATTTTCTAAACTTACACTACCTCTGACCTTTATGATTAAAATCTAATTAAAAATATGGTTATTTTTAAAAGGTAGGGATGGCGTAATTGTCTCATCTATTAAAGCTATGACTAATTGTTAACCTTCTTAACTGGCTGATTCACTGCCATGCCTTTCATTTCAACCTTTTTTAAAGCAAGGTCCAAAAAATTCAAATTGCAAAACAAACCCTTCTGAAAAAATATGCAATTCACTTTCACTGTGTGATCAAAACAATTGGAAAGACTTTTCCAAATTTACAAGTCTTAGCTTCTAGAATGGCAAATTAACTAGGTCTTTGATTCAATTACCCAATTTTACATTTAAATCAATTAACCAAAAAATTTATTTAATAACTGCTTACTGCCTATCCCTACCCTAGGTACTAGGAAGGAATATAAGAGAATTATATGACATTGCTCATGCTCAAGGAGCTTGAAATCTAATTGAGAAAATAAATCGGCGAACATGAACAAATTCAATGATAGTATAAGAGAGACCTACTTTCTTCCAGGAATGTAACTCATCTATAAATGGAAGAAGAAAATCATATATGCAGATAACAATCTTCTAATCCATTGAATGGCCACAAGGATTTTCCCAGTGTTCTATTTGGACACTATCTGGCCTTCCCAGCAAGGTTTAGAAGAATCCTTAACTATTGTTAAACGAGTGACTCTGTTGCTACCCTGGATCTTAGAGTTACCCATGCGAGAAAGAGACACCCCAGAAATGCCAACACTTCAGACTTGGTTCTTGCGACTTCTCATTTGGGGACCATGTGTGGACCCGCCATGTTCTCTGTCCATGGTCCTCAGTGCAAATTTCATGTCTATTCTGAACATTCATTAGGACCTCTTGTCTATCTGGTTTCATTTCTTCAAGAGCATGACTCAATATCTCTGACATGTTTCCCAGGGAGTCTCCAAAGTTAATCATTTGTATGCCACATAACTGTGTTTGAAGTTAGATCATCAGAAATACGCTGTGCAAGTCTGGTAAAACACTTCACAGCCATCCTCATACAAAGCACTGACAAACACAATTTTACTTCTTAATTTTGCTTCTTAAGATATAGAAAGCATTTAGGAAGGGCTAAGCATGTTTGAATAGTGTTGGCTTCCAAAAAGAATTAGGAAAGCCTGTGTATTATCTCCTCCAATAATGTTTTCCTTCTTTAAGTGTGACTGCTTCCAGAAAAAAAAATCTTAAGCAGAAAGTCAAAATAAAACAGATAAAATGGTATTGCTTTGATGCTCTTCAAAATACCATCTGCCTTGTCTCCACCTGCTTGGATCAGAGGCCCCACGCACAGCCCCCAATGTACCAGTGTGTTTCCTAGAGCTGCTAAGACTCTGCCGAACTCCGCCACATCATTCTCTCTCTCTCTCAGTCTCCCTCTCTCACACACACACATGCAAACACACACTTTCTACCATTGAATTACTTTTTTTCTTTTTACATAACCACCATTACCTCAGATTCTCTGTCCCCTGTACCTCTTCTGCCCAGAGATAGAAGACAGACAAGTTAGGAATATCAATATACTTTGCTGATTTTCTTTCTTTATTTTTAATGCAACTCCTTATAAAGTATATCAGGATTAAATGTTCCAAAGCCAAGATCACTCAGCATCACCCCCCGCCACCAAAAAAGAATGAAAAGACAAGGAGGAAAAAAAGAAGGTCACCAATCCTTTAACAGAGTCTGTAAACTCACAGAGAATTGACTTTATATTTTTCTCACCTGTCTAATGCAAAATTTTCAATATGAATTGTAGGTTTGTGGAAGAAAGCTCATTTTTGAGGCAGTACCCCCAAACTTACACAGGTAAGCCTCTCAAGCAGACAGTTTGTACCATGAAAGTATTTTATTTGAAGCACAGGATTTGATTTGATGATTTAATTTGAGCTATGGTTACCACTTGCTTTCCCCATCTCCTTCTTTTCCACCATCTAGCTAAAACAACCCGGCCAGCCTGGTGGTCTAGGAGTTAAGATTCCGTGCTCTCACCACCAGGGGCTTGGGTTCATTTCCCGCTCAGGGAACCACAACACCTGTCTGTCAATTGTCATACTGTGGCGGCTGCTTGTTGCCGTGATGCTGAAAGCTATGCCACAGGGATTTCAAATACTAGCAGGGTCACCCATGGTGGACAGGTTTCAGGGGAGCTTCCAGACTAAAGTAGACTAGGAAGAAGGACCTGGCCACCCACTTCTAAATTGGCCATGAAAACCCTGTGCATAGCAGCGGAGTATTGTCTGTTATAGCGCTGGAAGATGAGAGGATGGCACAAAAAGACCGGGCAGAGTTCCACCCTGCTGTACACAGGGTCACTAGGAGTCCAATTCAAGGGCACTAACAACAAAGTTAAAACAAACTATGAACTGTCCGATCTTTCATTATCCTATGCTAGCACTCCCCGATTGAGACCATTCATCATCCCTCGCCTTCTCCAAGTTTAGCTGTCTCTCTGCATCCTTTTGTATAAGATTCAAGTTCAGGAAAGTGTTTTAAGTCATTGAGCATCATCTATTGCTTCTTTCAGGGCTATTTCAAGATGTCCTGTGTACCTCACCCCAGTTATGCTGTGATATCTGAGACTTTTTCCCCTTCAAACTTAAACTAATAGTCTTTTAAAAGGAATGGGTAAACATTCCGGAGAGGTTCTTGTTTTTCCCCCAACAGGTCTGCCCAACCCTACAAATTGCATTCTTGTGAGCATAGTCCCAAAGTGAGTCACAATAACAAAGGAAACAGAGAATTTCTCAATGTGACACAGGAAGAATTTTTTTATTTGAATGTGCATGTTGTTTATATTTCCAAACAGGAACTGGAAGAAAGGAGTTTCACTCTCATTGAGTACGTCCACTCATGAATTCCTCTTAAGCTTTGCTGCTTTGCTCAGTTCCCCTCAGCAGTGAAAGTTTGGAATGGGGGACTATGACTCAATTTCCCTTCCTTTTTTCTCACTCATTCTTTCATCCATCTTTCCCAACATGCTGTGAGTAGATTCTTTGCCAGTATTGATTCCAAACTTCAGTTCTAACCGCATCTCTCCTCCAGTCCCTCCCCATCTTGGAAAGTCCAAGTTTCCACCCTTGCAAAGTTCCTCATAATCCTGCCTCACTCTCTTTTCAGATCATATCCTCTGTTACTTCCCTCGCATGTTACTGCCTCAGCTAACCTTCTCTGTGTCCTTTCTCTCTTTTTTCCTAGAAAAATATTTTTTTCTAAAATGCCTCATTCCCTTCCCTTTCAGTATTTGGTCTCCAGGTCTATAAATAACTATTGTGAATTTCACCTACAATTATTCTTAGAGGAGTGCCTTTGCCTTCAATGATTATATTTTTTGCACATTATTCATCATTATTTGCCTAAGTGCATAACATGCTGCCTGTTATGTATAATCTCCCCATAATTCTTGATTTACTATATGAACAAATCATGTTTGTCCTTGTGGATGCCAATTTGGGTTAAGGATAATGAGAATTCCGATTGTGTGTTCTGGTTTGGTCCTGCTGCCAAGATCAATGCATGATGAACACGTGGGATTTATTATAGTGAGGCATCACTGTGTAGTAGCCCAGAAGAGGATGGGAAAGGAGTCCTAAAGATGGGCAGGTGTCAGCGGATGGGGGAGGGAAGGGAGGAAGTGGATGGAAAAGTAGGAGTAAAGCAGCTTGGTGGGAAAATTACTAAATCCAAAATGATCATAATTTTCAGTTTCATTTTAGGCAAGGGGTCTGTACCAGAGTTGCAAGATGAAGTAGGAGGACATTCTAACAGGTAGGAAATCCTGGTGTGGTGTCAGGCATAGAAGCCCTATTAATGGGACAAAGGAAGTGCAGTAGGCAGAAGTATAATTTGAGGGAAATTCCAAGTCACCCAAAATGGAAAATTGAATAAAGAAGCCTCATAGGTTATGTTGGAGTGGGCGGAATTGGAACTGACATTTATTTAAATACTTCTTGAGTCAGGATTAGTCAGGGAAATAGAATGAGACCGGCTCTGTATATAAGAAAATAAGTAAGTCCAGCTTTGGATTTAAGAGACGCAAAGGGAGGAAAAATGAGAGTGAGCCTGATAGTAACTTTGATGAATGGGTCATTAGATTCCTTGTGCTTCTATTTCTTAATCTGTAAAATGGAGAAAGTGGTGTTTGCCTTTTGGCCCAGTTGGATTGTTTAGAAACTCAAATGAGAAGGATGTGAAGAGCCTCTGAAAGCCAAAAGATAAATTACGATTGTTCGTATTATTTTCTCTGTTTGGAATTGAAAGTTTCCATTAGCTCAGTCTAGAAGTTAACACACTACTAAACTTTATCTTTTAAAACTGAAAAGGACAGTCAAGTCGGCAAAGCTGGTTTGTAAAGCTACTGTTTGGAGACTAAGTTAACATGCTTAACGCTTCTGTGATATTCACGGAAGAGGTAGTTACCTTTATAAAAATAACATCTCCCATGTGCCCGGCATGGTGCTAAGAGTGCTACCTCTTAATGTCTTTCAATCCTCACAGGAGCCCTGGTACGTAGGTATTACTATATACACTTTTCAAGGCAGAGAGGTTAATCTACTTGCCCAACGTCATACTGATCATTGACTGCAGGACTGCCTGGTTTCAAAAATAATGCTGTTCCCACCAATCCAGTTCTTTTCAAAACTTTATTGTTTTAACAGAAAACTCTTTTTTCAAGAAATGAAACTCTCAAAGAAACTCTTTTTTACTCAGAAATCCGATGTGAAACAGTGGAGCTGAGCTGTTCTTTCAAAGTAGGAATGAGAGGGAGGGAGAGAGCCCATCTACTTAGCTTCTCCCCCACACACTCTTCACTCCCAAACACAGTATCCCCAAAGACACTTCCAGTGTTCCCTTGGAGTTCCTGGAATATATTCTGGAAGTTTCTATTTCACTATGCCTCCTTGCCCACTTTTCAATGTAGTCTACCTAAGACTGAAAAATATAAGGGTTATCCATTTGGGAGGAGGAGGAAAACATGCTTTAAAGAGCAAAAATGTTATTCAGCCAGTGCTGAAGCAGTTAGTTTAAACAAACACGCTTCTTTTCATATCAGCTCTGATGGCACTCCTTGTGGGTCATTTAAGAGACATTTACTCAGTACCTGTCATGGACAAAGTACATAATGAGGCTGATTATTGCCCTTAGACGTTTCATACAACATGAGTGAAAGAGAATAAAAATTGGTGTGTGGTATAGTAAAAGAGTCCTGGCTGCCATTTATTTGCCCTGTAGTTTTGGGGAAATCACCACCATGCTGAGCCTCAGTTTCTCACTTGTGGAAATGAGAAAGGAGGTGGTTGGATCAGGTATTGTACAAGGATTTTCTTATTTCTAGAGCTCTCTAAATCTGTGAAAAACATCTCCAGCCTTGTTTGTCTCTACCCCCCATATCCAATTCTCTGCCCCAGCCAAAGTACACTAATGCCTAGACAGATTTTGTTCTTTCCTCTACTCTTTGGTATACATGGTCCTGCCTTGTACTGTGCTGGTAAACACTTAGCAATAATATAAGTTTATTATTATTATTATTTAACAAGAGTTTATTGAGTTACTACAGTGTTCCAGGGCCCATGTAGGAATTACAGGAGAAGCGAAGTAGGATGCCAAGAACTGACTCTTTCTTTGCCTGGATTACTCATGTGTACTTTCCAAGTCTCCACTCAGCTGTTATCCATTCTAGAAGGTCTTCCCTCATTATAACTCCTGAGGTGGGTTCCAATGGTTCTCAACCATCACTGGGTACCAGAATCACCTGGGGAGCTTTTTATTATTATTATTATTAATATTAATATTATTGTGGTAAGAACACTTAACATAAGATCTACCCTCTTAACAAATTTTTAAGTGCACAACACCATGTTGTTAACTATAGGCACGATGCTGTACAGCAGATCTCTAGAACCTATCTTGTATGACTGAAACTTGATACATGTTGAACAGCAACTCCCGATTTCTCCCTCCCCCTCAACCTCTAGCAACCACCATTCTACTCTCTGTTTCTATGAGTTGGACTATTTTAGACACCTCATATAAGTAGAATCATGCAGTATTTGTCCTTCTGTGACTGGCTGATTTCACTTAGCATAATGCGCTCCGGGTTCATTCCCTGTTGTCACATATGGCAGGATTTCCTTCTTTTTTAAGGCTGAATAATCTTCCACTGTATGTATATACCACATTTTAAAGCATGTCCCCAATCTACATGGGGTAAATACTCCTACTGTGGCCAATGTCTTGCTACCAATGTGACATCACAGAACACAGAGTTGGGAAGAGATGCACAGCAGCACACCATTACATAATATTCCCCCCACAGATACGACAGACATAAACAACCTCAAGAGCGCAGATAATAGCAAAATGCAGTAAGATAATTAGGGACTGACAAGTTTTGAGTGTCTCTTACCTTTGCTTTTAATATAATCTACTTAATTTTATGTAATTTGATTTTTAATAATGACTCACCATATTCTCTCTCTCTCTCTCTTTCTTCTGAGTTCAGTTGGGTAATCTACTACAAGTCTTAACTGAGGTCTAGGTCTCTTACACAAAACAGCAATATAAAATCAGGACTATTAGAAGAGTCACGTGTTGTAGTGGAAAGAAATCATTTCACCAACTTAAAGAGACTGAAGACCTGCAGCTCCATCCACGTGGATTTAAAGCTCCTCATTGCTCCAGGATTTGAGAGAAAATTACTTCGAGGCCCCAATTGCCACTGTAAAAACGCTGCTGCACCTGTGTTAGTTCTATTACATTAAAATAAAATTAAGACCACAAAGAAGGGTATTTTAGGCATTTCTACTTTCCTGACCATCTCCTAATGGTTTATGCAGCTGCTTGTTGAATAAGACAAATACATTTGAGAATGTAAATGTTATGAATTAAGAAAGAAAGAAATCTGAAGGTGGTGATGGGAGCATTATTTTTGAGATCCTGTTCACTTTTACAACTTTTTGTTGTTATTGTTGTTGGACTCGATTATGGTACCAGCTTACTCAAAATTAAGTAAATGTGTAACATGCGAAGCTACCAGATGGAAACCAGGCTCATATGGATGAACGAAATACTCAAAATGATGTCTTGATTTTTGTTAAACACATTGCAGAATATAAATAATTCTGAGAAAGTAATGGCCATTACCTCACACTCAGTCACTCTGCTCGAATGAAACTGACAGTGAAATTTCACTGGGAAAAAACTACAGTCACTTGCTGTATTTTATTACCTACATAGGCAGTAGGTTATCAAACAAAGAATTGCAGTCGAGTCCGAACAAGAGCAAACGCTTTATATAGCTCCTCCCGGTCCACATTTGCAGCAGAGTAGTTTCCACCAAAGGAGTGAGTGCTCGTGATCAAGTCAAATGCTAAAATGCATATCTGATGAAGAACCATCAAGCTAGGAATAAACGATAATCAGGTAACGCTCTATAAGGGCTTTAAATAATAACACAGCTCCATGGGAAATGCTCTGGCTATGTTAACAAACATCCCTTATTGGAACTAAAAGATCAAAACTTTTCCCTCAGAACTTAGAACAGAGCACATTTGCCTTATTTTAATGAACTTCCAAAGGTTTCTGTGCCCACTGCGTTTTTCAGTGATATTTCAGTTGCACTGCTTCTAAGGAGAGACACTACAATGCATGGCTGCCCTCCTTCCTCATGTGCGCACTTCCCAGGAGCAGGATGGAGGCAGACGTGTCGTCTGTATAGCCCAGGTGCTTACTTCTCTTAAACAAAATGGAACCCGACCTTAGGAAGAGCTCTGATGAAAACATAATAAAATTGTGTTTAAAATGTAAAATAGGAATTGATACTGGACTTACGACTTTGCTTAGAGATTCTACACCTTTTTGTGTTTTATCAGCCTAGAAGTTCAAGTAAGAGTCAGGTCCTTTTCTGACTACTGGAGCAGATTTGGTCCTTCTTTTAAGCACCACGTTCAGGAACAGCGAGCGGGTGTTTTTCGGCACCTCACTTTGAAGTTTAGTCCCTGCCTCCTCACAGGGATCCCTCGTTCCCCTCATTTCTGCTGATAGGCTTCTTGGGCCTGGTCCTATGTGTGGGGGGAGGGGGGTAGCTCCTTCCAAATTTAAACCTGTTCTGCTTTTCACTGCAGTTGGTATAATAAAATGAAGCTTCTCCCCAGGGCCAAAAAAAAAGGACAGATTAATGGGGAGGCAGGTGAACAAGAGACAAAGATGGGTCTTGGAGGCAGTCAGACTTAGATTCAAGTTACCAACACCATCAATTACTAACTGGATGACCTGGGGTAGTTGACTAAATTCTCTTGCCCTCAGCTTCCTCAATTACCAAATGGAAGTTTAATGTCACCTACATCACAGGATTGTTATGAGAAATCAGTGCATTAATAATTGTGAGTTCCCTCGAACTGGACCCATAGGATGTTAAAAAGAAATTGTATCACAATCTCTCACTTGCCTTTCTTGTAGAGTACATGGGTATAATGCAGCTACCCTGGAATTAGATTCAAAAAGTACTTGAGCTAGATTGTATATAGTACTGTGTCATTCTGTAAGAATGGGATAGTTGAAAGTGGTTACAAGCAATAGTCTGGAACTAAAAATGGAAAGATTGGGCAAGATATTAAAAACAAACCAACCACAACAACCTCCCAAGTCGTAACAAGAATTGGGCAATAGAAGGGTGGCCTGAGTCACCATCAACGAGAGGATTCAACGATAGGTTAGAAAGTGGATGAAACCACTCTGGAATGACTACAGATGAAGACTGCTTGAGGTTGATGATACGAAATGGTTTTTCCAATCCCAATCAAGTTTATTTTTATCTTCCTCATGAAATGTAAAATAATTCACATGACAATTTGATTGAGACCTTATGGGTACCATTTCCATTGTGCAAGACAGGAACATTTAGGGCAGAAAACTTTTGCCAAATGGTAACAGAAGATGGCCAGTGTGAGAGAGAGTCAAGTAGATGGTTGAGCAACAATTTAATGAATTTGGGTAAAGGAGGCCACCAGTGTGGATAATCCAAATCAATGGTTTATTGTCATCATTAGAGTCTCCTCTTGTTTGTGTCATTCATGGACTTAATGAGGGAAGAAGTCATAAAAGCCTATAAGTCAGTACCTTTGATCAATGCCGTCTGGTGTGTATTGTGCGGTTGCTATACAGGGAATGTCTGTGCATGTCTAAACAAAACCCTAGGCAGCCCTCAGATACTCCAAAAGCTTAATTGTTTCTATAGCAGTGCCTGAAATATATGGGAAATTGCAAAGTTTATACATTCGGCTCACAAGTAACTAATTGTTTGTCCTTCAGGATTACTACGTAGTGTCTGTGGCAATCTAGATGAGATCTTAAATCTCTAAGAACTCTAAAGGCCAGTGTAGACCTAGTTTTAGATAATCTGTTCCTAATTTTGCTTTGCCCTTGGAGGACTATTTGGAGTCTTATAAAAGGATTGCCATTTCAATGCTGGCCAGCTCAGGCAGTTTGAGTCTCAAATGTATGGTAGAGAGTGAGAATAACCAGAGTTATGAAAAATCAGTCCCTCCTATCGATTCCCAGGTACAGGCTGTACCATTGTCAGGCAATTCCATAATCTCATTTGTGCATCTGTGTTTGTTTAATATTTGAGTGTGCTTGGATGTGCTTTTACAAATGGCTATCTATAAATCCCTATCCATTAGGTAAACTGGGATTTTCATAAGGGGATCCAAAGAACTAATGAAAAGAACATCTTGGTAACAATTCTCTGTTTATAGAGAGGATCTTTGCTCCTCCTCCTCCAACAAAGAGGTCAAAGTACTTTTCCTTAAAACATTACAGCATGTCTATGAGGTAGGTAGTAGATTGGAATCAATAGATCAATATATTTTATAGATCAGCAGCTAACCCTCCATCCAGTGGGACAAAGTCCTTAGGGAACAGAACCAGAAACCTCCAAGCCAGCTGAGCAACACACCATCCATGCAGTCATTTAGTAGTGGACAAGCAAAATAGAATTTGAGTTTAGATCAACTGTAGGAAAATGAGTACTTAATCAACCTGTAAAATGTATTTCCAGTGTATTTCTATAGAGTGCCCTTCCCAGATGTATAGGTTTTCAATGATATTCTAATAACATCAAGGAGTCCACATTTACCTATCAAAAACAGAGAAATACCTTTGTATGTGGTAAGGAGATAAGACCTGAGAAATTATTCACAAAAATGTGAGAACACCAACATAATTCTCAAATATGTCTTTTCAAGGATGACTGTTAGTAAGATACATTTTATGTAATACATCTGATAATACTCACCATGTTTATGTAAATATATGTATGTGTGCATGTATTCTTAAGAAGAAATGGCTTAAGATAATGTAGGAAAGACTTCTGTTTGACACAAGGAAAATTTTTTGGATAATGGAATAAAAAATCTCCACAATAAGTTACCAAAAAATGTTATAAGCAGATCTGCCCCAAAATATTTGCATGGCCTGGAGCAACCATACAAACAGAGCTTGATTTTAATTTTCTATCCCCCAACTTTGAAAATTAAACCTTCATAATGAAAAAATAAGAAATGCATAAAGTAATGGTTATCACAAGACTGAGAACTGACCAAAACTCCAAGAAGACTGAGTTTAATTCTTATTATCTGTGGATGTTCTGTTGACAAATTGCCAATAGTTGGATGAATACCAAATACAAAACATATGTAATTCATAACTTATATAGTTATCCTATAAAATTTATTTTTCTTGCTTTTACTTCAGCAAATTCATTAATCATGTTGTTATAATAATTAGTTTCATATAATTTATGATATATTGAGAATAGTAACTAAAGGATTAAAACACAAAATGTAATTGTATTCAAAATATACAAATTTGGGTATATTTTCATTAAAAAAGGAGATTAAATGTAAAATATAAAAAATGAGTTGTTTTCAAAAAAGTTATTTTTCTTCTTAGGATTCAAAATTATCTATTAGGACTGGCACCGTGGCTTAGTGGTTAAGTGCGCATGCTCCGCTACTGGCGGCCCGGGTTCGGATCCTGGGCGCGCACCAACGCACCACTTCTCCAGCCATGCTGAGGCCGCGTCCCACATACAGCAACTGGAAGGATGTGCAACTATGACATACAACTATCTACTGGGGCTTTGGGGGAAAAAAACAAAGAGGAGAATTGGCAATAGATGTTAGCTCAGATCCAGTCTTCCTCAGCAAAAAAGAGGAAGATTAGTACCGATGTTAGCTCTGGGCTGATCTTCCTCACACACACAAAAAAATTATCTATTAAAATGTAAAAATAATATTAAAAATTAATAAAATATTTTTGTAAAAATAAAATTATTTACATTTCTAGTATTTGGGACCTATCCAACTGGCATTGAAAGAATACATCATGCATGTTATTTACACATATACAAATTTAAGAGTAATACTGATTGTTTAATATTGTGAAATATTCCTCAGCTTCTGGATCTTGCACTATTTTGTGAGTTCCCCTGGAACCACAAATTAGAACATGAAGAGAAGCAAGAAATGAGAGTTTGGCACTATTGGGAAATGATACTTTGTTATGCAAGAATCTATTGCATTCACACAGTGTAATAGTAAATCATATTATTTGACAAGTTAATTTGTCTTTCCTCTAAATTAAGTCCTTCTGCCAATCAAATTTTCCCTGCCCTCTGAAGCAGTGTCCATCTCTGTCGTCAGCAGGGGTATGATCCACAAACTTTCACGGCATTTGGATACAGTTTCTTTTGTTTTGAGGACATAGGGTAAGAAATATAGAGGAGCTTTTCTCTGGGGCTTGAACAATATTGGTCACAAGAGCAGATGTTTAGGGTTATTGGTAACTCTGTGCCAACATCAACTGCTAGGTCTCAAGTGACAAAAGCCTGTGTGTTCTTTACTAAATTGTGTGTGTGTAGGTGTGTGTGTGTGGGTGGGTGTGTGTGGGTGTGGGTGTGTTAAGTATGACTCTCTAAAGTACAGAGCCCAGAAGCGTCCTTTTACCTGGGTCTAAGGGTATTATTGGTTATAGGATCTTGGAACCCCAATTTTCAAGATGCTTTTCAGAGAACCATTAAATGTTTCAACTAAGGATATTTGTGGAGCTGAGGGAGAGAAGAATGACCACATCTTAAGGACTGATTTGTTTTCCTACTTTTAAGTGAATGTATGGGCAAGGCATCTCAGATCTGTCAATCAGGTTGTAGGACTAAAACATTTGAATACAGTTCAGATAAGGATCCTTTGTAAGACTGGCAAAAAAGGCATGGTGGGATGTTCCAGTTTAACAGTAGCAAAAGGAAGATTCTGTTTTCTTTTATATTCGTTGGTAAAACCATACTCCAGGATAACAGTGGATACTTCACTCCAAATCTGTTCACACGTCCACCAAACACCATGCAGATCAACAAGCAGAGTAAGTAAAATCTGCCATAGCCTATGCCTCTTGCAAAACTAGAAAACAGAAATACTACTGACTCTGATTTTCATGTAAGTAGGTAAATACCCACGGACACCAGCAGTGAAAGAGTCAAAGCCCATGCCAGAGCAAAGAACCAGGTAAAGACTTTGTGACAAGGAGGAAAGTGTGATGGAATCCGAGTAGAGGTAGAAACTAGATAACATTACCCACAGAAGGAGAAGGAGCCATCCTGAGTGGGAAAATACAGAGAATAGATCTGACATGTGAGGAACCAGGATTCTGGCACTGGAGCTTTAGAAGGAGGAGGACTTGAAAGTGTGTAGGGCCAGAGATGGTTCTGCTGAGAAGGCAGCACTTCTGAGAGAAAGGGGGGTAACACGGAAGGGAAAAGCATCTCTAAGAAGCTTGGTACCTCTAACAGAGGGCAGGGGAAAGGAGAATGTAGTGGGCAATTGGGGTTCTGGCCAAAGGATAATCATTAAACATGGAATGACATACTATTTCAGTAGGATGGATTATCAAGTACATTCTATGCAAATGAGTAGAGTAGATCTTCCAGAAGAAACAAAAGCATACAAATGCCCAGAAGTGCTTTCATATGTTACACATACTGCATACCTAACATTGTGATGTTGAAGAGTAATCCTGCTTTATTTCCTCTCCTTTACTCACAACTTTTGGGATCTTAGACACTCAACAGATGCTCCTACATAGACGACTTGATATGAAGGTGAAGTATTTGTGCAATAGTTGTTGTCACTTCAAATCAAAAGGAAAGCAGCTATCAGGGAATTCATTTATAGTCCTCTGCATTGTTTGTTTTTGTTTGTCTGTTTATGAGAAGACTTTGACACCAGGAGAGGATGAACAACATCCCTAAGCTCACAGGGCAAATGAGACTGATAGATAGGTCTTCCAACAAAATGGTCTGCCACATTATGGACCCAATTGCCATTTTCTGTAATAATGACCTCAGAATTCTGCTGATAAAGAAAATAAAATACTGTGGACTGAAGTTCTTTCCCTCTTAACAAAAAAAAGAAACTCAGCTTCCAAATCCTGCCAAAGATGCTGATCCAAAATCAAAGACAAGAAGAAAACCCCATGTACTTGGAGTATTTTTTAAAGACATTTCTGCTTATTTCCACCCACCCTCACCACCTTCAAAAGCAAATTCACTTGAAAAGTCATGAGAACAAAAAACACTGGCAGGTTATACTAATTGCTCCTGGATACATATTGCCCAGAATTCTGCGTTCTTTTAACAGATGTTTGACTTCTAGAAAGTTTTGTTTTGCAAAGAGTTTGGATTGCAGCTCACTTTTATAGATATATCACCTTTGAGCCAGCTGTTAGATAAGCCTGGAACTTATTGGTGCTTTCATCACCCGCCATTACTCAGATTGAAATGGAGCTGATCTTCTGCAGACTCAGTTGAGAGAATGAAGGCAAAAGTCTTCTTTTCGACTCCTTCTTCTCCATTTACTACTTCATGAGTAAAAGAGCAAGGCTTCCATCAGCTACCAGGCCTCCTAGCTGGCTGTAATGACAAGATGGGTCAGAATAAAGATGAGAGTGACCTGCTGCTCTCCTCCAATGTCTGAGCCATGAGAAAATGGCTGTAATTGGTGGTGGGAATAAGTTGATATAGGCTGAAAAACGGCAAGTTAGTAACTACATAAAATTTAGAGACATTAAATGCATTAAAGGTAAAATGCAAAATCTCCTACCTCAAGTATTTAGCAAAAGAAGAAACCATAAAAGAGAAAATAAAGACAATAAGAATAAGATGAATATCTAAATCATATTGCTTACTTGCTAGATATGAGACATGATGATAATTCCTTATGTGCATTATCTCATTTAATCATTACAATGATCTTTATAAAATAGAGAAATTGGTATTTTCTAAATTTACAGATAGGAACGTTAAAGCTTAGGGAGGTAAGATAACTTGTCCAAAATTACAACTGAAACTCAGGTCCAGGACTTTCTGACACTACAGTCCAGGATCTTCACTACTATATCTTATGCAGAAAAAGAAAAAAAGAGCCATAACAAAAAAGACTAAAAATGAAATTATAAGACAATTGGAGAAAATAGTGACAACCCATATAACTGAAGGATAATTAATATCCTTAATATAAAAAGAGCCTTTAAAAGCCCATAAGAAAAAAAATAAAATCATCATGTGAAAAATAAGCTAAAGGCCAAAGAAAAATAAAACGCAAAAATAAAAAACAAAAACATGAAAAAAAAATGCAGCTGTATTAGTTTCCTATTACCATAAACTTAGTGACTTAAAATAACATAAATTTATTATCCTAGGTGTAAATTCTGGAGGTCAGAAATCTAAAATGAGTCCACAGGAACATGTTCCTTCTAGAGGATCTATGGGATTTCAATTCTTGCCTTTACCAGCTTCTAGAGGCCACCCACATTCCTTGGCTCATGGCCCCCTTCCTCCGTCTTCAAAACAGCAGCGTAGCTTGTTCTCTCCTCTCTGACCTCTGCTTCCATCCTCACACTTTCTTTCTAAAACTCTGACCCTCCTACCTCCCTCTTACAAGGACTCTCGAATTACATTAGGCCCACCCAGATAATCCAGGATGGTCTCCTCATCTCAAAAGCCTTAATTGAATCACATCTGCAGTCTCTTTTACCATATAAGGTAACATATTCACAGGTTTGGGGGTAATTAGGACCCGGGGATTAGGACCTGGACAATTTGGGGTAGGGCATGATTCAGCCAACTGCAATTGTAATAAAAAATTTCATTTAAAACAACAAAGAAATGTCATTTTTTTGTGCAATGAATTGGCAAGAGTTCAGAAAATGGATTCACACACTCTGTTGGTAGGAGCACCAATAGGCATAAATTTTCTGAAAGAATATATATATAGATGTGTGTCTGTGTGTATATTTATATATTTATATATGTCCATAATATATCATTATATATCAAAGAACTTAAAATATTATTCTCCCTGACCAGAAATTCAGTTGGTTGGAGTTGGTCATAAGGAAATCACCATAGACATTAACCAAAAATGTTAACACAATCTACATTGTTTCAATAAATTATGGTATTGTCATCTAATAGCACTCAATGCTATTAGAGTACTATTCCTACTGTAGAAAAAAATTATATTGTAGAAGAATGTTTAAAGATATGGGAAATGTCATTTTATATGAGAAAGGCCCCAAGTAAATAATATGTACTTCCTTTTGATAAAGAATATTAGTAAATAAAATTTTGGATATTTTCCATTTTTTCTATATTTTCCAGCTTTTCTTCAATGCACATGTAATAGTGTTATAATGATATCAATGTTATTTCTAAAAGAATGTTCTTCTTCAGCTTGTTACCAAGCAGGGAGAGCTCCAATCTTGTCAGGCAATAGGGAGAGAGATGAGATCATCTCCTGGGTCCTGGCCAGTCTTGGAGTTCTCTAATTTTCCTCACTATCAGTAAAATCTATGACAGTTCATGAAGATGGAATACTAGAAACCAGGAAAACACAGTGGACGGAGAAAAGGCCTTGAATCAACGACCTAAATTGGAAAGCCAGCTCAACTATTTATGTGCTGTGTGATCTTGGACAATTTATTTAACTCGTCAGAGCCTTGGCTCATCATCTGCAAAGCAGTGCTGATTAAACATTCCAGGATGTCGTGAAGAAGAAATTAAATCATTTAGAGTGTAGGGGTCACATTCACAGGTGCTTTGGGGTCAGGCAACTGGGATTCAGAGCCTGGGTTTTCCCTTAACTGAATATGTGAATAAGGCCGGAATGCTTTTATCCTTTATGTCTCCACTTCCACCATATATGGTGGAGTAAATAGTACCTAAAACTTAAATGCAATAAAGCACTTTAGAGGTTAGCACAGTGCCTGGCCTCCCATACACGGTGAACAAATGATAGCTAATATAACAGTACTCAGTAAACTGTAATGTTTATGTCTCTTCTAATGGTTGTAATATTACACAAGCATGTTCTGACAGTCCTTGGTTATCATCTTGATGACAAAAATCAGGTTACTGATCTCTTTATCATTCCAATTTGAAAAAGCCAAATGGCCAACCCTTCCTATTGACCAGATAGGTGGTCAATAGGAAATATATTGTGAAAATATATCTTTCAAACTCTCTATGACTCCTCTTTCTGTGTCACTGAGGATGTAGATGTTTGGAATAAATATTCTCAAATTGGTTATCCGTGGTAATGAGCCTTAAAAAATTGTT
This sequence comes from Ceratotherium simum simum, assembly GCF_057802395.1. Lineage (NCBI taxonomy): Eukaryota > Metazoa > Chordata > Mammalia > Perissodactyla > Rhinocerotidae > Ceratotherium > Ceratotherium simum. The sequence continues at coordinate 51,266,976 of NC_141915.1, read as the reverse complement.
TACGGAGATCTTTGCAGAAATTTCTTATATTTTTTTAAAAGAGTCTCAATTCATCTTATCTAGAGCTCCTACTATGTAAAATTTTTTTACCGAATATTGGGATAGGAATTTTATTTTTAAAGATGAAACACATGGCTGCAGCTCTTGAGAAACATCAAGTCTATTGAAGAAGAAGGAATCCATACAAGTGCAAAATACTTAGGAACATATATATTAAAAGTCCAAAAACTGACGGATTTATAGTATGGACACAGTATATTAATGCCTGAGGAAAAATGGAATAAGAAAAGTGATGTTCTATTTGCATTGGATTTAGGTCCCTAAATTGCAATATCCCTGGATAAAGGATCTACCCAAAGACGTGGGCCAAAAGTCCTTGTGCCTGGCATTTGACCTCAGTCGCTGAAACCTGGACCTTGAAGGCACATCAATGAAATCCTCCTTACCGAATTTACCTGTGGCATCTTACACTGCTGACCACTTCCTTCCTCTACAAATTCTCTACTTCTGTGACTTCTGTAGCACCATCAATACATGTTGAACTGCCACTTTACTGGAGATCTCTTCTCAATATCTGGCTCATCATTCTCTGGTTATACCCTAAATGAGGAGCCCTAAATGTGAGTGCTCCTCAAGGTTCCATACTTGACAATTATCTCTTCTCCATCTACATGCTCTCTCAGGGAGAGTGTCTTTCAACCAACATCAATGCTTATGACTCCCAATTTACATCACTGACTTGATTCACTCACCCAAACTCTAGACCCTATACTTCTATCTACTAGACATCTCCAACTGAAAGTCCCAACATCTCTAAGTTCAACTTGCCCAAGACAGAATGCATCTTTCATCACTCTTTCCCAAACCTATCTTCCTATTTTAGAGTCTTAGCTATTGACTTCATCTTCTGTACAGTTGTATAAACCAGAATCTTAGAAGTCATCATAGATTTCTCCCTCCATAACTAACAGCCAGCACTTCCTAGGCACCGTTGTTATCATTCCCCTCCTCTCTAGAGTCATTGCCAATGCTTTAGTTCAGGAACTCATTTTTCTTAAAATGCAATAGCTTTTAAGTCTACCTTCTTCCCTATTCTCTCTCCAAATATCCTTTTCCACCCTCATTCTCTCATATTAGTGAGAGTAATCTTTGTAAAATCCAAATTTGACCAGATCATCCCCAATTTATCCCTACAGAGAATCCTTCCATGGTTCTTCTTCATGCCCAGGATAAAAATCCAAACTCCTTGTACTAATATGCAAGTCCCTTTATTAACTCACCAGTTCATCTTTCAATCACATCCTCCACCATGCTCCCTCATGCTACTTATTCTTTAGAGCTACAAAACTTTTACTGAAATTCCACAAAGCTATTTTGTTTCCTCAGTCCAGAATGCCTTTCCCAGCTTTTTCCTCCTGCTGAGTTCACTCCTGTCATCTACTTGGCTAATTTTGAATTGTTTTTCAAGAGACATCTCAGTTGCCATTTTCTCTGTGAAGCTTTTTCTAACCATTCCAGGTTGAGTTAGAAGTCCCTTCTTTGGATAAAGAATAAAAGCCCACCTCTAAATCGTGAACATTTGCCAAGACTAGAGCAGAGCTGTCCAATAGAATTTTCTGCAATGAAGAAAATGTTCTATATCTACCCTATCTAAAATGATAGCCACTAACCACGTGTGGTCATTGAGCACTTGAAATGTGACTGGTGCAGTTAAATCAGAATTTTTATTTAATTTAATTAATTTACATTTAAATAGCCACTTGTCTTGGACAGTACAGGTCTAGAAGTTAATTAGGTATTTGTAGTCTGTATGAAGCTCTAGATACCTTCATAAAAGATTCACCCACTCATTCTTGGATCAACATTTCCTTATTGTTTGGGCCTCTCAGTGGAGGGACTTTGCAGAGGAGCAGATAAATTCTTTAAATCAGAAACCTTTACACTCTTCCATCATGCAGACTTCCGTTGTTCTGATCTCAAATGTAGGCTCTTCCTGAGTTTGTGCACACTTGGCCAAATTGCAGACTCATGGGACATTAGGTTGGGAAAGCGCTTTAGTTAATATCTAGCCCAACATCCTTATCTTACTGCCAAGAAGTTGTGCCTTAAATACTTGTCCTCACGTCACTTTAAGTGGCTTGAAATTTTCTGAAATTCCATGCACAAGTTGGGGAGTCCTCAGGGACAGGCTACCTGGGGATCAGAAGTTGCTGGAGCAGATTGTGCTTAGGCCAATTGCTGATTGGCAGACAAGAGTCATCTTTTCCCAATTGCTGGAGACAGTAGACCACCTGCAGGACCATACACAAGTCCCTGCCTCTGGGCCTTTGCTTCCTCACTTAAAACATGAGGGCATAGAATCATATCACGTTTGAAGTTCCCTCTAGCTCTAAAACTTGGCCAAAAGCCAGTTCTATCCTCACCACCATTTTAAGCAGAGTTTTCTCTCCTACACAAAGTGAACCTCCTTTCCAGATGTGTTGTGCATTGGAAAGAACAGAAGATCTGGAAACAGAAAGATCTAAGTTTGACTCCTGCTCTCCTCTTCCTAGGTGTATGACATTGGCTAAGTCTCTAGCTTCATTCACTTTGTCTGTAAAATGGGATAATAATATTGTTGTTGGAAACAAATGACCCATGGCATGTAGTGTCCTGTGAGACACGTAGTAAGCACTAAATAAATACAGTTTATTGTAATTAGTGCTATGGGCAAACCATCCAAAGTTATAAGCTTCCCCTCCTGCTACACAAAGTCCTATTTTTCTTCTGGGACATCTTTAATGTCTAAAAAGTCTAAGATAACCAATTTTAGGTTATCATTTTATTTCCAACCTTAAGAGATCTTATCTTTGTCTACTTAGAGGAGAAATAGAACAGACCTCTGCCTTTTACAGCAAACCAACAGGCACATGGAGTGTACAACCAGCTCCCTGGAATTTTACCTTTAGTTACCCCGCTCACCAGCAGGACACTTCATTCAGAAGTGCCCCTTCCATAGCAACCTTCCATTCCATTCACACTGCTTCCAGCATTTATCATTCTCAGCACTATCTGTGCAGTCCAGACCAACTTGCAAATTGTCCTTCAAGGGTACAAGGTCATTTACAAAACAGGGACAGACTTTGGTAAAGGCTTGAGAGTGGCTGCCTACCTTACCCTTCCAAGAGGGTGTGAGTCAATCCTTTGCTTCCCATATCCCAAAATTATAAGTCATGCTGAGCCTCAACATTTCATTTTTATTCTGAACTAGATATAGTATTACATTCAAGAAAGAGGCTTGGGTCACATCAGCCAAGCAGAAAAGAGTGATGTCTGTCTCACTCTAGATACCAGAGTGTGGCAGAAATAGTTATGATGTACCAGAAGGCACAGAGTACAAAGGATCAGGCATGGAACCCCCATGTGACATTCATAGGCATTCATTCACTGCCTCTCTGACAAGACTAACAACAGGATACTATCAAAACCCAAGATGGACTTCTCTCTGTTTCCCTGTCATGACTTTTCTGAGTTTGTGTGGTTCTCCAGAGAAGGAAGATTCCAATAAACAGTAGCCTGGGACTCTGGGAAGATGAGCCTCGCTTATCTGGCAGGCCACTTGAGAGCCCCAAGGTACACTAACTCCACCAAGAGAGCAATCACAGTCAGTGCTCCTGGGTGGAGGAAGATTACAACATTGTAGAGTGAAACAGAGCGGCCTTCGCCCCTAGGACAGAATTAGCCATGGAAACCTGGCCTGCATCCATATTAAAGATGCTAACTTGCTCCTACTCGATGTCTGAGCAACACATTTTCTGTGTTGCTGACTTCTGATGAAGATTTTCAGGCAGCTTTCTCATCCATAAGCTCCCTGACTCTAAACTGGAGTACCTGGTTCCCACCTGTCCTAGCTGTAACTCATACCTATACTGACTGCATCAATGACCCAATTCCTGCTAGTAAACCTACCTCACATTAATGCCTACCTTCCCCACCAGGCCTTTGTCTGCATTCAGCAGTAGGCTCATCCCTCCTACATCTCAGTTTTTGCTGTCCTCGTACTACCGCACAGCACAAGATGAAAGTTCAAAGCCAAGATTTCTTCTGTCATTGACTTCAGATAAAGCAAAATGCGTTAATTAGATCATATTTCAAACACCAGTTTTAATACTTTGTAATAGATTTAGTACTCCTGGAAATGGGAAACTAACAACAAAAACAGCAGGTCAGGCCTAGGAGGACCATCACTGAGGATGGACTCCTGCCCACTGGTGCTGCCAAAAGTGTTAGTGCACTACACCCCGATCCCTCAACCTCGTCTCCCAAGATGTCTATCTCAGTCCTGACCCTCAACACGTCTGGCTGGGCTCCGATTGCCCTGGGCTTTCTGAGAACAGCAAGCAGAAGAAGGGAACAATTTGTCCAATAGTTCCATGGCAGGCAAGGGTTTTTGCCTTTGGCAACTTTCTTAGATGGTTGAAAGATTTAAAGATCTTTCAACCCAAGTGTACCTCTCTGACTTTCCCACTTTCTCGGAACCCCCTTCCCAACAGCCGGATCTCTCCACTAACACTGCTCTTTCTAAGGTCATCAACAACCTCATTCTGAATAAATCTCAAGGCGACTTCTCTGTTCTCATCCTCCTTCACCACACCCTCATTCTTAAAAGTCTCCTTTCTCTTCCTTTGCAGATGGTGAGCTCTATTCTCTTGAGTTGCCACCTTGCGGCCAGCTCTTTCCTCTTTTCCTTCACTGCCTGCTTTCTCTCTGACGTTTTTGTGCTGTGGCTGTCTCTTTAAGTGTTAATCTTTTTTTTTTTTTTTCTGTATATGTACACCCTCAGCAACCACTTCTGCTGCCAGACAACTTAGAGCTCCCCCAGATCTATGCCCAGCCATCCCCCCTCTGGGCACTGGCGGAGCCCTCTCTGCTTTGGCCACCAGAGTTCCCAATCCTGGTCTGCCCACACTTAGGACAGTGCAAACCCTGAAAACGCCTTTTGTTTGGAGACCAGTGATCCTGCCTCTAGGATGCTTCCTCTTTGAACCTCAAAATCAATGTTTGACTTCAAAATGAAGTTCAAAGCCTGGTTCACTCGAAATTCACTTCCTGTTCTTTAGCTCCTGCAAACTAAAATTGACGCTAACCTTGACTTGTTTCCTTCAAAACCCTTCCGAATTATTTTCCTCAGTCCCATTTCCTTCCCTTCCTTCTTAACATTAAACTTGGAACCTCCCTCTTGACTTGACAGTGCTTATGCCCTCTTCCCATAGAGTTCATCACTTTCATTTAATCATCCACCCAGGGTACAAGGGTGCCTGAAACAGAGTTCTGTTCCCATTGAGGAGACCAGGTAGGCATCAATCAAGTAATCACAAATTCATGTAGAGTTACAGACTGTGATCAGGGTTTTGAAGGAGATTTACAGAAGCTATGTGAGGGAATAGCAGGGTAATCTGACAGTGGCTGGAGATTCAAGGAAGAGAGCATGTGTAAGCTGAGGTTTGAAAGATGAGAAGCAATTAACTATTATAGAGTCCAGTGGGAAGAGCATTCCAGGAAGGACTGTGCAATGGTTCTGTGACAAGAGGAATCATGATGCATTTGAGGATCAGAGTAAAAGGCCAGGATGACTGGATTGCAGAAAATGGGTTTGGCAGGGCCTAACATGTGACTGGAGCCAAATCAAGTAGAGCCTTATAGGCCATGCTGAGAATATTGATCTTTATCCCAAAGAGAATAGGATATTATTAAATTACTTTAAGCTTGGCATGACCAGAATTGCCATGTATGCAGAACAGATTGAGAGTTGGGGAGAGATGCAGGGAAATCAGTTAGGAGGCAAGAGACGCATATGGCACAATGACTAATTTTCAGGACCTCAGAGTTTATTGGGGGAAATTATTACCAATTAGTCAAGCAAGACTTTGCACCTCTCCCTCTCACATGGAAAGATTACATGATTTCTAATGATAGGAATCAAGATCTCCAACTTTAGCCTTCTGTGCATTTTCCTAGTAATTTTTCCCTTTTATACAGCAGGAAGAACTCCTTCCTTAAGATACAGACATAAATATTAAAACATAATTACACAATAATCATAAAAGAAAAGGCTATAAAAATATGTGATATTGCTGCTGCTTGAGTTCACATTTCAAAGAGTAGCCATCACTGGAAAGAGTAACATATTTAAGGAAACTGTGGACAAAAGCAGGCTAGAAACTATTGTGTCAGTGTTCTCATAAAGTGCAAACATAACAACGATAATAATGGTCTCCGCAATGCCACACCTGAAAAAGAAATGTGGGGAAATAGCCAAATTGGCTGGAAAGCAAAGTGTAGAGGGTGGTACAGTCAGTTCACCCAAGGCCACGGAAGATGGGCTGCTTGCAGTCTCGGAGTCGCATGTAGCTTCAGGCTCCAGCAAGTTTAGTGCAGTCACAGGCAGCAAACAGCAAAGTCAGAAGGATTAAGTGACTGCTGCCTGCGTGTGTGTTGGCCCTATAGCAGAGTCTAGCAGATGCCAACTGGCACTCATGCTGAAACTCTCATCTTAAAGAGAAACAAGCTCTCCCCTTCCACAGACCAGAATTTCTCCCTCTGGTTTAACTCCTCCTAGAAAACTATCCTTGGCTTCGCAAATGTATATAAAAACACAGCCCCCATCTTTCCTGCTTCTCACCCCCCCCATGTGCATCTGCAAATGCCTACTAGACACAAATGCAAAACAGTTGCCAATCACCCTTTTTGGGATTTGTAGGGCAACCAGCCAATTGGCTGCCCGCAGGTTATTCACACGCAATAGGAAACAAATTTCTCGCTGCAATTATCCTTAAATTTCTACTGTTTACGCCAGGAATAAACTAATTGCTGCTCTAAAACACCCCTTCCCACACTGTCCAGCACACATCTATAAATTCCAAGAAGGATGGGGCTGATCTGGTTGCCAGTTGGCTTCTGGAAAGGAATGGCGACTGGCCAACTAGAAGCCAGTTTATTATTCACGGTGGACTAGAACTTGAGCTTCTTATTGCAAATACTCCTGCATGCTTCAGTGTTTACCTTTTAAGCGCACAACTTGGACCTCAATTTATAATAATCCCATGTTGACTACTGGCTGTGGACTGGAGGTAGAGGGATAGGAAATGGAAGACAATATTCATACTTCAAATATTTACTGCATACCCACAAAATGCCAGGTGGTGTGTTGGATGTTGACGCTTGTGTATGGGAATTTTATACTATGAAAGGAATTCTCAGAAGTAGCGTAACATACACTTTTTCCATCACCACCAACTATTTGACGTGTTAGTGGAGGATTAGCTCCAAACATCCTCCCAACTTCTCTTCATTATGCTTCCATCATCAAGATTGGTGACCTTATCATTCTTAGCCAACGTCTCATAAAGTGTTTTGCTGACAGCACCTTCTGAAGTAGCTCATCCTCAGAATGTTTATGCTTTCGTGCCTTTAAACAAACTATTATCTCTGCCTGGAACATCTTTCTCCTGCTACTCTGATTGTGAAAAGCATACAAATCTTTGAAAACCCAACTTAAGTATGGAGGCAGGGAGAGGCACAAGTATCCCTTACAGACACAATAGACAATCTCACAGGCAAAGAACCAAAATGAGCCCAGAGTTACAAAGACTGAAACTGGAAGTCTCTAGAACCTATACTTTTCAATATGTCTGTCAAATATTGTAAGCTATCTCTCAGCCTCTGCTTCTCTCTGCCTCTTTTCTGACTGTTCTTTCGGATGACAAGCTTCTTCTGATTGCACAATGTCAAACATAAACAATAGCCTGGTGGCTATATTAACCTCAAGGCCCAGTCTTCATCATCAATGATTATACTCTCTGAGTTGCTTAGTTAAATGCTTAAGGGAGAATCTAACGCACTCCTGGTCTATAGTGGACTGGCCTTCCTTGGGTCAGGTGTCTCACTCAGGATGAATCAGCTGTGGCTGAGAAACTGGGTTCCACGATATTAGCCACCTGGAGCTACCATTTCAGTAAGGCCGTGGACAGGTTCATAGAAGAAGGTTTTGTGAGCAACACAACAAAACAGTCTGTTATGTAACTTACCACGCTCTTGTGGTCACTAATGGATGTATCTGTCTCCCTCCCCACATGCTCCAATCCATTATGCTCTATATGCCCCTCCAGGTCCATGTTAATTTTCTGCTGCTGTTATCACTTGGCACAGTCCCCAGCAAACAAACAGACTTTCAATCAATGTTTTGTTAAGTAAGCCTTTTAAAAATATAAATCGGATTATGTCACACCCTTGCTTAAATACTTCAGTGGCTTCCAATTGCATCTAATATGAAATCGAAATTTCTTTTCGTGACCTAAAAGGCCCAAGGGGAACTGGCCCTCCCACCTCTCCAAGTTCATCATATGCTTCTCATCTCTTCATTCTCGGTGCTCGGTCACACGGGTTTTTTCTTTTATTTCCTCTAATACATCAAACTCCTTCCAGCCTCAGGACCTCGACAGATATTGTTCCCTCTGTCTAGAATGTTCTTCACACAGCTGGCTCCTTCTCATTCTTGCTTCAGGATACAGCTTAAATTTTATCTCATCAGAGAAGACTTTCCTGACCAACCTCTCTTTCCAACAATATTCTCAATGGCTCTGCTCTGTTAAGTTTGTTCATAGTGTTTATCACAATTTTGGATTATTAGTTTGTTAGTTTGCTTACTTATTTACTGTCTTTATTCCAGGTTAGGCTGTAAGCTCCACAAAGTCAGGGACATGTCTTTTTTGGTTCTCTCCCATATATACAGAGCCTAATCCAGTGCTTGGAACTCAACAAATGTTTGTTGATGGATGAATGTATCAGTAGGTAATGATTCACATTCTAGCTTAGTCATTGGCAGTGATCTTGAACAGATTGCTTCTCCTTTCTAACTTTCAGTTTCCTCTTCTGCAAAATAAGGAGATTCCAGGGCTGACATAATGATTATTCCTGTTCACTTAAGAACCGCTCAAGGCTCCCTCTGGGATTCTTTCCCTAGCTAACCCATCTCAATCTGGGTACCTTTAATACCTATGCTGAAATATTATTTTGCAGTCGTTTTCTTAGTTATTTTAAGATCTCCGGAGACAGGAAGCAGTGACTCCTGGATAAGTAGAGAAGTCTGGGTCACATGAAATTTTTGAGAATCTTGAAGTGTCTTTTAAGAATGAAGAAATTCCTAAATATGTCTACAAAAAGTATGATATAATGTTAATTCTTATATTGAACACAATATTTTAAACACAGAAACATACAATGCAATAGAGTTATGTTGTATGTAGAAAACTGTCAACACTTCTTTCAACAAAAATATTATTCAAATGTTTACTGAGTGTTAATTATGTGCATTAAAGACCATTATCCATATACTGTCTCATTTAATGTGACAAAACCTGCATGATAGACTGTTATTTGGGGGATCCCAGTGAACCATACCCCCCAGTATTCACATCCTTGGGAGTCTCCACCCACACTGAGGCTGAGCATGGCCATAGGACCAGCTTTGACCAATCGGACATTAGCAAAAGTGATGCAGTGGAGGCTTGATACATGCTTGTCCTTTTCAACTGCTCTTCCATGGAACCCAGCCACCATGCTTCAAGGACACCCAAGCAGCCACATAGAGAGGGCCATGTGGAGGAAAATCTAGGGCCCTGGTCCCAGCAGAGCTCCCAGTCAGCAGCCAGCACCAATTGCCAACCACGTGCATGAGTGAAGACATTTTGAACCTCCTATACATCCCACAGTGATACCCCATGAAGCAGAACTACCCAGTCAACTGACAGAATGATAAGGAAAAAATAATTTATTGTTGTTTTAAGCCACTAAATTTTGAAGTGGTTTGTTATTCAAAACAAACAACAAAAATGCCCTGAAAAGTAGATATTATCTTATTTGCACAGAGGAGAAACCGAGGCTCAGAAATGGTAAATGATCAGACTCACATCATTGTTGTAATTCTAACTTGTACTTACTACCTTCCTTGGAGAAGAGTGAGTGAACCTTCAAAACAGCCAATAAGTCTACAACTCAAACTGAAGAGCAGGCTCTGTGTGGATCACATGACCCTGTTCCCTCCACCCCAAAGCCATAGATGATTGAAAGCAGTTGGCAACTGACTCAGAAACAGCCAAATCATCAACTGACCTGCCGCCTACAGCATCGCTTGGAATGGTATAAAAACTCATAAAAAAAACATCAAATTCCCTTTCTCAAGAATTTTAACTAAAAATACTGAATGACTATGGCAACTGAGCAGTGGAAACTGAAGCCAACATGAGAGCATGAGTTAGTCGGATAAGACAGATCACACAACACTCTCACACTCTGAGAAAGCTTAAAATAAAATACTACAAACAAGCAGAAGCCATAAGGTAGAAAAAATAACATAGAGAGTTGAGGTAAATAATGTACTGGTGGCTATTCAGAAGGAGAAGGTGGCAAAGGGAACAGTACAAAGAAGCAGAAAAAGGAAAAAGTGCTGTGTGTTGGAGACTCCACATGACCCCCTATAGCTGCCTGGTTTCCTGATGGTTTTCCAGTTGTAAATCTAAGAGGTTATGGTCTTTTAATAAACTGACATTTTCTTACAGTAATTTGAGTAATTTTCTATTCCCTGCAGCCTTGACAGTCACAGTAAAACAAATTTCAAACAGGAAATAATTGCCACTATGGAAAACTCACCTGAGAATGACTATGATTTTTCTAGTTCCTTTTAACAAGTGTTTAATTTCCAATAAGCACATTCCTAGGATTATTAGGTGGAGGCAATAAAGGGGAAAAAACCTGGGAAAATTTGTTTCCTGTGACAATTTTCTACCCAAAATGACTTTATGCTGTGCCAGATACTTTGAGCAATGCTCGTGATTAGATTGTCAAAATGCTAGGTTTAGAGTTGAAGGGCCCAGTGCCTTCTTCAGACATTGAATCCAATAACTTACCGTTTGACCCAATCTTCCTTGTGCATGAGAGAGCACACATGCGTGATAACTCACCACCAAAGCTTTATATCACCCATGAGTAGATGTATCAAACCTCACAAGTCTAGAAAGGACATAAAAATACATTTTTATTTTAAACCTGACTTTGATTAGAAGATTTGAACCCATTAGAATAATTTACTTCGGTTTTTCTTTGTCAGATTTATGAAGTTCTCCCCTTAAAAATAAATGTGTATATTGCTGAAAGATTATAAAATTTAATAGCAAACAGGTTATGCACTTAGGAATAGACTAAGCACAATTAGCGCTCACATTCCTGCCACTCCTATAAATAACTCGGTTTCCCTTCCGTGTCTGAAAATATCATTAGAGCACTGGAAAAAAAAAGGGGGGGAAAGAAGAAGGAAAAAAGAAAAGCTTTCTGACTCTCTTTCATTGCAAAATACAGATCCAATCACTCAATCAGGTGCTTTGTACAGCCCAGGAAGGGGCATAGGAGTGTGGGGGGAGGCAGAGTTAAAATGCCTCCTCACCCCCCGCCATATACCCCTGGCTTTGGAAAGAAACTTTTCCACATATGGATTTAGAATTCACCTGCTAAAAAATAAATACATACTACATATTTATTATATAAATATTTATTTATATAAATATATATTTTTATAATATATAATATAAATATAATATATATTTATACAAATATAGATATACATATATCAGCTATTCCAGCAAGCAACCTACTTTGTGAGCTCTCCCACAATGAGCTTCAGATTCATCCTGAGCTAACATCCACTGCCAATCTTCCTCATTTTGTATGTGGGCTGCCACCACAGCATGACCACTGACAAATGAGTGGTGTAGGTCTGAGCCCGGGACCCAAACCTGGGCCGCCGAAGTGGAACATGCCGAACTTAACCACTAGGCCACCAGGGCTGGCCCAAGCTTCAGTTACCTTAAAGGATTTTGTTCCTCCCATAATTTTAAGTTATATATACTCTGAAGATGCTACCTAATTTAGCAGTTACTGTTAATAATATCTGTGAAAAGAAAAAAGACTCTAACTTTTCATTTAATAGAAGCCAAAGACAAGTGTTAGTGAGAGAAGTATCCTTGAAAGAGTGAAAGGCTGATAGAGTGGGATATAAAGACCCTTCAGAGTCCCTTGAATCATCTCCTCCTCCCCCCAATTCTCCCTAGGAAAAGGTCTATGTCTAAACATATTTGGTAGTCCTTGGGTTTATGTTCAGTCCTTGGATGTGGTGTGTTTGTGTAAAGTGAAGTGGAGAATTTGGTCCATTTTTGTGTATTATGTGAAGGGAAAAATGTTCTTTTACCATTATCTGGGTATTTCAAAGCACTCTTAGGTAAAAGGTTTTTATCTAAAATTGTGTGTAAACCTGGACTTAATCTTAAAATTCCAAGCTGGTTAATAGGGGCACCCAAAGAACCAACCCATCCTCTAATAAAATCTTTACAGATCAATTTCATGGAGTGGAAAATTTTTATTTGTTGTCAGCAAATGAGACACAAAACACTAAGAAAAGTTGAGATAAAATGCAAGAATTGCTTGATGCTTTCATATCTTAATCGGGGATATTTTGGTTACAAAGAACAGAAACCCATTTTAATGAGCTCAAGTAAAAAAGAGGTCATTGCAAACATATATCTGTTAAGGAGTTAACATCCACAATATATAAAGAACTCCTACAACTCAACAACAATAAAACAACCTGATTAAAAAATGGTCAAAGGACTTGAATAGACATTTCTCAAAAAAGATATACAAATGGCAAACAAGCACATGAAAAGATGTTCAGCATCACTAATCCTCAGGGAGATGCAAATCAAACCACAATGAGATACCACTTCATACTTATTAGGATGGCTGCTATAAAAAGAATAATAACAGAAAATAACAAGTGTTGCAAGGACGTGAAGAAATCAGAACTCTTGTGCATTGTGGGTGAGAATGTAAAATGGTGCAGCCCTTGTAGAAAACAATATAATGGATCCTCAAAAAACTAAAAATAGAATTACCATATGATCCAATAATTCCACTCATGTGTATATTCCCAAAAGAATTGAAAAGATGTCTAAAAGATATTTGTATACTCATGTTCATGGCAGTATTATTCACAATAGCAAAAAGTGGAAGTAATCCTCATGCCCATTGATGGATGAATAGATAAAGAAAATATGTTGTATGCGTACAATGGAATATTATTCAGCCTTAAAGAAGAAGAAAATCCTGTCACATACTACAACATGGATGAACCTTGAGGACATTATACTAAGTGAAATAAGCCGCTTACACAAAGACAAATACTGTATTATTCCACTTATACGAGGTACCTAGAGTAATCAACTTCATACAGACAGAAAGTAGAAGGGTAGTTGCCTTAGGGCTAGGGGAGGGAGAGAATGAGGAGTTGTTGTTTAACAGGTATTGAGTTTCAGTTTTGCAAGATAGAGTTCTGGCGGTGGATGGTGGCAGTGGTAGCGCAACAATGTGAATGAACTTAATGCTACAGCTTAAAAATTATTAAGATGGTAAATTTTATTTGTATTTTACCATAGCTAAAACTTCCTTTAATTTTAAAAAGAGGTCATTATTGTAATGCTAATGGGAGAATATCATGTGACCCAGTTTCTAAGAGGTAGAGCCTGATCCCTCATGAGAATTAGGAAAATCATTAGTTGGCTCCTTCTTCTTTTCCTTTCCCTCCTCCTTCTTCCTTTCCCCTCTCCCTCCCCCTCCCCCACCCCATCCTCCTCCCTCTTTTTCTTCTTGTTCTTCTCCTTTCTCTCTCTCTCCCTCTCTCTCCTCTTCTTTTCTTGGATCTTCTGTTTCTGCTCTGTGGCAGGCAGACTCTAAGATGGCCCCCAATAATCCCTGACTTCTGGTGTTCATACTCTTGTGTAAGCCCCTTCCCTTGAGTGTGGGCAGAACCCATGACTTGTTTCTAGCCAATAGAATACTGCAAAGGTGATGGTATGTCACTTTTGTGATTACATTACGTTATATTATAACTTGTGTCTTGCTAACAGACTCTTTCCCTTTATGGCTTGGATAAAGCAAGCTGCCATGTCGTAAGCTGTTCTATGGAAAGATCCACGTGGCAAGGAACTGAGGCCCAGAGGCAATAGGGAGCTAGGAAATGAGTCCTTCCGACAACTTTGTAAGTAAGCTTGGGAGTGGATCCTTCCCAGAGGAGTCTTCAGATGAACCTCAGTGCTAGCTGACGCCTTGAACACAGCCTTGTGGGAGACCCTGAATCAGAGCACCCCGTTAAGCCGTGCCCAGATTCCTGACCATAGAAAATGTGAGACAATAAATGTTCATTGTTTTAAACCACTAGGTTTAAGAGGATATGTTACAAGGCAATATATTACTGATACGTGCTCTATTCTCCTCTATAGACCAGCCTCCTCTACAAAGATTTTGGCTTTTACGTATACCTGTAATGTCATTTGCACCTGGCCACAGCATTGACTCTAGCTCCCATATTGCTCCTCACAAGCAACCTAATTGGTCTCCGGGTCTTGGTCTCTAGTTCCTAGGAGAATCTGACTAGCCCAGCTAGGATCAAACCCATTCACTGTGGCAGATAGGCACCTACTGTTAACAAGTCTGCATTCCCACCAGTCATCAGGACTTCTGGTTGAAGGTAGACTTTTCTTACAAGGGAGTGTGGCCAGGAGGCCATGACCAGTCTTGAGACATGTCCTGAGCACATTATACCTGTCATCTCCCTGTTTTCTCTTTCCTTTCTTTTGAAATGAAGTTTAAGTTGTTTGGATTATTGTTAAGGTTATCCTGAGACTTCAGAATTCCTTTATACTGATGGAAGAAATAGTATAAATTATAATTTTCACATTATCTAAGCTTTGCAACCAAATGAACAAATAAAACTAAAAAGATATATAAATATTCACATTATCTAATCTTGCAACTAAAACCCAACATTTCCAACATTTATGTAGTATAGTGGACTTCACAGGTGCCCAAAATTAGATTAGCATCAGAAGTAAGTTTTCTTACTTAAAAAAATTGCAAAATTGTGAAATATTCCCAGTATGGTTAGTTCAGCTTCAATTAGATTAATGGTTTTTAACGTTTACCCAAAACTTTATTTTCCTGGGCATAAGTACTAAAATAATCACCCAATAATCCCCTGTGTCACTATTTTTTTCTTTTGTATGTATTTTGGCTTAGCTGCCTAAAATATTTTTTTGAAATAAGGATATATTTATAAAATAAAGGGAAAAAAGTTCCTCTCTCTCTCTCTCTTACAGGCCTGTTTATTTTGCAATCAACAAAAGATGAGGGAGACATTTTGGAAATGTAACCTGTGGGGAGGCAGAACTGAAATGGTTGGGACCTTTGGCTTGCCTAGATGCATTTAAAGCTACTTCTGAATAGAACTAGGTGACATATATTAGCTTTGGGGTATGTTTTGCTTAAACCAGGAGGTAAATTGTTAAATTCTTTGGTGTTCCCAAACACAGAGCAGACTTCTACCTCTTCTCCAAAAAAAGTTGCATAATTAATAAAATTCATATCATTGAACCAATTCTTTGCTCTTTTTGCCTGCAAAAGTCAAAGTTTATTTTCCTATTCTCCCTTTGAAGAAAGACACTTGTGATAGTTGGTGGATGACGGTCCAGGAATTTGACCAAAATGATAGTACACGCCCTATAAGCAGCTGTGGGTTGGCTACAGTTCTGTCTTTTGTGCACATCTAGTGCAATGCAGCCAATGGAAAGAAATCATCATATTTGAGTGTGCCATTAATCCAAAGGGCATTTGCATTGGGCGTCAAATCCACACAAATGCGGTTGCTAGAGGTCACTCCAGCTTACAGAAACAGGAAAACAGGTGGGACACCTTTGACAAACTACAGTTTAAAACTTCATTGCAAATACACTGTGTCTCATTTCAACTATTTAGAAATTGTGGTACATCAAGGCAGGCCCTGGAGAGAAGTCATGGGAGATCGGGGCCTGTAGGCACATGGGATTCAGGTCCAATCCATATAAGGAGGTACGCAGTACTCACCACTATCCCCACCTCCCATGTTCCTGTGGCTTGGCTTGCCTAACTGCCATGGCTACACCAGCATCCTTGCTTGGTCTGCACGTGGCACTGCAAGGGGCAGTCTCTTACAAGCGATGGCAGGGTTGGGAGGAAAGACAGCTGTGTTTGCTTTTTCCTTCCCACAATGAGTCGTCTCTTACAGTCTGAGAAGAGACAGAACCTCGAATTTGAAGGTTCTGGGATGGGATCATCTATGATCCCATTCTCCATAATTTACATATAATACAGTGGTGTGATACACCCGTGCCCATGATCTGGAGCTTCTCAGAGAGATATATCTATATATCCACAATGTTCAGCTAAGTCCCAGGGTTGAATTTGGTTTGGTTTTCCACTGAAGAACGGATATAACATAAAAAGGATGTTTTTAGCTTTTGGCTCTAACTGAGAAAAGATGAAATACCATCTTCCTATATTCCTAAAACAGTGACTTTGCTTAGCATTAACTCAGTATCATTTGGGGTACTTCTTTAAAAATGCAGAGTCTCTGGCCCCATGTCAGGATTCTGATTCAATTGATCTAGATCTGAAGCCTAGAAATCTGTATGTAATAGAATGCCCACAGGTGATTCTAATACAGCCAATCCATGGACTCATGTTACGGAATCAGCATTTAGAACCACTCCAAAGCCATTGGATTATTACAGAAATATAATATTCTGGACTTCTGAGAGTCTGTGGTTTGGGAGAGGCTCCCTGTTAATTATGTCTTGATTCTACTAAGGCAATCTGCAGCCCCTGGAAAAATTGTGGACATCTATCCTTCCTCCTTATTTGCATTTTTCTTTTATTTTACATTCCCTCTCCTTTCTCTCTCCTTTGTTCCTCCACCACTCCTTCTTTTCTCTTATCTTTTTAAAAAAATTATTTCTAATCTATTTCCCATGCTTCAGCCATGGGGCCATGTCGGCTCTTCTGATATAGTTACCTAATCAAAGACTCAGCTGCCTGCTGCCTGCATTCTTACCAGAAGAAAGTGCATTCTCAGGAGCGCAGAGATCCATGGCCCTGGAAAGCTACTGTGAGGCCCTGGAATGGACTGCAGTGGCTGCTATTGCGTTCTCCAACTCCTTCAGTTGAATTCAACTGAAAGTTGGGAAGTTACTCAAACTGCTCATCCATAGGATTAAGCAACCAGCGGTCCCAGCAGAATTTCCCAACAGCAAAGATGCCCAAGACAAGATTTCAGTCTAAAAACAGTCCAGCTTTCATCAAAAGCAGCATTCCAAAGCAAGTAATCATTGGCTGGCAGCCGAAAATCTATCAGTTGAACTATAAGGGGTAACTTTGACTAAGATCATACTAGCCAATTCAGCCAGCCATGTTCAAGAGGATGAGAGGGAAGGAGAAGTGGATACTGGCCATATGACCTCCTCTTACGTGTCAGGCACTGTGCTGCGGATTTACACGTGTATTGTCACACGTGATCTTCATGAGGGACCTGTGAGGGTGAGTGTTTTTGCCCTATTTTACAGATGAGGAAACTGAGACTCAAAGAAATCAAGTATAATGCTCCTAGGGTCACACCTTTACTAACTAGAGTCAATTGACTCCAAATACAGAGCTCTTTTGATTACCTGGCACTGTCCTGTACATGTCTCAAAGGGTCTGGCCTTGTGATTACCATCAAGTATTAAAGAGAGGTGGGGAAAGCCGTCTTGTTCAAATCCTCTCCTCTGCGAAGATACTTTGGATTCTTCTCATGTCACAAAATTATGGAGCTAGAAGAGACGTTAGAGGTCATCTAGTTAATATCCTCATATTTCAGATGAGGAAGCAGAGACCCAGGGAGGCAAAGTGCCTTGCCTAAAGTCATTGATGACTAATAGAACCAGAACTAGAACCCAGCTCTTCTCATGTGCATTTCAGTATTTTTCTGTCCCCGTAATATTTTCAAAAAAATTACCATATTCATTTAAAAAATATATCAAAAATTAGTATGTGGCCATGGGAACTCTTACCCCAAATTGCTATCCTTGGCCCAGCATGAAACCAGCTTAGGACCTCCTGAAACACATACTCCTGGCTTCCTTGATGTTAAGCTGTGTGACTCTTTCTCTAGGTATCTGTTCCAGTTAAAGCTTGGCCTCCAAAATTATCAAGAAATTAGTCATAGGAACCTCTAACTTCATGTCTACTTTATGTGAATGTTGCTGATGTCAATAAAATGGGAAGCCTACAGAGTGATACCCGCACACTATATCTCTTAAACTCCAAGGCAAAGGGTGAGAGAGAGGGAGGGAGGGAAGCTAAATGATTCTCAACATTTATTATTCCCCACTCAGTCTATGACCCCTGCAGGAAGTCTGCCTTTATATATATATATATACACACATACGCATGTATATATATGTGTGTGTGTAATTTAATGCTTCCTCTTTCTATAGCAGGTAACTCCTAAAGGTAATCTTTTCTTGCTCTCTTTCCCATATCATATCAGCAGGAGGATGGTCTCTAAGTTCATGGTGCAGTGACATCCAGACAGCTGAAGGGGTTTGTGTAACTGAGCATATGAGATGGTCAGGTCCATGGGATTTAGGCATAAACTCCTGCATAACAGTGTTAGCCTTTACATCTGGCATTTAGCCCAGTATGTGCATTTCTCCTTCCTACCTGTCCTCCCTGGTAATGACCTACCTGATGCATATATTCCTTACTGTTTGATGGGCTCCGTGAAGACAGGAAACAACCTGTCTGACTTTTCAATAACCATGTCCTCATTATCTAGAACAGTGTCTGGAACACAGGAGGTAGTTAACAAATACATTCTGAATGAATGAATAAATGACATGGCAGGACATGATATGACATTGCATAGCAAAATCATTCAACTACTCCCACACATGACTGGGGTCTCAAAATCCAAGACTCAGTTTTCCAAATTCAGCCCATCTTCAGCAAGTAAAATTAGTAAAAATAGTAAAATTGGTGAGGAAAAACAGGTTAACACCACTATTCATTGCTAACTAGTGTCAGATCTAAGACAACTTCATAAAGATCTTGAGATACTTAATCAGGCATCTCTGAGGTTAGAGATCAGGCAGTATATAACAAATGAATTAGGAACAAAGAGGGAATTTCCAACATACAGTTGAAATTCAGCAAGCTGATTGTAGTAAAGAGAAAGGAATATTACCTCTTTTAACATTGCTTGTTTTAAACATGTTGGAAAAAAATGTTTGTGTATGTCATAC
Source organism: Ceratotherium simum simum (assembly GCF_057802395.1). Taxonomy (NCBI): domain Eukaryota; kingdom Metazoa; phylum Chordata; class Mammalia; order Perissodactyla; family Rhinocerotidae; genus Ceratotherium; species Ceratotherium simum. The sequence continues at coordinate 51,247,741 of NC_141915.1, read as the reverse complement.
GACTATAGTTATACTAATGTTTTCTTCTCTCTACATTTTGTATTCCAAATTTTCTGTAATAACCATTTGTTACTTGAGATGCAAAAAGAGTAAAATGTGTTTTAAAAAAAAAAAAAGGAAGGGAAAGAGAGAGGGAGGGAGGGAAAGAGAGAGAAGAGATGGGAAGGGACCGAGAGGCAGGGGAGGGAGGGAGGAAAAACACCTCATAAAATGAAAAAAGACAGGCTCTTTCTCCATGGCTCTAAAACCACTGATTGAAAATGGATAAAAGTCAAATCAACTGGTTGTTTTGTCTCCATGACACTAAACACTACTGGTTTTACTTTTTCAAAGAATATCTTGAACTGATTAGTTATTTTGGCATCGTGGAGACACACCACCATGTGAACAAGGAAAACAACATATGAGCAACTGGGGAGGGCCATGGGCCATGTGGGATGATGTCGAATGACTGAAGGAAACCAAGATACAGAGCTCATTGGTGTATCCTCATCTTGAGAAATTAACATCTTTTAAAAATTTCCCCAGAGAATCAATATGTTCCAGTCAATGGAAAATATCTGAGACTAACGAATTTGAATCCCTGGCTTCTATTACCCACCATTTCAACAAATAGATCTGTGAACTAAAGCAGGTCATTCAAACGTTCTTCCTCTTCCACAAAAATTGGGATAGTCATTTCTGTCCTATTCATTCTCAGTATTATTGTAGGTAGGAAAGTGTTCAGAAAATTACATGTTCTAAATTAGTGGAAAGTGGTATTATTAATATCTCCAATTATAATGTCCCTTCAAGAGAAGGTAGAGTGGTAAAGTGTGAAGACAATATGTCAAGAATCAGAAAAAATCTGAGTTTTAGTAATACCACAGTCTAGCTAGTGTCAGAGCTTAAACCAACACCCAAGGACTATGGTCACTTGAGGACCTCTAAATTGGACCTCCTGTCTTCAGTGTGCAGATTCTCTGCCAATAGCACAGATATTCAAGTGTTAATTTCATATCAGATGACAACTCTTCATACTGCCAATTACTGTCCATCACAGATTCAGTTTAAAGACTTTACGTCACATATGAATGGGGTAACATAAAATAATTACCTAATTATGACCTAACCATATGCAATCAATTGAATATTTTAAAGTATTGTTTTAAATCTTCATGAGATGATAATGTGAGAGTATTTAGAATTATGTGTTAAAATTTGTTTCACAGAAAGTAAGCCAGAAGGAGAAAGACAAACACTGTATGATCTCACTCATATGTGGAATATAAACCAACGTGTGGACAGAGAAAACTGAATTGCGGTTACCAGTGGCTATGGGGGTGGGGGTGGGGGTGGGGGGTGGGCACAAGGGGTGAAGGGAGACATATATGGTGATGGACAAACAAAAATATACAACCCAAAATTTCACGATGTTAAAAACTATTAAAACATCAATAAAATGTTAAGTCTTCCAGAAAAAAAAAATTTGTTTCATAGAGAAATGGCAGTGGCGTTGAGTACAGTGGATTTATGGTACGCTTTACATGTTAAATGCAGAATATTACAGACAAACGTGAACAAAACAATAACCCTACATGACTGACTACAGATTATTAGTTACTGGAACATAGGCATTGAGCTTACTCTTGTTTGTATTCCTTACACATAGTACGTCTTTGACATAGTAGATACTGAATTTTTTTGAGACTTAATGACATTTAAAATCTCTCAATAAAATAAAAGGGTTAAAATAGCCAGTCTCTACTATACGTGAGAATTTCCAAAAAGCCTTTCATCTGAGGACTATGGTAATGAAATTTCAATGGAATCTAAGAAGGATAGGCTTTCCTTGACACACCCAACCCAACAGTAACTCTTTCAAGCCAGTCCTAGAAACCCATGGTTACATGGTCACAGTAGTTCTTCATATCATCTCAGAACAGTCTTCACAAGTGTGTTTGTGCTTTGGGCACCTCCAGTATCCAACAGAAACTGATGCCCACGACTAACCAGATGCAGCAGCAAGCACCCCTGGTTTCCACAGGATTCTGTAAAATGCTGATGGAGCAGGAAATAGCTATAAAAGTTCCCCTGAAATCCTCTAGAGATGTCCTGTAACATTTTCCATGGAAATGCCATAAAATATTCCATGCAATTAGCTTGACTTAAAGAAATACTTGTCAACTTGCCTTACCTTCTTAAAGGTGATATTTTTTTCTTTGAATGTATGTCATTTACAAAAATATTTTTGTTGATTAACAAAATACATAGACATTATTATCACCATGGGATTCTGATTGACAGAAAGCTAATAACAGCAAGAATAAATTCAACTAAAGCCAAAGCAAAATATATAAATGAGGAGCAGAGCTGGGTGTGATGGAGTACAGGATGTGGATGAAATATTATAAAAAGTTTTTTTAAATCAAAGTCCTATATTTCATGAGTCCATTTGCCCATTTCAGAAAATATGAAATTTCCTAAGACTAGAAAGACTCACTGTTATCTGTGTGACCCCAGAGAATTCACATGAATTGAAATTAACTTCCAGGCTCCTAATCTGACACCAAGAAAATATGCTGCAAATCAACCTATATTTTCCAAAGCGGGGAGTAATGTTACCACATAGTCACCACATGCTGAGCATGGAAAACAGGTGTGTGGGTGAGGCTTCCTGACTGTAGCAACTTTACACTCAATCCCAGGTGGCTTATCTACACCCTGCTCCAGACATAGGTCACTCCCAACTTGGCGTGCACTGATTTTCCACGGGGAACCCCAGGGTTTTCACGGTGACTGTTGAAGTGCAGGATTATCACATAACACTTTCCTTCCCTGAAGCCATGACACCTTTGTGTTCCTCCTCTTTCTTCCAAAAGTCTCTGCCATCTGCAGACCCTCATGACTTTGTCCAGTTTTGCCCAACAGCCATCTGAAACTGAAAATTGCCTTGTCTAGGATTAGTGGGTTGTTTTACCAAGTTTCTGCTCAAATTCCTTCATTTCATTGGTTTCTCAAAATTCTTCTTGCTGTTCTTTGGTTGGACTCCACAGTATAAGGGAGTGATATGACTGAGAATATTCATCCAAGTTTGAAAGGTGTTTTTTAAAGTTTGGAGAGACTGGAGCAATGGGCGGGGGGAGCTAGATCATGGAAGAAGTACCAAGGATGGGAGTCTTCACCTCAGTGCTCATGGTCATTAGAAGAAGTCATTGTTGAGACAGGTGCAAAAAAGCTGAAAATATAGACGTAAGAGCTGAGATCAGCTGTCAGAAGATATGGGCAAAAAAAATATGTCGAAACCTAGTTTGTGAGCAAAAGCAGATTTGAAAATGTCACCAACCAGGAGATACCCACCTGACACAAACAAAGGCATCGTTGATGAGGTATAAAAGAAAGGTAAAGTTTATTAAAAGAATAAGCTCCAAAGTCATGAAGGGTACATGGTGTTTTCTAGACAAATTTATATAAACAGTAATTAATTGTATCCAACATGAAAATCCTGGGGCCTAATTGTGTCACTCTTCCAGTTGTAGCCTTCAGAGTCCTGTTTTATAACAAGATCTAAAATAGGAATCAGGAATGAAAAAAATACAGAGACACAAGGACTAAGAGGTGGAAAGGACAAACTGAACATCCAAACTGCTCCCAGAATGCTCAGGGCCCCAAGATTGGTCAAGAAGACATTCAGAGTGGCATGTCATCTGTGATTGTACCAGGGCCTGAAACCAGCACCCCTGGTCCAGGGCTGACTCACTTCATCTAGCCACCCATCCTATGTGTAAGACCAGAATTTCAGTTCATTAATTTATATTTAAAAAGGAAATGGTCTCGGAAACTGAATTATCTACTTGTGAATGAATAGTGTGAGCTATCTTTGTTCAAACCTGATCAACAATGTTAGCCAAGAATAATTCTATGCTTCATCAGGCTGATTGGCAAGCATGGAATATTAACAAGGATAGTTAATAACTGGTCTGAATGTTTCATGAACTCAGTCTAAGAAAACACAACAAAGCCATCTCAACCACAAAGATGGACTTACCAGGGATTCAAGAGTGCTTGAAGCCCATCTACTAAATCTTCATCTCCCCTGGATAGTGTTCGCAAGGACACTGCCAATATTTATCTCTGTGAATTTTCTGTTCTCATTGCACACATATTTGATTGACATGCTTTTCTAATACATTTCATCAGGCTGCAGTTCAGTCTTCTAAGCTAAAGAATCTATCTTCTCCTTAACTTGTCTTTACACATCTCTGTTGTGACCTACATAACAATAAAGTGATTTAAAAGTTCAACTCCTGGAGACCAATCTCTATTTTCTGGTTTGTAGGGGAAAGAGGATGGCAAGGGACTTCACTATAGTCCTCAAGGATTGAAACAGAAGTGACTGGCTCTCATTCTCATTTAAAAATTTAATGGGATTTTTTAAAGGCCCATTATTGCACTTTCTCATTTATATATTCGTATCAACAGGCCCTGAATCATTTTAGTCCTCCAGGGATGCTGGACACCGAAAGTTCTTTTTATCAAGGTCTTTAATGAATTCACACTAACCAAGGAGCTTTATCTGTGTTACACTCAATATTTGCAGAAGCAAAATGGTGCGCTCTTGTATAGAAGCCCTGGCAAGTGATAATCAGAAGTATCAAGGAAACAAATGAGAAAAGAAGATAAGTCGTGCAGATCTCATTTGCATTTTAGAAAGCTGAAGTTAAAAGAGTAAGACAGAGTTAAGGCAAACTCAGAATTCTACAACGGAAAAATACCTCACCAAAGATTAAAGGCCCGCCTGCTAAATAGATAATGCCAAATTTGATGAGAAAATACATTACATTTCCTTTCCTTTGAAACCTTAGTTGATATTTTCCACTTTTACTGGAAAGAAATAAGCTTGAGATGTCACTCAACGCTGGGAGAGAGGGCCCTCCCTTTCCAGATGCAAAAACATGGAGGAAGTGCCTAAATGTTTTTTCTGTGAAGTACAAGCCCCTAGAAAGTTCAAGATCAGCGCACAGACTGTGAAAACTCTGCTGTGGGTCTTTTGTTGTTTGGCTGCGCACACTTTTCTCTCTAAGGGAAACCTGTAAAGGAGCTGGAAGCAGAAGAAAGAAGTGGGTGAAACGCATGGACTTGCACATTCCTTTCAGATTAATCCTCTTCCTCAGGGCTTTTGTTTTGCTCTTGAATTTGAGCTCACCTTTTACCTGGACTTTAATTTACCACCAGGTGACCTCTGACCTTTCTCTCTCTAACCTACATAGATTAGGGAACATGCACAGCAAATTAACCAAAATAGCATCAGGACACCTGAGGCATTTTCTCCCTAGCCGCACTTTATCCAGTTGTAGCCCATGGGCACTTTGCTTATCTCCTCTAATTTCTGCATCAAGCTGAGTTCGACTCCCAGCTCTCTTACTTTTCTCCATCTTAAAGCACCACAAAGATCAACCTGTCAGTTTCCAACTGTAGGCTCTGTGCTTGCATGCTCCCAGTGAAGTCACACAGGTCCCCTTGCTTCAAAGGGCTCTGCTGTTACAGTCTTGAAACCTTAATCATTTTTGAACAAGGGGCCCCTCAGTTTTATTTTGCAAACTGTGTAGCCAGTCCTGTCGGTGACTGTTTTTCCCTGCCTGAAAGCTAAAAGCACAATTGCATTCCTGACCTGACCTGACGAACCCTGGGCGAATGGGGCAAAACACACATTGTGAATCGAGAAAGCACCTAGGTTACAAAGCTAAGCGTGGCCAGCTGCAGGTCCAGCCGCACACGCTTGTCACATTTGTCAAATATTCAAGAGCATGCATTCATTGGCTTGGTCACCGCTCTAAGCAAAATAAAGGCCTCCAGCCATGTCACATGCTTTGGAGAACCAGAAACCATGATTTGCATTAATTGAAAAGTCGTGTCCAGACTTCGGCCCTTGCTCCCAGAAAGTGCAGGGCAAAACTCATGAATTCCAAGAATGCACGGAAAGAGAACCAAAGAGCAAAACTGGCTTTCTCCCTAAGTTTAGAAATCAAAGACTCCTGATCTAATCCTTTAGCTGAAATCCTTTATTAGAAATGGCAATAAAACTTGGTTAATCAACTCGAGCACAGAACATGTTTTATTCCTTTACATAATCATTTCTTAGCTTCATGTTGACAAGAACAAAGTGATCGTAAATAATATCATTTCCTGGCCCAGAAAAAAAATAAAAATGCGTACCTTATTTCTGCAGGGGAAAGATTTGCCACCTCTTCTCTGTTTTTCTCTCCAGATCACTACCTTCCTGTTCCCCCAAATACCCACAATTTGTTGGAGGGACTGAGGTGAGGGGTTGGACTATACCTTCACCTCATTTCTCTTACTTACTATATCTATAAAGCATGTTAAATGCAGAATGGAACTATAACAGTGGGTTGCTTGTGGAGGATCCCAGGGAGCTATAGCTTATATTTGAAAAAATTTCCATTTAAAGAGTTTATGACAAAAGGATGTTGCAGGGCAAGTTTTTCAGAGTGGACCAACTATATCCACCAACCTTATCACACACCTGTACCTCACACTTTTAGTGTAGACCTGTGTTAAAATCCTAGCTCCACAATTAGGGAAAGCCAGATACTGACTGGACATTTGACGGTACTAAGGAATTAATATTTTAATTTTAGGTGTAAAATAGTGTTGTAATTCTATTTTTAATAAATATTTATCTTTTGGAAATATATACTGAAATATGATATCTGGGATTGGCTCCGAAATAACCCAGTTGGGGAAGGGGCTTGAGTAAGAGTGGTAGAGATGAACAGAACTGGCTATGAATCGATAATTTTCTAAACTTGGTGATGGGTTCAGGATAGTCCATTGTAATATGCTGTCAACTGTTCTATACGTATGACATTTTCTATAATAAAATCTTTTTAAAATGTATTTTTGTGTATTATGCATTTATTTTGGACCTGACTCTGTCATTTCTTAGCTGTGTAACATTAGGCAAATTGCTCTCTGAGCCAACTTTAACTGTGTAGTTTTCCTAGTAATAGCTACCTCTTGAGTTGTTGTGAGAAATGAATGATATAGCGCATATAAAGTGACCGGTCAACAGTAGATACAAAGGAACAGGTTCCTTCATCATGGCCCAATGACTTCTTCCATCTCAGGGCATCTTTCAAGTAGAATCTGCTACTGGCCCTCAACTGAGTGGATTGCTTGCTTTTGTCTACATGTCAGCCAGAGTCTAGACTGAGCTCAAACTACTGCTTACTTTATGAAACCAGATAGGGCTTTAAGAATTCAGCTTGCTGAGTGGAAAGCTAGAGTCTTAATCGCCTGTGTGACCGCCCTTCCAACTCCCACCCCTTTCAAAAGAACACAAATATACACTTGGATTTTCCATAAACAAGAGCGCGTGCCAAGCAGGTTTGTGCAGATTGCAGAAAAATGTTCCTTTGATTCAGATCCTGAAAATACATCACTGAATGATTGTACTTAAGAAGCAACATCAACAAGAGCTCTCTTACCAAATCAGTTGGAAGTTGCGGCTGCCTACAAAGAACTAATGAAACAAAGGCATAGAGGGAATCAATGAATATTTTAATAGTGCTGACCTTCTGAACAATTTTTAATTAATATGCCTTTTTCAACCAATGTGGAGCTGAATCATCCTGAATGTTAATGGTGTAAACAAAAGTGAACAACGATTTAATAGTATTTACTCAGTGGACCTTCTATCATGCTGAATTTCCTTAAAAGAGGTAAACCAGTGTAAATAAACACCACGTCTTCCAAGAGAGTTGCAAGAGAGGATCAAATGGAGTAAGTGGCAGATTTTCTCAATTTAAGTCATAGAGAAAAAGTATTTGCCAGTTTTTTAACCTTAACTTCATTGTCTCCTCCACTACCTATTATTTTTGTGGCCCTTAATTTCAGCCCCCAGATACTAACTTCTGGGGAAAATGCAGCCTCCTCTTGGGAATTCTTATCATCACAAGGAGGCATCCCTTGCAAATAGCCTTTACAAATTAGGAATGTTTTCCTTTGTACAAGAAATACGGGGTTTACAAATTGCAGCATTGTCTGCAGTAGCCAATAATTGAAAACACAGGGAACGTCCATCAACAATGGCTGATTCAGTTATATTCACATCACGGAATATTGGGCAGTCATAGAAAATGTCTTGGAGGATTTTCCCGAGGTATCGCTGAGTAAGAAAAACAATGCTCAAAAGAGTGTGTCATATCCCATTTTTGTAAAATGTGTAACGACAAAAAATAGCCTCGATTGGGAGAGGAGTGCCTAAGATCACCTGAGTACAGAAAAACAATATTAAAAAACACATATTAGGGTGTTATCATGGCTTCCCAATTGCAGTGTGTAGGCAGAGTTGGAATGAGGGGTACCGATCTCAGGAAGCATGAGGAAGTGTCTATGTTCAAAAAGCAAACTGCCAGGTATGGTATCATCTCATGTACGTAAAATTTTGTGTGTTTTTGTGCACACATATGCATGTATATGTATGTGTGCGCGCATAAAGAGATTCATGAAAGGATGAACACCTAGATGCTTATAGTGATTGTCATAGGATAGCAAGATTCCACACGACCTTTACTTCATTTATTAAATTGTTATATATTGTTAGATTTCTTTACATTAAGCATATGGCATTTAAATAATGAGGGAAAAATAAAGCCTAATTGATAACAGGGACAAAAGAGGTGTACGTTCAAGCTCAATTCAAGAAACCCTTATTGAGCATTCTATCAATTTTCTGTTGCTGCCCACATTGCCTGCTGCATGGTTCCCTCACTCCATCTTCAAGGCCAGCAACGTAGCTTCTCTTTGACCCTGCTTCCAATGCCACATCTCTTTCTCTGGCTCTCTTCTGCCTCCCTCTTCTACGTTTTGTGTGTGTGTGTGAGGAAGATCAGCCCTAAGCTAACATCCATTGCCAATCCTCCTTTTTTAGCTGAGGAAGACTAGTCCTGGGCTAACATCCGTGCCCATCTTCCTTTTTTTGCTGAGGAAGACTGGCCCTGGGCTAACATCTGTGCCCATATTCCTCTACTTTATATGGGACGCCGCCACAGCATGGCTTGACAATCGGTGCGTCAGTGCGCTCCCGGGATCCGAAACTGTGAACCCCGGGCAGCCGAAGCGGAGGGTGCGAACTTAACCACTACACCACTGGGCCGGCCCCCCTCTTCTGCTTTTAAGAATCCTTGTGATTACATTGGGAACAACCAGATAATCTAACCTAATCTTCCTATGTTAAGGTCAACTGATTAACAATCTTAATTCTATCTGCAACTTTAATTCCCCTTTGCCTTGTTACCTAACATATTCACGGATTTGGGGATTAGGACATAGACATCTCTGGGGAGGGGGGCATTATTCTGCCCACCACAAGCATCTTCCTTCTACGTGCTAGCAGTGTGCTGGGTATTGAAAGTATGAAAGCAAACAAAAAAGAAAAATTACACCAACAACCAACATTTACTAAGGGTTTATTTTATTCCAGGTATTGTTTAGAACATTACATTTATTCACTCATTCAAAAAACATCAAGTGTCTGCTATGTGTTAGGCAGCATTTTGGCACTGGGGATGCCTCAGTGAATATAATGCACAGAAATACCTGCCCTCATGGAGCAGACGGTAAACAAAATAAAATCAATTCATTCGTCAAAAGAATTCTATGAGGTGGGTACTTTTTAATTCCCATTTACAGTTGAGGAAACTGAGGCACAGAAAGGGTAAGTCATTTCCTTAATATTCTAGCAAGTGGTAAAGCTGTTCTTCGAATGTAAGTAGTCTCTCTCCAGAGCCCAAACTGCTTACTATTATATTATGATGCCTCCTCCAGTACCATTTTGCCACCCAAAAATGGACCCAATTAGAGTGAACCCAATGGGACATTGCAATTAGGAAACTGTGCTGCACAGAGACACACACAGACAAATTGCTAGATTGATGACCTGGGAGAGATGTTTAGAAGGCAAGATTTGGTCTGTTAAAACTCACTCTGGCCACTCTACTCATCTACCCAGGCCAACCTCACCAACTTGACCTTCCTTCTGTCATTGCTCTTTTACTTTCCTCTTGGTCGTTATTATCATAGAATGGTAAACCCTTAGAGTTGGAAGGAATTTGAGATAATTCTAAATCCCCTTTAAACTGAGAATGAGAAGGAGCCTGTGGTTGGCATCTCTCTTCTGGGACTTAAACTTAAATCTGTAAAGCCACATATCACATTTCCAGTTCTTTTTCTCCCTAATTTTTCTGTCACTCTAATCTCTTAACCCCAAATCACAACTGGCACAACAGCTCTGGGCCTAGAAATTTCAATCAAATTCCTACAGGATGTAGGCTTTGCAATACCAAGACTGCAAGGGCAATTAACTTTGGCAAAATAAGGGTCGAACCTAATTTCCTGAGAAACTCATAAACTTCATGTAATCCAAAATAATTGGACATCTATCAAAGGGGTTCATATCGTAATTCCCTTGAGAGATCATTATAATCTACCGGTTTGATTAATTCCCCAGAAATGTAAAGCTCAAGTTGATCAGCTTAGTCCTCACCCTGCTGAGTGAAGAAAAGCTTGAGCTGCCGGCAGCCTTTCAAGACACCCTTCAGGCACCATTTGCCCATGGGAAACTTTTTTCACACCTTTGCCGTTGACTTATGGCCAGGAAGAATCGGAGTCAGTGTAGACACAGAATCTTTACATTTACTTCCCTGCTTCGGGAGATCTCAAACTTCACCTTCAGATAATACCCCCTATTTCATAGCTCCAATGTTGTGAAAGAATGAGTGTTGGTATAAATATATGGGTTTTTGTATGTGTTTGTTAAAGTCACAGAAAATCATCCATATCGTAGTAAAAGATAATGCATGCCAGCTGAGTGCTCTGCTGTCAGAAAGAGGAATAAAGACACAGGTCCGAGACCAATAAAGATACACAGATGCAGACTGCTGCTCTAGCTTGATGCTTGGATGTCCTGGACGGCCCTCTTTCAGCCAATTCTTCAAGGTTGCTCCAAAACCAAGGTTTCTGTGTGACCATTAGACAGTTTGAATATTTTGCTACTGTTCTTCATTTGCCTTCAACCTTTCTAACAGATTAAGGATAAGAACTAGCCATATTCCAGGTCTTCATCAAATAGTCTTAACATAGGCTCAGGCAATCAGAAATGTCCCTCCTGTTTTGTTTGTGTTGTTGTTTGATCATGTGAGTGGTATTGGAGAGAGCTGTGTTTTTCATTCCTTTCAACTATTATACCAACTCCACTACAAGGTATTTCTTCATCAAACAATTTGAACCAAATATTAGGAAATACATATGCAATATTTGGGGCATCAGCTCCTTCTTCCAGGACTGATCCTTAAAATCAAAAGCAAAAACTAACTGTCTCGTCTTGCTTACTTCTCAGTCATTTGTCAAATCATCTGTTTGTTTTCATCAAGGGCTATTAGAAATTCTTTTTAGTTTGCACACACAGACCCTTCTCAAAAAGTAGTGATGCTAGTTTCCTGGATACCAGATCTGACATTTGCAAATGGACATTGGTTTTTCACACTATATTTTAAAGAAATTATTATATCATTACCCATGATTTATTCCATTCAGGAGGGCCTCTCAGGCATTGTTAGTGAAACTTGCCTGAGCCAACTTTTAAAAGTCATAACGCCCTTCTAGTTTTTACTCAGGGACATTTTATCTATTCTTTCCCTGAAAAAAAGATCACATTGCTTTCCTTTCATGCTTAATAGCCCAACACAAATCACTAACCTGTGTTAAGGCTAACAAGCCCAGCAAACGCCATCCATTCAACAGCCAGCCTCAGCAAAGATGTGTCTGCCACAGTGAACAAAGGATCCAGAATTGAAAACATCTGCTGGCTGCTCTGGTCCCAACCTGTTCATATTTTGAAACGAATGATTCAAACCACTTCATTAACTATACGTACTAGAGATACTATTTATAGGTACATTATCACTTATGTATTGTTTAATTTAATATCTTGATTCCACTGGGAAAGTGCCTAATTCATAGAGTATCAAGGATTTATTGCTATCCCTAGATGTTTATAGCATTGCTAACATTCAAAAAAAAGTTAAAACATCATTTTTCAATAATGTTTAAAAGGAAAAAGCATGTAACTGGTTAGTGGAGAGGAAAAGAAAGTAGGATAGAAGATTACTAGGTATTGTGTCTTGCTTACAAACACATAAGGGCTTTTTTAAAAAAACTTTTACAATATACAGATCTGCTGCTTTGGGAGTAATTTATGATACTTTGGACAAGTTAATAGCCTGCTATGCTGTCGGCTTTGCTTTGACTCACCTCTTAGTTGACTCATTGATTTCTGGACTCAAGTGCAGGCAACAGCAAGCTAAGAGAATACCAAGGTTGGTGGCACTAGATAAATTAGTCAGTGACTCTCTATTGCTGCCACGAGGACTCAGAGTGAAACTGCAAAGTACAGGAAGCTTGAGTTTCTCAACAGAAGCACATGTGTACTCGGGGCATGACTGTTCTTTGTATAGTCCTGTCCCCTGCAACTGGAGGATGTTTAGCATCCATTGCTCCAGGCAACAAATAACAGAAGTACTCCCCCTCCCACACACGTGCCCGCACACACACGCACATGCGCACACACACACACTCAGCCATACCACACGTTTTCAAACTGCTAAATATCCTGGCCTTTCTGCTGTCTTGTAGCTGTCCAGAGTACCCACCCTAAGTACTCCATTCTCCCAGATTTTTCTTCCCTTCTCCATGCCCCTCCCCACCCCAAAATTGCCTAACTCCTGGTAAAATGCCTCAGGTCAAATAGTTCAATAAAATCTCTGTTGAATTAAGGATTAACAAGGGTTCTGATCCCTGCCATTTGTAAAGATAAAAGCAATTTAATGATCCAACTAAAGTAATTAACAGTAAAGTCTTAATGACTAATAGACTTAATCTGATTAGCAGTAATTGTACGTGAAGAAGAAGAAATAGTTCTACCCATTGTCTCCCCCTGTCCTGCCTCACACATGAACTCAAGACTCCATTTATGAGAAGCTGATGACTCCCTATACAGTGGAAAACTTAGGAAACCCTCTTTCTGACTGTGAAAAATAAATAACCGTAGCAATCTTGTTCCTCCTGTGTCACTGAGAAAACCAGAGCCAGATTAGTGACGTTATTTCCCATTCTCAAAGATCAACACAAAGTCACAACTAAGGGAGAGGAAATAAAAAGCCCTGAATTTTCAGGTTGTACTTAAAAATTCCTGGAACTTTCTCACTTTTCTTGTGACACGCTAACCAGAAACCCAGGATGTATCTTTTCTTCAAATGTCCTGAGGTTCAATTTTATTTGGCTGCTGAAGAAAAATGTCGTTTTATTCAAGTTTTATTAAATGCAGTCCCTCCTCGCATAAAAATTATAATAAAACTCAAAGTCCAAGGATACAGCAAATAATATTGCCCTTGGGAGCTAGTACATAAAATTTTGGAGAGGAAAAAAAAGCTTGACTTTCATTTTATGAAACCTATGATCAGGGCTTTCTCCTTGTGAAATTGCGTCGCTGTCTTCAAGTATTACTTCACAAATACTCAGAGAAACATTAGCCCTCTTAAAATGGTTTGAACATCTCTTTTCCTCGGACGGTCTCAGTACTATCACTAAGTCGAGTGATTTAGTGGCAAGACAAGAAACCCAGTATGTTCTATGAGTTATTTTCCACTTATCCCTTAGCCTGGGCACTTTGCTTTGACGTCACTCACAGTCGGTGAGAGCAAAGAGAGCCTGTGGTCACGCAAAACCACAGCTGGTGGATCATACACCAATATTGTTTCTCTTGTTGATGTCATTCATCGGTGGTCTTGTTCCCCATGCACTCTTGTGTAAGCAGCCATCTAAAGACTAGAGCCCAACTGAGCGAGAACAGAAGGCAGATGATGCTCTTATTCCTGGAAAACTTGTACCCAGAAGAAGTATCACAGCTCCCCCTTGGAGCTGTCAGTGATAAAAACCTGCTCACAATATTTAATCGCAGCTCTAGGACTCACTTCTTTGAGGAAAATCCATCTTAAAGCTTGGTGCTATTCTTGAATACACTTTTGTAAAAATTACTTCATTTAATCATTTATCCCTCTAAACTCAATGATCTTGTCTTATCATTGGGAGACTTCTATAAATCATCCTTTGCAAACGGAAATTACTGTTCAGCAGCTAATTAAAATGTTACTTATCAGGGCTTCAGCATAGACAGTGAGTAAAATATAACACGTTAGACTTGTTTCCTCGTTATTGTTTTATGTGAATATACGTGTGTGTGTGAGAAAAAAATTCATTTCTTTTTTTTTAGCAGATTGTGAAAAGCCACAAAAAGAAGACATGGACTCAACTTAGCTTATTCTCATTCTCCTATTGATACCCTAAGCCATCAAGTCCTATGCTTCAAAATGTCTTTAAATATATCTTGCATTAATTTAGAAGTACCAAAAAAGTATAAATAATTATATAATGAGCACCAATGTATCCACCACCCAGTTTAAGAAATAAAGCAATACCAACACAGCTGAAGCTCCAAGGAATCCCTTTCCAGTTATATTTCCTCTCTGTCCCCTAGAAGTTAACCACGGTCCTGAAGTTGGTATTTATTATTCCAATGCATTTCTTTGTATTTTTAGTACCCATGTTACTCACATTTGTGTCTCTATTCTGTATGTAAGTGGCATGCTTTTACCTCCACATGGCATTATATCATATGTTTTTCTCCTTCTCCTTGTCTTTTGATGCTCTATGCTATATTTACAAGTTTCATCCCGGTATAGTCTTACCATGGAATAACACATAATAGTGAAAGGAAAAAGCATAAATGATTTGTTGCATTTGTTCTTCATCTGCATGCTCATTACCAGTGCCTTATTTTAGCTTCTCTGCGCTTCATACTTGGATCATTGGCACAGTTTTCTCCCTGGCCTCCCTGCCTCTAGTCTCTTCCCACATTAAAACAATTTTCATTACATCACCAGACACATGCCTAAAAACATCAAGATGCTAAAATGTGCAGAAGTATCCAGTGAATCTCTGTTCTTTACCATATTGGGTCCAAGCTCCCTTGTCTAACTTTCAACATGGCAGTGTCGTGCCCATGTCCTTCAGCCCACCATGGAGGTCATCTGCAGCTCCAGGGGGCAGTTCTCACACACACTGATGGCTTCCTGCCTCAACCATCTGCAACTCTTTCTACCTGAAGGTCCTGGCCATAGGTGCAAGATCAGTCCATAGCGGGTCAGGGCAGAAGTGCCCGGAAATTGTTGTTCCAGGAAACAAGGAGGTGCAGAAGTTGGGATAAACACCCAGCTTTCTTGCCCACAGGGGGATAATTCTGAGATATGTTCTATCTAGCCTTTTTGAGGGTCTTCGGCAGGATAGAGCCCCAGTGGTCCATAGTAACGCATTCATTAACGTATACTGTACTGGCTCTCCTCCCTTCTTATCTCCCCTATCCTCTCTCCATGCGTGCCTGCTGGGGTCACCTCCAACATAAGCTACCTGTACTTGAGCCCTTGCCTCAGAGCCTGCTTTTTAGACCATTGCTACAAGAATTGGCCCTCGATAGTGACCCTCAGGATGAGATTCTGGAATTGGATCACTAACCAGTCAAATGGCAAGAGACATCCTCTTGCAGATGGTAAGTGGGATGGTGATAATCCTGGCCAACTGCAGCCTCACAATTACTAAAATGCTTACCTGCAGTGGATCAGGTCCAGGCAGAAGGGAAAGTACTGGCTTATCCATTTTCTTTAGTAGCAGAAAGATATAAGAGCTATAATAATTATAAAATTGTAGAGTTGGGTAGCTTTTGTTAAATGTCCTGGAAGCCTCAAAGAAAGAGAATTACATGCTGGGACAGCCAGCTGTCAACTCATGGCAAGCTGTGGGAGCCAGAAAGCCTACAGGCAGCTTTAGAGAAATCTACACATCCTGCAGCCAGCAGGCAAACTATGCTGAAAAGCAGGCCCAAGCTTTGATCTTGAGAGTGGTGGAGTTACAAAGGAGCCTGAATTCCCAGTTCAAAACGTCTCCTATGTAAAACCCATAGCCTTAAAAAGGTATGGCCCTGAGACTTAAGGTGGAGATTTTTGGCAGTTGATGCCTTTAGAAAATTTGAACTTCCAGAGTCTCATAAACCATCCAGGTGTTTAGAAGCAGCGTCTTGCCCTTGCTAGTGAAGAACAGCATCCTGTGGCCCAAAGACTATCACCTAAGAAAGATGCCATACAAGATGATGTTTGGCCACTCACGATGTTCCCTTGGCTCCTCTCACTATTTCTAGACCAATAACTAGGCTCAGTCCTCAGCATAACCCAAGTCGGGAAGCACATTTGCTAATATGGGAGGAAATGGATTATCACGAAAAGAGTTGAAGGATATGGCTTCTCTGTACCTGCAGTAACCAGGAGGAAATGCGTGGAGTTGATACTGTGGATACAGGACTGGGAGGTGAGAGTTTATAGCCAGAATATAAGTCAGGATAGGGGAGAATTTACCACTAGGAGAACTCTCCCAAGTCTTAGGATTTCACATCCTAAGACACCTGGAGCCTGTCCTAATCCATTGCTGGAATGGCCCTTTGAAGAGGATGATGGCTTATAGTAAATTAGGTAGAGATGCCAGACCGTCTTGGCAAAGTATTAAGAAAGGGATCAAAAGGCTGAGTTTTAGCATCAGCTTGAACTTGATACCCTGAGTGTTGGGGCACTACCCTTCAAAATGTGGTATATATACTGATCAAATAGTCCATTATATGGGCTATGTCCCTAATAGCTAGAATACATGGTCTTGGAACCAAAGCTTTTGTTTACCATATTAGAAATTAAAACTGAGAAATTTATAAAATATTTCTTGATGTGTTAAAATATAAACTTATTCCATGTTAACATAATGTATTTTATTAATAATAACTGTATTTCCTAAGAAAAATTTTTAGTGAGAAATGTGGAATTATTTTACATTTTGTAAATCTCTTTCATGTCCAGACTAATTAAAGACATTTAGGCTCTTATATCTACTTCTGCTTTTACTCTGTTGTGATATGTTGTTTTGGTTAAAGTATTTTTAAAAATGGAGCCTCAGACATATATGTAGCTGGAAAAGGAAGGAGTATTTTAATGGTCTTTTCATATAATTGTGGAAATTCATCTTTAACACTACACCAAAACTTGACAAGTGGTAGTTTCTTAAAGTTAGTTGCAATGTAATATCTGAAACCATATCAATGAACTTTTTGTACTTTGCTTCATTAAAATTCATTGGTCTACCTTTCACTTTGAATGGATCTTTTACCTATGTATAATTTTGTACCATCAAGCACTGGTCACTTGGAAAATACTAGTTCATTAAGTTTTGCAGACCTTCCAAATGTTGACGCATTTTCATTACACAACTTTAAAAATCACATTTGTTAATATGACCTCCAATCTCATCACAGAAGTCTTGAAGTATTGGGAAACTTCATTAGGCTCATGGTGGCACATAAGTGTTTTCCAAAGATTTAAGTTTTTGCTTGAGGCTCAAATTTTATCGTTGGCAAAAAAGTACTGTCAGTTGTTTTCCTTAACATTAACAGATTTGCTTCATTTATCTTCAAAAAAAATACCCGTCAAAAACCCAAACATAAATGTCCATATTTTGTCTGCCAGTTATTTTTTTAAATATAAGAGCATCCCATGAAAAAAGCAACTACTTCGGTTTGCAACTCAGTCACAGAAGGGCTTCTCTTCAAGACCATCATTAGGTTTGGTAGGCAGCAGAGTGCTTTGTGTGTGCTTTTCATTTCATCACACAGTATATTAAAAAGATGTGTTCTCACTGCCTTGATTTGTGCTAAGGCACCAGCAGTTTTCTATCATTACTTTTGTACCCTCAGTATAAATGTCAACACAGTAAAAAAGACAAGCAATGTCTTAGTATTTTTATGAAAATAGCTTTGACCTCATGGACCCCTAAAAGGGTCTTAGAGACCTCTGAGGATTTAAGAACCACATTTTGAAAACTGCTTCTCTACTATAAAGACATAAATAAAAAGAAGGAGAGAAGATTCCATGGCAGTGATTCCATGGAAAAAGGACATAGGGAAAAGCTTTCAGAACTGTGGTCAGTAAACACTGGACTGGGGTCATAATTGGATCCAATGCTGTCCACAATTACTAGCTGAATAACCTTGGGACTTAACCTTTCTAATCTTCAGTGGAGACAGCCATACTTTCTCTACGGGTGGCAAAAACATACCATATTACAGCCCTGGTCAGAGTAGGAAAAAGAGATTTACAGTATATCCCAGAATATCAAAGGATATTAGGCTGCAAAATCGAGATGTCAAGAGCTCAGGCCACTGCTGTTTCCTTCCATCTAAGAAGAAGAGAATGAGTTAAATTCTCACACAGACCTACACTTAGAAGTGCTCAAATGCCTTTTAAGGTTCTCTGAAGTTGGCCATTAGCATCAGAGGGGACAGGTTTAGAGTGGTGCCACAGAAAAAAAAAAAAACTGCTCCGTTGTTTTGGCCATATCCCAGACACAATAACCACATCATTGGTGCCATTGTCAACCATAGATGCTGCTCTCTGCTCCATGACGTGGTCTCTTATTTTAACTTTAACTTTTCCCAGACACTTCCAATTTACTAGTAATAGAATTATCTTATTGTACAAGTTTCTAACGATTCAATAAAGGATCTCTACAAGTGTTTCTTAGATTTTTGAGGCCAAATAAAGAATATAAACATTTCAATTTAAACACATCTTATATGAAAATACCGAAAACACAAGTAAAGATTTTCATTTTCCTATCATTTTCAACAAAATAGCGTAAGAAGTGAAAATATCCTACCTCTCCATATCAGCCCAGAAAAAAAGCAACTGTTAATAGTTTGAGACAACCTCCTCAATATTGCAGTACTTATATAGATATACCTATCTATGCACATATGCAACTTTTAAAAAAGAAAGAACAACAACACAAAGCTATTTTATACCTCTAGTTATGTCTCACTCCTTTTTTCTACCTAACAATTTCACGAATATTCTTCCAGGTCTATATACATAAATTTACCTCTCCCTACGATTCAATTGTTTCCCTCTTGAAAATATTTTTGGGAGGATAAAAAAAGGAAGAGTGAAGGAGGGAGAGGGGAAGAGAGAGATTTTAGATAATATTTACTATATACCATATCTCATTTCATTGCTAAATAAATATACATATTAGTATCCCAGTTTTACCTATGAGGAAACTGAGGCACAGATGAACTAGGTATTAAATGGCAGTGTTGGGATAAATCTTAGGCAGTCTTTTTCTAGAATCTTGATGATCGTTCTCTATACTGTTCTACCCCTTAAGAGGAAAGTAATCAGTGCATCAGACGTTATGGCAAAGAAGTTGTAACACACCTGGCTTTAAAAAGAGAAAACATTGAAGGTGTATTTTGCCAAGCACTTTCAGGACATACAAGTTTTTTCGAGGAACACCAATCTTCAATGGAACATAGTCTAATGAATACTGTTACAGACAATTCATGTGTTGTAAATGGAATGCTTGATGTCTATTCAAGCTTCTGCTCCTCACTTTTCCTTGAAGCCTCCTGAAAGTGCATCATTCAGGGCTCTTGCTCTGGGCCTTGAACTAAGGCTAAAAGTTGGGAAACAAACAAGACATTTCAGGAAAACCTAGAAACTGTGTTGCTCAGAACATTAGTGCTCTCCCGAGGTTTACAGCATTCTCATTCAGAATAGCCCCCTCCCTTGGAGTCCAAGATCTCAATTCTAGCCCTTGTAAATTGAAAACAAAGAAATAGTTCCCTCTTCTCTCTAATCCTCAAACCTTGGCACCCTGGGAAATCTCTGGGACTGATTGGAGAGGCTCCACTGGATTTATGTGAATTCAGAGTTTCCTTGGAGCCAAGACTACACATTGCACCAGGGTACAAGCGAGTGAATTCTCTGCTGGATTTAAAGTGAGAAAAAATTCAAATAATTTTCCTCCAGGACCCCTGGCCAGAGTCTCTCTCCCATGAATATCCCATACTTTATGGGAAAGGAGGCAAAAGTAAGAGGATGACAAAGAAAGCAAAGGAAAGAAAAAAGAGGAAATGACAGGAAAAATAGATGAGGGAGAAAGACAAAGGAGAGGAGTAAGAAAAGTCATAGGAGGTATGAGAAGGAGGGTGTAGGAAGCATTTAGTTGCTTGTGATGTGGTTAAGGGCAGGCTGCCCCAAGATGTGCCACTCTGGTATGCAGATTATTTTGAGCTGAAGACAATAAAGGCTCAGAAGAACCATGAAGGACATTTGACCTTCCCCCAAACTGCCTAAAAGAATTTAAGATAGGAGGCCTGTCCCCAGGACAGGCCATCACCATAGATAACTCTGGGTTTTGATAGACTGGGAGGGTCCTTGCTAAGCCCATTCTTATCAAAGTTCTATGTACCAAACATTTACATCTGTAAGGGAAATCTCCATTCGTAAAGGTATCTACCTCTCTGTACTGGGAAGAAAGGGGGATGACCTCATATCTAGAAACTTGTCATTGCAGAAGGCAAGGCCTTAAATCTGCATAATAACCTTACTCTTGTTTACTGAGCTTTTCTGGTAATCTCCCATAACTGACTCCCCCCCACCCCCAACATCCTCCTTTGTCTCTAACTGAAGAGGGTATTTAAGAGGAGAATCTCTGCCGTTTTGTTGAGTTACTCAGTTTCCCTGGTTTCTCCCATGTATACGTGTTATAAAGCTTTGTTTGATTTTCTCCTGCTATTTGGTATCATGTCAATTTAATTTTTAGCCCAGCCAGAAAGGACCCAGAGTGGGTAGAGGATAGTCTTCTTCCCCTTCACCTGTCAAGTTTCATTTCTTCCCTTTTCCTGGTTGGCAACAGCTTGATTTTGTTCAGGTATCTATCTATTCCCACCCCCATCTCACTCCATATATGTGATTCAAAAGAAGGTCAGCTATCCTAGCCAAGGAGCCAATCCTGATCAACATAAGTCCATCTCGGGGGTGCCATTTTCCTGGCCAATGATGAAGTTTAGGGATGGGCCTGTGACCCAAATCTGATCAGCCAATCACCAGAAGAGGTCTGCCCTGGAGCTTCTGCAAAATGTGTCTCTACTTTTAAGGAAAAACAGAATGAGATGGCCCCTTTTCTGCTTCTGGCTATCATCACATCTGGAGGCGATGCTTGGAGCTGCCGCTGCTATTCTCCAACCACAAGGAAAACTAGCTTTAGAAAGCAGCCTTCACTGGCAACAACAGGACTGGAGAGATGGAAGGACACGGGGTTCTAAAATTAGTCATTTTTTCCTGTGGCAATAAACAACTCCAATGTGTTAGTGGCCTAAGGCAACACATATTGATTTCCCTTTGTCACATGAGGGCTGTGAGACTTCTGGGCTCCATCACCCCCAAGTGTCTTCTCGTTCCAGACCCAGGCTAATAAGCAGCTGCTATTGAGACCTCTGTTCTGGCAGAAGGCAGGAACCTGCAAAGAAAACAGGAGGCAATCCACACCTTTCAAGTCTCTGTGTGGGTGTGTCATGCCTGCTCTCACCTCAGAGCTCATTGTGGGCCAAACCCAAAGTCAATAAGGAGCAATAAGGTAGGGGTGGAGGTGGAGGCAGGCGGGGGGAGTGGAGCATACTCTTCCCATAGGGGTAGGGCAAGTCATGTGAACATGAGCAGGGACTTTTAATCCTGTTACAGGCAAAGAATGGATATTTGGGAACAAAAATCCAAATCAGCCAAAGTGCTTGATAACTTTATTGAATTATTCATAAAAGGACGCCAGGACCCTGTTTCTGGATTTCCACTTCTATGAGATAACATACTTCTTTACTGCTTAAGTCTGAGTTTTCTATGACTTAGACATTTTAGGCAAGGGCGTCTTAACCAGGTCAGAGAAAACTCGAAATGGTGTGCTCCTACCCAGAAGTGGAGGAAGAAAACTGACTCTTTCAATAGACCAGATATAAGAGAACCTCCTATCCCTCCAGGCACTGACTCGCCTTCCCAAAGCATCAACACTTTTCCCTCCAACTGTGAAAAGTAGGACCCGGCTTCCTATAATGCTGGGATAGCTCTGAGCCTGGATGGTGTAGGACAAATACAGCCAGGAGTTTCAGGCAGTGTGATGAATGCACGCATGAGTTTTTATGGGTTTTGTTCCCATTTTGTTAAATACACGAATGTGCACCAATGAGTCTGAGAAAGAAAGGAACTAAAACTGACATTATTTTTCTTTACCAGTTCAATCAGATATATCTTACAAAAAGAAAATGTATCTGTTTATGTCTTCAACTGATTCATTCTTCCATTAGAGTATGGTCCAACATGATCTGTCTGCCAGGCCAAAACAATTAAAAATTTAAAAATATATACATAGTACCAAATATATAATTCTACCTATATATGTACAATTTACATCAAAGACGGTAGATTGTAGAGTCTATTTAGCTGATAAAATACAACTTCATAATAGGAAGTTTGGGAAGAGAGGCCCACCTAGGAAATCTGCATAAGCCACTGCTACGACCTAGGATGACCTTATAAGAACTTTTACTGAACTCAGTGCAAGAAGAAAATTAGTGAAAACTTTCAAACTGTACAAGAGGACAGAATGGAGGGAGTCTCAACAACCATCTTTTGTTTTGTTTTGTTTTAATATTTTTTTCTTTCCTTTCCTTTTTTAAGAACATTGGAGTTTGTAACCACAGAGGTGATTGGAGAATCACAGCCCTCCTGAAGTGATATCCAAACAGAAAATTTTCCAAAACATATCCTAAAATCACAGAGCATGTAATTCCACATTAGCTCCAGGAAAGCAGCATCTTTGCTTAGGATATGGAAATTTGGAAGCTCATTGCTATAATCTGTGGTTATGATTTCAAGCTCCCCCAGTGATGCCGGGAATCAAACCACAGACTCCTAGTGCTAGGAGCCTTTATTGTAATCCAATAAAACCTTAACAACCAGTCTTCTTTTTTATGATAAATTAAGGGCCTCATTTGCTTTGAAGCAGCCCCTCTGCCCTAGAGTTTACCTCCCTGTGGAAACAGTCCTAGAGAAACACTGAATTCAGATGCAGTGAATATGGTGGGGGAACAAGAGCCCACATTCCCCACCTTGGTTTCATGGATGCAGAAACTACAAAACAAATAAAAATCTCTCTCTTTCGAAAGAACTGATCTTTTAGGATGAGCCTTTTTGACAATGTCTTACAAACCATGACTTCTGAAGCTTGCACCTCACTCACAGAACGTCACCTTGAAATCATAAATGTGACATCTGGGACTGAGGCCATGTGTACCAATCACCCACTTTTAAATTTATTTTATTTTATTTTATTTTTGAAATTTTATTCAAAAGCTCAAATTGCCAGTATTTACTTCACTGCTATGTCATGTTTGTGAACTCGTTTGTTATGGAATAACCACCAAACTCAAAACAAACTTAAAACAAGTGTCATTTATTTCATGGCCATAATTCCTTGTTAAGATCCAAGGCACTGAGATGTCAAACTACTCCAAAACCTACACGTGTGTTTTTAAAGTATTCCAGAGGCCAGTCCAGAAAGGAAAGTTTCAAACCTAGGGTGGCCCTAAAAATAAACATCCATTCATTTCAGTGTCCCTAATGATATGGAAAGTGAAGGCCAAAGGGTATGGATGAAGGAGCCAAGAGTTTGAAAGAGGGAAGGGAGACAAAAACGACATCCTGGCCAGCATGGAACTCAACGCTCAGCGCCATCTTCTATGTCCAAATATCAGGAAAGGCTAGTGATAAATTCAGCTCTTGGGACCTCAGCCCAGTCCCTGTTGCACTTAGTAGCAGTAGAAACTTGATACATAACATTTAAAAACCTGGGAACACTTTTATGCATGCACAGCTTTTCCATGTCCAGTTTAGTCTTAGTTTTATCATGCTTTTTGATAAGTGGGAAAAAGAGAAATGAGGAAAAAAAGAATTTATCTAAGCTATAAAATTTTAGATATAAAATGCTTAAAAATTAGTGGTTCGAATGAGGTTTATATTGGTCTATGCTTTTCTCCTTCTCATTATCCCTCCCACCCCAAAATCCCAAAGATAATAATGACATGATGTATTCCAAGGGGGATAGCATTTGAAGGTAATTGGTGACTTCAGCCAATGATTTCCCTCTCTCTCCAAAGAAAACAATGGGTTTTGTAATTCCAGATGCTCTCTTTACACACTTCAGCAGTTATAAGATTTTTCAGTCAGTAGTAAATTGGCCATTATTACTGATTCTTTGGCAAATTGAAGGTGTTAATGTATTAACCCAGAGCAGAATATTTTCACTTTTAAGATGTTTTCACAATTAACTGCTTTTCATACTCTCCCTGGAGTTCTAATTTAATTAGCAGTTGACACATCAAGGCCATTTCATTTAGATAGGAATTCCATTTTCAAATAACATATACAGTCATGAGCTAATGACTGAGATATGTTCTGAGAAATGCATAGTTAGGCTATTTTGTGTGTACACCATAGAGTGTACCTACACAAATCTAGATGGTATAGCCTACTACACACCTAGACTATATGGTGCTAATCTTATGGGACCACTGTTGTATATGCTGTCCGTTGTTGATTGAAAAGCCATTACACGGAGCAAGACTGTATTTTCTTGGTTTTATCAACCCGTCAATATTTGCTCAACTGAGACACCATTTGACTTCCAGTTTAATCTAATTGTGATTATAATCCTAACGATTCTACTCCGAATACTTTTTAAAAATGCTTGTTAATGCTGTTATGGTAATGGATTATGGTGCTGACACTAGCCATCTTATCATGTTGCCCTTTCCACATTTGGTTCTTGTCCTGCCTTCTCTTTTAGAAATGTAATTTGTCAACATCAGACATTTATATAGTTTAAAAAGTCAAATGGTTCTACAGAACTTATTTTGAAAATTAGCAGTCCTCTTCCTCTTCCATCACTCTATTCCCATTCCCCAGAAGCAACTACTTTCTACTCTCTTAGATGTTTCTTTCAGCATTTCCTTTCCAATTTCTAAACAACAAACACTACAATTTCTTCATTTTTCTATTTCAAAATACTACCTATTGGCTTTCTGCTATAGATCCTGAGGACTTAACTCTTAGACCACACCCTCCCCTTACAAACTACTCTCCACACCTTCTTGCCCTCTATGCTGTCTTTCAACATAGTTATATAAAAATTTGTTAGATTGGCACTCAATAATGATATTATTATAACTACTCAAATATTATTCAGAACTACGCCATGCCGTAAAGTTCAGACATGTTCTCCTTCTTGTACAACTTTGCTTACCATGGAGTTGATATTTATTTTGTTTTGTTTTCATTGTTGGTACTTATTTTTCTATCTACCCATGATCATTTCATATCTAAATTCTCTATGCTTCCCTTAATTACATTTCAGGTATTCTATCATTTTCTTCTTCTTAGAGACTTTCTCCCTGGAATCTTTTTTCCCCAGTTGCTGTCTAGGCTTAATGCTTTGCCTCACCCTTGGATCTTCCTTCATCATCTTCCAGGAGATTCCTTTCACTCCTCCTGTGTTACATGCACTGTGGTCCCCTTTGTATTCTTTTACTCCCTTGTTTTGTTAGAGCACATTCTGTAGTAGTTCCAATGAATAAATATTATTATTTATTGCATTGAGTTTCAGCTTTGATTTATCTATCTTACTCTAGACTTTGAGAGCAGGAATTTTATTCTGACACATTAAGTACCTTGTTTGATGTTGAATGAATGAAAAATAAAGTAAAATAAAATTGAAATGTTCTAGGTCTATCCATGGCACTAGAATTAGTCATGGCTGAAAGATAGAGTAAATGCAATCCATCATAGCCATGCCACACAACTCCAATGTGATGGGAAAGTTCTGAAACACAAATCTTTGACATTGATGAGCTAACATTCACAAGCAACAGCAACAAGAACTCAGACTTATTGCATTTTAATTTCAATTGTAGCTAATTAATTGTCTTATTGAGGATGCAGAAACAACAAGAAGAGTAGATTTCTTTTTGGAAAGCTGTGCCTAGACATCCATTTTTAGTTATAAAGCCATGAAACATGATCCAGACAATAGACTGAAAGCGAAGTACCTACAACCATTATGTTGTTTATTGAGTGGACTTCTTTGACTAGCCCAATTATGAATGCAACCACAGATATAGAAAAATTTGATTATAAATCATTCATTATTCAACAAATGCAATTATGCTATAAGTCAAACCATGTCTCTTGTATGGATACATGTCCTATGTAAAAGAAAATCCTAGGGCTGATGTTAAACTTGACCATTGACGCTAAAGTTAAAGCAAATATTTAATGATTATATATCACCTCTGATTTTAAAAAATCATATTGCTATAATTGTTCTCATACATGAGTACAGATATCCATTTGATCTAAATTAATTTATAAAATTAGGTAATCCCAACAAAAATACTATCAAATTTTTCTTTAGAGCCAGACTTTATAAGTTGATTATTAAGGTCATTTGGAAAAAAATAAGCAAGAATAGAAAAGAATACCATGAAAAAGAAGAGCAATGAGGTAGTGAGGGCAGAGTTAGCCCTGCCAATATTATGACATATTATGAAGGCTCTAGAATTAAAACAGAATAGTATCAGTACATAAATTGTCACAGATCAATGCAACATATTAGAAAAGCTAGAAATGGATCCAATTGCAGATGCAAAATTAGTATACAATAAAATCAGCATATCACATCATTGGGTAAAAGATGGACTATACAATAAGTTGTATCAGGTTAACTAGATAGTCATGACAAAAATAAAATTGGATTTTTTCTTCACATAATACTCCAGGATAAATTCCAAATGGATAAGAAATTTAAACATAAAAAATTAAACCTATAATGCTAGAAGTGAATTCCTTTACAGCCTGAAAGTAAGGGAAACTTTCCTAACTGTGACTCAAATCCAGAAGCAATAAGAAATTAGATACATATATTTGATAACATAAGTATTAAAATAAAACTTTTGCATGGCAAACTATCACAGAAGTAAACTTACAGACAAGTGACAAACTAGGAAAACATTTTAATTTTTATCACAAAATTTTAAAATCACTAATAAACCAAGAGCTTCTAAACATAGAGAACTAAAACACTAACCACCCAATAGAAAAATGGACTAGATTAATGAAAAGAAAGTTCACGGAAAGAGAAATGCAAATAGCTCTAACCATCACAAAAGAAATACAAACCAAAGCTACTCTGAGTCACTTCTCACCTATTTTTTTGTCAAAAGCCAAAAGTTTGAGAACATACTCTATGGACAAGTTGTGAGAACACAAGCAGTCTCTATGTTGCTAGAGAGAATAGAAAATGGAGGAGAATTTGGCAATATGTAACAAAATTGTATATGCATCTACCATTTCACCCAACAATCCCACTCTCAGATTCTATCGCAAAGCTAAATTTAAACAATAAAAATGGTATATGCACCAAGCTGTATACTACAAAACTTCATAGTAACAACCCATATCCATTAGAAGTCTGATTGACTGAATAATCTATAGAACTACCACACAATGGAGAACTATTCATTTCCCCAAAGGGATGAGGAGTATCTCTATACACTAGTCTGGCATGATTTTGAGGATAGTGAAGTGAAAAAAGCAAGATGGAGAAAAGTTGTGGTATACTATCACTCATCAAAGATAGGTAGATATAAGAATACATTTAAGTATCTGCTTATATTTTAAAACAAACAATAAAATAATAAACCTCAATATTTTTTTAAAATCTACATAGAGTGACAGAGAAGGAAAGGAATGGTGTGGATAGACCAAGGAGAGAAGTTAGCCTTGCTTGAATCTGTCTCATTCTGGATATTTACCTTTGAATTATGTAAATGTTTTCCCACAATTATAAAACCTAGTTGTTACTTTTAAAATGCAGTACCAAAAATTAAAATAAAGTGAATAGTCCGAAATATATATCTGGTTGGTGGCATAGTCACACATAGAGGAACTAAACTATTCTATGTGACTTTAAAACACAATAACTTGTCTGCACATTCCTGAAGGGTATATTCTAATACTGTAAATATGCTAAAGACAAAGAAAACTACCAAAAAAAAGTCTTATACTCTTTTCTGTAATTATATAGTTGGCAGTAGTGTTGGTATTATTATCTCAGACTGCTGGGAATATATTAAGGCATAAAAGAGTTGAGTACTGATGTGACAATCTAATTCTACAATTCCTAGTGTTATGGAGAAGTGGGATTCCTGGAGTAGGAGAAAGAAGATAGAGGGCCGGCCCTGTGGCTTAGCTATTAAGTGTGCGGGCTCCGCTGCTGGCGGCCCGGGGTTCGGATCCTGGGCACACACTGACGCACTGCTTCTCTGGCCATGCTGAGGCCACGTCCCACATACAGCAACTAGAAGGATGTGCAGCTATGACATACAACTATCTACTGGGGCTTTGGGGGAAAAAATAAATAAATAAAATTAAAAAAAAAAAAGAAGATAGAGATGTGATATCAAAGTAGGTTAAGTGCAAACCTTAAGTAGTCCTGAATTTGAATTGGCAGATCAATAATAATTCATGATTTTTTATCTTTAAAAACATATCTCTATATTTCCTAGGATCGTCCCCTGAGAAATCCATCCCAGTAGCAATGATGACCCTTACAGACTAGATTGTGGTGTCCAAATATTCTTCCCACTAAAAAGGACCAGGGCTTCTTTTAGAAACAACTGTTTACAGATACGGAATAGGAAATGTACAGATGAGGCTGGAATCCTACCACATGACAAGGACCCTAGAAAAGACTACAGGTGTCTTGCAAAAGGACTCAGGAGCCAACCTGAATAAGCTCCCACTGATCAAAGTGGGATAATTTGAACAATAAGGAAAATAACTGCAATGGATTGAAGTATACTAGGGGTATATATTCATGTATGTATGCATGTATGCTTGTACAAACATATGTATGATCTATGAGATCACAATGACCTCCCCAAAATAAGTAATCATGCTACTTGATCACAGTTGGAGGATGCTTACTAAATCATTATTTTAAAAACTAGTAAATATAGAGTGGAAAATTAAGCATTTATCCTGATTTTTCTATATAAATTGTACCATTTGGGAGAAAAGTTGTAAATGAGGAGACATTTCTCTTGATAGGAGTTTTTAGCTAATACATGAAAAAAGTTGCTACAATTAGACTACAACAATTTTGGAAACCAATTAATGGTTTCCAAACAGTATCTGCAAACATCACAAAAAGAAGGAAAACAAACCTCCCTATGGAAGAACCTAAAACCATCTACAAGCCTTCTTTGCCCTTCTCACAATTAATTGTCAGATTTACCTTATCAAGGTTCTAAATATAACTATCAATTTATAGGAAACTCAGAGGATAGAGCCACATGGGGTACAACTAGCAAAATCCAGACTCTAGACAAATGACCCAGTTTATTCAATGCATAAATTGCAAGGAAAGAGAGAGAGAAAGAAAGTGACAGAGAGAGAGAGACCACCTATGTATTAAAAGTTATTTGTAATATGTGGAAATTATTTGGATCCCAATTCAAATAAACAATTTTTTAAAAAATTAAAAATAAAATCAACACATAACTTTCATGAGACAATTGGGAAGTGGAACGCTGACTGGATATTCGATGATACTAAGAAACTGTAGTAATTATTTTTAAGTATGATAATGGCATCATGGGTTCATTTTTTTTTTTTTACAGATGCATACAGAAATATTATGGATAAAATAATATGATGTCTAGAATTTCTTTCAAAATAACATGAGAGGGGGAAATCAGTGGGGATACAGATAAAACAAATTTGGCCATGAATTGTAAATTATTAAAACTGGGATATGGGTACTGGGCAGATCACTATACTGGTCACTTTTGCGTATATTTGGAATGTTCCATGATCAAAATTTAGGGGCAAGGAGAGATTTTTGAATATAAAACATTTAGACAGACTCTAATGCATAGAAAGCGTTCAATTAGTTATTAACAATTAGCTACTAATATTATTTTGTTACTTTATAGATTCAAGATCACAAGATTAGTTTTCTCAAGGATATTTATTTTCTTTTTAAGTAACATGTATATACGTATATGGAGATATACGTATGTCACAAGCCACCATTATTACCATTATTACCTCATGTTCTGTGCAACTGGGTTTTCCAGAGGTATGGGCATTCAAGACTAGCAAACTATTTCATACAATTGCCTTTGTGAAAATACATTTTAGAATTTCTTTATTAAAACATCATAAATTTTTAGAAACACTAATGAAAAGTAACTGACCAATTTTACTATCTCTTGACAGTAAATTAACTCTATTTTTAAAAATCATAAATCAATAAGAAATAGAAATGCTTTCATCTGTTGTTCAATTACATAACCACTTCCCTATCTAACTATCATGTGCCCCAATCCAACGGAAAATAAACAAGTTCAGCCTCAGGCCAATCCACAATGTATCATTTCCTTTTTGTGTTCCCAAAGTCTCCTTCTATGCTTGTTTTCTCACTGTCCTGGGTGACAACCCTTCTCTCAAACTCACTCACCCACCTCCCTCCTCCTATCTCCAGTCCTGACACTATCAAAATAGAGAAGAGCTAAGTGTTCTTTACTTCTTGATTAGATATACCTTGATTCACATTAAATTATACCAAAAATCTTGCTTTCATCTGGTATTTACCTTTTCAAGTTTTTTTTTTTAGTTTTGTAGCAGAGTAAATTGAAGCAGTTCTCTCCTTTTATAAGGGGACAGTGGGTGATCAGGAAAGATCTATGTAGGCATGGTACCCTCTGTCCCAGGTGGCTCTGACAAAGCTCATCTCTAAGTCAACAGAAGTGATGAAAAGAAGTCCAGGAATGTAGCAGTGGTGGTGACGTTCCAGGTAAAGAGAAAGGCAGACCCAAGCAGACACCCACTGGTAGTGTAAAAGTGCATGACTTATTAGGGGAGAATACAGTAAAAGTTTGGGGATTTGGACTTTTATATTTTAAGCCATAGGTCGGCAAACCAGAGCCAGATGGCCAAATCCAGTTCACTACCTGTTTTGGAATCCCTAGTGAGCTGAGAATGGTTTTTACATTTTTAACGGTTGAAAAGAAAATCATAAGAACAATATTATTTAGTGAGATGTAAGAATTACATGAAATTCAAATGTCAGTGTCTATAAATAAAATTTTTTTGAAACACGGCCATTCTTATTCATTTACCTATTTTCTATGGTGGTTTTCATGCACAATGGCAGAGTTGAGTAATTGAAATAGAGACCATATGCCCCACAACCCTAAAATATCTATTATCTATCCCTTTACAGAAAAGTTTCCTGACCCTTGCTTTACGTAAGGGGGGACCAACAGAGGATTATAATGCAGAAAAATCATGATTATATTCATGTTTTAGAATAGGTCAAATAATACGAAGGGTCAAACCTCTAAATGCATATATTTCCAAACCAGCCTTTAGAAAGTTACACCAATTTACAAAGCCACAAGAAGTTTAGAAGAATGCCCAATTCATTAATTGGACACTTGATTTCAACAGGTACCATCACTGAGTATATTATTCTTGTTTTTACTTTATCACTTTAATGGGTTCAAAATAATTCTGTCATGTTATTTTCATTTAAAATATTTTGCTTGTCAGAGTGAACATTTTTTATACGTTTAATAGCAATTTCTACATTCATTTGCCAAATATCTGTATTCTTTACCTGTTTTTCTGTTAAGCTTTTAAATTGGTGTGTAAAAACTCTTTATATAGTGCATTTAATCTTTAGCTACAGGTTGGGAATGTTTTAATATGGTCTGAGTAAGCAAGGTCAAGTCAGGTCTCCTGGAAGGGAAAGTCCTGACAGAGTGTTCCAGTGAATTTGAGGCCTGCTTGTGGGATACCAATTCAGTGAGTTCATGCCATGAATTATGCTGATACAAAATGGCCACCTGTAAAATTAGGACAAAATAATCAATGCACACATTCATCTCTTTGACTCATTTTCCTTTAATTTGGAGTATTAAGGGAATATTTTGTTTTGGTTTCTTGTTTTACTGCTTGTTCATTTTCCTGTTCGTTTGTTTTTCCTTTGGACACAAAATTTGTCTCAAAAAATTCCAAAACAGTAGAATCAGCACCTTCTGACCTTATCTTATCTGCCATTAACCATCTGTCTGGGCCAATTAGGATGCTGTGAAAAAGCCCAATGACTTACTCATCAGGAACATGTTTTCCTGCTGTGTCATTGATAGCCATCAGTACTACCATTTACCATAGACCTCTCCAGGTTACTTCTGTGGAGATTTCCCCACATTCAGTATTGAAAAAGGCCATTTTACTCAAAGACAGTGAGATTTGTACATGGCCACAGAAACATTTTGCAGGAATTAGATGTAAACCTATGAAACCATCCAGTCACAGTTAAAGACTTGGTTCTGTATTACTCCAAACCTGCAGTTTTCAGACTTTTTCAGTATTTTCAGACTTCTTGTTGTCCTTTTCTCACAAAGGATTAAGAAGATGAAGAAGGAATAGAATCGGGGGGCGGGGGCGGCAGCAGCTCTTATTGTTCAAATGAAAATTGTGAATAAAGTTATGAAAGCTTTTATATCTACCAATATTCAGACTGCCTCTAATCTTCAACGCCTTTATTCCAAATATTCAAATTTC
Source organism: Ceratotherium simum simum (assembly GCF_057802395.1). Classification (NCBI taxonomy): domain Eukaryota; kingdom Metazoa; phylum Chordata; class Mammalia; order Perissodactyla; family Rhinocerotidae; genus Ceratotherium; species Ceratotherium simum. The sequence goes on along the minus strand of NC_141915.1, from coordinate 51,215,018 downwards.
ATTAAAGAAAAACAATTCCAAAAATCCAAGATTCTCCAAGTAATGTGCATTTTACATTACTAGATAATAAGAAACTTGAATATAGACTTTTCTCACTAAATTTTCTCAGCTTTTGTACTCCTTTCTATGGTGCATAATTTGAATTTATAGTTTCTATGGAAAACCTAATATTCTACAGAGATAAAAACACATCTAATTTTTGCAGCCAAGGACTTTAAGGCAAGAACTTACATTCTGTAGCAGAGAAATAAAACCTTTACAATAGTCACTAGAAGGAACACAATGAAAAAACAGTGGCATGAAACTAATCCCATCTCCTCTAGAAACATTGAGGACAACTGGAGTTTGGTAGTGGAAGTCATGAGAAAAGAAGGTCAAGTCAAAGTAACTACAGCAACCATTTTTAAGGGAATTCTCCTAATTGGTTGGTTGTATTAGAAGAGTATTGCTTGGGGCCAGCCCGGTGGTGCAAGCAGTTAAGTGCGCGCACTCCACTGTGGTGGCCCGGGGTTCGCAGGTTCGGATCCCAGGTGCGCACAGATGCACCGCTTGGAAGCCACGCTGTGGCGGCGTCCCATATAAAATAGAGGAAGATCGGCATGGATGTTAGCTCAGGGCCAATCTTCCTCAGCAAAAAATGAAGAGGATTGGCAGATGTTAGCTCAGGGCTGATCTTCCTCACAAAAAAAAAAAAAAAAAGAAGAGTAGTGCTTATATGGTCCTCTTTGTGTAGGCTGGAAATCTAAAGCCCAGGTTACGAGGGGTCTCTACAATGGCACAACACTGTCGCCTGTACCCGTCCCCACCCCACATCCATACACACAGTGTTTCTAGGCTTCCAATCCAGCCAGATTTCTTGGTGGGATGACAGTGTCACTCCAGCCCCTCAGTTACTCAGGAAAAATGAGAAATTCTAAGTCTCTATTCTCTCATTGCCCCAGACTGAAGCCTGGCTTCCTTCTCTCCTCCAGAAAACTACAATGCTTGGGCAGTTTGAGGATGGACATCGGCGTTTGATCTCAATCATAGTTCCTTGGTAGCAGCTCTCAACCATTCAAAGAGTTCCTAGGTCAGCCAGTGGTGGTCATGACCCAACATTACTTTCTCAACTGTCTCTAGAGGCAGTGCCTGCTAATTCCCCGCTGAGATTTCCATTGGCAGGGGCTTACTCCAAGTGCTTGTTCAAAGCTCTGGGAAATTGCACGATATTGTATCACTTTCTAACTTTCTAACAGTATTTCTGCTCCCATCTGCTGTCCTTTGAGGAAAGGTACATTTTCATTAGTCTTCTGTTGAGCTCTCATGCTTCTCAGTGGGGCCCTGGCAGAGAGCTGCAATATAAAGTTCATCACCAGAAGTGACGTAATCAAGATGGCGACCTAGGTCCTCTGACTGCAGTCCCCCTCACAAGAAGACAAACTAGTAACTATCCACAGACAAGACACCGTTGTGAAGCACTCCCCTGAACCACAGAGACTGAGAAGGACCACATTAGAAGTTAGAAGGGTAGAGAGGCTGCACTTTCACTACATGCCCCCTCCCCGAGGCCAGCACAGCACTGCACCCAGAGGGTTCCCCCTGAGAAAAAGTGAACCCAAGGTGGACATCCAGTTCCCCCAGCATTGCAGAACACTTCCCAGGAGGCCCACTCAGGTCTGACTTCACTGGGGGAATCTGCAGAGTCCAATCATTGGGCGTCAGATAGAGATAGAAAAGCGGGGTAAGGCTTACAGCAATCAGTGCTGGGATCTTGGCAAACTGCATTCCTGCTTGCAGCAGCCCCGGAGCAGTCCTTTAGGCACTACTACTTTGAATAATATGTGTTCATACTACCCAAAGAAATCTATAGATTCAACAATCCCTATCAAAATTCCAAAGGCATTTTTCACAGAAATAGAAAAATCAATCCTAAAATTCATATGGAACCATAAAAGACCCCCCAAATAGTCAAAGCAATCCTAAAAAAGAAGAACAAAGCTGAAGGCATCCCATTTCCTGATTTCAAGCTATACTACAAAGCTATAGTAATCAAAACAGCATGGTACTGGCATAAAAACAGACACATAGGCCAATGGAATGGAATAGAGAGCCCAGAAATAAACCCATGCTTTTATGGTCAATTAATTTATGACTTAGGAGCCAAGAATATACAATTTGGAAAAGACAGTCTCTTCAATAAATGGTGTTGGGAAAACTGGATAGCCACATGCAAAAGAGTAAAACTGGACCCCTATCTTACACCATACACAGTAATCAACTCAAAATGGATTAAAGACTTAGACCAAAAAACTCCTAGAAGAAAATACGGGGAGTAAGCTCCTTGGCGTCAGTCTTGGCAATGATTTTTTGGATTTGGCAACAAAAGCAAAGGGGACAAAAACAAAAATCAACAAATGGCATTACAGCAAACTACAAGGCTTCTCTATACAAAAGAAATCATCAACAAAATGGAAAGACAACCTGGGGAATGGGAGAAGATATTTTTAAACCATAGATCTGATAAGGGGTTAATATCCAAAGTATATAAGGAGCTCATACAACTCAATAGCAAAAAAAAAACCAAACAAGTAATACAATTAAAAAACGGACAAAGGACCTGAACAGACATTTTTCCAAAGAAGATATACAAATGGCCAACAGGTACATGAAAAAGCACTCATCATCACTGATCATCAGGGAAATGAAGATCAAAACCACATCACCTCACAACTGTTAGGATGTCTATTATCAAACAGACAAGAGATAAAAAGTGCTGGGGAAGATGCGGAGAAAAGGGAATCCTTGTGCACTATTCATGGAAATGTAAATTGGTACAGCCATTATGGAAAACAGTATGAAAGTTCCTCAAAAAATTAAAAATAGAACTATCTTATGATTCAGTAATTCTACTTCTGGAAATATATCTAAAGGAAACGAAATCACTATCTTGAAGAGATCTCTGCACCCCCATGTTCACTGCAGCATTATTTACAATAGCCATGACATGGAAACAACCTAAGTTTCCATCAATGGACAAATGGATAAAGAAAATGTGAGAGATATATATATTCAATGGAATATTATTTATCCACAAAAAAGGAAATCCTGCCATTTACCACAACATGGGTGAAGCTTGAGGCATTATGCTAAGTGAAATAAGTCAGACAGAGAAAGTCAAATACTGTATGATCTCACTTACATGTGGAATCTAAAAAAACTGAACTCATAGAAACAGAGAGTAAATCGGTAGCTGTCAGGGTTTGAAGGGTGGGGGAAATGAGTGATGGTGGTCAAAGGGTACAAACTTCCAGTTCTAAGATGAATAAGTTCTGGGGACATAATATACAGCATGGTGACTGTAGTTAACAATACTGTATTGTATACAGACTTGAAAGTTGCTAAGATAGTACATCTTAAAAATTCTCACTACCAAAAAAAAAAAGTAACTATATGAGATGATGGATGTGTTAACTAACCTTATTGTGGTAATCATTTCACAATATATACATATATCAAATCCTCAAGTTGTACATCTTCAACTTACATGATGTTATATGTCAGTTATGTATTAATAGAGCTGGGGAAATAAAAGTTCATCACTCCCACTGCTCAGGACAGAATGCTGTCTTCTAATCCCTTGCTATTCAAAGTGTGGTCAGAGGACCAGCAGCACTGGCATCACCTGGGAGCTGATCAGAAATGCAGAACCTCACTCTCAACCCCAGGCCTACCAAATCAGAATCTACAGTTCATCCAAGTCCCCAGGTGATGCATATGCATATTAAAGTTTGACAAGCACTGGTGGAGGTGCTTCCACAAATGAATTTTTGTTTCTGTATGTCCCCCTCACTCCCCTGTGAGACAAAGGGGCATATATCCAAATCTCCTTTGGGGGCTAGTCCTTGCTTTTATCCAGTAAGTTTTCAAGAGAAACACACAATAAAAAGTTTTAACATCTATGAGTTACATCTAAATGAAGCATCCCCTGAGGTTAATAATTGGTTTTCTGAGCAAACATGGAGAGCAATGGCGTTTGATGTCAGCTGTTTTAATTTTCAAATCATGAGATATATATGCAAATAATGACAAATAGGCCCCCTTGTCTTCTCCACCAAAACCAACACTTCATGTCATACAAAATGTCTGTCTCAATCTCATGAAACTGTTCAGAATGACATTTTCATGAAACTGTTCCAGGGAGAGAAAGAAAATCTGAAAACGATTTTTTAAATATTCTTTGGCAGTTATCTGTATCATTACAATAGTTCTTCAATAAAAGCCAGAAATTCCGCAAACTTGACTCTGACCTCAGTATTCCCCAGGGCTGTTATCTATGATAAGAATAACCCGGCGTACAGATACCTCAGCTTCGTCTTCACCACGCATCTTTGGGGAACGGGCCTGAAAGACTGTTTAACAAGCACCATGCGTGATTCTTAGCAACGAGGAATTTTGAGAAACTTGGAAAGTTGTTCAGACACTTTGGAGGGTATCAGATTCACTAGGACGCACTTTTGTTAAAAAGAGCGGTTTTCTGGATCCCAGCCTGAGATCCTGATTCAGTAAGTTGGTGGAGGAGCACAGAACCTGCATTTAAAACAAACTGTCCTGGTGATGTTAATGAAATGTTCCAAGACCCAGCCCTTGAAGAGCGTTGCATGGGGACATTACCCACTGTAGATCTGGCTCCATCTCAGACCCTAGAACCAAAGCTGTTCTCAGGTCATAGATTACGGGATCAGATTTCTGACAGTTATGGTTCTGACCTTTACAGCCCAATTTAACACAAAATGTGTTCTTGCCTCAATGACGTTGCCGGCTAGTTCCCTGTAATTTTCCTATCAACAGCTGAACTCCCCACCAGTCCTTTAGTGCCTCAGTATTTAAGGTTGCTGTCCTCAAAGCCCAAATTACCCTTGCTAGGTAATGGCAGCATTCTTCATGTTGTAGCCAATGCTAGCTTCTGGAGCAGATCTTTGCTGTCTACATGCTGCCTGTTTTGGGGACAGACAATTTCATTCCCTGTCGATTTCATTGATCTTTTCTTTGTTTAATTGATCAGTGGTTTTTGTAATTATTTTTAACCATGAAACTCTTTTTTTCAAGAAAAATCTTATATAGAACTCCAGTAAAATACTAATAAAACAAAGCTGCTGTGACTGAGATGGTGGGGGAAAGGGAAATACAGGCAGAACCTAACTGGATAGCCTTCCCCCTCCCCATGACACACACACTCACACTCTCGTACACACATTCATTCATTTGAACACACAAAACCATTCACTCACATTTGCACAATTCACGTGCATACTCCCATTTATACACATGCACTCACATGCACACATCCCATGCACTCACATTTGCACACCCACACAAAAACAGACATGCCCTCGACGCTTGGGCAGTTCTACAAAACCTTGTGGCTCTATGGAAGACAATCTGAAAATCTCTGCCTTAGGTCACGGATTCAGTTTTTTGCTATACTATTGGATTGCCTTCCTAGACTTAAATGTCTGACTTTAAATCTACCTTCAAAAGAACAGGATTGTCTCATCATAAAAAATAACTAATGCAATTCACTCCCACGGTCACATTTCCAGTTCTAACTTAATCTATGCGCTTCGTTAAAATTCCTATTGAAACATTTTTTAGTCAGGTTCATTCAACTACTTATCAAGCTTGAGTTGTTACATGCTCATATACAATCTCTGAAAAAATAAATTCACAAATTCAAGTTAGAAATTATGTGGAGGGCCGGTCCTGTGGCTTGGTGGTTAAGTGCGCGCGCTGCAATGCTGGTGACCCGGGTTCGGATCCCGGGTGCGCATCGAGGCACCACTTCTCCGTCCATCCTGGGGCTGAGTCCCACATGCAGCAACTGGAGGGATGTGCAGCTATGGCATACAGCTATCTACTGGGGCTTTGGGGGGAAAAATTAAATAAATAAAATCTTTAAAAAAAAAAGAAATTATGTGGAGCTGAAATACCTAAGTATTTCTTGCTTTGGTACTATCGTAAATGATTCTATTTTTAAATTTATAATTTTTCAAGCATGGTATATTGAAATATAATTGATTTTTGCATATTGGCTTCGTATTCTGGTAACTTGCTAAGCTCATTTATTACTTTCAGCGTGTTGTTGGCGAGTCTTTAGAGTTTTAGGCTATCATGTTATCTTCAGATATTAACACTTTTATTTCTTCCTTTCCAATTTACATGCCTTTTATTTCTTGTGCTTGTATAATGGATCTGGCTAAGACCTCTAGTATGATGCGGAATAGGAGTGGTGTGGGTGGATATCCTTGCCTTGTTCTCAATCTTAGAGGGAAATCATTCCTTCTATCATCAAGTATTGTATAAGCTGTAGGCCTTTTTTGTAGATGCTCATAATCAGGTTAAGGAAGTCCCATTCGATCCTTAACTTGCAAGAGTTTTTATCATGAACAAATGTTGAATATTATCAAAAAGATCATATGTATTTTTTTGTTCTGCAGTCTGTCAATGTGATGAATTTCATTGATTGAGTTTTGGATATAGTTTAAACCTTCATTCAGTTCTCAAAGCCTTTGCTGTGTTTCTTTGGGTTTGCCTCACCAGCGTGCTGCTCAGTGGTGAGCCTTGGACTTCTGTGGGTTCAGACACAGAATTGGGGACCCTCTTCTCCAGCTATCCTCTCTCTGGGATGCCCCCACACTCTCACACACTCATAGGCCTCTTTTTCTGGCTGCTCTGGCCAGAAACATAGGGCGTCTCTCTGAGTGTTAGCTGCCTGCACTGGGAGTGTCATGCTTCTCTGTGATTGAGACCTGTCCTCCGAGCAAGACACCAGAGAAAAAGAAGAGAGAAAGAAAACAAGGATCCCCCACACTAGTGAGATTACAGGGGCATCTTTTTCTAGTGCCTCTGGGTAGATAGATGAGATCACTACTGGAGTTTTTGCCTCCCATGCCACTGCTAAGCCATCCAGAGCCAAAGAGAAAAATAATAAAAACTAGAAAACACGGTCCCGTGTGAGTCATTTCTCCAGTGTTTCACTCTTTTCCACAACCCTCTGTTTTGTTTACTTTTAAGTGTCTTCAAGTTGTTGATTTTTGTATTTTACCCAAATATTTTCGGTTGGAATCAGTGGTGGAGATAGGTTTGCATTATTCCATCTTGAACAGAACCGGAAGCCAGAAAAATCTGTATATAAAACAATACACATGGTCACACATGAAGTACCAGGTAATTATCTGCTTCTAGATCTAAAGAATGATGACCCTGGACCACAATTTTATTGAATACTTTTAACATTATGGGTAGTAAATATAAGTTTCAGAGGATAGTATAAGAACTTACTGGAAGATGCTCCCAGCGTGATTTTGGTAAAGCTCAAATATCTCAAACTATTTTTCAAAAGTTTTGAGAGGGAGAGGGAGAGAACAGCCTAAAATGGTCCATGCCTTGAGTCCTCTCTTATACCTTAATTTCACAATTTGCGTGTACAGTCATGTGCCACATAATGACGTTTCCGTCAATGATGGACTGTATATACGACGATGGTCCCATAAAATTAGCACCATGTAGCCCAGGTGTGTAGTAGGCTAGACCACCCAGGTTTGTGGGAGTGCACTCTATGATGTTCTCACAACAACGAAATTGCCTAATGACACATTTCTCAGAACATATGCCTGTCGTTAAGCAGTGCATGACTGTATGACTGTATTTTGAAGGAAATCAAATCCATTTATATCTAATCCCTTAATTTTCTATCAACCAAATTTGGCTTTTTAGAGTCATTTGATATTTTAAGCCTTAGTAGAGGTTTTTTTCCGCCCTGTAAACACAGGAAGTGGTCATCTGCCACTTGTAAACTAACTTGAAAATCTGAAGAGGGTCATATTGAGTTCACAAGGTAAAGTGCAGAAGTTCATGGGTGCATTCTAAACTTGGCCAGTTTAGTCCTGGCCAAGGTCCAGGACTAAAAATCACCTGGCATTAAGTATGTTTACTGAAATTAGACTTCTTCAAACTTAAAGGTATTCCTACATATCATTTTTCATAAAAGAAAGGGATGGAGGGTGGGCACTGAGTAAAAAGCATAGGAAATTTTGTTAAACTGGAATATTTTCAGCAAGATAAATACAATATTTGATTATAACCCAACATGTAAAATAAATAACCGTGAGTCCATACTGATATAAAGAAGTCATTGAATAAATAAATAATAAAGGAATAAATAGAGGCTAGTAGACAGATCTCCCATGCAGAAGAATGCCAAATATTTTATAAAGATATTTCCCCTCAAGAAGATAGAGCATAACTCCCCACCCCACAAGTGTGAGCAAAACATAGTGACTTCCTTCCAGAGAGTACAGGATGGAAAGTGGAGAAAACAGACAAAGTAACTTTACAGTGGAGAAACTTGACAAACACTTCTCTGCCGGGTGATCAAGGTTAGCAGAAACAGTGATAAGTCACATTGATAGTATATACCCACACTATCTTGGGATAAAATGGCCCTTTACATCTGTGGTCTTCTTCTCCAAAACCTAACCCCAGTATAACTTTGAGAAAAATTTCAGAAAAATTGCAATATAGCAGGTGCTACAAAATACGCGACCAGAACTCCTCAAAACTATCAAGGTCTCCAAAAAACTGTTACAGCCAAGAGGCACCCAAGGAGACAGGACAACTAAATATAACGTGGGATCCTAAAAAGACAGTAGGTCAAAAAGATAGAAATCTGAATACCGTATGGACTTTAGTTAATAATAATATATCAATATCGGTTCATCAGTTGTGGCAAATGTACCATACTAATGTGAGCTGTTAATGATAGGGGAAACTGGGTGTGGGGTATATGGGAACCCTCTAGACTATCTTCACCATTTTTCTGTAAATCCAAATTTATTCTAAAGTAAAAAGTTTATTTCAAAAATTTCAAGGCTGAGTTCTCTTCTCTCTTCTCTCATCCACTCCTCATCCTAAGTAAGGAATGTGTCTACCCATTTTAAATTTGTAAAAATCAAATTGAAAACACTTCCAAAATGCCCCTTTTGACCAGCCTCAAAATTGGCTTATGCCAAGCTAATTTTTTGTGATAAAAACACGTGTTTTGTTTATTCTGTGTTTCTCCCTACAAGAAAATAGTCAAACTTCACTGTTCTTATCTGATAGGGTTTGCACTGCAGGGCAAAATCTGAAGTTCTCTGAAGATGACTTCACATTCTGGCTTAAGTTTTCAAAATCCTGAATTCTTTGAGTAGATTATAGTAGGTAATCCTCATACGGGGTGAGAAGTGAGAGGGTATTAGAGGAGATGGGATATAGAAGTAGAGAGAAAGAGGGAAGTGTGGTTCCCCAAATTCAGGTATGATACAGAGATTTTACAGTCATATGAATAGTAGAGACCTAAATCTGTTTCCTCTTAGCTTCCTGGAAAATGGCTAGACCTCAGTGGACAAAATGGATCAACCCAGGGAGGCTGGACTCAAAACACTAGAAATTCAGGTCTTGGCAAAGATGTCAATGCCCAAGCTGACAAGAAGCTGCAGAACTTCCCCCAGCCCACCAACAGCCCATGCCAGGGTTAGCCCCTGAATGATCTGTATTGCCTAATGCCACTACCGATCATTCAGCTCCCAAGGAACCCCAATTTTAATTGAGTTCAATTTCCTGCTAAGCCAGTGAGTTAGAAACTGAGAGTCAAATTTCACCAAATTTTGTAAAAATAATATTTTTTCCGCTGAGTTTGTAGAGTAAAAATTGCATCTACTCAGAAACAAGGCATAGAGCTGCTATTTAAAGAGTATCATCTTGTGCTCTCTGAGTTGAAGAAGGAAACGTTGCTTGCAAATATCATCCCAGGCAGAAGAAAGAGAAGGGGCCCTTGAAGGATGTACTCAGCAAGTATTTCATAATAAAAATAACATGTATTGAATCATTAATTGAGCACTGATTATATGCCAGAAATATGCTAGTACTTTGCATACATGATCTCAATTAGTCCCTCTGTATGGAAGAAGGAGGAAGATTAGCCTCACTTTCAGATCGGGAAATGAATCTCCGGGAGGAAAAGTAACTTGCCCATGGTTACACTGATAATTACTGGCAGCACTAGAGCCAATCCATGGCTACAGAAATAGGGCTCACTCTAAGCCTGTCTTCTCTTGAGTAGTAAGCTTTATAGCCCTCTTTGATCTTCCCTGGGTCTGCCATTTTATCATGGGCTTCTCTTTCCTTACAAGATTTGCCAAGCTAGGCAAGAGTATCTTTGTTTTTATCGGTTGTGTCTTCCTTGGATGAAGGCAAGATTTGGGCCAAAAGAAATTCCCTTTCATTTTGGAATCAGAATCAATTCATGGAAAATTAAATTTTTACACAAACTACTCCACCCTCATAAGCGATCATCAAGGCACCCAAATCACCCTTGTGTGTCTTCAGAATGCACTCCTTTCAGTAGGTGTAGCACAGTTGATTTGAGCTTCAGAATTCGTGAAAACTGAGCTGATATTATAGAAGTAAGACATTTTAGATGGAACAAACTAGCACAGAAACTTTCATGTGCCATAGGTACCTCATTCATCCAAGCCAGAGGAGGGCAACCACACCTGCCTGCATTTATCTCTAAATCAGCTCCCTAAGGAGAGACATAAAAACGTTCCTCTACTGTAATGCAGACTCCACTACATACGCAGACACCCTCTAAATTGAAAAGTTTTTGAGTATAAAATATCTCATTTAAAAATGATAATACAAATGAAGCTTCTTAGAGATTATGATCTTACGTAAGTGGCATTATTAGAGTCACTGCAGCTGTTTAGTGAAAGTGTTTTTTTCTACTTCTTCCTGTTGATTTTTTTTTACCCTTCTCTGCCAAGAAAATTTACTACATTTTTTTCGTTATTTTCCTTGTGTCAAGTGGAACTTTTTCATCCAAATTTCACTGCTCAAGCCCATATGTCTCTTTTTTCTTCTTTTTGTATTTTTTTTAAGATACCACATAACAAAAATGTTTCTCTTATATTAATTTTGTTACTCAGGCAAAGTAAACCATCACTCCTCGGTATGTCATATAAAAGCCAGAAGAGTGGTGACTCACTCATGCAGAGATTTTATTTAAAACATTTGCTCTGTGGTCAGAGTAGATTAAAGACAGATCAGGTTGCCCTCGGCGCTGTGCTGGGATAGTGAGAGTGAGAGATGTTGCCACTTGGTAGATAAACCACACGCAGCTCGTCTGACAGTAACTTCCCTTGGTCTCCTATCTCCCTCCTTTGAGATTGGAACACTTGCATTCAGCAGACTCAGGTTTACTGACCTCGTGACTTTGAAGGATCTTGGAAGGATCTGACGTTTCCATTTGGTGACCAAAAATCAGATGGCTAGTGAAAGAACAGTTGAGTTTCCCTAAGGGATCCATGGGGCATTCAGGAGGGAAAAGGAGAAAACTGGTGGGGATGAAAAGGAAAAAGAAAAAGAAAAAGAAAAAGGAAAGGAAAGAAATAAACCAAGAAAGAGCACTGTGACAAGTTTCCATTGCTCTTTTCCTGAGCCAGAGAGAGTCTGGAATTTTAAATGATTGCAAATTGAGCGGCTCATGGGTAATCGATTTGGTCTCCACCAGTAGGGATCAGAGACCCGTGACGTGCAAATAATACTTATACACTTGAAACAAGGAACAGATGAAGCCCATGGAAGAGAAGGAACCTCTGCTTTTTGATTTTTATAGAAAAGCACAAATTCCAACATCTGAGATAGACACAGTGAGAAAATGCACATGGTAGCTTACGTGTGAATGAATAGCCGAAACTGTCAGTGCTTATGAGTCTACGTGATGTTTATTTCAGATCTATCAACTAAATAAATTCATAAAAATCGATCAAGTAACTGATTTTGTGTGTGTTCGCACATCCGTTTTCAAATTTACGCTTGTTCTAGAGGCACTTTTCTTCTCTCCTTCCACTCTTCCTCTCTTTTTAATTCCTCTTTTTATAAACATGCAAAGCAAATCACTGATTTCTTCACACTTAAAACAACTTTAGAGCTGCTGAAGACAGAAATTGTCAACAAGATCCTAGAATCTGTGGATTGGAAGAAATCCCAGTGGTCATCTCATTGGACCTCTGACTCAGGGCAGGAATCTTTTCTGTAATATCTGTTAATACATGATCACCAAAGAAAGCATGCTCATATATTTTCATTGATAAGGGACCTGCTGTTTTGTGGAGAGTTTAGTTCTATTGTTCATGCATCTGTGTATTAAACACATATTTTTAAGCACTTCCATAGGTGTTGGGAATAAAGTCATGAACAGGAAAATCATATGACAATGATAGGTGCAATTCAAAGCATTAATATAATGGGAGAGTGATTGGTTGATCAAGGATGGCTCCTAAAGATTGCGTAATCAAGGACGGCTTCTTGTAGGAGGTAACATTGAGGTTCAGAAGGAAAGAGTGTTCTGAGCAGAAGGAATAGCTGAGATGAAGGGTTTCAGGTGGGAATTAGCTTGGCTTAGCAAAAGAAGAGGGGGAATAAACAATGGAACAGGAGATTGGTGGGCTGGCTCAGAGGTGCTGGAAGACAAAGCTGGGACAGTGATCAGATGCCGTTCAGTGTTGGGCTTTGTGGGCTGTGATAAGGATTGTGGGTTCCATGCTAAGTGCAATGGGAAGCTGATATTTAAAATTTTAAATTTAGAATTAAACAATTTTAAACAGGGGACTTTAAAATAGTGTTCATATGCAGAGAATGGAATCCAAAGTAGCAGAAATAGAAGCAGGGAAACCAATTACAAGGCTATTGTGGTAAATCAGAAAAAAGATTTTGATAGCTTGAATTGTGGTGGTAATCCTGGAAATAGACAGAAGTGGATGGATTTGGAGTATATTGTGGGATTATGGTTAACAAGACTAGCTAGATTGACTGTGTAGCTTGGGGTCGGGGAGGAGAGTAAGAATCACATGCAACCCCAAGATATTTGATTTGCACAATTGAGCAGGTGGTGGTACAATGCGAAAAACTGAGGGTTGACCAGGTTTGCAGGCCGTGTGGGTAACCCAAGAATTCTGCTTTGACCATGCTATGTTTGAAATGCCTGCCATGTAGAGAGTTGGCTATGCGAGTCTGGAGTTCTAGGCAGAGGCCAGATTTTTGAGGCATCTGCATTTTGTAAGAGAGTAGAACTTTCTTTAATAGAATACCTCTAATACCGAAATGAAATATTCTCCCCTGTAAGTACTACCTATTGGTGCTAATTCTGTCTTGGGGGAGGAGGCACTAATTACTTTCATGACAACCGTCCAAATATTTGAAAGAATAAAAAACACTATTTACTACACATCTGGTATATGCCAAGTACTTTGCCTATAATTTCTTATTTGGATATTATAGGATATATACGGGCATGTATTAGTGTCCCAGCTTTAAAGAAAAGGAAACTGGTGTCCAAGGTCACAAAGCTACAAAGTAGAGGAGCTGAGTTTCAATTCAGGTCAATTCAGGTCTGATTCCAAAATTTATCATTACGCTATACCTCCTGGACCCAGATGAATAAACATTAGTGCCCTCAAGTGTTCCTCACATAGCAGGGCTCCCAGAACATTTTGCCATTCTGAAAGTCTGCTGGTAGCTTCCTACTTCGGCAAGATGTCTCATTAAATTTTGGTCCTTCCAATGAACACATTTGATCTGACCCGGGAAGAATACACCCCTCTTCTGGTCAGATGCCTTCTTGTAATGATGCTGGACATTGCATTAGAATAACCACATCACACTGCTGGCTTATATAAAATTTGTGGTCAACTGCTGTCTAGCCAGGGCTCCCACATCCTATACTTGTGCTATAATTTTTTTTGCCTAAATTAAAAATGTCAAGATATTTGAAACCTGAGTCTTTTAACTAGCATATTAGTTATTCCTTCCACTTTTGTTCCACATGCAAGTCTGAGAAGTGAGGCTTTTGTTATATCCCATTCATTGATTGAAACGATATTTAAATTATAGAATCAAAATGTTTACTATAGTAAAAATAATAGATAAGATTTATTGCGTCCTTACTATGTTTCAAATTTTATTCTAAGTCTCGGTTTTCTCATCTGTAAGACAGAAATCATAATAATAGCAAGGAGTGAATGACAGTTTCCTGTGAAATTCTTAGCCGTGAGGTCATATTTGTCTATGGGCCAAAATTTTGGAAAATAAAATTAAAGATAAAATAAAATAATACATCTTAAAGATAAAATAAAATAATATATCTTATTTTAAAGATAATGTCTACCCTTTGATATTAAGCCACTCTCTGATCTAACCAAGAGACATTGTCTTGAGAAAGTATACAGAAACTAAAATTAATGTACCAAAGCAGTTTTTCATAGAAAACAAGAGCAAAGGACTGTAGTATATCATAGAGAGTTGCAACTGCTGCTTAATTGCCTACTGGTAGTCAGAAGTAAGTCACTGCTAACGCGTCTCCCATTCTACCCCACCAAGAAAAGGAGTTATCTTAGGATCCCAGAGGGAGAAGATCCTGGGAAGGACAGTCACTGAAGGCAGGCTCTAAAACTCCTCTACTCTACCCAATCCCATACCACCAACTTATTCATGCCCTGCACATCACCTGTGCTTCTATCTTAGCCAGGATTCCCCAGCAGCAGGTCATGAAACAAGGATTCAAGTGCAAGTTGTCTGTTTGGGAGGAGATGATAGGAAATAGCAAGAAAATGGGGAAGGGAGCCAGAGAAAGAAAAGAAATAAAAAGTTAGTTACCACTGAGAGTAAATACCCTAGTTCCTACTGGGGAACTCTGGGATCCAAAGTTACCACTGAGAGTAAATACCCCAGTTCCTGCTGTGGAACTCTGGGATCCAGTGTAGAATTTGTGCCTCAGAGTTATCCCATCCCATTAGTTAGATATACACTGACTCCCATCAGTCTTTGAACAAGAGTTGCTGGGGTGGGAGTTACTTCCCAAGCATTTCCAGAATGCCTTGTGCACCAGAGAAAGCTGTCAGATAGTTGAAAGACAATTGTAATACAACATGTAGTATGGCCTGGAGGAACATAGATGAAGAACAACCAGCTATGTTGCGGCCTGTGAAGGTTTCTCAAGGTCCCCAAGCTCTCTAACAACCTACATGATCAGATGTTTATTTTCCTGGCAGGATGCACGGCCAACAAGAAGCAGTTAACACGTGAAAGGCAAACTCTGGACAAATCAACAGCAACAATTACAAAAAAACAGTTTAAAAATAGGCAAAGGAGGGCCGGCCCCGTGGCTTAGCGGTTAAGTGCTCGCGCTCCGCTGCCGGCAGCCCGGGTTCGGATCCCGGGTGTGCACCGACACACTGCTTCTCCGGCCATGCTGAGGCCACATCCCACATAGAGCAACTAGAAGGATGTGCAGCTATGACATACAACTATCTACTGGGGTTTTGGGGGTAAAAAATAAATAAATAAAATATTAAAAATTCTTAAAAAAAAAAAATAGGCAAAGGAGGCCAGCCTGGCGGCCTAGTGGTTAAGTTCACGGGTTCCGCTTGGGTGGCCCAAGGGTTCACAGGTTCAGATCCCGCGTGGACCTGCGCACCACTTGTTGAGCCATGCTGTGGCGCCATCCCATATAAAGTAGAGGAAGATGGGCACGGATGTTAGCCCAGGGCCAATCTTCCTCAGCAAAAAGAGGAGGACTGGCATCAGATGTTAGCTCAGGACTAATCTTCCTCCCAAAAAAAAAAAAAAAATAGGCAAGGACTTGAATAGACATTTCTCCAAAGAAGATATACAAACTAATAAGCACGTGAAAAGATGCTCAACATCATTAGTCATTTGGGGAAATCAAAGGTGACGTATTGCTTCATGCCCACTAGGATGGCTATTAACAAAAAAGTGGGGGCAGGACAAGTGTTGGTGGGGATGTGGAGAAATTGGAGCCCTCATGTGTTGCTAGTAGAATATAAAAATGCAATGACTGTGGTAAACAGGAAGTTTCTCAAAAAGTTAAACGTAGAATTACCATATGATTCAGCAATTTCACACCTAGATATAGACTCAAAAGAATTGACATCAGGGACTCAAACACACACTTGTACACCAGTGGTAGAAACAACCCAAGCGTCAACAGATGAATAGATTTTAAAAATGTGGTGTATACATACAATGGAACCCTACTCAGCTACAAAAAGGAAAGAAATTCTGATACATGCTACAACATGGATGAATCTTAAAAACATTATGCTCAGTGAAATAAACCAGACAACAAGAGGACAAATATTGTATGATTGCACTTATATGAGATACCTAGAATAGGCAAATTCACAGAGACAGAAAGTAGAACAGAAGTTACCAGAAGTTGGGGGAGGAGGAGGTGGGGAGTTATTGTTTAATGAGTACAGAGTTTCTATTTGGGATGGCAAAAAAGTCCTGGAAGTGGATAGCAGTGATGGTTACCCAATATTGCAAATGTACTTAATGTCACTGAATTGTACACTTCAAAATGATTAAGATAGTCAATTTTGCTATATATATTTTACCATAATAAAAAAGGTCAAAACAAACATATATTAAAAAATTAAAAGTTGAAGAATAATTTTTAAAAAGGGAACTTTGGAATCAATAAATGCAGCACATTACAACTAGGACCTCTGTCCTCCATTATAGGCCATGCTAGCTGAACACTAGAAGCTTAAAGGAACAAAAGCATGGGTTTGCGAAGTATGACATTTCAACTGTGTGAACACGTACATTTTAATAAACCAACAACTCCTACACCTATAGCCAGATTTCTCTTTCGTTATTGCTATGAACTTGATAATAATATGACCATTTTCTTCCAAAGTTCTATTACTATTAAATCATTAGATCCTTCTTAGTCAAAATTAACATGCAATCAAGTCCAGAGTAACTTTTGACCTTCATTTCTTGCTAACCTCTTGTTAATCTGAATCTGTTTCCAAAAATTTCATAAGCCAGTAATTACCAACTGCTCAACTTCCTATTTTGCCTCCTCCCTCTCTTTTACCCCTTCATAAAATTGGTAAACACACCTTGTCATTTGTTTTTTAGTTGAATAGATTTTACAATGAGCATGAAGTTTTTTCCATGACAGGTGTTCCAACGGCAGTTTGTCTTCCGCTCTTTCTTCCCAGTAGTGTAGTCTTCCACTTGCCAACTGCTCTGACGTGAGCATTGGTGTTCCCTTCAGGAGGTGTAGACATTCTCACTGATAACAAATGTAAGTCAACCTATATTTGAAAACCATCCTATATTTGAAAAACATTAGTTATTGGATAGATATTCACTTTACCAATTGCTTTCATGCTTAAAAAGTGAAGTTACTTAGGAAACGAAGTAGAGCTATAAATGCTAATTAGAAAAATACAGCTAGTGACAGAGGGACCTGAGAAAGGGACCCAATTTGATTTTCATGCCTTTTTATAAATACATTATATTTGTTATAAAGGCAATACATATTTACACTAAAAATTCAAATAGTATATAGAGGTGTAGGGTGAAAAGTAATTCTCCCCTCCACCTCTCAGACTCCCATTTTCACTCCTCAGAGCTAATCACAAATTATATTTCCCATGTGTCCTTTCAGACATTTTATATGTAAATATAAATATATGCATAAATCATATCTATTTGCATAAATGCTGATTTGAAAAGATTTTGAGTAGAAAAAACCAACAAATTATGTGAGTTTGTATACTATAATCTCATTTGTGTAAAATATGACATATTTTTGCATTTATATATAAAATGTCTGAAAGGATACACAGTAAACACAATTTGTGATTAGCTCTGAGGAGTGAAAATGGGAGACTGAGAGGTGGAGGAGAAAATTACGTTTCACCGTACACTTCTATATACTGTTTGAATTTTTAGCATAAATATGTATTGCTTTTATAACAAGAATAATGGGTTTATAAAAAGGCATGCAAATCAAACTGGGGTCCTTTTCTCATCTCTGTCACTAGCTCTATCTTTGCAAAGTCACTTAACCTATCTGAACTTCATTTTTTCTTCCATAAGATGAAATTATTAATTTATATCAGTGGTTCCTTACCTGGAAATCCCTAGGGTGTGATTCCTGGGACCCACCCCAAGTCCTATTAAATTAGAGTCCCCAGGTGTGAGGTCCCAGAAGGGAAACCTGTAAAAGCCCCCCAAGGGATTCTGTTGACCAATGATAGTTAAATCTCTAAATTATCTTCTATATCTGTATTTGTTTCTCTCTTGCATTCAATCCACAATATCTTTTGATATTAAAATATTGTCCTACTTATGGAGTGCTGTGGTTTGTGTCCCCCCAAAATTCACATGTTGGAATCCTGACGCCCAAAATGATGGTCTTTGGAGGTGGGGCCTTTGGGAGGCGATTAGGTCATGAGGGTGGAGTCCTTATGAATAAGATTATGCTCTTATGAAAGAGATCCCACAGAGCTCCCTCACCCCTTCCACCACGTGAGGACACAGTGAGAAGTCTGTGACCCAGAGGATGGCTCTCACCTGACCATGCTGGCACCCTGAGCTTGAACTTCCAGCCTCCAAAACTGTAAGAAATAAATGTCTGTTGTTTACAAGCTACCAGTCTGTGGTATTGTATTACAGCATTTCCCCATGTCAACTGGGTGCTGTGCATGATCTTGGAATTTTTTTTTTTTAATAATTTTATTTATTTATTTACTTTTCCCCCAAAAGACCCAGTAGATAGTTTTATGTCATAGCTGCACATCCTTATATTTGCTGTATGTGGGACGCAGCCTCAGCATGGCCGGAAAAGCAGTGCGTCAGTGCGCACCCAGGATCCGAACCCGGGTCGCCAGCAGCGGAGCACGAGCACTTAACCGCTAAGCCACGGGGCTGGCCCTGATCTTGGAATCTTTATGCAATGCCAGTGACTGTGGATGAGGGTGGAAAGAGAAGGAAGAAGAGAATAGGAGAGACAGGGAAGGCACCCCAATAATTACTGAGATATAATTTTCCTTGGGCAAGGGGCAAGATGAGGTTCAGAGGCATAGTTAAGTTCGTTTAGGGAAAATATACGAACATGAAATATTGTACTCACTTGGATTTTTTTACTAGATTAATGCAAAGTTATTAGGTATTAAGACCTTGGAGAAAGGAGAATGTACCAATAAATGATAAGCTTGGAAAAGAGAGAATTTTAAAACATAGGAAACACTTCTGTTCATGTCATCCTTGCACAGTCATGATATTACTCTTCGGGGCACCTGTCCTACTTTAATATATATGCTACTAGAATGAAGATATTGTTTATCATTTATTTGAAATAAAATATTCTTTTCTTTAAATTAAATTTAATAAACAAACTACAATTTCTTATACTATAATTTTACAAATTATAATTTTATCTAGATAATTCTATCTAGTTATCTTAATTTTATCATCTAATTCGAATTAACCTTAGAAACTCCCTGTTCTCAGATCTTACCCAGCACAAGTGTCCCCTCCTCAAACTCCCTTAAAAAAATGGTCAACTTTCCAGAACACTAATTGTGCAAACCAAGACATATCTTTAATGGATGTAGAAACTGAACTATCATTAACAAGCACCCTCTTCATTTCGTGGGCTGCATAAAAAGATAAAGGATATAGACTCTGTGTGGGAAATGCAGAATTAAATTGGGAAAATATGATTATTGGGAATGACTTAAGAAGATGATCAGAGTGAGTGAAGGAAAGGGAAAGAAGGAAATATTGCCAGCGAAGGTAGCCTTAAAATACAGTTTGGAGGAGGTAAAGAATAAGGCAAATAGCTATCCTGAGTCTTTGGGGGCTCAAAAGGATTTTTGTAAGAAGGCATTTGGAGTTGGAGTACACAGATATGTTGCACACTAGCGCAAGGTGAAGCTAGCTAAACTTGTACCCTCCTTCCTTAGAAGTGACTTCAGCCAGCACTGGGTACCTCATTCTGAACGTCTGCCTACATGTCAGGAATCGTGGATTAAAGCTGTATGATGGTTACTGTTATGTGTCAACTTGGCTGGGCTATAGTACCCAGTTGTTTGGTCAAACACAAGCCTAGACATTGCTGTGAAGGCACTTTTTAGATGGGATTGACATTTAAATTTTGAGTAAAGCAGTTTACCCTCCATAATGTGCATGGGCCTTGTCCAATCAGTTAGAGGCCGTAAGGGAAATGATTGAGGTTCTGGAAGGGGAAGGAATTCTGCCTCCAGACTGCCTGTGGACTCAAGACTGCAATATCAACTGTTCCCTGGGGCTCCAGCCTGCTGACCTATAGATTTCAAACTTGCCAGCCCCCACAATCGTGTGAGCCAATTCCTTAAGATAAATATCTCTACATATCTATCTATCGATTGATCGATCCTATTGGCTCTGTTCCTCTGGAGAAGCCTGACTAATACAAACTGCCTCAGGGTTAAGCAACACTGTTGCATTTAAGGGCATTTTCTTCCTTATCAAAGACAGCCACTCTAAGATAACTTGAACTTCCTTTGTGTTAAACTGCTCCCTTGCCAACAGTGGCTATGTCCAATCTCTGTAATTTTAAGCATCTGAACACTAACCAATTGATGCTAGACCTACAGGCGATTTCCCAAAGCTAAATTGTGAAGCTGAATGTTACTAGACACTGAGAGCTCACAGCAGAAGATGGAAAGGCCCCCTCTCACAGTAAAGATTTTCAAGTTAAGGATAAAGGTAGCAGAGACGGTCTAACATTTTCCAAAAACCCTTTTTTGCTGAGCGTTTAGAGATAACTACAGTATAAAATATAATAGTAGGAAAAGATTTTTTCTCTTTCTTACATTAGTTTTGTTCACCTATCTCATTTTTAGAGAGAGTTTCGTGTGCAGCCAAATATCATAAAATTAAATCTCCAAAGATTATACGAGCAGGATTGCACTTTGACTGCTTTATTTCAATTACCCAGGACCCCAAATGTCCGTGGCTAATGAAAAAGGGGATCCTGTTACCAGTCAAAGTTGCTATCGCAAGGAAATGAAAATGATTACTGGCTTGCATGCCTGTGGGTATTGCCCTATCATAAAGCCAAGAATTTCAATTCCAAGTGGTCAAGTGATTCTGTATGCTTCAAAGTTATGGTTTCTACATGGGATAAAAGAAGGACAATCCATCCAAGATTACAACTGCTAATCTCTAAATAAACAATTCAAATAGATGCTATGGTGCAGACTCAAGAAACTAAATTCATGGAAGGGTATCTTAGGCTTTAGGTTGGGATATGGAAGAAGGGTATGACTTATCCCAGTGGATAAATATAATCAACAAAACACACAGATATGACCACAAATGAGTCATGAATTATCAGGGACAAAATATACCAGTTTGATTTGAGTAAGGAGGCATGGGATAAAAGAAGTAAGAGGTAAGAACCTAGAGAGTCTCAGATGCCCAATTTAGGATGATAAGATTTATTTTGTTGGAGAAGTAGAGCTGTTTAAGGTTGTGATCAGTTCACTGGCATGTGTATGGTAAATTGGAGTTTTGTTGCCAATGCTTACTTTCCCCCTGTAATAAAATTGTGTGTCCGCGTCCTTTTCCACACGACTTTGTAGTATCTCCCAGGAGAGAAGGCAGCATATTTTTTACTTTTACTTTGGGCTTTGTCATGTGACTTGACTTGACCAATGAAATATTAACTCATATGACACCTACAGAGATGTTAAATGTGCCAGCATGGATTGGTTTGCTTGTATGTCTTTCCATAGCCGTAAGAAGAACATATACCAGGTAGGAACTGATCCCAAAATAAGGAGCTAGATGGAGTAGAACTGAATTCAATACATGTGTGAAGCCAAACATAGGCATCCTAGCTGAGTCCAGCAAAACCACCACTGACTCATAGACCTGTGAGTGAGAAACACATGTTGGTTATTGTAAACCACTTAAGTCTGGGGCTGTTTGTTACACAGCATTACTACAGCAGCAACTGTCTAATAAAAGTGAAAAACACAATTTCAGAAAAGTCAGTCCATCAGTGGATTAGATGAGGAATAAACTGGAAACAAGAAGACAATTTAGAGAATTATTACGGACCCTCTAGAGATATTTTTGCTGCTCTGACACAATAATCTGTAATGCTTAGGATGAAATTGTTCCATCTGCCTGGCTTCCAGAATGAGGAGATTTGAATGGAGCAAATCCGCTATCCAATCCACACTGTGCACACAGTGTGACCAAGAAATAAATCTTCGTTGTTTTAAACTACTAAGACTTAGAGCTTGCTTGTTTCCACACCATAACTCAGACAATGCTACTATAGGAAAGAAGTTACGAGATTAATTCAGCAGCTCTCCAATATCACAGACTTTTGTGCTTTCCCTCTTCCCATTTTTCCTTCTTCTGCAGACAGCAATGTCTCCCCTTAAAGCTTCAAGGTGACTGTAGCAGATCCAGGCCAGGATTAGGTCACATGCCCATGTCTGGGCTGTAAGAGAAGCTAGGAAAACAATTATTTTGCCTTTTCAATATCTGTCATGGGAGACAGGCTCTGTCAGCCCTGAAGAAGGTAGGAGGAATGGCTTTTGAGTCGGCAGCCAGCAGGTCCTCTGACTGTAGTATGAGATATGCCCACATCTCAGATCCCATTCTCTTATTTATTGAACATTTACCCTATGTCTGTTTCTTTTCATAGCTCATACACACTATTTTCCCCCCATTTTACAGATGAGAAACTGGGACTCAGACAAGCTTACTGGGGATCATAAAGAAAAATCAACACGTCTAAGATCACCCAGAGAGTAGGTGGCAGAAGAAAGGTTTGAACCCAGCCAGGCCCTCCTGTCTGTCTATGTCTGAGCCCTTTTATCCAAACTCCCTCCATGTTAAGAATTCTGTGCCTCTCCATTCTTCAGTACTTCCAGACAGCCACTGATTCTGCTGCGTGATCCTTCTGTACTACAAAAGAAGCACAGGACACAGACACAACAACAAAGTCTCTCCCTGGGGGTTTGAAGGAGCCAAAAAAGGAAAAAAGCAGATGACTTTTTTTAATACCAAAGCTGGTTCCAGCAAAGCGAGTGCCTGCTGTCCCATGACTTACAACAGCAAGCGACGCTCAGATTCTCTCGGGCTCCTGAGCAAGCATGCCAGATCTGTTTGTAATTTCGCAGCTCATAGCATGCTTGTCAGAGGCTTTCCATTCATTTTCACTGATGCTTCTCTGGCCTTTTGAAGGCTCTGCAACTCTGAAAGCCAAGGGTCCAGGCTCCAGATTCTCAGAGGCTGGCAGCCCTCTTAATTGCATTGCCCATATCCTTGTCTCTCCCTTTGCTTTTTCCAAAAAAAAGGGCATCTTGCTACAACTCGAAAAGCAGCAGGCTGAAACTCTCTGGGAGGTTGGGCAGTAAGTCCCTGGTGTTGTTCACCCCCAGAGCATTATTTCCCCCTTAATCACCAGCATCCTGGACTCTTGCTCTCAGGACAGCGGTCTGTCTTGATCTCTCTGGGAGAGGCAACACAGCAGCTGCGGTAGAATTTGATGCTGTGTTCATGGCATTGCACTCTCTCTTCAGATTCCCACGTGGATGTGCTCCCTCCTGGGTGGCCTTCCATGCAGACCAGAGCAGTCCCTGTTCCCAGAAAGGCAGCTGAGCTGCCCAGCTGTGGTGTCTTGGGGAAGTGAAGCACATTCCCTTTGCTGTAGAACCGTCTTATGTTTTTCCACTTTGGAACGTGGTTCCCAGAGAAAGAGACTAGGCTTTTTGCTGGGAATGCTGATGCTATTACTGTCAAGTCAATGGACTGTTCACTATATCCATTGTTTTCTCTTAGACAATGGAAATTTTTAAAGGGAGAATTAGAGATCTCGGACAGAAGGAAGCAACAAGGGCTTTACGGCTCCGTAGTAGGCAGAATTCTAAGAGTGACCTTCACTCTTGTATAATTCCCTCTCCTTTGAGTGTGTGTGGGTCTTGTCGTTGTGAGTGCCTTCAAGTGGATTCCGACTCCTAGTGACCCTGAGTACAGTAGAGCGGAGCCCAGCCCTGCCTCGTCTTTTTGCACTATCCTCTCAC
The DNA here is from genome assembly GCF_057802395.1 of Ceratotherium simum simum. NCBI lineage: Eukaryota > Metazoa > Chordata > Mammalia > Perissodactyla > Rhinocerotidae > Ceratotherium > Ceratotherium simum. Next base: position 51,191,031 of record NC_141915.1, on the reverse strand, counting down.
CTTCCAGCCTATATCAGACGATGCTCTGCTGCCATTCACAGGGTTTTCATGGCCAATTTTTCAGAAATCGGTGTCCAGGTTCTTCTTCCTAGTCTGTTTTAGTCTGGAAGCTCCCCTGAAACCTGGCTACCATGGATGACCCTGCTGGTATTTGAAATACGGGTGGCATAGCTTTCAGCATCACGGCAACATGCAGTCACCACAGTACGACAACCAACAGATGGGTGATGTGGTTCCCTGAGCGGGAAACAAATCCAGGCCGCTGCAGTGAGAGTGCCGAATCTTAACCACTAGACCACCAGGGCTGGCTGGAACTTGTGAATACAATGAGATATTATGATTATGTTAGGTTATATGGCCAGAGGGAGATTATCCAGGCCGGCCTAAACTAATCACATGAGCTGTTGACAAGCAGAGAGGTTTCTCTTTCTGACAGCAAAAGAGAAGTCAGAGAGATTCAAAGCTGGAGGGGGATTCTACCCTTGAAGCCTTGAAGGGGTAAGCTGTGATGTTGTGGAAGGGTCTGTGAGAAAGCCCGTGACAAAGAGCTGTAAGAGACCTCTAGGAGAAAGGCCCCCAGCTGACAGCCAGCAAGGAAATGGAGACCTCAGTCCTACAGCAGCAAGAAGTGGATTCTGCCAATGACCTGAATGAGCCTGGAAATGGATTCTTCTCCAGAGCCTGCAAACAAGAGCCAGCCTTGAATTCGGTCTTGTGAGACTCTGAACATAGAACCCAGTCAGTCCCCTCAAGCTTCTGACCTACAAAACTGTGAGGTGATAGATGGGTGTTGTTTTACGCTGTGAAGTTGTAGTAATTTGTTGTGCAGCAAGAGGAAACTAATACAGCCTGTTTTACCCATTCCTTACAAATGACACCTTTCAATTTGCACCAAATTGCAATTTAATGAGTATGGGCTCTAGAACATGTAGGTTTTGTTCATCACGTCATCTCCAGTATCTGTTATCCAGAGTAGGTATTAAATAAATACTTATTGACTAAATTAATGAGGCAATGCTTAAAAGCACAGCCTTTAGAGTCAGAGAGACATGAATCCAAACTGCAGCTTCATGGACCCAAAAAGCTCCATGATCTTCAGTGAGTCATTTAAGCTCTCTGAACCTCGACAGGTATCTCATTTGCACAAAGGGCATAAGAATGATGCCATCTCACCATCGTTACTACATGACAGGTGGCCACTTATTCCTTTTTGAAACCCTCCAGTGCCTTCGACAACACTACAGTCTCCTGATTTCCCACCTACATCTCAAGCCATTTCTTCTTCGTCTCTTGTTGGAGATCTTCCCTCTCTATCTATTCCTTAAATGTTGGAGCTCTTCAGGGTTTGGCCCAAATACCTCATCTCATCTACGGCTTTCCCTTCTCATGAATTTACTGGATAAATTTCCATGGCTTCAAATACCATGCACTTATCTCCTTTATCAAGACTATACCTCTACAACAGCTTTCTCTTCAGTGCCCCAAGCCCCAAACCCATATGTCTAGCTACCCGAGAGCTCCATTTGTGTTTTTTGGTTTCTAAAACTAAAAAAGACCCATTTTGAATTCACGACCTTTCCTCCACCAAATTAGTCCTCCTCTAATGTTTTCAATCTCCATAAATGGCTTTACCATTCACTCCTTTTGGAAACCTGGGAGGCATCTTTGAAAACTTCCTCTCCCTCAATCATTTACATTCAACCCAACACCAAGACTTGCAATCGTATCTCTTAAAAATGTTGCTCATCCATCCCCTTCTCTCCACCTCCACTGCTACTATTATCCCAATCAAAGTTACCGTGTTTTGCTTGGACTAGAAGAATAGCATCAAAACTATATTGCACATTCACTCTTGTTTCTCTAAAATGCACTCACCATGCTATGTCAATGTGATCTTTATAAAAGGCACATCTAAGCATATCATGCTCGAATTAAAATTTTTTAATCTTATATTATCCCTAGCATAAATTATTAATAAAATTAATAAATTATTAATTATAGATTTATTAAATTACTTTATTAATTAAAGACTGATGGTCAGTGATTCTTCTTTAATTTCAACTTAAAAATAAAATATTTGGGGTGCCTGTGCAGTCCATACCCTCTTATTTGGAAGTACCTCTATAACCTTTGCTGAAGTAGCTTCACTTTTCTATCTGGTAACCCTGCATCTCCGGCAGAGCTGACTAGATGAGAGAGAGAGAGAGAGAGATGTCTGACATCTTAATAGTTCCCACGAGGCCAGTAGTACTTCCCACAGTTGGGTTTCATAAAATTCTCTTGGTTCCCTATAATAAATTTCCTTTTGGTTAACATGGGTTTGTTTTTCTTGTAACCAAATAGCCTCTAAACAGACAAAAAATTAGCCTTTTGCCTTTCCTTCTCAACATAATCCCAAACTTGCATCCAAATTTTAATTTGCAAAGTCATCATATTTGAAAAGCACTAGTAGATTTCTCAAGTCAATGGACTCATTTGCTGAGTTCTTCACAAGCAAGCAATCCCTTGCCAAGGGAAATAAAAACTTCCCAGTTAAATGATATAGTTTTAACTTTTTATTTGGAAATAACTCCAAATTTACAGATAAATTGTGGAAATAAAAATAATATGAAAAATACCCATATACCCTTTACTCAGATTCATTTATTTTTAACATTTTACCTCATTTGCTCTATCATTGGTACCATTTATCTAAGTATCTAGCTACCTAACTCTAATTTTTTTTTCTGAACTATTTGATGGTAAATTAAATATATCATGGCCTTGATCTATAAGTAATTAAGTGTGTATTTCCTAAGAATGGGAATACTCTGTTACCTAACCAAAGTCCAGTTGTCAACTTTGGCAAATTTATTATCAACAAATGTTTTTATCTAATCTACAATTTGTACTCCAATTTTGTCACTTGACCTAACAGAGTCATATAGAGTTTTGCCTCACCCCCACTGCAGTACAAGATCCAGTCTAGCATCAGGTATTGCATGTACTTGTCACATCTCTGACCTCTTTTAATCTGACACATTTTCACAGCCTTTTGTTATCTTTCACGATATTGACATTTGGGAAAAACACAGTCCCTCTTTTGTTTATTTGAAAGGTCCTCCTTTGGGATTTGTCTGATATATCCTCATGTTTATATTGAGGTTACACATTCTCAGCTGGAAGACTGCATAGGTAATGTGATGTCCTTCTGGGAGTGTCACACGTGGAGGCACACAACGTCCATCTGTTCTTCATGGGTGATGGCCACTTTGGTTACCAGTCAAGGTGCAGTCAAAGTGTGATCTGATTCTTCACTGCATAATTACTGAATTTTTTGTCTCCCTTACAACAGATAAGTAACCTGCGGGAAGACATTTTAAATCCAAATAAATATCCTATTCTTCATCAAAATTTCTTCCTACATTCAGATTATTGATTCTTCCTTGTTGATTATTCTTGCCTGATTCAATCTGTATCACAATGGTTGCATAATGCTAAGCTTCCGAGTCCAGTGATGCCCTGCATTTACCAGCCGGCCCTCAGGATTCAGCCATTAGCAAGAGCCCTCCCTTCTCTCCTATATATCTATTTTTAGTATGAATTCATAAGTTCCTATTTTTTCAATGGTTTATAATTCATTATTGTACTTAATTTTTTAGATGTTCAAATCGTCCTAGATTTGGCTAGTAGTAGCCCCTTCAAGCTGTCTTGCATCCTTGTCCACTATATATAGATTGTACTTCCTTATTTTATGTTTCAGGCTCATCTCCTTCCTATCCTGCCCCAGACCAGAAAATAGCCACTTCTCTTAATTATATTTTAAAATTGAAGTATTTTACATTGGATTTTCTTAAAATGAGGCATGTTTATATCATCCCATTCTTTATTATCAGAAAATTTTAGGAGTATGTAAGAGCAAAACAAAGAAGTTACAGTGGAAAACTCTTCTAATGTCTTATTTCCCTTCAGTTCCTTGGATAGGAACATAGATTGCAATATGGGTTGAATTCTACTTATTGAAAATCAATGTATTATTACCCTAATGTTGTGAGAGCCAGTGCTTGGCAGACTTCCTCAGAGTTTATTGTGAGTTACAATGCTGGTGATCAACTAATCCAGTAAATTGCTCAGTTCTTCCAGTTCACTAAGACCAAACATGATTTCTCTTTAAAAAATGCAAACTTGTTGGAATCCACTTCTTCATCTACAAGTATAATGATTTTGACTAATTTTGCACAAAAATATTGCCAAGTGTGGGCTCCATAAATCTGCCTTATTTTGTTACTTGCTACTCTCCCCAGCTGCTTTGAACTTAGCAGAAAATTGCCAAATCAAAAAATAAGATGTGTTGTGTGGTAATAACCTCTTTGTGGGCATTTTTAATTTTTGTCATTATATATCTTGTGCTTAGGCATATATTGTTTTAAAATATACTAAATATTTTTAGTATATTTTAAAATATACTAAATACATCTGATTCTATGCTTGAGAGACACATTTCTACTTTTAAAAACAGAATTGAGAATTCAGGGGATGGGATATTAGATCTTGAACTTATTCTTAGGAGATTTTATGTGACAAGTGCTGGCATCTCATTTAATTACATTTGTTAGGTTACTCATGTTTAGGAACAAAATGTCAATGAAAATTCAAACTACTGAAATGACAAAGAATAGATTTTTTCCTGGCCTTTATATTCATGCTGAATGAAATTCTACAATTCTTTGAATGATACGCAGTTAGGTTGTTATGATAGGTCTTTGCGGTAGAGTCAGATACATTCTACAGGAGGTAATACAGTTTAACTAAGAAATGTGTAACGGCGTGCCAATGGCTAATCGTTTAAATTGCTCAAAATTGGTTCACAGGCACCTACAACCTAGTCCAGATTATTGTTTGTTTTATGAAATTTCAAGACTCAGAAGAGGTGAAATAAGGGGAGAGTTTTTTTTTTAATAATAGTTTTTTTGAAATATAATTCACATACCATAAATCTCACCCTTTTAATGTGTATAATTCAGTGGGTTTTAGAATATTCACAAAGTTGTGCACTGGCCACCACTATCTAATTGCAGAACATTTTACTCACCCCACAAAGAAACCCCATAGCCATTAACAGTCACTTCTCATTCCTCCCTCCCCTCAGCCCCAGCCACCACTAATCTACTTTCTCTCTATGTGGATTGCCTATTCTGGACATTTGATATAAATGGAATTATACTGTGTCTGGCTCCTTTCACTTAGAATAATGTTTGCATGGTTCATCAATGTTGCAGCATGTATCAATGCTTCATTCCTTTTTATGGCCAAATAATATTCCAGTGTTTATATACATCATAAAATTTTGTTTATCTAGTCATAAGTTGATAGACATTTGGGTTGTTTTCACATTTTGGCTATTATGAATAATTCTGGCATGAAGATTTGTGTACAAGTTTTTGTGTAGATATATGTTTTCAATTCTCTTGGGTATATACCTAGGAGAGGAATTGCCAGATCATGTGCTAACTCTATGTTTAACTTTTTGAGGAACTGCCAAACTATTCACCAAAACAGTTGTACCATTTTAGATTCCCACAATGAAGGTATAAGCATCCAATTTCTCCACATACTCACCAACACTTTTTATTGTGTGTCTTTTTCATTATAGCTATCCTACTAAGTGTGAAATGGTATCTCATAGTAGTTCTGATTTTCATTTCCGTAGTGATCAATGATATTGAGGATCTTTTCATGTGTTTATTGACCTTTCCTATGTCTTCTTTATTATCTATTCCACTCCTTTGTCTGTATTTAAATTGCTTTATCGTTTTTTATTGAGGTGTTTTGAATTCTTTATATATTTTTATGCAAATCCTTTATCAGACATATGATTTGCAAATATTTTCTCCTCATCTGTGGGCTGTCTTTTCACTGATGGTGTCATTTACAGCACAAAAGGTTTTAACTTTGATGAAACCAAATTATTCTTTTTTGTTGTTGTTGTTGCTTGTGCTTTTGGTGTCATATCTAAGAAACCATGAGCTAATCCAAGGTCATAAACATTTACTCCTCTGTTTTCTTCTAAGAGTTGTATAGTTTAAACTCTAATATTTTAGTTTTGATCCACTTTGAATTCATTTTTGTGTATATGGTGTGAGGTAAGGATCCAACCTCATTCTTTTGTGTGTGGATATCCATTTGTTCCAGCACCATTTGTTGAAGAAACTATTCTTTTACCATTATATTGTCTTGGCACCCTGGTGAGAAGGTAGAGTCTTGACTGACTTTGTCTCCCACAGAGGCATAGAAGACTTTTAAAATTCCCTTTAGATCCACAGTAACAAGGTCCTGGATTTTAAAGGATAAAAACAGTGTTTTTTCCATTAACAGAATGGAAGAATGGATTCTTTTTTATGAATATCTGCAACAGACCATCAATGCATATGGGACCTTATCTCTGCCACTGCTCTTCTTTGACAATTGAGGACCATGAAAAAAACTTGTCCGGCCATATAATGTGTGTTTCAAAGCTTAACTGAGACTCCAGAAACACAAGAAATGCCTTTATTATTAAATCATTTGATACAATTTGGGAAAAGTGGAACTGTCACTAAAAAACTATCAGATTTCAAATCTGTGATCAAATGTTCAGATGAGGATGATACACTGAAAAGTTCTACCTTAACCAACACTTCAATTGAGGGAGGGTTAGGTAAGGTTGCAGGTAACTTCTTTCCCGAAAGCTCATTGCAGAAGGCGACTCAGAAAGGTAAAGGTGAATCTGAATAAATCATTCAATTTCCTTATAGATCCAAGTGATTCATCACCTATTCCTCTTTGTCTCATGCTAAGCTCTACACCTAAAATTTCACTTCTAATTCTTAATAGGGAACTGAGTCCCTTAGTCCTATAGCCTGCCAGGAACTAAAATCTGCCGACATCATTGTGAGTGACCTTGGAAGCAGATCCTGCCCCAGTTAAGCTTTGGGATGTCTGCAGCCCTGGCTGATACCATGATTGAAGCCTTGTGAAAACCCAGCTGAGCCATTCCCAGATTCCACATAAAAGAAATATATGTTTTTGCTTTAAGCCACTAAGTTTTGGGGTGATTTGTTACACAGCAATAGATAACTAATATATCACATAACTTGATTTTCTATTGTTTTATATTCTTTGCTATTGTTCCTCAACAAACTGAAACTAATGTCAAAGAAATGTTTTCTAAATCCTGAGTTTTCAAACCCATTCTTGCAGCTGTATCTTTCCGTTCTCTCATCCCTATTCAATTACTAGACCATTCCAGTCCTACTCACTACTCCATAGTCTCTTTTTCACTGCATCATCTGGAAGTTCATTGTCTTACCACTAAATTGTACCTTTTTATTCACAAACTCCTTCAACTTCCTAGTGTTAACCAAAACCAGGCTATTCCAAAAACCACATCAAAGCCCTCTTCAATGGAGGAACCTCCTGCTCACATCCCCCACCCTACCCCAGCATCCTGCTCTGTTTCTGCCATTACTAGTGATGGGAAATTGGACAAGTTATGTAACCCCTCAAAGCCTCAACCTCTTCATTTCTTAAATGGGAATAATACCTACTTCATAGGATTGTTGGAAAATTAGTGAAATGATGTAGGCAAAAGTCCCTGAGAGTGCTTTCCACTCAGCCTGTACCTAATTGATACCGGTTTTCATTTCCTGATACCCATTCTTCATTCATTTATTCAACAGTTTCTTACTGAATATTTACATACTTTTATTTATTTATTTATTTATTTTAATATTTTTATCTTCATTTATTTATTTTTTCCCCCAAAGCCCCAGGAGATAGTTGTATGTCATAGGTGCACATCCTTCTAGTTGCTGTATGTGGGACGCGGCCTCAGCATGGCCGGAGAAGTGGTGCGTCAGTGTGCGCCCGGGATCCGAACCCGGGGCCGCCAGCAGTGGAGCGCACGCACTTAACCGCTAAGCCACCGGGCCGGCCCTGAATATTTACATACTTTTATTTTTGAACCACGTCCTGGTGACACAAAGACGAATGAGTCTTCAAGGTACTCACAATCTGCCAAGGGAGATAGTATTTATCACACGCTTATTGTAATTGTTGGTTGGTCCATGATAAATGCTCATACTCTGGGAACACAGAAAAGGGGTTATTCATTATCCTGACATCTCGTCCTCAGTAATTCATGCCACTTACTTACATCTGCCTCTTTATTTCCTCTTTGCTATAGTCTACAGTATTCTAAGACACCCTCCCTCCATCCCCTCCAACTTCTAGGCAGAGTTTTTCTTTCCACTCTTCTCTGACCATCACACCCTAATACAAGTAGCTGCTATATTAATGATAATTTTAATACCTTGGTCTCACAATTCCTAGACACTTTTCAAATCTAATGACAAGTCCGCCTTTGTTATCAATCAATATGTCTTATCGTCACTCCTCTTCCTTAGACCTCATCTTCATTCAAAAGTGCCTTTTCTTCTTCACTTGCTATTTCCTCCCCCAGAACAGTTTTCCTTCCCTGTTGCTTGGCTAACTCCTACTCATCCTTGCTCTCTACCATATGATCCTAGCTAATCACCAAATCAATCATTGTTTCCCTACAGACACTTGATGCCTCAGGTACATTGGACCACTCACGGTCCCCAAACACAACTCATATCATCATCCTTCTGAAATTGTGCTCAGCTGTTTGCTCCATGAGGCATGCCCTCTCCCTTCAGCCAATATCAATCCAATAGAATGTTAATCGTCCTTCGAGGTCCATTACAAATGCCCATAACATTTTTCTTGTTCTAAATATTTGTGCTCTTGCCTTCCTTTCAATTTCCAAGGAAGTTTATACCTCTCTATAGTACTTAAACTACATTCTTGACGCTCATGTGGAAATGTTATAGTTGCATGTTTATTCTCTAAGTTATTTCCCCTAATGTTTGAAAACCAAAATGATGTCTGTAACAGCAAGAGAATACTCATCACAGATCTTCAAATACATAGAGGATAATTGAACAGGGCCTCATCTGCTGAGCTCTGGAATCCAATGACATGTGTGTGCCAAGGCTATACCTCCCACAGACTGCTGCTCCTGACCAATGACTGAATGTGGCAGGGATACTAAGACAAACCCAATCTTTGGAGACAGAGACTCCTCTGCTAGCCACCTTCATCTTGAGGACTCCCCAACAGCATTACTGAACTGCTCTTGGACTACAGGGCATTCTAAGACTTCTGCTCTCCCTTCAGGGTCAGACTTGCTTCATGGGCTGAAGGCTCTCCCAACTCTTCCCATCTCCCTCCCTATTTTCCCTTACAGGGCATTTTCCCAGATGTTTCCAGATGTTTCCCTGCATGTTTAATCCTGTCTTGGCATCTACTTCCCAGAGGACCTGGAATAATAAAAATGGTGCCAGGAGTGATCCACAGAAACAGGCAATGAGATGAGGATTTGGACTGGCTAACTTGCCACCCAGCAAGAGAAGAAGACAGCATCCTGGTTGGTAGGAGAGGCATGGGTAGTCCCATCACGTCTCTAAGAAGAGTTAGCATTTTGCACTACAATAACCCATCTCCCACAAAACGACAGGTGGGTGGTAGACAGAATAATAGCCCCTCAAAGATAACTATGTCCTAATCCTTGGAATCTGTGACTATATTATTTTACATGGCAAAAGGAACTTGGCAAATGTGATTAAGTTAGAATCTTGAGATGTGAAGATTATCCCGGGTCATCTGGATAGGCTCAACGTAATCACAAGAGTCCTTATAAGAGGGAGGCAGGAAGGTCAGTGTCAGAGAAGGAGGTGTGACAATGAAAGCAGAGATCAGAGAGAGAGCAAGAGAAAGAGAGAGAGGAGAGATTTAAGATGCTAAGCTGCAAGGCTGGAAGATGGGGGAAGGTGCCACGAGCCAAAGAATGCAGGTGGCCTCTAGAAGCTGGAGAAAGCAAGAAAATGAATTCTCCTCTGCTGACATCTTGATTTTAGGATTTCTGACTTTCAGAATTGTGAGATAATAAATTTGTACTGATTTATGTCACTAAGTTGGTGGTAATTTGTTACAGCAGTCACAGGAAACTAATACAGTGCCCCCCTCAGGAGTTGCTACACCTCTTGTCCTGGTTTCCAGCCTGATAACTAGGGTTAAATCTCAACAGAATCTGTCTGGGGACATATGGGGTCTGATAAGGGCAGAAAGGGACTCTATGCCTAAAGAACCAAATACCTAAGAATGGCAGGAGTCAGAAGGGTTCTCCTGGGATGTGATTTTGAGGGTACTTGATCAAGGGGGCTGGAAGATAAGCCTGGACAAGCAATATTTCATTGAATTAAGGGCATTTTATTCAATAATATTTAACATTTTAGCAAAGAATCCAGGGTATTAGACAAACTTGTTGCTGGTGTGGCTCTTAGAAGCCTGGAAAAAATAATGGTTAACTTGCAGCAATGTAGAAATGCCTGAGTTGCCCTGTCAGGTGGTAGAGAAATAAATAAAGAAGCTAACGGGCTTCACGGACATGCTGGAATGGATAAATTATGTGAGTTCAGAAGACCCACCAGAGGAGCATGTTCCAGTGAGGCTTGGAAAACAAAGACATCTTTCACCAAGGCCATCAGGAATGCACTGGTGAGAGGAGACCAATATCACTAAGAAGTTCAGAAGTGGTTCTCTCTGCAGATTAGGGATAATGGGAAGAGAGGTGGTCACGGAGCTGGGCTCCATAACATCCATGAGGAGGACAGGCTGTGTAGATAATTATGTTAGCACATTCCAGAGCAAGACTGAGGGTCTGATGCATGGTTTCAAGAATGGAGCTTCAATGAAGGTGATTTCAATCTATAGATAAGAAACATAATGAGAAAATTTTTCTATCTTACCAGCTCTTAAGTAATTCGTCACTTCAGCTCACATCAGTAAAGTCTCCATAACATATTCAAGAGCCACTATGAGGTTCAGAAATGTTTGTGAAAAAACTTCTGGAACCACAAATAAAATTTTAAATGCTTTCTTTAAATAGAAAATAACATATCTGGAAAGATTTCATGTGACTACATACTTTAATCAGCCTTTATGTCTTTAATTAGCAAACAATGGAGACATACTTTACTTAATCTTTGGCAGTGAAATATGCTGTACAGCCAGACTGTAGTCAATACATACAAACATCTTGGCAGTTACATAACATATAATCATAACACACTGGCTTAACATTTCATATCTATCAAAGAGGATACCTACCTACAATGCTCTCCTCCTCACTAGAGGCTGATATGACAGACACTTCATCTTGTCCAAGGGCATCAGAGTATAACAAAGAAAGAACGGGTTTTAGAGTCCCACAGTAGGAGACCTGAATGTCAGCTCTGTCACTTCCTAGTTTTCTCATCCTGGACTCATTGAACTTCTCTCACCTCAGTTTACTCACCTATAAATAGGAAATAAACACAGGTTTCTTGTGAGCAATATATGAGATAATATCACCTGATGACTGGTCAACAAATGTTAGCTTTGTTCCAACCCCCATCCTTTCTCCCTGCATTTTCTTCCCTTATCCATCTCTATGCCCTTCAGTTTTCCAGGCTTACAATGATGGACTTTGAGGAAATAGACCAGCATAGACCTAAAAGACACATAGCCAGCCCACCGCTGGAATCTTTCAAAGTCATTTCCATTCATCTTGATCAGAAAAGCTTACACCCCCAAAAAACTGACCTCTCTTTTCTCTTACCCAAAGTTTTATTTCTCAAGTGAGAGAGGGACATACTGTGGTACCTCTGAAAAGGGTCCAACGTCACCTTTTGAGCAGGCAGAGAAAAATCCTTGGAAATCACCTATGAAACTCCTAAATTTTTATTTCTGAAGAAGATTTTAAACTATTCAGAGGGCAGTTAATATGGCTTTACTCCTGCTGTGCCAACTGCACTTAATATATCTAACCATTAGCATCTGCCTTGGCCTTCCTCTTTTCAATCGCTCATGTTGCTTTCTTTCCGTCTGTACCACTCCCTACTCACAGTAATAAATAATACAGAAAAAAATCCATTTGCAGTAGTTTCTTTCTGCTTGTCAATGCAATAACAAGCAACCACAGGAGCAAGCAGAGGCAGCAGAATGGAATTCTAGTCAGGAAGATGCCCCTAAAAGTTCAGTCACCCACGTGAATCTGTGGCAAGCTCACTCAGATAACCCTCCACCCAGAGAACTCTCCAGAAGTTCTGCAGCTAGTTTTTGTCAGCAACAGCTGTCTGAGATTGTTAAAAAGAACTATGTATGAGTGGGGGACAGAGTGAACCGGCAATGTGGTAGGTAGCCCCAGGCATTTTCTTGGCCAAGGAATAGTTTGTGAGGATCTACAATTGTTCTTTTTTTCCTCCCCATTGGCATTTTTCTCACATGGATTTTTGGTTCAATACAGCAGGAAAAAAATCCATTAGCCAACTTGTGGCTATTGAGTAATGGTATTATGGTTCCAGGCAGAAAAATAATGTTGGTATAAGTCTGTGGTTCTCAATAGGTGGCACCCCTCCCAGACACCTGCAGATGTTTGGCAATATCTGGAGACATTTTTGCAGGGAGGCATCTGGTTCTAGTGGCATCTAGTGGCAAAGGCCAGGGATGCTTCTAAACATCCTACAATGCATGGGACAGCCCCCACAAAAAAGAACGATCTGGGCAAAAATGTCAGTACTACTGAGGTCAAGAAACTCTAGTCACTCCATAATTTAGCTACGAATGCACTTATATTGAAAAGAAATAAAAGCTATAATATGATATCAAAAAAGGAGATTCAAAAGGAAGCTAACATAGACACGACTTTTGTCGTAGAACAAAACTTATGACATTGAAATGGAGAGAAAAAAGCCCTTGGAGATAAGAGAACTTGCTTTAATATGAAATGCATTTTAAATGTCATGAAAACTAATTCAAAAGACAGCATAACAGTGCCTGAACTTGCCAAGTGTGCTGTTGTGACTATGATCTCATGGGCTCATGGACACTACTCTAGGAACACAGAACTAGATTTGCTTAATCCCTAACTTCCTTTGAGCACTGGCAACAAATGAGTTCTATGGGCCAAATCCTGCCCATAGAAAGCCAATGGGTGTTGCACACAGTTATCCAAGAATACAAATTGGCTTTGTGGTTTCTTGTGTGGCATTTGGCTAGCTTAACTAGATTAGAGATGGAAACACAGCGGGATTCTGAAGCAGATGGTTGATAGGCAGCGTGCTGTAACATCTCCTTCCGAATATGTAGTTATGTACTCACAGGTAACCTCTCAGGGAGCATGGATTAATATATCATTCTTTGCAATCCCCCTAGTTTCTAAAACAGTTCTGTATATAGTTAGTGCTCAATATCACTGGTTTACTATTTGATAAACTGTCTCATGCTCAGTCCAAGGTGGTAGAGACCCTCATATCTTTGGAATGTGGAAACAGATACAGAAAAGTAACTTAGCTAAGGAGCACTTACTCTATGCCAAGAACTGCACCAGGTGCCAGAAATACAGTGATAAACAGGATGAATGAGTTGTCCACCATTTTTGAGCCTATTTTCTCCTCTGTGAGTTTATTGTGGCCATTTCTATCTAGACGAGGCTGAAGTCCATTTCTATGGCAGAAGTAAAGGTGAAATTCTCAGCTCCTTTTTCCTTCCATGAAGTCCTCCATCACTACCATGCCCGCTAGATTGGAACAGGAGATTATGAATGTGTGCATGGGTTAGATGGGGGAGGGGAAATGATGGAAGAGGGGTAAAGGGGAATGGTGTACTTTTTCAGGAAAAGAGATTTTCTTCAACAGGCTTGTTTTATGGAGGAGCGAGAGTAGAGGGGGAGGCACTGAGCAGAAGTAGAAATAATAACCTAGGCCAAAGCTACTTGTGTTGGAACAAAGATTCCAGCAGCTCTGAGACCAATGAAAAAAGTTTATAACCCCCTCTTCCAGCCTGTAAGCCTGTTTCCACTTGGGGATTAATTAGTATCAACATTTTACTAGCCAATATATCAAAAAAAATCAACAGCACGCTCTGCTTTTTCTTGTGCACTAAACCCCTCGCAATTAACAGATGTATGTACACTATTGTAACCATGGGCCCTGCGGGACCAGTTCCACTAGCCCCATCTTATCAACAGAGTAATTAAGAAATTGCCTTTCAGAAAATTTGCAAAGCCACATAGCCAAAGCATGTGCAGAAGAAGAAATCTTGACCTGAAATGACTGTGGAACCAAGGATTCTCCTCCGCACCAAACCAAAGGACTAGGACATGACAGGAACTTAAAAGTCAGACTCTTATCAAAAGCAAAGGGTCCATCATACAGGAAGATCTGGTGTTAAAATTCCTTCCCCACCTCATCATAAATGTTTAGAACCTTACCATAAATGCTTGAAGCTCACCAATCAAAACCTGTCCCACCAGCAATTCCACATGCCAGCCTGTTCTACCTGACCTCTTAAATTTCACCCCAAATCCTGAATCAGGGAGACAGATCTGAGGGCACAAGCACCCTGACTCCCTGCAGATCAATCTCACAGAATAAAGCTGATCTCTTTTCCCAAAATCTGTTGCTCTAATTAATTGGCTTGTTTATGCACATCAGGTAGGAGAACCCCATTTTTGTGCACTAACACTACACTCTGTGTCTTTCAGGACAGTTGGAAACATGAACAAAAAGCATATTCTTGATGACTTTTTCACTTTAATGTAGTTGTCTTCTTTTCAATGAATGGAATTTATTAAATGTATATCTAAACGTGACTTGATATTTCTGTCTATAAAGCACTTTTCATAAGCATTCACAAAGCAGAAAATTTTATAAGACTTGTAAGATTAATATCTTCTACCACTAGCCTAAGAGATTCTATAGGAGATGATTTGGCCAGAAGATGTGACTAGAAATTCATAAAAATTCTACTTTTGTTAACCTGCCTCATTGACACAGCCCACCTTTGTTCTCTTCCATTCTACAGGACTTCAAAGGCTGGTTTGACTTTCCTGTGTTCTCAGCTATAACTTCGGTCTTTCCACCAAAGTAGTTTTATTTCCTGACAAGCACCACAGCCTATGAAAGCCAGTGCTGTTGGGAAAATCTTCCAAATGCACAGGTTATATGGTTGGTGGAAAACAGGCATTAATGGAAAAGGGACTGAAACCAAGTTCTCTTCCGGTTTGCTATTTCGGAACTTCTGGTTTTCCTGTGGAAATCCTAGTCAGTGATGATTGCAAAACCAAAAAGACCAAACAAAATATTAGAAATGCAAATGACCAGGAGGAGTCTATTTAGAAAATAGATCAGCACAAATTGTGCTTCGTGTGTTTTCTTTTTAAGTCAGAAGGAATGGGTGATGTTCAGGTGTAGGCAGTGTTGCATGGTCTGAGAGCAATGCAGTGGAATTTCTATATTTCTTTTTTGTTTCAAATTGGGCTCCCTGCATCTAATACCAGACTCCTTAGGAAGGTTTTCACAGCTGTGTCATTTGGACACAGGGGCGTGTTCTGACATGTACGAGTTTCTCTTGTGCAGCCTGCGGCAGCCAGCGCCACCTAGCTTCTACATTTCCTCAACTCAACAATTTTCCAGATTGTTAAATGAAAGTCTTCCACAAGGACTTGATATCAGCCTCACAGATTTTGAGCAATGAAGTTAGGACAGGAGTTGGAGCAGCCAAACTGCTCTGAATAGTTGTCAGGTGGAAAAACATGTTCTCTAAGTCTGTGAAACTTTAAGTAGGATTTACACGGTTTCTCAATGCATTGACTGGTCAGAGCCTGCCTGTCTTTCATTTGACAAATCTTTGTGTGCCAAGTAGTTAGGTAATATGCACAGAGACCCGGCTTCTGAATTTTAGCTACTATGTCCTGAATTAGGAAGGATTTCTAAGGAGAGAATCCTTGTTAAGCTCACTTCTAGGAGCTACTTCCTTAGATTCAGTGAACAACTGATTATTAAATGTGAGAAAAGTTAGAAAGTCTAAGGAAAATGGCAAGAGGTAATTTGCCCTATCTCAGAGTGTACTTAACCTTTCTGATGTCAACTTTGAACGGAGGTTATGATTCTCACCTTTTTAAAAGATAACAAAGATCTCATCCAGGGCATTATACTCTTCTGTCTTCATGATAGCTAACTACTACAATGTGAGAAACAGAGGGACACAGAATTAAGGGCCAGGCTGGATCTGCATTGTTGAGATCAATTCTTTGGGGTCATAATTTGATATGCATTAAAGTCAGTGAGTATTTTGAATATGTAAATGAAATCAACACAGAGAGAAAAAGAGCAAGCAGGCAAATAGCCTACTTGGATTTTCTGGAAGGCATTTCTTTTTGTTTGGTTTTGGAGGCCAGGATAATATGATTACCAACCATTAGTTCAATGAGGGAATTTTCCAGATGGTATTGATGAAGATGATGATGACAATGATCATGAAGAAATTGGAAAGTGTTCAATACTCACAGGAAGACTTTAATGGAACAGACTCCCTGCTGCCTCCTGTAGATTTAGACTTTTTTAAGGAAACACTTAAAACTACTGCAGTTCCCAGTGGTAGCAATTGAAGAAGACAGAAAGAGCTCCTACAAGCCTAAAAGCTCTCTCCCTTCCAATGAGAAAGCAGCTTAAACTTGTCCTAAATTTTGCATGTTACCTTGGCAGGTAAAATTCTATCATCCCATGGACTGGGTGAGTACCATCCCCCTCCCCCATAGGCTTTGATTAAGAATAGAAACTGGAGTTACAAAGAAAAGACAACTGGGTTCTAGCAACAATCTCAAGTTCCAGGACAATCATTATTGACCAAAGAAGCAAAGACAAAAGTCCAATATAAAGCCCACGAAATTTTCATTCATGTTTCTTTGAATTGAGTTCATAGTCTTTGGAATCCCCAAAATAACCCACACAAAGATCTCAGATGTAGGTGTATCTTTTGATTCTCTTCATATGAGGAAGGGCAATGGGTTTCACACCAGCATTTGCTGACAGTAAAATATAATGAAAAATATTTATTTGTAACAATGTAGACCACAGTCTAATGCCATTTAATGTATCCATGTCTTATTTCCTAAGATTTCAGTTTAACATAGCTAGTCACAGGACCAATCATGGTATATTACAGACCTTTTGAGTCTGCCTGAAAGAATCTGCCAAGGTGCTGCTTAGGAGGGAGACCTCCTGGAAGTCACATTTAGAATTAAACATTTTAGAATTTTAAACCTTTGAAGTTTAAAAATGGTGAAACAAGGAAATTTTTTTTAAAAATCCATCCTTAAATATAAATCACTAGCAAAGGGACATTTTAGTTTACCGTTTGTAGTGGGTTGAATGATGACCCCTCTCCCAAAAGATATGCCTACCCAGAAGCTGCGGAGGTGATCTATTTGGGAAAAAGGGTCTTTGCAAGTGCAATTAAGCTAAGGATCTTGAGATGAGATCACCCTGGATTGGGTGGGCCAGAAATACAATGTCAAAGTCTTTATAAGAAGAGAGAAGACATAGACGCAGAGAATTAGGCCATGAGAAGACAGAGACAGATGGAAGTTATGCTGCCACAAGCCGAGGAACACCTAGAGCTGCCAGAATCTGGAGGAGATGGGAAAGGATTCTCCTCTAGAGCCTTCAGAGAGGACATGGCCCTGCCTACACTTTCATGTCAGATTTCTGGCCTCCAGCTGCGTGAGAGAATAAATTTCTTTTATTTTGGTAATTATCACTAGGTTTGTGGTCATTTGTTACAACAGCCCTGGGAAACTAATATGCTCTCTAATCTTACAATAAAAGAATCGGTTAAGAGCAATGAATGTTTAAAAGACAAATCCTTCTCCACTGATCACTGCAGGAAACCTTTCCTGCTACCCATCCTCCACCCTCACCAGCAGGAGGGCTTTTAGAGTATCTAAGGTTTACAAGAATAAGAATCAATGAAACCACAGAAAGTGCCATTCACTCACTGTTCCCTGAGCACGTCTTGCTCTGTTACACCTCGGTGCCTTTGTAAATGCTGTTCTCTCAAGCTAGAATATCCTTTTCTCCCTAGAAAACCTGGATAACCTTCCAGATGCAGGACAAGTAATGTCACCTCCTCCATCAAGCCACCTTCTCCACGACCCCCACCCCACCCACACACACGACACCACTCACTCTTGATTCGGGCTTCTACAGCATTTTCTACTTGCTCTACTACAGCACAGATTACAGTGCTCTGTGGTTTTTGGTTTATAGAGCCATCTCCCCCACTAGACTGTGAGGTTTATAAGCACATTGATATGACCTATTTATTCCCAACCTCTCTTCATATGGTCTCCAATCCATCAGTAGTCTAGCCTGGACATCCTTACAGCATGATGGCTGAGTTCCAAGTTCTAGGGAGCAGAAGTTGCCAGTTCTCTGAAGGCCTAGACTCTAAAGTCCCAGAACATCATTTCTATTTTATTCTATTGGTCAAAGCAAGTCATAAAGCCATCTCCAATTCAAGGAGTAGGGAAATAGATCCCATCTCTTGATCTAAGGAATGCAAGCATATACGGAGATGGGAGGAATTGTTGGTGGCCATAATTAGAGACTACTTACTCCACCTGACTTCTAATCCTGCCCTGTCTCTTCCTAGTATTATGACCTTGGCCACAGATACATAGCCTCTATGATTCAACATTCTCTTCTATAAAACTGGGATAACACGGTCTACTTGATAAGACTGTTAAAAAGAGTAAAGGAGATATTACAATATAATATCCAATATAATGAGAACCACTTCCCGTGGTTCTTTTGCTCGTAGCAACCTTCTAACAAATGATAACTACTTTCCTCTTCTGATAAAATGGGATAACATGAGAAAACAGGAAGTCACTAGGTTGCTAAAAGGAAGCAATGCAGGGGGAGACCTTTGTGGGGAGAAAATGAAAGGCAAAAGGATGATAAAGACAACCTTTATCAACTTCAGTTTTGTCAAGTGTTAATCTTATTATTATTAGGCAACTCTAGTTTAAATAACCAACACTCTGAAAAGAAGCATTTTGAGTGTTGAGCAGCTAAGTTTATTTACGTCTAGAAAATCTCATAGTTAAGCTTCAGGGTATATACTATAGCTTCACAGGATTTATGAAAATTTGTAGCTTTTTAAAATAACTTTTAGGAACTGGCCCCATGGCCTAATGGTTAAGTTCAATGCGCTCCACTTTGGCAGCCTGGGTTCAGTTCCCGGGCACGGACCTACATCACTCGTCAGTGGCCATGCTGTGGCAGTGACCCACATGCAAAATAGAGGACGATGGGCACAGATGTTAGCTCAGGGAAAATCTTCCTCAAGCAAAAAGAGGAAGATTGCCAACAGATGTTAGCTCAGGGTGAATCTTCCTCAGCAAAAAAAAAGCCAACTTTTATTTCTGACTATTAAAGCAATATATACCATTAAGAAAATTTTATGTAATATAGAAAGTATTAGGAGGAAAATAATCATCTATATGCTATCACAAACGGTAATTGCTAGAAATATCTGAACATATTTTCTTGCAGTTATTTTGTTATCAAAATGTGCATACAGGGCCAGCTTCATGGATGAACAAATCTGTGCAGTCACACAGGAACCCACACTCAGGAAGACCCCATTTTTGGTTTAGTGCTCTCCTGTCACCATCTTGCAATGTTTGGTAATTTTTGTGCAAAGAGTCTTGAACTTTCATTTTGCTTAGAGCCCTGTAATTACGTAGACAGTCCTGCAGACATGTGTGTATGTTTGTAGGTATGTGTCTGTGTATAAATATATGGATGTAGCTACATAAATACATGCATTGATACTTTAAGCATATTTAGAATTACATTGTTTGTCAGATTTTAATGTAATATATTATTATAAATATTTTCCCACATTATTAAACGTATTTTGTAAACACTATTTTAATGGCTACATATATTTCATCCATGGACCTGTCATATTTCAAATAACTATTCCTATCCTATTAAATTTTCAGGTTATTTACATTTCTACTTTTGTAAATTATTTAGCAGCACACATCTTTGTGCATAAATTTTCTTCATCTTCTATTTATTCCTGTGAGATAGATCTCTGGTAATAAAGTTACTGGATCAAAGAGTATTAATATTTTTAAGTTTTGAAATATATTATCAAATTAATTTTTTTCTTAGCAAAACTGTTCAGATTTATAGTCCAAACAGCAGTCAACAAGAGCGCCTTAGGTATGTTTTATAGAATACCACTGACAAAGAGTATCTATCTATAGAGGAGCATAGGAGTTAAGAACATGGGGTTTGAATTCATTTTTAATATTATCCCTACCACTTACTACCTCTGTGATTTTGCACAATCTCCACGTGCCTCAGTTTCCTTATCTAAAAACTTGAGGATAGCAATATCCACCCCACAGAGGTGCTGTGAAGATCAACTTCAGCATCATTCAACAAGCGTGAATCCAACACCAACTCTGTGCCAGGAATTCTGTTAGGCTCAGGGGACGCAGCAATGACCAGGGCAGACAAGTCCCTGCCTTCCTGGAGTTTACAGTTGGGTGGATAAGTTACCCACTAAGCAGGAAAAACAATAAAAGTGTAATGCTTATTATGAAAGAAGAAGAAACAAAGCTCTTTAGGAATATATGGTTGTGTCCAGAGAAGGCCTCTCTGAGGGTTGGTATGGCTCTAAGACTAGAAAAAATGAGAGGGGATGTGATCCAAATGAAAGTTGAGTGAGTGGAAAGAAATGATGAAGACAGTGGAAAACACAGGGGGCAAAGGCCCAGAAATATTTGTCCAGTTCAAAGAAACCAAAAGAAGACCAATATGGCTACTGTGACCAGAGGTCCCAGGTTTCCTAGACAGTCCTTGTATATATCAACTGTTGTGATATAATAATTAATAGTGCCTCACTTCATCTCAAAAATATTCTGGTTTAGAAGATAATATGGTCATGCTACAGCAAAAAAGCAAAGAACAGGAGGGAGAGAGTCACAAGAGATGAGGTAAGGGTAGACTTTGGAGGATCTTACATATCACATTAAGGTGCTTCAACTTTATCTTAAGGACTTAAGAGTCACTGAAGGAGTCAGGGCAATTAAATAATCTGATTTGTCTTTTTATCATCGATAGATACAGCTACACCAGAATGAGAGATTTTTGTGAAGTGAAGTTCAGCATTCACAAAGAACCTAGAGAGGTTTGCAATGTCTAAATGGGATAAGGAATTACAACCTAGATTTGTTTATAAACTCTTAGAAATCAACAGTGAAAAAAATAGGAAATTCAATAGGCAAAAGATTTGAACAGACACTTCCTGGAATAGGAAATCCAAATAGGTAAGAAGTATATGGAGAGATGCTTGCCCTCAAAAGTTAGTTATCAGAAGGATACAAATGAAAACAATCAGATAAAAATAGAAAGTCCAATGACGTCAATTGCTGGGGAATCTTCATTCATGCATTTGACAAGTATTTGCTGAAAACCTATCGTGTGCTAGGCACTGTGATAGACACTGAGAACACAGCACTAGAAAGATAGGCAAACCATCAACAAAATGAAAAGACAAACCACCAACGAGGAGAAAATATTTGAAAATCATATACTCAACAAAGCATTAATTTCCAAAATATATAAAGAACTCATACAACTCAACAACAAAAAAATGAACCCCCCAATCAAAAAATGGGCAGAGGATATGGACAGACATTTTTCCAAAGAAGATATACAGATGTCCAACCGGCACATGAAGAGATGTTCAACATCACCAATTATTAGGGAAATGCAAATCAAAACTACAATGAGCTATCACCTCGTGCCTGTCAGAATGGCTATTTTTAAATAAGACAAGAAATAACAGGTGTTGGAGAGGATATGGAGAAAAGAGAATCCTCATCACTGCTGGTGGGAATGCAAACTGGTGCAGCCACTATGGAAAATGGTATGGAGATTTCTCAAAAAATTAAAAATAGAAATATCATATGATCCATCTATTCCAC
This sequence comes from Ceratotherium simum simum, assembly GCF_057802395.1. Taxonomy (NCBI): domain Eukaryota; kingdom Metazoa; phylum Chordata; class Mammalia; order Perissodactyla; family Rhinocerotidae; genus Ceratotherium; species Ceratotherium simum. Next base: position 51,169,100 of record NC_141915.1, on the reverse strand, counting down.
TTCTGAGTATTTCTCCAAAAAAACATAAAAACACTAATTCAAAAAGATATATGTGCCCCCATGTTCATTGCAGCATTATTCACAGTAGCCAAGACTTGGAAGCAAGCCAAGTGCCAATCAACAAATGAATGGATATTCCACATATATACACAATGGAATACTACTCAGCCATAAAAAAAGACTAAATCGTCCCAATTACAACATGGATGGACATTGAGAGTATCATGCTAAGTGAAATAGGTTGACAGAGAAAGACAAACACCATATGATCTCACTCATAGGTGGAAGATAAACAAACGAACACATAGATAAGGAGAACAGGTTGGTGGTTACCAGAGGGGAAAAAGTGGGGAGAGAGTGAAAGGGGTAAAGGGGCACATATGTATGCTGATGGATAAAAACTAGACTTTAGTGAACACGATGCAGTCTAAACAGAAGCTGAAATATAATAATGTACACCTAAAATTTACACATTGTTATAAACCAATGTGACCTCAATAAAATAATTTTGTGTGTGTGTGTGTGAAGAAGACCAGCCCTGAGCTAACATCCGATGCCAATCCTCCTCTTTTTTGCTGAGGAAGACTGGCCCTGGGCTAACATCTGTGCCCACCTTCCTCTACTTTATATGGGACGCCGCCACAGCATGGCTTAACAAGCTGTGCGTCAGTGCACGCCCGGGATCCGAACCAGCGAACCCCGGGCCGCCGTAGCAGAATGTGCATACCTAACCACTTGTGCCACTGGCCAGCCCCAATAAAATAATTTTTTTAAAGGCAAAATAAGTAGAAAGAAGGCAAGCAATAAAGAAGACAAATAAGGGTACCTGATAGCATGTTAGATGGTAGTAAGTCCTTCTTAGATGGAAAAGGGATAAGAATTTGGGAGAGAGGGGTTACAATGGTAAATATGGTGGTCAGAGAAGCCTCACTGAAGAGATGACACTTGACTAAAGACCTAAAGATAGTGGAGGAGAAAGCTGTCTAGGTATCAGGAGGCAGAGTGTTCCAGGCAGAGGGAACAGCAGGAGCAATGGCCCTGCTGAACAGGCAGTTGGAGATAGTCAAGCCAAAACCTATGGAAGTGGCATTGGGAAGATATACCCTAACATAATAGAGTAGGTGCCTACATCAAAAAGAGTTATGGGATCGAGGATGGAGAAGGATAGTGAAAATAATCAAATAATATAAATGAGATTAGAGAAAGGAGGAGCCCTGCATGGACTAACAATAGGTGTGCTAACAACTCAGGCCTGTGAACTTGAGGTCAAGCAACAACACAAGAACCACTGGAGCAAAGGTATCTAGGATATTGGCAAAAGAAGTGAATAAAGAAATGAATCTAAGCCAGGTAGGCAGGGAAATCAAGACCACAGAGAGCTCATACAGAGAAATTAGAGATGTCCAAAGGACTAGAGGTCCCAAGGAGACGAAAGACAGGTATTACAGGAGCTCCTGTAGAAGTCAGTCAGAGAAGTGACTAGAGCCAGAGAGAGGGAACTCTGAGTTTCTAAGATGGGACATGACCCAAGGTATAGCCACTGGAAGAAGGATATAGAAGGTCATTTTGATAAGGAGGTTATCAAAATTAATGACCAGGGCAATGATCTGGTTAGCCACAAGCAGTTGACATTGAACTTGGCCAGGATAATAGCATGTTTATTTCAAGTACTTAACACAGTGCAGAATATATGTAAGAATTCAACAATTGGGAATGTTATTATTATTATTACTATTATTATAAATCATCACAGCATTCTTAAGAGCTAAAAGAAATATATAAAACTATGTAGAAGGGTCTCAGGGTCTTAGGAAGCAATTGAATATTATCTTACAAAAGTGGTACCACCAGAATACTGTCCTCAAATACTAGTTCATGTTTAAATTTACGGTGTTTGAAAGACTAGTGAGAGAACAGGATGTCAGACATACCACTGATTAAATATGTTTTCCATCTGTACTGATTTATATGGCAGTTGCTTTTGTACCCTTAAACACCTATTTGTTGCTGGTATTTTTTAATCAGAAAATTTCAGAAAAGAAAATATGGCCAAAAAAAGGAGAATGCTTATGAGGATTATGAGGCCACCCTAATTTGGAGGGTGGAGAGGAAGGAGGAGGGGAAGATGAAGGACATCTTAGAGGGAAGACAGCTAAACAGCCCATGTACAACCATCATATAGATGCACTGGGAAATCTAGACAGCCAACATAAATTTAAAAAGATTAGCTTTCCATTCTTTCCCATTTTAATCATTTCTACTTTATTTCTCGCAAAGCAATGTAGTCAGATAAACTAAAAAACAACTAAGAAGTTCTTTATTCTGAGTAACTTCCTGTCACAACATAACATACAATATGTAACATGACATGTAACACATAATACAACACAGAACATAACACCATTTGGAATGTGTTTGGCCAAATATCTGAAATTTTCTTAAATGCTTAAACTTTTAATAGAGGAATTTAGAACTTCCGTTTTTCTTCTTGAATTTGATCTTATTCTTCCATTTGAATGTGTTTGGGAATGAAAAGCATAAGTAGCCACTTAACTTCATTTAACCATCAGCGTTTCTTGCTCTTTGCCAAACCAATAGATCCCATAGCCTGCCCTTGGAGGAGGCAGGACAATTGGGACAAAAGTACTTAAAATGCATTCTCTGAATCCATCTCACAGAGTGTGTAATAGAAGCTAAAGGAAGTGCATTCCAGGGGAAAAGTCCTGCCAAGGATGTAGTACAGGCCCAAGGATAACCTACACAAACGACACAAGAATTTGACGTGGCCGCCAAAACAAGGAAGATGGGAGGCTGGGTGTGATTCAATTACTAACTCCCCACCTTGGGAAACCCGGAGTTCTTGTGAGTAAGCCCTGCCCAAGGTAATGAAAGTTTAGAAACATATTTACACAATAGTCATTGAAGTTGAGTGTTTTTCATCTTGTTTTCTAGACTACTGGCTAAACAGGAAGTTTTCTGCAGGATGCTCCAATATCCTCTGTTCAGAGTAACAACTTTAGCACTTTGCTTTCCTTTTCTCCCACGATACACTTAATGTTTCCGCTCTGGGTCTTGGATTCAGTCACAGATTTCCTGTAGGAAGCCGAGGCTCCTTAACTCTTTGCAAGGATCAGTCATACCCTATCCACGTGAAAAAGTCACAAGGACACTTTTGTAGATAGACTCAATTTACTGTTGTGTCCTAAGGAAGGTCCGAGTTGGTGAGTTAATGAAACCTTGCAAAATATGACCAGCCGTCTATGTCATCCCCACGGCATTCCCTGAAAGCCAGGTACTTAAAATAATTCCTGATCATAGGGAGAAGGATAAATGATTCACCGGGACTAACTATGAAAGGAAGCTCTTCCTCCAGGTCTTTTCTTGGCACCTGGAAATCATTATAAGGGCTAAATGCTATTGTCATCTAAAGATGATGATGAAAATAAAATTAAGGCAATGGGAGTTAGCCATATTGTATTAACATCCAGAGTGATTATGTCGACAGCTGTCAATCTTCTTTCAAACCAGTCTCCTATTCATCTGGTCATATTTAATTTTAAGTTCTGCCTTTCCGGTTCAGTACAGCATCATGATAGAGTGTGGCCTTGGAGTAGGTGGCCCTGGTTTTGAATCTCAGCTCCAAGACCTTTATCTATGTAAAATGTCAAGAAAAACCGTCAATTATTTTAGGCTTCTCTTTTTCTTCATCTTTAAAATGGGAATAATAATTGCATTTGAAGGAATCATAAAATTATTCATTTTTATAAGTTAAAATCTATGTAAGATATTCTGGTAAAGATTAAGAAGCTAATACATGTAAAATACCTGTCACATTGCTAATGCCTGCTAAAATTTAACAAAGCAATTATATTTTTATTATTGTCATTTTGCATCTTGTGTTGTTTCAGTCTACCGTGATTAAGTATTTACGACATAGAGACCACTTAATAACACACTAGAGTGTAAGATTCTGGAGGACAGTGTCTGTTCACTGCTGCATCCGGCCATGGAATAATGCCTGCTACATGACACATGCTCAATGAATATTTGCTGCATGAATGAATAAATTAATAACATAAAGATAACTATGACAAGATAAGGCTTACCACCAGCGTGAAAAATCTTGAGATATTTTCTCCAATTTCTTTTTAATGAAATGAACTATTTGCTGAAATAGTAGCTTTTCTAATTAGCCCAGGAAGGTGGGTGCATTTTCAAGATGGTAGGATAGATCTGCTTCTGAAAGCCTTAATCTCTAGATATTTCACTTCTTTTCAGAAATGCAAGTAGCAATCCAAGTGAAGCAACAGCTGAAGTACAAGGAGGGCTCTGCTTTGAAGAACAGGAACCAGAAGGGATGTCCATCATGGTGGTGCTTATAAAACTAATGACAGGTAGGCCTATCCAGAGACAAGAATGATGCATTTTAGTTTGACATTTACCTTCTCAGCTTGTCTGCTTCCTAGTTTCTTTCCCTTGCAATAAACAAAGACAGTATAGAGAAGTTCTAAAGTAGAGATGTTCTTTTTCTTGATTATTTATAGCAAAAAGATCTTGAGCCTGACCCTTAAACAACTATGTAAGGACATTGCCTGAATGCCATCAGAACTGCTGCAGTGGGCCGGCCCTGTGGCTTGGCGGTTGAGTGCTCGCGCTCCGCTGCTGGCGGCCTGGGTTCGGATCCCGGGCGCGCACCGACGCACCGCTTCTCCGGCCATGCTGAGGCTGCGTCCCACATGCAGCAACTAGAAGGATGTGCAGCTATGACGTGCAGCTATCTACCGAGGCTTTGGGGGAAAAAATAAATAAATAAAATTATTAAAAAAAAAAAGAACTGCTGCAGTGTTCTAAGAAAATGAGTTTTGGCATGAAATTTAGTTGGTGTTTTGAATCTACAACTGAAGAGTCATTGATAATTTTAATAAACAAAATTAACAGAGTGACCACAAATTTTCATTTACCAATGCAGAGTCTTTATGGAAGAGTATGGATGTAATACAATGTGTGTTGACAAGTAAGGATAGTACAGATAAGCAAAGAATGTACAGGATAAGTGAGCTAGGTCTGAGCCAGATTGTCTAGGTTCTGGTCCCGGATCCATCACTTACTAGCTGTGAGATATTGGGAGAGCTACCTCACCTCTCTGTGCATAAGTTTCCCTGTGTACTAAGTGAGATAATACACCTGAAGTTCCTTGTACAACACCTGAAATGATGAACACAATAAATGTCAGTGTTAGCTGTTAGTTAATATGGTGTTTAATAAAGATAACAACTACTTCAGAAGAGATGCTTTTGGAAAGACAAGATCATCAAATCTTCTTTTTGTTTCGTTCCAATTTACATCATTTCCCTTAAAGTAGTGTCAGTCCTGAGGTATTTAAATTTGTATTCAGCTACAAACAAACAAATTCAACATTGTAGATACGGAATGGTTGGTCATACTCATGTGCTTAAAAATAAAAGAGCAACAAAAAAACTTTTTTATGATGTCTACCGGAAATCGTGGAACTTGGCTTAATCTCTTGACCATCTTCCTGTTTCAATAAAGATTCTCATGAGAGCCTTGAAAGAATAGAGCCAAACAAACTCGGGAGTGAGCTGTGCACTCACTTGTGTTGTGAGGATGTTGTTTATATCTTAGATCCTGTTTTCTTCCTGGATGAAGTGCCGCCCCTACCAGGTGCTTCTCCTGCTGTTATCGTCTTCTCCTCAGGGCTCAGTCTGCTGGAAGCAGCTTCCTGCAGCCCCTGTGTGATTCTGGCTCTAAAGAATAGGAGAGAGCCTGTCAAAGGTTATCTCCCACCGTGGTTGCAGTTTCCAAGGTTCATCACAATCTAGTGAGGCCATATATATGCTGTGCCACAGGACACATAGGGGAGACAGAATTCTTGCTGATGGAGAGTTCAAAAGCAAAAAAAACAAAAACCATAGCAAAACGACGGCTGGGGGTGGGCAGTTGAGATACTAAATGGAACTCCAACAGTCAGATGTTGTCGACACCAGGTAAAGTACAACGCCTAACCCTCCTGGGAAAAGAAATGAATGCCTGACATTCTATGCAATGACTTCCAGACTGCTTTGCACATATCTGATGGTTGTGTGGCTCCCAAAAACAACTTGGATTTAGCTATCCAAACAGAGTGAATAACTTTCTGAACTCTCCTTCTAAGGAAAGAAGTGTTGCTACCACTTCGGATAACTAATCTCCAAAACTGAGACACAATGGACCAATTTTACTCCCAATGGCAATTCATGAGCTCATCAGAAAGCAAGGACGCTTAATTATGCACCTAAACTTACTGACTCTGCTCTGCTGTGCCTTAAATCCAAAGGGAAGATCAACCTCTGCCTAATTCTACCTCCCAGACTGGGGAGGGTAGCAGGTAGACAGAAGCTCATAGAGGTACAAAAACCGACCACCTGGAAGTCCCAATAAAGCCCAGCCAGTGCCTGTCAACAAAGACGCACCGTGCCTGGATAAGCCACTTACTTAAGGAAATGAATTACTAAGGTTGTATCCTCTGAGTTACTAAGTTATTGACGGTAAACGCAAAGATTTGACTTCGGAATAGGGAAAATATCACCCGTTACACTTCCTCTAAGCTAGTCTCAGTTATTTCCTCTTCACTACTCATGGCTTCCTTCCAGGCACAGACAGTCTCAAGCAACCGTCCTATAATTCCCAAACAGGCTCATTCCACCCAAGCCCACTCACTGATTTCAAGGGCAAATCACAAATGGTAACCATAACAGTAAAATTTAGAGCATGATCAGTCATTTTCCCCGCTGTGGGCAAATTAGGAAAGAAAACGAGGTGAAAGACGATTGGTGTTGGAAGAGGGAATATGATTTCTGAGACCAATTCTTGTGATTAGTTTTTATAGATTTCAGAAAGTAGATTCGAAAACACATAGAACTGCTTTTACTTTGAATCAGTTTTTCTAGATTCATGTAAAAACCTTTCTGAATCCCTAGGGATAATCACTTTCTAGTACTGAGATAAAACTAAGTAGTTTCTAGACCATGAGAGAATTGAGAACTCTTCTCACTGAGTTTGAACCTGAATGTGTCTAGAGAAAGCTATGTTTCCTAAAGGGAGATTTTGGAGGCTCAAAAGTAAGTGAGAAAAATTAAATTAAATTTTAAAAAAATAAGTGAGCCTCCCTACTCTTCAAATATTAATCAAAAAAAGAAAGAAAATTATCATGGTTTCCACTCAAGCTGGCTATCCTATTTGAAGGGTACTGAAGTTCTACCCAAATATGTCTTCCCCAAGCCTAACACAATGTCTAACACTCCACATGTAGGGATTTAGTCATCTGAGTTAGGACCTGCATTCAACAAATGTTTGCTGACTGCTTAATATTTCCAGGCACTATGCTAGGCAATGGCTATACAGATACAGTGCTTGCCCACTAGTATTTCAAGTTACTCCCTAAAGAATCATTGTTTAAAGCAAACAAAAAATAAAAAGTCCTGGAACATTTTGAGCATCAAAATAAACAATCATAGTAACAGATTATAAACCACACAATAAAATTAAAAATCCATGAATCCATACTGATAAATAAATAGAAGGATGAATGGTTGGATGGATGGCTAGCTGGATGGATGAATAGATAGATAGATAGATAGATAGATAGATAGATAGATAGATAGATAGATAGATAGATAGACAGATAGATAGAAAGGGAAAGTTCTTTATATCAACAGAATTCAAACAAATAAATGTAGAGTAATAAAGGAATTTTAAAATTCACTTTTGGCAATCACCATAGTAATAATTGTTAAGGAGATGAATTATCAATGGATGCTAAAACTACTGGCTGAGAGTTTGCTAAGAAAAAAAAACGGATACTTACATAGACTCAAAGTATCTTCCCACAAAATATTAATTAAACACAAAGGGAAACAGTAATTTTACAGTGGAGAAAATCTGACAGATACCACCTTAACCAAAAGGATAAAAACTAACATCTGTAATGGGAAAAATAGGCATCAAGTGTCTCCTATTAGGTTGCACTGAGAAAGACACAATATCACATCTGGAGTGCTCATGCCAAAAATGCATAACATGAATCTAATCATGTGGTCTACAAAATAAATGACTTGTATTTATCAAAAATGTCAAGATCATGAACAACAAAGAAAGACTGAAGAACTGTTTTATAGTGAAGGAGAATAAAGAGACATATCAACTAAACATAACATGTGATCATGGCTAGGATACCAGACTAGAAAATTTGTTTCTTTTCTTTTGCAGTAAGAGACATTATGGACAAAAAATGAAATTTGATAAGATCTATCAATTATATCAAGGGTCAAAAACTTTTTCTCCAGAAGGTCAGATAGCAAATATCTTTGGCTTTGCAGGCCATATGGTCTCTGACACAACTATTCAGTCCTATCATTGTAGCAAGATAGCAGCCATAGACAATCCATAAACAAATGAGCATGGCTGTGTTCCCATAAAACTTCATTAACAAGCATAGATGGCAGGCCACACTTGCCAACTACTGGACTACATATGTAATGTCAATGTTAATTTCTTAACTTTTTTTTCCCTCTTTGGTGAGGAAGATTAGCCTTCAGCTAATATCCATTGCCAATCTTCCTCTTTTTGCTTGAGGAAGACTCACTCTGAGCTAACAACTGTGCTGATCTTCCTCTATTTTGTATGTGGGTCACTGCCACAGCACGGCTCACAAGCGGTGTGGGTCCACGCCTGAGATCCAAACCCGTGAACCTGGGCTGCCAAAGCAGAGCACACTGAACTTAACCACTAGGCCATGGGGCCGGCCCCATTAATTTCCTAATTTTGACGATTGCACTGTAGTTATGTAAGAGAATACTATTTTTAGGAAGCATACACTAAAGCATTTCAGGGTAAAGACATCGTATTTGCTTGCAACTTACTCCCAAAAAGATCAGAGAAAGAAAGAGAAGAAGAGTGATAAATAAATGTGGCAAAATTTTAATATTTGGGGAACCTGGTGAAGGGTATATGGGAACTCTTTATACTATTTTTGCAAATTTTCTCTAAGTTTGAAATAATTTCCAAATAAACAATTAAAAGGAAAAAGGAAATAAGTATCCAAGAGATAGGGTAGTTGCTTGGGACGTAACCCACTATTGGCACTACTACCAGGCACACAGAAGGTGCTCAGTTAATGTTTGATAAGCAAATGAATGAATTAGTTTGCTAATTAATTAATTTATTAGGTATTCACTGGAAGAATGACACATAGGACAATTATGTTTTCTGAAGAAGTTGAGAAAGCAAATGAATTATGAGAGGCAGCCCCTGTGGGATAATGCCAAGTACATGCAGAGGAAGGGTAAGGTTGTGACAGACAGTAAGGAGAAAGACATAACAGCTGGGATAGATCATCAGGACGAAATTTCCTCCAGGGCTGACTTTCAAAGACCAACTTGGGCTAAACTGATTCTCACTTTCTTACCAGCCATAATTTTAAATTATACCCTCCAGTACAATGTTCATAAATGTCCTACCCTGTATTGTGAGCAAAATGCATAACTCTGAAGGGAAATTGCTTCTACATTTTCTCCTTCTCCGCTCTGACATTGCTGGGGTTGTCTAGGCATTTCAAAATCCACAGGAATACTGTGCATAACACCAAGAGCTGCCAAACAGTGCAACCAAAGCTTTTCCAGATATATGTCTAAATGGGATAAGAATCATAAGATTGTGGAAATAAAATCTTTCCATCTAGGATAGTTTCCAAGGTGATATTTGGAAACATGATAAAAATTTGGATAATCGTTCTGATAGTAAACAAATTTGAAAAATGTCTAATAGTTTAACTTATACTATGACGAGGTAAGAGGAAAACCCAAAATCCTGGTGGCTGGACACAGCAAAGGTTCATTTCTTGCTCAGAAGTGCAATGCAGAATTTTCTCCAGGAAGTCTCTCTCTAGGCTCATTCCATCTCACGATACCACCATCTCAGTGCCCAGAGCCCCTACAGCACGGGAGGAGAGAACTGAATAGCCAGGTAGGAACTTCTTTGGCCAGGCACGAAAGTGGCATAGATCACATCTACTCACATCCCATTTGCTAAAACTGGTCAATGGCCCCAATTTAAATGCAAGGGAGATCGGAAAATGAGGCAGGTGAACACTGATTATCTGTGAACTAGTACTAATATCTCTGCCACCAAATCTCTAATGGCTTCTTTTTAGTAAAAACCTATGACCTTCTATCAAGACTGCTATTTAATAGATAACGGAATTTAATAGATACTGGAATGGAAAAATAATGAACCATATCAAGTTTACTCCACGATACAGTGACTAAACCAAATTTTTAGGGAATTGACTTCCCTCTTCTTGTCCTAAAGCAAACCCCACAAATGTCACAATGCACTTTGGAATTAAATCTCTAGCCTTTGCGAAGGTACATGTAAAATTTCTTTGTGAGAGAGATGGTTCCCAGAGTTGATTTTGTTGTTCTTGTTGACATGATGGGTAGTGGAAAAGGGGGAGTGGCTTTTTACTTCTATTGTAACTGAGTTTGGAAAAGCTACTCAGCAACAAGTAAACAGAATGTCACTGTCGCCACAATAATACTACAAGAGAAAAACATCTCAGGGAGAAAGAAGTTAATACATTTCTGACATTACAAGGTGTGAAAGGAAGCAATCTGACGTCTGAAAGCCGGAAAAAAAAGCTTCTTGGCCCATGCTGTCCCTACATGCCGAGGTCACCTAGAAAGTTATCAGGACTCAAAAATAAATGAAATTGTCTATCTTAAATATCTTATAGCCGAGAGCCACCAACAAGCATGTGAAGACTTGAACATTTTCTCTTGCTTGTAAGTCCTCAATAGACACTCTGTTATGCTGAGGTGGCAGTTTAATTCAGGTAAACACTAGAATTATAGAGTGGTTCCCAAATAAACATATTGCCCACTGTATATAATGGAAACTATAAGAGGAAAATCCTGAGAATGTTTATACAAGGATGCAAAAATGATGGAAAGTCATTACTTGAAAAAATTAGATTAACTGAAAGGAAAATCCTTACTAGGACTAATGTCATGCTGAAGCAACGGAAACAAATCAAGCCCTGCCTTGAAATTCAAATGCTCCTGTGGTATAAAAACTACATCTCTAGGGCAGACAGTGGTTTTAAGATGTCAAGCCTTTATAAATAAAAAAAGTCCCTCTTACCTTATGATTCAAAGAGTCCCAGGAAGGTTTCCCTACATGAGCAGAGAACACAGTCTCTGAAACTCCACGGTTAGGGTTTTTTTTAAATTAAGCTTCACCTTCACAGGCAGATAATTTCTCTCTCTCTGTCTCTCTGTTTCTCTTTCTTTCTCTCTCTCTCTCTCTCTCTGTCTCACACACACACACACACACACACACACACACACACTTAGTGTAATAATATCTTATGTCATTGGTGAGTTATTAGTTGGAATATTTTTTAATACATTTAGTATATTTAATATATTTAGTGTGGCAAATGAGAAAGGTTGCAATATGAAACCAAAAGGGAGAGATACCAGGAGAAAAGTAGAAAACAGAAGAAAATTCTGATAGCATGAAATGATGGAAAGTATTCTAGCATATCTTCTATTTGTATCCCTCTTTTGCCATTTGTTAGTGCTGTGATCTGAGATAAATTACATTAGTTCACTAAGCCTCTGGTTGATCATCTATAACATGGGAATGATAAGTATGGATTCTGGAAGATATGTGGAAGGACTACATAACATAATATGTATAAAATAACACAGAGTTGACCAACGATTTTCTCACTTTTCTTCCCTCAAGGATATATCATCGATATCATTGTTAAAACCTTCTAACCAGCCACATGTGTGTAAACAATAGATTGGAAATGAGTAATAACTAAAATATGTAGAATTAAGTGAAGCATCATTGGCTGATAAAGAGATAAAGGGTGAGAAAAACAAGATGACGAGAAGATTGTGTTGACATTGAGTAAGACACAGTGACCTATATCGGGCCAGTAGGATACTAAAATACTGTCACAAACCATCTTTCCCCCTAGCCCAACTTCAGGTCATAAAATAGAAACCAGTTGAAAAGTATTTGCTTGCCATGTGGTTTCAAATGATCCTCAGAAAACATTACAAATGTAGTCACCTAATAGACTCATGATGTTGACAAGTTATTTAACTTTTCTGAGTCCTGCTCGCCTCATCTATAAAGTGGGAATGATTATTGTGAAAATGAGAGGTAATTCATAGAGATCCTAGCACAGTAACTAGCAGAAGAATTGCCTTGGATTCGTCCCTTTTCCCTACTTCGTATATCCAATTCATGCGCAAGGCTGTGACCACTACGTTCAACACATACCAAAGTCACTTGTTTCTTCCCATCTTCACTTTTGCCATTTCAGTCTTGCCTTATAATCTGTTATTCACTTAGTGTATTAGTCAGGGCTCTCCAGAGAAACAGAACCAGTAGAATGTGTATGTGTGTGTGTATGTATATATATAGAGAGAAAGAGAGAGAGAGAAAGAGAGATTTATTTTAAGGAATTGGTTCACATGATGGGGAGGCTGGCAAGTCCAGAATCTGCAGGGTCTAGCAGCCTGGAGACCAAGAAAGAGCTGATGTTGCAGCTTAAGTCTGACGACAGTCTGGAGGCAGAATTTCTCTTCCTGGAAGGACAGCTATCTTTTTTCTCTTAAGGCCCTCAATTGAACGGATGAGGCCCACCTACATACCTAACGCATGGAAAGTAATCTGCTTAACACAGTCTATTGGTTTAAATGTAATCTCATCTAAAAAATACCTTCACAGCAACATTTAGACTAGTGTTTGACCAAATATCTGGGTATCATGGCTTAATCAAGTTGACACATAAAATTAACCATCACATGTAGAACCACCAAGCTTATTCCTGCCTCAGGGCCTTTGCACTAGCTGTTCTCGGTACTTGGAAAACTCTTCCCCAGATCTTCACATGCTTCATCACTCACATCCCAGCACAAATGTCACCGCTTCAGAGACCTTCCCTGCCCAACCTACGTATTGTAGCTTACACAATCTCTTACATCTTTCCATTTTGTTTTATTTACACATTTATCACTTTCTAAAATCATCTTGTCTCCACAGTCTCCTGTTTGTTATGTTTCCCTTCTCAGCTCTAGGCTCCATGTGTGCCGGGAATCCTGTCTGCTTAGCACTCTATCCTCAGTATAGAGAACCATGTCTAATACATAGTAGGCACTCAATAAATATTTATTGAATGAATTGATCAACCAATCAATGCTAGGCACTCAAATAATATCTGATTATTATTTTTATTAATAACTAGTTTATATGCTTTATTATGATGATGATTTGTACTCTAGTGTTTTAAAACCATCTCTGGATTACCTTCTAATGATGGATGCTGAATTCATCCTTAATCCTACTGTAGTGATGGTTTCCAAGTAAGTTTGTGAAATTTAAATTCTATTATATGGGGCCAGCCCGGTGGCTTGGCGGTTGGGTGTGCGTGCTCCTCTGCTGGCGGCCTGGGTTCGGATCCCGGGCGCGCACCGACGCACCGCTTGTCCAGCCATGCTGAGGCCGCGTCCCACATACAGCAACTGGAAGGATGTGCAGCTGTGACATACAACTATCTACTGGGGCTTTGGGAGAAAAATAAATAAATAAAATTATTAAAAAAAATAAAAATAAAAAAATAAATTCTATTATATGAAGAGCAGAAGATGGATTATTAAGGATTTGGAAACAAGAATTATCTTGCAAAGCTTAATATTTTATACATTAGCTTGTCTAATTATGGATATAAAGAATAGAGCCCTAAAATAGACTATGCCTACACATGCAAAATGAGTTAGAAATGACGCAATAACCCTGTATAATTCAGGCTGAAATAACCATGTCAATTTTAGATATTCTGATAAGTAAAGCAAAGGCGGGCTCCTATTTCTTGGATTACCTTGTTAATTGGCTTCACTCCCCCCATCAATGTGTGCATGCAGACATCATTGTAGAGGGCTTTGAAATTTACACTTGACAGAGAAAATGAACCTCCCTGGAAACTTACTTCCTTTGTAAGGGAATGAAAATTATAACTTCATTATTTACTGAGGAGAATGAAAACATGAAGGTAGATATTTGATGGTGAAATGAAATAAACCTCTTAATGGACCATCTTTTCATATTTTATTCTATCTATACAATATACAACTAAAGCTTTGAACATGCTAATGAATATGGCTGTTGTTGAAGCCTTTTTTTTTTTTTTTTAGGAATGACTGAGCCTAGTTTTCACTAGTGTAAAGGTAACCCTAAAAGTGATGATAAACTGATAGAAAATTCTCAAAGAGACTTCTCCCACAGAAGTTCTAATGAAACCCTTTTCCCCAAGAATCTCCTTACCATCTCAGCTTCCTCCTTTCTCTCTGCTTAGCCTGAAACTTTCACTTGATACATTCAATCATTTTAGTTTTTAATCAATGAGGAGAGTTTCATTTTTCCATAAGATTATTCTTTCAAAAATTTATAATTTGATAAAGACACAGAAATTGAAGTGCCTATTTCTTTTTCAGAAAAAGATTCTAAAGCAGAGAACAGATTGGCAGTTCCCTGGTACCCATAGGACATCCTGAGAGCCATTTCTCTGTGGGACATTTATTAATTGGGAGCAAGACCAGTGAAAGAGACCTTCTTCTCCTGGTCATTCTCGTCTTTAGAGAAACTAAACCAACTCAGTGTCCAGTTCATTTTGGAGATGAAAATGAGAAAGGATGCCGACACCCCTTCCCTCCTTCTTGGCAAGCCCACTGTTGACCCCAAACTCCTAAGCCCACTTTATCTCATTGAACGATGCTGTGAAATAAGCATTATTACTCTCCTTTACAAATTTGAACAAGTGATTTAACCTCTCTGAGTCTCAGCCAATACGAGACAGAGAGGAGGATTAAACTTGTTCTGTCTAGCTCCAGAACCTGCCTGGAAGCAAGCTCTACATTCAGCAACAGGAAAAGTTATCCAGTGGAAAAGACAAAAAGCAGAAATCATAAAAGAAAAGGTTGACAGGTGCTGCTACTTTAGAAACAAAGAACTAAGTGTGTACGGCAAGAAAAAAGACATCACGAGGTTGAAAGACACACGACAAACTGGGAAGATGTTTGTATATAGAAGAGAAAAAATTAATATCCAATACAAAAATTATTATTATGAATCAATTAGTAAAACATAACCTGATGGGGGAAAAATGGAAACAGATAAAAAGAATCAATTCATTCAAGACAAAAAAGGAAATAGCTAATAAATATGTGTAAGGATATTCAAGCTATTCAATAAGAAAGATGGTCAGAGTGACAAAGATTAAAAAGACGAACAAGAGTTTCACAAGAGTTTGAGGAAATGGAAATTTTTATGTACTTTCAGAGAAATTGTAAGTGGGTACAACCTTCTGAGGGACAGTCTGTCAATATATATCAAAACTTTAGATGTGTATGCCTTTGATTCAGTAATTTCACATTTAGAATATAATCTGAAAGATAATAGAAACATTCACTAAAATAAAAGTAAAAGGAAATTAGTTGCAGTAATATTGATAAAAGCCAAAAAAAAAAAAATGTTCATCAAAAACTAATCAGTTGAGGGGCCGGCCCCGTGGCGTAGCAGTTAAGTGTGCGCTCCGCTGCTGGCGGCCGGGGTTTGGACCCGGGTGCACACCTACCCACCGCTTGTCAAGCCATGCTGTGGCGGCATCCCACATAAAGTGGAGGAAGATGGGCACGGATGTTAGCCCAGGGCCAGTCTTCCTCAGCAAAAAGAGGAGGATAGGCATGGACGTTAGCTCAGGGCTGATATTCCTCACAAAAAAAAAAAAAAAAAAGCAATCAGTTGAATTATAATGGCCCAATAATGGATTCCAGTATTGAAAAGGATGCTGGATGCTCATACATTTTTCACTTTCACCTTTCTATCCTCTTTGAATTGTCTATTCATACGTATTTACTTCAAAAATCAGGGATAAGAAACTATAATTTTCAAGCCCTTTAATACCCCTAGCACTTTACAATTTACAAAGCACTTTCCCATATTGTATTCCATAGTAAAAACCCGGTCTCCGGTCCAATGAAGCTACAGTTTCACATGGTTTCACACCACAAGCAATAATTTCTCTCCTTGCCTGTGAATTTCTAACTACTTCAAAAAAAGGAAGTGGACAGGTTACTCAAATTCACCCAGATGTTTGAGTTCAGCAATCACGATCAGAAGGAGCAGGAAAATGTGGTTTTCTTTTATTTCATTCGCCCTTGAGCCTCTTCAAGACCCTTTGAAAGGACAGCTGTCTATTTCAGGGAACAGCTCTGCGTAACGTACAAGGAGGCGATGAGACGCGCTCCTGAGGTGCCACTGTTTTCAGGAGTCAGGGAACTGCAATTTTCAGCGTCTTCCCCGGCTCTGCTGGGCGGGCCTTTCATGTGAGCAGGAAGGAAATGGCTGACAACTTTCTCGTCTTTATGGAAGGCGGACTTTATTTCCAGCTCTCGGGTCAAAAGGCGGCGGAAGGAAAACAAAACCACTAAGAGATAAAGGCTAAAAATAATGCCCTGTGGGGTGAATCAACACAGTTTGGGACCCTGAAGACAGCAACAAGGCAAGGATGTGCGTAGGGCTAAATCTGCGTCATCCTTAACAGGTGGTCGTGACCAGAATCAAAATGCCTGGACAGGAGAGGAAGGGGCTCTGCAAAACAGGTGTGCTGGAGGGAAGGCATGGGGAGGGAAGAGGAAAAAGCCGTTTAAACAAGGCTGGGCTTGGAGCCCAGACTTTTTCCCAGCACATCACCTCTGGGAGAGCCCAAGGGTTGGGCATGGGCTCGGAAGGAGCTAAATTTGATTTGGGGTTTTGTGGTTTGGGTGATGCACTTTGAGTTTAAAATAGAAATAGATGTGTTTATACAGTTGGGCTTTCTTTCTCTTTGCTTTTAATTGTCACTTTAGAAGAAATAAATCTATGATTCACAGACTAATGCCAAAAAAAAAAAAAAGGAGTTCTCATTTGGTGATTTCCTATTTTATAGGAAGCAATGGGAGAATGAGTTTAAAAATCACACTCAAGACATCCGTTATGGACTTTTGATGAGTATAAGGATGATTTATTTTATGTATATAGCACTTTAATTGTGCTTTTAGGAACATTCTAATTTGGACATACAACCATTCTGGGAGATAGATAAGCTGGTTATTATTAACCATATTTTATAGGTTAGGAAACTGAGGTCAGATAAGTTAAAGGATTGTATGTGTCCTTATAGACTGAGCTATAATAATCACACATACACACACACGTGCACGCACACGCGCACCAGTCAGGATCATTATTTCTCTACCTGTATGTTGGCAGACCTCCAAATGGGAAAGCTGGTATTAGATGCTAAGGAGCATAATGCAAAAAGTAATACTGAATACGAGAGTATGGGAAAGAACCTAGCCTCCGTAGATTTAGTAACAAGCTAGATCCCACAGGGGTCTGAGCAGCATTGCCTTACTAGGCCTGTCCAACTGTCTGCGAAGTATCTCTAGCAGGATGTCCACCTGGAAGTAGACATCATGCCTACATGTATGAAACAGGACTGATAATCTTTCTTTATCCCCTAGACCCCCTTCTCCTCCTTCCTTTCCTTTCTGTGTCAATAATACCATCATTTTCCCAGACTCCCAGAAACAAATGAGTTTCCAATTTCTCCACCTTCCTTGTCTTCTACATTCATTCAACCCTGTTCTTCAGCCACTGAAATGACTCTCATATTGCTCTCCCTTATATCCTAATATAGTCCGTCATTCGTCTTACCTAGGCAAATGCAATAATTTCTTCCCTCTTCTCACTGTCTCTAGGTGTATTCCAGCTCCAATTTATCTCATACACTATTTCAGTCAATCATCTGTTAAATGTGACTTGATTTTAACACCACCCTGCTCAACATCTTTCACTTGCCGTAGAATAAAATCTAATCTCATTAGTCATGACATTTGAGGCTACCCATGGTCGCCAATTGTGCATTTATGAAGATCTCAAAGTTAAAAAATACCGAAAGGCCATTTTCCTCTAAATATGCTCTTTTATCTCAATGTCTGTCACACAAATTCCTACATCTCCCTTCTTTGTCTACAGAAATACTAGCATCCTTCAACACTCAGTTCAAAGGTCCTCTACTTGGGGGCCGGCCCGGTTAAGTGCGCACGCTGCGCTGCAGTGGCCCGGGTTCGCCGGTTCGGATACCAGGCGCGCACCCACGCACCGCTTGTCAAGCCATGCTGTGGTGGCGTCCCATATAAAGTGGAGGAAGATGGGCATGGATGTTAGCCCAGGGCCAGTGTTCCTCAGCAAACAGAGGAGGATTGGCAGATGTTAGCCCAGGGCCAATCTTCCTCACAAAAAAAAAAAAAAAGAAGAAGCCCTCTACTTGACGAAGCCTTCCCCAGTTCTCTCGACATCTGACTCTTACCGTCTATCCCCACTGGACTGGGCACCTCCTTTGCATCATTTATCACATTTTGCCTTTTAATAAAATTTTTTTGTGTGTTTCTTAATAGATTGTAAGCTCCTTTCAGGGGAAATCATATTCCGTTCATCTTCATATCCTAGAGAGTGCCTAACATAATCCTTTGCTCATAGATGGTACCTAATAAATATCAGTTGTAACGAATTAAGATTAACTGAAGCTTGTGTCATAACTTCCAAGTTTTTAAAGCATGCAATAATAAGATTTAGCCACTCACAATTCACAGGATGATGATGATGAAAGTGACAGCTATCATTTACTAAGCATTTATTATATGCTAAGGACATTGTATACATTTTCCAGCTCCGCGAGATTTATTTGTCATATTCACATTTTACGTATAGGAAACTGAGGACTAATAACCTCTTCAAAGCTACACAGGTGGGAAGCAAAGGAGACAGAATGGGGCTATCTTATTCCCAAGTGTGATCCTAACTACCAAGCTATAACCACAACAGACATCACTGATGTGTTTTCACAGCTACCCTAGAAAGTCAACCAGTTTCCCTAAAGAGGTAATAATTTTTCACCAAGACATTCACGTCCTCTTTCCCAGCCTCCCCTTGAGAACAGCTGGATTACACCATAACGGGTATAAACCATGGCACAGCAGCAGGCTGTGAGCTGAAAGACAGAATCTAGAGTACAAAACTAAAATTGGGGTCACCAAAGTGAAGCCAAGACAGGGGCAGATTCAGGGAGTGACAGGAGTTGAATCAAATAGACAGTGAAGCTGGGAACCTGCCTTCGAACAGACAGAAGCAGACACATGGACAGGCACAAAGTCTGGAGAGGACAGCGGCAGACTCAGGAACAAAACAGAAAGCTGGCCAGCAGGGGTCCAGGACATGGTCAAGAAGAACGGGCAAGGAGTCAAGTTCAAGCAACCCCAAGGCCAGAGTTCCAGAATGTGCCAGCCTTTGCCTTCCCTCTTGATGTGTTTGATGTTTCTGAGAAGGCAGGATGCAGTCCTGAATGTTATCTGACTTGGGACTTTTAGGTAGAGATAAGTGGAAGATCCTGCCTGGAGAGGAGGGTGGTGGTTCAGAAACTTCTGATAATTTATTTTCATATTCCCAAAAGCACACGGCACAATTGAAAGTGCACAGTAAATACTCCGTAAACATTTGTTGATTACCTGACAGATGTTAGTTGTTTATTCTTCTCTTATGAACGAAAATAAATCAGGCCTATTTATGCGCCCCTTTGCTCAAACTAGCACAAGAAATCAAAAAGAACTCCCAAGGGGCCAACTCCTTTGCACAGTGCAGTGCTGGGCCCCAAGGGAGGAAGAGTGCTCTGTTTCCTAAGCCTGGGTAACTGGAAATGCCATACCTCTTTGCCAGGGAATAAGCAAAGATTCCTTGCCTATTTTAGGAGCAACACAAGAATTCTCCAAGATGTTACAATTTCAAGCAGCAGTCGGGAAGCCAGCGTGAGTACAATCAAAACTACATACTTTCAGAAAGATTCACCCCGTTCTGTAACAATACTTCAAAAACACACCTTCTTTGGGTGGGGGAGGTGGGCATAAGGGGTAAAAGGGCACATATATATGGTGACTGACAAATAATAATGTACAACTGAAATTTCACAATGTTATAAACTATTATGACCTCAATAAAATAAAATTAAAAATTTCATTTCTAAAAAAAACCTTCTTTCCCAGCTAAGAAAAATCATATGTCATCATCAAATTTCCCAAAAAACTCCATTATCTCTATTATGAGTGTCAAAATTCCAAGCCAATTGTTCACTCCAATCAGGACCCTTTCAGATATCTGAAATTCCCAAACATGTTAGACCAGACAAGATACACTCTGCCCTTAGAGATTTCAGGAGAGTGGGGATTATCCTCAGTGATTTTCCCCTGTACCCTTTGCTCTCGGATACCCTGAACTGAACTCATTTCTCTGTATTTCAAATGGTAGCCAGTAGCCAAAGTCGTCAGGGCTGAGCCTATTTTTCATTATTTTTGAAACACCTAATATTTATTTTATGATAGAGAAGGCTTAGAACCTTAAATGAAATATCCCCTTGCATGGGTCACTCTGTAATAATACTACCTGTAATACTTTCCACTTGGTGTTAGATAAATATTTCCTTTCTGCTAAACAAGAATATAAACCCATGAACAAAATAAATATTTTTAAACCAGGCCATTACTTTCCAGTCTAACTAAAAGTAACAATATTGGTCTACTCACGCACATAAACTTCTAAAAAATATGTTTGACAGTCCTAATTCTGCTGGCCAGCCAACCAATCGTAGACATCCCTGGATATCATTTCTTCTCTTCCTGCCTGGGCAGAAAATAACCACCAACAAACACCTGGAATCCACAACATTGTTCTTATCAGACAGGCAGCATCAGAAAAGGAGCATTTATAGGAAAATGAATGCATATGTAGAGTGTTCCATGGAATGCGACTCAGCAGTTTAAAACAAAAGGTGGTTCTATATCTACTGACATGGAAAGAGCTTCAAGAGATACTTGATGTGCGACAAGTTTTAGTTCATGTGTGCAGTAGGGTACCATTCACAGAAAGCCAAAATCACATAAGAGCACGGAGACCACCCAGAAAGAAAAGCAGATCCTGACAGAGTGCTGGGATTGGAGGTAGCCGTAAACAAGGCTGTGGGTTTATTTGTAAGTTTTAACAATGAGAAAGTACTGATCTATTTCTTATGTAAATACCGTCTGGTCCCCTCCCCTTCCCCCACAGGGGTTTCTGCCCAGTCACAGTAGCCACATTTAATTATGAACAGAGCAGCCTCTCATGATGACACCTATCAAGCACTCATGATGGGCCATACAGCCCAGGTGGGACATACCACATGGGTGCATCTTCTTGAGAGATTTCTCTTAGCACTTAGTTCTGGCTTTTTAAATGCTTCTCTTAACCTGCAGAGTCAAATGGCTCTTGGTTTTATCTTTTTAACCTATTGCCTCCCAACTTCTGTGAGAATCCTCGATTTCAGTCATTTTGCTGTTCATGCTACTGTTTTGCTGCACAAAGACCCTCTGGAACCCCTCTGTTCTCTGAAACTTCCTCTGCTGGTCCTTTGCACCAGCATCTCTTTGGGGAAATTGACAGATCTTTTTGTAGATTTCCTGGGCACTTAGAGCACTGCAGCTCATAAACCAGAATTAAAAACAACAACAAAAGCTGTGCTTTTTTATTTCCTCCAGTTTAGTAGGCTTCTCCATAGTGGAATGACAACATCAATAATTCATAATGATTCTCCAAGTAAACTAATAATGCAAACCACACTAATAAAATACTGTAAGTCTAGAACTGCACTAATGACCACAGAGTGGTCACAAAATTAATGATCTCCCTGAACTCTTCATCCAAAAACATCCCGCAGCACTTTATGGTTTTAAGCTATCAAGAAGCTTTTGCTCTCTTCACAACCAATTTGCTGCCTGCTCCCAGAGAACACAAACGGCGGGGATAGGAAGTATGTGCTTCAAACTGGAAAATTACAAATATGTGAACCAGCTTTTGAAATTCCCCTTGCACTGGACTAGAGCCAATACACCAAGTCTTACACTTCCAGCCATGCATGAAAGATGTTTGGGGATTTTTCTAATCCAAGACCCACAGGACTTTCTCATGTTGACTTCCAGGGGACAAGACACTGAGTGAAAGCATATCTTGCCACAATTTGACTTTTATATCTTTTCTGTGTATTTAAATGTGTCATAACAGTTAACCACATCTGCTGTTTTATTGCAACCTATTAAGAAGTAGGATAAAAGATATGATTCCATCATTGATTTTTAAGTAAGGATTTGAATTATAAACCTGAAACAGAAGGAATCTACAGAAGGTCCAAAATTGAGCATTATTTAAAGACAGGTAAAAACATGAAGTACCACCAAATCTGATAACTCACCATACATGAGCTTACCAAAATGAAAACACTTTGTCAACTCTAAAGAGCTTTGCAAATGAAAGACATTATTTTCAAGGCTATTTTAAGTGGTCTAACAAGGACTTTGAGCTAAGCATATTGTATAGCACTAAATGTAGTGTTGGCAGGCATGCATGATTTTTTAAAAATTATTACTCATTGTTGTTAATACGAGTAATTCATGTGACAGCTGTTTGTGGGCCAAATACTAATGTTTGATATGGACTTACCAAGAAAAACTTCCAATTTTCATAGCCTGTTTCCTCTCCCCGTCCCCTTGGGCCCCAAGCTGCATAGAATGACTGAAGTAGATCACGTGTGCAAGCACTGTGTGTGTGCAAACCAGCATGTAGAGACATCACACTCTTCTTTAAGGAACTTAGGAACTTGCACCAAAAAGATGGCAAGGAAGGAGCAAAGCTGAGTGTTGGCGTTGACTTCCAATCAGGATATCCTACCTGGAAGCAAGCCAGCTTCCGCTCCTTTGAATTAAGCAAGAAAGACGTGACCTTTCTTATAAATGAATGTGCAGTCCCATCGGCACAACCACTGCCTTGAATATGACTCTAAGTCCTTTGGCAACAAGTGAATTCTTGAAAAAGACCTTGGTTCGACTATTAAGTCTGAATGTTCAAAATGGCGGAATTAAACTGCCTAGTCATTCTCCTTAAAGAATTCACTTTTGAATTTTTTTTAACTTTAATGATTACACTCAGGAATAATGAGAACCTGGGCAGTGTCATACACTGCTGATGAGAGAATATGTTGGTGAAACCTTTCTAAAAAGTAGTTTGATGTTATTCAACAAGTCTTAAATATTTAAATAATATTTAAAATGTTCTTAACCTTTAACATAGAAATCCTACTTCTAGGAATTTATCCTAAGTAAACATTTGTAGGGGCTGGCCCAGTGGTGTTGTGGTTAGGTTTGTGCACTCTGCTGCAGCAGCCCAGGGTTTATAGGTTCAGATCCCGAGCGTGGACCTACACACTGCTCATCAAGCCATGTTGTGGCAGCGATGACACACATACAAAAATAGAGGAAGATTGGCACAGATGTTAGCTCAGGGCCAATCTTCCTCACACACACAAAAAAAGGAACATTTGTAATGTCACAAAATTTTGGCTACAAGAACAACTTTTATGAACAATTAATAAGAAGGAAAAATTGAAAAACACCTTATAGACCCAATAATAGTGGCCAGTTACATTAATTGGAGTATATTCATACAATCATATACTTTGCAGTTATTAAAAGGTGGGTATGCTTATTAAGAGGAATAAAAGCAAAAATGTTTCCATTTTTATAAATTTATATATTTTGTAAATTTTATATATTATGTAAATTTATATATTGTGTGTATTGGATGTGTATAGGAGAGAAAGACACATGCACACACACACACAAACATATTAAAAATCTATACCCCAAAATGTTAACAATATATGTTATCTTTAAATGCTAGATTTGTAGGTGATTGTCATTGTCTTCTTTTTGCTTATCTACATTTTCTACATAACAATATCTTATTTTTATAATAAATTTTTTTAATTATGTTACAAATTAGCGACCCAGAGAAGCAGAGGACAGTTTTTGATAGGGTTTGGTTTGGTTATTGACATTATTGATTTTTTTTTCTTCATTTTTGGTACTTGTTTAGTTTTTGTTTGTTGTTTTACAGGTCAGGCTCTTAAGATATATGTAACTTCATAGATAGAAGAGATTTCTCTCAAACAGATTTCCAGATTATCCTGTGTTGCATGTTTTCCTGCTGACCTGATGAAGCAGTTCTCACCTCCACTGGGGGAGGAAAACAACTTTAGGTTGGAGAGTCAAAATAACACAGATGAGATCTACAGCCTGGACAAGGGTTAAGGGTGCTGAATGGACCATTGTGAACACAACTAAAGTTCCAGACTGGTTGGCAGTCACCACACATCCTTCAAGTTCCATAATTGTACTTCCTTATGCCATTGCAATGAGATCCTTACTCTGCCACTCCCATGGGATCATGAGGGTAATTCTGTTAAAACACACACGCTAACACATGCATACGATTAAATCATGTTTTCATTTTCCAAACAAGCACAAAACATCACCCTGACAATGAGGAGATGGTCTCCAGCTACCATCATATTATGCTACTAAAGACTATTCAAAAAATTCATTCTCACAAAGAGAAGGAGGAACTATTTTAACCTGTTGTTTTCTTTCTTTACATCATTTTTTCCTTTTAGGTCATTTCCAAAATAGGAGGGTAAATATATGTTTTAAATTATCTGTGGCAGTGTCTTAAATTATGTCATTTCTTAAAGAAGAAGGAGGAGGGGGAGGAGGAGGAGGAAGAAAGGGAAGGAAAAGAAAAAGAACATCAGTGGTTATCTTTCTGGTTCCTTTTCTACTGAAGTTCCACCCGTGAAGGCAACTTCTTGGTGTGGGCCATGCTACTAAGCAATTCTGGCAGTGTGAGGGGAGAGCTGCCCAGACACGTTTCTGCCTAAATTAATAAATGTTGTCCATTTTGGTTTATTCATTTGGCAAGAACATGTTCCCAAGTTGAAGGCTGACCTAAGAATCTCCATTATAAAAATTTAGAAAGTGTATCATTGCATGTTTAAAATTAAAGGCCCAATTTGAGTAGAGAAGCAGTATTCTACAGTTTATCGAGAATGAGTAGAAGAACCTTTATACAAAGTATCATTTATGTATTTTCCCATATCTGACTATTACATGCACATAGTTTGTAGAATTCCTTCCTATGTGCTTAAATAATCACCAGTGCTGTAAAATCCACCAAACGTAGTATGATGGGGTTTCATTTGCAGGTATCTGGTAGCAAAAGAAACATTATGGAGCTACTCTTCAAAATACATAGACGTGCTCTTCAGAATCTGTGTCTGGTTCTAGAATAAGCTGAAGAATGGAGGGAAGAGCTTAGGCAAACCAGAGGCTTTTAACCCCATTTCACGCCCCTACCCCACCGCCACATTCTGACATCATCACCAAGACCCCTTTCTCTGTAGACAGACAAATGCGCAGAAAGCCAGTCACTTCTCAAGGCCCATCCTCACTAAGAACAAATAGAGTCCACTGAGAATTCTCTCCAAACCACAGCAAGTCAACGTCAAGGGCACTGAAGAGTAAAATAGGTAATTTACATTGAGCATATAATGAATACTACTTTTAAATATGATTTTTAAAGTCAACAGGTAAAAATTCAGAAGATATTTTAAAGGCATTATCCACTTAACCCTAACCTTTCGAGATTGATGTCATGGGAGCCAAGTGCCATTTGGGCACTCTCCACAAGAGAATATTTACAGGGATGGATGTTGATCAGACCTCATTTGCATTCGTGATGCTGTTGGTTCAAAACCTCAGGAGCTTCCCAGGTGAAGTCTGAAATTGACCCCTGTGTAAAAGGGCAAGAAGAGACTGAAGAAAGAGACAGACCACTCCAGATTGGTAGGTGGCAGGTTTAAGAAGCAAGGGAACTTATGAGGCTTACAGGCAGCCGCAAGACCAGATCTTAAAAGTTTATATAGAGGCCTTAACAGGGTCAGTCATGTATACCGTCCAGATGGTCTCGACAACACATGACTCTCTAAAGGCTGCATCCTTGAAAATGGCTTCGACTATGGGAATGATGGGCAGAAGGTACATTCCAAGGACAGAGGAGGGGGCCAGGAGCCTCTGATTGCCTAGGTCCTGCTTGTGGGTCAACCAGTGACCTCCTCCAACATTCGCTTGATGACTGGCTCTTACAATCTTACGAGCCTCCCTCTTCTGCAATGTGCCCTGAGTGATCAGCAAGGGGTTTTGTTAGCATGGAGGTGACTCATTTGGCGGCTGTGTCTGGCTGCATTGGAGGCAGATGCCTCAGCAACAACGAAGGCACAAGCAAGAGAGAACACGGATTAAGATAATGATTCCCAATATAAGTAACCATTTTTTTCCACCCAGAGCCCCATGATCCAAACCACTGATTTATTAAGTCCCCTAGGCTGGGGGTCAGAGCCCTCAGGGTGCTCACTTGTGTCCTCATGTGCTTTAATAAAAAGGACACATTACTAGACTCATCAGGTATAAACATACAACATTCTGTTTGGATAACGGCACAGGTGCCTCCTTGTGAGGCAATAATAATGTCCGAGGCCATTCTATTTTGGGGGACAGCTTTTCTCATTAGGGACATTTCAGTGCTCAGTAAGGACAGGCTTTGTTGGCTATCATTCAAGCCTTGCTGAGTGAATTTAGTAAGGGCTTCTATGTGTGCTATAACGTCCTCCAGGCCAAGGGAGGGAACAAAGATGGTGGCCAAACGATCATACCAGTGGAAAACAGAACATGCCCACTGGCCTTGAGGAGACGGAAGTTGGCAGCTTTAGGAACTTGACCTGGTTGTGCATACGATACATGTTGGCCAGGGGAGGCAGCACTGCCAGGTGTGAGGAGATGGACTAGGGGCAGGATGTGCCAGACCAGGACCCCCACCTTCTCCGCTCTTTCAATGATTTGTGTTCTATTCTAAGTATAATGTGTTTCAACAGGTCTGACTTGCAGCAGGACAATGGGATCCCAGTGGAGACTGAGTAGTTTCTCTCTCACCCAGGGGTGTGAAGTAACTCACTCATTCCAGAGGGACGTCCCATTGCAAATTCCAGTAGATCATGCCTTTCCCAGGCATCATGAGCTTGGTATTTTCAGCAGCATAGCACATTGATCAGTGGTGAGAGTCAGAGCAATGGCTGTCTCCTACAGCTTCCATACCTTCGCCGTGCTGGGTATCTTGGCAAAGGTCCCCAGTCTGACATATGGGACAGCAGGCCCTACTAGTTGATCACTCAAATGCTTTAAAGCCTGGGACAGCACTTTAGTCCACCTGACCGAGGTGATTTTACTTGTTAGTAATTGAATCTGCTGCTTTAATATTCCATTCTTCCTTTCTACCTACCTTGCTGCTTGTGAGTTATAGGGGAGATGGAACCTCCAATGTCATGTTCTTTTGCCCAATTTTGCATATCATGACCTTTGAAATGTGATTCCCAATCACTGTCTATTTGATGAGGGTATCTTTAACTAGCTTCTTTAATCCCCTAATGGTAGCAGCCTGGTTTGCGCTGTGACAGAGGAAAGCTTGGGTTAGGCCAGATGCAGTGTCTACATAAACCAAGCCATATTTAGAACCCTCACTCAAAGGGAGGAGGCTAATACAATCCTTCACTGGTTAAGAACTCGGGTGGATGGCCCCAGACTCCTTTAGCAGTTGCCTTGGGTGTTGTTTAGAATACACAGGACATGCTGTTACTACATTAGCCAAGTCACTATTTCAAAGGCATTCCAGGATCCTTGGCAATACACCATCCCACCCAGGTGCTATGGTGGCCGCTCTTTCTATACACCCAATCTGCTATATCTGCTGAAGGGTCAATTGCTAGGGCTTGTCCTTGAGCTACAGCAACACCTTTCTGATTGCCAGGAGGTGTCAGTGCCTTATGAGCTGGGATGTGGAAGACAGTGAGGACTGCCTCAGGATCTTGCAGGTGAATCCAAGTGTCTTTCCATATATCCTGATCCCACAAGGGCTTATTTATGCTCATCCATCCCGTGGCTTCCCATTGTCCAAGCGGTAGGGTCAGTCTCTTTAGAACAGCTCAACTGTTAGTACAAAGTTAGCAGCCAGGGCTCATGAGTGATCATCAGCTAAAACACTCTGAGTTCAGCCCATTGGTTGCTGTGGTTTGTTTCTGTTTCCATTCAGATGGTGTCACTTTGGGGCAGAATAGCGGCTGCAGTCCATGTGGGCAGGTTGCCCCAACTAGACTCATCTGTATACCAGGCATCAGTGGGCATTTCTTCCATTCCCTCTCTGCTGGCCACAGGGGTCACCAGAGGAATAGGGGCAGGGGCATGTGGAGGATCTACATACGCTACAGGGCCTAGCAGCCCTTGCATTTCCAGAGATAGTGGGCTGGCAGACAGGCTGCTCCTCTGCTGCAAATGGGCATGTCACTTAGTCAACATGTGAGTTTGAGCCATGGCTGAGACAGGTTGCTGAAACATATTTTCAATTCATCCCTTGATAGGAAGGAAAGTTCTTACCATGATATGCTCTTCCTTCCTGAGAAGTTCTACTTGGAGGAGCACTGTGTACACTGCTAGACTGTTGCTCTATGGGGGTATATTGGGTTTCTGCCTACTTTCAGAGCTGGGACCAAAATCCGAGGGGTACCCTCTCCTTCTATTGTCTCTGCCGTAGTGGCTGACCCATGTCTTCCGGAGTCACAGATATGTCTAACTCAGACGGTAGCCCTGCTTGGGGGACGCCCAGAGCTTTACTCTGCTTCACTGGTATTTTTACCTTCTCCAAGGCGGCTTGCTGCTCTGATTCCCAGCCCACATGTGCCCTTTCTTTACCAGGGGGTATAAGAGACAGAGGCAGTGTGCCAGGTGGGGCGTAAAAGTCCTTCAGAACCCCAGAATCCCTGCAAAGGCTTGCATCTCTTTCATGTTTTTAGGTTAGGATCTGAGAAAAGCTTTTATTCATTTGGCGGCACATCAGAGTTTTCTTAAGTTTTGAAAATAAATAGGTACTAAAGGAAATGTCTTGTGTCATTTCCATAACACTCTTCTCAGGGGATAGGAGTGTATATAGGTTAGTGGTCTTTCTGTTCGCAGTTTTGTGCTGTTCACCTCTCTTATGGGAGAAACTTCGGGTCTCAAATAACAAAAGAATTTGTGGATTATCAAACTGCTTTAACCAGAAGAGATTTGTTTTGTTTTGGTTTTTGTTTGTTTGTATGTTTGTATTTTTAATTTAAAATGTACACTCAGTGTGGTTCTCTAATGCACATGGTGACGGGCATGCTTCTCTAGGCCTATAAGTGAGGGTGGCATCTCCAATTAAAGATGGAGAAGGGGGTCTTGCCTCCTTTAATGAAAAGAGAGGGATTATATTACACCGTATTGAGAGAGACGGTGAAGCAAATTCTACGAATTTACTTTTTTTTTCTTACAAAGACTTAAAGACCTCAGGAACATATTCTGATCCCAGACATCCATATATCTTTTTACCATAGATGAGTCAACTTATTTCAACAGTCACTTGTTCCTATAGACAGGGAGCGCACCGGATAATGTGGGAGATGCACAAATGCATGTGATCATGAGTTTAAGGTATGCTGCCTTAGACTGATTTCCTAGTTGAGACCGGTCTGGGTTTGAGCCATTTGGGTAGCCATTCCTTCCTCCATGATTACAAGAAAGCCCTCCCCACACTTCCCTCCCCACATCCTCTACTGGTCTGAGTAGTGCATGGGAAAAGTCCTGCCTCTGTCCTGTGCTGGCCTAGCTGAACTGCTGAGTCATTTCCAAGAAGTGTCAGGTGACTTCAGGTGACTGTAGGAGTTACCAAGAGCAAGGAAAAAATGATGGCAGTCTGCCTACCCAAGTAGTGGAAACCACAAGGACTTGGAATCAGAAAGTCATGGGTTCACATCCCAGCTCTTCCTTTTAATTTATGATGTCAGCCAGGTATTAGCTTCTTTCAACCTCAACTTTCTCATTTATAAAAATGGAGGGAAATAAAACTTAGCTCTCACTAGTTGTGAAAATTAAATGAGATAATGTATCATCAGTTAGTCGTCAAGAAATAATTACTGAGCGCTACCACGTGCCACTCATCTATTATAATAATTTTATAATTGCTAACAATTGAATTCTTACCATATGCCAGGCACAAAGCTAAGTGGGTGACATGCATCCTTTCACTGAATCTTTGAAACAACCTCTTGTATTATCCTCATGTTACAAGTGAAGAAACTAAGACACCTAGAGATTAAGAAATCTGCCCCATGTTAACAATTCCATACCCGGGAATTCTGACAACAGAATCCAAGTTTTCCTGGTACCCTGAATTCTATACTGCATTTTGTAAGGCTCCTTGCTGAGCAGTGTCTAATAATTAGTAAGTGATTCATAAGCATTTACCGCTTCTTAAAAGAGTCTCTTTTCCTATTTTAAAAAATTAAATCTTATTGACACTTTACCCTATTGTTATTCTCCCCTTAAATACAGGGAAATCTTAACAGGAGAAAGGGGATGGGGAATTCACAACCCGCTCCACTGGGAAGTACAGTGAGCAACTGCCAGGTGTTAGTCCTCTCTGTGGGCGAATGACCAGTAGCCCTTCATAAGAAATACTTGGAAAGCCGGTGTCTCGTATATTCAGTTATCTGGAAGTATAGTCCCCCAAGTCTCACCGCATTTCCATTAGAAATTCCAGTGCTTGAAGATGGCTCAAATCCCAAGTACTTCAATTAGGTCTTTCATTTGGCTTCATCATACTGCTGGAGCCAGTTAGCAGAATGTTGTTGCTTTACCACTTAAAGGAAATCCAATGTCTTTTGCTGGCCCCTTGTGGCCATCTTAAATTTTTCTCTTTCAAGTGATAATGTAACCTAGATTAAAAATTTCCAATTAAAACTCCTCCCTTCAGAGGACTAAGTATGCATTCTTTGTACCATTGTCATCAACGTAAAAAAAAATGTATATACACTGGCACACTGAATTTTAATTGAGCTAGCTGATACAATGATGACTGAATTCTCAACTGCATTTGGAAGGGATCTTTTGATTGAAACTTCCACATTGTAAAGTTATTTCTTTTCTCCAGAGTTCAGCATTGGAGCTTGACCATTCCCCATATTATCAACGTAATTAGAACCTTATATTGAAAGGGACAGGAGGAGAATTATAAACTATCAGTGCGTTATTTGCTTTTTATGAAAATGTTAAACAACTTCAATATTTTAAATTGAGAGTGAAGAAGAGAGAAGGCACAAGAGAGAGGTTCTGCGTCATTTTAATATAGTTTGTTCAGCAGTGTTGCAGAACTGTCAGAAAGCTCAACCATAGCTGAGAGACTGATAGAGAAAGAAAAAAATGGAATAATAAAGCACTACTAAATATGTGAACTGATCAAAATATGCCTGGAAATTCAGAGAAATTTTTTATTGACTAGCTTAAAATCAAGTTAATTTAAACATTTATCAACCTCTTCTCTACAACTTTTTAATGCTTATTCATATTCACACCATCCCCAAAACATACCCTAACATTAATAGGTTTTTTTCCCCCAGAAACATCAAACACATTAAAAACAAATATTTTAAGAACTACAATTCTGTACTATGAAATCTCAGAAATCAAACATTGAAAATGATTTTTTGCTCTTTGATTAATCTCTCTTTTGTCAAAATTTACTCTCACTCCCACTAACAATGAAAGTGGGCAGACTCTTTAAGGTTTGGGATAAATTGCCTTTGGATCAGCAAAAATATTATAAGGTATATTTAATATAAGCCCTATATACAGCACATAAAGACACTTTGTTTTGCTCTGTGGAAAAGTTGACACAGATATTTGGGTGTTAATGGGTTAAATCATTTAGTTTCTGGTCTGGATATGTGAATGGTCACTTTACTAAAATTTATAATAAATATTGTACTCTATGAAAATAGTATTTCTTTTGATAGAAGTAAAGCAACAGATTGTATTTTTTATATCCTTTTTTTTTTTCTAGTTGTGAAGTTTCACTGCTATAGATCCTCTCAGAAAAACGTGCATACGTTCATACACGTACAATTTTGCATTTAATTTTGCGAAGTTCATAGCACCTTTGAACCCACCCATGGGTCCCAAAGCACCCATGACAGTTTGATCTGAACATCTCCAGAGCTGTCCGTTCAGCACCAATAAGGCCCCTCACACTGATGGAAAGAACACAAGCCCACCCAGGCTGAGGAAGAAAGTAGATTTCAGTTACTGTTAAGAAGTGATAGGGATGTACAAAGCTGAGTATCTGGGATGTGATTCATCGGAAGGTATATTTGAATTTCATTCAGTGCTTTTTGGTGTTAAGGTAGTCTTATTTTCCTATTCATAGGTCCATGAAAATGCTGCATATAGATTTTATTATATAGACATCATTGCCACTGGTGTTACTAATGCACCAATACAAACTCATTTTTTAAAGAATGCACTACACCCTCAGTAAATTGTTGAAATCAGGATATCTTACCAAAGATAATTTTACAACTTGAAATGGATTCAGTTCTCTGATGAAAAATACATTGAGATGGCTATTCCATTTCCTATGATCTTGATAATTTCTTGCCTCAAAAGACCTAATTCTTGGGGGGAACAAAAGAAATTTGCTAAATTGTTGCCAAACGTTAGGATTATCAACTACCTGATATAAAGCTGACTGTTGATGTTTAAAATATAATGGGCAAAATGGAAGCACTGCTTTTGTGCTGTACATTGTTTGTAAATGAGTTATTTCTAAACTGCCTAGAAGCCATTGCATAAAATATCATTTCTCCTTAGAATTTTTACTAACATGCAAAGGATAATGCAGAACTTCTCTGTGTTCACTCCTGTAAGGAAAATGGAAATTCATGTAACAGGCCCATGTGTATTATACATCTTCAAATATTTCCATCTGCTTCTGAAGTTTCCATAAGAGAATGCCAAAAAGTCTTTTACAGATTAACAAGAAGGTAAAAGGGGAGTTTCAATGGAGCTTTTCCTAACCACATCTTCCCACCTCTCCTTGCCTGCCACCCCACACACACCTAGTAAATGTTTGGTATCATTTAGCTCTGAATAAGCTCTCTATTCACATGCGAAAGATATTAACTTTACATTTTCCATAACTTACTCTGACCACAAGAGACATTCATTCACTAAATGTCAGACTATATATGACATAGAAGATTTTTCCCATGTTCATCAGGACAGGATTGTATATTTGGGGAGGCTGAGCCCCACCCCCACCCTCTCCTGTCCCAGATCTTCCAGTCTGATGTTAGAAAATGTTGCCATTTCATGGCAATCACGGTAACAGCTTAAAGGATCTAAAGGGGTATTTTTTCAGTCGTGAGGCATGATTGCATTTCTGAATGATGGTAGAATTTGTCTTTGACGTGACTCTTAAAGAATGAATTTCTTTCTTTTTCTCCTTTGAATCGGGGAGTGAAAGTAGTTCACATGCTCTACAGCCACTGGTTTCAACAAGTGGGCCTGCTTTTCCACATTCCATCTGAATGGACTGGACAGAGTTGCCTACTAACA
This sequence comes from Ceratotherium simum simum, assembly GCF_057802395.1. Taxonomy (NCBI): domain Eukaryota; kingdom Metazoa; phylum Chordata; class Mammalia; order Perissodactyla; family Rhinocerotidae; genus Ceratotherium; species Ceratotherium simum. Next base: position 51,135,501 of record NC_141915.1, on the reverse strand, counting down.
AACTCCTTGGGTAAAGGGTAAAGCCACTTTGCAAGGTGATGGCCCCCATCTTAGACATTTCGTAAGGAGTTCCTGAAAGTGAAGAACGAATTATCTGAGGTCTCTTCCTCCCAAGCACCTCAGCCTACACTTCGCATGTGGGGGGTGTGGGATCACGCATCCCCTCCAGCTGGGAAGTAGAAATTTTTGCCATTACTTCAAGCCCAAGATTATGGGTTCTGGTTCCTAGCCTCTCACTTTTTCCTCCTTGGATCCACCAATCCTTTTCACCTTAAGGTTCAGCCCCAGCCTGTCCATTTTAAAAGCAGAATAACCAAATGGGTAGCCTCTGTTGCATCTGGCCCCCCTGCACCCCCTCATGCTGGGGAGTTGGGTTGCAGCCCTGCTCCCAGACCTAGTGGTCCTGACATCAAGACTGCTGAGTTACTGGGTTGCCTCTCGCTGACCCTCAGCCCCATAGTCTCCTTCACTGCAATCCTCATGTGAGATCAAGCACACAGGGATGAGTCAGTTCACCTTGGCTGCTTACTCTTCTCCTCTGTCTCTCTTAGACTGGACTACCAGTCTGGGTTTCTACTGACATTCCCTCTCCTCAGCCCTGACTAGGACCCAAATCTCTACCCTGCCTGACTCACTCTAACAAAACAAGGCATCACCTTAAAGCCAGCCCTACTGCTAATGTCCCGGTGATGTGCCCGCATGCCCACTGGGATAACATCTGCCCACACAACTGACTCCCCTCACTCCACCCCTTTGGAGAACCCCTACAATTTGGCTGGCTAGGCCAGTCCAGGACCTTCTGGAATTTGGTCCGCAACTCTTTCCTCTGCCTTCTCTTGACCACACAGGGTCCCAAGGTCCCAATTTACCCAGCTCCCCAAATTGGCCCATTTAAAACATTCGTTACCTAGGCAAGGGAAAGACTGAAAAATTATCCTCAAGGTCAAGAAAGTTAGAAAACATTTTGCTTGTTTGAATGCAAATCTAAAAGATACACAATAGAGACCAGCCCCTTCTGCAGGGAGTCGGAGGTCCAGTGCCTCCACTTATTAGCTGTGTAAACTTGGTCAAGTTACTGAACTCCCAGGTCTCCGTCTGTTGGTTTGAAAGCTCAGGATCTCACTAGGGGAAATCTGAAACTGGTCCCCAAACACAGAAGGCAAAAAGAGATCAAAGAAAGAGGCAGATCACTCCAGATCGGTAGGTGGCAGGCTTAAGAACCAAGGGAACTTACCAGGCTTGTCTTGGGTGGCTGCAAGACAAGTAGATCTCTGCGCCCACCTGCCAGAATCTTAAAAGTTTATATAGAGGCCTTAACAGGGTTCAGTCATGTATACTGCCCAGATGGTCTCAACAACACAGTGCTCTCTCTAGGCTGCATCCTTGAAATGGCTCTGGCTATGAGAAGAGTAGGCAGAAACATACATTCCAAGGACAGAGGAGGGGGTGAGGAGCCTCTGATTGCCCAGATCCAGCTCTCGGGTCAACTGGCGATCATGTCATCTCAATGACCTACTCCAACACCATTTCTCCAACTGCAAAACGAGAGCAACAACAGTGCATGCCTGCTTGACATCTTGTAAGGACTGAATGAAATAATGCCGCATCATTAATGTCATTGTTGTTTCAGATACGTTTCCTTTACGAGTGAAATATTAAGCTTTCTTACTGACATTTTTAATATACCAGAATTGCATAGAACTGCCATGTATTGAAAACTTACTACAGACAGTCCTCACTTGGCATGGTACCCTGGTAACTGAAATGCATGCACGTGGGAACTGTGTCCTCTCTTTGCACGGTTCTATGATAATTGAGATCACCACATGCGAAATGAGGACCACCTGTATACGCCAGGCACGGTGCTAGATTCTTTATTTCTTACCCTTACAATTCCTGCTCCCCCCACCCCATACCATTTTTACTGTTTTCTCTTTTTCAGGTAGGAAACTGAGTTTTAGAATGTTTAAGAAATTTTTCCTAGACCCCAAAGCTAGCCATCAGTAGAGCTGAGATTCAAACCCAGACTAGATGGTATCAAAGACCACATTCTTTTTTTTTTTTTAAAGATTTTATTTATTTATTTTTTTCCCCCCAAAACCCCAGTAGATAGTTGTATGTCATAGCTGCACATCCTTCTAGTTGATGTATGTGGGACGCGGCCTCAGCATGGCCAGAGAAGTGGTGCGTCGGTGCGCGCCCGGGATCCGAACCCGGGTCGCCAGCAGCAGAGCGCGCGCACTTAACCGCTAAGCCACGGGGCCGGCCCAAGACCACATTCTTTCCACTGACAAACGCTTGGTACTTTCTCTGAGGATAAAGTAGGATAACAAAGCATATATGTTTTTCAAGGTCTCAATCCACATGGAATATTTTCTCAAGTATTTGATAAATTGCAAAGAAATTTTTATTTCAAATTATTTTTGTGTATTCAGTATTTAAAGTATATTCCAGCAGTCTATAGTATTTTAGTATCTGTGGTCTAATCTTTGTTTAAAAAGAAGTCAGCAAGTATTGAGTCTGCCCTTTGTTCTGATGTATCTTATTTCAATCTGAATGAATACATGGAAAATTTCTTTCAATATATGTAGGATTTGCCATTTCAAATGTAGTTACGTCACTGTCTTAATCTCATAAAGCAGGGTTTGCAGAAGTAAAAATGTTGGTTTTATCACTTCCATGAGCAGGTGAACAAAGTTTTTAATGTGATATACAAACTGAAAAAATAGGAACATTTGTTCATGACATTGAGATTTGGCTCCAGTGTATACTCCTGCATGTTCAGCCATCAAAAGCCAAGTATTAGGGGCAGCCTGGTGTTGTAGTGGTTAAGTTCGTGCACTCCCCTTCGGCAGCCCAGTGTTCACAGGTTCAAATCCCAGGCGTGGACCGACGCACCACTCATCAAGCCATGCCGTGACAGCAACCCACATACAAAATAGAGGAAGATGGGCACAGATGTTAGCTCAGGGCCAATCTTCCTCACCAAAAAAAAAAAAAAAAAAAGCCAAGTATTATTGCGATGCATTGAGCTAGATGGCCTAAAATACCTTCATACTTGAAATTGCCTGGTTATCTTTCCTTTATATACATTTTTGTTTAGTTATATTTGTTGAAAAAGGATTTGATCAGAGGACCATATTAAGAAAAATTTATTGAGTGATGATAATGTGGCAGACACTGGACTAATGCTTTATAGGCAACATTTCATGTAATCCTCACAAGCACTCTCTAAAGTAGGTCCTATTATTATTTCCATTTTAAGAAGGAGTAAATTGAAGGACAAAGAGTTTAAGACATGTCTTCAAGGTCACACAGCTAGTAAGTGGGGGAGCCAGGATTTTCAACAGCCTATGTGGCTCTAGGCTGGAGTCATCCTCCTTGTTTTAAGACCAAGTCAAGCTCCATCTCTTGCTCAGTTACTTCACAACCACTTTTACTATTTTAAAATAATCTCCACCCATTTTACTAGCATTATCAAGTCATATTTCAACTCACATTATCCTGCAAAAGTGTGTCATGAATCATGGATATTTTTGCACACAAACATAATTTTCAGATAAGCTAAATTAAAACTCACTGGCTCCTTAATTTCTCGGGAAATTGCTTACATAAATGAACAGAATTCATGTTCTTTGCTATTAGCAAACAGACATTACCACTTGCCCTAGGTTTGAGGCTTGAAACAGACCTAATCTATTCTTCTTTATGAGCTAATGTTTAGGGAATCAGAGACTCTGGCAGATCGATATTTACGTTTATCTCCAGCAGTGACTCATTTGATTCCAGTGAACAAGTCTCAAGATCACTATCTGACTAGTGAGACCAATTTAGCCTCTTTATGGTGGAAGCTGTGAATTGTTCAGAAGTTTTCTAAAGCACACAATGTCACTGGCTTGACTTTCCTGGCTGCCAAATTGGAGGAGCCAAGAGAGATGGCATGGTCTTGATAAACAGTTCTGCAGCTGTTGAAAAGGTCAAGTGGTTTAGCGAGTTCTTGTCTAAGAACAACTCTTTGCCTCCTAGTCCTGAGGTCACTCTAGATCATAAGAAAACTGACTGCCCTGAGCTGAGCTGACTATTCTTAGGCAAGTAGCATTAAGTTCTGAGTCTGCCTCTGCCTACCTTGGGGGATGGAGAGCCACCACTTGCCAAGGAAGTTTCTGACCAACTGGCAGTGCAAGGAAACTCACGGTGAGGTGCCTTAAGGCCCAGATAATACCAGGAAGTCATGGAATTTGGAAACAGTAGAAGCAGCATTCTTGTAGGTCATTCGCTAAGCTTTATGGTCACCATCTCCTAGCCCTCCTTCACCAGGAAGCTTACACAAGGTTCTGCATCCCTAAAGCAGCATTCCATTTGGAATCTATAAAATACTTTTATCTAGGGGCTGGCCCAGTGGTGTAGTCGTTAAGGTCACGCGCTCTGCTTCGGCGACCCAGGGTTTCACAGGTTCGGATCCCATGTGCAGACCTATGCACTGCTTATCAAGCCATGCTGTGGCAGGCATCCCATGTTTAAAGCAGAGGAAGATGGGCACGGATGTTAGCCCAGGGCCAATTTTCCTCAGCAAAAAGAAGAAGATTGGCAACAGATGTTAGCTCAGGGCTAATCTTCACACACACACACAAAAAAGACCACTTTTATCTATAACTGATATAAAGATGTTCAAGTATAAGGGTCATTTTTTTTCCTTCATGATACTTATTTTCAATAACCCTGCAATGAAAAAAAAAAAAGGAAATTGCATTTAACCAAACATCAGAGTGCCAATATATTTAAATACACTTTAACACAGATATTCCTCCATCCTATATAGATATTCAACTTTATAAATCTGATTATCAATTCCAGAGGCATCTTTTATCTGTAACATGGGGTAAATGTCAAAAGAATTGAGCATTTGAGGTCTGACAATTGAAACTTCAAAATTGGATGAGCTAGACTACAACTTCCCCAACTACAATCTGAATATGAATCACCTGGGGATAGTGCTACATTCCAGCTTCTTCTCTGCATTGCTAATATGCTCCCGGTGATGGCACTGATGCTATGGCTTTGAAGAGTAAGGGCACACAAGGCAAATTCTAGGGTAGTGCAGAGCTTCTCAAAGCTAATATAGCTACATCACATCTGGAAAGGGTTTCCAGAGCTAATACCCACTGGGTGAGTGATGATTAGTTTTGTTTACAGAGTTCTAGCTCTAGCTTCAGTAAGACTTGCATGGTCTTAAATGGGTAGAGTGTCCACCAGACCAACTGGACGTTCTGCTCTTGCCTATTATCTGCGTTGCATAATCATTATACCAAAATTTCAAGAAGTTAAAAAAAAAAAAAAGAAAAGAAAAAGCGTGGGGCTGGCCTGGTGGCAGAGATGTTCAGTTTACATGTTCCACTTCGGCAGCCCAGGGTTCGCTGGTTTGGATCCTGGGCCCGGACCTACGTACTGCTCATCAAGCCATGCCGAGGAAGGTCCCACATAGAAGAGCTACAACTCTATAACTATGACACACAACTATGTACTGGGGCTTTGGGGAGAAAAAAGAAAGAAAGAAAGAAAAAGAGGAAGATTGGCAACAGATGTTAGCACAGGGGCAATCTTCCTCAAAATAAATAAATAAATAAATAAATAAATAAATAAATAAATAAATATTAAAAAATAAATAAAGGTTTGATTAGAATCAGGTTCAGTTTAAAAAAAAAAAAGGAAAAGCAACCTTTTAGTTCTTAGAGACAGATTCCGATTCTCTGTTTCTATGCTCTGTACTTTTCCTTCAAGTTCTTCCTTATAATTTCTTCCTCTGTGGATGTTTCTGAAAGACATTCCTTATGCTCCAATTTACTCAAGAAATATACCTTTAGGACCATCAGGACACCATCGTGTGGACAGGTCTTAGCACTGCAAATTCCTAATTTGGGTTTATTGCCAGACAGGTCTGATCTCTTAGTTTAAGGCTGGACCTGGAGAGGAATGGGCACCACAATAATGGAAGGAGAGAGCTGTGCTGAGGGAAGTAAGTGAAACCATTGCTGATGTTCAGCCCTGGGGAAAATGTTTGAGGTCCTTCAGCTCTTTAAAGTGTCTCCAAGACAATCAGGCTCATGCATAAAGATGTAGGAATAAGGATATTTATCAAAGCAATCAAAAGAAAATAATCACAATTTCCACCAATACAAGAAGCAGTTAAATATATATGTGTATATATTGGAATATTAGGCAGCCATTAAAAATGATGATGCTATCTACCTTAATTGACATGATAAGATACCTGTGATATAATTTGGAAAGCAAGGCAGGTAACAGTAGCATAATCCCATTAAGGTTGTATACCTGTGTGTGTGTGTGTGTGTGTGTGTGTCAAAAAAAGGATGCAACAATATATTTTAAAGAACACATGAACAATTAACTCAGAATTGTGGATAATGCTTATTTTCCTGCATTTATTCTCTAAGTTTTCTTATAATGTATTATTTTTAAAATAAAAAACAAAGCTATTTCCATTTGAAGGGAAAACACCCACTCAGCAAGTATTTATGAACCATGACCATCTGGGGTGGTGGGGAAGTACTAACAGGAGATTTGTGAGTCATTAGTGTCAATGTTTAATTCTCTCCTGTGTCATTTTAATTCCAACTCTGGCTTAAGACTTTCAGGCAGAGATGGCTAACTCACCCTCTACAGGACAACATCATTTTGACCAAAGTGCTTTCCTTGACAAAATCGTGGATGAGAAATAAATGGAAACTAGTTTCATAATTAATTTTAATACATTTTGTCTACCGCCTCTTGGAAAGAAGGAATAAGATCCATCTTTAAAGTTCACAAGTATATTCTAACTGTATTGGACTGACCAAGCATGGTAGCTAGTCTTCAAAGATGCCCCCACCAGGAAACACACGTCCCAGTATTCACAGTGGAAATTACACAGTGTAATTTCCTTGCAGCTTCAGCCTGGGCCTTTTGGATCACTAATTCCGGGGAAATCCAACTGTCATGGAAGAATTCCAACTACTCTGAGATGGCCAGGCTGTGAGAAGCCCAAGCTAGCCACATAGAGAGCCACATGAAGAAGAGATACCTTATTCGTTTCCAGATCATCCCAGCCCAGCCACCCCAGCCCAGGCACCAGACATGTGAATGCAGAAGCTCTCAAGGACTCTTGCTCTAGCTACCTGCCTCAACTGCATGCCCAGCTGAGCCCAGTCAACCCACAGGACTGAGAGCAACAGTAATAAACTGTGGTTTTAAGCTACTAAGTTTGGGGGTTTGCTATGTTACAGTAGACAACCAAAACCCCAACAAACAACCACAAAAAGCTTTTGTTACTAACCCAATTGCCTTTCTCCATTTTCCACTTTAATTCAGTTTCTTACAAAATCTTGAGTAAATGGGTTCATTTTGAAGGGACAAATTAGTGTCAGTCGACATGAGAGGTGTGCAAGGAAAGAAGGCATTATACCCATCAAAAGAAAGATACTTTAAAGGCTGATGATATTTTAAAGTATGAAAATAAGGAATGGCTATGGAGAAGAGGGTAAAATAACCTTCACATATGATGCCTGAGAATCTTGTGTCTGTTTATGCCTTCCCCCTTCACATACCTCCACCCCTTATAGGAACTTAAAATTCCTAATGCCAAACAAGGCATGTCACTTAAGAAAGACGAAGGCTTACAGCAATCTTACAACAGTGCAGGGGGAGAACTTCAAAACCAGTATAATAGAGTCCATTGTCATTAGAAAGTCATTTGAGTGACGTGTGCAGAAGTAGGGGGAGCCCTCCACTTTAGATTCTAACCCCTGAAATGATGTACATCTGAGGTGAAATACTAGGGGCTTTTCAAGGAGTCTACTCCTAATTCAGCAACATCAATCTGTTTAAGTAATAAGCAAGAGAGAGGTAAATGTGTGCCTCCAGGTATAATTGGTGATCCATTCAAACTGTTAACATTAGGGTCTATCAATTCTTCTCTGTAACCAGCTTGATAGGGGTTAAGATTCAGCGCTCTCGCCACCAGGGCCCGGGTTCGCTTCTCCATCAGGGAACCACACCACCTGTCTGTCGGTTGTCATACTGTGGTGGTCATACTGTGGTGGCCGTGTGTTGCTGTGATGCTGAACGCTACGCCACTGGTATTTCAAATACCAGCAGGGTCACCCATGGTGCATAGGTTTCAGTGGAGCTTCCAGACTAAGACAGACTAGGAAGAAGGACCTGGCCACTCACATCTGAAAAAATTGGCCTTGAAAACCCTGTGAATAGCAGCAGAGCATTGTCTGATATAGCGTCAAAAGGTAAGAGGATGGCTCAAAAAGACGAGGCAGGGCTGGGCTCCGCTCTGCCGTACACAGGGTTGCTAGGAGTTAGAATCAACTCGGGCACTAACAACAATTCTTCTCTAAACTGGATTAATGTGAATACGAGTCAAATAGGTCTACTCATCCTGATTTATAGGAGAAATCAGAGAACTCTGCAGACCCAACTATTTACTTGTGTGGTCATGCGCTGCAAAACGACGTTTTGGCCAACAATGGACCACATACGATGGTGGTCCCATAAGATTAGTACCATATAGCGTAGGTGTGTAGTAGGCTATACCATCTAGGTTTGTGTAAGTACACTCTATGCTGTTCGCACAATGATGACATTGCCTAACAATGCATTTCTCAGAACATATCCCCATCATTAAGTGATGTATGACAGTTTCTTTTCCAGAACATCTGCATCGTGGCACTGCCTGATGGTGTAAAGCAAATTTCCTAATATTATGTATATTACATATATGACCAGGAAAAACTTGAATGACTAATTGGCCTAATAGTTCAGTGTCAGGAACACATAAAGTCAAAAGGTCTTGGTCTTAATCTTTTCACTTAAACCATCTGGACTCATGCCCACCACAAGCCATCTGATTTTAATAATAAAATATTGGCCTTCATTTCTAAGGTAGAAATATTAACTATAAGAATATTGAGTCTGAAGTTCACTACAGATGAGATGACTTTCTAATGAGTCTTCAAGACGGCAATACTGTTGTTTTGTTATGTTTTGTTCCATTATGTCTTAGAATTGGGGAAATAGAAATGGGGGGAAAAACAGAGTAAAGAGTTCAAGCAAAGCTTTTATCTGCAGGGCTGTTACACATAAAAGCAGCATTTCTGGAAAAAAAGGATTTCCATGTACAACTCAATTAATATACAGACTCACCGCACTTTTTAAAATGTCTTTTATTGGTTGTACATTTTCTTATGAGATCAACACACCATTTCTTTCAAGGACACCTTGCTCCTGAATACTTATGTTACTCGTCCTAGCTATGAAAGTCATAGCAAGCACTTGGACAGAAAGAGGTGGTTTTGCCATTATCACTGTCTTCTCTATCTTCAAATTGTTGTTTGAGTCAGTTCATAGATTGACACAACATTGAACACAACACACACGGTGTGAAGTTTTACATACACACGCACAAACGTCCGGAGACCAGTTACAGTGTCTGCAGCTTGTTCCTTCCTCCTCAGCAGCAGTATGAAACTGAAGAAAATCCTGAGATAGGAAATCAAAGTGTAAGCTCCTCATCAACAGAGGAGTCCAAGTTTGATTTAATCTCCCAATTTCATTTTCCTTGTGAGGTGGTGAGAGGGGAGCCAGAGAGGTCACCATATGAACCATGTAACAACCACTCAGTTCAACATGTCAGCCATTTCCTTGGTCAAAAACACACATTCAAAGAAATATTTCATAGCAATCAGAACCTTACTCTTCCTTTACCATGCTCTTAGATCAGAAAAGAGGAGAGAAATTACAAGTTATGCTTTTTACAAGAGACTCTGATTGGAAATTTCACCATAGAATGACCTATCTAAGGCAAAATTACCCCCACCTTTGGCAATTATTATAATTCCTTGTTTATTTACTGATAGAGGCTAATCATCCAGGCTATTAAGTATGTTCCACCAATGGTATTTGCACGATAGGATGAATTTCTCAAGGATAAGGACCTAGGACAGGTTGCTTCTCCAAATGTTAAAAACAAAAATGACTTTTTTAAAGCCACATTATCCCTCAATTCAGTATATTTCTGGTCACTCTATTAAAACTTAACCTACATCAGCACCAATACTTGCATCTACCTCAAGTCCTGCACATTAGCTATTTCCTTGGTTTCAGAATTTTAGGATAACATCACCAATTACAATAAGCAGTAGTTCAAAAGAAAAACAATGCACACAACCTAGATAACAGGAAAGCTAGGCTAAAATGAAAATGCACTGAGGGCCACCAAAGCCAATACCGCAAAGACAACAAAAGGCACACCTCCCTACAAAACAGGTATTTTTAAATACAATCCTGGACCTTGACTGAAGTTATCAATTGATATTCATAACTTTCCTTTCCCCATACAATGATGAAGAATGTTTTAGCCTTAAGAAAGCTGTCCCAGACATTTCCATATAGAAAATACAAAGTATATACCCCCAACTCCTTCTTTCCTTCTGCAACTCAAAAGCAAAAAGTTCCCAGGGCCACAACATAAATTTAACCTTCACCTCAAAGGCATGGAAACATTCCACCCACATCCTTCAGAGGTCTTTACTTTATGAACTTCTAATGAATTCCATACTCTACAGTTCAGGCTGCCTCATTCATAAAGAAAAAGCATCCCAATGGATGAAGAAGAGATGATTTCCACCAGGGAAAGCTAGCAGCACGCTATACAGAGATGAGGGAGTCAGTTGATGAGGCAATCCACAAAATGGTAGTCATTCTTCTATTACAAACTCTCCAGAGACAGTGTGGAAGATGCGTTTGGAAAGACAGGGGTGCACAACCTCTCCGATCTCCTTTCAGAATATTTCAGGTACCAGGAAAAGATAGCAGGGGCTCCTAAGTAGCATGTGGAATTACTTCATTCTAGCATCAAGGGATTGTAAAGACGAAGTATGGTTCCACTTGCCCCAACAGCTGTCTTTACAACAAACATGGCTTAAAAACAAATTTGGGGTGCAGTCTAGGAAAACAATCAATCAGTCAGCCCTCCATATCCACAGATGCGGAACCCACGATAGGAAGGGCTGACTAAGGGACTTGAGCATCCACGGGGGTCCTGGAACCAATCCCCCGTGGATACTGAGGGATGACTGTACAAATAAAAAAAGGGCTATCATAAAATTCACACAACGTAAGAAAAAAAGTAGTTTTTTTTTCCTTACAAAGACCAGATTAATAAATGGAAGCAGCATTTTCAGCAATGAAACTCAAGCACAAAGGAAGCTGGGGAAACTCACCTATTTTACTAAAATTCTTGTAAAGTTCAATTTCATAGAGAAGTTGTATCTAGCATCTCATCAAGATTTTCACAAAATATATAGAAAAATGTTCATGTATTTAAATAAAGAATTTGAACTACATCCCTAACACTTCTTTCAGTTTAAAATGACCCAATGCAATGATTCTGTACAGTAGGAAATATGTCCAACTTTGGAAGTTAATTACATAAAGAAAACACTTTTCCTCTAAAAATACCTGTTATTTTATTAAAACATCATTTCATCATCTCAGTTCATACAGAAAATCACTCCACTCAGAAAATAAATTTGTGACTAAAGAATAAATCAAACACAGGGGTAATATGGCAGATAAATTGTCTGAATTTTCTTAATCGCACCTCCTCGGGTGGCTTTTACACAGAGATTGGCCGAGAACTCCACAAATTGTTGACAAACGTAACTTTTTGACACATAAAGTGTTTTAAAATGGCTGCTGTGAAACCCCAGCTGTTGAATTTGGTTTAGTGGCAAACAAACTACTATCAGAATTCACCACAGACTCGTTATGTGTGTGTAGAAGGCACCTGATATCATTCAGCTGATGTCTAAGCATTCCCTTGTGTTCAGTTCATGACAGATACACCATCATAGTTTTCAGCTTCCAACTAACTGGTTCATCTTCCAGCTAGCTGGCTCAGCTGAACCAGCTTCCCGTCACCTTTCTCCACCTATAATCTTTGTAAAACCCAGCAGTGGTAACTCTGTTAGCTTGAGTCTCAGATCTACCCTTCTCTGTGCCAAAATTGTCCAAAGAGCTTTACTTTTTCCTACACGTCAATGAACAAAAATTATAACTCCTGCCTCTGCAAATGTAGAAATTTAGAAATTCCACTGCCTATCAAAAGCCCAGTCATGCCACTCCTCGTCACTGAAATCAGGTTATTCTCAATCACTTTAGAAAAATAACCAATTTAAGGATCTATATTCATGGCCATCACGTAACAAATTTTGCGTTTTCTTTCAAATGATTCATGCTTAAAAATTAAAATAAATGGCCCTCTCTTCTTGCCCTTCTGCCTCTAAGCCCTATTTTCCTGTCAATACAGCAAATGCCAGGGACTCACAGACATTGCTGGCTACAAAATTTCCCAGATTCTTGGCCTGCTTAGGGTCCTGAAGTTGTCATTTCATCCAAAGTTCCCAAGCCTTTAACAGCCACAGAGATTTCCAGTTAAAGAGAACAATATTGGTAGCCAAATATTCTGATTGGAGGTTGATAGGGTTTCAGATGGACAAGGTTGACCTTCATCACACTCTCTTCCCTTTCCCTTCATAAGAGACCCCCAGGGACACCACTGAATATAGTCTGGAAACCACTTCTGTATCCTTGACTCTTACCTCCCCAAGTATTGAACATACGCGAGGACAGACAACTTGAGATCAGAAGAAAAGAAAAGAAAACAACTAATTCTTCCTCACAACTCACTGCTTCTGAAAATGCAAACTAGCTTTGAGTGTTGTTTTAAAATCAGAAATTCTAGCTCTTCTGGTGAAGACTCGTAGTGTATTTCTACAAACATTCACAGTTCTCTGCATTGTGGAAAAGTATGCTCATCAGATAAGCTTTGGTGTCCATCTTTCTTAAAAACATCTGCCACCATAACTAAAGATTAAGGGGCTCAACTCTGTACTCATTTTTCTTCACCCAGAAGGTAGCTGATGGATGGGTTGTATATCTAATCATCTACCTTTTTTCTGGGTGCTATCAGTTTAAAATGGCGACTCTGAAGAATCAATCACACTAGAAGAAGGTGAGAAAATTTTCTGATATCCAAATCAATGCCACTCTCTGAATCCTCTTATGGTTCAGTATTTTTAAGGGAAAAAAATAATAAAGGTTTGGCTTTCTGATGGGTTTTCCCACAGAAGATCATCTCTATAGCAATACTGAAAACAAGTTAAGGACTATATCTGTCTGCCAGCTTCTTTTATCAGCTTGTTCCTCCATGGAGTGCCTAGTTCAGCACTGCTCCTTGCATTTATCTTTTCTCCCAGCCCCTAAACATGATTTCACATCATCGTTCAGCCTTAAACTTCAAAAAGTCCAGTGACAATCCCCTAAGGCGGTGGTCTGACTTGCTTTGTTGAAATAGCTTGCAGACTCCAATACAAACGGTGGTAGTGACCAAATAATGCTAACTGCTCATTTCTGGCCACAACAGAATATTACTTAAGGGGAATAGATACCCAACCCAGCTGCTCTTCTTTAAAGGCCAAATGGAAGTTCTTATTATAAGGTCTTATATTTTGAATGAGGGTTTTGCTAAAAGTTCTCTTAGATATCCCTTACATTTTCAATATTTGGGAACAATAGAGTCCATTTAAGCAGACCAATGCAAAATTGTTGATTCTGAGTTTTGATATATGAGAAATGGTTGGATTAGTTTCTTTCCACAGAAATGTTAAGTCAGCCCAGGTCATCTGCTGTGACCAGCAGAAAAATAATAAGGAAATGCAATCAAGAAAACCAGAAAAGACTGTGATGGCCTGGTCAAAGCCACAGACTCTAGGGATCACTTAGGAAGTTCTGTTTCCTACATTAAAACACCAGTAAGCGCCTAAACTTTCCCGTGTTTTCCCTGAACTCAATTTCCAAGTCACAGAAGCATTAGCCTCATTCCTCGAAAAGAGACCCTGAATCCCAGAAATGCAAACGTAACTGGGGAAAACCCATGCATGTCAAGATTAACTGCCCACAAAGACATCTGTCCACATGGACAACTATAAGAAAAAAATACAATGCAAATCCCCCAAAACCTAATTGTAAACTCCCAAGAATAAAGGGCTCAACATCCTAGTTCAAATGACAACACAAATGATGTCAAGATACTGACAGTCCCAGGGAACTAGGCTGGATATTTTTAAATTCCATTAACACATGTTTGTGTCACGAGGTGATATTGGTTTCTTTTTTAAAAAAAATCCCTACAACAAAGTCCTTGACTTTGCTTTGTGTTTCTACGTAGGCCCAGTCCTTTCACCTCAGATAGGAAAGAGGCTTTTAGAGAAATTTTGCTTGACAAAGGAGTTTGGCTCGGGAACTGAAAAGATTAACCTCAACTTAAGTCTTGATTCCAAACGACTCCGTTAGGAAACCTGCGATGGTAGAATTATATTTGCATAGCTGTCAACAGTGACTCACTAAACCTCAGAAAAATGACATCTTCTTTGCAGACACCAGGAACAGGTGGTAAGTGATGTATTTGGTGGCAATGTGCTTCCCTCAGAAGGATAATTTCACTTTGAAGGCTCTGGAATTCAGGTTTTGTTTCCCTAGGTGAAGAGAAAACATACTTTTAGGTAAATTGCCAGATCAAATACTTAAATATGCTCTCCTAAAGAGTTTCCGAGTGTCATCTTAAGTGTAACTTATGTTTGCCTGATGATGCAGCAGGAAATAAAATGTTTCTGAATAATAAAGAGACTATAGCCTTAAGTAAGATGTGTTGTACTGTTCTGGAAGAAGAAAATGGAGATGGCTTAGGTAACAGGCAGACAGTTATTTGTACAGCAAAGAGGGTGCAAGTCCCGACAGAAGGCAAAGCAAATTATTCGGGTCCCATAGGGAAGGTAGAGCTTTCTTTAGAGGCTTTGGGGCCCAGAAATTCAACCACGGCTGGTAACCCAAGACAACCATATCACAAAAGAGGAATTTTGCATAGGCCCCTTAAAATAGAAATTTCCTGATGATTAAAAAAGGAGTTAAGATAAAGCAGCCTCCTCTCTCCAGGTCCAGGGACAGTACTCAAGGGGGAGGCCTAAGTCTCCCATCACAGTGAGAGCTCAGAGATCTAAATCCACCCGAGAACAAGTATTTTGACTCAAAACTATTCTTTCTTACTTTCTCAAAAGATGGCCAAATAGATGCGGTGGATGAACTGGAAGATTTTAAGAATTCTATCTGCCTTCTGCTTCTGAGGTAAGTATGGCCTCCCAAATTCTCAAATCCTAACACAGTCCAGGGAGAACGGAAACCAAATGATTAGTGCCTGGGTTCATGATTCTCCTTGCACATAAATCACACTACAGAGAGAAACAAAATGCAAAGATAGGAGATAAGAATGCAGTAATGAATAAGAGAAGGGTGCCTTTTATTTCCAAGTTGAAGTACGTTATGTTGGTTATTGCATAGAAATAGAAAAAATAGGTACTAGATTTAACCTGAAGAAAATTGTCCCACTGGCTTCCAGAGCAAGGAATACTTACCTGGGGAAATTAAGAGGCAATTTTCAAGGGACTGAACGGTCCCCATTCTTTCCAAATTGATTTTCCTATGTCCATCTTCCTAATCTACCTCAACAGCAGTTGAGCTAAATACTTACAAACGGAAAAAGTCTACACACATAGTTAATCAATTGGAGTTTTGTATTTGATGGTCTCAGGACAGGTATTGGCAAACCATGGCCTGTGGGCCA
This sequence comes from Ceratotherium simum simum, assembly GCF_057802395.1. Taxonomy (NCBI): domain Eukaryota; kingdom Metazoa; phylum Chordata; class Mammalia; order Perissodactyla; family Rhinocerotidae; genus Ceratotherium; species Ceratotherium simum. The sequence continues at coordinate 51,119,759 of NC_141915.1, read as the reverse complement.
AATCTGGTCCACTGTCTGATTTTGTAAATAAAGTTTTATTGGAACATGGCCACCATGCTCATTCATTTACGTATTGTTTATGGATGCTTTCATGGTACAACAGCAGACTTGTGTAGCTGCCACAGAGACTATATGGAACACAAAGTGAAAAATGTTTACGATCTGGCCCTTTACAGAAAAAGTGTGCCCATCCCTGGTCTAGAATGTCACAGTCCACATTCTACAGAGCAGAGGTTATAGATCCTATGGGGTCTATAAACTGTACTCTACTCCCCACTCCCCTTCAACAAAAAATGTTTGCAAAACTATGTGTTCCGTGTAAAATGTGCATTTTCCTAGGGAAAAGGTCCTAGCTTTCAACAGCTTCCCAAAGGAATCCAGATACCCCAATTAAAGCCAAAGAAAACTAAAGAGTATCTTGAGCTGCCAGCGCATTTAACAGTGCTAAACACACACACACACAGAGACACACACACACACATACATATCCCTAGACAAGAGCAACATGGACCTTCTAGAATAAAATATCTTTTTTCTATTCTATCAGGTTCTGTAGCTTCCTCTTCCTAGATTTTACTCTGGCCTTTTTCATTTGAATATGTAAATTTTCAGGGATCCAATTGAAAATTGCACCTTGTACTTGCTAATTCAATAAAAAAGGAAGATTCCTTTAAGCCAGCAAATCTCCCTTTAAGTCAGATATAGACATTAAGAAGGCAAAATCCCCAGCACAATAGAGATTTAATTCATTTTACAAGATCTGACTACCAGCTCCAATGAATTTTATGAATATATGAATCCTACCTTCAAGGTCAGAGGGAGTTACATGGCCAAAAGAGCATTAGGGTTGGAAATCAGGAACTAGGCATCCTTTGCACTTTCAGGCCAAAGATAAAGTGCTTTGTTAGACACCTTTGGGAGAAACAGAGTAGTTTCTCTGAGCAGAGCTGATGAAGCCCCTTGGTCAACAAAAGCATTTTTACTGTTAAACTATGAAAACATTATCTCCTCTTTCCCTCTTCTGTGATTATATTCCAAAGATACTAAGTCAAGTGCATTTGCAGAAACCAGGGAGTGCCAGCCTCCGCTAATGCTGAGGCTAATGAGTATTTCGCTTTCTAGATTATGACATCTGGCACTGCAGGACTGATGAAGAGCAAAGGAGGGTAGGACCTCAGTTAAGAAGCTAATCAACCAGAGGCAAGCAAAAACAATAATAACAATGATGAAACACAAAGTGTGAAGTAATATAGAGGATTAAGTGGCCAAGAATTCCATTTTGAGGGTCACCAACTGTAGACAGTGCAAACATCAGTACAACATATACCTATGGTCCCCAAACTGGGTGCTGAGACCTCCTGAGGTGCCACAGCAAACTCACAGGGGCACCATAAGATATTGTAAATTTTTGAGGGAAATACAGCAACATCTGGAGGACATCGTGAAACCTACTACTATTAAGTTGTTTGGGCCTAATTACTTAAATGGAACTATTAAGTATTTATTTTGGCCTAGGGCACCATAAAAAAAATTAATAAGACAAGCAATGGTGCCATGAACAGAGAAAGTTTAGGAATCTCTGGCAAATACATCTTTTTGTTAGGCTTGGAGGATATACAAGAACTCTAAAACACAAACAATTTTGAGCTATAGCCACATATACTCATTTTCAGGTGGCTTAACCAAGATAGAAGCTGCTTATTTAACCAGTTCATTCTATGTCAGTGTGACCAAACCCAGTCCTTAAAATAACAGACTGTTCCTCCACATGAGGGCCTTCAATCATGGGTAATCGATGAGTGCCACCTGTGAAACTGAGGACTATCTGACCGATATTTTATCATCAAATACATACATCTATGTGGCTTTTTTCTCCTTTAAAGTCTCCATTTGGGGAGGTTCGACACTTATTCTAGGACGGTTGACTGTGCTTAAAAACAAATGCACACTTTTTTGGGAAATCTACATTTGAAATTAGCTTCAGAGCCCATGACATGGTCTTTTAAAAAGACTCACTGATGGTAAAACTTCAGCTCCAAAGGACTATCTGACTTCTAGAGATTGTCAAGCACAACTTGGTGCTAAGTCTGACAAACAAGGCAAGCAAACCAAAGAGGGAAATACCTGGTAAGGATTTTTGCAAAAACAAACAAACAACTAAGGAGTAATTAGAAAATGATGGTTCTACATGTGACATGTATGGGGGAGGAAATGGATTCTGAAGCCTTTTCTGAAATAGAAGTGGCAAAAATATCTTACTAGCATTATTCATATAAATATATAGTCTTTCAAGGCAGCTACTCTGAAGGGCAATACTCATTGATATGTACATATATATATATAGCAATTGTCTTAAAAGTCACTCACATTATCTTTTGGCACACCTTTGAAATCAACAACATATAGAAAGAGATGGATATTTTTATAAACAGAAAGACAATTTATAATATGGAAAATTATATGATAATAAATCAAATAGATTTGGAAAAAAGAGCATGATCTCTTTTGTAGAGATATACTGACTTTCTAATACATTGATAGGTATAGACAGGGCTAATATTCAGATGGTCTGTGCCAGTAGCACATTAAATATTTTGAGTATCATCCCTGGATATGGATATCTTTCTTTTCTCTCTCTCTCTCTCTCTCTCTCTCTCTCTCTCTATATATATATATATATATATATACATACACACACACACACCCCCCCATATACATATATATATATATATGTATGTATGTACAAGAGACTCCCAACTTACATCATCTTAAATATAACTTATGCATCTCTATATTTATTTTAAAATTAGTTGCTTAGAACTTATAATGCAGTTCTCAAAAAAAAAAGAAAATTTAGACCCAAGGCTATCAAGCCATTTAGCACATAAGACACCTAATCACCATGTAGTACATTGTTTCTATGGGGAAAAGGTATCCCAAATTTCAAATCAGTATTCCAGGAACATGTCTTCCCTGATAGTGACAGGGAATGAAGTGGGGGCTCTTGTTCCTGTCTATAGTCACTTGTTACTCTCTGCAAATGTTCAAGAGAAGGTCATTTTAAATCAATCTCTCTTAGGAGGTACTAGACCAATGTTCTCAACCCTCCTGCACATCAGAATCACATGAGCAGCTTGTAAAAAATACCAATTCCCAGGCCTCACCCTGGACCGATTAAATTAGAGTCTCTGGGACCGTGGCATTGACGATGTTCACAAGCTCCCGGTGATTCCAATGTGCACCAGGGTTGAGAACCACTGACTAACTCCTTCTCTACCTCAATATGATTGTTTTGCAAATTCAGGCCCTGGAGAGGCCTACACATGACAAACACACTTGGTTAAGAATATTTCAAAGTAGAAACCACACTGTACAACAGATATGAGTAACCCGACTCAGACCAGAAAGATGTTTTGCTCTACATACTTCACCAAAAGCTGCCATGGAATGACCTCGGATTTTTTTCTACTACTTTCCTCTCTCATAAGATGGATGAATCAACCAAGCAATACAGTTGTGATCTTTTCCTCTCGGTCTCAAAGAGAGAAACTTCCAAGATTTAGGAAGGTGAGTGGGAAAGTGAATGGCTATAATCCCTAGGATAATACTCCTTTTCTGGCTGGAAAAAGATGAGGACAGAGGTAGCTTCAGAGCAAATGAAACTGACGTTTAATCAAATGGGTACGTCTTGGAACTGAATATGAAGAAGTGTACGGAAGGGCCATACTCACCCTGGGCAGCTGCTATGAGCTAGAGGTCAAGAACAAGGAGAAAATGCAAACAGAAAATACACGATTGCACTTCAAAATCTAAAAGGAGAAGAAGGGGAGGATTCAAGGGAGCAATCTTTCCTCCATATTTGTGAACTTGAGGCAAGGAAAGAAACAGAGTGTGTTCTCGTCTTCTTTTTTTAATCAAAATCCTCTGCCCTTGTACTGCAGGAGTAGCCTTGTATTAACACAATGTCCAAAAGTAATATTTCCTGGTTATTATCGGTCTGTATTTTCCCTGTGGATCACTTTACTCCTTGATCTTCGAGGAACTGAGAGCCCCAATCAGAGAACCCATGGGCATATTTGGCCACGAGAAAGAGCTTCTGTGGCTTAGTCAACCTGCTGGGCATCCACAATGGAGCTAGCCTCCTCTGGTGAGGTAGCTACTGCACACTGCTGAAGAAAGATGTGGCCTTAATCCAACCTGTGGAAATTTGGCAGTCTATTCCTAGGAATTAATTCAACCCTCTCCCTTACCTCCTTACCTTATCAAAGAACTACTAATTGCCTTTAATTTTTTTCTATTGCAGCCCTTCCAGTAATAGTAGGGCTTCTTCACTGAACAAAAAAACAAAATCAAAAAAAAGCAGAGTATGTTGACTACAAAGGCAATCCTTGGGGCTTTTACATGGTAGGAGGGGCAAAAGCAGAAGGCACCAATTCTCTGTGTGGTTTGACATGATATTTCCCCGCGGGACTGACAAATGTCCTCCTTACTAAATATAGATGTTCACAGGAGCCACTTGGCAGAACTCGTGACTTACCAAATACACACACATGCACACACAGATAGAAAGATAAATGATATAAAATCATATCACGAATCACATTCCATTAATACTATACCACACATGTCAAGAGAACCAAATCTGTGACTCTTTGAGCTGTGATAAAAGTGATTTTGTTTTCCAAAGTTGGAGAAAGAGTATGACCAGGATATCTCGCCACTTCACCTAAAATATGTGGTTATTACCCAGGACTGAGCAGATGTTTGGGAACACGGCAGCAGCCACAACAGCTGGAACAGATATTTTACAAGAAGAGCTCCTTATTGATATTTTTATAACACTCTTAAAGATGCATATTAAATAATTTCTTCTGGACCACAGACACGATTGAACTTAAAAAATAAGAGCCCTATAAATATTGCCAACCCAACCTTGTCTTTTGTATCTCCCTCCTTGCATAAAATGGAATCTTTCCAACCAAGCACTTAAACATAAATATTAAAATAATCAGTGGGACAAACTACAAATCTACTTATAATTTCATCACTACTGTAGCACCTTTTTAGCAGGGCCAATGCAGTCATTTTGTAAAGAACAAGAGAAGTCTGAGAAGCTTAAGGACTCATATGACACACCATTAAATATTTAATCACCTTTTTAAGTCCTAAGCCTTTATGATATTTCATCCATCTAGACAGTTCATTCTATACTATGATTCCAAGGCCCCCTTTGGAGGGGAAAAAAAACTGGGGAGAAAAAACCTTCTGACAGGCGGGGTTAAATTATCTCAAAGATGAGTTTCTATTGGTGCTTTAGTGAACGTGCTTCACCCCATACACCCACCAATCCACAGGAGGAACCGATTGAGTCCATTGTTTTTAGTCTCCAAGAATCAGTTTTACAAAAGATGCCACGTCTGTTGCTTTGGATTCGTGTAGGGTGAAAAATGGATGTTGCTAGGAAAGAAAAGAAAAATAGCTGGTATGAATATTTGTCACTGACAATATATGAGATTAGCAAATGAACAGATCTGTTTAGTAAACATATTAAGTTCCCCCAGCAGGACTAAAGTGGACTCCTCCTACTCCTTCCCAAATCAAGTGCACACTTAGTGATGCAAACTTTTTAAAGGTATCTCAGTTGCCACTCCTCCCATTTTGATACGGGATTTCACTACAGAGTAACTATTGCTTTAAAAAATATATATGTAATTAGACTATATAAAGCCCATCTATGATAAAATATAAGGATTAGCAAAGACAGCCCAAAGCTCTGATTTACAAATAACCCTGCCCTCTATAAAGTAATTTTAGACTGAGTCAGTAGTACAGGCACCTCCGCCTTCCAAAAGTGTTAGGTCAATTCCCCTAAGGAGAACTTTCAGAAGGCTGAGAATTCTCTTCGCCTTAGGCCATTTCAGCTTATGAAAGGTTTCATAGGAATGCTCTACTTTTGGATAGCGGGGAACACCTGTAAAATAATTAGAAATGTCATATATTTATGCACATTCATTTCTCAGGAAATGGTGGTAGAATGAGAAACCAATTTTGTGGAACAGTAAATGGGCAAGGTATTGTTTGCCCTTGACATTGAAGACCTGGTTTGGACTGAAACAGTTAACAAAGCCATTTTCTAAGCCACATCTACAGCCACAAGTTATACTTATGTCTCTCTGGATCAAGAGTTGATCCATCTGGAAAATAATGTAGACTGCCAAACTCTAGGTATGTGTGGAGAAAATTCAACTCGGAGATTAAAGATTGAAAAGCAAAAAATGATCTCTATTCACGCAGCACAGATTAAGTAAACTACAAAAACATCAAGTCTAGCACTTGCCTGGGGTAATAGGGATAAGGGAGGCCACATATTTCAAAACAATTCTGAAGGAAATGAAGCCATTTTCTCTGCTCCAGAACAGTCCTCCCCGAATTGCTCAATTTTGTTAGAGTAAGTGCCCAGCTTTCCCACTGGAACCTTACACCCCTAATTAGAAGGAGGTACATCAGCTCACGACCCACTGTTCTCACAGTGGAAATAGAATCAACCAAGCAACCAAAAAGGACAATTCACTCAGGTGGAACATAGTGCCATGTACCCCCCAACACACAAACACCTACCACAGCTACCTTCCTGACTGTCTGGTGGTATTATTTCAGTGACTAGTTGAGCAGCTAAATATGAGCATTTTTACATGGCAACACATAGATGACTCACTCTGTTTCCCCTGACTTTGGGATTTTAATTTACAACCTTCACGTTGTCTAGCTGTAGGTTTTCTAATTATATTTGTTTTAAACTTGACAGCAGAGGGCTGGATGAGTCAGCTCTGTGGGGCACTGAATGTCCACCTATGGAAGTTTTAGAAAACAATGCAAATGGGAAAGGAACAAAGAAATAAAACTCAAAAGAAGGTAGCTGGTCACTGTTAAGTATCATGATTCAGAAAATAGAAAAGAGGTTTTCTGCTTTTGCCCATCTGAAGGTACAGGCTGTGTGCTGGCTCAGAGCCTCACACCCACTGTATTAACTGAAGCTCTAGATGCCAGGTTCTTCAGCCTGAGCTCCGTGGACAAATAAATAACAGCATTACTTTTGATTACTAACCACTTACACAGCACACTTACCAAGCGCTTTACCATCATGCTTATTAGCTTTCCCACATCCTCTTGACATTTGGAGATCTTTTAATGTACTTAAAAGCTTTTACTATCAAAACAAGACACGTCAAACCTCAGATTGTCTCAGTGACTGCTTCCCATGCCTGCCAGCCCCGTCTGGCCTCTGGTGGCTATTAGCTCAATGGATGGAGCCTGAGTCTGTGAATGAATTCAATAACCTGACCTGAAGTCTTGGACAAAAAAAAGAATCCTCAAGCATCTTTCAGTTTATTCTCAGGCAGGGAGAGCCAGAGGGCAAGGGGAGGGGAAAACAGGCAGGCATGTCAACATGGAAAGTGTGACTTGCCTTCTTGTGTGGGTTTTGAGGCTGTAAAAGGTTGGGAGGGAACCCAGTCCCTCCTATAAGCAACAGACTAAGAATAGCACAGACAGCAACCAGGAGAAGAGCAAATGAGGCCCCATGGAATCACCCCGACTACAGTCTCAGGCTAGGTTTCTCAAAAGAGGAGCCAGGTACAAGAAGGGAGGACTTTACAACCGGATGTGCCTGGAGAACACATGGAGATCCTTGAACATACTGCCAGAAGCATGGGGCAAGCTACAATCACCAATGGTCTCCATATGCCATGCACAACACCTCATCCTTCAAGACTACAGTTTTCTATGGGTTCAGTCATCCTTGCTTAACAGTGCGTTCACTGAAGTTCAATCTAGAACTTCCCAAGATATTTGGAGAACATAATCGCCACATTGGGCAATCACTTGAATCACCTGGTTATCATTTGTGGCGGTATTCATCTGGGAGAGGGGTTAGTAAATGACAGTCCTGAAGCCAAACATAGCCCACTGCCTGTTTTTGAAATAAAGTTTTATTGGAACACCGCCACACCCATTGGCTTACATATTGAATATGGCTATTCTCATGCTAACACAACAGAGCCGAGTAGTTGTGACAGCCCACAAAGCCTAAAATACTTACTATCTAACCCTTCACAGAAAAAGTTGGCTGGTCCCTACTCTAGAGGAACAAATCCTACTAAGTCACGTTCCCCAGTAGAAGTTTGAGAGAATAAGCAAATGAGATGATCTTAAAGCATGTACACCTCTCAATCCAAGTTTGAGAGAAAAACACTTGGGATTTCTATAAGAGGTACATGTCTAGGTTGGGGCCTTAATTATACTGTCCTTCACCTGAAAAGAGGATTTTTTTTTCCTTTCTTCCTCTTCACCAACTCCTACAATCTAAACAACAGCCTCTCAGTATGTTTTCCCAATGCTGAAGTCAAAGAGTTTGGACTCAGATTTTCCATTTAAAAACCTCAATTGCACAGGAAAGCAGGGAGTAGTTACGGGCCTTAAAAGGCAAGTCCATTTCCAGTACCACAAAGACTAATGCCATAAAAAGGTCCCAAGCGACCTTACAACATTAATGCGTAGGCCATAAAAGACTGCAGTGTTAGAATATATGGGAAGGGTAGAATTCAACACCAGCTGCCAATGTGTATTAAGCTATAACTTAGCATTTTTTCTCAAGTGTGTTCCAGTGAAACCTCTGATAACAGGTCACTTGGAAGGAAAAAAAAGTTCTACATTTCAAATAGCCAAAGATATAGCAAACGCTCTTCTTTTATCTGGAAATACTGACAAATAAGGCAACTTTAAAATAGGAGTACAGGTGCCATAGGAACCCACAAGAATCATTCTATGTCTATTGCACTTTATATGAAATTAATTTCAAAATGCTCTGGGGGTTGCATAAGCATACCATAAAAGGGTAGCCAGGACTGAAAAGGCCCCTGACTGGCTATTAAAAACATAATCAGGGTGGAAATATTCAACCCAAACATGTTAAGACTTCCTCAAGCATTACTCATCTTCTTTTCTCCCTCAACTGTGGGTCTTAGTTGAATAAAGCCAACAGAATGCTGAGTCCCCAAGGCTGCCTTTTTTAAGGGAACAATGGAGGCCCAAGGAGACTGCCTTGTCTCTTCTCAAACTCTTCCCAGCATCCTTTTATGGTCATCCAACTGGAGAATGGTTCAGACTCAAGTCAAAGCTTAACCAACAGAAGTGAAAATCCATTTGACTGGTTGTGACTATCACCAATCGCCTGGATCAGCTTTCTGTAAATCCCTGGCTTGACATCTCCAAGCTATAGTTTTTCTTCTTTTTTTTTCCAGCTTTATTCAGATATAATTGACATTTAATATTGTGTAAGTTTAAGTGTACAACGTGATGATTTGATACTTATATATTACAAAATGATTACCACAATAAGGTTAGTTAAGACATCCATCACCTCACATAATTACCCTTCTTGTATGTGTGGTGGGAACTTTTATAAAGATCTACTCTCCTAGCAACTTTTAAGTATACAATACAATACCACCATAGTGTACATTACATCCCCAGAACTTCAGCATCTTATAACTGGAAGTTTGTACCCTTTGACCACCTTGACACATTTCCCCCACTCTCCCCACCTCTGGCAACCACCAATCCACTCTCTGTTTCTATGAGTTCAATTTTTTAGATTCCACATATAAGTGAAATCATACAGTATTTGTTTTTGTCTGTTTAACTTATTTCACTCAGCATAATACTTTCAAGATTCATCCATGTTGTTGCAAATAGCAGGATTTCCTTCTTTTTTACAGCTGAATAATAGTCCACCATATATATATATATGCCACATTTTCTTTACCCATTCATCCATCAACAGACACTTAGGTTGTTTCCATGTCTTGGCTATTGTAAATAATGCTATAATGAACATGGGGTGCAGATATCTCTTCAAGATAGTGATTCCATTTCCTTCAAATACATAGCCAGAAGTAGAATTGCTAGATCATAACAGAGTTCTATTTTTTAATTTTTTGAGGAACCTCCATACTATTTTCTATACTGGCCGTACCAATTTACATTCCCACCAACAGTGAACAAGGGTTCCCTTTTCTCCACATCATCACCAGCATCTGTTATCTCCTATCTTTTTGATAATAGCCATTCTAACAGGTGTGAGGTGATATCTCATTGTGGTTTTGATTTGTATTTCTCTGATGATTAGTGATGGTGAGAACTTTTTCATGTACTTGTTGGCAAAAATCAACAAGTGGGACTAACCAAACTAAATCAAAAAGCTTCTGCACAGCAAAAGAAACAATCAACAAAATGAAATGGCAACCTATGGAATGGGAGAAAATATGTGCAAACCACATGGGGTTAATATCCAAAATATATAAAGAACTCATATATTGCAATAACAAAAAAAAAATAATAATAATCCAATTTAAAAATGGGCAAAGGACCTGAATAGACATTTTTCCAAGGAAGACATACAAATGACCAACAAGCTATACTTTTTCCGTGTCAGAGCCACCTTGCTACACCATTGAAGAGATATCAGGAACCTGTACTTCTATCACCTGCCCTGAGTTGGTCCTGAAGACTGGGCACTGCTTGTGGGTGGGATGGGATAGGTACAAGCATTTAACGCCTGCTGAATAACTGTGCTCCAGGAAGAAATAGTGTCCATGTTCGCTCCTGTCTCTTTTGAAATTGTGCATGAACAGAACTTTTCCTTCCCGAGCTAAAATTAAAACCTTAATAATTGAAACAAATCTAGAGAGGGGTTAACACAAATTAGTAAATAGTGTGAATTTTATAATATTTCAAAAACAATGTGTTTCTCCTGCTTTCAACATGTACTTAGGTAAGGATTGCAAGGTTTAGGTCCCTGCCATCTATATTACAGAATTGTTCATAATTAGCTTAGAATTGTAGTTACCACAATTTAAGAGAAACTATTTTAAAACAACAACTCTGAGGTCTTATTTTCACTCTTTTTTCATAGATAGTGCAAATGATAAACTGTGAATGCTGAGATAGTATGATTCAATTTAATAAGGCTTTGTCTTACTTTTTTCCACTAAAGTGAAAACCAGAAGGAGAAAACGAAGTGATTCTTTTCCTCCGTAAACACTCACCAAAAAGAGTCATTCCAATTAATCTTAAATATTTTATCAAAAATTGATCAGTCACATAGCACTTAAGTTTCTCTCAATATTTAAATCCTTTAAATCATGCTTTCCTTCACTTTATATTAATTGCTGATTCCTATTATCTTTAAAATTTGAAAATATAAATTGTATATATAATTTTGTCTATATAATGACAAGTTTATCATCACGTAAAAAATTGCTAAGACTAGTGATACACCCAGGTTATGCTAAAGAAAGATGTTGGACAAATGAAGGTCTCAGCTCTTTTTTTCTTGAGTTCAATTCCAGTTGCCAATGTCTCAATGAATCATTTCTTCCAATATGGTTGTTTTATCATAATTTAGGTCTCAATCACTTTTCCTGTACTAGCTGTTCTTTTGGACACGTTTACACTGCTAACAATACTTACCATAAGCTCTGGATATGTTGGCCGTTCTTTGGAATTCTTCTTCAAGCTTAAAGAAAAAAATTGATCACATTAAAATCTAGAAACCATCTATATTTTCACTAGACTAGGATTTCAGAATCTGTAGAATACTAAACATGTATTAAAAACATAAATCTCCTATCTTGACTTTCCTCTTCTGTTACACTTACAGATTGTGTTTTAAATCACTCTGGGTGTACCTTAATGGGAAGAATGGGGGGTGTGTGTTTACTTTCCTTCTGATACTCTACTAATGACATATAAACAGGCTTTTCTGATCTACAGTCACTATATTTCAAAATACATATCTACTTTCCTTCAAAACAGCTTTTACTCCACCCCCAATGGCAAAGAAACTGGCAGGTGCTTCTTATACTAAATTTGATATCTCTTCACTATCTCCCTGGTTCTCCTTGCTTCCGGCTCCCCTGAATGTATAATCTGCTTTTATATATTCCTAACCAAAGCTGACTGAGATAGAAGCAACAAACCCATAAAATGGCTAAGGTAACGCTACTTGTTTACGATCTCTTGGCTGATGAAAGAGAAAGCACACTCAGCCAGTGACTTAGCAATTATTCTTCTGAGAAATATTTTGTGGCCATGCACTACCGTCAAGTGGCTCCCTGTAGGCACAAACATTTTAATAACATTTGATACCGGAGGCAACAGTAATAAAACCACGATATGAAGAGACCAACCCCTCCCACTATCCTCAGCCCACCCCTGTATTCACCCACGGCCTTAAAATGGAAAAAAGAAAAGAAGCGGTTTATTTGGAGTTGGAATCCCAGGTTGCAGAATGGAGCAAAGGATGATTTCAAAAACGATGATTTGAAAGGCAACCTACAGACTCCTCTGCCAATTGGACCACAAAATCATACATGAATGGAGAGGAACTTTGCCTGGTGTTAAGGAACCAAAATGTGGCTGATTATTAGGTTGCTGAGATTTGTGCTAATGGATCATTTTGAGCAAATGAGACCTAGTACGTGTGACGTGAGCTCTGCTCCACCCACACAGGCTAATAATGATGAGGGGGGCGAGGTACAGAACCAGAAGAGAGTGAAGTAGTTGAGGCGCTTTAAGAAACTGGTTTAAAACAAAACAAAATGGAAAACAAAAAAGAGAGGAAGCTTTAGAATCAAAACAACTTAAAGCAGCCTACCAGATTATTCCAGGCAATGCTGCGGGCAGAAGCCAGGGAACCTGAGACAGGGTACAGGTAGATGTGAGGAGAGAAGTTTCAACCTGGAACTGAGGGCAGATCTAGGGCCTAGTGACCTCAGTGACCAGACAACCTATGAGAGAAAGTTTCATCTCAACTGAGGATAAAAATAAGAGCGAATTAGAAGGAGGAATTATCAACTGTCAGAGTCAGATTGATATGGGAGGGTGTGCCTGAGTGAAATGAATGACACTTGGAACTCCCCCTTATGACTATGTGTGTACCTATACCCTGAGATTTTCTAGGGCTCCATTGGCAAATCTCAACTGCAGGGGATTTTGCCCTCCAGGGGATATTGGGCAATGTCTAGAGGCATTTTCGGTTGACACAAATGGTTGTAGGGGGGTGACACTGGTACCTAATAGGTAGAGGCCAGGGATGTTGCTAAACATCCTACAAAGTTCCCCACAACAAAGAATGATCCAGTCCAAAATGTCATTAGTGCTGAGGGTGAGAAACCCTCAGCAATGTGTACTAGGGCATTCCTCCTTGCTGCTACTGCCTATCCCCTTCTCTGAGATGAAATTCACTTAGAAGCATCTTCAGCTGATTCATCTGTCATTTGGGCACATTCTCGCCACTGCTGCCCCTCCCTATGCCCGCTCCAGGAAGCAAAAGGTTTTTTTTTCTAAGTTCAAGAGCTAGTTCACCTAGAATGAAACACAGCACACATGTGATCCCAGGAGCTTTGCTGACTTGCACATAGACCCTAGTAAAAAAACAAACAGGCTAATGTACAAAAGCCTTGAATTTCCAGCTATTGTTCAAACCAAATCAAAAACCAGCAAGTCTTCTCTATAATCTGAACAATTCAATGTGCTCAAATCAATACTGAAAAGCACAAATGCAACATTAAATCCACACTTGATATTCAAGTGCTTGATTTCAGGTGTCTCTATTTAGGTGGAACATTAGTCAGTCATCAGACCCTAACTCTGTATTGACTCTGAAATATTCTCCTTGAGGACCACGACCCACCTTTCCATGACCAGCTTTCATTGGTCAACAACGGAAGCAAAGGAATGAGAGTTAGGAAGAAAAGCTTGTTTCTCTAATGTTAAAACAGTGGCCTCTTTTACTAACCAGAGATCTTTGTGATATTGTTGGCTTTTGATCTTCTATTTAGTAGATAACAAAATAAGACTCTTCTTACCAGGTAGAAGAACTTAAATACTTCCATTTTTTGAGGAAAGGTCCTCAAAGTTAGGATGTCTTATCTTTTCCCTTGTGGAACAGTTTATGAAAATTTCTCCAGAACTATTTTTTAATCTATTTAAAGAAAATGTGGGGAAAGTACCCCATCTTGATGCATCGAAAGCGTTAAGGATTCCTGGAATCTCAGAGATGGCTGGCCAAGAGGCGATTTCTTGACTTATGGCACCTGATTAGAAAGCTCAAAATTTACCACAAGCACTACTGCAGAGTATTGATGGAAAATACTTACACAGCAAACCAAGGCTGTTTATCGAATTAATATAGCTGATAACCCATTCTCTCCATCTTTTAAATCAAGAACACTTCAAAACATGGGCTAAGAATAGCAAAATACTCAGGATAAGGTTAGGGGAAAAGGCAAATTTTCCATGTTTAATAGGAAGTGCTTGAAATTCAGTATAAAATAACAACTGTGCAGTTCAAAGCTACACCAATTTCTCTTTGGATTTGAGTCAGACTTTTGAATTTTCAAGTGGCTTGTCATTTTCAAGTGTGCAATTAGCTAACTGCCATAATTCCTCTTCCAAATGCCACAACACACGCTCCTGACCGTAGCTGACACTAAAACCCAGCTTCATGCTGTCTTGAGAATTGCTAACTTGAAGCTTGTGCTGACCAGAGGATTTCTGCCTATTTGAATTCTCCCTGATCATATCCAAGAAGAGCTATTTGGTGCATCCACAGAATAAAAACACATTTGCGCCTCTCAAGCCATACATTTGTCATAAGCTAAATAAATACCCAGTGACTCTTTTTACTGTCCTTCCTGAACAAGCTGGGAACTATATTTGATTGTCTCCATTTTATACTAGTTCCTCTGAGTCAGACAGTATCAATGTCTGGGTGGGCCTCCAACACACTCCAACATGCCATCAGGCTGGTCAGCTGGGCACTGAGCCTCTTAAATAGGCCTAAAGGAAAAGCAAAAAGGAAGTCGAGCTGTTTTGGCACCCAGCAGTTGGTTTCCAGCAACTTCCTTCAGTCCCCAAGCCTGTGAACCTATAGGAAGAGGTTAGGGTGAAAAATGTAAGCCTGTTAAGATTCCATTTTTTTGAGAAACTCATTTGTTAACCCTTCTGCAGGCCTGGAATGTAAGGCTTTTCTGTCCAACTTCTCTATTAGGAATCCCAAAGCAAGACCTACATGGTCAGCATCATCTACTCCAGGAACTCTTTGAAATCCCTATGATAATAAGAAAGCCACGAGTACGGGAAGAAGCAAATGTCATTTGTTAGTCCTATTTCAAAATAAGTACAGAAAGGAAGGGTTTGTAAGAAATCACTGGGTTTTTTCCTTCAAGTTCATAAGAAATAAATGCCTTAACTTTCTTCCCCGCCACTCCCTCGCCCTGAGGATAACGTTTTTCTCATTTACTGCAAAAGAAAAGACAGCAGCTGGACCTCTGGGCTCTAGATCTGACCTTGGGTATGATGGCGATAGCCCGTAAGTGCTCTCTACTCCACCCCACAAACCACGATTTACTGTCAACAGACAAGCAGCAATCAGAGGAGAGTGGGCACCAAGCTGACTCCCTGGATGAAGGTGTACAGTGTGCAGCAGCACTGCGATGTCATCAAATGCTTCGGTAGGATGCATCCCACGAAACATGGAGAATGTACCCTTTTTCTTCTAGCTCTACATTTAGCCCAAAGGAGTAGTAGGACATAAAAACATAGATGTATCTATCTCGAAATTTGAGATTAAATTTTTCACTTTCCAAATCGACAGTCCCCTTTCCAAACTTACCACAAACAGTTGGGACTTTTTGAGAAGTCTTGAAGGATCATAGCCTGACCATGTCATAAAAATACAAAAAAAAACAAACATTGGAGGTCACTCAAAAAAGGGTCCTTTTATGAAAATTGGTCTCAAAAATATAGCTTTATACTTAGGAAAATGGAGAAACAACTATAAAAGGGAGTTATACTCATAGGCTATATCCTTCTCTTCATCAAGAGATAGAAGAAGTGTTCTTTAAGTAATAATCATTTTTCCACTCTTTCCACCCAGCTCCAGATCAAACTTAAAACTGGCAGTAAAAAAACAAGTGAAGTAACTAGACTGCTAATGGGGGCAGGTCTGTATCTGTACACTAATATATATGAAAAATAAAATTGCTTTCATAAAGATCCAAGCCATTCATAAAATCTAAAAAAAAATTAGCACCATTTCTTGACAACTTTTTTCTAGACAACTTTTCCAACTCAGTTGACTTCAAAATAATGTTCATACTGTGGAGTTTTAAAGAAAATATATTGGCGGTTTATGGTAGGCAAAAAACTATTGACTTGGCATCTGAAATAGGAGAGCCCATACTCTTAAAAAACCCATCTGAGGATAAGTAAGAATGCTCATAAAATTCAGAATTAATGCTCCCCTCCTATTTCCCAATTCTCATACCAACAAAAATGACTCACTACTTTACACAATTGATATTCTTAAGTATCAGATTCTACAGGAGCTACAACACTGAAAGTCTGAAGAAAAATGTATTCTTTAGCAACTTAAAGTGATTTGAGTTTTGTTTCTATTATTATTATTTTTTTCAGTAAACCCCATAAGCAAACCAGGCTGGCTGACTTGAATGCAAATGAAATGATACAGAATTAACAGAATTAACCAAACTAATGGTTCCAGAAAAGCTGGAAAATGTCTATGGCTCAAAGTTTTTTAATTAATAAACTATAGTAGCTGGGACTAAAACTGAGAGAAAACAAGAGGGAAATGGAGACCGTAGGGGCAGCCATGAAGAGACTAGGAGTATTCTGGGGGCGAGGGTAGGCATGGAGTGGTCACTATAAAATAGCAAGAATACAAGTATCTGGAATGTCCATATATGTATGCGTACATTAAAATTAGAAAGCATTTATTTTTCAAGGTTTTCATTTTTTAAAAATCTATAAAAAGCTTTAATGCTCTGGTTCTTTAGGGGAAATTCTACGTAAGAGAAAAATATACTTTGGTGAAAGCAAAATAAAGTAATTAAACGATTTTTTAAATAAATGATAGAAGAAAAGCAGCTTTTGAACAGGAAGTAGTTATAGCAGGTCCACAGATTACAGGTCTAAATTAGGGGTTCTCACTCCAGCTCTACAGTAGAATGGTTTGAAAACATTTGAAAAATACTGATATTCAGGACCCTCCCCAGACCAATTAAATCAGAGTCTCTGAGGGTGAGGCCCAGGCAACAGTGTATTTGAAAGCTCTCTTGAGTTTCATAAAGGAGCAGACAGAGTGAGAACTATTGGATTAAACTAGTGGCTCCCAACAGGTGGCCCAGCTTTCTCAAACTCTGCACACCAGCCTTGTTCTTACCAAAGTTTTCTGAAGTATCCAGCCTCTCGGGAAAAGGGGACAGGTAGGAGAGAGCTTATAGGGAAGAGAGTTTGAAAAGACTTCCTAGATAAGATCCTTCTCCATTACCACCCCCTCTTGAGAACTACTGGGCTAAACTATCCAAGATGACTCATCCCTTTTCCTATGCGACCTTTAAACATTTGAGGATAAGGAAAAAAACCAAAAAACAAACAAAAAACAAGTTCTTGAATCCAGAAGGCAAAATCATGAGCCCATCTCAACCTGGCTGGGGTACCACCACCTCCAGCACACTCGCTCAAGGAGAGCAGATAGGAGGACATAGTAGCCCAGAGGAAGGACATATTAAGAGTCAACCAACAACACTAGTACTAGAGCCCAGTGCTCCAGCCCCTCTCTGGCAATTCAGCCAAAATTAAAACAAAACAAATAATAGTAAGCCAGTTTCATATACCATTAGGTAAAAGTACCAGAGGTAACGTGGGGACTAGCCCTAACAAAAGGTCCAAGAGGCCTTAGTTTCACAAGCAACAGACCATTGTTTTGTCTCATCATGTTTCCCAATAAAAGCTGCATTCCAAATGCTTCTTCCGAAGAGCATGGAGGCCAAGGAATGATAAACTTGAGGAAACTGTACTATCAAACAATCTTCAGAGGTCCACCCCTTCCTCAGCAGCAAGTGGCCTCTCTGAGCAAGAACTGCTCCTCTCCAAGGGTCACAGCTGGATTTGTCACCATCTCTGATTCCCCTTCTTCCCATTTCTCATCTGCTCCTGCAGGATGCCCAAATAAACTAACCTGGCTCCATTTTGTACTTTTCTTTTGGTATCCTCTTCCAGCAGCACTTGCAACGTTTATTAGTATCAAGTTATACTAAGCATCATGGTTGCTATGCAGACAAATCACTCAGTTTTCTGGAGAAAATTATCCCCTCCCCTAATTTCCTCGATTCCACTGGCAATTGCACAAAAACAAAGTTTAAAGAATAAGTATGACTCCTTCCATCTTTCCACTCCAACTTTCTTTATATTCCCTTCTCAGACCCCCAATACTGTCTATTGTCCCCTCACGGGCAAGTATATCCACAGTTATCCAGTGTTGCATAGGAGGCAGCCTGAAAAACACTAGAACTACTTTGCAAGGCCTCTAAGTAACTAATTAACACTCTCAAACTACCTACTGTCTTCTCCTCTCTGTGTCTTATCTATGTCCCATCCCTTATCCTCCAGTGGGCCCTACCACCTTTCCTTGATGCTCTAACATCAAATTACTTATCACCCTCATAAAGGAGTTTCTCACTTTTGTGACACGATGCATGATGTTCCTTCTGCTGGGAATACCTTTCCCTCCTCTACTTCTCTTTCACTTGGAAAATACTTCACATGGCCTCAGCTCAGGATTTACCTTCTCGAGAAACTCTATCCTAATGCTTTTCCTCTGAGTTCCCCCAATACCCTATGCATATCTCCATCACTGGACTTGCCATACTGCACGGTAATTATTGATTGATGAGACTCTTCTACTTGACTTTGAGCTCCAGGAGGGCAGGCATTGGGATAGAGGCATCTTTGTTTCTCCAGCTTCGGGGGCACATTCCATAAATGCTTTTGGAGTGAATGTATGCATAATGGATTAAAACTGATGGAGGAAATTCATGAGAACTCCTCTTCTTCCTTAACATTGGCATCTGGGAAATGAGGCTCTCTTACCACTGTGAGGTAAAGTCAACAAACTCTTCAGAGAACTTGTCTGCCGGGAGTTGTGGTGATGGCTCCTCTACCACCTGTTTGAGCTGCTGAAAAGGTGTTCCCCATGAATCATAGGGAAACCGAAGGATGGCCAACTCAATCTAGAGGGGAGAGGAACACAAGGAGATAACAGCTTAAATAGGACTACTTTAGGGAACCTACTGTGTTTTGTTCCAGGAGAATGAGAGGGAAATACAAGGTGAAGTTCAAGTAAAATTTGGGGGGAAAATTAGCTAATAATAGGTTCCCCAGCATTTTGCTCCCAAATCCTAGTGCTAGGGATTTTCAAATACTATCTTAGTAGAGACAGCCATTTAAGCCTATTTAAAACTGGGTCCTCACTAAAACCCACTGTGACACTTAATAAAATTGTAGGCCAGCGGTGTGAAACTTCAGGATGGAAAGCAACCAGGTTTTCAAATGTTTGGTCTGAAAAATAATTCTCACCCTAAGATTTTACAGAGCTGTACCTCTGCTGCCATCTGCAGGTCCCTTGCTAGAATGAACAAAAAAAACACCCTTGGACCAAATGACTGATCTTTTTTTGGATTTGAGTAAGGCCACTTTGCCATTAGAAGATCACATGTATTCTGGGCAAGGATGTGAAATAACTCACGGGATTTAATCAGCTGCTGTGCTGGGAAGGAGCCAGGACCACAGCAGATAATTCCAGACCTTGGTGATAGACTGAAAATTTACGATCATCAAAGTTATGAATAAGAGACTAATCGTATAACTTTAGGGCTGTGCCTAAGGAAATTATCCTATTTGTTACCATGTCTTTTGGCTATACTTGACCTCACTGGCCAAGGCTTCTACCAGACGTATTCTGGGAAGCGTAGCCCATGTCCTGGATAACATGGCTCTATCAGGGTCCACACATATTAGCACTCTTTGACTCACTTAAGCTTCTTCATGCCTGGATTAGAATAATTTAATTTTAAACTGTAAGGAAAACTATCAGGAACTATAGTCAGACCCTCTCATTTTACAGATGGGGACAGTAACACAGTCCATGTGCCTCCATTAGTCACTCAAGGGCATACAACTAGGTAGAAGTAGAATGAAGAGAAAAACTGGGTTTGCCCAATCCCAGTTCAATATTTCTACTACATCACACTGAAACAATTGTCACTCAAATTCTCCTGCTATCTCAGGCACGAAAGGATGCTGAAGACCAGCATTTAGGGCATTTGCCTCTTGGTCTCAAAGTCCACCCCATTTCAGCTTCATGCCCAGAACCTCATAGTCCGCGATGATTATCACACACTACCATTGTGATGCCCAGACTCCAAATGTCAGACTTCACACTGTATCCCTTCTGGTTGAGCTCTGGGTTTATTCTTTCAGGCTGGAAAGGAGACAGAAAAAGACAACTGAGATGACATTCTTAGCTCAACAACATCTCTGGGGGTAGGGGTGGCACCAGCTGCCAAGCGAGTTGGTTTAAGCTGTTAACGTGCCTCCCAGGCCAAGAAGACTCACTAACTACAATAAATATCAACATCTCCATGGGACTTTCCTCATTCTACATTAGTCTTTACTTGGAGACAGTAACGGATCAAAGTCCCCTCGCAATTCAAAACTAGTTTCAATTTCGCCTTAAGAAGAAACAGGATATACACTATAAAGCTACTTTGCCAGCCTAGAATTTCCCTTGTTTAAGATCACAACAGTCCAGAGCTCAGTAAAAAGAATCAACAAGAGTCACTGGGCTACTGTCTGGTGTTAATAGACCTAAACAACTTTTAGCTAAACATGGACAGGAAGCTTTTTAATTCCAAGCCCAAGTTCATTTCCAAATAGAATAAAGTCAAGTCCCTTAAGTTAAAGAGAGTCCCAAGTCTCTGCTAATGGCAAAGAACCTTCATAGCCATGAGGACTAACCTAACCGACTTGTTTGACTATGTGGGCTGTATGTATTACTTACACGGTTTTTCAAATAATATACCTCTTTACTTGATTTTTAAAAAATAATACATATGAAGCAAGTGACTAAGGATTTCAGACAGGAAATACTTAAGAAAAAAGAAGATGCAGAGTATTTCTTGCATCTTAGGCACATTTCAGTTTTCCCTCTGTGGCCATCCATTTCCTATTTCCTGGGATGGTTTGCCAGCAATTCCATTCTCAGATGCCACCCCCAGCTGCTGTACTTACAGCCATGTATGGTTTGCATCCTGCATCAATAGTTTTAGCAACAGAGTCTACAAGGTAGCCACTGATTCCAAAATCGCACATCTTCACTTGGCCCAGAGCATTGATCAGCACGTTGGAAGGCTTGACATCTGAAAGCAAGAAGAACCAGGAGCCCATCATCCCAGCCTGCTTTGAAGCTTTATTTCTGTACCACCAGAGGGCCTGTTATCTCCATTTCTCCTTCATTTTCCTTTCCTGACGAGGCCCAACACAGAAGTAACTGCCATCCTCGCCTCACAGGTATATACCTATCGCTTTCAACTTGATTTTCTATTTCATGTTTTGTCCTTTGTGTAGGATTGTGAATCCACCAATGGAAAGAACTGTCTACTGTATTTAATTTGTCATCTTCATTGCCTCCATACATATACAGTCATACATCACTTAATGATGGGGATATGTTCTGAGAAATGTGTTGTTGGGTGATTTCGTCATTGTGCGAACATCATAGAATATACTTACACAAACCTAGATGGTATAGCCTATTACACACCCAGGCTATATGGTACTCATCGTATAGGACCACCGTTGCATCTGTGGTCCACTGTTGACTGAAATGTTGTTACGTGGTACATGACTGTAGAAGAACTTAAAAAATTATTACCAAATCAAATGCCCAGTTCTACAGGCATAGTCTCTATTATCCAAGATGAATAAGTTCTAGAGATCTTCTGTACAACATTGTACCTACAATGAACAATACTATATTATACACTTACAAATTCATTATGAGGGTAGATCTCATGTTAAGTGTTCTTATGACAATAAAATAATTTTTTAAAAAGCCCAGTTCTTAATGATCTATTGCACATTTAGTGTAGGAGTAATAAATCGTGGAATGAAAAGGCAGACTACGACATAACAATACAACAAACATAATCAAAGCCACCAATTTTTTTTCTTTTTTAATGAGTAAGGTTAGCCCTGAGCTAACATCCGACACCAATCCTCCTCTTTTTTGCTCAGGAAGATTGGCCCTGGGCTAACATCCATGCCCATCTTCCTCTACTTTATATGGGACACTGCCACAGCATGGCTTGATAAGCAGTGTGTCGCTGCATGACCAGGATCCGAACCTGCAAACCCCGGACCACCGGAGCAGAGCACACACACTTAATTGCTACGCCATCAGGCCGGCCCCCAAAGCCACCAATTTTAATTGAAGCTTCTGCAAGAGGTATGTCAGAGATCACATAGGGTAACTCATCATAAACTCAGATATTCCAGATCACAAAGCCGGTCACAGAATACACATAGGGATGAAGGGGTATTACTGAACAATTCTTAAATGAATGCTTCAGACTGGAAAGATGTCACACACCTACCCACACTCCCCAAGTAGATGAACTCTTGTTATCTTTGGATAATGGAATTCGAAATTACAGTTAATTTTTTTCACAAAGGACATGTAATCAGGGGCCGGCCCCGTGGCTTAGCGGTTAAGTGCGCTCGCTCCGCTGCTGGCGGCCCGGGTTTGGATCCCGGGCGAGCACCAACGCACCGCTTCTCCGGCCATGCTGAGGCAGCGTCCCACACACAGCAACTAGAATGGATGTGCAGCTACGACATACAACTATCTACTGGGGCTTTGGGGGAAAAATAAATAAACAAAAATCTTTAAAAAAAAAAAAGACATGTAATCAGAAGAAATAAGTAATTCTAAAACTTCAAAAATTATCCTTTATAATTTTTCCCTGAAACTGAATGGCAGATATACAAATTTCATTTTATTATTTGTTATACTTGATATACATTCTCCAATATGAATGAAATATTTCATAATTTTGAAATAAACCCTTAAAAATAGGTTTCACATTTGTGGGTAATCCACATCTGTCTTCCTGTTTGATTCCTTCCCACTTTCTTCTCCTCCTCTTCCTCCTTCCTATTTTTCCAATTTTTAATAATAACAATTAATAATGATAATAACAATCATAATAGGCATACTGTTTGAAGCATTTTACATTATTTTCAGGCTCAGAGAGTTTAAGAATTACCAAATCACAATGCCCTATTAGCTATCAATACTTTCCATTAATTCTTCCAAAGAGCTGGTTGAGCATATCTCTTCCAAGAAGCTTTCCTTGACTGTAGTCACCCAGTGCGAATCATTTCCTTGTTTTACATTCTACCTATTCTACTTCCATATTTGGTACTTTCATATTTCTAATCTGGTTTTTTTTTCTCATGTGTTTGTTGTATTGTCTTCTTTCCCTATGTAGAATTTTAATCAGAATATGTTTTCTTTCAGATACCTCTTAGGGCTTCTATTATAGTGCTGTATAAATACAGTACTGTATAAATGCTGGGAAAATGATTATAAAAGATAAACAGATGGATGAAAGATGGAAGAATGCATATATGGGTGGATGGATGGATGGATGGACAAAGAGATAACAAGTCAATAGGAGGGAAGAAAGGGAAGGAGGGAGTGGAGGAAGAGACAAATCTACCAATTTTTTCATCTTATCCGGCCTCCTGCTGTCTGAAACGGCTATGCTTTATACCAGAACTTTTCACACTTTAATGTGCAAGAATTACCTGGGAATCTTGTTAAAATGCAGATTCTAATTCAGCTGGTTTTGGGACCCATGATTCTATTTTTCTAACAAGCTCCCAGGTGATGGCCAACACTAGATGAATTTTTATCCTATTCTCTAACATTCTCAGTGGGGGTAATCCCACAGCTCTGCTTGGTAACAGGTATTCTAGATTCAATTTAGGTGCAACATAAAGCCCATGGCATCTGATGTGCTCACACAAGATAAAGAAAAGCTACATATGTGATTTGCAATTCAGTCCCAAAGGAAAACCCCTCAATTCTCTCGCCTGACTCAATTTCACTTCCATCCATTGGACGGGGGAAAAAACAAACTCGGGTAAAAGAAATGACCTTTATAAAAGGAATAGCCAAGGCAGCTCCATGGATGCTTACCTCGATGAATGACAGAGAGTTTACTGTGTAAATGTTCTAATGCTTTTACAATCTGCAAGAGAAACACAAGATAGATTTATTTCCCCCATCACTGGAAAGACATTGAATGTTAAGTATATACAAGTTTATTGTCCCTGGCTTAAGGTCACAAGGTGAAGTATTTCCTCACATAGTCATGGTCCTATCCAGGAAAATACACAGGAAGTTACACAAATTGGGCTCCGCGCACCAGAGAGGACTATATCTTATAGCAGAGAGAATGTCTCACTCATATATCTTGTTTTTCATTTGGCCTCCTGCATTTTTTTCTCTTCACCCTCCTGAGCCTCAATAGCCATAGGGAGCAGCCCTTCATTTCATTTTATTTTCTTCTGCTTCCTTCAATGCCTATTCGTCCTAAGAAAACACTTAAAAATCTACAAATGAAAATCAAAATAAACTAATATCAGAATATAGACACCAGGACCGTGGTCATAGCAGATGAATGCACTGCCTTGAGGCACTTTAACTGAGAGTTTACCAAAAACCAAGTCAGGGCTAGAATCTTCTACATAATGCTCAGAAAGAAAAGCATTCATTTATCCCACCACAGATGCACTCATGCATTCAACAGACATGTACTAGACGGGAGCTATGGTCCAGGCAGTGTTTCTTCATACTGGGGGTACGAGGACACATAAGACCCAGCCTTCTCAGATTCTCTTTGTAGTAGGATTCATGATGTACTCACAGAAACTGCTATTTTCCCTAAGATGTCCTCTGGAATTGTTTGGCCTTTATCAATCACTTGTTTGTAGAATTTATCTAGCGATGTATCCATGAGCTCCATGCAGATCCAAACATCACCCTGGATACCGATTGGTTCAGAGATTGTTAGAGAGGATGGAAAAGGGAAAAAGAGGAAACAGTTAACACCTGTCAGGAAAAACTGACTATTTCTTGCTTGCGTTTTTGGAGGAAATGTAGAGTTTTCCTTCAAGATTCCAAAGGAATTTATAAACAAGCAAGATTATCTCCAAAGAGCAAACCAGCAGACAGCCACGCAGAACTTGCATGTGATCAGCTACTCCTTAATGAAAACTAGGATCTAAGTACTAATTGCTACAAGCAATAGACTCCCAGAAATCCAAGCCTTGACTGTTACTGCTCTCTGCGAGATAAGTGTAGATGCCTACTCCACGTCTGACTTCCCACACAGAGCACTGGCAACAGTTCATCAAAAGGCTGGTTTTAAGAGTGAGGTGAAGCATCATAATCCATATAATGGTAACGTGAAAGCAGAGGTAGAGCAGAGGTAAATGTAAACCTACATGGTACACAAGGCTACATGAAGCTTATCAAGTGGCCAAAAGACCGGAGTATTTCAGATTTGAAAGAATCTATCCACATCAGTGTACAGACAATTGATATAGACAGTTCTGCCAACATAGACCAACCAAAACAGAAAGGAGAAGGGGAGCCTCAGCATCTTTAAAAGGGCTAAACACATTTGAAAATACCATAATTTCAAGCCAACCTTGCACCAGGGCATGTCATCACTGCACAAGAGTGAAACTCTTTGCAGAGGACACGTCTAACAAGAAAGAGTGCCGTGACTGCGCATGGTATTTACATGATCAGAGTAACTTCTTTCTCAAGTTACTGTTCTCCTCGGACATTGAATTGAAGGATCACCTACCTCCCGGAAGAGTGCGCCATAAAAGGTGACCGTAAAAGGACAGTCCACTGTCCTCATGGAAATATCCAAATCCATCAATAGCCTTTTCTGCTCCTGGGTATTTACTGTGGCCCGGATCCGCTGAATGGGAATGCATGAAAAAATTTATGGTTACTGCTCTGAGGATGAGTCAGTTAGTAAGGCAGGGACCTTAAAGAGTCCCATCCTGAAAACAGTACAAAAATTCACAGCACAACTTCTAGCAACAACCTTTCAAATATTTACCCTAAGTGATTAGCTATTTGTAACAAATGAAAAATAAGGAAGACTGCTGTTCTTTGATTTCCTGAATAATCCCTGGTAAGAAGCAAACTGATAATATATTTTAGAGCGTGTGCAAATGTTTGAGAATGTATTTCCAAGTTGCAAAAACAGTCTGGTTTACTGTATTATGTCTGTTCAGTGCAAAGAGTGTTAATTATTTTGTGGCTGATTTCAGGGTCCTCCAAAAAAAGCCAAAAGCCCCTCTTTGGGAACATGTAAGAATATTTGGACTAAACAGCAACTGTGAGAGAATTGACACAGCTAGAGGAAACGGAAGGAATCAAACAGAGATGGAGAAACCATTCATTCCTATCCCAGTGCTTCTGAGAGAAGAGAAATCTGTCACACCAGCAAATGTGGCCTTACAGAAACATGACTATGCCATTAAATGACAGGAAAGATATAATATCACTAGGCTTTCACATTTTTTGCCTACTTAGCAAAGAGTTGGCAAAAAAAAAAAAAAATTGAAAAATCTACAAAGTAAGGGAAAGATACCTCTATTCTCCAAAAACAAAGGGATCCAAATCATCTGACCACCCACATTCCTAAGAATGGCCCAAATCTGTTCATTCATCAGAGATGGTCATTCTCCAAGGTCTTTCCAGTATCTTCTCAAGAAATATGCAATGATTCTAAATTTCTTTGTACAGCTAACAACTATGCAAATTCACTCAAGATGTATTTTATCCTCCTTTCTTCCACAAATGGAGATAATTTTTTCCCCTAATTCTGGTTTCCTGATTTTCAAGAACAATTCCTTAAAAGCAATAGAATATAGAATAAAAGAGACTTTTGAGACATAACCAAATGCAACATGTGAATTTTGTTTGGATTCTGATTTGAACAACCAACAGAAAAAAAAAAAAAACTTTGAGACGATCAAGGTAATTTCAATTTGGACCTGGTATTAGAGGACACTAAGGAAGTATTGTTAATTCTTTTCAGTGTAATGATGACACGGCGGCTGCATAAAAAATTAAAAGGAGGATGTCGCATTTATTAGTTAAAAAAAAACAGTAGATGTAACTCACACCAAGGAAGAATTTTCCACACACATTTGGAGGGAAATATTGTTCCCTACAAATAATTTTTCTGTTTCGTCCCATTGAAGATTATTTTGCTTCTATGAAAAGAGCTGATTTGCAATTGAGAAGGACAAACATATACACCACAGATAGAAAACGTTGGGGGAATGTCAACTCTACCTTCACCGCCATGATCTGCCCGCTGGGCACGTGTCGCATCTTCTCCACCACCCCGTACGCACCTCGTCCCAGTTCCATTATAGGCTCCAGGTCATCCGCCTTCACCTCAAAGTTCTGCAAGAGAGAACAGTAATAACACAATAGGAAAGAGAAAAATCAACTGGACATAGACTACGTTGTCTTCTCTCTGGTTTTTCCCAATGTTCTAACGATTATTTCCATTTCTGGTCCAGAAGCTTCTGGTCTAGAAGCTTTTCCAAGCAGCCACTGAAAGCAAGAAGCGCTGGGAGATGTTTCGACTCCCGCAGAATGCCACCTGCTTGTCACAGGCAATACAGAACTCCAACTCAGCTTCCAAATTGCTCAGTGTAAGCTGTCTACATAGTGGTTCTTTAGCCATGTCCCCTTAGTTACATGAGTAATCCATTTGCTGACTGATGGCAACTAGGTCTATGCTCGGACCTTGAGGAATGTACCCCAAAGAGAGTCATCTACTCTTCTCAAATACCTTCTGTCAGGACCACAACAGCCTGATTTCAATTCAACATTCAAAACCGCAAGAGCTCCGCATACCATCTGTGTTTAAATTTAAAGGTTTTTGACCCACCCCCTGACAGTACGTTACAAGAAGTAAACTTTCAACGGCCAGTCAGAAAGCACATACGTAAAATGGCCAAGATACTAACTGGCAGACATGACTTTTCTCACCTGACTTCCAATAGAAATGCAAGCTTTGGAGTCTAAATCTCGAGGTGGCCTAGGAAAGACAAGGAGGAAAAGAAAAAACATGAGATATTTAGTCAAATACATCCTTCACAAATCATAAGCGACTGGAGAGATTTTTCCTTAGAAATAAGGTGAAAGTTCACGAGTAAAATAAAGCAACATAAAAGTGTTAATAGTCTGGGATTTTGAATAAAATACATTTGGGTTTAAATTACTTAATCTATTTGAGCTTCTATTTTTTCTTTGAGGATATCAGCATACCTACCTCATGGAGTAGGAGCGAGTATTAAATGAGATATTCCAAGTAAAATGCTTAAAAGAATGCCTGGCATATAGTAAATATCCAATAAACACAAGCCATATGTATGTTGTTATATAGATAATTATACTGTTCTAGTAAGCCCGAAACTTTTTCTTTCATCCAGGAGCATCAATGTGTCCAATTACCCCACCAGTTTTCCACAACTGCTTAAAAAAAAGAGACCACAATTGGTATAGGGATCTGTTAACTCACAAAATTCATAGAACATAGGAATTCCAAATCTATCTAGTCCTTGCCTTTATAGATGGAAAACGTGAGGTGAAGTGACTTGCCCAAGGTCACAACTAACCCAGGTCTCCTGATTTTCAGATCAGAATGCTTTCTGTTCTACCAGGCTGTCTAATCTAGCTGTGGTATTTCTTCTATACTTAGTGTACAAACTGGCCAGGGGTCATCTCAGCAGCCAGAAGCTGGCTGATTTTGTGTCTCCATAAGAGAGAGCACATAGTGCCTTCATGTGTATTTATTTCTGCTACTTCACTGCTACCCAGTTATATCAATCCACTCAAGAAAAAGATGTTCAGCTTTGGCTGTGCACCTAACTAGAAACATAGAAAAGCATTTCCTTGAAATAAATGCACCAAAAGTATCACAACAAAAGCAGTAAATGCTAAGAAACATACTGTTAATATGATCAAACAAAGAAAGCAACTAGAGGCTAAAGAATCCTGGTGCTGCCAGAACAAAGAGTGACCAAAGAGACCCTCAGGTCTCCCTGAAGGGACATTCCATGCCAGAATTATCTCTAGAAAAATACAAGGGAAGATGAAAGGAAGAGAGAAAAGAATCCTTTGCCAGTGACGATTTTCCCCAACCCTAATGTATTATAATTCTTCCCCTTCTGCTGAAACTGACTAAGTAAATAAAACAATAAGGAAAAAGTAGGAATATAAACACACGTATAAACACGAATCTAAAGTTTTAATGGCAAGCCTTCTCTCACCTCCAAAATCCTTTGATATGCATAGAATACTTAAAATTTTTCTCTACTAACTTAAAACCAAGGACTAGGAGGGAGAGAGAGAGAAACACACACGCACACACAGCAGTGAGATTTTTATGTACCTTGTGTTTCTGAGCAGGGAATTTTTCTTCAGAACCAAATTTCTAAAAATCTAATTTTTCATTCTCAAAATTTCCAAAGTTGTTTTTCTTTAGTGTCACAATTTGTTTGTACTAATTGCAACGGAACTTTGAAATAAAGACAAATATTACTTGAAACATGTGACTAAGACAAACAATAAAAAGTCCTTTGCAATTGTTCAGCACCCTTCCTTTTCAAAAGTATGAAGTAACTAATTATTTGGGGCTACCTCTATTTTCTTGCCATCCAATGAGAATATTGGGTAAGACCTCTTCCGGGTCTGATATTCTAGTATTTTATACCAGGGCTCCGCAAATGACAGCCTGTGGCCCAGCTAAGAAAGATTTTTACAAATTCAAAGGATTGTAAAATAACCCAAAACAGGCGCCAGCCTGATGGTGTAGTGGTTAAGTGCTCGCGCTCCACTTTGGCAGCCCAGGGTTCGCAGATTCGGATCCCCGGCCCGCACCAACGCACCGCTTGTCAAGCCATGCTGTGGCGGCAACCCAGTAGAGGAAAGTAGAGGAAGATGGGCATGGATGTTAGCCCAGGGCCAATCTTCCTCAGCAAAAAGAGGAGGATTGGCATCAGATGTTAGCTCAGGGCTAATCTTCCTCACAAAAATTAAAAATTAAAAAAAAATAACACAACAAAGAATATCCAATAGAGGCCAGTGTGGTCCTGGTAGCCTAAAATCTTTATTATCTGGCCTTTTGCAAAAAAAAGTTTACTGACTCCAGCTTTCTACCAACCTTGCATTATACCTCTACCTAATAGGAGGGGGGTTTCATGCCATTTTCCAGATTGAGAAAAACGAAACCCAGAAAAACTCAGTGATTTGCTGAAGCCATACAGTCCTTAACAGAGTTGAGAATAAAATTCATGTCACTTGAATCTCAGTCTTGACCTAAGGTGGAAAGGAATATGCTGAAAACCGGGCTAAGTACTTTACCTGCATCTCATTTAATTCTTTTAACACACACACACACACACACACACACACACACACACACACACCTGTGAGTATCATCATTCCCATGTTCCAGATGAAAAGCTGTTTGGCTTAGAGTTTAACTAACTTGCTCCCAAGTGGTGAAGCCAGAATTCCAACCCAAGTCTAACTGAATCCAAGGAAGCTACTCCCAACACCCAGGCCTCCTCTAATGAAAATGATCAATCCACCCAAGCCTGGGGCCTTCGGGCTCATCAAGTCTGCCAAGAGCATCAAATGAAGAGGCCAAGACTGACAGCCCATATTAGATTAGTTGACACTGTGTTCTGTCCAGGGCTGGGCATATTAGTTTGCCTGGAGCACTGAATCTCTGCAGGAGGTTTAAACTGTGGGTGGATGTTTTCTGTCACTTACTCAATATTTTAGTCCTCTGGGAAAAGAACCAAGCTTATTACAAAATTCCTTCCCTGGAAGGCCAAAGGTATTCCAAAGGTCACCTAGTATTAGTTTTTTATATGAACAACCAGCTCGGGTTTATTATAATAATTATTTATTTATAATGCTACAGGAGTAATCAGTTCATTGGTTATTATTACAATCATTATTCATCTATTTGACAAAATTTATTAAGCATCTGCTTGGGCCAGAGACTGTACTAGACTCTTTACATAAAATATCTTCTTTAATTTTCACAACTCTTAGACGTATTATTCTCTCTATTTTAATGTGAAGAATTAACATTGAAACAGACTAAACGGGGGGCCGGCCCCGTGGCTTAGCAGTTAAGTGCTCACGCTCTGCTGCTGGCGGCCCGGGGTTCGGATCCGGGCGCACACCGACGCACCGCTTGTCAGGCCATGCTGTGGCGGCGTCCCACATAAAGTGGAGGAAGATGGGCACGGATGTTAGCCCAGGGCCAGTCTTCCTCAGCAAAAAGAGGAGGATTGGCAGATGTTAGCTCAGGGCTGATCTTCCTCACAGGAAAAAAAAAAAAAAAAAAGAAACAGACTAAATAATTTAAAGTCATTCATAGAGATGGTGAGCTTAGAACCCAGAGCCGTACCACAAAGTCTTCTCAAGTGCAGAAGTAAAAGATCGTGCTTCTCATCTCAGAGCCACAGGCCACAGTGTCTACAGTTTGGCCACAGTCTCTACCAGTCTAATGTGTATGAGGCTAAGAACACATAGTTGAGAGTCAGAGAGGCCTGAGTTTGTCTGCCAGCTCTTCCACTTCACAATAATAATTATTAAGTGGAGTAATATAATAACAACACTTGGAGTGACCTTCATTGAGAAATTACAACAGAACCGGCAGTAGTCTAGACACTTAACATGGATTATGACATCTAATCCTCATAGCAACCACATCATTGTTTATTCCTATTTTTCAAAAGGGGAAACCAAGGCTTAGTGGGGTTAGGCAACTTGCCTAAGGTATTCAACTAGTGAAGTTTAGATCCCAAATATGAGGCTAGGCATTCTAGTGCCATGAGCCTGAACTTACCCTCGAAGCAATCTCAACTGCTTTGAGCAAGACACCTGACCCTTGCACAGGTCTCTTTTCTCACTTATAAAGTGAGAGCAATAGTAAGTGCCTCCCGAGTTTCTCGTGACGATTAAATGAAATAGTGTTGACTAGCACAGAATCGATTTAGAATTCATTACTGCCAATCGAGTGAGGGGACAGCTCAGAAATCTGAGTCAAAGACACATTGGCATCAGTCACTCAAAGAAAGAGCTCAAGCAGAGTGACCACACAGATGGAACGAAGGAGAATGGAGCTCTGTCTCAGGCTATTTATTTTTGTGTATTACAGCTGAAGGAGGCAGGGGATAAACGTAAGAGTCACCAAGCCAACCTCAAAAAATTGCCAAGAAAAACACAAAATGTGGAAGCTACTTCTTTAGGAGTATAAATTTAAGCCTCAGTATTAAAATCATAATAATAATAAGCCTCTCCATGAGCTAAAGTGGTATAGTCTACAATAATGAAGTGATGCTCTTGCCTTTACACAGTGAAAAAGAAAAGCAAACTCAAAGTTTATTCTACCACATAAGGGAAAGACAACACAGAAACTAAGTTTGTCCTTGTATAAGTTTTTATTCATTTGTTTATACCAAGAAAGGATTTACAGTGGCTTGCAAAAATTCATAAATACAGAAAATTAATATAAATTAGAAAGGTGAAGAATCAAAATTTAAAGGAAAGGAACGTAAGACAGCTGGAAGGTTGATATAAGAATGTATCCCAAAGGAAATAATAAACATAAGAGCAGAAATCAATAAAATTGAAAACAGGAAAACAAAGAAAACAAAGTTGGCTCTTAAAAAAATCAATAAAATTGATAAACCTCTAGTAAGATTGACACAGAAAACAAGAGAGAAGACATAAATTACCAATATCAGGAAAAAAAACAGGATATATCAGAACATAGCCTGCAGCCATTAAAAGGATAATCAGGAAATACTATGAACAACTTTACTCTAGTTAAACTCGACAACTTAGAAGAAATAGACTAATTCCTTGAAAACCACAAACTACCAAAACTTAGCCACGATGAAACAGACCATCTGAATAGTCCTACAACTATTAAAGAAATTGAGTTTGTAATTAAAAAGCTTCGGAGAAAGAAATGTCCAGGCTCATTTTGTTTTAATGGAGAATTTTAGCAAACATTAAAAAAAAGAATTAACACCAATTTTATACAATGTCTACCAGAAAAATAAAAAGGAACTCTTACCAACTCATTTATGAGGTCAGTATTACCTTAATACCAAAACCAGAAAATAATGGCACACACCAAAAAAAAAAACCACTACAGACTAACCTCTCTCATGAACTTAAACACAAAAATCCTCAACAAAATTTTAGCAGACTGAATTCAACAGTGTATTGAAAAAATATATACCACAACCAAGTGGGATTTATTTTGGGTATGCAAGGATAGTTTAATATTTACAAATCAATCAATATAATCCATATCAACAGTACAAAGAAGAAAAATCTGATCATAAACTGATGCACAAAAAAGCATTCAACAAAATTCAACACATATTCATGATAAAAACTCTCAGTACACTATGACTAGAGGGGAACTTTTTCAACATCATAAACAGCATCTACAAAACCTAACATGCTTAATGATAAAAGATTGAATGCTTTCCCTCTAAGAACAAAGCAAGGTTGTCTGCTCTTACCAGTCTTATTTAACATAGTACTGGACATTCTTGCCACTGAAATAAAGCAAAAAAATACAGTTTGGAAAGGAAGAAATAAAACTGTCTCTATTTGTGGAAGGCATGACTGTCTACACAGAAATCTCTAAGGAATCTACAAAAAAGCTCCGAGAACTACTAAGTGAGTTTAGTCACAGGATACAAGATCAACACAGAAAAATCGATTGCGTTTCTATACACTGACAATGAACAAGTGGAAACTAAAATCAAAAATGGAATACCATTTACAATTGCTCCAAAAAAAAAAAGAAATACATAGGGACAAGTCTTACCAAAACCTAACGCAGACAATCTGTATGATGAAAAGTATACAATATTATTGAAAGAAATCAAAGAAAATCTAAATACTTGGAGAAATCTACCATATTCATGGATTGGAAGACTCAATGTAGTAAAGAGTCTATTTGAAGTTTATTTGAAGATATAGACAAGCTTATTCTAAAACTTATATGAAAAGAAAAAAGCCATAGAATAGCCAAAATAATTTTGAAAAAGGAGAACAACATGGGAGGAATCATTTTTCCCAATGTTCAAGCTTACTGTAAAGCTACAGTAATCAAGACAGTGTGATATGGGCAGAGGGTAGACACATAGATCAACAAAACAGAGAACTCAGAAACAGATCCAAACAAATATGCTAATCAATATTTGACAAAAGAGCAAAAGCAATTCAATGGAGGCAGGATAGCCTTTTCAACAAAATGATGCTGGAGCAACTGGAAATCCATTTGCAAAAAATAAAGCTCAACATAAATCTCACACCTTGTACAAAAATTCAACTCAAAATGTATCATGGACTTAAATCTAAAATGTACAACTATAAAACTTCTAGAAAAGAACATAGGAGAAAATCTTTAGGACCTGTGACTAGGCAAAGGGTTCTAAAACTTCTCACCAAAAGCATGATCCATAGGAGGAAAAATTGATAGATCGGACTTCACCAAAATGACAGGACGAAAAGACCAATTACAGATTGAGAGAAGATGTTTTTAAATCACATATCTGACAAACTCCTTGTGTCTAGAATATATAAAGGACTCCCAAAACTCAACATTAAAAAAAAAAAAACTAATCTAATTAGAAAATAGGCAGAGACGTGCATAGATGGACATTTTGCCAGAGAAGGTGTATGGATGGAAAATAAATACCTAAAAATATTCAACATCATTAGCCATTAGAGAAATGAAAATTAAAACTACACTGATATATCACTATACATCTATCAGAATGGCTAAAATGAAAATAGTGATAATGTTGGCGGGGATGCAGAGAAAACTGAATCATTCATACATGTTGGTAAGAATGTAAAATTACAATCGTACAATCACCCTGGAAAATACTTTTGCAGTTCTTTTAAAACTAAAAATGAACTTACCAAATGACCGAGCAATTGCACTATTAGACACATATATCCCAGGGAAATTAAGGCTTATTTTCATGGAGGAACTTGTACATGAATGTTCATAGCAGCTTTATTCACAATAGCCCAAAACTGGAAACTAGTTATATCTCCTTCAAAGTTAAAGAGTTAAACAAACTGTGGTATATCCATACCATGGAATGGTACTCAGCAATGACAAGGAATGAACTATTGATACGTGCAACGACTTGAATGAACCTCAGGGAAGTTATGGTGAATTGAAAAAGCCAATCTCAAAAAGGAGATGCATGATCCATTTATATAAGAATCATGAAATAACAAAACGGAGATGGAGAAGAGATTAATGGTTGCCAGGGATTAGGGATAACAGGGACAGGGGTTAGAGGTGGGTGTGGCTATAAGGGAGTAACACAAAAGAGTCTTGTAGTGTTGATACAGTCGAATATCTTGATTATGGTAGTGGTTATACAAGGCTACACATGTGATAAAATTGCATACACACAAATGAGTGTTTGTATCGCTGGTGTAATCTGAATAAGCTCTATGGTTTGCACCAATGCCACCTTCTTGGTTTTGATAATGTACTAGAGTTGTGTAAGATGTTAACATCAAGGAGGAGGACATGAGCTAGGGGAAGGATACATGAGACTTCCTTGTACGTTTCTTTGCAACCTCCTGTGAATTTACAAATACCTCAAAATAAAAAAATTTTAAAGTGTATCCCATCAAGTCCTATACAGGTAGTATAGGGAAGCCACATATTTGACTCTAAGCTCTTGAGAAACCAATCATAGAGGAAAAGTTACTAATTACACAGTTCCTGGGTCCACAGGGAAAAAACAACCAGAGGGACCAAAAACTACAAATCTTGATATAGACATGGAAAGAACGTCCTCCTGCAGATCCTCACGAGAGGAACAGTCTAACCTGAGTTTGGCCCTTGAGCTACAGTCCAGAACCCTGAGGAATCGCCTTCCACTCTGCTCTGTTCTTAGAGGTTCTTCAGTGGAAAGTTTTTTATATTGATGCACGGAATGCAATGACCAATGTCCCTGGCAAAATCTTAAGTGACATGAGCATTTTTACTAGCATATTCCAACACCAGGGGGTGCACTTTCTGATAGGATGAATCAGGGTTAAAGTCAGAAATCTTTACAAAGGAAGGCACTTTTGTAGAGATGAGCAAAAGCCTTAAAAACTCAAGCTTCCATTGGAATGGTCTCCCTTTGTACTTGCTCTGCCTCTCTAGTACCTCCGCTGTGATTTCTTTTCCTTGGAATTTCCATTCCTTCCATGCATATGCTTTGATAGGCGATCATACCTTCAGCTGGATGGAGTTACCCTCCCCACTCCACAGAGAGACAAAGAAACAAGAGGGAGGCTGAGGGAGAGGGTGTCCTGCCTCACTGGGACTTGAGCTCACTTAGGGATTTGGACCAAAGCCTCAGCTAATAAACAAAGTGTTCCTTTACTTCATTTTGCCTTCTGTTTATATGGGATGGGATCGAGGTGTCAGGATGCTGAGTCCTCACCAAATACCATCCTTCCGTCTCAACCGAAGTTTTATAGTAGCGGCTCTCACAGGGATTTGCTTGTTTGCTCAACTCTATATGGAAAAGGCAAAAAATCCACATCCATGGACCTTTCTGGACATACATAGGACGCCATCTGCCAAACGCATTTGTGACACTCCATTTTCAGCCAACCAGTAATGTGAGACACTGAGTTCAAAGTTACCCATTCAATATAGACCGACTGACCGAGTGTGATTATTTCAAGTCTTAGAACAATAAGCACATGGCTTCCCCCTTTAAAGGACTCCTCTTTGTAACAACTATTTCCATAGTCAAGGTATTGCTCACCAGTCCAAAGAATGAACCCCCATTCCCTGGACATCCGTAAAGTACAAGTGTTTGGATTAAGATGATGATCTTGCCAACTTACGTGGAACTGGTCTGAGGTTGTTCAAATGCTTCTTTTGGAATTTTAAGGCCAGGGTTTCGCTTCTTGCCTATGGGGAAAGACGTAAGGACAAAGTTAAGGTCTAAATCACAGAACGAGCTCAGGGGCAGAGACTGCGGCAGAAGAAAAGGGCTGATCTGGGAATGTAGATCTCATCTCCCCATTCAGAACTCTTCCCACCAGGAAGTCTGTGACAAGCACCCAAGCACTAGGCTGAGCAGAGCTTCCCAAATGCAGACTGTGGTCATGGATGAGGTTTTTCACTAGTCCAGGTAAAAATGTCAGTAGAAGAAGGCCAACTCTCTTTATCTAGGAAGACCTGCCCTTTTCTCCCTACTGAGAGTTGTCATTCCAACTTCTTTGTTCTTTCTCGTACATAACAATGGTAATGGTAGATGGTGTTGGTTATAGTTTTTTTTCTTTTTAATGTCAGTCAAATGTAGTCACCCTTATCTCAGTATCCCACAATTGTCTAAATTGATCTCTGAACAACTGATAGAGTTAGCCCTGGAGGCAGAATAAAAAATACTCGCCACTGTTCTGCCCTGCCCATTCTCAACCAACTGCCATAAGCTGAACCACCTAAGAGAGGGATGGAGTAACATTTATTTACATTTGTCCTGTTTCAAAAAGGATTAAGATAACAGATGGGCTCATGCAAGGAGGTTATCGCTTCTTTGGGGGCCAAATGGGAATGTAACTGATGTGTTCACTCCTGCACTGAAACCACAAGAGAGTGTGGCTCAAATACTTTTGTTGATGAGTAAAAAAGAACAGACTGGGAAATGCCAGCTCACGAAGCGGATCAGAGAAAAGAGTCTTGTTAAGGACCTGGGATTTTTCCTCATCGAAAGAGATCCTGTGTCTCTTGGTGCTTGGCAGGGGAAACCAAAGCAGAGCTGGATGGAATGGCCACATCTTTCTCCCCTCTTCTCTATACTGCCGATGAGCACTACAGAGCTGACAATCCCAGGCAAGGCCCTGGCGAGAAATTCCAAAGCTGCGAAGAAACTTAAGAAATCAAACAATGTGACCTCCTTGCAGGAAAATGACATCCAAAGACTTCCGTGATTGCTCAGCATCACAGAACCAGCTATGACCCAGTCAAAATGAGAATCCAGGTCTCCGGACACCCAGGTCGGAGTTCTTTCTCTGTTCTACAATGGAAGAAGTTTAGAGATGACCAGAGACAGTAGGTTGAAGGAGTACAGGATTTTGAGTTTTTTAAAAAAACAGCTTACATCTGGTTTCTCCACTCACCAAGTGACCTCCAGAGTCACTTTTCATCTGACGCTCGATATCCTCAGTTGTAAAATGGGGAAGTAACATCAATACGGGCCTTATTGGACTGATGTGAGAATCAAATGAGATAACGTGAAAGGGCACTGAGATACCTTGAGTAGCTGTTAATTATAATCATTTAGAAAAAGAATCTGTATGGTCTCATTAAAAAATAAGTCATTTAAGAAATCATGAACAGAACTGGCCATATTATCGTAGCCCAATATAACGTATAACTGAGTCTTTTTTTTCATGCATTCAAAATCCAAAATCTAGATCAATTCTGCCAAGTCGTATAAAGCCAGGAAAAAATATGCTTGGCAGCAATCAACATAGAGAAAGCCTTTTACCTTCTTTATAACAGGTTTTCTCAATTCTCTCCTCATTTGGGCTCATCTATACATTTTATGAGTCAAAACTCACCATTTACTTTCCTACTCCCGGAGCTCAGGTGGCCATTTCGCACGTTACTAAGTTAGTTATTGACAATACATAGAGCTGTACTACGTGCCAGGAACAATGTGAAGTGGGGGATCTGAGTGCAAGAATCCAAATAGATATATAGCCTAATTCCAACAATTCCCATCCATGGGCCTCAGTCAAATAGATAGGGAATGCCAATTTAAATGAGATACTCTAGTAAGGAATGAATGACAAATTCAACTTGTCCAGATAACTACACACATATTCCAATACAGGTGACAGGTAACTCAGGTAATCCCAACAGATATGACCCTATAATTCTCTCAGATAAAACAAAAGGAAAGGAAAGGAAAATATAATTTGCCTGTGAAAAAGGCCCCCCGGTTGCCATTTAAGCAAAAGTTACTCTAAATTCCTAGATCTCTCTCTTCTACAAGCTTTCTTGCTAACTCAGCTTTTTCAAGATAGATGTCAAGAGAAATAGCTATTTATAGAGAAAACCTCCTTTGAAAAACTTTAACGTAGCAATGAATTATTATACCATAGCAATTAATTATTAGCAATTCATTAACAACAATCAATTATTACACTATAATTCAACAAATCATCAAAACGTCTATACAAAGAAATAGTACAAGAGAGAAAGAGAGAGAAACCTTTTGGCACAGAGACTAAAGGAATTAATGACCAAAATAACAATAAAGCCTTCGAGGCGTGAAAAAGAAGGCCCCTGGTTCTCTTCTGACAGCAGCAAGAAAAACACAAAACCTAGTTGAATTACACAGTTAGAAAATACCCTGCCTTCATTTTTAAAAGTAGATCAAAGAAAACGAAAATCACAAATACACACACCAACATTCCATAATTCACTTACGTGCCATCACTGAAAGAGTAGCGCAGCAAGAGGCCAGGCAAATTGACTCTGATGAGGTTTACAAGGCTGCAAGGAGGGCTAGCAGAAAACCCCACTGAAAGCATTCTTTGCTTAGCTGGGAAGACCACACTTCAGCAGAAACAGAACTGAACAGACTCCACCCCCTCCTCAAGTGCGGATTGCAGCAAAGCTCTGCAAGTTCATTGTTCCCAGGGAACTGCAACTTCAGGAAGGGAGGAAGGGAAGTGGTCCATTTGGACACCAAGGCGGGACATTAATCATTAACCAGACTCAGAGGAATAAATCTATAGAGTAATCCTGGACAGGCAGCATTCCCCAGCTTTTCTATAAATGCCTCTTTCATTTCTTAAAAGAAAGAAAAACAATATGTGGTCAGTTTCCAGCTGTGTTTATTTCAAAGCAATCTGTTCCCTCCAGCACGGCTGCCAACACCTGACGCTAACATTTAACACTGTGTTTAAAAAAATTAATGAGAGGGAGCAATATGAATAATAAAGCCAAGTGGCCAGCTATGTTAAACAGCCTTTTCCCTTGACATTCTAAAGCAAAAATGAAAAATATATCAGAAAATAGGATCTGTATTATGTCACATGCTAGTAACAAGCCTTCTCAGAGGAGAGCATTCAGTAGATTTCTGCAGATCTCAACCAGCTTTGCCTTCTTATTGGTACAATCTGCCAAGGGTAAACCTCCCCGGCCTGACTGAGCATATGTGGCACTATATTTCATCAGCCAGTGTCACACGCATGCTCGTTTTCTCTGAAAATCCTTTAGTCCCACCACGTACACATATTTTCAAAATTCATCTTAAACCAAAGCTGGGTCATTATGATCCCAGCATGGAGCAAAATGGCACTGGGTAAAAAAAAAAAAAAGAAAAGAAAAACCTTGCCAATAGTTAGAAAACATTTACCAGGCCACAGAAATGTTCACTAGCTCTGACCGTACTGAAAATGATGGGGTACACAAGACCTCTTGCTCAGCACCCACTCGGAGAGGCAAAGCACAAAGGACTTCTCTCATGTGCTTTCTTACATAAAACAGAAGATTGTGCTCCAGCGCCAACCCAAACAGCAAGCGAATCCCACAGGGTCAACAGAAGGTGGCATCAAGAGGATATGCTGACACCTGAATATTTGTCAGCTTGGCCGAGGGTGGGGGGGACATGACTGTGAGGGTTTACAATTATTGACACAGCTTTACAAAAGGATGGCACTGCTTCCAGTGCCAAATTTATTTTAAAAATCTATTTCCCAATGGGAATGGGATTTCCAGCCAAGTAACTCCCAACCTGGAGGCCTTGGCTGTCCCCTCCTTAATACATGCATCTGGGCTTAACTGCCAAGGTTAGCTGGCACTAAAATTGGCAGGGAAGTGTCATTAAATGTTATTAAATTGCAATGATCAGATGCAAAGCAACTAACGGAGCAGGGCAGAGGGAAGAGAGTGCAGGGAGTCAGCTTTACAACAGTGTTATGAAAGTGGACACAGACGCTTCCATTCCCCCAAACCACCGTATCTCACCCACCACTGAGACTGCAACTGGTATGCCAAATTTCTTTGGAATTACACAAAATTTAGAGAAGGAAAGCTGCAAAGCTCATTCTTTTTTTTTTTTTTTTTTTGTGAGGAAGATCAGCCCTGAGCTAACATCCATGCTAATCCTCCTCCATTTGCTGAGGAAGACTGACTCTGAGCTAACATCTATTGCCAATCCTCCTCCTTTTTTCTCCCCCCCAAAGCCCCAGTAGATAGTTGTATGTCATAGCTGCACATCCTTCTAGTTGCCGTATGTGGGACGTGGCCTCAGCATGGCCGGAGAAGCGGTGCGTCGGTGCTTGCCCGGGATCCGAACCCGGGCCGCCAGTAGCGGAGCGCGCACACTTAACCGCTAAGCCACAGGGCCAGCCCCAAAGCTCATTCTAAAATCGGCAGTCATTTTGATTTCAAGGAGGCAGGTGAATCTCCTGAGAGCCTGCCTTTACCTGTGTGTTCCCTCTGCCTAGAAAGCTCTAGCACTTTGTGGACGGGAATTCAACCTTCCAAATTGAGCTCACTTACCACACACCCCACAGAGCCTTTTCAGACCTTCCTGAGCACTCCTTAAGGATCACTGTCCACACGTGCCAGCTATCACATTCTGGCCTCTCGCACACAAGTTGAGCTCAATGCTGCTTGTCCGAATCTCTAACATTTTAGTTTAAAATGTCCACTTTGTCTAAAAAAAATCTCCATGACTGGCTTCCATTTATATTCCTCATACCTTTTCTCCCAATCTCAAATTACTTTATTTTTGCATCTATTTATCTATTTTTGCATGTACCTATGACTTACTTTTATTATCTACCTTCCCCATCTAAGTTCCATGACAGCAGCGATTTTGCCTAGTGCCTGCAGTTCGTAAGTATTTGTTGACTGAACATTTGTTGTTCTTTTTCTGGACTGTTTTGAACATTAGTATTGAGGCCTTCAAAATTAAAAACAAAAACAAAACAGAATGGAGTAGAAATAGTACAAACTTAAGCATCAATAAGACACTGTCACCGTGCAAATTTTCTTTTTTTTTTTGGTGAGGAAGATTGTCCCTGAGCTAATATCTGTGCCAATCTTCCTCTATTTTGTATGTGGGATGCCACCACAGCATGGCTTGATGAGCAGCGTGTAGATCCACACCCAGGAACCAAACCTGTGAACCCAGGGCCGCCAAAGCAGAACGTGTGGAACTTAACCATTACACCACCGGGCAAACCCCGTGAATGTTTCTTAAACTCAGTTACCACACCTACAAGCTGGAGATGAGAGACTCAAGTCACTGAGAGACTCAACAGGCACAACATATGTGAAGAAGTCTAGTAGGGTCTAGCATACAGTAGATTGTCAATAAACATTAGTTTCTTTTCTCCCTTCCATGTTTGTGCTTATATTTTTAAAATACGAGCTAAACAAAATGTCGCCTCTATGGGCAGCTTATTTCTTCAGATGTCTTCCTCTGTTCTTCCTCTCTTGTGTTATTTATGTGAAAATTACATTCTTCAAACAGCTCATCAATCTTGAACCATATTCTCTTGCTTCCCACTGACTATGGGAATTATTCCAGCTCTATAGACTCAGGATCTCTTGGGAGTGAGGCCTCAGAATCCATATTTTTTTAATAAAGGACTTCACTTTTTTACAGCAGTTTTAGATTCAGAGTAAAATTGAGGGGAAGGTACAGAGATTTCCCATATACTCCCCACCCCCACACATACATAGCCTTCCCCATTCTCAACATCCCCCATCACAGTGGTACCTTTGTTACAATTGATGAACCTACACAGACTTATCATTATCACCCAAAAGCCATAGTTTACATTACGGTTCACTCTTGGTGGTGTACGTTCTGTGGGTTTGGATAAATGTATAATGACATATATCCATCATTATGGTATCATACAGAGTATATTTTTACTGCCCTAAAAATCTTCTGTGCTCCACCTATTCATCCCTTCCTCCCCCCAACCCCTGGCAACCACTGATCTTTTTACTGTCTCCATAGTTTTGCCTTTTCCAGAATGTCATATAGTAGGAATTACATAGAATATAGCCTTTTCAGATTGACTTCTTCTACTTAGTGATATGCATTTAAGGTTCCTCCATGTCTTTTCATGGCTTGATAGTGCATTTCTTTTTAGCACTAAATAATATTCCATTGTCTGATGTACCATAGTTTATTTACCCATTCACCTACTGAAGGACATTTTGGTTGCTTCCAATTTTGGCAATTATGAGTCAAGCTGCTATAAATACCTGTGTGCAGGTTTTTGTGTGGACATAAGTTTTCAACACTTTTGGGTAAACACCAAGGAACGTGATTGCTGGATCATATGGTAAGAGTATGTTAGTTTTGTAAGAAACGGCCAAACTGTCTTCCAAAGTGGCTGTACCACATATTTTTTTAAAAGCTCCACAAGTGATTGAAGATCTCATCCAGGGTCAAGAACTCCTTGTCAAGTATATGTCCAAGTAAAGTGTCTCTTTTTTCTCTTTATGATAACTGTCACTTTCCCCCAGGTTCCTATCACTTCCCCCATCACCAACCAGTTCTTTCTGGCTAGTAAGAATTAAATTCCAAATGAAGCTCCTTATTGGGCTATCTATACCTTTGAGCTGAAACTGTCAATAATTCACCAAAGTAGACATTGCAAGGAAAAAAACCCTCATTAAGCTACAAATTCTGCTTTGAAAGAGACAGAGGATAAGAAAAACCAGTTCCTGTAATATCAGAGAGTATGTGTAGTGTACAGTCCAAGTATCGCACCATGAATACACAGGAGGCTCAAAGCAGGAGAGAGGAAATCAGGCTGGGGATATTAAAAAATGGTCTCACAGAGGAGGTGGTATTTTAGGTGGTCCTTTGATAATTGGTAGGATATGAGGGTTCATCATACTATTATGTCTTCTTTTATATATTTAATGTTTCCATAATAAAAAGTTTTTTAAAAATAATGGGTAGGATTTTGACAATCAGAACTTGGGAAGGCAATAGTGACATTCCAAGTAGAATGAGGAGAAGCTCCCAATGGTGGTGAGAAGGCACTGTGGTATCTTCAAAGAACTGTGAGTTGTCTACTTTGGACAAAGTGAAGGACAGTAGTAGAGAGAAGGCTGAAAGGGTAGAATGGAGCCAAAGACTAAAGGGCTATAACTAATAATTTTTAAATTTCAGATTTAAGAAGAGAAGTCATCTATGTTTTTCAGTAGAGGAGTGTCATGCCATGTCATCTACATTTCAAAAAAATAAAGTAACAGGATTAATCTAATACCTGCAGAATGTTTTGAAACTGTGGTACACACACAGACATACACACAGACACACACACACACAGATAAACCCA
Organism: Ceratotherium simum simum; assembly: GCF_057802395.1. Classification (NCBI taxonomy): domain Eukaryota; kingdom Metazoa; phylum Chordata; class Mammalia; order Perissodactyla; family Rhinocerotidae; genus Ceratotherium; species Ceratotherium simum. The sequence continues at coordinate 51,075,247 of NC_141915.1, read as the reverse complement.
CATAGTCACCTCTTGGTATTCTAAGCTTCCAAGTCTTTGCTCATATTTTCTCTGGAATGTTCTTATCACCTGTCTCCGCTGGTCAACTTCCACACTCAGCTCAAGCATGCTCTCCTCCAGGAAGCCTTCCACAAAAAACATGCACTAAACGCCCCTCATCTGTGCGGTCATATACTCTGAACACATCTTTAATGTCTCCCTTCCTACACTGATTGACTGAACCCATCTGCTCACTCATCTCTTGCACTAGAGTGCAAGCTCTTCAAAGCCACACCCCATGCCTTACCCAAGTACAGAGTGAGCATTAGATCCAAGGAATCAGAGGCAGGGACCACAGCAATCCAGCTAATAAATAAGCCGCTTAAATTTTACAGAGGCAAAATTTCGAGGCTCTGGTAATCTACTGGATAAGAGGTGGAGAAGATCAGGAGCGTAGTGGTAGTAGTAGTAACCTGGCTTTTCCACACCTAAATGAAATTAAGTGAAAGAGGAAAGTCAGGCCAATTGGGGCGGGTGGTGGTAGAAGGCAGATAATGAGTTCCAATTCAGATGTGTTAAGTACAAGATGCTGGAGGGACATGGGACAGATTTTAAATGGAGCTTCTTAAGAGAGAGTTTGGGGAAAAAAAATAGGTAGATCTGGGAGTGACAAACAGAAAAGTAGAAAGCTGAATGAGAGAGGCAGGGAAACAATAAGTGTACGAGAATGGAAGGCAGCTAAGGCAAGAACATTCTGAGAGGATGAGATGCAAATGAAGAATCAGGGAAGGACACCAAGAATTGCTGGATGTGTCAAAGGAGACTAAGCCAGCATGTGAGGAGCAGTACCACCAACTCATTTGGAAATGGTCCTACTTTCAAAGAAAGAAAGCACTCAGAAGGGTTTTCTTACAGCTTCAGGTGACTGAAGCTCTTTTTTTAGTCCTGGTAGAGCTGAAGTGTGTTTTGTCATGTCAACAATTTGGTGCTGACTATGTGCTCTTGAAACAACCTAAAAGCAAATCACAGCCAACGCTCTCTAGTTGTGGTCTGGGCCCAGAGCGAAGGTAGGAGGCGGGCAGTGGTTAGGAGGGGAATCCCCACTGTCTGTGCTCCTCTTCTTCCTCATTTGTACGCTGCTTCATTCATGAGTCTTTATCAAAAGGAAATGTAGTCATAAGGGTGTTTAAAATACCACTTTAAAATAAAAACATGGCAACAGGTTGCAAAGAATTTTAGTGATGTGTTTTATCTTTTCAAAATGCACACTTAGTTTTGGTTAGGTTCAAAAATAGCGCTCATATTTTAGAGATAAATACTGAAATGTCTCCAAATAAAATAATATGATTTTAGGATTTGCTCAAAATAATATAGTGGGGGTAATGGAGATATAGATGAAATAAGATTAGCCACAAGTCGGTAATTGTCAAAGTTGAGTGATGGATATATGGCAGTTCATTATACTGTCTACCTTTGAATAAGTTTGAAATTTTCCAAAAATTTTCTTAAATAACCACTGAATCACAGAAAACTCTCTTTTAATAGTTAAAAGAGAGGGATAGTGAGTAAGAGGGCTGAATTTTTTTCTTGGGAGAAGTGGATTCTTTTTTCCCTCTGGTTCAAGATCACAATTTTAATAGCACTGTGACCACCTCCCTTCTAGCCAAGGAAAACTACAGGGTAGGAACTTTGATTCAACCAGCTGCTTGAAGACTAAGAGATGCAAAGAAATACACAGGAAAATTCTTCATCTGTATCCCTTATTAGAGTGGCACCAGTACAGTCTATTCTGCCTTTCTCCCAGCTTCATCAAATTTCTTTTATTGACCTGCATTCTACCGTGACGCCATTGACCCATGTTGAGATACACCTTTAAAAGAGCCTCTAAAATTCATCGTTGTAAGGACATTTTTCATTACCTTACATAATGCCCTCTTTATCAAGACTTTTAGGGAAAAAATGTGTTATTAATAACAAGAAGAATTGGCTTCTCCTGTATAATTGATCAATCTCTTCTATGGATGATGTGAATGTTTCTCTATGTGTTTCCTTCCTCGGGCTGATAGCTACAAAGCTCAGGGCCCAGCTGGAATTCATATTCATATTCATTTTGGAGTCAGTGTTTTTGTGGCTCTATTTCGTGGCTCCATTTTGTTTCTCTTACCGACTCTTTTATTTTTATTTTATTTTATTTTTGGTGAGGAAGATCGGCCCTGAGCTAACATTCGTTGCCAATCTTCCTCTTTTTGCTGAGGAAGATTGGCCCTGGGCTAACATCCGTGCCCATCTTCCTCTATTTTTCGTATGTGGGATGCTGCCACAGCATGGCTTGATGAGCAGTGCGTAGGTCCGCGCCCAGGGATCCAAATCTGTGAACCCCAGGCCGCCGAAGCGGAGCGCATGAACTTAACCGCTATGCCACTGGGCCCCCCCCTTACCTACCCTTTTAATAACATTTTTTATGGAACATCTTAAATATATGACAGAGTAAACAAAATTGTTATAATCAACTCCTATGTACCCATTCCACAGCTTCAACAAATATCAACACATGGCCAATTTTATTTCATCTATATCCCATCTGCTTTCCCAGATATCAAATCATTTCATCCATAAATATTTTATCAAATATCTCAAAGAGAAATTGACTATTTAAAGAAAACAACCACAATATCTTTATCACATGTAAACAAGTAATTTCTTAATATCTACTCAGTGTACGAAATTCTAATGGTCTCCTAAATATCTCAAATATTTTTAAATTACAGTGTGTTTGAATCAGGATCAAAATTAGGTCCAGGTTTTATGATTCATTGTAAAGTTTCTTAGGTCCCTTTTAATCTCATAAGCTCTCCCTCCATCTCTTGTCATCCACCCCTGCCCCACGCAACTGTTTCGTCAAAGAAATCTGGTCATTTGTCCTATGAAGTTTCCCACTGGATTCTGCTCTCCTGCCCCTTGTTGTTGATTCACACATTCCTCTGTTAGTTATAGCTCGAACAGACTCAAACTTGACTCTTTCGTTTGGCATGACTACTTCACAGGTGGTCTCACTTACTTTTAATTTATGTTAAATTGCTGAATTTTAAGCATCCTAGTAAGCTATCTTAAACTCTTAATGGAAAAAGGAAGAAATGAATAAATGAATGAATAATCCCTCAATAACACTTGGTATTCACCAAACTTTTTAATCTTTGTCAATTTGATAAGAAACAAGGGTGTCTCATTGTTTTCAATCACATTGTAAAATATTTAATGAAGCTGAGTATTTTTTATATGTCTACTGACATCTGTATTTATTTTTCTATGAACTGCCTGTTTAAGCTATTCGCTCATTTTCATATTAGGTTATTATTGTTTTATTTGTAAGAGAAGACACTGCTCCTTTTGCAGCTTGTGCTGCAACACACACACACACACACACACACACACACACACACACACGCACATGCATGAGCACGTCCATACGCTTGGGGGTTTTTTCCCCCTTTTGATTATACAAAATTTTAAATTTTTACACTCCTTTATGGCCACTCACTTTTATAAGGCAAAAACATTCTTTCCTCTTCCCCACATGGCTAGATAGTTGTCCCAATACCACCTGTTAATCTCTCCATTTGTTTCTCCATTAATTTTACACATCTTTTTAATATTTATACCTCTTATAAAGTCCTCTTGTATAAGTTCATTGGCTGTCACGTCCAAAAATTATTAAATATTCATGGTCATTGCAGACATCATCACTTGATCCTGACTTAAACAGAACTCTTTCTAGCTTTTCACCTTAAATTATCTTGGTTTTGAATTCAGCATAGAAGAAGTATATAGCTATTCATATCTTAGTAAGCAGGCTGATAATGGCTCCCCAAGATATGTCCATATCTTAATCCTTGGAATTTGTGAATGTTACCATAGTAAAGTTTTTGTAGATGTGTTAAATTAAGGATTTTGAGATGAGGAGATTATCCTGGATTATCCAGTGAGGCCCAAAATGCCATCACAAGTGTTCTTGTAACAGAGAGGCAAAGGGAGATTACACACAGAGGAAAAGGAGATGTGAAGACGGTGGCTGAGACTGGAGTGATGTAGCCACAATCTGAGGGATACTAAGGAATGCCAGCACCTCCCAGAAGCTAGAAGAAGCAAGGAATGGATTCCCCCCAGAGCCTCTGGAGGGAAGCTGATCTGCCAACACCTCGATTTCAGACTTCTGGCCTCCGCAAATGTGAAAGAATAAATTTCTGTTGTTTTAAGCAACCAAGTTTTCAGTAATTTGTTACAGCAGCTACAAGAAACTATACACTGAGTTATTAGAAATGGACACTGACTTTTATCAAATTCCCTTTCAGCATTTATTGAAATAATCCAGTGTCCTTCCTACCATACCCAAGACGCCACACAATGTATTTCTTACTTTTCCCTTTCTCTTTTCTTTCTTTCTCCACCTCATTTTCACTCTATTTCCTTCTCAAGTGTGCATGCCACTGGCCTTCAGAGCATCCTGCAATCCTGCACTGCCAGTGGTGATAGACACTTAAAGAGTTTGCTAATCCTTGGATTCAAGAATCATCTAGAAAGTCTTAAACTTGACAATAAAAGGGGGCAAAACAAGCAAAATTGAGAAATTAACTCCAAACTAGGAGGAATGGGCACTGGTAGAGAGCTCCATCCTGCTCCTTGGTGGATACCCTGCATTAGAACAAAACAGGAGATGCTGGCCTCCTTCTAGTTCTTTCTAACTTGACGCCATCTTGGAGGAAAAATCATAAGGAAGAAATGTAGCCCTTTCCCCAGGCCTGTGGCACATTCTGAAATTGCTCACGTCCCCTGCCAACAAGAAACAACAAGGTAAACAAACCACAGCCAAAGCAATATTAAAAAATGTGGTAGATTCTTTATCTTGAACCTTAAACCCTCCAGCCTGAAAAAACTCAGTACAATCCTTTGCATACATAGTTGTTTCTGCAATATCTTGTCACCTTTCTCTCCAGGGAGGCTGGACGTTTTTAAGAGTCATGTTTTGCAAATCACAGCCTAGCAAAAGACCACGGTAGCCTTTGCCTTTTGTTCTGCCACATACTTTCCTGGCTTAGTGCATCTCCCATTGGTGACAGTTCTGGTTAGAGGTTCATGACAGTCGATTAAAAAACAAAGACTAAGAAATAGCTTCAAGAAAACCACAAAATTTACATGTGAGATTTTCTGAAAAGAGCACACTAATTTACAAAAGCAAACAACTTATTTTCAAAACAGTTTTCTTTATGCAAGTCTACTCATATTTCAATATTATTTCAGATCCTCATGGAATCCTTAAGGGAAAATTCCACAGTCCTATAGAAAGACTTAGGCTCTCAGTTTTTACTCCTGAATAAACCATGGTCACCGTAATTAGCAAATATTGCTTCAGGCAGCGCCATAGCTCAGGGTGTCAAAGTAAGTGAAATTCTCAAGTCTTAGGTAATAAGTCTAGAAATTCCAGGCAATCACCTTGAAACATGTAAATCAGTTAATCTCCAAGACTGAGCACAAAAAAAAGTATACAAATTCCTTCTTGTACCAGTAGAATCTTCCACCTACCTATGTGATCAGAAATGTGAGTGAAAGGTAAAAATTTAAATATCCTCCGTGACATCTCATACACAGTTACCTATACAATTCCCCCAAACTGGTTTTAATGGCTAACCAAAAATATGAGGAAATAATTTATAATGATCCCTGGATATACTAATTTTATGAGTTTCTTTAAGTTGCAGGTTTTCATTGGATTGATTTCAACTGATTCTTATTGATGGCAATTCTCTTAAGTCTTTATTTTTTTTTAATTATTTTATTGAGGTCACATTGGTTTATAACATTGTGTAAATTTCAGGTATACATCATTCTATTTCGGCTTCTGTATAGACTGCATTGCGTTCACCACCAAAAGTCTAGTTTCCATCCGTCACCACACACAATAAGTGCATCCACAAAATGAAAAGACAACCCACCAACTGGGAGAAAATATTTGCAAAAAATATATCTGATAAGGGGTTAATTTCCAAAATTAACAACAAAAAAACGAACCCAATCAAAAAATAGGCAGAGGACATGAACAGACATTTTTCCAAAGAAGATATACAGATGGCCAACAGGCACATGAAAGGATGTTCAGCATCACTAATTATTAGGGAAATGCAAATCAAAACTACAATGAGATATCACAAGTCTTTACTATTGGGGAGCAGGGTGAAAGACTGAGGGAAGCGCCCACTCATATCTATATATAATCAGATGGTTAAGTTGGAAAAAAAATTCAACATGACCTTTAACCCTGGGGTTAAAAGAGCAAAGCAATATACGCAATGCCACTGGATAAATACACGTTGCATAAATGAATGCTGAAAGTTGCCAGGTCAGCTACACTGCTATTTTTGGCAAGTGCTTTCTTATGAACAAGTGGCTGCTCATGAGAATAATAAAAGTAACTAATATTTATTGAGAATTTATTATATGCAAGGCACAGTGTTCAGCATTTCACATAAATTTTTAATTTAACGATCACTATAACTGTATAGCGTAAATATTACTTTCTCCACTTCAAGGGCCTTGTCCAGATACACAGAGCTTGTACAGATGTGAGCAGTCAGCTTTCCCATATCATATAATTGTATTTAGTCCTTCAATTGCCATTACTCTTCTTCACAAGTCTATTTCCACTAGCTTGTAGAAGGATTATTGCTGAACTGTGTCAGGGCTATATATAAAATCTGGGATCCAAAGCAAAAAGTCCCCTGTAAGGGCTTTCTATAACTTTTTCTACGTCTAGACTTCTCTAGATAACAAATGCAGGTTATAAAGCTGTTTACCAGGAACTACTGTGACATGACCTAGGTCAATAGGGAGATCAGGACTCAGTCAAAAAGCTACATTGCCATGAACTTTGTCCAAGATATTTTAACCTTTCTGGACTTTAGTTCCCCGATGCTAAAATGGAAAATATTCTGTCAATAAACTAGCTCATTTTCTCAGTAAAAGGTACTCTTGGTATTTGAGAGGAGCACTACCTCAGCTTTATAGATAACATCATCAAGTTTTCTACTGTGAGATAGCTCTGTGGTGTGCCTGTAAACTAACACCCCTTCCCTAAGAAGATTCTGATGAAACTGATACGCCTATTCCCTACCTGACATAGATTACTTTAGCAGGAGGTTAATGGTCAAGTGACTATTTGAAAGTTATGACTGTGGTTCCTGTTTGCAAAATGCTGTTTCTTAGCAATACCTATGCTGTGTGTGGTGAGGCTTCCCTCTCAATATCAAAGAAAAGGATTCTTAGTTCATTAATGGATTCATTGATCACCTCATAACTGATGATAATCTCAGCCGGATGCTCCTTCCTTCCTACTAGAGGATTCACCAGTCCCAGGCTAGATTGAACACTCAAGGTCACTGAGATTCTTAAATCTGGCTATATGCCAGAAACCTTAACATTCAAAATAAAATAAATGCACAAAACCAAATATATCTCAACAACGGTCGTGGGGCACTTTCTGTGTAGGAACAACTCTTGTCTCTTACTAGGGATAGTGTTTTCTCTCTAGGAAATTACTCCATTCTCCAAAGCCTAAAAAATAAACAAACAAATCAGGCTTCACACCAAATAACACTCTCACTGTATCTGGCCACGAAACCAGAACATGAGTCCACTTGTGGTTATCGGACTTCCAGCACAATGCCTGGGAAAATAATTTAGAAAACCTACTCTCCTCCTTGTTGCAACCTCACTTCATTTTCACACCCAGAATTTTTCTAGGTATGATATGTTCTAGACTTAATTTTAGCACAAGGCTCTTAACTTCGTAACCTCAGTCTCTTCATCAAAAGTATACATGGATGAAAACTGTAAAATATACAAATTTTTCAAAAAATGTAACTGTGGGAAAAAAAAGGAACATAGTACATTGAGGAAGAACTAAGGATCTAAGGAAACTTTAGGTGTTTGGGTTTTATGTACCTTTGTTACTGCTTTCTAAAAGAGGATGGGAAATTTGAGCAGCAGTCTAGCTAAGAAAAGAAGCCAGTGGAAGAAAGGAACCAAGAGGCCAGAGAAATGCACAGAAGTGACAGAGCAAGGTCCCAGCAGACATCGTGAGATCAACAGCACAGTGGGGAGAAGCTGGACTCAGAGAAAGGAGTGGAGGGTCTCTCTTTAAGACAAGAAGAAAGATGGACATAAAGCGTGACAACATAGAGAAAATTCGATGTGAAGGGAAGTTGAGAGAGGCACTCCATATTGACGTAAAACAGGGTGTTCTGCCAAGATTTCCCATGGGGTCCTAGGAAACACGAAGCCAAGAAACAGTAGAAACAGCCAGAATAGGTCAGCAAAGGAGTTCCTGTAGTTTCAAATGAAATTTTACCAAGTACTGTTGCAGTATATAAGCTCTTGAGGAAGTAGCTCATTTCTATGAGAAACGTAAGAGAAAATTCCAGCAGGCAACTCAACTATGTAAGGCTGGAAGTAGGTATGATCTAAAACTTCCTTATTTCTTCTAAGAACCTCCTCCATTCCAAAGTTGCTCATCATAAAACCTGGGAACAAATGAGTCAGAGTGGTTCCCAGCTCAAGAACTATCCATGTGTCTCAAAGGTCACATGTGAGTATGTGATGCATTTTACTCCTTGAGAAACTTTAGAACATTTGCTACTAAAGAGCTGGAATTCTTAATCTCCAGAGTTGCAAACCCCAAGGTGTAAAATAGATCCATGACATTACCTTTGCCCTCCAATTTTTATTATAACAGCTTTATTGAGAAAATTCATATAACATACAACTCACCTATTTAAATTGTACAATTCAATGGTTTTTAGCATATTCACAGTTAAGCAACCATCACCACAATCAATTTTATAACTCCACAAAAGAAACGTCATAACCATTAGCAGTCATTCTCCATTTTCCTCCAAAACTATCCCTCCCTCTGGTCCTAGGCAACCACTAGTCTACATTTTGTCTCTATAGATTTGTCTATTCTTGATACTTCATATAAATGGAATCATACAACACGTGGGCTTTTGTGGCTGTCTCTTTCACTCAGCATAATGTTTTCAAGGGTCATCCATGTTGTAGCATGTGTCAGTACTTCTTCCTTTCTATTGCCAAATTATACTTCATTGTACAGATATACCACATTTTATTTATCCCATCATCTGTTTATGGACATTTAGAATGTTTCCACTTTTTGGCTATTATTAATAATGCTGCTACTGACATTCATATACAAGTTTTTGTGTGGACACAAATGTTTTCAATTCTCTTGGGTATATACCTAGGAATGAAATTGCTGGGTTAAATGGTTACTCTAATTTTTTTTTTTTTTTTGAAACTGTCAAACTTTCAAACTTGGAACTGCCAAAGCAGCTATATCATTTTACATTCCCATCAGCAGTGTACGAAGGTATCAATTTCTCCACATCCTTGCCAACATTTTGTTATTTTCTGTTTTTTGAATAATAGTCATCCTAGTGGATATGAAGTGGTATCTCACTGTGGTTTTGATTTGCATTTCTCTGATAATTAATGATGTGAGTATAATTTCATGTGTTTATTGGCCATTTGTATATTTCCTTGGAGAAATGTCTGTTTGAATCCTTTACTCATTTTTTAATTGGGTTAGCTGTCTTTTTATTATTAAATTGTAAAGATGCTTTATATATTCTTTTTCTTTTTTTTTGAGGAAGATTAGCCCTGAGCTAACATCTGTTGCCAATCCTCCTCTTTTTTGCTGAGGAAGATTGTCCCTGGGCTAACATCCGTGCCCATCCTTCTCTACTTTATATGAGACGCCGCCACAGCATGGCTTGACAAGCAATGCGTAGCTCCGCGCCCAGGATCCAAACCCACAAACCCCGGGCTCCTGAAGGGGAGCGCACAAACTTAACCGCTACGCCACTGGGCCAGCCCCATCTTTATATATTCTTATATATTATCAGATATATGATTAATAAATATGATTCTCTCATTTTGTGGGTTGTCTTTTTACTTTCTTGATGGTGTCTTTTGCCACACAAAAGTTTTTAATTTGATGAAGTCCAATGATCTATCTTTTTTCATTGGTTGCTTCTGTGTTTGTTGTCATATCTAAGAAACCACTGCTTAATTCAAGGTCACAAAGATTTACACCTATGCTTTCTTCTAAGAGTTTTATAGTTTTAGCTCTACATTTAGGTCTTTGATTCATTTTGAAGTAATTTTTGTATATGGTGTGAGGTGGGGGTTCAAATTCCTTCTTTTGCATGTATATATCCAGTTGTCCAAGCACCATTTGTTGAAGACTACTCTTTCCCTATTGAATTGTCTTGGCACCCTTGTTGAAAATCAACTGATTGTAATGAGGGTTTATTTCTGGACTCTCAATTCCATTCCATTGATCTGTGTTTATCTTTATGCCAGTATCACACTGTCTTGATTATTGTAGTTTTGTAGTAACTTTTGAAATGGGAAAGTGTGAGTCCTCAAAGTTTGTTCTTCTTTTTCAAGGTTGTTTTGGCTATTCCGAGTCCCTTGAATTACCATATCAATTTTAGGATCAGTTTGTCAATTTCTACAAAGAAGCCAGCAGGAATTCTGATGGGAATTGCACTGGATCTGTAAATCAATTTGGGAGTCTTGCCATCTTGACAATATTAAGTCATCTGACACATGAATGTGGTATATCTTTCCATATATGTAGGCCCTCTTTAATTTCTTTTGACAGTGTAACTTTCAGAGTATAAGATTTACACTTATTTTGTTAAATTTACCCTCAAGTATTTTATTATTTTTGATGCTATTATAAATGGAATTGTTTTTCTTAATTTCATTTTCAGATTGCTCATTGCTAATGTATAAAAGTACAACTGATATTTTCATATTGAGTTTGTATCCTGCAACATTGCTGAACTTACTTATTAGTTCTAATGATTTTTTAGTGGATTCCTTAAGATTTTCTATATATAAGATCATGTCATCTACAAATAGAGATATGTTTACTTCTTCCTTTTCAGTATGGATGGCTTTTGTTTCATTTTCTCGCCTAATTGCCCTGGCAGTACACTGTTGAATACAAGTGGCAAGATCGAATGTCCTTGTCTTGTTCCAGATCTGAGGGGGATGCCCTCTGATTTTGCCTTGACTCTTGCCAAGCCCTCTCACATAGCCAGTCATCACTAGATAAATAAAATAGGGCCTAATTTAGTACAGTAATTTCTCCTCATTATTTAAAGTTCTCTAAGATGATAGTGAAAGTGTAAATTGGTACAAACTCTATGAGGCATAGTTTGACAAAAATCTGTCTGACAAATGCACATTCCCTTTGTCCTAGCAGTTCCACCACTGGGACCATATCCTACGGACATATCTCCCATTCATGCGACATGATGTATGTACAAGTTTGTTCAACACAGCACTGTCTGTAACCTCAACTATCCAACAAGAGGGGATAGGCTAAATGAAGTATAGGGCATTCAAATAATGAAATTCTATGTAGTTGAAAAAAAGAATGTGGAAGTTTTTTAATATATTGATATAGAAATATCTCCAAAATACATTAAGTAAAAAAATCAAGATGCAGAGGACTATGTGCTACATTGTATTTAAAAATGGCCAAAAAAATGCATAAACAGATTTGCTTGTACATGCATAAAATCTTTGGAAGAATACATTAGAAACTAGTAATATTGGTTGCCTATAGGGAGGGCAGCCAGGATACCCAAAGACAAAGATAGGAAAAAAACATTCTACTGTAAACCTTTGTATACTTTTTCAATTCAAACCATGTAAATATGTTTCCTATTCAGAAAACTAAGTTTAAAAAATGAAGGAGACAGCCCTGATGGCCTAGCAGTTAAAATACGGCAGGTGCGGCTTTGGCGGCCCGGGTTCGGTTCCTGGGTGCAGAACCACACCACTTGTCTATTAGTAGCCATGCTGTGGCAGCAGCTCACATAGAAGAACTAGAAGGACCTACAACTAAAATATACAACTATATACTGGGGCTTTGGGGAGGGAAAAAAAAAGAGAGAGAGAGGAAGATTGGCAACAGATGTTAGCTCAGGGTGAATCTTTTCAAGCAAAAAAATATATATATATATTTAAAAAAAAATGAAGAATAAAATCAAATGTCATAAAAGCCAGCAAATAGTTAATAACAAGTGACAGAATAGTCTATAAAGGACTGGAAAGAAGTGGGGCATAGTGGTATCAGGAATCCTGATTGTCAGAACCTAGGTTCTTTTTCTCAGTTTGCTTCTAACTAGGAACTTGGAGACATAAGTTGCTTAACTTTTCTGGACTCAATTTCTTTGCCTGAAAATTCTGAGATCAGACTAGTCTACAGTCTATACAACCAACAGAGTCAAAGTTTTCTGAGGCCAACCCTACGCTAACTCCTTTACATGCATTTGAATCTCATAACCACTCTACAAAAATAAACTATTTCCTCAAAAACTTAGAAATAAAATTACCATGTGATCCAGCAATTCTACTTCTGGGTATATACCCTAAACAACTGAAAGCAGGGGATTATGGGCTGAATGATATCCCTAGAAAATTCATATGCTGAAGGCCTAACCCCTGGTATCTCAGACTGTATTTGGAGATGGGGTCTTTAAAGAGGTAATCAAGTTAAAATATGGTCATTAGGGTGGGTCCTAATCCAATAAGATTGATGTTCTTAAAAGAAGAGAAAATTTGGACACACATACACAGAGGAAAGACCATGTGATGATATGGGGAGGCTGATATGATATGAAGCCAAGGACAGAGGCTTCAGAAGAAACCAACACCTTGATTTCAGACTTCTAGCCTTCAGAATTGTGAAAAAATAAATTTCTGTTGTTTAAACCACCCAGTCTGGAGTACTTTGTTATAGCAGCCCTAACAAACTAAAACACAGGTCTCAAAGAGATATTTGCACACCCATGTTCATAGCAGCATTATTCACAACAGCCAAAAGATGGAAGTAACCCAAGGGTCCATTGACACATAAAGGAATAAACAAAATGTGATATATACATACCGTGGAATATTATTTGGCCTGAAAAAGGAAGGAAATTCTGACACATGCTACAATATGGATGAACCTTGAGGACATTATGCTAAGTGAAATAATCCAGTCACACAAAGACAAATACCGTATGATTCCACTTACATGAGGTAACTAGAGTAGTCAAATTCATAGAGACTGAAAGGAGAATAGTAACCAGCGGGGGGTGGGGGGAGGAAGAGAAATGAGGAGTTGCTGTCTAATGGGAATAGAGATTCTGTTTTGCAAAATAAAAAGAGTTCTGAAGATGGATGGTGGTGATGGATGCAAAACAATGTGAATGTACCTAATGCCACTGACCTGTACACTGAAAACTGGTTAAGACGGTAAATTCTGTTATGTATATTTTACCACAGCTAAAAACAAAAAATTTTAAAAGAAAAAATGAACTATTATTTCTCATTTTATGGGTGCAGAAACTAACATTTTTTCTCAAGTTCCAGCAGTAGCATTCCCATCCAGGTCTGAATCCAAAGCCCAGTGAGAGGTACTACTTTTCCATCCTGGCACTAAAATGCTTTTTATTTTAAATCAAGAAAAAACACTATTTTTTATTCTTTTTTTCATATTACTTCCAAACTCAGACTGTTTTCAGATGATTTTGCTTTCCCAACAGGCATATTGTTTGTTTAGCTGCTTTGGAGGTATAAGCTTTCTTGGGAAAGCTACTTGAGTTGTTCCCATACCTCATCTCACCTACCAATCTCTATATTCCTGACTTGTACTATGGCCTTTTATTTCAGGATCCAAAAAAGGAAGAATGAAATGGGAATTTTTCCAAAACACCAGTGGCTATAGTGACAGACACCAGGATAGCTTCCTCCTTCTATGCCAAAGACCATGTTCTCTGAAGTTAAATGCATTACTACTTCTCCCAGTTGTCTCAATATCCAAAAGTTAAGCTTTGGTCTTTGAAAAGCTGAAACTAGCACCGTCCCAGGGGGTAAGACTGTGCAGAGCCCTGTTCTCCCTGTGTGCCAAAGCTGCAAACAGGTTGGGGCTGGTGGGAAGAACAGAATGTCCTCTGCCAAAAGGAGGGGCACAGAGGGAGCCACAAGCAACAAGAGGAGCTGCCATGGGGTTTTACGTGCCGTAGAACGAAAGTGAAAGAACATGAAGGGGCTGAGGGGAGAGATGCAAAATTCTAGGAAATGATACCAAGCTCTTTAGAATGTTCAGCTCTCAAAAATATAAGCCCCACAAATGACTGAATGATTTTTTAAAAACTATTTTTTTCTTAAATTTTATAAGCAAATAAGAAAACATTTCACCTGGGAACATCAGGTTAACTCTTCAAATCCTTCTGTATTAAGGAAGACCAATAGCCAAGTAAGTGTGCAGCAAAGAAATACGACAGAAAGTAAAATCACGTTTCCCGGGCTTAGCTCCCCAAATAGTCTCAAGGTAAGTCAAAATCTGTTACATAAGGCTCCAAGAAATTGTTCAAATTCTAAGGTGGTACTGAAATTCTGTTATAGATAATATTGCTTGGAATAAGTAGGCCATTAACTAGGGCTAAGTTTTTTCTTCTACAAAATAAATAGCTACAGCTCTTGTAGTGTCTCTTGCATTGCAGAATGCAAACTGTTCTAGATGTCCTCTAGCAGAGGCTGTCACCACTGACCACACCACACTTCCGTCTGAGTATTTCCATGACCACATTATTTTCCAGTGAGCTCAACACAGCTTGATCTGACCTAGGAAGAAAAATGTAGATACATACATTCAACCTGTATCTAAGCTCAAAACCTCTCCCAGAGTCTTTATCCTCAGGGCTTAAGAGAACTCGCCTCTGTGGTAGTTAGGAAGCAGGTTGACTGATGCCTCATGGCTGGCGCTGGCACAAGAAGGGTGAATGTCTTATCTAAGGGGCCACACAAGCTAACAGTGCCATCAAGAAGGGAACCGAACATGGGCCGGCCCTGTGGCTTGGTGGTTAAGTGCGCGCGCTGCAATGCTGGTGGCCCGGGTTCGGATCCTGGGTGCGCATCGAGGCACCACTTCTCCGTCCATCCTGAGGCCGAGTCCCACATACAGGAACTGGAAGGATGTGCAGCTATGACATACAACTATCTGCTGGGGCTTTGGAGGGAAAAAATAAAATAAATAAAATCTTTAAAAAAAAAAAAAGAAGGGAACCGAACAGATAAACACACAGTGCTTTCATTCATTCATCCTCTCCTCAAATATTTACTTAAAACCTATTATGCATCAGCACTGAGCTATGCCCTGAAAGTAAGAAATTAATTAGACCTAGCCCCCTACTCCTGCCCATCCCCGCCCCCTAATATGTCCCTTCTGGAAAGATTAAGTTAAATTGTGATATTCCCAGAGGCTGCAGGAAGGACAAGGGCCACGGTTACTTCCTACATGGCCTAAATGAGCTGGGAGGTGGGGAGGAGAAAGTCAGGTGGCCCCTTCGGTTAATCCCCAATCTTTGAAGAAGTCTGTCTAGGCTGCCAGCCACGTATGCTACCTCAACCTTTAAGAAGTAACTAAGAGACAGCTAAAAGGAAGTTCCATTTCCTTGAACACACCTAACCTTGAACACACCTAATTTCCTTGACTCTATTCCTCTGGCCATGCTGCTCCTGCCACCTAGATATTTTACCTGTACCCGCCCTGTGCAATGCACACATACAGTCCTCTGCCTATTAAGAGCTCTTCCGCACTTTAGTCCAACGGCTTCTTCCCGAGAACTTGTCCCTCACCTCCTATCTCCTTCACTTCGCCTCCACCTCCAAGACTAGAAAGTTATCTGTGCATCTACTGCTTTGCACGCTCAGGTCGTGGGCTACTAACATTTATTCCAGGCCCAAAGCAAGGAATCACTTCTGCTAGTCCTCCCAAATGCATACTGAGTTGTTATCCTCATTGTGCCGGTGAGAAACTGAACTTTAGAATGCTCAGGTAAATATTCTAAGGTATCACAATTAGAAAAGAATGGAGCTGGGCCAGCCCGGTGGCGCAAGCGGTTAAGTGCGCACGCTCCGCCCCAGCAGCCCGGGGTTCACCGGTTTGGATCCCGGGTGCGCACGGAGGCACCGCTTGTCAGGCCATGCTGTGGCGGCGTCCCATATAAAGTGGAAGAAGATGGGCACGGATGTTAGCCCAGGGCCAGTCTTCCTCAGCAAAAAAAAGAGGAGGATTGGCAGATGTTAGCACAGGGCTGATCTCCTCACAAAAAAAACAAAAAAAAAACGGAGCAAGGTGTGTTTTACCCAAATCCTGAATTTTCCTCACTCGACCATTTGCACACCACTCCCAATTTCTCTCCACCCACCTCCGACTTCCTTCTCTGATGTGGTTTTCTAATTCAGCACAGGTTTTGACCAGCTTCCAAACAGATGCAACTTGACAGTGCCTCCCCTTTGGCTGCACCAGATGCCCTCTTCTGTCTCTGGATTCCTGCTCTAAGAGTTCTCTGACACGTGATGGAACCTGCTGGGCCTGCGGACATGCAGAACCTGGGGGTTAAAGCATGTGGGGCTACCTGTTATCAGTGAACAATGATGGACAGGAGCCGACGTATAATCCCTTTAGTCACCTGGGCACAGAGTTCTGAGAAACATTTCACGAGGCTCTTAGAAGATCCGATGGTATTAAACATCAATTGTCTCTAGCAGTGACCTCTGCACTGGCTTTCCTCCTTCTCTGTTTCATCCACCTTGTCCCTCCTGCTTATTGAGGTCACAGTGACAAACAAGTCTCTTGCACACAAGCTTCTATTTCAAGCCCTGCGTTCAGAGTCAGTAGGTAGTGGAAATGTGGGCTAGCAGCAGCGCAGGTTGTGGTGCAATCTGCCCTGCCCCTCGAGCCATATGAACCAGCAGATCCAATGGTGCTTATGGTGTTCTTGGAAGAATGCATGACTCACCTGTGGACGTCAGTCAGCCTTCTCTTCTCAGTCACTCCAGTGCTGGCACAATGGACCCATGAATGGAATGGCTCAGGTGCAGGGATGGAGGCTGTACATGGGTCTAGCAGTATGGGCTTCCTCTTACCAATGACCTAGCCATTGCCACAGCTGAATTTCCAACCAATCAATGGCAGAGATAGATGCCAATCCCTATAGCACTTTCAAGGATATCAGCCAGCCCCTTGGTAGAACATTGATTATAACAGACCACTTCCACCCTGGAGGGGAGGAGGAAATAGTAATTTATGCTTACTGGAATTCACGCATATCTACTCCAAACAGGGGTTGGCCTTCTCTGCATGTAATGCCTCTGCAAGCACACTATCCAAGGACATAAGAATACCTAACCTACCAGCATGGCATCCCACACAACGTTGTTGCACACCGAGGGATTGATTTATGTCAAAGGAGGTGCAACAATGAGGGTATGACCAAGGAATCCGCTACAGTCCTGTGCCACATAAGGATGTTTTGGTTAATGATGGACCGCATAGATGACAGTGGTCCCATAGGATCAGTACCGTATAGCCTAGGCGTGTAGTAGGCTATATCATCTAGGTTTGTCTAAGTACACTCTATGATGTTCGCACAACCACAAAATCACCTAATGATGCATTTCTCAGAACAAATCCCTGTCGTGAAGCGACGCATGACTGTAGTTTGATCACATACCTCGTTGTTCAAATGCAGCCAGCTTAAATGAACGGTAGAAAGGTCTGCTAAAGTTAGGGCACTAGCATGAGGAGAACAACCTGGTCTTCCAGTATCACCTTGATTCCTGCCCCACCCCTGGGATTTCTGCAAGGAGGCTTGTTTCCTTTCAGTGGGCAACGGTGTCGAAAATGGCGGGTACTAGGTGTGCCCATTGCTACTTGGGTATCATTTCTTCTTGGTTCTTTCACCAATCAGAGGTAGGAAATACATGAGTGTGTGTACACATATACATATACATACACACAAATATACATACACCCATACATTTAAAATACACATATGTATACACATGAACATACACAAACAC
Source organism: Ceratotherium simum simum (assembly GCF_057802395.1). Classification (NCBI taxonomy): domain Eukaryota; kingdom Metazoa; phylum Chordata; class Mammalia; order Perissodactyla; family Rhinocerotidae; genus Ceratotherium; species Ceratotherium simum. The sequence continues at coordinate 51,057,265 of NC_141915.1, read as the reverse complement.
ATCTATGTGCATATTTTAGAAATCATGAATTCACACCAATATGGCCAATTCCAATCCATCCCTACAGGATTCTTTTTGCCTTCTCCCATTTGCTCATTCCTATAATACATCTGAAAGGATGTCAGGTTTGCTTTCTCCATACTGCTGTATGTTTCTCATTTTAAGAGTAATGAAATTTTGTCCCAATGCTCCCCAATAGAATTACACTTCTGACTTCTTTGCCAACAAAGTATCACATACCCACGCCAGAACCGATCTCTGGCAAAGGATTGGGACTATCACATTTGGCTTAGACCAATTATCCTCCTCATCACCTCCACCCCTGAGGCTGGGGTCAGAGCCTCCTCTCAAGTTCATGGTCACATGGAGGTGGGTGAGATACACGAAGAGAATAGGGTTTCAAATAGGAAGAAGCAAAGAGGGCTGTGGAGCATGGATATCAGGAAGGCAACCAGCAGTATCTGCTACATTAGCCTATAGTCCACAGAGTGGACGGGGCAACATAAATCCTCTGAAATTATATATAAAATTTCCTTTGTGTGTACACATGCATAATTTTCTGGGGAGAGGATCCTCAGTCATCATCATTTCTCAGAGGGCTCAGGAACCCAAGAAAAGCTTAGAACCACTTTCATTTTAAATTAGCACAGTCCTTAATCTTAAATTTACAGAGCACAAGAAGTTTCCAGGAACTTAAACCCCAATTCAGAAAATGCAAGAGTTTTTTCAATCTCATTTATTACACTTCTGCTTCTAGGGCAGGAATCAGAAAACTGCATGGCCTCTGTCAAAATACAATGTTTGTCTCAATTTGATTCCTCTTTGAACTTGCTCCTAGAGACTGATTTTCAGGCTTCTAGGGTAATTAAGGGGCGCTAAATCCTCGGTAAATTAGACATGCTGCCTTTAAACTCTCATTCTTCTAAAGAAAAAGGGGATCGAGCAGGAGTCCCTGAAGGAATAAAGGAAACAGAAGTGCAAACTGTCATAAAGAAGAAGAAAATCCACGGCTTAAAGGAGCCAAAGAGCAAATGTCCAGGCAGCTTGTCAGTTTCAGCGTGTTCTCAGGATTTTATCCCACTGGCCCCAAATGCAGCGTTCAGAGTCCTAGAACTATTACCACCATCTGGGACAGCTGTGGTAATAGAGATCAACTTGCCCAGAGCTTTAATCCTCTAGGGCTCCTTCAACAGTCCTATTTATCTGAAAAGGCTGAATACAAAGGCATCTACTGCAGCCATTCTGTGGGGTAGGGAGGGGGATGGGACATTAAGAAGCATGTGCCCTTGGGTGTGGCTCTTCAATTTTGCCAAGCAGACAACTGCTGTGCAGACAGAGATGAAATCACAGAATCTAGATTTTACTTAGCCATCTCGGTCACAGGGTGATTCTATAAAATGATCATCCCAAAGGGGACACTTTTGAGAGTGAAAGAGGACACTGTTCATGATGAAACCAAGACAAGAGGTGTAAAGACGTGTAGTCCCAGCAAACCAAATGGATGACACCCTGCTCAGTCAGTATTTTAGAATACTCTCTTCTGCTCTGTTCTCTGTCATTCACCCAGTACTTTGCATGTGCCTTACATTGTGTTAAGCATCACAGAGAATAAAAATAAAATAGCATACCATAACATATCACAACACATCAACATGCAGCCGAACCTGGCACCTGGGCCAGGCCCCATCCAAGGGGACGAGTTCCCGAGGATATAGCCCTGGGGGCGGCTGCCAAGTCTCCTGGGGCGTGTGCTGGGCCCCCGTCAGAGGAGGAAGCAGCCTGGTAAACGGTGGGTGTGCCAGACCTGAGATCCGGAGGCCTCCCACACCCGGGTCCCTGTCCTGCCCAGGCCCCCCGAGGAAGGAGGATGGTCTGGTCGGGGCAGTGGCGAGCGGGGTGGGGCTGGCGCCGAGCCTGCCCTTGGAGGCCCCGGGGAAGGGCGCCGGGGCATGGGCTGCCCCTGGCCAGGTCTGAGGGACCGACCCAGCTCGGGGCTGTCGGGGGCAGAGAGAGAACCCCCCTCCGCCCTTTCCCTTCAGCTTCTTAGGGCTGGCCAAGTCCTTAACAAGACAGGTTGTCTGGAGAAAATCAGACCCAGCTGAAGAACATGTGTCCATGGGGGAAACTGAGTCTCCCCACACAACAGCAGAGATTCTCATTTTGCATCCTCTCCGGAGCTAATGACAAATGTGGATGTCCCAGCTAATGACAAAGGTGGATGTCCCGGGTGGGCCTGGGGAATGAGAGAGGGGAGGAAGTCTATTGTCATGCAGAGGGACAGGGAAAGACTTGTCTGAAGCTTATCCCCTGCACTGGGGTCAGGTCGGGAAGGGACGGCACAGAGGTGACCTGGAACCGGCCTCTCTGTGGTGGGGCTGTCCCCGGGGCAGGCGTGGGGGTGATGGGTGGAAGTGGGATGGCGTGTGAGTTGGCACCAGCCAGCGGTGGATCTCTCTTCACTCTAACATTACTCTGGCTGTCTTGAGCAATAGCCATTTTGGTAGCCTTGAAATCAAAATGAAGGGACGGTTACTCTGAGCTAAGGCATTAGGACCATTTGCATTCTTTGGTTTTTAAATCTTTGATTCAGAATATATCCAAGTGACTCACTGGACTATTTTGGTCTTGGGAATTAAGCTGCATTCAAAAAGTCTTGCTGCAATCACACATACCAGCGTGGACAGAGGCCCTCCTAAAAAACTTCTGGAGCATCAGCCTGAGGTTGAGGAATCAAACAGATCTGATCAGGTACTCCTTGAAAATCTCTTGAGCCCTGATCTTGTTTTTGCATATTAAGTCATCTCCAAATCCTCCCCTGGGTCAGTAATCATTTATGTACATTAACCTCCATTCTCTAGTCCTCTTGGCTAAAAAACATTTCAAATCTAAGACTCCTGGCTTCCTGCTCTCTTCATTGTTGGCCAAAATAAAAAATAAAAATAAAAATAAATTCTAAAAGCTATTTTACCATTGTTGCTTAAAGAATAATAAACTGCTTTTAAAAACAAATACCATAGATTTCCTGAGTTCAAAAGCAGGAAATACTTACTATAAAATTTACAAAATAAAGAAAGGCATAAAGAAGAAAATTGAAATTACCCAAATTCCAACCACCCAGGCAAAACCATTGTTAATATTTTGGTGCATTACTTTGCAGTCCTTTTTGTACCCATATCTATAACTATATATACATACATAGATAGAGAATTTTCTCATAAAATTAAGACCATATTGTGCATGCAATTTTTAAAAGTGCTTTCATCTCTTAGTATTTTATTGTGAATACATTCTGCAGACGTTAAGCATATTTTTGTAAACTTTTTTCAGTTGTAAAATATTCCATTCAAAGCACTACAAATACAGTTGTGAAGATATATATTTATTCATAATTGTTAAGTGACCAACTGCATAGCTAGCATGCCTTAGTAGCATGTGTGAAATATGTTTGGCTCTTTAAAAAGAACAAGTTGAAGACCGATATGCTAAGTCACTCAGACTTACAGAACTTGGAATCGATCCACTTAGAACAACCTACGGCCTCTGAAATGGATAAAGAGATCAAACCAGGTTTGCATCAGACTACTTTTCTCTAAAGGCTAATCAGAAAAAAGAAGGACATGCTCTAGAGGGGAAGATTTGCTAGATACTACAGCTTCTAGAGAAACCGATGATTTTTAAATGATACCAAAGCACTTATCTAAACATTTTCATGCTTTCTACAGGCTTTGCGTTGGGCTCAGTAACGGCGATACCAAGGTGACTAAGCCATAACCTTTTCTCTGAAGGACTTGACAGCCTAGAGCGATACAGGTTCTAAGCTGACACCTGGAACGCTGGAGCCTGCTGAGATCTGGGTGCAGAGAGTGGGCAAAATGAAGTTATAACAAGTCAGTGAAGGGGACAATAACAGTTCGCGTACACTACATAGAGTTATTTTTTTCTATCCTACTTTCATATTGTTTGATATATGTTCAATCAATTTACCTGCTATGATACTACTAAAATCAACATTTACTGAGCTTTTACGATGTGCTGGCACTGTGGTAGGTGCTACGGATACAAAAAGGAAAGAGACATGCCTCTGCCCTCAACGAATTCCCATTTTAGTAGAGGTTACAGATACACAACAAATAATTATATTCAGAGTAATAGATGTGTAAATGGGGAGCTCTGAGAGAAGCAGAGCAACTAACCAACCTGGGTGAGGGTGTGTCTCGAGGCTGGCTCCTGGAGAAGAAGTGTGCATTGGAGGTGGAGATGGGAGGGGGTAAGGGAGAAAGTTTGAAGAGGCAAGGCAGTAAAGGAAATGAGCAAACACCAAGTCAAAAGCAGAGAGGTGTGGTATGTCCAGAGGACTACAAAGAACATGAGAGGCAACAGTGTAAAACCCTAGGTAGAAAGTGCCAGGAAATGAAAACAGGCAAGCAGGTAGAGCCATTGAAGAGTTTGAAGCAACAAATTGGTATGGTCACAATTCTGTTTTAGATGACCCTGCTTCATATTTCATCGAAGAAATGGAATGCATGAGATGGGACCTCACTCTCTCCCATCACAATGTCACAAAGCATCCATCTTCTCCTCCTTCCCTTCTATACAAAGGTAGGCATGTCTCTCCCATCAAAAGCCAACTCCTCCACTGGGCTCTGGATCCATCCACTCTCATCCTAGGAAGGAGGAAGGATTCCAGTGCTTCAGGTATCCCCTCTCTGATGATACCCACCACGATCAACATCATGCTACTCTTGAGTGGTTTATTCCTGTCAGGAAACAACTATGTTCCTATATCTGCCATTACAAAGCCTTCACATCAGTCCACATCCCCTTCTAGTCATAATTACAATTCTCTAAAGAGATGTCTACACATTCCATTGTTTCTACTTCCTAACTTCTCCTTTCATTACTCAATCCACCATGATATGGCTCTCCTTTGTCATCATACTCCTGGAAAAGTTTTTGTCAAGGTCACTAACCACCTCTGTGGATACTTCTCATTTTACTCAGTCTCTGTGGTAGGCAGAATAATGCCCATCCTCCAAAGACATCCACGCCCTAATCCCCAAAATCTGTGAATATATTACCCTACATGGCAAAAGGAACTTTGCAGATGTGTTTAAGATTAAAGACCTTGAGATGAGGAGATTACTTGGATTGTTTGGGTGGGCCCAATCTAATCCCATGAGTCCTTACAAGTGGAAGAGGAGGACAGAAGGGTCAAAATCTTCTTCATCTCAGGGCCAGCCCCGTGGCTTAGCGGTTAAGTGCGCGTGCTCCGCTACTGGCAGCCCGGGTTCGGATACCGGGCGTGCACCGATGCACCACTTCTCCGGCCATGCTGAGGCCGCGTCCCACATACAGCAACTAGAAGGATGTGCAGCTATGACATACAACTATCTACTGGGGCTTTGGGGGAAAAAAAAGGAGGAGGATTGGCAATAGATGTTAGCTCAGAGCCGGTCTTCCTCAGCAAAAAGAGGAGGATTAGCATAGATGTTAGCTCAGGGCTGATCTTCCTCTCACACACACACACAAAAAAAAAAAAAAAAAAAATCTTCTTCATCTCAATAGATGACCCCTCCACCCAGTTGTTTTAAACCAGCCATCCTTAATCTCCTCTCATTCTTCTATCCCCATGTCTAATCCCATATGAGATCCCATTGATTTTATCTCCAAAAGTTATTCCAAATCTGCCCACCATTCTCCATCTCTCTTGCTAACACCTTAGTCTACACCATCATCATCTCTTACCTGGACTTCTGCAACAACCTCCTACCTGGTCTCCATACATTCTCTTTCATCCTACCCTGGACCCAAGCTTCAGAATGCAAGAGTGATAGTGAAATGTAAATTGGATAAAACTGCTCCTGTGCTTAGAATTTCTCAGTGGCTTCCCATTGAACTTAGAGTAAAACATACTCCTTACTATAGCCTACAAGGCCCTGTGTGATATGATTCCTGCCCTTTTCTCTGATTCCATCTTAAAACACTCTCCTTCGATGGCTCTGTGCATTAATCATTCTCTTCTAGTTTTTGGTTCTTTGAGCCCACCAAGCTCTTACACACCTCAAGGTCTTTGCACAAACTGTCTTCTCTGCCCAGAACATTTATTTCCCCACCTCTTTCCATTCTAGTTCCTTCACATCCTTTAGATCTCAACTTAAACGTCATCACTAAGGGGAGCCTTGCTCGTCTACACTATGCAAAGTATGCCCACTCTTTTATTCTCCATCTCAAATCCTTGTCTGTTTCCTTTGTGATACAATACAGTTTATAAACATGTATTGTTTATACATGGCTTTGTTGGTCTTCAGCACTGGAAAATAAGCTCTGTGAAAGCAGAAACAGTGATTAGTTCACCGTTTTATCCTCAGCCCTGAAAAGAGAGTGACTGGCCTGTAAATGGTTGCTGAATTACTTACTTCTTTAGTCATTGTGGTGGCAGATGGGGGTGGATGGAGATGGAGAACAAGACCGGAGGCAGGAAAACTGATTGAGATTACTGTAAAGGTCCAAATTGGAGAAGAGAGGAGCCTGGATTCCATCAGTAACAGTAAAGATGGAGAGGAGGAAAACTGAGTTATACTGAATAGGTCTTCCTAGGGGCAATGACAGGTACCAACTGAGAACAGGAACACAGGAGAAGCAAATCTGGGGAGATGGGAAGGGATGAGCTTAGGTTGGAGTAGAGTGAGGTTGAGTGACCATCCAGTTAAAGAAATTCAGCAAAAAATTGTCTATTCAAATCTAAAGCTTAGGGCCGGCCCCATGGTTTAGCGGTTAAGTGCGCGTGCTCCGCTGCTGGCGGCCCGGGTTCGGATCCCGGGCACGCACTGACACACCGCTTCTCCGGCCATGCTGAGGCCACGTCCCACATACAGCAACTAGAAGGATGTGCAGCTATGACATACAGCTATCTACTGGGGCTTTGCGGGGGGAAAAAATAAATAAATAAAATCTTAAAAAAAAAAACAAAACAAATCTAAAGCTTCAAAGAAAGGATTGGACGGGGAACCAAGATTTGAGAGTTATTGTTATATACAGATATACGTATATTAACATTTTTATAGTATAGTATTTCCAGGGTGTTCCCAGTTGTCTCAATAAAAAGTCCAAGTCTAAAACCATTGTTTAATAGTCAACCTAGCAGCAGTGAAAATGAAAAGGGACTCAGTCCAGAGCCTTCCTCTACAAGAACCAATCAATATACAATGAAAGGAAACTCACCACAATGGCATTTCAGAGCTCCATACAACCCCCTTTCCTCCGACCTCTTCCTACTTGATCATCTCAAACCTTCCTGGCTGCAGATGGCCCACTTCCTAACAAACAACAGCCCATGAGCATCAAATGACTATGATGCCTGCATAGCAGACCAATCATATATTTTTCAAGTATTAGATTCAACACCAGCTCAGGATTTCTCCCTGAGAAGTATCAGAACACAGATTACAACATTTTCTAGTCTCTTCCTATATAGTTCATCATATATGGTAACTCTTCCTTTACTTAATCCCATATTCATTTCCTTATTGAGACTGCTTTATCCCTGACTGGTATGCAGGTATGAAGAAATCACTGGCTGAGTAACACCCAGCTTCAAGTGAAGCAGTGACCAGAGGATAGAATGGTGTCCAGTAAGATGACCAGTTTATGAGCCATTCTTATCATAATCCATGTAAATATTAGGATGTACTTTTCTGCTTTGTTGGTATTACCTTTAACAGATTCATGACAGAACCTACCTTACCAAACAGGTGGCATACCAAAAGTTCATTTGTTAATCTGATTGTTTAAAACTCTAATATATCTTTAGGGATACACAATATTCCAGTAGGCAGTGTCCTACACACACCCATGAAATGCCTATTTAACTGACAACATAAGTGAATCATAGATCTTCAAAGCTGGAACAAGGCCTTAAGTGAGTAGAAGTCATCTTACCCCATACAGATGAGGAAACTGAGGCTGTAGCAGGTCAGGTTATTAGTCCTGTGAATAATGCTTTAAACCCACGCACCAAGTATAACCTTCTATGACCAAATGTTGTTCCTATGAGCAAATGCTGTGAGATTTCCACTGGCAACGTTAAGAGCACATGCTTTCTGCTTTTGCTCTGATGGGGAATACGGGGTCTTTCCCATTTTCAAGCCACTGGAGGGGATGTGGCACCAATGGCTTGCAAAATGAATTCCAGAGAAATCAGCCGAGGAACAGAGGTGGGGGATGGGAAGGAGAATCGAGACATCTGCTGGGAAAGCTGAGATCGTAATAAAAGTAACAATACAGAATATCCTCTTACATTTTTGATCTCTTTTGTTTATAAAACACCTTCAACATCAGAGGCAGAAAAGTACTGGAAGAGAGAGGGGGAAGAGGAGGTCAAAATATTTCTAAGAAGAGGAGAAAAAGGCTGAGAGGAGAGAGGAACACTAAGAAGCATCGCCAGGATGGGCAAATCTTCCCTCTACGTCCCCTATTCAGCACCTTCACAGTTAACAAAATCAGCAAGGAGGAAGCATCAAGAGGCAGCCTTTCTTCTTTCAACCTGCTGCCAAACATAGGGCAGGTTGTTGAACAAACGTTTGCTGAATGAACGCACATTCACTGGAAATCTTAAAGTAAAACGAAGAATTTTGCTTGTGCTGGGGTTTAAAGGTCAAATCAGGCTGCTTTTGATAGAAAATGCAAGAGGACGGTAAAAAATTTAAACAAAAGAAATAACTGAGCAGGCAGTCATTTGCAGATTTGCAAGAGTGTAGCAACATCATTTTATCTGAGACTTTGTGTTTGAAGTGATCAGTTCAATTAGCCCAGCTGGGGTCCCAACAAGGACAGGATGAATCTGGAATTCCTGCCTGGACATTGCTCAGCCTCATATGCACACACTGCAACGTGAATTACGTCAGTTGGTGCCAGTCATTTAAAATAGCTATCTATCTATCATTCATTCATTCATTCAATCTACAAATATTATCAGGGAGCTATTATGTATCAGGCCCTGTGGAGGTCTTTAAAAACAAATAAAACATTTCCTCTCTTAAATGAGCATATAAACCAGTAGAGAAGATAAAAAGGTACTAAACAAAAATAATAATAAGCAGTGTTTATAATAAAGAAAGCATTATATTAAATATATATATTTATATATATATTATATTAAATATACATGTAATAACCCATGTAATCTTTATGAAAATTCTATAATCAACTACTACCATCTCCATTTTACAGAGGAGAAAACTGAGACCTAAGGAGAAGTAGTTCAGATGCCCCACAATTGGGAATTGGAGCCAAAAGTCAAACTTCATAGTCCATTTTCTTGACTATTAAGTACATACTTTATCATCTACATAGGGACACTTTTGGGAATGAAAGGTGGAATGAATAATAATAAAAATTACACAATATTTTAAACATTTATTTATTGATCAAAAGATTGGTTTCATTATAGTGGTGAACCTATACAATTCAAACTTATTGAAAGCTATTTTCAAAACGAAATTCTTTCTAAATAGATAGATTAAAATATATAAGTACTTATATACATGTACATATGTACATTAAAGCAAAATTTAGAAAAATACTTCATATTGATTGTCTGAACATTTTTAAATGACATGAGCAGATTTATTTTTCGTGGCACAGGTTCACATCCTGTTAGCCACCAAGCCTCTAACACTGTGTCTCATCCCAAATGGCTGGTATACCTAGCGGTCAGCAGGGACAGCCAGTGCCATCAAACACTTCTCCCACCACCACCTAAGACTAGAAGGAGCCAGCCAACCCGGACCACTCGTATTTATCAGTTAGCAAGCACCCTTCATGTTCTCCATGACAGGCAAGCAAAAGAGAAAGAAGTCGTTGCTGGTTGTCTTTTGGATATTTCTGTGCAGTAATATAAAATTCTGCTCACTGTGTTGACGTCTCATACTCTAATAGAGATCACGGCAGAAACTGGAAGTAAAAAGTGGTAGTCTGTAAACCCATCCTGGCTTATTTTAATGCAACTATTACACCATGACACTTTATTTAAAAAAATAAAAATCTCAGGTAAATCCTAAAGCAGATGGAATGCAGGACAAAGAAGTAGTCTAAGACTGTCCCGGGCAACTCAGGATGCATGGTCTTCTAACTCCTGAGCTGTGCTGGCTCCTCAACCGCCACAACAGGAAGCAGATGTCAGAGGATCTGCCACAAGGAAGTTTCAAACACATGTGGGAGAGATCACCTGTGGCTTGGGTAATTGAGAAAACTTTTTTTTTTTGGCTTTTTATTATAAGAAATTTTCAACATACACAGAAGAGAACAATATAATGAACCCCTATGTACCTATCACCCAGATGAAACGATTATCCATTCTTGGCCAGTCTTGCTTCATCCACACCCCCACCCTACTAGACTTCTTTAAAGCAAATCCCGGACGTCATATGATTTCTGTACATTGTTCAGCATATATTCCTGAATGGTAAGGAGTCTTTGGGAAAACTCTATCCATCAGATAGCATTTGAGCTAAATCTTAAAAACATGACTTCTTAAAGGCAAATATGGAGAAAAGAACCTTCTAAGGGCAAAAGGAAGGAAAGCAGTAAGCACAAGAGCATGGAGGTAGGGAGGAGTGAGGGACTTGAGGAAAGTCTAGTGGAAGCCCAGATTGCATGAAGGACAACAGGGCAGGACAGACCCAGAAATCAGGCGGGACTCAATCATGCAGGGTCACGTACACAGGACAAAAATATCTATGGCATAGAGAGATAAAGAAGGCAAAACTGCACTTCAGAGTTGTTAAGAACTTTACCCAAGGCCATCAAATTAATACGGGGTAGAATTGGGACTTGAGCCTAAAGTTCTTTAGACTGCTGGTCTAGAATTCACTCGAAGAAACCACCTGTGTCATGATCCTCGAGCGAAAAAGGAGATGGCTCAGTACAAATCAAGTAGCACTGAATGGCACACTGTGTTCTGTCATTTTATGAAAGGCCTGCGTGTTCTGGAACCCATCGAGACCAGCGAAGCATCTCTTCACTGCTGGAATGTACTTGCCACCCCAGTCAGCTGACCAGAATCCATACCCTGCATAGAGGGGATGTTAACCTGCTCCCTGCAGACTGAGGCAGAGGCTCTCACGTTCTCTCTTGCCGATGTTCCCCTTGCTACATTCAAAGCCTGCCTGTAAAGGATTCTGCAATGTGCCCAGGGGTATGAGAGAAAGCAGGAGGGCCTGAGAAGGAAAATTCAGCATTGTTTGCACATTACAATGCCAAATGTGTGTGATTCCTTCCAAATGCAAACTGAAACCCTCACTAATTTCACCTTCCTTTCCAAATTGCCTTTCAAATTTGTACACATAAATTCTAACTAAAACTGACATCGTGTTTTCTGCAAAAGAAAGCAATCTGACTGCCAACCATGGAGGAAAAGTTATGAAAAGTGGTACACAGATGCTTGTCTTTTTTGCAATGTGTGATTGACGAATAAAATGGAATCTGGCTGGCCTGGGCTCCTTCCTGACTACTATTAAGCTGATGAAGTTGGCGACAGTTTCTCTTCCCCTCACTATCAGAGCTGACTTGGGACAAGGATGCAGAGGCCTCGGATGACCTCGACTGGGCAAGGGGCACCTTGGGGATGCTAAATCGCAGCTCCCTGGGAGGGCCTTGGAGACAGCCCAGAGGGAAGTGCAGCTTTCTCAGCAGCCTGCTTTCTCAAACTAGCTCTCCCCAGAACAAAAACGACCCTGTCAGGCACCATAAACAGTCAGAAAAACATGCTTCTGGACAAAGCGAGGCTATTCAGCAGTCCCAGAGCTGTCTCTTCCACCCCTCGGGCTCATTGACCCAACAACTCACAGAGAGTCGGCTGTAAAAACTGCAAGAAAGAAATGTCTGCGGAAGGAGGAAGGAATGAAGACAAGGGGGAGTCATTTCCCTCATTCTTTCCATTTCATGGCGACCACGTGCTGCTGGCTGGGCCAGCGGTGCAGGTAAGTGGTTTAGAAACCATGTCACATACGGACCGGTGGGGACAACAGGGAGTGTGCAACCAGAAAGGAAAAGACCAAGGGAAATCACAGAGCTTTCCTCCGATCATTTCAAGAGCTGTCTCATTGAAAGGCGAGCAGATTTGTTCTGAGTTACTCCAGGAGGTAAAGAAACAAGGGATCACAAGCTGTATCATTATAAAACAGGTCTTTCTTACAACTGGTTGGAAAGGGTAGTGAGCATTTTAAATCTGTACCACACAGGTTTCTCTGCTACTTCTTTCTGTAAGCAACTCTCCTTTATGCCTCCTCATCCAAGGTTGACCTGACCTAAGATTCCATCTTCGGCCTGTTCTCTCCCTGTGCCTCTCACCCTTGTGATGTCAGGGGTGTCAAGGTTTCTATGACCCCAGCGACCTCTCAATACTGAACCCCAGTCTATCAAGTCTTAGCTAGACTTTTTGCACTGGTCTCCTTACTGACCTCCCATCCTTCAGGATTGCACTTCTCCAACCCACGGTCCTCGGAGCTGTCGCAGATGCATGGTCATGAAACTTCCCACATCAAAACCCAGACTTGTGCTCCCTCTTGCTCATCCTACTTCCCCAGCCTCCTCTGTCAATACTCCCTCAGGACACCTCAGTTATGCCAGGTAATCGCACACCTCCGACTGCTACTCAGGTGGCTGCAGCGCCTGAAATACCTCTGTCTCCACCCTCCTAACGCTCCAACCGCAGGACACCTGCTCCCCTTTCAAGATTCAGCTCAAGCATGATCCCTCCTATTATGAGTCTCTGCCAGGTCTCCACTCATCCCATCTTCATCACTCCCTCCCCCACTGCTGGACTCTCACCTTCCCTATATGTTTAGCAAATTGTTTTAATTATTTGATGACAAGACTGCCCCTGCTGAACTGTCAGCATCTTAAAGGCAAGGGGCCACGTTCCTTTCATTGCTCTATCCCCAGGGCCTAATGTACTGCCTCAAATGTGTTTGCTGAATATGTAAAAAAGAGAAGGAAAGAAGGAAGGGAAAAGGGAAGGAGGAAAGAAAGGTGGGAAGGAGGGAGGAAAGAAGGAAGGAAGGAAGGACATAGGTAAGAAAAGAAGGAACAAGGAAGGAACGGAGGAAGGAGTATTTTTTTTTTTTTGGAAGGATGCCCTTCAGTAGAGCATTTTTATTCAATTTCCTTTCAATTTGAGTACTTCCCCTTCTACTGAATTTTAAAGATTTAGTTTACACATTCTCAAAGAGAAGATAATGACTTATTTAGCTACTCTGAATAGGGGTGCATTCTACAAAACAAGGGAGAATCAATTACAGAAGTCAGAATCAATTACAGAATGATAAACATCACAAGAATAACATAGGCAATTATTTATCTGAAGAAATTTGGTAATTAAATGAACTAGGAAAAAATAACTTGCTTAATGCAAAAATGTATATATATCTGCAGTAAACCTGAATTTGTACAACATGTTTTTGAGTATAAAAACCTTCAGTGACTGACTACTTTCCTACCCTGGGGGGTTGGCAAGTATAGAGAGAGTAAGGTCCAATTTCTCCCTGGCTAAGAGGCTGACATTCATGCTCAACTTTGCACACCAGCAAAGCAGGTTAGAACCATAATACTTGATTTTTTATAAGGTTGCCAACCTCTAAGAGGTTTGCTGTAAAGCACTCCAAAAGGTCAGTGAATAGGAAAATAAAGAAGTCCCTGGTGACTTTTGCAAGAAGAGTTTTGGTGGAGAAGTGGGGGAGAAGCCAGACTGCAGGCACTAAGAGACGAGTGGGCGCGCGGAGAAAAGGGAGACAGCAGCGACACGCTCAGCACTTGAAAGGAGCGCCGCCTGCACGGAAGCGGGACAGTTACTAGAAAGGCAACTGATGTAAACAAAAACTTCTTTTTCTTTTTCCCGAAACTCGGAGACACTGTACACTTTTTAATGCAAAGGAAAGGAGTATTCCAACAATGGAAAGAAAGCCAGGTGGAAACCTGGGGGGAGCGGGAGAAGGCCGGAGCTACTAACAGCAACAGGGAAAGTGGAAAAGCCCATGGGTGTAGACGTCCAGAGTTAACACTAACCATGAAGATGGGCCTCCTCGGTGCAACGTTTTGGGGGAAACCAGACAACTCAAGAGTTAAGATTTGCCCTGGGATGTAGTTCTCAGATTTGAGGGTGATATAAATCTCCCGGGATACTGATATACTCTAGGGAGCCAACATCACTCCCATTCAAGTACTCACTGGGTTAGAGGAATATTCAAAGGGCAAAAGAAGGTGCTTTTCACCTTGGAATGATAAATCCTATTGAATTTTCACATTGTAGTAATTCAATTATGATGTACCTTTCACATCTGTCACTTCCTAATTCATTAATTTGACATTTAGAAACTACTGACAGCAGGCCGGCCCGTGGCTTAGCAGTTAAGTGCCCGCGCTCCGCTAGTGGCGGCCCCGGTTCGGATCCCGGGCGCGCACTGACACACCGCTTGTCCCGCCAGGCTGAGGCCGCGTCCCACATACAGCAACTAAAAGGATGTGCAACTATGACATACAACTATCTACTGGGGCTTTGGGGAAAACAAAGGAGGAGGATTGGCAGTAGATGTTAGCTCCGAGCCGGTCTTCCTCAGCAAAAAGAGGAGGATTAGCATGGATGTTAGCTCAGGGCTGATCTTCCTCACAAAAAATAAAAAAATACAAAAAATAAAAAATAGAAACTACTGACAAGATTCTAAACTGCATAAGAAAATGAAAAGGCATGGGAAAGGAGAAGAATGTAATCTAAAAATGTAAAAAAGAAAGAAAAAAGTGAATAGGATAAACATGAGCTAGAAGGTAAAGGACTAGAAACTACTGGTGATATAATGATACAACTTCATCACTTCTCTCCTGAAGAAGATGAGTAAGCAGTGGGATTGTGGAAGGGATAGTAATACTCACCCAATATTCCATTTCTGCCCCATCTTTCCCAGCCTTCCCTGCAGTTGGGTTGACCCATGTGATCAGTTCTGGCCATTCAAATATGAGAATTGAAATATGTCACTTCCAGGCTGAGGCAGTGAGAAGCTCAAGAGCTATTCTCCAATCTCCCTCTTTCCCTTGTCATGGACACCGACCAGACCATTTTTGATGGTGGAGCCTCCATTAGGCTGGGTCACTGAGTCACTGAGTGGACTGGGTCCCCTACCTATTCATTGGGACATGTAGCATGAGCAAGGAATAACATTTTTCTTGTGGTAAGCCACAGAGATTTGGAGACTTTTGTTAGCTAGTCTAACCTGACTAACATAGTAAGAATAATAACCCCATTCCAGGCAAAGGGCTATTGAAGTCCTCAGAATTCATATCCCAATTTTTCCTCATCAAACTACCCATTGCCAAATTACTTTCAAGTTTTGTATAAATGGACAAGACATGGAATTTAGAGGCTGCACTTCCCCACAATAGAGGAAAACTGAACCAACTAAAAATCACAACATAATGTTTTATTACAATCTAATCAGAATTCCATGCATATATATAAAAGAAGTTTAGATGACAGAATTCTGCAGGAGTGAAACAGGAATACTAAAAAGAACAAAACAACAATAATAATGTAAGTAGCTCCTATTGGTTGAGGGCCTATGATGTGCCCAGAACTACATTATTTGCTTTATTTAATTATCTCATTTAATAATCATTACAACAATTTTACAAATTAGATATTGAGGCAAACACTGTTGGCTGCCCACTCAACTTGCTAACAAAATCACGGTTTTGTTCAGAAAATGGGTGGTAATGTGGGCAGGGATGGTGGACCCCTCCGCCAGCCTCAGGAGAGGAAATGCAATTGATTAGCTTATGCCTGGCACACAACCCTAGATTTAATAATGGCTTTTACATTTTCACAGGGTTGAGAAAAATATGGAACAGAGACCATATGTGGCCCACAAAGCCCAAAATATTCGCAACCAGACTCTTTACAGAAAAAGTTTGCTAACACCTAGTTTATGCCAACCACAGTAACCTCTTTGCCAGTATGGGTTTGAAGGTGAACAAGTAACATAGATTTTAGCTCCAGGTTTGAAACCTGAGAGGAAATCTGCTGGAAGCTCCTAGAAAGCTTTTCCTTCCTGTTTAAAATAATAAGACCCAGAGGAGAAATGCCCCCTTCTCTTCCTGCCTTTTGATGTTGTCATGTTACATCATGATATTTAGGGCTAAGGTAGCCATCCTGTGACCTGGAAGAAAAAGTCAAGGGAATCAGGAATGGAAGGAAAGCCAGAGCATGGCTAAATTACTGAATTAATCAACCCTGGGGCAGTGGTGCATCTCCAGGTATCTTCGCAGAGCGGGTAATAAACCCCTATTGTTGCAACCACTTTTGTTGGGTATTCAGTTACTTACAGTGGCCAGAATCCCATTGTCTTTTCATCACCCCGCAATAAAAGAAGCAACTCTCACATCTCTAGTATACTGGAACCTAAGAAGCTGCAGGAGTCATTAGACCCTTTGCTCCCAGCTGGAAAACTCTTCAGAACATTGTAGGCCACCTCCCACCTCCCCCCAAAAAATCATGATTCTCTAACACTTGCTTAGGAAAGAAAGCACTAAATCTTTGAAATTCAGCTTTGAATATTAAATGCTTGAGTGATCCCAGTGTCATAAGGTTAGAATCTTCCATTTGTAAAATGAAAAAAACAATGTTTGTGAACAAAATGCTATTGGATCCATTTTAAAATGTCCCTACCCCCAAAATATTATTATCCCCATATCTAT
The DNA here is from genome assembly GCF_057802395.1 of Ceratotherium simum simum. NCBI lineage: Eukaryota > Metazoa > Chordata > Mammalia > Perissodactyla > Rhinocerotidae > Ceratotherium > Ceratotherium simum. The sequence goes on along the minus strand of NC_141915.1, from coordinate 51,040,525 downwards.
ATTTTCAAATTAATTTCAACCTATCTTTATAAAAGTTCCTTAAATTTACTTTTTGAATTGCCCTATGTCTCCCTACATTAAACAAAAATCACCTATAGCTTGGTCAATTAGGTTTTCTTTAAGAAATATCATCAAATATTTATGTGCCCATGACGATGTTAGAAGGTTATTCCCTCTGGACCCAGTCAGAACATCTGTCTTGATCATTTACTCTGGTAAGATTGGCTTCTGTGGATAATGACTTAATCACTGGAACCTGGAAGCTTTCACCATGCTCAAGGGCTGTCACCGTACTCGTTGATGGAAAAAGAGCTTCTGGCTAGAAATATAGACATTAGCCTAGTCACAATAGCTTCCTGATATTTCTTTTATTCTCTCTACCAAACCACAACAAAGAGTTTCTACCAGGTCACTGGGAAATAAGTTTGTCTGAATACAGCCCTTAAAACCTGAAGAGCCCTATTTTCATAGTTATAACCTGTGGGCTATAAATTAAACCTACACAGGTTAAATTTCCCTCTTTAGTTCAGCATCTAAAGCAAGTGTTGAGGACTTTTTTTTTTTTTTCCTTTAAATCCAAGGCAGTGGTTCTTCACCTCAGCTGCACAGTGGAGTCCCCAGGGAGCCTTAAAATATAATGATGGCTGGGCCTATCCCTAGAGTTCTGAATTGTTCTAAAGGCAGCCTGGGCATTAGGATGTCTAAAAGTTCCCCAGGCGATTCTAATATACAGTCAAGGCTGAGAACCACTGACCCAAGGTCAATGGCAAAGAGAAGAAAATGTAATTAAAGAGCTACACCCAAGAGAAAAATAAGTAAATTGCATTTATAAAGGGCTAAGAGAGAGGACTAGAAAAGGTTCCTCCCCCTATTTAACACTTCTAAAAAAATAACAGGAAATCAATTATTATCAATCAACAAGAAACTCAAATTAAAAAAATAATATATAGATATAAAAATCTCAAATTATTTAAAGAAATAAGAGAGATGGGGGCCGGCCCCGTGGCTTAGTGGTTAAGTGCGCGTGCTCCGCTGCTGGCGACCCGGGTTCGGATCCCGGGCGCGCACCGACGCACCACTTCTCCGGCCATGCTGAGGCCGTGTCCCACATACAGCAACTAGAAGGATGTGCAGCTATGACGTACAACTATCTACTGGGGCTTTGGGGGAAAATAAATAAATAAATAAAATTAAAAAAAAAAAAGAGAGATGGCCAGGAGAAAGAAACCAAAATTAAGGAAAGAAAATGACCGTGTTTGGCCCCCTTAGTCATGAATCTTAGAGTCGGATCTATGCCTCTCTATATCCACACCTTCCTTAAACAGCACATCAAAATCACTTTTTTTATGTGCACCCAGCTCCTCGAGACCTTAGTCTGGGGGTCAGCAAACCACCGCCTGTGAACCAAATCTGGCCTGCCACCTGTTTTGGTAAATCGAGTTTCACTGGAATGGAGCACACTCATTCATTCACACATTAGCTGCCTACTTTCACACTGCAACAGCCGAGGTGCAAAAGAGACCACATGGCCCACAAAACCTGACATCTGGCCCTTTACAGAAAAAATTCTCAGACCACTGCTCAAGTCTATAACCTAGCGTTCCAGTACCAGGCATTAATAGATCTCCCTTTTATACTTCTCCCACTAGTGCCCATCCTAGAAATCTGCACTTCTGCTCCTGCCAAACACCTCTGCTCTGCGTGGTCAGTCCAATCAAAGGGCACTCAGTGTCTCCAGGAGTCACTCTGCTCCAGCCTGCTAGAATTGGTTCCTCAGCTCTGAGCAGGACATCGCAGAGCACCTGACTGTCACTCTGTGCAATAAACAGCTTCCAGCCAAAAAAAAAAAAACAACCCACCAAAGCTCTTGCCAATTTGCTATAATTGAATATGCTAATGTTAAGAAACAAACTAAGATCTTTTACGCAGTGCTTCTTCACAATCTAAGTTCAAACCTCCCTTACCTACTTCTGGTTTTGCCTAATTAAATTTAATTTTTTTCATTTGTTTTACTACTTTGCTAAAACCTAAGCAATGCATCTTAAAATTATCCCCATAGTTCTACTGTTTCTTTGCAGAACTCTTACTATGGTAGCAAAAATCAGAGGTGATTCTAAGAGCCCCCTTATTATTTGCTTGCTTTCACCTCTGTATTTTTAAATACAGAATGAAGCTCTAATTCACTTTAATCTTTTGGAAGGGAGACAGAAGGGAAAGACTTGAGAATCTATTGCTACTTAGAATTAAAATTTTCATAGGAGACAGGCAGGGCTTTAGAGACAATATGATATGTATTTGCTTACAAGATAAAAGCTCTTTTTTCTGTCCATCAGTAAAGTACTGTCTCTGCTTTAGCAATCTGGAACTGAATTGTGGACTCAATACTCAGACCCCAGGGCAGGAACAGAGAAAGAAGGTGTCTCACACTTCCTTTCCCTTACTCCTAACACCATTCTTTATTCCTAATATGATGACTTACCAATGTCGTATCAATCTCGGCACTCCTGACATTTGGGGCCTGATACTTCCTGGTTGTGGGGGCTGTCCTGCGCGTTATAGGCTGTTTGGCAGCTTCTCTGACCTCTACCCACTAGGTGCCAGTAGCACACACAAGACACACAACACATCCCAGTTATGACAACCAAAAATGTTTCCGGACAACACCAAATGTACCCTGGGGCAGCTCCGGCCCTCAGTTGAGAACCACCACGTTACGGGAATGAGTCCCTTAGACCCTCCCTTCCCACTTGTCGCCCCACCCCAACCTCCTCCATCCCTACTGCTGCTACCTTAGTTTAAGCCTTCATCATCATTAACCTGGACTATTTTACCCCTCTCTCAACCAGTCTCCTTGCCACCCACCTCGCACAGAGCTCATATATCCTCCAAACTGCCATGGGAATGAAGTGGATGCTGGGGTGCAACACCCAAATTCACCGTTAGGCCTGAGGCACTCCATCCCCTGCTGAGCCATCTCCAGGGAGTGCCCTGGGTTGAAGAGAGCTGCTTCCCTGTGGTTATGTACCCCTCCATGGGGGCAGCCTCTACCCAGCGAGTGCCAGTGTTTAAAGGCCTGAGCCCTGTGCCTCTGGGTGGGACCACTCTGATAAACCATTCCTGCTCCAAAGCATCCCTGGGGACTGGCCTTACAGCTGTGCAGTCATTCAACTCTTCCTTCTGCCCAATCCTGTTTCGCTAGCTCCCCCTCAAATACTAGGCCCAAGAACACTCCCTAATAAACCTCCTGCATGCAAATCTCTCTCTCTCGGTCTGTTTCCTGACAGACAGGACCAAAGACACAGACTTCTTTCCAAATTACAAATCTATCATATTGCTCACCTGACAGCCATCCTGCACTGGCTCCCCATCACCTACACTGAGGAACTCTAAGAATAATCATCGGAGTGGCATACAAGAGCATCGCAATCAGTAGAGTGCTGGTAAAGCAACTCTTTAGGGAGAAAAAAAAAAAGCCCTGATATGTAGCATTTGCTAATGTCCATGGTGTAAATATTTCCAGCACTGTCGACTTCAAGCTACTAAAGGTTTAACAACCAGCTTGCAAAATTAGTGGCAATTTAATAAAAGGCTCTCATGAATCAGACACAAACCAGCTCCAGCAAGCCACTGATAACCCTGACCATTCACTATTGTTAATTCTCATTGTTCTCCTTCACTCATACTTCATTTCAGCCACGACAAATTCCTGCCATTCTCAGACCACCAGCATGCTTTGAGGTTCTGAGCCCTTATTCATGCTGTTTCTCTGTCTAGAATATGCTTCCTTTCCCTGTCTGACTCATGCAAACCTACTCAATGTTCTGGACTCAGCGCAAATAAAATCTCTTCCATGAACATTTTCAAAATTCATCCCTGCCCATCCCATTTCACTTAAAGGTTAAATAGAACCCTCCTGCTTTTGTGTCCACAAGTACCAAAAATACTTTCCCACCATCACGTTCCTATTATGTTTTATTATATGTGTGTGTGTGTGTGTTTCCAAAACTATACAGACTAGACTGAACTACTCTGAGGGTAGGGTCTTATTTACATTTTTCCGGGGCAGAAGATGCTCACAAAACGTGTTTTTGAATAAACAAAAAAACTGGCCTCACTTCCTAGCTCATCTTTGTCATGAAAGACAGATCTTAAAAACCTCTCAAGGAAAAAATACTCTATTTCCCCAAATTTGAACAATGATCCCATCCCTCACCTTTAGAATCTTGCAGAGAGGCAAAGCATATGGATGAAGGCTGGGCCAGGGCACAGCCTCTAAGGCTTCATCTCAAACCCAAGAGTCTCAGAACAGAGCAGAAAAGCACTGAAAATAAGAGGGACATTTGCAGGCCCAAGGAGATGGGCAAGTGGACCAACCAATTACCTCCTGGCCAGGCAACGCGGAGGCCAAGCATTCCAAATGCCACTGCCTCAGCCTCGAAGTCAGCCAGGTGCTCACTATGCTTCAGATTTAAATCAAGCTACACATCCTCATTCAGTGCCTACTACTTGGAAAATATTGCATCTGTAAAATCAGCATAGAAATGACAACCAACCACTCAGGGGAGTCTGAGGAATAGCAATCAGCCTTGCTTTTAAGTTAAAAACAAAAATGCACTCCCTCTCCCAAAAAACTCCACAAAAACAAAGAATAAAAATAAACTCTTATATAGCACCTGCTTGCTGTATACCAGCACTGTTCTAAAGGCTTACATATATTAACTATGTATGTATAGTTTATATACTATATATTATATAGTATATTACATTATTGTATATGATTTTAATATTATAAACATATTATAATATGTAATATATATAACATTATTTTATATATGACATAATGTTATATATGTAGCATATATTATATAACATAGAATCTTCACATCAGCCCTATGTCCAAGTTACTAGTATTATTCCCATTTTACAGATTAAGAAACAATGTTAAGTAATTCACGTAAGGCTACACAGCTAATAAGGACAGGGGCCAGCATTTGAACCCAGGCAGCCTGGTTCCAAAATCCATGCTCTTAATCATGCTAAGAGAAGGAGAAAAACAAGCTCCTTTATAACTTTTCACCACTGTCATCAAAGGATTCCTGATGTCCGTTTCAAAGCCTGTAACCTGGGAGCGCCGGCCTTTGCCCTAGACCTTGGCACAGCACGCACGACTGATCAGCTGCAACAGCCATGCTCAGCCAGCCCTGCAACACCTCCCAACACCTCAATGGTCAAGGGAGCCTTTCTTTTAGCAACTTCACCATGTGGAAAAGTCATGAACCCCAAGGACAGAAGCAATGAGAGACAAAAAAGGAAAGGAAAGCACCTCCAGCGCCAGCAACGAAAACAAACGCTCTGAGCAACGCTGGAAAGCGCCCAGACGAGGCCAAGCACGGAGGACATCCGGCCCTGCAAACAGTCCGCTCACTGACCAGAAGGCAGGAGCCTCTTGTCACCTGGGGATGGCTGAAGAAGGAAACCACAGGGGCCGAGAGTGGACATGTGGCTGAGGGAAAAAGCAGAAGAAAAATACAATGCAGAACGGAAAGAGGCTTGGCCGGCGGTGGCTGCAATTGGAGTGGGGCCAGGACGGTGACACTCTGCTGCAAGGCAGCAGGACAGCAATGGGGAGGCCCCCGAGGCACCCACCGCAGCTGGAAACAGAGGCCCTGCACCTTAGCAACCTCCCGTGGGCTCTCCGTGCTCTGCAGACCAGCAGGATGGCTATGTTTCTTAAATAAAAAGTCAGACTACATTTAAGTGACAAGAAGACAAGACGATGACTTTTAGAAAGAGTTTCATGAAAAACAGGGTTAAATTAGATAGTGCTTAGAGGACTAAACTTTAGTTTAAAAAAAAAAATGCTCCGAGAATATTTCCCTATAGAGCTAGGTAATTGAGCCATTGCTTGATTTTGGGGGAGGGTAAGGAGTCCTGGGGATATACATTAGAAACAGCAAGACAAATTAGAGATAAGCCATAACAAGATTTAGGTGAGTTTGTCATGGCTTACCGACGGAAGAGGCATTTAAAGACGTCTCCCCGTTTCAGTCCTAGGCTGACTTATTTCCCTTCATCCTTACCCTGCGAGTCACGCGGTCCTCTTTCCGCTGTGTTCCAGATGCAGTCTCTCAATTTCGGGTTGATAGGGCCCTGTCTGCCAACTGACCTCAACAGTCTGGCAGGTCTGCATTTCCCTGGCCTCAGCCCAGTCTCTTCTTTTGCAAGTCTCCCTAGCCTGGCTCCCTGCTGGGTATCCGTGTCCCTGGTCTCCTACTCACTCCCTATATGCCTGTATTTGTGTGAGGAGGACTAGCCCTGAGCTAACATCTGATGCCAATCCTCCCCTTTTTACTCGAGGAAGATTGGCCCTGAGCTAACATCTGTGGCCATCTTCCTCTACTTTATATGGGACGCCTCCACAGCATGGCTTAACAAGCGGTGCATCAGTGCGTGCCTGGGATCCGAACCTGCGAACCCTGGGCCGCTGCAGCCGAGCGTGCACACTTAACCGCTTGCGCCACCGGGCCGGCCCCTATATGCCTGTATTAACTGACTCCCTTCTGGTCAGCTAATGCTCGCCCTTCTGAAAGCCCCCACTGGCCACAAATGAAATCGTTGCTCTAATTCTTCCTCTCTTCGTCTCCTGCCTCTTCCAATCCCTACCTGTTTATCCAACTGCCTTCCGTGTAATCCTCAAATTCCATTTCCCAGACTGACCTTTACCTATGACTCCTTTGTATGCGGGAAACAAAGACTACAATAAAATATGAAGTTATATAAATCACCCACATCGTCAAACCCACTAAAAGTATCAAATTCAATGACTACTTCACACAACTGCATAATTCAATATCTTAAAAAAAAGTCATTGTGAAGTCTAGCAACTGTGTTTTCAAGCACCCATTCCCCAATAAGCTCAAAACACAGCCATTGTAAAAGGGTGGAGGCGGCATTCATATGTGTATTTCAGTGTCTGCGGGGAGCGCTGAAATGATGCTGGAAAGGCAGTGGATAAGAAGGGGCAATTAGGCTGAGTGGCTCTGGAGTGCCCCGATCTAAATTTGCAGCCCCACCCTGCTATTAACTAGCTCCATGACCTCAAAGAAAATTACTCAGCCTCCCTGAGCTTTGGTATCCTCACCTGTCAAAGAGAGAAAACCCCTCCCAGAAAGGTCAGCAGCGAAGGCGTCACGAGCTAACACACACGAGTAACAGGTACATAGGAAATACCTATAAACACTGGTGGAGAAACTGAGTGACAAAAAGTAACTTGGCTCATCCACAACTACTACTACTGATTTAGCCCGGGTAACACGATTCTTAATCCAGCAATTCAATCTCTAAGCACTTAGTAGAGTTTAGGCTTCCTGTGCGTCACTCAAAAAACATTGACTAACGTAAATCCAAGCTGTATCCTTGTACTGTGTTCTCATGCCCTAGGAGAACGCTAGAGTTCTGCCGCTTAACAGCAAACTGTCAATTACTGGCTCGATTATATAAATTTGATATTCTTAGGCAAAGTGATAGATCTGCCCTCCCCCCACCCCAGTTTCCATTAATCACCAGGAGAGACGAAAGCAATGAAAGCTAATCTAACACTAGAGGAGGCAGCAGCTGGTAAAACAACATGCTACATACCCAAAATACCTTTGTTGCAGGGTAAAAAATAAGCAACACTTTTTTCTTGCTTAAACTCTTAACTCCTTAGGTGTGTGTGTGCCTGTTTGATTTCTTACGTGATGTGATGCAGCATATATTTTAAAGAATTGAAATAAATTTGAACTAAAGCTAAGATTGATATATTTGAAACTGAAGTTGATGGTATAAATATCTCAAAATAAGGAAGAGAGACCTTCATGAGGTTTACTTTTTCAAGCCAGTGGTTAGAAATGCAACATATCTCTCATTCAAACAATCACTCATGAAAAATAAAGCTACTGTGTATGTCCTACCAATGCGATCATTATGCATAAAATTGAGAGTTCTTATGGTACTCAGGCATATACAGGCAATTCATTTGTTACCCAAAGAAAAGGGAATTCTTATAGGGAAACACCCGTGGTATGGCTAGAATACTGCAAGAGAAACGGGAAGACTAGGTCCTAGCCTCGGGTCTACCACCTGGTAGTCATATAACCCCAAAACAAGCTACTTCATTTAAACATGCAGCAATCTCCCCTTCTGCGAAAAAAGAAAAATACTTGTTCTATGACATCAAGTTTTTAATAAGGATAAAACAAACGTTTATCTCTAATTTTATCTATGATTTCTGAAAATCGCTCACAAATCAAGGCAACGTCGTTCACATTTAAAATTTCACTTTTGTTAAGTGAACTAGAATTAGCTCACTGACAGACAGACCTAGCTAAGGCTGAGCCAGCCCTTTTGCTTTTGAGGTCAGTAAGTAATCTAAGACTCGAGAGTTTTCTCTCCACTGCTCAACTTCACCAAGTTGAGTTTCCTTCCTCTGTCTCAGAGAGTTGGTAAAATCTCTTCCTGGTGCAAATGCACTCTGGATTTCCTGTAAGTCTCCAGCTACAGAAAGTTGGTGGCATGTGTACAATGGCCAGCTTAGAGATTACAGTGGACATTTGTCATGCATTTGGCATCTGAGTCCCCTTCCTATGTTTGGAGAGTCCTCTACCTCATGAGGCAGAGCCAGCCACCCATTATAGAAGCTAAAAGTGCTGGATACTCACTTTCCCAGGATCCTTTGCACTAGAGTATGGGCCCAGGACAACCACCGTAGACACAGAATCAGTCCGTAGTGATGTAAACAGGTAGGGACAGCACAGGATCCATTTCGGCACTTGACAATGGTAGCAGCAGCTCCATCCAGTTTGGGGAAGCTTTTTTGGCAGTGGTTCTGATGACAACCACACCCTATGTCCAGCTGCAGTGACACAAGCTGCATATCTGTACCCACTGGTGGTAGCAGCGGTGCCTGCACCAGCCCCCTTTTTTGGTGTGTTTTGGGGCTTTGTTCCAGCTCTGTTGTCTCTGATTCCAGTTCTCTGGCCCCCAGCAGCTCTTACGAGCTACCCTAAATCTGTTCAATGGATTCTTTTCCTGCCAAGATCAGCAAGAATCAATTTCTGTACTTTTTTTTTTTTTTTTTTTGGTGAGGAAGATTAGCCCTGAGCTAACATCTGTTGCCAATCCTCCTCTTTTTGCTGAGGAAGACAGGCCCTGGGCTAACATCCATGCCCATCTTCCTCCACTTTATATGGGACACCACCACAGCATGGCTTGACAAGCAGTGCGTCGGTGCACGCCCGGGAGCCGAACCTGTGAACTCCAGGCTACCGAGCAGAGGGCACTCAGTTAACCACTATGTCACCGGGCCGGCCCCAATTTCTGTACCTTTTGACAACGAACTCTCATTGATTCAGAAATCATCCTCAAGGCTAAGAAATCAACCAAGACGAGCACAGCACCCTGCTCCATCCAGAAACTTCCAAATGAGGCACCACTAAACCTCATGACACTATCAACCTCTCCATTCACAATGTCCATCACACAGCAAGCACAGGGATAGAAAAGGAAAAAACAAAAAAAGTAACCAAAAAGTTACAAAAAAGTAACCAAATTGTAGTTCAGTGGTACAGAAAGACAAACCTAGAAGGTTAGGTTACCTAAAAATGTTTTAGGACCAACTGTCTTCAGACCTTTTGTATGGAAGTAGAATGAGAAACTAGAAGAGCATGGAGTTTTTAGTCACCAAAAAAAAAAATATCTGATTCTTGGTCACTCCCTCCATCACCTCCTCTCCTCCAATCTCCTGAGGACAATGCACCCCAGACACACCCCAGTTGCACCACAAACTTACATACCACACAAGACATGCACGTTCATGCCTCCTTTGCTTTTCCTATGCTCTTCACGATGACTAAAATATGTTCCCCTTGTTGGTGAACTCTTACTCACCCTTCAAAACCCAGGTCAAATGTCACTTCCATTGTGAAGCTTTCCTAATGCCTCCTAAATTAATCACTACTTCCTCTGTGTTGTTGGAACCTCTACTGGCTATTATATTGCCCTTTTTTTTAGCGTGTCAGTCATCTCCCACCCAAACCCACCCCAATTGTGAGTTCCTAGGACAAGTGAAGGTCATTACCAGGGCTGGGATTAGGTTAAGGCAAGCAAAGTCCCTAAAGAGGCACTCACTCTCAAGTGCAAGTGCATAAAACTGGTCCCTACCATCTTTCTTTCTTCAATTCAGAGCCCATCATAGAATAAGCACTCAGACTCCTGTCGACTGAATGGTGAATAATACACGAAAGTGTATATGATTCAGAGAATATTGATATGATGTAGAGAAGGCAGCGTCTGACACTGCCACAAACACGTTGAATAACCTTACCGAAGCCACTTAACCTGGCCACGTGGGAAGAACAACATGGTGCCTTCCGTTGCCACAGTCTATGGCTCTGTGACTCCAAGTTCAAAGGAAGTTCATAAAGGAAGAGATCAAGACAGGAGGGACCAGTCACAGGAGACACTACACTTGAGCTAAGGTCTGACAAATGCACAGGATTTGAAGGGAAAGAGGGGAGAATCTAAGAATAGGCACCAAGTATGGGAGGGGCAAGACATGTTGAAAGGAAATAAACATAAGAGGCTGACTAGAGGAGGGAAGGCATGTTGGAAGTGAACAATAAGCTGAATCTGAATTGGACAGTTTGGCTGGAAAGAGACAATGAAACATCCTAGAAAACCAAGCAGGGTAACTCGGACGCTTGGGACTGAGCAACAGAATAGAAAATACTGATTTATAATAATAGTTAGAAGACCAAGAGCTACAATTCTTAATGTCTATTAGCTGCCAGGCAGGTTTAGGTATAACATGTAAATGATCTCCTTGAATTCTCGAATCAAGCTTCTGCAGTTGCTATTATCATCATCCCATTTTACAGATGCGGATACTCAGATTTAGTGAAGATACGTATTCAAGGTCACACAGCTGCAAGGGGCAGAACCAGATTTAATTCATGCTTTATTGCCCTAAACACACCCAAGAGGAGAGGAATTTCATAAGGAGTGGGGACTAGGGTAGGGTTGGCAGGTATGGTCCGAAAAAGAGCTGGCCCAAGAGAATTTTGTTCTCAGGATGCAAGTTTAACACAAAAAAGAAAAGATCATTAGAAAAAGTGGGGGAAATGAAGAGGGTATACATAGAGGAATGGGGTGCAGAGTGGGGTGGGGGAGATAACTTTAGGTAGACAGAGGGCAAAGATTACATCAGTCAGGAGAAGTACAGTAGTCCCCCCAATCCCCTGGGGATAAGTTTTAAGACCCTTAGTGGATACCTGAAACCACAGATGGTACCGAACCCTATACATACTACGTTTTCTCCTATACATACACATTTGAGGTGCGACAGCAAAACTAGCATGAATTTCTTTTTCATTCTTCACAATTTCACGGATGGAAGACTCATTCTTTCTGTAGATCAACAACCTCAGCATATGATTTTTTTTCTTTCCTTATTAAGTCAAGAACTTTCACCTTTTTACTTAAAGGAAGCACTTTACAGCTTCTCTTTGGCATATCCGAATTGCCAGCATCATTCCCCTCGCACTTTGGGGCCATCATTAAGTAAAATAAGGATTTCTTGAACACAAGCACGGCGATACTGAGACAGTCAATCTGGTAACCAAGAAGGCTACTAAGTGACTGACGGGCAGGTAGCAAATACAGCATGGATCCGCTAGACAAAAGGAGTAAGCAGGACAGCACGAGATTTCATCAGGCTACTCAGAACAGCATGCAATTTAAAACTCATGAATTATTTCTGGAATTTTCCATTTAATATTTTCAGACCACAGGTCACTAAAACCGCAGAAAGTGAAACTGTGCATAAGGGGGGACTACTGTAATGGCCCCGGGATCAGAAAGACTGGTGTTCATCTTCCAGACCACAATTTACTAACTGATGTGTCCTGGAGAAGCAATTTGAGCTCCCCAAACTTCAGTTCTCACATCTCTAAAATGAAAATAATAAATGTGACTTTACATACATCATCTCTGAAACTCCTTCACAGTCCCATTGAGTGCTTGTGCATCACAGGCATCGAATAAATGGTAATCTTGTTATTACTCAGAATAGATGAAACAATGCCAGGATAGATGCAGAGAGACGTGAGGTCAGGGCATGGATATACGGCCGGGGGCAGGGGTGGTGCTCAATCATTTTTAGCAAAGAGACAAACTCATCTGTTGAGAGAGAGGAAGGCAGAAGGAGCTGGAGACCCCACAGGAAAGCAGAAAGTGTAAGTAACTTTCTTTGCAATTCTCAGAACACTAAAGCTGGAAGGGACCTGAGAAATAATTTAACCGAATTCTTTCCCTGCCTCCATTTTACTGATGAGAATATAAGCAAATTTGTTCCATAAAGGGCCAGATAGGAAACATTGTAGGCTTTGTGGGCCATAGTTTCTGTCCCAATAACTTAACTCTGCCATTGTAGCAAGAAAGCAGAGATAATATGTAAGCAAATGAGTGCAGCCGTCTTCCAATAAAGCTTTACTTATAGACAGTGAAACTTGAACTCCATATAATTCTCAAGTATCATGAAATATTCTCCTTTTGATTTTTTTTAACCATTTAAAAATGTATAAACTCTTTTAGCTTGCAGGCTATACGAAAACACTTGGTGGGCCACAGTTTGCCAACCCCTGCCATACTGAGATTATGAGCTCATGCTAAAGATAGACATGAATTTGAGTTTTGCCCCCACAATTTACTAGAAGTGAAAGTTCAGCTATGGCATTTAATCTTCCTACAAATCCTCATTTACATACTCCTCATTCATAAAATGTGAATAAAGTTACAACTATGCCATATAATTTTTGTGAGGATTAAATGAGACAATGCATGTCAAAGAGCTTAGCAGAGGGCCTGGTTCAAAATCAAACCAAAACAACAAACAGAAAACACTAGGCCCAGGAAAATGCAGGTGACAAAGTTAACTAGCAACTAACTCAGGATCAGAAGAACCCTGTGCCCATCTACTCAATTCAATACCTTTTCCAGTCCCACAGCTATTGGTAGACTTAGCTATATAAGAAGTCAGATATGCATGAATATGTAACTCAGTGGCACTAAAAAAGTCCCCTGTCCCCTTGGAAATGTCTCCCCATCCCTGAGATTTCACCATGAGAAATGTATTACTTTATTTTAAGCTGTTTTCCTCTTGAACAATGCAAATTCCCTTGGGTGAGTTTTTAATTTATATTATATAATTTATTATATATAATTTATTGACTACTTTTTAAGTAGTTCTCTAGATATTAGATTTTGATAGGAAACATAAAGAGGAAAAAATGTTATATATCCATACAATGAAATGTTACTCAGCCATAAAAAGTAATGAAGTACTGAGATATGCTACAACATGGATTAAACTTTGAAAACATTATGCTAAGTGAAAGAAGCCAGAAACAAAAGGCCACATATTGTATGATTCCATTCATAGGAAATATCTAGAATAGGCAAATCCACAGAGACAGAAAGTAGATTAGTGGTTGCCAGGGACTGAGGGGAGGAGGGGATGGGGAGTGACTGCTTAATGGGAGTGACTGCTTTCCATCTGTGGTGATAAAAATGTTCTGGAACTAGATAGTGGTGATGGTTGCACAACCTTGTGAATATACTAAAAACCGCAGAATTGTATACTTTAAAATGACGTCAATGGTGAGTTCTACATTATGTATATTTTACCACAATAAAAAATAAACATATATAAAGAAGACACATGAGGATTCTGCAGGTGTGATAAGTTCTCATTTGAGAAGTGAGAGGAAAGGCTAAAAAGAGACTAAATTCATCAAAAACCATCTTAGTCCACTTTACAAGTCTGCACAACGCTAACCCTGGATACTGCTAATAAGTAATTCATTCAGACAGTACTTGTCAAGTGCCTACTATGTGGCAGGCACCGAGCCTCACTCTGAGGATAAAATAGTAAACAAGACAGAAAAGTGTTTCTTAAAATTCTTTCCAATCTATAACTAACCAGAGCAACAGCCCCCATCCAGTCATTTGTACAAAAATATATGCAGAATATTTATTGTAGAGTCATTATTATACAACTAAAAAATGATAGCATTTCTTAATAATTCTCATTTGAAGACTGCCTGAGAACTAGCATATCCAACAGTGAGAAAAAGGAAGCTAATGTTCTTTGGATCAAGAGATCCAAGGGACTGTGCTCTTGGAGGGGGTGGGGTTAGGGTGGCAGAAGCTCCAGGGAAAAAGAACGGAATTTAAATGAGATCTGTTAATTTGCAAACTAATGTTATCTTTCCAAAGCTAAATCTCTACAGAGGACAGAGAAGTGTGACAGCTGTTCACTTCTTTTAAAGTGTTGTTTGTAGCCTAACAATCTAACACTGCTGGCAGGACATCTATTTTTTTCTTTTAAATCAATTCCAAATGATTGAAATATAGTTTAGATTTTTTTTTTTTAACGTTTAGGAACATCAGATCTAAACCAACCCCTAAAATTGATTTTCTCCTTTTTTTGAAGACTTCATAACCTTTCTTGGTCATATATCCTCACACTTACAACTCTTATACAAAGAACAAAGTTCTTCCTCCATCTCCATTATTTACCTTTTAGTCTTAGCAGAGCGAAAATAGATAAATGCATTTTGGGAAAAAAACAAGAGTCTAGTTACATATAAATTCAGGTTACTATTAGAGTATGGTTTAAGTAATTAATTTCTTCCAAATTCCTACTAAAAACAATAAAAGCATGGATGATTTTCTTGAGCCCAACTGGAGTTTAGGAAAGGTGAGATGTTTGAAATACTTCATCACTAGCATTCACCTGTCTTAATTTTATGCTTCTGTATTTGCACCATATCTCTGTATTCTCCAAATGTTTTAGCCTTAATGTATCTTAATGTAAAGAAATTAGGCATTTCTTTAAAAAAACAGAATGCAATAGCCATCCAGTTACAAGAAGAGGAAATTGAGGCCCAAAGGTTAGGTGAGGTAGATGAGATTACAAATCTAGATAAAAATACAGATAACTGGTTAATTTTTTTTTCTGATTTGTTGCTAAGTTTGTTGCTAAGAACTCTGCAAGGCTGTGGATATAGACTTTGGAAATTTTAAGTTAAAAAAAAGAAAGTTGAAAAATAACACAAAAATAGTGTTAACTGCTTATGAAATTTGGAAGAGACCACCTTGGGTTTGGTTTTGCATTTCATCATCTCCTAGGTGCTCCCTTCTACACTTTTGAAAGACTACGAAACCATGGAGCATTTTCCTCTTTCACAGATCAAGACTGACTTCCAAAGGTCGGACAGTTAGAATCTCCAGCTCTAAAAACAGAGGCTGGGGTTTCTGTTCTGTAAAACCTCCAGGATGGCAGGCACTCAAATGTAAGAAGCACTCAAATGACCTCATGGAGGAATCAAACTGGGTGAGCAGGCAAGCTCCCCGGGTCTTGGCAGGCAGGAATGTCAAGTTAGTTAGCTAAAAAACAAAGAAAGCAGGGTGGGAAACATGCCCATATGAATGAAAACCATATAATCAGACCTCAAGGCATGCCCTGTTGAACGGAGGCAAGTGCAAGTTGGTGAAACGCCAACAAAATGTCATTATGAGTTGAGTCATCAAATGGTAGTTAAAGAAAGCTGCATTCAATACTAATCAACCCGTGCAAACTCTCTTCCCTATAATGGTTATCTTTTTTTTTCTAACTGATAAAGAAAGTTAATCATAGACTTGCCAAAGGAAAGCTCTTCAATGCCAATTTGGCTCTCCATTTCATACTGAGCTCAGAATATTAACAAAACCTGTTGCTAAGGGACATAGATGCATAGTTCAGTCTAAAATACAAAATTATATTAATCTAGCTGCTGGAAGAAACCTTCTCTCAGTAGTACTTCATACTGTGGATTTGAGTCAGGCAATGAATGCCTCCTGAATTGCAAGGCCTTCCATCCCTTGGCCACCTCCTATTTCTCCTACCTCATCTCTCACTGCTCTGCTAGACGACCCCCTACATGCCAATCACACAGAGCTTTAGGATTTCCTGGATGCTCGTGCCATTTCACACTGCCCCACAGACCAGAGCTGGCTCTGCTTTGACTCCCCACCTTTAATCTCCAACTCTCCCATTACCTTTCCGAGATCCAAGCAGTTAATCACTTTTCCTTCTAGCTATCATTAAATCACAAATGTTGGTACACGACTGTCCCCCATTAGAATGTGAGCTTCTTGCAAGTAGGAATCATCTCTCTGCACAATCCCTGGTGCCTAGCCATGAATCACACAGAGAAGCATCTAATAAATGCTGATAATGAATGAATGAATGAATGAATGGATGAATGGCTGCATGCATGATTGAACAGACCCATTCAATCATCTGATGACCAACTGAATAAACAGAGGTCTGATTTCCACAGTGCCTGGTGCTCTCGTTTATTTTTTATCTTTAAGGCACAGGGGTTAGTTTCTGTCTTTACAGGAAGAATATAAGGGCTCTCCAGAGAGTCAAAGGTTGGCTTAGCATCAAATGCAACTGGGATGCTAACAACAGCCCAGGTGTGAGTGTCAGAAGACCTGTCTTCCAAACTTAGCTCACCATCACCTTGGCCTTTTCAACTACTTAATCTCTCTTGGTCATAATTGCTTTATATCTAAAATGAGGTGTTTAGCCTAGATGATTTCCAACGTCCCTGCTAGATGTAACATTCTATGGTTCTAAATTCTTATCTTTACATCTTGCCAGATATCTAATGCCCAGACTCTTTGTACCACATACACTTGGGGCACTGTCACATTGTCGGAAAGTCAATCTTGTATTTATCACTTAGCCATTAGAGAGCACCAGTGCACCTTTTCTGTGTTGTTCCCTCAGTTTCAAGGGCATTGACTCGGTTTGTTCTCCAAATGGTATTACTGCTCTTTTTACTGTTCAAGTGGCCCCTTATAAAGGCAACCAGCAACTGAACAAATGATAGCGTAGATGGTCTGAGCCACTTCCACTCACAGAGAATATGAGAGAATCTAAGATGCATCACCTTCCTTAACAACCAAGTTCTTCAGGTCACAATTCTGTCAAAGCTTCACTCAAGTATAAGTCTAAGTAACCATATCCATAGTTCTCATTTTTTCATGTATTTCCTTCCTGCCTATTATGTCAACCCATTTGACTGTCTCACTTATGCCCCCTATTCAGATAAGCTTTGTCTATAGCACCTCTAAGTGGGCAGTGGGCCATGTGGTTACCCCTCATGTACATAGGGATCAACACCTGACTCAGTCCAGCCAATCCAGCAGCCACTCATCATCAGAAATTTTTTTTTTCTTTTGCGGAAAGAGAGAATTTCATCTCAGACCAGAGACTGTAACTAGCGAAAAAATGGTGGGTACTGAAGCTGCAGTCATATAGATGCAGCTCTAGGAGCTCTTTTACACCATGGGCATACTGATGAGTTAGCAAAGCCTGGTCTGCAGGGGAAAGCAGAAAAGACTCTCAGAGAAAAGCAGAATGAGGGCCCCTGTGAAGGGAGAGTGAGGAGGGAGTCAGAAAATGCATTTCCTGGTTCCTACCAGGCTCTGCTGTACCTCCTGCAATTGGATTCAATGAAATTCTCCCTAATACAACAGTGTCCCCTTATCCACGGTTTCGCTTTCTGTGGTTTAGCTACCAGCAATCAATCGCAGTCTGAAAACATTAAAGGGAAAATTCCAGAAATAAACAATTCATAAGTTTTCATTTGCACACTGCTCTGAGTAGTGTGATAAAATCTCCCGCCATCCCACTGTGTCCCTCTTGCCCAGGGGACATGAATCATCCCTTTGTTGGACCCCCAACCATCGACATTGTCTACTCCTGACATCTAACCATTGGCTCGATGATCCTCCTTCTGACATATCATCAGAAGGTCAATAGTAGCCTAACGCTACGTCACAGTGCCTACGACATTCACCTCTCTTCATCTTATCATGTAGTATTGTATCATCTCACATCATCACAAGAAGAGAGGTGAGTACTGTACAATAAGATTTTTTTTTTTTTTAGTTTTTTGTTTATTGCAGTAGTAACATTGGTTTATGACATTGTAAAAATTTCAGGTGTACATCATTGTACTTCTATTTCTGCATAGATTACATCATGTTCACCACCAAAATACTAATTACAACCCATCACCACACACATGTACCGAATTATCCCTTTAACCCTCCTCCCTCCTCCCTTCCCCTCTGGTAACCACCAATCCAATCTCTGTCCCTATGTGTTTGTTTATTGTTGTTATTATCTACTACTTAATGAAGGAAATCATACGGTATTTGACCTTCTCCCTCTGACTTATTTCACTTTGCATTATACCCTCAATGTCCATAAGATATTTTGAGAGAGAGAGAGACCACATTTGCATAACTTTTATTACAGTATATTGTTATAATTGTTCTATTTTATTATTATTGTTATTAATCTTTTACTGTGCCTAATTTATAAGTTAAACTTTATCACAAGTATGTATGTATAGGAAAAACATAATACTATATATATAGGGTTCAGTACTATCCACAGTTTCAGGCATCCACTGGGGGTCTTCACATGTAGCCCCCACAGATAAAGAGGGACTACTGTAAGACTTCTTTACTTGAGGTAAAACAAAATACACACGAATTCACAAACATGTACACATATTTGTAACTGCTCTACCTGTATATTTATATCCATTCTTCCTCAGTTATAAGGATATTTTCATTAATGTTATCGCCCTTTCTTCATAACCTATTACATCAGGTAGGTATCTGTAACTTAAGCTATTCCCTTATTATTATGCAGTAGGGTGTTTTTATTTTTCACTATTTTGACATGGCAGTTACATAGTGAAAAACATGAACTTTGGAATTTAAATGAACTAGATTCAAATCCCAGCTCTGTAACCACTAACTGTATGATCTTGGGCAAGTTATTAACCCGAGTTCCAATTTCCTCCTTCGTAAAACGGGGATAACTTTACCTCCCTCTCAGGTTTTCATGACGATTAGAGCTAAGAAGTGGAGTACTGATCACAAATCCTTGCACACAGTAGGCACTCAAAAATCACTAGCTATTATAGGATAGGTTCTCATAAATGGAAACGCTGGATCAAAGGGAACAAAAATTGTACAGGTTCTTGATACGGCCCAATTGCTTTTGCAAAGACTGAGTCTCTACATCCCCCTGATATACTTTTAACACAGAATAGCAGCACAAGCTTTCCTGGAGCCCTTGCATTTCTCCTTCCCAGCTCTGCCTTGGAATTGGATGTCGAGGATTCAGGGCTGCTTTTTCACATTAGACCATGTTCATCTCCTAACCTGAGAGAGAAAACCAGTAGCTGGTTTTAGTCTTAAAGCAAGTGGCCTGACAATCCAGCTGATTCACTATTTCCTGTTTTCCTCTGACTCTGTTGGTCCCACTTAGAGAGCTGCATGCAGGTACTCAGCATGGAGATAAGTCTGGGCTTGTCATAAACAAGCCCCGAACTAGTTTCTGTTGCTCTTTTTCTGCATATCCTTCTACACCCCACCTCCCCAGGCTTCCTAGGAGTGCATCATCACACAACAGCCAGACGAACAAAGATGGCTTCGGAAGCTGAAAGAAACAGGTGAGGTGAATACTCATGTCTTATATGCAGGGCTAATACAGGATATAAACGTATATTCGTGCCTGCATTCTACACCCTAGTATCTTGGACTCTTTCCCTCTCTGAGCCCTGCTTTCCAACTAACCTCCCTGTTTATTATTTCTTTCTTCCACTTCTATGTTGATTCATCTAATTCTTGACTTTCTGCCTCACTTCGGCTGCCCACCTGTAATTTTGCTGTTTGGATCACTGTCCCAGTACCATCCACCAGCTCTGACGGATGCCTTACCTTCCTGCAGCTTTTTCTGGGTTGCCCACCTGGACCTGCACTTGAAGCATGCCACCATCAACACACTGGCAGGACCATTTGACAGATGATGGACGTCTGTTCTAAGCTGGGAAAGTTCCTTCCCACTAACCTCACCCCTGACCACCTCACACAGCATGTCCTGACAATTTCATCCCTTATTGCCCCCCCTTTCTGAAGCTGATCCTTTTTATACATAATTTTATGCTAAATATACTCAGACCACATTAAGAAAATAAAGCTGCCTATTAACTCTATTAAGTATACACTGTTGAAAAGAACTTTTGTTAATAATCAATATTGTAGGAGCTCGGTAACACTCGAGTGGTACTTTTTTTTTTTAAGGCTTACAGGCCTTTTCTAAAAATAAGCTTTGCCTGGCTACAGATCCATGGTTCTTAGTCACTCCCATTCCCTCTTAAGCTTTGTTCCATTAGGACTAGAACCATTTGTTACAAAGGAAAGGATGTCCCCTTCCCCCAACTTCCAAGGGCCACCTCTGTATCTACACATGAAAGCTGCCTGTGACCACGGCTGAGAGAGCTTTGCAGGTCCCATCACCACCAAACACTAATGAAGTTTTGGGAGCATGTGTTTTCGTGTGTGTGTGTGTGTGTGTGTGTGTGTGTTTTCTAATTTAACACTCCCCAGTGTAGATGCATGTAGTCTGTCATTAACGATAGAAAAATCAGAAGAGTGAGCAAGTAGTCTGCTCAAGGCCCAGATGGCAAGTCTCTTGTTTTACTTGCTTATTGTCCTGAGAAGAACCACACTGAAAGTTCCGTCATTCCAAGTTAACATCCTTCCTCTACAGAGAGGCTTTCCTGATCTTCCCAGGAAAAGTTCTGCCCTTCACCTTCCTCAGTATCCCAGCTGCATCTTGTACCAAAATTTACATGTGCATCACACACAGCAGCATTAGTTCACTGGCACATTTGTCTTCCCACGTTATGGGTTGAACTGTGTCCCCCAAAATTCCTATCTTGACTCTTAACCTCCAGTACGTCAGAATGCGACCTTACTTGGAAATACGGTCGTTGCATATATCATTAGTCACGATGAAGTCATATGGGATTACAGTGGGCCCCTCATCCAATATGACCGGTGTCCTGGTAAGAAGGAGAAATGTGGACATACGCACACACACAGGGAGAACACCATGTGAAGATGAAGGCGGAGATCTGGGCGATGCATCTACAAGCCAAGGAACGGCAAAGATTGTCAGCAAACCACCAGAAGCTAGGAGAAAAGCAAGGAATAGATTCTCCCTTCCAGCCCTAAGAAGGAACCAACCCTGCCGCCACCTTGATCTCAGACTTCTGGCCTCCAGCACTGTGAGACAATAAATTTCTGTTGTGCAAGCCACCCAATTTGTGGTCCTTTGTTATGGCACCCCTAGAGAACCAATACATCCTACTAGAGTGTGTGACCTTCTTGAGGGTAGAGATGGAATTCTGGTCCTCTTGATAGTCACCTAACACAGTGCAAGGTGCAGATTATTAATTTAATTGTTCAGTAATGTTGTTAAATTCAACCAAGAAATATAGGATCCCCTGCCCCCCACTCTCTCACTCATCCACCCCACCTCCTACACTGCCAACACTGAACAAGAGAGTCTAAGGACTCTCTTGTCCTTAGATAGGTCACATTAGAAAAAAAAGATTGAAATTTGAGAGGGAAAAAATCATTCTAACCCTAATGTATCAAAACTTCTCAATCTCATTCTTAAATCAATTCCAGAGTTAAATCTGCGTTTTTTTTTTTTCTCCTTTACCTATAAAAATAGAACCTCATTCAGGAACAAAGTCCCAGGCAAGAAGACTTGGCAAGCCACTTGAATGAGACGATATAGCTGGCAGGTCCTATCTACCAGGCTGGGTCATATGTTCTCTTTAACAGCACAGCAAGGTGAATCAAAGCCCTGTGGCTTTCCTGACTCTGCCTGGGGGGATTCAGCCCACCCACCTTACCCTCTCTCCCCACCCTGAGTTGAATGAAGTCACTGAGGAGAAAGAAGGCGGCTAAGTACTAGTTACACTGAGAAACAGCCTGTTGTGAGCTCCAGAGCCGTAGGTCATTGTATTTTTTTAAGCCAAGATAATGAAAGAAAAATTAATTTAACCTGTCAATTGTATTAAATATATTTATCTTCTAAGTGGAATTTTTCTGAAATTAAAAATACATACAAAAAAATTTATGAACTCCCTTGCCAGTATCCAAGATCAAGCTTAAGTTTGATAAAATAAAGAACCTTCTGGAACACCTCTCTTAAGGTAACTAAAATGAGAATTCAGAAGTACATTAAACAGTTTTCCTCCTCTTTAACTGACTTCAGATGATTCTAGAAAAGGGAAAAGGACTAAGAAATGGAAAAGGCAGGTTGGCAGGTTATAAAAAATGAAAATTACAGCTGTGGCCACGCTCTGGAAAATATTCCCTGACCTAGCTAGACGTTGATTATTGAACCAACAGCTTGCTTATATAATTACAGTGTGCCTATAAACCTGGTTGATATGATATACTTGTTTAACTATTAACCTCTAGATTTCCTGGAGTTTCCACAATCCAAAATACACCTAAGAGTATGAGATAGGATATGTTCCATTTATTAACCTATTGTGATCATAAGCAATAACTACAGTATATAGCTTGGTAAGAAAAAGGAAGTTCTTAGAAAATACAAGTAAGGTATTTAAGCTTCAGATATTTTGCTTGGGCATCTTCTCTCTTTTATTCTTTGAAAGAATTATTCTGCCTATATTAACATTCTATTGGTGCCCCTATATACTTGAAGTCAAGATTCCTTCTCCATAGCTACTTTGGATCTAGGACATAATTTCCTCATCAGCTCTGAAAATCACATTCATCCTTGCATGCTTATTGTAAACACCTTCAGGATCTCCCACTAGATTACAAGCTTCTTAAGGGCTGGAAGGAAAGGAAGAGAGAAGCAATGTATGTTTATGGAGAGCTTATTGTACAGCACGACACTGCAAACCCAGAAGTGCACTCAATAAATATTTATCCAATAAATGAATGCCAAGCACTGGCCAAAGCACATTACATACATAACCTTCCTTAATTTTCATAACAACCCTGTGAATGAGTGTCAGTCTCTCCATTTAGCAGGTGAGGAAGCTGAAGTTAGAGGTTAAGCAGATTTTTGAAGGCTCATAGCTAGTGAGTGGAAGAGTAGAGCAGGTCTAGTTCCACTGAGCACAATGTCTTAAACCCAACAATCAATCCAAAATTTATTCATTAAATGGATCTGGACAAACCCCTTATTCAAGTTCTCTCTTTAGGTATTTTCAGAGTCTTTGGGACTATTTTTGTAAAATGGCAAAGGAGTTTGGGGTGCAGGAAGGAGTAAATAAACTGGGGAGAATATGCTTATAAAGTTTTCAAATATAACAGAAAGGCTGTCTCTGCACATTCACGGCAAAATAATTCCCATACTCTTTTTTCCATTTTGTTCCCACTCGTTTGTCAGATTCTAGCCTTACCCTTATCTCTAAGTCATGCCTCCCATGATAGATTGGAGGAGGGAGAATAGAGGAGGGAATAAATAACTTGTCACTCAACATCCAGACCATCTATTCCCATGGCTTCAGCCCAGGATCATGGGAAACCACTGAAGCACAGGTATGACTCTTCTGCTTTGGCTGGAGAGAAAGCCGAGAGAGAATTTCCTGGTTTAAAGGTAAATTCACTCCCAAACTCCCCGCCTCCTCTACCACAAAAGAGGTAATGCTAGTTTCTTCTACACCATCCAGTACAAGAGTAAAACAGTAGAGACGTAGCTTCATTCACAATTTCAAGGAAACTGCACTTGTCACATTTACATAGAAATAACCAGGAAGAAAGGAAATTACTAAGCCAAAAAGGGGCTGTTTTCCTAAGTATTCCTCTACTTAGGTATGGTGCCAAACTGACCTTGTTCTTACTGTTTTAAAACAATTTGATGTGAGGGAAACACACACTTTGTGTCTGCTTAGTAACAACCTATAAGACAGCTAAGGGAATCAATATTCATTTCTGATGTTTAACATAAACTTCCTGTCTGTACAGACCAGTATCTATCAGGAAACCAACTGTAACTAGCTTCCTTCAACCAATGGGCAGTTTGAACTTGGAATTCAACTTTAACACTCAGAATGAGTCAGACTCAGTATTCTATGATCAGCAAAGGCTTAAAGGAACATGTTAAAAGGAACCTATATAGAGGTAGACACAGGTCAGCCCCTCCTAATTACCATACCTGACCCTGCTATACCCAAATATCCATGGAATCCATTCATGTTTTCTATCTCCAACCATGTATTCTGGGTAATGGGTTCATAAACTTATTATGGAGTGACAACTCAAGTCGAGTCACCAGGAGCTCAGGTTCTGGGGTCAGACAGACCTTGATTAAAGCCTCTGCTCTGCCACTATCAACCTGGACATCTAAGGGATGTTCCTTAACCTCTCTGGCCTCAGTTTGCTCATATACAAAATGGGACATCCCCTTACCAGGCCCTAGTGAAGGGAGAAAGAGATAATTCACATGCATCACTAAGCACAGTATCTGGAATATAGAAAGAATCACAGCAGTGCTACCATCTGGGATGGTAGGAATTACAGCACTTCCTTGTATGTGAATTAAACTTATCTCATTCTGGATACAGCAAACAAATCTGGGGTCATCCTACCAAAGTTACTCTGTCTTCATGTAGCTTCCACCACCCCCCACCCCTCCTTCCCTTCATTTTCAGAACCTTTACCAGGACCTTCCCTCCTAAATACATACAACACCCACAATGTAAGTGACTCTGTAAGCAAAAGGATCTTCATACCCACAAGAAAACTGTCCGCCCAGGGTTGGGGGAGTCAAGCTGAGAAAACGGCTCTAACATTTATAGGAGATGATAACTGGAAACCTCTCTGGGTAAAATAGAGGCTGTCTTTCTATAGAGGGAGGATTCTGTCTTCAGTTCACACAAAAAAAATGATGGCACTTCCGAGCTGGATCATGATCATAATCAACAAAGCCAGGTGACGGTGGTAGTGAGAGCTGTTTTTACTTTATTTGCTTTTTAAACAAAATGTGGGACGAGGAAGAGGAGAATGAGAGACTACGGGAAGAACTCAAGAGCAGCTTCTCAATGGGAGGGAAAAAAAAGAAATATAGAGCAAACAGGAAGAGTGCAGCTGCAGGGAAAGGACCCCAGGATGGGCTAAAGGAGACCGGTAGCTCAGTTCAGCGGAAATGAGCAATGGCCTACGAATCTCATAACCAGGAGAAACACCACTCAGACATTTCCTGTGGGCTGGGCCCCAGAGGTCACTGGCTGAGTAGTGGGTGAGAAGTTATCTAGATTAACAACTTCCAACTAAAGCCAAAGATGAATGTAATATGGCAGCCCCATCATGAAAAGACTCCATTACTCGCTTGAGTCAAGTCATAAAGAGCAAAGTCAGCAAACCTGTCTTGGAAAGGGCCAGATAGTAAATATTTTTGGCTTTGTGGGACACACAGTCTCCATCACAACCATTCAACTCTATCATTGTGGAGGGAAAGGCAGCCATGGACAACATACGAATAAATGAGCATAGCTGTGTTCCAATAAAACTTTATTTGTAGACACTGAATTTGAACTTGACATCATTTTCATGTGTCATGGAATGTTATTCTTTTGATTTTTTTTCCCCAGTCATTTAAAAATGTGCAAATCATTTTAGCTCATAGGCGGTACTTAAAAACAGGTAGGACTGGATTTGGCCCACGGGCTGCAGTTTGCTGACCCCTGGTTACAAGCACGGGCCCTGTGGTCAGACAGGCCTGGCTTAGCATCCTGCCTCTGCAGCTTACTGGCTATCCAGCTATGAGCAAGTTAGTTAATGCATCTGAGCCTCGGCTTCTCCATTTGTAAATCAACGACAACAGCATCTGTCCCCAGAGGATTTATGTGAAGTTCAAAAGCATACTACGTGAAAAGTGACTGACATAAAATAAGTGATGATGATGATGATGATGATGATGATGATGGTGGTGATAGCACTGGGTGTGGGAGTGTGGGTTGTGATCAGCATCTAGATCTGCAGCTAATGGTCTGTAAAAGAAAAAAAGACTGATCCCAATCCAACTTGAGGGATTTACAAAGTAGAAAATATAACAAATGACGAGAGATCTAGCAGGTGCCTTTTTAATGCCTCAACTCAGAACTGAGTTGACTAAATTATGATGATTTGTGATAGACTTCATGTGTGTAGGTTATAACCTGAATATCCTTTCAACGTAGAAAGAGGGGGTTTTATGGATTGCATACCAAACTGTGTGAACCAGCTCAGGAAAGGAAGACCGTCTGAGACAGAGTGCGAAACAAAACCAGGGCGGAAGGTGGGGCGGCCGGTAACAGCAGCAGTGGTGGAGGAGGAAGTGGGGAATCCTTTCATTTGGGAGTTATCCATGCAGAGTTCCCTGTTTTGTCACAGGACAGCCGACTGTTAAAAACTTTTGGATTATCTAACCCTTCAGAGGCTCAAGTTCAGAGGTAACTTACAAACCAGTTCCTGAAACCAGCACAGGATGGATGAATTTACTTCAATCCTATCGCACCGGATTCTTTAGACAACTCATCTTGGTTCCGCATACTTTTAAAAGAGAAAGTTAGCCAAGGATCATGCAACCTTTAAATCTGTTTAGAGGGCCTAGGTAGGAGAAATGACACTTCTCCAGCTGTCCTAAGTTGCTTTCTGGGCTATTCTTGGAACTTCCAAATATCAAGCAAAGATATAATGGAAATATTAATGCAAACAAGGAAGAAAACTGCACTATAATTTAATGACCCCATACCTTTTATGAAACGTCGGGGAAAATGATAGAAATCTCTGCTGATGAAAAATACTTTCATTGTCATTTATTGAGCACCTATTATTTATAAGCACAATGCAAAAAGAGACGCAAAGATGTATAAGAAGAAATGTTAGCTACCCAACAGGGGCTTTCAGAGAGCATCCATAAAAGGCAAACAACAATTACAGTAGTTAAAACTTGCAGCTGTATAGTGTAGGTACTGGGAATTAAAATGAAAGCATTTGCAAAATATCCTTTGGCAGGGAATTGGTAAGAAACCCCAGCACCATGATTCATGTATCACCATTTCTTGGACACAGAAAAAGAACCCCTGCTGATTGTACCATAATCCCCCCTTGCCAGCCTGCTCCCC
Organism: Ceratotherium simum simum; assembly: GCF_057802395.1. NCBI lineage: Eukaryota > Metazoa > Chordata > Mammalia > Perissodactyla > Rhinocerotidae > Ceratotherium > Ceratotherium simum. The sequence continues at coordinate 51,013,406 of NC_141915.1, read as the reverse complement.
ACAAAAACAAAACAAAAAATAAGAAATATACTAAAGATTCTGAAGAGAAAAAAAAGTTTTGTAAATGTGGATTACTAGTGTTTGTGTGTCATTTAGTGAAAAGAGCTTTGAGACAGAGACTCAGGAAACGTAAGTTCTACCTGTGGCTCTGTCTTCAGGCAAACTACTTACTTCCAAGGCCTCAGTTTGTTCATCTGTGAAATGAGATGATTGGAGTAGAAAACTCCTTTCACAGCTCTAAATTCTATCACTTCATATCAGGGTGCATAAATAGGCAGGTTTACTAAGGAAGGCTATGTTAAGAATACGTTGTGTGATTGATTTAAATAACTTGTGAGGTCAGCAAAGTTGATCCTAACCTTAATTCTTTTAACAAATCTAGTAAAGCAAAGTAAACCTCCTTTTATGATTAAGCATTGCACATGAAGCTAAAAAAAAAAATTATTCTGCAACAATGCACATAACACAACCAGGCGCTGCATAAGAATTATTTACAAAAATAAAGAAAAACTAATTTTGCCTGTAGAGATAACTGAAAATGCAGAAATGTCCAGAAGTAAGTTATTTCCCAGACTGGAATTTTAATCAGATCATTACATTTTTCTTAGTATTTTCATACTGGTCTGGATAGCTATAGACAGTACAACAAAATGAGCTGATAAAATACGTGCTGTTTACTTAAGACATTTTGGTGAAAATTAAAATTAGAATCCACCAGGGAATTAAATTGTTTAGATGCATGGAACCCAGCTTTCAACCCCTGATTACCTAAGCTCTACAGTCCTGGAATTTTCTGGCCTAACTTTGAAAGTAAATTGATCCCCAAATTGAAATTTTAGAGATACATTTTATGAAGAAGAAAAGAAATTCAAACACATGAAACACAAATGTCAAAAAAGGAGGGGGGAGAATTCAACTTCTTTATTACTAAAAAATGCAAATGAGAGTCAAGTATTAATACCCTTTATCAAATTGGCAAAAATTTTTTCAAATTATTGTACCCAGGATGAAGGTAAGTAGACATAACATTTCTGGAGGGCAATTTATTTGGCAATATTTACCACAATGCTTAAAAGGAGAGAATGGGTACTTCCAAACGTCATTGGTGGGAATAAGAACTAGCGTTAGCTCTCTGGAGGGCAATTTGGCCATATATCCATGCACGCCCTTTAACCTAGCACTTCCACTTCTAGGAATTCATCCTAAAGAGATAATTGGGCAAATATGCAAAATGTATGTTCAAGGTATTCCTTGCAGTATTGTTTACAGCTGTAAAAAAATGGAAACTATGTGAAAGTCCAACAGGAGATGGATTAAACAGCTACATTCTTACAGATTAAAATAAGCAATTGTTAAAAAGAATGAGGTGACTGCATGTGTGTGGATACGAAAAGATGTCCAAGATATATGGTAGAGTATAAAGCAAGTTGCAAAATATCATATATAGTGTGTAAAACAGCATGTATGAGTATGTATGTATATATAGACAAATGCAAAGAGATAGTCACCAAAAAGTTAACAGTAATTAGCTCTGGATGGTGTGACTTGGAGAGACTTTTATTTTCGTATTATGAATTTCTCTTTGGTTTGAATTTTTTTTCAATGAGTATATATCATTTTATAATAATGAAGAAGCTATTTTTAAAAGGCAGAGAAGAGAAAGGGGATTGGGAAGAATTGGCTATCCATAACCTGTAGTTTTGCATCCTGGAAGTTACTCTAAGGCCGTGGTATACACAATAACGTAGAAGGGGATGATCATCATGGCAATATTCATAATATTGAAAGTTAATAAATATTAAGGTTCTATTTAAATAAATACAATACAATTGGATACTATGAATGTAGAAACATATTAACTGGTAATACTTCACAGTATATTGTAAGTGAAACAAAAAGTAAGTAAATAGACCTTAGTTTTATACATATTTTCAATTTATTCATATACATATATATAAAATAGAAAAAAAGTCCAAAAGGATATATGCCAAAATGTATACTGTGGTAACTAGTGATTCTTATTTTCTTTGTATATTTTCAAATGTTTCTACAATGAACAAGTATTATGTACTTTTTTCTTTTAAGTTTTAAAAATATTCCCTATAGATCTTTCAGATTTTAAAATACTGGAAAGTAGTTACAGTAATACTAAGCTGTGAAAAACAAACGGATGAGAATCTCACTCCTTTTCTCCAGCATTAAACTGACCACCAGGAGACCCCCTGAACACCCCTGCAGCTGACTCGCAGCGCGCCAACACGAAACAAGCTCAGGAAACCCAACGTGCCTATTCTGATTTTGTGTCCTGAGATGTACGAGGTTATAAAACAGACTGGCTCAGATTACAGGCTAAGCATGACAAGTCTGGCTGGTACAACCTAACAAAGGAATTTACACAGAATGAGAAATTTACATTTCCCAGGGTGGAATGAATTACAGAAGCAAAGAACCACAGTAGGGTTAAGTCCTTGCCTACCACTCTCTCACATGCTGCTGAATTATGCCTTATACACATTTCTCACGACATGATTTACCTATTACTACCTTAAAACTAAGAAAAACTCATATTTTTAAAAGGTGAAGAGAGGGAGAAGTGAGAAAGAGTGCATTTAACAGGGTCAAACTTTTTGTAGATTTTCAGGTGAACCGGGAGATGCCAGGCCTCCCTTCCTGCCTCCCTCCTTCCCTCCCTCCCTCAGATCATTATGGCTGATAACAATAGTTTTTCTCTCCGGGGCAATGTAGATGACACATTTTTCCTGTAGCCTGTCTTCCTGTAAAGTGCAGGAATTCCTGCACTTTCTGGGTGCCCTTCCTGTTAACTTACATTTCAGATTTCCTCAAAAGGCATTCTGCCACTTTAATATTTGAAAAATGTCAGCTCAACCCCAGACAGCTAATATAAACAAACTGAAAGGCATACCACCTAAAGTTACAACTGTGGAAAACAAAATTTCTTTTTAAGAAATTCTTTCTTGGAATCTCACTGTCGGTAAGGCTGGAAAGAAGTAACCCAGTCCTTCCAGCTCCAAGGGAGTCTGTAATTCTTTTGCCTCTGCTGTGCCTTAAATTAGAGGTCTCCAAAACCGAATTATAGTGATCTAGAAAGTTCGTAAAGGTCCTTGAATTGAACATGTTGTTAAAATCTTCAACACTATGAGGTTGCATCCACCTTTCACTTTTCCCCCCATTTCATTTGGTTATAGTATTACAAAGAAGTCTGGTACTGCAAGAAATGTCTTGGCCATTTGAGAATACCATAGCTGAATTAGGCCAATTCCACATTTAAAGTCCAGGCCAAGTCTCCTTTGCCATTTCTGAAATGATCACCCACTTCTTTCTACCAATAATTTTTCTTTTGGACAGAAACCCCATGTTCACACTAGTTGCACCTTCCAAACACAACCCAATTAAGAAAACTTTTTGGATGAATGGGAATTGATTTCAAGAACCATCAGTACCTGATCTATTATGGGCACACCCATAATGGAAGAGTGTCATGCTAACATCTCTTTTAGCTTCCCAACTCAAAAACTTGCTCTACTAGGAGGGGGCTACTTTAGGAGTGAGCTCAAAAAATGCAAAAAGGAACCTGATTTAGTTTAGACACTACGGTCCAAAGATAAGATCACTATAACATCACCTTCTTCATGAAACCTTCCTGACTATCTCTCAGAGAGATCACTTCCATCTCTAAACTCCAACAGTGCCATTTCTCTTCACTATCTAGGCAATTATCTTGTAGTATAATGATTTGCAGATATGCTTTCTTTCACCAATCACATGGTAAGTTACTTAAAGGAAGCAACTACATTTTAAATATTTTTGTATGCCCCCAAATCCTGTGCACTATATCTCTCTACATGTATACGTACACATACATACACACATACACATATATATCATAATATATTTATACATATATTAAACCGAACTGAATGAATGAGTGAATATATACCAAATACAAAGTAACTAGATGTCATCTCTTTAATACATCAAAGCATGGTATGCCCCTTCTAAACTGTTATTTCTCTGCTCAATTAGAAGATTGTAGGTTTCCCCTCTATTAAGGAACACCTGCACCTCATAATGCCAATTCATAGGTTCTTCAGCTTTCTTAGCTTTTCAGATGTCCATTCCCCACTAAGACTAAAAGAAAAGCAGAGCCCTACTTTGAACTCTTAAGAATATATATCACTTCCTTCTTGGGCTGAGATGCATGATTCCCATCAGGCAGAATTGCAACAACTCCAAAAAAAGTGGCAGAAAGCTTATGAGACACTTTCATTTCACCAGGTCTTACTCACCTATGTTGTGCCTCAGGTAGCCTAACTCACCTAGTGCCTAACTCACCTCTTCATTCCATACATTCTCAGATGGCACATGCTTTCTCTATGGTAAAGAAAGACTCGTTCTGAAACAAGAGACTTAGGGTCCTAGAGACACCTGACAACACCCCCTCAGTTCTCTTGATGCCATGTCATAAATTTTATTTTTTTAATTCCCCCCAGCATGACATTGTCTGCAAAATACAACTGTGTAAAAAAAATTTTTTTTAAGAAAAAGAAAAAAACATAAAGGAAACAACCATAACCCTGAACTTCTGACCTATTATAGCTGACTAAATATATGCAATTACACACTTAAAAGATTTCATTATGGTTGTCAGTGAAACACTACAGTCTCCCCACGTTGGTGTAATGCTTAAAAGTACAGTTTTTCCCCCAACATTTTCCCCTAAGATGCAAAGCATCTCCCAAATGGGAAGACATAAAACATCTATGTCCTCATTGCTGCTTCTGAATACTGCGAACCAATAAGCAATTGGTGTAAAGTGCAAAATCTCGGAAGAGAAAGTCTTCTTGTCTACGTTTTTGTAATGTGGTATTATTCACACTTCACCTTTACTTCCTTTAAAAATCAAAAGTTACTTAATGTTCAAAGCGATATCAATGGAAATTTAGCTAAATACTGGTACCGCAACGGTTCATTCCCAAAGGAATATAAGATTACATTCATTTCCTACTAGTTTAACTCAAGTTTTACCTTTCATCTTCACCTACAGACTTTTTAAAAGTTTGTATTCCTGTTGCACATAAAATTACTTGTAATATGTGTGCATACTAAAGAATTTTACAATTATATAAAGCATTGCACTTTTAGACGCTACCAACCTGCTCTATCTCTCCTGACTGTGCAAAAGGCAAAAAGAGCTCAGTAATCCTAGCAGAAGAATGCAAATAACGTCAATGCACAGCTGAACTGCAAGCCCTGCCTTACAGGAACTCTCTGTGTCTGCAAAAAAAGACACATACTAAACAGGAAATGCAACTGAGCTGTGGAAAACCTCAAACTTAAAAATGCAATCGCCAGGCGAAAATTGCATCCATGCATTCATAAATGCATGCACAACACTTTGCATTTTTGCAAGTAATGCAAATAGACTCTTACCTTTCGACTGAGACATTTTCCCCTTTCCTTTGATGGGGGAGGGGAGCACAAAAGACTTTGCCTTGCTTCTCTTCTGTAGCTAGTTTTGCAACAAAGATGCAAGCTGCAGGCGTGCAATCTTCATGCAAGTGGAGTTTCGCTTGACCGATGCAGCAGATGGACTTTCAGGGAATCAAGATGGAAATGCACACCTTGCAAAACAGACTGGAAAGTGATTTTTCCCCCAGTTGCAACGTTAGGGAAGGCTGTGCTGCAGCTACATGATGGGCCAGGGCTGGCAGCTAAAAGCTCCAAACTTGGAACTGAGTATCTTAGTGCGCAGACGTCCTTCCTGCGAAGGGCGCGGGGGGTGCTGGGTAATGTAGTTCCGGAGCAGAGTCCACGGGGCTCAGATTTAAGGAAACGTGGTCGCGCGGGTCGCTGAGCGAGATGACTGGGTGTGGCAAAGATTGCGCCCAGATAAAGAAGTCAGACTCGCACTCGGTAGTAAGTGATGGGCGAAAAACGGCAAGGCCAACAGGAAGGGGCATTTTTGTTATCGAAAAGCCCTTGAAGCAACTAAAGCTAAAGAACATTAGGTTAGCGAAAAGGCATTTGGCTCGCTCAGAAGGTCTGTTTGGGTGTTTCCTGTTTGCAGGGCAGCACCTGTTGTACTGTTCCTGCCTATAGACGTTTACCCTCACACCTCCATTTTCAAAAACATTTTTTTGGCATGGAGAATTTGTTGGTGATTTGGCTGGCCAGAGGTAAGATTACCTTTGCACTGCAGAGAAGATGCAAAGTTTGATTTAGTAAGATAGGATCCAGGTCGATTATTTTCAAGGAACCTGAAATTCAATACTGGGGGGAGGAGGAGTTCTTATTTCTTGAAATGTTAGAGAGGAAGTTCTGCTTTTTATGTGTCAAAGCTAACTTTATCAAAGTTAAAATATTTAGATGCTTTTTCTCACCTAAGGAGAGGAAAATCCCTGGCCTAAGGGAGCAAGTGAGTGGTAATCTTAAATTAACAAAGTCAAATATCTGGAATTATTCAACAAAGTTAACAGACATCTGTTGAGCTCCTAGGATGTGCCAGGAATGTCTCTAGGGCTTTGGGTCATCCATTTGTCATGCATTGCTCATGGCTTAGGGATGGACAGCACCCTGGTCACCCCCTTCACGAGGAAGCTGGAGATGCACAGAATAATTCCATGCAAGAAATGGAAAGGAGTGAGGGGGCATGGGCTGAAATGAGCTCAGATTTCTACTTCACTGAGTAGACCAGACTCAAAATGTGCTTTTCAGGTAGAGAGGGAAGAACTGAGGATTTCAGGCTGCTGAGGCGTGAACCAAGCACAGTGGAAGACTGAGGAGAGCCTAGTCAGGGGACACTTAAGGATACCACGTTGCCTTGTATACAGAAGTGGTGAGGGTGGGTGGAATTTAGAGGTGAGGACTCTACAGGGCTTTAAAAGGCAGGCTAGAGGTTTGGACTTTATTCCGCAGATCCTTGGGAGGTGGTGAAAGGATTTTAAAAAGGGGTGTAACTTAATCAAAGCATTGTTTTAAGAAGGTAAATTTGCCCTCAGCGATTAAGGGGGTTGAAACTGGGAGAGGCTAGAGATAGGTCAGGTCAGTTGTGAAAAGCAGAAAAAGGCATTTTGAAAGATTTGGCTAGATTTGATGACTGCTTATGAAAACTATTGGAATTTTATTAAGAATTCTAGGAAGCCAGGGCCTTCTGAGTAATGGATGAATCAGAGGGAAGAAGGCCACCATGTTTCAGCTACAAATCAGCTCTTAAAACAAATATGCAGCAGGTCATGGAACTAACATTAATTTACTTAAGTTGATCCCGTCTGCTGACATTATTGAGAATTTGTCAAGGTCACCTCATGTTCATATTAGTTTCTGCCCCTAAGAGGAAGGGGTTTCCGTCCCATGAGCATAGGTACAGAGACTTAGTAGCTCACTTTCTTTCACTGTCCTTCTAGGAGAATCCGTGCTGTCCCTTCCTCTCTCTCTCACACACAGGATCTCAGTGCCTCATTGAACCAGCATTGTTTTTCTGTCTCATTTAACCAGGAGGCATGAGGGCGTGGAGCTCCATTTCAGTGCATCTCATCTACTTTTCCAGACCTTGGTGGAGCACCTGATACAGGCCAGGCCCTGGGATAGCTTCTGGAGCTGCACATAGACTCGCTGAGCCCAGGCAGGGCCTGCACAGCCAGCCACCTAGAGCTTACTTCAATTTGCATTTTATGTGGTCAGCAGCATTGCTCTTAAATTGCCCCAGACTCCCTTCTTTATGGAAGAGTTCTAATCACTTGTCTGGTGCATTTTGCTTCTGTCGTTTGTGCTTGTACATTCTCTGCATAGGCATGCACAGTTCCCAGCTGGCAAATGGATTATGTTCTGAAAGTCAATCTGTAATTCATATTCCCATAGGAACAATGATGTGTTCAACAGCCAGTGCACATACACACTCACACACACGTATGCAAAACACCTTTGACCCATAAATTGGCTGAACCGTATAGTTAAAAATATCAAAATTTATCATTTTTCTTTCTGGGAAAAATATATTTTGAATTTCCACAGGAAACTCAACCTCTCTGTGAAGTCTTAGATTCCAGAAAAAAAAGTCCTTCTTGCCTTGGTGGTAAAAAGGTTTCCTCTGCCCACGGTCCTGGATGGAGGAAGAGGCTGTACCTCTGTACAATCGTGGGCCTTTCCTCTTCTTGCCAATCTGTGGCAATGTTCTTAGGAGGAGAATCCCTCCCCTGGTGGTGTAAGGAAGTGAGAGCAAAATCTGGATGATTGTTCTTTTATTAGACGGTACATCAGATGTTTATCTTGAGGTGGCCTGTGCTCCTACTTCGAATCTGCCATCTTTGTAATTTTCTGTACTTTAGATCTTTCTAAAATGCAAGTTTCTTCTACTTACCTTCAAGATCGATTCCAAACTCCTTGGCATGGTATAATTGGCCCCTCAAGACCCGGCCCCTGCTTACTCTCCAGTTTCATTTCACACCCTATGTTGATGCTACAGCCAGAAGCCGAGTTTTCTCCCTAGTTGCTTTTGGATACATTGCTCTCTCTGGCTGGCAAGCCTTTTCCATTCTCTGCCTAGCTCATTCAGAATTGTCCTTGAAGACTTGGCTTAGCTGGCACTTTCTTCCAGCTACTTTCTGTGACATATCACCCTATGACCACCCTTAGTGTGAATGAAGTGTTTTCCCTAATTCTGTAGCACCCTACACATACTTCTCTCCTAACACTCATCATAAGGCTGACAGATGTTTATTTACATATTTGTCTCCCCCAGGAGACTGAACTACTGGAGATCAGAGATTCATCTCTGCATTCCCAGTGCCGAGCATCTAGCGTTTAACAGGCACTCAAATGAATGCTGAAAAACTGAAGGAGTAGATAGGAAGAGGACTTGTGACCGTGGCTACCCTGGAATAACTAGATTCCAACGATGGAGTTAACACCTGCAGGGGAAACTAGAACACCTGGGGAAAGTCCTGTGCTGTCAGGTTAAAGGTATGAGATTCTTGGAAAGAGCCCCTAGGTTAGGTCAGGCTGGCTCTGAAGGAATTATTCTAGAAGTATATGTGGGATGGAGGAGATGGTGTTGGGAGTAGGGTGTCTCAACCAGGGATAATTTTGACCCCCAGGGAACCTTTGGCAATGTCTGGAGACATTTTTGGTTGTCACAACCAGGAGGGTGGAGGTGGTGATACTGGCATCTAGTGGGTAGAGATCAGGGATGCTTGTAATCTTACTACAGTGCACAGGAAGCCTCCCACAACAAAGAATTATCTGGTCCAAATGTGAGTAGTGCTGAGTTTGAGAAACCTTGCTGCATAGGATACCATGAGAATTTACTGACACTCTATTTTTTAAGTTAATTTAAAGCAAATGAGATTTGGTAAGACATTAACTTTTGATGTGGAAAAAACACTAGAATCTAGGGGATGTGAGTTCTAGTCCTGACTAGAAAACGTTAGCTGTGTTTCCTAAGGCAAGTCACTTCGCCTTTCTGGACCTCTTTTTGTTCCACTAAAATAAGACGGGTCAGACTAAGGCCCCTTCCAGTTTTTTTTTTTTTTTTTTTTTTTTTTGGTGAGGAAGATCAGCCCTGAGCTAACATCCATGCTAATCCTCCTCTTTTTGCTGAGGAAGACCGACTCTGAGCTAACATCTATTGCCAATCCTCCTCCTATTTTTTCCCCCAAAGCCCCAGTAGATAGTTGTATGTCATAGTTGCACATCCTTCTAGTTGCTGTATGTGGGATGCGGCCTCAGCATGGTGGGACAAGCGGTGCATTGGTGTGCGCCCGGGATCCGAACCCGGGCCGCCAGCAGCGGAGCGCGCTCACTTAACTGCTAAGCCACGGGGCCAGCCCCAGGCCCCTTCCAGTTCTAACATCCTGTGACTCTAAACCCACCTCAAATGTCTGATTAAAACCACCAGTGATTTGAAGAAAGAAAGACAGTGGTGATCACACATTCTATTTTTTGCATTGGCTAAGTAACTTTCTGTTCAGGTATCAGAAGTGTTCCTCATCCCCTGCATTAGCAAGATAACTGATGACCATCATAACAATATCACTTAAGAGATAAGACAAGACATATTCATATTACAGTGTAAAATATTGCCTCCTGGGTAGCAATACTCACCTGCATGTGACATTTATGAATGTTTTCCAGCAGTATCTACAAGATATCAGGAACAAGGGAAAGGAAGGCACCAAAGTTAAAGCTAAGAGTTAAGTCTGAATATCTACTTTTCTAGATTCTAGTGTAAATAGGTATGTTATATATAATGAAGCATATTGCGGAGAGCATGTGGGTAATTAGTTTAGGGGACCGGATGATGAGTTATGGTGGTACAATACTTTTAAGTACAAATTTTTTTTTTTTACTGCATTAAAATATCACAATGAATTATGACTGTTGGCAGAAATTTTAGAAATCCCAAAATAGATTCAGCTTAGCTTCTAGTGCCCTCCCCAATATGGCACAACTATACCTGTTCAGCCTTATCTCTCAAGTTTCCTTTGTTTAAGCAATCTGGTAAAAACAGGATTGCAGATCTTCCTCAATTTACGATGGGGTTATGTCCTGATAAACACTTCATAAGTTGAAAATATTGGTAAGTCGAAAATGCACGTAATACACCTAACCTACTGAACATCATAGCTTAGCCCAGCCAATCTTAAACATGATCAGAGCACTTACATTAGCCTACAGTAGGGCAAAATCATCTGACACAAAGCCTATTTTATAATAAGGTGTTGAATATCTCATGTAGTTTATTGAATACTGTACTGAAAGTGAAAAATAGAATGGTTGGAGGGGTACAGAATGGTTTTATGTGTATGGGTTGTTTACCCTCGTGATTGCATGGCTGGCTGGGAGCTGTGGCTCGCTGCGCTGCCTGGCATCACGAGAGAGGATCATACAGCCTATTGCTAGGCCGGGAAAAGATCAAAATTCAAAGTACAGTTTCTACTGAATGCATATCACTTTCGCACCATCATAAAGTCAAAGTATCCTAAGTCAAATCATCATAAGTCAGGGACCCCCTGTGCTTAGCCTACCTGAGACGTGAATTTCTGAGACCTGAGATGTCAGCACTTCTGTGTGTCAACTCATGCTATTCTATGTCTCATTTTCCTAAATTATACTTTTCATTCAGGGTTCAAGGTCACCTCTTTCATGAAGTTGTCCTTGATCACATCCCTCTGTCTTGTTAAAGAGCATCCTTACCTTTAAATTCTGATGGCATTTGTTAGCTATTATGGGCCATATATCTAATATGCAGTACTATTACGTGAGTACAAATCTTACCTCTTCTGCTAAATTCCCTGCATATTCCTAACCTACTCCCTTGGACAGATCTGCTTGCTTGTCTGTATTTGGCCCTTGAGTCTAAGCTTAGGCAGGGACGGTTTCATCTTCATCGTGCAGCCCCAGGCCTAGCGTATGTCGTACACATACGTGCTCAATCAATACTTGTTTATCTGATGGATGGGTGGGTTTATTACATACTGAATGAATTAATCTAAAACAGGTTGATTAGCTTATCTTAGTGTTCTTTATTAAAGATGCTAGCATCTTTAGTCAAATGCTAGCATAGAGATTTGATAGGAAGAAGAATTTTTATTTATGATACCTAATTATCTAAAAAATATTTTACTAATATTTTAGTAAGATTCCTAGTGAGATTCTAGATATTCAAATTACTATAAACAACCTTCAAAATTAACAGTGTCTGTTGTATCTTATGGAAATGCCAACCAACTATCCAGAATCCTCATTGGATTACATTCTCATTGAATAAAAAATGTGTAATATGAATATTCAATGGTTCTTAGCAATTGAGGAGCCATGTAGAGCTCCAGTGTAATGCTGTTACAACCTTTCCCCAAAATCATATTGACTCTTGGCCAGACATCTTAGCATGAGCTGACTGACAAAGGATGTAGGTTCTAGGAGAGTAAGAATAGAAATGATTCCAGCTAGCATTAACCCTGTAAGTGTGTTAGTATATCATCTGTGTGGTATGTTAAAGTGCTGGCAAGTAGTGAGCTACTTCAAATCATTAGATTAAGTAATACAGGGCACAAAAAAAATTTCAAATCCATTTAAGTCAAGAGAGACAATTGGAACGGTGTCTAATCTAACGTATGCATATACTTTTTGTCCTCCTTCCACCATAATCAAATCAATCCTTCCAAATATATATATACACACACATATATATACACACACATATATACACATACACACACACAAGTATGCATGTGTGTATGTGTGTGTTCATAGTTCTTTCTCTCATACAACACTCACTACTTTTCTTCTCTGTTCCTGCCCTGTCTGGCTTCTGAGTCTGAAGAAGTCAGAGCTCTACAGAAAGTCAAATAAATGGTTGTACTCTATATGTGAGGTTCAAGTTACAGTTAAATTGGGAACTCCTTTGTAACACTCCTAATCAATTCTATGTTTAATTAATTACTGATTTGTATTATCCAGGGTGATTCAAAAAGAACTGCACCTTGGCCACCCAGATCCCCAGATGTCTCACTTTGCGTCTTCTTCCAGAGAGAATACCTCTGGAACCTCATGTCTGTACTGCACCTTCATTTTTTTCAACCTTAAAAAAATGAAGAATCTTCTCGTGGCTGCCATTTCAGTTGTCAGAGGTGACATATTACAAAAAGGTCAAGGGTGATTGATGCATGCCCTAGTGACATGAAAGGTGCATATTGAACATTTATTAAATTATAAAGAGAACTTCTTTACAATGGGAGTTGTTAAATTATGGCCCATGCTCCAAATCTATCCTGCCTGCTGTTTTTGTAAATAAAGTTTTATTGGAACACAGTTACGCATATTCACTTATGTATTGCGTACGGCTGCTTTGTACTACAACGGCATTGAGTATTGCAGCAGAGACTGGCCTGCAAAGCCTAAAGTATTTACTCTCTGGCACTTTGCAGAATAAGTGTGCAAACCCACCTTTACAAAGTGACCTTGTCTACATGCTCCTATACGTCACGGTTACTGATTAATGCATTTCCAAAAGTATTCACTTCTTTTGGAATCACCCTGTACTTGAACTATTTGTATTACAAAAGTCTTAACAATTATACCTTAAAATCCTTGAGAATATTCTTGTATACCCTGGAGATGCTATATAGAACAGCAGTGGGTGCATAGCAAGCCTGTTGTAAATATTTCTTGATAGATTGATTAAATTGAGCATTCATTAAAAGAATCATGAATCTTGTAACATAAGAAAAAATTAGTTCTCAGTTTTCCTTAAGTGTATCTGATTTTCCACCTATTTTACTTTTCCTACATAACTCTCAGAATGTTCAAGTCCTAATATGTTTAAATACTAGGTCTATGTACTAGAGAAGGATTAAGAAAAATCTAAATATAAAATACAGGCAATGCCAGCTATAAAACACACAGCTCACAAATCTTTTTATCCCCAGGACTAAAAGAAAAGAGAGAAGCACTCCATGTTATTATGTCACATTTTAAAAAGTAATAGACTTTTATTAAGACCTACAGTTATGATAGGTATGGTATGGGCTAAGAGATTAGACAAGTATGATCCCTGGTCTGAGAAGCCTAAAATCCTGTAGGGAATATTAATAACATTTTTGTAATATTTTAAGGTTTCGAAACTCTTTCCACATTCACCAATCATTTTATCCTTGCAATGACATGTGAACCGGGTTGTCCCAACATCCCAGTTTATCTTTATCACCTCATATTGTGGCTTTACTTAGACAAGATGGAAAAACATTTAACACTGTCTTGAATACAGATGTAAAAACTTGTCTTCTGATTCCTAGTTCCTTACATTAAGCTATCCAATCTAGTATTAAACTAGGTAACTTTTAATAAATGCCCTAGAAGTTTGTGCCTTTTTCAGGCTAAGAGTAATCTGGTAATATTTTGCCTCATTTTATATTAGTTATTAATGGGACAAGCTGAATTCAGTCCACAATAAATCTGTATATCTCCTTTACACACTGTACTTTAACCAATACACTGTGACAATTCAGTAAATGCTGTACTATTTGAGGATGAGTTAGAAACACTGATATAGGACAAAGTGTTGTGCCCTTCAGGGCTCCTTGATCTGTTTACATTGATATTAATAGATGGTTCTGGGCTTCAGTCACAGGCCTGAATAATTCAGGTCATACTGACCTGCTGCACTTTTTTAAAAACTATAAAATATTCTGGGAAATATTTTAGATCGATGATACATGCAAGTTATTGAAAAAGTTCAAAAGTCCCCAGAAGATTAAGAAACTGTCTGAACTACAGTGGTGTAGAAATAATTATAGTCAATATAATAAAGCAACTTGTTCTTAAATTGTCCCATTTGGATTAGTGTCCAAAGGGAATGTTTTATTATTAACAGCATATGGCAGATAAGTAGAAAATACTACTGATTTTCCATATTTATTCTTTTTTGAGGTGGGTAGACTCTTAATTTTATTTGTGGACCAAACTCATCAAAACAATAGGTTCTAAATATTTTTTAAATTAATACTTAAATTAATTGCATAATTAAGTATTATGCAATTTTATAGTATTAGAAAGTAGCTATCTGAGAATATAATGAATGTCCAATGGTATTTTATAGGTTGGGCTTCCTACCACAAAGAGATTAAGATTAACCTCTTTGCCTCCATGCCTGTTCATGACTGTATCCTACAGTATAAGGAGTAAAACAGCAGAGATGTATTAGATTGTACTCTACTGCCTCTGGAATTCTTTGGAAGTCTATTTTAGAGAGTCTTTCCATCAGCCTTACCTTACTGACATTTAGATGGGAAATGAAGAGAACCTAAAAACCTGCACATTTGCTAAAGACAACTAGAGATTTCCATTTTACAGGGCCTTATTTATCCTTTTGTTTCTGTTTTTTTTTAATCCAAATAAATATCCAAATGCGTTTATTAAACATTTTTTGGGCACATTGCCAAATCGGATGCTACTGTATATAAAGAAACTGTGTGGAGTGTGGTAACAGCATCTGGCACTGTGAATAAATTTTGGAATGCTTGTGGAAATTTCAAAGAAAAATGTAGGAAATTTTGTGTATAATTTTCTTAAACTTCTTTCCATGAGAGGCATGATTTAGGAAACGTGTTCTACAGGTTTTCCATAGACATTTGGATGATTTTTTTTTAATACCCAGATAGTGCTTTATGAACAAACATAATGCTTGGCTCTTAACTTTTAATGACTCATTAATTTTGTCTAAAATAGAGCTGCTAATGGTAGATTTTTAAAATATGCTATGTAAAAAAAATCTTTAGAGGATTTATGAACTTCATAATATTAATTCTTCCCCCATCTTAATAAGGTAGCCAACCAAAGTGCCCCTCAGTTTGAAGTTAGGGAAACTGAAGTACGTCCACAATATACTTTTGTGACATTATAGATAGAATCAAGAAAGGGTGTATAGTGCTACTACACATGATTATGACATCTGTCTATCTGCTAAGCGAGGAATTGTTATAACTCACAGGATGTGAGCAAAAAGGCACCTCAAATGTAAAATACATTGCTCTGTTTATTCCTACATCTATAAATACCAGTTTTTTTGTTCATCAACAGTGGAGGAGTCAAGTCAATTCAGATTTTAATTTGGTAGGCTGAAGGCACTGTTTTAGTTTGCAAACTGAGAGCCCTCATTGTCACAATTTTAAGTGACCTAATTGATATAATGTTGACCTACGAGCAATACCAAGGTGAAACTAAAATCATTACCAGCAATTTTCTGTTATATTTAAATTTTATTTATTTATTTATTTTTTCCCCCAAAGCCCCAGTAGATAGTTGTATGTCATAGTTGCACATCCTTCTAGTTGCTGTATGTGGGACGCGGCCCCAGCATGGCCGGACAAGCGGTGCGTCGGTGCATGGCCCGGGATCCGAACCCGGGCCGCCAGTAGCGGAGCGCGCACACTCAACCGCTAAGCCACGGGGCCGGCCCGTTATATTTAAAATTAAATACCCGAGAAACAAAAGTTTCCAAAATATGATTAAAACAAGATTATATCCATGTGGATACTACCAACATACTAATACACTTCCCAACTCAGAGACATAAAGCCTGTGTTCTATAAAGATGCTTAATTATTTCAAATTCAAGTCTTTATATAACCAATAGTCATGGACTATTTTTCAAGGGCAGTGGTGACTCTAAAATATGGAATTTATTGGCTGATGGTGCTGTTCAAGTGCCCTTCCACATAGCATGTTTCATGTGTTCTGTTTCAAACCCATTTTTGATAATGAATCAACAGATGTTACATGAAAAAGTTATTCTAAGGATTCCTGCTAGCTTTCTCTCAGCCATTCACACTGAATTTGGGAAGGAAATTTGAATAAGTAGATTAATACCTATCCTACCTGTTTTTAAAAGTTTATGGTAATAGGAAGAGTGAAATATAATGAATATTTCTCAAAGTCAAGTGTTCTATTGAAGGCAGTTTAGACTGGAAGAGGTAGAAATATTCAGAATGATAGTATATTACAAGTAAATATTTCATGAGAATTAGTGGATATGGTCAGACATAGATACATAAAAATAAAAGGGAGTCAAATAATTTGGAGTATATTTGATCTACTTATACCTCAAACACTAAATTAATACACAAAAAAGAAAAGTAATGAATTTTAAATTAAAGAAATAATTTCAGGTCTATTTCATGGAAAATGATTGCCCTGCCTCATACATGCAGGAGTAGGTAAGCTTCTCTGTTATTTCAGCTCCGCTTATAATCATTTTTTCATTCAACTGAACCATTGATGATTGAGGACTTAAGACAGTTCAGCTGATGGGATACCATTCATTGTGACTTAGGCTTTAAATATTGTGAAGAATTAGGTGCAATAAAAATTCAAGTAAATGTGAATTTTGGCCCCCGGTTTTATGTTTCAGAGACTTGGTAGAGATAGTAAAGTGTCAAATACCAAGAATAGACCATTGGAAGATGCTATTTTCCTGTACAGTATCCCATAGAAGCAGATAAATTGACCCAACTCTAGCACTTGCGTCCATGACCTATTCCAGTTTCTGTTATCTTCTTCTACTTGTCCACAGGTGTAATTTGACTACACTGTACCTGTATAGGTTGGCCATTATTGTGAGGGGATTAGAACACAGACTCTAGAGCTGGACTGCCTGACTGGATTGGACTCCTGGCTCTTGTAGTTACTAGTTCTGTGAGTTGGGCTCAACAGATCACTTCTCTGTGCCTCAGTTTCCTACCTGTATAAAGGTGATGATGATAGTACCTATCTCCTGGGGTAGTTGAGAAGATTAAATGAATTAATACACTTTTTTTTTTTAATTTTATTTATTTATTTTTTCCCCAAAGCCCCAGTAGATAGTTGTATGTCATAGTTGCACATCCTTCTAGTTGCTGTATGTGGGACGCGGCCTCAGCATGGCCGGAGAAGCAGTGTGTCGGTGCACGCCCGGGATCCGAACCCGGGCCACCAGCAGTGGAGCGCGCACACTTAACCGCTAAGCCACGGGGCCGGCCCATGAATTAATACACTTAAAGCTCTAATCAGAGTGCCTGGTCCATGATGTATGCTCAATGGTTATTACCTGTTGAGGCTTTGGGTTATTATTATTGCTATCAAATTTCCAAGCATTGGCTCCTTTCTTGAGAATGAAGATACTGTATTTGAAATTGAAGGAAACTGGGATGTAAGAACATGAGTCCTACCAAGTGATAAGAAAAAAACTTTTAAGAAAGCTTTGAAATTAGAGGAATGTTACCAACCAACGTAGGGAAATATGAATAGAAATGCTTAGTTTAATGGAAGGGAAAGGGAGAAGAAATATTTTATTATTGCAGCAAATCAAAACACTGTTGGATGCTTGTTAAGAGGAAATGGAGGCCATATGGAGAAAACAATTCCATTCCACTCTGTGGAATGGATTTAAAGGACAGCTGAATAGCTAGGGCATGAATTATAGAGGCCTTTGGCCATATAATGTCATAGATTAACAAAGCAAACAGCAGGGGGCATAGTGGTAGTTAATGAGAGGTAGAAAGAGTTAGACTTCAGTGATCAGTTTGTATGATATGGTTTTCCTCATTAAAAAAAATATACTGATAACATTATTTTGAATCTTTCCAGTCGCTTGCATGCATTAGGACCTTAATAGTCTAAATCCCTTCATTTTATTTATTTGATCTCTATATTTCTTCTAGTGATTGCCTTTGTATTAACTTTTTTCTTGTAACCATTACTAGTGGTTGCTGCCTTTTTACTAGTTAACTTGTTAATTAATTAATTAGCTCAATTTTAAAATTTATATTAGGCATATTTTAAAAATCACCAGTATATGTTTTCCCCGGTGGCCTGGTTATCTGATAACCAAATAATAGAGGGGTTTGAGCATGTATTGGAGGTATTTTATTATTATTTAAAAATGGAAAAATTCATATTAAAGACTTATTGATTCTATGTTTAAAATAATTGTTTAATACCTATCCAAAATGATCCACATGGTTGTTTGGAATTAGGCAGGGGTAAAAGGAAAGAAAAAAACAAAGAAAAATTAGATAATTTTTTTATTATCTGAAATATTTTACTTTCCATCATAATGAGTTAAAAAAATACATAGAAAATAAATATTCTTCCTTTATCAATGTCAAGAGAGTCCAGACATGAAAAATCACCCTGTAAGAATCTGCAGAATTTCAAAAGGATAGATGGGATTATTTTGAAGTTTTAATAAGTATTCAGAAAAATTAAAAAGTGCAACCCATAGGTAGCATGTTCTATTGCTTTCTTTCCCCAATATTATTAACATTTTCTCCAGTTATTATGGATTTTAAAGCTCAATTTCTGACTTGACTAAAAATGTATACATTTAACCTTTTAACTTTAATTTGGATGAATTATTTTAGCAATTTATGATCAATGCTGGTTTCGAGTAGATAAGAAGTGAGGAAAATAAAGTATTTTTAAGATTCCATGTTCAAAGTGACTGAGATTCTTTTAAAGAACAAGAGCTGAGCAAATATCTATCAGTGTGCCTTCCAAAAAATGAATTGAGCCTTGCGTCTTAAAAACAGCATTTTAGAAATAAGTCATAAGGGAGATGAAGTGCTGAGCTGTGGTGGATGATATTCCAGTTATCTCTTCAATCAATTTTGTATAATGCTTTGGAAGCAGAATAACAAGTAATATGAAATCATTTTTCAAGATGCTATATGTGCACACTCTTAGTTCTATTTCTATATTCATTGGAGCAGGCAATTTATGCATGCACTTGTAATATTCCAAGAACAAAGACCGATTTCCCTGAAAGTTATGAGCACTCTTGAATTTTACAAATGCAAAAAGAAATTATTTTCATGTTGTCACATTTAGATAATGAAGTGTGCTTGATGTACAGAGTCTCCCTGAGGAGTCTCAGGAAGTGTGCCCACTGCGTATATATTTTATTCGGAGATGCAGAAAGTGGATGTCGGCAGTTCTTTAACAACCATTGACAAGTAGTAATTAATAGTGAGTGTTGTGGAAGATGGAGGGCTGAAAGGATTTGGGCATCAGCTTCTGAACAGGAGTATCTTTTATTCTTGGGAAAACAGGTATCCAATTGATCTGGTTATGATCCTTAGTCTAGGTTTCAGGATCGGGACATGAATCTCCGTGTGACTGAAATGAACCACCTGTTGTCTTCAAATGGAAGTGAAGAAAAGGTCGAGTAAGGACAATATATTAATCCTTTTGGCACTCCATGGCCATTTTGCTTGTTTTGTTTTACTTTGGGGAGTTGTGTAGGGCTGAGAGTAGAAACGCATGGTATTTGGACCCCCTCGTGCCATCCTACCCCTGACTGGGGCGTGCGTTCAGGCACACGATAGCCATGTCAGAGATTCCAAAGTTTAAAAGGAGCCTTATGTCTTTGCTTGTCTGTTTTTTCCTTGAATGTTTACATGGGTTTGTTTGTTCTTCAATTTACCAGTGGTGCCTTCCGGGTGAACTATTTCCCTCACCACACATGTAGAAACAGTGTGTTTAAAATGTTCATAGCTACCTGACAAATAACCAAATGTGGAAATCCCTGGGTTGCAAGAAGCACAGATACTTTCCAGCCTTCTTCCCTCTCGTGAAATCTCCCCTGAATGAACAGAACACAGAGACGGGTTGATTACTCTCCCCATGCACTCTCCCTAAGTTCCCCCATCTCTGGGGGCACAGTCCTGCTTAAACTTGTTTCTATCACATTCCACACAGAGGGCAGAGTTCTGAATGTGTACACACTCTGCCCTTGCCCAGTTTCATGTTATGTAATAGCTGTAAATGCTCTTGTGTGCCTGCGTATAAACCACGAGGAGGAAGGGGATCGTGCGAAACTACGCCTTGATATAATTTCTACCAAAAAGGCACTTTTACCCTTTTTGCTAAAGTTTGGGACCCCAGTATAAGATCACAGAGGAAAATCCAGACAGGAAAGGGTTTGAGTTTATAAATCCTTGCCTGTTAGACCTGAATGCAGAAAATTAGGACTAGTTTGAAAGTTGTAATTTGCTTTATTAGCTTAGTAGTTGGGATGCTACTCTTAGATTCCAGCTGCTAAGAACCCAGCAGGCTCATTCAGATATATCCAGCTACTGGAGTCACCTCATTCAGTGACTAAATTTGGCGAAAAAAAGAAGAGGAGAATAAAAATGCAAAAACCTAAACTGGGACTAAAAGAATGCTTTTAGGTCAGCTAGTATGAAGTTTTAGTTATAACTTCACAGATGGTCCAAACAGATGAAGAGGAAAAAGGATAGCTACAGAGACCTGGCAGTCAGCCTCTTGAGTTCTGTCACTCATTGCAATGGTGTATTCATGTATTTATTTTTTTTCTGCTTTGGAGGGAAGGTGGAGTAGCGATAAGAATGACTTCAGGCACCTCACTTGATAATCTTGTTCTTCTTGGGAGGTTTACCTATCTGTTGTGAAAAGGAAGAACTTTGCTTATAAAATCAATTTCAGATAACCGTATTTAGATGGGTGGTGATCATCATTTTTCTTATATGTATATACTTTGGAAATCCAAGAAGCCATCAGCACCAGTGATGTAGCTGAACTGAGCCTCTGGTAAAGGAAAGGATAGCTGAGGAGTGGATGAGGGTCCCAGTAAAATCGTGGTCATACTATTAAGGTTAATTCATTCTGTAGATTCTTTCGACTGTATAATTTCTTAATACTCTGCTGTGTTCAAGGGTATAAGCCTTTTTTTGGTCAATGGCCTTATATATTTTTTAGAAGTAGCCTGGGTAGAAATGATAAACAAATGAAGAAATAAGCATCCTCATAATTTATCTCGTAGATTACATTGATCTTCATCTCACTTCATGTCAGCAAATCTGGACTTCTCATTCTGTTCTCTATCTCTGGGCAGGGTTTCTCAACCTCGGCACTATTGACGTTTTGGGCCAGATAATCCTTTGTTGTGGGGTGCTGTCCTTTGCATCCCTGGCCTCTACCCACTGCTAGTAGCAGCCCCTTGTCGTGACAACCAAAAATGTCTTCAGACACTGCCAAATGTCCCCTTGGGGGCAAAATAACCCCTGATTGAGAACCATTGCCCGAGGGTGAACAGATTTTCCAAGACAGTCCCAGTTTACATATTTTCCCAAGTGTATAGCATCCCCTTTCACTTTCAGAAGGATCATAATTTGGACAGGGAATTAAATGGTCACCCAACATATCTCAGTAAATAGCAACTCCATGTTTCCAATTGCTCATGCCAAAACTTTGGAGACGTTCTTAACTCCTCTCATTCTCTCATACCCGTCATCAACCATTAGTAAAGCCAGTTGAATAAAACCACCTTCAAACCAAATGCAGTCTACAGCACTTCTCTCCATGTCCACTGAAACCAGATTGGTCCAAGCCACCCCATCTCTCACCCAGAAGAACATGTGCCCCTCTTCAGGCTGTTCTCAACACAGCTGCCAAAGCTATCATGTTTAATTAGCAAGTCGGATCATGCCACTCCTCTGCTCAAAATCCTTCAGTGGCTTTCCATTCTACTCAGAGTAAAAGCCAAAGTCATTACAATGGCCTAAAAGTAGCCTTACAAGATCTGCCTAACCACCGCCCTCCTCCTGGCTCCAGTTAGCGTCTCTGACCTTATCCCTTGGGGCTCACTGTTCCAGCTACACTGGCCTCTGCTATTCCTTGAACACCTGGCACATCCTGTTTCAGGGCTTTCCTTTGTCAATTCCTTCTACCTACAACCTTCACCCTTCCCCCCACTCCAAATATCCACGTAGCTTGCTCCCTCATTTTCCAAGTCTATGTTCTTTTTTTTTTTTTATAATTTTATTTTTTTTTTTTCCCCCCAAAGCCCCAGTAGATAGTTGTGTGTCATAGCTGCACATCCTTCTAGCTGCTGTATGTGGGACGCG
This sequence comes from Ceratotherium simum simum, assembly GCF_057802395.1. Classification (NCBI taxonomy): domain Eukaryota; kingdom Metazoa; phylum Chordata; class Mammalia; order Perissodactyla; family Rhinocerotidae; genus Ceratotherium; species Ceratotherium simum. Next base: position 50,990,988 of record NC_141915.1, on the reverse strand, counting down.
GCCTCAGCATGGCCAGAGAAGCGGTGCGTCGGTGCACGCCCGGGATCCGAACCCGGGCCGCCAGCAGCGGAGCTCGCGCACTTAACCGCCAAGCCACGGGGCCGACCCCCCAAGTCTATGTTCTAATCTCAGCTTCACAGTGAAGCCTTCTCTGACCACCTTATTGAAAATCACACCCTCGATTCATTGCCCCTGATTTATTTTTTACCGTAGCCCTTATCACTATATGACATACTAATATTTTACCCACTTATTTATTTACTTACCTCCTGATTTACTGTGTGTCTCTCAGAATTAGCATGCAGACTCCATGAGGGCAGGGGTTTTTCTCTGTTTTGTTCACTGTCCTATACTCAGTGCCTGTAGCAGTTTTCCTAGGAAGCACATAGTAGGCACTAAATAAAATATTGAATGAATGCAATAATGAATTTATTGAATACTTAGTTTCTTCTAGGCATCAGGCTAAATACTGAGGATGCAAAAGTGAGTGCAATACTATCCCTGCCCTCAAGAAGCTTAAAGTCTAGTAGAGGACACACGCATGTAAATAAATAAGCACAGAAGTGTGAGATGCCTGCAATAAAGAGAAGACTGCATGGATATGGTATAGAGGAATAGAAGGGATTGGTGGAGCGCAAGGGAGTGCAGTATGTTGAGGAGGAAATGGAGGTAGTGAAGGGATAATCTTTCAGATGCTCTTTTTTGCCACTTCATCCCAATCCATTACTGCACAGCTGCTGCAATGCAAATACAGTGTGAATGGCAATGTAAAGCTACTGCATGTGCCAGTGGCTCCTCATCTTGTACGCCTATATCTGCAGTGTGGAATCCTTACTCTATAGCATGGTATGTAAGGCTCACCGTAATCTGGCTCCCTGTCCAGACTTATCTATTGCCAGTCTCCTCCAAATAGCCTTTCCTGCTAACTAGACTGATGAAACCAGATGTGTCCTTGACACTTTCAGGCTTTTCCTGGCTCCTGGAATGCCCTCCCCCAATACGTGGTCTACTTGACATGTTTCAAGATTTGGGTGAAATGGAATAGCCTCTGTCAAGCCTTCCTTGATGTCACCTTCCTTCTGGGTAAATTATCACACAAAAGACCAGAGGCAGCTGCATCAGACAGCTTGGAAGAGTATGCATTTATTTCTAAAGAGAAGGAACTTGTTAAGAAGGTTCGAAAAACAGTGCAAAAAAAATAAATACCATCAATCAAGACTGTGTATGAGCTTTGAGTAATTGTAGTCTGAAATCCACATCCCTAGTGCAAGGAAGTGCCAAACCTCTCATAGATCAATGTAAACAAGGAGACAGAACAATGAGAGCCTGTACAATAAAAGAAGAGGAAGGTTGGTACCAGATCAAAACATTTACTCATCTGCCTGACATTTCATCTGGGAAGGACTGGAGTTAAGTTCTGGACCGTACTGTGCTTATGACTACTTATTAATTGTATTTAAATTTAAATTTCATATTTTGAGTTTTATGATTTATAACTACTAATTCCTATGATCATGATAAAGTTGTGGGCTGAAAGTGCCCATTCGATATTATTAAAGGTAAATACCACAATCAAGTAGATCAGAGTGGTGGTTACCACCAAGATTCCAGTGACCCGAGTCAGACAAGTGGGGTCAGCAGCACGCTTTATTTATTTATTTTTTAATTACTTATTTTTTTCCCCCAAAGCCCCAGTAGATAGTTGTATGTCATAGTTGCACATGCTTCTAGTTGCTGTACGTGGGACGCCGCCTCAGCATGGCCAGAGAAGTGGTGCGTCGGTGCGTGCCCGGGATCTGAAACCGGGCCGCCAGCAGCGGAGCGCGCGCACTTAACCGCTAAGCCACGGGGCCAGCCCAGCAGCACACTTTATAGAATAGTATCTCTGTAGAACCTGTTACTCTTAGAATATTTATTCAACAATTGAATAATTCAATATTCAGTTGATTAAGTCAGTAACTGAGGGTCTAAGTGTCAGGCATTGTTTTGATCTTATGACATTCTCAAGAACCTGTGAATTAAGTTGTATTTTCTCCACTTAAGGATAATGAAGCGAAAGTTTAGGAAGGTTTAAGTACCTTCACCAGCCAACGAGAAGAGCACTCAAGATCCAAGCCCAGCTGATCCCAAAATCAAAGCTCAGTCTTCACTACTTTGCACGTCTGCTTCCGTGCTGTATCTCTGGATGATGTCATTTCGGGGCATTCGTGTCTGAATTGAGAATAATGTTTTGCAACCAATTTATACAGATTTTGATGGTAATCTATGTATCATGAATCACGGTTAGTCATAGAAATTATTTATTCAATTTGTAATTGTTAAACCTTAAATTCATTGAGATTAGTGAAATGGCTGATAATAATGTTTGAGGCCTGATTGTTAGCTTGGGCAGGTGTACTGCAGGCTTGGTAGGTAATCATATAATGTACCTTTGTGAAAACAGAGCAGTTGTAAGACCAGTATCAGCAATTCCTGAAGGAAGATTCCAAGCAGCTGACAAGACCTTGAAAATTGCCCTGGGTATTATGGATTTCATTTTAAGTGAAAATGCAAAGCAATTAAATTTCTTGTAACTGAATTCCTTAATTATACACAATTTCTATTGCTTATTTATTTTTTATTTAAAAGTTAACCTTGATTTCTTGCAAATATGTAAAAATACAGGTGCAAATGGAGAAAGACTGGAAGATGATATGCAAAAAACAAAATATATTTGGTCTTAGGATAGTAGGAGAGCTGGGATGATTTTTCCCCTTTTTAAAAATTTTCAGTATTATTATTTTAGTGGGTTCCCATTTTTAAAAGAAAACAATGTAAAATAAGTAAAACTTATTTACTATTTAATGCATAGAAGAACATGGTGGGTTGGATTCTGTTTTACTATTTACGTGATGTTACACAAGTCACTTAATTGTATACATTTATAAATATTTTCACTATGTATAAATAAATATCATAGTTAGAAATTTGGATCCCAAGGTATATATTTTAAATGTTTTCACCTCAATCTTTCATTAATTTTAAAATAGGCATTTCCCAGCCTGTTTTAGGTAGGACTGTAATTCATGTGTTGGGTGATACTTACACTAAAGGCAAATTCTTTTTAGTCCCTCCATCCTGTTCTTTTTTCTTTGCCCCCTTGCAACAGCACGCCGTCTCCCATTACAAAACCTATGCAACTCACTCTATTACTTCAGAATCTGATGTTTTCACCTTTTAGGAATCTCTCGAAATTTCCTGAGCCATAAAAAACTAGAAAATCAGACCAAAGATCCATGGATGACCTTTAAAAAAAAATTAGATTACAGATTATCCCCCAGTACTCCCAGTATGATCCATTGAGGGCAAATCACCTGTTGTAGGTTGAATTGTGTTCCCAAAAAGATACATTCAAGTCCTAACCTCTGTGAATTTGACCTTATTTGGAAATGTCTTTGCAGATGCCATAAAGTTAAGACTAGGTCATATTGGATTAATGTAGCCCTTAATCTAATGACTGGAGTCCTTATAAAGCAAGGGAAATTTGTGCACACAGAAGACACACAGGGAGAAGGCCATGTGACAAGAGGCAGAGATTGGGGTGATGCATCTACAAGGCAAGGAATGTCAGGATTGCCAGCAATCATCAGAAGTTTAAGGAAGAAGCAAGGAAGTCTCCAGAGAGACTGTGGCCCTGCCAACACTTGGACTTCAGACTTCTGGCCTCCAGAACTGTGAGAGGATAAGTTTCTGTTGTTTTAAGCCACTCAGTTTGTGGTCATTTTTGTAGCAGCCCTACTTTAGGTGTTACATCACCCAAACCTACATGGTCCATATGGAATCACTGTCTGTGTTGGATGAAGAGAGGGAAGCAGTGTGGCATCTGATGATCCTGGTAACAAGAGGACCCCCAAAGCAGGAACACGTACTCACTGAGAACAGCAGCCAAAACTAGAGAGGATTCTGCTGGATTCAATTCATGAGTGTGTACAAGAGGCTGTGATAGGATAAGGTCTAATAATGTCAAACAATACTGGAGGAATCCAACCTACATAAACTCATAAAACTACACACCAAACATCCCTTCCAGGGAAGTTTGGCTTTGGACATGGAGTTACAGCCCACCTGGCCTTCCTTCAGATAAACTCTGAGCAAATACAAAAACAGCAACGAGCAAAAGCAGGCAGATTTTGGAAGAGAGTCAATAGTTGGAGGAAGTGTTTGGCTCAGTATAAGCCCCCTGTGCTCCCATTTTTTGTTTGTTTGTTTGTTTTGTAGCTTTACCCTGAGAGCATCAGCAGTCCCACTGGAAGTGCAGGAGGGCTGAAACTCTGATAGAATGCTCCCTTTCTTTCTGCTCAGGGGAAGCAGGGAAGGGGCTGAGGCAATCAGAGCTTCCAGAGAGTGAGCAGGGAATCCCAGAAAGGAAAGAATGAGAGATGGAGGACCCCAAAGAATGTGTGAAAACCTGCCAAGTCTCTGGCTCACCCTGGGACCAAGCATGCACAGAACAAACTGATGTCAGTCTGAACTGAGAACTGAGGCAACGCCCAACACAGGTGTTGACAGACTGCAGTTTGCGTTGAACTCAGTTAATTGCCTACTAAAACGTAAATATCAACACTCTGGAGGAAAATAACACAATCCACAATGTCCAGCATATAATGCAAAATTACTGTATGTACAAAGAGCCAGAAAAGATACGATCCATTTTGGAGGGAGAAGACGACCAACTGATGCCAATCTCAAGGCGACCAAAATGTTAGAATTATCAGACCAGGTTTTAAAAGCAGCTATTGTAACTATACTGAGTGAGGCAAAAGGGAACATGCTCATAGGGAATCAAAATATAGAAAATTCATAGAAAGGTAAAAGAGAAACAAATAGATTTTTAAACAAAAATATAAGATAAAATATATTAATATACTATAAAATAATATGTTTAAATATAAAATTTGTTGAATGACCTCAATAGAAGAATGGAGGTGACAGAGGAAATAATCAGTGAACCTGAAAATAGACAGACAAGTAGGTAGGTAGGTAGGTAGGTAGGTAGGTAGGTAGATAGATAGATAGATAGATAGATAGATGATAGGTAGATAGATCTCTTTCTGAGGAATGAACTACAGTGAGTTCCAGACAAGACATAAGACTGGAAAGGCATTGACATAAAGACTGGTGGTGAGCATTAAGTATATACTTAATTTGTGGTATGAAGAATCAATAACAATTATAAGGGAGAAAATATACTGTAGATACAGTACAATTATTTTAAATGGTGAAGAATTTGGACTTTATGTAAAAAGTAGAATAAGCTTCCTGATCTTCTCAGTGGTCTCAGTTGGGACTAAATAAACTTAAAATCAGATTTTGGACAACCGAGGGAGAACAAGAAGAGGTGGATGAAGAGATTATATTGCTAGCTATTTTCACTATTGCCTACTTCCTTAACATGAAGTATGTGCATGCACACACGCACATACACACACTATATCAGCATTTATTTTACTTAATGGAGAATCACTAGAGGCTTTCCCGCAAAATTCAGAAACAGTATAATGATGCTTGCAATCTCCACTCCTATGTAATATTGTGTTGGAAGGATTAGCCAATGCAGCTAGATAAGAGTTAGCAATCAAAGCACGTGGATTGAAAAGCAAGAAGTAAAACTATATAGATCTGTGCTGTCTAATATGGTAGCCAATAGCCACATGTAGTTATTTAAATTTAAATTAATTAAAAGTAAAGGAAATTTAGAATTCAGTTCCTCAGTAACACTAGCCACAGTGCAAGTGCTGAATAGCCGTAGGTGGGTAGTGGCTGCCGTATTGGACAGTGTAGATATTGAACATTTCCATCATTACAGAAACTTCTATTTGACAGTGCTATTATAGATGATATCTATAACTTGAAAACCCAAAAACAAAAGAAAAAATACTACAAACAATTAAAAAATTAGTATTGAGTTTTAAAATTAACACACCTAATCAATAGCTTGCATATATAGACTATTTTTACAATAGCAAATCCTAACAAGAAATGTCAAAAGCTTACATGAGAAAATCCATAAAACACTCCTGGAAGACAGAAAGGTAGACTGGAATAAATATAAATATTCATATTTTTGGATAGAAATCCTCATCATAAAGATTTTAGTTTTCCCTTCATTAATTTATAAATTTAATGCAATCCTAATAGAAATACTATTATATTTTCTTCTATAACTAGACATGTGGGTTATAAAATGCTTGGGGAGAATTAAACAAGCAAGAAGACCTTGAGTAAGGAGAACAATGAGGGAAGGTAGCTGTTGCCCTGTACACAGAGGGCAAGGAGAAATCGAACAAAGAGGCAGGCCACTCCAGATTGGTAGGTGGCAGGTTTAAGAAGCAAGGGAGCTACCTACGTGGCTTGTCTTGGGCAGCCACAAGATGAGCAGATCTCCACACATGCCCACCAGAATCTTAAAAGTTTATATAGAGGTCTTAACGGGCTTCAGTCACATGTACTGTCCAGATGGTCTCAGCAACACATTGCTCTCTCAAGGCTGCGTCCTTGAAACAGCTCTGGCTAAGGGAACAGTAGGCAGAATGTACATTTCAAGGACAGGGGAGGAGGTAAGGAGACTCCAGTTGCCTGGTCCAACTTGCGGATCAACCAGCGGTCACATCCTCTTGATGACCTCCTCCAACAGTAGTATTGCCAGATATTAAAATATACTCCAGGGCCAGCCCCGTGGCTTAGCAGTTAAGTGCATGCGCTCTGCTGCTGGCGGCCTGGGTTCGGATCCCAGGCGCGCACCGACGCACCACTTCTCCGGCCTTGCTGAGGCCGCATCCCACATAAGCAACTAGAGGGATGTGCAGCTATGGCATGCAACTGTCTACTGGGGCTTTGGGGGAAAAATCAATAAATAAATAAAAAATTGAAAAAAAATATACTCCAAAGCAATGATTCTCAACTAGGTTTTTTGTTGTCGTTTTTGCCCCCCAGGTAACACTCGGCCATGTTTGGACACATTTTTATTTGTCACAACTAGGAGTTGGGGTAGGAGTAGGGGGTTGCTACTGGCATCTAGTGGGTAGAGGCCATGGACCATGCTAAACATCCTACAATACGCAGAATGGCCCCCTACAAAAAAGAATGATCTGGTCCAAAATGTGAATACTCCTAAGGTTGAGAATCTTGGCTCTAAAGCTTCTCTAATTAAACCATCTTGGTATTGGTGCATGAATAGACAGGCCAGTAGAAAAGAATAGAAAGTCCAGAATTAGATCCAGGTGCGTGTTTAATTTAGTATACAATAAAGGCACATTGCAAATTAGTGGAGGAAAGATTGATTTTTAAATAAGGAGTATTGTGATATCTGGATAGCCATATGAAAAAAGCTCAAGTTGGACCCATTCCTTAGACCATACTTCAAGATAAATTAAAAATAGATTAGATATTTAAATGTAAAAAATGAAACAATATATATACAAAAGCTTTATTCAACTTATGCATACATCTTGATAAATTCTTATAAATAAGATAACCACCATCCACATCAAGAAATAGGACATTACAGATGTCAAATTATAATGCTGTACACCTAAAACTTATACAATTAAAAAAAAACAAAAAAGAATACAACATTGGTGTCACTACAGAAGCCCCGCCCCCACAGTATTTTTCTCATTACAACCTCTTCCCTCTTTCCAGAATTAATCACTATTCTGATATTCTGACTTTTATGGAAATCAATTCCTTAATTTTCTTTGTATCTCTAAGAGTCCAAACAGAACTGTTGAATTTTGCCCTTTATTGTATTTTATATAAATGGAAGCATACTATATCTCTTCTTACGTATCTTGCTTTTGTGTCTTTTCCTCAAGATTATGTTTATGTAATACATCCATGTTGGCATGTCTGACTGTAGTTCATTTTGATTGTTTTATAATATTCATTTTATGGATCTACCCCAATTTATTTATCCATTCTATTGTTGATAAGTCATTGAGTTGTTTCCACATTTTGGCTTTTATGAATAACACTTCTTGTATATGTGTATGGTGCACATGTCCATGCATTGTTCCAGAATATATAGGAGTATATTGGGTATGCGTGTGTGTATATTATATTCTTGAAAAGAATGTGCATTCCATGGTTGTTGCAAGCAATGTCCTATAAATGTCTATTAGTTCAAGTTTTGTTAATCATATTGTTCAAATCTTCTATATCTATCTGTCCTGACATTTTAATTGGTTTGTTGCATCAATTACTGAAAGAGTTTTGTTGTTGTTTTCATAATACGATGTATGGATTTTTTTCCTTTCTTCTGTGGTTCTTTTTTCTTCTTTATACATTTTTAGACTGTGGTATTAGGTGTACGCAAAATGTAAAATTGTTACCTTACTTTTAAATTAAATGTTTATCCTTATGAAGTGGCCCACTTTGTCCCTAGTGATGCTTCTTATCTCAAAGTCTACTTTCTTTGATATTAATATGGCTACCCCAGCTTTCTTGGGGTTGATACACTCTGACACATATGAATGCATTTATCTTATTATTTATCCTTCTTGGGATTTACTGAGCCACTTAAGTCTGTAGATTGGTGACTTCATCAGTTCTGGATAATTCTCAGACATTCTCTCTTCAAATATTGCCCATTTTTTTCTCTCCTCTCCTCTCTTCTCTCTCCTCTTCTATAACTAATCAAACATATGTTAGACTTCGCCTCTTTTAAGCTGTCTTCCATACTTTTCACATTTTTTTTATCTCTGTACTGAAATTCTGGGTACTTACTTCAGTCTTCCCGTTCACTAATTCTTCTTTGTGTTTTCTGTTTCTTAACACGTCTATTGAGCTTTTAATTCCAGCTATTACATTTTTCATTTTGAGACATGCTGTTTGGTTCTTTTTCAGAACTGCACGAGGTCACTCTTTTAGTTTCCTGCTGCCTGCAAATATTTCCAAGCTTGTCATTTATTCCTTTAGACCCATTGAGGATATTTGTTTTATAATCTGTATCTGGTTATTTGTGGGACTGTTTCTGCTGTCTCTTGTTTCTGCTGGTTATCATTCATATTTCCTTGTTATCCTGTGTCTTGGTTATCATTGATGGAGTACTGATGATTGTCTTTGAAAAACTTTGTGGGAATTCTCCAATGCCTATGCTGATGGTAGCCTCCTCCTAAGAGATTTGCCATTCACATCTGCCAATACATAAGTGCATTACCAATTGGGGACCTCCTCAAACCACTTCAAGGCTTGGGATTCCCTGGCCCATCCCAGCTGTGGATATCCAGATCTGCATGAGGCTGGTCTGTGGCAAGAATAGTAATTTTGTCCCCGTGTCATGCCAACACAAACTTTATGCCAAGGGAACCCTAATGTTGGGGCACTGGGGAGGTCAGCTGTAGTTTATCTTTACCTTGAGAATGTAGCCTCTTGGGGGTCCCAGCTACTTTAGATGTGCTTTGGTCTTTGGCTTCTGCCTTTACTCCCATTAAGGCCACGGAACTGAAGCCCAAGTATGAGGAACAGCAAATATCTTCTTTATGTCAAAAATATCTTTGATGCTCTGATATAAAGCTTGGCTGAACTTTTTTTGAAATAAAAAATACATAAAAATCCAAAGAAAAAAATAATCAACTTTATTTTCACCACCTACAATTAACTACTATTTATATCTTCTCATATTTGTTTTGCTATATTACTTTTTAAAATTATTCATGCTCTTTTGAAATAATTTAGACAAGAAATAAATGTAAAAATATGAGTGTTTAAAAACTTGTGTTGTCAATGTTCAACAACATTCTAGACAACTGGACTTTGAATGGTGAACACGATTTAGTCTACCTGGAAGTTGAAATATGATGTACACCTGAAATTTATATAATGTTATAAACCAATGTTACCTCAATAAAAAATTTTAAAAAACACATTCTAGACACCCCTGATGCACAGGCAACTTTTTTTGCATATGGACAGAGAAAATATTGATGATGGATGGGTAGAATAGAAAGAGAGAAAGATAAAAATACTTTTGTAAAAATGAGAACTATAAATATTATTGTAATTAAAATGTTAAATTTTCTTGAATTTAGTGTAAGAAAAATAAAAGGAAGTGAAATTCAGGGAATTGTTGAACTTTACATGTCTCTTTACCACAGGAAAACTCATTTCCTAAAATATGTCTCTAAGGTTAATAAAAAAAAGCATACAGGTGTAAACATTAAAAATATTAAGATATTGGAGTCATCATGCTTTTTTAAAACATTACATGCTTCAAATTTAGAAAGTATTTGTAGTCTGTTTGCTGTGAAAAAATGGGGGATATTCTTCTTCCCATCTTCTCTGTTGTGAGTTACATCGTTTTTACATCATCCAGGTTGCTGCATTCACAATCAGTTCTTTTGTTGTTGTTGTTAGCCCTGAGCTAACATCTGCTGCCAATCTTCCTCTTGTTTTTGTATGTGAGCCGCCACCACAGCATGGCCACTAATAGACTGATGGTATAGTTCCACGCCCAGGAACCGAACTTGTGCCACCGAAGCAGAGCATGCCGAACTTAACCACTAGGCCCCCGAGGCTGGCCCACACTTTCAGTTCTTTAACCATAATTCTCATGCTTGTTTTGCTCTCTGTTCAAATGAATTCACAGTTAACACCATGCTTTCACTTCTTGCTTCTTTGTTCCTGAATTCTTTGAGACATCTGAATTTTGTTATCAAGCCTTCAGAAAGGCTCGTGGGTGCTGTTGCTGTTAGTAATTTTCTGTTTGAAAATATGACCTTATAAATAGAGTGACATAGTAACTGAAATAGAATATTGCTTTCAACACCTTCTTTCCATGAGAGCTTTGTTGATTACTAATGCTCAAACTTTAATATGCACATAAATTACCTGGCAACTTGTTAAACACACAGATTCAGTAGGCCTGGCATTGGGCCTGAGATTCTGCATTTCTAACAAATGTCCATGTATTGCCCATGCTGCTGACCTGAGGACCCTACTTTAAAGAGCACATTTGTGGACTTTGCTTCATTGGTTTTGGACCCCAAATGCTGCTACAGAGAAGTCTAACGCCAGCTTTATTGCTCCCCTCTTGAAGATGATTTGCTTTTTCTGCTTGGATGCCTGAAGAATTCTTCTATCCTTGAGATTCAATCATATTGGATTTGAGCATTCTCTATCAGACTTAACTAGCAAAACTGTGTTCTTTTTAATTTGGAGATGAGTTTTTTCTTTATTTATGGGATATTCTTCTTGAGTTATATTTTTAAATACGTCTTCTGATGGGGTCCCTATTTCATGGAGAGAACTTATTGGATTATGTTGGTCTGTATTCTGGATCTCTTAGCTTCATTTACTGCTTTATTCTCTGTACTTTTTATATGCGTTCACTCCAATTAGCTGAAGCTCCTGTATCTTAGTAGTTCAATTCTCAGTAGTGTCTATTCTATTAATTGTTATTTCTAATTTTTTTTAACTTTTTTTCTGTAATTACATTGTATTGGACCGTGTGATGGTTTTCCTTAGGTCAATATTTCCCTTTTTATTCTGTTCTTGAGCTGTGTTTTCCTCTAAGGTTGCACTGTGCCTCTTGCACGCTATAGTCCCTCTTCCCCCCATAGGATATTTGCAGATTTACCAAGCTATTGCTTTTACTAAGGCTTGAGTGCCTCCGTCTCACCTGATGTAATGCGGTGACTTCTTGACTTTTTTTCCACAGTACATTACACCTGTTTATTCAACCTTCGGACCATTTCCCTCAATTCACAATGTGGCCCTGGAACCTTTGTATCCATCAGAGAGAGCGAGGATCATTGTTCATTTCTCTGTCTCACTCCCTCACCCCCAACAACAGTGCATACAGTGATTTATGGGAAATATATATATTTGGTCATTCAGATGACCAAAATCTGTTTCTCATACATATTTGGTCTCCACAGTTCCTGGCTCACAGCTCCCCAAATCCTTAGAATCTCGTAAGTGATAAGAACAATGGAAGCATCTTTTGTTATAATACTCGGTCTCTGTCCTCAGTTCCTACAAAGGCTTCAGAGCATAATGGTGAAATAGGTGTCTTGTTATTTATAATGAACCCCTTTCCACCATCGAATGGGTTTATGTTAATGAGGTGACTTTTTTTTTTTTTTTTTTTTTTTTTTATTATTTTTTTTTTTATTGCAGTAACATTGGTTTATAACATTGCAAAAATTTCAGGTGTACATCATTGTACTTCTATTTCTGCATGGACTACATCATGTTCACCACCAAAATACTAATTACAACCCATCACCACACACATGTACCCAATTATCCCTTTCACCCTCCCCCCTCCCCCCTTCCCCTCTGGTAACCACCAATCCAATCTCTGTCCCTATGTGTTTGTTTATTGTTGTTATTATCTACTACTTAATGAAGGAAATCATACGGTATTTGGCCTTCTCCCTCTGACTTATTTCACTTTGCATTATACCCTCAATGTCCATCCATGTTGTCACAAATGGCTGGATTTCTGTCATTTCTTATGGCTGAGTAGTATTCCATTGTGTATATATACCACAGCTTCTTTATCCATTCGTCCCTTGATGGGCACTTAGGTTGCTTCCAAGTCTTGGCTATTGTGAATAAGGCTGCAATGAACACAGGGTGCATGTACCTTTGCAAATTGGTGTTTTCAAGTTCTTTGGATAAATACCCAACAGTGGAATAGCTGGATCATATGGTAGTTCTATCCTTGATTTTTTGAGGAATCTCCATACTGTTTTCCATAGTGGCTGCACCAGTTTGCACTCCCACCAGCAGTGTATGAGAGTTCCCTTCTCTCCACATCCTCTCCAACACATGTTGTTTCCTGTCTTGTTAATTATAGCCATTCTGACAGGCGTCAGGTGATATCTCATTGTAGTTTTGATTTGCATTTCCCTGATAGTTAGTGATTTTGAACATCTTTTCATGTGTCTGTTGGCCATCTGTATATCTTCTTTGGAGAAATGTCTGTTCAGGTCTTTTGCCCATTTTTTAATTGGGTTGGTAGTTTTTTTGTTGTTGAGATGCATGAGTTCTTTATATATTTTGGAGATTAAACCCTTATCAGATGTATTTTGGAAAGCACCTTTTGGAAAGCACCTAAGGAATGGGGCCTGGTTGCCAGGGGAACCAACCCAGAATAGAGGGTTGGAAATTTCAGTCCCATCCCCTGATTTCCAGGGAGGGTGAGGGACTAGAGTAATCAATCACCAATGGTCAATGATTTAATTAATCATGCCTATGTAATGAAGCCTATATAAAAACCCAAAAAAGAGAGAGTTCAGAGAGCTTCCAGGTTGGGGAACCAGAATGCCTCCACGTGCCACTGTGCCGGCCCCAAACTCCACGAGGACAGAGCTCCTTTGATCAGGACCTGGCCCTATGGATCTCTTCATCTGACTGTTGACGCCATATCCTTTAATATCCTCTGTGTCAACCAGTAAGTAGTGAGTAAATGGGTTTCCTGAGTTCTGTGAGCCACTCTAGCAAATTAATCGAACCCAAGTAGGGGGTCTTGGGAACCTCTGATTTTATAGCCAGTTGGTCAGAAGCACAGGTAACAACCTGGGCTTGCGACCGGCATCTGAAGTGGAGGGCGTCCCGTGGGATAGAGCCCTTTACCCGTGGAATCTGATGCTGTATCCTGGTTGATAGTGTCAGAATTGAGGTGAATTGTAGGACACCCAGCCAGTGTCCCAAGCATTGCTGGGTGGTGTGGGAGGAAAACCCCGCTCCACACACTGGAATTGGGTACGGAATACAAAATAGTTTTTTTAATTCTCAGTTCAAAGCAAAAAAAGTGAATGAACCAACTCAACTCGATTGTCTCCAGATTTGGGGGAGGAAATTTTTCAATATGGCTTTTTGGCTGTAAGCAGTGGGCGGAGGTGGCATGGGAGCAGGTTTAGAGCCCAGGACTTTCAGGTTTTTCTCTTCAGACTCTTCTGTTTCTTGTTGACCCTTTCATTGTTTGATTGCAGTTGCTGATGTTTTTTTTCCTGGTGACCCTTTTAAAATTTAAGTCAGGTAATATCGCTCCACTATTTGAAATTCTCCAGTGGCTCCCGATCTCTTTGAGAGTGAAAGCCGAAGACCTTACACTGGCTCACTAGGCCCATAAGGATCTGCCTCCATCCTCACTCCCATTACCTCCCTGACCTTGTCCAGTTCTCTCCTCCTTGCTCATTCTGCTGAGGCCAGCTGGCCTCCTTGTTATTCCTCAAGCACACCAGGTGTTTACCTGCCTCAGGGTCTTCTACCTAAAACATTCTTTCCTCCTCCCTTCCCACCCCATATCCTCAAGGCTTGCTCCTTCTCTTTAAATCTTTGCTCAAATATCTTCTCAAAGTGACCTCATCTGACCAAGCTATTTAAAACTACAGCCCTCAGCCCTTTGCCTTCTTGCTGTTTTCATTGTTCTCCATAGCACCTGTCACTTTCTAATATACCATGTTATTTATTTCTTCATCCTACTTGGTGACTTTCTCTCCTGGTCTGCTCCCTGCTCCCTCCCCAGGTAAGCTTCCTGAGGGCAGAGATTTTTCTGACTAAAATAGTCCCTGGCACATAGTCAGTATTTAATAAATGTTGGTTGAATTTATTTGTTTGTTTTGTTTATTTGTTTGTTTTGCTCATAATGATATTGAGGGAAAGAAATTCTTTGAGGACATTTCTACTGCTCCTTCAGCCCTTCTCACTTAATCATCTCAACAACTATTTAATATATCTTGATGAGGCCAGTCGTGTTCCTGGAAAACCTGTTCCAGTGTGTAATGTGCTTATAATCAGGATTCCTTCCTATTTGTCCAAACTATATCTTAACCATAGCCAGCTCAGATTTCTTTGTTCAATGGAGATTTCTATGGTTCATAAAAATACTTACCTAAATAAAATATCCTTCACTTCTCTTCATTGCAAGGTCTACCTATTTTGAGGTAAAATAGGCTGGGAGGAAAAAAATAAGGCAGTTGGAAGTTTATTTTGACTCCCTTATTTTGAATCTTTTATTTGTCATTCCTTCTTATATTTCCCCCCCGGTGACAAAAGCCATATTATTAATGAATCTTCAGCAATGGGTGACTTCTGTAAGTGGCAGAACTGTGAGAAGCGAGAAGCTGGTTCCCTTCAAACTCTACTACTAGTTTTTCCAGGTGGTTTTCTTGAGCCTCTGCATCTCTAGGCACTTCAGGTGGTAACTAAATCTCTGCTAGTCCCTTCACAGATTTTGAAAATATTTAATATAAATCAAAACATGATTTTAAGTGATATATTGATATTTGAACATTTATAACCAAAGTATATGTAATTTAATGATGTGTAAGTCCTTCTCTCAAGCATCCTATAGTTTTAATTATCTTCAAACCATCTCAGCTAAATCCTTTATTATTTTAAATTCTTATCAGTTAGCTGTGAAGAAGACACTCGTTAGCTAGAATCAAAGCTCACTTGTTCAGTAGACTAAATATGAATCATCCTCATCATTATCTCTCAGGCATTATGCCAAGTCTTTAACATGCATCATCTTATTTAATCCTCACAGTAATCTAATTATTTAGATAAATTAAAAGATAATTTTTAAAGGTTAAAATCATGACCCTAATACAAATATAAAATGAACACACGCCCAAGATTTTATTTAATTTATCAATTAATGAGGAAACCAATAAGATGTTATAACTGATTCAAAGGAGAATTGAAAGACTAAACATATATAGACAATTAGGAATGCTGAAATGAATTTACAAATAAATGTCAAACAGGTTAATATCCAATGGCAATGATCAATTGCATTTCAGGGGAGACAATTTGTATATCTATGGACAAGAATCATTTGAATTACTATCAGTATTTTATATCGTATAGCTCAAAGACAGTAAAAGATTGGGGCCGGCCCCCTGGCGTAGCAGTTAAGTGCGCGCACTCCACTGCTGTAGGCCCGGGTTCAGATCCTGGGCGCGCACTGATGCACCGCTTGTCAGGCTATGCTGTGGCGGTGTCCCACATAAAATGGAGGAAGATGGGCACAGATGTTAGCTCAGGGCCAGTCTTCCTCAGCAAAAAGAGGAGGATTGGCATGGATGTTAGCTCAGGGCTGATCTTCCTCACAAAAAAAAAAAAAAAAACCACCAAAGACAGTGAAAGGTAGAGATAACCCAGAAGGATGTTCTAGACAGGACACCCAGTACTCTTTGCCCATTTCAAAGTCTTTCACTGTTGTTTCAGTGTTTTCCTGACAGTATTATTCCAATTTCAGAGATTTTAGCACTCAATACGTAGGAATAAAAGATCAGCTTCATATAAATAAGATCCTCAATTTCAGAAGACAAAAGATGATCTTTAAATAAAGCAAATAATCACAGAATATTAGATCTGGACCAACCATTGAAAATCAAACTTCAGATTTTATACATGAAATAATCTGAGGTTAAATAATTTGCCAAAAATCATAAAGCTGGTTGTTGGAAGGCCAAGAGAACAGAGAAATGAAAACTTTCTTATAGAGTATTATTAAAATAAACAGAAACAAAATATAAAAAACCTTGTGTGTTAAAATTACCTTTAAATATATTACATTTAATGAATTACCCCTAAATGATAAAAATAAACTGAAGCAAACATCAGCTAGGAAAATTCCCTAAGATCATAGCTCAAGATGCGATCAGAGACTGTTAGTATCAGAAAATGTATTTTCTCCTTCAGGGTAAAGTGACAAACTCACATTGGCTAATTATACAAATAGTATATGCATTTTAAAATTACAAATATGTTCTTTAACTCTAAGGTTTCACTGAGCTGATTATTATTTCTTTGATTCGATATATCTGCAAGGAGACATTCTCTAAAAAGACATACTCATCAACTGACATTCTCTTTTTAATTAAGTCAAAGTATTCCCTTGCCTTCAGGATACATTATCAAAGAGATTACTTCAATTACAGACTTGAACACTGATTTAGTAAATTAAGGATGTGCCTGACATTTAATCCAACAGATAGCTAACCTGCACGCTTCAATATTTAAATTAAAAATCAAGTCGTGTTCAAATTTGACTCATATACAGGTTTCCCCTGCTGTCTGAAAGAAGACCATGCCTGTAAAACCGTTAGGAAGCCAAAATGGCATAAAGCAAAGAAGCAGTTACCATTAATTTATATGGGAAAAGTTTTTGAGCATTCCAAGACCCCAAAATAACCTACCAAATAACACATAAAACCTAAAATAACACTAACATATAGTGAAAGGAGAAATGACGTGATAAATACACAGCCTATATAAAGTAGAAATAAAGTATGTGCACTGTAATTTCACTTACTGGACTCGGGAAGACAGCGAGCACACTGGAAGGCTGAGAAGTGGTGGAGATGATGAAGATGTGTTAAGCTGAGTCGTCGGAGGCTGGGGTGGTGGGAGGTACAGGAGACTGGAGTGTAGGAGCGAGAGGAAGATGGTCATCTATTAACATCTCATCGTCGTCATCTGAATCCATCAGGCCAGTCAGGTCACTAACGTAACCTTCTGTGTCTGCCTGCCTTGATGTCGAAAGTCCAGGTTGATTGTCTGATGTGGCTGATGTGGAAGGCTGGAAATATGACAGTATGCTTAGCCTCTATAACAGCTTACTGCAAAACAAATGCTGAACGCTATTTTCACCTTTTTTTCATAAAAGTGAAAATCCTCTTAGGATTTGATTAATGAAAACAGGTACTAATGTAGGTCATTCGGTCATTCATAGAAGCGAAGTGGTGTGAAGCGAGCTTTCGGATAGTAAGGGAAACCTATATATAAAAAAATCAATTTGCTAGAGTTTTTCTTTGTTACTTAGGCTACTGAAATGCAAATATCGGTAATCAACACAGCTTCATTTAACATATTTTAGCAAGTGGGAAAGTCCTGGAAACCCACTGATCTGCTTCTTCAGATTGGCATTACCAATATAACAATAAGTGAACAGATACCATAACACTACTGTTGTGGGAAATGAGCAAAGGCTCCTGTGATGGACTGAGTCCCATGGCTCTGCTCTTTGGACTTGTCCAATCTATGTCCCTATTCCAAAACCATTCACTCTGACTCTGAGAAAGCATTCCTTTGATCAAAGTAGCAACTCATCAGTCAACAGTCGGTATTGGAGGTAGACTGTTTAACTACTGCATGTCCTACAGGCTGGAGCACATGTGGTGAATAAGGAAAAGGAGTGTTGCAACCTCCCTTTGGAATAGAGATTGCCTGTTCTGTGCTAATACACGCTTGGCTTAAAAGATCACTTGTGCTGTCAAGGGCATAGGCTTTTCCAACATAATGAGATTTTCTTTTCAGGTACTTCTTGCATTTGGAAAAATCAAAAATGTAGGAGAGACTGCTGTGAAATCTTTTCACTGTGTTTGCAATTTTGATGGGTCTTCCTTCCAGTACCACACTGAATTTTAGACACCACAATTTGAATGTTATATTGAAAACTATGGGTCTGTGGAAAAACTATCATTAAAATTGCAAACTGGGATTTGAGAATATGGAATATAGATGTTAAATGAAACTGAAATTTAATGTTGAGAAGATAAAAATGACTTTTAAGTCCTGACTTAGGGATTCAATAAACACAGAGGCCTCCTGAGTTCCAGGTCTCATGTATGGTTGGTGCAGAGCATACATCCTCCCATTGTCCCCAGAGCTTTTCTACCTTGTTGCAGTAATTGAAGAGGAGCTGCCTCCTGGCAGATCCAAATTTGCCATCTAACAGCTGTGAGAACTTGGGTGAGTCACTAAACCACCCTGTTCCTTAGTTTCCTATTTTGTAAATTGGGAATAACAACGTTCACCACTTCCTAGGATGGTTACGAAGATTATAAATTAATCTCTGTTATATGTTATATGACAGTCTAGAACATAGTAAGCATCATATAAGTATTTGTAAATTAAAAACATAACATAGGGCCAGCCCAGTGGTGCAAACGGTCAAGTGTGCACACTCCGCTGCGGCGGCCCGGGGTTCGCCAGTTCGGATCCTGGGCACGCCCCAACGGACTGCTTGGCGGGCCATGCTGTGATGGCGTCCCATATAAAGTGGAGGAAGATGGGCACGGATGTTAGCCCAGGGCCAGTCTTCCTCAGCAAAAAAAGAGGAGGATTGGCAGATGTTAGCACAGGGCTGATCTCCTCACACACAAAAAAAACAAAAAACCTAACATAAACAAATACACCCCATAATCCTGAGGTCATGTTGGAATCCATTGGGTGCTAGTAAGGAAGTTGTGACTAAGGAAGAGAAAATAAGAAAAAGCTGTGTGACAGAAGTTAAAAGTCAGGTGACCTGAGTCTTGCTCTATATACTCCTAAGCCTCTACTTCTCATGAATCTGCAAGCTGGAAATCCATCTTTGTGAAAAACCAGGGCTTCTAGGTTATGGCATTGAAATCTTTGCATCTTTTCTCTTTTTTTTTAATTTTTTTCCCAGATTTATCATCAAAAAGACAAGAGCTAAATGCTGGTGAGGAAGTGGAGAAAAGGCACCCTTGTGCACTGTTGCTGGGAATGTTAATTGGTGCAGCCACTATGGAAAACAGTACAGAGGTTCCTCAAAAAGTTAAAAACAGAACTACCATATGATCCAGTAATTCCACTTCTGGATATATATCTGAAGGAAATAAAATCACTACCTTAAAGAGATAATCTGCACCTCCATGTTCATTGTAGCATATCTACATTATCCAAGAGATGGAAACACCCTAAATGTCCATCCATGGATGACTGGATAAAGAAATGTGATTCACACACACTGTATATATACAATGGAGTATTATTCAGCTATAAAAAAGAAGGAAATCCAACCATTTGCGACAACATGGGTGAACCTTTACTCTTTTCTACTTACACTGTCTCCCTTGGTTATCTCATCCAGTCTCATGGCTATAATAATTGATAAGTTCTGAATTTATATCTCCTGCCTAGATCTGTCCCTTGAATCCAGATTCCTACTTAACACCTGCAATGTGAATATTTAATAATAAATATTAGTAATATGATTAATGATATTAGTTTATTATTTATTTTGTTTATTATAATTTATATTGCCATTATATTTTATTCATAAAATTTATGTATTTAAAAATATTTTATTTTGTATAATACTTTATTATATAAAATATATTTATCACATTTTTATTTATTTTATATGAATATTATTGCCTTTTTATTTATTATTAATAATTTACTATTTAACAGGTCCAAGATTAAATTCTTTGTAGTGTCTCCCAAACCAGATGCTCCTGTGGTCTTCTCCATCTCATTAATGGCATCTCAATTCCACTACTTGCTTAAGCCAACAACCTTGAAGATGGTTTTGACTACTCTTTTTCTCACTAACCCATATCCAATTTATAAACAAATCTATAGGCTCCACCTTCAACTTTTATCCAGAAATTGACTTTTGTCACCACCTCCATAACCATCTTGGGCCAAACCATCATCCCACTGATTCATTACTGTAACCAGTTATATCAGAATGGAGGATACTGAATTTCTCTATCAGGGAACATTAAATAACTATTTCACAAGAATTTTGATCATCTGTGTTCACTCTGAGTGTAAAACATTATGGTCAGCGAGGGCATTCACAAATATCCAGGGACTTCCCATAAAGTCTTTGATTTCTAAAATATTTATATTAATAACATTTTACTTGTACATATTTAACCTAGTCCAGGCTGTGTACACTTTCTAATTTGACAAATATTCCTGTGCAATTCTTACTATTGTAATGCATCAAACAAACTTAACCTAATTATTTCCAGAATCTCTCTTTTTGTAAAGTAAAAGAACAAATCTTTGTGTTTTTCCAAGGGCCCTCTAGGAAATCTCAAAGATAGTTTAGTATAAAAGATATCCTGAATGTTTAAAAATTTTTTCTATTTCATATCCAGTTGTGGGAAGGCAATTAAAAATGTTGTCAAAGGAAATTTGGGGACTTGATTAAGATATAGGATAATGGGTGCCTGAGAAACTATTTAACCAAAATGACAATATAACATTTAAAAATAACCATAGAAAAAAGATGGCCATCCGTGAACCAGGAAGTAGACCCTTACCAAACACGGAATCTGCTGGCACCTGATCTTGGATTTCAGACCCAAGTGTGTAGAACTGTGAGAAATAAATTTCTGTTGTTTATTTAAAAAATAAATATATAAAAATAAGCATAGAAAGTAGCATTATTATAAAGAACCTTAGCTCTATTTTTTTTTTTTTCCTGAGGAGGACTAGCCCTGAGCTAACATCTGTTGCCAATTCTCCTCTTTTTGCTGAAGAAGATTGGCTCTGGGCTAACATTCGTGCCCATCTTCCTCTACTTTATATGTGGGACGCCTGCCACAGCATGGCTTGACAAGCACTGCATTGGTCCACGCCCAGGATCGGAAACTGCGAATCCCAGGCCACCAAAGCCCAGCGTGCACACTTAACCGCTATGCCACTGGGCCGGCCCCAAGAACTTTAGGTCTTTTATAAGTGAGAACGTTTGCTTTTCTCTTTCTTGAATAATCAAGGATGTAATAAAGTCCATATAAAGCAAAGAAAATTACTCTGGTTAGACACAGACTCTTTGCCATGTAGGCAGATTATGCATAAGGTAAACAATGAACTTTAATATTACAGGTGAAGAGACTAATCAGTAAACCACGGAAGCAAGCCCATCAGAAGTGAGAAAATTTTGGGCCAGCCCTGTGGCTTAGCAGTTAAGTGCGCGCGCTCCGCCACTGGCGGCCCGGGTTCAGACCCCGGGCGCGCACCGATGCACCACTTTCTCCAGCCATGCTGAGGCCGCGTCCCACATACAGCAACTAGAAGGATGTGCAACTATGACATACAACTACCTTCTGAGGCTTTGGGGGAAAAAAAAAAGGAGGAGGATTGGCAATAGATGTTAGCTCAGAGCCGGTCTTCCTCAGCAAAAAGAGGAGGATTAGCATGGATGTTAGCTCAGGGCTGATCTTCCTCACCAAAAAAAAAAATGAAGTGAGAAAATTTTGTTATAATTTTTAACATTTCATAGCTTTTATTGAGATTTGGGTATTATAAATCAAAGCAAATAATTCAGTTTCAAAGTTTTGTGCTTAATTATGCTCTTTCATATTCTAGAACAAACTGACATTTTAAGACAGTAGTTCTCTCTTAGGGTATCTGTGATGTCAAAATTATACTAATATAATAATACTAGGATGATATGAATGTTAATATGCAATATGTTCATCATTGCTATCTTCAAATCAATCAACTTTTCAATTTCCAATACATTAAGTATTGATAGTTATAACTCACATAGACAAAAGCTCTTTGGGATGCTCAAGAGGTCCTAAAAGTGTAAAGTTGGCCCAGAGACCAAAAAGCCTAAAGATTGTTGCTTTAGAACAAAACTACTTTTTTTCCCTGAAAAACAAAGCACGGTTGTATTTCTCTGTCAATATTCCTCCTATATAGTCTCAACCTCTTGTTTATAACTTGATAAAAGTGACTACCTTCACAGAGAAAAGCAGGAAGTGGATATTGGGAACTGTCTATCATACACAAGCATTTTGTAGCCGACTAGCAGCACTCATGAATACATATAACACAACTTTTTGCAATTGCATTGTTATGGACTGAATGTTTATGTCCCCCCAAAATTCATATGTAGAAATTGTAACCCCCAATGTGATGGTATTAGGAGGTGGGACCTTTGGGAGGTGATTAGGTCATGAAGGTAGAGCCCTCATAAATGGGATTAGTGCCCTTATAAAACAGACACCAGATAGTTCTCTCACCCCTTCAGCCATGTGAGGACAAAGAGAGAATGGCCGTCTATGAACCAGGAAGCAGGCTCTCACTAGACACCAAATCTCCCAGTGCCTTGATCTTGGACTTCCCAACCTCCAGAACTATGAGAAATAAAGTTTGTTGTTTAAGCCGCAGAGTTTATGCTATTTTTGTTATAGCAGCCTGAACAGATTAAGACATACATCTCTTTCATATTCCTGAAGTGGCAAAAAAATGAATATATTGATTAATATGACCCAAAGCTATAGCCTGTCTATAGCGTATAAAAATAAAAAGCAAAAGTATGTAATGATTATCCATTACTTAACTCAATTTAATATCAGTCCAAGGCTGGATGGGGAAATGTGAGCTGGAAGATGACAGTGGATAAGACACGAGAATCAAAGATAGCTTTGAGGTTTTGAATTTGGGTGGCTCCAGGCATGGGAATGCCATGAAGAGAGATAAAGATAGCAAGGTGGTAAGCACATTTCTAGAAGGTGATGATTTTTGTTTGGGACATGATGAGTTGGAGATGTCGAAACAATCAGAGGGAGATGGCCAGCAAGCATTTGGCCATGCATCACTAGTATTTGTGGGCGCTTTTTTGGTGAGGAAGATTGTTCCTGAGCCAACATCTGTGCCAATCTTCTTCTATTTTTTGTATGTGGGACGTCACCACAGCATGGCTCGATTAGCAGTGTGTAGGTCCACACCTGGGATCTGAACCTGCGAACCCCGGGCCGCCAAAGCAGAGAGCGCGAACCCAACCACTACGCCACTGGGTCAGGCCCCATCACTAGTATTTGAAAGACCTGTCAGGGCATTTATTTGGGCTGGGTCTTAAAGGTAACAGATTTGTGAATTGTCTTTATTGGGGTGATCACTGAGGTCATGCAAATAGATGAAATAGCCCAAGAGAACATTAAGAGGAACAAATTTGTTTCAGAACTTAATTGTTATTCTGTGAATAAGTATTACTTCATTCATTCCTGAATAATGTTTCTTATAACTGTTTTGAAACTGCAAAAGCCAAAAGAGGCTATCTCCATAGCATGTTCAGGCTTGAGGTCGATGACACAATGTAAAAAAAAAAAAAAAAGTGTTGGTAAATCCTTAAACCAGGTTCAGAGCAGTATGCCAATTTCACCTTCCTTCTCCCTACTTGGAACTTTCTTTTGCATTGCAACTTTTTAGTTTGTGACTTGCTTTATTTTTTAGCTCATTAATTTCTTATTGTGCCTGACTTGGATTTGTAACGTTGTTCTGGTTTACTTTGATGCCTTTTTTGGAAATCTAATGGAATTCTCTTTTTGTAACTAGTTCATGATTTTATTCAGGAGATAATATGCCCACCTTGCCTAGGTCCCCAGAGCACAATTGCCTGGTTTTCACCCACTCATGAATTAACCTAGTGCAACATATGGTTAGGTCACTACTAATCTTTCAAAACGTTGTAGGGAATTTATAAACATTATATGTTATGAAAACCAATTGTATTTTTATCTTTAGAAATATACACGTCAGTATTCAGGACAGTGCCTGGCACGAAATGGGTGCCCAATAAATCTATGTTGGACAAATGAGTGGGGCTCTTGGATACATAGTTAGATAAAAATTTGAGTTATTTACCGAGGTTGTTCTCATCCTGCCTGTAAGTTACACTGAAATCGAACTACTTAGTATGCTGAGCATAGAGATGGAACAGTCAAGGGGCAGGCCTGGTGGCGCAAGCTCTTAAGTGCACGCGCTCCGCTGCGGCGGCCCGGGGTTCGCTGGTTCAGATCCTGGGCGCGCACTGACGCACCGCTTGGCAAGCCACGCTGTGGCGGCGTCCCATATAAAGTGGAGGAAGATGGGCACGGATGTTAGCACAGGGCTGATCTTCCTCACACACACACAAAAAAAGAGAGATGGAACAGTCAAATTCATGGTATTTGAACTCTAGTTTAAGCTCTTGAAACACACATGAGAAAATATTCTTGGAAGTCTAGACTTTAGCTTTCAGAGCTGGGCTTTTTAAAAAGACAATAGTGTTTTGAGTTTTAAATGTATCAGGATTTAAAATTTAAGAATAATAAATAGGAAGGGGAGAGAATAGATAAAGAGCCAAAGGACTCTGATCCCCGCCCTTAACTTGATCAAGTTTGCCCAAGCCGTGGGAGGAGTCTCCTTGGGAGAGGGGAGGGAGAGTGTCTGGATTTGAGTGAGCTCTTGAAGGGTCCTGTACCCTGTCTCCTCATAACTTGTTCCTGAGTAGGTTATGGATGGTATAATTCTGGGCTTGGAAATCTGGGAGTAGAAAGGACTTAATGTGTCTTGCTTCCCAGGTGAAGCCCAAGGATGTGGCATGTCAATTAAAAAAGAATCTCCACCCACTAAAGTGCAGCGGCAGTCAAGGAGAAATGGTGTCACAGTCTCTAGGTAAAGAAACTCCGAAGTGGCTGCCTAAGTCTTATTTGACTCTGACGTAGCACGGGGGTGCATTCTAAAATTTTCCATTCTCAGCAACGAGCATCAAAATGGCAAAGGGAAAGAAGGTCGGTGGACCTATTCGGTAATGAAGAGAACATGGAATGAACTTTGTAGACCTGAAGTCCATAAGTGATAGCCCAGACAAGTGATGAGTAAGTCTCAGAAGATGACAGCAGGAGCATATATGGCAGAGTCAATGACCTGAATTGACAAACTCTCACAGACGCCAGTGGAAGTCAAAGGATGAAAACAGACCTGAAATCTTCCCCCACTGTTATGAGCCTCCTAACCTGCCATATCACTATACCCTGAACCATAGAATCTATGTTGGGGAGGAAATAAGATGGAAAATCCTGGATTGACTGTGTTAAACCCGAATCCAGTGATGAACTACTGAAGTCGTTGACTTTATTTGGCATTTATTAGATTAAATTTTCAGCCAGCAGGCGAAATGGGGACTATGTAGAGATTAACTATTCAGAAAAGTAAAATGTAATTACAAACAACTGAGTTGGGGGCCCTCTCGATCTGCTTTGTATAATATATGTATTTATTTAGGAATGAGCCAACATGCTTACTTCGTGACTAGAAGAGTCACAACTAAGTAACAAAGTATCGAGGTAACTTTTTAAATCTTATAAGGTTAAACTTAAAATAATTATGAGGTATTTGCATTCATCACTTATATGTGCAAATGCTTATAAATTGTTTTCTGGCTATGCTCATATAGAAAAACTAGAGGAGATTAGGAGGAAGGGTATAAGATGAAAGAGAAATCAATCCATAAGAACAAAATCATGTTAAGTATCAGGCCGAATTTTTTGTAATACTAATGAAAGTTTATTTTCTGAAGAGATCAAATCCAAGTTAGGGGCAGGGAGCAGGAAAGAGCTTTCTTCAGCAACATAAGATCAGGTTCATTTTTACTTCCACTGAAGCCTGAAATTTAACTGTGTTGAGAAATTTCGAGGATCCTTACGTTGGAAATAAGGCAAGGCATAAAATGTTAGATACAAGACAAAAAATGGCTGTTTGTGTGTCCCACTAAGCAGCCCCATCTGATAGAAACATAAATGAGATTTATAGATTGTAATTTAAATAATCCAATATTAGGGAACAAATCAGAAATAGAAGCAGTTCCCCTTATTTTCTTATCTCCAACATGTAAATATGGGAAGAATAAAGAAGGAAATGTGCCCCTTTGGGGTTTACAAAAAAGAGAGAGCTAAAAAAAAAAAGGTCTAAGTTATTTACCTAAGATTTTGTTATAAAATTTTTAAATTAATCTTATCATTAAGATAGTTGGTGGGTTTCCTATATAACACACATTTAGCTCTCCTGTCTCTGCTTTACCCTGAATTTATATATTTGTTTACTTTAAAAAAAGATTTTTATATTATCGACATAATATATGCTTATTGTAGAAAATTTGAGAAAAATATGTATATTCCTGCTACCCAGACATAATCACTGTTAATATTTTGTTATCTATTCCTTAAGGATTTTCTCTATGCATCTATACATTTATTTTACATAGTCGATATCATAGTACATAAATAATTTTTTATCCTACATTTAAAAATATAAGCATTTTTCCATGGTTAGAAAAAACTTCAAAGAAACACTTTTATTGATTGTTTAATTTTCTGTCTTTTATATCACAACACACTCAACTATTAATATTTTTTGAACATTGTGTTTGGTTTCCTAGTCTAAAATTACAAATAATACAATGAATATTCTTAACCTTTCATCTTGGGCTACATTCCAGTTACCTCTCCCCACTCCACACCCCCATCTCATACCACACACAGGATAGGTTCCTAGAAATTGAAATACTGGGTCAAAGGATATGAACATTGCTATGGACTGAATTGTATCCCCTTAAAATTCATAAATTGAAGCTCTTACCCCCAACAGAACTGTATCTGGAGATAGGGACTTTAGGAGGTAATTAAGGTTAAATGAGGTCATAAGGGTGGGGTCTAAGACTGTGGCCTTATAAGAAAAGGAAGTGAGAGAAATCTTTCTCCACCATGTGAGCACACAGCTCGATGGCAGCCATCTACAAGCCAGGAAGAGCACTCTCCCCAGGAAACAACCACACTGCTACCTTGATCTTGGACTTCCAGTCTCCAGAACTATAAGAAATAAATTTCTGTTGTTTAAGTCACCCAGTCTATGCTATTTTATTATGACACTCTGAGCTGACTCATACAAACATTTTTAAAGTTGTTGGTGCACATTGCATAAATTACTTTCCAGAAAGATGTTACCACTCCAGCAGTATATAAGGAGTTATTGCCCTCTACCCTCACCAGCATATTCAAAAATTTTTTAAAACTTTATTCTTTTAAGATCTATGTATTCTTTCAAAAGTTTTTTTTTTTTTTTGTCGAGGAAGAATAGCCCTGAGCTAATATCTGTTGCCAATCTTCCTCTTTTTTTTTTTTTTACCCCTGCTTGAGGAAGATTAGCCCTAAGCTAACATCTGTGCC
Source organism: Ceratotherium simum simum (assembly GCF_057802395.1). Taxonomy (NCBI): domain Eukaryota; kingdom Metazoa; phylum Chordata; class Mammalia; order Perissodactyla; family Rhinocerotidae; genus Ceratotherium; species Ceratotherium simum. The sequence goes on along the minus strand of NC_141915.1, from coordinate 50,963,233 downwards.
AATCTTCCTCCACTTTATATGTGGGTCACCACCACAGCATGGCTGACAAGTGGTGTAGGTCCACACCCAGGATCTGAACCTGCAAACCAGGCCACTGAAGCAGAGTGTGCTGAACTCAACCACTATACCACAGGGCCGGCCCTCAAAAAGTTTTTGAAGCTCATTCTTTAAAGTTGTATTTCATCAAAATAGACTTAGTTTCCATGGCATTGTCCCATGGATTTACCACTATATTTTGAAGTTCCCAGTGTTAGTAGTATTTCATAGACATAAAAATGTCCACTTAGGAATCCCAAAACAAAGCAAACAGACACAAGAAATTTTTTTTTTAATTTCTATCATTTTATCATCTCCATTTTTATATTTATGGAAAGGAAAAGCTAAGAACTAAGAACATGAGATGGTTTCCAAGCCACGTATTAATAGGATTGACAATCAAAGACCTATGATATAGGCTCTCTTCAATTTAAAGCCCTCACCTATTTTGCAAAAAAGATGTTATTTTTGTTAGAAAATAGCTATTTGGAAAAACTGCCATAGAAACAGAAAATATACTCTCCCTCTGTAACTTTTATCATGCTTTTAAATAAAACCCTTACTAGTAGAACACTCTCTTTTCCCCAGTATGCACCCTAAATTATTACATGTTTCATTTACAATGATTTTCTCTCCTTCAGCTTGCAATAGAAATCAGTGACTTAAGAGACAGAATGGAATTAAAAACAAAATTGCACTTTCCCATCTAATATTATACTAAGAACATTGTACTGCATTCTGTACAGAATGCAAATCCTGTACATATAGCACAAATTAGTTTACTATTAAATAGTAACAGAAATTTGCCAATTATTGCCACTGATGATTATCTTGAGGATAAAGTCACAGTGTTGTGACTTTATGCCTGACTCACTTTTCCATTCTTACTCCATTCTTAACTCACCTGTTCCATTCAGTATTACTTTACAGCACATGGTGCACTGTTTTCCTAACTTTGCTCTGAGTTGGCACCAAGTGAGTGGAGATGAAAATATCTTTCACGTCAGTCTGTCTTGCCTCATAACATTCTCAAGCTGTTTTCCCAATTTTAGCATTTCAAGGGCAGTTCTGCCCTCCTGGGTCCTCTTAAAGCTGATTGGATTTCCATGGAAGAGGTGCCTGCAGAGTTGATAATCAAAGAAAGAAAAGAGAAAATTAAATTCACCTGTGCTGACCAAGTGGGCGGAAGAGGGCACTCCAATGTCAAACAAAGGATATTTCAAAAGTCAATCTTAACGGACTTTTCTTTTATGGAAAACCCAGCCAGAAATGCCCTCAGCCCAAAAAGTTTTCCTTATGGGCTTTGAGTTTGCATCTTAATGTTATGTTTATAGCATTTATGTTGGTTTTCATCTACCATAAATAGAAAAAAAAAAACCAACAAACCACTGAGTTGAGGAATTGGAATGATAATTTGAGCAGAGTGATGAGTGGGTAGGGGATGGAATAAAAATGCCAGTTCTTCATATAGAAAAATGTTCTATTTCAGGGAAAAAAAGAAGCCTCTTGTGGTTCTAAAAAAAGTTATTTCAGTGATGCTTGTTTTGTTCAATTTAGAAGTGCAGGTATAGCAATTCTAATTTCTTTAATGTCTAATGTTCTTTAATTTGAACAGAAAAGATGTAATTAAGTGTGTATAATGTACTTGGAATGAAATTAGGTTCAAATTTAATTCTTCCTCTGGAAAGAACTGCAGTGTGGAAAATGCCAAGGTTTTTAATAGTTTTATAGAAAAATGATGTTTTCTTCCATTAGGATCTAATACAACTGAATGCATGCTGGAAAATAATATTCACGTAGTTTCAATGGAGACTTTCGAAAACATGTCTAATTCAAAGAACATTTTGATTCCTATACTATAGAAAATCAGGTGGTGTTTCTCCTCTTTCCACTGACATATATACCTCTAATAGATGCATAGCCCAGGAGAGCTATAGCAATTCCACATCACTACACTTCAGCCGGGAACTAGAGAATTAAGTGTATTGGTATTCCTCCAGAAAAGGGAACTTTCTCTAATAAAATACATCAATATGCCGTAAAATAGTAACTACAGCTTTATCAAGACTGCCCAAAAGAATATGTGTCCTAGACAAATTTTAGACAAATTAGAGGTTATCAAGCCCTGATGTAAAAGAAAAATAACTGTATCGTGTGATTACTCTGTGCCAGGCTGTATGCTGTGTCGCTTGTATTGCATCGTTCATTTCTCATGACAGCCTTAGGAAATAGTTACTATTATTATTTCCATTTAACAGATGAAGAAACTGAGACTGAGAGAAGTTAATTATTTCCTCAGGATCACCTAGCCAGTGTGTGTTGGAACTGTGATGTGAATCTACATCTTGAAAGCCACCTTATTGCCCTAGATCCTACACAGTCCTCCAGGCTACAGGCAGTATTCTTGTGATAGAGGAGTTAGAATATAATGTTTCTGTGACTACTATATGATTAAAATCTTATGATATTTTATAAACAAACTGAATACAAATAAATTTTTAGCATTCCCTCTAAAGTAGCACGAGGTGTAAATTTGATATTTTGAAACCAGTACATGCTTAAGATTTCATCATGCTTGATTTTTTAACTGGTAAGTCGTCTCAGTTTCCTTAATGTGGCTGTGAATGTAGGGTCCAGGGCCTCTCGTTGTCTTTGAACTGTTTTACAACTCTGTAAGTTGCAGAAAAATTAGGATAATGCAGATGATTCCGGCCTCTAGAAATGCAATTAATTTTTTTTTTTTTTTTTTTGGTGAGGAAGATTCGCCCTGAGCTAACATCTGTGCCAATCTTCCTCTATTTTGCATGTGGGATGTGGGACGCTGCCACAGCATGGCTTGATAAGTGGTGTGTATGTCCACGCCTGGGATCCAAACCTTCGAACCCTGGGCGGCTGAAGCAGAGCGCTTCACTATGCCACTGGGCCAGCCCGAAGAGATGCAAATGAATTTTATCCAGAGGAATACAAATGATCATCGCCTTGTGGCTATTGACCAATTTTGCATCCTTGAGTAAATTTACGTCAGCATTCCTGATTGTGTGTGTGTGTACATATGTGTATGTTGTTTGAATTCTCCTTTGAACCAGTTGTAACATCTGACTGATTTCCCCATCATTTAATGAGTTAAATAAAATCAATGACATATGTTCATTTTGTGTTTGTATATGACATGATTTCACCATTAAAAATTTTTTTTCTTTAACACTTCCTTTATTCTTTCCTTCCATTTGAACATCTATTACAGGGGCCAAATCCAGCCTAAATCCTGTTTTTGTATGGCCCACTAAGAATAATGTTTACATTTTTAGCGATTAAAAAAAAAAGAAAAATAATATTTCGTGGCATGTGAAAATTGTACAAAATTCAAATTTTAGTGTTCATAAACAAAGTTAGATTGGAACACAGCCATGCTCATTAGTGTACATATTGTGTATGGCTGCTTTCTTGCTACAGCTCTGCTACAGCAGAGTTGAGGAGCTGCTACAGAGACCAGGTCTAATTTCTTGCCCTTTACCTCCTCCCTTCTCATCTAGGTATTTTAACTCTTTCCTAGAGCCCCCTCCCCCCACCAGACTGCCCCTGACTGAAAGCATTCTGAAGTCACTTTAGTTCTCTAGCACAGTAGAACACGAAACCTGTTAGGACTGGAGGTGTGGGTGGGGCTGCCAGCAACAGCTGCTGTCTGTTTTGTTTCCCTTTCTCTTCTCGAAAAGAGCTATCACTGCTTCACTGATCTCTGTTGGCCAAACCCTTGCTGCCTACTTCTCCACTTCCTCCCTAATCCAGCCCTGTAGTATTACCAAAAAATTGTATTCAATTATTATTACTATATTTTAAATTCCATCAATTAAAACATTATGGAAATTTTTCTCTCTTTTTATATGTATCTATATACTATCCTAGAATTTGCCTCTTGACCTGCAAAGCCTACAATATATATCTCTAGCCCTTTACCGAAAAAGTTTGTCTACCCCAGTTCTATAAATGACAGGTACTATTCTAGCCCCTGGGGATACAGCAGGGACCAACAAAGAAGTAGTTCCTACCCTCGGTGGCCTTATATTCTTATAAAGAAGAATGAAAGCAAGCAAATTAATAATTACATATGTGTAGGAGATAATCCTTGTTTTTAAGTAATACATACCATAATATTTGGGGGCTTTATGATGTGTGCAACTCAGTCTCAAATGGTTCAGACAATAAAAACAACGTGTATTTACAAAGTTTTGAGGGGGAAAGGGTATTACCCAAGAATTCTGCACGCAGGTAAATTATGATTCATGTATCAAGACAACGACATTATATTATAAACATCAAATTTGCTAAGAGCCTAGATCTGAAATATTCCCACCACAATAAAGAAATGATAATTATGTGATGTGATAGAGGTGCTAGCTAATACTACTATGGCAACATACTGCAATATATAAATGTATCAAATCAACAGGTTGTATACCTTAAACTTACACAATGTTATGTGTCAAATAAGTTTCAATTTTTTTTAAAAAAGCTTCTTGGATAATCCTCATGCTCAGCTAGATTTAGGATCTACGGACATCATACCGTTTCACAGTTGGTTGTGAACACGGATTTCTCCTTCACTATAATTAAAGTTTCTTGAGGGCAGGAACTATGCTTTGGTCTAGACAAGTGCCTTGCACATATCACAGTAAGGATTCAATGACCATTGGTAGAATTCAATCGGCTAATGGCTGAAATTTCTTGCCAGTTATAGGCATATCATTGTACCTTCTTTCCCATGTAGTAGCAAATATATATATATATGTATATATATAATCTTATAATTTTGATGCAGTTGTGGATATTGTGAATATTTTTATTTGAGTTAATAGTATATAAATTCACTTTTCTCCTAGATAGGTAAAAGGATTAACTGTAAGAGCATTAAATGAAAAAAAAACACTAAAAGAAAATATAATTGAATTGTTGAAAGCTCTGGGAATTAGTGGTGATTTTTTAAGCTTAGAAAACCTGGATCAAGAAAGGCAAATATTTCTTCTCATTTCCAGTTCTTTTTGGCAGACTGTTAATAGATGAAGGCACTCATTTTTCACTAAAGTGAGGCTTGGCTTTAGAATCCTTCTTAACCCAGTATTCCATACAGCCACTAACGAATTATGTGAGGAGGCTTGTGAATGAAAAATTTGTTGTCCATTCTTGAGACAGAGGAAAAAGTAATCAAGTTTAATTTTTAAAATGTTATTTCTTAATTTCTTTTAGTCCTTTCTTGCCTTCTACTTGAGTGATTTTTTTCTTCCCTTTTTGCCTCTTCTTTATTTACGAGTTATATATTTATCTCTACTTTTCAGTGGTATATCTGTAAGAAATTACCTTGATGCAGTGGTAGCCTCCAAGTCCAGTACCAAGGGGTTAGCTCAGAAGAGCTTACAGACCAAATTAAGATGCTGAAGTCACACTATTTGTTGAATCAATTTAAAGCATACAGCAAGAAGCAAGGGGCAAGAGATGAAGTAGGATAACAGTGTACTTAGGAAAGAGTGTAACTGAGATGGAAGGACCAAATTACCTGAATCCTGTATGAGGAAATGTTCATATGCCCTATCTCCATGTTTCTGCATCAGCTTTTTTCCACTAACGTTGTTACTATGAGGACCAGAGTTGAGGGTGAGCTAAGAAGGCTGAGCAGACGGAAGGTGCCTAGCGCTAATTCTTACTTTCTCTACCAGACTCAGGGGCTGGTATGCCTGCTGTAGTAGTAACTCACCATTGAGGATCCACGGATTTTATCTAACTGGCTTGCGCAGAGGACACATGTGGCCAAAGTGGTTCCTCATGAATATTTAGTGCTTACCTGGTAGCATTGGTGATAACTGTAGCCTCCTCTCAAAAAACCCCACAATTTAGAAACACAAACTGTTTCAACCCTGACCTCTTCTTCTTTCATGTTACAGTGTTTTAATTTTCTTGGTGATCCTGTATTATTATTATGGTCAATACTTATTTAATTTCCCCCAATATTTTAATCATTTTCTTTGTTCAGTCTTTCTTCTCGCATGTTGCTTCTTCCTTTTGGATTCAATTTCCTTCTTATTGAAGTACATCTGGTTAGTAGCTCTTTGTTTAGGTCTGTCAATGGTAAACTCTGTTGATTTTTCTGTGAAAAAGTTTTTTTTCATCCTCACTTTGAATGACAGTTTAGCCGAGAATAGAATTTCCTTAGCACTTTAAAAATTTTATTTCAATCTTATTCTACCAATGGAATTTCTTTCTCAACCTAGACACTTTGTAGGTGTTCTTTTTTTTTTTTTTTTTTTTGCTTTGTTGTTATGGCTTTTCTACCTGTTTTTGGTGCTCTTCAATTTTAACTAGAAGTGTCTAGATATTGATTTGTTTTAAAAAATTTATCCTGTTGAGGACTCATTGTGTTCACGTCTGTCTTTATTTCTGAGGAATTCTCTGCCATTTTCTCTTTGAATAGTGCCTCCCTTCCATTTTCTCTTTTCTCTCTTTTTGGAACTTCTTTTTTTTTTTTTATAATTTTATTTATTTATTTATTATTTTTCCCCCCAAAGCCCCAGTAGATAGTTGTATGTCATAGCTGCAGATCCTTCTAGTTGCTGTATGTGGGATGCGGCCTCAGCATAGCCGGACAAGCGGTGCGTCGGTGCGCGCCCGGGATCCAAACCCGGGCCACCAGCAGCGGAGCACGCGCACTTAACTGCTAAGCCACGGGGCCGGCCCTGGAACTTCTAATAGATGTATATTGGATCTTCTAATTCTATCCTCCATATATCTTAACTTCATCTTTATATTTTCCATTTTTTTAAATCTTTAGTGCTGTACTGTGGGTAATTTCCTCAGATTTATTTTTCAGTTTAATAATCATCTCTTCTGCTGTTTCTAGTCTATCTGTTTCACCCACCTGTTGAGCTTTTTATTTTTAATATAATATAAGCTCCATGATAGTAGGGAATTTGTATATCTATCCATCATTTTATCTCCAGCACCTAGAACAGTATTAGAACTTTGTAGATATTCAATAAACATTTGTTAAGAGAATTAATGAATCAATAAAATCCTATTAATTTTCAAATATTTCTGTTTTTTCATCTTGTTCTTAATTTTATTATATATTCTTTTTTTACGTTTTCAACCATTTTAGTCTTTTGTAGTCACTTTCAGGTTATTTTATTCACTGACATTATTTGGGCACAGATTTTTTCAATTTGATGTATCTGCTGACTCTCCCTTGTGGTGGATTGTTCCCCTGTGTGGTGTGCAAATTTTATTCATAGCTCATCTTTAGTGGTGGTGGTTTATTCTGTGCGATTCTTTTGTGCCCTGAGTTGTGCAAATGTCCTTATCAAGGATTTTTATATTTGTTCTCTAGGGGCCTGGCAGTTTCTCTGTTTCTAATCTCGGGATTCTGTTTTCAAATGATAATGTGTGAGTAGACTTCTATAGACTGGGATTTTCAATTTTCATGGGAATCATTCCCCTCCACCTCCACCTAACCTAAGCTTCTACTGAGTAGAAGATAAGCTTCTTGGCAACTTCCTTAGGCTTCAAAAAGTGAAAACCCCTTGGGTCCTAATTTAGGCAGGAATTCTAGTTCCAGCTCCTCATTAAGTGGCTCTAGGGCCACATCTCTGGGTCTTGCATAGGGTTAAAATCTCAACTCCTGCCCCTTACTTCTGTGACTGAATTTCCTCTTCATTTCTGGTATCTGAAGATTTGCCTTCTCTATTTTGAACTCAGCTTTATATTTAAAAATAGTTATACTCTATCCATCATTTCTATAAATTTGAAAGAGGTGGGAGTCTCATGCCATGACTGTCATTTCTAGTTGGAAAGATGATTTGGTTCCACAGATCTTGCTACTGAATTTCATCCAAACTATCCAAGAGACTATCACTAAGAATCATCATCTCATTTTTGATTCTTAGAGTTTTTGGCAACGTTATTACGGATATTACCATTCAAATCAGCTCAATAAATAATATTCTGCTAAATATTTCAGGAAATATAGAGATGACTAAGATAGTCTCTGCACTCAAGAAGCAAGCATTATACAGTAGGGAGATTAAGAAAGGTTCATAAATAATCATAAGGCAGAAAGTCTTTAAGTGCTAGCTTTAGAATAATGCATGCTACATTTATTATTAAACAAATTACTCAGTTTGTTAAAAGAACGAAGAGAAAGAAGGCATTTTCTAGTAGTAACTGGAAAAATTTCATGGAAGAGGTGCTAGCTGAAATGTGTTTGAAGAATGAGTGGGATTTCTAAAAGTAATAATGGAGGGGGAAGTATTGGAAGAGAAGGGGTGGATTTTCCAAGTTGAGGGAAAAGCATAAGATTAGATAAGGAGATGGGAGGGTGGAGGGCATAAACAGGGAACAACAAGTAGTCCAATTTGCCAGGTTAGGATGTTAGAAGACAGTATTATCAGAATGTAAAAATAAAAGAAATGAAGTCAAGGCATGGGTTGGGATGAGGTGGTACAAGATAGGCAGGTATTTAAAGGCAATTTAATTTAAAATTTCTTACTGTCCTATTTATCCAAAAGGAAAGGAAGATGCTGGTTTTACTTTTTAAGGATACATTTAAGAACGAGGATCACTTAAAATTTAGTTTGGGCAGTTTCTTCCTCTCAATGTCCTGATCCTCTGATTGGTTAGTTTTGTTAGTTTCCAGGAAGGTCAACTTAATCAGCATTTTTGTGTCTCAGGCATACAAGCACCATCTAGTGGCAAAAGGAGGTAACCACAGGGATGAACTCCTCTATATGGAAACTTCTTTTTTTCCCACTTATTTATATTATGATTAGCTAATAAAAGTGGGCCATGTTCTAACAGGATAGGGAAGTAAAGTAGAATAAAACAACGTTGCTTGATGATTGGATTAAGAGAATATGGGGTCATATAAAAATGGATTATAGATAAAGATAAAAAATTATCTATAGATACAGATAATTATGGATTATTAAATATGAAACATTTGAAAATTTCACATCAGGGACTTAACATCAAATTGTATTTTGGAATGAACCTTAAAGCAAGATCTATTTGAGTTTGTAGAGAAAGTCGAGAAAAAGAAAATCAGTGTAAATGAGGAAGAGGCTGAAATGCTGAAGGTAACAGTATTCTACCAGAATATTCTCTCTCCTCTTTACTTAACTCCTGCTTAGCCTTCAGATCTTAATATAGATATGACTTCCTCTGGACAATGTTCCTGGACCTCTTAGGTCTGTATTAGATGAATCATTTATGTCCTCCCACCCACCGATCACTATCCCCTTAAAGCTACTGACCACACTGCATTGTCACTTCCCATTTTTATCTACAGCCTTCATTACAGTGTAAACTCCTTAACAGCTGGTACCATGCCTGCTTCATTTACGATTCTCTCCCTAACGCTTCGGGTAGTACCTGACATATAATAGGCACTCCAGAAATATTATTTATGGAATGAATGGACAGATTAATGAGGACAATAGCCGTGATAGAAATGTGCAAGGAGCAAATATTGAAAGTTACTATCAGTAAAGCTTAAATGAAAAAAAAAAATATTATCAGGAAAATTACTAACAGAAAAAAAATTCCCTACATGATGTCTATTTCTTTGTAATCTCTGGTGCTTTATAGTTTTCAGAGTACTTCTCTCTACCTAGGTGGAGGAAAAATAGTAGTACATAGCTCACATGGGCATTGTAGAGATTAATTAAAAGACTACATGTAAAGCTTATAGAACAGTGTGAGCACATATTATATGCTTAATAGTTGGCTTTTACTGTTTCACATGCCCCATGTCAAAAACTCCTTGAAGCAACCCAGACAGTCAAAGAAGGTAGGTATTTTTAAGCCTATTTTACAAATTAGAAAACTAGTGATTATAGAGGCTAACTATACATTATGGAGTCCCATCAGTTATTACGTTTCTTTTTTGTGTGTGTGTGAGGAAGATCAGCCCTGAGCTAACATCTGTGCCAATCCTCCTCTTTTTGCTGAGGAAGACTGGCCCTGAGCTAACATCCATGCCGATCTTCCTCCACTTTATATGGTACGCCGCCACAGCATGGCCTGACAAGCCGTGCGTCAGTGAGCGCCCGGATCCGAAACCCTGCCGCCAGCAGCGGAGCCGCGTGCACTTAACCACTAAGCCACAGGGCCACCCAGTTATTAAGTTTCTGAATCCACAATATCTAAGTAATAGTTCATTGTCCTTTCTACGGCACCACGGCACCACGTTGCTTACCAAGAGGGAGAGAAGATAGAGGACATTTGGATGCTAAATAATAACAGGGCTACCTTGCAGAGAAGAAAATAAATTGCAAGAGGTGTATTATTTTTCTATTGCTGCTGTAACAAATTACCATGACCTTAGTGATTTAAAACAATAAAAATTTATTATGTATCTTATATAGGTTAGAAGTCCAACACACAGTTTACTCTAGGATAAAAATCAAGGTGTTGGCAGAGCTGCATTTCTCTCTGGAGGCACTAGGGGAGAATCTGTTTCCTTGCTCTTTTCCAGTTTCTAGAAGCCACCTGCATTCTGTCTTCCATCTTTATAGCCGGCAATGGTGGGTTGAGTCCTTCTCACATCGCATCGCTCTGACCTCCTCTTCTGCCTCCCTCTTCTACTTGTAAGGACCCATGTGATTACATTGGCCCCACTCGGATAATCCAAGATAATCTCCCTATTTTAAGGTCAGCTGATTAGCAAACTTAATTCTCTTTTTCCAAGTTAAGGTAACATATTCACAGTTTCCAGGGATCAGACTGTGGACATCTTTGGGTGGCTGGGGGGCATTATTCTGCGTATTCTAGAATAGTGAATTCTAAGGGGAATGCTGGCAAGCGGATCCCCCAAATAAAAGGAAGGAGCAGGTGCTTGTGGGCACAGCGTTTTCAAATGGAAGTGTTAGAGGTGTCACTGCAAGCTATCTGACATATTAACTCACATTGATCTTGGCAGACACTAAAATGTCTTGATCTTTTTTACATGGCTAACCCAGAATCTATCTTATTTGGTAGTTCTGCAGTTTTATTTTTCAATTTGAACAAATGTAGGGATTTTCATATATTTCTGTTAAATTTTATCTCTAGATTTTTAGCTCAGAGTTCAAATCGTTAATATAATTTTGTCTTCTGGTTCTGTTTTCAGTCATATTTTCTATGCTGTATAGGTTTTGTTTCATCTTCTGATTTGACTAGAATGATGTCTATGTCTTTGCCTATGTAATTGATGAAAAATCATAAACAAAAATTTGGCTACAATTGTCCAACTAACTTTGAGTTTATCTAAGTATAATTATATCAAGGCTTTATTTTAGAGTCTCATCCACAAATATGAAAGACTGGATTACATGCTTTGCTGAAATTAATTCATACCATAACTATACAATTGCCATTTTAACTCAAAGATCAAATCAAAAAAGAAGTATAGTATGACTTATCTTTAATTTAGCTCGACTGGTTCCTATTGACCACATACTCTTTCCTAAATGTTCAAAAGATATATTTAATTATGTACTCCGGAATTTTACTTTTCTAAAGTTTTTAGGGTCTACCTTTTACCATTTTTAGAAAGCAGGTGCCCTATCATCTTTTTCATTTTTTACAGTTTCTCTGAACTTACCAGCAATGGAATAGGTCTTAGGTTACCTGTAAACAGCTGTGGGATGTAATTTGTGCCTGGAAACATGAGCTTATTTGAAACAGATACGTGCTTGCTTACCATCTCCCCACCTATCTCGACTTTCAGTTCTCTTTCTATGTTATTTCACCTTAATGTCCATTTTCCTTACTGCAGAGGGAAAGAACACACAGATTGAGTCAAGTCTTTTTTCAGCCTTTTTATTATTCTCTTAGGTAAATTGATAATTTTGTGTTTACAAAAACCTGTGCAGGCTTATTTCTCTGTGCCTCTAATATAGTCTCCACTCTGGTTAAAGCAATCTCTCCATCTTTTCCTCTTAAAGGTACCAGGTAACTCCAGCCCTCAATGATTTCTCTATAGTACTTTACAGTTTGCACCACATAGTTTAACAGTGGAACAAATAAGATCTTGCATTTAATGCTCTTTAATTTTTTTTTTTGTTGATTTCTTTACCTTTCTTTGTTCACCTGCTGCTGTTCACCAAAATGTTGAGGTTTTGTTAAGCGAGAATATTAGGCACTCGGTATACACTTCTTGGTTGGTTGAGTTTTTAAATATCAAATTCAAATATTAATCTCCTTGAATATTTTTTATGTTTGGAGAAACATAAAGAAAGAATATAGTACTTGGAATTCTTTTTAGGTAATAAAAATAATAGTAATAATAATAGCAGTAGTAGCAGTAGTAATAAAAGCCACTACCTTCAGAAGTCATTCCCTTCTCCAACCTTCCACCAATTATGAATTAATCATTTCCCTAAGCTATTTAATAACAATCTCAGACACATTTGAGATGGTAGTTTACAATTCTATTGTTAAAGATGCAAGATTCTCTTTCCTACTTTGTCTGTCAGTCAAGCCTCCATTCCTTTATTTGTCTTGCCTTATTCTAGAAAAAGGTACTAATTTGAAATTTTTGGAAATTATATCTAATTTAAATCCTGAATTTAGAAACCACATCACTTCTCTTGGCACTTTTTTAGCTTGTAGAAATGGTAAATGTTTAAAAACAAATAGTAATAAAGAGTGTTTAACAGTAATAGATTTATAAAATGGTATATGTAATTTTCAACATATTGATAATCTCGCAAAACAATGTACTGATTTGACAACAGGAAAAAAACCTGCTCTAACAATTTAGCAATTTTGCTCTTAATTTTGGCTAGAATAGTCTAAGAAATCCATTAAATAAAGCTTTGGTCTTTAGCAAGTCAAAAGGCTACACAAATAGAATCCATTGTTCACAAGCAGATTAGGACGTAAGTTGGGGTTTAGGGTAGCAAGCCTAACTCTGTTTCTCCATATTAAATACTGTCAAAACTCGAGTTCTCCGTTTATTTTGTTTAGCTAGGTAACTTGTTAAATCTCAATCTACGACTTCTATGATCTATGTATTCCCATGTGATTTATTTGTCTAAAAATCTATTAATGAGATATGGGGATTTGGCTTGCCACCATGACAACCAAGCAGTATGGCTTGTTTGCTATTTCCTAGATACAGAAGCTCGGAAAGGAACATCTTTCCTAGAGCTGCTTATTTAGTACTGAGACCTGGTAACTATGGAAATTTAGATGAGATTATGTGGCTAAATTGTTTACAAAGTACATGCAGTCTGATAAACAGCCAGCTCAAAGAGACAGGAAAATACATCATGGCCAATATATTACTTTGTAGCAGTCTACTTATTTAAAGGTCTTATTTAGTATTCTCTCTGTTATGTTATTCTCACAACCATATCATCATCGAAATTTTGTCATCCATCCCATAAGAATTTAACATCTTCCCTTTCTTCTATTAGGTAGATTTTATTGAGTGGTGACATTTTGTAGGGATAACAATGACAACGATATTTGCATACTCTTGTACATGTGTTTTCTCATCAGTAGTATTATCAACAACATTTACTGCACACTATGATGCATAAGACATGGAAATTTAAATGACCAATTTAAGAAAGGGTTCTTAATCCCAGACTACTTAACAATTTAATTGAAGAGAGAGTACATAAGTAAAATGATGTGAACAGGATGGTACCACGTGTGCAGTTGAGAGGAAAGTGAGATGATTTCGTCTGGGATGGTGAGAGTTTTAGAGAAGAATTGGGTTTTGGTCATGTTATCTTAAAGCAGACAGATTGAATGACAGACAACATTGCAAGGATAAGAAATCCAGGAAACAAATGCCTAGAATAGTGGTAGAAATCATGAGTAGACTTCTGAAGTTAAAGCAGGTTGAGGCTACTAGTGTGAAGTAGAATTGGAGAGTTGGGGGTGAATGTATGGTTCAGTAACACATTTCTACCAAGTTTATTTATCTTTGACCTCCATTTATCTACTTGCCCACAAATCCTAGGCCACTAAGAATGCATTCTTCTGAATTTGTAACTAAAATGCTTTAGACATTTCGTAAGAGAGAAAATATATCACGAATAGTTTTCATTACCTGCCTTCTTCAGCTTTCCAGAGTAGTTTCTAGGACATTCTAGCTTCCTTTCCCAGACTTCCACTGCCAGATTTTTAATCACCATGGATTCTGCTAAATCTCTTTGAATTCCTACTTGATCCATATTCAGTAGGATAAATAAAACTTGATTGCTTGATTTTTTTTTATTTTATTTTAGTAGAACTTAGCAGAATGTTGGGGAGATTCGGTTTAAATTTGAGAAGAAAAACAACATAATTAAAAAAAATACAGCAGGTACACAAGATCAATGGAATTTTTAAAAAGTCTTTGAATAAATTCCCAAAAATAAAAAACTGCGAGGAAGTGTGACCACAGAGAAATCTGGAGAGGAAAATCTGTAATGCTAGTGTTGTGAGCTTGTCTTTCCCTTACAGTAACTTTTGACCACCATTTAGGTCACTTTGGGCAACAAAACTCAAAACAGCAGTTTATATTTATAGCAAAAATAAGTGCGATATAGAATATCCACAGACGCCATATGTCTCCGGCCGTGTGGAAAATTCAAGATCCGCCACAGCCCGGACTCCCACGAGGACGCTTCAGAAACTAAAAGCATCCTCAATGTCCAGATGTCCTGGGTCAGTGTCTGATGGGGGATGGAGGAAGCAGTTATGATAATGGGGACACTGCATCCCAGGCGCTGCGGCGTGAAGAACGGGCTGCAGAGCGAACTGAAATGCAGTCCTGGAAGACGACTGTTTCAGAAGCCGGGAAACAGAAAAGATTCTTAAAACTAGACGTGACGCGGGAAGCAGAGGAGATGGCAGCAGGCCAACGTCACACGCTAGGCGGCGACAGGGTTCGGACTCAAACCCGAGCGCCTGACTTCATACGGGTTGTTTTTGCCTGTGCCTCCAGCGTGAGCGTGGCGAGGTCTCCACGGAGGACGCCGATTCGAGGCGCCGAGGGCCCGGGGGTGACCTACCAGGCGGGGCTCCCAAGGCTCTGCAGCGTGCCTGGGGCGCGGCACCCGGCTCTCGGCGCGCCCCCGCTCGCCCCGCCCCCTCGGAGCCCCGCCCCCAGGTGAGCTCCCTCACGGGCGCGCTGCCCGCCCCGCCCGCGCCGGGACGCGCGGGGCCGAGCGGCGGGAGCGCGCGCGTCCGCTGACCCCGTCCTCTAGGAGCCCCGCCCTCAGGTGCTCTCCGCTGGAGGCGGAGCCCGGCTTCCGGCGCCGAGCCCTGCTCTCGCGGGCGCGCTGCCGGGCCTGCGGCGCTGGGGCGCTGGGGCGCCGGGGCGCGCGCGCGGGGCCGCGCTCTCACACACTTTTCAGCTCCGTCACTCAGGCGGTCTCCCTCGGCCGAGCGCGTCCCGGCCTCACGGCGCTGCGGCTCGGGCTCGGCCCTGAGGTGAGGAGGGCGCCGAGGGCGGCGGCGCTTGAGGCTCGCGGGGCGCAAGCCGCTCTGAGCAGTGGAGGCGTCGAGCAGGGGCGGCCGGAGGAGGCCGCCGAGGCGCTGGCGCGAGAGCGGTGGCGATGAGGGTTGGGGGTTCGGGGTCTGCGGTGTGGGGGGCTTCGGCAGGCGGCCGAGCCGGCGAGCGAAGGGGAACGAGAAACGCCGCCCCGGGCCGTGAGCTCCGTCGGGGCTGCTGTCCGCCCCCCCGGGGTGTCGGGCTGCGGCGGCCCGCCCGGGACCGGGGCCGGCCGGGGGACGAGCGCCGGGCTGCATTTGGTTGGACCGGGTCGTTTCCATCCCCAGGGCATCGTTAGGGAGAGGGAAGAAATGTGGACGTGAATTCCCCTCGGAGCAACTGGGTAATTAGCACTGGCTGTTCCTCCGGGGTTTCGTGCTGATCATCATTACCGTGCGTGTTCTCAGGAGTTTGGCTGAGCCGAAAATGCGCAGATCTCATGACACGATTTGGGGGGAGACACCCTGATTCCTAAAACACAGCGAAGAGCTCCAGGCGCGAAAATATTTCAGCTTCTGTGAAAGCTAGGTAGTCTGGGGCGTCGATCTCGGTTTCAGGTGGTAATCGCGGAAGGAGGGTTTCTCCTGTGCTCCTGAGGCTTAAATAGACGTTTCTAAATAAATAAGTTTGGGAGAATCACGTTTACTTGTCTCGAGGACGCTCTGAAGGAACAGAAGGGGAGAAGAGGAGTATATGTTGGATTCCCAACCGTGAGCCAGGCGCAGTATTATCTCATTTAATCCCGACAGCCACCCTCCGAGATTGGAGGTGTTATTCTAGTTGGGGAAATGGGGAAAATGGGTCGCGAAGAGGTTAAGTCACTTATTAAGGTCTCAACTAGCAAAAAGGTAGAGCTAAGATTCCAACCCAGGGATGCCAGACCAAATTCTGGTGCTTTATCCACTATATTTTGTGTCTGCCCAGGGAGCGATATTACATGTTTTTAGGGAAGACTGCATACGAGAGAACATTATTAAGACAGTTAAGGCTGTTGGGGTATTTGGGTTAAAATCAAGCTAGCAAGGCATTAATCCTTGAATATGTGCTATTTAAGTGTATTTGCCTTCAAACAGGGTTTAAGTATAGGAAATCTTACATTCAGGGTAAAAGCAAATTTATTAATACATTACATGTTTATTTGAATGCGTTTTATATTTCAGAGACTAAACTATGTGCCAAGAGTACCCAAATGAATACAATTTATAATCTCTGCATTTGAGTTAAAATGGATGATCATATAAAAGAATGTTGTAATATTCTGCTAAATCATAATCTTTACTAGTGTGTAAATTAATTGGATTAAAAAGAGTTTTAAGCACAAGCTTTTAGGAACCTATTATGTATAAGAAAAAGTATTGGATAACTTGTCATGTGGGTCCCATTGCATTGTTATTTTCCCATTCAGTAAGAAATACTGTCATAAAATTTAGGTTAAATCATATTGACAATTAGTATTTTGTTTTATTATTACACTACCCTCGATAAATTTTAAAACAGTAGAGAAGAAGAGAGCATTTATAATTTATCCCCTGTTAAGTTAAAAGACTTGATTTTATAGTGTTTTTATTTTATTAGTTGAGAAGCCAGTGATGTAGCTGGGCAGGAATTTCATTCAAGTCATTTGCCAAATACATTCTTAATCTCTTCTTCCAAAAAATAAATCTTAAGTTAAAAGTATACTTACTACCAGATTCTATTTTAGCTTTTATGGCTCAGAGTTATAATGAAAACAGAGTCTTCAGTTTAGGCCAAATGGCACATTGTTGAAATATATATTACGTTAGGCACAGTTATAGGTAAGTGGATAGAAGGGAGACAGGGACATTTTGGAAGTTTGTTCAATTGCTTCAGTTTTCTCAGTGAAGTAGGAATCAAGATTATAATCTGAGGGTGGTGCTGCTGTGGGTGGAAGCTTTGGAGGTTTGGGGATTGGGACAGTGAATGGAGTAGTGAAATATATGATTGCCAGGCAATTAAACAATCACTCTTAGGGATGAAAAGCGAGGTATAGGAAATATAGGGTGCTATATATGGGTGCATAAAATAAAGGCGTCTAATCTAATTTTGCGTACAAGGTATTTCACCTCCCATTTCCAGTGCCTATCTTTAATGTCATCTAGACTGTACACCTGCACCCTTTGGCCCAATTCACTGCCTGTGGCTTTGCCATTTTGCAGGTATCCCTGTTCTTTATACAGGTCAAGCTCTTTTGGGAGTACAGCTTTTCCCTTCTTTTTTATCTGCCTGGAATTTCCATTCTACTGTTTGCCAAAGTCTTTCCCTCGGTTGCTCTTGTCACATTATATTAAATTTTATCTATCTGCAAAGTCAGTGACAGTGTCTCACTTTTTTTTCATTACATTTGGTGCATAAATCCCTTAGAAAATGTTAAATGAATGTGCCACTTTTCTTCTTTCTCTCTTAATCCATGATGGGGTCAGCAAACTTTTTCTGTAAAGATCCAGATAGTAAATATTTTAGGTTTTATATAGTCTCTGTCTCAGTTACTTAACTCAGCCGTTGTAGCACAAAAGCAGTCATAGACAAATATGGAAAGGAATGAGCATGGCTGTGTTCTGTTAACACTTTATTTATAGACAAAATTTGAATTTTGTATAATTTTTACATACCACAAAATTTTATTATTCTTCGATTTTTCCCCAACCATTTAAAAATGTGAAAACACTCTTGACTTATGGGCTGTACAGAACAGGCTGTGGGCTAGATTTAGCCCCTACCTCCTCCATCATAGTTTGTAGACCTGTGATCCATAAGGACTCTCAGCATGCCTTGATAAAGGAATTTCCAGTACCAGGATATTGGTTATAGTATTATCATTGACGGTAGAGAAGCAAAGATAAATAAGGTCGTCTTTTTTGTCAGGAATCTCATGGTCAAGTTCAAGATTAAGACATGTAAACAAACGATGACACAGTATGGTAACTGCAATTATAGCTTATTTATTAGATATAGATGTGGAACAAAAGAGTGGTAATCAGTTCTACTTGGGTGGACCAGAAGTAACCTGATAGTTATCTGTTGGAGATTGGGAACATTTTCAGCTCAGAGCCTTCTTGAGAATCTTTTCAAGATTGCTGAGAAGGTTACTGACCGCACCTCTTACGAGGATGGCTGTAAACATCAGGATGACTCAATTTATTTTTTGTTGCTCTGAGAAAAGTGAAATATGTTTCATTGTATGTGTAATATAGTAATCAATATTTCTTTAATAAATTAATTAATGGATTTTTGATATTGAAGTTTGGATTATGTAACTTTTAGTCTTTATTTTGTCAATTATACATTATAGTTATACATTAGAAAAGGAAGATGAGCTTTACGTTTTCTTGCAATTTATTAGGTTTAGTATGAATAATTTTTATCTAGGAAATTATTTATCTAGGAAAGTTAAATATTTGATTAACCCTTTGGTGATATTGGTTCTTTGAAACTTATCTAATTATTATTTACAGCTCTACAACAAACTAATGCATTCCCCAGGTATGCTGTGGAGCAATGGAAAGTAACTTCAACATTTTTTTAAAATAATTTTTTACCCTTATTTCTGTGTCTTTATCATTGTTCTTTAGCAGTTAAGATTTGGCTTTATTAAAGAGGTTTAAAGGTATGGCATTGGTTAAGACTTTGATTTGGAACTGTATCAAGTATTATAAGTTTTCCGAAATGTATAATTTGTTAAGAATATGCCATTCAAAGTTTTATTGTATTTCATTTGTTAACATGTGCTTTCAAGAATCATCCTGCAGAAGAGAATTTTGCAAGAAGGTGATTTTGCATAAGAGAAGGTCTTTATATTTTGCAAAAGAGAAGGTGTTGTCTGCTCAAAAAGCTGCATGTTAATGTTGTGTGGTCCTCTGCACCCTTTCCAGCTCTGCCGTGGGCTTGTTTGCACTCTACCACTAGTGAGTGAACTCCTGGATATTGTTTGTCTGATTCTGTTCTCACTCACAGCCGACGTTAAATGTGGGGCAGGCCAAGTATCCTTTACTGCCTTTTCCTTTGATTCTTTTGAGTGCCACTTCATAAGGCTATAAAGTTTGGGATGATTAAAGGGATTTTAGTATAGAAAGAGGAAATTTAGAACTGTGGTAAGTATGGGTTTTCTTATGTTTTAAGAAAAGGCAACTGAGAAGTTAAACGCTTTACAGATGTCCCCCTGCTGGCTGTACTTCATTTCTAACCTTGCAGCCCTGTTTTCAGCTATACACTTCAGTCAGAAGCACCACTTGCATGTCACCTCTGCTGGGTGGATCTCCACCTTTCTTTCAGGAAACCTCATTCCCCTACCCGTATTGGAGTTGGTCTCAGCTCTCATACCATCTCTGTCTTTGGCTGAGTTGTTCAGTATAGAAAGCATTTCCTTCAGACATCCTTCCTCTGTCTCAATTTCCCCATTCCAAACCCTGCAGAACAGTGGGGAATGGGAGCGAGAAGGGGGGGGTACTTCTGTGATTACCCTACTGGGCTGCGTTGTAGGCACCCCTTTTTTATTCCTTTTCCTTCTGTCTTGTCTTCTCCAAAGGACAGACTAGATTCTCAGAGACAATGTGGTCTCAGCACTTGAAGAGGAAGCAAAATATTTTCCTAAGCACCTATAATTTGCAAGGAATCTTTTACAGTAGAGTTAGTACTTCACATTATCATACAGAGCAGACCTTGCCGTGATTTATTCCCCAAAACCCTTTCAAACCGACCTGCTTTAGACCCTGTGGGTTGTGGGTGGTGAGAAGGGCAAATAGGTTCATTGTTGTCAGTTTACAAAAACTTAACTACAGCCTTGAAGTTACTGCTTAGATGAACATTAAACTCAAAGTTTATGAAGAATCATTGTTAAGAATGTTTGTTTCTTTCTTTTTTTTCCAACAGCCAAACCAAGGGTTTCATATCATGAAGAAAAAAACAAGCAGTCCATTGAGTTTTCTTCCTTAAGATTTTTTTAAATAACTTGAATAGATAGAAGTTCAAGGTTATTGAAGTTTAACATTTTCACACGATTAGACTAGAGCTTATGAATATAAGAAACATCAATTTTTTTTAGGTCAGTCATAATACTCATTCATCTATATAATTTCATAACAGGTTTTATTCTTTCCTTTCATCATTTTCTTCTCTTTGTCCTTTGCCATCCATTCTGGGGGATTTCCTTGACTCGGTCTTCATTCTTACTCGCTAATTTGCCTTTAGATGCCATTCACCACCTCTATTGAGAATTTTATTTCTATGAGTCTGTTTCATTTCCAAATTCTCTAGTAGCTTTTTCTTAATTGTCTTGTTTCATGAGCATGATATTCTTTGTTATCCTTTTGAGGATATCAATTATACTGCTTTTATATACAGTAGTGATCAATGTGTATAATTATTTGCCATGTAAGAGGCACCATTTTCAGCTTTATATGTATTCTTTTAGTCATTCTAACATCCCAAAGAAGTGGGTACAATTATTACTCCATTTACAGAGGAGAAAAAACTTAGGCACGGAGAAGTTAAGTTACTTGCCCAAGGTCTCAAAGCTAGTAAGTGGCAGAGGCAGGTTTCTTGTTTAGTTGGTTTGGTTCCAGAGTTCATACTCTTAATCACTCTGCTGTATTACTTCAGGCATTATTAATTCTTGTGTTTGTGGATTTTGATGCTTCTTCTTATGATACGTTTTTCCATAAATGTTTGCTGATTCCAGTTTCTTTCAGCATGTTTGAAGATGCTGATTGGGTTTACTGTAGCCTTTTTTTTATTGTGTGCATGGAGGAGAGAATGGTGCCAGCACCCACCTAAGGGTTTGCACTGCCTTTCAATTTAAATATACACACCAGATTCCAGATTGAAGTAGATGAAGAGCTAAGGTTGAAATTTTACTTGATAGGCTAAGCTCTTCTTACAAAGGTATTTAATTAAAAATAAAAATCTTTTTAAAGTAACAAAATAAAGTGTAGATGTGGTATCTTCTTTTTATAAATATTAAGTAAACTGTTAGCTCAGTTTGTGTTGATTTTGAGTCTTTTTTGGAGGAGAAGGATGACAGATGAGGATGGATCACCTCAACATCAGATTGATGAGGTTATCCACCAATAAGTAGAATGTTCTTCCTGAGAGACCTGGGCACAGAGGAGTACAGGATGTTTTGACTAAGAAAAAATGATGAGAAAAAAAAAAAAATCTACCTAAAGAATAGAGCTCATGTGCAAAAGGAAAATAGTATGAGAGCACCTTTTGCTTATGAAGGGACTTTGTGCTTTGGAAGAAAGGACATAAAACTAACTGAAGATTGAATGGACACTGAAATGACTTCCTTAATTAATCGTTGTATGTTATCTTCTGCAGGAATATTTCTCCGTTAATATTATTTTAAAGCTACTTTAAAAACGTTTCATCAGTGATTCTCAACTTATCTGCCCTTACACACTCCCATTAGTATCAGTGGAATTCTGCGCGTACTAGGAAGGGGACGCAGGCAGGTTTTTAACATCCCCCGTGTTCTTCCCATGCTTCACTTTGAAAATCACTGTTATCCTTATGAGTATCCTAACCATGCAGTTAAGTACCCATTATACTGTTATATTGGTTATTATACTGTTATATTGGTTAAGTGCTTTCGGTTGTAAGAAATAGAATCTGATTCTGGCTAGCTTAAGTGAAAATAAAATATATTGGGTAGATAATAGGGCATTTCACATACTCCAGGGAAGAAAAATCAAGGTTTGGGCACAGTAGGTATCACACGTTAGGGGAAAGCTTAGTACCAAGAACGTAGGAACTTTCTTTCTTAAATATTTCCATTAATGTAACTGTTTCCATGTCTCCCAGTGTCTTAGTTAAAAATTCCATGCTGCCAGGAGAAAATGTAATTGATACAGTTGTGGGGTAGTGGTGGAGGTGATAGTGGTGGTGATGGAGATGTTTTGTGTGTCTCTTGGGACAGTGGATGGATGGGGGGAGTAGGAGTAAGTTCTGCTTTAAAAAGCCCTGACTAGGGGTGGCGTGGCTGCGAAGGTTCATGGACTTCAGACAAGGCTATGAAAGACTCAGCCCCGAGTTCAGGGAGCAGTTCTCCAAGAAGGAAAAATATTGTGAGTCCATCGGCTATTTTATGAGGGGCCTGTTTTCTACAGATGAAGAATGAAGCATGCAGCGTTCAGTTTGAATGAATAATTCAGTAGTGCCCACTAAATCAATGTGTTTTGGCAGATAACTTGAGAATGTTCTTGCTGTATTGGTTAGTGTTTCTATGTTTGTTTTGTAGTAAATCGTCCTTGAATAAGTGTGGTTTTTCTTTCTTATTGGCATAGAGATGATTATCAGTTCTTTACAGAATCTGATATAACATTAATGAGGCTGTTGGAAAAGTTTATTTTTGATGTATCCTCCATTCTTGACTGCTTTGGTTTTGCTGTTTTTAATTTACTCATTTAATATTTTTACAGTATGTCTAATTGTGTACTTTTTTTTACTATAGAAGTAACATATTAATGGGAAAATTGAGAAAATAGAAAAAAGGCACAAAGAAAGTAAAAGTTGTCCATAATGCCATTGTTAAATAAAAAAAAATATATTTCTTTTGTCTTTCTTCTGGGCATATAAAGAAGATGCTTATTTAATCCAAACTTTAGTTATATATATTTACTTTTTTGAGTAAGACAAGCTACCCCTAAAAGGTTGCCTGCTTTTTCATCTAGGTGGAGACAGTGAGCCAGCTTGCACTAGATTGTTCTTGTTTTGGAGGGGAGTCACACCAGTGGCCCCCATCAGATAGGTTTATATAAAACAAGGCAACAAATATTGCTCTGGAAGAAGGCTTAACAGGACTTTTTTGGTGTCTCCTCCAAGCTGCCCTCCCAATACCTTTTGGTGTGCAAAGATCTGAGGTTACTGGGGTAAGCAAATTGGAATAGGGACCATGGAGACTGCAGTTGAGACTCTGGCCACTTCTCTTTTGAATTCAGCCCTAATAGGACCTCTTCAAAGAACTGCGATAGCTCCAACAGAGGTCTACTGGCAGAAGGGGCTTCAGGGACTTCCAAAGGGTAAAATTCCCCTGGAAGATGGATACCCTGGAAGGTGATAGGTACAGTGATTTAAGTTATACAGTTAAAAAAAAATTATTGAGGTGAAATTTGTTTCCAGCACTTTGAAGTAAAACCCTTTACTCATTAAGCAGTTTCTCCCCATTCTCCTCTCTCCCCAGCCTCTGGTAACCATCAATCTGCATTCCATTTCTATAGATTTATATATTCTGGATATTTCATATAAATGGAATCATGTAATATTTGACCTTTTGTGTTTGGCTTCTTTCACTTAGCATAACGTTGTGGAGGTCCATCCATGTTGTGGCATAGATTAGTACTTCGTTCTTTTTTATGGCTGAATAGTATTTCAGTGTGTCTGTATACGACAGTTTGTTGATCCATTCATCTGTTGATGGACATTTGGGCTGTTTCTACCTTTTGGCAATTATGAATAGTGCTGCTGTGAACCTGTGTGAACATGCACTTATTTGAGTCCCTGTTTTCAGTTCTTTGGGGTATACATCTAGATGTGGAATAGTGGGCTCGTGTGGTAATTTTATGTTTAACTTTTTGGGGAACTGCCAAACTTTTCCTCAGCGGCCGAAGCATTTTGCGGTCAGTCCCTCCAGCAGTGGATGAGTATTCCAGTTTTACCACAGAATTTTTTTTAGCAAAATCTGCTCTCATTCAAATCATTATTTCCCTGTAGGTGATGTATGGTTATTCTCTGACTGCTTTCAAGATTTTTCATTGTCTTTAATTTTTTGCAGTTTGATTATGATGTGTATGGGTATGGATATCCTTTGATCTATCCTGTTTGGGGTCACCAAGCTTCTTGAAACTTGTAGGTTTTTATCTCTTGTCAAATTTGGGAAGTATTCAGCCATTAATTTTTAAATATATTTTCAGCATTAACACTCTTTCATCTCTGCTTCTAAGACCTGGTAGACCTTTTGTTATTGTCCCACAGTTCTGTGGAGTCATTGTTAATTTAAAAAAAAAATTTTTTTCTCTTTGTTGTTCAGATTGGATAGCCTCTGTTGATCTATCAAGTTCACAAACTCTTTTTCTACTGTCTCCATTCTGCTTTTGAGCCCATTCCATGGGTTTTATTTATTTGTTATTTTGTGTTTTTCTGTTCTAAAATTTCTATTTGATGCTGCTTTATGTCTTATTTCTTTGCTGAGATTTTCTATTTTTCATTGTTTTCAAGAGTGCTTGCCATTGCTTCTTGGAGCACATTTTTATTAGCGGCTTTAAAGTTTTTGTCACATGATTCCCAAATCTGTTTCAACTTGACATTGGCATCTGTTGATTTTCATTTCTTAATAGAGTTGATATTTTCTACATGCTTCATTTGCTGAGTAATTGTGAGTTGAATGAGACTTTGAGTTTTGTTTTAATCCTATGGAGAGTGTTGATATTTTCTTTTAGCATGTTGTCAACCTGGTTAGGTTTAGGTTGCAAGTTTCCACTCAACATTCTTTGAGCTGTGGTTCTAATTTCAGTTTAGTTTTCAAAAGCTTTTGCAGTGCAATTTGAATCTGTCCTGGTGTGCCACCCAGTGACTAGTCTGGATCTGGGCAGTGTTTCCTGTTAGTTCAGTTCCTGAAGTCTTTGGTACACAGAATAGGATTAGATCCATGTATACCCAGCTTGGTGGTTGGTCTAGGAGTTAATAAGCAACTTTATTGTGTTGTTTTCCTGAGCTCCTCTTTTTCTTTGCTCTCCTTGCTACTTTCAGATTCCTTGTGGCTCCTCTTTTCCATCCTCCAACCAGAACGCTAGGGTTTGTTTGCCCCGTTGGGTCATACGCTTCTGCGACTGTGTCCAGTGCATCGGGTGGCAGGAGGTGAAGAAGAAAGCAGGGGCATTTGGCTCCACCTCCTGGAGCCACTCAAGTAAGCGGAACAAGTTAAACGATAATCTTTATGTTACACAGAGACATCAACCTTTGTTCTCGTTATCTTTAAGCTAAATCCGGGTACAGGGCCTTGACTCTGTCTCTGACGCATGTCCAGTCTCTGGGAAAGCGGGAACATCAGTCACAAGGGAGGACAAATGAAAGACTGGGAACTGAAACCAGACCTTGAGGCCCACCTGGAGGCCAGATGTCTGAAGAAATGACATTCCAAAAATAGTTACATGTGTGCCTACACATTCTCCTCCACATATAACTGCCCTGTAGTCTTTGTTCTGAGAAGGTGGGCTTTGAGGACGCTGGTCTGCTATCTTCCGTCTTTGCTTGCAAAAACAAATAAACCGTTTCTATTCCACCGACTTGCCTCTGGACTTATTGGCTGGTCTCACAGCAAGCAGAACAAGCCTGTTTCTTGGAACCATAGCTCCACTTAATGGAGAGAAAGGTTCCCCTGCCTCAGGGTTTTGGCTCCATTAAGCTTTCATTACTGCAGTCTGGCACTGTTATCATGGGATTCCTTGGAGACAGGGGCGTAAGAAAATATAGAAAACAAAAAAAATTGGTGCTCTGGTGCCTACTTGCAGTGCATTCAGTTTGGGGGATTCTGAAAGAGAAAAAGTAGTAAGCTCATTGTTGGTTGGGTGGTGTTTTGAATTCTGGTTCCCCCAGTTTCACATGCTACTCTTTACTTTTTCAGGGTCTTCAAATTGCTGTTCCGTGCATTCTGTACAGGTAGGAGAGACAGCTTGGTATATGCTTAACTTCATCTAACCTGAGACTGAAACATCTGTCTCTCTGTTTTTGCCATTAAAAATGGCATGTAGTTGACTGTGTGGTTCCAATTTTTTTGTCTCCCCCTTTAATAGACTGATCCAGGAAACATGGCTACAGCAATTAGGGAGGTAGGAGTTTGGAGACAAACCAGAACACTCCTACTGAAGAATTACCTAATTAAATGCAGGACTAAAAAAAGTAGTGTTCAGGTAAGTTAAATGACTCTTTTTTTATGCCTTATTGCAGTTTATTTTGTGTTGATATGTTCTATCTTTAACAGATTATTTATTTTGCTGGATATATTTTTATTATAATTTCCTTAGGTCCTTAGGTTCCTTTAATTTATTGTGAAGTGAAAACTTGTGTTAGCCACAGAAGAGTACCTAATTTACCTAATGTTTTCTAAATGTTAAAAATTTTAATGATTCCTAAATTTAGTTAATTTCTAGTATCAGTGCTTCGTTTTGAACTTTTAGGCATGCATTTCCCAAGTTTCATAAAATGAAAAATAAATTCCGCAAATAACTTGTGGAACATTATTTCACAGTTTATTCCCCATGACCTCCCATCTTTTGGACTCTGGATTGAATTTGCCCAAGATTACTAAAATTATGTCATATATTTGTTTGCACAAACGTACATTACTTTAAAAGGTAAAAAAAGAAAGTAAGAACTCTGGCTAACCAGTTAATAATAATTTTACAGGATGAAAATATATTGTTCATGTTCTGAAACCAGCAGAACTGTTAAACAGCAAGATGAAACAATAGTCTATCCCTCTTAAAGCTGACTATTGAATTTAACTGAATTTAGTTTTAGTCGTAGAAATTTAGGTATAATTAAAGCATGAATTTTAATTTAGAATTGAATAAAGACATTTTTATATAGGTGATCTGTAATAGTGATGTTTGATAAGTTACTTGAAATAAAGTTATAAGTAAAGATGAGTAAATTTATTGTATTTTATGTTAGTAATCTAAGATCTTTAAATATTAGTTTCTATGTTATTTTAATATATCATGTGACTTGAATTTTAAAATATTTCAGTAAAACTGAATGTAAAGGAAAAATTGTCTAATATGCCTATGGGTTAGGTGAGATGTTCAACACAATATTTCTTTTAGGATAGAATTGCTTTTTACTTATTTGTATGTAAGAAAGGAGACCCAAATTCGTTATGTTTTTTCTTAGTGTTATATTTGCATAGAAATCTTGATGATTTTTGCTGCCATTGTTATACTTTGTATTCATTTTGTTTCCTTTATTATAGGAAATTCTTTTTCCACTGTTTTTTTTATTTTGGTTAATATTAATTAGCATGCTGCATCCAAATAAGAGATATGAAGAAGTGCCTGATATAGAACTTAACCCTATGGACAAATCTATCCTCTCTAACCTAATTCTTGGATATACTCCAGTGACTAATATTACAAGAAACATCATGCAAAAAGTTTCTACTGATCACCTTCCTGATGGTATTGTGAGCTTATATATATGTATTCTATCTGTAACAGAAAGCCTCTTCAATATTTTTCTGCTTGCTTTATTGAGTAAATAACATTCTTAATACTTGAGATATGTCCCTTCACCAAAGTATAGTTTTATAACAATATTAAAATCATTTAATTCTGCTGCCTTATGTTTCTTGTGAAACCTTAATTTATATTCTTGGTAATAGCATATTTTATAAGTTTTAATATTTTATATTTAATTCTTAGATCATTTATAAAATAAGTATATTTATACAGGATAACAGATTTGAAGGAATGTTTCATTTTGATTCTGACTCATATAATAATTAAGCTAGAAATATATGATAAAGATTATAAAGCAGTAATCTTTTCAGATTGCCATGCCTATTTATGGAGGTATATGATGTAAACTGAAGAAGTACTTAGCTTTGGAGACTATGACTGTGGCTAAGTACCTAAGTCTATTTTTCTCAGTTTGTACTTCTCACAAAGAAATAGACTAGAAAACAGTGTAAACAAGGAAGTACTAATGAGCCTAATGTGGCTGTGAGATAACCTAAGGCAAGAACTGGAGAAAGTGACAGAAATGTTCATACAATGATGGTTGATTTAATGAAATGCTGAATTGTAGAAAGTAACAGGTGAACCTGTTGTGTTAAGTAGAATAGTGGTAATTAACTTCTAGTATGTTACAATCACTTTATTGGATAATAGGTTACTGAATAGAAAATGTTGATATAGTCAGGAGCCAAATAACTTTTACCCCATTGGTTTCTTTCTGGCTTGTTACTATGTAATATTTTTATCAAACACATTTCTTATTGGTATATAATATGTGTATTGGTTTATCATATTAAGCACAAGCAGCATGAATAGCCATAAGAATTTAGCATGCCAGCTCAAAAAACTGATCAAAAATGTTGAGAACGAAATTCACTGGTAATTCTGAGTAAGAGAAAGGCATATACACCAAAGAAATCCAAGTCAATGTGTATTAACTTAGATGCCAAAATAGTAGAACTATATATAGTTTTTTTTTAAGTTCTGTCTTTTTAACAACAGAACTATCCCAAAATGGAATATACATACATACATGCTAACGTGACTGGTAGGATGCTGAACTAACACTCTTTATTCACATCAGTCCTGGAGTTCCATGTGCCCCTTAAAGGTCTAGAAAATCATGATAATTAACATTTAAGTAATACTTTATAATTTACAAAGTATTTCATGTTCATAACTACATTTGGTCTTAACCCAGTGTGATCAGCTAGATATTGTGGATGAGGATACTCAAGTTTGGAGAATTAAGTTGCTTACTTGTACTCACACAGTTAATAAGTAATAAAGTTAAGTACTAAGCCTATGTTCTTTCCATTTCACCGCATCTGAAGCTTCTGCAGTGAAGACTAATTGCTTCAAATAAAACTTCAAGAAAATGTTTAAAAATTAGCATTATCTGATGTGAAAGGAGCTGAATAATGATTACAGTATTTTCTCCATTTATCTTCTAAGAAAGGAACAAACAATATTGAGTTTAAATGACAGTTTTTATTCAAAGAAGAGTTGTGTCATAGTTACTAATAAACATATTTAGTTTTCTGAGAAGGGTTATGGAATTTTATTCATAAGAAGAAATATTTGAAAGTAAAATATCCATTTATTTATCAAGGAGTTATTTGTATAGTTTTACTTTGAGACAGATAAGTGAACTGCATATATTGCATGTAAAGTATGTATTTTATCATATTAGTAACTGTGTATTACACTGACACATAATTTATGATCAGATGATAGCTAAGAAATAGTGTCTGTAAAATTGTACTATTTTATTATTATTTAGTATTTTTTTTTAGAAGGGCTGTTTTCATTTTCTGAGAAGCTAGAGCATAAAATAAAAAGTGCTTATAAAATATTACATTCATCAAATATAAATTTGGTCTATTGTATTAAACTATTTTAATTTGTGAGTTAACTATATTATTGTATTTTATAGTCATAATTACTGAAGAATATACAAATGAAAAAGAATTGGTAGCATCCAGTCTTTCTAAGTCCAGCAACTTTGTAGGTGTGGTTTTCAAAGACTTCATGTCCTATGAACTCCGTTATTTTCCTGATATGATTCCAGTATCTTCTATTTATATGGATTCAAGAGGTAAATAGCCCTAAGTGATCTTTGAAAATCAGTTAAATGCATTCTTTTGCTGCTCTTAGTTTATACATGCAAAATTTAATGGGGTCCAACATGGGCATTTTTCAACTATACTTATTTGTTCAAATAAGAACACTCAAGTGTAGCATAAAAATATATAAGTATACCTAAATATCTGTCTATCTACATCTACATATATAATATAAAATATAGTTTATGTAACATCCATTTTGATTTTAATACATTCATATATATTATGTCGATTACAGTAACATAAAACAAAATTGTATCTTGAATTGTGTGATTTTCTAAATCTATTTTTTCTCCATGTAATTGTTTTCACATGTGGTATATTACATATCTTTAAAATGGCAAGGTCTTGGGCTGGCCCTGTGGCTTAGTGGTTAAGTGCGTGCGCTCTGCTGCTGGCGGCCCGGCTTCGGATCCCGGGCGCGCACTGACACACCGCTTCTCCGGCCACGCTGAGGCCGTGTCCCACATACAGCAACTAGAAGAATGTGCAGCTATGACATACAACTATCTACTGGGGATTTGGGGGGAAAAAATAAATAAATCAAATCTTTAAAATGGCAAGGTCTTCCATCAATAAACTTTATTAGTTTTATGTTTAAAACATGGAAAGCAGCCTTCAATGTTTAAACCTATGAAGAGATGTTATCAACCACAAACATTTATTGAGCAATGTTGAAGTCACTGTACTAAGTACTGAATTTGTGACTTGATTTTGAAAAGCCCTACCAGAAATTATTTTTTTTTCTGTTCTCTTAACCTGGACTTGTCCTTGCATCTGGAAGTGCTTTAAAGCTGATGTCATTGATATGCAACGATGACATACAACTATCTACTGGGACTTTGGGGAAAAAAAGGAGGAGGATTGGCAATAGATGTTAGCTCAGAGCCGGTCTTCCTCAGCAAAAAGAGGAGGATTAGCATGGATGTTAGCTCAGGGCTGATCTTCCTCACACACACACAAAAAAATAAATAAATAAAGCTGATGTCGTTGTAGAATGACTTATTTTAAAACAGAAAAGTGACTTATTTTAAATAACTATGTTTACAGTTAATTTTTATCTTTCTGTTTGTATTCATTTACCATTCAGTATCCTAACATGTGACTATTTCAAAAATTTCAAATAAACAATCAGGAAGGTGATAGATATTGTTTACTTTCGAAGGGCAATTGCTTATTTTCTTTGGTTCTGTAGAGACTGACTAATTATATTACTTTGGTAACCCTCCATATATGATCTTTAAAAGAAGGCACTTGCATGTTGTGTAAAATGTTATGTCTCACATTTTTTCCCCCATAGCTGGCTGTTCAAAATCATGTGAGGCTGCTCAGTACTGGTCCTCGGGCTTCACAGTTTTACAAGCATCCATAGATGCTGCCATTATACAGGTAAATAAGATACAGGAAGACAAATAAAGCCAAACCATGTTTTCATAATTATGCCATAAATCTTTATAATAAGATTTGGTTTGACTGCTGTCAAATGTACAAAATTCATAACTTATTACAACTCCTTTAAGAAAAGAAGATAAGAATCGTAGTTTCTGATTTAATATTTTTTGAAACCCACTTTTATTTGATGGTTTCTAAGTATATAATTCAACATTCTATATATTTGTATTATTATATCTGTGTTGACGATAAGTAATATTTATGAAAGATCTATATCTGCAGACTTTCCCCTTGAATAAAAATGGCTTAAAGAAAGTGAATATCTTTATCTTAATCATAGTAGTAGATTTTATTTTTTGTTTAACCAACATTTATCACTTATTTGCCGAACATTGTCTCTAAATTACATACTAATATTAACCTATTTAATCTTTAACAACCCTGTGAGATTGATGCTGTTATTATCTCCATTTAGTTATGAAATTAAAGCACAGGGAGGTTAAGTGACTTGCCAAAGCTCAGTTAATTAGTGGCAAAGCTAAATGAAACTACAGCTTTTTGGCTCCAAGTCTGTGTGTTAATACTATACTGCCGCTAGGATTGTGTATAAATGTTACAGTTACATTCTAAAGACAAATTTAAACCTGATCCAGTGTTTCACATTTTAGTAGAAATGAACAGGAGATCTATATCTGTTGTTGGTCTGCTATATAGTAAAACGACTACAATAATAATGCTTTACTTGACAGGGTTGTTGTAAGAACCAAATGAGATGATATGTGTAGAATTGTCTTAGAAACTCTGACAACATGATTTAAATGTTTTGTAGATAGGTAATATTACACAAATTTAATAGTACAGAAGTTTAACGTAAAAACAGTGGAATATAGGGTATATCACATTGATTGTGTTTTAGCACTTATTTATGCTTTGGCCAAAGACCTTAGCCATCTACAACCCAGACCACACTGAATGAATAGGCAGAGCATGTCTCATTTTAGACGTAGAGTTGAACGTTAGATAGAAGTATTGTATGGCAATAATAGTTTTATTATTCTGTCTATATGTGCTGCATATATAGATTTTAAGACAATAGAAGAACATACTATTTAAAGAAACATTTTTTAAAGAGAGTCATTCTTTCATGATACTAATAATCATTTCTTAACTCCTCAACTTTATAAATGCATATTTTTGTTAAGATACATATAATTATCTGCTTAAGATAATTGTGCAATTTTATTTTCTTTGACAAATTATTTTATCAAAATTTGTATACTTCCCAACTTCAGACTTCAAACTTTATGGTATGCTTCCAGAATGAATAAGAGCAATATTATAGTCTGTATCATGATATTGGGCTTAATCACTTTATTTCAGCTGTGTAGCTTTTTGAAGATCGTATTTGTAGTACAAGGTTATTGACTAAATTTTTGGGTATATTTGTCACACTTCATTAGGGGCTACTGTCAGAACTAAATTAATTGACTGAATTTGCGTTTTCTAATTATAGTTGAAGACCAATGTTTCTCTTTGGAAGGAGCTGGAGTCAACTAAAGCTGTCGTTATGGGAGAAACTGCTGTTGTAGAAATAGATACCTTTCCCCGAGGAGTAATTTTAATATACTTAGTTATAGCATTTTCACCTTTTGGATACTTTTTGGCAATTCATATTGTAGCCGAAAAAGAGAAGAAGTTAAAAGAGTTTTTAAAGATCATGGGACTTCATGACACTGCCTTTTGGTATGTTATTAAAAGTTTATTGTTTAGTATGATTAATAATTGTATTAAATGTAGAAATCTTCAGAATTGTAATTTTGTTATTCACCTGACTTGATGAGATGCTGATTATGTTTTCTTACAGTGATTGCCTTTGTCTTGGAATTTGAGAGTAGTCAACAAGCTTCATCAATTGATTAGTTCATTTTAATGTAAGGGAAGTGGGATGTGGAAAGCTCCTGTTGACATTACATGTTTAAATTTTATTTCACATTTAGTTTGAATCAATGACGTGTGCTGCATGTATTTCAGTGTATAGAAGATACGAGATCTTGGAAAGTTAGAAATTAATTGCCTGTTATAGTTCTCCCCCAATATCATAGCACATACATGTTATTAAAAATTTAATTAAAATGGTTGTGTATGTAGTGTATGGGCTTTTGTTTCCTGGAAAAAAAAAGTTATCTGTGTGAATTAAGATGAAAATATACAGATAATTTATAGAGAAACATGAAAATAAATGTTTTCACAAGTGAGCTTTAATGTATCAGCATTTTTATACAATGATAATTTTAGCATGCATTTTTATAAGTAATTCTAAGTGAATTTTTCTTATTTTCCCGATATGTAGTAAGAAAGTTTATTTTGACTTCGTTTTGGGGGAAAAGTTAATAGTGTGCACGTGTGCATGTGAGTTGCTATTATAGTCCATTTTACAAATGTTACTAAATTTAGCCCGATGCAACAATTATAACATTTTAGATAATGGGATCATTGTGTATAACATTTTCTTTGCTCCTTTTTTTTCCTCCTGTCATTTCAGTAGTGATTGGTTTTTAAGATGCGTTGGGTCGTTTAAGTATTTTGTGAGTAAACAGTAGCTGGAAGAATTTAGGCAACTCAGTCTCTCTGCCTCAGTGTTTGCCTCCGTCAAATGATGGATTCAATTTTGGTAATTTAGGTATCTTTTAGCCCTGTTTCAGTGATTTCATGGTAGCATACAATCAATCATGATCTGTTAACTCGAAAAATAAAGACAAAATAAAACTAAATATTGTAGTAATTCCATTGAGCTCTGATTTGAGGAGAAATTTTAGTAAAGTAGTGAATCCATTGTTGATCTTCTTGATCTCACATTGTGTAAATGCAGTAATTTTGTTGATTACTGAGGTAGCCTTTGTTGTTTAAAGTACCAAAAGCCATTAGAGGTTTAATTGTAGCACATGCTATAAAGAAAATTGTTAGTCATTAAACACTTTTGTATTTTAAGAAAATCAGAAGTGTTGCGCATTATTTCACTTTTGAGAGTATTAGATTTAAACTAATCATGAATTGCTATTAATTTGTAAAAGATTTTGCCTCTTGGAAAGGTAATCACCATTTTATCTGTATATCAGTATACTTTTATCTATAACTTAACTAATACTGTATTTTTAATTATAAAAACATTAATTTTCAATACACAAGCATACACAAAAATGAATAGGTTGACTTAATTTTAAGAATAAAATGCGAAAATAGAGCTGAAGTTTTGTTTAAAATGATTTTTTTAACTGTTAAAGCTTATGCGTTTAACCATACGTGTATTTGTATTCTCATTTTAGGCTTTCTTGGGTTCTTCTGTATACGAGTTTGATTTTTCTTATGTCCCTTCTTATGGCAGTCATTGCAACAGCTTCTTCGTTGTTTCCTCACAGTAGCTGCGTTGTGGTATTCCTGCTTTTTTTCCTGTATGGATTATCATCTGTAAGTATTTTAACTTGAAAGAGTAATAAAGAACTGTCAAAATATTTGATTAATATAGCAAAGTCTTGTTCTTTGGTTTACTTATACCTGATTTCCCATGAAAGAGATTGTGATGAGGTTGCTAATAAATGACTTAAAAGTAGCATCATTGAACCTCCATATTTTTAGAAAAGGTACAGAATAGTCTCAAGTTTAAATTTAACTTGTTTTCATATAAAGTATTTCACACACAGTTCCTCTGAGTCTGTCTTTTACTGTCTTCTTATAACCATGTGTAATTAAGATTGTCCAGTAGTGGACTTTTTATTCCTTTTTTTTTCATAAAATCTTGACTGTTTTAAGTTAATTTGTGTTATAGGATGATGTTGTGCCAAGAACTCTGTAAATATAGCTCTTTGGCAGTGTTGCTATTCATTTGGTATATTGGCTGAATGCTAGCTGTTAATGACCAACCTTTGTTGTAAGTGGTTCCAGTTTCCATTCTGATTGGCTTGTGTGCCCATGCTCTACCAGTTAAGTATTTTGACTATCACTCCTGCTTTGTAACATGATATTTTACAAATAAGTCATATACTTCTCTACATAATGGCGTGGTTTTTAACTGGTTTTGTTTCTTATCAACACATTAAGTTTAAAAAATGTGTTCTGTAGTTAAAGGTTGTTATTACTGTTTTGTTCATATATGTGCACATCCAACTACAGAAGCACATGGCTGTTTATGGTTTCTTTAGTGTAGAGGTGATCATGTTTTCCTATTATATAGATTAAATTCAGTTTTTAATATTTGTCAGTTTAAATTTTTTTATGTGTGGGCTGGCACCGTGGCTTAATGGTTAAGTGTGCATGCTCCGCTGCTGGCGGCCCGGGTTTGGATCCCCAGCGCGCACCAATGCACCGCTTCGCCGGCCATGCTGAGGCCGCGTCCCACATACAGCAACTAGAAAGATGTGCAGCTGACATACAACTATCTACTGGGGCTTTGGGGGGAAAAATAAATAAATAAATAAATAAAATTATTAAAAAAAAATTTTTTTGTGTATCACTATTTGTGTGAAAATAAAATATCTTGTCATAGCATTTAGAAATTAATTGTATTTTAATGAATGTGTTTTTCAATGAAAATAGCTTGTTCTTTCACAAGCAAAATTTAATTTTGTTTTCATACCACTGTATATGAACAATGTATTAACCTTAATATTTATATTTTATAGGTATTTTTTGCTTTAATGCTGACACCTCTTTTTAAAAAATCAAAACACGTGGGAATAGTTGAATTTTTAGTTACTGTGGCTTTTGGATTTGTTGGCCTTTTGATAGTCCTCCTGGAAAGTTTTCCCAAATCATTAGTCTGGCTTTTAAGTCCCTTCTGTCAGTGTACTTTTTTGATTGGTATTGCACAGGTAGGTGATATATTTATCTTGCTTTCGCTAAATGTTTTCTTTTTTCTCTAGTTCCATGCAGCATGTTATACTGCTACAAATACGACCTTTGATTTGCAAAAAAAATTATTTTAAAATTTCAACATTTGAATACTGGAGTACCCTTCATATTGGTTTCATTTATATTTTCTCCATTCTTAAATTTTTAATTTATATGATCTGTTTATAAGTTCTCCACTTTTTGCTTTAGTATATCTCAGTAATCAATTTCACTGCAATAACTCAGTTTGTTAGAAGTTATTGGTTTAAGCATCAGGTAAGCTAGATTGCTCTATGTCCTGGTTACATTGCTACCTGTTGCAAATCTATCTCAGATGTGTGCCTGGGAGAAAATAGTGTGTGGAGCAGAATAGGTTTTTCATGACTATAGTAGTGAAATAAGTAGACCTGGTGGATTTTATTGGTCTAGGAATCATGGGATTGTCATATTTACCTAAATAATATTTAGATTTATAAATATGATTTTTATTAGTCTTCGGGGCAGTCAGGTTCTAAGGGAAAAATTCTTATAAGGTACTGCTTTATATAATAGAACATAAATTTGGTTAATGTATAAAGAGAAAATGTAATTACTTAATATGAGATTATTCATGTTGGCTGGATAGAATATTCTGATTTGTAAGACTTAAGAAAGATTGCTTATGAATATTGAGTTAAACAGGTTTTAATTACTTGAGACCTAAGAGCTGTTGCTACCCATTTTGAGTCCACTGAGTCCCCCTTCATTTAGGAAGGTAAAATTATAGATTCATAGGTTTTTGTTGTGAGTGGGAGGGACTTTCAGTGTCATTTAATTCATCTCCTTCATTTTATAGATGAGGAGACTGAAATCCAGAGTGGTGTAAAGTTTATTAGAGGCCTCAACCTCTAGTACATTTCTTTCTGCTCTATAACATATATCTACTTTGAATAATTTAGTAAATGTGTTAATCAGAGTACCTTCTCCTTTTTTGGGATCAAAAAGATGCTGACCATAATTTTATCCTCAGACAGTTAATTTGACTTCCATGTGGACCATAATCCTTTTGTTTGCATTCATTAATATTAGCATCATACTTTATTTTTATTTCATTTGCTCATTGTAGCATTAGAATTAAATGCCCCAGGAATGGATGTATACAGTACTAGTTTTAGAAGCATAGTATTAAAAATGATCGAAAAGGATTATTGTGATAAACTTATATTTTGGTAAAGTTTTTATTGTTTTTTTAATAAATTCGTATTACTAATTTAGTTGACTGTTTAATCTGCTAAAAGGCCCAGTTTAGTTACTGTCACTCTGAATATAATGAGTAACTCTAAGTAGTGTTAGCTTTTGCTTATTTTTATTATGTTTATATAATAAAATTGGTGTTTCTGTTTTTCAGGTCATGCATTTAGAAGATTTTAATGAAGGTGCTTTATTTTCTAATTTGACTGAAGGCCCATACCCTCTAATTATTACTATTATCATGTTGGTACTTAATAGTATATTCTATGTCCTCTTGGCTGTCTATCTTGATCAAGTCATTCCAGGTATGTAGGTAGTTATTGGATTTTACTTTAAAGATTTTTAGGTTTTTTTCCCACATAGGGTCAACTTAATTTAAAATTTTTTTTCTAGCCAGAGTACTCTAAGTCATATTCATTGTTAAAACTTTTAGTTTAATTTTAAATAAGTATATTTTGTACCTTATGCCTTAACTACTAGTGAATGTAAGGAAATTGTGTAAAAACAGAGCAGTTTGTTTTGAAAGCCTCAAGTCCCTAACCGAGCTTCTTAACTTGGTTCTTCCCTATGTCAATCTTCTTTGGCTGAAGTCTTTCATTATTTTACCCTCTGAGGTCCAAACTATGAAGTAATATTGTAACCCCTACTGTTCCCCTCATCTCTGTTATCCTGCATCTATAGCAAACTCCTGTGGATTCAAAATATTGTTAAATATCGGACACCCCTTTACTTTTCCCGTTGAGTTCCTTGTTACTTTTGTCTGTGTTCTAGACCTGCACTGTTACATGGTAACTGCTACACATATTTGGCTTTTAAAATATAAGTTAATTAGAATTAAATAACTTAACAGTTCATTTCCTCAGTAGCACAAGCCACATTCCAAGCACTCAGTAGCCACACGTGGCTGTTAGTTACCCTATTGTACAGTACAGATATAGGACATTTCCATCATTGCAGAAAGTCTTATTGGGTAGCACTAGTCTAGACCGTTGCAGTACCTCTCATGTAATTACCTACCACAGGTCTGTCTAAGAACTTCACCATTCCCTTTAATCAAGTTGATCACATGCTCAGAAACCTTGCTGGGCATATCCTGGTGAATTAAATAGAAACCTGTTATATATTAATGTCCTCCACGATACTTTTACATACATATTTAATTTCTCCTTATCACTCTCCCCCTCACTGTATTTAATATTCATCTCTACAGTCCTAGTTAAACACATCTTCAGTATATCAGATTGTTTTTAGCTACTCATAACAGAAAACCTTTCTAATTGGGTTAAACAAGAAGGAACCAATTGCTTTACTTAAAAGGAAGTCCAGAGATAGGATGGGCTCCGAGTTGGTTGACTTGCTCAGCATGTCATAAGGGGCCCACTCTCTCCAAGCTTTTGCCACCTTTGTCTCAGAGTCTGGCAGATTTACTCTCCTCATGGCTGCAGAGTATTGTGCTTCTTTGTTCATGTCCAGTGGAGGAGGGAGGTTGAACCTTTCCCCCAACTAAGCCCTTGCTTCTGTCTGGTTGGTTATGTGCTTATGGCTGGAGCAACAACAGTCACCAGAGCATGCCAAGTACTGATTAGGTCAATTAGAACCTTCTCTGTAGTTGGGATCAGATCCCTTAGAAACATGTGGCTGTCTAGAAGAGGAGTGGATATTAAAAAAAATGGGGTGTGTGGGTTTTTGAGGGGAAAGAGGGGAAAATGGATACAGCCATCGCTGTGCGACATCCAAATCTCCTATGTCTGTCCCATTGCTGTGTTACTCTCCGAATTCTAAAATGTCTTCTCTATGAACTATATCTACTTTTCTAAATACTACCTGTTTTCAAAGACTATCTAAGATGATACTCATTGAAGCCTTCAGGATATAGTCCCTATCCAGATATGAACTTTTCCTCCTCTGAACTCCTGGTAGCACTGTACATGGCATGCCTCCTGTTCTGCATTGTGTTTTAGCCTTTTGGTATATATGTGTACTCATAAAGATGTAAGTTCTTTTAGGGCAGAAAATGTGCTTTACTCACCTTTATGTTCCCACCCATTCTCAGCAACTCTAAAGCTATTTATGGACTAGAGTTATTTGTCAGTAAAACTTTTATTTTTCACACAATATTGATTTAGTACTTTATAACTAAACTTTAGATCTAGGTTGTCATATATTTCACATACTGCCTTTATGATTTAAAAACTAGTTTTCAGAAATAGTTTGTTATGATAACTCAGTTTTTTTAAATTTCAGGGGAATTTGGCTTACGGAGATCATCTTTGTATTTTCTGAAGCCATCATACTGGTCAAAGAGCAAAAGAAATTATAAGGAGTTATCAGAGGGCAATGTTAATGGGAATATTAGTTTTAGTGAAATTGTTGAGCCTGTTTCTTCAGAATTTATAGGAAAAGAAGCCTTAAGGTAGGATTTAATCTTTGGCAATTTAGGTATAAGAACTACTGATGGAATATGCCACATTTGAATCCTTTTAAGTAATGCGTGTAAGCATGGTATTGTAGGAGGTTTGGTACACATTTCATTATTTTTAAAACACAGTGTTAATAAGGGCTACTTCTAAGTTCTTATTTTGTTTGCAACCATTTGGAATAAAGTTGCTGCTAGGTTTGAAATTTTATGTTTCGATGGAAAATTCTAAAAGTAATAAAACTTAG
This sequence comes from Ceratotherium simum simum, assembly GCF_057802395.1. NCBI lineage: Eukaryota > Metazoa > Chordata > Mammalia > Perissodactyla > Rhinocerotidae > Ceratotherium > Ceratotherium simum. The sequence continues at coordinate 50,923,142 of NC_141915.1, read as the reverse complement.
TGTTTATACAATTAAGCTGTTTTAAACTTTCTCCATTGTGTAGATTAAAATAGAATAAATATTAACTTTATAATTTTATTCAAGCTATGTTGTCTAAGTTGTACATATATTAAATTGTTCACTGTTAATTTCGTAGACCCTTAGGTATCGTGACATAATTAGCATATCAGTTTAATTAGCATATCAGTTTAATTTCTAAGAACCAAAGAAAATGGTTACTGTTCCTTGCTAGATCAGCCAAAACCAAATTAAAAAAATAATAGTGAGAAAGAGAAAAAAAAAGAAAAGTGAAAGAAAAAGTGAAGTATAATTTCTGTTTTTTAAGTTTAAGAAAAGTGTATAAAAGCTAAGGAGAGTCAGATAGGATGTAATCAGTGGGCCAGTGGTCTGCCTTCTCAAAGGTAAAATTCAAAGAGGTTACAAAACCATTAATTCTTTAAAAAATTAGGTAAAACATTTAAAGTGGAATGAGAGTCGCTTCACATTTATAGACAATTTGAAATGTGTGCTAATGTGAAATAATAGCATTTGGTTTTTAATCTTCTTTAGCTGATGCAATAAGGGTTTGACTAATTACAAACAGAGGAGTATCAAAGATGAAAAGAAATCTATAAATTACTTGAGTCAAATGCTTCACTTTCTTTTTTTTGGTGAGGAAGATTGGACCTGAGCTAACAGCTGTGTGAATCTTCCTCTAGTTTTTGTATGTGGGATGCCGCCACAGCATGGCTTGATGAGCAGTGTGTGGGTCCCTGCCCGGGACCCGATCTCACGAACCCTGGGCCCCCGAAGCAGAGTGCGCAAACTTAACCACTATGCTACTGGGCCAGCCCCATTCACTTTCTTTTTAGAAGTTGGCTTATCATGAAAAACGAATGAATGGCTTCTAAAATGGAGAGGAATACTATAATTTTCTCTTGTAGTTTGAAATACTTTTATAATTGTCAGCTCTCTTTGGTTTATTGCTTTAGTAGGAAGGTACTTTATTATTCTAATAAAATATGACAACTTTGATGAAAATATTATAGATGAAAACACACACACTTATAAACTTGCTTTAAATACTTAAAGTAGAAAATGGTGTTTTTCAGAATCAGTGGTATTCAGAAGACATACAGAAAGAAAGGTGAAAATGTGGAGGCTTTGAGAAGTAAGTAGCTTTTCTAGTATTCAGTCCATAGTATTAAAGTATAAATGGAAAAACAATTTGCATAGTTTATGGAAAATTTAAATTTTTTCGCCACAGTTTCTCTTTCCTTTAGAGATACTTTCATTTACTTATGTAGTTAATATCTATAATAAAACTAACAACATCAAAGTAGTAAAAGAAAAAAATAATATTAAGATGAAAAATATTCAACTATTTAACAAGTTTGTGTCCTTTTGCATTTTATTTTTATGTATATGTATACATGTTAGTTACTTTTGTTTCTTTTGGCCTCCCACAAGTTTTCTCAACCTCTGCACTACTGAGATTTTGGGCCTGATAATTCTTTGTTTTGGGGAACTCTCCTGAGAATTGTAAAATGTTTAGCACTGTGTCAGTCAGGGGTCTTCAGAACCAAAAGAATACACACACCCACACACCCACACACACACAGAATGAGGGGGTTGGAGGGGAGGGAGCAAGAGGGAAGGGGGAAATTTTGTATTTTTAAGGAATTGGTTCACATGGTTGTGGGGCCTCGCAAGTTGGAAATCTGCAGGGCAGCCTGGCAGCCTCTAAACTCAGGCAAGAGTTGAAATTGCCGTCTTGAGTCCAAAATTCATAGGGTAGGCTGGCAGGCTGGAAACTCAGACATAGATTTCAGGGGAAATTTGTGCTGCAGTCTTGAGGCAGAATTCTTCTCCGGGAAACTTCAGTTTTTGCTCTTCAGGCCTCCAACTGATTGGATGAGGTTCCCCAGTATTATTGAGAGTAATCTCCTTCAAGTCAGCTGATCATAAATGTTAACTACATCTACGAAATACCTTCATAGCAATGTTTACTCTAGTCTTTGACCAAACAACTGGGCATCATAGCTCTAGCCAAACTGATACAAAATTAACCATCACAAGCAGCATCCCTGGTCTCTACCTACCGTATGCCCGTAGCAGCCTCCCCCTTGCCCGGTTGTGACAACCAAAAATGTCTTCAGGCCTTGCCAAATATCCCCTGGGAAAGGAAGGCGAAATATTATCCCCCCACCCCTGCTTGAGAACTATTGGCCTAACATATGTTGACTTTTTTAGATCACCTTCATTTTATTATTTTCAAACTTATTGCCAAAAACTTTATAGTAATTTCATATTGTAAAGGTCTGTAGGATCTGTAGTGATCTCCCGATTTTTATTCCTGAGATTTGTTATTTGTACTTTTTTTCTTTTTTTGGCAGAAGTTTATCAGTAAAAATAAATCTTTTTAAAGAACCAACTGTTAGCTTTGTTGACTCTCTCTGTTATATTTGTTTTCTATTTCCTAAATTTTTGGTCTTGTTTTCTTGTTGTTTCTACTTATACATTTAAATGTTTTTTCCCCTAAATTCTTAAGATAGATGCATAGATCATTTTATAATGATGCATTTTAAATCTATAAATTTTAATCTAAGCATGGCTTTAGCTGCATTGTACAAATCTTGACAGGTTGTTTTCATTATTCAGTTTTAAATATTTCTAATTTCCATTATGTTTTTATCTTTGCATGGATTATTTATATGTTTAGATTTTTAACTATATGGTAATTTATCTTTTTGTTATAGATTTCTACTTTAATTCCACTGTACTCAGAGAACATAGTCTTATGATTCATTTTAGCTTTGTGAAATTTATTTAGATTTGATGGCCCAGCGTATGGTCAGTTTTTGTACATGATCTGTGTGCACTTGTACAAAACATATTCTGCAGTTGTCGTATATACTGTTCTGTATCAGGTCAAGTGGGTTGTGTTTTTGAAATCTGTATGTTTACTAATTTATTTTCTGTGGGATTGCTTCTATCATTTATTGAGAGAGATAAATTAAAAGTAAAAATCTTCAATTATGATGGTGAATTTTATTTTCTCTTATACGTCTGTCATTGTTTTCCTTTACATATTTTTCAGACTATGCAATTAGATACATACAAATATAGAGTTATAGCTTCCTAATGAGTTGAACCTTTTCTCATTAAGGGGTGTATCTCTAGTAATATTTTTTGCATAAATTATGCTCTTTACACTAGTGATTACATGGTATATGTTTTTCCATCCTTTTTCTTTCTATTTGTTTTTAAAGGTGGGTCTGTTATAAGTACTGTATAGTTGTTATTGTAGTTTCAAAATCTGATCTGAAAATCTTTTTCTGTTTGGAATATTTAGTGCATTTGCCTTTAATGAGATTATTGCTATACTTGAATTTTAATCCTCCATCTTATTACTTTGTTACTGTTTATCTCACCTATCCTGTTTTTTCTTTATCTTTCTTGCCTTTTTTGGTTGATTGAACATAGTTATCTTTTTCTTGCATTATAACTTACAGTTAGTAAAGTACACAAATCTTAAATGTACAGCTTGGTGAATCTTTTACAAATGTATACAGCCATATAACCACTACCCAGATAAAAATAGAGAACATTTCTAGCACTCTAAAGGTTTGCTTATGCCCCCTTTCCAATCAATACCATCCTCCCCAGGATAGCCACTCTTCTAAGCTCTATCACTGTGAGTTAGCTTTACCTATTCTTGAATTTCCTATCAGTAGAATCATATAGAATGTTCTCTGGCTTCTTTTACTCAATATTATGTCTAAGATTCATCCATGTTGCTTTCTGTCACCGTACTTTGTTCTTTATCATTGCTGTCTAGTTTTCTATTGTGAATGAATATACGATGATTTATTTTTCCTTAGTACTTGATGAGTAGAATTGCTAGGTCATATGTTTAACTTTAGTAAGTACTCTGAACAGGTTTCTAAAGTTGGTACCCTTTTTCACCGTGACCATTAATGTGTGACAGTTCCATTTGCTCCACATCCTCGCCCACCTTTGATATTGTCCGTCTTTTAACTTCAGCTATTCTGCTAGGGTATAATGACAAGTTAACATAGTTTTAATTTGCATTTACCATATAACTAATGCTATTGCTTACCTTTTCATATGATTATTGGCATTTGGATGTTCTCTTTCATGAAGTACTTATTCAGATTTTTTGCACATTTTAGTTCCAGGACTTTTGTTAGATATATGTATTCAAATATTCCAGTCTGAGGCTTGCCTTTTCGTTCTCCTAATAGTGTCTTTTGATGAATACAAGTTCTTAATTTGAATGAAGTCTAATTCATGAATCCATTCTTTTATGGTTTCAGTGTTTTTTGAGTCTTGTTTTATTCAACATTGGAGGTGATATATAGCCTCCAGTGTAGGTTATTCAACTGCAGGTTATAGCCAGTGCAAAGAGGCAAGAGGAAGAAATAAAAGGCATCCAGATTGGAAAGGAACAAGTGAAACTATTAATATACAGTTGATATGAGTGTCCATTTACAAAATCCGATTAGATCTACAAAAAAGTTAGTTTAGCAAGGTGAGAGGATATAAGGTAAATATAGAAAAATCAATTGTATGTCTATATACTACCAGCAATTGGAAGATAAAAATTATGCTTATGTTAGCATCAAAAAATATGATATACTTATAGATAAATATGACAGATGTGACAGATATGTACCCTGAAAAATAAAATAACATTGCTGAGAGAAATTAAAGAATATCTGAATAAATGAAGAGAAATACCATGTTCATAGGTGAGAAGACTCAATGTTTAGATGTCAGTTTTACCCAAATTTCAGTAGATTCAAACACAGTGAAAATTCTGTTAGGCTTTTTGGGTAGATTTTGACAAACTGATTATACAGTTTTTATGAAAATGCACTTTCTTTCAGCTCTTTAAAATGTAATTCTGTTGTCTTCTTGTTTCCATTGTTTTGGTTGCAAAGAGAGCTGTTAGTTTTATTTCTCTGTTGTTGTTACATACCTTTTCCTGGCTGTTTTTAAAGATCTTTCTGTTTGTTTTGGTTTTCAGCAGTTTTGCTGTGACATGGCTTGCTGATTTGTTTGTTTGCTTTTACATTTATTCTGCTTTGGTTGTATAGTGCTTCTTGAATCTGTGCCTTGGTGTCTTCTATTTTAGAAAATTCCCAGCCATTTCTTTTCCAACATTGCTTCTGTCCTACTTTGTCTTTTCTCCTCCTCTAGGTTTATTATTACATGTTATGACTTTTCATTTTATCCCATTTGTCTTTTATTCTCTTTTCTGAATTTTTTGTTCTTTTGTCTCTCTGTGCTTTAGTCTAGATATTTTCTCCTGACTGTTCTTGTCATTCTCTAATTTTCTCTTTAGTTGGGTCTAATCTGCTGATAAACTATCTATTGAAATATTTTCACTTATCTTTTCTGGTTTTTGTCTTTCCTCTTGGTTCTATTTATATAGTTTTTAGTTCTTTGCTGACATTCTCTTATGAATGTGATAGCATAGTTATTTTAAAATCTTGTCATATGGTGCCAATATCTACATGGCCTCTGGATCTATTTCTATTGCCTATTTTTTCTATTGGGTTTTGGTCTTATCTTGCTTTCTCCTGCCTGGTTATTTTTGGCTGAGTGCTATATATTGCATATGAATAATTGTAGAGATTGTTTGCTGTTCTGCATGATGTGATCTTCCTCTAGAAGAGAATTTATTTTTTGCTTCTCGCCTGCAGCTCTAGGGATACTAACAATCCCAGATCACCTTCATCAAATCAGGGGCTATGATTATTTGAAGCTGGTTTTTCAGATTGTTGTCTCCTTTCTTCCTTCAGTCATTGACGCATGCATCTAGTGATATTTCTTTATTCAATATGCCTTTTATTTAAATTGGACCTTTCAAGCCTTTACTTAGCCATTCTCATGCAGTTGGTTAATTTCTAGTTTTTTGCTAATATATTTGACATGCTGTAAGTATCCTTGGGAACAAATTTTTATTTGTCTCTTTATCTGTTTTAATTCCCTTGGAAATTCTCAAAAGTGGGTACACAGAAATCACCCCCCCCCCAAAATCTTGTGCACCTTCTGAATCTATTAGTTTAACAAAAAAATAGAAGTTTATTTTCTGTTATTTTTCTTATTGTTTATACCATTGACTATAACAAAGAATTATTCTTATGCTAGAATATTAAATATTATGCTATTAAATATGCTGGTAACTTTACATCTGTCTTTAAATTTATTAACTTATTTCAGGATGCTCAAGTATTATGAATCATCTTGCATAGCTCAACAGAAATAAAAATCACATATGAGTTTTCTCCTTCTTTCCTGTACTAGGTTTGTCATTTGACATATACGAGGGTCAGATTACTGCATTACTTGGCCACAGTGGAACAGGGAAGAGTACGTTGATGAATATTCTTTGTGGATTATGCCCACCTTCTGATGGTGAGAGTTTTTTGACTTAAAAAAAAATCTCTTACTTCGTTTTATTAGCCTTATTAACTAAGGTATCACAATATAATTATTTGAAATATGTATGGATTGATTTTTGTCAGTGATTTGGGACCAACTTTTGTGTCTATAAAGGTATTTTTATCTTTTTGTTGATTGCACACATTTGTCTGTTTTTCAGTAGAAAATAAAAATGATTCAGTCATGTTTAATAAAGTAAAAAAGATGTAATTTTGTACCTATTTTATCAGATTTTTGTGTGTGTGTGTGTTTATTTTTCAAGGAAGGATAAATCAGTAATTAATTGGAAATTAAATGAGATCTAGAGACATTTCAGGTTGAGAAAATAGAAACAGATTTCTAAGTATGCAGCAGTAGTTCAAAAGGAAAGAATGATAAATGTCAATACCATCTCCTAAAATAGAATTTTAAGAGCAATATCTCAAACGTTTAATTGTTATGTGTGATTGCCCTATAGGGGAGAATTCAGTATGGCGGCTCCACATTTCCACAATAACTGAACACAGGTAGAGTGGCAGTACAATAAATATTTTACTTTAAGAAAGGGCCAAATTTTCATGTATTGCATCTGCATCTTTTTATTTTATTTATTTATTAATTAATTTTTTTTGTGAGGAAGATCAGCCCTGAGATAACATCTGCCAATCCTCCTCTATTTTTGCTGAGGAAAACTGGCCCTGGGCTAACATCCGTGCCCATCTTCCTCCACTTTATATGGGACGCCGCCACAGCATGGCTTGCCAAGCGGTGCGTTGGTGTGCGCCCGGGATCCGAACTGGCAAACCCCTGGCCGCTGCAGCGGAGCGCGCACGCTTAACCACTTGCGCCACCGGGCCGGCCCCCGCATCTGCATCTTTTTAAATGTAGTTTAACTTTTAAAATTAGTTTGATTTTTTTGCTTATTCCTAATTGTGTCACTCTTTGATGGTAATAATAATATCTGACATTTATATAAGAATTTATGATTTTTGTTAACGATTTTCCATACATTATCATCTTGATTTAACAGTTCTTAAGAGGGATATTTTAGCACAGTTTATATAAGAGAAAAGCTGTAATTCAGGCTGATTTTTCTCAAGACCGCACAACTACTTAGGGGAAAATTTTTAGTTCTTTGTTCTCTCTGCTAATCCATAATGTCTGGAAATGAAGAAAAATTATTACTGGAATATAAGTGTAAGTAATGCACCCGTGAAGCTTCTGTTTTTTTGCTCTTTGCACTATATAATATGACCTGAAAATGAAGGAAGATGTGATTGGAATATAAGTGGAAGCAAATCACCAATAGTATGGAAATGAGGGTGTGTTCTCTCTTCCAAATTTATATTAACTCTTACCTTATATGTTTATTACATACAAGTAACTATTAGTGTATATAAAGCATATATACTTTTTAATACTTAATATATTTATTATAAATTTAAATATATGTTTTGCTTTTAGGATTTGCCTGTATATATGGACACAGAGTCTCAGAAATAGATGAAATGTTTGAAGCAAGAAAAATGATCGGCATTTGTCCACAGTTAGATATGCACTTTGATGTTTTGACAGTAGAAGAAAACTTATCCATTTTGGCTTCAATCAAAGGAATACCAGCCAATAATGTAATACAAGAAGTATGTTATTCATATAGAAATCTTTACTTTTATTCCCTGTAAATTAATAACCTTTTGTAATAACTTGTGTAATAAAAATATGCTTGGAAATCTAAATATAATACCTGTTCTGAGCCAGTAAACAGAAAATCGTTACAAAGAATTAGATAGAATTTGGAGTAAAAGTTTTAGCACATATAAAATAGTGGTTGTTCATCTGGAGGATACTAATCTCTAAATATAAGTATGTTTCTTTTCTTCCTTCCTTTTCTTTCACATCTGCCCTCTCCCCCTAGCCACACACACACATAGAGCCTTCATACTGATCCCTTCCCGACTACCCAGGAAGTCACAGAAGTAAAACAGACCTTTCCATCAGGAATCTTGTTATCTGTTGTTTCAAAATTGTATATGAATATATGTCAAAATTAAATTATATACTAAAAGAACATTTTTGAAGTTGGTATTAAAAATGGAACACTTAAAAACTAATATTGATAATTATGTAATTGGTGTGATTTAAAAAATAATATTGTTCACACTTTACTTTTACAGGTGCAGAAGGTTTTACTGGATTTAGACATGCAGGCTATCAAAGATAATCAAGCTAAAAAGTTAAGTGGTGGTCAAAAAAGAAAACTGTCTTTAGGAATTGCTGTTCTTGGGAATCCAAAGGTAAACAAATATTAGTGTCCCTGATGAGATAATTTTAAATTGTGTTGAATAAAAAAGTAGGTTGTAGAAAGATATGTACACATACACACATTATGTGAAGTTTGAACATACATAAAATACTGTACATTATTATGGATGTAATTATAGTAATAAGATTTTAAAACTGAAGTCAGAAAGATATCTAACATCTTTATGACAGTGGTCACTTCTAGGAAGGGGAATGGGAAGGATGGACTTTAGTTATATCTGCAGTGTTTTATTTCTTTAAAAAAAGATCTCAAGAAAATGGCCAAAAAGTAGCATTTTAAATTTACTAAAATTTCTTAAATTTCAGTGGTGGCTATAGTAGTATTGTTCTATTATTCTTTATGGTTTTCTCTATAGTTGTAATAGTTCATAATAAAAATTTAAAAATAAAATCAAAGGAATAGTTCAGTTTTTCACTGCCCTGCTTACTTAATTTTATATGTCTGTTTTGTGCTGTTCTCTGTCTTGTAGAAACAGAGAACCAGCTGATACAATGCACAGTACTAGAAAGCTGCCAGGTACGTGCCTGCAGCCAGGAGCCCCATTGGTTTCTACCATCCTGCCACATTTCCCCTTGCTGCTGCAGCTTGGGGATGGCTCTCTGTTCTGGCTTTGTGTTCATTTAGCTTCCTCCCAAACCCCACCACCATGTGTTTGAAATCAAAGATAGTCTTAAAACAAATTGCTTGCTTTGAACTAATATAGGACATACTTCTCTAACAAGCGATTGTTAGATCTACAAAATTTAATCGTTCAGATAAAAGCAGTATACTTAATGTTTTATTTTTTTGTTTCTCTGATTGTTATTATGCTTATGTCTTATATATCACAGACATTAGTCTTTTAAAATTAAACCAAGGAAAGTATTCACATGCCAAACTAATAATTTTTAAAATTTATGTTAGGGGGCCGGCCCAGTGGTGCAAGTGGTTAAGTGTACAAGTGCCGCTTCGGCGGCCCCGGGTTCACAGGCCCGGATCCCAGGCGCGCACTGACACAACACTTGTCAAGCCATGCTGTGGCGGCGTCCCATATAAAGTAGAGGAAGATGGGCAGGGATGTTAGCTCAGGGCGAATCTTACTCAGCAAAAAAAAGAGGAGGATTGGCATTGGATGTTAGCTCAGGGCTGATCTTCTTCACACACACACACAAAAATTATGTTAACTCACATATGAGTGAAAAACTCAGGTCTAATATATTTATGATTGGAAATAGTAACTTGGAATGGAGAAGTGTTAAAGTGTCCACATAAATTTTATGTATTTTGGTTTTCCTGAGGATTCCTTGCCTTTGCCATCCCTTTTCACACAGATACTCTTGCTAGATGAACCAACAGCTGGAATGGACCCCTGTTCTCGTCATATTGTTTGGAATCTTCTAAAATACAGAAAATCTAATAGAGTGACAGTGTTTAGTACTCATTTCATGGATGAAGCTGACATTCTTGCTGGTGAGATTTTTTACTTTATTTTTGAAGGATAAGGTTATGGGGCCAAATGGGAGATTGGACATAGAGATGCTAAATCCTGAGGAGTAAATAAAGAAACTGTGCGTTCTTCACAAAAAAGCTTTAAAATTTTTAAAAACTACATATTTTTGTATTGGAGAGTCCCTGAGGCCACCCCAAGTTCAATAATTTGCTAGGAGAACTCATAAGACTTGCATAGTCATACTCATGGGTATGATTTGTGACAGTGAAACTGAAAGGATACAAAGCAAAGTCAGCAAAGGGAAGAGGCACATGGGACAAAGTCTAGAGGAACCAGACAGAAGCTTCCAAGAATCTCCCAACGGAGTCACACAGGATGCGCTGAATTTCTCCAGCAATGAGTTGTTAACAACACGTGTGAAATGTTTTCTCCTGGGGAAGCTCATTAGAGACTCAGTGCCCAAGGTTTTTGTTGGGTGCTGGTCATGTAGGCACCCTCTGCCTAGCATATACCAAAATTCCAGACTCCCAGAAGGAAAGGAGGTGTTAACCATAATTTACATTGTTTGTACAGTTTAGGTACAGTGAGCCACCCTTATCTGTTCTGGGAATGATGAGAATGCTCTTAAAATCCAGGTTTCCAGACACCAGTCAAGGGCCAGCCTTGTAAGCAGGTCTTTCTAAGAATAACGGTCTCAGGCCTGCTATGTTAACTGTTTTCTGCACAATTTTAAACATAGACACATATATAAAGAATCTAGATTTAAGCCAACACATGGTTTTTAATAACTGTGACAAGACCCAGGAGTTTGAAATGCTAGAGCAACTTCTGTTTATAATATAATCTAATAAATAGGTTATGTGATTCATTTTTTCAGTAGTATCTTTGTTTTTAAAAAAAACCTAACATTTTGTTTTCATTGCTTTTTTGTCTTTTTTACATGTGTTTATAAAGGAAATTGAAAGCACTTGTATTAGTAAGCCCTTTAGGAAGAGGTAATCCATAAAATATGAATGCCAATTATTAATGCTGTTACTAACTTAAAAATTGAAATGCAAATCTCTGTTTACAGATAGGAAAGCTGTCATATCACAAGGAATGTTGAAATGTGTTGGTTCTTCAATTTTTCTCAAAAGTAAATGGGGGATTGGCTACCGCCTGAGGTATCATTCATTCTTTATTGACTTTGTTCATTATTGTATTCTTGATATACTGTTGTTGTATTTAGGGTCTTCCATAATGTGCTTTGACCTTTTTTTTATGGCACTAACTTTAACTTACAGCATTCAGAATTTACTTTTAGATGTTTACTGAGTAATCATAAAAAAAGTATGATTTTTTGTTTTCTCTAGCATGTACATAGACAGATATTGTGCTATGGAATCTCTTTCTTCTCTGGTTAAACAACACATACCTGGAGCTACTTTATTACAACAAAATGACCAACAACTTGTGTATAGCTTGCCCTTTAAGGACATGGACAAATTCTCAGGTATTACCTACTTTCAGTTTCTTGTTGTTGAACCAGGATCTTGCACTGGGAATAGGTTTTCTTGATTTACTTTCTTGTTTACTTTTCTGTGTAAATTTACATGCTCCTACGTGGCCAGAGTTAATATTTCGTTTCTGCTTTATTTTACTTTTGAAAATCAGAAATACTACAAGCTAATGTATTGTTTTTGTTACAATATGCGATAAACTGTAACCAATTTGTTAAGTAAATAATTGTGTTTGCTTTGTTGTCAAGAAAGAAAGAAATTGCTGCATTTGCTTGTAGGCCTCCGGGGAATAAGATGTTTACACATTTATAGTTGTTTGTATATATCCTCAGGTTCTTTTCCAGTTTCATGATTCCATAGTGAATTCCGTGATTATATGGTAAACTCTGGAATTATTTTAATTGTAGCATTATTTTTCCACTTTATAATGAGGAACTGAAACTCAGTCTCCTTTATCTGTTTAGGGATCTCTTACAGGGATATTACTTATGTAGATATTGTGTAGTCTCCTTTATCTGTTTAGGGGTCTCTTAAAAGGATATTACTTATATAGATATTGTGTAGAATTCCCATTGCATTTATCTCATAATTAGACAGAAATTTTAAGTAATTTCTTTCGAGAAAGAAAAATGAATCATTAATTAACTGGATTGAAGTACATATGCCAATTTAATGAACCCTACCTATCATTCTGTCTGTAAAATATTTCTTAGTTTTAATTTATAATATGATAAATATCTAATAGATATATTTCCATAAACAAATATTCCTTGGGGTCCTTAGCAATTTATAAGAATGTTAAAGGGTTCCTGAGACCAAAAAGTTTGAGAACCACTGTGGTAGCAGAGTAAAGTTAGTCATTTCCTATTTTTAAAGGATATTTTAGAATAATTCATGATAGTATGCTTAACTACACAACATTCTTTCATCTTTTTCTTTTAGGTTTATTTTCTGATCTAGATATTCATTCAAATTTGGGTGTTATTTCTTATGGTGTTTCCATGACTACTTTGGAAGATGTATTCTTAAAGCTGGAAGTTGAAGCAGAAATTGACCAAGCAGGTAAAAACAAAACTAGCAAAACATTTTAGGCAATGAACCAGACAGATGGTGAACAAGACAAATAATTGTATAAGCATGTGAAATTTATATTTTGGGGGAGAAAGGGCAGAAACAAAAGGTAAATAGATAAGTAATAGAAATATTTACTGATAGGGCTAAGAGTTATGAAGGAAAGAATGGGGTGGTCTTCGGGAGCAGATAACTTAGATTATATCTTCAGGGAAGACTTCGTTGAGATGATATTTAAACTGAGACCTCGATGGCAAGAAAAATCTAAGTAAGTGAAGATTTTTCAATTTTAAAGCAAAGGAGTAACATGATCTGATTTGCATTGTTAAAAAATGCATCCTGGTTGTCAAATGATGAGTGGATTGTAAAGGAAGTGTGGCAGCAGGAAGACCAGTTAGGAAACTGTTACACTTAATCTTAGATTGAACTAGGATGGTAGTGAGAATAGGGAAACATGAGCAGATTTGGGTTATATTAGTGATCCTGGTGATGACTTGCTGATAGATTAAGTGTTAGAGGTCGGGGAAAAAGAGGAATCAAGAATAATTGCTAAGCTTTTGGCTTGAGAACTGGGAATGGAATTGCCATTTCCTGAGAATGGGAAAGGAGCAGGTTGGTGGAAAGAAGGAATCCAGGCATGAATTTGGCTATATTATTTGACGTCCAAGTGGAGGTGTGTCCAGTGGGCAGTTAGATGAACACATTTGGAGCTAAGTGAAGATGTTAGGGCTGAAGATACAAATTCTGGAGTTACATGTAGATGGTGCCATGGGATTGGATGAAATCACTTAGGTAGAGAGTATAGAAACGAGTAGAGGGGCAAGCCCTGAGATTGAACAATGAAGGGCCAAAAAGGGCTAAAAAGGAGCCATTATTGTTCATTCTTTCTTCATAAAAGGAGATGTAAAAACCAAGGCAAATGATGCTTAGGAAGGAGGAAGTGGCCAATTCTGGTTGCTGTGAAGAATAAGATGAGAACAGAAAAGATGGTTTTGGTAACAGAGAAGACAGTGGGGGATTTGGTAGTGTGGAAGCCAGTGGTGACCTTGACCAGAGCAATTTCAGTGGATCTGTGTAGTTTAAGGTGAGAATGTGAGTTGAGGAAACTTTTCTTATGACTGAAGGTTAGCAAGATGGTTGTGGTGGTAGGTCAGGAGAGTGAAGGAAATGGAGATGTTTCTCTCAAACATGGAGAAAAGAGAAAAGTCAAGTTTATGATGAGCACATATCAGATTGCAGTCAGAGAGGGAAAGTTCACATACAAATTCTGGATCTTTTTTTTTTTTTTTTTTGGTGAGGAAGATTGGCCCTGAGTTAACATCTGCCAATCCTCCTCTTTTTTTTTTTTTTGCCGAGGAAGATTGGCCCTGGGCTAACATCCGTGCCCATCTTCCTCTACTTTATATGGGACGCCGCCGTAGCATGACTTGACAAGCGGTGTGTCAGTGTGCGCCTGGGATCCGAACCAGCGAACTCTGGGCCGCCGCAGCGGAGCACGCGCACTTACCTGCTTGCGCCACCGGGCCAGCCCCCAAATTTTGGATCTTATACAGTTAAAAGATAATAAGAGCTTAAACTGAGGCTTGCATCCAGTTTGATGAAATTGGGTAGAGATAGGGTGTAGGAATAGAGGAAATAAAGGAAGTTAGAGATCAGGATGTAGAATGCATTATCAACGAATATGTTTGTAATACTTAGGATGTTGGAAGAGAATTAGATGGAGAAGATGCTTGTACATGTGGTGCTAAATATTTTGAAGTATATGAAGTAGTTTCTAGAAATGTTTGGGTGGTGGGGATAAAGATAAGGGTGTGCTCTATCTAGGTGTTACTGGCTTTTTTCTATAGTACTTTAAATCCACCGTGCAAAATAAATTTACTTTTAACATCAGCTTGCTTTCAGTTTGGCCGATTTTGATCGTTTTATTTTTCAAAGGTTAGTGTATATCAAATTCTGTAGAAGGTAGATTGATGCTCCTGGAATACCATGATTGTAATATACAATATTTTAACACCTTTTTTAGTTTGATTAGTCCACTGTATCAGAGGAAGAGAGGGATTGGACTTGTTTATCTTACTAAGTCATTCATCTAAACTGTTAAGTTGGTAAGATGCCAAGATAACCAGATTGTACTTAAATAATATTTTATGCATTATTCCATTCCACTCTTAAAATTTTTAATGTTTACTCATTTTTTAAATCTAGCATGAGTCTAAGAAGTTCCCTCTTTGTGGCTCTCATCATACTGAAGCCAATTTTCATATCTTTTCATTATTTTTCATCTCTTTTAAATTGAATCACTGTTATAAAAATAATATATCCTGGTTTCTATCTCATTGATTAGTTTTGTCTGTTTCTGGTTTAGTGGAGTCAATCATATAGTATGTCTCTTGCTTCTGGCTTCTTTTACTTAATGTTACGTTTGTAAGATTCAAACTCCTGTACAGTAGATGGTTCACTTTCATTGTTTTGCGCTATTCTGTTACAGGAGTATTTCACAACTTATTTATTCATTCACCTGTTCATAGACTTTTGGGCTCTTCCCAGTTTATGGCTATTCTGGATAGAGTACTGGCTAAGAATATTCTTGTACATGTGTTTTGGTGAACCTATGTACATATCTTACATATCTCTGTTCGGTTTATACCTAATAGAGAGTTTCTTGGGTCATAAGATATGCGTATGTTCAGTTTTGGTAATATTGCTGAAGTACATGAGAGTTCCATTTGTCCTTACATCACCGCCAGATGTGTGCTTCTTTAAAATTTACGTGCTTCAGAAAGATTTTCATCCTTTTAAGGAATATATCTTAATTTTCTATCTTTTTGTTATCTTTTGGCAAATAGATTATAGTGTATTTACTCAGCAGCCACCAGAAGAAGAAATGGATTCAAAATCTTTTGATGAAATGGAGCAGAGCTTACTTATTCTTTCTGAAACCAAGGCTTCTCTAGTGAGCACCATGAGCCTTTGGAAACAGCAGGTGTATACAATAGCCAAGTTTCATTTCCTTACCTTGAAACGTGAAAGTAAATCAGTGAGATCAGTGTAAGTATAATCACTCTGCTGGCTGATGAGTTGTTTTTTTAAGGATACAAATTGAATTTACCATCTTAATTTTTAAAATGTAGGGCCGGCCCCGTGGCTTAGCGGTTAAGTGCATGCGCACTGCTGCTGGCGGCCCGGGTTCGGATCCCGAGAGTGCACCAATGCACCGCTTCTCCAGCCATGCTGAGGCCGAGTCCCACACACAGCAACTAGAAGGATGTGCAACTATGACATACAACTATCTACTGGGGCTTTGGGGGGAAAAAATAAATAAATAAAAAATTAAAAAAAAAAAAATAAAATGTAGACATATGTAAATAATCTATGTAGTTTTGAAAGATAAAACTATATTTTCACAATGTCTGAGAAGAAAATTATGCTTTTAGTAATTTCTTCGAATACCATTAGAGCTTTACTCTTTTTTTGAACTAGCATTTTTGTCTCATCTATAAAATGAGGGAGTGACAAATAATATTCTCTAATTGTGTAGTTTTTGAATTATTGTCATTATATTTAAATTTTATTTTGCGTTTATATTTTTCACAATTATTTTGCATCTATTACTAATATTTATAGCCACTTTTTGTATACAGCAGGAATAAGTTTTATCCCTTCTTATCAGATGAAGAAACTGAACTATAAGGAAGGCTTTATAGCTGGTAGAACTGGGATCAAAATGACATCTTTTCAACTTAGCTTTGCCTCTCTCATTTAGGTTCTCATGGGGTGTTAGACATTGAATTATTTGGAAATAACATTAAGTACTTTCAAATACCACTCGCCTATCTTGTTAGATCCAGAATGACAGTAGAAATAAAACTTAATAATCAAGAATAAGAGTATTGTTATGTTTTTGAAATATGCTGAATTCATTTGCTTTTTTGCCCTAATTTATTCAGTAGCAAAGAAATGTATCAGATTTATTAGTGTTAGCATTACTGAAAGAAAAATATTTATTTAAATCAGTATGTTTCAGTTTATTTCACTCAACACTATTCTCGTAAAATACTCCCTGAAAAACAGCAAAATGTCTTTGCTCAGACTCCCATTACAAAATAACATAGACTGAGTGGCTTGAACAACAGAAACTTATTTTCTCACAGTCCTAGAGGGTAGAAATCATATTAGAGTACCAGCATGGTCGAGTTCTGGTGAGGACTCTCTTCCTGGCTTGCAGATCGGCCACCATCTAGCTGTGTGCTCACATGACTTCTTGGTGCATGCACAGGAGAAGAGACAGAGCAAGCTCTCTGGTGTCTCTTCTCATAAGAGCACTAATACCATCAATGAGAGCCATACCCTCAAGACCTCATCTACTCCTGATTATCTCCCAGAGGCCTCACCTCTAAATGCCATCACATTGGGCATTAATATGGCTTCAAAATATGAATTTGGTGGGGAGGATGACACAAACATTCAGTTCATAACAAAAAGTATCGTATGGTCAGATATGCATTTGACCATCTATGCATTTAGAAAATATTGTATCTTATATTCCCTCTCTTAAAGAGTTATTCATTAGCATATAAAAACACCTGAGAGGTTCTATGGTAAAGAAATTATCTCAACTTTGTTTAATGTGGAGTTTCCAAATATTATTTAACCTTGAAATTTTTTTTTACCATAAAACACCTATTACCTTATTATAGAACTAGAGTTCAATGCAGTATGCTTTTGGAAATGCTAGTTTAGGTGTACTTACAACAATTGAAGAATGATTTTTAAAAAATTATAGGGATTCTGAAAATTAAAAAATGCTCAAGTGTGGTAATCTAAGCTCTCTCGACCCACTTGTGACAGCTATCATGTATAATGTAGAGCTGTGTTGCAGGATAGCATAGAAGGGTATCTGCCCTCCAGGTAGGAGGACACTTTGACTGGACAATAGAATTATGTGCTTGACCAGGTGCGCGTGTAGTACATCTTGCTTTGCCTCTAGAGGAACAATGGGAATTAATGTGGTGAGGATGAATTTCAAAGATAATCATTCGGGCCAGCCCCGTGGCTTAGCGGTTAAGTGCACGCACTCCACTACTGGCGGCCCGGTACAGATCCCGGGCGCGCACCGACGCACCGCTTCTCCGGCCATGCTGAGGCCGCGTCCCACACACAGCAACTAGAAAGATGTGCAACTACGACATACAACTATCTACTGGGGCTTTGGGGGGGAAAAAAAAAAAGGAGGAGGATTGGCAATAGATGTTAGCTCAGAGCCGGTCTTTCTCAGCAAAAAGAAGAGGATTAGCATGGATGTTAGCTCAGGGCTGATCTTCCCCCCCCAAAAAAAACCCAAAGATAATCATTCAAGTTTTCACTATATTTTTATTTTCATCATTGTGTCTAAAATATTTTTGTATCATATATTTTCTAAAATGTATGGAGAGTAAATAGTCAGAATAGAGGTAGGGCAGGAAGTAGTTCCTTCAGGAGAATAAAGGTGTAAATGTGATACAATGTCTGGTTCTTTAAGTTATACAAGTTTACATGCCCTATAAAAAGTTCAGGGTGACTGTGGTCTAAAATATACTTTTATAGCCTTTAATTTTGTCATTGAATATTGGCTTTTTGTCCAGTATTGTCATGAGATCATTTGAAGAAATTCTAAGTGCTGTTTTTTCCAAGTTTTTTTCTTTTCTTTCTCTCTCTCTCTCTCTTTTTGATGAGTACCCTTTAATTGTCATGTGAAGGAAGATTTTTTAATAGATTTATATATTAGTGTACCTTGAGCTGTATTATTTTTTTTCTTTTCAGGTTGCTTCTGCTTTTAATTTTTTTCACAGTTCAGATTTTTATGTTTCTGGTGCATCACTCTTTTAAAAATGCTGTGGTTCCCATCAAACTTGTTCCAGACTTATATTTCCTAAAACCTGGAGATAAACCTCATAAATATAAAACAACTCTGCTTCTTCAAAATTCTACTGGTGAGAGTGTGTGAAGGTCTGTGAATGTGTGTTGGTTGGGGCTTGGGGTTGAGGGGTACATATAAGTCAGAGGTTGGAATTTTAGAAATATATGAAAGTAAAGGCATGATCTGTCTGCACGAATCTAAATAAAAAAAAAAAACTCCGTATTGATGCTGAGTAATATATTACAGAAATGAAACTTTGATGTAAGTGGGGATGACAGTTTTTAAAAATACTGATTTATACTGCTTATAATAATAAAATTTCCTTTTTTAATAGTAGCAACGTATTCTCAGAGCAGCATGTTTCATTTCAAAGTTTATGACGAGTGAAGTAAACTTCAGAAGTTGAAAAACCCTTTTTAGAAAGAGTTACAGTATGTAATATTTATGTAGTTATATATCTAAATAGAAATGTTTAAACAATTCTTCAAGGACTCTCTGAAAAATTAGTTAGAATTAAGAAAAATTGCCTTAGATATAAATATTTATAATCAAATACATTAAATTTGTTATGAATATTTTTGGATTTGCTATTGATTATTCTTATTACATAGTTGTCAAATATAAAAAAAATTTAAAAACATATGGTCTTGAGTGAGGCTCAGAACAAATAAAAAAAACTGACATAGGATTCTGCTTTTCAAAATATTGAAACCTAATACAGAATTTCATTAATACATGATCAGTTGTTCCTACAACATCTCCCATCTGCATAGATAGTTTATAGTCCCAGGGTTCTTGAAGAGTAAAATCAAGGTTAGCTAACTGGCAAATTTACAGCAAAACAAAAGCATCTTCATTTGCTTATCTTGCTGAAAGATATTAGAAAGTTGCATTTAATCTAACCCTTTCTATACTCACAAACTCTTTGGGGTTTAACATTTCCCAACACTTCACCTGTAGTGAAGTATCTTTCACTAGATACTATGTAGTATCTTTCCTTTTTGATTCCTTATTAACTAAAGAGCTTTGCCTAGTGTTAAATAATAATCATAGTTAGGGATGATTGTAAATTACTCTAAAAGTCATCACTTTTAAAAATATGGCTCTCAATTTATTACATAACCTTCATTCTTTTGGAGGAAGAAGGCATTTAGTGATAGAAAACTACTCTTGAATAGAAAATGTTATGTTTTGCAATTTATTTCTTTCATTAGAGTTCTTGTTTTTGATTTTAACTGACATTTCATCTTGCTAAAATATAGAGTACTGCATGGACATTTTTTTTTGTGTGTGGGGATTTGTACATGTATCTAAAACCTTTCTGCTTTGAATGCATTCTCACTGATCTGCAGAAATCTGAGTATTTTCAAAATTTTATTCCTTCTGTTATTTTTTAGTATTTCTAGAGTTGCTCATATATGTATCCCATATTTTCCTAGCCCTTGTTGTTAGTCCTAAATGAAGCCACATGTCCTTTAGGAATCAGTGGCCTCTGTGTATATATGTTGGGTGGTATCTTACCCTCCCTGCAAAGCTTTTTGTATCACAGGTGATACAGTCCTTCAGTAATAACATAGGTGTCTTCTCAAGTGCAGAGCCACTCTGACAAGCTGGAGATGAGAGATGAGTTAAGACGCTAGCTTAGGAGTGAATGTAGTACCACCAAAGGCGCCATTCTCTCTGACACTCAAGTTTGGTGCTGAGTCTGATGCATCCTGCCATGCTCCTCAGTTATTGATAGTGTTTTCCTTTGTTTGGTTTTGATTTCTCTACAAGTCACATTTGTCCTTCCTTGCATCCTGGCTTTTGTGATGGTGGAGGGGATCTGTTTCCTTTCATCAGACACGTTGATATAGATTTAAACCTCAGAGAGGATTCCAAATCTTTCCCTTGGCTCCAGGCAATTTAAAGAATGTAGATAGAGACCTGATTATGTGCTTTAGTATTTTAAGGCAGTTAACGCAATTGACATTTATAAAATTTGTCTTTTCAAAGCACACAGAAATCCTCTAAGAAGTGATGTTACCTAACTGCACACCCTGCTTCTACCTTTCTGAGCCCACCAGGTTGTCTTGTTACACAAAATAGCCAGGTAGATTTTTATTCTCACTGTTTAACCAAATTTCATGTGAGTATTATAGATAAACTTCCAATGTGAGTCATAGTAGCAGCAGCAGCAGCAGCTAAACTTGGCATCATTACTGTGTGCCAGGTTCTGCTCCACGACCTGTGTATGTGTTGACATGGATTTGAATCCAGGCTGACGGGCTCCAGAGCCGGTGTTCTTAATCATGTCTTATCAAATGAAGATAGAATATTTTTTTAAAAAGAGCACTGTCCGATATTATTAAAAGCCTGTATCTATTTCTCATTTAAACTGATTCTTTATTATTTGCTTATTTTCTAATACCAGACTCAGATATCAGTGATCTTATTAGCTTTTTCACAAACCAGAACATTATGGTGACGATGTTTAATGACAGTGACTATGTGTCTGCTGCTCCTCATAGTGCAGCTTTAAACGTGATGTATTCAGAAAAGGTAAGAGTAATGTATGTGAATGAATTCCCATTTGAAAGTTATAAAAGATTAAGATATTTCCTGTAAAATTAATCATTTGCTGATTTGATCTCATTAGTTGGAAATTAGAATTTACTCTTGGAAATAACTAGCTGTGTTTATGTATAATATATTTTATGCCTTTATAAGTGACTAATATATAAAGCTACAAAGAATTTAATTTTATTTTTATGTTATGTTTTTGTTTAAAATATCAAAATATCTGTAGATTCCAAACTAGGTTGTCTTTATTCATCTGTTTTTATTGAATATTATTTTTGTGATTTGTTGAACCGGCTTTTAGTATAGTTAATTAGTTAGTGAGAAAAGCTTGATACATAACAACAGTATATCTATCTATATTTATATATAGTATGTAATAAGTCTCTATTTTTTTAAATTGTAGGACTATGTTTTTACAGCTGTTTTCAACAGTACTATGGTTTATTCTTTACCTGTATTGATGAATATCATTAGTAATTACTATCTTTATCATTCAAATGTGACTGATGAAAGCATCCAGGTGTGGAATACCCCATTCTTTCAAGTAAGCAAACTTAAAAAAATGTGTGTGTATAAATATAATAACTGTTAAAAGCCAAGTGATAATAACAAACGAAATCTGTAAGTGTTCATCTTGTGACACTTCCTAGTCTTAAAACTTAAATTGGGGATGGTTTACATCTGGGTTCAGGAGTCTTAGTTTGCTTCAGGGTCAAGGAGGTTCTGTCTTAGTACTGATACTTTTGTAAAGCATAAGTATTTTTTATATTAATCATAGAAAAAAAGTTAGGTTAAAAATGAATATTGTTCGTCTAAAATCTAGATACTTTGAGTATTGAAAGAAGCTTGAGAAGTCACCCAGGCAGTCATTTTTCCTCTAGATAGGACTGTTGGATTATAAATATGAAAATTAAGTCTCCAGAAAAATATTCAACATTTTTCTCTTAATCTTTATGTTTTGTTTTTCATATATTGAAAAATAAATGGACAAATATCTTTCTGTAATAGCATTTTCTATTTTCTGTTGCTATACTGTTTTTTAACAGCTTTATTGAGATGTACCTCATACACTATCTGATTTACCCATTTGAAGTGAATAATTCAATGGTTTTTATGTTCATAGAGTTTTACAACCATCACCACAATCATTTCTATATTTCACCACTCTGCCAAGAAACCCTTGTACCTATTAGTTAATCACTCCCTAATTCCCCTCACCCCCAGCCAACCACTAATCTACTTTCTGTCTCTATGGCTATGTAATCTACACCCAAAACTTTTTTAGTTTGCTGTGATCTTTTGCCATCTTTAAATGGAAATCACATCGAAGATTAATTTAGTACTCGTCTTATTATAGTTATACTTAGACATGGGGATAAATTAACATCAAATTTACATTTTAAAAAACTCACTGGCATCAAGGTGGAGAGGGATTTCTGTGGGGTGAATTGAGGTGGAGGATAGGAAAGAAAGTTAAAGAAATCGGATCAGAGATTCTTTTACTAAATAGTTTAGATGAGAGGAGATGATGAGTGTCTGAATTAATGCAATGTCAGTAACAATAGTGTTAGAGGGAAAAAGATGTTAAAAATATGTGACATAGTGACATACTTCATCACTGTTGCATTCATGAGGTGAGGAGAAGAAAGGAGTCATATTGCTTACAGTTTTGGGTGATGTGGTGCATAATAGTACCATTCACCAATTTTGAGAATATAGGCAGAAGAGAGATTTTTGTTTTGTTTTCGTGGAATGAAGATACTGATTCCGTTTTGAGCCTACTGAGTTGTTGGTTATCCTTGTGACATTTGCTTGATGGACATGTTAGGCATTTGGTTGTATGAATCTGGAGAGATTTCTGGATAGGAAATAAATATTTGTGAATTACCAGTGCATAGGTGATGTTGAAATCATTGAAGTTATAGATCGTCTTTTGTGATTTTTTTGTGAAATATTTCAAGCCTACAGAAAATAAACAACCATGTATCTACTACCTAAATGTTTCAAATGTTAACTTCTGTCATACTTTTTTTTATTTAATAAAACTTTAAAGATACAGTTGAAACCTCTAGTATATCCTCCCCAATCTTGTTCCTTTTCTACTCCGTGAAGTAACAACCACAATTCAAAATTATGATTCCTATACGTGTTTTTATGATGTGACTACATTTGTATGTATCTATAACTATTACAAAAGATCTTCAACTTTCTGTCAAACACTGACATATAACCATACCATTTTTTAAAACCAGGGGAAAGAAATGAGACTTTTTAAAAATCACTATTCATGGATATAGTTTTATTAATGTTCTACATTTTTTTTTCTTCCTTTATCAGGTTCTGCATGATTGGCTCCAACTGTAGTCTCATTAATCTCCACTTTTTGTATTACTTAGCTTACATATTTGTTGGTTCTATCTGGGTCTTCCACTATAATGTACCAGAGTTTGGGACAAATTCCTCAGTGTCATATGGCATGAATTAAGGAATTGGCCTTATTGCTAAAAACTCAGAAGGCTGGGGTCAACAAGATGCACTGTGTTTCCACATCATCCTGTGGAGGAGTGTGCCAGGGCCGGGGTGTCTGCTAGACATCGTGTGGGTTCTGTTCTAGTGCAGAATACTTTCCTGTCCCATGGGTATATCTTCTTACAGAACAAGGGTAAGAAGAGGGCCTTGCTGAAAGTGGGGGGTAATACAGTACCCTTGGTTCTGGGTAGTTTGCACTTGGGGCACCAGCTGTTAACTGGGTAGTCTGGAAACGTTTGCTCTCTGTTCCTGGTCCTTAGGGCAACTAGGACTGTTGGGGCCTGTGCGAGTTATAGTCCCCCCTGCTGGAGCGAAGAAGCTTCTAGTTCCGTGGGAAGCTGAGCTTGGGTACAGCTTTTCCCAGTGGGGAAAAGGAGGACCCCAAGATCCCAGCTGGTGCATAGTCCAGGCAACCAATGAAGGCGTCAGAGATTATCCTGAGATGGCCATGTGCATTGCATAAGACCACTGGTGAACATGTTAACTGCTTATCATGCACCTTGTTATTTTTAATTAAATGGTGAAGCTTAATTTATATGCCATATTATTCGGTGTGGTAGATAAGAAAATGGAAGTACACTGATCTTCCCGGGATCATATAGCTATTTAATAAGTAGCAGAGTTGGTACTGTAGCTCACTGCCTGTTAACTCTGCCACCTGTTCTTTCCTATAGACTGTGCCTAGGATAGATATCCTAATGTTTTTCTTCAGAGGTTTTGATAGCCTTTTAGAAAGTAGTAAGATGATATAAAGTGATTCTCAGTTCCGTTTCTTATTCTGTGGTTGTCTTTCAGGAAATTACAGACATCGTTTTTAAAATTGAGCTGTATTTTCAAGCAGCTTTACTTGGAATCATTGTTACTGCAATGCCACCTTACTTTGCCATGGAAAATGCAGAGAATCATAAGGTAATGACTCAGTTAAAAAATTTACAGGTATACTTTGCTAATAAGATATCTCACACATATCTCACACACAAAAAATAACCTGTTTCGCATGAGTGCAAGACTTCTGTATAATTATTACTTCAGGAGTAAGTAAATGGAGTATAAATACATTTATTAATAATAGTAATAACTATCATTTATACTTGAGTCCCTGCCATGTACTTTAAAAGTTACATTCTTTAATCTTTCAACATTGTGAAGTAAGTTTTATATTACCTGCTTTATTTATAGGTCACAAAATGGAGGATGTGAACGTTCATATAGTGTGCCCAGGTTGACTCAACTTAAGTAGTGGATCTAAGAACTGACTATGATCCTTATGTTCTTAATTGGTACACTAAACTGCCTCTCCCCTTTAACCTTTAATAGAATGTGTTGAATGTATAAGGCATTTAATTTTTGTTAAATGAAAAAAAATAGGTAGGAAATGATTGTGATCATCAGGGCCTAGGAGACATTACTGTGTGTCCAGAGGTTCTTGGTGTTCTTTCATCTTCTTTTCTGCTCCTTTCTCTTTTGAGGTCCCCAGTGAGTTGGTGATCTTGTACAGTCTTTTGGCTGTTCAAAGCCTTCCACTCTTCCACTCTTCTGAGATTATCTCTTTCTTACTCCTCTAATCAAAATTTTCATTCTTTCCATGTCTGTTCTTAGTTCAATGGAAGGAAATATGTCTAAATTAATTTACACAGTGTGGTGAAGAATAAGGTTAAGCTTCACAGCAGACAGTTACATCTTTTAGTAATTTTCTTTAGTGTAAAAGCAATGCATGAATCTCAGGAGACAGTTTTAAAATATATTCAATTTTTCTCTTATAAATATATATTCATTGTACTAACCTAGAAAATACAGGAAAGTATAAAGAAAATAAAGAATAATTCATAACTCCCGCAACTCAAATATAAAACTTACTAGACAATTGCATTTTTCTCTTTTTTGTTTCAACCTGTGTTTTTTAATTAAAATTTTCATTTAGAGATAACTGTGGGTTCATATTAGATTGCAAGAAATAATACAGCAAGATCCTATGTACCCTTTCCCACTACCCCAAAAACATCTTGCAAAACGATAGTACAGTATCACACCCAGGATATTGACATTGATACAGTGAGGATGTGGAACAGTTCCATCACCACGGAGATCCCTGCTATTGCCCTTTTCAAGCCCACATACCCACCCCACCACCTCCCTGACCTCTGGCAACCACTAATCTGTTCTTCATTTCTATAATTTTGATATTTCAAGAATGTATAAATGGAATCATAGCATATCTTCTTTTAGGATTGGCTATTTTCACTCAGCATAATTCCCTGGAGATTCATCCAATTTGAATATATCAATAGTCCATTTGTTTTTTTTATTGCTGGGTAATATATCATGGTGTGGATCTGGATTATTTCATTTTTGACTATTATGAATTAAGCTGCTTTGAACATTTGTGTACAGGTTTTTGTGTGAACATAAGTTTTCATCTCTCTGGGATAAATGCCCAAGAGTACAATTGCTGTGTCATATAGTGATTGCATGTTTAGTTTTATAAGAAATTGTCAAACTGTTTTCTAGAGTGGATACACTGTTTCACATTCCCACCAACAATGAATGAATGACGAAAGCAAGGATTATCCAAAATAATTGTATTTCACTTGGTTTATGTTTTTATACTTACATTGAAATTTATGTTTTTGTTCTTATAATTCATTGAACATGAAAGTTGTCCTTTTTTTTAATCGTTTCTCTTCTTAACTAATCTTTATATTCCATGCTTCCTTTACCTCGCTCTAGGGTTAGCTCTTTCATATAGTACTTTTAATAACTAGGAGTAGATTTTTATTTATTTATTTTATTTTTGGTGAGGACTATTGGCTCTGAGCTAACATCCGTTGCCATTCTTCCTCTTTTTGCTGAGGAAAATTAGCTCTGAGCTAACATCTCTTAGCTGTTAACCATCTTCCTCTATTTTATATGTGGGACGCCGCCACATGGCTTGATGAGCGGTACATAGGTCCGCACCCGGGATCCAAACCTGCAAACCCTGGGACGCGGAAGCGGAGTGAACTTAACCACTATGCCACTAGGCCAGCCCCAGGAGTAGATGTTTTTATAGATGAAAAAAATCAAGTGAATAAAATTATTAGATATTT
Source organism: Ceratotherium simum simum (assembly GCF_057802395.1). NCBI lineage: Eukaryota > Metazoa > Chordata > Mammalia > Perissodactyla > Rhinocerotidae > Ceratotherium > Ceratotherium simum. The sequence continues at coordinate 50,896,315 of NC_141915.1, read as the reverse complement.
GGATTTATAAAAGACTTTTAAAATTTCAAATTAAATAATGAGACCATGAGAGAGTTAGGAAAACTATGGTCATTTAAGTTTACTGTTAGTACATATGAAAATGCTATTGTGGTAGTAATAATAACGTAGATGTATGTACTACACAGGAGTCTATAGGTGGCTTTTAAATGCATTATCAGTACCAGGTGTCATGCTTAACCTGAAAGCCCTATGTAAATGCAGAGGTTACTTGGCAGTTTGTTAGCGTTTTCATGAAAGGTTAATTTTTAAAAGTGAGAGTCCTTTTCCTGTTTAAAACATATTTTTCCATCTATTTCCACAGATTTTCAAAAGCAGCAATGTTTTGGCTCCTTACTGCTTGCACAGCCTTTACTTCTGTGAACGCCTTTTGCTTTATTTTAGTTTTGTGTTTCTTAGCTGCTCTGCTGTATTCTGATTCTGAAAAATTTTGTTGAAATTGTTATTTTGTTATATCTTAGAAATAATGAGCCAAATTAAAGGCTAAATTGAATTTATACTTAGCTCTAAAGAGGGCTTTTATTACTTGTAGATCTGTAATGTGACCCTTATTGTTTTGTTGATGTAAAATTAAGAGTTCTACAATAATTTGCTAGAGTTTTTTGTTTGCAAATGTTTAAAATTATAATCAGTTTTTTCCCTTTTTTCTTTTAGATCAAAGCTTATACTCAACTTAAACTTTCAGGTCTTTTGCCATCGGCATATTGGATTGGACAAGCTATTGTTGATATCCCCTTATTTTTTCTTGTTCTTATTTTGATGCTAGGAAGTTTATTTGCATTTCATTATGGATTATATTTTTATGCTGTAAAGTTCCTTTCTGTGGTAAGTTAACATCAGTTGTACTCATGCTATTTTTAAGTAAAATGTTATTTTAAAAAACTAAGACTTTATAATGTGGCAATTGGTTGGTTGAGTAATTTGGATATTAATTTTTTTACAGAAAATAGAAGCAGCATCTGTTTAATTATTGTATATGATACCAGTAATGACTGCAATTTATATTACTATAAGCAATTTTTAAAACAATAACTTACTACGATTATAAAATAATTCTTTGAAACCAACGGGGTTGTTCATGTAGACTGTCTACTTGTATGTAATCAGGAATGCTTAAACAATCCTTAAAATATCTTCCTCGTTTCTATGCCTGAAAATAACTTCCCAAGGAAGAAACTCTTTTATTCCATAATTTAAAATATGGTTTAAAATACTAAGGGAGAGTATGATTTGCATTCATGTTCACATGTAAATGACTGGTACTCAACCTTTTCATATGAATGATGTGTATTAGGAAAAAGGCAAGACAAAGCTAGGTGAGGGTGGGGTTGCTGAAAGGAAACTTACCAGTTTTGCCAGAGATCATACTGACCTTACATATTAATTTCTGCCTTATAAATTAATAAATGTTTTTCTTAAAAATTTACACAGTGCATTAAATGTTGTATATTAAAATGGTAGCTAATAGTTGATTGAGAAAGATAAAGTTGTAACCAGCTGTTATACTTTTTTTTATAATAAAATGATGAGATACCATTTTATTTGGCATAAAAAAGAACTACAAATAGTGTTCATTTTAAGTGACTTGTTCAGGATTATGTTAACAATAAGTTAAAGGCATGAGTTTTACTGATTTAGGAGAAATGTGCATGGTGACTCCTTAAGTAATCACAATTTCAGTTTTTGGAGTGATTTGTTGAGCAATAAAATTTGAAAAACAATTATTCCTTAATATTTTAATATGACTAGCATTTTATATCATATGTATTGCTAGCTATTCATGTTTTTACATAAAAGTGCACATTTCTGTTTTACAGGTTTTTTGCCTCATTGGTTATGTTCCATCAGTTATTCTGTTTACCTATATTACTTCTTTCACTTTTAAAAAAATTTTGAATACCAAAGAATTTTGGTCATTTATCTATTCTGTGGTAAGTTACATTTTATGTTATTTTACCCCAGCTTTTCATAACAGCTTATTTGAAAGTCATGAACTCTTTTGGGATTATACTCAAAAATGTTACTGTGTCTTTTCTAAGTATGGAACTCAGATAATAGATAGCTGGCAGCGTCTTTTTGTGTGTATATTTGTCTTCTGCATCATCCAGTCCATGAAGGGATGATATTGAAAGCATTTAAGAACTGCCAGCTACAAACAACTGGTACCAGCATACTGACGCTTCCTGGCTAAGTATCGTCTCTGGTTCCATGTTTTACTAGAGGACTGAAAACATAGTTAATGCTGAGGCACAAACTTACAAGTAAGTTTGTATGAAATTTCTAACAGTTTTTCACTTGTTTTCTCGTTTTTTTCTCTAGACAGCATTGGCTTGCATTGCAATCACCGAAATAACATTCTTTATGGGATACACAGTTACAGCTATTCTTCATTATACCTTTTGCATTGTCATTCCAATCTATCCACTTCTAGGTTGTCTGATTTGTTTCATAAAGGTAGGTCTGTTAGGTATTTTAATATTTAAAAAGCATAAATACTGCTTATCTTTGAGATATTAGTTCTTGTACTGAAAATAGTAAAAAACATCATGTTAGCTGCTGCTACTTGATTTAAATATTATGAATGCAGCCATTTAAAATTACTGTGGAATCTTTTCAAGCATGTCTTTAAAACTTAAAGTCCCAAAGGAGAGGGACCATGTCCAGTACATGTTCTTTGGTGCCCAAAATGATGTACATGAATTACAAATATGGTCTGACTTGAGTCAGTATTTGTTTTGGGGGAGTTTTTCAAGGATTAAATAATGTATTGTAGTATAAAGGGATGAGAGAAAATAAAGTGTAAGAGATTTCTTTCCAAGAAAAAAATAAAACAAAGATTAGTTTTATTATGCCTGGATAATTGAAAAACATTTCCATATGATTTGAAAAATAATTAAGTGATGAATTATTGACTTAGGATGATTGCTAATTAAGTCTACTCACTAACCTCCCTTCTTTTTTCTTTCCTTCAGTTTAATATGTTGAATTTATACCTCCCCAGATAGAAATATTTTGGGATGGGGAAGATTGTAATCTAACTAAAAATTATAGCTATTAATATTAATAGCTAATTTATGTATCAAGAATACGTTTGCTAACCAAATGCATTTTTTTCATTTTAATCCAAATATTTCTACTCATTGCAGCTGAAAGAAAACTAATCACAACACTTCTGACACCAAATGTGTGGGTTTTTCCCTCACATAAAGCAATTCTAACACTAGCTACCTAGAGTTAGTGTAGACCCCTCAGGTTAAGGGCTCAGTCCCACACGACTGCTTCCCATTTCAGATGCCTATTACAAGTAGTGGGTCCCCCAGTTACCCACACTTCTGTCTAATTTAGATACAAATCCAGGGTTCCTGTGACCCCTTCTCAGGTTCAGTAATTTGCTGTAATGGCTTATACAACTCAGGGAACACTATTTACTATTACCGGTTTATTATAACAGGTATACAAATGAACGGGTCAGATTAGGAGGTGCGTAGGGCAAGGTCCAAAAGGGTCTCAAGTGCAGGTGCTTCTGTCCCCATGGAGTTCGGAGTGTGCCACCCTCCCAGCACATGGATGCTCTCCCAACCCTGTGTTTAGGGTTTTTATGAAGGTTCTGGTACTTAGACGTGATGAGTTAATCAATCTCCAAACCCCTCTCCCCTTCTCGGTGGTCAGTGGATGGGACTGAAAGTTCCAACCATCTCATCACTTTGTTGGTTCCTCTGACAACCAGCCGCCATCCTCCATGAGTAACTTCATTAGCATTAACTCAGCTTTGCTTTAAATTAGGGGCTTGTTTTAAATAACCAGAGATGCTCCTGTCACCTCTATCACTCAGGAAGCTTCAAGGGCAAGGGAGTTAGAAGCTGTGTGCCAGGAACCCAGATCAAAGACCAAAATATTATATCACAATGTCTTGGCAGCGTATACAATTCAAAAATTTTTGTCTTAGATTTCTTGGAAGAATGGTAGAAAACATGAGGACACCTATAATCCATGGGATAGGCTTTTGGTGGCTGTTATATCGGTAAGAAATAACAGAAATGTTTGTGTGTTAGCATGTTACCTTAAGAATAGTTTGGTTGTATGATTTTAACTCTCTTTTTAATTTTTATCCTGTTGCATAAAAACAAAAGTGCATAAAAAGTCAAGTGCGTTAGTTAATGCTAGCTAATGTGCATTTGGGTGGTAATAACTTTCATTTACTGAATATGTCCATTTTAATATACTTGGCTTTTTCATGTTATTCTATTTAATTATAATTCTGGCTTCCTCAGAAGCAAAAACAGAGCTTTTTTTTCTTTGATTATATTTTATGAAGTTGACAACCAGTGGACTTTACAGAGGTAGAAAAATATGTGAGAGATTATTTTACTAGAAATCTACCTATTAAAATTTATTCTTAACTCATATGACATGCAAAAAAAAATTGTGATTAATTTTTTTGGTGATGGTAAGGAATCTGATGTATCTGGTCTTCATTCTGTTGGTATAAGGAGAAAAAAAAAGATTTGGTCGTGAGCTGTTATGTGTTCTTCTTTTAGCCTTACCTGCAGTGTGTACTGTGGATTTTCCTCTTACAGTACTATGAGAAAAAATATGGAGGCCGATCAATAAGAGAGGATCCCTTTTTCAGGTCAGTTAATTTTTTTCTAAATTTTAATGTTTTTTAGTATGTTTACAGAGTTGTGTAGCCATCAGCATAATCTAGTTTTAGATCACTTCCTTTACTTCCAAAGGAAACCTTGTACCCGTTAGTGGTCACTTCCCCAACCCCCCAGTCCTATACAAGCACTAATCTACTTTCTGTCTCTATAGACTTGCCAATTTTGAACATTTAGATAAACGGAATTATACAATATGTAGTCTTTTTTTGTCTGGCTTCTTTTACTTACCATAATGTTTTAAAGGTTCATCCATGTTGTAGCATGTAGCAGTACTTAATTCCTTTTTTTTTTTTTTTTGGCAGAGTAATATTCCATTGTATGGATATACCACACTTTATCTGTTCATCAGTTGATGGACATTTGAGTTGTTTCCACTTTCTGGCTATTATGAATAATGCTGCTGTAAGCGTATATATTAACTACTGGATACTTCCCACATCCGTGGAAGGCTTAGTGTCTGGTTCTCCTTCCTCTTTTCCCTCATTCCTGTTGTCTTAGGGGAGACTTCAGCATCCACCTAGATAACCTTTCTAACACCCTGCCCCCTCAGTTTCTGATTTTCTCCACACCAGTTACTTGTCTCTTTTCCATTTCACCTATCTCTTTGCGTCAGATCCATGCCGTCTCTGCTTTTCACTTCATCTGTAAAATCTTAAACTTCAGTGTCCAACTCTACCAGTAACTTCATTTTTCCAGCTTTCTTATTTTATTAGTCCTATTGGACTTTTCTCCTATGGTTTCATACCCTTGAGTTTTTTCTGTTCTCACAAATGTATTAGCTAATCCTTGTTTTTACCTTTTTCTCTGTCCAGCCTTGCTCACATGATTCATCACTTTCACCCTCTGTCAGCACCCTTAACTTCTATATCTCTTTGACCTGAACGCTAAAAATCATAATTTTTGGTGAATCTTAGCTGGAGAGAAATAACATAAAAGTGCAGTCTGAAAATACTGCGTATTTATCCTATATAAACTCAACTTTGACACTGTTTGCTAACTCTATCACATTTTCCTAGTCAGCACCTTCCTATCTCTTCCTTTTGATAGTTATCCCAAACCTTTTTTGTATTCTTCAGATTCCCAAATTTCACTTGGCCTCACCTCGTTTCCTACTTCTCAGTAGATGATCTTGCCGTCTAAGAATAAACAGAAGCACTTTATAGTTTTATAAATTTTTTCACACTTATCCATCTCTTCCATCATTTTTGCCTTTTCTTAGTCCCAGAGGAAGAAGTACCCCTCCTGTTATCTAAGTCTTCATTTGTTCTGTCTTCTTAAGGATGTTGCTCCGTCAATTTTCTTTTCTCTTCCTATGTTTTCCCCTTGTGGATCTTAATAGGGTATTTTTCTTTCAGGAGGAGGTCACCTTTCTCCCTTATAAAACAAAGTAATAGACGTCAGAACTCATAAATCTCATTTAAACCTGAATCCCTCTCTGGCTCTTATCCCATATCTCTCTTTTCTTTCATGGCCAAAAACTTCCACCTTCAGTTCCTCACCTCTCATTTATTCCTTAGCTCCCTGCAATCTGGTTTCTGCCCTTACCCTTCTGTTGATACTGTTTTCAGTAAGCTAATTAATGACTGCTTTGTCTTTCAAGTAGGCTCAATTTATTTAACTAATCTGCAGCTTTTAATATGACTGACTTCTCCCTTCTTATACTTTTCTCTTGTTTGTTTGTTTTCTATAATGTCAACTCCTGTTTGCCTCTTTACCTCTCTTACTGTTACTTCAAAATTTCCTTTAGAAGAACTTTTTCCTCTACCTACCTTTATGGTGTTTCTGTGGATTCTTAATTCAGCCCTCTACATCTGCTCTCCTGGGCAATCTCATTTATGCCCAGACTGTAAATTATTTGAGGGAGGGGTACTTTTTTTTAATCTTTTTATCTTTGTGTGAAATAGTACCTGACACATACTGATCAAAAATAATATTGTTGAATGAATGAATGAATTTAGATACTGTCATCCAAATGGTATCACTGAATGAAAAATAGCTCTGTAATTCCACCTTTCAGAGATAACCATAGATCTCATATTGGTATATTATTTTAGTCTTTTCTCTGTGTAGTGCTTGAATTTCTTACAATTTTAATTTTCAGATCTACTATCTTTATATATTTAGGACCCATCCAACAAAGTCCAAAAATAGGAAGTTTCCAGAACCACCAGACAATGAGGATGAAGATGAAGATGTCAAAGCTGAAAGACTGAAGGTCAAAGAGCTGATGAGCTGCCAGTGTTGTGAGGAGGTAATTTAGTCTTTATCGCTGTCATATTAAATGTGCAATGATTAGTTCCACATACTTAGGAATTAATCTGAAAAATATTTTTCTTTCCATATGGATCTATTTGAACAAAAATCTTTCTTTGAAATAATAGTTTTGTCCACTTACTTTTGAATAAGCCATTATTTTAGTCATAAATGGATATTTATTTATATAATACCCTTTATTAGCAAATATAGTTCTTAGGATATGGACATGAGTTGTGTGCAGCCTGTCATGATGGGTATCTGATTTATAACTCTCTTTTTAAATCCTATTTCCCTTATTAGAAACCAGCCATCATGGTCAGCAATTTGCATAAAGAATACGATGACAGGAAAGATTTTCTTCTGTCAAGAAAAGTAAAGAAAGTGGCAACTAAATATGTCTCTTTCTGTGTGAAAAAAGGCTGGTATTTACTTTTTATTAAATAACTTTTCTAGAAGAGTAATTTCCATTTTTAGTTTGATTTACGTATGATGATTTTTCTTTCAATTCCTTTAGGAGAGATCTTGGGACTGTTGGGTCCAAACGGTGCAGGCAAAAGCACAATTATTAATATTCTGGTTGGTAATATTGAACCAACTTCAGGCCAGGTATGATATGTAAGGGTGTGGGGTATGTTGACTATGATTTACATTTTTAATTAAAATAAATTTATTAATGACAAATTAGGATTTTGATGCTTAAATTTTACATGTTTTTAGTATTAATTTTTTGGTATAGCTTGATCAAATTATTATCTTTTTTGGTTATCTGTGAAAATAATGTACATAGTGAAATTTTCATGTACACGTGCAGACACAAGCATATACAGTACAGTCATGTGCCGCATAATGACTTTTCGGTGAATGGTGGACCACATACACTATGGTGGTCCCATACGATTAAGACCAGGTAGCCTAGGTGTGTAGTAGGCTATACCATCTAGGTTTGTGTAAGTACACTCTATGATGTTCATAAAACAACAAAAGCGCCTAATGATGCATTTCTCAGAATGTATCCCTGTCATTAAGTGACACAAGACTGTATTTCTGCTTTTAAAATTATTACAATTACAGGTGATTTGTCCACCAACTTAATGGAAGACAGTCCTATTAACTTCAGGATATATGGGAGCTAGTCTTGACCCTGCCATCACTTGGTCTCTGATTATAAGCATATCACTCACCACTTTGTGGAAACTTTACAAAACTGCTCTGATCCTATCTCTTGCTCCTCTCCCCCTTGCTTACATCACACCAACCACACTGGCTCACTGTTCTCCTGGAAAATGCCAGGGACACTCTTTTCCTTGGGTTTTTGCCTGTTGGCTATTCCTTACCCCTTAGAAATCCAAATGACTAAATTTACTTACCTGCCTGGCTCAATACCACCTCCAGTGAGGCTGCCTGATCATCCTAGTTTAAATTGGAGCTGGGCTTCCCAGTCAACCCTGCATTCCTAATCGCCCTTTCCGGCCATGTCACTGAACTCTGATTTAGCTACTTGTGTCCTTTCTTCATCAAAAGGAGTAAAAATCTCACCTGATAGTTCTCTGGCTCAAGGAAGGAGTTTGAATTCATTCACTTGCCACTTCCTTCAGAATGTAAATTAAGCAAAAATGGCTATTTAAAATTGATTTGTATTTCTGTAGGTATTTCTAGGAGATTATTCTTCAGACCCAGCTGAAGATGATGATTCCATTAAGTGTATGGGATACTGTCCTCAGATAAACCCACTGTGGCCAGATATTACATTGCAGGAACATTTTGAAATTTATGGAGCTGTGAAAGGAATGAGTGCAGATGACATGAAAGAAGTCATATATCGGTAAAATTTAGAACCTTTTTGTTACCTGGAGAAAGGTTTACATTCCACATTTAAAAAATTTCGTAACAGGCATTTCCGTGGGTCATAATTTTCATGGAAAATGCTCATTACTTTTTCATATATTCTTTACTGAATTATGATAGCTATGAAGATAAAAAGGCAGTTTTTCTATTTCTAATTACAGAATGTATATACCAATAAGTGTCATGAAACATTTTAATTCAAAGTGAACGTTTTTTATTAATTTGTTTAAAATGATGTAAATTGGAGGTCTAATTATAGTAAGCTTCAACTGGGTGTTCTAGAAAAGAAAAATGTCAATGATCACAAACAATAAGTGATAATACATTCATTTTGTATTATCTATTTTGCAGAATAACAAATGCACTTGATTTAAAGGAACATCTTCAGAAAACTATAAAGAAACTACCTGTAGGAATTAAGCGAAAGGTACTTTTATTAAAAAACAAATATGTGTATGTTTTCTTGATAGTTTAGTGCCTGATACTAAACCATTGATAAAATTCCTTGTAGTGAAGCCTTATTAGTTCCCCCTCCTCCTGTTTTCTTTCCATCTAGTTGTGTTTTGCTCTAAGTATGCTGGGGAATCCTCAGATTACTCTGTTAGATGAACCATCTACAGGTATGGATCCTAAAGCCAAACAGCATATGTGGTGAGTATGATATTAAAGACACTTTTGAGACACATTATACTATATCACACTTCAGAATAAAAGAATATGTTGTTATAACTAATGGTTTTATAGTAGTTATATATACATACTGATTTAAAATCCTATACAAATGATTAAATAGAAATTAAAAATTAAGTATTTTGATTTCTAGAGAATCCTTTAAACTTTATATTTTTCATGAAGTAGTAATAATATTTTATATATTCCAGAACAAAAATGAGTATATAGGTAATTATTAAAATAAAGAGTACTGCTGACTGAATAGTTTTTTTTTGTGTGTGTGTGTGAGGAAGATCAGCCCTGAGCTAACATCCATGCCAATCCTCCTCTTTTTGCTGAGGAAGACTGGCCCTGAGCTCACATCCGCCCATCTTCCTCCACTTTATGTGGGACGCTGCCACAGCATGGCCTGACAAGTGGTGTGTCAGTGTGCACCCGGGATCCAAACCCGGGCCGCCAGCAGGGGAGCGCGAGCACTTAACCGCTACACCACGGGGCCGGCCCCCTGAATAGTTTTTAAAAGGTTTTTCTTAGTTATTTAACATATAATTATATGATATATGTATAATTAGATATATATTAAATATATATTATATATAATATATATAATTCTTTCTTATAATAATACTGTCTTGAATTTATGTTGGAACTCTTTCTAGGAATGCACAGTGCCAAATAGCTGACCAACTCTTTGAGTCTAGATTTCCATGTCTGTAAAATGTAAGCTTTGGTTTAGATGCATGTTAAGGTTTCTCTGTGATTCTATGGCTATTTTTATTGTAACGTGAAAAGGCATTGATTTTTATAATTCATTTTTTAATGCATAGAAACATTTGACATCACAGAATTTCTGACTATTTGACAAGCTTTCAAAAATAAAGGCAAATAAATTAGAATAGAAAAATCATAGTTGGACAGAATATAGTAACTATAGCAATTGATATTTGATAAATTATAATTAACCTAATTAACCAAATAGCTGGATTTTTAAAAGCCCAGGTATTTTTATTAGCATTCAGATGCTTTCTTCTCTTTTTATTTTATTTATGTTTTGTAGGCGAGCAATTCGAACTGCATTTAAAAACAAAAAACGAGCTGCTATTCTGACCACTCATTATATGGAGGAGGCAGAGGCTGTCTGTGACCGAGTGGCTATCATGGTGTCTGGGCAGTTAAGGTAGAAGTCTGAACAGCGTGCCGTTTGGGGATGGGTGTGGGGAGGTGGATTTTTAATGTCATCATTTCAAAAACTTATAATAATACATAATAATTTAAATGTAAAAAAATGTTTCCATGTTTGAGTTTTTGAATCAGTTAGCTTTCTACAGAATTACTTGGAAATGTGTTTATTTTTTGAAAAAATGGCTAGCTGCTTTGCATTTGGAATTGGCTTAATTATTCAACAACTTGGAATGTTATTTTCAGACATGATATTTGTTATTTTAAAAAATTGCTAGGCATTGTATTAGATTATAGCCCAAAGTATAAAATGAATATACATAAGTTCATACTTATATAAATAAATGATTGAATAAATAAATAAATGTGGGAGAAGAGGCAAATCTTCCTTGCAGAAAGATTTCAAATAATATATGTAGATACTAACCCCTCCAAGGGGGGAAGCTTAATCCCCTACCTCCCAAGTAGTCTGGACTTGGCCTGTCTCTTCTAATGCACGGAAAGGGGGAGAGAGTAGCTTTACAGTAGAGAAACCTGACAAATACTACCTTAACCAGGCAATGTCATGCGGATGTCATGTACTGCCTGATATGATGTGATAAGAAAGGTACTTTAGCTCTGTGGTCTCCAAAAACCTGTAACCCCAGTCTAATCGTGAGAAAAACGTCAGACTACTCCAAATTGAGGGACATTCTACCAAAACACTTGACCAGTTCTTCTCAAAACTGTCAAAGTCATGAAAAGAAGAAAAGAGTAAGAAACTGTCACAGACCAGTGGGGACTAAGGAGACATGACAACTAAGTGCAATGTGGTATCCTGGATAGATCCTGGGACAGGAAAAGGACGTGAGTGCAAAACTGGTGAAATCCAAATAAAGTCAAATAAAGTTAATAGTAATATACCAATATTGGTTTCTTAATTTTGACAAGCATACCATGGTAATATAAGATCATAAAATTAGAGAAACTGAAACTGCGTGAGGGGTGTATGGAGACTCTCTTATTATATTTACAACCTCTCTGTAAATTTAAAAGTATTCCACCATAAACATTTTATTTAAATCATTCTTTAAGTGAGATATCATTCTTTGAAACTGTCAAATCATTTTATACCTGAATTTTTTTTTAAAAATTAACTACAGATGTATTGGGACAGTCCAACATCTGAAGAGTAAATTTGGAAAAGGCTACTTTTTGGAAATTAAATTAAAGGACTGGATAGAAAACCTAGAAGTAGACCGCCTTCAAAGAGAAATTCAGTATATTTTCCCAAATGCAAGCCGCCAAGAAAGGTAAAGATTTTAAAAATTTAGTTATATTTCTTTGTTTAGTAATAGTCATAAAAATTGGTTATTGTATTAAGGATTAGGAAAAAAAAGTCTGTATTATCACTGATATTGGACTAATGTAGTCAGATGGCTGGAATTTTATATCTAACTTAGTGTTAGATATAATCTAGATATAATATTTCAGTGTTTGGTAGTATTTAAACTTTTTAAAGTTCTTATTTAGTAGTTATGAGAGTTATTTTATTGTACATGGAAATACTTTAAGATTTCAAACAATTTTTATCTAATTAAGTATCAAAATGAGTTATTGTAGTTTAATTCTGAACTTTAAAAATTTTGAACTTTAGCTTTAGAACATAGTAGTAGTTATCTTTTAATTTTCCTACATTTTATCTTATTTTTCTTTTCAGTTTTTCTTCTATTTTGGCTTATAAAATTCCTAAGGAAGATGTTCAGTCCCTTTCACAATCTTTTGCTAAGCTAGAAGAAGGTAAGTAATATTTGAAAAACATTGCTAGGTAGCTTTCAAATTATAAAAGAATTTTATTTAAAAAGTCTGGAAGTTGGGACTCAGCTTATTATAGAAACTATAGTAAATAAGAAGATAACCTTTCATTAGTTTAATCTAAGATGTAGGTAAATACTAATATGTAGGGGTTTGGTAGATCAACTATATTGTAGTATAAACCTTTTCCTGTCTTTAGTAGACATCACCACAGTTTTTCACATTGTGTCTGTGAGGAAGTTCAGTGTAAGTAGTCCTCACTAATTCTGTCCAGAAGTGGGAGCATTGAGTTTCTTGAATCCTTACTTCGTATTGAGGCACAGAAATAGCGCTGGTGGCAAGACTCCAGTGGCAGCAGGAGAGAGGAGAGAATTCATAGTGCGGGAGGGTGGGCATTCCTAAAAGCTTTAAAGAAGCTTATTGAGTCCTGGCATTTTTAAAGTAAATGGTAGTAGGATAAAGATATACTGGTGGCATAGAAAGAGGTAAGCTCCTGGATGGGGCAAGTATTCATATACAGGTTATTTTGTGGCATCTTTAAATGATGAAACAACCTATATTACTTGGTGATTTCTTTGTGATTCAAGAGAACACCTGAACTACTTAGGAAGAATTAAATTAAAGGAATGAATAGAAAACCAGAAAATTAGGTGTATTAGATTAGATTGCAAAAGGATCTGAAATAAATATAAAAAAGTATATAGACCTGTGAACAATATCCAGAGTCTAGTTCAAGAAGTCAAGAACAGGCTGTATTGGAATTGGGGAGTAGGAGATAGCAGGGATCGAAAGAAATCATGAAAAAAAGGAATAATGAGGAAGGAGATAGAAGAGGGTAAAGAGGAGACGCTTGGAAAAGGTGAAATAAGGCAAGTACATTAAATATATAGTGCTTAGGGCTGTAGAGGAACTGTGCGGGGTGAGGGGGAGAGAAAGGAAGCAAGGTAGAGGAAAATATGTTTCGGCAGCTTCAAATTTAAATGAGTTGATTATAGAGATTTTTTTAAAAAAAACAAGTTGTTGGCTACTTAGTTACTGCCAATTAAGTAAAATATTGTTTTCATATTTTAATAGCTAAACATACTTTCGCCATTGAAGAATATAGCTTTTCTCAAGCAACATTGGAACAGGTACTATAATGTTAAATTTTTAAAAATTCTTTTATTGAAAAAAGTGTCTAATATTTAATTGTTTAGGTTTATATTGTAGAGGGAGGGAGTTTGGGAACCAAAGACAAGGTGTTACAGGATATTCTTAAACTTTGTATAATTTTAAACAACTTTAGGTTCTTCACTTATTTTGAATAGCTGAATTTTTTTCATTTTAGTAAAGAAAACTGATCATGATGATGGTATTTCATATTAGCATATCTGAAGTTACACTGGATAAATATTTATAAATTATTTTTTTATGACGGTGCTACTTAAATATATTAATCAGAAAACAAGTAATCTATTAATCCTCTAAAATAATGTTCATCTTTGTATGTGCTTAATGGAGATTATTCTGTTTAAGTAATGTTTATAGCAATAAATCTCTTGATACTTGACTTGTCAATGTAATTAGATATAACTTTATACCATTTCTGATTTAGTTAAAAATTCTTGATACAGAATACTGTATTCATTTATTTATTTTCATTTAGGTTTTTGTAGAACTCACTAAAGAACAAGAGGAAGAAGATAATAGTTGTGGAACTTTAAACAGCACACTTTGGTGGGAAAGAACACAGGAAGACAGAGTAGTATTTTGAATTTGAATTTATATTGCTGAGTCTGCGTATTGAATTTTTTTTCACTCTATTTTCACTTTGTTTTAAGCAGTGTGTTATTTGAGTGGTAACTGAAGAACCATGAAAGCACTTGGGATTTTCCTAAGTTCCTTAACTGAATGCTGTGGTTGTGTTTTGCTTTTCTTCAAATAAAACTTATGTCTAATTAATTGAAACTGCATGTTTGTATCTGAAATATGTTGAACTATAGTCTGTATGTGAAGCTGAAAATATTTACTTTTTTACCTTTCAAAAACAGTGCTTCTAAATTTATGATTTAAAAAATAGTGATAGAATAATTTTATTTTGAACAGTTGCCTTCATTTTTAAGTTCATACCATCTTGTTATGTAAGTATATAATGTGTCAATCTAAAGATAAAACTAATAGGTAAATAGTACATAGAAAAGAGACATAAAGCGAAAGTTTCTTCTCCTTTTTAATTTCTAAAAGAAACTTTGTTTGGAAGTTGGCATCCAAAAGCTCAAGCACCAACACGAGACAATCTCAGTGCAGATAGAGGTTTGCGGGAAGTGACACTCACTAGGTGGCACTCATCAATCATAAATGAAATGAGACCTTGTTGTAGTAGGTGATTTTAGACATAGGTAACTTAGGTATTTGAAGTTACATTTCTTTTGCTTACAGTAACATTCAGAGGTGTTTTAATTATTATAATTAAGAGAAGACTGTGTCTAGGATCTTATTATGTAATAGTCTGTCTGTGGCTAGAATGACAGATGTCTATAGAGTTCGAAGAATTAGCCGTACCTTTTCCTCCACCCCTCCATGGAAGACAGAAATTTTTTTTGTCATTTTTCTTCCAAAAACACATTTTATTTTATTCTAGAATAAAATAATTTGTTGGGTAATCATTTTTATCGGTAAACTTTGTTATTTGAATCTCTCTCTCCTGTATAGAGTTTTAAGTATATCAGTGTGTAGATTCATTTAGTAACTCACCTCAGATTCACTTTGGAACATGGTGGGATGTAAATGAACTTTTGGGGTTTAAATTAAGGATTAGAAGCAAACTATACATAATTCTCTTTAATAAGAAACCAGAATTTCACTCTGTGAAATCCAGAGTTGAAGTGAGGTTATGGTTCATGCAATCTTAGAAATACTTCCTTGTAGAACCCATATATGGACTATAGGTATAATATAGTATAAATAATACTAGTTGACATTATATTTCAACCAGATGAATGAAAGTTTTAACTTTGCAAAAACAAATATATTGGGAGTGTGATTATTGCATTACAAGGAGTCTTAAAAAACAACAGCAACAACAGAAGAATTTGGTACTGAGTTACTTTAAATAGCCAAACCCTTTAAGGAAGTTATTAGCTATTTACCTAGGTAAACCTTAATAAAGTTTTAGCTCTACTGTGTAATAGGACATCTGTGATTTTAGGCTCTAGCAGCTGATTTAAATAGTATTCCCTTTTCAGTCTTGGTACAGGATAGGTGACTGATATTTTCCCCATTGCTTTGGCAACTGCTGTACACCTTCCTAAAGAACCTACCTTACCAGCTGTCTCAGAGGTTTTCTAACTAATCTAAATGAGCTGCCTTACAGTCTCTGCTTGGATTTTACAACCTACAGCTAGGTTATTTCTCCTTGTAAGATTTAGTTGGCACTAGTTTTTAGTCTTTTATTATCAAGTGACAGTCCCTGGCCTCATAATACCAAGCTTTTGGATTCTTCACTTGGAATCTCACTTTTACATCTTTAGTAAAAGTTGTAACTTTACTCAGCTTCAGTACTGCATGATGAATCCAATTCAAGACACATTTGAAAGAAAATCTTTACCTTTGTAGATAAATTAATAAATAGCACATTGCATTTTCTAAGCAAGTCAATGCTAAATGGTGCCATAAATTTAAAGAGAGATCTTTTAGTATCTATTGTTCATTTAATTCCCAGGGGCTTCTCTTTTGAGATGTGTTTTTGTAGCTATAGATTACCTTGAACACTTAAGCTCAGCGTAAGAAACAAAACTATAGTTTACTAGGGCAGTCACTGAAAAGGTAGCTTTTTAGAACCTGACCATACTGAGAAAGATGTTATTTTATTTTATTTATTATTATTATTTTTTTGTGAGGAAGGTCAGTCCTGAGCTAACATCCAAGCCAATCCTCCTCTTTTTGCTGAGGAAGACCGGCCCTGCACTAACATCCAGGCCGATCTTCCTCCATTTTATGTGGGACACCACCACAGCATGGCCTGACAAGCAGTGAGTCCGTGCGCACCCGGGATACAAACCCCTGGCCGCCAACAGCGGAGCGCACGCGCTTAACGGCTACACCAGGGGGTGGCCCCCAGATGTGTTATTTTAAAATACAGCATGACTAACGTAGAATGTTACCTGCTTTTGCACGTTGATTTGGTCACCTTCACTTTACATCTGTGTGTGATCAATGTAAAGTAAAATTTTTTTCTTGCAGAGTGAAAGTTGAGATTATGCTGATTAGTCATAATCACGTTCCTATCTATTATGTCCATTCAGTTACTTTACTATTATTGTACTCTTGTAAGCATTTTTTAAAAAAGACATTTGATTTAATTTTCAAAAATTTTTACATACTTAGAGTGAATCTATTTTGCTCATGAATTAAATTATTTGTAGGAATGTTCTGTTGCCTTTTTCACAGTAATAAAACCTTTCCTATTCAGAAGCTTCAGAAGCATAATTTAACTAATAGGAAAGCAAGGGTAAGTGGGGTGGGAAGAAAAGGAGACAGAAAGTCAAATGTGAAGTTTATCTTTATTTACAGTTATTGAACATATATATTACTTTATTTCAAAATGTCTTAAATTTTTGGTCTCAAAACTTTTTATATACCAATACAAATAAATATAAATACATATATTAGGCAAAAGTTGGAAAAAACAGCATCACCTAGCTTATATTTTCCATTCACAATCAAATTTTAAAAGTAAAGTCCGGACTTCACCGAGTGATGTGGTTACTGACTAATAAGGCAAACCTCTGTCTGCAGCAGTTAAGACCCAAGTAGTTGGTAACAGTGAAAAACAGGATGAGTGTACTTTACATTTCACTTTGTGGGCTCTTAATTTTTTTCCGGTTTGTTCTCAGTATAAGGCTGTAGGTTTTCTTTAAAAGCATTTTTTCCTTTAAACTGGCACAAACTACCTTAAGTCAATATTTTTATTTTAATTGTTAAAATATCATTAGGGTAATTTAATTCAGTAGACATTTTAGTGACTATGTTTCAAGCAGTGGGTTCTTTGGGTAGAAAGATGACTATCACTTTTGGCCCTGTAAGATCTTACAGTCTAGTAGAAGGAAGATAGATACTTACATAACTAACTATAATATAATATGACAGATGCTTTGTTAGTGCTACTAACACTGTTTCATTGGAGCATAATTAATTCTGTTTAGGGTAAGTGTTGTCATTGTTTTTATTGTTCTCTTGGTCACACAGCATTTCATTCTGATTGTCCTCTGAGTTTGATGAAATACCATACTGTATTTTCATGTAACACATAAATAGGCATTAATTTTTGAAAAATAGAAATGCTTATCCTTAATGTATTTTTAATATTGCTGACATTGATTTTTCATTTTCTTTTTTGAAAGAACATTTATATATAATGAAAGAATTTATTCTCAGGTGAATAATTTTATATCAGCTATTCTTATAAGGTAAAAGTTTACTTTTTTTTATTCATAATGTGTTATATGTAATTAATTCTCAATGCTGCCCTTTAAGAAAAATAAATATTATTATATTATTAGTAATAAGCTTTAAGAACTGAAAATGTAGGACAACTCTTCATTTTGTATACTGAAATTGATTCTTTGTTATTTAGTATTGATAAATGAATAATGAGTGGCTCATATTAAAAATGAAGGAAAAACCTGGCACTATAATTGTTAGTAATTTTTTAAGTATCTGAGGGACGTTTTCAAGTACAGAAAGTACATTGACAGTTACTGTGTTTTAATTCACATTCATATTTTAAATTTAAATTAGATACGCTTGTAGAGCTTTTTATCTCAAGTCTGCTGAAAATATAAAGCAATCATTTTCACTTACATTTTATTACATTTAGCAGATTAAACTATTCCCAAGTATTTAACACTGCTTACATATTTATCAGTTTCCCTTTGAATTTTTGAATAAATTTAATTCTCTCAAATACTTGGGCAAGATTTTAAATTTAAGGAACAAATTCTTCCCAAGCACCTATGCAACTCTTGCAAATCTAATTAATCTACTTTTAAAATTAAGCACATCAACTTCTTAGTAATTTCAAGCATCTTAAAAATAGACAACATACACAAAACTGCATGATTGGAATGCTTCCTCTCACACTTCCGTGAATACAGGATTCCAGAAAAAGCACACAGAAATTTGAAGTAATTTTCTTTTCACTATGCTACACATAAACTTTCCCAGGGTTACACATTTACCAGTGAGAGGGCCATCTCAGGTCACGAAAGTTTATACCTTGATTACTTGAGACTAGGAGATGGGTACTGGTTAGGTTGCTCAGTTAATGTTTGGAACTGATCAAGGGCTATCTGTAAAGTAAACTAAATGCTAATAAAAGCGTAAAACGTGGATCTACCTTCAAAGAGTAAGCTGGCAACTGTTAGGTGGCCCTTCTTTTAGGTTTAAGCTTTGACCTTTTGAACTTTCAGCTGTGGCTTAAAGTAAGTTTCAGGTTTTTGCAACCTAGTATTTTTCCTTAAGATATCAGTTAAGTTTTATTGTTAGGTGTTATCTAAATTCTTGATAATAGAATTTTCCAAGGTTCTATGTTGTGACTGTAGCCTAACCTTCTTAATTCAAGACTAGCTAAATGAATCCCTCACTTGGGTTGCAATTTTATTTCCCTTTGTGTTTTGTAATTCTTATATGTATCATTAAATGCAATATTATGGTCATTTAACTAACAGAATGAGAGCATTATTGTTTTGGCTCACCTTATCTAATTTTTATTTATTAATGTCTTTGTCACAGTTGTAGGAAAAAGTACTGAATGCTGATTATGTTGTTTACATATTGGCTAGTAATTTCTTTGGCCAAGTTATACTATTGATATTATTATGTAATTATTATGTAGTTGTATTTGTTTTCTTTTGACTACTTTCAAACAGTATGTGAAATCAAGTTTGTGATTGAATGAGATCAAAATTATTCTTGGTCAAGCTTTACAAATTGATAAACCCTGAATTCTAATGTCATGTTTCTTAATTTTTCAAGATATTTTTGCTTTAATTTTTAAATGAATAGGTGATACATGTAACACCTTCAAAATTTAGAAGTAAAGAGTGAAAAGTAAGTCATCCTGCTCTCTGGCTCTCCAAGAAAAGAGTAAATATTCCTATAGAGTAAAAAATGGAAGTTCTGGTCTTCAGATACATGCAGATACAGTTTTTATTTGGCTGGTTAAAGAAATACAACTTAAAAAGGGTGACTGTAACCACTCAGTATGCATATCCATGGTAGTGTCCACAATCTTAAAGGTTTAATCAAAGATTGTGTTTCCATATCTTGTGTATTCACAAGTATTTTATTGCATGCCTATTATGAATCAAGCACCGTTATAAACACTGAGGATACATTATTGAAGCAATAAACAAAAATCTTTGCCCTCACTGAACTTTTGTTATAGTAGAGTGAGACAAACTACTAAGAAATGCATAATGTGTGGGTGAAAAAGGGAGATAAGGAGTGTTGGAGCCAGAGTGGGTGTTGCAGGTGAGACCACTCTGAGATGGTGACAACACACTGAGAAGGTGAGCTGGTGAAAAAGCATTATAGACGGAAGGAACAGCAAGTACAAAGGCCCTGAGGCAGTGTGTGTAGCATGTTTGAGAGAGAGAGAAACAGGACCAGTGAGGCATGAGTGGACTGATCAAGGGAACAGGAGTGGAAGATGGGATCAGAGAGAGATCAGAGGGCCCTTATGGACATTGTATGGACTTGAGTTAGATCACAAGTCATTGGAGGATTTTGAATAGAGGATTCACATCATCTGACATAATTGAATAGGAACAATTTAGCTGCTGTGTTGAATATAAATGGATGTGGGGTGTGGGAGGGGGTAGGAAGTACGGGAGACCTCTTAGGAGGCTACTGCATTTGATTAGGCGAGAGGTTAAGATGAGTTGAATCAGAAGTGGTAAGAAGTGCATGTGGTAAGAAGTGGATTGTCAGTGTTTTGAAGGTGGAGATAGGATGTGGGGTGTGGGAGAGTCACTCCAAGTTTTTTTGTCTGAGTACTGGAAGAGTGGAACTGTCATCAGTTATCTCTCTGACCCCATCTTCTACTGGTATCATCAGATGGGATGAAGACCATAGACGTTCAGGATTAAGGATGTGGAGGAAAGATCAGGAGCCAGTTTCGGACCTGAGTTTCAGATGCTCCTTAGACATTCAAGTGGACATGTCCGGTAGGCAAAGGAAGGAAACTTCTGTGGCAGTGTTAGGTTTGGAGCACATCCTTAAGCTGCGAGTCAGGTGGGTATTGAGCAGTAGAGTAAGAAGTGCAGAAGGTCCTGGCCGTAGTGAAATAACTAAGGTACACTGCCAAAAGGCAAGAATCCCACCCAGAGTAAGGAAATTCTAAGAACAGATTTGAGACCCAATGGACTCAAGTATTGGCTACAGAGGAATTGAAAAGAAGAAAGTTGTGAAGTGCACAGGACCAGACTGCTGGGAAGGAGGGAGACAATTTTGACAGGGGAGCCGTCCACTGGAGACTTGCTAATATAAAGCAGGCAACTGAAGTGTTCTACAGAAAAGTTAGTATCCGAGTCAGAAGACCACCAAAATCTCCTCATGGTACTATTTGCTAAAGGAACTGTTTAATTTTACCAACAGAAGAGTGCTCTTGGGCCGGCCGTGTGGCTTAGTGGTTAAGTGCACGCGCTCCGCTCCTGGTGGCCCAGGTTCGGATCCCGGGCACGCACCAACGCACCGCTTCTCCGGCCATGCTGAGGCCGCGTCCCACATACAGCAACTAGAAGGATGTGCAGCTATGACATACAACTATCTACTGGGGCTTTGGGGGGAAAAAAAGGAGGAGGATTGGCAGTAGATGTTAGCTCAGAGCCGGTCTTCCTCAGCAAAAAGAGGAGGATTAGCACGGATGTTAGCTCACATCCATGAGGGCTGATCTTCCTCACAAAAAAAAATAAAAATAAAAAAGAAGAGTGCTCCAGTCTAGAAACTGAGTTAGCTGCTCCAAATCCTCCACTTCCTCCACCCCCCAGCCCCTGGTCCATAGAATGGCCCTCTGTTGCTGGCTGTAGTGGATGCTGTGATAAACCATCTATATTTCCTTTAGAGAATGAAAAACCTACTTCTCCAACTCCTGAGAGTGCCACCAGAAAACAGGCCTTAGCTTTCAACCTCCTAGGGCAGCCCTAGGAAACTAATGCAAGCTGCATTCCAGGATCTGCCTTTCCCTCTCTTCCTGGTCATTAAGCCAACAAAAGGGTTAAGTCATAAAATAACTTGGCCATAATTGTGCTGGGCTTGCTGAGGGAAGAAAGGGATTCTAGGAGCTAGCCACATTTACCCACAGGAGCTAGGAGAGTATGCATAGGACTGAATTCTGAGGGTACTTGATTAAGTGATGCTGAACATAAGGTTGGATAAGAAAGAGTTCGTTTATTTGGGAGCACTCTTTGGGCAGGGATTTTTAACACCCTGGCAAGAACCCCAGGAGATGGTGGGAACACACTGCTGAGTACCTCCTAGAAGCATAGAAAAAGCAATGGCCCGTATGATGTTATGTATAAAGGCTAAAAAGCTGTGGTACTTGATGGAAGAAGGGATGAAAAGACTCAGAAAATTGGGCATACTTGAGTAGGTGTACTATATGAGACTGAAAAACACAGTAGAGGGTTAAGGTCAAAGCATGAGGCCCAGACCTCCTCCAAAGAGATCTGTAGCCATTAACTCAGGTAACTATACACTGGAAAAGGAGGAGTGCCAAACATTTCAAGGTCAATTGGACACAGGGTAAAGGTTGATACTGAGACCCAGAGACCCAAAGCATCATGATGGCCCCTCTGTCAGAGTGGGGGCATTTGAGGGTCAGGTAATAAATAAAATCCTGGCCTAGATCCAGTTCAGAGTGAGTCTACTTGTCTGTAGACCTATCTGGTGTTCATGTCTTCAGTCCCTGAATTTATAATTGGAATAGACATACTTGGGAGTTGGCATAACCCCACATTGTTTCCTTGGCTTGTGGGATAAGAACTATTCTAGTGGGTGTATTAGTTTCCCAGGGCTGCTGTAAAAGAGTTCCGCAAATTGAATGGCTTCAAACAACAGAAATATATTCTCTCATAGTTCTGGAGGCCAGGAGTCCAAAATCGAGGTGTTGGCAGGGTTGATTCCTTTTTGGGGGCTCAGAGGGAGAATCAGTTCCATGCCTCTTTCCCAGCTTCTGGTAGTTGCTGGGAATCGTTGGAGTTCCTTAGCTGGCAGCTGCCAAACTCCAATCTTGTCATATGGCCACCTTCCTTGTAAATCTGTCTTGGTGTCTCTTCTCTTCTTCTAAGGACACCAGTCATTTCAGATTTAGGGCCCAACCTACTCCAATATGACCTCATCTTAACTAGTTACACCTGCAATGACCCTACTTCCAAATAAAGTCACACTCTGAGGTTTCAGAAAGGATAAGAATTTTGATGGGGGCGGGGTGACACTATTCAACCTAGTAGAGTAGGGGAAGGCCAAATGGAAGCCTCTAAAACTGCCCTCCCCTTAGCCAAGATAGGAAATAAAAACAATATTTCATTTTGGGAGGGAGGATGGAGAGAGAATGGGAGAAGTTAAAGATGCCAGTGGGAGTGGTCTTTATCTCCATTTTAATCTACTAATCTTGCCCCTGCAAAAATCAGACAGATTCTGGAGGATGACATTAATCTACTGCAAATGCAACCAACTAGTAGCTCTTATTTAGCAGCTTAGCCAGATATACTGTTTTTGCAAGAGCAGATTAAGAAGAGCTTCTGTCACATGGTATTCAACCACTGATTAGGAAAATCCCTTCTTTTCCATTCCAATCAGAAAGAGAATCAGAAACATTCTGCATTAATCTGGAATGGACAAAAGTGTACATTTCAACCTTGCCCTAAGGTTAGACTTGGGGTTCTCCACCCTCAGTATAGTTCCAAGACTTGGGTCAGCTGGACATCCCACAGAACGTGACTCTGGTCCACTCTTGACATCACGGATTAGATGAGCGAGAAGTGGCTAGGATGTTGGAGGCCTTCGTAAGACATTGTGCTGCAGAGGGGATATATCAAAATGCAGCACAAATAATCTCCTGGAGAATAATAACCTTTCTCATCTTCCCTTTACTGTCTAAAGTATACTGAATCTCTCCTTAAAAAACTGATTTTGCACAAAGATGATTTATGATTGTTTTTTATGATTGATTTTATGATTGTTCAGAATAGCTTAACCTCGGTACTATTGACATTTTGGGCTGGATCCTTCTTTGTTGTGTGGGCTGTCCTGTGCATTATAGGATATTTAGCAGCATCCCTGCCCTCTTCCCATTAGATGCCAGTAGCATGATTAAAAATGTCTCAACTTTGTCAGATGTTCTCTTGGGGCCAAAATCTCCCTTTTTGAGAAAACTGATTTAATGCATAGTTCTGGATTGAAAATAGATCCAATTCATTTCCGTGAAGGTTTTAGTGGAAAAGTTGTCTTTAACACCTTTCTGTGCTTTTTCCATATACAGGTCATGCTTCATACTCTGTGCTCAAGGGAGGTGGGTTCCTGGTTCTGGTTCATTCAGATTGAGGTAATAGAGACATCTTTTAAATTCTAACTTTTTAAATGAACTTTCATTATTAGAGTTTAACAGACTATGTGCACTTATTCTGAAGGTTTTTGTGTGTGTGTGTATGTGAGGAAGATTAGCCCTGAGCTGACATCCATTGCCAATCCTCCTCTTTTTGCTGAGGAAGATTGGCCCTGGGCTAACCTCCATGCCCATCTTCCTCTACTTTATATGTGGGACGCCTGCCACAGCATGGCTTGACAAGCAGTGCACAGGTCTGCGACCAGGATCCGAAGCTGTGAACCACCGAAGTGGAGCACGTGAACTTAACCACCATGCCACCAGGCCACCCCGCTATTCTGAAGGTCGTTGTGTGCATATTTGAGGGTTTCTCTTTTTTCAGTGCTGTTTAGAGTTAATCTTGGATTATCTTTTCATTATTTTGTGACCTATCTCCTTCTTACGTGTCAAGTTACTTATCTGCTATTCTTAAGCCATTTGTTAATGAAGTTCCCAATTTGGGACTGTTCATTTTGGGGGGGGGCATCACTATTTACAAGCCTACATTTTGAATATTAGAAATGGTTGCCTCAGATGAATGTTAACTGTCTATAAAGACAGTATGGCAGATCCACACGTTTGTATAACTTTCTTACATTTTGAAGTTAAAGATAAGAACCTTTAAAAAAAGTCCTACTGGCACTATTTGACTTATGGCCATTAAAATCATCATATAAATTGTTATTGTAAGATGCAAACCCAGGATCTTGCTTGGCCCTCGTGGATGTTCCCATGCAGTTGAAGGTACAAAGCCTTTCAGCAGACCACTGAGAAAAAAACTGAGAACTGAATTGTATAGGAAGCCACCGGATATTTCTTGATCATTTGTCTAATTGAAGGTCAAAATAACTTAGAATAACAATTTACAGTTTTTTTTAATTAAAAAGTTTTTTTATTTGTTTCTAAACAAATATACAACCTATTTACAGAGAGATGTAGTTTCGAAGAAATACAGTCAAAGAATTTGACCGTTAAAATAAAAACAATAACAAAAAACACTCAGAGATTCCCATTTTTATAAATTATCCATATCTTACAGGTTTCAGGTGACAGAGTCTGGTCTGTGGCTGGGCTTTCTGATGCCAATTCCAATCTTATTTCCACTCACAATATTTCATACCTTCTAATAAAAGTTAAGACAACATTCATTTTATGAAAATATAGAATTGTTTTCAATTTTTTAATTGAGGTATAATTGACATATATTAGTTTCATATGTACAACATAATGATTTGATATTTGTATATATTGCGAAGTGATCACCACAATAAGTTTAGTTAACATTTGTCACCATATATAGTTACAAACATAATTTACAATTTAAAGTCAGAGCTCTGAGCTGGAGCAGAATGAATCTCATATTGGAAATGTGGCAATGCCAGGGTTTTTTATTCAGAAACATTTTATTTCAAATTTTACAATTAAGGTCCAGTGTCCTCCTCCTTTTTTTTTTTCACCTCAGTGACCATGAGACACAGTTTCTAATCCTGCCAAGTGAGAGCAACACAGTACACGCTGCTTGTGGCTAGCAGAGACGGGGCAAAGTGTGAAACCCTTTGACCACCAGATGGCAGCAGAGGGCTGTGCTGAAGGGGCGCCTTCCCGGTCCCAGACAGGGGTGGGGTAAGGCTGCCTGAGCAGTGACGGAAGGACAGCCAAGTTGGAGCCAGCCAGCCAGTCTGGGAAGCCCGAGGCTGAACTCCACTGAGCCAAAGGGTCGTCCTTGTTCTAGTTCATGCGGGAAATAGTGAGGAGGCAACAGGATTCAGGAGGTCAGAACAAAGAACAAGAAATAGGTGAGCCAGAAGACAGTCCCAGCCATTCATCAAATGGAAGAAGGCAGAACAGCCAGAGATTAGAAAGGACAGGAATTGTGTGGTAGACAAGCGCTTGAGTCTGGATTTTAACAAAACAGTATAAGTCCTTCCTTGGTCCTTTTAAGGAGCCACAAAATCTGAAACTTCTAAAGTACTCTCCAGAAGGCAGGCAGGGAACCCTCTGTTATCATGTCTTATCCTAAAAGTAAATTTTATTGATAACTGGAATAATTAGGAGGGAGATGGGCAGAGATGGTAAAATGAAACCTCCAGGAAAGGTGTTATTGGGGTATCATTGTTAATAAAGATATAACCACGGTCTCTAATCTGATTTTCACTTCTCCCTCTTATTTTGCTTCAAATAATAAAACTAGTGATACTCACATACTTGGGAAAATTCAGTTAATTTTTTTCTCATATAAACAATTACTTAAGAATTTCAATGATAATTCTCAGATGGGAGAGAGCATTAAGACGAGTCAAAACAAAAGTCATTTTATTGGATTATTTTAAAAGTAAAATAATTCCCAGCGTTAGAAGAGACTTGATATCTAAGAGCTGAGCTTTAGAAATAGTAATTGCTGGCATTTATTGAGGGCTTACTCTGTACAGGGCGTTCTTCCATTGTTCTACGCACTTTTTGCAGGTTAGTGGTTCCCTGACCAGCCATGTCAGAATCAGCTGGGGATTCATTAGAAGTGTAAATTCTCAGGTGGCCCCAGATTTATCAAATCAGAGACTCCAGGAGGAGTCAGCCATCTGTTTTAAACCCTCCAGGTGATTCTGATGCTTGCTAAAGTTTGAGAACCACGGGTGTTGAATATTACATTTAATCCTCACAACAACTCTAAGAAATAAGGATTATTTATTTCCACCCTCCCCTTTATAGCTGGAGAATCTGGGGCCAGAGAAGTTAAGTGATTTACCCAATGACACTGAGTTCCTAAGTGGCAGAGCTGGGATTTGAACTCAGGCAGTGTGACTTCAGAGCTTATGTTCTTGGTCTCTTCCTCTCATAGAGAGTGCCACTTAGCCTTTTTGTGGTATCTGGCTTCTGTCCTATGGCCCTTCTAAAATATTGAATTCCCTAGGTAAGCACAATATATATAATAGATAGACATCTCTCTGGTATGCATGCACCTCCATACACATGTGAGGGTGGTGTTGCCAAAGGTGGCTGGTGGTGGCTAGTGGAAGGTGGCTGAAGTTCCACTATTTGTCTGGTCTTCCTGCTGAGTCAACTGAAGATAATCGGTCAAAAGTGATCCGTTGCAAAATGTGTGGAAAAATGAGAATTAGCGTTAGCTAAAGCAATGATTTTCAAACTTAAATGACTACCTGAATTGTCTGCTTTGAGAAGATCCTGATTAGAGTGAAACCTGAGGGATCTGGACAAAAGCTGTGAAAGGCCTAAGGAAGGAAACAGTTCTTCAGGCACAGCCTTTGGTGTATTGAACACCTTTTCCCGAGGGGTTTCTGAGAATTAGCCCTACCTGATTTCCATTCCAAAGCTGTTTAGTCACTTAGATTAGAAAAGACAAATTTATGAAGAGTCCCCGATTAGAAGATTATTTTATTGTGGTAAAGGCGTTTTACATTCTGAGGTGTGTGAGTGTGTGTGGGAAAGTGAGCCTGGTGTATAGTAAACTGCCCCCAGATTGGACTGAGGTTCAGTCAATGCTGAGTAGAAGTCAGTCTTGTCAGTGATTAAATTCAACATTTTCTTTTGTTTTTAAATTTCTACATTGGGCCAGACACTAGGTTAGGAGCTGTGCATACAAAGGTAAACAATACCTAGTCTTGACTTTAAGGGCTTATAGTATATTAGGTGATACAGAGAAAAAGATAGATGTACTGTCTATTTTTGCGTCACAAATTACACCAAAACTTAGCATCTTAAAACAACCTACATTAATCAACTCACAGTTTCTGTAGGTCAGGAATCTGAGTGTAGCTTAGCTGTGCAGTTTTAAAATTAATGACCAAACAGAAAAAAAGGAATTTGGAGGAAAGGGAGACTGTATAAGGAAATATGAACTACAGAAGATATAATTAATACAGCATCATGAAAAGAAACAGGATGCTATAAAAAAGAACAGTCAGAGGATGAGACATCAGGAACGAGTTGGGTTTATCCCAGGAATTCAACTTCAGAGAGTTGTAAGGATTGTTAGAAATCATAAAACTGTCATTATTTGCAGACAAATTTATTGTTTAGAAAATTCAAAGAATTTACAATCAGAATAAATGAGTTCAGCAAAGTTCAAATTAACATACAAAATTAGTACTGCTCATATATACAAGCAACAATTAATTAGAAAATATGTTAAAAAAATAGATCCTATAAGGTTAGTAATGGAAACTCTATGCTATGTAGCAATAAATCTTGCAAAAGACATAGAAGGCTTTTAGGGTAAAACATACACATTTTATTGAAGGACATAAAAGTGACCCAAATAAACAGAGAGTTTTATCATGTTAAGGGAGGGAAAATTCAATATGATATAGAAGAGAATTCTCTTAAAATTAAATTATAAATGCAAAAATCAGATATTATTGTTGGAGAAGGTCATTGAGAGGATGTGACTGCCGGGTGACCCACGAGCTGGACCCAGGCAATCAGAGGCTCCTTACCCGCTCCTCTGTCCTTGGAATGTATGTGCTGCTACTATTCCCGTGCTAGCAGCCGTTTCAAGGACATAGCCTTGAGAGAGCACTGTGTTGTTGAGCCCATCTGGATGGTACACGTGACTGAACCCCATTAAGGCCTCTATATAAACTTTTAAGATTCTAGCAGGTGGGTGTGGAGATCTACTCCTCTTGTGGCCGCCCAAGACAAACTTCATAAGTAAAAGTTCCCTTGCTTCTTACACCCGCCACCTACCATTCTGGGATCTGCCTCTTTCTTCAGTCTCTCCTTGCCCTCCGGGTATGGAGGCCAGTTTCAGATTTCACCCGGGAAACTCTGGAGTCTGTGAACCAACAATTATTTCATATATAATTTTCAAAATTTTACTAACTCTTATAGTGGAAAGTGTTGGCAAGGAGTTAGAGAAATGAGAACTTTCATGTAGTGTTGGTTAAAATCTACATTTAAAAAATTTTGGACAACAGGTGGACAGCATTAATAGAGCTGAAACTGTACAGGCCTCATGACAAAGAAGTCCCACTTCTCGAGCTGTGTCCCTACATTTTAAAATTTTACAACGTATTAGTAAAATAATTTTGATCATGAACTCCTGATATATGTGTGTAAATTTAATTTTTTAAACTATCCACATTATGTACATATATTACTGTGTTAATATAAGGCATTCACAACAACAGACTGGAAAGGATAAGACAAAGATGAAAGAGTTCTTGTCAATTATGAATTTTTTTTCATAATTTTTACCTTGTAATATGGTTTACAAGAAGCTCTTACTTGTAGTGTCATTTTCTTATTTTTTTACTTGCATGTGCATTATTAGAACGATTTTCAATACACAATCCCTTTGCAGAAATTCTTTTAAGTCATGTTAAGGGTAAATTGAGATAGTATAATGTATAAATCTATATAGCCACCCAACTGTATGTGGTTAAATGCTGAAAAATGAATAGATAAGTGTGCCACCATCCATGCCTCAGCATTGTAGGGCTCCCACTCATATTTCAAATGTTTTGTGTAGTCTCCATGAGACATTTCCGATTTATAGGTGTCCTGAATCAAAGCACCATTTTCAGTCCATGTACTAAATATTAATGTCTTAATATTTTTTGGTGAAAAATAAACGTGCACAGAAGTTCTAATATTTTCTTACATCACATTAATGCGCTCTCTGGAGTGTGCTGTCTGCTCTGTGCTGACCACCACCATAAAGAAATCCTTACATATACGCAGAAGGGGGCAGGTGCCAGAATGTCACGACAGCCTGTTTGTAAGAATGAAACACTGTACGAAGCCTCAATGACCAACAATAGGTAAGTTCTAAAGAAATTGTATTTTATTCACGTTTTAAAAAGTTAAAACAAATTAACTAGATCTACAAGTATCAACATGGATATATAAAAGATAAATAAAATATTAAGTGAAAAAGGCAAGTTGCAGGATGATGTATACAGTGTTACACCATTTTTGCAACTTAAAAACACATAAAATAATGGTATATTATGTTTAGGAATTCATATATAACTAACAAAGCGAAAATGAGTAGGAAGAGAGGCCCTGGGGTGGAGGAACAGGTGTAAGATTGGGGAGGGGTTACAAAGGACACTTTAAATGTACATGTAATTTTTTTTTCCTTAAAATAACTAAAGCAAATGTGGCAAAATGTCAACTTTTTTTAAAGTTTGGGGAGCTATACATGGGATTTTGTTACATTCCCATGTGTTTTTCTATATGTTTGAGATATTTCATAATATAAAGGAAAGTAGAGGAGATATGAATGATCAAAGTAAAAATCATGGGGTGAAAATAAAATAATGAATTTAATCGTTAAAACCAAAGCTGTTTTTTTGAAAAGATCAATAATAACACAAATCATGTAATCCATATTAGGGAACAAGAGAAGAAGAAAATGAATTTTAAAAAATATAATTACTTTTCTCTTCTAAAGAAATCTGAATTATTTTTCTTTATGCAAAAAATAAACCTGGGATGCAAAACAGTTTATTAAAGACCTTAAAATTGATCAACCTACAACAGAAGAAGATTCAAGAAGCTAGCTTTTTAGTGTAACTGTAGAAGATGAATTTGAGAAGAGAGCTAGTTCCTTTATTCATCCCTACAGTTCAGGAAAAGGACTAATCTCACAAGACAAATGAAAATAATGTCATTTCTAGAGACATACATGAGCCCGTAAGTGCCAAAAGAGCTTAGTAATTAAGTTGATAGTGATTGTGAAGGACAGAGATTAAACAACAGTAATAATAACAAACGTTAAAATTTTGAACCAGGTGTCTATTGAGGGAAAGGAAAAGATCAAGTGAACTAAGTACATTAGGAAGATAAGTTAAACTTGAGTTTAGACGTATTGAAATTGAATAGATAGACCTAATAGAAAGATCTAATAGAGGTCATGGATAGAAATATAGATCTGGAATGAAGCTGAGAATGTGGATATATTTATTAAAGGGAAGGTTAAAACTTAAAAAGTGCCCAGGGACATAAATAAATTGACGATTTTTAGAAGCAGGGGAGAAAACAGCAAATTGTATCACAGAGCTCCTAGCAATGGGTCTCAACAGTGCCAAATGCTGCAGAGGATAAAAAAAATGAGAGAAAGGGATTGAAGATGTTGATGTCAAGATGTCAGAAGTCATTGGCACGCTTTGAGAGCTTGTTTAGTTGGAATGGATACAAAGGTAAGGAAAAATGTAGAATAGCCATTAGATGTAAAAATTGAGGCGGAGACTATGAACTATGTGATTGTTATGGGTTAAATTGTATCCCTCAGAAAGATTTGTTGATGTCCCAACTCCTGGTACTTGTGAACATGACTTTATTTGGAAATAAGGTCTTTACAGATGTAATTAATATGTAAGTTAAGATGAAGTTATATTGGAGTAGGGTAGGCCCTTAATCCAACATGACTGGAATCCTTGTGACAAGAAGGGAAGAAACACACACACACAGGGAAAGCACCATGTGAAGACTCTTGCAGAGTGAAGAGGGCCCTGTGATGACAGAGGCAGAGAAGGAGTTATAAAGCAAGTTAAGGAAGGTGAAGGATTGCTGGTAACCACGAGAAGCTAGAAGAGAGCACGGCCCTGCCGACATCTTGATTTCAGGCTTCTAGACTCTGGAGCTGTGAGAGAATAAATTTCTGTTTTAATGCACCCAGTCTGTGGTACCTTGTTACGGCAACCCCGAGAAACTAATGCTGGGGGGATGTGCACAGTGACTGTGAGAAGACGAGCTCATTTGTAAGGAAGTTTAGATGATTAGGTGGTGTAAGAAGGGTGACAGCAGTCAGTGACAAATATTTCTGCATATTTAATTACTAGGCATGTCTGAAAAAAGCGGGGAGGAGAGAAGATCTCATATTAGAAGTTAACAATAAAATAAAGAGGGAGCCAGATTGTAGAGTAGGTTATGAGACTAGATTGAGCGATTGTGCAGTGGAGTTGAGTTTGGAAAGAAGTGGCCCAGTTTCCTCTGGGAGGTGAACAGGAAGTACAGACATTTGGAGGGAACGTGCCTGACAGGTGGTCTCTGACTTTTCAGTAAAACAGTAAATTTATCTACTAAATGCAAAAGTGCAGAAGTAGGGTTAAGGACCTGAGCAGAATAAGGAAGATTTAAAAGATCTGTGAAAAGTGTGATGAGGAGGGCTGGGTTGACTTATGTAGCATGGGCACCCATAAATCCAAGTTTGGAGGATTTCAGCCTCGTGACCCTGTTCAAGGCACATAGCCAACGAGTGACAGGTTTGGAAGGTAGACCTCAGGCTCCTAACCCAGTAACCACTTCACTGCACGATATTGGAGATTAAAATCCCTAAAATGATGGGAATAAACAAATTATCCTTTAAATTGTTTACTAAGAAAGTATATGTGTGTTATATATGATTGTAGTTGTTTTTT
Source organism: Ceratotherium simum simum (assembly GCF_057802395.1). Taxonomy (NCBI): domain Eukaryota; kingdom Metazoa; phylum Chordata; class Mammalia; order Perissodactyla; family Rhinocerotidae; genus Ceratotherium; species Ceratotherium simum. Next base: position 50,863,886 of record NC_141915.1, on the reverse strand, counting down.
CCACCCACTAAAATAAATATTTTCACTAATGTCTGGGATTGGAACCAGATTAAATATTTTGTTTTTTCCAGTTCTTGAACTTTTACTTCTAGTAGTGATTGGGAAAACAAGAAGAGAAATGTGACTACCGGCAAGGGAGGGAATGCAATTAAAGTCAAAGAAAGTGTTTATTTCCATATTCTTAGTGAAAGCAGTCATCATTTGAATAGTCTTGGAGTGCTTCGCCCTTTCTCTGTCCTTCACTTTCATGAATGGTTATTGACTATACATCCCAAGAAAGGTATCGAGTACTGTAAAAATTATGTACTGAAATTTTCAGGTTGATAAACGGGTTATTTACAATTCTGAGAATGTCTGATTTATTTGTAGCTGGAAAAAAAAAAAAGTAACACACTCATTAAAGTTCTGCCCATCTAGTCTAAACTGTTAAATGATTAAAATGGGTATTAGATATCACTGTTTTGATTGGCATAATTTTCACAGTGGTAGTTAAGAGCGAGGGGGCTTGGAGTCCAGACACTGTTCTGGACTCATGTTAGTTCTGCCTTTATTTTAGCATCTGCAAAAAACTTCATCTTTAAGCCTCACTTTTCAAATCTAAAAAATGGGTGTAAATATAGTACAAACTTCATAGGTTTGCTCTGAGTATTAAATGAGATAACTCATTGTAAACACTTGGCATGCTTTCTAGCACATAGGAGTCAGCCAGTACAAGAAGCCGTGTAACTGAAGGGCACTTTAGTCTCAGGTGAAGCTTTCTCATATGAATTATTCTGAGATGACTGATCCTCATTTTCCCTCTTCTCTTCTTTTTAATCTGTTCTTTTTGGGCTTGGCTTTCAAATTTTTAATCATTAAAAGCTAATATAAACTTACTCAGAACTGTGGGTTTTTTCTTCCTTTTCGAATCTGATCACCTTTTGCATATGCCAGGAAGTTGGAGCAATAAACAAATACCTCGTGACACGCTCAGCCAACCATCCACAACTACACACTCCCTGCAGAATAAATGGACAAGAAGAAAAACGTGGAAAAAACTCCAACTTATCAAGTAAAGAACGTTTGGCAGGACTTTTACACATAGACAATGGCCTGTTTACAGAAGCCAAAATGAATAAAAAATTTTAAAAGAGGCAAATATTCATAGAAGAGTCCTCGGAGGGTTCTTAGCTGTTCTCCTGGACCAAAAGAGACCCATGACTCAAAGGTGCTTCTAAGTTCCTCACTCTTGTTTTCCTGACAGTAAGTCAAATTTGTTTTTACCGCTCGCTTTGCAGAAGGTAATTAAGGCAAAAAGTATGTAGCCAATGCCAGGCATCTTGATTGACATTGTTGAAATTATTATATTGTTCTTATATTTCTAAATTATTGTATGTTTTATGTTGTGGACCTAATGATTGATTTAATTTTTTAAACTGAGTTGTATAATATTTTCCTGTGATTGTGAAGCAGAATACTTCCCCCAATTTTGAGCCAGGAGTTGAGGTTGAAGTCATCATTGCCGATGCTTAAATCAACCTTTTTAATAAATTGATTACCAGTTGTTAAAAACAGTATTGTCATATGGTGATCAAATGAAAGATAGATAGACTCAGAAGTGTGTGTAAATATTATTAATTTTTTTTTGGCAGACTGACACTTCTCTGGATAGCCTTTTGAGAATTTGCAAGGTTTTACTTCTTGGGAATGTATAGGCACTAGGACAAGTTGCTTTTCCCTGTGGTTTCTTTTTTCTTTTAAAGAGTCTGTGGGTTGCTTACTGAGCTGTTCAAACAGACCTCTGTAGCCGTAAAGTGAAGACCAGTGTTATAACTTTCTCAAGTTAGGATTTAGAGGTTATTTTGGTATGCGGCAGTTTTACTTTTATCAAAAAAGGAAATATAGCAAGTTGTCTGAACATTGTAATTTGTATACAACATCAACATGTTTGAATGAATTTAAGTAACCAGAGTTGTTATACCAAGTGATCATCTCTGGAATTTCAAATTGAGAACACAGAAGGATCCTTGTTGCCTATGATGATCTACAAATCAATAACTGCAGTCATATTAGCTGACTAATGTTTTTGGTTTTCACCTGTATGTATCTTACATACTGACTTCATAAAAGGGACTCATGCATTTAAAGAGGAGAAATTAGCTTTCTGGATTCTAAGAATGCCTGTAATGTTATTCAACTTCCCTTTACTCACTGGTTACCTAGATATTAAATAAGTGTGCAAAAGCATGCCATTCAAAGTTCAGACCGCTTGCGGGCAAATCTGACTGACAAGAAACTGGAGACAGTTTTATTCCTGGTATACTTTTTTTTAAAAAAAAACAAGTAAAGGGCAAAGTGTTTTTTGGATTCTAAACATTACTAACACCTTATTCACTGATTTACTTTAGATTGTTGTAATGTTAAGACTTGGCAGAAAAAAGTGACTTTTGAGACAAGAAGGGAGAGGCCTCCCATACCATCGCCCTCATCTCTCTCCTAGCCATAAGAGCCTGGAGAAAAATACCAGCTGACAGGGTCCTTTACATCCATTAACACTTCATACTTGCAAAAAACCCCTATGGAATGTCTTACTGCAATGTCAAAGAAGGCACTAAATTAGTGCATCTGAAACTATGTTTTAAAATGTTCAGAAGCTTTTTTGTAATTGGACTTTTTTTTCTCTGAGTTATTGCTGTGCAGTGTTTACTTTACCCTCTCTCTCAATGAACAGAACAAAATGATTAAAAAAGAGATAAGCATGTGTCAACAAACTCAGGCCCTTCTATACAAGAATTTTAAAAAATGGAGAATGAAAAAAGAGAGCTTATTGGTATGGTTTACAATATATGTTTTTCCATATTTAGTGAATGAAAATCCATCATGCAGTATTTTTATCCTATCTTTATTACTTTTTTTGTGTTCACAACTTCTACAGGCTAGTTGATTAGGAGTTCTAAATATAATATTTTACAAGTATTGCAGAATAAGATATATTGTAGAATAGGATAATATTTATGACAAAACATGAAATTAACCAAAGGACTCAAGACAGCTCCTGAAAAATAAAGTAACATTTTATTGACTAGAACTAGCCATTCTCCAAATAATTAACCCACTTGAATTTTGTGGAGATGTTCTAATTTACCCTGAGCCAACTTTGCTGTTAGGGGAAAAAAAGGAAATAAGCTAGACAAAATGAAATAGATTTTTAAATAGGCAAACCATAGCACTACACTGGGGACATTTTGATTAAGACTCTGCTAATTGGTAGGTCTGGGGGAAAAAAATCTATGAGCAAAAATTAGAAAACTCTTTTTGGATCTCTTTTCAAGACTATGCTTTTTATAAACATAGAGTGGTTTCAGGGAGCCAGATCACTGACTGTCAGTATTTTTGCATTCTGTTGAGTTTCTGATGTAAGGACGTGGATATTAGGATGAAGAGATTTGCTATATTTTACCATGAGATATATCTTGGACTGCCTTGGCCACGTAGAGGCTGCATTCTGTTTAAAAATAGTGAATAACATTTCGGTGGATGCTAGCAGAGTTCACATCGTCCTTTTCATTCTCTGTGATAGCTCTTGGGGCAATTCAATTCTAATATTTTGGTTGTTATAGTGACAAAGGGTAAATTTATAATGATCACGCACTAGAGTTTTTAAAAAACTTATTAAAAATGTTTTAAATCCCCAAATGTAGAAATATCGGTCAAATGAACCCACTTCCTATACCGTTCACCCACAGCAGTTGACAACTGTTAGCATCTTGCTGTCTTTGCTTCATCTCTCTCTCTCTCTCTCTCTCTCTTTCAAGATATATGACACTTTACTGCTAAATACTTCAGCTAGCATCCATAAAAATTAAGGACATATTCTCCTACATAACCCCTAATACACTTCACAAAGTTAGCAATAATTGCATATAATCATCTAATGGCACGTCCAAATTCAATTTTCTAAATTTTCCCAAAAATGTCTTTTATTTTATTTTTTGAGGGGAGGAGATCAATTTATTTTACTTTAATTTTTTATTTTTATTTTTTTGAGGTAACATTGGTTTATAATATTATATAAATTTCAGGTGTACATCATTGTATTTCGACTTTTGTATAGAAATCAGAAAAATGCCACTTAACCAGGAAATAACTACTGTAGCAGTAAATCAGGAGTATAAAAGAATTCGTTCAATCATATTTTTAAAAATGCTAGATTTCTATAAATAAAATGAATTTAAGGGCCGGCCCCATGGCTTAGCGGTTGAGTGCGTGCGCTCCGCTATTGGCGGCCTGGGTTCGAGTCCCGGGTGTGCACCCGCATTATATCTCTAAAACCACTACTCTTTTCATTTCTCTTTTCAAAGACACTCAATTTTTAGCTCTACCTTTCCCATATATTTTTCTACATGTCTCCAACATCTTTTGTTTTCGTAGTTCTAGGAGTCATATGTTGTTGAATCTCTTCCTTTCAGCATCTCTTTTGGAGTGGCACTTGCTCAGGTTTATCCCCTTATATTATAGTAGCTTTCAGTAACAGCTTGTTGTGTAATATTATGTGTGAAAACTCCGTGTTGTTTTAATTATCCTATAGTCTCTGAAAAATCTATTAAATTCCTTCCTCTATGACTAATAAATTCATATTTTATGGACATATCCTTAAAATACCATCTCATTTTATTTTCTTTGATTCTTTTGATCCACAGCTGAACTTTCTATTAATTCTCCTTTCTTACCATTAAAACATAAGTCCATTTAAATGTCAAACAATTTTTAATTGATTATACATGCAACCCATTCTGCCTTGGAATGATATGAACTATCTCATGATGAAAATCCTTGTATAATTTCCTGAGGTCATAAAAAAGGATTATCTGTGTATCTGGTTGAAAAAAATCTGCATAAAATAAGACAAATGAAGATGTGGCAGAAACAGTTCGATTTGTGTTTCTTTCATTTTTCTAATGATTTTTAATATTTCCTATGCTTCCCACTTCTGATCTCTTAACTTTAATTTTTTTCCCTTCCACACCCTTTTCCTAGATGCCAACAGTTATCCAGCCTTACATCCACCTTTCTGTTCTTAATAACTTAATATTTCTGCTTTAGTTTTATTCTTAGGCCTTTGAAAAAGGTTAACTTTTGATTTATAGTGACTACTATACTCATTATTTTCAATATTTGTTTTTCTATATTATCAAAATAATATTTCTTCGTATACTATGGCAGGAATCAGCTACAACTTTATTTTCTTTGATAAGCTCTTCTATTTTTATGAACCAGAGCTGAGAATTTATCAAAGACCAAAACACTGTCTTAACTTTAATATCCCTGTGATACTTTACTTTTAACATTATAACATAAATTCCCAACATAACTTAAATTCAAAGTTGATATTAAGCTACTCTAGGACAGAAGTCATTCTTTACTGATGTGGTATGGTTGATTCCATATGTAATTGTGCCTTGATTGATTACATGAAGATGGCCACCAGTATTCGCCATTGTTTTTCCTAAAGTCTTCGTATTGGTCCCAACATCAAAATGCTCATCATGAAATCTTTGAGAATGAAATAAATCCTGAGCATTCCTCTGATGACTCTTTTTAACCATTGTCTCCGGAGTTCCATGGAAAAGAAGCCATAAGATAACTAACAAATTATGTGACTACGTTCACTTACACGTAAAAGTTTAGTAAGCTAAGCTGCAACAGGGCCACGCACAGGTCAAGTGTTGTTATAGATTATGCGTTTTTGAAAGTTCCTTTCTTTCAGGTATTTCTACCATCATCCTAAATTTCTCTCATTTGTCATTTTAAAAGTAAATACTGTTGATATTGCCAGCAACAAAATTTAGTAGCCCTATTCATTTTCTTGTCCTTCATCTTCTATTTTCTTTCCCTGCCATTTATACTCTCCTCCCTGCGTTGTCTTCTAATACACACACACACACACACACACACACACACATACGTATATGTTATGAATATGTATGTATGTACATATATGGTATTTTGGATATATAATACACACACGTTTTTCAAACTTAGACTTATCGGCCTTTAGGGAATGTATGGATTGAAATTTTGAGGTCAAAAGACTTCATCATTTAGTAGCTTTGTGACTTTTTGCCAAACTATATGAGCTCTTTAAGCCTCATTTTCTTCACTTCTAAGAAATATGTAATGTAATTCCATAGTATAATGCCTTCTTCTTGAGTAATTTAAAGAATGAGTGAGGTAATTAAGCAAATATGCTTGTTACATAATAGGAACTGGATAAATGTTAGTTCTTTATCTTTATCCATATGGGTTTGGTTGATTGAAAGGGCATAGAAATAAGAAATAATGTAGGGGAAAGCATCAGTAAAAGATTTTAAGGGAAACCAGGAAGATATATAGACAATGCCTAATTCTTAATTCCATCATAATTTAGTACATACTTTCCTAGGTGTTTGCTTATTTTATTGAAGGAGATTATTGAGAAATACTGTTAAGTGACATTCCATTTATGTGAAGTTATCTTTTGAAAAGTGTATTCTGAGCATAGTGATTACAATGTGGTCTATGGATTTAAATCACCTGGTTTGAATCCTGGCTTTGCCACTTGTTGATTGTGTGATCCCAGCTAAGTTACTTAACTTGCCTGTGCTTCAGTTTCTTCATCTTAAAAATGGGCATCACAATGGTATTAAGTTTGTTATGAAGAGTAAATGAGCTACCACATGTAAAGCTTTTAGAGTAATGCCTAGCCCATAATAGGCATTCAATAAATGTTTGCTGTTAAGAATATCCCAAATAAATGCAATCGGATACACCTATATCAATTCACGTATTGTGAAACAGTTAGGTAGAAAGTGATTGGCAAAAGTCTCTGAGAGAAGAGGGAAATGAGCAGGGAGACAACAGAGGAAGGAGAAAATGATAACCTGACATGGAAAGATCAAAGAGAAAGTACTCTATTCCCTGGAGTTGAGGGAACTTCTCAATTCTACCATTTTTAGTAGTCTTTCAAGCCCTACCTTCTATGTGGAGACTTCTATAGGTATTCCAGTTTATCATGTTCCTTACTATTAACTTTTACAGTAATTATGTTGATGCCAGAAAATTTAGCTAAATTAACATGTTAAATTAGGACTAAATCACATTAGTTCCTCCTTTTCAGGCCAAAAGCTCATCTTTTAGCAACATGATTCAATAAAGGCCCAGAACCTTGACTCTGACTCATATTCATCCAGTGGGCAATGGCGATGGGTATGGTTGTGTAGTGTGAAGAAGGGTCATTTAGCAATCCTAACTAAGTGGTCACCACCAGTCATTCTATTGACTGGTCTTAGATTCAATTTGCCCTTAATACTTTAATATAAACTGAGTATACTCAGGTCAATATGATAGCTTTAGCCTGTCTAAACCTGCACACCATGTCATCTACCTTGGTTTTCCCTCCCTCTATAGTTAATGGCCCAACATGCCTCAAACCAGCTCCTGTTTGATCATTCTGCTGGTAAATTAGTTACTTCATTCATTTATTCATCATTCATTAAGCCCTCTGCTAGAAGTAGGATTCAAAGATTAATGGCAGTCTTTAACCTCAGGAAGTGCAGCATCTAGAGGAAAACCGGCACTTAAACAGAAATTATTTGAAAGAATGGTAGAGATGGACAGAGAGAATTAAAGGAACATAGAGAAGGATCATCCAGCCGAGCCTAAGTATGGTGGAAAAGGTCAGAAAGAGATGACACTTGAGGTGAGTCTTACGGAAAGAAAAGGTCTTGGTCACATAAAGTGTGGTGGGGCATGTGAAGGTTCTTCCAAGCAGGGGACATGGCATGAGCAACATAGGATGACAAGAAACAATATATGTGTCTTAGGAATCACAAGAAATCAACTTTTCTGACTCAAAGAGGGAGAAATAAATCTTATGCAGTAGGGACCAAATCAGATCATGTAGAGTTTTGTTTGCCAAATTAAGAACAAGCTGTCCTGTATAGTGTGGGGAATCACTGAGTGATTTTAAAGAGGCAAATTAGACAACCAGACCTTTGATAGATCACTTTCACAGCTTTATGGAGCATGGCTTTGAGGGTGACACAATTGGAGAAATGGGAAACATTTAGGAGATTGTGTCAGTCTCGGTTTAGTCAGGAAAAGTGAGGCGCTGGAAATATTGTGGGAGTAAAGGGATGTGATATAGGAATTAGGAATTCATAAATGTACAAGGGATAGAAGAGAGAGGGTCAAGAAAGTTGTAGCCAGAACTACAACTGTTTCCTCAGGGAGACAGCCACTGAGGACCTTAGCCTGATGCATGGAAATGGGTGGTTCTCAAGAAGTTTGCTGGCAAACTGCTGCAAGTTTCAGGATTCTCTGGGAGAGTGCCCACCAATTTTCTTAATCTGCAGCTATAAAGCAGTACTTGTCAAGAAGTCTGAGAAGCTGGTACAAACCTTAAGTCTGCCCATGTGTCTGGCCTCCAAGACCTTCGGAGAATAATGACCTTTCTTCACTTCTGCTCTCCAAATCTTCCCAAGTTCTCATTGGCAAAGTCCAATACCGAGAAGGGGATTCTGGGAAATGTAGTCCTTGGTGTGTCCTCTGCATTGCACAAGAGAAGGGGCTAGGACTGATGCCAAGGGGATAACTGACAATCAAGTACAGAGGTCACAGCCCTGGTTGAGGTGAGAAATGATTTAAGTCTGGACTAGAAGGTCGTAGGCATGGGATAAAGGGTTAAATTCAACAGATTCATAAAGATAAATTCACAAGGTTAAATTGTAATAATTTTGTAGATCTCAGGATGCGGTGAGAGAGGGAGGGAGAGAAAGAGTTAAGGACGCTTCTCTGGCATTTAGTTTGAGTTCCTGGTTGGATGGTGGAAACACCAACTGAGAGAATGGAAGTGGGACAGGTTTAGAGGGACAAATAATACACTCAGTTTGATATCCACACACAGATCTATAGCAAAAATTTGAATATATAAATCTGAACCTTTGCAAAAAGGCCTAAAGACACAAATTTGGGAATCATTAGGTCTAGGTAAGAATTGAAGCAATGAGAGTGGACAATATTGTATGGCAAGGATTTGAGAAAAAGAAAAATAGTTGGTCAAGTATAGAACCCAATTCAAGGACTCCAGAAAGTATGCTGAGAAGGAATATTGAGAGAAGGATGTGGAAACCAAAAGGATAGAAGCCAAAAAACAGAAAAGAGTGAGCAATTGGTAAGTCAGTGATGAGGTCTATTAAAGAAGGACTGAAAGTTTCCATTGGATTCGGTTGTTATAATGTCATTGGTGACCTCACTGAGAATAGTTTCAGTGGAGTGGTAGGGTCAGAAGCTGTGTTGTCTTAGGCTGGGAATAAATGTGAGGTAAAGAAATGGAAACCAAGAGTAGACACTAGTGTTCTGAAAAATTGGCCTGTGAAAGGGAAGAAGACTGAATAATAGCTAGAGAGGGTGCAGGATGAGGGAAAGCCTTTCTCCCTTCCTCCCTGCTCTTTCCCTGCCTTCCTTCCTTTCTTTCAATTGTAGCTTTCTCTTCATTTGCTCACTTAGAGAAATAGCTGGATTACATGAAATGCCGAGCTTGGTAAGAGTATGAGCAGGTCTGTGTACATCTCTTTTGGAGGTGGTGTGGGCTTTTACTACTGTTCCCTTTGGATCCCGTTAAGGTAGTGACACCCTACATTGTGAAGTTTAGGTTCAATCATGAACTGTAGTATCGGCACTTAACATAATTTATGTTCTTAGAAAATATATTTACCTCAGAGTTGCTTAATCTTCTTTCAGAACAGAAATGTTAAAAAAGAATATAATGGAAAGCCTGAAAAAATAGTAGCATTGCAAGGTAAAGAGAAAAACTTCACTGTTTTGATGATATTTTTAATTAAAATTTTTTTCCCTGAAAATACAAGTAGTCATAGTGGAAAATTAGAGGATGAATATAGAGAAAAAGAAAAATTAAAAAAAAATTTCTACTATGAGGGATAATCACCAATAATATATTATCTTTTTCTATGTATATATGTATGTATAAAATATTTTTTAAAAAGTAGGATCGTACTACTTATGATGGTTTATAATGTTTGACCTGACTTTGTCAAACTGAGCTTAGAGGATCACTGAAATTCTTTTTACTTTCATAGAACTTTTCATCATCTGTTTTTGGGCTGTGGTTTGCCTTATTTTTAACTCTTCCAAAATATAATTCCTTATGTTTTCTGTCTTCAGAGAATCTCTTAAAATTTCTGGGAGGCTAATGGAACTCATTATTGTTTTCCAATGGAGTTAGTTTTTCAAATATTAAAGAAAAAAATTGTCCAGTTCTAAGCACACATATACGAAAATGCCTATGACATGTCCTGGATCCCAACATACCTCTCTAGAGACCATGCCCATACTTCTGTGATACAAAACGGAACAATGACCAGCGCCAGGGGAGACTTTACCATCCTCTCCTTAACCCAACCTCCCTCCTCATATGGAATAAACTCCCCCTTTGCCTCTATACCTGGCGCGTCTGTCTCCAGCTCTGGGATCCTCTGTGAGACTATTTCTTAAGTCATGCTGCTTTCCTTTGCCCAGCAAACAAACACTCTGTTTACTCTGTTTTTATCCTTGGTAGCATTTGCTCTGTTCTTTAATATTAAATTTATATATTCTTTGACATTCAAAGAATTTGAGATAGGGAGGAAGGTAGAAATTTACATTCTCAGTCTTGATCCATATTATCTGGAGAAATTTGATGCTTTGTCTTCTTAAATAGACACAATTAAATGTATAATTTTATAGGGGACATATTAGAATACCAGTGAAATGAAATGCTGAGATATATTTTACTCTTCCCATTTTTTTAAGGTCCATTGTATCTGAAAATAGTCCAAAGTCTAATTTTCACATTTATTCTAAAACAGGCATATTTCTTGAAATATATGAAGGACAGGTCACTGCAATACTTGGACATAGTGGAGCTGGTAAATCAACACTGCTTAACATTCTTAGTGGGTTGTCTGTTTCTACAGAAGGTAAGAAAATAATTTTAGAAGGCAAGTTGACTGAAAAGCAGTTCTTCAATCTGATCATGTAAAAGAAAAATATTTCTCTAAAGCAGGCTTTTTACACAGTTGAGTAATTTAGAACAGGAAATATTTATTTCGTATTTACATAAATTCATGAGAAAGCTTGTATCTCCATTCCACTATCATGTGTCATTCCGTGTATATTTTGCATTGCTATAGACACTGACATTTCTATTAAGAATAATCTGAATTTCTCAATGTATTCATTATGCAACTATAAAATGTGAAGTTTCTTCAACTAATATCCTGTATTATCACTCTGCACAGAGTTACTATCCTGGTGTTAAATACTTTAAAATTTCTATTTACAGGATCAGCCACTATTTATAATACTCATCTCTCTGAAATAATTAACATGGAAGAAATCAGAAAAAACATTGGAGTCTGTCCACAATTCAATATTCAATTTGACTTTCTTACTGTGAGAGAAAACCTCAGGCTATTTGCTAAAATAAAAGGGATTCAGCCAAAGGAAGTGGAACAAGAGGTAGGTGAACATATTAGAATTGATGGCTTTGGAAATAATTTACTTAATTTGCTCCTGACCATATTTTTAACTATTACCTCATTCTTTCATAATTAAGTTTTAATCAATGAAGTTCTAGAATAAATTTCTCCTCATTAGAGAGTAAGAATGCTTAAAGTAAAATATTTTGTATTAATGCAGGTTTTTTTGGATAGGTAAAAAGAGTTATAATGGGATTAGATATACAAAATATTCAAGATGTCATTACTAAAAAATTAAGTGGTGGACAGAGAGAAAATTAACATTTGGGATTGCCATTTTAGGAGATCCTCAGGTGAGAGAAAAAACATTTTTTAGGATTAATTTGGATTGGATAGTATAAGACTATCATTAAAGTCCAAACTCTACTTTAATTACCAAGTGTGAGAGAAAATTCATAATAAAGGATCATGCAGGCCTGATAGGGATCCAGTGAAGGACTGTATTTGAATCTAGAAGTCATGTTGCTTTCCATACTACTTTCTGAAGATCCTCACTCTGAAGTGGAAGATACTTCCATACATTTTCTCCTCTAGGTTTTGCTACTGGATGAACCAACTGCTGGATTGGATCCTTTTTCAAGGCACCAAGTTTGGAACCTTCTGAAGGAGTGTAAAACAAACCACGTGATCCTTTTTAGTACCTAGTTCATGGATGAGGCTGACATCTTGGCTGGTTTATTTTAACTAGTTATTTAAGGATTTCATATGAGATAATATTTTAGTATAAGGACTTTATAACCTGTTTTTAAAAGAAGAAAATCTTGTTTGCAATCCATTTGAGTGTCTGTATTCTAAAGATCAGAGGAATTCTGATCTTCTAATGAGTTTTTAAGCCCATGCTTTATGTATCTTCTTGTCTGTAATTTACTTGACTGTGTACGTTAATCACAAGTATAGTTTTTGAAGTTTGAAACTCCAATATTACCTTTCATATATAGCTTTTTGTTGGATAGCTGGGAAAAATTCTTTTTAAGTTTACGATTTTTCATTGACTTCTTAGGAGGATCCTTTGTTCACTGAGTGCAGCCTTGGGTGTGAAGATGTAAGCTTGGAGAATCAGGACAAATGTGTTTGCCTAGGAAATAGTGGCAGGTAGGGAACACTAGTTTTAGTGAGCCAGGAGAGTGTGTGGAGGAGGAATCCAGAAAAAATGAAATCGGAAAGGAACTCAGTGAAGGAAGTGAAATGTTTGCTGTCTGATGTGCAATGTAACGCTGTTCTGTTTCCGCCATGAAATCTGTGGTAAAATAGACTCCTTGTATCAGTTATCTCCTACCGCAATAACACTATGTGACAAACCATCCCCACACTCAGTGCTTTAAATAAGCAAGCGTTTATTTAGGCCATGACTTGGAGAGTTGGCAGTTTAGCGTGGGCTCAACTAGAGAGATTTTCAGGTCTCGACTGGGTTCACTCACATGTCTGGTGGTTGCGTGGCCATTGGCTAGGTTGACTTAGATGACTCATCAGCATTCCAGGTGTGTGTCGTCTTCCAGCAGTCTAGCCCAGTCACTGCCATGTTCTCATGAAGGAACAAGGAGAGCAAGTCCCAATGCATGAGCCCATTTCATGTCTCTGCTTTCCAGTGTCTGCTAACCTGCCACTGGCCAAAGTAAACCACATGGTGGAGAGTGCTGTCAAGAGTGGAACAGGTCACTTTGCCCGTGGTGAGAGAACACTGAAAAAATACATAGCAAATTATGTAGATAAAGGGAGAGGGGAAGAATTGGGCCATCCTTGCAATATTTGTGCCATTGCATTAGCTGTGAGAGATGCAGTGGATTTCTGAGTCCAGCTTCAAGGTGGGCGTGGGGGTGAGAGGTGATGCTGCCTCCAGGAGCTCAATATATCATGATGGTGTTTACACTGAAAAATTCATTTGGTATTTTGGTCTCCAGAATGGAGAATATACCCATGTAAGGAATTCACATAATTTATTTTTTCTTACTTTCTACTCAGATAGGAAAGTGTTTCTGTCTAATGGGAAGTTGAAATATGCAGGGTCACCTTTGTTTCTGAAGCAAAAATAGGGTATCAGATATCATTTAAGGTAATGTATTCTCAGTGTAGTTGTTTTTAATGTGAGTATCAATACGAGGGGTGACATTCCATGTAATCGTTTAGAGATATAAGAAAGTCAACTTAATTTTGGGTGGAAATTGATTTACAATAAATAGTACAAAATATCTCCCTCATTAACATTTTCCTTGTTGGTTATCTCTTGGAAATTAAGCATGCAAATTTCTAAAATCGTATGTATCTTTCAATATAATATTTTTTGGCCAATATTTATATAGGAAAAATTTATGTTTATGTCCCAAAAAGCAATTGATCATTTTTAACAAAATAATTTGTCCTCAAAGTCTGAAATTGTATTCCAAATTTACTTCTCGGAATGTCAGAATATCACATGGGGCATTTTAGAAAGCATGACGTATCAACAAATGAGACCTGTACATGGGAGTTGTTGGCATTAAGAGAGGCCAGTTACTACATAGATAGCAACTGTTTATTAAAAACCTTATTAATTTTTCATTGATCTAGAAGCAATGTTTCATGCACTTTACACTCTATCATGATTTTATATATATATATATATATATTTTTTTTTACCTGCTAACCTATCTATACATATTATATATATACTGAAATTCCAACTTGCTTTCAGTTACATTTTAGGAAATTGGTTGGGGGTTTGGGGTTGACATGTAACGTACTGTATTTTTTTCCCATTTAAAATAAGGCAAAATAGGCTGCCAATTAGCACCTTGAAGTGGCACATCTGATTTGTGGGAACTGATTACTGAATTTAGCAGGATATACCTATAAAATGTACAAATTTTTAAATCAAAAACTGTCTTTTCATTAGCGGTGGTGTTGGAAAAGAATTCAAAAGACTTATGCCCCTTTTGAAACATTAGTTTACACAGGAATGAAACGTGCAATCCAGAGAGAATCACATTCCTCCTTAGACATCATGTCCCTGATGCCAAGTTAACAGCAGAGAGTGAAGAAAAACTTGTGTATAGTTTGCCCTTGGAAAGAACCAACAAATTTCCAGGTAACTTACTGTATGATCCCGTAAAATACAGCTAAAGGTCCATGATTTTGCTGATTGCCTTTTCTATTTTCTATCAGTTGGGTTTTAAAGCTTATACACATGAAAATATTTATTCATAAGTACTCTGCCTCCCATTTCTAACATGATGAAGTGTGTTACCAGATACATGATTTTAATGTGAAAGCAACTAAAATTTCCCTGAATGTAGTTCACCGAGAAACCCAGATTTGTTCTCTTTGTCAGCGTTAAATGAAGGTTTGAAATATCTTTTTTCTGAAACAGCAGAAACTTTTAATTTCTGTTAGAGGCACAGATTAAATAAGGTCTTATTTTTTAACACACTTGTAAGCGGTTCAAGGGTCTTTGTAAATTATGATTTTAATTATAAATATAATATGGTTAGTACAGAAAAGTTAGAAAATACAGAGAAGAAAATATAATTTACCCCATGCCTAATGAGTTTTTAAATAGACATACAGATACACACTTATACAAACACATGCATGGCCATAGTGACACAAGAAACTTTAAAGCTTATGAAACAAAATAAAAATGTAAAATAATAAAATCGATTTGAAAGACAGGAGAACATCTTATGGGAATGTTTTCCTTGGATTATTATAGCGGCTCTAATATGAAAATATTTTTTAGATTTATCTCTTCTGAGTAATCCTTAGAAATTAGTATTTTAGTGTACTCATTACCAATTTTACTTGCATCATTTTGTTACTATTTGCTTTTTAGATCTTTACAGTGACCTTGATAAATGTTCTGACCAGGGCATAATGAATTATGGTGTTTCTATGATGACTCTGAATAAAGTATTCTTGAACCTAGGGGGCAAATCAGCAATTGATGAGCCAGGTATGAAAATGTGGGTCTAGCAGAAAATTAAGAAAAAGAAAAAAGAAAATGACCATGTATTAGTTCATATTTGTAGATTTTTATGTGGAATTCTGCCTAGAATGTATATTGGATATAAAATAGGATTGTCCACTTTTAAAAGTATCATAATTATTTTGTATCTAACATAGGCTTGGTGCTAGGAAATTATGACATTTGTCCACGTCGCATGTCTGTTAACAGTCGCATCCCTTTGCAATGCTCACTTCCCCCTTATTACCAATAGCTGTCTGCTAATGTCATGAATTCTAGCTTTGTCTCTTACTTACCATTCCATATAAAAATGTGCTCTTACTTAGCTAATAAACTAATTCTAATTAACATATTAATAACAGATAATTAAGTAAGGTATTATCTTCCTTTAGTTTACTTTGTAATAATAATAATAATTAGAAGAATTTAGGAGCCTACTATGTGCCAGCCATTGTGCTCAGCTGTTGGATTTATTGTTCTTAATTCCCATAATAACTTCAT
This sequence comes from Ceratotherium simum simum, assembly GCF_057802395.1. Classification (NCBI taxonomy): domain Eukaryota; kingdom Metazoa; phylum Chordata; class Mammalia; order Perissodactyla; family Rhinocerotidae; genus Ceratotherium; species Ceratotherium simum. The sequence goes on along the minus strand of NC_141915.1, from coordinate 50,847,893 downwards.
GATGCAGGTGAGTAAACTGAGATTTAGAGAAGTTGAGCAATTAGCCAAAACTGTACAGCTAATGTGTGGCATATGTGTGATTTGAACAGGAGGGCTTTCGTGGACTTTGTATTACTTAAAACCATGGTGTCTTGAAACAGTCACTGAGATGTCAATCATCAGTGATGAACTAATCTTGTGAAGGAGATTCCAGACGGCAGAGGAGACCTTTTAGAACCTCAGCTCTATAGATTTATCCTTGTGCTTTTTAAAGACTGGCTCAGCAAAAATCCCTTAGTGAAGAGCTGCTGCTGTTGGTGTGAAAGAATAAATGCTTCCCGAGAAGCCTAAACCATCTTCAAAAATTAACTTATTCACTTATTGAAGTAGGATCTATTATATTTGTTTGAAGGAAAGATTTTGAATATAAGAGTTATGGATACCAGTAGCTTGACTTGTTAGAAGAGTTGTTTCAAATATTCTAACATAATTTTCAAAGTTTCTAAAGAGGAAGTACAAATAACATAGCCTATTATAATGGTTTATTAGCTGGCTGTAGCTTTTGGCACTCAGAAACAGGAGAAAATCAATGTGACAAGAGATACTGAAAGGGAGTCTGAAATGCAACCGGCTCTTTGTTCTCTCCCTGAAATAAAAAGGGTCGTCTGTACTGGAACTCTCTGGAGATGACAGGTCTATGCAATGGCAAGGCTACGCTTCTTAAAGTTAAGACGTGAGAGGAAAGTTCTTTTGTCCTTGTAGGTATCAGACTACTTTAAATCTCTTTTGTCAATATATGCAAAAAAGGTTTAAATGTGAAGAAAATGTCTAATAATTTCTTCATTCATTTAACAATGTTTTTTGAATGCTTACAGTGCTGTCATACAGTAGTGAACACGGCTGACAAGGCCTTTAGACTTACTATCTTGTGGGGTGAGAAAAGTACCAATTAAATAATTTCCCATTAAAAATATGTTACTCGTTCATTATATCACAAATCATTATTGAAGCCTGTTACGTGCTAGGCATTGTTCTAGGTGCTTTGGTTACAGTAATGAGCACAAAAAGCAAAGATCCTTACCCTCATGGTGTTTACCTTCTGGTTGGGGGAAAAAGATAAAAAATAATAAATATAAAAACTAAGTAAATTATATAGCAGGTTATACAAAATAGAGTAGAGTAAAGGTGCTGGGGAGAGTTGGGAGTGCCTTACAATTCTAAATAGAGTGGTCGGTGTTGGCCTTACTGAAATGGCCACATTTAAGCCAAGATTAGAAAACACGAAGAGACTAGCAAATAAGAGGTGGAGAATGGCAGCTCAGAACAGAAAGTACCTATTGGATTTGGCAAAAAAGAAATCATTAAAGGTTTTATCAAGAGAAGGTCTGACAGTTGACAGCTCTTTTGGGGTGCTTGACCACGGAGGGAAGTAGAAAGAACAGTAGCTGAAGGGAGATTGAAGTGAGGAGGGAATTTCATTTTTTTTTTTTAATCAACGGAAGATAGAACATGCTTCAGTGATGATGGGAAGAAGCCAGGACAGTGAAAGTAATTGAAGATGAAGGAGAGATGAGCTAACTGTGCAAGGTCTGGGGGAGGGTGCAAAGGGACTGGATCCATAGCAATATTGAGGCCTGGCCTTTGATAGGAGCAAAGACATCGTCTATTACAACAGAAGGAAAGAATGAGAAGATGGGTGCATCTGTGGATAAGTTTTCTTTTCTTTTGGTGGTGATAAGACCAGAGGGAGTTTCTATCTGATGGACTTTCATTTTTTTTCTTTCTATGAAATGTGAGGCTGAGGAGGAAGGAGGTAGGGTCTAAGATCTCATGAAAAAGTAGTTATCGCAAAGAGTGGACTCGTGTATTTATCAGAGAAACAGAAAGATTGCTTGGAAGTGTTTTGCTTGTAGTTTGGGTTGGGGGGATGTGTTCTAGGATCTGAAAATAGTGTATTTTGCACTAAAATATTGCATCTAGTTTTATGAAAATTAAAATATATGTAAAATAACAGCTGATGAAAATTCAAGTTTTACTTGAAACTTTGCACATTGCGAGCTTGAGGCCACAGTGTGAAATAGGGCTTCTTTCCCTTCAGTGCTACCTAAGCAGGCTGTCTGACGCTCCTGGTATCCCATAAAACCGTTTCCCATTTCCCATTTTGTCTTAGTCAACTAGCAGGCTCACAGAGGAACCTCCTGGATCTCGACTTCTCTCTTGATGCTCTGTTATTCTTGGACACCTTGCAATGTGATAAGAATTATGCAAAATTTGGAGGCTGTTTTCAGTTTAATCTCACTTTCAGTTTTATTTTATGTAACTAAATGCTATATTTGTATGTTGAGTTTCCATAGGTTGCAATTTATATAGCATGTTTGTGACTTAACTAATCAGAGGGAAAATGCTTTAGACTCCTGTTTTAATTTCCTTTACTTAGGTTACTGGTACTTGGAATTGCTTTTGTCTTCACATTTACAAGAAGATAATGTCTGTAGTATTTCTTCACACTCATCGTTGGGAGTTTTCATCTAGTAGGTATTTCCTCTCTCTGGAACAACTCCCACAGACTCCTCTTACCAGTCTACTGATCATCAATAATACAGGTGAGAAATAGGGCTTAAATTTAGTCTTAATTTTTATTATCAAAGATCTTTAGAAAGCACAAACTTGAGAGGCAAAAGGACCTATATTAAAAACAACTTGAGAGGAAATGGGAAAAAAGTGATGTGTGCTCAGCTTGCTTCGTTTTCAAAATAAGGAAATTGATGTGCTCATTTTCAAATCAAGAAAAATAATACAGATAATGGAAAATATCAAGTTCACCTAATTTCATGAAAATGTTTTGAATGCTTCAGTAATACTATAAACATCATTCCAAGTTTAGCAAAATTCATCAGGTTACATAATGAGTAGCACTGACTTGTATCACTAGGACAAGCCTGGGTCCTGAGGCATGCAGTTTGTATGTTTTATTTGTAAGTACAAACATTACAGGGTTCTGGCAAAGTTTATAAAAATCACTAATAAAAAGTTTTGTTTCTGTGAGAATTGCAAATCTAACTCTCAGGGACAAACTCTTTTTCCTTTATAAGAATTACAAGATAAATAAACATATTTCTGAAAGAAGTCTGTTACACTGAAAATAGTAGACTGAATTTCAATGTCCCAGCATCAGAATTAATTTCATCATATTCTTAAAGAGTGAGGGTCTTTACCATGTTATTCTGGATATTCCTTAACATGAGAGGAAATCATTCTTATTTTAAAACTTTCATGTTGATTTTCTTGCTTTTATGCTGCCTTCCTTCCTTGACTCCATTAGGATCAAATATTGAAGACTTCGTGTGGTCACTGAAGCGTCAGGATATGGTTTTGGAAATAGATGACTTTAGAAGTAGAAATGGCTCAGATGATCCTTCCTACAATGGAGCCATCGTAGTGTCCGGTGACCAGAAGGTATGTTTGCCTCCGTGTACTGTTTTATCATGAATGGGTTTTGCCACGTTCTAATACTTTAGAACTATAGAAAAGCAACTCAACCATTCTATATCAGCGTGACTCAGAACACCACCTTGGCCCTTTTTGAGTAAGGTATGAAATTTTATTCCTTGAAAGGGCATGTTTTCCATCCTCAGTAATTTCTTGAAGGGATCATTTTTTATTAGTGATTTGATTTGTCATAAAAGCAATGCATGTTTTGTGACAACATAGATGGACCTTGAGGGCATTATGCTAAGTGAAATAAACCAGACAGAGAAAGACAAATATTCCATGGTATCACTTAATGTGGCATCTAAAAAAAAAAAAAAGTAAAACTCGTAGAAACAGAGTAGACAAATGGTTTCCAGGGGCTGGAGGTGGGAGAAATAGGGAGAGATTGAAAAAGGGTACAAACTTTCAGCTAGAAAATGAATAAGGTCTGAGGATTTAATGTAAAACATGCTCACTATACGTATTTGGTAACACTGTGTTGTGTCATTGAAATTTGCTCAGAGAGTAGAACTTAACTGTTCATAGATATATGTGAGGTGATGGATGTGTTAACCAGATGGGAGGAATCCTTTCACAATGTACTAGACGTGTATCAATCAAATCATCACGATGTACACTTTAACTATCTTACAATTTTATTTATCAATTTTACCTTAATAAAGCTGAAAAAAAAAGCAATGCATGTTTGATAGAGAAACTCAAACATTACCAAAGTATATAATGTAGAAGGTAAAATTTTCTCTATAATTTCATTCCTTTATTTTTCCATATTATATTTCTATTAATAGTTTGGTAAATATCTTCTATACTCACTTCATTTATAAAAACACAAACTCACTATGTATATTATGATCTTATATTTGAAAATATATTTTCTAAATTGAAATTGTATTAGAGGAGTCCTGCAACTTTCTTTGTCACATAAAATCTAAGTCTTTGATATCTTTCCGTGTTAGTGAATGTTAATCTATTTCATTTATGGGGTAAGTCACTTGGATTACAAAAATAATGCATTCTTGTACCGATTCCAAAAGGCAGAAGTGTCAAAGAAAAATTAGTCTCCTTCTCACCCTAATTCCACCCTAGTAATATGTTAACTATACAATAAATATATTTACTCTAAGAATTTAGAACTTATATTTGTGTGCTTTCTTTTTTTTAAGGATTACAGATTTTCAGTTGCATGTAACACCAAGAGAACGCATTGTTTTCCTGTTCTTATGGGAATTGTTAGCAATGCCCTTCTTGGAATGTTTAACTTGACAGAGCTTGTTAAAATGGAGAGAAGCACATTTCCTGTCGTAAGTATAGTATTGACTTATGTAAGGGGCAGTGTCGCAGAGGGATAAAGGGCGAGGACTTGAGAGCCTGCCACCTGAGTTTGAATCCTGCTTCTGCTACGAATTAGCAAGTTTCTTTTTCTTTTTTTTTTTAAAGATTTTATTTATTTATTTATTTTTCCCCCAAAGCCCCAGTAGATAGCTGTATGTCATAGGTGCACATCCTTCTAGTTGCTGTATGTGGGACGCGGCCTCAGCATGGCCGGAGAAGCGGTGCTTCAGTGCGCGCCTGGGATCCGACGTATTAGCAAGTTTCTTAGCCGCTCTTTGCCTCACTGTCCTTATCTGTAAAATGAGGGCTATAATAGTACCTACTTTATATGATTGTTGTGAAGATTAAGTGAGATTACTAAGTGCCTAGAACAGAGCCTGACATATATATTTTTCATTCATTCTGCAAATACTTCTTGACTGTCTCTCATGTCCTGGTCCTTCCAGATGTTGGGGATACAGCATAAACAGAACAAACAAAAATCCCACCCCATGGAACTTACATTCTTGTAAGCGAGAGAGTAAGCATTCAGTACACATTTGCTATTATGTATTCTGAAAGATCAAGAATTTTTCGAGTAGTTTTATGTTTAGTCTCATTAAATTTTTTCCATTATATTTATATTTAAAAGATTTAATGGAAAAAATTTAAATATATAATAGAATTCCTTACTTTACTAAATTAAATGTAACCTATTATCTTCTATCCCTTCTGTTGATTTTTTTTCCATTACATTTATTACCCCTTGAGGCACTCACTATTTGAGTTACATTTTATTGCTGGCCTCACTCCTCTAGTCTGAAATCTTGTCTGATCAAAAATTGCACCCAGCTCCCCAAGACATAGAATATTAAAAGAGCCAAGATCCAACAGGACACTGAAAAATTTTAAATGATAGGGAAAAATCATAGAACTGTTAAAGAATCATAGTTTAGGCTTTGTTTGGTTCACTGTCCAGAACAGTTCTTCACACTTACTAGGTGAAATCATACATATTTGCCGAAATCAATGAATGAATGGATTTGCTTGGAAACCTAGAACACAGAGAAGCCTCAAACTCAAATCCTTAACCTTATGTCAGATTTCCTTGGGGGAATTTGCTGAGTATGTCGTATACACTGATTAAAGCAAGCGTGGTAGGTATATATGTGTATATACATATGTACCTCAGTGAGACTTATGAGAATGTATGGCCCAATCCTAAAATTATGATTATTTAACAGTTCTGTAGTATTTTATCTATTATTTTATTACTATTATTTTTTTTTGCTGAGGAAGATTGTCCCTGAGCTAACATCTGTACTCATCTTCCTCTATTTTGTATGTGGGACGCCACCATAGCATGACCTGATGAGCGATGTGTAGGTCCATGCCTGGGATCGGAACCTGCAAACCAAAGCAGAGCTTGAGAACTTAACTGCTGCACCACTGGGCCGGTCCCACGCTCTACTATTTTAAATTCTGCAGTGTTCTTTTGGGCCTTGGCTCTTTTATGTTTTATATCTTGCAGAATGCAGTGCAATTTTTGACCATATGTGATTTTAATAACCCTTTCTCAGCCTTCAAATAATTTCTAACAAGTGTGTTTGATTATGGTAGATTAAAAAAAGGGAAAAGCTATGGAAATTGGGTGGATATTTGCAAGTATATGCATAGTGGTTATGGAGAATGAAATTTTACTGGAAAATTTCACAATGAGAAATTAACATAATGCCAGCTCTAGTTTTTTACATATGAAATAGGGCAATTTAATTATAAGTATAAAAACCATTTAATATAAAACAATATGATGTCTTTCTAGATGGAAATAGCAATGTGCTACCAACTCAGAGCAAGAATAAGGAAAATGCAATCAAACCTCAGTCCCAGTAATTTCTCAAGATTGAGATCTAATATCGTTTCATCTATTTCCCAGTGCCCCAGAGTTAATTGTGCCCTCATTTAGCCTTCATTACATTTACTTATGTTACAGAATTTATGTTGTCTTGCCATTATTTGTTTATTTTTCAAATATAAACTTCTTGAGGGTAGTAATCATATCTGATTTCTCTTTTTGCTCTCATCACAAAGGATAATGCCTGGCACAGAGCAAAACTTCCATAAGTGTTTGTTGAATGGATGGGTCAATGGATAAATGAGTGAGTAGACTGGATAACTTCCGTCATGTCAGTTACCAATTATCACCTCTAAACCACAGCTTTCTCTCCTGCAAGATGAGAACTGCAAGCAGATAATCTGTAATAGTTTTTCTATTCCTAAAATTTTGTGATTCTAATATTTGCTCTTTCTAACTCACAAAGTAGGTGTAAGGTTCAGCTGAGAGGTTATTTTTGAAAGTACTTTGGGAGTGTTTAAGGTATCATACAATCATGAGTCATTGTTATCCTTACTGTGGAGCGTGTTACAATTATCCCTTGTCAAAATCTTCTCTTCTCTACTGTTAAGAGATAAAAATTGTCTTGCAGCCTTTGAATGAAAGGGCTAGAGGGCTTTCGATCTGTATAACTGAATGAACATTTGGCTTACTGAATGCAAACCAACTTTAGGTCACCTTGCATTTAATCAAAAGCTTTCTCTGTCTGAAGGGAAAGTAGGTCTGGCTGAGCATGATAGCCTTAGAGGGAGAAAGACAGTGTTTGGGGGTTTCCTCTCAATGATAGCAAGCCTTGCCAAAGTATAAATGATGCCTACCTCTGTTCACTAGATAAAATAACCTAGGGGCTCTGGGTATTGTCAGAGTGAATTCCCTAGAAAAATATCAAGATGAAGAACATTCTGCTCAGGCAGAAAGTACCACCAATGGAGCTCTTTATCACCTACAGTCTCATAAGTGTACCTTTCCTCTTGACTCTCTCTTCAGCTTCCTCCTTCCTCACTTCTTTTTCCCCAACATTATTCAGAATGTTTTTTCAATCTTTAGGCAGAGTAAGTAGAAATGGAACTGAGGGGAGAACTTAACTCTGGGCGCTTTTGCTTCAGGTGCAATATGATACAAATTTATCTTTTCCACGTAGCCTCTCACTCTGAGTCGTATGTGGCCAGTGGACCCCAAAGGGATGCATTAGTTGCTTTAGTTTAGTTTTTGAATCTGCTTGCGAAGATTATTACTCATGAATTTGCAGAATATTTGTCTTAGCATATTACCTCCAGACATCAAATATGTTCATTGTTGATTCTCTCAATTTATTAGCTAGAACCCCCTTTATTAGTTAGGGGTTCTATTCTTCCCTCCTGACACAGCTCTGACACAGCTCCTTGATTTGCCCTTTTGCTAAACCAGATCAGAAAATGCGAGATGATGCATGGATGCCTGGGCTTCCTCCCTTACCATCTAGGTAAACCCAGACGAAATCGGTGTGTGTGTGTAGGGGGAGGGGAGCTTGTCAAGAAAGTGATCTGGGATATTAATTTTGTTTTCTGTGGATCCAGGGCAACTGAGTTGTCCCTTAGTCCCTCATGAATACCTTTTAAAATATTCAATTGGAAATTGTATTTCTTTAGGAAAATTACAAATTTCAGGTTTTTTTCTAGTTGTTACATTTTCACCTGATACAGGTATTTTCTTTTAAAGAAAATAACTATTATTCATTTTTTACACATGCATAACCTAACAAAATAACCAATTATAGTCAGAATAGGGATTAGTATAATATAGTTTACTGCCCACTAGTCGAGGGACATGATTTATTTTTATTTTTAGCCACAATCACCCTTTTAGTCAGGTATAACAACTTCCTGTATCAGCAACACCTCAGATCTAGGGGCTGGTTTTATCCCAGCAGAAAGCACAGACCAGTAGTTCTCCTACTTTAATGTGCATCAAAATTACCTGCAGGGCTTGTTAGAACAGACTGCTGGGTCCCATTCCTAGAGGTTCTGAATCAGTATGTCTGGGATGAGGCCTGAGGACTTGCATTTCTGGCAAGTTCCCAGGTAATATTGATGCTGCTGGTCTGAGACCACACCTTGAGAACCACAGGCATAGAAGTGTCTATATCTCCACAATTCAATTTACAGAGCCAGCTGTACATTGCCTCTGATGTCTGCAGGTGTCTTCTAATGCTGTCAAGACTTCTTTTAATAACTTCCTTTTCACATTCCTCATTATTTCTGTACTTTGAAATGGGTGCTTCACTTAGCTCTTTGTTATCTGTCCCTTCTTGGTTCTTGCCTGATATTGCTTCCTCGTTTTTCTTAAATTCTAGTGTTTTCCTCCTCACTTAGGTTAAATACAACTGCTCTGAGTTATTGAGCACCTCTCACGTGGCAAAGACTACACTAGCTAAGAATCATGATTTCACTTAATCCTCACTAATGCCTTTGAAGTTAATATCATACTCATGTTGCAAATAGGAATACTAAAGTACATAGACAGAACATTCACTAGTTAATAAGTCCCACTAGTCAAATATTTATCATTGGAATTCCAATGCCTACATTCAACCTCTGCCCAGTAATGAGTTTCATTGGTTAGCTCTGACCTTCCATGTATCTGGACCGCCTAAGCCTCCTACCAATATTCATATTCATATTTATATTCACATTCATATGTCCATTTCATATTCAAGGGCCAGTCAAGGCACTTTTTGTCGAAGGACAGAAAAGGAGTCTGGACAAGGATACGGAAAGAAGAATAAATGAGAAATGAAAAACCCACGGGAATTTTAAGGAATAGTGATTTTTGATGGCAGATTGAAAGAAGTTTAAAAAAGAGAGACACATCTAAGAAGACACTGTTTTCTAGCTTAGAAAATTGAAAAAGTCACAATACTACTGATAGAAACAGGGAAGTTGTAAACACAAGTTTATTTGGAAGAGATGTTGGTATTAGTTTTGGATTTAGTATATTGGGTGAAGCAAGAGCCGTAAAGAAGAGAGATGGGAGAGCACAGAAGAGCAGAGATTTCGGTGAGAACATCAGGAAGTACTTACAGGTAGAAGGCATAGGATGTAGAGGAGGAAACATTTATCTATCTGGCCAGACCGATGGGAGAGAGAACAACAGATGTGTGTCAACCTATAATATTGACCCATTCAGTGTCCGGCAACAGGGTCAAACAGATGGGTAACACCCCTTCCAGAGGAGTGAGGCTAGGAAGCTATGGGTATGGAGACCCAGGTGTTATTGCTTCCTCACACTGATGATTGTGTATGTGTTCAGCCCCTGCTAATCTCACTCTTCCCACGTCTTTCCTGATGCTCTGGAAAGTATCTACTGCTTCTTCTCTGTCCTCCCACTTCCACCTGCATTCACAAAAAAATCTTATCTTTTCTGCACTCCTTTTTTTTAAGTCTATTGTTATAACAGTAATAAATTAAAGATTGTTTAATTTAAACATTTCTAGAAGTCGAGAAATTATTTATGCAGGAAAGATTTGCTCCCTTCTAATTATATCTTGTATGTAGGAGCAAGAACATAAGAACAGCTTCAAGACAAATACTATTAGAGTTTTAGAGGCTATTATTTATAATTCATCTACTTGGAAATAGGGAGCAAACGACAACTTAGCTCAGTGCTTCAAAGGCTATAAATGTAGTTCCAAAGAGTGTTGGTCTTCATTTAAAAATTACTATGTACAGGGGGCTGGCCTCGTGTACTGCTGCTGGTGGCCCGGGTTCGGATCCTGGGTGCGCACCGATGCACTGCTTGTCAGGCCATGCTGTGGCGGCGTCCCATGTAAGGTGGAGGAGGATGGGCATGGATGGTAGCCCAGGGCCAATCTTCCTCAGCCAAAACAAGGGGAGGATTGGTATGGATGTTAGCTCAGGGCTGATCTTCGTCACACCCACACAAAAAAATTATTAGGGACAAATGAAAGAGAAACTGCTCCTGCCCTCTAAATATGTGCATTTAAAATTAAAAATTTCAATTTCTTTTGATATCACATTGTTCTTGGGAAAGGAATCTGCCATTAAGGGTAACAACACATGCTTACTTTTCTTTTTGTTTGCTTTTTAAATCAGATATATGCTTTCATCTTGAGTTTTTCACAATTTCCCCAAACATACCTTACAATTATGTTTGATTGTGTGATTTGTAACAATTTCAATAGCTTACAGGTGTGTTTTGAACTTCTAAGATGACATATGCTGGGAATTGGTTTTTTGGAATGGCCCGTATTTTTGTTTGTTGCAAACTGCGTTTGTTCTTATGTCGACATGAGCAGCATCAGTGATTACAAGTCAGAGGCAGTGGGAGAGGGAGGAGGAGGGGGGGGGAGAGAGAATGATTTTATCTGACTTTAGGAATTAGAATTTCTTATACACACAGGATTGCCCTTCAAGAAAAATATGTTGAAGTATAAATTACCCTATCCTAATCTCATTATAGATTCTAGTAAATGGTTAATCGGATGTCAGAGAGGTCAGGAAGTTCATTACTCAACACAATAAAATTGCCTCAGCTTTAAAGGGAATCATACTAAATCAACTTCAGAGATGAAAATGTGGTCCTTTGTGATTGCATGTAGTTGTGTCACAATTCCAAAGGGAATTTGTATTTTTAACATAGCATGAAATATAAGATATACCACATTTCCAAACTTTTAATTACGCTTTTGTATACTAGCCTTCAAAAATTTATGGTATAGTCTATCTACAACAAAGTGTAAATCAGCTTCACAAATGGGTCAGACTTTTCCTGTTGAGCCAATGGCTGTGCCTTCCCACACTGCTTGTCAGATACTTAGGAGGATGCTATTTTCCGGTCACAGAGACACTATTTTCTTTGGAAGAGTATTGGTGTCTTAGTTGTCCGGAGGCCTACTTCCCTAAACCTGGGCTGGAAAGTTACTGAAGCTCAGAGTCACTATATAAAACAACATAGACTAAAAGAACTAGCTGCCGCTATAACGTCATGCTATTTAATAAAATTTATTAAACATTATTTTACAGAAACAAAATATCTTTTTCTACCTAAGATGTCAACCCCTATTGCATTCCTTCTATTTCTTTATCAGCAAAAACCTCAGTCTCAGTTACGGATTGCAGGCCTCTGTCCTCCAGCATAGTGGTATGGACAGGCTCTGGGGGGCATTCCATTACTGCCTGATTCTTCTTTCCATACATTTAATTCACTGCTTCATGTTTTCGATTTTCACACTTTCATTGGGACTCATGTTTGCTCTGGTAAGTGATAATTTTTTTCCCAGGCCAAATATAATAAAAGAATCAAAACAAAAATTCATTTGTATTAATATTTTGTCATTAACAAAAGGCATATGCAAGAAAATTGCCTTGGACAGCTTTATGATCTGATTCTCTCCCTGCCCCCTGTCCCATACATGACCTGCCATCTCTAATCTTGCTATTAATTCTATTGTTTGCATGTGGTTTGCATCGTTGGTGAGGCAGCTTCTCTTATATTCTTCACATATGTGATTTTTTTTTTTTTAAAGATTTTATTTATTTTATTTTTCCCCCCAAACCCCCAGTGGATAGTTGTGTGTCGTAGCTGCACATCCTTCTAGTTGCTGTATGTGGGACTCGGCCTCAGGATGAACGGAGAAGTGGTGCCTCGATGTGCACCCGGGATCCGAACCTGGGCCACCAGCATCGCAGCGCGTGCACTTAACCACCAAGCCACAGGGCCGGCCCCTACATATGTGATTTCATTCATCTTTCGCAAGGGGAGAAAAAGTAACGGCTTTTGCTCTCTTGGCTTTCTTATTGTAAGTATCTATCTATCTGTCTGTCTGTCTGTCTGTCTGTCTATCTATCTATCTATCCATATGCATATTTATATTAAATTTTCTTAAAGTTCATTTTTAAAAATGCAAAGTTAAGTACAAACACTTTACTTAGAAGAGAATGGAGTTACTTCTTTTGTACTTCCATTATTGTTGGACCATGTTCATGGTTTCAAGTATTTTTTGCTCATTTTCTTTCTCCTATTTTCCATCTGTTCTTTGAGGTTTCTCTTTTACACCTCTGTTTCTTTGGAAAGAAACAAAATATCTGTAGAAATCCTGGCAGGTCGCAGCTGATAGACTAGATCATTTGGGACAGTCTCCTCATTTTACAGAGTGGGAAAAACTTAAAGAATCAGACCTGAATGCAAGCCTCTCAGTGAGGTTTTCCTCCTGAATAGTTCTCCTTATTTAAAAAAAAAATGCATGATAGGTGGCCATATTGACCAATAACATAATCGAACAAAAAATATTTAAGTTTCTTAATAAATTGACATTATTGATATATTGATACATTGATATATTTATGAATAAATCGATTACTTTAGGCATGCTCTACTGTGTCTCCTTCTCCATGCCTTGTTGACATCTTGAGCAGACACCATAGCTTTCTGATCATGTCAGATATTAAAATAGTCTCATTTTGTTAATTAAGATTCACTTTTGAAACTAAAAATAAAAGCCCAGTCAAGTCCAAATCATAATTTTTATCTCATAATGTAAAGTTCTCTCTCCACCCCCATTTCAGGCATGCCCTTAGTTTGGGAAGCAGTGATGAGAAAGGGAACAAGGTCTATTTTTTTACTCTTCCTCTTTTCTGGATTCTCCTTTCTCTTCTACATTATCAGGAGGAATTAGGGTAAAGAGACCAAAGTCTTACTTCTCTGAGGCTATTATAGTTACATTGGCTGGTCTTTGTGGGTAATATCCAAAGGTTGGATTTAGTATGCACTGGAATGTCACAAATATAACCATTTGTGAATTAAATATATCAGCAAAAATCCTAAAAGATATTAAATTGCTTCTCAGCCTCTAATTCTGAGGCTGTGATACTTAATCACATTATTCTTTGGGCCAGTTTTATAAGTGGTTGTGTATGGTGGTCAAATGTCATGAAAAGGTAATGCCCCATTAACTATTGGAATAGTCCTTGTTCTGTTGGGTTTTTTCCTGATGCATCCCAATATAAAGGTAGATTTGTCAGTTTGTTCCTTTATTTTAATCAATTTTGCTTTATATATTTTGACACTATTTTGTTGAGTGCATTCAAATCTGGAATTATTATGTAGAGATCCTATTTATTCTAATAATGGCTTTTGGTTATAAAGTCAAATGTGCCAAATATTAATATAGGCACACAAGATTTCTTTTATTTAGTATTTTCCTGATAAATCTTTTTTGCCATGTGTTTACTTTCGACCTTTCAAGTGTCCTTATGCTTTAATGTGTGTCTCTTGTAAAGCGAATCTAGTTGTATTTTATTTGTTGTTGTTTTTTAATAGTCTGACAATCTCTGCCTTTAATTAGAGTTTATTGTGATTGCTAATATACTTGAACTTGTTTATCTCATTTTACTTTGTGCTTTATATTTGTGATATACGTCATATAGTTTCTCCTCTTTCTTGCCCTTTTCTTTTCTTGATTGAATTTGTTTTGTTTTGTTTTGTTTTTTTTTGTGAGGAAGATTAGCCCTGAGCTAGCATCCACGCCAATCCTCCTCTTTTTTTGCTGAGGAAGACTGGCCCTGCGCTAACATCCATGCCCATCTTCCCCCACTTTATATGGTTCGCCGCCACAGCATAGCTTGACAAACGGTGCGTCGGTGGGTGCCCAGGATCGGAACCCTGGCCTGCCAGCAGCCGAGCACGCACACTTAACCGCTGCACCATGGGGTGGCCCAGAATTTGTTTTCTTTTATTCTATGTTTTGCTCCCTTTTGGTTTGGAAGTCATAAACCATATTTTATTACTTTGGTGGTTACTCTTTGTTTTAGTTTTCTAGAGCTGCCATAATAAAGTACCACGAATTGGGTGGCTTAAACAACAAAAACTTACTTTCTACAATTCTGGAGTAAAAGTCCGAGATCAAGGTGTCCACAGAGTTGTTTCTTATGAGGCCTCTCTCTTTGGCTTACAGATGGCTATCTTCACATGGTCTTTTGTGTGTGTCTGTCTCTAAAGTTCCTCTTCTTATCAGACAACAGTCATATTGGGTTAGGGCCCACCCCAGCGACTTCCTTTAATCTTAATTACCACTTTAAAAACCCTATCTCCAAATACAGTCACATGCTGAGCTACTGGGGTTGGATTTCAACATATGAATTTTGGAGACTCAATTCAGCCCATAACGCCCTTGATTTTTTTTTTTTTTTTATGCTAAACTTAACAAAGCCTAAAGTTAATCAACATCCTAATTACTTTCAACACTGTATTTTGGAAACTTTATCATCAGTAATTTGCTCCTCCTACTTACATGCTCTTTTCTAATGTTTTGGTTCTCTCTTTTTTCCATCCCACAAATAAACATTACTATTATTAAGAACTTAAAAAAGATTTGTAAATTTTTTTCATCCATTTATTTGTGCACCATTTACACTGGGAGCTTAGTCTTCTTTCTCTGTCATTTTTTTCTTCCTATAATGTATTTATATATTCTTTATGAGGGTCAGTTAGCTATACACTTTTGCAATTTTTATTACCTTTTTTCTCTTTTATTCTTACTGCATATGCATTTCTTGGTTGACAATTATTTTCTGTCATCACTTTGAAAATTCACTATCTTCTTGCTTACATTTTTATTATTGAGATGTCGTCTCTCCGTCCAATTCTGATTCCTTTGTAGAGGATCTGTCTTTGCCTGCTTTTAAGATCTTTGACTTTAGTGTCTTTCTTTTCATTACAATGTTTCTAGATGTGGATTTCTTTTTATTTATCTTTTTTAAAATATGAATTGTACTGCCTGGATCTGTGAATTAATTTCTTATATTAGTTCAGGAAAATTCTCAGTCAATTATCTCTTCAAGTATTTCCTCTCTTACTAAAGTAAGAATAAAATATTTATTCTTTGCTCCCTGGACTCTACTGAGATAGTCTTGCTGTTAGTTATTCGCAGTCTATTCTCCACATCTCTTAACATTTTGTTAAAATTTTTCATGTCTTTTGTCCTTGCCACGTTCTGGGAAATGCTTAGACTTTTCTTCCAAGTCACTTATTTTTTCACTCAGTTGTGTCTAAGTTATCTTTAATCCTTGAGATTTTAAAAATTTCAATTTTGTTTTCCAAAACTCTATTTCAGGTATGCCCAGTTGTTCCTCATAGTCTTTTGTTACTTGATTGTATTTTTTATTCCACATTTGATTTCTTCATACATTTAATTAAAATAGTATTTGTTATTTGGCAATTCTAACCTAAAGTCTTCAGATAGTTTTTTTTTTTTTTCCTAAAGAAGACTCGCCCTGAGCTAACATCTGTTGCCAATCTTCCTCTTTTTTTGCTTGAGGAAGATTAGCCCTGAGCTAACATCTGTGCCAGTCCTCCTCCCTTTTGTATGTGGGTCGCTGCCACAGCATGGCTGATGAGTGGTGTAGGTCTGTGCCTGGGATCCAAACCTGTGAACCTGGGCCACTGAAGCAGAGTGCACTGAAACTAACCACTATGCCACAGGGCCGGCCCCCAGATAGTTTTAATTTATTGTTTTTTCCCCCTCTTGATTCACACTTATTGTGTCTTGTTGCCTTGTATGTTTGATAATTTTTTTTGTTGGGAGCTCATATTTGGTTAACCTTTAAGTATAGAACTCCCAAGATCCTAAATTGGACATATTTTCATCCCAAAAGAATTTTCAATTACTTTTGTGAGAAGTGCAGTGTAGAACCCACCTAGGATTGCATAAGCCATCTTAGTGTCATGCACTAATGTGGTATTTGCAAGGAACACCCATAAAGAGGGTTTCATTTCATTTCCCTGAAGGTATTTGCAAGGAACGACCTTAAGTAGGGCCTGAGTCTTAGCCTCCTGATCCCTGCACTGGAATGGGCATTTGTTCCCAGGTCTCTCAGATTTAGTGTTTACATAACCAAGTCAGGTTTCAGGCTTTGTTTTTGCCCTTGAAGAATTCCTTCACTTTTTTCCTGAGACGGGTAGTACACTTAAAGGACATTTGTTAACTTCCCCAAATTTAATCGTATGGTGTGGGTAAGATCCTTTAGGGTATCTGTTCCTCCGTATTTCTACATACAGAAGTCCAGAACTAACTTTTAATACTACAGTTTTATAAAGCAGTGAATGTAGAATCTGGTTTACAGCAGATAGAAGAGTAAATATAGAATGGGGAAGTAGAAACAGAAAGTGTTTTACTACTCCTTAAAATGTATTGTTGTTGCTTGCCAGAAGGAAGAGTTAATGGAAGGCTTCTTTTTATTTTTTCTGATGGAAAAGACAAGATAGATAGGCTGATTTGTGCAGTAAGATAATGACAAAAAGGAATGAGAGGAAGGAAGTAGGGTGGTCAAAGATAAGTTCTTTCATTGCATCGTTAAAATTAGAAAGTTTAACTTCAATTTCTATGAGACTGAAGATATATTGCTGCATATTTTTGTTAAAGCAACACCTTTAATAATTATAAATGCTATGGCCAGTAAATCTTCGAGGAGAATCTGATACAAGGTTATAAAATAAGCTGACGCACCCTCAGATTATTTCAATTTATATTGTGTTTTCCTTCAGAAAATGATTCCTGTGCTTGTGGAAGAAGTGTTATTTATATGCTTTTTTGTACTATTGTCTGTTTCATATGTGTAACTTCTGGGTACCCAACACATTATACATTGGCTTGATGTATGGACAGTTGACACATACAATATCTTCTTGTAACAAAGTATAGTTGTTAAGAATTTGGCCTCTGGAGTCAGACAGACCCAGATTTGAATCCTTGATCTGGGTTAGGATTGAGTTTTTTAAAGAGCATTGACTATCACAGTGCTGGTAAATCGCTCATCAAAGTACTTGGTAAATAGCAAATGCTCAATAGGTACACAGTAGGCGTTTCTATCCTTTTCTTCCTCTTCCTCCTCTTGTTATTCCTATAACCACACTGACTACAATGCCATTTAACAGAATGTTTTGCATAAATTGGACTCTCAATATGAATCTTTTTTGATTATTTAAGGAATAAAAACATAAAAATAGAAATTCTTATTCTTTGTCTTTCCCAATATTAATTAATTAATTAATATTTATTGTATTTCCCCGGCACATACCAGACACCTTGCTTGACCACAACAAAGTCTCTGCAATCAAGGGGCTTACGTTCAATGGAATATATAAAAGAAAGAGATTCATATTCAATTCGAAATATATATTATTTGGAATGTCTCATAGATTTGTAATGGAAGGAGAACTGGAGGCAGGGGGTCCACTTAGGAAACTACTGAAGTAGTCTGAGTGGGGATAGGGGCTGCCCTGTACAGTGCTCTATCCATATTATTTTCCTCTGGGGATGTTTTAAGCCTTTCAATAGCCCTACCTTAGATATCAGAATGGATAATTCTCGTATTTCTCCTGTTGCTTAAATATGGCAATAAATATCCAGTTCAAAATTTATTTTGTCCTTTTACCTTTTAAGTTAATTGGTTAATGTCAGTTAACTGATATCATATCATCAAGTCATATCATCTGTTAATTCTTAACTATATCCTGGTGCTGAAAGCATATGAGGATTTATGGTAAGAAACAAAGTAAATAATGTTACATCTCTTTCTTTTATTGTTGCTTCTATCCATACGTGGTAGTGCAATTCTTTTAGATATGTATGTCAGACCTTATTGTAATCCTAGGTTTCAGTTGTAATGATAGTTTGGTGCTTCCTAAAGAGGAAATCCTAACAATATTGGTGTAAATGAGGTGAAAATTGAAAGTGAGAATATCTCCTAGGAAAACAGATTATTCATAGAAAATATCTTAAAATATGAAATATAACTGAGAAAATTATAATACATCTGGATTTTTTTCTTCTAGATCTCAATATTTATATTAATTATCCTGATATCAACTCAATCTGGAAATTTCAGCTTAATTTTATGCATGATTTTAATACCTTTGTACACTTTGGATTTTTCACATTTTTGATAGAAGCAAGCAATATTACCTACTGTGTCAGTGGGCTTGACCACGTAGCCCATTAATAAAATCTTTGCCCTGTGTTGGAACAGGTACCTCCTGTAAAATTTAGAAATTATTCAATGCTGATAAATCATGAAAATAAGATTTTAAAACTGTATAAAGATGAAAGTTGTCAAATTCATTGAGACCAGTATTCACACCCATAGGAAAGTGGGTAAATCTATTTAGAAATGCAGTAGGAAGCAAAACCTTGGTTTATGACTTCCAAGAGGGGTTATGAGAAAGAACCTGAACTTTTCCATTGTTACAAAACATACTGTCTTGGGCAGAATCAGTCTTATCATAAGGTAGAAGTTTCCCATTTCAATTT
This sequence comes from Ceratotherium simum simum, assembly GCF_057802395.1. Taxonomy (NCBI): domain Eukaryota; kingdom Metazoa; phylum Chordata; class Mammalia; order Perissodactyla; family Rhinocerotidae; genus Ceratotherium; species Ceratotherium simum. The sequence continues at coordinate 50,828,913 of NC_141915.1, read as the reverse complement.
TGATAAATATCTGAAATTCCTATTGTGCTTAAGTCTATCTTTTCCTAAAATATAGGACTGCATGGAAGATGTGACATAACTGTGCTCATTGACGGCATACCACTTAGTGTCAATAAATTGCTTTTGGAGTGCAATAGGATTGATTGCATAGGATTCATAACAGTGTGATATATTTGATCTTATTCAAAGAGTGGGAAATTGAAATATCCTAAAAATACCTGCTCTTACTGTGTTCTACATTCAAATATAATGGCAGTAAAACCTAAAGGTATTTTTCTATGTAAAGTCATCGATAGTATAATATATACCAGAAATTCTAAAGACTTTATTGCTATTATTATGATATACATTGTCGATATGAGATGTATATATATCCAAAGACAGTTTGAGGTGGTTTATAAGAAATATCACAGATGTTTTGTGACTAAAAATCATTTAAATACAGATAAAAAGATAAGTTAATTTGAATAATGAAAAAAAGGGGAAAATTAAGTGGAGTTTTATACTGGGAAAAAATACGGACACAAAGTACAAATGTTTCTGTGTGTTATGGTAACGGGCAGAAGCGGGAAACAAGGGCTTACAGGCTTCTTTTTTTCTCTTAATGGCAGAACAGCAGATTATCAAAGGAGGAAATTTCCTAAATTTTTATAAATTTATATACATTTTCACACAGGTCTTTGTGTATTGAATGTATATTTTTCCTATTTTGTCAATGTATGTGGAGATGTTCCATGTACAGTCATTTTTAACTGACCATTAATAAATACTAAAGTTATACAATTGTTTGATTGGGACATATATTCATTAAAATTTGCAACTCTGGCTAACACCACAAACAAACCCTGGAACCTCCAAGGCTTAAGACAATAGAGATTTATTTTTCACTCACATAAAGTCCAAGGTGGGTTATGTGACCCTCTTCCATTTTGTAGCTATGTCATCTGAAACTCTTAATCTCCAGAGTTGCCTCTGAAGGTGAAGAGGTTGGAACATTGCATGGGATACTAAGGGTCAGCCCTAGAAGTGGCTTGCATGACTTCCTACCATATGCTTCATGGCTCTTTGTCTACCTGTTTTTAGTCAGTTATATGTGGTTGTAAAAACAACTGCAGGTTTTTTTAGATGTAAATTTTTTTCAGCTTTTTAAAATTATGATTAAAAAAATACATAACATAAAATTTACCATTATAACCATTTTTAAGTGTATAGTTCAATAGTGTTAAGTATATTCACATTGTTGTGAACAGATCTCCAGAACATTTTCATATTGAAAATGGGTAACTCTATACCTATTAAACAACCACTCCCCTTTTCTCCCTCCCCCCAGCCCCTGGTAACACCATTCTACTTTCTGTTTCTATAAATTTGACTACTCTTGACACGAATATAAGTGGAATCATATAGTATTTGTCTTTTTGTGACTGGCTTATTTCATTTAATGTCCTCAAGTTTCATCCGTGTTGAAGCATATGACAGGATTTCCTTCCTTTTTAAGGCTGAATTATATTCCATTGTATGTATGTACCACATTTTATTTATCCATTCATCTGTCGATGGACATTTGGGTTGCTTCTACTTCTTGGCTATTGTCAATAGTTCTACTATGAACATGGATGTGCAAATATCTCTTTGAGACCTTGCTTTCAATTCTTTTGGATATATACCCACAAATAGGATTGCTGAATCATATGGTAATTCTATTTTTAATTTTTTGAGGACCCTCTGTCCTGTTTTCCATAGTGGTTTCACCATTTTACATTTTCACCGGCAGTGCCAAGGGTTCTGATTTCTCCACATCCTCGCCAATACTTGTTATTTTCCATGTTTTTGATAGTAGCCATCCTAATGGTTATGAAGTGGTATCTCATTGTGGTTTTGATTTACATTTCTCTGGTGATTAGTAATGTTGAGCATCTTTTTATATGCTTGTAGGCCATTTGTATATCATCTTTGGACAAATGTTTATCTGAGTCCTTTGCTCATTTTTTAATTGGGTTATTTGATTTTTTTGTTGTTGAGTTGTAGGAGTTCTTTATGTATTCTAGTTATTAACCCCTTATCAGATATATGATTTGCAAATATTTTTCCATTCTATAGGTTGCTTTTTCACTCTGTTGATTGTGTCCTTTGATGCACAAAAGTTTTTAAGTTTGATGTAGTCCCATTTGTCTATTTTTGCCCATGCTTTTGGTTTCATATTCAAGAAATCATTGTCAAGTCCAATGCCATGAAACTTTTTCCGTATTTTTTTCTAGGAGTTTTACAGTTTTGGATCTTAGATTTAGAATTTTAATCCATTTTGAGTTAATTTTTGTACATAGTGTAAGATAAAGGTCCAACTTCATTCTTTTGCATGTGGATATCCAGTTTTCCCAACTCCATTAGTTGAAGAGACTGTCCATTCCCCATTGAGTGGTAGTGGCACCCTTGTTGAAGTTAATTTGACAATATATGTGAGGGTTTATTTATGGGATCTCTATTCTATTCCATTGGTCTATTTGCAGATATAAGTTTTGTACCTGATGTATTTCTTTATTCTCTTTCTCTCTCACAGTATAGTGATGGCCACCTAAGTCAATTTGGAACAAAACAGTCTGAGAATGCTTTTATTTCACCTTTAACATTAAAGGATAGTTTTACTAGATATAGAATTCTTGGGTGATTTTCTTTTCAGCTTTTGAAAGCTCTTTGAATATGTCATTCCAGTTTCCTCTGGCCTCCATTGTTTCTGAAGAGAAGTCAGCCATTAATTGTATTGATACTCCTTTCTAAGTGATGAGTTCTTTATCTCTTACTGCTGTCAAGATTTTCTCTTTGTCTTTGGTTTTCAACAGTTTGACTATAATCTGTCTAGGTGTGGATCTTTTTATAGTTATCCTACTTAAGGTTTGTTGAGCTTCTCAGATGTGTAGATTGTTTTTCATCAAGTTTTAGGAGTCTTTGGCCATTATTTCTTCAAATATTTTTTCTGCCCTTTCTTTCTCTCCCACTATTCTGGGATTCTTATGACATGTGTATTGGCATGTTTCATGTCTCCCACTTCTTTAAGGCTTTGTTCATTTATCTTTCATCTTTTTTTCTCTGCTTTTCAGATCAATTATGGAAAGTCTCTCTTTGATGAGTCATACTTTTAATTTTTTAAACATGATTTTCTTTGGGTCAATGGGCAAACTTACAATAGCTTCTTTTTAAGTCTTTGACTGCAAAATCCAAAATCTGGTAATACTTGGAGACTACTGACTGATTTTTTTCCTGAGTATGGCTCACTCTTTCCTGTTTCATAATGTTTGCTCTTCTTTTTACATACTTAAATGTTTAACCCTCTGGATATTTTTTATGGTTTGTTATATGATAGAGAATAACATTTTAATTTAACTTCTCCCCAAAATGGGCGTTCAGTTATCTCAATGCCATTTTTGAATACTCCATTTTATGCTTTCTGAAATTAAATAGCATCTTTATCAGTATTGAATTTGCTTATGCATATGGATCTAATTCTGTTGATATTCTCTTTACTCCATTGATCCATTTGTTTATATCAGTGCCAGGACCACATTGTTTTAATTACTGTAGTTTTGTATATTTTGCTTAATCTGAACTGATAAGTACCCCCTCTTCATTCTCGTTTTTCAAAAATTTTCTGACTGTTTTCACATAGAATTGAGTAGTCAAGTGCCAGAAAGTGGTATGTAGATTTTTGTGGACATTGTTTTAAATGTCCAATTCATTACAGCATAATTTATTAGTTCAAAATATTGATTTTTAAATATTTTTCTGCATTTAAGATTTATTTTATATACTTTAATACTTTTATTTTATATTTTTATTTTATTTCACTTTTGCACATTTCTGGTTCAGTTTATTCCTGTGTACACTTATTTATTTATACCTTTAGCCATTAAAATTTTTTCACTGTATATTCTAATTAGTTCTTAATGGAGTATAGGATTTTTGTGTAGTTATCTTGTATTTGTTTACTTTGCTGAATTTTCTTATTGTTTCCAGTCTTTTTTCAGATACTTATCTTGTATTTTATAGTTGAACAACATTATATTGAAATAATTATATATATTTTTGAAAATATGTACTGTATTATATATTCTTGCCTCATGATATTGGCTTGAATCTCTAAAAAAAAATCAACTAATACTGTTGCTAGCAGTCATCCTTACATTGTTTATGATTTTACTGAGGACGTTCTTAGTGCTTACCATTAGCATTATATTAACTGTTTGTTTAAAGTATCAACTATTTATCTTAATTCTCTCAATTTCTACTTTACTAGAGGTTTTAGTCTTCTGTTTTTTGCTTTTCGGATTTATCAAGAATGAATCTTGAATTTTTTCAAAGGCTGTGTGCATTAAGAATAGTCAAAGATTTTTTTACTATATCTATTAAGATAATTAATGCATTTTATTTCATATTTCATAATGTTTAACAAATCCTTCCCTCCTTGAGGCCATGAAAATATTCTTTTATATTGTCTTCTAAAAGATTTATATTTTCCTTTCATATTTATGTCTCTAATCATCTAAAATTGATTTTTTTCTGTATTGTGAGGTAAGGGTCCTATTTTATTTCTGTCTTTAAGGAGACCCAATTGTCCCAGTACTATTTATGGAAAAGTGTGTGCTTTTCTCATTGATATTCAGAGCCACTTCTGTTCATATATAAAATCCCCATAGATGCAGGGTCTGTTTCTGGGATATCTATTTCACTTTGTTTGCTTCTGCCAAGTTCTTAGGGAGGCTTCTAGTCTGATACTGCTTTCAGTTACATTCTAGGCTTGAGGTTCTTTGGACCATTCAGGTGATGTGAATTTGGGCTACAAATCTGTGCAAAGGCTGGCTTCCATTTCCACCTTCACTCTCCATGGTCACCACCCACAGCAACTGTCTTAGAAATCTCCTGGGTGTTCTTTTCACCCTTCACTAAGAGTATAACCCTATGAGGTCCATGCTTTATTAGGGAAAGGATCACCTATTCTCCTCCTTGCTTGGAGAAAACTCTCTATTTGTATACTTTCCTCTGTCTTCTGCTCCTGGACATGAAAATTGAAGTTTGAGAGTTCCAGGGTTTGGAGAATAACTCCAGGAAAAGAGTTGCTTTGATGCCACGCCTCCCTCCTACTGTCACTTAAAAAGGCCTTACTATTTGTCAGGTTGTCTATGCTTTAAATTTTTTAAAAACAATTTAATCCAGGATTTTTAGTTTTTTTCAGTGGGAGGGTTGGTTTGGATAAACTTCTCCATGTGAGAAGTATTTTATAAGATTTTTGTCAAATTTATAGGAAAACGGTCAAATCTTCTACGACAAAAGGAAAATATTATCCGCTGAGTTTGAACCCCATGATGATGCTCATTCTAATTATCTTTCCTTGCCTTTAGCCGTACCTTCAGAGTGTCATTTTCCTTTTTGTTATAAGGTGTCTGGAAACGAAGTATGGAAAAGAAACAATGGGAAAGATCCAGTTTTCAGTAGGGAGAACACTAACTTCTGAATGTAACTTAAATATTTAATGTTTATGGCGGTACATTTAACATCAATTTATTAGGACAGATTTACTATCCAACTCTCGGCTAGGCCCATTGGACAGTGTTATTCTGAAACAAAACAAAACAGGACTAGATTGAATGCAGGGATACATAGTCTAAATCATAAGTCTTATTGATTTTACGCAAGCTGAGTTTTTGTCCCGTGCATCTCCATAAGCAGTGGTTAAGCACCAAAGCTTGTTTTTCTCCTGCTTTTGGCAAGTATAGGTCCCAGTGTGTGAAATGTTTTGAAAAGGCAAAAGAAGCCAATTATGGTGATCATTTTGATGTAATGTGATGGTGATCTGGATGGCAACTGACTAAAAAAGACTGATAAGTCTACATTTGAGAGAATTTAGAGAGCTAGATGACAGATGGGATAAAGCTTTTAAAGAGAAGAAACAAAGAGAATTTCAAGGGACTTGGCTACTGGAGGGGTTATTGCTGTTAAGGGGAATCTTATAGGTAGTAAATTAATCATTTAACCTCCTTTTTTTTGTGTGAGGAAGATTAGTCCTGAGCTAACATCCGATTCCAATCCTCCTCTTTTTGCTGAGGAAGATCGGCACTGGGCTAACATCTGTGTCCATCTTCCTCTACTTTATATGGGACACCGCCACAGCATGGCTGGACAAGCAGTGGGTTGGTCTGCACCCAGGAGTGGGAACCTGTGAACCTTGGGCCGCCAAAGTGAAGCGTGTGAACTTAACTGCTACACCACCGGGCCAGGCCCCATTTTATATTCTTTTAAAGCAAAGGATAATAATTTAATTATAGAAGCTTACATTCTCTTAATATTTGTTGTGCAGCTAGGATTGCATTTTTCTATTTTATTTTCTCTGTAGAATCTCTCCAAGAAGTAGGGAAAATCATCCAAGTCCAGAAGAGCTAGAAGAAAAAGATGAAGATATTCAAGCTGTAAGAGTGAAAAGGCATTCACTACTCCAAACTTGGATGAGGTGAACACAAGTGACTGGACCCTTCGTGAAATACTGAGATAGTTAGCTTGTCCTGTAGAGCTGAGGAACTGTTGGTTTTTAGTTTGACAATTTACTTTTGTTTCTGTAACAATTCCATTTGTAGATCATATCCAAATCATTATCTTTTGAAGTATTTATTCTATCATCACTCTTATGATTTTCTCTTCCTTAGCTTTTTGTGGGTCTTAATCTGCCAGGTTTTCCTTCATCAGTACAATTCAAGAAGTTCTGTGATATTTTTATCCACTTTAATAAAAATCCCACATTTTTTTGCAAGAGTTTCAATTTCATTTTGCATTATATTGAGATTGTAATATTAATAACTGTAAATAGCATATAAAAAAAGCAAGTGAATTTACACTATGTGAAAATCAATAAGAAATGCACTAGAAATGAAATTAGTGCAAAGGGCAAGGTAGATGCTCAGCACAATGCAAAGGGAATATTTTTGATTGGGAATTAGTTTTAGCAGTAGTTGATAAAGTAGTCTTCATTAATGAACGTACGTTTGGGCATTTTATTTGAAGAAAGAGGCTGACTTACCACTCACACAAATCTGATTAGATTCATAGGTTAGGAAATCAAAGGTAAAACACGAGTGCACAAAATTTAACAGGAAAATCTTGCTTTGTCATGTTTTCCAGAAACCAGTCCTAATGGCAAGCTGTTTACACAAGGAATATAAAGAGAAAAAGAAAAGTTGCTTTACAACAAGAAAGAAGAAAATAGCCATTAGGAATGTTTCCTTCTGTGTTAACAAAGGTTTGGATAGTGTTCCCTTTATTAGAATGTTCCTTATTCTCTACATTTAGGACGATGAAGGGGATAACTTTCCCTTCTTTGAGACTATTCATGTATCTTGGTTAAGTGTAATTATAAAAATATTTGACACGTCAGCAGAGAAACCTTTTCTACTTCAAAATCCTGTCCGAATTCAAACGGCAAGAAACCCAATCCTGAATCAGAAAGACCAAATTATTCTGCTGTAAATCCAAAGTCTTTCCACTAACATTGTCATATAAGAAATAAAGGTGCTGTTTGAAAATGTTATTTTGTTTCGAAATGTTTCTGAGCTAAATGAATTTGGGCTAGTCAACCTTTCAAGTACAAATATTGATGGTGACTCTTTCTTCCAGGTGAAGTTTTGGGATTGCTGGGACACGATGGAGGTGGCAAAAGTACTTCTATTTAAATGATAACTGGGGACACAGAGGCCACTGCAGGAGTGGTATGTGGCATGTAAAGGAACAAGTGTATTGCCAGGGGAAATTTCATTTTAAGTATCAATGGCATCCTTATATTATTCCTTTGTGAATTCCATGATTTTGTAAAAAATGAATAAATAGATGAAAGAATTTGTAAAATATCTCTCGCATGCTCAAAAAATACTGCCTCTTAATGGCTACTCCATGGAGGATTGGAGCATAAGCCGGCTGTGGATCTGACATTCATTGTTCCCTGTAGGTGGTTTTAGGAGGCTGCAGAGCGTCGGTGAGGCCATGGGAAGATGGTATCCTCAAGTTTTGGGGGTTCTGTCCTCAGGAGAGCTCCCTGTGGCCCAGTCTCATGGTAAAAGAACACCTGGAGTTGTACGCGGCAGTGAAAGGACTGAGCAGAGAGGATGCTGCTCTGAGTGTGTCCTGGTGCAGAGAGAAGCCTCCCTCACACTTGGCAGCTGGAGGAAGGGAGGGATATATCATTTCCTCATTGAATATGGAAAGGAGATCCTAAACAACATCTTTATACTTTCACGCAAATAAAATGATTGAAAATCTGAATAAGAACCAAACCATAAGATTTAGTGTTTGTGACAATGGTCCTTAAGTGTACTATTTTCAGATCGATAGTGCTGGGGTTCTATATGGTTGTTTCAGGTAGGGACAGGTGCCTCATGTATAATCATTTTTTTTGTCAGGTTGGTGGATGCGCTCGCGCTGCAGGACCAGCTGAAGCTCCCGGTGAAGGCCTCATCAGAGGGAATGAAGAGGAAGGCAGGGGCGGGGCTCAGTGTCACTCTGCGCACCCCGCAGATCCCAGCCAGACGCGCTGTTCCTCTCCTTCCAGCTGCGCTTCGCGCTGAGCATCCTGGGAAACGCGTGGGTGGTGCTTCTGGACGAGCCGTCCACGGGGAGGACCCCGAGGGGCAGAAGCAAGTGTGGTGAGGGGTGTCGTATTAAGAGAAAGAATGTATTTCTTTCTCTTCGCCTTCCTCTTTGCCTTGCCTCTTGCTTCTTCCATTTTATTTTGCAGTTATTGAAAATCCTACAATGTGGTGTTTCTCTTTACTTAAACTGTTCTTTTTAAACCAACATTATTTTACTATTTCCTACCCTGTTAATGTGGTAACATAATTACATAATGCAGTACAATATTTATTCTTTCTCTCTAGAGCAATGATTTTTTCTTATAACCTAATATAAAATTTTCTATTTAGGCTTCATACTTATTCCCATTCATCTGTTTTTTCAAATTACTTTCTAAATGCAAACAATTCCTTACTTTATCTTTAGGCAGGCAGTTTGGGCCACCTTTAGAAACACGGAGAGGGGGGCCCTCCTGACCCCTCATTACATGGCAGAGGCTGAGGCCGTGTGTGACCGGCTGGCCATCACGGTGTCCGGAAGGCTGAGATTGGAGCCTATGGGGAGCCAGCACCTGACCCCACGTTCTTGAAGAGAGCATTTGGGTTCACTGTGAACAGCTGATGCTCTTCAGCAACTTGATCTGTGATCCAGCACCTTCCTCTGTATTTGCAATTGAGGAAGAAATTGAGACAAGTATTTTTCCTTCACCTCTTCTTTCTCCTCCCTGGATTAGGTGTATTGGTTCCATTCAACATCTGAAAAGCAAGTTTGGTAAAGATTATTTACTAGAAGTAAAAATGAAGGAACCCACTCAGGTGGAACCCCTCCACGCAGAGATTCTGAAGCTGTTTCCACAGGCTGCTCCGCAGGAAAGGTGAAGGAGGTTTTTTGGCTGGGGTAACAGGTGTAGGGGTTTTCCAGCCCACATCATATAGTCTTGACCTAGTCTAGACAGGAAGAGAAAGATTGAGCTGGCTTGTTGATTACAGAATGAGTTGTTTGGGGGTCACTAGGATGTATGGATAAAGGATTGCAATTGAAAAGTTATTTTCAGTGAGTGTTTCATACCTCAGAGAAGGCGAACAGAGAGAGTGTGTGTGTGTATACACGTGTGTGTAAATGGTGGAATAGCTTAGAGGTTAGAAACAAAGTACAAATGAACTAAACCATCAATTTAATGTTTTTTTAAATAATGAAAATTCTGTATCAACCATAGCGTTTTACCAAATATAAAATTGCATCATGAGCTCAATTAAGCAGACTCACATGCTTCAGAAAGATTGACTCTATTCTAAATTAATTGATATGGTTCTTTTAAAGTTGTACGTGGTCAGCTATGAGTTACAAGCAAGGTTAACCAAACCCATGTGAATAGCAGAATGAGGATGAATTTAATTGAAATACATACAGGGTGCTCCTACGTACTACTTCTATTCATTTTTTAAAATAGTATTTATTCAGCTCCTACTATGCGCTGGAGACTATGTACGGAGTAGTCAATGAGTAGACAAGGTTCATATAGTGCTTCCAATGTTTTGGGGGCAGGATATTAAGGAAATAAAAATACAAATAAATGAGGAAATGACATTAAGGTAGGACTTTAAGACTGAGCTGGGTCTGGCCAGCTGAGGAATGGGGATAAGAGCCACTCTTTTGAGAAAACAGCATGTATAAAGAACTTAACTCAAGAATGAACTTTATACATGCAAAGGGTGGAAAGAAAGCTCACATACTTGATGTGTAAAGAGATATCCAAGTGGAGATGCCAAAATACAGAGATGTAGGCTGTGGCTCAGAAGAAAAGTGAAAGGTCATTGAGAGATCTGGTCTGGCAATAAACAAAGTGGGGGCATTTTTCCCATATAGAAGACCATTAAGCTAGGAGAATGGATGAGGTCAATAAGGCGAACGGAAAGGGGAGACGGTCTAGGATGGAGCCCAGAAAGTCTCAGTGTTGAGACTGGATTGAGGAGAAAAGCTGGTGGGGGAAACTACCACCACCACAGCAACAGCCAGAACAGCAAATACTAAGGTGTGTCTAGAACAGCACTGTCCAATAGAATTTCTGTGATGATGGAAATGTCCTGTATCTGTGCTGTCCAGTATGGTAGCCAATGCCCACATGTGGCTACTGAGCACTTCAAATGTGGCTAGTGTGACCAAGGAATTGAATTTTAAATTTTATTTATTTTAGTTAATTTAAATTTAAGTAGCCACGTGTAGCTAGTAGCTAACATTTTGAACAGAGCAGGTCTAGAGAGTTAGAAAGAAAATCATAAAAGTGCAATTGTCTCAGAAGCCAAGAGACAGAGAGAGAGAGAGAGAGAGAGAGAGAGTGTGTGTGTTTTAAGGAGGATGTGTACAATTTTATTTAATATTTTTGAGAAGTGAAAAAAATAAGGCCTATAGAGTGTTCATGGGACTGTGCTTCATGGAGGTCATGGATGAACTCATTTGGGGAGGAAGGAGCTGGAGGTCAAGAAAGAGTATTTTTAATAGGGGAGCGTTCAACAGGTTTTATTTATTTTTATTTTTTTCTAGTTCTTTATTTTTTATTATTTTTTAAATTTTTTGTTTATTGCAGTAACATTGCTTTATAACAGTGTATAAATTTCAGGTGTACATTATTATACTTCTATTTCTGCATAGATTACATCATGTTCACCACCCATGAAAAGATGTTCAAAATCATTAACTATCAGGGAAATGCAAATCAAAACTACAGTGAGATATCACCTCACGCCCGTCAGAATGGCTATAATTAACAAGACAGGAAACAACATGTGTTGGAGAGGATGTGGAGAGAAGGGAACTCTCATACACCGCTGGTGGGAGTGCAAACTGGTGCAGCCACTATGGAAAACAGTATGGAGATTCCTCAAAAAATCAAGGATAGAACTACCACATGATCCAGCTATTCCGCTGCTGGGTATTTATCCAAAGAACTTGAAAACACCAATGCGTAAAGATACATGCACCCCTGTGTTCATTGCAGATAGCCAAGACTTGGAAGCAACCTAAGTGCCCATCAAGGGACGAATGAATAAACAGGTTTTAATTCTTATAGGAGAGATTGAACATTAAATGCAGAGGGAAAATTTTGATTAAAAGGTTCCAGGGAGCATGTTGAAGGATTGGCTTTTGAGAGTAAGAAATATAGCACAGTAAGAAAGACAGCACAGGCTGAGTATGAAAGATTCTTTCTCGGAGCTATTTTTCAGAATTTATCCTGAACATTAAATTAGGAGCAACCCGGATTTTTGTTGTTATCAAATTTTTATGACTAAAGATAAGTTCTTTGGCTCAGATTCATGTTCTATCAAATTAAACTATTTACCTTTTTATTTAAAGAAATCTTTGAAAAATTCTTTTGTTATTTTACCTAACAATTCCTTCTCGATATTATAATACTGCAACACGGTAAATCTCACTCTTTCCTCCCCCCAGGTATTCCTCCACAGTGGCATATAAATTACCTGTGGAAAAGGTTCACCTTCTGTCTCAGGCCTTTTTCAAATTATAGGCAGGTAAGTTTAGACATATTTAAGACTTTATGTATTGTGCATATTTTACGTGGAATACATACTATATAATTTCAAGTTGAACAATTATATAATCAGTCAAAATTTGGAAAATTTCCCGTGGAATAGTCTTAAAAATCCTGAAGGGAATGGAGTGGCAGCCCTAGATTTAGGCATATTCCACCTGATTCTTCCTCTGCTAACAGGGACACCCAGCTACAAATAAGTCAGAACATTCTGTCCTCGTTCCATTGCATGGTGTTGGAGGATAATTATCAGCATGTTGTCCCAAAGAACACCAAGTTGAGCTTCTAGCATCTGCATATTTATCAAAGTCAGAGGTACGAGGAGCAAGACTATGGAGCCGATGATCAGAAGCCCAGATGAAGATCAGAGAAGAAACACACACAAGGGTGAGATGTGACAAGTCAAGACTAGACTCTGAACTAGTTCCAGAGACACTGACTAGGGCTCACCCTGGGTATTTATGAGGTCTTGACATGTAAAAATGTGGGATTCATTAAAAGGGGACCAGCATGGAGTGTACTCCTCCATAGATTTACAAATATAGAATGAAGCAATACTCAACAGTTTATTTGAAGTCCAGAACATACATATGTAAAGAATCAAAAGACAAAATACTTTGTCTGAAATAGGACACAAGGAGCTCTCCAAAGAAAAAGTTTCCTGGTAATTTATACATTTGTGCATTGCTATCTTTTGATTAGCCATATCAGCACTCTGCTTTAATTTATCCTTCAAGAAAATTGAATTACTGGACCTGTGTCTTAAAGTATCTCATGGATTTGAAGGTGCTGTTTAGGTTGCATACTTTAAAAACACTTTGGGGGAAAAATATGGAAGCCATTAATGTCAGTCCCTTTAAATGCAGTGAAATAGACCTTCCATCTGGAGGAATACAGCCTCTCTCAGGCTGCCTTGGAACTGGTGAGTTTTCTTTAAACCAGTGAGCATCGTCGGGATAACCTTTGTGTGAATCTCTGTGTGCATCCATCTTTCAGAAGCATGCTGACGTTTTTGTTTCCTTATTGATTTTCTCCTACTTAGGTATTCTTAGAACTCTCTAAAGAGCAGGAGCTGGGAAATTTTGATGATGAAGTTGATACAACAGTTAGATGGAAACTCCTCCTGCAGGAAGAACCTTAGAAACCTGAACCCCCTAACGTTAGATTTAGGTCTTACTAAATTGTTAGTTTCCATAATTCTAGAAGAATCTTTCATATTATTGCAGTTAACAAAATAAAATATTCAGTAGTTTAAACATTCAATGATGGTGAAGGTTTTAAATGGTTTTTAAAATTTTAGAATGGAGGGGAGAGGCAAAGATAGGGAAAGTTAGTAGACAAAATTAACATAATCACACATTAAATTAATCAGTAATATAGGCCTATTTTGTGCTTAATATTAATTCAAAAATCACATAATGTTAGACTAGTTTTTTATTATTATCAAGAAGGCTGAATGCTGAGCACATTTTACAAATAAAACATTGTAGGTTTTTTTAACCTATACTTTAAATAAATCAGCCATCTTTATGCATTATTTAAGTATCAATTTAATGTGACATTGACTATAAGAAGATCTAATAAAATGACGGATGACGTTACATAGTATAACCTTTAAATATAATGATATATTCTTATTATAAAATAAATATATGCTAATTTTAGGATATATAGAAATTATTTGGAGAAATATAATAGGAATTTGTAATAAAATACCACAGTAGATATTTTGGCCTACATATATTCAGTATGCTTTTTTTGAGTGCTTTTTCAAAGTTGACATCAGTGAGCATAGTAATTTTTTATATTTTTTCACTTCATAATTCATGACCATTTCCCATGTCATTATGACACTTTAGTGTTCTGTAACCACTGCATTGCATCCCTTTGATGTACTATCATGGTTTTTACTTAACCTTTTTACTATTATCTGACATTTTGGGTACGTGCAAGTTTACCTCATAAATAAAGCTGTGATGAACTTCTCTTAAGTCTTGTTTATTACAGTCTTAGGGTAAGTAGTTCAGATATCAACTGATGGCTCTCTGCTCTGTGAGATAGGTAACTTTGTTCTCTGAGCATAAGAAAATTCAGTGCCCATCCTAAGCTTCTGAAAACTCCCACAGGAACTTTCAATCTCATGCTCATCTCTGACTCGGACTTCCCTTATCTGCTGAACTCTGTTATCTGGTCTGTGGTTGGTGTCAGTTCCTTGACCTCCACCTTGACGTTGACTTAAAGGTAGGACTTGGCCTCTTACCTACAAACAACTATTTCCACAGGTAACTTGTAGAAGAGGCAAGTCTTCCTAACTTATAGGAATATTTAAAATGTGTATAAAAATTTGACATATATTTCGCGTGAAGTGAAGCTGAAGTAAAGCTGAACATCATTTCATATACATTATATGTTTTCTCATAAACAGAGTATGCCGTTGAAGATGCTAAGACATTGTCCTTAGCAGACCTTGAAATACTGTCAAAGTATATAATAAGAACATCAATGAACAGAAACGAAAATAAAATATCTAACATTTACACTTAACTCCACATAAATACAAATTAATTAATGCGAGTGGGGGCAGAGGCGGAGTGGGAGGATATTAGGGGGAGGGGTCTATGAGGGAGGAAGAAAATCTACAGAAAACCCAAACTTACGGTTAAAACAAAATTGTAGTTACTCCTCCATTGTTCAGGCTTTGGGTTTTTTTTGATTTCTGATTAACCTAAGAACATTTATGGGCTCACCTCTCCACCTTGGGTTGGAAATTAGGTGCCAACTGAATAGTGAGATTGCTGAGCCTTTCCCATATCCTTAGGGAAGGAGAGAGGAACTAAGTCTCGGGGCTGCTCTACCTCGGAAAAGGAGACAAAGTAGAAGGAACCGCTCTGATTGAAACAGGGTGTGAGGGGCTTTGGAGCCTGGTGTCCTTGGACAAGTCTTGTTTGTTCTCCTTCCACCTAGCAGAGGGCCCACAGCTGTTGACTGCCAGTCACTGTTGAATCAACTCCTGTTGCCTGGATAATTATGTCCTTGGTCCCTGATGCACTTTAATTGTGTTTTATGAGCCATTAGATAAGCAAGAATTGCCCATTTACTAACCACATGGCATCTCTTAGCTTTTTTGGCTGCAAGGAATAGACATTCAAGTCAGCCTAGCTCAAGTATGGAGCTTTTACAGTAAGGATGCATGGTTAGAAAAGAAACAAGAATCCAAAAGCAGAGATGGATTTAGGGTTTACTCAGCCATTATCTCTTCTTGAAGGATGATCTGCAGCCATGCAATTCTAGGAATCTGAGCAGCAGAAGATCTTGGATCCCTACCCTGGTGCCCCTCTTTGGGTCTCTCCTTGTCTTTATGCACTTTGTGCTCTGCTGCTGTTCCTACCATGGCTGACTTCTCCACCATCTTCTCTGAAAGGCACTTACTCTTCCTCTGGTCATATGCTTACTCATAGATTTCACTGCTGCACAACGTTGGCTTCTTTATGGCTCCCCTGGCATCATGGCCTGTGTCTACGCATTTTTTCCATAAAATATTCATAGCTGCTTCATTGGAAACTGCCCTCCTGAAGGATGAGGGCCCAGGCTGTTCCTAGTGTAAGGCTGACCATAATTTGTATCATGGGCACAAGACCACAGTGCATTCAGCCTATGTGTTGTTGGTTGTAGAAAGCTCAGTTCAAATAGAGACAAAACCAGTCACAAACTTTGGCTTTCTGGAAACTGAACTGGAAAATACAGAGGAAGCTAAAAAGATGCACAGAGAGAGGCAATGAGGCAGGAGGGGCAGTGTAGGTCATGGGGGCAATTTTTTTTTTTTTGTGAGGAAGATCAGCCCTGAGCTAACATCCGTGCTAATCCTCCTCTTTTTGCTGAGGAAGACCAGCTCTGAGCTAACATCTATCGTCAATCCTCCTTCTTTTTTTCCCCCAAAGCCCCAGTAGATAGTTGTATGTCATAGTTGCACATCCTTCTAGTTGCTGTATGTGGGACGCGGCCTCAGCATGGCCGGAGAAGCGGTGCGTCGGTGCGCGCAGGGATCCAAACCCAGGCCGCCAGTAGCAGAGCGCCCGCACTTAACTGCTAAGCCACGGGACCGGCCCCATGGGGGCAACTTAAAGCTAGAAGTAAACAAAAGCTTTAAGAAAGCAGGAGGAGTAGGTTGAGAAAAGATGTACCAAGCAGTGGGCACTGTACCAGTTAATTGGGGGAAGAAGTAAGACTATATCTAATGATAAGCAAAGCAGAGCAAGAAGCTGAGTCTCTATCATTGGTGGATTACTCTATTGACGTCTCATGATTTCTGGTTATGAAGATTCCTGTGGCTGTCTTGAATGCACGATGACCTTCAGGCTGTCTCTTTCAGTCTTGTTCTTATTCTTGGATATGCCTGCAATTACAACAAGCCCCTCATTACCTGAATTTAGCACATGTGAGTCTATTTCTTGCAACTAGAGAAATCCAAGTAATGCAGAAATTACTACCAGGAATAGAGATTTGTGAAATATGAAATCACCGAGAATGTGGAGATTTTGCAGTTAGTTAAAACATCATGACTGGAAAGCACTGAGAATGTTTCACTTATTCCAAAACTGTATTTTCTTTGTACTCATACCATGTGGCCAAAGAAGATGAGGCTATGGGCAACAGCTGCAAAGCAACAATTTTAAGGGCGTAGGAAATGAAACGGAGCAGAGCTGGATTATTTTAATTTACAAAGTTAAAGTCGAGAATGTCCTCCTCAAAGCAGCTAATGAAATGTGTTAGAGGAGGTGCTTTAACGTGATAGCTGACAGTGCCCACTGCCAAATGGTTGCATCAGAAGAAATCAGAGAACCTTGCTGCATCTTTTTTGGTCAAGGCAAATCCTTATTTAACCCGAAGGGGAACATTTGTGGAAAGTGGAAGGCATTAGTTTTTACTGAGCTCCTCTTTTGATGGATTGTGATAATCCATCACAAATATGAAGCAAGCCCTAAAACTATCGCCTTTTTCTCTGATCAAGCCACTAGGACCTAGAAGAAAAGACTCATGCAAAAACGTCCCCAAAGGATCATAGACTACAATAGGGCTGTGAGACAGGCTCAGATGCTAGATGTTGAATAATCCGAGCCTAGAGGATGTGCTCATATAGTTAAAAGTAGGAAAGATCATGCTTTTCATTCTCTAATCTACAATTGATTGTGCCTTAACCCAAGGACCCTCATTTCATTGCCTGGGATAATGGCCATTAAGGTGTCCTAAAAAGCAAAACTCTAAGCAAAGAAGGATGAACTGAGGGGACTTCTGTTAAAGAATTTAGACTAAAATACATGGAGAGAATCTGGCAGTGAGCAGCAGGTAAGCATCATATTTGTCATCTTCAATAAAACCTATATATATACCACATATATAGAGTTTGTGTCTTTTAACACAGATCCTCCTCCCATTGAATATAGGTGAAATTCTGGATAAAATAGAACAAAACCATTTAAATACCATCAGAGCAGTAAGCTTCAGCTTGTGTTGCAGTGGCCCAGCATCATATTGAACCTGGACATAAATCCCCAAGAATGAGCCTGGGATTTGCAGGCCTACATAAGTGTCAGAGAAGTGGTCTCAAGTCGATGAGAAGTGAGGCCATAGAACCATGCCTGCTGCATAAAGCCAGCTTCTAATAAAGGCTTCCCAGGCTGGGACAGGGGTATGATACACAGTGTTCACCACCTGGAGAAGCTGTCCTGATGCTAATGGAAACAGAAAAGTCTGAGCTATACTCATGTAGGGGGCTAGAATTCATACTAACCATGTGGTTCAGGAATCTCAACTGAAAAAGTCAGCCTTTATCATCAGATAGACAAGAAGTAACGAGTGTTGGAGAGGGTGTGGAGGAAAGGGAATTCTTGTGCACTGTTGGTGGGAATGCAAATTGGTACAAACTGGAAAATACTATAGAGGTTCCTCAAAAAATTAAAAATAGAACTACCATATGATCCAGCAATCCCACTACTGGGTATATATGCAAAGGAAATGAAAACAGGATAATAAAAGGTATCTGCACTCCCATGTTCATTGCAGCATTATTCATAATAGCTAAGGTGTGGAAACAACCTATGTCCTTTGGCAGATGAATGGATGAAGATATGGTAGATATATACAACAGAATATTATTCAGCCATGAGAAAGAAGGAAATCCTGACATTTGTGACAGCATGATGGACCTTGAGGGCACGATGTAAGTGAGATAAGTCGGACAGAGAAAGACATACTGTGTGTTATATGATGTCACTTATATGTGGAGTCTAAAAAAGCTGAACTCTTAGAAACAGAGAGTAGAATGGTGGTTACCAGGGGCTGGGGGCGGGGGAAATGGGGAGATGTTGGTCAAAGGGTACAAACTTCCAGTTATATGGTGAATAAGTCCTGGGGATCTAATGTGCAGAATGATGGTTATAGTTAACAATACTGTATTATGTACTTGAAAGTTGCTAAGAGAGTAAATCTTAAATGTTCTCACCACGAAAAAGAAATAATAATTATGTGACATGATGGAAGTGTTAGCTAAGGATACGGTGGTAATCATTTTGCAAAATGTAAGTGTATCAAATCAACACGTTATACATGTTAAACTTACACGATGTTATATGTCAATTATATCTCAATAAAGCTGGGGGAAAAAAGTCTTCAAGTGACCCGTGGAACACCTAGGAGGAGAGGAGGTCAGGCAAGCAACCATGTCTATGCAAAATGTGACTTGTTCCGGAAGAGGCAGGAGAACCAGCTGCCACAGAGGCCGCCCTGAAAGCCGAGTCAGAAGCGGCAGTGGGATGATAGGGTTGGTGGAGGCAGAGCTCACATGCAGTTGCTGTCTTCCCAGTGTTTGACACACGCAGCATTTGAAAGCAGACCAGCGAAAAATGCTGATGGGACGAATGCAAAAGCAAGTGTCTCAGAAGATCTAGCAGGATTGCCCTGGATTAGGTAAAAAATACCAATGGTTGCAAAAAAAATGAGTGGGCATCTATTGCCTAGAAATTCTCGATGTCTTAATCCATTTGATTTTTTAAAATTATGGGAAAGTATGTGCATAACATAAAATTTTCTTGAAATAAACTAGACATAAATATTGTATGAATATGAACACTCTTATGAAATATCTAGAATAGGCAAATTCACGGAGACGGAAAGTAGATCAGAGATTACCGGGGCTGGGAGAGGGGTGAATGGGGAGTTATTGCTTAATGGTTACAGATTTCCTGTTTAGGGTAATGAAAATATTTGGGAACTAGATAGTGATGATGGTTGCACAATATTGTGAATGTAATTAATGTCACTGAATTGTATACTTAAAATGGATAAAATGGCAAATTCCATCCATTTAATTTTTAAAAATATAATTTAAAATAATTCTGACATGATACGTGTGTGCTGGAAAAAATCATACAATTTATCTAGGTCTAAAATATAAAAATTCTCTTGCTTACCTAATACATTTTTCTATGATATACACACACAGGATAATATTATAGCTACTGTTTTATAATTGTCTTATTTAACAACATCCTGTGAACATCACACCTTCCCAGTTGATTATATATCTACATCATTGTAATGCCTATGTATTATTGTTTCAATGTTTGGATGCACCAGAAATTTTTAGTTGAAAATCAATTGAAAGATACATAGGTTCTTTCTAAATTTTCCTGTTATAAACAATGCTGCAACTAAGAATGTTGCACGTATATCTTTGTCGATTATCTACTTAATCACTTGGAATACATCCTAGAATGCCTGGGGCAGAGGCTCTGGGTGTGTCTAAATTTCCAACAGAAGTCTCACTGAGAAGTATCGCCCGTACACTCCAGCCAGCTCCCTGACTTTGTGACAGCCACCTCCTAGGACGCAGAAACTTCCCAAGAAAGGAAGGAATTAGAGACTGCTAGCAATAATGACAAGTGAAGCGTCATTTCCATAAAGCCCTCACTCTTATCTACTAAAATGGAAAAAAACAAAAAAGTGGCAGAAATGGAACTAAGAAAGATCCCTGACTCTTCCTGTAACTCCCAAATACCTCTGTTAGCATCCCAAACAATTATTTACTAAACTGAAGGAAGATGCCGGGAGCCAGCACACAGCTCTCCAACCTGTGAGCAACGTGACAGGTGGAAGGTGAAGCAGAATCTGAGAACGCCTATTATGTTCTGCCTCTTCGGTTGGGGGCATCCTGAGGCACGATCAAGCTAAGGGAAAGCCTGTTCTATCGCTGAACAGCTGGGAGAGGTTAGTCAGAGGAATAAAATGCTCAGCTAAGTGCTCATTCTACCAGGTACCACCATGTGGTTGTATTGTCCTCCCTCAGAGCCAGGTTGAGGATCGTGTGGAGTGAAAAATATACTAGGAAGGACTTTGGATACTCAGCTGAAGCCATCCTCAGCTGTGGTAGCAATTTAAGTGAAGAGGGCCTTTGTTTCTGAGGAATCTTGTATTTACTCATCTTACAGAGAGAAAGGGAGGGGAAGGCAAAGAGAGGAGTTAGCTTACCCATCCCCCACACCCCCCCTCAAAGAAAAGGAAGAAAAGAGAAAAAGTTTTTTTAAAAAAGTAACATTGGCCTTTGCTTCTGGACTGGTGCAAGAGGCATAAAGGATGGCCTCCTCAGATCTGGAATAATTATGCTCTCACATTAATGAAAATATTGGTAATATTTAAAAAAAACCCCAAAACTCTGCCATTAAGAAACTGTGGCCAAGAACTGGCCTTGAAGACTACATGAAATAAAATAGGAGATGAGATCATTGCAGTAAATGAACTTCTAAATAAATTAGAATTGGAAATTCAATATCAAGAACAAACTGACAATTCACTCAAGGGACCTTGTACATCTCTTGAAGATTATAAAGACGTGGAACATCTCAAAGAAAATAGTCCTCTCCATTTGCTTCAAGTAACAGTAAGCTAGGGCTTTATTAAGGGATCAGATTTTGACCCTGAGGAACCAGTCAAAGTTGAGGAACTTGCACCCACACAGAAGCCCCCAAAAAATCAAAGGAATATTAAAGAAATGCCATTTATAAGTTCTGATAAGTTCAGTGGTATTCCTGTGTATATGAAATCTCGCTTCAGCTACTGTCAAATTAATGCTGTTATTTAAGAAATCAATAAGGCAGTAGTTAGTAAACATGAGACCCTATATCAACCAAAAAGTCTATGAGTTCTGTGGCTAGAAATCTCTATCACAGATATATTGATGAAGAAACAAAAGATACCAAAGGTCATTATTTTATAGTGGAAGCTGACATAAAGGAATTCACAGCTTTGAAAGTTGATGAGAGGTTTCATGCAATACTGAATATTTTATGACACTTCCAGAGGCTATCAGAGATCTGAAGGGGAGGACTTACCCATCATGTTATAATCTAAGGCCCTTGTGAATTTTTGACCTGATTTTGAGGCTATTCCTATACAATTATACACACACACACACACACGCACACACATATATATATATACACAATTTCTTTCTCTCTTTCATGTTCCTTTTCTTGTTTCTTGTAAAAGTAAAAGTTTTTTTGATAAAGCATATATATTTAAAAATTTACTTCATTTCAGCAAATATTTAACCACCTACCGTATGAGCCTCTATGGTAGGCATATAAAGCAAATAAAAAAGTGTTCACGTCTAGTTTTTATGTTTAGTGGACAATGCTGCAGACCCCAATAAGGTGGGTATATATGTGGTAATGGCAGAAAAAGGTCAAGAAGATAAATAAAGTCAAGGATACTCAGGTCCTTTGGAATTAAAGGTCATTAATGTCTAAATTCCATCAATGACATTTCAGTCTACAGGCAACCTTCCCAGAAGCTGGATTTGGAGGCAACTCATCCATCTGATTATTCTGCTCTCCCATATGTCATTAGAGAAGAGCTTACCTGAAATGCATTCAGTATAAACCAGTTTGTAAGCTTCAACCTGTAATGAAATTGTCATAAAAGTATACTGAGATAAAAAGATGATAACATGTGTGAGCAGGTTAATAGTCATGGAAAATGGGTGGTTGGATTGTAAGAACTTAGCCATGTTTCTCTTCCACACCTAGGGAGACTCTCTGGTCTGTCTATGTCTGTGCCATCTGCTTGGCAGGTTTATCCCTGTAGCAGAGAAAAAAAGCGTCTCACCAGGCCCTGTGGCCTGCTTAACACAATCAGTGTGATGACCACACAGTACATTATGGGCATTGCAAAAACAAACAAACAAACAGAAGTAACATTGACCTAATCAGTTGCCAAGAGAGACCACAACCACTACCCACCATGCTGGGCGATCTAGACCTCTATCGTATGGGCCATTAATGGAAAAAATCATTGGCCAGATGGGGAGAATTAGACTACAGCAAGATTGAACCTTAGTAGAATAAGCAAAGTTCTCTGAAGAAAAAAACACAATTAATTCTAGGAACAGGGAAGATCTTAAAAGTACTATTTAGTATTCTGTATTACTCACATTTGGAAGTGCTTGCTGAGCTCATAACAATTTCCCCTTTTCAGGGGACAGCTTTATCGCCTTTTGGCAGGCTCACAGGGATGGGCCTCTAGCAGCTGTACCTACATCATGTGACTCCAAACCAGGGACAACAACAGATTGGAGCTGGAACAGTGCCAAACTCAGGCAGGGATCATTCAGGCTCTAGCCCAGAGGTCTAAGTACCGAGATGCTGACAGCTAGGGTCGCTCTATAGAGAGGTTTACACACTCTTGGTGCTGAGATTTTATTCCAGGGTAATTCTGGTATAATCCTGATATGTGAGCCTAGTCCCTCTGGCCACAAATGGGTGTCTGTACATGTTCTTCATAAAGCAGAGAAGCAAAATACGGAAGCTTGTAAGAGAAAAACATGCAAAAGGAGAAGAAATAGATGGATAAATTACTGCGGCAGCTAAAATTGCGGAAAACCTGTGGTTAGCTCTAATACGCTGACCGAACTGCTCAGTTCCAGTTTACTTGAAAAGTGTCAAGATGAATCATGACCACATATTTTGTTTTATCTCAGTAAAGCTTTGATATAATCTTAGAGAGTCAGCTCTCTGCCATGTACTTGAAAGCATAATTTGGGAGCCAGTGCGCCAAACGAGGTTGGCAAGAAAGAAGACATCTTCCTCTCAGACTTTCCAATCAGGAGTCCTCACCTTTCAAGAGAGAGGCTTACCTCAGCCGGTAGCCACTTCCTGTCTACACCGTCAGTGCTTCCTATGTACACCCTCTCGCCCTTCATCATAACTGCCTGGCAAATCTTGGTTAAACCTGTATGAGGGAGGTGAAGATTGGTAGAAAATACACATGAATATAGTGACTAGTCTCACTTTAAATGAACAACCACTGCCTTCAGGTGGAGCCTTAGTTCTGCCTGCCAACTCCACTACATCGCCCAATCTATTCACTTTTTCACTGAATTGGGTAACTAATTAAAGGACTTAGTCACATCGTCTTGCTTCTCAGACTCTAACATCTCTTTCTCCCCTTCACTCTCAGCAGAGGACCTTGCTTTCCACTTGACTGAAAATGGAAGCAATTAGAAGAGAATGCCTTCACAACCTCATAGTTTGCCATGGGGCCCAAAGTTAACCTCAGTAGTTAACCGGGTTTCCTTGTACCCATATACTCTGACTTTCTTCTTCTTAGTGTGAATAAACAACATTCTTATGTAAGGCCAATATCCCCACCTGTGTGCCTGATCCCTATTCAAGAACTTACTCTGTCAATGCCACCCCCCTAGCCTGCATTATTATTATTATTATTATTATTATTATTATTGGTGAGGAAGATTAGCCCTGAGCTAACATCCATTGCCAATCTTCCTCTTTTTGCTGAGGAAGATTGGCCCTAGGCTAACAACCGTGTGCATCTTCCTATACTCTATATGGGATGCTGCCTTACCATGGCTTGACAAGCAGCGCGTCGGTCCGTGCCCAGGGCCCAAACCTGCGCACCCCTGGCTGCCAAAGCAGCACATGCGAATTTAACCAGCCCAGCCCCTATTTTTAAGATTATAGCTCACAAGGGGTACTTTTTAAGTGAAATGGGAGGATTTCCGGTGACAAATAGATGAGAAGGACAGTAATCCAGATAACTTTGGGCCCCACGGCAAACTCTGAGGAAAACAATGACATAGTACACGTCAAAACCCCTAACATTCTCCACTCCCATGCCAACTTTGTCTCTGCTCTTAACTAGCAATTAAAGCCCTACAAGATCATAGAAACCTCCAAGATTTCATCAGCAGAGAGTGAAGAAATGTGTAGGTTGAGAGGAAGTTCTGCTTCCTTTGGCACAAAATTGTTGTTTACAGCCAAGAATATTTAATTTTGGTAACTTATTTGCCAAACACTTCTGACACTTAATTCTTTCTGAGTTCAATTTCCCTTTTAAAAATTATTATTTTATTTTTTACTGAAGTAAATCCTTTAGTATTCTTTCAGCCTGCCTGTGTAAGGGGTAAATTCTCTCTGAAGATATCTTTATTTCATGCACATTTAGCTGGGTATAGACTTTAAGGTTGACAGTTCATTTTCTCTCAGCTCTTTGAGGACATTATTCCATTATTTTATGACATCTTTTGGCTAACTGTTGATCCTTAGTTGATAATCTGTCTTTTCTATTTTACTGTTTTTTAAAAATATTTCCCTCTCTCCTCTATCTCTCTTTCTCTCTCATGTTTTGAAAGCTCACTGCAAAATAGTTAGTTGATGGATTTTTGTTTGTTTTTACACATCATTTTTCTAATATGAGGGCTCATGTCTTCAATTCTGAAAAATTCTCATCCATTTTATCTGTGAACATTCCTCTCTTTATTTATCCTTTTTATTTTCCTTATTATAAAATGCCTATTAGACATGTACTGGACACCCTCATTCTGTCTTTCATGTCTTCTAATCTCTCTTCAATACTTTTTCATCTTGTTCTGTCTTTGCACGAAATTTTATATGATTTCTTCAAATATATTTCTGGTTTATTAATCTTCTCTTCAGCTGTGTCTAATTTGCTGTAAAATTTATCCATTAAATTTTTAATCTTAACTATCATTAATCCCTTTAAACATCTATAAGTTCTAATGGGTAATTTTCCTATTAGTCTTCCTTTTCATTGTCTCCTGTTTTAACTAACTTATATCACTTCTTTAATACTTTAGATATATATTTTATGATCTGTCCTAATTTTTATTTTCTTCAGTTCTTGAGATTGCTAACAGTCCCATTTTTTTTGGTCTGCTGATTCTCTTTTATGGTGGACTTTCGATTATGAGCTTAGCTGCTAGGAGGAATATTCCTTTTTAACTCTGTTGCTTTGTGCCCTGAATTCTGGACATACCTCTATAAATTGTCTCTGTAGGGCTCCAGGATAATAGTAGTAATAAGAGAATGAGGAGGAGAACAATGACAATGAAGAATAGGAGGAGGAGGATTGTCAGCAGCAAATAACATCTGTTGACCTTTTACAATTTTCCAGGCATTGTTCTATGAACTTTACTTATGTTAATTAATCTAATCCTCGCAGTAACATTATATATATAGGCACTGTTATTATCTCCATTTTTATGGATGAAAAAACTGAGGGAGGGAAAGGTTAAATAGATTGTGCAAGGTCACACAGCAATGACAGAGTCAGAATTCAAACCCAAGTTTGGCTCTAGAGTGCGTACACTTACTGCTCTGATAGTGTGCTTAGACATGTTGCTTTGCAGGGAAAATTCAGATCTCGTTCCCGTGTCCTGTATCTGACATGTGCTACATAGGCGTGAGTTTTTCATTTTCTGTGGAGGAGATGTATTTTTTAACCCAGAGATTGGGCAAAGAGTACATAACCTTACTTTTCCTGGGGGTAGTTGGTGAAGTGTTTCTAGACTCTATTTCTAGCGCTGAACAGTCCCGTGAAGCCTCTGGATTCAAGCAGAGGTATGAAGTCCAGCTTCATAACCTGTCAAGCACCTAGTCCAGGTCACTGGGTTATGAAAACACCTCTCTGGCCTGCTGGGTTTCTGACATACCACTCACAGTTCTGGCTTTAATTTCCCTTTTCATTTTTAACACTGAGGATGTGCCTTCCTTTCTCTTTGTGTCTTCCATTCATTCTTACTTTCTTTCCTTCTTTTTTAAAGTTTGTTTATATATCTGAACTTCTATTTTACATATATTTTACACACCATTTCAATGTGCTTCTAGCTGGAGGTTAGGCGCTTCCTTATCATATGAGGTCATATTTATGGGGAAATCTTCTGGTTTAAATGAGGAAAAAGGCCCTAAAAATAAAAATAAATCAGAGTAAAGAAGTTAAGAGAGACAAATACAAAGAATACACAAGGAATAATGATAAGAAGTGAAACTAGTAAAATGTATATAATCTAAATAATTTTTCATATTGTAGTTGTGAATTTCAATGCAATTGTAAGAAAAGCAAAGTGAAAATGATTTCTAAAATAGAGTACATTATTGTTCTGAAACAACAATAACAACAACAAAATTAAAAACCTAAACTATATTCCAGGTGATTTAAAAGAAACTTAGAATTTTTGTTTGGACCATTGACCCATTATTAATACAAAATTTTAACAGTGTTTATGACCTTCTACCCTCCCCCCACAATAAGACCTTTAGAACATCCTCATTACTTTTATTTTTTCCATTTTTTGATGTAAAAGGCATGTAATATTTTGCTGTTGACTATTTTTTAAAATAGAACTAATTACCAAGGAGAGAAATGTATGTACATAACATCATGGTCTTAAGTGTTTTTTAAAAAATTATCCCCCTTTCCTCCAGGAAATCTCTCAGATTTATGATTATTAACATCTGTGGATCGGGAGCCATGTCAAATATTTGAGATTTCCCAATTCACGGACTTTGGTTTCCTGTTTTGCCATTAACTGTGGCAGGTCAGGAAGAGTTTGCAACTCTTTGCGGAGAAAGATAGACTGTGCAACGGGAATTGAATAAATTTCAGGTTTTTTTCCTAGCTTTCATGCATAAAAATTGACCTGAATCTTTTTGTATGTATTTTAGTCCTTAGCAATTCACTTACTTTTTGTTTGTGCATATGCCTTATGAAATCCTGCATCTACTATGACCAGAGCGAGAGAAAGGAATTTTTGTTCACAATTCTTCATTTGTCCAACTTAGGTGCTTCTGCAAGGCAAACTGTGGGTTGCTTAGATTTTATTAGGTAAAAAACGTTCAGCTCCAGCACGTTCTGCCCATTTGGTCTAAATTAGTCAACTATATCATTGGCAGTTGTGTTTATGCATTCGTAGTGAAAAAAAAGAAAAGAAAGCATCGCTAAAGATTTGTCATACAAATTTAACTCCATTGTTTGGTTAGTTATTGTTTTCACTTGTTTATTGCTCTTTCCCCATCTTGGTCTCATCATATCTGAAGGGCTAGTTTCATTTTCCTCGTTTACCATTGTCCCCCTTATCCCTGGAGTTGAGAGGCCAAGTCACAAACACAGGGTTTGTTTTATTCCCACCAACCAGGGAGCAGTCATTTCCCTGCAGAATAATTGGCTTAGGGAAAAAAAGACAGAAAACAAAACAAGGTCATCACGTGCAGCTTGGTCTGACTACACCCCTTTTCAGAAACCAGCCTGGGTCAGAACTATTGGGAGTAGGTACCCATTTAAGGAATAAATGAAGAAGTGCCGATAAAGAAATTTTCACTGTTGCTTTGGACGAAAGGAGAACTGTGCTTTGACAGTGTTTCCAGAGTACTTTTTGTAATTTTCTTGACAGTAAGTAAAGCTCTGTTTTGTTGTGCTATGCCAAATATGTGGGTGGACACTGCTAAAATCAGTCTATTTTTCAGATCTTACCAAATACATGTTTTATAGTAGAATTTAAAAATTTTTTCCCAACCAAATTTTATTGTGTAAATACAATGGTAGAATATAGAAAAATAGTAAACTTTACTTCTATACTAGCTGAGGGAGAATTGTCTGAATATTTTGATATGCAAATCTAAGATAATTTAATTTTGAGATTATAAAAACAAATTATCTCGGTTTATTTGCAAACATTTGGGCAAAATTACTTTCACATGTGATTTTTTTTCTTTTCTTTCTTTCCTTTTTTTTAACTTACTTTGTGGTTTGTTTCCTGGGTTATTCAGGGACTTCTGAATTCAGAAAATTGAGATAAATTGTTTTATTCTTGCTGTGTCTCAGAATCAAGTTTCAAGTAGTTTGAGTCTGGATTGTTATCTCACGGCCTAACTTTTTTGATAAAAGTTGTTCAGTTCAATCTGGAAGGTAAATAGTCCAAGAAAATATTTCCCTAGGGTTACATCTAATGGACATAACTATTCAGATGAATCTAAGTAATCCAAATTTTGACGTTAATTTGATTAGCTCTGGGATTTCTATTTAAATGCAAAGAGATGAGATACAATTCAAGTACTCTATTCATATAGGTGAATTTCATTATAAAAGTTCAAAAATGTGAAGTATCTTACAGGTTCTGAAATATAATGATTTTTTTCTTTTGCAATATTCCATATTATTGTAGATTGTGAAAATATTCACTCTACCTCCCCACCATTACCCCCTCTCCCAAATAGCTTACAGTCAGTATATTTGATGTCAAATTTTGCAGTCATGAACTATCAAAATAATATTTTATTTTTTTAATTTTTTATGTAGTTATTTTTAAATTAATTTTATTTTTTATTGCAGTAACATTGATTTATAACATTATATAAATTTCGAGTGTACATCATTATATGTCGATTGAAATAATATTTTAGATCAATTTTTTTGCAATTCTTAAAGGTAGGAAATGTTTTCCAGAAAAATATGTTCAAGGTTTTTCTTATTACACTTATTTTTCTAGTTAATGCTCTGCCATGTTTACTTTCTCCTTGTTCATTTAATGAACAGGCTGAATACATATGAAACAGAGAAGTGTGTATCAACAAACTCAAGCACTTCTGTGCAAAAATTTTCTTCAGAAATGGAGGACGAAAAGAGAGAGTGCGTGGGTACGTTTGAAAATTTGTCTCTTCTGCAGTTAGCATCATTCTTTTATTTCATTGCCTAATGATTCCCTTATTTTATATTTTAGGTAGCAGACTGGCTTTATTGATTTTGAGGTTGTCTCTAGTTGTATTTGTTGAATTGAAAGACTCACAGAAGTCCTGAAAAATAACATAGAATTGTAAAGACTGAAAGTATTAACTCATATTTTTTTAAAAAAGGAGATTAAGTGAAAATTTAATTATATGGTAAATTATAACAACTGACAAGGCTGCTATAATTTACATGTAATACATTTAGAGTCAAGAAATAACGTAAGTAGTGCCTAGCAGAAGTTGAGATATTTTAATTTGGGGGACTTGTATTCAAGACCATGAATTTTCTACACAGAGATTATTTCCAAGAATTATGAGCAAGTAACACCACTGATTGTCAGGTCGAATTAGGTGGGCTATCTACAGGTAACAGCCCCAAATCTCAGTGGCTTAACACAGCAAATGTTTATTTTTTCACTCTTTTCATAGTTTGAATAAGGTTCGAAGTGAAAGTGAAGTGGGTTGAGTAGGTGAAGGAATCTTCTCCACACAGTCATTCAGGGACCCAGGCTTCATCTAGGGATTCTGCCATCTCCCTAGGCCTTGGAGATCTCCACTGGATCCTCTGCATTCAGTCAGAAGATCAGGATGTAGAGCGACCAAGACAGAGAGAATATAGAAGGTTGTGCGAGGTTCCACGATCCAGAACTTGAAGTGGCACATATCACTTCTGCCCACATTCCCTTGGCCAGAACTCAATCACTTGGTCCCACCTAATTTCCAGAGGCTGGGAATGTAGTCTAGTATTGTGGCAAGCAGGGAGAGATTACTGATATCAGTGAAACACTAGACAGTCTCTACCACTCAGTTCCTTTTCATTTTCTTTGATTTCCAATAGGAGGATATGACAACTGACAAAAATGTTGCTATTTGCCACCATGAACTCTATCTGGGATACTCTGTGCCTTATAGACTCTAGAATCAGATGCCCATGCATATAGAGATTGTCAACCTATTAGTTTCTATGATAGCTTCTGCAGTAGCTCGTGATTTAATGAAAAAGTTTAGCTCTAGTATTGGAGAATGATCCATGTGACAACTATCTTGGTTTGTATCTTTCATTGGGTTTCCTCTGCTCTGAAGAGTGGAGAGCAAAGAGAAGCCAACAAGATGGCAAAATTGGAGTTTGTCTTCAACAGTTGTTTGGCATTGACTGAGCTGTTTAAGGAAATACAATCTAATTTTTTTTCTGTGTTATAGGAATGGGGGGTCCCAATACTTCTAGGACTGTATATGGGCCTATTTTCAAATTTAAAAGAAAATATCCATTTTCCTGAAATGCCTCCTCAGGATCTGGGAAGGGTAGATAAATTTAATGGCTCTTCCATGGTTGTCGTGTATACACCGATCTCTGATATAACCCAGCAGATAATGAATAAAACGGCATTTGCTCCCTTTTTGAAAGGTAGGTGTACTAATGGCAAAAAAGAATGTCTGATATTATTTTATATCTTTTTGAAAAGATGTATACATGTTTAATTTGAAGTTACAGTGATCTGTTACACTAATTATTTAGGTATCAAGATAGCATACAAATTTGGTTAGTTTTTATTTTCTCTCTCACAACAATTAGCTTTTTAAACCCTTTCAGCTTGATGGGGGTCCAATTTAGGGAGGCCTACATTTCTGTTGGAATTTAACTAAAACAATAGATTTATAATTTTGGATTTGCAGAATAGTGTCTAGGAGGAGTACGCCATTGGTGGATGTGGGTGTTTTTAACATGGGAGTACAATAATTAAGATTTATAACTCAGGAAAAAATATCTAAATAAAAGAAATTCAGTTATGGTTATTAATCAATAATTTCAGAACTATGTAAAGTAAAGATGGGTAATCTAAAGATATTCTGTCCGTGTTTGGTGTAATTTGCAAACATCTTTAAAGGCCTTCATTCTACATGAGGTAACTGAGATAACCACTAGGTAACTGAGATAACCAAAATGTGTATTTCACTCATGGGCAAGTTGGGTGCAATCTGACTGTCTACTATTTAATCCTCAATTTCTAACAGGTGAAATTGCTGGCTGTTAGAAGTAGAGTCAATTTATGATTCCTGCATAAGGCAAAGTTCATATGAGGTGCCTTTGCTTCAATAACTCTGATCTCTTATGCATACCAATTATCTTATGCATACTTATGCTGGCATAATCTTTTTATGTACCTAAAACTTGCCCAATACCTGTCATTATTAAAAGAAAACACACTTACTTCTCATACATGTCTCCTGATTCTAGAACCTAAAACATTAGAATAAAATTTCCCTTCTTGCATTTGGGATAAGTTTTATTAAAATGGAAAATGATTTTATTTTAATTCCAATGAAAATACATGATGACACAGTTGGATATCACATTCTGTTTTGGTGAAATGCTTCAACAATCTTCTGTGTCTATTTTCCCTTGTAATTCCCAGGAAGAAGAGTCATTGGGGCACTAAATCAAAAACATATCGATGAAATGCTTCTAGATGATTTCCCATACGTAGTAGGAGTCATCTTTAATGACACTTTCTCTTATAAGTTAAAATTTCTTCAGGGATATGCCATTCCATTTTTGAAGGAAGAACTTTTCTCAGGTAACTTTCCATATAAAATATCGTTATGGCATTTTTCATGTTTTTAGCATAAGGAAGGGGTCAGGATGGGCAAGAGAGATGCTTTCAATGGCACATGAGGAAATAGATAAAGTACATTTCATTGCTGAATTTATTCCAAGATCAATCATATTTTCCCACTAGAGGATGATGCTCAAAAAATCATAAAGTCATCCAACACATAGATAGTGAGCTCACAGATGTAGGCTGCAAAGGATACAGAGGGTGATCAAGACTGATAGGTCTCAGTCTCAAGTGAGATTCCAGGTTAGCAGGAAAGAAAGACATTGAACAGTTAATGTCAAGTGCAAGGAAAGGTGCTCTGGGGCACTTAGACCGGAGGTTCCTAATAAGCTGTGGGGTTAGAGAAGACCTACCTGGGGAAGTGTTGTTTAAACTAACATCAGAAGGAATAGCACATGTGAGGTACTGGAGGCATTGGGTTTCAGTTACAAGAAGGTCCAGTGTGAAGGCCCTGAGGTGAAAAGGGGCGTCTTTTGGTATATATGGAAGAAGAGCAGTATAGTTGAATAGAGAACATGAAAGAGAATGTGATGGGAGAATGAGGCCAAAGTTATTCAAGACCTAGATCCCATGGCGTCTTGTAAACCTAGGGTGATGGACAGCCGTCAGGGTACTTGAATCAGGGCAGAGTCTAAGGGAGCACTCTGGATATATAGCCCAGAGAATGGATTGCCGAGGAGTCAGTCATGCCTTGAAATGTACTAGTGTACATTTCACTAGGGAAATATACACTAGACCAGAGTGGAGGCAGCTGAGATGGAGAGAGGTGAATGGATTTGAGGACCTGTTAGGAAGCGGAATTGCTGTGAGTTACAGCATTGGTTCTTTTCCATTCATTCACTGTATCTACTATGTGTTTCACACTGTTCTTGTTCTTGACCTTGAGGACTGAAGTGAACAAAACACAGAGCCTGCTTGCACGAATCATTCTAGGCAGGGACAGGGGATGGGGGAAAAACAACCCACTCTGTCAAGTGATGATAAAGCAACAAAGTAAAATAAAGCAGGGTTAGAAGATAGAGATGAAACAGCTATCTTAGATATTTTTATTTATGGTGGCCAGGAAAGACCTCTATGCTAAGCTTACTTTTGAGAAGAGATCAGGATGGAGGGAAGGAGTGAGCTGTGTATCCATCTGAAGGGAGAGCATTTGAGGCCAAAAAAAGTTCAAGCACTGGAGTGTGTTTGGCATTTTGAGCACAGCAAGGAGTTCAGTATGGTTGGAGCAGAATGTTTTCTTTCATTTTCTTTTTAATTTTCAAGACTTCCTATGCATGCTATGGTCTCCATGAATAAAATTGCCTTGTTAAGAGCTTTCATTTGCTTCTTTTTTCTAAGTGGTTAAAAGTTCTGACTGGTGGAGCCTCCTCTAGGTTGTTTCCTCTTTGATTCTTGTTTCTTATTTTCTGATTGCCCTCATCTCATAATGTTGGTTATGCTTTTCTTTGTGCCTACAGCTCATTGCTGGGATACACATTATGGGTTTTCATGTTCACTGGCCAAATACTGGAATAGAGGATTCGTGACTTTACAAGCTGCAATTAATGCTGCTATTATAGAAGTAAGAAAAGTTCTAATAATTAACATAAACTAATTCCAGAAACATCAAGACTTTCATGAAAGATGATGAATACTCAGGTTTTCATATGTTTATATAGTGAAGCAGCTACACAAATGCTGAAATTGGATTTAGGCAAAGAAACACATTGCTGTTTCTTTTTAACTTTAAATTTTCCAGTAATTATAGAATGATAGGAAGTTGCAACGACAATGTACAGGGAGATCTGTGTGCCCTTCACCCAGTTTCTCCTAATGATAATATCTTACATAACCACAGAACAATATTAAAACCAGGAAATTGACACTGGTACAATCCCAATAGCTTATTGATTTCACCAGTTTCTCTACTTTAAATAATGATTTTGTTTTTGTAAATCCTTTTTTAGATCATGACAAATCACTCTGTGATGGAGGAGTTGATGTCAGTTACTGCTGTAAATATGAAGACATTACCTTTTATATCTAAAGACATCCTTCAAAATGAGATGTTTATTTTCTTCTGTTTACTTTACTTCTCCCCATTTATATATTTTCTATCATTCAATGTTACAAAAGAGAGAAAAAAGAGTAAGGATTTGATGAAAATGATGGGTCTACAAGATTCAGCATTCTGGTGAGTGACCTATTCAAGTAATACAAATGAATAAGAGAAGTTAAGAAGCCGTGTAAAAGCATTATTGTTTCAGAACATTATGATCTAAACTTGACACATTGGCTACTTTTTCTTTTGTTCTGACTTTTTGATCTAGTCTTTGTTACATTTTGCTGTGCAAAATAGTGGTTATGATTTGCTGAACACTTTTTCTGTGCCATATGTTAAGCTAACGCTATGATAGAGGAAGCGTTAAGATCAAAGAGAATAAAAGAGTTGCCCAAAATCAAGTGGATGATGAGTGCCAGAGCTGGGGCTCCAAACCAGCTGCCCTGATTGCAACTCTCCTGCTTGGTCTGCCCACAGTTATCATTTGATTTCTCGAGATTTCCTCATGTTGAAGAAAATATAATCCTATAATGGCTAGTTTGTGTTCAGAGGTTTGGTCACCAGGGATGTATTTCTTAGAGCAACTGAATACCATATGTTGAAGTTAAACAAGAAAGGCTACATAATGTTCCCAGCATATACACATAGGAGGGCATATAGGACGAGCTTAATAAGAGCATTTGCTTCATATATTGATATATTTGTATCTTGCCCCATTCCACAAATGATTTAAAGTGATTTTGAAATATACATACATGTATACACACACGTGTGTATGTATGTATCTATGTGTGTATTTATATTATAATGAAAACAAATAATTGAGGATTAGAAACAAAGACCTAGAAAAATAATAAATAGGTAAGTTTAGCAGATAACAATGCAAATCATACAAGCTCTAAGCCTCCGAGAGGCCAAAGCAGAGAATTCTGCAATATAATTAGTTACAAAATCCATGCTAAAAAAAGGAAAAAAGGAAAAATAATCTGTCTCACCCCAAAAGAAACCTAACATTTTTCGATATTGAATCCTGGGAGATATTTCTCTGAAGACTCCTCATATCAAGAAAATACTCTTTATAAATGTGGAATTATCTGGAATGGATGAGGAACTACTTACTGAATAATTCTTTGCAAGCCACATGTTCCCTGAAATAAAATTATGGTCTAGGAAACTTTAAATTTACTATAAAGTATATTTTATTAACAGAGAGATTCTAATTCGATTATATTCTAATTCTAATCTAATTAGATTAGATTCTAATTCTAATATACATGAAGGTTGTAAAATAGAAAAAGGGGAAACTCTTGAAATAGAAAAGAAAGGAGAAGAGTATTTTTGCAGTGGAACTTTGGGAAATAGAAAGGAATGGATGGAGTCTGTTAGGAGGGAAGAGAGAGGGGATCTGTGTAAAAAGGGTGTGTCCCGTGGGACAGCATACCTGCAGTCACCTGAGAATAGGTAGGCACAAGTCAACTCTAGGTTAAAATCAGAAAGATATTGGATATTTAGATGTGGATTCATTCTCGGGATAAATGCTTCTTGGTATACATGTAACCTAAAACTTAGCAAAATGAATTTATATATACATTCTTAAAACTAAAAAGGAAAAACATTTTTGTTAAGTACAGGGTGTCTGTTGGAAATAAATTTTATGACCACTTTTTTTTTTACTAAGGTAATAAATGTGAAATGTCATCAGTATTTATTCTTTAAGTGTGATGTCTGAATTGCTTTGTTTTTATCATGAAAGTTTTCATAGGTTTATTAACATCTCCCCATCCCCCTCAGCTCCCTGCAACCAGTTCCTTTTTCTAGGTAGTGTTTTAATTTCCTTCATTTGTAATTCCCCTATCCTACGTTTTTTCAATTCCTACCTATAGTAGTTCCCGTCTGTACTCAGGAAGTGGATTCTGCAGGATGTGGTATGCTTTTTCAAAAACGCTGATGTTTCTAACACAGTCTGAATCATTGTAATGACGTGAAATTTTAAAAGAAATCAAATAAGCAGTAAACATGTTCTACCGGGACATATTGATGCAAGTTCCTGATTTTAGTACTTTTGCTATTTTCTTTGGTTGTTGAATTCTTATTTAATTAGGCAATTTTATGTGGAGGAAAGAGCTCTGGACTGAGTGAAGGCCTGTAGCATCATCTTAGCTTTGTTATTGATTTACTTTATTGACCTTGAATAGACCCATTAACTAATAAAAGGGACTGCAGTTTACGCATCTGTAAAATGAGAAGCTTGGACTAAAACACCATATAGGCTTGTCAGATCTAAGATCGAATGCTATTTCTTAATACCCACTCCATAAAAATGAGGACACCAGCTCATCCAAAGCAAAACAATGTGAACTACTTAAGGGTGTACCATAATTTATATCAGTTTAAATAAAGAAATCATGAATAGGAATAACAAGAATGGAATGGCCTTAGTGCAGTTATGAAATGTCCATTTTCCACTACCGGGGAGAGTGGAGGTGCTGAGATCCTCAAGAATGGCCGAGTTATCATCTGCCCCCAGTGCTTCCGTGGTTACTTGATTGATCAGCAGCTAAGTTTCCTTCTAATTCTACAATTAGAACACTTTGGTAATATACAATAAAACTGAAGATACAAAATGTTTATCTCCTTTAATTCAGCGATTTCACCTTAGAGAAATTTTTATGCATTTTACCAAAAAAGACAAGTACAAGAATTTTCTTAACAACATTGCATTAGAAATAAAAATTGGAAACAATCTAAATATCCATAAGCAGGAGAACATTGGGTTATATTCATACAATGAAATATTATACAGCAGTGTATAATATTGTATGTATTGACTGATAAAGGCAAGTTGCAGAATACATACAAGATGATACTATTTATGCAATGTTCATACTATTTATACAATACGTGAATACAGAGCTGACACCTAGCCAGTAGGCACCTGCACAGCCATGCCAATGTAATATTAGTAATATCTTAGTTATTAATCTAGGTGGTACAAGGGTAATCGTAATATTCTTTATTTATTTATTTTTTTTTTTTAAAGATTTTATTTATTCAGTTTTTTCCCCCCAAAGCCCCAGTAGATAGTTGTATGTCATAGGTTCACATCCTTCTAGTTGCTGTACGTGGGACTCGGCCTCACGTTGGACGGAGAAGTGGTGCCTCGGGGCGCTCCCGGGATCCGAACTGGGGCCGCTAGCATCAGAGCGCGTGCACTTAACCGCTAAGCCACTTTCGTATGTTTTAAATATTTCATAATAAAGTTAAAATAATTGAAATAACTTTTTGTCTTTATTTAGGCTTTCCTGGGGTTTAATTTATGCTGCCTTCATCTTCATTACTTCCATAATCATTACAGCTATCATAACATCTACCCAAATTGTAGTCATGACGGGCTTCATGGTCATATTTACACTCTTTTTCTTATATGGCTTATCTTTGGTAAGTTCCTACATTTATTACCACTTTCTCTGATTTAGGTCTTAATTATATACAGCAAAATTAATGTCTCAGCAGGCTGCTGCAGTCACTTCATTCATGTCCATGTTGTGTGTGTGTGTGTGTGTGTTTGCTTGAGAAAATCTCTATGGGTATGAGAAAATGATGTAACCTAAAGAAAATTGGACCTCTCTTTTGCATAAGGGTTTGAATTAATGAAATGATGCATCAAAAAAATTGTTTTGACTCAAAAATATCAAAGACTTTTCTAGATGATTAATGAGGATGCTCTTGAGGAGTGAACCCATCTTTTTTCCCCAAAGGTCCCCCATCACATGGTAGCTTTTCACAACGTCTCTTCTCCCTCTAATAGCCCACCTTGCGCCGACTTCCCACATCACTCTTCTTCTCTGAACAAGAGCCTCTAATTTCTCCCACCTTCCAGGGTGTTTCTGCAGAGGGTATGTGTATGTTCTTGCTTAATACATTAATTTAGTTTCTTTCAATCTTTCCAATTCTGCGTTTCTGTCCTCTCCTCAGCTCTTCATCCTGCTTTTTCCATCCTTTCCTCAACAACAAAAGCCCAGCATCTGAGTAGGGTAAATATGGATCCTCTTTACAAAGGGGTTGACAGAAGGACTGAGCATGATTATGCCTTAATATTTTCATCACTGTCTCACTGATAAATGTTTATGTTATGATATAAAGACTCTTATTTTATTGTGCTACCAACACTTCTCAGTGAACTAAACCTATATAACAGGTAGCTGTCTTCTCTCTTTTTCAGATAGCTTTAGCATTCCTGATGAGTGTGTTGTTAAAGAAAACTGTCCTCACCAATTTGGTTGTGTTTCTCCTCACTCTCTTTTTGGGGTGTGCAGGATTCACTGCATTTTATAGACAAATTCCTTCATCTTTGGAGTGGATTTTGAGTATTTTTAGCCCCTTTGCCTTCACTGCTGGAATGACTCAGGTAAGAGCATAGTTAATGGGTTTATTTTTAAACTTTCAAAAAGAATTTGATAGTTCATTACTCTTCATAATCAACACTCTTTCAAATTAAGAGCTCTTGCTCTAAACAGTTCTACTCTAAAGCTAAATTTGAAAATATTATTGCATTGCATAAAAATTTTCATCTCACAAGGAAACTTGAATAAAAAAATCTCAAATAGGGGCCAGCTCAGTGGCATAGTTGTTAAGTTCGCACACTCCACTTTGTCAGCCCAGGGTTCTCAGTTCAGATCCCAGGCGTGGACCTACACACGGCTCATCAAGCCATGCTGTGGCAATGACCCACATACAAAATAGTGGAAGATTGGCACAGATATTAGCTTAGGGACAATCTTCCTCACCAACCCCCCCCCAAAAAAAAACAATCTCAAATAAGACATTTTTGCATCTCTGATGTATTTTCATTTTGAAGTATTTTCTTCTAGTTTTTTCTATATGCAAATACTTACCCTTCTTTTTACTTCATATAATGAAAGCATTCTGCTAATTTATTAAAATTTGTTGTATAAACCTCTTTTTGAAACGTCAAATATGGAAAACTTTCAAGACATAAATATACAGATTAACAAATAATTATAAGTATATAAAAGTACTCATGAACTAGATCAAGAAATAGACCATTGCTACAACCCCAGAAGCTTCTCCAAAACTTCCTTCTAAAGGAAAAAGTTTTATGATAATCACTTCCTTGCTTTTCATTATTACTTAAGTATGTGTTCCTAAATACAAATTTAGTTTTGCTTATTTTCAACTTTATATGTCATATTGTACAAAGTGTATTTTTGAGAATCTGCCTTCTGTCACTCAACATTATGTTTTTAGATGTCATCCATGGTTTGTGTGTAGTTATAGTATAGTGTTATGTAGTATTCTATTGTACGAATATACTATTGATTTTCTCATTGATGGACAAAAATATTCTCCAGTTTTGGACTATTATGAGTAAGTCTGCAAAAAGAAATTCTTATACATATTTCCTAGTGAATATGGGCATTCAGTTCTGTTTGGTGTATATCTAGGAGTTGAATAGTGAGACCTAGAGTATGTATATATGATCTTCATAGCTGCTGCCAAATATTTTTCCAAAGTAATTGCATCAGTTTACTTTTGCACCAACAGTGTTTCAGAATTCAGTTGCTCCAGATCTTCACCAACATTTGGAATTGTCAGTCTTCCAAATTTTAGCCATTCTGGCGGATATGTAATGATATATTGTCGTGGCATTAATTTGCATTTTCCTGATTATTGATGAAGTTGAATACCTTTTCATATGCTTAGTGGTTTTTTGTATTTTCTCTTTTACAAATTGCCTATCCAGTTCTTTTCCCCATTTTTTAAACAGAGTTTTCTATCTTTTTCTTATTGCTTTGTAGAAATTCCTTATATATGCTGGATATGAGACATTTTTCAGTTATTTGTTGCTCACATTTTTGCTCTTTTAATGATGCTTTTAATGAACAGAAGTTCTTAATTTTGATAAAGTCCAGTTTGTCAAGTTTTTCTTTTATGTAGAGGCCTTTTGTATCTTTAAGAAATTATTGCATACCCCAAGATTATAAAGATATTCTCCTATGTTTTATTCTGGAAGCTCAATTGATTCAGCTTTTATATTTGGATATAAAATCTATTTCAAAATAACTTTTGTGTATTTATACATAGAGACAATATTAATTTTTCTACGTGAATATCCAATTGCTTCAGCTCCATTTATTGAAAAGACCATCATTTCCCCAAATGAATTGCAGTATTTTCTTTGTCACAACTCAGCCAATCATGTATTGACCCGTCTGTCAATCCTTGCACTGTTGTCACGTTGTCTTCATTGTTTTTCTTTATAATGTGTCTTGATACCTGGTAGTAATAATTTTACTACTTTATTTTCTTTTTCAAGAGAGTCTTTTCTAGTCTAGGTTCTTTGCAGTGATGTAAATTTTAGAATTAACTTATGCAGTTATATACACACATGTGTGTGTGTGTGTGTGCAAAACTGTTGAGATTTTGATGCAGTTGAATTTTTTCATCAATTTGGGGAAAATTAACACTTTTTTTTTGTCATGAACATAATATATCTTCACATTCATTTTCCCTTAGTATTTGTTTTAGTTTTCAGTATAGAGTCTTGCATATTTTTGTTTGATTTATTCCAAAGTTTTTGATACTTTTGATGCCATTATAAATAGCATCTATGTTTAAATTCTTATTTCTAAATGTTTGTTGTTAATGTAGAGAGATGCAACTGATTTATGTACATTGGCATTGTATTCAGTATTCTTGCTATTTTTTTAAATTAAATCTAGTATTTTTCTGGGTTTTATCTTGGGATTTCCTTATATATAATCACGTTGTCTACAAATAATGATGGTTTATTTTTTCTTTTTGCAGTTCTTTATGCCATTTATTTACTTTTCTTGCTTTATTGCACAGATCAAGACCTCTAGTACAATGTTGAATAGAAATATGGGTAAAGCAAAAGCTTTCAACATTTCACAATTAAGCATGACTTTTGGTATTGGTGTTTGTACATCTAATTCATCAGATTAAGGAAGATCTCTTATCTTCTTAGTTTGTGAGGAGCCTTTCTTTATTATAAGCACATATTGAATTTTATCAAATACTTTTTCTGAATCTATTATATTTATCACATTATTTTCTCCTTCAATCTGTTTTATGTTGAATTACATTGATGGATCTTCAAATGTCGACCCAGCCTTGCATTCCTAGAATAAACTCAACTTTGTCATGAAAAGTTAACATTTTAATTAAGTTGAGAAGTTGTATAGTGTCTATGGTGAGGAATTGGGCTTGGGAGCTGAACTTCCTGTATTCTGATTTCAGCTTTGCCACTCCTCACTCTGGTTTTTGACTTCATCTGGTTAAGCTACTCAATTTCTCTGTGTCTCAGTTTCATCATATGAAAAATGCAGATAAAAATAATAACGCCTTTCCCATTGGGTTATGAT
Organism: Ceratotherium simum simum; assembly: GCF_057802395.1. NCBI lineage: Eukaryota > Metazoa > Chordata > Mammalia > Perissodactyla > Rhinocerotidae > Ceratotherium > Ceratotherium simum. Next base: position 50,787,610 of record NC_141915.1, on the reverse strand, counting down.
GAAAATTGAATGGGATTATATAAAAAGCATGTAGAACAGTGCATAGAACATGGTAGCTATTATTACATGGCAAAATTATAAATAGAAATATTTATTTGTAGTAATAACTAGAAAAAGAGGTAAATTCTCTTATCACTATCCTAATAAGATGCTTCAAAGAATTTTTCATATTCTTTCTAAAATTTGTATTTCTTTGTTGCATAGAACAGATATTTTGCAATATTGCAGTGACTTTATGAAAACAAGCAAATGAATTATAATTTAAATTCCTGTTATTAGAACACTGTATTTTTTTTTCTTCTTTTTGGAGAGGAAGATTGGCCCTGAGCTAACATCTATTGCCAATCCTCCTCTTTTTGCTTGAGGAAGATTGTCTCTGAGCTGATGTCTGTGCCAGTCTTCCTCTACTTTGTATGTGGGATGCTGCCACAGCATAGCTTGATGAGCGATGTGTAGGTCCTTGCCCTGGATCCAAACTTGTGAACCCCAGGCCGCCGAAGTGGAGCATGCAAACTTAACCACTATGCTACCGGGCCAGCCCCAAATATTATATTTTTTAAATCAGTGTTTCCTCCTAATATTCCTTGGACTGCTATAAAATAGAAATAGTTTCACTAATAACTTTATTTTCAGGGCTTCTTGAAAAAGCTACTTAACAAAATGATAATTCTTGCTTCTACACTGAATTATTTTTATTTATTTAATTTAAATATTTATTATTATTTTTGTTTGAACCTTAGATTATCCACCTGGATTATAATATGAATGGTGTAATTTTTCCTGACCCTTCAGGAGAATCATATATGATGATAGCGACTTTTTCCATATTGGCTTTTGATGCTCTCTTCTACTTGGTATTGGCATTATACTTTGACAAAATCTTACCCTGTAAGTAATAGGGGATTTTTCTCTGACCTCTACTGATATTGATCACATTGAAGATGTTTTTCTTAAGGTTATATAAATACATTTTAAGAAATGAAGAATAACAAATATTTCCTTTCACAGGCTGGATGAGTTTTTTTATTTCTACTTCATAATTTTAATGATCCCAAAGAATTTTTATATAGAAAAGTTATTCTTCTGACTTTAATAATAATACATATTATAGATATACAATAATGATAATTTTAATACGTATTATAATTATATAGTATTAAATAATGTTACTTTTTTGAAAGATCCCTGAAAGTGTTTTCAAAGAACGATATTTAGGATTTGTATCAGAACAAGCTGAAAAAAATTAGTTAAGATGATTTTGGCTAGTATAAGACCCTCTTATGGTAGAAGTGCTTCCTAGTAAATATTTGTTCATTTTACAAGAATGTGGGGCAGACTATAAACTAAATGCATCTAGAAAGGACCTCAGGTGTGAAATAATCAGTGTCTTCCTCACTGCCCCCTGCTTCTGGGAGGACCATTTCAGAAGGGGAGATGTCTATCCCTTAAGGAAATAACAAAATGAAAATTACATTTTCAGCATTATTCTGAGATTTTTTCATATACTGTGCATATTTACAGAAGTATGTTACCCAGTTAGATGTACTTTTTCTTGCAAACAACCAAAAATTTCACTTATTATAAGCCCAGAAATTCTTCACGTACACCAGGATCAGAATGCTTTTTTCTTTCTTACCTTCAATAAACGGTCTTCTTGTTTTTTATGTTCCTTCTACTTTGACTGTATTTAAGCTTGTCTTATATGTTTCTATGTATTCCTGTCTTTCGATCACTTCTGGTTAATATCTGAAGGCCCTTAATAACAAATACTACTTTATTTTTTTAAATCTGGAAAATTACTATATGTTCATCCTGAAAAAATGTAACTTTTTCATGTACTTTTTATCCATGTACTATATAGATTTCAGTATCATGTTCAATTGTATTGCTGTGGTCAAATGATTTATCAAGTTCACAAACATGTTTATAATTATTTTTATGTGCCATGTTACAACTTTGCCCCAAATATTTGGTTTTATTCATTCTTCTAAATACCTTTTAGGACATATTTTATTCAAACTTTTGATTTATACTTTGTTGAAAGTTCTATTATATTGTTTAACTTCTGTGATAATATGTTATTTCTTTGAATTTTCACTGTTTACTTCAAAATCAAGTTTTCGTCTCAATAATAATAAGTTAGAAAGAAAAGAATTTCTCTGTGATGCTTAAAAGTCCAAGACATTCTGCTGTCTTCTGAACAAGGCTTCTTTGCTCACTGTTTTAATGTTACTGATCCAATATTTATTGCCTTTTGATTAATTAGATGGAAATGAACGCCATTATTCTCCATTATTTTTCCTGAACTCATCATGTTGTTTCCAACGCCAAAGGACTGATAATAAGGTCACTAAGAAAGAAATAGATCCTGAGCATCCCTCTGATGATTATTTTGAACGAGTAGCTCCAGAATTCCAAGGAAAAGAAGCCATCAGGTAATGCACTTATACTAATATATGGATGCAAGGCTAATGAATTATTAACCAACAGCAACAAGGTGAGCCTAAGGCAGAATATTGAAGAAGAAATTTGTTTTTGTGAGCATCACTTTGAACTCTTCCACTGCCGTCACCACCAATGTCCCCTAACTGCTACTTGGAAGGAAAATTCTCTTTGCTTAGCTCCACATAATGTCACTGCATCACTCTCCATCCTGTCTCCCTCCTTGTTTCTGTCCCTTGTCCCCCACTTCTCTTTTATACTTGCTCTTTTCTTTCTCTGTCCCTTCCTCCTTAGTTTTGTCTGGCTTACGTGATATGATGGAAGGAGTAAGAAATTTAGAATCAGAAATTCTTAAATCTTAATACTACACTTCCCTCTCATTTTATGTGTAATCTTGGAAGAATGAATAAGTTTCTCTGAGTCTTGGTGTCCTCTATGAAACAAGAGTAGCATTTACTTTGTAGGGTTGTTTGTAATAGACTTATATGAGTTCTTAAAATATCCTTGCTCTCAGCCCCTACCTCCAGTGATTCTAACTCAAGGGATGTGGGCTTGAACCCAAGTGTCTGTGGATTTGAAAGAGCCCTGTAGATTTTTCTAATGTGCACTAAAGTTAAAAAATTAAAGTTTTATTATTTTTATTTTTTTAATAATTTTATTTATTTATTTTTTCCCCCAAAGCCCCAGTAGATAGTTGTATGTCATAGTTGCACATCCTTCTAGTTGCTGTATGTGGGACGTGGCCTCAGCATGGCCGGAGAAGCGGTGCGTCAGTGCGCGCCTGGGATCCGAACCCGGGCCGCCAGCAGCTGAGCGTGCGCACTTAACCGCTAAGCCATGGGGCCAGCCCAGAATTAGAGTTTTAAATATTAACTGTTTATTTATTTAGCAGATATTCATATAGTGCTTACTATGTACCAGACACATATTTAGTTCCCACCAAATACTTATACGGCAGGCGCATTTATTTGGCCCATTTTACAAATGAAAAAATTGAAGTACTGAAAGGTTAAGTCTCTTGCCCAATGTCACACACTTGTAAATGGGGAGCTGAGAGTGGAATCCAGTCTGGCTCCAGAGTTTATGCTCTTCCCCTCTGGCTGCTGTAGAGATGTCAGGAGGCAAAGGAAGATGAATAAAATGGAACTATAGCTGGAAAGTGAAAGATTTCTCTCTAAGACAAAGAGCATAGGGTGAACCTATGTACCTAAGCTTCGTCCTTCTAATTCTGACCCTATTTTCTGTTAAGCTTTCTGAGAGGCAACAGCCACTCCCAACCCCAGCTCCACAGAAAACATCTACCCCAAAAAGAAAGGCCAAGTCGGGAATAATCATGAAAACTCAATCCCAATGTCGTCAGTCCCTCTCTTCCAGTTGAGAGCACAAAAAATCAAATTATATTACTATTCAAATTATAATAATTTTCAGATTCAATTTTCTAAGAAAGTCTTAAGATTAGTTACATAGATCAAAAAATGTTTGTTCTTCTACTGCTGCAAAGGAGAGAAAAGTGAAATGTCCTCACCCACCCACCCACCATTCCCCTTACCCTCAACGCTGACCAATCTATGCAATGTTGACTCGGGACAACTCTGTCTCTTGGTCTGGATTCTTCATTAAAGTAGAGATCTGGGGCCACTGACAAACTGGGAAAGGAAAGTCATCTGATCCAAAGCCTGTCCACTGAAGCTTTTGGCTCCACTGTGGGACACCTCACCCCAGATCCACACCAAAGTAGCAAAGTAGGCTTAGGTGCCCAACATGATAGCTCTTCAGTGACAAGATGCTCATATTCAGTCACCACTGAAGCAAGTTCTGGGGTTGCAAGACAGCCTAAAATTGACCTTTACTCCCCAACATTAGATGCAGGTCCCAATCCACAAGTCTTATCTCTTCTTTCTTCACAGCAACCCTTTCTTAGGACAATGGTTGCCCTTTCCCACCACTAGACAAGTGTCAACTCTATCGCAATCAATCCCAACATGTGAATTTGATTTTGTATGGCTATAGAAGGTACTAACGTGTCAATTCTCTTTTCCTCAGGCAGTCTCTTCTTATATACTAATGAACTCTTCCCCTTTCCCTAGCAGCCCTTAAGCTATATGTATCTGGAATTATGGAGGAAATCTTGCAGAGTTATAACCAGAATCTAGATCTTGGTTATGTAAAAATACCTATTTTTATTCAGCACTGGCTCCCTCTCACCCATAACCCCTCCCTCAATTCTCCTTCTTCTTTGGGGGCGTTTGTACGCCCATCTGTCCATTACTGGAATTTTAGACCGTACATGCAACACTCCCAGGACATAGGCAGGATGTCTGCCCCAAATGTAAATGGATGTCTTCATTTCTGAAATCCCCAAATAACCAGCTGCTCCTAAATGGAAGTTTATTTATTAAAATAAAACATTAAAGCCCCACTTCAGTGGGTGTCCCACCTCACAAAGAAAGGTGGAAATAAAATGCCCTGTCAGATTCAGCACCTTTTAAGCCTTTATCTTTTAAATTTCCCTACTCTTTGGTGTAACCCCAAGACCGCCAGCATCCTGGCTGAATCAATGTCTTTACCTTTATTCTGATTCATGCTCAGAAAAGAGGGTGACTAGACTCTGTTTCCCTTTGGAAGTGAAGATGCATTGTACACGATCTTATGTAATCATGACATCTCTAATCTGTCTGGTTCCTGCCTTGGCCTGCAGCAGTTCCCTTTGAGATTCCAATGTGCATTCAAATTTGATAATCACTCATTTAGAGGTGTGTGTGTGTGATATTTGGATGAAGAAATTCAGCAAACCTTTAGATGTGTGAGCTCAGGGAAAAGGATGAGGGCAACTTTACGTTGGTGTTGAAACCATGAGAACCATTGAGATCCTATTGAGAGAGTTAAGAGTGAGAAGACCTGTAATATACACAGAGAACCTGGTCGAACATTAAGATGATGTGTCGGGTGAAAGAAGAGGACTTTATAAGGAAACAGCGAAGGAACATTTGGAAAAACAGGAAGAAAACCAATAAAGTGGAATGTCACCTTGAAGTAGACACTTTCAACAAGGAGAAAGTCATTAAGAGTGACCTGTAATCCAATAAGTAAGGATGGAAAAGTATTTATTGCATTTAGTAATTAGGAGGCCACCAATGAATCAGTACAAAGAGGTTTACTAGAGTAGTGGATTCACAAGCCAGAGTGTAACTGAATAAGGAGAAAGTGAGAAGTGAGGAAGTGGAGATGGCAAGTTTACATTTTTAATTTAAGAATTTTGTTAAGATGGGGAGGAGAGAGATTCCATTGTATCTAAAGCAGAGTTAGAGGTTAAAGAGAAGTTATCAGAGAGGAAACTATAGAAAATGCAGGTGACAGGCTCTGATTAATGAACGAGATTGGAAGGGATGGGAGATGATGGTTAAAGAGTGCAGATAAATGAACTGATCTTGAACAGGAAAAAAACCCACAAAATCTTCTAAGAATAGAAGAAGAAAGTGAGAATAATTGCAGGCACTCTACTTTTCTAAGCAAAGCCTAATAATTTAATTGTAACTTTCTAAAGAGACTCCTTTATTTTCTACCTCAGGGGAAATGATTAATCAAAAATAAGTCTTTGTCTTTTTCAGTAGATGGTAATGCCATCCCTTATTTCAGGTAACAGGCTTGACTACATCCATCACTCTAAGGTGGGTCATGATCTGTACTATTTTTGCCTCTGTGTTGGCTAAGTAAGCACCCCTTTTGTCATTCCAGAATCAGAAATGTTAAAAAAGAGTATAAAGAAAAGTCTGGAAAAGTGGAAGCATTGAAAGGTAAAGAACAAGCTCTTCATTGTTTCGTTGACTTCTTTATTACAAAAAATGGGGAACATTCAATGTGAAAAAGAAAATATAGGTAATCAAAACAGAACGAGAAAAAAGAATACAAACAGTCTAACTCCACTACCTGGAAATTAACTATGCTTGAGAATGGATATAAAATCCTTCCAGATGTTTCACGGCTCTATTAATTTACAAAAATGAGATCATACAATGAAAAATGTGATTTTACTTTGTTTTTTAAGATGAATTTGCTATAACCAATATTTTATTTGCAATATGAGGAAAGAACACCTAGACTTAAAATTGATAGTTTTTTTTGACTAGCCAGGGAATTTACATAGTTTATATGTACTGGTGAGATTCATTAAAACAAAATGAGTAACACCATTGACCATGAATTAAATTTCACAAGTCAATATCCTATGACAAACATAGTTTATAATTTTGAATAAACCAACATATTTGATACTAAAAATTCTAACAAATATGGTTTTCTATAACAAACATTTAGGCAAGCATCAGAGCTAGTGGCTACATTTTATAGAGGACAGCTTGCTTTTAAAAATTAGTTAATTAATTTTTATTGAGTTATAATTGACATATAACATATTAGTTTCAGATGTATAACATAATGATTTGATATTTGTATGTATTGTGAAATGGTCACCAAAATAAGTCTAGTTAACATCCATCCCCACACATAGTTACAAATTTTTTTCTTGTGATAAAGACTTTTAAGATCTACTCTCTTACCAACTTTCAACTATGCAATACAGTATTATTAAGTATAGTCATCATGCTGTACATTATATCCCATGACTTATGGATTTTATAAATGGAAGTTTGTACCTTGTGACTTCCTTAACTCATTTTGCCCACCCCCCACTGCCTGTGGCAACCACCAATCTGTTCTCTGTATGTATGAGCTTGGTTCTTTTTTTTTTTTGGTTTGTTTGTTTGTTCGTTTAGATTCCACATATAAGTGAGATCATACTGTATTTGTCTTTGTCTGATTTATTTCATTTAGCATAATACCCTCAAAGTCCATCCATGTTATTGCAAATGGCAAGATTTTGTTCTTTTTTATGATTGAATAGTATTCCCATTGTACATATAGTTTGCTTTTATTAATAATGATTTTAGGAAGAATGTAAATCATTTGTTCAAGGGACAGAAGTTTTAAAAGTTAAAAAAGAAGAGCTGTAGACCCTGAGAAAGATTAAGAGTTCTCTCTCCATTGTGTTTATATTACATTTATTTGCTAACAAATGCAGCATCCCTTAACTCAATCTTACTTATTCCTTTGAGATTAGGTTTTACTTTGAGAATTTAATGTACTTGTGTCAGCAAGTTTATTCTCACTCCAGGTTTTTCTCATCAAACTCCATCTAGACCTGTGGTTTCTTTAATTTTAGCCGAGGATATGTTGGAGTATTCTTAAATTTATCATTTCAGTTTCCAGAGCACATTATGAACTGCCTTTGCACTCATCAATAACCATGAACTTCTTTTTATGTCTAAACGTCTTCAACTTCTGCAAGAATTTCTTCTGTTTTTAAAAGTAGCAGAATCTTAAGAAAAATTGAAAGCACTGAACATCAATGCATAAAAAAATATATGAAACAGAACCAATTGGAGTTGCTCTTTTGGAAGTAAGAGTGGAAGTTGTCTCTCTCAGCCTTGTCCCCATGCAGCTAGTTCCTGCAGCAACTTTGGAACACCTTTTGGGAACACACTTTTTTGTGGGTGTGTGCTGAGGAAGATTGTCCCTGAGCTAACACCTGTGTCAATCTTCCTCTATTTTGTATGTGGGTCACCACCACAGCATGGCCACCAACATGTAGGTCTGGGTGTAGGTCCCCACCTGGGGTCTGAATCTGGGCTGCCAAAGCGGAGCGCATGAAACTTAACCAATAGGCCACGAGGCCAGCCTCAAGGGAACACACTTTTGAAATCGCTTATCAACAGCCAACCTTTCAATGGCTAAATAGCATTCCATTGTGGCAATACCGTGATTTACTTAACTAACACACTAGGGTATGAAGTTCTGTTTGTTTCCAATATTTTCACTATCATAAAAAACACTATAATGAATATTCTTGTTCAGCCTCTGTTAAGATCATTATTTCCTGAATATAAATTTCTAGAAGCAGAATTATTCATTATTCAAAGGGGCTGCAGTTTTAAGATTCTTGATTCAAATTTCAAATTGTTTCCTTCCAAAGTTATAAAAATTCATACTCCCACAAGCAATAATTAACCACAACAACAATAATAACACCGATGATGATAGCAACAAACACTTAAAGTTCATTGAGCACTTAATGTGTGCTGGGGACTATGCTCAGTGGTTTACGTGTACTTTTTTTTTGTTTAGTCCTATGAGATATATAATATCTCTCCCATTTTGCGGATGAGGAAACTGAGGCTTACATTTCTTTTTTTCAGTTAAATGGGGCAGTTCCAGGATAGCTAGTGTCATTTTTCTCTTATTCTTAAAAATATTTATTTTTCCTTCTAAACAAAACTCATAAAATTTGTTAATGTACTTTTTTAGTTGTCCCAATATTATTTATTAATTAATTCATCTTTTTTGGTGAACTTGAAAGGTTGTTTCATTAATATATTTCTTATGTTTACCTTGGTCCATTTTAGGCTTCTATTCTATTTCACTGATCAGTGTATCGTGGACCAGTAACATATTATTTTAATTATTGTATTTACTCCACTGGTATTACTGTATTAGTAACATATTATTTTAATTTTTATAGTTCTCCAGTGTATTTTAATATCTTGTGGCCAAGACTAATTTCTTACTATTCTTCAATTTTTCTTAATGATTTGAGTTTATTCTTCCAATGATCTTTAGAATCTTTTAGTCAAATTATAAATGAGAGTTTTAATGGATTGGATTAAAATAGGAAGAATTTTCTCATTACATATCACTATTATTGCCAGCACATTTAATAGCTGACTAAACCGAATCTTATAGAGTTTAGTTTGTCCAAGATCACTCAGACAGAAAATAGATGAACTGGAATTTCAGCCTAGTCCCTAATTAATTTCAATAATGCTTGAAAATAGGTCACATAATTTAATTGAAAGGACCTGATCTTTTAGATATAACGTATTACATACAAGATTCTTAAGAATTTTATCTTACTCTGTCCAACAAATTTCCATAATAAAGTTTGATTTTCACTTGATGGTAAAGCAAACAAAAAATAATACCTCAAATATTCTTAGCTAAATGATTTTTGCTATTGACGTGTAAATGCAAAAAGTTTATAACAAAAGAATAGAAAAATGGGCATGGGGAAATATAAATTTTTGGTGAATATATTTTAGAAGGTTATTAATGCCTTGGAAAATGTTTATGATTTAATATTTGAAAAGGCAGACTAGAAAAGAATAGAGTATGATCAATGTTTGTAAATATATATGTACATTTACATATTCATATATGCAGATGCATACACACTGGAAATAAGTGTATTACAATGTTAATATTTAGAATTATGCTTAATTTTATCCTCTTAAGTGATTATATTTATTTTTCAAGTATTCTACAGTAAGCATGTTATTTTAGCAACCAGAAAATATTGAATATTATATATTTTAAACTACTGAAATGCTTGAGAATACACAACTAAAATAGATTGTCTTATTCTATTTTTAGAACCAGCCTTGTCTAATATGCCTCATTTATAACATTAATATTTTATTCTAAAAACAGGCTTGCTCTTTGACATATATGAAGGTCAAATCACAGCAATTCTGGGTCATAGTGGAGCTGGCAAATCTTCATTACTAAACATCCTTAATGGGTCGTCTGTTCCAACAGAAGGTGAGCAAAAACAAATTTTTTAAAGGCAAGATGTCTGATAATAGAATGAGGTGACGGGTATGCCTCTCTCATTTTAAGGTTTAAATTTGACTGCTTAAGAGAAAATAATGTTTGTTTATCTAAAGTTGTTTATCAGAACTATATGATTTTGAATATATATTTTGTTTCCCAAATTTTTATGAAAATCATTATCTTTATTCCATTGCTGTGTGATGTTCCAGGGGAAATATACACTACTCTGGGCATATATTTATGTTAAGAATAATTAGTAGTTGTTAATAAGTTATGAAGTCATCATTTTAGATACTTGTGAATATATGCCAATATTTTCCTGAATAAGATCTCCAAGCATTAATAAAATGTATTATCTTGCCAATGTTAAATTATTTTTAACTTCTATTCTTAGGATCACTTACCATCTATAACAAAAATCTTTCTGAAATGCAAGACTTGGAGGAAATCAGAAAGATAACTGGCATTTGTCCTCAATTCAATGTTCAATTTGACATCCTCACTGTGAAGGAAAACCTCAGGCTATTCGCTAAAATAAAAGGGATTGAGCCACGGGAAGTGGAGCGAGAGGTAGATAGACGTGCTTGGATTGATTGAACTGCCACCATTTACCAAGTTAAATCACGACCACAGAATTCCCCTCAGTGGTTTACCACCCTGTTATGAATAAAATTTAGCCAATAAGGCCCTATTAAAAATATCTGCTGCTGTAATGAACAGTTAAAATTGCATACCATGAATCATCTTGGATTTTAAGCTTTCTCTATTTTCTTGTATAGGTACAAAAAGTTTTGTTGGAATTGGACATGCAAAACATTCAAGATAACCTTGCTGAACATTTAAGTGAAGGCCAGAAAAGAAAGCTGACCTTTGGGATTGCCATTTTAGGAGATCCTCAAGTAAGTGAGATAACGCATGTGGAGGAATGCAGATTGAATATCAACAAAAAGTCAAGCTCTTCTTTTACCACTGAAAGTAGTAGAGCTTTCACTGTAATGAATCGAGAGAGAACCTGGCATGTTTAACTATGAATCTAAGTATATTGGACATAAATGGTTCGATAGTTATTTATTTATTGGTTTTTATTGTTGTCCATACTGTCATGTGGAAACAATTAACGTGAGAGAGAGACATATTTTATATATCTTCATCCTCTGCAGGTTTTGCTATTAGATGAACCAACTGCTGGATTGGATCCCTTTTCAAGGCACCGAGTATGGAGCTTCCTCAAGGAGCGCAAAGCAGACCGTGTAATCCTCTTGACTACCAATTTCATGGATGAGGCTGACATCCTGGCTGGTAATTGTTGGTTTTATCTCAGTGTCACAATAACGAATTTTGTAAATGTTTATTCCCAGGACAAGAGCCTTGCTCTCAGTGTGCCTGCATTCCATAACATTCTGGGGATGACAGAAGTCTAGTCCCATTGTAGAATTCCTCGCTGACTGTACATTTACTAGATTGTGACCCCTCATAAAAGATTGTGATTTTTTTCAGATCAGCTATCAATTAAACATCAAAATCTTCTTTAATATATGTTTGGTTGAAAAATATCCACTCATTCTTTAGCATCCAGCATAGAAAATATGCCAATGTAATTTATACTTTTTTTCAGAAGTATTGGAGGGCAATGAAGTAGACTGGAATGCATAAGCTCCTTTTAAATGCATAAATTTTAGTGTGTGTTGCAAATTTTTAAATGCACATTAGATATAGTTATGCCCACAGAATACTTCTTTAGAAATCTGAGCTTTGGCTCCTGATCTATATTTTCTAGAGAGGGAAGAAATGACTCAATATTCTTTCTTTCTGGCTTCTTTTTACTCAGATAGAAAAGTGATCTTGTCCAATGGGAGGCTGAAGTGTGCAGGCTCTTCTGTCTTTTTGAAGAGAAGATGGGGTCTTGGATATCACTTAAGGTAAAGACTTCGGGGCTAGATTAGAGATAGATAGATAGATGGATAGACAGATATACTGGTATAATCAAAAGGTAGACACTTAGGAGAGAGAACTGGCCTTATGCTTCATCTCTGCCAAACTGGATGGATCAGTGTTTCCCAAATGCTTTTTCTACATTCCTGCCTCCTTGTGTCTTTACTAATGCCAATGATAAGCAAAATTTCAAAATTATAAGCCCAGGCTGCCTGATCTCAGCAGGGCTACACTTTCAGGATGTTCCTCTGTGCAGCATAAACCTTACTTTCTTCCTACTCTCCATTTGCCTCAGCTGATCCGTATGATTCTATAATATATTTTCATTCTTTCATAGGGCACAAAGTCAAATAGTTTCAGAAGCTAGTATCAGCAGAGATTAAATCTGGTGGTAGAGGGTGAAGAAGACTGTGTCTAACAAGAAAATGTATCCAGGCTAAAGGAATTAAAAATAAAGAAACTTATGGTCAAACAAAACATGAACATAGGACAAATTTCCCTATTAGCCACTAATTTCTGATATCTACATGGTCTTGTGTAACCATCATTTCCCCTAAGAAGTCTCTTCTGCCTAATGTTCTCACCTCCCTCTGTGTATCTTCATATTTGATATATATAGTTTTAATTACATTATGTATTTGTTTGTATATTTGTAGCTCTTCTGAGTTTATACACCTTCTCTGTGTAGATCATAAGATTTTTCAAACTGATGGTTTGAATGATTATTAACAATTATTATTGTTGTTATTGTTTACTCATTTTGTTGGTTCCATAAAGCCAAGTAAAGTAGTACCCAAAGGCTAGATATTCAATAAAAGTTCTTCTTTTGTGGTATAGCAGTGGAGAAAATACAAATGAATTGTCTTTTCTTTTAAATATTAGTTTGTACACAAATGAAATATGTGATCCAGAAAAAATAACATCCTTCATTAATCATCACATCCCTGATGCTAAATTGCAAGCAGAAAGCAAAGAAAAGCTTGTGTATACTTTGCCTGCGGAATGGACAGATAAATTTCCAGGTAACTTAAATATGATTATAATGGAATGAAATTTTGGAACAAATGTTCACATTATTGCTACAATCTACAATTTTTTGTTTAATGGAGTTGGATTTAGTTTTAGGTTGGGTTCCCCAAGGAGCAGAACTTGAGATGAGGATTTTAGTGTAATTAACTGTTTGAAGATTGATGCTTAGAAGCACCAGTAGGGAATGGGGACATGAGCGGGAAGGGAAGGGAGCCGGGGAAGTTTATATTATCGAGCAAGTCGTTGCGACAAGAAATGAAGGTGTAATACCACAGGAGAAATAAACGGACGAGTAAACACATGGGCTCAGAGTTATGTCACTGGAGGGATGAGAAAGCGGGGGTATTTATTCGCCATTCCTTGTCCATCATGGGTTAAGAGATGCTCCAGGACCATTAATTTTCTGACCCTTCTTTCTTGTGCTCAACATGAGCTTAGCATACTTGGGAGCCCAGAAAAAAAATGCCTTCAGGCAGGTGTTCTTAGTAAGCAGATTTGCTATATATAGGCAAGTATAGAAGAGTTGGGGATGGGGCATCAAGGTGTTGGCTACAGGTTCCCTTTTGTATTTTAATTCAATTGTATACGTATTTATTTCACAGACAAAAACATAGTTTATTTATTCTACAAAAGTGTTCACCGTGAGTTCCCAGCCTGCTGGGTAGTGGTAGCAACCTAGGCTTTGTTTGATAAGTAGTCCTAATCATCACTAACTCTTTGTACAGTGCTTACTCTGAGCCAGGCACTGTTCTAATGGCCTCATATATATCAGCTCATTTAGTCCTCACAAAGATTCCATGAGGTGAGCGCTATAATTTTCCCTGTCTTACAAGTGAGGAAATGTATCTCATTCTTTTATGACTTAAACAGCTTCCTTTTTGTTTAAACATTTAGTTTATTATAAGTTTAACTCCCTATAGGCCTGATTTACACAGGCTCATTTGGATGATTCAGTCTCATTAGGCAAATACTCAGGAATTCAGACTTAATCCACCTCCAAATATGGCACTCTGTGTGTCCTTGTAGTAGCATGGAAGATGGCGTCCTCAGGACCATGGGCTATATACTATGTTATTCTGTTCTTGGACTAATGTCCAGTGAGATGCAACTAGCCCACCTTCTTTTTTGATTGGGGAAGGGGAATAGTGAGTTATATGCTAGTACCACCACTAAAATATGTCACTTAGCCAGAGTCCCTGGTGTTGATGTGTCAGCCCATGGCAGCCTCTTTATGTAGGCCCCAGGCCTCTGCAAGTCCAATGGTATACTTATGTTTTTGCTAGGACATAGGAGACTCCTAGATCTCTGGCATGCCATGTGCAGGCCTTGGGGGAAACACAGTGCTGCTACCACCTCAGCACTCATCTAGTTCCTCTCAGTAGTGTTGCTGGCCATCATCCCATCCAGTGTAGAAAGTGGCACTGAGAGGCTTCTCAAAGAAGCTTGCGTCCTCATCCAAGTATCCATCATGGAAGAAGTACACAAGAACCTTTATTGGGTTTATTGGGAAGCTATTATATAAAAGGTATTGCTCAAGGTGCTAGGGATATAGAATTAAAGAAGACATGAGTCCCTACCCTCAAGGAGCCTACATTCTTTGTGTGGGGAGAAGCGGAACACACAATAAAACAAACAGTATTACAATTGTATAATAAAATAATAATCAAGGCCATATGGATTGGAGAAATGACTGGTGTCAGGCTGGGGTTTATACAGAGTGGTCACAGAAGGCCACAAAAAGAAAATGGTCTAGAGCATTCTGAGCAGAGGGGAAAAGAGAGTGTCTGTCGTGCAGTGAGTAAGGGAGGAGAGTGGCAAGTGGGGAGGGGTCAGGTTGTAGGCAGAGCGCCTCACTCAGATGGAGCTTTAGAGGCTGTGGTATGGTCTTGGATTTTATTTTAAATGCATTGAAAAACCACTGGAGGTCATTAAGTGGGGGATTATTGATGTGATATGACTTATATTTTCATTCTCTGGCTATAAAAGGTCACTCTGGATATAGAGGAGCAAGAATAGATACTGGAAGACCAGCTATGTGACCATTTCAGAGGTATAGGTCAAAGATGATGGTGATTGGGCTACCGTGGTACTAGTTGAAAGATGGATGGAAGTGGGTGGATTTGAAACATATCTGGAGATAAAGTCAAAGTGTCTGACTGATGGCCAGTCTTTGGAGCATGAGGAAAGTGAGAAATCAAGAGGGACTTCTAGATTTTTGGCTTGAATCGCTGGGTGGAAGGTGGTGTCATTTATTGTAAAATGATGGTAGAGACAGTTGGGTAGGATGGAGAAAGAGAAATTAATGTTCTATTTTGGAAATGTTTACTTTCAGATGCTTTTAGACTTCCAAGTGGAGATATCAAGTGGCTAAGAATATAGTTGGTTATAGGACATGAGAAATCAGAGAACAGTCAAAGTGAGAATTGAATTTGGGAATCATCAGGATATAGATGGATTTAATGCAAAGAGATTGGATCAGAGTGTATGAAAAGAGAAGATGATCTAGGACTGAGCCCTCAGGGGAAAGTAGAGGAGGAGTCAGAGGGTGGTGGAAATCGAGACCTCCCAATGAAGTTAGAGGAAAAACAAGAGAATATGTTCTTAATATCTCAAGGGAGAAAACGTTTCTAGAAGGAGAGAGTAGTCAACAACTTTGAATGCCACTGAATTAAAACAAAAAAAAGAGAGAGAGAGACCAAGATAAAGAATAAAATAAAAATAGAAAAAAACTTCTCCCTTGAATTTAATGACATAGAGTCGTTGATGACCTTGAAAAGAGCAGCTTCTGCGGAGGGATAAGGGTAGCATTTGGATTTGTGGGGGTTAAGTTGAATAGGATGTGACAACTTAAAGGCAGAAAAGTAGACAAATCTTTGAGCCATGTGCGTGCATGGGCGTGTGTGTAGGAAGAGATTGTTTTTTTGTTTGCTTTTTTTTTGTTTACCGGGTGTCCTTACAGTATTTTTGCCTGCTGTTTAGGATGACCCAGTACACGTAAGAGACATTGATGATACAGGAGAGAGAGAGAGAGAGCAGAGATTAATTTGGCAAGTTCCTGAGATGCCAAAAGAGGATAGAATTCAGAACACAAGTCAAAGAGGTAGCCTTTGATAGGAGCAGCTTCAAGTCTTTCATCCATACAGAAGGAAGACCCAAAATATGGGTAGAAATACACATGGATTTGTGGTGTGGAGGTGAGAAGATGATGCTCTTTCCAATTGCTCATATTTCATCAAAGAAGTTTGTGGGGTATTCATAGGTGAGGATAGAAGATGAAATGCAGATGGTTTGAGGATAGAGGGAGAGGTCTGACATATTCATTTTAGAGAAGGAGAGCATTCTAATGAAATTTTTCTTCTGCTTACTGTGATATTCCTAAGACATAAATTTTCTGAACGATATTCTGCATCATCTTTTAAATGTAGATTTTAGATTTAGGTATCAATGTGATATTTCCAATGTATCTGATCTGATCTGTTGCCTTAGACCTTTTCAGTGATCTTGATAAGAGTTCCGGCCAAGGTGTGATGAGTTATGACGTTTCCATGTCAACTCTGAATGAAGTCTTCATGAAACTGGAAGGAAAATCAGCTATCGAACAAGGTAAATCCATTTGTAGAATTCACAGAAAATCAACTTCCAAGTGATCACGTACCAATTTAGTATTTATAATGTCTTATGCGTGATTCACACTAAAGAATATGACAAATTCCAAATTTGACTCTGCTGTTTGGAAAGGGCTGTCATTGTTTCCTAACATCACTACTAGGACTGTACACAGACTCCTTCTTGGAAAATACCAAATTGCTCTTTGGAAACTATTTGCTTCAATTTAAACAATGTCCTCCTATCCCCAGATACTCACTGCTTCTTGAACACTTTGAGGATGTGAAAGGCTCTCAATCAGGGTCATGAAATCTGAGCAGATATTTCTTATAAAAAATTGTTCTTAGCTTGTTAATATGCAAACTTCCACAAAGATCTTAATGGGGAAGTCTTGGGACCATCTCATATGTATTTTAATGGGTGATGCTGATAAGAGCAGTCATTTATAGAGCCCCTATGCCAGACGCTTTGATCAATGTGTGAATATATTGCATTACCTTCCTACAATAACCATACTTTCCACCAAGTGTCATTGGCACTATCTTACATATGAGAAAATCAGACCGAAGTTTAGCAGTTAAGTGATTTGCCCCAAATCATCCCAAGTCATATATGTGGGAATCAGGTACAGATCTGGTGGTTTCAGAGCTGGTAGTCTTTCATCTACACTTCTTGATAGCTTAATAGTAAACATTTAGGCATCAATGACAGCCTATTCCTGTGGAGAAGATTTCTTGGAATCTCTCAGAATATTGTTACATGTGGGACTTTCTATGCCTGTTGACAGACTGGGCATAATGAGGTCACTCTTTAGTGAATTTTTCGTTGGGTATGAATTCAGCATTTTTTATCACTGGGTTTATTGAACGTGGACATCATAAACATAATTTGTTTCTTATATTGTTTGCTTTGTAACCACAAACATTCTAAAACAATTTTTAATGTTGAAAAGAGAAAACTGTGATAACCAAGGGTGGCATTAATAATGTGTCTGTGTGTATGTGTGTGTGTGCAGACTTTGAACAAGCAGAAAGGATAAGAGACACAGAAAGCCTGCACAAAACGGAGCTGGCTCGCTCTTCTCTCCCTGAAATGCAGAAGGCTCTGAGTGACATGGGCCTCTGGAGGATGCAGGTCTGTGCAATAGCGTGGCTCCGTTTCTTAAAGTTAAAACGTGGAAAGAAAACGCTTTTGGCCCTGTGAGTATCAGAGTACTGTTGTTTTGTAAGTGAGTTTCAAAAGAGGGTCAAACCAGAAGAGAATTTAAAACTAGAACACAATACGCAACATTCCTACCAGAGGCAACAACATTTCTGCCGGAGGCAACATCTGATTTTACTGATAGTGGGAATACCTGTCTGTTACCACTTGATTAGCTTTATCTACAGGTCTGCTTCATTTTCATAGTTTGATAGCCTGGTGTTTATACAGCAATGCCTTTTAGTACTGTTGGCATGCTAAAGTACAACTTCCAAAATTTTAGCACCTATAATCAAGGTGTAGAGTTGGCACTCGACAAATATTTGTGAAATATTTGACTGAATAAATAAAATTGCTATAGATTTATATGGTTATTTTTCTTTATTGGTAGACTATTGGTATTTGGAATTGCAATGTTCCCTTTGATTGTGGAAAAGATACTTTATGCTGTATTAAATGAAAAGAATGATTGGGAATTTAAACCTGAATTGTATTTCCTCTCTCCTGGACAACTTCCCCAAGACTCTCGTACCAGCCTTTTGATCATCAATAACACAGGTGAACAGAAAAACAAGATGTAGATCCAGAAATAAGTTATTTTTATTGTTACATAGCACATGTAAAGGGGAAAAAGCAAATCATGAGAAGAAAAATGTGTATTTAAACTTCATGTATAGAAAACAACTTTGAGGCGTAGTGCGTATTTGCTCTGATTTTGGAGATGGTGGGGAGGGTGGGACAAGCTATAAGGAACCCAAGTCACTATAGGAACGGGATAGAAGGACCCTGGTAGAGCAGAGCTGCCTATTTACCTGACTACCCTGAGCCGTTATGTGAGAGAGAAATAAACTTCTATATTGACTGAACCCCTCTATTTTTAGATCTCTTTGTCACTAGCAGCCTAACCTCCACTATAAATATTATACACACTGATTGACATGTAAAGATGGTATTTTTATACACTGTGCCCCTCCAACAGGATCTAGGAAGATTCCTTAAGAGGATTTGGAACCTGTGCTCTTGTTATCCTAAATGATGGGTAACTGGTTTTGTCTAACTGCTTATTTAACTTTGAAGAAGAAGCTTTTATGTTTCTGCCCAAGCTATTAAAATATATTCAGAGTAGGAGTCCTCTCTGGATGAGTTCTCCAGCACATTCCAGTTTTCCATATACATTTGTGATTCAAGGTATAGAAGTCTCCTCTTTAAACAAAGGTTGTCTTTTCATTTCTGTTTCTCATTCTTGTGGTTTTCTATTTGGGTTTTGGAAAGTAGATTGTATTCACTCTCCTATCTCACTGAAAGCCTTGCTAATTGTGTATTTGACTTCCAAGATCTAGAATTGTTTCTTCACCTTTCAGCCTGTTGTTGTCTCACGTATGTATTTTCCTCTCTAATTACTCTGAGAACAATGTTCTTGTGTTAACTTATTTATTTTTTCTTCTCTGTGCTCAGTTGTTAGGTATTTTGTGATATAAGTTTGGAGTTTCTATGCCATCTTGTTTCTCTTTTCTCAAAATCTGACGATTATTGGTAAGATGTTCATATTTAAATTGGAGAATCCCTATTTGCCCAGGTGAATGTGGTCACCATTAGGGTATCTTACCTCAAGTAACTGGGGAGATGCAGTGGGACAAACACTGCCCCAGGGTACATGGAAAGCTTATTTTCTATGTGTACCTCCATATCCCACCTGGTGGAAATCCTAATTAGGATTCTAATCCCAGAGCCCCCTCTGAGTGTCCCCAGTATGAACTCCCATTTCAAAGTCCAAAAGAGCAAAAAATGAGAGTCTTCCTTTCTCTTTTCCTATTCCGTCCTGTCCTTCTGATTGCCTGGAGTTACTTTAGGTCCTGCCCTACTGTTATCTCCAGATACTGTCTCTTAGAAAGTAAATTGGGGGTCTTGTAGCCTGGAGACAACTACAGCTGCTGCCTGCTCTGTGTGGAACGCAGGGAGGGGCCTGTGGTCACCTTGTTCCAGGTGTGGTTGACCAGTCAGTGAGCCTGACTGTGGCTTCAGAGCCCGCTTTGCCCCTTGAATTTCTCCATTCTGAGTTCTGATATCCTGGAAATTGGTTTTATCTTTTCAATTGTTTGCTCCTATGTGCTCTAGGCTGTGGGTTTTTCTCAGCTCTTAGTTCTCTGTCAAACAATCTCATCTGCTTTCTTCCTTAGGGGCAAATCAGAAACTTCAGTCTGATAGTGGCACCTTTTTCGTTTCCCAGTTCCCAAGAAAAAATATATTTATGCACTATATATGTACGTAATACATATGTAAATATGTAAAGGTATATGTTATATATACATATATTTATTTTTCTGTTATTTCAAAGAATAAGGGAGAGAGGAGAGTGTTATTATTGGCCATTTTAGGCTGGACAATCTGAAGTACTCCTCATATAATTATTGTATCTCCACAAACGTTTGAGTTCAAATGTATTTTTAAGCAAGAATCATAAATAGAATTATCTTATTTTAATGGTCACGTGTTAACTTGCCTTAAACAGAATTTTAAAGCTAACTCATCACAGCATAAGATTCCATAAACTGAAGACGGTAGAGTGGTTTCTCTTTCAGGGGCCAATATTATTATTGTGGTGCCCAAAGAGACATGCCTGCACATAAGATTCTATAAATATTGACTGTTAAAAATTTGACACATATGTCCTTGCTTTTATATTGTCTTCTATTATTGATTTCATACTAGACTCAAATATTGAAGATTTTATACAGTCACTGAAGCATCAAAATATACTTTTGGAAGTAGATGACTTTGAAAATAGAAATGGCACTGATGACCTGTCATACAATGGAGCTATCATAGTTTCTGGTAAACAAAAGGTATGTTTGCCTCTTGCTTCTTGTTTTGCTTTTATGAGAAAAAAAAGCCCCAAGACGTTAATAAAGTGCTACGTTTTAACTGTTTCAAAAACTGCAGAAAGTCAACCCAGGTAGTATACAGCAATACGATTCAAAAACATTTTGGGTCATTATTGAATAAATTGTGAAGTTTAAAGAAGTTTTTGTAAAATATTTCCTTTTTTTCTCTTCTATGATAATTTGTACTTTATTTTTTGTAATTTTTTAAAATGTGGAAATAATATTTCCACATTTATTATACTTACACAGAAGTATATAGAACACATATGTACATCTTCATTATTGCAAAGTGAATTAAAATATTAAGTGAACACTCACATTACCCATGTTATCACCATTCATGTTAAACAAAAGAACATTGCCAGCATCCCAGAAGCCCTCTGGTTGTTTTTCCTAATGATAAACCTCTCCCTCCCTCCAAAGTAACCACTATCTCACTTTTACGCTCCTCAGTTTCTTGCTTTTCTTTATAGTTTTACCACTTACAATACTTCCCTAATCACGATAGTTTAGTGTTGCCTGTTTCTGACCTTCACAAGTGTACAACTTGTAATCATAAAATGTTGTCTTTCTTGTCTACTTTTATTTTTATTTTTTCAAGTTTATTACTATTACTTTTTTATTGACATATAATTGACATATAACATTATATTAATTTCAGGTGTGCAACATAACATTTTCTATCTTAACTTTTGAATTAGATAATTTTTACATTTCAAAGTAGCTAAATGTAATTGCCTTATTCAGACTCAATAAAGTAATAGACCTTATAATTACTGACTCATATAGTTATGAATTTAAGGAATCCTATTCAATGACTAACTACCCAAATAATGTTTTCATATATTGAGAAAAGACATTAAATACTTTAATAACCACATGAAATCTCTGAGAGAAAAGTGTTCTCAGTCTGCTATCTTAACATCTTTCAGTTTGGGTAAAAAAAGAGCAAGCAATAGAGATCCTTCCAGGATCATGACTATTGTAACTACGTCATCAGTAAAACTCTGAGTCTTACTTACATTCCATTGAAAATTAGGGAGCCACATTAAATGAAAATACCTCTTTATTTCTTGCTACCAGGGAAATAAAAACAAAAACTAAAGCCTTTGAAGCTGCATCAGTGAATTCAGTTCTACCTAAACTAGGTACATCATAAAAAATGGAATCTCTTTGTGCCAACTGTAGGAAACTATGTTGTTTGTCAGTTGCTTTACTTGTTAGTTATCTAACATATTTATTACATGAACTATTGGTAATATTTAAACAATATTGAGCCTCTTGATGAATATATAAACATTTTCATAAACATGAAGAACATAAATATTGTCGTAGAAAGTGTGAAAATGCTTTATTGGCAGTGTAGCCATGAATATTTTATGAACCCCGTGCTTGTCTCTTATCCAGAAGATCACGGTTCCTTTGCTTGCTCACTGCAAACTGAGTGTGTCTCCTTGTCAGGGCTACTTTTAAATTCCGTTAGCTGAAATTTCCTCATCAGTAAAATGGAGACAAAATGATCTAAAATTAGTAATATTAATAAAAATTCATATTGCCAACTGTGCTATCCACTGTACTAGGGTCTAATATACATTATCTCATTTGAACCTTATAATAACCCATTTATTACACCCTTTCACAGATGAGGAAGCTCAGAAAGGTCAGTTAACTTGAAGATGGTCACACAGCTAGAATGTGGCACTGTTAGGATCTTCTATAGAAAAACTTTGTTCTTTAAGAACAAATTAACATTATTTATTTTATTTGCATTTGTTTGTTTTATATTAAGGATTATAGATTTTCAGTTGTGTGCAATACCAAGAGACTGCACTGTTTTCCTATCCTTATGAATATTATCAGCAATGGGTTACTTCAAATGTTTCATCATACACAATCTATTCGAATTGAGAGAAGATCATTTCATTTGGTAAGTATCAGATTTACTCATTCTGAATAACTAGGAATTTGACAAGAAACCCATGTATTCCCCTTTAGCTTTTAAATATTCATAATTGGTTGTTATCCTAAAAATTATTATTTTGTTCTAACATTTTAAACAGATTATATCTAACAAAATATGATTTTTTTCTTGTCAAGTTATTATCAGAGAATTCTCCTGGGGGAATACTTTTCAATATTATGTCATAGTCTCCTAGGGAATCTTCTGAAAAATTATGCACACTTGACTGCAGAAGGAGAGAGAATGAGAGCGTGTGTGTACACTGAACTGGAAGTCAAGAGCACTTGGAACCCAGCTTTAGAATCTTATAAATCTAACATAACTTGTTAGTGGACCGTCCACTGACTAAATAGGCGATAGACTGACTGACATGAAGGAGAATTTGCCGGTTCTTGGGCTACCTGCTTTCTGATGAACTCCTTCACCTCCCGTGGTTGCTCTACATTGCAGGGGTGTCTCATACACACAGGCTGCATTTTCAGGATTCTATGTCTGCCAGCTACAGGCTGGGTTTAGGCAACTGGAAGCAGTGGTGGGAGCCAGGAGAACAGGAGGATTCCCCACCCGGGGCTCCAGTCACATCACTTCCTTCCTTTGTCCCTCTAGCCGAGAAGTGACAGTGGCTTCTCACTTCATCGTCCTTGTTGGCTTCTCTGCCCTTTCCACCCATGTAACCATTACCACTGCCTGATTAATTTCTCTCTGTTTTAAGTGCTGAAGGTGGTTATGGTTTTCTGATTAGACCCTGACTGATATCCAAGAGGGACCTCTCAAAACTGACTCCAACTGTTTTAAGCCAGGAAGTTGGAAGAACAATAAACATGATTAGAAATGGAGCCATCAAAAAGGGAAGCCCATTTTGTGACAAAGGAGTCGAATTCAGTTTTGGCTTCACTGCATAAGTGGTGCTGGGGGTCCACGCAAGAGCAGATGGACGGAATATACTTGAGAGGTCAGCAATGGAGACATGCATCTGTGAGTTGAAGCCACCACTGACCGTGTGAACAGGGAGAGCAAGGGATGGTTCAAGGATAGTGGTGTCTGAAGGGAACTCTCCAGAAAGTGGAACCAGCTGGTAATAGAAAGAGATAGACGTTATCCCCACTTGGTCCTTTAGTTTCCTCATGTCATTACCTGTTTGCTCAGGATCAAAATGGATCAAGGCCCCATGGCTACACTCTTAGGAATCCCCAGTGGCACACATCTTTCCTCTCTCGGCCATTCTTATGAAGATGGTAATGCATTTTCCCACCTGGTGAAAAATTGGAATTTATAGGTGTAGCCTCCAAAGCCTTATATAAAGTTTGAGAATTGTAGAATTATTTTGAGATAGGCTATTGCATTGCTCTTCTGTAATTATATCCATGAAGCAGTCTTTGTACCCTACCTGAGCATAGTCCCAGCCTCAGGCAGACACCAATTTGGAGGTGGTGATTTGAAGTTCATCTTGAAGATGGGCTCAGTGGCATCGAGTTTTCTTTTTACGTCTATGTTTCAGAACACACCCACCCAGCTTCACATATCCATCACTAGGTTTGCTGAGAAAGATATGCTCATGCCTGAATAATTGTTCATCTAGGATTGCAATTTCTGAACTATTATTTTTTTGTATTGTGGTAAAAAACACATAACATAAAATTTACCATAACCATTTTTAAGTGTATAGTTTGGTAGGGTTGAATATATTCACATTATTATAAAACAGATCTCCACAACCTTTTCATCTTGCAGAACTAACACTCTATACCCATTAGCCAATAACTCCCTATTTCTCCCTCCCCATGCCCCCTGGTAATCACCATTCTACTTTCTGTTTCTATGAATTTGATTACTTTTGTTACCTCATAAAAGTAGAATCGTATAGTATTTGTCTTTTTGTGACTGGCTTGTTTCTGTCATCTATGTTGTGCTTTGTGACAGGATTTCCTTCCTTTTTAAGGCTGAATAATATTCCACTGTGTACACGTACTACATTTTGTTTATCTGTTCATCTGTCCATGGACATTTGGGTTGCTTCCACCTCTCAGCTATTGTGAATGGTGCTGCAAGGAACATGTGGGGGCAGATATCTCTGAGACCCTGTTTTCAGTTTTTGATATGTGCCCTGAAGTGGGTCCTGAGTTATTTTATTAATTTTTTTTTGTTTTTACTTCTGTTTTTTTCTAGGAGTTGAAGCCTCATGTTAAATGATCAGAAATCATTTTCCCTCCCACCTTCATGTGTAGATGTTGATGAAATAGATGTACACTTTTTATTTTGATTTTTCAGTATTTCAAAAACCACATTCCTTTTTTTGTTTTTTTGTGAGGAAGATTGGCCCTGAGCTAACATCTGCCAATCCTCCTCTTTTTGCTGAGGAAGACTGGCCCTGGGCTAACATCCATACCCATCTTCCTCTACATTATATGGGACACCGCCACAGCATGGCTTGACAAGCGGTGCATCGGTGCGCGCCCGAGTTCCGAACCTGTGAACCCTGGGCCGCCGCAGCGGTGCGCACGCACCCAACCGCTTGCGCCACCGGGCCGGCCTCTCAAAAACCACATTCTTTATGATTATTAGTATTCGTTTCATTTTTTAAAATATTCACTGGTTTAAAGTACCTTTTATATTTGCAGAATTATGTACTAATCTGGGCTGAGCTGCTGGAAGGCTCCTTTTTCTTATTTCTGGTTGTGTGCAGCATTTCTCCCTACATCGCCATGAGCAGTGTCAGCGATTACAAAGTAAGAGAAGAGAAAAAAAAGAAAAGGGACTTCAGGGACTTCTGTAATTGTATTTTGCATGCTATGTGTTCAAAATATTTTTCTGTGATAAAAACATTTAAACACACGTTTAATTTAGATAATGTGGTTAAACATTATTTCTATCAAGTCAGAAAATTTACTTCTACAATAACAAAATGCTTTTTACTTCAAAATTACAGGAAAGGTGCAATAATTTTGCAGGGACTCAAAGGGAGATATTATAAAACTTTTGACTATATTATTTCCGAACCACAAGGAGGAAATCATTGATGTTGAAATTGAGGACCAAATTTAAGACTTGAATTCCCCTATGTACTGTGGAGAATATGAATTTTTGTTATATTTGTGTTTGATTATGCTCTTTATCCAGGAAAAACAGTTAAATCAAATTTAGACAAGTCACCACAGTCACTCTCCCAGAGCGTACTTGGATAGTGGAGAATTTATTGTCCTTCAGGCTACAAAGTAACATTTCTTTTGAAGGAAATTAATGCCTTGAACATTTTGTGGTCTCCTTTTCTATTCATTATTCATGAGCTAAAGTGGGGTTATGAATCAAACCTGTCAGATAAAACCATACTCATTTTCAAAATTGCCACTTATGGAATTGGCTCCTAAACAGTATGTGCATAATTAAAATTATAAAAAAATAAAATTATTAGAAGATTAAAAAATATTAGAAGATTAAATTTATATTTATCTTTTAAAAAAACCTTTCAATGTGTTTGTTTTGGATTTGGATTTCAGTTGAATCTGTGTACCTCTTGTGTTTTTTCATCAGAAAAGAACGAAGTCCCAGCTATGGATTTCGGGCCTCTACGCGTCTGCTTACTGGTGTGGGCAGGCACTGGTGGATGTTACCTTCTTTGCTTTTATTCTCCTTTTAATGTACTTAATTTTCTATGTAGCAAACATAGCGCACATTTATCTCACAAGTCGAATTGTGTTTGCTTTGGTAAGTCACACATTACATAGACAATATCTTATAATGTAATTCATAATAAATTTTAACATTGATATTTTATATAATTGAGACATTTTCATTTCTATTTTATCATAAACAAAACAAAAAAAAACAGGAAAAGTACATGTGCAATAAAATACTTTAAAAATATTTGTAATTGAATTTTTCCCTCAGTTAATATTTCAGTTTTTGACTTTGATATCATTTGTATTATCTTCAGGTTGTAATTACGCTTGGTTATGCCATTTCCCTTATTTTCCTGACCTATGTGATATCGTTTATTTTTCGCAAGAGGAGAAAACACAGTGGCCTTTGGGTATTTTGCTTCTCTTTTGTAAGTACATATACAAACAAATAAATAGAGAAATGGAGTTCTTTTTCAAACTTTCAATGTAACACTAAATATAGTCACTTTTGTCCTGAGCAATGGGGAAAATTAATATCTTAAAATTACACCATAGAAAGGAGAGGGAAGTGTAATATGTTACAATATTGCCCTTTCTTATTTTAATCCATAATAATTCAAAAATAATTGGCAGCAAAGGAAAAAAGATATCCCATCATACGCAGATGTATTTCAATTTGAAATATACAGTGTTTCAGAGTCACATGTTTGATTCTCTGCTGTGGTCCTTTATTTGCTATAGTTTGTTCATATCACAATGAGAACATCTTAATCATCACATTAGTTTGCAAACCTACTAAAAAAGATGTTCTGCATTATCTTGACTTTCCTTAGAAATAACAAAGTCAAATTGCTTCATTTGTTCATTTATTCACTTTGCAGCTGAGGAATTGTGCAAGAGGAATGCATAATTGATAATGCAGATTCTATTCTATATACATGGCAGAAGGCCGAATAGAATCTACATCTTACGTAAAAATGTATCATAAGTTGATGGTCAGTGCAGTAGTCCTTTTGTGATCTTGGGTATATTTGGAAGGACAGTTTAGGCAATGTCTCTTCATCATTAAGTAAAGCCACAGTTAACAGTTAATTTGTTTCTAGAGTCCAATGGACTCCAGTACCTGCAAGGAGGTGACACTTCATGGATATCTTAGGCCCTTGTCTAATAAGGAAGCACCCTTCTAGCCCGTATTTCAGCCCAGTGGTGGAGGTATAGTAGCACATCTTCTTAGCACACTGAGCCATAGGGTATTTCCTTTGATGCTGTTTGGAATCTTATCTTGATCCAGTGGGTGAGAAAGGAGGAAAAAAACACCTCACAAAAGCAGAAACTTAGAGGCAAGTAGAATAAGAGGAGTTGGCTAAGTTGACTAAAGGACTTAGAGTTATAAAAAAGAAGGAGATAGGAGAAAAAATAGAAGAACGTGTTGTCCTGGAAGCCAAGAGAAGAGAAATATGTAAACATGGACAATTGTGCGATACTTTTGCAGAGAGATTGTGGTGATTGTAAAATGAGAAGAGTCCTATGGATTTGCTATCTAAAATGCTTGTTGTGCTCTTACTGAATACTTGATTGTAAGTTATATGGTTCTATTCCCAATTGCTTTTTATATGTATATTACATATTCCTCAAAATTGTAAATTCATTTCATATTGACACAACATTCCCTTGTATAACAATCCTCAAAATATTATAGTTCTCTGACATAAAGACTTAGGAATCACACACACACGGGGTTTTGAATTCCAGCTTTGTCATTCCCTAACTGTGGTTTTGAGGATATTGTCTAAGGTGTCTGGACCCTAGATTTCTCATATATAAAGGGAGGGATAATAAGAATAACCACATTATAGAGTAGTTGTAAGGATTTAAATAAGTAAGGCACGCTAAGTTCTAAATGCCTGGCATTTGTATAATATTCAGTGAATTTAGTAGTTATGATTCTTATTATTTTTATTATAATTAATACATTAATAAGATTCAGCAGAGATTCAAGTGCTCAATACACACTTGTTAACTGATAAATTGATCCTTAAAACAGAAAAATTTTAAATACACATTTCCCAGTATTCTAAAAGAAAATGAATCCATGCAATAAAAATGCACAATCTTGGAGAAATCATTTGTTTGGAATGGGGAAGAAATGCACCAGGGAGGACAATTAGAATGCTTTAGTCTAGGTGAGAGGCAATATGGATTCGTCTTTTTTATAACTGCTCGTATACCTTTTCAATATTTACAGATTTTTATACATTAACAATATTGTTACCTTAGCTATAAAAAGTTAATTCCTCTCTTTATCCTGTTGTCTTAGATTGCATTTAATCACTGTCAGGAAGTCTATTTGGTCATTTTAGCTTTCACCTTAATCTCCTGATTTTTTTATCTAAAAATTTTCTGTTGGGGAGCTAAAAGTCGTATATATTCTCAATAACAAATGCTCCTCTCTTCCCTTCTCCTTCTGGAAGGGGTGTATCTGCATATGGGGAAATTCTGATATATAGGATGAGAACACCTACATCTTCAGTATTTTCTCACATATCAATGGACTGAGTGTGTCTGACATATATTTCAACTTGCCTTGTAGACCTCAATCATCATGTTTGGCATCGTTTCAATGAATCGAGCCGACTTACGTAGCTTGGTTCCTAGCATGGTGTTAGTTCCCTCATCTACCTTGAGTGGATTTATAGCTTTTTTGGGAGAGGTAAGAAATGTTACCAATTGTGTCATTAATTTTGAATATGCAGCCTATTCAAGTGCTTTACCAAATCTATAAAGACAGAAAGTAGGCTGGTGGGTTCCTGGGGCTGGGTGGGGAATGGGAGTGACAGCAAATGCATGCCAGGTATCTCCTTGGGGTGACGTAAATGCTCTTAAGTGGAATTGTGGTGATGCTCTCACAACTCTGTACATTTACTAAAAATTCTTGAATTGTACACTTAAAATGGGTAAATTTTGTAGCATGAAAATTTAACTTCAATAAAGCTGTTAAAAAGCTTTTCCATGTGCACTTTGCAAACTGTAAGCGCTGTCAAACGCTATTCAAAACTAATGTCAGAGTGCAAAAGGTGGCCTAGCTTGATGAGTATTCATTATTCACTGTGAGGATACACTCGTGTAGAACATTATTCATTCATTCAAAAGTATATATTAAACTGTACTAGTAACTGGGGACGCCTGGTGGACAAGATAGCACAGTCCTTCCTTTCACGGAGCTGAGTGGAGACAAAGACAGACCAGCCCCAAGCAAGTGAATGCCAGGGGTTTAAAGGTTACAAAGGAGAAGGCGAACTGCCAAGGGAGAGAGAGGAAGCCCAGGTGATGTGCTCTGGAGAGTAGGGAATTCTTCTGGGGGAGCAGTGTTTCCACAGAGTCTGGAAGAATGAGTAAGAATTCATTAGCAGGGAGAGTGGGGCAGGAGTAAGTGTGCTCTGCAGAGGAAAGCAGAGCCATTGAAACAGGAAAGACCAGCAGGCGTTAAATAAACTGAATGTGATTCAAACGGAAAAAGGTATATAATGAGAAGAGCAGAGCAGCTCAGTCAGGAACGTACTTTTTAGGGCCCTGCACCATCCTGGATGAAGAAAGCAGAGAGGACTCCCCTAATCGCTTGTGTTCTTGGGGTCCTGGGAAAGCCTTCCAGCTACAAAAGCACTTTTCCATTGGCTGAGCAGTGCCTGGAATTCTCAATGGGAAATTCATTGCTTTGCTTAAAGCATTTCTCTCCCAAAATATAAGTAGACCTACAAGGTGAAGTACATTAACCTAGGTCTGTCACACATTACTTAGGAGGGATGAGTTACTTTTTGAACGCATTGATTGATGAAGAAATAATAACTGGATGGGACCAATTATTGTCATGGGAAATAGTCACCGTTGGGGTAGGAAGGACCCTGAAAAGGCCTGTGAGGGGAATTTAGGACAGTTATTGTCAATCTCCAGAATTTTTCATGATGCAGGCACCTCTCTCTGTCATGTGTTCAATATTTTCACCAAACATTAAACCAAAAGATTAAAAAAAAAAAAAGAATTGGAAGAGAAGAACTGACATAGGATACCTGCTCATTGAGAGACAGTGAGAGTTGAGTAGGGCCCCCTCTCTTCTCTGCAGGCAATTGCTTGGGCACACAAGGGAGCCCAGCTTAATGAGGAAAATATTCAATATGCGAAATGCCATTTTATTTAAATGCAAATTGTAAAGCTGATGAATTTCCATTTAGCCATTTTTTTGTCTTTGCAGGGAGTCAACAAGCACCAAGATAATGTTCAAGACCCAAATTATGATCTAAGTGGAGTTGATTTTCTATTATGCCTAATAGTAAGGACTTTCTACCTCATCATCTATTTTTTTGGATAGTTATCATTTACTATAATAACTATTTGATCTTGTCTGAAGTGTGCCAACTTTGAAAGTGTTTTTAATGTAATCTTAAATAAAGCAATTACATTCAGACATGATTCTAAATCCTAGAGTTACTTTTTATGTGCATGAATGGACTGTGTAAGTCCAGAATTCAATATAAAGTTAATTTTTCATGTGTATTTATCCTTTTTTGCTGCCCCTTCCAAATTTGAGAGAGCTTGTAAAAAATACAGATGCAATATGACTTAAATCCTTTGAATTAGAGATAAAAAAGCAAAAGTCGAATAATAAAAATGAAAAGAAAAAAATGATTACATTGGTATATTTAGCCTGAAGAAAGCTATCGTCTTTGAATACAACGTGTCAGTATGTTGCTAGGTATAGGAGAAAATACAGACAGAAGTCCCTGCCCCCTTGGAGCTTATATTCTGATGGAAGAAGACAGATAATAAACTAAATACATAATAGATACTGTGTTAGATGGGTGGTCAGGAAAGACCTGGCTGAGAAACAAAGATCTGAAGGAAGCAGGCTGTTAGGGAAAGTTTGGGGATGAGCATTCCAATGGGAGGGGGCAAGAGTGACCCTGGCTTATTCCAGGGTTAGCCAGGAGGCCAGTGTGGTTGTGGCAGAGTGACCAAAGGGGAGAGTGGCACTAGAGATGGTCACAGAAGTAATAGGGTAAAATTTAGGGTGGACAGAAGGGGTTGCAGAGAGCGTTCTGGGTCACTACAAGGACTCTGACTTGGAGTAATTGAGGAGTCATTGGAGGGTTTGAAGAAAAGCGATATGATCAAACTTATGTCTTAAGGACCTTGTGTTTTAAAAGAGTAGCCCTAGTGACTGTGTTGAGAATAGATGTTTGAGGCAAGAGGAGAAGAGGGAGACCAGATAACAAGGTGCTGTAATATTACAATGAGAAATTATAATGACCCTGGCCTGGGGGGGAGTGGCACAGCAAGGGTGAGAAGGAGCTGGGTTCTGGATACTTTCAAAGGTAGAGCAGATAGAATTTGCTGACAGACTGGATGTGGGTTGTGAGAGGAAGAAAGCAGGCAGGATCCACTAAGCTGGGTAGTCACTGTCTAGCTGGATTTCTTCCCCGATGTGTAAGAATGATTCATATCTGTGTTACCTGGAGACAAAAGGCCACCAATATAATTTAAATGTTTAAAAAGTATTGTGATTTTATGCCTAAATATAACTGTTTTTCTTTGCTCCTAGCCTTACTTTCAGGCTTTGCTATTTGTTTTTGTTCTAAGACGCATGGAAATAAAGTGTGGAAAGAAAATAATGCGAAAGGATCCTGTTTTCAGGTTGGCATAAAACTTAATTTCATCCTTAATATGGTATTTTAATATTCCTAGATAGTGTCTGTACTATCAACTTGTTAATATGGATTCATATTTACAATGTAAACAGCATGGTGATTTTCATGATGGTCTGTGGGTTGCTGGCTTACTGCCAGGAAACAGGACTCTCAGGCAGAGTTCTGCCACTGACCAGTTGAGGGAAGCTTTCAAATTCCTCAAAAACTTAATGGGGGGGGTGCTGGTCTGGTGGCCTAACAATTAAGTTCATGCGCTCCGCTTCGGTGGCCCGGGGTTCACAGGTTTGGATCCTGGGCACGGACCTACGCACTGCTTATCAAGCCATGCTGTGGCGGCATCCCACATAAAGTAGAGGAAGATGGGCATGGATGTTGGCCCAGGGCCCATCTTCCTCAGCAAAAAAGAGGAGGATTGGCAACAGATGTTAGCTTAGGACTAACCTTCCTGAAAAAAAAAAAAAATTAATGAGTACTCAAATATACCATTCTCCCATTGAAGATGATTATACATCCTTGAACAGAAATGGTTGTATGGGGTGGAAAAGGTTGAGCAACATAGTTCAGAGTGCTTCACGAGTAGAGGGGCTCTAGACAGAGTGAACAGGGAAAGAAATTGAGGTGAATGTCGGATAGATTAAGATGGGCTCAGAGTGAACACAGAAAATGTAGGTGACCTGATTTTTAAAGAAGCGGCAGGACTTGCTGACAAATTTGAAAGGGTCAAAGATGCAAACAAAGTTATGGCAACACCACCAAGAAGAAGATTCTAGCTATCCGGTTGGAAGTTCTTGGCAAAAGCAGAAGCAATATTCACACAGCCATCATCCTCACCAGTTTGTTGAAAGAAAGGCCAATGGTAAAACCAGAGGGAAACTGATTTTCAATGTATCTTTGACAACAAGAAAGCTACATGTCACACATTTCATTTTCTCCACAGAATTTCCCCCCAAAGTAGAAATGTTCGACCAAATCCAGAAGAACCTGTAGATGAAGATGAAGACGTTCAAGCAGAAAGAATAAGAACAGCAACCGCCCTGACCACTTCAAACTTAGAGGAGGTAGAAAAGCAAGTGACAAAGTGGATTTAATGGAAATATTCAAGAATTATCAAGAATAGAGGTTGATATGCTGGTTTTCATTTTGAAAGTTTGGATTTTGGTGCATTTTCGTAATACGTGTTTTCATAATCTTACATATGCAGGCATTTCTTTGGAGTGTTGTGGAAGCTCAAAGAAGAACACAAAACATGATGGTTTTAGTCTTTTGAGAAAAATGGACTTTGATAAGTAGAGCTATAATTTCGAAATCAAAAATTTCATGAGTTGAGGAATTTATGTGAGACTTGTTATGAAATCCTTAAGATTTTAAGAATTATTCTTTTATTTGATTTAGATGTTACGATGTTTCCATGAGATTAGACACTTCTGTTCTGGGAAGGCCATGAGCCGCCTTCCATGAAACCATGCTGTTTTCTCAATCCATTTAGAAGTAAGGAATATTATTGACATCAATGAATGCATGTTACATTTGAAACAAGCAATATGGATTACCCTCAACTCAAAATATGGTTTGGTTTAAGACATAGGGCAGGGAGGTTCCAGTAGGGAGAACATAGGACCGTAAAGTGTCTGAGTTTAAGAGAAAAATCACGTTGTCCTCTATTCCAGAAACCAGTCATAATTGCCAGCTGTCTACACAAAGAATATGCAGGCCGGAAGAAAAGTTGCTTTTCAAAGAGGAATAAGAAAATAGCAGCAAGAAACATCTCCTTCTGTGTTAAAAAAGGTTTGGAAGAATCACTTTTTTTATTTACCATTGTTTTTAAAAATATCAACTGAACATATATGTTATAGGCACCGTTGTAATTGCTGAAGCATTCATTCATTCATTCATTCATTCAACAGATATATATATTTTTTTGTTGTTGTTCATTTATTTGTTTTTTTGTTTTTTGAGTGTGCCGGGGACTGTTTTAGCCTCCGGAAATGTAATTATGAAAGAATCAGGCAAGTTCCTGTGTTCATGGATTTTACATCCTAAGAGGAGTTGATTAACAAAAAATAACTTATCAAGAAAAGTGTCAGATATCACATAGGCAAGTTCTGTGTGGAGCATTCAAATATGTGAAATGACGTGAGTGACTTAGGGCTGCGTTCACTGAGGGTGAGAGAAGGCCTTTCTTGAGCAGTGACGGCTAAGCCAAGATCTGGATGAGGACAAGGTGGCAGCTATGTGAGCAACACAAGAGCACCCCAGGCAGAGGAAGCAGCGAGGGCAGGGACCAGGCATGAGGACGCCTTTGGAGTGGTTGAGGCACAAAGAGGCCAGTGGATGCATCTGCAGAGGGGAGGGATGAAGTTAAAGAGGTGAGCGGGACCAAAGACAGCTGAGAGTTTAGATTTCATACCAAATTAGGGGAATGCTACCGGAGGGTTTTTAGCAGGCTTTTTGTCACCATTTAATGTATATTTTGAAAAAATTACACATTGGCTATTGTTTGTTCATGAATTTGGGTGGCAGACAAGTTAAGAGGCTTTTATATCAGTTCAGACAAAAGAAGATGGTGGCTTGGACACAGGTGGTGGAATCTGGGGTGGAGAAAATGTCCCTGACTCCCCAAGTTTAGCAATCATTTATATGTGTACACAGCACACAAGCCATCTACTATCAAAACCAATCTGGGGACATTTTTAACTGAAAGAGTAAAAAAAAAAAAAAAAAGACAGATGTGTTGACACCAAATCCATAAGCTTTTCACTAACACTTTATATAATTATAGGAGTTAAAGAACATGTTTTGATGACATGGATTACGTATATGTTATAACTTTCAAAATGGTGCTAAGTAAGTGGTGCACGTATCTCAGAAGGTCATTGGAGAAACAGGTTTATGTTAATCAATATTCGCTTCCAATATTAATAGTCAGTGTTCCTTTTTCAGGTGAAATTTTGGGATTGCTGGGACCCAATGGCGCCGGTAAAAGTTCATCTATTAGAATGATATCTGGAGTCACAAGGCCAACAGCTGGAGAGGTACTGAAAAGTGAAGAAATGTTTCCATTCTTGAAATATAAATTTTGTGGTAAATATAGGCTATATCTTTGTAAGACTATACTTTTATATTAGTAGTTTACATAGTTTTTTTTACAATAAATATATGAAGTAATTTCCATATATTTCTTTGATGCTCAAAATTTTAGGCATTTATCAGCTATGTGTCAGTTTCTTGAGTAATTGTGTGATTGGAGAAGAGGATACATGTGTTTCTAATACTGGTTTACTTTCTTAGGTGGAATTGCAAGGATGTAGTTCGGTTTTGGATCATCAGGTAGATGACACGGTCAAGTTCCTGGGGTACTGCCCTCAGGAGAACGTGCTGTGGCCCAACCTGACAGTGAGGGAACATCTGGAGGTGTTCGCTGCCGTGAAAGGGCTGAGGAAAGGGGACGCCTCCGCTGCCATTTCACGGTACAGAGAGGTCATGTGATTCTTTTGTGTCAAGAGGCAGGGAGGCTGTACCATTGACAGTGAACTCACTAATAAAGAATGGAGAGTGGAAATGATGTCTCCACCTTTTCAGAGTGTCAGTGGTAGAGCAGGGATGGGGGACAGGAGCTGTTTCCTGCATCCCTGATTGAGGGGTCGTTAAAAAAATATTGCATAAAATAATTGACAATGATGAGCAAATGAATAATCATCCATTTCAGTTCCAAATTCAGAATTCTAGTTATTCTTAAAATCTTTTTACGAGGTGAAGAATCTTTCATGTTCCAAAACAAAGTGCTGCTTCTTTTGATCAGTAGAGTTAGAGTTTTGAGAATAATAGTGCCAAGCTTCCCTCCAAAGCTGTTACTCTTCTGTGTGATTACATTTTCCCCAAATCCTCTCTTGATCTGATATTCTCGTCCTATTTTCCATCAGATTGGTGGATGCTTTCAAACTGCATGAGCAGCTGAATGTTCCAGTGCAGAAATTAACAGCAGGAGCCGCTAGAAAGGTATGTGTGGTGTGTGATGTTATTCTGTGATGGTGGCAGCAACTAGGTGTGTTTCTCTGCATTTCAGTTGTGTTTTGTGCTGAGCATCCTGGGAAATTCACCTGTCTTGCTTCTGGATGAACCGTCTACAGGCATGGATCCAACAGGACAGCAGCAAATGTGGTGAGAATTATCATAAACCTCAGAGCCAGGAGGATAAACCTAATGTAAAAGTTGCATTTTTAAACTGATCTTGGAAAACCAAAACCGCTGGTTCCTAATTTAGTGGGGATAATCCATATTATTAGAAAAACAAGTATTTAACAAATAGATTCTCTAATGTTGCATCATATTCATGTAGTATTCACACTAAAAAAACAAAAACACTCCAAAATTTGGAGTGTATTTTAATTTTGCCTTTTAATTATTGAGATGTCTATAAGTTTCCTTAGAAACTATTAACTTTCTGACATAAATTCCCCATTTCCCTTTTTTCCTCCTTTTACCTAATCTGTCAAATTTATTTATACAGTTTTTCTTAGTTTTAAATTCTTTTTACTTTCACATCTAGGACTTTCCATTTGGATTAATAAAACTCTCCAATCCAATTTTATATTTGTGACTGCCCAATATTTTCTCGACTTTTTAAAAGACTTGTGTTATGGAAATTTTGCACAAATGTGAAGAGAATCCTTTATGAACCCATTGTACCCATCACCTAGTTTCAACAGTTACCCACATAAGACCATCTATACCTCCACCCACTTCTCCCCACTCTCCAATTATTTTGAAGCAGATACTAGGTGGCATATGCTTTATTTATAAGTATTTGTTAGTATCTCCAAAAGATATGAAGTTTTCCTTTTCTTTTTTAACTTAACCAGAAGACCATTAGCATAACTAAAAATATGTAAAACTTTTCTTTATGTTATCAAAAATCTAGTCAGTATTCACACTTCCTGGTTTTTTTTGAATTAGTATCTAAATATGATTCATAAACTGTATTTTATCTATAAAATTTCCCCTCTATCTTTCTTTTTTTCCTACCCTCTTTCTTTCAGTGGTGTTAATTTTTTGGCTTACTTTAGGCAAACGATCCAGAAAGCCGTTAGAAACACAGAGAGGGGCGCCCTCCTGACCACTCATTACCTGGCTGAGGCTGAGGCCTTGTGTGACCGCATGGCCATCATGGTGTCTGGAAGACTCAGGTAGTTGTCTTTCCAGAGCCTGCACTTGGCTCCCAAAATGAGATTCCCTATGAAAAGGGCAAAATCACGATGCGCACCTCGAGTTCTTCCTTTCCACTCCCTCAGTGGCATCCTTTCCCCTACATTTGAAATTTAAGAACAACATGAAAAAATTTAAGGAGTAATATTTTTCCCAACATGTTTTCCTTCTTGCCCACAGATGCATCGGCTCCATCCAACAACTGAAAAGCAAATTTGGCAAGGATTACATTCTAGAACTGAAAGTAAAGGATGTTTCTCAAGTGACTTTGGTGCACATCGAGGTTCTGAAGCTTTTCCCACAGGCTGCACAGAAGGAAAGGTGAAAGGAGCTTTCGATGATGAAGAAATCTGTTGGCTTTATGCACTCGGTGGTTCTTTTTCTGCTCTGTGAGACTTTCAGGGTTATTTGACTTTATAATAAAGTTAGGGACCTCAAAAACGGATTTGTTGTTTTCCAGATTATAGGAGATTTGGGAGCTACCCAGGAAGCTGTCCCCACCTTCACTGCCCCTGCCCCCAGGGAGGCTTGGGGACACCCTGTGTGGGCCTTCTCAGCCATCCAAGACTGGTCCCTAGCCCTGGAGGGGGACTTGGAAAAATTAGGAGAAGGAACGTCTGATAACTCAGATCTACACAGGACTGCTGCCAAGCCCATGACCCCCGTGCCCCCCAGGCCTCCCTGTAAATATAAAAAAGATGTAAATATTTATAATTTAAAAGATGCAACTATTTAGAGTGAATCTTCCTCACGTGAAACAAACAGCAATTGAGATAATTAAAGAGTCTCCCTTTAATGGAGTTTTCATGCCTCAAAATGGAGAATAGAAAGGGGTAGGATGTGTGCATGCATATACGTATGTGTGTGTTTGTGTATGTCTGTGTGTTACTGGGGGGGAGGGCCAGGGAGTAGAGCAGGAACTAAATTTGAAATTCCTTGGAGGGATAAGCACAGCAAAGACGCAGGACATAACAACTGGGATTTTTATTTTAGCACAGTGTGAATGTAATGGAATTACCTTAGGTATATGCCCGGACATGTAACTCAGTCCTATTCCCGGACCCTCGGTGTCACAAATCCAAGAAGCGGCTTTGATACAGGTGGAAAGGTCATGACTAGTAAGACTGGAGGAGCAGGGAGTGAGCTGAAGAGGGCCACTCCCGGAGGTCTGGGCAGCTTTAGGGCTACTTGGGGCAATCAGACTTCTGTTTGGGGTTGTCGGGGAGGAAAAATTTTCCTTTACCCTTCTAGGTTCTTTTGCCTGGCGTAATAATTAAACTGACATAAGAGAGATTAACAGGAGAAAAACAAATTTTAGTTTTGTATGTACAGGAGCCCCACAAAGATGTGGGAGGCTTCCCGACAGTCAGGCAATTGACGCTTATATGCCACTCTGAGCTAAGAAGAAGGGAGTAGGGGTCTGGGGCTTCAAAGAGAAGGAAGACAGTTCTCAAGCAGATGGGAAGAGCAAATGCTTGGTAAACAAATGTTTGCCACGCCAAGCAGAGACAATGGGGCACAGAGAGGACTTTGAACAAACAGGCCCTGCTGAGCTCCCCCAGCTTCCCCCAGCTAGCCTATACTCTGTAGTCATCTCTGGTGGTAGCTCTCTACCTGGACCAGGCTGTCTATCTAAATTCTTGTAGGCAGTTGAGGGGGAAGTAAAAAGCTCTTCCTGAGTCTTTTGGGCCTTTATTGTGTTCAGCTCAAAATAATCAGCATGCCAAAGTGGCGCATTCTGGGGACGTTTGTTCTGAACCCATTGAAGGTCATACAGCCAGAAGTAGCATGTGGAAACAAGATGCCAAAAATCAGTTCTGGCTCTTCCTCTCCTCAGAGGTCAGGGAAGTTTTTAGTTAAAGCCTTTTGAATCCCTCCACTATTATGTCCCTCTCTCCCAACCTCATCTCTCCCTTTGCTTAGCTTTCTGGTGACAAGGATGAAATATTAGGTTGGAATTAGTTCCAACCTAAATTGAACTACTCAGAGGGATTAGTTCAGAAGATCTGTGTTCAACAAGAAAAACGTTTGCATAAACTGAGCATGAATGTAATTATGCTGGATCATTTCTAGAACTATCTCTAAAAGCCAGCTACCGAAGCCATTTTAAGACTTGTCCATTGATAAATTATTT
Organism: Ceratotherium simum simum; assembly: GCF_057802395.1. NCBI lineage: Eukaryota > Metazoa > Chordata > Mammalia > Perissodactyla > Rhinocerotidae > Ceratotherium > Ceratotherium simum. The sequence continues at coordinate 50,748,245 of NC_141915.1, read as the reverse complement.
TATTTATTTCATATGTAAGCCAGACATTAATTTGCATTACTTTTATTTTAAAAAGGAAATTGCTGATAATATCAGTATTTATTTTGATGGTCATTTTTTTTTTTTTAATAATTATTTATTTATTTATTTTTTTTCCCCCAAAGCCCCAGTAGATAGTTGTATATCATAGTTGCACATCCTTCTAGTTGCTGTATGTGGGACGCGGCCTCAGCATGGCTGGAGAAGCGGTGCGTCGGTGCACGCCCGGGATCCGAACCCGGGCCGCCAACAGCGGAGCGCGTGCACTTAACCGCTAAGCCAAGGGGCCGGCCCTTGATGGTCATTTTTTTCCCCTTGAAACTCAAGGTCAATTATGATATTTTCCTATTCCCAGGTACTCCTCCTTCTTGGCCTATAAACTGCCCGTGGCGGATGTTCACCCTCTATCTCAGGCCTTTAACAAATTAGAGACAGGTAAGAATGACCATTTTTTAAAGAAAACTTTTGAAGAATAAATTCAGACTTAGATAATAATTTAATTGGGAGATAATTGTGTAATAAATTTTAAAAGTAGGCCCTGGAGGGTAGGATTTTAAGAATTTTAATAGTAGGTAATGGTAGAATTTAACCCCAACTTTGGATAATCCAGCTCTCTGGAAAGTGGTTAATCTCCAGTGCAGAGACCAAAGCTGCAGGAAACACACAACTGTGCTGACTGGTTTTACTGTGAATTCATGACATGAACCTCAGACAGCCCCTTAGTCCGGCCTGCTTTGCTTCCATTCGCACCAAATGTCCTAACATTACTTCACTTCTCCTCTTACATATCCTTCTCCTTCCCGCTTTTCTCCCTCAGTTGATGCCCTTGCTTTGTATTTCACTGATAAAATAAAGGCAAGAGAAAACCTCCCTGCGGTGCTGTGTTCTGCCTTCCTGTTAACAATGATGAACTGTCTGTGTCTTTAGCTAAGGCCGTCCCCTGCATTGTGCATAACTCCTCTTGCCGCTTAAAATTGTCCATTCCCTCTTTTCATCATCTTTTTCCCACTTTCAAATGGGTCATTCTCAACAGCAGACCATCATGTGTAATTTCTCAACACAGCATGGTGGCACAGAGCTCAAAGGAGTGCCAGGCTCTCTGGGGTCCTGTCCCAGCACAGCTGCTGACCGGCTAGGAAACGCTGGGTAAAGCCACATAATCCCTGCATGTCTAGATGGCTCACCTGTAAAAAGAGGGATAAGATCAGCGCCCACGTGGCAGGGTTGTTAGGAGGATTTAATGAGTTCGTTTGTGAAAGCCTAGAACAGTGCCAGCTCATTGTGTTTGAGATAATATAAATCTCCGGTTCACGCCTTCCCCTCCAGACACCCTGACTTCCTGGCTCTTCCTAAATGTTGCAGACATGCATACTCTGCCTCGGGACTCTGCATTTGCTAATCCTTCCTGGAATTCTACTTTCTAAATATCCGGTTGACTTCCTCACTTCTTTCAGGTTTCTGCTCAATTATTGCCTTATTGCTGTGGCCTTCTCTAACCGTCTTGTACCAAGTGCCAGCACTTCCTGTTTTCTTTACCTGATTTATTGTTTCTCCGTAGTAGCTATCAACATTTACTTTATTATATATTTAAGTGCTTATTTATTTAATGTCCATGTTCCTCACACTAGAATGCCAGCTACACGAAGGCAGGGGTTTTGTTTCCGCCTGTTTTCTTTACTGCTCTATCTCTGGCACCTAAGGGTGGCTCACACATGGAAGATTCTCAATGTATAAATGGTGAACTGTGGGCGTGTGAATATGTGAATCTGGTGACTACTGTCATGCAGAGTTCCTGGTGGGGAAGCCCAGCAGAGAGCTGGTACGGCAGATGAACTGGCTGAAGCAGTTCCGTGGAAGGATCAGGTCCTTTTAAAGGGGATGGAATGGGATTGAAAGAATACGTATATCAATCAATTATGCAGTTCCTCAAGAAACTTACATATCTCCCCAAGATACATATACTAAGTTATAAAAGACATTATCAAAATGTAATGTGAGAAAATTCTAATATCAAGATTAATTTAAAATGTATTTGTATTAACTCTATGACTTTTCATGATTTCATTCTTTCACCAAGCATTTGCTTATTCATTTGCTATATTCCTGTATCACTGATTTGCATTTTTATTTTTTATGACTTTGAAAAAATTCTTGGTAATAAATTAAAAGCATCTGCTACTAGTCTTTTTTTTTTTTTTTTTTTTCCCAGTGAAACGTAACTTTAACCTGGAAGAATACAGCCTGTCTCAGTGCACACTGGAAAAAGTAAGGCAGCTTTCATGGTTTCATATCATCCCTGTGAATTTCACAGGAAACTAACTGCATTTTTCTTGTTTATTTGGAAGACAATCAACAACTTGATAATTCTTTTTCGTTCTTCTTTACCTCCTATATAGGTGTTCCTGGAGCTTTCTAAGGAGCAGGAGCTGGGAAATTTTGATGAGGAAGTTGACACAACCATGAGATGGAAACTCCTCCCTCATTCAGACGACCCTTAAAACCTCAAGCCTAACCATTCTTTGTTGATGTCATATAAGCGTCGTTGTATGTACTAATTAGCAGTATGTATAATTTTAAAAATCATCAACATCAATATTAGGTTTATTTTGTATATTTAGTTAATCAATGAATAAGTTTTAAAATTATTCCTCCCCTCAAATTTAGGGGTGATAGAAAATCTGGCGATAAAGGCAATACAAAATATTAAGATACCTGAAAAGCCAAGCACTGGGTGTTGTGGAAATAATACCACAAACTTGCAATTTTTAAAAATATAGTCTTTTAGAAATATGATATTTACTAAAAAATTCCCTTGCTGAAATATGTGAAGGGTGTATTTAACAGCCAGAAGCTGCGTGATTGCTGCATGCCAGTATGTGATACACTGGGTTTATGAGCTTGCTTTAATACATAAGCACAACCCAAGAGTCTTCCTCTGAAACCTTTTCAGAAATTGTTTTAAAATTCACAGGGTCTGGAGTCCCTTGAACTGGATGAACAAGCATGTGCATTGGAAGAGCAGTTCAAATAGACTTATTGAAAACAATGCGAGTCATAGCAGCATTGGTTCAGATTTTTAAAATTTGAATACATTATATTGAGTTCTTACGATTGTGGGGGATGCTGATTTCCCTCATCAATAGTTTTCTGTGTATTTACTCCTATTTTAGATCATGCCCCTCTTATATGTGTGTATGCACATGTGTGTATATCTATATACACACACACGTGTGGGTATCTTTTGTATTCCTCAATTTAAAAAATCTATCAGCTTTACATATTATTTTATTTTTTTCCTTAAGCCATAGCTATTTCATTTTGAATATTACCAGAAAATTTTTTGAAGACCAAGCAGTATTCTTGCTGCTTTTTTTTGGGAGATGTGTTATATAACTTAAAAAAAAATTGTTACACTCATTGAAGAAAATTGTATAATGCAGAAAAATATAGAGATTGAATAAAACTGAATAAAAGAATCACTACAATTTCTCCATACCAAAAGAAAATCAACTATTTCCCTTTTCCTTAGTGCATTTTTTACATAGTTGGAATTATTATAGTACATATAATTTCCTCATTAAATATATATGCATATTTGCTGATATAACATTGAAGTTCTTTTAATTTACTTTTAAACTTATGGGGAATTTGTAGCTTTATATTTGCGTTTTATTTTGTGTTAATTATTTGTATCTTTTGTTCATTTATTTTTGTGTTTTAGTCTTTTTCTTATCTATTTTATAGGCTTTTTTATATAATTAAATATTTTATCTGTATATTTTACATATATCATAATTATATCTGGAGTATTGTATTTCCAAATCTATGATGAATCACCTATAGTTTACTGTTTACTCAGGAGCTTTTAGTGTCCTACAAAATAAATCTATATCATAGTGAGAGTAGAATTTAAGTGATTTCTAAAACTCAAGCAATAAATTCTCCTGTCTTGCTCAAATGTATAACATCACAACATACATAACCATTTCACATAACAATATGATGAAATCTTCGCTTGTATTCTTTATAAATTATAAATTTTCTTAACTGTTATAGAAATCTGTTTAGAAAGTACTGAATAACCAATATCAGATGTGGTATGAATATTTTAAAATGTTAAACTAGACATAGTTTGCTAAAACCAATATAATATGGTTACTTTTGAAGCTATTAACTTGGGTATTTATTAGGATTGTGTTCAAGAGCAAATGAATGGGTATGAAAAGAGATGGAGATGAGAATAAAACAAAGGAAGCCGTTTAAAAAAAAGGAAGACAGATCTTGTGCTGGTTTTGTTCTCTATTTTCCTAACATACCCCTTCCAGAGAAGGCTGACCACTGTGGACTGCATCACCAGTTCCCTTCATTGATGGTTGGCTTCCAGTTGGGTTTGACCAATCCAAGAGGAAGTAGCAACAGGAGGTGGGAGGGTGGAAGAAGAGAGAGGTCAGAGGATTTCTTCCCTTTCCCCCCTGTTTTGGTTCCAGATCTCAAGCCGTAGACATATGCTTGCAGGCTTATAGCCTTTGCCCTGCTCCAGTTACACCCACCTGCTTCTGCCCCCCCACCCCATACTGTTGACCCCAGGAGTGTCTCACTCTTTCCTAGTCCACACTCAGCCTCCAGGAATTCATCGTAATTACCATTTAAGTGTTTTATTTCCTACGAATTTGTGACTCTAGTGACTTCTGCTCCAGATAAGCTAATCCTGGTTGCAATTCTCCGCATTCACTTCTATAAAAGAATAAGATATATATTGGTTTCTGCCCCTGGTTCCTTCTAATATTGGGTCTTTGACCTTGGTTCCTGACACAGAGCTCCTAAAACTCTTGGGATTTCCTGGGTGATAGGAGCATTTTCTGTTCTAATGAGGTAACTCTGGTGGGCTCCTGGATTGGGGCTGGTCACCAGAAAGACCAAGCCATGACTAGAAGTTTGGTACTTTCAGCCCCACTTCCCATTCTCTGGAGATGGGAGAAGGGTTGGAAATTGAATTAATAATTGATCATGCCTACCTGATGAAGCCTCCATAAAAATCCCAAAAGTACTAGGTTTAGAGAGTTTCCAGATTGGCAAACACATCCACGTGCCGGGAGGGTGGTGCAGCCCAATCCCACAGGGACCAAAGCTCCTGTGCTCAGGACCCCTTCCAGACCTCGCCCTATGTATCTCTTCATTTGGCTATTCATCCGAATCCTTTATCGTACTCTTTATTATATAATAAATCAGTAAATATGAGTAAATGTTCTCGAGTTCTGTGAGCTGTCCTAGCAAATTGTTGAACCCAAGGAGGGGGTGATGGGACTCCCAATTTACAGCCAGTTGGTCACAAGCACAGGTGACAACCTGGGACTTGTGATTGCTGTCTGAAGTGGGAGCTGTTTTGTGGGACTGAGCCCTTAACTTGTGGGATCTGATACTAACTCCATATAGATAGTGTCAGAACTAAACTGAATTGTAGGACACCCAGCTGGTGTTGGAGAATTGGTCAGTATAGGAAAAAACCCCACACATTTGGTGGCCAGAAGTGAAGTGTGAGAGCAAAGGAAAACATAGTGTGTTTTTCCTAGACATCTAGTGTCAGTGAAGTGGGATTTGCCTGAATGGCTCTGGCTCATGGAAACATGGTTTGGGAAGAGAAAGAATGAAAGGGCAGAGGGTGAGGAACCGTTGCTGCCTGGATGGCTACTTCATCACTCATGGAGTAAACTGCAGCTATGCTTTGATCAGTTGCTAAAGGTAAAGCTTAACAGCAGAATTAGAGATGAGAGTAGACCCAGCTCCTGAGGAACTGGCTCACTGGGTACATAAGAAAATGCAAAATAACATAAAGTACGCTAAACATAGAGTCTCTTGGTTATTGTTATTTGTAATAGCTAAAACGAGGGAAAGTGCTGGGTGGGAACTTGATGCTGGACTAAGCTCAGATTTGAATCAGTCTGAGCTTTGGCCACTAACGTCAAAGCTGCCCACAATGGGAAAAATCATGCCAAGAAAGTACCTTGAAGGCCTCTGGTCACCAAAAAAGTAGTCAGTGTGGTGGAGGATAAAACCAAGAAACTACTGAAACCAGGGGGTACAGTGTGAAGGAGTTGCCGCATTGTGTGGATGGGTATCATCAGCTGCCTGAGGAACCTTTACTAAAATGAATTGTGAGAGTGACTAATCTGGGGGCTGTGTCTTTGGTTTTGAATGTTGCAGAAGGAAGAGCATGTTTGGGTTGATACAGGGCCCACAGTTCGCTGCTGAACAATTACAGATGGCTTTAAGTGATCCAGACACACAGAGGTTATTCCTGAGGGAACGGTCTGCCTGGTGGACTGGATAACAGCCACCGTCAAGTGTGTTTATCCTGAGAAGGGAGACTGCCCAATTCCCCCTGTAAATGCCAAGCAGAACACCTCAGATGAAGCAGCTGATCTGCTTCACGTGCAAGCCATGAGGGATTGGCTTTATCATGACTGGGATATTCACCCACTGAATATGCCGGTTGCCAGGTTATGGTAAATTCTGTGATTAAGGGGGCCCCCTTTTACATGGGCACCGCATGTGACATTACTCTTGCAAAATCAAACAGTCTGAGAAGTTTTATCAGGTTGCTGTCTCAGCTTCCCTCTATGGATATTATTGACAACAGGGTGTCTGACTGCACACCCAGCTGTGCAAGCAGTGTGGGATAAGTAGTAGAGAGGCTGAAGAAAAGACCCAGAGACAGTGTACGAGACATAAATGTTGATTGGGACTTACATACAGAGAGTGTCCAGGAGTGGCTGTTTGGGTGAAAGTGTGCACCTGCACCAGCTACGGTGAACAGAGCAGGAGTTGCTTAAGTAGGCAGGGGAACAAAAGCTACAGGCTTGCCAAGAAGGACTGTCCCTGCATGACCAGCATTCCAAGGACCAGTAGCTCATGTGGAGGGGCTCTGTGTTCCTCCAAGACGTGATGTTCTTTCTGAATCGTTACAATACTAGATGGTTGGCATCATGCCCAGAAGGAGGCCAGAAGGACACATGGTTGCTATAGGGCACATAGTCTATTGCCAGACAAGTGTGACGCTACACAAGGTCACTAAAGTAATTAAAAATAAAATGGGGAGAGACAGAGAGGAGAGTCAAGGGACTGGTCTCAGCAAGGTTGAAGTCTTTAGATGGAGTGATATTGTGATTTATAATAAGACATATATATGTTTGGTCTTCATCTTTGTGTCTGGCACAGATCTCCTAAAACCCTTGGAATTTCCTAAGAGATGAGAGCAACAAAGGTGTCTCTTGTTAAGTTAATGATGTGAGTTTTGGACCCACCTAAGGAGAGGGGCTAGTTGCCAGGAGAACCAACCCTGTGATTAGAGGGTTGGAACTATCCAGGGAGGGGAGAGGGCCTGGAAGTTCAATGGATTGCCAATGGCCAATGATTTAATCAATCATGCCTGTGTAGTAAAGCCTCCATAAAAACCCAAAAGGACGGGGTTCAGAGAACTTCCGGGCTGGTGACCTCGTGGAGACGCGGGGGGCAGTGGTGCATTCAGAGAAAGCGTGAAACTGTGTGTCCCTTTCCCCATACTTTGTCCCATGCATCTCCTCCATCTGGCTGTTCCTGAGTTATATTCTTTTATAATAAACCGCTAATCTGGTAAGTAAAATGTTTCTCTGAGTTCTGTGAGCCACTCTAGCAAATTAATTGAACCTGAGGAGGGGGTTGTGGGAATGTCTGATTTATAGCCAATTGGTAGGAAGTACAGGTAACAACCTGGGCTTACCATTGGCATCTGAACTGTGGATTTTGGGACTGAGCCCTTAACATGTGGGACCTGATACTATTTCTGGGTAGATAGTGTCAGTATTGAGTTGAATTGTAGGACACCCAGCTGGTGTCTGAGAAATTGCTTGTGGGTGTGGGGAACCCCCATCATTGGAATTGATACAAGAAACTATTTACATGGTTATGGAGAAATTAGATGGAGGTGGCAGATATTGATGGTGTTGAAACAAAGGTGTTGATGTAGCACTATCAAAGGCTGGGTGGATCAGTGGGACTCCCTGCTGGTCCCCCAACATTAGAAGGCCCCAAACAAGCCCACTCCATTTACCCCAGTTTAGAGGAATTTAAAAAGCCAGAAGGCAAAAATTACAATGAGAAACCCCACCTAGAATTGCCTAAGGTATAGGTTAAGCAGATTAATCAAGGTAAATATTGAAGGAGAGGCCAGGGTCTTCTGGCTCAACCTGACGGGAACCCAAGGCCATATGCACATGTGTGCATAAAATGGCCAGGTTGGGGTGGAAGGAGAGAGACTTTTCTGGGACTCCTTGACACAGGAGCCCAATGCTCTGTGATTTGAAAACTGTTGGTGATGTCTTAATGGCAGCTAAATTTAGATTGGGAGGAAATGAAGATGCAAAGGTTAATGGGATTAAGGTGAAAGTTTAGATGAAAATTGGGATTTTTGAACAAACTTTATATGGGATAGTCGGGTCTTCTTTACCTGAACTTATCATTGGGATGAATACTATGTCCAAGCAGAGATGGTTTCCCCTACCTAGTATTGTAAAGAGAAGGCATGAAAGTCCGCCTTCAGGCCAGTCTTAGTTGGACATGCTAAATGGGAACCACTAGTTCTGTCTGAACCCACACAGGTGGTTAACTTAAAACGATATGGAATTGGGCCAACCCTGTGGCTTAGCGGTTAAGTGCGTGTGCTCCGCTACTGGCGGCCCAGGTTCGGATCCCGGGCGCGCACCGATGCACCGCTTCTCCGGCCATGCTGAGGCCGCGTCCCACATGCAGCAACTAGAAGGATGTGCAACGATGACATACAACTATCTAGTGGGGCTTTGGGGAAAAAAAAGGAGGAGGATTGGCAATAGATGTTAGCTCAGAGCCGGTTTTCCTCAGCAAAAAGAGGAGGATTAGCATGGATGTTAGCTCAGGGCTGATCTTCCTCACACACACACAAAAAACAACCAATATGGAATACCTGGCGGGCAGAAAGAGATCACCACTTCAATGACATGTTAGAAGCTGGAGTGCTGGTACCGATGAATTCTCTGTACAATAGCCCCGTGTGGCCTGTGAAAAAGGCTCATAGCTTGTGGACACTAACAGGAGACTATTGAGGCTTAAATAAAGTTGCACCGCCCATAGCCTCAGTAGTTCTAGACATGGTTTGGACGATACGAAAAAATCTAACAGTCTAAAGGAGACCGGCACTCAGTTTTTTCAAATGCTTTCTTCTCTATCTCAGTCTTGGAGAGGAGCTGTCTGGCCGCATGCCCAGTTGGGTGAGCAGGGTGGGATAGGTTGGGGAGAGACCAAAGAAAAGAGCCAGAGTTGGAGAACGAGACATACAGGTTTATTGGGAGTTACTTACAGGGACGTCCAGTAGCGGCTGGCTGGACAGCAATGTGCACCTGCATCCGCTGGTGGGTAGGGGGCTGCATATATAGGCAGGGGACACAAAGGCTATATGCTTGCCAACAGGGTTGTCCCTGGTATGACCAGCGTTCCCAGGAACTGTAGCTCATGTGGAGGGGCTCTGTGTCCCTTTAAGATGTGATGTTCTTTGAGTGAGATAAGGTAAGATCCCGGCTAGCCAGGCTCTGGATTGTTTCAAATCCCAGCAGCTGGGCGTCCAGCTCAGAAGGGAGCCAGAAGGACACATGGTTGCGATGGGCTTGTGGGCTTTTGCTGAGCAAGCAAAGCCCAGGCCCTACAGGAGCCAACTGCAGTTCACTTTCACATGGGAAGGATCACCTCTTACATTGACCATGCTGCCTTGGGGTTGTCTAAACTCACCAGCTTACTGTCATAATTCGGTCAGAAGGGATTTGGACTTGACACAGGTCTCCAGTGTAATAATACACCATATATGATGATGTATGATGTGTTGGAAACTGAACAGCAGGCTAGGACTAATTTGAATGTAATGGCTTGCATAACCAACCAAGGCTGGTTAATAAATTCAGCAAAGCTCCAAGGACCTGCCCTAACGCTAAAACTGTTAGGAATAATCTGGCCAGGAGCCACCTGGAATATTCCACAAGTGACTAAAAATAAATTACTTTTGCTACCCATCCCTAGGACCAAACAGGGAGCCCAGCGTTTGGTTGGTTTATTCGGGTTTGGGGAAACGCATATCCACATCTGGGAATACTGCCAGCTCCTATACATAAGACTACCTGAAAGAAAGCTGTATTTGAGTGACCCCAAAAAAGTGTGCCATGACTGAATTATAAAAAGCAGTTTCAATGCCTTTGGGTCCTTATGATCCAGATTTCAGGGCTGTGGTTTGCCCTGAAAACTTAATCTCTGACGAGTCCAAGAAACATCATCGATTTTCAATTTGCTTAGCTTTTTCTTGTTGTTAGAAAGGAAATGATGACTTCCAAGCTCTTTATATGTCAGAGGTGAGGGAATTGACTTTTAAATTTTATTGATCTTTAATGAATTAACATTTAAATTTAAATACCCTCCTGGAGCTGGTGGCTACCATATTGGACAGGGCACTTTTAAAGTTAATCAGTATTTCCATCCTCCTTGAACTATAAGATTTCAAGAGAACTTGGTTCTGATGACGCCTCTCTCTTCTCCCATATGATTGCTGTTTGATATTTTAGTCTCCATTGTGTTTAACAATCCCGCCCCACACAAATTAGTCATTGTCATCATTATTTTCCACCATCAATATTTATTTAGTTTAGCAATATATTTATTAGTTTCTAGCACCCAACTACTTCCTTCCGGTTAGTTTCCTTCTTCTTGAAGGATATCTATCTATTAGCAGTTCTTTCAGAGATATCTATAAAAGAGAAGTCCCAGATTTTGTTTAAAAGATGTATCTATTTTATCCTTACCCATGAATTATATTTTAGCTGGTGTATCAATCAGCTTTTGCCAAACCACCCCAAAACTTACTGGCTTAAAATAGCAATCCTATTTTAGCTTTGTTTTCTTGTTTCATTTTCTGGCATCTGAATATTTATTTTTCTTTGAACTTGATCTCCACTTTTGTTATATTTTATGCATCCACTTTATGTCTTTGTTGAGAAAGCGAACACACCAGCATAGTCCAACAACTGGTAGAAATCTTGCTATTGTCTTTTAAAATCACACTGTGTGCTATTTTGTTCCAATGATTAATTGAAAGTCAACTGGCCCCACATTTTCTTCAGCTTTTTAAGTTTACACTGACTTGAAACAGAAAACTGGCAGAAGATACTCCTAGGATGGAGTTAGAAGGGTAACGATTGTAGATTGTCAACAATACTTTTAGGTGACAGAATACATTTTTGTTTGGAGTTCTCATTGAATATTTTACTAAAAGGCTGAGCATCTGAGCTTCTTATCTAAGTCAGTAAATAATTTCCATGAAGAAAAAACGCTCATGCAAAATTTAAGATCTATGAATTCAATCAAACATCTGAAAAACAAATATAGAAAAGATTAGTAGCCAAAAATGTTGTGAATGAGGCCTGAATTTCCTAGTTTATAAGAGAGAAGGAAATGAGAGTTCCCATTTTCCATTTGGGCATTCTGCACTGGCATCTACCATAACATCCACCATAACAAATAAACTCACTTTTTGCATACTGCCCTGAGATATTCCCCCACTGCCAACAAAAGTTGAGAAGAAATTCAATGGCGGTATTGCTTAGTTCTTTCAAACCCAATAAGCTGTGTGCGGCAGCTTCTGTAAAATCTGCCTAGAGCTTGTAAAATGATGTGATTATAATTGATGGTGATGTTCGAGGAGCCACAAGCTTAACAGTTAGGCTTATATAAAGTAAGAAAATGGGAGAAACTTGTGTAGACCCAATGACTTTATTTTATAAATTCAAAATTGGTGAATATAAGTAAAAATGTTAAATTGTATTTAATTATGCATCAGGCAAATTACGTTTTGTAAAAAGAATGAAATAGCAAAAATATTACAAAATTCAACAATACATATGTCAATTCATGCACTTTTTGTGTTGCTATTTTGTCACCGAGCTACCACTGCTGATGACAGTGTCCTGAGTTTGAGTAACTCACCTTGTTTGATAACTATGTTTTTTCTTTCTTGCTCATTTTAAGCATTTTCAACTCTTTAAGTAGTTCATTACTTATCAGTTTCAGTAGCTGTTGACACCTTTATTGATATGCCAAAGATTTTAGTCAACCATAAGCGACTTCTGAAAATATGTTATTTTAAACCATCCATTTAGAAGTGTCGACACAAATAATCAATAATCAACCTATAAATCAAGTTTATTATATGAGCCAATCTGAGGACTATATCGCCTGGGAAAATGACCTTCAGCAGGGAATGCAGCACCCTGGAGAAGTGAGGTGTACAGCACAGTTATATACCGTTTTTGGAACAAGGAACACACATCAAATACGACAGAAATACCTCTTTTTACAACATTCACAAGATGTTTTGCTAGCACAGCAGGTCAGTGGTCACAAGATGTACACAGCAGGTTAGTGGTCACAAGATGTACACAGCAGGTCAGTTTGACCCTTAATTTCGGGGAAGAAACGCTTATCTTTAAAGAAATGCTTATATGAGAGGGAGGCAACATTCCTATCTTTAAAGGCAGCATTCTTTGCTTTGGGGTATTGCAAATATTTAAAGCAGATGCACAATGCATTCTTGACAGGCCACGTCAGGCCATTCTGGAAAAACAAGATCAGGCTGAATTAGTTTTAAACCAAATGGCTTCCTCATATACCTCAATATATTAACTCTTCTCATTGCTTTTCATTTATGATTCAGAGGCAAATTTCACAAGTTTTTCTTTTGTTTTAAGGAGTCCTACCAACCTCAGCAGGGCTTTCAACATGACTTGAGATCTCCTAACATGTCTACTGTAAATATCTTCCATTCTCCTGACAGCTATTTCAAGACTGCTAACACTATCCTCAGTTGCCAAGCACATCTGTTGGTCTGTTCTTAGAATTTGCTTCCTACTTCACAGAAAAACATCTTAACTCTCAGGGGTGAAATCTCTCCTTCTTGTTGTCGTATTTAAAAATTCTCTCTGCTCTCACATTCACCTTCTTTTTTTCATGTGACAAAGAAACTCTCTCTTCTCCTTTTCAAGTCTGTCCTCTCGTCTTGGTTCTGATCCAATCCGTTCTTATCCCTACCGTCCCCCCAAAAAGCAATGCTCCACCTGTTACTTGATTTCTCCTGTATTTTCAGCATTTTCCTTCCTCTTGTAAATACCATCTTTAAAATCCTTACCCTTGTGGCCAGCCCGGTGGCATAGTGGTTAAGTTCACACTCTCTGCTTCGGTGGCCCAGGGTTCGTGGGTTTGAATCCCATGCATGGACCTACACACCACTCATTAAGCCATACTGAAGCAGCATCCCACATACAAAGTAGAGGAAAATTGGCACGGATGTTAGCTCAGTGGCAATCTTCCTCACACACACACATAAAACAACCCTACCCTTGACCAAAATAACTCATTTTGGCTACCATCCAACCAATGACCTTTCTTTTATAACCAGGCTTCTAGAAAAAATAAATAATACATTTTCTTGCTTTCCCACCTCACATTCAACATTATATATTTAAAATTCAAAATATATGTATTGAGCAACTTTCATGTCCCAGGCTCTGTGATGTGTACAGTGACAAAGATTCTGCAGTACCCTTCAGATGTGTACAATCTACGGTGGAAGAAAGATGAGTATAATTAGTTTAAAATATGGAGAAGTACATATTACAATGACAGTAACCATGGTGTGCTAGGGAGCATCTGGGAGGGGCATCTAGCCCAGATGGGAAGAGGGCCAGGAAGGCTCCTGGGAGAGGAGAGGTTAGGCTTGAGACCTGAGAGACAAGTAAGAATTAAGCAGATAGATGTAGCCATTATAAGAAGGCCAGTTGAGAGAGGGGGTAAATAGGTTCTGGTACGAATTCTAGTGGGAGGTGGGTTCCCCACACCACCAAGCAATACTTGGAATATCAGCCAGCTGTCCTAATTCAACTCAGTTCTCACACTATCTACCCAGAGATAGCATCAGATTCCACAGGTTAAGGGTTCAGTCCTAAAAGACTGTTCCCCCTTTCAGACGTTTGTCACAAGTCCAAGTTGTTACCTGTACTTCTGATCAACTGGCTATAAATCAGACGTTCCCACAACCCCCTCCTCGGGTTCAATTAACTTGCTAGAGTGGCTCACAGAACTCGAACAAACATTTTACTTACTAGATTACCAATTTATTACAAAAGGATACAACTCAGGAATAGCCAGATGGAAGAGATGCATGGAGTAAGGCATGGGGAAAGGACATCTCTCCAGGTGCATCACTCTCCCCAGATCTCCACATGTTCCCCAACCCAGAAGCTTTCCAAAACCTGTCCTTTTGAGATTTTATGGAGGCTTCATTACATAGTCGTGATTAATTATATCATTGGCCATTGGCAACTGATTCAACCTTCATATCCTCTCTCCTCCCCAGAGGTTGGGAGGGTTGGACTGAAAGTTCCAACCCTCTAATCACATGATTTCTTTCCTCGGCAACCAGCCTCCATTCTTAGGTTACCTAAGGGCTTTCCAAAAGTCATTTCATTAACATAACAAAAGACACCATTATCACTCTTATCACAGGAAATTCCAAGGGTTTAGGAACTCTGTGCTAGGATCTGGGTTGAAGACCAAACATATATTTCTTATTATAAGTCATTATTATGACTTATAATCACAAGGGATTGACTACAGAAGAGCAAATAGAGGTTAATGAGAATGCATTGCATTCATTTTAAAAAAATAATCATGTCTAACTATGACTGGGGTTAGAGGAAAGGTTAAGGCAAGGAAGCAGGGAACAGATGATAAAATGTCTTGTGTGTTTTTGCTACAAAACCAGGACATTGTGAAGGTAACAATGGGAATGACATAATAAAAATTGTGTGCCAGAAAGTTTGTTTCTATGTGGTGTGAAAATGGATTGCTTTCCAGTTTCAAGATAGTAGATGGACAAAAGGTAGAGATAAAGATGATACTGGCAAGAGGTTGAAACAAGGGAAGCCATAATGCAGAAAAGAAACTATACCATAGCTTTGAATGACCTCCGATTAACTAACCCAGCTGGATATGCACCCTCCAGGAGATATACATGCTTTGTGGATTTTATGGCCCCTGTGTGTATATGTACCTCCCAGCTGCGATAAGATGATAACTTTGTTCTTGTGAATTCCCTAGGAATGTGATGACTCTCAGACAGAGATTCTATTCAGATATCCATGACAACTGAAAGATCTGGTGTGGTGACTACCAGACTGTAATGCCAGAGGGTCAACATAACTAATCCTCTCCCCTATAACCCACTGGATTTTATAACTGCTTCAAGATTCTGTACCCCCCTTAAGATGGTTCTTTAGGATGCTAGTCCACCATCTTCCTATTTGCTAGCTCATCATTTAATAAAATTCCCTTTCTCTGCCAACATCTTGCCTCTTGACAGATTGGCTTTTGTCTTGAGGTGAGCAAATTGTGCCCTTTGAGCAGTAACAGAAATTGGCAACCATGAGGGATCTGCCAATCTGCCCATGGCTAGCTGATTTTGGGGGAAATTCTTGGGAAAGTCCCTAGCAGCTGCTGAGGTTCTCTTTGCCTTGGGGATGGCCCCTGTCAGTTTCTCTCCACTGCCACCTGCTTCCAACACTCCCTATGGTGGAAAGAGAAACAGCTACTTCTCGTGGGTCAACTGGCTCACATCTGGAGTAGGGCAAGTTGCCTCAGGGGTACACCACTGAAAACCTCCTTCCCCTCCATTTGGGGTCCCCCTCTTTTGGGGGGGAACATATGGTTAAGAGGTTGCCCTGCCAGAGTGGGAAGAGTTATAGGACTTCACCTGGAATCTGGGAACCAGTTCACAGGTGTCTGGTTTTTCTGTGTCTCTGTCTGTGTCTGTAAACAGCTCCAGGTTCAGACATCTTTTGGGTGAGTGATCTCATTGAAATGCACCTGTGCCTAAAATTGTCTAATACCTTATCAGGATTGTGGGTTAGAGGTCCCACTGGTAGATTTTTGCAGGGTTAGAGTCCCAAGGCTAGGATTGAGTGTTTAAGGGAGAAAATATAAAAGGGTTACAGCCAATGGGGCACTCAAAAGGATTGGGTTAGAGTCCTGAGCTTTGGGGTAGGGTCCCCGAGTACCCTGGGTTAGAGTCTCAGAGTACTGGATTTTGGTGCCTGTTCATGTTTGTCTGTGTCTGACTGTTCTATTTGTTAAAATTTGCTGTTTGGGGATTTAGTTTCTTGGTGATCGTAACAAACTTTCTTTAGAAATTACCTTGTTTGTTGTGGCCACCTTGGGAAAAGCTCCCTAAAATGGGATAACTGTAAACAGCTGGCAAGATAACCCAGGATAATTTAAAATTACAGTAGCCAGGGGCCAGCCCCATGGCATGGTGGTTGGGTTAGGCACACTCCATTTCAGTGGCCCAGGTTCATGGGGTTCAGATCCCAGGCACAGATCTACACCACTCATTAGCCATGCTATGGTGGTGACCCACATGCAAAACAGAGGAAGATTGGCATAGATGGTAGCTCAGGGTGAATCTTCCTCAGCAAAAAATAAATAAAATAAAATTACAGTGGCCATTTTGGGCTCTTTTTGAGCCTCCAAACCAAGAAACAAGGAAAAATATTTAATCTTTAAAGAGTCAAGGGCTCCATCTTTCAACTGAAAGTTTCCAGAAGCTTTAAATATTTACAGAGAATAGCAGAATCTTACCAAGCTTGTTTTGCGTCCTGAGGGCTTAGCTTGATAATCATGATGTTGGGGGGAGGGGGTCCCAAAACTACAGTGGGACAAAAATGCAGTTGCACTCCATTTTGCAATCAGAGATGGTTGGACAGAAATAAGGATTACACTCCCACTTGTGGCTAAGGGTCCTACCAAGCTGCCATCAGTTTTAGGGGAATTACTTGGGCCATTAGAAGAAAAGTTCCATTAGATAAGATCATTTAAAAGTGCACTTAAAAAAATTTAAAGTTTTGTTGCAAAAAGCTAATGGAAAATTAAATTATAATAGGTACCTAAAAGAAAAGCCTATTAGGTCATGGTTTTATGGACATCCCATAATCTACCTTTGGAGGAGGGCCGCAGATGAACCCCTCCCAGAGTTAATGAAACTCAGAGGTTTTCTGGGAAACTGCTGTTCAGTACAACCAGGTATAGTTACTGTTTGTCCCAGCTGAAACTTGACAAGGTATTTGAAACGATTTAGCAACTTATGCTCAGAAATTTAGCCAAACTGGAAGCTAATATTCAGAGCTTGATAAGAATTTTTTGGGCCTTCTTCCCTAAGTTAAAATAAAACTAAGAACTCAGAGGGAAAGAAGCAAATTAGAGATGATGTAGTTGGACAGGTAGATCAACCTATGATGCCATTTGAGTTATAACCCAATTTCTGAGGAATCAAGAGCAATTGTCCTTAAAAAAAAATCCTTGTAAGACTGGAAATGCAGCTCTAGAGGCAGTTCAGGTTCCACCCATTACCCTTATCTCAAAGAGCTTGCAAACCCTCCAGGGCATTAATGATCTAGACTACCACTAATTCCTAGGACTGAAGAAAAAAAAGGAAAAATGAAAGAAAAATGGCCATAAGAGTGCCCTCACCAAAAATTTAGCATCTTGAGTGTCTTCTCCACAAAAATTAGTAAAAAAGGCTTAAAAAAAAATTTAGATTCATAACTAGGGAGCCTTGTATTACTCTACCTGATTCATAGCAGTAATTTTAAAACAATGGCTATGGAGTCTCTGTGTATATGTGTCTATACATATGTTATATATGTGTGATATCTTACCTCCAGATGGTATAATTTCTAAAGAGCTCTATTCAATTGGCTTAAAGTAAGTACTTACACAAATGTAATGGAAACTAACACAAATGTTTTTCAAGTTAACGTAATATAAAACAATCTTTGGCAAGTGAAAGCTTATTTAAAATTGTTGGTTTGATTAAAATGGACATATCCTCAGAGTTATCAGCATTGGATATGATGCAGACAGGTCACCTTTATTCTACATTTATTGGTCAAATAAACTGATGTCATCTCTACTACAAAACTGGCTAGCAAAAATAATAACTTAAAATGATAGCTAATTTTATCTAATGTCTCATGAAGTTTTATAGGCAATCTAAATAATTATTGGGAACGAGAAAAGTAAATAGAGGTAAAAAAGATAAAAGTGTTGGGTGAACTTTTTATATGTTACAGCATGTATATTTAAGATAACATCCAAAATCTCTCTGGTACCTTGCAACTTTGAAGTTTTGCTAGGTGAAGATAGTTGATAAAAAATTTGTTGAATATCTAGGTCATTTTCAAATAAGACAACATACTGAAACATTATCAATAAAGATGTCTAAGTTTATCTACTTTTGGCATCTTGTTACAGAGAAACTAAAAAATGTTTGGGTCTATTAGTAAACACATCTTGTATTTTATTAAAAGATTGCACAAATAAAATTAATATTATTTTATTATATATAATATTATTTTATTATATATAATATTTAATAATATTAATAAAATAGTACATAATTGCTTACTTTTTAGTTTTCACTAAGGTCTGTAAGGGTCAAAAATTCTACTAAAAATTAATAAGGAAAACATCTTTGGATTCGAGGAAAGTAAGATGTATGTTTTCAGTAAAGAAGGTATAAATAATGGAAATATTTTTGTTTTTTTGCTAAGAAAGATAAATTTATCCCAAAGAACTGGGAGGGGAAAAAAAAAGGAAAGCATGGGACAAATTCTGATGTAAAAAGAAAGTTACAGGTTTGTGGAAGAGGAAAACCTAAAAAAGAGTTTTATGCCTAGTCAAGTTGGCTAAGATTGAAGTAAACCTAATTAAGTAAATGAGTTTTAATATAAAAGGTAAGCTGTTGTAAAAATTAAAATTTGGTTTTCTTTCTCTTAAAAGGGATAATTTTCTTAAACTCTTAGTCTGCTCTTGATAAAGCGGTTATAAATTATTTTTCTTTACCTTTGAGTAAATCTACCTAAAAGACTAAAAATCTATGTTTTGTTAAATAATTTCCTATGTTCAAAAAGACTGAGGTCTCTCTATTAAGGTTTTTTGACTGTTTCTGCTGTCACTTTGGTTGAATGGATAACTGAGCATTGTTTCACAGTGAGCATTGTTTCCTATTTGACCAACTGTTTTAAAACATTTTAATAATTTTTGACAAGCTTGCCCCAAAATTCAAATCCTAAGTGAAATCTTTCTTTTGACCTGAAGGAAAAAATTTTCTTTGAGAATTTTCAGAGGACCCCTGGGACTACTCAAAGAAATTTGCGCTCTCTCTTCCTATAAAGAAGAAGATACTAAACTAATTAGGCTTATTTGGTATGTTAAATTACGTGGGAAGCCTTGTCAAATAAGTGATGATAAACCTTCTTAGATGGTATTATGTGGGTTAGTGTTATTGTTATAAACGTTTTAAAAATTATATAACATTCCTAAAATTCTGATCCATCCTGGTTGTCAGCCGTAATTCTAGTTAGTGTCCTAAGTGTTGTATGTCACAGAAATAGCCAAGTTTGTTTGTCAATTGCCCTTTTTCAGTCTTTTGTCCTTTGTAGATAGTTGTTGTTTTACTCTGATATTTTTACAGACGTATTTCATCTTCAGAGAGATTCAAGGAAAGAACTCTGACACTTACTCTAGAATACAGGTTTCTGATAAACTTTCAGATCATAAAGCTGAACTGGTAAGAAATTACAGAACTCTAATGGAGAAACTGATGGTCTCACAAAACCGCTAACAGAAGATTAAGATCAAGAATTGATTACACAGGACTGAATAAATTGATGAGAATGATTATAATTTTTATGATGTTTCATTTGAGATATTGCTGATTTTTTAATGTTTTGTTTCTTCCAGATTTAATTTCCTTAAATCTCCTTCTCTTAAGCAAACTATGACTTATAGTAATTTGGTAAAATTATACCTTTGTGAGTAAAATTGAAACATTTATCTTTTTTCTCCCTACCTGATGCCTCCAGAATTTGGAAACTCTTAGTGAGTATTGTTTTCATGGCAATACAGTTATTTGCATAAGTTAATAAGAATCTATTCTTCTTATAATAGGACACACATAGAAACATTGGTTATCTTACCAAAGTTTTGACTGGAATGTCATATTTGAGAGAAACATGAAGACACAGATATGACAAGACAGATTTGAGGAATAAAGATTGACTTTATAAAATAAAGCCACTTGAAAGTACTGGCCTGGTACTTTGCTGACAGGGTTCCCAGCAACCTTACCAGGTGAGTATAGGTCACTTTTCTGACAGGTACAAAGAACTGTAGGACATTTTGGGGAAACTCAAAAGAAGAGAGGAATTCACCCAAATCTATAAGTATCACAGGTGAAGTCTGACAATAAGTCCGTGGCTTTGCTGGCCTTGAGAGGCCTTTAAAGTTCAATCTGAGATTTCTTATAAAAAGTTCCAGAAAAGGAGATTTGGAAGAGTGTATATGATCAATTGCTATGTTTGCTGTACTTATGTAAATAACTGGGCCAAGTTTATTGAAACTAGACTTATTTTATAAACCAGTTAGTCTTAATTTGGCTATCTTTGGTAAAAATGAGGATGATCTTAGAAAAAATATTTTTCATAAAAACTATAGTACACATTCATGGATATTAGATTCTAGTTCTGTTAATTATCTTTGAGGTTTTTGTTTTCTATCTGTAAACTGGACTGGATCCTGAATTCTTCTAGTCTCCTGAAATGTCTGGCTACAAATCTCCAAACTAATGTTTTCAGTTTCTTCCCATCATTTTCGTTTGAAATCATTGAGAACTGAAACCACTCTTTTTCCTGAAGCCCTACAAACTGAAGATAGAAAATTTGATATAAACTTAAGAGAGATTCATGTCTGTTGCCATGTAAGTCACTCAGAAAGATACCTGAACATCTGATGACATCATCAAAGACATTTCAAACTGTAGAAGATACTTTGACTCTGATGTCTAGAAATCTTTTTGACTAGCTGCCCCCTGGGCTCAGAGACTGGTTTATAATTTGTTCCAACCACTAACCTTGTTTTTTTTGTTTGTTTGTTTCTCTAGAAGTGCTTCTTATTAAATACCTGGTTACTTGCTTACACAATAAAGCCTAACTTTGGGAGGCCACCTGCATCACCATCTTACTAAGAGACTGGTTCACTGATATGGAACAGCGTACACCTCTTATCAATAGGAAGAAGCTAAAGCAGTCATGGCCCTATATCCCTCAGGATTGAGGAATAAACAACAAAAGGGGGGAATTGATACTGGCTCAACACAAGGTTGACAGAAGGGAGGCCATATTGTAGAAAAGAAACCATATGGTAACTTTGAATGACCTCTGATTAACTAATCCAGCTGGATATGCACCCTCCAGGAGCTATACATGCTCTCCTAGATTTTATGGTCCCTGCTTGTGTATGTACCTCTCAGCTGTGATAAGATGATAACTTTGTTCTTTTGCATTCCCTAGGAATGTGATGACCCCTGGACAGAGATTCTGTGCTGATATCCATGACAACTGAAAGATCTGGTGTAGTGACTCCCAGTATGTAATGCCAGAGGGTCAACATTCTTAACCTCCTCCCCCATAAGCCACTGGCCTATATAATTGCTTCAAGATTCTGTGCCCCCCTTAAGATGGTTCTTTAGGATGCTAGTCCACTATCTTCCAATTTGGTAGCTCATCACTTAATAAAATGCCCTTTCTCTGCCACCATCTTGCCTTTTGACAGATTGGCTTTTGCCTCGCACTGAGCAGACCATGTGCTTTGCACACTAACAAAGACAATAGATCTCAAATACCTAATAAACTTTCAGGAAAAAGTACATAGAAAGACTAGAAAGGAGGCAATATTTGACAAAAATATTAGCCAAAAGTTTCCCAGAACTTAAAAAAAAAAAGACACAAGTTCTTTGATTGCAAGTGAGCACAAAATGCACTGCAGGACAAACAAACAAACAAAAAAACACAACCCAAAAAACAAAACCAAAAACCTACACCTTAGCACATTGTCATGAAATTTTATACACCTGTGGTTAAAGAGAAAATTCCTAAAATATCCTAGAGAGAAAAACAAAATACCTCAAATTAATGAGAATCAAAGTTATGTAAGCATTCTTATCAGCAAAACTAGATGTGAGAAGGCAGTAACATATTATTTTTAAAATGAATAATTTAAGACATTTTAAGTCTGGGTCAAAACAAGAATATAAACAAAAAAACCAGAATGACAGAGTAACAGAAACATAGGTGGAGAAAATGGACAGATTTATTAGTCAAATAATTTACAACATAGTTAAACATTATGTTCAAATATGCTTGACAAGTAATCTAAGAAACGTATGTTAAGTAATCAAGTTGGTGGTGTAACTACAGGACCAGAACCAGAATTTGTCATCACAAAATGTACTTCTTTGGAATAAGAATTATTTTAGGCTGATTATTATTATTATTTTTCTTTTTTTGGTGAGGAAGATTGGCCCTGAGCTAATATCTGTGCCCATCTTCCTCTATTTTGTATGTAGGAGGCTGCCACAGAATGGCTTGGTGAGCAGTGAGTAGGTCCATGCCGGGGATCTGAACCTGGAAACTCTGGGCTGCCGAAGCAGAGTGCATGACCCTAACCACTATATCACCGGGCTGGCCCCTAGGCTGATTATTTTTAAGAAACAGCAGACATAGGGAAAAAAGCTATGAAAATCTAATAGAAGTTACACACTTGTAGGGGAAATGTACATTTATAAGATAAATTTCCATTTGTAGGGGTGCCTTCTTCTCTGAGCCTGCTGACTAAATCTCTAGAAACTCTTTATCAGTAGAGAAGGGAATGACTTAAATCTACATAAGAACCTCACCCTTGTTTACTGTGCTGACCTCATCTTAACAACAGAATGTTAAGACTATTTTTCAGGGGCCATGAGCCAGCCAGGAGTATGCACAGAAGAGACAGCCGATGGAAACCCATCCTGCCAGCGCTTCTGCATACCAGCCTGCCCTCCCTAATCCCTTAAACCTTACCCTATACCCTGGATCCGGGAGACAGAGTTGAGAGGCTGTCCTTCTGTCTCCTTGCCAAAGGATTGCATAACAATAAATTGCTTTTTCCCTCAAAGCCTGGTGTACACAGTATCGGCTTCTGTGCGCATGGGTGGAAAGAGAACCCTCGCTCGGTAACAGTAGTATGTTTTATCAATCAGATTAGTAACTTTTAAAAATACCTGTAATTCCAGTTTTGGCAAGGCTATGGAGCATATAATTGCCAGCATTTAGTGAGTGCTCATTCAGTGCTAGGTATTGTGCTGAATACATGTATTGTTTTCTACCTATCCTACCCCTAAAATCCTAAATTTTTAAAATCCTAAACAAACCCCATTAGATACTGTTGAAAAACAAAATTCAACTGAGTAAGTTTAAAGATCTAACTGGCTTTATTAAGCGATTCATGAGTCAGGCAGCATCCCTTCCAGCAAGTAGAGCGATACTCTGAGGAGTTATACAAAATAGCAAGTTTTTATGGGAGGGAGAGTGGGGCAAGGAAGTTATTGGCAAAAGAAAAGAAAGGATTATTTTGGGCCAGGACATCTTTTCTCTGGAGGTAAGGGAAAGGCAAGGCAGATTGCCTCTTCTTCCGGGGGTGGGGGGATGGAGAGGGCTCACACAGGTTACCTCATTGGTACTGACCAGAAAATTCCAGACTGGTTGATTAAGATTACATTTTGGGGGAAGGAAACTGCAATTAGGGTAGGTATGAAATCTAAGTTTGAGGTCATGGGATTTAGCACAATTGATGCCATTTTGGGCCTGTGGTTTTCTCTTTAACAATCCTACTGTATCCTCTGTATCTTGCAGGTGAGGAGACTGAGGCTTCCAGGGTAAGTCACTTGCTCAGCAGTAAGCAGAGCTAAGGTTCCCAGGTCAAATATGCTGAAGGACTTATCCTGTAAGGGGTGGCATGGAGGCACATGCATAGCAGGTCACAGGAGGAAAGAGAGCTGGAGATACAGGCTGATTTTTTACATCGCCAGAGTAATGTATGTTCAAATATGTTTGTCAACATGTAAGGATGATCACCAGTAGAATGAAATAACAGGAAATTCTCACTCAGAACTTTCCAGATGGGAAGAAGAAAGAAGGGCAAGGGGAACCTAAAAAAAGGAACAGAGAAAAAACATGATCAGAAATGGAGAAATGGAAAACCACAGGAAATCTTAATTTAGAGACCATAAAATCAGACGACTGGATGAAATGGATTGGTTATCCTAGGGACTTACCTTCTCTCATGCAAAGTAAAAGATGTGCAGACAAAGTGAAAAGAAAAATAAGATTATACTGTTTCAAGAAGATATTCTGTAAGCAGATAATAGAGGTAGGCCAAAATATACCTGAGAATTGGAACTGCAAACAAACAGGATGGAGGGCAGAAACATATCACACAAGGGATGTTTCAAGACAAAAAGAAAAGGCATAAAACAGGACCAAGTAGAATTTGTTTCTTATATTTTTAAGAAACAAAAAGAAATATTTGGAGAGTATCTGACAAAACCCAAATGCAGGCAGTGCAGCTGGGTCTGAGGAAGGATGAAAAGAACAGAAAAGTCCCTGGAAATGAGCAGACACTCTCAGTCTCTCTTTATCAGGCTGCTGGACTGCTTCATTCTTCTCTCTGTGCAAGTCAGGTTTTTCATCTTTTGCACACACAGTGTTGGGGGTTACACACAGGTCTGCAGTACCAAGTACTCTGTACAAGTAGCCAGGAAAGAATCCAAGAGGAGTGTTTTAGCCTGATGCAAAGTACATGACATGAAATCTATAAGGCTTCTGGCACCAGAGAATACTGCTGCAAAATACATGAAGCAAAAGGCGAGGAAAATTGTAAACCACGTGCACTTCCAGTGAGAATCATTGAATGAACAGAGACAGGCACAAAGGAGACAGGACGGCATTTGTTATTTCAGCTCACAGACTGGAGATGGTCTGTACTGGAAATCAGTCGTTGCTTACAGAGAACCCAGGATCTCTGTAAGCTGCTACTCACCAGCTGTGTGAAACTGGGCAAGTTATTTCAACTCTCTGGGCCTCACTTTTCTCCTCTATAAAATGGGGGTGATTATGATAGTGCCTGCTTCATGAGATTGTTATGTGGATTAAATTTGTTAGTATTTAAGTGTGCTGTCGGGGTGGGGAAAATCCCCTTTCTTCCCTACTTGTGTTCTTATGGCTGGACTAATAATAAAATTGACACAAGGCCAGATGAACAGGAGAAAAACCCAGTTTAATATGTAGGTATTGGAGATCATAGACAAATGCTGCTCAGAGAGTGAACAAAGCAGACAGTACCTATATATATTTTTTACACAAAGAAACAATAAATTTGTGAGGAATGACAGGACAAAGAAATTTAGATTTGAAGTACGTAATTAGTGAGGAATTTAAGCAGAGTTTAGGCTTGAGGTCGTAAATTAGCAAGGTTTGTTTATTCAGGCTTCTTCACCCTGAATTCCCTAGCTCTGCTGATAAGGATACAGGGAGGGCACCTTTCACATGGGAGATTTATTTTCTGCTTTCAGGGAGAACAGAGACAGGAGGGTCAGAATGCACTTTTTGCTTCTCAAGTAACTTTAATCCATAATAATCAATATGTTATTGTGGGATATTTCGGGGTGGGCTGCCTGGGCCCCAACAGTGCCTTGCATATAGTAAGTACCTCATGTGGTCGCTAAGTAACCCCATTATGTTATAAAATCAGCACATTCCACTTTTTGAAATCCCAATGGGACTTTTTTTTTTTTAATTGGCAAGTGGATACTAAAGCTTATTTAGAAGAGTGAAGACGTATGACTTGATCAAGGAAAATGTTGAAAAAGAAGATTAATGAGGATGGGCTTGCTCACAGTGCTACAGAGATTACTGGGTGGTACATGTGAAGGGGCCAACATACTGAAGGAAAAGACTAGAGTTTGGAAGCCATCTAGAGGACCAGAACTCACAAACTCCATCCTAGATACAAAGTTCTTCTAAGAAACAAGTTATTGAAAAAAAGTTTCTAAATAACATTCTCTGTGTACAAAATACTGGCAGTGTTATTAAATATGCTAATTTTGTATCTTCTACAGGAGACAGCAGACATACAGAAATAATCAGAAGTCTTTTTTTTTTAATTCGACAGTCTCATGCATTAATGAGTTCAGTCTGTTTCTACTTTGCTTGCTGAACAATCTCTGGATTTCATATAATTAGTAAAAGAGTAAACATGATTGAATAAATATTGAGGGAATGGGAAATGGTAAGGAAGATTTCACACGATTATCATGGACAATGGGACACAGATGAAAGTCTGAGTTAAGAATTGCACGCTTAGCACTTTGTTTCCCCTTCTGTTGTGTATTTAGGAAGTAATTAGAGTACAGAAGAACTTAATAGACAGACTGGAAGCAAAAAGATAGTGACCCCTTTCTACTTTTCTTCTTCAGCCAAAGACAAACTCCATGAATTACAAGAAGTTTTGGAACTGCCTTGTTACATGAGGTGCTCAAGAAACATAGAACGGCAGCTCTTACCTGTTAAAAATATTTCTTGAACTTTACTGGAAAATAGGATGTACTAGAAATCAGTGGTTTGTTACAGGGAAAGTAGTATGTTTTCTGGGACTTGTTGCAGAAATAACAAGCCTGTAGGTCTTGGGAATGCAGGTGTTTTTATTTGACATTGCTGTAAGGATTCTTCTACTTTCTGTTCCAAGGAAGATGCTGCAGTTGGGGCGCATGCAATGCAACTGAGATGCAGGTGTTCAGAGTTCATTTTGTTATCCTGAAAAAAATCACATTGCTTCACTGCCATGTTTCTAGATCCAGGTATTAAGAACTACATTTCAGTTCTGAACTACTTTCTGACCTGATTTGTATGTTTATAGCTATCATTAAGAAAACAAATCTCTTCTTTTCGCTTCTGTCTGCTCTACTGTCTCTGAACTGGCTCTTATGCATCTTTAAAAGATTGTGTTGGGAGTCAACTCCCCCATTAGGGCCTTGTATGAAAAAGCTCATTAAGAAAGCCTAGATTCTCTTGGTTTGAGAGTTCCTAATGTTTTGATATGTCCAGCTAGCATCTGCAGCTATGAACTCCCTGCTGAGGAACTGGCCGGGAGACAAAGAAATGGAAAACTGTAAAGAAGTCGCCTTGTGATGTGAGCAAAGAGTTTTTGGCAGCCTGGCTGAAGTAAGACCATAATCCTTTTCGGAAATCAGTCTAAAACGGAACTATTCATAAAAAACATGAAATTAAAAGCATGGTGTAGTAGTGACCCAAAAGGAATGTGAATTCTTCTCCAGGACATGCAGAGACCCGTGGATGAACTGTTTCTAGATTCTTGGTAAGCTTTCCTGAGAGTAAGTTAACCTCTAAAATTGTGGTTATTCTGCATATGGGAATATAACCTAACGACTTCAAATAGAAAATGCCAAACATTTGGATGGAAACTATTTAATGCAGTAAGTTATCAGCGAGTTGTTGTGATTATTCAAACTGTCTGCACATTTCATATTGTATCACTGAATAGTTAGTTAGAGAAGTAAGATATTTTTTTTCATTTTTACCCCGTGACTAAGGCATGTTTGGACAAATAGCACGTATTATGGAATAGGCTATTGGATAAATTGAAAGGAATGTAACTTTATGTTGCCTCTCTTCAAGTATGTTTCCCAAGTTATTAGAATTACTTACTCTTTTTTGTTTTCAATTTTTACTGCCAGAGGATTTGTGAGCACGGAGGGATACTGATTTTCTGAGTTTTGAATTGTTTTAACTGGCTTGAGAATATTTTCATAAAGAAAACTTAGGGCAATATTTTTATTGAGCTTGTTTATCATACTAAATACACAAGAATTTTGATCTAATTTGTTGTGCAATGTATTTATTCTGCGAATACTAGGAATTCTATCTGACGGGAAATGACTGGCTTTTTATAGCCAAGTTATTATTTCTAGATCACTTGATTTCCTATCAGAGCAATTTAAGCTAGTTCGATGTTTTGTGCTACTACGGTGAGCAGTATTTTTTTTTCCTATTTATATCAGCATGTGCAATGGAAAATAAATGTCTTAACAGTCAGAAACAAATAGCCACAATCACGACAATTGGATCATGTTAATTATTATTTATTCATAAATAATTTCCAGCACATGCGTTAATCCACAGAAAGAAAGAAGAGTAGGCCCTCGGGCAATAGATTTAACCCTTTCAGATACCATGCTTTACTGCCACGTTGATTTCCTAATTGGAAATGCTGCAGGTTGATTTCCTGGACAATTTTTAAACATAAATTCACGTCCTTCTGTGTTCCTAAAGTCCTTGCTCTGGACCCACTTTAGAATTTCTTCCTGTCTTGTTCTCAGTGCTCATGCTCTCAGCTCCTTTTATGCTCCTTGAATTAGTTTTTTTTTTTTTTTAAAGTTAATTATTAATGATTGTTTGGAATCACTTCCTCAGTAATTTTATAATTTTATTTTTCCCCCAAAGGCCCAGTAGATAGTTGCATGTCATAGTTGCACATCCTTCTAGTTGCTGTATGTGGGACATGGCCTCAGCATGGCCAGCGAAGCGGTGCGTTGGTGTGCGCCCGGGATCCGAACCCCGCGCCGCCAGCAGCCGAGTGCGCACACTTAACTGCTAAGCCACCGGGCCGGCCCGAATTAGTTTTCTATTGTTGCTGTAACAAATGACCAGACGTACCGGCTTAAAACGAAACAGATTTATCACCTTACAGTTTGGGAGGTGAGAAGTGTGACATGAGTCTCACTGGACTAAAAATCAAGGTGTTGGCGGGGCTGCGCTCCTTTCTGGGGGAGGTAGGGGAGAATTCTGGTGTCTTGCCTTTTACAACTTCCAGAGGCTGCCCACATTTCTTGACTCATGCCCTTCTTCCTCCATCAGAAAGGGCAGATTGAGTCCTTTTCACATTGCATTCTCTGACCTCCTCTTCTGCCTCCCTTTACCACTTTTAAGGACCCTGCTGATTACAATGGATCCGTCCAGATAATCCAGGATTATCTCCCTGTTTTAAGTCAACTGATTATCAACCTTAATCCCATCTGTTACCTTAATTCTCCTTTGCCGTGTAATGTAATATATGTATTCATAAATTCCAGGATTAGAACTCGACCATTATTCTGCCTACCGTGTTCTTCTTCAATTATTCCTTTTTCAGACTTAAATAGCAGAAGCACGGTATTCCCCGAAATAAACCATGGCTTGGCTCTGTCTCTGGCAGTGCCCTCAGGGCTGCCTTGAGTAGATCATCTTCCATTTGAGCTGCCTTCTGATACCAGCAGGAGCCAGCATATATTCATGGCTTTACTCCTGCCCCATGGATACGATCAGGATTTTAGGCCATGAACCTAGTAGCCAGAAGCAACCTCATTGGTAAAATGATGGAAAAGACAGCAGCAACTCTATGATTTCCATTCCTCTTCACTATGGGTCCAATTCTGGCAGAGCCTCAGAATCCAAGCTTCCTAAGAATGCACAGAACGTCAAGGGTTCTCTTTCTTCAAGGTCCTCCAGGGGCCAGCCCCGTGGCTTAGCGGTTAAGTGTGCGCGCTCCGCTACTGGCAGCCCGGGTTCAGATCCCGGGCGCGCACTGACGCACCGCTTCTCCCACATACAGCAACTAGAAGGATGTGCAACTATGACTCACAACTATCTACTAGGGCTTTGGGGAGAAAAAGGGGGAAAAAAATAAACATAGTTTAAAAAAAAAAAAGATCCTTTTCACTGTTGCTCTTTTTGGGAAAATCTAAAGTGGCTGTAGGGTGAAGGAAAAATTACATAGGCAATTTTTTTTTCCTTTGCCTTTTGGACACTTTTAGATTCCACTTGTTCCTCCCAGCTGTACTATCATCTAAGGGTTGATTTTTTTCTCCTCATCCTTGCAAATACTCTTCCTAGTAGACTCAATTTCTCTGTCTGCCCACATCCAGATGAGGTGCTTGCCTCAAATATGGAAGCTGCAAGGTGGCTCTCTTTCCACCCATCATGGACTTACTTTTCTTGGGAATTCAGTTCATAGGGTCTCCTTGCATCTATTGTTTTTTGCTGGTGCCATGGAAAATAAGATTTTAATTTTGCTAAGGTTATTGTTTTTACCATTGATGTAAAAGCATTTCACATTCTTCTATGCCCCAAACCTGGAATTGAAGAAAGCAAAGCTACTGTATTCATGCGGATTCTGCTGCACCCACACCTCCTTGACATTCCAGGACTTGGAGTCAGACCCCATGCTTTGGTCTTGGCCTTTAACAACTACAGGTCATCTCAAGCGAAGGAATATTGTGTGGGTTTCAGTGCTTTCTCAATAATTTTAGATCAAATTAATTTTCTCAATTAATTTTAGATTAATATGCACATTTAGGTCATGAGAGTTGAAAAACTATTTTGTTGTTTTTTTCCTTAATTTGAGGCAAATTTTAATAATTTGCTGACTTTTCAGGGAAGAAAGATCTGTGGTTTGGGGTTAAGTCATATTCTAGTTTTATTGGGAATGGATATTTCTTCAGTGTTCCTCTTTATTTTTGTCCATTTTGGTAGGTTTTTCAAAAGAAAATGAGCCACTCATTTTTTCACTTCTACTTCGAAGATATCAGGCTGATTTTTGTTCCATTTTAAACTGTTTACTCACTCCCTCCTGACCTACCCCACCCCACCCCATCCACTTGATTCTTACACACTTCCTCCTTTATCCTTTAACTTGAAAAATATCATTATTTTTAAATATTTTTTGTCATTATATTTGATACTTGGAGGGCCCCCTTGGGAAATACACATATCTTCCCACTGCCTTGAAAAATTAATTTCCATTGTACTTTTTACAATATATATATTTTTTCTTCAGTGTATTTTTCTTGCAACTGTACTTTCTTCTTTGTGGATATCTCTTTACCAAATACTTTACTTGTCATCATTTTTTTCTCTCTGCTCCATGTACTTTTATTTCTCTCATTGTTTTCAAATGTGTTTTAATTTTTTTTGAAAATTTGACAGGATTACAAAATTTTTCTCGGTATCATGGAAGATTTTATGTTCTTTACTGACTTCAATGAGAATTTATGTTATTTGCTTTTTATTTCTTTTTACTTTTCTTCTTGAATTTTATTATAGTCACTAAAAGGAAGATTTGAAATCTTCTGTTCATTGTAATAAAGTTTTCTTTTAAAAATTACGTATGTTCTCTGCCTCTTGAGGGTAATCTACCTTTCCTTATGTTCCAGCATTTGGGAGCTCCTGATAATGACCGCACAAAATGAAGCCTGTGAATAAATAGCCTGAGTGGATCCCTCTGAGAGCTCCTCACTGCCTGTCTGGACGCTGGTAGAATCTCTGATCTTGCACTGAAGGGAAAATTGACCCACATGATCCCTAGTCAAATTTCTATAAGAGCGTGGCACACTGGTAAAGAGTGCGGTCTCCAGAACTTGACCATTTGGGTTAAAGTCCTGGTTCTGCCACCATTAGCTGTGTTTGGCCAGTCATTTCTCCTCTCTCTGCCTCATTTTCCTCATCTTTTAAGTGAGAGAATAATAGAATCTATCCCGAAGGTTTACTGTGAGGATTAAACTAATTAATTCTTATAAAACACTTAGAACAACCTAGAACATAGGAAACCCTCATGAAATAGTCAATATTATTTTCTTTCCAGTATCCTATATTCAAACTACCTCCAATTTCTCTTTGTTCCAGCCATAATGAGCAAGATGAAATTCTCTGAAATTTCATGAGATTTTTCTATCTACTTACCTTTGGATTTTGTTGCCCTTGGGCTTATTGTTTGTTTGTTTAATGGTTGGTTTGAGACTTTTGTACTCTACAAGGATCGAGTTAATCATACTTTCGATTTCATGGCACACAAAATGATTGGTTTAAACAAAGCTCCTTTCTTGCTTTGGTTATTTATTTTCTTAAATTTACACTCTCATTTCATCCTCAACCTCCATTCTCATTTCCCACTGCCACAGGTCACCTTTTCATTGTCCTTGATGGCGATCCTTCAGTTCTCGGATATTCTTGAAAAATGTGTATTACAAGTAGTGTTAATCAACATAAACGATATTGTGATATAACTCTCAAACTTTTCTTATTTTTATTTAACTGGCACTGTTTTTAAGATCTCTTCATGTTGATGGGTGGATGCCAATCCATTGCTTCTGAATCCTACACAGTATTCTATGGACTAATGTTTGTTTTACAACACTGCGCCACAATACTCTACATTATGATGACTAGCTTTGTACAGGTCCCCTCATGGGTCCATGTGGGAATTTCCTTGGCACACATACCAGGAGCAGAATTGATTGATGCGAGGATATTGCTAATAGTAACGAATTGGTAGTGAGTCACCAAAATGGTTGCATCAGTCTATACGCCCACCAGCAGTATGTTAAGTTCCTTAAATTCCTTTAATTTAGAAAATTCAAGTATGCCAAATGGTGGGGACAACATTTGACTCTGTTACACTTTCTTTTATTTTTTTTTTTAATTTTATTTATTTACTTTTTCCCCCCAAAGCCCCAGTAGATAGTTGTATGTCATAGCTGCATGCCTTCTAGTTGCTGTATGTGGGTTGCGGCCTCAGCATGGCCAGAGAAGCTGTGTGTCGGTGTGTGCCCGGGATCCGAACCTGGGCCGCCAGCAGCGGAGCGTGAGCACTCAACCGCTAAGCCACGGGGCCAGCCCCTCTGTTACACTTTCTAATTTTGTCGGTCCAATGAGGGATAAATATAAATTATGTCTCATAAATTGCCTTAATTTTTATTTCTTTCCTTCCTGAGCTTGAATATCCTTTCATGTGATTTTTCAGCCTTCTGGCTCCCTTCTGCTATGCATGCAATTGGAAACAGCTGTTCTGATGTTTCTTTTCGGTTTGATTGCACAATGTTTTCTATTTCAGAGCTTCACATTTACTTCCTTACTTCCTCGTTTTAAAATAAACAGGTCAGAATGAGCAAGAGGCACATAAGCGTGGGTCAGCAAACGTGGGCCCTTCTCTGCAAGAATTTTCTTAAAAAATGGAGGATGAAAAGAGAGACCTTGATGGTATGGTTCAGAGTCTATGTCTTCCCCATATTTAGAAAAGGATAAAGTATTTTCTCCAGCAGTGCAAACACTTTATCTTCATTATTTAATGTTTTATATATATTCTATTTCTAACTAACAGGCTGGATTTTTCTTTTTTCAAATTGTGGACTTTGCTATTATTTTAAATAAGGTTCCTTTAAAATATATCATTATTACATGTCTTAGTGGAGGCATTTTAAAAAGAATTCATATTCAGAAACTCCCTGAAAAATAAAGCCACATCTTTATACTGCAGAGACAACAATTCTTAACGTTTGAACTCATTTGAATCTCATAAAGGAATAGGTACAGAAGTTCAGGGTCCAAGTTGAAGAAAGAGGCAGAATTTAATTCAGAAAGTAATCCAAAGTTTAAAAAAACACTCAAAAGACAAATTGTAGCACTTGCACACAATTGTACTGTGGATTTAGACAATGCCAATTTGAAATAAATAATGGGCATATAAACAAACAAGAAAAGAAAATGGCATTTTGAACTTTTGCTTCTATTACGATAGTACTTATTTTCTTCTGATTGTAGAATGATTAGATGTGCTTTGTGTAGAAAATTCAGAAAAATATAATAAATAAATTAAAATCACTCATTAAATACCATAGTTCAAGGTTTGATAAGATTAACATTCAATCTCACGAGCATTTTGTGTATGGGTGTGTGTGTGTGTGTGTGTGTTCTTTCAGCAAATATGTACTGAGAGCTTGGATTGGCGGTGAATAAGATATACAAAAATTCCTACATGGAGTAAAGATTATATAAATATAAATATAAAAGTTGGATTCTACTCTATATAGATGTTTTACTTACAACCTTTTAACTCTTTTTTTATATAAGCATTGTATCTGTCAATTTATCTATCTAGATAGATTAGGTATAGATTAGACCAACACCCACAGCTAAAACCAGATCATATGGTGAATAAGATATACACCTCTTTTAAAGGCCATGTATTTAGAATTATAACTAAATAATGAAGTGTGTTCTTGTCACTGGACTTCAAATGCATTATGTGCATTTCCAATTCCAGAATGTTGTCACAATGATGAAGACCTTTACAATTCTTTTTATGAGCAATATTTTGGGACTATCTTCTTCCACATGTAGGCAGCAGAAGATAAAATATGACCTTGCTCCTGTTGATGGAAGCTGGTTATCTATTTTATGCCACCTAACATTTCTTCACCATTGTCACTCAAGTGTCAGCATAATTCTAAACTGTTGCGCTGTCCATGAAGCAATCCAGCCTTTAGCATTTGCATTAAAGTATGATAAACTTAGATTCTCAATTATCATTGGAATTGATGCTGCAACTCTGTCTTGATGGATGATGTGCATATTTCAAAATATGCAGATTAATGGACAAAAGAAAATCGAGACATTTAAAAACTGGGAGAGAGGAAAAAATGGAATCTAAGCTACATAACAGAATTACACATTTTAAATTGTTTGTGGATGATTAATTCATAGTTGAACTGCTGTTGATTTGCTTCATTTTTCTCTCATTGCTGTGTAGGAATGGTTTTTCTCATTTCTTCTAGTACTGTTTGCATACCTATTTTCCTCCGATTTACATCAAGTTAATGACTTGCCTCAGTTGCCTGCAATGGATCTGGGACGTGTAGATAATTTTAATGATTCTAATTATGTTATTGCATTTGCACCTGAATCCAAAACAACCCAGGAGATAATGAACAAAGTGGCTTCAGCCCCATTCATGAAAGGTAAGTTCTCTGGCAGTTCATGGTAATTTTCTTATTTGCATGGTACATAAATTCATTTTGGGATTTCCTTGATAAACTGTGTTAAATGTTCAAGTTTTTAGATTCAATTAACAACATTAATGCATATTCCTTTCCAATATCAAGGAGATTTTCTTACTCTATTTACTAGTCTCCTATTTAGAAAATTTTATGTTAAAAGAGTTATCCTCATTATAGTCCATATCAAAATGAGATGGTCCAGGATTGTTCAAATGTTTGTTTATTAGAAGATTCTGGAAAGAGTGTGCAGTGGTGACAGCATGGTTTTTTAATGTCTTCTAATACACACATAGAAATTGAGAGAAACATTAGCAAAACCAAGAAACCATGGGTAATATTTACAACAAAACTAGATGACAAGGTCTTTCTTTAAACCCCAAAATATGAGTGAGCAGGGAAGAAGCACTAACAGTCAATAGGCCTACACAGTATCTCTCTCAGGAGTGGTGAGAGAGCAAAGGGAAGAAACAGGGTATCTGATGGACCTGAGAGGAGAATCAGAACCCCTTACGAGGAAACTAGTAGCCACAGCAAAGCAGAGAGGGCCAATTTGAGAACAGCAACTGAAACCATCTTCAGTAATTGCATTGGTAATGTAGTATTAGCATGTTATTCTGAGGCTGTTATATATTTCAAGTGGGATATATCAAATAAGTAATCATGGAATAGTCGAATTCTCTCACTCCTGTGTCCTTGAAACACAGGAGTCTCAGTATGGGAAGAAAGGAGATGCAGAGATCTGGGACAGGAAATTTACGGGGTGAGGAATCTTGTCATTCCAGATAGCGAGGAAGCCACTGAGAGTGAATAGGTTATGTCAAAAGCACTCAGCAGTCAACTTAAACAGACTTCCACTGGTCAAAGTTGGCACCCTTGAGCTTCAACAAGAATAATAAGTGCAATGATTTGAAACTCATCCAATATGTATTTAAATCCACACTTTCATAATGATATTGGAAGAAAAAAATTGTTTTGCCTTTAAACGGTGATAGGAAATCAGTTCTTATTATGGAAATTTGTAAATAAAGGGGAAATACCAGCATTTATCCTATATGAGCTGTACTGTTGGATAACCAGACAGATGATGGGAAGTGCTGTTTTATAAACATTTTCTACTAATAAATGAAAAACAAATGATGGAAATTGAACATCACCATTTTGAAACTCCCATTGAATTAACAGATCTAGACATTGAGTGGCAATGGCTGCTAATATCTCAAAAAGAGAAACAATCAGAAATTATGACACACTGATGAAAGAATACACCACCTACAGTCTTCCCTAAAGGATTGGACCTGAGTCTGATTAAGACTGTGGATACAACTGCCAGAGTTCAGGAAATACAGAGGACAAAGGAACATGTTGAACTGTCCCGGGAGCATGCATTCAACAGAATCCAGACAGTGGGAAATTATACGGGTTAAACGGCCTGGGTTTGATCAGTAACCATCGTTCATTCACAGTATATATTTTAGAATTAATAAAGTCTCTTGAGAAAGCACTCTTCAAATTTAACAATTTTCTGCTGTCTTTGGAAGTTTGACCATGTCAACACCATTGATATATTATAATTATATATTTTAACTTTAGCTACGTCTGTGTGTACGTGAGTTTAAATGAATGCATCAATGTTGCTATTATTTCAAGTTCATTGTGCTTTAAATTATTGGTTAAATAGTTTATTTGGGAAGGCACAATCTATTTGTGATAAAAATGATTGCCCCATAACACTTCTGATTTTATCTAGAATGTTAGAATTCCTTCCCCCACAAGTGTGAGTCTCTTATTTAGGACCAGCACTGCCTTTAGTTAGTTAAAGAAATAACTTTAACATAAAGTAGCTTTAACATAATTGAATATGGCATGCTGTCTTTGGACCACATAGAAATCTTCTCATTTAACTATTCCCTTCTTTCATGTGGCAGGAAGAACAATCATAGGGTGGCCTGATGAAAAAAGCATGGACGAATTGGATTTAAACTATTCCGTAGATGCAGTGAGAGTCATCTTTAATGATACCTTCTCATATCATTTGAAGTTTTCCTGGGGAGGTAGGATCCCCATGATGAAGGAACACAGAGACCATTCAGGTAACTTTGCTGTTAGAAAAAAATTTTTTTTGCTGTCATGTCATTAGTCACAGTGGGCATATGTGATAGCAGAAGTTTACACAAATATGCTTAACATATACTTCTAATTTCTGAACATAAATGAGATTCATTCTTATTAAATAAAGCTTATATTCTTAAGTATGTTGTTTACTAAGAAATTATATTTGCTATTATTCCTATGTTACTCCTAAATAACTCTTGCTCATTGATTGCCAAAGGCTCTTGCTCATTGATTGCCAAACATTAAAAGAAAAAAATTCAGGGGGTAGCCCGGTGGCACAGTGGTTAAGGGCACACCCTCTGCTTCTGCAGCCCGGGGTTTGCTGGTTCGGATCCCAGGGGCGCACTGACGCACCGCTTGTTAAGCCATGCTGTGGTGGCATCCCATATGAAGTAGAGGAATTTGGGCGCAGATGTTAGCCCAGGGCCAATCTTCCTCACCAAAAAAGGGGAGGATTGGCATCAGATGTTAGCTCAGGGCTGATCTTCCTCACACACACAAAAAATTCAGTGCTTTCTTGGCACAAGCAACAGAAGAGCAAAGCTCAACAAAACCTTCTTGACTAATGGAAAGAATTATAAGATTGAACGAAAATTATGGAGAACTGATCTGAGCAACACTAATAAAGCAATTCTGGTGTATCCTCCTTGGGTGTACTCTACAAACCTCACCTGAGAATCTTACTACACACTATATTGTCATGGACTGGGAGTGCATTTTGGAACATTTGAACTTTTGATTTTTCCTATAACCAAGATTATCCCATTCTGTCATAATAGTTGTGTTGTTGTTCTTTTCCTAAAGCTCATTGTCAAGTAATGGATGAAAAAGTCACATGTGAAGGTTCAGTGTTCTGGGAGAAAGGCTTTGTAGCTTTTCAAGCTGCCATTAATGCTGCTATCATAGAAGTGAGTAGTAAGTTAAAGGAATCTAATTACATTGTAAATTAAATTTTGATGGATGGTGATATAATGGATTGTTGTAGGTTATCATTTAATTAATTTATTCACTTAATTTGGTACAATATGCTGAACAACTACTATATTTAAAACTTTATGCTAAGCACTGAGGATCAGGAAATAAATAGAACACAGGCGCTTTTCTCTAGGGATTCCAGGTAGTGGGAGGATAGATATACGGATAAATAGTCATAATAAGAGTTTAGGTTCTACCATGGAACTATAAATGACATGCTAGGCAAACAATGAAGCAGAAGATACTCTTATGAGAAATATCAGCGAACACTTACTAATTGAAGTGACATTTCAGCTGAGACTTCAAGCTTGAGTAGGATTTTGTCCTGAGAAGATGGTAAGTAGGGATGTTCTAAGGAGTCAAGACAGAAACCGAGTGTTCCAGGAACTACAAGGGGACAGATCATGATGGGCATATATATTTAAATGCAGAATGCACATAATTTCTTATAATTGAGAGAAAACACATGAGGTTATAATTAGCTTAATGATAATTTGTTCATTGATATCTTTCTTTAGATCACAACAAACCATTCAGTGATGGAAGAGCTGATGTCAGTTACTGGTGTAAATATGAAGATATTACCTTTTGTTGCCCAAGCAGGAGTTACCACTGATTTTTTCATTTTCTTCTGCATTATTTCTTTTTCTGCATTTATATACTATATATCAGTCAATGTTACACAAGAAAGACAGTACATTAAGTCATTGATGACAATGATGGGACTTCGAGACTCAGCATTCTGGTAAATTACATGGCTACCATCCATCATGCAACATAATAAAAGGAAAAAGTTAGCTGGTTGGACTCCCTAGACCTATTAAGTACCATATTTATTAGATTTATCATATTGGTGCTTTCATAAAGCGGTGCATTATAAATGAATGGAGTAGATGAATGTAAAGGCTTCATAAATGAAACTCACTTCTTTGAATTAAAGAAAACCTGATCCTGTAGATTGCTGAAATCCAGGTCACTAACCAATACTATTGATGACTATCAGTCATCTGGTTACCATATATGGGGGAATCCAAATATATAAGAACTTGAGGTTTCTAATGTTTGATGAAATATATGTCTCAGACATTTCATTAGCGAGGGTGAGTGATTTTGCCCTCACATTGAATGAGTCATCTCTTTTATGACACCAAAAGGGAAGAAGACTGTCAGGCTCTTTAAGCATAGAGCTTTCCTTAGTGGCAGTGGAGCAGGACGGTATGAACACAGGCCTGGGAGGCGGGAAGCTATGGGTCTTCTTCATCCAAGCATTTAGTAGCTACCATCTTGAACAAGTTACTTAATCTCTTTAAATCTCACTTCTCTTTTCTGGAAAGCATTGATAATAATATCTCTCTCTCATTGGCCATGAAGATTAAAGAAGAGAGTGTATTTAAAATACTTTGCACTGAGTTCAACACAAACTAAACTCTCAATATTAGATAGCAGCTGATAGAACTTTAGGAAGTATTATGACCTAAGAGGGCACTAGATGCAAATTAAGAAACCAAGGATCCAATCCTCAATTAGCAACAAAAATTTTTTAATGAGTTTGGCCAAGAGATGTTTTTGAGACATACAGTAGTGAAAGCATATATGTTCTGGAGTCAGAAAGCAGTGGTCTGAATTTGCCTTTTACACACTATGGTATTATTCTCAATGTTTCACAAGATTTGTAGAATATATAGAATAGTTCTAGATATATACCACAGAGTCTTTAACAAAATGGTAGACACGTTGAGTAGCAAGACTCCACAGTTTTAATGTTGCCAATTTACACCAAATTTATTTATTTTTCCTTAATAAGTGTTCAATAGACTGAGTGTAAGAGTGGAGAAAATGGACTGCTGGTTTGGTCTAGAATGGGAGTTTTCTTTGGCGTCTCTTTTTGTATTTACATTGTTTAACTCAATACTGAAGGAAATTTTGGTCACTGTATTTAAAAAAATAATGGGAAGGTACAAAGAGTCAGAGAAAAGCAACCAATTAGATAAATTTAAAAAAGAAACCAAATATATTCAACCAGGAAGGGTTAAAAAGAATCAGGGCTTTTTCCCATGAGAAAAGACTGTGACATCCTATTCCTACAACGTGTGAATGCAATTGTGGAGAGGTTTATATAACACATAGAGACGAACAATTTCAGATGAACAGAAGTGTGTTGTGCAAAGAGAATCGTTACAATTAAGCAAGACTTTCCAAAATATGATGGCATTTTTCTACTTTGAATAAAAGAAAACTAATTGTTCATTGTGGACCCATTATAAACCAGTTGCCATATTAAACCCATAAAATACAATATTTCATTTAGTTCTCTTATTGTTTTTCAGTAGAGGATAAGGAAGTTTAATAAGATTAAGTTACTACCTCTGAGGATCATATACAATGTAGCAGAGAAAACTTGCACCCAGATCTGTATGATTGGAGAGTTTATTCTCTTTCCCCTATAAAGAACTTTCTTCCTGTTTCCTTGACATCGATAGCAAGAAAAACATACATCGTATCCATCTGTGTATCTGTATCTATCCATGTCTTATGTCTATGTGTATATCTGTAATTTATTTCAGGGGTTGGCAAACTATGACCCATTTTTGTACAATCTGCAAACTAGAAATAGCTTTTACATTTTTAAATGCTTGAAAAAAATCCAAAGAATAATAATACTTTGTGGCACACAAAAATTTATATGAAATTCAAATTTCAGTGTCTACAAATAAATTGTTATTGGAACACAGCATTTGCATGTTGCTGTGACTGCTTTTGTGCTACAAAGGCAGTGTTGAGTAGTTGCAACAGAGATCATATGGTCTGAAAAGCCTAAAATATTTACTATCTGGCTCTTCAGAGAAAAAATGTGCTGATCCCTGCTTCATGGTGTATTTTTTGCCCATGGTGTTTATACAATTACTTTGCTGAAAGAGGAAGTCCAGAACTGACAAATGGTCACAGATGTCTTCCCTCAAAACCTCTCCCAATTACTCTCATTTTATCACTCAGTTTATTTCTTTCTTATTTTGCAATTAGCTATCTATTTTAGCTGTTTACTTGTTTATTGCCTATCTTTCCCTATAAAATACGAACTTTAGGGGCAGAGAAGTTTTCTGATTCATTAGCTGTTGTATTCCCTTTGCCCTTGATATATGGTAAGCTTCACAATCATTTGCTGAATAAAGGAATGAATGAAGTGATGAAGTACCAGTATTCTGAACTGTTGCTTCGTTTCTGTGCTAGGCTCTCCTGGGGTTTGCAGTATGCTGGTTTCATCTCTATTATGGCCACTCTGATGGCTCTTATTATAAAATCTGCCCAAGTTTTCGTCCTAACTGGCTTCGTGGTGGTCTTCGCTCTCTTCCTCCTCTATGGCTTGTCTTTGGTGAGTTGGCGAATTTAATATCAATCCCTCTCTCTCTCTTTGGACTCTTTCTCAGAGAAACATACCCATCATTTCTCAAACATACCCATCATTTCTCACTGATTCTGGTCACATCTATTCTGTTTTGTTTCCAGTATTTGCATGAGACGGTATCTAGGGGTGGGGGGGAATGGATGAAATATAGTTTTGTAGTATGAAATTCTGTTTATTATGCTATTGATGATTCTCAGAGAATTGTATACTACCTGAAGTTTTTCTCTCCTCTCAGATAACTTTAGCTTTCCTGCTGAGCGTGTTGGTAAAGAAACCCTTCCTTACTGGATTGGTTGTCTTTCTCCTTATTGTCTTTTGGGGGAGTCTGGGATTCACTGCGTTGTACAGACATCTTCCTGCATTTTTGGAATGGATCTTATGTCTTCTTAGCCCCTTTGCTTTCACGGCTGGAATGGCCCAGGTAAGAGTTAATGTAACTATTTAATTTTTTTAAAAAACAGAGTCCCTCTGAATAATTGATGCTACATCAATTGATGCTACATTTAGTGCTAAACATTAAAATTCCCACCCACTTTTGTAAAGATACACACTGAAGAGCTAGGAAAGGTTTTTATTTTTCTTTCTCAGCATAATTAGTTTTCTTTCTTTTTTTTTTTTTTGGTGAGGAAGACTAGCCCTGAGCTAACATCCATTGCCAATCCTCTTTTTTTTTTGCTGAGGAAGCTTGGCACTGAGCTAACAACTGTGCCCATCTTCCTCTATTTCACGTGGGATGCGTGCCACAGCATGGCTTGATAAGAGGTGCATAAGTCCACGCCTGGGATCCGAACCTGCGAACCCCAGGCTACCAAAGCAGAGCGTGCGAACTTAACCACTACGCCACCAGGCCAGCCCCATAATTAGTTTTCTTTTATGTCACTAAGTATAAGCAAATACTCCATGATTGATGTGGTTCAGCTTTTCTTTTAATGGACTGTCCCAAAGAACATTTATCTAATTTAATGCTCAGGAAACATGACCCTTAATGTTATTGCAAATATTTGAAAACCAGCAACTTGGTAGAAATAAACTTTTATTTTTTGATTGGCCAGTTATATATGAAACTGAACCTCCTCTCAGAAAATTTAATTCTAGTTGTGACATCATATAAAACGCTAAGTGAAGGGTTATGTTACATATAAACTCATTTTATCTTACTATAGTTCCGTATGAAATTATTCTTCTGCCAACAGCCCAGCTACCGAAGTACTTTCGCCTCTCCATGTTTTTACTCTCAAATGGTGTTCCCTGTCTAGAATGCCCTCTTTTTTCCTCCATCCTCAGCCCGATGAAATCCTATAGGCAGCCCAGCTCAAATATCACCTTCCTTGAGTTTTTATCTCCTCTTGGGGGACATGCCTGCTGCTGCCTGTGGCTCTCTAAGCCCTTGGTACCTACCTCCACTAACTTCCCAAGTTGCTTTGTAGTTAGATGGTTTCATTGCTGTACTTTCCAATAGATTAGAGCTCTGTAAAGACAAGAACTATGTTTTATTTATTTTCAATCCTGGTGTCTAGCAGAAATAAGACAATAATAATTTTTAATGCTCTGTTTATCCTTTTTAAATTCAATGTATGTATCTTTTTTCAGCTTATACATTTGGACTACGATGTGAATTCTAACACCCATTTGAATTCTTCAAACAGCTCACACCTAATAATAGCTACTCTTTTCATGTTGGTTTTTGATGCTCTTCTCTATTTGATATTGACACTGTATTTTGACAAAATTTTGCCGAGTAAGTAGTAACATGATTGTGATTCAACATAATTTCATTCTTTGCCTTTCTTTAAAATAACTGTCTACAATGTATTGGGTATAAATTATCAAGCTTTTTCCCCCACAATTTCTAAAATAAGCTTAATGGTATTTTGCACTTCGTTTACAGAATCACTTTCTAAGATCTTGTTCTACCATAACACTTTAAATTGTTTATTTTTAGAAAGAGACACTTGCAAGAAGTTAAGGATAATTATACAGTTAGTGCTTGTACCAGAACTAGATGAAGAATGCTAGCGCTTGATACTGATCTTAGGAATTTCTAAATGTTTCCTAAAACAATTGCATTGACATGCTATCCTATGGTGACTATAATCCTTAAAGTGGTGACAGACCCTATATTTAATTGCTTCCTCTTCATGTAGCTGAATATGGACATCGACATTCTCCCTGGTTTTTCCTGAAATCCTCTTTTTGGTTTCAACGCCAAAGGGCTGACCATGTGGCCCTTGAGAATGAAATAGATTCAGATTCTTCCTCTAATGACTCTTGTGAACCAGTGTCTCAAGAATTCCATGGGAAAGAAGCCATCAGGTAAAAATAAATTACATGGAGGTGCAAAGGGAGAATGGGTCAGAGACCAGAGATCTATCAGACAAAACACCAATGTGACAAACATTTCCTTCATTGCTTCTCTGTACCCACCTATATCCAGGCTGCTACACTCATGAAAGCCTATATTCATTCTTTTTTTTTTTTTTTTTTTTGGTGAGGAAGATTGGCCCTGAGCTAACATCTGTTGTCAATCTTCCTGTTTTTGCTTGAGGAAGATTGTCCGTGAGCCAACATCTGTGCCGATCTTCCTCTATTTTTTATGTGGGTTGCTGCTACAGCACGGCTTGATGAGCAGTGCGTGGGCCGTGCCCAGGAACCGAACCAGCAAACTCCAGGTCGCTGAAGCAGAGCGTGGGAACTTAACCGCTACACCACTTGGTGGCCCCAGCTATACATTTACAAATATCTTATGGTGTAGCGACAACCACCAATGAATAAATAATCTTTACATTTCCACTTTCCTCATTATCTCTTTTTTCTCCTCTTCGTGCTTCTTTCTCTTTCTCTGCCTGTTATCTTTAAGACAGACCCTGTCATCAACTCCATTGCTATTCTCACCCCCTTTTCTGTGATTCACTTTGTCCCCCTCCTCTTTGCTTTCTGATTAATAAGATGAGAAGGAAGAAGCGGGTGACGCAGAAAAAGAGTGGGAGACATTCCAGAGAGATGGAAAGAAACATAAGTCAGGGGTACTCACGCCATCTTCCCTCAGAGATGATGGATGTATTTTATTCAATGCTGATTGCTTTATTTCCAAATGCTAGAAATCCCTGAATTCCCTAGATCTCTGCTCAAATTCTGTCCATCATTCAACGTTGCCTTTGTCTCACTCCTCAACAAAACCTTTCCAATTCACCTCCTCCAGTGATCTATTTTAATTCTGAATATTTATGATACTTACAATCTCTAAATGTTTAACTTCTAAAAACATAGGTCCAATATGAACAGACAGCAAAGAGCAGTATTCTCCCATTCCTCATGTGTTAGTGCTGTGTTATCAAGAATTTTGATCTCCCTTCAAGCTGGAACTCTAAGTTTTGTGTC
This sequence comes from Ceratotherium simum simum, assembly GCF_057802395.1. Lineage (NCBI taxonomy): Eukaryota > Metazoa > Chordata > Mammalia > Perissodactyla > Rhinocerotidae > Ceratotherium > Ceratotherium simum. The sequence continues at coordinate 50,703,447 of NC_141915.1, read as the reverse complement.
CCTTGCAGTGTCAAGGCCAGAATCAGGTGCTATCAGAGCAGTGATGGAAAGCCTGGAATACTGAGAGAAGGCATTTTGATTTATGCAGGGGGCAAGACGGAGGGTATTGAAGGTTTGTGAATTGTATGTAACAAGATTAGCCCTACAATCCAGGAAAATTATCCCTGGCAATGGATGGAGGCATTGGAAGCAGAGAGTCTCACATATCTAATTGTTGGTGTAGTCTAGAAGGTTTGATCTACGGATCGGCAACTCAGGGCTGTCTGTCCTGCTTCAGTGCTGTGGCCTGCACTGCATCCAACAGACCAGTGCACAGAGCTCTGAAGCTCTGGGTCATTCTATTCCAGAGGCCAAGCCAGCTGGACTCACAGTTACCTCTCAGTATAGAAGGCAGAAGAATGGAATGTCAATTAAAACACGCTGTGCCAACTGCAGAGTAGATTCTACCTAATGTAGAATTCTACATTAGGTAGAATCTACTACCTAAACATTAAGGCTACATTGTATTAAAATATATGGAAAAAAGCCATCATTCATATTGTCTATGAATTCCTTATGAAGGAATAAAACAAGCTAATACCTATTCCTGCCTGGAAAAGAAAAGAGGGGGAAACAGAGGCTGGGAAAAGCTGAGCTAGTGGCCTGAAGTTACACAGTTTAGGAAGAGAGGCAGTATTTGAACCCATATGTGCTCAACTGCAAAGCCATTGCACCTCACTGCCCATTCTCTTCATAGTTATTTCTGTACTTAACTGGATTATACCCATGCTATGGACTGAATCGTGCCTCCCCAAATTCATCTGTTGAAGTCCTAACCTTCAATGTACTGGTATTTGGAGATGGGGCCTTTGGGCGGTAATTAGGGTTCAATGAGGACATGAGGGTGGGGCCCTTATGATGGGATTAATGTCCTCATAAGAAGAGGAAGAAAGACCAGAGCTCTCTCTCTCTCTGCCATGTGAAGACACAGCAAGAAGGCAGCCATCTGCAAGCCAGGCAGAGAGCCCTCATCTGCTGGTTTGTTGTGGGGATATAAAAAAATAATGCAGATAAAATGCACAGGACCTGGCGTATAGTAGACCTTCAATACATTTTAAATCCTTTTTCTCTGTAATCAGTTTTCCTTGTCTTCTTCCTCTTTTCTTATCTTCTTTGGAGGTGTAAAAGCCTTTTGCATTCTGCACATGATATCTTATTCATTCTACAAATCAACCATATGAGATAGTTACTATTGTCATTCCCATTTTACAGCTGAAGAGCTGAACTCAATAAGTTTTGAATCCACAGAATTTGTGAGAGAGCTAGTGAGCGGCACAACTGGACTTGATTCAGAACAGTCTGACCCCAAAGCACTGACCCTTCTGTTAGGGTGGTCTCTGCTTCTCTTCTTTTCTCCACCAGAGTCTTTCCTAAGCATTGAGTTCATCTCCCACTTTCCTCTCATCCAGTCATTTGTCACAATCCTTACAACATCTACTTACATGCCCTCACTGCTGCCTCTGTAGTGTAACCTGTTCAGTTGACAGTGATCGGGGGTGCTGCCTCTAATGAGAGGCCCTAGATGCTTCTGCCAGTCACCTGGGCCTTTGTGAGAGAAAGAACCCCCAGATTTTCTCACAGCCTCAATGGCATGATTTATCAGTCTTCTGTATACCTCTACCATGACCTCAGAACATTTTCCTTTTTTTCAGAATAAAAAATCTTAAAAAAGAATATGGAACAAGAAAGCATGAAAAGGTAGAGGCTTTGAAAGGTAATAAATAGCATCATATTTAGCATGGCTGTTTGATTTAGTAACTATGCCTCACTGTTATACTGTCTTGGTAGGGACCAAGAACAAATATCCCAGATGTCATGTCTCACCTTTATTTGAACACATTATATTTCCTTCCAAGTAAATTAAAAACCATGGAACAATTTTAGAAAGTTGTATGCACCATTGATATCTTATGGGTTTGAAAGATGTATGATAGCATCATGATATTCTTTATTTTCAACTCATCATATTCTCTAATCCTAAAGCTATCTTTATTATAGTCAGCCTATTTTTAATGACAAAACTGCTTTTATCCAAAAAATTGCTAATCACATAATAACATTGCGACAAGGCTACAATATAAAATGTGTATTATATGAGATGCAATTTTAAAGGAAAGAATTTTGGGATGGATTTTATTTTGAATACTGCTAGCCAAATATACACATGCTGTAAGAAATTATAAAAATTTTGGAGAACGTAACGTTACTATGCAGGCTCTGAGTGTAGTTCTTTTTGTAATAATGCCAGGTTTGGTATTTGACATCTATGAAGGCCAGATCACTGCCCTCCTTGGTCACAGTGGAGCTGGCAAAACGACGCTGTTAAACATTCTCAGTGGACTGTCGGTCCCAACATCAGGTGAGAAGACAATTATCCAACGACAAGAACACGGGCAAATGAATCAACTGTGCGTTTCATTAGTTCATTAGTTTCATTAGTTAATTTCAATAGTCATACTGAGGTATTTAAGAGAAAAGTTTTAGAAGTTTCTTCAAGCCATTCTTCTATAGATTTACATTTAACTGATTTCAGAAAGTCTTTGTGGTTTAAATATTTCATGATAAATAGCTTTATGCTTACTAATTGGTATTCCAGCTGGATCAGAGGTATTGTGAATATTAAATTTTTAGTCAATAGTGTATTCTGTATAGGTAGAATATGTTCAAAAGACTGTAGTGATTGATACACATTGTTTTCCATTCTAAAATATTGTAAGTGAAGCATGGCACATTATCCTGATGCTGACTCTCTCCCTTCCACTTTTAGGTTCGGTCACCATCTATAATCACTCACCTTCAGAAATGGCTGACTTGGAAACTGTCAGCAAGCTCACTGGAGTTTGTCCACAATCCAATGTGCAATTTGACTTCCTCACCATGAGAGAAAATCTCAGGCTGTTTGCTAAAATAAAAGGGATTCAGCCACACGAAGTGGAGCGAGAGGTAGAGGAACAAGTTAGATGTCACACAGCAATGAAAATGAGCTTGTTTACCCAGAAAATCTTAAATGTATTTGTTATTTCCACACAATTCATCGCATAAAAGGCAAAAGGCCCCTTGTAATGAACAGCAAAATGATAGTATTTTAAAAATAAACATTCTGGGTTTTGGACTAAATATTCTTTATTTGGTTAGGTGCAACGAGTTTTACGGGACTTAGAGATGGAAAATATTCAAGACATTCTTGCTCAAAATTTAAGCAGTGGGCAAAAAAGGAAACTAACTTTTGGGATTGCCATTTTAGGAGATCCTCAGGTAAGTCAAATTAAAATTACTGGTGAAATCCCATTGAAAGCTGTGCAACTATTGTATTTGATCAAACTTAATTTGCAAATGATAAATGTAAGAGAACTGTTACAATGAAAAATTAAGTACTAAGATATCTCTGCCAAGTACTTTTACAAGTATATTGCTTTTTAAAAGAATTTTGCCTGAAAGGGGAAAATGATTATATGTGCTTTCCTGCTGTGCAGGTTTTGCTGTTGGATGAACCAACTGCTGGATCAGATCCTCTTTCAAGGCACTGTGTATGGAACCTCCTGAAAGAGAGGAAATCAGACAGAGTAATTCTCTTCAGTACCCAATTCATGGATGAGGCTGACATCCTAGCTGGTGATTCTTGGTTTTCTTTCGTGCATCTTAGTGAGAAATTAGGGATATGTGTGAAATATGTATATATATGTCCCAACACAGCTGCCATGTGTGTGACTGCCATGAACCAAGAGAGGAGAATCTTACTCTCATCCATTTGAGTGTCTACATCCTAGAGAACATTGTGTCATGGAGATATTCTGATCCTATTGCAAAGCAGCTGATTGGTTGTAAAATATACAGCATACTCTCAAAGACATACTATGTTTTATTTAGTATGAATGTCAGTTGGCTTGAAACAGATCCTTTCGAAGTATGATAATTTTTCTAAATATACTAGAGAATCAACTAACATATCATTTTAGTTATTGGGTGACAAAGAAAGTGGCTTACATGTGACCAGAATTAGAAAGCATCCATTTTAGTGGGTCATGCTCCCAAATTACATTATTTATTAATGGATTTGTTCTTTTATAAGTAGTAAAAAATAATCTCTTAATACAATTTATTTGATTCTTTCTACTTAGATAGGAAGGTGTTTATATCCAACGGGAGGCTGAAGTGTGCAGGCTCTTCTCTATTCCTGAAGAAGAAATGGGGCATTGGGTACCATTTAAGGTATAGACCTTTTTGTTGGAGACATGTTGGAATATGTTGGAAATGTTGGGGACAGGTGATATCAGTATTAGCATGGTAAAGTAGGCTCTCTGATTAGTAAGTTCATTTCAAGAGAGCTGTGTTAGAACTATTCCACAACTCTCTCTTTCTTAACTAGAATGAAGGGTAAGTGAGATTGTAGACATTGAGACTATAGGGATGATTAAGCTAAGTTTAAATAAAATTTTTGGAAAATATTTTCGCAACAAGGTGTTTGCTAAGAGAAATTTATAGATATTCCAGCCCTCTCTTTTATCATATATCTGATGTTTGTTTTTGTTCATCTTGACAATTTCAATAGCCTCCTCTCTGTTCTCCCTGACTTCGTTTTCTCCTTTGTTCTTTTCTGTCTCCTTCTCTTCCTGATAATAACTATTATCATTATCTATTTAGGTGCACCTACATTGGGTGCGTAGATATTTACAAGTGTTATATCCTCTTGTTGGATTGTTCCCTTGATCATTATGTAATGCCCTTCTTTGTCTCGTTTTACAGTTTTTGTTTTAAAGTCTATTTTGTCTGATATGAGTACTGCTACCCCAGCTTTCTTTTCATTGCCATTTGCGTGGAGTATCTTTTTCCATCCCTTCACTTTCAGTTTGTGAGTGTCTTTAGGTCTGAAGTGTGTCTCTTGTATGCAGCATATATATGGGTCTTGTTTTTTTATCCAGTCAGCCACCCTATGCCTTTTAATTGGAGCATTTAGTCCATTGACGTTTAAAGTAGCTATTGATAAGTATGTACTTACTGCCATTTTTAACTTTTTTTTTTTTTTTTCTCAGTGTTTTAGTAGTCCTTCTGTGTTCCTTACTTCTTCTATACAGAATTGATGGTCACTTTAGCTTGACCTCTGTCTGAAAGCTGTACTCTTTAACTACCCTCCTCCCTCCTTTTATGTTTTTGATATCATATCCAACCTCTTTTTGTGCATTTGTATCCATTACGTTCTCTAATCGTGGAAATAGATAATTTTTCCTATTTGTGGTCTTCTCTTTTCCCCTTAAATCAGTCCCTTTAACATTTCTTGTAACACTGGTTTCTTGGTGACAAACTCCTTTAATTTTTGCTTATCTGGGGAAAATTTTGATCTCTCCTTCCAATTTGAGCGATAACCTTGCTGGGTAGAGTATTCTTGGCTGTAAGTTTTTCCTTTTAGCACTTTAAATATATCATGCCATTCTCTTCTAGCCTGTAAGGTTTCTGCTGAGAAGTCAGCTGATAGCCTTATGGGGTTTCCTTTGTATGTAACTTGACATTCTCTTGCGTGCTTTTAGGATTCTCTCTTTATCTTTAATTCTGGACATTTTGATTATGATGTGCCTTGGTGTGGGCCTCTTTCGGTTTATCTTGTTTGGGGCTCTCTGGGCCTCCTGTACCTGGAGGTCTGGTTCCTTCCTTAGCGTAGGGAAGTTTCCATCTAGTATTTCATGATATAGATTCTCTGCCCTTGTCTCGCTCTTCTCCTTCCGGGACACCTATAACACGGATGTTAGTGCGCTTGATGTTGTCCCAGAGGTCCCTTAGACTGTCCTCACTCTTTTTAATTCTTTTCTCTTTTACCTGTTCACCTTGGGTAATTTCTTCTAGTCTTTCTTCCAGCTCACAGATCCGTTCTTCTGTATCCTCTACTCTGCTTTTGAGTCCCTCTAATGAGTTTTTCATTTCCAGTATTGTATTCTTCATTTCTGATTGGTTCTTTTTATATCTTCCATTTCTTTGTTGACATTCTCACTGAGTCCATCTATTCTTCTCCCAGATCAGTGAGCATCCTTAACACTCTTAGTTTGAACTCTCTGTCGGGTAGGTTGCTCATTTCTTGTTTCACTAAGTTCCTTTTCTGGGGTTTTGTCCTGTTCCCCTTACTTGGAATGTATTCTTTTGCCTCTTCATTTTGCCTCTTTCCCTGTGCTTGTGTCTACGTATTAGGTAGGTCAGCTACGTCTCCTGCTCTTGGATAGGTGACCTTATGTAAGTGATGGCTTAGGAGGCTTCCAGTGTGCTTCCCTCAGTTCTCAATGTTCCAGGGAATTTGACCCCTATGTGGGCTACGTGTATCCTTCTGCTGTGGCCTGTTTGCTCTCCTGTAGGCGCCCAGGAGGCTGAGTTATGCTCCTGGCCAGCTGTTGTAATGCTCAGCTGCTTGTAGTTGTTGTGGGCCCTTCAGTCTCTTTATCAGCTGTGGGGAGCCCCAGCACAGTTGGCTGCAAGTTCTAATACCACATTTGTGTTGCAGTATTTCTTTTAAGTGAGTAGGCCCTCACCCGTGTCAGGTTGTTAGGCTCAGGGCCTTACAATTGCTGTAAGCCTCTAGCCTATTAGGTCTCTTGTCAGCTCTCTGAGGATTGCAGCTGGGTGGGGCTGGCCTCAGGCACAGGAGCACCCAATTGTTTCAGGTTTTGGAAGGTGGAGCAAACCTCCTATGTGGGTCTTTGAGAAGTACAAGTCTTCTGTGGCTGAGAAGCCCTGCCGCCCACAGGTCCACACACACAATCAACACAGTCCTGCCCCCGTGTGAGCTCCCGACCTCCCCAAGTGGCCCCAGTCTCTCCACGGCGGGAGCCCCACACACTCTGCCACCGCCCCACACTCTCCACCCGCTCCTTGTGCACACCCTGCCCCGCTCAAGTCAGCTCAGTTGCCAGGCTGCAGAGAATCCAGTCACCAATCTATGCAGGCCCACACGTTGCCTGAGGGCTTGTTGTTGGAGTGGGGCTAGTCTCTAGGGTGGGCTGCTGCCTGCCCTGGCTGAGCTGGATTAAATCGGGTGCTCTGGCGGGTGGAGCAGACCCTGGGCTAGCAGGTCTCAGGGAGAACTCCAATGGCGTCTGTGTCCTTGCACGCTCACACCAGGCCACAACAATGGCCACCGCCAATGTCCCAGTCCTGGAGAGGTCTCACCCTCACCGAGATGCACTCCAGGGCCTATTAGGTGAGTCTCTTGTCACCAAGCACTGTGCACCTTTCTTTCTGGTGATTTTAGGATGCTTTCTGAAACGGGTGAGTTTGTGCGCGGGCCCTTTAAGAGCCAGTTTTAGTTTCTTTGTGAACCGGGTTTTCTGGGGGTGCTCCCCAATGCTTTAGTAGCAGGCAAAGTCAGATATTATGCTGCTGGTCTCAATTGTGCTGGGTCACAAAATGCCCACAGCGGGGGCGCTCCCCGGCTCAGGGGCCCGGCGCCTCCAGGGAGGCTGTGTACCTGTGAGCTGCTCCCGGCGGCCGTGAAGCTGGCGGCTTGTGACGGCGGCGTTTTTCTCTCCAGAAGGGAGTCTCTGCCTCTTCCACCCCAGTTAGGATTGTCCGTTGTTGCAGGAGTTCCTCTTATCCAGTTTTCAGTTCTGTCTCAGGGGTAATTTTTCCACGAGTAGTTGTAAATTGGCTGTGTCCACGGGAGGAGGTGAGTTCAGAGTCTGCCTACGCCGCCATCTTGACTCCCCCCCATCATTATCAAGTAACATCTATCACTTATTAAGTGTTGGCTATCTTTTTAACTTAGTTAATTTAACTTTTAAATTATGTGTTGCTAAGATATTTACATATGGAATACTCATATAATCATGTTTAATCCTCCAAATAATTCTAAGAAGATGGCATTATTATCCTCCTTTGACATGTCAGAGAGTTTTAATAATCTGCCCAATCTCATATGATTTATAAGTGGTAGAATCTTTGGAACAAGATTACAGGTGTGATATGAATTGTTTCTTATATTTCCCACTAAAATATTAATATTTCTTTTAAAAATTCAAATCACTTCATTCCCAGTGGTTAAATGGATCCCGCATTATTTACTCTAAGTGTTTAACCTGACCAAATCTACCATTCCATCATTATCGATAAATTTAGGACCAAAAAAATGATAAAATTAGTTAACATAGATAGAATATATGAAAGTTTACTTAGTTCAAGGCCCTGTGCTTTCTCATACACACTTTTTTTTGTTCTGTGTTTTGAAATTCTTTGAGAGCTGAGGATTATTCCATCTCACAGGTTAGAAAACTAATGCTCAGAGACATTAAGCCTGAGTTCTGGAGCATGGATCAGCAGGACATTAGGACCATGTTCTTAGTGACTGTATCAAATTACCTCCGTTTTTGTTTTTACCATGTTCAAGTCTTAGTTTCTGCAGAACTCATACTTTACTGCAAAGAGAGAGTTCAAAGTTGAATTTTTTAATAGGTGGAGACAAAATAGCGCATTCTCCTCTACCTCACTCTAGCCAAGATCTAGCCAAATATCTCTTTTTCTGAATAACTGACTCTTTAAGTCAGCTTATCTGTCTCTAATTATCCCTTCTGCTAGTTCTTCTGCCATGTTGCACGGATTATACCGTTTGGACTACATTAGTATTTTTATATCTTGCTTCTTCCATTAGAGTATACATTTGTTTGTCTCATAAATATTAATGAAGAAACAAGCACATACTACAATTGTTTGTAGAGATAGTGTTAGAGAAAAATAACTTTAATTTACTCTTTTCAAATGTTAGTTTGCATCTGAATGAAATGTGCAATCCAGACAGTATAACATCACTTGTTAAACAGCACATCCCTGATGCCAAATTAACAGCACAAAGTGAAGAAAAGCTTGTATATATTTTGCCTTTGGAAAGGACAAACAAATTTCCAGGTAACAGAATGCAGAGACCACAGAATGATTTATAATGGAGTTACTAACAGTAACAGTGGTGCTAACAATGATGACTAACATTTTAATGCCTATTAAGTGCATGGCACTGTGCATTAATTCATTTAATATTCCCCACCCTAAGGTCACTTCTAATATTAGCCTCTGATAACATCCCCACATCACTTATGACTGAACTGAGGCACAAAGACGTTGAATACGCCTCAAGCTGCAACATGTGCAATTAAGAGGTACGGGATAGCGTCAAGCTAAAATTGGGAATATTTGGGAAATACGTTTCAGGAATGAATGAAAGAGTGCAGTCTGAGCAGGAAGAGATCTGGGAAAGCCTCGCAGAGTATTGAAGGCGAGTAAGGGAATGGTACACAATATGTAGATTGCTTTATAAAGACCATGACATGATGTTATAATCTAAGTAGTCAAATAGTAATTATGATCAATCTTCGTGTTGCCAAACGTTCTAAGATTCATGACTTTGCTGCAGATACAAAAGCCTGGAGGACCATTGTCTTTACCACTTTTGTATCTGGTCTCCCAATGTGCTGTTTCATTTCCCAAGAGTTTTGAGGCAGATTACATTTTTTTTTTAAATGTAACCCATCAAATTGTGTTTGCTTTATCGCGTTCAAGGAACTTGCCAACTTTTAATGGAGGATACTGGGTCCATCGCTGCATGCGTGAATCAATAAGCCTGCCAGAATCATGGTTAATGAAGAAATACAGCACCAGGCAATAGGGTGCAGTGATTGAAAGATCCAGTGCTAGAGCCAGACTGGCCCGTTTCCAATCCCAGCGATGTCGTTATTAGTTCTGTAATCCCGGACAGGTTATGTTACTTTTCTGTGCCTCAGTTTCCTCATTTGTAAAAAGGGGATCATAATAGTACTAACTTTATAGGGTTTTTATGAGGAGTAAATGATTTAATATATTTACATTTATTATTAAAATATTAAATATAAATAGAGCACCTGGAATAATACCTGACATGTAGTACCTATAGTATTTCACCAAGTCTAAGATACCCTCTACTACAGGATGTGCTACCAAGAAACAGAAAGAAATCATGTTGACATTTAAAATATGACCTACCTGCATTTATAATACATGCTCATTTCAAATACATTAAAAGATGATGAAACGTATTCATCTTAAAATCAGTGAAATAATGGTAGTCTTAGATGCATACACAATGTCTTGGATATAAGTATCACTTATGAAAACAGAAGTCCTTATGAGGTCCTCAAAACCAAGTGTTACCTGATTGCTTATTAAATGCATTTCAAAGGGGGATGCACAATTTAGAGAAAGACTGAAAAAGAACCAACATTTAGATGGACTTAAGGACTCATTAGAAATCATGAATACATCTCTATTTTTCTTTATCTAACATACCATTAAGATAGAAACATTTAATTTCTCCCAATATTTGAATTATTCTTTATTCTACTTTCAAATTTCCTGAACTGTCCAAGGATCATTTCCAATATCTTTTATTAAAAAAAGTAATCTCTCAAAATGACCCACTAATCCCTCATGAAGACCTACCCTCTTTCAAGGCTTTTATGTAATTTTCATACCATGGGCAGAAGCTGGAAGAGGAGAGAGGGGGAGAAAACGAAAAGTTACTTTGTCCTTTCCTTTAACGTATACATATATATATATATATATATTTTTTTATAATTTTATTTATTTTCCCCCCAAAGCCTCAGTAGACAGCTGTATGTCATAGTTGCACATCCTTCTAGTTGCTGTATGTGGGACGCGGCCTCAGCATGGCCGGAGAAGCGGTGCGTCGGTGCGCGCCTGGGATCCGAACCTGGGCCGCCAGCAGCGGAGCGCCCGCACTTAACCGCTAAGCCACGGGGCCGGCCCTAACGTATATATTTTTAAACAAAGGAAAATTCTGCAGCACCTAATTATTTCTATAAACATCAGTTCTTTTTCATTTGTTATTACGTTGCCTAACAATTATCCCTAACATGAAATCACAAATCTCTATTGTCTGGAAAATATTCCTTAATTAATGTAGGTTTAGAATTAATCATTTCCTATCTTAGTTTGGGCTGCTATAACAGATACCATAGACCGGGTGGCTTACAAACAACAGATATTTATTTCTCATAGTTCAAGATCAGGGTGTCAGCACGGTTGGGTTCTGGTGAGAGACCTCTTCAGGGTTCCAGACTGCTGACTCCTTGTATCCTCACATGGCGGAAAGCAGAGAGAGGAAGCAAGCTTTCTTGTGACTCTTAGAAAGGCATTAATCGCATTCACGAGGGCTCTACTCTCATGGCTTCATCTAATCCTAATCACCTCCCAAAGGCCTCACCTCCTACTACCATCACATTGGGGGATAGAGTTTCAACATATGAATTTTGGGGGGGAGCACAAGCCTTCAGTCCACTAACACTCCCTATAGTCTAATAGAACTAAATTTTTTAAAACAGTAAATATAATAATTTTTTTCAAAACCCCCCATATAGCAGTTTTCTAAGAATGAAAAAGTAAATGTTTTGAATTTTATACTCAAGAAGTCATGGAAACTAACACACTATATAGACTATTTTAGAAATAGGGAAATGTCTATATCATAGTTTTGTTTCTGATTAATGCATTTGGCCTATCACAAATGTTTTCTATTTTTAAAGAATATGATTATTATCAATCTCATTATAAACTATAGTTTTTGATGCATTTTTGTGCTTACTTTTAGACCTTTATAGGGATCTCGATAGATGTTCTAACCAGGGCATTGAGAATTATGGTGTTTCTATGACAACTTTGAATGAAGTGTTCTTGAAGTTAGAAGGAAAATCAGCTATTGATGAATCAGGTAAAAAAAAAACTTGAATTTTGTCTTTCTGTGCAATATTTTATCTTGAAAATATACTCTGAATGATGAATTTATATGCTTTTGGAGGTGCTATGATTCAGTCTGGTCTTGGGAAAACTTAGAGCAGAGAAGAAATGTATTTCTGTCTCCTTCTTTCCTCTTCTCTCAATGCTGGTCTCCAACCGTGAATTTCTGATCTTGTACCATGCGTCTTACTAAGCACAGGGAATACAGCAGTGTGCAAGACTAGGTCCTCATGGAGCAGACAGCAAATATGTAATGTAAGTGCTGTAGAGAAAAGAAAATTAGAATTGTAGATTGACACTTACTTGTAGTATTTTGAGGCTGTTATTCCATTGTCTTCAGGATTCCATTGTTGCTGTTGAAAAATTTTCTGTCAGTCTAATTGTCATTCCTTGAAAAATATTCTGCCTTCTCTCTCTAATTTCTAGTTAATTATTTTCTTGTTTCTGGTTTACTCTTGACTACGCTTTTTCATTTTTTTTCTGATTGATCAAGTATTTTTTAAATCTCTGTTTGATCCACTTTTGAAGTTATGAACTTGATATCTTCTTAGTGGTTACACTTAACTTTTAATGTACACGTCTTATAGCTTTCTAAAAATCTAAAGTTGATCAGTTTCTCTAGGCTCCTCTTCCAAAAGAAGTAACTTTTACCTTGTTTTCACCCAGGGCTATATTAAAAAATATTGTCTCTACCAATTTCCTATTCTTATGGAGGTGAGAGGTGGGTCTATATGTACTAACTCTTCCAATTTGGTCAGAAATACTAAGACTATTTATCTCTTGCAATGAATAGATTTTTTCTAGGCTAAAATAAGGGTTTATTTTCATTGGTTTCTGCAGAATGAATTAAGTCCTTTAAAGCTGCAGACACAGAACTATTTTTCAGAAAATACAAGATTTTCTTTTATTATATCACTTTTGTCTTCTTGCATTATATCATTTCTTTTGCTTCCTTTCCCATTTCTTCAGTTGTTTCTCTAGTAGTGCCATGAAATAGATTAGCTCTATCTTTTGTTCAAGACTCTCTACTCTGACACCATTTTGTGAAAAGATGATCACAGCAATATCTAAATAATGCACATCTAAAATGGCACTTTATAAATCACTGATTTTATGTTTTATAGACATTGGAATTTGGGGACATTTAAAAAGTGATAGAAACAGAGACACAGAAAGCCTTGTTGAGCTGGAACAAGTGTTGTCTTCCTTTAAGGAAACAAAGAAAGCAGCCAGCGGCCTGGCTCTCTGGAGGCAGCAGCTATGTGCCATAGCAAAAGTTCGCTTCCTCAAGTTAAAGAATGAAAAAAAAACTCTGTTGACCATGTGAGTACCCAAGTGTTTCAGGTATGTTTGGTCAGTGCATTCAAAAGAGAAAAAAAACTTCAGATAGAATGAATTCCAGCAACTGCATATGGTCTTATTAACATAGAAACCAATTTTTAATTGCTTAGGTGGGTATGTATTTAAACCAAAGAAAGTTTGGGATTTTTTTCTTTTAATTTCATACAGAATCTGCTCTTATCAAAGGGTTGAAGTAGTTTTTCAGAAGCATGGAAGTTAGCACTGAGGTCCCATCCGAAACACTTGCCTCTTTCCCCAAAGTAGCTCTGTGCCAGGGCTTATCTTAGCCTAGGCTTCATGTTACTATCTGGAACCTACTATGTGGTTCACACATTCCTCTATAGCTTCAGACTCTTCATTGAGTAATACTACCTGCACTCCACTCAGGACACTCATTCATTCAAAAATATTTGTGAGAACCTCTGCATAACACTCTGTTTTAAATGTCTGTAAGACATCAAAATCAATCAAACATGAGATTCAGCTCTTGGTGATTAGAGGTATACTGAAAAAGCATAGTACAAAATTAGGGCAATTTTGTCAAGTGTAACATTCACTATGAGACAGATTGTTTCCAAATAGAGAAATCCGAAAAAAGAATTTTACATGAGAGAGAATTTGAATTTGGTGTAGGAAAATGAAACATTTAGCTAAGGAAAGAGAAGAGAATGGAAATTCAGACAGAGGGGGCAGTCCTGAGCATAGAGATACATGGGGAGTCTGAAGAACTGTTATTAATTTAATGGCAGCATAGAGTGTTCAAAAGAGTAAAAATAATTTTGATAATATATTATATGGAGCTAAAGAGTTTGGACTTTATGAATAATAAGGAACTATTAAGCTTTTATTTTTTATTTTGAACAGGCTATTGATATAACTAGAACAGAATGCTAAGAAATTTAATGGGGCAACAGTGCAAAATGGTTCGGAAACAGCAGACTTTGGAGACAAGGAAAACAATCATTTAGGACAATATTGAAAGAGGTCAGGAAAGAAAAAATTAAGGTCTAAACTTGAAATGTGGAAGAGAGAAGAAGATTTGGAGGCAAGCAACGATGATATGAGCTATAGAATTTTTCAACCATTTGGAAAAGGGACTTAAGAGAGAGAAATGAGTGTAAAATGACTGAGCCTTGGAGCCCAAGTGAATGAGAAAATGTCGTAATTTATAGAAATTGGGAGCAGGAGGGAGAAAATGTTCAGAGTGTAGTAAGCCAGGGAGTTGGTGACATGCCAGCTTGCAGTAGTCCAGTAGAAGGAAGAAATGCAAGACTGAGACAGAGCAAAGAAGTGGGCACTGGAGAGAGAGATTTAAGAGTCATAATCAGCAGACTTTATAAGCTTGAATGAGACGTCCAAAGGTTGAGGGGGAGGGGCATTTAGAGAGAGAGAGAGAGAAATCAAGGATAACTACACAGGAACAATCTCATTTTAGAAAGAAGAAAAAGGGGAGAAAAAGCATGATTCATATGTTTGGTTAGTGCTTATAATTTATTTCTGTTATAACATCCATTATCTGCTCAAACTTAACCGACGAAAGTTGCTATAGATGATTTTTTTTCTTTTACTTTTTCCTCCATGTAGATTATTGCTTTTTGGCATTAGCCTTTGCCCTCAGATTTTGGAACATCTATTTTATGAGTTATATCAAAAAACTTATTCTTGGGGACTGTCTCCTAATATGTACTTCCTCTCACCGGGACAACCACCTCAGGCTCCTCTGACCCACCTACTGGTCATCAACAAAACAGGTGAACGTGGGGCTACAGAGCAACTTTCACCTGCCGGTTCTTGTTGAGAGATTCCACAGACAACACAAACCACAAAGGAAAGATATTCTGTATGTTTTAGAAAGCACATATGAGGCCAAATAGGAAATTAATTTCAAAATGAAAAATACAAGGTTGGAGAGTTTGTTTTAGAAACACATTATTGCAAGTTTACTTAAACCATAGAGCTTACTGCACAAAGCAACACAAGGGGATTCAGGAAGGTGGATCATTGACTGATCTTTGAGGTTTTTCCATAACTTTTTTTTTGTTTGGTGAGGAAGATTGGCTCTGAGATAACATCTGTTGCCAATCTTCCTCTTTTTGCTTGAGGAAGATGATCCCTGAGCTCACATCCATGCCAGTCTTCCTCTACCAGTCTTCCTCTACTTTGTATGTGGGACGCCGCCGCAGCACGGCTTGATGAGTGGTGTGTAGGTCTGTGCCTGTGATCCGAACCCACGAACTCCAGGCCACCAAAGCGGAGCAAGTGAACTTAACCACTATGCCATCAAGCCAGCCCCCATAACATTTTTTTAAGTACTATGCATTCTTGATGTCTGGAAAAAAAATCTGTTCCAAATTTCTAAGAAAATAGAAGATTAAGATCTTCAAGGATTATAATGTTAATTTTAAATAGTATTTTTGTACTAAGAGAAATTATAAGTAAATGTCTAGGCTCTAGGTAAAGAAACTTTGTCATATCCTTGATATTAGAATGGATTTTAGTACCACAGCATCAATTCTGCTTTTTAAGGAAATCCTTAGATAGTTCTTATTATGGTATGCTTTGAGTGACATCATTTATTTTTTTCTAAAATATTGCTTGACTATTGTTTTTCTTCACTGTTGCTTCTTTTGATCTTTACCTTCATGGTAGGGTCAAGCATTGATGACTTTATACATTCACTGAAGCAGCAGAACATAGCTTTGCAAGTGGATGCCTTTGGAACTAGAAATGGCCCGAATGAGCCATCATACAATGGCGCAATCACTGTGTCAGGTGATAACAAGGTATGTTGGGCTCTGATTGCTGCATCTCACCAAAGATGAGTGTGCAATTTGAGTAATACATATCAACTGGCATAAAAGACCAATTTGACGCAAACAAATGGGATATTTCTCATTTTTAGAGAAGGTGGACTATAATTATTTGCCCACAGCCTCCATTAAAACAATATATAATGAAATGCCATTTGATTTTATTCCTTGTTAAATTGTATGCACTGTTATAATTAATAATGCATTTAAATCTTATTATAAATTGTATTTCATTCCAATAATTAATTTAAATCTTATTCTTAATTGAATTTCAACTCAAATGACATTTTGATGAATCCTCCAAACATAAATCTGATTAATGTATATTGTGAACTTCAACTCCAGTTACAAAAAAAATATTAGCTCTTAATTTTTTCACGGTAGATTTTTGTGTGTTTTTAATGGGAAAAAAGCTCAAGTCCTACTAGCTAAACTTTACACAAGTGGGTCAAACCTTCAGATAAATGTTTATGCTCAGCTATCTGATGTTTAAAAAAAATGCCTTAGTTTTCTGCAACTCAAAGGGTGGTTCCTGAATCAACATTACTGGATCACCTGGGTGCTTGTTAGAAATGCAGAATCTCAGGCCCCTCCCCAGACCTACTGAGTTAGAATCTGCACTTTAATAAGATCTGCAGGGGATTAGTCTGCTCATTAAAGCTTTAGAATTGCCTTATTTGGCAATTTTAAGATTGGCATATTTCACATAAAATTGTAGATTTCTGGCTTCTCTTGAAAAATCCCTCCATTCACCCATTCTGGCAGTCTGCAGTTGGAACTGAGAAACCGTTGCCCCATGTAGCCTTGGACTATTCTTTCAGCTTGCCATATCTCCACACTGCTTCACTCGTGTATATTACCTGCCTAGACCCTGTAGGAGTTTATAACAGACAAGTGGAGAAGATGGGAAGAGTGTTACATGTATAAATCACAACAGTTAAGTGTCACAAAGCTTGACCACTGGTAGCTTGTCTGAGCTAATTTTCAGAAGTAATTTCCATGCCAAAAATAGAGTAAGAAATTACCTATGATAAGTAAGAAATTGGTCCTTGATATGTCTTTTTTTTTTTTTTTTTTTTTGTGAGGAGGATCAGCCCTGAGCTAACATCTGCCAATCCTCCTCTTTTAGCTGAGGAAGACTGGCCCTGGGCTACCATCCGTGCCCATCTTCCTCCACTTTATATGGGACGCCGCCACAGCATGGCTTGCCAAGCAGTGCATCAGTGAGCGCCCGGGATCCGAACCGGCGAACCCCGGGCCGCCACAGCGGAGCGCCCGCACTTAACCGCTTGCGCCACCGGGCCGGCCCCAGTCCTCGATATGTCTTAACCAAGTTAGTTTCCAGTATATTCAGAATAATAGTTTTAAAAAATGGCGCCCTTAATATCAATAAACATCACTATCAGTAATTAGGCTAGACGCAATGCACTTGATTTATTTATGATTGCACAAATGTATGCTCAAAGCTTGCCCGTATTTTGGGCAATATAGATAATTAACTTATATGCTTTCTATTTGAAGGACAAATAATCATGTTTTTAATATATATGTAATGTCGTTTTTAAACACATTCTACATGCAGGTTGCTATTACCAGCTCAGTATTTGTGCTTTCATTACAACAGCTATCTGCCTCCTGCTTTCCCAGTATTCACACATTCTTTATAAAATCGATGTATCATATTTTGAAATAAAGCCTACTGCCATGTTAAAGTGAGGTTGCATTACGGAGTTTGATAGTGTTGCTCCTAAAAAATCATTTGGGGTATTTTGTCTTGTGAGAGTTTAGGCATAAATAACCACATGGCTGATGCTACTGTAGGTAGAGACCAACATACTGGATTCCTGGAAGTAGATTGTGAATTAATGGGATGATATGGGCGATGGTGATATCAGTCACATTCAGTGCTTTAGCCCTACTGTATTGCCAATAATTTGAAGGATTTTCTACTTTATTCTTTCATTAAATTTTATATTTACTTTCTGAGGACTTAGAATGCATATTTGTTATATTTCAGGATCACAGATTTTCAATAGCATGTAATACCAAAAGGCTAAATTGCTTTCCTGTCCTCATGGATATCATTAGCAATGGGCTACTTGGAATTTTCAATTCTTCAGAACACATTCAGACTGACAGGAGCACATATTTTGAAGTAAGTATAATATTATCTCACTTATACCAAGCCATAAGAAGTTTTCAAGAAAATACATGGAATGCTGAAATAACATCACGTAAATTTTTGTGAACTTATTCTTGAATAAGTTTATGTTTATATACATATTAATTACTATACTTACACACACACATATACACACACACACAATATTTAGCAATGATTCCATAACGTTATAATTTTAGTTGGATGACTTAGGGTCAATGGAACAGCAGATAATATAATTAATCAGGAAAAAGAAATGATGACTTTTGGTCTTAGATCTGTCACCATTTGTGGCCCTAGGTAGTAGGACATAGTTGAAACAGCCAAAGTCTTAAGGGCCAGACCATGTGGCCTTCTTAACAACTTGACTTCTGTAGGCCTTGGTTCACCAATCCACAAAAAAACACAGATAAAAAGTTTATCATAAAGGTTTTAAGAAGTAAATGATGCAATGTGAACACCAGACTGAGTTGGCTGAGTTATTGTAAAGACCAGCGATAAGGCACATAAACCTTGAAAACCATGGGTGCTCAATAAATTGTACTTATTGTCATCACTGATGTTAATATTATTTTTCTAGGGAATGCATCATTTCCATTGAAGAACGTACAGCTTTGACTAGATAGGGGACTGGCTGAATTAGAACTAGGAGCAGATCTTGTTTAAAAAATAACTTGCCAGATCTGCTCAGATCCTGAGTCAGAATCTCCACAGTGGGGAGGAGGGTGTGCACATCTATGTCTTCAAGTCATCTCTTTCATCTTGCTGTGTTGAATCTCTCTTTGCCCAAATGACACCTTGGGCATATTCTATAGTTTCCTGGTCACTTTTTGTTATTGAGAAATATTCCAGTGCTGTCCCAAACTTCAATTTCCTAGCTGATTCAAACACTGGGGGTCAATATGTGACCTAAAGGAAGTGGATTGGGGCAGGTGGTGGTGGTGTGATTTGCTCTTTCATTCCTTTTTATTGTCTAACATCTTGGAGTAGAAAAGAGAGAGTGAGCTCTCTCTGGAACACCTCCCTTTCTTCTCCCTTCTGAACAAAACATGGCCAGCCTGGGAGCAGAAAGGAAGGATGGAGAGATCAAGGTAGAAAGAAATGGTGCTGTGGAGACACCTCTGCTTTCTCCCGTTGTGTCTGTTACTGGTACCTTCTACTTATGCGGTTGCCACAGCCTAGGTGACCTGTGTGATCGTCTTGGGGTAGTGTTTAGCTTTGACCCTAGTCCATTCTGTGGGTGAAGACACACTCACTGTTGCAGAGCAAAATGTCTCTTAGGCTGCTGAAGAGAAGCCCACACCATCAAGCTTTCTCCAGTTTCCATTGTTCATTGTTTGATATGGCCATCATCCAGGTAGTTTAACAACTTATTCCCCTCTTTAACCTCCGTGCTTTTCAAAAAGAGCTCTGAGAACTGATGAGTGCTTCTTGCCCACTGATGGAAAGCTATAGAGATTTGGGATGTGATGGGGGTTCCTCCATCTTCATCAGCACTTTATATTATTGTCCTCTCAAGCCACATCTCGGCAGTTCTCCTTCCTTCTGAAATCTCTAGGGCAGAAAAACTGTCTCCCTGTTCACGTGAGGCCCCAAGTGAACCTTGAATATTTAGAACATTTACTATGTGATTTACATGTATTATCATATTTAAATATCCTAACAAGACTTTGAGATAGGCGGTATTATTATTATTGTTATTATTATACAGCTGAGGAAACTGCAGTACATAGAGGTGTGATATGTTTCATTAGGTGTTATATTTGAAGAGACAAGTCAAGTATCTGGATAACCAAGAATAGAGTGTGCCCAAGGATGAATAAACCACCTGACCTGAGTTCTTGCTTTTAAAAAGATGGCTTTACTACAAAATATTTGCTACCCTCCAGCCCAGCTGACCTTGAGATCATGTGTAGATAAATTCTCCCTCTTTGAAATTGCTCCTGATTTCCACACTCAGCTCCTGGCATACTTCTACAATTCTGAAGCCCAATCTCCTTGATCCTAAAGAAAAGAGCTCACTGTAGCTCAAACCTTGCTTCTGACTCCACTCAATGACTTTAACCATCTATCAGAGTGTCCTGAAGTGTTCCCAACCAGCTCCTCCTGTAAGTTTTCACCCGACCAAACTACCCAGTTAATATCAAGTGTCTCTGTGGGTCCTTCCAGTCTAAGCCCCGGTAAACTTGACTGTAGGTGGGTATAATCTAATATGGACATAAAATGTTATTTATGAACCAAGTTGCGAGTAAGGGAGCTGGCTGTTGAGACTAATTATGAATTTTCCATCCCAAAGATCTTCCAAATCTGGAAAATCAACAAGGCTGACCATAGGCAAAGATGTCAAATGGGTGAGGTGGTCCTTGGTACTCTTTCTTCCCCTTCCAGGGCTTCATCTCCACCTTCTCCATCTCCATCTTCATATGCATCTTTATTTAGGCAGTTTTATGTGCTATACGATCTCTGACGGGCACCAAGTTTTAGGAGGGGCTAAGAGAAAAGTAAGGAGATCTTAAAACTCATGACACCTGACCTCAGATAACTTGCAGTATAGTGAGGCAACTTATTGTAGATCCACTAAAGGCTTCTAGCAAAACCCAAGGCCATCTTTAACCTGTACAGGATTTTGAACTTTTTTAAATTCAACGCCTTTATATGGAGTGTGTGTTGACCATTTTTATTCAAGCCCCATCACTTTTATTTCCTAATGCCCACCTACTCATTAATTTACATCTGCCAGGTTCCTGAAGGCATTTGAATTTGTTCCTTATGAATAAAGTTGAGCCAGAGGAATGATTCTTCATAAATGTTGAACTGAACTGATTTATCACAAATTTCTGAGAGTAATGAAGTAACTCATCCATTGACAGTCCACAAATGCTATTGTCTATTAAAACATCAGCCTAGGGCCGGCCCTGCGGCTTAGTGGTTAAGTGCGCGCGCTCCGCTGCTGGCGGCCCGGGTTCGGATCCCGGGCGTGCACCACTTCTCTGGCCATGCTGAGGCTGTGTCCCACTTACAGCAACTAGAAAGATGTGCAGCTATGACATACAACTATCTACTGGGGCTTTGGGGGGAAAAAATAAATAAATAAAATCTTTAAAAAAATTAAAAACAAAAACAAAAACATCAGCCTAAATGTTGTCATCGTGATGTCAGACAGCAGAAATTTTATGCTTACCTTGTTACCAAGCAAGGGCTTGCTGCCTGATCTGCATAGAAGCTGATACTATAGCACTGGCTTTTGAGAGAAGAAAGGGCTTTATTGCAAGGTCAACTGAAGCAAGGAGACAGGAGGCAAGGCTCAAATCTGTCTCCCCGAGCTGAAGCAGGGACAGATTTTAAGGAGTTGGGAGTGGGAGTCGTTATGTAAAACACTAGCTTGGTGGGGTCTGATTGGAGGGTGGGAGTGTAACAGTCTTATAAGTCCAGTGTGCTGCAAGTCAAGGGAACCCTTGTTTGTTATTAAGTTCCCTGCACCACTTTCTGTTCATGTTGAGTTCTGTAGTTAGGGAACTTTTGGTTGCCAGGTGGCTTGAGGTCATCTGAGAACAAGGTTTCTGTCTTCTGAGCATGCTCCAGCTACATGACTTGCAGTTTTTGCTCATTGCCCCTGCAAAATAACTTTGATACTTTGTTATTGATACAATAAGATACAATAGGGCCAGTACCAATTGGTCTATGATGGTTACAACCTCACAAGTTATTAACTGTGGGACCTTAGCCAATTCATACAACTTGGTGGAGCTTGCTTCTTCACAAGTAAATCAAGACACCTGTTCAAAATGTCCAAGTTGCTGCAACACATGATTGAAAACGAATGTGGGTAAGAAGTTGCAAACAGGACCTTGGGAAGTGCTTTGAGTGGTGAGACTGATTCATTTATTTGAATGATTTAGTTAGGAAAGTACAAGTGAATCATATGCTCAACTGCCATCAGCTCACACGTTTTGTGTAATTTCAGGAGCACATGTCTTATGAGTATGAGTTCCTGAGTGACGCCTTCTTCTGGATACTCGCGGCCGCCTGTTTTACTCCTTTTATTGCAATGAGCAGCATCGGTGACTATAAAGTAAGAAGAGTTAACAAAGCCTTTACATATTCTTAATATCCAGAGAACCTGTCCCCATCTTATGACCATAAACTTATATGTAGGTGGTGCACCTAATTTATGTGCTTGACACAATGAACAATCAAGCATTTTAATAAAAGGTTGACAAATATGAAGAAATGCTATTTTTCTTAAACAAATGTGAGACCTCAAGAACGACAGCTTAGGCGATATCATCAGCTAACAAGGAATGGCGGTTTTATCCAGTATACCACTTAGAGTTTTATTTCCAGACACTCACTGATGTAGTCACATCCCTTCTCTCAATGGTGGTTTCCACTTTCCAGATGGTGGTTATGTTACTCAGTTAAACAGCCCTAACCAACTCGCCACAGCACTTTGGCTTTTTGTTGAAAAGACTGTTCCTTTAAAGCTTCATTTTTGCAATTCTTTTATAAAAATTCAAGAAGCCTATAACAGAGTCCTTCCGCCTTTCCATGGTACTTCTGTTCCATGGAAAGGCCCTTTCTTGTGTCTCCATGTCCTTAGCACTGTCATCTGATGCTCCCTTTGTGCTGTTGAGCCCTGTGAGAATTCAGATGTTGTTGATGGGTTTGAATTAATTTTCATTTATTCAGCTCTTAAACTGTCCCTATATTTAGCAATTTCTCCCATGAGAAACACAAATATAATTCTTCCTTCCCTTGTATGAGACCATACATTCACCACTTTCTTTTACTGCTCTTGTCACGCTTTCTCATTCTTTTTTTTGGAGTCAACCTGCTTCATTCAAATCTTGACTCTTCCATTGTCAAACTGTATGAACATCTGGAAATTGCTTAATCACTCTGTGTCTCACTTTTATCACCTGTAAATAGGGAATAATAATTACATCTATTTGAAATAGATTCCTGTGAGGATGTGGTGAAATAATATCTATTAATTACTTAGAACAATATCTGGCATACAGTAAGTTTCCTGTAAATGTCAGTGCTTTATGTCCAAATGTCCGGGATTTAGTCCTGGAGCCCCTTTGCAGCTATTTCCAGAATTCTCGACTTCCATATGTACAACAGCCTACTTGATATCTCTACACTGATGCCTAATGTACATTTCAAATATGGGCAAAAGGAAACTTATGATTTTCCTGGCTAGATCCACTCATCTCCCAACTTACCCATCTCAGTAAATGGTGCTACAATCTACAGTTGCTCTATCACAAACTTTTGGAGTTATCTTTGCTTCTCTCTTTCTTTTACCTCCCTTGTCTCATCCGTCAGCAATTCCTTTAAACTCTACCTTGAATGTATCAAATCCATCCACTTCTTTCCATCTCTACTATTTTGGTCCTGGTCTAAGTCATTTTCATTCCTTGCCTGAACCACTGCAATAGCTACTCATCAGTCTCCTTCTTTGCAATTAATTCCACATACACAGCCACAGCAAGCTTTCAAAAGTTTTAATCGTTACCTTGCCTCCAGTAACAACCTCTAGTAACATCTTTTTGCATCTAGACTTAAATCCTAATTCCTTACTTTGTCTGGCAGAGTCCTGCATGATCTGTCTCCTATCTCTCAATCTTCTCTTATTGCAGTCTCCTCCCCTACCCACCCCACATTTTTTTGTGTTTCTCAAGCATGCCAATATCATTGCCATCTCTGCGCCTTTGCATTGGCCGCTGCTTCTGTGGAATGTTCTTCCTCCTGTGCTTGGCACTGCTGGCTTCTTCTTGTCATTCAAATCTCAGCACAAATATCATTTAAACAGAGACTCCTTCCCTGCCTGCCCAGTTTAAAATAGATTCCCCATCACTGCCACATGAGCTCATTTTAAAAATCTATGCATAGTGCTTATTGCTATCTGAATCTTTTCTCATTTTTTTTGTTAATAATCTCCTCCCCACTAGGAATAAGCAGCATCAGAGCAGAAATATTTTTCTCTAAATTTTACCTACTCCATTGTTGCTTATCTCTATAAATAATGGATTACCTTTCATTCTTTTACTCTTGACTAAAATCTAGGAGCTATTCCTGTAATGGTTGTCAGAGTAAGCAAATAAAATTACAGATACCAAGTTAAATTTCAATATCAAATAAACAGTAATGTATTTTTTTTGGTATAAGTATGTCCCAAATACCGATTGGGACATACTTATACTAAAAAAATTGGTATGTATCTAAAATTCGAATTTCACTGGCAACCCCATGACAGTGATACCCCTCTCTCCCTCACCTCCATAGCCGGCTAGTGGTGAAGTCACAGAATTTACTTCTGAAAATATCTGGAAGCTTTCCACCTTCCTCCATCTCTCCCATGACATGCTAGTCAGAGCCACTATCATCTCTTTCTCGGATGAGCACAACAACCTCCCTAACTGCTCGTCATGGATCCACATTAGTCTTCTTATCCATTTTCCACACAGTGTGACAGAGCAATATCTTAAAAACACAGATCTAACCACGTAAATTACCTGCCTAAATCCCTTCAGTGGTTTCTCATCA
Organism: Ceratotherium simum simum; assembly: GCF_057802395.1. Taxonomy (NCBI): domain Eukaryota; kingdom Metazoa; phylum Chordata; class Mammalia; order Perissodactyla; family Rhinocerotidae; genus Ceratotherium; species Ceratotherium simum. The sequence continues at coordinate 50,678,793 of NC_141915.1, read as the reverse complement.
GATTAAGGAGCAAGAATGAAATCCTTGCCACAGCCTGAAAAGCATGTGTGATCCGGACCTGGGTGTCTCTCTCCACTTTGATCTGATGCCACTATCACCTTAATAACTATGTCTAGCCACACTGGCTTCTTTCCAGTTTCCCAAAAATATCAACTCTACCCACTGCAGGGGTCTTCCCTCCCGTTCTCTCTGCCTGCAATGCTCCCTATCTGTTGCCTGGATAACTCCTACTCATTGCTGAGACCCTAACTCAAACCCTTCACAAGGAAACCCTCCCTGACCCGACCCCCTAATTATAATTCATCTCCCTTCTAAAGGCTCTTATATGACCCTGAACCCTCTTAATACTTCTAATTTTACTTCTTTAATTTTTAATTTTAACAATTTTAATTATGTAGCTATTGCTATGCTTATTTACTTTTCGCCTTTATCTCTCTTCCCTTCTGCAACTTAAACCCCACAAGAGCCCCAGGACCAACACAAAGCCAGGCACACGGTATAAGCTTGGTAAATATATACTGAACAAATTAATGAATAGGGAATGTCAAGTCCTCTAATGCATCCTCACAAGCATTCTCTTTTCTGCTTCCTTCCAGATGCACTCTCCTTTCCAGAATATTTATCTGCATTCCAACTTTTCCCCTAATGAATCTCTTTATTTTATTTTATTTATTTTTTTGTGAGGAAGATTAGCCGTGAGCTAACACCTGTTGCCAATCCTCCTCTTTTGTGCCGAGGAAGATTGGCCCTGGGCTAACATCTGTGCCCATCTTCCTCTACTTTATATGTAGGACGCCTGCCACAGCATGGCTTGATGAGTGGTGTGTAGGTCCGTGCCCGGGATCCCAACCTGTGAACCCCAGGTCGCCAGGAGCAGAGCACGCGAAATTAACCACTATGCCACCAGGCCGGCCCTGAATCTCTTTATTTTAGATTGAAAATTTTAATTGCTTTTGTGCTTTACTTTTAGAAAAGTCCAAGTTATAGTTTAAGACCTTGTGTTAAGACAACCAGTGCAACAACAGGGCTTATAATGAGTCACAATGTCAAAATCCACATACTAGTTTTAACATATAATCATGAAATATATGGTTTAGTTCAAGACGATGTATCACATTTTAACGGAAGTCTTCTTATGCCACCCTAAAGAATTTTTAATGTAATTGACTCGTTAGATGATCGTTTCTTAGACCCAAAATAAGATGCCAATTATAAATGCACTGTTTACGTTCAGCATAAAATTTAAGAATCTTACAAGAAACTGTAAACCTACATCTCTTGAATCTTTGTACAATTTGCAAGTCTTTATAGTGTCAAAGGGAAGAGTAGCTTTGGAAAGAAAAGAACAGGTATCTTCTCATTGAGGCAACCCCCAGTCATTCTGTGATGGAAAGTGAGCTGGTCACGTTAGTGCATTTTCCCTTTAGACAATGAAGTCGCCGTGTGGTTTGCAGTGTTATTAACGCCCCTGAAGTGAGAGTGTGGCAGGCAAGTGACGATGTCATTTACTAAATCAGCATAATATATAAAAGGGACATAGAGAAAATGAATGCTTTTGTGACCACATATTTGCAATTTCTCAAGTCACAACTATTTAGAACCTTTGATGATTCTTCTATTTCTTTACCAGAAAAAAACTCACTCCCAGCTGCGGATTTCAGGGCTCCATCCTTCTGCTTACTGGTTTGGGCAGGCGCTGGTAGATATTCCTCTGAACTTCTTGATCCTCCTTCTAATGCAAATAACGGATTACATTTTTAGCCCAGATGAGATTATATTTATAATTCAAAACCTGTTAGTTCAGGTAAGTGACAAAAATTATGAGATGGTTTTATTAGACTATTTTTCATGAATGCAGTAACGTTATTAACCTTAAGCCAAAGAACCTCACATTACCTTTGCTATAGCTTAGTTTAGAAAGTTGTGGTTTAAGTATGAATACTTTCCTAGATAACATTTACCTTATCCAACTTTAATATTTTTATTTTCAGATCCTGTGTAGTATTGGATATGTTTCATCTCTTGTTTTCTTGACATATGTGATTTCATTCATTTTTCGCAATGGGAGAAAAAACAGTGGCATTTGGTCATTTTTCTTCTTAATTGTAAGTATGCAGACAGTGCATATTATTTTTAAACCATTTTAAAGATAATTTTAAGGACATATTTTAATCTTTGTTCTAAGCAGAATGGAAAATTAATATTGCTCTCTTGGAAATTCTAATTACTCTAAGATAATAATAAACATATATAAAGTACTGTATGTGTGGATATCTACCATTCATAAACTATGAACCCAAATATGTCTCCAGGTCTAACCTCTCCCCTGAGCTAGAGACTACTGCCTCTACCAGTTCACTTGCAATTTCACTTGAATATTTAAAAAGCACCTCAATGATCACATATCTGAAATATAATCCTTTCTGCAATCTATTCTTTGTATCTTAATACATCACATTATTGCAGCACAATCTACCCAGCTAATCGCTCATACCAAAGATCTAGAATTATCTTTAATTCCTCTTTCTTTGTTTCTCTTCACATTCAATCCATTTGCATGCCCTTTAAAGATTTTATTTATTTATTTTTTCCCTGCAAAGCCCCAGTAGATAGTTGTGTGTCATAGCTGCACATCCTTCTAGTTGCTGTATGTGGGACGCGGCCTCAGCATGGCCAGAGAAGCAGCGCGTCGGTGCGAGCCCGGGATCCGAACCCGGGTCGCCAGCAGTGGAGCGCGCTCACTCAACCACCAAGCCACGGGGCCGGCCCTGCATGCCCTTTAGACTCTTAACATTTCCCAAGACTGTTTGGTATGTCCCAACTTCACTGCCATAGCCATTGTCTAAGCTTCCATCATCTCTCAACTGGAATATTCCAGCAGGTCTGTAACTTGTCTCCTTCTTTCTAGTCCTGGCTCCTATAAACTATTTCCACATAAAAACCAAAATGATCTTTTAAAATAAATTTTTGTTAAAAAGTATAACTGACATACAGAAAAGTACACCATAGACTAGTCTAGCCAGTTTCTAAACTGAATAAACAGGGAATCATGTAGAAGGTATTATTCGCTATCTGCTCTTAGTCAGCAGTATGTTTTCAGTCATCCCTGATGTTGTATCTAATTACTACAGAGTATTTCATTCCTTTCCATTTCTGTCGTATTCTATTGATGAATGTGCTATTATTTGTCTGTTCTATTGTTGACAGACATTAAATTGGGTTCCTGTTTTGGACTGTTATGAATAATGCTGCCATGAGTTTTCTTGTCTGTCTTTTGGTGCACATATGTAAGACCTGAAACCAAAAAACTCCTTGAAGAAAACATAGGAAACAAAGCTTCCTGATATTTGTCTTGGCAATAATTTTTTGGATATGACACCAAAAGCACGAGCAACAAAAGCAAAACCAACAAGGGGGACAACGTAAAAAGCTTCTGTACAGCCAAAGAAACCATCCTAATATCCAAAGACTATAGAGAACTCACACAACTCAATAGCAAAAAAAAAGGAAACAATCCAATTAAGAAATGGATAAAGGACCTGAATAGGCATTTATTCCAAAGAAGACACCCAAATGGCCAACAGGTACATGAAAAAGTGCATTAACATCACTAATCATCAGGGAAATGCAAACTGAAACCACAATGAGGTATCACCTCACACTGTTAGAATGGGTGTCTTCAAAAAGACAAGAGATAACAAATGCTGGCAAGGATGTGGAGAAAAGGGAAACCTTATACACTGTTGGTGGGAATGTAAATTGGTAAGTCACCATGGAAAACAGTATGGAGGTTCCTCAAAAATTTAGAAATAGAACTACCTTAGGATTCGGCAACCCCATCTCTGAGTATTTATCTGAAGGAAATGAAATCACTATCTCATAGAAATATCTGCACCCCATGTTCGTTGCAGCATTATTCACAATAGCCAAGACATGGAAACAACCTAATTGTCCATTGACAATGAATATATAAAGAAGATGTGGTGTATATATACAATGGAATATTATTCAGCCTTAAAAAGAGGAAATCCTGCCATTTGTGAAGATTGGATTTTCCTTCATGGATTCTCCTTGAGGGAATAAGGCTAAGTGAAATAAGTTAAACAGAAAAAGACAAATACTGTAAGATTTCACTTGTATGTGGAATCTAAAAAAGCTGAACTCATAGAAAGAGAAAGTAGAATGCTGGTTATCAGGGGCTGGGGGGTGGGAGAAATGTGGAGATGTTGGCCACAGGGTACGAATTTCCACTTATTAGATAAATAAGTTCTGGGGAGTCTAATATACATCATGATGACTATAGTTAACAACACTGTTTTATATACTTGAAGTTGCTAAGAGAGTAGCTCTTAAATATTCTCACTATAACAACAACAAAAATGGTAATTATGTGAGGCAAAGGATGTGTTATTAACTAACTTTATTTTGGTAATCATTTCACAATATATGCATGTATCAAATCATCATGTGTACACCGTAAACTTACACAATGTTATATGTCAATTATATCTCAATAAAGCTGGAAAAAAAAAGATGAGCTGATTAAGGATGAAATTAATCCAACCAAGAAATAAGTCAAAATAAAGAATTCAAGAAAATAAAAATTGCTGCAAAGCACTGGTAGGGACCACTGAATTCTGTTAAAAACGCATGAAGATTACATAACTTTGGGAATCATGGTTATGACATTTATATAGCAAAATCCACAAAGTTTAATAGTTCTTTTACAAAGCAAGCTTAACTTTAATAAAAAATCCTGAGGAAGACAGAGTAAAAAAGAAAATCATTGATAAATTCACTTGGAAAAGTCAAGGACAGCTCTCTAAATAAAACGATGTAACAGCAAACCTAGAAGTAAATTAAAAGAATAATAATAAAAAATAATCAAGTATGATTTATTCCAGAATGCAATGATGGTTCAGTATTAGCAGCTATCACACTAAAGGAGGAAAACGGCATGAGCTAAGAAAACACTATACAATTTCTAAAAAAACACCCAGTGAAAAGAAAATATAAACACAAGAAGGACAAATTACCAAAACCAATGGCGAATATCTTAGTACATGGTAAAACTATACAGTTAATCACCTAATACCAGGAGTAAAACAAGGACACCCTCAATAATTAATTAGCATCCTGTGTCAGTGAGGTGGCATAATGTGCACTCTAATTCCTGGTTTGTAGGAGAATAGACTGTCATAATCATTTTGAAAAATAATCTGTTAGTAACTGTTGAAAATTTCAATGCACATAAATTTTAACCTGCAATTACAGTTCTCAGAATCTCTCTTTAAAGAATAAAAGTGTCAATATATAAGGATTTATGTAGAGCATCATTTTTAGGAGCAGAGAAATTGAAACAACACATTTTATGAAGGCAAAATTGTTGAATTCTTGCATATCCACTCAAAGAAATACCATACAGCTATGAAAATGAACAGCTGGTATGCCTAAACCTAAAAAGATGTCTATGGCCTATTGTGAAATGAAAAAGAGAAAAATGCAGAATAATGTGTAATAAATGGCCCCTTTGTCAGAATCTGAATTTTAGCAAGAACTCTAGCTGATTTGTATGCACACTGAGTTTGAGAAGCCCTGTTGTGCCTTAAAAATTTCATAGTCAATCCAATACAGAATTGTGACACAGTGTTGCAAAGGACAAAACATGACAGCAGTACTCTCTTGCAGTGGGGTGAGACAGAAGTTGAAAGTGAGAGCATTTATGAGATGAATTGCCACCCTCTTGGAAAACATCCTAAAATTCGGATTGTGACACTAGTGAAACTGTGGTGTGCTTTTGTTTTAGATCACCGTCTTCTCGATAGTTGCTACTGATCTAAATGAATACGGATTTCTAGGGCTATTTCTCTGCACCATATTAATACCACCCTTCACAATGATTGGCGCTCTATTCATTTTTTCTGAGGTAAGTAAATTCACTCCTGTCCTAGGGTCATGAGATGTGTGGCAGGTGGAGAAAGCCTTAAGTATTGTAAAGATGTAGGTAGAGTCCTTAGCTGCACCAAGGTTAAAGTCTCTGTCTTTGGAAAGCCAATTCTCTTACCACAGGCAAGAGTCATGTTCTCATTCGATAGGAAGCCCTGCCTTGCATTATGAAGGTCAAAGGCAACTCCACAGTACTAGAATTTTACAGTTCTCACGATAAGCATCACTCCTGGGAATAAATGACCTTGCTGGGAGGCTGACGAGATGCCCTTTTTCTGTTAATTTTGGACATGTTAGGTTTAAGTTTCCTAATAGACATGCAATGGGAAATGTCAAGTAGCCAGTTGGATATGTGATTCTGAAATTCAGTGTGTGGGCTTATGTGGAGTTTGGGACTAAAGTTAAATTCCTGTGATTCATCAGCATATAAATGATATTTAAAGCCACAGGACTAGACAATATAACCTACACAATAAGTACAGATAGAATGAAAAGAGGGCCAAGGATTTGGCCTTGAATTCCAAAATTTAAAGACTGAGAAGAGGAGGAGTCAGCAAATCAGCTTGACAAGGAGCCTGTGAGGTAGGAGAAAAAACAGGGGACTGTTGTGTGCCAGGATCTCTTCTCAGAAACTCTCCTCAAACACTTAAAGTATCAGTATATGAGGATGTGGGCCAGACCGCAGTAAAGAATGTTTCAAAATGGAGAGAGTGATTCACCCATCAAATGAGAGGTCTAGAAAGATGACAACTGAGAAGAGACCATTGGATTTGACTACATGGAAGTCATTGGTGATATCAGCAAGACAGATTTCAATGAAAGGATGAAGACAAAAGCACAGTAAGAGTCAGCTTAGTAGAGAATGCGAGGTGAGGATGTAGTGCAGTGGCTAGCAACACAAATTTCTAGAAATTTTGCTAAAAACGTTACCAGAGAAATGGAAGAGTAAATGAATGAGGAGAATAGGTTTTTGTTTAAGAAGGGCAATACTAGGCTGATACGAGAGAAATTTCTGATGAAAAGAGACGTATGGAATACCTAAGAAGCCAAGTCCTTGAATAGCTGAGAAAAAATGACATAGAGGGCACAAGCAGAGAGGTTGCCTTCCTTAAAAGCAGGAACATTCTGTCTATTTATCAAGATCGTAGCCAGAGTATATGAATACAGAGGCAGATGGTTTAGTAGTTTCGATGGTAGAAAGATGCCATGATTCTTTTCTGACTGATTCTACTGTTTTAGGGAAAGAGGTGACGTTATCAACTGAAAGTAAGGTGGAGAGGGGTGTTGGGATTTGGAGGATAGAGGAAAAGATGTGAACAATTATTTCAGAGAGTAGGTCAGTGGAATTGACAGGCAGTGCTAAAGGACCCCTCACCTACTTACAAGTGAAGTCAGCAAAGTCGAAAGTTTTATTACCCTAATTAGCTTCTCAGAGGCAGTTCAGGGCAGGTGGAGAGTTGGGTTCACTCAGGGTTTAGTGTTTTGCAAGACGAGTCTGACAAAGAAAATGATAAGGGAGCAGGGGTTCTGTATAAGGAGGGATTATAACAACGGACCATGGATTCTAAGCTAGGGGATGAAGAAATGAAGGAAATGAGGCTTACGGACAGTGAAAAGGTGGTGGGGTTGGTGGATGGGAGGTTCACAAACTCCAAATTATGGAATAATCATACTAGAGAAGGAAGCTGAAAAAATAAGATGTGGTGGCAGAAAGGACAAAGCTCAGGGGCCTGAAGGTGATCTTGGATGCGGTACAGTTATTGGAAGCAGGTGGCAGAAGCTCTTAGGAGAACAATATCATTTGCAATGATGTCAGGTCCTGGCAAATCATCCAATGTGAAAAACAAAATCATCTCGTTTAGATGGTGGATGGCTATGATAGTTAGAGATTTACTGCATCAGCTTAAAGTTGCTCAGAAAAAAAGCCTTGGAAAATACAGTTCAAGAAACAAACTTGGCCCTTTACTCTTTATTCACTAAAGAGTTGGAGGATGTTTCGGAACGTATTGTAAATCTAATGAAAACCGTGCACTTATGTGTATGCATGGGAAACTCCAGGTGGAGAGCTTTGTTTTCAGCATGAGGGATTGTCATGATTATTCTCAAGAGTGGATGCAGCAAGGGACAGCAAGGTAATGGTCCCAGGACTCTTGGGGAAGAAGAGAGGGAAGGAGCACAGATGCAGAGAGAAAGGCAGGTAAAGTTAGGGGAGAGGGTTGTCTTAAGACAAATCTTGCCCGTGGCTTCGGTGGGTCCTGCCAGCACCACCCAGGATTCCCCTCGCAGGCAAATCCTGCTAAGCCACAGTGTTACATATAAGAGCATCTGAGCCTGTGACCAAGCACAGGTTAACAGTCACTGAGTGAACTTGGAAGCAAGGAAGACACACTGCACAGTCAGAAACTGGCTTTGATCTGATGCATCAAAGAGAATCGCATCGAATGCTGGCAAGGTCCTTTAACAGACATGAATTTGTCTTTTGTGAGATGAGACTCACGAATAGATGATGGTTCATCTAAATGCACTTTTTCCTCATTTTACAGATTTCTCCCGACTCTATGGATTATTTAGGAGCTTCAGAACAGCAAATTGTATTTCTGGCATTGCTAATAGTAAGAAGACATTTCCATTTAAACGTTCTTGCACGAGGGGACACATTTGTATGCTTTGCATTAAACTCAAAATTTAATTTTGGCATGTAAAAATTCGGCATTTTAGGCATCTGAAGCAACACAAAGACACACAGAGGCTTTAAAACCTGGACCACTATCTTTATCATGATCATCTGACACTGAGTGTGAAGCCCAAACTCTAAACAACATGAAAAGCACTAGCATCAACTTACCACTACTATTTCTGTCACGGTTTCTCTGAAGAGCAGTGAAGCTGACTCTGAGAGTTTCATAGAATATTGTTAAATAGATTGTCTCTCAATCTTGTGGAAATGCTACCAAATCTACCTTTATCTATGATCAAACTCCTTAAATCAATTCTAATACTGAAATTGTTGTTTTTATGGTGATGCTCATTTTGATTGTCTTTTTTTTCCCCTAGCCTTACCTTCATTTTTTTATTTTCATTTTTGTTCTACGATGTCTGGAAATGAACTTTAGGAAGAAACCAATGAGAAAGGATCCTGTGTTCAGGTTGATAAAATTCAAATAGAATTTCATGTTTTATTTTAATATTCATTGTGTAAAGATATTTTAATATGCCTCAATTAAGTAAAAAGTACTGTACAAGATTGTTTTTAAGGGACTGTGTAGTATACAAAATTATAATTCATGGTACTTTAATGAACTTATAATCTAGTGAGAGAAGCCACAGTAGCACACACCAGACCCTGAAAAATTAAGGCAGACCACAATTTCACCGACATATTAGAAGAAAGTTGTATACCAGAGGTAGAATCTTTAAAATAATAGGTAAGTATAGGTAAGCAATTAGATAAGTATAGCCAATCCAGGAAGGAAGAACAGTCTGAGCAAAAGAACAAAAGTTGAAATAAATACCACCTTCCTGTAGATTTGAAAAGGCAGCTGGAACAAACTTGAAGGCTTGTGTCGGAATATAATGGAAAATTAAACTGAAGCTAGATATTAGAGGGTCTTGGAGTAGGAAAGGTTTTGCAGATTACAGAGTGGGAAACAAAGACAGGTGTGTTCTGAAAACCTGGCTTAACTCACACAATATGAATCAAGTCTAATGGAGGTGGTGGAGCAGGAGAGTGAGAAGGTGACGGCCATGTTTTAGGAAATCAGCTGACAGCAGGAATTGCGTATGGCATGAGGGGAGACAGGAATCAGCAGGAATCAGCGGTGGGATGAGGAAGGGAAGAATTAGATTGCTATCAGTCAGGAAAGAGTGATTCTGACACAGATTCCCAAGGAATGACAGTGCTCAGTTACTGATGATTATATGTCCTGGGTTTTCTGGGACACATCTCTACTTCCAAATGTTCTGGTCCATTGTTCTCAGAAAGCATTCAGAATTCCAAATTAGCTGTCAAAATTGCAGTTTCTAGTTTCCTTTCTCATGCAAGTCTGCTCCAAAATCCTTTGTCAGAGAGTGTGCACTGTTTTATTATTTAAAAAAGAAGTCATGACTGACAAGGAGAGTTAAACTTAGGCAAAAAGCTAGGATGATTTTAAAAGTAGCATCATTTGACTCATTGATGAAAACTAAGCTGTTTGAAAGGCAGATGGTGTAGAGAAAAATGGGGATTATGTTGTGCTCACAGTTAATCTATTCACATAACTGATAACAGTATAGAGAAAATTCATTATTTTTGCTACAAGTTTTTCAACTGGAAACCTGTTATTATCACATTGTTTTGATTTTAGAATTTCCCCAGGAAGCAGTGATGTTTTTCCAAATCCAGAAGAACCCGAAGGAGAGGATGAAGATGTTCAGATGGAAAGAACGAGAACAGCCAGTGCTGTGACGGCCCCAGACGTTGACGAGGTAGAAAGACTGAAAACGCTCCTCGTCAAATAATTTTCTCTGGCAGATAAAGTGGGCAACTTTCTAATCTTAATTTTTGAAAAACACTTTGAGGTTCTTCCATCCTTACACATACAGCTCATTGCTTCACTTCAGTAAACAGGTAATGCCCACAAAGATAAGAGGACAAAGGAAATACAGACACACGCGCACACGCACACACGCACACACCCCTGTTAATGTATGTTTCAGAATCATAGTTTTGGTAAGTAAAGCTAAACATTACAAAACCTAAGTAAGACTTCATGAGTTTTAGAAACTGAGTAAAGCTTACTGCAAGCAATTCAGAGAGCTTTTGTCTGAGGCATAAATTGTTTGTGTGCATGTGTGTGTGTGTGTGAGCATGTGTCTTAACAGTACTGTTGATTTGGTGGCTGTCTCTATTCCTATCTTCTGAGGAAGGGCAAATACAAATCATATGATACAGTGCACATGTCCTTTCCCTGCAGGAATATAGAGTGAGAGAGGTCACCTGAAAATGGCAGTTTCTAGGGGAAGGACTGGTTTGATTCGTGATTTGGTATAGGGGAAGATTTGGTCATAAGCAGTACAGAGCACTCACTTATTTCAAGGTGAGAATAAAGCCCCGTGGTTATTTACTTGTCTTTACAGAAACCAGTCATCATTGCCAACTGTCTACGGAAGGAATATGCAGGCAAAAAGAAAAACTGCTTTGCCAAGGGGAAGAAAAAAGTGGCCACCAGAAACGCCTCTTTCTGTGTTAAAAAAGGTTGGAAAGAGTAGTTCTGTTAGCAGAGCGATCTTGACCTCTGAAGATGCGGTCCTTTGAAGGGAATAATGCTATCCAAGCCTGGGGCCCTGTACTGATAAACATGAAAGGCAGCCAACTCATCAGCAGGCTAAGGCTGATCCATCCTGCTTAAAAGCCTCAGTTACGATTATAACAACGTTTGTACTTTGCTTAGGGAGACGGTTACGTTTGTTCTGTTAAAATAAACAGACAAAAAGAACAACAGCAGCCACCAAAAGGGAGGCAGTCTTGCTGTTAAGGAGGATGGTATAGCTTTCTGAATGATAAAAATAATTTCACAGCATGGAATACCACCCAGGAGAGAACTCACTGGGGCATAATAGTGCATTCTTCATTCTCACAAATAGCACATTTTGTGGAGAGTTGGTTAAGTGTAACAGTCTTTGGAATCAAAACTTGTTTCAAATTCCAGCTCAACCTCTTATTGGCTGCACGACCTTGGGCAAGTTATTTATCTTCTTTGTGCCTCAGTTTCCTCACCTATAAAATGATGCTAGTGATAGCACTCAGGTTTGTGTGTAGGTGTGTGAAGAATAAGTGAAATAATGTATATAGTGAGTTTGACATAGAACTTGACACAGAGTGAGTCTTCAACTAGTGTTTTCTTTTGATTTTTGTTGTAATTATTTGAAGTTATAATTCTGAGCATACCTATTTCTTTCAGGTGAAGTTATAGGGCTGTTAGGACACAATGGAGCTGGTAAAAGTACAACTATTAAGATGATCACTGGAGACACAAAGCCAACCGCAGGGCAGGTCAGTAAAACACACAGAAATGTGGTCATTAATGCTGCCTAGAACAGACATTTTACAATGAATATTGATGACAACCTTAAAAATACTTAGATGATCCTGTCCTATCAATCAATGTGGTTTATGCATTGAATGAAGAGGATTAATTTAAAATTTCTCTCTTTAATTCCAAAAATAGGTGCTGAAAAGGGCTACATATTATCTATACTATGCCTTTTACTGAATGAAAAATAGAGACATTAAAGGAAGTATTTATTCCTCGTGGTCAGAGATCTTTGTTTTGTTGACTTGTGTATCCCAAGAACTTGTTGAATTGAATTGCCTTATCCAGCATCACATCAGAAACCACTGTCAGAAGAAGGACAAGTCCTGCTTGTGTGGTTGCAGAGACATGAATCTTCATACAGTCATGTGTCACTTAATGACGGGGATACATTTTGAGAAATGTGTCGTTAGGTGATTTTGTCCTTGTGCAAACATCATAGAGTGTACTCACACAAACCTAGATGGTACAGCCTACTACACACCTAGGCTGTATGGTACTAATCTTTTGGGACCACTGTCTTATATGTGGTCCGTGGTTGAACCAAATGTCTTTTTGTGGCACATGTCTGTTTTTAGTAACTATTCTCTACCAGTATGCTGTAATTAAATATTTTATGCGATTGTGAACAATAAAAGTCCATTATCAAGTACAAGTTCATAGGTCTTTACAAAGAGTATATACAACAGACATTCTCTTATAATTATTGAGACATATCCTGGCCCAATTGATATAATAGGGTGACCAGTAACCGTAGATAAATTGAGCAGCAGAGAGTATCATTATAGATACATTGAAGTTCTTGAAGCACAACAGTGATGCTGGGATAGGGGTAAAACATCCAGGATTTATTATGAAAATGGAGATCGTAGGTTAGAGAAAAAATTAAAAATTGCCTAAATTCCAAAGCAAAAACTAGAAGCATATATGAATACTACTTGGCAATATGTCTAGGCCAAGATGGGTAAAATGATGGACTGAGGTCCAAAGGACCACTACTTTGAAGGGGAGATGCTATTGACATTTGAGAGAAGGTTAAGGTCAGCAGGAGTGTTCATCGAGAGAGGTTCCTCAGTGGTGTTGATAGCTACCAAGGTTTGCTAAATTGTCTTTCCATTTCCACTCTTGCCTCACACAGCAACCAGGGCAGTCCTTAAAAAATGCAAACGAGATCATGTCCCTACCCTGCTTACAACCCCTCACTAGAATTGATCCCAAATCTCTACCGTGGCCACAAAAGGCCCTGCAAGATGTGGGCTGTCAACCGCATCTCACACCACATCCCTTGCTCACATTGCCTTCGGTCGTCTTCCCACTGCAGGATCTTTGGTTTTGTTTTCCTGTGGCTAGAGTATCCTTTCTTGACTCTTCATGTGCTTGGTTATCTCCTTCTCATCACCTTAAAATTTACCTCCCCCAAAGGCCTTTCCCTGACTACACTAGTAGCTAAATCGGAACCCCCCTTTTATTCTTTAGCTCATCTGTTTCCTTGAAAGCATTAAGCAGGGGCTGTAATTCTTTCACTCATGTGTTTACATGTTCATTTTCTGTTTCTCTCTCTAGATCAAAAGTTCTATGAGGCCAGGTTAACTAGTTCTCTACTTTATATTGGAGAGACACCATATAGCATCAAGGTCAAGGGCTTTGATTCTGAAGGTAGATCCAGGTTTCAACTCTCACGTTTACCCTGACCTTCTGCAAGTTCCTAAATCTACGCACATGTCGCTTTTCTCATATGCAAAACAAGGATGATACAACTAATACCTAAGTCACATAGGGTTTTTCTAAGGATGAAGTAATCTAAAACATAAAATGCTTATATTCTGGCACATAGTAAGTATTGGTACACAATGCCTGTTGTTATTATTATATAGCACAGCATCTGGCTCATAATAATAATAAATGCTATCATTGGTTCCTATGTGCCAGACTAGTGCTTATAACTTTTCGTTTATTACCTTAGTTCAGGATTTCTCAAGCTCGGCACTGGTGACATTTCGGACTGGATCGTTTTTATTGTGAGGGACTGTCTTGTGCATTGTAGGAGATATAGCAGCATCCCTGGCCTCTACTCACTAGGTACCCACTGGCATCCCAACTGTGACAACCAAAAATGTCTCCAGACATTACGAAATGTCCTCTGGGAGGAGGATTGCCCTAATTGAGAACCATTGCCTTATTTAATCCTCACAATAAACTTGTGAAACAGATCCTATAATTACAACTCTTTTAACACTGGGGAGTCAGGATCCTCAGCAAATATCTAATGCTTTGAATGTTTGGGTCAATGAATGAAGTCAAACAGTAGACAACCAAATAAGCAACCTTGAATTTAACCACAGAGATGGACTTGGTAATAAAGTCTAAGCCATAATGGAGAGACATAACAATGTGGAACACTGTTCCACATTGTCTTTTGATTTATTGAGTTTTTATCATCTTTTCCTCAGACCTAAGTGATTACTTATTTGCTTTGGTATTCTTGGCAGCCATGTGTGTAAGAGGAGGACATCACTGAAATATACACTCAGGTGCACATATAAACACACACAATTTTGGTGTGATTGTGAGAATGAACTTTTTATATAGGTGACTTTGAAAAGCAGCAGTGGAAGGGACACTGTCGGGTTCCTGGGGTACTGTCCTCAGGAGAACGCACTGTGGCCCAACCTGACAGTGAAGGAACATCTGGAGGTGTTCGCTGCTGTGAAAGGACTGAGGAAAGGGGATGCCACCGTCGCCATCACACAGTATGTGGGGAGCCACACCTGTCTCTACTGGGGGGATGTGATAGTAATGATGTTCATGCGGTTAAGGAAGGGAGATTCCAACTGTTGCCTCCATGCCTGTGGGAGAAGACGTGGTCATCTAGGACCCAGTTTAGTGCTGTGTTCTCACTTTAAGCCTGGAGACCAAAAGTTTATTGATTATTCTTAATATGGAAAGAAGTCATTGAAAATATGAGTTGGACTACCATGAAAGGTTCATAAAGTATCTTAGGTGGTTTCACTTTTCATGATCACTCTGAATACTCTTAAAAATTTCTCCACTGTAGTGTTTGTTCTGATTTGCTCATTCTCCATTGAGCAGGGGTAATGCGGATTGACTCACTGTTTCCTTCAGGTTGGTGGATGCACTCACGCTGCAGGACCAGCTGAAGCTCCCGGTGAAGGCCTTATCGGAGGGAATGAAGAGGAAGGTAGGGGCGGGGCTCAGTGTCACTCTGCGCACCCCGCAGATCCCAGCCAGACACGCCGTTCCTCTCCTTCCAGCTGTGCTTCGCGCTGAGCATCCTGGGAAACCCGTCGGTGGTCCTTCTGGACGAGCCGTCCACCGGGATGGACCCTGAGGGACAGCAGCAAATGTGGTGAGGAGCTGTCATGAGCAACCCTAAATGAATTTATTAGTCTTGTAACAGCTAACCTTCAAAATTATAGTTTACTTATAAAGTCAAAGATATCCACATTATCAAGAAAAGAGATATTAAGGAAAAAAATCTGATGTTTTATCACAACCAGTTTTTATTAAGGAGAAAAAGATAATTCTCACAACCTAATATGCACTCTAAGAATTTCATTTTCCTCTTAGATCTTCTGGGGTGCATGGCTCATTTTTATACTGAACCGAATCAGTCTATTATTAAGTTTTAAATTCTTCAACTTCACCTGATACACAAGACTTATGGAGGAAAAAATATTCCCAGTCTTCAATATATTCTGTAGTTACTTTAGGAATATTTTGAAATCTGTCATTTTGTACATTATATCATGCTTTTAAATAAATTCTCATTTTCTATCTTTTTTCCCACTGCTTTCTCATAAATATTCTTGAAATTCAGCATGTTTCTAAACAACCTTGTACCCAGTATCATTCTCTACATTCAGCCCAAGCCATGCTCTGAATTAGACACCCTAATCAAAAGTTTGTTTATTTCCACGCCTGTTGTCTCTCCAAAAACCTTTCTTGTCTAATCTGAATTCACTAAATTGTTTTATATGTGCCAAGCGAAATTTCTTTAAAATTTTTTTTCATTGTATCTTGAGCATTCCCCCTAGTTAACATTTCCCTTAACCACCTTAGGCAGGCGATCCGGGCCACCTTTAGAAACACGGAGAGGGGCGCTCTCCTGACCACTCACTACATGGCAGAGGCTGAGGCCGTGTGTGACCGGGTGGCCATCATGGTGTCTGGAAGGCTGAGGTGGGTGCCCGTCCAAGCCCGCCCTTGGCCCCCCTGGTGCCCTGCACAAAGGACGTTTCCCTGCACATGGCTATCACTGTGAGGAGCTGGAGTGGCTGGCTGCTATCTCTCCTTTTTCTTGCTTGACTTCATTCTCCTCCCACCTCCAGATGTATTGGTTCCATCCAACACCTGAAAAGCAAATTTGGCAAGGATTACCTGCTGGAGATGAAGGTGCAGACCCCCACACAGGTGGAGCCCCTCCACAGTGAAATTCTGAGGCTTTTCCCCCAGGCTGCTCGGCAGGAAAGGTAAACACAGGTGTTTAGTTTCATCTTGGTCTTTGTTTTGTTTTTCTATTATGGCAATGAGAAACAAAAGCTTTAGCTTCTCATTCTTTTTGTTTGTTTCAGCTCTGTGGTAATTGTGAGTACTTTAATTACTAGAGAAAGGCTCAATTCTGAGAAATACCCTAGGAGGGAAATAAAAGAACAAAGTACCGATCTGGAAGCTGATTCTTGAAAGGGAATTACATTCCGGGGGCTCTAGATGTGCCCGGCACTAATGTGTGCGTGTACCTAGGTCATCTCAGTGGTCCATTCTAGAGGGTAAACCTGTCTCCATTATATGAGATCATCTGCATAAAGCCTGTCTGTGCCCAGTACCAGGCATCAGTCCCAGCTCAATGAACAGTGTCTCTTATCATTTACTGAGAATTTATCATTCTCAGTAAAGGCACTTGAGGCTCAGGTAGGTCAGATAACGCCAAATAACTAGTAGTGGAGCCAGGAGGTGAACCTAGTTCCTTTTACTTAAATAATCTTCTCTTCTCACTAAGGAAGAGGGATGGTAAGTAATTTTGCTTCATCCCTTCCTGAGCTGTAGGTGCTGTCAGTTTCCTCCCCTTTGTCTCCCATCCACCAATGGAGCCTTTTCTTAAGAGCCTTCTAATGGCTCTGCTTTAGTAAATTGACTTCTTGTTGATCAAAGAGCATTCCCACCATAGCTATCTCCAATGCTATACAGATGCATACACTTAAATGAATTATTGACGAGATTGTTGCTCCTTTTCAGACTTGCATCCATCAGTGGTCATGCTCTGGAAACCTGGAGTTCAGCCTCACTCTCTTTTCCTCGCAGGTACTCCTCCCTGATGGTCTATAAGTTGCCTGTTGAGGATGTGCAACCTTTATCACAGGCTTTCTTCAAATTGGAGTTAGGTAAGAGTGACTGTGTAGAGATAAGACTCTGGGAAACAGATAAATTCAAATCTTGCGCAAAACCATTGTAATAACTACATGGACAAAGAATTGATATTATACTATAAATAGATTATTAAGACATTTAATCTAGTGGTTCTCAGTCAGGGGTGATTTGGCAATGTCTGCAGATGTTTTTTGGTTGTCATGATGGGGGTGGGTTGTGGAGAGTGGGGTGCAACCGTTAGCCAGTGGGTCGAGGCCAGGGAGGATGCTAAACATCCTAAATTGCACAGGTCCACCCTCTCCCAGAATAAAGAATGATCAGACCAAAAGGTCATTAGTGCCAAGGTTGAGAAACCCCTCCCTGATAGAATGAGGCTCTAGAAGGAAGAGACCATTGGCTTTTGGTCTGGAGTATCCACAAATTCATACAAACAGAAAGATATACATTTGTTTTTGTCTCTCTGTACTCTTTGATAGCATTAGATGCTTGGAGGTTCCTTTCTGTTGAGGTGGGCTAAGCCGTAACTCTTTTCTAGACTCTTGAATTTTGATCTTTGCATAATCGCTTGATCTATCATGGACTGTTTTGCCTGTCAGACCAGTGTATGAAATGTAATTGAGACAAGGTTAGGATCACTCCAGATAAGTTTTCTTTTCTATTATGGCAATGAGAAACAAAAGCTTTAGCTTCTCATTCTATTCTTCTCATACTATTACTTTCTCATTCTGCTGGTCACCTTCGCTCTGTGGTCTATGGGACCATGTCCCACACTGACCATTTTGGCTTAGTGACCAATTTTGCATCATTCCAGTGGAAAGGATTCCTGCAATGGCTGTGATCAACACGAAGGCTTTTATAACTAAGTAGGAGCAGAGGGAAAGATGTTCCAGGAAGGCTACCTCCCTGGAATACTGTGTAGGCTTTTCTTAAAAGCCTTCAAATATTTCTGCTTTCAAAAATGTTCCCTCCCACCTCAAATTCCTTCTGCTGTGCTTAATTCATTAAAACTGAAGTTTTCATTTAGGAGGAAAAAAATAACTTTTTATCATAGTTTCTTGCCCCGTTATGTGAAGATTACACGAAGCACAAAATATTGAAATGTAGGCTGCATTTTTTTCTCCAAACCTTAAGTAGACACAGTTACATTCTCAGCTGGGATACATTTATTGAATGAGCTAGGCCCAGTCACAGTAGAAGCAAAGTGCAGGGCCCCATGACTATTACTTTGTCTTGCTACGTACACTCATTCTTCTATACCATCAGATCACTTTTGGGTAATGCAAAGCCCAGCAAAACTCAAGCCTCACATATCCCCTCCAGGTCAGATTTACTTCAGATTTGAAAAACTTGAAGCTAGGAAGGTAGGATGGTCAGTTTTATCTCTCTTCTTATCCTATTCCCTCCTCTACTCAAAAGCTGATGTTTTGGGCCTCTCCAGGGTGGAGTGGAAGGGGAGGGGAGAAGAGATAAAATGGCAACAGAGCTTGATTCCATCATAGAGCTGTACTGTGGCATCAGGGCCTGTAGAGATGGACAGTTGCTGGTCTTCCTTTCATGGAGTGCTTTTGTGAATTCCTTGAAGACTCCCTCTCCCATCCCATCTGTAGCCTCTGGTTACATCTTCCACCATGTGGGGGGTGATGCCTCCTCCTCTTGGCCTCTTGTGAATACCTTGCAGCCCCTGGGCCCCTTCTCAGAGTCCATTTACCCTGCCAGGAGATCCTCTTGGGGCACATCCCCCTTCGAAGTCCATGAGAAACATGCAGATTCTTTGCTTCTCCAACCCTGAAAGTGCAGGGCCATCAGCCATCTACTGCATTTTTTTTCTTTATATGTTTCTAGACATGAGTCAAGGACTCATTCCCATGTCCCCAAATTGCAGGCCAATGCCACCACGTCCTCTGTCCATGGAGAGGAGAAAGGAAATGCCGCAGTAATCTGATAACTGTCCAAAAGAAACCTTTGCTTTCCAGTCTCACCTTTCCATTCATTATTTTCCTCCTCTTATGTATCTGCACCTTTGGGGTCTCAGTCACAGTCCATATTGGCGACAGATGGTAAACCGAAAATAGGATAATTCAAGGAATTTTGGTTTATAAAATGACTCTTCACAAAGGTGCAAGGAACAGTGCAGTTACCTGAGGCTAGAAACAGAAGACATGTTACCATTCTTAGGTCCAAAGGGACTAAGAGAAGAAGCAGTGATTGGAACCTGGAAGTAGAGTCATGTAGAATTTGCCACCTTGAGAGAAGTAGTGACCTTGAATCAAGGGACACACTTCGTATCAGGGAGGAAGTGAACGAAAAAAGGCCTTCATCTTCCCTGTCCTCTGTCCCTCCCCCTGGGCTTTCCACTGGTGGAACCCACCAGGAGGAGCTTCTTAAGTCAGCCTCTGGAGCAAAGAGCAGGATGGAGAAAAATGGGGGCAGATATAGAGAGGCACATGGTGGTTGTCCAGCACCGAGGGAACCATTTCTTAGCTTATTCTGCGTGGGTGGTCTGGAACCTCTTATACTATTTTGCAGTTTTGTGGTGCCTCTGCCCAAACTTGAAGAGGGTGGGAGAGTATTTCCACCATAGTACAGAACTATATGGTGAAATTGCTTTCTCATATTTAGTCCAAGAATATTTACTACCTTATATTTTATATTTAAGATCTATTTGGATGTACTTTTTGTATATGACTTGTTAAAACTCTCTGAATGAAAAAATGTATGAACTCCTAATACATATTTACCCTTACACAGTTAAACAGAGCTTTAACCTGGAGGAGTACAGCCTCTCACAGTCCACCCTGGAGCAGGTGGGTCAGTTTTAGTGATTTTATATCACCCTTGGAAGATAAATGCTTTGTGCATATGCTTTGCACT
Source organism: Ceratotherium simum simum (assembly GCF_057802395.1). NCBI lineage: Eukaryota > Metazoa > Chordata > Mammalia > Perissodactyla > Rhinocerotidae > Ceratotherium > Ceratotherium simum. The sequence continues at coordinate 50,658,520 of NC_141915.1, read as the reverse complement.
CACTTGGAGCTATAGGAAGCAGTGTGACATCCTTTCTCTTTATTTCTTGCCTCCCATTACAGGTTTTCTTGGAGCTCTCCAAGGAACAGGAGCTGGAGGACTTTGTTGAGGAAGTTGATCTCTCAGTGAAGTGGAAGCTCCTCCCACAGGAAGAGCCTTGAAGCCCCAAATACTCTATGTCTCTCTTTAAGCTTGTGACTAATTTTTAAGATAATATTTTATAGCATTTATATACTTCATCTCAGATATGGTACACAATTCTTTTGAAACTCATGGCATCATTTTTCTCAGTAATATTACTTGTAGAGGTGTTAACAGGACCAACGTGGGTCTGCTCGTTGGTGAGTTGAAATCAAAATCTTTGTCAGAAGTAGTTGTCACACAAAGTAAAATTTTATTTGCAGCATGCAGCAAATAAAGGAGACCACAGGGAGTAATTTCACAAAGCTGTGGCTTCCCAAGCAAAGGGAAAGCAGTGCCTTTATTTGGGGTAGGGAATGAATATTCAAAAGGGATGTTTTGTCATCACATGTGGAGGTGGGTACAAGCCTGCTCATGCTTATAAAACATGCTTCACATGCATCACATGTTATGCTACCTTGGCTTAAGCTCCTCTTGGGGCAGTGATCTTAGCATTATAATGAGGCAAAATTCACTTTTGTACATTTCTCCACCAATCACTATACCCTGGGACTACAGTCATCTTGGGAAGATCTGCAGGAGCACCAGCAAATGTGGAGGTGGTAGTGCTGCCTGAGATGTGTAGCAGTTTTTTAAAGGAGGAGGCAGGAGGGATATTGTTACTTCATTACAGAAATAAAAATGACTACGGTCATGCATCGCTTAACAAGGGGGATACATTCTAAAAGATGTGTCTTAGGCCATTTTGGTGTTTATGAACATTATAGAGTGTACTTACACAAACCTAGATGTTATAGCCTCCTGCACACCTAGGCTATATGGTACTAATCTTACGGGACCACCATTGAATATGCACCATTGAATATGCATTTGGTTGACCAAAATGTTGTTATGTGGCACATGACTGTATAAGGGAATACTATGAGCAACTGTATGCCTACAAATCAAGTAACTTAGATGAAATGGAAAAATTCATGGAAAGTCACAAACTGGAAAACTGACTGAAGAAGAATTAGGAAATTGGAATAGATCTGTAAAAGAAAACAAATTGAAATAGTAATTTAAAAACTACCTTAAAGAAAAAACTCAGACCCAAAGAACTTCACTCATAAATACCACCATATATTTAAATAAGAATTAACACCAATTATTCTATACTAATTCTTCAATTAATACAAACTCTTCCACAAAAAGAAGTACAGGGAATATTTCTCACCTCATTCTGTGAGACCAATATTACCCTGATACCAAAACCAAAGACATCACAAGAAAACTGCAACCAATATCTCCCATAAGTACAGATGCAAAAATCCTCAACAAAATACAGTCAAACATAATCCAGCAACAAATGAAAACCTGCTCCATGGCTAAGTGGGATCTAACCCAGGAATGCAAGCTTGGTTTAATATCCAAAAATCAAGCAATGTAATACATAGTATCCATAGAATAAAAAATAAAAACCACACTATCGTCTCAATTGACACAGAAAAAACATTTTACAAAACCCAACAACCTTTCATGATAAAAATGCTCAACAGACTGGAAATAGAAGAGAACTTCCTCAACCTGATAAACAGTGTCTATGAAAAATCCATAGCTAACATCATACTTATGATGAAAGACTGAATGTTTTCCCCAAAGATCAGGAAAAAGATAAATACGTCTGCTCTTACCACTCCTATTCAACGTTGTTCTGGAGATTCTAGCCAGGGTGATTAGACAAGGAAAGGAAATAAAAGGCATCCAGATTAAAAAGGATCTAAATAAAAATTTCCCCAAAGAAGTTGTACAAATGGCCAACAAGCACATGATAAGATGTTCAATGTTATTGACCAATAGGAAAATGCAAATCAAAACCACAATGTCATACAACTTCATGCCTACTAGGATGGCTCTAATCAAAGACAGATAATAACAAGTACTGGTGAGAACGTGGAGAAATTGAAATACTCGTACATTGCTGGTGGGAATGTAAAATGGTGCAGCCACTTTGGTAAACATTTAAGCGGGTCCTTAGAATGTTAAATATAGAGTTACCATATGACTCAGCAATCCCAATCCTAGGTATATACATAAAAGAAATGAAAACATATGTCCACATGAAAACTTGCACACAAATGTTCCTAATAGCCAGAAAGTGGAAACAATGCAAATGTCCATCAACTGATGAATGGATAAATTAAATGTAGTGCATCCAGACAATGCAATATTGTTCAGCCATAGAAAGGAATGAAGTATACGTACATGCTGTAACACAGACGAACTTTGAAGACAGTATGCTAAATGAACAAAGCCAGTCACAAAAGGCCACATAGTGTATAATTCCATTTTATATGAAATCTTTAGAGACAGAAAGCAAATTAGTGTGTGCCTAGGGCTGGGGGGTAGGAAGTAACTGTTAATGGGTTCTGAGCTTCTAGTTGGAGTGATGAAAATGTTCTAAAATTAGATTGTGGTGACTAGTGTACAACTCTTTGGATATACTAAATACTATTTAATTGTACAATTTTTATGAGTGAATTGTATGGTATGCGAATTTTATCTCAATAAAACTGCTTAAAAAACAACAACAGAGAAGGAGGCAGTTGAGGGAACTTGAGAAGCTACCTGAGTTTTGCATCCAGCAAATGGTTTGTCATCAGCAAAATCTCATATCTTTAATTTCTTCCTGTTTCAATTGAAAATTGGCACTTCACTGAAGACACTGCTTCTCCTGCAGTCCTCTCCAATAGTAAATTTTTTTTTCACCTATCCTCTCGGATATGACAGGGTTAAAAAATGAGGTAGGTACTCTCTTTTTTTCCCATCATGTCACTTCTAAGCAATTTTCTTCTCTCTTTTCTCAAAAACACAAATCCCTTTAAAGTTTATCATTAATGTCAGTCACTTAATTCTTAAATCATCTACCAATTTCTTTATTACTCTTCTTCATTCTTTAAATATATATGTATATTTTTTTTTGGTGAGGAAGATTGGCCCTGAGCTAACATCTGCTGCCAATCTTCCTCTTTTTGCTTGAGGGAGATTGTTCCTGAGCTAACATCTCTGCCAATATTCCTCTATTTTGTATGTGGGACGCCACCCCTGCATGGCTTGATAAGCTCACACCTGGGATCTGAACCTGCGAACCCTGGCCACCAAAGTGGAGCATGCAAACTTAACCACTATGCCACTGGGCCAGCCCTGATTCTTTAAATATTTTTGACATTTGAATCACAGTATTTCTTTCACCACTACCCCTGACATCATTCTTGGGTACTCATCGTCTACACAGATCATCCATACAATACGCTGGTCTCTCATTTTCTTGGCCTTCTCATTTCCAAAGATCTCTTCCTTTGTTTCATTTCTGTCATTGTCCCTCCCTCCACCAAAGTATTATTTAGCGCAAAATGCCAATAGTATTGAGGCTAAGAAACCTTGAGAGATGCTATATAAAAAATAAACAAAGTAATATGATCAGGTAACAGAGAAGGTGAAGGAAAGATTAGAGGTTATTCAGAAAAGACTTCTTTGGCAGATGACAATTAAACTGAGGATTCAGTGACAAGAAGAAGGCAGTGCTGCTGAAAACATGGGAGAGATGGACAGGCCAAGAGAAGAGCACATACAATGGCCCCAGGTTAGAAACAGGTTTGCATGTTTAGAGATGTTGTTGGAGCAATTCAGAGGGACCTGGTAAATTGGGAAGTTGACATGGGTTTTAAACTAAGTGCAGTGGGAAGTCTTGGAGGGTGCTAAGAGGGAGAGTTACATTATGAGATACACATTTTAAAAAAGAAACATTTGCCTCTGAGTGGAGAATAGATCATATGGTCTCAACAGTGGGTGCAGGGGAATTCATTAGGAGGCTATTGCAATAATACTAATTGAGAAGTGATAGGGGCTTAGAGTAGGGTAGTGGCAATGGACATGGAGACAGTGAATAGATTGCAATATACTTTGGAGCTAAAATTGATAGATAAGATGTGCTGATGGATTGGTTGTGAGGGGGCATGATGGGAGAGGGAGGGAAGGATAGTCAAGGAGATTTCCTATACATATTTTATGTTGAGCAAGGGGAAGGAGTTGCTACTTCCTGAGATACAGAAAATAGGGAAGGAAGATGTGATATAGGAAGTGGAGAAGAATGAAGAATTTGCTTTTAAAATGTTAAAAACCTGATTAGATAACCTGAGTCAACACGTCCAGAAAATCCAGAACCCCTGAGTAAAGATGAAAGACTTTTCTCTGACTAAACTCTTTAATTTTTTCATGTTTAGAGGTAGTGTTTGATATTTTGAAGTTAGCCACTTTCCTCTGAGGCATAGAAGAGAACATTTACAAATATTAGATTCTCTCTGTGAGATACCTCTTAATATGATACAGCCAGCCAATCGAGTAGAGCTGACACTTCTCTGCCACAGGAATTGGACGGACGTCAATAAAAAAGCAATTTATCTGAGAGTGATCACACGAATTCAGTGTTCTGAGGCCAAGAGAAATGCCATGACAATCTCCTCCCAGAAAGCAGTATTAAGGGGAATTTTCAAAACAGTTCGACCGTAACTCAGAGATGTAGAGACCAGGAAGAAGTGTGAATAGCTTTTCCTGAAAACAATGAGATCCAGGGATAAGCTGAGTTTCTAGATTACTTTCCCAAAAGGTAAGTTCAGGTTTTTGTTTTTTTTTTTTCTGTTTTGTTTGTATCATGCAATTACAAATAAGATTCCCATATACTAAATGCCAGACATCTCTGGAGAAATTATTTTTAAAAGTAATGAATTTAATGTTTATGAATTGCTGCTGATTTATACTCTGCAGAAAATAAGGGTTGGCTTAATGATTTTAAAAATTTTGCAACTATTTTATCAAGACAAAAAACGAGTGTGTGAACAAGCTAGAAATTTGCTAATGGATTGATCATGAGGAACTTAAGTAAATCTTGTGAATGCATTTACAAGTCTGAGTTGCAAAACCAAATACATATATATGCATATATGAGTATGTATACACTTCTACTGCATAACAATTTGCAGGTATTTTGGATACACTTTCTCTAACTTTGATAATTTTTCACCAGTAACATTTAGAAAAATGTTTTTGTCTCTGCCTTGCTCTCAGACTTACGTTTTTTATTTTTATTTATTTATTTATTTATTTATTTATTTATTTTACTTATTTATTTTTAATTTTTTGTTTATTGCAGTAACATTGGTTTATAAAATTGTATAAATTTCAGGTGTACATCATTATACTTCTATTTCTGCATAGATTACATCATGTTCACCACCCAAATACTAATTACAAACCATCACCACACACATGTGCCGAATTATCCTTTTCGCCCTCCTTGCTCCCCTCTTCCCTTCTCGTAACCACCAATCCAATCTCTGTCTCTATGTGTTTGTTTGTTGTTGTTATTATCTACTACTTAATGAGGGAGATCATACGGTATTTGACCTTCTCCTTCTGACTTATTTCACTTTGCATAATACCCTCGATGTCCATCCACGTTGTCACAAATGGCTGGATTTCATCGTTTCTTATGGCTGAGTAGTATTCCATTGTGTATATATACCACATCTTCTTTATCCATTCGTCCCTTGATGGGCACTTAGGTTGCTTCCAAGTCTTGGCTATTGTGAATAACACTACAATGAACACAGGGGTGCATGCATCTTTACACATTCGTGTTTTCAAGTTCTTTGGATAAATAATCAGCAGTGGAATAGCTGGATCATATGGTAGTTCTATCCTTAATTTTTTGAGGAATCTCCGTACTATTTTCCATAGTGGCTGCACTCCACTTTGCACTCCCACCAGCAGTGTATGAGAGTTCCCTTCTCTCCACATCCTCTCCAACACTGTTGTTTCCTGTCTTGTTAATTACAGCCATTCTGATGGGCGTGACGTGATATCTCATTGTAGTTTTGATTTGCATTTCTGTGATAGTTAATGATGTTGAACATCTTTTCATGTGCCTGTTAGCCATCTGTATATCTTCTTTGGAGGAATGTCTGTTCAGGTTTTTTGCCCATTTTTTAGTTGGGCTGTTAGTTTTTTTGTTGTTGAGATGCATCAGTTCTTTATACATTTTGGAGATTAAGCCCTTATCAGATGTATGGTTTGCAAATATCTTCTTCCAATTGTTAGGTTGTCTTTTCGTTTTGTTGGTGGTTTCCTTTGCTGTGCAGAAGTTTTTAGTTTGATGTAGTCCCATTTGTTTATTTTTTCTATTTTTTCTCTTGCCCGGTCAGACATGGTGCTTGAAAATATGTTGCTAAGACTGATGTCGAAGAGCGTACTGCCTATGTTTTCTTCTAGAAATTTCATAGTTTCAGGTCTTACATTCAAGTCAGACTTACATTTTTTAAATGAATGATGCTTTCCTGTATTTTTTACTCCTTGGGTATAATATGTTGAATCAGATTGAGTAATATATAGTACTTTTCTTTAGGCTGCTATTATTTCAAATCCACATCCTTTCTTTTTCAGAATAGTTTGTAGTAAACAGTCTTTGGCACCCACGGTGAATAGGAAGAGTTTTCTTCTGACATTATCATCAGCATGACAGGAGAAAAACCAGAATCTTTACAGTTAGATTACAGTTAGAAGCAAACTACGAAATTCTTAATATAAGTCTACGTTGGTGTTACTTTTTATTCAGATAGGAGCTAAAGAACATACATGAGTCAGAGAATGAAAATGGAAAATAAGCACGAGGGGCAGCTTAATGAACTCATTTGTACTGCAAGACTGATGCACAATGGAAAATCTAAGGGTTTGGAGTGGGACTCAGTTCTCTATCCTACATTGGGCTGTGGTTGATTCCGTAGCTAGGAGACGCTCTCTGGGCCAGCTCACCCTCTTATACAGCCCTGCATGGTCCCTTTGAAAGTGTCCACACTGTTAGGAGCAATTCCTGGGGATCCCTGAACACTTGACCCAATGCTTTTTCTCTGGGCGTCATCTTCCTCCACGCACTGTCACTCCACAGGCTTTCTAACCTTTTTACGTCATCTGCTTCTACCTAGACTTGCCTCTCAGCCTCATTGAGCAGCCATGTGTAGGTTCTCCCTCTGGCAATGCCCTCTGAGGCTGTCTTGGATAATATGCCTCCCTTTGGAACTGGCTTCTGCATGTCTTACCTGGGCTTTGTCTCTAGGAAACAGCACAGCCTTCAGCGTCATTCTGTTGCATGAATGGGATGAAGCCTTCAGACAAGGTGTACCCACTCCTTATCTCCATGCAATATTCCATTACAACTGTGTAGACTGTTCTTGGCTAACATGGTATAAAGGGAGGAGTTCTCTTCTCTCCAGTGCCAGGACCTAAAAGCCAACTGAGATAGGCCAGGATGGAGCTGCTGGCTTTATGTCTAAAAGTCCTGATCCATTTATGCAAGCCGTACGCCTGGCATGCTTTCCAGAAAACTAATTTTCATTTTAAAATAACTTTTTTTTTCTTTTTCTTTTGTGAGGAAGTTCAGCCCTGAACTAACATCTGCCAATCCTCCTCGTTTTTTTTTTTTTTTTTTGCTGAGGAAGACTGGCCCTGGGCTAACATCCATGCCCATCTTCCTCCACTTTATATGGGACATTGCCACAGCATGGCTTGATAAGCGGTGCGTCAGTGCGCCCCTGGTGATCCGAACCAGCGAACCCTGGGCCACTGCAGCGGAGCGCGAGCACTTAACTGCTTGCGCCACTGGGCCAGCCCCGTTAAAATCACTTTTTTGGTAATTCAGATTGAGAAATCTATTTTCTTATGCAATTAAGACCTTTTGTGAGCACTTAACTTCCCACAGTTTATAGAAGAGGCCCAGAAAATCATATTTGTATGAGATTTGTTGATTGAGGCCATGGAAAGATGCGATATTTGACTAGGCACTGAAGCTTCTCCTTCTGGGAGATATTTTGTGTTTCCATTTATGATATTGTGATTTATAATAAGAAATACATATTTAGTCTTTGTCCATGTTTCTGGCACAGAGTTCTTAAAACCCTTGGAATTCCCTAAGTGATAAGGATGTCTTTTGTTATGTTAATGAGGTGACTTTTGGACCAGCACCTCATGATGGAGGCTGATTGCCAGAAGAACCAACCATGTGATTAAAGGGTTGGGACTTTCAGTTCAACTTCCTGACCTCCAGGGAAAGGAGAGAGGCTGGAGGTTGAATGAAGAGCCAATGGCCAATGATGTAATCAATCATGTCTCTGTAGTGAAGCCTCCATAAAAACCCAAAAGGACAGGGTTCAGACAGCTTCTGGACTGATGAACACGTGGAGATTTGGGGAGAATGGCGTGCTCGGAGAGGGCATAAAAGCTCCAGACTCCTTCCCACGTACCTTGCCCTAGGCATCTCTTCCATCTGGCCCTTCCTGAATTATATCTTTTTATAATAAACTGGAGATCTAGTAAGTAAGATGTTTCTCTGAGTTCTGTGAGCTACTCTAGCAAATTAATTGAACCCAATGAACTAGGGGGTCATGGGAACCTCTGATCTATAGCCAGTTGGTCAGAAACACAGGTAACAACCTGTGCATGCATATCCACACGCACATACACAAACAATAAAAATCAGAAGTAGCATTTTTGTATCACATTCTTGGAAATTACAGTGGTTGCTCTATCTCCTAGGGGCAGGGTGACTGGACCTGCCAAATGCCAAGTGTATCCAACACAAGTCCTTCTGCACATCTATTGACAGCACCCCCTTTCCCAGTAATCCCTATGTCCCTAGGTCAACAAGCTCCACCACAACCCAACGGGCTGTCAATGCCTGCAAAAATCTTCTCTTCCCAGGACATTATACAGCAGTATCTCAAACTACCCATGGTAAAGGACCACTTTATTTTTAATCTGAAGAATAATACTTTTTTTTATTGATGTTTTAATAGTTTATAACATTGTGAAATTTTGTGTTGTACATTTTTGTTTTTCCATCACCATATATATGTCTCCCATCACCCCTTGTGCCCACCCCCCACCCCCATTTCCCCTGGTAACCACAATACAGTTTTCTCTGTCCATGTGTTGGTTTATATTCCACATATGAGTGAGATCATACAGTGTTTGTCTTTCTCCTTCTGGCTTATTTCGCTTAACATAATACCCTCCACGTCCATCCACGTTGTTGCAAATGGGACGATTTTGTCTGAGTAGTATTTCATTGTATATATATATCACATCTTCTTGATCCAGTTTTCAGTCGATGGACACTTAGGTTGCTTCCACTTCTTGGCTGTGGTGAATAATGCTGCAATGAACATAGGGGTGCATAAGCCTTTTTGGATTGTTGATTTCAGGTTTGTTGGATAGATTCCCAGTAGTGGGATGGCTGGATCGTATGGTATTTCTATTTTTAATTCTTTGAGGAATCTCCATACCGTTTTCCACAGAGGCTGCACCAGTTTGCATTCCCACCAGCTGTGTATGAGGGTTCCTGTTTCTTCACATCCTCTCCAACATTTGTTGCTTTTTGTCTTGGTGATTACAGCCATTCTAACGGGTGTAAGGTGATATCTTAGTGTGGTTTTGATTTGCATTTCCCTGATGATTAGTGATGTTGAACATCTTTTCATGTGCCTATTGGCCATCTGTATATCTTCTTTGGAGAAGTGTCTGTTCATTTCCTCTGCCCATTTTTTGATCGGGTTGTTTGTTTTTTTGTTGTTCAGTGACTAACACTTTTTTTAAAATACAAAAACATGTACCACGAGGTTGCTATAAAAGCTGCTAAAGCATATGCTCACTTTCTTTACTATTTCTTCACTGGCCAGAAACCAACCATGCCTTGAGTAATATTGCCTAAGTGCACAATATACAGCGGCTGAGGATGGTGCCCATGGCAGCAACACCCTCATCAGGGAAGATTATGCAGGAGGATATATATCCTAGTCTGGCTCATATTCTACCATATCTGCATCCCCAATATTGCACTAGCCAAGACTCTGAAATAGCAAATACCATTTCTCCCATCTCCAGTTTTCCCTACCCAAACATGCTCAACCCGTTTTTCTTTCATATGCCTGCCCAACTCAGATTATAATCACTCGTTTTATAATCCACACCATTTGACTATCCCAGATGATCAATGACAGAAGCTAAAGAAGACAGGTCAACAGGTCATAGGTTTTTAATCCAGCTAAAGCCTATCCAATCTCAGTTACAGGAGGAGACTCTTCCCATCCCCTCAAGCACATCACAGCCTTTTCATGGTAACTGATGACATCCATTCATGCATCTAATTAACTCATGATTGTAATAAAACATCTACTCATGTGTATCACAAACAGAGAAGGTGGAACTAAAATTCCATACAGCAATAACAAGGATGATGATGATTGGAAATTCCAGAGAGTTAAGGTATATTGAAGTTTCTCTCTTGTAAACCAAGGTGATTGAGATAGTAAATAATGTGAGGCTTTGATAGACTAAGTTATATTATGAAGCAATGTCCAAAATGTAAGGATTAAATACTGAAGGAATAAGACAAGTCATTATTGAAATGTTTCTAAGATGTTTCTCGTCAAAATGTTTCTAAGATTTGGAAGATGTGGAAAGGCAGACAAGTTAGGCTGCAATAATATACCAACCCAAAAGAGTGTAATGGCTCAAACCAAGAGAAGATTAATCTTCTTCACAAAAGAATCCCAGGTGGCTATGCCTGGTCAGTGAATACCTTTCCTCCAGTGGTGATTTACAGAACCAAACCCACCCATCTGTTGGCTTTGTCATGAGCTTTGGTATCCAGGGAAAGAAGGTCCATTGGGCAAACCCAATTCTTAAAAGTCTTGACTCAAAACTGGCTCATCTCACTCCTACACATTCGCCTGTCAAGATCAGAGTTTCATGGCCACACCTGACTACAAATAAACTGAGAAACGGAGGTAGGTATGTGCTCAGGAAAGAAAAGGGAAAATAACAACAATAAATACAAAAGAAATGCCTTTTAATGAAGAGCTAAGGTGGTCAACCACAGAAGGTAAAGTCCCAGAGTAGCCAGGACAATTTCTAAAGAAAAGAATAGGGAATTGGGCTGGCCTGTGGCTTAGCGGTTAAGTGTGAGCACTCCGCTACTGGCAGCCCGGGTTTGGACCCCGGGCGCACACCGATGCACCACTTCTCCGGCCATGCTGAGGCCGTGTCCCACATAGAGCAACTAGAAGGATGTGCAACTATGACATACAACTATCTACTGGGGCTTTGGGGAAAAAAAAAGGAGGAAGATTGGCAACGGATGTTAGCTCAGAGCCGGTCTTACTCAGCAAAAAGAGGAGGATTAGCATGGATGCTAGCTCAGGGCTGACCTTCCTCACCAAAAAATAAATAAATAAATAAAACTTTAGGGCATGTGTGATCTTCAAAAAAAAAACCATAAGGAATCATTTATCAAGACTTCTTATAATTAAGACAGTGTGGAAGGGATATGTAAAGGGATTCAGAGTAAGAACAGAGAGCCTGAAAATGAGAGGGAAGCATAAAAAAATCCATGAGGAAGGAGAACTATTAAGTAAATGATGTTGTGACAATTAGCTTGACAAACGCAAAAGAAAAAAGTTAGATACCTACCTTGTGCCCTACACACACAAATAAACTGCAGGGGGATTAAAGAAATAAATGACAAACAAAACTTCAGAACTGTTGGAAGAAAATGTAGATGAATGTATTTTGACTTCCAGAAAGGAAAGTGCCTCTAAAACAAGACACACATGCACACACAATCATAGAGTAAAAATTGTTACATTTGATCACAGGAAAAATTAAACTTCAGTACAATAAAAGAAATGACAAACAAAGTTGAGATGAAGAAGGTTAAAGAGTTAGCAAATGTCTAAAGGTGTCTGAAACAGGGAAAATGGAAAAAAAGAATATCTAGAATAAAGAACTCCTACAAATACATTAGTTTTAAAAGTCAAATAGGAAAGTGGGGAGATAATATAGAAGGACAATTCAGCAAAGAAGAATCTAAATGAGAACATTTGACTTTTCTGGAAAACAAGGGAACATGGACTCAAAAAGCAGTGAAATACCATACATCCCCATCAGAGAGGAAGAGAGAATGGCGACGTCCAGCACTGGTGTGGATGCAGGAAAGTAAATTCTCATATAATTTAGGTGGGAGTATAAATAGAGTAGTTTGGGGATATGGATACACACACACACACACACACACACACACCTTCCATACCCAATAATTCTGTGATTCCTCTTCTAGGTACATCATCTAGACATAGTCTCATACATGTACACAAAGAGTCCATGTTATTCTTGATACAGTCCTCTTCACATTGTGAAAAAGCACAAAATCGTCTAGGTCCAAAATTCCAGTAAGTTTCCTGTTTCAACACTGCAATGTTTTCAAAGAAGGAAAGTAAGGACTATGTTTTCCTTTCAGGGAAAAGGTCATGTGGTAGTTTCCCCACATCAAATTCGTGTAAAGGAAATGACTTCTACCAGAATTAACAATATACCCCTTACGTTGCGTTAGATAAATCAATTTCTGAAGATTAGTATTTATTGGTATACTTAAATGGCCAAGTACTATGGAGAATCTAAGTTTGAATACAAATGTATGAAAATATGTTAATGGAAACACTAAACCCGGACTTTTTTTTAAAAAAGGATGCTGTTCATAGAAAGTGCCCTAAGAACCAGGTAATGAACTTGCTGAGATACACACACTGCACTTCAGAAATTCTTGATTTCCACACTCCTTCTGGCACTCTGAGTGTCATCTACTAAAAATACTTGCACATTCTAACTTTGGAACCAGTGAAGTATGTTTAGATTTTAAAAGATGCTCTTCATTTTAAAGAAAGAGGATAAAAATTCTAAATTCCCCAATCTAAAAAAAAAGGGTCAGTCTGACATATATTCCCAAAGGAACGGTTGTGTCCAATCACCTAGCTAGAATTTTCTCTGATAGTCCTGATTTCAACTATTCTAGCCTATCATGCTCATAAAAATTTTCATATTGTTCACATTTTGGTGTCAAAACTATGATTCCCAGAATAATGATTTCACAAATTGTGGTATAAAATTTCTTTCCTAGACTATATGGATTAGCTTCCCACTGAGATTAAAAACTCTACATAGTAAAGAGAATGAAAGAGAGGTAAGAAGCAATAATTGCTTAATTTGGTAGTACCAACCAGTAAAGGAGATATTTACAAAGGGGCTAGGGTTTGCCAAGGAGAGATAGAAATTATGAAGTTATTAATCATCTAATCTACTCGAGTATAAAATTTCGAGAATGAAATAATCTTGGTACAACATTGGCAACCTGATGTCGATTATTCTTGGATTGTTTTGACTATAGAATTTCTCCAAGAGATAGCAACATGTGTCAAAATCCAGAACAGCCAGAAGAGGAGGATGAAGATGTTCAGATGGAAAGAGTGAGAACATCAAATGCCTTGACTTCTCTGAGACTTGAGGAGGTAAAATTTGCAAAGTAGTTCTTTCTCCAAATAATAGAAATCATTGTCAGTTAAAATGAACTACCTACCAATCCAATTCTTAAATGACTGTGTTACTCTACGCCAATATTTCTAAAATCTGATTTCAGGACCTCTTGCACTCTTAAAAATTTTTGAAGACCCCAAGGACCATTGGTTTATGTGGGTTAAATCTATCAAAATTTACTGAATTAGATATTAGACTGAGAAATGTCTAAAATATGCATTTATTAACTCATTTAAACATGAAAATAATAAACCCATTACATGTTAACATAAATAACTATAAAAATATAGTGAGATGAAAAATTGTTTTACATGTTTGCAAATCTCTTTTATGTTTGACCTAATAGAACATAGACGTGTTCTCATATCTTCTGTATTCAGTCTGCTGCAATGTGTTATCTTGGTTGAAATACATGGAGAAAATTTATCTTCACATAGAGTAGCTGGGAAAGACAGCAGTATTTTAATAGCCTTTGTTTTTGGATAAATGTGCATATTTTTCTTTCATATTATACCAAAATTAGACAATTGGTAGTTTCTTAAAGCTTAGTTACAACGTGAAATTTGAAATCTTATCAATAAACTATTTTACTTGATTACATTAAAATCCACTGGTCTATCTTACACTTTGAATAGATCTTTTACCCATGCCTGATTTTTTAACTTCGTGCATTGGTCATTTAGAAACTATTGATTCATTGAGTTATTACAAATCTTCTAAACATGGACACATTTCATTCAATACCAAAAGCTCACATTTGTTAATATCACTATCAATCTCATCGAAAAGTCATGAAGTTTTTGGAAGCTGTCGAGCTCACAGTGATGGCTACATATTCAAGAATTCTAAAATTCTAATTTTTTGCTTGAAACCTTGAACTTTATCATAGGCAGCAGATACCATTTTGTGTTCTTGAAGTGTGTTCCTTGTTGTGTTCCTTGAAGTGATTTAGTTCACTTAGTTTTGAGAAATCATCTGCCAAATTCCAGACTGTTTGCCAATTGCCCTTTAAAATAAAAATAGAGTTCCATTTACAAAGCACCTACTTGAGAGCAGAACTCAAACAGTTCCTGGAGACAGTCATTGTTATTAGCATGCAGCAGAAGTGCCTTTTGTGTTTATGTTCTGCAGCATAAGGCACAAAAAGGAAAATGAGTAACCTCCATCAGACCAAGGGGGAAAGGTGGCTTTTGTTATACTTGGATTCTTACTTCCAGCTTCCTTCAGCTGTTTTGTTTTAAGTAGATCCTTCTCTTCCATCTATCAAAGAACTTAGCTGTGAGATGAGAAAGCAAGTCTAATCTCCCCTTTTTAAACATAACAAATATTTAAAAAATTGTAAGTATTTATTATTTGAAATAAAATACCATTAAACTCTAAAATAATGAGTTTTAGATAAAATTTAAAGTTTAGATGAGTTTTCAAAAAGTTTTTAAACATTCTTGAAAACAAGACAATTATTTATTTCTTACTGTATTTCCACGTAGATATGGGGAAAGCTCTGGGGTTTCAAAATAACTGTTTATCGGACAGTAATGAGGTTACAGAGATTATAGCAGAAATAACTGAAGATAGCTAGTAAGAGTACAGTGGAAATACTAAGAACAAATTCAGCTAATTTATATATATATAGTGTTTTTAGGAATATATATATCTCCATAAAATTCATTCCCTGGTGTGATTTTCTTGTCATTTACAGACGCCAATCATTATTGCCAGCTGTCTACGTAAGGAGTATACAGACAAGAAAAATGCCTCTTTTCCAACAGAAAGAAGAAAATAGCAACAAGAAATATCTCTTTCTGTGTTAGAAAAGATTGGATATGCTGGCTCTTCTACTTTTGCTCCGGGACTTCCTCCAAGCTTGAGTGTCCTTGACTGGAAGTGTTCTGAACTCGCAGAAGCCAACGCTGTCTCTTGTTTGACGTGCAGAGTGACCTTGACTATTTCTCTTCTAGTGAAAATTAATTTTCCCCTCGAATACGGACGTAGTTACGTCTACACTAAAACCACAAGCTTTCTGTTAAAATAAACCACTGAAATCACAACCTTTCCTTTTAATTAACATGATTGATTTCCTAATGGTCAATACTATTCACAAGGGAACTGCCATGAGGCCATGCTAGTGCATGCTGAAATCTTGACAGCGGGTGCAAGAGGAGGCTATTTTGACTTCTATCCTCCTCCAGCACACCTGGCAAAGGTGTGGCTTTGCCACTTCCTACAGGTGTGACCTTGGGCAAGTAATCACAAGTCTCAGAGCTTCTATCCCCAAATGTGTAACAAAGGAATGAAGATCACAACCTCTCAGACTGACAAATGAGATGCTATATATAGAGCACATAGCATAGCGCTTTTTGCACACTGAGACTTCTAGTCATTTTTCTATTATCATTAATGTTTCTTTTTTTTCCAGGTGAGGTTTTAGGGTTATTAGGACATAATGGAGCTGGTAAAAGCACATCCATTAAGATGATAGCTGGAGAGACAAAACCAAGTGCAGAACAGGTAGGTGGACGAAATGAATAATATGTTATCTAACACCCAGGATAAATTTATAAAGATGTGGCAACCTAAAAAATGTTGTCACTCGTTAGTTGATTAGAACAATTTGAACATATTTTGAAGAACAAATTGAAAAGTTCTTACTTTAAAGCACACAAATATTAGTCCCACGGCATGGGAATACTTAGTAACTATCTTTTTTTCCTTTAAGTATATCGAGAGGGAATGTGGCTTATCTAGCATCAGATAAGGAATCATTCAGAAAATCATGACAAATCCTACTTATTGGGCCACATAATTCACGGATTATAACTTTCAATGAGCAGTATCATTTGAGTATGTTATTGTTTAATCTTGAGTGGAACTGTGTAAAAGATAAAATAAAAATCTCTTATTCCTTGGCCTTTAAATTGGCATTACCAGTACATGGATCTTTGAGCATATACAGTCTTACTAGAAGCTTTCCTGGTACAAATTGGATAACATGCTTCCTGGGATGGCAAGATAATGAGAAACAGAGATGTAAAGTTGAACTGTTTTCCACTTTCATTGCCCATATCAGAAGCAGTGAGGCCAGGCAAACCGCCAGAGAGCTCAGGATTATCAAAGGGAGAGACATCACAGAACAGAGACAAAATATTTTCCCCCTAAATTCTATGTCAGAAGGTAGAAAAAAGGTTAAGGATGTCTTTGGAAAGTATGTCCAGGATAAGAGAGAGGTCTGTAGAACTGTGCTGTGGGAAAAGCGTTGGTGGTCAAACCAGGCAGGAGAGAAGACCTCTAGGTAGATAATTGACGAGTATTCCACTAATGAGGGAGGACAAAAGAGACATTCACAGTCCCTCTAAAGCCAAAGGAGAGTGGGTGTTCAGGAAGGGGGTCTCTGAATTGATGGCTCAGCTGACCCTAACTGGACTCCTTAGTTCAGTTGAGACCACCTCCAATTCGATCACCACCTGGACCCTTAATCAATATTTTATTTCTCATTAAGCCTGGGCAAAATGGAGGTAACTGTGCATTGATATATTGGAATGAAATATTTTGAAAAGTAAGTAAAATCTGAATGATAAAGCCAACTAGTTGGGTGTCATGAAATCAGCTTTAATCAGATCAGCCAGTGTGATCTTTATAAACAATGTCATCGTCCGGCTTAAATACTTCCAACGACCTCTCACTGCACTATGGCTGGAAGGAACTCTCCCCCCTTGTCCTGCAGGCAGTGGCAGGAGCCGATTTCCATGTCCCTTCTGCCACACGTGTGTCCTTCTCCCTTGCTCTGCTCCAGGCCCCCTGCCTTGGCCTCAGAACACATCAAGCTTCATCCTTCCACCCGGCTTTGCTCTGGCTCTCTGCGTTGCCCCAAATTCCTTTCCTCTGGGCTCTTCCAAGGCAGGTTCCTTCTGGCTCCTGCTGAAATGGCTCCTCACAGACAGGCTTTCTGTAATCATGCCACCTAAAGTGACTTCCCCGGCTATTATCCACCCCAGCCTCCTGAATACTTCTTTTGAAGGACCAATCACAAACTGTATGTATCCAACTTACTAATTATTGGCTCATCCTACCACAGAATGGAAACATTAAGTGGTCAGAGACACTGGTTAGTTTGTTCTCCTCTCTGGACAAAGCTCTTTGTGCGGTGACATAGGAGGAATAAAATTAAGTGGTGTGAGTCAAGTCAAATGCTGAACAATTAAGGTGCTTTATTCTGATAATGATGAAGGCATTGATGGTAAGATTTCAGCTACAAAGGTAAGATGCAGGAAGCCTGGGATATTTCATTTTTCCACGATGTGCTGCCTCTGTGTGCATCTGATGGTCTGTCTTCCTTGTCTACGTGGATTCTCTCCCCTTTGCTAGATTGTGACCAAACCTAAAATAAAGAGAAGGATGTCTGAAAATACTCAGAGGTTGTAGGCTCCGAGAGTGACCTTTCCCTGCAGGTGCCACTCAAAGGGAGCAGCGGAGGGGACGCCCTGGGGTTCCTGGGGTACTGTCCTCAGGAGAACGCGCTGTGGCCCAACCCAACGGTGAAGGAGCACCTGGAGGTGTTCGTCGCCGTGAAAGGGCTGAGCAAGGGGGACGGCGCGGATCACAGGTGCGCGGGGAGCCACCCTGTTCTCTACCTGAGTGGCCGGGGGACCAATGGGGTGACGACCTTCACGGGAAACTCAGGACGGGAGAGTCTGAGACCCAGACCACACTGGGTAGATTTGCAACTAGAAACCGATTTCCCCGATTTCAAAGTTTTGGGGTATTTTCCCCCTCAGATTAAATATAGAAAGAAAAAAGTATTCACTGGTAAAATTTATCAAAAATACTAAAATTTCAGTATATTTTATTATAGGACAGCTATTTTGATATCACGAAATCTGCTTACATTCTTTTAAAAGGAAAAACTATCTTTTCTGGGGGATCAGACCAGCTAGTTTTTAGGCGGCCCGGTGTTTGTGTTCTGAACCCACTTCTGAGCTCTAATCCCCACGCTTGTCCTGCGGGGACTCTGCTCCCGTCAACTTTCCTCGTTGTCAAGAAGCCTGTAACGCTGCATCGGTTTTTCAGGTTGGTGGATATGCTCACGCTGCAGGACCAGCTGACGCTCCGGGTGAAGGCCTCATCGGAGGGAATGAAGAGGAAGGCAGGGGCGGGGCTCAGTGTCACTCTGCGCACCCCGCAGATCCGAGCCAGACGCGCTGTTCCTCTCCTTCCAGCTGTGCTTCGCGCTGAGCATCCTGGGAAACCCGTGGGTGGTGCTTCTGGACGAGCCGTCCACGGGGATGGACCTTGAGGGGCAGCAGCAAATGTGATGAGGGGCGCTACCCCGTCAGGGCCAGCATGGACGCCTTGTGAGAAATCCGTGAGTTTTGATAGTACTGTTAAAGAAACAAACAAAAAACTGTCCCTTAAAACCGTTTTTAAATGTAGCAAACACCATCCCTATCATTAGGAACTAATAGTTTGCAAAAAAAATTTTTTTTAACCCTTATCTATATTTTATATCCAGTTCACTGAGGGAAAAATAAGCTTTCAGAGTTCAACACTCGCTCAGTGTTTCATTTGCCTGTTGACCTTGCAGGCGTGCAAATGTTTTGTGTTGGTACTAGAATGAAATGGCTTCAATACTTAGCTTGAGGACCTGATTTTCAATAGCCTGAGAAGTCTGAGGTCTCTGGATGCCCTCATTTGTACATTTCCTATGCATTCTTTTTCTTCCTGTCAAGTCCTGATGATGCTGTAGTTGAGTTGGGTCTCTCTCTGTTTGCCTTCCTTCTGCCTTCTCATAAACAGTTTCTTTTTACTGGGAATTTTCCTTTCATGTAAACTTCTAATAAATTTTTTTCTACATTCCTCCACCAATTTAAGTTTCCACTTTTCCTCTGGAATCTGATTTGTCCTCATCTTTGCTTTATCTTACCGTCTTGCTTTGTCCAGATTATGCTAATTGTTTCACATTTCTGCCACTTGGAATTTCCTCTCCGCCATTTCCAGATTAGTCAGAAGACTTCCATTAATTGTGAATATTCTCTTCCCAATTTAGGCAGATGATTCAGACCACCTTTAGAAACACAGAGGGGCGCCCTCCTGACCACTCATTACATGTCAGAGGCTGAGGCCGTGTGTGATCGGGTAGCCATCACGGTGTCTGGAAGGCTAAGATGAATGCCTTTCCAGAGCTAGCACCTGACCACTACACCTTATGCCCAGAGGAAAGCAAGTTTTGCCATTGAATGAGTGAGATCGTGGGACAGAGTTGCTTCCTGATTTACCAATGATAAGACTATGATATTTACAGTAGTAGCTGAATAGCAGCATGACATTTTCTTATATATACTGCTCTTACTTGTCTTGTTCACTCAGTATTCCTGTTCCAGATGTATTGGTTCCATCAAACACCTGAAAAGCAAATTTGGCAAGGATTACCTGCTGGCAATGAAGGTGAAGACACCCACACAGGTGGGGCCAGTCCATGCTGAAGTGCTGAGGCTTTTCCCTCTGGCTACTCAGCAGGAAAGGTAAAGATGGTTGCTGGTTTCCATTGGGTACCAAATGTCAGCTTTTTCCTGATAGTTGTTTTGCTTTGTAAATACTGGGGGTCACTTTTACTCCCAAAGAAAACCTAAAACAAAGAGATTATTGAGCCTGATGGCCTAGTGGTTAAAGTTTGGCACTCTTACCGCTTCGGTGGCCTGGGTTCATTTCCTGGTCACGGAACCACACCACCCATCTGTCACTTGCCATGCTGTGGTGATGGCTCAAGTAGAAGAACTAGGAGGACTTACAACCATGTACGGGGGCTTTGGTGGGGAAAAAAAATCAAAGAGATTATTTTTTGGGATACTACAAAAAAATAAAACAGAGAAGAGAGCGCTGATTTAGAAGCTGATATAGTATGTATTGTGGACCTGCTATGGACCACATATTGTCCTGATCTTGTGTTGTCTTATCTGATCCTCACCAAGACCTTCAAAAGTAGACACTGTTATTCCAGTGATAAGTTGACTAAAGCAAAGTAAGGATCAGACTTTTACGAGTAATCTGATGAGTGGATTTTATTAGTATTTTTATTAATAGGAAATGGATACAGAAACAAGATAGGCCACGTGACAAAGCTGATCAGTGGCAGGGCTAGAATGTAATTCTTATTTTTATTTTAAATCTATGTGTTCCAATTTTATATAAAAGCTGCTGGGTGACACTATCCTTGGAAAAGTAATAGATGTTTTATACTTCAAATTTGCTGCAGAAGACAGATGATTAGGAGTTAGAGGGAAAAAAGCAGAAAATGAGAAATATAATTCAAAATAGCAAGAAAGGCTATATATTTTTTCAGTGAATTATACAAAAGTAACCTATGCATTGCAGTACTAAATTTTAATGCGTCACAGGGACATTATAGGTAAGCATCATGGGTGGGAGTGACGGCCCCATAAATGCAAGAAATAAAGTGTTATGAAATGGAATCTAATTCATTCTGATCATTTGTGAGCAATAAGCAGATATATATTTACCTGAATCACAAATTATGAACATTGCGCCCACCTGAATGAAATTTGGTGCTGAATTCCTGAAGATTTTCACTTTCCTCTCAGAGACCTATTTACTTTACCCCATGTTAAGAAAGCATTTTGACTGGGGTAACGGGAGTGGATGAAGAAATGGAGAGGCTCTGTAGAGAATGGACCTAGTTTCTACTATATTCAAAAATTTTCGGAAACTATAGTGTGGTATGAGGACCCTGCATTCCTGGTGTGGGGGACCTCAAAATGTACAGTGGTCCCCCCTTACCTGTAGGGATACATTCCAAGACTTCCCAGAGGATGCCTGAAACCAAGGATAATACTGAATCCTTTACATACTATGTTTTTTCCCACACACACATACCTGTGATAGTTTAATCTGTAAATTAGGCACAGTAAGAGATTAACAACAATAACTAATAATGAAGTTGGCTTTGGGGCCATTATTATTATTATTATTTTTTTTTCTGAGGAAGACTGGCCCTGAGCTAACATCCGTGCCCATCTTCCTCTACTTTATATGGGACGCTGTATGGCTCAACAAGCAGTGCGTCGGTGGGCACCCGGGATCCGAACTGGCGAACCCCGGGCTGCCGCAGCGGAGCGTGTGCACTTAACCGCTTGCACCACCGGGTCAGCCCCTGGGGCATTATTAAGTAAAATAAGGGTTACTTGAGCGTAAGCACTGCCAGCCACGACAGTTGATCTGATAACCAAGTTGGCTACTAAGTGACTGATGGTCGGGTAGCATCTACAGTGTGGATCCGCTGAACAAAAGGATAATTCACGTCCCAGGTGGGAAGGAGAGGGACAGCACGAGATTTCATCACACTACTCAGAATGGAGTGAAGTTTAAAATTTATGAATTGTTTATTTCTGGAATTTTCCATTTAATGTTTTCCAGCTGCCATTCACCGCAGGTAACTGAAACCATAGAAAGTGAAATGGCGGATAAGTGGGGACTGCTGTACTTAGACTGGCCCAACCCACTTTCCTCCAAGGAGCCTAAGATATGAAACTGAGTCTCATCCTTTTCTCCCAGTCCTCCTGCTTGTGAACTGGCTTCCTTTAATTACCGTGAATTCATCCTAGAACTTTCTACCACAGACACTCTTATTTATGAAAATAAATAGTGAAGATGTTTTCAGTAGATTTACGTCAGCCATAGGTGGTAACCTGAATACCCAGAGATCAGCCCCACGTCTAACTTCCTTTCAGGTACTCACCTATGATGATTTGTAAATTGCCCGTCCAGAATGTGCAACCTTTGTCACAGACTTTCTTCAAATTAGAGACAGGTAAGAGAGGTCCATTTGAGTTAAGACCCTGGGAAGCAGATAATTCCAAAACTTAAAATAACCCGTATAGTTGATAAATTGAATTGAGACATAAGATGCTGAATCTCAAAGTTAAAAGTTCACTTTGGATTTCAGAAGCACAAAACCAGGAGGTGAGACAGTTCTGTATATGGATGTGTGTGTGCATGACAAAGGGTGAGGGGTTATATTTCACTTTTGATTAGTGTATTTTTACTTTTTTTTTGCACAGATAGTGGTACACAATAAGACAAAACTTACTACACATCGAAGGAGGTTACATTCTTTAGATCTTCTAGATCATAGATATACACTCACTTTGAACACTGTATTTAAAATGTGTCCCTTTGCATTGCCTGTTATTTTATTGGCTCAGGCTATAGATCAAGAAACAGACCTGCTGTGTAATCATGAATAACATACTTTCACACTTTAAAACTAAACATCCTGCTTCCCTCCAGGCGCTGTTTTTCGTTTTTGTTTTTTGTTTTTTTTTTTTTCTATTTCTTGCCACTTTAGCCCATGAACTCTGCTACTTGGAGAGCTGTTTTCATTGTCACTGCTTAGTGATATCTTTGCTTGCTTGTGACCTGCCCTAAGGAAGATATTCAGGTCTCCTCGTTCTAGAAGAGACTCTTCTTACTCCTGTTGATAGCATCCATGGTCACAGTGATACATCTCCTTTCTCTTCTCTGGGCTGAGTACCCCAACTTTCTGGGCCATGTGGTCATTCACAGCACTCCCCAGATGGGCACTGCGGCCACTATTGGCCTGGGACTTTTGGTGGTATTTTCCCAATCTGCTGAGCTCCCATAGGGGCTCTAACTGCACTTCCCAGTTTAGTTGTTCAACCAGAAGGATTTTCAACCCTATTAAGGGTAAGTTGCAATGGCTTTTGGGAAGAGGCCCAAGAGGCTATCTGCCCCCTAGAAAACCACAGACATCTTTCTCTATAGTCTCCTGATGCATCCCTTTTCAAAATGTCTCTTCTTCCCGCAGCTTCCTCCTGCTCTTCTGAGTCTGCTGACACACTGGGTCACATGCAGGGAAGGAAGCCTTCTCAGCACCATTTCCTCCCTTAAATAGAGATCCCAAAAAGTGTGCAACATGCAAGTGTAACACAAGCTCTCTTCCCCCAGTCCTAAGCAAACATGTTTGTATATGTCAGCTGTAAGATGTGCTCAGCCCATCACTTCATTTAAGATTTGCATGTATTTTCTATTTGGACCCTATGATGATGTAGTAAACCATCCGGGTTTAAAAAATATGGAGCCCTGATGTGCATCCATCCTTACACAGTTAAACAGAGCTTCGACCTGGAGGAGTACAGCCTCTCACAGTCCACCCTGGAGCAGGTGGGTCAGTTTTAGTGATTTTATGTCGTCCACGGGATACAAATGTATAAATGTGCATACGCTTTGCACACACTTGGAGCACCAGGAGGCAGTGTGACCTCCTCTCCATTTCTTGCCCCTCTTTCAGGTTTTCCTGGAGCTCTCCAAGGAGCAGGAGCTGGAGCACTGTGACGAGGAACTTCCCGCCTCAGTGAAGCAGAAGCTCCTCCCGCAGGAAGAGCCTCGAAGCCTCAAATACCCTGTGTTTTTATGAGAGAATTATGATGTTATAATCTTATTAAAATGTTTTAGCATTACAAAGCTATCATGTTATCATTTTTCTGAGAAATACTGACATGGTTCTTCACGTGGTGGAGAGGAGAACGAGTGCTGGGCAAATGCAGGTGACAGTGTGGACAGAGACACTCGACTGAGCCCACCTCCCAGTCACAGCTTCCGTATCTCTGCATGTCACATCTATTTTGTGTCTAGTTTTTTGTATTTTTTTTTAAACTTAACATTATGTGTGAAGTCCATCCATATGGCAGTGGATCACTTTCATTTGTTGTTGTGTAGTGTTCCACTGTATAAATACACCACAATTTATTTATCCATTTTGGCTATTATGAATAAACCTGATGTGAAGATCCTTTTATAGGTGTTTTGGTGGAAATAAGCCTTCATATCTGTGTGTCTATGCCTAGAGTCCAATTGCTGGTCATAGAGTAAGCATTTCTTTACCTGTAGTAGATACTACTGAACATTTATGAAAAGCAGTCATACAAATTCACAATCACATCAATAGTATGTGAGAATTCTAAGCCTTCCACATTACCTATCTATTTAATATCAGGCATTCTGGTGGATGTACACAGATATTTTATTATGATTTCAATCTTCATTTCACTGATGACTAGCAAGGTTAAACATGTTTTTACATGTTTGTTGGCCATTTGGAAATTTTTTGGTATGAAGAACCTATTGAAGTCTTTTACCCATTTTAAAAAAGTTAAGTTGTATGCCCATTGCTTATTGACTTGTGGAATTTCATGTATATTATGAATGTGAGTCCTTTGTTGAACAAATTTGCAATGGATACATGCAACAAATATTTTCTCTTAATTTGTGGTTTTCATCTTCACTCTCTCGATAGTTCCTTTTAATGAACAGAATTTCTTAATTTACGGTTAGTCTTGTTTAAAAAGTACTTTCTTCATTGCAAGGATGTAGAGATGTTCCTCTGAGTGATGGTCTTAATTCCTTCTCCTAATAATTGTCTCTTATTTCATTTTTCTCCATTTTTGCACTGCTAAGGCCTCTAATACTACACTGAATACCAATTCTGATTGCGGACATGCTTCTTTTTCCCAATCACAGGGATAAAACATTCAAAATTTCACCATTAAGAGTGATATTAGGGCCGGCCCCGTGGCTTAGTGGTTAAGTGCGCACGCTCCACTACAGGCGGCCCAGGTTTGGATCCCGGGAGTGCACTGACCCACAGTTTGTCTGGCCATGTTGAGGCGGCATCCCACATACAGCAACTAGAAGGATGTGCAACTATGACATACAACTATCTACTGTGGCTTTGGGGAGAAAAAGGGAAAAAAAGGAGGAGGATTGGCAATAGATGTTAGCTCAGGGCTGATCTTCCTCACACACACACAAAAAAGATTGTTTTGCTTTAAAAAAAAAAAGAGCGATATTAGCTGTATTTTTAAAAAAATATCTGTTATCATATTGAAGAATTCCCTTCTCTTCTTAGTCTGCTGGTAGATTTTATTATAAATGGGTGTAGAACTTTATGAAATGATTTTTTGTTCTAGTGAAATAATAATTAATTATTAATGATTAATGTGATTAATTAATTTGATTGATTTTGAATGCTAACCAACCTTGCATTCTTGGACCAGTTTATGCCCAGTTAGGTAATATCTGGATTTGATGTATTTGATACAATGATGTATTACCTGGATTTTATTTGGTAACATTTGCTTAGGATTGTTTATCTATGTTCAGGAAGCATATTTTTCTATAAACTTCATTTCTTGTAATGTCCTTGTCTGGTTTGGGTATTAAAGTAGTCCTGGCCTCATGACACAAGTTGAGAAGGTGCCTAGATTGCACAGGGTCAAATATCTGAAAGGATTCTCACGACTCCTCACACAAGCTTTAATAAAGGTAAAGTGCTAAACCAGAAGATAGCAAGCTTAGTCAAGCGTTGGGGCTCTAACAGTAGCTCCCTAGGGTCTTTGTCAGTCACACAGATGTGCTTCTATGAATTAATGATCTCCCAAGATATGTGCAAGAAATTTGACATCAGGAACATCTGGGCAAAAGTTTCCAGCAATATCTTCTATACCTCACTGCTCATAAAGCCAAGCCATCTTCAGGAGTTGGGCCAAAAGACCCTGGCCCTCTCATCACTCAGGATCACAATACTATCCTTTATTTCACACCATTTTAATTGACACTGGCTTTTCAGGGACTCTAGATTCCTCTTTGGAGTAATCATCAAATATTTAAAAAGTCATTGATGCCAGGATAAATTGAGCAAATATGTCATGGTCTTTTTGTAGTTCTAGGTGTTGGTGAAACATCTGAATCATCTAATCTCTTTAGTTATCCATTAAAATTTTAGTAACTACCCAACTCCTCCATTTTCATGCCGTTTTTAATTAACCGTCTGAACACTCTAACCTAACTAAATTGTCCCAAGGTTTTTTTTAAAAACTTGTATTTAAAATTATTTTCTTTCTTATGAATAACTCTTTTTTCACACACACACACACACACACACACACACCATTATTCAGCCACATTTGTGGTAGCTGGGTGAGGGAGTCTGTGACAGCTTCCCTCACATCATCCTGTCCCCCTAACAATAAAGACCCTACAAGGAGCCAAAACAATGGAGTCTTTTTTTAACATAACATCAGCCGCCAATTGAGTTCAAGACATAGAATAAGAAGAAACCTTAGAATCATCATTTAACAAGTCTAAAGTTATTTGCATTCTCAACATTTCAGCATCCTCAGAAGGAGTATTCCATTTAATATATATGACTGCAGTTGCACAATTCCCTTTTTCATTGTATTTTATATAATCCCACATTTACCCTTTTTAACAGATTGGGGATTGGGGGTTGTCCCTTTATGTGTATTTCTGCAAAAGTTGTTGCTAACTGAGGGTCCTCCTCTGAGTAAGACCAAGCATTCTCTTCCACTTGGGTGTGTCTAATGGAAGGAAAATAGTTCCTTGATATCCATGTGTAAAATTCATTTCTCTAGAGATTCAAGAGAGAGTTCCTGATACGGGCTTACTGGAAAGTGGCCTTCCTCTTTGATCAAATTCCCCATGTTTAGGTAGTCTCTTGATTCTCTCCCCCTATTACCTGTATAATCTTTTTGATGATTATTGTTTGGACAGGGACCATATTCCTATCAAAAGATAGCCACCAAACTCCTTTGTGATGTTATGTCCCGCCCTTGTAGACTGAATCACCAGTCATAAGTCAGCAACTCTGGCAGCCTCAGGCTATTTCTTAGTTACTTTCATTTTTGATGAAAGAACCAAAAGCAGCCAAGGTACCATTTTTTTGGCTGACTTCCTTTTAGCTTGACTTTCTTTTGTAATGTACTTGTAATTCATCTTTGGCCCCAGATGTACCAACTCCAAATCCCACGGATATGTTTTTCTTTTTGTCAATGATTGGAGAGCTTTAAGGATCTTCCCCCAAGGCCAGCCAGGAAACCCAGGTCAGCAACAACGGTTCCCAGAGCCATAGCCATTATTAAAACTTGTAGAGTCGGGTCTGGCCCCATGGCATAGTGGTTACATCTGGCACACTCTGCTGAAGCAGAGTGGCCCAGGTTAGTGGGTTTGGATCCCAAGCACAGACCTACAGCACTCATCAAGCCATGTTGTGGCGGTGACCCACATACAAAATAGAGGAAGATTGGCAACAAATGTTAGCTCAGAGCAAATTATCTTCACACACAGACACACAAAAAACTGTAGAGTCAAGGGTAATTTAAAAAATCTTGCACACAGTGCCAATTCCATAAATTTTATAGGATCAGATAATTGAAAAAACTCACAGACTCTTCAGGTGTACTTATGTAAGGTTTTTGTTGTTAGTGCCTTTGAGTCGATTTTGACGCCTAGTGACCCTGTGTACAGCAGAGCGGAACTCTGTCTGGTCTTTTTGCACCATCTTCTCACCTTCCGGCGCTATATCAGATAATGCTCTGCTGCTATTCATAGGGTTTTCATGGCCAATTTTTTCAGAAGTGGGTGGCCAGGTCCTTCTTCCTAGTTTTTCTTAGTCTGGAAGCTCCGCTGAAACCTGTCCACCATGGGTGACCCTGCTGGTATTTGAAACACCGGTGACATAGCTTTCAGCACCACAGCAACACGCAGCCACCACAGTATGACAATTGACAAACAGCTGGTGTGGTTCCCTGACCGGGAAATGAGCCCAGGCCTCAGCAGTGAGAGCCCCAAATCTTAACCACTAGACCACCATAGGGACCTTTTCAGTTGCACAGGTTACTCTTTGTTTTTTAACTATCAGCCACTAAGATATGTGCAAGGAATATTGGTTTCAGGTGAGTCCAGGTAAAAATAGGTAGCAGGATATTTTATATGCTATTGGTGGTGTAGCCAAACCAGGCTGTGTAACTGGTTAAATGAGATGTAAACAATCAGTCTATATCTCTAAACGATGAAGACAAGGTAGCCCCAGGTACCAGCATGGGAATTGCAAACTTTAAGCTGCACATTGTAAATTACTAACTGGCCCATCTAGTCTTCTCTTGGCCGAGAGTCAGTAGCCAGCTTCCAATGTCCCTGGAGATAAACATGGAGCTGTCCAGTCCAAGAGTAAGGTAACTTTTCACATAAGTATTCCTTCTTCCATTCTCCGAAAAGTTTGTGTAAGAGTGTACTCATTCTTCCTTAAATATTTAGAAAAATTTTCCATTCATACCTGGCTTTCCCTCCTCCCCTCCAAGGAAAGTTTTATGACTACAAATTCAATTACTTTAAACTGATAGAGGATTATTAGATTTTTTATTTCTTCTTGTGTTACTTTTGGTTGTGTTTTTAAAGATTTTTAAAGATTTCCCATTAATCAAAATTTTCAAATTTATTGAGATACAGTAGTTCATAATACCCCTCATTATTAAAAAAAACCTTTTTTTCATTCCAGATATAGGTAATTTGTTTTGTATTTTCCTATTTTCTTACTCATTTCTGCTAGTGGATTATCAATTTTTATTCTTTTTTTTAAAGAAACAAATTCTGGCCCTCTTGGTTTTTCTCTTTTGGGCTACTATATTTCTCTATTGGGTTAAATTTGCTGTTCGGTTTCTAGCTTTTTAAGACAGAAGTTTCAATCACTGATTTTCAAACTTTTTTCTTTTCTAATATATGCATTTGGAGCTACAAATTGCCCTGTAATTATTACTTTAGATATAGTCACAAGTTTGATATGTTGTATTTTCATTATCATTAAGAAATAATATTTTCTAATTTTCCATTTTCATATATTTTTGTCCCATTTCTTATTTAGAATTGCATTACATAATTTCCAAACGTTTGTAGAATACATACACACATATCTATACACCTGCCGGCATTATCATATTTTTAAAAATCTTTCATTTTAATCTGTGTTTCCTTTTAGGCCCCAAAATGATTAAATTAGCTAGTGGTTTGCATACTTTTAAATACTTATTTATAAAAGAGTTTAGGTTGATTAATTAGATCTGTTTTTCTATTCTCCACTCATTAATTTTTGCTTTTCTTTTTAATATCTCTTTGTTTTGGCTTTCTTGTTGGTTTATTTTCTTATTATTTTTCTAGCTTTCTCTGCTGGAAATTTATTTTTATTCTTTTTTTTTTCTGATAAAAGTGTTTATCGGAGGAGGTCATCTAGAGGACATGACCGCCCATTCACCCTCGAGCTGGCCCAGGCAATCGGACGCTCCTTGCCCCCTCCCCTGTCCCTGGAAAGTATATTCTGCCCACTGTTCCCACAGTAGAAGCCATGTTCAAGGATGCAGCCTTGAGAGAGCACTGTGTTGTTGAGATCATCTTGATAGTATACGCTACTGAATCCCATTATGGCCTCTACATAAACTTTTAAGATTCTGGCAGGCAGGCATGGAGATCTACTCGTCTTGTGGCTGTCCAAGACAAGCCTCATATGTAAATTCCTTTGCTTATTAAACCTGCCACCTGCCAATCTGGAGTGATCTGCCTCTTTCTTTGGTCTCTCCTTGCCCACTGTGTTCCAGGGCCAGTTTCAGATTTCACCCAAGGAGCTCCTGGGTTTGTGAACCAGCAGTATTTAAGGCCATGAAGTTCCCTTTCATTAGTTATTTAAATATGTAGTGTTTTGTTATCATTATATTGTATAAAATTTCAACTTCGGTTTTTATTTCTCTTTCCACTCAAGAGATGTTTAACAGAAGGTTATTTAATTCCAGATGTAATGCCTTTTTAAATTTTGCTACTAATTCCTACTTGTATTGCATTGTTTTCTGAGAATGTTGTTTATAATATTTCTATTTTATATAGAACTTAGTGATTGTTTTTGTGACCCAATATGGGATCAGTATTTCTGACTGGTTCACGTGCACTACAGAAGAAGGTGTATGCTCTATTATTAGAGTGCAAAGTTATTTATATTGGCACATGATATATTGACATAAATTCAGACTTACAGAAAAGTTGCAAGAATACGTGCACACATGCAAAATACACACACACACACACACGCACACACACCCTGAACTATATATATAGTACCTTGTTGATTATTATTTTTAAAATAGGTAGAACTATATATATAACTATAGTTTTATGTATCTGTGTCTATATTTAGTACCTTTTTAATTATACTGTTCAGACCTTCTATATCCTCACTATGTCTTGTCCTGTTCTTCTGTCTTGTACTGAAGGTGGTGTGTTCAAGTGTCCCACTATTATAATGCTCCTATTTATATTATCTTGAGTCTCTGTAATTTTGTTTTTATAAAATTGGTTGCTGGGTTTTTGGTGAGTAGATAATATAATTGTTATAAATCCTTTTTTTTTATAATTTATTTATTTATTTATTTTCCCCCAAAGCCCCAGTAGATAGTTGTATGTCATAGCTGCACATCCTGCTAGTTGCTGTGTGTGGGACGCGGCCTCAGCATGGCCGGAGAAGCGGTGCGTCAGTGCGCGCCTGGGATCCGAACCCGGGCTGCCAGCAGTGGAGCGCGCGCACTCAACCGCTAAGCCAAGGGGCCGGCCCTATAAATTCTTTATCATGTTTAGTTTTTCTTCTTTAAATTATATTTTGCCTGATATCAGTTATTGCTACATATGGTTTCTTATTCCCAATTACCTGGTATATTTTTGCCAATCTTTCATTCCTGCTATCGGCAATTGTATCTTCTGTCTTTTTTTTTTTTATGATCAGTTTAGCTAGAGGTTATCAATATTATCAGTCTTTCCAAAGAACCAGCTTCTAGTTTCATTGAATTTCTCTATTGTTTTTTCTTTATTCTAGCTTTTATCTTTATTTTCATCTACTTTACTTTTGTCTACTTACTTTTTGTTTAATTTGCTCTTGTTTTTCTACTTTCATAAGGTGGGAGCTTAGATCATTAAATTTGGATTTTTCTTCTTTCTTACACTCACATATAAAATCATAATTTGTTCTGCTCTTTATCTCTGGCAATAATTCTTGTCCTGAAGTCTTGTTTGTAGCATATTAATAGAACCACTACAGCTTTCCTGTGAGTAGTGTTTCCATGATATATCTTTTCGCATTGTTTTAGTTTTCATCTTTGGGTTTTTAAATTTAAAGTGGGCTTTCTTTTTTTGTTGACAGCATATGTTTATGTCACTCTTTTAAAATTAAGTCTGGAAATCTCTCTTATAATTGGAGTGTTTTGATTATTTGTATTTAGTGTAATTATTTACATGGTTGGATTAGGGCTACCATATATTTTTTTTATTTCCCATCCGCTCACTCTTTGCTTTTGTCTCTATTCCTATCTTAATTTTTTTTTTTTACTGATTTTATACTTTTTTTTTGCTGATTTTATACTTTATAGTTAAAGTATTCCACTTTATCTGTACTATTGCTAATTAGCTATATCTCTTTAATTATTTACTTATTTTTAGTGGCTGTTCTAGGGTTGACATTATGCATCTTTAGCAATTTTTTTGCAGTGGGCCAAACTCTCTCAGCTATTTTTGTTTTTCTGAGAAGTGTTTATTTTGTCTTCATTTTTGGTAGATATTTTTACTTGGTTAGAAATCTAAGTGGACTAATCTCTTTCTCTACTACAATGATGTGGCTCCATTGGCAATTTATTGGTTTGTATGGTTTTTGATACGAAATTTATCTGGCTTTTTTGTAGTTGCTGTAATAGAAGTTAGAAACAATGATCTGACACAATCTGCTACATCAGAAGCCTCCAGCAAACTTCTGTTCAAAGTTCATGGGTTTGTGAATATTTGCAAAAGAGCATAGGACTCAACACTGAGTTGCTCAATCATCTGTAAACCATTTATGCATGAGAAAACAAAGAATCAAAGCAAATGAATTGTAACATACACTGATTAATGAGACCTCTGAAAATTTAATTGTAGCAAAGAGTATTGAAATGATAGAGAAGTCATCTGCCCAACTGGAGCCACTCAGTCTTAGCCAGAAAAATAATTATTGAAAAGTTGCCCTGTGTTTACACTGAGATAATGCCCCTCATTTTGGTAGCCTGACTAAACACAATCTCTTCACCTGAGGGTTAGGAGTGCATTTTAGCCAGCGTTAGAGTATAATCATAGTATATAGACCTGAAATTGTCCATGGAGATCATAGTGTCATTCACTTACCTTACAAGTAAAGAAACTTATCTGCGTGTACGAGAACAGAGAGAACTTTGTCTCAATGTGTTATAAATATAGCACAGTGACTGATCGCTAATGATCGAAATCCACTCCCGGATGAGAACCATGCTCAGTTTTATCAGTTGCCTGGGCTATGAACTTGTAGTCCACCTCACAGAGTAACTTCTAGCAATCCAGAACTATTGTGGCCGAGAGAATAATCGCCTTTACAGTTGGCTCAGTCTGGATTCTGCATCTTCTTTCCGTGTCTCAAGCTGCTCTTGACCTTCACTCCAGGCTCCGGCATATCGACTCCTTCTCTGAGGCTGCTTATTTCTCCAGCAAAAATTGAGGGGGTACACTTTGGCTGATGGAGCAGAGGTAACAAAATGATGGATTGGAAGAGGTTAGAAAAGCCTGTGTCCCGAAAAAAAGGGCTAAGAATTAGGCACAAATGTACATATCACTTAATGCAGTTTTCCGTATCTTGTTCTATTTATCTTTGTTTGGGTAGCTCAGTTTGCTTATTTTTCCACAATGTTTTCCAAATTTCTTTTGGCAAGTGTCTAGAGACATTTACATAGATTATGAAAAGAGAATTATATGATTTCAAGACTAGTGAATACACTGACTTGTCTATATTTTCTTCCCCACTGAGACATGTCCCCTTTCTTACCATCTAGTCCATGTCCAATGATACGTAAACTCTATCTCCATCAGAGTCTGTCTCCATGAGTCAAATCGGGGTCAATCCCACACTCCTATTTCTATCTTTCTGTTGGAGGCTGGACACTGCTGGAGGAAATCACTTAACCTTGGAATAATGCCACTTTGGCCTTTGATCTATCGATCCCTCCATTCATTTTAGTCACAACCTCTCCCATTCCCTTCTCCAAAAATTCCCCAACTTTTCCCTTCTCTTCATGTCATAAACTCAGTACAACGTTTATCACTCTAACCAATGACCTCATATCCTAATTTACTAAGAATAGTAAGGTGCTTGGGCAAAAAAACATTTCTTCAAAAATCATTTTCTCTTTTTATAGAGTTGCAAATAGATTTTGTGTGTGTTCTTTTGAACCTCAGAATACCATGTGCTTTATATTCTGATCAAAGCTAAACCTTCACCCTGTACTCTTGGTCTTGTCTCCTCTTCATTCCTCTAGGACCACTCTCCATCATTTCCCCCTCTCTCTTATGTCTTCAGTCTTTGCTATATGATTAAAACACTCCACTCCAAACATGAGCATTCTTTTCTCTTTTGTCTCAAAAACATCCTCTTGACATTGCTGTCTTTTAGACTCCACAGTCTTTCAGATTGTCCAGACTTCTTAAAACAGTCATCTGTACTCATCATGCTCTCCTATGATGTCCACATTAACCCACAGTAATTTCACACCACATCTATCATGCGTTGTGTTCTAGCGGGCCCATTTCCATAATCTTCTTGTTCCTTCCTCTACCACCACCCTGGCAGTTTTGTCATTTCAACTTAGCTCAGCATGGACCATTGGTTTTTCTGTTAGTGAGTTTGCAGCATTTGCAGGAGTCCTTGTAAGGGTGTTAAATTTGGCACCTTGAGAGAGATCTCCTAAGTTAATAAACTCTTCCCTATTCCTAGTTTATATTCTGCCCCCTCAGAGTCTAGTCTCACATGTTCTTCTCCAGCTCTTACTGGTACATGTTGGCTAGGTCCTACCTTTGGGGTGTAGCCCTTTTCTTCCCTAATCAGGCCCAATGTGATGGCTAAGTTGATGTGTCAACTTGATTGGGCCAAGGGATGCCCAGTTTCCTGGTAAAGCATTATTTCTGGGTATGTCTGTGATAGTGTATCCAGAAGTGATTAGCATTTGAATCAGCAGACTGGGTAAAGAAGATCTGCTCTCATTAATGTGAGTGGGCATCATCCAATCCATTGAGGGTCTGAATAGAACAAAAAAGTGAAGGAAGGGTGAACTCTTATTCTCTCTTCTTGAGCTGGGACGTCTATCTTCTCCTGCCCTCAGATATCAGAGCCCATGATTCTCAGGCCTTTAGCCTCAGAATGGAAGCTGCACGATCAGCTCCCCTGGTTCTCAGGTCTTTGGACTTGTACTGAATTATACCACCAGCTTTCCTGGTTCTCCAGCTTGCAGACAGCAGATTGTGGGATTTCTCAGCTTCCATAACCAGGTGAGCCAATGCCTGTAATAAATCATCTATATATCTATACCTATGCCTGTGTTTATATCTATATCCTATTGGTTCTGTTCTTTTTCTGGAAAACTCTGGCTGATACACCCAGCATGTCTCTGGCTATGTTACCCTGCAACTTTACCTGTTATAGTCTAATGGCCAGGAGGGCAGAGGAGGGCAGATCCTGAGGGGTCACCTGTTGCCTTCCATAGGAGAGGCTTCTAGATTGTTTTCCACTGTGGGGAAGTGCTAAACTTACTAAGGTAGGGTGGGCCACTTCTGCAAGCTCAGAAGGTTTACAGGATGTGGAGAGTCAAAATATTTGGAAGCTCGCACCCAAATGTCCCCATCATATGTATCAGGATCCTGGATTTTCCCAACCAGGGCTGCAATGGCATGACAAACCTGGCATGGTGGGCAGTTAACTGTCTTATAAATTCAGTCATGCGGACTATTATGCTGTGAACTTGGTTTTCTGCTTCCTCTACATGACACAGACATGGGCACTTGAAGAGTCCTTGTGGCTTTCACACCTGGTTTCCAATTGTCTATTACTGGACCTCAGCTATAGTACGTTAATGGTGTTTAGTAATAGCCATCAAATCTCTTCATTCTTATGTTTACTTTTTACTTAATGAGACCATAAGTCTCAAAGGACTTATAGGTTTGTGCCTGCTGGTGCATTCCTTCCATTGGTACATTTACTAATTCTCCAAAGTTTTAACACCTGGACCACCACCACCTTGTGCATAGGTTCATGTTCCACTACCACCATACTACCCAAACAAGGTAAGTTCTCATTTCCAGCCAGGAAATGAGTGATCCAGTTTCAAAATCCAATCTCATCACCTGCTTTCTTGGACCATTTCTGGTACTAAATGTTTGATTCTCTAGCATAAGACACTAAATTGGAATTTTGAGTGCAAGATAATCAATAGGGATAACATCTGTTAAAAGAAAGAAGAGGAAAGAGGATGAGAAGGAAAGAGAAATGGAATTGTGGTGCAGGAGCAAGAAAGCCTCAGGCAACCTGGCTGGGAGCTCTGGAGCAAGTCATGCCTATCAGAGTTGCTCCACATCAGGTGGAAACAGCTGGGCTTCATACTCCTGCCTCATTCAGTCACTGGATGCAAGCAGCCCCAAGGAAGCATGTGACCTTGTGCCAGATGGGTTTCTGCAGCTAGGG
The DNA here is from genome assembly GCF_057802395.1 of Ceratotherium simum simum. Lineage (NCBI taxonomy): Eukaryota > Metazoa > Chordata > Mammalia > Perissodactyla > Rhinocerotidae > Ceratotherium > Ceratotherium simum. Next base: position 50,622,504 of record NC_141915.1, on the reverse strand, counting down.
TGGATCCAGAAGGAATTGACAGCTGGAGCCTGTCTACAGATCACATTCCCCAGAGCTAGGCAGCAACTCCTTCCTTGAAAGGAGAATCAGATGAAACAGCTCCATGTCTACCACAATAATATGAGAGCAACATCATAGCAATCAGTGTACAGCTCATTACTTACTATAAGAACATTACAAAAACACAACAGACAAGCACTGTGAATGAGCATTACTGCCTCATAAACACATGAAATTCAATCTAATGTTTTCTGATTTTCAAACGAGGCATGGACAAATATTTATCTAAGTAACAAATACGAATATTGAACATTCCTGGAGAGAATTTGGTGCCAAATTCCTAAATATTTCCAGTCTCCTAATCAGAGAATCATTCATATTATCCTCTGCTTGGGAATATAGTTTGACTTCATAAATGGAGTGAAGGGAGAATGGACCTAGATTTCCATCATATTTGGGAACTTTTAGGAAACTGTAGGGTGTCATCAGGACACTGAGTCTTGGTTGGGGTAGTGATGCCCGGGGCCAAGTATACAGCTTAGAGAATAAGTTAAGAGCTGCCAAAATTAAGACTCAAAATGCCATTTGGACAGCCCTATCCACTTCCTTCCAAGGACCCTAAGATACTAAACTGACTGGTTTTACCCTCTGTCCCCCAATCCTTTTGGTGATCCAGATCCCTTTACTTACTGTGAATTCCCTCTAAACTTTTCGACTATACCAAACAGATTTGTATTTACCAAATAAAGATTATGGAGATATTTTCTGCAGATTTGCATCAGTCATAGGTTGTAGCCTGACAACCCAGAGACCAGCCTCACTTTCACCTCTCAGGTGTTCTTCCCATGGTCCATAAATTGCTGGTGGGAAATATGCAACATTTAGCCCAAGATTTTTTCAAATTAAAGATAGGTAAGAAATATAATTTTGAAACGACACTCTGGGAAACAGATAATTTCAAGCATTAAAGTAATCCATGCATATGATCCATTGAATTGGGACATCATATGATAAGTGTTAAAACCTCAAAACGAAATTCAAGAGCATGAAACCAAGGTGGTGAGGTAGTCTGTCTATATATGTGTATGTTGTTGCTGGGGTGGTTTTGTTTCTTGCTTTGTAGTACTTTTTTTCATTTGTTTTGCATATATGTTGGTACAAGATACGACAAAACTCAGTTACATACGCAGTTATACATATCCATCAAAGGAGATTATATTCTTTTAGAGCTTAGAGACGTCCACATCAAGCACAAAATATAAGATACGTCCTTTGGTACTTGATATTAGTTTATTGGTTTATACCTTAGATCAAGAAACAGGCTACTCATCTAAACATGAAGAACACATTCTCCTTTGGTCGGTTGCACTTTACAACTAAGCATCCTGCATCACTCCTTCCAGTGAGATCTTGTGTTTGTTTTTCTTTTTGTTCTAGCCCATGAACTTTGCTAGTCGGAACTCTCTCCTTGTGCTATTTTCCTCCTCAGTGCTCAGTGATGTCTTTCCTTGCTTGTCATCTGCCGTAAGGAAAAGATTCAGGTCTCCTACTTCTAGAAGACTCTTCTAACTCCTGTTGATAGCATCCGTGGTCACAGTGACACATCTTCTTTCCATTCTTTGATTGAGCTGAGCACCCCAACTATCTGTGTCACGTGGTCATTTGTCACTCTCCCCAGATTGACACTGTGGCCAGTACTGACCTGATACTGTTGACGGTGTATTTTCAGTCTGCTGGTCTCCTCTTTGGGCTCTAACTGCCCTTCCCAGTCTATTTTGGTCAACAAGAGGGGTATTCAACCCAATTAGGGGAAAACAGCAATGGTTTCTGGAAAGATACCCACAAGGATATCTGCTCCCCAGAAAACTACAGATGTCTATCTCTATAATCTTCTGATGCTTCCTTTTCAAATGTCTCTTCCTCCCACAGCTTCCAGCTACTGTTGAATGTGCAAAAACACTGGCTCATGGACACAGAAGGGGGCTTTTAAGCATTGTTTCCGACCCTTTGAGTTCGGATGTCATGAGCTATGCAATGTGGAAGCATTTTTTATTTTCTCAAACATAAGCAAATGCACTTGTATATTTTAACTCTATGGCAAACTCAGTCCATGAATGTTTATTACCTTATCTTGTTCATTTAAGATACTTTTGAATTTGTTACTAGTACTTTATGTCAATTTTTCAGACCATCTGGATATGAAAATATATGAACCCTTAAAATAATTTCATCCTTGTACAGTTAGAGCTTTGACCTGGGGGAGGATAGCCTCTCATAGTCCACCCTGGAGCAGGCAGGTCATGTTTTAGATAAGACATCAGCATGTAAAAGCAACAGATTAATAAAGCATCTTCTTCCCACTCACTTGGAACTATAGTAGGTGGTATGACATCCTTCTCTCCTTATTTCTTTCCCTCCTTTCAGGTTTTCCTGGAGTTCTTCAAGGGGCAGGAACTTAATGATCTTGATGGGGAACTTGATCCTTCTGTGAAGTGGAAGCTCCTACAAGAAGAGCCTTAAAGTCCAAATACCCTATGATTCTGTTTAAGCCTCTGCTGTCTTGTAGCTTTAATATTATGCCTTAATATTTAATAATAATACCAATTATTTGGTATAAGTTATCATGGAACTCATGCTATAATTTCACACAGAAATGCTGAAATGAGTCTTCATGCCAAAAGAAGAGCAAGTGCTGGGGTAGAGTCAGGGACGGCGTTGACTGAGAAGATCACCTGGCCATAGCCAAGACAGAGAGGCAGATGGATGGAGAGATATATATAAGTGGATGGATGGATAGGTAGATAGATAGATAAACAGACAGATAGATAGATGATAGATAGATAGATAGATAGATAGATAGATGATAGGTAGATACACAAGTAGATAATAGATAAATCATAGCTAGATAGATAATAGATAAATAATGGATAGATAGCTGATAGATAATAGATAAATAATATATAGATAATAAATAATGAATAGATAGCTAGATAGATAATACATAGATAGATGATAGATAAAAAGATAGCTGATAGATAAATAGTTATCTTTGATAACAGATCAAACTGGTGAGTGTACAGGTACTGGACTCTAAAAGCATCACAACTCTCATTTAGGTCAATGTTGGATGTTGGCCTGATTATTATGCTATCTGCCAAATGTAAAAGTTAAATATTAATTCCAATTATTTCCCGGACCCCTTTCAGGTTTATGATAAAAATAAAACCGAAACCAAAAAACATAAAACAGGTGATCAATTTAGAGTATAATCCTCAACTATCTATTTGGTAGCGCAGAAGGTTAAATCTTTGTGTTTTTCGGGAAAGAGGTTGGAATTTGGAAGCCCAGGTCATCTGAGACTGGACTGGCTTCTTTCTAGCTATGTCGTTGAGAGTAAATTCCATAACCGTACTGAGTCTAGTGTCCTCTTAATCCTACTTACTCTTTGGGTTATACGGGACTCAAATGAGAAACTGCAGGTGGCAGCTTTTGTAACTGTAAAGTTTACACAAATTATCTGTTGAAGCAGAATGCCATGAGTAACACTGCAGAATGTGTGAAAGTTGGCTAAACAAAGTGACTTTCTAATAATTCCTAAAATCTTCGCTGGTAAAGAGGTCACAACCCAGTAAGTCTCTGATCTATTCCTCAAGGACGAGAATCCCACACAGTAAACTATTCTCATTTTAACAGAATTTACCCACCCTTGACACCTCCAATGCCATAAGGTCTGTAGGTCATATGGCTAAAGTGGCAAGACCACAGTACACTCTGGACCTGCTGTGAAGTCCCTTCTTGCTCCAGGCCACACTCAGTGATGGTATCCTTTGCTGTCAGGCAATATGTGGGCTGGAGCAATGTTACTACATGTTGAATGTGTTGCCTCCGGAACCCAAAGAGACATACCAGGTACTGTTCTTTCTTCTTATTGGTACGGGATGCAGGATGTGGCAATTTGTCTTTTGCTTTGGAGGAGAAATGCAGAGCACTCCTGACCACTGGACCCATAAAATCTTCACTGAAGTGATGGGTTCCAGAATCTTTGCAGGATTTATCTCCTACTCTCAGGAGCATGTGTGCCTCCCAAGGTCACCAGTATTCTAGTCATCTCTTGCTAGTCCTGACTGATCAGCATGATGTTATTGATGTATCAATAGGATGTTCTGTGGGATGTCCAGGTAGTCCAGATCTCTTAAAACTATGACAGAGGCAGGAGTGTTAACATAGCCCTGAGGCAAAACTGTAAAAGAATATTATTGTGTCACTTACCTGAATGTGAACTCTTTTTGATATTCTTTTCTAATCAGAATAGAAAAGAAGGCATCTGGCTAGTCACTGGCTGAATATCACGGACCTGCTCTAGGAAGAGATAGCGTGTCTAACAAAGCAGCTGTGGTTGGGATCACTACCTGGCTGAGCTTACAATAGCCTGCTCATTCTCCAGAATCCATCTGGTTTCTGGAGGAATGAGATTGGCAAATTAAATGAAGATGTGATAAGTACCACTCCTTTTGTATTCTTTATGGCCTTAATGGTCTCTACTTTCCCCCTCCTCAAGATATAGTATTGTTCTTGATTAAATGTCTTGGCTGAGGCTTGGGTTGTGGGAATTGTCAGAGATGTCCACTTTCCCTTCCCCATTATGAGAGTTCTTACCCCACAGGTCAAGGACCCAATGTGGGGGTTATTCCAGCTCCCAATCAATCCTAATGATATACTTGGTGATAGAGAAATGACCACTGGGTATGTTCATAGACCCAGTGGGACTGCATGAAGCTAGACTTTAACTAGAACTGCACTTACTACCTTGGCACCATACTCCCATTCTAACACAGTGGGGCCACAGTAACATATTGGTTTTCCAGGTATCAATGTCCACTTAGACCCTATGCCAAATAGCCTTTGTCTGAAAATTTCTCTTTCTCCGGTACACAGTCATCCAAGTAAATGGCTGTAGGTCCCTTTGAGTAAGGACCGGGGGAACCGTCATAGTATATACTTGTCAAGATGTTTCAGGATCCTTCCTTCTGGCTACTTCTTCAGACAGTAGATTCTGGTTCTAAACATTAGCTCCAGACTGAGAACTAAGCAAGGGATAATAACTTTTTATTGGGGTGATGGTGACTGACCTTAGCCTCTTACTCTACATTCCTGACTTTTTCTGGTTGTAGCTACTAAGCAGCATCCAGTTGGCTGCCTACCTATTTTGCCCCTATATGATGGTAAGGTTTCTACATTCCCCTTAAAGTGGTGAAATATTGCTTCCAAGTAGACTATGTAAAGTTAAGTGTGTTTTTGTAATCCCTGGAGCAATCACTAAAGTAACTATACAAACACGTATAGTTTAAAAACACAATGGGTAAATTAAAGTAGAATATTAAAAAATGTTCAAATAACCCAAAAGAAGGCAGGAAATGTGAAGCAGAATAATGAAAACCAGAGAGAAAAAACAGAAAACAAATAACAAAATGACAGACCTGAGTCCAAAAATATCAACAGTTACATTAAATGTAACTGGTCTAAACACATCAATTAAAAGACGTATATTGTCAGATTGGATTTAAACAAAACAATAACAACAAAAAAATTACTCCACAATAGGTGTTCTAAGAGAAGTTCAATTCAAATATAATGATATAGGTAGTTGACAATATAAGGTTGGAAAAAATATACCATGAAGACACTAATCAAAAGAAAGTCAGAATGACTGTGTTAATATCAGAAAAAGCAGTCTTCAAAGCACAGAAATCTACCAGGGATAAAGATAGACATTACTTAACGATAAAAGGGCTAATTCACCAGGAAGACATGACAATCCTATATGTGTATGCACCTAATACCACAGCTTCAAATTACGTGAGGCAAAACCTGTTAGATCTGAAGGGAAAAATAGGAAAATCTCTAATTTTTGTTAAAATCTTCAATACTCCTCTCTCAGTAATCAACAGAACTAGCAGACAGAAAATCAGCAAAAATATAGAACAATGGGACAACACCATTAACCAACTAGATGTAATAGATATTTATACAACATTCCATTCACTCAATGGCAGAATATACCTCTTTTCAAGTGCATATGGAATATTCACCAAGATAGATCATATCCTGGGTCATAAAATAAATTTGATATATAAAATAAATTTTCTGACCACAATAGAATTAAACTAGAAATCACTAACCAAAAGGTAACAGGAAAATCTCCAGACACTTGGAAATTAAGCATCACACTTCCAAATAATTCATGGGCCAAAGAGTAAGTTTCAAGGGAGATTAGAAAATATTCTGAACTTAATGAAAGTGAGAAACAGAGGAATGAAAATCCCGATTATCCAAGTGATGGTGTCAATCAGGCAGACTAGAGCTCTGTGTAGAGAGAAGAGCTTTTCTCTTTTTAAACCGTTTACTTTCTCATGGTTTAAAGACAGTGCTTTAAATTTTGATATTAGCCACACTCATCTTGGGCATAATAGAGAAAAGCTTACGAATACTAGATTTTCTCTCTAAGGTTGCTTTCTATAAGATGATGTGGCCAGGCAACCAAGTGTAAATGCCACTGCTCGGCAAGAGCTGGCTGAATGTCAATGAGCAGACAGGCAGTCCAAGGGTGATCATGTGAATGTGATGTTTGGCAGGGCCACCAGAATTGAGATCATAACTTCTCTTCTGAAAGCAGTCTTCACAGGAACGTTTCACAGAAGTCAAAGAGTTAAAGCGAATTCTAGAGATATGGACCAGGAAATAATGTGAATTATTTTCTGCTAAATGAGCAGACCAGTGGACAAACTGTGCTTCTAGACTCCTTGCTTCAAATTTCTCAAAAGTAAGTTCATTGTATGTTTTCTGTTTTGTGTGTTTTGTTTTGAGGGTTTTCTTTTTTCAATCACAAAATTATAGAGAAGAATAGGAATTGAATGCCAACCATCTGTGGAGAAATTATTTTGAAAATTGATGGGCTATTATGATGTTTTTGGATATCTGGTGTCTAATATTATAAAGATGAAATCATTGAGTTAAAACACAAGTTTTAAAAAATTATGCAACTAGTTTTAAGCCAGAAACTGAGTGTGGGAATAGCTGAAATTTGCTAATAAATTGGTTGTGAAGAACTAAGAGTCTTAAGAATTGCTTTGTAAATCTGGGTTGTTTTTGAAGTTATAGTTATTTACTTTTATTGCACAATAATTTGGGGCCTTTCTTTTCTGGCTTTGAGACTGTTGACCAAAAGCATTTACAGAAATATTTTTACTCCCCCTATCTCTCACTCTCCGGCTATAGGAATTTTGGAAATGTAAGATGCTTTCCAGGATCTTTTACTCTGTGCACACCATGTATTGAATCAGAACGTGAAATATGTAGCTTTTCTTTATCACAATATTATTTCAAATGCATATTCTTCGCAGTAAACAGAACTTGCATGTTCCTATAGTTTTAGCATTTGTTCTGAATTTAACAGCCATATGAGAGGAGAAAAATCAGAGTCGTTGCAGTTTGAAACTATTTACTATATGTATAAAAAGGAATTCATGTGGTCGTTAGTCTTTTGATAAACTATAGAACCTACATGAATTAAGGAAAAATAAAGTAGGCAATACTAATTTATGATGGAAAATCTAAGGGGTTGGAGCCAGACTGAAGTTTCCATGCCTACATTGGTGTGTGGCTGATTCCACAGTGAGGAGATCACCTTCTTGGCCAGCTTACCCTCCTGTGCAGCCCCGAACAGTCCCTCTAAAAGTGCCTATGCTGAATTCTCTGCACTGGGAACAACCTTTGGGGATCCTCAGCCCCTCTCACTGGACACCCTGACCTGATGCTTTTTTTCTTGGAACTGTCTTCTTCCCTCCAATTGTCACTCCATAGACTTTCTGACCTCTTTACTCAGTCTGCTTCTGCCTAGACTTGCCTCTCAGCCTCACTGAGCAGCCATGTGTAGGCTCTTCCTCTGGCAATGCCCTCTGAGGCTGTCTTGGCTAATATGCCTCCCATTGGAACTGGCTTCTGGACACCTTACTTGAGCTTTGTCTCCAGGAAATAGCCCAGCCCTGAGCATCATCCTGTTCTGTGAATGGAATGAGAGCTTCAGGCAGGAACACACCACTGCTTATCACTACGGAGGAGGAGCTCATGCAACCATGTGGTTTTTATCCCTGGCCAACATGACATACACACAGAGGGAGGGGACCAGTTGCTCCAAATTCAGGACTTAAGAGCCAAATTCAGGGCAGAGCTGCTGGCTCTGTGCTCAAAAGTCTTGACCCATTCTTCCAAGTCACATCCCTGGCATGCTTCCCAGAAAACTGATGATTGCTCCAGAATCCCTTTACTTTCCATAACTCAGCTTAGATACACTATTTCCTCCTGCAGTGAAGACCTTTTGAGAGAACTCAAGTCTCACAATTCTCAGGAGAAGCTCAGCACATCATATTTGTGTAGTACCGGTTGATTAGGGCTAGGGAAGGATGTGTTGTTATTATTATGCACTGAGGCATCTCCTTCTGGGAGGTATTTCAGAAGGGTCTCCGTGACAATAAAATCTATGTATAAATTCCCTTACTAAATCGTCACCACCACCACCACACACACGCATACACACTCATATATATGCTCCTTGCTCAAGGTTCAATACGCTAAAACTGGGATTTGCAGCTTCTACCAGGGGAAGGGTGTGGTCTACTGCTCTACTCCTGCTCTCTGTGTGCTGGTGCCATATCTATGGAAGAATAATGCTGCTCTCTGCGGGCAATGTTAGGTAAAGTTCGTGGAATGTTTTCACGGTGAACTAGCCTACACACAAGTCAAATGGTCTTGAGATCTTAATCTAGCTAAAGCTTCTCCAAGCCTGGTTCAGGTGGAGTTTCTACCCTCCATCTCAAGCACAAGCTCAAATATATCACAGTAACCTATACAATCCATTGGCAAGTTTAACCATAAGTGGTAAAAATAAATCTACTTTATGTATGATTTAAATTAAAGATTGAGCCAAATTTCTATATAATAATAACCAGGATGATCAGGGTTGGAATTCAGCAGAGAAGTAAAGTATCTAGAAAGTTTTTGGTTGTATGAAGACGATAGGGAAAATAAATGGTGTTAAGTTTTCATTAAAAAAAGTTCCCCAGGAAAATCCAAAATTTAAGGGTAACCATTAAAGGAACCTAAATATATTCGGTGTCTTTGGGATAGGAAAGAAACCATGGGGGAAAAAAGAAAATGATAAAGTTCAATAGAATATAAGAATACGTATAACTAGAAGCAAAGAAAAAGCAGGTTTAACATGAGAGTAAAACACAATGAAAGATCATTCCAAACAAAAATTTATACATGGTTAAATTCATCTCTTCAAAATATAGTATCCATCAGTTTGGTTTTCTAAAAATAAAGCAACTATGAATTTTCCATACATTAATCAAACATTCAAAAATTTAGTAAAAAGTTAAAAATAAAGGGATGGATAATGCTACATTAGGCAAATATTAAGCTAAAGAAACCTCATGTATCTATGCTATTATCAGAAATAGAAGCAACCTACCATTAAATCATAATCAATAGTGCAGTGTTTTATGCACCTAACCACTTACCCTTTAAATTCCCATACTAAAAACTAACAGAAATATAAGAAATTGGCAAAGTTATCATAAAATTTCATGTAAAATTTCAATAGAATTCTATATGAAATTATTGATCTTGTAAATATAACATTATAAAGGATTCTGAAGATTCAAAGAACACAATTTAAAAAATTAAAAATATATGTACAAAACAACCTAAAACATGATATATGTTTATTGCAAGTATACATGGAATATTTCCAAATATTAAAGTATGCTGCACCACCAAGGAAGTCTCAGGGAATTTTAAAGAAGCACTATCTTACAGACTAGTAGTTCCTCTGACCATAACATGATTAAGTTAGAAATCAAAAATAAAAAGTCACTAAAACCAAAGAAACAATATCGTAGAAGATAAACAAGCAATCCTAAGTAACATATCTGTGGTCTATTGCTGAATTTACATTGCATAGCAGAAAAAAAAAAAGGCAACAAATAACATACCACAATAATAATTTATAGCTGGGATGCCTGGAGTGGTTCTTAAGAGGCTCTGCTGATCCTAGACAGGCTTGCTCACATCTCTGGGGCCTGGCTGGCTATTGTCTGATGTAGGATACTCTAAACTGGGATGCCTAGGATGACTCAGTTCTGTTTCATGTGCCTTTCATCCTCCAGAGGCTAGCCCCGGTATGCTCTTACAACAATGGCAGAGCCACAGGAGCAAGCAGATACACTCAAGGCCTCATAAGGTCTAGGTTCAGATGAGGCACATCATTACTCGCACCTCCTTCTACTGGTCAAAGTTATAGTCTGCCTTTATGGAAGGAACTCCAAAGTTACCAGACAAAGGGCATGGACACAAGTTGAGGTGAAGAATTGGGGCCACTGTGTTGAATAAGACTGGTGAGAGTGGGCACCCTTGTCTTGCTCCTGATCTTAGAGGAAAAGCGCCTTTGAGTACGATGTTAGCTGTGGGCTTGTCATATATGGTCTTTATTGCGTTGAAGTGTGTTCCTTCTATATCTAATCTGTTGAGGGTTTTTATTATGAAAAGATATATTTTGTCAAATGCTTTTTCTGCATCTGTTGAGATGATCATGTGATTTTTATCTTTCATTCTATTCACGTGGTGTAGCACATTTATTGATTTGTGTATGTTGAACCATCCTTGCATCTCAGGGATAAATCCCACTTGATCATGATGTATGATACTTTTAATGTGTGGTTGAATTCAGTTCGCTAATATTTTGTTGAGGATTTTTGCATCTATGTTCATCAAAGATATTGGTCTGTAGTTTTCTTGTAGTGTCCTTGTCTGGCTTGGGCATCAGGGTAACGCTGGCCTCATAGAAGAGGTTGGAAGTGTTCTCTCCTCTTTAATTTTTTGGAAGAGTTTGAGAAGACCTTGTGTTAATTCTTCTTTAAATATTTGGTAGAATTCACCAGTGAAATAATATGGTCCTGGGCTTTTTTTGTTGGGAGGTTTTTTGTGTGTGTGTGTGTGAGGAAGATTAGCTCTGAGCTAACATCTGTGGCCAATCCACCTCTTTTGGTAAGGAAGATTGGCCCTGGGCTAACATCCATGCCCATCTTCCTCTACTTTATATGGGATGCCGCCACAGCGTGGCTTGACAAGCAGTGCGCTGGTCCACACCCAGGATCCAAATCTGCAAACTCTGGGCTGCTGAAGCAGAGTGCACAAACTTAACTGCTACACTACTGGGCGGGCCCCCCCCCCTTTTTTTTTTCGGTGAGGAAAATTAGCCCTGAGCTAACATCTGTGCCAGTCTTCCTCTATCTTGTATGTGGATTGCCACCTCAGCATGGCTGATGAGTGGTATAGGTCCGTGCCCAGAATCCAAACCATCAAACCTGGGCCACTGAAGTGGAGCACCCTGAACTTAACCACTATGCCGTGGGGCCGGCCTCTTGTTGGGATATTTTTGATTACTGTTTGAATATCCTTAGTTGTTATTGGTCTGTTCAGATTTTCTATTCTTTCATGATTCAGCCTTGGTAGATTGTATGTTTCTAGGAATATATCCGTTTCTTCTAGGTTATCCAATTTTTGGCATATAATGGTTCACAGTAGTTTCTTATGATACTTTGTATTTTTGTGGTATCAGTTGTAATGTCTTCCCTTTCATTTCTTATTTTATTTATTTGAGTCTTCTCTCTTTTTTTCTTAGTCTAGCTAAAGTTTTGTCAATTTGATTTATCTTTTCAAAAAACCAGCTCTTAGTTTTGTTGATCTTTTCTTTTGGTTTTCTGGTCTCTATTTCATTTATTTTAGCTCTTATCTTTGTTATTTTCTTTCTTCTGCTAACCTTGGGCTTAGTTTGTTCTTATTTTTCTAGCTTCTTGAGGTGTAAAGTTACGTTATTTGTTTGAAACCTTTCCTTTTTCTTTTCTATTTTTTTCTTAAAATATTCATTTATCACTATACAATTCCCTTTTAGAACTGCTTTTGCAGCATCCTATAGATTTCGATGTGTTGTGCTTCCATTTTCATTTGTCTTGAGATATTTTTTGATTTTCCTTTTGAGTTCTTCTTTGACCCATTGGTTGTTCAGGAGTGTGTTCTAAATTTTATGTAAAAAATATTTGTAAATTTTCCAGCTTTTCTCTTGTTGTTGATTTCTAGTTTCATACTATCGTGATGAGAAAAGATACTTGGTATGATTGCAATCATCTTAAATTTGCTAAGACTTGTTTTATGGCCTATTATATGATCTATCCTTGTACATGTTGGGACGTCTTGAATATGTGAGATTTTCCTCTCTCCTCCTTCAGTGATAGGTTATCTGCTTTGTGTCCATGCTGGGTCCCTTCAGTAAACCTCAGCAGCAACTTATCTTTGCTTAGGAATGGGGGCAGGAAGCTTTCCCACCCCATCCTCAGTGGTAGATGGCTGTTGCTTTTTACATGGTGCAAGGATTGTGTCCAGGGCAAGGTGGTTTCTTTCCACTCCCCCAGGGGAAGATGGCTGTTTACTTCTACCCATCCCTTAGCACCAGTAAAAGTGTGTCTGGAGCAGGAGTAGAGGTGGGGGTGGGAGGATTTACAGGTTTCCCCCACCAGCAGTCATTGCCTGTTGCTTCAACCGCTCCCCAAGATGCAACAGCAGGTCTTTGTGTGGAGCTGACAGGGACTCCTTTCCCTCCTCAAGGGGTCTGCAGATTTTGCTCTTAGGAGAAAATATTCTGAGAAGTGAGCAGGTTTTGTGACCTACGAGCCACTGAGGAGTCTCTCAGGTCTCTTGTTTTGCCCCCATCTTTTTTATGAGTACCAAGTGTGGCTTATGCGAGAGAGTTGGCAAATAAGTGTGGACTCCCCTTGTGCCAGGACTCCCAGGAATTGTAAACAACCATGCTAGTCCACACTGAGCCTTCAAAGATTCATTCACATTTCATCTGTTTTCTTCTGACCTGCTTTTTTAGTGACTTTGTCTTACTCCCATACTTACCAAAAGTGAAAGTGTTATTGGATCCCATCTATCCTTGAAGGAGACTTTTACCATTTGAAATTCAGTTCACCTGATTGCCTTATGATCTCAGCTCTTTCGTGGGCTCAAGAAAAGTTATAGGTTGTCTGGCTTTCTCTCATTGTTAGGAGAGTAGTAATGTTGTCTTGAGACTTTATGCATCATAAGTGAAAGGGGACTATAGGAAATCTTATAGAAAATGGCAATATCAGACATTGGTGAAGATATAGGGAAGATGACTTTTCACATACTTTTTATAGTAATACAAATTGCTGCAATGATTTTGGAGCATATACATGCATGTTCCTGGTGACTCTCCCATGCCTCTTTTTGGTAAACATAAGTACATTCTCCAAGACGGGACCAAGAAATAAATATCATTTAAAAATATAATCCTCTTTACAATCTGCCAGATTCTAAACTCTGGTGAGTTTTCTATCTTAACATTCTAATTTTTCACAGAAAGTAAAAATTAAGTTTTTTTTGTCACTGGGAAAAAAATTTTATAGTTTTCCCACACAAATCAGTGTAGAGTGCAGTGACTTCTGGAAATAACAAATATCCCATTGAATTGTCTTAGATAGGTTAATTCCTAAAACTAACCGTTTATTCAGGTTCTTTAATAAGCTAAATATAATAGAGATGTTAAGTTAGGTGTACAAGGATGTATTTACTTGTTGAAGCTAAGAGGGGTATGTGTATGTATTGGTCTGGGTGCAATCAGGAGACAGAAACCACAGAGTAACTTAAACAAAGGGAATTTAATATAGAGAATTATTAAACAATGATAGGAGAATAAGTATAAAGATAAACTGAGAACTCAAAAGGGTATCCTAGGCTGAAGGAAGAACAAACTCAGATGAGGATATCAGGTGCTGAATAATGTGTGGTTGCATAAGATGTGGTTGCAGCCCACTGAATGAAGAGAATCCTGAATGGTAATCTATGGGCACAAGGACTAGAGTGTACTGTCTTTGCAATAGGAGAGCTGAAGGAAACAAAGCTCTGGGAAAAAAGCTCTAGCTCTCTGGGGCTCCCGAATACACTACTGCTCCCTGAGCCAAGAGCTACAGAAAACACACAATGAAACATGCACTATCCAGGCACTTTGCACCGGACAAAACTATTTAGTCTGAGCAGTCGGAAAAACATACATTTTCTGGGAACCAGGCAAATGAGCCTCTCTGACACCAGGAAGAAGAGCCTCTTCTTCCTGCAATGTCTCTCCAGTCTTCTCTACCGACAAACTTTTACATCATGCCAGCTGGCAAAGAAAAATATTTAAAGGGCTCAGATCCATTTTCATAGAGCAGGCCGCGAAGGGTGAATTTGGAGCTGAGAAACAATAAATTAATAACTGGCACAGTGCATAACAAAAAAGTGATAGAGTAAAGAGTTTGGAAGTGGGGGGAAAAGGGAGGCAGGGGAGTAATAAAATGCTAACTTTGGAACATTCAGATTCTAAGCATTCATTTGGAATACTGGAGTTATCAGGCTACTCTTTTTTGTTTACAAGGTATTTCTTCTCATTAAGACCTTCGTATTTACTGCATCTTCTCTCTTTCTTTCTTATTAAACAGAGAAAAAATGAGTAAGAGAGAGAGAAGTGTGTGTCAACAAACTTGGGCCTTATTATGCAAGAACTGTATTTAAAAATGGAGAATGAAAAGGGACCCCCTACTGGTATGAGTCAATATCTATGTCACTTTGTATTTATGAAGGGAAAACGTATATTCCTTGGAAAGTATCTACACTTTGTTTATCTCCTTTCCAAAAAAATAAAACACTTTTATGCAACAAAAGAAGCTGTTCCTCAAACCAGAAATCTCTCTGAAGACATTTGCACCGACACTGGCTCATAAATTGAGATCTAAAAGCAATGAACTGGTCAGCAATAGAGAATCCAATAAATGTTTTAAAAGTCAATGGTCACACTTTTTACCAGTGTTCCCACTTACAGATGCTCAGGTTAAGATATTGGCATTCTGAAGATATAGTAAACATATCAACCCACAGATATAGGTAACTGGCATTTTCTTTTCTAGATCTCTTTCTCTTTTTTAAAATCAATCATTCTCTTCAAAGATAGTAGAAAATTTGGAAATGTAATTAGTGCCAAGAAGAAAATGAGCACTAGCTCTCATAATCTGACCATATAACAAAAATCCTGGTTAAACTTTGGTATCTTTTTAAAATCAGATAAATATAGCGAAGTAGTGTTTTTAACCAAATTGGAATTTTCCTGTATATATGTTGTGAGCTGTTTTCTATAATCACACATTTAGGAAATAGAGTGATTTCTTATTGGAATTTTTCAAGTGACCAGTGTTGATAACTAACCAAGACAATGTTTTTCAGGTTGCCTGCATTCTGTTGAGTTTCTGATAACAGAATCTTGGCATGTAACCAATACATTACTAAGCGAGCAATTCCTCGGAACTGTCTCTTGTGACACACAGGCTTTCAGCAGAATTAAATACAGCATAAGTAGTTCACCATGGTGATACCAGAGGATAATAATTTATAACAGCTTGCCACTGTTGCCTCTCATATTTTTATGATCAGTGCATGCTTTATACTGGTTCTGTGGATCAATAAATTTGAATTCATTTTAATCGCTCATTGGAATTAGACTGCTGAATTTTGTGCTGTACATATTTTAAATAGTTCATAATGTGGGATATATTGAAATTAGAAAAGTGAACAAGACAAACTGTATGACCAAATGATTATGGATGACTAATTCTAAATCATAATTTTATTTATTCTTTCTCTTGGCTTCTGTAGGAATTGTTAAACTCATTGTTCCTACTACTCTGTTTGTACCTGTACCCTAATAATCATCAAGTTAATGACTTTTCTTCACTGCCTACCATGGACCTGGGACAGGTAGATTCATTTAGTGAACCTAAATTTGCTATTGCATACACACCTGTCACCAATACAACCCAACAGATAATGAATAAAGTAGCTTCAGCCTCCTTCATGAAAGGTGAGTTTTCTAGCAACCTAAGAGGAATTTCTGATGTCACTATTTGGCTCATTTGACTGCAGATGCATTTAATTTGCATTTCAGTTGATAAGCCATGTCAACTGTCAAAATTTGTAGATTATGTGAAATGTGAATATACTTTCCCTTTGTTGGAAGTAAGAGGCTATCACTTAATATCTAGTCAAACTGAACACATTTCGTGCCATGCAAGGGATTATCACTTGCAGTGCACAGTCTCTCAACAAAGAAATCTGCTGATCTTGCAAAGGGTTTGGGGAAGCATGGAATACACAGATTGACAGACTTGGAAAAGCAGAAGTGTTTAGTGATTTGTTGACTTGTAGCTATGGAGGCATTGTTACTACAATGAGATTGTTGCTGTGGTATTTGCTTGTTTTTATAGACAAAAACAGCTAGTCTTTTAATGAATTTGATTAGAGGCATTTTATCCCCACCTTTACTACCAAATGGTTGTCTTACTATATTTGAAGATTGTATTGACGAGTGTTCTGTGCTTCAAATTTTCACCCTTCAGTGTGAAGTTACTTATCAATGAAAAATAAGCAGAGCATTATTATCGTCAAGATCACTTCTGTGACAATTTTCTGAAATTAGAGGAGAAGAAGGCAAGAGGCAAGAGCACTAACTTAGAGTCAGAGAACATTTGACTAGAAGTAGTTCTGCAACTGTGTTGGTGGTGTACATTTTGCAAATCATCAACTTCTCTGAGCCTCATTATCATCATATTCAAAATAAGATTAACAATACTATATTTTTCATGAATATATCAATTGAGAGTGAGAGAATCCCAATGCAACTTGTTTTGAGGAAAAAGAGCATCTTTTGTCTAGCTTAATGGAAAAAAGTATTAATGCACGACTGGATGGAGGTGTGTTGACAATGGAGGAAGAAATGTCTCCACTTCTCAGGTCTATAGTATTGTATACTGGCTTCGTTCACACATGGACTCTCCCCAAACAGAGGCAAAGTTGGTCTGCAGAATCTCCAGATTTAAGCTTTACCACATAAGCAACACCAGCAAAAGGAGTACAGATCCTTCCCAAGAGTTCAAAATAATTTCAGAGATTACATCCATTGGAACAAATGGTCTACTTTGGATTAGTCTTGGTCTTGGGTCCACCAAGAACTAATCTCACTGGGTAGGGGTATGCAGTGTTGTTATTGCCCATTAGTTGGGTTCCTAGGTCACTCTGTGAACCACATTCAAACCACGTGGTTTGCATTCTGCATTCTGCATTAATTTTAGGGTGTCTACTAGAAGAAGGACTGGACGTCAGGCAAGTAAAAACAACAATCATTCTTTACGAATATAAATGCATACCTCAAAATGGAATCTATGGTGATTGCCCCATAAATGTGAGTTGAGTTATAATTAATAAAAAAGCTTATAAAAGAAGATTAGAGCTTGAACAACTTTGTGAATATACTGAAAACCATGAAGTTGTACAGTTAAAAAGGATGAATTTTATGGTATGTAAATTATATCTAAATTTAAAAAAAGAATATAAAAATACCACTTAGAAGGTACTCAGTATTAATTTTAAGCACCATAGTTCCCGACCAAGAATATTATTATAAGGGGAACCTGTGGATCTTGCTCCACCCAGTCACTGGAAGTCTACAGAATGTCTCTTCTTTTTTGTCAACCCCTGTTCGTAATTCCACTCCAGCCTAGGTAGCCACTAATTTTGTGCTTGGCTTCTGACCCCTTAACTGGATTCAGTATCCAGAAGTCTGCCCTTCTCTGTAGTCTATATTCAGGCATTTGCTTTTAGGAGTCTCTACGGTAGCAGTTCCCACACTATGTTAGACTTCTCCTTCCTCTCCATGCTTCACTGCACACTGTTAGGCCAGGTGGATGTAAACCATTTCAAACTTGCTCTCCCTGGGACCTCCCCAACCATCACACCATTACCTCCACCTGAATCTGAATGTCTGCTCTGTGCGTCTTGCCTGCAAACACTGAATCCATTTCTGATTCAAGATCGTAATCTGATCTGAACTGTCCACCTAAGGTCCAGGATCCCAGGCTATCCTGAGACATGTTTGCTGTCACCCTCTGTTTCACAGATGTCCTCCTGAAGGTCCGCATGTCACGAACTTGTGCTTCTCAACAACATCCTCATTAAAAGCCACATGAAATTGTGATAATTAATACTCATTAAATGTCTACTGTGTGCAAGATCTTTACATAGAGTTTATCTTCACAATGAACCTGTTATTATCTTTATTTTAAAAATAAGGTAATTGCAATTATAACAATAAATATTCATTAAATGCTACCATGTGCTAAATTTCTACAAACTTTATTCTATAGCAATTGAATATTATTCTGTAATAATAATATTATTTTGTATTATATTTTTCTGTACTCTGTATTAATATTTGGTACTACTAATAATAGATATTATTAAGTTTATTTTACAAATATGAAAACCGAGTCATGAAGGTTAAGTGACTTACTCATGATCACACAGATTTAAGGATTAGATTCCAGAAAAAAATTTGATTCTATCAAAATACATGCTGCTTGCTCCCTTCACTTTTATCTTCAATATTCCCACCCCAATCCAGAATGTTTCTTCTATTCCTTCTCATTTTTTCAGTCTTAATAAAACATTTATATGGCGTTTTAATATCAAACTCAATATCTGCGAAAAAGGATTATTTTAGTGATATCAACATAATTACTCAACATATTTTTAAAATTTTCATTTTTTCCCCAGCATATTAACCATACTGTCAGGGTTGTTAAAGGAAAATGAAGTTATATAGTTATTTCCACCTGATACAAACCAGTGACTAATTGTGATTTAAATATATATATATATTTTTTACTACCATTTTAGATTTATTGTAATGCTAATTCTTCTGTGAATAATTTAATTGGTATGGTATGATATTATATGTGATTGAAATCAGTTCAATAATTACAACATATGAAAATAAAATAACTAATTTTCATGTATTCTGTCTGATTGTATCTAGATGGAACTTTAGAAATGTCTCTCTCCAACCTTTACTACATGACTTACTTGTAGTTAATACTTGATTTTGTTTTACTTCCATAAAGAACTCTAGTACAAACAATTGAACATGAAACCTGACGTTAGTCTCCTAGTAATTTACTAACAATAATATTCCCTTCCTGTAATGGCAGACAGAGAAGTCTTGGGACTGTCTGATGAAGAAACTATTAAAGACTTAACAGCAGATTATCCTAAGGAGATAGTAAGAGTCATTTTTACTAACACATTCTCATATCATTTGAAATTCTTGCTGGGACACAGAATCCCAACAAGGAAGGAACACAGGGACCATACAGGTAACTTTCCAGCTATACAATTCCACTACTCTCTATTTCTGTCACTCTCTATTCCACTACTCTCTATTTCAGCCTTACGTGAGAACAGAGGTTAGTACAGCAAATTTTAAAACCCCTCTCTGCTATGGTGATGTCAACAGGCCCATCGACACATTTAAAAAATGTACGTTGATTTTTGGGTATATTAACATACTGTATTATATTGTTGTTATATATGGTTATATATACATTTATATATATACGCATGCATGTATACATATACATATATATTATATGTCATATATTATTGTTAAAGGAAAATAAAATTGTTGATGGATAAAATAGAACAAACTTTCCTTTAATGTTTGAGTAAGCTTACATGAAAGTAAGGAAAATCCCCAACGGCCCAAAATGAGAAGGGCACCAAATCCAGAGTGATGAATTATCATTAATGCTATTTGATTTTGCCAATCTCAGTAACCAGAAGTTTGGGTTTTAGCAGCTATATGAGGACAGGTCAGAAGATCTTGGGTTTACAGTGAAGGTTCCTGTATCAATTTGGAACCCAGAGAGGCTGTGTACTTAGTGAAAGTAGAGGGAAAAAATCACCTGTTGGCAGAGGAAAAACAAAAGGAAGATTGTTTGTCTTACCGTGAGCTCTGGATGACAGAAAGAGAATTCCCCTTTGAGAGTCTGTAGCTCTTGGCCCCACTTCCCTTGAGTTTGGGATTCTTATTCACCTCCCCTGCCCCATGAGAAACCCCAGTGATTTATCTGGGAAACCCCATAAGTATAAATAAAGTGATCACAGGTCGGTCAGGCACTGTGGTGCCTAGCGGAAGACATTATAAATCTTCTATAGAAAAATGCAACCTCAACTCAGCCCACAAAGATAAAAACATCTCTGAATATAAATTTACAGTCCAATGTGAGAAGACAAGGCACCATAAATCATAGTCAGGCGAACCAACAAAGCAGGATACATCTTTCCCAGCGGAATTATAAAACTGAGAATATAAAATAAGCATGTCTAAAATGTGAAAGAATAAAAGAATCCAAAATACAAGGAAGGGAAAAGATACCATAAAAAAACAGGAAGTGCTAGTAATAATTAGTTGGAAAATATAATTGTTAAAAGATGCAATCCACTAACTGACTAAATGATAAATAGATAATAGCAACTAAACATTTATCTGGGAGGAAAAAGCTTCTAAGAAAGATAAGATCACTATTATAAAAAAAGTATAAAACAATTTAAAAAGACCCAAATAAATGGTAAGATAGACCACATACCTAGAGACATATATCTTATAGACTTTTTATTAGTTTTCTATGGCTGCGTAACAAATTATCACAAACTTAGTGCCTTAAAACAATACTCAGTGGTTAGCCTGTAGATGAGAAGTGTGGACAGGCTTGACTGTGTCTCTGCTTAGGGTCTCACAGGCTGAAATAAAGGATTGACCAGGCTGAGCTATACCTTGAGGCTCTTTGGAAGAATCCACTTCCAAGCTCATTCATGTTGTTGACAGAATTCAGTTCCTTGCAGCTGTAGGACTGAGATCTTCATTTCTTTCCTGACTGTCAGTGGGAGTCACTCTCAGTAATTAGAAACCACTGTCTGGTTTTTGCATGTGAACGGCTCCATCTTCAAAGTCAGAAATAGCTAAGTGGATCTCTTTCTTCCTCTAAATGTCTCTGACTTCCCCTTCTGCTCCCAGCTGGGAAAACTGCTTTTTTTGTGTGTGTGTGAGGAGATCAGCCCTGTGCTAACATCCGCCAATCCTCCTCTTTTTTGCTGAGGAAGACGGCCCTGGGCTAACATCTGTGCCCATCTTCCTCCACTTTATATGGGACGCCACCACAGCATGGCTTGACAAGCAGTGCGTCGGTGCACGCCCGGGATCCGAACCAGCGAACCCCGGGCCGCCGCAGCGGAGCGCGCGCACTTAACCGCTTGCGCCACCGGGCCGGCCCCTGGGAAAACTGCTTTTAAAGAGCTTGTGTGCTTAGATTAGCCCACTTAGATAATCCCCCTATCTAAAGCCAATTGTGCCTTATAACATAGCAGAATCGTGGGAGTGATATATCACCATATTCACAGGTTCCACCGACACGCACAGGAGACTAGGTATTATACAAGGGCAAGAGTCAAGAATTCTATTAGAATTCTGCCTACTGCAGGTGTGAATTCTGCCCAGATTTCTTCAGGGATCTATTGTACTTTCAATCAAAATCATAATAGATCTTTTCATATAAATTGACATAGTCATTCTAAAATTGACCTTTATAAGGGGCACAGAATACTCAAGATGCTCTTTAAAAAGAATACAGTTATAAGTAATGAAGAAAGTATGCTATTGCCATACTGATAGAGAGATAGACTAATGAAGACATATATCTTATAGACATAGATCTTATAGACCTTTAATATATAATATATTTTGAAACCACATGTGATACCACGTTTACCAAATTGGCAAAAGATAGTAAACAGAACAATACAAAGTATTGAGGAGGATATGTAGCAAAGAGAATCCAACATTACAAAATGCTTTCAATTCCACAAAAATTGAGAAATTTTGTTTTTAAATTGAAGATAGGTTGTAACCTACAACCCAGCATCATAGGAATCTTATTGGGGAAAGTTATCATGCCTGTGTTAAAGACCTGCACGCAGCCTATTCTCTTCTCCTTCCTAAGGGCATAGAGTAGTTAAGTTTTGTAGCTCTAATCAGATATCTAGACTCAAGGCATTGAAAAGCAGATGTGAGTTCTCTACCACCTTTCCTCACTTGCTTCTTCAAGCTAGGTAGTTATGCCTGACAGATAGTGCAGCTACCTATGGGAGGAAACTCCATCATCTCGGGACTCTTAGTTTGGTGTGCAATAGACGACTCCCCTCAACCCCTCCTTCCAAAGACCTAAGCTGAATTTGTAGCCTGAGTGAGAAATGGACTTTTTCTGTGATAAGCCATTGAGATTTGAGGGTTGTTTGTTACTGTAGCATATCCTAGACTATCCTGACTGATGCACACATATTCATGAGAAGACATATATAAAGATTTTCATAGCAGCAACTTTGTTTTTTGTAATAGTAAAAAGAAAAAAGGATCTAACCAAATTATCAACAGGAGAATGGATAAGCACATTGAATCACATTCCTGCAATGGGATTCTATACAATCATAAGAAGAAAAAAGGGTCATTTATATAATTTTCAAAATCATAATATAGAACAAAAGAAGCAAAGTACAGAATGACAAATATAATGAGTTATCAGATTTATTGATTTATTGATTTATTTATTTATTTATTTATTTATTTATTTATTTATTTATTTATTGTGAGGAAGATCAGCCCTATGCTAACATCTGCCAATCCTCCTCTTTTTTTGCTGAGGAAGATTGGCCCTGGGCTAACATCTGTGCCCATCTTCCTCCACTTTATATGGGACGCCACCACAGCATGGCCTGCCAAGCGGTGTGTTGGTGCGCTCCCGGGATCCGAACCGGTGAACCCCAGGTGGCCGCAGCGGAGCACACACACTTATCTGCCTGCACCTCCAGGCCGGCCCCATGAGTAATCAGATTTAAATAAAGCGTGAAAAATTTTTAAGTTATGTGTGTAGTTTAAGGATACATAGTAAAAGTTTAAACACAACATCCAGGAAAGCAGTTAGCTGTTAGGGATTGGGGCTACAGAAAGCATAAGATCACAGACAGACACGGGAGATTCCAACTGTCTTTGTAATGATTTACTTATTTTTATAATTTGATTGTAAGTACATGTGTGTTTATTATATTGTCATATCCTTTGTCTATTTAAAATATTTCAAAATGATTTTTAAAATATTTAAAATTTTAGTGAAACATATTTAATTCCTCAATTTTAATTTGCTTATTAAATGATATCTCTTTAATGTAGTTTAATACTCAATGGACTGGTAGGTCTTGTTTTATAAGTAAACTTTTTTCTTCAAAAGATGTTCTGATTGACGTGATTTAAACATAGTGAGTTATTTCATCCAAACTTACATTTGCCCCTATGCCTGTGTTATATCTAATGTTAGACAAAGCTTTAGTTTAGTGTTTCTCAATCCATATTAGATTCTACTAACTTTCGAAAAACATAAAAAGATATTGTTCTCACAGTACAAAATCCGAAAAGAGAAGAGCTTAACAGAATTCTTAATTGGCGAGGGAGCACAGAAGATAATGTGAGAAAGCTTAGAGTGTGTGTTATAAATTAACACAGAATGTTCCCTAGGAACGCTCTGCCCACCCTACTTTGAGAATCATTACTATAATTTATGTTTTCATAGGCTTTGAGTCAAAATAAGAATGTTTGGAATTTGGGGCCATTGTAAAGTCCACTGTTTCCTCTAATCAGGACTGAAATAATCCATAGTGATAGTCACCATTTTCTTCTTTTCTTAAAGCTCATTGTTATGAAATGAATGAAGACATTGACTGTGGAATCTCAGAATTCTGGAAGAAAGGTTTTGTGGCTCTTCAAGCTGCCATTAATGCTGCTATTATAGAGTGAGTACAAAGTGTTCAATGCAAACTGATGTTCAATGCAGATGAATGGTATTAGAGGCATCCAAAGTTTCGTGGAAGAAAAGATAAACAGATAGCATTGTTCTTTCATTTACTCACTGGTTTCTTTACAACAAAGTTTACTTAAGTTGCTATATGCCATGGGGGATATAGACATAAATAGAAGAGAAATTTTCTCCTCCAAGAACTCAGCCTTTGTAAGAAGCGAGGCATATAATAAGAAAATTATTAGAATAGGAGAAGTAGGCTACCACGGAGGTATAAATAAAGTCCTTATAAGTAAACAAGAAAAAGCTTCTCAGCCTAGAAGGCCACGGAAGAATTGTAATAACATTTAAAATTGAAGCTTGAGATAAGGGATTTGTCAAGTACATAAGGTCATAAAGGCATTTCAAGCAAATTATAAGGTAATCTTAGACGGGGGTAATAAAACACATAGTAAATTTTGAGAACTGTGAGTATCTCAGAATGCCTGGAGTCGAGGCTCCAAGTAGACCAGTGGCAGAATACAGAAGTGAAAAGTTAGGCTAGCATCAGATCCAGGCAGGCCCATTATGCCTTCACAGGGAAAGAGATGACTGAAAGAAAACAGAGCATGCCATCCATTAATATACAAATTTTGTTTATATTATCTTCCTTCAGATCACAACAAATCACTCAGTGATGGAGAAACTGATGTCAGTTACTGGAAAAAATATGAAGATATATCCCTTCATTCGTCAAGGAGGAGTCAGGACTGATTTCTTCATTTTCTTCTGCATTATTTCCTTTTCCCCATTCACTTACTATGCATCTGTTAACGTTACAAGAGAGAGAAAAAGGATGAAGGGCATGATGACAATGATGGGTCTTCAAGATTCAGCATTCTGGTGAGTAAAGTGTAGCACAAATAAATAAATGTAGGAATTCAGGAAAAGTGGGCTTCTTCAAAGCATCGTTATTCAAACTTAATGATTTCCTAACTTTTTCCTATGAACGGAATACATTGTCTTTGGTGAAATGCTTGCCAGGCTAAGGCTGAGTGTTATTATGCTTCTGGGACTGAATTAAAAACATCAGGTTTGAGTTTGCTGGTTGATTGTAAAGCAGGGATAATGGAGAATGGCCACTGAGTCTACTGGTAAGAATGTGATAGAAATGGTAATCTTTGGTGTCTAAGACAAATAGAAGTGGAATTCAAGCCAGGATGGGACTGAACGGAAAAAAACAGAGGTCAAGGATCAGGAGCTTTTTTGAGACTGAAGAACAAGCATGAAGGATATATTTGAGGGAATAAGGTTGCAGAACAGGATTGTAAATAGGGGCTGGATAGTTTGAATTTAAAATGTCAGAGGTTGAATAATTCCAAGTATGGCCAAGGTCCTGGGTGAGAACTGGTGAATAACCGACTGAAAGAGCCTGGAGGTAATGTTTATAGCTAGGAGAAAGTACAATAACAGAGAGGCTGGGGAGCCAGTTGGGATATGCATACGGCAGCTGATTAGGAGTCTGGAAGAAAATCCTGTAAATCAATACTGAATTTTTATTGAATTAATATTGGAGGAAAGTATAGCGGAGCAGTAAAATCTAAAAACTCTAGAGCAAAAATGTCTAGACTTGAAATATAGTTACTTAACATCCTTGTTCAGTAGGTTCTTTGTCTATACAATGAGGAAAATAGTGGTATTTCTGCATAGGGCTACTGTGAGAATAAAATGATTTAATATTTGCTAAGTTCTTAAAACATTCTCCATCAGAGTAATTGCTGTATGTGTCAGCTATTATTTTGTTGATTTTTCTGCTGTTTTTTTAAATCATTGTTTCATTATCCCCTTCAAAGAATATTAATAAACAAGATAAAGGAATTGAAGAAAGGAAAGTGAATTATGCTTTCTTAGCAGAAAATGAGTGGAGTTAAGGCAAGTATGTAGACTATTTGGTGTACACATTCAGAGAAAGATGAAAACAGCTTTTGGAAAAAGAGAGAGGTGACAGAATTACACATAAGGAAGAATTTTTTTATCTCCAGGGAAATTTGTGAAGCTCTGAGCCCCCAGAGAGCTCCCAGAGAGGAGAAAAGGATTTGAGATTCACTGAGGGGTTACCATGTTCAAGGACAGACATGACCTCTCTGTAGTATTATTCCTATTATCCAATAAAAGAGCAATGAAAGAACTTAGAGAGGATCGGGAGTTTGCCTGAGGTCACAGAGTAAGAATACAGCAGAGAAAATGTTTGAAACAAAATATAACAGACTGGAAGTCTATTTTTTTCCTTTTTCACAGTGATGTATGTGTGTGTGTGTGTGTGTGTGTGTGTGTGTGTATTTCTGGGAAAAAGAATATTCCTAATTCCTAAAGAATTCTTCCCAAAACATTTACTTCATATTTACTTATCCTAAACACTCAATAAATATCTACTGAATGAATGACGTTAGAATCCATTCTAGGTCCTCCTTTTCAACGGAACGTGAAATACTAAATTAACATTTTGTTTCACGTTAGGCTTTTCTGGGGTTTGCTCTATGCTGGTTTCATCTTCTTTATGGCCCTTTTCTTGGCACTTACTGTAAAATATGTCCAATTTGTCATCCTGACTGGCTTCACGGTGGTCTTCACCCTCTTTCTCCTTTATGGATTGTCTTTGGTAAGTTGGTGAATTAAATTTCTTTGTGCCCAACTCTTATCCTAAGTGTTGCTTTCCAATTAGGTTATATTTCTACATTTCCCTTTGCTTCTCTGTCTGTGCTGTTTGTATGGTAAAGTCTGTAGACTGGTACAATTTGATTTGTAGTGTTTTGTAATATCAATTTGTAGTGCAATTTGCAGAACATAGCTTTGTATTTTAAATACAGAATAATAATATGGCTCTAATTTTGTATATTAAATTTCTTATTTTATTATGTTGATAATAATTCTTAGAGAAACATAGACAAACTGGATCTTCTGTCATTTTAGATGGCTTTGGCTTTTTTAATGAACGTCTTGGTAAAGAAATCTTTCCTCACTGGTCTGGTCGTGTTCCTTCTCACTGTCTTTTGGGGGAGTCTGGGATTCACAGCATTGTACAGGCAACTTCCCGCATCCTTGGAGTGGATTTTAAGTCTTCTTAGCCCCTTTGCCTTCACGCTTGGAATGGCCCAGGTGAGAAGCAATCCAATTGCTTATTAATGACATTTTTGAAATATCTTTCCTCTCTGGAATTCAGTTGTCTAGTCATTTCTGTGCTCAGACTTGTAAGGTTTAAAACCCTAGTGAAGACCATCATGAAGCTGCAAAGATGAACTTTTAAAAGCTTTGAAAGTATTTAGCCCTGCAAAATAAGCCACTTGGTCAGTTTAAAAATGGAAGGTCAATATATAATTCTTTAGAGACAATATAAAGTGTTCTATTTGGCTATTAATTAAATATGGACTTGATGTCACAAGTCTAATTCTAAATAACTATTCCAATTTGTATTTTGACTTCGTAACTGGACAGCACATGATTGTAAAAAACACGAAGTAAAAGACAAGAAAATTAAAAGTTAAAAACACCTTGAAAATACATTAATTGATTAGTAAATTACATTTCTGTCCATAAAACGTCATTTCTCTTTATCTGATTCTCACATTGAACTCACTTTGCCATCCCTCTGATCAAGTGGTAATGTTAATCACTACATACCCATTATGTAGTGCTTAGCAAAAAGATTATTAATTATAAAGTATTCATTAACTCAAACATTATAGATCACTTTTTCCCACTGGTTCTCCTTAAACACACAAGTGTTTTTTCCAAGAGCATAAATTCTCTCTCACGCAGCCATTTTCAAGGAGCATCACATCTTTTTCCTGTGTCCTCATTTGTAAAAATTTATTGAAAGTCAAGCTCAAATGTCATCTTTTACCATACTTCCCTACCTCCTCCTAATGCTCCAATTTCATTTGGAACATATTTTAAACATAGCAGTTACTAAATTGCATTATATTTGGTTACACGCCTGTGCCTTCCAATTGTAAAGTAGGCAGTCTCGTTTAACTTTGTATTCTCAGTATGAGGCAAAAAGTAGCTATTTTACTTTTATGCTAAATCTGTTTAAAATTTATCGTAAACCTAACTTCCTTTAATTAATTACTTTTTAATTTTCAGCTTTTACTCTTGGACTATGATTTGAATTCTAATGCATTTCCTGATCCATCAGACTGCTCAAATCTAATAATAGCAACAAATTTCATGCTGGCTTTTGATATTATCCTGTATCTGGCATTGCCGATCTATTTTGACAAAATTTTGCCAAGTGAGTAATGATATGATTAAAATCGAATATCATTTTAATAATTTTATTTCCTAAAAATGAATCTCCTAGCACACATGCTATTTATATTTTAAGAACTACTTTGCGCATCCACAGGAAGGAAATGAAGCCAGGTAGTTGCCACCGGCCAAATTAGTTCTTTTTTTTTGTGAGGAAGATCAGCTCTTAGCTAACATCCACGCTAATCTTCCTCTTTTTGCTGAGGAAGACTGGCCCTGAGCTAATGTCTATTGCCAATCCTCCTCCTTTTTTTCCCTTTTTCTCCCCAAAGCCCCAGTAGATAGTTGTATGTCATAGTTGCACATCCTTCTAGTTGCTGTATGTGGGACGCCACCTCAGCATGGCCAGAGAAGTGGTGCATTGGTGCGTGCCGGGATCCGAACCCGGGCCACCAGCAGTGGATCATGCCCACTCAAACGCCAAGCCACGGGGCCAGCCCCCCAAATTAGTTCTTTGTTTGTCTCTTGCTACTTGACTGGTCAGAACTAAAGCCTGAATTTTGTTTATAGAATCACTGACCTTTGTTTGAACTTCACTCTGCTCTAAGTGTATGGCTTGTTTCTTTTTAAAGAAATGCTTAGAAGTCTACTTCCTAAGTGGGTCTGGCCTGGTACTTAATCATGGAAATTTATAGCCTAGCTATTTAGCTCAGCGATTCCGAGCCCCGGCTAATACCTCAGAACCTGGGGAGCTTTAAAGAAATACCAAGCCCAGCTCAGCCCCTAGAGATGCTGATTCAATTAATCAATCATGGGGCCAGGGCACCTATAATTTTAAAAATCTCCCCAGAGTTTCACAATAGGAAAGTCAATAGATCATAAATTTTCATTTTTATCACCTTGCAACTTAAAAGAATATGAGTCCCACAAAAGCAAGGATCTGTTTTGTTCACAGATGCACCCCAGGCACCCACCTCAGTGTCTGAGGCACACTAGGGACTCGGTAAATGCCTGTGGCCAAAACACCAGTTCATTTTTTTCCTCCCTCCTTTTAATCAAAGGCAGGGTCTGTGTCTTTCACCTCTATATTTCCTGTTCAAAACAGTATGCCAAGAGCCCTTCATTATA
Organism: Ceratotherium simum simum; assembly: GCF_057802395.1. Taxonomy (NCBI): domain Eukaryota; kingdom Metazoa; phylum Chordata; class Mammalia; order Perissodactyla; family Rhinocerotidae; genus Ceratotherium; species Ceratotherium simum. The sequence continues at coordinate 50,593,249 of NC_141915.1, read as the reverse complement.
CCATATAATCCAGCAATCCCACTTCTGGGTATATATCCAAAGCATACAAAGTCACTATCTTGAACAGGTATCTGCACTCCCACGTTCATTGCAGCATTATTCATAGTAGCCAAGATATGGAAACAATCTAAGTGTTTGTTGATGGATGAATGGGTAAAGAAAATGTGGTGTGTGTATATATATATAGACAATGGAATATTATTCAGCCATAAAGAAGAAGGAATCTTGCCATTTGCAACAACGTGGATGAAACTAGAGGCCCTTGTGCTAAGTAAAATAAGCTAGACACAGAAAGACAAATACTGCTTGACATCACTTATATGTGGAATCTAAAAAAGCCAAACTCATAGTAACAGAGAGTAGAATGTTGGTTACCAGGGGCTGGGGGTGGGGTGGGAGAAATGGCAGATGTTAGTCAAGGGGCCCAAACTTTCAGTTATAAGATGAATAAGTTCTGGAGACCTAATGTAGCAGAGGGACTATAGTTAATGTATTATATGCTTGAAATTTGCTAAGGCAGTACATCTCAAGTGTTCTCACCATACACACACACAGAAAAACAGTAACTATGTAAGGTAACAGATGTGTTAATTAGCTTGATGGTGGTAACATTTCACAATGTATACATATATCAAAATGTCACATTGTACACCTTACATGTATACAATTTTTGTTTGTCAATCATACTTCAATAAAGCTGGAAAAATTGTGAAAATCACTAATGAAATAAACACATCGAGTAGGTAAAAATAAAAAGTCAGCGACTAAACACTTGTAGAAAGGGAAGAAGGGGAAAGAATGAGAGCAAAGAAGCAGAGCAATGTCTGGAAGCAGTAATTGATCATGTTGTTTTTGGATAATCCCTTAAGAACAATAACTGTCTCTGCCTTTTAGAAGAGTCCAGAATAATAGATGCCAGGATCTACAATTTTGGGCTAATATATTTATTATGTAATTGGAATTATTTGTATCATCCATTCATTAAGCCAGAATTTATGCCTGAATTTGAACAAGGTGACTTTGTTCAAAATTCTTTTAAAGATAAGAAATATGAATGACAGAAAGGAAAACTAACTGGATAAAATGACAGAATCATGTAATAGTAAATCTAATGGTAAAATGTATCCAATATAGTGCAGACTTTTGTTTGTCAGATTTCCTAATCAAGGGGAAGACATGAGTACTAGCTAACAATAAGCCATATGCCAGGTGTATAGAGGATATTCAGTAAATATTTACTGCATGATTGACTGAAGATGTGAAAAATACACTTAGGTTTGAAAACCCATCAATCTTACTCTGCAGGTCAGTTGCAGAATATTAGAGGAATATAATTCTTCCATTTCATAATGTCTCCTAATACATAGAAAAACAGAAAGTGAAAGTTAAGGGCAAATACACTGTGGATTAGTTTCCAGAAAGAAGTTCATGGATAATATGTTCTTAAAGCAGATCAGAAATTTGCTTCAGAGGAAAGTTATTATTTGGGGATAAGATAAAGCATAAATACAAAGTAGCATTTTTAAAAATTCCACTCTATGTTAAGTTTCAATAAATTCTTTTGCCCCATTCTCTCTTTTCCTTATAGTGTGTCACTTATTTTTGTTAAATCCTATTCTATCTTCTCTTGGAATGTTTGTTTTATATATCCCATAGTCACTTCTCAATTTCTTCTTCCTATGCCAGTGTAATGGCACCTGGACTCCTAGACAGAATTCAACATGCCTGGCACATCTTGCATTTGTATTCCACTATCTGGCTTTCTGAAGGTTAAGAAAAGTTTTAACATTTTTTTAAGTTCCTCCTGAACTTTTTTAAATCACAGTTTCATTTTTCCTATAGGAACAATTATTATAACAGAGACAGCTTAGTGATTTTTTTCCTTATGAAGCTACACATATCAAACAAAACTTGTGCATTACCTTGTATCAACCATGTGTTCGGGTTTATCAGCAAAGGGGTTGCATTGCTATGCTGCATTAGGGTGACTCCCTTAAAGTGGTGATTGACTCAATATTTAATTGTCTCCTGGGCATCCCAGGAGGGGAGCAGCATGAGCAGAGGTGTGGAGGCCTGCCCGAGAACCAGACCGGCAAGGAGCCCACAGCGGGGAGTTTGAGGGGTTGAAGATTTGGGCTGAGGGAGGAAGGAGAAAATGCCTGTGATGATAGATGATTAGGGTTTTTGTGCGTGTGTGTGTGTGTGTGAGGAAGATCAGCCCTGAGCTAACATCCATGCTAATCCTCCTCTTTTTGCTGAGGAAGACCGGCTCTAAGCTAACATCTATTGCCAATCCTCCTCCTTTTTTTCCCCCAAAGCCCCAGTAGATAGTTGTACGTCATAGTTGCATATCCTTCTAGTTGCTGTATGTGGGACGCCGCCTCAGCATGGCTGGAGAAGCGGTGCGTTGGTGCGCGCCCGGGATCGGAACCTGGGCCGCCAGTAGCAGAGCACGCGCACTCAACTGCTAAGCCATGGGGCCGGCCCCAAAATAGAAGCTTTGAAAGGTAAAAAGAAAAAAAGAGAGAGAGAACATTTAGTCATTATATTGATATAGATTTCCTGATTTTAATTCCACTTTTTTGCTCTTGATGAGAAATTACTGATGGTATTTCAAATTTGAAATGAGTCATTTGAGCCACATGATAAAATTTCCCTTCCAACACATTACTTATACTGCATAAAAATTAGAAAAAAATGAGTATATTTTAGAATTATATGTATTTGAAAAATATACTCTGTAATACTGAGGTAACTTAAGGATATTCTGGATTTTTTTCCTACAAACTCAAGTATTTCTGCTGTAGTTCCAAAGCTATTGTAGATATTGTATATTTTTCTTTTGTGCAAAAAAGTCTTTTACCTCAAAGGATTTTTAGCCACATAATATTTACTAGACTATTAATCTATCCTTCCAAGCAATGAATATTAACATCCACCTACCATATGCCAGGCATGTCAATGAACCTAGGATAATAAGACATGTTTCTTGCCTTTAAACCAAGTAATTTCAAAATTTCAAAACAGGATAGACATATAAATTTATAAAAGGGTGTTTTATTATTTTTATTTTGACTTTAACAACCCAGTATATTCATATTTAGAAAATATGGCCATTCAAGGAAACAAAAAAGACAATTCATCAGCTCCATAATAAAATTTTATTTGTAGTTTTAGTTGTTTTCCTTCCTACCTCCCTACCTCTTTTCCGTTTTTCCTTCCTCCCACTCTTCTTCTTTTTTTCTTTTTTTCCTTTTTTCTTCCTGGATCTGGTATTTGATGTATATGAAGGCCAAATCACTGCAATACTTGGTCACAGTGGAGCTGGAAAATCAACACTGTTAAACATTCTCAGTGGGTTATCTGTTCCCACCAAAAGTAAGAGATTTTTTCCAAAGTCAAGTTGACAAATAAATCAGCTGTTAATATAAAGTCCTCCTGATCATTAATAACAAATACAGATAACTAGGGAAAAATGGAAGTTAATTTATAGTTTTATTCTATAGATGTATGTAATATTTAATTCGTATATATGGAATTTGAGTATTTCATGATCATTATCTTCATGGTCATTAGTTACCATTTGGCATTGCAACTTGTATCTGTTAGCTTTGGCTGCATGACAAGCATCCCTAAAATTAATGGCTTAAAATTAAAATGTTTTATTATTTCTCATGATTCTGTGGGTTGACTGGCAGTTTTTCTGTCTGGACTGCAGGGACTGGGGCTGGATGTTTTAGCATAGCTTCACTCCCATATATGGGGCTTCAGTTAGAACTGCTGCCCCTCTCTTTCTACATGGACTTTGGTATTCCAGGAGGCTAGTCTGTGATTCATCAGCCAGTGGTCTCCATGATCCCAGAAGCAAAGAGAAGGCAAATTCCAGTGTGGAGACACTTCATGGCCTCTGCTTGTATCACATTTGCTAAGATTTCATATCTTAAATAGCCAAGCCAAAATGTGAGGGGTGGATAAATAAATAGACTACATCTCAATACGAAAGCTGTAGATAGGATTTTATTTCTTTTTTAATACACCGCACAACTAAAATGGAAGCTCATAATGCCTGAATTGTATAAACCTTGAAGACAAAATCATATATCTAAAATGTAATTAATAAATATATAGTGATTTTTCTTTTAGAAAGATCTTAATTTAAGCATTATCCTGATATTAACTCTTATTCTTTGTTATAGGTTCAGTCACCATCTATAATAATAAACTTTCAGAAACGGCTGACCTAGAAAATATCAGCAAGCTCACTGGAGTTTGTCCACAATCCAATGTGCATTTTGACTTCCTCACCATGAGAGGAAATCTCAGGCTGTTTGCTAAAATAAAAGGGATTCAGCCACGTGAAATGGATAAAGAGGTAAATAAATATTTTAGAACTACCATATTGGTCAAAATGAGATTGTTAATTCTATTTGCACTGAGTTTTTTTGCTTTCATTACATTATTTTTGTGCAAATCGTATAAACGTTGGACAAAAAAATCTAATTTAGATAATATCTAGCATTTATGTATAACTTACAGTGTGCCGAGCATTATCCTTAACTTTAAATGTAATAATTCACTTCCTCACAACAACCCTATGAGGTTGGCACTGTTATTATGCCCCCTTCACACATATGGAAACCAAGGTTCAAGACAGCAAGTAACTTGACCAAGATTATGCAGCTAGTTAACATGGAGTAGTATTCAAATCCAGGCAGTCTGGCTCAGTATCCAGGCTTTTAACCGCTACACTTTATAACTTTGTATTTACAAATTTAAAAATAAGAGAAGAAATAAATCTTGATTTGTGAAATAAATGTCATTTGATTAGATCCAAAGAGTTTTTCTGGAATTGGAAATGCAAAAAATTCAGGACATCCTTGTTCAAAACTTAAGTGGTGGACAGAAAGGAAAACTAACCTTTGGAATTGCCATTTTAGGAGATCCTCACGTAAGTCAGACTAAATGTATAGATGAATTAAAATTTTTAAAAATGAAGCTTTTGGTAGTAGTTCAAACCTTTCATTTGCAAAGGATATCTGTGATAAAATATTTACGATCGAACATTAAATATAACAACAAAATCCTAACCACAATATCCTTTTAACTATAAATAATATTGTTTCTATGTGTTTTCTGGAAGAACTGCACCTTACAGGAAAACCCCTTTATATACATCCCTCTGTAGATTTTCCTATTGGATGAACCAACTGCTGGATTGGATCCCTTTTCAAGACACCAAGTTTGGAGCCTCCTGAAGGAGCAGAAAATAGACTGTGTGATCCTCTTCAGTATCCAGTTCATGGATGAGGTTGACATCTTGGCTGGTAATTGCTGGCTTTTTAAAGTATCATGTTGAGGACTTTATGAAATTTGAGAAATATGGATTGGTTTTCTGAGCACCTGTATTTTGTAATCTGGTCGTCTAGTTGTATGTGGCAATCTGAACTGCTGGTAATGATAGGAACTGGGCCCAGAGAGTCTTACTCCCAACCGTTTCTGTATATCTCCTAGAATTTTGTATCTCTTGATTACACAGGAGCATAACCTGCCTGGAAACTCACTTATTGCAAAGCAAGAGTCTATATTCTAAAACACTAATCCTTTTACTCAAAATTGAGGTCAATCCACTTGAAATATTAAAATAATGTTGATGTTTGATCCTTTAACATTTATAATGTGATGATTCTCTGTATTAGAAGATATACGAACATAACCTCACTGTGTGGTTGGATGGCAAAACAATTGCTTAAAGTATATAAATAGGATTAAAATGTGTCTGTTTAAATGAGTCTTTATTAAGCCCTGTATTTGAAAATGTAGAAGCTCCTGAATTAGAGTTGGATCATATAGATCATTACTTGTCTTTTCTTGGGAAAGAATGGGCAACTTCTTAATAAACTTTCTTCTTTGCTTCTTCCTTTTCATTAGTCTAAGCTGATTCCATCCCCTTACTCTTCCCCTTCTAAGATATTGTTGTCACAACTTATTCCATCTTGTCTTGTGAGATTGTGGTTAAAATGATGAGATCATCGTTATTTTTGATGTTTTCCTTCTCTTTATTTTTAATGTTCTAATTAAGTGTTTGCTAACCTGTTGTGATAGACAGCAGCAATTTTCTGATTTTGTCTGCCTATTTATCTCCTTGCTCAGGGCTTTGTAAACCCTTTCTTTTTTTTTCAGGTATGAAAGCCTTCTTGATCATTTCTTGCAGGGGGTGATGAACTCCCTTAGCTTTTGTTTATATGGGAAAGTTTTTATTTCTCCATCATATCTGAAGGATATTTTCGCTGGATAGAATTTTCTTGGCTGAAAGTTTCTGTCTTTCAGAATTTTGAATATATCATTCCACGCTCTCTTAGCCTGTAAGGTTTCTGCTGAGAAATCTGCTAAAAGCCTGATAGGGGTTCCTTTGTAAGTTATTTTCTTCTGCCTTGCTGCCCTTAATATTTTTTCTTTCTCATTGACCTTTGCCAGTTTTACTACTATATGCCCTGGAGAAAGTCTTTTTACAGTGATATAATTAGGAGTTCTATTAGGTTCTTTTACTCATAAATCTGGCTCCTTCCCCAGGTTTGGGAAGTTCTCAGCTATTATTTCCTTGAACAAGCTCTCTGCTCCTTTCTCCCCCTCTTCTCCCTCTAGAATACCTATAATCCTTATGTCACATTTCCTAATTGAGTCAGATATTTCTTGGAGAATTTCTTCATTTCTTTTTAGTCTTAGTTCTCTCTCTCCTCCACCTGAAGCATTTCTATATTTCTGTCCTCTAGATTGCTAATTCTGTCCTCCATAATGTCAGCTCTGTTATTCAGGGACTCTAGTTTTTCTTTATTTTATCCATTGTGTTTTTCATCTCCATCATTTCTGATTGATTTTTCTTTATAGTTTCAATCTCTTTTGTGAAGAATTCCATCTGTTCATTAATTTTGTTCCTCGTTTCATTGAACCGTCTATCTGTATTTTCTTGTAACTTGTTGAGTTTTTTTTATGATAGCTATTTTGAATTCTCTGTCATTTAGATTATAAATTACTGTGCCTTCAGGATTGATTTCTGGGTGCTTGTCATTTTCCTTCTGGTCTAGAGTATTAATATATTTCTTCATACTATTTGATGGTGTGGATTTGTGCCTTCGCATAGTGAGAGTATGTGGTTGCAGCTTCTACCTGCCACTGCTGGAGGGGGGGAGTCAAGAGCTGTGTATTCTGAGCCCACCATGACCTCTGGTGTCTGTGCCTATCCTTTGGAATCTATGCTGACAGGACCCATCTGCGATTGCCAGCTCACTCACGCACAGCTGCTGCTTTTCTAATGTATGCATTGGTGCTCTGGCCGACTGGCTGAGCTGGAGCGCCAGATGGGAGGAGGGGCACTTTCTTTCACATCTGCAATCTCGGCGGTGTTCTTGCTCTGCCCTCCCTATCTGCTCTTCTGGGGTGCTGGCTTGATGAAGACACCCCTGCAATAGATTAGCCTCCTCTGCATGGAGCTTTCCCACAGGCTGTGAGGGAACTTGGAGAGCAAAGCATTCCCCTGGAGAGCTGCCCCTCCTCCCTCTTTTCTCAGAGCTAGGCGTGGTCCCATTTCCTGGGTCACTGCCGGGGACAGAGAGGAGATCCCCTTACCTCCTTCCACTTCCTCCCAGGGGGTCTAGCACCTTCACCTTCAGACATATTGCTACCTGGGTCTCTCAAGCGTCTTTTGTGTTGTGTGAATGTCCTCTATTGGTTTCTGAATGTCCTTTTCGTTGTATCTTAGAGGGGAGAGTCTAAGGGAAGAGCTCACTCTGCCATGATGCTGACATCACTCCCACTTCTTCCTTTTCAGATAGGAAAATGTTTCTCTCCAAGGGGAAGCTGAAGTGTGCAGGCTCTTCTCTGTTTCTAAAGAAGAAATGGGGGATTGGGGGGTTGGATACCACTTAAGGTAGGGCCACTCAAGGAGGCTGGGAGAGTGGGAACTGGGCTTGAGTAAGACATGACGATTGAAGCAACACTTTACAGCACACAAGAAAAACCTTTATTGATATACATAGATGTTTATATGTACATATACACATATTGTGTATATGTATACATGTATATAGAGATATATATATTCATTTACATCCATATATATATGTCTGTATATATGTGTGTGTGTATATATGTAATGTATATATATTTATACATATATGTAATGTAATATATGTAATACACATATATGTGTATATATATGTGTGTGTGCATGTATATATATATATGGAGTTAGTAGGTGTATAGGAAAGATACTGATTGGTAGTTATTAGAGATTGAAAATATAAGATAACTTAACAAAAATGTTTTAAAAAATATGATAGAAAATATATCCACAACGCACTGTTTGTTAAGGGAAGTATTATTAAGGGAACTTTCTCAACTGACACTTGTATTTCACTCCCTCATCACCTCTCATCCAGGGTGTTCATGTAATTTCTTAAGTAGTTTCCTGGCTTCTACTTCTTCTCCTGGTTCCTCCTCTTTCTTGTTCTTCCTCTCCTTTCCACCCTCTTCGCTTTATCTTCATCATTATTTTGAATAGTAGCATATTCGAACTGTTATTTACTGAGTGATTCAGATACTTAACATTATTTTATTTAAATATTCTATTTTTTTGAGACAGCAACTGTTGTTATTTTTGCTCTATAGATGAAATTATAGGCTCCCTAAGTTCATAAGTGGTAGAGCCAGGAATTGAACCTGGATATTTTTAACCTCATGTTCTGGTTTCCAAATCCATATTTAAAATTTTCAGTTTATATGTGAATCAGTTTGTCTAAAGTAAATCTCTGATTTATACTATCTACACTGTAAAAAGAAAAAAATATATGATGATAATGAGACACAGCAAACAAAAATACTCCAATGGTTCCATTTTACCTACCAGAGTCCAAACTACAAAGCCAAGTAATGCTGATGTGGCCCACACTATCATGACCCCCATATCATTTGCCCATACCCAATTTAACACCCTCTAGTTGAAATGAAATATCCATTGTTCCTTGCACATGCCCTGTCATGGCCTACATTCCCCATTGTTTGAGTTTATTTCCTGAGGCTGGCAGTTTTCTTGAACCCATTTCTACTTGTTCAAGTCCTAAAAGTTATTTGAAGCCTACCTCATATCACCTTTATTAACCTTCCAGCTCTGTGTATTGTCCCAATATTTTGATTTCCTAAGGCATCTTGAATTTCTTCTTGGAAATTAATTAAACTCTCTAAAACTCAGTTTTCACACTTATAAAGTGGGAATAATATTTCCTACTTGAAAGTGAAGGTTATAGAAAAAAAAATGACATGGCACCTAGCACATTGCCTGGCAACATAAGAGGCTCTCAAAATAAAAAATGCTAGTCAGAATCACTGCCCAATTCATGAGTCTCTTCATGGGCTTCTGGATAGTAATATGTGTAATTGCCTTATTTCTTCTTCTAAATCAGGGTCAGCAAGCTATGGCTCGTGAGCCAAAGCCAGTCCACTTTCTGTTTTCGTAAATAAAGTTTGATTGGAATGCAGCCATTCACATTTGTTTATGTATTGGCTATGGCTGCCTCCATGTTGCAATGGCAGTGCTGAATAGTTGCAACAGACATCTACTGGCCAGCAAAGCCTAAAATATTTACTATCTAACCATTTACAGAAAAAGTTAGCTGACCTCCACTACCAAGCTATAAACTCCTCAAGGAAGAATACATGTACTGCTCATGCAGACCTCTCTAGCACCCAGAACAAGTTCTTGTAAGTGGCCAAGAAATATTTTTCCAATTATTTTTATTTCAGGGGACAGCATCATCACGGAGAACAATTATGATACTTTTTTGCTTCATTTGCTCATTGGGTTTCACTGCTTCTAAAATTGGCATGTATTCTTGTAGGTTCATAATAGCTTATGAGTAAATAGAATAATTTTGATGTAAGCATTTGATCAAATAAAATAGCCATTTTTAAGGACTTGCTAAGTGCAGGCATCACTATTATTCAGTTCTTAGAACAACCCGAAATGTTTGGAATCATTATTCCATTTTACTAATGAGGAAATTGTTCAGAGAGGTTAAATAACACATTTAAAATGGCAAAACCAAATTTCAAAGCCAAGTCACTACTGCTATTTTATCTACTATATACTTTATAACCTTGATTAATATATTTTTTTGTTTTTCTACATTGATGATTTTCTACATGGATGATTTTCTCAATGATACTTTGTTCTTAGTCAAATTTCTGGGGTTAGCACTAAAAGGAAAGCAAGAGTTAGTGATCTCATTAACCCAAACCCACATTCATCCATAATTAATTTCTCTCTATAACCCCATTTCCTTCATAGCACTTACTACTATTGGTAATTATTTTATTTTTCTGTTTGTTTACTCGTTTTCTTCCTGTTTCCCCCACTAGACAGTCAACTCCATAAGCGCAGGACAATGTTTTATTCATCATTGTACCCTCAGCACTTAGGGTAATTTTTGTCAGATACTAAGAACTTAATAAATTTGCATTGGATGCCTAAATTGAATAATTGAACCTGTTTTGTGCCTATGCCTATCAAAAGTCCCTTGTTCATGCCCAATACAACAATCCTATTTGGCAAACTTAAACCCCCTTTGAAAAATCTTCAGTGCTTTCTATCTTGTATAGTCCTGATCTTTGCCGTGTTGTGGCCCTGGTATCTCTATTTTGTAGCTATTTTCTCCTTAAGAACCTGAGTCAATATTGACCCTCTCTGGGCATCATCCCTGAGTAACCTGAGCAGTAGTTCTGATAAGTTCATTCTTTCCTTTCCCTCATCACATTTACGTGATCTGATTTTTTTTCCCCTCTTATTTCATGTTTGGATGGCCTATTTCTTGCAGTAGATTTGAATTAATTTTCCTTTGTCCCATAGAGACTAGTAATATTCCTCATGCTATTGGAGACTATGTCAAATAACATATATCTTTTTTTTTTTAACATCAGTTTGCAGTTGAATGAAATCTGTGTTCAGGAAAACATAACATCACTTGATAAACAACACATTGCTGATGCCAAATTATCGGCAGAAAGTGAAGGAAAACTTGTCTATACATTGCCCCTAGAAAGAACAAATAAGTTTCTAGGTAAAGTACATGAACACCATGAAATGAAATACATAAATAATACTCATAATAATTATAATTAATGTAAGTAATATTTATTGAGAGCTTACAATGTGTTCAGGTGTTTGAAATGTGATGCAAAGAGTAGTATAATAACTGATTATTTTATCTTTAGTGGGAAATATTATATTCTAACAGTTGCATTATGATGCCTGGGCAATTTAGGGAGCTTTTTTGGTCCTTCATTCCCTTTGTAGTATATAGCAGAATGTTCTAGTATTCATAACCGTGCATAAACACAAATAGTTGAAAACCTCTGGCTTAACCATTGTGTTAAACAGTCTCATGATATAGCTGTTTCTTCCCTTGACAAGACATTTATGATAACTTTGGGTTATCAAAGTTTACTTTATGATAGCTATTTTGAATTCTCTGTCAGGTAAATCATATAGCTCCATTTCATTAGCGTCAGTTTCTGGAGATTTATCTTGTTCCTTTTTTTGAAACATCTTTGATGATTTTTTTCATTTTCCTTGACTTTCTGTGTTGATGTCTGTGCATTAGGTAAAGCAGGCACCTCTCCCAGTCTTCACAGACTGGCTTTGTTGGGGAGAAGACTCTCCCAGTCATCCTTGTCAGAGATTCTGGGGGCCTCTATCAACTCTTTTGCTCCCCAGAGAGAAGCAGGCAGCTGTGGTTTTTGTCAGGTCATCTGTGGTGAGCTAGGAGGGTGAGCTATGGCATTGTGTAACCTATAATAATGAAGAATATGTAATTTGGCAGAGTGATAGACACATAGATAGAGAAAACACAATAAGGAATCCAGAAGTAGATCCACACAAATATGCCTGATTTTTGACAAAGGCAGAAAAACAATTCAATGGAGGACAGATAGCTTTTTCAACAAATGGTTATGAAGCAAATAGATCCGTAGACATAAAAATGAACCTTCACCTAAGTCTCATACCTTATACAGAAATTAACTCAATATAAATCATGGACTTAAATATAAAGTAAAACTATAAAAATTTTTGAAAATAAATAGGAGAAAATCTTTAGGGTCTACGACTAGGCAAAAAGTTGTTGGATTTGACACCAAAATCACAGTCCACGAAAGGAAAAAAATTATAAATTGTATTTTCTCAAAATTAAAAACTTTTACTTTGTGAAAGATCTTGTTAAGAGGATGAAAAAACAAGCGACAGACTGGCAGGAAGTATTTGCAAACTATGTATCTCACAAAAGACTAGTATCAAGAATATATAAAGAACTTTGAAAACTCAACTGTGAAAAACAAACAATCGATTAGAAAATGGGTGCAAGATATGAGGAGACATTTTACTGAAAAAGATATACAGATGACAAACAAGTACATGAAAAGATGTTCAATGTCATACGTCACTAAGGAAATGCAAATTAAAACCACTATGAGATATCACTGCATACTTATTAGAATGGCTGAAAAAAAATCTTTAAATAGTGATAATATGAAATCCTGGCTAGGATGTGGAGAAAATGAATCACTCATACATTGCTGGTGGGAGTGTAAAACGGCACAGCCACTCTGGAAAAGAGTTTGCAGTTTCTTAACTACCATACAACTGAGTAATTGCACTCCTGGGAATTTATACTAGAGATATGAAAATATGTTCACACAAAAACCTGTACATGAATGTTTATAGCAGCTTTATTTAGAATAGACAAAAACTGAAACCACCCAGATGCCCTTTAACAAGTGGATGGTTAAATAAATTGTGGTACATCCATCACATGCAATACCACTCAACAACAAAAAGGAACAGCCTACTGACTGGTATCTGCAACAACCTGGATGAATATTCAGAGAACTACGTTCAGTGGAGAAAGCCAATACCAAAAGATTACATACCGTATGACTCAATTTATATAACCTTCTTGAAATAACAAAATTATAGAAATGAAGAACAGATTAATTGTTGCCATGGGTTAGGAGAAGATGGGGTCAGGAGAGACGTGGATGTGACTATAAATAGATAGCATGGATGTGTTCTATATCTTGATTGTGTTAATGTCAATACCCTGGTTGTGATATTGTACTGTGGCTTTTTTAGATATTACCATTGTGGAAAACTGGGTAAAGTGTACAGACATCTCTGTGTTATTTTCTGTGTTATTTTTTACAACTGCATATGAATCTAAAATTATATCAAAATAAAAAGTTTAATTAAAAAAGAAGTTTGCTAATTACATTTGTCATTCAGAAAAGCTGCTCCCTGGGTATAGTGCAGGGTGAGAGTCTGCATTGAGCGGTTGAAACAATTAACCCTACCATATGTGTGATTAACAAAGACACACAAATTACCCCACAGAGTCATTCAGATATACACTTTATGGTGACAACACAAGTATTCCTTAAAGTCATCAGGCAAAGTGTTAATTGAACCCTAGTTAATGCATTTTAATAGTAGTTATAATTTAGAGGAGGTTTGTAAAATTTAGGTAAAATGAAGAATGACACATAATACTCATTGGTAGTTTAAAACTTACTCTTCTACTTTTCTGTGTACGGTACTCTAATCAAAACAAAAAGCCTTTAATTTATTCTTTTGCCTAGGGAGAAGCTCCAGGTTGAAGCCTCAGGACTTCTCTAATCATAATAGGATTTAAAATTAAATTTTTATTTGTTTCATTTGATTAACCGTTATCACTCAAATCCATGCAGGCAAGGACATTGTTCATTGTTTTAAGAACAATGACTGATGCAAAAGTATTTTTGATGAATGAACTAAAGAATGAATAGATACAGAATTGCTAGAGGGAGTATTGACTACCACAATTCCCAGAAAATTCCCTGAGTCCATTCTTCATTCTCTGTCTGTGAGATCTTGTGATTTTTTTCTTCCATAGTCAAAAGCAGAAATAAAAAAATGATTTATAGCCTATGTCCTTCCTTTGACAAATATTTTCTGAACTGAAGAAGGTTCTGCACAATCCAATTAATTCTCAAAAAATTGGTTCTTTCTCTTTTGTTGGTTAAAGCATAAATAGCTCCCATTTGTATCTGTTCTCTGGAAAAGAGTCTTTAATTAATTAGGCTTAGAGTTGAAAAACTCTGAAGTTCCACATTAATTAAATTTTAAAAACAAGCCAGGAAAAAACTAAAATGAAATTTTAATAGAAATATAAATGAATATTTGATCAAAAGAAGTTAATATCTAGGCTGTAACACAATATAAAATAAATAGTATATAAAATTTTGAAGAATAAATTTACTTACTATGAAATGTTAGTTTTTAAAATGTCTGACACATCACAAGTATGATCTCATATATTTGTGCTTTTTAGTTTGAAAAGTTATCCTCAGTTCACTTGTGATTTTTCTTGTGTTGACTTGCTACTGTGTATGTGTTCTTTAGAACTTTATCAGGATCTTGATAGTTGCCCTGGCCTGGGAATTGAGAGTTATGGTGTTTCAATTACAACAATGAATGAGGTGTTCCTGAAACTAGAAGGAAAATCAGCTATTGATGAATCAGGTAAATAAAATGCATGAAAAATATCATGTAAAGGTATTTACAACACCCAGTGTGGAATGTATTTCAGTAAGATACTGTTCCAAAGATGTGATTACAAAATGTGGGGTTCCATGATTAAGGCCATTCTTAGACAAGCATATATAAAGATGAAATACATCCCTGTCAAATTTGTTACCTCTACTGCCAATATTGCCTTGTTATTAAAGATGGCCCATTTTCTTCTATTCAAGACTCACTGCCCTCATCTTATCCCATGTTCCAAGAGCAATTTCAGACAAAACATTTATTTTAAATCTATCTTTAAGTACTTTGAATATGTCATCTCACTGGCTGTGGGTCTCTCTGGTTTTTAATGAGAAGTCAGCTTTAGATCTCACTAAGGAGCTCCTGTGTATGAGTTGTTTTTCTTTTGCTGCTTTCAACATTCTCTTTTTGTCTTTGGCTTTTGACAGTTTGATTATGATGTCTTTAGGTGTTGAGCTCCTTGCATTTATCCTACTTGGATTTGTTGAGCTTCTTATATGTGTAATTTAGTGTTTTTCATCAAATTTGGGAAGTTTTTAACCATTATTTCTTCAACTGTACTTTTTAACACTTTCTCTCTATGCTCTCCTTCTGGAGCTCACATTATTGTATGTGCTAGTGTATGTTAGTATGCTTGATAATGTCTCACATTTCTCTGAGACTTCATTTTTCTTCTTTTTTTTTTCTTTCTGTTGCTTAGAACAGAATTTATCTTTTGTCATGTTCACTGATTCTTTCTTCCCCCAAGTTGAAATCTGTTGATCTTTTATTTTTTGGTGAATATTTTTTCAATTATTGTACTTTTCAACTCCAAAATTTCCATTTGGTTATTTTAAATAATTTTTACATCTTTAATGATATGCCTTATTTGATGAGATATTATTGTCATACTTGGTGATTTACGAATGTGTTGTTCAATGTAAAAATATTCGTAAATTGCCAAGATATAATTGTTATTGACATTAAAATTCTTAATGTGGTCATAAAACATAAACTATGACTTAAAATATTTTAAATTTATTGAGACTTGTTGAACCAGCATTTGGTCTATTTCGGTGAATATTTCTTATCCATTTAAAAACATTTATATATATATATATATATATATATACACATACATACATATAAAGGCATATTTGTATGTGTTTATAGAACTATATACATACAGAATATATATTTATAGAACTTCAGTTGTTATATGGAAACTTGTATATTTGGTTGTCAATTTGGACAAGCTAGACAATAGTGTTGTTCAAATATTCTGTGGCCTGATTTTTTTTTTTTTTTTTTTGGCCTACATTTTCTGTCAATTGCAAGTGAGGGATATTAAGTTTTCCAACTATAATTCTAGACGTGTGTAGCTTTGTTTCTTTCTCCCTTCAGTTAGGTAAGTTTTTACTCCATATGCTTTAAGTCTGTGTCATTAAGCACATACTCATTTAGGATTAGCATGTCTTCTTGATGAATTGCCTTTACTAGCCTTATGAAAGATCCCTTTTAAACTCTGGTAGTGACAGTTACCCTGAAGCCCAATTTGTCTAGTAATTAATACAGCTGCGTCAATTTTAATGTGATTTGTGTTTGCCACTTTTAAACTTTTTTTCAATTCTGCTTGTGCCTTTAAATTAAAATGCATTTCTTATAAACAGCATATAGTTGAATTTTACTTTTTTTTTTTTTTGATGTTTTAATGATTTCTAACATTGTGAAATTTTGGGTTGTGCATTTTTGTTTGTCCATCACCATATATATGAACTCCCTTCACCCCTTGTGCCCACCCCCCACCCCCACTGCCCCTGGTAACCACAGTCCAGTTTTCTCTGTCCATGTGTTGGTTTATATTCCACATATGAGTGAGATCATACAGTGTTTGTCTTTCTCTTTCTGGCTTATTTCACTTGACATAATACGCTCCAGGCCCATCCATGTTGTTGCAAATGGGAAAATTTTGTCTTTTTTTATGGCTGAGTAGTATTCCATTATATATATACACCACATTTTCTTAATCCAATTGTCAGTCGAGGGACACTTAGGTTGCTTCCACTTCTTGGCTATGGTGAATAATGCTGCAATGAACATAGGGGTGCATAAGCCTCTTTGGATTGTTGATTTCAGGTTCGTTGGATAGATTCCCAGTAGTGGGATGGCTGGATCATAGGGCATCTCTATTTTTAATTCTTTGAGGAATCTCCATACTGTTTTCCATAGAGGCTGCACCAATTTGCATTCCCACCAGCTGTGTATGAGGGTTCCTGTTTCTCCACATCCTCTCCAACATTTGTTGTTTTTTGTCTTGGTGATTATAGCCATTCTAACAGGCATGAGGTGGTATCTTAGTGTTGTTTTGATTTGCATTTCCCTGATGATTAGTGATGTTGAACATCTTTTCATGTGCCTATTGGCCATCTGTATATCTTCCTTAGAGAAGTGTCCATTTCCTCTGCCCATTTTTTGATCGGGTTGTTTGTTTTTTTGTTGTTCAGTTGTGTGAGTTCTTTATATATTATGGAGATCAACCCCTTGTCAGATGTATGTTTTGCAAATATTCTCTCCCAGCTGGTTGGTTGTCTGTTTGTCTTGATTCTGGTTTCATTTGTCTTATAAAAGTTCTTTAATCTGATAAAGTCCCACTTGTTTATTTTTTCTTTAGTTTCCCTAGTCTGAGTAGGCGCGTCATCCAAAAAGATTCCTTTAAAACCAATGTCAAATAGTGTGTGCCTATATTTTCTTCTATGAGTTTTATAGTTTCAGGTCTCACCTTCAGGTCTTTGATCCATTTTGAGTTAATTTTTGTGAATGGCGATAGCACATGGTCCACTTTCATTCTTTTGCATGTGGCTGTCCAGTTTTCCCAACACCATTTATTGAAGAGACTTTCCTTTCTCCATTGCATGTTCTTAGCACCTTTGTCAAAAATTAGCTGTCCGTATATGTGTGGTTTTATTTCTGGGCTTTCAATTCTGTTCCATTGATCTGTGTGTCTGTTTTTGTACCAGTACCATGCTGTTTTGATTACTATTGCTTTGTAGTATGTTTTGAAGTCAGGGATTGTGATGCCTCCTGCTTTGTTCTTTTTTCTTAGGATTTCTTTAGCTATTCGGGGTCTTTTGTTGCCCCATATACATTTTAGTATTCTTTTTTCTATTTCTGTGAAGAATGTCATTGGGATTCTGATTGGGATTGCATTGAATCTGTAGATTGCTTTAGGTAATATAGACATTTTAACTATGTTTATTCTTCCAATCCACGTGCATGGGATATCTTTCCATTTCTTTATGTCATCATGGATTTCTTTCAATAATGTCTTGTAGTTCTCATTGTATAGGTCCTTCACCTCCTTGGTAAGATTTATTCCTAGGTATTTTATTCTTTTTGATGCAATTGTAAATGGTATTATCTTTTTGAGCTCTCTTTCTGTTAGTTCATTATTAGCATACAGAAATGCAACTGATTTTTGTAGATTGATTTTGTACCCTGCAACTTTGCCGTAGTTCTTGATTGTTTCTAATAGTTTTCCAACAGATTCTTTAGGGTTTTCTATATATACAATCATGTCATCTGCAAATAGTGAGAGCTTCACTTCTTCGTTACCTATTTGGATTCCTTTTATTCCTTTTTCTTGCCTAATCGCTCTAGCCAAAACCTCCAGTACTATGTTGAACAGGAGTGGTGAGAGTGGGTAGCCCTGCCTCATTCCTGTTCTCAGAGGAATGGCTTTCAGTCTTTCCCCGTTGAGTATGATGTTGGCTGTGGGTTTGTCATATATGGCCTTTATTATGTTGAGGTACTTTCCTTCTATTCCCATTTTATTGAGAGTTTTTATCATAAATGGATGTTGTATCTTGTCAAATGCCTTCTCTGCATCTATTGAGATGATCATGTGGTTTTTATTCTTTGTTTTGTTGATGTGATGTATCACGTTGATTGATTTGCGGATGTTGAACCATCCCTGCGTCCCTGGTATAAATCCCACTTGATCATGGTGTATGATCTTTTTAATGTATTGTTGTATTCAGTTTGCCAATATTTCGTTGAGGATTTTTGAATCAATGTTCATCAGCGATATTGGCCTGTAATTTTCTTTCCTTGTATTGTCTTTGTCTGGTTTTGGTATCAGGGTGATGTTGGCCTCGTAGAATGATTTAGGAAGTGTTCCATCTTCCTCTATTTTTGGGAACAGTTTGAGAAGGATGGGTATTAAATCTTCTTTGAATGTTTGGTAAAATTCACTGGAGACGCCATCTGGTCCCGGACTTTTATTTTTTGGGAGGTTTTTGATTACTATTTCAATCTCTTTACTTGTTATTGGTCTATTCAGATTCTCCATTTCTTCTTGGTTCAATTTTGGGAGGTTGTATAAGTCTAAGAATTTATCCATTTCTTCTAGATTGTCCAATTTGTTGGCATATAATTTCTCATAGTATTCTCTTATAATACTCTGTATTTCCGTGGGATCCGTTGTAATTTCTCCTCTTTCATTTCTAATTTTATTTACTTGAGGCTTTTCTCTTTTTTTCTTAGTAAGCCTGGCTAAGTGTTTGTCAATTTTGTTTATCTTCTCGAAGAACCAACTCTTTGTTTCATTAATCCTTTCTACTGTTTTTTTGGTCTCAATTTCATTTATTTCTGCTCTGATTTTTATTATTTCTCTCCTTCTGCTGGCTTTGGGCTTTGTTTGTTCTTTCTCTAGTTCTGTTAGGTGTAATTTAAGGTTGCCTATTTGGACTTTTTCTTGTTTGTTAAGGTGGGCTTGTATCGCTATGAGTTTCCCTCTCAGGACTGCTTTTGCTGCATCCCATATGGTTTGATATGGCATATTATCATTTTCGTTTTTTTCCAGATAGTTTTTGATTTCTCCTTTAATTTCATCAATGATCCATTGGTTGTTCAGTAGCATGTTGTTTAATCTCCACATTTTTGTCACTTTCCCAGTTTTTTTTTCATAGTTCATTTCCAGTTTCATAGCCTTATGGTCTGAAAAGATGCTTGTTATGATTTCAATCTTCTTAAATTTATTGAGGCTTGCTTTGTTTCCCAACATATGGTCTATCCTAGAGAATGTTCCATGCGCGCTTGAGAAGAATGTGTAGTCAGCTGTTTTTGGATGGAGTGCTCTGTATATGTCTACTAGGTCCATCTCGTCCAGTTTTTCATTTAAGTCTACTATTTCTTTATTGACTTTTTGTCTGGATGATCTATCCATTGATGTAAGTGGGGTGTTAAGATCCCCTACTATTATTGTGTTGTTGTTGATGTCTCCTTTTAGGTTTGTTAATAGTTGCTTTATGTACATTGGCGCTCCTATGTTGGGTGCATATATATTTATAAGTGATATGTCTTCTTAATGGAGTGTCCCTTTTATCATTATATATTTCCCTTCTTTGTCTTTCTTAACCTGTTTTATCTTGAAGTCTACTTTGTCTGATATGAGTATGGCAACACCTCCTTTCTTTTGTTTGCCATTAGCTTGGAGTATTGTCTTCCATCCTTTCACTCTGAGCCTGTGCTTGTCTTTAGTGCTAAGATGTGTTTCCTGAAGGCAGCATATTGTTGGGTCTTGCTTTTTAATCCATCCTGCCACTCTGTATCTTTTGATTGGAGAGTTCAATCCATTTACATTTAGGGTAATTATTGATATATGAGGGCTTACTGTTGCTGTTTAGTCACTTATTTTCTGGTTCTTTTGCATTTCCTTTGTTTCTTGTCCCATTTGTTTTGGACTGCCAATTCAGTTTGGTCGTTCTGTCTTATGACTCTTCTAGTTTTCTCTTTGTTTATCATATGTGGTTTTGTTTTAATTATTTGTTTAGTGGTTACCTTGAGGTTTGGGCAAAAAATCTTGTGTATGAGATAGTCCATTATCTGATGGCCTCCTATTTCCTTATACTAAGTCAATTCAATCACTTTCCTCTTCCCCTTCTAAGTTGTTCTTGTTATACCTTATTCTATCTTGTGTTGTGGCTGTGTGTTTACAGTGATGAGGTTAAATTTATTTTTGGTGAGTTTCTTCCTTTGATCTTTGAATTTAGTATTTAAGTGGTTGCTAACCTATTCCGGTAAAGATCTACTATTTTTCTGAGTTTGTCTACCTACTTTTCTCCTTGCTCCAAGCTTTGTGTTCCCTTTCTCTTCTTTTTTTCAGGCCTGAGGGCCTTCTTGAGTATTTCTTGTAGTGGGGGTCTCGTGGCCATGAACTCCCTTAGCTTTTGTTTATCTGGGAGAGTTACTATTTCTCCATCATATTTGAAGGATATTTTTGCTGGATAAAGTATTCTTGGCTGAAAGTTTTTGTCTTTCAGTATTTTGAATATATCATTCCAGTCTCTTCTAGCCTGTAAAGTTTCTGTTGAGAAATCCGCCGAGAGCCTGATGGGAGTTCCTTTGTACATTATTTTTTGTTTTTGTCTAGCTGCCCTTAATATTGTTTCTTTGTCATTGACCCTGGCTAGCCTTACCACTAGGTGTCGTGGTGAAGGCCTTTGTCTGTTAATATATATAGGTGACCTGTTGGCTTTGCTTACTGGTATTTCCTGCTCCTTCCCCAGATTTGGGAAATTCTCAGCTATTATTTCCTTGAATAGGCTCTCTGTTCCTCTTTCCCTCTCTTCTCCCTCAGGAATACCTATAATTCTTATGTTACATTTTCTAATAGAGTCAGATATTTCTCGGAGTCTTTCTTCATTTCTTTTTAGTCTTAGTTCTCTCTCCTCTTCCATCTGGAGTATATCTGTATTCCTATCCTCTAAAGTGCTAATTCTTTCCTCCATATTGTCAGCTCTGTTCTTTAAAGATTCCAGATTCTCCTTTATCTCCTCCATTGTGTTCTTCATCTCCATCAGCACTGATTGGTTTTTCTTTATGATTGCAATCTCTTTTGTGAAGAAACTCCTAATCTCATTGAATTGTTTGTGTTGTCTCATATTTCGTTGAGTGTTTTTATGATAGCTATTTTGAAATCTCGGTCATTTAGATTATGGATTTCTGTGTCTTCGGGGTTGATTTCTGGGTGCTTGTCATTTTGTTTCTGGTCTGGTGATTTCATATATTTTTGCATTGTGGTTCCTGTGTTGGTTTTGTTTTTCCCATCCTGGAAATCTCTGGTTGCAATTTCCACCTTCCGCCACTGTCTGGTGGTAAAGGGCTGTGTAGTCTAAGCCCCTTGCGCTCTGCCCCAGTTTTTCTGCTGCGATCCGCAGTTTTGTTTTTTGTTTTTTGTTTTTTTTTTCCCCCTGCGATCCATGGGTCTGGTCGTTTGATCAGGTCTGCCGCGGATCGCTTGGTCTGGTCTGTCGCAGATCTCTTGGTCTGGTCTGCTGCGGATCGCTAGGTCTGGTCTGGTCGGTTGAGCTGCAGGGTCCAGTTTGCGGGGAGGGGGGGAGCTCTCTCTTTTGCCCTCTGGGTCCCTGACGTGGGAGGCTTCTCGTTTGCCCCTCTTTATCTGCTCTCTGGGGTGCTCAGATGTTGATGGTAGCCCTGTGGCTCTTCTGAGTCCTCTGTGCGGGTGTTTCCCACTGGCTGAGAGAGTCCGAAGAGCTACGGTTTCCCCGCTGAGGGCCGCCCCTCCCCCCTCTCTGGGAACCTCACGGACCCTGATCGCTGATCTGATGGGGAGGGAAAGGAGTTCTCCTTACCTCTCTCCACTTCCTCCAGGGGCCCAGCACGTTCCGCTCTCAGATGTGCAGCAGTGTGGATCTTTCCGCTCTACCTTTTCACTGTCTGGGATTCCGTTGTTGGTCTGTGACTGTTCCTTTTGTTGTATCTTGTTGGGGAAGAGTTCAAGGGAAAGCTCACTCTGCCATGATGCTGACGTCACCCCTAGGAATCGAATTTTACTTTTTAATACGTTTTACAATGTGTTTCTTATAAGTGGTGTGTTTAGTTCACTTATTTTTAATGTGGTTATTGCTATAGTTATGTTTAAATCTGCCATTGTGGTTCCATCTGTGCTTTGCTCCTCTCTTCCTTCTTGCCACCTCTTGTTTATTAGTAGTACCATTTTATTTCCATACTACCTTTTTAGCTGTACTTTTTTCTATTATTTTTTTATATATAAACTACAATAGGAATCTTTACTTATAATAGTCTATACTCCAACCTTATTATACTACTTCACACAAAATGTAAATGCCTTCAAATAAATACACTTCTATTTTCCCCTTTTCTTTTTTATGAGTTTGTTTTCACATATTATATTTCTACATATATTATATATCTTTTTATACTTTATAATTATGTATGCTTCAAATATATATAAAACAGAGAGAGAAATGGAGAGAGAGACTTTAAGGTTCTATTATATTTACCCATTCATATCCCTTTTTGGAACTTTTAACTCTTTCTTTTGGATCTCACCTTTTATATGGTATAATTTACCTTTATCCTAAAGGACATCTTTAGCATTTCTTGTAATCCATGATTGGTAGAGACAAATTATCTCAGTTTTTAACTGTGTGAAAATGTCTTTATTTTGTATTTTTCTTTAATAATTGAAGGATACTTTTGCTTGATATAAAATCCTATAAAGAATGTAGGAGTCTAAGTTGATAAGTGTGTGTTTGTTGGCCTTTCAGTATGGTATATCATTCCATTTTTTTCTGACTCCATTTACTCTGATGTGCAGTTAGCCATTATCCATAGCATTGTTCTCCTTTATGTAACGTGTCTCTTTTTTTCTGGCTGTACTCAGATATTTTTCTTTATCATTGGTTTATAGGAATTTGTAGTTTCATGAGGCTGTTTTTAATATTGCTTAGGGTTCTTGAAATTTTTGGATCTGTGGGTTAGTATTTTATATCAATTTTGGAAAATTTTCCTCAATATTTCTCCCTCTGTCTCATTTCCTTTCACTTCTCTTTCTGGGACTCCATTTATACTTTTGTTAGACATTTGGTATTGACCCATAGATCTCAGATACTCTGTTTAGGCTTTTTATTCTTCATTTCTCTTTGTGTTATAAATTGGACAATGTCTATTTACCTGTCTTCAAGGTCTCAGATACCTTCTTTTCTTGTATTCAGACTGTTTTTAAGCCTAACAAAATAAACCCCTCATTTCTGATATTGTACTTTTCCATTCTAACGTTACCATTTGTTCTTTTTTATAGTTTCAGTTTCTCTATTTTCAATATTTTCTCCATCTGCTCACTCATATTGCCCATATTTCCCACAAGATCTTATAACATATTTATCATAGTTATTTTAAAACCTGTGTGTGTTAATTCCAACATTTGGACCATGTGACTGATGACTCATATCAGTAACTGATATTTTCCTCTTCCCTATGGGTTACATTTTTCTGCTTCCTCATATGTCTTGTAGTTTTTATTGTATGCTGGGAATTGTTGTAAAAAATCAGTAAACACTGAAATAAGCAATGCCCAGAAAATGACATGACTCTTACTCTGTCGGGCTGTTGATATGGATGGATAAATTGATCTAATTTGTAACTGGCAAGTATCTGGGATTTTGTACAGCTTGTATTAGATTTAGTTCACCCCTAGCTTCAAACATTTTAAAGGAAGAATCATATCTTTCCCTTCAGCATAACTTCATATTCTGGTACAGGTAAAATTCTAGAGAACTCTCTCTGTTATACAGCCCCACTGCCAAATTTATCAACTACAGGAGATATCTCCCTGATTTTCAGCCTACTACTATTTCTGTTTTTTTTGTTTTGGGGGGATTTTTGTGTTTTTTACTACTAGGGAATTAACCTACCTCTCTGCTCTTGACTGGCTGACCGTGCCTTGAGAGATCTCTTCATCTTACCACCCCACATCCAGACTTTAGCATGTCAAGGCATTGTACCCAGCCAAGGTCCATTCTACCTCAGCATATCTCTCTCTGCTCACTTGTCCAATAACCAGCCCTTGGTGGGCTTCCTTCACACAGTAAGGCTCCATGCACCTTAATGATGTCTTATACAGGTAAAGAGCATATGCACCTTAGTGTGGCTCTCTCTCAGCTTTTCCTTCCTGTCTCCAGCCTTTGGCATACTGTCCCCATGCACTTGGTGAAGTTCTCAAGGTAAAGAATTGATAGATGGTGTAAACTCATTTTGTGAGTTGGGCACCATGTAACTCTACTCTGTCATACCAGCCCACATGTGACCATAAAATTATGTTTAATCTGGGGTGTTCTCCTTATTCATGTCTAAAATTGTTCTCTCCTCCTTCTGCAATGCTCCTAAAGATGAGAGCAGCCACAGGTATCATCTCCTCTAAGAATAGCTCCTCCCTTATGAATGTTATTATTCTTTTTAGCTTTCTTTATGCCCTCATCTATCTGATGATTAAAAATTGCTGGTATTTATTCTTTTGATAAGAGGGATGACAGTCTCTTGCAACTAACTGGAAGCAGAAGATCCTTGAATTATTTTTTAAATATACTGTTGACCACTGTCTTGTGTAAGATCTTTACATCTTTATTCATAATTGGAATGGAGTGTTTTGTAACTGTGGTGAAGCATGTGCGTTTATGAGTGTGTGATTTTTGAGATTTGATATCAGGCTTATTTTAGCATCATACAATGGACACCATCCTGGTGTCCAGAGACTGCAGAGAATATACAAAAACTGGCAGCATCAAACGGTGTGAATAGATTTGAAATCCCTCCAGTAACAACAATGTACAGTTAACACCCAGATTGTAGCATGTCAATTTGCAGCTTGTGTCTCTAGGTGAACGCCTAAGATAATTGTTTCCTTTACCAGGTTTCCAAGTCATACCTAGATGCTATAATGATCTTGCATATTTATCTTAACCTCTTTAATGTATTATCTGTATCCAAACTGTCTAAGATCACCTTTCCACTCTTTTTCTTCAAGAAATGAATCTTTCATCTATTTTTCTAGTTCATGGCAGCAGCCGATAATACCACATAATGCCTACATTTATGCAGAAGCATCTGACTGTGATATCGTTGGTAAAACAAACTCCTATAGTAAGCTCAATAAAGTATCTCTGAAGTGGGATTTTATGAATTGCTTATTTTGCATTTTGCAGATATTGCTATTTTGGGAGAAGTACAAGTAAAAAGGGCTGGAGACACACACAGGCTTGTTGAGATTGAACAAGTTCTCTCTTCACTTAATGAGATGAGAAAGACAATAGGGGGCATGGCTCTCTGGAGACAGCAAATCTGCACAATTGCAAGGGTTCACTTATTAAAGTTAAAGCATGAAAGAAAAGCTCTTTTATCACTGTGAGTATCAGAGTGCCATAGATATTTTTCAGTCAATGCGTTAAAAAACAAACCCAAGGTGTAAAAAAAGAGAAAACAAACAGAAAATAAAAATAAATTTCTGCATCTACAAAACTGAATAAAGTATAATACCCAGTCTAGTCAATCGTCCTAGAGGTTATCTATTAGCAGACTAGCAGGTGGAATTTATAACGTTTCGAGCCAATGTTAGGGGAAAAGTTGAAGTAAAGTAAGTTCTCCTGTAATATTCACTCTCTTTCAAATCTTCCACTCTGGTAGGTGACAGAAACATTGGGATGTGGATCTTTTTGCCCAGTATCCATGTGCCAATGCCCTGTTTTAGATGCTATATAGTTATGCTACTGACTCTTCCCTGGATGTCCTGACTGTCTCATGTATCCTACTTGCTCTTATCTAGATGTCATGACTCCCTCCATGTCTCTTAAGTGATGGTAGCTCACTCTTCACACCTACTGTGTGCATGATGGGCACTATCCTTGCTCCTAAAAACCATATCTCCTCTCATTAGCACCCTAATGTCCATGGTACATTGGCTATCAATCAATGCTTTGTCTATGAATACTTTGATTAAGCATCAAGGAGATAGGAGGCTTGGCACATAATAGAATCTCAATAAATACTTGCTAAATAAATAAGTAATGAGAATTCATGGAGAATCATCGATAAGGAGATAACCATGATTTAAGAAAAATCTTTAATATTAATCTGGCAACTCTGTATAACAACTATTTGTATAACAACTCTGTATAACAGCATCTGTAGAGATGCCAGTTATTGAGCAAGAATTCAGACAAGATATAATCTTGTAAAATTAGAAATTAGGAATGCAGAAAGGTTTTGAAGTAAGATATAATGAAAGTATAATAAAAATTTCCAACTTTGAAATTAAGAATACAGGAAGATCAACAGTAAAATATAATTGAAAATTTGAGCCTGGAGACTAAAGAAATCATGCAATCACTAACAGAAATAGGGACTGTGTGAAGATGACTGGACGTGAAGAAAATTGAGTATAAAGTGTTGATGAATTAACCAGCAGAAAGGGAGAGCATCCCACCGGAATCCCAGGAGAGAGGCAGAATCTGAACAGAGAGTTAAAGGACATGTATCCCATGAAATTGTGTGGGATATCCAATGGCCAGAGAGCAGCAAGAGAAATGAACAAAGGATAAATCTACATTGTGTCATCTCTGTGGAAGAGGACAAAATACTCAAGAAATGAGCCAGAGAGCTATATGTTTAATTTTCATCATTTCTTGATCTCGGTAAATGATAATCTGCTCAGACAGTTTTAGAAGGTTAGGAAATGACTGTGCATTTACATTGGCTTGCATTCATATTAGCAATTTTCTTCTGTGTAGGCTATTGATTCTAGGAGTTGGATTTTGCCCTCTTCTTTTGGAGTATACCATGGTGAAAATAAATCAAAACAGTTACATGTGGGAACTTTCTCCTCATTTATACTTCCTTGCTCCTGGACAACAACGACGTGATCCTCTCTCTCAATTATTAATCATCAATAAAACAGGTAATAATGTGGTGAATACTCCATTTCCAAATACATTCCCTATTCGGAGCATTACTTAAAAAACATAATCATGAGAGAGAAAAATGAGCTTTTGACTTCAGTGTGTGTTAAAAACAATTTATGAGGTTTGGAGACAATGAATATAACCCCCAAACAGAGCAGGAGTTAGGAAAGAATTTGCCAAGGAGAAAGAAATGATCTGGCGGCAGTTTGCAAAATGAGTTTGTATCAAAAAACATTTTTACAGCTTGAGACATAATTCACTTGTCACACAATTTATTCATTTAAAGTGTATAATTCAATGGTTTTTAGTATATTCACAGAATTGTGTAACCCTCACCACAATTCAATTTATAATATTTTTATCTCAACAAGAAACCCCATACTCATTAGTAGTCACTTCCACTCAATCTGCCCCCAGCTCTGGGCAAACATAAATTTACTGTCTGTCTATGGATTTGCTACTCTGGACATTCGCATAAGTAGAATCATACAATATTTGATCTTTGTGACTGACTTCTTTCACTTAGCATGATGTTTTTAAGGTTCATCTATGGTGTAGCATGTATCAATATTTCATTTTTTTAATTGTCGAATATTCTACTGTATGGATATACCACATTTTATTTATTATTCATCAGAAGATAGATATTTTGTTTTTTCCCAATAATTGGCTGTTATGAATAATGCTGCTATAAATGTCCATGTGCAAGTTTTTGTGTGAACATGTGTTTTTCATTTCTTTGGGTTATAAACCTAGGAGTAGAATTGTTGGGTCATATGGTGACTAACCGTGTGAGGAACTGACAAACTCTTTTTTAAAGTGATTGCACCAATTTACTTTTACACAAGGAATTTGTGAGGGTTCTAATTCCTACACTCTTTACCAACACGTTATTTTTCTGTCTCTTTTATCATACCCATCCTAGTGTGTGTCAGGTAGTATCTTGTGGTTTAATTTGCATTTTGCTAATGGCTAATGATGTTGAGCATCTTTTCATATGCTTGCTGACCAGTTGTATATCTATCTTCTTTGAAGAAGCGTCCTTTTTCCCCCCCCATTTAAAAAGTGTGTTGTATGTGTTTTTTATTGAGTTCTAAGTGTTCTTTATACATTCTGGATACATGTCTCTTATCAGATACAATAGATTCTCATTATTCACAGATTATGTATCTGCAAACTTGTCTACTCAGTAAAATATATTTGTAACCCCAAAACCAATACTCATGGCATTTTCATGCTCATTCATAGACATGTTCAGAAAAGTGAAAATTTTGCCACCTGATGCACACATTTCCAGCTGAGGTAGAACAAGGCGATACTCTGCCTTCTTGTTTCATCACTCACACTGTAAACAAATATCCTTTCTGTAGTCTATTTAGTGCCACATTTTTCTGCTTTTTATTGGTGATTTTGCTGTTTAAAATGGCCCCCAACTAGGTTGATCTCCATAATATATCAAGAACTCACACAACTGAACAACAAAAAAACAAACAACTCGATCAAAAAATGGGCAGAGGAAATGAATAGACACTTCTCCAAAGAAGATATACAGATGGCCAATAGGCACAAGAAAAGATGTTCAACATCATTAATCATCATGCAAATCAAAACAACACTAAGATATCACCTCATGCCCGTTAGAATGGCTATAATCACCAAGACAACAAACAACAAATGTTGGAGAGGATGTGGAGAAACAGGAACCCTCATACACAGCTGGTAGGAATGCAAACTGGTGCAGCCTCTATGGAAAATGGTATGGAGATTCCTCAAAGAATTAAAAATAGAGATGCCCTATGATCCAGCCATCCCACTACTGGGAATCTATCCAACGAACCTGAAATCAACAATCCAAAGAGGCTTATGCACCCCTATGTTCATTGCAGCATTATTCAGTATAGCCAAGAAGTGGAAGCAACCTAAGTGTCCCTCGACTGATGATTGGATCAAGAAAATGTGCTATATATATACAATGGAATACTACTCAGCCATAAAAAAAGACAAAATCGTCCCATTTGCAACAACATGGATGGGCCTGGAGGGTATTATGTTAAGTGAAGTAAGTCAGAAAGAGAAAGACAGACACTGTATGATCTCACTCATATGTGGAATATGAACCAACACATGGACAGAGAAAACTGTATTGTGGTTACCAGGGGCATTGGGGGTGGGGGTTGGGCACAAGGGGTGAAGGGAGACATATATGTGGTGATGGACAAACAAAAATGTACAACCCAAAATTTCACAATGTTAAAAACTATTAAAGCATCAATAAAAAAAAAATGGCCCCCAACTATAGTTCTGAAGTGCTATCCAGTGTTTCTGAGTCAAGAAGGCTGTGACGTACCTTATAGAGAAAATATGTGTGTTAGATAAGCTTCGTTCAGGCATGAGTTATAGTGCTGTTGGCTGTGAGATCAATGTTAATGAGTCAACTATATATGTATATAAACATACGTAAAATAAGGCAATGTATTGATTGGTCAAAGAAACCGTTGTAACCAGAGGCTCAGAGGAACGTAACCCTCGGTTTCCCCAAAGAGCAATGGCACAACATTCAGTAATTCAGTGTTTGTGGTGACTTTATAGAACATCACTACCATGAATAATAAGAATCAACTGTAAATGTTTTGCACATATTTTATCTCATCCTGTAGATTGTCTTTTTACTTTCTCATTGGCGTCCTTTGAAACATAATGTTTTAATTTTTATGAAGTCTGACATATTTTTTTTCCTTGCTTGTGCTTTTGGTGTCGTAATTAGATTAGGCTTTGCCTAACCCAAGATCACAAAGATTTACTCCTGTATTTTCTTCTAAGGCTTTTATACTTTTAGTTCTCACATTTAGGTCTATGATCCATTTTGAGTTAATTTTTGTGTATGGTATGAGGAAGGGATCCAACTTCAATGGAAATTCAGTTATCTTCCTGGGAGGGGCAGGCCACCAACCTTTCTTATTATCCCCAGCTCCATGTTGCAGAAACTCAATACCAGACAAGAGTGGTTGAGAGGTCTGGCATTCTCTTCTTCCATCTATCCCCTACTCATAAGGTGGAAGCTGTATCCTAGGAACAAGAGGCCAAAAATAGTGTGGGCCAATCATCCTTGCCCCAGTTCCTCCCAAGAAGATATTCTAGTCCTAGACTGGGCTTGAGGGGGAAGGATGCCTGAGCTCCTGGCTACACCCATTCAGAGTGGAGCTTCTGTCATGCTAATTGAGGAGGGGGAGTGAAAGTATAGGTTTTTGGCTCAAATGCCACAGTTTCTAAGTCTTCTTACCCAGATTTAATAGATTTTCTTAAATAAATGGGGGGTTTTTTCATGTTCTTTATGCCCTTAAGAAAATCAAGAGATTTTAACTTGTTGGTTTTTTAGTAATTTTCACAAGTTGTGATTGTTTTTCTGGGAAGAAGGTCCACAGAGCACTTCACAAAGCCGTTCAACAAGTTGTCTTTCTGTATCAAGAAGCATTTTGAAAATCAATTAATAATCTAGCAGTGGTGAAATGAGATTTAGCAAATTTGATGGTTAATTAGTAGAAATTATCTGTGTCATTAAAACCTTATTGGTTATGGCCATTCATTGCAAGATCCAAGGGAAAAAAATCGATTCCAAATGCCATATGGTGCTAAAAACGACTTTCACATTAGCAGTAATCATAAGCAAATAAACATATTACAAAGTAAACTCCATGAGAAGTGAAGAGATTTTTAATTCACAGTGGCAAACAGGTTATCAGGTGGAAAAATATCCTGACAGTCCATATTACAGTATCACATAATGACAATAATTATAATTTCACTGCCCAACTTGACATTGATTTTCTTAGTTTTGTGATACCTGATATATTTAACTGCAAATTAGGAGCAGGCATTGATAACTTTATACATCCTGTGGAGCATCAGAACATAGCTTTGGAAGTGGATGCATTTGGAACTAGAAATGGCACTGATGACCCATCTTACAATGGAGCTATCACAGAGTCTGGTAATGGAAAGGTATGCTGGTCTCTATTTAATAATTTTTCCCAAAGGTGTGGAAAGCTAATATAATATCAATATATTCAGGTCTCCAATTTAGGAAACAAAATGAAAAACAAATACTGCTTTCATTTATTACTTAGTGAATTGTAGACATTACTACGATAAATAATTCATGTATCAACCATTGTCTACCAAAACAAATGCTGTGTATTAGCAAAATAAGTACTATACAATACCCACTGTCAAGTGCATATTTAAGTCCAAAGAATTCATATTTCCTCTCAAGGATTTTATAATACATATATTCTAAAACTTCTATTTTATTCTTAAACAATAATAATACTTGATTCTAGCCTAAAGCCAGGCATCTGGTATCCTGAAAATTAGATACAAGCTATATACATATTTTGTTTTACTTACACAGTGTTTGGTTTTTGTTTTGATTATTTGACACCATTTTAAAAACATGATTTTTTAATTAAAATATCGAATTTTGACCTCTATAGAAAAAAATTGAAGATCATTGAGAATTTATAACCTTACTTTTTGTATTTTAGAATTACAGCTTTTCATTAGCATGCAATACCAAAAGACTGAATTCCTTCCCAGTTCTTATGGATATTGTTAGTAATGCGCTACTTGGAATGGTTAATGCATCAGCACATATCCAAACTGACAGAAGTACATTTTTGGGGCTAAGTATAGGATCTTGTAGACTCTCCTCCATCAGGAATCTCCCAGGCGATCTTTTAAGTGTTGAAATCTTATTCTAATTAGTAAACCACTGTGTAATAAATTAGCATTTGGATTCATGCTAGCTCTGTGGTTTTGTAAAATCAATCCACTTTTCAGAGTTTCAATTTCTTTAATGTAAAATAAAACTGACAAAATATTTTTCAAAGACAATGTGAGGTAGTGAAAGTGAAATCCTACAGTGCTATCACTAGTGTCAAAATAATGAAAGAAAGAGGGGAAGAACCAAAAAAAGAAAGAAAGAGAGAAAGAAATAGAAGCCATATTATTATTACTTTTAGAAATGCTACAAAAGAAAAAAATTTAGGACAAAGTTCAGGCTGGAACTGCAGATTGGTTACATTAGAATTACTCTAGTTCCTTGTCAAAAATATTAATTCCTTGGGCCTACTCCAGGCCTACCAAACTGGCTTTTCCATACATGGAGCAAAAAAATCTTATTTCTTAAAAATGGCCCAGGTTATTGGAATGTGTACAGCACTTTAAGTTTAGAAACCAGGATACCTATCAGAGTTTGTAATTATTCCTTTTTGATTATTTCCTAAGCATATTTCTCCATCTTAGAGAGTTCTTTGAGCACAGAGACCATGTATTTTTAATGCCACATAGTGCCCTGTACCTAGAATAGGGCCTGACACATAATAAGCACTAAATGACTTATTTGTTAAATCCATAAATGAATGTCAGAGGTCAATAAATTATCTATATCCCACTCAACTCTAGGGTTTTGTGATAATATATATTGCTAATAACTGTTTACCCCAGGGCACATAAAATGGACCAGGTACCCATCATTATTTTCATATGCTCCAGCAGGAGCTTGCCTTACCTTCTTGTTACATACCTCTTTGTGTGCTCAGGAAATAAAAATTCCTTTCAGTCAGGGTGTGTAAGAAACTGAATCATTAAAGCAAAAAGTTTTAGTCATCTATCAAGTATTAATTAATTTCAGAATATGTGCTCTGGTTCATTTAATTAACCTCCTGTATAACTGTGAATGTCTTTTCAATTTTCTGGTTTCTGAGGGCAGGATACAATCATTGAGCAAATTGCCTTGGGCTTCCATCTGTGAAAACTTCCTGTTTCAGCTAGGCTGAGTCTGACACCAACCAGCTCAGTTGACCTGGTATTTATGTGCCCAGCATCCAACTTTAACTAATCTCCGGCAACTCATTTTATATTCTATTCTAATTTACCTACTCATTGCTCAAGTAAGAGATTTCTGTAGTTTCAGACCTTGCTTCTGATCTGCCCCAAGTCAATGAATTTGCCTCTGAGTACTGAACCTACCTAGCACACAGGATGTTCTGGAAAGATTCTGATAATAAGCTTAAATCTCACCTTTCTGTGGTTAGCAAGTGTCTCTCTGATGGCCAGTCTGGCTCTGGTTATGACTTTTTTCCAGTAATGTGCTTGATGAAATAACAACTATGTGTATCATGAAAGCAACATGGGGACTGCTTTCAAGACAGTTTGTAAATCTTCTATCCTTAAAGATTGTTACAAACAGGAGCAACAAGTATAACTAAGGGCACAGGTTTTCCTTGGAGATTTCACTTCCCCTTCTAGCACTTCATCTTCACTTTTGACTCCTCATCTAATATTTATCTGGTTTCATGGTGTACCTAAGAAAAAATTTATTATCACTGTGCCCAAAAAAACATCTTATATGATTTTTGAGTCAAGATATCACATATGAAATAATTAAAGATCAGTTAGGAAATTGAATGTTTCAACTGTGAATTGTCATTATTTATTATTTAGCATCAGAATAAATTTTGGAATCATAAGGTCAGAAAATGGAAAATCTTATTTTTATTACTTTCCAACTGTGTAATATTAGCAATTCATTCACCTTCTTGAATCATTTTTCTTATCCATAAATTTGAATATAAACCCAAGAGCCAAGCTTCAAAACTGGTTGGATAATGAAAGAGTTTGGGAACCTCAAAAGGGACCAAAGGCAGGATTATAAATAATCGCTCATATATTTTAAAAAATGTGTTCCAGAAAATGAATTTTGAATTTGTTCATTCAGCTCATTCTGCTCTTTGCATTTTCAGGAGGACCAGGGCAACCCATTTGAATTCCTATGACATTCTATGTTCCGGTTGGTTTTGTCATCCTGTTGTGCTCCTTGTATTGCCATGAGCAGCATTGACGATTATAAGGTAATAATGAGCAGCTGAAACTTTTGTTACCTTGGATAATTAGAAGCTGAAGATAATATAGTTACAGGATTTTTCATGAGGCTATTTATACATGTTTAATCGAGCAGCCAATTCAGACATACATCCTAAGTTATAAGAATAAAAGGAAGTTTTATAAGTGGAGATCTAAATGTATAGGTAAATAAATAGATTACTGATAGAGAATGATTCCAAAATTTATATGGATATGTAAAGAACCTAGAATAAACAAAATAACTTTGAAAAAGAAAAACAAAATTAGAAGACATGCTTCTGACTTCAAAGCTTACTACAAAGTTATAGTAACTAAGAATGTGTTATATTAATTAATGATAATCATAGAGATGTACGAAATATATAAATATTCATATACAGATATATGAAATGGAATAGACATTTCAGATATAAATCCACACATACATCATCAATTGATTTTCAAGTAAACTACCAGGGAATTCAAGGGGTAAGGTTAATCTTTTCAGCAAATTGTACTAAAACAACTTGATATTGCTATGAAAAAAAATGTTCTCAACACTCACTTCACACCATACACAAAATTACTTTGAAATGAATCATAGATCTTGTGGTAGGCAAATATTTCTTAGATGGGACAGAAGAAGCATATATTATAAAAGAAAATGATAACAAAGTTCATCGAAGTTAAAACCTTTTGCTCTTTGTAAAACACCAATAAGAAAACACAACAATAAGAAAATAAAGAGATACAAGCTGGGAGAAAAACATTCACAATACATATATATTTAACAAAAGATTTGTATCAAGAGTATAAATAATTCCTACACCTCAGTAATATAAGATAGTCTAATTTTAAAGATGGGCAAAATATTTGAACAGATACTTCGCCAAAGAAATTATACAGATGGAAAGATGGCTAATATCATGAATAATCCAGAAAATAACCCCAATGAGATACCACCAAATAAAATGAATAATGTTAAAATGACTGACAATATCAAGAGTTTGTGAGGATGTGGAAAAACTGGAATTGTCATGCATTGCTGGTGGGAATGTAAATTGTACAATCACTTTGCGAAACAATTTGGCTCTTTCTTATCAAGTTAAAATTACATTTATTGTATAACTCAGCAATTCCTCAGCAATAGATACTCCTAAGTATTTATCCAAGAGAAAACATCTTTTCACATACCGACTTGTACATTAATGTTCTTAGCAGCTCTATTCATAATAGCCAAACCTGAAACAAGTCAAATGTCCAACAAGCTGTGAATTGATAAATTCTACTATAGCCATACAGTAGAATACTACTCAGCAATACAAAAGAAGGAACAACTAATAAATGCATCCACATGGATGAGACTCACAACCGTTACACTGTGAGAATGAAGACAGACACAAAAGAGTAAATACTGAATGACTTCATTTATGTGAAATTCTCAGAAAGGTAAAACTAATCCATAGTGACAGAAAACAGACCTGTAGTTTCTTGTAACCAGCAATAAAGGCTGTTGACTGCAAAGAAGCATGGGAAATTTTGGGGGGTGATGGAAATGTTCTATACCTTGATTATGATTGTGATACAGGAATATACACATTCGTTGAACTTCATGCAACTGTATACTTAATATGGTCACTTCTTATTGTTTGAAAATTATATTTCAAAAAAGTTACTTAAAAAAAGGTTGTTGAAATAAAAGGAAATTTTGAAAATGTGAAAACTTGGAGAGATAAAAAGAAAATTTCAGTGTTTAACTGACAATCTGTTTATAAATTTTCATTCACAGACACTCTTTCATTAATCTAAATGAATCTTTAATGTGTCTACAAATTATTGGAGCATCTTGTTAAAATGAAGATTCTGATTCAGTAGTTCTGGAGTAGAGAAATTTTGAGTGGTAATCATAGGGTGCTGAATTTATATGACTAATCAATGCAGGCCAACTTGCATTAGCTTTACTTACAAATTTCAATAGAATATCTGTCAACGGCTCCATTTTTGTAACTTTATTACACAAAATCCATGAAACCTTGCTTAGGCATTTCTGTTTACTCAGTACCATCTTCATCTGTGTCACTTCTTTCCTTTCCAAAGTAATTCTGTTGCCCAAGGGAAGAGAGTCCCATCCATGTAACCTTCCCTTTCTAGTGTAGAACCTCCAGGAATCTTGGGAAATGCTGTTTACTGGCCTGATGTAACTGTCAGTCACTCTGGCAGTAGCATAGTCCAAACTTGAAAACTTCTCCCCTAGGAGACATGAACACGTCCTTTCTTTGGCCTGTGGGATGCCACAATTTCACCACATCTCTCCTAACACTTTGGCCTAACACTGTCTCTCTGTCTATCTCCTTTGGAGTTTCTTACTCCTCGATATCATCTCTAAATTTTGAGAAATTCTCAGGTCTCAACCCTTGGCTATCTTTTCATGTGAGATGTCATTCTCTCCTAGGCAAGCTCATCTAACACTAGGACTTCATAATCCCCTCTACCTACTGGTCACTCATGGATTTGACTGTACCCCAGGTCTCTAATTTCTAGTTTCACCTCCCATGCTGATCCAAACTCCCTTCTCAGTATTTCTACTGGTGGCATCACAGATTCTCAAAGTGCATGTTTCCAAAACTGAAGTGTGTATA
This sequence comes from Ceratotherium simum simum, assembly GCF_057802395.1. Lineage (NCBI taxonomy): Eukaryota > Metazoa > Chordata > Mammalia > Perissodactyla > Rhinocerotidae > Ceratotherium > Ceratotherium simum. Next base: position 50,556,329 of record NC_141915.1, on the reverse strand, counting down.
ATATTCTTAAATGTGTTCCCCCTTTCATATTTTTTGTCTCCATAAGTGGCAGTACTGTGTACTCAATTATCCCGTCAGTCACCTAAAACCATCCTGTAATCCTCTCATAGCTTCACTCACATATCGAGTCAATTACCAAATCCTTGTCAGTTGATCTGAATGGACCTGTGTTCGAATATTTTGATATGAATCCCTAGGTCAAATTATGTCTCAGACATGAGCATCATTTAGCTAATCAGAGACCATCAACAAATGAATTTAAGTCTGTTTTAAAAGAAAAAATACATTCAGAATTATTAGGATGGTTTAATGTGTAATTTGTGCCAAAAATTGCATCATTTGATAAGTCGTTTTAAAATATATAATTTAGTATGTTTATACAGAGAATGGCAAGCAATACAAAATATATTTATATTTATGGATGTATTTATCTGTATGTACATATACATAAATATTTGGATGGGTAATAAATATTTGAATACATACTATGGCAAAACTACCCTAACACATCATTTGTTTAGATTAAAAGGATAAAGCTATTTGATACATATACAGAGAGAGAGAAAGAGAGAGGGAGAGAGAGACCTTCATGTTGAGTCGAAGTACAATCACTCTGATGGGAAGTTAGCTGCTTAGATAAGTGTTGACCATTAACAAATAGACGGCCAGTTATTTCTCCAGCAAAAATGGGTTTATTTGGGATCAGCAAAGAATTGCAATTCAGGCTCTGCAACCATGGCAAGTCTCTAGCAGCAGGGGGAGGACACACTCTTTTATAGAGGGGAAGAGGAAGTTGGGAGGGTTATTGCAAACAAAGAGTCCATTGGAGGAGACTGGAAGTTCAATGTGTAGTGGCTTCTCATTGGTTGCGTTGTGACAGCCTCTCATTGGCTGAGCTTCTAGCTGGTCAAGAAGAGGAAGTCTTTTTCCTTCCTGTTGGGCTCTGCCAGCAAGGTAGGGATGAAAGAGCCCCTTTCTGGCCTCCCAACTCCATTTTAATAAGGTTTCTGTTTATTAATTTCCACAATAGATAACTTCTCCCACCACACGCCCCATAACTCATTAATCACTGTTTTGTCACTGCAGTATTGTTACCTTGATTATTCTGAAGTCTTCTTTCACATATTTCTACCAGGTGTGTGATGAACAGCAATGTAATTAATTAAATCAGCAAAGTGATCATTTACAATTGTAACTATCCATATCCCTTGGTCTAGATTAACATTTGTAGCCATGATGCAGAATTATCAGAAATGAAGATTGTTTGAATATTTTCTTATATAATTCTCATTTTCTTAAACCTCAAATTGAAATACCACTTTGTATCTTTGCTGTCTCCTAATCAGAGCAAAGCTTGGTCCCAGCTACGGATTTCGGGGCTCTTCTCTTCTGCTTACTGGTTTGGGCAGGCGCTGGTGGATGTTCCAATGTACTCCTTGATCTTCCTTTTTATGTATCTAATGGACTACGCTTTAAACCTCCAAGACACTGTATTTAAAATTGTAAATCAGATTATACAAGTAAGTGACAATATTCATAGAACAAACATCATTGTATGATTTAATTAGAAAATTTGAAGATGCAAATTGTTTTCATTGATATTCACACTGCCATAAATTAAATAACTATAAAACCCTGTGCTATGACTATGTTTTGGATCCTAAATGTTATCCTAGATTGCATCTGTCTTTAATTAAACTTAGCATTCCTGTTGATTTCAGGTCCCATGTGCTGTTGGTTATGCCACATCACTTGTCTTCTTGACATACATGATTTCGTTCATTTTCCGCAAGGGGAGAAAAAATAGTGGCATTTGGTCTTTTTGCTTCTGTATTGTAAGTGTGTTTCTTGTGACCATTTATTTTGTATATTTGATATACAATTCTGACCTAATACTTTAAAATTTGCCCTTGGTAGACTGATAAATTAATATTACCGTCTAAAATATTTTAAGTTTTCCTTATGTACAGATCCTTTTCAAAATCTGCATCTTTTTCTCTTCCTATTTCTACCCTTGTCTTTCTTTAAATGTAGCCAAATTGTTTCTAAAAGTATAAAATATTTAGTAGAAGAAAACCTGGAAACCATCTGTATCTTCTTTTTACTGAAAAAGAAATAAGCCCAAAGAATTCCACAAAGTTATACAAGGTTATAAATACTGTCACTAGCATAGTTAAAACTAGAAACTACTTCCTCAAACTCTCTCCTGAGAATTAATTCCATAAAGCAACACTTATTTTATCTAAATTAGGAGGGTAAATACGTATGATTTATGAGTATCTATTCTAATTTCCTGTCATTTCAGGATGCCAAAAAATAATTAATTCATCAAACATTTGTTGGCTTCCAACAATGTGTCACCAACTAAGACTGATAATGGATTAAAAATAGACAGTTCCAACCTTGAAAGAGCTCTCAGAGGGTAAACGAATGAGTAAGCAGACGCTTATTAAAACAGAGTGATAAGGAAAAGATTATGGACGTATCATCCATCTTTAAAAGTCTGTTGTACAACTGAGTAATAAAGAGGTCTATGAAAACCAGAGAGGGGAGAGATTAGTTCATGAAAATGAGAACAGAGATTTTCTTTAGGAATTGACACCTGAAGAAGAGTAAGATTTCAACAGCTAAAGAATAATGATGCAAACAGAAAATAATGAGTAAACAGAAACCCAGAGGGAAGAAAGTCCAGACTTATCTTAGGAACTGGTAATAATCTGGTGTGGATATTGATCAAAAACAAGGTACAGCCTGGACTTGGTCCTAGTTATGGTGAAAATAATGGTTGGAATCATGGCTAGCCTTCAGTGATGTGCTCAAGAATTTATTCTCCAGGCTGTGGGAAGCCATGGGCGCTCATAGGTCAGAAAAGAGACATGATCCGAGATATACCTTTAGGAAAAATATTCTGAAAGCTATAAAAGTGATGGTTTGTAATACAGAGAAACCAGAAGTACAAAAACTTTTAGGAAGTCATTGCAATGGTTTAGAAGAAAAGTCTGAGAGTTTCAGGTGTACTGATAGCTTTCTCTTATCCCGGAATTTTGTGTTTTAGTCCTTCTCCTTAAGCCACTCCAGATTGTTAAATGCTTATATTTCTCCATTGATACAGTTAACAAAAATATACTTTCATTGTTGTTGTTATTTTATTCCTACTAGATATCAGTTTCCACTTTTCCCTATGATTATTGCTTATCTATTATTCTGAATTTTACCTCCAAAAACAATACACACCACCTTTTTTCCTTTCCTATAATTAAAATATTCTATATATCAGATCCTATATTTATCCAGTGATGTCTCATTCATGATACTCCAGGTCAAAGGAATTTGGCTAAGTCACTAAAAGAATACGTCAATGGAGATATGCTGATTTCAACTTAGTTTTGAGATTGGAATTGAAATTAGGAATATCTCCAAGATGAGGCTTCTCGATTTGGAGCATATATTGAAATGAAGAGTGGCTAACATACATATTTGTATTTTCTTCAGATCACCATCTTCTCTGTGGTTGGATTTCTGTTGGATAGCTATGGACATGGCATTGTATGGCATTACCTTTTTAATATCACAAGCCACATTAATTGGCTGTGTGTTCTTATCTTTTCACGTAAGTGATGCCGCCATCCGTCCCAGTGTCCTGGACCTCATGACCAATTGTGAAAGTTTTGCCTAGGTTTGGGGCTCTACGACATGTTGAATATGCATGACATTTGACGATTTCTACTTCATGGATTCCAGTTGAATTTCCCCCAGATAGGACAGTGTGTTCTGGCTGAACTGTAATAGAGAACTTGGCCCTGGTTAATGTGTGGGGAGGAAAGGTCATGGGTTGTGGGAAATAGAGCAGCCTTTATACTCATTCTAAGCCTTAGACAGTCCTGGGCATGCTCAACTTTAGGAGGAGGCAAATGAAATGTCCCTAATCTATGGGATTTCAAGATTCTAGAGAAGTACTCAATATGAATAAAATCCCTTTTTTTCTTGCTGACTGATACCTATACTTCCACAAAAGGAAGGAAGGTACAGAACATGAGTGAAGAGGTATCCATGGGAAGGGAAAAATGGGAAGGGGCCTTATGAAAGGACCAATGGGCACAGGAAGGTGTGTGAAGCTCTGTGTGATAAGGATAAACCCTGTCCCTCTTTCATTATTTGGGGAGACTAGCACAGATCCCCCAGATTCTCTCACCAGGTGAGGAATAATTGCTAAATTCTATTGCTTCAAATAAAAGCACAGTAATTCATAGACTTTGGGAGGAAGGCAGCTCCTCACTATACATTTTGGTACAGACACTTACCTGATTCGTTAGTGCCCTTGAGTTCCCTGTGTACAGCAGAGCTGAGCTCTGCTTGGTCTTTTTGTGCCATCCTCTCACCTTCTGGCACTATATCAGACAATGCTCCACTGCTCTTCATGGGGTTTTCATGGCCACTTTTTTCAGAAATGGGTGGCCAGGTCCTTCTTCCTAGTCTATCTTAGTCTGAAAGCTCTGCTGAAACCTGTCCACCATGGGTGACCCTGCTGGCATTTGAAATACTGGTGGCATAGCTTTCAGCATCACAGCAACACGCAGCTGCCAAGAGAGAAACAGGTGGTGTGGTTCCCCTCCCGGGAATCAAACCCAGGCCACAGCGAGGAGAGCACCGAATCTTAACCACTGGACCACCAGGGCTGGCTACTTAACTGATACTCATGAAACCGGTGAAATCGGGGACATGTTAGTAGGGCTGTTGGATGGCCCAATTCGCATTTATATGGATGAAATTCACAAAACAAAATAACTTCCTATTTAACCATTGTCTTTCCTTTTGCAGTATTTTATGCTTTATTTCTTTAATGAAGAACCAAGAGGCGTAGAGCTCTTTCTGGTATTCCTAATTGTAAGAATATCCTCTTTAAAAATTATGTCTTTTACTATACTAAACCATTTTAATTCCTACACATGGTGAAACTTTTTATTAAGGTGGATATAGAGATACCTGTAGCCCATGGAGATAAAATATTTGTAAAATATGGAACAAATCTTTATATAAAGATCTACTGACCATCTACTAACCATACTTCCTAAACTTTAAGAACATTGTCAAATATTAGAGGAAATGCCAAAAAGTAATGGTATCACATAATCATATTTGTTTCCAATGTTGCTGTAAATAAGATTTAAAATGAATTTGATAGTTTCATAATTTCACAAATAGATTATTAGAAATTTGTAATGATTTTGCCAAATGTATCTTTTGTAGAAGTCCAATTATTCCTAATTTACTTCTGATGTTAAAACAGTTTTCTTTTACTGTTTCTAATTGTGCATCTCTTTCTTTATTCCTAGCCTTTCCTTCATTTTATCATCTTTCTTTTTATTCTTCGAGGCCTGGAATGGAAGTTTGGAAAGAAATCAATGAGAAAGGATCCCTTCTTTAGGTTAGGAGAAGTCAAATTGGATTCTTTTATTTCAGTGAACAATATTTTAAAATATTTTTTCATGCATAAACTAATCCATTGATGAAGAGGTGCCACATGCTAGGGGTAGGAACAATGTGCCAATAAATAGAGATCTAGATACCTAAATCAAAGAAGATTGTATTCTAGTGGAGGAAACAGATATGAAATATTGAATATTAAGAGCTCTATCTGACACCCTGCAGTGGAGAAATGGCTGGTTCAGTTTAAATAGCAATTTGAATAGATTGGCAGTTGAAAGAATGCTGCTGACCCAGGACAGGAGAATAGAATGATCAATGGGCCAAAGACAGCAGTAACTGTGCTCCTTCCCTGTGGTAGTGAGAAGCCCAACTGATGGATCATAGACTGTTCAGTTATTAATGGGACTTAAAAGCTGAGACTTGTTTTGCACCATGCAAGGACACAGCCATAAGCATCTTATTCCCTCTGCGTCTCTCACGCTACATCAGTTTCATCTTTCCCTATTACAAATAGCTGGATGGGAGACTTCCAAGATGAAAGCAGACCTTTAAAAAATCTTTTAAGGTCAGTATTGGGGATTAGGTTGAGAGAAGAGAGAATAGAATGAGATATATTCTGGGTATGAGGGACCAGGCTTAGAATGGAGAAGAAAGAGTGAATCTGACACATACTCCAAAGAAATGACCAGGCTTAATAATAGATCAAGCTTCTAACTTGTATTTTCTGAAACCATCCTGATTTCAAATATTCTGGCCTATTCTCTCCATGAAAATATAATAATGCCAACTTGTTGGTGTCAAAGCTAGGTTTCCCAGAAAATTACTTTGCTAAGCTATAATATAAAAATTCTTTGTCAGATAATAGGTACTAAGTTACCCTTTGATATTGACAAAAATAATGTTTCTATAGATAAGTAGAATGAAAGATATCTAAGAAGCAATGATCATTAAATATAGTAGTAGCCTTGACAGGAGCAAGAAGGTCGGGAAGGGAGGAGAGTTCACTGCACTGAAGGGAAATGACGATAGTTCATTAATTACCCAATCTACTCAAGTATAAAATTTAAAGAATGCAAAATTCTTGATACAAGGACGAAAACACAAAACTAATTACTAATGGATGGTATTGACTCTAGAATTTCTCCAAGAAGTAGCGATGTGTGTCAAAATCCAGAAGAGCCAGACGGGGAGAATGAAGATGTTCAGATGGAAAGAGTGAGAACAGCAAATGCCTTGAATTCCACAAACTTGGACCAGGTAAAACACAAAGCAGTTATTTCATCAAATAACACAAATGTTTGTCAGTTAAAGTGGCCAGTCTACAAGTCTAATTCTCAAATGATTTTGAGCTTCTCTAATCCCTACAAATGAGGATTACTACTTTATTTCAGTAGGTAGCCATCATGTTTTACATCTAAATGAGCAGATGAAAAGTCATGTTAACTCACTTTGTCTTTCTTAGCAAAAAAAAAAAGTGCAGTTGAAATCCAGGAAAGAATTTGTGAGTTTTAGAAACTGAGCAAAGCGATGCATATCACTGCTTCTTGGAGAAAGTGCACTGTATAAAATTCAGGGCAAAATCCAGGCCACGGTTTTTTTGTGTGTGTGTCCTTTGAGGATGATTCAGTGCTTCTCTGAGTCTTTTTGCTCCTGTTCTGAGAGACAGGCAGCTGCATAAAATAATGTGCTTCTGAGTCACTGCCTTTGTAGGGGAGGAAAATGACAGTCTCTTCTGTCCCAAAATAAGTGCTAGGATGGGAAAATGGCCAATGAGTATGTTACCTGGTAGAAGGTCTTCTTTGATGCATGACTTCTGGAGTGAGGGGCCAACCCATTGGGAGGATACAGTTTTTTCAAAATTAAGGGAGAGAATTAAGGTCCGACGTGATTGACTTGTCATTTACTGAAACCAGTCATTATTGCCAGCTGTCTACGTAAGGAGTACGCCCGGAAAAGGAAACGCTGCTTTTCCAAGAGGAAGAGGAAAATAGCCACAAGAAATGTCTCTTTCTGTGTTAGAAAAGGTTGGACACCGTGGCTTTTCCACTGTTGGCGCAGGGCCTCCTTACAGCTTTATGGGTCTTGACGAGAACCATATGGTTCTGTACCTCACCTCTTGGTTCACACACAGACCCATCAGCAGGGTGACCTTGACAGCTCCTTTTACATGTCTCATTTCTAAATGAAATTAATTAAATCACCCCATGATTAGCAGCATAGTCACATCTACATGGAAATCATAAGCGCTCTATTAAATGAACCATTGAAACCATGACATTTCTACTTAATGAACACGATTGATTTCCTAATGTGCATTATTTTTCACAAAAGAATGAACTGGGGACGTGCCAGCACATTCTTGAGGCTTGACCGGTAGATGTTAGATGACCTCACTTTGTGTCATTATCGCATAGTGCTTAGGATCACAGGAGACAGAGTCTGACACACTTGGCTTCCAAGAGTGGATTTGCCACTTCCCATGTGTGACCTTTGGTGACTAACCTCATCCCTGAGAGCTTCTGTCCCCAGATATGCAGGAAGGGCTTATGATAACAACCTCTCATGGGGGCAGTGACAATTAAATGAGATATTATATATATGGCACATAGCATAACACTTGTCACATAGGGACACTTCAGACTACATTTTATTCTTAATTTTACTATTAAAATCAATTAATATTAAGTGTAACCATTTCTTTTTCAGGTGAGGTTTTAGGATTATTAGGACACAATGGAGCTGGTAAAAGTACATCCATTAAAGTGATAACTGGAGACACAAAACCAACTGCTGGACAGGTAGGTAAATTATGAGGAAAATATGTTGTCTAGTAGCACTCAAAATAAATTTATAAGACGGTAAAACTTTGTGAACAGCAAAATGCCATTTAATCATTAGATGATTGAAGTGATTAATACAATAGAATAATCCATTCACAAATTATCACATTAATACACACAAAAATTAATCACTGAAAGGGATAATTATTCATGCCTTCAAAGGCATTTAGAGGAAATGTCCGATATCAGATCAGAACTCAATCATACAAATCCTGTTTATAGTACCATAAAACACATGGATTTGCACTTTCAATGAGCATTGTCTTCCCAGTATGTAATGCTTTAATCTTGAATAAAAATGTTGAAGAAAAACTTTATTAAGCAATTATATTCATTGTCCTTTACAAAGTGCTTAGTTACTGGAACATATATTTTTGTACAAATACACTATTTCTTGGGAATATTTTCAAGGGATCGCTCGAAATCGAGCAACAGGGATATGAAATCAATTTGAATTGTCCATGCAATTCAACTATATAAGGAAGTCACGCAAAGAGTAAAAGAGCTCAGATTTATCAAAGAGAGAGACCACATGAGGTAGAGAGGAAACATTATTTTTCCAAATTCTATGGCAGAAAATAGAAAACCTTAAGAATTCCTTTGGAAAGTATGTCCAGGGGAAGCGGAGAACAGAATACAAGGCAGAGGTCTGTGGAACTACACCATGGGAAAGGGGTTGGTGGTCAAGCCTAGAAGGGAAAAGACTCAACGAGAGAGGAGAAAACAGGTATTCACAGTGAGAGCAGGTGGTCCTAAAGGGGGCCTCTCAGGTGACGTTGGTGGCTCAGCTGACCCTAACTGGACCCCTCGGTTCAGCTGAGACCACTCTCCAACTCAGTCACCATCTGAACCCTTAATCAATATTTTATTTCTCATTGAGCCTGGGCAAAAAGGAAGTAACTGTTTATTGAGATATTAGAGTGAAATATTTCAAAAGGTAAGTAAGATCTGAATTATAAAGCCAACTAGTTGGGTGTCATGAAATCAGCTTTACTCAGATGAGCCAGTGTGATCTTTATAAACAATGTCATCATCTGGCTTAAACATCTTCAACAACCTCTCACTGCACTATGGCTGGAAGGAAACCTGACTGATTTCCACGTCCCTTCTGTCGCATGTCTGTCCTTCTCCCTTGCTCTCCTCCAGGCCCCCTACCTTGGCCTCAGGTCTAAGAATACATCACGCTTCACCCCTCCGCAGGGCTTTGCTCTGGCTCTTTGTTCTTTAGTCTGCCCCAAATTCCTTTCCTCCGGGCTTTTCCATGGCAGGCGCCTTCTCACTGGCTCTCCTGCGGAAGTCGCCCCTCCCAGACAGGCTTTCACCCCACCTAAAGTCACTTCCTCTGTTACTCTGCACCCCAGCCTCCTGAATACTTCCATTACAGCACAATTTATGATCGGTCTGCGTTCTATTTACTCATTTCTCTCTGTGTTTATTGCCTGATTCTCTTAGTGGAATGAAAACTCGAAGTAATAGGGGCGCTGGCTCTCCGGTTCTTCGTTGTATCCTCAGCAGGCAGCACAGCATTTGTCACATAGGCGGTTCTCAAAAAACGTTTGATCAGTGAGTGAAGTTAAATAGTGAGTAATTAAATTGATATACTTCTTTCTGACAGTGACGACAAAATTGGGTATAAACTGTTGGCCATGATGGCAAGACGCTGCATTTGTGAGAGAGTTGATTTTTCAGGTTAGATTAGGTTGTGCACACACTTGTTTTCAGGTATTTCCTCTCTGACAACATTTCTGCAAAATGATTACAGATTATTAAACTCAATTAGGGCCTAGAGATTCTCTAGTTTTTCTAGGTTTATAAAGAGAAAGATGTCATCAAAATATGCAGGAGGGCAGGGAGAGCATAGGCCCTGAGAGTGACCTTTCCCTGCAGGTGCCACTCAAAGGGAGCAGCGGAGGGGACGCCCTGGGGTTCCTGGGGTACTGTCCTCAGGAGAACGCGCTGTGGCCCAACCTGACGGTGAAGGAGCACCTGGAGGTGTTCGCCGCCGTGAAAGGGCTGAGCAAGGGGGGACGCCGCGGATCACAGGTGCGCGGGGAGCCACCCTGTTCTCTACCTGAGGGGCCGGGGGACCAATGGGGTGACGACTTCACGGGAAACTCAGGACGGGAGGCTCTGAGCGCTGACCCCAATCACGCTGGGTAGATTTGCAACTAGAAACCGATTTCCCCGGTTTCAAAGTGTTGGGGTTTTTTCCTCATATTAAATATGGAAAGAAAAAATATTCATTGGTAAAATTTATCAAAAATACAGAAATTTCAGTACGAAGTATCATGAGACAGCTATTTGGATATCTTGGGGGGCGGGGGATGGTCAGAGCAGCTAGTTTTTAGGCGGCCCGGCGTCTGTGTTCTGAACTGCACTTCTGAGCTCTAATCCCCACGCTTGTCCTGCGGGGACTCTGCTCCCGTCAACTTTCCTCGTCGTCAAGAAGCCTGTAACGCAGCGTGGGTTTGTCAGGTTGGTGGATGCGCTCGCGCTGCAGGACCAGCTGACGCTCCGGGTGAAGGCCTCATCAGAGGGAATGAAGAGGAAGGCAGGCGCGGGGCTCAGTGTCACTCTGCGCACCCCGCAGATCCCAGCCAGACGCGCTGTTCCTCTCCTTCCAGCTGTGCTTCGCGCTGAGCATCCTGGGAAACCCGTCGGTGGTCCTTCTGGACGAGCCGTCCACGGGGATGGCCCTTGAGGGGCAGAAGCAAGTGTGGTGAGGGGCGCTACCCGGTCAGGGCCAGCATGGACACCTTGAGAGAAATCTGTGAATTGTTTTACTCTTGTAAAAATTGTCCCATACACTGTTTCTTCATGTGGGGAAAAAAAATCTCAGTATCATTAGTAAAACGAATACTTTGGAAAAAAAGAAAAAGTATTTCCCTGGTAATACTGCCTAACCATTTCTCATTAAAGGAAAAATAATCATTGTCAAGGCCCAAAATGTACTCACTCTGAGTATTGTAATTGCTTGACTGATCCTTTAGGTAGCTAGGGTGCATCTCTGGACCACAATTACCTAGCGTCCAATACTTCGGGCGAGAATGGTAATTCTCATCTGGTTGTAAAAGTGGGGGAAGAGGGAGGGTTCCGGATGTTGTCATGTATGTTTATTGTTTATTTTCTTCCTACTAGGTTATGACAACTCTGTTGTTGAATTCTGTGTCATTCTTTTCCCCTTTGCACAGTCTTTTATAAGCAGTCTCTTGCTCAGCATTTCTCTTTCAATACATCCTTGTAATAAACACAGTCACGCACCACACAATGACGTTTTGGTCAGTTATGGACCACGTATACAATGGTGATCCAATAAGATTAGTACCATATAGCCTAGGTGTGTAGTAGGCTATACCACCTAGGTTTGTGTAAGTACACTCTATGATGTTTGCACAACAATGAAATTGCTTCTCAGAACATATCCCCAGCATTAAGTGATGCATGACTGTATTGTACTCTGTAAACTCCCCTCTTCCAATGCCTGACTTCTGTTTAACAGCTCTCACCTGGCTTGCCCTTCCTTATCCATCTGCCCTCTTGAGTCTTCCCTTGCTTAATCTCTTTTGGCTAATATTCACATTTATGCTAGTTAAAAATTCTTTTCTCTATCCATTTCTGATGAATTAGAAGACTTCCTAAATTGAAAATATTCTCTTGACAATTTAGGCAGGCAATCCTGGCCACCTTTAGAAACACGGAGAGGGGCGCCCTCCTGACCACTCATTACATGGCAGAGGCTGAGGCCGTGTGTGACCGGGTGGCCATCACGGTGTCCAGAAGGCTGAGGTGGGTGCCTGTCCAAGCTCACACTTGACCCCCAGGGGCACGGCTGGAAGAGTTGGTCTGTGGACGGAGAGATTACTGTGACCAGTTGGAACCACTGCCGCTGGGTCTCACAGTGAGACGCTTGAGACGAGGCCAGTTGCAAATCCAGTCTCAAACTGCATTCTACGTCTTTTCCTCTCTTGTGTTATGACCTCATCCGCCTCCTACCTCCAGATGTATCGGTTCCATCCAACAATTGAAAAGCAAATTTGGGAAGGATTACCTGCTGGAGATGAAGGTGAAGACCCTGGAACAAGGGGAGACCCTCCATAGAGAAATTCTACAGCTTTTCCCCCAGGCTGCTCAGCAGGAAGGGTAAAGAGGGTTGCTGGTTTTGATCTGATAACACATGTCGGCTTTTCCCTGTCGGTTTCATTGATTTGTAGTCATTTGAGTCTGCATGTAGCACAAAAGGAAACCTAAAAGAAAGAAATGACTATTGGATACTGCGGGAAGTAAACTAGAGAGGAGAGAGCTGATGTAAAAGCTGATGTAGCACGTGTTGTGGTCCTACTGTGTGCCAGGTACTGTCCTGGTCTTGTGTTACCCTATTTTATCCTCACAAAGATCTTCCAAAATAGATGCTGTTATTCCAGGAAAATGAGGTGATTTCTGAAAAGCATTTGAGAGTCTGGCTTTTACGAGGACCTTAATAAATGAGGTCCTAAAATAATTGATTTTTATCTTTAAGAATAGGAAATTGATAGGGCCGGCCCCGTGGCTTAGTGGTTAAGTGTGTGCACTCCGATGCTGGCGGCCGGCGTTCGGATCCCGGGTTCGGATCCCTGGTGTGTACTGATGCACCGCTTCTCAGGCCATGCTGAGGCCGTGTCCCACATACAGCAGCTAGAAGGATGTGCAACTATGACATACAACTATCTACTGGGGCTTTGGGGGAAAAATAAAAATTAAAAAAAAAAAAAAGAATAGGAAATTGATAGATTAGATCACATGATGGAGCTAACATGTGGCAGAACTAGGCTGTAAATATTATTATTTTACTTCGAATCTATTAATATTTCCAATTTTACATAGAGTCTGGTAATAGTAGAGTTCTCATGAAAGTAACACAGTAAATATCAAAGATTCACTTTAGGGTCATTTTAATACCTAGAATTTACTGCAGAAGACAGATGATTTATGAGTCAGAGGAGAAACAGATAGTAAAGAGAAATAAGTCATAATGATAAGGTGGGAAATATATTTCTACAGTGGAGTATAAACTTCAAAGCAACCCTGTAACTCAGTGTGTAGCCCATGACTGAATAGAAATGTGTCATAAAAGCAGAGGAAATGAGCAAAATGGATGAGAATGATTGCCCCATAAATATATGACATAATATTTTATGAAATGAAATATAAATCTCCCTGATTTTCAAATGATGAAAAGACAACCATTTGAGAAACAAATTATTTTTAAAAATTATTGTTACAACCAAAAATTTCACAATGTTATACACTATTAAAACATCAATAAAAAAATTTTTTTAAGTAAACAAAAAAACATTGTTCCTGAACGTTATCTGGTGCTGAATTCCTGGAGGTTTCTAGTCGATCCTAATGAGAGACTTAATTATATTACCCTATATTAGAAAGCAGTTTGAGTAGAATGGGGAAAGGTGGGAGAGGTAAGATTCTCTGGAGAATAGATGTAGATTTCCACCTGAGTTGGGAAACTTTAAGAAACTATATGGTGTCCATGCCTGGCTGGAGGATGAAGTCGAGGAGCAGCTGTTCAGCTTAGAGAATAAGGTGGAAGGTGATTTTGGCAAATCTCGAAATTTCCTTTGCACTGCACCTGCTCATCTCCATCCAAGGAGCCGAAGATGCTAAACTGTCTGAGTCTTACTCTCCCGTCCCCCAGTCTCCTCGTCAACAGCCTCTTTTTCATTACTATGGATTCAGCCTAGGTAGTTCACTTACACCAAGCCGACTCTTATTTACAGAAATAAGGACCAGAGAGATGTTTGCAGTCAGTTTACATCGGCCACAGGTGGCATCTGCCTCACTCTCCCCTGCTCTCCTCCCAGGTACTCATCTCTGATGGTCTATAAATTGCCAGTGAAAGATGTACGACCTTTGGCCCAAGCTTTCCTCAAATTAGAGGGGGGTAAGTGCCATAAGCTTTGAAATAACATCCTGGGAAGCAGATAATTCCAAAGCATCAAACAATCCGTCAGCATGATGAAAATGGAATGTGACACAGTGTGTTACATTTAAACGTTAAATCTCAAATTGGATTTTAGAAGCACAAAATCAAGGAGGTGGAGGGATTCTGGGGGGGGCGATGGGAGTGATTTTTCACTCTTTCTTTGTGGGGTTGTTCCATGTATTTTTGTGTGTGTATATATATAGGTACAACCTAAGTCAAAACTCAGTTATATATGCATTTAAGGAGAATACTTTCTTTTGGAACTTTGATACATACATATTTAAAATTAGATTTCACGTGGACTTGCATATAGTTTTATTGCCTTAGGCTTTAGATTAAGAAATTGACCTCTTGTCTGGTCATTAAAACAGTCTTCTTGTGTCTGCTGCGCTTTAAAACCTACCACCCTGCCTCTGTTATCACCGGGCTCATGTTTTCCCTGTCGTCAGAGGCCATTAACTCTGCTACTCTGTACTGTGCCAGCCAGGACTCCCTCTCTGTACTCTCTTATTGTCACTGCTCAGGGTTATCTTCACTTGATTTGCCACCTTTGCTGAGGAAGAGATTCGAGTCCCATAGTTTCCAGAAGACTCTTGTTACTCCTGTTGATAGCATCCCTGGTGACAGTGACGCCTTTTCTTTCCATTCTCTGAGCTGAGCACCCCAGCATTCTGGGCCGTGTGGTCACTCAAGCACCCGGATTGGCACTGCGGCCATTCCTGGCCTGGAACTGTTGGTGGCATATTTCCAGTCCACTTGGCTCCTATCAGGGCTCTAACTACCCTTCACAGTCTATTTTGGTCAAGGAGAAGGGTTTTCAACCCGATTTGAGGCAAGCTGCAATGGTTTCTGGAAAGAGCCCCATGAGACTATCTGCTCCCTAGAAAACCACAGACGTCTTTCCCTATAATCTTCTGATTCTGATGCAACCCTTTCCAAAATGTGTCTTCCTGCCACCTCTTCCTGTGCTGAGTGTGCAAAAACACTGGCTCACCTGCAGGGAAGGAAGTCTTCTCAGCACCGTTTCCTCCCTTAAATAGAGATCTCAAAACCTGCACAACATCTGAGCAAAACACAAACACCTTTCTCCCCAAACCTAAGTGAATGCATCAGTGTGTTTTAACTGAATGCTGTACTCAAACCATGAACGATTATTCTCTTAACCTATTCATTTAAGATTTTTTAAAAACTGTTATTTGTACTATTTGCTGACTTCTAAGACCATCTGGATATAAAAATATATGAACTCCTAATGCATGTCCATCTTTATGCAGTTAAACAGAGCTTCGACCTGGAGGAGTACAGCCTCTCACAGTCCACCCTGGAGCAGGTGGGTCAGTTTTAGTGATTTTATGTCGTCCACGGGATACAAATGTATAAATGTGCATACGCTTTGCACGCACTTGGAGCTCCAGGAGGCAGTGTGACCTCCTCTCCATTTTTTGCCCCTCTTTCAGGTTTTCCTGGAGCTCTCCAAGGAGCAGGAGCTGGAGCACTGTGACGAGGAACTTCCCCCCTCAGTGAAGCAGAAGCTCCTCCCGCAGGAAGAACCTTGAAGCCCCAGATACCCTGTGTTTCCAATCAAGCCTGTGGTTGTTTTTTAAGACATTTATTTTTATAGCATCACTGCCATATTTTTAGAAACTGTCAGTAAACACTGACATGGTCCTTCGTGTGGTGGAGAGGAGGAGCTGGTCCTGGGCAAATGCAGTGACAGCATGTTCAGAGACACTCGACTGAGCCACCTCCCGGTCACAGCTTCCGTATCTCTGCACGTCACCCTGATTCCATTTTTCCGTAAAATGGGGAATAGATAAATCTATAAGATTGTTTCAGTTTCTGAGTATGATAAACAAATTTTGTTTAATTTTTTTTAACAAAACCTTAAAACGGTTTTTCTAAGCCAGACCGAGAAGTCCATATATTTACTCTTCTGCAAATTTGATCCTTTGCAAAGCTAGTATTTTAGCAAGAATTTAAGTGACCACGTCAAAAAATATCATACTCTTTGAAATAGTATTTTCTTACGGCTAAAAACATTAAAACATCATTGGCCATGCTATCTGATATCAATGTACTTGATAACATATCCACTGGTAACACTATCAATAATATAGACATAGTCTGGAAAACTAAAAACTTGCTATTAGAAATTTATTGTACTTTTTTAATTTTTGTAAACCAACAGAGTCCCATTTTCATTGTATTTTTAAATTTAGGCTTTAGAGATGCCTGTATTGTAACTGATCTTTTGTGGATATTTGGTTTCAGAAAGTTGATAAATGTGGTAAAAGGTCAAATGGCCAAGTTGGTGAAACATACAAAATAAAGATCATATGTGTAGTTTTAAAATATCTTTTCCATTTTGTGTGTCTTTTTCTTGACTCAGTGTCCTCCTATTTACAAATTCATTGAATCTAATTCAGAATAATTTCTAATGTAAGAGCTAGTTTGCTGCTTTAATCAATGTGCTACCAAAACGTAAAGAAAGAAAGCATCACACCATGATTTAGGAAGTAAAAAGTGGTGGCAAGCAGAGATATTTCCTAGAACAGTCTTCTAAAAATACCAGTTCTGATTACCGTGCATAATATGTAGTTAAATAAGATTTTCTGAGTTATGCAGATGATTCTCTGGGCTTTCCTGCCAGTTCTTCACATATCCTTTCTTCCCTTTCAGAATCCCTGACCCTTCCAGCCTCAGAAAATTCTTAGCATTCTAGAAAATTCTGTTCTGGAGAGTATGCCTCCTCCAACTCCCTTCCCAAGCCCAGGATCTTGTGAGGTCTATTTATTCATCTTGTGATGGGAACAAAAAGATGAATAAAACTCAGTTCCTACCTTCTGCAAATGCTGCTCTATAGCACAGTGATTTAGAGCTTGGCCTAAATTCAGCCTTGGATCCACCATTTACTATCTGTGCAGACCTTGTTTCCTCATCCATAAAATGGAGTTATCAGAACCCACTTCGGAGGGTTATCATGACAACCAAAAGCTCTCCTGTACCCTGGAGAGCTCCCTTCTTATTCACATCCCCTCGCTTCTCAAGGACACATCAAAACGTACCTGTTTTCATCTCATTTCTCAAGGGCCAGCTGAGGCATCTGTAAATAATTCACCGAACAGACTTATTTTGTTGAAGGACTTCACATTGTAACCCAAAGAAATAATACAAACTAGCTCCATTTCTTTATTTGAAGCAATTCGGCAGGTTAGCGGGAGAAATATCCTGGGCAAAGCATAATTTTAGCACCCAAGTAGCTTTTCACTCAGCCTATGGATTGAGCCAGTCTCCATATCACAGACAACCAGGTTTTTGGAAAAAATGAAACTGACAACTGCATCAAACTTGAGCGGAAGTTTTGTACCTGCTCTTTTGCTAGGAAAAGCCTGCCCAGCTCTTCATGTGGTTTCATGTGGGACCAAAGTCTGGTGTTGGCTTCGCCTGATATTATCAGCAAAGGAAATTCGTTATCTGCTACTACACAGAGCACAGTGAACTATGAAATATTTGATGACCAGGTGGCAGATGTTGACATTTCTGAGGTCAATGAGAAAACCTGGAACTAAAAGCACAGATTGGCTCTGAGATTTTACCCCCATCATGTCACAGCCATTTATATTTATAGGCCACACAAGATAGAAAACATATTGCTGTGCAAAAGATAATTCTTTTTGCTCCCTATGTTCAGTCTTATTCTATCCTTTCTTCTTTTTCTCCTCATCTCACTTATATTCTATAATATTCTTTTAACCTCCTTTGTTTTGCCTTTTCTCTGGTTGTGTAGAGACTATATAAAATTGTATTCAAAGGAAACGTTCAATTAAAGTAAATTGATTGGCATGGTAGAAATAATACGCCTTGCTAATGGACCAACATCTTTATTTTCAACCAGGTATACAACGTCAAGGAACCTTGGCTTCTGTCCCCCTGTCCCAGGCTCTCTCTTGTTCCAGTTTGTATGCTTTTGATTCCTTTTTTGCTCACACATTTATTTCCTCTCCTTCTAGCCAAGCCAATGCTACTTTCAAAACTTTTCCGAGACTTTGTTGAGTTAAAACTATGGGGGAGGATTTTTCCCACAATAATAGAAAATATACAGTCTTCCAAGATCTCAGAGAGGCCAAATAATATGTTGAGCAAGAGATGCTGAAGGGAAGAGGGCAAATATGCAATGTCTTGAAGATGGTGTGAGCCGAATGTCTCAAGAGACATCCTTTGTCTATTTCACACAAGGAAGACATCTACAGCTGTGAAAGGATGGAGGGGAGAGACTAGACAATTACCATCACATAATACGGTGGAAATAACATTTTGAAAGAAGGGAAGGTTTCATATTCTTTTTATAAATTCCAGAATTTCCCTATTTTTTTCTGGTAATTTAAAATTGTGTCTTCATCCTTCTCTTCACATCCAAGAAAAAAATACATGAAACTTAAACTAAATAGAGACTCTAGAATTGAGATCTTAACCTTTGGGAGCCAAAGAGATTTAAGTCTTGATTTGGAGACTGAGAGGTAGCTTGTATCCAGGTTCTAAGTAGGCTGACGCTGCTCTGCTGCCACTAGTCAGAGAACTGATGAGGGCAAAGCATAAAATGTGCTAGGAATTCTTATTATCTTGGTTATTTGAAATCTGACTCCCTGGACTGGTTGGGGTGGTCCTGAAATGAAGGAGAGGAGACTGTAGCAGTTTAGATTTCCAGCCTCTGTAATACTGGAAAGCACGCACGAAGGAGCGTGGAATAAATGTTGGAATCCAATCTTTCAAATGCAACAAAACTTTCAAATATCTCCAGCCCTGGCTTTTCCCTTAAGCTCCACTCACATATCCAACCACTTGCTTAATTTTTCCAGTTGAATGTCTAGTTAGCATTGCAAACAAAATGTGTCCAAAATAGAACTCTTAATATTTCCCTTGACCTGCTCCATCTCAATAAATAGCAACACCCTGGGTGCCAACCTAGGGGCCATCCTTGATTTCTCTCTTCCCTCCTCTTCAGCTGATCCGATGGTACTATTGACTTTACTCCAAATCGAACCCCAAATCCCTCCACTTCTTTGCATGTACTGCTACCACCATAGTCCAAGCTGCCATTGTCTCTTACCCAGATTTCTACGTTAGCCTCCACACTGTTCTTCCTGCATCCAATTTGCACCCTGGATTTCATTTTCCACACAGCGGCCACAAATCACATCGTCACCCATCTTTTAAAATCCACCACAGCACTGAAATAAAATTCAAACTCTCTACTCAGGCTTACAGGTCCTTATATGATGTGGCCTCTGCCCACCTCTCTGAGCCTCCAGCCACATGGACCTTCTTTCTATTCCTTAAACGCACCAAGAGTACTTCCACATAGGACCTTTGCATCTGCTTTTCCCTCTGCCTAAAACCTCTTTCCCCCAGACCTTCACATGCTTGACTCCTGATTGTCCTTCAGGTCTCAGCTCAGATGTGTCCACTTCAAAAATGTCACCCTGCCCACCCAATCTAAAGTAGCTCCCAGTTACTCTCACTATTTGATCTGCTTTATTCTTCTGAAATTATCTTGTTTATGTATTTATTTACATAAATACATAAGAGACAGGTGGATGACCTGCCTCTCCCCAATTAAAGGCAACCGTCATGAGTGAGGGGTCTCATCTGTCTTGTTAACCATTGTTTTCCCATGGACTAGAACAGTGCTTGTCCCATAATAGGTAAGCACTAAACAATTATTGAATTAATTAACTAAATACAACCTCTGCTTCTCTCTGTTCTAGCACTTATTATTGTGGAATGTAATATCTATCACTAAAATTTTTCTCCATTAGATTATCACTTTTTGCGGTGTAGGGGAGAAAAATTTCCCTCTATCTTTCTAGCTTTCTGGCTGAGATCCCCCTGTAATAAAAAGACAGATTAACAGGAGAAAAACAAACAAAAGTTTGATAACATGTATGCCTCCTGTATATATGGGAGAGACCCAGGAAAACTGAGTAACTCTGAATAACCACCACCACCATGGCCCCCCCCCCAAAATGGCCCAAGTCATCACCTTAAATATTACATCCAGCTAAAGACAAAAGAAGATGTTGGGGAGTTGGGGGGTGGGGGTGGGGAGAACCAGTTATGGGAGGTTTTCAGGAAAAGCACAGTAAATAAGGGTATGGTTGTTATACAGATTTAAGTCCATGCCTTCTCCACTGATAAGAGTTTCTAGAGATTTAGTCATCTTCCTCTTCCTGGTACAGAGAGGGAGACACCCTTACAAATGGAGATTTCCCTTATAAATGTAAATTTCCCTTACAAAAGCAGAACTTCTACTTGGTTTTCAGAACTTCTCCTGTCTACTGTTTCTTAAAAATAACCAGCTCAGGGGGCTGGCCAGGTGGCGCAAGTGGTTAGGTGTGCGTGTTCCGCTGCGCCAGCCCGGGGTTCGCTGGTTCAGATCCTGGGCATGCACTGGCGCACCACCTGGCAAGCCATGTTGTGGCAGCGTCCCATATAAAGTAGAGGAAGATGGGCACGGATGTTAGCCCAGGGCCACTCTTCCTCAGCAAAAAAAGAGGAGGATTGGCAGATGTTAGCACAGGGCTATCTCCTCACAAAAAAATAAATAAATAACCAGCTCAGAATAATCTTTATGCCAAAAAGACATGTTTTGGAGTGGTATGTTTTGCTCCCCTTCAGAGCGGAAGGCTCATGTCTCATTTTGTCACCAACTAATTGCCTCGAGGAACTCAAAGGAGATTTCAGAAGCCTTTAACTGTTTCTCCGAATTGTGTTTTTTTGTTATTGTTAAGACATATAATCACCAACCACCCTGAACCAGACCGAGCCCCACTGCAAGAGCAGCACCTGCACAGATGAGCCGAGAGATGATCTAAAATCGCCCTTGACTTCATTTTCATGCTAAGATCTCCACCCCCAGGAGGAGCTTAGGCCTCATTACCATAACCTGCAGTGTTTGTGGAAGCATGTTTTCCAGCTGAGCCTGCACAAGCAAATACCTGCCTCTCCCTTTTGAATATTCATTCCTCATCTGAAATAAAAGGCTCCTGCTGTCCTGTGCTATGACTTTCAAAATGATTCCGTGTGGTGTCCTATTTGCTGCAAGTAAATTTTACTTTGTGTGACAACTACTTCTGGTGTAGGCTCTGATTTCAACTCACCACCATCCACTTTGGTTCAATAACAATGTGTCTTTGTGTTCCCAGTTCCCAATACATAGTAGATGCTCAAAAAATGTCAAATAAATACTCCAAGTAATGGAGAATAACTGAAAGAGTAAGGGAAAGATTATTTGAGACAAATTGCTCTTACTTCAAAATAAGACGTGGCTGAAAATAACCTGCACATTGACCAAAGAGCTATGGATATTTGAGCAATAGTGACTAATTTTTCTAGTTATAATCTGTGAGTTTCTGAGATCCAAAGAAATCTGGTAAATTGAACTACAGATGGAAAATACAAAATCAATGACTAGGAAAATAGATTAAACTTGAGATGGGTGGTTTGTTATTTTCAAGATGAAAAACACATGATGTATAATTTACCCTCATAGAGGTCTTATTCATTTTCTCACTAACTATATACTCCTGAACCCCTTAGGTGCCAAACACTGACACAGTTACAGGAATATCAAAATAAATAAGACACTAACAGGAAGGGGAGAGAAGAGGACCCCTCTTAATTAAGCATCTATATCAATGCCATTAATTAAGCATCTAATTAATGTTATTAATTAAGAATCTTCTGTATACCAGGCATTCAGATTACAATCTTAAAAGGATGATTATTACCAGTTTACAGGTGAGGAAACTGAGTTGCAGAGTTTGAATAACTCACCTGTGATCATACAGAGCTGTATTTGAACCCAAGTCTGTGTGGTTTCAAAGCCCCATGATCATTCCAGTGTATCTAGAATGAAAACAGAATATGATAAATGCAATGCAAACATAATTACATAAAACCAAAGTGGTAGCAGAGTAGAGTAATCAACTCTTGTCTCTTCCTGGTGGTGAGTATAAATTTGGAAGCAGAGAAAACTTCAAGGGTAGGTTTCCTTGAACTTAGATCCCACAGGATAAGTAAGAATATGTCAAGTCATGAGGGGAAGAATGAAAAGCAGGTGGAGTTGTGGAGAGTCATGAAACCACCTAATCCAGTTCCATTCCAATTTGGAGAGGGCCAAGACCAACAAACAATAAGAGCATTTTAACTGCCTAGAGAATTGGAGGGGGAGGACTGGAAAGGGGAGACCAAAAAAGTTCCCAGAGCCACTAATTTTCAGATCTGTGTCCTGAAACCAAGGACATCTGGCCATTTTTTATATAATGACCATGGCCATGGTTTGTGGCCATTCAATATTTTATTGGATTTGTTGCAAAATGCAAACCACAGCTGCTGGGCATTTAGTTGCAGCTGTCTAAAGAATGTCACATCCAGTCTGTGCTTGTTGTAATCTCTGTGGGTTCCTTTATGAACGGTCATTTCCTTTGTTCTCTCTGAAGAGGGGTTTTGAATAGCAGAGATGCTTAAAAACAAATACAGGGAGATTGCTATTTCTGTGTGATTTCTGAAACTCTATGCTGTATACCCACTACTCAAAAAATGGGAAGTTATGAAGAAACCATGTTCTGTGTTCTGAAACTTGAAGAGCTTGGCTCCTTTAAGAAATCCCAGCAGGGCAGAAAGAAGATGTGGGCAAAGAACACAGAAAAAAAGGAAATGAGTTCGGGAATGAGAGGGACGGTGCCTCTTCTCCCTGGGCTGGAGAAGAGGGAGCTGATCTGCTGCCATTTTGTGCAGTAATAAAAACGTGCTGGAGCTCCAGAAGGACAAATGTTTGAGAAGTTTGAATAAAAGGAAGCTGGGACGGTCTATTAAGCTACTGGAGCCTTTAAGACTAATAAAGAGCAATTACCACAAATAGCCCAATTTAAGGTAAAACCACGATAGCAGTATTTCTCTTTCACTCAAAATCACCATGCAAGTGACTTCTGATTACGAGGGCTTCAAAAATAATACTGCTTTTGTTTTCAGTTTTGTTAAACCATACCGTTTAATTGTAACTCCAAAAGCTCCTCGGCAAGGAATGTATAAGGACTTAGTCTGATAATGTTTCCTTACCTTTTGGTTGCAATAACAGGTGACTATAGAGTTAGTAGCAGCATCACAGGACACTTGAGCAGGTAGGGATCTGGGTCTCTGTCCATCCCAATGTACCCATGTTGCATGTAGGACTTGGACGCTACAAAGTCAACTTAGCTAAATTTTTTTCTCGGAGCATCTAATTACATTTGTGAATTAAAATAGAAGTTGAGGAGTGTTCTAAGGGAGGATATTAGAACTCTGGCTTCCTCTTCCATTGGGGTTCAAAGATATTTAACTGATAGTTTGAGATATCCTCAAATTAAACAAGATTATTATATTTTGTTTGTTTAACACTTCACTGAACATCAATAACACAGTGAGAGTGTTTTGCTCATTTAAAGGGAACTTGGATTTTAAAAGACAGAGAAACAAGAGTTGAAAGGTTTATTTGTTCCTTCTCAGTTGCTTGTTCTCTTGAGATTTTTCTAAGCATCAGATGCAGAAAGCATAATGTGGGTTATTCAACGGATTTTAGTTGCCGTTATAATGAATGTGCGTCTTAGCTTAATGTGCAAGCATTTTAAAAGAAAATGATTGAATTATTTGAACATAATCTTCTCATTTATTATTCATACCATCTCACAGTGATCAAAGCAGTTGAGATAGCTTACAATAAAAACAAAACACAATGAGGCTACTAGGAAAAGAGTAAAAAAACCAGAAAAACTAAAACAACAATACCAAGAAAACACACAGTGAGAAGAGGAAAAGGATGGATAAAAATGTAGGCACATATAAAATAATAACCATTTCTGTAAATGGTTTTAAAAGAGAACTGAATAATTTTTCATCATTAAAAATGGCTGCAGCTGCATCTCAAAGGAATTAATCTAATCTGGCCAGCCAGATTTCACAATAAATGAAACTTAAAAATACTGCAGCTGCAAAAGACCTCTGGGGGAGAGAGATGTATCAGTCTAGAACATTCCAGAAAACAAAGGAGAAATAAAAAATAGTCCTTGTAGGTAGGTAAGAAAATAAACTCCATAACGGTGACATTCTATTAAGAAAAGCTTTAGTTTTTCTGTAAAAAATATAAACGCTGGTATATGAGCACTTGAACTGATGTAAAAATTCATTTGTCTTGTGTCACACTCCGCAGAGCAATTGTAGGACTATGTACTTCCAGTGAAGGCAGCATGAAGTGGTCAGATAACTCCCCTTCATAGAAAACAAGTATAAAACTGGACAAAATTTTTGAAAACAACCTTTTTAAGGTACTGAAAAATGACCAAAAGTAGGCAACAAATTTGTGAAGATTCCCCTCTTGAAAAAGTGCCACTGTATCTGATAAACAGTGGTGAGCATGTGGCGTCTGTGCCCGGAAGTGCTCTCATCCTTTCACACGTGGGCAGCAGAACCTGCAGCATCACCTGTGAAAGGAGGTGCAGAACTCAGTTTACAGCTGGCAGCCAAGACCCACAAGTCTACTGCTGGAAGCAGGAAACTCAATTCAGGGCAGCTAGAAATGTAATGGAATGATCCTAGAAGTCAGCAAGCCATAGAAAAATCGAGAAAATAAACTCACCACATGTGCATGACTGTCTACAAATCAAGGAATGCCATGAGAGCCTGGCAAAATCATGAAAGCTAAGGGAGACTTGACAGCTTGTTAGGATTTCTTTAACCCACACACAGCTCAGGCAGCAGAAGGCAGAAACCTTACAGGCTCAAAATGCCTGGAGCATAATCTCTGCCCAAATCATTATCTGGCCTCCAAAGTGCAAAGATGCTAGGAGGAACACTAAGAAGCTAGGAATAGTCTACATATCTGCTTTCCCCTGTCCTGTGACCCACTGCTCCCTCTGCAGTAGCACAACACTGGTTTTCAGTTAACTTTGGGGCACTTGGGGATGAGGAACAGAATCATTTATTATAAATCATGGCTACCTAAGCAGCAGAAGCTGTAGGTAGGGTCATGATGGGCCTGCACCATAAAAAACATATTCAATAGAGACACACAGAACAAGACAAGACATGGTTCTCACCCTTCCGAGAGGAATTTGTAACAGTGTACGACATGGAAATGTTCTCATTGGGAGGAAAAAGGCAGAGGAGTGTTTAAATCTGAAGAGTTCCTGGTTGGAGCCAGCAAGAATCAGTGGACACATACCCCTCTACCTTCCTGAATGCCCTTTAACCAAAATATTGTAGTTCACAGAAAAAGGACCTGGATCCAGACACCGAATGACACTGACATATTTGATCTCCTTTTCTCTCTATCATCTTTCTGCAGAGATAAACCAACCAATCTATAGAATGACCCATGGATAAGTACATACATAGCTTTGTGCCACCACCAGAGGCTCAAGAAGGATCCCACTCACAAACCAAAGCCTCAAAGAACTGTTTTGTAGATAGTGTAACAGTCTTGGTTTAAATAATGGAAGTCAAACCTGGCAGCTGTAAAAGGCTTTATTGTAAAGATATTGGGGAACTCACAGAAACTTTGGAAAAGCTAAAGACCTCATCTCAGAAAGTGTTCAGGAGCCCGAAGAAGCTAGGCAGTAGGAAAATACAGCTAACATCACACCTCAGGGACAATCTAGTTCAGGGTCACAGTACCAGCACCACTACTGCAAGACTATTGACACCAACAGCAATGGTCACAGCCACTGATTCTCAATGCTGACATTGCTGCTGGACTCCCAGCACTGCCACCATGAAGACCTCCTCTACTATCCCTTCATCTTTACCTCTCCTCCCCTGGGTTCAAAGACTCCAGCTGGAGCATCATCTTGGATGGGATGAGAGGAAAGAGTGATTCATTTGGCTTCCATAGCGGGCAGCCAAATTCTGTCTTCCACTAAGACTTAAACTTTATCAATTGCTCAATTTAGCGTTTGAAAGAATTGTACTAAATTTAAGAAAGGTTGCATGAGGATTAGAAAAATGGCTTGCTTGAGCAAGTAATGCTTCAGGGAATGGAAAAGACTGACTCATCATGGAAGGAACATGTACTCTTGAAAAGACGAATCTTCACAGGAGACAACATCTGGAAGATCAGCAGCTGTGAAAGTATGAGAGGAGAAAGATCACTCAATGACACACAGAAAAAATCAGATTTATTACAAGAATTTCTTGTTCTATTCTTTGTTGTGGGTTGTGTTTTGTTTTTGTTTTTGTTTTTGTCACTACTCCAGGATCTCAATACTCTTCTTTATTCTCATCAATTATCATCTATCTTAAATTTAAATATTTTAAATAATCCAATTCCATATGAGATTTTCTTCTATATCCAAATAAAAATATCCTGGACCAAAACAAATTCACTAAACATGGGCTCTTAATCTCAGAAACCTTTCTAGTTTGATATCTTTATTTATTTATTTTTTATGATGGAGAAAAGAATAACAAAATCATATTGGTGGTTGATTTCTTAGGCTAACTGATAGTTCTCAACATGAGGACCAAAGGACCTCACTGAGTAGTTGACTGTAGTTGTAAACCACTTTGCTGGTTGCTTTTGAAGCATCACAAAGATTTCAAATAACTTCCTGTATGTTAACAAGGTTGATGACCACTTTGTTCTAGTCCTGAGCCACTCTTAAATGACACAGTGATAACATAGTTGAGACTCTCCAGAATCACCAAAAATTTTATTGGACTCCAGCTTTCTATTTAAGCTGTACTCTGGGGCTTTTCCTTCTTTTTTCCCCAAGTCCAAACTTGCAGTGTCTCCACATTTTTGAGCGAAACATTGAGCACTTTCTTCAACAAGGGATATTCTACAATTTGGGTAGTTGGCCAAGTGAACCTATTCAAGGTCAAGAGGGGAATCTGAAATTTCACAAACTTCAGATTAAATATTAGAGACCAACCAAAGAAAGTCTTCACAATACTGTTTACTTTAAACTAACCAACTGGGAAACTCAGTAGCCATGTCATTAAGAACTGATATGATTCATTTTGTGTCTTTTACAAGTCAGAAAAATAGGCTCAGATCTGAACCTATTTATCTTTGATAAATGCTGGAAGAAAAGTCACTTGGGTTCTTACATAACTATCTTTTAAAAAACCAATTAAAATAAAGTGCATTTTATCCTTTTGCTTGCTCTTGAGACTTTGGTGCAGGGTAAATCCAGTTTTTACCACCCCGTCCTGTGATGACTTGAAGAGCTCCTCCACACACACTCAATGTTTTGCTGAAACAAGAGGATAATGGAGCCTCACGCTACTTTTCTTGGTTACCCTAACTGTTCAGTGAAGTCCTCATGTAGAGAAACATGCCCGTTCTTTCTCAAATATACTAGAAAGCGGTGAGTCTTGTGTAAGTGGGGAGGGGAGAATGCAAGGAGAGTGATACTTGGTTTCCTTGTTATTTGCTATCTCAAACTTAAATAGAAGATTTCTGTTTCAAGATAAGTACATCCTTCCCTCCCGCTCCAAATCCTCAGAGACTATGAAAAAGATGAGAAAATAAATGTATAATGAGTAGGAAAAAAAAGAGAGAGACACTTGGTGGACCAGAAACTGTGAAGAATTCCTGAAAAAAATGAAAGCTGCCAAGAGCACATTGGAAAAGGAAACTCACCCCAAAATGCAGATCAGAAAGGACTGTAGAAAGAGTAGGAGTGATAGGGAGCTCCACACTTAACAGCGGGGGTACCAGGAGTAAGAGGGGCCCAGGGCCAAATAACAGGGGATTTTTTAGAAAGGTTGACCCTGCACAACACCCTCCATTTAGGCCAGCAGTGTTCCTGAAACATGGCTGGGGAATATTAGAGAAAAGAGGGCAATGGGTGATAAAACAAGACTGAGGTGGAGGGATGCACTGGGACTAAAACCGCATTTCCAATAGACTAGTCCTGAATACACCTTCCTGCAAGCTTTCCACCTCATCTGGTACTTAAATGAAGCCACATCTGTTCTCCACATTAGTGGGTTGTTTACACTACATTAGTGATAAATTCTTCACCATTAAAGTCATTAAGCTTTGTCCCTAATTCTTCTCTTCCCAGCCTAATTCTCTTTCCTTTTAGCTAAGTTGGGTCTGATTTATCGAGGGTTGTTTGGTTCATCAGGGATGTTCCAGCCTCGCTTTCTCTGAAGAAGCAGCTCATGATAATCACGTTCTGACCTGGGCATGTTGACCTGGCATGTTACCAATCCTTGCCTGCTAGCATCTCTGGCTCTGGCATCCCCAATGGCTCACACTCTCTGCCATGTGTCTGCCCCTGTCTTCTACTCCCCAAGTGCAAACTCTCAGGGAATTCCCTTTCATTGGAATTCTTCATGCCTAAAGGACTCAAGTAAGGGCAGAGATTTAAGCATGGTGTCTATTGGGATATACAGATAGGAAAGAAATGAGCTAGGAAGACCTCGTAGTGTGGTATTTCCTTTCAGTTGTGGCAATGGATATGATTTGAATGCTGTTTGTACTAAAAAAAAAA
Organism: Ceratotherium simum simum; assembly: GCF_057802395.1. Taxonomy (NCBI): domain Eukaryota; kingdom Metazoa; phylum Chordata; class Mammalia; order Perissodactyla; family Rhinocerotidae; genus Ceratotherium; species Ceratotherium simum. Next base: position 50,527,551 of record NC_141915.1, on the reverse strand, counting down.
AAAAAAAATCCCTTATATCAGATCCCTTATAGTATTTTGATCAAATACAGCCTATTTGGTTAGTATGTCAATAATGAAATTTTAAAAATAGATTAAAATTAAAGCAGTCTAGAGTTCATAATAAACAGAATCTTTACTACTATGTAACTAGACAAAGAATAATTTCAATAGCTAGTTTTCCTGAGGACATGAGCATGGTTCCTGATCAAAGGGGAATTGATTTCTGAGATTAGAGCTGCTACAGGTAAATTGTGAGTACTTTTTTAAATTAATCTGTGTCCACACAGATATGATCTAAGCATTGTATTAGCTTTATCAAGAATTCGGGCTCGGGGCTGGCCCAGTGGCGTAGCAGTTAAGTGCACGCTCCGCTGCGGCGGCCCGGGTTCGGATCCCGGGCGTGCACTGCTTGTCAAACCATGCTGTGGCGGCGTCCCATATAAAGTGGAGGAAGATGGGCACGGATGTTAGCCCAGGGCCAGTCTTCCTCAGCAAAAAGAGGAGGATTGGCAGATGTTAGCTTAGGGCTGATCTTCCTCACAAAAAAAAAAAAAAAAGAGAGAGAGAATACAGGCTCTTCATTTATTTTGAAATAATTTGGGTTCTGGAATATTAAGTGACCACATTAGCATGACCAAATGCTAGACTAGTTCTTTAGGTTTTAATGATTTGTTCTAGGCTGTATTAGTGCTGGTTTATAGAGGAACTTTATTTTTAGTAAAATATAAATAATATTTTAAAATTTCAAATGCTATTTTTTTTAAGTATTTAAAATCCATCAAAAGTTTCTGGGTGCCCCCCCAAAAGAGAATTATCATTTTGTCTTTTAGATTATGAATATTTAAAAGTTTTTTTCTTTACCATGGCAAAAAGAGTTTTATCATCATAATATTTGAAACTTAAGTGAGACAAATACAAATGACAGCAGACAGCTGTTAGTTTTATTTTCTCAGCATCTTTTTCCCTTTTATTCTTTACCCACACCCTTTTTCTCAAAGGAATTCCATCTCCCCCATGGCAACTGAGGAGTTGTATTGTACTCTGGCAAGCCAGGCCAAACATGTACTTCACCCCTCTCTCTCCAGCAGTTAGTCCAAAGCAGTGAGCTTACGACCCAAGAGAGATCACTTAAATTCATCACTCTGGTGTCTAGAAGTGAAACTTAGGATTCTATTTGCCTTCTGATGGTTAAGCTAAGGAGAGGAAAGCTTGGAGCTGCCCACAGACATGGTTCCCAACTCAGAGAGAAATGCAGTTTGAGACATGCGGAGATCAGAGATCAAGGGCTACTTGCTGCATCTTCGGTTGTACGTGAGATACTGAATTACATTAGGTGAGAACATTTTAAGAGTTGCATTAAGGGAAGGAGAAAGCATGTGAGAAGGGGCAACCAAGGGGTAGACTGTAGCAAAATGTCTCTTTCCTGATAAATCCTCCTTTCCAAAATAATCTAGAAAAATGTGACCCATAAAAGCAAAGAGCATTGAGTGAAAGTTGACACTTGGTTCATATAAGTTACACCTATGTATTACATGTGTGTGTATGTATATATACAAATGTGTACACATATAAATGTGTGTATATATGTATAAAATCTTCACTAATTTTTGTAGTGAGAACAACATGTGAACAGAGGAAAGGAAAAGAGAAGAAAAGTTAAAGAGCAATTTCATACTTTGTCAACGAGTTTACTCCCTCCTTTAACAAAATGAATTTTGTTAAAAAACAAAATTCAATTGAGTAAATTTGAATGTCTAGTTGGCTTTATTAATCTATTCATGTATTGGGCAGCATCTCCTCTGGCAGGCAGAGAGAGACTTGGAGGGATTACACAATATGGAAGTCTTTTATACTAAGGAGGTCAGGACAAGGAAAGGAAGTCATCAGCCAGGAAAAAACGAAAGTTCATTGGAGGAAAGTAAAAGTTCAGGTGACAGTGGCTGACAATGGCTTCTCATTAGCTGAGCTGTGACATTTTCCATTGACTGGGCTTGTTGCTGGGCAAGAACGAAGTCTTCCTTCCTCCTGCTGGAGTACTAAAGTAGTTGTACTTCCTGCTTGGGAGTGCAAGGTAGGTCTCTTCCTGTTGGGGTCAATAACTGACATCTTCCTGTTGGAGTCTGTAATTAACGTCTTCGCGTTTGGGGTAATTGATGAGGAGTGATAGGATGTGAGAGCTCCCTCTACAGGACCTCCCAATTCCAATTCTAGTCAAGGTTTCCTTTATTAATTTTAACACCTCCCTCCAACAACACATCCCTCCAAAGAATATTAAAAGGCACCACTAACAAAGACCAATTAAACTAATCAAATGTCCTCCAAAATGAGAAGTACTTAAAACATAACGTGTAATTAATTAAGGCTATATGTGTTCCATTTATACACATTGCCTGGACAATTGGGATAACAGATATTTTAGGTTTTTAATATAATCATGAGAAAGATCTCTAGAGATGGCATGATGTAACTTGCAGGCATACCCAGCATGTGTGGAATAAAGCAATATCCTCCTAATAGTGTTTATCTGCACTTATTTTTCTCTGGCTGGATCTAAGTAAAGTGTGAGGAACTCAGATATATGACAAGAAAAAGAAACAGTCTAATGTTTCAATAAAGAATGTGACCCAACCAGGTAATTAATATAGAGGAGACAAAAATTACACACACACAGGAGCCAGTCCGGTGGCACAGCAGTTAAATGTGCATGTTCCGCTTCCGTGGCCCGGGGTTCGCGGGTTTGCAGGTTCGGATCCCGGGGGTGCACCGACACACCGCTTATCAAGCCATGCTGTGGCGGTGCCCCATATAAAGTAGGGGAAGATGGGCACAGATGTTAGCCCAGGGCCAAGCTTCCTCAGCAAAAAAGAGGAGGATTGGCATCGGATGTAAGCTCAGGGCTGATCTTCCTCACACACACAAAAAATTATACACACACACACACACACACACACATACACACATAATAGTCTTCAGCCATGTGTCAATTCTGTTGTGAGTTTATGAAATGAAAATAGGAAAATTGTAAGTTGAATATTTTTCTTTCATCATTTGTGATGAACATAGACAGCAAGAATTGCTTTCTAGCAATTCTTGAATAACTATAAAATAAAGTGAAAATGATTGACTATTGCCTTTCTTTTGAATATTTTTTATGAAAGGAATCTATTGTTTACAATTAGACAGAATTCCAAAAAATAAATTTTAACCAATCGAGAAATTCACACACTCTTTTGTTCTCAGTAGCATTTTTTGTTGAGGTCCTTTATTTTTTAAAATTTCCTTAAATACCAAAATTTACCTGGCAGAGATTTATATGATCATTAGTAGTAAGTTTAAAGTTAAGTAGTATTTAAATGCAGATAAATAAGTGCAAACATCATCAGAAGAAGATAAACCTCTTTTAAAAGTTGGTGCTTAGCTATTTAAAATATTCATTTAATTTTTAATTACTTTACCAAATAATTATAGTCATATGAAAATATTTATGAATTTTAATAGTCCAGTTGTATATTTAATGATTTTATTTCAGTACCCAAATAAAAAATGGAGGCCCAGAAAGCCAAAGAATTAACAATCATTGGGTAGCCTTTGCCATGCACTGGGATAAATGCCGAGTTCTCACAAAAAGCCTTAAATTTCAGGAGATTTTTAAATCTGGGAGTGGGAAACTACATCATATAAAGTAATCTTGGTCTTTATACGATATATAAATATGAACTATTCCTATTTTTGAAAAAATTACAACACAATTTTAAAAGCCTTTATCTATAACATATCAAGGAATTTTTACGAGTTTCTTATTCCATGAAATCTTGGCTTTTCTATTTATGCTTATATGTACATATACCATTATTTCTACTTCTTCAATGTTTCAACCACTTACTTCATTTATTCAATTAATTTTTGTTGGGCCACTAGCATACGCTAAATTCTGGGGATACAAAAATGAATAAGACACGCTCTCTACCCTCAAGAAACTCAGCTGAATGGGAGAGATGGAAACAAATTAGGTGACTCAAATAAAATATAATAGATACTATAATTACTGTGTGTCTAGTGTGTTGTGGAAGCAAAAAAGAAGAGGCTAATAATTCTTCTTGGGAGCCTTTCCTCCCTACACCCGCCACCACCTCCCTCCCCTAACTGGCCATAATATCAAAGGAGAGTATGGATCTTATTATACGCTGTCTTACTAAGTAAAACTGTGTAATTCTCAACCTAACTTAAAAGAAAAAATGAATTTAAAAGTTATACTTATGCAAATAGTTTCGAGGACTAATAGCCTAGGATTAAAAAAAAATCATCAAAGCATTCAGGGAAAATAAGTAAAATAATTTTACTAACAGATATGATCATTCTTAAGTTTTTTCTCTAGTTTTTGCCTAAGTTACCTACCAGCTCCCATAAAACACAGTTATTTCAACTATTATAAGATAATCATGGCAATTTTATTAATTTTTTTCATTAACTTATTCTTTTTCCTTTGCGTCTCTAAGCTAATACCACCTGATACTTTGTTGCACAGAAAACACTTACCACTCACTCTGTCCACAATTAATATTCTCTGTTAAGATTTAAATCCAGTTACATTTGAGATTTCAAATATGATTAAGTACTTGCTTAGGAGAAGGAGGAACATGGAGAGCATACGATTCTGTGACTGTCTTATTGGATTTGGAAATCAATTATGGTTAAAATTGCCTCCATCTTGCAAGAAATAAATGAACTACTTGGCCTCTGACATCTGACTAAATTGATATGCAACCAAGAGTAGCCTCATCTTGGCACTGAGCCCTAAATTTCTGAATCGCTTTGAAAGGAAAAGGCTAGCATCTGCTTTGATTCCTGTTACTTAAATCAGAAAACATTTTGTTCATCTCTCTGTTGATGTGAGAACTTAGTTGTGGTCACACTGGACAGATTAAATATTTATGATGTTTCTTATCAAGTTGTTGACTTCCTGCAGCTGTTGAAAATCTCTAAATAACGTTTGCTAGAAACATCAGAGGTCTGGTCCTCCTGTTACTATTTTGCTTCTCAGCGCTCTACAGAAGTGAGAAGTAAACCTACATCTACAGCAGCTTTGGCCATTCCTAAGTTTCCAAATCCAAATTTATGTCACTCTGATTAAACAGAGCAGTTGAACAAAACGATTGTCCCATTTTGTTGGAGCATCCCATAAGGAAAAGCGTTTATCATTTGCTGTTACTCTGTAGGGGACTGTCGGGGAGCAGAATTTGATACCCCAAAATGTGTCTCTTTGGCTTGATTATTTTTAAGAACAAATGACTCAGGAAGAAACTTTGACCTTCCCTCTAACTGCCTAAAAGAATTTAAGATAGAAGGCCTGTTCCAGGAAGGAGCTATCACCATAGAGAACTATAGTAGAATATGAATTAGGTGTGGTAGACAGGGAGGAACCTAGCAAGGCCCATTTGATCATAGTCCTCTCCATGTCTCATTGCCTCTGTAAGGCATGGCAAACATTTGTTTACTAAACATTTGCTTTTCCATATGTGAATTGCCTTCCTCCCCTTTGAAGTCCCAAGCCACTATCCCCAACATCCTCCTTTGTCTTAGCTGAAGATGGTATTTAACGTGTTGGTTTCAGCCATTTTGGCAAGTTACTCAGTTTTCCTGGGTTTCTCCCATGTATAAATGTTATTAAACTTTGATTTTCTCCTGTTATTCTGTCTCATGTCAATTTAACTCTTAGAGCAGCCAGAAGAACCTAGAAGGGTAGAGGAAAATTTCTTCCTCTCCTACATAAGCAACATTTCTGGTATCAGCATCCTCTGCATTTACTGCCACCTACCTATCCCTGACAGTTGAATGTTTTCCTAAAGGTGGCACTCATGAATTGTTCCAGCAATAATCCTCATTCACTGACTCCTTTTAACTTGTGAAACTCAAATTTAACCCAACTGAGGTCCCAGATGTGGCTTGTTTGTCTTTGTGTCTTAAGCAAATATTCACGAATATTAAATACTGGTGGAGAAGACACTTGATTGAGCAGACAACAGAGTCATAACTCTCTTGAAGGATGGACACTGTGAAAACATGCAGGTAAAAGAAGAAATGCAAAAAACTGATTAATAGGGGCACTGAAAATGGTCTTACACAGGAACAATTCTCATTCAACCATATTGTTGCCACAGCCATCCCAGCTCTCTCGCTCCCACTCTCAGCCCTCAAGTTCTCACCCCAAATCACACTTAAGCTCTGACTGCCCTTTTCTTATCCAGAACAAGCCTCCTTGGGCTACTTAGTTCAGCAAACCAAAGAGACATTTTCAAAGTCCTTCTTTATTAAAGGCTCAAAAAGTGTCTCCCAAGTGGCTGTGGTTGAAGAATGGAGGTAGGAAAGAAGGGGCTATGTGGCACCTATCTGAAGGAGGATTTTGAGACCATATTGTCACTGTAGTTATTATAGTAGCTATTTTTAGAAGGTTGTTCTAGGACCAGAACCGTCTTTTTTCATAGAGATGCAACAAAGAAATGGACTTCACTCATCCAAGAAATATATTCAGTGATGTAATGGGATCCTGAATTGTTTCTTAAAGACCGTTTTTTCTTTCCTTACCTGGATTAAAACCTCATTAGCATAAGAATCATATTTTCTGCTTTAGCTTTGTGGTAGACTCAAAGAAAGCACTCCTTAGGCGCCGGCCCCGTGGCTTAGCGGTTAAGTGTGCACGCTCTGCTACTGGCGGCCCGGGTTCGGATCCCGGGCGCGCACCGATGCACTGCTTCTCCGGCCATGCTGAGGCTGCGTCCCACATACAGCAACTAGAAGGATGTGCAACTATGACATACAACTATCTCCTGGGGCTTTGGGGGAAAAAAGGAGGAGGATTGGCAATAGATGCTAGCTCAGAGCCGGTCTTCCTCAGCAAAAAGAGGAGGATTAGCATGGATGTTAGCTCAGGGCTGATCTTCCTCACAAAAAAAAAAAAAAAAGAAAGCACTCCTTAATATTACTGCAGAGTTGTTATCAGCTCTTACACTCTTTGGCTTCTCCTTAACTAGATTATCTTTTTCTTTTGCCCACCCAAGTTGTACATTTTCTTCAAATATCTAACTACCTATAAAACCCTTTTGTCAGCTCTGCCTGGCTCATGATGGATTTTTCTTCCTTAAGTTCTCATTGACAGCACACTTGTTGTTACTAGGCAGTGAAACATTTGAGAGTGTGTTGTTCTATTCTCTTCCATGGTTTGCACTAAATATCTATAAGTTTTCTTCTTGATAAAATCGTGAGGAAATTAAAGAGAAGGACTGGGTTTTCTAGGTCCACTGTCCCCTTACCAGTGTTTGGTGAGTGCTCACACAGCTGGGGATAGTGGGTTTGCCATGGGCTTGATGTTAGGCCAACCTGGGTTTTGATCCCAGCTGGGCTAACTACTAGTTGTATGTCAAAACTGACAATAATGGAGTCATTTTAAATGAAGTCAGAGCTGCCTTTCTAGAGAAACTGCTTTGCTGTCTTGAACCTTCGACCGGGCCAAACCTTTGGACTGAGCCAAAATGGCAACTGTTTAACAAGCACTTGTTTGAGAAGTCAGCAAGAGAATGGACATGCTGATCACAAAGACCAAGGATTGTGAACTTTCTGAAGATAGAATCAATAGTCAATCAATATTTAGCCAAAGCCAGCTCTCTGCCTCCAACTCCAATTACAATTCTTTGTAATACAACCTCCCTTTTTTGCCTTTAAAAACCTGTAACTTTTATTCCCTAGCAGAACACTATTTGGGTTTCTACTTGAATCTGTGCTCCCTGAATTGCAATTCCTGAGACCCCTCAAATAAACTTTTGGCTTCTCTTGCAGTTTATGTATCTTATTTGTTGACATGTTTGATATTGATTAAGTTACTCATCTTCTCTGAACGCTCATTTACTATTCTGGAAAAATTAATCAATCGACCAATCAATCAGTATCTTAAATCTCTGCACCAGTAGGAATAGAACAGACACTTAGAGAGCTGTGACCTGTTGGACAGTGAAGTTTAGACTCTACTTGACAAGCCCCGTGTTTAGTCCATTGCAAGCATTGCACACAGCTACATGTGGCTGTCTGCTTCTACAGACACTGTGTGTAAAGAATATTAGGATTAACCATTAACTATCAGGGAAATGCAAATCAAAACTACAATGAGATATCGCCTCACGCCTGTCAGAACGGCTATAATTAACAAGACAGGAAACAACATGTGTTGGAGAGGATGTGGAGAGAAGGGAACTCGCATACACTGCTGGTGGGAGTGCAAACTGGTGCAGCCACTATGGAAAACAGTATGGAGATTCCTCAAAAAATCAACGATAGAACTACCATATGATCCAGCTATTCCACTGCTGGGTATTTATCCAAAGAACTTGAAAACACCAGTGTGTAAAGGTACATGCACCCCTGTGTTCATTGCAGCGTTATTCACAATAGCCAAGACTTGGAAGCAACCTAAGTGCCCATCAAGGGACGAATGGATAAAGAAGATGTGGTATATATACACAATGGAATACTACTCAGCCATAAGAAACGATGAAATCCAGCCATTTGTGACAACATGGATGGACATTGAGGGTATTATGCAAAGTGAAATAAGTCAAAAGGAGAAGGTCAAATTAAGTAGTAGATAATAACAACAATAAACAAACACATGGAGACAGAGATTGGATTGGTGGTTACCAGAGGGGAAGGGGGGAGGGAGGAGGGCGAAAGGGACAATTTGGCACAGGTGTGTGGTGATGGGTTGTAATCAGTATTTGGGTGGTGAACATGATGTAATCTATGCAGAAATAGAAGTATAATGATGTACACCTGAAATTTATACAATGTTATAAACCAATGTTACTGCAATAAACAAAAAATTTAAAAAAAAAGAATATTAGGATTCACAAGAGCTCCTGTTGCAGCTTTTTATTTGAGACCCACAGTAACCCAGTAGGTGAACAGGATTTAAGAGGAAACCAAGATTTGGCAAGGTTATGGGATTTACTCAGGATCACAAAGCTAGAAAGCAGCTAGTCTCAGACTGCCTGAGATCCCAAATCTCTTCGACTTCAAAATGGCAGACAGGGAATGGGGAGTTAGCATTTAACAGGTATAGAGTTTCAGTTTCACAAGATGAAAAGAGTTTTGGAGATGCATGGTGGTGATGGTTGCACAATAATATGAATGAACCTAATATCACTGAACTGTACACTTAAAAATGGTTGAGATGGCAAATTTTACGTTATGTGTATTTTACCACAATTTAAAAAATTTTTAAATGTGCACGGAATACACGTAGTATGTGCTCAATCTATGATAGCTATTTGCTACCCGTTTTCCCTCATTTTGATACTCATTCTTCTGAAGTTACTGTAGAGCTGAGATTCTGTGAGACCCAACTTGAGTGAAGCATCAGTTCATTTTATGAAAAATCAGACTTAAATTCTCTACCTAAAAATATATTTTTCTTCACTTCTAAAACTTTGAGAGAACACTGAAAAAGCTAAACCAATGCAACAGGCTGTAACAGGCTATTAGCTTGATTCCCAGAATCTAGCTCATTAAACCTTCTAAATGGCAAAACTTTAGCAAAAAGTAGTGTAGTCTCTGTGTTTGAATTTGGAGAGGGACAAAAATCTTATAAAGGGTGAAGGAATCAAACAGAATTAGAACACTTTCTTTAGTTTTTCTTGATACAGGGAATAAGATTTCTATCAATTGATATGTAAAATATTTTTTGTTTTATTAAGAGTGTCCATATATTACTTGATTACCAACATCACCCAATAAGCAAGAGTAGTATTTCTCCTTTAAAGATGAGTAAACTAAGGCTCAGCTCAATAAGTTTTACTAAAGTTTTTCCTCTGATCAAACGCGAAGTGACAGAGCCACACTTGTATATAGTTGAAATTCAAATCCCTTCACGTTTCCTGAGATTCACAGATGTTGCACGGATGTTGCAATTTGCAAAGCATGAACTCTGCCCTAGCAAATACAAAGATAAGCATTATTCTCTCTGCCAATGACCTAGTTTTACTGTTACAAATCAGAAGTAACTGCAAAACAACTGAAGTTGTAATCTTTTAAGAAAAAAAACCAGCCCAATACAAAATACGTCGAATTTCAAAATAATGACCCTTGGCAGATTTATAGCACTGTTAAAAGTAGAGTTAATATAGTGTGATTTTTAAAGATATTTACTGTCTATATTATCTCCAGTTGCATGTGTTATAAAAGACAGTGCTATAGGCTGAATTGTGTCCCCCCAAACTCATATGAGGAAGCTCTAACCCCTAATGTGACTGTGTTTGGAGATGGGGCTTTTAGGAGGTAATTAAGGTTAAATGAAGTCATAAGGGTGGTGTCCTAATGAGATAGAACTGGTGGCCTGATAAGAAGAGAAAAAGATCTTTCTTTCTTTCTCGTCCCCGCCCCCCCAAAACAGGCACCAAGGAGAGGCGATGTGACCACACAGAGAGAAGGCAGCTTTCTGAAAGCCAGGAAGAGGGCCCTCACCAGAATCCCACCATGCTGGTACCCTGACCTCAGACTTCCAGCTTCCAGAACTCCAGAGTGGATTCAGCTGAAAAATGGTGAGTCAAGTCAGGGAACTCCCTCCCAAAGCCCCAGGAAAGAATAACAGATAAAAATAAATAAAATGAAACTTGGGACATTTGTAAGATGAAAAGTGTCAAAATAATGTAATTGGGTCCTCATAAGAAGGAAAAAATAAATGAAGGGAAGAAAATATTTGAAGAAATATTAACTGACATTTTCTAGAATTAAGGAAAGATGTAAGATTCAAAATTAAAGTGCATAAAGCAGTAAATGGGACAGATATGAAAAATGAACACATAGTTAAACACAAAAGTGTCATGAAATTTCAGAACATCAAATACAAAAAGAAAATTTTAAAGCATGGAAAGAGGAAAAGCAGATCACCACAAGAGTATAAAGATCACATTATTAAGGATCTTTGCAATAGGAATACTGGACATGAAATAAGAATGGGTGATATTTTCGTTGTGTTAAACAAAAAGAACTCTGAAGCTAGAATTTTATACCAGCTAACCTGTCATTTAAATGTGACACTGAAATAAAGATATTCTCAGGCATCCAAGACCTTTCCAAGTCTACCAAATAAACACTTTCTTGAAACATTCTTGGAGGAAGCATTAGATTAGAAGAGAAAAATAATGCTGGAGGAAGCAAAAAGATAGCAGAAGTAAGAAAAAGCCAGTAATTAGTGTGATCTATTTTGGTTTAAATAAGCAGTTAAGACTCTTCACCCCAACAAGTTTATTCATAATATTGCAGAACTAAATTCAGGGTGCCCACAAGGGGGAGGAGGAGAGACCAGATACAGGTAGGAGTAGATGAAGATGCTTATCTCTTTTAGGAGACAACATACAAATGATAAGCTTAATCACTAGTAAAAAAGTAATATATGTATGAGTCATATTGAGTTAACCCTAATTAACAAAGCAAACAACAGAATGAAACCCTAGATTAAATAAATAAATGTTTTTTAAAATTTCTAAAATACCAAACTTTACACACACAACAAATAATACAACAAATTGGATAGAACAGTAATATTAATGCTGTTCAAATAATAACTGAATCCTTTATTATCCAAAAAGCCCCAGGTTCACATAGTTTTAGGGATAAATTCTATCAAATTTATGAGAAGTAGGTAAAGGTTGTCCTTGTTTTATCCACATCATGTTAAGATTTTATAAATATATATTTATATATAATATATATAAGTGATATTTCATTCTTTGGACTTAGATACCTATCTCTCTTTTCCTAGTGACAAACTATAATTTAGAATTATATGTATAATATATAATAATACATAAAGGTAACATATATTCTATATAATTGATAAGTTAGATATAATTATATATTTACTAATAATTATATATTTATAATTTATATATTTTATATATTATATATAATTATACACAATGTTATATAATAAATTGCAAATATATAACAATATATAAATATTTTATATTATAATTATATTTATATATTTATTATATTTTATATAACTGCAATTATATATAATTATAGTATATATTTATATACAATTATATATACAATATATTATAAATAATATAATTATATAAGTATAATTTTATATATACATATATATATATAAGTCTAAATTATGGTTTGTTGCTAGGAAAAGAGAGATGGGCTTCAGAGTCCAAAGAAGCAAATAGAAGAAAGAGTAGAAAAGTCAGAAGCTGGAAGACTGGAGAAGAGGAGGATAAACAGCTTGAAGAATGGACCAGAGCCAGTGGTTTGGTGAAAAGGGAGCCTTTTTGATGTGATACAAAATGTCTGCCTCAAAGATAGAGTAGAAAGTTTAGAAGACCCAGATGGTCTTGGTCTGAATGTATAACTAAGACACCCTGCCCTCCATGGGTGATGTGTGCATGTGTGTGTATGTGTGTGTGTGTTTGTGTGCATGCGCACCTTTGGGTTTGGACTGTCCCTCGTCACTGGAAGCCTGCACTCTGGCGTTGGGAACATCCTCAGCAGTCGCTTTTGCTTTGATTCTGGTTGATTTGGTGGTCTGGGTCCTGGGGCGGCTCCTCGTGGGTGGAGGGTCGGGTCACCTGTGTTTCTCAAGAATTTGGCCTTCAGGTTCTGGGGGGTCTTTTAAAAGGTTATGCATTTGGGGGTCTTTGGAAATACAGCCGGTAGTTGCCTCATTTCTGTGGTGGTGAGTGGTAGCTCGGAGCCAATATTAAACACTCTCAACAGCCAGTTGGCCCCTTTGTCTCCTTCCTGCCATAAAAAGTCTTTTAAAATATGTTGAATCTCGAAAGCATAAAGTTTCGAGGGTCGGTTCCTAATTCTCTTTCTCCCACTGATCTGACCTTAGGAATTGTTACCAGAAAGATCTGTGGTGGGTGTCCCCGGTGGCCGGATCCTAAGCAGTCACTTCCCTCTGCAGGTGTCCCAGTGGACCTCACTAGCACTGGGGCCGGCCTCCCCCAGCGCAACGGCGGCAGGAGGGTTGAGGCTGGCCGCTGGACCCCAGAGCGTGCAAACAGCACTCTGGCCTGCTGGTACTCCGCAGCTCTGAGCAGTGCCCAGGCCGCTTCCAGGGGCGTTTTTCATTTAGTGAGGAGCTTGCTAACTTCCTCGGGTGTTTTAGGTGGCACTGGCACCAGGTGCTCAGGCTGTATACATCGGGCCACCACGCGCCAGGGATGGGACCTACAATCTCTCATAGGGTCAAGGGAGGACGGGCGACAGCAGCAAGCTATGCAGCAACAGAGGGAGCACAGGGCTCCGCTAGCGCAGGGAGCGAGGGTGCCCCTAGCATGCTGGTTAGGACTTGGAGTCCCGGTGCCCCCGCAAACACAGTGGTCAGGAAAGGGAAGTCTCCCTCTCTTCCTTACAAGGGCATTGCCCGGCACCTTTATCCAGTAGCCCACGCTTGGGCAGGGGTTGTCACTCACATGTCCCCGCCATTAACTAATGCAATGGGACCTGGAGAAAATCTTAACAGCAGGGTCAGTGCTTAGAGTCTGGAAATACACGTGAAGTCTAAGCCGCTGCGGGGGTTCACCCTCCGTGTAGCGTTAACAGGCGGAAGACACATACACGCGGCACATCAAACCAGCTCTGATGAACAATGCTCCGAGGTTTGGGAGGATTCTGGTTGTTGCATTCAGAGCTTGCACTTTGGGATGGGAAGCTGCAGCAGCATTCTTCATAATAGGCAGTACGCTGCAGTGCACAGCAGTGTAAATCCACGCCAGCAAGTAGTGGATCCCTCACAGATAGAACTACCCACCTGGGAGAGCCAGCTAGTCAGCCATTCACAGCTAAAAGGCATTCTCCACCGTCAGTTGCAAGCACAACTCTACGATCCTGTTCGTGACACCGATTCTTATGACTTTGTTAAATTAACATTTGTTAAGTGGAGCTCAGGATGCCAGATAGTGAATTGCAATTAAATAACAGGCTACAGGAGAAACTGAAATAGAGAAGTTTATGACTCACATGTCCTAGAAGAAGTATACTGCATGCCTGGAGGGGCCACACAGGGAAGTCAAGGCAGAGAGCAGACAGAGAGTGACAGGACCTGGGGCACATGCTTTTATTAGGGTCCATGGGTGGAGTCTTTGGGGTTCCCAGGCTAAGGCCAGATTGGTGAATTCAAACAAAGTAAGAGAGGTTTCACTAAGCTCCACAAGGGTCTTATCTAAGGGGCCACAAGGGGAAGGCCCTGGGAGGCAGGGGAGACTGTTGACCATAAGAGCTGGTGGGTTAAAGTTAGCAGTCAAAGTTCAGCACACTCTGCTCCAGCGATCCCCAGCGCAGAACCACACCACTCATCTGTCAGTAGCCATGCTGTGGCAGCTGCTCACATAAAAGAACTAGAAGGACTTACAACTAGAATATACAACTATGTACTGGGGCTTCGAGGAGGGGAAAAAAAAAAGAGGAAGATTGGCAACAGATGTCAGCTCAGGGTGAATCTTTCCCAGCAAAAACAAAAAGCATAAAAAGAGCAGGTGAGGAAGTAATTTCAGAAAGTCACATTTGCTTGTGACTCTGTGGGTTGTTGACTCTGTCTAGGGCATACATTTGCATGTGGGGGCTACTGTCAGCTTCTTGGCCAAACAAAACAAAATGGATGCCAAGGCAGTCACAGCATGGAGCAACTTAGCTAAACTCTCTACAGGGAGCAAGGATAGAGAAAGGGAGAAAACTAAGCAGAGAGTGGTCTAGGCTGGAGAATAGATTTATCTTCTTCAGAGAGGATGAATTGCACACGGACTTGGTGCCATTCAAGACAAGCGTGCTGGTCTTTTATACCCCATGTCAGGCAGTCAGTGGTTGCTGGCTGTCACGAGCGGTGGAAAAGTGGCTCCCACTTGGCCAAAGACAATTCTTGGGAGAAGAGAGTGGCTGTGAGGCTGTGAGCCAGGAGCAAACAAAACTCACAGTGGCTGGGTGATGAGTGGACTAGCTCAGAGAAGGAGAGATTAAGGTGGGTACCAACAGCATCCATTACACACAGTTTGTAAAAGCAGAGCCAGGATTCCAGCCCAGGAGATTGGTCCCAGAGGCACCTGCTGTTTGAACAAACACACATATTGCTTCATGTGACTGCAGAGGACAGAACATGCTGATCTCTTGATTTTTAAAATTAAGATATCACAGTATTATCTCTAAGCTCAATTTCAGTTCAAAACTAGATGATGATTTTGTATCTTGGGCCAAAATACACTCACTTGCTTAAGTTTGAGAGCCACTGTTCTCTCCAGCTCCCACAGTAATGTTCTGTTTTTCACTATAAGCAGACTGTGGCCATTCAGAAACCATCTTTCCTGTTTATCTGTTGCATAAAACAATTCAGACCCCGTACCCTCTTGTAAATAGTCAAAAAGACAAACTTCAGAGTAAGTTATCTCATCACCTAAAACGATTCCTTCCAATGGAACAAACAATAATCATTGCTACCATTTTTGAATTATTTCAGTCAATTAATAATAAGTATAATAGGTAAAGGATAACTTAGATGGTGATGTTGACTGAGGAAACAATCACTACAACTTAAACAGCAGATATTTATTTGGGCAATTATAATTGCAATTTGGGAGACATATTTGTGTAGAAACCCAAAATATGTTCTGATTACAAGAGAGGGGTTCAGAGTTTTTTGGGATAAAAAGGAGGATGATGTGAGTAGTAGTAACGAAGAGTTCATTGGTGCTAGATGAAGTAAGGCTAGGTTTGTACTTCATTGATGGGCTTGAGATTCAGTCATCAGTAAAGTCCAGTTTTATCAGTCCTTACAAACAGGATATTCTTCTCCTTACTGATTTCTTGTAATTTTGGTGGTTTGGTCCAATTTGGAAGCTAAAGAAAACAGGACATGCAAGGCAATTCCTCTGAAATGGCTGCTCCAGCTCTACTTTATTATGGCTCCACTCATGTCATCTTTCATGGTGATAATGTATGAAGGGAAAACGTGAAGCAGAGTAAGGGGGATTGAGAATGAAGGGCAAAGAGAGGGTAAATGGCTCCTTTAAATCGAGCGCTTAGAGTAGACCTCATCAAGTGCCTCTGGGCCAAGACTTGAAGAAGGTGAGGAAATTAACCATATGGAAAAATCTTCCAGGCAGAAGAAACAAGGGCAAGGCAAGGCTGCTGTCATGGGCGCATGCCTGGCATGTGCAAGGAACAAAAAGACAGCCAGTGGGATTGAAATGGAGGAAGCCATGGAGAAAGACGTAGGAGATAAGGTCAGGGAAATCACAGAAAGAGCATGCCCTTGTAAGCACTTTGACTTGTACTCGGAGTGGGGAGGAGAGTCTCTGAAGGGTCATGCTGGCATATATCTTGAAAGGGGTATTCTCACTGGGGAGTGAACGAGAAACTGTAAGTCTCAAGGATGGACAACTGAATTCTTTTGATATCTGAGCAAAAATAGTTTGAAATGGTTAGGCAGTAACCAGAGACTCAGAAAATCGCCTGATACTCATGGGAAAGAAAAAAATGTATTCCTCACTCCACTACCCAGCAAATCCTGTCTTTATAATAATCCTGAGGTAAAATATGGTCATGAACTGACCTTGTCACCACACTCTAACCTTCCCATCTGGAGCCAGACAGGAGCCCTTGAGAACTTCCTGCCTGTGCGGAAGGGACAGGAATTAATTTGGAGAAGGAATAATAGTGAAACTAAGATTCTCTTTCCTAATATGCTGATAATATTCCAAGCAAAGTCAGAGGGATTCCTAGAGCAGAGAAGGAGTTCTGAAGACTATAAGCTGAGATGGTGGGTTCCCAAAATTTGGGAGCAGCATGTTAAATTTTTTACTTTATCTTGGGCCCCAGAAAAATGATTGGTGAGGCAGGAGTGCCCTAATAGATGAGACTCCTTCATCAGAAATCATCTCAAGTCAACTAAGAGCATCCTTAAGGCTAGGAATATCAAAATGTGGAAGACAGAAAGGAATTTTCCAATTTTCTATAATAGCAACCCAAGTAAATGTTAAACTTTGTGTTCCTGTGTTTTAGACCTATCATACTTTCAAGATATGGATCCAGAATATGAATACCATCTGGGTTAGAGTAAAAGATATTCCCACGTTACAACTTCTAAACATAGCAGGATTTTAATTAAATTCTTATGCTAAGCACTCTTGGTTCATGATGGGAAGAACTAATTAGCCTTAAAGCTGGCATTAGAAGGTCAGTTACACCTACATATAACATCCGTGCAGGAAGTCTCAGGGCTGAGAGCCTTATTTTACTTCCTGCCTCTTTAGCAAGTAGCTATTCTTACCTAGTAAAGAAAGAATGAAAAAAAGAGCCTCCGACTCCATCCTGTTATTTACATGAACACAAAAAGCTTTGTTTGCAACTTTCTTTAGAACATTGTAAAATGTCTCCAACTTTCCCAGAAAGTACCTAAGATTTCTTTGCCAATTTCTTTGTTTTCAAGATTTCTTTGTTTTCAAATCTGAAAACAATTCAACAACAACAACAAAAATCCCTCAAACCATGAAGATGTCATTTAAGGTCATTAATAAAATGCTGTTCTTTTCCCAGCTCTGCATTACATTTCTGGAATTGACATAAAGAACACCTTTGTATATTTTTTCCTTTCATTTGCCAAGCTAAATTTTCAAAGTATGCCATCTTTTGGTCTGATTTTAAAAATATCCGTGGACTTCCAATTCCAGAATCCTTCTGGAAGTTTACTGTTCAGTGGCCCTGCACTAACAGAGAAATACTTGCTTTCTACTGCCAGCCACCTGGGTGGCATCAAATGTCTCAGTCTTCTGAGAATCTGACTCAAGCTTCTTGGCAAGCGCTGGCTGGAAATGCATTCCAACAGGATGAGGATTGCAAATGTGTTATGCCTGCAGTTTTGAAGGCAGCTTTTAAGTATCAACATTATGTCTTACAAATACACATAGTCTCTGCACTAGGGACAGGTTGCTACCACGTAATGCTCTTTCCTGCCAAAGGAAGTGAAGGTCCACATGCCATGTGCTTTTCAGCCTTTCATACATATGCAGAATGGCATCAACCCTGGAATCCAGAGCTTATTCCAACACAAAATACTGTAATTTTCCTTATTTATTTTAATCATTTCATAATTTATCATGTCAAATTTTAAAATCCTGTCTTACTCTTCTGAGTGCAATGTACAACTTAAATCCATGTAAGCATGTGCCAGTTCCAATCATAACAAAATAGCTTTGTGTTAGAGTAACCCTCCTGATGATAACAATTACAAAACTTGGGGGAAAATATTCAAAGACAGTGGAGAACAACCAAAGTATATAAAAATGGAATAGGATATGACCCTTGAAAGAAGGGACACACACTAGGCAAGCTCCATATTTATGCAGCTTCTCTCCTAAGGGAAATTTCCAATACTTTCCAATTCTGGGAATAGAGCCTAAGCAGAAAGTAGCTGTCGTACTGAATTTAGAAGACAGAGCTAGAGTTCGTGGCTTCAATAGTGGCTGGAAATTAATCCTGGAGAGGAGGGAACCACCAAGTGGGAGCCCCAAATGCTGCACACAAATACCCCTGAAATAGTTGATGTATACCTAACTGCCTATGTGTAGACTGAAACTCCAATAAATCTAATGGAAAGTCCCCCTAAGAGAGGGGGACTAAATTGCTGACAGAGGTTTCAGCAGCTACCCTAACTTGCAAGGTCTGCCACGTTAGAGGGGTTTGTAAACACCTTGGACTTTCTGTTGAAACCCAGAAAGGCAAAACTTAAGTAGATAAGCCCTTCCAAAGCTCATGATCAAGGCGAACTGCTGGTTCTCTATCTACTGACTAAAGAAAATCTAACCCTCTTGGAAGGAAAACATCTTCCAGGACCCCTATAATTTATCATCGAGTCAATGATAAAAAGAGAATCAGTTGACTATAAACTAAGAGAAATAGCAGACAAGAAACACTGGAACTTCAGGAGATTCAGATACTGAAGTTAGCAGACAAGCACCTTAATATCCATCCTGAATTGAAAAAGAAAATAAAGAATAGATAAGCAAAATAGACAATTATACAAAGAATTGGGATTTGTTTTTAAAATCAAATAAGTATTTTATAAGTAAAAAATATAATATCTGAAATTAATAACTTATTGCATGAACTTAACAACAGATTAGAAACAGCAGAACACAGAATTAGTGAACTCACAGACAATTCATCAGAAAATATCCAAACTAAGCACAAAAAGAAAAAAGAAAGGAAAGATGGAACAGAGCACAAGAAATACATGTGATGTAGTCAGATAGTCTAACGTACATATAATTGGCATCCCAGGAGGCAAAGAGTGACAGAATGGGGCAGTAGCAGTATTTGAAGAAAGAAAAGCAGAGAATTCTCCCAGACTGATTTAAGTATCAAGCTACAGATTCAAGACCCTCAGTGAAGCCAAAGCAGCATAAATACAATGAAAACACATCTAAGTAGTGATAGACATTTAAATTAAGTTCTATATTTTATTATTATAAATGCAACTGTTATGAACATTCTCTTACATATTTCTACACAAATATGAGTATTTTGTTTGTGGGGAAAAGACAGAATGGTTAATAAATGGTGCTGGAAAAATTGTCTGGAAGAGCTGCACTTCAAAAATTGTTGGGAAAGTAAATATAGACCTCTACCTCCCATTTTTTCAGAAGTAAAAACCCAAGATTTCTTACAAAGCTATACACACAAAAAAACACAAATTATAAAAATATTAGAGGAAAATATAACATTTTGATCATGTTCCAAACATAGTTCAGCCACTCTTTCCACCCAAAATCTCCCACTGGCCAAGTCCAGGTTGACTATGGCTCCAGCAAAAGGTGTGTAAGAGGCCTCCTAATTATCAATTGCTCAATTCATTCTGATTTCATCCAGTAGCTCTTTGGATGGGTCATGTGCCTACTCTTTCATCCTTTTTGGAAACCGTGCACAGAAGTAGACTAGATGTAGGTTAATGCTACCTAAATGCATTAAATGGACCATTAATTACCAGAATACCTTATGAGAGGACACCTAACCATACTCTGGGAGTAAGGACTTATCTAAGACAACTGCTTTGCAGGGCTCTTGATTTTTCATTTTTTGTTTTTAATTTTTTTTTTAAGGATTGGAACAACTTAAAGCTCCCAAATACCTGAGACAAAATAATCACCTAATAAATATTTGTTCAACTGGTGAATTAAACATTAAATAAAATATTTTGGCATAGCAACTGAAATTCAAATGAATAAAAATACTGAATTTGCTAAGAAAACTAATTTCTCTCCCTTCTGTAGCTCCCACATTACAAACCACCAGTATGTAGTTTGCCAGAATGATAGGTGACGAAAGTCTGAAATTACACCAGGAGGAGGAAATTGTATTACATTTTACATTGGCAGAGTTGGGTCGTTGGGTTCAAATCCCCATTCCAGCTCTTCCCAGTTGTGTAAAATGGGGATAATAATAGTACTTACTGTAGGGCTGTAGGGCCTCGCTTTCCCAGCACTGGTCTACATGCGCTATAAGAACCAGGTGTCCTTCAGGCCCTCCTTCAAGGCAGAAGACCAACCATCTGGGATTGTAACGATCCAGGACCTGGCCAACCCAGATCTGCTTATCTCAAAGAACATCACGATTTGAAGGAACACGGAGCCCTTCCATGTGAGCTACTGGTCTTTGGAATGCTGGTCATGCAGGGACCCTTTGGCAAGCACATAGCCTTTGTTCCTGGGCCTTCTTAAGCAACTCCCTCCCAGTTCTTGGTAGCGGTACACAACTCCATCCAGCTGGCCACTCCTGGACTCCCTGTATGTAAGTTCCCAATAAACGCTTATGTCTCGCACATCATCTCCAGGTCTTTTCTTCGGTCTCTCCGGCACCTTCCCATTGCAGCTCGCACAGCTGGGCTAGCAGTCAGACCCCTACTTACAGTGTTTTATTAGGATTGAATAGATTAGTATCTAAGTTTTTATAATGGTGCCTGAAACATGGTTAGTTCTCAATAGATACCAGGTTGTGATTACCATAATAAGAGCAAAAAATAAGACATGACAAAACAAGATAAAGTTGTGTGGGTGCTGGGTGCTCCTGGGGACTCTACTGGTCACAAGCTTTCTGTAAAGGGTCAGATCATAAATATTTTAGGCTTTTCAAGCCATATGTGGCCCCAGTTGCATGGCTCTTTTTTTTTCTACAACCCTTTAAAAATATAAAAATCACTCAGCTCATGGGCCATACAAAATAGGCCAGATTTGGCCCAGAGGCCAAAACACCACCTTCATTATTATATTTACCAGAAAGAAGTTAATCATTGTAATAGCCAAACTGGTTAAGATCAGTTTGTGACATATGTGACCACTCTGTGCACACTATACCCAATCTTGTCTCCCTCACGAGTATATTTGGTTGATCCATATGAAATTGCCGTTTCTGTAGGTCAAAATTATTTGAACATTGGCAATTTCGTGTGGCTCAACTTAATAGTAAAGACACACAACCTGAGGCCTGAATCCCTCATTGTCTTATTTTCCCTTTCCGTTTGCAGCTATAAGATGAAAATAAGTTGCCTTGATGGACAAATAAAGCCCACCACATCTAATGTTGTGCATAATGGAAATAAAATACATAATAGTTAGGGTTTGGGGGTTGTATATTGTTTTTTAACTTTTCAGCCAATTATCTTCACAAAGCATAAATACTTCCTCCACCTTGTTTTCCAGCTTCTTCCCAGGTTGCTTCTTTTCTTGCTTTTGGGTTTACCAGCTCTTTACCTACTTCCATCATCTTCTTTCTAGCTTGCTCATGTTTATTTTTCTACCCTGAAGGAACTACACAGACTTCCACGTTGCATGGTGGTAAGAATGATGGATTGTTCTGTGTAAATAATATGGAAAGGGAGAGAGTAGGTGGGCGTTCTGGAAACAACGTGAACTTGGGGCCTCAAAGGGCTTTCTATGCCCAAACCTCACAACAAGAACATCTGGTGCTACATGCAGCTGTAGAAAGAGCTGGTTTTTAAAAGCAGACAAAGCCTTATTATATAAAGGGAAAACCACGGTTTTTGTTATGACAAAGTTTCAAGTGCTCCCTCTTCTGTCAACCTTAAGCATTTGTGCTCTCTTTGGCCACTCTGCACATCCAAGAAAAAAGTCCTTGACTTACATAAAATAATGATGCAGAATAAAGTTCTTCCCCCATGGAAGTTTGAATTATGCAAGCCCTAGGAAAAGATACAGGGACATTCTCAGGGTAATGATCCCCCTATATTAAATGGAATGTCCCACATTGGTGGTGGAAGCCGTGGTTCTGTGCTGTTTGGATGGTCTGGCCACTTTGTTGCAAATATGGGCCAGTTTCCTGGTAGTTAGTCTCTGATTCTAAAAATTTCAAATAATTCACTGTGCATTGAGTCATAGCTCAATGCTGACTTGTTCGCAATGCCCTGAAACTTCTCATTCAAACAACCCAGTGCCGGCTCACAGGCTCCTGACCCTGACCCAAATCCACCCAAAGACACGTGGCTTAGAATGGGATTATTCACATTTCTGCGTTTTGTTGCATTTTTCACCTGAATCTTTTTTTTAAAATGCCAAGGAGGATTTTTACTTCTAAGACTTTTCCAAGCACGTCATTGGAGTCTGCATTTTTGAGCTAAGCACTGCGAACTTTGAACGTTAGGATCTCATCTATGAATCAGATAACGTGTCAGGTGGAGGACCAGGCTCCAGCCTTCTGGTCAATCTAAGTGACTTGGAAACAAAGGACAGAGAACCATTATGTTGGTTGGTACTTTTTTTTTTTGCAAGCAAGTTTTCTTTTTTTGAGGAAGATTGGCCCTGAGCTAACATCTGTTGCCCATCTTCCTGCTTTTTTCTTTTTTCTCCCCAAAGCCCCAGTAGATAGTTGTATGTCATAGTTGTACATCCTTCTAGTTGCTCTATGTGGGATGCCGCCTCAGCATGGCTTGAAGAGCAGTGCGTAGGTCTGTGCCCAGGATCCAAACCGGTGAACCCTGGGCTGCCATAGCCAAGCACAAGAACTTAACCGCTACCCCATCAGGCCGGCCCCTGGTTGGTACATTTTTTAACATATTCTTACTGGGATGCTCGTTCTATTTTGCAGCCAGAATCCGTAATGACCCACACTGCACTCAAGAACTACTCAGAAGAAGGAATTTCCATCCGAGGAAGAAAGAAGCTCTGGGGCATGGACATATGCTGTCTTCTAAAAATAAATCAATAGTGCATGTGCTTAAATTTTACGTTCAAAGGGGCAAAGAGGTTTTATTTTTTTAAAAGCACTCAATATTATAACATATCTTACTGTGGAAAGGCCGTTGTGGAAATTACTCATTTACCTTCCTTTTTAAAAAAATTTTAGATAAAAAATAAACTTTTAATCCAATCACTTATTCTTAAATGTAGTAATACTATTTTGATGTCCTTTTTACTCCAATCATCACTGTCAGAAACCCTGAGATACATGAAGATTACCAAAAGGAAGCTTTATTTCCAGAAACAACCAGAATTAAGTATTTCTTCCTTTGGCACGGAATTTGAAGGTTGACTTTGAATTCATCTTGGAATCTAGCATTAATCAGTTAATGTAGCATAGAACAATAGAATACTCAGTTGTAGGAAGGCAGAATGTGGCTAACACTACCTGCAATAGAACCCATAATAAGGTCACAGCCCTTGGGACCTAAGGGTGTTACCTGATGTTTATGGTTTTGGGGAATAGTGGTAAAGATGCCGACACACGGTTTTCCCAGCAAACATGATCTGACCAGCAATGGGACTAGATCTATGGAACAGCTGCCCTTTGTAACTTGGCTTTATTGTGTTTTTCTTGGTGTGACTGGCTTAAGTAAAGTCTGGGGAGGCAGAAAGGTGAAATAGAATGGACAACCCAAGGTGTCACTACAGAATATGCTCCCAGCCCAAGAATCAGTCTGCAAAAAAATAACAACATGTATATTGTCATTTTTTTTTCAAGTCTGGTTTATGAGAGGAAAGAAGATGGCAAAGAGTATAGCTAAAATTTTTGTTTTCCTTCAAGATTTATCAGGCCGATAAATTTGTCCAGTGACCTTTCAACCACAAAACAAGAGGGAAATACACAATTCTTAAAATCTTCTATTTACAAACGAAAGCCTTCTGTTTACAGTGTTTATGGAAATAACAATACAAAATTAGCCACTTACTATTATTGATAACAATACGGGGGCATGTGGAAAAGCATTTTTGCTTGCTTCTTATTCTTATCTGGATTCTGATTGTTGCAATTGTCATATATTTAAATTCCAGAGAGATGAGGCACTAGATATTTTATTGAGCCTCTTTCTCTCTGCTTTTACCTTTTCTTCACCCACTTTCCCACCCTTTCTCCTTCTAACTCTGTGTGTGAAAAATACAAACAACGTTTGTAAATTACCAAACACCCTGCAGAGCTAGTCTTCATTGTTTGTTCTCTCACCTCCTTTGCCCCTCATTGCGTGACAATTACTCATTCCTTTTTTCCTCATGTCATTTTATTTTTCTCCACTCTCACATTACTCTGTCATCTGCTATGAATCTTGGAGAGAAATTAACATACTTGTTTTGAAATGAGAGAGAAAGGAGAGGAAAAAGTCAGAAGCTGTTGGCCTTCCTCTTGCTTCATAGAACATCTAGTATTGTTCAATGCCTCATGAGAGTCTCAAAATATTAATCACAGACAACAAATGAAATGCCTTACTTATCATGTGAGGACTAGTTCAAAAAACTGCCCAGCAACTACAAATGAGCCCATTTTCTTTGTATCTGGTCACTAGGATCTCTATGATGAGCTTAGAATTTAGTACTTTAGACACTTCTTCTAGCCTGGACATTTTACGTAGATGTGGGTGTTTGGTATTAGTTACTGATTTCCTGCAGCTGTTGATACATTTTTAAACTTTAGAGATAAATAGCCAAAAGGTGCTTCCTCTCATTTCTTAATTACCCATTTTGCAGTGTAGAGTCCAGTGGCCCACATGCTATTCTTATGTAAACTGATGTCTCTGGCCCATTTCGAGCCGTAGAAGATGTCAGACTCGGAGTGGTAAAGCTATCTTTCCCAGGGGTCACTCTGGGATTGCTGACAGATTGGGTGATCAAACGTCCAGGATTGCCCAAGACTGGGGGTGCTCCCAGGACACAGGACTTTAAGATTTAAAAATGGGAAAGTTCCAGGCACACCAGGACGAACCTGTCCTGACTCACTCCACAGTGCGTGTCCCAGTCTGTACCACATGGTGCTGCACGGGGTCTGACACGACAGTCCCATTTCCAGCCTGTCATCCTTGTGAAACTTATTCCCATCTTTGAATATGAACTCCTCCAGTCATTTATCCTTTTTTTCATAAGTTTTGAAAATCCTTAAACCCAAAAGCAGAACTGAACTAGGATTTTGACTACTCAAAGTGGGGGTCTGCTCTAAAGTGCTTCCTTTATCCTCCCCTACGAGCCTAATTCCTTGGGAAGGGAAAGACTGAGATAGATGGGGTTAAGTGTTTCTACTTAACCAACTGCTGCTGTAGACCTCATTCGGTTGACTGTGGACCCATCTCTTGCCCACACTGGCCCTCACTGCTGTCTGAGAGGCAAGTTTTCAAAAGCTGAATCTCTTTTGAAACCTATGTGAGTTCCATGAAGGACTTTCCCCATTGCCAGTTCCCTAACATAGGAGATATAACTTCCAACCCAATTTCTGTCTTGAGCAGTGCATCCCACAGCCTCATGCTGCTGGTGACTCTTCACCGTGAGGACAACCCGTTGAGGAGTCAAGATGGTGCAAATCCACGTAATTCCTTGGTGGCCTACCACATGACCCACAGAAACTCTGTGCATATTTGACACAAAACGGATGGGAGTGCAGCTGCTCCTCTCTCAACCATGTCCTCACCCTGCCAGCTCTCTCCATTTCTTGTCTCCCCTGGGAACACATTAGCAAATACAGTGTCTAAGCAGAAATCCAATTAGGGAATGGAATGCGAGTACTCCCTTCTCGCAGACATCCCTCCACCCCTCATCTTTACTAAAGATTCTCTTGGCGACCCTCTCCCATTCTTGGCTTTAATGAGGGGAGGGAAAAAGGAGAAGCCAATGACAGGATCCTTCCCCCTCTCGTTAGGAGTACGAGGCTAGGTAGTAGGGCTGGCTCTGCTACGTCTTTGGACTCCTTGGGGCAGGAGTTAGGATCTTTATGGGTCCACTTTAAACCTATTTGCTTGTGCCAAGTTCCAGGCCTCAACAGCTGACACTTTAGCTCCAAGAAGAGCTAATCCTCATGTTGGAACGTTACGTTAAAGACTAGACATGCAACTTGAGATGATGAAACTTGATTTACTGGGCACCATCGTGGCTACCATAAGAGGGTGCTCTTTGGCCTGGTGTCAGTTCCCACTGCCGGCAACTTGTATGTGTCAAACCTAATATTCAACTTCATATATATTCTGCTTATTTCTCTCTGATGAAGCCTGTCTTCATTCTCCACACCCTCCCTTCTGGCTGAAGATCCACCTTTGGGTGCTGCCTACTCATTTGTCTGTATTGTATGATCATCTTCTGGCGGATTTGCTAGGGGGATAGCATTGTCACGGTGCTGTAGGAGTGTGAATATGATGTTCATCTCCAGCCACCACAGTTTCCACATACAACATGCTGCTTCACACCTCTGGGGTTTGTTCATGCTGTTCCCCTTCACCTGGCTGCCTTTTCTCTCTTATCCTCATCCTCTTCCCATTCTCCTGCCAACACCAGCTCATTCTCCGTGATTCACACTGGAAGAGGCATCCCTGACCCCTCAGGCAGGTTCTGCCCCGTCCTCTGGGCTCCCACTGCACTTCACATGCTGAGGACATGGTCTGAGCTACTCTGTGTCTCTGTGTCCCTCTCATTGACTCTTGGGTTCTCTGTAACTCCACTGTCTGACACTCAGTGGACACTCAGTAAATGTTTAACTAAATGGTCCTCTTTTGAACTAAATGGGTTTGATATTTAGATTTCTCATCAGTAAAGTCTTTTTTAGGAAAAGCAGAAGTAAGAAATACAATTAATGCACCAGGAACTGTCCCATTCTATTCTTTGATGGCTTAGTAAAGTGGTTGAGTAATTCCAAGTTTTGCAAATAAGAAAACTAAGGCTCAAAGAAGGAAAGTTGATAGCTCACAAGTGTCTGAGTTTGAGATGAATAGAGGGCTGTCTGGTTCCAAAGTCTAGGATCTTTCCACTATGGGTTTTAAAAAAAATAGAGGGAAGGAAGGAAGACATACTAGACAGACTTCCGAACATGGAGCCGAAGCTTAACCTAGTGTCATCTGCCCACACATGCCCTCAAAGGTGATCACCACTGGATGACTTTTAAGTTCCAGAAAACATTAACAAGCCAACGCTGCTTTCACATTCTCCAGCTTTGATATCCCGCCATCTGGGCAAAGGCAGCTACTGAATGTTGGCATGGACCTACGTACTTTACCCATGTGCCGCAGAGGACGCTGGCATGGGCTTGTGCCATTATCCACAGTCCTTCAGAAGCTCATCTAGAAGGCAGTTAATGCTTATTGGAATGATTCCCTTTCTGTAATTGTTTGAATGGTAAATACTTAAGTGGTTTCTACAATAAATCTTACAATATCTGTAAGCAATATTTGCTTACAAAATGCCAAACATCATCCTTCGTAAAGTGCATAATAAGAGAAGAGAGCATTTTATAAACTACAGAGTAAGAGAAACACCTAAGGAATTAGTGGTTAAGAGGTCAGGCCCTGATGTCCGGCTACCCAACCCAGTCATTTACTCCCTGGACAATTTGGGTCAAGTTCCTGTAGCTGTCCAGCCTTGGTCTCCTCATGTGTAATATATGGCTATAAGAGTACTTCCCATATAATTGAATCACAATGGTTAAGTGAGACAACAACCAGAAAGCTTACTATTAGCATGTATTTGCCTCCTGGCTGGTGCTCAATAAATGTCAGCAAAAACATCACCATAATCATTATCGCCCAAAATTTGAAGAACAATTCATGGCAATCCGTGGACACAAAGTTTTTACTATGGAAACATCATTGTTCATACCATCACAGACATTACTGCTTGCCAACTTCCTCAAATACATTTTTTTAATTGTCAGGTGCTTTTAATTTGCTTTGCTTTAATTTAATACACCTATTTGAGTTAGATGGAGAAAAATAGAACAAAACAAGAGGGGAAAGCATTTCAAGCTGTATGTAATAAGGCAGACAGATTGTAAACCTAGCTCCATGTGGCTTTAGAGCAGTGAATTCTAGCCTAGAATATAAAATTCTAAAGCATAGAAAAAAAACTTATATGAGGATAACCCGACTACCTCTGAGTTGTGCATTAAAAATTAATGGTAGTCAGGATTCAAGATTTAATTTGATCAGCAAAGAACAGATCTTGGGCTGTGTTTTTCACACAGGTTGGAAAGGAGATTTGGTACTGCATGTATCCCCAGGGGAAAGATGCTGATGGGTACAATGAAGATTCGCTTCATCTCAGCTACAGTATCGGTCTGTGTTTGCATTTTCATCTATGAATGTCCTATTTCTAAAATAACCTGCTACACGTTCAGAGCGTTCAGAGCACGTTTGTTTCTTTACTAACCTCACCTGCTGGGGGAGGGGTGGGGGTACAAATGTACAAATGTAAATGTACATTTTAGCGCAAATTGCTATTATGTTTATACTCAGTTGGAGAAGAACAGAACTGTTATTCCTGCTGCTTTCGGTGTCAAATGGCAGGGGCGACCTCCTGCATTTGTGTGTGCACACCAGGACCTGGTGTCTTATGGTACCTTGAATAAAGATAATGAATACTTATTCCACAGCAGGAGTTTATTGAAGCTATAATTCTGTGTTTTCTACCACGAATTCAAAACTGTAACCAGAATAAATTCCACTCAGATGTTTATTGTCCTTAAACTACTTGCAATGGGCAAATAAGTGATCAGGGTACATAGAGTGCAAAAAAGTTTCTGTGCCAAAGGGACAAGTCTTAGCAAAGCTTCCTTTGCTTTACGTGAAAAAAATCCCTGGCTCCTTACTCTGCTGTACCCTTTCCACCCAGTGTTTAAAGCCATTGTGCTCACAGAATGGTCACACAACGCTGGCCATTGGCGTCTTGGAGACTCCTCCGGTGGTATGCTCAAGTCCCCTCAGTGCTCTGGAAACTGGCACATGAGGCCACACAGACATAGCGTGTGCTTTATTCATGCCAAGGGAACAACCAGTCCCTTCTCTAGGAAGGCTACATCCTTAGGACTGGCATTTGGTCACAGATGCACAGTCTTCATTACATGGAAACCCAACTCCTATCACCCTGAGGGGTCACCCAAAATTCCGTTCCAGGCTCTCACATGGGCCAGGACAATTCACGCTTATTTCATACAAAAGGCAGCAACTCAGAGCAAGAATAACCCCCTAACCTATTCAAAGGATCTATCTGTGTGGGACCTTTTGGCCTGAACCCCAGGGACAAGACAGCCTCCCATTTTAACCGTTCTCCAGTCACAATTTTTTTATCAGGAGAGTGGGGGGAGGTTGTCACAAATATTGATCCTAATTAAATCTTTGGATACTTAATATTAATTGAATCTAAGATTGGCGAGATAGGTCAAAAAATGAAGGATTCCCATGAAAGCTCTACGAAGCCTGACTTTTCATTAAGGGTGGAAAAAACCAGCTTATCCATTGCAAAGTAGGAATAAAAACTTTCAATGCCACTCATTTTAATCTCTGAATCCCCTTTGTGGAAAGGGTGGAATTTTTAGCATTTTTCTGAGTCTGGTATGTCTCATACTTTTAAGAGCCTATGGAGAACAGGAAAAGAGAGAGACACTGTCTAGAAGAAGGCCTGCTGTCCTCCCCGAAATTGGGCCATGAACTGATCCTGTCATCATATTGTCCATCTTCAGTCCCAGGACTCAATGTTGCAAGATCCCTGCACGCCAAATTCCATTAACCAAATGCCATGACAGCCAAAATCTCTGTCTGTCTAAAAGATGTCGCCATCTTGGTCAATGGCCCCCTCACTGGAACATAACCTGAAGCCTCAGAATTCTATATAGAAAAGCCATTATGATAATTTCAGAGTCCCACGGGGCTTATTAGAATGAGACTCTGTTCCCTCACAGTTGGCATCAAAATCATGGCTCTAGCTACACATACTCGCAGCTGGAATTAAGTAGTCAGTTTCCTGATTTGGAAATTGCGTAATTGCAGAGATTTTACTAGGCCTTTTCCCAACACAAAAGTACAAGGCAAGTGTACATTCCAGGATATTCACATGCAAAAGAATGAAATTGGACCCCTTCTTCACACCATATACAAAAATTAACTCAAAATGGATCAAAAACCTGAATGTAAGAGCTAAAGCTATAAACTCTTTAAAAGGAACATAGGTGTAAATCTTAGTGACCTTGGATTAGGCAATGGTTTCCTAGATATTACACCAAAAGCACAGCAAACAAGGAAAAATTAATAAGTTGGACTTCAAAATTCAAAAATTTTGTGTGTCAAGGACACTACCAAGAAAGTAAAAGGATAATTCACAGAATGGGAGAAAATCTTTGCAAATCAAACATGGCAAGGGTCTAGTACCCAAAATATATATTTAAAAAATCTTGCAACTCAATAATAAAAAGATAAATAACCCAATTTAAAAATAGGCAAAGATTTGAATAGACATTTCTCTAAACAAGACATACAAATGGCCAATAAGCACATAAACAGATGCTCAACATTATTAGGCATTAGGGAAATGCAAATCAAAGCCACAGGAGATATCACCTTACACCTACTAGAATGTCTACAATCAAAAAGAAAACAGAAAAAACAAGCAAACAGAAAATAACAAGTGTTGGTGACAACGTGGAGACATTGGAACCCTCATACATTCCCAGTCAGAATGTAAAATGGTTCAGTGCTGTGGAAAACAATTTGGTCTTTCCTCAAAATGTTAGGCATAGAGCTACCAAATGACCCAGCAATTCCACTTCTAGGAGTAGAAAATTGGAAGCGTATTTTCAAACAAAAACTGTATACGAATGTTCATAACAACATTATTCATAATAGCCCCAAAGTACAAACAAACCAAATGTCCATCAACCATGAATGGATAAACAAGTGTAGCATATCCCTACAATGGAATATTATTCAGTCATAAAAAGGAATGAAGTTATGATAAATGCTATAACATGGATGATTCTTGAACACATTACGTTAAGTGAAAGACTCCAAACACATAGGCTACATATTATATGATTCCATTTACATGAAATGTTCAGAACAGACAAATCCATAGAGGCAGAAAGTAGATTAGTAATTGCCAGGGCTGGTAGGAGAAGAGGTGAGGGGAGAAATGAGAGTGACTGCTAACAGGTACTGGGTTTCCTTTGGGGGTGATGGAAATGTTTCAGAATTAGATAGTGATGATGATTACACAACATTGTGAATTTACCAAAAACCACTGAACTGTTTACTTTAAAATGGTGAATTTTATGTTATATGAATTATATCTTAATTTTTTTTAACTGCAAAAAAATAAACACAGAACAGTAAGTGCTCAATAAATCTCCAAATCAGGGGTTACCACTGAAATGGTCTATAAATAGATATCAGCAGAATGGACCAAAAAGTCCAGAACTAGACCAGGAAAACAGGCGAATTTTTATGGGATATGAACCCATTTCAGATCAGTGAAGAAAATATAGATTATTCAATAAATGGTGTTGGGGCAAAGTTTAGCCATCTGGAAAAAAAGTAAGGCTAGTCCACACCTTATACCTTATACCAAGATAAATTATATAAAAGATTTCAACATAAATAACAAAACAACAAAAATTCTAAAAAATACAGTATTCTATAAATGACTGCATATATTTTATAATTCTAGGATCAACGCACAATATCATATATTTTTAAACTTCTCGTTCCATATTTACTTTTATTGTTATTATTAAATAAACATTTAGTTTTCTTAATAATGCAGTTCCTGTGTGGATATGTGATGGAGTGTTTTTCAGTATTGTGGAAGTTAAGGGACAAACAAAAAGTGGATGAAAAACCAGTGTTGCTCTAGAAGCAAATGACCGGCAGAATATGCCATAATGTGTTCAAGCTGCCTGTGTTGCAACAATCTGTTCCTGGTCTAACGAAGTAGTTCCCAACTGGAAAGAATTTTTGTCCCCTGGGGGACATTTGGCAATGTCTGGAAAGACTTTTGATTATCACAACTTGAGTAAGAGATGGGCTGCTAGCATCTAGTGTACAGAGGCCAGTGACACCACAAACAGAATGGCCTCCCATGCCAAAGAATCCTCCAGCTCAAAATATCAATATGCCGCTGTTGAGAAACTCGGGCCTAATGGAAGGATGGCACTTGATGCTCTTGATAACAAACTTGTTTCCAGGGAGCCATGAGCTCAGACCCAAGGCATTGGAGTTTAAGGTGCTAAATGATCTTTCTTCAATGCATCCTTTCTGTTATTATTATTTATCGAGAATATATTTTGTGCCAGGCATTGTGCGAAACCCTTTAAGTGTAGAATTTAATTTATTCTTCACAATTACCCTTTTCTATATATCACCCTATTGTATAGGTTTTTTACTCATAATGCTGTTTTTTATTCATAATGAGGACACCAAAGTTTGGAAAGCCTAGGTAACTTACCACAGGTCACTAAGCATTGAGCTTCAGAGGTGGGACCAGGACCAAACAGTCTGATGTCAGAGTCTGTGTAAAAACCTCCATGTTTGGGCCGGCCCCGTGGCTTAGCGGTTAAGTGCGCGCGCTCCGCTGCTGGTGGCCCGGGTTCGGATCCCGGGTGCGCACTGACGCACTGCATCTCCGGCCATGCTGAGGCCACGTCCCACACACAGCAACTAGAAGGATGTGGGGGGAAAAAAAGGAGGAGGATTGGCAATAGATGTTAGCTCAGAGCCGGTCTTCCTCAGCAAAAAGAGGAGGATTAGCATGGATGTTAGCTCAGGGCTGATCTTCCTCACACACACACACACACAAAAAAAAACACCCTCCATGTTTTATCTCATCAAATCCCGAGCCTATTCCATGGTTCCAATTGCATGTCCCTATCCTCCACAGTAAAAGATAAGGCAAGACCACGATCAAACAACTGATGTTGATTAGGGAGGACTCAGGGACCAGGCTGCTCGCTATTGAAGGACTCAGTATTAAAGAGCAACAGTAAATACCTCTCTTTTAGGCAGAACATGAAGTGTGAGGTCATACTTAGCCCAGGAGGGGTGCTGGCATAGAGCCCTCGACCACGGCTTAGGAGCAGGGAGACCTGAGTCCAACAATGTGTGAATGCTGAAGAAGAAGGAAACCTTTCCTAACAGCTGACGGGTAGAACAGGGCTCTGGTCTTGGAGGGGTCAGGGAGTGAGTCTGTGGCCCTGAGACTATGACACCATGGGCAGAGGTTAAGACCAGGGAAACTAAGAGATTCCCCAAAATGGACTTAGGCTTCAAAGGCATACTGTTCCCGCAGTCTCTTCTTCCTGTAAGACAGATCAAAGGAACACAAGATCTTGCCTGGTGGGATCCTTCAAGGGGGAAGCAGGTAGGACAATGGAGTTCTCCATAGCAAAGATGGTGCAGACTGGAACGGAAACCACTTTTCCTTTGGGATGACTCTGTGCATTAGTTAAAAATGTCACAAGGGTTGGGTAGGATGGGATCTCCAGGGTTTGGGCTTAGGTGGTCACAGCACCTAGCCCCACTTTCTGCAGAGGGGCTGAAACAGAATGTCTGGGATGGAAGGAACGCTTCCCTCAGCTCAGCTGGCTTTCCCCAAAGAGGTAACTTCCTTGACTATGCTGGCCAAACTTAAAAGGCAGAACCCCCATGGCTGGGAGACAACTCCATGAAATGTGCTTTGGATGTCTGAGGCACTAAAAAACTTTGGAGTGTGGTCAGGGCTTACACTGACCTTTATGAATTATTGTTGTAATAGAGAATTCTGAGGCCTCGTCTAATATTTGCGTCTCAAATTACAGGAAGTATAAAGACTTTTTTTTAGCTTCTTTCATATTTGCTGGAGAGTTTTGCAAATGGCATATGTCTAAGAATGAAGAAGAACATCTGGAAAGAAGAGACCCACTAGAGTTTGAGTGGCTTCTAGAGCTGGAACTATCCAAAATCATTCCACACCTGCATTTCCCAAAATGATAAACAGGTGTCCTATAATCAAAGAATTTTAAAGTCAAGATTGGAAAACAATGGGTTAAACAAAGTTGTATTGGCTCCTTGAGCCAACATTATAAATCTCCCAGAAAGGCATATAATAGACAAATCTTTTGTGAAGAATCTAATTAGATAAAGTTCCATGGAACAGATTTGTAGGAAACATTAGAAAGTAAAAAGGAATTTCAGCTACTTTAAAAGACTTCTAATGGAAAAGAAAAATACACCATCATCACCAGTATCAATTTTTCTTAAGGCCCTTGCTTTTTAGGCTCCTTTCAGCCTTAAATGGGCAAACTACTCCAGGGACTGATTATTTTCAATCACAATAAAACTGTCCCTGGTGTAATTAAATCACTTTAAGCTGTACTTTCTTTTTCTTCTTCCATCAGTAGAAACAGATTAAAACATGTCAGCATTTTTCTGTATTTGAAACAGGCCCTATAGCCTATTCTACCCATATGATTTTTCCAGCAAACAAACAAAAAACATACACATGGATTTTATGTCTAACCAACGCAAGTAGAAACCCAACTAATTCACTGCATGCTGTAGTAAAAGTAATAGGTTTAGACTGTACACATGTAAGTGATATAAGTAGACGGAACAATAGAAAAAGTGCCAGGATTAGGAACAAGGAAAATAGTGCAACTTGAGTAGATAAGAAGAATTTGCTGAGCTTATAAATAGTACTTTAAAGCACGCTATCTGAGCACCTAGTAGACTCTTAAAAAATAAAGAACGAATGAAGAACTGAATAAGTTAATGAATAAATACCTAGAGAGTTTCGTATTCCATGCAAATCAACAGTATGACTTTGAAAAAAAACATATGCAACAAAGTCTGTTGGCAATGGTAGCAACATTATTTTAGCATGTCAGAGTCTTTCACACGGATTTCCTCATTTGCCTCGCACAGCAATCTTGTGAAGGAGGAAGAGGAGGTATAATTATTCCCATGTGGTAGATTCATTATTTTACCAATTTGCCAGGAACTGCACAAGGCTCTCAGGGTTCAGTGATGAACAGAACAACCCTGGCCTCTGTCCTCACAGAACATAGCCCAGTGGGGAAGGCAGATGTCCAACGAATGAGTTATAGCAGTCTCAGAAGGTTACAACAGGGAGAGGCCTACAAATCAGGAAACGGAATCTCAACGGGGTTAAGTGGTTTATACAGGGTCGAGTGAGAGCTGGTTTGGTTGTAGAAATACGATCAGACCCCATATCCTCTCACTCTGGACAGAACACCCTGCAGATCAAGCAAAACAATCACATCCACTGTTTCTAGCCTGGTCACACCATTTTGGGCACCATTTTTAAGGAGGAACAATGACAAATGTGTAGCTTACAGAGAGAGCATACAGCATAATGAGAGGTCACCAGCCATGTCTTTTAAGGAACAGTTAGAAAACTGGGTCTGTTTAACTTAAAAAAAATAACAGAATGACTGCCAGGAGATGCTCATTGCATTCAAGTATTTGAAGGGTTATCATGTAGAAGGAGTAGACCTTAGACTGAGGAGCCGAAGAGCATAAGAGGGATCCAGGTGCCCTGTAAGGCACAGGTGTCTATCAAGGTCAAATGAAAATGCTCAGGTGGCAGAGTGAGAAGACAAGATCCCTAAGGGGCCACCATAAGCCCTTTGGGAGACACAAGAACACTGTAGTTCAGGGTATGCACGCTGGATTAGGCACACTTGATTCAAAGCAACCCCCTGCCCCAACCACCACCACTTGTTAGCTGTGTTTCTTCGGACAAGTTACTGAATCTTTCTGAGTGTCAGTTTCTTCACGCAATGGGAGATGATAACAGTACCTGTCTCGGGTGCTGGTTGTAGGGTTCAGTAAGGTAAGGCATGTAACCTGTTTTGCTCAGTGCCTGGCATGTGAAGCCAAGGGTAAATACCTATTAAATAAATGAATATTCATTAAACGAGTGGCTTGTGAATGAATAAAGTACTAGATTAGCAGTGTTAGGAGTAGCAGTCATGGCAGTAACACAACTAAAACAACCACCTCACTTAGGGGTCTGAGGATGAACTGAAAGATGTGTGAATATACTATTGACCCTCCTGAGGTTTGCAAATGGATGGTGTTTCTACTAGCCACTAATAAGAACGATTCCTGTGCTGGCTAAAGCATGGACCAAATGTTCTCAAAAATCCTTTCCAATTCTAAAATTCTACGAGAATAAGAATTGTCAAATGGTCCAGTTATAGAAATCAGGAAGTTTCTATTCCCTCAGGACAGCGAGAAAGGTCATGGAACTGGAATCATGAAGCTGTTTCTTTCTAGAAAAAGAATGAAAAGTACTTCTCCCAATCCGGACCCCAATTTGTTATTTACAGCGACATAAAAGTGCTTTGTTTTTGCACCTTTCTCTAAAAGAACATGGAAAATTGTGTCTAAAATTCCCAGACGACACATAGGAGATTTCTTTTGCTTTTTCTTTCCCCAAGCCCTCCCAAACAAATACACCCAAGGACTGCAAGACTTTTTAGGATATGAATTATGGTCTTTTACAAGATTTGGTCTTCTTCCAGTTCTGCTTTGGATCTTTGACCTCAGTGTGGAAAACAGAAACTCCTTGTTTCTACTGAGATGCAGAAATAGGTTCTCAGATTGTGCCATCTTCTGGTCAAATGTGAAAACCAACATGGCAGAGTCCTTGCTTGCTTTTAGTGTGGCACCGAGTCTGTGCCATCAGAGAAGCCAGACAGGAAACGTCTGTCTCCCCAGAATTTAAGCCCGGCCTCTTGGGAGGTGACAGCTTGAACTGCATTCCAGTTAAACCATGGGACAGTTTCAATTTCAGTGCTTACTGATTTGGAAGCACGTGTTCTTACCAAAGAGCAGTTACTCATTATGCTCTGATGCAGGTTCACTCTGGAAAGGGAAATCAAATCTGGACCCTTCTAAAATGCTCTGAGCTGCCAACATCATGGGATGTATAAGCCATTTATTTTTTAGTTGTCTGAACACACTCAAAGCTACTTTTGTGACTCTGATAAAGAGAGATTGGGGGTGGGGGAAGAACGAGGATCTGAAATCCCCAATCTATTTATATGACCGAAGGTTGACAGAGGACACCTGCAAAGGAGCTGTTCTAGAGAAACCCCTTCATTTACCACCACGAGGATCTCTAAGGGACCATCCATATGCACTTTGGGAGACATAGGCCCAACCCCAATTTGCAACCCTTTCTACCTATAAGCCACCAGGACTCCATTTGTGCCTTGCCCTGAGCCCATATGACAGAAAGTTGAGTGACCTCCTTGGACCCACATCTTAATCTAAGTCAATATCTGGGTGGAAGGAGGCAAGGAAAAATGAACCCAGGTTAAAGAGCCCCCAAAATAACAGAGTTTCTTCCTGGAGCTTCAAAAACCTAGATTGAATCATCCATTCCAGCCTTCCCAGGATGGAACAGAGAAAAAAGAAGGCAGGTTTATCCAAGAGAAAGACATCCCCACGTCCACTTAGTACTTAAGCTTCAGGGATGCCCCAAATCTGAAGAAGGCAAGCCCCAGACTCTGAGTCCCGAGGCACCAGTGAAGGGCTCCAGTCCCTGGACTTGTCTCATTA
This sequence comes from Ceratotherium simum simum, assembly GCF_057802395.1. Taxonomy (NCBI): domain Eukaryota; kingdom Metazoa; phylum Chordata; class Mammalia; order Perissodactyla; family Rhinocerotidae; genus Ceratotherium; species Ceratotherium simum. The sequence continues at coordinate 50,489,699 of NC_141915.1, read as the reverse complement.
GCAGCTTCAGTCCAGCTCTGGAACCCTGGCATGCCTCTGCTCAGTGCCCCTCTTGACAGAAGGGTGAATGAAGGAGAGAAGGATGCTTGAACATTCTCCATTCTCTCGTGGGACCGGCAGCTTTCACCAGAACAAAATCACCAGCCCTTTTGGACTCTGGAATAGGTTGGACTTGTAATTCACACTTACAGCTGATGCTGAAAAGTGGTGTCTCTCAGATAGCTGAAACATCACGTCTGGTGGTGTGCTCTAAGCACAGAGAGCTGATACAAACACACACTTCCAAACATGACTAAGACTTTTTTAGAAAAGCATAAATATTTCCAAAAATAGCAGGAAAATAGCAGTATGAATGAATTATTCTCGGTGAAACACATCAATAGAGATGTTTTTAAAAGGAGCACGATATGAAGAGATATTCGTACATAGGCTTAAATATGTACCTGATTTGTCATAAGGTGAATCCTTGGACTATGTCTATTTACTGTTTAACAAAATTTTATATGAAAACTTCAGTTTGTAGTTTTCTTCTGGAATAGACAGCTACCAGAAGAACTTGGTCTTAAGTTACAGGTTGAAGTAATACAGCATTTCTCAAAGTACGTTCCTGGGACACCAGTCCCTCAAGATGCTTGACAAAAAGGATGTCTGTACTCAAAAAGTTGGTAAAATACTCTGTGTTTTATCTGCCTTCCAGGAGATTCACAATGTACCTGAACTTACGAAGGATCTGACAAATTTGGAAATAAAGGAAAATTTTTAACAGATTTAAATTCGCTTAATATCAAAATATTCAAACTTCATCGGCCAAGGAATACTTATGTAGAGGAATATCTAACAAGATCTCAAAAGCAGTGCCCTAGGAAACACATCACAGGACACTTTGCTCATAAAACAAGCAGGTATGTGAGGTTTATGTTGTTGGTGATGATGATTTTCCAGAACCAGGAGAGGAGGGTCTCAAAATAGGGACCAGTGCACAGTTGCTAGGTGACAGTGAAAACAACTCAGTGACTTGAGAGCAGAGAGGAGAGACTGAACCAATAGTCCTTGAGTTGCTGAGGACCCATCTATATCATTCCACTTAAGCTCTGCCCATAATAACTATCTGAGTTCCAGGAAATGACAGCACGGCTTGTAGTTATGACGACAACAACAACAACAACAATCAGCTTCTGCATAAACCATTTAGGAGGTGAATCAACCAGGTGGTGTCTGAAGAGCTGGTTTCTATTGTAAAATTCTGTCTCCACTAAACCTTGTAGAATTCTTGCTCTATATATCACTCCTCCAAAAAGGATTGGATCTCTATTTCTTCTCTGTAAAATGAGAATGCACGGACTGGGGTGGCTTCTCAAGGCTTTTCCAGCGTTAAGAGTTCATAACACTCATGAACAGTAAAGAAGAAATTCATCATGTTCTCCTTTTTGCTACCTTTCCTAGAATTTTAAATTTATAAGGAACCTCTTTGTATGTTTTCAATGCTAAATATACTGCTTTTTATTTCTTGGTAACTGTCATGAAACCAGAAAACCATGTTTTCTGGTTTGGGGGAGGGGGAGGGAGAAGTGTGTACCATAATCATTGTCTGGTGATTTGCAGATGGGTTTCTCTGGCTGAAACTTGTTGAGGGTTAAGCAAATCTCCCTGGAGAAATGCAATTTGCTTTGCCTCTCAAGAGCAGTAAATCATAAACTGGCCACACTTCCCCTTCCACTTGACCTTCATCACCACAAAGAATTCCTCTGCAAGGATTGGGTTCCCTTTATTTTGCTACTTTAAACAAAAACGGATTAAGCACAGTGACCTGAAAACCTACTCTCCTCATTCTGAGTTTCTTACACACTCACAATTGCACTAAAAGCATTGATGACCCCTGTGGAGTCTTGTCATAGGCTGTTGGGAGCAGAGACCCCATCCCATTTCTACCAAGAAGCTCAATCTGAACTGTCATCTACAAGAGGGAGAGTTACCTGATGGGAAGTGTTCATTTCAATAAAGGTTGGAGAGGAGTTGCATTTTTTATTTCATAAACGGGGTCTTTATTTTCATCCAAGGATGTTGGACCTGATTTTCCCAATCCTTTTCCACTCCGCTATGGAAAAATCTTTATGCAATCAAGGTGGTGTCCATGGTCACTTCTGCCTGTGCTAACCAAACGATCGGGCAATTTCTGATCACAAAATACCACTACCATGAAGCATGACAAAGTAAGAAATTTGAGGGGGAAAAGTAAAAAGGCCAAGATGAAAAATTTAAAGAACTTATCTTGGACTTTATAAAGAAGAGTCTGTAACTCAGTAAGTCTTATACTGTTGCATATTTTTAAGATACTTTTGGACTTTTCCAAAGAAGTTCCTGCCAATCTGATCCAGTCCCACCTGTTCAGGGACTTGTGCAACTACAAATATCTAAGGGGTGAATGTGCTCATTTAACTGAAGACACCCTCGCTGTCTTACTGTCACTTTTCTTCATCCAGCTATGATTAAAGTGAAGAGAAAAGTCTCAGAGAAGTTAGACTTGTGTCGTTTGCAGCACTTGGAGGCACTGTTTGCTTTTCTCTTTAGGATCCTGAAAAAACCCCAGCATGAGAAAGCTGAAAGGATGCTCTGGGACAGGATTCCCCCAAGTAAATTTGCCATTTCATTCCTCTAGAGCTTTGACTATCCAAGAGTTCCAGAAGGCTCTATCTCAGTTCCTGGGCTCTAGGCCCTGAGACCACCAGAGTTCCCTTTCAACAAGGTATTCTCCTTCAGACTTAAAATCTAACCCTTTGTTGGCATTGAGTATGGGGCAGGCATCCAATAGAGGGCAACAGAGTGCTCCTCCAGGAATGGAATGGCACCATACTTTGCCTGAAACGGAGATGGTGGTAGTAGCTTGGTCTTATGAGAATTTGAATTCCCAACTCTCACTGTGAAAACCCTCCACTTCTCACAGTTTTATGTCTTTTCTCACCCTCCCCCTGCTTTCATTCTGTCTCATTCTTTCTTGATGTACAACCCTCAACTCCAGCCCAAGGAAGCTAAAGAAACAAATTCTCGCAATAATCAAATATATCATCAATGATTTCTCCTTTCCAGTAGACATCTGTGGTCATTAAGAACCAAGAAGATTTTCTTAATTTCTGCCCTCCTTGGACGTAGTTACTTTGCCTTATCAATGTGTTTGAAATATTAAAAACATTTTAGGCAAGGAGAAATATTGCCCTCTACAGGGCGTATGAATCTCAGAGCTGTATAGGCAATCCTTCACAAGTACAGCACGTTCTTTTCTTATGGATTGTTCAATCTTTTCTTCTTTTACTTTGAGGTTAATGCAGCTGGTAACAATCTTGTTGACCAGAAAGACTTCTGCACACATTTATTGCTCCAGTGTAAAAGGAGGGATGATGTCAAGAGAATTTTTTAAAGTTCCTTTCTTTTTTGCAAAAAAAAAATGCTGATCCAACAAAATTTCCAAAGTCATGCGGGCATAAGGACGTTTTGGGTCCCTCAGTGTTATGGGGGAAGCGTGAGAATCTCCATCATTCAGCTATCTTATCCCTCTCTGCCTATTTTTTTTGCAGGGAAACATGAGGTTTTAGTTCTTTTAGCAGAAGAAACAGACTAAACCATCTGGCCACATATCAATATCAAGATTCACCTATTGATTGATAATTAATGTGTTTTTTCAAACAGAAGGTTTTCCTTCACCTGCCAGGTTTCTTCTTTAGCTTTCCGTCTTTTGAAGCTGGGGGCTCTATCTACACCTGTCCCTGAAAAACACATGACGCCCCCTCTCCTCAGGTGTTGGCCTCACCTTCCTTACCTGAGACCAGGGCACTCTTCATTTTCTCTTCCTGTCGGGTGGGAGCCTCTTCATCAAGTCCTCCTCTTCCTTTCTCCTTCCGAACCTGTAGCAAATGACTGCCCAGCCTGCAGAGAGAAAATCAACTAGCTGATCCAGGCAAATGCTTAGGAAGGCATTTCAGGTCATACACATTTCCCCAGGCAGGGCATTTGCAGCTGGAAGAGGAGAGATGGGGCGAGGCAGGCATTTCCCATATATAACTCGCAGCTCTGAGTAAGGAAACTGCTCAGGCATTGATGCAGCTTCTAACATCAAAAGGCAGTAAGGGTCAGGAACCCCATGGATGGTTCCCAAAGATAGTCCTGCATGGCAGTGTTGCACAGTCTTCCCTTTTCTAACTTAGGCAGTATTCTCAGGATGAAAACAGTCCAAGAGGGGCAAGAGGATTGGAGAGGGGAGGTCGGGAGTGGAGAGTGGGCAGATAGTTCTCTCTGAAAGACAACAACGCTAAGGTAAGTTATGAACAGAGCAAAATGGCAAAGTCTGACAAACAGAGAAAAGCCTAGAATAGAGCTAATAAAGGGATCTGAGCGCAAAGCTGTGTGGAGTCCCCAGTCTCAAAACAAGAGAAGAAGGACGCATCTGTTCATTCCCTGAGTCTCTGACGGTCTGTCTGAGCCCTCCGCTCAGGTCTGACCAGGGTTATGCTAATAACTGCAACAATAAAATACACCATCACTTTTGTAAGTTTTATTCTTTCTTTAAAACATACCAAGTAAATGTTAATAGCTATGTTTGTTATATTTATCCTTTATTTTTTAATAAAATCAAATGGCTTATTCTGTAGTTGCTACAGACTGAATGTTTGAGTCCCCTCAAAATTCATTTCTCAAATCCTAATGCCTAAAGTGATAATATTAGGAGGTGGGGCCTTGAGAGGAGATTAGGTCATGAGGGTGGCGCCCTCATGAATGGGATTAGTACCTTATAAAAGAGACCCCACAGAGCTCCCTTGTCCCTTCTGCCGTGGGAGGACACAGCAAGAAGATGGCCATCTATGGACAAGGAAGAAGGTCCTCACCAGACACCAAATCTGCTGGCACCTTGATCTCGGACTTCCAGCCTCCAGAACTGTGAAAAATAAATTTCTGTTGTTTATAAGCCACCCAGTTTATGGTAGTTTGTTACAGTAATCAGGTCCTGGGCGTTAAGACCTCAACATATGAATCTGAAGGGGACAAAGTTCAGCCCATAACACCTGGTTAGATGAGTTATAAAAACTAGAGTTACATACCAATAATTATGATCTATAGAGATGTGATACTTCCACCTTCTCCCTAGCTGATTCTAGGGGATTTTCCTGCCTCCGCCATCTGGCCAGAGAGGCCCTGTGAGATCCAATTTCCTTTTTTTCTCTTTCCAACAAGAACCAACCACGTGAGTCTTGGCCATCCTGTCCTCCTCCTCTGTGCTTTCTGAGGGTCCACAGAGGAGGGATTCTCAGTGTCTGGGACCACAGACGCCTCTGTCAAAAATCATAGGAGGTAAAAAGCCATCACATCAGTGGAGTCATTTTTCGTTTTTGCAGATTCAGATGGGAGACTTACGCAGGGTAACCATTTCTCTCTGTGGGGTGCCTGCCGGGACAGGAAGCTCTCTCTCAGCTTCTGCCAGGAGTGCTGGACAGAAGAACATCAGCTTCTAAGGACCAAGGGTGCCAGTCCTCCTGGGAAGAGGCTCTGACCAGGCTTCTGAACTTTGCCTTAAACTACATGGCAAAGAATTCTGGTTGAAGAATTGCACGTACATGCAGACCCTCAAATATCAACTCTGGAAAAACACTCTATCTGTTGTGAAATGTACTCTTTGCTATGATGAGATAAGGGGAAGTCATACAACACATATTGTAGGCTGGTAGCAACATAGAATCTAACCCTGTGTTACAAGGAATAACTAGAAATGGCCATGTACCTAATACAACCTGAGTGTCACTGAATACTTACAGTAATGGAACGAGTGAAGAATAATTCATTCTGTTAATGTTAAAAAATATATCTTCTAATTGAGCTATTACTGCTTCATGAGATGGTTAGTTTTATGTGCCAATTTGGCTGATACCCAGTTATTTCATCAAACACCAATCTAGGGGTTGCTATGAAGGTATTTGGTAGATGTGATTAACATCTACAATCAATTAATCTTAAAGAGATTAACTTAATCCATTTAAAGGAGGTTACCCTGGATAATGCAGGTGGGCCTCATCCAATCAGTTGAAGGCCTTAAGAGCAAAAACTGAGGTTTCCCAGAGATGAAGAAATTTTGCCTCAAGGTTTGTAACATCAACTCTTGCCTGAGTTTGCAGCCTGCTAGCCTTCCCTACATATTCCAAACTTGCCAGCCCCACAACCACTGGAGCCAATTCCTTGAAATAAATCTCTTAATAGCATACCAATATATCCTATTGGTTCTGTTTCACTGGAGAACACTGACCGATACACCACTTTTTGCTAAAAATAATTCAGGCTGGCATAGAGGTAATCCAGGCCTTACTGTTCTGCTTGTTGTTGCAAAAGGGAACCGCCAGCTCCATTTGCCCCATCTCGGAAGTGCTGCTCAGCCCAGTAGGGTCTGCAGTACTCACAAACAACTCAAGGTGGCGCTCTTGTTCTACTCAAAAAAGCCGGGCTTCTGTCGGCAAGCCACACTTCACAGGCTTTTTTCCTCAGATTTCAAGATAACCCAATGACTCAGCAATGGGCAAGAGGAAGCATAAAAATTTGGACAAAGGACACTGCCTACATGCCCAGTGTACCCAAGCTTGCCGTCACCACCAACAGAAAAAAATCACTTTTTAGAGTGTCCTTTCTTGTGAGTCCCGTCTCTTTGGTAGGCCCAAGCATGCTCTAAGCAAATACCCACTTGGGCAGTCCCATAAAACCCCCAGTGACTAGGGAAACCTGTAGGCTAATGGAAAAGGAAGATACCATGCTGGTTGAAGGTTGGCTGGCTATTTTGTCTTGTTTCTCTCTGCAACAGAAGACAGGTCATTGTTCTTCTCATTGTTCTAGGTTTTCTTTCTCTTCGGGGCTTCAGGCTTGTCTTTTGGGGCTGTAAGCCACCATAGCCCAGGGGTGCAGCCTGCGTGCCCTCCGGCATGTTTACGCACACAGGGCGTGACTCACCCTGACCCCAGTCCTGGCGGGCAGACTCTTTGCCTGCTCGGCAAACCCTTCGGGTAATCCTGCTGGCGGTCAAGACTATACCCTGTCATCAGGCCGTGTGCGTGACCACAGGCCTCATAACATTTCAACGGCATGGGCTTGTCTAATCCTTGTCATATTTGGTAAGAAAAGTTTGAGATGCCTTTACTCTTTAAATTTCTGCTTTGCATATGGGAAACAGAACCAAAGATGTTGAGTGACCCTGTGAAGGTCACCCAGTGATTTAGAATTAGAATCACAGACACTTGACCTTCAATCAGAGGGGCTGACTTAAATCTCTACCTCGAAAGCCCTCACTCTCCCCCCTCCCCATCCCCACCACCACTAATCCTCTCCTTGTACATGCGACGTTTGTTTGGTTCTTTTTCAGAATATACACATTCACATAAAATATGTAAATCCATGTCTGTGCTCCTGCAGTTTTAAGCAATGTGCCAATGGTGCTGTGTTACTGGAATAACCCAAAAGTAGAAGCATCACCTACCTTTTACATTAGAACCTGACTTTTCAAATATACACACAGTCTTCCTCTTAGAGATACACCATTCAACATGGCAGATGAGAAGTCCTGAGAAATCCTGTAGAAAATAAACAGTTTAACTCCATTTAACCACATATTTTCCAAACTTACTTGAACATAGATGGCTTTTTTCCACAGTACCCCTCCATTAACATCATTGGAATAGTATGCCCTGCAATACTCTTTTGGAAATGCTGAATAAAATCACCATCTTTTTGTAGCATAGGATTGGGTGTGTAGGCAACGCCCCCCACTCCTAGTTCACCTTGCTGTGCTGAGGAATTCCAGAGTTCACAGAATTCGTCTTCTTAGAGTTAGCTGGATTTTTGTGGTCTCCCAGGGCATCCTAATGGTTGACAAAAGCCAAGTCCCATGGCAGTTTTCCAAACCTAAGATTGTGGAGCAGAGAGTAGATTAAATAGGACTCTCTCTTGCTTCTGATGGGCCCATCCCATCCCTTCCAAAGCACACAGGCATCTCCACCCAAGGCCACCCTGAGCCCCCTCCAGCTGTTCCACCATTGGCATCACTCCCATTCCCAGTCCCTTGGAAGTGTCCTTCAGCCACCTTCAGTCCCTTGAAAGACAACTTGACTACTGGGATGTTCCAAAAAAAACTGCTCAGTTCTTCATCTCTCCGCAAACCAAAGGCGTAACCCTGGGGCAGTAACTCTTTTTTCTGCAATGATGAAAGCCCTAACTCTCTGCCAGGAACACACCCTTCATCCCTTTTATTTGTCCAAAAGAGTGGGCAGGTCTGCACCATAGCTACAGTTGCTACACCACCCCTGGTCGTCTTTCATACCCGTAGGATCTAGGAACAGACATGTACTTAGTTTGAAGTCTTTTGTGGGCCAAAGACCTTAGAGCAATGACCCTATGAGGCAGCAATTCGTTGTTGAAAATAACTGCATCTGTTAGTTTCCAAACTCTGTAGCAGTTTCCCGGATCATCTCAGAAAAACGTATTGACTTAAAAGAAATAAAACTGCTGAGCCAGGGAGATGTTCCCCTGCTGGGTAATTTTTCTCTGGCTTCTTCATGAGCTTTGGGACCATCAGTAAGACTTGTCTTCACTGTGTGGCTCTTGCAGACCTTCCTGTCAGGATAAGAATCTTAGTTCTGCTTTAAACAATTACAAGTGCTAAGCCTGAAAGGGCAAGGGGACCAGATAGAATCGGCCTCTTTTCTGGTAGAATTTTAATTCCTGTTGATCAGATATATTCTTTTAAGAATCAACCAATGCCCCAAACTCTCCCCACCCCACCCCCCAACCCTGTAAGAAAAAGAGCCATGTCACTTATAGGACTAGTAACATCTACATCTACAGACAATCCTATCCAAATACTTCTTTCTTCCTGAAGCTCAGGGTCCAAAGCAAACAAAAAAGACTCCTGTCTGAGTGCTTTTAAGGAGTGAGAATCCAGCTAAGTTGAATGACTTGAGTCCTGTCCAGCCAAGATATAGAGAAAGAAATTCATCTCTTAAAACTTGGTTTGGGCCTGCCTCCCCCAGGAAGCCCTCCCTGACTACTCCATACAGCTCAGTCTGACTTAGGTGTGCTCCTCTCTGAGCCCTTAACGCCAGGGACAGATCTCCATTCACCTGTGCATGTAGCACAAAGGGTTATGATGGTCTGCTCCTTGGCACAAGGCCTGGTGCTCATTCTTTTGTGGGTCTAGCACTTAAAGGTTTACTGAACTAAACTGAGGCTTCGAGGCCAAGGATTCTGGAGATTCAAGGATGGGAGATGAGAAACGATGCCCGTAGAGTTCATCAAGGCAGCTTGTAGCCTTCCCTACTCAACCTGCATCTGAGGGTTGACATGGCTCCTTCCCCCACCCACCAATCTATAGTCATTCACTCTTACTCTGGGGGGATAACCGTGAAGACCAAGTGTGCTCTGCTCCCACCATCCTCACAACAGTTTATTTGAAACATCCTTGGCTGAGCCATATGGACTCTCAGGAATCTTCATGAAGGTTGGGGATCAACTGTCCTTGTTGTTATTGTCATCGTGGTTATTGTGCTACAGCTGCTATTTATGGAATGCACGTTATTTGCTAGACACTGTGTAAGGAGCTTCACATATTTAATTGTAATTAATCTTTACAATACCTCTTAAAGGTACCTCTTATCCCAACTTTACAGATGAGGAAACTGAGACCTGGAAAGTTTTAGTACCTGTTCAACATCACACAGCAGCCAGAACTGGAAATCACTCACCTCAAAAATCGAAGTCCAGGTATCTTCTGCTCCCAAACTTCCCTGCTTCCCTGTTGTAGAAGATACGTTAGATGTGAAATTGAAAGACAAGAACAGGTGGTGGAGGAGTGAGAGGAAGGGAAGAATGAACTGAATAATTTGTAAAAAAATACACTTTCAAAGGAATTAATAAGGACAAAACTTTTAATTTGAGTGACGTTGGTAGAAGTCATGCAAATAAATCTTACTATAAAAGACAAAATATTTATCTTAAAAATAAGAAATTGCCTGTATTGTCTATTGCTGTGTAGCAAATTATCCCAACACTTAGCAGCTTAAAACAACAAATATTATCTCACACAGTTTCTGAGTGTCAAAAATTTAGGAATAGCTTAGCTGGGTGGTCCTGGCTCAGAGTTTCTCTGAGGCATCAGGGCTGCAGTCATCTGAAGGCTTGACTGGGGCTGGAAGACCTGCTTCCAAACTCACTCCTGTGTTGGTAGGAGGCTTTAGTCCCTGTCACATGGGCTTCTCCACTGGGTTGCTCATGACTTGGCAGATGGCTTCCTCCAGAGTGAATGATCCAAGAAAGTATGACTAAGACAGAAGCCAGAATGATTTTTTAACCTGATCTTGGAAGTGACATATCCCCACTTCTGCCACATTCTGTGGCCAACAGAATGTGGGAAAAGATAACACAAGGGTGTAAATACTAAGAGGCCGAGATCATTGGGGCTCATCCTGGAGGCTAGTTACTTCTCTGTCCAAGGTAGAACATCACAGAAAATTGAATTGCCTATGAATCTGGAGCTTAATGCTGAGAATCCAGCTCGTGAAGTTCAAATGTTCAGTAGACAAAAAGCCACAATAATGGGCTGTGTCAGTAGACCTTTCAGTTTAGCCTTAGCCACAGATAAGGAGAGAACCAAAACAGTAGCCATTTGTATGCAGAGACGGTGAGATGGGAATCACACACAGACCTGGTGGACGTTATGGAGGAATAAGCAATGTGTTGGAGTCCACTCGGACTATCTCAAGAGAGATGATTGTGTATCTCTCTTTTCAATTCCATCTTCACTGGAGTTGAAATCACCTGTGGAGGGAGTATTGCATCATGCAAAACAGCCAATGCTACAAACCTGGGATTTTTTGTTTTCTGGGGAGCCGTTGGTTAAACATTTACCAGCACACCACTGGGGGAAACCTACTTTCATCTCGATCAGGCCCCACTGGCGTACACACAATCATAGATAAAGGTCCGAGTTTTGTTCCAATGAACTCTTAGGCTTAATCATAAGAGGATAACTTCCTGAATGTGACAACCCACATTAAACAGATTAATTCCCTCAATGTTGCGTTGGTGGCTGGCAGTGCTGTCTCCTTACATATTTAAGTCAAGCCTTGCAAAGGGTACATTCTTGTTTTAGTAAATATTGTTAAGCTGCGGTTATATGTTATCATCCAGACTCATACCAGGCACCATGCTAGGTGCTTGTGACCAAAGAAAATTAATAATTTATGGCAATATATGGAGAGAAGGACAACATTTCTAACTTCAATATCTTGCCAGAAATAAATAGTGCTTTTAATCAAATGAGGTTAGTGATTTTTGTTTGCTTGCAAAAATATAAGGTGGCAACATCTCTTAACATCTCTAAACTTCTTAATAGTTTCAGAAACCGTCAAATAGAACTCATCAGTTCAGTTAGTTCAAGTGACAAATATTTATTGGTTATCAACTGTGGGCCAACACGCAGGTGCAGGGATACTAAATTCTAATAAGACATAGACCTGCTCCTTTGGGAGCTTAGAATCAAGGACATTCGTCAAAGATGTAGGTGCTGCTCTTGAAGAAATATGCTTTGTCCAATACTTCTCTAAGTCAAGTTAAAAGTCACAGTTTTTTAGCTTAGTGGTTAAGAATGCAGCCTCTAGGATCAGAGGGTCTTGTTCAAGACCCAGTTCTACTATATACTAGCTGTGTGACCATGAGCAGGTTGTTTAACCTCTCTAAGTTTTGGTTTCCTCATCCACACAATGAAAGTCCACACACATAGTCCCTATCTCTAATTTGTCATGAGGATTAAATGAGATAATGCATCCAAAATCCTTTGTGCAAGGCCTAACAGATAGTAAGCTCTCAATAAAGAGTAGCATTTACTATTCACTTTCTTCTCCTCACACCCCAGGATATAGAAAAACACAGCCACTTGCTGAGCTATCTCTACATCTCCAGTCTCTACTGTGAAGCCATTTCCCAATCTAGTACGTTCCAGAGAACCAGATCATTTCATTCTCTTCCATCCTCCAAACATCCATGGTAATCATAGACATCGACCTAAAGAGAAAAACTACAAAAGCAGTATTAAAGGGGTGACGTGGAGGGGCTGGCCTGGTGGGGTAGTAGTTGGGTTCACGCACTCCACCTTGGTGGCCCAGGGTCCTTGGGTTTGGATCCTGGGCATGGACCTATGCACCGCTCATCAAGCCACGTTGTGGTGGCATCCCACATGTGAAATAGAGGAGGATTGACACAGATGTTAGCTCAGGGACAATCTTCCTCAAGCAAAAGAAGGAAGATTGGCAACAGAAGTTAGCTCAGCTCTGGGCCAATCTTCCTTACCAAAAAAAAAAAAAAAAAAAAGAGAGAGAGTGAGGTCGAGATCTATCCCAGACATTCTTTAAAGGCCAGTGGGAGAGTATCCCTCTTCTAGACCGTGTTGTCCATTCACATAGCCTTGTGTGATTGTTGTTTACTCTCCAAGAGGTCACATGCTTTGACTATTGCAAATCTCTGAGCTTCCCTGGGAGGGGCTGATGGCTCTGTACAACTGTGGAGTCCGTACACCATCAATCACCCAACAGTCATTATCCAAGGACATTGCATAGACATTCTGGAAATCTATGAAGCTCAAGGGCAGATACTCAGCTATTCCAAGAATGCAGTGAGTGGGCTTTGCTTTCACTGGCTCTGGCTGTCCATGGAACATGCCTGGTGCTCTTCCCATGGTGAAGAGAGAGTAAGATGTGTTCTTTTGGCTGTTTTCCCTTAGCAGAGAAAACCCTGCACCTCCCTTCTTTAGGGTGTGGTGCCTTAGGGAATCACCTGGAAATTCACAGCTATTTATACCAGCTGCTGTAACCCATGGACAGATCCAGTGCCAGGATTCTCAGGCTCATAGCTCACCATTCTGATTCACCCTCCTAACACCAGCACAGTTTGATCCGTTTAGTAGAACATGGTGCCAATGCAGAAGAGATCCTAGTTCAGTTTCTTAACCATGTTTTATACTCAAAAGCTGCTAAAAAGAGATTAAAAAGTTTGAAAATGAAATCAAGCCAATAGGATGTTTTAAAGAGGGTGAAGGGTACAGGATCAAAGAATCACAACTAATTGATAAAGATTTTTTAAAAAGAAATGTCCATAACATTTCACCATTGATCAAATTTTTGCTGTGTTCTAGGCAATATACTAAGTGCCTTACATAGATTTTCTTATCAAATCCTCCCAAAATCTCTCTGAGAGGGTGCCATTATTATCCCCAATCAAAACTGAGAAAACGCTGAGGCTTAGTGGGGTTAAGCAACTTACACAAGGTCACACGGTAAATTTTTGGTCCTTCTTTATTTCTTAAAAAAACACTGTATCTGGGTAAAGTCAGGTTTTAAAAACTCTGAACAGGAAGAGAAAAAACATAATTTCAACACTTCTTGGCTTGCCTTTGTAATAGAAGGGTGTTACGGGCTGGTTGAAGGAATATGATCTTAATGCCTTGAGGTGTGGGCTGGTTGAGCCATCTTCCTTCACAAACAACTATGCCTGAAGCACAAACTGACGTAATCAACCAACTCTGAAAGTAAATATATGGTCTGAGTGGTTTTCCAATGGTTCCTAGTCTCACCTCTCAGGCTAGTACAGTCTTCTGCTGGAACGGAGGAGGGACAGGAGTTCTAAACAGAAGCAGAATAGAAAAGTTCAGGAACCTTCTGTTCCTCCTAAATTGACGTAGGCCACCGTTATGATGTGGCCTTGTTTTCTTATTTGAGGTATAGATACAGTTACTTCCCAGCAATCAGAGTCCTCAGAGTCCTGCTGATTCTAAAACAGAGCCTCATATTATCATCACGTGTTGCATTCACATACGCCCCCACTCAAGCTAAACCCTCTACACTTGCATTCATCTGCCGAGGCTCACTTACTGGGTTGAAGAGTTAAGTATCCTTGAGTTAATGTACTGCATGGGCAAGTTAAAATGATGATGGGGAACGAACAAGTGTCACAGGAAAGAATCTGCCTTCTCCTTCCTCAGAAGATAGAAATAAACTGTTGAAAGAGATTCCGCAGTTAATGACCTTGGCAATTAAAAGTCCTAAATGCTACTTAGAAATGCAGCATTTAAACTCTGTAGCCAGTGAGATGCAGACTGTAGGGGCTCAGCGTTGACAGCAAGCAGGCCTGGATTTCAGTTCTAGATGTGCCACCAACTGGAAGGGAAGCATTGGAGAAGTTACTCAACAGTCCTAACCTTCTAGCTCACAGGGTTGTAGAGAGTAAAGGCACATGGAACATGTTTGCTGAATGAATGTTGCATTTTGTTTTCATTATTATAATTAACTATAGTTTGAAATATCACGACTTCCCTTGACATCAGGTGTCCTCATAGCTCTCTCCCAATTGATGGCCTCACTTTGTATTTTTCTAAATAGAAACACTCAGACAAGAGCCATCTCATCTTTCCAATTGTCCCCTACCTGGTCTCTCTAACACCATCCTCGTCACTTTGGGCCATTCTCTGACCAATAATTAGAATGGGTCTTCCAAGGGCTACATCAGATCATGCTTCTCTCCTGCTTGAATCCACCAGTGACTCTCCTTCACTCTTAGTGTAAAATCCACACTCCTTCTCTTGACCTACAAGGGGCCCCAGCTCTGACCCCTTCTCCTCCTGCTTTCTCCCTCCTGCTTATCATGTTCCAGTTCTGCTGACCTTTGAATGTTCCTTGGACATACCAGCTTCCCAGATGTACATGCTTGCTCTTTTCCCAAATGTACATGCTTGCTCTTTTCCCAAATCTTTGCGTGAGTGGCTACTTCTCATCAGTTATCACCTATCTAAAACTATCCCCCATTTCTCTGTCCCACTGCACTGATTTATTCTTAAAGCTCTTCTCACCATACGAAAGTACAATGTTTCTTCACTTTACTTTTTATTGTCTCCCCCACAATTATGCTATAAAAATGTTTTCCAAGTGTCAACAGTAATGGATTCTCATAGGTACTCAATAAATATTTATTGAAATGGATGGATAGATGGATGATTCCAAAGTCCAGGGGTGTGTGTGTGTGTGTGTGTGTGTTTTCATTTATTTACTATTCTGGAAAATTGACGCCTTCACTCTACGACATTAGGGTGGCTAGTTGAGAAGTGATACCATGGGTTTCTCAACACAGGAACTTCTAACAGAGTTTATTGACTGTCCACCTGCAGAGAAAATAAGTATTTCTTTCCGTGTGGAGTTAAGTATCAGAAACAATTAGAATTAGGGAGAATCTATAACAGAGGCAAGTAAAACTAGAAATAAAAAGATGTAACTTCTGAATAGAACAAACTAGAACCAGAGCTAAAGGGATAAAGGAACCGGAGAAGCAGCCCTAAACCTAGATAAGAAGACCACAATCTCTGTTGGAGAAGAGGTTTCACCCTCCACCATGATCCAAACTATGAATTCCCTACCTTGCTCCTCTGCCCACTCTCATGCTGCTTCTCCTCCTATATTTCCCAGCTTAGTTAATGGTCTAATCATATGCCCACCCACCCATGCCTACAACCTGGGTGTCAGCCGAGGATTCCTTCCTCGACTTCACAAATGTTTCTGAGATTCAACTAATCTCCAAGTTCAGTCAATTTGATTCACCTTCTCATCGCTCTTGTCTTAGTTTACAAGCTCCCGTCCTCTAATCCACCCTCCACGTTGCTTCTCAAGGGATCTTTCTAAATAGCAAATCTGGTTATATCATTTCCATGCTTAACACCACTGTAACAAAGTCCAAATTCTATAATATGGTTTTTGAGGGACTTCTGCATATCTTTCCAGCTTCAATATCTGCTCCACTCTGTCACTCCCACCACCCTGAACCACACACACATGCAATCTCTCTCCTGACTCTCTCACTCTCTCTCTCAAATATTCTTACTGCCTGGCCTTGCCTAATTACTTGCATTCCCTAAACACGTCTTGGTCTTTCTAATCCTTTGCTCATCCTGTTCCCTCCACTCATCTTATAAGACTCAGTCCAAATATCTCTACTTTCAGAGGAATTAGGAAGTTCTCCCTGATCTATAAGCAGGTTTGATAGTTTCTGTCTGCACTTCTTGCATAAACCCTATCACATGACATGTTAACTATTGGTTTACACGTCTGTCTTCCTGCCACATCGAGTGTTCCTTGAGGACAGTACCTATGTTTTACTTATCTTCATAGTCCCCAGAACCTAGTGAGTACTTAATAAATATTTATTAAATGATAGAGACAAAGATAAGACAAAAATCCATTCTTGATTAATGCTTCCTACAACCGCCGGAGAAAGCAACCGTCTTCCTTCATGCATAGGTAACATCACCATAAGGCTGTTTCCAAAATCATTATCCCTGCTCCACACATATATCTTGGCCATCAAAATAAAAGGATTGTCATTGGAATGAGTCACAGTCAACCCACTACTATATATGTAATGTTCAGGCTGCTGTGGGTACACACGCCTCTTAGAAGAGGACATAGATGAGCATCCCAAGCTGCACAGCAATGACTGACGGGTGTGGGAGGCTCTAACACTAACACAGGCCAGAGCCCCATGGAAAGGATGGCTTGTCTTCTTTCCTCGGTGTTGAAGGTTTAGGACATTCTTTCCCACACTGCCCCTTCTGCGTGTCCAGCAGCTTGCCTTCCTTCTCCTGGTTCCCTGTACTGTGTTGGTCTCCTCAAGTTCATCAAAGAGCCAACCCACATCCAGACCCCACCTTGTGAGTCTTGTATAACCACAGTTATCACCACTGTGACTGAAACCTCTTAGGGTTTTAGGTCCACACTGATGGAACATGCCAAGGGTACGGCAAGGATAGATTTAGTCTCTAGCCTTCTCCCTAAGTGAAGTGTGAGGTGAAAGAGAAGGGAATACAATCCTTTCCAGAAACGCCCAGAGGCGGGCAATCTATGGTAGATATCTGCTCTGCAAACACTTAAGCCACCTGTGATGATCTTCTCAGCTTAGCTTTCATCTGAAGTGCTCAAACAATAGTCCCTGGAAGCACAAGTGGCTCCAACACTTCTCCAATTGTGATTCCTAAAGAAGAAACATTATCCAGGGGCAGAAGTAAGTGCTATGGAATGCAGAAAAGGAAATCCAAGTACAGCCAAGGTCTCAAGGAGTCTGTTCTGAGAAAGAAGGGATAGAGAAGCTCTGGAGCACACAATTATGTTTTATAACACAATTACTACTGGAATGCTGACAACTCACTCTTTAGTATCTGGAGATAAATTACTTTCATGCTGAGAGGGTCTAAGGGGAGCCTGGGGGACTGGATAGGTTACCCATCCTCACTTCTCCCTCTCCACCTCTCACCAAACTTCTAAGAGAGACTCTCATCTTACAGCCCTCCTCAACCAGGGATTCTGCAGTGACTTCAGCCCTAATGCCCTAAGGCATCTATTGTATGTAATGAATTAACTTCTCTCCTGCTCTCCTTTGCAGCTAGAATGGTCCTACTCTGTGCTGCCCTTGGGAGAATTGAGAAAACAGTCACTCAAATCACTTTCTCTAGGGATTAATGCTTTCATGAAATCCAGGTTGAAAAAGTCTGAGTATAGGAGACTAGATTTTGTTTCTTAACACAGTTTGTTTTAAGCCAACCAGTTTTTGCTAATTTGTGGCAGACCTAGGAAACTAATACAATAGTGTTTTTGAAGTTTTCTATGTAAAGATATTAAAATCTTGTTTAGATATATTCCTACATTTTTTATGCTAACATAAAATATAGCATTTCTTAAATTTTATTTTCTAGTTGTCTGTTGGTACTACATGAAAATACAGTTGATTTTCCAAACTGACCTTATTTCCATCAACCTTGCTAAGTTTACTTATTAGTTAAAACTCTTTTCTTGTAAATTCTTTTGAATTTTCTATATACCCATAATTTGTGTGTATATGTGTCTTCTTTAAATAATAATGGCTCTATTTATTCTTTTCCAATTTTTATGGGTTTCTTAAAATTTTTTATTGCACTGACCTCGAATAGAGTATTCAACAGAAGTGGTAACAGTGAGTAAGCATCCTTGTCTCATTTCTGATCTCAGAGGACAACTTTCAGTAATTCAGCATTAAGTAGGATGCTTGCTATAAGTTCTTTATAGGTAAGCTTTATCAGATTAAATAGTTTCCTTTGTTTCCTAGTTTGTGAAGAGTTCTCATCATGAATTACATGCTGAATTTCATCAAATGTTTATTCTGCATCCATTCAGATGACCATATGTTTCTTGTTCTTTATTCTGTTAACATGGTAAATTACGTTATTTGATTACCAAATGCTAAAACAAATTTGTATTCCTGGATGCAGATGTACATAATCTGTTCTCCTTATGCATCACTGGATTTGATTTGCCAATATTTTGTTTAAATTTTTTACATCTGTTTGCAAAAGAGATTGGCCTATAATTTTCCCTTCCTGTGATGTCTTAGTCAAGTTTTAGTATCATGGTTTCATAAAACGAAAGCTTATAAATCATCTCAGATTTTTTCTTTAATCTAAAGTGTTTCCTCTTGTATTTTTCTGGAAGAGATTGTATACATTGGCGTTAATCCTTCTTTACACATTTGGTGCTAATCTCCAGCAAAATAATCTAGAATTGAAGATTTCTTTCTATGAAGTTTTAAAATTACAAATTCAATTTCTTTAATGGTTATAGGTCTATTCAAATTATCTATTTCGTATTCTGTGGTAGTTTGTGCCTTTTGAGGAATTGGTGTATTTCACATAAGTTGTCCAATTTATAAGTGTAGAGTTGTTTGTAGAATTCTCTTATTATCTTTTGATATCTGCAGAGTCTGCAGTGTTTTGTTTAATTTCTGGTATCAGTAATTAGTGGTTTTTAAATCAGTCTCCTTTTCTCTGTAAGTCTTGATAGAGATTTTGTCAATTTTCTAGTTATTTCCAAAGAAACAGAATTTTGTTTCATTTATTTTTACCTATTTTTGGATTGTGTTTGTTTAAACCACTCAGCTGATCTCATTATGGAAGGCCTACTGGTGACAAATTTTCTTAATTTTCCTTCATCTGAAAATGTCTTGCTTTTCCTTTCATTCCTGGAGGACATTTTCACTGGATATCAAATTGTGGGTGTACAGCCCTTCTCTTTCAGCACATGAAAGTCATTTTGCCATTTCTTTCTGGCCTTCATTCCAATAAGAAATTATAGTTAAGGTGTTACATCTTTCTTGCTGCTTTCAAGATTTTTTCTTTGTCTTTGGTTTTCTGGAGTCTGATTGCTGTGTGTCTTGGCATAGATTTCTTCCGTGTGGATTTCTTTGGGTGGTGGGCTGGATTTGGTCCACAGGACATAGCTTGCCAATCCCTGCCTAGAAGATTGATGCTACATGAAAATTCAGGCCCACTATTGCCAGATTTTCTGATTTTACAAGAGAAACTTGATATATGGAATTTTTTTTTTATTTGAAATTGACTGATTTTTAAAGTCTCAATAAATTCTAATTTTTTTCACCAAAGTACAGGATAAAAAATGAAAACTAGTAGAAAAATGATCTTCTAGGTCCCACAGACCATGGGACATATTTGGCAGATCTTAAATGTGGTTCTCTTTAAAATTGCAAAGCCTAACCTTCTTTGTTTCATTTAATGTTCTTTGCCTTGGCTTTAACTTTTTCTGACACTAAGATGAGGATTCGTACTTTCTTTTAATTTATTAATTAAAATTTAATTTATTTATAAAAATCAAAATAAATTTATCAAAATAAATAAAAATAAATTTTATTTATTAATTTATAAAATAAAATTTAATTTATTATTTATTTAATTTGGCATTCCTTTTCCCATCCTTTATGTTCAACCTCTTTGTGTCACTTTATTTTAAACATATCTCTTTTCTCACCTTATAGTTAGTTTTTGCTTTGTAATCCAGTCAGATTTTTAAAGCTATGATATTTAGCCCCATTACAGTTATTGATATGCTAGACGTGATTAATCTTAATTTGCTTCCTCTGTGACAAATGTCTGGCCTTTTACACTTGGTTTCTGAAGGCAAAGACACAACGACGGAAGAGACACACTCCAGCAAAGATTTAGAATAAGCATGTAGTCAACATGACTACATTGATAGGGTTTAACATGTTTAATACTCGCTAGGATGTGTAACTTTTGGTATACCGAGTGTTTAAAAGATCATTCTCACTTATTTCCAGTTTCATCATAGATTCCCTTGAAAGAAAACCATTGAAGAATAAAACAATTATGCTTCCCTTCCTCTCTTCTTTTTCCAATGCATAAAGGAGCATAAAGCCTAAAGCCAGTTAGGATTGTAGGTTTTTACGCTTCCCATATACCAGCTGGCACCCCCACATTCCTCACTGCTGGCTGTTAAGCAGCTGGCCTTAATTTCAAGAAGTGGAGAGCTCAGGCATGTGACACAGGGGACCATGCTGCTGCCCAAAGCAATTGGAAAAACCTGCTCTGGTTTTGCAGTCCTGCAACCCAAGCTGCCAACGGGCAGAAAGAAATCATCAGAAAATTACCACCTTATCTCAGACCTTCTGCCCTTGGTCCTAAATGGGGAAGATTAATAAGGGAGAGCTGTGTCATCCCTCAGCCCACCAGCCCTTCTCCTGTAGCATGGACCCTGAATTCCTCCCGTGTGCTTTCCAAGGCCCACATTTACACCGCGAGGGGCAGGAATAAAGGGGGAGGCTGCTGCCAGGAAATATTGAGAAGGAATAGAAAAGCAGAGTATCTCTTTGGCAGGCTGTTGACGGGATAATGGACTCCCCAGCTGAACTTCCAGGCACCTGGAATGGAAAGAAACATCACCTCTCCTTCCACTGAAACTGAATGGCTCAGAAGGACCAGGTCACCCTGATTCCAGCCAACCTGAGCTGGCAAGAACCGGAGGCAGTGTTTTCTCAGCCTTGAAGGCCAGTTGTGTTTGTACAGCACAGCCAGTGAGGCAGCGAGCCCAGTCACTTGATTCTCTGTTAGGTCTCCTATTAGGTTCCATTAGAATCTTCACACCAACAAGAAGCCAGTGATTCAGGTTCTAGTTTTTCAAAAGCCCTTCCCTGAGCTCTAAGAAGTGTGTTTTGGTGAGCACAATATGGGATTTGAAGTCAGACAGACTTGGATTTGAATATTGTCTCTGCCACTGAGTAGCTACGTGACCTTGAATAGTGCTCTTAAGAACGAAGTGAGATATACATAGAGTATCTACTATACCACTTTGTTAGTCTGGGTTCTCCAGAGAAACAGAACCAGCGGGATGTGTATATATATGAGAGAGATGTTGCTTTACTTTAAGGAATTGGCTTACACACTTCACAAGTCCAAAATCTGATGGGGGAGGACAGCAGGGTGGAGACTGAACAAAGGGTTCCAGGTCAAGCCCAAAGGCAGTCTGCTGGTGAACCAGGGAGAGCCAATGTTGCAGATGAAGGCCAAAGGCAGTCTGCTGGCAGAATTCTCTCTTGCTCCAGGGAGGTCAGCCTTTTGTTCTATTCCTGCTTTCAACTGATCAGAGGCCACATTATGGAGG
The DNA here is from genome assembly GCF_057802395.1 of Ceratotherium simum simum. NCBI lineage: Eukaryota > Metazoa > Chordata > Mammalia > Perissodactyla > Rhinocerotidae > Ceratotherium > Ceratotherium simum. Next base: position 50,468,151 of record NC_141915.1, on the reverse strand, counting down.
GCAATCTGCTTTATTCAAAGTCCACCTATTTAAATGTAAAACTCACCTAAAAACACCCTCACAGAAACATCCAGAATAATGTTTGATCAAATATCTTGGCACTATAGCCCAGCCAAGTTGATACATAAAATTTACCATCACAACCACCAACACACACTAGAAATCCAATAAACATAGTTCCCTCTCCCTCATTTCCCTGGCTCTTGAACCACTACCTCCTGTTTCTCCCAACTACCTTATCTTTTTCTCCATACTGGGCCATTTGGTCATCAAAAGACTCTGGTACCGCTGAATGACAGTCCTCTCCCAGAATGCTTGCTTATGGAATCTTCTGCAGGTGCTTCCCATTGCTGTCTGCTGCTCCCTCAATAATCCTCTGTCCTTCACTGTACCCTTCTCCTCCTGCCTCTGCTGTCCTAGGCACTCAGCAAACATTTACTCACACTCAAGGCCACCTGTCTCCCCTTACATGCAGTCCCTCCCTCCATGACGTTTATCCCTGTCAGAGGAAATTAGAGTGAGTACAAATAAGAATAATCACGAGCAAAAAATAGCAAAGATTAAACGTAACCTCTTCTTGACAATCACCCACTTATATTTCTGAGTTCCATTTCTCTTATATGTGGCTTCCTGATCTTTGTTATTGAGAAAACCCAACAAATGGCATCCCCTCCTCGTTCCTTTTTCCCTGCTCCTCCCCATCTTTTGGCCAAGTCAGTGGAGCTTATTTTGCAAAGCTTTTCAGGCATTTTTTTAAACAGATACGGAGCGAATGGAGATTTGCTCTATGCCGTCAGTGGCCCACTGACCAATTAACAGAAAAAAAGGATTTGGGCAGAGAAAAAAAATTTTCTCAATACTGGAAAACATGCAAAGATTTGTATGTGCAGATTAATCTATCTGTAACAGATAAATATGATGGCTGTATTTACAAATTATAGAACCGCAGAAGGATCCTTTCTTGAGTACACAATTATACAGAGCCCCACACTGGGGACTGGAAAGGCATCTAAAGGTACAGAAGGCACGAGAAACATAAACACACACAATGAAGCTTGAAAAAATTTAGAGAACACGTTAAACTACCAACCAATGTCTAACTGAAAGAACTCAGAGTGACAAGTACTATCAGACTGGGTAAAGACCCAGAAAGATGTTGGAAGCAGCTCATCCTTTCTCCAGATATCCGATTCCTACCCAAACTTAACCTCCCAGATCAAATTCCTCTGCAATTCTTAAAGATTTCCCAAAGAACTCCAACCCACATGTCATCATTTCCTTCTCCAAACTCAGAGAAATGTGGTGTCATAAACTTCATTTGGCACTGGTTGTGCCATCTAATAAACTGGTACTGCTTTGTTTTGCTGCTGATTAGTTTTTCCGCACTTGTATGTCTTGTTTTTCTCATTGGATTGGGACATCTTTGAGGGTTGTGAACACACCTCACTTCTCTATGAGAAGTAAGAGAACATGACACTGTGACTGAAATGCTCATTCAACAAATATAAGTTGATTCGTTAAGATATGTCATATTTCACCCACATCATCAGGAAACGATGAGAGAATATCCCCCCATCCATCCATCCATCACTCGGCAAAAGTAATAACAACAACCATACTCATATTAGCAGCTGGCAGTTACTGAGTGCTTATTCTGTGCCAAGTTATATTTGAATCCATTTAATACTTAGTAACAAATTCATGAAATAAGCACCTTTATTATTCCTCTTTTACAGATGAAGAAACCGAGACACAGCAACCCCAGTTCTATAGCCAATAAATGACAGAGCTAGTTTTTGAACCCAAACTAACTGGTTCTAGATCCAGGACTCTTAATCACTGTACTATGCTTAGAAATAATGTTTTTAAAGCCCTAAACAGTGGACAGATGTGTCTAAACCTATTCAGCAACTATTCAAAAACTATTCTATGTGCCTGGCCCATAGAAATAGATGAGATAATGTGCCCAATTTGAATAACTCAGATGGCTCTCCACTACATACTGAATTAAGTCTAAATCCTTCTGCCTTCCATAACCCTCCAAGATTTTCCCAGTTTAGTCTAGAACCCTCCCCACTATCTTTCTTCCAAACACTAGACAACTCACAAGACCCTGAACACTTTCCGTCTTTCACAACTTTGCCCAACTCTTTTTACAGCTAGCTGCCTCCTGCACCCCGGAGGGATCTGTGCCCACCTTTCAAGACTCAGCTTAGATCTGTGCTATCCAAGAACTTGACCCATTGTCTTTCCTTTCTCATCATAATTTATCTCCCTCTCCCCTTAATAGATAGTATCTGTGATAATGTCACCATAATGACTTGCATTCAGATAAGCTTCTTTACACTGGTGAGAAAGGCGGGGGGTCAGAGCTAGTACACTGGTTGACACACATACACCACCACTCATCTTTCTTATGTTTCAGCTGAAAGAAGCAACCACTCCTTAAATAGGCCCATGGGGGTGTATGAGGCATGTGTATCAGAAGGGAAAAAAGTTGAAAACTACAGTTTCACACTCATAAATAATGCTACAAATATTATGAAGGGTTATTATAAAAATAACTCTGAATCCACTCAAATTTATTTTTAAAAAATAAGTCATCCTCATTCAGTACTTTATTATTAGTAACAAATTACTGGTGACACATCTCACAACTAATTGGACCCACCAGTGTGTGTTAACAGGAAGGAAGAGAACTGCTGCACTAATGCCTCCTCTGGCTTGAAAGGCTCTGGAAGGTACAGACTGTCTTATTCATTTAAAGAGCCTAGCTCTGTGCTTCAGGAACTTATTAACTCTGAATGGCATTGACCTCAACTACCGTGACCAGACTTGATTGAAGGTTTAGTCAGACTAGCTCCCAAAGTAGAAGACAGGGTGTATGGAGAAATTGGGCAGTTGGTAAACAAGCATTTACTCACCCCCTCAGGGCATGGAGTCCTGTAAGCAGACACTCTAGATAATGGATAGTGGAGAAGAGGCCCATCCCTACCCTTTAAAGAGGGTGTATGGGAGACAAGACCAACAAATGTGTAATCACCATAAACACGAACAGAAAAATACAGTAATTCCAAGAGTATGTTGAGGGGGAAGAATGAGTGGATAAGGTGGGAGAAATGAACCACAAGATCACTGGTGAGAGAAGAGACTGGTTGTTGTGTCTCTGGTTCACCTAGTTATTAGTACCTGGAGAAGAAAACCCCAGAAAGCAGTCTGGGACAGGCCTAGAAATACACTTTCTCCACTGCTGGGAAGGGCTGGCATCAGCAGAGTCCTGCTCTAGACTTCTTAAAGCTCATTTTGGGGTGTGGGGCTGTCAACATCCACCCAGTCCACTGGGCAAGGGAGACCTATCCTCTCTGGGGACCCAGATGAGTCTCTTCCTCTATGGTTCTTTCCAGAACATTCATGGGATTGCCTACTATTCTTGGAAGGGAGGACAGTTCCACATGGAATGTGTCTGAGCTGTGGATGACTGTCCATCTCTTGATCTCCGTGCTACCACCAGTTTTGTTGGAGAAATCCTAGTGTGGAATGTGGAGACCCAACTGGCCTGCTCTACTTCACAGAGCCAGTGCGTGTCCCTCTCAGAGAGAGATGTTGAATGACAAAGGAAGGTTAGGAGATGCCATGCTGGCTTCCCTCCAAGTTACATTAATTGGTGATCAGGTGAAAAAGGAACTTTTCTGCTAATAGGCTGTCTTCCCCATAATCATTTTATTCACTATTTTTATATGAATCTCAGGAAATGTCATTTTATATGAAAGATTCTTATTAACTTCTTCCTGCAATGTCATCTTAATGGACTGGGCAAATCAGCAGGCTTCCCCTCCTATATTTGACTATCCCAAGAATTCTCAGATGATACAACTTGTCAATGTTTCAAGGTGGCCCAAAACACTGGAAAATCTGTTATTAAAGAATTAAACCATTCCATTGAGCAGCTTTGCAAATAGCTGCCTGTCTGCTGAAAAAAAAAAAAATCAATAGGCTAGTGGAAAAGTTCGTTACGTGTATTATCCCCTAAGGATCTAGGATTGCTGGTTTCAAAATAATTTCATGAGTTAAATTTTCTTGGCATTTACATGTAAGCTCATATTTTTGGTACCATACTATGTCTGTTTTTTATGAACATTAATGCTATAGACTGAATGCGTCCCCCCAAAATTCATCTGTTAGATCCTAACACCCAACATGGTGGTATTTGGAGGTGGGGTCTTTGGGAGGATGATTAGCTCATGAGGGCAGAGCCCTCATGAATGGGATTAGTGCCTTATAAAAAGACCCCATAGAGCTCCTTCGCCCCTTCTGACATGTGAGGACATGGCAAAAAGACAGCAGCCTACAAACCAGGACATGGGCCCTCACCAGACTCTGAATCTGCCAGGGCCTTGATCTTGGACTTCTCAGCCTCCAGAACTATGAGAAATAGTTTATTGTTTATAAGCCACCCATCTATGGTATTCTGTTATAGCAGCCCAAATGGACACAGACAATCAATCTTTCCTGCCACAGGTTCATTACTTTTTGGTCAGAACCAATGGGATATAATGAAAGTATTCCCAATGCTTAGGTAAAGACCTGAGCTCAAATCCTGGACCCACGGCTAACCAGCTATGCAGTGGTACATGAGTATCAGAATCTCCCTGGACTTCAGTTTCTTCCACTCCTAGAATGGAGACAACTATAGTTTCCCACATAGAACTGTTGAAGAGGTCAAGTGGGAAAATGCCCACGAATCTCTTTTGTAAAGGAGAAGGTGTACCGATGTTAATTACAGTCCTGCTGCTAGTATTTTTACCCTCACTGTGATCACAGAGGACTGGCCACCAGATTTCAGAGGGTCATTAAAATCCAAATCTAGGCATCCGCAAAATCCCACTGCTTTCATTGAAATGTCATTGCGTGGCATTTGACTATTCAATTTTGAACTTCAGAAATGTACTTCGGTCAAACTGAAAAGGACTGAAACATTCTTGGACAATATATGTGCTACCAATGCCTTTATTTATGAGTATTTCCCTCTGTGTCAAAGGAGCTACCCTTTTCTTAATTCTTTCTTAAGGAATAGGGTGAGTTTGAATCCACTTCCACGTTCACTTTTCCTTCTAACATCATGTGAGATCGGCATGTGTAGGATGGGTTCAGACCCACCAGATTCAGAAAGAATAGCAACATTACACCAGAAGAGATGACAGTAAAGCTGTAGTGTTCCCACCCCTATATATGACTGAGGCAGCCTACATAATCTGTCTAGCTCTATTTTTTATTTCACTCTAGAGCTAATAAAATCAGTTCAGTGGCAATTCTATTAGCAAAAGATAGTGCAAAATAATGGCTGTAAATCTGCTGGAGGATTCAAGCTTCTAGAGCTTGTATGGGTCGTTTAAGAGAATCCAGGTTAACATCTACACTCTGAATGCACTCATAGGTGTAAAGCACTTAGAACAAGGCCTGGAACATGGGAAGCATCATGTACGCGGTGGCTGTTATGTGACTTCTGTGGAGTAAGGGGCGCACAACGAGGCCTGTCTTGTGTTTCTTACTAAAGTTCTTGACCTCGTGATCACATTGGGTAAAGTGGAATCCCAGTAACAGTCACATAGAGTATTTCTCAAGTCCCACCTCCCCCACACTGTGCAACTCTGACTCCCTTCAAAACTCTTCTGGAAAAGTCCGGGGGTCCCCAGAGGGTATCTCCTGCTGCACCACTAGTGAGCCTCTTGGCCTCTATGCAGGACTTGTTCTTCAGGGCCTCCTGCAAACAGACCCACTCCAGCCACCCTCCTGATCTCCAAGACGCCCTTAAATACTAGGGCCAATACGGTAACATTTGCCAAATTAGGACCTGGCTGAATTACAGTAGGTCCCCCAAGGGAGACAACACGGCACATAGAGCCAAGCTTTTGGAGTCAGATAGACCCAGAAGCAAACCTGGGCACAGCCACTTACTGACTTTGTGATGTTAGGTAAGTTGCTTGACCTTTCTGAGCCTCATGTTCCCTGTCAATCATAGTACCTATTCAGAACCCAAAAGATTTTTATTTTATTGATCAAATACTTATATATAATTTACTGTCTATCTAATATCAACTTATTTAATTCTCCGAACAAGCCTATGATGTAGTACTATGATTATCCTTGTTTTATAGATGAGGCCATCAAGGTGCAGAGAGGTCAAGTAACTTACTCAAGGTCACATAGATAGTAAGTGGCAGAGACAAGATTTGAACGCAGGCTTTTTGGCTACTGAATCCTTGTTCTTAACCACCATCCTATCTAATCTTTAGTAGCCAAACAAGGAACTATTTTTTCTACTTTTGCTAAGATGGAAATTTTCAAACACACAAAAATAATGAGAATCCCTTGTACCCAGCACTCAGCTTTAACAATTATCAACATTCCACTGTTCTAAACAAAGAAGTTTTTAATTTGTATTTTCCTTAAGTTGCAATAAAAAATATTTTTGCATTCTTTTTGATCTTGCTTAAATCATTGGCTAAATTTAGGTAATTTCCTTTGGTTTCCTTGCACAATCATAAAAACAAGACAGCGGGTCTTTATTTTTGTACAGTACTTCTACAATACTGTTTTGCACATTACTTTGTACAGCTTACTGAGTACTTGGACTTGATTACTTCACTGAATTTTTCAGCAACTGTTTAAGACACGCAATGAGATTGCTGTGATCCACATTTTACAAACAGTCAAACGAAGCCCAGAGAGCTTAAAGAATTTGCCCAATGTGACACGGCTAGTAAGTGATGGAGTATATCAAAATACAACTTGATTTTTGAGGTTTTCAATTGATTTATTCTCTGGACATCAATATATAGTGGAAAAAATAACGGGCTCAGGAATATGGTAGACTTCAGCACAAATCTTCCTTCTTCCTCTTATGTACGACCTTACACAAGTAACACTCTGAGCCTTTGACTCCTCATCATTAAAATGGGAAAATAATACTTATATCACAGGTTTATTGCAATTATTACATTTTAAATTATTATAATATATTATGTAAAATGTGAATATATGTATATAACCTGGGTAATCTAATATATATGCATGTAATCAATATATATGTATATGTAAGTGTGTGTGTCATCTAACACCATGACCATCTCAGGGCAGACGCCCATTAAACATAAGTTTTCTTTTTCTCCTTCTAGATAGGATCATTCAGAATAAAAAGTCCCCTGATTACCCAGTAGTCACCTGCAATACTTCCAAATCTCCCCAAACCTTTTTTTTTTAATTTTTTATTTATTCATATATTTTTCCCCCAAAGCCACAGTAGATAGTTGTATGTCATAGCTGCACATTCTTCTAGTTGCTGTATGTGGGACGCGGCCTCAGCATGGCCAGAGAAGCGGTGCCTCCGTGCGCGCCCGGGATCCGAACCCAGGCGACCAGCAGCGGAGCGCGCGCACTTAACCGCTAAGCCACGGGGCCGGCCCTCCCCAAACCTTTTGAGCATTAAGATATTTGCCAAAGTCCCTGAATGCTTTTACTCTTCCCCCAAATTGTTTACCTCTCTGTTCTCAGTGGCCCCTTCCCATGGAAGATGTCCTTGTTTTATCAGTGACGTTCCTCCCCTCTTTGGAAGATCTGAGCAAAACCTTCATTATTTTATTTTAACTCTGTTTCCTTTTGAGGGCCACATTGGAGATTTTATGACATGTTTTTATGAAAAGAATCATTTGTGCATGATCACTAAAAAAAAGAATGCACCACAAAAATTGCCTCCTAGTAAGCCCTTTCTAAGTCAAATAAACACATCTGTGGCGCCATATCTTCCGTCCATATTTATCAATAGAATTTACTAAGAACATCATAGATGATCAATTTTTAGTTCAAGTCTATTAGACTTTAACAGTGAAGGAACAGTTTGTCTTTTGTGCCTGGAAACGTCATGTAATCCACGTTTCTATCCTCATATGTTTGCATTAAACTCTCCTAAATCAGTAGACACTATAAAGTGACTTTTAAAGAAGAAATTCAAGAAAAGCAGTTCTTTTCACTTGTTCCATTACATAGTGAATCTTTGGACTGGATGGTACAAAGCCCTGGGGCAGAGCTGGCCCTCAATATATTTTTGTTGAATGACTAAATGAATGAATGAGATCATCTAAGTATCTAGTGAAGTATATGAATTATTACATTTTCAAGAAACATGATTCTTTTCCATACATAGGTGAAGTAATTTCAATTAGAGCTAATAGTTTTTTCAAGAAGTAATACTTTGGAAACCTGTTTCAATGATTAAAGAGTAAAAATATTTAATGAACGTATTGATCATCTTATACAAATAGATATTTTTTAAGTAGAAGAAATATTTGCTATTTTAGTTTGTCACTACTTCTCTCTCTCTCACACACACACATACATTCTCTTATTTTCTCTCATTTTTAAAATAAAGAGCATGAAGGTAAACATCAGCCTTTCTCCATCTATATAATTATAACCTCTGAGTTAGTGAATTAAATGAAGTTGTATTGTGTCTAACTTGAATACTTTGTATTTAAATTGGAATCCATACTGAGATATGAAGACCAAATGTCACCAGCTTCTACGTGTAGTACCAGCCCGTGAGCAGAGTGCACCACCTTGCAGAATGAGTACACAAATTTATATAGATCCAGCTCTCAGCTGCTTCTCAAGGCGAGCGATTACTACTGCTTAAATCTCTTCTCAGGGGACTTCTTCGGTCTCTTTTAGCTTACAGTGTTGTGTGGAAAAAGGATTGTTTCTCCAGCATCCTGCTACGCATTCCTCCCTAAAGAAGGCTGCAGTCCGATGAAGCTCCAATTTAGGGTCTCTCCACAGATGGAGTATCTTTGGGGAGAGAAAGGAGTATGGTAAGCAGTGGTTCAAGACAGTCAGGGCCTCAAGGCATAAGGGTGCACTGGGGTGGGGGTGGGGGAACGAGGGTGGCCTTCATAGTCATAGCCAGAATGGTGAATTTGGAATTAAGAAACCAAAATTCTAGGTCCAGTTCTGTCATTAATTCTAGGTCCTCCTCTGTAATTAAAAAAAAAGAATTTTTTTTCAAACCCCAGGGTTTTAAATGACCTCAAATAGCATCCAGACTGACTCAGAGGGAATCACCACTTCCTAGTGCAATAGGCTTGGGTCTCTTGGGTTGAAATCTCCAGTTTTAAATAGTGTAATGCAGACAGTTAAAAATAAAGTAAAATGACGTGACCCAGGCCTCCTCATTATTTCTTTGCTTGGAGCCTCCATGCCCTGCGTCGGAGGGGCCCGGCCTGACTTTGCTTCTCTCTCAAAGACGGAGCTTCTTGATGGGAAGTTTTCTTCCATCTCTACAGCTTTAGGATTCTGTAATTACTTTGATAGATGAGGGCCCATGGTTACTGGCAGCTGCAGGAAGTCAACGCTGATCCTACAGCTAACACTCTGAGACTCTTCTCACCCACCCTGCTACTGTAGAAAAAACTTCAAATATAAGCAGGTGCATTTAAGAAGTGGCTGATAATAATGGGCTCTGAGGTCCATAGTAAGGAGCCAGTGAAAATTCCAGAGGATTTGTTTGCGAGAAACAGAAACTCACTCCAGCCAGCTCACAAAATGGGGAATGGGTTCTAAGGTACACAGTTGCTTGCAACCTATTCAACAGGACCCCAGCCCCAAGAGGTACTGGAACTGAAAGCTGGGGTGCCTTTGGGAACCCAGGCAGCTTCTCTCTGCACCCCTCTCTCTGGGGCCACGTGTCGTCTTGTCTCTGCTGTATGTCAGCCTCATTGCCCTTGTTCTGCTGACAAACATCTCTAGCTGCTCGCCCCCATGCGTGGCTCCCCACGACTAAAGTCTCAAGCCCTGATCCACGTGACCTTTCAGTTCCCTCCACCATGGCTAACTGCCTCAATTTTTATGTCTTCATTCCCAGTTTCTAAATCTCTCTGAGATTATCTGCCTGATTTTCCTCTCTACCAACCCTATCAAATGACCGACTCAAACTGTAGTCTTCTCGCGTATGTCCACAGTCTCTGTGTTATAACTCACTAAATTAAATTCTGCATATAGCAAACATATAAATAGATCTATTCAAGGTGTTTTTAAAATGTAGATTATTACACTCATATAATGTTCATTTTGGAAAAATTAGGAAGTACAAACAAAGGAAGATACAAATAACCCATAATCCAGGAAATTCTATCTATCTCCTTTGAGTGTATAAATATAGACACTATTTTTACAAAATGAAATTATATTGCATTTACTGTTCTGTGACCTTTTTCACTCAATAACATGTGGTGAACGTCTTTCAACTTATCATCCTTTCAAACTAAAGAAAAGGAGATTTTGATGCCAGGAATGTTAGGCAATATTTGTGGAACATTTAACTTGTGTTTTTCTGTCCTTTAGCTGTATTAACTTACTTAACCTTCACAACAAGCCCATGAGGCAGGAACTGTTATGACCTCTATTTTGTAGATGAAGCAAGCAAGGTAGAGAAAGGTTAAGTAACTTACTCAGAGTCACTCAGATGGAAAGTGTTAGCGCCACGCAGTCCAGCAACAGAGCCACACTCTTAACCTCCACACTATAGTGACTCAGTGCTCATGTTCCAGGCTTTCCTTGCATATAATTCTGAAGACAGGGAAAGAGAGAAAAGGCAAGAGCCAGGGAGAAGAGAGTAAGAGAGAGAGATGGAGATTCATGGTGGAAAATAGAGGAAGGGTGCAAGGAAGAAGCAACATAGAAAAGAAAAAAGAAAAAAGAAAAAAATTTAACAGGATGGGGAAGTAAAATATAACATTGAACTCCAGGAAATTGCCATTTTTCTCAGTCAATAGCAATGCTCAGTTTATTAAATTCCATCACCAAAGATGCTCCTCACTGCTCAGCAATCATTAAGGAACAATATATGTAAACATAATTAACCTTGGGACTTGAGTTGAATTATTAAGCAAAGAATCAAAATACTACTGAAAATTAAAAGCCCCCAGGAGGACAACTTAGAGTCTTTATTTGATCGCCCAGTGAATCAAATCAAATTGAACTATAATCACATAATTTACATAAGGGGTGAGTGCCAGGCATCTGATACAGATCTACCTTTACATTTAATCAAAGGCAGTGGTTCTTAGAGTGTAGTAGCTTTAATATCACCTAGGACCTCATTAGAAATGCAGATTCTTAGGCACATCGCAGAATCAGAGTGAGGTGGGCTCAACAATCTAAATTTAAAAAGCCCCCTTGGTGATTTGAGGCACACTAGTTTGAGAACCATGATCTAAGTAAGGCAAAAGATGGTGCAATTGTGAGAGCTGGGCATCGTAAATCAACTAAATGCCTCTCTTGATTTTTCACTATATTCAGGTAGATCTTATGCTCCTTTCTACCAGCTATATCTGTGTTTGGGCTGACAAGTGACCAAATAAACAGCATCCTGGTCTCTGGAAAAACCAGTGAGTTTGTCCACATGTGGGATATTTCCAACTACTGAACACTCCCTCAAGCTCAGGTGAGTTTATCTGGAAAAAAAAAATGAAGTCGTTAGAGTTGAGTCTCTTGGTAGGACTAACATAGACATAGAATATACTACTTCCCAAAGAGTAGAGAGAGAGAATCAACAGATTAAAAAAAACTTACCTAACTAAAGGATGTCAGGAATAAGAGGAACAGGGAGGGAAGAAAAAGCGTAATAAAGAGAAAAAAATAATATGCCACACATTAGTCCAAATAGATCTCAATCACAATAAAGTCACATAGATTATCCTAGAAAAATATTGATCAAAATGAAGATGTTCTAACCACATAAATGTCAGATGGAACAGACTTTAAAGTAAAATATTATTTAGGGACAAGGATGGTTTTCACGTAATATACCAGAGAACTACAAGAAGCCAGAGACAACAAACATCAGCAACATAGCCTCAAAATAATAGGTGAACCATATGAAGTTTGTCAAAGTTTGATTGACCTATAAAAGCAGAAATTTTATTTAAAGTAAAAATCAATAGAATTATGAAAAACTGAATTTCTTAAAGTGCGATTTTAATATCTATCTGTTAGAAACTGATTGATCAAGTGATTAAAAAATTAATAATGATGTTGGATATTTGAACAGCATGATTAAGACATTTCATAAAATCCACATATTTAGAACTTTATCTCAACTCTTAGATAATCTGCATTCTTTTCAAATTTTCAGGGAATATTTCCAAAAATTGAGCACATACTAGGCCATAAAGGACATCCTAATAAATATTGAAGAATTGATCAAACATATGGACTATATTCTCTGACCATAATATGATAAAATGAGAACTCAATTCCAAAAAAAAATTTGGAAACTAAAAACGGTTCTAAATTATTCATGAGTCAAAGAGTAAATCATGATAGAATTTAGAAATAATACCAACCTGGTTTATCATGATCTGCTTTTTCCCATTTTATTCAGTAAATGTGATTTAACATCTGGTCATACCAGTAAAGCTAATTTGGTAGGCCTCAGGAACAAAAAAGCCTTGTTTTTAGTGGGAAAAAACTATAAAGCCTTAATTAAATGGCTTATTTCACCCATTTGTCCATAGATTTTGTGTCTAGATTTTACTCAGTATCTCCTCCATTTTAAGGGGTAAAAAGTACCCCTTTCTTCACAGTTGAAAGGCCCGTAGAAGCATCATCACTCATGTAGAGTACTTCACATGTGCAGCCAAGGCCGCCATCATCACAGGCTCTTCTGAACGAACCCACAAACTGTGGACTGCTGAGGGAACACTCAGGGGAGTGAGTATGTAAAGAGACAACCAAATGGCTTCTCAAAATACCAGCTGCTTTCATTTACCACAGGTAGGTTTCCCCATCCACACTATCACATCCAGGTTAACCCTGGCAGGCAACCTTGTTGAAATTAGGCACCTGCCCTACTCACGGATGCGAGCAGATCTGAGCATGTCTCTTGAGTTCCAGATAAATGGAAGCACATAAACAAGCAATCGTTTAGAACAGCATCTGCTTCCAAATCAGAGCAATACATATAAGAGCAGAGGAATGTATTTTGCTTCACTGCACAGTCCCCAGTCCGAGTATAACACTTTAAAATGTCACGTGCATTGGAATACAAAGTGGAAAATATGCAGAGGTCAACAAAGCTAAAATCTCTTCTCTAGGACTCCAGTTAAAAAGGCCTGGGAGTTCCATCTACAACATTCTTCCAGGAACCTCATAATGTCAACATTCCAAAGGAGGCTAGAGCTCCAGAATCAGGGTCTAGGATGCCAGAGACAGGAGAGAGAAATCCCCATGGCTCCTGGGATTTTGAATAAGGACAAAGGCTAAGAAGTAGGAAATAAAGAGTGAAATCCTGTCAACACTGCTGAATCTGAACACCATCCTAAGAATGTCCCATCTCACTAATTGGAAGGTCTCCCAAGTAAGCAAGAGCTTGATGCCATATGACAATGTCAGGTAATCGGCTCATCCTTCTCTTCCTTTACGTCACCAGGGACACGCTCTGGGTGTCAGCAACACACTCTTTCTTAGGCAGAGAGTTTGCCCAATCTGTCAGCCAGTATTTTAACAACATGGATAAGGAAACCACTGAAAAAAAAAATGGACGTCTTTGCAGTAGGGTAGAGGAGATATGGATATTTTTCTTTCTGTATTAATTTCATTTAATGTTATTGTATTAAAAATTATTTAATAAGTAAAAGTAATAATTGGATTAGGTTAAACATATTCACCACCCATAATTTGATTCAATGGCTCAAAGGCAAAGGTCCAGTGTAAAGGGTCAATCTTGTAAGGAAATCAAGGAGAGGGTTCAAACTTTACATAGAACACTCAGCTATCAAAAAAATGAGGCTCATCATTTATCATCTACTACTCTCTTACTCTGGAGTTCCCATTCTTCCTGATGGCAGAGAAAAATAAAAATTTCCAATAAAGGGAAACTCACTCTGTTTCTATTTGAAACATTTCACTTTGAGATTAACTTGGCCTCATTTGGGTAAACACCCAGGCACTCAAAGGCTATTTCTTTCCTCTCTCAAGGGGTCACTTCTCCCACTCCTTCTTCCCAACAGGGTATCTGGGCACAGAGGGAAGGTGACATATCCTTGAGGCAGGGGACCTTTGTGTTCTTGGTGTCCTCACTTATGGACTGGCCTTGTCCCTAAATGTCCTGGGCTGGTGTTTACTTAGTTGTGGCTGATTTCACTGTCCTCCATGAGCATCTGCTGCTGAAGCCCACGGTCCCACGGTCCCTCAAATCACCAGGTCTCTGTGCTTTGCGGCCTCTTGCTTCTTTGCCCTGACCACAGGCCTATGCTGGGACACAGCTGCTCTCAACACCCTGGCGTCCTCTCACCAGGGCAGACAGGAACTCCAGGCCATGAGGAACCCTCTACCCTGGCTGTTCCACCACCTCCAAACCATGGTAGACCCAGTGGGAAATCAGGGGTGATCCAAGATGGCTGAGTCTCCCTCAAACCATCTGGGGTTTCTGTGAGGATTTCTAACATCTCATCACCCTCTGCCTCAATTTTGCTTAAGCCTGGTGGGGTGGTGGAAGGGGAAGCCTGAGGGAAGACACAGTCCCTTCTTAATGGCCAAGCTTTGATACGCATCCTAGTTTTACCCCCTCAGAGTCACCCTCCCATCTCCTGTGGCAACACTTTCTACTTCCTCTTCATATCTGGTGGAAATTTCCCACAAGTCCTTTCCTCTACGTGCTCTGCACCATAGTTTTGATCCTACTTGATCTAGCCTGGCTCCTTATATGGTAAAGGAAACCTCTAGGAATTTAGAAAACTCTTTCTGTCTTCACAAAGCATGATTCTTACCTTGCTGTGGATTTAAAAATGCTATCTTGAGCTTAGGACCCTAAAATTGACTCTACCTTCTTTCCTTTCTGCTTTAAGAATCCTAATTTTTCCCAAGGTAATGGAAGCTACATCAGCTGATGACTCACTCAACGTAGGATAAGATCAAAGTGGATTTGCAAAGGTATGGGAGAGGTATAGGGGAACTGCAAGAAACAGCGCATTGTCCTGGGGCTAGTATCAGTGGAATCATTACCACTCCTGGGTCCAAGACCTGAAGATCTGAGGGAAGGGTTACCAAAACCAGAAGGAGAAAGTGTGTAGAGAGAACCAGTAACCTTCAGTTAGGGTCTCAGCAAGCTCAGGGTAACCCCTCAGGGAAGAAGCCAGCCAGTGGGATAAATATTGACATCATTGTCCTCCCTTCTTTTGATTCCCCGCTGGAGCATCCAACTGGCCACACCTAACTGGATGCCAGAGGCAAGGGAGTCCATTGATATAACCCAACCAGTCAGCTCCAGGATGGAGATGAGTAGAGGGTGGATGTTATGGACAACAGGATGTATCCAGCCAAAAAGATTTTCCTTGAAAGGGCAGTGAGGAACAGATCAAGTACAAGGATGTATGAAAAAGAAAATTTCATTGATATTTTTAAAAAATATTATATCCCTATAACATATGTCTGTCTTATCCATAGTTTAATTTTTGTCAGTGTCCATCAAGGTATGTATTTCGGTTAGATGCCCACTAATTTGCAAAGCATTCTGATAAGGATAGCTAGCTAACCCTGAGTGCTTTCTGTATGCGAAGCACTGTGGAAAAACATTTTGTTGATGTTATTTAATCCTCAAAAGAATCTTCTGGAGTAAGCATTATTATTATCATCTCCATCTTGAAGACAGGGAAACTCAGACTAAAAGAGTTAAAGAATTTGTCCAAGGTCGTACAAGCTAGTTAAGAGTCTGCATAAGATCTAAGACTAGGCTTTCTAAGAGGGACAGGGAGCTGGGAATAGACAGGAGAGAAGTGGAAAGAGCACATCCTATCTTAGCATCTGCTGCTTCTAAGTCACAACTGATGGTCACCATCTGGAAAGGTGAGGGCTAAAGTCACCAGATCTGCTTTTTCAAGAGAAGCTTGTAATCCACTTTGCATAGGAAAGGTCTCCATTTTTTTAATTTAATTGTTTGGTTTAAATTTTTCATTCAATTTGAAAAATGCGTGAGTTAAAGTAAACTTCCCAGGAGCTTCCAGTTTGCAACCTTGACTAGACCATAACAGAGAAACTCCACTCCAGTACCCCAGCACTCCAGCACCCTTCCACCCATGGCTGTAATGCCTGTCAACAGCTTTTAAGGGGTTGCAAACTAAGAATGTGTATTTCCTGTCAAACTGGCAACCATCATGCTTGTAAGTTTCATAATAATAATATGATGGACTATTTGTGGTTACCAGCATGAATTAAGTAGCATGCTAAGAACTTTACGTATGTCATATCATTTAATCTTCACAACAAACCTGCAATTTATGTATATATCATAACACACATTTTACAGATGAAAACACTGATTCAAAGATGTTAAGTCACAAACCTGAAGAGACAAAATAGAAAACAGCCAAGCTAAGACTCAACTCAGCCCTCTGACTCCAAAACTTAAACTTTTTCTACCAAAAGTAGATGATTTTCCCCTGCACAACTCTGAGATTCTAAGCACACAAACCAGAAACCCACTGGACAATCTCTTCTTCCAAGTCAGGTACCAGTGATAACCTCGAGATAATAAATTTTACATTGTAGGCTGCTCACCAACCATCCAAATATTATGCTTCCTAAAAGCACCATGGACACTCTTAGAACACCAAACAGAAATGAGATAAGCAAAGCAAAGAGTGGGACAGTGTGTTCTCAGAAGTGGGCAAGCTGGTGGAAAAACAAACAGAATCTGCTAAAAATTAATGGGAAGGCAGAGACTCAGCTGAAGAAATACTAAGAGGTGCCTCAGTTCATTTTTTTTCATACCTGATTTACAAAGAAAATGTCATTTTTAAAGAGAACCTTAAAAAAAATAGATTCCACCTGCTGAAACTCAAAAGACAATATTAAATAAGTCTATTCTATCATCCCCAGGCATGCCTTCCAAGCTCCAAGTACTTTCTTCTCTCTCCGAATCATAATTCTCATCTTCCTTTCTGGATGTTTCCACCACCCATCTCAGCACAAGCAGCTCTCAGACTTCCTGCACCCACCCCTCTTCTAGCATTTTTATTTCAATATAGGAATAAAGTCTGACCAGACAAGGAGTTGCAAAGGAGAAAATCCATAGTTACATATTTCCATATGTTATGCCATTCACTAGATTTATTGCCAACCCTTAAGCCATCTCTAATTTCCCAAGATTTTGTTGTCTCAAGCTCTACCACATGTTCTTCCAAATGTTTCTATCATTGCTTCTAAAGTTATAATAATAAATTACAAAGTTTGCCTTTTCAAGAGACTTATAGTGCCAAGAGACTTCTTCACTCTACATTCTACTACATAGAGCTTAGTAAAAGGTCTCTCCAATTAATATGGTCAAAACAGATTTCCATTCCCCACCTCCCACAAAACAGTCGTCCCTCTTCTAGGACCCCCCACTCTCTGTGAGCAGCACCATCATCCACCCTGTTGTTCAGGTCAAAATACCAGCAGGTCTCTTGAGCCTTCCTTTCCCTTATCCCCTCAGGCCAGTGCATCAGCAGGTCTTGTCAAGTCTACCTCCAAAACCTCTCCATCCCAGCTCCTGCCTCCATCTCCAATGATGCTATCCCAGTGCTAGCCATCCTCATCCCTCACCTGGACTGATGCAACCACCTCCCACCTGGCCTCCCTGCTTTCCCCTTCCCCCTCTCTGATCTGTTCTTCACAGATTAGCCAGCCTAATCATCCTAAAATGCAAATCCAAGGATGGTGTTTTCTCCTGCCTTTCTGTTGCTTCTAGAATAACATCTAAAATTCTGAACATTTCCCATGAGCCCCAGCCTGACCTGGCCCTGGCCTCTCTCCAGCCTCATTTCATGCCACTTTCCCTCTCTCTGTGTCCTCTAACCACACTGGCTTGTTTTCTCTTCCTCAAATATTTCAAGCCCTTGACTGTCTCAAAGCCTTTAGAATTACTGTTTCCTTTGCCTGGAACATGCATCTCCCAGTTTCTATTTCAATGGCTTGTTCTTATCTTTCAGGTCTCTGCCCCTAATTCTTTTGCCCAAAGAGCCTTTTCCCAATTCAAAAGGTGGTCCTTGACAGTTACTCTCTCTATCTCCCCTGTTAATTTCCCTTCTGGCAACTTTCACAAACTACAATTACTTTACTTAAATATTTACTAGCTGACTGCCTTGTTCCCACTCTACCCGAACACCTAGCATAGAGTCTGGATGACGACAGGGAAAAAAATGAGTGTTGAACAAATAGAGCCCACAGACACCCTCCTATAGCTCTGATAAAGCACATATCAGAGTCAAAGTAAAGGAAGAAATGTCACTGCCTCGTGTGTGAAAGCGAACAGCCAGTTAAACTTATAAAAATATGCTTTCAGTTAAGATCACAGAAGATATTTTCTGACTGATTATGCTGAGCTGGGGAGCAAGATGCAAAGATAATAAACACATTTAATTTGAAACAGATGGAAATCTGGTCAGTTCCCCACTGGTTCCTTGACTTGGGACCCTTTAAAAAACATTCTCTTCTCTTCAACATTTTATGAGTATAATTTTTCTGTGCCAGAATGTGCTCTCGTGGAGGACATCCCCAGCTCCCCAGCAGTCACTCGATGGCCCTATTCATCTTGACAAGGCAAGGCTTAATTGAGTCCTGTGGGCCCACACTCAATTGCATATCTGCCTGGGTCTGGTAGATGGTAATGTTTAGCTTCAACTTTATATACAGGCATCCCAAAGTGAGTGAAGCACTTTTAAGATCCTTGAATAGGGCACTAGAGACGTGTATAATAACATATTTATTGAGAGTAGATTTCCTTAATGTGCCAAAATATGCCTTAGGGTTGTCAGTTCCAACGTTACATACAACTTGCTAGAAAAATTGGAGGCATCTAGTAATCAGACACAGAGCAGATGTTCTTCTAAGCTTAAGAATTTTGTTTTTCTAAACAGCTGCCCAGCTACTCAGAACGGTGCATCACATAAGCTGCTTAAGTTGGATCTTCCGAGAAGAGCAAGGGAACCATCATAAGTGAATAAAGAGCTTCAGAAACCAAGGTTAAACTCATAAAAGAAAAATGATGCACTTTTTAAAAAAATTTGTATGGCATGAGGAAAATTTCAGGTTTCCATCCAATATCAGCAAGGATAGTTCAATAACTGGTATTAACCTAAGGCTCCCAGTAGGGACACTGTTATTTCTAAGTCCTTAATCATTCTCTTCTAATTATCACCTCCAGGGTGCTGGTTTTCAGATTAAACTTCTTTGGCTTTCAGAGAAAAAAATTAAACCCACCACAGATGTCACCACTTAGGGCTTCTGCAGATGGGCTAACCACAAAATGCGAAAGCAAAATCATGTCCTGCTTTCTGAGCCCTTACTGTGGCAGGACACTCTTGACGAATCCCAGATGCCACCTTCATGGGTACAGAAGCACCACCTTGACTTTCTGCTCCTAACTAACTCTGGTCATCACTGTGGATCTGGGGTTGATTGAACAGATCCCCCCCACCCCCATTCTGTCTCTCCTTTTCACATAGCTAATATTTTTAATCTACTGTCTTTTGTTCCCCTACACTTTCACCCAATACTTTGTCATCTATCCATCCATTCATTCATCCATCAAACATGGATTGGGCATCTACCTCTTGCCAGATATGTTGGTGAACAAGATAGACTGTACAACCTCATGGAATACAAAATCTAATAGTGGAGATAGGCATAAAAACTGACCACTTATTGCACAATTGGTCATTACTAGAATGGAGATACTTGAAAGATGCTGGAGACCAGAGGGAGGGCAGGACTACATCTAAGGATGGGAGTTGGGAGTGTCATAGATAGCACCATAGAGGAAGTGACAAGTAGGAGTTTCCCAGGAGGATGGGAGTTCAGAGGTGGGAAGGAGGGAAAACGTTACATTCCGGGCACAGAGAGAAATACAAGCCGAGTCACAGAAGCCTGCGAGCCCACAGCATTTCCAGGGCATTGGGACAGTTCTGCTGGTGACACAGCACTAGGGGGAGAGAGGAAGAGGGGATGAAGAAGTGAGCAGGGTCAGATCAGGAAAGACCTGTCAGGTCTTGCCAAGAGGGATGCCTTGGATGTTTGAGAGGCACTGAAGAACTATGTTAATACTCCCCAAAATATAAACAAATACCTGATATAAGGGAAAATGGGGCGGGGGGGGGGGAAGAAATGGAAAACACAGTTTGATGCAGTATATTAATCCTACCCCATAAAAATGAAATACTAGCTCTTAGATGTTTCCTTCAGGCTCTCCTTCAAGAACAACCTCCCGTGTTTCATCACTTTAAGACTGTTTTCTTTCTAGTACATATATATACACGGGTGTGTGTGTGTGTATTTAATTCTGTGATGTCACCACTGGAACATTATATGTGGAACTTGTTCTCCAACTGTCCTACTGCTTGGGAGATATCCCACCCTTCTCTCATTACTACTATATGCAAGAATAAGGGGACAGTTTCAATTTCTTTTCTTTCTAGATTAAGTAGTTTTTCATGAAGCTGAGAGTTCCAGTTCAACTGCTTCCTCTTATGACCCACGTGCTCGGCCACTCATTTGGGTGTTGTTGAATCACTCACAATATCACACCTGACAGTGGGGTTTTTTTATGTTTAGAGTTCCCTGTGACAGGAAGAAGGAGAACAAGAAGCAAGAGGATCTGCCTGAAGACCAGCCCTCACCTCATGGTCAGATGCTGCAGAAGGAGGAAGGTGCCCAGATCACCAAGGACAAAAGAAAGGAGACAGGAGATGACAAGGCTGCTGAGGAAGGCCCTTCTCTCAGCAAGACAGACCCGCGAAAAGACACCAAGGGTAAGGCCAGCCCAGGGCTACAGACACAGTCCTGTTGCATTTGTAGGCATCCTTTGGTTTTACAAAATGGGGTTCTGGACCTGGAGGCTCCTGGGGCAAGGGCAGAGCTGATGTGATAGGACACAACTAACAGGAAAAAAAATCAAGGCTGTAAACAGCAACTCTACAGAGCTACTGTTATGCATGACTGAACTTCTGGCTCAAAAGCTCTATTTTCTGTATTTAGGTACTTTCTGGTATTGGGCAAAAGAGGACTGCTTCCAATGAAACCAAAGGCCATGCATGCCACTTAGCTCAATGGCCACATTCTGTGTCCTGGGTCACAGAGGGTCAGCCTCATTTTCTCAGTGAGAGAATCTGATTCTTGGAAGGAAAGGTAGAGAGCACCATCTCCAGGGGATGGCTTGGTTCTGGCCAAGGGCCCATGACTCCTGACCCCATTCATTGCCTTGACTTCTGCAAAGTTGGGCTCCTCACCACTGGGCTCAGTCTCTAAGCCCAGCGAAACACATACCTGAGCCTCAGGTGTATCCCATTAAGGCAAGGTACAGCCGTTAGCCAATGAGATATCTCTTCCAGAATGAGGAACAAATCACTTAGTGCCAACGAAAGATGACTTCAGGCCAGGGGGCAGTGGCCATGGACCTGATCCACAGAATGGCAACTGAGCTGGCTGGAAATGTGTCTCCTTCTTTCTCTTTTTGTAAATTCTTTCTCCTTTTCCCCCTTCTTTCTCCCTTCTCCTCTGCCTAACCTATCTACTACCCAAGGAATGACTTATCCTCGCCTGTGGCTCTCAAAGTTCTAAAATTGCAAGCCTGGGCTAAACGTATGGAGTAGCCTGTGCTGTCTCTGCCAAGAGAGCTGGGGAAGGCATAAGGCAAGTCATCCTTGCATTTCCATCCCTTGCTCTAACTAAAGAAATCAAACTTTTTACAAATACATCTACATGATGTTTCTGCTAAGTATGCCTCATTGATGGAGGAGGGGGGAAGGGGTGTATTTTTAAGGTGGAAAGTTATCTTTAAGCCTCATTTACTAACTGGAGATGCAACTCTTTCTGATCATTAACATAGAGCTATCATTTATTCCAAGTGCTAAACAGAGTGACAATTTCCAGTTGCCAGAAGGGGATACATAAATTCTCCTAATTACCTCTAGAGACCTATTCACACAGAATCAGACAGCATTTTGAGTTATGCAGACACTGCTCACTTTTTGAAAATCACAGTTTCGATTCCCTAAAAGTCTTCTTGGTTTTAGTTACATTCAGGCCAATGAAAGCTGTGAAGATGTGAACCAGCTAAGACAGAGCTTGGAAAATGGGTCTTTTGCAAAGCTCAATCTTACACCCCAGGACTGACACTAGTAATTAAGGAGAATTGTAGGGTGACAATTCTAGGATACAGCGAAGTAGGAGAGAGAGAGGAGACCCTTTATCTTAGGATAAAGGCCTCAGCCTTAAAGCAAAGCAAGTACAAAGTCTTCGTTGCAGCCAGAGTACAGAATGAGCTGTAAACTTCAAAGGCATGTAGGAGAAACTTCTGGACTCCTCCTGTCTCCCAGCTCAGATACTTTCTGCGAGTCTGCACATGAGCTTACAGCTTTCCCAGACACCTCCACACAGCCACATTGATTCTCCCCAACTCTTCCCAACTTCCCAATTCATATTCTTCCCCAGTTCTGTTTAGACATCAAAGTCTCCTTTGCTTTTTTTTACCTAGGTTTCATGCAGCAACAATTTATACAAAGTCAGCTAAGTGACAAGAACTTTAGAGAGTGCATAGGATACAAAATGGATTCATTCTTTCATTCAGTGAATACTTGTTGAGCACCCATTCTGGGTCAGGCACTGTTCCAGGTGCTGAAAATACCTCGGTGAATAAAACTGATCAAGATGATCAAAGACACGAATGCAGGGAATGCCCTAAGGGGGCCTATTCCATTCTCCAACTCATTTCCAGCCTTCCAGAGCAATGTTGGGGGAGGGTGAATTAGAATGCCACTCCCACCACTTATGGTCTAGTCTGGGGCAAATAAGTCATCTCAGGAGAATGTCAATGCTCGCTCCCTAAGAAAGTAGCGCGTTGGAAGCATTGGAAACATTTATCCTGGGAGCCGGCAGTTCAGAATCCACAGACTGCACCCATGTGAACCCGTCTGTTTCTTATTTTCCTCCCACTTGAAAGTGATTAGGATTTTCTTCCATTTGGGGGTTTCTACCCACTTCTGACCCTGAAAGTCTCAGGAAATTACAAAGCAAGTTTTCCAACAGATGCTTTTACCAGCGTCAGACTGTCTTACACAGCTGCCAATTTGCTCTCTCTACGTCTTGAAAGCCTGACGCATTACAAGTAAAAGAGGCCTGAACTGGATGGCCCTGCTTGCTTGTGGAATGCCCAGCTGCAAAAGCGAGGTTGGCTTTCATTGCCTGATGAGACACTCCTAAACCCGTGCAGGCTCTGCCAGGCAAGAGATCCTGGCAGGAAATATTCATAGATATAAGATGAAAGATTGAAGTGGAGTGGTGGAGTGTGTGTGTGTGTGTGAGAGAGAGAGAGAAAGAGAGAGAGATTCAGAAATGTCTAAAAAGAAGTGGGCTTGCTTGGAAATGTGCGGTTTCCACAGCAATTTTTGGAATCTCAGTGGAGAGAAGAGCGGGGGTGCCTGTATCGGAAGAATCCACAGCCACTCCCCAATCAGAAAGCCGTGTGTTGTATGAAATCTGAACCACAGCCCTTGCCTATAACCCGCCTCTGCTCGGGGGTGTCTGGGGAGACTTGGAAGATTGCAGATCAAAGGCAGAGCTGGCTCCAATTTGTCAGAGTCAGGAAAACACATCATTCAGACCAGTATTGGGTAACTGTACATCCTGCCTTAACATGCTCACCAGGACTAGATGGTTTAGCAGAGCATGACTTGGTTTTTTCTGAAAGCAACAGATGATTGAAAAAGAAAGGAGAGTAGATAGAGCAAAGGCTCAGAGAGAATGAAGGGTCTGCCACTTACATGCTGTGTGGCTTTAGGCAATTTGTCCCAGATCTTGGTGCCTTGGGTTTTCCTTGTGCAAAATGGAGCTCATCATACTCAGAGCATCAAAGAATCACAAAGCTGGGAGAGATCTTAAAGGTTGTAGTCTGACCACTAAGAGCCTGACACATATTATGCACTAAACAACTCTTTAATTCATCAATGATGTCATTGAGTGAAGGAACCAGCATGTGAATGTGTGCTGGGATCCCTGCAAGCAATGGTTCAATCTATGCTTAACTACCACCAGCGACGGGACCATCTACTGGGATGAGTCACGCGGTCTTTGGCAGCTGTGGCTGTTAGCGTTGTGTGCAAACCCAAATCCAAACCTGCCTCCCAGAAGCTTCCGTTATTGGTTCCAATTCCACCCACTGGGGCTGGGTCAAATGAGTTTGATCCCTCTTCTACATGGCAGCCCTTCAGGTATTTGAAGATAACCGTCATATCCCTCATTGGGTTCATTCTTCTTCAGTCTAATTATTCCTACCTCCTTTAGTGGTGCCCCAAAAAACAAAGAGAGTTTTAGGGTTTTAGTAGTCTGCACCATCCTCATCACTCTCCTCTGAATG
The DNA here is from genome assembly GCF_057802395.1 of Ceratotherium simum simum. Lineage (NCBI taxonomy): Eukaryota > Metazoa > Chordata > Mammalia > Perissodactyla > Rhinocerotidae > Ceratotherium > Ceratotherium simum. Next base: position 50,443,715 of record NC_141915.1, on the reverse strand, counting down.
AGCTGTAGTTGGTCCAGGTGCCCTTGAGCTGAATTCAGGGATTCAGCTGTGATTGGACCAAGAAGAGAAAAAGTGGGTCTATCCCCTTCCTGTTCCAGATCCTGTTGGATCTGTGTCTGTTGATGCAGGCGATGGCCTTTCTGGCATATATACCAGCCACAGCCCACTCATCCTACCCCAAACCTGTACATAATTTTTAGATCTCAAACAGATGCTCAGGTAAGGTGTGCTCGAAGACAGAGAGCAATTCCTTCTTGGGTCTTTTCTGCCTCAGAAAAAAATTAGACACATCAAGCCCAAAGAGTGATTTGCTATTCTGGTTAAATTCTATTTCAACTACCCTATTCCCCATCCCACATCTTTATCTGTACTTCTCATGAGTCAGTACTGAAAAAGAGAGGTGTCTCTGTCCTTCCCCTCTCACACTGATTACAGCTCTAGAAAGGGAGCACTAAATTATAATAAAGATGTTTAATTATTCCTTACACCTGTTAACATTGGACAGTTTACCAAGTATTTTCAAATACTTGGGGGGTGGTGTACATTATGAAGTAGATTTTTATATCTAGAATTGCATTTAACCTGGAGGGATAAAAAGAAAAAAAATTCACCAACAGAAAAAGGATTGTATTTCCCCCACGTGACAAGATGTCAGGAAGAAGGCAGTACAGGGCTGGTAGGTGGCTTCATGATGGCATCAGAAACCCAAGCCATTCATATAGCTTTCTGCTTCTGCTTATCCTCATGTTCACAAGATGGCTGCTCACCTCTGTGCATCACATCCATTCCAGGCAGGAAAAGGGTAGGTGGGTGCAGAGAAAAGAGAAAGGTACATTCTAGCTAAGCACCAGAAAACAATAAGTCTTCAAGACACCTCTTCCCCACCAATAGACTTTCACACATACAGTGGAATAGCTGGATTAAAATGTACATCACTACTGGAAGTAAATGTTAGCTGTTCTCTAAGGAAAGGCTACTCTAATAAGGTCTAAATTCTGGATCTGATCGTAAAAGTAGGCCAGCATCCTCTCAATGGGAGCAAAGCAGATGGGCATCACTGTGTGACCACAGCCATGTCTTTTTCTTCTCAAGGCTTTTTTGATGTTCAGTAAATTGGCCTTTGTGCTCCCAGTCCTGATTAAAAGAGTCTTCCTCAGCCCTTCTCCTGTGCACAACTTACATATGTGTCAAGTTGGGGGTACAGCTTGGAGTGTGGATCTGAAAAGACATCCTTTCCGCACCTCTGGCTCTGATGCCCACTGTGTGTGTAGAAACCATGTGTGGATATGCTGGTACCTCCTGCCTCTAATTCCGCTTCATTTCACAAAGCAGCAAGCTTTGGAATCAACCCTCGTTTTGTCCCAGTGTATAGCTTACAGAAAACCAGTGAGCTAGGGCAGATGAACCTCATCTTACAAACTGATAGTAGCGTCGTGGTTAAACAGCATGGGGTCAGAAATGTTGGGGTTTGACTCCCAGCTCCACCAGTTCCTAATGTGGGTCCTCAGCCAAGTCCTTTAATTTCTTTGCACCATTATTTCTTCACTGGTGTATTAGTTTTCTATTGCCATGTAACACACCACAAACTTAGCAGCTTAAAACAACACCTGCTCATTATGTCACGGTTTCTGTGGGGTAGGGGTCTGGGCACAGCTTAGCTGGGTCCTCTGCTCAGGGTCTTAGCTGGGGCTCAAGGTCTTTGGCAGAATCTATTTCCTTGTAGCTTTAGAACTCATGGTGGCTTGCTTCTGCAAGGCTAGTAGGACTTGAGTCTAACTTCTAGACCCTCTTTTAAAGGGCTCACTTAATTAGGTCAGGCCCACCCAAGGTAAGCTCCCTTTGATGGATTTAAAAGCAACTGATTAGGGACCTTAATTACATCTGCCAAATTCCTTCATCTTTGTCATAATGTAACATAATCATGAGTGAAATCTCATCATATTCACAGGTTCTGACCACATTCAAGGGGGGGGCAATTATACAGGGCATGCATAATAGGGGGCAGAATCTTGGGACCGTCTTAGACTTCTGCCTACCACACCCTATAAAATAGAGATACTAACAGGACCTATCTCGTATGGTTGCTTCAAAGATTAAATGAGATGGTGAATGTAACAGTTCGTAGTCAGCAAGGGGCAGCTGTTATCATTATTTCAGCATTTTTGAGCATCTACTACACCGCAGGCTCTGTGCTAGCAACTGGGGATTCAGGAAATAATAACGCAAACCTTGCTCTGAAAGAAATCATGGCATTTCTCTAGTGCTAGTACTGCCCCAAACACGGTTCAAAACTTGGCAAAAAGCCATAAAGCTTTAATCCAACTAAATGACTTTCAATCTAAAGACTCATGATTTTCTTGGCTTGTCAAAGCCACTGTCAAAAATAAAAAGTGTTGACTCCAATCAAATACTGTAATCCACAGGATTATTATTTCCACCCTTAAATGCCCCCCGGTTTGAAGGCTCAATTGCAATCAGAGGAACAGCTATTTGATGCTTTTGTTCCAGCACTGGAGAATTCAAACTCTCACCCAGTGGTTTTTAGCCTCCACTGCACTCATTTGAATTACCCAGAGGGCTTGTCCAGGGTATCACCTGCCAAAACTCAGATGCAATTGGCCTGGGGTGCGCCCTTGCACTGGAATTTTTAAAAGCCCCCCAGGAGGCTCCAACACATCACCAGGGATGACATCTGACTTCTAACTGTTGCTGTAGGCAAAGCTGGGTAGACTCTCAATGGTCTGAAAGCGAAATTCTCCTTAAAGAGAAAATGCTGGCGACATGATAAGCCAAAGAGACATGAGCAGCAATAAAGCATTTTTCCATTTACTTTCAGCCGAGAGACTGAAATTCAACATGTGTCACACCTTTTCAAGCCACTCTCCCACATCTGCTTTGCGCAGACAGCTCACCTCTGGGTGGGGAATAGCCGGGAGAGGATAGGGAAAAGACGAAATTGCCCACATATCCAGGAAAGCTGCTGGTGCTCGGCGTGTTCTCTGCTTGCTCATTCAATGTGTACTCTGTCACCTACGTGCGTTAAGCACCTACTGTATGCCAAGCTTCCTGCTGGGTGCCGGGGCTTCTGAGATCAGCAGAATCCAAATTCTGCCTTCCAGAGCTCAGAGTCTAACGCCAACATGCAAAGATGCCCTTTCTGTATCAGAGACGTGCTTTCAAGATTGAGCGCATGGAGCTAGTTTTTAGTTTATAAATAACCATTTTTAAAACTTTCTCAGTCTTCTGTGTGTATTTCTCTCCAGGGTTTAATCACTTCCAGAAAGCAGCCTCTTTCCAACTTTTCCTCCTTCTCCCCTGGCCACCATCCTCCCCCCAAAAAATTATTACCAACAATAGGAGCTTAAAAATTGCCAAAATGCCATAATTATTTTACAAGGAAAAAGAGTAACAGAAAGCTACAGTCTCCTCTTCCCCCACCCCTTCTAACCCCCCAGGGCCTTCACCCATACAAAGGGTTCGCACGCTCCACAACCCAGAATGCATCCTGGGCTGGGTGGGGGCTGGTCCCTTCTGCCCGCTGATAGTCCCTGCTTCCAGCAGGACTGATGGCAAACGCAGCGGAAAGCAGACACGTACTGTCTGAGGAGGCTTGGGCAAAGCCCAAGGAAGCTGGATTCCTCTTTTAAGATAACACTCAGCCAGTGGCAGCTGTTTGAGACAGAGAGCATGTGAACTCTGGCTTCGTAAAATTAAGCCCAAATTTGGTTTGCCTGGGGTCTAAAGGGGAGTGTTTACCCCAGAATATCACATGCTCCTACAAAGACCTGAAATGCAACCTGAGAGGCCGTTCATCTGGAAGAAAGCCAAAGTTCCCGTTCAGACAAAATGCTCTCCAAAACCCTCACCCCCTCTCATTTGGTTTATAAACATTTATTGAGAGTCTACTGTGTGGGAGACATTGCGCTGGGCGGTACTAGTCCACCCAACCCACACTCCCGCCAACAGAAAGTTTTAAATGATCAGAATCCCACTATGGTCTCAAACCTTAAGTTCTGTGGCAGACCCTAGAAAGAATAATTCTGAATTATTTTTTTTTATCTACTCTGGCATCCTGGGAAACTGCTAGGTTAAGCTTCCTTCATTCTCTATTTTTAAGTTCTGATAGGAGGGCAATGCTTCCCCTCGGGCTGCTGGAGGCAGTCAGGAATCACATCAGCAAACACCACCCGAGTCCCCCAACCCCAGCTCTCCACAGCAGCAGCTCCTAAAATCTGGGGAAAAGGAAATGAACAACACCAAGGTCATGGCCGGCCCAGAAGAGGAAACCGTCAAAGAAAACCTAGACATGGAGTCTTGCCGTTCTTTACCCCTTCAGTGCATATGTGTGGGAGAATAAATAACAATGCCCAACAACCCTGGGAAGTTAGGTTACACTGAAGCAGAACTGAGTTGTGCCACTGAAAGCTGGCCTGCACGAACGTGAGTTTGATTAAGGGACACGAGGATGATTTACTCTAGGAGTTGGGTTCTGTTCTGTTCTTTTTTTTTTTTTGGAAGAGAGCCTTGTATGCCTAAGTTGGTTTAAATGTGGTCATACATAAAGTCTAGAATATGGACTGAATAACTTAAAGGTCCCTGGGAACCCTAGATTTTGTAATTGAATTAGGCCATCCAGCCTGGGCTTGGTTTGTTTAAGGCTTGGTCATGGGTCAGGTGTCTAGGCTGAATACGGATTTTGAACTCTCCGAGAAAACTTCAGAATGCTCATATCTATTTTGGAAACCAGCACTTGTCTCCTTGCAACAGGAATCCACTAATGGATTGAGGATGCCATTGAGGCATCCACTAATGCAGGGGTCAGCAAGCCATGGCCCACAGGCCAAATTTGTCCTGCCACCTGTTTTTGTATGGCTTGCAAACTAAGAATGATTTTTTCATTTTTAAATGGTTGAAAAAGAAATCAAAATAATATTATTTTGTGACATGTGAAAATTATATGAAAGTCAAATTTCAGTGTCCATAATTAAAGTGGTTTTTTTTGCCAAGGAAGATTAGCTATGAGCTAACATCTGTTGCCAATACTCCTCTTTTTTTGCTTGAGGAAGATGAGCTTTGAGCTAACATCTGTGTCAATCTTCCTGCACTTTATATGTGGGTTGCTGCCATGGCATGGCTGACCAGTGGTGTAGGTCCATGCCCAGGATCCAAACCTGCAAACCTGGGCCACCAAAGCAGAGTGCACCGAGCTTAACCACTACACCACAGGGCCAGCTCCCATAAACAAAGTTTTGTTGGAACACAGCCACATCTACTCTTTTACATGTTGTCTATGGCTACATTTGTGCCCCAACAGCCATGTTGTATAATTGTGAGACACTGCATGGCCCACAAATCATAAAATATTTACTATCTGGCCCTTTACAGAGAAAGTCTGCTTACCTCTGCACTAAGGTAAAAAATAATCCTGCACAAATGCAGAAAAATGAGAGGGTGACATTATTCATTCTTTAATTAACCTAATTAAACCACCATGCTGGAGCCCCCAATGATTTTCTCTACTCAGTTAAACCCCCAGAGCAAGAATCAGCTCAACTCATGTGGTATTAGCAAAACAACTTACCAATAATGCACCTGGCAGAGAGAATTGCCCACCATGCTTATCACATTCCAGAAAAGCAAATCAGAATATCATATAGGTTCAATTGCTCTCCTAACAGGAACTTTCATTCTTGCCTCTGGGTTGAGGGTCTGCTTCCTTCTCAGTTGCACAAGGCTCTTCCTTGTTATGCTGCGGGTGGGGTCAAAGAAATTAACCCTGGCCTAGCTGGGGAAGAAGCTAGCACTGTGCATGGATTCTATAGCGTGGCATTTCTCTCCTCGCCTCCTTGGAACAGATTGGAAGCTTCCGATCCCCCCAGGACCTGTTTATCCACCGTTAATCTCGAGTCTGAGCATCACCAAAGCTGTGGGACGAAGCTGGGAATTGTCTCCTCAGATAGCAAAGAGCTTCCGAATGCAAGACGTAAGTCTTCCAAAGATTCCTTTTGTCCTTTATCCATTGCAGACTGAGAAGTGAGAATGTGCCCCATACAGGGGCGAGCTGAGCAAATGAGGTGCTGCGGCTGACCGAGACCAAAAGAGTAGGAGTAAGTGGTTTCTGTTCACCACCATCCCCATCCCACCCCCATCACCTCCTGTCACCATGTGAGACAGTGCAAGGAGAGCAATGAAGCCGTGGACACAGAACGTAATGCATTTTAAACCTCATCAGGGATCCCTAAAAAGAAAAAAAAAAAAAAAAAGAAATCCTCAAAATCAGACAGTTATGTCCCGAATGGTCTCTCCCACCCCAGGGCACCTCTGCTCCTCCTCCTGGCCCTGACTTCCTGCTGCCCCTTCCACCGCGTGAGATGCTGTGAGTCTTTATCCCCTAATACCTCACCCTCTGGTTACCAGGTTCATTTTGCTTTGTTTGAAAGAGACGTTTTTGAAAAGTTTGGTGGTAATCTAACCTTTTCTCTCTATTGTCTTAAAATCCAGAAATGGCCTTCTTCAAAACTTAATTACTCACTCGTGTGACAAAGTTCTGTTGAGCATTTACTAAATGACATGTAATCTAGGCAGATGGATAATCCATGTAGATGGATAAAACAAGCCCCGTTCTCGAGCACCTTAGGGTCTAGGTGGGACATGATCAAGTAGAGAGACACACGCAGTAAGTCAAGTTGGGGACACAGACTATAGGGGTAAATAGTAATGAAAGCCCAGAGGAGGAGGCATTAACTCTGACTGGGGGGCCAGAAAGGCCTCTAGTGGAGGTGACACTTCACTGGAAGCCAAAATCAAGGTCATGAAAGATGAATAGGAGTAAGACAGGGGAAGACAGGAGAGGAAATGGAGGGGAAGTGATCCAGGCAGAAAAGAAGATGCATGCAAACTTCAACTCCTGTATTAAAAATGTGATAGTGGTGCTGATGATGGTGATGACTCTCCTAAAGAAAGGCAACATGACAAAAGGCAAGGGATCGAGGCCTCTCTCGTCTTTCACAGATGACACGGCTCTGTTCTGGGTCAGCTCTGACCCAGTCCAGAGTGACTGGGTTTGGAGGGGTCTGGCCCTAACTAAGGTCCATTGGCATCAAACTATCTTTCTTCAAAGTGGACTCTGGAAACCGCCTTCCTTGGAACAGAGTATCCACCCTGAAGCTACAAATGTGAATTTAAACTTGATGCAAGAGAAGGTGACAGAGACCTCAGGAAAGTTCTCTCACCTTGCTGGGTCTCAGTTTCTCCATCTGGGAAGTGGGATGTTTGATCTCTAAAATCCCTAGTGGCCTGCCATTTTCGTCAGCTCCCATGTCTCCCGTCTGCCTCCAGAGTTATTGCAGTGCCTGTCTGGCATCCTTACAGTCAATGCTGGGAGAAATAAAACAACACACATCTTTGTTTCCTATTGTGTGGGAGGCAGGAAATGGCCTAACCCCCTAATTGGAATGAGGTTCCTGCGGTGTGTCCAGCCGCCCACTCCTCAAGACATCCCCACTTCCCAGGTGCCCCTGCCAGAAAGGCAGGCACACTCGGCCATCAGCAGCCAGAATCCATCCACGACCACCATGTTGCCAACCACATCCCTGCCTCTGAGGGGTGAAAAGGATTGAGATGTGGATAGAGACGTTTGCTGAGCCTCCTCTGTACATAAGGGGGGGATGGGCCGAGCATGCCTGGGGTGGGCCCCATGGTCAAGAATCTGGGCTGGACATCACTCTCCCACTGGCCACATGAGGGCAGAGCAAGAAGAGGTACCAGCTCTCATGGAGAAACTGATGTACAGGCAGAATTTGGGACTTGGTTGTCAGTCTAAAGAGGCTAGGCCAGAAGACAGAAAGTAAGTGAAGGTGAGATGGTCAGGAAGTGGGAAAACCCCTTGAGAGCTAGAGTCAATGCAGTTGAAAGGCAGAGCCTATGCTGCTGGAGCTGTGGTACCCAGCAGGAGCCGCCTTCAACTGAGAGCTCGCAGACCTGTGTACGGGCAGCGGGGGCACCATGGAGGGAAGCTCTGGGACCAGTGGCTTGGGAAATCTACTGGTCACCCTGTGTCCGTGTCTCTCCTAGTGGAATGCAAATGGGGCTCCTTTGCTCCTCGGTTTCTAATATCAGTGAGATTAGAATCTCAATAGAACCTTCCATCACACATCAGAAGCTGCCTCCTGCCTCCGGGAAGGATGGCCTTCAACTCATAGCATTCTTGACATGCCAGTTTCACATAAATCATGCCATTTCCAGGCTGGAACAAGACTTTCATCAATAATCCACCATAGAGGTGGGTGGTGAGTGGAGGTCCCATAGTGAGTGGCACAGTCTGAACTAGAACTCAATGCCCTGACCCTCAATCTACTGCTGTGCCAGGCTCCCAGCAACAAATGGAGGGCACGGCCCTTTTATCTGCCTCCCAAGGCCACAGAAAACTAATAGAGGTAAATGGAAGTCCAACTAATGAATGAGAGGCATAGCAAGAGCTGCCTATTTTACAAAGTACACCTCGTCTTGATGTGACCCCTGGTACTTGGTGACCACGTGCTAGCGGGGCTCTTCACTGCAGGTGCACATGGCCCATCTGCCCCAGCAGGGCCCTTTCCAGCACTTCATGGACACAAAGGCCAAGAAGAGGCTGGCAGGCCGGAAGGAGCGCCACAGTCGCTATGGAGACGTCAGTGTGCACAAGTGCTATCAGTTTGGGCAGATCTTCTCCCCTTTCCAGGCCCTCGCCACCACGGTGAGCAAGCTTTTCTTTTGTAAAGGGTTCCAAAGTCCTTTAGTGAGACCAGTGACAAACCCCAATTCTTTCTCCTTTTGAGGAATGGATTAGTCAGTTCTGGCCACAAAAATGCTGCGTAACAAACCACCCTAAAACTTAGTGGCTTACAATCTCAAGCATTGATGTTCCTCACTCTCCAGTCTGCAGAGAAATACTAACCCCACTTTTATTCACTGCAGGCTCACAGGGTGGGAGGGAGTAAAGCATTGAGAACAAAGATCCATCTACCACAAGAGACTAAATCCAGCTTACCTAAAGGGCGGTGACGTGAGGTCTAGGGGAAGATAGAAAGGCAGATGGTTGCAGCTGTGGTGTTCAGAAACAAGAAGACCATTTCAGCTGGAGGAAGAGATCTGGGGAAGGGGGAGGTTTTGGTGATACAGGAAGATGGTTCTAGTTCCCATCCCTCTACCTCACCTGTTACCTTCTGGACCCAAGTTAATTCAAGTGGGACTATTCTAAAATGCATATCCTTGAAACTATGACTGTTATGTCCTGGTGATACTTTCTAGATATACATTCTTCTGATTATAAAGTTTGCGTGTGCATAAGAATCACTTAAGAAGCCTGATTAAAATGTAGATCTCTGGGCAGGTAGTGATTCCAATTCAGAGGGTCTTGAAATTTCCTTTTTTAAACAAGTTCTCTGTTTATCACCTTTAGGCATCATTGCTCAGTCAGGGCTTCTCAACCTTGTTCATTTCATCAGCACCCCTAAGTCTGAAGAGAGCCAGCATGTCAGGCCACCTGTAATCCACTCACAGCTCAACAGCGTGCCCAGGAACCCAGGTCACGAACTTTCGCTCAGCAGCAGTTCTCATCCTTTCTGAACTTCAGAATCACTTGGGTAATTCACCATGCTGATGCCCAGGCCTCACCCCATAACAATTAAATCAGAAGCTGTGGGGGTGGGTCCCAGGCATCAGCCTGTTTTAAAGTTCCACTGGCAGGGTGACCAACTCATCCTGGTTTTCCTAGGACTTACTTTCAGACTTCTTCTGGGACTTTTTATCTTTTAGCACTAAAAGTCCTGAGTCCCAGGAAACCCCTCACTCCTGGCTTTAAAACTCAAAGTCTTGAGTCACTGGAACCTGGGCAAACCAGACAGTTGGTCATTGATCACTCTACCCACACGTGATTCCAACGTGCAGCCAAATTTGAGAGATTTTGCTGTCTGAACTTTCTAGAAACTAGTCCCAGTTCCTCATATCACAGGTAGCAGCTGCCCATCTGTCCATCCACTGGCCAAACATTCCTTAAGCATGTGCATGTACCCAAAGTTAAGCCCTCTGGAGGACCCAGGATCAGAAATCTCAACCCTACCCTCAAGAAACTTCTGATCTTCTAGAGAAACTGAGCCATGAGCCAAAAATCATGCAACAAAACACAAATATAATGAAACATCAGTAAGAATAGCTCCATAAATTGATAGAGCCAGAAGGAGATGAGAGTTATCCAAATTTGAGCTGCTTTCTGCTCAATCCAACCCCCCAAGGTCCTGTGGAAGAACAAAGTTTCCAGATAGGGACATCCTCTCAACTCACAGTGCCACTTGGAAAGAGCAGATCTCCCATGCATTGGGAGCAATAGTACCCATGTATTGAGTTCTTGCTACGGGCCAGGTATCATGCTAAATACTTCACACATCCTTGATCTTCATGACCTCCACCATATTAACATCATCCTCAGTGTATAGATGAGGAAACAAAAGCTGAGACATGTTGACTCACTTGTCCATGACTACTGTTAGTCAGTGGTAGAGACAAGATATGAACCTGCTGTGCTGGAGGTCCCAACCCCCATCCTCTATTTCATTGCCGTTATTCTCTGCCTCATAGGAGATGCGAAGACTGGTGTTTCCCCAAGATCTGCCCATGAGTCAGCACATACAGAGAACAGGCATTTCATGCACCGCCAAAGGGAATCTCCAGGATTTATCCTTGTCTTCCACAGAGCTGGCCTTCAGAAAGGATGACAGCAACCAGGAGAAAGAGAAACCAGCGAGCCACATTAAAACACCTTTATTCCCCCCAATAGTTAAAGTAACAAAATCTAACGACATGAAATAATAAAAATTGCAAAATTGCATTCTGGCCCCTTGCTGTAAGTTTTTGCATTAAAACAGTTTGCGCTCAGGGACTCGGGAATGCTGGGACGTTCCCAAACCTGACTTAACATTTAGATGACTTGAGGAATTCCCCAATGTGCCTTTGTGTGAACATTTTGGGGAGGGTGAAACAATTAGAAGCTGCAATACCCAACTAGAACTGAATCCTTAATAAGTATACTTTTCTCAGAAGTCTGAAGATGGGGGGAGGGGATGGTTACAGTTCAATGAATCAAGGGACCAACTCTTTCCATCCTCTGGTCTACCATCACCAGAGTGTTGGATGGTAACCTCAGGATTAGCTCCTCATGGTCACAAAATGGTTGCTACTGCACCAAACACCATATCCTCACATAAGCACATCAAATACTAGAAGGCTGAAGTTTCTCCTCATGCTACACACACACACACACACACACACACACACACGCACGCACACAGAAGGAGAACCTCTCCCAGGAACCACTCAGCAGATTTCCCAATAATTCTTCTTGGCTGGGATGGTGTGGCTTGCCCATGCCATAACCACAAGGGAAGCTGGGAAGGCAGGTATCGGGTATTTACTGGGAGGCAAGTTCTACCGTCAGGAAAAGTAAGTAGGAAAACAACAGATGGGGAAGCAATTAATGTCTGCCACAGTGGGACACTCATTAGTTTGCAGGTCAGACCATTACAGTGAGAATTTATATTTATGCTGAGTGAAAATCCGTCTTCTTATAATTCCTAAGCATCAGTCCTAAGGTTGTTCCTCTAAGAAGCCTCCTCCACCTTAAATAGCTTCCATTTTCCTATTATTTTAAAATAATATATGCTTATAATAAAAAAATTACGCAAAAGTACAAACAAGAAAATAACAATTACCCAAACCACACCATTTAGAGACAACTAGTGTTTACGTCTGGAAGCTTTTAGATTGTTTTTCCATCTCTCGCTCCTGTTGATAACGCTGAGGTCGTCTTTGGGCCTAGGTCCCTTTTCCATAGTTCTGATTAGGCCATTTCTTGCCACCATTGCCCGACATCTCTCAGAGGGTCACCCGCTCCACTTCCAGGTCCCCTCCCACGTGGCTGTGGTCACCAAAGCCATGGCATCTCTTTGCATTGGAGCACTGTCCCCAGACAGGTGGTCTATCCTTTCCTTGCTTCCAACTTTCGAACATACTAAACAACCCCGCGAAACGAACACAAAACCTACTTCTTCTTTATTTTTAACCCTTAACCTTTTTCACAGGTTCATGGAGGGCTTAATTTTTTTTAGCCCTGTTATGTTTATTTCTGCACGACACGATACGCAGCAGACACCACAGTTCCCCTCCTTTCTGGCACACGTTCTCTTCCAGCCTGGGGCAAACGTTCCCTTTGCAGCTCTGTTGATTAATTCAATTGCCTGCTTGCTTTTCATCTTACTCATATCCTTTACATTTACACAGGCAGAATTCTAGATTTTGGTGTTTCCCATTTCTCTTGAGCCAGGGATCGATCCACAAACTGTGGCTCTTGAGCCAAATCTGGCCCTCCTCCTGTTCTTGTCAATAAAGTTTTATTGGAACACAGACATACAATTTGTTCACATACTGTCTGCTGCTCCTTTTGTGCTACAACAGCAGAGGTGACTAGCTGCAGCAGAGGCTCCGTGGCTTGCGAAGCTGAAAATATTTACTATCTGGCCCTTTATAGAAAAATCTTGCTGCTTTGTTGTAAGCCAAATTTCCCTTTACAATTTCTGACTAAGGGATTCTAGTTCCCTTATCTCTGGTTTAAAAAAAAATATATCCCTAAAGTCTAGAGTCCATGACTATGTCCATCTACCGGCAAAGAAAGTCAAGAACTTAACCAGTTCCCTTCCTAGAAGGACCTATGGTAGATGGCTGCCTGACGCTGTCCCATCTCTACCTTACCTGCCTGCAGGCTACTTTGCCATCTGCATTCAGAAACCACCCTGCACATCTTGTGCATGACCTGGCAGTTTGTGTACAAGCTTCTGTCTTTCTCTCCTTTTATTCTAAGCATGAGCCACACCCTCCCACCTGCTTCTACTTTCATGGGGACGATTCCATACAGAAGGGCAGGTTCCATATGGGTGCCAGTGAGGGCTTAACATCAATGCTACCCCACCTGGGTGTGTTTGCTTTTAAATGAGGTGTAGCCTTCCACCCAGACTCAAGCAGAGATAAAGCTCTGGAGAATTACAATGGAAGGCAATGAAAGCTGGAGACCCACAGAGATTTTCCACGCTTAGACCACGTGCCCAAGCATTAGGAGGAAGAACTACCAATGTAATTCACAATTGACAATAAATCTGACTTACATACGTCTTTGCAGGAACCCATTAATACATAAAGCGAGATCTACATAGACAAAGCTTTTCTTCTACTGTGGGACTTGAGCAAGGCAGGACTCATAGGTGAGAAGCAATAATAATTGCATCAGCCAGCATATCCTGAGTAATTACTTTGTCCCAGGCACAGGGTTAAAAGCTTGTGTGGATTTACCTCATTCAATCCACGCTATTGTTCCACTATAATAATCCACTATTATTAAGGATGAGAACAGGGATGTTTCAAGAGCTGCTGCCTCGCTTATGCAGGCATTTGACTGGGAGCCCTCTACAGCCCAGATGTGCTTTCCCTGGCTTGCCCGGGGCACACAGCCCCGATTAGCAGTCATTTATACTCCATTCTTGTTCAGAACCACCACACACATTTTTACCCCATTCTGCCCTACGGCTTATTTGCTCTTTTCTTAGCTCTCTTGATAAAATAACCCATGCATATATGACAAATGCTAATGAATTCTTCTGTCCCTGCTTGTAGATAACGTCTTTCCATTTCAGCTGCTGCCTTCTAGTGCGAATTCGTAAAAGTGAGAACGTCAGCCTCCTGGCAGCTGCTGGGGGCAGGCAGGGTCCACGGCAAGATCCCTGTAAGGGAGACTCTGGAGCTTTGGAAGTGTGCAAGTTCCATGAGTGGGGGGAATTTAGGAGGAATGGAGGGGAACAAGCAGAAGTTTCCTTGTACAGTTAGAAGCTTAAAGCTGGTTCAAGTTCTGCCACTTATGACTGTGGGACCTCGGGCAAGGCGCCTCTGGGATGTTAAGGAGGCTGGCTCCTGGTGAAAAGTCTACGTGTGATTTTTCAGGCCTGACCATGGGCAGTTCCAAGGCTTTCCTGGCAGGCTTCCCGGGGAAAGAAAGCTGCGCTGCCCACACCAGGCCTGGTGACTGCAGACTCTGAAGGGCATTGCGGCAAGGACTCAGGCCCCTCTGGCCAGCTGTGCTTTTCCCGTATTTGTGTTCCTAGCCCCGGTGCCTTCCTTCCTAGGTCTCTTTATCTGAGCCCTTGGGCAAATAGAGCTCTTCTTCAGGAGCCTCTGTCGAGGCCTCCTTGTGGGGCGGGGAACGAGGGGAAACCTTGAAGACACCTTTCCCCATGCTGACTCAGTACCCAGTACTTTTCCACCCCTGCCCTTCCCCCTCCCTGTCTCTCTGCCCCCCTCACCCCGACCTCAGGATCTCGCAACAGCGAGCCGCCCAACGTCTGCGCTGATCCCCCTGAGCTCCCGTTTTAGACTCTTGCTCATCCATGGCAGTGATTCAAGGCTTAACTCTTTCATTTTCCGCCTGTTCCTTGAATCAGCTACTCGACACCTGACAGCTCAGCATTCTCTCTCCAGCTCGCTGAGCTCCTACGTGCCCCCGAGTCTTTCTCGTGGAGAGGTGGAGCTCCTGGCAAACCCCTCTCACACCAAGGTCATGGGTAGAAAGTGTCGGGCACATAATGAGTACATAACCATAGCTGTCATCGTTTTTCCTTACCTTTTTCCAAGACTTGATTCTAGGTCTCAAATCCAGACTTCTGCGCACGTGTGCGTGCGTATGTGCGTGCATGAGCGTGTGTGTGTGTGTGTGTGTGTGTGTAATGAATTCAGGAAGAAGGGTGCGAGACGCGACTAAGGCTGCAAAATCCAACATAGCAGCCCCTTAGTCTATGAAGGCTCCCCCACACCAACCTGGGAGCCCCACCTTTCTCTCTGATGCTTTACTTTTCCCCCTGAGAGCAAAGATGTTCTCCTCTTTCTATGAAGAGCAGAGCCCCGCCCTCCCACAGCCCAGGCCAGGCGAGTGCTGCTCCTTACCAGGTGCCCAGAGCCTGGCCTGGGGTTGGTTGGGGTGCACAGAGGCTGGGAGCACTGCCCGTGGATGAAAGCACCTGCAGTCTGCTGTTTACAAGGAGGAAGCAGGACTGAAGTCCAAGGACATGGGTTGGCTCCATTTTTTTGGAGTTTCAGAGGCACCTTTTATTTGAGACTCTAGAAATTGTAATTTTCTTATTGTATGTTAAACTTCCTCCTCTGCTTTGCCGTTGTGACCTCCCATATGTCACTGGGTAAACGTGCGTGCCCTCAGATACCCTCCCACATGCCTCAAGGTGGCAGGGAGGACAGGAAATCTGTGATGCTGGCTGGACTGGGCCTGCCTGGGCCCAGGAGAGACACGCCCTGACATGAAACTACATAGCTGGTAATCCCTGGGGTTTACATCTGCAGGGGACTCTGGGTCCTGAGGGTGACAGGTGAGGGAGGCGGGGGGATGGAGGACAGACAAGCAAGTGGTTGCAATAAAGGATGATACGTGAGTGATTTCTACAGGAAATCTGGGATTCTATGGGGGCATATTGGCAGAGGGACTTGGCTTTATCTGGGAAATCAGGGAAGGCTGCCCTGAGGAAGTGACATTTAAACTGAGACAGGGGTGAGTCAACTATAGAGGATGCCTCTTCCAGGCATGGGAACAGTATGTGTGAAGTCTTAATGGTAAGTGAGCACAGTGCCTTCAAGAAACCGCAGGGGGAGCCCGTGTGGCTGGAGTGGGAGACAGCGAAGAGGGAATAGTGGTGCCAGGTGAGGGTGACAGAGGCAATGACTTCAGACCTCTCCCCAAGGGCAGTGGGAAGCCACTGAAAAGTTGCAAGTGTGGGAGAGTCATGCTACTTTGCTTATTAAAAGGATGACCCTCCTTAGCACATGGAGAGAGCATTTGAGTATCAGAAACAAGAGCCTCTAGTTCGAGGACTAATGCCATGGTCCAGGCAAAAGATGTGATGGCCTGGCCCCCGGCAGAGGAGGAGGAGACGGAGAGACGGCGATGGGTCAGAGACACAGTCTGGGGGACAGTGGCAAGACTTCATGGTTCAGTGGACGTCACAGGTGTAGGAGCAGGCTTCAAAATAGCTTCTAGGTTTCTGGCTTGAGCAACTGGGTGGATGCCGCTGTCAGTTGGAGCAGGGTTATTTGCCCAGGCTGGCCCGGAGACCTGTACACCGCCGTCTCTATGCAAAACCGAATGCCAAGTCCCAAGACACGGATCTAGCAACAAATTACTGCAACAGGGCTCGTGTAAAATTTGCAAGTACCCTGTACTTTCATCATTTCATTGACATCCGGTATTTTCAAACAAGGCTTGCAAGCCTAGGTCTCAGATTATCGACATCCTTGAGAAGCAAAACAAAACAGAAAAAAAAAACACAAAAAGCTTACAGTTTTGTTTTGTTTTGTTCCTATTTCTTGCTGACTAGAACTAACTGCTGCCATATGCTCCGAAAATGTCCAACGTTTGCATGTTTTGTTTTTTTTCAATTTAGTTTTATCTGGTCCAGTCATAGAGCCTTGAGCTAAGTTACCCTATAATCTGTACTTCGTGAATAACCATGGAATTGAGCAATTGCAGTAATCGCTGAGGGCTGCTATGTGGACAGTAGGCTTTTGGGTTTTTTCCAAAATTTTTTCTGGAATGCCAGGAAAGGAAACACGTGAGCTGAATCTCAGGGCCCAGTGTCCTTCGGAATCTGCAGCCTTCCTCCAGGAGTAACGAAGGTGAGGAAGCAGGGCCTTGGTAAGCAAAGTGAAAGCCTGCACCCAGCTTGGGAGCATTTCCAGAATGATCTTCTGGGTTTTTTTTAATTGAGAATCTTGGGAATAGCTAAATCTGCACAGAGCCCACTTGAGTGCTTAAAAGGGTCTTTTTAGAACTCTGTGCCATGCTGACTACTGTTTACAGACTGTCTCCCAAGTCTCAATGCGTCACCACAACCCTGTAGATTGGTATATCAACACTGTAGATTGATACGAATATCCTCCACTTGTCAGATGAGTGAGCAGGCCGGTAGCTGTTGGTTAACTTGTATAAGGTCAGGTTGTTAGGAAATTACACTGACAGGACTCGAACCCAAGCCTATCTAATTTTCAAGAAGAGAAAGTTTCCCGTTCTACCCTAAAATTGTTAATCTGTGAGTAACGTGCAGAGAAGTTCTAGAGCCCTGAAACAATACCCCTTGTATCTTCATCCCTCTCCCCCTGAGTTCTAGACTTGTCTGGGTGTCTCTAAGTTCAACATGTCCCAAACCCAAAACATCACATTCCTTCCAAAGTCTTTATTCCCTCCTACATTCCCCATCTCACTTAATAAAGCTGCCATCTATCATGCTATTGGAACTGGAAATCTTGAGGTCAGTCTTAACATCTCTCTCTCCCTCCTTCCGTATGTGTGTGTGGCCCACTTATTATTCCCGTTTTCTAAGCATCTTTCAAATTAGTTGCATGCTTCATCTCCATCTGCCTCGACTATCTTAGCTTTAGCCCTTGCCATCTCTTCTCTACATTTACAATAGCCCCATAACCATTCTCCTTGTCAGAAAGATTTTTGTGAAACACAAATGTTATTAGGTCTCCCCACTCCTTAAATGGCGCCCATGGCCTCTATACAATAAGAGCCAAAATCCTTAGCATGTCACACAGGGCCCTTCTTCATCTGTTCTAGCCTCATCTCCTGTTTCTCCCAGCCCCCTCCTTTGAATGCCACCCCTTCACGTCCACGCTTCTCCACTCACACCAAACTTGTCTTCACCATTGAATATTCTTACACTCCTCTGTACCTTTGCACATAGTATTCCTTCTGCCATGACTGTCTTTCCTCTCTTCATCTCCTGGGGAACTCCTGCTTATCCTCAGGACTCAGCCGGAAAATCACCTTCTCTGTGAAACCTCCCCCCAACTCACAGGCAGAATTAGTTCCTCCCTATTTTGCTCCACTGTTACAATGTTTATCACAATGAATAAATGTCTGTCTTGAAGGCTCTGCTTTCCTAAAGAGTGGTAATTATGTATTATTCACCACCGTATTCCCCCATGCCTGGTCCAATGCCTGGTACTCAATGGCTACTCATTAAATGTCTGGCAAAGAGGTGGATGAATGAAAAAACACATGGCACCCAGGCTTTGGAAGATCAAGTGTGGTTTTGTGTTAATGTGGCAGCTGCTACCAGGGACTGAAGAAGATGCTAGAGAGAGCACAAGGTGACTCAGAGGTGAACGTGCCCATGACAGAGGGCAAACGGGAGGTTTGAAAGCTCCAAGAACTAAAAATGAATGTCAGCAGACTCCCCTGCAATTGGCAGGCATTTTCCTTAGGCAGCACTGTGTGTTTTGTGTAATTGAGGCAGTTCTGCCCCTCTTGTAAATCACAGTCTGGAAATGGCCACATTGCAGCAGGCTTGCAGGGAAACGGGAGGAGGGCTTTGGTTGGAGGCCTTCCTCTGCCAGGCTAGGCAAATCGTTTCCCAGGTCTCATTTTATTTCAGCACAAATATATTGCACACCTATTGGGAATCTGGCCTTTTGCTCTACACTCTGACAAAATATTTTTAAAGTATTAGATGTTCTCTCTCCACTCAGGAGATTGCAGTCTCGCTGGAAAAGCTAATATATATCTCTGGAATTATTAGAAATCACAAGACCATACAAGATGAATGTTAGATTGTATAAAATCGGTTGGGAGTAAAGATGCACCTAGAGGGTGGATGGATGGATGGATGGATGGATGGATGGATGGATAGATGGATGGATAGATGGATAGATATGAATGGATGAATAGATGGATGAATGGATGGATATGGATGGATGGACAACTGAATATTCTCTGAACTTGGAATTGCTTCAAGTTAATCAGATACGTGAGAAAAATATAATGCTTCAATGTGTCAATCTTTCAACACTTTAAGTCACACAATGATTTAGCGTAATTTGAAATACTCAGTATGACTTTAAGGAATTATGCTGATGAGCGAGAAGTGAGAATTTTTGGAAGGTTGCAGGTATTGATATTTTTTGGTCCCCAAATGACACCTTCTTTGCCTGTATAAAATGCTAGTCCTGGCAGGAAGTACCGGCAACTCCTTACCACTTAGGAATGAAAATAAGAGGAAAACAGGAAACCATGTTTATTTTGTACCACACGTCAGCCAAACTCCCACACCTATGCTGTGCATTTCCTGTGTTGGGTGTTATAAATGCAGGAAGAAAATGACCCTCTCCTCCTCCCTTTCTCCCAAGAAGCTGCCTTACAGTCTCCGTGCAGGGTACAGAGTGTGTGAAAGATTCCAGTGGAGAACAGTAGGGATGAGCGCAGAAAAAATGCTCCATACTCCATCCGGGATTCCTCAAGAGAGGCATTTCAAAACTCCCCCTCACAGGGAACAATGTAGCTATTTAGCAAGGGTTACGCTTTTAGAGACAAGGTAGCGTTTGATGAAAAGCCCCACCAGAACTTTACTGAGCCACAGGGTAGACCAAGTTGCTGCTGAAAATTGTTCTGTGATGAAATGACTTGGAAGAAAACACGAGAACCCTTAAAGCCATGAGAAGTGCTGCATGTTTCTAAACCTTGCTCACCAGGGCTGGTAAAGTCTACCTTCGAAAGATTATTTTGCTCATGATTCCTGCAGTGAATTTTCTTTATCCCATGGAGACTCTTCTCAAGAGAAGTTGAAACGTGAGTACCTGTTCTAATTTAGACTGCTCTTTCAACTTCGTTTAAATTACTGTTATCATGCCCGGGCTTCCATAATGATGCGCCTAGGTAGGCCAAAATGTCTCGGAGGTGCAGGCCTTTAATGAGGATCTTAGTCCAAGAGATATAATTTGACCAGTCTGCCGTGAAGCATCCACCAGCTCAGCTGGGCCTTGTCTCCACTTGAGCTGAACTTCCCTTCCCCCCTTAGGAAGCGCTCTGCTTGGTTCTTTTCCGATTTCTCAGGGCACAGGAACCTGACTGTGTCTTTCTTCTCAGATCTGCCTGTCCGTTCTTCACATAACAATAGCATCATAGTCAAACACTAATGGGCAGATTGGAGAAATTTCTTTATTCATATCCACATGGGTAAAGACATATCATAAGGTCATCCGTTTGAGAACAAATTTCCTTTAAAATATAGTTGCTTTCCACCTCACACCCATTAGGATGGCTACCGAAAAAACTTTTTTTTTTAACAGAGAAGAACAAGCGTTGACAAGAATGTGGAGAAACTGGAATATTTGTGCATTTTTGGTGGGAATGTAAAATGGTGCAGCTGCTGTGGAAAGCAGTATGGCGGTTTCTGAAAAAACTAAAAATAGAGGGGCCAGCCCGTGGCGTAGTGGTTAAGTTGGCACCCTCCACTTCAGCAGTCCGGGGTTCACAGGTTCAGCTCCCAGGCACGGACTGACACACCACTTGTCAGGCCATGCTGTGGTGGCATCCCATATAAAGTAGAGGAAGATGGGCATGGATGTTAGCCCAGGGCCAATCTTCCTCAGCAAAAAGAGGAGGATTGGCAATGGATGTTAACTCAGGGCTGGTCTTCCTCACACACACACAAAAAAATTAAAAATAGAATTACCATATGATCCAGCAGTTCCACTTCTGGGTACATACCCCAAAGAATTGAAAGCAAGGTCTTAAGGAGAGATTTATACAACCATGTTCATAGCAGCATTATTCACCACAGCTAAAATGTAGAAGCAACCCAAGTGTCCATTAGTGGACAAACAGATAAGCAAAATATAGTATGTAAATATGATAGAATATTATTCAGCCTTAAAAAGGAAGGAAATTCTGACATGCTATAACATGGATGAACCTTGAGGAAATAATGCTAAGTGCAATAAGCCGATCACAAAAAGACACATGCTGTATGATTCCATTTATATGAGGTACCTAGAATAGTCAAATTCAGAGACAGAAAGCAAATGGTGGTTGCCAGGGGCTGGGGAGAGGGAGGAATGAGGAGTTATTGCTTAATGGGTATAGAGTTTCAATTTTGCAAAATGAGGAGAGATTTGGAGATGGATGGTGGTGATAATTAAACAACGTAAATGTATTTAGTACCACTAAACTGTAACTTAAAAATGGTTAATATGGAAAATTTTATGTATGTGTATTTTATTACAATAAAAAATTTTTTTATGTAGTTGCCTGACTTTTTGCACATGTTGAAGAATCTGGATCATTCTGACCTTTCCCACATACAGAGGAGCCAGAAAACTCTTCTAAAAGTTTCAGAAAAGCAAACTGCCATTGTTCTCAATGCAGCAAGGATCTTGGCTTGAACTTAAGCTGCTTCGCTGAGGATTCAGGTATGAATAAGCATCACTAGAGGCCTGTTGGGCACACTTATTTAATCACCTAAAGTTGATCAAATAAAAATGCCTCAGTCATTGGGAAACGTGAGGCCATTTTTGGCATAGCATGAGGATCTGTCACTCAGACCTACCCCTCGTGGACTTAGGCCTGAGTCCCAGGAAGAAAAGTGCTACAAATAAAATGATGGAAATCCCTTGAGACCATGGGAGCCAGGACAGCACTGGCCTGGAATCAAGGCATGGTAACACAAAATGGGAAGAGACAGGGCATCCTTGGTGTGGTAGAAAACATGAGCAACTTTGGCACCTCAGAGGCACCAGCAAATCAGCAGTGCCCAAGACTCCAGCACTGACAGTCTGAGACCCTAGAACCTGCAGCTATATTGGAAGCAGGAAGAGACACTAGCAACTCTTGGCCAATCAAAAACAGAGCCTTTGGTGGAGATGCCAGCATTTTCGATCATGGGCCCCTCCATGGCAGCGCCATGGCAGAGTCTCCCTGTATAGCTCAGAAGGCAGAAAATAACATCAAAGGAGCTTAGGGGAGAAGAAAGAGAACACGGCAGAGGCCGGGGTGAAACACAAAGATTTTTTATGAGCACATATGAGGACACCTAGGAATAAGGAGTGGGGCTATGAAGGGAGCTGTTCATCCTTCAGTAGTGAGAGGCACATCCAAAGTCAAGATTATTTATTACTATTATGAATGTGAACCCATTCTGACCGCCAGGCAGGTTGGCCTGGAGTTACCATGAGTTGCATTAAAGTTCTCAAATATTTTTTATACGAATAATTCTCACCAAGCTACATGTATAGATGGGCACGTGGACATATGAAGTATTAACTACCTTTCTTAGGATGGGTTCCCTAGGAAACAGACTCTGAGATGGAGATTTGTGTGCAGAAGGCTCTCTGGTGAGCACTTCTGCAACACTTGTAAAGGAATGAGAGAAGGGAGATAGTGAAGAGGGAGGGTTGAGCTGTGATGTGGCTGCAGCAAGGGCCTCATCCCATCCCACACAACCCTTGGGGAGTTCTGAAGATGGCCCTTCAAGAGGGCTGAGCCTTGTACTCCTGCATCAACCAGTCACTGGATCTGGGCTGCCTCGGGGAGGGGATGTGCTCTTGAGTAGGGAAGTTCTCTTCAGCAGAGGGGAGGGTCTCAACCAGGAGCCACAGGCAACACTCAGGACATCAGTGTTGTGCACCTGGTCGTGAAGGCGAGATCTTAGTGGCACATAACAGCATCCACTACACTCCCTTTCACATGCCTTCTCTTTAGTGCAGTGCACACCTAATCCTGGATTATTCTGGAAAGTAGAACACAAAGATCCACTTTACTATGATTGACCCTTCCAACCCTCCTCTCCCAAACTCACTTTAATTGAGAAGGGAAAACAATAGGGCAGGGGAGGGGATGTTAAGCAGAAATCTAATTTGTTGAGATTAGACTCTGAGGAGGAAAGGAGACAGCACCAATAAACCTTAAAATTACAGCATATGCCTCTGGTCCATCTGACTTTCCTGTCTGTCCTGCCCCTCTTCTTCCTCTTGGTTAAGAGAAGTAAAATGACCCATTTCTTCATTTATCATTATTGATTGGAGTCCTACTCTTTCCCAGGCACTGTGCTCAGTGCTGGAGACACAAGAGTGTACAGACAGACAAGATCCCAGTCCTCACAGAGCTTCCTGTCTAGTTAAGGACGCAGGTAAATAACTACAGTATAGTAATGAGGTGCTGACTCTTGTAGCACAGAAGGATGCAAGTGAGGGGAACCTAACACCAACATCAGGCAAGACTGTTGGGCATGACTTCTAACTGACACAAGAGCACTGAGAAGAAGGTAGGCAAGAAATGGGGGAGAGGGAGGAAGGAGCGAGTGGGAGGCTGCTCACAAGCAGAAGGATCAGAGGTACAAAGATATCAGCTCATATCATTTACGAGCCCTCTACATGAAAATAAGTTGGATGTTGTGGGCTGTGATATGATGAAACAATATGGTAACATATTGTGGTTGTCATTGTTTCTGTTGTTGTTGTTTATTACATTATGGAGACTTCCTTCTAACATCCCCCCCACCCCCACCCAGGTCTGCCTTCCAACTTCAAATTTTCTTTTCTCTCAATCAAAACTCCACTTTAGGAGTGCTGCTGCCTAGAACTAAGTGTGGAGTTGACTACCAGAACAGAGCAATTGATACCAAGGTGTACTAAAAGATCAATCTATCCCCCAGATTTGCACTTCAAACTCAAAGACTGTTCATCCTAATGGCCTTCTACTTGGTAGAACTGAGAGGGAGAGATGTTTGAGCCTATGTCCTTTGGGTCTCCCAATCCAGCCCCATTTCTTTTAGAGCACCCCCCACCCCCATCCCATAGCTAGTCTGCAGAGGACAATCAACAATCACTATCTACTGAGGACCCACCACTCCTCCTCACCTTTACAAGAAAGATCCTTGAAGCACCTGAGCAGAAAACGTGCACTAGAACATTCGACAAAGTCTACTCTGAAAACCGAGGGCCTCTGGCTTGTGACCTCAGACCCAGAAAGACAGGGAGGTGGTGCCAGGTTTGGGAAGAGGAATAGAGAAACCTGAGTTCTAGCCCCAGCTTTGCTGCTAACAGATGCATCACCTTAGGCAGGTCACTTCCCCCCTCTGGCGCCTCTGTTTTTTCTTATGCAAAATGGGAGAGCTGCTGGTAATGAATTTCCTCTGGGGTTTCCTCTGGGTCTGGAATTCATTCTTTAAAATGTAGCCTGGGACCTCCAGACTCTGGAAATACCTGCATGGCCTGGGAATGACTGCACAGGAAGGTGCTCAGGGTTTCCAGAGCCATCATGCTATGTGTCAAGATGTCTACCTGCTGCAGAAGCTGGAATGGAGAAGTGCCAACACGTGCATCATGGGTACTCCATCACCCAGCTGGTTGGCCTCCAATCTGCATCCATTCTCACGCCTTACCTCTCTGGATTACTTTTCCAAGTGGAGAATTTAGCATCTGGAAAGTGAACAGCCACAGCCTTGAGGAAGCTTTGCCAGCTGTTCTTTTCAGTTTATCAAAATCATACCGCACCATCTCCTTCCCTTCTGGGCTGGCCAGTCTTTCTCACCTTCCTCCCTGAAGTTGTAAACACTATATATTCAGAAGCTAAGTAACAGATCATTGTTGTGATAATTGAATAAGAAATAAAGCAGTTTGGTTTGGAATAAAGGGAAGTCAATGTGGGATCGGTTTAGTAATATTTAAAAATGGAAGTAGGGAAGGATGAGTGAAGGGCATATCCTTCCTTCATTTATCCAGCTCCCATCCTTACCACTACCCTGAGATTAAAATTCCTAGTTAAATATCTGGTTAGTTAAGATGATGTTCACCCCAAAACAAAACCTCCTCTTGTGTGTCATTTGCTACTTGTCTTTTGGTCTCTTAGATGCTGACCTCACATCTCAAACCAAAGGAAATGTGGAATGGGAAGACAATGACAAGGCAGGATTTGCTTTAACTGCTGTTTCCTTAGGCCGGATGGGTCTGTCCTTAATTCCACTGTCCTACTAATTGGTAGGTCGCCGCTGTTATGGTCATTGCAGGCATTTGGGCCTGGTCTGGTCTTGATTTAAGAGAAAGAAATGTCTCAAATCCTTATGGGGAAAGATAATTGCAATGGGACATGTTTTTCCTAACCAAAGTCTTTTCCTCATTGCCACTGGATTCAAGAGGACTCCATTTTGCCAGTCTCTGCCACCGTTGTCTCCCTAGAGTGGGTGTCTGGGTCCTTGCCCTCTTGGCTTTTAATGTGGCCATCAGCTAATCTTTGAATTTCCCCTCTTCCAC
Organism: Ceratotherium simum simum; assembly: GCF_057802395.1. NCBI lineage: Eukaryota > Metazoa > Chordata > Mammalia > Perissodactyla > Rhinocerotidae > Ceratotherium > Ceratotherium simum. The sequence goes on along the minus strand of NC_141915.1, from coordinate 50,418,551 downwards.
CTTCCACCTTCCACTAGATATTTCCCGAGGCTTAAGAGAAGTTTTCCTTTAAAGCAACAAATCTACATTGTCCAGATAAAGGACTTTGTACTTCTCCATTTGAAGTCTAATTTTTCAATTCATAAGTTGATGAATGAAGTGATCCATTATTTCTACACATATTTATGTTGTGAACTGGCCTAAGGGTCATGCAAAACTCATAAGTTCTTTTTGTAAATAATGGTGGCTGCTAAAGTTTAGAATGGGAAAGAATTAGCTCTTCTCTTATAACCTTCCTACCAAATTATAAGCAAAGAAAATCTCAAATCAAATTCTTCCTATCACGTGGACATTTATTCAACAAACATTTATTGGCAAGAAGACACCAAACAGTTCATGCAATCTGTTTCACAGACTCAGATGAAGTCTCAGCTCTCTGTCTTTTAGGAACTATGAACACTACCTTTACTAGAAAGGTTTAGTCAACAGTCCCAACAACGTTCCAGAGGTAGGATTCAGCTGCTCTCAGTTGGAATCAGGCAACCAGAAATGTTCCAAAGTCAGAGGCTAAACACAAGATTATCCGCTGACTCAGCCTCAGAGGCCCACTCTAAGAGTACAGGCTACAACCTTGCAAGATTTTCATATTCTGGTCAGGGAAGTTAAGTAGTGTCTCCAAAACATTTTAGCTGATACACAAAACTTGAGTACTTTCCTTTCTCCAATGACAGCTCATTTCTAACAATCATCATGCTCGTTAACAAGCTATGATTGTCACCTCTGAAAGTAATTCTAATATCACTGTTATCTAGCAATTTCTGTCGTTTTCAGCCACCCAGCCTGTAGTAGTTTGTTACAGAAGCCCTTAGAAACTAATACAGCATTGAAGAGGAGACATTCAGTTGTTGGCTGCCTCCATGGATCTGGAGCACATCAGACTAGTATATGGATGGCAAGTTAACAACAAACAGATAGTAACGAAAGGAAAAGGATGAGATTGCCTGGGGCAAGGTATGCAGAGTGAGAAAAGAGTATAGGACTATAAGGAAGACCAATATTCCTGGTCAGAGGAAGAGTGGCCTGCAAAGGACAAGGAGTTTGGAAAATTAAAGAGAGAGGAATGAATGTCCTTAAACTTGTTAGACCAGCTCCAGGAAGCAATCTACTCCTGGAAACTGGCAAGTAGAAGTGAGAAATCTGATAAGGATGTATTTAGGAAACAGGTGAAATCAGGGCAGGGTTGAGACTGGGAAGCTCAAGAGACAGGATGAAGAGAGTAAGAGCAGGGCCTGGGTGTGATGTGGGGAGAACTATAGCAACGACTGAGAGCTCAGGATGCAGAGGTAGGGCTGGCAGGTACGGTGGAAGTGACACACTGAGAAGTAGAAAACAGGCTGACCATCAAACGTCATAGTAGAACTCTCTTGGGTTGTGTGCAATCGCAGCAAGCCTACATTCACAGTACATGGTCATGAAGAGCAAATCAGAGCAAGCTGGGGGCATCTATAATAGTCATTTTTTGCCAATGCAGAACTTAAACTCAAGTGGGTGAATGATGCCCTTGAATTAAAGCTATTTATGGATTTGCCTGAAAAGGCCCTTAATTCCGATATCCCCTCACTTCTTTTCAAAATGGAATTCCTTTGAATTGACTGAATTTAATTCACTGGCATCATTTGCATTAACAAACCCACACAGATTGGAGAGTTTTGCTTTATTCTATTACAGCTTATAAAATGCTAATAAATACAGATCTTCTTATAGTCTCCTAGCTACTTTAGAAAAAAATAGAAAAGAAAAATTCAGCTACAAACAACCCTCACTGAATTCTGATGATGATCCTAAAATTTTCCCTCTGGTAGCCAAAAGTAATTACACTCAGTTGGGACGAAGAAACTTTGTTTTCTAATTATGGAACAGATGTTTTGCAGAAGCAATTAGCCCTACGCCACCAGTAAAAAATAATCTAACAAATTGATCTTTGATTTAGGAAACAGCTGTTTGATGCTACCGGCAACAAACCCTTATTAGGGGGAAAACAAAAGTCATCATTTATGTGGACCAAAGGTTCAATGCAGCTTTTCGGATTTCTCAGAATTCTGAGATTCCAGGAATCGGGAGCAAGTGCCTGTCACTGTTGGTTCTGTGGAAGCAGGTGTGGGCTGGGGAGGGAAATGATGCACTTTATCTTGGCAGAAGAGGAATTTCATGAACACACCTCTGTTGGACCCCAGAATCTAGGTAAATCTCACATAATATCTGCCGTGTAAAGGTATTGATAACTTTCTAGAGGATAGTTCCGATCAGTCATTCACTTAATATTCAACTTTGTTGAGCATCTACAATCTCAGGCACAGTATCACTGCTCTGCTTGAAACTTTCAGTGCTTCCTCTATTGCCCACTAAACTAAACATCAGTGCTTCACCTGGGATTGGAGACCCTCTGTGGATGCTCCTAAAATCCTTTTCCAGGCTCAGTTCCCTCTCCTCTGTGCTCCCACCAAGCTGGACCGCTCACCGTTTTCCTAGCCCTCTCAGCCTTCCCACCTCTACTCCTTCCCACCCGAGGTGGACCTTCCCAGGAGAGGCAGTCCCATTTTATGCAAGGAATGTGTTTCTTCGACTCATATACCTTGGGACCAATTATCCTGTAGCAACACACACAAAGATTGGAGTATGTATTTTCTGAACACATAGAGCTACAAGCAAATTTATTCTTACAGACGTGTAGTCATCCGTTTTTCCATTTTCCCCATTATTTTGTCCAATTACCGAATTTTGGTGAACCTGAAGGTGTACCCACTGTAAAGCACTCTGTTTTGTTTCTACTCAGCATTAGCTCTCATGTTGTGCAGAGAGCATTCTTCTAGACTACCGTTACAGTACGTCATAACCACTGCTTAGTCTTCCTCAGAGCACTTTACCACATCTAACTTCATTCCCAAGTTACTGATGTTTTTAGAGACATTTTTCAGTATCAGGCTGAGCACCAGCAAATAATAAAAGTTTAGATAATGTTGTTAATAACATATAAAGATTTTAAATGATTAATAATTGTAAATGTTAAAATAATAGCATAACAATTGCCACAATCATTCACAGAATTTCCAATACCCATAAACACCAGATTGGCTTTTGGAACAATAATAATGACATAGAATGGTGAGAATTTGGTTTTACCGGAAAAAGAAGCATCGACATTTACTAATAATTTAAACACAGTTTACTATCCCCTCAGCCCGCCAGCTTAGAAATTATACAAAGAATTGTGTTTTTAATTTTGGAATAACAATTCCAAATTTTGTACAATGAGACTTTGTTAATATTTCTATACATCATATTTTTAATTCTTATAATTCAAGTTCACACAAAATGGAACAACTTTGAAATTTTCTCCCACTAATTTCCTCCCTCCTTCTGCCAACAATTTCTACCTGTCGAATCTTACCAACATTTTAAGGCCTCGATCAAACACTACCACTTCTTTTTTAAAAAAAAAAAATCTTTTCTAATCTTCCCAAAATAATTTGATCTGCGTTTTGCTTAAATCCAGTAGCATTTGGACCTACGTTACAGTACTATTTTGAGTAGATGTGTCTGCTTTTCTTATCTTTTCCTATCCGTTTTTAGACTAATTGTTACTTTTGGAGGTGAACTGTGTCTTACACAGTTCTTTTGAGTACAGCACTTGACAGAGGAAGTGTTGAATGGAAGTTTGCTTTTAATTGAATGAAACTGTAGATCAACGTTAATCACTTGTTGTCTTGAAATGAGCTGGCCTCAAAGTTAATTCCTCTGGTTCAGTCAGTCATACCTGAAAAATCAACTATTTCCTAAGAATTAAGAATTGATACTGTATTAATTTTCTAGGGCTGCCATAACAAAATTCCAAACACAGGGTGGCTTAGAACAAGAGAAATTTATTCTCTCACTGGAGGCCAGAAATCTGAGATCAAGGTGTTGGCAGGGTTTGTCTCTTCCAAGGGCTGCAAGGGAAAATCCATTCCATAACTTTCTCATAGCTTCTGGTGGTTTGCTGGCAATTTTTATCGATCTTTTGCTTCTGCTGCATCATCCTGATCTCTACCTTCATCTTCACATGGCATTCTCCCTGTGCATGTCTGTGACCAAATTTCTCCTTTTATAAGAACACCAGTCGTATTGGATTAAGGTCTACCCTACTCCAGTTTGACCTCTTCTTAACTAATTACATCTGCAACAACCCTGTTTCCAAATCATGTCACATTCTGAGATACTGGGGATTAGGACTTCAGCATCAGAATGCAGAGGGGACACAGTCCAACTCATAACAGGCACTTTTCTATAAAAGAGCCAAAGGGAAAAACCTGAGATCACTTTCTGGGACAAAGGAATGGTCTTGTGGGTTGGCTTTCAATGAGCTCTGGATGGCAGTCAAGAGACCATTCCGAGTTCTTCAGGATTAGTCACTGAGCCTCTCGGGGTCTCTTTCCATATCAGCCCTTTGGGTATAACAACAAAACCTGCTCCATCATCCTCCAACGGTTGTTTGGAGGAACATATGTGTCTCACAATATGAGTGATGCTCAGGAGGAAGTTATAACACTCCTCAGAGAAAGAGACTATCTCATGAATCTGTGCTTTCCTGTGAATGAATAACAAATAAGAAGTGTGCTGAAAATTATTGATCCAGATGAGAATAGCCCAAACAGGTAATACAATGTATCCAGAAAGTTCATTATTTACATAATTACTGCATTCCTTTGATAGAATATTTTGGGGAGGTAGAGGAAAGGAAAGTATGATGTTTACACTACCACACCAGCCATCAGGTAATGAACACAGCAACCCAGTCAAAAGAGGAAGAAACAGTTAACCCATCCATCCGGGTTTTTTATAAGATCACAGAAACCCACATTTTATAGTTTCTTTTCAATGACATAGCCACCAGACTTCACCATCTTCCATACTTTAAACTATTTTGGGGCTTTTGTTAGTCAGAAATATATTTTATAAAGAAATCATTTGAAAGTTTGTATTTCTAATGTTATTCTTTTCTTTTAAACATTTGTGAAGATTACCATGTATGTTGTCCAACAGCCTTCTTTCTTCACCTAATAGCATTTCTTGAAATTATTTCCTTATCCACCCATATAGAGCTAGCTTTTCATTTTTAACAGTTGTAAAGCATTTCAGTGAATGAATATAACACAATTTGTTTAACAGATCCCCTCTCAGTGGATGTTTAGATTAGTTCCCAATTGTACATTATTTTCAATGATGCTGTAATCAATATCCTTGAACATTTTTCTTTGCAGTCTTGCCAAATCACTTCTTCAGGTGTAACCTAGAAGTGTAACTACGTGTAATCTGGGAGTGAATTAGTGGGCCAAATTTTATTACCAGATTTCCATTCATTCACTCTTTCAACAAACATGTACTGAGCCTGGACTATGGATGATATATTGGTTAAGTGCTGAAGATAGAATGGTGAACATGGCAGGCACTGACTTTGCCTTCATGGAGCATTCATTTAAGTAGGGGAAGAAGTAAAATAAACAAGTAAAGGTATAAATACACAAGATGATTTTAGATAAGACTCAGCGCTTTTGAAAAAATAAATGGGTTGTGTCACAAAGAGCAATTGGTAGGTGGGAGAGAGGGTTTATCAGTCAGAGTCAACCAGAGAAGCAGGACCAGTAGCAGATATATATTAAGAGATTTATGGCAAGGAACTGGCTTAAATGATTGTGGGGCCTGGCTAGGCAAGTCCAAAACCCATAGGAAGGAGAATCAGGAAGGGTAGGCTGGCACTTTGGGCATGGACTGAAGCTGCTGTCCATGGGCGAAATTTCTTTTTCTTCACAGAAGCTTCAGCTCTGGTTTTAAACTCTTTCAACCAATTGAATCAGGCACACCCAGATTATCTGGGAGAATCTCCCTGTCTTTAAGTCAACTAATTATGGACTTCAATCACATCTACAAAGTCCTTTCACAGCAAAGCTCAGATTAGTGTTTGACTGACGAGCTAGAGACTGTAGCCTAGCTAAGTTGACACATCAAAAAGACCATCACAGTATTCTGGATGGGACGGTCCAAAGAAGTGACATTTGAACAAAAACTTGAAGAAAGGAGAGAAGCCAAGCAGAAGGAGCAACAATTACATAGGCCCTAATACTAGAAAGATCACAGCATGCTTAAAGCACCACAGGGAGGCCACGGGCTGGATTGTTATGAGCTAGGAGGAAGAGAGGGCAAAATTAAATGGGGATACCAAATTACGTGGGCTTTTAGGTCATAGAAAAATGTGTAGATTTTATTCTAACTAAGATAGGAAGTCATTAGAAGTTTTAGCCAGCAGAGCACCATGAATTTACATAATTTAAAAAAAATAACCAGTTGCTGTGCAGGGAGGTCAGTTGGAAGGGTATCCAAGTGAGAATGGATTGTGGTATGACTGGGATGCTGATGACGAAGATGGAGGAAAGTGGATAGGTTTGGGAAGTATTCTGGAGGTACACCAAGACAGACACTGCTACTTAACTATCAATATTCATTCTCCCCTTTCACTTACCAACAGTCTTATTTTTGTAAGAGGTAGGAAGATGCCCTATTGTAATGCACCTTATCCCCAGGTATTCTGCTGCTGAAGTTGACCATGGACATGCAAGGGAAAGTTGCTGGGCAGGGATTCCAGGAGAGCTCTTTTTAAGGACAGACTCGACCGGCTTGGCTTTTTACCCTCTTCCCCTTCCACCTTCTTCCTGCCTAAACTAGGAATGCAGAGAAAGATGGCACAGCAGCCGTCTTGCAACCATGAAGACAAAAGCCACACACTAATGTGTGTGCATTTGTGTGTCTCTCTGTACTGAGACAAGGGTGCCTATATGCATATACATTGGCATTGAGAAATGGAATCCTTTAGAAATCAACCGATTTGTTGAGTCTGGACTTGAGTTATCAGAAGTAAAAGTTCTAGAAGTCACTTCTCTTCTCTTGACAGAGCATCCATTTGTCTTTTTTTAGCAAGACCCAATTAGGCCTTGATGTTGAGATGACAGGTTAAAATGTTATGATTCCATCCATCATGTTCATAATTCCTTTCGTGCATCTGCATCTCTAAGGAACCAGATCAGAATAAACAAACTCCTGGCATTTTCTCAAATTTTGGTCTCTGGCATCTCTCTCTTAATAATTTCCAGAAAAGATGGTAGAAAAAGAAGCAATGGCTCATTCTGGGTCAGCTTCCACAGCAACTGACTGACGTTGGCATTGGAATCTTTCCTCTGATGATGTCTTTAGAAGAGAGAGAAGTGTGGGAGTGTAATGCGTAATCCCCGTTTATTCTGAAAGGATGCGAGACACTCAACAGAGATGTGTACAATCTGGTGCTTTTGGATTTTCCTTTCTTTCCTTTTTTTTGGCTTTGTTGGTAGCTTTGTTAGGAAGATACCTCCAGCCTGTTTCATTAACGTAAATGTCAAAGTGGCCTTTGGAATAATAGGACTCAGAGTTTATTTGTAGCATCTCTTGTTATGAAACTAGAAATATTGGCCCTAGAGAATCATTTGCTGCACCAGATGTTTTGTTCTCTGGTTGCCCAATTGTCACCTTATTTACATATGAGAGACTAGCTTCCAGGAAGAGCAAAGTTTTTAAAAAGTGCAGATTCTAGGACTAAATCTCAAACCAATAAATCAGAAACTTCAGGGGTGGGACCCAGGCACCTGTATGTGATTCTGATGACCTATGGCTCCTCGCACTCCTAGGAGTCCAGGATATTGTGATTTCTCCTGGGAGCAAACAAGAACAAGGTCTAAAGAATAATCCAAAGGCAAAGTCTGTTGAAATTGGCTAAGTTCAGAGCTCCATATAAAACCTAATCGTTTTGGGGAATATGCAAGAGAAAAGGCTACCAGACTTGCCGTCATTTATTGGAGAAATCAAGTCTATTCACGTGGTAAAATGTTCCAGGAGTAACAAAAAGTAACATGCAATGGAAGACAGAAAATCAGCCATAAATGCTGAGGGTATGAGTGGTAAAAGAATAATTGGAGTTGGGAGGAGATTGTTTCTTGCAAGAAAATAGTTTGGTTTTGATATTGGAAAACTGCACATCTTCATAAGTAACACTGATTCGGTGACAGTTATATATTAGAATTAATTATTTTCAGCCCATAAATAGAAGCACGAATATGTGGGCATATAGTATATAATGTAGCATTTTCAAAGTGGAGGGAAAAAGAAACAGTATCTAATAATTGTGTTGACACTTTCCATTTTGAAAAACGAGTTAGATCCCTCCCTCATGCCATATACAAAAACAAATTCCAGATGGATTAAATACCTAAAGATAAACCACAAAACTACAAAAGCATTTGGAAAAAATAGAAAAATATTTTTATAGTTTTAAGGCTAAGAAAGCCTTCCTGAGCAAGATATAAAACTGAGAATGTGTAAATGAAAAGATCTGACAGATTTGACATCACAAAAATGAAAAATAAGCACTACAAAAGACGTCATAGACAAAACAAACCAATAACAGCCTAAAACAAAATATTTTCAGCAAATATAATAGATAAAGAAATAATACCCGGAATGTAGTTACTGCAAATTAATAACAAATGGGCAAATATCTCAACAAACAAATAAAACCAGGTAAATGGTAAGAATAGACTACAGGAAAAGAAAAAGGAATAAATCATAAGCAAATATGAAAATATGCCAAACCTCATTTAAACTCTAAAGAGATAAAAATTATTACAGCAGATATTTATTTATTTTTTTTTAATTTTTTGTTTATTGCAGTAACATTGGTTTATAACATTGTATAAATTTCAGGTGTACATCATTGTACTTCTATTTCTGCATAGATTACATCATGTTCACCACCAAAATACTAATTACAACCCATCACCACACACATGTACCGAATTATCCCTTTCACCCTCCTCCCTCCCCCCTTCCCCTCTGGTAACCACCAATCCAATCTCTGTCCCTATGTGTTTGTTTATTGTTGTTATTATCTACTACTTAATGAAGGAAATCATACGGTATTTGACCTTCTCCCTCTGACTTATTTCACTTTGCATTATACCCTCAATGTCCATCCATGTTGTCACAAATGGCTGGATTTCATCGTTTCTTATGGCTGAGTAGAATTCCATTGTGTATATATACCACATCTTCTTTATCCATTCGTCCCTTGATGGGCACTTAGGTTGCTTCCAAGTCTTGGCTAGTGTGAATAACGCTGCAATGAACACAGGGGTGCATGTACCTTTACAAACTGGTGTTTTCAAGTTCTTTGGATAAATACCCAACAGTGGAATAGCTGGATCATATGGTAGTTCTATCCTTGATTTTTTGAGGAATCTCCATACTGTTTTCCATAGTGGCTGCACCAGTTTGCACTCCCACCAGCAGTGTATGAGAGTTCTCTCCTCTCCACATCCTCTCCAACACATGTTGTTTCCTGTCTTGTTAATTATAGCCATTCAGACGTGGTGTTTGAAAAGATGTTGCTAAGACCGATGTCGAAGAGCGTACTGCCTATGTTTTCTTCTAGAAGTTTCACAGTTTCAGGTCTTACATTCAAGTCTTTAATCCATTTGGAGTTAATTTTTGTGTATGGTGTAAGGTAAGGGTCTACTTTCATTTTTTTTACAGCAGATATTTAACAAATATTGATAATATCCATTATTGGCAAGAAGGCAAGATCAAAGACACGCTCATGTGATTATAAACCCATAAATATTAATTAATTAATACCAATATAACTGGAATCAGAAATTCCATTTTAAGACTCTATCCTTAGAAAATACCAGTGCCAGTACTGCAAAGATATGTGTAGGGAAAAAAAAAAAAAAGGTCACTTCAGAACTGTTTGTAATGGCAAAAAAATTAGAAGCATCTTAAAGCAGAAACCTAAAGCGTCAAAAGGTAGGAAACTTCTCTCTGGCCTATTTCAAAATACTCTGTACATTTTCTACATAGGGCTTAGGATTAAAAGTAATCAAACAACCCTATAATTATTTGTTCAACAATATTATAGCTTGGCTGCTGCTCTGGAAGCTATCTGAGGGCAGAGCCCACGCCTCGCCTGTACCTGATAGTCATTATGGAATGAACGAACCTTTCCAAGCCTTGACCAGACACCAAGTTCTGCTGAAATAAAGAACTTCAGCTATTTAAGAGAGTGTGAGACTCCTAAAAGGACCCTGCCTTGTCCAATGAACATGAATTAAGCTAGGAATTAGATGACTTAAGTTAAATTGCACCCATAATTCACGTCACCTCAAACAAGTCATTTAACCTCCCTGATCACCAATTAACATGTTTGCAAGACGAGGATAATAACATCTGCCCTTCTAAAGGACTACTGTGAGGATTAATGAAATAACCTAGGAGGTCGAGCTTTAGTTCCTTGTAGACCTGGAGTATTATCAAGACTGAGTATTTCAGGCAATAAAATGAAAACCGCAAGATACTCCTGACAGCTAATTGTTTTCTTCAGGTTCTTAGAAACACTCATCATTTCACTCTATCCCTGCATGGACGTATCAGCAGAGCCAAGAGTAACCAAAATGGGTAACTCATTCTCAGCTCTCAGGAACAGGGTTAAGCTTCAGGAAGGGAAAAACTTGCTTGTTGTTTTGTTTCTGCCTCAAACATGGTGCTGGGGTTTTAATATAAATCTAATTTTCACATCACCTCCTGAGAGTGTGTGGTGAATACTTTTCAGAGTGAAGGTCCAGCATTCCATGACCCTATCATTGTGCCACTCATCCAGAGTCCTGGATCCTTGGAAGTCATTTTGTACAATGTGACCCCACCACCTGGTCACAGATGATTGGTCTAGAAAGGGGCAGCTTGCCCAAGCTGGTCCAATCAGAGTATCTCTTCTAGGAACTTGGACAAGGCCAGCCTCTCTGTTGACTGAAGTTGTAAACTTGAACCCTGAAATGGTAATAACAGCCTCCCTCTTGACAGTTATTAAAAGTGGGATTTTTGCATTCCATTGACTCCCATTCTAACTCACAGGATAGAATTTATCAGTAGAGGTAAGACTAAAATTGTAACCTGTTATGTATTTCAGGCTTTGGTCTCCCTCCCTTCCACTGTCTGGTCAATCTCTTTGTAATCAGGCACACAAACAAAGGGGTAGATAAATTCACAAAACCTCAGTACTTGTCATGAACAATTTTCCCCCACTGCCGTGCAAGTTTTAAAAAAGAAAACAATAGTAGGCTTTTTCTTCCATACCCCCCACTCTCCACCAGCTGTTGCAATTTTATAAGCTAACAAAACAAGCTTGTGGCTGGACAAACCAGGATTGCAAAAGAGGTAGACAAATCACTTCCTGGGCCAACAGCTCACCTGGATGCAGTGGAGACCACGGTGTGGCTTTTTCTTTTTCTGTGCCCTTGAGGCAGGCGTTTTGTGGCTGCTAACACATGCTGTAGAAGCTGTGTGATCTGTGGCACTTCAATCAATGTGAGAAACAGTTTGAAGAACACCTGCGTCACCAATATGGAAAGTCTCCAAACAAGTGTTTTAAAATAATGGCTTTAACAGCCAAGTTTATAGCTACCCTCTCTACCCACCCACCCTGGCCCCCATAAGTAACTGAGAAGCCAGCCTGGAGGGTGGGGAGGGAGAAGAAGGAAGAAATTGGCAAGAGAAAAGTAGAAAGGAAAGGAGAAAGCATCTTTCTTGGGTTTCTGATGGCTTTCCCTCTCCGGCTTCCTTTTCTTAAGTTACATGAGACACTCCAGCAGCCTTAAAATAAATTTCCCAGTGTTTTGCTCAAGTTGACTTGAGTGAATTTCTGATATTTGTAACGAAAGAAGTCTAAATGATACTGATAGATGTTACTACCCCCCCTTTTCAATGAGGAAACTGAAGGTCAATGAAGATAAGTAACTTCCCCAAGGTCAAATGGTTCTCCTTCCAGATTTATCTAACTCCGAAGCCCATGTTCTTTCCATTGAGCTGATGAGGACAGGATGTGTCTGGGAGATGGCAGCCTGAATTATCAGGGTATACTGTCTTGTTGATTTCCTCCTTGGTTCTCTGCAAGAAGTTATCGAATGAGAGAATCTCATCCATTCGTTGCTCCTATGCTCCCTTATGATTCATTTGTCTTCCCATTTTCCTGGTCAGGACTAGAACCCCATTCCCAGGCACAGCCCTGAAATCTCTAGGTCCTGGCAGGTCAGTGAGAGAGGAATTTGGGAATGAGAGCTTTAGTACATCTCCTCTTCAGACTTGAGGCTGGAAAGGGTGCCTACCATTTACCCCTGCATTTCAGGTTTCCCCCACCATCTGAAAGTTCGCTTTATGCCACTTCACTTTTAGGAAAGACCTACATTAGTACCTGTTTTCACTAATGGAAAGAAATGTGAAGAGGATTCTCGCTTTTACGAAAAAGGTGAAAAGTGAACATTGCATTCAGCGTGTGTTTCCCAGCGAGCAGTTATGGAGGCAGCGTGCACCCCAGCAGAGTGAGTGGCGCCACCAAGCTCCTTCCCTGGGAACTACACCCAGCATCTCATCATCAAGCTGCCGCAGCTATTAACTGTGTCTGTGAGCATCTGTGCTCTATCTTGATTTATTTTGGTAGGTTATTTTGGGGGTCTTGGAACGCTCAAAAATTTTTTCCATATGAATTGGTGGTAATATCTTCTTCACCTTATGCCATTTTGGCTTACAAAAGCTTTCCTAGGAATGCTCCGCTTTCAGCTAGCGGGGGACATCTGTATTTGTTTGTGCACTCAAAAATTAAAAAGCAAGTGGTAAATTGAGGTCCTTCCAGTCTGCCAAAGGTCAACACAATCTTCCCTCCCACTTTGCCTCACATGCAAGATTTCTGAAATGGAGGAAGTGGGCCTTGCCATTGAACAGAGTTGATGCATTCGAATTTTCTTTATTTTTGTAAAAAAAATAGAGGGGCTGGCCCCATGGTGTGGTGGTTGGGTTCAGCATACTCTGCTTCTGCAGCCCGGATTTGGCAGTTCGGATCCCGGGCGCAGACCTACACCTCTCGTCAGCCATGCTGTGGCGGCGTCCCACATACAAAATAGAGGAAGATGGGCACAGATGTTAGCTTAGGGCTAATCTTCCTCAAGCAAAAAAAAACCAAAAAATTGAGGAACAAAAGTATATATCACCCAACATCCTACCATCCTAGCACTACCAGTGTTAGGAATTTAATACATTTTTTTCATCCTTTTTCTTGTGTATCTGTTTCATATAAAGTTGTTATCAAGGTGTCTATCAAACTTTGTAACATGATTTTTTTCTTACTTAACATTATATCATAAGCATTTTCCACGTTGCTGCGTGTTCCTTACAACCAAAATTTAAGGATAGGCAAATCTTAAGAAGGTAGCATAATTACGGTGGACATTTGCAGGGGATTCTTTGCTATCTTGCATCTAGCCTTCTTCTCTCCAAAGGCCAATGTTCTTGTTTTTAGGAGCTGAGACAAATATTCCCTCTCCCCACTTCCTGGAAGCCAGGACATGGGAACAGGCTATAAATTCAGCCATACAATGCTTTAAGCCTTCTGAGAGAAACGCAAAGGTACAGGAAGATGCAAAACTATTCACTGCCACAGAGGTGGCACTGAAGGTCCAGCAACGGCAGCTTGGAGTGTAAAATGATGGTGATGCCAGAAGCAGTGTCATAACCAGGCCATTCCTGGGACGTGACCCGTGCTCCCTTCCCTACACTCAATCTCCCTTGATTCCTATCATTTCCAATCCAAGTTCTCCCTCCTCCCCATAGATTCTGAGAAATCTCTGATACAATTACAATAATTTCCTTGTCTGCCTGCATTAGCCAGAGGCAACTTCCATTCCTCACAACCAGGAATTCTGACTATTCTCTATGTTTGGACAGTTGAGTTAATTCATTCCATTCAGTCAACAACTATTTATTAAGCCCCTACCATGTGCCCTGTACTATTCTAGGAACTAGTAGTAAGAATCTTTTCTTTTTTAAAATCACTGCTCACATGGAGCTTACTCTCCAGTGGAACTCTAGTGTAAATTTTGATGGAAAATAAGGTTGTTTCCAAATTGTAATTGTTATTGTTAAGGTTGAGCAAAATTTAGAGTGATGTAAATAGTTGAGGAGAGGTGCTTATAAGGTTCCAAATATTTGAGCCATATATAAACCCTAGTCCAGAATGGAAAGCTTGTATTACCTCTACTTGCTTTAAGCTCTGTATGCCTCTCACTGAGATTATAGCTCTGTCAGAACAGGCACATAACAGATCCTCGTTAATTGTGCAAATTAAAAGAGAGTGGACAGAGAATGTCTCTGTACCCTAGCTGAGAGTTGTATATAGCTCCCAGAACTGTATAAGGCTTCACATCAATAGAAAGCCAAACCCACATCCAGTTCTCAACTAGGAAAACATTGACTTGGAGGGAGAGAGACCAGATGGTTCAGAAATGGCTTAATCATTCAGCCCAGGGCCTAGTCATTCTCTATCACTCAAGCTTTTCATCCCTTCAGTTCTCTAAGGAGAATTAAACTGCTTCAACTGTGGGTGGATGTATGGGTGGTAGATGGATGGTGGAGGGAGGGAGGGAGGGATGGATGGATGGATGGATGAAAGGATGGGTGAGTAGTGGATGGGTGAATGGATGGATGAATGGGTGGATAAATGGATGGATTGATGGATAGTGTATGGTGAATTGAGGGCAGTGGATGGATTGATGGTGAATTGATGGACGGATGGTTTAGTGGTGGATGGATGGATGGAAGGATGGATGAGTGGATAAATGAATGAATGGATTGTGTAGGGATGGATGGATGGTTAATGGATGGGTGAATAAGATAGATGGGTAATAGGTGGTAGATGGATAGATGAATGATGGTGGATGGCTGGGTGGGTGAATAAGTGAATGGATGTAGGAGTACCAAGGCTAGAACCAATAGTGTTGTCTTACATGCGTCTTACATTTTTATTTCTAAATAACTTAGAGTGCCTCTTTACTCATGAATTTTAACTTTTTTTATTGTGAAATATAAAAGAGAAAAGTGTAAAAAAAATTCACCACCACAATAAAGCATACACTCATATAACCACCACTCAGGTCAAGAAATAGAACTTTCCAAGACTCTAGCAGCCTTTGTGTGCCTCTTCCTAATCACAACCCCATCCCTCCACACAAAGAGAATACCACCATCCTGACTTTTATGGTAACCATTTACTTGCCTTTTATATACTTCTATGTACTATTTATTCATCCTTAAAATCTGTAAGGTTCTACTTTCTCCACATCCTCACCAACACATGTTATTGTTAGCTTTTAATTTTAGCCATCCTAGTGGTTTGAATTTGTATTTATCTTATGACTAATGATGCTCAACATCATTTCATGGGCTTTTTGGCCATTAAAATATCTTCTTTTGTGAAGTATCCATCAAATCTTTTGCCCATTTTTTCTTGGGTTGTTGTTCTCTTACCATTGAACTGTACAAGTTCTTATATATTCTGGACACAAATCATTTGTCATATAAACGTATTGCAAATATTTTCTCTGTTTATTTTCTTAATGGTATCTTTTGAATTAAAAGTTTTAAATTTTGATGAAGTTCAATATATTAATTTTTTATTATTAGTGCTTCTTTGTGTCCTAATAAATCTTTGTTTACCCCAAGGCCATGAAGATTTTCTCCTATGGGCCTTCCAGAATTTTTATAGTTTTAGCTTTTCCTTTAGGTCTAAAACCTATTTTGAATTAATTTTTTTTTCTGAGGAAGATTAGCCCTGAGCTAACACTCATTCACAATCCTCCTCTTTTTGCTGAGGAAGATCGGCCCTGGGCTAACATCCGTGCCCATCTTCCTCTACTTTATACACAGGACGCCTGCCACAGCATGGCTTGATAAGCAATGCATATGTCCGCGCCCAGGATCCGAACCTGCAAACCCCAGGCTGCCAGAGCAGAGAGCACGAACTTAACCACTACGCCACCAGGCTGGCCCCTTGAATTAATTTTTGTGTATAATATGATGTACAGTTTTGTATATGGAACTCCAATTATTCCAGCACCATCCAATTGTTATTATTGATTTTTAACTTAATTGAGTTTTGTTTAGAAATCAAACACTGTATGATTTGCATCCTTGAAATTTGGTAAGACTTCCTTTATATTTCAGCATATAGTCAGATTTTATTGTGTGTTTGAAATAAATGCATAGTGGTTGTTGACTACAGTGTTCTCTACTTATTCCTAGGTCAAATTTGTTGATGGTATCATTCAAATTTTGTATATTGTTGCTGGTTTTTTATACACATTTTATCAGCTACTGAGACAGGTGTGATAAAGTCTTCCAATATGACTGTGGTTCTGTCCATTTTTGCTTTATACATTTTGATGCCATATTATTGGATGCTTACAAATTTACGATTCTTATAGCTTCTTGATGACTTGAACCTTCTATCATTATGAAATGTCCCTTTTCTCTACCATAAAATCTGCATCTTTTAATCTTTATATGGATACACCAAATTTCTTTTGATTAGAGTTTGCATGGTATATCTTTTTTTTCATCCATTTAATCTTCCCATATTCTTGTGTTTGGTATATAAGAAGCTAATTAAGGTTAAATAAGGTTATGTGTCTGTTGTAACCAGCATATAGATGGGTCTTCTTTAATTCTAATTTAACAGTCTATATCTTTCAATTGGAGTATATAGTCTATT
Organism: Ceratotherium simum simum; assembly: GCF_057802395.1. Taxonomy (NCBI): domain Eukaryota; kingdom Metazoa; phylum Chordata; class Mammalia; order Perissodactyla; family Rhinocerotidae; genus Ceratotherium; species Ceratotherium simum. The sequence continues at coordinate 50,401,867 of NC_141915.1, read as the reverse complement.
TACATCTAATTAAATACTGATATATCTAGGTAGTTGTGTTAGTTTGCTAGGGCTGCCATAACAAAGTACCACAGATTGAATGGTTTAAACAACAGAAATGTATTTTCTCACAGTTCTGGAGGCTAGCAGTCTAAAATCAAGGTGTTGGAAGTGTTGATTTCTTCTGAGGCCTTTCTCCTTGTCTTGTTGATAGTCATCACCCTCCATCTTCACATGGTTTTTCATCTGTGCATGTCTGTGTCCAAATCTCCTCTTCTTATAAGGAGATCAGTCGTATTGGATTAGGGCCCACTTTAATGACCGCATTTAGCCTTATTTACCTCTTTAAAGGCCCTGTCTCCAAATACAGTCACGTTCTTAGGTATTGGGGATTAGAACTTCAATGCATAAATTTTACAGAGAAACAATTCAGCCTATAATAGTAGTGGATATACCACCAACTAGATAAAACTACCATCTACCATGTGCTTTCTATTTGGTCCACCTGTTCTTTGTTCCCTTTGTCTTTTCTTACTTTGTTTTGGATTGATTTTTTTATTATTCCATCTTTTCTCTATTAGCATGGAAGTTGTACGTGCATTGACCATTCTTTTAGTGTTACCCAGAAATTACAACATGTATCCTTGACTTATCAAAGCATAATGCTACTTGATGGCTTTACTCCCTTTCTGGGCAATACGAAGACCTTAGAACACTTGAACTCCATTTACCCCCATTCCTACTTATGTTCTCGTTGTTCTTTATTTTAATTCTAAATATATTTTAAATCCCACAAGGTATTATTGTTGTTGTTGTTGTTTATACAATCAATATTAGTTAAAATTTATTCACCTATTTACCTGGAAACAAAATTCTCTGCTTCATTTACCTCTTATGCTATCCTTGTGCAACATATGGAAACAGATATGTTCATCTTCTTGTGAGGTGGGGGGAGGCGGGACTAAAATTCCAAACTCTTTCTAGAGAGTTCAGGGAGGAAGCTACAGAAGTCAGAGGAAACTTTAATATCAAGAAGTTTGGAAAGAGGTAAATTATTAGACTACTATACAAAGATATAACTTCTGCCACACCAGATGATATTGATTCATTTCTGTGATGTTTATTTTGTTTTTTTGAAGAGAAGACTAGAAAGAAAAAAGCCAAGGTGGAAGAAAGGATGAAGGAACATGTAAGAGGTGAAGGAGAGTCTGCAGATGGGAAGAAGGGCTCCATGAAGGCATCCATGAAGAAGGTTAGCCCAGTGACACGACAGCAACCAATCTGAGTTGGAACTCAGCAATTGGTAGATGTTTGTCACTCCCAAGCTTAGATACCTAGATAAAAGGAGCCCAGAAAACTGGAGCAGAGGCCCAGAAATCACACTAGTGACAGAAAACCAAGTCTTCTCCATATTTATGAACTCTCCAACAATTAGACTCAGTTTAGAGCACTATGAATTTTATCAGTCCCTGCTCATGGGCTTGTGAAAACCTGTCTAGAGCTTTGCAACTTGTGAATATCCAGCCTCAATTAATGTAAAGGAGCTGCAGGTTTAGGATGAAAATATCCTTTCCTTTGCCAACTCCAAACCATATGTCTTGCTTTTGGGATACGAGTCCAGTTGTGATTCGACAGGTACAACCTAACCTAGTCTTCCCACCGCAAGCATTTGAGGATATTTTACAAGTAGCCATGCCTCAAGTCTTGTGTATTAAAACCAGGGTCTTAGGTTTGCTAAATCAACATGCTCAAAATAGGGAATGTTAGAACCATAATTGCTACGGTGAAAGGAATGATGGCAAATCTACATCACAGGCTTTGCTTGCTTTCAGGCCTGAAGCATAGTTAAATCAAGGTCTTTGTCCCTTTTGGGTTTTTTCCATCTTCATAAACAAGGACCAAACAAAGGACCTCCTTGAAGATAACTAAAACAAGAAGTTTTCAGAAAACTAACCCTATTTGTATGATTGTTATTATAAGTAAACATTTATTCTGTGCTTGCCAAAGGCCGGGCATTCATTGTACTAAGCTCTTAGCATGTGTTACAATATCTCATTCAAACATTTAAACAATCCTACCATATACTCCTATTATCCCCATTTGAAAAATTGGTGAGGTTGAGTAGCTTGCTCAAGGTCAACAATATAGGAGGTACCAGAGCCAGGAATTGAATGTAGTCTTTCTCACTCCAAAGCTGATGTCCTTAACCACCACCCTATATTACACAGTCGAGTCAACTTGCCACCAGTATTATCTTAATAATTGAATTAGTTACCATTAGTCTTTCTCACCCCATTACAAACTCACATAGAATGGGCCATCAGTATAAGCTACATTTTCAAAACCATGACCCAACAAAGTTCTCAGATGTGCTCTGCTAGCCTTCTTTCTTCTCCTCTAGCTCTGGATCTCCCACCTCTCCCAACCCCACACTTCTTTGGCAGAAGTGAGTGAACCTCCTGAATAGAGAAGGACAACATGAGGAATAGCTTTTAGGAGAATGATAGTATCATTAAAATGTGTACGGGGTGGAAAAAGAGTCAAAACACACATAGATCTACACAAATTACATGGAAATTCATCTGGGGCATTAGATTTTGTAGCAAGGTAATATATTTCAAATATTAACCTATGTTCTCTCTTTTTTGGCCCTTCTTCCATTCTTAACAGCAAAGCTATTTTACACTTATTGGTTTAAGGAATGATGTAAAGAAGGAAGCAGAGGAAAAAAATAATATTTTCCTGGCTCTGGTATTTTAACAGCTTAGGATGTTAGGGGCCTGGAAAGAACTCTCAGCTTAAACAAAATATTTCCTGGAAAACATCTTGAATAAGAGTAGGCCATGTAGGAACCATACAAACAGGAACAAGGAAGTCTCTGTGGTGACATGCTTGGGCCAATGAGCAAGAACCAAATTGGGTGGCAGATGTCTCATCCAATGCTCTTATAATCAGATTACATTAAAGAGTAGATAAGCCCATGGGACATCTAGTTCCCCCAGAATTTAAATGCAATCCTAGAGCAGCAAGAAACCCCAAATTAACTAAAATTAAAATTTTTCCACCCTGGTAAAGTGGAACTTAAAATAAGAGTTAGATTGAATTTCAAAAATATAAGTTGTTTTTCTAAAGGTTTCAGGCTGAGATTCACACCTATGACAATTTATACAATTGAATGCAAACCAAGAGAGCATTACTGGCAGACTCCTGTCTCTAAGGGAATCTTGGGAAAGGCTTGAAAGGAAGAGGTTACAGGCTACAAGTTTGGGAGATTTCTGGACAGCAAAAGGGACAGGCCATGCTTTACTGCCAAGTCAGCTCCTGTGAAAGGACAATTTGTCTCTTTATGGACATCCCAGAGCAGGGACGTCAAACAATTTCGAAACACTTCTTATTAGAGAAAAGGTCAAAATGTTACATAAAGTTAAAAACCAGTTTGCAGCCTACAGCCCAAGAAGAATACTGAACCCTCTTCAAATTATTAGAAACGCTGTTTCCCTGAAAAGGGAGGACTATGCCTTTGTGCTCTAAGACTTGATGCCATTGTTTGCTTTTCTCTTTGAGAAGAGCTAGATATGCTCCCCTTTAACCAACAAACGAAGGAAGGGAGAAATCCATTCAGATACACATGTGCTGAATCTGGTTCCCCTCTCATTGCCACATATCCTGCTTCATTGCCATGAGTTTGTATCCAACTTCATGCACACTCTGGACTCAATTGATGCCTTGGAGACAATGCAAGTGAAGAAAGGGCAAGAGAAGTGCCTCCTGCAATAACAAAAGATTCTTGGTTTTTCTATTTGAAGTGTGGTCCAAGGGTCCCCAGGAACAGCATCACTTGGGAGCATGTTAGAAATTCTGGATCTTGGGTCCCACCCCAAGGTGGAGCACAGAGGATTTTTAGGGCAGTAAAAATACTCTGTATGATATTATAATGATGAGTACATGTCATTACGCATTTGTCCAAACCCATAGAATGTATAATACCAAGAGTGAACCCTAAGGTGAACTATGGATTTGAGGTGATTATGGTGTGTTAATGTAGGTTTATCAATTGTAACAAATGTACCACTCTAGTGAGTGACCTCGATAATGGGGGAGGCTACGCATGTGTGGGAACAGGGGTATATGAGAAATCTATGTACCTTCCTCTTAATTTTGTTTCAAACCTAAAAATTCTCTTAAAAATATAGTCTTTTTTTAAAAAATGAGGTCCCCAACTGCTCCAGCAGGAAGGATTCCTCCTGGGGGGAGCTGTGTGAAATCACATGATTATCACAAAGAAGAGTACAGGCCCTGGAGTTAGTCTGCCTGAGTTCAGATCTTGCCCTCTTTCCTTATTAGCTCTGGAGCCTTAAGCAAAGTGCTCTCTGGACCTCAATTTCCTAATCTGTAAAATGGGGACAATGATGATAATAACAGAATTTAGTTCCTAGGGCTGTTGTAAGGATTTAATGGAACAACATACATAAAATATTTAGAACAGCATCTGGCACAGTGAGCCCTCAATAAATGTTAGCTCTTAGTATTTTTAAGAGGAAACATTTTGTGTTTTGGATACCTAACAAAGGCGCTGTAACCATCTTGGAGGGTCCATGTTCTTCCTTTTCAGGTGCAGAAGACATAGTGAATGATTTTAACTACTTCTGACAGGTCCATGCTAAATGGTGGGCAGTGTAGCCAGTTCTAGGAAGGAATGGCATAAATCACTGCTTCTTAAACTTTATTCATTCCAGAAACATCTTCACTCTTTCTTTTTAACCATTTCTATATGCAAGCTTTATGTATTATTTTTACTTAAATCCATTTACAATGAATTTTTTAAAGCCACATCCTAAGCAATAAATAATATCTATGAAATTAGTAGTTTGATGTGCTAGTTGTATTTTTTTTCTAATCCACATTAAAGTGAAATCATATCTATGGAAATAAAAACATTCACACATGCATAAAAATGTTACTTAGAACTCCAGGAAGTCTCTTCATTCCTACGTTAGCGTTTTATTAGCTCTCAGCTGCAGTTCTAAATGTTTTGACGTTAAATCTCTCCACCCAAGTGATTTGAGCAAAACCTTTTGGCTTCCAGCTCATCCAGCTCAGCTGGGGACCAGAGTCACCAATCGATTTGCCCAAGAGAACACAGCTGGTGCAGGGCAGAAAGATTAGACCATGGCTGTTCTGAAATACAGAAGGCGTAAGGGTCCCTCTCCCCAAAAGCACGGAGACAGCAGCGAGTCTTTGCCCCTTTTCCAAGCCTCCCTGCTTGATGACTTCTGTCTTGTTCCTGTGGTGCTTTAGAGCCCCCTTCCTTTCACATCAGTTTGATTGCTGGGTTCTTACGACAGAGCTAGAAGTAATTATTTCTAAATGTCATGGCTTTCATTTTGCAGTTTTCCAGTGTCAGAGGGGCCCGATTTCTTTCCGAGTCATCAAGATTTTGCTCACATAACCAAAGCAACAGCTTGGTTTTCCTACCATCTGACTTGTCACAAAGCACATTTCAAAGGATGAGCCTCCTGGGCCAGATTCCATTCTCCTTAAACATGTAAAGCTACTACAAAAGGAATGCCGTGAGCAAGCTCCCGTGAGTGAATGCCTCCAGCCCAATTATTTCTTTTCCATGTTTTTTTCTCTGTGAATTATCAAGTGATATTCTGGCGATTCTTGACAACATCAATTAATGTATGAGGAAGGAGAAAAATTTAGCAGTTTCCCTGCTCTGTTTTATGGCAAGAATGATAATGTTCTTGGACATCGTGTTATCAACATTTAGGTTGCAAGTTCCAGGCAAGCCACAGATGCTAAAGGCTGCAAGGGTTACAAGACTTAGATGTGGCACCTTACAGCCCTCACAAAAGAGGGATGTGTCTTTTCTATAGGTCACCTAACAGAAAAGTTTTCAACTTGTGTTTCAACACACAATCAGTAAGACAGAAGGGATACTCAACTCCAGGTTCCTCTGACTCTATAACTAGAGCACATAACCTCTACACTCTACTGCTTCTCCAGTCAGTATAGTCATCCTCGTCACTGGCATCATTATTAACATTGTCATTGTCATTGTTGTTGTCATCACTATCACTCTTGTCATCATCACAATTATCATGGTCATCTTTATCATTGTTGTCATCATCATATCGCCATCATCAATCGCCATAATCACCATCATCATTGTCATCATCATAACTAAATGCATCTAAATCATGCATTTGTTTAGGGGCAAAATTTTGTTCTTGGAGGTGCAAATATCTTAGATGCTACAATGGTGTGTGGCTCTCCAAAGCTTAACTCTACCCAACAAAATCTTAAACTCCCTAGTATTTAATTTTTCTCATCAGGGAGAAATTTAATTTAATTTGAATTGTAATTAATTTATAATTTAAGTTTAATTTTTTCTGGGGAGGTAATAATGAAAAAAAAGGTTGGGAAACACTGATCTAAATGAAACTATATTTCAAATATGCTTCTCCTTTGATCTAGCAGTTCCACTTCTGTTATCTCTTCCAAAGAAAGAGTCTCCCAAAAAGGCATGTATACAAAGTTGCTAACTGCATCATCTTTTTTAATAGTGGAACAATCTAAATGTCCATCGATTGGAAATGGTTAAATAAAATACAGTATATCTGTTTTATGAGATACTACATATCAGTTCAAAGGAATAAGGTAGTTAAGTCTAGATACCGAGAGAGAAACTAACATGGAGTAGCCTCCACGTCCTGTTATTGGGTGGAAAAAGCAATCTGCAGAATATATACGCATGATCACATTTGTATTAAAACAAGCACACAGCAGAACTACAAGTTTCTATATGCACATGTTATATATGTAAATGCAAAAGAAAATGAACGAAATGATACACACCAAAGTGATAAACCCAGGTTACCTCTGGGGAGAGGAATGGATTGGGTGATAGAGAGGTGGTTGAAGAGGTACATGGACTTTTTATCTCTTTCTATGGTGATTTGTTGTTGCATTTTTCACAAGAATGAGTCATGAATAATTTGTATAAATAAGAATAATAAATATGCAAATATTTATAAAAAATAAACCCTACCTCAACCCCTTGACTACTGCCCTGGAGAAAAGATTAGTCACTTTATTTCTAATAAAACTGGAAATCAAAAGCCCGTGTGCTCCAGTTGGATTAAAGTTTTATCTTTTTAATCAAATGATAGAAAAAGTACATAAAGGTATGCCAAGTCTTTGAAAAAAGATCTACTAAGGTTTGAAGCAATAGAAGAAATCGAAAAGGTAAAGAGAGATCCATCTTTCTACATAAACATGAAACGATGGTGGACAACATTTCTAGAAGGTGGTTTGTATCAAATACAAACATACAAAAAAATATGTATCAACGGTACATATCAAAAAAATATGTATGAAAATGTAAATGACCAGACCTTTTAACCAGCAGTCACAATTCTAGGAATTACACAAAAATGTTTATTGCTGCATGTTTTACAAAAGAGAAAAATTAGAGATCACTTGAAAGTCCATTAATAGAGGACTGGATAAGCAAAACATGGAAGATACATACAAAGGAACATTTTGCATTCCTTCCCGATGGTGGTCTATATTTGGACATGGAAAGAGATTCACAAGATATGGTTGTATAAAAAAGTAGGTTATAGAAAAACACAAAGAGAATGATCTTATTTACACAAATGTTTACAGCCACTCTGGCTGTTGGCAAGAGGACTCAGTTGCTCGCCGTGTGGACCTCCTCCATAGGACTGCTTGCGAGTCCTCACGACGTGGTAGCTGGATTCCTGCAGAGTGAGTCGTCTAAGAGAGGAAGACGGATGCAGCGATGTTTGAATGACCTAGCCTCAGAAGCCTTCTCTGTCATTTCTGCAAGTTCTATCAGCCACACAAGTCAGCCCTGTTCAATGGGGAAGGGGATTACATAAGGGCATGACAACCAGGAGGCAGGAATCACTGGGAAGCCTCTCAAAGGCTGGCTACCACAGGTATATATTTTTCTACATTTTTATAAATCTTATTGAGGTAAAATGGGACATAAATAAATAAAGTAACTATGGCACTGTGCAAAGAGTTCTACATACATTACTGTTTTTCATCAAATCTAAAATGCCATCAGCTGAAGGACATACCATTATTTTCTGTACCTCTTAAAAGTAAATAAAACGCTGCCAATAAAATTATGACACAATGCTTTCTTACTACTTTGAATTTTTATTGTCTACTTACTGAAAGAGCTGCTTTAGATTTATATTTAGTGATTGTTTATCATATATCACTTGTGAGTCTTAAGGAGAAAGAAAATATAGAGAAATAAAACGTTCAGAGTCTGAATGTTCTTAATTGTTTTACAAATCAAAGTCGTAAACGTCCACACCAAATAATCCTTCATGCTACCGATGGCTCTCCTCTGGGATTTTCTTTTAATACTGACACCCGTTCTGCAAGTTTTGATGTTGGTGCTTTCTTGATCTTGCTACAATCAATTACAACAGCTTCTCATTGCTTTGAAATTTCTTTCATTTAGTCTGTGGAATTTCACAATTTCTCCTGCCTTCTATTGCGTTGCTTGGCATGGGCTAAAAAAATCCTCCTACATGTATTTCAGGAAAAATAAATAACACAGCTTTATCTACTCATGAATATCTTTCTTAGGTCCCATGAAACAGTCACTGTTTTGCAAGAAAAAGACATGGAACTGTGGTCATTTCTCCAATGATGACTACTTGCTTCGAGAATATCAAATTTATGTTTCACTTATCTGTCAATAATTGCAAGATGCATCCTGGATTTCAGAGATGTTAAAGTATAAACAGTATGCATCCTAAAATTAATGATATTTAGTATTCTATTTGAACTCCTCAACAGCCCTGTGAAATAGTTACTGTTTTTACAAATGATGCTGAAATATCATTAGATAGATAGCTTGCGCAAGGTCACATTACCAGTAAGACAGAACAGATATTCAACTTCAAGTTCCTCCGATGCTATAACCATTGCACATAACCTTACACTCTACTGCTTCTGAAGTTGGTATAGTCATCCTCATCACTGGCATCATTATCAACATTGTCATTGCTGCTGTTGTCATCACCATTACTCTTGTCATCGTCATAATTATCATGGTCATCTTTATCATTACCCTCATCATCCTTGTCACCATAATCACCATCGTCATCATCATAGCTAATATTTACTGAGCACGTACTTACTATGCACTAAGCTCTGTGCTAAGGGCTTTACATGGTTTGCCTCATAAGTGCTCTATAGATAGGTTTTATTATATCTCATTCTACAAACATTGATAGTGAAGCTCAACGGGATTAAGTAACTTGTTCAAAGTTATTCAGCTGAGGCATGAATTCAAACCCAGGCCATCTGACTATAGAAACCATGATCTTAACTACTACAGTATTAAGTACAGTACACAGTAAACTACAGGCACTAATGGTGCATATATTTGTGCCTACCTCAGTGACTGGCATGGAGAAAATAAACAATTATAACAATATAACAACAATAGTAGCTAATACTTATTGAGCAATTATTATGTGCCAGGCATTATGCTAAAAGCTTCATAGAGTTTATTTCTTTTAATCTTCATGTTTGCCCTATGAGGTAAGCACTATTTTTATCCTCATTTTATAGGTGAGGAAACTGAGAAATGGAGAAATTAAGAAAGTGTCCAAGGGAGGGAAGGACAGGTATGGTAATTTCTGTCCTAGATTCTTATATCCACTACCTGCCCTGGTAACGCTCTTTACCTTCCTTCACACAACGGTCAGTATACTTTGTTACAATTACTTGAGTAGCCAAGTAATTTGATCTGCCTGTTGCTAGGATAGACAACACACACACACACAACACTATTTGTCTCCTTCAAGTGCGCGGAAGCTTCTTCCATTTGTAGCAGGCATTTGAAAGAGGAAATTTGGGGAATGAACCAAAAGAAGTGATGAAAGAGAATGAAACAATGTCTGTGCACTGCCCACCCCACTAGGTCTCTTGGAGGTCCATGGGGGAGGAAGACACTAGAGGCAGAAACCCGGAGAGCTGTTGTGAAACTCCGGACAGAAGAAGGAATACTTTGCAAGTGCAAGAGACAATGTGTAACACACAGTATAGACAAAGCCCTGTCCAGAGTCTCACCCTTCTGTGTGACGTTGATGTTCTCACGCACATAGGTTTTTCAGGCAATGGGAATAGAACAGACAAGTGGAAACTACAGTAGGAGAGTACCTGCAGGACAAATGCAAAGTGGTAACCGCAGAGGATAGACTGGTTTCTGGGCCTATCCATTTGGAGATTCCCCTAAATATCTGACAAATCATTTGGATGAGGGTTGATGCCTTGCCACTCACAGATGGGAAGAGTTTGGATAAACTGTAACCTGTATGAGGAAAAAGACAAGGTCTGACATCTCTACTGCTGTGTCCCTAGTAACTAAGACAGGGCTCACCACACTGTAAATGCTCATTTACTTTTGCCTATGTGCGTTTCTTTGTATATTTCTAACTCTCTGCTAGAAAAGCACAGATCTTTCCAACTCAACATATGCAAAACCAAGCTCATTGTCTTCTCCTCATTTACCTCCTTTGTCTTGGAAGTTCCTGTAACTCCACCATGTTCTTTGATACCCCATAGCCAGTCCTCCACTATGGTTTCCATGTCCCACATCTCTCTTGAATATTGCCTTATTCAAGTCTTCATTGGCTCTTACCTTGAGCCTCTTCTCCATTCTAGCCCATCGTACACCCTAATTCCTAAAACCCAATTGTTCACTCCTCTGCTCAGAAACTTTCCATGCCTTCTTATTTTCTATATAATAAAGACTAAATTCCTTAGTAAAGCTTGTAAAGGCCTCTACTTTCTGGCCCCTTTCCACTTCAGTTTCTTCCATTTCCCTCACCCTATACTGAATACCACCTGCTATACACTTTTGCGTCTCTGTATTTCTATCCGCACGTCAGGCTATTTCTTCTTTCTCATGCTAGGTTGTAAGTTCCTTGAACCCTGGGACATGTCTTATTTATCTCTAAATCCGCTTGTGCCCTTGTGCCCAAAACAATGTCTTGTCCTGGGAGGGGTACTTAATACGCATTCCATGGGAAGGACATTAATTAGAGTTATACTCAGGACTCTCTCTTCCCCTCTCAATGACTCCACCCTAGAGAAGGAGAAGATGACTTATCTGATTCATGAGTTTGGCAAACGGATCTCAGTTTGCTCAACTCAGCACCCCCCATTCTCTCTTTGAAGAACCAGCCACCTATAGTTAACCTGTATTCTCACTGAATTCTCATTTCTTCTTGACCATCTGGAAAGTTTATTGGGGGAAGATCATTCCAGCAAAGAAGGCCTCCAGTTTGAGGGAGGGATGCAAGTTTGACCCAAGAGAGTGTAAACAAGCCTATTGGCCAGATTAACCCATGCCCTCTAATCTAGTGCTTTATGAGTAAGAAAGGTGATATTTTTATCTCCATCTGTCTCATTCTTATATCTTTTTCCAACTCTTTCCAATTAAGACAAGTTAGAGTGATGTTATACAGACTACGTGTACCCTTATGTGTCCTTGATATAACTAATTTTAATTCTGTCCCAGAGACCTATTTTCAGCTTTCTCATCCTGAGTAAAGTTGAGCAAACAAAGCCTTACTTTATAAATAGTATAACAGTAACATGGCATCTTTCAGCTGAGGAAATTGAAACATTTGGGGTTTGAGAAACATCATTTGTTATTGCACAAACAGCAGGAGGTTGGGAAAAGCCAAAAATGGATTTTCCATGTCAAATTTCTCTTCATCTATAAATCCTTCCCTTCTCAGGGAAATTTATAGGTTTCTGGCTTCCTTTCCCTTTGGTCATCAAATTTAATTTCCCAGGAGTTGGTTTTTTTTTTCTTTTTTTAGTTACTATTCTAAACTTGTAAAATTTTCCCAAATCTTCTTCCAGATCTTCTTCTCTCTCCTCAATCCATCACTTCTAACCTTCCCCCTACCTCTACTCTCCACTTTTATTCCTCAGTAAATTCTAGAGATGACCAGACTTTCTGCTTCTCTAAGATCCATTTTGAGCTTTTGTATTTCTTTTGTTATCATCTCCAAACATCCACCAACTTTTTCATCCTTCCCTCCAGCCTCCAATTATATGCCTCTCTTCCTCTAAAACGTGAGCTTTTCATTTCTAACCTCCATAATACCTGGGAGACCCACTTTTATCCATTCATTTTACATCCTCTCTATTTCTCTTTCTCCACCAAGTCCTTCCCACCTATCTTTCAACATACCCAGATCTCCCTGTTTGGAAAACCTTCTCGATTTTTGCTTCACGTGCTGCCCACCTCTAGGTGCCTTCCCCACTCGCCTGCCTCCCGTTCACTATCAAAAATCTTAAAACATCATTACACCCATTCTGCCTGACTTTCCACATCATTGGATTGCTCCATAGCTCCCTGACCTGCTTCCAACCCAACCATTCAAGTGGAAGAACTGCTTTTCAAGTTCACCAACAACGTCTTCGTTGTCACGTTCTTCAGTCTTTATTCAGCCCTCATTCTTCTTGACGCCTTTGCTCCATCTGACACTGTTGATCACTGTCATACCCCTCTTTTTACGTTGAGTCCTACCTGACCAACACCATCAGCTAACTTATTTATCTTTTTCCTGTATTCGTTTCATGCTCTGTCCCTCAAAATCGTGATTCAGTCCTGGGTCTTGATGAACTCTGTTCAGCACTTATTGTTGCCATTCCCACTTTCTTTCTTGCTCACAGAATAGGGTGCTCAGCCTAATCATGGCAAACTGTTGCCATTTTACAGTGATTGGTGTAGGGATAGGCGTGTGGCCTATTTCTGATCAGTGATAAGTGGAAGACCTCCGAGGGATTCTGGGAAATATTTTACTGCCTGTAAAAGAGGCACATAAAGAGAAAGTAGTTTCTTCCTGTCCATCCCTCCTTTCCTGGGACGTTATCACATAAGAACATGAAGCATTGGGCTGTGTCATCTCGCCACCATGAGGAAAGGTCAAGAGAAGAGCATAGAAACCAAGACTGTCTCCTAACATCAAGGAACTGCCAAGCCAGTGCTGCAACTACCCATATGCTTGAATAACAGGTCTAGATGTAAGTAATCAGTTATTGGCTATATTTCTGTTACTTGCAGACGAATACATTTAAGCATTCTTCCAAAACTCTCTACCTCATCCATTCTCACAGAATATATTGTGATGTCTATGCTGACCTCATCAAAATCCTTATCTCCAAATGTTTCTCCCACCCCTAGACTCCCCTAGCACTAAATGTTTTCGCTTGGATTTCATGTCATCAGCTTAATGCAACACGTTCAAATTCAAACTCATCATTTTTTTCACTAAAGTCAGACAGCCTTTCGTCATCTTCATAAAGATTAAGAACACCTTTGAGCTTTATTAGAAGAACATGAGTTCCAACCTAGCTGGAGCTCCCTGATGGGGGAACTGTACAGACGGGTAAGACAGAATTAAGATTTGTGTCTTAAGGAGGCTTATCTCTGTCTGGGTATGCTAGGTATTTCACAATGGCATATAGGTATAAAACAACACGGATGAGACACAGGGTGTACAGCAGGAAGTGGCCAAAGATAAAAGCAAAGTGAGAGCAGTCATCAGGCCTTGAGAGATGCCCTCCTAAAGAGTTTGGCCTTTGTATTGTCAATAGTGTAAGACTTTAAGCTGTGGAACAACGTGATCAGATTTACATTTTGCAAAAATAGCTTCAGCAACAGCCTGAAGAATGGATCAGTCTTGCACCCAGAAGATGCAAGGCCAAGATGAATAAAGCAATATAAAAATCCTCTAGCCAAAAAATAATGAGGTCCTGAATCAAGAATCTGGCAGCGGCAACAGGGAAGAAAAATAATTAGGAAAGAATTCACAACACTATAAGACAAATTGAATACAGAATGTGAGATAAAGAGAAGAGTATGAAAGGAGAGATTTTGGTTGACTAAGTAGTTGATGGCATAATTGTATAGGAGAAAACATAATAATTATTATGAGTCAATATAATGGAGGTCAGCTTAGCACATATCCAAATTGAGTTGCCTTTAGGACATCCAGGTGGAAATGTCTAGAAGAATACATGTTTCCAAAACTCAGAAGTAAGATATGACCTGAAAACACAGATTTGGGAGTGTGAAAGATACTGTGGTTTGTTATGCTCAACATCCATTCCAATCCTCTTCTTGCATGCTTTTCTCTCCTGCAGGGGCTAGAATGTTTTTTTCAAAAATCTACATTTTCCATCTTCCTTTGTAGCTAGGTGCGGCCATGTGACTATGTTGTGACCAAAGATATAAATAGGAATGTTGTGTGGGACATCTAGGAAAACCACTTAAACTTGCATGACTCAAATGGGAGGTAGACTCTGTCTACTCTTCTACTCTGCCACGTTTCTTCAGCTAAGATCAAGGATATGATAGCTGGAGCTCTAACAGCCATTTTGGCCCTGATGTGAGCTTGAATGTGGAAGCCATACACTAGGTTGGTAAAGTAGAAAGATAGAGGATCCTGGGTTCCTAATTACCATGCAGCCACCATACCAGCTCTGGACTGAGAACATCCAGATTCATTTTACATTTAAACCATTGTTATTTGGGTTTTGTATTTATGCTCTCAAATATAATCCTAACTTTTATACATCAAATTGTTAGTCAATTTATAGGTAATCCTTGGCATAGAAGACAATAAGAGGCCACATTGGAGCCATGGAAGTGAAAGAAATCTTCCAGAAAGAGTCTATAGAATGAGGGAGAGGAATAAGCAAAGATTTCTGGGTAACCTCAATGCAAAGGGCAGAGGAAGACAAATCAGCTAATGAGACTTGAAGGGAAGAGCCAGAAAACTGAAAGAATGTGTCAAGCCTAGAGATGTGCCACTCAAGTCCCCCTTGAGAAAGGACTCACTGCCTAGCTGCAAGGAATGTGGTTGGGTGACAGCCTCCAGCTGTTAGCTCCATCATGTTCTATCTCAGCTTTCAAGGCCATTAACTGAGTAAGGCTGTGGTAGCCAAGATCCTTTCTTCTTAGGGCAGCCTTGCCAATGATCGAGCAATACATGGTACAAAATTTCCACCAACACAGGACTCCTCTAACAGGCACTCTTTGCTCCAGAGCTCCTTACTGGGCTAGTAGAGACTATCAGATCTGTATCACAGTCTGATGCCCCCTCTGCCCAGTAAATCTTTTGCACTCCTAACTCCATTTCAGCATCTGCTTCCCAGAGAACCCAACTGGTGCAGAAGATATTATTAAGAGGCTGCGTGAATTAATGTATGTTATTTGATTTGGTTAAATAGGCATCAATGTGAAGTGGTAGGAGGTTAGTGATTTCATCAACTAACCCAAACTACCAAATACAGGTATTCTTTCTCAAAGCAATTCACTTTCCAATTAATGTGCTCAGTCTTCTTTGGTTTTTTGTTTTTTTATTCCTGTTAGCCCAGAATATAACCGAATTCCATCAACAGTCCCTCCAAAATATCCTCCACTTCTATTGTCTTACTTTCCTCTTAAATTTTATCTCCCAATCAAATATTATGCAGGAAAAATGAACAAGGATGAATTAATAAATCACAGATAAAGTAATTCATTCAAGCGCCTTTGTGTATGTCATTACTGATTATTTTGCAGATTCAGCTATATTATGGCATAAACCACAGGCATTCAATTACATAACTGCATATGGCAATATATATATATAATATATATGTATAATAAGATGAACTTATAAGTCAAGTATTAAACCTGTTCCCAAAACATAATGGCCAGAAGTACTGCCACGAGAACTAATTGAAAAGATTCTTGTTTCTGAGAACCCAACCATTTATTTCACAAAGACAAAGGTTCATTTTCTCTTTCTTCCTTTTACGTCAATCATCATTTAGCCCAAATTAATCTTCCAAGAAAAGCACATATACCAGCAAATGTTGGCATTTCCTTCTTACAAGAAAAACAACAAAGCAGATAGAAATCTGCTTTCCCCAATTCTAGGGTGCCACTATTATTAGTATACTAGTGCAACTCTCTGAGGTTTTTTTTCACAGGTCAGCAGACTACCACCCACAGACTTAATCTGGCCCCCCACTTGCTTTTGTAAATAAAGTTTTATTGGAACATAGCCATGTTCATTAGTTTATATATTGTCTATAGCTGTTTTCAAGCTACAGTGGCAGGGTTGACTCATTGCAACAGAGACCATCTGGCCTACAAAGCCTAAAATATTTACTATCTGGCCCTTAACAGAAAAAATTTGCCAACTCCTGTCCTAGTTAATAAAGTATAGTATGTTCTTACATTTCAGATATTTATTCATTCATTACTATTCATTCATAACATTTTAACTGACATCTTAACATGTCAACAAAAGTTAATAAGTGTCAATCTGAAGTCAGCAATGATTTTTAAAGATCATAATGAACGTTCTCTTTTTCCCTTGATTAATTGGTGATTATTCTTTTCTAATTAATCTAATTTTAAAAAAATTATCTCCTACCCAGAAGACATTTAGAATCTTGAGGACAGCACTTGACATTCATCTGTGTTTTAGGCTAGCTTTAAACTTCAAGATTTAGAACAAAACAAATTAGTCCTCAAAAGAGACTGGAAATAAAACATGCACAGCTTTAAGAGAAATAAAAAGGCAATTATGCCCTAACTCCAATGTTTTCTTTACTTTCTTTTTGGAAAGACTGCGTCTCTAAATAAATAAAGATGACAGCCTTTTAGAAAGACTTTCATGCTCAGATCTTTTGACGTCACAGACCTTCTTATTTCAGTGGCGCAACATCTTCCTAGGAATTCATCAATGAATCATAGCGTGAGAATGAGGAGAAAAAGGAGGAGGAGGAGGTCTGCACTGAAAGAAAGCAATGCAGGAGATTCCAAACTTGATCTGCTGCTCTAGATGGTGAGTGCTGCACGGGCCACAGGTTTGCTCAACTCAAATGCCCAGAAGGCGAAGTGTGGATTTCTGGTTGCCAGCTTCCCTGTGTCTAGCTTTCAGCTGTGAGCTCTTTACTTTTGCCCTAGAGCATAAATGAACATAGGTCTCTGTGTGATGTATTTGCCCCTCTCCTGGGCTTCATTACTTTCTCCTACTGTTCCTTTTCTAAGTGGTTACAGTTATTTGGGGTTTTGTGAAATATGGGTTCAGCCATATCTTCAAGATGATGAAATCGGTGCTTCTCAATGTATTCCCTCATTTTCATATGCCAAATACTTTTTTTTACTTTCTTTTTATTTCAAAAGTAGTATAAAGGTTTTTGCAGACAAAAATCATAAAAATAACGGTAAAAAAAGAAAGAAAGAAGAGAAAACCCAAAATTCAGATCATCCATAAATCCACCCAAGGAAGCCACTCTAAAATATTGCTGTGTATTTATTTATACATATAGTGGGTTGAATGGTGCTCACTCACTCCTCCAAAAGATATGTCTACCCAGAACCTGTAAATGTGACTTTATTCGGAAAAAGGTTCTTTGCCAATATAATTACTTGGAGGATCTCAAAATGACATCATACTGGATTATCTGGTAGGCCCTAAATCCAATGATGAGTGTTCTTATAAAGAGAGGAAAACCCATACACAGAGAAGAAGGCCACATAAAGATGGAGGCAGAAACTGGAGTGATACTGCCACAGGAACGCCTAGAGCCTCCAGAAGGTGAAAAAGAAGAAAGGATTCTCGTCTAGAGCCTTCCAAGGCAGTATGGCCCTTGATCTCAGACTTCTGGTGTCCATAATTGTGAGAGAATAAATTTCTGCTGTTTTATGCTAACAAGTGTGTGGAAATTCGTCACAGCAGCCCTAGAAAGGTAATATAGTACATTTTTTTCGGTAAATATTTATTGAACAACAGGTATGAGCCAGATATTATAGGAGTTAAGGAGTTGATGAGTAAGATACCAAAACTTTCAAAGATTTTTTTCTCTGTATATGTAGAAATATATGTATAAATATATTTTTAATGGATCATAATATGAGTTATTAATACATCTTTTTTACCTAATAAAATGTGTCTTTTCATGATAATAAATAAATACAGCTTCATCTTATAGAGGAACCAAGATTTTACTCATTCAGTTCTCAATTTTTGAACATTGAGTTTTGTTTCCATTTTTTTTTTCTATACTGCAATAACCATTCTTTCTCTAAATACTTACATCCACCTTTAACTATTTCCTTAAATTTTTAAAAATGGAATTCAGAAGTCAAAGTCTGTGTCAGTTATCAATGTCTTTTCTCTCAGTTCCAAATCTACCCTTCTTCTCCCTGCTTTGTGAAACTGGAGCTGGACCCTGTAAATATTTCTCCTCCATCAGTCGGCACAATGATAGGCTTTGTCATAGAGGGTGCTATGTCTTGCAGAAATACTGCAAGACAGTAGTGGTGGGAAGACACTTCCCCTCAGGGTCCCAGCCCTCCATGTTTTTATGCAGCGTGGGAGCCCAGCAGCCCTCACACACCACCTCTGACTACACTCTCAGGCCACACTCCCCCTGCCACACTGTAGCTGTTTCCACAGTAGCTCTGGCCATAGCCTCAGACATCTGTCTCCCCATCCCATGGACACATCTATGGAGCAACATGGCCTGCTATCTGGAAAGTTTCTTCATCACCAATGGCTGGGTTTTCCAATGGTAGACACACACTTTCCAAAGAAGTTTAAATCTCTTGGGTTGGGGATGGGGGAACCCTCCTAGTCCTTAATTCCTTCATTGTCCACTGTTCCTCAACCTAGATGTAATAGCTTCTTTTCTGCACAATCTACTTCTGGATCCTTTAGAGGTGTCTTACCATTTTTACTAGTTAACAATTCTTTTGATTGAGTCTTTCTTGTTCAAATGACTTTCACTCTCCTAACTGACCCTGATTGATGTAAAGTCTGAATGCATTTACATGACCAAATTAACTTCCAGAACAGTTGCTCCAATTTACAATTCCTTCCCCAAGCCCTAACCAGTTCTGGATATTTTCATTCATTTTTAGCATGAGAATATGATAAGAAAGAAATTATCCCTTGTCAATTGTTTTCATTTGCATTTCTTTGGTTACTAGTAAGTAGAGGAAAACCTATCTGGATATGTGTTGTATTGGAAGGAGTTATATCAAACCAACAATGGTTACCTCGGGGGAAGGGAATAGGACAGGGTAGAGGGAGAAGGAAGGGCAACTTTAACTTATTACTCTAAAATCTTGTATATTCTCCAAAGATAAAATACTCATGTATTATTTATATAATTAAATGTGTACACATCATGTAAATAAGGTGCTGTTGAACCCTCTGACTACACATGCCTGCTGCTAGTCAGAGTTGTTGCTTTCTTTAGCAGAGCTGAGCCATCAACTGTGGGAAGGGCTTATCTAGACCTGTAACCACAGGCTCCACTCCTGACCAGTGACTCATCTCTCTAAAAGGAAATGAGGACTCGGCATATGTGTCTGGTCACAGCAGCTATAGTTCCTGTATTTTGAGGGATAGGAGAGTCATGATTTTTCATACCCTGCTTCCTTGTAAGAGTATGTGTAAAACCATGAGTCGGACCCTAAGTTCAGATTTTTAGTTCATAAAATATGGTCACCCTATGTCTTGGGAAGAACAGAGGGAGAATATAGAGACCATAGGGTCCATTTGCCCTTTCCTCTCTATCAGGGGAATACAGCTGAAGCTTGTGAAATGTGGGACGTAGTCTAAACTCAGAGAGAAGGAGAGGGCATGGCTAGTTCAGCACAGAGCTGGGCTACAGTCATCTATCTGTTTCCAAAATGATTAATCTTCTTTTACATCTTTCATCCTTGCTTCCAAATCAAAAAACAAAAGCAGCTTGAAGAGAGTTAAGATAATGTAATTGTACTTATCACAATTGATAATTTTATAATTCTTTGTCTGACAGGGCTAAAATATTATAATATTGTATTACAAATATTTGAAAGCCTCCTTTTAGGAAGCAAGGATTCTTTAATTACCCAGCCAGCTCTTAGACCTCTGTTGGGCTCAACTATGCAGCAAATGGAGAGGGGAATGGCAGCCAGCAGGAGAAGAGCAGATTGCCCTACATATGAAAGGATTGAGGTGGGATGGAGTAAAGAGAAGAGAACAAGCATGGTGGCGTGGAGTTTGTGGGGGTGGGAGACGGAGGGGAAGAGAGGGATTAAGTGAGACCATAAGGCATGGACTTTGTCAAGAGAGAGGCGCAGATTAAGGATGTTTGGAAAGGTATATTAATCATCATATACCTCAGAATTTAATTCTTACTTCTCCACCCCCTCAAAAGTTATTGACTTAAGACATGTTAATTTTCAAAGCTTTTTGGCATCATTTCTGTTTATTTTAGGTGTATTGATGTTCTGAGACTGAACTTTGAGACTGAACAAGATATTTATTTGTGTTACATTTGCTTAATGTTTGTCTCACCCACTAGCTGTGAATTCCTGTGATGGATTAGGAGTTGCTAGACAACAGTTAAAATGCTTTAAGACAAGACTTTCTAAAGACCAAAAAATCCCAACTTCCCACCTTCTGAAAATAGTTATACTGTCAAGGTAGCAAAAACTGAAACAGAGAAAACATATCTGTTGTTGTGCAGTCTGGTATATAAAGCTCGCATAACATGTGCAAGGGTGCTGCTTAGAAGAATTACATGAGCTAAAAGCAGGGACACATAAGTTTATGGATTTCTGCCAATTCAAAATATAAATACAGCTAGTTTAAGTCAAGGATGTTCTTATACATTTTCTTTGCCTTCTATCATGTATCTCCTTTAAAAAGAAATGGTACAAATTTCTTGATTGTGGTCTTTATTAACCTGTTTAACCTTGAGCTCAACACTTCAGCTCAACTGTCTCTTTAAGACGATAGAATAACCCAGGATATGAAGCCACAAGGTAAATCAAGTCAAGTTTTTAATTAAATATTGTAAGTTTACAGAAAAGTATAGAGAATAAAATAAATAATAAAATAAATAAAATAAAATCAATAAAACATCCATGTACACACCTCCCAACTTTGTCAAATTTTAACATTTTGTAATATATCCTTCAGATCTTTTTTCTAAGAAATAAATCATCACAGACACTATTGAAGCCCCATGTACAATCTTTAACAATCCTATATATAACCACTTTGCATCATTCTCATGCATGTTTTCATAATTTTACTACATGTATATTTATCCACAAATAATATCATGAATTACTTTGCCAGTTTTGAAGCTTATCTAAATAGTATCATACTGCTATTTACACATGCACCCACACATATACATACATACACATAAATATCATATATAAATATTCATATCCTTTTACAACTTGAAGATGTATCCATGTTGAGAAAATATATGTATAGTTCCCTCATTTTAACTGCTGTTTCCCATTGTATAACTATACCACTATTTATTTACTTATTCTTCTATGGATAGACTTTTAGATATTTTCCAATTCTTTGCAATTATAAGCCAGGCTGCAGGGAAAATTCTTTTGGATAGATGTATCCGTCCTTTGTTTTTTATTTTATTTTGCTTTAACATATAGTTAAGAGAATAATATGATCAATAAGATGACTTTTTGTTAACATACAGCTCTGTAAGTCTTAATGCATAGATAGAGTGCTGTGACCACTGGCACAATAAGGACGCAGGGCAGTTCCATCACCAGAACAACTCCCTCCGGCTGCTCCTTTGTAATTACACCTTTGTCACTGCCCCTATTGCCTGGTAACCAATGGTCTATTCTCTGTCACCATAGTTTTTCCATTTCCAGGATATCATATAATCACACAACATGTTACCTTTTAAGATTGGTTTCTTTCACTCAGCATAATACCTTTGAGATGCATCCATGCTGTTGTGTATATCAATACTTTGTTTTTTATTATTGCTAGTAGTATTCCATTGTATGGATATACGACAGTTTATCTATTTTGCCCATTGAGGGACATTTGTGTTATTTCCAGTCTTTGGCAATTATTAATAAAGGTGCTATCAACCTTCATAAATAGGTCTTTATGCAAACATAAGTTTTCATTTCATTTAGGTAAACACCTGTCCATGGTATTACTGGGTCATATGGTAAGTATATGTTTATCTTTCCAAATTCTTGAAGATTTACCAGTTATCTTTCTGTAATTGATTTCCATTCAAATTCTATTATGATCAGAAAACATAATTTGTATGATTTTGCTCTTTTAAATTTGTTAATGTTTGTTTTGTAATCCAAGATATAGTCTATCTCAGTAAATGTCATGTACATTTAAAAATGATATGTATTATGCTGCTGTCAAGTGGAATGTACTATAAATGTCAACTAGATCCAGTTGGCTGATACTGTTGCTCAATTTTTCTATATCCTTGCCAATTTTCTATTTGCTCTATTAATTGCAGAGGAAAAAAGTTGAAGTTTCCAGCTACAATTGTTGGATTTGTCCATTTCTTCTTTAAGTTTTATTAGTTTTACTACATGTACTTTGAAAATCTGTTGTTAGAGACATACACATTTAGGATTATTACGTCTTCTTGGTGAATTGCCCTTTTATCATTAGCCAATGTCTTTTTTTATCCCTGGTATTTTTCTTGCTCTAAAGTCTATTTTGTCTAATATTAATATAGTCATTCTAGATTTCTTTTGATTAGTGTTTGCCTGGTATATCATTTTCTATATTTTTACTTTTCACCTACTTGTATCATTGTATTTACATCAGGTTTCTTGTAGGCAGTATATCATTGACTTGGTTTTTTTTTTAATTTAACCCAGTCTGATAATCTCTGTCTTTTAATTGGTGTGTTTAGACCACTTACATTTAATGTAATTATTGATACGTTTGCATTTAGGTCTACCATTTGATGGTTTACTTTCTGTTTTTTCCATCTGTTTTTTGTTCATCTCTTTCTCCTTTCCTGCTTTCTTTTGTGAGATTTGAATATTTTTTAGTGTTCCACTTTAATATAGCTATTGAGTTTTGATTATATCTTAATGTAGTTTTTTAGTGTCACTCTAGGGATTACAATATACAAACTTAACATTTCTCAGTCTACTTAGAACTAACATTTTGCCACTTCAAGTGGAATATAAAACCCTTACCAGCATATAGGTCCCTTTATCCTCCTCCCCATATGTTGTAGTGGTCATTATACCTATATATACTGAAACTCTATCAGACAATGTTATAATTTTTGCTCTCAACCATCAAACATATTTCAAAGAATTTAAAAAGAGGAGAAAAATAATCTATTATATTTATCCAGATATTATCATTTCTGTTGTTCTTCCTTCACTCCTGATGTTCCAGGTTTCCCTCTGGTAGCATTTGCCGTCCATTTTATAAATTTGCTTTAGCATTTCTGTTACAGTAGTTCTGCTGGCAATGAATTCTCTTAGTTTTCATTCATATTTTATCATCATTCCTGACGGAAATTAATTCTGGAAGGGAACTTTGACATTTTCTGACTTAAAGTACTCATTTTACGTTGTGAGGAAAATGAAGCTCAGCAATATTAAATAATTTGCCCCCATGTCACCAAGCTATTTAATGACTGAGCCAGGACCAAAGTCTCAGCTTCCTGACTCCCAGTTCAGTGCTCTTACTCTTCCAACACAATCTCAATTATTTGGTTTACACTGGGAATAAAGTTATGCAAAAAGAGCTTGATAGTTACATGCTTAGTACAAGAAAAAATTGTAAAATTATCATTTTTTAGAACTGAAAGGGACCCTAGAGATCTTTCATTTCTGTGTTTCATGTTTCAGATGAGGAAACTGAGGCCCAGAGAAGGTAATTCAATATCCCAAGGGAAATTTACTAGTAAGTAGAGCCATGACTTTTTATAGCAACAGTATACTACATACCCACTATTTGTAAAGATTGAGCACTGGGGTTGTTTGTTTATTTGTGTTCCCCAGTAGTAGTGATGGAGTGTGCTGGGCCACACACACTCTCTTTCTAGACTCCTTATGACCTTATGACATAAGTTGGATGGCCAGCGCTAGACAATGGATCCTAGCTAGACCATTTGGAATCAAATTGATGGCTCTGTTCTCATTAGCACTATCCTTTCAACCAATGATTCTCAAACTTCAGTGTGTATCAGAATTGGACCTCATGTGTGCAGAATCTTATAAAGCTGATAAGAATCAGTTTATTGAAATTGCACATACCTGGCCCCACTTTCAAAGATTCTGATTCACTAGCTCTAGGGTGTGACTGGAATTTGTATTTTTATAAACACTCCAGGTAATTCTGATGCACAGGCTGCACAATGAGAAATCTCTGGCCTATGCTGAGACATTAGGTTTTGGTCATGCATAGAAAATTTGGAACTTTCTAGCTCAGAATAAGAGAATTAGAGATTGGGTACAACCCCAAATCAGGATCAGGTTTCTTAATCTCATTCCATTCGGGATCTGCCATTCACCGTACTTTACTTGCCTCCCTCCCCTCTCACTGATTGCTGAGACAGTTAGCAGGTAAAGGTAGCATTGCCCTCATACACACCCATACAGTAATAAAAACCCTGAGGGACATAGATGTCTGTGGTTAGCAAAACTATTTCATTACACGTCTCTTACCTATCGCTCTTTCAACAGGTCCATTAAGGTTTCTAAGATTTAGATATTGTAACTAAATATAATAGTTAACATTTATAAGAGGCCAGATTTAATGAGTCCAGATTTTTATTTTAAAGACTCCTTTTCAAACCACTCCCCCCATACATAAGCACACACACACCTACATACACAAGCACTATTTATTCTACAGGAATTTGTTAATTCTCAGCTCTATGCTTTGCTGTGTATGAGGGCCTATGAAAGCAGAAAAACGAAGGAGAAAGCATGTTGGCCTTGTACTCGTAGAGTTACAGTCTAGTGTAGAAAACAACCTCACAAACAAGAAACAACGAGTTGTGTTTTAAGCAACATGTGAACATGTGCAAGATAAAAATAGAGTATAACCTTTACAGATTGAGGAACTCCTGTATTAAATATTGACTCTGTTGTTTTCATGATTTAATTCCTTGAAGCAGAAAGCTTGATATTTAGCTAGACTGAAAGGAAACACAAGGGCCCTTTGCATCTGCTCCTCCTAATGCATGCAGTGGCACAGATTCTCAGTGTACTGCCTTGTACTTTTTCTTAATTGTCTCATAGGTACAGACAGATCTTATTTCTCTAATAATCATAAAGAATGCTTGAAGGCAGGAACCATGTCTTATATTTTTTCTCTGTCTCCTACAGGGTCCAAAACTGTTATTTTATTGTAAGCAATAGTTAAGCCCCTACTGTGTACCAGGACCTGTGTGAGATGTTAAGATCCCTGCCCTCAATGATTCCCCTTCATTCACTCAGCAAAAATTTCTTGAGCATTTCCCAGGTGATAGGCCCTGTCCTTAGAGCTCTAGGTCCATAGATAAGTAACATCCTCCTTCTGCACTTTAAAAGGTCATGTGCCAGTGAGGAAGGCAGACATGTGTACTGTATTAGATTGCAAGGGCCACTGTAACAAAATACCACAGACTAGGTGGCTTAAACAACAGAAATGTATTGTTTTCTACATTAGTAGATCTTAGAATCTAAGATCAAGGTGTCTGCAGGGTTGTTCTCGTCTGAGGGCTATGAAGGAGAATCTGTTCCATGCCTTTTACCTAGTTTCTGGTGGTCTGCTGGCATTTTTTGGCATTCCTTGGCTTGTAGAAGCATCCCTGATCTCTGCCTTCATCTTCACACGAAATTCCCTCTGTGTCCAAATTTCCCCTTTTTCTAAGCATACCAGTCACATTGGATTAAGGCCCACTCTACTCCAGTATGACCTCATCTTAGCTAATTACATCCGCAACAACCCTATTTCCAAATAAAGTCACATTCTGAGGTGTTAAGAGTTAGGATTTCAATATATAAATTTTGGGGGGACATAATTCAACCCAGGACACAAAGAACTAAACACAACATGGTCAGTGCTTTAACAGGAGTGTATTAAGCACTGAGCTTAATTGGCATGAGGACAAGCATCAGAGAAAATGGGACAAGTGTCCAAAGCTTGGGCAGACCATGGATATTCTCCAGGTGGGGAAATGGGAAAGAGCTTTCAATTAAAGGCATGTCTGTGAGAGCATGGCGCACTTGGGGAACTGCAGAAAATTTTATGGGGTGAAAACTGGGGGGCATATAAAGGAGACGTGTGAGATGAGGCTGGAAAAGGAGACAGAAGCCAAACCATGAAGAGCCACATCACAATGAGCAGCCTAATCCAGAGGCAATGAGAAGCTATGGAGAGTTTTTAGCAGGAGAACATCATGGCTTATCTACATACTCGCTTGGCAAGACTTTTGATGATATCAAAACACAGGATGGGCACTGAAATGGGGTCATATTGGAAGCAGAGACACAAGTTAGGAGCCTATTGGTAAGAATCTAAGCATGAAATCTTGAGCTCCTAGGTACGTTCAAGAGCAGTAGAAATGAAAAGAGGGTATAGATTTACAATGGGAGGCTGGAAACAGAATGATGGGTCCTAGTAAACAGCAGTTGGAGACAACATCGGTGTGAACTGAGGGGATGTAGATGAAGCTGGTGAGGAAGCCAGGGGCCAAGAGTCGGATAGTCACAGCAGGAACCCAAGGGAAAGGCCCATTTCTGGGAGGGGGAAGGAGAGATTGAGACAGCCCTTGAGGATAGTGGCATCAGACTGGCCACACCCGTCTCTAGGATTTCCACTCTCCCACCCCAACCCCATTCCCACTCCATATCTGACTTCCACCTGCAGTTTTGTACTTGACCTTTATAGGGCACGGAAAACGTGTTTAGATGATCTCTAATCGAGTCAGGAATACTGTTCCCTGAATCAAGGCCAGACGAAAGAGTGTACTGAGGGAACATGACCCCGTGGGTGGGGGAGAACTGAAATCATAAGACTTGTGATGGCTTCATGCCCATGTCCTTTGCCAGCCCAGACAAATGCAAACCAGTTTACCACAGTTATTGCAGGTGCAGCATCATTTGGTGCCTGGCTTCTTCATCCACTGGCCATGACACCTAATTAGACACAATAGAAGTTGCAACTGGAGACCAGTTGGAATTTAATTCCTAATAAAAAGAAGGAGGTGGTTCAAGAAACCCTAAAAGTGTCCACCACCATATTCAGCTGAGTGGAGTAGCTGGCAATAGTATCATCTTGGGGTTTCTCACTTGGACTGGGCACTCACGGCACTATGTTCTGCTCCAGAAAATGGTCCCTTTCTGGAATCTTTCTTTTCCAAACTTTTCTCTCTCTCTCTCTCTCTTTTTTTTTGTGAGGAAGATTGGCCCTGGGCTAACATCCATGCCCATCTTCCTCTATTTTATATGTGGTACGCCTCCACAGCATGGCTTGATAAGCGGTGCACAGGTTCACACCAGGGATCCTAACCTGTGAACCCTGGGCTGCCAAAGTGGAGCAGGAACTTAACCACTACATCACCAGCCTGGCCCCCCATACTTTTCTATTTTTGTCCCACTCATGAACAGTCTAAATTAAGCTGGTGTACTACAGGAACCAAGAAGTAATCATATTTCTAGCAAACACACATTGCACATTTATTTACCATGTGCTGGGGGCTGCTCTAAGCAAGTTATATACGTTAACTCATTTAAGCCACACAATAACCCTATGGGGTAGATTCTATTATTATCTTCATTTACAGATGAGGGGCTGGCAAAGGCCACAAGAATCTCCCACTCAACCACAGGAGGAAGAAGTCTGGTTTGAACCCACCAAAGTATGTCTGAGAGTTCTTCACTCCAGCAAGGGAAGGCGGTGGTTAAAGAATAGGATTAACCTACATGGGAAGCTTTGCCGCCTGGACAGGCAGCTCACAGCAAAGACTCATTTTCCTGAACATTCAGCAGGGTGTGGCCACCTCCCCAGTCAGAGTTGGACTTCACTATCCGACCAGGTCATTAAACAGAGGAGGTAGGAATTCAGAGCTGGGCTACCACCTCCCCCTCCCTCTTCCTCAAAAGGAAAGTGGGCTGGGGGGAACATAAATTACCTCACAGGATATCGGGAGAAAGCCTCACATGTGTCCTCAGTGATTCATTTGGGTGGACTACTTTCACACCAAGAGAAATGCAAAAGTTCAGAGTGGGGTCATCGGGGGCCCCTCCCTCCTCGAGTGCAAGAAAAATTTCCTTCTTTGCAAAGCGCAGGCACAGTTGGAATACAACTCCATCCAAACAGGAAATCACTAAGATTCTAGGTAAAATTGGTGCCTTACTTCTAAAGGTCAAATTTTTTCATTCACTAAGTGGGTGTTTCCTGAGCGCCTACTGTGTGCCAGGCACATGACATTCATTGTTATGGATCTAGTATGCGCTTTGCGGGAAGATACAAAGAGAGAAAAGACCACACACACACACACACACACACACACATCTGGAAAATCTTACAGGAGAAAGACTTTCAGGGAGCTGTCTTTTTCTAAAAAATAAAAATGAAAATAAAAGGTTTCACACACACACACACACCTCTGGAGTCCCCCAAAGTGTCTGGACTGAGCCCTGAGCAGGGAAAGGGGGAGGCCCGGGGCGAGGGGGGATGGGCGCGAGAAGTGGGTTGGGTGACAAGGTGGAAGGGCAGAGCCAGCAGAGGGATCGGGAGTTGGCTGGCGAGCTGCGCCAGAGGCAGGTGCCAGCTGAGAGTGGGCGGAGGGGCGGGCGCTGGGCCAGACGGGGGAGGCCCGGCGTTACCTCTGCCTCTAGGAGTCGGGCGCGCAGACGGGCTTGCCCGGAGAAGCCGGGGGCACGGGCGTCCCCGCCACCCGCAGAAGGGGCCGCGGGAACAGTCGCAGCAGCCGCCGAGCGACAGCATCCTCTGGAGAGACGCCCCAGGCTCTGCAGCCGCCTCCCTCCTCCGGGGGCGAGCGCCGCCGCCTGCTCCCTGCGCTCCTGCTCGTCGCCGCCCCCTGCCCCGCCGCCCGTCCGCCCGCGGGGGGCAGCCAGCACCCGCGCCCCTGGCCGTTCACCTGCCGCGGGCTCCGGGGCGGGCGGGCGCGGGGCAGAGAAGGTGCGAGAAACAGGAACCCGAGAGACACCATCCCCTGGTCTACACTCCACGCGGAGAGGGACTCCCGCCAACACCACGAGCCCCCGCGCGCCCTGCACCCGGCTCCCAAGTTCAGGGGCGACACCTCTCAAAGCGGGGCTATCCCGCGCGGTGAGCATTCCGGCCCCATCGGGCCGGACTCCAGGCGACCCACTGCGCCCAGCGCCCTCCCGGGTCCCCGGCGAGGCCATGCCCGGGCTGCGCCGGGACCGCCTGCTGACCCTGCTGCTGCTGGGCGCGCTGCTCTCCGCCGACCTCTACTTCCACCTCTGGCCCCAGGTGCAGCGCCAGCTGCGGCCCCGGGAGCAGCCGCGGGGCTGCCCGTGCGCCAGCCGCGCCTCCTCCCGGGCCCCGGACTCCGCCGCAGCCTTCTCGGACCCCCACGCGGCCGCGCACAACTTTTCCCGAGGCGGGACCCCGGCGGAGCAGGACGGTGGCGGCCGCAGCGGCCCGCGCTCCAAGCTGCAGGCCCTCTTCGCCCACCCGCTGTACAAAGTCCCGGAGGAGCCGCCTCTCCTCGGGCCCGACGACGTGCTCCTGGCCAGCCAGGAGGCGCTGCGGTATTACCGGAGGAAGGTGGCCCGCTGGAACAGGTGAGGACCCCGCCCGCGAGGCGGGAGAGCGCGCGCGCCAGCCCCGGCCTCCTCGCGCCCCTCGCCCGCGCTCCCTGCCATGCCGCCCCCGGCCTTGGCCCCGGCCTGCGGCGCTCGAGCCCGGACACTGGGCTCGGAGCATGTTCCCCACCCGGACCCCACCAGCTGCTGTGGACCTCAGAGTTCAGCCCCCGAGTAGATCTCGGTGCGAGAAAAAGTTTCTATGCAGCAGCACAGCGAAGAAATGCTCTCAGCCCCTGCTCTTGAGCTTCGTGTTCACTCCTTAGCACCACTTCTGTTCCCTGGGCCATTTCCCCCTCTTTTTCTCCTTGTCTTGATGTGGAAAGCTGCTGCTGGACTTCGGTTTTCCAGAATGTGGTTCCCAAACAGCAACTCCAGAGCTGGTTCGAATTCAGCACTTACCTCTCTGCTCTTTGGGCAGAACTGGGCGCCTTCCAGAAAGCAAGGCTACTCCCTGAAAACTCAGCTCTTTCCCTTTCCTTGTTCCTCTGCCCAGGGTCAGAGATCACAAGAGGTCAGCTGGGGCAGAAAGTAAACGGTCAGTCCCCTAACATGGTCACCGCTCTGTTCTATTTAAAACGTGCCTTGTGTCTCTCTGGCGAGTGTTATAACTTGAAGGTAGCTTTATCATCGTGGTGATTTGGGCTGATTTGGATCTGAGGCCTGATGTTTTCACAGAGGAGATAAAAATCTACCTGGGAATGTTTAAAATTCAAAGCAAAATGTAGAGGAAAAAAATACCAAACATATTTAGGATAGAATTAAGAAGGATGTTTTTGTGAAAGGGCAGGGGGAACGGAGGGGGAGTGTCACAGAAGGTGGAATGGTCAATACTGAGATCCCTAGCTAATGGCAGAAGGTCTTCACATGAGGTAAGTGCAGACTTGTCTAAATATCATTCACATCCAAAGTTCACTTTTGCACCACACCCATCACTTTTCTTAATACAAAAGATTTCAAAATGATATGTCACCGGGTGGTTTTATAGTCCCTCTGGAGCATGGGTAAACTATAAATCTCTGTGGAAACTCAATGCTAGCCAATTTAACTATTCGCTCATTATTCTGTAGCTGAGACTGACTAGAGGGGTGAGAAAAAACCTTCAGAAAGTAAAAAGAGAAGAAGTTGAGAATTATTGTCTGAAATCACTGTGGTGGATTTCAATTGCAACTCTACGGCTGATGATTTTATATTAGAAACAAAGTGGTTCTTGATTCCATTGCTAATTGTGTGCAATAAAAAGGCAGTTTGAGATTGCTTCTCAGACACTGTTATTTTCAATATTACCTTTATTTCATCAATAACGTGGGAGCCTGGATCAACAAACCAAGAAATTTTGCCCTGAGAAAATTATCTACATGTCTACTGCAGATTTGAGAATGAAGGACTGTGGGCAGTCACTTGCTTTTGTAAATGTAGATCAGCATTCACTTCATCACATTTGTGTGGCCTTAAACTTCCCTAAGTTACTTTGATCCTGAAGGAAAGTTCAAGGGAATATTTTGGCAGAAAAGCAAAAATCTTTCTCACCAATCTCCCCTACAACTGATTTTGAGCTTGATTTCTATACTGTTATGTGTCACAAAAACACATTTACTGATCAGAAATGATCTTAGTCATTTAACAGAGGACCGATCCATGGGGGCTGGTGACCTTGCTGTATTCAGAGGTAGCAGAGTAGTTTTGTGTGGTTGGTTGAATGTGACCATTGTGATATTTACTCATCACTTCCTTCTAGTACTTGAGATCTCAAGTGAGGTTTCTGGGCTGTAACAGGAGAGTCACCTGCACTGATGGGTGTTGAAAGTGGACCTCGGAGGCAGAGAACGTCTTCCCTTCACCCGAACCGTATTGCCAACGTCAATGTGATATTAATAAGCATATGTGCTGTTACTTATATCAGGGTTAAAAATGGAACATGGAAGACTCATTAGCCAGCATGAATTTGAGTCACACTAAGTTCTACTGTAAGAGACAGTCACTCGGTACCTTGAGTGAGGGAGCACCCTGACGAATATGAGGACATGTAGAAGTGCTGATGAAGCCCATGTGCCTGCTACAATGTGCAGGGCCAACGAAGGCTCCAGATCTCAGGGCGGGCACGTAATTAGAACGGACGGCAAAGGAAGAAATAGTGAATGACCTTGCTAATTGTTTGTCTCTTACACAGACATGCCCTCCTTATTTGTAACCACAACCCAGCCAATATTTAAACACTAGGGATTTATAGACGTATGTGGGTGCCACCATGCCAATAATTACCTAACATTAACTGCTATCCAAAATAATTGTATCAGCAAACCATCTGCCACATCAGAGGAAGTGCAGGTAATAAAATAAGCTAAATCAGCATTCTTCACCACTGGCCCAAAAGAGACCATTAGTCTAAGTGAGTGATTTTTTTTTTACCATCACACTAATTCAAAGTAATGGTATGAAGCCGGAAAGTATCTTTCTACAACTTGAGCTCATTACCAATAGGAGATAGGTAATGGCCTGTCTTTCTCCCCCAGCACTTTCCTTTTTGATTTCAGTGGAAGACAGAGCTCACACATTGTTTTGAATGTTTCAGGTTCTCAATCAATTTTTGTTAATTGGATGTCGATATTTAGTTAAGTCAAAATGCGAAAGACACATCGTGTGTAGGGCGGGCTATCCGCGTGCTGACACTCAGGGTTTCTGCAAACCTCCTCAACCTGTTCTTCCCTCCCTTCCTCTCTTTTTCCCCTCAAA
Source organism: Ceratotherium simum simum (assembly GCF_057802395.1). Lineage (NCBI taxonomy): Eukaryota > Metazoa > Chordata > Mammalia > Perissodactyla > Rhinocerotidae > Ceratotherium > Ceratotherium simum. The sequence goes on along the minus strand of NC_141915.1, from coordinate 50,369,454 downwards.
ATGTAACTAAGCGTGGCACAATCCAAGTTAAAAATGTAATAAGGGAAAGTGTTTCTGTCAGGTCGCTGGCCACTGATCACAGCAAGCGAGCCAACGCCAGACTCCGTCAGGCATCATGACACATTTGGCACCTGTCTTGAATAGTGAAGAGGAGAAAGCACAGGGAGCAGGGAGCAGGGAGCGGAGTAGTCTTCACTATTTCAGGCGACAGACCAACAAGCCAGACGAAGGCTTCTCCTTTCAAAGGAATGATGGAAGGCAGCGCTTACCTGGAGCCCAGGTAGCTGCTCGCGGTGCTGCTATCCTTGCATCTTAGACGCAGAGCTCCGGGTTTCTCCCTGCCCACAAGCTGCCCCAGCCAGACAACATCTGTCCTTTGACATGTCAAAACTGGTCAGCTTGGTCTGGCCTTTTGCCCACATATCTTTGGTCAGTTCTTCTGTAACCCTCTGGTCTTGCCAGGCAAGGTCAAACAAGGTCATGCTTCCGTGGTATAGAAACTCCAGCAGCTACAGCACAAATATGAGTTCTCGACTCTCCACTTTTCTTTCTTCAAATCTTCCTCAGGTCTCAGGAAGGTTATATTTTCCTGCAGTTACGGTTCAGCGTTTCTCAGAAGTGTGTGTGTGTATACGTGTGTTTTTCCCACCAAGGGAAGCTTCTGTCTTTCCCTCTCCTCCTACCTACTTGCTGTCGCTAAAAGAGTCTCTCCTTGAAAACTGTAAAAAAGAGACTGGGCAGCTTTTCAAAAATGACAGTTGTCCAAGGGAAGTAAATTGGCCCAAGTTTTTCTGGGGGAAGATTTGAGGAGATCCAGAAGCTGAGGCAGATATAGGAGAGGAGGGAGAAAGAGCCAGGAGAGATGAAAAAGAATTCAGCTGGAAATGAGAATTGTCTAGTCCAAGAGTTTTTGAAAGAAAAGCTGCTTCCCACCATGGCATCTGTGGAATGAAAAAGATAATCTCTTTATTCTCACCTCCTTTTTCTCCCCTCACTCCCACCTTTTATCTCTTTCCTGCTTGTCTCATGCTGGCCCCAGACCATTTGGAACATAGATTTAATGGGATCAGGCAGTTCAACCCTCAGAGCAGATAAAAGTCCAGAGTGGTGGCCTACTCATGAGTGGTGGCCATTTGCCTTTTGCCCAGAGTCATCAGGGTCTTGGCCCCTTGTCTGGTTCTTCTGCCAGTGATGCCAGGCTAAGAAAGGAAATGGCCTCCTTTGATTTGAAAATGGACCTCAACTACGACCTGTGTGTGGTTAGCAGAGGGAGTAGGAATCCTGACTTCTCTTTCCCATTTCTCCCAATTAGAGCCTTGCTTAACTGGTTTGGGAAAAGCTATTATTTTAGTGGTTTCTGAATCCCTGGACTTGTAGCTAGAGGAAACCTCTCCATTCTTTGCAAAATCAAAAGCTCTGAGCAGATGATTTCTGAGAGGGCTAATCCAGAGGCCGTTTTCAGGCCCCTTCTCCCTCATTCCAGAGCCCCGTCCTCACTGCCATTACCACGGCAAAGACCTAAATCAAGGACGCTATCAGTGTTGTTCGTCCAAGGAGGACAGGCACTTCCGGTTTCCAAATATATCAAAATGAAGTCCCTTGGCCAAGAATTGGAGGATATTCATCAGCTGTTCCATTATTCCCAACCCCTAACACTCTTCTTATACCCCAACCAAGTTCTCGTCAATCCTGGGAACTCAACTGGCTAATTCTTTGCATGCAAATCCTCCTACCTGAAACATGCTTGGTATGTGCCGGGTACTCTACATATACTTGTTAACTTAGGCTTCCCAACTTCCCTACAAGTAGGTGCATGTGGTAGACAGAACTCCAAGATGGCCCCACTAGATTCCTGGCCCTGGTGTACACACATCTTCGCCTCATTATTGAATCAAGTGCTAATCTAGGTACTGCCGGAAAGGATTTTACAGGTGTAATTAAAGTCCCTGGTCAGTTGACCTTGAGATAGGAAGATTACCCAGATGTGCCTGACCTAATCATATGAGCTCTTTAAAAGCAGAGAGTTTTCTCTGGCTGATTGGAGAAGACTGAGTCACAGATTCAAAGTACAATATTGATTTGACGTGCCATTGCTGACCTGACGATGGAGGGGGTCATATGGCAAGAAGATGAGCGACCATTAGGAGCTAAGGTTGGCCCCCCGCTGACAGCCAGCAAGGAAACAGAGACCTCAGTTCTACAACCGCAAGGAAATGAATTCTGCTAACAACAAGAATGAGCTTGGAAGCAGATTTTTCCCCAGAGCCTTCAGACAGCAACTCAACCTAGCCAACAACTTAACTTCAGCCTTCTAAACCTTGTGTGGAGAAGGCAGCCGCACCAAGCTGGACCTTTGACCTACAATTCTGTGTAGGTTTGTTTGTAAATGGGTGTTGTTTTAATCCACTAGGTTTGTGGTGATTTGTTACACAGCAATAGAAAACAAATACAATATTGCTGTTTACCTCATTTTATAGAGGAAACTGGGGACAAGAAGGTTATATAACTTGCTTTCTAAAGTCAGGCAGCAATCAAACCCCAGGTAGGGTTTGTACCCACAGGGTCTGGCTGCAGAATCCATGCTCTAACCATTAGCTCCCCACCCTGCATCCTTTGATGTCCACAGGTCCTGGCTTTTCTGGAAAGGCTTTTCTGACTACCTCCACCCATTCTGGTCCCTCCCTGGTTAGATGAATCCTCTCCATATAATTCCATAGTTTTTTGTTTCTTGGGTTTATTTTTTGGTGAGGAAGATTAGCCTTGAGCTAACATTTGTTGACAATCCTCCTCTTTTTGTTGAGGAAGATTGGCCCTGGGCCAACATCCATGCCCATCTTCCTCTACTTTTTTATATGTGGGACACTTGCCACAGCGTGGCTTGATAAGCGGTGCATAGGTCCACACCCGAGATCTGAACCTGCAAACCCCAGGCCGCCAAAGTGGAGCGCGCAAACCTAACCACTACACCACTGGGCCTGCCCCCATAGTATTTTTTATGACTGCACTGTCCAAGCTTCATGGCAGCTGCCGGGAGCTTCATGTGAGAATGTGTACTTGCTCCTGGCATGAAAAGCCCCAAGCTTGCACATGGTCACTCCAATACATCTGTTTCATGGTTTTCCATAGGGGAGAGCCAAAGTAAATATCTGTGGAACAAATAATTGGGAACAGACAACATCAGGATCTGGGGGCTGTTAGTCAATAGCCTATCATATCCTATAAAAAAAGCCTTGAACAAGAACAATCCCAAAAAGTCACCCCACCTACAACTTGTCTGCTCCTCCCTATTAAGGCAAAACCACCCTACGGAGACATTCTGAAATTTGGATCTGGGGTGCTCTCTCTATTACAGTAGCCTAAACAAAATCAATTAAAGCAAGAAAAAAAAAAAAAACACCCTGAAGGAAAGCTGAGACAGTGTCATTTGCCAAAAAGAGGGAATTTCTTCAGCTCCCTGTGCTTTCTGAGGAAGCGCAGCCAAGACGTCTTGCATTAAGGAAAAGTGGGAAACACAGAGACTCTGGCTTCACCAAAGCAGTCCCTGCTCCAGCCCTTGGCAGGTGCTGGCCTGTGTTTTTCTTGTGATTACTCATTAAGCTGGAGGCTGGCGAGAGCCTTGGATTCTGCTGAAGTAGGCTTGCATATGGCTAAAAGCCGAGTGGGGATACCATTCTAGACAGCTGCGGCTTTAGTGGAGCAGTAGTTACTAGGTCTAAGACTATCTGTGTACCTGTTATTATAGGCAGACGCACGCATATATGCCTAATGAAAACCATAGTATGGAAAAAAAAAAAGGCTTAGTTCTTTTTGTGGCCTGTCACTTGGCAGGATGCCCTATGGTTGAAATGTGAAATCAGGACAGAACTGAGGTTGGTGGCTTGGAGATGCCAGTATTCAGGACTTTCAGTCCCTGGAGCCTGACCTCTGAGGCCAAGACAGCCAGCGTAATTTGGCTTGAGCAAGAGGCAAAGAACCAGAAAAGGGCCTATTTTATTCGATTCACTAATAACAAACCAGATAAATTTGGGAAGCCACAGGAAATGGAAAGTATTGGAAGACTATGGTTCCTAAGAAGCCAAGAACCTGTAATAAAATTCAGCAAAATATGGAGAGTAAAAGAGAAACAAGGAGTGTCAGCCCAGGGACACATGGACTGAGAGGCAGGACCTGGGAAGGACCAAGGTGACCTGGGAAGAGACAGGATTTTTACGAAACTTGGGAGAGAGGTTGCTGTGTTAGAAAAGAGCTCTACTGGCAGAAGAAAATCAGAGCTGTCCAGCCCCGGGAGGTGGAGCGCAGCTCTCAGAGAGCGAACTGGCCTTCAGCTGTCAACACCTGGGTCAAGCTCCGGAGGCAGTGGGTAAATATTTTTGATGAGGCTCAGCAAAATGGAGTCTATATGGAGAGACGGATTGTCTCCTAGCCAGTTCAAGCATCCCACAGGGTCTTAATTCAAATGAGATTTCATCCATTCAAATGGGATTTTTATATTTCTGACTTATTTTCTTCTGTGGCCAAATAGTTACAAATCCTGTAGGGATAGTGTATTTATCTGCACTCACAGCTCGCTCGTGTTTTTTCACTCTGAGTTAAGAATTATGCACAACCAGTAGCTGCTGGTTTATGCGTCTGTGCTCCGCTGAGCGCTCAGACATACTAGAGAAAGGCAGACCAATCACAATTCCATAATCAATCAAGCCCTTATTAACCACCGTTTCACTGCAGGAGTTTTTAGCTGGGGTCATTGGACCCCACTGGGTTCAAGTGATGAGGTCCATATTTCCCTTAATTTTTATGCAAAATTTGCATTCTATGCATATGTGTATTTTCCTAGGAAATAGTTCATTATATTTGCAAAGTATTACCTACATTCATCAAGATACTGTGGTTTCAAGTGACAGAACCCAACTCGCACTAAATGAAGCAGGAAAAGGAAATGTAGAGTCTCAAGGAACCAACACTCAGTAAGGGCCGCTGTCTCTACTCTCCCTCTCCTTAGTTTATCTGCCTGTCTTAATCCCCTCCTGGGACTTCACGTCCAAAGAGCCTTGGGACCAGAGCGAAGAGGGCTTCTCCGATTTCCAAAAGGAAGATCCTGAGCAAAGACGCTGATTGGCCAGGTCTGGGACAGCCAGGCTGTAGAGGGCTTTGATTGGCCCAGCTTTGTAGCAGATACCCACCCCTCGACCAATCACTGATACCAGGGAGGCAGAGTCATTGAAAGCTCTACACAGCTCTCCATTCAGGCCACGTGGCTCAGTGTGGGGAAGAGCGCAGACTTGGGGGGAATGCTGTGACTGAGTGATGGCGGGAAAGCAACCTTATGCTTGCTACAGTTTCCGACTCCTACGGCCACTGTTCTGGAGTTTTAATAAGACTTCTTAAAAACAAATTCATTTATAACAAATTCCTAACGTGCAGAATTTTTATACCAACCATAAAATCCAAGAAGGTAGGAATCTTTATTTACTTGGGCTTTCTGTTAAATCAACCTTACTGTCTTCATGGGAGCCTAAAGAAGAAATTGATATGCACCCAGCTCATTCATGGGTTCATGTCTCTTTCTCCTGAAAAGAGAACTCCGCCAGGAGCCAAGATACGTGTGTTTATCCAGGTACCTTCTTAAGGCCTATGTTCCTCCTTTTGAAATGAAGAGGGTGAGTCTGAGGTCCCTGAAGCCTCCTGCAGCTCTGTTTTCCAAGCTTTGCACATCTTCAACCAGGAGTTCTTCTTAAAGACCATCAGAGCGAAAATATGGGACAAGCACTTTCCAAGTGTGCTTCATGAACTGCCAGGGTTCTGGGAGATGCTTCACAGGTTCTGGAAATGATTGATTCAGTTTGCATTATGAAAAAGTGTACTTTAAGGTAATTTTGATGTAATATGAGAAAACTCGCACGTCGTAGGCGTTATGCACTGTTTGTGTTATGCACATTGTGGCACATTGAGCCTACCACCGGTAACTCGTGCGAGCAGATGGCTTCTCCTCCCATCTTTGTTTCATTGAGGAGTATCCTGCGATTGCAAGGTAAGCTGTTAAAAACCATTTCCCGTCCCAACTCCTTATGTGTGTTTATAAGGGTTTTTTATACTCTGCTACCAAAAAATATGCAGAAATTAATTGGGTACTGAAATAAGACAATTCCTGTCTTCCATTACCCCCAATTTTGAATGCTTGAGCTAATAATCCTATTATCCCTCTTGTTCTTATTGACTAATTTTTAAAAATAATTTCACATATTTGACTCTATAAATTAGATTTATAGCAGTAAGTTACAAATTTTACCTATTTTATACGTTGGGGATTCTGTGTAAGATTTCTTTTGAAAAGAAGGTTCTATTCTAGAAAATTTTTGAAAACCAATGATTTGGCATATATGGAAATAGGGTAAATTTCTTTTCTTCCTTTCTCTAAAATTGATGTGTCTAAAACCCAAGCCTCCTGCTCCTCTTGCCCCCCCACTCAAGCTATTATCACTAATGACGGCATGGTACTTGCTCTCTAGTAACCAACCTCCCCTCCCCCTGCATGGCTTTGCCAATGCTTCTGGCCACTTGAGCATAAGAGAGCATCTTTTAGGCCCCGTGTACTATTTGCTTTTGCTACATAACAAATCTTTCCAAAACCTAGTGACTTAAAACAAGAACCATTTATTTAGCTCATGATTCTCAAGTCAGCAATTTGGGCTGGGCTCAACTGAGTGGTTCTTCTGGTCTCTGCTGGGCTCACTCAGGCATCTGTAGTTGGCTGCTGCATAAGCTTTGCTGATCTTGGATATTCTCCCTCCCACGGAGTCCCATGTCTAGGACGTTGGCTGAGATGATCTTGGCTCCACGTGGCCTCTTATCCCCTAGTTGGCTAATCAGTGTTGTTCACATGGAGAGATGGAAGTTTGCATAGCCTCTTGAGGTCCAGGCCAGACCTGCTAAATGTCACTTCTGTCACACTCTATTGGCCAAAATAGATCCATGGCCATCTGGGGAGATTCAAGTGTCCTGGTCTTCAGAGAGGAGGTGGTCTACACAACTTAGTACTGTTCTATTGAGCAAAGGCTCAAGGGAAGGCTTTTCTGCTGGTGAGTTTTCAGCCAGTGGATAGGCAGCTGTAAGTGGTAAGAGCCCTTCCCCTATGTCATTGAGGAAGAACTCTAATATAAGCCTTCACAAATCTAATGAAGCTGTTATGGACTAAATTGTGTTCCTGCAAAATTCATACATTGAAGTTCTAACGCCCAGTACACCTGTGACTGTATTTGGAGATAGGGCCTTTAAAGGGGTAATTAAGGTTAAATGAGGTTGTAAGGGTGGGGCCCCAATCCAGTATGACTAGTGTCCCTATAAAAAGAGGGAGAAACACCAGGGATGTATATACAACGTGAGGACAGAGTGAGAAGACAGCCATCTCCAAGCCAAAGAGAGAGGCCTGAGAGGAAACCAACCCTGTCAGCACCTTGCTCTTGGACTTCCAGCCTCCAGAACTGAGAGAAATAAATTTCCGTTGTTTAAGCCACTCAGTCTGTGGCATTTTGTTATAGCAGCCTGAAGGGACTAATATAGAGGTTTACTCACCTGGAATAGCCATGGATAATCTGCTGGCTTAGGCCTGACTCCACCTCAGCTCCCTGGGGCAGAGGCAAGGCCATTTCTAAAATTGTCTCCCTCCTCCTAGTGTGGTCCTTCCAGCTTCAAGAGGCCTCTTGGCCTCCCCCTTCAAGCCTCCTCAGCCTCCCTAACTCCCGAACAAGACAGCCTCAGTCCTCTCCGTAGAGCCTACTGTTTAGTTCTTCATTTATTTATTTATTTTTAAATTTTATTTATTTATTTTTCCCCCCAGAGCCCCAGTAGATAGTTGTATGTCATAGCTGCACATCCTTCTAGTTGCTGTATGTGGGATGCGGCCTCAGCATGGCCGGACCAGCGGTGCGTTGGTGCTCGCCTGGGATCGAACCCGGGTCGCCAGCAGCGGAGCACGCGCACTTAACCGCTAAGCCACGGAGCCAGCCCTCTTCATTTATTTTTAATCTATCTGTTTATGGATATACTTTAAGCTCCCCCTTCTTCTGGAGACCATTTTTCAGGTCAAAAGCTGAAAACTGGCTCTTTGTCTCTCTTTGCATTTCTCTTATGATAGTCCTAATCCTCTCGAAGGCCACAGATGCTCTGTCTGACTAAATGGGTCAAGTACACAACATCATCTCACAAGGTCTTTAAAGCTTGTTTTACAAATTTTTAAACATTTCCTTTCATATTAACCAATATAATATTTAGAACAGTAATGCAGATTTGCTTTTCCTTATCAGGTATATTAAGGTATGTTTTATAAATGAATTTCCAAAGACCATTATCTGTCCATTTATCTATAGGACATCTGTGAAAATAATTGTTAATATTGTTAACGCCATGAATATGCAGTTTTTTCTACTTCCTAAGCTCTTTTAAACAGTCTGTAGTTAGTTCATTACCAAAAAGGACTGGTGTTTACAGCCAGTAAGTGGTTCACCTGAGAATCCGCATGGAAAGACATCCAGTCAATCCATATTTTATTATAAATCAGCATCTCCTGGCATCGCCCTAGGCTGGTGAGTCTTCAGTTGTCCACAGTGGACTCTATGTAGGACCCTGGTGAAAACACTCAGCAGGAACCACAGGTTCTGCCATTGTACTGAGATCCTCAGAGGCCAACCCCTCAGAGAACTCTCCACTGAAATGGACAAAAACATCAGTGCAACTCGACGGCATCAAAGCAACACAGGGAAAATTTTGCACTCTATGTTTATTATAATCATGATCATTATGTTATTTAATATAATGTGAGAAACTGAGAGCTTCTAGGATAATTTGCTATCAGAAAATTAAATATACCATCAAGGATGGATTTTATACCACAAACTTTTCTGCCTTGGTAGCCTGGACCCTTTGGCAGAGAGCCCTTTATGAGCCACACAGCACCACCTGGACGCCTAAGATATCCCACTTCTAGGAAGTTGGAAGTCAAGTCTTTCAGCCATCAGATCTCTCAGTATTTCCTCAGCAAGTTCTGAAAAGGAATTGAGTCTCTGTATTTGTTTCCTAGGGCTACCGTAACGAATTGCCACTGCTTAAGCCACTGCTCATGGCTTAAAACAATGTAAATGTATTCTTTCACAATTCTGGAGGCTGAAATCTGAAATCAAGGCATTGGCAGGGTAGTACTCCCTCCAGAAGGTCTACGAGAGAATCTGTTCTTTGCCTCTTCTAACTAGTAGTGGCTGCCAGCATTCCTTGACTTGTGGCTGCATTATTCCAATCTCTCCCTCCATGGTCACATCACCTTGTCTTCTGGCTCTGTGTGTCTGTGTGGCCTCCTCTTCTGTGTTTCTCTCTTATAAGGACACATGTCACTGGATTTAGGGCTCACTGGATAATCCAAGATATTCTCATCTCAAGATCTTTAACTTAGTTACATCTGTACGGACTCTTTTTCCAAATAAGGTCACGTCCACAGGTTCCGGGGTTTAGGTCATGGACATATCTTTTGGGGGACCACCATGCAGCCCATTACGGCCACATCCCATTATGAATACAAAGGCCATGCAGTTACCATTTTATTTTTTAAAAAGATTCTTTGTATAATTTACATAAAAGATAATAAAAGATTATCAAAGAGATAATAAAGATAATTATGATATATCTCACTATAAAATAAATGTAAAATGGTTGAGAAAAAATGGATCAAAGGGAAAATAAGGATACACAAGACCAATGGAGCCAAGACTGAAGAACTTCTCAGAACACTTGCCATGAAAACCTACCCACCCGAGTTAGTTCTGCTCAGGGGAACCACCAGTCATGTCTGTAGGGTAAAAGCCAGCCAGTAGCCCAGGAAGAGCACAGTAATTCCTGGAAATTCCCTGCACCCCTCCTCACCTCCTACACCTCGTAGGACACTATGTGATGTAAAGACCAGCATCCTGCACCTTAGAAGAGTTCCCTGTTGATGGCTCTTAGTGCATTCCTCAGTATAAGCAGGCACTGTGTTCCAGAGCAAGTCCATAAAATCATGTCTACACAGGCCCCACACTGTCCAGTCCTGGCACTCAGGCCTGCTGTCTTGTCTTATCTAAGGAGAGAATTTAAAACATTGAGGTTCCAGAGGAATGGGCAGTGGGCACATCCTTTGGGCAGTCCTCCACCAATCTTGCTTTCTTAGCAGAGCTTCTGATGGATGCTGAGTGGCAGTGCTTTTAGGATGAAACTTATTGACCTTAAACAAATAGACAACCAATTGTTTCTGCAGCAAAAATGGGTTTATTCAGAATCAGCAAAGAATTACAGTTCAGGATGTGCATGCTATGGTAAACCACAGGCAAATCCCAAGAGACAAAAGAAGGGGCTTGCTTTTATAGAGCAGAAGGGGCGTGGGAAGGGGTTGTTCTAAGGGAAAGTCCGTTGGAAGAAAGTAACAGTTTAGAGTGTGACGGCTTCTCATTGGCTGAGCTGCGGAGCTTCTCAGTGGCTGGGCTGTTGCCAGGAGGGGAGAGAAATCTTCCTTCAGTAGTAAAGTGGTTGCACTTCCTGTGGGAGATGTTAAGGGTACATCTCTTCCTGTTTGGAGTAATTGACTATGTATGATAGGGCGTGAGAGCTCCCCCTACAGGCCTTCCCAGCTCTAATTTAGTCTAGGTTTGTTTTGTTAATTTCCACAAACTCCTGGCAGGGCCTGGAGTGCAGACATAGACTTGGCAATTAGCTGTACTTGGAGGCAGGAACAAAAAGCTCTTTATGAAGGTCGTGGAGTCAAACAGGATAGGTGAGGGAACTCAGCCACCGACCTCAGAGGGGAACCAGAGGTTGGAAAGTCAGCCTGGGTTCTCCTCAGACCAGCTTTTGAATATTTTGTGACAGAAGAGCCAATGAGTAATCAATACCTGAGAGCCATTATGCCATGGAGTGTGGCTGCAAAATATTTGGCTGGAAAAATACTAAAATAGATTATAACCAAATGCCCACCTTGGGTATTAAAAAACTGTCAATAAAGCCACCATTGAATGCCTAATTTGAGCAGTGTAACTTACCAGTGTCCCCTCCAGGTTAAACTCATCGCAAAATGTACGCCCCGGGTACTACTGAATGAGGTGGCATTCTGTTCTGTTATTAGCTGCAAATCCATTAAAAGGTAGGGGAGGTCAGCCAGAAACGATGAGCTTGGATTTATAGCAATTGATCTGCAGCCTTTCTTTTTGGCAGTAACAGAGCTAGTGGTCTGTTTAGGCTACTGTACTTTGTGATATTACAACCATTTTATCTGCATGTATGATAATGCTTCTTCCTCACTCTTCTGGCAGGGGGTGCTGTGCCCAACTCATCCAAAAATATTATTTACTCATTAAGGTATAGATTAACAAGCAGATGGGCCAGAACAGTTGGACCCCACCAGAGACAATCAGCTGGCTCCTTCTTGTCCTTCAGGTCTCCTTTCAAGACTGCCCACTCAGAGAGGTCTCACCTGTTCCACCAACCTAAAGGGGTCCCAGACCCTCTTTCACCAACTCCTGCATCATTTTCATCAGGGCTCTTAACACGACTTAACACCTTCTTGGTTATTGATATGATTGGCGTATAACCTCACTAGATTTTAAGCTTTGTAAGGATTGTATTTAATTAAATGCATATATCCACGTCCTAATCCCCAGAGTCTGTCACTGTTACCTTATTTGGGAAAAAAAAAAAGTCTTTGCTGATGTAATTTAGTTAAGAATCTTGAAATAAAGGGATCATCCTGGATTATCTGGATGGGCCCTAAATCCTATGACAAATGTCCTTAATAAGAGGAAAGCAGAGTGAGATTAGACACAGACAGAAGAGGAGGAGACAATGTAACCAAGAAGGCAGAGACTAGACTGATGGGGCCACAAGCCAAGGAACACTGACAGCCACCAGAAGCTGGAAGAAGCAAAGAATGCATTCTCCCCTGGAGACCCCAGAAGGAGCACAGCTCTGTGGACACTGTCCTTTCAAACTCTTGGACTCCGGAACTGTGAGAGAATAAATTTCTGTAAAGCCACCAAGTTTGTGGTCATGTGTTATGGCTGCCACAGGAAACTAATAGAAGGGTAGGGGCTTGTTGGCTTTTTTGGCAGTATAACCCCAGTATCTAAAATGCTGCTTGTACCTAGTAGGTGCTTAATAAGTGTTTGGTAAATGAATGAGAAAAAGACTACGTAAGAGGCTTTGTGGTTAGGCAGTTCTGGGTGTAAATCCTGGTTCTGCCACGTAAGTGCTGGGAGACCTGAGGCTCATTTCCTCCAGCCTCGGTTTCCTGGTCTGTAAGGTGGGCCATAATACCAACGCCAAGGGGTGTCAAGAGGGCGGAGTGAGTCACACATGTAATGCACTGAGCAGGGTGCCTGGGTCATACAGCATTGAGTCACCAATAGGTGAAGGACCACTAGTTGTTTATTCTTTAATGTTCCATATGGGTTATTGGATACCCATTCATATCCAGTCTTATTCACTAATGTTTGATGCTTGCTTGGGTTGATGAGGAGGAGGAAACAGCTTTCGTCATCCCCGGTTGCCAGGGAAAAGCACCAGTGCTTCTAGCCCAGCCACTGCCCTGGCTTGCATTAGCCATGTCTGGTGCTTCCAGAGAAAGAAAATACAGGTATTGATCTCTCCACCATCACATTGACATGAAATACCTAGTGTTTGCTGACAGGGAGAAAACACAGAACTGCGATTAGTCTACCTGTTTCAGAAATTATGCCCCCCACACATGCACATGCACACACACACTTCTGAGTGAAAACAAGTCAGCTAACGTTCCTCAGTGGCTTGATTTGAAATGACAAGAATCCTGCAGATTCTAGGAATGGCTCCTTTTCTTTTCTTTTCTTTTCTTTTCTTTTCTTTTCTTTTCTTTTCTTTTCACAAAGCGTTTATTAAGCTGGTTAAACAGACTGATCTCTGCTCACTGGAGACCTTTCCCTTCCAACCGTGCCTCTGGTGAGTTGGTGACGTTGACGACAGCTACCACTTGATCAGCACTTACTCTGTGTGAGGCACAGTACTGACCACTTCACGTATTATCTCATTTAATCCTCACAACAACCCCATAAGAGAGATACTGTTATTTTCCTTAACTTCAGATGAGGGGAGAGGCTCAGACAGGCCAGGTTACACAAGAAACTGGACTTCAAAGGCAGAAATTCGACATTAGCTTTAACTTTGCCTCATGTCTCAGATCGGGTTCTAGAAACAAATCCGAGATGAGGTTTGAGTGCAAGAGGCCTGGTGGGCAGTGCTGTCGGAGTGCCACCCCTTGCCATCAAAGCCCAGAGGTAGGCGAGGCAGAATTGCTTCCAATACTCTGCTATGGAAGGACAGATGGCTGTGGTCTTTCTGGAGGGCAAGCTGGCAATAGCATCAAAAGCTTTAAAAATAGCCCAACTCATCCATCCTTATACACCATAGACTTGTTTTTTATTTTCACACCAAAAAATTTTTGCTTTTATAATCATGGAAAATACAGTAGAATCTCTCATCCATACTCTGATTTCAGGCTTGGGTTTAATCACACTGCCACTTCCCGGCAGTGTGACCTTGGAGAAGTCATTTGTGCTGCCTTTACCTGGTTCCCATATCTTTAAAATGGAGGTAATAACAACAATACTGACCTTCTAAGGAGTTTCTGTGAGGACTCAATGAGTTAAAATAACAGTGCCTGGTGCCGTGTTAAGTGTTATGTAAGAGTTAGCTATTTTCCTTATTATTATTCAGACTATAGACCCATTTGGGGTCACTGGTTCCCCTTGAATCTGATTTTTGCTCAAGAGGACAGAGGTCCACGTGGTTCCCACACCTGGGACGGTCCCTGATGTGCCCCTTCTCATTCGGGTCCCCTCTCATTTGAGTCCAGTCCACCTTAGAAACCCTTATCTCTGGATAGGTCTTACTCGACCGCTGAGCCAGAGCTGTGGGTCTGTGAGGTCAGGATGGGGTTGGGGACCCAGTTAGCCCGGAGTGAAAACAAGTGGTCTATTGCGACATAGCCTGAAACCAGCTCCGAGAGGAGGAAGTGATTGTATTTCAACCAGGAGGGGATGAGTTTGTGCCGGGAAATCAGCCCATTTGGCAAATCTCACTGAAATCTTGGTACAGTCGCTGGTTTCTCAACAGCAAACAGATAAACAGGTTTAGTGTTCCCACCCCAGCACCACCATCCTGATCTTTAAGGAGGTTCCAAATATTTTAAATCAGTCTTTGTTGAAACATCACTTTCTCTGTAGCCTCTGTAGAAGAGCAGAAAAGGATCAGGTCAGAAACCCTGGCTGTTCGTTCCTCTTTTCCATTTACTATGTTGTTCCTTCCACTTTGTGGACCTCAGTTTCCTCCTCTGTAGATTGGAGGGATGATCTGTTCACAGGACTTGAAGAGACTGGAATAGGAATACATGGAAAGAACCCAAAAATAAATTTGTAATAAACTCTACACAAATGCAAATTATTAATAGTATTAAGTTAAAAAACGCATTCTACATTAAGTATGAGGCTGTGGCAGAGGCACCAAAATCCATGTGTTCCCCCTGTGTGTCCCAGCCCCCTTGTGGCAAGGCGGCGCCACATGACTAGTTCTAGCAGATGGTACGTGAGTCGAAGTGACTTCCGTTACTTCCTGGCCAAAGCATTTAAGAGCAAGTACTTACCCCTCCAGCTCCTCTCTTTTATAGTCCTGACGACCGTGAAGACCAAGCACTGGGATCTTGGCGTATCCATCAAACCGGGTCCCTGAGTCACTCTGTGGACCAGAATCCCTACTGACCATCATCGGGCAAGTAGCATGAGTGAGAAGGAAGCCTTTGTTGTGTTAAGCCACTGAGATTTCAGGATTAAATTGTTACTCTAGCAGAACCTGATTTTCCTCCACAAACTCGTGTGAAAGAAATGTAACACTGATTTCTTTTTGTAAAATCAAATCAAATGGGACTCGAAGTCCCCTTTCCTATTAGATTGGTTGGAAATTCAATCTCAGTCATCACTGGAGCTCCTTTCCCCAAACCCCGTAGGGTCAGGGGAATGTCCTTAGGGTCTTAAGTAGCAGAACATTTGAGGAGACCCTCTAGTCCGTGTTCCATCACTGGTCTCGTGCAGGAGGGTGGCACTGCTGCTTCTGTGCCAAGCTCGAACACAGGATTATTTGCTGAGGCTGTGTTCCTGGTGCCTGACGTGCTCCTTCCTAGGCACACCACAGTCATTTCCCACCACCTTGGGTCACCTCCAGGATCAGGCCAGACACACAACCCCAAGCCAACTTTCTTTTCCTAATCTTGGAGAATCTGCATGCTTCCCCAAAAGTTTGTGCTTCTGTACACACTTCCTACTCTCTGTCAAACCCTCCTGTCTAGCATATTTCTTCACTGAGTTTAGGCTTTCCAAAAATAGAAAATAAAAAAAAGCCAGAGAAGGAATGGGGGAGCCTGTCTAAACTTCTGATTGGTCCTGGATCATAAACACCCTCTAAGACAAGGAAACACAAAAGCCCAGCTACCATCTTAGGACAGGGATGGGTAAAATTCCACAAGAACAAAAAACACATTAACATCTTAATAAATTACCCTATCACATGGGTGACTGATCACGTTGAAGAGGAAAATAGGCCAAGATCTGTAATCATTCTCTCAGTTTGTAAATCAGATAGAAAAATAATACCATGCAAATTAACACTAGCTCCAAGGACTTGAAAGGATTTAATCTGTAGGTGAGCCACAAGAAATTTGCCTGTGAACCAAGAAAATACGTGCCCCAGCCTAACCCCCTACTGCAACCCCCTACATTCAGGTCCCCCTGCATTCAGGTCCTTGTGTCCCTTCTATGTCCATTTTGTCTGCCTATGTGATAGGCAGTAAGGCGACGTTCAAACACTTTTAAAAATAAATATTCTGGTAAACCTTTGATTATTAGAGGACCCAGGGTGTGGATTTTTAAGGCTCCTCCTTTTTATTGATCTACTCTGAGTACTGCCTTTTGACCACATTTGTGGAAAATGGTAGAGGAGAGAGAGGACACATAGCCATCCAGTGTCAGTGTCATCTGCTAACAGTGTGTGTGTGTGGTGTGTGTGTGTGTGTGTGTGTGTGTGTGTGAGAAACATATATTTGTGTATCTCAGGACTGCACAGTTAGAGGATGAAAAGAACAAAATTTTTGACATTTAAATGCATCAATATTGCATCTTTTTGCAAGTAACGCGTGTTAGTATTTTATCAATATGCTTGTTGGGTTGGTATAAGTCTGACAGCTAAATGACTGCTGACTCACACTTGTTTTTTTAAACAATTAAATAACGTTTTTAATTTTTGCTGGGCACAAGATCTAGGAGTGTGGGAGGCCCTGAGGGACGCTTTTATGCTGTCCATGGAAAATATTACGTTGCACACAGTCCAGACTCCATCACAGCAATTTCCAGGTCATCATCAGAGGATTAAGTGCTTTATTTGCCCGTGATTCTATGGCTCTGGCCCAGGGTTTCTCAGTCTCAGCACTACTGACAATTTGGGCCAGATCATTTTCTACTGTGCTGGGCTCTCCTGTGTATTGTAGGATATTCAGCAGCATCCCTTAGCGCTCCTCTCACCAACTATGACTCAAAAATGTCTCTAAATATTGCCACCCCTGAGGGATGAAATTGTTGAGAACCTCTGGTCTATGGGAAAAAAATAGTCTGCAGCTATGAGACCCCTGCTTTATGAATCATCACATCATGATGAGGTTGAAGGGCTCCTCAGTCCATTGTCAATATTTAATGTTTCCCCAAATCTGTTGTGTGCGACACTGAATCCAGTGGATGTCGACATGTTGCTATGTAAAGGAAGAGTTTAAGAGATGCTTTCTGAACAGGAGGCCTGACTGCAGGACTTCTCAGAGCCTTTACTGTCTTTATGTAACTGTGACTCTCCCAGAGGGGCTACAGTTTGCAGCTCTTCCCAAATTTATTTGTGTGAAGCCAGTGGTGTTTGTTAGCATTTTGGTGCTTAGCTCTATGACCAGGACTGGAATCTGGGAAACTTGGCCCAGCTACAAGGTATCTGCCAGTTCCCTGACTTGACTCTGGGGATCTCTTAGACAAGGGATAGTTCTTGTATTCTTCTCCATGGTGGCCTATTCACATCCTGGATGTTGGGTCTAAAGTTGCTGTGAAGGTAGAGACACAGGTTTCTCACTGAGATCATAGTCCTAGCTCCTGGAATGTCCCTCCTGGCTTGCCATAGCTCATTCTTTTAGACCATCCAAAATTGACAAGATCTAAGCAAATGAGCAAGTCTAGCCACTTTGATAAAACCATGAAAAAAAATCACATTTTGGGTCAGGACCTAGGGTTTCTATTTTATGTCAGATTTATGTGTCAGTTAAACAAGTCACTTTATCCCCAAGTCCCCAACTACACACAGAGCTAACATCTTCTGTGATACCCTCCACCAAGTGTCTGAAAGATGTCTACGTGATGATCTCCCTATCTGGATTGAGGCTCCTGGCTGCATTTATGGGCCTATAGATCTCTCTCCCTGGGGAGGAGCCTCTGCTCAGAGCCTCAGTGTGAGGAGCCCGAGGGGGGTGAATGGACCATCATGTGAAAGGCATAGAGAGTGGTGGTGAACAGCTTGCCCTCAGAAGCCAATTGGCCAGATTCAAATCACTGCTCTGCTACTGCCACTCACCAGCCAGGTGACCTAGCTCAAGACAGTTTCCTAACTTGTGTCAGTCTCCTCCTCTGTAAAATAAGGCTAACAGTGGACCTGGCTCATTGGGTTGTCGTGACGAGTAATGAGCCGATGTGTGTGAAGTGCTTCAGGAGAGGTGCCGACACAGAGCAAGAGCTCCATAATGTTGACCGTTATTATATGTGTGAGGGAGCGTGGAGGGGAAAGCAAAGAGCACCGGAGACAGGTGTGAGGAGGGGGGTCTAGAGAGCCAGGCGGGAACGGGGCAGCAGCACAGATGTGGATCCGGCTGACCACCTAGTTGCTGCCTGTCGCTGGGCTTTCGTGTTACTATCAGAGCTTGGTTCATTGGCCAGCTGGATCCATTTAAAGGGTTCAGTACGCAGCCAAGTTTCAGAATTTGGGATGAGATAGAGAAGGAGTAATCTCTCTCCAACCTATTAGTATCCACTTCCCCCAGTGACAGCTCCTAGGCGTGGGAAAGGTGATTCCTTAGGGGGCGTCCAACTTCCCTTGGCCTCAAGGGCCCAGAGATAAACAGATAAGGATGCAGAGGAACAGAAAGGGATGAAATAGAAAAGATTTGAACCCATGGGAAGGAGTGGTGGGGAGACATCAGTCAGCATTCTGTGGCTTGTTTATGATGAACCGCAGGATTTTGATGTGAGTCAACCAGTCTGCTGAAGGTGCCTTCGGGGGAGTGTTGGTCGTTCTACATAATTCTGTGGTGAGCACATGCAGCCAGCAGGAACTTCATGCCTGGATCTCAGAAATAAAGTCCATTCGGATGGTGAACAGAAAAACCGTTTCCAAAAGTCCACGCCCTTCCTGGCCTCAGTCCCTTCCGCTCAATGCTGTTGTTCTGACGTTCTCATACTCACGTACTCGCTCAGAGAATCAAGAAGGTCCATTAGATAAAACCCCTGACTTCCCTAAAATAATGCGCCTGCAAGTGACATACTGGGCGCTAAATGAGTATTTCTGGGTTGTGAATTGCACGATTGCCTGTCAGAGGCAGATTTACCATGAAGCCCAAGAAGCTTCAGCCCAGGGTCCCTGACGTCCCCTGTGGGTGCTGGGAGCTGTACACTGAGGAAGAAAGCTAGCTAGGCATGGGGGCCAGGTCGCAATTGAGACATAGTTCTACATAAGTATGAAATATCAGAGGAAAGGGATCTAAATCTTCAAGGACTAGTAATTTGTTGGTATCTTTTCTCACTCTAAATAAATAGTCTTTCTCATGCCTAACTTTGTATTCATAATGTTGTACTCCTTTTCTTAAAAATGGTCCCCCAAATTGTTTAAGCATCAGGTCCCACTAAACCTGAATCCTTCTTGGTCACAGGAGAAATAGAACAATACAAAGGAGAGGATTTTTCCAAACTCATCACCACCATGATAAAAACAACTCTGAGAAAATGTTCCTTCTAAGGCCAATGTCAAGGAGGAGAATATTGAAATAGACATATGAATCAAACAGATGCACAGATTTCAATCGAAAGCAAAGTCCGCTACCGGCTCGCTATAATGTTTTTGGAAATTCACAAAATGAGTAAGACCAACCTTATGAGTTCCTTTCTAACAGAGATAGGATTCTAGTACAATTCTCATGTTCAAGAGATTTTTTATTTTTATTTTTTTGGAGTCTGATGGAGTTTTTGCAGCAGGAAACTCATTCAGGCATCTAAGAATAAGTTGCTTATCGAGCATTTACTGTGTGCAGAGCACTTTGCCAAATACTGAAGAGGATGCAAAAGAAATCTAAGGCAGGTCTTTGCCCTCAAGAAACTTAGAGGTTGTTTGCGAAGAAACCACGTGACTCTGAAATCTTTCACTGTTGCTCTATCTCTCTTCTGGTGCTGTGGCATAATGACCACTGAACTGAGTTCCCAACAGAGAGGATTTTGTCTGAGTGCCTGATGGCCCCATTCCCACCTCCCTCCCACTGTTCAGGATCTTGAGTGCAGATGGCCAGGGCTCCATGAACCTCCACAGATCATCCAACCTAACCCAGGTGATGGAGCAGGGGGGAGCCCCATCATACCACTCCATCTGGTACAGTGCCTCCTAGAATTGCTCAGGAATGAACAACTCCAGGAAATGAGCAGGGGTTCAAGCAATTAGAAAATAATTAATGGATTATCACCAAATTCCTCTCCAGGGGACCTCAGTGTGAGCTTTTAAAGCAGAGAGAATGTCATGTCTCATAACAGCTTTTCTCATACCAGTGAATTGAGCAAAGTATAAATTCTATGGCATGCAATTTAAATAGCTATGCTTGAGAGGGCTTGGCATCATTGCTTTTGGAAGGGAACTTCTGTCCAGATGCCAAAAGGAGACTAGTTATTTCACCAGAAAGGACAGAAGTTATTTCCCAAGATCAGTTCAGTCCATCCTGACTCAGGAGAACTGGGAAATTTAAGAGATGACGCAGTTAGAAAGAAGGAAGGATAATAGGTAGGATTTATGGAAATTTTAATATTATAGCAAACATAGGATATACAAAAAGCAAATCAACTTCTCTTGAGTAAACCTTGATTCACATTAACTGTCTTTCCAGAAGAATGCAGAGGGTAGTTCTTATAGAGCCGCACATCCACTGTGTGTGAGATAAGGGGCACATTCATTCATTCAACAAATATTTATTGAGTATCTGTTACATGTGAAACGCTAAGGGTCTGGTATTAAGCAAAAACAGACAAAAACTCTATCCTTGTAGTGCTTGGGATGGATAAACACATACAAATGTGGAGTTGTAAGTGTAACCTGTATGAAGGTGAATACATAGTGCAATGGAAGACAGAAACAGGCACATGGGACCTGTCCAGGGGCCAATGCAGGCTTCCAAGGAAGTGAGGTGGACAGATGAGAAGAATTTAAGCAGGCAAAGAGGGGATGAAAGAGTGCCCCAGACAGAGGAAACAGCATGTTCCCAGCCCCTGCGGTGGGATGGAGCATTACCTTTATGGGTGCAGTGGAGGAGCATGAGTTTAGACCAGTGCTGTCCAACAGAGCTTTCCACAGTGCTGGCGATGTTCAATATTCTGTGCTGTCCAAAAGGGTAGCTACTAGTTGTGTGTGGCTACTTAGCTGTTGAAATGTGACCGAGGAACCAAATGTTTAATTTTGTTAGTTTATTTAAATGTATTAATTATACTAGCCACATGTGGCTAGTATCTATCGCATTGGCCAGTACAGGCCTTGTAAGCGATGTTCAAGAAGCTTATTGAACAGCAATTGAGAAACATTGCATGCTTCTGGGCAGGAGGCTGACCAGATTAGATTTGCATTTTGGAAAACAATCCTTTTGGATGCAGTTTGGGAAAATGATTAAAGGGAGTCAGAATGAAGTATCCAGTTAGGAGGCTATGGAAAAAGTCCAAGTGACTTAGACTAGGGGGATAGTGGCAGAGTTGAGAGGGGTGGACAGATTCAAAAGCTATTTCAGAGGTAACATCTACATGATTTGGTGATAGAGTAGACACCATGAGGAGGGAGAGAGAAATTTCTAGGATGACACCTGGGATTCTAGCTCACTCAGCCAGGTGGATAGTGGTATATATCAACAGCGTTGCTTCCCTCCCCAGCTCTGCACCCATCTTCCAGCTTCTGTATGTTTTGCTGCTAGCGGCTGAGACACTGACCTCACCCTTAGGAAAAGCCAGAAGTACCTGGGAGTTTTTTTTACTCTTTGCATTAGATAGAAAAATGACCCGCCCGAAAAGATACCCATGTCAAATCTTTGGAACCTCAAGGGTGACCTTATTTGGAATAAGGATCTTTGCAGATGTGATCAAGCTAAGGATCTTGAGATGAGGAGATAATCCTGTATTATCCAGGTGGGCCCTAAGTGGGTCACGAGTGTCCTTAGGTAGAAGAGGAGAAGGCAGACATGTGACCACAGAGGCAAAGGTTGGAGTGATGGAGCCACAAGCCGAGGAATGCCTGGAGCCACCAAAAGCTGAAAGAAACAAGGAATGGATTCTCCCCTAGAGCCTTCAGAGGAAGTGAAGTTCTACCAATACCTTGGTTTTGGACTTCTGGCCTCCAGAAGTATGGGAGAATAAATTTCTGTTGTTTTAAGCCACCACGTTTGTGCTTATTTGTTATGGCAGCCTCAGTAAGCTAATACACGCCCCCAAAATCTCTTTCCCCGGGAAAAATCGTAGCCAGTGACTGACCAGAGCAAGAGTTCAAAAGCTCAGCTCCTTTGCCCCTCAATGCAGGATGAACTTTTAGGTGTAACAAGTTCCAGAGCTCCCCAAAGGATCAGACCAAGTCTGGGCCTTCACCTGGAATCACACTGCCTCCTCGCCACATCCTGCTTCTCTCACTTTCTCCCCCGTTTCTCCAGGGAGCACTTTCATGATCAATTACCTGCTCCTAAGCCCAAAGCCCAGCGTCAGCTCCAGGGAGAACCTGACCTAAGACAGGCGGCCTTCAGTGAGCAGAAACCACTGCTGAGGCCCAGGTTTGGAGGGAAGAGCATGAGTTTGATTTGAAACATGTTGAATGTAGATGCTTTTAACACAGGGCTTGGCAAACTATGGCCTACAGACAAAATCTGGCCCACAATCACCTGTTCTTGTAAATAAAATTGCATTGGAACACAGCTTCATCCATTAATTTATGCATTGTCTAAGGCCCCTTTCATGCTACAGTGGGAGAGCTGAGTAGTTGAGACAGAGACCTTGTGGCTCACAAGGGCTAAAATATTTGCTATATCTCATCCTTTATAGAAATAAGCAGCTGGCCATATGCATCTACAGCTCAAGGGGCTGGAGGTACACATTTGTGAGTCCTCTACATACAAGTGGTAATTGAAGCTGTGGGTGTGGATGCAATCACGTCAGAAGTGAGGCTAGAGGGACAAATGGAGAGAGCCAGAACAGAGCTTTAGGAATTCCAGCATTTTATGGTGGATGGAGGAAGGCTGGAAAGGAGACAGAGACCAAGCTGCCAGAGATGTAGGAGCAAAACCAAGAGAGTCCCTTAAAATTCAAAAGACCAGAGAAACATCTTCCCTGCTGCCCATTTATTTTTGTGTCTGAGGACATTGAAAGTTTTTCTTTTCTTCTAGAGAATCAGCATTTAAAACCATCCACCAAAAGAAATGTGTTTGCTCTAGGACTTTCAAAATGATTTCGCATTAAATTATTTGGAAGTTAGTTTGGTGTAATGCAACTAAACATGTAGAGAGATATTCCTCATACCTATGCCAAACCCTGGTTGGGATGATCCAGTGATCTTCAGACTCATAGAGAGATGTCCAATCCTCACTAACCCTTTGGCTATTGACCCTCTCTGACCCTCCTGTACTGTCACCTCACTCCCATGGAGTTCCCTTATTTAGAAAGTTTTCTTTGTAGACAACTTGGAGGGAAGTAATCTGAGAAAGACCAGATTCATCTTGAATTACAAACCATCGAATCCTTGAAATATTCTGTAGGCCACTAATACCAAAAGTATACCCAAACCATAGCGTATGTTGGCACCAGTTGGGAGCTTCCAGCTTCTCTCAGTAATCAGTGTAAGGACCTTTTGTGTGCGAGGGGCTGTGTTATGTTTTGGAAAGGGTGCAGAGATGAACGAGTCGTTGCCCCGTCCTCGACCTGTTAGAAGGAATGTGAAATGTGCCTACATCAGCTATGACGCAGAAATGGCAAGAGAAATAGAAGAAATGGGAGTTGTATGAACATTTGCGGGAGTGAGAGAGAAAGATCATATCCGGGTGTCAGACTGGAAAAGCTTCAAAGAGGAAGTTCCATGGGAGTTTGGCCCTGAAGGCTGGAAGGATCTCTGGAGATGAAAATGGGGAAGAAGGCATTCCAAGTGAAGAAACAGCTTGAGGCGGGGAGAAACGTCCCGCAGCATTAAACATAGAGCTTAGGTAGGAGGGTAACGGGGGAAAAAGAGTGCAAGAGGCTATATTGGGACTGCTAGAATTAGGAGTTTGGACTAGATTTCATGGGCAGCAAGGACCTAGGGAAGGATCTTGCAGGAGGGAGACTGTGCCTTGTGGAGCTGTGCTTTATAGTTCATTTGGCAGTGATGGGGGCCTGGAGGGGGAGAGACTGAGGTGTGAATATCAGTTAAGAGGATATTCCAGGCCCCGGGTAAGAGGTGTGCCTGTTGAGTTGGCACAGGCAGCAGGAAGAAAAGGAAAAGTTAAGAGGTTGTGGAGGTGAAACTACAGGATTAAGAAATTAGTTGGAGGGGAGAGGTGTCAAAGATGTCTGCTCTTGGTTAAGACTCTATCACAATGGACTGAAGTTTGGAAGCATGCCAAGAAAAAGTATTTAGGGTGATTTAGAAATTAAAAATAACTCTAATTGGAAATAAAACAAGAGTTTAATTAGGCATTGAGTGATAATGAAGATTATTGAGAAAGGCACCTATCATGTTGCCTCACATATAAAATGAGATTAGGGGTGTGGTTTTGTTTGTTTATAAAGAAAAATTCCCTAGTAATTGTGGACATGGGGAACAAATTTCAGAGTCCTGCTTGGAACCCATGGGGCAGATGAGGTGGCCGGGCTCTGTCCCACCATGGTGTGTGTGGGCTATGTAAAGTGGGAGCTGACATCCTCTCCCAAAACCAGGGCAAGTGTGGGACACATCAGGAGCAGGACTCACATCTTTCAAAGGGAAGCGATGGAAACCCAACCGAAACCAGCCAGAGGAAGGGGCCTGTTGCACTCAGATGACTGCCAAGTCCAAGCACGATGGCTGCATCCAGGTACTCAAACGATGTCACTGGGCAACCTTGCACCCACTGGCTCTGTCTCTCATCTTTCAGTTCTGTCTTGCTCAGCGGTGGCAACATTAGGCAGGCTTTCTGGCCACCAGCAGCTCCTCATCACAGTCTCCTTATAGCTGAGAATCCCAGAAAAGGAGAATAGCTCTTCTCTGATAGCCTCTGAAAAGTCTTTAGAAATCCTCAGATTGGTATGGCTTGGGTCATTTGCAGGTGCCTGAATTAATCACTGGGGCCAAGGGGATGGTGTGTTCTGATCCAAAATTGTGGGTCACAGTCCACCCAAGTACAAGGAAAGCTTGTCTGCCAGGTCAGGGAGAGACAATTCAAATAACAAGAAGATGCAAGGCTGAAAAAAAGTGATGGAGAGAGATGTCAGATGGGGAGACAAACGGAGGAGTAAGGGAGAGATTTGCAAAAGCAACTTTCTGTGTTAGCTGTTTAATTGAACTGCAAAATTACAGAAATACATAAAGTAAAAATTGAAAGTTGTTCATCACCCTCAAGGCTGACCATCATGAGAGTTTGGTGTATGTTCTTTTCATACACAACAAAGATGTGTTTGTGTGTTTACGTCTATATATGTATATGTATATGATATTTTTAACAAAAAAAAATCAGATCCACTCTATACACTGTTCTGAAATTAGATATTCTTCTATGTCACTAGATATAGAGCCGTCTGTTAAATACCTCTATCAGAGATATTTGTGTTTTCTCCATTTTTATAATTATGAACACCACTGCAGTATAGTGAATATCTTTGAATGTATTTTCTTGCATAGTTGTGCAAATAATTCTATAGGATAAATTGAAGAAATGAAATTGCTGAGTCAAAGGGTAAACTCATTATAAATTTCGAAATGGAAAATTGCCCTCTAGAAAGATGTGCCAATTACACTGTCATCAATAATGCAAGCGAGCATTAAAATATAGCTACTTGATAAGCCTGTTTAAAACTTTTTAAGGTTTCAATTTTAAAAGGATTTTTGTAATCGTAAAATTCATGTAGATAACTACACAAGTTGGACTATATAAGAAAACTCTTATAAGAGCAATAAAGAGGAATTAGCCCTACCAGCTGTCAGAGTGTTTTATAAAGCTAAAAAAGTTCAAACACTACCCTATGGATTATGGCTAAACAGAATAAGCAACAGAATGGATAGCCCAGAAATAGACCCAAATATAAATGGAAATTCATTGTACAATAAAGATGACATTCCAAATCAGTGAGATTAAAAAAATGGATCGTTTAATAGATGATTTTTAGAGAACTGGATAGCCATCTGGGGAGGAAAAAAAGGTGCATTCATACCGAACACCTTGTACTAAGTAAATTCTAGACTTTCAGATATTTAAATGGAAAAAATAAAACCACAAAATGTTAGAGGAAACCATGGTTTGGTTTGGTTTGGTTTGGAAGTCTTATAATTTCAAAGTGAGACTGGGCTTTCTAAGTATACATAGAAGTCAGAGCCATGACTAAGAGGACTGATCGTTTCAATCTTATAAAAATCAACATTTTTGCATGAAAAAAATCACCCATAAGTCAAGTCAAAAGATGAATGAAATATTATGGGAAAAATATTTGCAAATCACATCAGAGAAAAAAAGCTAATTTTCTAAATGTATGAAATCAATAAGAAAAAGACTAACAACTCTGTACAAACATGGGCAAAGGAAGTGACTCTTGAGCTCATGAAAAGATGCTCAGTTTCACTCATAACAAGACAGAGATGCAAATTTAAAATACATTGAAATACCGTTTTTCACCTATTAGATTGACAAAGATTAAAAAGTGTAATAACACTGTTGGCAAAGCTTCGTGAAAATAGTCTCATACAGTGCGGGGGGGCGAGAGGGCAGTTTGCCAATATCTATAACAATTACGAATATTCCTACCCTTTGAGTCATCAATAACATTACTTCTAGGAATTTATTATACATATATACTTCCGCCCATGGGAAACGTCATGTGTACAGGTTAAACGTCACAACATTGCTTAGCATAACAAAAGATTTCAAACAACCTAGATTTTTAGGGGAGATTAGATTAATTCTGTGACTTTCATATACTGGAATACCACACAGCCTTAAAAAAGGATAAGGCACATTCTATGTGCTGAATTGGAAACATCGCCAAAAACTTTTGGCAAGAGTATAAAGCAAGTTTCAGGATGGTGTATATTTTATATTACCATACCTAAAAAAATAAAGGTGGAAAAAGACGATGAAAAAAAAACTGGCAACATTAGTTGCCTCTGAAGAGGGTAAGAAGAATTTTGAGATTTAAAATTTGGAATCATGTAAATATTTCCTATTCAAAAGTAAATAAAACTAAACATGTTAATATGCTTTTCTTTTCTTCTAAAAGAGGTGCTGTTCCTTTCAGGAAACGATTTCCGAGGAAAACCCCAGTATTGCAGGGTAAAGAGGGATGTGGTTTTTACTCCTCCCCTCAAGGTCACGAGATTCGTAACAGAGGTTTTATGTTTTTTGATGTAAGCAACACTCATCAATACTTTGTGCTTTATTTTTGTGAGATCTACTTTTTCTCTTCCTTTAAAAGTAAGGCTAGCTTAAAAACCAGCATCATCTTGGCTGGTATTGTGCGTCGCGCTCTCTCTCTGTATGTGTGTATTTATTTGTTTATTTATATAAAATGTAATGATATTTACTGTTGCCATATTGAGCTGCTTTTCTACGAGTCTACTTTCTTTTTTTCGCTTAAGTATAACAAACAGGGTAAAAAGCAGGTAAATTCTCTCTGTGTTCACCATTTTTTTATTTGCAAGCACACAACCATAATCAGAGCACAGGCCAGTGGTGTGTTGCAAAACCAGCTCTCCTCTTTGGGGAAAAAAAGCCCTGATTTGTACCATTTGCCAATTTCCATGGTGTAAATTCCCCCACCATGGCCAACATCAAGCTACCTGTCCAAGCCTGCTCCAGCAAACCCTCACTGGTTGTTCCCCAGGAACAAAGGGCACACAAGCAAAGTTTCTGACGAGAAACAAACTACTCTTGACAGCTCTACCTTAACCATCAAAAAAATAAAACCTCACAAGAAGGATACCGTGACACCCTTTCTTCCCTCTCCTCACCTTCTCCTCAAGTTGTGATGCTGGCTCTGGCAAAGGCAGAATAGCGAACCAGAGAGCCATGAGTCCCCACCAAACAGAAAATGTGAAGGTTTCAAAGAGCAATTTGTCCTCATCCAGAAGTTACCCTCAATTTGCCACATTTGAGTTGTTGTTTTTTGCTGAGGAAGGTTCACCCTGAACTAACATCCACTGTCAATCTTCCTCTTTTCGTATGTGGGTCGCCACCACAGCATGACCACTGACAGACGAGTGGTGTAGGGCCACGCCCAGGAACCAAACCCAGGTCACTGAAGGGGAGTGTACTGAACTGCCACGTTTGGGTTTTGTGTTTTTTTGTTTTTGGTGAGGATGATTAGCTCTGAGCTAACATCTGTTGCCAATCCTCCTCTTTTTGCTGAGGAAGATTGGCCCTGGGCTAACATCTGTGTCCATCCTCCTCCACTTTATATGTGGGATGCTGCCACAGCATGGCTTCATAAGCAGTGAGCAGGTCCATGCCTGGGATCCAAACCTGCAAACCCTGGGCCGCCAAAACAGAGTGCACGAATCCAACCACTATGCCACTGGGCTGGCCCCCTGCCACATTTGTTTTTTGATTTAGGTACTGTATCCCCACCTGTTGTGATAGCTGGACTCCATCAGCTATCAGCTCCCCTTGAGAAAACTCCACCTCGTCCCCACCCCTCCTCCCAAAACCCAGCACAGCCAGAATAATTGTTTCCCTTTCTCCTCACTTATTTTCTGTACTCCTCTAGTGCAGGGGGACTAACTTAGCTTAGGACTTTGCAGTCTTTCCACCAGACTCCCAAGAGAGTTCATAGCTTTAGCTTTAAAGTAGCCCTGGGAGCTAAAGCCTGGCTCGACTATTTTTTAAAATAAAAATAAACGTTAAAAGGAAAAGCTGGCGGGAGGCCTACAGACCTGGTCAACAATTTGCCCTTTCCCTTGGTTTTCATAAAATGCTAGATCTGAAGCAATTTAACATGTGTCACTTTAAATAATTATACCAGTAGTTCAAATCTTCCCCCACCCCAAGCTGGAGGGCTGCCAAGGGCTTTCTCTTGGGAGAAAAGTCCCAGCCACCTTTCTCTCTGCTGCTCTTGGAGACCAAAGTCCTCAAATAATAGTGTTCCCTTGCCGTGTCACCTCTGTGCAAGTACTTCCCCAGAGCTAGGTGTGGGGTATCTTAATATTACCCTACACTGACCCCCATCATGGCTGCATTTGCTTTAATGCATCGAGCTCAGAACACAAACTGGCTGCTACTTTGTTGTTGTTGATGTTGTTTTTCCAGCTTTATTGGGGTATAATTGACAAATAAAAGTTGTATATATTTAAGGTGTACAACTAATATTTTGATACACATATACATTGGGCAATAATCACCACAATCAAGCTAATTAATCTAGCCATCACCTCACATAGTTACTATTTGTGTGTGTGTGTGTGCATGTGTGTGTGTAGTAAGAACACTTAAGATCTACTCTCTTAGCAGATTTTAGGTATGCGATACAGTATCAACTATACTGACATTACTATATATTAGATCTCCAGAACATATTCATCCTGCATAACTGAAAGTTTCTATCCTTTGACTGACATCTCCCCATTTCCCCTCCCTCCAGCCCCTGACAACCACCATTCTACTCTGCTTGTGTGAGTTTAACTATTTTAAAGATTTTATTTATTTATTTTTTCCCCCCAAAGCCCCAGTAGATAGTTGTGTGTCATAGCTGCACATCCTTCTAGTTGCTGTATGTGGGACGCGGCCTCAGCATGGCCAGAGAAGCAGCGCGTCGGTGCGAGCCCGGGATCCGAACCCGGGTCGCCAGCAGTGGAGCGCGCTCACTTAACCACCAAGCCACGGGGCCGGCCCAGTTTAACTATTTTAGATTCCACATATAAGTGAGATCTTGCAGTATTTGTCTTTCTATGTCTGTCTTATTTCACTTAGCATAATGTCCTCCAGGTTCATTCAGCTTGTTGCAAATGGCAGGATTTCCTTCTTTTTTAAAGCTGAATAATATTCCGTTGTGTATATATACCATATTTTCTTCATCCGTTTATCCTTTGACAGACATTTAGGCTGTTTCTGTTCCTTGGCTATGTGAATAACGCTGCAGTGAACATGGGAGTGCAGATATCTCTTCAAGATCCCGGTTTCATTTCCTTTAGATATATACTTAGCCCACACAGGATATTTTTAAATTTAAGTCAACCTGTTTTAAAAAGGAGATTACACATTCTGATCAAAATCTGGATTTTTAGCTTCTCTTGAAAACTCAGAATAAATGATTTCCCAGGAAAATGTAAGTTTCACGAGCACAAAGACTTTATTTTTACACAGCCCTTGCTTCAGAATATAGATCAGTGTCTAGCAGTCAACAAATGTCTGATGAATGAATGAATGAATGAACGAGCAATGACAGGACATGACTACTGTTAGCTGAAACTTCCTAGCAGCTGTCCATCCCCCATTAGATGGAGAGTGTGCTCTCCAGTTCCACACACCCTCCACCACCCTTATTGCCTTCAGTCTGAATTCTTCGTTCATTTATGCTGCCTGCCTGCTTTCTTTAGGCATTGAAATCCATGGTCCCTCTCACCATGATAGTTCTACAGCTTTTTGATCTTCTGCTGAGTGACCCTGGAGAACTCAGAAATATTAGTACCATCCTAAAGCTGATTAAACTCTTTAATGAGAAAATAAAACTCTAAAACTTATATGACTAGTTTTCTAGATTTAAGGAAAAATATTACTTAAGGTAAATTTTTTAAATAAATAAAAACCTATGCTTAACATAAGAGCATTTTAGCTTTTTAGCCTCTCTATAAACAGAATCTGTATTGGTTTGTTTGGTGTTTTTTTTTTTTTTTTTTTTTTGGTGAGGAAGATTAGCCCTGAGCTAACATCCATTGCCAACCCTCTTCTTTTTGCTGAGGAAGGTTGGCCCTGGGCTAACATCCATGCTCATCTTCCTCTACTTTATATGTGGGACACCTGCCACAGCATGACTTGATAAGTGGTGCATAGGTCCATGGCCAGGATCAGAACCTGCGAACCCTGGGCCCCCGAAGCAGAGCACTCAAACTTAACCACTACTCCACTAGGCCGGACCCCCAGAATCTGTGTTAGTTTTTTACTACTGTGTAACAAATTACCACAAACTTAAGAGATGTAAAACAGCAACCAGTGTGTCCTATAGGTCAGAAGTCTGGCTTGGTGTGACTCATTCTCTGTTACGGTCTCACAAGACTGAAATCAATGTGTCAGCTGGCAGGGCTGCATTCTCCTTGGAACTCAGGGGTCCACTTTCAAGCTCCCTTCTGTTATTGATAGAATTCAGTTCCTTGTAGTTGTAGGACAGAGGTCCCCATTTCCTTGCTGGCTGTCAGGCAGGAGCCACTCTCAGCAACTTTTGGCAGCAATCTGATCCTTGCACGTGGCACCCTCCATCTTCAAAGCCAGCAGCGGTACCTCAAATCCTTATAATGCTTTGAATCTTTCTGACTTTCCTTCTGCTACCAGCCAGAGAAAACTGTCCACTTCTAAGGGTCATATGATTAAATCAGGCGCAGCTAGTTAATCTCCCCATCTCAGGTCGCCTGAGCCGTGCTACACAACAGAATCATGGGAGCAGTAGTTCATCATATTCACAGGTTCTAGGGATGAGGGCACAGAATCTTGAGGCCAATTTTAGAATTCCACCAACCACAAAAATCTCTCATATTTTCCCAGAGATATGTGATGTGGTTCCCCCCAAATTATTCATTCTTTGGCTGCATTAATAGAAATAAAACATCTAGAATAGGAGTGGAAATTATCCTGTTCTCCTCTGCACCAGGCAGTCCACGTTGGGGTACTGCATTTCATTCTGGGTGTCAGAAACAAGAGGGAAATGTGTAAGCATAACCAAGATCACAAATGGATTCACACCTGTGGCCTGTGAAGGGTGGGGGAGGGAATGCAGAAACTTAACCTGAAGATGGGAACATGCTGAGGTCATATGACAGCCATCTTCAAATATTTAAAAGGCTATAATGTAAGAAAAGAATTTGTTCTGCGTGACTCCGGGCTATAAAGTCAAGACTCCTTGATGGAAGCTCTAGAAAGATTTTGGGTCAGTATCGGAAAGTGCTTTCTAACAGAGCAGGTCTGGTTGATGGAGCTGCTCTGGGAACGGTGCATCCCCTTTGTTGGAGCTAGTCAAGGAAAATAGGCAACTCCTTGCTAGGAATGTTATGAGGGGAACAGGAGGTTGGATTAAATGCTCTTTCAGATCTCTTCCAGCCTGAGCTCATTCCCCAATAGTCTTGGCTTCCTTCACAGTTGCTTCTTTGGTCCAGACCTGCTGTTTGTATCTCCTCTACGTGGTATGCATGTCCTTGCTCTCAATCGTGATGTTGAGTGTTGCGGTTTGGAATTCGGCTCCACCAAGTCTTTCTTTCCAGTTGGCTATTTTCAGAAGCAAGGCTTGAGTAACATAAAATATGAAGTGACAGGCTGAAAGAGAGAAAGAAATGGTTGCCCCAGGAAGCATCAGATTAAGCAAATGCACAGGTATAGAGCCAATGGAGCTATTTCTCTAGGAATGATCATGGGGATAAGAATCTGGAAGGAAGAGCTAAGACCAGAGAACAAATAGAAGGAGAAAGCATAGGCAGGATATAGGTTCCATCAAATTAGGTCCAAGGACAGCACAGGGTCCTAGACACCAAGGGGAACAGAACACAAGGAACAAGATTAATGAAACAGACACATGGTTAGAAAGTCAGTGGAAATTTAAGGACCTGGTCTTGGTAAGATGGCAAAACTTCAAGTGTCTGAACCTATCCAAGCAGAGTCCTGGGTGGGAAGGCAACTGGCAGAAGATCAAAGAGGCAATGAGTTCAAACATCCAGAAAGAAAGTGGTGGTGGAAATTCAAAGGGGTGCAGAGTAAATATGCAACATCAAATGCAAGAACCTGATCCCCAAAGGCTCGGGAAACCTGCACCAGACATCAACAAGATAGAAAGCCAGTCATTGAAACATGGCTCCTAAGGATCCGAAGTCCAGCTCTTGAAAGGCTGAGTCATGGGGTCAGCGTGTGCCCAATAAGAAGTCTAATTTGATGCTGAAATATTGAAACCCAATAAATCCCTCTGTGTAGTGTTTCGCAGAGTGACTATTGCACTAAGAAGATGGAGCTGAGATGATCTGGCAAGTGCTGTGTGGTACACCAGCCAGGAAGAGTCGAGGCAAGAAGTAGCCGGGACCTAGGTTCCCAGATTACCAGGGTAAACTGTCCCTGACAGCTCAAAGGCCTGATAGAACCAGCATTTGTCGCTGCCTCTTCTCAGGTTCTTGAACAATTAGGGAAATTACCATCATAAATGTAAAAGATAATGACAGGCGCCTTCTTTGTTTCCATGACTTTCTTTTCCAGTTTGGGAATTACTTGTACAGGTAGAGAAAATATAATGGGTGTTTCACAGACAATTCTTGGTTTCTTTGTCAACATCTCTCTGCTTCATTTTCCTCTCCCTTGGTTAAGGAAGTGCTCTGCCACAGAGTTCAAAAAAGTAACTAGAAACTCTCTCTTTTAACTGGTGAAGAGTAGCTCACTGTCTGAAAACCAAACTACCTTTTTAGGGAGAAATATCTTCACCTATTTCTGAATTTTGGAGGTGAGGCCTTTGGGAGGCAATTAGGTTTAGATGAGGTCATGAGGGTGGGGCCCCCATGATGGGATTAGTGCTCTTGTAAGAAGAGACACCAGAGCTTCCTCTCTCTCCACGTGAGGACGCAGTGAGAGGCAGCCTTCTGCAAGCTAGGAAGAGGGCCCTCACCAAGAACCGAATCTGTCAGCACCTTGATCTTGGACTTCCCAGCCTCCAGAACTGTGAAAAATAAATACCTGTTGTTTAAGCCACACAGTCTGTAGTATTTTGTTATGGCAGCCAGAGCAGACTAATATACATATACTGCTGGCAGATACTTATCTTAGCCCCCAGAGAAGCTTATCAAAGAAAAGATGACAGTAGGTAGCCCTGCCTGACAGAGACAAGTCTAATCAAATTCTGTAGGTGGACGGAAATGTGCTCAGATATGAAGTCCCAGCTGTGTAAAGTTGCCTTGCAGTCCCACCACTGCCCTCGCCTAACTCCTTGGCCTGTCTAGAGAAAAGTCTTGTGGGGTGAACCTTACTGGTGATTAGCAGGAAAGATTGTGGGTGAGCAAGTATTACGGACTGAATTTTGTCCCCCCAGGATTCACATGTTGAACTCCTAACCCCCAGTGTGACTGTACTGGGACATACAGCCTTTAGGAGGGAATTAAGGTTAAATGAGGTCATAGGGTGGTCCCTAATCCAATAGGGCTGGTGTCCTTATACGAAGAGGAAGAGACACCAGGGATGCGTGCACATGAAGAAAAGGACATGTGTGGAAACAGCAAGAAAGAAGGCGGCTGTCTGCAAGCCAAGGAGAGGGCCCGCAGGAGAAACCAAACCTGCCGACGCCTGTTCTCCAACTTCCAGCCTCCAGAACTGTGAGAAAATAAGCGTCTGTTGTTTAAGCCACCCAGTCTGTGGTATTTTGTTCTGGCAGCTCCCACCAACTAAGATAGGGGTCAGGGTCCTTTACCCATGAGCACTGTGGACACACAAAAGCTTTTAAAACGCTCCAAGACCTGAACAAAGAAAATATATGGGCTCGAAAATGAAAACTCCAAAATCAAAATGAATTAATATATAATTAAATGTTTACAAAACAATGAGTGAGTGTTGACTCAGTTATTTCCTAGATAATTTATTCTTAACAGAATTCAAAATGATAAAAGAAAAACTTTTAAAAATTATAGAAAAAAATAAACATTGAATGTGGGGTGGATTTTAATATGTTTGACATGATAGGAGGTAAGGGTCTCCAAAAGTAGGGGTGCCCAGAGGCTACCGGGGGCCCAGAGAAGGCCAAAATCTGCTGGGCATCCATTCCTTCACATCAGTTTATAAAACTGAGCTGCTTCCTCAAGACAACTGATTTTCATCCAGGACAGGAAACTCCCCCAAAAGGCCAGCCAGATTATTTTACTCTATCCACACAAGGGTAAGGTGAGTGACAGCTGACCTACTCAGATCTGCATTGCTTCAGATCAGTGACCCAGCTTGGTATTCAGCACTTACCAAACTCCTCCACTAGGGGCAGTGCAGAGTAAAAACACCTTCTGCTCTCTCCGGAGGGTCCTGACTCTTGGAGATGAAGTCTGAGGTGACCAAGTGAAATTTTCTTTGAAAAGTAGGGTTTTATCTTAGAGTATCTCATTTTCTTCCCCATAATATGTCTATGCTTATTTTAATATAAAAGTAATTTTTAAAACTATTTACTGTTGAGAAAATTTGACATTCCCAGAAGATTGGCCATGTTTGTTTTACTATTCATCCCATCACAGACCTCAGGGGTGTGGTATCACAGTCTGAGAAATATGGATGTATAGGAACACCCAAACCCTGCCCCCATAATTCCACCTAACCCCCACAATCACCTTTACCTAGCCAGATGACATCATGCTATTTGCCTTGCCTGCCAATCAGAAGGCCTCCATCTTTTTATTCAACCATACATTTATTCAGCCTTCCTCTCTAATCCCCAAATATACCCATCCCTGGCCTGCCTCCCATGGTGCTCATATTGTCCCCAATCCAGGAGTGCCCTCCACATCTCCCCTTCAATCCGAATACCACCCATTTAATAGGGTCCAGTTGAAGTCCACCTTCTTCCACTGTAGTCATCCTCTGACTACTTCATCATAGAATCATCTTTCCTGTCTCCAAAATGTTAAGGTATTTTAGTCTGAACCACATGTCTAGCATGATACAAGCAATTTCCCACAGTCAGTGCTGATGAGGTTCACAGGACCAGGCGGGATGGATTGACTTGCTCCCAGAGGGGCTGGGTAAACCATCTCTGGCGGGCTGCAGGGCGAAGTATTAAAGGGTTCGCTCTGACTCCTGATAGACAGAATTATAATTTGCAATTTACAACTGCCTCCTATTTTGCTCTTATTATTTCGTAGACATACAACTTGTCTCCCAAACTAGACTCTAAGCCTCTATATGGCATTAGCCATGTTCTTTACTTTTTTCTTTTTATCCTGGCAGAAAAGGCTCCCGAGCAGGACAAGTAGTAAGTGGCTAATTAATTCTTCTTTTCCTCTGTGACGTAGTGATGCATCTAACTCAGCTTCCGGCTCTGCTTAAGGAACCTCACCCTCTGTTCTTTTTGTTCTCGCCAATTACCATCTCTCCCCTAACTCCTAATTCCTTAGGTCAGAAAATATTGGGAAATATAAGATACAGACTTTTTCATGGGAAAGTGCACAAAGAGGCCCAGGATCACTCTCTGAGAACCCAGACTGTATGAGGTCCCTAATCTTACTCTCAACCATCTGCGCTTGTCCTCCACGGGCTTTGTCACAGTTCGTAGTTAGGTGTTTGTGTATTGTGATGGTATTGTACAA
The DNA here is from genome assembly GCF_057802395.1 of Ceratotherium simum simum. Lineage (NCBI taxonomy): Eukaryota > Metazoa > Chordata > Mammalia > Perissodactyla > Rhinocerotidae > Ceratotherium > Ceratotherium simum. Next base: position 50,333,400 of record NC_141915.1, on the reverse strand, counting down.
TTGTCTGCCTATTCTGCTCACCAGATTGTAAGCGCTCTGAGGGCAAGGAAGGACCGTGTGGCTGTTTTGCCCTGCATGGTATCCTAAGCACAGCATAAAGCCTGGTACATATAGGTGCTTAATACTCTTGTTGAATGAGTGAAAGAATGAATGGGGAGTCCAGATAAGGTGTTGCAGCAGGTTTTTGCATTCTTGTTCCTCCAATTTAAAAAAAGATCTCCTGGCTCTTTCAGACGACAAAAGGTGTACAAGGAGCAGCTGAACCTCACTTCTTTGGACCACCCACTGCATCTCCAATTAGAGGCCAGCTGGGTCCAGTTCCACCTGGGGATCAACCGCCACGGGCTGTACTCCCGGTCCAGTCCTGTCGTCAACAAACTCCTCCACGACATGAGTCACTTTCCCACCATCAGCGCTGGTGAGGTTCACAAGACCAGGCAGCATGGATTGACTTTCTCCCAGAGAGGCTGGGTAAACCAGCGCTGGCCAGGCTGCAGGGTGAAATATTAAACGGTTCACTCTGACTCCTGATAGACAGAATAATAAGAAGAAACATATAGACATTGACATTTTTCCCTTTGAAAGAGATCTTACAACCATCATCTTATCATAACCCCATAAGGGAGGCATAAGGAGGTGTTCTGTACCCTGAAAGAAAGGTGATGGCTACCGTTTATCAAGTGCTTCTTATGAACCTGGCAACTCTCTCTTATACAATGATCTTATGACGTGGACATTATCATTGCCATTTCACAGACGGGAAAACTGAGACTCAGACAGGTTAAGCAACTTGGCCAAGGACCCAGTGGTGGAGCTGGGATTCAAACACAGGCCTGCTGTCTCCAGGTCTGTGCTGTCAAGCACTGTGACAGTCTAAGTGACACCGCACATTATTAGCAGAGACAAAACTAGCATTGGTTTCCCAAGCTGGTGCTGTTGGAGTGTCCGTTGAAGGGCTAGAGAGCATGGGGCCTGGGTGGAGGCTCCGGGAGATCCCCTGTTGAGTGGTCAAGGGCCCCCATGTTGTTGGCTCTTCCAGGAGCACGGCTGGACGTCCTCACTGTCCTTCTCCTCCTCCGCAGATTACAGTCAGGACGAGAAAGCCTTGCTTGGGGCGTGTGACTGCAGCCAGAGTAAGTGGCCTGGCCTCGCCTCCATCCAGCCCTCCACCATCACAGCTGTGTGAACCCCAGGACGTGGCAGCAACGTGAAGGACCCACTGTCCACTCCCTCAGGGGCCTGGTCAGGAGTTGAAGGAACAGCTCTCTGTCTAATCTCTGAGAACATTTCTCCCCACCTGCCCACACACAAGGAAAGGCATTTATGCGAGCTCTTGTGTAGGACCCTGCTGGTCAGCGTGTGGTCCTGGGGCCAGCATCATTGACATCATTGAGGAGCTTGTTGGAAATGCAGAATCTCAGTCCCCACTCTGATTTTCTCAATCAGAATCTGGATTTTAACAAAATCCTCAAGAGACTGGAGTCCATTTTCAAATGTAAGAAGCAATTGTACAGCACAGGAGTTCTCAACCCAGCGACACACTGGAGTCACCTGAAGAGCTTTAGTAAGTGCTGAGGCCTGGCCTCCACCCCAGGGGCGTCTGCTCCAATTGCACAGAGTGAGGCCCAGGCATCAGCATTTTTTAAACGCTCCAGGTGATTCTCATGCAGTCAAGGTTGAGCCCCACTGGGGTAAATGATTCACAGAATCAAAAAGACAGACATGAGATACAGCACAGTCCCCTCCCAAGGTGCTGTGAATTGGGCACAGTTGTGCCTGGACACTGTACTGGACCCAGATCTCAGAGTGGCCAAGTCAGGCCCGGACACTGAAGCCCCCAGGCCAGTCACCACTGACCAAGAGTAATGTCATCCATGTCCCTCAATATACTGAACACACATCAGAAACTTCTGTGTGTGTCATGACATGTTAAAGGTTTGAAAGACAAGGTCTGTAGGGCCCGAGGCTTCCCTTTTATTTAGTTTAACTCCTGTGATTTGCCATTTTATAGACCACAAAGGTGAATGAGGCATTGTCCCGACCCTCACAGAGTGTACAGCAGGGCCAGGACAGGGTGAGGCGAGTGACGTGCCCGGGACACGACATGTCGGGGGCAGCACTCACCATCAGGGTCGTGTGGATGCACTCAGGTGCCTTGTCCACCAAGCCCCGTCCCAGCCCAGGTGTATAGTCAGAACTAGGAAGAGATGTAGATAAACAAACTAGTCTAATGCAAGATAACCGATGGCATAATCAGAATCTACATGGGTGCCATTGACACACAGAGGGGAAGAGGTCGGCCCTCCTTAGGGAAACATTCTTTGGGGTTTTCAGTGAGTGTCGATCTGAGAAAACCTGCGTTGTTTGCCCTTTCCCATAACGGCAGAAAAAGTATCATCTTGAGCCCCGGGACACACTCTCCATGGTCTGACACAATGGAATTTACCCTGCAGGCTTGGAGGGCAAATCCTAGTCTTTAGGGTCTTATTAAATAAGAGCAAAGAGAAGAAATCGACTGGTTTATTGAATGAACAAAAGGTCACAGCCCTGAGCTCAGGCCCAGAAACATGGTTAACTCCCCCTTCTCCCCCCACAGTTGTGAAACCCAGTGGGGTCCACCTCAAGCTGGTTCTGCGGTTCTCGGACTTCGGGAAGGCCATGTTCAAACCCATGAGGTAAGTGACTGCCTTCCTCACCTCCACGCCCGGCTGTGGCAGCCCCTGGGGAGTTTTGACCAAAAATTAGTCAAAGTGGATCTCAAATCTTCAGGCCAGTCATTTGGAGAGTCTTTTGGGCAATCTCTTTCTGATGACAATAATTAAAAACAGTAAAAGCTAGTCTTTATCAGGTCTTTGCCGGTATCTGTGCTACACACTTTACATGATTGTGTCTTTGGATCATCAGCAATCTTATGAGCCAGGTACTGTGACAGTGTCCACTTTAAAGCTGAAGACGGAGTCCTAGAGAGGCCAGCTTGCCCCAGTCTCCCACTGCAAGCAGTGGAGCCAGGGTTCACACCCAGGCAGCTGGATTGTTAAATTCACACTCTACCTCTATAGTTGAGCTCCACTTTTTTCCAGGGCTAGGACCCTCTAAAAGTTTACAGATCTCTACATCATAATGCTTGTTTTGATTGAAAAACTAGACAATGAAGAAAGGCATTATGAAGTCAATGACACTTTTAAATTATTTTCTGTTTTCGTAACAACAGCAAATACATGCTTTTCAAAACTTTGTAGTACATATATGTGGGTGAAATAATTTGTATTCAGTCTACAGACAGAGCTTCATGTGCATATGGATTTCTGACCCCTAAAGGGTGTGCAGCCCATGGGTTGGGGACTCCAAATGTTCCTCTTGAAGATGACATGCACAAGAGAAAATGGCCCAAGAGGGGTTCCCCTTAACCAAGTGATGCTTTCCGCCAGAATGCACTGTGTTCCAGTGGAGTCCAATTAGATTGACTTAGAGTCCAAACCTTTAGTCAGTTGAGAGGGCTATTGAAGGCCCAGTAATAGGTCTGGTGGGGGGGCACAGTCTTAGTTCTAGTCCCAGCACTACTTTGGCAAAGGCACCCCTTTAAGGCAAGCTTTGGAATAGATCAGCTCCACGTTGCAGCCATTTGGGGAGCCTTAAAAAATCCTGATGCCTGAGTTCCGCCCTCAGGGGGTCCAAGAGGATTACTCTGGGGGCTCCCCCTATGATCCCAAGGCCCAGACAAACTTGGGAACTGCTGCTATATACGAGCCCCCGTTTTCCCATGTGAAAATCCAAAACCCTAGTTATTCGGTCAATTTAAATGTATAACTTTTCAGAGATGTACATGAAAGAAGTGAACGTCTGCCTATATTTAATTTATTGATGAAAAAGTCCCATCACATAAAACAATACATAAATTTGGGAATATTGCTTTCTTCCCCCAGTCTCACATTTCAACTGTCCAAAATTTTTGCTATTTTTCGTCATCATCACTAGAGCCAAGTTTACAGTCAATGTTAAATCAATGTTAAATCCTGTCCCCATCACCACCACCGGTCTGTTTTAACCGGTTCTGTCGGATAATAAAACCAGCACAGTATGAAGGCATCTCAGGTGAATAAATCAGTCCCAAACAAAATAAAGAAATTGCAAGGAGACCATGTCATTTGAGAGACTAGGCAAGGACTTAAATATGAAGAATCTCCCTTTTCTGAGGGAAAGTTTTGGGATGGGGTCTTATATTCAGGCATGTAAAGTACTAAAAAAAAAAAAGAAAAATTGAGTTCCTTTTAAAAGAGAAAGAGCAGAGCGCACACATGGCAATTAACCAAGGTTCCAGAAGCAGGCACGTGCTTCTTTGGCACACCAGTCAGCTGAACACATGAGCCACTGTCGAGTTCCGCCCATTAAATCATTGTTATAGTCAGTCATGCACGTTTAATGCCCACTCATAAGTGAGCTCCGGTTAAAGAGAGGAAGCAGAAGGAACACTGATGTAGAAACACGAGATGTTCAAGGGAGGCAGAAAAATCATGATAAATCTGCAGATTCACCATACATCCCCAGATCCCTGAATTACATTCTCTGAGCCAAATTCTTATATGGCACATTAGGCTGCCTGCAGTTTTTTAAAACTGGAAGCTGATATAGAGTGGGTGAGCTCTGCTTTCACTTTTCATGCATGGGTAGGAAAAAACTACTCCGGCTTGCAATGTTTTATCTGCAGGAAATCACGGGAAGCACCAGCCTTACTCTTCTCTGCCTTGTTGATTACAAAATACAAAGACTGTTCAAATGAACCAGTTTCCTTCCTGATAATGCAGAAGTTTCCAACATCAGGTCACAAAAGTCATTTTATCGATTCTTACACCATAACACAAAGTTGAATCTGCATTTTTCTCAAATTCAGTCCAAATCCAAACATAGTATCATTTTAAAATGTATTTCTTGAAAAAGCATGCATTTTTTTCTATAAGTCATTTAAAGGAAATAGCATTTTCTCTTATTAAGAAGGGAAAGTAGAAATTTATCTTTGGATAATATAAATTATGACCATAATTAAAGATTATATTTTTAATGGAATATTTACAACAAAAAATACATGAGAAGCACTGATGGAAAAAATGATTTTCACATTTAAAATCACTTCTAAATTTGCCATACAAATATGAGGAAATGATGTTCTAGAAGATTCTAAAGGGTGTCGGAGAGATTGTACATTCTTACAGACGGAATTCAGGCATTAAAATGAGATGAGGACACGTGGGCAGTTCTCGCTGGCGCAGACATGCAGCTATGCTAATGAGGAGATGCAGGTCAGGCCTGGGCAGGAGGCTATACTTTAAAGCTGGCCGCACCTTTGATAATAGAATCCCTACTTTTGGCAGCCCCTCCAGTGTGGTTTCCAGGACTCGTTTGTGCTTTTCGGCAAAGTGCACGTGACTGTTTCCATTGCTGGTGCTGTTTATTTACAGCTTTCCACAACATTACGTTTATTTACATTTAAATTGCTTTTTCAGCCATTGTGCAGTCCCACACGGTGGATTATAAAATTATTCGAAGATCATCATTCTTCCACGTTTATTAGCATCGAGGCAGTCAACCTGGGGGCCAGAAGCAGCAATGCCCTTAACGATTGGGAAGTACCTTCCTGAACACACACACCCAGCCGGCCCATCACACTCAGGCAGGCTGACGCTTTTCAGGAATCCATTAGAGATTTAAAAATGTATATAAATCAATATCGTCTACACCAGCCTCCACACCCTCTGGCTGGGCCCACTCTCCTGACCCAGCTAGGGTTTCTCTGAGGGGACGGTTCTGTTTCTTCTTCCCTAGCACCCTAAGACCCAGCGCTTTTCTGTTCTTCAAACCTCAGTCATACTAAATTGCGTCTCTAGGGCACTTTTCCTTTCATAAAGTCCTCTCGCATCCAACCTCTCTTAATCCTTGGGCATCTGGGTCTGTACAATCTCTGGTCCTGCTAGCCAGTCCCCTCTCCTCTTTATACCTGCAGAAGGAGGTCTGTATTTCTTCCCTCCTAACTACTGGGTTTTTAAAATAATCAGCTGCTGTCACCAAAGCTGTTAAGTAGGAGACTTGGTGTTGGGGGTGCCCACAGGACAATGTCTTGCGAGAAGCCTGGCTCCATCTCTTGTGCAAGTCTTCTCCCAGCCAGGAGCCATGGGCCATTCCTGATGTGTCGTTCCATCATCTGTGTGTATGTTAAAAGCATAAAATCGTGGGTTTTTTTCCCTCCGGTCATGCTTATCAGCTCTCTTCTCAGGCTCCCAGCTGAAGTCTGAGTCCAGGGCGTGATTCCTTCCTTCCTTCCAGACAGCAGCGAGATGAAGAGACGCCTGTGGACTTTTTCTATTTCATTGACTTCCAGAGACACAACGCTGAGATTGCCGCTTTCCATCTGGACAGGTAGGGTCGGGCCCCGTGGAGATGGCGTTGACTGCAAGGGCCAATCCCGATCAGGCAGGACCTCCCTGGCGTTTCTGCCTTCTGGCTCTTTATCCTCTTCATGAACCTCAGTGTTGCCTTCGAACCCAACACGTCCCATCTAACCCCATGGATTGGAAAACACAAGATCTTTGAATATAATGAAAAGAATAACTTACAAAGGAAATTAACCCTGCCAGGCTGCTCAGGCTGCCACCTTGGGCCTGACGTTGTCCTTTGCTCTCATTTCCTGATCTGAAAATGAGGAGAATGAGCCCACTCCCATTTATCCAAGGATTCTTAAGGTTGTGATATTTAGAAGTGAAAGCACATTCTTAACTTCCTAGCTCCTCCCATTTGCCTGTTATGGCTACTCAGGGTGTGGTCTGTGGACTGGCAGCCTGAGCACCACCCAGGAGCTTTTCAGAAATGCAGAATCTCAGCCTCGCCCTGGACCCACTGAGTTAGAGCCTGCATTTGAACAAGACCCCAGGTGACTCATCTTCACACTGAAGTATGAGAAGCTCTGACCTAGAACACAGCTTGGGTGGTCTGGCCAGGAGGCTTGATAGAATAAGGATTCTTTTTCCACCCCTTTAGATGTAGGTTTGCTCTGGGCACCGTCAGCTCAGCACTGCAGAGACCCCCTCAGCTGGGTTATGGTCAGGAATGCCGGTCAATTGCTAATCGGCAATCATGTAACTCCCTGACCATCCCTTAGATCTGAACAGGGCTCCCTCTCTTTCAGGATTCTGGACTTTCGACGGGTGCCACCAACAGTGGGGAGGCTAGTCAACGTGACCAAGGAAATCCTGGAGGTCACCAAGAATGAAATCCTGCAGAGCGTTTTCTTTGTCTCTCCAGGTAGAATACCGGCCAAAACACTATTCCGGGTCTAAGAACATGGTAGGCCAGTGTGGCCACTGTTACGTTCAGCAGTGGTCTGACCTCCTGCCTGTAGCACCATCCATTATTGGGAAGGGTGTATGCTGCCATCAGACACTCCCACCCTGGTCCACCTGCGCATCACACAAGATGAACGGGGGATGGGAAAGGGTTGTACGTGAGATGCTAACTAGCCGGGATGGGCACTGATCTACAATGCTGGCCTCCCTGGGATCAGATGTTCTTCGTTCAAAGAACATTCTAATCACATGGATGGGATGCAGTGAGGCTGGGTTCCACACTCTCTCTGCTATGAGACATTTGAAAATTGGTGCCCAGAATGCTCAGTTTAATAGCATTCATGAGCCCCTACATCTGGAAAGAGCAATGTTTTCTTCTTTTTCTGACTTTTCCCAAGCTGTGCATTCAGGGTTTCCCTTCCCTTTTAGTGGATTTCTTGGGGGCAGGAAGATGGCATGCCTCCAAGGTCCTTCTCTTACTCCCCCTCTCTCCTCCTCCCGACTCTAGCCAACAACGTGTGCTTCTTTGCCAAGTGTCCATACATGTGCAAGACGGAATATGCTGTCTGTGGCAACCCGCACCTGCTAGAGGGTTCCCTCTCCGCGTACCTGCCATCCCTCAACCTGGCCCCCAGGCTGTCTGTGCCCAACCCCTGGATCCGCTCCTACTCGCTGGCAGGAAAAGAGGAGTGAGTTGGCCCCCTGGCCACAATGCCATGCCCACGGGCCTGCAGCACCAAGGACTTGTGGCTAGCCTGGCTTTTGGACCCCAAAAGCTGCCTCAGTCTTCCTTTGCCTCATCTCATATTGATCCTGGGACCGGCTCTGTCTGATTTCTCCCTTTAGTTCATTTATTCAGTTATAAAGAGCCTACCATGTACCCAACGCTAGATGCTAGGGGATACAGAAATGAAAGACACGGGCTCTCCCCTCAAGAAGGTCCATGGCCGAGTCGGGCAGACAGACAAGTAGCCAGATTATGAAAACACAGTGCAACACTTGCTGTAACGCAGAGGGGCACACGAGGAGCCTGCTGGGACACCTGGTTCACCTGATAAGCCCTGTGATGCCAAGGACCTCATAGTTGTATCCTCGGGGCCTTGCACACTCCCTAGCACATCGTAGGTACTCAGTTAGTGTCAGTTGACTGACTGAATGGGTTCATGAATCCAGCCACCCCAATCGTGGTGGGAAGAGAAGTAATCAGGGAAGAATTTCTGGACATCTGACAGATCTTGAGAGACTTGTGCAGGCTAAGATTCCATCAGATGAAAAGGGACCGGGGCGGCATTCCAGGCAGAGGAGCACGTGTGAGAGAGAAATGACAGAGAATGGCTTATAGGGGGACTATGAATGGCTCAGAACTGGAGGGCCAGGGTCCAGGGCTTGGTGAGACAAGCTGCAGAGGAAGCAGGTGAGGGAACGCAGCCAGCCATTCCCCTGCTGCCCCGTCACCTCCCCTCTGGCACAGGGTATCGCAGCCTCAGTACAGCGCTCAGCAGAGAGGCTCAGGAAACGTGGTGAAAGGAGCCAGAATCTTCTCAGCACACGGCATCTGCAGCCTCCCATGTGTCTTTGCCAGGATCCTCCTGCAAGTCCCCAGCTACCAGCTGCATGCTGAGGAGCGGCCACTAGCCCAAGGCAGGATCAGGGAGACAGGGATTTGGGGGACAGGGGGAAGTGTGAGGAGGGCCCCAACACCTTGCCATCTTGGCTTTTCCAGCCCCAGGACTTCTTCTCCCCCTCAGGTGGGAGGTCAATCCACTTTACTGCGACACAGTGAAACAGATCTACCCGTACAACAGCAGCAACCGGCTCCTCAACATCATCGACATGGCCATCTTCGACTTCTTGATAGGTAGGTCCCTGTGCTCAGGGCATTTGGCAGAAGTGGGCTCTGCTGTTGGGCTGGCATTCTCTGAACTTGGGCAATAAGTTACAGTCTGGACCATGAGGACTGAATAACCCCGCACCTCCCACAGCCTCAGAAGTGGCAGAGGTCCCAGAGTTCAGAAGTTAACATGGTCCTCTCCTGGGAGGGGACATCACTCAGGCATACAACCCTGCCGAAGGCCCGAGCAGGCCTCAGATTGGGAGTTATCTGTTCCATTGACAGAGTGAGGGGAAACCGGGGAGGAAGGGAGGAGGGAGCACAATGAATGTGTAGCAGCGGGAGGGCCTAGGGAAGGGAGTGGTCATCCCACCTTCAAGTCCCTCGGGGACCAGGAAGGCTAGGGAGAAAGCAGATAGGAAGGCGGCCATCACACACAGGCTTAGATCTGAAGTCAGACAGCGCCCACCCAGAGCGCTCTCATGCCATCTGGGAAGGTAACCTGTGTCCTCTTACTGTACCCGGGCCTCAGTTGAAGAGCTCGAGTGAGGAAAGCCCACCTTGACGTGGGCATTCGAACCCCTGGCCGAGGAGTCGGGGTGGGAGGGTGGTGAGTCTTAGATTTGAACACAGGCCATAGTAGGGTTTGCTTGCTTGGTTAGCTTCCTTCTCCCTCTGCAACTTCACTCATAACCCTGAGGAAATGACAGCCTGTGGCCCTGGGTTCAGACTCATCTCTGAACTGCAAACAGGCCTCCATGCCCTGGAGAGAACTCAGAGGTAGGGAGCATCTGTCCCCTGGCCTATGGGCCCCAGTACCAATCTCTCCTCGACAGGAAATATGGACCGTCACCATTATGAGATGTTCACCAAATTTGGGGATGATGGGTTCCTTATTCACCTTGACAATGCCAGAGGGTAAGTGACCCCACACTCCCCTCTCCCAGCCCTACTCCTTGTGCAGCTGCTCAGGGGAAACCAGAGGCCCCGAGGATGAGGGGCATCCACGTTCCGTCTCCTAACCGTACTCACTCCATTTCCTTTTTCTCTTCATCTTTGCTGAGTACCACTTGATTGTCCTCCAGCCTAAGAGCACTAGTGAAATAGACTGAAGTTTTCCATAATTTTTTTACTAGATGGTTCACTCCTGGAGATAGAGCACATGGCTTATCCTCAGTGTCTGGTCCTCTGTGGTTGATGAAAGAATGAATGGATGATTGCTTGGTTTTAACATCTTTGAACAGAGGCTTCTGTAAGCTGATTGAGGAGGGGGGCTGGACAGGCAACTGCCGTGCACCCCGGCATTTACTCCAAGCTGTGATTCAAAAAAGGCTGAGCTGGAGGAGAGAAAGAAAAACCACTGAGGAGGAAGAGGCTCCTTGCCACCCCTGAAAGCCTATTTCTCTCCTAGGTTTGGACGACACTCCCATGACGAAGTTTCCATCCTCGCGCCGCTGTCCCAGTGCTGCAGGTAAGCTTGCAGCTCAAGGGCAGGTCACAATTGTGACTTCATCCTGCTCGCAACCAAGCTCTGAAGGTTTTGTTCAGTTTTCACTGGTCTAGGACGCGGGTGGGTAGAATGATAGGAACTACCTCACTTCTGATACTACAAGGACAGAATTTTCCCTAGCAACATCTCAGATTCTTTCATCCTTCAGCATACGATGACTTAGGATCTGATCTTTTAAACTTTTCAATCGCCAACTTTAATCTTTAACCCACTCAGATAATCACCCACTTCTGCAGAACCTGACAGTCTTTGATATGACTAATCAGGCCTCTGCTTTGCCCAGCACCCATATAAGCTCATAAATATTACTACTTGATCATCATCTAAGCAAAATCCTGATTAGTCCCATAAACCTGTCAGATTGAAAGGAAGTACTTAGACCTGGGCCTGGCCACCATTTCTCTAGAGAATCTCTAACCTACTTCCATCCAGTGTTTTAGCCAGGCTTGTAAAACTGTCCAGCTGCTCAGCTGCAGTATCCAGCTAAAAATATGTGATTCACAGCTAACAAAACCATCTCATTTGTTTCCAGCTGGAAAACTCAGCACAGACCCTGAATTTTCTTTATCCACATCTTAGGTTACTTTAAACGTGCTTCCCTCCTTGCCTCCCTTCCTCTCCTCCTGAGTAAAACAGGCAGTAGTTGTTCATGACAAAAGGCAGACAATTAAGCTGCTTATACATCTAAGTCCAAGTCAGATTCCCACAGAAAAATCAGAATCCTGAAGATCGTCCCACTCCTTTTCCATCCCTCTGACTTTAGAATCTGACAGAGAAATGTTACAAAGTTGGCAAGAAATAACTTGGAAGCTAACAGTACCTACGGCTTTTGAGATGACAAACACCATCATCACTTCACTTCTAGAAACTTCTCTCATTAGTTTTAAATCTCCTTGAAAAGTAAGATTACTTTTCACTAAGTAATGACTACGTGACTAAGTATCACTTCTGTTTTGATTCCCTTAGCACTGTCAGATGCATCCGGGTCCAGCATCACTACTGGGTGGCAGGACAACGATTAGAGTAAAAATGGCTCAGCAGGCCCTTGACCAAAAGGCAACTGGGCAAAGGACTGCAAAATAATGGATGTCATCTTTTATTCATTCCCTTTTTACCTGGTTTTCATTACTATGTGCTTAAGACACTGGGGAAGAAGGCTCTCAGAATGTCAGCTACCACAGCTGTCTGTGGGGAAAGCAGCAAGTTCAGGCAAGTTCTTTTCTTTACGTGTACTTATTTGGTTCCTATGACTTTGTCCTTCCAGGATAAAAAAGAAAACGCTTTTGCACCTGCAGCTGCTGGCCCAGGCCGACTACAGACTCAGTGATGTTATGCGGGAGTCACTGCTGGAAGATCAGCTCACCCCTGTCCTCACAGAGCCCCACCTCCTTGCCCTGGATCGGAGACTCCAAATCATCCTAAAGACAGTGGAGGGTTGCATAGAGGTCCATGGAGAGCACAGTGTCATAGCCAATGGCCCAGCAGAACAGTCGGCCCCAGACTCTGGCCAGGCTAACTTGACAAGCTAGGGGCTGGACAAGTCCAAGCTCCAGGAAGCTACACCTGGAGCCAGCAGCGGACTCTCGAGGGTGAACCTCACTCATGTCCCCCATCAATGCTGCAGGTTCTGAGTCATGAGCTCAGACAGCAGGGAGGACACTGGGATGATTCTAGAAGAGCAAAAGAAATGGGATCCACTGATCTTTCTTCCTTGGTGCACTGCATCTCCAGTGGACTGCCTTGGCTGCTTCTTTCCCAGACAGCACTGCTTCATCAAGAACACAGAACATCTCCTGAGCCCACTGGGAAATCTGGATATGGCTCAGGTTTAGAAGCGTTGTTCCCAGAAGAGAGTATTAACTGTAACAAATAAAAGGACATCAAGTGGATACCTAACTGACCTCCAAATGCTTATTATATCTACAAGGATAATGCCCAATCCAGATAAACATCTGGCATATCGCTAGCACAGAAAAAACCTAAAAATGGTCTCAAACTGGTTCAAAGTAGACCTCACACTTCCTACTTATATTCCAATCACTGTAGCCCAATCTGAATAATTCCTACTGACTGGTCCTAAAGTAATTTCTCAGAAATATTACAAGAGGTAAAAAATAATATAAGCATTTGCTCAAAATATCAGAAAAAGGATGTTTTCATCTGAAGAGTATTTAATATCAATTGAAATAACATCAAGTATGTCAAGAGTAGCATCCAGTAACAATGAAAACAAGCGTAGTCTTGAACGTGGCACAGTGCAGGAATGGGCCCAGCAGGTGCATGAGCCTAGACTAAGGCAGGAGAAACGCCAGGGCCTACCACTGCTCACAATCCTCCTTCCCATAAGACCCCAGAAATTGTCCCCACCTGCCCCCGGGAGAAGCAAGAGGCTATCTGGAGAGGTCTGACACTCTGGACACCCCTCTCCTCAGTTGCTTGCTCAAAAAGGACTAAATCAAGTTGCCTTTCCCAGCCTCCCTTAAAAGTGGATACATCAGGGACTCCGTCTCCTCAGCCTTCTCCCAACTGACTTACTGAGAATGAACAACTTTAACAGGAGACTTGGTTTCTTATCCCATAATTCATGACAGAAAACACAGATGACAGAAATGTATTCATACTATGGAGTAAGTCAGTCAACCAGTAAAAATTCCTGATTTTATCAGATCAACTTTTCTGATAAAGGCCCGAGGGCAGTAGAAAGTTTTCACTAAGGAGGGTACAAGGTCAAGAACTAGAGATGTCACCCAAGACTTCTGCACTGTGTCCGAAGACAGCCTTGATAGGACAAACAACAAGGGTATTTCTGACGCACCCTAGTACCCCACATGACTGTGACACTGCCCCTGAACCTTATGTTTCCATGATAGTAACATCCCTTCATTCAATGAGCTCTTACCATGTGCGAGAATCCACACACAGGGTTCCAATCCTCCTGAACACATGGATAAACTCCCCTACTTCCAATGTACACAGAAAACTAAGGCTCAGAGAGATTAACTACAATCACCCAACTGAATGACTTAAACCTACTGCAAAGTGTTCTTTCCATAGTAATACAAAAACTCAACAGTATCCCACCCAATTTATTTTTTTTATATTTGTTTGCTTAAAAAAAAAAAACAAAAAACAGAGGATTCGCAGATGTTAGCACAGGGCTGCTCTCCCTCACAAATAAACAAAACAAACAAACAAAAAGAACCCAGGGCCAGCGCTGGTGGCCTGGTGGTTAAGTTCAGCATGCTCCACTTCAGCGACCCAGGTTTGGTTCCCAGGCACAGATCTACTACCACTCACCCATCAGTGGCCATGCTGTGGCAGCAGCTCATACAAAAAGAGGAAGATTGGCAACGGATGTTAGCTCAGGGCCAATCTTTCTCAGGAAAAAAAAAACAAAAAACAAAAAAACTCTTTTAAAGAGGAACCTTAATAACAGAGACTTCCGTTAGGAAATGACTACCATAGCTCAGGGCTTCTTCCCACGTCATGAACTGAGTCTCCTCCTTCAGGCCAGTATTTCCCTTTGGAGGAGGGACCCAGTAATTACACGCAGAGGAATGGGAGAAAAATATTCAAGCAAAGCATTCAAAGAATAGCACAAATTAGTCTGGAACTTGCAAATTGCAGAGTCTCAGGAAGGTAAGTTATAGCTCCATCTTAAACCCAGCCATTTCCATGACAATAGACTGGTTTTCAAATGGCCTATTAATAAAAATGTTGGTGTACTTTACAAACTGAGAGTAACAGAATTGAGTTTGACCACAATATGTGGGGTAACTAGATAACGAATTATTCACTTAAACATTCCATTGATTTTTCACTAATAACAAAATTAAGACTCATTTATCACGCATACCAGAAAACAAAAGATTCCATTCTTGGAACTATCAGTTTCTTCCAAGACGTTCATTTTGGGCCATTGACAGCTTCCCATGACATAAAAATTCTCCTGTTTCCATGTAAGAATTTTCCATGTTACTACAGAAAGCAAACTAAAAAATGAAAGGGAACTGTACGGTACACAAGTTGGTGAAGAGTTTGGAGGAATTCATTTTATCTTTCCCAAAGGTGAGTAGGACAATATGAGTTGAACACTGTAAAAAATACAGTTGATTCTCTTATTCATGATTCGTGATAGTTTTATAGTCTCTAAAGTCACCACAGGCACTGAATTAGCAGATACTGAACAATTTGTTCCTAGAGGAAACACAGAGTTAGGTTCCTGTGAGCCTGTGGTTACATTTTTGTCAACCAATTAATACATAATCTTGTTTTATGTGTAAAGGTGTGTTAAAGACACCTTATTTAACATATATTTGTTAATTCAATGACATTGAACTTCTGGCCAACAGCACTGTAACTCATGCCTGTAAGAACCTGATTAGATACACTTATTTTCCCCATAAGGCACATAAGGAATGCCAGCCAGCACTTCAGCACTACATTTGGGGGCCATTTTAAACAGTGAAATCACCAACAGAAACCACAAAAATGCAAAAAAAGCGGCACTAAAGAGACCATGAAAAGGACATTTGATTATAGTGTGAGAGCCAAAACAAGGCAGAGCGTCACCTTATTTGAACTCAGCTGGGCACATGTGTGACGGGAGACTCAAATTCTTTGCCACTCCACTCATGTCACAGAATGTTTGTAGAAGCGCTGCAAGTATTGATTTTGGGGTTACAAATTCGCAAAATTGACAAATACAGCATCCGTGAACAATGAGGATCAACTGTACCTCATTTTGAAATTAACAGTAACTCGTTTTGAAATTAACAATGATAAAAAAGCTCTCCATCTAGTGGTGACTTTTAAAATCACAAAGCTACTAAAGTCACAGCTCTGAGCTTGTGTCAATAAACAATTTTAACTTCATATGTACACAACAATACTGATTTCTATGTAGAAGTTCCATAGGGTAAGAAGAGAGAGATTTAAGATTCCCCCCTTTTAAATTCTCCTATCTACAGCCTTTATTGAGAGCTATCATGATAGATACTTTGGGGGCCATATTAAAGGGTGATCTAGTCATTGCTTCTCAATATTGTTTTAGCTCACCTAGAAATACACTGCCAGGGCCTAAAAAAAGAAAAACAAGGTTCAGCTATTAATTTGTGGTTGGAGATAAAGCAGCATTAAGAAAACTGACATCATGCTACTTCAAGTTTAAAATGTCACTACTTAAGTCATTAAAAAACAAAAAAATGATTCAATATGAGCCAATGTTTTAGAGGGAGAATTAAACTATAAGCAGTACAGTCAACAATAACTAAAGAAAAATTTCTTTTTCTTTAGTTATATTCTGTTGTGACTCTAAAGGTTCCAACTCCAGTGGGTTGAGGGAAAAGATTACTGAAAGTGGACAGATGCAGGTGTTACAAAGCAGCATAAATTAAAGAATGTTCTAGAATACAACATATCTCCAACTTCACTGGATGTAAAGAAATTAATACCAATATACTAATGAATACAACTTAATTATCTCACTGCTCAGATATGAGGAATAAACATCAGAAATAAGACTTTATATATTCAAAATATATAAGCATACCTAAATATCTAAATACATATATTAAACTCAACCCAAAGAGTATGCTGACCCAGAAATGATGTTTCTCCATTAAGTCTGGGAGAGTTCCAAGGCCAGAGAACCAGTTTTGTCTTCAATAAAAAGGAAATCTTTGCCTTTTGATTTAAACTTTTCCTTCCATTACTTGGTAAACAGATCTGCTACATCTCAATTACCCTTTAAGCAAGGTTTTTAGATTCACTCTTTGACAAACTAACTTGGAAAACATTGAAAACAAACATATTACTCTCGCAAAACACTGATCCCATAATTTGCTTTCGATTTTCATTTTCACCCACCAGATTATGAGATTCTGAGGGAGAGGGAGAAGGAGGAGAGAAGGAAAGGAGAAAGGGAAGAAAAACTGATTCATTTAAGAATTTAAATTATTCAATCCTTTTTTATTACTTGACCTACCGTTAAGACAATCTATAATAAAAAGAAGAGAGTATATTAGCACACACAGTATAATGAGACTAGTAACCAAGAAACAATACAAAATGGTCCTTTGGCCATCTATACTTTCTAGAGCAGTAGATCTCAAAAACTCACTTACCAAGCCCAGAAATAATGACTTCTAAAGCCCTGGATATCAACTATGACAAATTATGCCAATTGTGATTTCTCACATATACTCAGATTGCACAAAGATAAAGCTTTACATGTGATAATTTTGAAATTTAGACTTAAAATTTCTTAGATTAAAAACCACAAAAGGGAGTAAACAGCAAGCCAAATGATTTAAGAGCAACACTTAGAAAGTATTATACGTATCTAAATATACATGAAAATGATTATATACATATATGAAACTGCAAATTTACGGCATTCTAAATAATTCACTTAAGTACAGTTTGGCATTTAAACAAAGATCAAATCAAGCTTTAAGCTAATAAGAACATAATTTTTATTTTTAATTTTTTAAATATAAAAAGGTAGCTAAACATAAAATACAGAGCAGAAAACCCTCATCTAATACAGATTTTGAAAAATAAAAAATTTGTAATAAGGTGGCTTTTTATCCCACACTAAAATGTAAATAAAACCTCTTTCCCAGATTTATACTTCAAACTTAGTAACCACCTAAAAACTGTTCATATCTATGAAAAGAAAACCTACCATGACCAATTCAATTGCCTGGGAAAGGGTAGGAGAGGGGATTAATAATCAGAGCCAGTTGCACACAGATGGAAAAATGCTTGCAGTCACTCCCAAATATAACCCTACATTTATATATATAAATCACAATGAAAATAAAAGTGGCCACATTATGGAACTGTGAAATTTTGTTTAAAAAAATAATAGTAAAAATAACCTGCTGGGTGTCATTGGTGCACATGGAAAAATGTAACACATAAGGTTGATAAGGCTGGAAAATACTGAAATACAGTTAAGACTCAAAACACAAGTTTACTTTAAAAAAACAAAAAAGCATGCCAGAGAAATAACTGCTAGATAGGAAAGTAGAACTTTTCAGCAGGATGGCCTTTTAGACCAATTTGAAACAACACAGACACACCCTACCCTACCTCCAACCCACCAGAAATTCTAGCTGATGTAAAAAGGAGGGAAAAAAGTGAAACCAAACTAAAAAAAACTTCTCAAATCTCATGCCCTAATGAATTTAGTGGGACAAAGTTCCCAACACTGAACTTTGTCCACCTGGCATTTCTTCCTCTAGCAAGATCACCTCCATTTTTCCATTATGACATTTGTTCCATCTATTCTATCTATCCCCAGCACATCCAATCTCCTGCATCAGTATTCAATGAGCACAAGAGATTATCCCAGAGTCAACTGAAGGATATACATTAACCAAAAGCTCTAAGTTAACAACCAAGAGTGTAGACCTCAAATTCTCATTCTCAATTCAGCATCTATGATCAATATTTGGCACTAGCTGGATAAATAAAGGTCTAATCAGAATCTGTGAGCTGAGGCAGATGTAGTTCAATCATAACCCAATATTTGCAGCCTATGATTTGGTTTCAAACTCAAAAGGCAGGTGTAGACAACCATACCTACACAATTTCAGAACTGGAGGGGAAACATCAACAATGTGATATAAACAAAACCAGGCAAATCAGCTTGACAAACAAAAATTCTGGTTAAAAAGAAAAGAAAACTGAGCAGATCACATCCATCTGATAATTAGCAAAAATGGGCATTTTTCCACCCTTTAACTAGTTTAAATACAGGCAGATGTCTTTCTACTATACTAAGATTTTGCTATATCCATTTTTTCTAATCCTTAGAGCTTAATGAGAAATCATTTATTCTATAAAGAAATACAGCACATATGGCCACAGTCTAAAATATGCTTATGATAACTGAAAAATTATGTCACTTAAGAAAAATCTTGCACTGTTACATCATTACTCTATGGTAATTCGTTTGGTGCAGGGATCTGCCCTCACCAAAAAGCATGGCACGCACGGCCCAGGCTGAACACTAACACTGCACAAAGAGAAGCAGTAACAGCAAAGTCTCCAGAGAACTCTTTCTATTTATTTAACCGTGTATGAGCATTTAGTTAATGCTCCAAACTAAAAACGGTGCAATAAAAGCAACTTTTAATATAAACACAGACAAGAAGCTGCGATGCCAGTGGCCACGTGGCGCTGCAAATAGAGAAAATAAAGCAGTCTGCGTGAGTGAAGCACGGATTGGGGAGAGGAGAAAACGGAGGCACAGGAGGCAGACTTTAGACAGACAGTGACACGAAACTGTTGTACTGCTGGATGTTTCGTTTGAGGATATCTGAGCACGGGCCAAGAACACGTTCAAATCTAGGTCGGTCCAGCTTAACACACTTCAAAGGGCCACGAGCGACCACCGTGGCAGCACGAGGACGATTCATCAGTAGTGCAATTTCACCTGGAGAAGGGAAAGGAGAAGGGTAAGAGTAGGCTAACTCTGCTGGAAACACTGTCTTGGAGGCACGCTCCTGAGAAAAAAAAGAAAGCAAAGATTTATTCTTCTTAATAACAGTGCAGGCCAACCACATCTGCACTTCGAAAAAAAATACCAACTGATAGATATGAGACAACCAATAACTTAATTATTAACTGAGTAAAGGTCAAAATCTCACACTATTTCTCTGAGATCCAAAAAAGATGTCAATTAAAAAATAAAATTCAGAAGAAAAGACCAAACTACAAAAGACTACACTATCTCACTGAGAGATGACAAACTATGCATTTATTGTGAGAAAATACACATACCAAAATAATCAGAAGGCCCCAATCTTCCCACTTCAACAAACTCTTCATTTTCTGACCGACGCTGTAGCACAGCAGCGGAACCCTATAATAAAATCACCAAAAAACAAAACAAATAAATACTTTCAAATCCAGGAGTGGCATTTTGAATATCCTATGCAATTTTAGCTACTTTTCAAAAAAAAAAAAAAAAGTATTCAGTGGTTATTTCAAATCCCCTGTGTTCATATGATAAAAGGCGACTGAGAAGAGTCACTACTTGAGCTTCAATTCTATTTACCCAGCAGCCCGTTAGGGGGTTCTTCTCATCAAGCTAGGGTACTTAAAGGGTTCACTCAGCTTAGCAACTGTTAGCCGGAGGGCCAAATCCAAGCTCAGCGCCTGTTTTTGTAAATAAAATTATAGGAACAACACATCATTTACATATTGCCTATGACAACAGAATTGAGTCTTCACCACAGAAACTCTATGGCTCATAAAGCCTAAATTACTTACCACCTGGCCCTTGACAGAAAGAGTCCCATGACCCCTGGGTTAAATAAAACCTATTAGCATCTACTGAGCCTCACTCGTAGAAAATCTGCTATTTGGGTCTGCACGGCAGATAAGAGTATCTGCTATACACGTCCATGGACTGCGAAAATATAAAACACAGCAACTTTTAGAATTCAAATAATTACCTTTGATTCTGTTTGCCAAATAGCCTAAAACATGATTTTAACAAGGATGGTGCAGAATTATAATAGTTTGTTATGCTAAATGGTTGAGTTTTGTCTGGCTTGCACGATGAGGATTAACTTGTAATTAATTTGAGTAGGTCAGAATTTGGCTTTTACTTCATGAATAGCCCTTCCAGAATTCTGACTCAAACTCATTTAAAATGTGGTGGCCTGGCAGAACACCAAATAACAGCATTTCAAAGTGAAATATAAGTTTTAAATAAAACTGTCAGGTATTCTTAAAAACTAAAGCTACAAATCAGAATTACCCCCTTTCTCTCTCTCACGATGTACAACTTTTTTTAAAGTATCAAATGCTGAGTTCTTTACCTCTAAAATAATGAAGAACTCATCTCCTGGTTCTCCCTGCACCACAATCTTCTGCCCATCTTCAAACTGGACCGGTTCCAAAGCATCAGCTACCGTGAGACGTTCCCACTTGTCCAGAGATTCTGAAAGACAAGAATCAGAAAAATTTCTCTACATTATTTGGTGTGGCTAAAAATGTCAAAACAAAAAGTATCAAGACAGTCAACCAAATAGCCATGCCCATTCAATACTTGAGTAGTGTCTCAGATTAAACATGGCACCTGTCTTCAATTACCTCTAGTCTCAGCAAGATCCTCTTATTACTTTTTTTTTAAGATTTTTTTTTTTTTTGTGAGGCAGATCAGCCCTGAGCTAACATCCATGCCAATCCTCCTCTTTTTGCTGAGGAAGACCAGCTAGATCCTCCTATTACTTACAGATAATCTTTAGATCCTCATTTCAGTAGCCCAGTGACAAGGTTAATTTATACCAACTATACCCAATGGTAAAGGAATAAAAAAATGCAATTGTTAAGTATTCCTAAAGACTGTCATCAATGCACATCAAACCTACAATTACAGAAAATAAAGTAATAGTGTCACCATCCATATTATTCCAGGGGTTCACAGAAATAACTTATCTATTTAAATCCTCAGTTGAATTTATTTATGAAACCCAGAAGAAGAATTAGAAAATAACTTTGTTCCCAAAGGCCACATTAGTACCCAAGATGCTAACCAAATGTAACCATTTTAGAGAAAGGACAAATAAAGGCGAAAGAGTCAATTCACTATAACAAAACAATGGCAGAAGACTATTATCTTACAAAAATTGCCATTTCCCCTCCCAACAAAGAACAGGTTGTAACAATGTCTCTAGATCCACATAATAAAATACATAGAAATATCTCCAATTAATCTGCTTTGTTCTAAATTCCAACCAACTTCTGGCATTTTTTCAAAGGAAGTCAGTACATGACACCTAATCTTTCTACAGAGGACATGCACTGTTGGAAATATTCACTTTCCTGAACTAATAAACTCACCAATGGAGCAACAAAGACAGAAGTCACAGGGGGAATAACTGACTGTCCAGTCAGAAGGAGGACACTTTTAGCCTTTCTGTCTCTCCAGAAGGAATGAGCAGCACATGATTCCAGAAAGCTTTTCCCAAGTCCAATCATTTCTACTTAAGAGGTCTGTCATACACTAGGCAAATTCAACACACTTGAAAATTACTTCTAACTTAGTCAAACTTCAACTCTGTCAAATAAAAACTCCATGTGTTTTTCATTACTATTAACAAAAAAACAATGAGTTGATAACTAGAGCAGTTTTTATGAAATACAACAGGTTCTCCTTAAGTATCACTAACACTTTAACAATTCTCCATGCAATCTTCCAAAACTCACCCAAAATGGACACTTTACTAAGAAACTCCTCATACATCTTCCGCTTTCTCAGTGTGCTTCCCTATAAATGAAAAAAGTAACAAGCGTCATATCTCAAAGATGTGTAATTATCACATAATGTTGTGGAATAATAAATATTAAGTTTCAACTAACTTAAAAAAAAAAAGACAACAGAAAAGTCAAAGTTTGCTGGTGCTACTGCTGCTTAATACTTGATTATTTTTCTTCATTTGAACATGGTAAGCCCCTCTGTTCAGCTCAATAAAACACTCTTAGTAACTTGCTCCTAAAAGGAACACAAGGTCTACGGCCAAAGAAGGTTCCTAGCACCACTAATTAGTGAAATGCCAAATAAGCAAATGATCAGTTCTCAAAAAGAAAAAAACCCAGTTAATATATGTGACTATAGCCGAATATATTTCCAGCTGAAGGGTCCTGCCCCACCACCCCAATCCTCCACAGAAGTAAGGAAGTAAACTGCTACTACTTATAGACCCAAAAACAAAAACAAAAAACAGTGCTACAGCCCCAAACTTAACCAAGTTATCTTATCTGCAAAGTTCATTACATACATCCAGGGGAAAGACAGGGAGAAATACACAGTCCTCTATAACAAAAATTCCTTACAAAGTAGATTGCCTGGGCAATTTATATATTTATATACTTATAAATATTTATATACATACATGCACACACACACACTCCCCCCCCAAAATACAGAAAATCTTTAAAGTACATCCGACTGCATATTATCAAATCATCAGATAGGCACTGCACAAATTTAAGAAAATCATTCAAGATGACTAATGCCATTAGCTGGAACTTAAACATCTCAAAGCTATTCTATAAATTTGTCACAAAGTTCTCAAAAAGTCTGATTACATCAGCAGAATGTTTCAAAGGTGTTATTATTTTGTTTATTCATTTAGTGAGAGGGGACATGACATTTGCATTACTAATAACCCACTGTGAGTTTAGGGAAGCTGATTACTTCTGAATGGCCTTAAATACACACTTAGAAGCAGCACCTATTAGGCTATTTGTGATGTGTAACAATTAGGTAAGTGAAGACGTGCCTATGAGCAAATGGAGAGCTTGCCAAACACGAGCTGACCACAACATACATACCACATTTGTTTCCCATGTTATTTCTGGCCAAACCTTTATTCTAAAAGATCACTGTCTCAAATGGTATAATAAAAAGTGCTACATTGGGCTTAAAGCAAAGCTTTTAATCATTAAAAATAAGGAATATTGTCATTTTAACTTGGTGATATTATTCAAACATTAGTTTCATAGACTGGAATTCCAAATCACACTCCAAAAACCATGGCATCTTACCATAAGGATTCTTCTATAGCTGTCTCGGTCGATACCCCACAATTTCACATTTGTCTTTGCTTTGACAGTGGCTGCTCTAGGTGTTCCATAAATCAAAGCAAGTTCTCCAAAGCTTCCTCCTTCCCCAACACTAGTTGCCCACTCA
The DNA here is from genome assembly GCF_057802395.1 of Ceratotherium simum simum. Lineage (NCBI taxonomy): Eukaryota > Metazoa > Chordata > Mammalia > Perissodactyla > Rhinocerotidae > Ceratotherium > Ceratotherium simum. The sequence continues at coordinate 50,310,013 of NC_141915.1, read as the reverse complement.
TTGTTGACATAGACCTAAAATACAAGTGACATCAAAGAATTGGTTTTTTCTACATACACAAATATATAAGTATTAAAAACCCTCAAATCTTTTTAGAGTCAGAATCCTGAACTTTGTTTTAAAAAAAAGATTATGTTTTCAGTACACAGCAAAATAGGTGACTTCTGACAATGAGTTAAATAAGTTCAGAGTGTCTGTGATTTACCTGGTTTAATCTGATAAGAAAAAGATACTTTGTAGGGATGATCAGGGCAAAAAAGGTGAACTAAGAATTAGTAACAACCATATACATTTACAGAGCACTGTGCTAAGTATTCTACCTCCACAACGCACTGAATTTTCTAATAATCCTATGAGAGCAATGCTATTATTATCCTAATTTCAACTGTAAACAAGACTCACAGAATCAAGAAACCTGTACCAAATCTCATAGCTAATGGCTGGGTCCAGACTCTTCCTTACATTTGGTTTACTCCACAGCATGCATGCACACCTTAATCACTACTCCAACAAAAGTTTTGAACTGCATGTCTAGCTGAAGAAATTACCTTTAAAAAGTTTCTCTGTGTCATTAAAATATTTAGCAAAAGGTGTTGATGGAATTTGACATACAAGGGCTGTAACAGCCCTTCAGAAACTCTTAGAAGCAATAAATATCAATACATTGACTTTTCAGATTATCAACATATTTTTGCTATTATTAAATCTTACATCCATCTCTCCTTGATCAATCACATAGAAGTTATCCCCTTCATCACCTAAAAGAGAGGAGAGTAAAAAAAGTTAGAAGTATATTAATAAACAAATCAAAACTATCAAATTAATGTAAAATAAACTTTTTATAGAGGTGCTGTGAGAGAAAACAATGTGTTATAAATTAACACAACCTTTCAGAAAAAAAAAATCCAGCAATATATTTTGCAAGTCATAAAATTGATCAATTTTTTAGTCATCTCATGGTGAAGAATACCTCTGAAAAATAACTTAAAATAAAAAAGAGCCACATGTGTACAAGATACTAATTGCTACATCATCTATAACCACCACCAAACAAGAAACAACTCAAATAGTAACAAAGTATCAGATTGTCACTAAACCAGAAAATATATGGATCATGAAAACATCAAGAGTAAATAAGGAAAAAAGAGGAGCTAACCAAAAGATCGGATCCATGTTAGTTTATGTGGGCAAAAAGCTAAGAATCAGCAGAAGGCATAGAACCTTATAAATAGATGGGCTATACAATGAAGAATGTAAGTGATTTGCTTATTTCCTACTTTACTTTGTAAGTGGTTAATACTCAATATAAAGGATATATGAAATATACAGGGTTAGGAAATTACATACAACATTCAAAATAAAAACGCAGGAATTTCCTTTAACAGTTACCATAAACAAAATTGTATTGACGCTAGGGAAGTATTAGTCCCTTAGCGAAAGTGTACCTTTTAGCTCCAAGGATTTTAATTTAAAAAAAAAAAAAAGGAAAATCCAACAGTATAACAGAAGCAAAATGGTAGGCTGAAAGAAGAAAACAAACTTCAATAAAAAAAAAATCCTACAGTTTCCCTCTCCCATAATAACACTGCATGCCATAAAAGCAGCAGCCCTTCCTTACCTTGCTGAATGACAGTCTCTCCAGCAATAAAGGAAACCGGGAACATGGCATCAAAAATATCACTGCAAAGGAGAAAAGGCCTCGTGTTACATTTCATGAGCCTCTTCTGTGGATTTCAAACATTAACCTTGGAATTAGAGTTCCCAGATTTTCAGCCCGGATCATCATCAGGTGAATGATTATCAAGAGCCTTACAACTTGCAACAATGATGAGACTAGACCGGAACCACAGAGAAAAATTAGTGTAACAAAGCACCTGTACCTACCTCCTCTCATTATCATCAAGATGCGAAAACAGCACATTCTTTTCAATGGCTTTGGCTAAAGCAGCCATCGTCTTATAATCTTTTGGTATAACCTGGAAAAGAACAGAAGATCAAATGACAATCCATAAACCAAAAACACTTCATGTTGGCAACCTGCATTTCAATTAAAAGTCGTTATATTACGGTATTTAAGCAAAACTGCTCTGAGTTAATTATTTTCAACACAACATGCTTTTACTATCTTTGATCTACAAAGAACTCAACAAATATTGACTAATTAATCCCTTTTGCCTACAACCAGGCCTGTATTTACAGGCTGCTGGTTGGTTCCTTGTCAACAACTAAAGAAGCGAACCAAAAATACCTTGACCAAGGTCATTATTCTGAGGCAAAACTAAGCATTTTATGACAGTTTTTAAACTGTGATCGTGTACTATCAGTTTCACAAGCCCTTTGCCAGGACTATTCACTTCCCTTCTTCAGGCTAATAGCATAACTTGAAAGGGCAGGCTGGTTCTAAGGAAGAGCCAAGTAGGATGAATGAAGCTTATAGGGTAAAAGGTTAAAAGCCACAACATGAATTATAGGATGTCAAAAAACTGACACTATGATTCAAGAGAAAAAGGAGTACTGCCTGCTTCTTCTACTGCAAAACAACAACATGGAAAAGAACACCCCCAAAATGCAATTATGCACTGTTTTATACCCATTATTAGTTATTTCCTCTGACGGCACGTTACTACAGAAATCTGTTCCCCAGTACCCAAGAACTGTACAGGATGGAGTCCAAGCCATCCTGTTTGTGCGTTACTACTATTCAAAACAGTGCACACACTCATCCAAGAAGAGGAGATGACTACCTCGTGAGTCCCAAAAACATTCCTCCGATGTTTAGGTATCAAAACTACCTTTCTAACGTAAGACGCGGCATCCTCCTCCGTGTAGACTTCAGCACTGATAGCACCTCGTCGCCTGCGGCCCTTAACCACTGGGTTAGGTGGAGGAGGAGAGATTTCATCCTCCCTTGAGTCTGCACGGGCGCTTGCTTTCTGCAGATTCTGAATCTGTTTTGCTTCCTCCTGAAAAACATTATAGGTTTATAAAATGAGATCCTTTAGCATGTAAAGTTGGTGTTCTCAGAGTTCAATGACAGCCCATCTCCGTCACTTCAAATCTCTTCCTTTACTACCAATGTGAAAGTTTAGGGGAAAAGGCCAATTCCAAATGGGAAAAAATGGAGAGGCAAATTTGAAAAGAAATACTCTGAAGGACTATACCATTTCTCAGACGATAACAGATGCTATACTTATTAACAAACAAAAGCCATTAGTACAAGGACACATAACATGCAAGTGAAAAATCAGATACTCTATTATAATAATATATGGACAACAATGATTTATAGCGCACACAATAATAAACTGCAAAATAAAATCCTGAGGAATTAGATTATTTTGTATGCTGCTACAGATAGCATGAGACTCTCCACCCCTAAAAAAGAATGTTATTTAAGAATAACCACTCAGGCACAGCCAAGAGCTACAAGAATGTCCAGATTACTGGGTTATTTCATTAATCTAGTAAGTATTCTCTGCATCTGCCACGCCAAGTCTACACTAGGCAAGAGGAATATAAACACCAATAGGAGAGAGTCCTGAGCCTGTTCTCAGACATAAATAAATAATGAAATGATGTGACAGTAACCAAGAATTTAAATAAGATCAGAGCTAACAATACTTCTCCCAGCAGAGCTAGAAGCATTCTTTATCATCAGGGTTTACACTTCAACTTAAAACAAAAAATAGTTTACCTGCTTTTAAAAACTTCTTAATAAACCAATTCATATGAAAACTGAGATGAACAATTTAACATTCTTATTTTTCAGGTCTAGGGCCTTAAAAGAAAATTCCTCTCAGGTTTGCAGTAAAGAATGAGTTGTTATGCCCAAAGTAAAATAAGAATGAAAAAAACAAGAATGTTATCTACTTCTTTCTCATTCATTTGATTCATTCTCCATTATTTTTCTAAACCATCTTTCAAATTCTAAATGAACTTTTAGCATTTACTGATTCAGAAAATTTTCTGATGAAAAAGAAATTAAAGAGATGCCAACTTTTTCTCCTGCATGGTACTCAGCCCTGCTTTTGGCATCAAGACAAATAAAAGAACTATATATATGCAGCAAGAAAAGTCCAGAACAATAACGATCAAGGTATTAATAGTGTTATTTCTATTAGTAGAATCATGCCTCATTTTTTTTTCTTTTTTGAAGAGTGGGGTTGGCTTTATTTTTCTCATTTCTCTGGATTTTCTAATTTTCAACTAAGAAAAAAACACAATAAGAAAAACATATAACAAAAAATAACTTTAATATATTTGTATATTTAATTACAAACGCATTTACTTCTTGACTGAATAATCCAGTAATTCTACTTCCAGGAATTTATTCTAAGATATGCGTAGAGGTGAAATAACATACATACAAAGTTATTCATGACATCATTGTTTTTAATACTAAAACACTGGAAACAACCAAAATGGTCATCTGTGGGGTGATTAAATAAATTATAGCATACCAATGGAATGTCATGTACATGCTGGAAAAGAACAGGAAGCTCTTTTATATATGAATTTGTCTGTAAATGTCCATACATTAGCTACAGAACACTGGCTGCATGCAAGGAAGACAATGGAGTGGGGAAAAAAACTTTATTGTTATGCCCTTTTATACCTGCAGAATTTTGAAGCATGTGCAAATATGTAACCAAGTTAAAAAATATATATATATATTTTACAAAACCCACTTCATTTTCATTCTGGTAATTCCAATAATCAGTAAGGTTTTCCCATTCCATATTAACACAGAATTTTAAAACTGAAGACTATAAATGAAAACACAAATTCTACCCCCAAAATTTGTCACTGGCTTTCACAAAAACTTCACAAATAGGGGCCAGCCCAGTGGCGTAGCGGTTAAGTTCATACACTCCGCTTCGGCGGCCCGGGGTTTGCCAGTTTGGATCCTGGGCATGGCACCACTCATCAAGCCATGCTGAGGCAGCGTCCCACATAGAGAAACTAGAAAGATCTACAACTAGGAAATACAACTATCTGCTGGGGCTTTGGGGAGAAAAAAGGAAAAAAGAAGACTGGCCACAGATGTTAGCTCAGGGCCAATCTTGCTCAAAAAAAAAAAAAAATCAGGCGCCGGCCGGTGGCCTAGCGGTTAAATGCGCACACTCCACTTCAGCAGCCCGAGGGTTAGCAGGTTCGGATCCCGGGGAGGGGGAGGGCACCAACGCACCGCTTCTCAAGCCATGCTGTGGCAGCGTCCCATATAAAGTAGAGAAAGATGGGCATGTGTGTCAGCCCAGGGCCAGTCTTCCTCAGCAAAAAAGAGGAGGACTGGCAACGGATGTTAGCTCAGGGCTGATCTTCCTCACAAAAAAAAAAAAAAAATCACAAATAACATCTCATTTAGAACTGTATTCTATCTAACTGAATTTTTATGATAATTTTGAAGTACCAAAAGCATTTCAATTTTAACAGTTTCATGGATTCTGGTCTTTAACAGCAATCAGATATAACCTAATCTTAACAACTCAGAGCCATTATTGAGATCATCGATTTCTAATATGTATTATAATACTTTTTTTTATCCTTTTTCTTGCTGTTGTCATTCTGCTGTCAGTCTCCTCCCTCTTCAGTTCTCTCACTTATTAAAACAAAAACAAAACAAAACAAAAAACCCTCCCAGTCTACTTACTGGTTAATAGTATTATGTTCTAGAGTTTAAATTTCAGATTCTGTCCCCACCACCTACTTAATATATTTTCAACAATTATTTGTTCCCTCCCTGCCCTTGCCATTCCATTCTTCCCTCTAGGTGAAGTAATAAACCTCCCATCCCACTGACTTGGGGCTTGGCCATATGACTTGCTTTGGCCATGGAATGTAAGCGGACATGCCATAGCACGTCCGTTTGAAGGGTTTGGCTCTGACCCCCTTGAGCTTCTGATCCCTCTCTGCCTTGAGAACAGCATGCTGTACACAGTGGCTGCTCCTTCCACTCAGCCCCAGAACAAGACATGTGGAGTCAAGAAGACCAGATGGGCTGAGCCCAGAAGAGCTTCATATGACTGAGGAATAAGGTCTTTGGTAGGAAGCCACTGAAATTTGGGGGCTGTATGCTGCTGCAACAAAAGCTAACCCACTACACTGTATGACCACAGCCAAGTTCCTTAATTTCCCTTAGTTTTACCTTCTAGCTCTGTAAAATGGTGATCATCACCTACCTCACACATTTGAGATACTGAGAATGTATACATGTAAAGTGCTTCACATAGTACCTGGCACAGGAGACACTCAATGGCCATAGCTATTAAAATTCCTCTGATCTATCAGACAGGCAAGGTTCTAATAAATATATGCAAAGAAGAGGACTCAAATGCCTGATGACGGTCTGAAGTAAAATGCAGAAGCTTTCAATGGACCAACTGTGAGAGTTTTTTGGCACATTTATTATTGAGTAGTTGAGGGTACCAGAAACATGACCCTTATTTAACACAGGGAAGGAGGTGACAAGAATGTGACCGTGTATTTTCAGACATATAAACCTAACACCTAATGCATAGAACGATGACCTGTTGAAAAGCTAAAAATCTAGTTACTTGAAAGTCCAGCTATCTATTATCAACCCTGGCTAAAGGAATGTATGTAAGTGAACAATGACTCTTGAATTACTGGAAAAAGTGTGTTACACTGTGACTTGTATTAAGAGGTAAAGAAGCCAACACACATTAAATCTAAAAATCTCATCTGCGAGGAAACTACTTTAATGATGATTTCTTGCCTTCCCCCTCGGTTAGTGCTTAAACAGCGCTATGGTAAGTGCAGGCTCTGAAACCAGCACTGTGCATGCAACACTCCCTATAAAAAGACACATACTTAATGTCTCACCAACTTCATCCCCTCACCTGATGGTTTCTATTGATGTCCAAAGAGAAGACGGATCACCTTACAGTGACCCATTTCAGAACCAAAATCTCCAGGAACACACTTTATTTCAAAACAGGGAACGCCCACAGCAGCCTGGCTTTACACTATTTCACTAACTATTTGGAAATTGCTTAAATAAGAGAAAACCAGACTTTCTACCACAATTCCAAGACAGCAAGGCTACATTAATAGGGACTGGTTAGTGGTTAGTTGTTTGTTGTTGTTGTTTTTGATTATTCTAATCATGGTACCAAACACCAATTTTAACAAACAGTTTTTCAAGAAAACAGTAGAAAATGCTTGATCACTGAGCCACTTAAACATTTTTTAAATCTTAGTAAAGATTTAGTAAAGCTTTAGTAAAGAAACAGATTCTTTTACTAATAAATTATGCTGATTAAGAAACTGTCCAAACCAATGGGATATATTACAAATACTTCTATTACACAATTAGATAATCAATGATCATATACCTAAGAAACATCTTCCTATTGGTTCATAATCATTAGGAACTACATCAAAACTTCAATATGCATAAGAAAACCTGTAAATTTATCTCGCTGATTTACAGAAGCAAATCAAACAAACTACTCAAAACATTTAACAATCCAGACTTTCTCGTTCATCATTTCTTGAGGGAAATGAACTGAAGTATTGTCCTTGATGCAAAATTAGCATTTTGCTTAGAAAAGCATATACTATATGTTTAGGTCACACTGACATACACACAATGAGGATGAACAACAAAGAATAAAAACTTGAAAAAAAAAATTTTTTTCAAGAGGAAACAAGTCCTGACCAAAACTGTAAATAAAGTAAAATTCTGACAACCATCAATCTTGATATCTCTGCCCATAGTGGATTCATCTGAGAGATATCCTCCAGGAAAACCTTGACTTCACTAACTCAGAATTTCTGATCTATCAGTCACAAGATAGACTCAAATGTTTCATTACACTGGCTTTAAAAGGTGGGGTGAGGCTTATTAAGCTTACTTGCTTTGTTGAAGAGAAAAATATTATCTGCTTTCAAGTATTGTAGAATTTCTCATTTCATACAACTGCTGTACTACTTCTGATCAATTGTATGTCAGTTATTTTATTTAGTCGGTTTTATGTATTAATTAAAACAGTTACAAGAACTGTTTGCAAACCCTTTGTTAGCCAAGCAAACTTAGCATAGAGATTTGTTTTCTGATAAATTCTACTGATCACAAAGTTAAAAATTACTACAAATGCCTTAACTGCATTTCTTTTTTGAAATTCTATTTTAGACTTCTTATTTGGTCAGAATTTCTTTTCTTCCAAAAGACACACCTTATTAACGACACTCTACAGCGTTACATTTAACAATTGTCAGGGTCATCTCGTCATCTCCCCACATTTATTTTTACCTTCTCCAGCCTCTCGAAGTATTCCCTGAGGAATGCCATGGGTCTCTCAGGTCTCGCAGTGCACAGCTGCACAATAGAATCCTTGAGCAGGGCCTGAATGTTGTGCTTCTGGACATAGAGCTCACATTCCCGGAGGCTGCGCTCCTCCTCGCTTGCGGCAGTGCTCCCAGACGCCATGGTTCTCTACAAGGAAAAAAACAGACATATCCCTGTGTAAACTATTTACGAAGAGCAAATGCCAATCTGGCCTTTGACTTAACAAATTCATCAAGTAACTGATTCACAAGGATGTTTTTTTCTAAGTAGGTTTTTTTTTAAATAGGGAGGTGGGGGCTAGGGAGTAAAACATGTAGAGAAATAGCATTCTTCCAAAGAAGTGTTTCATTTAGTTCCTGCTGCAGGATCTAGGCTCTGCAGGCAGCAACAGGGAGAGGCAATAACCTCAGCTCCTGGGAGGAAGTATGAGCCACTATCCCCTGCAGAGGCGGGCTGCTGAGGAGTCAGTCCCTTGAGGGAATTTCATTCAGTCCTCCCCCTGCAAAAGAAATCATGGTGACGTGGGAAGTGTGTAAATGGTCAACAGGACAGAGAATTACAAGGGCACACAAGTCAGCTCTAAGTGAAAGCAAGTAAGCGCAAGGAAGAACATCTGACATTCCCTATACGTAACGCCTACCCCAGGGGAGTGTTCTAATGTCTCCCAGCAAATCACTGGAACAGAGGATCTGATTAGCCAACTACTAGTATAATCAAAAAATTTAAAAACACATAAGGAACCTCAGATGAGTTTTAAAAGCAACCTTTTATTCCACACTCTTTTACTACATTCCAGCCCTAAATGATAACACACTCACCACCCACTGGTAGGAGGGAAGATCCTTAATAGAAAAAAAATAAAACAGACAAAAAGAACCTTGCTAAGTAAATGATAAAAGATTTGGACAGGAAAATGTCAAAACACATTAAATTTTAAACTTACATGAAGATGCAATAGATAAATTGCATTTAATGAATTTTACAGGGTTCCGACTACCTTGATGTGAAGTAAACAGGTACATAATAATGAGCAGCTAACCTTACCCTGGAATTTAAAGTTTAGTAATTTAACAACAGAGTCATAAACTGTTTTCCTTCCAACTCCTAATTACTGTACTAAGCAATAAGATGAGAAGATAAAATCCAGGTGCCCTCCACTCTGCAACTGAATTCAATGCTAATCGGACTTTTCCAAATATAATGCACACAAAACCACTGAGGTAAAGCTATAAATTTAAAAAGAGAGAGAAAGAAATACCAGAGTAAAGAGCTCAAGTGCTACACTGTTAGTCATTTTGTTTTGACAACTTTCATGATAAAGGTCAATAATGAGTAGACTAATTAACAGACCATGAGAAAGTGTGTAGCTCCCTGACAGGCACATAAATTAGAGGCATGGAAAAAGAATCATGCTGCTACATCAGAAATAGACAATCCAAAAAAAAAAAAAAAAAAAGGGTCATTAACTTTAGGACAGATTTATACCAGCCACTTTTCCAAGTCAATCATATAAACTCAGAATCCACTTCAGTAGAATTTTCTGTATAGCAAATAACACTGAAGGCCCTCAAGAACAATGATAAATCAGATCCTTTGTGCTCCAAAACATTCAGACATATTTCAGGAATATCAATACATGTATTCAACTGATCAGAGAAATCATTCAAAAATCAGGTCTCTGACTGATAGAAATGAGAGAATTGGGTCTCAGAGATGAAATTGGTTTTTGTCTGAAACGATGTATTAAAAAGACCAAAAAGATGACGCTGATAATAAGGTAGCACGTTAACAAAAATGTCCCAAGATTAACGCAGTCACTATATAAACTACCAAATACTGAAATTTCATGGTCTTAATATTTTTAATCAAACATACCTAGATTAACTCTGTACTTGTACTTAGTTTTAAGAGCCCAACAATTGAGCTTCTCCGCCCAAAAATTACTTGACTACTTTAACACTTCCACTGCATTGTCTCTACTCATAAGAAAATACTCAGATTCCTTCTTTTGGAAATTCAGTTGTGATAAAATTCAGTTTGAAAAGGATTACACGCGAGGAAATACTTAAAACAGTGAGAAACTTGCTGATTCAGACCGCAGCCCCCAGACCAGCCAGGAACACTTCCTTGCGGTCATCTTAAGGAAGTGTTAGCTTTCTGTGCTCTGCTGAAAAGACCGATCTCTTGGGAATCTCTCAAGTAGTTAAGTCGTCTGGCATCACACCTGCACTGAGCTGGACGGGTTAACAGGTATCGCGTATTTTCGAGAGGAAGGACAGAAAAGGGCCCTTCACTTCACTTATGCCACCGTCATGGCCACAAAACGAAGACGGGAGGCCGATCCTTCATCCTACTCTAGTCGGAAGACCACAGCGGCGGCGAGGACCCCTCAGAGAAAAAAAATCAGGAAAGGAAGGGAGGTGAAAGAAGACAAAAGGAAATTTTTGAGCCAGGCTAAGATCATCCTGGGGGGGGGGGGCAGTAATCTCGGGAAAGGGAGGGAAAGCGACTGCTAGGCATGACAAGCAGGAGACAGCAGAGAGGAAAACAAGAACGGCTAGGTCTCGAGATCACCCACAAACGCTGCGGGAAACGATGGCGGATTCCGGTAAAATCGAGCTGTCGTCCTTCAGGAAAGGGGGGAGGGCGAGCGAGGAGGCCGCGGCGCGCGGGGGCGGAGGAGGCGGGGGCGCGATGGCCGCGGAGGGCTCGGGAAGGCCACAGAGGCCGGGGGCCTGGGGGCGCGGAGTGGGGGTAGCGCGCCGGAGAGGAGGGGGCGGGGCGGCGGGGAAACCCCGCACCGGAGCAGACGCCCCGGTGGCCCTCGGAGGTGCAGACTCGGGGTCGGCGGCCCGGGTCGTGAGGCCTGCGGGGAGGCGCCCGCCGGGGCCGGGGAGGGGCAGGGGGTGCGGCCGTTCCCCTGCAGGTCGCTCCCCGTGACGCCATCTTGGATCGGTCCAGCGCCCCCAAACGGGCGGCGGGGCGGCGAAGCTCGCCGCGCCGGGGCCCTCGACACACCCCACTCACCTGGGGACGGGCGGCGGCGGGCACGGGGCTGAGGGTGCGAGGCTGCAGCTGGCTGAGCCCTCCCAGCGATTCCCTCCCAGCCAGGGTCCACTCTGCGATAGCGGCTCCGCCGCGGCTCCACCGGAAACGACCTGGCCGCAGCCAATCAGCGCTCGGCTGCTGACGTCAATGCGCCTCGCTCTGGCCAGAGCCGTCGCCTTGGCAACCTTAAAGGCGCCGCGGCCCCAGGTCTTCCCCCGCCCCTCTTCATCCTGAAATCTTTCTCCTTCTGCTCGTTTCTATCTTACCTGGTCTCGGTCTCTTATCCGCAGCCCCTTCCTCACTCCCGTCTTCTCCTTTCCCCATTCTCTCTAGCCCGCTGCTTCCCTCCTTCGGTTCACCTGCCCCTCCTTACCTGTTCCTCTCTGGATGCCTCGGGTCCCCTTTATTCTTCCTCTGCTCTTCGCTAGCTCTCTGCGCGGCTATCGGGAGTTCTCCTCTCTCCTCCGCTCGTCTCCTCCCCACTCTCCTGCCTCCCTCGCCGCCTCTGCCTTTTCTCCCTCCCTTCAACTCCCACCCCCCACCCGGGCCGACCCACGTGGGGCGTCTCGGATGACAGGTGGGCGACTCCGCCCCCTGGCCCCTGCCGGGGGAGGACGCGGGGCCGGGGCGGGAAGGTTCCTGCCGTTTCCAGTCCGCGGAGGAGGCGGCGGCCCCGGCGGATCTGCGGCAGCTGCGCCGCGGGCCGAGCCCGGGCGGATGCCCGGGATGCGCACGCCCCGCCGCTCATTCTGTGCCCGGCCAGCGCCGCGCGGGCCTCCGGGCTCGGGCCCGCCATCCGGTCCAGGAAATCTGAGCCCCGCCAAGTGTCTGCTTGGCAGATCGAGCTGCTCTCCCCTCCGGAGGTGCTGTCGTCAAAGGAGGCCACACGGTCCCTATGAGCACAAGACACTGGAAAGGACTTTGTCAGGGTCCGAGAGAGGCCTCAATCCTTCTAGAACCTGAAATACCCCCCATCATCACGCCTGACCCCGCATGGTGAGAAGTACAAAGCGTGCCGATTGGCATAAGCCCTCTGTGACCACACAAGAAATCTCAACTGCCCTCAAAAACTGCGCTAGTCAGGGATGACTAGGGGGGAAAAAGCGACTTCTTTACTGCCTCAGCCATTTTTTACCATCAGAGTATCTGCCCGTGGAGGAAGAAAGGGGAAGCCGGGGACAGTTTTAGGCATATAAAGTCGCTAAATGAAAAAGGCCCGTGGAGGACACAAATCCTTGTGTCGGACTGTACCTGCTATATCGCATGGTATATCGCTCCAGAGCTGTATGTGTAAAATACACAATGGGTTTGACACAATACAAAAAAAGTATATAAATATCTCATTAATAATTTTTATACTGTTTCCAGATTGAAATGGTAACATTTTGGATATATTAGGTTAAATACGATTAAAATTAATTTCGCCTTTGTTTTTTACTTTTTTAATATAGTTATTAGAAAAATTTTAATTACGTATATGGCTGGTGTTTTATTTCTTTTGGACAGCACTGCCCTAAGAGGCCAACTGCTCCCCTAAATCAAGCAGTGTGATAAGCGTCCTGCTCATCAGAGTATTTCTTTTAGTTAGTTAGAGTTATCCTCTGCTTTCTGAAAGAGCAAGTGTAGGCAACATCACAAGGGCCCATTAGACCCACAGAAGAATGTAGGAGGGAAGTTTCCCCTCCCACTGACCCCTCCTCATGCTGACCTGGCCTTTCGCCAGGGATGGGAGGAATGGAGGATTAAGGACAGCGCCTCAGTCGTATAGGATTTCACCCTCGTCAGTACAAAGAAGGTCTAATAAACTGAACCCTAAGCTGGCAAGCAGGAGAGGGAATTCGATAGCATTGAGCAGGCCCGGTCGTGTTCTAAGAAGAAAACACTGCCGTCAGATAAATCTGAGTGTGGTTTCAGGCTCTGCCATCTCCGGTAATTGACTTAATCGCCATGAACCTCAGTTTCTTCCATCATAAAAGGATAAGCAGGGCTCTGTTAAAATTAACTAGTAAAGATAATAATGGCAAAGACGCATACAGTGCTTACTATGTTCCTGGCACTGTTCTAAGTGCTTTACACATAATAATTAATTTAATCCTCAGAGTAACTCTATGGCGTGGGTACTATTATTGCGTTATTGTTACAGAAGGAAAATGAGGCATGAAGAGTTAAGTGACGTGCGCAAGGCCGCACAGCTAGTGTGGCTCACACCCAGGCAGTGATCTTTAATCACTCACTCTCCTTTGCAGCATAGTATATATAAATAAGGTGCCCAGCACAGTGTGGGATGCAGTAAATAAATGTTTACTTCCCACTCCTCCCTCTTCCTAAAGCGCCACTCAAACTACAAGCTTAAGACTGAGTTGTACTGTGTCCCAACAGTAGTGTTACCTCCCTAAGTCCATTAAGACACTTAGAATAAGGAAACAAGCAAGCTGGTGATATTAAGCCCAGTGCTTTGAGTGACAGCTGTTTCCCTGCCTTAGCACGGGTGTGTGACCCCATTCAGCTGCATTTGGGCATCTGTCCAGCCACGGGCCTGTTTCCTGTGTCAGTCGCCTTCAGCCTTGTTCTGGCTGCCAAATCCTCATATGCTGGGGCCTTAACAGACAAAAAGGGAAATGGACAGGAGATAGTTGAGCCTGGGGAGAGTTCACTGAGACAGCTGTTCTGAAAAACCAAAGAGCCACAGTGGTTTCCAAATGGTGTGAATGCCCTTTCAGTACCACCGGGCCGCTGTGAGAATGACAACTTGTAAATTACATTTCAGAAATGACAATTGCTCTCCTGTCGTTTCTGTGCGGTTTCCCCTTCTCCAGAGGACTCTGCCTTTGATGCCAAGGTCCTTTGACAGGCCTTTCCTTTGGCCTGTGTCCTTGAAAAGCTCAACAAAGTAAGTTTCTAGGATAGTGGGGCTGTAAGTAAACTTTTTTCTTTAAAACAAAGTTCCTCAAATGCTGTTAATGATGTTTGCAAAACAATAGCAAACAATCTTAAAGCAAAGTAAATATCAGTGGTCCATTTAGTAAGCAGAAGTAGAACTAAGAGAGCCAATACACAAAAGGAAGGAACACTTTTGTAGCCCATTCTTTTTCTTATAATTTTATTTATTTATTTATTTTTCCCCCAAAGCTCCAGTAGATAGTTGTCTGTCATAGCTGCACATCCTTCCAGTTGCTGTATGTGGGACACGGCCCCAGCACGGCCGGAGAAGCGGCACATCGGCGCGCGCCCGGGATCTGAACCCGGGCCGCCAGCAGCGGAGCACGCGCACCTAACCGCTAAGCCACCAGGCTGGCCCTTGTGGCCCATTCTTAGTGTTTCTTATGCCTAAGGTTTCCATTGGCTAAGGACGAATCCACATATTTCAGATTTCCAAGGAGACCTTTTCAGACTACCACCACCTATTTGGTGTGCGGTGGTGCCCAGGATTTATGCTTCCTGTGCAACCCAAGGTTGTGGTTTCAGACATAACCCAATTCCAGCAAGCATTCAAATGCCAAAAGTCTTCCTACTTTTCTTTTTTTTTTTTTTTTTTTTTTTTTTAATAATTTTATTTATTTATTTTTTCCCCCAAAGCCCAGTAGATAGTTGTATGTCATAGCTGCACATCCTTCTAGTTGCTGTATGTGGGACACGGCCTCAGCATGGCTGGAGAAGCGGTGCGTGGGTGTGCGCCCGGGATCCGAACCCGGGCCGCCAGCACCGGAGCGCACGTACCTAACCTCTAAGCCACGGGGCCGGCCCTCTTCCTACTTTTCTCACTGGCAAATGCTTATCTACATGGGGAATGAGTGTTTATCTTGAGCATTAATTGAAAATATTAACCATGAAACCAGAAGTGTGGCAATCTTGTGTCTAATAAAAATATCTTCATCCAAAATAGCATATTTAAATCCACAATGTTCCACAAGAGAGATAGAGAGTTGTATTAGTCAAGTTCTCCAGAGAAACAGAACCAATAGAATGTGTATCTAGAAAGAGAGAGAAAAGAGATTTATTTTAAGGAATTAGCTCGTGTGATTGTGGAGGCCAGCAAGTCCAAAATCTGCAGGGCATGCCGGCAGGCTAGCAATCCAGGAAAGAGTTGATATTGCAGCCTTGAGTCTGAAGGCAGTCTAGAAGCAGAACTCCTTCCTCGGGGAACCTCAATTTTTTCTATTATGACCTTCAACTGATTGGGTGAGGCCCACCTATTATGCAGGGTAATCTGCTTCACTCAAAATCTACTGATATAAAAGTTAATCACATCCAAAAAATACTTTCAACAACATCTAGACTAATGTCTGACTGAAAATTGGATACCAGGGCCTAGCCACATTGACATGTAAAATTAATCATTACAAACAAGTCAAGCCCAGATATTTGTATGAATTGCTTCTAAATATTCTCCCTCTGATATCAATTTCCCTTGCCTAAACTATTTTTAACTAATGCTCACCTTATATCTATAGGTTATGGATCTGAGGCTTTAAAAAAATAGTGATGAGTCTGTCACCCACACAGACCTTTTGAGTGTGTTGACTAGAATCAGGAACTTTCTTTGATTCTGTCAAACTGACTAAGTCAACAAATCTTGTTAATTTGTCCCCATGTTAGCATTTTACTGACCATGTATCTATACCTCTTCCAGGAAATCTTAATTTTTTTTTTTTTTTTTGGTCATGGTCCCCACTGAGAAGCTCATGAAAACAATGGGCTTTCTCCTCAGAAAATATGCCCAAACAGACACACATAAGACATTTATCCTCTTATTTCAGGGGACTCAGAGATCTGAAGCCCATCTCTGCATGGATCCCAGGTCCAGAAGCTTTTACAAATGTTTCCTGAGCGTCCACACTGCAGGCACTGGGTGTGGGGATGCAGAGATGAATGAGTCATGGCCCCACCCTAAAAAGCTCACAGTCTCAGGGGAACAGCAGGAACATGGGTGCTTTCCACAGACAGGCCAACCTATGGGGGGAGAGGGAGGTTGAGGAGCACCGAAGGGACACCTAACCTAGGCTTAGAAGATCACAGAAGGCCACTTAGAAGAGGTGCTGGGATGCAAGAGAATGCTGCCTGAGTCTTGCCTGGTCTTTTCAGTAGAGAAAACTGATGGGCAAGAGAGGGCATGGATTTTTAGAGAAAGTATTTTTCAGGATTGCTGGAGGAGTAACCAATGGCCTGAAGCAAAAGGGCTGTATATGCCATAGGCCAGGGTTCGGCTGGGTTTTTCTCTGTAAAGAGCCAGATACTCAATGTTTTAGGCTTTGTGGGTGATCTGGCCGCTGTGGCAACTTGGCCATTGTAGCACAAGAACAGCCATAGATAATATGTACAAGCATGGTGTAGGTGTGTTCCAAAAACACTTTAGAAACACTGAAATTTGAAATTGATATATTTTTAAATTCATAGACGTTATTTTTTTTGAGCAATATCAGGTCTGCAGAAAAACTGTGCAGAAAGTGCAGTGAGTTCCCGGACACCACCTCACCCCCACCCATCATACAGTTTCCTCTATTATTAGTATGGTACATTTGTTATAATTGATGAGCCAATACTGACGTGCTATTATTAACCAAAGTCCATAGTTTACCTTAGTGTTCACTCTTGGTGTTTGACTTTCTAGAGGTTCTGACAATTGTATAACGACAGGTTTCATATAGAATAGTTTCAGTGCCCTAAAAACCCACTCTGTTCCACCTATTTGTCCCTCCTTTCCTCCCCCAAGCTGCTGGCAACCACTGATCGTTTTACTCTCTCCATAGTTTTTTGCCTTTTCCAGAATGTCAGATAGTTGGAATCATACAGTATGTAGTCTTTTCAGACTGGCTTCTTTCACTTGCCTTTATGCATTTAAGGTTCTTCCATGTCTTTTCATGACTTGATAGCTCATTTCTTTTTAGCGCTAAGTAATATTCCATTGTATGGATGTACCACAGTTTTTTTATCCATTCACCTACTTAGGGACATCTTAGTTGCTTCCAAGTTAGGCAATTATGAATAAAGTTGCCATAAATATCCATGTCCAGGTTTTAATGTGGACCTAAGTTTTCAATTTCTTTGGGTAAATACCAAAGATCATGACAGCCAGATCCTATGGTAAGAGTATGTTTAGTTGTGTAAGAAACTGTCTTCCCAAGTGGCTGTACCATTTTGCATTCCCACCAGCAATGAATGACAGTTCCTTTTGCTCCACATCCTCACTAGCATTTGCTACTGTCAGCGTTTTGGATTTTAGGCATTCTATTACATGTTTAGTGGTATCTTGTTGCTGTTTTAATTTGCAATTCGCTAATAGCATACGACATTGAGGAACTTTTTATATGTTTATTTGCCATCTGTATATCTTCTTTGATGAGGTATCTGTTAAGATCTTTCGCCCATTTTTAATTGGGTTATTTTCTTGTTGATGAGTTTTAATAGTTATTTGTATATTTTGGATAAAGTTTGTATAATTTTCACATGTCACATTCTTTTCATTTTGTTTTCAACAATTTAAGAATGTAAAAATTATTCTTAACTTATGGGTTGTACAGAAACAGGTAGGGGGCCAGATTCAACCCACAAGTGGCGGCTTAACAACCACTGCCTTCAAAGTTTGGATTTTTTTCTTAGAGCCGCCAGGGATTCATCATATGGTCACATGCAAGGAAGCGACGTGGCCAAGCACACTCTTCATCACTCTGCCTATAGTGAAGCAAAGACAGGAGCAGGGAGTGTGAAGGAGCCTGGAGCAGGACAACTGTCAGGAGTTCTTGTAGTGATCCGGGTGAGGGGTGATGATAGCTTAAACTAAACAAGCTTTAATGCAGATGAATAGAGCTGGGCAGATTCAAGAGATATTGACAGAACCTAGGGAGTGATATGGAAGATATGGAGGAGAGGAGACTCAAGGATGATATCTAGTTTGCTGACCCCGACAATGAATTGATGCTGCTGCCATTCACTGATTCAGAGGATACAAGAGGAGCAGCAAGGGTGGATGGGATGGTGCTGGGTTCAGTTTGGAATGTGTTGAGTTTGAGGAGCCGTGGGACATCCGGGAGGAGCTGTCTAGGTGCTTGCTGGTCGGAAGTTCAAGAGAGAGCTATGGGCTTTGAAATCATCAGCTTATTAATTACAGAGCCATGGGAGTGAATGAAATCCCTTCCGGTAGAGGGTGTAGCGAGAGAAAAAAAGAGAAGGAAGATGGCTGAGTACAGAACCATGAGGAGGGCTGAGAATGAGAGGATAAAGGGAAGAAGGGGACAGAAGGAGCATTTAGAAAGCAGACAGCAAGCCAGGAGAGAGTGGTCATAGAAACCAAGGAAACAAGTGTCTTGAGGAGACAGATGCAGCCAAGAGATAGAGTGAGACATGAAGAGTCGGGGCAATTCATGCACAGGTGGCGTCTGGAATCCACGAGGACACTTCTGATCTCTCATTAAAGGGGGAATATGCTCAGAGCTGTTTCTCGCCATGCACTCATTAGCGTTGACCAGCCAGCAAGAGATTAGAGAATAAATAATCACAAAGCTGTCAGGCTGCTTAATGTTCATTTGAAACTTGTATCAAAAGGCACAGGGGAAATACACAGAATGTCAAGGCTGCATTGTTTTCATTAACTGCTTTTCTACTCACATCGCATGGAGTGAATCCTGAATAGTGTCCTTACCCAACCACTTCCACAGCGTGACTCAGTGTTGTCCCCAACAGGCACATTCCCCAAGCCTGGTTCTCATGCCTTCCCAGAAGTTCTGTGAATTACCCAATACACGTACAATAAATTCCTTTTCTATTTAGATCATCTAGAGTTTGTTTCTTTGCTTACATATGAGAATTCTGGCTAAGTCCCTTACCCGGTCCTGGAAAATAACAATATAAAAATCTCTGGGGTCATGTTTGAATAATTAGGAAATGACCTATTAATTAATGTGCAGTCTTCATGTCCAAGACCCATAAGAGAGTGACCATGGTCACTCAGTCAAAAGTCACAACTGTGTGCCCCAGGCAGGCTGGCCACACCTTAACCAACCGTGATCCACCCACGCCTGAAGGTGGCAGCCCAGAGCGGGGCACTCTGATCAGTGGCCATCACTTACAACTCAGCACTCTACAGCACAGTGGTCATCTCAACTGTAGACGACCAACACAAAAATTCTCCTTTGTAAGCTGAAGAAAAGCATAGAAAAATTTCCAACGCATACACTGAGAAACCCTGTGTGCTTTCTCCACCTTGAAATAAACATTCCATATGCGATAGTCTTCATGATGGTTATTGGTGAGCCTTGATAAGCAGCCCTGTTGGCTGGTGCTTCTGGACCAGATCCTGACTTGCTGCCCCAGCCCTGCCTGCTCCTAGATTTAGATCCCAGGATGGAATTCGGCGCCCCGCCTCTGAATGTTTCCTCATCCCTTATTGCTGAATTGGTCTGATCTACTTATATCCCTCTCCTTTCTCTCTCTCTTGCCTCCATGACACCCCTGCCCTCTGAACTGAGTTTGGCATTCCGGATTTGCAGCGGGCCTCCTGGCCATGACCCCAGGTTCTCACAGACCCTTATCCTCCCACCGCCTTGATGCAGTCCAAGGTCCTGTCCCAGCATTTCCTTGCTCTTCCCCATTTTTCTCCCATCCATCAATAGCCTTAGCTTGTTCTTCAGCCCTAGTCAGGAGAATACGATGTTAGCATTTTATGCAAACCGCAAATTCCTGAACCTCTCTCGTGATTTAAAACTGATTCTGAGGAAGGCTGCTGGGTATTGTTGCTTACTAGCTAAAGTGGCGCCACCAAGTGGCAATAGGATAAACAGAGTTTAGAATTCACTCCAGCTTTGAAATTATGCAGCCAGAACTTTATATCATCTTATTTCAGATTTGCATAATTCTAACACCTACGTTTTTTGTCTACCCTGTGCCTTGACTTGAGGGCAGTCACCCATTCACTCAATAACAGTTTAATGTGTACTTACTCTGCCAGGAACTGTGATAGTCCCTACAAGGGTGTGCCAAACACAGTCCCTGGTCTCTAGGGGGAAAGACAGAAAAACACACATGGGGAAGGGAGGGTGGAGAGTAGGCAGAGAAGGCTTCCCAGAGGAAGTGGCATCTAAACTGAGACAAGAAGAATGAGGAAGAGTTGGTGAAGAGGGGGAAGAGACACTTTTCAGACATAGGAAACATGTGCAAAACACCCAGAGGGAAGAGGGAAGAGGCTGGAGGGCATTTGAGAAACTGCAAGTAATTCAGGACATGTGGAACCAGAGACTGAGGGAGGGGAACTGGCAAAGGATGAGTTTGAAGAGTTTATAACAATGAGGCCCACACGTGGAGAGTGCTTACTGTGTGCCAGGAACCGTTCTCATGTTGTACATATGTTAACTCAGCCAATCTTCACCACAACCTGCTGAGGTAGGCACTATTGTTATTCCCATTTTGCAGATGAGGAGTCTGAGGCATAGAGAAGTTAAGTAACTTGCCCAGGTCATGTAGCTAGGAAGAGGTAGAGCTGGGGTGTGAACCAGGACCTTCAGCCAAGCTCGTGAACTTGGGCTTTCACCTTAGAGCAACTGAAGCCCTTCAAGGATGGGGGGACCTGGTCAGGGTGTGCTTTAGAAAGATTATAGAATGCCAATGTGTTCTCTGATGCCAACAACAAGACTGAAACCAAGGATGTTTGGAAGTTAACGCTGGAAGAAGACGCCAACAGACATCAGAGGGGGCGGGAGCATGGGGTGGAATTAGGGTCAATTACCAGGTTTCCAAGAGCTGAGTGGGGAGCTGCCGGGATGCCAGCCAAGGCTCCAGGAGAAAAGGGCATAGGGATTGCACCTGCTGGCTCAGGGCTATTTCTTCAAAGTGGAAACACCCACCAGCCTGCTTGAGCCTCACAGCCAGTGCCTGACACCAACTTATCTTTTCAGCCTTATCCTCCTGCATCCACCCTAGATCCTCACCTGAGTGGAACCTACTTTGTTATTTACACCCAGACACATTCACAAAAGGACTGAAGGAGAATTACAATAAATAAGCATATAATAAAATTATGTTAAACATGAATAAGAATAAATATTCAGATCAGATAAAAAAACATAAATTAGAGCAGAAATCAAGCTTGGGTAGGAGAGATGGGAGATGAAACACAAATATTCAAGCTGTAAGCTTCTCCCACTGTTGCTTTAGTTAAGCTCAAGTTTGACGCTAAGCTTCCAGTCAAGGCGAAAAGGGAGACAAGGTCATTTACACGGTCGTTATTGACAGAACAGAGGAAGCACACCCATCTGTCAAGAGAATTTGTGTGGCCCTTGGCTAGTGAAGTTCTGACAAACCGGACTGCTCTCCAATCCCTTAACGCCCCTCTACTTGCCCAACGCCACACCTTTGTCTAGGTCATTGCATCCTCCTAGCTTACAGACCGATGGCTATCAGTCAAAACCCTGCCCAAATGTCAAAGCTCAGCTTAAGATATTTGGCGCTCAGGAAGATGTCTCTTTCCTCCCTGGTCAGATGTTCTTCCCTCATTTATTTCCCTGCCTTGTGTTCACTTCTTTCATAGCACTCAGCATATTCTGTTACATTTTATAATTCAAAACATATATGTCTTATCTCACTGAGGTGGTATAGCCTAATGGTTAGAGTGACAGGTCTGGAGTCAACCTACCTGGGTTCCACCTCTGCCACTCACTAGCTGTGTGACCTTAGACGAGTCACTTAATCTCTCTGAGCCTCAGTTTCCTCATCTGTAAAATGGGAATTATAAGAGTGTCCTCCTGATTCTCTTAGCATGGCTCCTGGAACATGGTGAACTATCACATCATTATCAGCATCTTCACAACCTTCATCTCTTCTCCTAGGGCAGACATGTCCAGTGCAGTAGCCACTAGCCATGGTGGCTCTTTACATTGAAATCAATTATAATTTTAAAAAAGTAAAAGTCAGTTCCTCAGTGGCATTAGCCTCATTTTGAGTGCCACATGTGGCTAGTGGCTACCATATTGGACAGCACAGATAGAGAACATTTTCAATATCACAAAAGTTCTATTGGACAGTGCATGTCTAGAGCAAGGATCAGCATTTTTCTTCCATAAAGGACCAGAGAGTAATTGTTTTAGACTTTGCAGCCAGATGGGCTCTGTCACAACTACTTAACTCCACCAATGTCGTATGAAAGCAGCTACAGACAATGCATAAAACTTTATTTATGGACACTTAAAACTGAATCTTTGTGATTTTCACATTTCACAAAATATTATTCGAGTTGTTTTTAACCACTCATTTTTAGCTTGCAAGCTGTACAAAAACAATTGGTGGACCATAGGTTGCTGACCACTGCTCTGTAGTATATAAACTTCTTCTGGATAAATCTCCCATCTTATTCATAGATCTATAGCCTGGAATACCTATTATTGAGTGCCTACTATGTAGCAGGCTTCGGTTATACTTTGGGGGAGAGTCATGCATACGTCACAGCCTCTGTATTGTAAGAATTCACAGACTGTAGTCAGCAGAATAATGGCCCCCACAGATGTCTACATACTACTCCCCAGAACCTGTGATATGTTATATTATATAGCAAAGAGGAATTAAGTTTGCACACGGAATTAAGGTTGTTGATCAGATGACCTTAGGATAGGGAGATTATCCTGGATTTTCTGGGTGGTCCCAATGTAATCACAAGGGTCCTTAGATATGGAAGAAGGATGCAGAAGAGCCAATGTCAGAGTGATACAATACAAGAAAGACTTGACCAACCATTGCTGGCTTTGAAGACGGAAGGGAGTCACAAGTCAAGGAATGGGGGCGGCCTCTAGACAACGTAGAAATCAAGAAAGCAAATTCTTCCCTGGAGCCTCCAGAAAGGAATGCAACCCTGCCAACACCTTGATTTTAGCCTAGTGAGACTTATTTAGGACCTCTTGAACTCCAGATAATAAATCTGTTTGTTTTAAGGCATTAAGTTTGTGGCAATTTGTTACAGCTGCAATAGGAAATGAATACACAGACTAATAGAAGAGATGGACGGGGGAACAAACGTGATGGGCAGATGAACACAGTAGACGCAGGTACGGTGTACAACATGAGCACAAAAGAGAAGACATGGAACCCTATGGGGTAGGGGGTGGAGAAGAAGTCAGTCTTTCTAGAAGCACCATCAGAACCGGATTTTGAAAGATGAGCAGGAATCCAACAGGGAGATGGAGGAGTTGGTAGTGTGGTAGAGAGGTGAGGACAGAGGGATGAGAATAAGGATGAGACGAGGCAGGCCAGGTAATTGGAATAAACGAGAAAAGAGGGCCAGCACGGAAGTGGAATCAGACGGTATTTGTCCTTCTGAAACTGGCTTATTTCACGTAGCATGTAAAATTCCACTTATATCAGGTATCTAAAATAGTCAAACTCATAGAAGCAGAGAATAGAATAGTGGTTGCCGGGGGCTGGGGAAGGGGGAAATGGAGAGTTGTTGCTCAATGGGTATAAAGTTTCAGTTATGCAAGATAAGTAAGTTTTAGAGATCTGCTGTATAACATTGTGCCTAGAATTAACGACACAATATTGTGCACTTAAAAATTTGTTAAGAGGGTAGCTCTCATGTTGAGCATTCTCACCACACACACACAAAGGGAGACAAGGAAACTTTTGGAGGTGATGGATATGTTTGTCACCTTGATTGTGGTGATAGCATCACAGGTGTATGCATATGTCCAAACTCATCAAATTGTACACATTAAGTGTGTGTAGTTTTTTTGTATATTCATTATACCTCAATAAAGCTGTTGAAAAAAAAAGAGGCTCAGCACGGACAAAGGCACAGAGGGTGAAGACCATAGTGGGTTCAGGAACCTGTAAGAAGTCTGAGATTACAGGAGAGCACAGTAGAAGGGGAAGCATGAGAGACGAGGGGCAAGGTAGGACCAAATCTGGCAGGACCTCAGCCCTGCTGAGAATCCTGTCTTTGTCTACTGGAATTCCAGTTGTCTATCACCACCTAACAAATTAAGGCAACACTTAAAGCAGCGATCATTGCATCTCATGATTTTGTGGATCAGGAATTTTGGCAGGACTCAGCTGGGTGATTCTTCTGCTCCACGTGTTGTTGTCTGAGGTCGCTGGGTGGCATTCAGCTGGAAGATGGGCTGGTCTGAGGACCTGAATGGCTTCCCTCACATGTCTGCTGCCGTGGTGGGGAGGGCTCTAAGACTGGACCCCGCTGGGGCTGTTGACTGGAGCACTTGCAGTATGGGAGTCTCAAGGTGACAGACGTCTTCCATGATGGCCCAGAGCCCCCAGAGAGCGTCCAAGAGAGCCAGGCAAAAGCTGCACGGCTTTTTAGGACCTAACCTTGAAGTCCCAGAATATCCTTCCTGCCACATTCTCTTGGTCAAACAAATGACTTTGGCCACCCCACATCCCAAGAAAAGGGCACTGAAGCTGATCTCTCGACGGAGGGAGTGTCAGAGCTCCTTGGCCGTCTTTAATCTGCCATGACTAGAAATAGTGAGCCAGTAAAGGGCTTTTTTTTTCTTTTTTGGACTATGTGGTTTGTTTGCTTTTTTTACATTTTTAATATGGAAAGCTACAAAAACGAAAATTAAAATCACCCACAATCCCACCACCCAGAAACTATCACATAACATTGTGAAGAATTTCCTTCCAATATTTTTGATGCTCTGTCCTTTCAAACTCTCCGTATATTTTTGTTTTTTTCCACTAAAGGACTTTAAATAGGAAGTTGACATTATTAAATTTGCATGTTGAAAAATGACTTTGTCCTCAGTGTGGAGAATAGTTTGGCAGAGAGAAAAATTGGGCATCTATTGCTATGATGGAGGCAGTGACCCCTCCAAGGCTTGGCTACAGAAGATCAGGGAGTGCGTAGGGGGTGGATTCAAATATTCCAGGAGCTTCTCCTCACTTAGTTTTTCGATATGAATAATTTGACTTTTAAAAATATTGTACAAAGTGCCTTGCAAATACAACTCTAAGACAAGTCCAATCCAGAAACAGGCTGGAGAAAGAGCCATCTGAAAGTGTATTTCTCACTCACACCACACATCCACAAGGTGGTCTGAAATTTAGCTCCATGTTGTCTCCACACCAGACTTCAGGTTTCAAAAGTGACCTCTTTGTAGAACATTGTGGCAGAGGGAAAGAAATATTGGAGAAGCACGTGCCAGCTCTTCAAGTTCTATGGAAGAAGAACACATATCCGTTTCTCTTGCATTTCATTGGTCAAAGCAGATAAGAGGCCAGAGAGGTTGTAAATGGGGCAGAGAAGACTTGCAATGTCCTACAAGCCCCTCTCATCTGGCCATGGCCAGCCTCTGATCTCAGCCCTGATCTCTCCTGCTCACACATTTCTCCAGTGACACTGACATTCTTGCTGTTGTTCAAACAAGCCAGGGCCAGCTCCATCTCAGGGCTGGCTGTTCCCTCCACCTGAAACACTGACTTCCCCGGACAGCCTCAGGGCTCGCTGCCCCACCTCTTTCAGATCTGTGCTCAAATGCCATCTGATCATCTTGTTTCAAATTGCAACCTTCCACCCACCTCCAATACTACCCCCCATGCTCCCATTTACTCCACATTTATCACCACCTGACATTAGTATATATGTTTCATTCATTTGTTTATTTCCTCTCTCTCTCCCTCTTACACACACACACACACACACACACACACACACACACACACACAGAAATGTAAGCTTCATGAGAGCAAGGTTTCTGTTTTGTCGTTCACTGTTGTGCCTCCAATACCTAGAAGAGTAGTCTGGCACATAAAAGGTGCAAAAAAAATCTTTGAATGAGACAGTGATGAATAAATGAATACTGGAAAGATTATTAGCACAGGAGGAAGTCAGAAAATGTTGACTTAAATTATAAGTATATGCTCTCACTACATAGCATCATGTCAGGCCAAATAAATATAGATTAACCAGTTTCGTGGCCTTTGTTTGAAAACTCTAGAATGTAAAAATGTACCTGGAGGTCAAGTTTATTTCCCAGCAGTCAAATGATAAGTAGCTTTAGTTATCTATATTTTCTCATTTTTATTAAGAAAACAATATTTTGAGCTCTCACTATGTGCCTGGCACATATGTGTGTACGTGAATGTCTTATGAAATTCACACATCCGCTCTGGGAGGTAACTAGCATTAACACACCCATTAACGCTCTGGTACCTGAGGTGTATTAGATGAGTGACTTCTGTAAGGTAACACAGCTATTCAGCAATGGGACCAGATTTTTTCAAACTCAAGTTTGGTTCCAGAGCAAGAGCACAGCCGCACCATGTTGCTGCTTTCTACAGTGAGCGTAATTTATTTTTACAGTATGAAGAAGAAAGGGGAAAGCTTATTTAAAAGAAGAAGAAAGAAAAAGAGGGGAAGGAAGAAGAGGAAGAACGGGACGAAGAGAAGGAGGGGGAAGGGACAAGCAGGAGAGGAAGAGGAAGAGAGAGAAGAATCTCCTTATAATCAAGACCTTGTGCCTCCTGACACTATAGCAGACTCCAGCCCAGTGATCTTCATGGCACAGTACCCTGGAACGCCATTTATGCTTTCAGACTCCATAACCATGCAGACATTACACAATCTCATGGGGTCTTCTCTGCCTAGTCCAAACATCAGTCTGACTAATGTGAAACTGGTTGCAAAGCTGGCTGGTTCCTGAGAGAATCTTTTCTTTCATTTTGATCAATCGACAGTTCACCGAATCACTAAACATGTTACGGACCGTAGGACTTGATCATTGGGCTTCAAGTATGTTTCTTTATAATCAATGGAATGAACACAATTTTTTTAAATGAAGAAAATGTAGTTCTTCAGGCTTTGCAAGAATAATTGAATGTTTCCTCCTTTATTCACCACAAACCTTCATCTCCAAATGCTGTGGATGCAAAATGAAGTCTCTGCCTCTGTGGTTCAGCATTATCACTGTTTTACAAACACGGGGAGGGAACTAGTAGAGTTTAAAAGGTCCCATTTCCAGAGTAAAAGATCAAAGGGTCAAAATGACAAATGGTCACTAAAAGGGAAATATTTTTAGAAGGCTTAACTCACTAGAAGTAACAGATATCTTCTCCATTTTACTTTGCCCTCTCTCTTGTACAAAGCAAACCTACTGCTGTGTTATTACAATACAACCCAAGGACATGGAGTGACCCGGAGGTCTAGGATAATACCCTTGTACAGAAACAGCTGGTTTTAGAGGTCACAGAGCATTCAGCTCTTTGTGGAAGTAAAGTCAGTCACAGTCTCCTACTCTCCATCTGTGTTGAGCTTACCTTTAATTCTAGACAAATAGTACTATGTGCACAAACTACTGCTTTTTTCAAGATTTCTCCAAGATGATTTGGTGGGTAAAATAATCTAATTAGCAGAAAGAGAGCCCACAGTCTGCCCTTGAATCCAGCAAATCATACAAGTTCAGGTTGCTCTCTGAGTCCCTGGTAAAACAGATACATCTGTGATGTCTTTATATGTCCCAGGCATCTCTTACAAACTAGACTGTTAATTTGTTAGGCTTTGCTGTTGTGGTAGAAAATTAATTTATTTTTAAAGTGAATGGAGCAAATATAACTTTGCCTTGAACAATTAAATTTAACATTGTCCAGTGAATCACTACATTTAATTTCATGACGAATTCAGGGACATTTTCTTAGTTTGGATTGTCCCCAGGATCTGAGACTTCACCTACGCTCTTCTTGCTTTCTGCATCATGGCGCAGGATGCTGTTCTGTTTATCAGCCCTTTCTTGCTAAGTTTGATGAGCTTCCCAAACTGACCCAAACAGAGCATCCTCAATCTGATAAGGGCCATCTGTGAAAAACCTATAGCTGGCACATAGTGAATGCTTAATAAATATAAGCCGTTATTGTTTTTATGCATAAGTTTTAAATTGAATGCAGTCAGAACTGTCAGTCTCTTTCTTTACGGCTTCATCCTGCTAACTGCTGCTCATCTTTCAAAATTCGACTCAAACCTCTCCTTGAAGACCGCTGCTCCCCTGGCAGCCTGCGCCTCACCCATTGGAACACACAGCACTTGCCATGCTGTCATGATCCGGTTCCTCGTCTGGCTCTGGCTCTACCCACTCAATTATAAACTCCTTGAAGGTAGAGCTTTCCTTCCATTTTGTACCCCAGCACCTAGAAAAGTGCCTACTACATACTGAGCACTCAATTCATATCAGTCTCCTTTCTCTTAATCTACATGGCTTAGCTTAAGTTCCACCCCATTCAAGAATTTTTCCTTGTCAACTCAAGCTTCCACTGGGTTTTTTTTTCCAGCTTTATTGAGATATGATTGACAAATAAAAAATTGTATATACATGACTTGTACAATGTGATGTTTTGATGTAAGTATACCTATTTTTATAATGATTACCACAATCAAGCTGATTAATATATCTATCACCTTACATAGTTACCACTTGTGTGTGTGTGTGTGTGTGTGTGTGGTGCTATTGGTTTTTATACGTTCCGGTCATTTTTGTACCACCAGTGCCTAGCACATATTAGGTGTTTAAGTAATATCACATGAATAAATGAATGAGTGGCTGACTGGATGAGTAACTAACAAGATAGAAGACTGATAAAGAGGAAAATCTCTGGCTATCATCACCTGGAAATTTTAAATCAAATATAAGAATTTTTTAATGAGTAGCTAAGCTCTTCGGGAAGAAAGGGAAACCTTAGGAGCCAAAAACAGGGCACAGGCAGATAGAAATCACAAATGAAAAGGACATTGAAACCAGACCTACAGGGGATTGAGCTGATGCTATAAGTGGGTAGGGAAAGACATGGTTATTAGACCTGGTAAATGACAGGCTTAGATTTTATTGCCTACATAGACACAAGAGATGAAAACTTAGACCTACGTGAGGCAGAGAATTGAAACTAATACCCCCTCATAAAACCAAAGTCTTTGAAGTTCTGCCCCGAAGTAAAAAGGTGGGGAACTACCCAGTAGCTCAGGAAGGCAAAGAAGCTTGTCTTCCTCTGAGTTCTTGGCAAATTGGAAAATCTCTGCCAAGAAACGGAAACCTCCAGCCTGTAATGCAAGTGGGTTTGGGCCTCGAGCGTATAGTAGCTGGGTTATCTGGGAACCCTTGAACTCATAAATTAACATTTTAAAAAGTCCCAGGATCATGATATCTCTGGGGTAAATTGGTATAGCCACTATGGAAAAGAATATGGAGGTTCCTCAAAAAATTAAAAATAGATAATTTTTTAATTAAAAATTAAAAAATTAAAAATTAAAAATGATCCAGCAATTCCACTTCTGGGTATTTATTCAAAGTATATGCACTCCTATGTTCACTGCAGCATTATTCACAATAGCCAAGACATGGAAGCGACCTAAGATGCTTTCAATAGATGAATGGATGAAGAAGATGTGGCATGTACATGCAATGGGATATTATTCAGCCATAAAAAAGAAGGAAATCTTGCCATTTGCAACAACATGGATGGACCTTGAGGGCATTATGCTAAGTGAATGCCAGACAGAGAAAAACAAATACCGCAAATACCGTATAATCTCACTTACATGTGGAGTCTTAAAAAAAAAAAAGAACTCACAGATACAGAGAACAGATTGGTAGTTTCCAGAGGTGGGGGGCAGGGGGGTGGGCAAAATGGGTAAAGAGGGTCAAAAGGTATAACTTCCTTTTGTTATAAAATAAATAAGTCATGGGAATGTAATGTACAACATGGTGACTATAGTTAATAACACTGTATTGCATACTTGAAAGTTGTTAAGAGATTATATCTTAAAAGTTCTCATCATAAAAAAATTGTGACTATGTGTGGTGATGAATGTTCACTAGACTTATTGTGGTGATCATTTTGCAATATATACAAATATTGAATCATTATGTTATACACCTGAAACTAATGTAATGTTATATGTCGATTATATCTCAATAAACAAAACACAAGAGGTATACCTAAAATGACATTAAAAAGCTGAAAGCAAAAAATGGAAAAAGATACATTACATAAATACTAGCCAAAAGAAAGCTAACATAGCTATATTAACATTGGAAATAAAACACAGTGTTTAAGACAAAACCGTTAATGTGTTAGGAATAAAGATAGATATTACATAATGATAAAAGAGCAATATCCTAGGAAGATGTAACAGTTCTGTACATGTACATAACTAACCACATGGTCTGAAAGTATATGTAGCAGTGTGACAAAGACACGAAGGACCTACAGATAAACTTAACAGGAAGCATGCCAGATCCACATGGAGAAAACTAGGAACACCACTGAAGACCCAAAAAAAGTTTTGGACAAATGGAAAGGCATGTCACCATTTAGGACATCACAACCGCATTGACGTCCCCTACACACATTTATAAATTTAACTAATAAAAAATACAAAGTTTTATATATCTATATATTTTGTGTGTGTGAGGAAGATTAGCCCTGAGCTAACATCTGTTGTCAATCCTCCTCTTTTTGCTGAGGAAGATTGGCCCTGGGCTAACATCCATGCCCATCTTCCTCTACTTCATATGTGGGACACGTGCCACAGCATGGCTTGATAAGCAGTGCGTAGGTCCACGCCGGGGATCCGAACCCCAGGCCACCAAAGTGGAGCCCGTGAACTTAACTAGTTACTTAACTTAACCAGAACTTAACTTAACTATGCCACCAGGCCAGCTCCACAAAGTTTTATATTTTGTTTTATGCTTTGTCTGATTTTTTTTGCAAAAGCAAACAAACTAATTCTAAGACTCATACGGAAAAAATGTATAATTAAGAACAGTCTGGAAAATAATGAGGAGGCACTGCCCCTCTAGATATTAATATATTACAAAGTATGGCACATGAATACACACACACACACACACACACAAATCAGGGGTTCAGAATAGAAAGTATCAAAATAGACTCCAACACATGTAGGAATCTCACTCATGATAAAGATGGCATTTCAAGTAGATGAGCGGAAAATGAATTATTCAACAAATGATTTGAGACAATTGGTGAGTCATCCAGAAAAAAGTAAGATGCTCATACCTTTGACCTATCATAGGAATTTTTTCTCCAGATACACATAAGAAAGATATAGGGGCAGGAATATTCATTGGAAACACTACAAATATCCATTAACAGGGGTGATTAGATAATATATAATACATAAAGATATATAACAATATTTATAATGTATAATGATATATAATATAAAATGATACACAGTATAAAAAGATTTTTTTTTCTCACAATAGAAAAAGCAGCCATTCAAAACATGAGCCAACCCTAAATGTTCTAATATGGTGAGATTTTTCACTGAACATCTCTAAAAGATTAAAAACAAGGTAGAGAACGGAGGACAGTCCATATGCTATGGTAACATCCATGTAACATAAGAAGAAAAGGAGAGAGGCAGACAGACAGACAGACAGACATCTCTGGAAGGATTCACAAGAAACTGGTAAAAGTGGTTGCCCCCTGTGAGGGAAGTTGGGTGGTCACAGCCCACAGGAGGGGCAAAGACTTACTCTTCACTACATGCCTTTCAGTACTTTTAAATTTTGAGCCATGAGCATGTATTATCTATCCTCCCCAAAATATCTTTCTTGGAGACTTCTCTTCCCCGCAGTGTGACAGACTAAATATCCTGAAACCCTTCTGGCTACAAATGCCTGTTAATGCTGAGTAGAATATGACAGCAACAACTCATAGCCATAGTGAGGGATTTTTGATATACTATCTCCTGGTATTTGTTCGATGAAGCAACTCAAAGCATTAGCAAGAGACAAGGTTTGAACAACGTAATTTAAAGTCTTGATCTAATGGATATATGGAGAGGGCTCTGCACCAACAATTAGTGCACTCACATTATTTTTAAATGCTATAGGACGTTTACCAGAATTGACCAGGCCACAAGCACACAAATGCATTAGGCTACAATGTAGGCGTCAACCAGATCAAGCAACCAAAAAATCGACATCACATCGCCATGCTCTCTGCCAATTTTGAAATCAACTTTAAAGATGGCAGCAACAACAACACAAACTTGACATGTTTAGAAGTTTTAAAATGTTCCTTTAAAATATATATATATATGTGTATATATATATGTAAGTGACCATAATGGAAATTAGAAAATATTTAGACCTGAGCAGCAATGAAAAGAATATGCATCGAAATGGCTAGGCTGAGCTAAAGCAGGATTTAAAGGAAATGTTTCCTGCTGTGCACATCCTTCTGTTATCGGCTTTATTTGCTCAATATTATGTTTCTTGAAATTTTATTGACCCTTGAAGATTTAATTCGTCCATTTAACTGCTGTGCAGAGACACAGGGCACACAAGCCTCACTTCAAGGAAATTCTTGCTATGTTTCTACATTAAGTATGCTATTTGTTGGAAGTTTTTGGTGTTAGGTTAAGGACGTTCCCTTCTATCCCCAGATGGCTGAGGATTTTTATCATGAATGAATTTGAATTCATCAATCCACTAAGAGATCTATTGAGAGGACTACGTTTTCCCCTTCACCCATCAGTATGTTAAAATTACATTAAATGTATTAATTGATTTTTGAATGTTAAGCCATACTTCCATTATAGAAATAAATCCAATTTAGATTTTAGAATTTAAGACATTTTTTAAATGTTTTATTGACTTATTCAAGCAAATAGGAAAACGCGGGTGTTTTGATTTCAAATGTTGGTGTTCTTTGGCATTTGTTTGATAAGCTGCTTGAGAAATCTTGATGGAGAGCTGCGAGAGGCACCACCTGGCATCCTGCTTTGCTGACCGCTCATCACGCAACCGGAGGTGGTTCTGCCTGTCTGCTGCCAGCCTTCTCGCTGTGTGTGACATCAGACGGCCGGAGATCAAGCAGGCCCTGGGGCACCGCTGTCCAAGTCACCCAGCCTTCAACTCCTCCTGCACACGCACGGCATGTCCAAGGCAGGAAATAACCTGTTGGCATCCTCTTCATTCGTTAGGAAGCACACCTCATCTTTTTAAAAACAGCCACAAAATGACAGCTGACTCCCTGCCTTTCTGAACACTTAGCCCCAAGAAAAAGCAGAGTGGATCTGACTTAGTGCTCTAAATTTGGAAGTTTTCCAGGCTTAACGTTTTGGAATTGAAGATGCTAACCTATATAAAGGTGCGTATAATGTAAAATGAATATAAAAATGTATTTAATGGTTTTAGAAAGATTAGCAAGAATCAAAACATGACCAATGAGCAACTGAGTACTGAGATTGTAAGTCAATATGCATTTCTTTCTTAAGAGTTCCTTTTCTTGTTAACAAGTTTTAAAATTAAACAATTAGTACATACATATGTTTAAAAAGTCAAACAGTGGCAAATTATACAAATAAAGAGTAAGCTCCCTCCTACTCCATTTCCCCAATCTCCAAAGCGTTGGGAATGGGAAGAAACCCAGAAATTACCATTTTCTGTTTCTCTCGATCTTTCCAGATATCAATAATGCATATCCAAGAGAGATAGGTCAATTGATTGGTAGATTGACAGATAGATCAGCAGCTAGGTCAATAGTTCTGTCTGTTCATACTAATCAGTTCTGTATAAGTCTGAATTTAAGTTCAAATGTAAATTCGTACAGTGACATTTTTAATATTTCCTCTGACATCTCTTGTAATTTGTAGAGGTCGTACAAGAAACCAAAACTTGCATCCGCAGAATAATCCTTCTCAAAATTAAAAATGATTTACAGTCTGACATTTGCCAAGAGCAGTGGACATCACTTTCAATTATACCAATTAAAAATGAAGTTGCTAATAGTATCGTATATGATGATGTAATAAATGGATTTTCAGAAAAGTGAGCCAGAAAAACCTAATGATTGATCAAGATATCACATTAACAAATTATTGTGTTATATAAAATTGTGACACCAAAATGTTATTTTTGTAAGTTTGTGTTTATACTCATGAATCTCTCTCATCTCCATTATGTTTTATAAGTAATAAAACATTTGTAAAGGAAAAAACTCTATATTTTAGTGCCTTTAACAGGACTTGTTCCTGCTTTTTGAACAAGGGACACTGCATTTCCATTTTGCACTGGGACCTGCCAATTACATAGCTGGCTCTAGTTGGAAGCTTTGTTGGCCTGTAAAGACTCTCATCCCAGTATGCCTGAACAGAGAGTGCAGGAAAGTTCTTGGGAGTTTGGCCTGTGTCCCCTAGAATGTGGGAGGGAAAGATGTGAACATAGAGCCTAGTCTCTGCTTCCTACCAGCAGGGTAAGAAGAGAGGGTAGCAGCGTGGAAGTCTCTACTCCAGCCATAGCAAGGTAAGGATTCATGAGCTCCTGGAGTAACAGGGGCTGTAGGCGTTATCAGAGCTGGAGCCATCTTGAAGGGCCCCACCTGCCACCTGCCAGTGCAGCAGAAGAAAGTGGCTGTGGATGGGCACTAGGGGAAGAAGACGAGGTGGTCTGCTACATCACCCAAATCAGGAACCAGGCCATGCAGAGGGTCCCATGAGAGCCCTCTGAATAACCACAAATGGGGCCCATGAGAGGGCCAGGCATTTGGAGAGCCACCCTAATGGGAGAATGTCAGGCAAAAAAGAACTCCAGAGGTGTCACTGATGACTGTCACTCCTCACCTGCTAATGCCATGTCTTGGCTCCAACTTAGAAGATGGAAGGAGGAATGGGAAGGAGGAGGTGGGGAAAGAGGAAAAGAGGAGCTCAGAGGTTTTGAATTGGCTGTGAGAGGGAAGTTTTCTACTCTCTGGAAGGACTTGAAAAGTTAGTAGATCTGCCCATACCAGACCTCAAAGTGTACATATGGGGGAGGAGGAGACTGTAACTACAGAAAAATACACTATCTCCTGCTTGTCCTGCCATCGAGTTCATGGAAGAAACTAGTTACTTGTGCACATTAATACATACATTTTTAAATAGAAATAGACCTGCTGCTAACTTATTTTTTCATATAACAACATATCTTATAGATGGTTCTATGTCAGTACTAACAGAGCTAGTTGGAAGAGATAGATAGTAAACATGTAAACAAATACACAAACAAGATAATTTCAGGTTGTGATACTGCTTTGAAGGAAATACCTAGGCTAATGTGTTAAGAATCCCTGGGGGTGGAAGGAATTGGGCTGTGTGGTCCTGGGAAATTAAACACCTAGGTCAAGTGGACCTAAGAATCTATACTATGTTCATGGATTTGGAGAAAAGAAGAATGGAAAGTCACAGCCTACCATGCAAACAGTCAATGCAGAAAATGGTGCAAAAAAAGTGATTCTTGTCCTTGATGTGGGATAAATCTGTTTTTAACAAACAACTCTCCCAGAATTCCCTAGGAATTGCTGAAGCAGGGTTCTCTCAAGGGCTCAAGAGAAAGAGATCCCATCAGGAATACCAGCGGAAGTGTGTGTTGATGTGCTCTGGGATGAAAGTCAGAGGCAGGCAGAGCATTCCAGAGAGTGAGGTCAGACAAGGGTCATCTGTAGATAGAGGCTGACTTAAACCCCCACCTGTGAGACAGATCCCTGGGGAGAAAGCAGAGAGAGAAGAACTGAGGGCCTAGGAAATAGCCACTTTAAATACTTTAAGATATTTCTTGTCCACTTGATATCTTTCCAAAAGGCTTTTAAATAGCCTCTGGAACCAAACTTCCATAAAAAATTAGAAACCCACCAAAGAATGTTTCTGACCTCAGAGAAATCATGGAAAGTCTAAATCATACCCATTTCAGATATGCAGCCAGGAAAACTCTCAGTCACATTTTTGGAAAACATGCTAGCTTTTTATTCCCTGTGCTTATTTGCAACCAATAAGGAAAATAGGAGATCGTGTAGATAATAGGTACCAAAATAAACTGTGCATTCAGTTTTAGCCAATGAGCCTCTGCCAGTTCGCATTTCCATTTATAACCGCGGCTCTCACTCATCGGCAATGTGTGACTGACTTAAAGCTGCTGCAGCCAGCTCAGCCCACAAGCCAGCCTCCTTTCTGATAGTGTTCCTAAAATTAAAGGAATACTCAAAACAGCAAACCAGGACATTTCCTTCCAGTTCTTCACCAACTGACACATTTTCCATTACAGGTTACCTCCTCTCATGGCTTCAGCTACTGCCTCTGCACCAATGATTCTGGATCTCTCTCAATCCCATGTATCTACCCTATGCCCAGGATATAGACATCAACTGCCTCTGAGGCATTCCCTCTTTGATGTCACACAGGATCTTCACAGTCAAAGGAACCCAAGGTTCTGGTTACCAAAGCCGTTTGTCCTTCTGTATCAGCTGTGTGATTGGCCCCACTCTCCACCCTACTGGGAAAGCTGCATAGTGGAGAACTCCTGGCTAAAGAGAAGCTGGGATGCGATTATGTCCCACCATATCTGAAGAACTAGTGGTGCATCAAGGGGTGTTAGCCAGGAGAACAAAAGATAAAAATGGAAAGAACAGGACAGAGAGGGCAGCCCAGGGTCTGCTTCAGATATTGATCCCTTGACCTGTCTCCATGGACTCACATTTGAGCTTTACGTGTTGAAGATGAACAAATTTCTGTATCATACAAAGCTTTGTTGCCCAGGTGTCAGAGTGTGACACAGAATGGGTGTGGGAGTCTTGAGGATATGGCATGGCTTTGGCTCGGTGAAAGTGCTGGGAGACCCAGCACTACTTGGATATCTCAAGAGTTTGCCACTTTGCAAGCATGGCATAAAACTTCAGTGTTCTTCACACCCACAGGGATGGCTATAGTAATTTTGTTTGTTTGTTTGTTTTGTAATTTTTTTTTTTTTTTTGGTGAGGAAGATTCGCCCTGAGCTGACATCTGTGCCAA
Source organism: Ceratotherium simum simum (assembly GCF_057802395.1). Lineage (NCBI taxonomy): Eukaryota > Metazoa > Chordata > Mammalia > Perissodactyla > Rhinocerotidae > Ceratotherium > Ceratotherium simum. The sequence continues at coordinate 50,272,886 of NC_141915.1, read as the reverse complement.
TCTTCCTCTATTTTGTATGTGGGTTGCTGCCTCAGCATGGCTGACCAGTGGTGTAGGTCTGCACCCAGGATCCAAACCTGTGAACCCAGGCTGCCAAAACGGAGCATGCCAAACTCAACCACTATGCCACAGGGCCGGCTCCTCACACTATAGTAGTTTTAAAACACAAAACCAGAAAATAACCAGTGTTGGCAAGGATATGGAGAAATTGGAACCCTCGTACATTGGCATAGGAATGTAAAATGGTTCAACCTCTGTGGAAAACAGTTTTGCAGTTCCTCAAAAAGTTAAACATAGAACTACCATATAACTCAGCAATTCCACTCCTAGGTATATACCCAAGAGAGTTGAAAACAGGTACTCAGATAATTATATGGATGCACACGTTCATAGTAGCACTATTCACAACAGCCAAGAGGTAAAAACAACTCAGATGTCCATCAGCTGATGAATGGATAAACAAGTTGTGGTATATACATTCAATGGAATATTATTCAGCCATAAAAAGAAATGAAGGGGCAGGCCCTGTGGCATAGTGGTTGGGTTCACACACTCCGCTTCAGTGGCTGGGGGTTTGCAGGTTTGGATTCTGGGTACAGACCCACACGCTGCACATCAAGCCATGCTGTGTCAGCGCCCCATGTACAAGGTGAAGGAGGATTGACACAGATGTTAGCTTAGGGACAGTCTTCCTTACCAAAAAAAAAAAAAAAAAAAGGAACAAAAGGAAAAGAAATGAAATATTGATACACGTTGCAACACGGATGAGCCTCGAAAGCATTATGCTAAGTGAAAGAAGCCAGACACAAAAAGTCACATATCGCATAAACCCATTAATAAGAAATACCCAGAATAGGTAAATCTGTAGAAACAGAAAGCAGATTGTCAGGCACGCGGGGAGGTGAGGAATGGGAAGTAACTGCTTAATGGGTACAGGGTTTTCTTTGGAGTGATGGGAATGTTTTGGAACTAGGTAGAGGTGATACTGCACAATAATGTGAATGTACTAAATGCCACTGAATTGCTCATCTTAAAAAGGTTACTTTTGGAGCTTCCAAGTTGGTGACCATGTGGAGATGCTGGGAGAGCAGCATGTGGAGAGGGCAGGGAAGCTCCATGCCCCTTCCCGGATACCTTGCCCTGTGCATCTCTTCCATCTGGCTGTTCTGGAGTTACATCATTTTATGATAAACCTGTAATCTAATCCTTATGGTCCACTATACTTCCGGTTAGATTGAAGTAGCATGATGAAGGAATTGAGAAGAAACAGTGAACACCTTCATGTTGTAGACAGGACAACGTGGAGCAGCCGTTTACTGCAAATTCATCCGCTAGCTTAGACCCACAGTAGACATGGAGAGGAGGGCGGCTGTGTATTTGGAAGAAGGAAACTTGGAAAATGGCTTTGTTCTTTATAATCAACTTATAACTTTGTTTGTAGAAAAGCTTCCCAGCCATTGAAATTACCAGCAATGTGCAGTACCCGAAAAGCAAGATATTATGGAGAAACTGAAAGAGATTGCATTCTTGAGAACAGGTGAATTGAAAAAGGACCTTTTAAAGAAATATAACATGGAATACCAAGAATATTTGCAAAAGGACGATCAAATATAAAGCCGAAATTCTCAAAAACCTGGAGCATCAGAGATTGATGGAGGCAGAAAGGATGCAGATTGCTCAGATGCGCTAGCAGCAGCTAGAATCGGAGCAGTTTCTGTCTTTCAAAGATTAACTCAAGAAGCAAGAATTAGCCTGAGGTCAGCTGTGAAGCCAGGAACCCCCAGCGCTGTTGGAACAGATTGATGGGACCACTTTGTCCTACTGTTCCACACAACAGAACAATTCTTTGCTGAACGTACTTGCAGATCAGCCCAACAAAAGTGATGCAATCAATTACGATAGCCATTCTCCTCCTGTGGCCTTAAACAGGAGGCCTTAAAACCAGCTGCTACTCCAAGCGCTGTTCAGAATTTAGTGATTGAAGGACTGCAGTGTGTAGTTGGTTTTTTTGTGTGTGTGTGTATGAGGAAGATCAGCCCTGTGCTAACATCCATGCCAATCCTTCCTCTTTTTTCTGAAGAAGACTGGCCCTGGGCTAACATCTGTGCCCATCTTCCTCCACTTTATATGGGACATCGCCACAGCATGGTCTGACAAGTGGTGCCTCGCTGGGCGCCCGGGATCCGAACCCCGGCCGCCAGCAGCAGAGCACACGCACTTAACTGCTACGCCACGGAGCAGGCCCCTGCAGTGTCTAGTTTTATCAAAAGATCCTTGCCGCTAATTTCTGCAGCAAGAAGAATCTAACAGTGAGAGGAATAGAAACCTGTGAAATACTCTGTGGAAAACTGATGCCTAATGAATTCACTATTAGCCACGTAATTGCACCACAGCAGTCTGCAGAACCTGACTATTGTGACGTGGAGAATGTAGAAGAATTATGCCATGTTCGGGATCAACTGAATCTCCTCACTCTGGGATGGATCCATACACATCTTACCTAAACTGCATTCTTACCCAGGGTTGGTCTTCACACTGTTCCTATCAGCTCACGCGGCCAGAGGCTGTTGACATTGTTTGTTCATGAAAGCGTAAAGACACTGGCACCTTCAGGCTCACCAGTGCTGGCAAGCTTGAGGTTTCTTCTTGTGAAAAGAAGGGTTTTCATCCACATGCCAAGGACCCCAGGCTGTTCAGTATATGCAAACATGTGTCGGTAAAAGACAGAAAAACAATTGTGCTGGACTGAGGTGATATCTTCCAAAACACTGTCAACACCAGACACCCGCCCATGGACATGTGGTTGCCAGATTTTCTCAAGATGTTTCCAGAAATGACTGATATCTTATATTTATACATTTTAGATCAGAAAGTTTGATATTTACTGCCCTTGCACATTTTGGAGTTTTCTTTTTCGGTTGCTCTGTCTCAAGAGAGGTCACAATGGTGTTAAATCAATACCTATTAATGTACCCAAATACAGTACCCAAATATGGTGCTGCAAACAAACAAAAAAGTTAATTTTATGTGAATTTCACCTCCATAAAAAAATTGTACAATGTTATTCACCACGTTAACACAAGATCAGAGGGAACGTAAATGATCGTTTCAATGAAAACAGGAAAGTATTGGGGAAAAAAACACTTTGGTGTCATCACAACAGACACCAGCAGTCCTGGCAGTAATGAAGCAGCATCCTCAAGGGCCTCCGAACAAGCATGTGCTCATACCCAAAAAGGCAGGTCCCTGCGTGTGTGAGGCATTTCCAGGGACTCCAGTCATTACTGGGGAAGGCTGTGAAGGGAGTGGGTTGTCCTATAGAAGGTAGAGACAAGAGCCAGTGAACTGATGACACAGTTGGGGAACTGATGACACACCCTCATTTCCACCAAGAAGCCAGTGAGGCCTGAGGAAATGCTAGTTACACTTGACAGCCACTCTGCATGCTGACCTGTCTCTCCCCATTCCCACACCTAATAGGCCACTGGTCCTATAGCCTCTACCCCCGTCCCCCAGCCGTCACCTGAGTTCAGGTCTGATAATCTCTGACCTGAACTGATGCACCAGCCTCCCACCTGGTCTCTGCTTCTACTTACCCATCCCTCCTCTACATCCTCTGCTTCTGCAGCCACGATGGGCTTTCTAAGATGCAAGTCTGATTTTGTGGATCACCATTGCTCACATGCTCACTACAACTCAAGTGTGCTGAGGAAATATACGTTATTTTGCCTAGAACAAATCTGGTCCTTCTCAAGGCACCTGTGCATTGCCTGAGAAAGCCCATGGAGGCCCAGGGCAGGCAGGAAGGGTATGAAGCCCCCATCAAGACAAGAGGGCCCACGGCACAAATGTTCAGCCAAAAATGTTAGCATCAGGAGGGACCAGAGAGACAAGGTCAATTTATAAAAATAATACACACTTCCTATTTTAAAAATAAAATACACTCCTCACCCCTTTTGATCATGCACAGTTTTCCAATTGGTACACAAAACATTTTAGGTGGGGTGCAATGTCTCAGCTTTAGACTCATAGAATTTTATAATAGGAAGCAATCATTTCATCCAGCTTTTCTTCCTTTCTTCCTTTCTTTCATTTATTTATTTATTTATTTTTTGTGAGGAAGATCAGCCCTGAGCTAACATCCATGCTAATCCTCCTCTTTTTGCTGAGGAAGACCAGCTCTGAGCTAACATCTATTGCCAATCCTCCTCGTTTTTTTTCCTCCCCAAAGCCCCAGTAGATAGTTGTATGTCATAGCTGCACATCCTTCTAGTTGCTGTATGTGGGACGCGGCCTCAGCATGGCCGGAGAAGCGGTGCGTCAATGCGCGCCTGGGATCCGAACCAGGGCTGCCAGCAGCAGAGCGTGCGCACTTAACCGCTAAGCCATGGGGCCGGCCCTCATCCAGCTTTTCTTAAACTTTGTTCTACAAAATACCAGGGGCTGATAACAGTTATAAGTAAAGACCACCAGGTTCACCAGGTCAATGTTAGTTTTATTGACTTATTGCAGCGAGGGAGTGTGAACACCAAATGAATCATGGGTGGGGTCTCAGTAAAAGGCTGTAGGAAGGGGCTTTTTGTCGGGTTTGTGTTTGTGCTGAGTGATTCTAAAGTGGAAAGTGTAGAAGAAACAGTTATCAGGTCAGGGTTGGATCTGGTCATGAAGCAGGCGGTGGCAGGAACAGACCCGGTCTGGGGAAGGCACTGATAAGAAAGAATCAGTCACTCAATATTAGTCATTCTGCAGCTGTGGTGTGGCTTGGGAAAAACACTGTTTTCTGTTGGCCTTGCGCTGGCCCTGTTTATGACTGTCGGGAACTTCACAGTCAGCTTATCAGGGCTGATTCACTTTCTCAGATCCCACAAGAAGTTAGTGGGTGTTCCTGGAAGACAGAGATCGAAATAAGCCTGGAAAGTACTCATTAAACCATGTTAAATACACATAATTCTGGGCTTTCTGGAGCTTTTAACGTGCTAAAGTGAATTGTAAATCTCCCAAGACACCTTCAGTTTATTCTCAACACAGCTGCCTGAGTGATCCTGTCCAAATATGAGTCAAAATGTCCAGTGGTTTCTCATCCCTTCCACCCCCCAGCATTGCCATTCTGACCTCTTTTCCTGTTTACTCCGCCCCCTCCTCTCTCTGCTCCAGCTAACCTGGCCTCCTCGATGTTCCATGAGCACTTGTGTTCCTTCGGTCAGGAATGCTTTTCCCCACGTGGCTGCATAACCTGCTCCCTTCTCTCCTTCAGGTCTTTGTTCAAACGGAACCTTCCAGTGAGGCCTTCCCTGCCCACTCTCTATAAAACCTAGCCCCTCCCCAACACTTCCAAATGCCCTTTCATTACTTTTTCTTCTTAGCACTCGTCACCATCTAAGATACTCTCCTTTTTATTTCCCTTGTTTATGGTCTCTCTGTGCGTGTGGGCAGAGATTTTTATTTATTTTCTCCCCTGGTGCATCCCCAGGAACTGGAATCATGGTTGGAGCATAACAGGCACGTGATAAAAATTTGTCAAATGAATGAATATGCATAGCCCTTCCAAACTTCTCCTTGAGCAGGAGAAGTGGTGAGGGAGGCCTCTGTGTTTTCCATGTATAGACATTAAAGAGGTTTTGGAAGAACACATGGGGAGCCTCAGGGATTCTTCTTCCAGAGCTTAAGGATCAGCTCTCCTATCTTCTCACTCAAGCCAGTCTCTCCCTCAAGGTCCACCCACCAGCCTGGATAAATACTGAGGATCACTAGATGGCACTGTTCACCAAGAATCACGGAATTCTTAGACCCTTTCCCTGCTCCCCTAAGGCCTTTGAAATCACCTTTATCCCAGAGATGAAGAATTCCAAGGAATGGTCACCACTCCCTAGGCCATCTACAGCACCACCTATCAACTGGCCACCCCGCCCACGAGCGCAGGTTAACCCTTTGCTTGGGAGCAAAAGATGTTTTTAAACACAGTAGTACCCCTGGCAAATGTAAGCAAAGCTTGGTCCCCATTGAAAAGCTGCAGGACTTCCCCTTGGACTCGGCCTTGGCTTTCTTGGCACACTTTCTCTCTACCCTTGTATCTCTGTCCCTTTGTAGGATAGAGTACAGGTTAAGATGCCAATTCTATTTCTAGTCTTGAGCCACAGCCATCTGAGAGGCAGCGTGGAATGGCAACCTGGGAACCTAGTGGAGGGGACTGGGTGCAAACTACGTCTCCACGACGAACTGTCCTAGGACCTTTAGCAACTTATTTGACATCTCTCAACCTTGGTTCACGCAGCTGCGTGATGGGGATAAAATCTTCTGGACAGGACAGATGTAGTGAGCATTCAGTGAGAAGATGTATGAGGCTTCAAGCCAAGCTTTCTACGAAGATTTGTTTTCCATTTCTAGATATCACCTACATACATACTCTAAAACCTAAGTCAGGGTGATTGGCTGGCCTGATTAACCCCTCTCTGTAATCTCAGGTGGTCTTAAGATGTCCCAGGGAACAAAAACTCCATGACTGGACCTCTCTACATTGTCTTGAATAATAGACCCTTAGCTCCAGGAATGTCTGCAAATGCACATGTAGAAAGCTACTGTCGTCATGAATCTCAGCCGATCAGCAAGGATTTATGGAGAATTTGTGATTTGGCTTGGTGTTTTAGGAAGGTAATTCCGGAAGCAAAAGTAGGACAGATGGGGGAGAGAATGAAGACGAAGACATCAGTTCACTCTTTAGTGAAATACCATTGCTTCTTACTCTTGAGAGGAAATATATAAGTCAAGGAATATTAGAATGGTGTTGGGTTTTGCTCCCTGCCCTCTTTTTTTAATCAGTAAAACCTGAAATAATGGTTCCACTTGGGGAGCACATAATAGGGACTGTTCATGCACTGCAATGGGCTCTTCCCCACAGACGGTGCCTATGATTAGTAACAAAAAGGCCCAGATGTGCCTGCTGCTCAGCCACATCGCTGGCTGAGAGGACTTCCTGTTTGCCAATCCAATCATCTCCTTTCCCAGAAATCACCCTACAGTCCAACCTCTCCCCTCCTACTCTAGAACCAACGAGCTGACTCCTTGAGCTTCCTTCACGTTGTGACACATCACCCTTCCCTCTCTCCCACTGCCAAGTCTTACCTGTTCTATATTGTCCCCAGAACCTTTCTCCTTTACTCTTTTCTCAAAGTTCTACCATACACTTGTCCATTACGGCTCTACTCTTTCTCAGCTCACGTTCTAAGTGTTGAAACATGTCAGAAAAGAAAAAGGAGATTGTTTCCTGTGACTTGATTTTATAAAAATAGAATGGCTTTTATAAAAAGAAGAAAAGAACAGGAATGGTTTTTTCTCACCTAGTAGTTATTCTAATTATAGACAGTTGGGTGTTATGGGCAACCATTTTGGGTGACATGAGAGTTGCATCAGACAGGATGTCTCATTTCCAACTTCCCCTGTTAATGCCCTGTGCATGCCCTAATCAGCATTTTAAAATTACAACCTGATTGTTACACAAATAGGAAGACTTCCCATTAGCTGAATTGTGGCCTGCAATTTTGTATTACCAAGGATGCTTGACTCCCAGAGCTTGGGTTTATTCTTCCAGATTTTGCTGATTTACTGTTTCCCTAGAAATAATGGACATTTTGTCTGGGAAAAGATAGACACTTAGAGATTTCAATTGGAAGAAGGAGAAAAAGCCGAAATCTCGTTCCCGTTGTGGTAAAGTGTTGTGTCCCCTTCCTCCTCCAGATATCCTTTACTTCTGTTATTTCACATTGAAATTTCTGTTCCAAGAATGTGGAAGGATTAGGATGCCATAAGCCCAACATTCAAATCAGGAGTTTCCTCTCCCACAGAACCAAGAACTAGAACTAGAACTTACAAAAAGAAAAATCAGCTTGACGTTAACTGAATTCAGCACTTTTGAATATATTTATAACGTTTTCCTTGGCTTTTTATACAAATGGACTTGTGAGAATTTTTTTGGAGGGTGGAACCTCTCAAAGAGGCTCCTTATGCCTCTAACAGAGGTCACAAACTGGCCGTCCACAAACCACATCCAGCCAGCTGATGTATTTAGTTTGGCCCTCATAGCGCTTTTTAAAAATAAGAATTAGTTGTCAACATTTAAAATGTTTACATAAAAATATAGGCTTATGTAAAATAAAAATAGATTTCTATAAATATAAATTTATATAAAAATACAGATTTCTGTATTGTCTTGGGAAGAAAAGAACCAGATGAGACAGCCCTGGGATGTTATTTCCACATGGGCGGTGGTGGACAGCGGACCATTGACCCAATAGGAAACATACAAGAGGGATCATTCACAGGAAGGGTGGGGCTGGGAAGATGATCAGTTTTCTCCTATACCTACATCTCTAGGCCTGAAACTTAATTCCAATGAGCATTCAGTTCCGCCACCTCAGCCTGTCTGAAACTAAATGTATCTTCCTAAATACCTGCCCAAACATCTGGTCTCTGAAAGCAGCACAATGGACTTCGCCTTTCCTATCCATGGAATCAGCTTTGACTCTTCCCTCTTCTTCTCTGTCACCACCCCCCTCCCCATCAGCCACCGTGCCCTGTGGTTTATTCTCTCAAAACTCCACTGGGGGGCTGCCCCGTGGCACAGTGGTTAAGTGCATGCGCTCCGCTTCAGTGGCTGGGGGTTTGCAGGTTCTGATCCCGGATGCGCACTGACGCACTGCTTGTCAAGCCATGCTGTGGCGGCGTCCCATATAAAGTAGAGGAAGATGGGCACGCATGTTAGCCCAGGGCCAATCTTCCTCAGCAAAAAGAGGAGGATTGGCACAGATGTCAGCTCAGGGCTAGTCTTCCTCACAAGAGAAAAAAAAAACTCCATTGAGCAATAAGATATCATGAGCACTTAAAATGGGGCTAGTGCAAATTGAGACAGGCTGTAAGTAAAAAAGATACACTGGGTTTTAAAAACTTATGCTAAAAAAATAATAATCGAAACTAGTTGATTAATAATTTTACATTGATTGCCTATTAAAATGATATTTTTGACATATTGGCTTAAATACATTATTAAAATTAATTTGCCCATTTCTTTTTACCTTTTTTAACGTGGCTTCTAGGAAATTTAAATTACATATGGGGTTCATATCTGTGACTCACGTTATCTTTCTATTGGACAGCATTGCCTCAAAATATTTCTTGGTGTGATGTGATAGAGGTGCTAATTATCACTACAGTGGCAATCATATTACAATATATAAATGTACCAAATAAATATGTTGTACACCTTAAATTTACACAACATTATATGTCAAATATATTTCAATAAAAACATATCTCTTGGTTTTGTTCTAACATTTCTGGCCTTGGCTGCCATCCAATAATATAGTCTCTCACATGTCTTCACTTCTTGAATTTCACATTAGTCTAGGCTTTTCCTCCTTCTAATCTGTTCTGCACACCCTGGCTGGGTTTATCTGCCTAAAACACTGCTTTTATCTTGAAACACTACTGCTCAAAAACTAACACCAGCTCCCAACTCTACCCCATAAAGTCCAAACTCTGGACAGTAACAGCTTCTACTTTAAAAATTTTATTGTGCACTGTATGTAATTCTCCCAACAACCTAGCACCTAGCATGCCAGACTCGGTTTTCTAAACGGAATAGAAACCACTGCAGCATTTGGCTGAGTTGGGAGTGGGGAGGAGAAGCACCTTTGATCTGAAAGGTTACAAAATGATGCAGTTAAAGCATCCAAACAGCAGCTCTTTTCACTTACGATGGTTTATACAACACCTCACAACCAACTCAAGAGCAGTCAACATCTGTGGATCTATGAGCTGAGCTATTTTTACATCAGTTGAGGGAACGAAAGCGGTGACAGAAGAAACTGTTACATTTGCATTTCAGAAAACCAAAACTGAAAATCCAACCAGAAAAGCTTAAGTAAAATAGTCCTCTTTGCTCATCCATTCTAGGTCTAAGTTTCCAAAACATATATATAGCTTTCTCACAAAATAGATAAATTTTAATTATGCCAATTGTCAGGTTTCATCTCAAATTATGTGAGTTTTGAATTGTGCCTTCAAGACTTAATCCCTTTCATAAAACACATTATCCTATACATATTTTCTCTTATTTTTTCAGCTACAGATCAAATAGGTTTTGCCAAATACTGTCTAGCAGAGTTGTTTGGTGTACAGGTCTTGAAATGAGACAAATCCACACTCTACTATTTATTGTGTTACTGTAGACAGATTGTAGCAGTTCCGAGCTTCAGTTGCCGATTCTTTAAATTGAGCATAACTATACTTTCCACACAAAGTTTTATAAGAATTCGATGAGATAATACACACAGTTAATACAGTGCTTGGCATGTAGTAAGAATTCTCAACGGCAGGGCAATCGGTGAGACAACTTCATCTCTGTCTGGCCTAAGCATCCTCATTTTAGAAACTTCTCAAAGCATGTTGAAGACTCTACAAAAGGGTAGGGCTCTGGCGTCTAACGCTTCCTACTAAATTCTGTAAGTTTAATAGACAGAGAGTTACACATGACGGGGGGTTGGGTGGAATGGGAACGAGCGCGTCTGCCTGTGCCCTCTCTGCGGCGGCCGCGACGCAGATGCTGGCTTGGAGCGAGCAGGTCGGCCCCAAACTGCACTGGTGCTTCCCTTCTCTGGCTTCGCCGGGTAGCTCTGGCAATGAAAACACCACCACGTGGCCGGCAGCGTCTGCGTCAGGCGCCTTCGCCCAATGGTGAGTTGTGTCACGGAGCTGGAGGCGGGTCGCCAGCAGGGCGGTTCCGCCCACAGCCGTCTCCAATTGGCCAAGGGGGCACGGCAAGCATAGGCTCCTGGCCAATGGCGGCCGACGGTGGGGACCCCGCCCTCTCGGGTGCTCGGCTCCGTGGGACGGGCAGGAGGGGCGGAGCGGGGCGAAGAGGGGCGGGGCTAAGCGGGGAGGGGCGGGGCTAGGGGCGGAGAGGGGCCGGCGACCCGGCCCGCGGAGCCGGCGCCAGCGGGCTGCTGAGGTGGCTGTCGCCGGCTCGGAGCTGCGGCTTCCTCGGGTCGAGCCCCCGATGGAAGCTGAGGCCGCGGATAGCCCCCCGGGCGGGGTCGAGGCGGCGCTCAGCTGCTTCTCTTTCAACCAGGACTGCACGTAAGCCGCGGCGCCAGCCCCGCCGGGAGGTGGGGGAGAAAATGTCTCGACCAGGGGTGTTGTCCTGTCGGCAACTTGTAGCAAGAGGCGCGGGCCGACGCCCCAAGAGGCCCTCGACGGGACGGCCGGTGGCTGCCCTGGACGGGTTCGGGTCTTAGGAGTTCCCCTGCCTCCTGCCCCCTCCCCAACCCCCAACCCCGTGCCGGCAGAGAGCCAGGAGGGGCCGGCCGAGGGTAAAGGGAGGGGGTTAGCGAGGGGACTGGGGCTGAAGAAGGCTAGAGAATAGGTGGGGAGGGACTAGTGACCAAAGTGGGGGTCTGGGGAAGGAGGGGCAGTGGCCAAAACAAAGGAAATGGGAGGGGAGGGGGAAGTTGCAAGTTAACCCAAGACGAGGTAGTTGGGGCCCAGGAATATGGGAGTACAGGAAAAACTTTCCCATTTGTCCTTGAGCATCTCAACGTGGCATCTGGGCAGGGCCTCGGACAAAGAGGCAGCCTATCCCTGCGGCCTGGCCAGCCCCTGTCCCAGCCCCAGCGCAGGGCATCTCGCCTGCCCGCTCTGGATGTCAGAAACCTTTCCATTGCTCTCAGTGTGTTGTCACATAGCCCACTCGGCGAGGCAGAATCTCCTTCTCGGAGTCCAAGAGCCCTTTCCTGGCCCTGGGCTGCCTTCTCCGAGAAGCATGAGCTCCACTCTGTTGCTTTTTGAGTGAATTTTTAATGTTTCACCTTGATGTTCACATTTGGACTTTGGCCAGAGAGCCGGGAGTTACTGAACTGTGTTTAAGATGTCAGGAGGATCCGGTCCCTGAGAAGCAAACGCCTGTTTCCTTCTCTCTTGTCATGGAATTGTCCGAAGCCAGCCCTGGGGAACCATATGGAATAATCTCTTTGGAATGTGCACCCAGAGCATCAGGCAGGGATGACAACTTCCCAGTTTCCCACTTCCTGATGTACCAGTTTCTCTTGTGTTCTTGTTTGGAGTCGGCTTCAGGCTTTGGCTGCCAGAGACTGGGCTGTGCTAATATTGAACATTCAGTGGCGTAATTAACGCCATCGTGTACCATAAGCAGCTTTGGCTTCCATTCCCTTTGTGTTTCTGTTTAAAATTACCCTATGCCAAACAATATGCCTTTGTTCAAAGAAGCGGTGTAATCGGGTAGCTGGACAGCTTAGATGAGTGACTTTCAAGCTTTCCTTGACCACAACCCACAATAAGAAATACATACAACAACATTACCCAGCATCCATATATGTATGATACCACTGAAAAGCGATTCACAAAATGGTGTTTACCTTTATTATATGCAAAACCCTCTGATATTTTCTATTTCTTTTTTTTTAAAGCTGTTTGTGACTCACTGAATTGTTTTTAGGATCCACTCAGGGGTTGAGACTCAAAGTTGACAAAAATGATGGTCTAGATAAAATTCTGATGTTTTGTAAGAAACATTTTGCAAGAGGGGATGGCTGTTGAAATGCCTGGGTGTTTTCCTTCCCAATTGAACACAGGTTAAGGAGGGGAGGGGAGTTTGTTTGCTTACTGGTAGTAAATGTTCTAAATTCTGCTTTGTAGCATTATTAGATTTTTTTAAGTGACATTAATTTTCACTCTGGCTGAGTCCTAGGTTTCTATAGCAATTGGATAAGAATGTTATTTTCAAAACCGTAGGGTGCTTAGAAAGTTAATTTCCTTAGTCCCTACTGTCAGTTCTGTTTTCTTGGATGAAGGCTCTGCTGGGCAGCTCTGTCTCACCTATAAATAAAAGTTTTTGTCACAGTCAGTTGCTTTGAGTCACAGAGGGTATGACATTGGATTTTGAAATAAGTCAAGCCCCTCACCAAATCCCTTTAGGAATATCAGTGTGTCTTTTTCTATAAGTGTAGGCTGAATTTGGGAGCCAGGACTTCTGCAGAAGGTGAGTGAAGACAGCTGAACTTCACCAGTCTACCTCACTCTTACTTCATACTTGGCACCGTGCTAAACACTTTGGGTACATTTTTTCATTTGATTAGTAATACATATTTGTGCCAAACTCTATTCCCATGAGAGGTGATGAGAATAGTTTTTTTCCTACAGAAAGGCCATATGGATAAAATAAGGTCTAACTCTGAATTCCTTGATTCAAAGTCTTTTATAGCCATTGACCAATCATTTAAAACATAATAGTATTCACACTGCCATTTCCTCATATATAATATTCTTCTGTTCCAGGAGCAGGGCTTACATTTGAAAATTACTTTAAATTGCTAACTCTTGCTTGATATTATAAGACTCTAGTTACGGTATTTTTTCCCCTTACTTGTAAGCTTTAGAGACTTCGGTTTGTAACTAAATGCATCTGTATTTATGTGAAAAGTTTAAAAATAGTCATCACCACAGAGTATATTTTGAAGTTTTAAGATGCTGCGGGCTTGCCTTTCCAGTTGCAGTTTGTCATCATTAACGCTGTGGTTCTGGATGCCAAACCCAGCTCTAAGTGCACTGCTGCCCTCATGCAAATGTCTACCACGCCAGCTGAGCCACTCAGCAGGCTGAGGAAGCAGCTACCTCCCTGATTCAGAGTTGATGTAGTCACCTGTCCCTGTGTCCCAAGGAAGAACAAATGTTTGGGTAGAAAAAAAAATTCCCCGGGAAAATCATGTGACCTTCTCTTTTTTAGCCTAGTGAAACCAGAGCCCTGGGCATCAAAGGTTGTAGCCGTAAGCTGCTTATTTTAGCATATGCTTCCCTGTGGAGAACAAATCTCAGCTTTTCATCTATTTGTTTTAAATGAGGAAGTTGGACTAATTTTTCGGCCCACTTAGGACCATTTTAAGGTCCATTATCTCTGACATTCCATTTTCCCAGGGTGGACGTGCTCAGGGTCAGACTGCTTATTCTGAGTGTGCTCTGTGTCAGATTTGTTCATCACTTAGGTGTGGAGGGCAAAGCAGGAGAGAGCCGGATGGGGATTCCCGGCTGCTGAACAAAATTGACTCGTTTGCTTTAGTCCTGAGGCCAAGGAAAATCCTGGGTTCACACTCTGTCTTTGTCTATTGGTTGAAAAGTGAAAAGTTAAGAAAATAAGATTTTTTTCGCCCACATTGTCCCAGAGAAGTGTTTTGTTTTGTCTTATTTGTTGGCTGTGATGCTAGCTTTGTGGAACAGAGTATAAAACAGAGTTCTCTACTCTGGCTGCACATTCGAGTACTTGAACTTAAAAAAAAAAAAATCCAATTAAATAAAAAGTCCAGGGTTGGGAGAGCAGGGGTAGATGGTCATCAGTATTTTTTTAAAACTTCCCAAGTGAGTCTAATATACATCCAGAGATGAGAGCTACTGGTATCGATTATCTAGGATATTTTCATGGAAATGATGAAAGAAAGCATCTATTAAATTTTGCCTAGTAATGACCTCTGTGCCTACTATGATTGTATATTTCTTTTCTAAGAAAAAAAAAAGTCCTCAAGGAAATAAAAAATAATTTACCTCTTGGTAAAGTACCTCTCAAACAACGAGAAGACCCCTAATTGTGTTGGGGGTAGGGCTATGATGAATATGCTTAAACGTTCCATTTTTCCTATTTCTGTCCATTTGGGAAAGTGTGGTCTCTGGTAGGTCTGACATTTCATTTGGTGATGGAGCCCATGCAGTCTCAGGTCTGTTAGCTGTTTCATCTTTTTGTATGTAGTTGTCTTTGACCTTTTCCTTTTATGGAACCTGCCCACCTGACAAGGCGTGCCTCGCCAGTTAGAGAGTTATCAAATATCAGAGCTCCTGAGGATGTGTGTCTGTCCGCTCTGAGGCTAGATGGAAAGAAGGAGTCTGTCTTCAGGCAGCTCTGTTGTTGGAGTACAGTACCTGTTGTCATTCCCATGCTGTCATTATCTTCCACAGATCCCTAGCAATTGGAACCAAAGCCGGTTATAAGCTGTTTTCTTTGAGTTCTGTGGAGCAACTGGACCAAGTCCATGGAAGCAGTAAGTGTGTGTGAGAAATCTCAGGGACACCAAATCCTCCCTCTAGACGTTAATCTGTGCTGCTCCTGAGCATTCTGCAGTTCCCTCCCTTAATGGTCAAATTTGAGGAGTCAGTATTTTTTAGATTTAACTGTAAGTCATTGCCTCCACTTGCTTTAAAAAACCACAGTGAAGCATTTAGTAAGATTTGCAATAGCTTAGGTAACATTTTCTTTTTATATTAAAAAATCGTTTGTTTAAAACCATAGTGTTGTTACTTTTTCATATACTTCTTTGCAGTCATCAGTTTTTATAATCGTCAAACCAAAAAGGTCACTTACGGTTTTTTTCTTTTTGCCATTATATTGGCACTGTAGAATATTGGTAACATTCATTCAGTCATGGAAGTATTTCCTTTGTTTTAATAAAGCAATACTATCCCATTTACATAGTCCATATCAAAGATGTTAAAGTACTTCTAGTGAATATTTTTAAAAATTCAGTTTAGGAATGTGACTCTTATTTTGTCAGGGTAAGTAATAATTTATGCCATCATAATAGTGAAGATTACATAATTTTTGGATTTCGTGGAAAGAAAGTGGTTTGGTAAATAATATATTAGGCTCCTAATTTATTTGTACGTTTTTTCTTTATTATACCATTTCTGTGAATATTTTGCTCTGTATCTGTCCTGTGTTGTTCCCTATCGGACTTGCCCACACACAAGAAAGGCATGCATAGGAAAAAAATGTTCTCAGAAGAACACTGAGGCCTCCACCAAGTGCTCAGGAGGCTTACTAATTTATCTTCTTCCTGAGTTCAGGAGTGCTTCCCTGATCATAACACGGACGTCCAGATTGTTTTCAACAGGAAAGGGATTCCAGAGAGGGTCAGGGAGCACAGCAAGAAGGGAGGGGGTGCAGATTTAACTGTGTCACTGCTGTCCTCCATGGTGGTACCTGTACCTCCCAGGGACAAGAAGACTCTGAAAGCAGAGGCTTCCAACAGTCACCCCTTTGAAACCTCTCACAGAGAAAGGGTAGACTGAGATTGTCCAAACCTCCCAAATATGTTTTACAGTGCAAACGGTGGCGTCCTAGGGCCCTGGAGGGGTGATTCCACCATGTAGAGGGCATCTGGGAAAGCTCTGAAAATCTGACTTTGTGTTCTGGTCACTAGCATTCTCTTTACTTCAGATATTTGCAAGGGCTTTGGAATTGCTACCTTGGGAAACGGTTAAAGCTTCACTGTGGGGGGAAAGAAAGTCATGGCAAACTCCTGTCAACGGAGGGCGCCCAGTCAACCAGACCTAGGGAACGTTGACTGACTGCATCAGATGCGCTCAGTGCAGGGGCGCCTGAAACCCGCGTAACCTCGGCCGCCTTCTCTCCCAGACGAGATCCCGGATGTCTACATCGTGGAGCGCCTTTTCTCCAGCAGCCTGGTGGTGGTGGTCAGTCACACAAAGCCGCGGCAGATGAATGTCTATCACTTCAAGAAAGGCACGGAGATCTGTAATTACAGCTACTCCAGCAACATCTTGTCCATAAGGCTGAACCGGCAGGTGAGCGGGGGAAATCCCTCCGGGTTGCGAGGCTTCTGCTAATTGGAGCTGAAGAAAAAGATGAATATCTTGAAAGATGAATGTCTCTACAACAAGCAGCAAATTCTAAAGGGGATTTTAGTACTCAGGCCTAGTATTGTGGGGATATTGTAAAGAGAGTCTACTCCACGTGCTTGGTTCAGTGGCATGTCCTCCCTGGTCCTTCTACCTCGTGTTCTTTCTCGAACGTTGGCCAATGGCTAGGGGAACCCTCTCCCCTGGTGCAGGCTGGGCAGAACTCTGGCTCTAAAACTGTCTCCTGAGCTACTGCAGGGGCATCTTGAACGAGAGGAACTCCTCTCTGGTTTGGGCCCTAGACGCTGGCATCCATTGCAGACTGGTGGTAATAATACCTCTCAGAATGAAACTCCTGAGGAGAAGGTGTGGGCCTCCTGGGCAAGTTCTGAAGCCAGTCAGTGGAATTGTCCCTTCTCTTCCTGTTTCTTGGGCTTTCCCAGCTGGCCAGGTGCTCAGTCTCATGCTTTCCCTTTTCTTTCTCCCAGCTAACCCTTGAAGATTTTTTCTTGTAGTCATTTCCTTGTTGAAGGAAGAATTATTCTTATCTCAACTATGCAATATATTCTCTTTAAAAATATAAGTTCTTGTTCAATAAGTATTTGGGGTTAGCAGAGTTTCCCTTGAATTATTTGATTTTAAATCCTGTGAGGACAGGGACTGTGTCTGTTTTGTTCAGTCCTGTAAGACCTGGTAGAAAAGACAGTGCCTGGTAGGAAAATGCTCAGTCAACTGATCGAGTTGATCAACTGTCTTGGTTGACTATCCACTTAAGTCTGTATAAACCCGGTGGTAGGAAATAGCCTGAGAAATAGAAGATGCGGATTTTTTAGCAAGGAGTAGCAGAGTAAAGAAGAAAATAAACCCACGTTCTTGGCAAGGGAAGGAGAGGCAGTCTGAGAGTTTTCAACTTGAAGGCTTTTAAGCTCGGTTCTTGGCTCAGGTGCTCGCTCTGAAATCTGTTGGTAGCACACTGAATTTCATCGCAGACCTTTTTATCTTTGCATATAGTAGTAGCCAGTATATGAAAATTAAATATCCTTATGTGGCACCTGATTGACTTTTTGAGATTGTTTAGGCAAATGTTCTGTGAAGATCAGAACCCTCAATAGTATCTATGGTATTTAATTGTATTCTCTCTCTCTTACTTGCTCTCTGATATTTTCATTAGCAAATGGGACAAGGAAGGGTCATTTAAGTGTCTGAGTCTGTTAACCTTCAGATGCCACCCTCCCCTCAATATAACACTCATTAACTTTCAGGTTCTCCTCCCCCATCTTCTAGGAACATTCATGCACCTAGAGCTACTCAGCAATTAATGGCCAAGCTCTTCAGAACCCAGATGGAACAGGTCTCTCTTCCTTTAGCATTTCTTCTCCTAAGATGATTCAAAACAGGTCTGGAAAGTGTTTGGGGTTTGCTTTTCTTAAAATGTTCAGGTTTGGGCCTTAACAACTTTGGGTTTAGGCAGCTGCTGCAGGCCCTGCCTGCTGGTGGGGGTCCTGCAGTGCCTGGGACTCTGCCCCTGGGCCTGCCCCCTCCACCCAGGAGACGAAAAGAGGCGTGAGGGCAGCCCATTCTGTGTGTGATATCCCTACTTTATCAGGCCTTGAAGCAGCACTTGTTCCTTTTTAAAGAAAATGAAAAACATTAAAGATTCATGCAGGGAGTTATGCAGAAAGAAAATGCCTATTTTCCTCTAAATATTTAGAAATGAAGAATATTTAGTAATTGTGATATTTTTCATTATTAATTGATGCTATTCCCCTTGTACTTAATTGAGGAAATATCTTATGGAATAAAGACAGTATACCCGATGTATTTCGATATGTAAACTTTTGCAGTCCTCCCACCATCTGTTTGCAGCCTCCATCTGGATGACAAGCCTCCTCAGAGCAGATGTAGCATCTACATCTAACCTCTGAAGATAAATCTGAATTTATGGTGCTCGGGGACAGACACTATAAATATTTTTTAGAATTGATAAAAAGAGTTGTGAGTTATAAAACATAGAAAAGTAGATGAGAGCCAGAGTGACAGGGAAAGAGCTCAGCTGAAGGCCAGCCCATGATTCTTCTGAGACTGAGACTGGTTGTTCAAGGAAGCAGTTCCCAGATTGTGCTCATCCCAGAGGCGTGCTCTCCTGTGAACTTAAGACCACGTGCCTCCTCTTTCCCTCTGAATGTTTTCCGTCTGTTTTCCTTCCATTTAATTCTTGTCTGCAGCCAGCACGGGGTGACCTGAAATTCAGCTGAGTGGGCCACAGAGCAGATGGTGCCGTTAGAGCTGGTGGGAAAAGATGCAGAGGAGGTCAGACAAGCTAGCTGTAGATGCAGTTCCTGCCAGAGACCTTATGTTGAGGACCTGCTATTCTGGGGATTGGGTGTGGGGCTGGGAGGGGCTACTCGAGGTTATCAGAAACCCAAGAACATAAACAAGCATCGAGTAATATAGTCCAAACCGCGGTAAGTGCTGGCAAAAGGCAAAGGGGTCAGGCAAATCAGAGAATATATATTTCATGGAGAAACACTAATATTTGTCATCAGTTTTGAGACTCTTAGAATTTGTGACTCCTCAGCACCTGGCCTCAGACCTGTGGCCACAGAGCCTTAATTAAAATTGAGAAAGGTGTTTCAATTTTATTTTCCTACTTGGCTAAAGTGACAGTCTCTGTTTCTCTGAGCTGTGAGGCATCTTCCTGGGAAAAGAGTAGGGTAGGCTTTTCCAGGGGAGAGCTTGCTGCTTTCTTGGCAGTATTTTCAGGTACCTTCCTTTCCAAGTGGTGTTCCTTGGAATAAAAGGATCTGGCCTGCGAGTGTCAGAATCACCAGGGGCACTTGTTGACAGACCTCCCAAACCAGAATCTCTGGGGAGGTCCAGGCCTCGCCCCTTAGGTGCTTGGGTGCTCATCAGAGCCTGGGAACCACTAGCCTGGAGGAAGCTGAGTCAGGCGTGTGGGTAGTAGGTGGCTCCTCAGAGTGAGGAAAGAGCTACCAGACCAAAAATTCCTTCCCTGCAGCTCCTCGCTGGCACCCAGCATCTGCAATGGTGCCCAGCTATGCATTCCCTTCCTTTATGCACACAGCGGGTTAAGCCGGTGGCCTGTTGCCACTTGGTAGAGAACACGGCTATTCGGAAGACAAGTTTCATTTGAAGAGGAAGAGAAGGGTCTCATGGCACGAGGGAGGGGAGCCCCAAGGAGAGAAACTGAGCACAGGGGAGCTGCAGGGGGTGTCAGGCACTGGCATGGGGTGTTCATATGAGGGCTGAAGGGCTTCTCGAGTTCCCTTTACCAGGGCTGGACAGACAACGCAAAAGTGAGTCTGGAGGAGAGTTTGAGTGGAATGAAGTTAAAGCTGGGGGGCAGTAAAACATAAGATTGGGCGATACAGAGGGAGCAAAGAAGCCCACAGCCGTACAAGAGGGACACTGTTATGAACATTGAACCAAAAAGCTACCCGAAATTGTCCTAAATGGTGAAGGAAGTCTGATCAGGAAGTGTTCAGGTCCCTGTTCTAAGGAGAGAGGAAAGTACGAAAAAAAGAAGAAATCTCAATTTTAAATGAAATTTCTTAAGATCTTGTATTCTATGCTTCTGTTTAGGTGGATAATGATGTGTGTGTGTGTGTGCATGTGCATGTATATAAGCATAATCTTCAACTCGATCTCAAAATTCTTCCTCCTTTAGGTTTAGAATAATCAAGTTAGGACTCTCACGAAAGACGAGTGATATCAATTTGGTCGGTCCCTTTTCGAGGACTCGGTGCAGTAGATTGACGGGTCTGTGTGATTACAGAGGCTGCTGGTGTGCCTGGAGGAGTCCATTTACATTCACAACATTAAAGACATGAAGCTGCTGAAGACGATCCTGGATATTCCTGCAAACCCAACAGGTGAGCTCCCAAAACGGAATAGACGCCCCCAAATCTCATGTCCAGGCGCCCCTTTCACAAGCTGTATGTCCACCTAAATTGAAAACCTGAAGCAGTGTTTACCTCGAAGCTTTGTCTTAATGGTGGCAGATTCCAATTATATTAGCCTGTGCATCCTGCAGGAGGGCTGTGTGGCCATCACTGCAGCCTGTGAGAAGGCCCTTTCATCTGGGACCCATTCTCAGCAAATATGTCCAGGCGTTTAAGGTAGGTGTGTAGGAGAGTTCATGCATCTGACATTGAAAGGTGTGTACCTCTAACTATTTTTTGTGGTTGTTCAGTACCGAGTAGGTGGAATAATTAGAAGCAGGTTTTGACTTGGTGCGTCCACACGACTAGGAGAAAGACAAGCCGAACTGTAAAGAATGTGTTTTATTACATTACAAAGGAATCTCTCTACTTGGTGATATGCTAGGATGTTGAACTTTACTAAATTCTCAGGATGTAACCCTGTTTAGTAAGTTTCCCATTTAAGAATGGGAATAGTTTGGCTTTGTTAAATTGAAGTAGCAGATGACAATGTTTTATGAACTCATTGAGCTAGAATTAAACAAGAAAGAAGTCCTTCCTTGTGTGGTAGCGTGGGGCATCATCACTCTGGGACAATTTGTGTACCTAATGCCTCAGTTAATATTTGTAAACTGTATTCCAGTTTAGTGTCATGAAATGACTGCTGTAGTTTACTGTCATTTCCTAATGCTTTGACTTGCACTGAATTTCAAGATCAGTGTGGCCCAACTCAAGTCACCTAGACTCTTTGAGTCTCAGTTTCCTTATCTGTAAAATGAGATAATAATACCCATCTCACAGGATCAGCTGAGAATTAAACCAGGGAGTGTTTGTGAAGTGAGCAGTGCATGGCCTGCCATGCAGTAAATACCTCCTCTGCCTCGTTTCCTCCTCTCCATCTCAATTGTGCAGATGGCCTTTTGCTGTACACTTTCGTGCTTTAAAACTTCAGCCATGACAAAATGATATTTTATAAGAACAAAGCCACTGAGGCCGTTATAAAGTCTCTGTGAGATAATGACTTTAAAGCATATTTTGCAGAATGGAGGATGGTATGTGAAGGAGCTATGGGTGGTGAGTTTTTTGTTTTAGGAATGAGAGGTTGAACTAATCTGGAAAAGTGTTTATTGAAGACATACTGTGTGCCCTGTACCATAGTAGGCACTGTCAGGATCAGATATGGCAACCACACACCGGGAGCCCAGAATCCAGCTGCACTAGTTCTCTGAGATGGTCTGCTCCGTGTGGCACAGCACAGACCAGTGCTCTGGCAGCCTCTGGGAGGGGTAGGATCCAGTGTGGGACTGTGGGGTGCCGACCGTTGGAAGGAAGATGTGCTCTTCTGATAGGGCGGGAGAGGAGCTGTGGAATCTGAGCAGAGCTCACGGGAGGGGTGGGCCTGAGCGGACCTGGATGGATTTGGGCAGGGGACATACCAGGCAGGCAGAGAGCTCAAAGCTGCCTTTGGCTCTCCATTTCTTTGAAAAGACAGGAGTTGGACATAGCCAGTGCCCTCTCCAGCAGAGGGACCTGTGGCTCAGCGCAGTGGTCAGCTTCCCTCACTCCCGCTGTCACACACCCAGCCTGCTCAGGCCGGGGGACTTCAGGACTGGGCCTCTTCCTCCTGCGAAAAGTGAAGTTTTTCCCCATGTACTCTTAATTTTTAGCGAATATAGTTGTTTTTCTTAGCTCAGAAAACTCGTTGGTTGCCTCACTTTTTGCAGTTTAAACAGGGAGAAAAGACAGTTTGAAAATGTGGGGCTGTTTGTACTTTATGTTAGAGAGAATGTGTGTTACTTGTAAAGGGAATAATTTTCTCAAGAAAAAGTAAAAACAATGGGAGGTGTTTGCTCTGTCTCAGATAAACATTAGGAATGGATTCAGGGACAGATTTAGCTTTCCCTTCTGAAAGACCACGGGCAGGTTGAAAGACCAAAATGTGTGTTATTACACCTTGACGGTCTTTGGAGAGATAGCCCAAGACCTTTTCACATCCTGAAATTTATAATTATCATCTCAACTTACACTGAGCTCCCTCTCTTCTTCAGTAAAAGGAAGATGATCATTTTTACCCCATTGAGGATTAACTGAGGGCGCGGAGTGAGCGAGAGCATGGCACGTCTGCTCTGCGTGTGCGGGCCATCAGCTAGGCTCACTCACCAGCCCAGCTCCAGCCCCAGAGGCAGCCTCACAGCCACCAGTCAAAGTCATGCTGCAGTGACATGACCAGTTCCTCACTCAGGAACCGTCAGCGGCCACTGAGCTGTCAAAACCATGAATATAAAACCCTCAGAGGTCAGGAGTCTCCTTTATTTGTTCTCATTCTGTAATGTATCTTAACAAAAAATATAAGACAGAAACTCTGGCTCTTGATTTTATAAATCCTTAATGGGTACAGAGGGAGACAGAATCATTTGTCTGATTGGCTTGTGTACACAAATTCTGAATGTATTTTGACCCAGCGAAGTACAAATAAATGATATAGAGTTCTACACTCGCTTCATGCTCAGTATCTAACGTGGCTGTAAATTTCCTTCCTTTTGTCTGTATTTGTGTCTTGCCCATTCCTGTTGGCTCAAAGATTTCAGGCTGTTTCCTTTAAAGAGTTTGGCCAGACGGGGCGCGAAGTTAATTTCCTGCTAGCACAGCAGTCTTACAGCCTTTTACGGAATATGGAGGGAGTGGTCTATACCACACGGCAGAGTGTGTATTAGAACAAAGTAGTGTTTATTCCTCAGCGAGGGCTTTCTGAAATGGTAATACAGGTGGAGTAAAAGGCTGTCATTTGCAGTAGCATAGAGCATTGGCAAGTACAGAGGAGATTTCTGTTTTTGAAAATTGGAAAGCACATTCCAAGACATTCATCAACCCAGAGGGAACTGTATTTTAGAAATCCCTGTTAACTTGCTTTAGCTTTAAGTTTGACATGTAATACTGTATACACCGCGGTGAGGATGATTTAGGATGACAGGACTGCCTTCCAATTCTAGCTGATAATGCCATTCGTTCTGAGTTGACAGCAGGCACTTCTTTTCCAGCTGTAGAAGAATTACAGCCAAACAATTTCAGTAAAATTGTAGCTGACAGTGATTTATGAAGATGTGTGTCAGTTCTAAAACAAGTCCAAATGCCACATCAATTCCTAACTCCTACATAGAAAAAAGACTGGAAGAAAATATGCTCAAATATTGAGGAGAGTGAAAAACCTCTGGGTTTTAGAATGATGGGTGATTTTTTTTTCTCTTTCTTTATATTTTCTGGGTTCTGCAAATTTTTTACACTATCACTTTTCTATTTTAAAATAATATAAAAGAAAAAGCTCATTTTCTTCCTAAAAAAGGCTTTGTGTGACACCTGTGACAGAAACAGAAGACTAGTAGAATGGTTACATCTAAGCCTGAAGCAAACTCTTCATGCTTTCCTGGGGGGCTTCACAAGAAATAAAGATGCATTCTTACAGCTAGTTGAGTTTGTCTGAAAATTGGACCATAGGAAATCTAAGGATCTCATATTAAGCATTTCTGGGGACCTTCATTCAGTCTGTGTGCAGGATCCCTTGGCTAAATTCAGATGGGTTGGCAGAGGTGCAAGGCCAGAGGCAAAACTGTCAAATAAGAGGCTGTGTGTCAGAGTATACCTGCCCAAGCCATTATCCTTTGTCCTTTCTTGTTAGAATCTAGTGTCATCTCGTTCTCCATTAGGTATTACAGAAAGTGCCATGTTAGCTGAAGAAGTTGAAGCCTTTCCTCCTTTCTGGGATGTTTACATATTGACATAAAACTCTGAAGGTCACCTCACACCTGTTAGAATGACTATTATCAAAAAGACAAGAAATAATTTTTGGTGAGGATGTGGAGAAAATGCACCCTTGAACACTGTTGGTGGGAATGTAAATTGCTGCAGCCACTATGGAAAACTATATAGAGGTTCCTCAAAAAATTGAAAATAGAACTACCATATGATCCAGCAGTTCCACTTCTGGGTATTTATCTGAAGAAAATGAAAACATTAACTCAAAAAGATATCTGCATCCTCATGTTCATTGCAGCATTATTTACAATAGGCAAAATATGGAAACAACCTAAGTGTCCAGCAGTGGATGAATGGATAACGAAAATGTGGTATAAATATACAATAGAATATTATTTAGCCATAAAAAAGAAAAAAATCTTGCCATTGCAACAACATGGATGGACCTTAAGGGCATTATGCTAAGTGAAATAAGTCAAACACAGAAAGACAAATACTGTATGACCCCACTTACATGTGGAATCTTTAAGAAAAAAAAAAGAACTCATAGATACAGAAAACAGATTGGTGGTTGCCAGAGGTGGGGAGTGGGGGGTGGGCAAAATGGGTGAAGGGAGTCAAAATGTACGTACTCTCAGCTATGAAATAAATAAGTCCTGGGGATGTAATGTACAGCATGGTGACTATAGGTAATAATACTGTATTGCATATTTGAAAGTTGCTAAGAGAGTAGATCTTAAAAGTTCTTATCACAAGAAAAAAAAATTGTGTAACTATGTATGATGGATGTTAACTAGACTTATTGTGGTAATCATTCCGCGATATATGCAAATATCCAATCATTATGTTGTACATCTCAAACTAATATAATGTTAAATGTCAATTATACCTCAAAGAAAAGAAAAGCCTCTGAAGGGCAACGGGAAGTATTTGTCCAAGCCTCCTGCACAAAGACCCTCTAGCTCTCCCTGCCACAAAGATGGAACCTGATGTTTTCAGATAGAGGAAGTAAATGAGGACTTGGCATCTTGGAATGTTAAAGCTGGAAAGAACCCTAGATCGTAGCCCCCTCATTTCATGGATAGGAAACAGGCCTGAAAAGGCCACAAATAACTCAGCTAGAGTTATATAGTAGATGGCAGACTCAGATCTTGAATCCATATCATCAGCCTCTCTCTGCCAGATAAATATTCTTAAAACATTGCCTTTTTTTTTCTAACAGCTTTCTTGAGATATCGTTCACAAGCCATATGATTCAGCCGTTTAATGTGCATGATTCAATAGCTTTTAGTATATTCAAAGAGTTGTGTAACGATCACCACAATCAATTTTAGAACATTTTCATCACCCCAAAAAGAAACCCCATACCTCTTAGCCATCACCCCCTATGCCTCCAGCCCTAGGCAACACTGATCTGCTTTCTGTCTCTATAGATTTATTTATTCTGGACATTTCATATAAGTAGAGTTATATAATATGTGACAGGCTTCTTTCACTTAGCATAATATTTTTAAGATTCATCCATGTTGTAGCATGTATCAGTACTTTGTTTCTTTTTATTGTCCAACAATATTCCATTGTAAGAATACATCATATTTTATCTATCCATTCATCAGTTGATAGACATGGGTTGTTTCTACTTTTGGACTATTATGAATAATGTTGCTGTGAACATTTGTATACAAGTTTGGTTTTTTTTTGTTTTCTTGTATATAAATTTTCATGTGGCTATATGTTTTAATTTCTTTTGGGCTTATACCTAGGAGTGGAATTTTGGAGTTACAGATAACTCTATATTTAACCTTTTGAGGAGCTGCCAGGCTGTTTTCCAGAGCACTGCCCCATGTTACATTCCCAGCAGCAATGTATGTGGGTTCCAATTATCTGTCTTTTTGATTATAGCCATCCTAGTGGGTGTGAAGTGGTATTTCATTGTGGTTTTGATTAACACTGCTCTTTTTAATCATATGTGCTCAGAAACCTTCAGCAGTTACCTGCTGCATTGGTAAGATCTTAACTCTTTGGTTTGGTGCTCAAGTCCTTCCACAGCTGCCACTTTCTATCTTAACATCCTTTCTGCTAACCACTCCTGTGGGAACCCACTATGCAGTCTCCTGATTGTCTTCCTTCCCCAGTTTTACAAGACCAGATGCCTTCTGCCTGCCTGGCTGTTCTTGAAATTGCATTTGGATTGCAAAGAACTCACATGAGATGGGGAATTGGGTTCCCAGAGAAAAAGTGGGAAGGTATGAGTGGTCTCTTCTAAGGCTGGGGCCCGGAGTGGCCTTGTACAGGCAGGAGGTTGCAGGGTGCCAGAGCACACAGGTAAGGGTGCTGGGCTCTGTCACTTTCCCCCCTAGCTCTGCGAGACAAGGGGTAAAACCTCAGTCAGAGCAGGAGGTAGGACTTTGCTTCCAATTCTCAACGTTTGATTTTTTTTCTCAGCTCTTGCCCCAGCAGACTAGGTAGAGGACATTTTAGCCTGATCTAAAGTTTTTCTTATACTTTTATAAGAAACCCATTTAACATACTAACTTGTAACAAAGATGTCAGTCACCTTTTGTATTTAAAAAGATGTCTCTCTGGCCTAATCTTGAAGTTCCTATTCTGATAATGCTTTTGTTTCTGGTAATTCCTTGAATTCACTTCTATCCTGTACACCTTTATTAGTCTAAACCATTGTTGTGAAAATCCTTTAATTAAGTGCTATTAGGATTTTCCCCTCTTGAGTTCCCTTGTAAATAAAAATGGCTCATGTTGGTTCAATGGTTTGATTGGCTGTTTATGCTTCCAGAATATTGTCGAAGCATCTTAAATCCAAAATGTTCTCTTTCTTTAGTTTGTTTCAGTGGCAGACATACCATCTTAACTGCAGGTGCTGCCTTGAAATGAACTTCCACCCCTGGAGGCTCCTGTTTCCCTTATCAAGGCAGGACATTTAGCTCAGAAGTGAGCGATTTCTAAATAGGTCCTTGCCACCGCCCCTTACCTCCTGTTCTCCAACTTGAAATGACTGGCCAAGTGTATTTAATCACATGGAGAAAGGCAGACACATACTGCTCTTTCACAGTAGGAAGATTTGTTTCAGTTAGGAGTAAATTCTCTTGTAGCCCTCGAGGGTAATGGAATTAGAAGAGAAGTAGATGTTGTTTTAGAGCCTTGGGTAGAATGTGAAGAGCATTTTCAGTACTCTAAATTCTGATTGCTTAGCTGTGGAGAGAACATGGCCAGTGTCAAATCATGAAGTTTTCCCCTATGAATTTACTTTATAGGAGTCTTTTGGTTAGAAGAACCATCAATTGCAAGTCAATGTCTGCAGAGCCGTTCCTCCCCTCACCAGTAGGTGGCACTGTAGTTGTGCTGTTTTCAGATGCCCTTTCCAGGCAAGTTCTCTTCTGTGGACACTGGCTTTTCATCTGCTCTTTATTCTTTGCCAGGTCTGTGTGCCCTCTCTATCAACCATTCCAATTCTTACGTGGCCTATCCTGGAAGCCTGACTACAGGCGAGATTGTACTTTACGATGGACACTCCCTGGTAAGTTGGCAGTGACCCTAAACAACCCAGCTCACCTGCTTGGCTGTGTGGTCAATGGCAGGTGATGGGCAGGCAGTGGGGGGAGTTGGGGGAGGTGTGGAGGCGGAAGCAACGCTGGGGGAGTTTGTTCTGGCCACAGCGACTGTGTGGAGGAGAAGGTAATGATATTTGCCCTCGTTGCCATCAGTTAACATAACCAGGAGGCAGCGTGCCAGGCCAAGACAGACATCTGCAGCATAATGGAAACCACTGGCCAGCTGGTGGCCCCTTGTTGGATTGAGTGTGTCATGCTGTGCCATGTCGCAGCATGCGACACTGGGCAGCTGTTTCACGTTGCTTGTCCTCTGCTCTCCAAGGCTTCACAGAGCGGGGCACATTGCTGTGGGAAGTCCCCAAAGGTGCATGCACGGAGAGCCACGACAACATCACTCTGCATCGGGCAAACTGTTGGTTGTCCATCTTCCCGAGGGCAGGAGAAGGGATAGAAACAGTGTGGCTCCTGAAGCAGAATTTAGAAACACCAGAAAACGATGTACAGCTTCTCTGTAAATGGTCTGGTGGGAAGAGACAGAAGCCAGCAAATAAGGTCTCGGAAGAAAAGAGGAAAGAGAGGGAGATGAAATCCATCTTCCCTCTTCCCCGGCATCAATACCCATCTTCTCTTTTCACCAACAGAAAACAGTCTGCACTATTGCTGCCCACGAGGGAACACTGGCTGCCATCACCTTCAACGCCTCAGGCTCCAAACTAGCGAGCGCATCTGAAAAGGTGAGTGGGCTCCCCGACGTCCTCATGGGCTCTCTTCCTGTTGGGGTTTGCTGGATGGCTCTCAGAGCGCCAAAGATCTGATGGAAGGAGACTCGTGACATGAGGACTGACTGTTTCTGGGCCCGCTCAGAATTCATTTCAAAGGGAGAATTTCTGGTGCCTACTTGTTGTGGTATACTGATGCATTTATTAATTCAACAGACCAAAGGCCCATGCTACTATGCAAGATACAAGATATTTTGCACAAAAACTTGCAGTCTTATTAAGAAATGTGCATGCACATCATCATATATACAGATAGATGCTGCATTTCATAGACATGGTGTAAACAAAATGC
Source organism: Ceratotherium simum simum (assembly GCF_057802395.1). NCBI lineage: Eukaryota > Metazoa > Chordata > Mammalia > Perissodactyla > Rhinocerotidae > Ceratotherium > Ceratotherium simum. The sequence goes on along the minus strand of NC_141915.1, from coordinate 50,243,869 downwards.
TCTGCTGTTTAGCAGAGATTGATCCCTTCCGACTAGAATAACCCAGGGAGGTGATAAAGTTGAGTTTCAAGTGCCATGAAAAACAGGTGTATTTTGGCAGGCAGAAATTGAATATTCTAGGAAGCCAGAACAGCTTGAGTGAACACACACAGAGCCCTGGGCTAGGGTGGGAGGGACAAGGGAGCAGAGAGTGTTTAAAACACATTCCAAGAATTACTTCTATGGCACATATACAAACAAAAAGGCCTCTGTGCTCAACACTTGGTGCTTCCCCTTCAGAGACAGATGTTCTGAACCAATAAAACAAGCTCCTCTCTAAAGGGACAATGTCGTACGTGAAGCCATTCATGGTATGAAATGTCCCCTGCTTTCTTTTCCAGGGCACTGTCATCCGGGTGTTCTCTGTACCTGATGGGCAAAAGCTCTATGAGTTTCGGAGAGGAATGAAAAGGTCTGTGTTCACTGTAAACCCATTTTAAAGTACCCACAGAAGTCCTGCAGTGGACGGCTGGCCGCCATCTAGGGAGAGGCCGAGGGCGGCTCTGTGCCCTCCGCTCCCCCGGAGGAGGTATAACTGTCCTTTCTCAGGTAATTGACTTGGAGGCCCCCTGTAGTGCATAGTACACCTGAGAAGGGAGACACCGTTTTAACACAGAGTTCAGCCATGAGAGTCCTTTTTTGATGTGTGCATGGGCAGCCGGCAAAGGAGAATGAGAGAGCGAGAGGGTCACAACCCAAAAGTAATTTCTGATCCCCTCCCGGGGAAATAAAAAAGTCTGATGGTCTGAGATCCGATCAGCTATAGGGTTTGCAGCTGGATCGGTGCACAGAGCAGCTGGAAAACTTACCCAATGGCAGGAAGGAGTCTTGTTTCTTCTCAATTGAGACCGTGCCCCTTTATGGATCTTTCCGACGTTAATTCCTAAATATGAATGACACAATGTTGAAGGGATTTTAGAATACTAGACTCTTCAGGATACATTTAGTTTTCTTGTAAAGCTGATTTTTGAGCTATAAGGCAGTTATCCTCATTTTCCTGCCTCACTCGTCTGTATGTCGCTCTGTTTCCAGGTATGTGACCATCAGCTCTCTAGTTTTCAGTATGGACTCACAGTTCCTCTGCGCCTCAAGCAACACTGAGACTGTGCACATCTTCAAGCTGGAACACCTCACCAACAGGTAGGTACAGCGCCGGACACGAAATACTGGTTAGACTGAAGGAGTCAGGCCCGGGTTATTCTGCACTGCCAACCGCTGCCAGCGTAAGCGTTTTCTTCTCTTTTTGAAGGCCATAAACTTGGTTTTACTGGTTATGCCTTCACCAGAGTGGTGAGTGTATGTTAGTGGTGTAATGCACAGAAGCACAAAATCGGGGGCCACCCTCCTGAGTTTGCACCCCAGCTCTGCCCCTTATGAGCTGCGAGAACTGGGCAGGTAATTTAACCTTTCTGTACTTCAGTTTTCTCATCTGCAAAACAAGAATCGTTGTACACGCATCTGAGGCTTGTTGTGAGGATGAAATGAATTCCTTAACCTTGAGCACTCAGAATAGCACCTGGCACATAGTAAACACTGATGAGTGTCAGCCAGTCTAGCCATAAGTGCAGCAATATAGTCGTCATTGCCGTTAACCCCACCACTGGGTGCTCAGTGCCCGTGACTGCAGCTGTGGCGGGAGTGGACTGAGGGTGAGCAATATAAAGCGTGTGTTAGATTCTGTATTCATTTCCTAGGGCTGCTACAATAAGTTGCCACAGGCGTAATGGCTTGAAACAGCACCCGCTGTGATCTCACAGTGCTGTAGGTCGGCAGTCCGAAATGGTGTGGCTGAGTTCTCCACTCAGGGTCTCACGAGGTGGAAATCCAAGCGTCAGCCAGCCGCGTTCTCTGGAGCTCAGAGTCCTCTTCCAGATCGTTCTGTTATTGGCAAGAATGCAGGTCCTTGCAGTCGGAGCAGTGAAGTCCCCGCTTCCTGGGTGGCTCTCAGCTCCAAGAGGCCACCGCATCCCTTCTCACGTAGCCTTCAGTCCAGCAAGTCACGTTGATTCCTTCTCACGCTTTGATTTCTCCCATTTCCCTTCTGCCGCTAGTCGGAGAAAGCTCTCTGCCTTTAAGGCTCATGTGATTAGATCAAGCCCACCTGGATAATCCCCCCATCTACGGTCATCTGGGTCATATAACATAACACAGTCATGGGACTGCTATCTCATCACCGTCACAGGTTCCAGGGACCAGAGCGTGGAATCTTGGGGCCACTCCTAGAAATGCTGCTTGCCGTAGTGTGAGCGCTAGTTGATAGTGTCAAGAACCCACCATGTGCGTGCCCTTGTCCACTCTTGGAGATATTTTACACTGGGAAGTGGGGGAGCGGTGAAGAATTCTCCTCCCACCCCAGCGCTCCCCCCAAGGTCAAGATCCTGCTTCTAGTAGCACAGTAGATGGCTCACGCCTTCTCAGGGGACTTCAGACACCTCGTGTCTTCTGACACTTCTCTCTAGTGTCATTATAGGAAATGGAAACATGAAGAGCTAGTGATGAGCTCAGTTACACTCAGAAAGCAGGTGGTGTAGTCAGCGATAACCACACTTGCACGCGATAGAGCACGTCACAGTTTATAGAGCATCTCACACACTTCCTCCTCTGGATCCCCTCAATATTCCTAGAAGGCAGGAGGTAGGGGTTTCATAACTGGGGAAGCAGGTCCAGAGAAGTTCAGAGTCTTGCTCAAAGCCGGCCTCTGTCTCCAAACCCAGAGTCCACACTAAGTGCCACATTTTATGCCCCTGCCAGGCTTCTAGAGCTGCTCCAGAGTGGAAATGTCCCAGGCACATACTCCTACGCTGGGTTCACAGTTGTACCAAGAGAGACCCATCTGCTGTGACTGGAAGAAATTCTTCTCCTCATGATATGGTAGAACTTTCATGAGAAAAATACTTTTTCCACCTCATTTGTATGAAAAAGTACCCAGCCTCTGTTATGTATGTATTAGTGTGTGTCTGTGACATGGTACCCGGTCTCTGTCCCCCGACTTCTGAAACTCCATCCAAGGGCACCAGCATCCAAGTCCCTGTGCTGCGGATTTTTCAGTCCTGGTTCTGACTTTCCTCTAAAGACTGGTGTAACGCTCTTTCTCTGGAAACCTTGTCCCCCACTGGTCTTTGAGACACTGGGAGCTGCTCCCTTCTCACTCCTCAGTTTTCCTGGAACCCTTCAAATGTGCACTCCTGTTTATGTGCATCCCAAAGCCCGTTGTTTGCCCTGGAGTTCTTACTCTGCACATTTTCCCCAAAGATTGTATCTGTTTTCTAGACTTTCCTATCACTTCTCAGACGGCTTCTAAAACGTAAGCCCTGATCTCTTCTGGGCTCTAATTCATCACCTTTTGTAGCAGGTTGGAGCACTGGACGGCGGCTGAACTGTTAAGACACCGTTCGATCCCGAGGTTCCGCGACTGAGTGATCTCAAACCACTGCTTTACTCACGTCTCCATCTAAGTTTATTATTAGTGCTTAAGACAGGAAATTGCCACTTGAACCCATTTCCCTCTCCAGCCTCTCCTGTTTCTGTCAGTGATTTCAGAAAACCAGGAGCAAAACCTCCGAGTGGTTCTTGACTCTCCCCTCAGCCCATCCACGAAGTGGTAGCGCGTCCTGCCTGAGGTGGCTCACATGTGCCTCCTCAGTCCCATTTCTCGGACCACTGCCCTTAACCAAGACTTTAACACCTCTTGTCTGGTCCACCTCACTACTCTCCTGTTTAGTCTCACTCCTTCTAGTCTCTTCTTACCAATCCAGCCTATATCTTCTTCATGGACTAATCTTCTGAAATGCTCCTTTGAACATGACCCTTCCTCCTCAGACACCTTTATTCCCCTTTGTCCTTGGGAATAAAGTCCCAGCTCCTCCAGCCTGGCACTCAAGGCTTCTCTTGGTGCACCTTATCTGCAGGCTGCCCACCTCTTCCACCTCAGCCAGACCAGCCTGGCTGTGACTCCCGGATGCGCTGCTCATCTGCGTTGGCCACTGAAGTGTCCTCCTCCCGCCCGCACCCCAGCCCACCCCGGGCTCTGAGTCAGACCTGCCTTCAGAGCCCAGCCCAGCGGCCACCACCCCCAGAACCTCCTCAGTCACGCCAGCCTCAGAGACACCATCTTGTAAAATAGCAGTTGCTGCGTGCCAGACACTATGCGAGGCCCTCGCCATACATCACCTCTTGGTTCTCACAGTGGGGTGACTATGGTTATCCCTGTTTTCCAGATGAGGAAGATGGGAACGAGAGGTGAAGGAGGCTCATCCACCTCTCCCTCCTCTGAGGAACTGGAGTAGCACTGCCTGTGTCCTCTGTTTGGCACCCTGTGTCAACCGCTCATGTTTTTTCTTTTTATTTATCTGGACTATGTCTCCACCTTGAACGCTCTTTGTAAATCCCCACCCTTAGCACAGAGCTCTTGGGCAAACAGTACAGGTGTGTGTCACGATGCTTAGGGTCACAGAGTGATGGTCGTATGCCTAGAAGGGCTATCACCTTCAGATGAGAACATCAAGGCCCAGAGAGGTTTGTCCAAAGACCACCTAGCCAGTTGGTAACAGAGAAATAAACTTCAGAGCTTCTGGGCTGCAGTGTGTTCCCCACCAGGACTGGTCCCTCAGCAGGTGCTCCTGGGAGCACATGTGGCCACCCTGGTCCTCCATGTGCTGCCCTCTGTGCAGAGCACAGAGGCAGGTTTGTGTGCCCCGTACACTCTCACGTCTCTCTCCAACAGAGCAGTCACCCGCTTTGTCTGGCGGAGGCCCTAGGATGAAGTTTGATGACTGCAGGGGGCGCACCAGGTCCCTTTGAATTATCTTCAGCATTATGAATCGCTGGGTACCTGCTGGCTCCAGGGCTGTAATCAACGCTGCCCAAAGCGTCTGCCCGGAGGCCCACTTCCCACTCAGTCTGGCTTGGGAGCCTTAACGCTGAGATCGGTCTGTTCTTCTGTGAGCCCAGGACAGGCTTGGCCTTATTTTACAGAGTCCGGATACTGATTCCATCTCATTCTCTACCCTAGCCCCCTTTTAGAAATCTAGAAATCGGACTGATCATCAGATACAGCTTTTTTAATGTAGGAAAGCAGGAGCATGGGGTACCTCTTAACAGCTTGCAGTGGCTCTTTGGAAGGACAAACAAGCCCTTGATGCCCTTTTGGTATTGCCAGAATAATATGTCCTGAGTTGTTCTAGGTGGGCAGAACATTATGTTAAGGCACAGTTCCTTCCTGTTGTGCTGAGTACAGCTCACAGTGTCTGGGTGTGTGGATGACTGGATGGATGCCGGTGCCTGCAGCTCAGTCTCATCCTGGCCTCTGCATTGCTCCCCCAGTCGATCAGAAGAGCCTTCGACCTGGAGCAGCTACATGGGAAAGATGTTCATGGCAGCTTCCAACTACCTCCCCGCCCAGGTGTCAGACATGATGAATCAGGACAGGGCCTTTGCCACCGGGCGCTTGAATTTCTCTGGGCAGAGGAACATCTGCACCCTCTCAACGTACGTATGGCACCACCCACTCTCAACAAGCACAAACTTCACAGATTCATTTCCCAAAGCACAAAATCCCCAAACATGCAAAAAGAAAAAAAACAAAGACAAGAGAAGATGGCCAGGACTGAAAAGCCTGCGATCTCCCTGTCAGCCTCTTTTCCTGTCTGATGGTAGTCTGTATTCTCAGGGGCAGTTGGAAGCTGGCCTGGGAATTTCAACCTCTGGCTATAGTGGCACCATCTTGAAAACAATTCCTATTTTTACATAATTATGTACAAAGGCTCTAGTTCCAGTGTCTAGGTTCAGACACCTATGGGGTCGACAGATACTTCACCTAAGAAGCTGAACATTTAAAAAATTTCATAAAACTAGCCAGCAAAGATAGTGAGCCAATTTTGCACTTTTTCTCTTTCTGTCACCGTGAAAGGCAGACACACATAAGACAGAGACTACTTCCCATTCAGGTGAGTTAATGTTTTTGCTGGCAGTAGCTTTTCACAGAGTAATAGTGTGTACACACATCATTTTGTCTCATCCACGCAATTATGTTCTAAGACAAGGAGTAATCCTCAAGGTAGATCACTAGGTCAGATTGCAAAGAAATAGCCAGAAACCCAGACTCTTGGGTCAGTGGGCTAAGGGTTTGTTGATGGCAGGAGAAGCCAGGGTGAGCAAAGCTTTGTCATTTGAAGCTGGTCCGAAACCCATCTTTGTTGGAATCACAGCACATGTTTCACTTGGCTCTTAGGATCCAGAAATTGCCAAGGCTGTTAGTTGCATCATCCGATGGACACCTTTACATCTATAATTTGGACCCTCAGGACGGAGGAGAGTGTGTCTTAATCAAGACCCACAGGTAAAGAGACTAGTTTTCAAAAAGACAGCCTTCAGGAGCTGGTTGTGTCGAGCTGTCACTTGACCAAGAACAATGTCCAACTTCAGTGCTCTTGCTTTTCACCCTCCTTCACCGGCAGTCTCGGTGGCGAACCTCTAGCGGGCACCTGCTTTGTGTTGGCTTCCATATCAGGCTCCCTCACTACGCTGGACGCTTCTGGGAAAGTGTTGGGTGAATGACATGCAAAATGGCATGTCTTCCTGCTCGGCCTTTCCTCCTCGAACAGTCCCTCGTTCATGATGGGTGCTCAAAAATGTTTACCGAATTGAATTAAAAAGCTCTCTTGATTCCTGTGACCAAGCGCAGGGCGACCTCTTCCTGCTGTGGACAGGACACCATGAGCTGCCCTCGCCCATGGAGCGCCCCTTGAGAGCGTGTCTCAGTGTCCTTGCCAGAGTGTTCCAGGAAGAGCAAAGGGCCAGTCTTGTTTATTAAACGTAAGAGAAAGGGGTGGTGTGAAGGTGCGTGACTGACCCGGGCAGTTCCAGGTGACGTCAGTCCACGCTGACGCACAGGGTGCCGAGAGGTCTGTACTTGAGACTCAAGTGGTCAAGCGCGAGCTTCCTAGAGCTTTTCCTTTGACAGTGTCCTGGATTGGTGATGAGCTTCTTTTTCTTTCTTTCCCCTCTTAATTGCTGCAATTAGCTTGCTTGGCTCAGGAACCACAGAAGAGAATAAAGAAAATGACCTCAGACCTCCATTACCTCAGTCTTATGCAGCAACTGTAGCCAGACCAAGCACATCTTCAGCCTCCACGGTGCCAGGTGAGCGGAGGCAGGGGACCAGCTGCGGCGCTGTTGGGGAGGCATCTCTAACAGCGACCCTCTTCTCCCTCCACTGTCCTCTGTGGATGGAGCACTCTCCCTCAACCATTACTTTCCTCCCAGGTGAGGCCATGGCAATAGCCTTTAAACTCGGGCCCCTAAACCTGGCAGGCATAGCACAAAACGGTAATTTCCCTAACAAGTAGTTCCACCCTCAGCCTCTTTGCGAATTTGCAAACAGGTGCAAAGTGTTAGGTGCCTGGGCTGGAAGGGTGGGTGAGACCAGCCCACCCGTCTCTCAGAGGCTGAGACCATAAATGGTGGGGATTTTGACTCCCCTGAAGAACAGTCTCTCCAGTTGATAGGCAAAGGCAGCCTCCATGGTTCCCCTGGATTCTCCCTTTCTCTGCGGTCCTGCCCTGGGGTCGTGGCGTAAGAACAGACTGTGTGGCTTCTCTCAGGTCTCATTCTTGGTTTCCAGGTTATTCTGAGGATGGCGGGGCGCTCCGAGGAGAGGTTATTCCCGAACATGAGTTTGCGACGGGACCAGTGCGTCTTGATGATGAGAATGAGTTTCCGCCTGTGAGCATTAGGAATCCTTAAAGAGCGGCTCAGTCTGTATGCTTAGAAGGAGACCTTCGCCTCGTGCAAGAGGCGAGGTCACTTTCCCTGTTACCTGGTCTATAACAACTCCTCCTCCTGTCTAATAGTCAGAAAGCCGTAGAGTGTTTATTGCGCTGTGTGCTTCAGATCCTACAGGCTAGTCTTTAGGTGTTGTGCTAAACCTGACAGCATTAGAATAATCGAATACTAATCCAGGGAGTCTCGGTGGCCTTACTACACTCAGAAGCCTGGAATCCTTGACTTTGCTTCATTTAGAAGCACTATCTTTGCTGCTCATAAGGTAGGAACTCATGCCTGTGTAACTCCTATTTTCCTGAGGCTCCTAAGGATGCTCTTGCAGAATGCTGCCGTCCTTGGGCTGAAGATGATGATCTAACAGGGCTGGGCTGCTGCGCTTTGCAGGCAAGCTGGACACTCACCCCTCTCCTGCCCTGACAGGACAGACCCCAGGCTCCCCTGCAGCTGTAGGCAGTTGTTAATTAACAGCCTGACAGCCATGCGGAGAGCGGGAGCTGTGGTGGAGAGCTCCCCCGGGCACCTCTAGCTCGGTTTCCCAGCATCCTTCTTCAGCTCTTCTGGGAGCAAGGGCCCCCAGGGTTGGCTGGGCACTAGGCCTGGCTTCATCCAGCATCCCCGTCTGAAGAGAAGATTCTCTCCCTGGGTGGCTGCCAGGGCCTCCTTAGTTTCTGATTCTTCAAGCTTCCATTTAGAGCAATAGACCCCTCTTGTGAACTTCGGTTAGGGCACGGCCCAGATAGTTAACTTGAAATCATTTAGAGATGGAAGGAGTGTTTGGGCCAAGACTGGAGAGTCAACTGAGTGACCGTCCTGGAGCCAGATAGAAGTAGCCATGTGGGTATTCCTTTGGTGCCCATTAGGTCTTGGTGGATAATGTTTTCTCCTGATCGTTATTTTGTATCAGTTGAGATGCCATTTGCAAAAGGATGGAGTGCAGGTCTGACTTCTTTCTTGCATAGATCCATGGGACAATCTAGTATGTGTATTCAGCTAAAAAAAAAAAGCTATTGTGGGGCCCTTTGGGCAGAACTGGAGGGCTGGGTTTGTGATTTCCCATAAAGGCTCTATGGAGTGCAGCTTGAGATGTACATTTCTGGCTTTTAATAAGCAGATTGCCAAATATGATGCCAATAAGGAAGTTTATATTTTAGAGGTGGAGAGCAGAGGTTCTTAAAAATACCAATTATGAGTATAAAAACATCTGTTCGTTTGCTGCCTCCTGATAAACCAGTTGTTTTGCATTTGGGTTCTCATGCCCTGACTAGCCATAAAGGGAGTTTTTCTGTCCCCCAAAAGTTGGTGTTTACCTGAAGTTGCATCTTCCAGGAACCAGAGCAAGTCAGATGCAGTGGGGATAAATGTGACTGTCAAGGTTTAGAGTGTTCACTCGTTAGGTTCCATTTCAGTAATTTTGGTAAAAGTCTGTGACTACTATAAAAGATTATTCGATCATTAATTAGATTCTTAATGGTAATCACAGTAAACCTCACAACCTCTTATATGTACAGAATTGGGGTACTTTCGATATTGGCATTCAGGACGTGGTCCCTTGCCAAACAAAACCTGTATAAAATAATAGGTACACTGTGTAGATCATTTGTTTGGAGTAAAAAAAAAAAAGTGGAGATGCTTAAGAACTAGTGCTGAAACTTGTCGAGAGGCCTGTGGGCCTATACACTGCCAGGAAGCTGGGTAAGAGCCAGCCGTCCTATCTCCCTCTTAAGGACCAGATGAGTGAGAGCTGGTTTAAATTGCATCAGGGATTTCTATTTATATATGAGGAAGGCTTCCAGCCAGTAAGAGTGTTGATGACTGAACGAGGTTCCCCAGAACAGTCGTTAGACCCTAGAGCCGGTGGTAGGCGTCATGGAGGCCGTCGGCCCCCAGCTCCGCCCTTGAACTGCAGGTAGATGAGGAGGAGAGTGCCGTGCTCCTACGAGATACCGACGTGGTAGCAGGTAGGGCTCTCCATCTCACTGCCCGAGGATCAGAGGTGTGAGTGCTACTGGGATGCTCTCAACAAGGACCATCTCAGTCACGCCCTTATTGGCAATAAGGTTTAACTGGAGATGCCAGACAACGTCTCTCTCTGCCTTCATTCTGAATGGTCACGTCTATTACAAATACCAGAATTCACATCTCTACCCACATTCCTTAAAAACTTCCAGGATTGTGAAAGAATCTTGGAGTCTCAGCTTCGTTAAATCACTTCTCTCACAGTTATGAACATGGGCTTCCTGGATAATCTCATGAGGGGCTCCCTGGCCCTTCGCCTTAAGAAATGGGTCATCACCAGTGGTCTCTTTTTTTTTTTTTAAATATACTGACACTTCCCTGGATAGGATCACTCTTATCTCCTTCGGATTTACTTTCCCCGATAAACAATGGAAAAAAAAAAGAATTGATCATTTCTGTTATCTTAGAAAGATGCTGTATTCAGGAGGGTGAGTAGCTTTTGTTTCAGTGACAAGCCAACCTTGACCTTTTCCGACACCGGCCTTACTCTTGTGAGCAAGAGGAAGGGAATTGGGACCAAGGTATTGACTGACTTTTTACTAGTGACTCAGCAGTCGGTGTTTACAAGTTAAGACGAGCCCTTTTAAAAAGCACACATATACATAAAAACACACACATTTTATATATACATATTTTCTGAAACTGTGCCGTACTCGTCTACACCTAAGTAAGACGGGTGAATTTCCTGTGGCCATGTGTGAGGGTCAGTCTGTGGACAGCCTCCCCTTGCCAACCCCGCATGGGCACAGATCTGTGTCGATGATGCAGCCTGCCTAACAGCCTCTTCGTGGAAAGAGTAAGGCCATTCTGTTTTGATTTCGGTAGATAATCTTGTGCCGTGGAAGTCAGAAGGGCAGAACAAAGCAGTCATGATGACAAGCGCGCCTCAGAAATCAGCACATCCCTATCAGGTGGTTTCGGAGAACACGAGGAAGGTGGAAGAACGGAGCGCGATTGTGTGCGCAGAATGGGGGGCAGGAATGCGGGGTGCCGCCTGCCTAAGCCCCAGAACAAGGTTCTCTGCTCACCACGCCCTCCTCAGCCCTGGCTGCCAGTGGGCGCGGGGGAGACTCTGCATACAGGTCCTGCTATTTAAAATATGTTACAGCCATAGTGTCCATGCTAACTCACCATATTGGTCTATAACCGGAATTTTATATTAAAAAGGGCATCCTTTTTAAATGTATGCTGTGTAAAAATGTACTTATAGGAAAATCTCTTCAAATTGTATTTCTGGTATATGACATACATAGAGAGAGAGACTGTTTTAGCCAGGCAAAGTATTTTTGCAGTGATTGGAATAAATCATTTATTACCTTTGAGTCCCATTTAGGACACTAATAATAAAATCATGGCAATGCATTTTTGAGGCTTTAAAAATTTATTTCTTCGTGGTTTTAGGAAGCAGGAAGAACTCCTAAAATCTTTAAAATACAGCCATTTGACCTTTAAAAGGGGGTGAGGGGAGGCGGGTAGGGCCATGGACTTATCTGTGGGCTCTTCTGCTCTGAGACCTGGAAACAGGTCTGACTATCTAGTCAATACCCTGTACTCAAGGTGTCCCTGGAGAACTTTGTAGAAATGGAGGCTCTCAGGCCCCACCCCAGACCCACTGAGTCAGAATCTGCATTGTCACAAGATCCAGGTGATTTGAATGCGTGTTAAAGATGGGGAAGCCCTGCTCTAGACACCAGTTGGAATGAATCTATGCTAAACTGACCAGCAAAACTGGACACATTAAAAAACAAACCTGGGGCTGGCCAGGTGACATAGTGGTTAAGTTCATGTGTTCTGCTTCGGCAGCCCGGGGTTCACCAGTTCGGATCCTGGGCGTGGACCTACTCACTGCTCATCAAGCCATGCTGAGGCGGCGTCCCACATAGAAGAGCTACAACTCTACAACTATGATCACAACTGTGTGCTGGGGCTATCAGGAGAAAAAAGAAATAAAAGAGGAAGATTGGCAACAGATGTTAGTGCAGGGCCAATCTTCGTCAAAAAAAAGATAAAAGGAACCGAAGTGCTAAAAAAAAAAAGAAAACCTAAAATGTATTGAATGCCTGCTCTACTTCACGCAGCGTGCCAGGCATGTTCATGTACTGCCTTAGGTAATCCTCAAAATCAGCTTGCAGGTTATGTTAAACAATTGCCCAGGTTTGGATGCTGGGCCTTGAACCTGGTCTGACTCAAAGCCCGTGTGCTTTCCATTACAGCTCAGCACAGCTAATCTCTCAAGCCAGCAGGCAGAAGGGACAATGGGGGGCGCCAAGTGGTGGCCTCAAAACAAAATTCTGAGACTTAGTTTGAAAGCATAACTCTAAAGAGGGTAAAACTGAAGTTGGGGGGTAAACTTGCCCCATCTCATTTCTGGATCTTTCTGCTCATGGAAAAATCGGTCTGTTGGGTGGTTTGGCAGCGGCAGGCAGTCTGGCGGGGATTGCAGCAGGGAATTACTGAAGGATCCTGAGTGTAATCTGCTCTGGAGATGTTGTCAGCAGTGATGTCTTGAAGGATGTCTGCAAGGACCTCTCTAACCTTGGGCAGTATGCGCTGGTATTCGGCACTGCCTCTTTCTAGAGGCACACCTTCTGCAATATCATCTTCTAGATTAAAAATAAGAGGAGGATCATGATGCTGCTCGGGCCCAATGCTCCCATCACAGGCTTTGGCTCCACCTGGAGAGAGGGTGACAAGAAATACCCCGTTAAACCCAACTTTGGCCCTATGTTGGAAAGAGGAGGACTGTGATTATCAATTAATTCAAACCAGCACTTGCATATTCAAATGATTGCTTTCCCTGTCAAAGAAATTACGTTGAGAATCTAGAGGCTCCTTCCAGTGATGCTCCTGTTGTCAAAATGATCTGGAACTTCTCCTTGGAGTTGCCTTCAGAGCCAGTAAAACATCTATTCAAATATCTTTCATCTCTGCCCTTTGGGAGTAAATTTAATGTTTTTTGACAATTGATTTCTTAAATACCAAAGATATTCAATTTGGTGAATTAGGCGGCAAGGCAAGTAATTTCACTTTGGGTTGAAGTTGAGATTCTTGTATGAATCAGAATCTGGCTATTAAGGCAGTCCCACAAGAAGAGTGACAAAAATGTTTAGAGTGATGGCAGCATCCCTGGCTGTTAATGATTCAGAGTCCTCGTTTTTTGTGTTTGCCTTTTCCATAAAAAAAATAGTTAAGGTATCTGACAGAAATCAATATAATATAATTGAATAAACAAAAGGAATTAAGGCAAAGGATAGCCCATGGAAATACAGGAGTTCCTAGACACCCACTTTGCCTCTGAGTTTCTCAGCAGCCAAATATTAATAAGGTAGAAACTTATCAGCCGCTCAGGAGAGACAGAGCTTTTTCTGGCACTGAGATGTGAGAGAAATTTTCCCAGTGCTCCTCCTCCGGGGGACCCTGCGTGATGGAATGCTCAATGGCTGTGTGATTAGTATGGTCCAGCTGATGACGACTGATCACACCCTTCAGTACATGATGAGAGCATAATGCCAAAGTGCAATTCAGTAAAAGCAAACCCACAGGGGCCGAAGCCATGCTGAGGATACGGCTTTCATTCTGGTCCAATCTGAACAGAAATAAGATGTGAAATATGGAGTGAGAAGAATGGGTAGATCGCACAGCCTTTAGGCAGCCCTCCGTTAATGGTCTTCCTCTTGTGACTGAGACTCAGGTTGTTCAGGAGAGAGGAAGAGTTATTGCCTTTGCCTAGAGTTTGGAGTTGAATTTGGCTCTTCTTCATTGCCAGTAAAGGGCAGTGACATGAGGTTTGGCAATCAGCCAAGCAAAGGTTGGGACTGACCTCTCTTGTAAAAATGAAAGACTCCCACTTAAGGCAATAGTGGAGTAGCTTGCATAGAACTAACCCTCCTGTGAATAGCAATGATAAATTCTAGGCAATATATTAAAAAAAAAAATACAACCAATTGAAGGCACTAGAAAAATAACCAACACAGGCAGAAACTGAAAGGGATTCGATCCTTGAAAGGAGGAGGCCGCACTGGTTTGGGTCTGTGTTTAAAAGTTTTTTCCCCGGGGACGCCCCCTGTCTGTGCAGCATGGAACAGCTGGAGCCCAAGGAGAAGACTGTGGTCTCTTTGGCTTGAGATGTCAGGGGACCAAGTTCAGGGCTCCACAACAGATGAAAATTGGTGGACGAAATCCTGGGGAGGAGGGAGCCAGAGAGGGGAAGCGTCGAAATCTGAGAATAAACTCCCTTCACATCCTTGGCCGACCCCTGAACTGTGCACGCACAGGGGATACAGATTCTAGCAACAGCTAGAAGTTTGAATAGCTCAGCAGACGTTTCTGTGTCACTTCCCCACTGCAGGGAAGATAGAGTTTAGAGTATGAATTCTATTAAGTTAGAAAGGCTTGATAAACACTTCATATTTTCCACTGAAGTCCCAAAAGGTTCATGTTTGGAATAAAGACCATGTCCCAGGACTAAGGCATTTACCTAAGATTACAAACAAAATCTGAAAGAGCCAGTTCTAACGAAGTATAAAACCAAACCTCCACAAATTTAAGGGGATTAGCTAGTAACTGCCTGTGAGAACAAAAAATCAACACTCCTCAGATAACAGACGTCAGAATCTCTACAATGCATCATCCATAATGTCCAGGTTTTAAAAACTAAAGAAGAAACTTCCAGTTTCTGGTCCGGCATACAAGGAGCTTAGAAGTTGTCCCTCCATCCTAACAAGCAAAAATCTGAACAAACTGAAAAATCAACAACTCTTTTTTGATCTATCAGAGAAGTAAAGTCACAGGGCAAACCACTGCCCCCAAATGGGAGAGACAGACTGGTGAATACAGAGAATCACAACATACTGGGGCAGAAACCTACGAGCAGACACCTCCGGGAACCAGTGCCCTTGGAGGAAAACTGAACTGTAATTGACGAACTGTTGGAGCCTCAGTGTGGACAAGTTTGAGAGTTAAAAACCCCATGGGGGGGCCAGTCATTTCTGAGATGGAAATCTAAGAAAGAATCAAAAAGAAATGCTAGTGATCAAAAACACTATAATGGAAATAAGAAAAAGAATGCCTTTGATGAGCTCATTAGTAGAATGGACATGGCTGAGGAAATAATCTCTGAGCTTCAGGGTATCTCAAAAGAAGCTTCCAAAATTAAAAACCAAGGAGAAAAAAGGACTGACAAAAACAGAACAGAATATCCAAGAACTGTGGGACAACTACAAAAAGTATAATAAATGTGTAATGGGAATACCAGAAGGAGAAGAAAAAGAGACAGGAACAGGAGAAATATATGAAACAATAATGACTGAGATTTTCCCCACACTAATGTCAGACACCAAACCATAGATTAAGGAAGCTCAGAGAACACCAACCAGGATAAATGCCCGTGAAAGGTACTGTCAAGAGGATGAGAAGACAAGCCATAGACTAGAAGAAAATATTTGCGAAAGACATATCCGATAAAGGACTGTTATCCAAAATATACAAAGAACTATTATAACTCAACAATAAGAACGTGAACAACCCAATTAAAAAGTAGGCAAAAGACCTGAACAGATACCTCTCAAAGAAGCTATACAGTTAGCAAGTAAGCATATGAAAGGATGCTCAACACCATATGCCACTAGGTGGTTGCAAATTAAACAACAGTGAGATACTGCTACACGCCTGTTAGAATGGCCAGAATCAAAAACACGAACACCACCAAATGCTGACGAGGATGCAGAGCAACAGAAACTGTCACTCACTGCTAGTGGGAAAGCAAACTGGTACAGCCACTTTGGAAGACAGTTTGGTGGTCTCTTACAAAACTAAACATACTCTTCCCATATGATCTAGCATTTGCACTCCTTGGTATTTACCCAAATGAGTTAAAAACATATGTCTACACAAAGACCTGCACGTGGAAGTTTATAGCATAATCGTCAAAACAATTTATTCATAAGTGTGAAAACTTGTAAACAACCAAGATGTCTTTCAGTGGGTAAATGGATAAATAAACAGTGGTGCTTCCAGACAATGGAATATTATTCAGCACTAAAAATAAATAAGCTATCAAGCCCTGAAAAGACATGGAGAAACTTTAAATGCCGTATTAGTCAGCACAGGCAGTCATGACAAAATACCCTAGAAAACGACAGACCAATATCCCTTATGAACATAGATGCAAAAAAACTCAAGAAATACTAGCAAACTGAATCCAGCAGCACATAAACCATAACCAAGTGGGATTCATCCCAGGGATGCAAGGTTGGTTCAACATATGAAAATCAATGTTAAACAGTGTAGATTAATAGAATAATGGACCAAAAAAATGATCATCTCAAAAGATGCAGAAAAAGCATTTAACAAAATCCAACACCCTGTCATGAGATAAACACTCAACAAACTAGGAATAGAAAGAAACTTCCTCAACCTGATAACAAGTATCTGAAAAACCCACAGCTAACATCGTACTTAGTGGTGAAAGACTGAAAGTTTTCCCTCTAAGATCAGGAACAAGATAAGGAAGTTCTTTCAACATTGTACTGGAGGTTCTAGCCAGAGAAATTAGGCAAGAACAAGAAACAAAAGGCATCCAGACTGAGAAGGAAAAAGGAAAACTACCTCAGGGCTACCACAACAGATGAAAATTGGTGGGCGAAATCCTGGGAAGGAATGAGCCAGGGAGGGGAAGCCTTATCGTCTGAAAATAAACTCCCTTCAAATCCTCGGCTGACCCCTGAACTGTGCATGCACAGGGAAGACAGAGTCTAGCAACAGCTAGAAATCTTTGTAGATTCTACATATAAGATAAAATGATCTTATATATATAGAAAAGCAAATGAATGAAACTCTCCAATTAAAAAGCAGAGACTGTCAAACGGGATGATATAGCAAGAGTCCAATCTATGCTGTCTACAACAGACTCATTTTAAATAGACAAACAAATGAGTTGAAAGTAAAAGGAAGAAAATAGATACATCATGCAAAGAGTAAGCATAAGAAACTGTGGCTATGTTAATATCAGGCAAAATACACTTCAAGATATGGAATACCAAGATAACGAGGGACATTTTGTAAGGATAAAGAGTCCGTTTTTAAGGAAGACAAAACTAAAGGGAAATCTAGACCATCCACGTCCTAAATGGAGATTTTAACACCCCTCTCTCAATAACTGGTAGAACAACTAGACAAAAAGTCAGGAAAAATATAGGTGATTTGAACAGCTATCAACCACCTCCATCTAATTGATATTTATGGAACATTAAACACAAGAACTGCAGAATACACATTTGCTTCAGTTCCACAGGCTATTTTCACCAAGATAGACTATGCAAGGCCATATAATAAATATCGGTAAATCTCAAAAGATTGAAAACTTCCAGGATATACTTTCTGATGACATGAAATTAAATTAGAAATTACAAAGATAAAGTACCTTTCTAGAAAGGCCCCCAAAATTTGGAAATTAAGCAACACATTTCCAAATAACCTATGGGTCAAGGAAGAAATTAGAAGGGACATTAGAAAATATTTCCAACTAAATGATAATGAAAATAAAACATGTCCGAATTTGTGAGATGCAGATAAAGCAGTGCTTAGAGGAAAAATTGTAGCTATAATTGCTTATATTTGAATATAAGAAAAGTTTAAAATTAATTGTCCAGTGTCTGCTTCTGGAAACTAGAATAAGGAGAGTAAATTAAACGCAAAGTAAAGAAAGAAATAATAGAAATAAAAGCAGAAATCATAACATAGAAAACAATAAAGGAAGTTAACAAAGACAAAAGGTGGTTCATTAAAAAGGTTAATTAAAAGGACAATGGGGAATATATTATGAACAACAATATGCTAATAAATTTGACAACTCAGATGAAATAGACAAATTATTTGAAAAACACAATTTACCAAAGTTGATACAAGAAGAAATACAAAATCTGAAGAGCCCTATGCCTATTAAAGAAATTAAATTTATAAGCAAGAACTTTTCCATTAAGAAATCTCCAGGCCCAAATAATTTCACAGATGAGTTCAATCAAACATGAAAGAAATAATACCAACGTGACACAGACCCTTCCAGAAAGCAGAAAAGAAGGGAACACTTCTCAACTTAATTTACGAGGTCAGCAAAACCCTGATACCAAACCCTGACACAGACACTACAAGAAAGGAAAATTACAGATAAAATCTTAGCAAATCAATCCAGCAATATATAGAAAGAACAATACATCACAACTAAGTGGGATTTATCCAGGAATGTAAAGTTGACTTAATATTTGAAAATCAATCTGTGTAATTCACAGCATTGAGTGTACTTACATAGGTATATACATTTAAAAAAAACTCATCAAATTGTATAGTTTAGATCTGTGACTTTCACTGTGTGTAAAGTTTGCCTTAGTTACTTAAAAAAAAAAAAAAGTCAGTAAGATACCTTAATTCTAGGCCACACACCAAAACAGACTAATAGCCTTTTCAGGCCACTCCTAGTTCAGGACCATAACAGCAGATCCTCATCGTAGGACACACATCTTTCTCTGATCTAATGCAGTAGAGGTCAACTCATCTAGCTTATCCAAAAGCAGTTGTAAACAATTAGGATGCAGATTTCCCAAGGGCCAGGGACGGGAATCAGAGCATGTCCATGTTTCATCCTATTCACAATTTTCATCCCATCTGTTGAGGTTTCGGTCCTCCCTACCCTGACTCTCCCGGGAGTTTGGGGACTCCTCAGAAGAATAGACCTCCCCTGGGTATTGTAATTCCAGTCTGATAGTGATCATTTTAAACAGTCCTATTACTTCATAGTCACATTTATAATTCCAATACTGTGGTGTCAAGGGCTTTCTGGCAGGGTTATGACTTCTGAAATTAACTCAGCCTGGAGAAACCATACCTCTTAGATAATGTAATGTAAGGACTGTAATCTAGAAACTTTCCATCTGAAAGCATAACAAATATCTGACTCGTTTGCATTTTAGGTTTTGGAGAATCAAAGACTGTTGTGGCATTTTTAATATCCCTAGAGTTACGAATTCAAAGAACTTGTTTTTATGCCACATTTTCCTCGGGATCATTTATTTACACTTGGGGAAAATAATTTGTGTTCTTTATTATATAATTCTTTGGAAAGCTCTAACATCAAATAACTGAATCAAATTGGAATCCACATCAGGTCCTAGATTTGGGGGGGAGGGTTGTTTTTTTGTTTTCGTTTTTCATTCATTAAAAAGAATGTTAGGGTTCCTACTAGATGCAAGATACTGTGCCACGCACTTAAGCACTTAAAGACAATAAAGATTAACAAGCTTACAGAGCTCTGAGTTTAGAGAGGTTAAAACCAGTAGAGGAAATAAAACGTACATAAATGACTGGCATATATGGCACAATGTGAAAAATATCAGAGTTCTCCACATCCTACCTGGCTGGGAGGATGAGAGGGAGTTTGTGATCAAGGTGGCATTTGGCCTTAAAAGCTAAGAGGGACTTTAATATGGAGGCCAAGGAAGAGGGCCATTGCTCTTGGAGAACTAAGACTAGAAAAGTAGAGGGACCCATGATGGAGGGAGTCTGAATTCAGTTGGCAGGAAGAAACCATTGGAAGAGTTGAGGACCATCCTGATCCAGTATCATATTTCTAAAATATACATTTAAGACAGTCACAGAGTGAAGCAAGAAGCAGAGAGACTTCTGTTGGTTTGCTAAATGGACCTCTAAAGTCTATTTTCTGAAACAGTCTATTGTCAAGTAAATTACACTTTAAAATATCTGCAAGCTTCCATTTAATGTTGAGCCAAACTGGCATTTAAAGCATAACAATGGAATGAAACATTCTTCATGTGAAAAGGAGCTGTGTAAATGTGCTGAACTAACTCTGAGCTTGCTGGAAATTTAGGCAAATGGTAGAAAGACCTTGTTTGTGCATTTGTGGGTACGGAGGGCCTGTGCTGGGCCCTTGAATGCTGGGACCTTCTGCCAGACCTGGGTTTTGGCGGGGGACACTGTCAGAGGTGCTGAGAGTTCCCAGAAGGAGGGCAGCCCACACTCATTCCTGGAGGCCTGAGTGAGAGTCCAGGTGGAGTAGGGATCAGGGGCCACCATCCGGGTGTGTGAGCGGGAGGCACCTCTCGAACTCACCAGTGGTGTAGAAGGCCTTGTAACGCTCCAGGCGGATAGTCTGAAGGGCCCCGTACTCTCCTGCTGCCCCACTGTTGGGGTGTAACAGCACCTAAGAAAGAGTGGCAGGGCTTACTAATAGGAAAACCATGCTAGATGCCCCCTGGAAAGCATTACTTTCTTTGTCGTGGTCCTGCTTCCCCATCACCCCACTATCCCGGCCCCCACCCCTACCGCGCCCCAAACGCTGACAGCCATGGGACTATAGTCCACACTGGCCATCTCCCAGGAGCCTTTGTAAAATAGCTATTTTGCTAATTAATTAATTGGAGCGGGTTACAGCTCTGGTCAGATTCCTAGGCCCAAAACCAGCTCCATAATTTGCAGGGTCCAGTACAAAATGAGAACAAGAGAAATCTTGTCCAAAAATTAAGAATTTCAAGACAGCCACAGCACGTGGGCTATAAACCAAGCACAGGGTCCTTCTAAGGGTGGAGCCCTGGTCACACACCCAGGAGGCCACCACTGCCTGGGCCCCACTCCTCAGGTTCAAGATGGGGCCTGGGAACCTGCATGGTCTGAAAATATTCCCAAGGATTCTGACGCAGGTGATCCTCAGATCTCTTTGAAAAATGGCTTCTTCAGCAGCCAGTCAATTTTCTAACTCTCACTTGATCAAAGATGGCATGAGAAGCATCCTTGCGAGGACAGCTCAGTGTGGTTTCTCCAGAACTGGGCACAGCCCAACCTCTGAACGTAGGTGTCCTCACCTTTGACTCAACCCTCCTCCACTTGGACTGAGGAAATCCTTCCATCAGGTCATCGATGAAAGAATCACTCTACAGAATGGAAACACTTAATTAAGGGTTTCCAAGGGTGGGATTTGGTAGAAAATAAATGACCCGTGTCCTTGGTAGGTTGGTGGGCTTGGGCTGGAAGCGTGAGACCGCCCTGGTATGAATCATGACCAATATATATTGCTGGAAAGCGCTTACATGATTCAAAGTTTCCATGGGGCTAAAAAAAAAAATGAGAAACATCTGTTGGAGCAGTAAACAGCTGTCCCCCCAAGTTTCCCAGCTCCAAGAGGATGCCGCCAAGGGTGGGGCTCCTCCCACACCTGCTGCTTCCGTGCTCTCGTGACAATCTCGCAAGCTCCCCCGCCAGTGTGATGACAGCAGGCTCCTTCCAAACAGGAAAAGAAGTCAGTAACTCAAAACCCTCACTTCTTCCAGGCCTGCAGGAAGCCAAGCCTCTCACCGCAGGAGGCTGTTTTGTTTCCTTCTGGAGAGGGCAGGAAGTGGGAGATTTGGAAAACCTATTGTCAACTGATCTATGATGCACTCAGGCCCCCAGAAGGTGGGAGTCAAGGTCCACGGGTTTGAATCATTGACATTATTTGAGTCTCAGTAACAGAAATTCCATAAGGGTGGGCTGCCACATTCAGGATATTTATGCGGTGTTACCAGAGGCAGCTTCCAAAATCCAAAAGGAAGCAAAACTTCGGGATGGCTCGCTCTCAGAAATGTGGATGGATTTTGGAGAACTCGTATATGCCTTTTTTTTTTTCCCTTTGAGCAGACTGATTATGGCGTTCTTGTTTATATCAACATAGGAAGGAGGTTGGCAAATTTACACATGAATCACAGCTGAAGACATTTCCTCTCCAAAGGACTTCCGGTCCGAATTTCAAAGATAACTTTATCTTCTGCAAACATGTTGCACCTTCCAGACTGCGTTTCTTACCTGTTTGCTCCGTTTTATTTTGTTTTGCTTTTTTAAGCAGGCCAGTGTCTCCTTACATTAGGCCCTGGGGTCTGGTGCTTAGTTAGCATCCCCAGGAGGGCACCTCCACCCCATCAGGGTGGGGTGCACAGCTCCCGTCTCCAAAAAGTGTTTGGCCATTTGCCAGCCACTCCGGATGGCGTCTTTCACCACTAGGGGCCTCCCTAAGAGAAGTGATCCGTGTTCTGGAGACTAAAACCAGCTTCTGTTCCCTCAATGTATGGCCTCCAAGGATGTGCCAAGCATTTTATGACCCACAGCAGCCCCAGACTGGTTTGGGCTGGGCAGGTGCAGAGCCATTAAGGAAGCCGTCCCTTTGCCGACAATTTTTGGACTTGGTCATGGCAACGTGGGGCTGAGATAGGACTTGACCAGTGTTGACAACCTCCAGCTTCCACCTGGGAGTCAGGCAAGCACAAAGTGGGACATTTGGTGCCAGGCTGTGCATCCTCGCCTTCCTGGCTCCCCTCTCCCTCCTTGGTTGCCCTCATTGCCTAGACAAAGACCTACCAAGATCAGAAGCAGAAGGCTCAGCAGATGCAAGAATGCACAGCATGGCATCAGCCGCTGTTGGCTTCGAACATCAGACATGATATCCCTAGCTGCGGATGAAGTGGGTAGTGAGAAGACCATTCAGGAGGAAAACCAAGAGCCCGTTATTTGCCTTTAAAGCTCTTAAAATTGGGCTTGAGGAGGTTGCCCAAGGGTACCTCGCTCTAGGTTGCTTTAGCTCTTCAACTTTCGGTTACTTTGTTTGCAAAATGGGGAAGAACCCAATTGCTGAGAAGTATTTGCATATTGTTTTGAGATAACCATCAAGGAGTTACTTTGAGCTTCTTAAAACTGGAATGGTTTTCTAAACCAACCCACATTAGAACCGTTGTAAGCCCAGGACATATCTAAGAGTGAACATAAATTGTGTTTATTGAAAAATACATGTGTACACATGTAAGTATGTGTGTGTATATACATAGGTCCACGTATGTAAATCTCTATAGTCACTCATATTTTTACCTCCTGGCCTCCCTTCTGCAAATTCAAGATGATGGACTCTAGTCTCTTTAGTGGCTGACCAGAAAAGACCAAAGACAAATTCAGGGCCAACAACTATCTATGTTGCCCTCAAACTCCAAATAATCTTATCTCGAGCATCTTTACTAACATTGCAGGAATATAGTGCTCTGGGAGGCTCGGTGTGGCCCACAGGTGCCAGCTCTAAACTGCTTTCACTCTTGAAGATAACCATCAGCAGCTTCCGGTAAGCAGTAAGTTATAGCTGTTTCCTTCTGGGCCATGGGGTGTGGTTAGGGAGCAAATTAGCCCAACTCCAGTTGTGTTACCACACATCGTATGTCCCCATGAAAACCCCAAACGGTGTTGTGGCTCGTATCGGGTCCTTCTACCTGGTTCCTGGGCCCAACCCCTTTGGGCACGAGACCAATGACGATTAAGCCCCAAGGATGGGGCCTGTGTGAGTGTGCAGAAAGCTGCAACTAGAGAAAGAGAGCGCGCTCCCGTCTGAGAACGGAAGTTAGCGCGAGAAGGAGCTGGCTTCCACCGGTGGACCAACAACGTCAAGGGGACCGCAGCCCTTGAAGCACTTCCTGGTGACCCCAATTATTCTATTAGTAGCTGTGGTAATAAACACTCCAGAGCACCTCTCCACTGACGTCTTCGATAACCCCCCAGGGTTACATACTGCAAACTTCCAGCCTGCAGGCGGAAACCATCTTCCTGCTTTGCTGCTGCTGGGAAGTGAGGCTTGGCCTGGAAGGGTCTATAGCTCCGGAGGGTCAGATACTCCGGGAAGAAGCAGTGCTTCTTCAGATGACATTCCAGACATCATCTGACAGAAACTACACCAGTGCTCACAGAGGCACCGATGGCCCCCTCAGGACCAGTGTGCTGGTTTGCTGGGGCCGGTGGAGAGGGAAGGGCAGCTCCAGTAACCGCCACAGTACCTTTGAGCAGCACTTGAGTCACTTCCATGTGACCCTCGGTAAACACATAAATAGACTCTTTGATGTGTGAGTCCTTAACTGAGAAGCCGTGTACTCACAGGGCCTTACAAGGGGCCCCTGGGTTCCGCCGGCCTCCTCCTCTCCTCCCACTTCCTCTTCCTTTTGGCAAAAGGAAAACACACGGAAATGACAGGGAAAGGCCATCAGGCCTGACATTTCCTGGCAGTCACTGCTACCAAGGGCTTCAGAGCATGCAAAGAAGGGACAGTGGGGTGCTGGGAAGTGGAAGCCCAAAGCTAGTGCAGGGGCTGTAGAGTCATGTGTGTGCAGAGCCCTCCAGGAGCCGGGAAACGTCCCTTCTTTCATTCATTTATGCATCCAATTTGCATTTACTGCATGCTGGCTGGATGCCAGGCACTGTTAGGTGCGCTGAGAATTCACCGGTGAGATCTTTGCGCTCAGGAAGCTTCTGGTGGGGGAGCCCCACAACACATAAGTCACAGACACTGGTCAGCCATCTCATCTAACAAAATGTGCCAGGTGCCTACATTGTGTCAGAAAATTGAATAATTGTGAGAAAAAAACCCATACGTTATAGGGAATGAGCACCAATGTACACCCACCCTAAGCCAAATTGTTAAATATAAATCTGGATGGACAAACTGGATTGATTATAGGGGAAGAGAAGGAAGGGAGTGGAAAGAGAGGGTCATCTCTAAGGAGTCACTGCTTAGTGACTGGATCTTCAGCAGCCACTTGCATGCATCTTCCGAGGACAGTTCTGTTTGCACAAGGGCTCCCGGATGAGAGGTGGAGGCCAACCTCCTGAAGAGCCTGCGCGGGGCACATACCTCCTCCACTTACCCTGTGCCCAGTCTTCGACCCACCAAAGAGCACCTCAGAGGCATCCAGACCATCAAAGTGCCGGTCTCGGGGCAAGCTGGCCCCAGCCAGAGCCACCACGGTGGGGAAGATGTCCAGCACACTGCAGGAAGAACAAGACAGCATTGGCCCCAGCTGTTCCAAGACTCTCCCTGGCCATGCTGTGGTCAAGACCCACCCGAACCAGCCCAGACTGAGCACCAACAGTCTCCCATATGGCCTGCCCCCTCTGCCTGCCTGTCCTTCCTTCAGGTTCCACCTGGACTTCTGCTCCTACAAGAGGCTGAATGGCTCAGTGGTTCAGCACCCAGGTTCCGGAGCCAGGTGCTGCCTGGGCTCAAATCCCAGCTCTGTCATCCGTCTAGCTTCTCAGTGCCTCAGCCTTCTGTTCTCTAAAATGGGCATGATAATAACAGTGCCCACCTCACAGGGTGGTTGTGTGGATAAAACACACAGGTAAGGCGTGTAGAAGGTGGCCAGCATGCAGAAAGTGCTCACTGGATGTTTGTGTTATAATTATTCTCAGGGGTACCTCTCTAAGGACTAAGGGTTTCTACCTGTCACCAACTAGGCCACAGCCACTCGCTGAGAGGGAACAGTGTGCAACAGGTGCCCACCAGAGATTGTTCACTTCATTTTTCTTTCCCTGGGCCTCTGTGTTGCAAATATCTAGACTTTGTTTAGAATGCCATGATATGTGAAACATTCTACTCTTTTATTTTAGCTCTTTTTTCCCATCACAAAAGAGTAAATATTTATGGTAGGAAAAAAAAATAGAACATCCAGAAATATAAAGAGAGAACAGCACTCAAATAGTCCATCACCCAAAGGCAACCATTGTTAACATTTTGGTGGATTTTGTTAATGTGATTTTTTTTTTTTAAGTCATGTGGTACAATTTTCACTCTGCTATAGGGCATAGCTCCCTCTGGGCTGCTGTGCTCACGTCAGAAAAAACTCTTCAGCGTGAACAGACAGGCTGCCCTTTCAACAGAGCTGTTTATCTGAGGGCCAGGCCAACTGAGAGTGAGTGGGACCTGATGGAGCCAGGAGGGCAGGGCCAATGTTGGGGATGGACTTCCCCAGGAAAGAGGTCCTGGTTCCCTAAGGCAGAGCACAGCAGCAAACTTCAGACTCATTCACAGGGAGACCCTAAGGGCCACGCCTCCCACTTTCCCCACGGGGGGTCTGGGGAGGGGCTCTCCAGCCTCCAAGATGCGCTGCAGGAGGGACCTGTCATGGGGCTCCTCTTCCCTCCGCCGGCCTCCCACTGCTCTCCAGGACTCGGCTATAACCCCAGGCAGGATCTCCCCTCTGACCACGGTACAGAGTGTTTCTGGTTTGCCTTCGGCTTTCACAGTCCACATAGCTGGTGGTTTATCTCTTGAGATACGCGCTCCAGGAGCTGGCGTCTCACACGGATGCCGAGCCGAGGAGTGCAGAGTGAGCACTCACAGAGTACAGCACAGTCCAGAAAGCTGTCCAGAGTCCAAGGTTCCTGCCACAAATCGGGCAGCACAGGGGACTGCACTTCAGTCCCAAACGCCATGGTGGTCGGGGCTGTCTGTTTGAGCCTTCTCAAAATTGTGTCCCTAAGAGAGACTGGCGTCACACATGAGTCAAATCAATGAGCAAGAAAAACAGGATCTGCGTTAGATTTGGGAATGTATGATATACTTTCTTTTTCCATCTTGTTTTTTTTTCCCCTCTATCATAAGGTTTAGCATCCTAATTACACGGCACTAAGTCTAATGTTCATGGAAGCTAGTGTCTCAGAATTTGGCAGGAACTTCAGAGGTGGTTTTTAGTCCACCCAGAGCACAAAGAAAACTCTGGCCCATGAGAAAAGCTTCAACATCTCTGGTCACTTGCCAATCTGGCATTGACTGCCAAGCTCGGGCTGTCAAAAAGGCCTTCCTTATGTCATCGAGGAAGCTAAGCCCCCGAGGTTAGCCCTGGAAGAGCGAGATCCTCCTGGGCACGCACAATCCCAATGCCGTCCCAGGGCCGGGCCGCCAGCCAAGGTGTGAACTTGGACAAAGCATTGGTTCCACCGGCTACCAAAGGGACCCCAGCTGCTCCAAATCCCAAATCTCACCTCAGAAACTGGTCCTGGGAGTCTTTGAAACCTTGGAGAAAGAGATCAAAAACCCAAAAATTTACCTTTTCAGGTTTCTGCAGCTCATAACGATGCTTGGGATGGAGGCTTTGGCAGGGCTCCATTCTGACTTTGGTGGGACCTAGGCAGTTTGGCCTTCGTGGGCCCCTTCCTCCATACGAAATATTAAAAATTATATTTCACAACTGCATTGACATAAGATGAATATAGAGAGTCTGTATGAAACCATTTTCTTCAACCAAAAGTTCTTTTTTTTTCCTTCTGATTTTAAAAGAAAATAAAAATTTCATGTGCCCCTAAACTTCAGTCTCGTGGGCCCTGGCACCGTGCCTCACTGACCTGATGGAAAAGTCGGGCCTGACTCCTGGAGGGAGGAAACCTCACTTCACCGGGCCTTTTGGTTATGAGAAGGGCAGCCAAGAGCCTCCTCATGGCAGGAGAGGCTGAGGTTGCTCTGCACGAGGACACAAAAGGCTGCCGTCACAGTAGGCAGGGGACACTTGCGCAGGTTCTGTGGCCCATGTGAAAATATTTTCTTGTTTTCTTAATGTGGCTTCAGCCAGCCCAGGGCGCTGAAGGTTGTTCAGAGGAAGTGTGTGGATTTGTGTTCTTATCCAAGGAGTTGCCAAAGGAACCTGATGCAGAGAGGAGACGATGGCGAGGAGGATGCAGGAGGGCCCTGCCCCTGGTCGGGGGGCAGGGTGGGGAGGGGGGGAGGCTGAAAGGCTGCAAAGGGGCTGTCCCAGTGGAACAGCCTGGACCTCAGGACACGGGTTGATGGGAACTGAGGTGTTGTGCTGGCTGTCCTGGGGTGGAGTGCATCCTAGGGCCTGGGGGTGGAAGGGGGGCTGGGGGGGTGTTTCCTAGAAGCTGAGGACATTACATCTGGGAAAAAGGCGGATGTGATCTGAAGACGGGAAGTGAGGAGGGTGAGGGGGGTGCTAGAGGAAGGATTTGGGGTGCGTGGGCCTGGGCACAGCGGAGGCTTTTTTTCCTCTGTGTCTGGAGTGAGGCAGGGGAGAGCAGAACTTCCTCCAGACCGTGGAAGAGTGGGAACTGTCCCCGGGACGTGGCCAGCAATTCATTTTTAGCATTTAGTTGTGAATTTCTTCCTGTGTTGTAATCCCCTCTTGTTACCCTGGGAAAAGCTAGGTACCGACCCTTCCTGGCCTAAGCCCCGCTGCAAAGGTTTGAGAGGCTGCAGGTTCCCCCAGAACTCCCCTCGGGTCCCTCTTAGAGGCCAGCAGAGCACAACAGCACCATTTTCGGGGAGCACGGGAGTCCCAGAGCATCAGGAATGCCCAACAGCAAAGCGTGCACGTCTGTTACAGAGCAGGGTGCAGCCAGGGGCAGGGGTGGGTGTGAGATCACCTCTCCATCTCCCCCCACCACTGCCCACTGCCAGGTACAGGGAAGAGGGAGGCACTTGGAAAGGAAACAAGTGGGTAGACTCTGCCCAGGGGCTGACACCTAAACCGCAGGACACCGACATGAACATCACGTCCTTGTAGCTTTTTATTTCTGGGACTTGGTTCTGCACCTCAAGACAGTACAGAACCAGCCGAATCCTCCTTCCACATAACTGACTGCCTTTTGAATATTGTAAAAGAGCCACGAGGTATCCCCCAAGGGATTATCCACTCTCCTGGCTAAACAGCAGCTATAGCTGTTTTTCAAATGAGATTGTTTCAAGTCCTTCACACCATCCTGGTCACCCTGTACTTGCCCCGTAATCTCCGAAAGAGAGGTGCTCTGTTCTGAACAGAGATGGGGGTCTCCCAGCTCAGATGCAGAGCAGACTCTTCCCCTCTTTGTACATGACTAAGAGAAATCACATTAAAGTGGTGGTTCTCAATCAGCATGAGTCTGTCCTCCCAGGGGACATTTGGTGCTGCCTGGAGACATCTGGGTTATCAAAACTGGGGGTGTGGGAGCTATTGGCGTCTAGTGGGTAGAGGCCAGGGATGCTACTAAACATCCTACAATGCACAGGACAGTCCCCACAACGAAGGATCCGGCCCTAAATGTTAACAGTGCCAAGGCTGAGAAACCCTGCTTCAGAGTTTTAGAGTAAAACCACCAGGCTCTCTCCACATGTGCTGTCGAAGCCTGGCCCTCCTGAAGGTAAGTTAGCTCCTACACACCAGGAGCCTTCTGTTTGATTTGCTTATTACTACATCTGAGTCCCTACAGCAATGCTGGACCCATAGTTGAACACAGCAGTAAATATTTGTTGAATAAATGAATTTCCCCCATTCTGCAATTGTGTCACTGGGATTTGGGGTCAGGGCATGTGCAAGACCTTTCTTTGATCTTATTACATCACGTGGGTGCACACCAAAATATTAACACTGATTATCTCTAAAAGGTAACCAGTGGCGTTAGTGTGGACCCCTTCTCTCCTGCCCCCCGCAACACACTTTTTCCTTTTCTGTATTCATGTGAGTACTTATATCAACTTGTCTACTTT
This sequence comes from Ceratotherium simum simum, assembly GCF_057802395.1. NCBI lineage: Eukaryota > Metazoa > Chordata > Mammalia > Perissodactyla > Rhinocerotidae > Ceratotherium > Ceratotherium simum. Next base: position 50,214,717 of record NC_141915.1, on the reverse strand, counting down.
CTGATGCCCATAATTCCTCAGGCCACCGGAATACAGGTTTAAGGCACTCTGGCCTTAGCTCCAAGTGGCTTAAGGGAGTTACCTCTGACCCAAACGCAGATCTATATCCCTCTGAGGAATCAAATACTAAAATAGGTGGTAAGCGCTTTGGGAGGGAGTGCCTGGTGGGGCTTCCAAGAACATGAAGTATTAGTATCAGTTTCTTGAAAATGGTTTGTAAGGCCATTCTCCTTAGAGGTGACCCTGAGGGAGTCATGGAAAGGGGCAGTCGACACATGGTGGCCTTCTGGCAGGAAGGACATCCACCCAGGTTTGCTTCACATGAATTCACGTGGGGAAACAGCAAGAGAGTGAATTCTATGAGACAAACTGTCCTACTACAATCGAGGGTAATTTAATGGCAAAACATATCCAAGAGGGGCTGATATGGTATATCGGTCTTGTCCTGGTAAAATTCCAGGGGCCCTCAAGCAAATATTACCTTGTCCCAAGACTCGCTTCCTTCTGTCACCAAGCTATTCCCTAAATCAGTTGTCACCTCTAAGCCCTGAATTATCCACGAGATGATGCAATTTTACCACGGTGCCACAGTTGACTGTAGGCGCAAACCGTTCTCAAATGAGAAGCGCGTGCTTGGTTTTCAGTGATGTAACTTGAGAGAGGGCCGAGGTATTTGTGCATGTGCGGCCCAGCCCGTGAACACTTGGCCTGACTGCACCAAGTCAGCCCCATAAAAAGCAGCCCGCTTGGCCCTCTTCCCAGCCAGCCTGACATCACCGACTCCAGCCTGTGCTGCTGTTGTCACACCTGCTGGCACCCCCTGACAGCACGCTGCCCCCTCCTGATTGTACAGGGCTGACCCGGAGTCCTAGGGGCCCACAGGCTGCCAGGGAGGGTGCCTGCTCACCGTCAGAGCTGTTTACCCTTCCTTTCCCCTCGGCTTCAGCCTCTCCCCTTCCTCCCACCAGGGCAGGGGAGGTGGAAGGGAGCCAGTGCAACTTCCTTTCCTCTCCGAGGCTGTATTCTTTATGCCAGAACCCATTCGGCTAATGGTGAAGAACCTTTGAACCAGTAAATCAGTCTTTAACCAGAGCAAAACTTCTGGGCACGTGAGCAAGCACCGGTTTCTATGGAGGGTCCCCTTGTCAGTGATTACGGGGGCAGAACCATGGAGAGGAAGTCCCCATCAGAACACGTGAGAAGCCCCCATTATAAGTCATGGTTACATAGCTGCATGGCATTGCTTTCAGGGGGGCATGCCACAGCTAAGTTCTGTGCCAGGGAGATAGCCTCCTGGATGTGCCTTAATAAGGATGTAAGAGTGATGGTGAGATATTGTCCCATTTACAGTTGTCCTTCGAATATAGAAAGTACCCAGTAACTCACCTTATTCTAGTAGCTTCATTGCTAGAGGTAGGAAGAATGTCCTCACCTAAGCATTCATTCTTTCCTTCCTGGAGTGGTGGGGCTGACTCTCTTCTCCTTCCTCTTTGGGGCAAGTGGACATCTAGATTCCTTTCTTGGGGCCATGTGACTGCCAGGGACATGCTGGCAGCCAGCGTGGGGGGACAGCCACCCCTCGGACACCTGCCCTACCCCCAAGGATGGAATAATTACAGCTCGAATGATCTATTCCCTCCCGTCAGCTTGACCCAGGCCAAAAAGGGAGATGCCGCTGCTTGCTCTCCAGGAGACACTGGCACGACTCAGCACGGAAGGCCATGAAACCCACCCAGTCTCCTCTTCCCTTGGACATTGAACCCAGAGATGATTTGAAGAGTCCCGCTGCATTATTGCTTTAACTAGCCCATGCAACTGCCTGCGCTGGATCCATGCTGCTACAACCAGAATTTTGGAAGAATCTGAGAACAAAGTCAGGCAAAGTCAAGCAGTGGATGAGCTTCCCGAGGTCTCTAGTCATTCGAGCATCCATGACTTTGCTTGCTCTAAACCCCAACATCTCAAGGTAGTTGGGGGTCTCATACCTTAACAAAGCAGTGCTGGTGACATTGATGGGGACTCTGCCAGGCCAGTAGGCCAGAGCCGGGACCCGGTGTCCTCCTTCCCAGGTGGTCTGCTTGGCTGGACTTCCCCCTGTGAAAGGAAGAGAGGCAGTTGGTCCTTTGACGTGGTAACTCAGAACTTTCCATCTAAGAGCTAGTCTCTGGGACAATAGTCCCTGTCCAAGAGGACTCTGTAAGAGTTTCTGATAATTCCAACAAAGGAATGAGTTCTTGTAGTAACCACTTAGTTTTATTCAATGAGCTAATATCTTTCAATATTTGCTTTTATTTTACTGGACTCAACATATGTAAATAGTTGCCCCAGTCACTCTCTATTGAATCATGTCAATTTATTTTCTCCATGTTACTTTTAACACTTGAAATTGTCTGCTTTGTTTATTGACTCGCTCATCATGTATCTCCATTCCATCGGTCTTGTGCACCCAGTTCATACTAGGTGTTTAACAAATATTTGTTGAATAAATGAATTTGTCTTCCTACTGATCATAATGTGACTGTTTAGGATGAAATAATACAATTATTTGAAAAGAGAGAAAAGCAGAAACTTCCCCAGCTATTTGATCTGCCCAATACCCAACAACTGATCTGGCCTGGATTTTATTGTATTTTGTTCTGCTTTTCTTTGCTTTGTTTTTCCTTGAATTAATAAAATTGTTCTGATGTTGTAGAGACAGCGTTAGTAATAGCTCTGACCTCCTGCCTCTTGCAGGGAGGTAAGAACAATCTATGTGCAATCTATGAATTTCCACTTTGGTAATTCAAAGAATTATTTTTGTAACCACTAAGTCAAAAGTGACCACCAATATAATGATGACCAGCGGGCTGGAAGAGATGAGGTCATGCTTTATGGAAACATCCTGAATTCATGTTGTGTTGAATTAACCATGACCATCCCCACCACTCCCACACACATCCCACCCTCATCCTAGTGGAGCCAAGGATTCCGCAAAGTTGGCGTGTGGAAAGCCCTTCCAAGGCAAACGCTGTATGTGGCTCACACATACTGTGGTCATTCAGCTTCCCCATGTTGGGCTGGTGTGAATAATGAAGGCAATGATGATGAGAGGGAGGGGGCCACAGGACCAAGGCTTCTGTTGCTCTGTACTCACACAGCAGCCAACAGAACCTTTGATGTCCCTGGCCCAGCGCACCACACCGGAAATGCTCAGCATTCTTGAGATTTTCTCATAACCAGCTTTGGAGTCCCCCAAGTGTTGAAGTAAGAAACAAAACAACTCACGTCGTACAGACTGTTTATGTTTAAGGGTGTGGGGCTCTCGAAACCAAGTAGCGTTGCGAAGGCTGAATGGGAAGCTCTTTAACCTGGCCCAAGATTTCTCAAATACATTCTTCACACTGAGAGCCACACCTCCCATAAATACATACAGAGCCCACTCCCAATTATTCACGCACATGGAACAGAATCCAGAGCTGCAGCGAGCATAAAACGCACTCCCACCCACGTGGCTTTGGAATGCATGACTTATGCTTCAGCTTAAGGCCAAAGAGCAGGGAGGAAGCATCCACGATTGCACGTGCCGGGGCTCTGCAGCTCATCCCTCCCCCAGGAGGGCATTTGTATGGAAGCTTGGGGGATGGTGGAGAGAAAATATGGACTCTGTTTGTTTGCATGTTCACGGTGCACAAAATTGAAACGGACTTTCTCAGCCTTTGAGGCCAGATGCCAAGGAAAGGTGAAGGTTTCAGTTCCAAGAAACAAGCCAATAGTTCTGACAATCAACCAGACGGCAGGAGCAGGGAGCCTGCGCTGCGGTGGGCAATGGGTGCTGAGTCGGCACACAGGATTTGGTCTCTGCCTCCAGGATGTTTCCAGAAGGGTACACTAGCCCCTAATTAATAAATTTGCTAATTGGTCTTCAACACTAGGGGTTCTGCTCATTTGTCACAGGCTCTTGTGTTGCTCTTTTTCAGATGATTAGTTTTCCTAATTTGTTTTTCAGAGAAAAATATTTCAGTATTTGCCTTATTTCAGCAGAGGGTTGAAAGCTGGAGAGGTTGGGAGGAATTCAATCCGTTATAAAACGTGTATATGTCAAAAGAGTGGACAGTCCCACGCAAAGAGTCACGAATTAGGAGAAAGAGGGGCAAAGGTTGGCTGAGAGAAGCCCTCAGCGTGGCCACTTGAGGGGCAATCCCCTCTCTGTCGTCAAGACTGGCCAGCTAGTAGTGGCTGCACTGTGGGTTCTGGCTTTAACAGAAAGACACAATTACCTATTCCAGCCATACCCACAAACCTTGTAGTCTAAAGGAATTTATCTTAAAGAGTTCAGAGTACGAGTAAGCAATTATAAAAAACATATTTCCCAGCGTGGATACCATCTCATTCCAAATCCCAGTATCCCATTGGGCACTGCTCAGGGTGGACAAATTTAGAAAGATCCAACTAGCCTCCTCTGTGGATCCCCAAGGGTGATGCTTGATAATCAAGCGTCTGATTATTAGGAACCCCTAACAGTGTTTGTTGTGGTTTTTCTGCACCAGCAAAGGCTGAATCCCAGGACAGCAGCCCCTGGTCCCCCAGCACTCTTCAATGATACCTGCTCCTACTAATGGACCCTCACCCCGAGTTCCTCATAATAACAGTAACAACACTATCTCCTATTTAACGAGCCCTTCCTAAGCACCACGTTAAGTGCTCCTAAGATTATGTTAAGTGCTTCCCTGCATTGTCTCATTTAATCCTTAAGACAACCTTGTGAGCGAGGCACTGGTATCCCCGTTTTTCAAATGAAGAAGCTGAAGTTCAGAGAGGTTAAGTAATTTGCCGAAGGTCACCCAGCTAGCAAATGGTAGAGTCAGGATTTGAATCTAGGTCTAACTACACAGCCAGCACCCTCGCCCATTAAAGCTTCTAGGACAGTAGTTCCCATCCCTAAAAGCGTTTTAGAATCACCAGGGGAACTTTTAAAAAATATCCATGCCAAGGTCCCTTCCCCAGAGACTGTGACTTAATTGGCCTGGGATGGGGCCTGGACATCAATATCTTCTAAAGCTCTCCTGGTGATTTAATGTGGAGAGCACCTATTCCAGGGGAAGGATGGCAAGGGGCAAATCAGGAAGTAGACACAATGAATTTCAAAACTAAATGTAGTTTATGTGCTTTTTAATCACAGGTTTGATATTGCCCATGCCTTTTACCTTTATGCCATAGGATCATAAATGTGAATCTCTAAGTTATTGCAAGAACAATAGATAAGCCCATAAATGAAACTTCTATGCACTTTTTGATTTCAAAAGCTATTTGTCAGTTTAGATAAACCTTAATACTTTGATCAGCGGCACTGGTCCATTAAAAGTGTTGGTTGCATTTGGCTTTCTGTTGAGAAATGCATGTCTTACGGTCATGAGAATGCATCTCAATGCACTTGCGGTTAGTTATGACTCTAATTGAGGCAGAACCTCTTACTTAAAGCAATAAATATTTAGCCTCAGCAACCAAAATATAAACAGAACCATGATTCATGAATTTACTTACTTGTTGTTCCCTGGCCACGGAAGTGAAATGGCATTCCGTGATGCATCGAGACGGGGCAGACAGAGGGAGATTCCCCACGGCCCACGCTTAGGAACAGAGGTCTTCCCCGGAAGGGATCTAAAGGCCATGTTGCACTGAGTCAGAAAGGCAGTGCAGCTAATGAGGACGTTTGCAAAATTCTCAGGACCGTAGAACCACGGGGAGAAGCCCCAGAGACTCTGATTTAATAAGTCTAGGGTGGGGCTCTGATTCTAATGCCAAAGGCCTGAGGACCAGAGTTTGAGAAACATTAGCCAGGTAAGCAGGAGGACGCCTTTGGAGCCAGGCAGGTCTCAGTGCCAGCTCTAGCGTCCCCCTCTGCATCATGTGGCCCCGAGCAGAATGCTTAACCTCTCTTAGTCTCCATTTCCTCAGCCGAGAAGGAGAGAAATGACTGTACTCATCTCTTGGGGCTGTGGGAAAAGTTACAGAAGATAATGTAGATAACGTTCTAAGCAAGGTCCTGTGGCATAGTGCCTGCCACGGAAGTACCCAACAAATGCAATCTAAAAACAAAAAAACAGAAAGAAAACAAAATTACTGGGGCCGGCCCGGTGGCATGGTGTTTAAGTTCTCACACTCCACTTTGGCCGCCCAGGGTTCACAGGTTCGGATCCCAGGCGCGGACCTACACACTGCTCATCAAGCCATGCTGTGGCGGCATCCCACGGACAAACTAGAGGAAGACTGGCACAGATGTTAGCTCAGGGCCAATCTTCCTCACCAAAAAAAAAAAGAAAACAAAAACAAAATTACCTACGGATCAAAAAGAGTAGAAGTTGCAACCTCGCAGCTTGCACACTGAGTTCAGCCCCCTGGCAGTATGGCTTGGCATGCATGGGTTTTTGTATTTTCTTAACTAATGTTGAATGTCATTAGACAGGGCCGTCTCTCCAGTTAATTGATTCCCTAGCACTGCCCACAAGTGACGAAAACAAGCATTTGTTCACATACGTTACCTGCCTGACCCACGGAGCCTTCTTTATTGGTGACTCGGGGAGAAGAACAGGCCTGTTCTGAGGAGTGCGCATTCTATAACCTTCTAAAGAAGCAGGCTTCATTTCTAAATATAAATACGTGCCCTTGCCAAAGGATGCCCGCCCGTAGCATACTAGTTTTCTAGAAACACAGAGCAGCCAGGGCTCTGTTGGAACCAAGGACTCTGGCTGGCCTGGGGTGGCCTTGAGTGTGGTGATGGGACATTCCAATCCTGGTGGCCGAAGGCCTAGGAGGACACACAATTCAACTTCCACTGGGTCCCCACCAGCTGGCCCTGCCCCCAGCCAGGGCCAACAGCCAACATCCCTTGTCTCTCCCTCCTTCACTCAGCCCCACCTCTGACCTTTCACCACCCCTTACCCCAAATTGGACAGAAGGCCCAGGATGTAGAGCCTGCTTCCCAGTGGGAAAGGTTATGCAACGACCTGATAGCATCAAATTACGACAGCCAAGGTCTCCTAGAAGCTGAGGATGCCAAGTTCAACAGAATGTTTCCTCATCACCAAGGGGGAGGAAGGAACAGTTCTGCTCTTCAAATAAAACAAGAAAAGATTTTCCAGACAGAGGATCAGTCAGTTAGGGGACAAACAAGGTGTTGGTCCTGTAGGAAACAGGTCTGGAGTGGGTTGGGGAGGGACGGCTGCTCTGAGCCAGGCCTGTGCTGGGGCTGCAGTCTCCGTGTCAGCAGTGGGCACGCACCTCATGCCCTCTTTGTGTGGGAGGAGGCAAAGCCACTCTGCTTTGCCCCCTGCCCCCCAGTTCAGTTTCTCCTCACCCCTGCAGGGTACAAGCCAAGCCCAGTGGAGCATCCTCACTCCAGCACGGGATGAAAAGACGACTCCAGGAGACGCTGCCTCATCCCATCAGCTGAGCGAGGCGGCTTGGCCAGGAAAGGAAAGGGAAGACGAGGAGGGGGGCCCAGGGGCCCTGGGAACAGGGGAAGGCAGCGCGTGGCCTGACGTAGCAGGCTGGCTGCGGGAAGAAAGGAGCAGGGCTCTGGGTACTGTTTGTCCTACTCTGTTGCGAAAACATTGACTGTCTTCCCTCTTTCATCTGTCTCGAGACTGGCCCCCACACAGCAGGATGTGCAGGCATCCCACTGATGAGGAACCTGGCTGAGGAGGAGCAGGTGGTCCAGAGGGACCCCCAGCCCGTCGTGACCTGAGCCCCTGGCCACACTGCTTCCACGAAGGGCTCTGCCTGGCTCCCCACAGCCCCCCAGCGCGTTCCGGGCAGAGAGGAGAAGGAAGGCTGTGGAGTAGTTGACAGGAAGCTGGTTTGGAACATGAGGAAGGGGAAGTGTTTACCTCTAGGCAAAGTTCGCCTCCAAGATCTCCTGAGAAAAGAAGAGAACGGCATCCAGCCCTCACCCCACCACAAATGCAAGTGCTGTGCCCCACAGATACCACATCGAGCAGCAACGTCCATGCAAGGCCTTGCCCAAAAAAGAGTGTTCTCTTGAGATGACCGAAATCCAGCTTCAGAGCAAAGTCTCCCGAGACAGAGGCCTAGAGCACTTGTAAAGTCATCCACATGTTATTTAAGTGGCCTGTGTACTTTAGCGGGGAAATCTCTTCCAGGGCATTTTCTGATCCCCTTCCAGTTCTTCTCTTCTTGGGGTGTCCCCAGTTCGTTTCAGCTGGGAGTGAAGAAATGGAGTCTTACAGGGGTTAGAAGAGGCCAAAAGCAAGGCCGAGTGCCTTCTGGATCCCAGTTGATCCCCCAACAGGCCGGCAAGGTGGGTCCACCACCCCACATGACAGAGAAGGAAACTGGGCCGAAAAGGGGCAGGGCCCGGCGGGCACCAGTTCCTAAGCTGAGTTGAGATTCAAACCCCACCTGGGCCTCTGAAGCCATTAGCTCTTTCCACCTCTCCACTCTGCCTCCCACAGATTTAGGAAGATTCAGACTGTCACGGGGGCTAACGACATTTTCCTTGACAACCAAGGGGTCCAAAGAAGCAAGGCAGGGCTTTCCAGATGGCTGAGCAGGCAGTAGGGTAGAAGAAGGCGTGAGGAATAACAAGCATGTGGGTTGAGGAATGAGTGGGTGGTGGTCAAACCATGTGGCCCCTCGGTGGATGGCCGGCCTCAGGAGAGCCCTCCACCCTGCTCAGCCTCAGTTTCCTCATTTGGCCAACAGGCTGGCTGGAACAAAGACCACTGAGCCCCCACCCCCCACCCTGGCATTCGTGGGATGCGGGGATATTCCTGGAGATGCCATCACTCGCCTCTCTCATTTGTTATCTTTGGCTCAGTGAGAATGAGTCTAGTCCCTGCCCCTCTCCCTCCTCTCAGCCCCATGAATGTTAGAGGGTCTTTTAAAATTGAACAATATGCCGGCAGGAGTGGGAAGTGGGGAGCTTGTGTTTAAAGGGTATAGGGTTTTCTTTTGGGGTGATGAAAATGTTTGGGGAGTCAGCAGAGGTGACAGTTGCACAACATTGTGAATGTGCTAAATGCCACTGAATTGTACGACTTTAAGTGGTTAATTTTATGTTTCATGAATTTCATCCCAGTTTGGAATGTCACTCTCACTCTTAAAACCCTTCCACGATTTCACATTTCTTTAGAATTAAGGCCGAAAGTGTTCCCCCAAAGGAAAAGACCTTTGAACACTGGCCCCGGCTTTCCCTTCAGCCTCGTCTGTCTCTACTCAACACGCTCCCATGAGCTCCAGACACAAAGACAGCCAGGCAGCTCCTGCTCTCTGGTCTTCCCACTCTTGCCCAGGCTACGCGGAACCTCCTCCCCAGCAAATCCCCGGCTGCCTCCTACTCATTCTTCAAAACTCACACCGCTCAGGAAGCTTTCTTGCTCCCCCTCCCATGTGGGTGAGATGCCCCTGTGCTCCCCTCTACCATGGAGTTCTTACCCTGATTATAATCAGCTGCTTACGTGTTTGCTCCCAGCACTGCCCAAGAGAACTTTCTGCAATGATGGAAATGTTCTATATTTGCACTATCCAATATGGTAGCCACCAGTCGCATGTGGCTTCTGAGCCCTTGAAGTGTGGCTAGTGTGACTAAGGAACTGAATTTTAATTTAATTTTAATATAAATAGTCATGTGTGATGGGTGCCTGGCGTATCAGACAGTGTAGTTCTAGACCAGTGGTTCCCGAATTTTAACCTGCAACAAAATCTCCTGAAGGACTTGTTACAACACAGACTACTGGTTTCTGATTCACTAGGTCTGGGGTGAGGCCCTAGAATTTGCATTTGCTCACAAGTTCTCAGGTGGTGCTAATGTTGCTGGGACCATACCTTGATAACCCCTGGTCTAGATCCAAAAGTTCTAGACTCGGATGACTCTAGACTCCTGGTCTAGATGTGGATATTCTAAATTGGTGGTTCTCAAAGTGTGGTCCCTGGACCAGCCGCATCAGCATCCCTGAGAAGCTTGTTAGAAATGCAACATCTCCATCACCATCCCAGATCTACTGGGTCAGAACTGCAGTTTAGCAGGATCCCCAGGGGACTATCTGCACATTGAAGTCTGAGAAACGCTGCTCTAGACTGTCATTCCTTAAAGCCAGGGGCTAGGTTGGTCTTTGCGTCCCAAACACTGAGCACCCTTCCTGGCACATAGTAGTTGCTCAACAAATGGAAGGAAGGGAGAGATACAGATTGCCCAGCTAGTAAACGTGTTTCTCATATGGTAAAGTTCTTCCATCGAAGAATGGGGCCCCAGTCCACATCCTTAAACTTGATTCACTGTTTCAAAACTGTCTTACAAGGGGGGAAAGACAAGATAAGGCAGGTCCTCAGAAAGGAGATTAAAGGTCATCTTAGGGAGCAGAGAGCTCCTCACAGAGGAGCCACTTACTGACAGATGTCTACCCCCTCATCCTTGATCTCTATGCCTTCTGGACTTTTACCCCTGAGAGTCCTGATTCTAGGCTCTTCCAGGCTTCCCAGCTGACCATTGATGATGGCAGCCTGACCCAAGGGTAACCCAGGTACAGAGAAGAGGAATTATAATCAGCTAATGCAAAAAACCACTCCCAGCCCACACCGTATTTCTCTAGGCTGCTGTTGCAGGTCTTAGACACATTTCCACCCACCTCCAATCCAAGCGTCTTTTCCTGGTCCACCTCTCCAGGAACCAGAACTAAATCACACCGTTCTTGAACTGGAGGGAACCAAAGAAATCAATATAGAGAGAGAGAAGCACCAACATGCTGAAAGACGAAGTAATCTGGTCACTGCGCAGGTCAGGCGGAGGTGGCACCCAGTTCTCCTGACTCCCAACTCAAACCTCCAGACACAAGATGCGGCCACAGTCCCAGCAGCCACTCAGTTGTAAAGTTCTCAAGGGATCTGATCCAAGGGACACCAGGTTACAGTTGACAAATAAAAATGAATGATCAGCATTTCCTTCTTGCCACCAGCTACGAGGTGCACGAATGTCCCTGTTTCTAGTTACAACAAATATTCTGCCAGACTAAAATGAAAAGGAGTTGGTGTTCTCCGACCTGGAGACAGTGGGGCCATAGCTCAGGAGCAAGCTGCACGGCAGGGAAAACCCAGCTCCAGGGGGTGATCTTGCCAAGCCCACCTCTGAACCCCTTGGCTACAAGCACCTTCTAAAAATTTATTTGAATATTTTAGGATACAAATAATACAAGTTTGTTGTGGGCAAAATCACACTTAAACCCTCCCTCCTCTTCCCAGAGGCAATTACTGCTAATCTGTTGTTACCTTTTGTTGCCTTTCAAGATTTTTCTGAGTATACATATTCTTATTTTTATATAATAAAGTCATACTTCACATATTGTTTCTTAACCTGTTTTATTCACTGAAAAGTATTTAATGTAAATGTTTCTGGGTCGATAATATGCACCATTTCAGTGGTTCCTTAATATTTCTTTAAATAAATGTATCATAATTTCCTTAACACTCCTCTCTTGCTGGACACTTGAGTTATGTCCAACTGTTTTTCTAAAAACCTACTGCAATGAGCATTCTTTTACATACACCATTACGCACTTGGCTAATTATTTCTTTAAGACAAATTCTTAGAGGAAGAATTGATATGTTAACAAGCATGCATATTTTTCAAGCCTTTGGTCCATACTGCATGGCTGCTCTCTCAGAAAGTGAGGTCCTTGTGGGGAAACTGTCCCAGAGCAGATGGGGGCTGGGCTTGGGGACTGAGGATAGAGAGGGGAAGAAGAGGGTAATGGGGAGATCACCAACTTTAACTTTGCTAGCAAGCTTGGCTCCATCCTCACAAACTGTGTGAACGTGGACAAGTTACTTAGCCTCTCTGAGCCTCTCTCTTTCTTCATCTGTAAATGGAGTTATTACAACATACCTTTTATGATTATAAGGTTTAGAGATCATGTATATAGGAACTTTGCATAGTTGCACACTAAATATTTCTTGAATGAATGAATGAATGGTTGGATGGATGGAGGGATGATTTTTTAAAAAAAAAAGCCAAGAAAAAGAAGGAAGGAGAAAGAGCAGAGCAGCGGGATGAAAGAAACGGCAAAATGTATCTGTTGGAAGGTCCATGGATGGGCTTGTAGGGGAGAGGGCAGGTCCCTTGAGGGAGTCCAGGGAGAAAAGGAGAGAAAAGGATGGTCCTGCCAAACAGACACCCTCTCTGTCCCCATCTGTTTCTTCTCTGGGAGCTGGTGGCTGGTGAGCAACTTGTCCCTGTTTCCCAATGACGCCCCTAAGGCCTGGACATAAGCTGGTCCTCCCAGAGGCAGCATCTCACACCCCAGCCTGGGCTCGGCACCCGCAGTGGATGCACCGACCCCAGCCGAGGCCCCTACCTTGATGACTTTGCCACGATCCAGTGAAGGGACCCACGCTGCCCGCCAGCTCACACTTCTGAGCCCATGGGCCGTTGTCTCCTAGAAACCAAAAAGAGCAACAGGTAACCGTCAACAGGCTAGTAGACACTTTCACTGATTCTCTCTCTCTGGCCCAAATCCCTGTGCACAGCAGGGGACTGGATAGAAGAAGGACTTGTGAAACAAATATGATCCCTCCTCTTGAAGAGCTCTGCTTTATATGAGGCCAGCCTCTGCTGGGCTTTCAGAGAGCTGGGCTCTCCCTGCCTCAAGCCAGCCCCAGCTGAGGTTCTCGTCTCACAGGCCTTTGTATATAGTTTTGACAATCCCATCAGCATTGTCATCAGCCCAGCAACTATTCATGGAGCACCTATGATGCGCCCAGCGCTCCACATACATTAGCTCATGTTCCTCCACCTAGCTGTGGAGTAGATTCTGTTATAGTTCAATTTTGCACATGAGGAAACAGGCTCAGAGAGGTCAAAGTAATTCTCAATAGTACCATATAGATTCAAACCCAGGTCTCTGCTGCCCTCATTCCAGACAGGGACCTGAGATCCACAATGCCTGTGTGGGCCCTTTAAATGGCTCAGTAGTTCAGCCCCACTCAGCCATGAGATGTGACCTGGTGAACAGTGGCAACCAGAGTCTTTGGGACCAGGGAGGATGGTGAAGAGGGAATCTTTAAACTGCCCGAGGACTACATAGGTTCACAATGTCAAAGTCATTCATTAACAATTAACAGCAATACCCAGATGGCCCTAATCAATACACAAGGGGCCAGCAGGGTACCTGCTCTCACTGTGCAAACCTTTCCAGTGGCTCAGCCTTGGAGGCCTCAATGGACAGATGTTCAGCATTCAAACTAAAAAACATTAGCCAGGCCCCAAGTTCAAAGCAAGCCCCTGCCCTGATAAGGAGAATCACTTGGCTAGACTCTGCTCTTCAGGGAGCGTGTGCAGGGTTATCCATTAGATCTCAGTTAGGCTGGCTGGGTTTTACTACTTAACCTGTAAACCAGAGGAATGTGTTTTCTTTTGCTGTGTGGTCGACTTTGCCCTTGATCTGGCCCACCAGGCTGTCCATCTCCCGGAGACCTGCACCATACGGCCCTTGGGCCTGCGCGTCTGCTGATAGCTGGGTCCTGGATAAGGGCACGTGCATGTGGGCCAGGCCCACGTAGAGCAGGAAGGGTCTTCCACTGGCGCTGAAGTGGAAGAGCAAAGAGGTCACTCTCCAGAAGGCTCTCCTGGCTTGTCCAATGTCTCTGTGGCTCTCCCTTGCCTCAGAGAAAACCCCAGAACACCTTCTGCCCCATGTGCTCAGGAAGTACACATCTGTCCACACCTTCCAAGGAAATGTGGAGATAATCTGGTTAGCCAAGCAAAAACTGAGAGTAACTGTAATAATCGTTACTGTCCTTCATTCACTGAGAGCTTATTAAATGCGACTCGTGTTGCCTAAATTCATCCTCATAATGACCCCCAAGTTCCCTTTTCAGATGAAGCCTCAGAAGCTTAGGGAGACGAAAGGACTTGTCCCAGTTTGTGCAATTGGTGACAGAGCCGGGATTGAAACTCAGACCTGGCTGAGAGCAGAGCCCTTGCTCTCAACTGCTGCACTCTCAAGTCCGATGCAAACAGATTTGGGAACTTTATCTGCTGTTTAGCAGCATCCAGGCCGCCACGTCCATTTCCCAGCCCCGGCCCCTTCTACGAGATGAATGGATGACTCAAGTTGACCACAGGGAATTTCAAGGATGCACATGACCACCCAGGAACAGCTAGATGAAGGCTGCATTAGAGGCCCAGGCGCCTGGCTGCCCCTTTTCTAACCCTGAAGATTCCCATGGAAGGCAAACAGGGAGCGAGGGGGTCCTCTGCTTCCTGTCTGTCCCCCACCCCCATTCTCGGGCAAGGAACAGGATCAAGGGCAGCTGCAGACCACAACCTTCCGCTCCTGCAGCAGCAGGGACCCTCATGGAGCCCCTTCCCATATACCACACCTATGGGGGCATCTTTCAGAGGACACAGGAAGGGTGAGAGGAGAGCTCCCTCAAGTTCGTACCGAGCGCTGATAGAAGTGTGGCTCTTTTTCCACCAGTTCCCCCAGAGATTCGACTTTCAAATTGGCCCCAGTGTTCTTGGCTTACTCTGATTGACACCGCACCACATCAAGTTCTCTGAGTCCTCCCAGCCTCAGCCCTGCATCAAACCGCACCGTGGAGAGCCTCCTGCATCCTGACTCCCAGGGTCCCCTGGTTGGGACTGTGCCTGCACTCAGCTCTCTTTGACAGGCATAAAACCCAAGACACAAGTCCCAAGACAGGGGCCTCTCCTTCCTCATTTTAATCAACAGTTTCTCTGCAACACTTCTAGAGTGGTGTTGCCCAGTGCAGTAGCCATGAGTCATGGTGGTTATTTAGATTTCAATTAATGAAAATTAAACAAAATTAAGAATTCAGTGTCTCACATGCTACAACACAGAATAGCCTTGAAGACATCATGCTAATTGACATAAGCCAGTCACCAAAGGACAAATGTTGTGTGAGGCCACTTATAGGAGGTACCTAGAGTGTCAACTTCATCAAGACAGAAGGTAGAATGGTGGGTAGCCAGGGACTGGGGGAGGGGAAATTGGGGAGTTGGTGTTTAATGAGCACAGAGTTTCAATTTGGGATGATGAAAAGTTCTGGAGATGGATGGTGGTGATGGGTGCAGAACAATGTGAATGTACTTAAAGCCACAGAACTGTACACTTAAAAAGATACATTTTATGTTATGTATATTTTACAACTATATATATAATAATAATATAATATAAATCTACAAATATATATAAATTCATATAAATATAAAATAATATAATTATATATTATATGTATTATTTATATAAATTCAGTGTCTCAGTTGTGCTAGCCACATTTCAAATGCTCAGGAGCTGCAGGTGGCTAGTGGCTACCATCTTGGACAGCACAGATAGAGAATATTCTCATCCTTGCAGAGAGTTCTATTGGATGGCGCTGATTTAGTGTCTGTTGCCTGCTCTCGCAAAGACGATCATGTCCAGTTGTGTAGGTTGGGTCCTGCACGAGGACATCCTGCTGAGAGAGCAAATAGGAACTTAATTCCAGCCCACAATCCACTGGCCGAGCTGGGCACCCGGGCACAGATCAATGACCACCCTGAGTGGGTGCCTTTTGCTAATTTGCAGGTAGATCCCATATTGCAGTGGCGTGCTGGATAGAGCTGGCTCAAATTTCAGGAATTTTGAAAGCCAGCTATCAAACATGACACCACTAAAAATTAAGTTATAGAAACTTACAATTAAATAAATTATTTTAGGAACAAAGCTGATAAATTCTCATGATTTATCACATCCTAATTATTCTGCTATATTTTACTATGATCTATGGCTTGGGGTTATTTGACGTATATTGTACCTGTGTGGTGGAAATACCGCATGATGGTGTGCCACTGCACATCTCCCCCCAGCTCCATGTTCAGTGACATCTCATTGGTGGCTGAAATCAGCCACAGTGAGAGTATTTACACCATGGAAATGGGCAAATACTACAAATCAGGGCTTTTCTCTCAGAGTGCCGGCTGTTAAACATTTACCAGCTCACCATTACATACGGGCTGGGGGGTGGTCCCATCTCCCACTCTTTGTCCCATCCCCATCATTATCCTCCAAACTCCCACCCATTATCAAAGTCCCATTAGCTCCCTGGGCCAGAAGCTGGAAGAAGCATGCAACGGTGAGAGAAGGCAGGGTGCACTGAAGAAAAGCACAGGCTTTGGCAGCCTGTATCCAAATCCCTGGAATTTTTATTTCATGGCTGTGTGACCCTGGGCAATTAACTTAACCTCTGTCGTCTATACAATGGGGACAATTATGCCTCCCTGATAAAGTTGTGATTATTAAATTCCCATAGTAAGCGTTTAATAATCAGTAGCCTTTTTATTAATAATTATGAATAATACATGCTAGCAGTAGTAAGGATATATGGTACCCAGGGATGTACCTCTTTCCCTGCATCCTGATGCCATGCAGGATAAATCTAGAATTCATAGACGTGGCATGAATCTAGAATTCATAGAGATGGCGTGAGTCTAGAATTCATAGAGATCTAGAATTCATAGAGATGGTCTTGCAGAAACCACACACACTGGCTCCCTGGGGAGCCATCTATCCCCCACGCCACCCCTTCATTATGCTCCTGTGCTGAACAAAAATAAAGAGTGGAGCAGACCTGGTGCTTTCCCAAAAAAAGCTGATTATAGGACAGTATGATTCCATTTTTGTTAAAAGAAAAATATATATATATATATATATATTTATACACCAGCACAGAATGATGCTAGAAGAAAATGCTCAAATCTACCAAACGGGTGTAGCATTTAGGGTGATTTTCTTTGTTTGCTTATCCCTATTTTCAGAGATTTCTAAAGGGAACAGGTATTATCTGTATGGCCAAATGAGAGGAGTGATGAGCAGAGACAAAGAAACACGTAAGATGCTGGAGAAGACATTCCAGGAGAGAGAAGATGGGGCAGAGCATGGAGATGTGCTCAAGACGAAGACCTGGGGATAGCCACATCCGGAGAAAATCACCTGATCTGAAATGGAAAATGGCAGGTGAGGGGCACCCTCCTCTTACGAAAGTCCCCAGTGGGCGCCTGCTCAGAGGGAGCCAGGCCTGCAGGTAAAGGCAGGGCTTCCCTCTAGCAGGGAGGAGTGGCCACCTGCCTAGCTGGTTCCCAGCTCTCGGCCCTCTTGGCCCTCCCGGTGGCCCCCTGGGGTTGAACGGACAAGGGGTCACTCTAGAATGGACCACTGCAATAGCCACTTGCCCCCACATTTCACCATCCCTCTGGGCCTTGGTGTTACAGACAACCATCTCAAACTCAGACTTGACCTGACAGTTCCCTGTTTAGAAACCCACTGGGGCTCCACGCAGCCTGCAGGGTCAGTCCAAACCCCGCATCCAGTATATGAGGCCATTCCAGCCTGGGTCCCTTCCAGCTTTGCGTTCCTTCCTCCCTGGCTCCTCTATGCCAGCTTCTCAAACACCTCACCTAGTGTCCTGACTCAAAACATTTAATCAATTCTTAAGATCCAACTCAAAAGCCACCACACTCCTCCTCTGCTCCCAGGTCATGGACAACCTCCCTTCCCTTTCCCCACTTCCTTATAGGACTGATCGGTATGGATCATACAAGCTCATTAAGCCAGATTTTTACATCTGTTTCCCCACTAGCCTGGGAGCCACTCAAAAGCGAGGACAGCTCTAATTCACGTTTGTATCCCCAGCACAACACGGGCACGTCTTTGGGGCTAGATAAAGTAATTCACTCATTATTCACTCAGTCAATGAATATTTATTAAGCTCTAACTAGGCCTCAGACACTGGGGAATCGAGCTATGAACACGATAGATGTGATTGCCACCTTCTTGGAGCTCAACATCCAAATGGAAACAGGAGAGAGAAAAACGCAACCAAAATATTAATCAGATAATTATTTACAAGGTGAACAGGGGTGACGGAGGAGAAATACATGCAGGATGGTGTGGAAGAGTACGACACGGGAACCAAACAGGGTTTGGGGTGAGAAGGGAATGGAGAGATCCCTGAGACAGCGAGGCTGAAGGACAAGAGGCTACAGGTGGGCTGTGCGTGGTGGCCATTCAAGGCAAGCAGCACAGCACAGGGAGAAGACATTCGGTCCCATTGCCTAACTATCCATTAGTTCATTCATGTTCTCACCCGTTATTCACTCGAACATTCAAATAGGAGAAAGGAGAAAGAAGGGGATGGGGGTGAGGATAGTCTTGGAACTGAACCTGGATCCCAGATGCAGGTGGCAGGTTGGTGGGTGTTAGGTGGGAGCTGGGTGAGGGAGATGAGGAGGGGCAACTCTCAGGGGAGAGCAATGCAGGGGGAGCTGTTGAGTCAAGTAGAAGACAGAAGTGAGACCTTGATGCGGATCCTAGGCTCCAGCCCAGGAAGGCGGGGGTTTGTTTGTCATCTGTGCATCTCTAGGACCTGATTCTGAATGATGAATGCCCTGGAATATTGGCCACATACTCTGATTTCAAATCCCCTAAGCTACTGCTCACACCTATGCCCAATACACTCATCCCTGTCAAACCTTATACCCTCTGTTTAGCTTCAATGAGCAGTCCCAGACCCTGGAGGGAGCAGAGGGCTGGCCAGCTGTGACCCAGGATCCCAGGCCATCTGCTCTCTCCTTTTTTGTCAATTCGGAGCTTTGCCTACTGCCTAAAAAACCCAAATGAAGGATTAGCTTTCAGCATCGCTGCTAGGTTAAGCGTCAAAAGTCAAGTAAAGACCCAAGTGAAAACTTTCACAGAAGTCCTAAGGGGGGCCTCTTGCCAAGGAGAAGCAGGAAACCACACTCATTTCTGACAAACAGGTCCAGGTAGGGGGCGGGACTCGCCCTGGGGGCAGGGGCCAAGAGGAGGAAGAAGTGCAGGTCTGGAGGCCTTTTCTGCTGACGCTTCGAAAATCCGAGATGAATCTGCAAGTCAGATCCCAAAGAAAGAGCACGCCTGAGGATTATTTTCCAGGGTTCGTGTCACTGTTCACTTAATCATTAATCAATCAATTAGCAAACTCTTCACCTTTTTCCTATTGTTCATTGATTTGTTTGTCTTTTAACTAATTAATTAACTGGTAGATGAGCAGCACCATCCCCACTTCAGAGCCTCTCTAGAAAAGTCCGATGCGGTTGAGCAAGGGGTTGGGGGGATTCTTGCACATTCAGGGAGCTGATGTGATCGGTCATCCAGAGGTGGAGTGCATTTTTAATTCTGCACAAGTCGACAGGCACACAGCACATTTTTCTTGCCCAGTTAGGCTCAGGCTGTGGAGACACCAAAGGACCTACTGGAAAACTGTTCCACTGCCCTTGAGGAGTTGGCAATCTTGGGAGAGAGATGAGATGAGCACACATGAGCTCATTAGAGGACAGCACAAGGGCCGTTGTGAAGGGTCAGGATGAGGCCTGAGGTGGTAGAGGAGGGGTGATTGTGTGTGCCCGTGCACCCAAGGTGAGCGCGCATCATTTGCGAGTTGTCTGTTGTTTCACAGTATCCACTCTCTGCCCTGTCCTGACCAAGGTTGCAAACCAGCAGCCCTCGCACATAGACAGCTTGGGAGAGACACGCTGCGGCTTGGTTCTGTTTTTTGCTTTTTGTTATTTTTAATTAGTACTTTCTAATATTTAAAGATCAGGAAATTTCACACAAGGACTAGGTCTTCTGCCTCTCTTGTGAAACGGAAAGAGTTGACAATCCAGACTCCCATTCCCACAAAGAAGCGGGAGCTAGGTAGAAGCTGCCCCCTTAGATGGGGCATCTGCTTTCAAGTTCACCAGAGGCCCCACCACTCCCTAATGCCTTACTCTCAGTCTGCTTCCCTCTTTAAGGCTACCTACCTGAGCCCTGTAGATGCTAGAATTTGTAACTCCTGGGGGTTACACTGAATAATGGTCCCCAAAGATATCCAGGGTCTAATCCCTGGAATCTGTGAGCATTACCTTAATGGCAAAAGCAACTTTGCAGATGCAATTAAGTTAAGGATCTTGAGATATGGAGATTATCTTGGATTCTCCTGGTAGACCTTAAATGGAATCATAAATGTCCTTATAAGAGAGAGGCAGTGGGAGATTTGACTACAGAAGAGGAGAAGGCACAGCGATAACAGAAGTAGAGATTAGAATGATGCAGCCATAAGCCAAGGAATGCCAGCAGCCACCAGAAGCTAGAAGAGGCAAGAAATGGTTCTTCCCTGGAGCCTCCAGAAGGAAACAGCCCTGCAGATACCTTGATTTTAGCCCCATAAGGCTCATTTCAGAAGTCTGGCCTCCAGATCTATAGGAGAATAAATTGCTGTTGTTTTAGCCAATAAGTTGGTGGTAAGTTTGTTACAGCAGCGATAAGAAATGAATACACCCTGCCAACTAATGAATTCAGCAAATGCCTTGAGTGCCCAGAATACAGTTGTCGGGCCCCACCCTCAAGGAGCTTATACTCTAGTAGGAGAGGACAAAATGACAATGACAGTAGAGCATTATCTGAGCAGAGATATGGGTAAGCCTCAGCAACTCGGGGAACACACCTGAGGAACTTCTAACGGTGGCCTGGAGATTCCAGGTGGACTGTTTTCCAGTTTCATTTACAGAAGACACACACACATCCATCTTTGTCGGGCAATGGAACTCCACCATGGCTCTGAGGAGTGCTGAGGCCAGAGGGCATGGGGGGTGGGAGCAGGGGGACCAATTCTTGGGGGCCAGGGGATTCCTTACCTTGCATGCTGGATGAACTGGGTAGCTTTCTCGGCATACTTCTGTGCAAGGCTGCTCAGGTTCACGGGCTGCTCCACGATGTTGAGGTTTTCATACAGAGGAAGGGCCACATCATTGTAACAGTCCCTCTCAAGGTTCCTGTTTGGAAACCACAGAGGATAGAGTATTCATTTCCACGACCTAAGTAGTTATGGAGTAGAACTAAATGCTTTAATGCAGTGATGCACACAAAAACAAAACACTGAAGAGCCTGGCCCCAAATGATTTGTCCAGTCTGCCGTTTCCTCCAAGTGTAAAACCAATATAATACCTCCTTCCATTCCCTTTGAGTAGGTGTTTATGCTCCTTGGACAAGCCCAGCCACTCTGTAAAGGTCACAAAGACTTTTGTGAACTAGGGACATTATTACTCCCATTTTGCTGGGAGAAAAACTAAAGTCTAAACAAACGAAATTACTCAAGCAGAGTTGCATAGCCAGTCAGTAGCCCCATCCCTGGTTTTTTCCACTGACCACACTGACGAGGACTTCTGTCTATGGGGTGCAACTCTTGGTATTTTCCTAAGTCAACAATCAGGACTTCATGTGACACGATGTCTGACAATAGGACAGAAGGCCAGGAACAATTTTAAAATTTCAAACCATGTTTGGAGAGTTTGGAGAAACTTTAGCAGTTGGAAAAGGTGAGGATCAAACCAATTCTATCTCTTGGAAAACACAAACTCAGCCCTTGGTCTTGCAGATTGAAATGAATCTGACACATGAATGCCCCATTCATGTGGCTGAGTGTGGCTGAGGAATGACTCTGGCCGTGATCTTGGGCAAATTACTGAAGTTCTGAGAGCTTGACTTTGCTTGTCTGAAGTGTGGGGTGCCCGTGCCCCTTACACGGTATTGGGAGGACTAAACGAGATAACAAATGGTCAGTGCTTTGCACACTGCTCAGCATACTAGGAACTCAATAAAAACTCGAGCCCTCTGTCCTGGTTGCCGCAGAGAACCAGGAGAGAAGCTGAGAACAATGCAGAGAGAAGGGGGGGTCACTGAAGGCCTCTCAAGTAGAGGAACTGTCCTCATGGTGCAGGGAAGGACTTGGGAAGACATGAAAACTCCCCGTCCCCCTACATGCACACATACTCAGAACGGAAGCTAAGAGACAAGGTCAGATTGGGGTAGATCATCACCAAGGACCACAATTTCCTAAAAAAAGAAAAAGAGTTATCTCTGTGCTGGACATCACAGTGCTAATCTCATCATTTGTGTCAAAGTTTTCAGCTTTTTATGATCTCGTTGCAACTCCACCATCATTTACATTCTCTCTCTGATTCCCCCCAAAGCCAACCTTTTTTTTCTATTTGACTTAACATGGATTTATTTATTTATTTGTTCTTTTGCTGAGGAAGATTAGCCCTGAGCTAACATCTGTGCCAGTCTTCCTCTACTTTATATGTGGGTCGCTGCCACAGTGTGGCTGACGAGTGGTGTAGGTCCACACCCAGGATCTGAACCTGCGAACCCGGGCTGCCGAAGCAGAATGCACTGAACTTAACCACTACGCCATGGGGCCAGCCCTTAACATGGATTGAAAAGGGGCTGGCCAACACATGTCATACCATGATATGGCTAGGTGTGACCACAGGTGTGACCTCCAGGCCCCACTTGGTAAGGAGGGCAGCGAGATGTTCTACAGCCTTACTTCTCACACTGCAACATGCAGATGAATCATCTGAGCATCTTATTAAAACGCAGACCTCGAGGTGGCATCTGAACTTCTGCATTTCTAACAAGCGCCCAGATGATCCCCATGCTGCTGGTCCAGCAACCACACTTTGAGTAGCAAGGATGCAGAGGACATGGGCTCTGGACACAGAGAGACCCAGGTTGAAGTCTCCATCCCTACTTTACAGCTCCGTGACGACCAGTAAAATCAGAGTAAAGACCAGCCTCACACAGTGGGCGTGTAAATTGCAGGGAAGTACATACAGTGTCTAGAATGTAACAATTTCTCAATGAACGGCCATCGTTATATTAACAACTGTTATTAATGAGCCAGCTGAGACACTTCCCTAAGCGGCTCAGCCACCTGTAACCTTATAAATAACCACAGTGCACAGTCTGAACAAGCAAAGCATCTGGTTTGTGTTGCTTTGTATCCTGAATAAGGTTTGTTACCTTTTTCTGATAATAAATGTATTGCATCCTCATTACAGAATATTTGGAAAATACAATGGGAAAGAAAAAAATGACAACCCTTTAGTCCCACAACCAGAGTGAATGAACCATTGTTACCATTCTGGCATATTCCCTTTGAGTCCCTCTCAATAGGACTATAAAGGTATAGATACAGAGGTAGTTAAGGTCACACTTCTGATGATTTGCTTCCGGCTTTTGTCACTTACTATTATATTGTGAGCGTTTTCCCATTTCATTGAATATGTTTTTAAAACATCCTGTTTAGTGCCTACACTGCATTTCAAGGCCGGAATGAGGGCTTATGTGTCAGGGCAGGGGGTGACACTTGCAAGGAGCGCTGTGGACTTTCTCTCTCTCTCTATCCCTCCTGATGTCCAGTGTCTGGGCCAGGTAAGTGGTCCAGCAGCAGAGCTAGCAGGCAGAGGAGGAGGGAGGCCCCACCTGTGTGAGACCTTGGCAGCACCAGGCTATCCCCAGCTGAGCTAAACAGTCCAAGGAACCTGGAAAAGTCCAATAGAAGAGTTTTGTAGAACTCACCTTTGGTAAAAGTTTTCTTGCACTCTGTGCAAATGATGCATTTAAGTTTGCACTGAATGCACACTCTATCTTTTTTGCTGTCCTAACTGTCCCTTGTCAGCCTGTCTCATTTACTCCTGATGGGCCACACTCTTAGGACTTCACCTGGCTCTGGAGCCCATAGCCAATGCCTTGGATAGGATTACCTGAGTGGTCTATCACCCCGTGGACATGCCAGACAAGGAGGGTGGTTGTAGCCGGGGGTATCCGTGCAGCCCATATCATGACTGTATGGGATTCCAAAGTAGTAATCAAAACCTAGAAGAGAAGCAATGGTTAGCACCCCCACTTGGCTGCTGCTCTGTGAGCCTGCATTCTTACACCCAGGACAAAAATTTAATTTTCCATGATTTAATACTGCAGTGCTATGGAGTATGTAATTAAAAGAGGATTTGATTAATATCCCTTTGTAGTATGCAAAGAAAACACTTCACTGGGTTCTGGCTGTAAGACTAGATTTGCAATCTTGTGATTAGAGTTAACCCAGAAGTGGGAGGAAGTAGAGAGAATTAATGAACAACTACCATCCCCAGTGCAATTATGGACACATTCAGTAAATATTGGGTGAAAATTTACTACATGCATGACACTTTAAGGGATGAAAGAATAAATTCTGCCCTCAAGAGACTTCCCATCTGAAGCGGAGATAAGATATATAGGTTAAGCTATAAGAGATGATCTAGGAAGGGTGTGGAGGGGAAGCCATCAGGCTGATGGAGAACCAGGAGAGTGCACCAGGAGGAGGTATAAGAGGTAGGAGGGAATAGGAGTGAACCTGGAGACAGGAATCATGAAACCTCAGAGTGTCCAAGCCGCAAGGCTTTTAGAGACTGTCTGGTCCAGGGACAGCAAACATATGCGAGGTGCTCTCTCTTCCCACTTCCCACTCTCTTCCCACTCCCATGGCAGACATGATGAATCCAAAATGGCGCCACTTCCTGCTGTGCAGTACCCAGTCTCAAGATCCCCCCTACCACAGGACTCTAGGAATATGCTCTCAAGTTGTTGACACACTGATCTAGTCCAACCCCCTCACTGTCGTGAGAAAACTGAAGACCAGGGAGGAAAAGAAAGTTCTGGAGTAATTTATAGTTAGTGGAAAAGCCAGGTCTTCACTTCCTCTGTCTGACATTTTTTAAAAAGCACACGCGAAAGATGCCATGGAAGCCCAACTGGGAAATGGGCACAAGAGAGGAGAGGGGGAGGAAGTAGCACCACAGGGAGGCAAGAGTTGGAAAGGATGTCAGCTGACAAGGCTGCTAGTGGGAGCCAGAGGCTGAAGGCTGAGTCCAGGCCAATTGTCTGAAAGTCATTCTCCAAATGCAAAAAACTTCCCCTAGGTCTAGAACAGAGAACTGAAGCCCTTTTCCACAGAGATACAGGGCGATATTGGGGCAGGGGAGAGGAGAAGTCTGCAAAATAGTCAGAGAACCACCTTTTAGGAAAAGGTCACCCATTTGCTTATAATGGCAGGAGTGGGAGGGAAGCATACACAGAGCAGGGATGGGGAGAAGCCATGGAAGTTGAGATAACGATAAACTGCTTTTAAGGAAAGGCCACGGATTCCCATATGAAATGGAAGAGGCAGGCAGGGGAGGGAGACCAGTGGCACAAACCACAGCTTTGAACAACCATTGATAATTCGGTGAATCGGACATTCAGACAACTCATCAATCAGCCAATTGATTTTCAGAGAATTGGTTCCGGCAGCTTAATCATGGCCTATTCCCCAAGGCCAGAGAGTCAGAACTCTGAGGCAGTGAACGGCTGCAGGAAGAAGCCAAGAAGGAGCAGCTCCTGTTTGAGTTCATGGCCGGGTTCCCTGCTTCAGTGAACCCATCAGACAATTTTTACTTCTTATTACACTAGACATGTCTGGACCTCATGGGGGCCAAATGTTCCCTGAGACATGAAGAACTGGGTCAGGGACAACACCGATGGGCTCACAATGGGGGAGCCAGCAGGCAGACAGGCATCAAGGAAGTGGGGTGGCAGGTAAGGTGCCAGGTGAGAGGGATGTGAAGTCAGAAAGAGCCCCGGGCACCCCAATTACACCTAAGTGACCCTGTGAACGAAGATGTCCTAACTTAGGAGGGATGCCCCCAGGGACAGGGTGGCTTAAACATTCATGGAGTCCTTTTACACAGAGATCTTTCTTTTCTGTTTCCCCAGTAACAAATCCCCCAAAGAATTCTTACCACGGAAGTTGGGGTGATAAGAGCCGTGGTGCCCAAGATGCCATTTGCCTGTAGGAAAGCAAGAGAGAGACTTTCAGAGGAATCCCTGTGGGGGCTCCCAGCCCCTCTGGGCAGCTGATCACATACTCAGTCCTCCATCAGCCTTGCCCTTTACGGAGGACAAGCAAAGAGAGGCGGCAATGCCGTGTGCAAGGCGAGCCTTGCTCTCAGGGACTGAGAGGCAGTCCAGAGGGAGACAGCAGGCAAGGATGACTCAGGAACCACACAGGAAAGCTCGCAGCGAAAGGGGAAAACAAGCCTTTACTGGGAGCCCAGAGAAGCCAGCAGGCTGACCTTTTGCCCCTCAAAGAGGGTTCAGTGCCCACAGCAACCCCACATAGTCGAAGGCACCCTCCACTCTGTCCTCCTGCGCTGGGTGGCCCAGGGTGCAGGTGCAGGCCCCAGATAGTCTCGGAGATGCCTGCTTCCCGCCTGGCTTCCTCATCTTCCTCTCTGGTCAACATCAGCAGCCTGCAGAGCCTGAGCAAGAGACCGCCTCCCCGCTGCAGTTCAACTGCGGAGACCCCCACCAGGCCAGCAAATGAGGAAACTCAGACACCTGCTGCTCCTCGCTCTGTAAATGCATTTGGTTCAAGGGAATAATTGGGCAACGGGTGGCGAGAGCTCTGCCAGTGCTGGAGCTCTCTGACCTGCTAATTCCGCTCTGAGGAGTCAAGACCCCAGGGAAATCACCCACAAGGCAAAGGGGCAAAGAAAAGAATGTGGTACAAAGCTCTGAACAGCGGCAGCATTAAACAACACAAAGGAGAGAAATCCACGGACAACCCCAGGAGTATGACTAAGTAAATTATTTTATGTGGCCTCAATAAAATATTTTCCAAACTCTCTTTTCAAGATGAATGCATGTAGTAGAAATGAACACTCAGTGAATACAGGTGAAGGGGATATGGTGTCTATGATTCCCTCTTGCAACTGCTCTAGAGGTTTGGAAAAAATGTAATAAAAAGTTGAGGGAAATGGATTACGAGGAATGCTTGGATTAAGCATTACATGGAAATATAAAATTATATTACAATTTTAAAATTATGAAAATTATAATAAATACGTAAAATTACACTACATGCAAATATAAAATAATAGGAAGGGGAAAAAGGAGGACCAAGTGGTATGCACACAACTAGGTAGAAACACATTTACATGGACCTAGATGGGCAGCAAAGTGTGAGGGGTGTAAATGGACTTTATATTCCTGCAGCAGGTTTTTAATTTTTCCTATAAGCATGCTTATAGGAAATTCATAATCTCAACAAGTGGATGCGTAAATATCCTCTCCCGGACACGCAATAGGTGTAACAAGTGGTGAGGGGAGAGGGGAGCATCTGAATGGTTCATCTGTAATCAGTTGCTTCCTTGGAGTTTAAGGCATGAAGAGGGAGGGGCAGGCGAGATGAAATCCAGCTCAGGAAGAACCCGGCCCTGTGTTGCAGCAGGAAGATTTAGAGTCAGAGAGCCCAGGGACCAAACCCTAGCTGGCTGTGAGCTTTACACGGAAGTATGTAACAGGGCTAGTAAAGCACCCACCCCATAGTGGGAGCGTCACAATAATGAATACCTCTGGGTATGAATACCTCTGGGTATGGAGAGAAAGGGATTGAAAAGGAGAGGAAGGTTGGACCTTAATTGGTACCTCCTCACACCGACTGGGTCTTGCCCTCCTGGGACAATGAACGCCACACTTCGGTTTGACCTGCTGTAAAAGTATGTCGGGATCCTTGACCCAGAGGAGGAGGCGGGGCAACATCAGAAACGCCAACCTCCCACAGGTTAACACGGGTGCTCCAGGCACCAATAACACCCCCACAGGGACCCTTGCTGGCTGTCGTCCAGTTTGTTGGCACATCCTCCCTTGCCACTTCACGAATGGTGGAGGGAGGCAGGAATCCCACTGGACCCAGCTCTTGGAGAGGCAGAATAACAAGCACACACAGCTTGAGGGTGCTGCTGGGACACTGGGTTGTCTTGGCCTCTGGAGGGGAGACCAGAGGTGAAGAAAGGATAAGAGCCTGTCCAGATCCAGCCTCCACCTGCCCCAGGCTAGGCAACATTGAACAAGTCTCTTTGCCTGTCTGAAACTGTTTTCTCACCTAGACAATGGGGGCAATTGTAATCTCAGAAGGCATCACCGTACCCCATGCAAATAAACTCAGCCAAGTGCCCGGCACAAAATAAATGCAGAGTAAGAGGTGCCTGCAAAAGTTTAAAAGGAAAGGAAGCTGCTGGACTGTGGCAGACGCTACTGGTTATGCATGTCCCCACTCATCCTGCTAATAGAACTTAGGTTTTGTTCAGGGGGTCAGGGACCCGCGCCCAAGTTCAAGTCAATCATAACCCTGATCCCAGTTTCCCAGCCTTCCTTGCAGCAAGGGGTGGCCATGTGACCCAGCTCCACCACTAAGATTTAAGTGCATTTCTGCTGGGGGGAGGTGAAGTGTCTGAAAAAAGATTTGCTTTCCTGGTAAAAGTGAACAAATAAGGTTGGTACTGCTTCCCCTCTTTTTCCTTCCTTGAGCCAAATTTTAGTGAATAGTACTAAAGCTGCTATATTGTAACGGAGAAGCAATAAGCAAGAGAACAGAAGCCAACAGAGTAAGGTTAGCAGAGCAGAAAGACAGAAATGATTTCTTTGAGCAGCTAAGCCAATGAAAGCAATCACTTACCTCTAAGCTTGTTATAATGGGAGGAAAATATCTCCATATATGGTTTAGTCCATCGTTAGGTCTTTTCAATTACCTATAGCTGAAAGTACTCCTAACTCATACAGCAAGAAAGAAATGAAAAAGCAGACAAGAGCAGAAGAGATGGCAGCTCACTGAGGCTATGCAAACACGAAGCAGCCACCACAGTAGATGTAGTGGGAGATGGGGGTCCAGGCTGTGGGGCTCCGGGGTTACCTATCATTGCAGTGACATAGCCAGCCTGCTGCAGCACCTCGGCCAAGGTGGTCTCGTTGAGTGGAAGGCCGCCCACAGAGGTGACTGCAAAGTTGTGGGTGACTCCATGGCGGAGGCCCAGCCGACCGGTGAGCAGGGAGGCCCGGGAGGGCGAGCAGGTGGAGGCAGCTGCGTGGAAATCCACAAACCTGCACCGAAAGGAAAGTGATCAGGATCCTTCCAATCATGGGAAGCCAAACCAAAAGAAAACCCAATTCCAACCCAGTGCCAGGGATTCCAGTGCTGGGAAAAAGCTCAAAGGTCACCCAGCCTCAGGACAGGTAAGGTAAGAGGGAATGCCACTAATCTAAGGTCACACAGCTAATTCAAACTGCTTTAACCCAACACATTTAGTCAACCCTCTTTATCTGAAGATTCCATATTTCAAATTCACTTACTCACTAAAATTTATTTGTACCCCCCAAATCAATCCTTGTAGCTCTTAAGTGGTCATTCAGGGACTCGGGCAGAGCGATGAGTCGCCCGACGTGCACATTCCCAGCTGAAGTCAAACAAGGCGACCTTCTTGTTTCAGCTCTCATACGGTAAGCAAGTCCTCCTTTTCAGTCTATTTAGTGCCACAGTTTTTGCATTTTTCATTCTTTCTGTTGGTGACTTCACTGTTTAAAATGGCCCCCAAGCATAGTGCTGAAGGGCTGGCTAAGGTTCCTAAGCTCAAGGAGGCTGTGAGGTGCCTTACAGAGAAATAAAGGCCTTAGATAAGCTTCATTCGGGAATGAGTTACAGGGCTGTTGGCTGTGAGTTCAATATTAATGAATCAAAAATATATATTAAAGAAAATGTCTTTTAACAGAAACACATATAAAACAAGGTTCTGTACTGGTCAGTTGACAAAAATGATGTGACCAGAGGCTCACAGGAACCTAACCCTGTATTTCCCCTAGAAGCAATGGCTCTGTATTCCCTAATTCAGTGTTCACAGTGACTTGTAGAACATAATTCCTGCCAATAACAAGAATTGACTGTGTCTATTACACATTACCGTATGTTCTGCCCTTTTTCACACACTATGGAGAAATATAAGAGGGAGTCTCATAATTTTCCTACCCTCAAGGAACATGATTAAACTTAATATCACTAATAATGGGACTACCTGACCTTGTGTGTCTCCTGGTGGGATGCAATATGAAGTTCATAACATCAAGGCTTCTTGCTAAAAACGTTTAACCTGAATCTAATCAGACCTCTGGACCTAATTTCCAGGTTACAAGAAATATAGCCAATAGAAGAACAAATTAAATGACACCACAAGGAAATAACTTAACAAACCAGTATCCAGACATTCTACAAGACAACCAATCTGGCTCTTCAAAAAGTCAGTATCCGAGGGGAAAATGGGATGGAGGGAGAATATTCTACATTGAAGGAGACTAAAGAGACATAACCAAATGTAATGCATGATCCTTGATTGGATCCTAGTTCAAACAAGCTAACAACACATTTGGGGGCTAACTAGGGAAATTTAATACGGACTGGATATCAGGTGATAGTAAGGGATTATTGTTCATTTTCTTGATTATGGCTATATGGAAGAATGTTTTTATTCTTTTTTTCTTCCAGTTTTATTGAGATATAATTGACATATAACATTGTATATGTTTAAGGTGTACAATATAATGATTTGATATTTGTATGTGTTGGGAAATGATCACCACAATAAGTTTAGTTAACAAACATCCATCGCCTCACATAATTACAAAATTTTTTTTTAAGATGAGAACTTTTAAGATCTACTCTCTTAGCAACTTTCAAATACACAGTACAATATTCTTAACTATAGTCACCATGTTGAACATTATATCCCCAGAACTTATTTATCTTATAACTGGAAGTTTGTACCTTTTGACAACCTTCAGCCATTTTTCCCACCCCCTCCCCCACCACCTACCATCTTTGGCAACCACAAATCTATTCTCTGTTGCTATGAGTTTGGTTTTTCAGATTCCACATATAAGTGAGATCATATAGTATTTGTCTTTCTCTGTCTGACTTATTTCACTTAGCATAGTACCCTCAAGGTCCATCCACGGTGTCACAAATGGCAAGATTTCATTCTTTTTTATGGCTGAATAATATTCCATGGTATATAGTATATACCACATTTTTTATTACATTAAGAATATATTTTTATTGAGGGGCCGGCCCAGTGGCACAAGCGGTTAAGTGCGCGCGCTCTGCTGCGGCAGCCCAGGGTTTGCTGGTTCGGATCCCAGGCGCACACCGACGCACCACTTGTCAAGCCATGCTGTGGTGGCGTCCCATATAAAGTAGAGGAAGATGGGCATGGATGTTAGCCCAGGGCCAGTCTTCCCTCAGCAAAAAGAGAAGGATTGGCAGATGTTAGCTCAGGGGTGATCTTCCTCACTAAAAAAAAAAAAAAAAAAAAAAAGAATATATTTTGATTGTATTAAGAATGTATTTTAGGGCCGGCCCCGTGGCTTAGCGGTTAAGTGCGCACACTCCGCTGTTGGCGGCCCCGGTTCGGATCCCGGGCGCACACCGACACACCGCTTCTCCGACCGTGCTGGGGCCGCATCCCACATACAGCAACTAGAAGGATGTGCAGCTATGACATACAACTATCTACTGGGGCTTTGGGGGAAAAGAAAGAAAGAAAGAAAACGTTTAAAAAAAAAAAAAAGAATGTATTTTATTACATTAAGAATATTTTCATTCTTAAGAGATGCATACTGTAGTATTTATAATAAAAGATCATGATGTCTGCACCCTTCAAATGATTCAGAAAAAAAAACATTTATAGATAGAGCAAATATAAAAATGACAAAATGTTAATGGTTGAATATACCAGTATTTATTTGACTAGTCTTTTCATTTTCCTTTATGGTTGAGATTTCTAATATTAAAAAGATTAAGAAGGATGTCGGTCTAGAGTCTAGAATGAGCAGGGTAGTGACAGGGTGGGTGGTCAGGGGCCATGCTGGAGGGTAGGTGGGGTGGCTTAACATAGAGCAAGGCATCTCAAAACCGTATGTGTCCAGGCTGCCCGGGCGCCCGGCGGGCAACCTCAGCCGCCACCCTGGGCAGAGGGAAACCCGAGGCGGGAGGATAAGGGACTGGCCCACAGCCACAGAGTTAGCCAGGGAGAATGGTCACCATGCCTCTACTTTCCCCGTATTATCTGTCCTCCCACAGCAGCCGGGGGGCTCTAAAGTGTTCCTCTGACCACTGCTTAACACCCTAAAATGATTGCCCTGAGCACTCTGAAACCACGCTCCCCCACAGCCCACCTTTTGGGCCTCTCCTTCCCTCCTTCCATCCAGCCTCGGGCACTCGGGTCCTCTTTCAGTTCTGCACCCATGCCAAGTTCCTTCCCAACTAGGCCTCCACGCTGGTCAGTCCTCTGCTTGGCAAGCTCCCCCGGATATTTACATGGGCCTTCCTCATCCCTCAGGTCCCCCCCCAGGGAGGCCCCCTCCGTCCTCCTCTAATCAGGCACCCTGGGTACGTACTTGGTAGCATGGATCCCAACCTGGAATTACCTGATTTATTTTTGTGTTCCTTCGTTCCGGGTCCTCCTCCCTCCACTAGAACGCAAGCTCCGTGAGAGGAAGGCTGGCCTGCGCTGTTCACTACTGATCTCCAGCTCCTAAAACAGGGCTCTATAAATAGAGTGTGGAGCAGAGGGGAGGGGACATGGAGGGGGAGGGGAGGGGGAAGAGGAGTCTTTCCTCCCAGCCACTTCATTTGAAAACGTAACCAAACCCCAAAATAACCAGTACTGGGAAGCGTGAGGAAGGAGGGATGGGGAGCAGCGGTTTCCTTGAGCACATTCACCAAAAGCGGCCTCTTTTCAATGGTTTTAAAGATAACATGCTAACGTGGAAGTTGCAAGTCTCATGGCGTGGAGTGTCATGAAGAGACGTGACATCAGGGATCCAGTGTGAAAGAAAGGGGAGAAGGTTGCAGAGGGCAGTGTGCATTTAAACACTCCCTCGCCACCACTGCAGAGCCCGCCACCATCACATCCCAGGCTGGTCGCCACCTACTAGGTTACAGCCTCAGGTCTCAGCCATAACCCCAGACCAGGACAGCGGCGGCTCCCAGAGCCCACTGACAGCAGCTCTGAACTGGGCCTGGCCAGGGCAGTGCTTGTTCAAGGGCTGAGACCAGTCGGGGGACACGTCCTTGTTGTCTGTGCCCTCACAGAGGCCAGCCCGGAACAGGAAATTGGGGAAACGCATGCAAATCCGTTTCTCTGTGCAAGCAACTCTGGGCAGATGGGGATGAAACACGATGTTTGAAAGGGCGTCCAGCTGCATGTCACCTATGCAGCCTCTCTCTGGCCACCAGGACCGCCTGCAAACTAAAATCCTAGGAGTCTCTAATGCTCTCACACCCCTTGGAGACAGCGAACAGGGCCCAGAGCCCCTGCCCTTCACCATGACCTTGTGGATGGCCCTGGAGGGCAATGAGGTCTGCAAAGCGACACAGTGGATTCCTCTTTTTTCTTATTTCTTTCCTTTTTTTTTTTTTAAGATTACACTCAATCCTAGAGATCATCAGGAAAAACTGTTTTAAAATCTTACAGACTAATTACCATATGATCCAGCAACTTTGGAATGCCTGGTCTGGGAGATCAGGAGTCCGCACTCAACAGCCTTGAGCTGTCTTGAGCAAGCATTGCCATGACTGCAGGAATTCACGCCTCCGGAAAGAAGAGTCTCTGCTGAGCTTCCTCATCTCCAGGTATCCTCGGCCCACGCCAGCTGGCTCCCGAGCCTCCACTCCACAGAACCCACCCATTCAGGGTGGTGGTCACTCAGAGAGCTCTCTCCTTTCAGAAATCTTCCTTTGCCCTCCAGGAGACCTGTCTTCATCCTCCTTCTGCCCCCTGAAGGCTCCTTTTCTACCTCCATTGTGGGCTCAGTCTTCCTTTGTCCACCTCTAAGATATCGGAGGTCCCCGGGGCCCCCTCCCCAGTCCACACACCCTCCCAGTCCTCACACACCCTCTGGGAAGTTGCATACAGTCCCTCCCCCTCCACCCATGTCTGAAAGCTAACAATTCCCAATTCCAGATTCCTGGCTCAGACTCCCCACCGAGCTCCACACTTTCACACCTCAGCCCTCCTGGGCATCCCACCTAGCACCTTCACGAAGAATCCAGGGCTGAGCTCATTATCTCACCTCCCAAACTCACTCCCATCGGCCACCTCGCTGAGCAGCACCACCAGCGCCCCACCATTCCAGCAGAGAACCCCAAGGCCTGCCTGGATTCTTCATTCCTCACGTCAAACTGGTCACCACGTTCTATCGCTTCTGCCTCCTAAACAGCTCCCAGATCTGTCCCCACTCTCTGCTGCCCATTGTCACTGCCTCAATAGAGGCCCTGAGGAGTGAGAGCCCACATTACTACAAGAGGTTGGTCTTCCTGCCACCCCACCCCATCCTCCATGCTAATGCAAAGGCCTTTCTACAATGCAAATCTGATCACACCGATCCCTTATTGAAAAACATGATCTCTCTCTGCCTGCTTCTCTGGGCTCATCTGCCTCCCTACCTCTCCTCACCCCATGCTCCCAACACACCATATCACTCCCACAGCACTGTGCCTTTGCACATGCTGTTCCCACCACTGGGAACCTCCTACTGTCCTACCTTATCTTGATTGACAAACCCCAGCTGTCTCAAGACTTAGCTCAAATGTTCAGATGTTACCCACTCTATGTCATCTTCCCTGTCTCTCCCTCCTCCAACGTATCTGCACCCCCACACACACCAATGCCTACACAGAATCAGGGCCCCCTCTTCTCTATGTAATTACATAGGCTTTGGCATATTCTTTACAACACGGAACTATAATTCTTTGTGTTCATGTTCAGGGCAGCTTAAAGATGGCCATAATTTCCATGACGTGCCTCCCATTGAGAGGTGGGGTCTGAGTCCCCTCCCCTTGACTCTGTGACTGCTTTGATCACTAGAATAAAGTGGAAGTGACACCGTGCCAGTTTCTGGGCTCAGGCCTTACAAGACCGGCAGCTTCCACCTCCTCGCTTGAACTACTCTGTGAGCTGCCGTACAAGAAGTCAGACGACCCCAAGATCGTCATGCAGGAGAGCCTCCTGTAGGTGCTCCAGCCAATGACCCCACCTGAGGCCCTCCGCATCCCGATGCCAGCCATGGGAGTGAGGCCACTGTGGACCTCCCAGCCCACCCGTCTGCTTGCTGAATTCCATGGAGTGACCCTAGTCAACAGGACGTGGAAAGGAAGAATTGCCCAAGCAAGAAATGCCTGAATTCCTGACCCACAAAACCGTGAGACATAATAAAATGGTTGTTCTTTTAGCTACTAACCTTGGGGGAGTTTGTTACTCAGCAATACACAACCAGAGCAACATCTGTCCCTCTCACTAGGCAACATCTGGTTCCCCATTAAGTCCTCTGACCAGCACAGAGCGGGCGCCACCCAGTGTGTGCTGCGTGGCTGCCGCCACCGTCCTGATTGCTTTTGCACAACATTAACAAGTCTTGCTCAAGAGACCTGGGCCTTGGTCCCAGAAGATGGGTTAATTCCCTGACACCATTTTCCAAGGTGACAAATGGCAAAGGAGGGACATCATCAGGGAGCAGTGACATCACACTGGGAGATCCCAGTGCTGCCGACCTGGACACGCTGGCCTGGCTCTGAAGCCACACTCTTAAAAGCAGGCTGTGCGATGCCTCCATCTGACAGAAGGAGGGCAGGAAGGTGAGTGCTCCAGCACGCACTGTTGGGTTCACAGCTGCTGGGGGAGGCCTCGCTCCCGGCCTCAGGGGGCTCTGGGACTCCCAGCTCTGGCTTAAACCCCTGCTAGCACTTCGTCCTGACCCTCAGTCCCCGGGGCTGGAAGAAGCACTGGCAGCCTTCCTTCTCTCAATCGCTGGGTGCCTGGGGCACTTTCCCAGGCACAGGCTTCCCTCAAAGCATCGCCACCTGCCAGACATACTGGGGCAGTAGGGTGTCAAACTCATGGGGGGACATCCGAAGCCCTGGATGCTGCAAGGAGCTGGCAGATGCTACCCTAAGAATTCCAAACCAAGTCCCACCTCGGTGCGCACACTTTTGCTTCCAAGACAAACATTCGTTTCTACTCAGTCTTGTCTGTTCTCTTCCTCCTGAGACTGAAGCACAAGGACCCTCTTAGCCCACACTCCTAAATTTCCTTAAAATAATTCTTATTACTGTCACAGCTAATGCTTATAAAGCATTTCTATAATCCAGGATCTTCTCCAAGCACTTTACATACATGAAGTCATGAGCATCTATTGCCCCCGGATTCATTCTGGTTTGAATTTGTAGTTCTGTATGGGCTGACCCAAGCTTATTGGCGTCATCTCTTTATCCACCACAGCAGGAATAGCTGCACAATTTGCAGGGCCCAGGGCAAAATGAAAATGCAGAGGTCCTTGTTCAAAAATTACCAAGCATTTCAAGATGGCGACAGCAGAGCATGAAACCACCATTCACACCATGGCTTGGAGTTGAGCAGTGCACAATCCACCCACCTGTATGTGGCAGCCCTGTTCCCCATTTATAATTCCTGCTCCCAATTCCTCCTCCTCCCATTTTCCATGGGGCAGCCAAAGTGATCTTAAAAACTGTTTATCAGCTAATATTAATTCCCGGCTGGAAACTCTCTAATGCGTTCTCATTATTATCCAAGTAAATCCAAAGTTATTATCATGGTCTACAGGCCTCCCATCAGAGCTTCCCAGCCCGGGATCTGGAGCACACAGAGAGGGCCAAATGGGGCAGAGGTTTTCTGAAATGGGGTTCCCCGTAGCCAGAGGGGGCCCTGGGCAATTGGAGGCTCCAGCGCTGTCTTACACCAGCTCTGTCTGTGCCCTGCACAATTCCAGGGAAAGCCATCCCCCCAGAGCACAATATGGAGAGAGCCCTTGGGGCAGGGCATCAGGCGTCCTGGTTGGAGCCCCAAGCTGCCCACCTCCAGCCACCAGCAGTCTCAGCGGAGTTTCTTGGAAAGGGGCACAAATATCATTAGTTTCCATGTGGGACATCACACGGCAAAGGTGGGAACTCACCACCCCAGGTGATCTGGACCCCGTCTGACTTCTTCTCCCCCAGCTTTCCCCCAGCTCTTCCCTCCAGCCACACTGTCCAGAGTTGTTCTTCCTAGAACACCCCAAGCTCGTTCCTTCCTCGGGCCCTTTTTATGTCCCCTCTGGCTGGAACGCTCTGTTCTGGTCTCCACATGGCTGGCCCTTTCTGTCATCTCAGCTCTCATTTCACTTCCCCAGGAAGGCCTTTCCTGATCCAACCACTCTCCGTCCGGCACATCACTGTTCTGTTTTTTCCTTAGCCCTTATCATCTCTGACCTCATCTTGGTCACGGATTTGTCTCCTTGCTTGCTGTTCGGCTCCCTTATCTAGCATAGAGTTCCATGAGAGCATGGGTGTGTCTGCCTACTCCCACCACTGCCCCTGGGATCTGGTTCCAGACCTCCAGAAGACTGTTTCTCCACTGTCGGCAGCTGGGGTCCTGCACTCTACTGGTGAGACTACTGTTCTTCCCATCTGGTGGGACAGCTGTAGCTTGCACCAATGCTGGCTTGCTCAACCAGATTCTCTGTGGGCACCAAGACTCCATCTCTCCAGCAGCTGGTTATATAGACATTGAGACACCATTGGACATTCCTCCCTCACTCATCTTTCTGCCTCCCAACAGATACACACACAAATCAGCTGCCAACTCAAACCCTTCACCTGTGGGCTGCTGGGTTTAGTGCAACCAACCACAGCAGAGCTGCCAGGGGAGCCACAGGGAAGAAGCCACAGCCCTTTCCATCAGGAAGCTTACACTTTAGCAGAAGTGTCAAGACATATGTGGAAAATAAGACAAAATAAGATGGACCCCATCACAGAAATATAAAGATAGTGCTTTGGGAGGCAGAGTGGTAGGAAGGGTCAAAGAGTAAACAAACCAGCCTCGGTTCAAATGAGGCCCCAACCCGCTCTAGTGTGAGACTAGGCGGGTAACTTAATCTGAGTCTCAGTATCTTCATCTGCAAAATGGGCAAAACCATATCTACCTCCCCAGGTGATCTGAGGATCCAATGGTATGACGTACATAAAGCACTTCGCAGAGCTCCAGGTACAGAGCAGGGTTTTTTTAATTCATGGTAGTCAATGAGATTACTATCATCACTAGCTAAATGAGAGAAAGAGAACATTCCAGGTATGATGGGGGGCAGTGAACAGGGCATGAATGGATGGAATTCCAGAGGTGAATGGCACGTGGCTGCTGTTGGTACTACGCAAGCATCATATTCATTGCTATAAGTATGTCATAGGTCACCTTGGCCTCAACTTGCATCTTCTCTCCAAGAGCCTGTGTCTACCCCCGTCCCGGTCAACCTGGCTAGAAGCTGAGGCACCACCTTTGAGTCTCTCTACCACTCCCTGCCTCTTTCAGCTCCTCCCATTCCAAATGATACCACCCAGCATCAATATGGCTGTTGTCCCTCACCTGAATCACTTCAGCAACCTTCCGAGATGCCAGGCTCACACTCTGCAGCCCATGCTAGCACAGTGATGGGTCATACCATCCCTTGACCCCAGGGCTTCGGTGACTTCCTTCTGCTTGGCCATCTAACCTGCCATGCTCTGGCTCAACCTTCATCGGCAGCCTTCTTAGCCATTGCTGCCTATTACGGGTTGAACTGTGTCCCCCAAAAAGATACGTTGAAGTCCTAACCCCATACTTCGGAATGTGATCTTATTTAGAAATAGAGTCATTTCAGATGTAATCAGCTAAGATGAGGTCGTACTGGAGTAGGGCGGGACCTTAACCCAATATGACTGGTGTCCTTATAAGAAGATGGGAGAGACACAGCGAAGAGAACACCATATGAAGACACAGAGACACACAGAGGAAAGACAGCCATGTGATGAAGGAGGCAAGGATTGGATTATGCAGCCACGAGCTAAGGAATGCTTGGGGCTACCAGAAACTGGAAAAGGCAAGAAGGAACTTCCCCTAGAGCTTCAGAGGGAGTGTGGCTCTGCCAACACCTTGATTTTTAACTTCTAGCCTCCAGAACCATGAAAGAATAAATTTCTACTGTTGTAAGCCACTCAGTTTGTAGTACTTAGTTACCGCAGCTCCAGGAAACTAATACACCACCCTACGTATACCCAGAGCTCAGCCCAAAAGGACTCTTATTCCTGGAACATCTCACATCCCTCCCTTCCTCGCATCCCACACACAACTCTCCACTCAACACCTCGACTCCACTGTATCTCAGCCCAGAGCGCTCTACCCCTCTTCCTGCCCTTCCAAATTCCTACCTATCCTTCAAAACCTACCATTAGCACAAAGTCTATCCCGCAGGACAATGAGTCTGGACTTTGACTTCTGGAGCATGTGAAATTTCCTTGTAGCCTTTTCATATCTGAATGTAGACATTCAGCTAACAACATCTGAGCACTTACCAGAGCAGTCATCAGTTGTGTTTTTCTGTGGTGCAACCAGCCCTTCTGCACCCATCTCTTCCACATAACTCTTGTGGGGCTGCTGATGCCCGTTCCCTGCCCCACACCCACCCACTCCAACGTGGGCCCAAGACTCTAGTGTTGGCTAATCAGAGTAGCACAACCTCCTAACCTCCATGACAGGCCCATGACCCATGCATGACCCAGGCAGGGCTACTCAGAATTCAAACCTGGAATTTTCTGAACCAGAAAGTGAGGAATAGCTCTCTCTTTCCCCTTGAATCTCAAGCTATAAGGATGCAACCCCAGAAGGGCAGGGGCCACATCTCCCATCATCTGGAGGAGCCTGAAAGAATGGGCCAGCTGGCTCAGAAGACCAGACAGAAGACTGAGTCTCTCCAGAGCTTAGTTCATGGGCCAAAGCTGTGCCCCTTTCGTGCTTAGGCTGCTTGAGTTGGGTTTCTGCACCTACAACCAAAGAATCCTGGCTATCACAGTGTGGGTGAAACAGGACGCGGCCCAGAATACAACAGTGAACAAGACATATCCCTGCCCTCAAGTCGCTCATGGTTCAGTAAGGGAGGTGGATAATTCCAGTACATGGGAGAGCTCCAAGAACAGCAAGCCAAGGGGTTCTGAAAGTATACAAAGTGTGCACACCTATATGATGGGGAAGCAAGTGCTTCTCCAAAGCAGTTACATGTAAGCTGACACCTAAAGTATAAATAGGCATCAACTTTATGTTAGTCTTATAATAATAAAAATAGCTACCACTTGGCCTGGCCCGATGGCGCTCCGCTTTGGTGGCCCCAGGTTCACAGGTTCAGATCCCAGGTGTGCACTGATGCACCACTTGTCAAGCCATGCTGTGGCGGCATCCCATATAAAAAGCAGAGGAAGATGGGCACGGATGTTAGCCCAGGGCCCATCTTCCTCGGCAAAAAGAGGAGGATTGGCCTCAGATGTTAGCTCAGGGCTGATCTTCCTCACACACAAAAAACATAGCTACCACTTATCAAGTGGCTACCACCCTAATCATATTACATATATTATTTCAAATCATCAGAATTCCCATTTTAGGAATAAGGAAAGTGAGGCAGAGAGAGGTTAAGTAGTTTTCCTAAGACCATGTAGTTGGTATGAGCACAGATGTATCTTACTCTGTGGAATCACTGTGCTGTAATGAGACTGTAAACCCCTACACTCAGGAAATGATAGAGCTCGAACTTGAACCCAGGCCTGTAAAGCAAAACCCCATGTTCTTTCCACTTCCCTTTCCATTTGAGAGAAGGATCTCTGGAGCCAGGCCAATCACACAGGGAATTACCTTAACTAGGTCACTGGTCTGGGGCTGGGGAGGTCCTGAGACTCACTGTTGATGGTGCCCACCCCGAGAGCCTGACTCACATCCACACAAACCATGTGAGCCTGAGAGAGACACCAGGATGCCTGCCTCCCAAGTGACTTCCAAGGACAGGCACAGGAACCAGAGTGTCAGCATGGTCAACGTGTTTTCTTCCTGCACATGAATTACAGGGGAAACCAGAATCTCAAGTTTGCCTTGGTGAGTGTGGAGTGAATTAATGCTAAGAGAATTCAAATAGATCATAGAAAAAGTCCATTAGAGGCCGGCCCAGTGGCATAGTGGTTAAGTTTGTGCGCTCCACTTCAGCAGCCTGGGGTTCACAGGTTCGAATCTCGGGCATGGATCTATGCACCACTTATCAAGCCATGCTGTGGCGGTGTCCCACAGGCAAAACAGAGGAAGATGGGCACGGAAGTCAGCTCAGGGCCAATCCTCCTCACACACACACACACAAAAAAGTCCTTCAGTTTGCTGTGCTTCGGTGACTTCTGCCCACTGTGGATTGAGCTTTGTCAGTGGTCTGGGATGCTCCAAGGCTGCTGACCACCATTTCTTCTTCCCTGGTACTGCGGACTGAACATTTGTGTCCTCCCAAAAATACACATGTTGAAGCCCCAACTCCTAACGTGATGGTACTTGGAGGTGGGGCCTTTGGGAGGTAATTATGTTTAGATGAGGCCATGAGGGTGGAGCCCTATAGGGTGCATATAAGAAGAGGAGGAGACCAGCGGTCTCTCTCCACTCTCCATGTGAGGACACAGTGAGAAGGCGGCCATCTGCCAGCCAGGAAGAGGATCCTCAGCAGAACCTGACCATGCTCGCAACGTGATCTTGGACTTCTAGCCTCCAGAACTATGAAAAACAAATTTCTATTGTTTAAGCCACCGACTCTGTTATATTTGTTATAGCAGCCCGAGCTGACTAACACACCCGGACGGTGCCAAATATATATTGCCCGAATGCTCTCCGTGCTTGCCTGTTTCTAACAACTGCCCTGAATGTGGTCTCTCCTTGAACATGTTAACATCATCATCTTGGGAACAGCTCTAGCACATTTCTACAGCAAGATGTAGCTTTGAGTTCCTTCCCAGACTGTAGGTTCTATAAGCATGGGGCTCAGAGATGCAACTCCAGCCCCAACCAGCCCCACACAGGGTGACTTGGTGGGATGGAGCTGCTCTGGTGAGCGAACAAACAAAACTTAAAGAGAGAGGCCCAGGTCATTTGATTGGAAAAAACATATTAGTCCGTTTTTTACATAATCACTTAAGCTGATGCTTCCAGGGCTCAATTCCTTCCCCGCAGTGTGTTAAAGTTCATGGCTTAACTCTCAGAAACAATCTCGTCTCCTTGATTTCCAAGTCTTTGGAGAGCCCTGACTGTACCCCCTCCCCCCAAAAAACCAACAACCCCCCACGCAGCCCGCTGAACTGACCTGCACGTCCCCTTCTCCCCTCTCCCAGCCTCCACCTCCGTTTGGCAGGGACTAATTAATAAGCAATAAAATGGTCTTGCTATTTGGAAAGCTTCTTTTGTTTTTCCCCAAATCTATCTGGGCAGGCTCAGGCCAGTTCATCAACAGGGGTCCTAATTAAAGTCTGAAAATACATTGAGCAAAGCTGGAAATACAGATCCAGACATTACAACCGCCTGTTAACAGGAAAGTCAACGCAAATTAAGACACAGCCAGACAGAAACCAAAGCAACTTGCCATTGCATAAATTACATGTATTAGGATCAGGGAACGTTAGCCCTGGAAGCGCTGCCACGAAAGCCCTGGAGAGACATAACATGGCAGAGTTAAGCGTGTCCAACCTTCATTTATAAGGAATTTTAAATAGATGATGAGGCCTTCTGTGGCAACACTCTAAATTGCTATGTGACTGGAATAAAAACTATCTTTGCTCCATTCATAATTTAAAGGCTTGGAAGAGGAAACAGCTTCTAAAAATCATTTGCTGTTGCCTCTGTGCATAGAGGGACAGGGGTGGGAGGTGAGAACTGGAAAAACGCTGAAGTAGGACTTAGACAAACCAGCTCAGCTCGGCCTCCGTGTTGCCTTCTGTTCAATGGGAAGAAAGCTGGGTCATCCCTCAGAAGGTTAAGTGAGATCATTGAGATAATGGATATGCAGGCCCTTTGTAAACGACAAGTAAATATGGCAGCAAATAGTGAACTTGACATGTTTTGCTTACTCATTCATTCATTCATCCATGTATCCATCCACTCATACTCTTGTTCTTTTCAAAAAAGGATTCCTGGCAGCTGAGCTTGGTATGATCCTCGGCAATTTTCCCCTTTCCTTTTCACATTCTCGCTGTGGATATGTGCACATTCACACTCAAGGAAGGACACACAGGAGGTACTTGACAACAGGACACACACACGGGCATCTCGGTGCCTCCTGGACCAGATACTTCTCCCATTGCCACAGCCCTGACCAAGCCATCCTGGAGTTCCCGCAATACGCTCTCTGCCCTCCCAGCCACCAGTGTGGGCCAGCCCTAGTAAGCTGGAACAATCCATCTCAAATGCAGGTCGATGACTTCTGTCCTCAGGGCCCCCACTGCCTTCAGGATCAAGTCCAAACACTTGAGTATGCACATGACGCCCTTCACCAACTGCTCCCTCCATCAGTCCGGCCTCATACCCCTTATCCCAGCCATACTCAACCATAGAATCCAAGCCAGCCCCCGGAAAGCGAGGGCTTGTCATTGTTTGGCTCACTTTGGAGATACTCCCAGCACCTAGGACAGTGCCTAGAGGAACCTCTGTGAATATTTATTGGGTGAACGGGCACCTTTCAGCTCTGGGTCTTTGCTCATGCATTTCCCTCTGCCTACAACACTCTTTCCTCCCCTTCATCTGGCTAATTTATACTCATCTTTAAGGTCTCGGCACCCTGGTCCTAACAGATAAGCTTTATGGAATATCTCTGGGCTTCCCTCTGGAGAAACGGCCTTTCCCTTCCTGTGGTCCCACAGCGCTGTCTCTAACTCTTGCTTCTCGCTCTGAGCTTTATCACCCAAAAGGTGAAAGGCCCAGCGCAGACCTTTCTCATTCTTGACTGCAACCAACCAACTGACCTTGTATAAGTAATGTGCTAATTCCACCCCCTAGGGTGTCAATTCACTTACATCCA
The DNA here is from genome assembly GCF_057802395.1 of Ceratotherium simum simum. Taxonomy (NCBI): domain Eukaryota; kingdom Metazoa; phylum Chordata; class Mammalia; order Perissodactyla; family Rhinocerotidae; genus Ceratotherium; species Ceratotherium simum. The sequence continues at coordinate 50,171,080 of NC_141915.1, read as the reverse complement.
ACTCAGGTTATAAAAGCCCCAGCGGGGGAGATGCGTCAGGAGTTCCTGCTCTTAGAGCACACTCCCTTCTGCATTCTCTAGTCTGGTTTTCCTGTCTTTATTCATCACCAGCTGTCAGTCTCTTTTTTTTTTTTTTAAAGTTTTTTTTTTTTTTAATTCATTTTTTCCCCCCAAAGCCCCAGTAGACAGTTGTATGTCGTAGGTTCACATCCTTCTAGTTGCTGTACGCGGGACTCGGCCTCGGGTTGGACGGAGATGTGGTGCCTCGGGGCGCGCCCGGGATCCGAACCCGGGCCGCCAGCATCAGAGCGCGCGCACTCAACCGCCAAGCCACGGAGCCGGCCCAAGGGCAGTGCTGGCTGGGGTCTCCCAGCATTGTCTCGTGACCCACACTCAGTCAAGATTCGTTGTTGAATGACTGTAGTTGGGCTATTTTGAACCTGCAGTTGTGACGCAGGCTGGCACCAAGGCCTCACTGGTTAATATTTCAGTTCCTTTTCTCTAAGATTGGCTGACATCTAGATCACTGTGTTCCTGCACATCCCCATCTATTAAACAGAGCCATGAGGATAAAACCCGCAGAATCTTTGTTTAAGCTTCACCTTGCCCCAGTTGGTAGATGGGCATTACATGATTTTTATGTCTATCTGACATACTTAGCAAAGGACAGAGATGTAAAACTGCCTGTCCCATGATGCCGAGAGCTTACAGAAGAAGATAGGATGGGATAGTCCAAAGCAAACCTCTCAGAGTAATGGTGAAGATCATGGGACAAGACGATTTCTCCCTGACGAAGGTCCTCAACTCTGAATCTGAATTACTGTGGGGGGGGGCATAGAGCTGGAAGGGGGTTACATGGTGGGAGAAGAGTCTTTCTCTTGCTAATGTAAGTCTCCTTCGGAAAGTTCTTTCTGCCCTAGTTCTCACCGTGTCCACCAGACCTCACGACCTCATTACAGCCCCCTGCAGATTTGAGGGCCAGCCTGGTTCTCATCTTCCTTCAGGTTACTGTAAAATCCCAAAGGCGGCAGGAGGGCTGAGCAAGTCCTGAGATCCAGTAACAGGGTGGATGAATTTCCGCAGAAAACCAATTCTGAAAACAGAAATCACAGTAGATGTTTGACTGAATTGACAGCTCAATTTATTCCTTCCCAAAGCCCTTTTTAGAGACAGCCTCAAGCTTCGGGGAGCCTCTGACCTTCCAGGGTGAATATCGATCTGGGATTCCTAGCTAAGCCACTGCCTATAACTCTCAGCAGCAGCACTGACTTGACTCAAAATTAAATTGGGGGCAGGGAAGGGGTGAAGCAGAGAGGAAGAGAAATCAAGGCGCAAAGTTAACATATTGCAAGTCAATTTACATAAGTAAATGTATTTACAATATACTGTCAACTTCGTTTCTGAGCCAGCCTGGCAGACAATTTAAGTGAGTGGGTAGTGTCTGGGTTTTGCTGGCTGGGACCACTTCTCTCTCACTCTCACTAGTCATTCTCCTCTCCCCCCAAGACACCGGTCGTGACCGCTCAGAGGCTCAAACCCCAGTTTGGACATCCTCAGCCATTGCTTGAATCCAGTCACTTAGCCAGGAGACTTATGCACGTTACTTCTCAACCCAAAAGTTTCAATAAATACATTGCTTGTTTATTACAGGTGAAACCAGCGTTGGCCTTCCCTGGATGTGCCGCAGACAAACTGAACTAGAGCTGCCTTATCAAGGTTATTCACTGGCTTCTCATAGTGATTCAAACATTTTTCAGACTGCTGGAAATGCTGGAAGAGATGCCAATGAAATGCACTTGTTCTTTTCTCTTTTCTGAACTCTGAGCAATTCATTCTTCTATCCTGTATTGTTATACAAGTTTTCTCATTGCTTGAGAAATTTAAGTTTTATTTGATTACTAAGTCCCTGGCATTTTCACTTAAATTCCAACATTTCGACTTTCTTCTGGTCATCAAATCATTTTTAAACTTTCAAATATTCAACAGCACTGCCCCGATCAGTTTTGCACAAGACACCGGCGAAACGGCAGCCCACGAGGTCAAGAGCAAAACACGTTGGCCGAGAATCTACTGTCAGGTGCAAGGGGCCTGGCCGCCCTGCGCTGCACACATGGGCAGTCACTGAACCCTAGGGGGCCCCGAACGACGACGCACTCTGATAAGGAGACGTTTGCTGCTTTGTGGTAGCTTTCGTTATTTTCACAAATAAATTGTCATTATTTTTAACATGGCGAATCTGCAAACTGGATAACCTGCCCCCACATGTTAGAGAGCTGACTAAAACAGCAAAATCACTTCATTTCTCTCCAGGTCTCAGTTTACCCCTGTGTGGTATGTGGCATGGATGCTCTTGGACCTGAGCTACTGTAAATGAGCTCAAGACCGTGGGGTTTCAGGTCACAACTGCTAGTTTATCTCCATGGAAATGGAGTTTAAGAAGTCTGAAAAGGCACATCAAAATCAAGGCACCGAGAATTCTGCTTTTCTTCCCTCAAACATTCCTTTTTTCCTGCAACAATGATAACATCACAATTATGTTGTGAATGGTGCCCTTTCTGTTCACAAAGTGGCAAATTGCATCTACCATAGGCAGGTTAAAAAGAAAACACTACCGGTGTGGGCCGGCAGGGAAGTAAAAGGAAAATGATAAACAGACATTTAAAAGTTGCCCTGGGGACTTAGTCTAGGAATGAGCAGAATCAAGCCAAGTTCCACGGCCCAGCTTGGGGAAGGATGAGGGTCGGGGCACAGAGTGAGGTGCTGCTGGAACATAAGCTGCATAAATAGGCGTGGCCCCCTAGCCAGGGGAGGGGGACACGGTGGGGAGCAGGGTAGCAGAGCCAATGTTACAGGGGATAATAAGAACTATACCCACCAAGCACCAATATGTGCCAGGGACTCTTCCACAGCCTTACATGACTTAACTCATTTCCACCTCAAAATGACACTGTGGTATAGATGCTGTCATTGTCTCATTTTAGAGATGAACAAACTGAGGCCCAGTGAGGTTTAGTAATGAGCCCAGTATTCCAGTGCTAGGAAGTGACAGACCCAGGCAGCCTGGTCCCAGATCCCACGCTGTGGTTAACCCATCTATGCACATCCAGAAGGTTAGACCCAGGAGTCCAAATACATGAAGAAATATTTTTTGAGCACCTGCCACATGCCAGGCATTGTTTCAAGCACTGGAGGCATGAACAACATAGATAAGGTTGCTCCTCGAAGGAGCTGACATTCCAGCATGACAGACAGGCAATAAAGAAGTAAACAAAGATCATTTCAACAGTGATGCAGGTCATGGAAATAAAGCAGGAGAAAGGGTAAGAGACACGCATGGTGAAGGGAGGCAATGTTGGAGAGAGTGGTCAGGAAAGGCCTCTTCAAGGATGCGAGTCTGAGCAGAGACCAGAAGGATGAGACGGACTGGCCGCTCGAATCCTGAGGGGAGAGCTTGCCAGGAAGAGGGAACAGTCAATGCAAAGGCCCTGAGGCAAGCAAGAGTGTTCGAGGACAGAAATAAGCTGAATGTTGGGGGCGTAGCAAGGGGCTTGGAGATGAGGAGTGGGCAGGGTGAGATCGCAGGTGCCTGCAACCTCAGCAACCACACATCCCAGGCTGGTTGAGCCTGCGTCCAACAGCGGCACCAACCTTTCCGACGATTAGCATCCCATTGCTCAGGGTGCCTCTCGTCCCTGGACAGCACAGAAATCCTCTGTCAGCCCCAAAGGGAGGAAAAATGTTGAGATTCCAACCTCCTCCTCTTCAACAGCCCCCATGGCAAAGCCGGCCCAAGCCTTACAGGATACTCTTCGTTAATTCCCCTCTTCCTCCCAGCCCTTCAAGATAAGGCTCTAGAAGAAGGGAATGTTGAACCGGCCACTTACCAACTCTGGGTGAGTTACTTGACCTTGGTTTCCTCATCAGTGAAAGAAGAGAAAGGTTGGTTGGTAACCAGAACCACATGGGGCAATGCCGAGAGCCGGACCCCTTGCAGGCACTCGGTACGGGTCAGCTCTTGGGGCAGCTGTTGTGTCTGATTCAGATACACGTGCTGGCCCAGGGGGCACGGTCCACATAGAGATTAACAGGGACCTGTCCCTGGAAACCCACTCCTCCTTCTAGGATTTCTCATTTAGACCTTTCATCATGCAGAGTAGCCAATTCGCACTGACAATTCAAATGGATATTATTTCTAATAACAATGACAAAAATAACCAGAGCTAACATCTATCTGTTTCTACTGTGTGCCAGGCTCAGTGCTAACTGCTTACATGGACTGTTTAATTCAACCCTCACAACATCCTATGACGTGAGAGGATAAATCCATGTTGCTTTAAGTCCCTCAGTTTGTAGTAATTCATTGTGGCAGCCCTAGGAAACTAATAAAAAAGGAGACAATAGAAAAGATACTTCTCCAGTCACCCTTAGACCCCGTGTGGCAATAAGAGTTCTCATCTGAAAGTCATGGTTCCCCACTGGCCGCGAGTAGGCAGGAGGTAGTCAGCGATGAATCAATCCGTGGCTCACAGGAAGCTCGCTTTCCTGTCAACAAAGCACGAAGTGAAAAGCCGTCGACCTCGGGCCAGAGGGCCGTCCACCTGGCCCCTGTCACGAGACTCAGATGGAAAGAATATTTTCATAAAGAGGAGAAAAAAATAGGAGAGCCCAGCAAACTGTGTTGGCATCTGGTCCCGGAGATGCCCTTTCTGCTGAGGAGGAGAGCGTGCTGGTGGGGACAGCCCGTAAGAAGAATGTCTAGGCCTTGCAAATCTCAGTTTAAAGAATGGGCCAGATATTTCCCCACAAACCCATTCGATGCTAAAAGCAGAAGTTCTTAAGCATTTGGCAATCCAGTTCCCTTTGAGGACCTGGTAAATGCTATGGATTAACTCTCCACCCAGAAAAAATTTCCACGTGCAAAATTTGGGGTGACATTTCAAGGCATCTTAAACTCCCAAAGCCCACTTATTGATGAACCAATATTTATCAATTGCCTACTATGTGCCAGGCACTGACCTACATGCTGGGAATATAAAGGAGGAAGAATAGACAAGGTATTTTTCTTCTGAAGCCCAGAGCTAGAAGTGAGGTGTACGAATTTCCTGTGGCTGCCAGAACAAGTTACCACAAATGGGGTGGCTTAAAATGACAGGAATTTATTCTCTCACCGTTCCAGAGGCGAGAAGTCTGAAATCAAGATGTCGGCAGGGCTGGTTCCTTCTGGAGGCTCAGAGGCAGAGTCTGTTCCACACCTCTCTCCTAGCTTCTTGTGGTTGCTGGCAATCCTTGGTGTTCTTGGCTTGTAGACACTTCACTCCATTCCCTGCCGCCATCTTCACGTCCCCTTCTCCCTCATGCGTCTCTCTGTGTCCTCTCCTCTTCTTATGAGGACACTAGTCATTGGATTTAGGACCCACCCTAAATCAATTATGATATCAAGATCCTTAACTAATTATATTTGCAAAGACCCTGTTGCCAAATAAGGTCACGTTCTGAGGTTCAGAGCGGACATGAATGTGGTGGGGACATTATTCAACCCAACACAGGTGGTCAGATGGTTAAACAGTCACCAGGGAGAGCAGCAAGGGACACCTGAGGCAGCCAAGAAAGCTTTCCTGAGGACTTCATGTGGAATCGGGACCCAAATGGTGAGTAGAAACTAACTACACAGAGGAAGCGGAAAGTGTCCCTAGAAGAACTAACCACATAGGTGAGGCCCACGCAGAGGGAGGCAACAACTGCCGACGGCTGCGAGACAGAGGGCGGTGCAGGGAACCAGTGTGGAGAATGGGCTGGTCTTGTAAGCTGCTGTTTGGAGTTTGGATTTTATCCTTAGGGCCACAAAATGCCTTTGAAGGACTGGAAGCAGAGAAGTGTTTCTAGAAAGTTCACCCTGGGTGAGGTGAGGAGGATGGACTGGAGTGGGTTAGACCAGATGCAGGGAGCTCAAGGGCCCATATCTCAGGGGAAAGCTCCTAGCCTGAGGATGCAAGAGGCTGAAACTCTGTAGAGACATCCCATGCGCTGTCCTAACCAGCTAGCTGGAACTCCCACGAGCCTAATGGAGGCGTTTAACCCAGCGCAGATGGGATCTGAGCCGGCCAGTGGGATCAACGCCAGCCCAAGAAGAAAATCCAAAAGTCTGAAAGCTCTGACACTTGTTCTTTATCTAAGTGGGGAAAGGGGCTCAGCATCTGAACAAAAACGATTTATCAACACTTTGACCCATTCAGACGCACGCCTCTCGCCTTCTGCTGTCCCTTCGAGGTAAGTATGCCTAAAAGGACCAGTAAGTCCTGTCTGCTCACAAATAAGTCCTCTTGCCTTTGTGGGCTTCCCTGACTCTCAGTTGTTCTTCAAAGGTCACTTTCTCCCTTGAACCCCTAGGCTGGGTTCCACACCCCAAAAATTCCTGATGCAGGCTCATGTACTAGATAGTAATCATTATTTTCCTTTTAACCTGCCTCCTCTACCAGACAATAAGTACCTTAAGGGCAAAGTTTTTTATCTTGTTCACCTCTGTCTGTATTCTTGGCTCCTAACACACGCACAATAAGTGTTATCAGATGGATGGACGGACGGATAGGTGAATTTCTTCATGATGCTGTACTGGCTTCAAATTGAGTTAATCAATTAATTAAATCAACATGGACCCATCAATTGCTCTTTAAGTGCTTTACGCTGCCCCTTCCCCCCAGAAGAGTCAGGGTAAGACATCCAAAGAGATGCTGGCTTGGCATCTTCAATACTCACCTCATTCCTTCTGCAGCCATCTTATCAAGGTTGACAGTGTCCTTCGTTTCTGCCCAGTTTGCTCCCAGGTCACCCCACCCCATGTCATCTGCCAAAATGATCACGAAATTCGGTTTCTGGCCTCTTGTTTCCCCACTGAAGCAAAAATCCACAAGAGGATAAAGACATCCCGAGAAACTCACCCCCACCAACAAAACCTTTAGAAAAAGCCAGCCCATGGCGGTAAAGGGAGGATTCTGGGTGTCTGGAGTGATGGTGGGCCACAGCTAGAGACTTCTCTAAGAGCTCCCTTCTGCTCACTTTCAATGCCGGGAGTCCCTGGAGAGCAGTAGTGGAGTTTGCAAGAAGACACTGCTGGTGGTGGTGGTGGTGGTGGTGGTGGTGGTGGTGGCGATGGTGGCGGTGGCGGTGGTGCCTACAGGGGTGGTGGGGGCTACAGAAATGGGGCCCCCATCTGGAATCCTAATTCAAAAGAGTCAGGAAACTTGCAGCCTCGAATCTGGCTTTCCCCACTGCAGCTCTGTAGGGTCCCTGGTTGTGCACGGCAACCAGACATCAGTGTCAACAACTGCTCTTTGGCCACTTAGAAAATGAGCCCTCTGCGCTCAGGGATGTTGGAGCCGAAACACAAGCCTTGCACCTGTTCAGGACTCCAGCTGGTGAGTGCAGGATAAATGCTCACATCTGCAGAACACCTGGATGTTCTAGAAACCACAGTCAGCCTCGAATGAGTTTCTGAGTTCCAGATGATTAAGGACTTCATATTTCTCTAAGATTTCCTAAAAGAACAAAAATTGACAAGAAAACAGAGTTAAAACTGCCAGTGCAGCTGTGTTTTCCTCAGTAGCTTAGGAAATAATCACTTTTCCATGCCAACACATGTTTTCCTTCTTATTCAAATATTCAACTGGTTCATCAGTTTCTCCACCTGAGAAATAGTGATGCCAATAATATTTGCAACGGATCTATAATCACAGGGTTGGAAGTAACACTGGAGATGATGATACTCAACCCACTCACTTCATAGATGAGAATATGGAGGCCCAGAGTTCTGGATGGAGTAAGGGCCAGCACCCAACTCTGCAAAATCTCAGTGCTCCCCACTCCCACCCCACCATGCTTCTCTGACTCACAAGAAATTCCTAAATTAATTGTGATCTTATCAAACCCATTGAGGATTCTAGAAGAAAGGGTGAGACCCTAACTTCCTCTAAGACATGAGTGACACCCATACTTCCTTTCTAACAGTCATGCTGTAAACTAACATGTCTATATAAAATTCTTGATAGAAATTAACTTGGGAAAAAAGGAAATGTAAGAAAAAAGTTAATGGCAGAATCTAGATGGAGATTCTACGGGAGCTCACTGTAGAACTCTTTCAATTTTGCTGTATGATTGAAATGTTTCATAATAAAATGTTAGAAAAAATTTCAAAAGAATTTTTTAATGGAAATGTGTCCCTTTACAACTTGACAATGTAATTTTTAATAAGAAAATCTAACTATGTGCTCAACCAGGGCTTCTTACACTTGGATGTACATACAAATCAGCTGGCGATTAAAATGCAGATTCAGTAGGTAAGACTGGGGCCTGGGATCTGTATTTCTAACAAGCTCCCTGGTGAGGCCTAGACTGCTAGTCCTCGGATCACACTTTGAGTAGCAAGATGCTTAGAAAACAAAAACCTCATGATTCTGGTCCTAGAAGAAAACTAACCTAACCGGAGATAATTAACCTAACTGATGCTTACCTAACTGGAGATGATTCAGCTTCAGTGGATAAACAAAAAAGCAATAAACCCAGTTGAGTTTTGAAAGACAGGAATTAAAGGTTATGCTTTCAACTGCAAGTTGCAAATGGAAACCATAGAATAAAACCATATTACCTGTAGTTCACTTAAAAGCCCTAAATTTACAAGGTTAGTAAGGAGACACAGACTTGAAATTCTGTACCAAATAAAAACTTCAGTTGAACACCCAACCCATGGAGAGGATTAAAGGAGAACTAATTTGTAAGATATAAAGATGCTACTAGGGCTGGGGGTATGACAGATGCTATTTCCAGTTGTATATTCCTGCCCTCAAGGAAGGAATGCAGAGCTGACAAAGTCAGCCAGCCAACCCAACAGCCAAGCCAAGTGGATGGGGGTGGTTGGAGGTATGTAAATTCTGGAAGACCTAGATAAACTCAAAAGGATGGGCAACGCACTTAATCAAAATAAAAGGAAGTCCAAGTAAACAGCCATGGTCATCTGCAGGCCAATGAATCAATTGTTCAGAAATGCAAATTCTTCCGTTTTCCAAAAGGAGAGTTATTATTTCAAACTCAGTTAGATTCAATTCGTATTTGTTGTTCTTGAGGCCCAAAAGACTTCTCTTTTTCTAGAAGAAAGAACCTTTGCACAAGGAGGCTGCCTAACAAACACTTGTTGACCTGCCGGTTGGTTCTTAGCCTCATTCTACTGGCTTCTGACCATCAGCAACAATCACAGGAGGCTTTTCTCCTTAAAGCTACTTAGTTTGTTCCAAACTAAGTAAGCCACTAAACTAAGTGGCCTCATTCTTCAGCCATAATCTATTTCAGAATGATCCAACACAAAAGACTTCAGGGAAAAAAATTCACTTAAGAAAGAACTTAATTTTAAGATGAGAACATAAATAAACAGATTGTTTTTCTTAACAGTTCTATGATAAAATATTCCTTTGAGGATTTTCAAAGAGAATCATTAATACTTAAATTTTTCATAGAATGGAAATAAGCTAACTTAGCTAGTACACCATTGCATTATCCTTCACGCCCACACCTCCAGGGAGACGTTTAATTCTTTCCCCATTTATTTTTTTTAACTAAAGGGAAAAGGCAAGCCAGACATTCAAAGAATGGACTCCAAGACATGGACCTTGATAAGATCCAAGCTGATGTTATGGAAAACAGTATGGAGTTTCCTCAAAAAATTAAAAACAGAATGACCATATGATTCAGCAATTTCACTTCTAGGTATTTATCCAAAGGAAATGAAATCAGTATCTTGAAGACATATCTGCACCCCCATGTTTATTGCAACATTATTCACAATAGCCAAGATACGGAATTAACCTAAATGTCCATCGATGGATGAATGGATAAAGAAAATGTGCTGTATATATATAATATATCTAAACAATGGAATATTATTCAGCCTTTAAAAAGAAGGAAATCCTGTCATTTCCAACAACATGGATGAACCTGGAGGACATTATGCTAAGTGAAATAAGCCAGGCACAGAAATACAAATACTGCATAATCTCACCTACATGTGGAATCTAAAAAAGTTGTACTTATAGAAGCAGAGAGTAGAATGGTTGTTGCCAGGGCTGAAAGGTCAGGCAAATGGGGAGATGTTGGTCAAAGGACAGAAACTTTCAGTTATGCAGAATGAATAATTTTTGGAGATCTAATTACTATAGTTAATAATACTGTATTATATACTTGAAACTTGCTAAGAGAGTAGATCTTAAATGTTCTCACCACAAAAAAATTAAAAAGGTAACTACGTGAAGCAATGGATGTGTTCATTACCTTGATTGTGGTAATCATTTCACAATGTATACATATATCAAAATATCGTGTTGTACCCGGTAAGTATATAGAATTTTTATTTGTAGATTATACCTCAATAAAGCTGGGGGGAATTTTTTAAAAGATCCAAGCTGAGACTTTGAGTTCAGTCCCTAATCTGAGGTTACTTTCCCAACTTTTTCATTACACATCTCCCTCCCCCTCTTAGAACGGAGAGTGGACACAGGCAAGGAGAACTCCTCTGGGCTGAGGAAGAAAGTGGGAGTCTTTGGCAAATACAGCATTCACCCCTCCTTCCACTGGGCTAGAAGGTCCCTGACCCCGTTACTCAATAAACCTCACAAGGAAGGCCCATCTGTTCCATCCAAGCAGAACTGACTGGAAGGGATCCTCGTTGAGCACAAGTATGAACCCCTGCCCACATCTCAGTGCTCCTCAGGCAGCAGGAGAGTGAATGTTAGTTGCCAATCAGATTTAGCAATGATTCGTGTTCTTCTCTCCGACCCTTGTTCTAAAGCAGGGCTACCGCGTCTACCAAAGTTTGAGCTCCCTTCAGGCTCCAGGCTTACGTCTGGGTCAAGGCACTCATAAGCAGCAAAATGACCAACAGGTGGCTGTCGGCAGGAAGGGCTGAGGAGCAGATGGGGCGAGGCAACCTGAAGATGCTCTTTGCGGTGTCTGAAGTCCATCACCTGACCCTGGCTCCCCGTGGGCCTCCCTGTGGCCAACCAGCCTTAGAGAGCCTTGAAAACAGCTGAAATAACAAGAAAGTCGGCAGACCTTTCTGGCAGAGGGCTCTGTTGGTTTTCCAGAGACAAAGCTTCTGATGAGCTGAGGCCAAAAAAGACAAAGGCACAGGGGGAGTGTGATCTCTGGTTGCAGAGCACTGTTGTTTCACCCGCCAAATCAGAACACGGCCTCGGCGCTGGCTGGGGCCAGCAGTCACGCGGGGCCGGCAGGAGGCGCCTGGGGCAGCAGCTGCCCACCTGCAGTCTGGAATGATTCCCCCACGCATTGTCATCCACCCAGCAAGCGTGGACTGAGGACACGTCCCGTTCTAGGCGCCGTGCACGCAGCAGTGATTGAAACCCCCAAACCCCTGCCCTCACGCTGCTTCCTTTCCTGTGGGGGGAAGAAAGGAAATGAGTAAAATACAATTTCAGGGGGAAAATCAGATCAGGAAGGGGATCAGGAGTGGTGCGGGGAGCAGGTGCAAAGTTAGAGAAGGTCAGGGATGACCTCACTGGAAAGGTGATCTTTCTATAAGGACCTGTAGGAGAGAGGGGAGGAAGCTCGGCAGCTGTCGGAAGTTATGTCAGAAAGGTATGGCCGGCAGAGAAATCAGTGAGGGCAAAGCGTGAGCTCGCGTGAAGGGCAACAAAGAAGCCACCGTAGAAACAGTGGAGTGGGGAAGGGTAAAGACTAAATGGAGTCAAGAGGAAGACAGGCTCTCACTGAGCAAGAGGGGAGGCTAGAGGAGGCTTCAAGCCAGAGCAGCGAGTTCTGACTCACATCATAACAGAGTCCCTCTGGCTCCTCTGCAGAGAATAAACAAGTGTGCTGCAGGGTGTCAGGTGAGAGAAAAAGCTGAGGAGTTAGGAGTCCACTGCATCAGTCCAGGTGAGTCCAGGTGAGAGACAGCGCTGGGGTGAGGCAAGCCAAGTGCCGTAGGCATGAAATTTGAGGAGTGGCACACCCTCCCCGGAGCCCATCCCACACTCACATGACTGACAGCGAGCACGTCCTTAAATTTTTCGTCATCCTAATCCAGGCCCAAGTGGAGAGGAGAATCCAGTTACCATGGTAGCCAGGAAGGAGGGCTTTCAGGCTTTTAATATCTGTGTGTAATAAACATCCTTGTGGCCCCTTCCTGTGCCCCTAGACCCAAACAAGTCAGTTTGGGACTGGCCCAACTCGGAAAGATTGCTTTCTTAGAGTGTATCTGGGGGACCTCAGTCTTAGCTCAACAGAAGATGAGACGGAAATCTTTTTTTTCTATTATATTTTTTCTTTTAGTTTTATTGACATACAGCACTTTATACGTTTAAGGTGCACAGCATAACGACTTCACTTAACATATACTGCAAAATGATTACCACAGTAAGTTTCGTTAACGTCCATCATTTCATATAGGTACAAGAAAAAAAAGAGACAGAATGATTTTTCCCTTGTGATGAGAACCTTTAGGATCTACTCTCTTAGCCATATAGCAGTGTTAACTATAGTCATCACGTTGTATGTTACATCCCCAGGACTTACTTATAACTGGAGCAAAGGAAATCTTTGATTGATTGCCTCTATCCAGGCTGGACAGCAATTCCACTTAGATAATTAACATGCTTTTTTTTTTTTTAAGCGTAAAAACCTCAAGCCAGAGCCTGTTGTTGGGAATATCACTTCTGTGAACCCAACAACGCCAGGATACTCATCCACAGGGGGCATATGACATCCTGCCTGGCTTTAGGCTAGAACCACCTGTTGGGACTGTCACAGAAGGAAGCCATGTGGCAGGAGCCAATTTGGGAGGGCAGAGGTGGCATCATGCCATGTATCTGAAAACTCAGTAGCCCTGCAGAAAGTATAGCTGGGTCCTTGAACACAGGTCAGAAAAACAGAGAGAGTAGATGGGCCTCTGAATAACATCCTTTCTCTAAAATTCTATCTTCCACTTGAGAAGAAGACTCATGAGGGGTGTGGTCAAGTAGAAAGGGCTCAGAGTGAATTACCTGCAATCCACTCCTTGAAAGCCTGTTTGCCAATTTTTTAAGGACTTTTTACAAAGTTGTATTATTTTTTTTTAATTTATATTTATTTATTTTTCCCCCAAAGCCCCAGTAGATAGTTGTATGTCACAGCTGCACATCCTTCTAGCTGCTGTATGTGGGACGCGGCCTCAGCGTGGCCAGAGAAGTGGTGCGTCAGTGCGCGCCCGGGATCCGAACCCGGGCCGCCAGCAGCGGAGCGCGTGCACTTAACCGCTAAGCCATGGGGCCGGCCCCAAAGTTGTATTTACTTATTATTTATTAACCATTTTATTCTGGAAGTTGTCAAACATACAAAAGTTGAGAAACTCATGCATAGCTACCCAACATCTAGACTCAACAATAATCAACGTACGGCCAGCCGGGCTTCATCTGTCTCCCCTTCTATTTCCCTTGCCCTCCTCCACATACATTGGATTGTTCTGAAGCAAACGTCAGATATCATGTAATTTCATCCATACACATTTCTATATGGTTCTCTAAAAGATAAGAATTATTTTTAAATATAACTACAATTCTATTAATAGCCCCTTTTTAAAATTAACAATAATTTGTTAGTATCATCAAAAATCCAATCAGTGTGTAAATGTCTTCCATTGTCTCATCAATGGCTGTTTTTTACAGTTGGTTTGTTCTGATCAGGGTCTACAGTCCACTACACATTGAATTTGGTTCTTGTATCTCTTCTCTTTTCATTTATGTAAGTTCCTCCTCTCTCTTCCCTACAATATATTTGTAAATAAATTTGGTTGTTTGTCCTATAAAATTTTTCAAATTTTGGATCTGACTGATCGTACCCCATGGTGTCATTTAAAATGTTCCCTGGACCCCCTTCTTCCCTGTAAACTGGTTTGCAGATCTAGAGGTGAGATCAGATTCAGGTGTGATGTTTTGGCAGGCCCACCCCATACATCTTATTTTTCTCCCTGTCATGTTAAGATTGATCAGTGGTTCATGTGTCAAAGTTTCATTTTTTTTCCTGTCATTTTTGCAGGAGAATAGGGAACTTTCTATCAAATGCTACATGCTATCTTTTCTATTTTTGCAGACTTATCCTTTCCCTGGATCTGTTCCACCTCTAAAACGAAATATGTTAGATTCTGTTACAGACTGAATGTTGCATCCTCCCAAAATTCATACGTTGAAGCCCAAAGTCCCAGTGTGATGGTATTTGAGAAGGGGCCTTTGAGAGGTCACTAGGTTTGGAGGAGGTCCTGAGAGCAGGGCCCTCATGATGGGATTAGTGCCCTGATAAGAAGAGATAGGAGAGCACTTGTTCTCTCTCTTACAAGTGAAGACACAGCAAGAAGGCGGCTGTCTGCAAGCAGGAAGAGAACTCTCACCAGGATCCAAATCCACCGGCTTGTGGATCTTAGACTTCCCAGCCTCCAGAACTGTGAGAAATAATGTTCTGCCGTCGGTGGGGCCAGCCCCATTGTGTGGTGGTTGAGTTCGGTGTGCTCCACTTTAGCGGCCTGGGTTCTCGGGTTCAGATCCCTGGCACGGACATACACTGCTCATCAGCCATGCTGTGACAGTGACCCACACACAAAGTGGAGGAAGACTGGCACAGATGTTAGCTCAAGGTGAATCTTCCTCAGGAAAAAAGAAAAATAAAAAAAAAAAATAAAGTTCTGTTGTTTAAGCCACCCAGTTTGCGGTATGTTATGGCAGCTCAAACCAACTGAGACAGATTCCAGCTAAGTTTTATCTGAGAACCTCTGAGGCAGAGGCAGGGGCAGAAGTAGAGGTCAGACCAAAACTTGGGGGAAAAAATGCTCAATCCAGTGAAGCAGTTACTTGGCAAATTGCCTTTCGGGGGTGTGTTGACCTGTTTCCAGAAGAATGTGTGTCCAGAATTCAGCATAGTCATTCGCTGGCTTTGTGACCGTGGATAAGTTACAAAGTCTCTCTGTTTCTCTCAGTTTCCCCACTGACCTGAAATGTAGAGCCATAGTAAACTTCCTCCACCGCAAACACAATGTGAGAAGGAAATAATCCAACACACGTCTACTCTCGGTAAGTGCTCAGAAATGTTGGCTACTGTTATTCCATCTCTCAAACGTTTGGAGGATAAAAAGATAACAAATACTAGAAAACTTTGAAAAAGAACTATGCAAGCCCAAAGCGTCACTAAAATTAATATTAAGCAAAACTTTTCTGAGTGTAGATGGTGAAATCCAGACTCCCCACAGCTATTGGCTGGGTTTTTGTTATAACTGTTGGTCTGCTCGCTCTGCTGCTAGATTCTGAACCCGGAGAGGGTAGGAGCTACGAACACCATGGTCACCAACAATGCCAAAGTGAAAGTGAAGAGTCATTCTGATTTGCGTTTCCAAAGCTCCAAACTATAGTTCCTTGTCACACAACCCCATGGCTGTCTGTGCCATTCTGGCTAAACCTGAGCCAGATCTCTCTACCTGGACAGATTCTGGTGACAGCTGGCATGGTCCTTGGAGTACGTTGCCTACCAGCAAATCTGATTTCGGATAATACAACAGTATGAGGTCAAGTCAAGGTGTAGGGTGGGTGCTAGGAAAATCCCCCTTTGCTGACACTAATTGAAAGTGGGAATTACATTTCAATATCAGATATATCCAAAAGAACTATTTGTCCATGACACTAGGCTAGGTGCTCCAGCAAGAAAAGTCCACAATTCTAGGATGCAAATTCCATAAGGGCTGGGATAAATATCTGTTCTATGCACTGCATAATCCCGGTACCCAGCCCAGAGGGTGTTTAACCAGTACTTGCTGGATGAATGCATCTAACATCAACAACTATGGCCGAGCCTGCTCTGCCCCACCCCAAAAGCTCAGCTCCATCTCATCACTTCCCTAACCTCAGATGACTTGTCTAAGTTCTCCTTCCTCCGAGATTCTCACTTGTAAAAGTACACTTGTTGAAATGCTGCTTTAGGTAATAATCACACGTGTCCTGTCTTCTGAACTAGACAGTAAACACTCTGAGAGGAGGGACCACATCCTCTGGGGTGTGGTTTTGTGGCCTGGGAAACGCTCACGAGTGCTCATGAGTGGGCTGTGATGAGCAGAGGCTGCCCGGATCGAGGAACAGTGGGTGTGGGATGGAGGGACGGATGCTCCCTGTACCCAGTCCCACCATGTACCCCTACTAAGCATTCAGGCTCACCTAAGGAGGGCAGAGCCCTCCACTGACCACGGCAGGGCAGGGTCCCTCCTGGCCTCCATAACACAGTCCCGGAGCACCCCTCTAGCCATCTGGAAACGCAAGGATGTACTGGTCCTAAAGGGTTAAAATAGGAGCTTAACACCATGTATTATCCCAGGGAGCAGCACGACAGGCTGTGCGTGTTTAGACAAGATGGAGAAAGCCAGCATCTCCCTTCAGGCAAGAAACATAGCAGGGAAGCAGGTTTTTATTTCTTGGCCTTGAGGAACACGAACGGTGAAGCAACTTCAACAATTATTCAAAGAAAGCCTGATTTAACCGGGGCCAAATCCAGTGGTCCCATACACAGCACTTTCCAACATTTCCAATTACATTTCATGACCCACAACTGTGTCATAAAATTTACTCCTAAAAACAAGGTGATTAAAATCACTTTGTTGGGAGAATTTTGATTTTTGTTTTGTTGTTTTTAGGACTTTTGCAATAGGCTTGAGATATTTATAGAGGCCTCCTCGAGGTGATGTTCTCTTTTTTTTTTTAAGTAATAAGAGGATGACAAGACTATAGGAGCAGTAAACTGTGAAGACTGAGAAGTCTGCAAATATCAGTGTTGAAATCAAATAAAACTTACTCCAGAGTGAATGAGACACACCCAGTGATACATCATCAACACTGCACCCATAGTAACCAGGCATTGTAGAAGTCAGATCGCCGGAGGCCCCTGCCTCCTGGGTGGGGAGGTGACATCCCGGTCCCCAAATCCAGCATGCTCTCTCTTGCCTCCTGCCATCCTCTCATGCTTTTCACCCTCCCCCTCCCCCTTGCCAGTCTTTGCAAGGTCTTTCTGCCTGTTCTACGCCTCACTGATCTCCATCCTCCTCAATCCCCCAGCCAAGAGTTACAGGGCCTCATCGTGAGCCAAGCATAGCGCTAAGCTGCTAAGCCCCTTAAACATTGCTAACTCAGTTAACCTAGCAACACAGCACGGAGCCCCCCACACAACAACCCTATGCAGTAGGTGTTATTATTATTACCCCCTCTTCTTGGATGAGCCGAATGAGGTAGAGAGAGGTTAAGTAATTTGCCTAAGGTGACATAGCTAGTGAGGGCAGAGCTGAGTCAGGCTCCAGAGCCCATGCTCACTGGCTTCCTACATTTATAGCATCTTACATCGTACCTCTCCATTATACAGCCCCTACCTGGCCTTGCACGCTCCACTATGGTGACTCTTGGGTTTGTTTTATCTCCCCAGAACTTAACCCCTGAGGGTAGGGACCACATCTTTCTTGGCCTCATATTATTATGGACCATACTCACTGGCCTGCAAATTGTTTTGCTTAGGCATCCCATAAAAGAATTTCGAAAAACAATAAACCTGGTCCATATCAATCAGCTGCCATAACAAAATATCATAGACCAGGTGGCTTAAACAATCGAAATTTATTTTCTCACAGGTCTGGTGGCTGGAAGTCTGAGGTCGGGCTGCCAGCATGGCTGGGTTCTGGTGAGGGCTCTCTTCCTGGCTTGCAGACAGCTGCCTTCTTGCTGTGTGCTCACACGCCTTTTCTCAGTGTGTGCTCTCACAGAGAGAGAGAGATTTCTATCTTCCCCTTCTTATAAGGACACTAATCTCATCATGAGGGCCCCACCCTCATGACTTAATCTAATTCCTCCCAAAGGCCCCATCTCCAAATACTGTCACACTGGGGGTTAAGGCTTCAACATATTAATTTGGGGGTGGGGGCAGGGGGGACAGACATTCAGTCCATACCACCCTCACACAGGTTTAAGTTATCTTCAATGTTTCATTGTAACTTTAAATTAGTGGCAAAAGACATCATTTCAATTGAATCTGTAAATGTAGACTTTTATAATAAAACTATCAAACCACTCTTTTAAATATATCCAATGTAATATAAACACCAGAGCAATTTGAAAAACCACCATCATTCCTTTAAAAATTACATGAGAACATTTCTCCTTAGGTCAGAAATAATTTTCTATCATTTCTTTCTCTTTTTTTCAAAACTGCATTTCCATTCCATCTCAATACAATATACTTTTAGGTTTAAACGTACTTAATTACCTTATCCTATTTCTCTGAAATACAGACTTTGAGTATAAATTGAAATTTAATTTTTTTTTTTTAGGGAGATTGGTACTGAGCTAACACCTGTTGCCAATCTTCCTCTTTTTTCCCTTTTTTTTCTTTTTCTCCCCAAAGCCCCAGTACATAGTCGTGTATCTTAGTTGTACATCCTTCTAGTTCTTCTATGTGGGACGCCACCTCAGCATGGCTTGATGAGCGGTGCACAGGTCCGCACCCAGGACGCAAACCGGCGAACCCCAGGCTGCTGAAGCAGAGTGTGCGAACTTAACTGCTAAGCCACTAGGCCAGCCCCTGAAATTTAATTTTTCACACTTTACTCTAGGTGTGAAAAAAAACCCCTTCTGGACTTGAGTTCCTATCACAATTACTACTCTAAGTGATCATTTATAATCAAACAACATATACTATAAATTTTGACAAATTATTATTGAGCATACAATAATTTTATTGGAAAAGCATCTTTAACAAGATGGACTGAGGGAGATGGGACATATTGACTTGAAGAAAGGAAGTTTCCTTGACATCCATATTTCGATACTCCCCCCTGAGACATTTTAGCAGGAGAGGGCACGCTGATAAGATCCTGGCTCTGGTTAAGCAGGAAAAGGCCACCTGCGCAAGGCTAATGAAGCGCCAGGCCTGCAGCACGGTGGGTTCTCAGAGAAATCGGCTTTAGGAAAGAGCTGATGTTCTGAAAACTGATTCCCCTAAAACTATCTGTGCCTTAGAACCCCTTCAAATTCCCCCAAGGGTATGCATTCCCATTTGAAGGGCCCTGCCTTCCATCAAGCTGTCAAATGTAGGGGTTGGGAGAGGCCCCACAAACCACAAGATAAACTCAGCACATCTACCTGGAATATCAGTATTCCCGGATGGAAAAGATTGTGAGGTGCTCTGCTGTGTGGAGAAGCAGATACTAAAGTTTTAAAGCAAAAATTTGCTTCAGTTGAATACACGTGGGTCACCAGGAACACAGGCCCTTACATGAGATAATGGGTGGGTGTTGCAGAGACAGGAAGGTGGAGAGTGGATGGGAGGGCAATCAAGGCCCCGGTTGAAGCCCCTTCAAATGCTCCCCCTCTTCACTGGCTGCTCTGAAGACCCAGCCCTAAAAGCAGGCTTGCTCCTCTCTGAGCTCCAGACAAGATTCCTCTCAATCTACTTACCCCAAGTTGAAGTTCTCACGGGCTGGTAAATGCAGTGAGCTTATTTGCAAGCCAGGGTCATATCTGCCTAGCAACCCAACGTGAAGACTAGAAGGACTCTAAACGTCCACAGAGAACAAGCAGGCCAACTTTGTACAAAGGAATCTGTTCTCATGCAAATGACTCTAAGCAAGACGGCTAGAAAAGAGAGAGCAGTGGGGATAGCTCTCGGGAGCCAATTTATTTCCCGAGAAGATGTTGAGGGACATTTTAAGGGCATCATTATAACCCTGCCCACTATAAATGAAGGGCTGGAGGGGCTCTACTGATACTTGGGTTGCAACAGACACAACAAAAGAGCCTAAGAGGGGAGGTGAACCCTTGACTTAATTTCCAGATTTTTCTGGTTCTGTACTCCAGACTCCAAAGGTTCTTTTGTTGGGGTTTAGAAGTAAACAGAGTTAGTTTTGTTTGGGGGGCGGGGGTTGATTAGCATGGTAATGCAGTGCTCTCCCTCTCTTTGCTTTCCCTGGAGGAGTGAAAACAGCAGGGGTGTTCACGCTTGGTCTGACCAAGATTGAAGGAACAAGGTGAAGCCAGCCCCCAACCAGGGCGGGCAAGAGTCATTGGTCTGTGGCTGGTAAGGCTGGGCAGAGGGTGGGTTTCCAGCCACCTCTCCATTATCCAAATACAGATGGCAAGTGTCATCTGTGGATGAGCTCTAGTTGCAAAAAGGGCCAGTATGTGTCTATAAATATTGTGAAACCTCCAGGGAATACCTTCAGTGCTCTGTGCCTCAACTTTTCTCTCTGCAAAATGGGGATGTGTGTCAACTGCAGAAGGTTGCTGATGGGGTTAAAATTAGATCACATACGTGGCACTTAATACAGCATTGGGAACAAAGCAAATATGCAAAATGTTATTAATAGGTATAATTAATACTAATAAAAATAATAGTGATAATACATTATTATTATTACAGTTACACCCCCTCCCAACAGCCAGTGGTTTCACTCGGTCAAATATTCACATATGACTTTCCCAATCATTCATTCACACCTAGCGCTTCCGGCAATATTTATCTAATTTTTAAAATCAAGGAGCTGAAGCACCAAGATCTTTCATGACTTGCTTAGAGTCATAAACGATGGTTATAAATGATGAGCTGCACTCCTAGGTTCCTACTTAGTACAGTAGATGCTGTGTCAAATTAAATATGACATTTCCATGTTGAGTGCAGTGACAGGTCCTAATGCACCGTAAGATCCTAAATATCAAAGATTAACTTACAGTCAGTCCTGTTTTAGCACTGTTTTCATGTCAGTGATTAAAATCAGTTTCTAAATATCATCAGGTACGGATTCTTCGAAGAACAACTCTAAAAAGCATCGCTTGAGGGGTGTGTGTTGGAGTAAGCAATTGGACGTGGTAAGCCATAAATAACAACAAGAGCGATGGGTCCTGACGGCTTACCATATGCCAGTCACTTTGATCTGAACTTTACAGCATCATAAATTAAACCTTTCCGTTCTGGGAATGTCACCACTGTCCCCATCTTCCAGATTTGGAAATTGACGCTCTAAGAAGTTACTCCGCCAAGGTTGCACAGTTACTCAGCGGCTCCTAGTTGTACAGTTCTGGCCGTAACACGGCACTTGACACCAGCATACCTGCTCACCACCTAGCCCACGCCAGCGCTTGTTAACAGCACAGTATGGCATTTAACCCAGTGGACCCTAGCCCAAAATCACGAGAAAAATCAGGGCGCGAGCAAGGAGCGATGTTTATTAAAATTCAGATCGCCGACTCCTCC
The DNA here is from genome assembly GCF_057802395.1 of Ceratotherium simum simum. NCBI lineage: Eukaryota > Metazoa > Chordata > Mammalia > Perissodactyla > Rhinocerotidae > Ceratotherium > Ceratotherium simum. The sequence continues at coordinate 50,149,789 of NC_141915.1, read as the reverse complement.
CGGTGGCGACCCTCAGCGCACACACTCCCAAACTAGGCTCTCTTGAGTTTCTGACGTTAGAACCACATTCTCCAAACCCCAATGCAGGGAGCAGCCAGCGCCAAAGTTGGCAGAAAAACTGGGAGAATAAGGCCTTTGCTTTCCAACAGGTCCCAAATTGGCCTGGGGATGTGAGGTGGAGACCAGGAAGCAAAGTCCGCGCCCCCGCGGGCTGCGAAATGCCTGGGATCCGGCACACTGCTTTGTGCCCATGACGAGCTCGTAACCGAGGATTCCCGTGCATCCTCTACTGAGTCTACAGTGACCTTGAGGTCGGGGACTTAGGGATGAGGGATACGTATTCCCTAAACGTCAGGATCCCTCCCTACCCGGAGCTCCCCGCGGGTTAGGCAGCCATGCACCTGTGCGACTGTCGCCTTCCGCCCGGGAGGGAGGATGCGCGCGCGCCCGGGGCCTGGGATGCTGACTCAGCCTGGCGGCTCACATCCCTTCAACGTGGATGCTGTTGGTGCTGCTGCTGCTCCTGCAGCAAAGAGGGGAAAGCAAGGCACCCACAGCAGCCGGGCCGCTAGCTCCCTGGGGCCCAGTGTGGCACTCCGCCCCTCGCCCTAAAGGGGAACTGTAGGGCAGCGCGAGTTGACGAAATTGGAGGAAGTGGGCGCCGGAGGAGGAACTCGGGGTGCGCGGCGCCGCGCGCACAGCTCACACCCAAACTGGAAGGAACCTGTTCTGCTCCGGGCGGGCGCGGAGTAGCCGCACCCGCGCGCCCCCCACCCAAATCCCCAAATCCTCAGGGCGCGGGAGAGGCTGGGCGCGCCGGGGAGCTGCCGGAAGGGAAGCGGCCCGGGGGCCCCGCGCGCGCCCGGCCAGGGGTCCTCGTAGAGAGGGTGCAGGCGCCCCAGAACACGCCCGCACTCCCACTGGCAGTGCAGCAAAGCGCCGAGGTCTGGTCGCGCCAGACATGCAGAGCCGCGCCCGGGCCAAGGCGATGGGGGTGGCGTGCCAAGGACCCCGACGGCGTTGGCGGGGGCGGCCCCAAGCCGGACAGCGACGCCGTTACCTTCCGTGACCCCCCAGGCCGGGACCTGAGCGGGCGCGCGCCCGGCGCGGCCCCGGTCCACGTGGGCCGGCGCGCGCGCGCGCCAGGCCTGTCCCCTCCTTGGCGGCGCTCAGCCCTCGCAGCACATGGTCGGCGGCGGCGCGCCCCCGAGGCCGGCGGAGACCGGCTGCAGCCGGTATAGGATAAGAGATAGGCAGCGACGCGGGGCCGGGGCGCCGGCAGCAGCACGCACGGCCCGGGCGCAGGCGGCCGGGGTGGGGGGCGGGGGGAGGGAGTGGCTGGGGTGTCCGAGGCGCGGGAGTGGGTGGGGGGCCGGGGCCCGGCGCCGGGCGCTCACCCGCCGGAGCCAACTTGCTATAGGCTCGGGCCCGCGCCCTAAGGGGTTAAACCTTTCTCATGTTACCGAGCGGCTTATAAGGAGGGGGAGGCCAAGCCTCCGCCTTATTGGGAGCCTTTTGGGGTTTATTCTCTTCCCTTCTAACTTGGTGAGTTGGTTTTATTATTTTACATGTTGAAAAGTTTGATTGTGGGCTGTGGGTTTCTTCTTTTTTTAATCTGTGTTGGGAGCTTTTTTTTTGGCGAGGGTGGGGGAGGCAGAGGAGACCACTTAACATCTTAACATTTTGGAAAGGTTATTCCGAAAAATACTTTCTCTGACAGTTGGGAATGCTCAGGGCCACTGGGATGACGCGCTCTGGCCAGTGTGGGCAGCTGAGAGTTGAATGTCCGTGGCCCTGGTACAGTTGGGGTCCGGAAAATACCTAAAGGCAGACTTGGCTTTTGAGTGCCCTCCGCCCCGCGTTAGGGGCTCCAGGCCGTCGGGGGAGTCGGGGGCGCCGGGCTCGGCCCCTGCGTGGATTTTCCGCATGAAGTCTGCGCGTCACAGGAGCGAAATGTCAGAGGTACCTTCCCCAGGCTCGCGCGCGCACGCAGGGCGGCCACTGGGGGAAAGTGGGGATCCCTGTCTCCCCGACCCAACACACACACCCGGGGCGGCCAACGTGGGGAAGGCAGGGATTGCCCTGCAGAGCGCAGGTCCCACACCTTGACCGGCAGAGCTGTCAGCGCTGCCGGCCGGTCCCGCTCAACTTCCAAGGTTCCCCGAGCCGCCAGCCGCAGGAAAGCGCCCGTGTAGCTGAGCAGTTACGTAGCGAGGAAGGATGATTTTGCAGAAGAAATGGGTTATTTCCTTCTGGATTTTTTTTCTTTTCTTTTTCTTCTTTTTAAAGTAAACCCCCAGCGTCCCCCAGCAGACAGGTGATAGAAGTTTGTTAGGTGGCACGAAAAATGTCACCAAACACGGGGGGGCGTTAGTCTTAGAAAAAACTCCTCGGAGCCAACTGGGGAAGAGCAATTACAATTTGTCAACCTGGAAGCTGGTTGTGTTTGCACAGTTAGACACTCCGTGCCAGCTCTTTCTCGAAGGAGATGGTTTCTACCCTGGGAACGAGATTTCTCAGTAATCTTACCGTTTTGCAAACCATAGTAAGATGAGTGTCTTGTTCGCAAAAAAATACCAAGTGCTTATGCCGAAATCTCTAAGGGATGCACCTCCCCATGCCCCAAGCACTATTACGTGGCATTTTTGGGGTCAACAATACATCCTGCCTGGTGGATATAGAAATACCTCTTCTCATAATTAAGGGAAGGGTGGCCAAGAGAGAGTTACAGTATGTAAATAAACTGTGCAGCCAAGTGGAAAAGCTCCTTCTATCTTAATGAGTACCACGAACCCTGAGTTTTCCTTCTGTGGTTTCCAAAAAAGGACTTTCCTCAGTGGAACTCCTGAGGAGGACACAAATTAGGGGCTCAGGTTTCAACATCATGATCTTGGAAAATGGGTGAATCGGTCAGATCCAGGGATACAAAGCTGCTGAGGCAGCCGTCCAGGTTAGGTTTGGGATTTTCTTTATTTTAATAGAGAATTCAAATGAACTTCACCTAAATACAGACTGGTTTTGACAACTGGGGCCCGGAAACAACTTGTCGAAAGCTGTTCTCCAGGCTACGCCTTTAAGAAGAATGGAGATTGGCAGTGCATTTTCCGAGGCTTTGCTTACACCAGCAGCCATCACCGTTTCCATCCAAAGCCTGCATTTTGAATTTGCTCTGAACTGACCCTGGACTAACACCCCGATGGTCTATAAAAATCCAATATTTTGCATTCTTCATGCCCCTGAGACAAATCTTGTCTCCACAAATGAAATCACAGTGCAATTCCCAGGTATAGCAGATTTCCGAGCCTTGGCAGAATACTCATTTATTTAAGGTTACCACGACCAGATGCTCACAGGAAATACTCCAGACTGCCCAGCGTACTTGGTCCTTATACTTCCTTTGGAAGAACATTAGGGTGAAGGCAAGATGGCTGCCAGGGACCCCCGTTCAGAAGCATAGAATTTTACAGTTGGAAGAGACCCTCAGGACCACTGTGTTTAACCCTCGTGTTTACAGATGATGCAATTTAGGGATTAAGTGATTTCCCCAAGATTGTGCAGCCAGTTAATGGCAAACAGAAATTCAACAAATAATGCCCGAGGGCCTCAAGAAGACAAACCCATGGGCCTTGCGTCAAAGGACTCCACAAGCATGGAGAAAGATGACGGGATAACTCAGAACAAGGCAGAGGCAAAGGCTGTCCCAGAATTGTAGATTCATAGGGCAGGAAGAGATCTGAGATCCTCTGAGTCTAGCTCCACTCCCTGTTTGCCTGTTGATGACACTGACACTCAAGGAGCCAAGTGATGTGCTCAAGGCCACAGAGTCACTCAGCTTGCCTCACCAGTTAGATCCCACATGTAAACTAATATCTCTTCCCATCAGATAAATTCCATAAACCCAAAACCTGGAATTTACAGAGGCTTCTAAGTAACTGAGTTCAAAATTCAGGCCTTAGTTTCTTGCTTTGTCTTTGGAGGCCGATAGTTTGTTAAGCCAGTTGGCCTGCTGAGTGAATGGAAGACAGGAAAGAAGTGTCCAGGAAAGGATTTCTTCTGTAACCAGGGGCTCCCTCACTTGATGACTCGGTTTTATAAGGATAGAGCAGTGCAGTGCTTCAGGAGCAGCCCAGGACTCATACTTGGCTTAGTAAACTTTTATTGAGCACATACTGTGTGCCAAAACTCTGCCAGGCACTGGGTCTGGAAAGAGGGGCTGACTGCCCTGGAGGTGCCTGTTCTGTATGATCTTACATGCAAAATGCAGAAGTTATCATCCAGTAGGTTTTAGAAACCAGGTTATTCTATTCTTATCCTATATTTTGGTCTTATCTTCAAAGCTCAATAGAATAGGCAGAGGATGCTTTAGGATGAGAAAGGCACAAACTTTGGAGGCGGAGCAGGTTCTGAGGTGTCATCTCTCCTGTATGATGTTCCCAGTAATAATAATAAGAAAGCTTCTGTCCTCCAAAAATCTAAGAAGGCAGGTGAAAGTTATATTTGGATCTAGTTTCAGGAGAGCAGCACAGATGTAAAGCAAAGTTTAAAAAAACAAACAAAAGATTTGAACACCCAGAGGTGGCTCAGAAAATAAAGTAGAGCAATCAAAAGTCTGCCATCTTCTAACCAGCTGACTTTGCAAGAACCATCTAGCAGTTGCACTTTCCCACCAGCTCCCGGGTTTCCTTGGGCTGCCAGGTTTGGCCTGAGGAATAGTGATTAACAGCACTTGGTGCTAAATACGAAAGTTCCAGCTATTAAGGCTGGAGGGAGCCTTCAAGATTCTCCAGCCCACCCTCCTCATTTGACTATGAGGAACTCAGGCCCAGAGAGGTGCAGTGACTTTCTCAAGGTCACAGTTAAATGGGGAAACAGCTCACAGACCTCTTCACACACAGAGGTCAAGAGAGCATTTATCTTTGAAGGAAATTGTCTCCTCACAGTCTCTCTATAAACTCCCCTCCCTGGCCAGTGCTGTCCTGTAGGCTGACACAGCAGGGCCCTGGGAGGCAGCAAATTTGATTCTGGACCATATCAGTCAAGTCCCTTTACCTCTCTGGGGCTCAGTTTCCCCATTTTGCAAAATGAGTAGGATTTTACAATCAGATGGACAAGGTGAGCTCCACATTCCCTTTTCAGCTGTAACATTCTGTGATTCTAACTCCACTCTGGGGCTGCCAGTTGATCCTAATCCCACCCATTCTGCACGTCCACACCACTGATCCTAACAGGCAAAGAAAGAGAGGTGGGCACCCATCGCCAGAACTGGAACGTTGGCCTGACCCAGAGCCTTCTGATGATGGGGAGGTCATCTCGTCTTCATACAAAAGCTGCGATCTAGTCCCGCTCATCTAAATGCAATCCAGCGAAAAGATGCTGTCTCTTGATGCCACAGTGATTTTAGGCTAGAGAAAGACTCGGTTTGTCTCTTTGGGGCCTTATCAATTTTATCCCAATATATTTTTATTCAGTTTATTCAATTTATTGGTCCTGAGCCCTCTGGTAAGACTCTAAGACCTTATGGGCACCCTTCTGGGTTAGAACAATCGTGCCAACATGGCCTCAGACTTAGTAGCTGCTTAGTCCTGACTGCTTGTCAGAAATGTGCTGAACCCTGGAAGGATGTGGCTGAATGGTTCTAAAATAGGATGCATTTCAGTCTTAAGGTTCCTTCCCATTAACAAACATTTAAGTCCTTAGAGGCAGAGACCATCTCTACCTTTTCACTGTAGTATCCCCAGTGCTTAGCATAGGGCCTGGCTCTTAGTAGGTACTTTGTTGAAAAAATAAATAAAATCTGTGTGCAAGGTACTGGGCGGGGGGGGAGGGGGAAGACTATAGGCCCCAGATTTTGTTTTCCATGAGCTTATAATTGAATTGAGCCAATAAGATAAATGGATAAAAGTAAACAATACCCCATTATCAAATGATATCTGTCACATGAAGAGAGGCCCTTCAGTGGAGTGGGTCAGAGGAAGCATTAAGGAAGGAGGATTTGATGGACCTTACAGGTGCCAGCCGAGGGGGAGGGGCGGGTTGGGGGGCATCCAGCCTAGGGAAAGGGCAGGGCCACAGGCAAGGTGGTTAGACTGGAGGGCAAGGAGGAATCCATTTTGGCCAGGGCAGGCGAGTCAAGTCTTAGAACAGGAGTTAAGGCTACAAAGATAGGTTGGGGTCCACTTAGGAAGGACACTGAAAGTCAGGCTAATCAGTGGATTTTATCCTTCAGAAAGAGGAAAGAGAAAAATGTCATGACAAGGCAGCATTTCAGAAAGATTCATCAGACGGGACCCGTGGAGCCAGTTCAGAGGCTAGTCAAGGAGTCGTGGGCTTCACGAGGAATGGCTCCAACTAACGGCCTGGTGGGGGTGAAATGGAAGAGGGAACGCCAAGGACCTGAGCTGTGGGCTCACCACCACCACTTCCCCACCTTCCCTCCTACACCCCCTCCCTAGGGGAGAAGCACCATTCTAAAGGCAACATTGGGAAGTACTTTTTTTTTTTTTGTCTTCTAAATCTTAAGCCTAGTGCTGTTGTCACTCTGCTGTCCCAGCTGCCTCATCTGGGGAGTGAATTTTGAAAGTCTAATGAAGGAGGGGTGTTGTGAAAACCTCATTTGCTGGAGGGCTCCGGGCTCCCATCTTAAATCAGTTGCTTTCAGTGCTGGGGAACACCAGGGACACCCCTGCTGTGTAGCTGCTCAGCCTACATCTTGAGCTATTTAACGGTCCTTCCCACCTTTCCCTTTGCTCTCAGGAATGACACACAGAGACACAGCAGAGTGCAAAGACCTTTGCTGCAGAGAGCAAAAACTTCCTAAAGCATCTTGTGCCCTATTTTATTCAACCAAATATTTAACAGTAATAGGGTAAAAAGTGAGTACACAGTCCTTTCCAAATACTAGGCTACTGTGGGAATGGTGCTATCAACAGGATGAACAATATTAAGTTAGGTCAGATTTGCTGCTTTTTAAGATTTTCAAAGTAAATTCAAAATATTAGATCCTAATACCAGAAATTGGCAGGTCTACTGGACAGATGAGATTGTGTCCTGTTATTTTTCAATTGCCATAATCAATAAAACCTGCCTTAGTCCTCAAAAGTGACAATATATGATTGGAAAAAGGATACACACACATCCTGAAAATTCACCTGTATACAATTCTATAATTGTAGGGAATTCTTAAACTCAAAGTGGGTTGCCATTAAGAGCTCTAAGAGGGCCGGCCCCGTGGCTTAGCGGTTAAGTGTGTGTGCTCCGCTGCTGGCGGCCCGGGTTCGGATCCCGGGCGCGCACCGACGCACCGCCTCTCCGGCCATGCTGAGGCCACGTCCCACATACAGCAGCTAGAAGGATGTGCAACTATGACATACAACTATCTACTGGGGCTTTGGGGGGAAAAAATAAAATAAATTAAAAAAGAAGTAAAATAAAAGTTTACATAAAACTATTTTTAAAAAAAAGAGCTCTAAGACCATGGACTCATTTATTATTATAGATATTAATTTCTAGTGGGGCTAAAAACAGGTACACATCACTGTTTCAAAGTGTATGTAATTGCAGAGGCTTTGAAAAGGATAGTGTTCGTGTGCTAGAGTCCAATGCAGAAGACTTAAGTTAAACTACCTCCCTCCAAGTGTTAAATATAGTGTTTCCTCTTAGTGAGCGGTGTTACTGCACAGGTCTGCTTGTTCCCATGTGTGTTGCAGTTTGAACGGAAAAGCCTAGTGAGGTCAGGGGTAACTTAGTTACATTAACTGGCTCCCCAGGCCCACAAGTTGGTAGCGCCTTATTTGGTCACGTATTCTAGAGTCTTGGTTGTGTGCACAAAAGTTCAGTTGCTAATACATAAGTAGTGATCAACTTTGAGGAACGTATGCTGAACAAACTCCCAGAAGACAATTCCCACATTTTGATTTATAGTCACATTCTGTCCAGGCAGTCCATTTACATGGGACACCAGATCATAATCAGAATGTTGCTGAGTGGGAAATGGGATCCAGGAGAGGTAGCTGGATGACATGAATGGCCAGTGGCCTCAAGCATAGGCTATCTCAAGCACTTATCTCGTGGAAGGTGCTAGATGTATTGTCAATGTTTGCCTCTTAGCCTCCCTTTTTCTAGGCCTCATTTCTGATCAACATTCCTTATGGTCAGTTCAATTTTCCTTTACCTACCTTGTCTTCAAGTTCAAGGGCAGCATTGATACTCGGTCTGGTGGCCATTCTCTGTCCTTCAAAGTGCCTCTAAATATTCTGTTCTGATTCCTTATGTTTGTTTACTTTTCCCATTTAATCGTCACAGCTTGGAAAGCTTACTTCCAAATTCTTTGGGGGCTCCATATACAACACAAAGATTTTTATATATATACATTATTTTCCAAAGACTTTTTACTAACTGCACGATTTAAATATTCATCAACCTAAGAAATGGGGTAAGTAGTTCTTATCTGTTATGTTTGCTAAAGAGATTAGAATCATCAACCTTCGTGCTATTGCTGGTCTGAATTTTTTTTTTTTTTTAACTTTTTATTTCAGATTAAGAATGACCCAAAGGAAATCACAGCTTTGTTCCAGAGCCAATGTTTATGCTCAAGTGCCTGATGGAGGGTGGGGCTGGGTAGTAGCTGTTTCTTTTTTCTTCGTGGAAGTCTTCACTTATGGCATCATCAAGTCATTTGGGGTCTTCTTTAATGACTTAATGAACAGTTTCGATGAATCTAACAGCAGGATCTCATGGATAGTATCAATATGTGTGTTTGTCTTAACGTTTACAGGTGAGTACATCTTGCAGCTTAAACACTATATAAGCATCTGTCTCTCTTAATTTGCGTAACTACGTAATGCTCCTCGTGTTTGTGCTGCATTTCCTTGTTTGACCCGTTGGCCCTTTCTGGCCTAAATTAAGTAATATGGTGTTGGGGGATTGGGGGATGGCAAGAGATGAGAGGCCCTGAAGAAAAAAGCCTATTTGCCAGCCTTGACTGCCTTCAATTTAACACACAAGTATTTAAATTAAGAGTATTAAACACTCTTAGGATCCTGTAGATTACTTTGAGAACAGCAGTAAACCCCAGTTCTATGGGAATGTAATCATTTTCTAAAGAAGCCACATCAAAAGTGCGCAGCAGGGGGGCCGGCCCCGTGGCTTAGCGGTTAAGTGCCTGCGCTCCACTACTGGTGGCCCGGGTTCGGATCCCGGAGCGCGCACTGATGCACCGCTTCTCCGGCCATGCTGAGGCTGCGTCCCACACACAGCAACTAGAAGGATGTGCAACTATGATGTACAACTATCTACTGGGGCTTTGGGGAAAAAAAAAAGGAGGAGGATTGGCAATAGATGTTAGCTCAGAGCCGGTCTTCCTCAGCAAAAAAAGAGGAGGATTAGCACGGATGTTAGCTCAGGGCTGATCTTCCTCACACACACACACAAAAAAAAAAAAAAAAAAAGTGCGCAGCATACTAGGCCTGGTCTCGTAACATGAAGTGGAGCTCCATGAAGAAGAAAGATGGGGTGTGTCAAAGGATATAGCATAAAATTACAAATATTCTCCAGAGGGGACACTGAATTCCAGACAGCTGCTTCCCTACAGGACTTCACTGGTTAATGAGTGTGCGGTACTCCCAGATCCAACAGCATCAAATAAAGTGGGGTTTTAGTATAATTTTTAATATACTGACTTCCGTCCCATAGTCCTAATTCGACACGCCTATGAGGTCTCAGGCTGGTTTATCTGTCTGTCAGGGACCACGCCAAGGGTTTTTTGAGGGAACAGGCTGTTGAACTCACCTCAGAAAGTTAACCAGGCTGACCTTAAACGTCCCTAACTTTACCCTAATATCCTGTCATGGCACTGCTGCCTCTGAGGTTTTCCAAGCCCTTCTTTAAATGTAGTTAGTTTTCAGCCATACAGTGTCTTACAGAGGCAATCCACTGAGTAAAGGAAAAATTTCTCTTATTAGGCTGGATACTGTCTCCTACAAGTTTTACGGAAGAACTCCTAGTACCAGTTTAATTGAGTATTAAGACACTGAATTTTTTAATTGTGGAATGTTTACTTTCTCAGAAAGATCATTTAAATGAATTAGAACCAACATTTTACATTTGGTAATCTAAATAAAAAGAAAATCCCAAAGCTCACCTCTTGGCTCTTTCATAACCAAAGATAACAATACAGTCAACAAGAAATTTCCAGTTAATACCATTATACGAGACAATAATTCTTCTAAATGCTGTTATTCTAGAAGTTAATGCTTTGAGCCAGCATGCTGCCTGAAAATGATGATAGTGGTTTCATTATGAGCTATATTCAATACAGTCACATGCCACATAATGACGTTTCAGCCAACGATGGACCACATATATAACGGGGGTCCCTTAAGATTAGTACCATATAGCCCAGGTGTGTAGTAAACTACACCATCTAGGTTTGTGTAAGCACACTCTATGATGTTCGCACAATGACAACATCGCCTAATGATGCACTTCTCAACATATCCCCGTTGTTGAGCAACGCGTGACTGTATTAGTTTACATTCTACTAGCATAATAGATATGTGTGGACCAACCACAACAAAAGTTAGTCTTTTTTTTTTTAACCCCTTCTATCCAGCACGTTCTTGTTGATCTTTCTTCACGCAACTCGCAACAGCTCCCTTATCTCGGTATACTTGACGTCAGTATCCATGTTAGCCTAAGTAACATATGCCTAGGAAACTGATTTGCCAGATTTAAATGTCCTAGGGGTTCTAGAGCACAGAAGCTACACAAATTATAATTCATCAGCCACTTTGAATTATCTATCCCATCCCTATCCTCCTTTTGGTGTGCATAACTGAGAAGTCACTATACTTTCATATCATTTTCAGAAAAGTCAAATGAAACTGGGCTAGGATTTGACCCTAAATGGAGCTTTTTAAAAAAGAATCCATAGCAGTGAGTATAGGAAAAAAAAAGATTCAAGGAATCAGAGGAAAACCCATTTTTATTACAGAATAACATAAACGCATGTCTAATTTTATAGGCACTCATGGGGAGTCAAAATGTTTCATCTAAAAATACAGATGTAAGTTTTATACTGTTATTCTGGCTTTCTCTTTAAGGAGCTCAAAGAATGTACTGTCCAATTTGAACAAATACTAAAGCAATTCATGAGCTGACTTAAGTAACCATTGCATAAAATGTATTCTGTATTTTACGTCTCCTCCATGTTCAGGACATAGAAGAAGGAATCTTATCAAAGCTGACGCCTACACCTCTGGGAGTTAAAATATCACTGTATATTCTTTACTGCAGCTCCCCTCTCCACCGTCCTGAGCACTCGTTTTGGACACCGCCTGGTGGTGATGGCGGGCGGGCTGCTTGTTAGCACAGGGATGGTGGCGGCCTCCTTTGCTCAGAAGGTTTACCACATGTACATTGCACTTGGCCTCATCTCTGGTAAGTGTTTCTCCGGGGCTCAGAAGTTCTCCAGATACTTAGTTTGAAGAACAAGGAAGGGGAAGGAGGGAATCCAACCCACAGTATTTCTTTTTCTCTTTCTCTTTTTTCTTTAAAATGAATATGTCCCAGATCAGTGGTTTTGAACTGAGCTGTATGGACTTCAGGGGATACGGGACCCTGTTCTCAAGTGCTCAAGAGCTTTTGTTTGATTTCTTTCTGTTTTTTTTTTAATGTTCCCCAATGAGAAAGATAACTTCTCTTTTGCAGTAGTTTGCAGCCGAAAGACATCATTTTCACAAAGTAAGATTTGAATTGCTTTAGCCGGTATTTCTCAAATTGGGGTCCAAGGATCCTAAGCTGTAGGGGGCCTGCAGTGTGCTGGACTTATTCTTAGGAGTGTGAAAAAACTTTTTTCCCTTTAAAAGGAGTCCATACATTACTCATCTATTATATATATACATTATATATCCTTAGTTAAGATTTGCATGCTTTTAAAGTTTTCATATATTTCTGCACATATCAAAACTCATTTATTTCCAAATGGAAGTCTTATATTCAGTAATAGTTCTGTCCATTGTGAATTATATAGGTTTTTTATGTTGCCAGTTTTTTTTTTATGTCGCTAGTTTTTTTTTTTTTAATTAATTAATTAATTAATTTATTTATTTTTTCCCCCAAAGCCCCAGTAGATAGTTGTATGTCATAGCTACACATCCTTCTAGTTGCTGTATGTGGCACGCGGCCTCAGCATGGCGGAGAAGTGGTGCGTCGGTGTGCGCCCAGGATCCGAACCCAGGCAGCCAGCAGCAGAGTGCGTGCACTTAACCACTAAGCCACGGGGCCGGCCCAGTTCTTTTTCTTTTAATTTTTTTTCTAAGAATCTTCTTTCTCTAAAGAAGGCTTTGGGGAGGTTTTTTTTTTTGGCAGGAAAAGATTTGCCCTGAGCTAACATCTGTTGCCAATCTTCCTCTTTTTTTTTTCCTCCTTCCCAAAGCCCCAGTACATGGTTGTATATCCTAGTTGTAAGTTCTTCTAGTTCTTCTATGTGAGCCGCTGCCACAGCATGGCAACTGACAGACAAGTGGTGTGGTTCTGCGACCGGGAAGCGAACCCAGGCCGCTGAAGCGGTGAGCGCTCAACTTTAACCACTAGGCCATCAGGGCTGGCTCTTGTGATAGTTCTTCGTAGGGATTTGCAAAAGATCTGTCTGCAGCTGAGAGAAGAGCAAATTATTTAGAATTGGCTCCACTTTTTTTTTTTTTTTTTTAACACTGCAATCTTTATTGAGAGACGAGACTTTCTGGAAGTCTAGCGCTTATCCCTCCCAGCTCAGACCTCAGCTCCCTGCCCTGGCTGGTGCAGGCCTGGGTATGGGCAGCTTCCCCCTTCCTGGCTCCTCCTGCCCTTTAGTCACTGTTTGTAATTGTAAGTCACACCTCCCCAGGACTAGTGCAGGGAGGAGAGAGGAGCGGGAAGGGAGATCAAGAAGTTACTTACTTATAGGACTGCCCTGTAAAATACATAATATAAAATTTACCATTTCAGCCATTTTTAAGTGTATAATTCCTTGGCATTAAGTACATTCACATTGTTGTACAACCATCACCACCATCTACCTCCAGAACTTTTATATCTTCCCAAACTGAAACTTCACACCCATTAAACACTAACTCCCCGTTCCCCCAGCCCCTGGCAGCCACCGTTCTACTTTCTGTCTATGAATCTGACTACTGTAGGGACCTCATATAAGTGGGATCATACAGTATTTGTCCTTTTGTGACTGGCTTATTTCACTTAGCATAAGGTCTTCAAATTTTATCCATGTTCTAGCACGTGTTAGAATTTTAACTTCCTTTTTAAGGCTAAATAATGTTCCACTGTATGTATATACCATGTTTTTTGTGTTTTTTTTAAATTATTTTATTGAGGCTATATTGGTTTATAACATTGTGTACATTTCAGGTGTACATTATTATCAGTTTCTGTATAGACTGCATCATGTTCGCCACCAATAGTCTAGTTTTTATCTGTCACCATATATATGTGCCCCTTTACCCCTTTCACCCTCCCCCCACCCCCTTCCCCTCTGGTAATCACTACTCTGTTCTCCTCATCCATGTGTTTGTTTATCATCCACATATGAGTGAAATCATAGGGTGTTTGTCTTTCTCTGTCTGGCTTATTTCACTTAGCATAATACCCTCAAGGTCCATCCATGTTGTCGCAGATGGCAAGATTTTGTGTTTTTTTAATGGCTGAGTAGTATTCCATTGTGTATATATACCACATCTTCTTTATCCATTCATCCATTGATGGGCCCTTGGGTTGCTTCCACGTCTTGGCTACTGTGAATGATGCTGCAATGAACACAGGGGTGCATAAATCTCTTTGAATTGTTGATTTCATGTTCTCATGTTCTTTGGATAAATACTCAGTAGTGGGATAGCTTAATCATATGGTATTTCTATTTTTAATTTTTTGAGGAATCTCCATACTGTTTTCCAGAGTGACTGCACCAGTTTGCATTCCCACCAGCAGTGTACAAGGATTCCCTTTTCTCCACATCCTCTCCAACATTTCTTATTTCTTGTCTTGTTAATTATAGCCATTCTAACAAATTATATAAATTTTTTTAATGCAGAAAAGTAGGAAAAAAAAAAACAGAAAAAAGTTTCTGTAATCCTAGCATCCCAAAACAACTGTGGCAGCTTATCCAGACTTCTAATGAAACCCATCTTTCTTTGCTACAGCACGTTTTTCCAGCATGAATTACTGAGCTTCCAGAACTTATGATTTAAAAAATAAACACAAAAATCCCAGATCTTTGAATGCATCCTTTGGGCATCAGTCTGTAAGTGGTTCTCACTGTTCTTTTTGACATTCTTTCACAGGTTTGGGATACTGCTTTAGTTTTCTCCCAACTGTCACCATCCTGTCACAATACTTTGACAAAAGACGCTCCGTGGTCACTGCCGTTGCTTCGACAGGAGAATGTTTTGCCATGTTTGGCTTCGCACCAGGTAGGTGGACCACAATAGTCTACGTATTAATGTGGAAGAGGGGAGGCCACTCAGCTATTCTTGCTGCACTAACTCGTGCCAGCGTCGGCTAATGGATGACTTCAACTGTCTGCATAAGGAAAGGTTATTTCCCTTCTCTTCTCTGGCACATTTTTGGGACCTATCCTCCCTAACCCCCATTTTGGGAATTCAAACACTTTAATACTAGGCCAAGTTCACATAAATAGGAAGCTTCATAGCACATATTCAGCGGGAAGGCTTGAAACATCCATTCCAAGATAAATAATTTAATGATTTGGGATTGTTCATGCTATTATTTCTCTCCTTTGTCAAAAGAGCCATTAATATGTGAATTACACTCTAACAAGTGGTAGTTCACCTTGGAGATTCAGACTCATTTCTTGCTCTGCCATTTCTTGATGAATGTTGTCAGTGGATTGCACTTTGTTCAAAGGAGATTCATGTAGAGGTATTTCGGGGTGACATGTCAATCTCTGAAGCTTTTCATATAGTTCAGAAAAATGAATGTATGTGTGCATATAAATAGAGACAGAGAAAAATGTTAATTGTTGAATTGAGGTGAAGGGCGGGTAGGTACAAGGTGTCATTCTTTCCACTTTTCTATGGGTTTGGAATTTTTCAGAGTAAGCCCTTGAGGGGAGAATCGGTGGCCTGTGAACGCCCTGAGGCTAGGGACTGCATCTTAGTCAGCTCTGTTCCCCAGCACCGGCCATATCTGTGGCACCTGGTAGGCACTCAATATGTTAAATGGAGTACAGAAAATTAGCCCAATTATTGCCAGATGACTGTAAAGCACTTTGAAATACCAAACCTAGAATACACTGCAGTTCTTGGTTTTCCATATGAATGGGGGAACAACGGTATGCTGGAGAAGTAGGTGGAGCCCCCCGGAATGTGGGGCTGTCTTGCTAAGCCTGACTTCTGGGTAACCAAGTCACCACGGCTCTCATACCCGTCAGCTCTCCGAGAATGACAGTACAGTAAGATGAAATTCTCAGGAACATCACTGAAGCTTTCTGGGACGTTATGAGTATACTTTAAGACCTTGTGGGGCCCGCATTATTCTATCATCCCTATGGAGCTTATGCTCCTTTTGGCCAGGCCCCAGCTCACATTCCTGCGTCCAGCCTCTGGTCAGCAGCCTAGGCCCCAACTTACTGGCAGGAAGGAGGACGACTCAGGTAGTTAAGGGTGTTCCACAAAGTAGAAACCCTAGAACTGTATCATTTAATTCTGGGTGAATCATATGAGCTTTCAGATTCTTAGATTATTTTTTACTTAATCCATTACGACTCAGGATTGAATGAGCGGATGTATAATGATCTAGCTCAAAGGTTGGAAATTCTCTTTTTAAAAGGCCAGATAGTAAATACTTTAGACTTCATGGACTATAATGTATCTGTCAGAACTACTCACTCCGCAGTTACAAAAGCAGCCGTAGACCACGTCAACAATGAGCAGGGCTGCGTTCCAGTCAGGCTTTATTATCAAAAACAGGACGCCGATTGGAACTGGCCTGTAGCCTGCTGTTTGCCAAACCTGGATGTAGGTCACAAGCTTAATTCACTTCTTGTGTCTCTGCCTGGCAAAATGCACCCTCCAAAGTTCTTTTGGAGACCTGGGCTGAAAATTTTTGCTTATATGTAATAATTATTATGCACATTTTCTCCTTACTGACTCCTAAGAGCACCAAAATCTGCAATAACGGTACAGATTGACTGCATTCACACTGCTGAGTAAATTTTTGCAAAAATCATTACTCAATCTGAATCCTTATGTCTTCTCAATATTGTCTCCTGGGTCTTGAGTCCATTACTGACCTGAGATTTTATTTCTTTTCTGCTCCCACCTATCCAAGCAATCACGGCTCTGAAGGAGAACATTGGCTGGAGGTTCAGTCTCCTCTTCGTGGGCCTACTACAGTTAAACATTGTCGTCTGTGGGGCGCTGCTGAGACCAATCATTATCAGAGGACCAGAGTCACCGAAAATAACCGCACACGAAAATCGGAAAGAAGTGCAATATATGCTTGAAAATGAGAAAACACGCACCTCAATCGATTCCATTGACTCAGGAGTAGAACTAACTACCTCACCTAAACATGTGCCTAGTCACGCTAACATGGAAGTAGAGCCGAAGGCTGACACGCAGCAGATCTTGATGAAGGCCGGTTCCAAGCAAAGCGATAAGAAACCCCCGTTACTGGACTTCTCAGTCTTGAAAGAGACAAGTTTCATTTGTTATGCATTATTTGGTCTCTTTGCAACACTGGGATTCTTTGCACCTTCCTTGTACATCATTCCCTTGGGCATTAGTCTGGGCATTGACCAGGACCGAGCTGCTTTATTATTATCTACAATGGCAATTGCTGAAGTTTTTGGGAGAATTGGAGCTGGTTTCGTCCTGAACAGAGAACCCATTCGTAAGATCTACGTTGAGCTCATCTGCGTCATCTTATTGACTGTGTCTCTGTTTGCCTTTACTTTTGCTACTGGATTCTGGGGTCTGATGTCATGTAGCATATTTTTTGGTTTTATGGTTGGGACGGTAGGAGGGACCCACATTCCCCTGCTCGCGGAAGAGGACGTCGTGGGCATTGAGAAGATGTCTTCTGCGGCGGGAGTCTACGTCTTCATTCAGAGCATAGCAGGACTGGCCGGCCCACCCCTGGCAGGTAATTTAAATACACAAAATACAAACCCTTGTCTACTATCCCCTTATTAATTGTGCTAGCTTCCTGTTCGAGTCTAATTTTAAAAATCTACTGATTTTTATACTTCCATAGAATTTCAGAGCTGGCAGGATTAGGGATTACCTGAGCCAACGCTTGATTTAAAAATGAGGAAATTGGGGGCCGGCCCGGTGGCGCAAGCAGTTAAGTGTGTGCGCTCCGCTGCAGTGGCCCGGGGTTCGCCGGTGCGGATCCCGGGCGCGCACCAACGCACTGGTTGTCAGGCCATGCTGTGGCAGTGTCAGCTATAAAGTGGAGGAAGATGGGCACGGATGTTAGCCCAGGACCAGTCTTCCTCAGCAAAAAGAGGAGGATTGGCAGATGTTAGCTCAGGGCCGATCCTCCTCCCAAAAAAAAAAAAAAAAATGAGGAAATTGAAGGCCCAAGAATGTAAGCCAAGTTAGGACTGCAGCCTGTGTCTGCGGTCCAAGCTGCCCCGGGCTTTTTCTACCACTTGCCTTGTACACGCTAGAGGGAACCCATGGATTTTTAACCTCATTACCCTCTGACTTTTGGAATAACAGAACTAAGGGACTTCTGTCCATCTTCTTCCCTTTTTTATTTATTTATTTATTTATTTTCACCCCAAAGCCCCGTAGATAGTTGTAGGTCATAGCTGCACATCCTTCTAGTTGCCGTATGTGGGACACGGCCTCAGCATGGCCGGAGAAGCGGTGTGTCAGTGCATGCCCGGGATCCGAACCCGGGCCGCCAGCAGCGGAGCACGCACACTTAACCACTAAGCCACGGGGCCGGCCCAGAAACATCTTCTTCCCTTCAAGTTAGGGAACTAAGCACAGAGCAGCCCTCTGCACATACTTAATTGATTACTACAGAATATTTCCTGGTAGGAAGGACATGGGTATGTTTCATATCTTTGACATGAAATAGGTCCTTCAAGTTATTGTGATTAGAAATCTTACCTCATGTGAAAAGACACCTGAAGTGAATTCAAGTGAAAAGAAGAGTGCTTTTTTCTCGCTTAAGAATATTCCCTTTACAAAGAAGCACGCATCTAACTGTCTCATGTTTTAGACTCTCTACTAGGACGGGTTAGCCTATGAAGAACATGTTAGCAACATAATTTTCTCAGGTGCTAAGTATGTTATATGTTTGTCTGATTTAGTTCTTCTCCCCTACCAAGAAAAGAATCCTACCTTCAGTGCTCTTTTTTCTTTTTCTTTCTTTCTTTTTTTGCTGAGGAGGATTTGCCCTGAGCTAACATCTGTAC
Organism: Ceratotherium simum simum; assembly: GCF_057802395.1. Lineage (NCBI taxonomy): Eukaryota > Metazoa > Chordata > Mammalia > Perissodactyla > Rhinocerotidae > Ceratotherium > Ceratotherium simum. The sequence goes on along the minus strand of NC_141915.1, from coordinate 50,131,347 downwards.
CAATCTTCCTCTATTTTGTATGTGAGCCACCACAGCATGGCCACCGACAAGTAGTGTAGGTCCACGCCTGGGATCTGAACCTGGGCCACCAAAGCAGAGCGCGCCAAACTTAACCACTAGGCCACGGGGCGGCCCCAACACTCTTTTTCTTTAGAAAAATGAGATAAAACAAAGAAGGCAGAGAACCTGAGCAGCTTCTGAATTTGAGGGCATCCCGGGGGGAGATGGTTTGTGTCCATGTTGCTAACAGACGCGAATGCTCTCTCCAGGTCTGTTGGTGGACCAGAGTAAGATATACAGCAGAGCCTTCTACTCCTGCGCAGCTGGAATGTTCATGGCCGCCATGTGCCTTGCACTCGTGAGACCATGTAAGAGGGGACTGTGCCGGCATCACGATGCAGGAGAAGCGAAGGCAGAGAGTCATCGTGTGAAAGCTTTACAAGACATACCTGAAGACTTTCTAGAAATGGACCTTGGGAAAAATGAGCATAAAGTTCATATGAAAATGGAGCCAGTATGACCCACTTTCATGTAACATCAGCCACCCTGTTGGCTGGGGAGGTGCGGGGTGGGGGGACACAGGGAGGTAGAGGAGCTGACGGCTCTACCCACTTTCAAAACTACATTTTAAAGGGAATGTATTCGTGAACACCACTACCAACATCCTTTTATTTTTTCTTTTAAGTTTTCCTTTTTGCTTGTTTTTAAAGCCAAAACAAAATCAACCAAACACTCTTCCATACAGAAATCTGGCTGCGTTCGGTAGCAATACAGAGATACAGAGAAGGACTCTTTGGTTCACGTTCCGATTTTAAAAAGTGATGTGAATCGGCAATGTGGTTTAACAGCTCTCACATGTGATAAACTACTATCTTATAAAACAACATGGAGCCCAGGTCATTGAAATGAAATTGGCCATTCAAAAAAAATCTTAAATCATTTTTAAAATTTCTCATTTTCAGAAATAGGAACAAATTGTTTAAAGACCTTTGAAAAATACTGAGGTTTCCATGAACAAATCATGACCTCTCAATTTTCCAAATATTCCATGGAAATGAAGTACAGTTTAAGAACAAACATTTGGCCAATAAACGGAAATTTTAACAATATATATAACTTTAACTTCATAAATGTGAAGATTACCACTTCTTTTTATGGCCAGTCATTTACCAGAAGTATTTCAATACAGAATATACAGAATGACATTCAAAAATGTGTTTCCTGTTGCTTTTAATTATTCAGAAATATGTGATTGTAGTGTCTTTAATTTAAACCACTATTTATTATTAATTTATTCTAGGATGATTAAAATAATCAAAAGAAATAAAATCTGAGACATAAGCATCATTTTTACCTCCTTTCTGCAGTCGTTTAGATGCCTCAAAGAATACTTCTTATCTTGTAAAGTTACTCTCATGAAAGTCCAAGTTGTAATGATTCTCCAATTTGATTAAAGAAAACGTATGCTATTTAAAGGGGAAAAATATAATGAACAGCAACTCACCTTAGCTTTTCAAAATAATTTGTTTTATCACCTAAGAATACTTGAGGATCTTCTTGATCAGAGTTATATTTCATTGAATTGTTGAAGGATTTCTGATTTTTTTTTTTAAAAAAACATCTAACTGTTGAAGCATTTCTGTATTTCACTTGGGGTAGCAGAGACATTTATTTTACCATCACAAGTTACAAGTTGCAATTTACAGCTTATCTAATCCTTGATTGCTCTGAGTTGCCGGAGTTATCAGGTGACTGGTCATCGTTTTGTTTTGGAGTTACACTACGCGTCTAGTATTTCTCATTTTAGCATTTTCTGTACAGAGGGCGAGCGTGAGGATACCAGGTGGGCTCCTTAGTCATACGTACTGAGTCTCACTGTCCAGGTGATGGTCAGCACTTTGCTGTTCCATCTTTATTCGTCTTTACTGTTAATTTATGACAACTCAGGGGGAAAAAATAGAACAAGCCTTGTTTGGTTACAGGTACACACAAGCTTGAATCTTTCTCTGCACTGAAATGAAAGTGGCGTATTTCATCACCACCTGCGACATTTTGTATAGCATTTTATCAGCCATAGAAATAGACAATCTGTAAAACTTTGGAGGGGGCCAGAAAACGACAGTGTCCGTCAAAAACAGACACATCGAAAACAAGGTGGATGTAGCAAACCTCTGTCACGGCCTGAGAAGGACCTTGAGCTTGTGGTAGTTTTGCAGACTTTTGTGACTTCAGCACTTTACAACATTTTTTACTATGAATGTTCAATACAATTTACTATTTATAACTAATTTCTGAGCGATCTGCTCTGTGTTCATTCTGTTAACTGCATGAAAAAAAATGTATGCCAATTTCAGTGTGTCAATAATCAAAGTTTTAAATGTTTGGAAGAAAATTAAAACAGGATTGCTGATTTGTTCTGTATTAGTGACATTCTGGTACTTCTAGATTTGCAATAAATGTATGGCTTTTTTATTTAAAGAGACTAATTTGTTTTTTTATTGACTCATCAGCATTCATTGTTTGATCCAATTAAAGTTATAAAAACTCAAGGAACATTCATGTTGCATAAATAACTTTTTCTTAAACTTTTCTTTTCTGCAAAATCTTTTAACTTTACTAGAAACATATAAATGTTTCCAAGAAGTGTTTGTTGAACTTAATTATTTCTTTTTTTTTTTTTTTTGTGAGGAAGATCAGCCCTGAGCTAACATCCGTGCTAATCCTCCTCTTTTTGCTGAGGAAGACCAGCCCTGAGCTAACATCTGTTGCCAATCCTCCTTTTTTTTTTTCCCCCTTTTTCTCCCCAAAGCCCCAGCAGATAGTTGTATGTCATAGTTGCACATCCTGCTAGTTGCCGTATGCAGGACACCGCCTCAGCATGGCCGGAGAAGCGGTGCGTCGGTGCGCGCCCGGGATCCGAACCCGGGCTGCCAGTACCTGAGCACGAGCACTTAACTGCTAAGCCACGGGGCCGGCCCCAATTATTTATTAAATGAAAAATGCATGAATGAAATGATACCCTGGTAGCCAGAGAGTACTAGCCAAGTCTATCTATCTATACTCAGAATAGTCCTAAGAACTGTTCTAACCTCTAAGTAAACAGCACAGACTCTCCACGCCAGGGGCTGGCCAACTTTTTCTGTAAAGGCCTAGATTGTAAATATATAAGGCTTCTCGGGCTCTGTCATGACTATTCAGCTCTGCCATTGTAGCAGGAAATCAGCCCTAGACAATATGTAAATGAATGAGCGTGGCTGTTTCAATAAAAGTTTATGGATACTGAAATTTGAATTTCATAAAATTTTCACACATCATGAAATATCATTGATTTTTTTTAACCACATAAAAATGTAAAAGCCATTATTAGCTCACAGGCTGTAAAGTAAGACAGGTGATGGACTGGATTTGGCCTGTGGACTGTGGTTCCCGACCCCTGCTCCTTCCATCTGTGACCCTGGAATGGACAGGTACCACCAGGGGGACAACTCTGTAAATTAACAGTCCCGATGACAGGAAAGGGTCACTGTGGTCAAAACAATTCTTAGATCACAGGTGCCAAAGAGGAAAGACCAGCAGCTGATAGCACGTTAATTATAAGTTTTTGTTTCCTGTGATTACAGAGATTCTGCTGTAACCTGGCTAACTTAATAAGGTTTCAGCCTAAATGTAAGTTGTTTCCCTCCCAAAAAGCAAAATTATTCCAATTGTAAAAATGAGTTAAGATCACGTGCTCTTTTGAGACAAATGCATCCCTAACTGAATGTTCCCAAACCTCTTAACAAAGTTATCAATTTTATACTCCAAAAATGAGTAATGTAGCTTTTGTGCATTTATTTGCCTTTCTTTTAGCTTAATACCTGGTGATAAAACAGAAAATGGATTCTAAGACAGGATCCTCTGGCCTAGCTATCCATTAAAGTCACCTAGAGGTATTTGTTACATTTAGATTTCTATACTCCTCGAATATTCTAAATCAGAAGTAATCATGAATCCCTATTTTAAAAAGCTCCTAGATATGGGACTCACTAATAGGGATCTAGAGTTTAAAAGCCATTGCCTTTAGGGGCCAGCCTGGTGGCACAGTGGTTAAGTCCGTGTGCTCCACTTCGGCAGCCCGGGGTTCGCAGGGTCCGATCCTGGGTGCGGACCTACGCACCGCATATCAAGCCATGCTGTCAAGCCATGCTGTGGCAGGTGTCCCGAGGATTGGCAATGGAGGTTAGCTCAAAGCTAATCTTCCTCACCAAAAAAAAAAAAAAAGCCATTGCCTTTAAAATTTTAAATGGTTATGAGCATTACTTAAAACGACTGATTTAAAGACAATTCAGACATGTTACTTGGTAACAGGTCTCCTGTAAATATACACTGCACTGAGAAAAGAGAAGCTGTCCTTTTCAGATTTGTTTTTAACATAGATGTTAATCTAAGTGAGGGCTACCATCACCAGCAGGTGGGCCAGGTACCAGAGTATAAGTAAGGAAACTAGCTCCCCCTGGTGTTCAATTTCTGTAATGACTCCCTGAGGATGCAGAACAAGAAAAGCGGCAAGTTCAGGAATCCGCAACTTTGCTTTTCACGTAAGAAAAATTCTCACATCCAAATCAAAATTACTTCAGTGACATGGGTTTCCTATAGGGTAAACTGGACAGCAAAACTTATATCCCAGAACACTTTATCTATAAAAGTTTGTTTTTTATTTTTAATGAGGAAGATTAGCCCTCAGCTAACATCCGACACCAATCCTCCTCTTTTTTTTGCTGAGGAAGATTGGCCCTGGGCTAACACCCATGCCCATCTTCCTCTACTTTATATGGGACGCTGCCACAGCATGGCTTGACAAGCGGTGTGCAGGGCCGCGCCTGGGATCCCAACCTGCAAACCCCCGGGCCACCAAAGCAGAGCTTACAAACTTAACCACTACACCACCAGGCCGGCCCCTTTTTTCTTTTTTTTTTTTCTGCTGATAAAGATTCGCTCTGAGCTAACATCTGTGCCAGACTTCTTCTATTTTGTATGTGGGTTGCCGCCACATGTTGTCAGCAGCATGTCTGACAAGTGGTATAGGTCAGCGCCTAGGATCTGAACGTGCAAACTTAACCACTACGCCACTGGGCTAGCCCCTATAAAAGTTTCTAAAATATAGCTCACCAAAGATTATGGAAAGAAAATACAAATTCTGGCCATGTATTTGTATTATTTATACATCTTTCCAGCAACTCAAGAAAAGAATAAGAATGCTAACTATCCCAGCAACTTACTCCCCTAGAAGTCAACCAAAACTTTAAGTACCTTCTCTACACTGACAGCTCCCATTCTAAGTCCCGACTTCACTGCTGAGATCCCGGCTTATATACGCCCATGTGACAGCCATGGGTGCCAGCTGGGCATTTCCAACTTAACATGTCCTCAGCAGAACTCTTAATCCTCCTCCCCAGACCTGCTCCTCAGCAAATCCTATTGGCTCTACTTTCTAAATATATCCAGAACCAGACTCCTTTAGCCAACTCTATCAGCACCCCTGATCCAAGCCAGTATCATCTTCGCTGGATTATGGCAATCATCTTCTAGCTGATTTGCCCACTTCCACTCTTGTTACACACCCACCCCACCCCGCCCTTGCCTTAATTTCCCACATAGAAGCCTTACAATAATCCTTTCAAAGCACAGGTCAGACACAATCACATTTAAAACCTAAAATCCTTAACACTGGGCTCTTCATGAAAGGCCTAATGCCGTTACTGCCCCTTGTCGCGGCTACCCCAGCTGCCTTCTTATGGCTTCTTGAAAACACGAGCCTCAGGTCTCAGTACATGTGGTTCCCTTTGCCTGGTACACCCTTCCCTGAGATGTGTACATGAAGCAGCCCTTCAATTTGGTCCCCTCCAAAGGTCACCCCCCTGAGGAGGCATTCCTGGCTCTCCTATCCCAAACAGCGCTTGTTTCTATTCCTTTACTCTGATGTTACGTTATAAAAGTATGTGTTTACTCATTTATTATCTGTCTCTTCCACCTGTACACTAGGGTAGCGGGTTTTGGTTCACTGCTATATCCCCAAGGCTTGGCAGGGCCTGGCACATAGTAGGTGGTGCTCCAAAAATATTGTTGAATGAATGAATGATTGAGTTCTTTGTTTTTCATTGACTTTTTTTTTTAAATTACACACGAGAAAAAATTGGTATCTATTTATGATTACAGCTCAAGAGAGTCTGGTGCTGCTGTGAAGCAGCTGGATAGCCGTAGGACACTGAAAGCATTGTGATCAAAACCTGCTGGCGCAGCATCTGAGTGGGTCTCAAATGCCCACCAGCAGTGTCCTATATGGGCGGGTCAGCTGTAAGGAAGGAAACATTGCCAATAGAGGGCAGTCAGTTGTAACCTATTCCTGCAGCAGATTTGGTTTTAACTTAACCTGTTTTCCAGTAGACGTTTTTTTATGATGCTTTTTTCCAATGCTTCAACTGGTAGCAAGTGCTTTTCTGGATACTGAATGTCTCTTTTTTTGGTGCTAAGGCAAAGTACATAGACTGTGACTTCTCTGATTTGGGGCAACCCCAGTTGGTCCCACGTGAATACCAAAGAAGTTGAAAGAAATTTTAATCTTATAACCACTTCTCTAAACAATCTGAAAAAATTGGTTAGGTTTCTTGCTTGCGTTATTTTACTTATGAGGTCATGCAGCACGGTGAAAACAAAGCAGAACTCAAAATGAGGGAGACCTGGGATCTGGGCCCAATTTTGCCTTTGGTTTAACTACACACAAGATTACTTGGCTACTGCAGGCCTGCTTCCTCGTCTGTGAAATGAACTAAGCAACATCCACATTATTAACACTTTACAATTCTGCTTTCCAAAAATAAAAACACATTTATAGGAGATACCAGGCCCTTGGCAATGGGAGGAGAAGGTAAAAAAACAATCCGCCACAGAAAACAACAGCAAGATCCAAAACCGAATCAATTCTGAATCCAGAGGCCCTTACAAGTGTCTACACCTTTCAGCTTGGATGTCAACACTCACTGTACCCCCAGAGACGTCCATGACCGTTTCCTTAAAAAAGTCTTTCTCTCCTCTTAACTCAATTTCATAGGTACGTTTCCATGTATACTAGAAATCAGTACTAACCTAGAGCTGTGCTGCCCAGTAGGGTAGCCATAAGCCACGTGGAGCGCTGAGCACTTGAAATGCAGCCAGTGGGAATTGAGATGTGCTATAAGCGTAAAATACAGACTAGAATACGAAGACTTAGTACCAAAAAGAATGTAAAACATCTCAATAACATTTATACTGGTGACACGTTGAAATGATAACATTTGGATGTATTGGATTAAATAAAATATACGATTAAAATTAATTTCACTTGCTTCTTTTTGCATTCGCTAATGTGGCTACTAGAAAAATTCAAATTACACATGTGGCTCGTATGATATTTCCATTGGAGGGTGCTGCTCTAGATTATCAGTCTGAACGGAGGAAGTGACTAAGATTCAAACTCAAAAAGAAAGCCCTTATTGCACGCTCTACTCGAGGACTGGTTCCACTCACTGCTCTGCTGCACCGCCATGCCGATTTCCACCGCCCTGCGGCCGCGCGGCCCACGTGAGCGCGGCCACGTGGGTGGGCCGGGCGCTCCCCTCGCGGTCCTGCGGTCCCCGGGCCCGGGGGCTTGGAGGAGCCGAGCTGGCGGCCCGCGCTCTGGGCGCTCGGGGGAAGTCCCGGGCGGAAGCAGGTGACGCGCGGGCACCGCTCGCAGCTGCTGGTCCGCGGCCCCGCGCCCCCGCCCGGGCGCAGCCGGGGACAGCGACGCCGCTTCCTGCGGGGGCAGGGCCCGCGCGCAGGGCCGCCCGGCGCTCCCGCCGCCGCCGGCTGCGACTGTAGCACGCTTGCTCCGGAGAGGGAGCAGCTGGGCCGTCCGGCCCGCTTAGGGTTGGAAGAGGACAAGTATTCCTATCAGGGGCATTTGTGCTTCAGAGAGCAAGCGGAACAAGAACCCACGGGTGATCCCAGCCACCTTTTCCTGTTTCCTCCGCCCCCTTAAAAGTCTTTGCGGACTGACATGCTAGCACTTAATCCTTCCCTTGACCGGAGGGGTGCTAACTCCGCAGGCGCCAAGGTGAACAGCTTTCCAAATTCACTTATTTCTAGAACAGTGTTTGGACAAGAAAGTTATTAATTCTCTGTATTCTTAAATACCTTGTTCATTCAGCATTTGCAGAGCAAAATCTGCATGGATTTGTTAGAGTGAAAATCATAAATTTAAAACTACAAAGATTTACCATAAAATTTAGTGCAGTAAACAAATTACATTTTTAAACTTAGCCCTAAGAAATTGTCCAAAAGTAAATACAATGCAATCCATAGTTACACACAAAACTTAAGTGATGATTGCTGAGTAAATGCTGTTACATAAACATAATGTGCACCCGACGTGTGTGTGTGTGTGTGTGTGTGTGCGCGCGCGAGAGGAAGATGGGCCCTGAGCTAACATCTGCCAATCCTCCTCTTTTTTTGCTGAGGAAGACTGGCCCTGGGCTAACATCCATGCCCATCTTCCTCTACTTTATATGGGACGCCGCCACAGCACGGCTTGACAAGTGGTGCGTTGGTGCGCGCCCGGGATCCGAACAGGCGAACCCTGGGCCACCACAGCAGAGCACGAGCACCACCGGGCTGGCCCCTGTGTGCCTGACTTTTAACAAGAGGGAATGATCCATTTCTTTAATAGAAGAGCCTCCTGGTGTCACAGCGGAGTAGGTACAAGTGGACTTTATATCTTGTCCAAACAACTATAATCCCCAATTTACACACCTAGCCAAATCTGAGTTCTTTTAGGTTTGTTATTTGACCTACTGGACTAAAACTGCACTTACCTTGTAGGAAAATGAAAGAAAACTGAATAGAATGGACAATAATTAAAAGCACATGGTTCAAGGAGGAAATAAAACCTATAACAGAATCCATAAGGGTCCACGCTCCGTTGGGTTCTCTTTTCAGTATTAGAATGACTAAGTGTTTGCTCTCCAATTAGTTTTAGTGACAACCCACTATTTTCTAAATAACTTAAAGAGGTTTAATCAAGTAGGGGAATGAATGTAAGGAAAACCATTGATTCAGTTATAAAATGTGCTTTAAATCATACCGCATAAATAATAGCAGTGAAAGAATTTAGGTTTCAACGTTCAAAAAAATATTATCTTTAAGCTTCACCCTCAAGGTTAAGGTGGGAAGGTGGGAAATGCGATGCTCACCAGCATCCGGTCAAATGATCTGCTCTAATTTCTAGATTCCCGGGATACGTTGATCCAGCAGAGGCAGTTTGTGGAGTGTGAAGTTTTCAACTTGTTCCCTACCATAGAAATCCAGGTGATGCTAACAGCCTGACAGGCCATCATGGGCCTTCCTGGTACATGGACAGGTAAGCCTACCACACTCTCTCCCCCACTCAAGTAAACACTTAATGCAAAGAAGTGGAAAAGAGATTATTGCAGGCTTGTTGCAGAAATAAACCAAACACCTGCTCACTCTGTGCCATGCTACGCAACAGTCACAAACATAAGGACCACTATAACAAATTATTTGCAAGACCCCTCACAAATGTCTGTCTGTTAAAGCTGAGAATTGCAGTGTACCCCCCACCACCAAAAGTTGGTGTAGTACAAATACCACTGTTATTTTCACTTGTAAATATTCTTGAGGAGGTCACATTTTAAGCTGCTAAAAACCCAAATGAGTTGTTGCTTCTTTCAGCCATAAGCTGACAATCAGCAAAGAAAAAAAAGGAGGTGAGGCAGCCCAGAGGGTATAAAAAGTTCACAGAAAAGAAGGGAGGTGAATGGAGAAGGTGACTTGGCTGGGTCTAACACAGCAGGGAGCACCTCTTTCTAAAAATGGAACCAGAAATCACCTCCCTGAGAGGACATTCCTTGGAAATCCCTTCTTGGGACATCTACAGCTATTTTTACAGTATTTATTTACTTACAAGTTACTGCTGGCCCCAGCGCTCTCATGAGACAAACATAGCTGAAGAATGGAAATGACATGCTCGCTGCCACAGACAGGGCTACTAAGACAGAAGAGAAAAGAGTTTAGGGTTTTTATCATTCAGAATGAGCCTCACTTCAAAGTTCAGGTGCCTTCATGAAGGTTCTACTCTGTTACTCTGACACAGTGCAGAATCAGTAGACAGTTTATTCCAATGAAGGACTCCACCCAAATGAAAGCATGATGTGCAAGTTATTTATTTCAATTGCTCCTATTTGAAGGCTCTTATTTTTGGAGAACAGCAAGGCATTTTATTATCCACTCTTTCCATTCCTTAAAGGCTTCCACAGGTTTTGGCAAATTCACGTTATCTTCACGACTATGTTTCGGGGTGACGCCTGGTGTGTCGGCAGACTCACCATCAATCCACAGCACGAGCGCCTTGAAAAACAGAAAACAGATGCATCTTTTAACAAATCAAACAAAATAGTTCTAGGCAAGAGGAAAACACTGGCCTCTGAATCAGGTTATCGAAATCTCTATTACCCCAGGCAGATGTTCCATTTGATAAAGATGGTTATGAATATGAAACAACACTTGTGATGACATATGAGTGAAAGAGCATATCCCCAAAATATGCAAACTAGGATTACAAATTACAGTCACAAGTGTGCATAGAAGAAAAGATGAAAAAGAAACACACTAATCCTCACAGGTTTTTTTGGGTGAGAGGATAATCATTTTCTTTTCTCAACTTGCTGAATGTTCCACCAGGTATTATACTGTGCTTTTAAGTTGATGTGAATGTGTATACATATGTAAGTGTACACACAGACAGACCTGTGAACATGAAGATTCAAGTGTGGACATGTATTGCAGTCAGTGAATGGTTATACCCATGAAGAGTTACATGATGTAAACTGTGGACATGTATGGACACACATTCACATGCATTCTGAGATTAAGTACTTTCCCTCTTCCTTCTTTTTTTTTTTTTTGAGAGGCAGATCAACTCTGAGCTAACATCTGATGCCAATCCTCCTCTTTTTTCTGAGGAAGACTGGCCCTGAGCTAACATCTGTGCCCATCTTCCTCCACTTTATATGGGACGCCGCCACAGCAAGGCTCAACAAGCAGTGCGTTGGTGCGCGCCCAGGGTCTGAACCGGCAAACCCCTGGCCGCGGCAGCGGAGCGCGCACCCAACCACTTGCACCACCGCGCCGGACCCCCTCTTCCTTCTTAAAGGAAATCATCCTTTCTTCCTAAGGAATATCATACCTCTGTCCCATATTTGGAAAGATAAATCACCTCCACATATTTATATAATTTTAAAAAATGAATTTTGCCACACATATCAATATTTACTCTGTCCTGCAAAGTCAAGCTCTCTCGCCCTAAATGAATGACAAATACAGAAACCTCTTCCACCATTTCTCATTGAACTATAAGTGTATGGCACTCAGAGGCAAGTCAAAGTGTTTAAGAAGGATATTTCTTTGCATGTTTTTTTTTTAAACCACAGCTTCCTGCTTCTCTTTGCACTAATTTCCTCTGATAAATTACAGCTCCAGAGAAGGGCCTAATAAAAAATGGTAGTTTGCTACTTATATAACCACTTCTCCCTTTTTCACTCCCTCCATTTACCTTGTATCTTTCTACAATGTTGAAGCCAACAGCACACTGTAACTTGCGTAAACAGATAGGGCAAAGGTTTAGGGGGCGCCGGTCAGCTTCTTCCAAGTGGTTGGAGCCTTGCATCAGGCATGCAAGCCACTGGCAGTGTCGAAGTCCAAATATGTGTCCAATCTCATGGGTTAAAGTCTGCAAGATATTCACACTGAGGCTTTATAGCACCACCATCATCAACAACGAGTTACACACCCCTTCTTTTTCTTGTTTTTTCCAGAAACAAATTTACAGGAATCAACTCCCTTACCATCATCACCAAAACTTCAACCTGCCCAAAGACTTAATCCCTCACTTCCCTAAATGTCTTCCTGCCTTCCTCACTATATTTACTTCCCCGGGACCAGGGTTTCTCCACCTCAACACCACTGAAACACTGGGCCAGGTCATTCTTTGTGGGTGGAACGCTGTCCTGTGCATTGTAGGATGCTTAGAAGCATCCCTGGTCTCCACCCACTAGATGCCAGTAACAGCCCCTCCCCAACTGTGACAACCAGCAATGTCTCTAGACATTGCCAAATGTTCCTAGGTGGCAAAACTGCCCCTGGTTAAAAGCCACTGCTCCAGACCAGTGGGCACTTGTCACAACTTAGATTCTGGGGCCCTGCCCCCAGAGATGCTGAGTCACTAGGTCTGAGAGGAAGGGGGCTTGACCTGCGTGTTAACAAGCACCCCAGCTGATGCTGATGCAGGGACCATACTTGGAAAACACTGCTCTATGAGTAGTTCTCAAACCCCAACAAATAGTACTGCTGAAAGCAGAAAAACCTATGCCTCTGGCTACGGAGAAGAGGGAAAATGAGGAGATAGGCTTTTGAAGAGCAGGGGTGGGAGAGATACCAGGAACTGTCAGGAGAACTACCTATAGTAGAAGGCAGCCTGGAGCCCAGAGGAAGCCCCATCCTCCTTGAGAGGCCAGAGAGCAGAGTTCCGCCAGGCCCCAGAAGGGCAGCTTTACTTGATGACCATGGCAGCTTGAAAGAGTAGGTTACATACTCGTACCAGAATTCTGGAATTAACCTCATGGTGAGGATGTGGGCACAGCCAAGGGTGCGTGTAACTAACGGGACAAAAAGCTGGCACGGATACTGTAAATTTCAATGTTAAGGTATCCATTTAAATTCTGTTTTTATCCACCATTTCATTCAACCAATATCCACTAAAAGTATAAAAATGATACAAATTCATTTACAATATTACCTTAAGGATTGCTGACATACAATTTAGGGAATTAAGATCTCAAAAAAAAAATACCCCTGTTGATTTTTTTAAACAACTCACCTTACAGGACCGAAGCAGCAAAACACTAGTCACTTCGGGAGTGTAACAGTTATCAAAAACGGAGTAGTCACTGGGAGAGATTTTCTGCGACTTCTTCACTCTGCCTTCATAGCGTGAGCTATAAAAATCACTGCCGTACCTGGCAAAGCTGAATATCCCCACACCTACAAGACGACAAGCAACCAGAGAATGAGGCCAAGATTCCACCAGGAAAGACCAGGAAAGAGAGCCTGCCGGGGCACGTGGTCAGGGAGGTCTGTACCCTGTGTGCTTCAGCTCTGCCGAGACAGAGGGGACTCCTGCCCCCGATGTCCCTAGCCGAATCTTCTTCTGCTGTCCAGTCCATTCTGCCCTGTAAAACTTTATGGTCTTGAAGTCAAATTCTTAAGAAATTGGAAGTTCCAGAGGTTTTTTCCCCACAAAAGAAGTTTTTTTCTCAAAGAACAGTCTAAATCAAGTACTCCAAAAGGAGCACTGAGAAATGATCACATGAACGACACACACTCCTTTTACTCTGAGAACACAGTAAACAGACCTCTATGTCGTACGTGTCACTGAGGGTTCCTGTACTTCCCTCATGCCGCGCTCCTGAGGAAAACTACCCTGCCACTGCCCCCAGGCCTTGGAGACCATGTTTTGGACCACGCTTTCAGACAGAAGAACACCTTCCCCGCCTTCTCCTCTTCAAGCACAGCTCAGCTCTATTATGTGGCTGGTGCCTGGTGACCAGAATAAACACCCTCTTAACTGACTTCCTGTGTTACACCTGTATTAACCATCTTTGCATATGTGGAGAACAGAGTCTGATGCACAACTCATTCTAAAGGGGATTGCTTTATAATTCAACTTGTTTACATCATCACTTTTATTTATGCCTCTCAGTTGCTGTAATAAGGAATTTTTTTGGTAATTAAATATTTCTCATTTTTAAAATACCCATCTTTGTAAACTTGGTGAGAATAAAGTCACTCATAGTAGGATATTGTCTCAATGCATGGCAGATCAATCTTGCTATCTGACTACATCTTCTCTTATATCATGCAATATTTAAGAAATTTACTAAAAAAAAAAAACATACAAAAATCAGGAAGACAGTAGTCTCCAAAAGAGTGTGTTGATGAGGTCATGGGGTGGGGGGCTATAAGAATGTAGACATGTGAACTGAGGATGAAGGAGCAGGTGGGAAGAAGAGGCTCCAGAGCACCCTGGGCCCCACTGAGGAATGGGTAAGAGAGGAGATATCTAACAGGAAGAAACACTTGTCAGAGAGAAACCCCCACCCCCAACAAACCCTGAGGCTAATGTAACATCAGACAGTCCATGAACTCTGTGCTCATGAAGTGCAGTCCCTCGTTCTTACTCCCCATCCCCACAACACCAATGGACAACCACTCCCCTTAGCTCACTGGACTTCTCCCCTTCCAACCTGTCTTAGATGCTGGGGGATGAGGGTAGAGAAATAGGAACAAAAATGGAGGGGTGGGGAGACGGAAGAAAGAAATAGGCAAAAATATGATTTGCTCCTGGATCCTTTCCCGACCCCAATATTACCATGCAGGGTTCCTAATGAGTCAAATTTTATTATATCTCAAATCAAAGACTGAAGTTGACTTTTTAAATAAAATGTCATAAGACACAGGATAAGCAGCAGACTAATAAATCAGTCTATGGCTACTCCATCTATGCAAGACAACTATGAAAAGAGTTGAAAAGCAATTTGCAAGATTTTTACTTACGTTAATGATAGTTCAAATATCCTTAATTTATTTAATTCACCTTGCTACTGAATTATTTACATTTACCATCTGTTGTGCTGAATGCGTATATATGTGTCAGGCATATATACACACTTTTTCTGTATCAGTACTTTTATGTAAATTATCGCAAAAGGACTCTGAAATAGGTATTAGCTTCAAGGCCACGTAGGCAGTGAATGGTGCACCTGGAGACAAACCAAGACCATTGGAATGTATCTACAGCACACTTTCTGCTAAGAATGATGCTGCACCAGAAATATTATACAGTTTTAAGTATCAAAATTATAATTGGTTGGAATTTTTTCCCTCTTTCAACATCTTCAAATATTCTCAAGTTGAGAAAGTTTCTACCAACAATGTCAAAAAGGAATACCATCTGTCAAAGAGGCCTGGCCGAAGACAAAATTCCAGGAGTCTCTTGGGTAAAGATCAATCATTGTTATTCCCACAATACAGAAGGCATCTCCAGGTTTCTTCTTTTTTAAGAACTTCAGGATGTGCCCTATTTAAAAAAGAAATGTACATGTGAGATAGATATAAATCTACATATCCTTTACTCCGTCCAAACTGTAAAGCTGAATAACTCACCTGCATGAATTTGTAGGTTTCGTGTGTTATCATTGACTCGAAAGGAACACCCTGTTGCAGAGACAGGAACCGGTTCTAGCAGTTTTACTGTTAAGCCATAGAAAAATGCTTCACAGTAGCCCTTGAGCCACTTAATGTATTCCTCACTGATAATTCTGGTGTTTCCTAGAGATCCTATAATATGGAAGAAAATTTAAAGACAGACTTTAAGATTAAAATATTCAGTCTTTACCTCAGTCTATAATTAGAAATTTGGAATTTGAAAGCAACCAACTCTAACTTTTCAATACATCTTTACCATTCATTGTTGTGAATATGAACTACAAACAAAATGTTCTCTTTTAAGGCAGTTTGGCTACAAAACTTCCACCACTGAAATGAATGTCACAAATGATCACAAAAACTGCCCACTTGAATGAGATCAACAGCTCGAACTATCCCTGGCAACAGCACCATCACAAAACCAAACCAAACCCAGCATATTACATGTATACCAATGCACTGTATATAAATGCTGCGCTTCTCTGGACAGGGTGTCTTTCTGTAAGGATCACTGAAAAACTGTTCAAAGTCTTGGGGATCCTCGGGATGGGAGGTGATCCAATCTGATCGGGAATGCACAGTAATGGGTCCAAAGAGATCACTGTCTGGCTGGAAGGCTTGGTTCATCAAACGCCGTTCCCCAGCATCTAACTTCTCATACTGTGACACAAGCGCCGGGTTCTTTGAGATGAGAGCTGTTTTTAGTGTCTGTTCAGAGTGCCGGACTGTTTGCATCTACCAGAAAAACACAAGTAATCAAATATAAAATGCATATCCACGCTGGTGACTTTAATCTACCTATCCTCCACACGTCTCATTTCTCCCAAGAATGGAACGACTGGTTGCTAATGCCTTAGAGTGGTCACACCAAACTATTGTTTGCTTTCCCCATTTCCAATCAATTTCTTGGGGAGGAATCTGAAAAAGTGAAAAGAAAATCATGAAATCCTCTGTCTCCCGTGGAAACTGATCCCATCACAAAAACTAGTGGCAATCATAAGAGCATGATCTGATTTCCAGCTTCCTTCTGTCATTTGGGTAATAATAACAATATTATGAATTGACTCATTACAGCCACATGAAAAATACTCATCCTTTCCATTGTGACTCAAAGATGTTCAAGACCAAACAAAAAGAGAACTGAAGTCAGTCCTGCCATTTCCATAATTTAACTGCAGGCTGATAATAGATCTCAGCCACTGATGTTTATAAGTCATGTCATCCTGGGGAAGACATCAGGTGACTAAGAAAAAGCCAGACTCACAATGACAGATCTCTTCCATTCACACCATGTTCCTCTGGAGAACTTTCATCCTTCCGTTTGAATGGCTCAAACAGCTGTTTCACCATGAGGCTTTTGAGTTTAGAAAAGGAAAAAATTGGACTTCTCTGTCTGGAAGCTATCATATTGTCTAATTATCTAGATTTTTCCAGTTTAATGATAGACAGTTGACGGGAAAATGTAAGCTAATGGCTATTCTGACTGGACATCTGAATCCTGGGGTTCCAGAGTGTGGAAGAAATTCCAAAACAGAGGTCTCTAGTGTCAAAGCTCTGATATGAGCACAAAATCATCCTCACTGCTCCACAAGAGGGCTGAAATTTCACTTCTGCTGGACAAAATATCAAGCAAGATGTGCCCTCCTGCATTCTACCTACCTTTAGGGAGGCAGACTCCCACTGAAGTTTTTACCGTACAAGGACTGGCATGTCTGGGCCTGGTTGGGAAAGTGTTGTGCTGGGTGCCTTCACCCTAATACTAAAAAGGCAATGTGAAAGGTCAGGGCCTCCTCCGCCTCCCAGGTCCACTCTGGGTGGAGCCGCGGGAGGAAGAACAGGGTCACTTCAGTCGGCTGGAGGGCTGCAATGCTGTCCGTGCTAAAACCAGCACGTCCCCGGGACAAGCTGGTCACCCTAGCGGGCTGCCTACCGCAACTCGCACCTTGGGCTCGGCCCCGTGCAAGCGCGACCCGGGCCCCGGTTGGGGATGGAGTGGGGGATTCCCCCCACCCCCGGGGACTCTCTCTTCGTCTTTCCTCCCCCAGGGGCCTCCTGAAAGTCTGGGCCTCTCTCCCCGGAGACACCCCCGCCCCCGCCGTCCTCCTTGCTTCCGCCGCGGCCGCCCCTCCCACATCTTCATCTCTCCCCACCGACGCCACCCACATCCTCTACAACCAGGGTACCCGGCCCAGGGGTGCCCCGGCCCGACTCCGCCAGCGCCACCGCACTACCCTCACCCAGCCAGGCCTCGACGCCGCCCCCCGACCTCCCGGAGCAGCCTTGCGCGCGTGCGCATCGCAGCCTGCGCCTTGCCACGCCCCCTCGCGCAACGCCACGCCCCATAGCACCACGCACCGCTCCGTCGCGCCACGCCCCTTTGCGCCGCTACGCCCATACCACGCCCCCGTGCTGCACGCCACGCCCCGTAGCGCGAGGTCCTCTCGCGGGCGCGTCGCCCACGCCCTAACGGCGGCCGGGGCACGTGAGCCCTAGTGGTCGCTTTTCTCCGCGTTGCCCTGGCGGGGCCGCCCTCGGGCCGAGCTGGGTCACGGGGAAGCTGGAGCGAGGCGCCTTGTGCCGGTTCCGCTGCTGGCGTCGCCGCGTTTGCATGTGTGTAAATGTGCTCGGTGGGCCGTGGGTTTGAGACGCGCTCTCGGCGTGGCTGATGTAACCAGCCGGGGCCAAAATAAGTCAGCCGCGGCCGCCGGTGACGCACAGCCTCGGCGCGCTCCCCGGCGCCCGCAGCCGCTGGGCTGTCCCTGTTGTGTTGGGTCGCAGCGAGTGCAGCGGCCTGGGCGCGGGCAAGGCCGGGCCGCAGCCGCGTCGGTGGATGGAGCGCCGAGGGGCGGGCCGCGCGGAGGCGGTGTCCCGGCCGGATGACGCCCAAGGGGTTTCTCTTCGCCCAGGGATGCGTCCCTTAGGGTCTCACTGGTGCTGAAAAGGCCAAAATGTGTGTGCCAGAGACAGGCTGTGAAATAGAAAAGGGCGCGCGGGGCGGGCGTTGGGACTGAGCTGGCTCGGTGGCTTTGGGTAGGCCGCTTAACCTCTCTGGGCCTCGCGGTTCTCATGTGGAAGAGAGCTCTGACCCCTAAGCGCCCTGCAGCCCTGAAAAGTTGAGTGTATCAAAGCAGGGCATCCCCAGACCCACGGGGTACAGCCACCTCATGCATCCCAGTTCCCAGTAGACATTGAGACCTGGTCGATGGCCAGACTAGCTAATGCTACTGAGTACTGCGAAAGACAAATCACGACCTGATCAGCATCCCCTCTCCATTCGAGGTGATGGGCGTCCACCTGGCCTCCAGACTGCCCACCCACTCCCCATACCCTCCTTCCTATCCAACTCAGTTCATTCTTCCCAGGTTCGTCCCATGCTCTCCACCTCGGTGGTCCTAGCAGCTTCCTACAGAGGAAGCCCTCGTCAGTTATAAACCTGTTTCTCAAACCTCCACCTTTTTTGACGGGTTCTTTTCCAAGACCTCACCTTAAGGGACACCCAGCTTTCCTCCCTGGACATCTCTTCTTCCCTCCCAACCATCACTCAAAAATACTCCTAAGTCCAGATTTTCATTTCCAAGCCATCATCCTACCACTACAAAGCAAACTCTATTCTTGTCAATTTCAGGCTGTTGGCCCATACTCTGGTTTTTCTTCATCCTAATTCTCCTTCACACACACACACACACACACACACATTTTCTCCATGACTTGTCTAATTGTTATCTTCACCCTTAACCCTTTGTTGACTCTCTTTTAGAGGACCTTAACTTCATAAATGTTTGATCTTTTCAACTCCAGTGATCACCTCAGCCGCTGATCTGTTCACCCCTTCATCTTGAAATCTCAAAATTCATTCTAAGTGCCCATATCTGAGCTTACCTGAACCCATCCTTCAATAAAATGTATTCCTACCGTGCTTGAGAAGTAGCAGGTTTTCTTGCATGTTGAGCCTTTTGACTAAATACCTATCTCCAGACACCTGGAGAGTCAGTGTAGCATAGGGGCCAAGATCATGGTCTGTGTGTGAACCCTGGAACCCCAACTTGTGAGCGTGTGACCTGCATCAGTTGCTTAACCGCTTTCGCATCTCTTCCCTAGTTTGCACAACAGAGATGATAATAGCACAGACCTTATAGAGTTTTAGGGATCAGATGAGTTATTTTGGCTGCTTTGCCTTTTAACTGAATGGCATTCTGACATCTCGAGAGGCTTCTTTAGCTCAGTTTTCACCTTTTCCATTAAACTCTCCCTAACCGCACCCCACCCCACCCCCAAGATAAGACTCCCTCCTCTGCATGCTCATTGCCTGTGCATACTGCTATCATTGTGCTGATCACAATGATTGTAACTTATTTCTTCTTCTTCTTTTTTTTTAGTGAGGAAGATTGGCCCTGAGCTAACATCTGTTGCCAATCTTCCTCTTTTTGCTTGAGGAAGATTGTCCCTGAGCTAACATCTGTGCCAGTCTTCCTCTATTTTGTATGTGGGACGCCACCACAGCATGGCTTGATGAGCAATGTGTAGGTCCATGCCCGAGATCCGAACCCTTGAACCCCAGGGCACTGAAGCAGAGTGCATAAACTTCACAACTATGCCACCAGGCCAGCCCCTAAAACTGTTTATTTTGAAATAATTTCAAGCTTACAGAAAAGTGGCAAGAATAGTATCAGTAATCCCTGTATAGTCTTCACCAGATTCCCCAGTTGTTAACATTTTACCTCATTTGCTTTTACTCTGTTTCTCTCTCTGTGTCTCTCTGTCTCTTTCTCTCTCTCTCTATATATATATATATTTCCCCCCTGAACCATTTGAGAGTAAGTTGCTGACGCGATGTCCCTTTACTCCTAATTAGTGTACATTTTCTAAAACCAAGTACATTTTCGTAAATAACCACAGTACAATTAAAACATATCAGTATGAACTCATGTTTTAATTGTACCACTTCAACCTTCCCCAATCCATTTTCCCTACAATCTCTGAATTTTACTCACCCTGACATTCCACTAGTTAGAGATCCGTTTAGATTAACAACTAGTCTATCACTCTTTTTCCTAGTTCTTTGATTTTATTTAAAAATTACTAAATATATGAAAATATTCCAAGCACATGTTTTCACAAGCCAAATAATACTAAAAGGGTTGTAATGAAAAGTAACAGTTTGCACGCGATAGGCCGACTTCCACGAGGTTACTGCTCTCAGCTCCCCAGCTGTTTTCTCTGGTATTTATCTTCATATTCCTAAACAAATGTGTGTATAATGAGATTTCTTGATCTGTGGATTTAAGGTAGTATCTATTGATTTGTTGCTGTGGTAGATGGGACTTAACTCTCTCATATATCCTCACACTTCCCACCTCCCCTTCCTCTTAATGAAGTTATATCACAAGTTTTGATTGAATCTATAGTCAGCACTTACATTATGTTTATTATGCAAATGTTCACTGTATAGCCAAGTAGTGTACTATGACCATGCTTGCTTGCTTATAGAACTCTTTACTTTGGCCTGGAGTTAATAATCATTTCATTTCTGTTCCACAGCATGGCTTGACAAGCGGTGCGTCGGTGCGCGCCTGGGATCCAAATCAGCAAACCCCAGGCCGTGGAAGCGGAGCGCGTGCACTTAACTGCTTGTGCCACTGGGCTGGCCCCATCAGTTGCATTTCTTTCTGGGAACGTTCGTTCTGGAGCTCTCTGCCCTCTGTTCCAATCTGAATGGGTCCCCTCTAGCCCTGCTGCATAGCTGTCACTCTGGGACTGCAACTGTACTCTGCTCTGTTGGATCCCCTATTTCTTAAATTCTTAAATTCTGTGTCTGCCTCTTTCTTGGTTTACTCCTTTGATTGTAGTGGCACACCCACAGAACCTTTTGGAATAAAGGTACGTAGAATAAATGTTTTGAAATCTTGCATATCTGAAAATGTTTTTATTCTACCCTCACTCTTGACTGAGAGTTTCCCTGGATTGGTGTGGAATTTTAGGTTGAAAATCATTTTCCCTCAGAATTGTGAAGAGTTTGTTCCATTTTCTTCTGACTTCCAGTAATGCCATTTTGATTCCTAATCCTTTTTATGTTAGGAAGATCTTAGGATTTTGCCTTTATCTTTAGAGTTCTGAAGAACTCTAAATTTTTTAAATTTAGAAGTTTATAAGTTTTTTAAAGATGTGCCCTGGTCTGAGCCTTTTTTTTTTTTTTCATTCATTTTGTTGCTCACTCAGTGGGCCCTTCAATTTTGAGACTCTTATCCTTCCATTCTGAGAAATTTTCTTTTTTTTTTCGTTTTTTTGTGAGGAAAATTAGCCCTGAGCTAACATCAGTTGCCAATCCTCCTCTTTTTGCTGAGGAAGATTGGCCCTGGGCTAACATCCATGCCCATCTTCCTCTACTTTATATGGGACGCTGCCACAGCATGGCTTGACAAGCAGTCTATCAGTCCATGCCCAGGATCTGAACCTGCAAACCCTGGGCCACCGAAGCAGAGTGTGCGAACTTAACCACTACACCACCACGCCAGCCCCTTTTTTTCTTTTTTCTTTTTTTCTGCTGAGGAAGATTCGCCCTGAGCTAACATCCGTGCCAGTCTTCCTCTATTTTGTATGTGGGTTGCCACCACAGCATGGCTGACAAGTGGTGTAGGTCCACACCCGGGATCTGAACTCGTGAACTTAACCGCTACACCACAGGGCTGGGCCTCTGAGAAATTTGCTTGCATTATTTCTCTTTTTTTTTTTTTTAATAATTTATTTATTTTTTTCCCCCAAAGCCCCAGTAGATAGTTGTATGTCATAGCTGCACATCCTTCTAGTTGCTGTACGTGGGACACGGCCTCAGCATGGCTGGAGAAGCAGTGCATTGGTGCGCGCCCAGGATCCGAACCCGGGCCGCCAGCAGCGGAGCGCACGCACTTAACCACTAAGCCATGGGGCCGGCCCGCATTATTTCTTTATAATTTTCTTTCCTCCATTTTTGCTGGATGTGGGACTTTCAGGATGGATCCTCTAATTTTCTTATCTTTTCTTTCATATTTTTTCATCTATCTTTTTGTACAGTTTTCTGAAGTTTTCGTCAACTATCTTCTATCTTTTCTTTTGAATATTTATTTTCAAACATTTTACCCTTTAAGAGCCAGAAACCCTTACTTGTTCTGATTATTTTGTACATTTTCTCATTTCATGGATAAAATGTCTTCTGTTATCTCTCTATGGGTATTAACTGTACTACTTTTGAAGTTTTGTTCTGCTGTTTCCTCTGGTTTGGTCTTTTTCTTTCGTGTTAGAACATTCCACAAACATCTGGTGATCCTTGGCTATCTGTTAAGGTTTCATCATGAGGCACAAAAAGCTTGTTGACATTTCTGTGGGCATGAAAGTGGCTTATCCACTGGGGGTTCTCACAGATGATCCGGCAGAGAGCCAGCTGATTCACTGAGGGGAGATTCCCCAGTGTCTGAACCTGTGAGCACCTCGTTTTTTCCAAGAAGATCATTTCCTAACTGCCTGCCATGTTCTGGGTGCAGGGTGCAGTAAGCAGTGTGAGAGTCCCACTAATGAGTGTGCAGATTCAGAATCCTTAACCCCCTTGTTTTCAGCCCCTGTACCTTCCTGCCCACAATGACGCTCAAGTGTCACCAGCAACCCGTTTTAACATGAGAGTGCTTTAAGAGGATGTCCGTCATTCACCTGCTAGTATGAATTCATATCTGCTCAGTTTGTTTTTCTTCTAGTCCTTAGCTGATAACAGCTGCTCTGAGGAAATGGAAGTCTGATTGGTCAGGAAGTGGGTACAGGTGGGTAATTTGGGGTCACAGAGTCCCTGAGCAGGACAGCAGCCCAGAGCAGGGAAGGCAGGTTGGGAAGGGTGCTGTGATCCAGGGGATTAGGCACTGGGACCTGGCTGCCACAAGGGAGGTGAGAAGATGGACAAGAAAGTTAACTTATATGTAAATTGTGCTCAGAGCCAGGGCTACATGTGGAAAGCGGAGCTGACTTGCTTTCTCCCTCCTGCACGGCAGGCGACCTGCCCTCAAAGCCCAGAGCCCAGGGACAGGAGGAGGTGGACAGTGCTGTGCAGGTGCGCCTGAGCAGCTGTCACCCTGGGAAAGATGGTCTCCAAGGAAAATGCATTCTGCGCTCCGAACAACCAACTGACAAATGATCTTTTGGACCATGGCCTGCTTGCCAACTGAGGCTCAATTTGCCTGCAATGGGCCAGCTCTGGTAGTGCCAAGGGAGAGAGGCCATTAGCAGAAATGAAAAGCAAGAAATCTTTTAGTCCATTAGGCTAAAAGAGGATTTTCTATCTTTTATTATTTATGATTTGTGACTTCAGTTACTGTTTCCCGGAACAAACAAAACGTTACAGTTCTACTTCAGCTTACTGGAGCAAATTGATGCTTATCACCCATACGCTACAGACTGCTAGGCGGCCGCTCGGGCCGCTGGTGCTGTGGCCTCCCTGCGGCTCTTTGATGTCTTGTCAGCAGGTTGTTTTCTGTGCCTCAGACAGTTTCCAAAAGCTACCACAGCCTGATGTGTGTGTGTGTGTGTACATATATATACACACAGATGTGTGTGTCTGTTTCTATCTATCTTGTACACGAATACAGTAAACTCAATGAAATGAGCAAAAGCAGACTTGCGTTTTTGCTGTAAGGTCACTCCCTGGAAAATAGGCATTGGGGTCCGAAGGATCTCCTGTAGCACTGGGGACTGCTTAGGTGGGAGCCAAGAAAGGTGCCACGAGGGGAGGAAGAAAGGCCAGGTGAGGTGGCCTCTGTGACCTCTGGAGGATGCCATGACCCCCCTGGGTGACTTCCCTAGCCACTGCTGAAGGACGGCAGCATGGTCCCCTGGGCTGTAGCTACAGCTGAAATTTTCAGTTTTCCTTTCACGTTCCCCTTTTCAGTCTCCAAGAAGGCGGGGGGAGGGGTGCCCTGAGTGAGACGCAGATGAAAGAGGAAGTGTCTCAGCACTGACCAAACCTAAGATGGCCCATCCCATCGGTGACCACCATGGAAATACCAGAGACAGCCTCCTCGTCATGGAGACTTTCTGGGGGAGGGGACGGCTGCTGCCCAGAAGCAACCAGCTTCCCTCTGGCCAGGTCACCTCGGGGAGCCGAGGGAGCCTGCGGTCGCCTGTCTGGAGGCAGGAGGAGCTCCCTCCGCTGGGCTTCCGATGAGCCGGAGGCAGGGAAGGCCTCCTCACCCCTGTGTGTCCCTCCAGGCTTCCTCCTCACAAGCTGGAATCCACTTAGCTCACAATACGGAGATGGCCAGGCTGCGTTAAATGCAGGTCCATCTGAGGGGGCCGTCCTAGGACCATGAGCCGTGAACACCTTGCCTCCAATTCACTCTCCAAGTCAGTCAGCAACCCCCACTGACACCTGTGGGGTCCAGCTGGCACTAACTTAGGGACAGGATGGAGGGCCTGACAGCCCTCTGAGGGAGAGGACGTGAAGACAAGTGATAGGGTGACAAGTGATGGAAACAAGTGTGGAGCACAGGAAACGGGAAGGAGACGGTCACCAGAGGTGACAGTTGAGTGGTTAAAAAACACACACTCCTTATGCAATGTAAAAATACATTTCTACTCGAGTCAACATAATGAGAGACAGTAGTAAGACATACTTATAATAGAAGAAGTTGGAAGGACAGAAAAGTAGACAAAAGAACAAAATCACTCCTGGTCCTTCTGCCCAGAAATAACCTGTGTGAACACTGGCTGAACTTTTAGGCTTTTTCGTGGTGTGCATTTTTTAACATAATTGTGATCATATGGGACCTCCAAAATTGTACATACTGATTTTTCAGTCTATTTATTTCCCATTCCAGAAAGAAGGCATATAAATCTGTTCATCACAGTGTTGTTTATAATTCTGAAAACTGGAAAATGAATATTCATCATTAGCATTTCAGTCAAATAAATAAAGGTATAAGCTCACAATAAAATATTATACAGTCACTAAAAAGATTGATCTCATGCTATTTTTATTAACATGGAAGGATGTCACCAAGATCTTGCAGAATTTTTAAAAAAAGGTTTCAAAACAGTATCTATAGTTTGAGCCTATCTACATAACAACGTGGTTGTATGTGTGTGTAAGGAAGATGCTTGCCAAAATGTTAATGATGGTTCTTTCTAGAAGAAGGGCTTTCTGTGCTGTTTATTTTATTCTTTATATTTTTTGGTACTATTTAAATTTTTTTGTGACAAGCATTTACTAGTTTTATATTTTATAAAACTATTTATTTGAAAAAAATTTTTGTAAATCTATACTTATTGATATAAAATCTATCCATTATATAGTGAGTGAAAATGAGAGTTACAAAACCTATACATACTATGATCCCATTTTGGTATTTGACATTCTTTATATACAAATTTATGTATTTTATATATAAAATTTGTGAATACAAAAATATATAAATTACAAATGTTAGGTAAAAAATTTACGAATGTATTTTACATATACATAAAACAAGTTTAAGACTTATCTTGTGTTTGTTTTTTTTAATAATGACTGTGTTATATTTTAAACAATAATGATATTTCCATCGTGGGGAGAAAAAGGTAAAATTTTGGGCTGAGTGTTGGAGGAGTAGGGACCGGCCAGTCCAGGACAGTCCAGGCTGAGGGAACAGTACGCACCAAAGACACAAAGTCACAGCAAAACGTGACACCTTTTTCTGCCGCACCGCCCCTGGCATCTGACACCGCAGCGCACTCCCTCCTTCTGGAAACTCCTCCTCACCTTTCCGGGTCACTATTCTCTCTGGGCTGCTCAGTGGCGTTCATCAGCCAAGCAGGCACCACTGAGGGGCAGGTGGGGGGGATGAGGGAATGAGGCACAGGCTAATGGCCTTGGTTTTGTTGGGTGGGGTCTCCTTAGAGATCAGGAGGATTAAACTAGCCTGCTTCATAATATTCTAGGGGCTCAGGCCTGTGCACCACGGGGAGAGAACCTAGAATCCACGGTTAATGCACTTCAGTTCAAGTTGAGGCACCACCACCGCCTCGATGGCCCGTGTCAGACATGATATTTTACCTCCCTGAGCCTCAGTATCTTTATCCACAAAATGGGACAATAAGAACCTCTACCCCATCAGGCTGTTGAGAGGATTAAACGAGACTTGGGAAATGACCCTCACAGCTAACTGTTTATGGTCAGAAGAAGCTGCCTCCAATATGACAGCAGGGCAAAACCCCACAGGCAAAACGAGAAGCCCTGACATTTCAGCAGGTCATTTTTGGCCAAGAAACCGGCACTCACGACAAGGACTTGTGATATATCCTCGTGGCTGGACCCATCGGTCACAAGCTCTAATTATGGAAACGCTCTCTGACGGAGCAGCCTGCTGTCTTGAGTCACCGGGGCGGCGTTAACTCCTAGGCCGGGAACTCTGCTGGAGACCTGGTGGGGATAAGTACGTTCTAACAACAAGAAAGCAGTGATTTATAATCATTTTCACCCAGAAAGATCAATTTACAGTCCTGACAGGAACCGGCTTCTGAAACAGCGCGTGATAAAAATAACTCACCAGAGTCACCTCCTTCTACTTCCTTGAAGCGCCTTCTCTTGCATTTACTCCTATTTAGAGTCTCTCGTCTTACATACTCACCTCTGTTGATTCAGGATCCCGCCTGGTAACCCGGGTGAAATATTTTCAGTGCTAATTCAAATAACTTCAGCCCTCTCGTAAAACACAAAACGCGAGAAGATTCTGCTTAACGTGATGGCTATAAAATGGCTTCAAACCGATTAAGCTTTTATTGACGGCCCTGGGTGCGAGAGGGCGAGAGAATGTTACTTCCTTTCAAGGGTGTATATGTCTTCCTCCTTGCTAGTTGGATTTCTTATCTGGAGTCTTCTGGAGCTTGTTTTCAGAATCGTCAAGGTGTTTGTTAACAGTGAAAGCTCTCCTTTGCCCGATTCTGTGGCACAGCCATTAGCAGCACATACGTGGAAGGATGGCCCCAAGATCTTGCTGAATTTTAAAAAGAGGTTTCAAAACAGTATATATAACTTGGGCGTATGTATATAAAAACATGGGTGAATGTGTGTGTAAAGAACATGTTTCCCAAAATGTTAATAGTGGTTAATAATCATGAGAAGAAGCCATGGGCTTGAGTCCCAGCCGTGCCTCCGTCTGAAGTTTGTGACCTCGGACAGCCTCTCTGAGCCTATTTCTTTATCTCTGAAACTGGGAGAGAGTTGTTATAGGGTTACATAAGATATAGTAAGCACTCTATAAATGCTATTTATTATGATTCTGCACTTGGACCCTGAAGAAATGGATTCTGCCATTTGCTGTAGTAGAGACCCAGAGAAACAGTGCAGCAGTTGAAATAAAACACAACTTACTGACATTAGGTGTCACCTGGGGATGATCCAGCACAGCAAGATGGGTCAGACTGCTATTATCCAAGTTCACAGACCGAATGATGTAGAAAAAGCCCAGTGCTATTTAATTGTCACCCTCAGAGGGCTGAATCCATGTGTTCCTAGATCCGCACATTCATTCCCAGGAGGCATAGGAAGCCAAATTCTAACAAGTTTTCTTGGTAAACATGGGGGATTCGTTGGATGACCCCCAAGGTCCCTGCCATTCAAAGGCCTGGTAAGTTTCTCTGCACGATGAGATCAGAGCTGTCCCAGACCTCGAAGTTGGTGCTCCTGGACTATGCGAGAACGACCAAAGTTTGTCTCTCTGACCCTCCATTTTCTGTTGTTGGCCAACCCCCTTCTGACTGGCACATTCTTAAGATATGTTACAAAAGGTTCGAAATGTTTTCGTAAACATGCTTTTCTTATATCCTCCAATTCCAATCAAGTCTTGCTGAAGGACCCATTCTGACCTCTTAAGGTGACTTGATATTTCTTCCTTCTACTCCCTGTGTGTTAGTTTCATACCCGAACCTCCAAGTAGGGTTCCCAGATACAATGCAGGATTCCCAGTTACATTTGAGTTTCAGACGAACAACGTTCAGATAAACGAGCTTGCGTGGGACATACTTATATTAAAAAATTATTCATTGTTTATCTGAAATTCTAACTAACTGGGCATCCTGTCTTTTAATTTGTTGAATCTGGCAACCCTAGCTCCAAGGGAAATCTTATTTCCCTGTTTCCAAATTCTTGGAGGTGGTGGTGACCTCATGGTTGGTCATGTAACCCATACACCGTTCTGGGAAGGTAAGAAAGATCACTCTGTGTGCACAAAGACACATTCCACACAAATAGCAAATGTCTCCCCGTGCAAGGCACGGCGCTGGGTGACTCAGGGAGACACACAAGCCCTGCTTTCAGGGAGCCTGCAGTGGAGAATATATAAGCAGCCACCATGCAGGGCAGAAGCAAGAGCCGTGTGGAAGGTGCTCCACATGGTCCAAGTTCAGAGGGGAGGGAGGGCGCATCTGCTTGGAGGGGTGGATGAAGGAAGGCTCCTTGTCGGGGTGGCGTTTGATGCGCCTTAAACAACACCAGCAGGTGGGGACGGAGTAGTCTGGCATTCCTGGTGGAGGGAGTGACTTGAGCACAGGTAAAGTAGAGAGAGAGAATGAGCATGTTTGGTGGCTTCCTTTGGGCAGAGCATAAAAGAGTTAAAGAGGCAAAGAAGGGAATAAGGCCAGAAAAAGGGGATTAGATTAAATAAATATGCAAACAAACAACAAGCCAGAAAAAGAACCGAGAGTCACCCAAACTTTCTGTGAGTATAATTTTCAGATACTGAAATGTCCCCAGATATTCTCCTGGGGTAGGAGGTGGGGGTCATCTTGTCCTTTAAGGAACTGGTTTTATCACATCTAGAGTAAGTGGCATTCACAAACAGATGGTGCCACCACTTAACTCAGTTGTGGGGTCAAGCAAAGGGAACGAGAAATAACCAGGTGTGTTCAAGCAAAGCAGTAAACGTCCGGGTGAAGGTGGCCTGCGGAAGAAAACATGGATGCCCCTGCGTTACAGATTAGACACAGTCCAGAGAAGTTGGCCAGGGAATGAATTTCTGAAAAGTAAATTCATTTCCTATTTTTCAATAAAAAATAGAGTCCTGGGCTCTCAAGTCTAATCCGCTAATTTATCATGTGGCCTTTAGCAAGAGTATAAGCTAAAACGTCAGAGGGGACTCTCTGTTCTCATCTGTAAAATGAGACGGTGGCCCAAATTACTATATTTCCCTCCAACCAATCCAAAGGAAAGCTCTTGGTGACAAAGGGGTTAGCAGTATGACAGGCTCGCTCAGATGGCCCCATGGTACTTGCAGTTCCCTTAGTCCAATCTCAATAAGATGAATGTAGATTAAGCAAATCCTAGGAGCCAGCCACTATGAAGGGTGCAGAGGGGTAGAACCATCCCTCCATCCCTCCAAGAATCAGACTCTGCCTGGAAAGACAAGACATACAAAGTAGTTTGTTCCAGTGATGGCCCAAAGTGATCCACACCTCCTGGTTTTCATGCCTCCTGGTATTCAAGGAATTCATCCTTGAATCTGGGCAGCTTAAAACAATAGAACGTGACAGAGGTAACGCTGTACCAGCTCTAGGCCTATCCCTTAAGAAAGCTTGGTGGATTCTGCTTTTGCATTCTTGGGAGCCCTGAGCTACCATCTTACAAGTCTGTCTATCCTGTTGGAGAGGCCACGTGGGGAGGCCACGTGGAGAGGGAGAGGCCCCAAGACTCCGTGGAGGAGGACTGAGGAACTCAGCCAGACATGTGCTTCCTGTTCGAGCCCATCCAGCCACCCCCAGATTCCAGAGCCAAACCAGCTGAGACACTTGACATGGGGACAGGGATGTCCATCTTGGATGTTCCACTCAGATAGAGACCAAGCCGCCCTGCTGTGCCTTTTTAAACTCCTGACCCACAGATTTGCGAGCAAAGAGCATCGCCGTTGTGCTAAGCCACTAAGTTTTGGGGTCTGTTACACAGCACTAGGTAATCAAACCCCATACTCTCAGGAAAGGTCAAATGCCCATAAAAATGTCAGGAATCCGTGCCATCTGGCTGATCAGGTTTCTCAGGGTCAAAAGAAAGGACATGCCCAGTTTAACCACAGGCAGGAGTGTGTACTATTGGGGACCAAACAGGAATCCCCTGAGGACCCCTGTTTTCTGGACTCTGGGGTGGGACTGGGTGACAGGCCCCAGAGGAGTTTCTCAGCCCTTGCTCAGAGCACCCTTGGGCTGAGGGACCTGCCCCGACTTTGTTTAGCCACAGCTGTGCTTCCCCAGCAAGGCACTGGCCCAGATGCCACAGAATCGGGGCCACAGAATCAGGGGTCCCTCTGCTAGACAGACTACTGTATGCCCCCCACCTTCCGAGCAGTAGCAAAAACCAAAAGAAACAGGTGGTAACAACAAGTGGGGGCAGAGCAGGGGGTGAATGGAGGCAGAAAAAACCCCCAGAGACGGGAAGGCTGCTGCCAGGGGCTCCTTCAGTGAGGCCTGGACAGAAGCAGGACGGAGGGTGGGAGAAGGTGCACACCAAGAAGGGGGCTGAATTCAGGGCCCTGGACTGGCACGCAGGGCAGGCTTCCCGGGCAGCAGCAGGCGCTGGGCTTTGAAGAATGCACGTGCTTCGACAGGGTCAGGAAGGGACAGGGTGTTCTGCACACAGGGGACGACCCCCTGCACGTGTGGGCACGGGAGTGAGGGCATCCTAGCTGTGGAGGTGGGCTTGGGACAGCGGAGGCTTTGGGGGGCAAGAGAGGCAGGGGAGAACCACGAATGCCAGGCCAGGGCAGCCTACAGACCAGACTGTGATGGAAGGCAGGGTTCCTCATGGACCCCCAGCAGCTAGCACGTAACAGATGCTCGATAAACATTTGCTGAATTGATGGATGTCACTTCCAGGTCATGGGGAGACATTGAATTATTTCCACAGGGGTAACCCGAGTGAAAGCAGTGATGCTGGGTGACTAGATGAAGGGGAGACTGGATGAGGAAGGTCCACGAGGCTTCTGCAGTGTCCCCATGAGAGGAGACGAGGGCAGGGCCAAGGAGGGGGCAGCAGGGCTGGAGATAAAGGATGGAGGGAGCATGGTCCTCAGGAAGACTTTTACCAGGATGGGCAACCATGGTAGGAGGGGGTCTCGGAGCCCTGGGCTCTAGTCCAGCCTTGCCATTAAATCGCCATGTAACATGGGCAAGTCACCGCCTCTCAGCTCCGTCTCTGTGAATCAAAGGTGTCAGAGAAGAAGTTTCTCTTCTGCTTGGAGACTTTGTGATTCTGAAATTTGGTGACTAATATGAAGTGTGGGTGGGGTGGTGTCAGGGAAGGGAAGGAGCTGGAAGGGTCACAGATAGTTCTGAAGAGGGCTGTGGAGAAAATGGTGCGGCCGTCGGCAGAAATAGGAAGTCAGAAAGGAGAGCTGGGCAGGGAGGGAAAGATGATGCGTTTGCTGTTAGGGAAGTTTGGAGGGGGCGAGAGCACGTCTGCAGAGCAAATGGGCAGTGGAGACACAAAACCACAGCCAGCTGGGACCTTCCCTCTGCAGCCCCCACGAAAGATATCCCTGTCCCAACCCCTGGAGACTGTGAATGTTACCTTACACGGAAAAAGTCTTTGCAGGTGTGATTAAGTTAAGGTCTTGAGATGGGGAGAACATTCTGGATGATTCAGACGGACCTTAAATGTCATCATATGTATCCTCATAAGAGGGAGGTGGAGGGAGATTTGACACACAGAGGAGAAAGCCATGTGAGGACAGAGCAGACAGAGATTTGAAGATACTGGCCTTGAAGATGGATGTGATGCCGCCACAAGCCAAGGAATGCCGGCAGCCCCCAGAAGCTGGAAGAGGCAAAGAACGGATTCTCCCCAGAGCTGCCAAAGGGAGCACAGTCAAGCGATATTGTGTTCAGACATCTGGCCTCCAGGACTGTGAGAGGAAAGATGTCTGTTGTCTTAACCCAGACTTTGTGGTAATTTGTTACAGCAGCCACAGGAAATGAATACATTGGCCACCCCCTAAATCACTGACTCTTAACCCACAGCCAGGTCCCCTCACCCGGGCTCCAGGTTTAGTGTTTGCTTCTGTTATCTCTTACTCCTCAGATGAACCTGTGAGGCAGGAAGTGTTAGTATCCCCACTCCCAAAGGAGGAAACGGGGTGCAGAGAGGTCGGATAACGTTCCAAAGTTCCCAGAGCTGACCCATGACAGAGCCCAATTGCCCTGAGATGGGTGTGACTTCAGAGGGTATCCTCTTGACCACTCTGCTAGTCTATCTCCCAGCTAAACAAATATTCCTAAAAATGTTGCCTAGGCCAGGTTTCAGGGTCTCGTAGCGAAATCAGTACCTTACTCTCCTAGTGCCCTAAGTCGTAACAATCACGCTTCAAAATCCCAGCTAGTCACAGGGTTAGAGCAGGTTAGACCTGTCACGGTCCTTTGAGCGTCCATCTCCTGTGACCTGATATGTCACAGGGGAGCAAACTAGGATCCTAAGAAGGGGCAGCTTGTTCAAGGTCTTAAAGTTGGTCCCCTGATGTTAGAGCCAGAACCAGAAGCCAGTTCAGAACATTCCCAACCCAGTGCGCTGAGTATGTTTTAGGAGCATATTAAGCAGCTTAAAAGTGAAAAGAAAGGCTGGCTTGGTTACATGACCCCTGCTATTTAAGACGGTCCCAAGACCACTCTCCAGAATTAAAATAAGTCAAATGCACTTTCCTTACGCACACTGGGCGTGTCAGGTGTGATGTCTGCCACCCACCAGAGGGTGCACAGGGAAGCAAAATTGGGCATTTCCCAGATGACCAATTAGATCAGAGACGTCATCTGACCAAAACAGGCCCATCCATCAGCTGACTGGGGGCCCATGGGGACACTCTCCAATGGGGCAAGCTATTGGATTAATCAGACTAGCTCCCTGTAATGAACTGGAGGATGTGGAGAGGATTGACGAGACAGAGAAACAGAGATAGAGAGACAGAGAGAGAGAGACGAGACAGAGCACACTGTCCCCTTGCATCCTGGAAGCTTTCTCAGACAGGGCATGCACATCCTCACTCCCCATCCTGCAGGAGGCCTCGGTGATTCTCCATTCCTCACAGTGGACGCGAGCCTCCTACAGAGCTCACAGGGCCACTGCAGAGGCAAACTTACACAATTAGCTGATTTTCCCCCCAGCCTGTTTGCTCTGAATTTTTGCATTCAGATGTCTATGCTTTTAATTCCTTCTTAGGTGATATAAATGCCTTCCTGAATTTATTTCACTGTCCGTCACGCTAGTGAATCCGCCTTGGGCAGGTGGATTTGCAGGGGAGTCCTCTCTCCTGAGACAGGTCCCGGGACGGGCCCCAGCTGCAGGCAGAAAGCACACCATGTTCTATTTTTTCACACTCGAAGGACCAAATGAGATGGGGGTGGGGCCACGCAATCTGCAACCCTATTTTCTCTATATCAATCTTGTCCAAATTAAAAATATTTGAAAAATGAATGTCGAACCCTTTACCCATTGAGGAATGTTTAGTATCCGCCTGAAGACAATGCTAACTTTAAAACATACCTATTTTGGTTTTCCCATAGTAAAAATGGAGTAGAGCTAAACTCCATTGGTCATTGGTCATTGATCTGATAATGACTGATACCTGTGGTGCTCAGCCAGTCACAAGATTGGGGTGCACGTGTGTTTTGCTTACAGATCCTATTAATATAAGGCTGACCTTCTCCAACTGCACCCTCCCCTCCAACCACCAACATCAACACAACTCCGTTCTCAGGGGGCTTTTAGCTCAAGTATCACCGCTGGGTGGCAAAGATCACAGCCTGAGAATTTCACATGTTGATTTCCAATTTCTTTAGGGGAAAATTGTCAAGGTGAAAAAGGAAACAAAGAGGAGGATGAAAGGGAAGAAAGAAGACATAGAAAGCGAAAGGCGTGAAAAAGAATAAAGTAAAAAAGGTAAAATTAATAATAGCTACCCCCAATTCCTAACTGGTGGCTGGCACTGTAGCAGCTTCTGCATTTAACGTATAATAACAATCTTACTGCACAGGTGTGATAGATGAGGCAGTCAAAGCCCAGAGAGGCTAGTCATTTGCCTAACGTCACACAGCTTAGTAAGAGAAACCTGGATTTGAATCCAGTTCGTCTTACTTCAAAGCCCATGTTCTTGTTTGTCAATCACAGAATCATCTATAGTCATTTTGTAACAATCTTAGAACACAAGGGGAAAAGCAGCATAGTAATTCTCTAGACAAGTCATAATTTAGAGTTTAAAGCTTGGGTGAAAAACATGTCATGAGTTATGTCCTCTGCTGGAATTGGCAGTTTGGACCTCTTGTTTTATTGAGCAAAGAAGCCACTAAAGAAATGGATCACCCAGAGACTGGAGAGAAAGTGCAGCCTCTTGGGGTTTCGTTGTAATGAGGCCACACGAGGACTGCGGCTGAGATGAAAGTATCCTGATGTCGTGGATTTGGCAGAACTCAGACTTGCACGCCTTCTCGTATGGACCCCACTCGAGTCTAGGCTTTGAAGCTGTTTTTACACTTACAACACCACCCCCATGAGGCCATGGTCTCTTTATTTTTTCTAACCTTTTATTATGAAAATTTTCAAACATACACAAAATTTGGAAGAATAGCATAATGAACAATTAATATTTTGCCATTTGCCTTATCTCTCTGGCTGTCTCTCTCCATCTCTCTCAGGGAGAGTTCTTGCTGCTACCCCCACTTGAAAACTCTACCATGCCTCAGTGCCTTTGCACATGCTGTACCCTCTGCCTAGCCCTCCCTATGTCCCACTCACCTTTTATCATAGCCTTCCATATTTTGGTTTCCCCTATTGGGCAGTGAACTTATTGGGGTGGGAATAGGGAGTTGTTT
The DNA here is from genome assembly GCF_057802395.1 of Ceratotherium simum simum. Lineage (NCBI taxonomy): Eukaryota > Metazoa > Chordata > Mammalia > Perissodactyla > Rhinocerotidae > Ceratotherium > Ceratotherium simum. Next base: position 50,096,184 of record NC_141915.1, on the reverse strand, counting down.
CTCCTCTTTACTTCCAGTGCCTTACAGAAGGCTGCTCAATTAAAGATGCTTTCTCATTTCAACGCTGTTCCATCCATCCAGCATGCAGCCTTTCCTGCTCCCTATGTCCAGGTATATTTAAATCATCTTTGAAGGTCCAGCCCAAATGCTTTCTCTTCCACAAAAGCGTCCCTCATTCCATCTAGATGGAAGTAATTGCCTTTCTGTGAAGGCCTGTAGCACTTTACCTAGTCCCCTTGAGCGTTATTTATTACTGTATGTTGTGGTTTAATTATTCATGTGCCTATATTTTATCCCCCACAAGACTGTGAGCATCTCAAATTCAATTCTACAAGTGGATCATTTTCTTATCACCCGAAGTACCTAGCACATAGGTGACAAAGTAGACATTTAATAAATTCAGTTAAATTCCAAAAATATTTTTTGAGCATTTACATGTATCTAGCAAGTTACTAGATTCTGGACATACAGAGGTTAATGAGGCAGACACAGTAATCTCTGCCTTCTGGAAGCTTACCATCTGTTCTAGAAGTCAGACTGGAAAACAAGTAATTACACATGTGATGACTGAGATAAAAGGAGAAGTAGGGGAACTGTTTTATAGGAAGCACAGAGAGGCTTACACTCTGCTGGTCAAACCCAGGGCTGCTTTTTTGCTTTTGAATATATATTGATTTGCTTTCTTACTACAAAAGTAACAGATGCTCTCTACAGAAAATTTAGAAAATGGAAAAGTGTAAAAGAAGACAAAATATCTTGTGATTACCATCACTCTGAAAAAAAAGTTAACGTTGCGGTGTCTCTTTTCAGTCTTTTTGCAAACAGTGTGGGGTGACTGAAGGCTCAAATTCTTTTTTAAAAACAGCCTTATTGTGTATATAATTCACATACTATAAAATTCATCGATTTAAAGGGTACAATTTAATGGCTTTTAGTATATTCACAGAGTTGTGCAACCATCACTATAATCTAATTCGAGAACCATCTCATCATTCCAAAAAGAAGCCTGGTAACCATCAGCAGTCACTCCCCATCTCCCCCGCCACCAGCCCTAGGCAACCACTAATCTCTGTTCTGTGTCCATAGATTTGTCTATTCCGGACATTTCATATAAATGGACTCATATAATGTGATTGTAAAGAGGAAGCCTTTTGTGACTGGCTTCTTTCACCCAGCATAATGTTTTCAAGCTTCATCTATGTTGTAGCACATGTAAGTACTTCATTTTATTGAATAATATTCCATTGTAGGGATATGCCACATTTTATCCATTCATCAGTTGTTAGACATTTGGGTTGTGTCCACTTTTTGTCTACTATGAATAATGCTGCTACGAGCATTCATGTACAAATCTTTGTATGGATATATGTTTTCAATTCTCTTGAGTATATACCTAGGACTGAAATTGCTGGACCATATGGTAACTCTACGTTTAACAATTTGAGGAACTGCCAAACTGTCATCCAATGGGGCTGTACCATTTTATAATCTCACTAGCAATGTATGAGGGTTCCCATTTCTCCACATCCTCACCAACACTTCTGATTGTCCATTTTTTTGTTTCTAGCCATCCTGGTAGGTATGAAGTGGTATCTCATTGTGGTTTTGGTTTGCGTTTTCCTGATGGCTAATGATGTTGAGCATCTTTTCACGTGCTTATTCAAAGCTCCAATTCTGATTTGGACGTTGCTGCAAAACTCTTGGTTACTTCAAGTCACCAGTGACTAAAAAAGCCTGTGGTTTGGTAGCCAAGTGCCCTTTCTGGGCGCCGCTCACAGATAGTTTTGAGCTGGCTTTTGTAAACAATTATGAGGACATCCTTTGACAGAAGCCCTTTACTGTTAGAGAATGTCCCCTGGACACAAAAAACTAACAACAAAAAAGACCCCAAACTCGAGGACCATAAGAGTAAAACTAAAATAAAGCTTCATCTTACAATGTGGAATAAAATCATTTCATTACTTTTCATTACTAAATGGGTAAAATTTTACTATCAAATTTTGAGATATCTTCCCCAAACTGAGAATTATTCACGCAATACCAGTGATCCACAGAATACGGCACCAGTTTTTAAATTTTCTGTTCTGTTCTCTGGTGCCACAAAGAAGGCGTGGTTCAACTCATGAAAATCTGGAAGGTCTTCGAGATATTGGATTTATCAGAACATTGGAGGATTTCAGAACCAAAATCACTGGTGTCTGGGAGAAAAAGTCAGGTTCAGAAGTAATCTGATTTGCAAGAATTCGAAAACAAATTGGGCATCATCATTGCTACTATCGTTAAGAACAGTTCACAACACTAGTTTGGGCAAGAAGGTCACGCGCAGAAAGATACAGGCAGACACTAAGTGAAATATGCAACTATTTAGAACAATTATCATTGGGACTTATGCTAATGACATGTCAATGAATCATATATAGGGATAATTAGCCAGAAACATCAAAGCTATTTACAGTGGTTGTGGCAGGGTACTAAGATTAGGGGTGATTTAGTTTTTGGTAGTATATGGAGAAAGTTTATACCAAAAAGTTGTCAAACAGAAGATGCTCAGGAGCTGCTGGATTCTTACCCCTCCACTGATCACTGAAAAAAATGGTTCTTGGAGAAAAAAGGCAGAAAGTCAAACTAGATTCATGCCAATCTTGATGACATTTTAGTGACTGTTATGGGCTGAATGTTTGTGTGCCCCCCGAATTCATATGTTGAATCCCTAATCCCAATGTGATGGTATTTGGAGATAGGGCCTCTGGGACGTGATTAGGTCATGAGGGCGGAGCCCTGATGAATGAATTAGGAAATGCCAACTAGCTCTCTTTCCGCCAAGTGAGGCTACAAGGAGAAGTTGGCAGTCTGCAAACCAGAAAACGGCCCTCCCCGGAACCCGATCATGCTCGAACCCTGATCTCAGACTTCCAGTCTCCAGAACTGTGAGAAATAAATTTCTGTTGTTTGTAAGCCATCCAGTCTATGGCACTTTTTATAGCAGGCCAAACTAAGATGGTGACCATAAAACAAATGAATCTGACCTTCACATATCTGAAAGCGCCAATGTGTTTTTGAGGCGATCAGATCTTAACTTTCAACACCTCAGGAAGACTAACAACGTACTCTTGAATGTCCATGGCTTGTTACAAGGAAATCCCCATTAAGAAGACTGCAGGAAAAAAATTTAAAACCACTGGGGATCAATTTTTGAAAAACCTATTAAGTCAAAGATACTTATAATTTTTCTCATGAAGTCCTTCCCTTTATTATTTTTTTCAGAAAAATTTGAAGACTTTATCATAGGAACTTTGTATTATAAGCTATAATGCTATACCATGCTACAAACAATTTTTGTTATGAGTTGGAATATTCTAGAAGGCTTTCAAGAATCTGAATGTAGTAAAGAACACGGAAGCCATTTAGCTCAACCTCCTTCTCAGATAATCAGTCTAATCAGGCCACTCCTCAAACTGGTGACAGTCAACTTGAGAGCCACTTCTCACACTGGAGGCAGGATGTTTTAAGTGCCCTGAGAGAGGAATAAGGTGGGATACGTACACAAAGGAAGAAAACTGCTCCTAGCCTCGAGGTGGTAGAAATCCAGCAGTCTTCCTCAGAGCCCAGCCTTGAAGGATGAGCAGGATTTGGCCTCTGGCAAAGAGAACCAGAGAGAAGAGCCAGGAGGAAAACAGCGATCTGGTTTAGTTGGAGTGAAGGAAGCAGGAAGGGAAGGCTGGCTGGCAAGGGAGGTTGACGCTTGATGCCTTGAATGTCGGGCAGGGGTTTGAACGTAATTCTGTCATATGCACGTTAGAAAGGATAACGCTGTACAGCATACCTGTGTTAAATTGGTACTCATTACTGATTTCCATAAAGCTGGGCATCCAGCCTTTAGTTTGCAATGTATTCCTCTTTTACACTGATTTATGGCATCTTCCCCCAAACTATAACCTGCTACATAAATCCAAGGATTGCCTGTACAAATTTAGCTTTAACATGTAATTTCACCAATATCGCTGAGCCATGGGTGCTGTGATGTTGTTTTTTTCAGGATGAAGTTTCGATGAACTCATTTTCGCATTAAAATAAACCAGCTAGTTAAATCCCACAAAGTTTACAAGACCTGGGATTTTTCCATGTAGAATAATAGGAAAATAAAACAACTATACTTTTTCTCTCCCAAGGTCAGCAGTGTTTGGCCTCCAGTGACACCTTGCGTGCTTGTTTCCTCTCTTCTTCACGTCTGACAGGGGCAGAAAATCAAGCCCAAGTCTAAAGCCACGGTATAGTTAATTACACAAGAATGATCAACTTTTCAATAGACTTTGTTGCTTATGTTTTCCTATCATGTACCTTCATGGGGAAAAATACAAATCAACACACCATTCCACTCAGTATAAATGTTAATTCTGGACACAACTTCCCTCAGTATTCTTGTGGCCAGCAGAGAAGCTTAACACAGCTGCCTCAAATAGTTTGTATCGAAACCTTGTTTGAGCCTTCTGTTGTGTTGGCACACTTGAAAAAAGGACACTTGTGAAACACAGTTGCAGAGTGTTTTCAGATACTTCCAGCTCTAACCACAATACTGTAGTTCAGGTACCCCACTAATTTCTCAGGGGAGATTACAGCATGTATTTTAAAACATTGCCCTAAGTCATTAGTCTTTTTGAGAATTTGCCAAATTTCCCATCACCAAAACAAACCTCTGGTTTAACCTGTAAACTCTGAGTTTCCTGCATTCCCAAGAGACCACAGTCTCTCTTTTCTCTTTCAGCGACCCACATTGTGGGCAATGGAACAGGTCATTTTGAGAGAGCGTCCCATGCCAATGATACGTGATTGTGCCAGACCACGATGGTGCCAAAATACTTTACTGGACAATAGTTTGAGTTTTAGCTTAAACTATTCAAACAAATTCATTTGTTCCTTTGACAAATGAATATTCTCTTGTTCCAACAACAGCATAAGAATTTTTCAAAAAGATTTCTTTGTTTGTTTTGGGGATTCAAATGCTCAAGTGAGTTTAGTTTCAATTTTAAAAGTTCTTAAATCTCTTGAAGAAAGCCTTTAACGACCTGTTTCCAATCTACAGATTTGTTGATACTTGTAAATTTACAGATATTTTTAAGTCCAAATTTTTCTATCTCAGTTTTTCTTGGGACCAACAGTGAAATTCCACGTTCAAGGTGAAGCCTTGGAACAGAATATTCACAGGCCCGAAAGGCCTGGAGCCAAGCAGTCTCAGAGCACAGCCATTGCCACTGAACATTTACTCCCATTTGCTTTGCAATTCAATTGTGGGGAAAGGCCCTTCGTTCTGCTTTGGGGAAGAAAAGTACATGCTCAGCTTTCAATAAATGTCAATTAAGGAAAAGCATCAACATGCCAAATTATTCAAGGACTTCCAAGTTAGCTGAAGTTGTAGGGGGAAAGGATGTTTGATACGATTTGATGAGAGTGGTACTCTACCTCTGTGGTCCCCAAAACACACAACCCGGTCTGATCATGAGAAAAACATCAGACAGATCCCAAAAGAGGGACGATCTACAAAATACCCGACCAGTATGCCTCCTCCTCAAAACTGCCAAGGTCCTCAAAAACAAGGCAGGTCTGAGAAATTCCAACAGCCAAGAGGAGTCTAAGGAGACTTGACAACTACACATAAATGGTTTCCTGGATGGATTCTGGAACGGGAAAAGCTAAGGAAATCTGAATAAAGTATGGGCTTTAGTTAATAATAAAGTATCAATATTGGTTCATTAATTATGACAAATGTCCCATACCAACACAAGATGTTAATTGGGGAAACTATTATAATGGGTGTGGGGGACAGGGGAACTCTACTATCTTTGCAATTTGTAAGTCACAGTCTAAAATAAAATTTACGGAAACAAAAAATGAGTGGTGACGTTCGTTTGTTTTAAAAACACCATTCCAATTACAATAGACATGACAGCATTGCTCCCGCAGGCGGACAAACCATGAGCCTGGAAACACCCTCGTGAGGCTTCAGCAATTTTAAGAGGAGCGGAGAGAAAAATGAGTGGTTCCCCTTTCCCCATGCCCATGTCAAAACGTACTAAGTGTCTGGGAACTCCCTTGGATGAAGTCCACCACTCCATCTTTAATAAGGAAAAGTTTATAGACTAATATTAAGGCAAAGTATTGTTGGAGATCTGCTGAAATAGAGATTTCTGTGCTTTAAGTCACTAGATGAAACTTTTGCTTTCAAACTTTAAACTAAGTATCTGCTTTACACTTTACATTTACCGAACTGTTAGTTTAAATAACATCGTAGTATTGAATAGTTTATAAAAGTTTATTAAATGTCAGTAATTTTTACAAAGCAAATATTAATAGCAAGAGGCAAAGATTTGGCAAAATACATACAAAAGTAAAAAGCCTTAATGAACTAGTGACTCATTTTATAAAATCAAACCATTCTTTCCACTTTCAGCCCTCCTTTAGAAATAATTTATTGCCAATCCTGAACTAAAGCACTGACAGAAAAAAATTTACAATATCAGATAATGTGCTTAGTTCCTGGAAAGTTATAAAAAGATATATGTATAAAAAATTCTAAGCCACAGATACTTTTATACAGAGCTAATACAAATCATGTTTTTTTGGGTACAGTATCTATGAGGTTGTTACAAAATATACTTTTTGATAAGACTCCTTGTGGCAAATGAGCTCTCACTTTAGAGTAGAATAGAAAAGCCATTTAAAACATTTTGCGATTCTGCTTTCAAGAAAGAGGTAAAGAAAGGGTAATGGCGTAGTTTGTTGCATTGTTACATATACTTTCCAAGAATTAGCCCCTACCCGCCCCTCCCTTTTTATTCCCTGGTGCCATCAAATAGGCATGAGTGAGGACAAATGCATCACTTATTATGGCAAGAACTATTACACACAGGCTTTCCAAACACAAACCCAAGTCAGATACCAAGTAAGGAGCATATTCTTATCACGACATTCACTGACTGAAAACTGATGCATAGTCGGTCCTAGCACACTTTGATTCATCTGGAAATTTTCATCATTATCAATAGCAGATATGGATAGGTCGCAGAATCTCTTATCAACCCAGAAAATACTGCCCTATCATAACACTTTTTTTTCCACATAAGCTCTGGCATTTGAAATCAGATGGTTAGACCTGGATGCCACAAGAATGAACATATTGGAACATACTGTTAAATGCTAACTATACATTCAAGTACAGACATAAGAATGCTAGTGGTACAAACACTGTACTTCAAATTATGTTAATCATCACTTACCAGCCTAAGGCTAATATCGACTGATGGTACTTGAAAAAGCCATAAAGTCCAACTTGTTTAAAACGTTTTATACTTCAATCTCTAGCACAAATTTATGAAGCCTAACCTCGTACCGTAAAATAATGCGTATGTACTACATTATTTACTTTATTTGGAACATGGAGACACATACACACCCACTCACATACAATCCCTCCTTTCCTCACGCTTACTAGACTGAAAAGCTGATCTATATCCCATCGTTAAAAAAAAATCAGGACTTTTAGTCAAGCAGCACAACATACGGACAGATTGTTTGTGACTAATGGAATTTAATATATTGAAATGATGGGAAAGAGAGAGAAAGTGACTGGGTACTAAGTCAGATTTCCAAATGAAAAAGACGTGCAAAATTTGTCATCTTGATACCTCAAAACTGAAAGAAATGAAAAGGTAACAGAGTGACTTCCTCTAGATTTATTAGGGAGTTTGTTACAAACGTTTGAGCTTTACAGGCATGATTTCATGGATTCAAACAAAAAGTTAAGAGTTCACACTGATATTTAGCCTTCTCATTACATATACAGAAATAACATTGCTACAAATTGCAATGGAGAGAATCTTGTTTCAAATGGCTTGGTTTGGGGTTTTGTCTAAATGTATCATTATATAATCAAAGCACCCATTTGAGGGCTTCTCAACTAGTGATTTGAGTTTCAGATCATAACAGAACATAACTTGGTAACTTTATTCTTCATATAAATAAGGCATAACCGGATATGTGTACTAATGCTGAAAATACATTTTATCAAAAGCATAAACACAAGTATTTGGGTATACACTGGAAGTTAAGATTAATTTATTCACTCTTACAAAAAATTATAGGGCATATGATTTCTGTTGAATCTAAATCAATACTTCTAATTATTTCTGGTATGAAGATAACCGTACTTCCTTTTACTTTAAACCAACCACTGCCACCAACCGAGCAAGGATTTCCCTAAACAACCTCACTTGAGAGATTAACCAGCAGATCTTCACTATGTAAGATAGACGCCAATGCAACTTCAAAGAAAACAAAACAGAAACAAATGATCTTTTTCACTCCACACTGCCTTCTCCAGTTGTGGTTACTCTCCAGCTATCAAGTGCCCTTTCCAGACAGTAAAATTGGAATGGAGATTTCAATTTAATACAATATTTGGCAGAAGACAACGATTAGGTTATTAAACATAACATTTAAGGTGGCAGAGGCATGCCTTAAATTATTTGGATCTTCAGAAAACATTTGACAAAAACTTTTCCCTATTAAAATCAAGGCCCAAATATGTGGTGTTCTTTGATTTATAAGGCAACTCTGTATATTACAAATATCTTCAAGGTCAATGAAGACACTTGTGTGACATTTCTCAAGAATCAAATGAGAAGACATTCAGATTGAAGAACAGAATGTAAAAAGAGAATTAGGCACATTTTATTCCAAATCACAACCATGAAGACCTAAAAAATCAAGCACACCAAAGAACTTTATTAAATATACTTTTTTAGAGATAGGGGAAATTGGCATAGTGGAAACTATGCACACCTTTTCAATTTTGCTCACTAAATTTCATCTCCCTCTTCATATAGTGGTATTTCAAAAGGATCCAGTTTTCATGAGATAGGTGTAAGACTCCTGCAAATGGTTTAAAAATACAGTATATAAAAAACATGAACTAAAGCCTTCAGATTGAACCTTATAGTTTCACTGAGTGTCTAAACAAGCCTGCCATTAAATATAAGTAATTTATTACCTCAAAATATACCCTAAATCTTAAAAGAATGTTGACTCTGAGACATCACACACATCAGAAAAGAAAATTGCAAACGCCCAAAATAATACTGTATCTATTTGGTGTTTTAACATTTCTTGGTAGTAGTCAAAATAAGGAAACTTTGTGATTTCTGCTTTGTCAGGCAATATTTATGGTTCATATCACAGATCTTAAATATAACAAATAAGACTAAGCTTCCTCTTTATACAGGGAACTTACTTTAACCTTCACTGGAGTTAAATGATGTTTTGGCCATTCAATAAAACTATTTGCTAAATTTACACACAGTCTCCACCAAAAAGTCTAAATGTTACTGTGTACATTTTCAGATAGTCACTAGCACTGAAATTTTTCTAACTCTGTGAATTTAAACAACGTATTCTTTCTGGCAAGAAGCACTAGACATAGAACTACTCAAACATACCTGAACTATACTATGAACACTTGCATTATGATGTGGGGCTACATGTCTGTAGCTCATGTATTACGAAGGCATGACGCCACTGGAGGTTACTACAGATATGATGATGGTGGAACTTCAAATGCAAGAAAAGGTACATTAGGAACAATCCCTGGTTAGCTCACTTTCTGAAAAGCCCTACTCTCACAGTAGACAGCAAGACAGACCAAGAGCCATTGTCTTGGAAAGGCTGGTGATCCATAATGTTGACCAATCTTTCAAGGACTTTCTAGCCAATAAAATTCCTGAGAACACAGTCAGTTATACAGTAAAGTGACAGATATCACAGTCTTAATCACAATTTTCAGGAAAAAGACAAAAGTTGTCAGATTTTCCAAACTGTCACCAGCCTTGTGCATCTGTTTCTCTAATCCAATTCTAACACTACACCTAACCTACAAAGCAGTATTTTTAGGACTGCAAACCAGCCATTCTGATGAGTTCACTATCACTGTATCTGTAATCACAAAGCTACTTCACAGGCCCGTTTTAATTTGGTAAGAGGTGGGGGGAGGTCAAATGTAGTCATCTTTTGGTGTGAACTAAAAAAAATTACTACTCATTTTCTTAGAAGTATCCTCAAAACATTCAAAATATACCTCCATAAAGCTGGAATTTCATAAACAATAATGACACAAAAATGTACATACTGTATTTTTTAGAGACACACCAAAAATGAACAGGAATCTCAAATAATGCCTTCTTTAATAGTCGGACAGGAAAATACCACCCTTGGCAAGCTCCAAATAAATAAGAAAAGTCCCATAAATGCCACAGTCTGGAGTTGATGGGAACAGACAGGAGAGCAAAAAGAAGATGGCTGTGATGGTGCAACAATGATTTCCTACAGTGAGGACCAAAATCATCTGAGACAGGATTTAAAAGTCTGAGAGTAAAACACATAACATTCTGGAAAGGGTATGTTTATTTAGAAAGTTCTGTTATCAAGTTGTTTGTAATTTTAAATATGCAAAGGGCAAATTATATTTCACTCATTCCTTTTGATCATAACACTATATATGGCATTGGCTTGCCTTTTGCTCTCCCCGTACCATTTGTGAACTTTCATTAGCATCAGACCAGAAATCCTTATGTAAACTTTAAAACACTAAGAACATTACCTTCAGAAACCACAGAAATTTTAAAACAAAACAATTGTTGTATTTATAAGCAATTAAAAAAATACGAAGGCTAAACCTGTGTAAATCTACAGAATGCCATCCGCTACATCAAACTTTTTTTCCAACAGCCCTTTCAAAATAGGTCACCATAAAGCAGCACCAGTGTCACTGCTGTGTAGGGCAGACAAGAGCTATCTTACTTGTTCTAGAACTGAATATTCTTAAGCTCATACCTACAAATATTTAAGGACACCTTCTATACTTGGCACTACAGGAGAAGTCAGTTTGAAAAGGGGAAGAACTTAGCCTGAAATATACCTAGTTTGAGTTCTGGCAGGAAATTACAACTCAACTGGAATGGAAGCCACAGTGGAACAGATCAAAGCCTGAACTTCAGCAGATACTGGCGATGTGTCATTCAGCAGCTTTCAGCCACAAACCCAAGTCTGAAGAAGAAGGACTAAAATTTCCAAGAAGTTAAAGACAGAATCAAGATTTTTCTAATTCCTGTTATAAACTGCTATTTTAAAAAACAAAACAAAACAAACAGAAAACAATCAAAAAGACAAAGATATTAAAACAGCAAGTCTTCTGTACATCACTGTAGCATCAGCTGCTTGAGGTTGTCATGAAGAATAGTATCCTTCACGTCACGGAAAACAAGGCGGATGTTCTCTGTGTTGATAGCGGTGGTGAAGTGGTGGTACAAGGGCTTCTGCTGCTGGTCCCGGCGTTTGTTACGGAAACATTCCACCAGGAATTTTTGGACGTCTCTTAAGCAGTGGGGATCCCCTTCAAAATCTACGAAATAGTCTTTGATGCTCACAATTTGCACTTTCTCCTCAAGCAAATCTGTCTTGTTTAAGAAAAGAATTATGGAGACATTGCTGAAAACCCGGTTATTGACGATTGTTTCAAAAATGTTCAGAGACTCTGTCAGGCGATTGGTCAGTCGATCTTCCATAAGCACCTGGTCAAATTCACTTGAGGAGACAAGGAAAAGTATCGACGTCACGCTGTCGAAGCATTCAAACCAACGTTTTCTTTCTGATCTTTGACCACCTACATCAACCATTTTGAAAGGAACATTTTTAATTTCAAAGTCATACTCATGAATGCCTTTGGTGGGTCTTCTGGCAAGCAGAATATCTTGTTGTGATGGAATGTAATCCTGGAAAAGAAAAAAACTGTTTTATACTCAGTAACCCAGAAGTAATTAGAATTTTTAATGTACTATTAACTGGTCTAGTGAATGAACATGCAAATAAAATTATCTTCCTAACAACATCTCCTGATAACATTAAAGCATCAATACCATTATTACACTCATTATAAAATGCCAAGATATATTAAAATGTTAGTGTACAAAGACTGGTTCAAAATTCACTGCAAATGAGCAGCACCTACTATTTTTTTCACCCTGCAATACTACTCAAATTTAAGTCTTATCCACCAACTGCCCTTATGCCCCCGCCCACTGCTGTGTATCTGTAATTATTTCTTACCACTACCTACTCTTAGCTCCAGCAGTGACCCTCCTGCTGGCACATCCCCCTGTTCCTTGCTCTATTAAAAGCAATGAGGTTTGAAATGCCCGTTTGTGAGGATCACTTCCCAGTTCAAGGTTCTGCCCGTCTCTCTCTAGCCCATTCTAAACATTCCTTTACTGTGCACCCGCCTTCATAACTAAGAACTTCTATACAGATCACCCCATGTTATCACTGCTGCTATACTACATGTGTGGAAAACAGTTCCTCTACTACAACTAATTAAACAGATTTACGTTGGGCCACTTCCTAGGTTTGTCTCCAGGTAGTCTAAGTGGCTGTGTTCCAGCTTTCTCATCTATTGACACAAGCAGTCACTTACTCTGTCAACACCTATGGCTGTGAAGTGAAGGTGACCATACCTGGCCTACCTGCCTCGGAGGGCGAGTTTACGCAAAGATCAAATGTGCCCCTCTCTGTGACCGCGACCAGTCAACTACAAGCCCCTGAACAGACAGAAGCTGCTGGTCTCATAAGTCACCAGCGACCCCGACAGCGCTCTTCCTTATGCAACGTAACTCAGTTCTTTCTTCCTAGGCTAGTATTTTTCCAAAACTTTGACACAGCTTTTTGGCAATACTGAACAGAAGAGCTTTTAATGCTCATCATCAAGGTCAAAATGCTTTTTTCAATTGAGGCAAGATTTTAAAACAATGTCGATTGTTGTTCACAATCCTCTATTCTATGCCTTTCCAAATAGTGTAATAGGATTTTAAAATTTCATTACAATGTAATACTTATCTCCTCAAAATGGTGCAATGGAATTAAGAAAAAAAAAAAAAAAAACAGGCAGTTCTCAGATATCTGTAACCCACAGCATTTATTAAATAGCTTGAGGACTCTCATAAATGTGTTGGTGTTTCCATGCTTCCTCCTAGCTTTTGTTCACATAGCCACCTCCTTTACTCATAATCAGCATACCTACACAATTTTTAGCCTGCCCCCGCTTTTCTGCTTAACATTTTATCTAGAACTGTTCCACATGCTGATACAGTTGTATTGCATTTTAAGAGTATAAAATACATCAAATGGATTAAAGTGCTATAGTTTACATACACATTCCCCTACTAGTGGTCATTTAGGTTGTTTCCAATTTTTTGCTTTAATTAATAGAAATGCTGCAATTAAAATTCTCATGCACATACTTTTCTCTTCTTGCACATATTTCTCATGCACATACTTTTGGACTATTTCCTGAGACTAAATAACCAGGAATAAGATTACGTGGTCAAGGTTATGAACATTTTGATGACCCTGGACTTAATGACCAATTGCTTTCCAGAAAGGTGGTATCAACTTACAACGCATATGTGTGCCAGCTGCCTCAAAAACATGCCAGCCCTGAGTTGTTGTTTTTCTTTTAAATTTTCTAATTCCATAAAAATAAAAAGTTCTTTGTTATTGCCTTAATTAGGAGTTAACAATCTAGTTAGGAGGCTAAAGACTAATTCACATGAGGCACAAAACACAAGACAATTCAATCAAGTGCTAACTGGTCTGGCAGAGTAACAGTGATTAGGACTGTGAATTCTTTTTTTTTTTTTTTTGTGAGGAAGATCAGCCCTGAGCTAACATCTGCCAATCGTCCTCTTTTTGCTGAGGAAGACTGGCCTTGGGCTAACATCCATGCCTATCTTCCTCAACTTTATATGGGACGCCACCACAGCATGGCTTGACAAGTGGTGCGTCAGTGCGCGCCCGGGATCCGAACCGGCGAACCCCGGGCTGCCGCAGCGGAGCACCCGCACTTAACCGCTTGCGCCACCGGGCCGGCCCCAGGACTGTGAATTCTAAAGGCAGCTCTCCACATACTAGCTGTGTGACCTTGGACAAGTCACTTAACCTCTCTGTATCTCAATTTCCTCATTTGTAAAATACAGACAATAACATTCATAGGGGTGCTGCCAGGACTAAATAAGTTAAATGGGTGAAGTGCTTAAGAACCGTGTTCGGCATATAGTTTATGTGTTACCAGTCTAGCTGTTCCTACTGTGTCTACCACCACCACTGTGGCCACCACCATCGCCAATGCTGTAAAGAGGGAAATCAAGAAGGCTGTGAGACCAACGTAAACTTCCATTCGAGTCTTGAGTCTCTCATTTTTAAATGCTCACCGTTCACTTGCACTTGACAATCTATTTACAAACACAAGATGTTCAATAAGAACTCATTTTCTCCCTCAACTCCTGTGAGTCCAAGTAGTATGCTTTCCTTTCTACTTCTTGCCCCACCAACAATCCCAGCATTCTTTATGCCTCCCTATCACCTTGGACTCTTCTCTACTGTCTCCTATTTTCTATCAAATCCTGTTGCTCCTTCTTTGAATCTTTCTGACATTTTCCCTTTCCTCTTTATTTCCACTGTCCCCATCTTTTTCACCTCAGGCATGGATTACCATCTCTTCACTAGTTTCTCTGCCTTGGAGGTCTCACACCTCTTGGATCCATCTCTAAGCCATTCCCAGGCTAACCTTCCTATATTGTAACTTCAAAACTTATGGTGCGGTTCCTCACTGCATCAGGTCCAAACGTGGCTGACTGGCTTTCATGACCCTCCTTACTCCCTGTTTCCTGGAACCAAACCGGTGGGTGGTTCCACACTGTGCAGGCTTCCCACAGAGCCTAGCATCAAGACCTGCCCAAAGCTGCACGTCTTCATACCATCACATGTCCGTTCACTTGCACAGCAGTGCAAGTGCAATGAACGGTGCATCCAACCCAAGCTACTGCCTTCTAGAAATTTGTGTTTATAAGGTAGAGCCAAGAACTTCACATAACCTTTGTCACGCAGACATGCCTTCTAAGACTAAACACATCCAGCTGTATCCCATCTCGGTGGGCCACATCTCCACTTTAAATATCTAAATCCCATCCATCCCTCAGGCAATTCAGATTTACTTACTCTTATGGGCTAGCTCCAACTTCTCCAGCCAAATCATCTCTCTCCACTCTGTGAACTAATACTATCTTCATGATCAGTATCATTTAACTGTCCTCTGTTTGTTTTATTTATGTTAGTTTTGTCTCTGACTAGAATTAGTTCCTTAAATACATGGATCAAAGAACAAAACAGCTAACACTGAGAATTTATTACATGCAAGGCACCATTCTGAACACCTTACTGGGTGCTATGGACTGAATTGTGCCGTCCTCCCCTCCCCCCCTCAAAATTCCTATGTTGAAGCCCTTAACCCCCAATGTGATTATATTTGGGGATAAGGCTTTTCGGAGGTAACTAAGGTTAAATGAGGTTCTATGGGTGGGGTCCTAATCAGATAGTACTGGTGGCCTTATAAGAAGAAGAATGCTAGATCTCTCTCCCTCTCTCTCTCTCTCCACATGTAGTGCTGAGCAAAAGCCATGGGAAGACACAGTGAGAAGGCCACAGTATGCAAGCCAGGAAGAGTCCTCACCAGAAATCAAACATGCTGGCACACTGAACTTGGACTTCCCAGCCTCCAGGACTGTGAGAAATAAACGCCTGCTGTTTAAGCCACCCAGTCTGTGGTATTTTGTTTTGGCGGCCCGAGCTGACCAAGACAAGGGATTTATTTCATGTAATCGTCCCATAACCCTATGAGGGTGGTTCTCTTACTATGTCCATGATACAGATGAAGAAACCAAGGTTTAGAGATGCCTAAGGTCACAAAGAGCCAATCTGAGCCAGTCTGTGATGGAACTGGGATTGGAACCCAGGTGGTCCGGCTGCAGAACCCATGTCCTTGACCCCAGTGCTATTCCACCTCCCAGAGGCCATAGGGTTTGGCACACAGCAGGGCTTCAATGGCCCTGCTACTTCAGTCAGATATGGAGAAGCAAAAGCAATCCTGTGACTTGTCTGAATGGGTGGCCAACCTATAGTACACCAGGGTTTATTCTCTGCTCCTTTACAACTACCTTCTGATCACAACACTTTTTTCTTTTTATTCCAGATAGGGTCTCAGAATTGTTCTCAACATAAGATGCTAAGCAGCTAGTACAAACTGACTGGAGTCAGCCTGGAGTCATTCAGAAGCTATTTGTTGGGTGCCTACTACATGCCGGGCATTGTCACTAGGCATCAAGAACTCAGCTCTTCACAGTCAAGAGATGAGGTCCTTGCCCTTATGGAAAGAGGTGGGTAAAAGACCAATAAACATATAAATAAATAAGCCAACTGTAATAAGAGCAATGAAGTCTGAAAAAGCAAGGGCTGATAATGAAAACAAGAGGAGGGGACCTACTTTGAACAGTGTGCTCAAGAAAGGCCTATCTGAAAATGCACAGTAAGAAGAGCCGGTCAAGGCAGCACTGTTTGGATTGGAAAACATGAAATAACTCTCAAAAATTAGTTTATCTACTAAGGCTTCTCTCCATTTGGCCTATACTTAGCTTTTTTTAAGGCTAACTATCTGACCAGATGGAAAAGTGACAATGAATAAGTCTTAATACAAGGTTTCACTGATGTGGACTGAGTGAGTAAAACTAGAGAAGTATAGAGATCCCAACTTCTGGAACACCTGTGCCTACGAAACAGGCAGGAGAAAAACATACTGGCTTAAGGGCAGACAAATGCAATTCAGCAAAATACAAAATAAGGGAAAGTGCAAACATTATCCTGATAAAGCAAAAAGAAGGTACTTTTTCACATGTCCTAGATACATTAGTACGTGGCTTTCCTACCTGCAACGGGTTTCATTTTGTGCTTCCCTTCAGTCCTATTTTTAAAGTTAAAAACCTCAAAGAACCCATAAGACCATATTAAAATTTATAATAGAAATCTGCTGTAAGAGGAGGCAAATGAAGCCGTACGAAATTTAGTAGGTAACAAATGACTCTAAGGCAATGGTATTCAAACATGTTCTAAGCAGCAGAAATCTTTCTTTCAATGAAGTCTTCTCATGATTCCAACACGGAGAACAGACAGTGGCACTGCCCTGCCTGCAGCAGGCCTGGGAGCCAGAGCTAGCCATAGTGGCAGCTGAGAGTTGCTGGCTCTGAGGGATACACTGCAGGAAAACCATAAACTCTCCTTCCAAGGGTCATCCCTTCTCCTACATCATGGAGTTGGTTCAGCAGGCCTTGAGAATCTAGCCATCCTATGCTGTAACTCAATACAAAGGGCTTTCAAACAGGAAAATACTGTTTGCTGAAAGGTTTTGAAATCAGTTAACCCACTGTGTTCTTTCTGTTTCTGCTTACAAAAAATACAAAAGACACTGAAGTAGACTAGATAATGTGCAATCTCATTTTCAAACATAAACTTCTTTTTCTAAACAACTTTACTTTCAAGAAATAGTGGATTTCTTGAATATAGGGCATTCTGCAAGGAAATGGCAGAGATCTGGACGGTAGAGGGAGAAAAAATGCAGCAGGAATAGTCAGAATACTGCCACTAGGAAAAAGGAAGAAGCAAATACATAATTTTTCTAAATTTCCTAACATCAATATCCTGACCACTGCTTTCAAATGGCAATAAACATAAACGTTCAGTTTAAAAACTTACTGGTTCTCCAAGTTTATGCAAGTTATCCAGGAAATATTTTACAGATTCACCCTAAAAACAAAAAGAAAATAAAGTTATTAGGGCTTAGAAATGGAGATTTTGTTACAACAGTTTATATTAAACTATCTGGTTGTTCACTTAATCCAAACATACTTTGTTTAGTCACGAATTTCAGACTGAACAGCTAACCTCACTGAAAACGTATAAAATGTCTGCCTCTGGTTAATTTCATAAATGCTTCACACAGGCAACGTCCCAAGTGATCACCCACGAGGACAGAGCACATGTGTGTTTTTTGATACAACTGTCTACGCATCCAAAGAGAGGATGGAATTAAAAGGTGAAAACTGCTTTTGAGATAAACATACTAAAATTTAAGTGGAATTCCTTTTGTATACATCTTTCTATCTTAACTTTACACCAATCGTGGTTATCTTCAGAGACAAGAGCAAACCACAGCCAAGGTGAGAACATGGTATAAAATTTTCCAGTAACAGGAATAAGCCTGGACCAACAAGCCTTGCTCTGAAAGACTGTGAACAATGCTGCAGGCTTGCGTCTCCACCAGGTCTTCTTGTCCTGAGTGACCAGCCTACTCTCTCTGAGCCCAGATTTCTATCAGACCTCCAGACACTTTCGAACATCTAAACGGTAAGAGAATACATTCTAAAAGGAAACAGTGGAACACAGGAGAGGAAGAAAAGAGGGGAAACATCTGGGGAAAGAAGGGCTCTGTGTCTTGGAGCCTCTCAGCACTCTCTCCCTCTGTGCTCACTTTCCCACTGGATGTCCACCACCATGGCACTCCCTGCCTGAATCTGCTTCCACAAGCTCCTGAAGGCGGTGCTCCTTTACTGTACGGGACCATCACCTGAAGATCCTGTTCAACTGTAGGTTCTGATTTAGTGGGGGAGGGGGCGTGGTTTCTGCAACCTTAACTAGTTTCTACCATCTTAAGATTCTTGAGGATCCCAAAGAGACTTTGTTTATGTGGTTATAGCTATCAATATTTACCACATTAGAAAATAAAACTAAAAAATTTTAACAAATATTTTATTTATTAATTCATCTTAAAACATCAATAACAAACCCATTACATGTTAACGTATTTTAGTATACCTTAATAAAAGAGAGCAAGACATGCATCTACTTCTGCATTTGAACTGCTACTATAGGTTGTTTTGGTTGAAGTATATGAAGAAAATCTGGCCTAACACGGAAACGTAGGTGGAAAGGGGAGCCGTATTTTATAGATAATTGTAGATATTTTTGTTACTACACCAAAACTTGACAAGTGGTAGTTTCTTACAAGTTAGTTCACTGTGGAATGGAAACCCTACCAATGACCTTTTCGTACTTTGTTACACTAAAATTTATTGGTCTATCCTGTACTTTGAATGGATCTTTTACCCACCTACGATTTTGTGACATCATGGAACATAGTGCATAACTAAGTTATACAGATCTTCAAATGTTGGCACGTTTCATTACACAACATTAAGGAAATCATATTCATTAATATCACCTTGATCTCATCAGAAGTCTTGAGTACTGGGAAGTGACAAGCTCACAGTGGCGGGCAGACACAAGTTTCCTCAATTTTGATTTTCACTTGAAAGCTCAAATTTTATCAATGGCAGCAAATACTCTCAGTTATTTTACTTGAAATGATAGGCTAACTTCATTCATTTTCTAAAAAATGTCTGTCAAATGCCCAAGTCTGAATAAGTCAGTTGTTTTTTTCAAGTAAAAATGGTGTTCCATGAAAGGTATTAGCTCAGCTCACAACACAACCGGTCGCAAAAGTGCTTTTCCTGAGACAATTACCCCGCTTCGGTGTGCTGCAGGAGTGTTTTTAGTGTGTCTCCCATTCCATCACACAGAATACTAAAAGATGTGTCATCAAGGGTTGAGAATGAAAACAATTAATAATGTTTACTGCTTAATTAAGGATAATATTAAGTGAAACAGGTTGGTGTGTGTGTGTGTGCGTGCGCGCACGTGTTTTAAATTGCAACTGCATATTGGTGAAGAACACAACAACTAGTATTGTCTGTCCAGGGACCAACGACCTGATCTGTGCCAAGGCGATGGCTGGCAGTTTCAGCCACTGCTGTTTTGTACCATCAGTGTAAGGTGTCAACACAGTGAAGAAGGGAAATAACATCTTAATATCATTAGAAAGAGCATTGAACTCGAAGACTCCCTTTAAAGGGTTGCTGGGACTCCTAGGGGTCTGTGGACCACACTTTAAGAGCTGCTGCCTTAAAGTTTAGCATGGAGAAGTACACAGGTGGGTGTGCTTCTGGTGGGGGTGGGGAGTGTCTGTGATTTCCTCGTGATTTTAAACAGTGGTAGATGATTTTGCTTCTTGCTGGACCTGGAATATAGGTACAGTATTCACAGCATCTAAAGATGATTTTTAGGAGAAAGGGAAAATAAAAATCTTCAAGGAATTCATTTTGAGTTAACAAAGAGATTATTTGGTCAAATCTGTATGGATATTTTGCATTATATCATCCATTTTAACAGAAAAATATTATTTTTGTGTTTTGATGGATAACATATAAAGGCCAAAGGGAATCTGGGCTTAATCTTGAAATAACATCAATATTTACTCATAAGATTCTTTGTACAACCCCAATGAGGTTATACATTTAAGGTACTTAAAAAGTAAAATCAAATAAATGTTACCAATTCTGTTGCACTGAAGTATATACATTAGAGTCTCTTGGACAAATATGATAAAAGACAGTCACTCTATTCATGTATGAGTCAGACTAACAAAACTGTTACCCTTTCAGTAATGTGTGTACTGAATACTTATGTGATGTTAAATATCTTAAATGAAATTTAACACATTTCAAAAAAGGTAGTTTTTTGACTGGTAGTGTTGTGTATTGCATTTATTGGCTTTTTTCTTGACTTTAGAATTAATATAAATTCACTGTGTAAAATTTCAAAACTAGAAAAAGGTACAAAGAAAGACATAGGCAATAACCACTGATTCTACCACTCAGAGATAACCACAGCTAACATTTGAGGATATTTCCTTCCAATAACTTCTTGTATATTTAACACAGTTGAAATAACAGAGACAAGTTTGCATCTCGATTCTTCCACTTAAGTAACTGTAAGTAAATTTTAATGATCAAAATAATTCCTGGTATTTATATGCTAAAAAGTTAAATAAAACCACTAACCTAATGTTGAATATTTGAGTTATTTCCTTTTTTAATAAACAGTTTTAATATTTTAAAAATAAATATTGTGATAAACAGCTTTGAGTGTATAGCTTTATGTGCTCTGAATTATGTCCTTAGTGATCCCAGAAGAATCACTAAGGCAAAGAGGGTAAACATTTTTAAGATGCCTACTACTCACTACCACAAGATTGTACTGATTCTCTCCTACTCAACAGTTGAAATACTGAGTTTATTAATAGTGAAACTATGATGAAGATAAACTAAGCCAAGATCATGTAAGAGCGTTCCGCAGATGCTTCTATAACAAACTAATGCGCAAACTCAGAGAGGCTCCACATTGTGGTGACTGATGCTTATCATTTCAGGGAACCCAGAGCAAGGGAACTCTGTTTAAAAGACAAAATGACACGTTCTCTATCCAAATCAACAATAAAAGTTCAACTATACAAAAATTTATTTCGATTAATATTGCTGTATATCTTAACTAATAGTCAAATAAATAAAAGTTAAAGTAACTTTAAGATGAAGCAAGTGCATTTCCCCCTTTAAAAAACAAATGCTTATACCCAACCCATTGTTTGTGAAAGCAGTAGGAAACTGGTATATCCATTGTAGTGACCTTGCAAATTTACACAAACTTTTTAGAAAGTGATGAGTAGCATACTGCATAAAACTTTCAACGAACTTTCACTCATTCTAAGGAATTTATTCAAAACATAAAACAAAATGATACAAGCAAAAAGATATTTTTCTCAGTGCTGCCTATGGTAGCAAGATTTGGAAGTTCATTTTTTCACTTATTAAGGGAATGATTTAATAAATTTTGTTACACTAACATAAGTCATCAAATAATTACTTTGATGTAATTGCTGCATATGAAATATCTATACTATTAAATGCTAAATTAAAGTAGCAGATTACAAACGAAGGTCCATAACTCCTTATCCACAAGTTTTTTGTAAGCTTGGCCCCAACACTCATTTGGTGGCAAAATCTGACTTGAATTGATGTGAGGTTCTTTATAGTCTTTATTTCTCCTACTTAGCGCAACTATTCAAATTTTGCTGCCAAAAAAAAAAAAGTTTGGCTGTAGATATTACATAATAAACAGTACATGCACTGTATTATTTTTCTGAAATTCAAAAAAATTCTTAATTCCATAACAAATGTAGACTCAAGGATTTATGATATGAATGGATCTGCATTACATATGCTTTCATTTTAGCTATTTAAAATATGGAAAAGGTAACTGTGGCTCTATGAGTGACTATATTCTCTTTTAAAAAAAGAAAAAGAAAAAGGAAAAAAGAAAATCGCCCCTATTTGTTCTTCTCCTGGTATTATGAATATAAAAAAATATTTTAAAAGTCCTTTTCACTGAAGCCTCTTGATTTAACTGCCTTCCTTAAGAGGGGATCTTAGATCTTTCAGGTTCAAATTACTACATGCCTTTGTTTATTAGGAATTCATAATCTCACCAAAATCAAATGATAATAATTAACAGAAATATGCACATGCTCCTGTTACTAAATTTCAACTTCTAGTGAAGGAAGTTTCATTAGTATAATTCACGAAATCCTTTGTGCACTTGGGACTATATAAAATATTTATAATTCACTTTCACATGTTTGAATACGTGGATTCTCTCTAATATTTTAGGACCTAAATAAGGTGCCCTATGCCAACTGACTACACTTTGCCTTCTCCTCTACCACTCAGGCAGTATCTATTCAAGGAGTATAACACTTTAAAACATTATTCCTATGAAAAATACATTTTGATTTAAAATAACTCCTCAATCAAAAAAGCTATGTTAATTCACCATTTTATATCATAGGTGACAGTACTGATCCTTCCATTAGTAAGAAAACTGAGAGCGGGAGACATAAGAGCAGCTTAATGATCTTTTATTGTGTGTGGTTGGAACCTATAGCCTCATACTGTTAAGAGATTAGGTTCCCCAAATTAACCTACTCTGAAACAAATGATTTTAAACACACATACATGCAAATGCACACGTGCATGTGCAAACACACGTGTGCTATAAAAGGAAGAATACTTTTCTGAATTAGGTAATTTAGGGGAAATTTCTCACGGTAGCTTTAAACAGTTTTACTAAAAAAAAAAAAACACAAAACCAACAACAACAACAAGACAAAAGAGAAAACTTGTCTTTTTACAATGTTAAAAAAATTCCAAATTAAAAAATATAAAATGTGTGTTACTTGCAATTTAACCACGAAGGACATAGAAAATGAATAATGGCATCTGTTCTCAGCGCGCCCCAGAGCTTCTGTGGTTGCCTTCTGTCAGTGAGCTAGTGCCGTATACAAATTTTACACCTAGCTCGATGCCAGGCACCTGGGAGCTTCCCCCTCTTGCTCCCCAAGTGCTGGATGAATAACGCATGAATTACTAGGGAGAAATTTCCCTCAAATATTTTTTTCCTAACAGTTTCAGAAGTGATCAAACGTCTATCAGTTGTCTAACATTAATGGCAAGGAAAAGATGTAAATTCTAGTCCTTTCTCTAACACTAAATGATCTGGCAAGTCTCTAAACTTCTCCAGGCCTCAATTTAACCATCAGTAAAATGAGGAAGTTCCGTGGTTTGACGGATAATTACTCAAGTTCTGCCCTAGGCAACAATTTCAGTTTGTACAACTGATTTAAATTTAAGTTCTCCTTTCCTTATATCTATGCGTCTATTAATCTTAAATTCACTTTTGTTGTGACTTATTATTCAAGTTACATTGCTAAGTTTCTTGGCTAATACAGAAATAATTTCATGTATCAGGCAAGCAATATCATGGGTTTAAGACTCAATTTTTGTTGGTTATGACTTGAGACTCCACTATAATTTTCTCCAGTCTGTTTTATGTTACTGAAGGGAATTTTAATAAAATTCCAAAGAAAAGTCATTTCATACTTAGGATAAAATTTAAGACATTTTATGTCATCCCTTAGATGTTCTTTCTCTGTTCAGAATACTGAGATAACCTTCTAAGCTACTGCAGTCAGCCTGTAAAGTATAAAGTAGCACAGCACTCTGAAAAAGTCCTCCAGTATTTCTTCACCCTGTGGATCTTCAGGTTCCATCTAAACAATGCCATAGCAGCCAGTGGACCTGGGTTCTCGTCACAAGATAGGCTTTGCTTTTGACAAAGCCAACGAACACGGGTAAGCTTAAGTTAACTCAAGAATAAAATCGTAAGATGACAGATGAAATTAGCTCCAGTGTCCCTTTGAATTTAAAAATTCTATTCGTTCTATGAACTATATTTTCTAACAGCTTTACAAAGTTGTGTCTAAACTAGGAATGGCCTCAACGTTGTCCCCCATTCACAAGAATCACTTTACAAAGATTATTTCTTTGCTTGCAGAGACAAAACAGGTCAGAGCTCTGAGTTTGAAGGTAACAGAAAAGCCGAGAACACAAATTAGAAAATAATTTATATTAAACAAATGTATAGTTAAAGGGATATCTGGCAATTTATTTGCTCAGTTACTGAACAAGTGACAGATTTATTCAACGCTGTCTTCTACACAGCTAAAATATCTAAAGAACAGGATTTAGAATGTACTACTTGAAAAGGA
This sequence comes from Ceratotherium simum simum, assembly GCF_057802395.1. Taxonomy (NCBI): domain Eukaryota; kingdom Metazoa; phylum Chordata; class Mammalia; order Perissodactyla; family Rhinocerotidae; genus Ceratotherium; species Ceratotherium simum. The sequence goes on along the minus strand of NC_141915.1, from coordinate 50,071,706 downwards.
TGTGGAATTGAGGACGGCCCGGTGGCACAGTGGTTAAGTGCACGCGCTCCGCTTCAGCGGCCCGGGGTTCACCAGTTCGGATCCCCGGCGCGCACTGACGCACTGCTTGTCAAGCCATGCTGTGGTGGCGTCCCATATAAAGTTAAGGAAGATGGGCACGGATGTTAGCCCAGGGCCAATCTTCCTCAGCAAAAAGAGGAGGATTGGCAACGGATGTTAGCTCAGGGCTGATCTTCTCACAAAATAATAAATAAATAAAAATAAAAGGACATAGAATTTAAGCTGGACAGCCAAAGAATACACAAGAAGAAATTATCTGCTTTTTTAGAAGAATCTACTCAGGGGCCGGCCCAGTGGCACAAGCGGTTGGGTGCGGGCGCTCCGCTGCAGCGGCCCGGGGTTCGCGGGTTCGGATCCCGGGTGTGCACCGACGCACCACTTGTCAAGCCATGCTGCGGCGGCGTCCCATGTAAAGTGGAGGAAGATGGGCATGGATGGTAGCCCAGGACCAGTCTTCCTCAGCAAAAAGAAGAGGATTGGCAGATGTTAGCTCAGGGCCGATCCTCCTCACAAAAAAAAAAAAAAAAAAAAAGAACAATTTACTCAAATACTGGCAGCTTTATTTCAATAGCAAGGGGGCAACTCTACTTATACAATATAAGTACAAAGCAGAGATTTTAACTTCAAAGTCTGATCTAAACTTCTAAAGTCTGTAGAGATAAGGATCAAACAGATTTTTTTGAAAGCAAGGGACATCTTCTAAAAAGCAATTTGGCAATATGTAACAAGAGCTTTAAAAATGATCCTCATTACAGTACTATGGGAAAAGTATACGCAAGTACAACAGTGGTAGTGAATTACTATGTGGCAGAAGGAAAGGTTGGTTGAGAGCCACTGGATTATTCCTTTTACATATCTCTATTCTAGACCAACTATGACCAGCAGGCCAAATCTAGCCCACTGCCTGTTTTTGTGCGGCCCATTTCTAAATGTTTGGGGAAAAAATCAAAAGAATGTTTCAAGACATCTGAAAATAATATGAAATTCAAATTTCAGTGTCCATAAATAAAACTGCATTGGAGCACAGCCGTGCTCAAGTGTTTCTGAGCTGTGTACGGCTGCTTCCTTGCCACAACAGCCAGGAGAACAGTCACGAGAGAGGCTGTATGTGGCACTCTCTTCACTGCACTGACACAGCTGTAACTTGAAAATGTTTCAAGTGTCACCAATATGGTCACAGCATGACTTTTTCTTTTTATTACTAGTGCACATCCAGGGCTGGCCTGGTGGTTAAGTTCTTGCACTCTGCTTCGACGCCCGGGGTTCGCAAGTTCGAATCCCAGGCGCGGAGCTGCACACCACTTATCAAGCCATGCTGCGGTGGTGTCCCACATACAAAATAGAGGAAGACGGGCACGGATGTTAGCTCAGGGCTAATCTTCCTCAACAAAAAAAGGATTGGCAATGGATGTTAGCTCAGGGCCAATCTTCCTCACACACACACACACAAAATGAAGAGAGAACTTTTTTTTAATTATCTAATTGAGGTCATATTGGCTTATAACATTGTGTACATTTCAGGTGTACATTATTATATTTCAGTTTCTGTACAGACTGCAGTGTTCACCACCAACAGACTAGTTTTTATCCATCTCCATACATATGTGCCCCTTTACCCCTCTTGCCCTCCCCCCAGAAAAGAGGACTTTAAATGTCACACTTTTGAGGCACAATGGAATGTGGGTGATTTTGATATGAAATTAGATGGCAAAGCCTTGTGTTTATTATGTGATAATAACACTGTAGCTATGCTAAAAGAATATAACGTACGTCAACATTACCAGACTAAACACTCTTCAAGGTAATCCCAACAGACAGGAAAGCAATGGTCAGAAAAATTACAAAATTTAAAATGAAACAGTTCATCACAACAGAATTTCTTCACAAAAGTAAAAAAGGAAAATGAGACTGCAACCAAAGTAAGTTTTCAAGTGGTTCACATTTGTTAGCCAAGCAAGGACTACCATTTACTGCTCAGTTGTTGTTTGCTCAAGGAATCAATGCCAAGTCTGAAGCAACTAAAGAATTAGCCTGTATGAACAGTTTGTGTGGAAGGACTACCGACGAGAACAGTTTCAAAGAAGCTGAGGAAACAGTAAATCAGTACAACTTAAATTGTAATATGCTACGGTGTGTTACAACTGATGGTAGTCAAGATATGTGTGGAGCAGAAAAGGGACAAATTTACAAAGCTTGTGAAAGGGTTACGCATTGTGTTATTCACCAGCAGGTACTCTGTGGGAAATATATGAATCTATCATGTGTTATTAAACCAGTAGTATCAACAATTAATTTAATTCGCTCTCTGGACTTGACCATCATCCGTTCCACGAATTTTTGTCAAAAATAGAAGCTGAAGGGCCGGCCCCGTGGCTTAGCGGTTAAGCACGCGTGCTCCGCTACTGGCGGCCCGGGTTTGGATCCCGGGCGCGCACCGATGCACCGCTTCTCCAGCCATGCTGAGGCCGCGTCCCACATACAGCAACCAGAAGGATGTGCAACTATGACATACAACTATCTACTGGGGCTTTGGGGGAAAAAAAAAGAGGAGGATTGGCAATAGATGTTAGCTCAGAGCCAGTCTTCCTCAGCAAAAAGAGGAGGATTAGCATGGATGTTAGCTCAGGGCTGATCTTCCTCACAAAAAAAAAAAAAAAAAACAGAAGCAGAAGATGCTGACTTGCCCTATTCACAGCTCAATGGCTTAGGAGAGGTAAAGTTTTACTAAGATTTTCTGAACTAATGGATGAAACTAAATTTTTTCCGAACAAGAACTACCTTCAACCACTAATGGAGACTACTGAATGGCTTTGGAAATTAGCTTTAGGGTTAAGATTTGATTATATTTCTAATGAATTCAACCCAAAATTAAAAGGCAAAACAGTTTTTGCATAACTTATACTGTGGTAAAGTCATTTCAACAACTAGCATTATTTGAATCATAAGCAATGTCAAACTGCTTTATATACTTTTTTTGCGGTCAAACATTAAAACAAGTGAGGCCTCCATTCTCACACAAATTTGCAGCAGATACACATTTCCAAAATCAAACTATCATTCTAGGCGCATCTTTCAGACCCCAACGCAACTGCAAAGGAAATTTCCATATTTCAAAATCCATTTCACTGTGCCATGAGGAGCTTCCACCTACTCCTCAATTGGAAATGCTTAATTTGCAATGTAAATGACATGCCAAGGGGCAAACATCAAGAAGTATCTAACAGAATTCTATAAAAGTCTTCCAAGGAATGACTATGCTCAATTGAAATCATACACTCATTTGGCAGTACTTATCTGTGCAAAAAGACACTTTCAAGGATGAAATGTGTAAAACCTCATTACAGATCGGCATTAATGAATGAACATTTGCAATTGATTTTGATGACAGAGAACACTAAAACTTTGAATCTCAATTAAGCAAAATGTTATCCCTCTCCAAAGGAATCCCATTCTTCTCATTAGTAAACCTATACTACAAAACACTGTATATAATTTTATTATTATATTTTGAATTTCATCGATAAAAAATCTGTGGGGCTGGCCCCGTGGCCGAGTGATTAAAGTTCCGTGTGCTCCACTTCGGCGGCCCCAGTTAGCGGGTTCAGATCCCAGGTGCAGACGTACACCACTCGTCAGCCATGCTGTGGCAGTGACCCACATACAAAATGGAGGAAGATTGGCACAGATGTTAGCTCAGGGCTAATCTTCCTCAAGCAAAAAAAGCGGAAGATTGGCAATGGATGTTAGCTCAGGGCCAATCTTCCTCAGCAAAATAAATAAATAATTGTGTTCTCTCTTGTTATATAAATACCTACATAATGCCCTTGATTTTTGTCTCTTGGCATGTGAAGTCTAAAATACACTACCTGGCCTTTTACAGAAAGTTTTCTGACTTCTGCTCTAAACGAACGGTTCTTAACATTGGCAGTGCATCAGAACTGCTCAATGTGCTTATTAAAAATACAGATTCCCAGGTCTACCACAAATCTACCAAATCAAAATCTTAACAAGCTCCAAGAGAAGTGATTCTGATGGAGCCATCGCTAGTATCACTTCAGTCCGCACATACATTTTACTTGAAACTGGATTTTATATTAAGTTCATCTTTTGGTATTAATTACACCAAATCAGCTGGGTTGTTTCTAAAGCCTTGGAAAAATGCCAAGAATATTAAGAAACTAGATTAGAAACTTATTTAGTATTATCCTATTGCAAAAGTAGGTTTCAAACAATATTTATATTCAACTTGGTCTCACAAGTAAAACATCAGGCCTTCATTTGACATATCTGAATTATAAACAGCAGAATTCAGTCTACAAATAGAGCTTTCTCTCTTCAAAACTGATTTGGTAATTGTGACATACTGTATACAGTTCTAGCTGCCTTACTCCCCACATCCCTAGAGCCTATTTTCAAATGTCTACCATAGTCCACAGCCTTCACAACTAACTCCCTGAGGTTTTTGTGGTTAAAAATTAATGAAACTGGTACTCCAGTTGTGACACTGTTAAGCTGCTAAAAGCACAAACAAGAAAAATTATTATAACTATTACTTATATTTTAGCAATAGGACCCTAAGGAACTTAAAACCTCAAATTTACAAAATTAATTTGCTTCTACAGTAGACACCTAAACTTTGCATGATAGGTAAATAAAGCAATTCAAAGTGCTTAATAAGAAGGATTCCATCTTTTTTCCCGGTAAACAGGTAAAAATCATACTATGGAATGAAAAGAGCACTCCAGATGGGTGAAGTACAAATGAAACAAGATTAGCCATGTGTTACTAATTGGAGAAGCTCTGTGGTGGTTATATGGGAATTCATTCACTCATACCATTCCTTCTATTTTTGGATTCAACTGAAATTTTTCATATAAAAAATTAACCGTAAAAAGATAGGACCTGTAGAGGTAGGAACTTTTAACGCTGGAAAGCAGTGACAGATAGTCATCTGATAGTTAGGGCGGACTGTGAAACTACAAAATGACAAAAATGTTACCCATACTCATTAGACTTACATCATTTAGCAGAAGAGCTAATACATATCAGTAGTCCCCAAGGACATTACTGTGTTACCTAAAGGTCTCATTATTAATCTTACAAGCAAAGCCACTGAACAACCTAGCAAATGGCAAATTATGTTGTGCATAGTCTGCTTCAGAAAGCAGAGCTTCAGTTAATATATTTTACAAAGTTTAAAAAAAAACTATAAGTAATGTATCGAATTTTACTTTGCTACTAAAATGAAGTACCATTTCTTACTCTTGTAAAATGTCCAGAATTTAACTGCAGGCCAATTAAGTATGTCTGTAAACAGCAGAAAGTTCACTGTGAAGAAAATAAGTCAATTAGAAAAAATAAAACAAGTGAATTAAAAAGTATCCCATTTTTATGTGTTGGGGCCCTTTTAGTTATCAGACTAGCATCACCTAAAATAGTTTTTTTTTTTTTTTAAAGTAAACATAATAGTACAAGAAATATTAAAATTGGGAGAAAATTTGTATTACCAAGATAATTAAGCAGTAAGTACTTCTGAAATCTAAGTATGCATGTGATTCTGAAAATGACAGCATAACTCAAAGTTAATGTCCAGTTTCTCTTTATATAGAGAACCAACCACTAGCCAAGTGCTATAAACAGCAAAACATTCCTGAAGAAGTACTAGTAAAGTACAAAATAGATGTTTGTGTTCTAAAATGGCTAAGTCCAATGGTTTCAAGTGGTTTACACATTTTCCATGCATATTAAGTCCTTCCATTTGCAAGTCTGGAATATTTCAAAGAGGAAAAAGAATCAAGAGATAAGATAGAAAACCAGAAATCTCTGTTTACTCCTTAAATTGATTACAACTGTGAACTGTATTGCCATATTGCATTGCCTCTATTGTCATAATAAAGTTTTTGTATACCTGTAACATGCCTTTAATTTTCATCAGTCTTATAATCCCCAAACTAAGCCAGGTCAAAATGTTTTCTGAATATTCATTAGACAGACTTCATTAAGCATGTGTTTGGAGAAATTATTCAACAGGAAACTTATTAAGTTGCCTTTAAAAGTGACTCAGAAGTAGGTTTTTAAAATCAATAATTCACATTATTATGTATATAATTTACATACATAATATTATGTATATAATTATGTATATAATTTCAGCCCTGCAAATATCTTGGTGAAGCCACATCTAAATAAGGAGCCTTTAGGGCAATAGTCTATGAATAGACTTTCTGTAACATAAGCCTTTCTTTCCATCTGGCATTTACTTGTATAAGGTTTACAGGTAGAATCAAATGCCAAATATAAGTAAAGTACAAAATGGAAAAGTTTAGGGTTAAAGCTGGTTAATGAATCTTCATTTCAATCTAAGGATGTGGCTAATAACAAAGACAGATGGTAATACTTCTTATTATTTAAAGACAATTTCCCATCCTATTTGTTCTTTCTCTATTGTCTCTTCACATATTCACATGAACATATGAAATATATCACAATATCACTCTATTCACACTACTTATCACAAGTCTAAGATTCTAACATTCTAATTCCTTAAAGACACTGAACATAAAACCAGGCCTAATTATATATTTTTTTAAGAGTTTGTTCATAGCTTTGAAAATGACTCAAGTTAAAAAATCTTGAAACCATCCTATTTGAAATATACCACCTCTATAATGAGTTTCATGTCTTTTCCCCCCTTAATTTTTATTTCAAAATAAAATATGATAAAAAGGCTAGCTCTACACACAGAGTAGACATCAAACCCTCCTTCTGGTTCTCAGAGCCCACTGTGAATAGTTCTCACTTCGCCTTTCATTTAGTGCCCTTCCAGCATTCTCATTTTGCCGGGTCTTCACAAAGGACCTATTTTATTGTTCCTTATCTTTGAGATGACCTACCTTTTTGTTTTTTTAAGACTTCCCTGTTCATTTTTCTCTGGAAAAAACAAAGTATTGATGTGATGCACAGCACATGATTTTAATAAGGGTAATACCATCCTCTTTATTATTAAAGCATACTTAACGTACTAGCACTCATGTCTTTTCGTTTCGTTCACAGGAGCAAGACAGTATTTGCTTACATTCAAAGAAACATAAGCTATTTTCCTTCGCTATGTAGATAGGTCAAAATTAAGCAGACTCCAACTGAATGTACAGTTTCAAATTTCTTGCTAGCATTTTCTATGTGCATCACTTAAAACTTCCAAAAGAGCCAAAATTAGTCAGTTACATTATAAACCACCCCAATTTTTTAAAACATTTTTTTCAAATTAGATACCTTTCCAGACTAATCTAAGATAGTTTAGGGTAGCCTAAATAGAATTTCCAAAAGAATACCTTTGTCTAATTTAGACAATTAATTTCAATTTTTTATTGCTTATAAGTTATAAAAACAAACTAGTGCACAACATTAGAAATAAGAGATGTGGGGAAAGAACTAAGTTATCGCTTCATTTTGTAAACTTGCCTTTTGTTGCCACTGCTCACAAATTAATAAATTCCTTTTTATATCAAGTTTTTCAATTAGACAATGAAATAATTTAAGCCTGATGATTTTAGTTTTCTAAGACTATTCCTGTAGTCCCACGAAATTGCAATTTACACATAAGACAAAATGTACAATTTACACATAACACGAAATTGCAATTTACACATAACACAAAATGTACAATTTACACATAACACGAAATTGCAATTTACACATAACACAAAATGTACAGTTTAGCAATTCTCCTACTACAAAAGTCACAAAAAAGGACCTTATTTTATTAAAATGCTTCATCCTGGAGAGAGAAAGAAGTTTAGCCATATATGTAAGCATTTATAAATACATATGTATCTTATACTTATAAGCTGTTCAATTTTGTTATCTTAACAAAGTATCAATAATTCTCAAAAACCTATATAAGAATTACAGCTGCTTCTTTAAAATAAAATAATGCAGGTTTCAGAGTGGAGGTCAGCATTTCTTTTTAAAATCTTCCCTTAAAAATTAAATACAAATTTTAAATGTGAGGAAGGAGTTTAATATTGCAAAGATGGGCTAGCTCTGACATAGTACAAAATGCTGCTCAATATGGTACCAACACGGTAAGATTTACCCCATATTTATTCTATGTTACCATTTAGCACCACCACCTTTTGTTCATAAAAAATATATGTAGGAAAGAATTTTCCATTTAAGTCAAAAATTCACATCCACTTCCAGAAGAATGGCTTACCAGTCCTCTGAGAAAAACACCTCCTCCAGGAAATGCTAATGTTGCAACATTAAATGAACAGGATACAAAATTGTACAGAAAGTACAGAAAAGTTTATCTCAACATCCAATATTGTATTCAAGTACCGGAAGGAAATACACCAAAATGTCAACAAAGATGTCTTGGGGTGGTGGTACAGCAGCTAACTGGATGATTTGCTACAACAGACATATATATACGTTTTAAAATTTAAACTTTACAAAAAGCTAATTTGGATTCTGGAGCCTATAAAGAATTCCCTTAAAAACAAAACAGCTTTCCTACTTTTCAGTTTTTACATAATGATAACACTAAAAAGCTGTTTAGAGTTTTGAACCCTGCAAAACTCCTCAAAGTTAAAATACTTTTTTGAAAAGGGTCAATCATATACAATCCCAACAGCATATCAAGAAACATTTAGCTTTGCTAGAATTAGGACTCTTCAGTAATAAAATTTTTCTGATTTTCAAAAAGAAATGACCTCAATTGTTAAAAAGAAAAAAAACAATATGCAGTTTTCCAACATATGACATACTTCCCAAATATAGTTTCAATTCCCTTGCTATCTAAATGGAGGGCCTATAACAGCACTCCGTAATACCCAGAAGTCCTTGTGAACACACACCAGATGAAAGTTCAGCTCTATGATGATGTGCTACAATGCATTTTGAAATCCCCACAACTCAAACATTATGCAAGAGTCAACATTAATTAACAATCAACATTAATTAATGAAGTGATTCTATGCCTAAAATCACACAGCAGGGGAGGGGAAGATCCAGATTACTTCATTTCCAGTTTAGTGTTCAATCCATCATTGCAAACCCTCTTGCCAGTAGAGAAGCTCCACACAGCCTACGTGAGCGTTAACTATCTTGCCCTCCCCACCTGCCAATCAATCATGTCAGCAAAAAAATGCAACCTGTGAATGTTTCTAAATACTGATGAATGTGGGTAATAGCTCCAAATTTATATTGGCATATCAGTTCCTGTTTCCAAGTCACTATTAAGTTAATTGTGTTATTAAGGGACACAGGAAAGCATGGTAGTGAGTATCAGACATGGGCTATGGAGTCCTACAGCCCTGAGTTAGAATCATGGCTCTATGACCAGAACTAGCTGTGACCTTAACCTCTATGAGCCTGTTTTACGTACAAAATGAAGGGAACTGGACTACATACTCTCTTAGGTCTTTTCTAAGTTAGTAAATACTTAGTGATTCTGCGTACTCTCGGCAGAAAAGCAACAAATGCAGTATACTACGGTATTATCATATCATTTGCAACCACTGCTGGCTGACTTATTGGCTCCCCACTAGATTGAGAACCTCCATTAAGGCAGCCAGACAGGCAGTTCTTGAGTCCACAGGGCTATTCAGCCTAGAACTGGTGTGGGCAGGTAATCAATACATGTTGGCTGAAGGAACAAAGGAATGAATGAGTGCCATGTGTATAACTGATCAAGTTACTGACCTCACTAAATAAGAAATGGTCATAAGTAAAACAATCAAGTACAAAACTCTTATGTGTTTGCCTGGCCTAACAGATTAACAGTATTATTAACTGGTATTAACTCTTCTGAAAGTGAGATTCAAAGAAATTGGTTAACATAAACTCAACGTCCTCTTGAACTTTAAAAAGGCTTGAAAAAACCCAACCTACTAAGCCAGGTGGTTGAAATACTGCAAAACGGAAATGAGAACAGTCAGCTTGATTTCAAGTGAATCTTCGCCACTTCCTCACCTCTCTTCCCTCGTCAAAAGCCCTTCCAGCCTGGCTTGTCCCTCACCACGTCACCAGCCACAGTCAGCAATAAGCTTTTTGCTGCCAAAATCAATGGACACGTCAGTCTTCACTTTACTAGACCTCTCAGTGGCACTGAAGCCCACTTTTTCTTCTTTGAAACACTTTCCTGGCTTCCATGGCATTACCTGTTCCTGAATTTCTCCTACCTTTCTGGCCATTTCTGGTAGCATCTCCTCCTCTGAACATCCTCAGAAGCTCTGAGGGTTTCTCAAGACTCTCTTGTGAGCCCTAATCTCTTTTCACACCCTTTCCTTGAGTACTTGTACACATACTAGAGACTTTAAATATCACGTGAATACAAACAACTCCTGAATTTCTGCCTCTAGCCCAAAGCTTGGCTCTGGATTCCAGACTCATGTATCAAACTGTCTACTTGATTCTACCTATATGTCTCACAGAGATCTCAACCTAACACGACCAAACTAAAGTCTTATGTTTTCTCCTCCATTCTCTTTCTCACACAATCTTTTCATTTCAGCAAAAAGCACCACCATCCACCTGGTTGTTAAAACCAGAAACCCAAGTCACTCTTAACAGATGCTTTGCTCCCTCATCTCATACTCAATCTATCAGAATCCCAATGATTTTCTCTACAAAGCATACCTTGAATCCATTGTCTTCTCTTCATCTCTATGGCTACCACCCGATAATGAGCCGTTCATTCTACAACAGTTTCCTAAGTGTGGAACAGCACAAAGGCTCTCGATAAGTATTTACTGACTGTTCTCTCCACTTTCCTCCAATTTCCACACTCCAGCAAGCTTTTTCCCACCTTAGGTGTTGCACACATGGTGCTCCTTCTGCCTGTCAGGCTCTTTCTTCTCCTCGCCTGGCTGACCCTTTCTCATCCATCAGGTCTTAACTTAAAATGTCACCTCCTCAGACCATCCTCTTGTTCTCTCGTTGCTTCCCTTTTTTTCCTTCACAGCATTTATCACACGTGTGATTATCTGTTTGCCTGTTTAATGTAAGTTCCTCCAACTAGCATCTACGATCAATGGGACCAATGAGTTTCATCTGGTTCACTGGCAAATACCCAGCCTGCAAAAAAGTGCCTGGCTCATTAATAGATATTCAACAACATGTTACTGAATGGCTGCTGAAAGCTGCCAGTTAACTGTTATCAGACTTGTTAAAGAACAACAGATGTCCTGAAATCTGCTACCTAAGGCCTTCTTGCCCTCATCACCTCTTACATTTGCTCTTCACTTCCCACGTTTGAGGAGAAAAGAATTCAGATTATCATAACGAAACTAGATACTCAAAGTAATGCTCTAAACCTTAATACTTACATATAGTATAAAATATAATTACATATAAAAATATCAGATGGACATATATATTCCTAGCAAAAGAATGCATTTCCACAGAATGAAATTTTTTTAAAAATAAAGAGGCTTCTCATATCTTACATTAAGGCCAAATATGCAAAATACTATGCAACAGGTGGGAACCTTGGTTTCTTATTAAGTTGTAACACTAACCTTAAAATTGGTTGCAACATTTGATCATAACATAACATAATTTAAAAAGTCAAGAAAAAAATTAAGCAAGTGTAATTCTCCTTGCCCTAGTCTACAGTTGAAATGTATATAATCTATATGGGCAACATTTTAAAGTCCCTATCATTTTTGAAGCTGTAGCTAATAAACAAAGACAGTTTTACTGCACAGGTGGCAAGTTAGTAACAGTTAAAAACAGCAAGTCGGGGCTGGCCCGGTGGCGCAAGCAGCTAAGTGTGTGCGCTCCGCTGCGGTGGCCCGGGGTTCACCGGTTCGGATCCCGGGCGCGCACCAACGCACTGCTTGTCAGGCCACGCTGTGCCGGTGTCCCATATAAAGTAGAGGAAGATGGGCACGGTGGTTAGCCCTGGGCCAGTCTTCCTCGGCAAAAAGAGGAGGATTGGCAGATATTAGCTCAGGGCTGATCTTCCTCACACACACACACACACACACACAAAAAACAGCAAGTCATTTGTATTGCAATATTTTAACTCAATAGGCTAAATCACATTACTCTTTTTAAAATATTTCAACTAGGATAAATAGTATTTGCAGCTTTGTGACTATACAGCATTCAATTATTTAGGTTTTTAAAAATCAATAAAAATGAATTTACAGACCATCTTATATTTTAAATAGCAATTTATTTCTCTAAAATGCACATACATCTTCTCATTTGTTAGGCCTCATGTAGTACAAAGTTGGTCAGGCAATAACTTATGAGCGACTCTCTAGCAACTCAGAAAACCTAGTGCAGTTGCTCATTGCTAGTAGCCTCCATGAGTTTTCCTTTTGCTTAATATCAGTAAACAGATACAACCACACTTCACATCATGAAGCCTAAAATGAAAATCACATGATGATATAAGACGACAGATTCTCTATACAACTTTTATTGAGGCAGTTCATCCTATTTAACAGAAAAATAATTTTTAAAAAGATTATCCAGGGAATAGGAAAACAGTAACAGGACATTGAAAAGCAAAGTGCAAGTCTCTTGCCCTAATTATTCACTATTCTGGCTCTTTTTCTTGAACTGTTCTAGAAGGGTTAAAGAGAAGAGAAATGTCCCATTAACAGGGTAAATGTAGCTGCTCTGGCTCAAAGAACCCAAAGACACTTGTTTTTTGCGGGGGAGAGGGGGTGAAGGAAGAGTTTTGTTTGTTGGCTAACATTGTTTTTAAATGCCAGAATCAGTAAAATGGCTTTTTTTTCTTTAGGGGGACAAATGTGAAATGTTTATTTTCCTCCATGAGAAAAAGTAGAGATTCTGTTAGACTAATGTTTTTAGTCGGTTTTTACACAAAATGGTCAGGAGTTCTAAAATCTCACAAAAAGTACCATGAAATCTTAAAAAATCATTCTATATTTTATGAATATAAGGAATTTTTTCACCTTGGAAAAGGTTAAATACCCTCTTTAACTTGAGTACTCGCAACACCTGTGCCAAGCCACAGGCACAGGAAACAGCAGAAAGGGAAAGAGCATAGCAATGCGTGCAGGTGGAAGACTGCCACAGAAACGGAGCAGGAGGCAGAGAGAAAGAAAGAGAAAGAAGCACATTCAGTGGGAGTGGCAGAGCGCCGGCACCTATGCCCAGGGTTATCTCATCATGCCTCCAGCAGGAAGAGGGCAATTTGGCTAATTTGGCCTACACATCTGAAGCGTTTCAGGAACACACTCTCCAAACAATTAAATAACTCCAGCTATAAATCTCAGTGAAAGTGGAGAAAGTCAACACCGGTTAGGTTCACCATACATCTATATAATGTTTATTATCTCTATTATTTTCAATAATTTTAATAATTTAATTTAAAATTTTAATAATTATTTTATTATTTTCAAAGTATTTTTTTCATTATTCGATTCCTTAGAATTGTAAATGCTTTGTAAATCATTTGAAAATATATAGAAGGACTAGCTATAAAGATACAGTCCCATCATTTATAACATGTTTTTTGTTTAAAATGAACGTATAAGCAAAGGGCTTTCAAAAATGACAACACTACGGCTGTCAGGAAGACAAATTATGCAATATTTCTTTAAAAGTTTATAGCATACTGTTCAAGGAGATGGAAAATATACAATCAATATAGTGAAAAGTAAAGGTAAAATTAGCTAGTCTGAATCAGTATGATAATTTATATAAGAAAAAAACAGTCAATATAAAATAAGCAGAGAGCTGACTTTCAAATGGATACTGGGCTGGAGTATCTGGATCTCTGTCGTTTCCAACGTTAAAAGTTCAGAAAATACTATCCCTACCTTCACAAAATGTTAAAAAGGTACTATGAAGAAATGAAAAATCGTATCATAAATTTTCAATCTGAAAATCAAGCAAAGTGACATTACAAGGCAACAAGAACCAATGTAGCAATGAAAACCTCCAACCTCTCTTTGACGTGCTACCTTTATTAGAGACAACAAATGGTCTAAGGAGAATGTAAGTCATATTCTGCATTATTTAGAATCCAGAATTTTTATATTGGTAATCAAGTTCAGAGAGTGAATCAAATCAAAGCTCACAGTGCTTTATATTTTAGAAAGCTACTTATAGTTTGTGCATACGGCATATTAGGAATATTAATGGATAATGTTAATACTACAGTTAATACGTGTCAGGCACTGTGCCAAAGGCTTTACATGGATTATCTCATGTAATCCCTACAACAACTAATAACAGTAGGTCCTTGGACCATCCCCATTTTACAGTTGCAGAAAGAGAACTTCAGAGAGGCTGAGGGGCTCACTCAAGCTCACACAGTGAGTGGCAGAGCCAGGACACGAGTTCTGGCTGGCCGTCTAATTCCACTTTATCCAACAACAAAACAAAAAACCACATCAAATTTTAAGGTCATCACATTAAAACTACTTGTTAAAAATGTTTTACAATATGTAATATAAATCAATAAATTTGAACATGGTTATTTTCTAATTTGTTTGAAGATACAAAATACAGTTCCACATAGCAATACCAAGTACTCAAAACCAAAATAAATCAATGCAGGGTAAGTCTAGTAAAGTATTCTGCAGCTACTGCAGAGCAGTTGAGGATGAAAAAGTTCACCCACTGCACTGATTTAAAAATCTTTTTTTTCGTTTTGCCAAAAGAAGAGAGATTAAATTTGAAAGACTAAGATAAACAACTAGTATCACTGCAAGGGATTGGTAACTTTAGCCAAGGCCACTAAAGGACAGTTCTTAAAACAAAACGATTTCCTTGATCCATGTCAGCCCATTCTAATAATGCTCTGCTAATGTAGATGTAACAAGGTCTCTTGAAAAAAGGCACCTTGTAAAAAAAATACGTTCACAATATAGACAAAAGTGAATTTTATCATGTAGCTAGAAAAAAATGAAGTACTTTCAAATAAGGAAATAAAAATCACTGTTAATTTCCAGAAATACATACTCTAAAATAATACGTAGTTTCTAACTAGAAGAAAAATTTGCAACAAACTGCAATCTGAATGCTCATAAGCAGAATGAAAACTGTGACAACTACATGAGAAACACTGCAAAGGAGTTTATAAAAATAACAGAATAAAAATGTTCCGATATCTCCTTCTCCAAACCAGAGCAAATCTGGGCAACTGTATACCAGTTATGTGCCAATTTCCAAATGATACTTTCCTAGAAAAATATATGGCTGCCTTTCAGATAACTAGCTGCCATTAAACTTCTATTTTTCAGGGTACATTATAAACCATGTTCACTGATGGAACATCAGCTGAGGATTACCAGTAGTTAGTTTTCAAGGAGGTGAAGATTCAAACAGCCTTTACCATGATGAATGGTGGTTAGGATGAACTGTACCACTCTAAGTTAGTAAATTTACCATTAAAGTTCCCTTAAGATTATTTATATAATAACTATAATTTAAGTTAATAAAGTAAAAAAGGAATAGCACAAGCTATTATGAAAGTTCACAACATAAAAAGAACTATGTGGGGCCGGCCCCGTGGCTTAGCGGTTAAGTGCACACGCTCCGCTGCTGGCAGCCCAGGTTCGGATCCCAGGCGCGCACCGACGCACCGATTCTCTGGCCATGCTGAGGCCGCGTCCCACATACAGCAACTAGACGGATGTGCAGCTATGACATACAACTATCTACTGGGGCTTTGGGGGGAAAATAAATAAATAAATAAAATCTTTAAAAAAAAAGAACTATGTGAATATCAGTGCAATGCTATGTATTCTTAATAAAACACTACATATATTTAAAACAATGTGCTAGAACTTCCCAGGGGAGTGTTAATTATTTGAGTGTATGGATATTGGTCAGAAGAGGCTGGGAATGAAAGGAAAGAATGCTCCACGGATATAAGGCTTGAGTGCTAGCAAAATGGTTCAGCGGCCAGCGCTTTGGACAGGAGTCAGCAGCTGGAGGTTCCAGTGTCTATCCTATCATCATCTACTCTCTCTGTGATCTGAGGCATCGAGGAACCTCTCTGCATCTGAATTTTTTAATCTGTGAAATGGGGACGATAGCCCGTATTCTGTTTCTCTCTCAGTTTTTTTTTTTAAGGATTATATGGTAATGTATGCAATAGAGCTTTGAAAAGTACAAAGCAATCTTTATAAAACATAAGGCATTAAAAAGTGATAAAATTATCAGCATTTGAATTAATTTTCTGGAGGAAAAAACTGGCACCTGTTTTGGGCTAATACGACGAGATACCCCAACTTGGTTGGGCTGTCACCTATTTGTGAAAGATGAATGGAGAAATTCAATCCAGAAAGTCCTTTGGCCATTACACTTTTCTTAAAAGCAAGCTCACAAACCGTTCTCCCAGGTTAGGTCCACACTCCAGTAAAGAATTCTGAAACCAAAGTCTAGTTTTCATAACAAAACTATTTCCTTGCTTTATCTCTTAGTTGTTTAATAAACATTTTCAGAGCAGCATAAATTGCTGTACCACTAGCTTTGTTCAGCAATAAAAGGTAATAGAGAAAGCAGCAAGCACAGTATTTTACAACCCCTCTTCAGCACCTAGAGCCCAGACATCCCATGGCTAGTCAAGTTTCTACCAAAAAAAAAAAAGATATAAACATGAACACGTCAACATAATACATCAAGAGATACACTTATGTATGCGTGTATATATGTACGTACACACAAACATTATCTCACCAAGTTGTATTAAAACCATAAGCACATGCCAAAACATCCTCTTTGTTTCCAATGTGAATAATACTATAGCTTTGGGTTTCCAAGGTTCAGCTAAAATGTAATCACTATGACATTTGACCAAATTCACCAAAAGGAAATTCTATCTAAAGAGACGTAAATTTTAAACTCTCTACAGTCTCTAATGTTATATAAAATCCTATGTTATATAGGCTGAAATATTTTACCCTAACCCTAGAATCAGTAGACAATACGTTTTTAACAACTTGAAGTAAAAGTCCTTTTTCGATTTTATTCACAGAGAAAATGGACCAAATCCTTCTTCAACTAGAAACATGATAACAGTTTACAACTGAAAGTAGTGACTGATTCATTTTAAAGCAAATCCAAATTAGTGTTAAATAAACCAATGACTATAATTTCAAACCCATGCTGCAGTACAAATAAAAGAAATAAGTATTGTAGCCCAAACTGAAGTTCCTATTTTACTTACCACTCAGCTCCTTTTTACAAGCTAACGCGTGAGGCTAAATAGTTACTTTGTTACACGGAGTAAGGGAAGCTCTGTCTTAATGAAAAACTACCTCATCAGCTTGGAGAACTGTAACTATCATCAAGTACAAACTGTACTACTTGAGTAAGAAAAATTAAGTCTAACTGAAGGTACCATGATAACAAAGAAAACAGTTTTGGTTTCAGGAATTGCAAAGACTGGTCACTACAGGAAGCAGTATTAATGCTGACAATGCTTAAGTGTTTATAGAAACTAAGACGCTCTGGAGTGTTCCTCCCACTGTCACACACTTTCCCGTCCTATATAACCAGTTCCATAAATTTTGCTTATATTTCTGAATAAGTAACCGTATATAACATACATTATACTATATGTATAATAAATACAACCATATATAATGTTTATACTAACATTAAAAAAAATTAACTGGCCGTGATTCCTAGCCATTTTGTTACTTTTGCTACATATCTCCAGTTGTATCATTTCCCAGCCAATGCTTGACTCCCATCTCTTTAATCATCCAAATTACCAGATTCTGTAGCTATAGTCACATACGAAGTTTTTCTAAAGAGAGAGTCTCTCACCAGCCCAGTGGCAGGCTACAGTGAAGGTACAGTCAAAGCGGGGCAGTACAAATATTTAATCCAGTACTAACAGAGACCACTTCTTAGGATAGATTACCTGCAGTGTGCTAGTTTATAAGAACTAGGAAGGTACCCTAAGCTATCACAACAACGTGAAGCTTAGATTTTTCTTTTTCCACAGTAGCTATTTAGTTTACCCATAATGAAACTACCCAGAAAAGGAAATGTTTGCCTTTGGGAACTGGGAAAGAAAACATTCATGTTTGCATCTGAAGTTATTACTAACAAACAAATGGCCTGCTAAAAACCTAAGTTGTGATATCACTACCCTATCCCTTGTCCCCAAGACCAATTACAGGGCAGTCATTCACGTTAAGCAAAAAAGCCACAGAGAGGCTTCAAACTGTCCCCATTTTTTTTTTTTGCATTTCAATTTGCATTAAGTTTAATAATCAATCGTTAGTTGAAACAAAAAAGGCTAATTTTATTTTATCTGCTAACTCTTCCCATTTCCCGATGTTACTTTTTCTATCCAAGATTTAAGAATATACATTGTTAAACATAATAAAAAAGAAAAATTAAGATTCTGTGATACAAGGACTTCCCATCTCCTGGAAAATTAACAAACAAGCATGTAGAAACATTTCATATTTCCCAAAAGGAACTTAATGTGGGATGTTTCTTTTTTTGTAGAAGAATCTTATAATTCAGAATGTCTAAAAAGTGAGGAAATAAAATAAGTGCCAGGCCCTATGCTAGTGAGAGAGAAAAAGACAAACAAGGCATACCAAAGGAGCTTCTACTTTAGTGGGAGAGCCAAACACGAATGCAAATAACCTGAACACAGGCGACTAGACGAGGTTAGAAAGCAGGGAGGGCAGAGAGTGCATTCCAGCCGGTAGGACTGGGGAAAGCTCTGACCTGACACACTGTTCCTCAGTGTGACCAAGGAGCAAATTCACCCAAATAGCCTACGGCTGTCGGCTACAGATACAGATCATGGGGTCCCATCCCAGATTCCTGAATCAGATCCTCTTGTGATGGAGTCTAGGAATCTTTGTTTTGTATTAAACAAGCATTCCAGTGAATCTGATGCAAGGGGTCCATGGACCACATTTAGTCACATTAAAACTTGATTACCACTGTTCTAAGTGAAAGGTAAGACCTAATGAACAGATATGGTAATGAAAAACCCTGACAGAAGGACTTTGTGGAAAAAACTATGAAGTAGAAAATCGGGCTATGTGGGAATTGAGAAGTTACAGGGTATGTGCAGTGGTCTAATGAAATACATTGTCGGCATCGTGGGTAAGCTAGCTAGACTGACTCACTTAGAGAGGCTGAACTCTGTTCTGGAGGCAATGGAGAATAAGCAAAGTGTTTTGAGCAAACCTATGCTGTGTTTGAACAAGATTACCTCAGAGTCCAAGCAAAAGGCACTGCGACAACAATGTAAAGGAGGAAAGGAGGCAATGGATGCAAGAGACTTTTCAAGGGTAGAAAAGACTGGCCTTGGGGATATGCTGTATGTAAACAAGAGAAGGAACTGAAGATGACTTTGAGGAAAATTTTAAATAAGCCAAGTGCCTTCTCGGGGTCCAATACTATGCCAAACACCACAGAGCATTCAAAAGTAAGAGAGTCATTAATTCAGTGTAATAACTGAGCACCTACTATACATGCCAGATACCATTAACATACACACAGGAAAAAAATTCCTGTCCTCCAGGAGTTTAAAATTAGATCTCTCTCTGTTCCTCTTTTCTTGTGTCCCTACCTTTTATCAGGAAAAAAAGTATTTCTGGAACTTGTTTCTCCTCACCCTTCAGGCTTTCTTTGCCCTTAAAGCAACAGCTGGCTCAAGTCAAGAACATGCAGGTCCTCATCCTGAGAGGTTGTACCTACTTGTTCTTAATGGCAAATAAATCTTTAGGAATGCTTTTTCAACAATGACATGACAGTCTTGATATGAGACTATAAGACATGAATGTCCAAATTCAAGAAGAGTCAGTGAAGCCCAACTTCAATTAAATGGACTCATGGAACCTTCCTACAGAGAACTTTAGAGTACAGTCATGGGCCACATAACTATGTTTGGATCAAGGACGGACTGCACATATGACGGTGGTCCCACAAGATTAGTACCATAGAGTCTAGGTGTGTAGTGGACTATACCATCTAAGTTTGTGTAAGTACACTCTATGATGTTCACACAACGACAAAATCGCCTAACAATGCATTTCTCAAAATGTGTTCCCGTTGTAAGTGATGTGTGACTGTACAGTCACTTGTTTATTCACTCAATCAATGTGTAGTGGATGCTATTACAGGTGGATGTTTCTTCCTTGACCTAGAAGAATGAATACTTAGAATGGAAAACTCAGAATGGAAAGTGTGGTTTGTTGAGAAAATGAATTAAGAAAAAGGGAGAATAAGCAGCACTTAAAAACATGAGGGAGGGTGAAGGGAGACGGAGGAGGGATGTATGGAGGAACTTATGCAAGCGAGACTACCAAAAATAAAATAACAAACACTGACCAAAGGACAAAAATTAACCACATGTCTGAGAATTGGATGGCGGTCACTTGTCAAGTTAAATGCCTAATTCCAAAATATAATGCCGCCAGCTACTCAATTTTAGCAATAATGTGAGATAGTTTCTGCTTTCATTAATGGACAAATTACTTGACAAGACACACACACAGAAGAAGAGAACTATATAAGACAGTACACAATGAAGTGCTAGGCTGTATGGTACACATGAGAGCCATAATTCAAAGTAAAGATTCTGTATCAGTTTTATAAAAGGTTATCATGAACACTTTTCTAGAACTTTTAACAGCCAAGACTGCTTCTGAGTACAAATTATAATAGCAAAGACTGCTGGCTACACATCATTTTGTAGCCACACCCATAAATGTGCATCACTTTAACACGGGTGACATCATCAAACAACTTTCTAAGCAGTTTTACTTTTAACTGTCACTTTACTTTGATCATATTACAGTAAAACACTTCTGATCTGAACTACCTTCAAACTGCATAAAGTCTAGATTGCTATCATTCCTGGGATCTTTCCGGTCTTTGGCAAATAAAACCAAGAATACAATCAAAGCATTCACAATTAAATTACAAAACACTGATAAAAAAATCTATTTCAATTATTATTTTTGTACCTTGAACCTAGATCAGATCTTTTCTTTTTCACCCTCTCTTCAATGCTGTGTAACAGCTACAAAGTTTTATGGGTTTAAGACAAAGTAGAAAAAATAAATGTAAAGTAAATTCTAGGTGCTTCCCATGTGAAACAGAGGTACAAAAAGTAACTAAGATTATTTTGTTTTTTAAAAAGGAACATTTTGTTCAGTGTGGTTAGAAGCCTTAAAAAAAACACAGAATGCAAATATATAAAAAGCACAATGACTGTTAAACATTAAAGATTTTAATCTCTCTATATATTAAATTAATCTGTACCATAAAACGAGTACCTCTAAAGACTAAATAGCACATTTGAACAATTAGAGTTGGTTACTGAACTCTTAGTCCAAGAGTAAAAGGTCAATTTTTCTAGAAGGATGAATATTATTGCTGTAATCGAGAGGAAATTATTCTCAAAAGAACAAAATTAGAAGTGCCTAAGAAAATCACTCTAATCTCACTTTCAAAAAGGAAAAAGGACCAATTAAATATAATAGCTTCATCAAATCTACGGGGTTTACCTTATTTTTATCTTGCTTGGTTTAAGAAGCTCATCTATATAGCAATCCAAATTTCTGAGGCTAAAATTCTAGATAGATACATTATATTGTGGAAATCAGCAAAAATGGTGTGTCAGAATCAGATATTAAAAAATGTCATTAAAATAAAATCACATTTTAAAAGAACAAATCTCTCACCAGCTGAAATTCTCGACGCCGGTCATAGGCATTCTGTATGCCACTGTCGGCCCATAAGGCTCTTATAGCAGGAAGGTACTGTAGAAAAACCCGGGTTTCCACCATGCCCTGGGCCGCCATGGGGGACCGCGTGTCAAATGCCATCATCACATCTCCATTGAGCTGGTTTGAGTTATCTCCCCAAGGAATGTGAAGCTTCTCTCGAGCATCTACCAGCACCCTCATACCTTTGTTTAAAAAGAAAAAAAACAGTGTGATAGGAGTCATTAGATATTCTTATAGATTCTATTCCAGTATTATTTTCTTAAACTTCGTAACTGCTCCAGGCCCACCACCTCCAAAATGGAGACCAACATCAAAACAAACACCATAACTTCTCAGAGCTTAAAAAACCTAACAGTTGTTCAGAGTCATAAAATTAGAGCCTTGAAAAGCAAATACTATTAACATAATTGTTCTTTCTGAAGACTTTTCACATTTCTAATTTATAAAATAACTTCTGGGGTAGAAGGTAGTCACAAGAGAACTAAAACTAGTGAAGGAAAAAGAAATTATACTGCATAGCCCGATGTCCAGGCTCTGGAGAAAACGGCTGCAACCAAGATTTTATGAGCCTCTCAAAAAGACATTTATTTATGAAACGCCAAGAACCAAACATTATCGCTGTGTTCTGTTTGTTCCCTGAGCACCCTGCTTATAACCCAACACTGAGTCTTCTAGGAACACATTCAAAACTCAAACACTTCTCTCATACCAAGCTTCAAATCAGTGTAAGTCACAGGATGGCCTTCGATTTCCCTAAAAGGGAGGAAGATCAACTGCAAAAGAGAGAGAGATTTCCACTCACAGAGATTAGTTCAAACTCAATATTCCTATCACTAAACTGTTATCTTGGTCCATCTTAATAGTCACATGACTATTAAGTCATTTGTTTGGACAACTGAAAAATTGTTTTGCTGTCAATTTTCTCATCATGCCAACTCAAAAAAAGTAGATGTCTAGTGACTTCATCTCATAAACAATGTTCAAAGTAGGTCACACTTACGACCTAGTGCACATTAAGAACCAGGTGTTTACCTGGCTCATAATCAGTTAACATGTTGACTCTATTCTTTGACATAATTCCATAAGATCAGCTGCATCAGGATACAAAGGTACCTTCAATTAAAGACTGGCAAGGCGGAGTCTTCGGCCTTGAAAGGGACCTTAATTAGTTTTGTGCTCAACATTAAGATAGGATAAGCACAACTTTTCGCACAGCTTAACTGCAGCGGTACTAAGGCTCAGAGCTAGCTGTGGTCTGTGAACTCCTGGCCCTGTGTTTTACTCCCCTCCATTACCCCACAGTACTCCCCCCAGCCCAGGCAGTTTTCCTCTACCCAATCCTGGGAGGAAAAAAAGCCACACAAAGGAGTTGCTTAAGTAGTTCCAGAATAAAAGAATCCCACT
Organism: Ceratotherium simum simum; assembly: GCF_057802395.1. NCBI lineage: Eukaryota > Metazoa > Chordata > Mammalia > Perissodactyla > Rhinocerotidae > Ceratotherium > Ceratotherium simum. Next base: position 50,048,532 of record NC_141915.1, on the reverse strand, counting down.
GAAAAAAACACTGCTTGAAAACACCCGAAATCTGTAGCAAACTCCTAAGTAACTGCTACCCAGATAAAATAAAGAGAATCCTGATGCACCTGAAGTACCAGGCTCTGTATCTCAATTTTGCGAAAATGCCTTTTATGCAGAAAACATCTGATACTAAGAAAAATGAGTTCTAATTACCGTTCAAATGACAAAATAAAAACCATCATCTCTAATTCTTTGAAAGCCCAGACATAAAATTCTTGTTAACTTTTCACTCAAGGACAAAGTTTAACTTTAATTTTAAAAATACTGTCAGAAGCAGACCCTGTGATTCCAGCCGACAACGATTCATTGACTCAACCTGTACAGGCTCCGCATCACTTTTAGGCCAAAGATTCTTCCTATCAAAGCACGACTTCATTTAAATAGTAGAAGCAAGTGGTGGGTACCCCCTCCCCTCCGCCCGCCCCCAGTTATTAAGCAAAAAGGAGAGTGGAACGTGTTGCATAGTGATTACAGGCAAACATCCTGCCCGACCGTGACACTGAGGCGAAAAACCACTGATGCTAATTTTTTCAGACGAACTGTATGGGTCTACCCTTTCCTGATGCCAGCACAGTAAACATGACACCCTCAAGTTTCACATCCTTGCCCAAAAATGCCCAGGGCCTGTCACTCTTCGCCCTTGACAAGAGTCTCAGGCAAAAGTTTTCTTATCGCGACGGTTCCAGAAATCCCTTGCTCAGGAGGCGGCCAAGGAAGCGGGGAGTTGGAAGCAGACCCGACCCCATCTGACTCGGGTCACCCACCCGGGGCGGCGAGGTTGGGCAGGCAGCGCCCGAGCAGGGGGTGGGGGTGCAGGGGTTGGCTCTCGGGTCTTCCCGCCTCGTCTGGAGGGAAGAAGACAGGAGAGGTCGCCCCGGAGCCCGGGCACCGGGCTCGCCTCACTTCCCCCTCGGAGGGGGCGAGGCCAACGGCGGGGTGGGGGGTAAGGGGCCGGCCGTGACCCCCACTCCGACGGGAAGGGCGAAGCGAGGGGCCCCCCGACATCCTCTCCCTGGGGCGCGACGGCACCCCGGGCAGGCGGGACGGTGCCCTGGCCGCGCCCCCTTCCCGCCCGCTCGCCGGGCCCGCTCCTCCGCCAGGGACAGAGCGAACGAGGGCGGTGCCCGGCCCCGCGCCGGCCGCCCCCGGCCCCCGCCCTCGGCCCCCCGACCCCGGCCCGGCACCTTTGATCACGTTGCTGTAGATGGTGGGGCGGAACTCCTCGCGCGCACGCTGGTCGAAGTCCTGCCCGTGGATGATCCGCATCTGCTTCAGGAAGGTGGACTTGCCGCTCTCGCCCGCGCCCAGTAGCAGGATCTTCACCAGCCGCTTCACGTAGGTCTTCTCCCGGGACAGGCATTTGTCGATCTCCTTGGACTTGCGCTGCTGCTCGGCCTCGCCGCTCGTCAGCACGCAGCCGGGGAAGCACACGGACAGCACGGACCGCGACGGCAGGAAGTCCGCCATCTTGCCGCCGCCGCCGCCGCCGCCGCCTCGGCGGGCCCCTCCGGCTCCCTCCACCTCCTCCTCGGGCGGCGGGCGGCTCCGGCTCCGCGGCTCGAGGGCGGGGAGCGCTGCGGCGGCCCGAGCGCGCCGGGGGAGGGAGGGAACGAGCGACTGACTCGCAGGGCGGGCCGCGCAGGGCGGGCCAGGCGAGCGGGGAGGGAGGGAAAGAGGGCGGGCCCGGGAGGGGCGGTGGCCCCAGGGGCGTGCGCGCGCTCGCTGCCTCCCGGGGGCGCGCACGCACGCCGCGGCCGCTCTCCCGCCTCCCGCTCTTGGCCGGCGAGCCACGCTCTAGCTCGCGTGCCCGCGGCCGCCGGCGGGCTCGTGCGGGGGCGGGGGGGGCCCCCCTCTAGGAGCGGTCACGTGGTCTCCCGCCAGGCCGGGGGCGCGCTTAGTCTGCGGAGCTCGACTTTGTTCCCCTTTAATGAGCTGCGCCCACTTAGGGGCAGAAGGGCTACTTCCCCGAGCCCTGGAGGCCGGAGACCGGATCCCGGACACTCCGTTTGGGCTTCCCAACCGCTCCCGCCGTTCTTACACCCGGGTTACGTGCCCGCCGCCGCTTGCTGTCACCGTTCGCGCGCCTTATTTCGAGGCCGTTGGATCGAAAGTTATTCGAACAGCGGAGGCAAGCCTGGAAGACTTCTGATGCGTTTTCTTAAGGTGGCTCCCTTGACATCCTGCTCTCCCAAGCCCAGAATGATAACCAAACGTCGTCAATCTCCGCCCCAGCTCCCCCCGCCCCCAGCTCTTTTTGGCATTCTCAGACCTCTGCAAAGACCCTCCGTTGAGGAGAAATAACTGGAGTTGATGTTAATCTGAGATGGGCAAGGAGGGGTTGTTAATGTGGATCCCTGAGCTGCCGCGCTGAAATCAGTGGATGGTAGCTGGAGGAGGGTGAGGTCATGGTGAAAATCCCCCTGAACCGGACACTGTGATGCAGACTCTTCCCTACAAGGAAGCAGATAAGCAAACAGACCGAGGACGGGAGCAGGCAAATTTTAGGTTTCCTGCCAGATTACAGAGGATATGACCAGCCAAGGGACTTTTTTCTGTTCTAATAGCAGATTCAGGCCAGGACACCTGAAAGGGCTGCCAGGAGACAAGTGACAAGTGACAGCTGAGTTGGAAGAGAGACTGCTTAGCAAGGGCCCCGGAAGCCAACTTCTTCATTCTTAATATTTAGTTTCAAGGGGAAAAAGCCGTTTTGGTCCATGTCTGTTTTTGGCAGTGCGATCATAATGCTTCTTGATTTGAGCTCCTGTAGCTCAGAAACTACCTATGTGTTAGGCAGTGGAGCTAAGAGATCAGCATTCTGAGGCTCATGAACAGGTTTAAATAAAAAAAATCAGTGCTCATCAGTTTACTGTCAGGGTTGGGTTAATGGTTGAGGAGACTCATGACTCAGTAAATTAGCTGCAGTAAACAATGCATGTAGTAAGATTATCTCCTGTTGTCCTGGCCAAGACCATAGGGTGGACCACGTACAACATACAGAGTAGGGTGGGTTCAACTTCAGTATCTATAGATTGATAGGGTCAGAATCATTGGGCAGTGCCTTCAAGCAAAATGTATGGTACAAGTCTACCCCGGATGGATGGAAGATCTCTCTAGTCTCAACTAGTGTTCGGGAGGCCCTGTTCTCCCATCATGAAAGGACAAATCTCTGCTCAGAACTGAGGTGTAGCATTGCCCCCAAAGCACCATTCCTACATGGACTCCTGGTGCTAATCTGAACTCTTCTGCAAAAAGAGAAGGAGCGAAGCCTGTAAGCTAGGTAGTTAACATCTTTTTTTTTCCACCCAAAGCGTGTGCAACATAATGGAGAACCAAGGATGCCTAGGAGGCAGGAAGATATTCCTGCCCAGCCAGTTCATGCTGTGACATGTAGAGCAGCAGAGAAAGCTGTTCAAAGCCCTGCCCATAACCTTGTGTTGGAACAAGCTTGGCTCGGATCAAGCCTAGCTGCTCTAATCAGCGTTTCTGAAAAAGAGACCTCTTTGGGTCCAGCCTGGGGTTTGGCTACAGTAGTACAAATGCTTCTAACTGTCTGGTAATCAGGCCACCTTGAAATTGTAAGCATAAAAATGAGTTAGAGGTTTGGTGGTTCCTCAGAAAGTTAAACATAGAATTGCCATATGACCCAGCAATTCCACTCCTGGGTATATATCAAAAATAATTGAAAACAGGTGTTCAAACAAAAAATTATATACCTCTGTTCATGACAGCACTATTCAGAATAGCCAGAAGGTGAGAACAACCCATATATGCATCAGTGGAGGAACAGATAAACATAATGTAGTATATCCATACAATGGAATTATTCAGCCCTAAGAAGAAATAAGTGCTGATACATGCTGCAACATGGATGCACGCTGAAAACATTATGCTAAGCAAAAGAAGCCATACATAAAAGGCCACATATTGTAAGGTTCCGTTTATATGAAATGTCAAGAATAGATAAATCCATAGGAACAACAGATTAATAATTGCCAGGGGTTAGGAGGAGAGAAGAATTGGGAGTGACTTCTTAATGGGTACAGGGTTTCTTTTTGGGGTGGTGAAGATGTTTAGGAACTAGATAGTGGTAGTGGTTGCAGAACATAAATGCCCCTGAACTGTACACTTTAAAATGGTCAAATGATGAATTTGATGTTATGTGAATTTTACCACAATAAAAAATGAGGTAGGGAAAATAATATTTTCCATAAAAGCAATGTCATTGACATCATTTAACATTGAAATACCCACAATGTGTAATATTCAATAAATGAAAGTACAATTGTGTTTATTTTGAAATAACATTAACAATTTAAATTATTTGCACCAGAAGCAAATCTACCCTAGCAGTTGCATTGTTACAGTGTAATGATATTAGTGATGTTTTAATTTTCAGATAGGTTGTTTCATAACTGAAAAAAAAAATCCAAACTTTTTAAGGGAGTAGAGAGTCTATTGGATCTGCTGAGTGCTATATTTCCAGTAGACCCAGGTGTTAATTCATTGGAAACATCTGTATTGTTGCTAGCCAGTTAATCCATGTGCAAATGAGGGCTTCAGATGCCCCAAGGAGCTGTGATAAAATGATTGAATGGTTGATTTGTTCCTATGCTCTTTTCTTTCTGGAAACTCAAGATCTAATGGCAAACAGTCCTGCAAGATAAATAATGAATGTGTGACTAAAAATGTAGAAATGGACATTTCCAAATGGCCTTTCTTCTCTGATGTGGTCACCTTAGGAAGGAACAAGCCATTCCCAACAATACTGCCAATTCTTGAAATCTACTATTTTTAACTCTTCTGTTTGAACTGAAAGAAAGATCGGCTTCCTATCTTATAGTCATAGCTTTTTTTCAATTAAAAAAAATGGTGTTGCTTAGGTCACTTACTGCCTTCACGTGAAATAACTTTGGGCTGTTTACAGAAATCAGTATTAGCCACAAAAGACAAAAATTTGTCACCCTCAGACATATTCAAAAGAATGTGCCAGAGGCTCTAGGAATAATTCCAAAAGAGGAGTTAAAAAATTTTTTCTTTGAATCATGAGAAATATAATTTAAATAAGTATTTCACCTGCCAAGATGACTGCTCACTGCTCTGGATAGGACAACACCCATTTGGATATGTTTACTTAAAAATCAGTCACATTACTGATGTTATTAAACCTTGTGTTAATTTTCTAGTAAGAATGATGACACATCCAGCATTCTTGTTACACAACTCTGCTCTATCTCATCTTCATATAAAATAGATGGATTCTAATCCTTTCTCACAGATAAAACAGGCATGGATTTTTTTCTATCTTCCTTCCTTTCCATACTAGAAGAGAAAGGGAATTCCCTAGCCCTCCCATAATACAAATCCCTTACGTTTGTGTAATGTTTTAAACGCCCCAAAGCACTTTGACCTACTTTATCTCATTCTCTGCTCACAGTAGCCTGACTAGGAACACCCATCATTAACCTCGCTTCCATCACACAGGAGGAAGCTGAGAGGAAGAAAAGTTTAACTCAGCTTGGCCAATTACAGAGCACCCTCTTTTGACTCTGAATCCAGTGCTCTTTCTGATTTGCCAAAATGGTGGTTAGGCCCCTAATGCCCACGTGTATGAAGTTCAAACTTAAGAAACAAGTAGCTAACTGTACTTAACTGTGAGTCACCATAGAGTCCAGTAGTTTTCTTTGTTTGTTTATTTGTTGATTGGTGGGTTGGTCTGTTTTTCCAGCCCCTTTTGGACTGACTGCCATCTCCAAGTTTACCAGCTCTTAGACTGATTCTGGTAAGATATTCTGTACTTTGAGCTCAGCCTCTGGTTTGTAAAATGTTCCAGGTGGCTGATGCAGAAATAAAAGAAGAGCCAAGCTTATGGCAATATTTACATGGTGTGTAAGCCCCAGACGTTTCCTTAATGTGAGTTAGATATGAAAAGGCACCTTTTTTGTAATGAAGTTTGATGGTGCCCTTACCAGAATAAGCCTCTCATGTGGAAAGTTTCTTATGAAACTAGACATGTGGAATTGCATTGTTGGTGGGTTTTTTGTTATTATTATTAATGGAAAACATGACTTTAATTGCTGGTTGTATTTTTCTCAGCCTCTGAGAAAGATCCATGAGCTGCCGTTGACCAGCTGTGACTTCACTCAGCTTATCCAAAGTCAGAAGCCTGTGCTATCTTAAAGACACACGCCAGCACGCGTATATAAACTCTTACACCTTGCTGACTGCATCGGACTCGTTTATGGGCAATCTATTTATATAACACTAAACACAAGGCTTTGCCTGTAAATCTGAGATTCTTTCTGAGAAACTCAAAACATCCTGCTCAGTCTCTCTCCTTTATTTTCCCTTCCAGCTTTTAAAGATGAGAAATACTTTTTATGTTTTGTTGCCCGTAAATGGGCTGCCCCTTGCCAGAAACAGTAAGGGTTCTTTAACATAAGTTCTGTTTCTCCAGGGAAGTTTAAGTCTGCAGAGTCTCAATTTATTCCTGCAACTTAAAATCCTCTGCTCCCAACCTGGAGGTATCGGTTTTCTTTCCCTTGGAACACCGGATTAGCAGGCGTGGACCTGCCACTTCCACAAGCCACACTCCTAGCTAGCTGGCTCGCAGGTAGCATCACACGTCACGGCCTGTAGACTTAGCCTTTGCCTCAGTATAAATGCCAGGGCGTGTCAGCTGGTCAAGTTGACCCTTAAGCATAAGAGCTCACCCAGGGGCCCTGAGAAATGGTCCACATAGCCTTTGTCAGACTGTGGCAGCCTGGTTCCCGGAGCCAATAATGTCCTCAGCCCATCTGTCTCCAAACTCCTGAGTCAGCTGCTGAGGAAAAGATGGCTAGCTCCTGGTAGGATTCAGGGAAAGGCAACAACTGCTGAGTCAGAATCACAGAACCGGAGGTCTAGAAGATGAGGCACTGTCGCCGAGGTCCTCTCTTACTATAGTTATTAGCTTTCTCCTGGCTGTGGGAGGGTGATGCCAGGCCCACACATGAGAAGATGGGAGGAGGGAATAAAAGCAAAGAGAAGCTGCTCCGTGTGTGTCAAGTAATTGTGTTTTCCTTTTCTTTGCTAATAAACAGAAATCTAATAGGAAAAGTTCCCTTAATAGTGAAGTAATCTGCTTTTCTGTCTAAACCATATGAATCGCATCAGATTGTTTGCTAGTCATTTTGTTTTCCAGAGAGGGAAAGTGGTACAGTGGCGGAAACTTGGTGAGAAGTCAGTTAATGTATCTGAGCCCTGCCTTTCAGATCTGTAAAATGGGAGTGGTTATATCCTCACTACTACTACTAATCCTCACATAAAGATTTGTCGTGAGGATTAAATTATAGAAGAAATGCACTCAGTGTCTGTCCATAAATGAGGAGTTCAGTTTTAGACTATTTGAGGAAGGAGCAACCAAACTTCTTTACCAGCCCCTTGAAGGTTTAGCACTATCATCATGGTCAGAATGTTCTCCTGTACCTTTCCTGAGCCCTTACTTCTATGGTTTAAACGCATCTCTTCTCTTTCCTGTGCTTGAGTTCACTCATGGCAGCTGACGTGTCCCCCAACAGGATCTGTTTCTGGTTGAAAGAGTCTAATATAACAATGAGAAAAATACGTGCATATTAGGGATGGTCCCCCAAATCTGAATTCTGAAGAGGGATGGGATTTATTATTTCCCACCAGCACCCGGAGCATAAGCACCTCAGCCAGAGAGCAGAGGTTCAAGTGGAGATGTTGGCATAGTGAATTAGGAGCATGGGCTTTGTTTTCTAATCTGTAAAGTGGGTATAATCATCTCAGAGTATTTTAAGGGAGTTATATAAGATGACAGAGCAGGCTTTCAGTCTATGTCACCACGTTTCCTTCTGTCAAAGTGTTTACTCGTCTAACTGACGAACTGGTATCTATGTCATCAAGGTCATGGGTAAGGAGGGGATGGCTCATCATCATGCATGTGGATACCTCAGTCCACACGGCCATGCTGTGTGACGCCCCCACTAACAGCCACCACTGGACAGCCCTCGAGCCTGTGGCACATCCCCCCTTAGGGAAACGGGCTTGGCCTGCTTAAATAAGGAACTTTGGGATCCCGGTACCTGGAGTTTGGACTCGGGGGAAGCACAGGCTCTGGGCGGCTCCCTTGGCCTTGCCCTAGGAGTAGGGACAGAACTAGGAGAGGGCCAGAGCAGGACCCTCTAAATCACAGGCAGAGGCAGGGTCTTCTCTTGCCTGGAGCTGAGGCTGGTACCGCCTGGCAGGATGTAATGAGATAACATCTAATTTGCCCTCATTTTACAAACATGGGGCCTAAACTAGACCTCAAAAACGTCCTACTTCCTGGGCTCTTGAAGTGGATCCCAATGGGGAAACTTGAATGTTTGACTGAAACACTGCATTTAAGTCATTTATCAGCCAGTTCTTCCTTGGACTTTTGTGGCCCTCTGGAACTTGCTGAGGCTCTAGGCAAGCCTTCCCAAGGCAACCCTGGGCAAGAAGTCAATGAGCATTTTGTAGAAGAGCAGACACATAATGCATTTTGGACCAATCCTCAGCTATCCCTTAACCCAGGATTTCTGTTAAGGGCCTCAGGGAAAGCAAAGGAAGTTACCCACAAGAAGCTAAACCCAGCTCCAAGAGGAGGTAGCATTCTGCAGCACTGCCTCGGGCAGGGCAGGGTGTGAAGCCTGGAAGGCAAACTGCTCCTCTGTAACTGAGGAGCTCTATTCTGGGTGTGCATTTCAGAGGGCAGAGGGGCTGGATGCTCAGATTATGACACCTATTGCTTTAGGCGGTTTTCTCTCTAAGAATCCAGCAAATCACAGAGACTCTTGGCTAACTTGTTACGATAATTAAGGAATTTCGATTTGAGGGGCTATTTAACTCCCCCTGGGACAGACACACTTGATCCACAGACTCACTTTGAAAGCCAATGGGTTCTGCTGGAAACTCTAAACAAACTATACCTACAATTGAGGTATGATGTGCCCCTCCATGGCCCTATCGTTTTTTTTTTGTTTGTTTGTGTGAGGAAGATCAGCCCTGAGCTAACGTCCGATGCCAATCCTGCTCTTTTTTGCTGAGGAAGATTGGCCCTGGGCTAACATCTGTGCCCATCTTCCTCTACTTTATATGGGATGCCGCCACAGCATGGCTTGACAAACCGTGTGTCAGTGCGCGCCCGGGATTCTAACCTGTGAACCCCAGGTCGCTGAAGCGAAGCGCTCACACTTAACTGCTATACCACTGGGCTGGCCCCGCCCTATTCTTAATTATTGACTCTTCTCCATAAATGAAGAAATGAATAATAGTAGTGGGCACTCTATCAAATAGCCAGGAACTAGGAGGTGTTTCTGAAAAGACTCCTCCCCCCTAGTATAATCCTGTCATGGAATAATAGCATTTTTTTAGATAGACGTTTCTTTTGACAAATTACTCTCTTGGTGAATTTCATGCCTATTCCAACAGTGCCAGCCATCTTTCTAGTTTGGCCAGCAGTGGTAGGAAACACCCAGAGTCATCCCTGTTTTGGTTCCCTGGCCCTCTTTCCTTATCTCCCATTCCTTCTTTCCCCAGCTCCTTTCCTTCTCCTGCTCCCCATCCCTTCCTTTGCTCCCCTCTCTCCCTCCTCAGGCTGGTCAAGGTACCTGGCCTCTGAGGTCCTGCAGCATCCTCACTTTCCCCCATCACAGCACGTCACGCTAGACTAATTGTCCCCTCCCTCACCTCCTGCACCAGCACGTGGGAACTTTGAGGCAAGGGACACAGCTAACTTACCTTATATCTTCAGCATCTCGCAGGGCATGTCGTAAAGGCTCAGTGAGCAGCTAGCAGGGCATATCATAAAGGCTAATCAAATATGATTTAAATGAGTATGCACCATCTGCTTATTCCCAAATCATTTTCCTGCATTTCTAAGGGTTGCCAGCTGGATTTGCAGCCCTCCAGGACTGGAGGGACCTATGCAGTAACTAGAGAGGAAAGTTTTGGCTCAGCTCCACTTGTCAGAACCGGGGTCCTGGATCTTGCTACACACGGTGCTAACTTGGAATGGCTAGATAATACCGCATTGTGGGTTATTAACTGACTTGAACTAGCTGGAGCATGTGTGTGGGGTGGGGACGATTAGGACACACATCATAGGGCACACCATCACACAATGGAAGTCAATCAAGTAGCAGGACAGTGGAGCTTGGCTGAGTGGGCCAGGAGAAAGTAGAACTTGAGCCATCCTTCTCAACAGCAGATCCTTAGTGAGTGCCCATTCCGATCAGGCATGACCCAGGGTCACATAGAGCATCAGGGAGAGTTGGGCAGGTGTGGGTTTGAATCCCAGCTCTGCTACCTCATGTATCTGGCATAAACCACCTCAACTCTCTGAGCTTCATTTTCCTTATCTGAAAAATGGAGCTAGTTATGCCCACACCTCACTGGTTGCTGACAGGATTAAGTGTGATAACATATGCAAAGCACCTAGAACCAGGCTCAAAATAGATGTCAGGAAACAGTAGCATTTGCTGCTGCGCATTGGGGATTAAAAGCAGTTAAAATCATTTTGTTATATACATATAAAGATTTAAAAACATACTAAGTTGCACTTGTGAAGTTTTCAATGAACTAAACTGATCATTACTTCACAATCTAGCGTCTAGAGCATGGCTGTCTAATAGAAATAATGCAAGCCACGTATGTAATTTAAATTTTCTAGTAGCCACATTAGAAAGGTAAAAAAAAAGTGAAATTGCTTTTAACAATACAGTTTATTAAACTCAATATATCCAAAATATCATTTCAACATGTAATCAATACAAAGATTATTAAAGAGATATCTTAGATTCTTTTTTTGTACTAAGTCTTCAAAATCCAGTGTGCATTTTATATTTGCAACAATCTCAATTCAGACGCTGAATTTTCCTCAGAGATATCTGGTCTGTCTTTAGATTTCATAAAATTTACAGTTGAAAAAGATTCACAAAACCAAGTTGTTCCAACATACTTAAGCATTTTCCAATAACCGAGTCAAGTATCAGTCTTTAAATTTAAATTAATTAAAATTAAATAAAATAAAAAGTTAAGTTCCTCAGTGTCGCTAGCCACGTTTCAAGTGCTCAATAGCTACATGGAGCTAGTGGCTATTTCCTGGACCAATCCATGGGAAGTGGACAGAAGCCTTGAACGATTGGTTACAAGGAAAGGAGTGAGGAAGGGCATTACAGGCAGGTGAAACAGCCTGAGAGTAGGCACGCTTCCGTTCTGTGCCCGGGACAACGTGGGAGCCGGTTTGATTGGAACCAATTAGTTGAGGTTGAAAAGGCACACGGAGTCAGATTGGGAAGGGTTTGTGTCCTGGGTTACGATGTTGAGACTTTATTCTGTCGCTAAACAGGAACTACTGGAATATTTTTGAGTAGAGGGTGGGAGACATGGGCACTGCTTTAGGTCATCCGTCTGGCCCTGGTGCCCGGGACGGGAAGGAGTGGGGAGACACAGCAACCAAGAAGAACAGCTTGGAGGTGCCTGCAGTGATTCAGGTGTGCAGTGATAGGACCTGGCTAGCCTGAGAGTGAATAGAACCATCCAGAGACTTTACAAAGCCCGACTCTACAGGACTTAGAAAGCAACGCGGCTCTTTAGAGTGAGGGCGAGCAAAGGGGCAGAGATGGTGGGATGCTTGGGGACTGCATGCTTGGGAGGCTGGGTTGACACTGAAAGGTTTAAGGGACCAGGGTGTGTCTGCTATTCAGAAAGAAAATCCCCTAAGACAAATGGCTGAACCCAGGCCCAGGAGACTGTATTTTTTAAGGATTTTTTAAAAAGCAAATTTATAACACCTGCTCCACCCTCTGAATCACATGGTGACCCTGGACTTTGCCCAGAGTCTCTGAGATTGTGAAGACACTCCTTAGTTCTAGGGAACTCCTTGTAGGTGCTGACTTTTCCTCAGAAGTCAGAGGAAAGGTCTAGGCTGCAATCCTCTGCTCCCTGGCTAGTTTTTTATGCCCCTAATATCTGCCCTAGAAAAAGCGTTAGTGCTACCGAATGCAGGTATTGCTGTGTTGTAAGGAGGAAGGCTCTGCTGGAAAGGAAGCTGCTCACCCCTCCCTGACGCCACCCAGGCTCCTCTAATCCTCCAGTGGCCTGAGTCATCATAGTCTCCAGTCTCCACGTGCAGCTGGTCCAGGTCAAAAGCAAACCTGATGGGGCTGCTGGCACACAGTCAGGGACTGACCTATAGACTGTGAAACAAGCCCAACACTGCATTGTCTGGATGTGTGGGGAGTGCCTGCCTGGGCCAGGCACTGTGCTACGTGTTGGGGAGTACAAAACAGAATAAGTATACAGGGAGTTTACAGTGGGTGAGGCCAACTGGTCAACCAGCCATCACTGTGCTAAGTGCTCTGTGCCATCATGGGAGCAGGGACAGCTGCCCAGGGCCGTGAGAGTTAGAGCATCCCAACCAGCCTGGGTGCTTGGTGTGGGGCTTCTCTGAAAGCAGGTGGGTGGTATTCGAGTTGAGTTTCAAAAGAAGAGAAGGGGCTCATGGGAAGGAGGGCATCCTGGGCTGAACGAATGAAGACTGGGAGGCATGGAATAGTAATGGAATAATAATGAGATTGTGGTGATAGTCGTTGTCTATGAGCTCTTGCTACGCGCTAGGCACTGTCCAAGGACTTTTTATCTGTTAGCCTTCTCCCCATTTCCCAGATGGGAAAACTGAAGCTCTGAGCAGTAACGTCACTCGACAAAGTCACACTCAAAGGATGGTGCTGACTCACATCCAGAAATGCCTGCCTCATGCCACACCGCTCAGCAGCAGAGTGCACTCCAGGATCTGCAAATCATTCAGGTTGCATTGGGAGCACTTGGGGACCCCACAGAGACGCATAAACATTAGGGTTTATTATCGTCTTGATGAGTGGACCACAGTCATGTCTTAGGGGCGTCATGAGGTGCTCCCTGTTACTGACTGGAATAATTGGAAGAGTTGAACAGGTAGGAACACATAGTCCGTGCAGGACATGGAGGGGATACTTAAGTGACCGTCGTGGCTCTTCCCAGCACTGCAGTGTCCAATATCAGGGCAGCAGTGTGCAGGATAGCCCCCGCCTCCAATGTGTCCAAGCAGCTCTGAGCCCCCTGGCAGGGTGGGTCTGGGCAGGCATTTCCTCCTGGCGCTGGCTGGGCACCAGCTGTGGGTTTTTCTAGGTCAGGCAGTTCTATCTGCAGCCGGGCCGAGGATGCAGTTTGTATAAACTGCAGACATTGCTGGCGTGCTGTGTAAACACAGACTATCTCCCACTCCAACGTTTCCTTTGGGGAGGCTCCTCCTTCAGTGGGGATACTTGATTCCAACTTTCTTATCAACTTGAGCTTCCTACCCTGATATAAGGAAGCTATTAAAGTCCGTTTCCTGGTGCTGCCTTGACCTCACCAGGGCATGCTTGCATTGAAGCGAATGTCCCTTAGAGCAGAATATTTTTCAACTTCAAAAATCCGTTACCCAGCCTCAAATCCCCCACATCAAACAAGGCTGCAGGCATTTTGAAAAGGTGTTTTGCCAAAGCCGGGTATCTTTAATGTTTACTTTCTACCTCAGCGAGTTTAAACGTATTCACTTTGCTTTGGGGGCTCTCCCCGAGCAGGCCCAGGCTACCTCCTTCACCCTATTTCCAGACTTTTTTCCTTCCCAATGTCAGTCTCCCCTTTACTATCCCTCAAATGGGTCCTGCTCACCTCTTTTAAACTTTTCCTCATACTTCCCCTGCTTCCCTCTTGCCCCTCTGATTGTAAAACTCCTCCCTTCCTCTCTTTCCTAGTGCTGTAGAAGTCAAGAATGTGAGGAAAAAGAAATGGTGAAGGACGTCCCTCTAAGATCTGGCTTAAAAAAATCAGAACATTCCCTGAGCACTCTAACCTTCATTTTTCTCCCTCTCTTCTGAACTCTAAAGGAACTCATAGTCTCAGCCACACAATTTAGGACTTTTGGTAGCCAGCCTCCAGGACGGCCCCCAGTGAGTCTCTACTCCTGTGTAGCCCCTCTTCACACCCTTGTGTAGCCCCTCCAAAAATGGACAGGGCTGACCCGAGTAACTAATCAGTTATTGTGCACACAGTTTTAAGATAAAAGAAATTGTGGCTTCTGCCTTGCTCTCTTGGATTACTCACCAGAGGAGAAGCCAGCCGCCATATTGTGAGGACACTCAAGCAGCCCCGTGCAAGGGTCTACGTGGGGAAGCATTGAGGCCTCCTGCTGATAGCCAGCACCAACTTGCCAGCCACGTAAGCCATCTTGGAACAGATCCTAGTCAAGCTCCAGGCAACAGCTTGTCTGCAACCCTGGAGCAATCCTGAACTAGAACCATGCAGCTATAAGTTGTTGCCAAATTCCTGACCTACAGAAACTATATGAGATGATAAATGTTTATTGCTGTATTAAGCTGCTAAATTTGGGGGTAATTTGTTATGCAGCAATAGGTAACTAATTCAGACCTTAAAAATAAAAATGATAATAATAATAATAGCAGTTAATATTACTGAGTGCTTGATAAGTGCCAGGCACTGCTTAGTACTTTATATATAATATCTCATTTAACAGTATAGTCAATAATAATAATAACAACAATTAACACTGATAAAGTGCCAGAAACTGTTCTAAGTGCTTCACACATATTGTATTCAATCCTCAGAAGTGGCCCTGTGAAGTAGGTACTAGCATTAGTATCATTCTCATTTTACATTTAAGGAAATTGAGACAGAGAGAAGTTCAGTAACGTTTCCAGGGCACACAGCGTGGATGTGGCAGAGCTGGGATTGGAACCTAGCTTGGCTCTAAAGCCTGTGCCCTGACCACTCTTCCCTATATTGTTGTGCTGTTCTGTGTGAGTCTTGGCTCCCAAGACAAGCCGACTCTCTTTCTAGTGACCGTGTCTTTTGCCTTTGATCCCTCACCACAGTGTGCAATAATAAGGGCTCGATAAACGCTTGCAAATCTACTGAAGCCCTTAGCTCACACTCAATCATTCAAATGGTCGATTGTGGCACTTATCACATGTAAACACAGGACAGCTTTTTCCAGGCATGAGCAGAACTGCTGCTGCACCGAGGGACCAAGACAACAGCACTGTATGGAGAAATGTATTTTGTAGATAGACTTGTGAAGAGTCTCACTCTGACTGATTTATCCCAGCATTGGCCTGATGACTCAACAATTGCTTTAAAAAATTCATTTTACCAAACATTTGTTGAGCACCTACCGGGAACAGAGCCCCAGACCATAAAGATGACTATGACAGGGGCCCTGCTTCAAAGTGCTAACAGCTAGCAAAGAAGACGGATGAAAGTGTAATATATTATTCAGACCACTTTAAAGGCCGTGATAGGGGAGGGGGAGGGCGATTGCCTGGCTCTAGTTTTCAAATAGAGACATCGTGGTCACAGCCACTTAAATGTTATTCCAGTGGCCTGCTCAGCCTCTTGCATCTGGAAGCAGGATGCCAGGCTGGATGGAAACAGCTGCTTTTACATCCTGTTCCAAAGGCTTCCTGGAAAGACAGAAGAAAGGAAAAGAAAGCACAGGGTCTTGAGTCCCAGCCTGCTTCTCTCCATGGAGCTGTGAGTCACCCTTGGGAAACAGTCTGCAGAGCCCACGACATCCCAAAACTTTACTTGGTTGTCTTGACCTTGGCATGAGACCGAATGTGTCCCGGGGTGGGCCTGTGTGAATGGGCACAAAAGCTATGCCCAGCTTGTGGACACCCCTTGAAACCCCCAACTCTGCACGGACTCCTGCTACCTTAGCTGAGCAGAATTCACTGACTCAGTCCATGGCACTGGAAGCCTGCAGGGTGTTAGGACCCACATTAGGAGCTGGGGATTTGAAGGTACTTACGATACGTCCTTGGGGGGTGCGTCAGGTTTACAGATGCCTCGCATCACAAACCTCCAGGGTCACTAGAGCCAGTTGGGAGCACAATTTTAAGTCAGTGACTGCCAGGAGGTACTCAATATTCCCAGTAGAGGCCCCAGGAGACTCCACATTCAGCTGGCATCCTGAGACCCTGGCCTCAAAGCAAGGAGGTGTTGAAGCCCTTCTCAGGGTCAGCATCCCCAGCTTTCTGAGTTTCTCAGCGCTGCCATAACAAAGCACTCAATCTGGGTGACTTAAAACACCAGAAATGTATTATCTCAGTTGTAGAGGCCAGAAGTCCTAAATCAAGGTGTGGGCAGGCCACACTCTCTCTCACAGTGCCAGGGAAGAATCCTTCCTGCCTCTTCTAGCTTCCGGGGTTTGCCAGCCCTGCTTGGCACCCCGTAGCTCATAGACGCAGCACTCCACTCACGTGCCTGTCTTCTCCCTGTGTGTCTTCACATCGTCTTCCTTCTGTCCAAATTTCCCCTTCTTATAAGGACGCTAATCATATCAGATTAGGGCCCACCTGACCTCATTTTAACTTGATTTCCTCTGGACAGACCCTATTTCCAAATAAAGGCACATTCTGAAGTACGGGGTGTCAAGGCTTAGGACATACCTTTTAGGGGGACACAATTCAACTGTATCAACAGCCTCACCAGACTATTCTTGGCAAGGCCCATTGCCAAGGGAGAAGGAGACAGACAGAGAGAGAAAGGAGAGTAACAGAACGGAGCAAGGTCAAGGAAGAGATACCAGGAAACACACTCAAGAGCACACACAGCTGGAAGTGGTGGCCACGGACAGGAGGAAGGATACCTCACTCTCTGACGGGAGTGAATGAAGATGAGTTTGGGGGGTGGGGGATGGGAGTCAAGGTTGCCAGCTGCTTAGCCAAGTAAATGCCATGTTGCGTGCAGAGAATGAAGGGGGTGGAGTCTGGTTGGGGACTTGAGAAGAGGGCTGATGTGTGGAAGAGCCTCAGAGGGAGCTGCCAAGTTCAAGGAGGGGATGTGTAGTTTGAGGACTCAAGTTAGATAGTAACCTTGGGATGGTACTGACCCGATTTCACAGTCGTGTTTTCCGCCAGTGTCCCTTATTCACTTGCCTATAGAATTGCCCCACGCCTGGGGGATTTGAGGATGAGTCCGTCGTGTGGGAAGGACCAAAGAGGCTATTGAGAGGTTAGTTCACGTGACTGACCTGGAGTGCAGGCTGAGTGGGGTGGGAAGTGCGGCTGGGGAGGGTCTGGTCACCGGAGGGCCTGGAGGGGTGGGCCCTAGCAGTGAAGGGCACTTGAGAGCGGAGTGAGGGAGAGAGAGCTGGAGGGACCGGAAGGTGGCTCACAGGGCCAGGAGCTGAAATCCAGGTTTTGAAGGCAGCATATTTCTGGATGAGGACAAAGTCCAGAGTGTGGCTGTGGGCGTGGGTGGCTGAAGTGAAGGGGCAGCAGAGGTCCTCGGCGACCTTTAAGATTGGGAAGTCGGGTGAGTCACCCAGGGGGACCCTGAAGTCACCCAAGAAGAGCATGATAGAATCAAGAGACTGAATACGGGGAAGAAACCTGGAGGCTGATACCTAGATGTGTAGAAGGAGGCAAAGCTGGGTGAAGTGAGCCCCAGAGTTGGAGAGTTTTTAGCATCTGAGTGGGGGAGTGTCCGAGGAAGCTATGAGAAGCCACTGCTCTGGGTGTGGGAGAGGGAGATAGGGTAGAGGCCAGGGAGGTGGTGCCCTCAGGGCTGCTGACTTAACAGAGTGCTTCTAGGACAGAAGGGGGTTTGTTTAGGAAGGGGGTTCGGGGGGCACTGCAGATGCGATGGGGAGGGAGCAGGCTGGGCGGAGAAGTGTGCAATGAGGGGCAGGATGTGGGGTGTGAGGAAGTTGTCCGAGCCCCTGGCTGTACTCCTGTGGATGCCTGCAGTCCAGAGGGGTCATGGAGCCCCTGTGAGCAGTGAGTGTCACAAGCAAGCACGGAACCAGGGCCGAAGAAGGAAGAGGAAGGAAGCACTGGGCACAGGGAGACTTTCCGGAAGGGGGACTTTGGGGCTGCATCAACTGCCAAGGATGTGGAGGAGGGGCTCCAGGCAGAGGGAGAGGCAAGAGCCAAAAGCAGGTTCAACATGTGCGCAGGAAAAGGCAAGTTGCCTGAACGGGCTGAAGAAGAGGGTCTTAGGGAGTGTTTCTTAGGGAAAACAAGAGCAGCTCAGGCCAGCTTTGGAAGGCCAGGATGAGGGTCGCGGTCTTCATCTGGGAGGCAGTTGGGAGTCACAGAAGATCTTGGAAGAAGGGATGCTAGCAATCCCCGAGGAAGAGAAATTCTCTGTGCTTGGATTAAAAAAACATTTGGTGTCTGCAGGGCAGCCTTGGCTTTGAAGCTAGAAGGGCTGCCAGTCAAAGAAGAGAGAGAGAAGGCAAAAGGGCACAGCCACTGTTTCCAAGGTGAAGGTGCTAGCTGCTGTTACTGGGGAAAGAGAAAGAGAAGGGAGGGAGAGAACGGGGGAGGAGAGAAGGGAGAAAGAAAAGCAGTGTTTAGACCCACGTGGGAGCAAAGAGACATAAGAGTGAGGGAGACGGAATTTGAAACTCGTTGTCTAATAAAGAAAGTGAAACTTGTGGATGTTAAACAAAATCCTCGCAGGTGTTCATGTTTTCATTTCCTTTGTGTATCCTGGATCTGTCGTCTTCCTGCTCCTTTCCAGACGTTGCCCGTTCCCAGGAAAATCAGGGGCAGAGAGCAGCAGGGCGGGAACTTTGGAAAGCCCCTTGCTTTGGAAAGTTCCAGTAGGACAGACACACTTGCTCCTGCTCCTGTTCCTCAGGAAAGATGGTGCCTGCTCAAGCAGAAGGAGGGGGTGAGCTTGAGCCTGAGCCTGTCGCAGCAACACCAGGGATGCCAAAACCCCGGGGGAGATCTTGGTGGCCAGCGTCCCTGAGGGTCATCAGCTGGTGTCCATTTGGGCCGAAGCAGCCCAGGGCAGAGTTTGGAGTGTGGACTCCAGAACCAGCCTTCCTGGGGCCACGTCCCAGCTCTGCCACGTACCGTTCAAGGCTACCTGACCTGGGCTAGTTACCTAAAGCCTCTTTGACTCAGTTTCCCCGTCTGTAAAAGGGGGATCATTATTGTAGCTTCCCCACAGGGATGTCATGAGGATTCAGTGGGTTGAAAGGCATAAGGGCTAGGCACCCTGCAGAAATCCAGTAAAGGAGGGGTATTCTCCTTCAGCACCATCTGTGTTGCCCCAGGGAGCCCTGACAAAGCAGAGAGGCCCCAGGTCAAGGTGGAGGCTGCTCCACAGTCCTGGGTTCCCCGTGTGCAATGAGGGCACTGTCCACCTCCCATCTTAGAGCAGTACCTCTGGCCCTCTTCATTCTTGGGCGAGGGAGGCTGGGGCAGTGTGTGCAGGGATGGAGGTCCCTGTTTTGAAATGCCTGCCACTGGGAATTCAGCTTATGGTGCCTAAGCTCAGAGGGGCTTAGCACTAAAACCCACTCCTCCACCCAGACCACCCAGGACACCCTTAACATCCTACTCAGTGTGGGGTCTCCGATGGGACATCCAGCAGAGCCTTCTCCTTTGCCTAAATTGGATAGATTGAGCATGGAAACAGCACTTTTGTTTCTGATAAAGGCTGAGCTGCAGACCTGAGCCTAGTCTGAGAGTCAAATGGGCCTGCTGAAGTCCGAAGGAGGCAGGACCTCACACTGGTCACGGTGGTGCTGGCCCAGGGCAGGGCTTCTTAGGGTGGGGTAATGCTTAATGTCTAAGTGGAAGGGGGCAATAGTTCTTCCCAAATTTGCCAACCAAGTGAGTCACTCACCTCCTCCAGGACGGAGCAAGCAAAGGGGCAGAGCCAGGTTGGGAGAGTTGCAGCTAGCTGGGCCATACTCCAGGAAAAAACATCGGGGGAGGAAAATGAGCCTTCCCCTACCATTCAGCTACCCCACGTCTCTCATGTCTCTATTCCACAGACAGTTATGCCAGACTTACAGTGGGGATTTGCAATGCAGTATAATGGTTACGCACACGGACTTTGAAGCTGGACTGTTAGGTTCAAATCCCACCTCTGCTACTTCCTAGTCTCATGCCATGTCCCACCACCTCTGGATTCTCACCTGAACATTGGGAACTGGATCACAGTACCTCCCGCCGGGGGTCGTCATGAAGATTAAGTGAGTGGTCTCTATAACACTTACAACAGTGCCTGGCTCATAATCGGTTGATGATGTGAGCATTTGTTATTGTTATCATTATTATTTGAAAGGCCTTGAGGGAGTTTTGAAGGAGAAGCCACAGTTCCAGCACTCCAGGAACAGAAAGGCTGCCTTCAGTAAAGGGATTGTAACAACATGTCTATGCATCCAAGGACAGGCAGCAAAGTCAGTGGACAGCTGGGCTGGAGCTGAACAGATAGAAACTGAGGCTCCTGGGGCCATGTGGTCCCTCATTTCTGTTCCCTGCATGTCTCCAAATCTCCTTCTGCTCTCATGTGTTGATTGAAAGCCTGCGCTACCCCAGGCAGGTGCCAAGTGCTGGGAAAAGCATGTGAATAAGAGGATCAAGTCCCTGTCCTCATGGGACTGATGGTCCAGTTAGGAAGACAGACAGACAATACAGAGAGACTCACATAATAATCAGCAATTTGTTTCTTGGGGGGCTTTTCTTTTGGTGAGGAAGATTAGCCCTGAGCTAACACTCGTTGCCAGTTTTCCTCTTTTTGCTGAGGAAGATTAGCCCTGAACTAACATCTGTGCCCATCTTCCTCCATTTTGTATATGGGACGCCACCACAGTGTGGCTCGGTGAGCGGTGCATAGGTCCACCGAGACCAAACCTGCGAACCCCGGGCAGCTGAAGTGGAGCGCCCAAACTTAACCACTACACCACTGGGCCAGCCCCAATCAGCAACCATTTGAAGGCTGAATAATATTCTGTTGTATACAAATACCACATTTTATTTATCCATTCATCCATCGATGGACACTTGGGTTGCTTCCACCTTTGGGCTACTGTGAATAATGCTGCTATGAACATGGGTGCACAAATCCAACCTTTTCCTTTTACAAGTGAAAAAAGTTATAATTAAGGAAATTGGACCCAGAAAAGACATGATGGAAGGACCTAACCCAGTTTGGAGAGGGAGTCAGGGAAGATTTTCGCCTGAGGAAGTGACGATTTGGTTGGAACCCAAAGGATGAGAAGTTAGCCAGGTAAAAAGTAAGTGAAGAATAGTTTTGGCGACACACAACAGCCCCGAGGCAGAAAGAGGCTTGGGTTGCTCCAGAAATGAAGAGGGCCAGTGTGGTGGGGGCATAAAGATGAAGAGAGAGGGGATCATGGGATAGGTCTGAGGGGCCTTGTAGGACTCATTACAAGTGGGCTTGTTCCTAAGAGCTGTGGTGCATAATTGAAGCCCTCTAAGCAAAAGAGTGAAATATCCAAATATAGACTTAAAAAAATCACTCCAGTCACACTGGGAGGAATGAATTGGGACTTGGACGGGGGTGAGGGGCAGGAACGAATGTGATCCAATTAGGCGCCATTGTAGTTGCCCAGGCAAGAGAGGCCGGTAGCCTGGATTTATCTGGTAGCAGTGGAGATGACAGAAGTAGATGTATTAAAAATATATTGAGACAGAGTCAACACAACTTGATGATTGATTAGATCTCAGGAGAAAGGGAGAAAGAGGTATCTGTTTGACACCCAGGTTTGCGGGATGAGCAAGCGGGTGGATGTTGGTATTATTTGCTGAGACAGGAAACAGTGAAGGAGGCATAGGTTTGAGATGCACAGGGATTACTCCCTCAGGTTTGGACATCACAAAGTGGAGATCCCAAATGACATGTGAGGTCTTGGTGATGCTGAGTGGACCACGTTGGACGTGTGGCTCTCAGAAAAGAAGTCTTGTGTGACATTAGATATGGCTGGAAAGGCAGGCTGGACCATATTTAAGATAATAATGGTAGCCAACATTCACTGAATCATTAATATGTGAGAGATATTATCATGATCTGCAGTTACAGTTGGAGACACTGAAACATGGATAGGCTATGAAATTTACCCAGGCTCAAACAACTCATAAATGACAGCGCTGGGAATGTAAACCCAGGCAGTCAGGCTATAGCACCTGCCTATTTAACTATTCTGTGATCCTGAGGTGCTAGAAGAGTGGGTGTGGCTGGCCCAAACTTTTCCTTTTACAAGTGAAAAAAAATCATCTAAAATAAGTCACTTGCCCAAGACCACCCCAGTTATAGCAGAGTTGGAATCAGAATCCAAGTCTCCAGACTTCCAGTACGTCCCTTTCCTTCATGCATTCCATTTCAAGTCATTCAAACTTATTTTCCCAGATTAGATATTATTACATTTAAAAAATTTTGCTTTTCTCTATTTTCTAAATTTTAAGTAGTTAGCGTGTATGTTCTACAGTGGAAAAATTAAACTTATAAAAGCAAAGATGTCGATATTATTATACAGAACCCATTTGACTTCCATTTAAAGGAGGCATAGTGTGGTGTCTCAGGAGGACAGAGATGGCACAGTATTGTCATATGCACCTTTGATAATTTCTAGAAAGTGTTTCTGGGAATTTTCTGCCTTGGACTCATGGCAGGAACTCCACTCCTTAGGATGGAAAGGATGGAGGAGAAACATTTCTTAGTATAGGACAGCATACTGGGAGGGCTAGGAGGTCTCACCTACATCAGGTCATTCTACGTAAAATCCCAGAAGTCCTGGCACCCATCCACATTCCTACCTACTTCCTCCCTTCCTCACTTACTCACTCACCCACCTCTCCTGGAAATGATGGAGGTGCATTGGGGAGAGAAGAGATCCAGGCTTGAGGGAATGAGACATCCTGTTACTTCTAAGTTGAGCTGATCAATTTAGGTGGACAGAGTGCTCTAATCAATTGTCTTGTAAAGAGAGCAGGATGTTTACCAAACTTGAGTATATTTTCACCACATTGTTCTCCCTTTAGCAGTTATCTTGGACCAAAACAAAACAATGTGGTTTCAAAAAATCATTTCGATAAATATAGTTACTTATCTTGAAGACTGTTGAGATTGCTCATATTTTCCTTTCTCCCTCACCTTGTCCAATTCATCAAGCCATCTCCCACTCATCATTCAAATATAATTTATTTATATCCTAGCCATTCCAAAAAAGGGGTTGTGGTGGCTTACCAAAAGAAAAAAGCCCAGATGATAAAACCGATGGTATATGAACTCAAATAGGAAAAAAGAGTGGAGACAAAATTAGAAATCGAATGTTCATTCCCATTGCTCCAAAGAAGCCTAATGCCAGATTTGAAGTGGTCTGCTGGTCGAAATGGAAAAGAAATATGACACACCTCTCTCTTGATCAGGGGAAAGGAAGCATTGTGGGTTTTTTTTTCCTGTTTTAGGAAGACTAAATTTTTGTTGGTACTAAACTTTGAAAGAAATTTCTCCTATTGTACACGGTAGAGGCATAGAATGGACTATATCTTGACAACAGTTTTGGTTCAAATCAGAATTTTTTTATAAAGAAATTCACATGACTATAAGTTCTTACAGTGACTTTTGATAACAGTTAGAAATCCTGACACTGAAGTTTGGCCCAGAGGTGCTGATTCAGTGCAGGCATTTGATCAGTTCTTGAAAGCACACTGCATTATGCTCAGGCTGGCAAGAACTTTTGGATGCAGTTGCTATTTTCTAATGTATTAACCATTCCTTTCTTTTGCATCATTGTTTGAAAATGTAAACACTGTGTCATCAAAGTTGTCATCCAAATCACTATGATTTTTAACAGGATGTAATTTGGAGCGAATATTATGACATGCAACTAGAGACCTATCTCTATGTCTCCACTTGGATTATTCAGACATGAATCCACTTAAGTTAGTTCTCATCTGATCTGCTTATTTATTTATACCATGTCTCTTTTCACAGTTGAATCAATCAGGCATACAGGAGATGCACAATGTAAAATGGCATACTATAAATTAACAATCAGGGCAAGGAAAACAAATTAAATATGGAGTCAAGACCAGGGTGAGTATAGGGTGAGGTTGGACAGATATGGTGGCATTAAAGTCCTACATTTGCCACAAATTTGCAGATTTCCTTTGGGCTTCCTGGAGGGGATGGGGCAACACTCACTTTTTTCTTTCTGGTCCGCGTATGTCTTGCTGAAACACAGCTATACTATGTTTCCATCGTTTCTCTAATCTGTAGCCCATCCCCACCAGGAAAACCAACTAAGAGTGATACAATTTGCTCTTTGTGACCCAACAACAACCCCTGGTGGGGGCCTCCACTTCTGTTGTGAGAGCTCTTGGGGTATCTCTGCAGCGCTCTGTGCTGCTGTTCCATTCTCCTTTCTACTCCAGGCTTCCACCACCCGCTCAGTCTTTGTCTCCCTCATAACGTTAGCTCCCCTATGGCTTTGCCTCATCATGGGCCTGATTCCACGTTGGGGCTTCTTTTCAAATTTGGCCACCTGTACCAGCCGGCTCAAGTGGCTATTTCCAAGAGTGATAATCTGGTTGCTCCAGTTCATCCTTTTATATCTGGCCATGTTGCAGGTTGTTGGCCAGTCTATGGACTGGTGGCCTGGGTCAGCAACTCCAGTGTCCCTGGTCAGTTAGCAGAGGGTCAAGCACATGATCCAAACCATGAGCCAGGGGGTGGGGTGGGGATGTGCAGGGAGCTGTGGGTGAAACCTTGCAACGAGGTTTAAGTATGGCAAGCCATCAGAGACTTCATCTATTCATCTGGGAGAGGGATTGAGCACAAGTGTGGGAAAGCTAGCTGCCCTCTTGCCTCTGTTGCATCCGTTTATAAAACAAAGACCTTGTCTTTCTGAAAAACTTTTCTTCTGAGTTGCTCAAGTCACTCTCTTTGGAAGTATGTTAGAGGCTTTGGGGAGCCCTGCAGTAAACAATCCCTTTTAAACATATTAGGCGTATGGATTTCTGAATGTATTTCACTATAACCCCCTCCTCACTTTTTTTTTTAATGTCATATTGATTTATACTCTGTGTAATAAGTCTTTTTAGACCTTTGCTACTCAGATTGAGGTCAGTATGGGCATCACTTGGGAGACTGTTAGACATGCAGAATCTCAGCCTCAACCTGGACCTCATGAATCAGAATCTGCATTTGAACAAGGCCCCCGGGGGACTGGTTTGTGCATTACAGTTTGAGAAGCTCGGCTTGTAGAGCAAACTTTGGGAAGTGCTGAACAACTCTGACCAGGGATTGAGGCTTCGAGAGGTGACGTGCCTCACCTGAAGTCCCCCAATGCGTCAGTAATAGATTTGGGATCAGGATCTGGGTGTCCTGGGTCCTAGTCATATTCTCCTTCTACCACCCCATGATGTCTCCCTCACCTAGGAAACGAGGAGGCTTGATTAGATTATTGTTAGAACAGGAAATTGACATGTGATTAGGGGACCATATGATTTATCATCCAATAATAAATGGATACAAGTGCAAGAGGATGCCGTCAACTACTTCATGATGATAGGTGCAAAGAGACACACGGGGTCACTCTACATTCCTAACGTTTTTTCTAGTTTATAGGCCCTCTCCCAACTGTTCACTAGTGTAAGCAGCATAAATATCCAATGACTAGGTGATCTTAAAGTTCTAACTATTGGGCCGGCCCCGTGGCTTAACGGTTAAGTGCACACGCTCCACTGCTGGCGGCCCGGGTTCGGATCCTGGGTGCGCACCGACGCACCGCTTCTCCGGCCATGCTGAGGCCGCGTCCCACATACAGCAACTAGAAGGATGTGCAACTGTGACATACAACTATCTACTGGTGCTTTGGGGGGAAAATAAATAAATAAATAAAATCTTTAAAACAAAAAATAAAGTTCTAACTATTGAATAAAACCTGGTTCTCAAGTAAAAACACACACACACTATCTCATTATAATAAATAAATCACAATGTAATATAATCAAGAAAAAAGGGAGAAAACCCAAATCAATGAAATAAGAGAATGGGGAAACAACCACGGATACACACACACATTTAAAACGATTCTGGGGCTGGCCCCGTGGCTTAGCGGTTAAGTGTGCGCACTCCGCTGCTGGCGGCCCGGGTTTGGATCCCAGGTGTGCACTGACGCACCGCTCCTCCGGCCATGCTGAGGCCGCATCCCACATACAGCAACTAGAAGGATGTGCAACTATGACATACAACTATCTACTGGGGCTTTGGGGGGAAAAATAAATAAATAAAATAAAGCCATCCTATATTAAAAAAAAAGAAAAAAACGATTCTGAAATTACTTTGCTTAGCCTATTCCAATAAATTTGAAAACCTGGAAGAAATGAGTGGTTTCCCTGCTGTCTGTCATACACCATTGCAGTGGCCTAGCTGGGGCTGGAAGCTACATCTCATGGCTTTCCTCCAAGTCATTTCCCTATGAGTCAACCAGACTTCAGAGTTCGGGTTCTGAAACTGTTGCTCCCGCTCTTGAAGTCAGAGTTAAGATGTCTGGGTAGCTCGGCAGGAACCCGGCTCTTCAACCAGGATGGGAACCAGATGATCAAAAGAGTTGTTGCCTGAGTGCACCTCTTATGGCAAATGCCCCCTACACTCCCCTTTCTGACGTCAGCTTTATCTTCCACACTCTGGCTGCCCAGGTCTAGAAATGAGAAACAGGCACATCCCCGAACCTGAGAATCCTGAGTGTTCAACCTGGGAGGTCTCAACCTGTCAGAGACTGGTTAGTTCTAGCCCCTCCTTTTGTACATGAAGAAATTGAGAACAGGGGGAAGGAAGTAACTGTCAAGCTGAGACTCTTTTCATTCCAGGTTTTGTGCTCTTTCTATGACACCATCTTTAGTGATACTAATATTAATAACAGTAACAACAATTGATATCTATTGATTTGTTTACTCTATCTCCTCTTAGCAACCGTATGAGGTAGGCAGTCAATGCGCCATCTCCATTTTACAGAAACTGAAGCACAGAGGGGTTAAGTAACTTGCCCAAAGTCACACAGCTACTTAGTAAGCAGCAGAGTTGAGATCTGACCCCAAGCAATCTGATTGCAGAGCCTACACTCTTATCTCCATTTACTACTCCAATAGTTCTCATATTATTCTGACTGTGTATACAACGACTCACTAGGCATGGGTCGACTTTTAAGAGTCCCGAGAGACATAAGAGAAACTACGATTTACCCGACATTCACCTCGCCTCAGTCATGGTTCTAAATGCTTTTACATGCATTAGCTCAGTAGTCTTAAAACCAAAACCAAAACCAAACCCCAAAAAAACCACAAGGAGGTATAGTATCCTCATTGATCAGATGGGGAAAACGAAGCCCAGAAATGTTCCGTAACTCGCTTGAGATCCTACAGCTAGTGGCAAATGCGGGGTTCAGAGCCAGCCCACCTTGCAGGTGAGCAGCATTCTTCACCCCCAACCACACTCCACTGCCAGTCGCCTCGTTATTCGTTGCCGCGTCACAGCACCCGACAGACAGGAGTCATTTCCCATCCACTCATTTGCTTTTCTCTGCTTAGATGAGGAAACGGACGTTCAGCAAGTTGAAGCAACTTGCTAAGGTCCATCCAGTGACTTGGTGGCAGGCTAGCCAGCGATCCAAAGCCCGTGGTATACTGTTGTCACTTCCCCAGGCTTAGCGGTGCGGGCCAAGGCTAGCCCTCTGCGACAGATCCTTCACTCACGAGTCCGGGACACGCGGGTCTCACCTGAGGCTCCCAGTCCGGGCGGAGCCGGACGCCGCCGCCTGGCGGCAGGTGGGTGCAAGCGCAGCGCATGCTAATAAGCCCGCGGCGCGGCTCGCTGATTGGCTGGCGCGGATTCCAGCTGCTCTCCGGGGGCGTGTGCCGGGGGGGAGTAAAGGGGGCGCCGCCAGCAGCAGCCGCCCCGCCCCGCGCAGCCGGCTCCCCCCGGACGCCAGGGCGTGTGCGGGCTCGCTGGCTCTTGCACTTGGGGGCTTTTCCTTTCCTCTCCCGTCTGTGTTCTGGTTCTGAATTCATCCAGGGTCCAGGATGACAATCCGACACCAGGGCCAGCAGTACAGGCCGAGGATGGCATTTCTCCAGAAGGTGAGCGTGGTCCCCTCCCCGGGACCCTGGGAGGTGCGCAGGGACCCAACTCTGGGAAGTGTCCGAGGAGATGTTGGGAGGCTCGGAGCATGTGGGCAGCAGTGGAGGAGTGGAGGGCATCCCCTGTGGTCCGTTAGTGCTATTTATGCTATTAAACGACTGGTATGGGTTGTGATAACAATATCTGTTCAGGTTTCCAGGCTGCCTCTTGGTCCTGAAGAATCGGCATTGCTTGGGCAGAATGTTGGAGGGTGAAGAGCCTGTTACCAGGAGCAGAGGTGCGGGGACTGCAGTTCAGCTGGGCCCACTCCAGCTCTGAGCCATGAAAGGTAACTGGAGGGCCAGATATTAACTTCATAGCTCCCATATGTTGCCTTCTGGATCTGAAGTGCGATATTTGAAAGTTGAAACTTATCTCACACACATAGGCCACAGCATACATGCAGCTCAAAAGGCTTCTCATCTTCCATCGCCTGGGGCCATGGTTGAGTTTGAGTCTAAATGTCGGGTTTCTCTGTCCATGACTTCATTCTGCATCATTTGCCAGCAGGTGGCAAATGATGCCTGCTGGTTGATTGCCAGCAGGTCAGTCAACCAATGGGTACTAAGAGGCTAGTGTGCGCAGAGCACTGCCCTAGGTACTGGGGTACAGTGATGAACAAAGAAGGCATGGCCCTTCCCTCAAAGGCCCCTGAGGCTCAGTGACCCACCCAAGGGCTGCCCAGCTGTGGGGGATGTGGGCTGACTGAGGACCGGACCCATCACAAGGGACCTTAGGGCACCCCTCATCAGATACACTGACTTTCTGGAGGAGCCAAGCTCACTCAGCCGGCTACTGGCAGAGCTGGAGGGAGATGGTATCAGATGCTGTCAGCATCCTGCCCAGGTCCAGATACTTCCACTGCAAGCACCCAAGCCTCTCTGCTCAGGGGCTTTTCTCTGCCCATAGGAACGTGACTGGCACGTGTGTGGCCAGAGTGCCAGGAAGTGGATGCCGCCCCTCCCCGCCCATCAGCCTGAAGCTGACAGCAATAGGGAGTCGCTCAATACAGAGCTTCCTCCTCTCTCAGTGGGACTGTTCTGAGGGTGTTCCACTCTGTTTCTCTCAGAGGCCCCCAAGAGGATAGAACTCCAGTGGCCCACAGGGGTAACCTGCTCATGAGTGCACCCTCTTTTGCCCTCCTTTCTTTCCCTGGCTCTCCCCAACCCCATACTACTGCTTCCCAGGATCAATCTTGCCACCAGTACTATGAGGTAAGTTCAGTTATTACCCCCATTTTACAGGAAAGGAAACTGAGGCTAGTAAGGGCCAACCCTAGAGGAACTGTCGGTGTGATACAGTGAAGCTGGTCTCTATTGTGGTAGAAACATAAAGTACAGTGTGCAGTGGGAAGGAGCTTCCAATTCTACCATTCTACGTGGGGAGTAGGGGGAGGCACCCCGGAGGAGAGAGCTTTGAAGCTGAGACTGAAGTGTGCCGGGGCTTCCGCTGGGCTGGGAAAAGGCAGAAGGAAGACCCGGCCGTGGGAGCGGCACGTGCCAGAGCAGAGGTGTGTGCGAGTCTGGTGTGTTGGAGGCAAGCCGCTCGCTGTTGCTGAGCTTCCTACACAGGAGGAGTGTGAGCCTGGATGGGCAGGCAAGGATGGGTCATAAAGATCCCCTATGCCTTACAAAGGTCATCTGATTTTTCCCCAAAGAAGCCACTGAGAAATTTGGAGCAGGTGAGTGATGTGGTCAGATTCAAGTTCAAAAGACCACTCTGATGTGAGCAGGAGGAATGGATGGGTGTCTTCTTTTCCCTGAGCTAAGAGAGTTCACTCAGGGTCCTCCTGTGTCCTTTACAACTCCAGCTGCCTAGGAAATGACAGGCTTGTCACAGGGCCTGGGAGAGGTGCTGGTCAGAAGGGCCCTTCTTTTCCTGTGACTCCTATGCCTCTATCTCAGGCCCAGTGCAACCCTGGGTAGACAGGCCCGCCAGCCACACTGCCACCATCTCTGATTTCTGTTGCAAGGCCTGGTGACTGGCACCCCACCAGGAGGGGTCCTGGGCTTGTTTAAGATGTGGTGGACAGAGGTGGAGGGTCCACAGTCCAGAAGCTTTGCCTCGGAGAAGTTAGCTGATGACACACAGTGGACCAAAGAGAATGGCTAGACAGCCTGCTGTGGCCTCTGGCTCTGTTCCACTTCTGGCTTGTTATCTCCTATGTCCTGGCGGCCTTGACCGTCTAGGGGTGAGGTGGGATAGAAGTTCCTCCAGCCCTCTAAAATGCTTTCCTCTTCGGGCTGGCCCCGTGGCTTAGTGGTTAGGTGCGCACGCTCCGCTGCTGGCGGCCCAGGTTCGGATCCCGGGCGCACACCAAAGCACTGCTTCTCCAGCCATGCTGAGGCCGCATCCCACACACAGCAACTAGAAGGATGTGCAGCTATGACATACAACTATCTACTGGGGCTTTGAGGGGGAAAAATAAATAAAAAAAAATAAAAATAAAATTAAAATGCTTTCCTCTTCCATTTAAGGAAACAGTTGGGCCTGAGTGAGGACTACAAGGAATAGGGATCTTCAGGAGGCTTGGGCACATTTAGAATTTCTTCTATCATTTTTATACATTCTTCCATGTAACAAACATTTATTGAGCACCTACTGTGTGTCAGACATTGTTAAACACTGGGATAACAAATATATTCAAGACATGGCCCCTGTACTCAAGTGGCTTCTAGTCTAGTAGTGGGAGACAGCTGCATACCCCAACCCACTGGCACGTCACAGGTGCCATGACAGACACCTGAGGGTAGAGGAAGTGCCTAAGTGGGGGCATTCACTTTATCCTGGGTGGAATATGATGAAAAAATGCTGGTAGTTTCGGTGGTGGTTTAGCTGGGTCTTGAAGGATGTGAGGGTGTTCTTGAGGCACATGGGGTGCTGGAAGAGGGCCTAGACACAGGAGGAGGGACGTGCATTTACCAGTGGATCTCTTGTGTGTCAGTTGTTGACTGAAGCCAGGTGGTGATGGCCAATGGGCAATTCTGTTTCTGGAGGGATGTTCTGGAAGATTTGAGAAGGGTGCTCAATGGTTATTGAGAATGGAACAAAAACGAGGACTTTTTTGAGGCTGGACACAGCCAGCAGGGCATATGGGACTTGGGCATTTGGACTGTCACTGGTAGTTGGGACATGAGCTCCTCCTGGGAAAGAGAGTGCAGTGGTTTTAGATGCTGTCACATCTTTGCATAGCAAAGCATGCGATTGGTATTGTCCCCAGGGAGCCCTCTCTGGTTTGTAGGAGCACTCAGCTCCCTGAGATCTTATGGAGAGTGACAGTCACTGATTGTGAGAAGAAACCGTGAGCCTGGGTGGACCGGATATGGAGCCATCGCTTTCTGATACTTTTAGTAACTGTCTGGATTCTTTGAAATGCTTGATGTCACACCTCAGTCAGCTGGAATCTGAGAGGGGAAACGCGAGGCCTGCTGTGGGGGCCAACGATGACCTCTTTCTTGCAGCTTTTGTTTGTGGCCTCAGGAAATAGTCATGAAGAAGTTGGGATTCTGAGAGAGCCAGGAAGCTGTGGCTGTGGTCTGGTCAACAGTATGTGTGTGTGTGTGTGTGTGTGTGTGTGTGTTGGGGGTGACAGTGGGGAAGGGCCAGGGGGTCTTCACTGGGTCTGATGAAAGGAGATACCTCAGGAGGGATGCACACAGAACACAAAGATGAGAGGGGCCCAGAGAAAGGCCACAGCAGCCCCCTTTCTGGAGAGCTTTAACATCATGGTAGATTTTCTGTTGTAGGTGGACGGGGTTTCCGTGTAAGACAAGGAGATGGCCAAGATCACCTCTTCGAGACCCTACGAGTCAGTCATATTTTTTGCACTTTAGATTTATTATGTTTTTTTAGCGAACCACTTCAGTGAATTTACATGGGAATAAGTCTGAGGAAAATTGTTCTGTACCGTGATAGGAAGACTCCTGTCTTAGTCTGTTCAGGCTGCTATAACAAAATACCACAGGCTGGTGGCTGGGTGGCTTATAAACAACAGGTGTTTATTTCTCACAGTGCTGGAGACTGGAAGTCCGAGATCAGAGGGCCAGGGTGGTCACGTTCTGGTGAGGGCTCTCCTCCCAGTCACAGACTTCTTGTTGAGTCCTCACATGGTAGAGGGGGCGAGGGAGCTCTCTGGGGTCTCCTTTATAAGGGCACTAATCCCATTCACAGGCCTCTGCCCTCATGACCTAAGCATCTCCCAAAGGCCCCACCCCCAGATACCATCACATTGGAGGTTAGGTTTGAACATATGAATTTCAGGGACACGAACATTCAGACATAACCACCCCCTATAAACATACACAGCGCACATGTCCCCTCTTCCTGGCAACACCTTCCTTTGTACAAAGTGGAATCCCCCCTGCTGGAAAGAAATCTGCCTCTGTTGTATTTTTAAAAATAGTTCTTCTTGATCTCCTTTGAAGGTTAGTTTAGTTTCAAATTCTTCATAGGTTGATATGTTTTAACACAAAGGGAAAGGAATGAACGTACTGATGTTTTTATCAGAGAAGTTTGAATTTCTAACTGGCAGAGCAGCTCAGACCCCTCCCTCCACTGTTTAGCTCCCTTGACTCCCCACTGAGAAGATGGTCGTTTCACCCAGTGAAGCACTGCATTTCAGTGAACGTTATTTATAACCCGAAAAGTTACGAGTGAAAAGAGGAGGAAGTTTTAAACCCTGTCATCAGAAACTAGCATAACAGGGTGTGTGTGTGTGTGTGTGTGTGTGTGTGTGTTGGGGAAGAAGGGACAGCTGGCTGCTGCTGGAAGGAGTGACTCCCGCAGCCCGTGGCTCCCTGGTCCCCTGGCCAGGTCCAGGAGAAGGGGGCCGCCTCCCGGCCCCCCACACCCTGCTGGGGTCATCTCTGCCCCCTCGCTGCTGCGGCCTCTCGGCTGCCCCAGGGGCCCGAGACGCTGCCGGGCCCTGACGATGTGGAAGACAAAGGCATGCAGCTCTGAGTGGAGAGTTTCTGTTCCAGAACAATTCTGTGAGCCAAGAGAGTGTCGGTGCGGGTGAAGCTCGCAGTCAGTGTGCACGAGGAGCCCCGGCCGGTCTCCCCGTGGGCTGAGCGGCTGGCGCTGGGCCCGGAGCGGCCTCGACCGCGCACCTGAGCCTGGCTGTTCCCGAGACCGTGGCTCAGCTGCAAAGGCTGGGTTAGCAGCAGAGGTTGAAAGAGGAATCCCCGCCCTCAGCGCTAACTTAGGACATCGTCCCTCACCCCTTCTCTCCTTGGGAGAGTGGGAGCCTTCCAGCTTCAGGAGCAGGCTGGCTGAGTGGGAGGTGGCAGGTGGAATTTTCCAAATCAGGGCTCCCCTGCATGACCCTTCACCTCCAATGCAGCCAGGTCAGTGTACACCTCCTTCCTCTCTACCTGCCTACATCATGGGCTCCCTTCAAAGTCCACTTCCTCCAGGAAGCGTTTCTTGACCATCCCGATGATCTCTGCTCCCTTTGAGCTCCTGTGCAGTTCAGATCTGTACGACCCACATGGGGCATGCTTTATCCTGGGCTGTGTGTTAATCTCTGTCTGTCTACATACTTGGCCTCTCCGGCTCCCAGAGGACAAAGATTATGTTGTTTATTTGTAGCAATCATAGAATTGGATCCATAAGAAGCATTCCACTAAATCTCTCTCTTTGGATGAGGTTGTCTAGCTGAGTTTTTGTTATGTAGCTTTATTGACTGGTCCCTAAAGGGCATATTGTGACAATAACTTCCATCACTCCCACCTCCATCCCAGCTGTCACCGTTCCTATATTGCCCTAGAGATTATAAACTGTTTCACATTCAATGTTTTCATTTGATTCTCACAACTACCCTTTTAAATAGATGGGGAAAGTATTACATTTTTTTCCCCGGTGGATGGAAATACTGAGGTTCAGAGAGGGTATATGACTGGCTCAGGGTCACACAGCTGACATAGAAAGCTTCCCTGATGCTGGGAAAACCAGTGGTCCCATGCAGACCACAGGTACGTTCATGCATGTAAAAGGGCTTTGTGAACGAGGGCTCATACAGTGTTGCATAGAATTATGATAAATTGCAGGAAAATAGCTCCTATAAGATGGAAACAGTTAAATGAAGAGGCAGCAATCTGTTTGGATGGTTCTGGGTTTGATTGGCAGGAGTCAGGGTGTTGGTTGCATTTAGGGCCCTCCGGGTGGATATGGAGCAGGCAGGAGGCAGTGGCTATGAGGAGGGCGGGAAGGGCTGAGGTCACAGGCCAGGAGAGACCTTTGTTCTTACTGTAGTTGTCTGCACGTACCCTGGTGTTTCTTGCCCCTGTCCCTCAGCTGTGCCCTCATCCTGGGCTACCCTTGCTCACTCACCAGAGCTTGAGGTTGTATTTCCAGTTGTTTCCCAGACATTTCTGAGTGTATGTTCTAGCAACAGGGCACAAACAGAAGTCTTTCTCTTCCCAAACAGGCTACTGCTTTTGTGTTTCCTATTTTGGATACTGATACCACTCTTTGCTCAGCAGGGAGGCCGGAAACCTTGGAATTATGATCTCTTTCCCTCACCGAATCGTATCCAGTCATCGAGCACAAGAGTCCACATCTGCGGTGCTCCTAGTCTCCATTCTCTCCTGTTCTCACTGCTTCTGCCTGCACGGTCACTGTCACCAGCTCTCTGGGCTCCTACTCTGCATGCCTTCCCTTTCACTACCATCTATAATCTCATATAACAAGGCAAACTATCATGCTTGTCTCTGACAGCTGCCTATTGTTATGGGCTGAATTGTGTCCCCCCCAAATTGATGAGTTGAAGCCCTAACTCCTAGTACCTCTGAATGTGACTGTATTTGGAGATTGTCTTAGTCTGTTCGAGCTACCATAGTGAAATACCACAGATTGGGTGCCTTAAACAACAGAAACTTATTTTCTCACAGTTCTGGAAGCTTGGAAGTCCAAGATCAGGTGCCAGCAAGGTAGGTTTCATTCTGAGGCCTCTCTCCTTGGCTTGTAGGCAGCTGCCATCTCGCTGTGTCCTCACATGACCCCTTTGTGTATACACAGACAGAGAGGGCTCTCTGTGTCTCTTCTTATAAGCCCCAATCCTATCAGATCAAGGCCCCATCCTTAGGACCTCATTTAACCTTACTTACTTCCTTAGAGGCCCCATCTCCAAATGTAGTCACAATGGGGATTGGGGCTTCAACATATGAATTTTGGGGGGATGCAAACTTTCACCATAACAGATAGAGCCTTTAAAGAGGTGATTAAGGTAAAATGAGGCTGTTAGGGTGGGCTCTAATCCACTTTTACTTGTGTCCTTATAAGAACAGGAGATTAAGACACAGAGAGAGATACCAGGGGCATGTGCACAGAGGGACGACCATCTGCAAGCCAAGGAGAGAGGCCTCAGAAGAAACCAGCCCTGCTGGCACCTTAATCTTGAACTTTCCAGTCTCCAGAACTGTGAGAAAATAAATTTCTCAGGCTAAGCCACTCAATTTGTGGTATTTTGTTATGGCCACCCGAACTGACTAAGACATCTGTGAAATGACATTCAAGACCTGTTGGGTTCTAAATCTATTTGCTCTTCTCCAGGCATATAATGCATTTTTATCCATTTATGCCTTTGCACGTTAGCTCCTCAGTCTGGAATGTCCCTTTTCTCTGTGGCAGAGGCAATAAATTCTCACCAAATATTCCATGTGCTCTCCTAGAACCAACAGGCCAGGAGCATAAGTGATGGGTGTGGCTTCCAGGCTGAAGGCACTGGAAGACAGGTGCGAATTCTCCACATTTTTGTCCCTTCCCCTGCATAGTGACGGTGAAAGCATGTGATGGAATGAGGGATCGGGGTGGTAGCAGCCTGGGTGGCTGAGTCATGACACTGAGGGAGTGCCCTGGACATTGCCCCACTTGAATTAGCATTTGCATAAGAGAAATAAATCTTTGTTGTGTTAAACTTTTGTTATGGTGGCATAACCAAGTCTGTCCTGACTAATATACTCTCATTTTCTGCCGGTTAAAATCTTCATCTTTTCAGTCCCAGTTTAAATGCTACCTCTTTCTCTAAAAGCCTTCCAGAACCAACCCATCCCCAGGCAGAATTAATCTCTTTCCTTTGTGCTTTCACAGCATGTAACTTATGTGTATTTGACACTAATTGCTTAGTATTATGGTTATTTATGTAGATGTGAATTGGTGACACAGAATGATGAAGAGTATGAATTCTGGAGCCAGACTGATTGGGTTCACATCTCAGCCCTGCCATTTCTCAGCAGCGGGACCTCTGATGAGTTACTTAATCTTCCAGGACCTTGGTTCATATTTGGCCCTCTGGTACCTACCAGAGTACCTGGTACAATAATTAATTGTTCAATAGTACTTGCTTGCCAGCCTCCTTCTGTTTTGTCTTGCAGATTCAAGCATCAGTAAAAGACATGCTGACCAGAGATGGGGATCAAAATGCAAAGCGGGAGGATCCTGTGATTTGAGAATCAGGAGCCCTTGCAACATAACACATGGTACAGCCTATGGCTCAGGCCAGGCCTGGAACAGACTACGGTCTTCCACAAATTAATTCAAACTAGAAGGACAGAACTCAGAGAGAGGAAGAAAAGAGGAATCCATTGTCACTTCTTGAAACTACTTTCCCTGAGGTCATCATTTTCATATATCTATCAGGATAGTTTTATGATTTTACTTTTTTTCTACTAATGTGATGACTTACTTTGATTGATTTTAGAATACTGAATCATGCTGGCATTCCTAGCATAAACCCTAGTTGGATGCTTGATTTTATTTGCTAATATTTTATTTAGGATTTTGCATTTATATTCACGAGTGAGGTTTTTTTCTTTCCTCCTGACACCAAGCAAGTCTCCATTCTCTGACGCCAACTGGGTGTCCAACAAGTCAATTTTGACACTAACTTCCTGGACTCATCTGTTTTATGTTCCTTCTTTCTTGCATTCTTTTGGATTAATACAATATTCTCTCTTACTCTACTCTCCACCCTAAACTTGTACGTTAATATTCTGTTGTTACACATTATTTTCTTTTAGATGTTATCCTAGAGATTAGACAACATGTAATCTTGTCTTATTTCTGTCTAATAAAATGAATACTTTTATTAGTTTCCCACTACTGCTAGAAACTTAGAAAACTTTAGCTTCCTGAAAGTTCATCCTCTTCCTCATTTTGTGGTGTTGTCATACATTTTTAATTCTGCACATATAAACTCCATAAGACATGATAATTGTTGGGTTGACATTTAATATTCATTAATAATTACCCATATTTTTGTCCTTTCTGATATTTTCCATTCTTTCTTGCATTTCCATGTTTCTGACTAGGATCGTTCATTTTCATTCTGCAGACCTGTTGAGAATGAATTCTCTCTGGCCTGCTGTGACTGGGAAATTATTTTAAAAATCTTTGCTGGTTGTTTTATGAAATTAATTATCAGAAAAATTACATTTGGCCAAAATATTTGACCCTTTTCTTATCCCCTTCCCTATTCACATCATTCTCAATCATAAAATTAGGGAACAGTGTAAAGCCTCTTATGGGGTAAGGATAAAGGGCCTGGAAAACATCCACTGAGAATCCTGAATGAAGGCGAGGGAGATCAAAGGAAAATGCATTAGGATTAATATGTCGTATGTATGTATATATTTTTATTGAAATATAATATTCACTCAGAAAAGAAAATATGTACAGATTTTTCTGTACATGTTTGCACAAACGTGCTTTTCATAAACAGAATGTGGCACATGTATTTTAAATCATTAAATTCCGTTTAAAGAAGCAGAATTTTGCATAGCATGAACACATTACTTACTGTTCAAGCCGATGGCTTCCTGAAGAAATGGGTGTGAACTTGCACTATGTGGCTGTCTTCATCAGACCTCCCTGACTGCCCTATCACAGTCTCCCTCCCCTCCCCTCCTCTCCTCTCCCTCCACTTCCTTCTTGTCAAGGTGCCTTCCACAATTCAATTCACCTCTGGTTCAGGTAAACTGAGCCAGGGTCTCCCAGTCAGCGTTTGGCTTCCTTTGCCCCTAGGGAGGAAAGTCTCCATCTGACCCCCACTAGCATCTCTTTCTGCATGCTCTTCCCAGAGTCAATTTGGAGCCTTCTCTGGGCTGCTCTGAGAAGTTGCCTAGTCATGGCAGCAAGGCCTCCCTTTGAAGGCACTGTTGTCCCTTGTGCTTCTGCCTCCTGTGGAGAAGGGCTAGAAGGAAAGGCTGGTGACACTGATGACTAATTTGGCAACAAGAGCCCTAAGCTCTTTGGGAGGGAAGACTGAATATTAAAATTTCAGCATTCATTAAGCACCTACTGTTGTTAGGTTCTCTGCCAGAGACTTATGTATGGTGTCACATTAATCGTCACAACAATTCTGTGAAGAAAATGCTATTACTATCCGATTTTACAAATAAGGAAATGGAGGCTCAGAGGAGTTAAGTAATTTGCCTAAGGTCATACACCCAGTAAACTGCAGGGAGCGTTTGGACCAGGCCTAACTCCTGCTCTTTGCTCTATGTCTAGCTATGTCTTCCACTTGTGTCTCAGCTGCTGACACTCCGACTCAGCTATCCCTGGACATTTTCCCTGGAAGTGCAGGAGTGAAAGGGACCTCAGAGGTCATCCAGGCCAACCTTGTCATTTCACTGAGGAAGAGACTGAGACTTGGACCAGGTCAGCGGCCTGACCGTGGTCACACTGCAGACAGCGGCAGGGCCTGTCCCCATCTCTCTGGACACCCTTCTTGTCTGCTCTCAGTTGTGTTCTCCTCCTGGTGGCTGTTGTTGGACGACTACTTCCCTATTGGGGACTTTGTGGATCTAATTATATTCCCAGGGCACAGGAAGCTTGTCAGTCTCTATCTCACCTTCTCACTTCCTTACTCAGAAGGGTGTTAATAATTGTTCACCTTGGGTCATTAGTGCAATGGCTGCTTCTCTGACTCTCAAGCTGGAGTGCTCAGCCCTGACCGTGACCTTCTTTTACCCCATCTTTGGCTTTCTCCACTGCCTTTCTCCTCTTTTGCAAGAGGATGGGGTGAAGATGGCAGCCTTGACCCAAGCTTGCCTTTCTCTGACACTGAACTTCAAGTGTGCCCAGCAGCTCTGGACTCCAGGTCATGCCAGGTTAGGAATGGAGGTGGGGACTGCAGTTTCTCCCTGGGATGTCACCTGTCCTCATCTTCTTTAGGGTGCTGGCGCCTCCCCCATTTTGCTGGCAGTTGCTGAGATTGCAATGCTGGTGCCATCAAGAGTGCCTGTTCCTAAGGCCTGCCTGACAGGACCCAACCAAACCAGAATTACTTGGTCTTTGCTTAATTACCCAGCAAGTTATTCTATGCAATAATACTTTTTGTGGCTTGACAAGAGCTGTAAAAGTGGCATATTGAAAGTGATACTATCCTCTTTGTACCAATGGAAAAAGGGTTCAGTCTCTATCATATTCAAATACCTTATTTTTCAAATTTTTTACAACAAGAAATACATTTTCCCTTGTCATCCAGTACACATAAAATTGAAACAAAGCTTTTATGAAATAATACTTTTGATGTACTTACATGTGACACACTCCAATCCATTAACAAATGCTGGCTCCAAGTTAATTTCAGGACCCATTAATTGAAATTGCACACTAGAAATGGTTGCCTCTGGGTGGTGGAAGCTTGGGAAGGCTTTAGAGGGAAATGATGCTTGGAGTGAACCTTGAAAGCTAAAGAGATAATTAACAGCTTGAAGAGAGGAGAAAGGGGGCTTTAGGCAGAGGGAGCCTTGTTAGCAAAGACAGAGAGGTGGGGAGAACTCGATGCATTTGGAGAAGTGTGTGTAGTGGGGTGGCTGGCACATGGATATGGGGGAGATATTGTGAGAGAGAAGGTTGGCGAGGTCGTCAGTGACCAGATCACGGAGGACTGAGTGTGCCCTGTGGGACTAGACAGGGGTTAGCTGGATGGCTGGAGGTGGAGAGAATTCCAGGCAGAAGGAACAGCGTATGCGAAGATGATGATGGCATGTTCAGGGAACTACAAATATTTGGTATGACTGGAGTGAAGAGTATCTGTGGGGATGTGCTGGAGGCCTGATATGGCTTTCAGCTTTTTTTTTTTCCCGCTAAGAAAATAGACAAGTATATTAGAGCAGTGTTTTCAAAAGGAGAAAGAAACGTGAAGGCAAAACTTTGGGGAGACTGGCACGACAATGACACAAAGGTATGTGCTACGAGTGGGGTCTAGGAAACCCTCTGCCCTAGAGAGAATATTGTTCCTTACTTCTCTTTCCACCTGGATGGAGTTCTCTGTATTCATACTGGATAGTCTCTCACCTTAACTCTTCTCAAAGCAGTCTTTGCTTCTTAT
The DNA here is from genome assembly GCF_057802395.1 of Ceratotherium simum simum. Taxonomy (NCBI): domain Eukaryota; kingdom Metazoa; phylum Chordata; class Mammalia; order Perissodactyla; family Rhinocerotidae; genus Ceratotherium; species Ceratotherium simum. The sequence goes on along the minus strand of NC_141915.1, from coordinate 50,008,160 downwards.
CTGTAATGCTTAGATAGAGCTGGGGGTCCTGAAATTCTTGTTTCCATTGGCTTGGGACACATACTTGATGACACATGAGTCTTTTCCAGAAGCAACAACTTCTTGTCCATGCATAGGGAGACTGTAAACAGGTAGTAATGTTGTGCTTGTAAAGGAATCAGCATAGAATTGTAGTGAAAACTCTAGAAGAAAACACAATATCTCCAAGGATACAAGAAAAAAGAAAATGAAGTCAGAATCTTCATTAACTTCCAAGGGCAGTAAGCTTTAGGGCAAGCTTTAAGGGATCAGAGAGACCAATACTTTCAGTCCGGCCTAGCAGAGACCATTTTAGCATCTCTCCTCTCATTATTGGGACTATACACCTTGCTCGAGCTTGGTGGTCCGAGCTCCCTGCACCCCCTCCCTTCCTAACTCTCCACATGCTCAAACCTCCTGCCTTTCACCACTATCCTGCATCATGCTGCATCTCCCCAGAGCTCCTAACACAATCACAGCTCCCTCTGTACTTGCTGGATGATGTTCCACAGGAGTCTGGCATCCTTTGGCAGAATGGTGCAGTGTGAGCAGCTCCAGTATCTGCTCTTCTGTATAAATGTCTGGACTCGGCCTTTCATGACACAGCTCTTGGAGTCTGCTCAAAATCTCATGGGCTGTTGGCATCACCTGTTATGAGAATTTCCTAAAGTTCTGACATAAGATCTCTTGGCTGGCGTTATTTTCTTGGCTGCATTTCCGCCCCCAATTGTCGTCCTTTCCCATCTTCTCTATACCAGGCCCCTCTTTCTCAGGTGGAGCAAGGGGATCCCAGGTTCTTGGGTCCTTGAATTATTCACTTGTCCCAGATGGGTTCTGCTGAGCTCAAACCCCACGAGTTCTTCAAATTCCTGGTGACTTCTCTTTTGGGCCACTCTTCAAATATAATAAATTATTACCAATATAGATAAGTGACAACTGTTGTTGGGGGCACGTATAAAATATACACAAAGCCAGTCACTACTGGAATTTATAATTAGAAATGGAGAAAATACCTAAAAGGTACCAAAATAATGATAGCTATAATATCCCAACAATGAACAAAATGGGTTTTGACCATCTGTCCTGTGGAGTTGAAGGGTATTATTTCATTACAAAGTTATGTGCAGCTAATCTTAACATCAAGTACAATGTCACAGAGGAAAGGAGATTATTAAATAGATTAATACAGGTCTTGGTTCTTGGATGGGTTATATGGGCCCATAGATACTTAAATTTTAGAAAGAGACCAAATATATAGAATGAAATCAGTCATCAATAGAAAGGACCCAAGAGACTGTCTATGAACACCCCAGATCCAAACTTGGTGACCTTCAGGGAGGCACAGCTGGATAGGGGCTATAAAGAGAAAAGGTTAAACTAAGTCAACTGCATTGTACGCTAGCTTGAGAAAGAATATGGGGAGAGCATCTCTGAAAGGGATGTTCAAAGACAAAATGACTTATCTCACCTCGCTTTTTACCCATGAAAATGAATATCTAGCCAAACTGACAGGTACATCTGTAGAGTGAAGACACCTGATGCCATTAGACTTGGTTATCATTCTCCCTGTTCTGGTTCCATGCCGTGTGTCTCCAATGTAATCTACCATAGTATAAGACTCTGGACTCCCATGTAGATCTTCCTTCAAGAAGGAACACACTGTTGGCAAATACAATTATCCAGCTGACTGACAATTGTATTTTTCACCAGAAAAGAATTAATTCACACTCTAGATTTATACATTAGTCCCTTTTGAGTTTGGTTAGCATTAGTGTGTCTTCTGAAGCCTGCTTACGTATGTGAACTAATGCAACTAGGTTTCCAGCCCTGAAGAATGGGTGATCAGACACTGGAACAAGGGCGCTCCAACGTTACTGTCATCCTCAGGCAGGTCTTGCTTGAACCTAAGTTTAGTAACAAACTAGGAAGTCACTTCAAAGCTCTCCTTGACAGAAGTTTGTGCCAAGCATGTGAAACTATCTCAGTAAGAGCTTCTATTGTTACTTCAGTAACTAAGCGATCTTGAATGAAGTTCAAGATAATCCTTTTACTAAATTTTATTTCATGATGTTAGGGCAAGTTTCCAGTGAATGTCACTTAATACAAACATACAACACATTTAAATAGTTTTTAGCTACATTCTATTTATAGGAGAAAATGTTAATCATGTCTTACTCCCGTAGGTCCTTCTAGCAGTCCATGAACAAATTTCCTACGTTTGTCATTAGAAGCCCTGAATTGTAGAATATCCACTTGGAATAATTAATATTTTTTTTCCAAATATTTCAATTGTTTTATAAATAATTATATATTGATCATATTTGCTCAATATTGAGACATCATCTACTGTCCATGATGTATACAGGAGGAACAGCAAGGAGGGCTCACTTCCCTTTCCAAATATTATATGGCTTGTTAGTGCTTCATTAATTATATACCATTTTCTCTAACGTTTGTTAAAACTGAAACTATCCTTACTGAAATCCAGTCGCATGATTTTCAAAAAGTAGTTCTGAAATGTCTCGTGAGAAGTGAGAGTGCCTTTTGAGCAAGTCTGTGCCCAAAGGAATGAATGATTTCTTTATGTGAGCATTTCCCAAAATGTGTTCTGGGAAAAACCAAGTAGCCGAGATATTAATAGGGTGTTACTCAAAAGTTTCTGTGGTCAAAATGCTTGAGCAACACCAGGCTCAACAAAGTTAGGCGAGTTCCCTTAACCGCAGGGCTTCTCAGAACAATTTAATATTCTATTATTAACTGTGCTAAGAGACCATAGCCCAAATCCCACACTTATTTGTCCATCTTTTATTTTCCCCTCAGGAACACAGGATGGTAAAAGCTTCTTTGTATGAAATATTCCCCAACACAATCTTATAAAATAGTGTCAGAGAAGGTAAATCCGTTTATTACAAAAGAACATATACCACCGTACAATCACACAGAGTGGGATAGGATGGCAGACATTATCCTCATTTATACAATTGAGGGCACTCAAGTTCAAAAAGTTTAGGCAGTGAGCGCCTGTGGCAAGTGGCTGCCCTACAAGGCAAAGAACCCAGGCCGGTATTCTGCAAGTAACCTAAAATTGCGATAATCCCATTTCTCCTTGGTAAGAGACCTTGATTTTAATCCACAGGGAGGGCGTTCCGACCCTTTCCACCCAGGTATCTTCTGTCCTCTTTTCAAATTGCACTCTGCGTATTCCCCCTTTACCCCATTCTTCTGCCAGGGCCATAGTTTCTCTTCGTTTGACCTAACTCCGCTCTCCCTTATCTGGCCGCAATCAAATACTAAGGTACATTTTTTTGTTTCAGTTACTTGACTGTTCTTTCTTTCTTTCTTTCTTTTATTGAGGTCATATTGGCTTTTAAACGGGCAAGTCGGTCGTTCTCCCAGATACACAAAAACGGGCCCCAAATTACGTATTTTTAAATTGAGGTGTCGCCATTATTTTCTGCGAGCCAGTCGGCCTCGAGCAGTTACAAAACGGAAATAAGTCCACAGCTCTGAGTATTCAGAGGCCGATCCCGGGGCATCACTCCCGGGAAAAGGATCCCGGCCGTGGCTTCGAGGTGGCGCCTCCGTGAAGCCTCCCCCCCCGCCCCTCAACTCCGCGGCGTGCGGGTCCGGTGGAGCAGGCGCCGCCCGCGGTCCCGAGCCCGGCTTCTGGGGCCGCGCCCACCCCGCACCCTTCCCAAAAGGCCCGAAATACGGACACAGCCTCCCGCCATCAGCCCCAGACAGTCGCAGCTGGGGAGCGGGGCGGGGCCGGAAGTGGGCCGCTAGCGGAAGTCCGTCTCCCGGGAGCCTGCGTTTCCTCTCTAGGAGTTTGGAGGTATCCGCACCTCTATGGTCTGGACCCCGCGCTGCCCTACGCCGGGAAGGAAGGAAAGCTGGTGCCCGGGCCGACGGGGTAGAGCGCCGGTCAGTGTCTTCGGGACACTTTGCTACGCTTTTCTACTTGTGTGTACTTGGCAGCACTACTAGCGGAGAGTCGGAAATTACCCTCCTCAAGACTCTTGAAAATGGAGATACAGGAACACAATAGGACACCCCAAAACTCCTCAACAGTTTTTTTAGCCGTTTTTAATTAGTGTATGCGCACATACATTTTTTATTAACTTTCATGCAATAACACTGCTAAAATGACCCAAAAGAGGCTTTGCATTTGAAGTACCTTTTAAACTTGAACCCCAGGCTGGGCTGGACCTGCTGCTCCTGACACTTCGCACAGACCCAGCTCTCTTGTCGCCTAATACTGCAGGGATGATGGGTACACCTGCTCTTCCCCTCACCTTTGGGGCCCCAACTGGCTCATCTGTTGATTCAGAAGTTCATATTACCAACTTTTATGTACTCTGTTATTTGGATTTTCTGCTCTAAAAAGAGAAAGGGAAAACTATGCAAATATAAATACAGAGTCTAGTAAAATTAGAATTGTCTAGGTTTAAAAAATGTAATAGCATCCAATACAGATAAGGGTGTGGTGAAATTAGTTCATTCTAGGCTAACAGAATGTAAATATGCAATCCTGTTGAAAAACTACTTGGCATTCGATATCAAAACTCATTAAACTTGTTTAGGTTGTGACCAATGAGATATAATCTGTTGTTGGGGAAGAGGGAGAATACCCACCCCCACCTCCCTCCACCCTTTCCTTTAAGGTTCTTATGGTTGGCCAAATAATTAAAAAGGCAGATTACCAGGAGAAAATAAAACAACGTTTAATAGCATGTATACATGGGAGTGACCCAGGGAAACTGAGTAACTCCACAAATGGCAGAGGTTCTCATGCTATTTATCTCGTCATAAATAGCATGTTCAGGTAAAGACAAAGGAGGATGTTGGGGGTGCGGGGAGTCAGCTATGGGAGACTACCAGGAAACCACAGTAAACAAGGGTATGCAGATTTAAGTCCTCGCCTTCCACACTGATAAGAATTTCTACAGATAAGGTCATCCCCCCTTCTTTCTGGTACAGAGAGAGAGATACCTTTAGAAATGGAGATTTCCCTTATAAATGTAAATGTCTCTTACAAAGGGTAACTTATAGTTTTACTTGGTTTTCAGAGCTTTGATAAGAATGGGCTTAGCAAGGACCCTCCCAGTCTATCCATACCCAGAGTTAGCTATGGTAATGGTGCGTACCCAGGAGAATTTGTCCTAAACAAATAATCCAAGAGAAAGGAAAAGCTGTATTTCTGAAGTGATTCTACAATGGACAACTGTTGATTTTGCTTGCCCAATATCCAGTTTTCTTTTTCTCATTTTATTTATTTATTATTTTTTTGTGAGGAAGACTAGCCCTGAGCTAACATCCGATGCCAATCCTCCCCTTTTTTCTTGAGAAAGATTGGCCCTGGGCTAACATCCGTGCCCAACGTCCTCTACTTTATATGGGATGCCGCCACAGCATGGCTTAACAAGTGGTGCATCAGTGCGCGCCTGGGATCTGAACCTGCGAACTCTCGGGCCGCTGCAGCGGATCGTGGGCACTTAACTGCTGTTAAGTCGGCCACCAGGCTGACCCCTTTTTTCTCATTTTAACACAGTGATTTTTCTGTGGGAAACCAGCTAGCTCTCAATCCACTTCCAGGATGGGCACGTGACCCAGGCCTGGCCAATCAGAATATCCCAGAGGGGCATGGAGGTAAGGTATGAAGTCGGAGGCCGGGCTGCCTGGGTCCCAATCCTGGCTCTGCTGCTTAATAGGTGCATGAACTTCAGCTTGTTTTTTATCTTCTCTGAGTCTCAATTTACTTGTTTGTTGAATGGGGATATTGATAATGGGGCTATTGATAGTAGATATCAACCTCATAGGGTTAGGGTGAGGACTAAATGCATGAAGCAGGTATGCTAATACCTGTCGTGTACTGCTATTATCATTTCCTATCTCTATGCCTCTGAACAGGCTCTCACCACCCTTCCTTTATTTACTTTTCTTTTTGCCTTCCACATACTCCACTATCATCTACTGCTTTATCTCAGAATTATATTTTATATCTTTCTTTCCTACTGGAAATACCCTAAAGGCAGGACTGTGTTTTATTCACCTTTATACCTGGGTGCTTAACACAGTTCCTACCCCAGAAACAGTGCCCAATAAAGGTTTGTTGAACAAAACTGAATACTCTCTAACACAAAGCAGAGAAAGTTTGAATAATTAATGAAAATGTAGTAAATCCTGGAGGATAAACAAAAGGGTAATAGAACTACATGAAGCTAGAACAATTTTCTTACCAAAAATGGCTTGATCCCTGAGGATTGCAGACTGCATTTCTTCCTGGCCCTGGACTTGCTCTCATATGGTGGGCAGATGAGTTCCAGCAACAGACTGGTACCTAAAGCCAACTTGCTGAATTACTGCTTCCCTTTTCTGTCTTAGAACCCATCTCTTCCCTTGGGGATTGGCAGGAGAAATGACCATTGCTTTCAGAGAGATCAAATCTACACTCAGGATATCAGATGCCACACTGCAAGCCCAATATTCATGTGTAAAAATTCACACATACAGTGCAAAGTGGAGAGGGGGCTTAAGAGGACAGGCTTCGTTAGGTGCATGGAGGGGGTGGATCGGGCCAGCCAGGAGACCCTTTCCAATGGGTGATTGCCTAGCCTCTGATGATGATACTGAGTGAGTGAGATCAGCATCTATGTCTCTGCCATATGAGACTCCCTTGGAGCCACACCCATCTGAGACTCAAAAATTCTTAAGAGTTGGTAGAGATGGAGAGGAGCATTTGAGAGTAGCGTAGATCTCATCTGCAACATCTTGGGCCATGGCCTCTATGAACACTCCAATGACACCCAGTTCCCTGGTCCATGAGATAACCTATTTAGTTTATGGGACAGTTCTAGTCACTAGAAAGTTTTTCCACTGAGTCCTAAATGTCTTTATGTAAGGATGTCCCAATTCAGGTTTTGCTAATCCTTAGCAATCTTTGGTGCTGCAACATGAATCTAACAGATACAGAAGGACCTCCAACTCCCATCCAGTGACTCTGTGGTCAGCGATGTCACATTAGTAGTATTTACACCACAGAAATCAGCAACGCCACAAATCAGATCTACCCCCTGCCAAAACCAAAACCAAAACCCAGAAACCACTGCTTACAAGCCACTGGCTGCCCATATCCTTGGTGAAACTCACTGATTGGGCGGGATGTAAGATATGCACCAGTTATCACAACCCAAGTCGTAAATGGAAAATGCCACATGTGTGGCACAAACTCAGAGCCGAAGGAGTGAGGGGGAGGGAGGCACGTCCTCAGAGAGTGTACTTGATTTGGGTTCTGAAGCAGGGGCAGCAGAGATAGGATTTCATTTGTCAAAAATACGGATGAGGGGATTTTCAGCAGAACAACTGGCAAGAGAAAAGACCTGAAGGTGAGAAAATCCACCACATGCTGGAGAAAAAGCAAATTTCAGGCCTAGCTAGAAAAGAGACTTCATGTTAAAGAGGAGTGAAACTATGGCTGAAAAATCAGATTGGGCCAGACTCTGAAAGAATGAACCTTATTAGGCAGAGACTGGGAGCCACTGAAGATATTTGAGAAAGAGAGGGGCATTACAATAGCAATGCCTTTGGAAAATTAATTCTCTGAGTTTGCACTTTGAAAAATTGAGATATAATTCACATACCATAAAATTCACCCTTTTAAAGTGTACAATTCAGCAGTTTTAGTATATTCACAAGGTTATGCAGCCATTGCCACTATCTAATTTGAGAGCATTTTCATTACCCCAAGAAATTTCATACTTATTAGCAGTCACTTCCCATTCCTTATTCCCCTAAAGGTTTGTACTTTTTATAAAACACCAGATTTGGTGTCTGTAAAGTGGCTTGAATTTTGAACCCAGAGGGGCTGTCTACCAAAGATAAAGAGAGAAAGGTAAAGAGCAGAACTAGCTTTTTCCAAGGTTCAAGTGATATAACCAGACATCTCTGTCTCTATGCCTCTGTATCTCTTTATCTATTGAGAGAGAGAGAAGAGAGAGAGGAGAGAAAGCAACATTAGATCCATACACAGGAGCAGAGAGAAATGAGCATGGGTGAAGTTGATCTTCAAATGCAACGTTTGAATAAAGTGGAAGTTATGAATGTTAAAAAAAAATTCTTGCAAGGGTTAATGTTTTTATTTTCTTTGCATCTCCTGTATCAGCCGTCTTCCTGTACCCTTCCAGACATTGCTATTCCTGGGAAACCAAGGGAAAAAGCAGAAGGGACAGTTACTTTGGAAAATCCCTTGCTTTGGAAAGCCTTCAGCAAGACATGTGCTCTCTGCTGCCCTCTGGGCTCTCCACAAAGGGCTTTGATGGCTGCTGGAAGCCGGAGGAGGGGCTGGGAACCCGGGGCTGTGGTGCCTGAGCCGCCCCACGTAGGCCGGGGAGTGTCTGGGCGTCAGTAGAGGATCCTCAGCTGGCGTGCAGTCTGTTTAAGCATCCTTCGTAGGATGGGCATGTTTGACAAAAGAAGAGGACTTCACAAGACTAATACAAATGGGGTACACCAAGTAGTGCATTTTCTTGGGGTCTCTTCTCCTAAGATGGGTGCTTCTTGCCCCTCACCCCACTCCTGTCTGATCACTGGTGGTAGGAATAGTTGGGCATGTCGACAGGAGTGCTCGGCTCTTTTGAATGTCTGTCACATGGAATCCCATTTTGGGGTGGCTGGTCGAAGTCCAGAGGGGCCTCGCTTTGTCGGGAGCAGAATCCCACTCTGCCAGCCTTCAGGCTGATTGATCTTTTTATTCTGCTTAGAATACTGAAGTCATATATTTTTAAAATCGGAGAGGACTTTTGAATTCATCAAGTTTGATTCTTTTTTATTACTAGTGAGAAACTAGAGAACCAGAGAGATTAGGTAACTTGATCAAAGTCACCCCTCCAACTAATCCATGGTGACAGAAAGCAGATCAGTGGTTGCCTGGGGATCACAGGGGGAGGGATCAGAAGGACACAAGGTGGCTTTTGGGGGTGATGGATATGTTCCCTATCTTGATCGTGGGTGTAGTTTCACACATATATACACATATCAAAACTTATCAAATTGTACACTTTAAATACGTGCAGTTTAGTATATGTCAATTATACCTCCATAAAGCTGTTAAAAATAGTCACGCATCTGGTCAGAGGCGGAGCAGGGATAGAACACACATCTTGTGCCTTGAGGCCTTCACACTTCCCCTGAACCCCAGCGCTGTCTGAAAACCAAAGCCTATTTCAGTTGTGAAAATGCCTTTTCCCCAATGTGATTTTTTAAAACGTCATAGTTCCAAATTTTCTATAATGAAAAATAGTAACACCCTTGACAAAACAGCAGCAGGTGCCATCCAGCAGTTCCACCCTGACCTGGTCCGTAGATAGAGAGAAGTGTACCCCACGGGGTTGGGAGGAGAGTGGGGCAGAGCAGGGTGTGATTTTGTTCCATTTGCCTATGTTTATCTCGGGCAATGCTTATGAAATGTATCATCTCTGGATGCATCCAGACAATTTAGGAGAAAAAAGATAAGGATGGGTTTTTATAGGACTGTACTTTGTGGTGTAGCTGGTGGCCCCCACTGGGCCAAAATAATTTCTGAACAATCCCTGGATGAGGAAGAGGCAGGAAACCTTCCAGAAACGTTCTAATTCCTCTTTTTCTCCCTCTCTCCCTAGTCAAACGCAGCCAGGGCCATCAGGTGTGGCCAGCTTCCGAGATTTAAAACAGCTTCTTTGTGGGAAAGGTTAAAGAACAGGGAGAAGGGTGGGTGTACTCCACCCACACTTGGCTTTATTGCCGAACTGGCGCTGACCAATGGGTGCCCAGAGAGAGTCTGTCCAGCCGGCCCAGTGTGCTCACTGCATGGAAAATAAGTCTTCTGGTTTCCCTACCAGAATATGTTTTCACGAGCATTTGCCTCTCTGCAGGAGCTAGGAAGAAACATGCATGCATTTTCCTATTATTTTTTAGAATTGCGAATGTAACACACACTTGTAACAAATTCAAACAACACAGAATCATGTGAAATGCAAACAGGGGATAGAGCATGAGCAATGAATGGCCCAGGGGGTCAGATGAATTCACCATGATTTCTGTCCATGTCAGGGAGTCAGGGAGACATTAGCGCAGGCGTGGGAGGTGCTGTTACCAAGTTGTCCGAAGTGCCTGGGGATACAGGATCAACTCTGAGAGCTGTCCTCTGGGTGTCCACACTACCAAAGACATTTAACTCATTGTGCAGCTTCCTCACATTTGCCTCCCCTGAGTCTCCCACCCCGGATCCTTTGCCCTTCTCTGCCTTGCTCTGTGCTCTAGAAGACTGACCCTAACAGATGGCATCACCGGGACTCTATTGCCCTCTGGCACTTGGACTGAACAATGGGAGGCACCAGAAGGAGAGAGAGTCGGGGTATTTATTCCCCCTGTGTCCTCTCTAACAATGGCTGTGTCCCTTCAAGACGACGGCCCTGTGTGGCAGCCCCTTCACCAGGGCTCCAGCCCTCCATCCCTTTGGGCCTGGGTAATGGCAGTGGCTTCCCACAGTTGCTATTCTCTGGTCATCTCAACATCCCTTAGTGTTCCTTAACCCTGCCCCACCTCTAAGAAGGTCTCTGCTTGGAAGTGGTCTGATGCATCCATCATGTTGCAATTAACTGTTTAAGATTCTTCTCCCCTCCCAGTCTGGGAGGAAGACACAAGAGCTGGGAGTGTGACTCTTTAAGCTCTATCTCCTCAGCACTTAGCACAGGGGACTCAACTAACTGTTGAGCTGCCCAGGGGTTTGGGACATTTTACTGGAAGGTGACCTTAGACCTGGGTTTTAAAGGGCACTGCTGTGTGGATGACCACATCATTGTGCCTGATGAGGTTTATCCTACAGGGGACAAGGTCTAGGCCCACCCAGATCTCATTGTATAGTATCCAGGGCAACATGGCCCTAACAATTTAGGTCCTGAATCACACACTTTTGTTGATGATGAGGAGGACACTGACGCCAATAGTGATGACGATGACAATGACGAAGTCCACTTACCTGAATGAGTCACGGGAGATTTCATTTTAGCACTGTGTCCCTCTGCCATAGTGCAAGATATCTGCTTTTTTGGTCAATCTTTTTACTGAGGTGTAGTTTACAGACAATGTCATGTTCCAATTTGAAGAGTACAGTTGGATGAGTTTTGAGAAACTTATTTACTGTGTAACCACCACTCCCATCAAGATATAAGGCATTTCTATCACTCCAGAAAATTCCCTTATGCCCCTTTTCATTTAATCCCTGATCCAAACTCTCCAAACTCCTCTACCATCAAAGCTAACCACTGTCCGATCCCTCCCCACCTCCCTCTCCCCAATCTCCCACCACCTCGTGTCCAACAAATTCCTTGTTGCCACTCTCAAACCGTAGTGATCCCTGCCTCTGTGCCTATTCTTGTGCTTTTCTCTGTGATGTACCTGAATTTTTCCCTTTTCACTGGTTAACTCCCCATCTTCCTTTAAGAATCCTGCTCTAGGAAGTCTCCCTGATCTTCTCTTCTGCTCAGGCTGGATGAGGTGCCCTGCTACAAAGTCCTGTAATGCAGGGACTGGATCTCCACCATATACAGATTGTGTTTTATAACATTTTGTTCAAATGTTCTTCTCCCCTGTAGCCTGTGAGCTCCTAGAGACAGGGACTGGGTCATATTCTGCTTTGAATTCCTGACTCTAGCACAATGCCTGGCATGCAGTATGTCTGTTGTTTAAATGCATAGGGAATGAAGTCAATTATTTTTTTCAGGACGCTAAACTTTTAACACCACATTATGCATTAGGCCCTTTTGATTGCAAGAAACAAAGACTCAAGATATGTAGGAGGATTCGTGAAGATATATGTGCCCTTGGAAAGGCACGGAGCCAGGTTAGCCCCGGGGATGCTCTGTTGGCCTTGTGGCCCCTCGGCTGCTCTCGGACTGTTTAGTTTGTTTGCTTCTCTTTTCTGATTGGCTTCCTCTGCTCACCTTTAGTTTCTGCTTCCTCGTGAATTCACCTTGCATTCGGCCTCAGCTTCCTCCAGTCCCAACTAGACCTCTGCCTGTCTCCAGCTGACATTTGTGAAGGTAATAATCTAACAAGCTCATGTAAGCTTTTCAGATCTATATAATGGTCACATTATGGGCCGGGGACTGGCTGCTGGGTCACATGCTCAGCATCCCTGGTCCAATGAGCTAAGGGGGGGGGGGGTCCCACAAAACGTGGTTGCTTGGAGAGCACGGCCTGATAGAAGAAGCAGTGTGGAGGAGAGTGGCAGGCACTCTGGGGGCCCTCCTATCCTATTACTGAGCAAAGTCCCCTGTATTTTTGCCCCTCTTTGCTCCTGAATAATTTAAATTTTCTCATCCTTGATCTTAGGAAAGCCACTTATCTCCTTTCTGCTTAGGTTTTATAGAATTTAAGGAACGTTGAAGCTGGAAAGAAGCTCATAATTCATCTGTTCCAGCATATCCCAGTGTGTGTTCTTTTTTTTTTTTGTGAGGAAGATCAGCCCTGAGCTAACATCCATACCAATCCTCCTCTTTTTGCTGAGGAAGACTGGCCTTGAGCTAACATCCGTGCCCATCTTCCTCCACTTTATATGGGACGCTGCCACAGCATGGCCTAACAGGAAGTGCGTCGGTGCGCGCCTGGGATCCGAACCCCGGCCGCCAACAGCGGAGCGCATGCACTTAGCTGCTATGCCACCGGGCTGGCCCCCCAGTGTGTGTTCTATATAACACTAGGCCCAAAAGATGCTGCATAAAATAAGTCAGGATATTCCAGCACTTTCCTTGGAGCTTAGCTCACACCAGGAACATACTTCTCAGTGGCCTAGTTTGCTTGGCAGGATCTCTGGTCTTCTGCATGGACGGACCCCTGTAGGGTCCAGCATCCTCTGGATGAGTGAGTGTTGTGTGAATGTGTGTGTGCACACGCACACGTGAGTATGTTTCCTGAGAAAGCATCCATAACTTTCATCAGATTCTTATAGGTATGTATGACCAAAAATATGGATGAGAACCACTCATCTAAAGTGGACATCCATTGACTATGCCTTTCTGAGTCAAAGTCTTCTTTGTTAGCTTCCAATGTAAACTTTTTATCTGCCCCAATTGATAGCCATCCAACTTGTATAAATAGGAAAAGGTGCTTTATATGGCAAAACTGGAAACGTCCTGTTGATTACTTAGGAGGGTCATCCTTTTATTTTCTAGATATGAAAACACTAAGGACCAGAGAAGTAAAATATAATTGCCTAGACCAAGTAGCTGGCCCAGCAGGGACTACAACTTTCTCCTGTACCTCCTTCCTTTCTTTTATTAACCAACATCTCACCAATTCCACTTATGATTTATTTTCTCTATATATTTCCAAACATTTGTTGAGGGCCAAGCACTGTGTTACACATTTCCCGGTTAAATGATATAACCATTCTTCTGTTGGATATTATTATTCCACTTTTTATTGTTACTTTTCAGACAAGGAAATTGAGGCTTAGGGACTTTAAGGAACTTGCCCGAGGTTGCCCAGCTGGCTAGCGGCAGAGCCGGGATAGGAAAGCCCGTTTTTCCCACCGCGCTAATTAATGAGCGGCTTTGTCTCACTTCTGTGCATAACTCCACCCCAGGTTAAAAGGCTCGCCCTCTGCGACAGATCCTTCACTCACGAGTCCGGGACACGCGGGTCTCACCTGAGGCTCCCAGTCCGGGCGGAGCCGGACGCCGCCCCCTGGCGGCAGGTGGGCGCAAGCGCAGCGCATGCTAATAAGCCCGCGGCGCGGCTCGCTGATTGGCTGGCGCGGATTCCAGCTGCTCTCCGGGGGCGTGTGCCGGGCGGGAGTAAAGGGGGCGCCGCCAGCAGCAGCCGCCCCGCCCCGCGCAGCCGGCTCCCCCCGGACGCCAGGGCGTGTGCGGGCTCGCTGGCTCTTGCACTTGGGGGCTTTTCCTTTCCTCTCCCGTCTGTGTTCTGGTTCTGAATTCATCCAGGGTCCAGGATGACAATCCGACACCAGGGCCAGCAGTACAGGCCGAGGATGGCATTTCTCCAGAAGGTGAGCGTGGTCCCCTCTCCGGGACCCTGGGAGGTGCGCAGGGACCCAACTCTGGGAAGTGTCCGAGGAGATGTTGGGAGGCTCGGAGCGTGTGGGCCGCAGTGGAGGAGTGGAGGGCATCCCCTGTGGTCCGTTAGTGTTATTGATGCTATTAAACGACTTATTTGCTGTGTGTGTGTCTTTTAAAGACTATAATGATTAGGTTTCCTTGTAACCTGTTTTTAGTGAAGAACCTGAAGCCAGAGGCGATGGTCTGCTGGAGGCTGAGAACAACCTGTTACTCTGGAGAGGAGGGTGCCAGAAGGCAGTTCCGCCGAGGCTGTGTCAGATTTGAGCCAGTCTCCTGATATTGTTATAAGGCACCCAGATGTTAAATTAACATTTTTGCCATTTTTCTGATCCCAAACTGCAGTATTTTAGAGTAAATGTGTGGTGTGGTGAGTGCGTACACATAGACCATGAAAAAATGGTGTGATTTGTGGGATAAAGGGACACCCCACTTCCAGCACCCCCAGATCCCACATTCGAGTATGTGTGTTTGTGTATCTCCGGTGTCTCTGTGTTGGCAGCAGATGTCAGAACCTTTTCCCTTCTGTTGCAAAGGCTTTCTCAGACCTAGTGGCCAGGCACAGGTGTCCTGTGGACATGTGGGAGGTGGAATGCACCTTGTAGGGTGGTGTGTTTGGGGACGAAGTGGCTCATTTTGTTCTGGGCTTTTGAGATAACCAGTGTCGAAAGAGATTGACAGAGGATTAGGTCCCAGGTCACTTGTCTACCCGTCCCTTCACAGCCACTTTTCACAGTGCAGTGTCCACCTTCTTAGGCTTATCCTGTTGAGTAGAATTAGCTCAATGCTTTGTGACGAGCTGAGCCCTGCCCTGGGCCCCTGGGGCTCAGCAAATTGGCTGATTTACCCAGGACTTTCAGTGCTAAAACCTGGACACTCTCAGGCACATTGGGCAGTTGGTCACACTCGGTCCACCTACTTCCAGAAGCTTGTGCTCATATTCCAGGTGGTAGAGGTGTGGGGATCATCCATAAAATGGAGAGGCGGAGTGTTGTCTCACTCAGAAAGAACCCTTAAAGCCTGTATTGCAGACACCACTTCCTAAGAGCAGAAGAAAGCGCCCAAGCCCAATATCTGCAAGCCATAAGTCACCTTCCAGGATTTTCTCAGGGTCCTTTCTCTCCCAGGCAGAGCAGCTCGGGCTTGGAGGCTCAGAGAGTGATTGTCTGAAGTCCTTCTGTTTGTTTTCTGAATCTTGGACATTCTTTTCCATCATTTTTCTCTCTTTACCTTGGCCTTCTGACTAGTGTCTTGGTCTCCAGCCTCCTCCTCCCACCCCAGCCTCTCCTCCTCTACCCCAGCCTCCCCTCCTCCACCCCAGCCTCCCCTTCTCCATCTCAGCCTCCCTTCCTCCACCCCAGCCTCTCCTCCTCCACCCCAGCCTCCTCCTCCAACCCCAGCCTTCCTTCCCACCCCAGCCTCCCCTTCTCCACCCCAGCCTCCTCTCCTCCACCCCAATCTTCCTTCCTGCCCAGCCTCCCCCTCCCACCCCAGCCTCCCTACCTCCATGACATCCTTTATAAGCACACTGGTTTTCTTTCCTAAACCAACACTTGACCTGAAATCCTCCACTGGCTTCTCATGTTCACAGGATAAAGTCCAACCTTCTGTGCCCGGCCACTCAGGGTCCTGCTCTGACCCCTCTCTCTGGCTTTACCTCCCACTGGCCTTCCACACCTGTCCTCCAGGGAAGTGAAACAAAGCAGCCACAGGCACTCAGTGGGGCTGTTGCTCAACGACCTGCTCACCTTTCTAGGAACCCCACGTCCTTTCGTGCTTCAGGCTCCTCTACTGGGAAAGCCCTTTCTCACCTGCCAAGCTCCCACTTTACCTCCTCCCAGCCAGCTCAGCGGCCTCTCCTCTGTGAAGGCTGGTTCTCCCCACCCCCAAGTCCTGCAGAATGACTTCCTTCTCTGCCCCACAGACTCTGCCCGCACCTCCAGGACTGCTCTTTCCCCTTGTCTTGAGGGGAGGGACCCGTCTGTCTGTGTATTCCGAGGTCCTCAGTCAAGTCACAGAGCTCCTGAGAGCAGGTCTCAAGCCCGTGCCAGGGGGCCTTCACAATGAGCCAGGTGAACTAGATGTCCGGCCTTTTGGAGAAGGACCCAGACCAAAGGAATGTGGACCTGGGTGCAAATGTCCTTCACCACTCAATGAATATTCAATGAATATTTATCAAGTATGCTGTGTCCCCAGTGGGAGCCTTATGTGCATTATCTCATCTATTCCCTAAGATAGAAGTTATTATCACCATTTTACAGAGAAGGAAACTGAAGCTCAGAGAGGTGTAGTGACTTGCCCCAATCATATGGCCACAAAGCGGTGGAAGCAGGACAAATACAGGACTGACCGTCATCTGTCGCCATGTGTGATAAAATGCCATGAGCTCTCCTCTGATGTAGGGTGGAGTGGAGGCTGTGGGATGTACCTGGGGGACCTGGAGCTGAGAACTGAGGGGTAAATGGGGGTTCTAGGCAGAGAGAAAGAGAAGGATGTTCCAGGTAGGGGGAACAGCCTGTGCTAAGTGTGTGTGTGGTGACACACAGTGGCCTGCCTCCTATGGCTCTGGCACCTGTGGGCTCTTGTTCTAGTGCTGGCCCATCCCCCTCTCTGATTTCCAGATCACTATCCCAGCCACTGCCAGTTGCTGCTGCCCTTGGGATTCCCTACAGGATTGACTTTCTTGGTGCCTCGTGGAGAAGCCTTCTGTTAGACTGATTTGCTGTCTTGTGTGGATTCTGGCGTCTCTTTTTGCTTGGGAGAGGAGTGCAGAGACAGGACTATTAGGAGACCTGGGCAGAGTATGGTGTCTTTTGCTGGTATCATTCTTTCACTCAACATGAATACTTAATCGTGTGCTTATGTGCTCAGCTCTGTGCTGGTGCTGGTGACACTGTAGGCCCCTTCCTCCCGGGGCTTAGAATCTAATAGAGAAAGACATGTATAAATAAGGAGAAAGTGTTCCATAGGTCGTGGCAGACATCGTTAGAGCAGATATATGTAACACAAAGCAGGGAGCGGTCTGTTCTACCTGGGCTGGGGGAATCAGGACAGGTTTCACACGCGGGGTTGTAACTGAGGTGAGGTACGAAAAATTAGTAGTTTTTTTTGCCAGGAGGATGGGAAGTGACATTTTAGGCAAATACAAAACACAGAGGTGTGAAAGAGCATGCTGGTGTGGGCGAGTCCTCAGAGGGCTAGCTGGCCCGGAGTGGGCAGGAGGTTGGTGGACGGAAAGGCTGATGGTTAAGAATGTCCCGGAACTGGGGGTCTTGCATGTGGCGCCGAGGAGTTTGATGCCTTCTGTGTTCAGTGAGAAGCCGTTTGATGTTTTAAAATCAGAGATGAATAAAATGAGCTGGTTTAAATGCTAGAAAGATGACTCAGATTAGAGGGTATGAACGCTTCTCTACCCTGGCTGCACTTTAAAAATATTGGTATCAAGTGCCCATCTTTTTTTTTTTTTTTTTTTTTTGTGAGGAAGATCAGCCCTGAGCTAACATCCATGCTAATCCTCCTCTTTTTGCTGAGGAAGACCGGCTCTGAGCTAACATCTATTGCCAATCCTCCTCCTTTTTTTTTTTCCCCCCAAAGCCCCAGTAGATAGCTGTATGTCGTAGTTGCACATCCTTCTAGTTGCTGTATGTGGGACGCGGCCTCAGCATGGCCGGAGAAGCAGTGTGTAGGTGCGCGCCCAGATCCGAACCCCGGCCGCCTGTAACACGCACTTAACCGCTAAGCCACGGGGCCAGCCCTCAAGTCCCCATCTTTAAGAGTTTCTGACTGACTTACGAGGTAATTAAGTCATTAAGTGGGGTGGAGCCCAAGCATTGGCGTTTTTAAAAAGCTTCCAGGTGGTTTGAATGTACAGCGAGATGAAAGCCCCTGGGGTATTGGGCAATGTCTGGAGACGTTTTGGGTAGTCACAGCTGGGGAGGGGGTGCCGCTGGCATCGAGTGGGTAGGGGCAGGGATGCTGCTAGATGTCCTACAGTGCAAGGACAGCCAGCCACACCCAAGAATGATCGGCCCCAATGTCAGTAGAGCTGTGGTTGAGACCCCTGGGCTGGAGGACACCCTGGAGGCTGGAGACGTGCCAGTCGAGAGGTGGATGCCAGGGAGGCAGAACGTGACGGTCCAGAAAGGAGGTGAGGTGTTCCCATGAGGCAGGATTTATTGGGTGCATAAGAGATACCTCAGAAACAAAAGCAGAGTCAACAGAAGTTGGCCGCTATTGGCCCGGTCATCTAGAACGCTCCCCAGGCTTTTGACCGGGTGGGAAGAGCAGATTTGGGGGAAAGCCTACTAAGGACAGATTAGGGTATGGTGCTCGTGAGGGTGAGCGGGACGCTGGGTGAGATGGCCGGGAGGTCAGTGGCCGCTGTGTGGCCAGGCTTATTAGGAGGAGCACCTTCTCCTCTGTTGGGAAAATAACCCCATGATTCTGGGTCACTTTCCCCATCTTTGTACAGAAAAGTACTAATTATTATCATCCCCCTGGGAGCCTTCTCCGGCTCACAGGAAAATTCCAGCCCTGGAGATCTTACACAGTGAGTGACAGCTCCTAATGCAGGAGCGGCGTGGGTGTGGAGGGGGCGGGCCTCAAAGCCATGCCTCTGCTCCTTCGTGATGTCGGAGTTCCCCGACACGCCTGCAGTCATGCCACGGCTCGTTGGCATCTGAGAGAGGAAATGTGGGGCTCACACCCATCATCCCCACCCCCAACACAGGGTCACACGGGGTCCAGTGGTGCCTGGTTACCCGGCATTTGTTTGTTGCCTGGGAATGAGATGTGGTCCTTGCGAGGCACGGGGAAGCAGAGTCTGGGTAGGAGTGGGCCCTGACATTTGGGGTGGGGATGGCCGTCCTCTCCCTCATCTCTGGAGGGACACCCATGGGGCACCAGGAGGAGGGTATGAGGATTGGTAGCAGTTTGGAGCAGAAAGGCAGGGGCTTCTCGCTTTCTGGAGAACTTGGGAAACAGGTCGAATCTCTCCTCTCTGCCATGGGCAAAGGGGTTTTCTGATTGAGGTGAAAGACAGAACCCAGAGGCTGTCTGAGTTTGCTGGGGCTGCCATGACAAAGTACCACACGCTGGTGGCTTAAACAACAGGAGTTTATTACCTCACAACTCTGGAGGCTACAAGTCCAAGAGAAGACCAGGTGTCAGCAGGGTTGGTTTCTTCTGAGGCCTCTCTCCTTGGCTTCAGTGGCCATCTTCTCCTGTGTCTTCATATGGTCTTCCCTCTGTACATGTCTGTGTCCTAATCTCTTCTTATGGGGACACCTGTCCTACTGTATTAGGGCCTACCCTAATGACCTCATTTTAACTTAATTACCACTTTAAAGACCCTGTCTTCAAATACAGTCACATTCCGTGGTGTTGGGGGTTAGAACTTCAACATATGAATTTGTGGAGAGGTGGGGAGAGACACAATTCAGCCCATAACAGTCTCCCCAAATTTCTGTGTTGGGTGAGTGGGAAGACCCCTCAGAGGAATCTATATGAGGAAAGTTCTGAGGCAAATTGATCAGAATCCCAATGGGCCGAGCCCCCTCAAAATGTTCTTGAGGCCCTTGTGATGTTCCCTCCTCCTACCAGCCCTTCCTTTCTGTGAAGGGTGACACACCTACTAGAAAGAAACCTGACTCCCCTCATTGTGTTTTTAAAATAACTCTCATTATTCCTCCTCTGAAGGTTATTTTCAAACTCTATATAACTAGATTTTTTTTTTTGTTTAATGATTAGAGAAGGAATCAAATTCACTTTCTCTCGAGAAACTCAGGTTTCTAACTTGTAAAGCGGGTGTCTCTTTCTTCTTCAATATATGGGCCCCCTGTTTCCGTGGAACGCTGCTGTTTCATCCAAAAAATTTTTTTTTAAACGTGGGATTTCAACTGACAGCTAATGAGGGAAAGGGGAGGCCTGGCTCTCACATCAGGAAGTCGGGCACTTCTTGGAGTAGCGTATAAATCCACCACTCACGGGCATTTGGGAACTCCGGAAGGAGTGACTCCCGTAGCCCGTGGCTCCCTGGTCCCCTGGCCAGGTCCAGGAGAAGGGGGCCGCCTCCCGGCCCCCCACACCCTGCTGGGGTCATCTCTGCCGCCTCGCTGCTGCGGCCTCTCGGCTGCCCCAGGGGCCCGAGACGCTGCCGGGCCCTGACGTTTTGGAAGGCCAAGGCCTGCAGCTCCGAGTGGAGAGTTTCTGTTCCAGAACTATTCTGTGAGCCAAGAGAGTGTCGGTGCGGGTGAAGCTCGCAGTCAGTGTGCACGAGGAGCCCCGGCCGGTCTCCCTGTGGGCTGAGCGGCTGGCGCTGGGCCTGGAGCGGCCTCGACCGCGCACCTGAGCCCGGCTGTTCCCGAGACCGTGGCTCAGCTGCAAAGGCTGGGTTAGCAGCAGAGGTTGAAAGAGGAATCCCCGCCCTCAGCGCTGACTTAAGACATCATCCCTCACCCCTTATCTCCTTGGAAGGGTGGGAGCCTTCCAGCTTCAGGAGCAGGCTGGCTGAGTGGGAGGTGGCAGGTGGAATTTTCCAAATCAGGGCTCCCCTGCATGACCCTTTACCTCCAATGCAGCCAGGTCAATCTGTCTCTCTCTCTCTTTTAGAAATTTTATTTTCTTGTGGTAACACTTAACATGAGACTTAATAACACTTACTATGAGAATCTCCCATCTTAAATTTTTAAGTGTACAAACAATATTGTTAACTCTAGGTACAGTATCATACAGCAGGTCTCTAGAACTTATTCATCTTGCTTAACTGAAACTTTACGCCTGTTGATTAGCAACTCCCCATTTCTCCCTCCTCCCAGCCCCTGGCAACCACCATTCCACTTTGGGATTCTATGACTTTGCCTATTTTAGAACCTCACATAAGTGGACTCATGCAGTCCTTCTGTGACTGGCTTATCTCACTTAGCGTAATATCCTCCATGTTCGTCTATGTTGTCGTATATTGCAGAATTTCCTTCTTTTTAAAAGCTGAATAATATTCCATTGTCTGTATGTGCCAGATTTTCTTTATCTATTCATCCCTCGATGGACATTCAGGTTGTTTCCACATCTTGGCTGTTGTGAATAGGGCTGCAGTGAATATGGGAGTGGTTATATCTCTTCCAGATCCCAATTTCAATTCTTTTCAATAAATACCCAGAAGTCGGGTTGCTGGATCATGTGGTAGTTCTATTTTTAATTTTTTGAGGAACCTCCATGCTGTTTTCCATAGCAGCTGCGCCATTTTGCATTCCCACCAACAAAGTACAAGGGGTCCCATTTCAATCTCTTCACTCTCCTGCATAGAGAAGCCCAAGGCCTTCTCATGCCATCCCTCCCCTGGAGGACAACCCCTTCCTCACTGGCTAGGAAAATCTTCCTCACCCTCTATGCACACTTTTTTTTTGGTCATCTCAGCCATCCTCTTCTCCTGGCTCTTATTTCCATCAGTACTTTCCTTATTGTTTGGTGCAGAATTCAGTCTGCAATTGCTATCTAATAAATACTTGGTACGTAGAACGGAACTGAGTGCTTTATTTATTTATTTATTTATTTATTTATAAGAGTCTTTGAAGATTTTATTTATTTATTTATTTTCCCCCAAAGCCCCAGTAGATAGTTGTATGTCATAGCTGCACATACTTCCAGTTGCTGTATGTGGGACGCAGCCTCAGCATGGCCGGAGAAGCAGTGCGTCGGTGTGCGCCCGGGATCCGAACCCCGGCCGCCAGCAGCGGAGCGCGCGCACTTAACCGCTAAGCCACGGGGCCTGCCCCGGAACTGAGTGCTTTAAATGGTAATCTCATTTAATTTTCACAACATCCGGCTGATGATGTAGGTACTATTGTAATCGCTATTTTACAGAGAAATGAGTCTTAGTGAAATTTAGCAATTTACCCAGCTTATGTGCTGGAGCAGGGATTTGAACTGAGTGTTTTCTGCACTCAGATCCCTAGTGTTTATCTTAGTTAACTTTTTATTTTTGTACAATTGTCTTCCCAGCTCTCCGAGGACTGGGAGTATGTCTTTTACCTTGTTGTGTCCCCCACAGTGCTGGGTACTTAGTATGTGCTCAACAAATACCTATATTTGATTGGTTAGTAGAGCTGGAGTTTTATTCCCAGGCATCTAAACACAGCCCTGCATGCAGAGTTTCAAAGGTGCATTAATTGTACAAATGCTACTAATATTAATGATTCTAACAGTAACCACTAATGTATATCTCTCCTTATAAAGTCTATATCTTTATGCTTATATATCTGTCCTTGTAAAGCATTTTTACACAATTACTGAATTAGATTCTAAGAGATTATGAAACTGTATCAATCAGTTGGGCACGCAATGTCACTGTTCCCATTTTATGATAGAGGAAGGGGATTCAGAGAGGTAAGTGAGATCCTACAGTTAGTAGAGAAGGGAGACCCACTGAGGCTGTGAGAACCTTGGGTTCCTTTTCTCTGGACCACAAGCAACTCCACCCTCTAAAAGGACTTCGTAAACTGTAAAGGGCTGTACAGGTGGGGAGTGTTATTTTATTAAATAGCAGGACAGTAACGATGATGTAACCAAGTTAGTCACATCGGGAGGAAACAGGTGGGTCAGTGAGCTCTCTCGGTTTGGGCGGTGGCTAGAACGTGGACAGGTTGGGTCCGAGGTGAGACCCTCATGAGGATATGTCCAGCTGTGCCTAGCCGCCCTGACCTCAGGAGAGGGCTTCCGGCTGGAGACGGACGGGAAAGGTCTGTGTTCCTGCTTGCTCGTTCATGCTCTGTGTTTCTGCTCCTGCCGCCCCTTGAGCCTGGAACGCCCTCACCCACCATCCTTTTCCCTTTCTGCTGCCTAATTCCTATTTATCTTTTTAAGATTCTCTCTGGGCATCCCCCCTCCTGACTCCCTCCTGGCACTGTCGTGTTCTCGTGACACCATGGACTCGCCTTCCTCATTGTACTTCCCATATTGTCCTATAATATCCTTGCACCAGACAGTGAGCTCCTTGGGCTCAGGGACCACATCTTCTTTGGTTTCCCGGAGTCAATCATGACTGCGTGGTTGTTGAATGACTGACTGACCATTTGCAAGGGAGTCTGGTGGAGTGCAGGGTTTCTCTATCAGTGAGGGGTTTCCTGGGGGAACATGAAGTTTGAAACCTCTGCCTGTGATGCTTTGTCAAAGCCAATCACCAACACTGACAAGAGAAACACTTGGGTTGTCTTTTTATGTCAACCCCTCCAGTTTGTTTTAAAATATCCTTTAGTTGATTTTATTCCCATTTAATTTTTTCATGTGGAAAAACACTGTTTATTAATAAAAATTAAAAAATACTCTAAATACAATCAGGGCTATCCTTGTGGCTGTCTTCCTGCAGTTCAGTCTTCCTTGGGCAGTTCATTGATTCTCTTTGGCTTCAACTCTCTCTTCGATATTCGTGACTTTGATTCATCTCTCTGACCCTTACCTCTTTTGAACTTGGGACATTCATTTCCAGTCAGCTGCCAGGCATTTGTGTACATCTCAGCAGCCCTTCACAGTCAACATTCCAAAGCAGAAGCTTTTGCTTTCAGAAAGTGTTCCTTGTGCATTTTCTATTTTGGTAACTGGCAGCTCTGATCATATAAGTTATAAACTTTGCCACCCTACCTGACCCAGTCAGTCACTTGCAAGTGCAGTTGATTCTAGTTAGCTAGAATTAGAACCAGGGCTCTGGAAACCATGCCTTCTTATCATCTTCCCTGCCGTGGCCTTCATTTATTCATTAATTCAAGCATCAGCTGATGATTGAGTACCACCTGTGTGCCAGGCACTGTTCCAGGCAGGTGAAATACAGCATCAAACAATAACAGACAAAAGACCTGCCCCTGAAGAGTTACTTTCTAGAAGCAAGGGAGACCCACAATAAACAATGTAGTGAATAGGTAAATGATTTCGTATGTTAGAAGGTGAGCACTATAGGAAAAGCGAGTAGGGGATCAGGAATGCCAGGGGTAGAGTTCAAGGTTGCAGCACTAAGTGAGATGGTCAGGGTGGGCCTCCTGAGACTATTAGAAGAGGAAGGAGAGGAGGGAGGGAGCCATGTAGATCTCTTGGGAGGAGTGGTGCAGGCACAGGGAAGGGCCAGAGCAAAAGGCCTGAGGCGGAGGCTGAGAGCGTGCTTGGCATGGTCAGGGAGCAGCAAGGGGGCCAGTGTGGCTGGATTGGAGGGAGCCAGGTGGGCAGTGGTAGGAGAAGAGTCAGGGAGGAAGGGGTCTCAACCACATGGACCAGTAGGGGAACTTTGCCTTTTACTCTGAGTGGAATGGCCCTTGCAGGGTTTTGAGCAGAGGAGTGACACATTCTAAAATAATTGAAAGACTCACTGGCTGCTCCGCTGAGAACAGACCAAGGGATAGAAGTGGCGAGGGCGGAAGCCCCATCATTTCTTGTCTGGTAGGGTGGGAAGTAGCTTTGAACAGATGCCCTGCTTCTCTCTACCGTGGCAAACCTCTTCATACTTCAGTATTCCTCTCTCTGTCGTGGGCCACATTTCCAAAATGCGGGCCAGATTATGCTGTTCTCTAGTAACAGCTGCTGGAACAAAATCCAAACTCTGGGAGTGGCATTCGAGGCCCGTTGTGATCTGGCTACCACCTGCCCTTCCAGCTTCCCCTCCCACTGTTCTCTGTTCCTCTCACACACCGGGCCCTGTCATCCTCCCATGCCTTTGCTCGTGTTATTCTCTCACTTTCTACGCAGCAAAATCCTTTTTTTGGTTAAGTCCCATCTTCTCTTAAAAGCCTCTGCAGAGCCTCCAAGTCAGAATGAATCTCTGAGCTCGCACACCCAGGGGGGAGGGCGTTTGTGTCTGTGAAGCACACATCTAGTTCTGTTGCACTGTAGTTACTCAATGCCTCCTAGGTTGTAAGCTCCTGGTTGTAAGCTTCCTGTGTTCATCTTTGCATCTTTGCGCCCTCAGTCTGCAGAAAGGGCCTAACTCAGCTTTGGAAATGGTTCTAATCACCCAGCTTTTTCGGTTCTTTCTTGCAGATTGAGGTGCTAGTGAAGGACATGCAGAACCCAGAGTCGGGGGTCAAAATGCAGAACCAGAAGGTCCTGGTCACCAGCGTCCCTCATGCCATGACAGGTAATGTATCTCATGATTTAGTCTTGGCCCGGAACAGACCACACGCAGGGGTTGGCAAACTATAGCCCATGGGCCAAATTCGGCCCGCAGCCTGTATTTGTAAATAAAGTTTTATTGGAACACATCCACGTCCCCGTTTATGTATTGTCTTTGGCTGCTTTTACACTACAGTGTTCAGGAGAGTTCAGGAGTTGCGCAGAGACCGGATTATGGCCCAGAAAACCAAAAATATTTGCTTTCTAGCCCTTTACAGAATAAGTTAGCTGGTTCCTGGACCACAGGCTCCTTCTGAGGAAGGGGTCAGAAAGGAAGGAGAAGAGCGCTCAATAGGTCACTTCCTGAAGGCATTCTTCCCAGAAGGTCATTTAAAAAGCGTTTACTGTCACTTTTATTTGTTTGCCTTGTTTGTTTTATTTTCACGAAACTAGGTAGCAGGAAAAAAATACTATTTGGGAGAAAAAAACTGACCTTTGTCTGTTCCACCCTTTCCTACCTTCTAATTCATATTCAGACCCTTCCTAACTGCCCCACGGGGATAGTGCCGATGTCTCCTTTCTCTGGACGTGGGATAGAGAGCTCGTGGAGCATCATTTGAGGATATCAGCAGAAGGGGCCGACCCCAAAATGAGAATGCCTTTTGATTAATATGTTGTGTATGTTTTATGATTTTGGATTTGTAGTGAAGAGTATATTTCCTTCTGGGGCATATCGTACGCAGGAGCAGACTGCTTCTCAAAGCACAAGCCTGGAACTCACTTCCCTGCTGTGCTCCTTGTGAGCCCTCCCTCTCTACCCTACCCATGACCTGACTATTCATTTTTCCTTCAAGGTGCCCTAGTCTTTGCAGAGGCAACCTGGCTAACAGTCTCCCATTTCCCTTTCTGACTGCGTGCGAGAAGGAGTGCCCTGCCAGCAGTGTGTCACTCAGGTTTCCTTGAGTGCAAGCAATCTGGCTAGTTGGAGCAAAAGAGGAATTGATTGGAATGGAACGGGGTAGCTCACAGAGGAAAAGGAATCTCTGACAAACCAGACTTGGGAAAGGCTAGGAACCAGAGTAGCCTAGAAACCCAAAGAGCAGGGATCGATGGGCAGACTTTCCAGGGTGCCGCTGTTCTCCCCCAGCGTTTCAGATGCAGCTGAGGCAATTCTTCCTGACAGCATCCCTGCCCCTGCCCCCTCTCTGCTCCTGGTTGTCATTAATTCTGGCCTGAATTCTCCACTGGATTGGAGAGCCATCCAGGGGAGATAGCTTGTCTTGCTCTTCTGGGTGACCCCAGTGCTTAGTATAGCTGTGGGTCAGGGTGGAGGTTTAATAAAAGTTTATTGAGGGGGCCGGGCTGGTGGCGCAGCGGTTAAGTGCGCGCGCTCAGCTTCGGTGGCCCGGGGTTCGCCAGTTCGGATCCCGGGCGTGGCCCGATGCACCGCTTGTCAAGCCATGCTGTGGCAGCATCCCGTGTAAAGTAGAGGAAGATGGGCTCGGATGTTAGCCCAGGGCCAGTCTTCCTCGGCAAAAAACGAGGATTGGCATCGGATGTTAGCTCAGGGCTAATCTTCCTCACAGACAAAAAAAAAAGTTTATTGAATGTGTGACTCAGTCCTGGTCCAGCACTGTGCAGAGGCACTGGACATCGAGTCAGGCACCCTGGGATTGAATCCTTCAGGTCCCTTTTTCTAGCTGTGTCGCCCTGGTCTCAAATTTCTCATTTTAAAAGCAGAAATAGCAATCCCTGTCTAAGAGAATGGTCGCAAGAATTAAATGAGATAGTACTGTGCAAGTTGTCAGCTCTCAGTGATGCTTGATGGGTGGCGATGGTAGCAATTTTCTGCACTGTGTCAGTTGATACCCACAATAAAGTTAGGGATAGGTATGACCGTCTCCTTTTTGCACTTGGGGCCATGGAGACACAAAGAGGTTCAGTAACTTGTCCCCATGTCACTAAGCTCACACATAGCTGAGCTTGGAGTTGAATCCAGCTTGTGACTCCAGCATCCACGCTCTTGTCCACTGTCTGTATGTGTGAGCTGCTTTCCTTCTCTTTTTTTTGGTGAGGAAGATTGGCCCTGAGCTAACATCTGTTGCCAATCTTCCTCTTTTTGCTGAGGAAGATTGTTGCTGAGCTAACATCTGTGCCCATCTTCCTCTACTTTATATATGGGATGCCGCCACAGCATGGCTTAATGAGCGGTGTGTAGGTCTGTGCCCGGGATCTGAACCCGCAAACCCTGGGCTGCCGAAGTGGAGTGCACGAGCTTAACCACTATGCCACCAGGCCCGCCCCTGCTTTCCTTCTTTGCACATGGGGCGCACTTGGTTCCTGGATTTGGGCGAGGCTTCCCTCCCCCCACCCCGCCACCCTGCCATGTTTTCCCTTGTTCCTCTTGCGTGAGTGACTTCCACCTGCTGTCAGAACAGAACACAGGGAGAAGCCCTATCCTGTAACATCAGCACTAATAAAAGCAAACTTGGGTAATCACATCCAACTCCTCAGATGGCAGGTTACCCAGGGCTTCTGGGGATGAAGGTGGCTGACATGGGAGCCTGCCATGCTGTCAGCACAGACCACATGGTGCAGATGCTGGTGGCCCCGTAATCTCATTTGATCTATTTCAGGAAGCAGTCCAAGTGGATGAGAAAACCCTCGGCTCCTTGGTGGACAGCGCTAATCAGTCCGCCGTCTGCCTGGATCTCGCTTGGTCTGCATTCCACCGCGTAGCACTTAAAGAGAATTGGAGTGGAAAGTCTAAAACACTCAGTTCCAGGGTTTTAAGTAGGATTTTAGATAAAGAGTTTTGCTTTTGAATAGCCAGCCAAGGGCAAATAAAGCTAAGAGCAACAGAGGGGAACGCATTGACAGCAATAATGGTGGGCATGTGGGCCCTGAGAGAGATACGGCTGGACATTTGTGCTCCAGGGTGTGAATAGGAAGGGAAGAGTCACAGGTTGTCCACCCCCAGCCATGCTGTGGGCAGGTAGTTAAGCTCAGATAGCACATGTGTGGGCCATAAGGGCCCTTCCTAGAGGGTACCAGAAGAAATGCCCCTTACTACCTCTGAGGAGGGAAGTATCATTTGCAACAGTCCAGCCACAAGGACACAGGCAGTGGGGTCTCAGACCCTGACCCTCCTGCTTGACGTGTTTTCTGGGCTGGTTCTCTTGCAGGCAGAGGACCCAGCTCAGCCTTTGTAAAACAGGCTAAAGTTGCTGGAAAATGTGGTCATTGGTGTTTGCAAGATGGTGTCTGAGTTGGGGTACTTGGTTCCAGGACTTCTCGTCTTTCTTCTGAGATGCTGCTGCCCTCCTCCTACAAGGAGCATGTTTAGCCAGAGGGCCCAGGTTGAGGAGGAGGTGCACAGCTTCCTTGGGGTCCTGCAACAGCCCTGGACTTGTTGGTGGAACTTGGCTTGCCTTGGTCCTTAGATAAATCTGAATCCCTAGTGGGTGGGTGGGAGGGGTGCACATTTTCTCCTGATCTTTTCCCCGTCTGCCTCTCCTGCTTTTTCTCATGCCAGTCTTCACTCTGCGTTGTTCCCAGGCCAGCCCCTAGGACTTGCCGGGCACAGGGCAAGAGTACAATGGAGCCCACATTCCATTGTCCATACATCAACCTACAAAGTGTTACCAAAATATGTCCCATCCTCCTGCTTTGACACACGTACCTTCACAACGACCTGGAAGGCCAGGTTTGATGCAGAATTCACTGACTCCTGAGAGTTCTGTCCGGGAACATGGGGGCGCCCCTCACCTCCTGCCCACCCCCACTTCTCCTCCCATCCAGGCTCTGATTTACTCCCATGGGTCCAGGCTCCATCCAGAGCCCCACAGAGTCCGATTTTTTTCGGTGTTAAGACCTAGTCTGTTTACTTCCTGTCTGATGAATGGTAGTCCACACACAAATTATTGTGGATAAGAAAATAAGTATCGAGAGAGAGGTAAAGCCTGAGGGGATGTAGTGGGGTTAAGCTGGACATCTGGCCGGAGTTAGGTCATGGATGGCCCTGAATTATGGGCTGCAGGGTTTGGACTGAACATAGTGCGGAGGGTGGAGGGGAGTCCCTGAAAGTGTTGAGCAGAAGAGGGACCAGATTACAGCTGGGCAAGGAGGAGGAAGTGTAGTGGGAGGTGTGGAGGTCAGAGGATGTGTTAGGAGGCTCTGACGATGGCCAAATACTTCTGGTTTACAGGAAATGATGTTCTACAGTGGATCGTCCAGCGACTTTGGATCTCCAATCTGGGTGAGAGCTCAGGCGGAGCTCAGTTACCAAGGACCACTGTGTGTGCACACCGTGTGAGAGTCTCTGGAGGGGAGAAGCTAAATGGAGGCTTAGCCTGTGTCTCTGAGAAATTGACATTTTAATTGGAAAGACAAGGCCTTCCTGTGTAAAACAATCAGAGTCAAAAGTGAAGGCATGATGATTGGGGGACAAAATTGTTGTTTCATACAAAATATCGAGAGCATGTAAACAACAAGGGTAATTGAGGAGGAGTCAGTCAAGAAAGACTTCTTGGAGGGGGTGATGTATACACACACCTGGTCTTGAAAGGAGTGATGCTTGTGAATTGTGGAGGGGAGTTCGGAGGGTCTGCCTTCCTGGAAGGGGAAACTAGCAAGAGCAATGCTGTAGAAATGGAATGAACAAGAAATAGAGTGATAATGAGGGGAAATTGGGAGAAATGATTTCAGCTGAGGGTGGAAGGCAGTGGAGGGATGGGAGTGCATCTGGCGTATTTGCAGATTCCAAGTTTTATCTGGGAGATAGACAATAGGAAGCCATAGGGGATTTTTGAGCATGGTAGTGTGTATGATAATCATATGTAAGCTAGGATGTTTGACAGCAATTTGAAGGGCGGATTAGAGCAGAAAGGATCTGGGGACCAGACTTCCCACTAGAAAAAAGGCTGTTGGTACAATGAGGTACCAAAAATGATCTGGTCTCTGATGGAGGGAGTGGGACATGAAGAGGGAGGGTTGGAGGGGAAGTCTTCCCAAGCCTTGGAGGCCGAGCTATGGGATGGGATGTGGGTTGGATCCTTGGGCAGGGTGGGCCTGGGGGACTGGAGGGATGGAATTCTCTCTTGATGATGGAAAGATGCCTGCTTTCATTGGTGCCTCTGAGAAAGAACCAGGAAGATTTTCCTACAATTAATGCAAATTCAGAAGCAAGGCTATGTTTCCAAACAAACCAGAGGGGTGTGGGAATTAAAGTGAGGTGGGGAGGAGCTGGAGGATCTGGACTTGGGAGGCAGGCAGAGTTGAGCTTGGGATAGAAGTTGATGATAAACATGGCCTCCCTTTCCCTTCTCTCTGAGTGAAGAAGTATCTGTTGGTCAGGCAGAGACATTTTCTTCCTACTTCTGGGGCCGTCTCCAGACCCAAAGGGCCTGAAGAAGCTTCTCTAGGATTTCCCCAGCTGTCACCCCCAACACCTGCTGTGGTCCACCTATGGCATCTGTTAACATTCGGGTTCACTGGCTCTCCTCTGACTTGCTGAGTTGTCATTCCCAGGGGTGGCTGGGGAATCCTCCTGTTAGCATGCTCCCTACTGATACCTGTCCAAAGCCAAGTTCAGGAACCACTGTCCTCACTCCTTGGAGGAAGGGCTATTAGGATGGGGGCATCTCTCCTGGAGTTTGGGGTTTTGTGTAGGGGCTGGACAATGAGCTTCTGCCTTTGGCCTCTGCTCCTAACTCCCATGTCTGATTTGCTTCTTTCCAGAGGCACAGAACTTAGGCAACTTTATTGTCAAGTATGGCTACATTTACCCCTTGCAAGACCCCAAGAATCTCGTTCTCAAACCTGACGGCAGCCTCTACCGATTTCAGGTGAGTTTCGGCCTTGACCTTGGGTGTTAATGTGGGGTTATTCTTATCCAAAAGGATAATTGCTTGGCTTCATATCCTCACAGATCAGGACTTTAGAAACGGTCGAGGGGGCTAAGGTAGTTTCATCTCTTAAGCCACAGGGTTGGGGCTCCAGGGGGTCACAGTGTTTAAGTGT
Organism: Ceratotherium simum simum; assembly: GCF_057802395.1. NCBI lineage: Eukaryota > Metazoa > Chordata > Mammalia > Perissodactyla > Rhinocerotidae > Ceratotherium > Ceratotherium simum. The sequence goes on along the minus strand of NC_141915.1, from coordinate 49,976,922 downwards.
GGTTTCCTGGTTTCTTTTGTAGACGCCGTACTTCTGGCCCACTCAGCAGTGGCCGGCTGAAGACACAGACTATGGTAAACTCCACCCGCCATGCCTTTGGTAGTGCTTAACATGCTGCTTATTTACTCGCTGCATTTTGGTGACATTTGTCTTGCTGTCATCATAACCTTTATGTCAGTTCACATCTGTATTGAGAGTGTTCCCCGGGGAAGGGACCGGGTCTGCTGAGTGTTCTGTTCACCAAGCTGAGCACAGCAGCCTCACACATAGAAAGGCTGCAGATGCCGTTTTGAAATATGACGGCGATAGAAAATGTCATGTCTTCTTTTCCAGCCATCTATCTAGCCAAGCGAAATATCAAGAAGAAAGGGATTTTAGAAGAATATGAAAAGGTACAGAGATACTTTCAAATATAGGTTATTATAATTGAGTGGAATATAGAATATAGTCTTGAGCTGTTTTGTCTTTGTTCCCTCCATTATACATTCATATATACCCTCATCATCCATCCATCCATTCATCCATCCATCCATCCATCCATCCATCCATCTGTCCACCCACCTATCCACCCCACCATCCATCCATCCATCCATCCATCCATCCATCCATCCATCCATCCACCCGTCCGTCCGTCCATCCATCCATCCATCCATCCATCCTTCATCCATCCATTCATCTGCCCACCTACCCATCCACCCATTCATCTATCATCCATCCATCTATTTAGAAGCATCTCGCTGAAGTAAGTTCTTCCCCATGTCAAGCTTCAGTTTTTCCTGCTATAATTTAAGTCCTTGCCTCAGTGGCTACTGGGTACACAGTAGCTACCACCTTCCTTTTGCTGTGCCCAAACAATATGACTTAATTAATATGCACGATAATGTATATTACATGATGAACAGATTTGAATTTGCGTTTGTGATGGGAAAACAATAGTATAGACTTTTGTTTTACTTTAGATGAGTCAGATTTCTTGAACAACAAATCCTAACCCTCAAAAGGCTAAATTTCTGGGCAGATGGCAACAATCTTGCTGTTTTTATTCATTACAAACATGTTTTTAGAAGTGCCAGCATCACACCAACACGAGGGCTTATCTTTGTGGATTTATGATGTTCTGTTGTTGCATATTGAGTTTCCATATTCTTCCCCACCCTGTGCCCCTCTTCCTAGTCAGATTTGGGATACATTTATTAAAAAAAATATCCAGGCCAAGTTGTGGCCTTTCTTGTGGAGGCTCTTTGAGAAGTTGGTGCTAGTTGAATGAACACCTTTGCAAAGCTGGGGCGGGAGGCTGTTTGGCCTTGTCTGTGGTTGCATTAGAGCTAGGGGCAGCCTGGGTGACTTAGGGCTTTCTGCACATGGCACATGTCATGGGGGCAGTGTTCTCACTTTATTTTCCTTCTCTAGGAAAATTACGATTTCTTGAACAAAAAAATTAACTACAAGTGGGATTTTGTCATTATGCAGGCTAAAGAGCAGTACAGGTGAGTGGATGGTCATGTTCGTCCTCTCGTTGTCCTTCCTCCCTCCCTCCTTTCTTTGTTTCCTTTTATTAAAATAAACCTTTATTGGGCATCTCTGTGTCCAACATGGGGCTAGACATAAGGACTACAAAGACACAGTCCAGTGGGTTGGGCAGACGACAAACAGGCCATGGTGCTACGGTGAAATGAGAACCACAGCAGAAGGAGCTGTGGAAACGACGTTGAACCTGGAGGCTGCGTGGGAGGTATCCAGGCATGGGGTGGTGCTGGTGGATGGAGAGGAGAGGTTGGGTAGAAGGAAGGGTGTTCTGAGCAGACAGAACCAGAGTGTGGAGGCAGGAGAGTGCCCCCTTGAAGCTAGAGCAGAGAGTGCAAGGCCTGGAACTGGCAGAAGTGAGGCTGAGATGTTGGCAGGAGCAGGTTGTGAGAGGGCTTTGTGCTGAGGGCCACGGGGAGCCACAGAAAGATTTTAAGCAGGAGAGAGATATAATCAGATTCACATGTTAGAACCACCCACAGGCTCTCATTTGCCTGTGTTCACCTCAGAACTGGAGCTGAGAGTCCCCATGAGGGCTCTGCCTGGTCTATGAGAGGCAGATGTAAGTGCTGAGGAGAGTGTCTTGAGTCAGGACGACGTTAGGCTGTCGTAACAAGCAAATGAACCACCAGGTTCATTTCTTACTCATGTTACATGTCCACTGTGGGTCAGCTGGGGCCCTGACATGCTTTGTGTCCACTCCAGGACCCATGCTGAAGGAGCAGCACCGTCTGGGCTTTGCCTGTTGCTAGAGCAGGGGGAGAAGAAGCCCATGTGGGTCACAAGTGATGCATGTCACTTCTGCTCACAGTGCATTATCCAGAGCAGCTCATCTGGTTATGGCTTGGAATTGGAGTAGTGGTGGATTAGTCAGGGTTCTCTTGAGAGACAGAATCAATAGCATGCACATATATATATATAACGAATTAGCTCACGCATTTATGAGAAGATCCAAGACCTGCAGTGGGCAAGGTAGAGACCAGGAGAGCTGATCGTGTGGTTCTGGTCTGAAAGCTGGCAAACTCGAGACCCAAGAAGAGCCAATGTTTCAGCTTGAATCTGAAGGCAGGAAAGGACCAATGTCCCAGCTCAAGGCCATCAGGCAGGAGGAATTCCTTCTTATTTGCAGGAAGATCAGCCTTTTTGTTCTGTTCGGGTCTTCAACTGAAAATACCCTCATCCAAAAACACCCTCACAGACACACCCAGAATAATGTTTGACCAAATATCTGGGTACCTCATGGCCCACTCAAGTTGACACATAAAATAACCACATTTCTTGTTGTCTTCTTGTAGTCTCTGGGCCCCTCCATGTGGTCTAGCCTGGGCTTCCTCACAGCATGGCAGCATCAGGGCCGTCAGATTGCTCACAGGTGGTTGGAGGCTTCAAGGGCAAATATTCCAGTGAGGAGGGTGGCAGCTGTTCCGCCTTTTACAGCCTAGCCTCACAAATCACAGTACCATTTCCGATGTACTCTATTGATTGGAACAGTCACAAAAACCCACCTGGTTTCAAGGGGGTGGAGTAGAGGACATAGATCTACCTCTCAGTAGAAGGAGTGTCAAAGAATCATAGACCTATTTAAAAACCACTACAGTGGCTCTTCCTGATTCTGCATTATAGTATGTTAAACGTTTACTTGTAGCTCATAATGCAGTCTGTAATTTTATATTTATTTCTTGACTATTTATGTAATGTTTAGACCCAAAGCCACTCAAGGGCAGGGAACATGTCTGTGTATTAGCCAGCTCAGGCTGCCTTAACAAAATACCATAGATGGGGTAACTTAAACGATGGACATTTATTTTCCCACAGTTCTGGAGGCTGGAAAGTACAAGCCCAAGGTTCTGGCAGCGTTTGGTTTCTGGTGAGGACTCTCCTCCTGGCTTGCAGATGGCTGCCTTCTTGTGTCCTCACATGGGGGAGGGAGGGAGGGAGAGAGAGAGAGAAGCTCTCTGGTGTTTCCTATTACTAGGGCACTAATCTCATCATAAGGGCCCCACCTTCATGACCTCATCTGATTACCTCTAAACCCTAATTACCTCTGAAAGCCCCCATCTCCAGATGCCATCACATCTGGTAACACATGAGGTAAGGTCCTCAACATATGAATTTCGAAGGGATACAAACATTCAGTCCATAACAACCTGTTTGGTCCACCAGTATACTCCCAGTGCTTGGAATGTAGTGGGAGATCAATAAATAAATGAATAAATGGATGAATAATTGATTGATTAAGTGATACTGTTGCTAAAAAAATCATAATATGACAAACTAAAATAATTCCTTGTTTACTGGCTCTCTTGGATTCCACTCTTCACAACTCTCCTCCAATAACATCTGTCAGAGAAGCTTAGAAGAGCAAAGCCACAAAGGACCATTAGAGTAGATTAGCCATCAACTCTGTTTACAAGGTGTCCAGCGTTATGGAGATTCCACAGTGCCTCAGGCGTCTGTGGCTCATCATCCTGAGGACGTGGGGCAGTTAACCTAGTGGAAAATCCAGTTAGGTTGGCAAGGGGAAGTTGGAGCGACGGTGTTTATATTTAATTTCCAGAGGTTGGCAATACACCCCAATGGAATGGCACTCTTCACCCGTCTGGCCCTCTGGATGCTCTGGTGTTACTCACGATACATTAGCTGGCAAATCAATCCACCGACTGTCTTGTGGAGGGCGTGTGCGTCATCCCACGTTGCCTGGGAAAACAAGCACTACTGAGTGCGAGCGCAGGTCGCTGTGGAAATGGCGGTGCCTGGGGCCCATGGCACCATAATTAACGTCACCTGGCTCCTATAGGAGGAGAGTGTAACATCATTTCCTATCCATAATGGGAAAGGGGGAGACTGAGAGACCAGAGGGAAGATAAATAGCCTTTTGCAATAATAAGTTGGGCTCAGAAAAAACCCTGACTTGGCACGAACTCTTTGAAGTGACGGAGTGGAACTGACAGGTAGAGAGACATGAGGACTCCCTGAGGCCAGCATTTTCCCTGTCACAAGCTCTGGCATTGCTTGCTGCCTGCTTGTCTAGATGTTGATTATGATGTTTATCAAAGCAGGGAAAAATTAAGAAGCCAAATGGTCAAGTGTTAGCCCAGAATGTGATCCACGGTCACTCCAGGACCGAAGTTGGTGGAGGTGATTCGATTCTAGGGCTGGTCATGGTGGCATGACTGCATCGCAGCACAGTGCTCTCCGGCAGAGCTGGCTCTGGGACCAGACCCCCAGTTTAAGTCCTCCTTCTGCTACTTGCTGACAGCGTGACCCTGGGTGGGGCATTCAACTTCTCTTTGCTTCAGTTCTCTGAACTGTCAAGTGAGAAAAGGACACTGGGAGGATTAAATGAGTTAATACATGTGAAAGAATTTCACAGAGTACCTAGCACATAAGTGTGAGACTAGTGTTTGTTATTTTTATTGTTATTATGGCAAATATAGATTACTTGGGTATATTGAGAGAGTGGTCCAGGTCATCAAGAGTGGACCATCAATGAGCAAAAGATGCAGTCTTATTGGCCTTCAACATGGCTTTTGGCTTTTCAGGACTGGAAAGGAAAGGAATAAAGCAGACAGGTATGCATTGGATTGCCAGGAGAAGGCATATTGGCTGGTCCACCGATGCCCTGTGAGTATTATCCTTCCTGGCTTCACTCATCTCTTTTTGTGCCTCCCCACCCCCACCTTGTATTCACCATCCCTTTTGCTGGCTCATCTCCCTCTGGGGCTAGAATTGAACCAGCAGGAGGAGCTGCTCAGTGTTGGGTTAGCATCCAAGTGCCTCTTGGCTGGAAGAGGAAATACGCTGTCTGGATGGGGTCTGCTTGTGGTTCATCTGTTGCTGTCAGGACTAAGTGAAATTACCTAAGGGAAGGACCTGCGTGAGTTTGTCTTTTATGAGGGCTAGGACTTTTTTGGGGGAGTCAGGATATCTTGGGAAAGGAATATAAGAAGAAAAAACTAGAACACAGGCTCCAAAGCAGAAAAATAAAATACTATAGAGAACTGACACTCTGCAGAGCTAAAGCCGTGCCTCATGTCTCTTGCTCCCTCTCGTTTTCCTCTTCTTGATCCAGTCCCCAGTGCTGAGATGGGAGGAGATGAGAAGGAATAAGTGTGTGCTAAGCCTCATTGCTTAGAGCAATTGCTTCTCTGGCTTTGGGACTTAGTGGCCTAGAGAGACAAGCTGTACGGAGTGATGTAACTTGTCACGGCTCGTCATTGGGAAATGATGGCCTCATTCTCCAGCATAGAGAAGCAGGCTGTAACCCTCCCTCCACCGTGGTTAACTCTGCTGCCTCAGTTTCCTCCTGGGTCAGACCCCTGTGCTGCCTACGGATCATGGGAGGTGGGAGATGTGAAAGGGATTCTGGAAAGTGAAGAGTTCAAAACAAATATTCTTCCTCCTCCTCCTTTAGTTTCCTTGCCTGCCAGGTAACCGAATTCTCAGAACCAGAGAGTGAACTGGGTCAGTTATGGTGCCAAAGCTTATGGATTTTTGAACTGCAAACCCATTAGATTTTGGCCATTTTGCTTATTTTCTTTCTACGTTCAAAACAGATTCCTGGGGCCAGCCCCATGGCACAGTAGTTAAGTTTGGCACATTCTGCTTTGGTGGCCCGGGTTCGCAGACCTACACCACTCATCAGCCATGCTGTGGCGGCAACCCCTGTATAAAGTGGAGGAAGATTGACACAGATGTTAGCTCAGGGCTAATCTTCCTCAAGCGAAAAAAAGGAGGAAGACTGGCAACAGATGATAGCTCAGGGCTAATCTTCCTCAGCAAAAAAACCCCAAAAAACAAAACAGATTCTTGTAAGGAGTCATCTGTGGGGGCATTGGTTTGGATGACTTCTTGCCAAAGTTAAGGTCCTAAGGTTGATCCCCAAGAAGCTTGTTTGGTTTTGTTTTGTTTTAGCGCTCCTTGTCTAGGTAGGCCAGTTAGCCAATGCTCGACACGGGTCCCTGGGGGCTGGGTGACAGAGTGGATCACTGAGCCCAGGGTCCTGGAGAAACGGAACCAAGCACACGTCTCCCTGTTGGTAGCTCAGGAGTGAGATATTTGTACGAGAAGGGAACTGTACATTGTTTGGCCTGCATTTGGGCATCTGTTCCTAAAGGGGGAGCCTTGGTGAGGATAAGGGCAAATGGCAGATAAGCCACTCATTTGGCAAGATGCCCTGGTGCCCAGTGGCACTGATGACTGAGGGAATCCTGCTCCTCACAGGGTGGAGAATGGCTTCCATATGACCTGCAGAGACCCCGGGGTGTGAGAATGCCAATTTGAGTGCGTTCCTTGCAAAGTGACATAGACTGGCTGTGCACACGATCTGCCCCGGGTCCCTGTCCTCTTCTCTGTCCATGCAACTGGGAGGCCTATAGGGCACAAAATGAGAAACAGATTATCTGAGTTCTCCCCAGTTCTCCTGGGGTAAGCTCTCAGCTCTCACACCAGGCAAATGGCTGAGTGGCTCTTCGTGATATGATATAGAAGTACATAAACATGACAACATGTCTCTGTGACCACTACTTCCACCGTCACCACCCCCTTCACCGCCTCCACCTCCCCCACCTACCCCACTTTTTCCACCTCCATCACCTTCATCACCACCATCACCATCAATGTCATTGTCATCGTCATCATCGTCATCATAATGTCTTCGTGCATTTAAGGCCTTTTTGTAACCTCCTTGGTCATTAGAGCATTGCATGAGTCACTGCTGCTCTAACAAACGTGATGCCAGGGTTCAGATGTGCCTGGTGCCTCTTCGATAGCAGAGTGAGGCTTTGATGTATCCGGAGCAGTTGTAAAACTCCTTGGACACAAAACTGCTCTTCACATCCACTCTCTCCCACTGCAGCTCCCTAAGTCAAAACTGGACCAGTGAGTCAAAGATGAGGCCAGAGTGCCTCCAGATCCTGCTCTTCTGGACTTTCTTAAAACACTCAGCCTCTTGGACGCCTGAGAGGTTAGGGTTAGGAACGTGTTCCGTTTGAAGAGTGTCCTGTTTGAAGTCTGTCTCAGCCTAGAAATTGAGCAATCTGACTGACAAACCGAGGAAGCCCAGGAGCTTAGGGACTGTCAGACTGTCTCCAGGAGACCCAAACAAACTGTCAGTCAGTTCAGTGGGAAAAAAGCCAGCCAGGCAGACAGAGCATTTGGCTCTGTGGAGTGTGGAGCAGTCAATATGTGGACTGACTGTAACCAACTGTTGTGTGGGACACAGCTTGCAGCTACTGAACTGATTCATTCCCCTGTTCATTTGACTGTCCATTAATCCACGAAACCTTCATGGGGCCCCGAATCTGTGCCAGCTCAGAGTTAGGTGCTGGGTGTAAAATAACAGCTAACAGTCATTGAGCACCTACTGTGTGCCTGTGTTAAGCTCTTGGCATGGATGATCCCATTTACCTGCTGATGCTGTGAAGTAGGGAGTATCATCATCCCCATTATTCAGACGGGGAGATCAAGGCTCAGAGAGGTTCAGTAGCTTGCCCAGCGCTGGGATGTGAATCTGCATTTGTCTGGCATGCTGCTGCTGTGGAAGGTGCATCCACGTGTGGTCCGCTCTCCTAGCTCAAGGAGCTCAAATTTCAAATTGCCATAGTAGATGAGCAGCACTCTCGCAGACATAAGACCTAAGTGCTGAGGACATGCAGCGAGGGGTGATTGATTAAGAGAGGGGGACGGATGTCGTGCCAGGTGTTGTATCAGGGATATCATCACAGGCAGAGGCCAAGGTCAGATGTGGGTGGTGGTGGCTGAGGGATGTGACCCCAACCCCCATTCTGAGCCCAAATGCCACGTATCGCTCAGCATCCTGTAAGGAAGGAAAGTGATGGTCCTCTCCCAGGTTTTACCCAAATGGAACAAAGTACAGATCTGAGCGGGATACAAACAATAGTTAATTGTGTAAATAAACAGAGGGAGAAACAGTTCCTTTAGAAAAGTCATTTTGGGGCCTTCTGTGCATCTTTGCTGCACCATCTGTGACTTCTGTGTCTCCCGAAGACATGGTCCACTGACATGTGGACCATGGATATGTGGAGGATATGGTCCAGGGACAGAGGCTGCCTTTGGCAGTGTGCACTCTAAATCAAGTGGTCACTTGTCTGAATATCAAGATAAGTGGCCTTTGTTTCAACCACAAACACAGACACTCACCAGAGAAGGAGATGTCTGCCTTCCATTTCCTGTTGAGGTTGGACTAAATGTCCAATGATGGAGAATGGTGAAATAAATTAAGATATATCCACAAGATGGAACACTGTGAAGCTATTAAAATAATATTTTCAAAGGCCATTTATTGACCTAGGCAAATGGTCTGACATATAATGTTACATCAGAAAAACAGGATGGAAAACTCCATATACTCTGATCCAAATTACAAAAAATTTGACGTGTATTTGGTGAATGCCCACTCTGTGCCAGAAGATGACTAGGCAATGGGAGTATTTGAATTGTGAGCTGGGACAGACGCGGCCCATGCCCTCAAGGAGCTTACAGTCTGGTGGAGAGACAAAGACTAAAGCTATTGCACAGATGAGTGTGTACTGTACAGAACGCCAGGACAGCTCGTGAGAGCTGGGGGTCCTGCGTCAGACTGGGGGTCTGGGAACACCTCTCCGTGGAAGTGACATTCAAGCCACCATCTGCTTGGAGCCAACTTCTCCAGCCTTTGAATCGAAACTCGTCTTCCCGTTTCAGCCTCATCTCTCTCTCTTTCTCCTGTTTTATTTTGTTTATAAAACGATTTGGTATTTACTATTTGTTTTCTGTCCCATGCACCAAAATGGTCTGAACTGATATGTTAGGGAAGAGCATGATGATGAGAGAAAGAAAGGAGAACAAGAGAAGGGACGGGAGGGACACGGTAGAGTGTCCCCAAGAAGTGTACATTGGCTCTGCCCGGCCCTGCTCTGAATGCTGCTTCTGGGAATGTGGCCTCCTCGTGGAGCAGCTGTTGGGGGTACAGAGGTCCTTTTCTAATCTGAATTATGAGGCATTTAGCAAATTGCCTCTTTGGCTTGTGCCCAAGGGATGTTGTCAGGGCGTCACACCCTTGTATTCACAGTTCCTTCAGTTGAAGGGGAAGGCCTGGTCGTCCCTGGAGGGCTTCCTGCACATGGCACTGGGGCTGAATGCATCTGCATGCCTCCTTATCTGCTGGCAGCCCGCCGCAGGGACGCTGATTGCCCTGTTTTCTGTGCACTGACTGTCAGTTCTGGGTTATCTTCATTCCAGCATCCTCTTGAGTGCCAGAAACTGCAGCAGCAGCAGCTCTGGTGACCATCTGGGCACAAAGACTTTATGTACCTGATGAATGAGTGAATGAATGAATGGAGCCTGGAAGTTTCCCAAACCAGCAGACAGAAAGACAGCCCCCTGGGAAGTTTTGAAGGTAGGGCACTGAGATAGGACCACAGTTTGATCCAGAACAGCTGAGACTTACAGAGATGCCAAGAGGCTGCAGGAGCCCAGGCAGCGGGACAGCCAAAGGAGCGCGCCTGGATGTTCTGTAGAGCTGAGGAAAGCCACGAGGGGCTGGCACCAGACAGACTGGCAGAATAGTAAAGCCCATTGGGTGGCTACAGCTCTGCGAGTCCAAGGCTGTCTGGTCTGGGCAGCTGAGGGCAGCCCTGTGCCGATTACGGTTATGCAGGTGTACTGTTGAGCACCAGGGCAGCCGAATTTATTTCAGAGCTGGTTCAAGTTCAAAGGAAAGAGTTGGAGAACTAATTCAAGACTCGAGCAGACAATCGCACTGAGGATGCTGAGGCAGTGAGCGCCTGTGGAACAGCAGCCAGCCGGGGGTTATAAGGGCACCATGGGCATGGGCTGTGTGTGTGAGTGTGTCAGTGTGTGCACGTATGTATGTGAGAGTGTGTATGTGTGAGACTTGTGAGGGTGCCAATGTGTGAGCATGTGTGCCTGTGTGTGAGAGTGAGTGCATGCTTTTATGAGTGTGAACATGAGTGTGAGTTGTGTGAGGGTGCATGCATGTAAGTCTTTGAGAGTGTGTGAGACAGTGTGTGTGTGTAAGTATGACTGCATGTGAGCGAATGTAGAGTGTGAGAGTGTGTAAGTGTGAGTTGTATGAGCGTATATAAGTGCATGTGAGTGTGTATGTGTGTGTGACTGCATGCTTTTATGAGTGTGAACATGTGAGTGTGAGTTGTGTGAGAGTGCATGCATGTGAGTGAGTCTGAGAGTATGTGAGATGGTGTGTGTGTGTGTAAGTGTGACTGCATGTGAGAGTGAATGTAGAGTGTAAGTGTGAGTTGTAAGTATGAGAGTATAAAAGTGCGTGTGAGTGAGTGTGTATGTGTGTGTGAGGTCTGTCTTCAGTTACCCTGGAGGACTTTCTTTGTACCAGATGGAGGGGCAATTCCTAGAATCCGCGTTAGGCAAAGGCACTGATTCTGATGACCCCGCCCCCCACCCCCATGCTGGGTTAGATCCCATTGAGGGCTTGCTTCGACTCCTCATTGTCCCTTCATAGCACTTGTCACAACTGTAACTTGTTGTTTGTGTGATTAATTCCTGAGTGGCTGCCTTCTCCAAAAAAGCGGAAGTCCCTTGAGATGCCTGCTGGAGAGGCCTCGAGGCTGAGGTCTCTGTCACATTCACCAGGGCTGAGCACTAAGTCAGCCATAAATATGTGTTGATTGAGGTCCACATGTAACAACAGGGTGAGGATAGCGCTCTCTTTCCCTGTCCTCCTGTAGACCCAATTTTCTGTTTTTTTCTTTTTTCTCTTCTTTGCCTGGGCTGTATGCCCAGTATTTGCCCCTATGGTAGCCCACTAAGCTAAGTTGCCAGATTTAGCGAATAAAATAGAGCATGCTACGTTAAATATGAATTTCAGATAAACAGCAAATGATTTGTGTCCCAATATTTTTATACGTGTTGTATATTTATATGAAAAAACATATGGAATATATTTTTATATGAAATTGTATATCAAAATGATTTGTTGTTTCTCTGAAATTCAGACTTAGCTGGGTGTCATTCATTTTATTTGGCAACCCTGCCTCTGAGCTAAAAATGTGCCTGATCACGTTGACGAGGCTGAATCTGTTGGGGAGAAAGCCCAGTTGCTTCCTGCCTCTGCTGCAGTGTAGTCAGTCTGGTTTATGACATGTGTTGAGCACTTGATGAGTACCTGGCACCCAACTAACAGAGAGGGAAGTGAAAGACCCAAATTGCTGGCCTCAAGGAATTGAGAGAGACAAAGCAAGACTGGCTGGAGAGTTGACTGCCCGATGGAGAAGGGAGCTGACAAAGACTGAGGCCCAGGTTTGAGCCAAGCCTTTACATACATGATCTTAGGATGAATACAAGCCCTTGCTCAGTAATAGCTACCCTCTGTTGAGAGCTTCATAGCCTATCTTGTTAAATCCTCACAAGAACCTGACAGGTAGGAAGGATCGTCTCCATTTCTCAGAAGGGGTAGAGAGTGCAGAGAGGAGAAGTAGTTTCCAAGATCTTCCTCATAGCTAGGAACTGGCAGAACCAGGATTAGAACCCAGAGGTGCTTGACTGAAGCCTGGACTCTCTAAAGCACTGCACTGTAGGGTGGGGAAGAGCACTGTGGGAGGAGTTAGGAGTCCCATGTGCTAATCCCAGTGAACTCTTATTGAGTTTGAGTGTCATCCATCCATCCATCCATCCATCCATCCATCCATCCATCAATCCATGCATGCACCTATCCACCCAAACACCCATCCACCCACTCACCCACCCAAACACTCATCCATCCACCCACCCATCCATCCATCCATCCATCCATCCATCCATCCATCCATCCATCCATCCGTCCCACTGTGTTAAGTTCTGGGGATGCCATGGTGGCAAAAGAGCCCCATGAAGCTCACCAGCTCACCCAGAGGGTCTTACATACCCTTGTAGCTCCCTGTGGGCTAGGCCACAGCTTAGTCTCACAGTTGGCAGCTTAGCCAAGACCCAGAGTTAATCAGAAACTGGAGACTCTCCCAGTAGTGGTCCTTATGTTGTTTTTATTCCATTCAGCCAGGAATGAACAATGTGCTGGACTATGGCCTGGACCGAGTGACCAATCCGAATGAAGTTCAGGTAAACCAGGTAAGTCCCTGCTGCATACTTTGGGGAGGGGCTAGGTCAAGTTCTTAGGCTGGGAAGGTGTCCACATGTCTATTATCTATTTGTGTCTGTTAGCACAATGGTATCTCCTCTTTGAGACTACCAAAGAGAGGGCAACTTTGGGCTCTGTGATGTCAGTGTCGGGGAGTGGGGAGGCCATGGCAAGGGTCTTGGGTAGAGAGAATGTAGAGTGCAGGTCATAGAAAATGGGATCTAGATAGTTTCCAGACTTTTCTGAGTCACTCACCCCTTTGAAAATCTGATGAAAGTTATGAACCATTCCACCCAAAGATGCACAGACAGACGTTTTGCACACAATTTCAGCCAGTTCCCTGACCCTCACAAGACTATAGTCTCCAGGCTCAAAATCCTTGAATCAACTTTGGGTTTCAACCTTAACCCACATGACAGGAACTGGAAGGCCACCCTTTCGTTTGCATCTTAGTGAGGTGGGATCTTTGCAAAGATTCTCCTATGCTTTTTGTTTTAAAAGGACACTTTTCCCAAATAGGCTACCATTTATGATGGATGGCAAATTTCCTGTGATGGCTTTTTATTTAAAGAAATGCAGTTCATAGCTGTGGAAACAGTGAGCATCCAGGTTAGGGTTTCTCAACCATGGCACTATTATTTGGGCCAAGTGATTCTTTGGGAGGCTGTCTTGTGCACTATAGGTTGTTTAGCAGCATCCTTGGCCTCTACGCACTAGATGCCAGGTATCTCCATGCCTTTCCCTGCCTGTCAGGACCTTCCCAGTCCTGACCATCAAAAATGTCTTCAGACGTTGAATGTGCCGTCGGGGGGCAAAATTGCCCTGGTTGAGAACCACTGATCCAGGTAACTAGCCTGGAAACCATTTACATTAGTCTTAGATGGTTTCATTGCTTTCTGTCTGGCATTGTCTTTGGGCAGCAAGGGGTCAGGGATCTCGTTAGCTTAGTGTGTCATCTCTCAGCTTTGGCAGTACCTTAGGCCTGGGTGGGAGCTGGGAGGGATATACCGGGAATGAGGAAGAAGGAAGCTGAAGGGGAAGGAGGAAGGAGCAGGAAAAAGGTGGTGAGGCAGCTCTGAGACAATGTGTACTTTTGTCCACTGAGACCTGGAACTCAAGATGGCTATGGGAACCCCCCACCAGTGCGTGAGACAGAGGCCCAAGTTTAGGGATGGAGGCCATGTGGAGAGAGACGGCGAGTCCCCAGAGGGCGTCACCCCGGGGAATCACTAGGTCCCTTGTCCACAACTCAGAATGACCCTTCCTTTGATATGCATGTGGCACTGTCAGCCTTTAGCGGCCTTTTCTACTTCCCCTCGTCAGATGACAGATAATTGCTGAGGCCTTGTCTGCTTGGTTGCCATGGAAACAGAATCATCAAGGAAAATACTGAACCCCGGGTGGAAGATTTGCTTTTTCTATGGATAACAGGCAGCTCTGGCAACCTCTCTGGTGTGGAGGAGGGGAGGGTAGAGGTGGAAAGAACATCGGTCACTCTGACCACAGCCAGCCAGGATGTCGCTCGTGTGTGTGTGTGTGTGTGTGTGTGTGTGTGTGTGTGTGTGTGTGTGTATGTGTCTTAGTAAACGGAGGGGGGACCTTTAACTTCAGCTCTGGGAGGACAGCTGAGGAGCCCAGCTGCTCCTTCCTTGGTGCTACTTTGGGGTAGCTTCCAAGGAGTGTGGCCAGAGGCCCCCTCACAGAGAAAGCATCTCAGGCTCACCGGCCGTCAGGCTAGGAGGAGAACGTGCCTTCGGCTTTCAAGTCCATTTCTTGCCAGATGCTGGCAGTGCTCTCGGCCCAGTCAGAGCGCATGAGACCGAGGGCCGTCTCCCCCGTGATGACGGGTGATGTTGGACATGGGGTGTGCTTCCTCTCTGTTGACCATTATCTTCTCTGTCTCTCTCTCTTCCGCAGCTCTCTTTCTCCTGTCTGCACTCTGGCTGCTGTGGAGCATTGAGAAGAATAAAGAACCGTAATTCTCATGCAGGGGCTCCCCCCAACCCTCCCCTCGGCCAGCCTCAGCTGGTGTGTCAGATCCAGCTGTTAGGGAAATGGAGGCTGGGTGTTTTATCTGTCTGCAGCATTTCCCACAGTTCGACTAAGGGTCCCCTGTTTTTCCATGAGGGGAGAGGAGAGGGTTGCGAGAACGTGAGGTGTCTCCATGAGGCCCTGGGAGTGCAAAGGTTTCAGATTTTTGTCTCCTTTCAGAGAAGAGCTCACAGTGCTGGTTTGAAGAGAGAGGCTATTTCTGAGACTTACTAAATTCTTGAAAAGATATCTGTTTTCCTTAAATGAAGGCAAATAACCCCAAAGAAATAAATACCATCAAGTGTGAGAAAAGAGGCTGTTATGTTGGCAGATTTCTAGAGCCCTGGGTGACCCACTTCCTCAGGCTGATGGCTGCTGGTCGGTGTGGCTGCCCAGCCCTGGGAGGAACCGACCAGGGGCCAGGGGTCACACCCAGAGAGCGTGTCCTCTCTCAGTTCCCATTCCTTGAGGCATATGGGCGTGCCAAGTATGCAAACCGCCACCTTCCCTTTATTTCAGAGAGAGTCTGGCCCTGCAGTGAGGAGACTGAGTGGTGGCGGGGCTCTAGCCTGGCTGTGGGCAGTGGTGTGCCCCGGGCTGCCCCTTCTTCCCTCAACCCCGACAGGGTTACCATGGTCATTTTGTGATGAGGGTCAGTGGGGTGTGCTGAAGAGAGCTTTGACATCGGAATGAATCCCGGCTCTGCCACTCCCTGGCTGTGTGATCTTGGACAAGATCTTGACCCATTCAAAGCCTCAGGTTCCTCATCTATAAAATGGGCATCGCCGTAGTTCCTTCCTTGGAGGATTAATTGAAATCATGTATGCGAAGTGTCTAGAATGGTATCCAATATGTACAGATGCTCTACAAATAGTAGCTATCATTGTTGTTATCACTGTCACCATGCTGAGAGAGAGAGAATAGACCCTAGACCCCAGACCCCATTTTCGAGGGCTGTTCCTAGCCAGTCTCCTCTTCTGTTCTTACACTTTCTCATACTTCTGCCCTGTTTGGAGGGGGAGGGAGGAAGATACACACCAACTCCAGCCTCCCTGCCTCATCCAAACAGCTGCTGAGAACGGCAGTTTACACAGTTTTGGGTAAAAGACAGGAATGTGGCTTCACCGTATCAAATACCCTGCTCTGCACAGTCCTCAGCCTGGAGCCATCAGTGAGAGAAAGCCCCCCATACACTCTCACCAACAGGGGACAAACAGCTTTCTTCTTGTGGCTCTTGTGTGACTGGCGCTGGCTAGGAAGGGACGACTCTAATGGCTGACTATTTGCTGACCGCTCTGTATGTGCCAGGCGCGGGGCTAAGAGCTTGACACCCGTCACAGCCCAGTTAAGACTCACCTCACGAGGTAACGAGTATCACTAGCATCTCTATTTCACAGATGAAGAGACGGGCTGGGAGAGTAGAACCTCCTCCAGGACACACGGCTCGAACTGGCGAAGCAGCATTTGAACCTCAGCTGGTGGGCACCCGAGCCCACTCCATATCCTGCCTGATGTGTTCTGTGTCCATTATGTGGCTTCTAGAAGCTTTGCTGGATTTCATTAAATGCTTACAGCAGCTTGGTAAGAGAGGTAGTGTCAGTTCCATATGTCATGTAACGAAACAGGAACAGAGAAATTGAGCCCAATTTGCCCAAGCTGGCCCAGCCGGGATTCACATGTAGGCCTTCCTAGTTCTACAGTTCTTGCTCTTCCTTGATATCACTCTTATCCTCCTCCCCCCTTGCCCCGAACCATGCCCTTGGGTCCTGCACCCAGGGCCAGTTTCTTGGGCAGGTGACCTGTTCACTGGCCCAGGGCTCCACACTCAGCAGGGCCCCACACTTGTTTTCATGTTCCCCTGTCACTGTCTTAAAATTCTTAGTACTTTTTTTTCCACTTTGCACTGGGCCTGCAAATTGTGTGGTCCGTCCTGCCTCCACCTGATTGGGAAGGACGTGGGAGGACAGATGCTCACTTCAGATGGTCACAACCTGGAATTTTCGTCTCCTTGGCCAGCTCGCTGCCTCCCTTCTCTTTTCCTGTCTGCCTTGCGTTAACCCCTTTAGTTCCCGGATTTCCAGGTTTCTGACGTTTGACCCTCTCTCTGCTCTCAGCGCCCCTGTGTTGCCGGATTCCTCATCTTGCATTTCACTCTGGCTTGCCCACCCTCACCTCTGTTTCTGCACGATTCCTGCCTGGCTGCCTGATCCCAGGGTCCTCACTTAACCCTCCTCTGCGCTCCTGCACTCCTGTCTGCAGTGGCCCTAGAGCATGGCCCTGACCCCTCCTGCCCTGTGACAATTGTTTGCAGCCTGCATCTGGGTTTCCGGGTCAACAAGCTGCCCCAGAGCTGTGTAAATAAGCTTTAGATGTGTCCCTATTTGGGCAACTCTGCAAGCGAAAAATAATAAGCTAGAATTCCAAGAATGCAGAGCATTTGAAGATTCCTTAGGCAGAGTATCTTACTTTAGCAAAGTGTGTCACTCAGATGAGGAATAAAGAAGTGACTTCACTCCAGGAGGGCCAGCTGTTGAGAAAGCAGCGGATTTGTGCATGAATTCCAGGGTGAAAAAATGTGTTTCTTATTTTATCATGAGGTAGTTTTCTTTGAATTGCTTAGAAATGTGCATGCACGTGCGTGTATTTTTTAATTACTTCACTTTATTTTAAATTAATATTTCTTATGGCCTTGAGCTAAATAATAATAAGATTGATAGGTTTATGAGATTTGGCAAATAAAAACACAGGATGTCCAATTAAATTTGAATTTCAGTATACTGCAAGTAACTTTTTTTAGTGTAAATATGTCCCAAATATTACATGGGCATCCTGTATTTTATCTTGTAATTAGGGCTAAAACTGTAGCATTCATATTCTCAGCAGCAGTATATGAACCCTAATCAATGCCACTGTATGTTGAGTCTCTGCTGTGTGCCAGTCACCTATGTCTATTATCTCATTTAATCCCTTTTTTTTCTATCTCCTTTTATGAATGAGGAAACAGAGGCTTTGAAATGCTAAATAACTCATCCAAAGTCAGGTAGCCAATAAGTGAAAGAACCAGGATTTTGACCTTGGTCTGATCCTAAAGCTGTACCCTTTCCTAAGCCTTTCCCACCCCTCCATCAAATTCTCTCCATCTTTTAGAAGAGTCCAGAACCCTCTCCCCCACAGCTCTAATACACCCCTAAAAGGACAGGGATCCTTGCTTGTCAATCTAGAGGAAGCTGATCCCATGGAAAGCTATTTTTAAAGCTAGAAATAGATGCTAAAATCCATGTGGACAATCCAAGATGGAGATGGAGAAGCCTCAGATTCAGCCAAATCTGCTGTAGTTGTCGGATGATTCTGGGAATCAGACAACCAACAGCAAACCATACCACCAAGGCAGAGTCCGAAAAGAGGAATAAAATCAAGTGAAGTGAATAAAAATATCAAAAATTTTAAAACCCTGAAGACTGAGATAATGGCCCTAGAAGCAAATATATTAGGCCAAAGTCAGATCGTGCTAAGTAGACTAGAAATGAGTGTGTGTGTGACTGACTTACAGGGCCGGCTCCCCGTGAAGTCCAGAGAACATCAAAGCAGACTGAGAATCTGGCTCATTTTATCTGTGTTCGTCCACTCAGGAGCCCATGGTCACAGCACAATGGCCAACAGGAAGCTTTATCCTGCGTCCTGGGCATTTTGAAGGAGGGTATTTATGATGCTGGCTCTGAGCCTAGTGCAATTGCGGTCTTTACCTTCATTAGTGTTTTTTTCCCAGCTTTATTGAGAGATCATTGACGTATAACATATGTAAGTTTAAGGTGTACAATGTGATGATTAGATACATATATATATTGCAAAATGATTACCACAATAAGGTTAGTTAACACTTCTATCGCCTCACATAATTAGGATTTTTTATGTGTGTGTGTGGTGATAACATTTAAGATCTACTCTCTTAATAAGTTTCAAGTATACAATACAGTATTGCTAATTATAGTCACCATGCTGTGCATTAGATTCCCAGATCTGATTTATCTTATAGCTGGGAGTTTGTTTTACCATCATTAGTGTTAATTAAAGAGTGTTTCCGGTGTTTGGGTTTCATTTGTGATTGGGCCTCCAGCTCTCCTTTGGTTTTAATTTTAAATTAAATGGTTGGACAGAGTCATTCCATTCTGTAGCGTACTCAGCTTCAGGGCAAGGAAGGAGTTGGTGATGAGAGCAGGCTATTTTCTGTTTCTCATGGGTCCTTCCTCAGCTTTGTAAAGGGCAGATCTAGGTTTGAATCTTGGCTCAGCCAATTACCAACCAGGAGATGTTGAGAAAATTGCCCGTCACTTCACAGGACCCCGTTTCCTCGACTAAAAATCAGAATAATAAAACCTTCCTCCCTTAAATTTGTAAGGTTCAAAAAGGGGTCAATTTGCTTTGCATTAATTACTAAGTGGTCATTATTATGAAGAAGTCCAGCTTCCGCTTTGAGTAGAGGGCATAGAGCAGTAGATGCTATTCTGAATAATGTACTTCCCCATGACTCTAGCAGAAGACTCTGACTATGTTAGATTTGAATGCAAATCCACTCTGACCCCAGGGTCCTTTTCCGCCTGAAATTGTGTCTTCTAAAACAGTGTCTTAGGGTGGGAGAGAATGGGAACAAATAATCAGTGTGGTTGCCAAAATATTTGAATCATTTGGGGAGTGTTTTCAACTTTTTAAGTGGAAAAGTATTCTATTAAGTTTAGACTACATCTCCATTTTCCTAGACCTCTGAGTGCATGGCAAATGCCTTTTTTTTTAAATATTTATTGAGCATCTACTCTGTACCACGCATCATGCTAGGGAAGATAGACGTAATAGCCCTGCCTAGTGGGTCATATGTGTATTAAGCAAAGAGTCACACAAACAAATGTATAATTAGAATTGTAATAAGTGCTATGAACGAGGAAGTCAGGGTGTGTGCGAGTCCAAAACAGAGACCTGGCTGAGCTTAACGTTTCTGAGATAACTCTCCCTGCTCCTCCACCCAGGAAAAAGGATTTTCTGTGAAGAGCGATTGTATAAAAGCAATCTAATGAAGGAGAATGAAAGCCAGCATGGATTAGGAAGGAGAGACGAGTGTGAGACATTTCGGATTGGACGTTCCTTCATTCCTGGTCGATGGACTCTGGGCCAGTACTTATTTTGCTAACTGGCTAAGGGAAATAGCATTTTCCTTGGACTTCTAACTCTATTCCAAGTGAAGACTTGGTAGTGTTAAGCAGCAAGGATATTAGCAGCCAGGAATTAAGATGATCAACTTAAAGTATAAGAGTCGGCACCAAGCAGCCCCTGGACACAACCAAACCTAGGAAAACTGGGACTAGAATCAGCAACTGTGCCAACCTCCAAGAGTTGCATGGGGCAGAAGAGTGACACCAAGGGAGCATATCAGATTGTAGAAGATTTTAGTAGGAGATGGGTCTGAATGATTTCCAGGAGCTTCTAAGAGCCTAAACATGGAGCCCCTCTTGGAGCCATCCTTTCTCTGCTGTAACTCAGCAAGTCCAGAGAGAGGGTGCTCTGTAGCTCATCCCCAGCATGAACTTGCTTTCGTGAGAGGATGAGCCCCATATGATCTTCCACATTACAGCTCAACTCTGGGACTCAGCTTTCAGTGGATACTGGTCTCAAGTCTTTTAATTATGTGCTTGATTTTGGGCAGTGTGGCTTTTTTTCCCAACTTGTGGTATGGGTCAGGTTGTTATGAATACTGAGGAATGAATCTCACCATTCATTCAGAGCTCTCTCCTGTGAGAAAAGGAGCAAACACTCCAGCTCCATGCTAGTTTCCCCATCTTCATCTCTCAGTCCGTATAAGATGGTTCTGTAGGCACAATGGTAGATTGGGATCAATCCCAAACCTAGTCTTTAACACATCTTGGCTTTTAGGAGAACAGTGTAAAGTTGTGGTGGTGAATCATAGCCCTTCCCTCACCAAGGCTCTTAGTTGATCTGATTCTCCAGTGGTTGTGTAGAATAGAGTGGAGGTGGTGGTGATGGGGAAATTCTATCTTTTAAATGAGAAAAGATGGACAGTTTTATGGGGAAGGATTTTTATTTTTCAAATGGGTATTTGAACTGTAATGATTTAAAGACATCTGTTTAATGCCTTTTGCTTCTTTGTTTTACAGAAACAAACAATCACTGCGGTCAAAAAAGAGGTAATCAGTCCCCCAGTTCCAGGGAAATTTGATTTTAAATTGGCTAACAAATTATATGTGCTTTGGCTTTATGCTCTGCACTCAGAATGAAATGAAAACCATGTGTAATGTTCAAACAATTGTTTCCAAATTAATGGACAGCACGAATGACAAAGCATCTTTTGTAAGATCTGAATGGGACTGATGCTGCGAATCAGGATCTGAAACAGTCTCAGGAGGCACAGATCTGAGGGATGTGGGAGCTAGTGCTGCAGTGTCTGCGTCCCCACCCTGGCCCTCCTCCTCTAGTTACAGGGCCATTTAGAATGTGTCCAGGGTGGGGCCTTCCCTGTTTGGCAAATATTGTATCCAGGGCCCTGGAACAGACTGAGCCCGGGGAAGACAGAGCCCTGGGAAGCATTGGCCATTGGGGTTAGACCTGCTTTTGGCAGAGGCATGTGAGGGAAAAGCTAAGCATCTATCCCCATGTCTTTGTTTAATGCTTCTTAAAAAATTTTTTTATCATTTGGTGCCTTTTCTCAGGCTAACACATGATGGGTTAAGGAGGCCCTTTATTTGGAGTTTGGGGTCACTTTCTACAGTGGGCCTGCACCCTGTTGGTACTGAGGTGGCTGGCTTGAGGGAATGGATTGGGGTGCTGTGATGGTTAAATGGCTTCTGGTTCTGGAGGCCTTATGTATGTGTCAGTGTTAGTGACACTCATGGGTGGGGAAGTTGGATATCTTCTAACAACTGTGTCTCTTGCAGATCATGTATTACCAGCAGGCCTTAATGAGGTCCACGGTGAAGTCTTCGGTGTCCCTTGGAGGGTATGTCCCTGATGTGTTGGTCTTGCTAAGGTTTGAACAGTAGGTTGACAAGAGAAGAACTTCTGCTTGAAGGCAAAGTTGAAGGTCATGGCCTGACTTAAGATCCTAAAGGATTCTGAGGGACAAAACCAGTCTCTTGGGGGTTAAGTTCCTAGTTCTTCACTCACCGTGAGTCTCCAGGTCTCATCTTGGGTTAGGCAAAATCAGGGGTGAGTGAGGTTCTGTACAGGTCTGTTGTCTTTCTTGGAATCCACTAACGTATGAATGGGGAAGGTGGGAAGAGTCAAAAGTTCATGGACTAGAGCCTATGGGGATCCGTGATAGCCTGTGTTCCTATCATTACCCACTCAAATTTGTTAGGGATGTGTAGATTATGTTTACTGGTTCAATGTACTGTTAAAATGTCCATCATTAATTTTTGATTTAAAATCCAATTAGGGTAAATTGGAAATTTATGTTTGATTTATTGAACATTCTGGCTACCCTGATCCAGTCCCCCACAAGACATTATTTGGGAGACACAAAAGGGGTTAGTGTCCCCCAAATGTAAGCAGTTATCCTTTTGAAATGTGAAATTCATTTTGGGACCGCCTTATTGACTCTGAGATTTTTCTGCACACATGAAAATGGACTTGGCTGATTCCTGGGGAGGCACAACGTGACAAATCATTTATTCTGACTGTGTGAGACACGGGGAGTGGTACTGATCAAGATGGAAGATGCTGTGATTTGTCCAGTGCCTTTCTTCCAATGCTGTTAGGAATTAGGCTCTTGTAAAAACCTTCTTGTATCTTTTTACATCTTCCCAAATCCCTAGTTTGCAAAAATACTGCCTGCCTGAGATAATGTGCCCGGACCTCACTTGCATTTTTCAACCACTTCTGTCTACTGCTGCTGAGCTGGTCACAGATGAGAGGGCACCGTGCACTCAGCGGGCATCCACTTTGGGTTATAATGATACTCATTTTTCTGTGATAATGTCACAACTGCCTACTCTGATGTTCCAGAAACCCAGCTTCGTGAAACCAAACAGAAAAGATAATGAAGGAGACTCAGAGGCTATTGGATGCTTCTTAGACCCACTTTCCAATTTTTATTTGTCTGAGAGCCTCATTACCCATAATTTTGAAATCATTAGTGTTTGGACCTGTGGGCGAGTTTTTTTTTCCTTCTCTTCCGCTTCTCCACTCTAAGGGTCTGATTGAAGAATAAAAGAGTCTTGGGAGAAATTAAGCCAAGGGGCTTGAGTTCTGCACAGAATGCAAACCCAGCGCTCTGGTTTATCTCTAGGGCATCAAAATCCTGTGGCCGTGGGCAGGCTTCATGGCAGATGCATTATGTGTATACCTTGGATGCAATTCCCCACCTATGGGGTGCAGGCCTGGCGGGGTTTTCCAGACTGCCAGACCACCAGGAAATGTGTTGACTCAGAAGGTCTAACTCAAATAGAAGGAATTAGTTCTTGCCCACCTTTGTGAGTGTGGGATTCATACCTCGATGAGACCACAGGTTTTGAATAGTGGGTCTAGGTTCCCACACCTAGGCCTTATCCTGACAAAGGGTGCAACCCAGTGAGGCAGCAGAATCTCAGCGAGTCCATGGCAACCTCATGCTTCCAAGATGGCGCCGAGACACCTGTTTGAAGACGTGCAAACTGTGTTGGCTTTGAATTTTGAAAATTCATGATAAAATGTGAAGAGGCCATATTTTAATGAAATAGGTACAGAGATACTACAAAGGGACTTGGTTGGGAGACAACATCGCATTTCACAAGTAGAATAGGGACAGATCTTGTCAAATTCCCGCCAATCTCAAGGGCCGTTAGAGCATTTTTCTAAGAAGACAGTAATAAGTATGTAACTAAATCGATAAAGGGAAAGGAGGACAGGCTGGTCAATCAACCTGAGTGTTGATTTAGTCTCTTGGGTGTTGAACTTCTAAGAAATCGTTTTCCATTTGCTTTTCAGGATCGTCAAATACAGTGAGCAGTTTTCATCCAATGATGCCATCATGTCAGGCTGCCTCCCCAGCAATCCTTGGATAACAGATGACACCCAGTTCTGGGATTTAAATGCCAAATTGTATGTATTTGATATATTGGTTTTTTTAATAGCTTTTTGAGTTATAATTAACGTGCCATACAATTCACCCATTTAAAGTATATAATTCAATGGTTTTTACTATATTCATAGTCATGCAACCATCACCACAGTCCATTTTAAAACATTTTCATTACCCAATTAAGAAAGCCCATGCCGTTGAGCTGTCTCCCCCCAATACGCTTCCAGTTCTAGGCAACCACTAAACTACTTTCTGTCTCTATGGATTTGCTGTTCTGGACATCCCATATAAATGGAATCAAACTGGCTTCTTTTGCTTAGTATAATGTTTTCAGGTTCACCCATGCTGTAGCATGTAACAATACTTTGTTCCTTTTTATTGCTGAAGAATATTCCATTGTATGGATAGACCACATTTTGTTTATCCATTCTTCAGTTGATGGACATTTGGGTTGTCTCTGCCTTTTAGCTATTATAAATAATAGTAATTAAGCTGTTATGAACATTCATGTACAGGTTTTTGTATGGACATATGTTTTCATTTCTCTTGGGTGTATACCTGGGAGTGGAATTGCTGGGTCAAATGATAACTGTTTAGCAATATATTGTTTTTGAAAAGAAGATAATCATCTTTATGGCTTTGCATGTTGGTATCTAATTAGAGTCAGGATGAGTTCATGGAGGAAGGGCCCTGAACCTGCCTTGACAATTACACCACTTGCTCCTTGGATCTGTTGGTGAATTTTGAACAGTTATTGCTGCTGACTGGGCCTGCATAAATCTCTTGTTTGGAAGAGGGGCAAAGACAGAAATGCAGAGGGAGAGTCCAAACTAACAAAGGAAGGAAGAAGAGAAGGGCATAGATGTCAAGTCAGAGGGAAAGGTAGAGGAGAGGGAGAGGGGAGAAGGGGCTGGTATGAGGGTATAAGACCACAGCTTAGGTCAATGCCAAGGCCATCACCACCTGAGCCGTGAGGAACATACAGGTAGCACAGATCCAGCCGGGTAAGCAGGGACCCCTTTCACCTGTCCATGTAGCCTGCTGTGGGCAGCTGAGGGGTTACAGAGGGCACTCCTCTGGGCTTTGGGGTCACTTGTCTACTAGTGTCAACTGCAGAGCTGAAGACTCTAGAACCACCTTCTGGGGAGTCTTCCCTCCCTCTCTTGGGGCTCTAGTTATTAGGATGGTTTTCTGGAGCCTATGCCTGTCTCCCAGTGTGTCAGATAAGAGAGGTGAATCTCCTTGTGGACAAGGTTGGGCAGAGTTTGACTCTCCATGGAGAAGGCAGAGCCACCTGGCTGAGAAAAGGGTTTCCCGGGAGGGCTTGGGAAGAAGATGTGGGCAGCTGCTGGATTTTAAATGAAATGGAGAGCATGGTCTAGACACGAGAGGTAGAGATTTGCTGGTGAAAAGAAGAGGGGTGATGTTTTATGTAGGAGCCATGATCAGAGGGGACTCGGTGGATGTCAAATGAATGCCCCATTCAAAACGGGAAGTCTTCTTAATGGTTTAGATTTTAGAGCAATATTAAAATTACCTAGGAAGCTTAAAAAAGCAAGCAAAAACCAATGTCCAGCCCTTACCCCGGAAGCCTCTTATTTGATTGGCCTGGGTTACTCCCTCACCCCCAGCAGTGGTTTTTAAAAGCTCCCATTGATTTTAATGAGCAGCCAGGGTTCACAAGACTGATTTACAGCTTTGGCCCCAGAGTGGGCCCCGGACCAACAGCATCAGCATCCCCAGGGAACTTGTTAGAAATGCAGATGCCTGGGTCCCACCCTGAATCCAGACCCCTACTGAATCAGAAACTCAGGATGGGACCCAGCAATCTGTGTTTTAATGAGTCTTCCAGGTGATTCTGGTGCACGCTGAAGTTTGCATACCGCTGTTTTACTCCAGGCTCTGCTTCTACTGTGTGAGCCTGGCCAAGTATTTAACCTCTCTGAGCTTTGGTCTTCTCAGACATAAAGTGGGGATGACAATATCCAGCTCACGGTGTTCTCGTAAGGATCCAATGAGGGATGCGTAAAGCATGGTGCCTCACGAATGGTGACACTCTGTAAATGGCAGCTGTTAATGTTACTGTGGTTTTCTTATTGTTTTCACGCTGTCATTAGGGAAAGTGTAAACTTGCTTGGCTGACGTTAGATCCCATAGACATGAATTGTACCTGGTCACGGTTCCAGCTTCTACGTCAGTGGGAAACGTGGTGTTACGGACTTGGAAACCTGTGTTTCCAAAGGGCTGTGTTGGGTTACAGAGAAGTCCATTAGGAATAGGAGAAAAACTATTTTCCTGATTTTCTGGAATGTTAGACCTCAGCTAGCTGGGCTCGAATGGCCTACCTGGGATCAGGGAGACCTTTCAAAACATGGGAGTGGAGTGGGACTTGCATCTTAGAGGAAGCTCTGGGACAGGGTGCATAGATGACAAATAGCGTCTACTGGGGGCGTATGGCCTGACACAGGTACAGGAGGAACCGCCCGATGCTGGTCTGTCCCATGGGGAGGGGCAGCTGTGCGGTCGGTGGGTGACAGGCAGTGGCCACAGCGCCCGTAGTCTGTGCTGTCTGGAATTCTCTCCTGGTCTGGTGTGGCAGCCTGACTCAGCTGGCCTGTCTCCACAGGCCTGGAGGAGCTATTCGTGTTCTTTTGCCATGAAGGCTAAGGGAGCGGCCAGAGTGGGAGGCTCTCCTTGTGGGTGTCCTTCTCACCTTTGGAGTGGCCAGCTCCTGATACGAGGCCCAGGGGACTTGTCCGAGGCTGTATTTTCCTAGCAAGTGATGACTTGGGTTGTACGTTTGTGCAGGGATGGGGAGGGGGGGTTGGAGTGGGTTGAGCCCTGGGCTGTGGGATTAATGGAGATTACAGGGCCTAAGGCCCCCACCCTGACCCAGACCACCGCCCAGCACAGTGCCTCCTCTCATTGAGTGTCTGGTGCATTTACGAATCATCGTCCTTGCAGGGTGGAGATCCCAACCAAGATGCGGGTAGAGCGATGGGCCTTCAACTTCAGTGAATTGATCCGAGACCCCAAGGGTCGACAGAGCTTCCAGTACTTTCTTAAGAAAGAATTCAGTGGTGGGTCTTTGATTTTTTTACTAAAATTTTTACTTTCAGAAACACTCCTGTAATGTCTAGCAGAGGGTTTCAAGGATTGCTCAGCAGATGTTTTCACACCTTTGCTTGTGCGTGCTCTTAAACAGGCGCTTCTCGGACCCGTCCCTTCCATCGGTTCCAAGAGGTTCCGCAGCCATCTGCTCACCAAATCCACGTTAGCATTATTCGCGTTTCCAAGGGCTCTGTCCCCTCTGGCTGTCCTCGCCTCAGGTCACCAGCCCCAGAGCTCCTGCCTCCCTTGCCGCTAAGGGTAGCTCCTCAGGGAAACTTGACAAGGAGGGAAGCGGAGAAAAGCTTTCTCTTTTTGTCTCACAGCCTGGTTTTCTTCACCTCGGTGCTTCTCTCCCCTGGCTGCACATTCAGTTCACTTGGGGATATTTTAAAACACGTTTGCCTGGATCCCATCCCCAGCGGTTCCTTTTTTATTGGTTTGGGGTGGAATCTCCGAAGTTTTGCAAACTCCCCAGGTGATTCTAATATGTGGCCGTGGTTGAGAACCACTGTCCCCGCTCCTGGTCTGCTTCCTTCAGGGTCTTAGGAGTGTGCGGATTTAATGGGTGGGGCCACGCTTTATATCTCATCTCTGGATGTCTCACCGTGGTAGGCACTTGCAGCTTCTTAAATATGTTGCACTGAGGAACCCGTGGGGAAACCAAGAGGCCAGATTAGAACCAGTTTCATTAGGCTGCGCATTCAGTTGGCTTCCCCACCTTTGTTGAAATGTTTACTCTTATGGGATTTGTTTACTTCCTTACTGAGTCCCCAGCCCTGGGGAGCGTCACATTTGAGTCTCGACACTGCTCACTACATAAGACCTGCTCGTCTGTGGGGTTGCTCCTGAAACTAATCCCACGGTACATGCCATTAGCCCATTTGACTAATGCAGCACATTACATAATAATATGAACTCTTGAAAATCCTTCTCTTTAATCAAGCCTAATTGCCATGATATAATAAAACCCAGAAAAGATGGATGGGAAAGGGAGGTTCTCTTAGCGTGGGGCCAGAAGCAACTGTCAAATGAGTGGATAGGGTGCCACCTAGTGGCAAAGTGACAAACCACACCCTGAGCTTATGGCACCCACACATGAGTTAGTAACAGTGAGAATCCATCGAAAAGATTTCCCAGCATTATTAAAATAGTACTACCGTGATATCCTCATGAGATTCCCGAGGCTTCGGGTATGAACATGGCAGATGA
The DNA here is from genome assembly GCF_057802395.1 of Ceratotherium simum simum. Lineage (NCBI taxonomy): Eukaryota > Metazoa > Chordata > Mammalia > Perissodactyla > Rhinocerotidae > Ceratotherium > Ceratotherium simum. The sequence continues at coordinate 49,948,876 of NC_141915.1, read as the reverse complement.
ATCATCAGTTGATTTGATTAAAATTTTTTAGTTGAGCTATAATTCACATACCATAAAATTTACTCTTAAAATGTACAGTTCAGTGGTTTTCAGTATATTCATAAAGTTATGCAACCATCACTACTATATAATTCCAGAACATTTTCACTATCTCAAAAAGAAACCCCTTACCCATTAGAAGTCATTCTCTATTCCTCTGCTCCCCACTTCCTCCCTCCCCACCAGTCCTAGGCAACACTGATCTACTTTCTATCTTGATAGATATGCCTATTCTGGACATTTCATATAAGTGGAATAATACAATATATGGGGCTGTTGTCTTCTTTAACTTAGCATAGTATTTTCAAGGGTCATCCATGTGGTAGCACGTAACAGCCCTCCATTTTGTGGCTGAATAATATTCCATGGTATGGATACACCACATTTTGTCTATCCATTCCTCTGCTGATGGGCGTTTGGGTTGTTTCCACCTTTTGGCTATTGTGAATAATTGCTCATTTAATTTTAACCCTGAGCAATGAACTGTCTTTTACCATGGGCAAGGTGGTCTACATTGCACTTGATGTAAGATGATTGGCTGTCACTAAGAGCATCGCTGGCCTGTTTACTCCTGCCTGTGATCTCAGTCCTAAGAACACGCTGAGGAGGAAGGACCTGTATAGGGGTAATGGGACAGACCTCAACTAGTTTAGAATTCTGCAGCCTTTTCCCATCTGAAATACCTGGGAGCTTTCCAGAAAATACTGCGAAAGGAGAGGAGAGGATGCTGTCGTCCATTTCCCCACGTCACGGCATTCCGTGATTTACACACAAACACACACACGCACGCACCCACATACACACGCATGCACATACACACGTGCACACACACATACATGCGCACACATGCGCATACAGGCTCTTGCTCTCCCACTAGTGTGACCATCTTTATTTTTTCAGGCAAAAATTTCCACCTGGGATGACTGTACCAAGGTATTCACAATATACTTAGGTGCTGGGGAGAACGGGTTAGAGAACTTCAAGTTGGAAGAGAATGAAGGTTTGGGAGGAGTTGGGCTTTCCTTCTGGGCCCAGAGGAGCAGAGTCTCTCTGGCTCAGGTGAGCCCCTGTGGCCAGGCCTTCCCTGAGAGTCAATTCCTCAGCATCGCTGCTCCAGCAGCCTGTCTCTAACCAGCTGGAATATGCCCTGTGAGGGGCATAAAAGATGGGGTCTCTATGCACAAATAAAGGAGGCAGAAGTCATGCACAGTCATTGGACATGAGCAAGATTTAACAGGGGCCTTTGTGAAGAAAACCTATTGCACCTATAGCGGTAGGTGTGTACAAGCCTAATCTGTGAGAACTTGTTCAAACGATATTTGCTACAGCCGAATACCCGGACCAAAAAAACATGACAGACTGGGGGTCAGTAGGAGCTCTGACATGTGTATCGTTGAGGAAAGAGCCGGGTTCACAGCAGACACGTACGGCTGCGAGCATGGTGGGTACCAGACTAGTTCATTTCAGAGAACATGTGTGGAGCCATCAGTAGGTTAACAACGCTCTCCTGGGCCCTGGGAGTAAGATGTGGCTCCTTCTCTCAAGGAGTGTTTTGTCCAACCTCACAATGTACCGTGGGTTGTTTTCCGGAAGGGATGATGTTCACCACGCCGGGGAACTGAGGCTATCCCAGCTGATCCATTTCTTTTCTTTCCCCTTTTCTTCTCCCACCTTGTTTCCTGTCTGTCCTTCGTCTGCGTGGACCCCTCCTCCCCACGCAGGGGAGAATCTGGGATTCTGGGAAGCCTGTGAGGATCTGAAGTATGGAGATCAGTCCAAGGTCAAGGAGAAAGCAGAAGAGATTTACAAGTGAGGATTAGCCAGATTGTTGGGGGCACCTCCCCTTGGGCCCCCACTGGCCACACCACGGTGTTTGAGGTGGGGATGGAACAAGAGGTACCACATGCCTCATGTCAGCGTCAGTCGCTGCCCCTGTCAGGCTTGGGAAGGCTTGCGGTTCCTCTGAAGAAGCCCTGGTGTGGTGCGTGACGGGATGCCCCTGCTTCTAGGGGATGTGCTTAGGAGTCTAAAAAGCCAGCTGCCCTGAATTACAGCCCAAAGTGCTTTGACTGAACCCCCTTAGGCCTCCTGAGAGAGGTGTGTGTGTGTGTGTGTGTGTGTGTGTGTGTGTGTTTGAGAAAGAGCAGAGAGACAGTAGGTAAGATGGGAAAACCCATTCCCCAGGCCTTCTTAGAGAAGTGAAGACCATGAGGGAAGGGAGGTTCCCCCCAGTGTCAGCGACAGTGAGTCCAGCTTGGGGTACAAATGTGGGCCATCTCTTTTTTCTCACTAAGTGGCTCTAGTCCCCACTTGCTCAGTGTAGCAGTAAGTCTGTCCTTCTCCAGGCCTGCCTCTCTTCCAAATTACCCAAGAGCCCAAGGGTTCTGCTTCTAGTGGCCAGGTAGAGGGAAGGGGAGGTGTGATGAGACCACCGGTGTTGCTGAGATGCAGAGCTGCTGTAACCTGCGCCCATACCCGCCCCCGCAGCTGGGAGGGTGCTCTGGTGTTGCTGTGGTGGTATCCCTGCCAGTCCTTCTCTCTGCACCAGCCATAGTGGACACCAGCCTTGGGCTCTGAGGGCCCAGCGCATTTAGTTCATCCTCACATGCTTAGCTGTGGTTCTTGAAGCCCAGCCACCATGCTGGGCTGGAACCAGCCCTCTGCAGCCACCAGACTGTGGTGCTGAGCTTTGGGCAGCAGGCCAGACACACCCCTCACCCCGCCCCCTCCCGGGCACTTATCCTTTTGGACCTCTGGGGTCTGTCCTTCAAATGGACTCAGGATGGACCATCCCACTTTTCAGAGAGGTGCTAGCAATCTTGCAGTCTCACTCCTCATACTTAGAGGCTCCTGTACTTTCTCAAAAATTTGCCCACCTCCTCCCACAGTGGGGGACTCTGCACACCAAGAGAAAAGAGGGAGAGGGGTCATTGCCGTTCCAGGAGGGTCCTGTGACATCCTTGACCAGAACAGTGGTGCCCGATGGCTTCGCACACTACGACACACGTGTGACTCCTAATTCCAAAAATCTGCTGCAAGGAAGCTTCCTGCCTCCACCGTTACAGCAGCTTCCTTCCTCCCCAGGCTCCCTGGTTGTGTAATCTTAGTTTGAATTCCACAATTTTAATGTACAATTAGGAGTGTGGCCAAATATCCACATGAGTATTTCTAACCCCACAACAGCTCAGAATGGGAAATATCAGAGAGCTCCGAGGGCCAGCATCCCAGCTGGAGCTGCAGGACTCAGGCAGTGTGGCCGAGTCAGGTTCTCATGGGGGCCATTGGCAAGGATGCTCAGGTCATGAAACCTCTGGGTACTGGGATTATGGGCTGCCTCCCAACTCAGCATTTGAGATTCATCACCCGACACTCTAGACTGAGCCAAGGGAGAGTAGAGGCCCCAGAACACCTGTTTGGAGGTGTCCTAGCCTGGTTCCAGGTGGGCCTCAAAACCTGCTGAATAAGTTGGAGGCTGCATTCGTCACCCTGACGGCTAGGGCCTAACCCAACCTGGGTTACCCCACCCCCCTTTTGCTCTCTCTCCTAGAGGTCGGGAACACCAAAGTTAAATATTAATGTTCCCAATACTGGCTGTTTTCTTGCTTCTAGGAAATGTTGCTTGACAGCCTGTTCAAACTCTTTGGTGTTTCTTATAAAGGGACCACTTTTATCCTGATGACCTGAGCCATGTCCAGCCCTCCATCCCAAGCAGCTGTGAACTTTTTATTAACTGACTTGGTTTAGCATCTTTCGCTCACATTTTCCTCCCTGGCCCAGGCTATTCCTGGCCCCAGGGGCGAGGCGCTGGATCAACATAGACGGCAAAACCATGGACATCACTGTCAAGGGGCTGAGGCATCCCCACCGCTACGTGCTGGATGCTGCGCAAACCCACATTTACATGCTCATGAAGAAGGTAGGTGGGATCTGTGCCGAGGATACTCGGGCCAGGAAGCCCTTCCCGCCCCCGGTACCTGGAGAGTTCTTTAGATATGGGAAAAAGGAAGATAATACGTGGTTACTGCTTTGCTGGTTTTGGGATGCAGGTCTCTTCCTCCTGTCCTGGGCTGGGACCTCCTTGTGCCCCCAAGCTCACTGGCCAGGGAGGACCACCTGCAGAAGCTGTGTGCATTCTTACAGGCCTCTCCCTCTGCAGTTGTGGTACAGGCAGTAATGATGTTGGTCATTGGTGCTCAAAGACAACCCATGAGGTTGGCATCAATTCTCCAGAGTCCAGTAGTTTGCCCAGTCTCAAAGAGGTGGAGCTGGGGTTCAAACTCGGGTCTGCCTGAGTCCAAAGCCTGAGCTCTTAGCTGCTACAATAGAGTGGTGGCAGTTCTGGTGGCCCTGGCCCCAAGCAAATGTAACATGTGGGGGGTTCAGTATCTGAAGGAGAAAAATTAGGTGTGATGATGGCAAAACCCTGTGAGAATTCAGATTACCTTCCAGATTGTTAGTAAAAAGTGAACATGGTGAAAATTTTCGGGAAATTGTTAAAAAAAAAATAAAGGGAACTTGAAAGAAATGTCTTAAGAAATTAGAATTTGGGCCTCAGAGTTAGCGTTAGAGAGGTTGTCTAGTGTGGCTCCTATGTGGTGCCATCCCCAACAAGACTTTCTTCAGTAGCTTCAACTTCTCAATTACTCCTTTTATGGCAGAGTATCTCTAGAAATTTCATTATTCTGATGTAAGTTTGTGCAAATGGCCAACTTTTATTAGCTTCCTGTTTTTATATTTCTTTTATTTCATCTTCTATGTGTATTTTGTTATAAGAATATGTGTATAAATACAATTTTATATGTGTATTTTGTTTTTATGTGTGTTTTGTGTATTTTTACTTTACTTTTAAAATGTGTAATAATTTAGAATTTTCACCAAGCCAGATCAGCCATATTTTTTTTACTATTTATTTTTCATCAGTGGATTTTCTCTGTGTTTACCATATTAGAAAATTCACAGCAAAGTTTCTTTAATAACGGTCTTCCTTAATGTATTTTAAAATACATTTTGATTCTTAAAAATGTGGTTTTCATACACCCTTTTAGGGAGACACCCAGAGAAGCCAGCTACTAGCCAGGACAAAACAGAGTCATGGATAACTTAAGAAAAGAATGGTATATATGTTTATTGGACTCTCTGTCGCTATAGGCCATGTCTGTAAACTCAGCATGACCCAATGTTTCCATAATCCTTACTCCTAGACTGTTTCCTGGTTCTCACTTAGTCTTTAGAATGGTACCGTTTCAATAAATTAAAAAAAATTCTCAATTTGTTGTTGAGAAATTCTCACAGTTGTTGCTGTGGGCTTCATCCCATATTTGTTACAACTAGAGTTTTCGGTTGGCTTAGAAGTAGCCAGTGTTCATGAAGCCACTTCTCTGAACCTGCCCAGGGTCCCAGGAAATATGCACACAAGAGGAGTCTGAGCCTGGGTCTTTTTTTTTTTTTTTTGTATTTTCTTGCCTTTATGCCCAAATTCAGGGCAGAAAGGGATGTTAGTGGGCTTCGAAGTGGGTTCCATGCTCGTGACTGCTCATTTTCCTTGGAAGAAGGTGTGTGGAGGAGGTTGGGCACAGGTGTCCTCTTCTCCCATGCTTGCTTCACTGGAACCCCAGCTGGATTTTAGTGGGGGGTGCTATAGACCACGGTTCTCTAACCTCAAGTGCAGCAGAATCACTCGGAGGCCTGTTAAGACTCAATTGTCCCACCCCCAGAGTTTCTGATTCGGTAGGACTGGGTTTGGTCCGAGAATGTGCATTTCCAGCAAGTTGCCAGGTGAAATTGATGCTTTTGGTCTGGGGACCACACTTGAGAACCATTGCTTCAGACACACACCGAAACGCCTTTCACACAAGGAGACACATTCTCTTAACTTCGCCATCTGACTGCCAAGAGAGGGCTTGAAAATGGCAAGTGTATTCGTTTTGACACTTTCCCGCTTGTAATTACTGTTTTCCTCTTGTTCCCACTAGGATTCTTATGCTCGCTATTTAAAATCTCCAATCTATAAGGAAATGCTGGCCAAAGCTATTGAACCTCAGGAAACCACCAAGAGAAGGCAAGTGGAATGGTCTGTAATTACTGGTTGCCTGCTGTTTTGTTTACAGAGAAGTGAGGGACTCTTTCAACCAAATGGCCGTCATTGAGATATTTGCTTGATGAAAATATTGGAGACTAGGAAGTATATCTAAGGGTGTGATTGCCTCATTGGCTTCATAATGCCCTGAAATCACCCTAGCAAGATTTCCTTAGTAATTACTGCCAGTAAGTTTTGTTTCCGTAATGCTGATTTGAAAGTGTTTTGATTATCAGACTGATAATTATCCTTATCACAAATGGAAGCATCTCATTGGTGTTTTAATTGTTATACTTCTCCACCTCCAAGCTGATGTATGGGAATTAATTTAGCCACATCCTGGTATCCGTAACATCCTAAGACCTTAGAGAGAATAGCAGATTGCACCCCAAGAGAAAATGGTAGACTGTCTAAGCCCATTTTGAAGTCCTTAGACATTCTAAGGATCCTGCCTTTTAGCAAGTCTGTTAGTTAACTCGCTTCTTCTCATCTTCCTCATTGGAGATATAGATCATCTCATCTGGCTGAGCCCTTGGGCAAAGGATGAGATAATGTTCAGAGAGGTAGTTTGAACTCTTCTTTTGGGGGAAAAAGAAAACTCTGTAGGGATTGAAGATTCAAAAGAGTAACCAAATGACTGCTTGAAAAGGACGTGGGACTTTGGCGGAGGTTTTCCCAGCGCCAGCGCGTGTCCTGTCCAGCCATGGTTAGTAAACGTTCCTGCGCGTGCCAGCTCAGCCCACGCTGGGCTCTTTTCCAGCATCTCCAGTCAATTCAAAAGAGGGTGATTGGACCAGAGCCTTTATCAAAGGAGCTGTAAAAAAACTTCCAACTTGTTTTCATTCTTGAGGATAATGGCCCTGTTATGAAAAGGAGAGAAAGGAGGTCTTTGTGGTGCTGTTCTTCTAGGTTTACCCAGTAAGGAAGAGAGTTGAGCGTCTTGAAAGCTTCTCCTTTAAGCCGCAAGAAAGGGCCGTAATAGCTCCATTGGTTCTGCCAGAAAGTAGGGGAAAGAGAGAGGAGTCTCGTACTCTCTCTCCAGATATTTCATAAGTTGGGGCAGACCTGAGAAATCAGCTGGTATCTTCTCCTGGGCCCCCTGGGTGCTTTGAGTGCTGGGGTGGCACTAGACCATGGAGGCAGTGCTTGGCTGTGGGGTGGGGTGTTGCGGTCTGGCAATGTCACTGATACCGTCAGTGAGAATGCACGTGTGAATGCTTTTCTGAGGTGTGAAGCTCGACCTGTAAACACGTGGGGATTACAGTGGGTGTGAGTTTGTTACATGACTCACAGATGAAAGACAATGTATAAAATTTAACTTTTCCGGAACAAGTTAAATCGAGCTCCAAGCCTCCCCCTTGGCAGGGCTAGTGGGAGACCCAATATCAGGCATCACCTACTGGTGGGGGAGCCCTCTTCCTCCCTAGGGTGGATACAAGAGTTCTAGGGGCTTATGTTGTCCAGAAATATGGGGAGGTCCTGAGTTTTAAGTCTGCCATTGCTGCTAAAATGCTTGTTTTCCAAGCCTATAGGGGGCTAGGCTGCTCACCATCCCCTGCATCCCTCAGGCGCCTGGAGCTTTGTCCTGACCCCCAAGCCGTGGTAGAGAGAGTTTGGTCCCAGGAATCCACGTTTGGCTTCTATAGAAGGTTCTGACTTGTCCGGCACATGCGTACAGTACCACCAGCTCACCAACCCTCTTCAGGCCCCTTCCGCCTTTCTTTGCCCATGGAGCCCTCTTGGGCAGCCCAGTTCTCTCCCTCCTTCTCAGAACCTTCGCTTTTGAAAACAAATGCTGCAACTCTCCCCTGAGGCAGGAACCCTGGGCTTCCAGTATCCAAGCCCTTCTTGCCCCTTCTTTCAGGAAGAGCCTACAGGAAGTTGAGATGACAAATTGATTTCTAAACATTGTAGAAGGTATGTCTGTAATCATCACCATCCAAGCAGTCTTCCTGAGCCTAACCTAAAATCTGATGGCAGTTGAGACTCGCTCTGGTCCCATCCTCCAAGGGGGGAGAAAAGAGCTAAGATTGGACACGCGTCTGAGGACCCCACTTGAGGTTCACAGGAGAATGAGGGGACAAGTCCAGATTCTGGCCTCCAGCCCTACTTCCCACCAGGTGTTAGTGTCATTGTTAGGCAAGCAATGTGACTTTCTGCCACCCACCAATCCTGTCCTTCCTTCCAGCTCCGGCCTCCCGTTTATGCGGCGTCACCTGCGCTCCAGCCCAAGCCCTGTCATCCTGAGGCAGCTGGAAGAAGAAGCCAAGGCTCGAGAAGCAGCCAACACGGTGGACATCACCCAGGTCATGAGCAAGCTGGACCGTAGGAGCCAACTCAAAAGAGAGCCGCCTCCTAAATAAATCTGCAATTCTGGGGTGGGGTGGGGTGGGGGTATGCACTTGGGAGAGGCAAAGAAAGAAAGACAGAGTCAGAGTCTAGAGGATTCCCTTCCCCGTTATTGGGGTGGTGGGGTAGTCAGGTTCACCCCATATTCCTCTGACTTCCATCGTGGAGGACTTCTCAATACCACAGCAACTAGAGCTAGTCTTCCCTCCAACTCACCAACGGATGGGGTTGGCAATCGTGGGGGGAGGTCACCTGATGCAGCTGCTGTGTGACACCTGTCTTACCTTAGGGAGTTCTTGTGGTGAGAACCAGAGAGAGAACAGGTTGCTTCGGATGCCACCATTTGCTTTGAAAATTAAAAAGAAGGCCTCTCTCCACCCTCAAGGATAGTTCTTTCAGGCATGTTTGTTTAAAACAGCTTAGTGAAGCTGCTCATCCCATCTCTCCAGTTAAACTCTGCTTCTAAAGCAGTCTGAGCTCCTCCAAGGGCTAGTTGCAGGGTTGCCCCAAAGATGTGCTTCCCCAAGACTCCCCTGTCACACCTGCCTGGAAAGGCCCTGCTGAGATGTTTCTGTTCAGCTTGTTCTCAGTCACAGTTATTGAGGGCCGATGGGCTCCCTCCTTCTGTCTTGTCTCCCCATTCCCTCATACATGCTAGCGGGATAGGTACTTGTAGGAATGAAGGGCTCAGGCCCGAGGCCTCCAGAGCAGTCAAGGTGAGATGGCCTTCTGAGGAGCATCATTTTGGGTAAAGGAGAAAGGCGCTGATGTCTCATTCACGGAGGAGGGATGGTAGATATCTGCGACATTTTCAAGATGAGTCAGAGTCAAAGATAATACTCTCCAGGATATTTTCTAAATGTTGGTGCTTCCCTCCTCTGTAGCTGTAGACTAGGCCAGCCCTGTGGTCAAGGGTGGAGGGGAAGACAGTTAGAACTCTGACCTTGGGAGGCCTACAAGGTAATTCTTGAAGTTAGCCTTACCTCATACACCTCTGTAAGAATGCAAAGGAGACGGAACAAGTTGGTGAGCCAGGGACCGACCTTGCACGAGAAGACTCGCTTATTCAACACATTTACTGAGCTCCTCCTATGTGCCAGACGTTAGTGAATAAAATAGACGTGGTCCCTGGCTCATGGAGCCTATAGTCTAGGACTGACAAAAAATAACAAAGCCGGCTATGTCAGGTAGCTGTTACTGTGTAACAAACGACCATACAACTAGAGTGGCATACAACAATAAGTGTTTATTGTTCATGCATATAGGGTCATCTCTGTGGCTCTGTTGATCTTGCTGGGGCTCATTCCTATGCCTAGGGGTTGATCTGCAGTGGCCTAGGCTGGGATGAGTGGAAAGATTCTGCTCTGCTTCCCATGTCTCTCATCCTCTAACAGCCTAGCCTAAGCATGAGCCTATGGTGATGGCAGAATTGCAAAGGAGTGAGTAGAAACACGTAAGATTCTTGAGGGGTAGGCTTGGAACTGGCACGTGGTCTCTTCTACCTCATTTTCTTGACCAAAGCAAGTCACAAAGCCAGCCTAGAATCAAGGGATGGGGAAGTAGACTTTATCTCTTTAGTAATAGAAATTTCAAAGTCTCATAGCAGAAGACATGGAGATAGGGAGGGGTGAAGAATTGGGGCCATCATTGCAATCAACAATATAAGCAAATATGTGATAAAACCTGTAGAATGTGTTATAAAGGAAACGGATGTGGTGCTGTGATAGGGAAGATGGGGGTATGTAGACTAAGGAGGCCTCTTCAAGGTGGTAATAGATAAGCAGAGGTTGAGAGAGAGTTGGCCATACAAAGGATGTGGGCTGGGTGGGGAGAAGTTCCCAAGCAGAGGGGACTGCATCGGCAAAGGCCCAGCAGTGGGAAATGGCCCAGAGTGAACTGAAAGGGCAGGGGAATGGAGCCTGATGGACAATGGGGAATGGTACAAGAGGAGGTTAGAGAGGTGGGCAGGGCCAGGTCATGGAGGACTTTCTAGGCCATTGTAAGGAGTTTGTGGCTCTTGGTTTCGTGTTAGCAAAATGATTCCATCACTCTTTCCATTTTCCATGCTCATGGACTAGATTATATTCTGAAAGAGCAACTAGAGATACACTCTGTTCATCTCTCTTTTGAAGACTGTTGGAGTCCCCCAACTCAGTGAGGGCACCCCAAGCAGAAATTTCAGGTAATGAACCATTGTAAACTGAGTGACAGGAGGGGAGGGACCATATCTATCTTACTCACCACTTGGAGCCTAATGCCTGAGTCCTAGCAGTCCTAGTCTGCATAAACGTGTGTTACATGAATGAATGAACGAATGGATGAATGAATGAATAATTGGAAAGAGCCTTGGATTTAGAGAAGGTCTCTTGGGCTCTGGTCCTGGTTCTACCACTAGCCTTGTGGTCTTGAGCAGGTCACTTCACCTCTCTGCTTCCTGATTTGTGAAATGAGGGGTTGGGACCAGATCCAAGCTTCTTAGAACAGATTTTGTGAATTCCAGGAGGGTACCCAGCCTGAGGCATCAATTTTACTTGAAGATTTGGATTGAGAGGAAAGTTAGGTAATTTTTAAAATTTCACATTAAAATAATCATGAATATATTATGAATTAGAATGCAAAATGTACATGAATTTTTTAAGATAAAATTTGAGACATCAAAGATAGTTCATGCTTGGCTGTGGCAGGTTCAGGTGTTGCCCTCAGACTCCTGGGAGAGCATGGTTACCCCAGCTCTCCTACTGTTTGTCCTACTTTTGTGGGAAAGTTTGAGAAGCACGAAACCAGAGATATTTGCTATCCCTTCTAGTTACCTCCTATGAGCTGAGATTACACACCTAGCAAAATGGTAGTGAGGATGGTGGGGGTGTGGAATACTTCATGAATTCTCCAGGTTACATACTGTGTCTTGTTCATCTTTGCTCAACCATCCACCATCCCATTCCCCACATGTGAGACATGTCTGCTTCACATGTCTCTCATCCTCCAACAGACTACCAGGTGCTCTGTGTCAGACACATAGTAGGTATGCCACACATATTGATAGAAACCTTCTCAATGTCAGACACACAAGGATCCCACAATCTAATGAGAGATGCAGGCATGTAAACAAAGTAGGTTGTCGTTCTTTATTGGATGAATGAGTAAATAAGTGTTTCAACATTAGCCATCTAAAGGGAGGTAGATGATAAATGGCTTCACTCCTGGATGGTGGCAGTTTTGTTGCGCAAGTGTATTTTAAACACCTGTTTTGTGTAAGGACCAGTGGTGGGTGCTATGGCAGATATAAAAATGGACAAGATGTTCTCTGCCTTCAAGGGGCTGACAAGGGTGCACAGAAGCAAATGGCTGTAACAAGAGGCAGAATGCAATCGAGGCTGGGGGATGTCCAACATGTTAGAAGAGCACAGAGATGGGAAAGTATGGTTTGGCCTGGGGGATTGAGGGAATCTACCAGGAAATGCTCATGTTTGGTTGTAAAGGAGCCACAGGTCCTACCCAGTTTTGAGGTTTTGTAAGTGTCTGCTGCTAGACTCCAGCAGGTGGCAGCTGCTCCTGCTGGCTTTGTTTCTGTGCATCAAACATAACAGTAGCCCTACATGGCCCATTCGAATCTCAAATAGCGTCAAAAATAGTATTTATTTGGACATTATTATTGATACATTTAAATCATTATGATATTCTCTATTATGCCATATACTTAGGCACCATCTTAATTCCTTAATGCCATATTTTAAATAGCTTGAGTTTCTCTACCCATAGTAGTGTATATCTTATGCTAGGATATAAGTTATGCTATAAGGCACCAAGATTTCCTATGTAGAATTTCATTTTCAAGCTTGGCTTTTAGAGAAAGACTGTGTTTGTTGTGAGAGTTGAGTGGAGATACAAGGGCTCGGGACAAAAAAATACAAGTAGAGTGCTTGGGACAATGCCTGGCATGTAGTAAGTGCTCAATATATGCCTGCTGCTGTCATCATCACAACCATTATTGCCATCACCATCACCATTACCGTCATCCTCACCATCACCATCATCATCCTCACCACCATCATCACCATCACCACCATCATCCTCACTGTCACCATCACCATCATCATCAGAACCCTCATCATCATCAGCACCATCATCACTGTCATCATCACCATCATCATCAACATTTCCTAGTAGTTTCCTGGTCTTAGAGTAAGCTTGTGCTTTCTTGCATCTGTCAGTGTTGTCCAATACAGTAATTGGTTATTATTTATTATGTAAGGCATTATCTGAGATGTATTTAAAGCATTGTTGACCTTTTACTTTTTTTCTCAGAGTCTTGTATAGCTCTGAGGGACCCAGGGACCTCCCAGCTCTCCAGGGACCATTAAGAGATATTTCAGGGGAGGAGAATGGGGAGTTAATGTCATGTCCTCTGTCTGCAGCTCCTAAGAGAGGGCTGAGCAGTAACAGTGTAGGGGCTGGTCAGTCCTTTGGTCTGAATTTCATGGCTGCAGTAAGGGTCAGTTCTAACTGGGAAGGTCTTGTACTGGGCTGTGACAAATGAGATGACTGTAGGAGAAATGATGTGTTCACCCACGAGGACTTTTCTCCATGAGGCCAATTTTGCTCATTTGCTTTTGGGAACAGTGGGGAAAGGGAGACTGAGAAGGCACTGGGAGGGGAGACTGTGCACACTGCATGCTGAACATGAATGCAGCCCTTTCCTCACCTGCCTGCTCCCAGGAAGTGGGAGTTCAGGTGGCCACAAGTCCCCTTAAAATTCTCAGCCAGTTTCTGGACAGAAAGTGAGTTGCATCTCTTTGCACCATCTGCTTTGCCTTTCATTGAAAAGCCTGTGACTGTGTCCTCATGTCAATGTACCTGCTCCATTCCGTGCTCCTCTCCCCCTTCCGTTGGTTCCCTTGCATAATAAAACAGCAGCACAAAACCAAACCAAACCACGCTCTCCTTCACTGTGTCTCTGCCGTGTCACATTTCTTTGCCATGTGCCTTGCATGCCACTGCTTTGCTGCCTCATGCCAATGGTGGGTGTGCCACAGGCTGGAGGAGCTGGGTCTCCACGCACAAGCCCCTGGAGTCTGTGGGAGGGGCCAGGCTCATGGTGGGAGCAGGTGGAAAAGGCATCCTGCTTAGAGTGTCCGTGGCCAGTTGGGCTAATGGGTATTTGCCCAGAAGAAAGGACCTTCTTGGGCAGGTAAGTGAAGTAGGACAGTGACCACCTTCCTCACCTGTCCTGTCGTTCTTCCTGGAAAAGAGCCGGTGCTGGGGGAGGAGTAGGGAGGGGAGGAGGGCACAGAACTGGGTGGGACTATATGGAGTGGCTTGCCCTGTCATAAGCGGTATAATCTTGGTCAAGTTATATCATCTCCATGAGCCTCAGTTTTCTTATCTGTAAAGTAGGGATTATAACAGGAGTTTATCACAAATTCTGGGTAACTAGGATTTAAGTTAATGAACCGGTGGCGGGGGTGTCAGTCAATTTGTTGAAGGAGGAGAACTTTGATGCCCCTCTCTCTCTCTTAACAAAGCCTGTTTCCTAGTTTTGGTGTTTCGGCCCACTCTCCAGGACCCCAAGTCCTATCCGAGACCCATAGGCAACAAGATGGCAATATGAATCAGAAGAAAAGCAAGGACTTTTGGGTTATCCAGACTTGGGATCAGATCCTCACTTAGTCACTGTACTAGTTATCTATTGCCGCGTAACAAATCAGCACAAACAACCACCATTTATTAGCTCCCAGCTGGCCAGGGGAGACGCAGCTGTGTTCTCTGCTCAGGGTCTCAGGCTCACGGTGTTGCCAAGCTTTTCATGTTCTTATCTGGAGGCTCTTGGGAACAATCTGCTTCCGAGCTCATTCAAGATGTTGGTAAGACCCAGTTATCTTGTTGTGGGACTGACGGCTCCATTTTTTTGCTAGCTGTTAGCAGTGGGCTGCTCTCAGCTTCTGGAAGCTGTTCGAATTCCTTGCCATGTGGACTCCCTCCATCTTCAAAGCCAACAATGGGGAATTTCTCCCTCACTGAACTCCTATCGTGCTTCAAACCTCTCTGATTTGTGTCTCTGGTCTCTAGTCTCAGGTTCATGTGATGAGGTGAGGCTCACCCACATAATCCTTTTTTAAAGTCACCTATGCCGTGTGACATAGCCTGACATTCACAGTTCACACCCTCACTGAAGGACAGGGGTAGGAATCTTAGAATTCAATGTACACAGTCACTGGTTTTGAGAGCCTGGGGAGGGTAATGAACCCCTCTGGACCTCAACGTTCTGATCCTGAAAATGGGGTGGTTATAGATTCGCAGAGTACCTAGCACATAGTAGATGCTTAATAAATTATAGGCCATACTCTTTGAACCAACAGTTGTCTCCCAAATCTTTAATCAGGGCCCAGCCTTCACCCCTATTATTATTATTATTCTTTGCAGACTGTGTCTAAGTGGAGACACATGTCCTATGGGAAGGGAGGCGTTAGAAGCATCGTGCAGAGCTCCACAAACTTACTGGGTGTAATAACAAAACAACGACCTTGGGTGCTGGTTAGAAGATGCTTTCCCTGAGTCACACCCCCTGAGAGTCCCCTTCAGTGGGTCTGGGGTGGGGATGGGATCTGCATTTGTAGTGGGCACCCTGGGTGATTCTGATGTGCTGATCTACAGGCCTCACTGAGACATCAGCCAGCAGTTACACGTGAGCCCTGTGGAGTCAGCGACCCTGATTTCAAAGCCTGTGCCCCAGTTCCCAGCAGCATGTCCTTGGGGCTCGGCTTCTCAAAGCATTAGTTTCCTCATCTGTGAAATGGGTATAATAATAGCTGCCTTGCCAAGGGGCTTGGGGGAGTAAATGCGATAATCCGTGTAAAGTGCTCAGCCCAGAACCTCACATTTGCTGAGTTCTCACTGCATATTAACAATAATAATAATTATGATTCGTATAATAATGCAGTGGCCCCAGGCCTGGGCCTTGGCTCTGATTTGTCGGTCTGTGGATGTCTGAGCAGGGAAACAGAATCAGTGGCTCCCAGATGCTGTTTCAGAATGGAATCCTGCTTGAACTTCAGGGACCTGATGGGAGAGAATGAAGACCGCCCCCCCCGCCCCCACAGCAAAGCCCTCTGTGGCCTCCTGGGCTTTCTTTTCCTCCAAAAGCCATTCTTGGATATGCCTGTCCTTTCCTTGTCAGGTTGGGCCTGGCACACTCAGGTGACCTGGAAACTGGGCCACACTCTGCGGAAGCAAGCGGCCTCCAGCTCAGTGCCCGGAGCCGCCCTCCTTCAGCCCCAGGGCATTGCCCGGGCCCCGGGGGCAGGCAGGTCCCTCTAAGCAGGACGTCCATGTGGCTGTGGCAGTTTCAAAGAGGGTTTGTTCTTCACTGAAGTCATTTCCGATTCTCTCTTGGAGGCGGTCTTGGTGCCACTATCCCAGGGAGCCGCCCTCCCTGCCAGGACCAGCATGTCCTCCAGCTCTGCTCATGCTGGGCTTTGATGTGATGCATGGCCACAGCAGGCCTTTAGGAGGCGACACAACAAGCCAGGCCGGTGGGTCCATGCCCTCTGTGAAGGCCTGGTGACAGCAGAGAGCCTTCCTGAAAATTCCCATTTTAACTTTCTCTGTGGGCTCAGACAAAGCTCTCTCGGGCTCCTTGCACTGAAGACATGGCTGACCCTGCGCTCCTGCCCCAGTGCTCCAGGACTCGGTGGCCACGGCGGCCCAGGAGGTTGAGACATTCCCCTGACTCCACCAGTAAACTCCTTGTCCTGTATTTCCTGTTTCCTCCTCCCGGCTTGTCCCAGTTCCACACTCAGCCTTTCTTCCCGGCCCCTGCTCTGCCCGTGGTGGGCCTGGCAAGTGCTGGGGCAAGAGCATCCCCACAACGTGGACAGTGTGGACATGGGTTGGGGTTCTGGACAAGGTGGGTGGTCTCAGGCCTGGAAGAGTCAGCAAGGCACGAGCTGGCACTTCTGCCACCTCCACTGCTCTGTTAGAAGTGTTTTAAATGCCTCCAGTCCTTAGTGTGGAAACCAAGGACAGAGAAGGGATGAGATGGCATGTGGTGGATACTAACGAGCAATGGTTCATTGGGGGACGGGAGTGGAGGGGCGATTGGAAAGTCAGCCTGACCATACCCCAGGCCTGGGGTATGGACCATACCCCGGGCCTGACCAGGCCCGGAAGAAGGTCAGTCTGTGCCCTAGGATGCAACTGCCCAGCTCTGGGGACCGTGGCTAGGGCTTGGGGACAGGCAGGCCACTTGGCAGGAGGCCTCTGCATGACTGTGCCATCATCATAGGTGGCTTGAGGTATCCTTCCCAACTCCCCAGCAGGCAGCCATACCAGGCCTGTGCCCTGGGCACTGGAAAGGGCCAAGTTAGCAGGGGGCGGCCCACGGGCCCGTCGACTAGCCGCACCACTCACTCTGAGCGTTCTCTTTCCTTCTCTGCAGCCAGGCCAGCACGCTGCTCCCAGCCCCCACCTGGCTGTGTACACCGGGACCTGCGTGCCCCCCTCTCCTTCCAGCCCCTTCTCCCCCTCCTACCGCTCCCCCAAGAGGCCCTTCCCCTCACCAGGCCGCTTCATCCGGCGGCCCAGCAGCACCGTCTGCCCCTCGCCCATTAGAGTGGCCTTGGAGAGTTCCCCGGGCTCGGAGCAGAAGGCGGAGGCCAGCGGATCCAAGGCCCAAGGTGGGCCTGCCAACACCGAGAGCAGCGAGGCCTCCATCGACCACTCCCAGCCCCGGCCCCCACCCAGGGCCCCTCCCAAGGCCCGCATGGCTCTGTCCTTCAGCAGGTTTCTGAGACGAGGCTGTTTGGCTTCACCAGGCTTTGCCAGGCTCTCACCCAAGTGCCCCCCTGTGTCCCATGGGAAGGTGCAGCCCCTGGGGGACGTGGGCCAGCAGCTGCCCCGGCTGAAACCCAGGAGAGTAGCAAAGTAAGAACCAGAGGGGATTGTGCTGTGTGTGTGTGTTTGTGTGCGTATGTCTCTGTGTGTGCATGTAGTATGTCTGTGGTGTGTGTGCATGCATGTCTCTCTGTGTGCACGTATGTCTGTGGTGTGTGCATGCATGTCTCTGTGTGTGCATGTATGTCTGTGTGCATGTATGTCTGTGGTGTGGACCAAGGCCCTGTGTTGTGAACATGGTCTAGAACGAGGGGCTGGGGGGCTGGGTAACGAGGAGGATTCTGGGCAAGCAGACACCACAAATAGGCCATTTAAACCCCTTGGCCACTAGACCGCTTCCAGAAACTCAGCGTTGTCCTCCCCTCTTCCTGAGAAAGAGGAGAAGGAATGGGTGTCTTTCTTTTCCACCTTGTTTTTCCTTCTATACTCTTCCACCCACCCCGCCCCACCCCAAGAACATTAGTCTAATGAACCCATTGCCTCGTTCAAGCGCAGGCAAGGTCAGGGGCAGCAGTGGGAGCCACGGGTGGTGGGAGGCTCGGGGCATGTTCTGGGGGCCCCCTCCCCTGCCTTAGGTGCCCTCGCCTCACCCGCAGCCCTCCTGCGTTCACCCGCACAGACTCTCAGAGGGGCGTGCAGGGTCTTGCTCCCGCAGTGGTTTCTGTGAAAACGACAGTGTCCAGTCTCTGCTGGGAGGAGGCCCCTCTACCTCCATTTTGGGTGGGGCTGCAAGCCTGACCTCTGAGAACCCCAGGTGCCCTGAGACAGCTCCCTGGGGCAGAACAAAGGCGCCAGGGGGCACATGGTAACTCCTGGACCAGTGACAGAAAGAGAAGTTGTAGACAATGCAAAACAGAGAATCAACCCCCCGCTTTGTTTGGTTTTTGGGGACACAGTCAAGGGCACCCCTGCACCCATCAACGTGCTCCTGGGTTTGGCCCTGCCTGGTCTTGGAGAAGGAAGGCACCACACGAAGTCTTAGGTTGCCATGGATACCTGAGTATCCACAGGCTCTGCTGTGCAGTATGCTTGAGGGGACAGCCAGGAGCAGAGGATATGACCCACTCCTGCCTGTGTCAGTTGGGGGAGGAATAGGGGGAGTCAGGATCCAGGGTGAGCATGTCTATTGATTCTTCCCAACTAACCCTACTCAGGGAATGTTCTAGATTTGCAGCCACTGCCATGCCCCCACATGGGCTTGGGGCTTTTAAAAGGCTCTTTTCTCAGGGGCCACTACTTCATCAGAGGCAGTTTAAAAGGGTTGAGGATTAAGTACTGGTATGTCCTATAGGAACATCCCGAATTCATCAAAATCATAAAAATTCAAGCCTCTGAGAAATGAAAATAAAGTGTCTTCTGAATTATCCTACTTCAGCATGAAAATATGAGTCCCCTCTCCACTCCACTAGAAGGGATCTAATGAGCCCATGGCTGCACACACAGCTCTTGGCAAATGCACCTGTGTGTCACTCTTCTCCAGCGACATCAGGGTAAGGTGGGGATGTGCTGTCCCTCTGCCCCCACACATTTGCTTTCCTTTTGTGCCTGAAGCTTTTTCCAGATCAAAATGGACCTGCCTACGGAGAGTGGGACCTGCCTGATGGACTCGGAGGACACTGGGACAGGAGAATCGGGTGACCAGGCCACAGAAAAGGAGGTCGTCTGTCCCTGGGAGATCCCGGCCGAGGGGAAAGCTGGCTGAGCCTGGGGCCTTGGACCAAGAAGATGCTCCTGGCAGATGCCACTGGATGGGGCCTCAGGGCACGCTTGCTCTAGAACCAAAGTGCATTAAGATCATATTTCGGGGCCGGAGAGACAAGATGGGGTGGCTTATGGGGAAGAGTGTGCTAGCTGGTCTCCCAACAGCTGACTCGTTCCCTTCCTCCTGACATTCCCTCCCTTGGGCAGAAGAAAGGCATGTGGACCAGAAGACATTCCTTGCTGCCTTAAAACCGATAAAAGGTTAACTTGTAAGAGTCTCCTGGATTGGAATGTTAGTGTGTGTCTGGTATTATTAGTTATTTATGAGCTATTAATTATGTGTTAAACTCATGTCTTCTTTGGTTTTCTGGGCAAAGGGACATTGAGTTCCAAGAACTCCTTCCCTGTCTAAATTGGTATGTGCATGATATTTTATCAATGGAGCTCCCCAGGGGGATGCCCCAGGGTGTGGCATCAGGCAGGAAGCGGGGAGCTGGGGAAATTCATCTTTCTAGAATGCCAAGTATGTTGTTCAGATCCACCAAGAAGCAGATGCCAAGATGGGATTAGATAGGCAAGGGATTTGTTGGGGGAAACGCCTGTGAAGGATACAGGATGGGAGCTGGCGAAGGGGCAAGGGCTTTCAGACCATGCAGGTGCAGGGCTGACCCCTGGGGAAGGAGGAATAGGCAGGAAGAGTCTCAGATAGCAGCGCAGTTCCAAGAAAGTTTTGGCCACGCTGCTGGGGTGTCCTTGAGCCAAGTCACTATTGGAGGGGTCCTGTGTCTTATGGGAATGGTTCTGCGTTAGTACCTTCACCACGCAAGGTCATTGTCTGGGAGTGCCTTTGGGAAGCCTGGCCCTGGCATGGACATGCTGGTGGCCATCAGTCCACATGCTCTTTGCAGCAGGAAATCTGAGCTGCATTTTCATGTCTGCTGCACCCAGCCAGTAGGCACCTCTGGAGGTTTGGGCCTCAGTGCACCCCTCCCACCTCTTCTCCAGTTATTCACTAGACAAATATTTATTGAGCCCCTACCATGTGTCAGGCACTGTGCTAGGCCCTGGGGATGCAGCTGTGGGTAAGGCTCTTTGCCTCATGGAATTCATCTAGAGCAGTGGTTCTCAACCAAGGGACACCTTTGCCCCCAGGGGACATGGAACAGTGTTTGGAGACATTTTTGGTTGTCAAGATTAGGGTAGGGAGTGCTACTGGTGTCTAGTGGGTAGAGGCCAGAGGGCTGTCCTCCTGCACAGTGCACAGGACAGCACCCTACCCCTCCACAACACAAGATTATCTGGTTCAAAATATCAGTGCCGCTGCTGAGAAATGCCCTATGCTGCTGGGCATGTGCCCCTTGTCATTGGTTTCTGCCCAAAGTCCTGGAGTGTTGCTCCAAAGGGTCCTGCTGGGATTGTAATTGGATTGGACAGTGGGTTGAGATAAAGGGCTACTTGGTGAATAAAATAGTTCTTAAAAGTTGCATGGAAAGTCCTCATAGGAAAAAAATTCAAATGGTTTGCCAAACCACTCATTATGCCCCTCCCTTTAAGTCTCAGCTTCATCAGAATTCAATTAGTAGATAAGAGCCCCTCATTTGCTTTTAACCTTGGACAACTTACCTTATTAGTCTGTAAATACTGGGGCTGCTGAGTCATCTCTGTGCACTTCTCAAGATGAATGGTGGGTAGGTGCATGGCCAAGAGCTGGACTTGCTAACCTGAAGGGAAACACAGCTGCTTCACTACTGAAAGAGCATCTCATTTTCGATTCTATAGAATCCACTCCATTGGGCTCACAAAAGAGTCACTTATCCAGGGGTAAGGAAACTTTTCTCCCAGAGAGTAAGTGAAATAGGCTAGGTCTTTCTTGGAAGGTGAGTGGGCCAATTAATTTGATGTCTTGATTTGCAAAGCTGGTCTAAAATGAGATTAAAGGCAAGGCAATCCAGACCCTTAGTCTACCAGCAGCCTGTGTGTCTGGAAATAAGAAGAATCTCAACCCTGGACTTGCGTGCTAGTGTTTCTGGGGCTCTACTCCCAAGCCCCCAGGGTCCTAAAGAGAAACCAAGCCCCCGTGGATCCCCAGGATCAATGACTGAGGCTGCAGGACTCACTGGTTGGCTTAGGTAAGGTCCACTCCAAAGTGCAGTAACAAAGAGACCCCAGAAGGAAGAGGTCCGGACATGAAGGAGTTTCTGCCTCTGTCACATAATTGTCCAAAGGCAGGAGGCAGTCCAGGGCAACTGGAGTCCAGAGAGGAGAGGAAATCCAGGAACCAATATTTTTTTATCTCGTTGCTCCACTTAACCTCTAGTCACCAGTATGATGATTCTCCATCTTGTGTGGACATTAGAATCCACTGGGGAACTTGAAAAATCCCGATGCCCAGGGGCCGGCTCCGTGGCTTAGCGGTTAAGTGCGTGCGCTCTGATGCTGGCGGCCCGGGTTCGGATCCTGGGTGCGCCCCGAGGCATCACTTCTCCGTCCAACGTGAGGCCGAGTCCCACGTACAGCAACTAGAAGGATGTGAACCTATGACATACAACTATCTACTGGGGCTTTGGGGGGAAAAACTGAATAAATAAAATCTTTAAAAAAAAAAAAAAAATCCCGATGCCCAGGCCACACCTGGTCCAATCATGTCAGAATCTCTGGAGGTAGAGCCCTGGTATCTGGATTTTTTAAGAGTCTTTCCCAGATGATTGCAAGGTTGAGAAACTCTGCCCTGGGGTAGTGATCCAATGTCCAGTCTAGGGTAGTGATTGAAGCTGGTTCACCATCCCCACATCCATGTTCATTCCCAGGGAGACAACAGGAAAAGAAGAAGTGGTGGGAAGGCAGCTTCTTAAGTTCATAACCTGGAAGTAGTTTGTGCCATTTTCACATTGGTCTGCACATGGTCACATGGCCACACCTAGCTGCAAAGGAGGCTGGGAAATGTAGTCTCTAGTTAGGCCAGCTTGTGAATAGTTAAACCTCTGGAGGTTCTAATACCAGGAAGGAAGATGGGGAGCCTGGATATTGGTGGTCACTTTGTCTCTCCCACACTGGAACTATTGCGCAGTCTTGGCAGGGAATGGAAAGTAGCATGGGAAAAGGGAGAACATAGGAGGCAGGGCAAAAGAAGACAGCAGTGGCTGATTAGTTTTTGTTTGGCCAAATATTTGGTAAATATCTATAAAACGCAGCTATGCTCTATTCCATGGTTGAGTGGCTTTTCATTCATTCAGACTGAATACCTGCTAGTTGCCAAACACTAAGCGAGGTACTGGGAGTAAAGCTGATTCCCTCATGGAGTGCTATCATTGCTCAGAAGCAAACTGGGGAAGTTGGATCTATGGGTCACTGGTGGAGCACAGGGTTGAGGGATGCTCGAGTCCTGCCCTGCCCCTTCCAGCTTGGGATAGCTTCTTGATTTCCTCATTTGGGAACTGGAGGTGACAACTGGACCTTCTTCATAGGGTTATTTGGAGACACATAAAATGTTTTGTTGTTAGTGCTGTTGAGTCGATTCTGACTCCTAATGGCCCTGTGTACAGCAGAGAGGAACCCTGTCCAGTCTTTTTGTGCCATCCTCTCACTTTCTGGCACTGTATCAGATAGTACTGCACTGCTATTCATAAGATTTTCATGGCCAATTTTTTCGGAATTGGGTGGCCAGGTCCTTCTTCCTAGTCTGTCTTAGTCTGGAAGCTCCACTGAAACCTGTCCACCATGGGTGACCCTGATGGTATTTGAAATACCGGTGGCATAGCTTTCAGCATCACAGCAACATGCAGTCACCACAGTACGACAACAAACAGACAGGTGGTGTGGCTCCCTGACCAGGAAACAAACCTGGGCCTCGGCAGTGAGAATAATGAATCTCAACCACTAGACCACCAGGGCTGGCTACATAAAATGAGATGAAACGTATATAACTTTTTGCCTCTTCAGAACTTCATAGGGTGCAAGAAGAAAACAACTTTATTTTTCCCCCCAACTCTCCCTTTACACCTACAGTGTGAGTTATTTCTTTTCCTAATCCTGGATGAAAGCTCTGAGGAGTCCCATTACTTTTCTGGTCGTTGTCAGATAATAAATCCCCCAAGCACTGTCAGTGGCAAGAGCAATCTTGATTTAGCTCTGTGCGCAGTTCAAATGTTAGTGTAATGAGCAAAACATGGAACTCCATCCAAAGGTGAAGTTCCTTCCCTCCTCCAGCTTGGACTGTTCCAGGCTGGGACGCCTGTGGTGGTGGGGATGGGGAGAAGAGGGTCGGCTTCTTCTCTCTTCCCTGCCTTGCGCTTCTTGTCTTCCTTCCCTGCTCAAGTAGTCTCTGGCTCCTGGAAGGCTCGGTGGGAGAACCAGGAAGTTCTTAGTTGACTGACACAGAAACCAACCTTCATGGTGCTCGCTGGGATTTCCCTGCTGGCTCTTACTTAGATGGAGGTTTTCCTAGAATCTTGGGGCCTCCTGGCCTCAGCTTCCTTGGTCAGAAGGACCACGAGTCTCCTGCAGCGGCTGCATGAAGATCTCTCTTGGCCCTTGAGCATCCCATGGCCCACATCTTGGTTGTGGTCACATCCCTGGTTGCCTGGGGCAAGATTTAAATGGCTGCAGACCAGCTCCCTTCTGTGCAGCCCCTTCGGACCCTGGCATCCTCAGCCAACAGGGCAGCCCTGTCCTCTTTCTTTCCTCTCTGCTTCATGGCCTCATCTGCCCTCAGCTTCATCCAGTTCTTTCCCGGTCGCTCTGGCAGCAAAAGTCAAGCCCTCTGAATGGCCCTGTGAAACCTCCTCACTTAGCTTAAGAGAGGGCAAAGCACCCTCTTCCCCAACAGGTGGGATTGCAAGAATGACTTTCAGACCACCACCAAGGCTAGTCCCACCCACATGTCCAGCACCTTATTTTGAACTCGGCAAGTGGTTGGTACCTACTGTTTTATTCTCAGCCTTTGGGGCCACTGCAGAAATGGAGACAGAAAGAATCTTATTTTAACATCCCGTTACATCTGTCAAAGTTTCAGGAATGTATTTATTTTCCTTCTCTTGAAAATCTACGAGCAGGGCAATTTCTCCAGGAGTCCTAAGGCCATTGTCCCTTTGCCCTCTGGGGCGGGGATGCTTGGTGGCCACTTTGAGGCTGTGAATTCATTGATTCTAAGAGGTGACAGTGCTGCCCCTTGCTTATTTGCTAGGACAGAGAAGAAGGATCTTTAAGGAGTCTGTACTGGCCGAGTACTCCAGGGTCCCTGGGTGCCCAGAAGGTGAGCTGGGGAGGTGAGGGGACATGGGGCCTTGGCTCACCTCAGCCTCAGAGGCCAGCCTTCTGGTCTGGGTGCAGTCTCCTCCTCACACTTCACCAGAAGAGGGAGTCCGAGGCTCACCGATCCCCAAAGAGACGGGGCTGGGATTTCCCCTTAGACTTGTGCTGGAGAAGAAGGGAGACAGATTGGCAAGAGGTACTTTCCTGGTTGGAAAGCCAGATTGAGGTGGGGTTGGGGAGCAGCAGAAGGGACTGGGGCTGCCCTTTGCGCTTTGTCCTCCTGTCCTCAGCCCCAGAGCCCCTGGAGCTGGCCGAGGTGGAGGCTGGTGAGAGGGAAGCCTCTTGCTGGGCCTCATGCTCCCTGTGGCCCTTTGCCACTGGGGCCCCTGCAGGGTTCTCCTGGCTGCTGTGCCCTGATGGGGATGAGAGGCCGGTGCTCTCTTCCCAGTGGCTTTGGGTGAGGGTTGAGACTCTCTGCAGAAAAACTCCTGCAGAAAGAAAACTCCCTCCCTCACCTGTAGACCATGACCAACAGAATTCCACCCTTTGAGGGTCATCTCTTTGTGTCAAGCTCTGACTCCTAGGACTGGAAACCGATTAAGCTTCATTCATCTTCCACTCCTCAGCCTGAGGGATTTGTCAGCTCCTCTGTTGAGCAGGTGAGGCTGGAGGGCTGGGGCATCCAGAGGATCCAGAATGGGGTGATATACAGGGGGAAAAAATGATATCAGAAAATAGCTTTTCAACTTCTCTGCTGATGGGAGGGACTGGTGTATGGCCATGTGACAGGGAACTGAGGGAGGAGCGGCTTATTTTCTTTTCAAGAAGTGGAACAAGGATATTCAAAAGCCCCTGTGAGTAGGAGGAGTATATTAGGGATGCTGGGTTAGGGTATAGGCAACCGTCTTATCAGCATCAGCCATGTGTAAGGAGGGGAGGGAGCCTGCCCATGTGCATAGAGGTGTGTGTGTACACACACGTGCATACACAAGCACCCAGGACCATGTGTGTACCCCCTGTTCTGCGTGTGCAGGGAGTGTCTGTGTGGTGCATGCAAGGGATGCTATGGATGTGGATCTGGTACTGGCTGCAGTGGGGACACAATGGACACCCCGACACAACAGTAAATTGATGGTGAACTTGGAGACCACGATGCATGTGGAAAGCATCACAGGGTGTGTCCTTGAGAAGCCCGATGTTTATGAAGAATGCCTCTGACTCCTTGACGCCACAATGTTTAGGGAGGGATGAGCACAGCATGTTAGACGAGGGTGCTGGGGTGTAGCGAGGTTCAACTGATATGACCATGGCTGTGCTCTGGGCTGGTCCCGGGCAGAATTATAGTAGGTCACTTCTCCGAATCTTTAGAAAGAAATCCTTTTTCATAGTCCATCTTCTAACCAGCTTTGTACCCCCTGTTCCCCCTGTTCAACCAAGTTGTCTTGTCCTGGAGTTCTCAGACAACCACAGCTTATGGGCTTACATTTAAAGAGTCCCTCCATGAATTCCTGCTTGCATTTAATCCTCACCACATTGCTGCGGGGAGACAACATCACTTCCCTCATTTTGCAGATGTGATCTCCCTACTTAGAACTGGTAGAAACTCTCCAATTGAAGTGTAAAGCACTTTATTTTCTTCGTATATATACGTGTCGGTTAGTGAATATTTTAGACCTTGCAAGCTACATTTGGTCTTTGCCACATCTTCTTCTTCTTTTTTTAAAAAGAAACATTAAAAATATAAAATCTATCATATATCTGATAAGGGGTTAATATCCAGAAAGTATAAAGAACTCCTACAACTCGACAACATAAAAACGTACAACTCAATTAAAAAATTGACAAAGGACTTGAATAGATATTTCTCCAAAGAAGATATACAAATAGACAATAAAGCTATGAAAAGATGCTCAACATCACTAAGTGTTAGGTAAATGAAAATCTAAACCACAACGAGATACCATTTCACATCAGTTAGGATGGCTACTATAAAAAAACCCCAGAAAACAAGTGTTGGCGAGGATGTGGAGAAATTGGAACCCTCATGCATTGTTGGTGGGAATGTAAAATAGGCAGCCCCCATGGAAAACGTATGATTGTTCCCCCAAAATTAAAAACAGAATTACCATATGATCCAGCAGCTCAGTTTCTTAGTATATACCCAAAAGAATTGAAAGCGGGAACTTGAACAGATATTTGCACACTCGTGTTCATAGCAGCATTATTCACAATAGCCAAAAGGTGGAAACAACCCAGTGTCCATCAATGGATGAATGGATAAGCAGAATGTGGTATATCCATACAACAGAATAGTAAAAAGGAAAGAAATTCTGTCATATGCTACAACATGGATGAACCTTGAAGACACTATGCTAAGTGAAATAAGCCAATCACAAAGAACAAATACTGTATGATTGCACTTGTGTGAGGTCCCTAGAGTAGTCAAATTTATGGAAACAGAAAGTAGAATGGTGGTTGCCGAGGGCTGAGGGGAGAGGGAAATGGGGAATTATTGTTTAAAGGGCATAGAGTTTTGGTTTGGGAAGATGGGAAAAGTTCTGGAGATGGATGGTGGTAATAGTTGGACAACATTGTGAATGTACTCAATGCCACTGAACTGTAGTTTTCAGAATGGTCAAAATGGTAAGTTTTATGTCATGTATATTTTACCAGAATAAAAAAACGTAAAAACCATTCTTACCACAAGGGCCTTATAAAAACAGGCTGCTGACTGGATTTAGTCCAGGGCCAAGGTTTGCTGACCTTTATTCAGTGTTATTATTAGTATCTTTACGGTTTTACACAAAGGAGTCATTATGATTGTTTTTAGTGTGTGTTATAGTCAATGTTTATTTAACTTCAACTACATGTTTACCCAACTCTCTGCTCACCATTGCCCCTAGGATCCCACTTTCTCCTTCCAGGTACAGTTTTCTTTGTACTGAAGTGCGTCCTTTAGTGATTCTTTTATGGATGGCTTTGAGGAGTAAACTGGCTTTTTTGTCTGGAAATGTCTTCCTTTTACCCTCATTATTATTGTACCCTATTACTATTTTCATCATTACTGTTAGATGATTGTTTAGCTGAATAGAGAATGATAGGTGGGAGTAGTTTCCCCTCTGCACTTCAGACATTACTTCGGCATCTTCTGCCCTGTCTTGTGGAGAAGTCCAATTGCTGTTCCTTTTATAGATTTTCTTCCAAGAACTGGCCTTTCTCGAGTGTTCTGCGGTTTCCTTGCAGCGTGTCTAGGTGTGGATGTTCTTGTGTGTATCCTGCTTGGGCTGGTGTTCCTTCAACCTGAGGACTCGTGTCTTGTTTCCATTCTCAAACTTCTCATCCATTGCCTCTTTGAATAATGGTCCCCCCTCCTCTCCATTCTCTCTGTTTTCCCTCTTGATAGCTCCTATTATATGTTGGTTATACCTTGGAGAGAAATCTCTCCTTTTTTCTGGGTCCTCCTCTCCTTTCCTGGGCAGCGCTTCAGTTATCGCAACTTGATGGAAGTGTCTGAGGTCTGGTCCTCCAAATCTTTAGGTCCCCAGCCACCTCTTGTTGTTCTCTGCTGGGGCCTGTGTAATTGTTTTCTTCACTCAGTATTATTTCTACATTTTATAACAAAGGGGAGACCATGTTAGCTCAGTTGTCTATTCAGAGCCTTCTTTTCCACCACAACACGGCTGCCTGCCTCTATGTCTCTATATCTATATCTCACATTATCACACACATATATATTCATATGTGAATAAATACTGCTCCAAGTTGTCAAATTATAGTATTTCCCTCTCCCATGGGGTTCCCTTTTAACAGGGACCTCTGGCTCAAGGAAACGCATCTCCAAACTTAGAATTGTAGGCACCACAACAAGCTGTGGATATAATTTGGGGGCAGAGAGATTTACACTCCTTGGTGAACGTCTTATGAGGCTGATTCCGGCTCTGGCCCTGCTGTGAAATGCCTCTTCACTCTCCATCCTAGACACACAAATGAGTCCACACCATCCACCTTCATCATTCCCTCCAATCATCCATCCGTCCATCCATCATCTATCCATTCATCCACCCATCCATTCATCTATCCATCTATCTGATTGGATCCACTTGAACCCACCAATGTGGTATGAAGCTTATTTTAAGCTGAAAACATCTGAACAAACAGCAGCCACAGAAAAAAAAACCTTATCTAAACTTTTGTTTTTTGCTGGCTTAAGCAAAGCCTCTCAAATATACAGCCTCTATAAATCCCCTATCTGGGAGGTTTATAGCCAGAAAGGAGATGGACCACTCACACCTGGATGAGAAATTACATAAACAAAACCTTACCAAAATGTTCTGTATCCTTTGCTTGTTTTCTCTTACTTGTTTCTCATTACTTCTCAACTTTTGATTTCCCTTGAAATCCTAACCCCTCTTCTTAAGATGATAGATAAACCCTTAACTGTAGCTGTTCAAGGAGCCATTTCTTTGTGTGCTTTTATGTAAATGAATAAATTTTGTCTTTTCTCTGTTAATCTGAGAATTAATCTCCATTAATTAATCTGTTAATCTGTCTTTTGTCAGTTAATTTGCAGGCCTCCAAGCACTGAACATAAGTTGGTAGAGGGAAAAGTTTTTTCTTCCCTTACATGTCCATGCATGCATCCATTCATCCATCCAAGTTTTACGGAAGGCCGACTAGGCATTGAGTATGTTGTCATGAACGAAATTAGATTCTGCTCTCAAGGATTCATAGTTCAGTTGGGGAGCATACTTTTAAACTAAGAATTAGAATACACTGTATTAGGAGGGGGTGCAGAGCACGACAGCTAAGAGCACATTGCCTGGTGCACACTGCCTCAGATCAGATCTAGGCTCTACCCTCTCCTAGCTGAGTGACCTTGCGCATTTTATGAAAGCTCTCCAAACTTCTCATCTATAAAGTTGGGATCAGAGTAATACCTGCCTCCTAGGAGAGTGTAAATATTATGAGCTAATTTATGTAAAAAGCTCAGATGAGTGCCGGTGAATGCTCGATAAATATTTGCCATTTTTATATACAAGGTGGTATTGACGCAAAAAGGAGCCTTGAGAAAGTCTTGTTGGCCCCAGAATGTGGCTCTGTGTGTGTGTGTGTGTGTGTGTGTGTGTGTGTGTGTGTTGGGCTAGTGTGTGGAAAGCTTTGGTTCCCTTGAGGAACATGTAGTAGGGAAGGCCAGAAACATATGAAAATAATCTCAGAACACTTACCTTCAATAAAACGCAAAAGAACATGGTGAGATATTATCCATATGAAACGAGAATGCACAGAATGAAGGAGATATCTACCTGTGTAAGGAGCTGACATAAAACATCTTCTGGGATCCAGTTCTGGAGGCCCAGGGAACGAGGAAAGAGCAGATCCTATTTCAGCCATCAGGGAAACATGGTTCCCTATTCCAGGAGTACAGCAAGCTTCATACCCAGTAGGGCCCAAACACTTGACCCATCATTAGCTTCTATTGTCTGTGTTATTAATTAGATATTTGAAAGACCTAGATTACTGCGTTATCTGCCTTCCTTGCAGAGCCTCCAGCTCTGGTCCTTCCCTGTGTGAAGCCTCCATGTTCTCTCATTCTTCTTTGGCTTTAAGACAAAGAGAATTTGGAGCATCGTAGTAAGATGACGCTCCTGAGATTTTCAGCCTAGACTCTGGACTACTGCAGGACAGGCCTCTGTCACACTGTCATCGTTATTGAATCTTATTTGTACAGCTCATTACTCTCATCTCCATAAATTTCAACAATGGGAGCTTTTAAAGGGCAGGAGTCATGTCTACAGCCTCATCTTTGTACAGAGCCCAAGGCCAAGCCACATTCAGTTTGAGGTCTGGAGTCCTGAAGATGTTCTATCACCTATTAAGATAAAAATCACCTGATTATACAGCAAACGTCCAGATACAGTCATGTGTCTCTTAACGACAGGGATACATTCTGAGAAACGCGTCATTAGGCGATTTTGTCATTGTGAAAAAAATCATAGCGTGTACTTCCACAAACCTGGATGGTATAGCCCACTACACACCCAGCCTGTATGGTGCTAATCTTATGGGACCACCATCATATATGTGGTCTGTCGTTGATCGAAACGTTATGCGGCACATGACTATATATCACTTTATAAACTGCACTAATATTGTGAATCATAGGCCATTTTATTGCTTGACTTTTACATTTCTCATTAATCTCTAGCATTTTTGTTGGAACGGGGTGAAAAGTCAATGACTTCATAGCAGTTATGGTCTGAATTTTGCAGTGTCTTTTTTTTAAATCGCTAATGGTGATTTTACTGAACTACTTACTAGTCCTACTGGATTAGAGTGGGCCCTAAACCCAATGACTGGAATCCTTCTAAGAAGAGGAGAGGACACACAAAGACACACAAAGGGAAGAAGGCCGTGTGAAGAGGGGGTCAGAGATCAGAGCAACGAAGCTACAAGCCAAGGAATGCTGAGGGTTGCCGGGGCTACCAGAACTGGAAGAGGAAAGGAAAAATCCTCCCCTAGAGCCTTCAGAGGGAGCATCACCATGCTGACACCTTGATTTTGGACTTCTGGCTTCCAGAACCAGGAGAGAATAAATTTGCGTTGTTTTAAGTTACCTCAATTGTGGCGCTGTGTTACAGCAGCTCTAGGAAACTAATGGTTTGATTAGATGAACAGTAAGTTGTTTTCAATTTTTCATGTAAACAAACAATGTTGTAATGAACATCCTGGTGCATTCCTCTCTGTGCACATCTACAAGTACCTCCTCAGGACAGAAATAAAAAAGAGGAGTCGCTGAGTTAAAGAGTGTGCGTACTTTTAAGACTAATCCACTGTGTTAAATTGTCTTCTTAAAAGTCTATGCTAATTTAGATTTCTACCAACATGAATGTATGAGAGCAATCGTTTCCTTACATCGTAGACAGAACTGATATTGACACAGTTATATAGTCCATGCTAGTGTTTACTCAGCAGTGACACCACCTGGGGTCAACCACATTCCACTAGAGGCCAGGATGTGAGGCCGAATATGCCAGGGCTCCGGTCCACCTCCGCACTCCTAACCCCAGGAGGACGGGACAGTGAGGACAATCACAGAGACTGTCGGGCACGTGCCTCCCTGCCTGTCCTCTGGGCACCCCAGCCTGGCAAAGATGAATCAGCCTCACTGGAGCTTTGAGTGTTTGCTGGTTTCTTTGGTGCCACCATCGTCAGTGGTCCCAGTGTAGAGCTTAACAGGAAATGAGGGAATCTTTATTATGACCTCAGTTACAAAACGCTTTGTGTCATTTCAATACGTGATTTACCTCCCTGAGAGATGGTGACGTCCTTGGTGGACGCAAAAGATACAGAAGAGCCTGGGGTCCTGGAGGGGAGAGAAGTGAGGTGCTGTTTTCAGCCTCCTTGTGGGGGTTCTGCCCTTGAGGCTTCTGGTGCTCCCACGCCTTCCCCAGCAATGCATCCTATCTCTGGAGATGTGAGTGTGATCCAGCCCCTCCCCCCGTATCAGGCCTCAGAATATCAGCTACTGGGTCGTCCTGACCCCAGAAAATGACTCAGGTCCCTCAGGTGTACCCCAGACCCTCATTGTGGGGAGTCCCATCCTGGAGAGGTTGGATGCAGTGTTGCTGAAATAGAAGAGGCAGGTTCTGCCAATGACTGCTTAAAATTCATGTTGCCATAGCAGCGTGGCATTAGGCCACGGGTGATCCGGCTGCACAGAGCTTTGATCTGGGGGAAAGCAGGGTTTCTTTTGCTCTTGAGCTGGTTCCGAGGGGACACAGCCTTGGGGTCAAGCTTTGGCTTGCTCCTTGGCCTGGGGATTGTCCCAGAAGAGGAAAGCTGGGGACAGGAAGACAGAGGACGAGGCCCTCAGAAGGCGGATAAGCCCTGAGATTGAGTTGGCTTAAAACCCTCAGGGCAAGAGATCTGGGTCTGAAGAGAGAGCAGTCGGATGGGTCTGTAATGAGGGGATGCGTATGCACTGCTTGACTTGAGAGGAAAGCAAAATGAGATGGTTTGTGTGTGTTTTAGCAGCAGAGCTAAGGAAGGGAGTGGCCCAGCTCAGCAAGTCTCAGCAACGTAAATAACATAAGGATTCATCCAATACCTCTTTTTTTGTGTGTGTGAGGAAGATCGGCCTTGAGCTAACATCCATGCTAATCCTCCTCTTTTTTTTTGCTGAGGAAGACCCGCCCTGAGCTAACATCTATTGCCAATCCTCCTCCTTTTTTTCCCTTTTTCTCCCCAAAGCCCCAGGAGATAGTTGTATGTCATAGCTGCACATCCTTCTAGTTGCTGCATGTGGGATGCCGCCACAGCATGGCTGGACAAGTGGTGCATCGGTGCGCGCCCGGGATCCGGAACCCGGGCCGCCAGTAGTGGAGCGCGTGCACTTAACCGCTAAGCCACGGGGCCGGCCCCCCATCCAACACCTCTTACGATGACTGACGGTCTGGTTGGTGCTGGGGGGGTGCGAGAATGGCTCGCTCAGCTTCAGTCCTCGAGGACTTTCCAAGTTGTCAGGACACTAAAACGTGCATCGAATAATACAAAGCAGAACGTGGCTAATTACCTGGAGAATATGGAGTTTCAGAGGGAGGAGAATCACCCCACTAGTGTCATCGGGGTTTCATAGATGAGTTTAGGTTGAACCTTAAATGACAAGGAGAGGAAAAGGAAAGCCTTCCGGTTGGAGGGAACCACAAAGAGATGGGTGTGGCAAGAGGATGGAGAGAGGATGCATTCAAGAACAACAGGGAGTCTAGTTTATCAAAGGGATAGTAGGAGATAGTCTTGTAAATTTAGGTTGATCCCAGAGCTGAGCTAAGAAGGATAGACTTAATTCGATAGGCAATTGGAGAGCCATGGAGGCTTTTGCGCCTGACAGTGGCTGATCAGAGCCACATTTTAGAAAACTAAATCTGGGGGCAGGGTTTGGGTTAGACTGAGAAGTGAGGCAACAGTAAGTTTTTGCAATTTCCAAAGGACTGGAGAAGTGAGGGGACTGCGCTGGGGTGACAGCAATGGGATTGGAAAGGAAAGAAAAGAGGTTGAACAGACCTGGAACACGACCTCAGGGGAAAGGAGAGGGCAAAGTCAAAGATGGCTGAGACTGTGAAACCCGGTGGGTTAGAGAATGAAGCTTCCATTTGACAGGCCCAGGAGATCAAGAGGAAGTGGTTTGGGGAAGATAAATTCATAACATTGAGTTTGAAAATGCTAAATGGGTCCCTGGGAGAGGAGACAGGAATGGGGATGTAGCTTTTGTGGAGATCCTCATAGACATAATGAAAATATTGAAGCCCTGGGAATACATGAGAGTATTGAGGGGCAGAGTAGGGGGAGAGAAGACATGAGACAGAAAAGCAGAATCTGGAGGAGTGTGGGAGTGAAAATAGGCCAGAGGAATGCAGAGGGTTGCCGGGCAGTGCTGAGGACCTGCTGGTGGTTATAGAGCAAGAGTTTCTTGGAGGGTACCAGAGAGGTTGTGAGTTGTGTGGCTGCTCCATGTCACAAGAGTTTTTGTAGGCAAATGCCTCAGCCCCATTGCTAACTTATGGGTCCAAATACAAGCCCTTCAGTCTGTTCTTCCTGTAGGCTCACTCTACGTGTTTGACCTCATAAGTCACATTTTTGGTGGCTTTCAAACCTTCTCCTTTTTTTCCAAGGCATAGTTGAAATTCCCTGGTAACGTCACTCCTACGTAGTATGTAGAAAAAAAGTTTTATCCTTAAACAACTTTTTCTTTCACATTTCTCCCCACCCGCTTGACCCACCACGTGTGATGAGGAGCATACAAGTAATAATGTTATTTTCCCTTCCCTCATACATATTTATGATCATTTATGTTCCATCTGTATTTCGGTGGTTCCTAAACTTTGCACCACTAAAGACCTGTTTATTATTCCATTCCACTGACGTTTACCAAGTTTAAAA
The DNA here is from genome assembly GCF_057802395.1 of Ceratotherium simum simum. Lineage (NCBI taxonomy): Eukaryota > Metazoa > Chordata > Mammalia > Perissodactyla > Rhinocerotidae > Ceratotherium > Ceratotherium simum. Next base: position 49,914,636 of record NC_141915.1, on the reverse strand, counting down.
GGAATTAAGAAATGGAGTTTATTTAGTATTCATATGTTTTCCATTTTATTAATTAAAAGTTATGTAGCTCCCAATCAGCTCTTCTCTTCTGATATTTTCATGATGCTGTAAGCTACTCATATGGCCAGAAACTGGCATGAGGGATGGAAGGACCAGGGGTAAAACTAGAGGGGAAGCCAGATTATGAGTATTATTCTAAATATGACACTTTTCTATGAATACGATGGAAAGTCATCAAAAGATTTCAAATCAGGAATGACATGACACGATTTGTACGGTTGAAAGTTCTCTCTAGAAGCAATGTGGAAAATGGATTAGCTCAACTAAGGAAGTGGCAATGAAGGAGAGAAATACAGAGATTTAGGAGATATGTAGGTGGTAGAATCAACAGGACTTGGGGGACCATTTGGATTCAAGAGTGTGAAAGTTAAGGATAAAAAAACAGTGTTTGGTGGAATGGGATTCAGGTCTGGAAGGTAGCAAAGTAAGGTCATATCAAATTCCAAAGAAGCAGTCTACACAGAGAGGGAGCACTATTTGACAGAAGGAATATACATCTGCAGGGAAATTTATCAGCCAGGGCATAAATTCATTCATTCAAGTATCAATGCCATAAATATTGATTGAACACCACATATATAGGAAACTCTCCCTTCCCTTGAGGAACTGAATATCTCCTTAGGAAGACAGACATGTAAATAAATAAATGTTAATACAATCTACTAATAAAAATATATACCAAGTTAATTTTGACATATTTCCCTCAAGTTATATTTTTTGCATAAATAACACTTTCTCAAAAATTTTACTAGATCCTTCTGCTGTCCCTACACCAATATCATGATATTTTACTTATTGCAGCTAATTTTACTATCATCTTTATCATTTTACTCTCCTTAACAATGCAGCCGGTGTTGAGACAGGAGTTGGAAATGTAGGGGAAAAGTGTTATTTGTATATAATATGATTGTAAATATAGAAAACTCAAAAGAATCACCTAAAATTATTTAAATTAATTAAGAATTTAGTAAGAGGGTTAGATCAAAAACAATAATTCGAAATTCTGTAATTTCTGGTTTACCAGTGTGGTAGATTCATTATTTGTGTAAAATTCCTCTTTCCTTCCCATTCTTGCTATGACTTTCCTGAAGTCAGCATATATTTCCCACCCTGTGGGCCACGTGACTTGCTTTGACCAATGGGAATGTGGAACAAAGTGACAATGTGCCACTTCCTAGCTGAGGCCTTAAGATGTACAGCAAGTTTCCAACAGGCTCTCTTGGAGCTCTGCCCTGAGAAGAGTATATCCCAGGTACCCAATGCTCTTTTGGACAGCGTCCAGGAATGAAGACACATGGAGTAAAGCTGACCTCAACTGAAGGCTGGAGTCTAGCCTAGTTCATCTAATCCTGGACAAGATTAGACAAACTGCAGCTGACCTATAGACTATGAGATACACATTAGCAGGTGCAAGCCACTATGATTTTTAGAGTTGTTTGTTATGCAGAATAATCACCCACACACAAAAACTGACTAATACAACCAGCAATAACCAGTTGGAAAATGTAGTAACAGAATAGATTACATTTACAAGAGTTCCCCAATTCCAATTCTTAGGATTAACTGTAATGAGAAAGGCATTTGACTTAAATAAAAAATACCATCAAAATTCACTGAGATTTGTAAAAGAAGACTTGAATGAATTGACTTGAATAAGCTATATCATATTTCTCAATAGAAAGAACTTGATGAGTATTAATTCTACCAAAGTTAATATTTTATGCTCTTAATTAAGCGCATCTTAAGCAAGCCCTTTAAATTTTTAGGATAAAAACATACACAGTTAAGAATTGTTAAAATAAGTTGAAAAGAAGGAATGGCAATGGAGAAGAGGAGTTGGCACTTCTAGATATTAAAACATACTATAAAATATGTTTATATCATATTACAAACACTGTGGTACTTGCGCAAATTGAACGCTACCATAAATGGCCAAAATATGGCTATAGGAGTAGTTAAGAATTTAAGAAAAAGAGGATTACTCAATAAATGGTGCTAGAATAATTAGTTCTATGTGGAAAAATATATATTTACATACGTCTCACACATCAAGTAGCAAATTAAATTCCAGGCCAATTAAGCAGTTAAACATAAAAATTAAATCAAATTAAAATAGAAGAAAATATAGACAAGTTTTAAAAAATTTCTGGATCAGAAAGAACTTTTTCTGGTTAAAACTATATAAGACAAATGGTGCCAGATGAAATAGTTATTTATATGAAAAAAACAAATCTTATTCCCTACCTCACACCATACACAAAATCAATTTAAGATGGGTCATAGGGCCGGCCCCGTGGCTTAACGGTTAAGTGCACACGCTCCGCTGCTGGCGGCCCGGGTTGGGACCCCGGGCGCACACCGAGGCACCGCTTCTCTGGCCATGCTGAGGCCGTGTCCCACATACAGCAACTAGAAGGACGTGCAACTATGACGTACAACTATCTACTGGGGCTTTGGTGGGGGAAAAAAAAAAGGAGGAGGATTGGCAATAGATGTTAGCTCAGGGCCGGTCTTCCTCAGCAAAAAGAGGAGGATTAGCATGGATGTTAGCTCAGAGCTGATCTTCCTCACACACACAAAAAAAAGATGGGTCATAGCCCCAAACATAAAAGCTAAAATAATAAAGCTACTAGAAGAAAATACAAGAGAATATTTTCATGACTTTGGGGTAAATGATTTCTTATAGAGTTCATAGAAAACATATACCATATAATAAAAAATTGATAAATTGGATTTCATCAAAGTTTAAAACTTCAGCTTATCACAAAAAAAACACAAAAAACAAAACACCAGCAAGAAAATAAATAGGCAGGCCATAAGTTGGGAGAAAATATTTGCAACACATTGTATGTGACAAAGGACTTGCACCCAGAATATATAAACTCAGAATATATAAACTCCTACAACTCAATAATAAAAAGATGAATAATCCAATTAAACATGGGCAAAAGACCTGAATAGACACTTCACAAAATGATATACACAAATAGCCAAGAAGCAAGTTAAAACCACAGTGAGATACCATTGTCATACCCTAGAACCGCTAAAATGAAAAAGATCGACAACACCAATGTGGAGAGACCGGGGAGCAACTGGAACTCGCATACATTGATCACGGAGTGTAAAATGGTCACACGCTTTGGAAAACTGTTCAGAAGCTTCTTAAGAAGGTAAACATATATCTGTCTTATGAGCCAACAACTCCACTCCTAGGTATTTGTCTTAGGGAAATGAAAGCATATATTCTCAGAAAGGCTTATGTAGAATGTTCTTAGCATCTTTATTCATAACAGCTCAAATCTAGAAACTACTCTGGTGTCCATCAATAGAAGAATGGATAATCAAACTTTGGTATATTCATACAATAGAATACTACTCAGCACATAAAAAGGAATGAACTATTGACATATGCAATAGCATTTATGAATCTTGATATGAATTTAGAGTTTAAAAAAAGTTCTTAACCAGTAATTCCACATCTAGGAGTCTAGTTGGAGGAAATTATCTGAAATACAGTGCTATTTACTAAAGCAAAAAATCCCCAGCAGTCTAAGTTATCAGATATGGAGAACTGGTTAAGTGAATCACGGTACTTCAGCAATGTAGCCATTAAAGTTATTTTTATGAATGGCATTTAATGATGTAAGAAAATTCTTATAATATGGTAAAGAATATAGTAGAATATAAAACGGACTATACAATATACTTTTAGCATTAGAGTAATGCAATTATAAGCTAACTTGTGCAAGGTAGTTCTTTTGGTGGCTTATCTGAAGAGCATGCGTTATTTTTCCCTGTTGAAAAGCGGTTGCAAATTATCAGTCATGAGTTGAATTTGGCCCACAGTCATATTTGTTTGGCCTAGTGGTTTTTTTTTTTAAATTGAGTTAACAGTGGTTTAAGACATTATATAAATTTCATGTGTACATCATTATATTTCAACTTCTGTATAGACTACACTGTTCACTACCAAAAGTCTAGTTTCCATCCGTCACCATACAAATGTTCCCCTTTACCTTTTTCACCCTCCCCTCACCCACCTTCCCTTCTGGTAACTACCAATCTGTTCTAGCTATTTATGTGGGTTTTTTTTTTTAAATCTTCCATATATGAGTGAAATCATATGCTATTTGTCTTTCTCCATCTGACTTACTTTGCTTATCATAATACCCTCAAGGTCCATCCGTGTTCTTGCAAATGGCAAGGTTTCATCTTTTTTATGGCTGAATAGTATTCTATTGCATAATGTCTTCTTTACCCACTCATCAGATAAAGTGTTGATGGGCACTTAAGGTGTTTCCACGTCTCGGCTATTGTGAATAATGCTGCAACGAGCATAGGGGTGCATACATCTTTTTGAATTAGTGTTTTTGTATTCTTTGGATAAATACTCAGAAGTGGAATAGCTAGACTATGTGGTAGTTCTATTTTTAATTTTTTGAGCAATATCCATACTGTTTTCCATACTGGCTGCGCCAATTTACGTCACCACCAGCAGTGTACGAGGGTTCTCTTTTCTCTGCATCCTCTCTAACACTTGTTATTTCTTGTTTTTTTAATAATAGCCATTCTGATGGGTGTGAGCTGATAATTCATTGTGGTTTTTATTTGCGTTTCCCTGACAATTAATGACATTAAACATCTTTTCATGTGCCTATTGGTCATCTCTGTATCTTCTTTGGAAAAATGTCTGTTCAGATCTTCTGCCCATTTTTTAACAGGGGTGTTTTTTTGTTGTTGTTGAGTTGTGTGAGTTCTTTATATATTTTGGATATTAACCACTTATAGGATATATGTTTTGTAAATACCTTTTCCCAGTTGGCGGGTTGTCTTTTCATTTTGTTGATGGTTTCTGTTGCTGTGCAGAAGCTTTTTAGTTTGATGTAGTCCCATTTGTTTATTTTTTCTTTTGTTTCTCTTGCCTGAGGAGACATATCCAAAAAGATATCACTAAGACCAACTTCAAAGAGCATACTGCCTATGTTTTCTTCTAGAAGTTTTATGATTTTAGGTCTTACATTCAAGTCTTTAATCCATTTTGAGTTAATTTTTGTGTATGGTTTAACATAGTAGTCCAGTTTCATTCTTTTGCATGTGGCCATCCAGTTTCCGCAACACCATTTATTGAAAAGGCTTTACTTTCTCCATTGTACATTTTTGGCTCCTTTGTTGAACATTAGCTGTCCATAAATGTGTGAGTTTATTTCTGGGCTTTCAATTCTGTTCCATTGATCTGTGTGTCTGTTTTTCTGCCAGTACCATGCTGTTTTGATTACTATAGCTTTGTAGTATACTTTGAAATCAGGGAGTGTGATACCTCCAGCTTTGTTCTTTTTTTTCAGAATTGCTTTGGCTATTTGGGGTCTTTTGTTGTTCCATATAAATTTTAGGAGTCCTTGTTTTATTTCTGTGAAACGTGTCATTGGGATTCTGATTGGGATTGCATTAAGTCTGTAGATTGCTTTAGGTAATATGGATATTTTTAACTATGTCAATTCTTCCAGTCCATGAGCCCAAAATATCTTTCCATTTCTTTGTCTTCTTTGATTTCTTTCAATAATGTCTTATAGTTTTCAGTGTATAAGTATTTCACCTCCTTGGTTAAATTTATTCCTAGGTATTTTATTTTTTTGTTGCAATCATAGATGGGATTGTATTCTCTATTTATCTTTCTGCTAGTTCATTGTTAGTGTATAGAAACACAACTGATTTTTGTATGTTGTTTTTGTACCTTGCAACTTTGCTGTATTTGTCTATTATTTTAATAGTTTTTTGGTGGATTCTTTAGGGTTTCCTATATATAAAATATGTCATCTGCAAATAATGACAGTTTTACTTCTTCCTTTCTAATTTGGATACCTTTCATTTCCTTTTCTTGCCTAATTGCTCTTGCTAGAGCTCCCAACACTACGTTGAATCAGAGTGCCAAGAGTGGGCATCCGTGTCTTGTTCCTGTTCTTAGGGAGATAGCTTTAAGTTTTTCACCATTGAGTATGATGTTAGCTATGGGTTTGTCATATTTGGCCTTTATTATGTTGAGGTATTTTTCTTCTATACCCATTTCATTGAGAGTTTTTATCATAAATGGATGCTGAATCTTGTCAAATGCTCTCTTTGCATCTACTAAGATGATCATATGATTTTTACTCTTCATTTTATTAATGTGGTGTATCATGTTGGTTGATTTGTGGATGTTGAACCATCCTTGTATCCCCAGAATAAATCCTACTTGATTGTGGTGTATGATCCTTTTAGTGTATTGTTGTATTTGATTTGCTAATATTTTGCTGAGGATTTTTGCATCTATAATCATCAGTTATATTGGCCTGTAATTTTCTTTTCTGTTGTTCTTGTCTGGTTTTGGTAATAGAGTAGTGTTGGCCTCATAAAATAAGTTAGGAAGCATTCCTTCCTTTTCAATTTTTTGGAAGAGTTTGATAAGGATAGGTATTAAATCTTCTTTGAATATTTGGTAGAATTCACCAGGGAAGATGACTGGTCCTGGACTTTTGTTTTTGGGGAGGTTTTTGATTACTGTTTCAATCTTCTTACTAGTGATTGATCTATTCAGATTCTCTATTCTTGATTCAGTTTTAGAAGGTTGTATGATTCTAAGAATTTATTCATTTCTTTCTGGGTTATCCAATTTGTTGGCATATAGCTCTTCATAGTATTATCTAAAAATCCTTTGTATTCCTGTAGCATCTGTTGTAATTTCTCCTCTTTCATTTCTGATTTTATTTATTTGAGCCTTCTCTCTTTTTTTTCTTAGTGAGTCTAGCTAAAGGTTTGTCAATTTTGTTTATCTTTTCGAAGAACCAGCTCTTAGTTTCATTGATCCTTTCTATTGTCCTTTTAGTCACAATTTTACTTATTTCTGCTCTGATTTTATTATTTCCTTCCTTCTTCTGATTTTGGGCTTCATTTCTTCTTCTTTTTTCTAGTTTCTTTAGGTGTAATGTTAGATTGTTTATTTGATATTTTTCTTGTTTATTGAGGTAGGCCTGTACTGCTATAAACTTCACTCTTAGTACTGCTTTTGCTGTATCCCATAGATTTTTGTATGTTGTGTTATCGTTTTCATTTTCATTTGTCTCCAGGTATTTTTTGATTTTTCCTTTGATTTCTTCATTGATCTAATAGTTGTTCAGTAGCATGTTATTTAGTCTAGACATTTTTGTGACTTTTCCAGCTTTCTCCTTGTAGTTGATTTCTAGTTTCATACCATTGTGGTCAGAAAAGATGCTTGATATGGTTTCAATCTTCTTAAATTTATTGAGACTTGTTTTGTTTCCCAACGTGTGGTCTATCTTTGAGAATGTCCCATGTGCACTTGAGAAAAATGCATATTCTGCTGCTTTTGGATAGAAAGTTCTATATATATCTATTAAATTCATCTAGTCTAATGTTTCATTTAAGGCTGATGTTTCCTCATTGCCTTCCTGTCTGGATGATCTATCCATTGATGTAAGTGGGACATTAAAGTCCCCTACTATTACTGTGTTGCTATCAATTTCTCCCTCTAGGTCTGTTCATAATTGCTTTATATACTTTGGTGCTCTTTTGTTAGGTGCATATATACTAATAAATATTATGTATTCTTGATTGTTTGTCCCTTTTATCATTATATAATGTCCATCTTTGTCTCTTGTTATCTTTTTTGACTTAAGTCTATTTTGTCTGATATGAGTATGGCTACATCTGCTTTCTTTTGTTTGCCATTTGCTTGGAGTATCATCTTCCATCCCGTCACTTTGAGCCTATGTTTGTCTTTAGAGCTGAGTTGAGTCTCCTAGAGGCAGCACATTGCTGGGTCTTGTATTTTTAATCCATCCAAGAACTCTGTGTCTTTTGATTGGTAAATTCAGTCCATTTACATTTAGGGAGACTACTGATATATGAGGACTTCATATGGCTATTTTATATTTTGTTTTCTGATTGCTCTATATTTCCTTTGTTTCTTTTTTCTTGTGTTTCTGTCTGCCATTTCAGTTTGGTGGTTTTCTGTGATGTGTTTCTCAGTTTCTTCTTTTTTTTGTGTTTCATGACTCTGCTCTGAATTTTCGTTTTGTGGTCACCATGAGGTTTGAATAAAAGGTCTCATAGACAAAATAGTCCTTTTTCTGCTGATAGCATCTTATCTTCATTTGCCTAAGAAGGTTCTGTCCTTTTCTTCTTCTCTGTCTGTTTTTGTTGTCACAAATTATTCCTTTTTGTGTTGTGAGTTTGTTACCATATTGAAGTGGCTGTAGTTATTTTTAATGCTTCCTTGCCCTTTAAACTTTGTTATAATTAAGTCTTTATTATCCTATTCTGACACAGAGTTGCAATTTTCTGATTCCGTCTATCTATTTATCATCTTGCTCAAAGCATTGTATACCTTTGCCTTTTTGTATCAGGTAGGAAAGCGCCTTTCAACATTCTTTGTAAGGCAGGTCTAGTGGTGATGAACTCCCTCAGCCTATGTTTGTCTAGTAAAGCCTTTATTTCTCCTTCATATCTAGAAGATGACTTTGCTGGATAGAGTATTCCTGACTGACAGTTTTTATCTTTCAATATTTAGAATATATCTTTCTACTCTCTCCTTGCCTGTAGGGTTTCTGCTGAGAAGTCTACTGATGGGGGTTCCCTTGTAGGTTATTGTCTTTTTCCCCCTGGTTGCCTTTAATATTCTTTTTTATTTTCTTTTTGGTGAGGAAGATTTGCTCTGAGCTAACATCTGGTACCAATCTTCCTCCTTTTTTGCTTGAGGAAGGTTATCCCTGAGCTAACATCCACTCCATTCTTCCTCTCTTTTGTATGTGGGTCACTGCCACAGCATGGCTTGATGAGTGGTGTAGGTCCATGCCTGGGATCCAAACTCACGAACTCAGGCTGCTAAAATGAAGTGCACCAGACATTACCACTACACCATGGGGCACGCCTCTAATAGTCTTTCTTTGTCATTGATTTTTGAGTTTTATTATCATGTGTCTTGGAGAAGGTCTTTTTATTTTGTGACAATTGGATGTTCTATTAACTTCATGGATTTGTATATCCAGTTCCTTTCCCAGGCTTGGGAAGTTCTCAGCTATTCTTTCTTTCTTTTTTTCTTGTGGTAATATTGGTTTATAACATTATATAAATTTCAAATATACATCATTGTATTTCAATTTTGTGTAGACTACATCACGTTTACCACCCAAAGACTAATTCCCATCCATCACTGTACACATATACCCTATTACCCCTTTTGTCCTCCTCCCTCTCCTTCCCCTCTGGTAACTACCAATCTAATCTCTGTATCTATGTGTTTGTTTGTTGTTGTTGTTTTTATTTTCCACTTATGAGTGAAACTATATGGTATTTGACTTTCTGCATCTGACTTATTTCCCTTAGCACAATACCTTCAAGGTCTATCCATGTTGCTGCAAATGGCAAGATTTCATCCTTTTATGGCTGAGTAGTGTTTCATTGTGTATATATACCACATCTTCTTTATCCATTCATCTATTGATGGACAGTTAGGTTGTTTCTAAGTCTTGGCTATTGTGAATAATGCTGCAATGAACACAAGGGTGCAAATATCTTTTTGAATTCTTGTTTACGAGTTCTTTGGGTAAATACCCAGAAGTAGAATAAGTAGATCATCTGGTAGTTCTATTCTTGATTTTCTGAGGAATATCCATACTGTTTTCCACAGTGTATGCACCAGTTTGCACTCCCACCAGCAGTGTGTGAGGGTCCCCTTTTCTCCATATCCTCTCCAACACTAGTCATTTCTTGTCTTATTAATTATAGCCGTTCTGACTGGCATGAGGTGATATCTCATTGTTTTGATTTGCATTTCCCTAATAATTAGTGATGTTGAACATCTTTTCATGTGTCTGTTGGCCATCTATATATCTTCTTTGGAAAAATGTCTGTTCAGATCCTTTGCCCATTTTTTAATTGGTTTTTTTGTTGTTGAGTTGTGTGAGTTCTTTATATATTTTAGATATTAACCCCTTATGGGATATAAGATTTGCAAATATCTTCTCCCAATCAGTAGGTTGTCTTTTTATTTTGTTGATGGTTTCTTCTGCTGTGCAGGAGATTTTTAGTTTGATGTAGTCCCATTTGTTTTTTTCTTGTTTCCCTTGCCTAGTGAGACATGATATTCAAAAAGATACAGCTAAGACTGATGTCAAAGAGTGTACTGCCTATGTTTTTCTTCTAGAATATTTATGGTTTCAGGTCTTACATTCAAGTCTTTAATCCATTTTGAGTTAATTTTTGTGTATGGTATAAGATAATGGTCTATTTTCATTATTTTGCATGAGGCTGTCCAGTCTATTCAATAAATGTTGTTGGGAAAACTGCTCAGCTATTCTTTCTTTAAATAAGCTCCCTGCTCCCTTCTTTTGCTGTTCTCCTTCTGGGATATCCGTTATCCTTATGTTGCTCTTTCTAATGGAGTCAGATAATTCTTGTAGAATTTCTACATTTTTTAAAATAAATTTCTACATTTCTTTTAAGATGTAGTAATAAAGGAAATTTCTACATTCCTTTTTAAGTCTTAGTTCTCTCTCCTCTTCTACCTGCATCATTTCTATGTTTCTATTTTCAAGCTCACTAATTCTTTCTTCCATATGATCTGCTCTATTTCCAATGCTTTCCAATGCACTCCTTATCTCATTTACTGAGTTCTTCAGCTCCAAAATTTGTTTGGTCCTTTTTTTAGAGTTTCAATCTCTTTGGTAAAGTATTCCTTCTGTTGGTTGATTTTATTTCTGAGCTCATTTCTTGTAGCTCACTGAGTTTCTTCATGGCAGCTCTTTTGAATTCTTTATCAGGTAGATCACAATCTTCCACGACTTCACATTTGGTTTCTGGAGAATTGTTGTTTTCTTTTTGTGGTGCCATGTTACCATGGATTTTTGTGGTGCTTGCTTAGTTATTCCTCTGCTGGTGCATTTGTCATAGCAAACACGTTTCTTATTAGGTATAGCTGTATTTGTTTTGATTCAAAATTTTCAACTGCTTAGAGATTAGAAGCCTTTCTTTTGTTTTTCAGTAGGTGGCTCTACAGCACTAGTTTCTGTTTTTCTCACTTGCACTGCCTCTGGATATATTTGAAGATCTGCACTCCATCCTCCATCAAGTCTATTTGGGGTGTTGCCAGTACTTTTGTTGTCACTGCCTGTGCCTCTGGGGGTCACTGATGCCTTGCTGTTGCTGGTGTCACTGCAGTTGCCAGCTTCACCACTAGGGGCACAGGGACGGCTGACGCCTCGTCCAAGTCCAGGATCATCTGGGTCAGAAGCTCCACCACTGTGGCAGGGGGAGGGAGAGTGGGGAGGGAGCCAGGTTCACATGGCAATATCTCAGCTGTTGCATTTTACCTTGTGGCTGCAGGTGCCACTGCAGCTGGCTGGCCAGAGTTGCATGTGTACCTCCACTGCTGCTCACTCAGTGTTCTGGGGCCAGCTGCCACAGCCAGGGATCCAGGGTCCTGGGCTCTGCCTTTGCTGTTGCCCTATTTAGCCTCCTCTATGTGCTCCAATCCACCACCTTCATATGTACTGATGTGTGGGTCTCTCTGGTGTCCTGCTGTGTTGGGCAATGTAGCCTGTGATGGGTTATAGATGTTTTATTCACAGTAGATTGAAGGGGAGAGACAAAGGGATTCTCTCACACCAACCTGATGGTAATATCAGACCCAATGTTTTAAAAATAATAAGAATTCATTTCCGGTATTTAAAAAATGAAAAATTTTACATATAAATTCTGTTTTCCAGGTCCTCTTGAAAATTCCATGTCCTCTTGAAGATCTGGCAACTATGTTCCCACATAGAAACTCCCAATTAGAGCTGAGTAGTGGCTCCCTCAGACAGGAAATGTGCCCTTCAATTAGTTTTTTTCTTACATGGTGCCTCATTTACATTACCCGCCTAGCCCCTGTAGGCATTTGCTTGTGCAATCCCTGATTACATGCTGAATTTAATCCTTGGATTTTGTCAGAGCATCAGAGAGCTCTTCCCCTCAACCACAGGACTTTGGCTCTTTGCCGGCAGCTTATGGAATTTCATTACTACGATTATTGCAGGAAGTTGTTGAGGATGTGGTTCTCTACAATCCACAGGACAAATTTTTCTCTGCACTCAATGTCAGAAATTACCTCTTTTTCTCCCTAGCCATGAATTTTTTTAAATCCCATGGGTGCCATGAATCATGTGGCCAATCATGGCTCTCTCAGCACTGGCTTCTGAGAAGATCAGACCCAAATCTTCCATAAAGCACAATGTATTGGAGCCTCACGATGTGCATTGTCGTATAGAGAAAAGAATGGAAGGAGTTGCATTAAAGTATCAACAGCAACGTCATAGGCAATTTTCCTAAAAGCAGACCCTAAGATGAGGATTCATGTGCAAGTGGTTTATTATGGAAGTGCTTCTGGGTGAAACCAGTCAGGGAGTGAGAGAAGAAGCCAAGTAAGGATGTGATTTCAGTACCACAGAGAGTAGTTTCAGTTTTCTCCCACTCCTTACTCCGGAGTGTAAGTTATGCCTTGCAGGATTTTGTATTCCTGTGCATATAATCAGCCCAGCAACTTCCACCCTCTGTACATTTGGGCAAAGCAGCTCAAGTATCCTGAATATAGTCCTTCAAAGAGAGTTACAGGTGCTGGTGGTTAGAAGCAAAACCACGTTGAACCCAGTAGAGGAGCTCCAGAAATGGTAAAGGGGATCTGGGGGACTTCATTGGAGCACCAGAGTGCCCACTTCCCAGTGATCATTTCTGAGAAGCAAGATTATGTGTGACTGTTATACTTTTTAATACATTATTGTAATGTTCAGATTTTCTACATAATTGGAATATGCTATTTTATGACCAGAATAAAGACTAAAATAAAATGTTAAACCATCCCTTGACACTATTTTCCTCTACCCACTAGTCTTTCTTTTTTCCCTCTTTGCTAAGTTTCCCTTAAAGAATATTTAACATAAATTTAAAATAAAATTTATTTATTTTTATTATTCCAAAAGCAATACATACTCATTGTAGAAAATATGGAAAATACAGATAAGTAAAAAATAGAAAATAAAAACCCCCCAATCCTGCCATGCAGAGATAACCACTGTGATCACCTTCAAGTATATTCTTCTAGGTCTGTGTGTCAAATAAAAATGAGATAGTATAAACACCTGCTTTTTAAAATATTTAGATAAACTTTAAAATTTGAGAATAGTTTTAGATTTACAGAAAAGTCACAAAGATAGTACAGAGTTCCTGTATACCCCTCATCCAGTTTAATACCTGCTTTTTTCACTTAACTTGTCATGGACACTTTCTCATGACAATAAACATTCATCTCAACATCATTTTTAACAATGGGATTGTATTAAATTGTAGGGATATAGCATAATTTGTTTAATTTATCCCATTTTGTTGGCTATTTGGGATATTTTTAATTTTTCACTTCTGTAGGTGTTTCTTACAAAAAGTTCCCAGAAGTAGAATTGCTGGTCAAATGGGAGAAAAATTTTTAAGGCTCTTGATACCTGTTGATCATCTGCCTTCCAGGAGAATACTCTCAGCAGAATATGTGTGCACCCGTTTCACCTACTGGGATAGTTGACAAGGTAAATATAGTAAGCTAGTACATGTAGTTAATTAGAAAAGTCTAGAAGGCTTAAAGAATATTTCAGTGGTGTGGGTAGTGCCTCTCCTACTTTTATCTGTTTGGGCATGGGCATTCAAACTCTTCTGACTTCCATCCATGATAAGAAATACATTTTATGTGGCCGAGCAGACACTGTTGATGCTACATCTAGATGCCCTTGGTCTACCCTGAGGTCACTACACACAGTTCCTCTGCGTTCTGACAGCTGCCCCATCTCTCTGTCTGAAGGTGTTCTCTGGCCATGGGGGCATACTTGGTCTATATGGGGGGCATCCTAGAAGTACCAGGGAACTAATGCCCAGCTGAGACTCTGACCAATGGAGGATGGGCGTTTGTGGACCAATGCTCCAGCTCCCTCACCTCTGGTGGGACAACTCTGAGGCATGTTCCACAGAGCCTCTCAGAATGTCCCCAGAAGGACTGAGCTCCAGTGGCTCATATTGGTAGCCCAGTCATTAACACACACTTTATTGGCTTTCCTCCCTTCCTATTGCGTTTACCCTACTACCTCACAGTACTTTCTAGAATCAGTCCCCCATATAAAAGATTCAAAAAACAATACCTTAATACCTCAAACACACTCTGATATTTTCTTTTTGTTTTCTAATCTATTCTGCTGGACACGATCCACTAAATTGATTGGGCAACGCACTCACGGGTCTCAGTCTGTAGTTGGAAAATCACCATCCCAGAGGGTGGGTGTATTAAGGAGAACTGCGCCTTGATCATAAGGGCAATTTGATAGTTGAACATTTCCTTGGGAGGCACAGTGAGCAGCTAAGGTCAGCTGAGAGAGCTCCTAACAGCCTGTGGACGCCTCTACTTTGTCAGATTTCAAACTGACACTTCTTGTCAAGGGGGCTACTTCATCGGCCTCTGCTGACCATTCTGGCATGAAGCCAAACAGAAACAATGCTCCGCTTTTCTCTGAACAGTCTTTCGGGTCACCTCAGAGAAGACCAGGGCTGGGAGTGAGGGTGGGGAGAGCAATTAGGAAGGAGCAGGGGGAGGAGTAGATGTGGATTTTCAAAGGTCAGCTGGAGTATGATTAGTGAACACTTAGAGATTTATTCCAAGTGCCTTTTCTGACTGGAAAAACAACAATAAAAGAAAGAAAGAAAAAAAAAAAACCCAAACCCACAAGTGGGGTAGAAGTTGAAGAACACTTTAATTCATAGGGAAAAGGGCTTGAATAATTGATGCTCCCGCCATGCCAAAGATAATTTCAGCTCTCTCTCTATCTCACAAAGACATTTAGCATTGATTGAGATCAAAGGATCTAGAACCCCTGCTGCGGGGCTGAAAGGCAAAACTCGCAGCGGCCTTTCCCCGCTCTGATAATGTCGTCTTTATGTAGTTAATAAACTGCACACTTCAGTCAAACTATATCATTACAGAAGACTTAGGGAGCTAACAATTTAAAAGCAAAGAATTGCCTCTGTTCTTTGCTTTGAACTAAACAACATTCTGTTGAATGAGGTGGACATCAAAGTCTCGTCACTATTACCAGTGTGGATTGAGCAAAGGCCGCACAGAGTGGGTACTTCAGTCATCAAGAAAAAAAAAAAAAAACAGAAAGAAAGAGAAAGATTAAAGATATCGGCTTATCAACCCAAAGGCAGTACCAGGTGTTTTATTATTATTTTTTCTACCAGGCAAGCATCAGGTGGTTTGCTTATGCAATGAGTGTCCTTGTTAAACGGATGTACGGGAACTGGGTCAGACTGTCCGTTTTTCACCTTGGCCCTGTTCTGAACTTGGTCTCAACTACCTTCACGTTCATCTTCAGCCTGCCCGCCCCTCTCGCCACTCCCGGTGCCCCGGGTTCTGTGTTCCTGCTTCCTCAGCCTTTCTTTGTGAAGGGCAGTAAACACCGCATCTCCCTCTCTTAGTGCTGGCTTGTCTGTCATGGCACGGCTTGCCTGCCCTGATTCTGCCTCTGAGACTCCACTGGCTGGCTGGGCGAGGGCATCCTGTGCACAGGGCGTGTTTGGGGAGATGCACCCATTTGGAGCAGGGATGTTCTGGGATCGAGAACCCCATCCCACCAGCACACACACTCATGCTGCCAGGCTCTGTTGTCGGGTAGTTTTAAAGAGTGACACCACATACAGCATCTAACCTCCCACCTCACCACCCCGACCCTCACCCCCATACACTGCTATAGGAAGAGTGTCTCAGGATGGATTCACTAGAAGGGATTCTCAGGCAAGTGATTTACTTATTGAGGGAGGCTCTTAGGAGAAAAACCTTTGAGGAAGTGAAGGAAGCAGGATAGAGGAAGAAGCTCAGCAAAGATGGGGCTCAGCGGAAGTCTGGTCTTAACCTGATCCCACAGGAAGCATAAATGGCACCACAGATTGCCCCACCTTGAGGCAAGGGGGCTGGCCTTTGCACCCTGTATCAGTCAGCCATTGGCTGTGGGCTGCCCTGGGGGGCGGGCTAACATTCCAGGCACTCTCCAGGTAGGAGGCTCCCACAGGCCAAGGGCAATTCTGCAGATAATAGTGCAGTTATGAGCTCTTGGCAGTCAACACGCACGACAGCTGGGAGATGGCCACACCAGCCCGGCAATAGGCTCTGGGTAGGGTTCTATGGAGGGTAATTCGAATTATTTATCAGAAGACTTTAGAAAATGTACATATCATTTAACCCAGCAGTTTTGTTTTTAGGTTTTTATCTGGAGGAACACATGGATGTGTCAGAAGTTGTGTTGTTGTCATCATGAGCATCATAATCATCTTCATCATCCCTTGTTGAACACGTATTTGCTGAGTACTTTCCATCTTTACATATAGTATCTCATTTAATTTTTTCAACAATTCTGTGTGGTATGGCCAACGTTTTATAAATCAAGAAACCGAGGCTGAGGGAGGTTGTTATCCTTGCCTTAGAACCCACAGCTTGAGAATGGCATGCCCCTGGAATGTTCATTGCAATGTTATGGTAATAAGGACTTAAAAATAATCCACTTCTCCAACACTAGGAACAGTAAGGTAAATTACTGTACTTCCATACAATGGCATAGTATGCAGTCAATAAAAATGCCATAACAATACAGCGATGGGTCCATAATACATTGTTAAGGGGAAGAACTAGATCACAAAGCTGCATTGTGTGTGTGTGTACGTGTGTGTGTGTGTGTGTGTGTGCATGTGTGTATATGGGCATAGACAATATCTTTAAAACATTAAGGGATATTTTTGTATCTGCATTTCCCCTTACCATTTACTGAACCTCCTCCCTAACCACTATCCACGGTATTGAAGTTCAGCTCTTTGGTGTTGATTGCCTCAGGAAAGGGACATGAAATAGAAAGCAGTGGAAAAGGAAAGGAAAGTCAGTTGTCAGGGTTTGAGGCTTAAAAACAGAAAGATCTCAGGGTTGAGACAACAGAAGATGTGAGGGATAAATTTTCCCTCAGCCCCACCTAGAAAAAGATCCTCTGGGGTTAGGGTGAGGACGGGATGGAGGTATGTTGGGGAGTGGGGAGAGGGAGAGAGGCTGAGAGCTTAGATCTGGAGAAAAAGCCCCGAGCCTTGCCAGTCACTTGGCCGAGGCTGCGGGGGGCTATGCAGAGGTGGAGGGTACTTCAAATACTGCAAGAACCAAGGGGATCTGAGGCCAGTTCCTGAGAGGCCTTTGACCTCAGAGAAGGAATGTTGTGTGGAGAGGATCCTCAGGCAGCCCCTATGGCACACCCTGGCTTGCCACACCCATGAAGCTGAGACACTGGACTCAGGGGGCCTGAGGATGGGAGTGAGGGGCAGTGGGCAGCAAACCGCTTAGGTGGATGCCTGGATCTATGGATCAGATCCTTTTGCCCCTGAATCCTCCACCTCCTCATCTTCTTTCTTCGCCTCTCCTCCACCCTCCATGGGAATTTGGACAAAACTCCAGGGAAAGGAGGGGATTTGAGTTGACGAGATTGAGTTCCTGCCTACAATGGATAGTGGGCTCATAGCAGAAATCAAGTTGAGCTAAAGGAAATAAAGATCTATTTCTTGTCCATCTGAAGCTGTGGATGGGGATTTATGCCCAGGAAAGGAGTAAAAGACAGATCGCAGAATTACAACTCAGTGGTTATTGCTGAGAGATTTCTGTTTCCTTATCGGTGCTTACCTGTGTTTTTCATGTTTTTTTTTTTTTTTGCAATATCGCATTCATTACTTTTGAAATTAGAGAAAAAATGTCATTTCACCTCCTTATCCAACAGCAACGATAGTAGTTTACATTCACTAAGGATCTCAACATGGAGGGCATTGGGCTGGCCACCTTATATTATTCCATTCATTCCTCACAACTGCCCTATGGGGTAGGTACTGTCATGGTCGCATTTTACAGAAATTTGAGACTTGTAGAATTTAAGCAACTTACCCAAAGTGGCAGAAATGTGTAATAGTACAGGTCTAGCTGACTTCCAGTCCTGCGCTCTTTCTATCTCACCCCGTTGTCTATCAGGGGAACTTTTTCTGCTAAACACAAAACTAGCCAAAACATCGGCGATGGGGTTAGAGATTTCAAGTGAGCACAGGTGCTGAGCAGAGCTGGCCTTGCCAATAAACAGAAGAGTCCATACAAAGGGCTGGCCAGCATGGGGCCTGAGGACACAGCTGTCTGTACAGTGTGAAAGGAAAACTTGCCATGATGAATTATATTGATACAACAATGAAAGAATCGTTTTTGAAAGAAATGAACTGTTGTTAAAAGACAAAGGCACATGAATCACATCAACATTGATCTACTCAGTGTAATTTCTGAACTAGGCAGTATTTCTTTTTTAAGGTACATTCTCATTGAAGTTTGACCTAAATAGAGAAGCTCACCCAGGAAACCAGGGTACAGCTTGAAGAATTTTCACAAAGTGAGCATGCCCATGTAACCAGCTCCCAGATCAAGAAACAAACATTCCAAGGACCCCAGAAGCCCACCTCCTGCTCTTTTCCAGTTACTTCCTCCTCAATAAAGCTAACAACCGTCCTGACTTCTAACATCTCAGATTAGTTTTGCCTGTTTTTGAAATTTATGTAGACAGAACTTTCTGAACATTATATATGGATCATACAGTATGTTTATGAGATTTATCCATGATGTTTAAGTAAAATTTTTTTATTCTCATGGACATATAGTATTCCATATTCCATATTCATATTAGGTAACTATATTTATCGTATGTAAATATTTGGGTAGAATTTACCCATTCTCCTGCTGATGGGCATTTGATTGTTTCTATTTTTTTTTTCATGTTGTTTGGTGAACATATGTATGAATTTCTTTGATGCATATACCTAGGAGTGGAATTGATCGGTCGTAGGGTATACGTATGTTCTGCTTTGGTGGATACTATCAAACAGTCTTCCAAAGTTGTACCACGGTGCATACCCACTCAGAGTGGTAAGAGTTTCCAGTTCCTTTACTTCTTTGCCAACATTTGGTATTTTCTATTTTAGGTGCGTGTAATGGTATGTCATTGCCTTAATGAAGTTGAGTACCTGAACACATTTTCATGTGTTTATTGGCATTTGGATATCCTTTTATGTGAAGTCCTGTTCAAGTCTTTAGTAGAGAATGCTATCTTAAGGAAGAATTACTATAATCCTTTGTATGTGGTAGAATTCTGATACTATTGGTTAAGTTGGACACTGTATCTGTGGTATGACTTTTGATGTTTCTTTGCTCAAAAGTATATGTACCCACTAGTGTTTTCACTGATGCCGAAATGTCTACATCACTCTTTCTTTTGAATTAAGACATTAGCTACCTAGCCTAAAAATGCACATGTTAGAGGAAGAGGGGTATAGCATATAACAAGTTCTTTTCGGCTGTAAGGAATGGGGGAATGTTCAGGTTTCCATGGACAATGGGGTTTATGATGAGCGAATTTAGAGAGACAGGAATTGTTTCAGCAGTCCCATAGCCAGGCCCCACAAAGAATGGAAACATCTTCTATCATAATAGGACTCCTGGTATTTCAGTAGCAGCTCCGGTCATCCAGCAGAGTGACCTGGTCATATTATTGCCCTCTGAGCAGAAGGCATCAGTTATCAGCCTCTTGGCCAGTAGGTTCCTACTGCCACTGACAAAGCAGCATCAGACTTTCTTTCTTCCCACTGCCCTGATTCTGCCATGTTAAGGCTTCTCCGATCTCAGAGCATCTATGGCATCTAATGTCTTCTCTTCACGTGTCTTTCAATGGCTTCCTCCACTCTATTAATCACATCTCTCTCTCTCTCTTTCTTTGTGGGCCTCATTTTGCAGTGAGAGAATCTGATTTGATGGCCACTGTAGGGCACTCTTGAAGAGCAGAGCTCTTGCACCAAGCTGCCTCAAGGGCCACTGGCTAGCCAAGATGGCTGCTCATGTTAGTCACCTGTGTCAGCATCACGTGGTACAAAACACAGCAACACATGCGCAGGGACCATTTCTGACCACTTTGTTTAGAAGGGGGTGGTGGGCATAGCAGAAGTGCAGAGGTACATGGACTCTCCAGTAGGTCAAGTCATCATTAGGTATTAATACTTCAGTTCCAATTAGTCAGATCAGCTGGGCTCATAGAGAGAAAGACATGGTGAAAAGAATTTTTGTGAGGCAATTCTATAATTGTTGGAGACATTTCACATATATTTATCTCATTTATAATAACAATTACTAGAAGGGAACAGAGATTGTGTTATTTTCACTTTAAAGAGGAGAAGACTGAATGCCAGAACACTTCAGTGGCTTCTGTAATTTACATCTTGTATATGGCAGACCTGGGGTTTGAATTCATCTCTGTTATTTTCATTCATTCATTGATTCCGCAAATATTTATTGAATTCTTACAACGACTCAGGCACCATTCCCGACACTTGGGCTAGATACATCAGTGAATGAAGCTGACTTACCAGCTGTCAAAGAACCCCGCACCACTAAGGAGGCCAAGCCTCAGCAGGGAGCTGTATTAGTCAGGACTCTTAGCTGCGAGGGACAGAATCCAACTCAAAACAGCTTAAAGGAAAGTGAGTTTTGATTTGAACAGAAAGTAACATGGCAGCTCTGAGGACCTCACACTCATAGGCCCAGGGACTTTGCTCACAGACTCTCGCTCTGCCTCCCGTCTCTGCTTCTCTCTTGGAGCAGGTCCTTTCACTCAGTAAGAGAGTATGGCTACTGGTAGCTCTGGGGTCCCATTCCTTACCATAGGATGGGGTTCTATGATGAGACTGTTCTATCAAACATGTCCCCTCAGCAACCAGGGAATTGAGGTCTTTCATGAGAAGTTGGGGGTAGGGAACAATGCTGAGAAGACAAAAACTATAGTTACCCAGGTGCCTCAGACGGGCGTCCCTAAGTAGCCAGGAGTAGGTAAGAAGTCTGGATTCATAAGGGATGTGGGAAAGGAGGAGCATGGGAGGACTCCAAAGTGAACTTGGTCTTCATTCAGGCAATATTTATTGAGTTCCTTCAAAGTATCAGGCTTTGGATGTGGTGCTGGGAACAGAGGGGTGAGTAAAATACTATTCTTCTCCTCGAAAAACTCAGTCCAGCAGGGAAGATAGTCATATATATAACTAACAATTATATTATGCGATAACAGACAAGAAAAACCCTGTTGTGACCACATTCTTACGACAGGTGGGCCCCTCCCAGTCCCAAGGGATAAATCATGATTGGACCTAGCCAAGTGTAATCCCCACTTTGAGGAATTGGTCTAGGGTGACAGTGACCAGACCTGGCCAATGAGGCACTAAGGGAGCTCTTCTGGGGAGAGATCTGGCACCATTTTCCTGACTGGAGAATGGGTGTGTATAGATATGGCATTTGGAGAGAAAGTAGCTATACTGGGGACATACTTGGGACAAGACCAAGGATGAAAAGCCAAATGCTGAGTTTCACAATATGGAAACAAAGAAAGAGCCAGATACCCAGAGGGCCTTGTTGAATTGCTGTGCCAACCTCAGAACCACCTACCCCTGGACTTCTTGTTAGGTGAAATAATCAGATCACTTCAGCCACCGTCAGGCACTCTATAAGTGGGAGCAGGGCACATCCCAATGGACACGCATGTGCACAGGGCTGCAGGAGCATGGAGTCAAGAGGTGGGTATTCAAAGTGGAAAGGATCACAAAAGGCATCTTGTGGAGGAAATTTCTGAGGTGAGTCACGCAAGATAGATAGAAGTGTTAGAGAAAGGGTCGGGGAGAGAGAAGAAACATTCCAAAAGAACAAGGCAGAAGTGCATGGCATTTTTATGACTTAGCCTTGGATGTCACGAAGTGTCACTTCTGATGTACTTTACTGGTCAGGCAGCCACCAGGCCCACTCAGGCTCAAGGGGAGATAGAGGGGGAAGGTTCTAGACGAGCATGTGAGAAAGAAGATATTGTTGCAGCTGTCTTTGGAAAACGCAATCTGCCGCGATCCTTTGCCGTGGGCTCCAGAACTACCACAAGTCCTACGGCTTTTATGAAGGTAAGTGTATCCTAGGGAGAAGTGGAGAAAAACATAGTTGCATCCAGAAACAGAATAGTTAAGTCAGTGTAGTAGCCAGGTGGCATTTTTGTGTCCTCCATATCTCTCCCTCTAGACAAAGAACCCACCTCTCCATTTTGCTCGCTGTCAGTCAGCCACCACCATACACCTGGCCTGACCAATCAGAATATTTATTCTATTTTTCTGGTCACAGCGATTGGTTCAGGAATAGTCACCTGACCCAAGTCAGACCTATCAGAGTTAGCCCTACCTCAGCTAGAACTACTGGGAAAGAATCTCAGTCTTTTCACTGTGACCATTTGCTCTAAGGACCAAACAAGCTTGGAGCTACTTGGTGTGCAGTATGTTTTTAAGGCTCTATGTCTAAGAGCCTGCTTAAGAATGAAGCCAAAACAGAGGAAAGCAAAGCTGAGAGATGAAGAGAAAGATCTCTGATCATATTTTTATGGACCTATTTCAGCTCTATGAAGAGGTAAATTTCCCTCTGGAGTTTTTATTTACGTATACCAATAAATTCCCTTTGGGGTAAGCCAGGTTGAGTTGAGTTTCTGGCATTTGCAACCAAAAGTGTTCTGATTAACATAGTGAGCTTCCTACATAAATATTATCATGGAGAAATTGAATCAGAAGTTTGCAATATTCTCCATGGAAAAAAGATTCAAGGTTCCAAGGACATCAAATCACCGTGTAAAATATCTCTTCCTCCTCCAGAATGGACAGGTTAGAGGCAAGGCTGGGCCTGAAAGAAATGAACCTATGGCTGGGGGAGACTTATATGGCCAAGAAAAGATGGGCCACATTGGATTGGTTCTGCTGTGTTTCTGACATCTGCTTTTGGCATTTTTTTTTTTTTTTGTGAGGAAGATCAGCCCTGAGCTAACGTCCGATGCCAATCCTCCTCTTTTTGCTGAGGAAGATTGGCCCTGGGCTAACATCCGTGCCCATCTTCCTCTACTTTATATGGGACGCTGCCACAGCATGGCTTGACAAGTGGTGCCTCGTGGGCACCCGGGATCCGAACCTGCAAACCCTTGGACCTCTGAAGCGGAGCATGTGCACTTAACCGCTGCGCCACCGGGCTGGCCCCTGGTATTGGTCATTTTTGTTGAAATATTGAACCCTGGGCAGGATAGAAAACATTTGTTAGTCTGATTGAGTTTCCCTCCATCCATTCATCTATTCATCCATCCATCTCCACATTTGTCCATTAATTATCTATTGAGTTTAAGTAACTGGCACAAGGCCTTCTAAGAGAGAGGGCTTGATGCCCTAGGTCAAGGTCAAATAGCAAGACACTTCTGTACCTGGAGGCCAGGGCTCAGCCAGATACCCTCTTTTTCATCAGAAAATCAGAAAATGTAATTTAGATACTTGTTCACATCCCTTCAAGAGCTATTACTTGATGATTCAAATAATTTTCAAAATGGATGATAACTTAAAGTGTTATGTGGTCCAGTTTTCCCATGTCTGGGATGAGAAAACCCAAACTGGGAGAGCTTGAGGGATTTGTGCACAGATCTGACATCCACTTCACCCGGTCTTGGCTCCATGTCTTGATGATGCTGTGATGGCTGGTGGGCAGGAGAGAAGAGAGACTGTGGGCAGAACACGAAGGTTATGGGGCAGCGGGGCCAGTTAAGAACCAGAAGCAGCTGATGTGATGAGGAGGGTGGAGGGCCAGCCCCACACAGGCACAAAAGTGGAAAAGAGAGCTGGGAGCCACAGAAAAGCTGCCCCTGTGGGTTTTCCCCCCAACAATGGAAACACAGTGCATATCTGCGTAAACTCCTTAAGGAAACAGGTTCAGCAGCCTTTCGGGGTGCCATTTCTGAGCAGTGGCCCCAGGAGCATGTGAAACGTCTGCTCCAGGGAGGCTCACGGTGGGCGCCAGGCGGCCCTGCCCAATAGCTGTGTCTCTGACATCTCTCCTCCAAAAAGGAAATTGCAGGCATGTTACTGCTTTGCTCAAGACCGGGGATTACGGAGCTTAAATTCTCTCCTCCAAGCCATGTTCAAGTTTTTGACTTAAAAGGGAAATGTTTCATTTTAGGCCAAATGCATCCCCCTCTTTCCCCCTTCCTGGAATGAGAACAAAGCAATTCAAATCAGAAAACAGAGGGAACTCCATGCCCACCGTCCACAGGGACCCGGCTCCCAACTGGATGCGACGGAATTTGATTGAAGTACAACTGAACCCCTCCGCGTTTGTTCAAATGTCATTTAAATAGAAATGTTTCAAATCTCTGCCAAGGCACTGCCCAGGGGGTGGCGTGGAATGGAGTCGGGCCCTCACTGCTCTGCGGGCGGCTTGGGCCGGAGACCACAGGGGCGGGCCCAGGCGAGGCTGACTCAACCCAGCTTAAAGCGGGGAATAAAGTAGTGGGAAAAGAGAGGAGGTGGGAAAGAGGAAGGAAAGAAGAGGGGTGGAGGTGGACTTTCTGGGCAGTTTTTACACTTCAGATACAAGATATAAATGAGACACAAAATGCCTGCATTTTGGCATCCATTTTTACCTTTTTTTTTTTTTTTTTGACATAGACAAATTCGAAGCCTGGAAAAATTCATGATCAGGAGAGAGGTGAGTCTTCAAGACTTGGTGAGTCACCCTCTTTGGTGTCATAAATGATCCCAATGTGAATGCACCATGCAGCTGCTGTCTTAACTTATCAATTTGGAAAGAGGACAACTTGTCTGGCTTGCTGGGCTTTGTCAAGACAATTGGGTAGGATTTGGTATGAGGCCAGGGCCTTAGGATGTGAGCCTTGGTTTTCTTACCCTGTGGAGTAAAGGTGGCCATGAGGTCAGGGGTTTGATGCTGTTGGTTTCCAGCCCTGAGAATCTGCAAGCAAAGCCATGGTGGACCCTGATGATGCCCAACGAGAAGGAGTCTGGGTACCCCATCCTCCCCTCAACTGAATGGCTACTCTTTTATGTTTTTTATTTTGTAGTTCTGGGTAAAATTTTATAGCAAGAAGAAATCTGCTACTACCAGCACTGTTTGAGAACCATTGAAGTAGACATTTCGAAGGGCCCTCTGCTCTGACATTCTGAGGCCAAAATTGGAAAGAGAGTAGAGTGAGGTCATTCCCTCATCCCTGGGGACCCATTAGCATGGGATGGAGTTAATTTACTGCGTTAAGACCTCCTTTCCCAAGACAGTAGGCTTACCTGGCTGTTGGAAAAACCACATTGATGCCAGGATGCACCATAAGCAACTCGCTCAGCATATTTGACTCGAGTCAAACCATCATGACAGGATTACGTCGCATGCCTCTGGTTGTCCTTCAGCCTTTGCTCATGGGAAAGCTACAAAGCAGTGGAGTCCACATTTCTCAGAATGAGGACACCTTTTAAATATCAAAAGGTTCTTGCGGACCCTCATATAGTAGCAGCTGGCCTTTCCTCATCTGTGGACAGAAAACATGTATGACAAAAGAAATCCACTCTGAATTGAATAATCCTTTGAAATAAGCTTGCATTTTATTACTATATCTACTTGTATTTGAAAAATTCATTGCACATATATGTGTAAGATATCATTTATTCATTCTAGAAATAATGCTCAGTATAAAGACAATTTGAGTGTCTTTACAGTTACTTCAGCGTTCACAGATTGGTGAACATACATATATACAAACTTGCTGTTGTATATAGATGAGGGATGGAAAATATGTGGAATCTATGCCTCCAGGCCCCTATCCGTGCTTACTCCGTCATCCCACTTTTTTCCTGCTGAACCTGAAACTCAGCCTCAGAATCCTTCTCAACAGAGTCCTCTCAGAAATCACTACCAACCTATGGGAGTTGGCACGTGAGGTCACACAAACTTATTTCCTTCCTCTGATATAGACTGAAAGTTTCTAGAGGATAGGGGTCAGGGGATACTTACTTGGCATTGTTCTGAACCTAAAGACAATAATGAAAGACTTCTAGAACTTGGGAAGGATTCACATGGGACTAGTTTCACCAGGCTGGTCAGTGGCTTATGCAGATGGAGTTATAAAACTCCAAGAAAGCTCAGTATCGGTGATCCTACAAGATGAGCCTCCCCTGAATTGAAATTATTAACGTAAAGATGTATGAGAAGAGCAGCCCAAGAGCCACTAAAGTGAGGTCTCCCCATCTCTTATAGACATCTGCTCTCTTATCTTAGAGACCCTCCTATAGCAGCAGGATACGCTCAAACAGAGCACATCCCCTTTCATCACTGTGTTCAGCCAAGAAGTAGCTCTGAGGAGTCCTTTTCAATGAGGATCACCAATGGAGGTGATGGCTCAAGCAACTGAGAACGGACTCGAGATACACAGGGGCTGCTCACTGTAACCCAGCCAATCATTGAAATCATAGAACTTCAGAGCTGAGAGAGCCCTAAGAATCATCTCTGTTTACAGATGAGAAAACTGAGACCCACATCAATGAGGGTTCATCTATAATTAACTGTTGCTTTAATTAATTAACAGTGATCTAATTTGGCACAATCATATTTCCATAACCTTGGTCAAATTTCAGTAACTTTGGTTAACAATCACAGAAGATATGCCATTTAATTTCAAGATGGTGTGCTAAACGCCAAATCAAACTCATTATGCATCTTGACCCTCTTGGTGATGAATTAAATTGGATGAAAATCAGTTCATTCCTTTGCAAGTGGCCATAGAATAATGGATAGGCAAATGTAGAATGCTCCCCCATTGGGGTGGCTTGGATGAAACCAAGTGCAGTGTATAATTCAGCTCGTTATTAGCCCGTGAAAGACAATTCATCTGGAAGACAGACGTTGTCCTGTTCCCGTTGTTGATGTGCTAAGAAAGTTCCCTTACCTGCCCATAGCTTTTCTTCCTTTCCTTTTTCAGAGATAAAAGGCCACAGGTTCGAAATCCCAGCTGGCCTTTTTGTAGAAATTGGCAAGCTAATCCCAAAATTCACATGGAAATGTAAGCGACCCAGAAGAGCCAAAACAATCTTGAAAAAGAAGAACAAAGATGGAAGACTCATACTTTCTCAGTTTCAAAATGTACTACAAAGCTAGTAATCAAGACTGTGTGGTCCTGGCATAAGGATAGACTTATGCGTTGACAGAATAGAATTGAGATCCCAGAAATAGACCCATATACTCATGGTCAATTGATTTTAGACAAATGTGTTAAGACAATTCAATGGGGAAAGAATAGTCTTTTCAACAAATGATGCTGGAACAACTGGATATCCACATGCAAAAGAATGAAGCTGGACCCCTACCTTACATCATAGATAAAAATTACCTCAAAATGGTCAAAGATCTAAATGCAAGAGCTAAGACTTCTAGAAGAAAGCATAGGTGTAAATCTTCGTGACCTTAGATTAGGCAATGGTTTCTTAGATATGACACCAAAGGCAGAAGCAACCAAAAAAAATTGGACTTCTTCAAAATTAAGTGCTTCAAAGGACACCATCAAGAAAGTTAAAAGACAATCTACAGAACAAGAAAAATATCTGCAAATCCTATATCTGATAAGGGTCTAGTATCCAGAGCTCTTGCAAATCAAAAATAAAAAGACAACCAAATTTAAAAAATGGATAAAAGATTTGAACAGACATTTGTCCAAAGAAGATGTACAAATGGCCAATAAGCACATGATACTCAACATCATTAGTCGTTAGAGCAATGCATGTAAAAACCACAATGAGATATTACTTCACATCCACTAGGATGGCTATAATAAAAAAGACAGACAATAATAAATGTTGCTGAAGATGTGGAGAAATTGGAACTTCCATGCATTGCTGGCAGGAATGTAAAATGGTGTAGCCACTTTGGAAAACAGTTTAGCAGTTCCCCAAAAAGTTAAACATAGAGTTACCATAAGACCCAGCAATTCTTCTCTTAGGTGTATACCCAAGAGAATCAAAAATAAATGTCCACACAAAAACTTGTACTCAGATGTTCATAATAACATTATTCATAATGGCCAAAAGGTGAAAGAATTCCACATATCCATCAACTGATGAAGGGATAAAAAATATTTCTACGATGAAATATTTTTCAGCCATAAAAAAGGAACGGAGTACTGATACAAGCTACAACATGGATGAACTTTGAAAATGTTATGCTATATGAAAGAAGCCAGACACAACAGGCAACATATTATATGACTCCATTTATATGAATGTCCAAACAGGCAAATCCAAAGAGACAGAAAATAGATTAGGGGTTTGCAAGGGCTGAGGGTTGGGGATGGGGTATGGAATTTCTTTTAGGGGTGATGAAAATATTCTGGAATTATATAGTGGTGATGGTTGAACAACTTTGTGAATATACTAAAAACCACAGAATTGTGCACTTTTAATGGGTGAATTTATGGTATGTGAATTATATCTCAAATTTTTTAAAAGGCCATGAGGATGAATTTGGGGGATGGATTAAGAGAGCTAAGAGGGCAAGTGAAAGCTTAGGAGGCATCAAGACTCATTTCTATTGGCCACATTAGGATTTTCCTTAACCATTAAATGTAAGTGAGGCATGTAAGAGGTCATCTGTCCATAGTGACAGTGGCTCAAACTAGGTGGCTGGAGCATACATGTTTTGGTCTCATTTCTTCCACTGCTGAGTGACTTTAATCTGGTCATTGGACATCTCCTTATGTTTCTTATACCTACAGGGGGCTCAGTACAGAAGAAAAAACATGAGCTTCAGAGCTAGACAGAGTTGTGTTGAATCTTGGTTCTGCCCTCTACTCGTTGGGGGACCTTGGGCAGGTTACTTGGCCCTCAACCTGATTTCCTCATCTGCAACATGGGTTGGTGGGAAGACTCAATGTCAAGTTCCAGGCACCTGGTGCAAACCCCATCAATGTTAATGCCTTGCTTTTCCCTTCTCATCTTCCCAGGGTGGTGAGAGCTCTGTTTCTACATGAGCCAGCATGAGTAGGGGAAGGATAGGTGAAGAGGCAAATTGCACCCCCGTGTGCCCTCACCCAAGATGTAACAGGAAGGGCATCTGATCACAGCCAAATCCCTCAGGTCTAGATTTTGTCTGAAGGCAACTTCCCATGAGCCCTACAAGAATCAGCTGGACCACAGGGCTCAGGGCTGGATGAATTTCCCAAATCAGCAAACCACCATTCACCAGATACCTACAATGAATTTCCAGGAACCCAAGCTTCTGTTGCTTCCTCTCCTCCTGTGGAAAAATTCAGATTGCTCACCAGGTTCCTAGGTACCTGCACCATTGCACTGGCTGCCATGATGTCACCGGACTTCCCCTAGTGACCTCCCTGCCACTCCCTCCTTAACATCAGAGAGAGCCCTCAGCAGAGGCAGAAACTAAGTCAGATGGTTCCTTCTGGAAGCCATCCCCCTCTCTTCGCTTTCCCTCCACACACTCTGACCTGCAAGCTGGTTTTCATTCTCCCTCTCTCTCAAGCTGCAAAGAGTATCTCTTCCTATCACTTGTCAAAAATTAAGGCGAGACCTGCTTTCAAATGTTCTGTCTGTACTTGCCGGCCAGGAAGGCAAGTCTGTCTCCAAAGAATTTGCATTTACAATTCCAAATATGCACTTGTGCTAAGACGAAAGAATGTCTTCTCGCTTTCAAGCTGGGTTTGGCATGACCTCTAGGTTTTAATATTTTCAACAAAATGTCATTTGATGATTCAACCACATTCGGAAAGAGGAGAAAAGTGAATGTCCTTTCACATACGTGCCGACTGGATTGCGAGTCAGATGAGAAGACTTAGCCCGGAGCTATCTGCTTATTTTATCTTTTGTTTTTGCTTCTATTTAATTAAAAAAATCTCCACAGAAACATTATTGTTTTCATTTCTAGGTTGTAGCTTCTGTTTTGGTTAAGAAGGTCAACAGCACCCTTCTTAAGAAGACCAAGGTGTCTGCGTTTCCCAACACAAAAGCATCAGCCAAGTCATTGATCCTGTCTCTCTCCATCTCTCCCATCCAACCCAGGACCCCATGCACCCTGGGCCCAGCTCCTACAGCAAGGGAGTCTGATCACAGCAATCCCCAAGGTCTAGAGTTTGTCTGAGGGCAACTTCCCACAGATCCTACAAGAATTCTACTGACTGGGCTCTTTCTAGGGCTGCCCCCAACAATGGTGAACAGTCCTGTTCCCAAAGCCAGCTCAGAGTGGTGGGCTCTGGGCCACCCCACAGACAGGGAGCCCTGAAGCTGCCGTGACAGGCGCAGTCCCGCGGGAGGCCAGGAGGGGGTGTCTTGTGCTTCACAAGTCCTGGTTATGGGCCATGGTGCCCCCTGGTTCTTCAGCTCTGTTATTCCTCCTCCCCTTCCCACACAGAAGGCTCCATCTTGACAAATATGCGGCGGTCACTCCACGACTCAGCCTGTAGATCAGCTTGTCACAATAATCAGTGCTGCCCCAGGCCATGCCACGGAGCCCCGGCTTCTCTTAGAAGTCGGCTGAACAGTGGGATTTCTCGCGACAGCTTCATTCAACACTCTGACAGGCCTGTGGGCACAGGACGAGGCAGGTTTACACAGATGCTAGCCCCTCTGGCACACCAAGCAGGTGTCTGATAACCTCACTCAGACCACCCTCGCAGTCAAGAGACCCCTCGGGCTTGAGGTATGGAGAAGACTTCGGGGGGAATTCCCTACCTGCCTAGTGCCCATGGGCTGGTTGGGGCAGGACTTGAGCGGACATTGGAGGACGATGACATAGGGTCCAGCACTGGTGGAGCACATGGGTGCTTTGCACAACCCTTCATTGATTCATCATGGTCGCCCCTTGGCATACCCACCTGCCCCATGGCATACACACTTACCCCCCAGGAAACAGGCTCAGGTCAATGAAGTGCTTTGCCAAAGGTCACAAAACCAGTAGGCTGCAGAGCCAGGGCCTGATTGGAGGCCCTCTGAGCTCTTAGCCCGCCCTTGTCCCACTGCACCACCTGTCAAAACAGAGGTGACCCCTCGGAGGCCAAGGAAATAACCAACCATCATCGTGTGCTTTAAACTTGTAAAAGCCTTTTCACATCTACTTCTGTTATCTCCTTTGCTTCTCCCAATAGATCTCTGATGGCGTGGTTGGGGGAATGCCAGACCTGGCGATCGCCTCTCCTCCCTGCTGACTTCTCGCCCAAGGGACCCCACCAGCAGTGTCGCACAGCCTGCTCCCAGGAGTGTGTGGGCGGCCATCCTCTCCCAGGAAGGCTGCCTGGGCCTAAGGCCTTCGTTTGCACCGTGAACCGATGGGACTCCCCTGTACCAAAGAGGAATGCGATTGAACGACTTCCTCAGAGCGTGGGAAAAGCTCTCACTTGGTGCTGGCTGTGCAGCGCTTCTCGACAGCTTCCATCTATGTGTCCTTAACAGCAGGGGAGAGGGGAGATGTCTGAAAATTTTTTGAAGTGTTATATTTTATCTAAAAAAAAGTTCTTGGAAAATTACTTTTTACTTCACCACATATCTGTTTCTTTCTGTTTTAAAAATTGTAGTAAAATGCACATAACATAAAATTGACCATTTTAACCCCTTTTAAATGTACAGTTCAGTGGCATTAAGTACATTCACATTGTTGTGCAACCATCACCACCATCCATCCTCAGAACTTTTTCATCTTCCCAAACTGAACCTCTCTCCCCAGTAAACACTAACTCTCCATTCTCCTTCCCCCTAGCTCCTGACAACCACCATTCTACTTTCTGTCTCTATGAATTTGACTACTCTAAGGACCTCATGTAAGTGGAATCATACAGTGTTTGTCTTTTTATGACTGGCTTTTTCACTTAGCATAATGTCCTCAAGTTTCATCCACGTTGTAGCATATGTCAGAATTTCCTTCCTTTTTAAGGCTGAATAATATATCATATATATACATCAAATCTTGTTTATCCATTCTTGTATATCAGTTGCTTTTAAATAAAATGTCTTAAATTACTTATTAGTTAAACGAATTATTCACACTGTAATAAGGCCTGACATGTAGCGCCAGTGGTTGACAAACTTTTCCTTAAAGGGCTAGATAGTAAACATTATAGGCTTTACGGGCCATATGGTCTCCATTGCAATCACACAACTACAAAACTCTGCTGTGGTACTATGGCTGCCATTGACCAGACATAAATGAATGGGTGTGTCTGTGTTCCAATAAAACTTTATTTACAAAAACAGGCAGTGGCTGGGATTTGGCCTGCAGTCAGTGGTTTGCAGACCCCTGGTCTGAGGGTCAATATAATATATCATTAAGAGCACGGACTTTGGTGTCAGTGGGATGATTCAGTTCAAACAAAACGACGGTTTCCTCCCCAGGAGCTGGGGCCAACACCCAGCCGGCGTGCTCTGCCCCAAACTACCCTCAGCCCTGCTCTGCAGGTCCTGTGGCTGAGTCTTGCACCCTCTGGCCATACTCTTTCTCCCAACATGTCTGATTTTCAGATGATCTGAGTCCTTCCCAGCACTACCACCCAAAGTTTGCCAAATATGTCTGAGGATGACTGAACAACGATTGTGTACAAGAAGGTTCTTACCCAGGAGGTCTTCAGCCCCTCTGTAGACCCGGATGGAGATAGACATTGGGGGAATTGGGTGTTGCAACTCTAGATGCCAGTCCAAACAAGAACAAGCACTCTATGTCACTCTGTCTCAGTAAAATCATCGTAGTCACTTACAAAGTATCTATGTTCATTTTCCTTTCTTGGAAGAGATTTTACCTGGGACACTTGGCATTTGACCCTGGGCTCCTGGAGATGCTCTCTCCAAACTGAGAATGCCGAGCTGCATGTCTGATGCCTTCTGCCAATGTCTCAGGAGCAGAACACA
The DNA here is from genome assembly GCF_057802395.1 of Ceratotherium simum simum. Classification (NCBI taxonomy): domain Eukaryota; kingdom Metazoa; phylum Chordata; class Mammalia; order Perissodactyla; family Rhinocerotidae; genus Ceratotherium; species Ceratotherium simum. The sequence goes on along the minus strand of NC_141915.1, from coordinate 49,881,690 downwards.
TGAGCCTGGGCACCAGGAAAATTGTGCAACCTCAAAAACAAGATTTCCAAGTGGAGACTTTCTCCTCTGCCTTCTGGAGAGACATTTTTAAAAACAACTTTATTCAGGCATATTTGACATACAATAAGCTGCACATAAAATGTACAGTTGGGCAGATTTTCACGTATATGTATGTGTGTGTATACCCATGAACCCATCACAACCAAGACAGTGAACGGATCTCTCTCCTAAAGTTTCCTCATGACCCTTATTAATCGCTTCCTCTCCCTCCTCCCCACGCCTTTCTCTCCAAGTAACCGCTGATCTGCTTTCTGTCATTATAGATTAGTTTGCATTTTCTAGAGCTTTGGTTCCCTTCTTTTACTAAGCGTAATTGAGATTCATCCATGTCATTGAGTGATTAACAGTTCTTTCTTTTTTGTTGCAGGTAGTATTCCACTGTATGCATATACCACAATTTGTTTATTTATTCCCTATTGATGGGCATTTGGGTTATTTCCAGTTAATTAGGTCAAGTTGGTGGATAGTGTTGTCCAAGCCTACTATATCTTTTCTGATTTTCTGTCCACATGGTTTGTCAGTTATTGAGAGAGGAGTGTCGGAAGCTCCAATTACAACTGTAATTTGTCTATTTGTCAATCTGTAATTTTCTTCTTGCACTTCTATCAGATTTTGCTTCATGTATTTTGAAGCTCTGCTATTAGGAGCATAAATGTTCAGGATTGTTATGTCCTCTGGATTAAGTGATCCCTTTATCATTAGGAAATGATCTTGTTTATCCCTGGCCCATGGCTCACAAGGCAACATTTTTGTTGCTTCAGCTTGGTTTCACCAATTAAGACTGTGGGGACGAGGGTATGTCCAATCCGTTGTGGGAGGCTAAGTCACACTCATGACTGGCTTACACTGATGGGCTGTGCAATGCACCATCTCCAGTTTCTTTCCCATGTTCTCCACTGGGAGGGGCTTAATGGAAGCCAGATCCAGGGTGGGGTGGGGTTAGGGTTGGGGGTCCATGACCTGGAATATCTTGGTTTATCACTGGGCACACTCCCAATCTGGTGACATATGAAGACCCTGGGGTGACAAGGAGGTCATGCGGACCTTGTCTAGACTGTAAATTTATTTTTAAGAGACAATTTTGTTGGAACCAGGGCCCAGCCTGTTCAGTGTATTCTGAGCTGGTGCTAAAAGGATCTACTGTACAGAGGCAATGTCCTAGGTTTACAGTTTCCTGACTAATTCCACCATAAACTTAATTGCCTTTTCTTTGGCTTTGAAGACCAAAGACTCCCCTTGGCACAGGGCTTCCTCCCACACACACTCCCAGACTCCTGGCAGGAAGCAATGACTGAACGCCCAAGTGCCAGGGTTCCTTGACTCACTCTCCAAATGGTTACTTCTGCCTGGCCCAGGAGCTGGACTCTCCCTCTTCAGGAGGTGATGTCAGGGAGAAGCCACTTTGCCAACAACACGCTGGAGCATTTGGGAGCTAATGCCAGGAGCTGCCACTTTTAAGCCTTGTCCTGAGTGCTGTCCTGAGCACTAGGGATTCCCACTCATCATCTCATCTGCCAGGGACGAGCCCTCTGCGACGGAGGAGCTCTGCCAACTCTGCCCCACAGTTTACCTGCATTGTCTCAGATCTCATTTCATTCTTACTATAACCCTGGAAGCCAGGTTACAGCGCCCTCATTCCACAAAGGAGGACACTGAGGCCTGGGTGAAAGTAAAGGGGTTGTGTGAGGATACATGGCTGGGAGGTGTAGAGCTACGGCTCAAATTCAAGTCGTCTGATTCTAAATTCAGAGCTCATTCCATTACTCTACATAAATCTGTGTTTGTTTCCTAGGGCCGCCATAATAAATTACAAACTTGGTGGCTTAAAACAACAGGAATTTATTTTTTCTACAGTTCTGGAGGCCAGAAGCCCAAAATCAAGGTGTTGGCAGGATAGGTTCCTTCTGGAGGCTCTGAGGGAGAATCTGTTCCACGCATTTCTCCAAGGTTCTGGCGGCTGCTGGCAATCCTTGGTGTCTGTTGGCTTGTAGATGCATCACTTCAGTCTGAGCCTCTGTCTTCACATGGGTCTTTATGTGACCTTCTGCTTGTGATGACAACGAAATAAGCCAGAGCGTTGAAGGCACTGCAGGAAAGGTAGCTAAGACTGAAGGAGGATTTTGAGTCTGAGGCTGGGTCCTGGGCAATAAACTCAGGCTTTCTATGCCTGAGTTTCCTCATCTGGAAAATAGGGATAGTAATGGTATGCACCCCATGGAGTTCTCATAAGAGTTAAATGTATATAAAGCTTAGCCATAATTAAGAGCCCAATTAATATCAGTAATAAAAAAATACGATTAATAAGATGGCTCTCATCTCACCGTGAGTAAAACCCAGAGCCCTCACTGGGGTGGACAAGACCTTCCGTGATCTGGGCGTAGTTCTTTCTGATCTCACCTCCGACCCCTCCCTCCCCGTTCTCTACATTTCAGCTGCCCTGACCTCATGGCTGTTCCCTGTGTCTGGCCAGGGCCTTTGCATTTGTAGTTCTTTCTGCCTGGCTTGATTCTGGCCTCTCTTCGAAGGTCATCTGATTTGAGACCTTCTCTGACATCCCTAATTAAAATGCCACCCCATAAAAAAATAATAAATAAAATAAAATTCCACCCATGTGTCCCCCTTCCCAGCACTTCTGGCCCTGTGGGCTGCTTTATTTTCTCTTAGCACTTATCATTAACTGATATATTATATATTTATTTATCTGATTATTTATTTCCGTCTCCCTCTCCCAGAGTGTAAGCTTCTGTTTGGTTCATTGCCGAATCCCCAGTGCCCATGGCAGTGACTGGTTGATAGCAGTTCTCAATAACTATTTGCTACATGCATGAATGAATGAATGAATGAATGAAATCTGACTGGTCAGCCCCAGTTGGTAGTGTGGTCCATGTAGACAATCCTGCCCTATTAGCCATCTTTTGAAGAGGGAAATGACAAAAGCGAGCATCTATCATATACGCCAGGTACTGTATTCAGTGCCTCAATTAATTTTAGATCTACTTTTATAGGTGAAGAAAGGGCTCAGAGAGGTTAAGTCATTTGCCTAAGATCACACACTTTGTAAAGGGGGAGATGGAATTCAAATCCATGTCTGCTTGTCTCAGCGCCTGCCTGTTTTCCACCACCCCAAGCTGGGGTCTCCCTCAGCTTTGGATTCTAGAGGAGGAAAATATGGGTAAAGATGGAATTTGCCCCCATCAGGGGGCTCCATGGGAAACTCTCCAACCTCAGCTCCCACAAGAGGGTCCCGCCCTCTGGAATTCTTGGCAGGAGGCATGAGATGTGCCTGGATCCTCCTGTCGCTGACCTTGAAGACATGTCTTCGGAAATTCTTTTAATCTAAAATCCCCTGCAGCTTTCAGCCACCCACATCTTAAATCGCGTCCACAGAACTCTCTCATATTTGACATTCTTTCCCGGAGTTCCTGACCCCGGCATTCTCCAGCACGGCTCTCTTCTGCATTCCCACCTCTGTGGTCTGTGGTGCCTTGGGGAAGGAAGGGTGGGGGGTGGGAGGGACCAGAAGACTTCAGCCACTCCACTGGGACAGGGAGCAACAGTTCCTCTGCAGCTTTGTCTCAGAAAACCCACCTCTGGGAAAGACCCCAGAAGCTGCCATGAGAAGCTGGAGTGGTTCGAGGGCTGTCTGGAGTCAGAGGCCACAGGATTGTGGCTCAGCATGTGCTAGTCCAACTTCAGGGGCAATCGGCCCAACACACAAGCCAGCAGAGTCATCCTCCCACTGTAGGTGGGTCTGTGCTCAGGCAATGGGACCCCCACACCCTAGATCTCTGAGTCTACCCTACATGGCTCCCTACTCTGCCATAGCGTCTCCATTAGAACCAAGTTGAAAGTGTTTGTGGAGCCAACATGCAACTTGCTCCTGGCTCTAGGCCCTTTGTGCCCACCTGGAATGTCCACCCCACCTTCCCTGCCAATCCATTGTCTGGTCAAGACTTAGCAAAGATCTCAAATCCATTCTGAAGCCTTCTCAGGTTAACTTGCCTCATATTCTGACACCAATTCCAATGTGTGGGGGTTTCTACTGCCACCAAACAACTCTCTGTGACACCAGCTGGGTGTCCTACAATTTAACTCAATTCTGACACTATCCATCCGAATATAGCGTCAGATCCCACGGGTTCAGGGCTCAGCCCTATAGGACTGCCACCTTCCCCCGCTTCAGAGGCCAACTGCAAGTCCAGGTTGTTACCTGTGCTTCTGACCTACTGGCTATAGATCAGAGGTTCCCAAGACCCCTCCTTGGGTTCAATTAATTTGCTAGAGTGGCTCACAGAACTCAGGAAACATTTTACTTTCTAGATTACTGGTTTATTGTAAAATGATATAACACAGGAACAGGCAGATGGAAGAGATGCATGGGGCAAGGCATGAGGAAAGGGTGTGGAGCGCCCATGCCCTCTCCAGGCACACCACTCTCCCTGTGTTCACCAACCCGGAAGCCCTTCGAACCCCATCCTTTTGGGTTTTTATGGAGGCTTCATTACATAGGCATGGTTGATTAAATTGTTGGCAATTGGTGGTTGATTCAACCTCCAGCCCTTTTCCCCTTCCCAGAGGTGGGGTGGGGGAGAGTTGGGAGTGGTGGGACTGAATGTTCCAACCCTCTGATCACATGGTTGGTTCTCCTGGCAACCAGCCCCCATCCTTAGGTGGGTCCAAAAGTCATCTCATTAACATAACAAGAGACACCTTTGTTGCTCTCATCATTTAGGAAATTCCAAGGGTTTTGAGAGCTCTGTGCCAGAAACAAGACAAAGACCAAATATATATTTCTTATTGTAAATCACAACATCACATTGCCCAACTCAGATCCCTCCAATCTGTATTCCACGCAGGTGCTGAGGGTCTCTCTAGAGCACAGATCTGATGAGAGCCCTCACTCCTCCCTTAGGATCAGCTCCTAGGATTTGGAAGCTCTTGGGGTCCCCCGTCACTTTCTCTCCAGCCTCATCTTTGCTGCTGCTGACCTCAAGAGCCACTCTGGCCACTTTCTTTGGCCAGCTTTCTCTTTCTTTTTCCAGGCCTTTGCCCATCTGTTCCTCCTGTGTACTGGGTTGAATAGTGTTCCCCAAAACTCATGTCCTTCCCAGAACCTCAGAATGTGACTCATTTGGAAATAGGGTGTTACAGATGTAATTCGTGAGGATGAGGTCATACTGGAGCAGGGTGGGCCCTTGATCCAATATGACTAGTGTCTTTATAAGAAGAGACACAGAAACATGCAGGGGAGAAGGCCATGTGAAGACAGAGGCAGAGATTGGAGTAATGCAGATACAAGCCAAGGAACACCAAAGATTGCCCTCAACCATGGGAAGTTAGGATAAGGCAAGGAAGTCTCCTCCCCTAGAGCGTGGCCCTGCTGACCCCTTGATTTTGAACTTGTGGACTCCAGAACTGTGAGAGAATGAATTTCTGTTGTTTTAAGACACCAGTTCATGGTACTTTGTTACAGTGGCCCTAGGGAACTCACACCCCCTGTCATGGACACTGCCTCTCTGCTCCCCAATCCCATGCTCACTCCATCTTGTGTTGACCACCCATCTCCTACTGATCCTTCAGCCTCACCACCGCCTACCTCACTTTCTGACCTCCCCAAACTGGGTAGTGTCCTCCCAAAACACTTCACATTTTTTCACATTGTAGCAATTTCCTTGCGGTTCCTTGAGGGCAAGGATTCGGGAATGCAGCTCTCTGAGCCATTCCAGGCAGATCTAAGCATGTTTCCCAGAGCGCCTACCAAGAGATTTCCTCCAGTGGGTTCTGTGGTGGTACTTGCTGTGAAACCATGTGCCTTCTCAGACTCCCTTGACTGTCCCCTTCTTGCCTCCTCTGGGTTGGTGTCCCACCCTTGCTGAGACACTCCTCCTCTTCCAGACTTGGGTGGAAACTCACACCTCCAGGTATGGAATCTGGAGTAGTTGCCAAGGGGTCAGATGACACAACTGGTGGGATCAGCTCCTCCTGGAGGGAAATTTACCAGTGGGACCTAGGAGGGAGCTGGGCAGATAAATTCTCCCTCTTTCTCTCTTCAGAGGACTACTCTGGAGTGCATTTCCTCCTTGTAGCCATTCTGGAGAAATCTTATGTCCTAGCACGCACACCTGCTGAGCAACGTCATAGTAAAGGAGTAGCCAGTGTGATGGGGCATCGCTGGGGCGTTGCTTCACGGGTCTCCTTGCCTCCTTTCTCCTTCCTTCATCCTCACCGCCCTGGGCTTGTACCTCGCAAATAAAGCATCACACTTTCATCTTCGCTTCAGGCTCTGCTTCCTAGAGGGCCCCGTCTAAAACAGTAGTCAAATAAGATTAAGAAATGCTACCTACTTCACCGTGCTCCCCACTTCAAGAGTGACAGTGCGCATAAGCATGTCAAGGACTCCGAGCAACTCTGCAGGATAAAACAAAACCTGTTCACCTTACAAGCTAACATTTATTGAACACTTAGTCTATGGTAGACATCATTCTAAGCATTTTACATATATTAACTTGTTAAAATTCCTACTGCAACCCTCTGAGGTAGGTATTAGTATTATTCCATTTTATAAACAGGGAAACTGAGGCACACAGCATTTAAGTAATTTGTCTAAGGATGCACAGTTAGCAAGTAGAGAAGCCTGGCTTCTAATCCAGGAAGGCTTGCTCTAGAGTGTGTATGCATAATCATAATGCCGTATATACTCTTGCTTTAACTCAGAATTGCTCTTATTTTTTGATGATAGATTTTTTTTTTAATTACATCACCTGTTAACATCAACTGAGCCAGTTCTACTGAAAACAGCCTGCTCTAAGTTTATCTTGATTTCCCGCAGAGACGTTGGGGCAACCAGCAGTGATCCATCTGTGCTTATCTGCTCAGAGACCTAGCCCAACCCCCTTATGGGCTTACAACTTTGCACTACAATAAATATTTGTAGGAAGGGAAGGGAGGAGAAAAGGAGGGAAAGGTTGTTCTTATAAAAAGACCAGGATCCTGTCTTAAGAGCAGCAACCCTAGACAGAAATGCAGTGGCACTTTAAATTCTTCATTATGGCCCCACATTGAAAGAGAGAGTCTTCTACCTACATAGATAATCATCAATTGCTGTACTTCTTTGTGGCTTCTAAACATGGCGATGGCCAAGAAGAAAACCAGAAGAAGCTGCTGTGATGATGAGACACAGTTCCCTAGCTTCTAGGAGTGGAGCTGCCACATATAGTTGCACGGATTGTGCACTGCACAACTGTAGGGGTTGCTGTTCACATGATTGTCCATTGCACAGTTGCCCTGAGCGGGAATCACACTATACAGCCACCACAATGCTAAGGTTTGTGTGGGGTGGAGTGAGGGTAATTGCAGGACTATAATCATTACAAACACAATCTGGCTTATCTGAGTGGCTCAGGGTGTAGTCCATGCCATATCACAAAGCACCAGGAAGTTCTGACACTGGCGCCTGGAAGCCTGCCCTGTCTGAGGCGAGGTCTGAGCTCTAACAGGAGTGTCTGCAGTGGCATCACCCTGACAACCTGGCATCGAGTGCCCACTTCCTCCCAGCGTTATGTGGAGTTCTGACTTGCCTCTGTCAACATTTTGGGCTGGGTCACTGTTTTGGGGGGCTGCCTTGTGCATTATAGGGTGTAGCAGTATCCCTGGTCTCTATCCCCCTGTTGTAACAATGCAAACTGTCCCCAAACCTTACCAAATATCCCCTGGGGAACAAAATTGCCTGGGGTTGAGAAGCATTGCTCTAGGGGTTAGCTCAGCGTTGTCTAGAATGGTCGTCACTAGCCACATGTGGCTCTTGAGCACTTGAAACGGGACTGGCCCAAATTGAGATATGCTGTGAGTGTAAAATACACACCAGATTGCCAAGAGTTAGTACAAAACAAGCAAAAAGAATGTAAAATATCTCAACAATAATTTTAAAGCATCGATTACATGTTAAAATTATAATATTCTGGATATATGGGGTTAATTAAAATATAACATTGATTTCACCTGTTTCTTTTTTACTTTTTTTAATGGGACCCCTAGAAAACTTAAAATTACATATGAGTCTTGAATTATATTTCAATTATAATATCTTATATTATATTGCCATTCTAGAACCATTCCATCCATTTGTTAACCCTTGTTCCTGACTCTGATCTCTTCCTTCTGCAATCTTCCAAATGCATTGCTCTGATCCTAACCATCTTTTGCTTAAGACCTTCAATGGCTGCCTCATGACACCCAGAGGAAGCCCAGACTCCTTAGCCGGGTGTTCAAAGCCTGCTGCAAACTGGTCACCATCCACGTTTGGGGGCCTTATTGCCACAGAGCTTCTTTTCTGTTCCAACCAAATGGGTATATGTCCTTTCATGTCCTCTTCACTTGGCATTCTCCCCTCCTCATTTCTGCCTGTCAAAACCTGTTCATCCTTTGTTGTTAGTGTCGTCCAACTCCTGCGACCCTGTGGACAGCAGAGCGGAGCACTGCCCAGTGTCGTGCACCATCCTCTCACCTTCCAGCGCTGTATCTGTCAATGCTCCACTGCTATTCACAGGGTTTTCATGGCTACCTTTATTGGAAGTGAGTGGCTGGGCCCTTCTTCCTAGTCTGACTTAGTCTGAAGCTCCGCTAAAACCTGTCCACCATGGGTGACCCTGCTGGTATCTGAAATACCAGTGACATAGCTTTCAGCATCACGGCAACATGCAGCCACCACAGTATGACAACTGACAGACAGGTTGTATGGTTCCCTGACTGAGAAACCAACCCAGGCCACTGCAGTGAGAGCACCAGCTCTTAACCACTAGACCACCAGTGGTATTCACCCTTTAAGACCCTTTTAAATCCCTCCTCCTCTGAGAAGCCTTCAGACTTTACCCTATCAGTGGTCATCTTTCTAATCGTCAGAACACGTCTGCACCACGTCATTGGGAACAACTATCTGATTGTCTTGAGGAAACTCTGGTGTCCAACTATTCTTCATTGACTTCTTCATCTCTCCTTAGCTTTTCACATCTTTAGATCTTCTTTACTTATGGAGTCTATAATCCCCTTGGGCTTGCCTTATGTGAATATCCTCACTAGAATAAATAGAGAGGGTATTTTAAAATTAGGGATCTCCCTCTCACATTGGAGATAGATGGTGATCATATTTCAGCTTCTTGCTATTTGCAAAAACCCCAGCACTGTGCAAGGCACGTCTGGGTATTTAGAAACATTTGTTGATAGTTTTACTGGAGAATAAGGCCCCCACTCAGACGAACAAATGAAACAGGGGTGGTCCAGGCACCTTGGAGATATTTGGGTAACCTTGGAAACAATTGTCCCCCATACCTATGTGTAATATGCCCCAGCTCTGAGCCCTTCTCTGAGAGGGGAAAAGCGTGAGGGGGCATTGCTGGCAGTGGTGTCCCTGTTCTTTGGCAGGACATCTGAGGAACAATCTCCCTGGCTGTCTTTTGGATGAGTGATTTCCTAGGAAGTGGCTATCCTCTCTTCTCCAGCCTCCTCATAGCTCAATATTTGAACTGGCAAATTATGGCAATTAACCAGAATGGTGGGCATCATTGCTTTGCATCAAATGGTGCCGGGCCCTGGATATGAGGTTGTAAACCCTAATTCAAAGGGAGACGGCCTGCCAAGGAGGATGGTCCTTCCTGAATAACACATTCCACGTCCCATCAACCTGCAGGAGCTGTTACTGCCCCTTTATTTGCATTATAGAAAAGCCAGTCTTTGTTTATTTGGCTATAAACGGCCCTGCCTTCTCCCTCCTGACTGTGAGCAGCCCTCGAGCTGTAAGCAGCCTCACCAAGGGGCTGATGGTGCAATAAAAGTTGCCCCTTCTCTTTGGGACAACTTCTCTTTGCCCTCAGAGCAGGACGAGAAAAAGAGACCAGGGTCCTCCCAGGCCTTCTCATGGACCAGTTCAGCCTGGCCAGAAAGCGGGGAGACAGACAGGAACCCCTGCCAAATAGCTGTATCCACCCCGCCCTCTGAGGGAGGAGACTGGTTCCAGGGTTTTCCGGGGCCCTGTGCTTGGAGCAGCCAGTAGGTGTCTCTGTTACATACTGTTCACGTCCCCCTGGGTTCTTGGAGGAGGACATGCACCAGAAAGGCCTCCCTCCCTCTCTGCCCAAGTCACATCACCCACCTGGCCCAGGGATGCTCTGGGGGGTTCCTCAGGCCCTGTCTTCTAGGGAGGAAGCAGGAGGGGACAATTTAGAGACTGGGAAAAGGCTGGGAATGCAAGACACCATGTGAAGGGAGGCAGGAATGAAGAGAGCGCCGGTTTGCGCAAAGTGGAAGAGGACCTGGGGGGGTGGGGCACCTTGTCCCTCAGTACAAGGTGGGTGGGAAATGGGGAAGGGGGCGGCTGGAGGGAAGGCAGGAGGCGGTATGACTGTGGAGTTGGGTCCACGGTTCTGGGAGGAAGGGCTGGGTCTGCTCTGCATCCTAGCTCTAACTCTTACAAGCTATGTGGCTTTAGAGCAACACTCAATCTCTCTCTGTATTCATCTGTAAACTGAAGATGTAATACCCCACAGGGTTGTTGAGATGAGAGCCCACATGAACAATGCCTACCATGCAGTAAACACTCAATAAATCCAGCTACTTCTTATTAAGTAGACTAGCCAGGCAGGAGAGGCTGGTGCAAACTTGCATGGCCCCTCCACCACTTACCTGCCCCCAATCCTGTTAAGGAGAGGAAAAGGAAGCCAACAACACAGGGCAGTGGACAGGAATGCCCCTTTCCCTTTGGTTGTACAGAGATCTGATTCCACCGGTGGTTAGATGAAGTCTCCGTGGTGAAGGAAGGCTCACCCGGAGGAGGAAAGAAGCCGTGGAGAACGAGCAAGCCAGGTCTATTCAAACTACTGGGAGATGAGCCTGAGGGGTCCCCGAGGGACTGGTGCATGTCGTAGGGGTGGACTGGTGCACGTCAGGGTGGAACAGTTATTGTGGTGGCATCACAGAGGACCAGGAGAGCCCCGAGGATGGGAAGCGGCAAATGAGTGCTCCTCTCTGAAGTAGGAAAAGAGAGCAAATGAGCCTTGTTACCCGATGACCAGTGGCTGAACCTTTCCTGGGAAGATGCTGGAACTGATCACCAACCATCTGGGGGAGCACAGGGGTGTGCAGCTTAGTGGCTGAGAGTAGGGGCTCTAGGGTTTGAAGCCTAATTCTCTCACTGGCTATGTGGCCGCAGGGCAAGTGAATTGAGCCCCTTCAGTTACTACCAGGCATGAGGATGTTGTGAGGGTCCAACAAGTTAACCCCTGTGAAGTACTAAATAAATAATGACTATTACTGCCAGACGAGAGGAAATAATGGAATGATTTTGTAAAGAATGCGTTATCCCAGACCAGGGGCCAGCCCAGCGGCACAGTGGTTTAAGTACACGTGCTCCGCTTTGGCGGCCACGGGTTCATGGGTTCGGATCCTGGGCGCAGACCTACACCCCACTCATCAAGCCATGCTGTGGCGGCATCCCACATACAAAATAGAGGAAGATTGGCACAGATGTTAGTTCAGGGGCAATCTTCCTCAAGAAAAAAGAGGAAGATTAGTGACAGATGTTAGCTCAGGGCCAATCATTCTCAAAAAAAAAAAAAAAAAAAGAATGCGTTGTCCCAGACCAATTTAATTTTAATTCATCTTCACTTTAAGGGAAAAACATGGCAGGTTGGGGTTAAAAGGTTAATCCAACCGTTTTGCTAAACCAAGGCCCAGAAAAAAGTAACTTATCAAAGGTCATAAGTTTGTTAAGGGCAAAGGAGGGGTCTGGTCTCCTGACTTTAAGTCAAGTGCTTTGAAAAATTATTACTCTTCATCCTGATGTCAAGATTTAATCTGTAACAGCATTTCTACAAATGTATCTCGAAGGAATAGGAATGGGTGCTTCTAGAAACATGGTCTTATGGATAATTAAATTTGAGGAATGCTGAGTTAGAAAAAAATACATAGTTTTTTTTTTTTTTTTGTACTGCAGGACTTTCTCAGAGCCTTTAATATGTCTATGAACATTGGGAACCTCCTAGAGGCCAGTATAGTGAAAAGCATTTCTCAAAGGAATTAACAATGCTATCCTTGTTTTCTTGGACCATCTTGTGGAGCTAGTATTCATGGAATATAGTTTGGGTTACACATGTGTGTGTGTGTACACATTATACATAAAAGCTTTTGACTTGAGAATGTCTGTGTAGTAGTCGAGTATCAATAACTAGCTCTCTGGTCATGCTATATGACCAAGTCCACAAATAGGCACATCATAGTGCAACGTACATTGCACATTGTTGATTAACGTATACATACTTAACAAGAAGGTTCCACACCAAATGACGGCACTTACATCTGCATGGTGGGGTTACAAGTTCTTTTTGTTTCCGTTTTCTGCTTATTTGCACTTTGTAAATGTTCTACAATGAGCACATATTTCTACGGCCAAAAAGAAAAGCCATTCTTCATTGCATAATCAGTGCTGTGGCATCGACTTGAAAGAACGCCGCTCCTCTGGGGATCCACTGCCAGGCCTATCTTTACTAATGACTTAAACAAAAGGACGGAGGTTGTGCTCCTCAAATCCTCACGTGATACTAAATTTGCTGGGGTGGCTCATGCTCAGAAAGCCAAGAACAAAACTTAAAACAACCGTGACAAATTGAAAACACGGCCCTGCAAAAACCGGGTGAAATTCAATAGTACAATTATAAGGTGATATATTTAGGGCTAAAAGCCGCCACCATATGTTTAGAATGAAGACATGACCAGCTTCCAATCGGTCAGCAATACCAGGTGCGACCCTGTGGGTACCTGACTCTGAGCTAAGGTTTGGGGCCAGACACAGATTTAGGAGAAAAAGACCCAGCGGTGGTCACCGTGCACAGGCTGAGGACAAATGATCAAGATTGTCTCAGTGATCATCTTGTCTGAAGACAAAATCCTAACAGAGTGGTGTGGCATGACATAGAACTCCTGGTTCCTAAAAGGGAAGAGCCGTTGAAATCAGGACAATTCCTTTCACTCTAGGACTGCCATCATGTGACTTCACCACATCAGGATGTCATCTGTCCCCAGCCAGGCGAGGGGAACATTTTAGTGTCACGTCCATGTGTAAGAGGCACTCTGGGGCCTGCAGAGTGGAAGCAGAAAAGTTAGAACTTCTGGGACATTTTACTGGTTTATGGGGACCATCAAATTGAATATTTGAAATCTGAACCATCTCCAAAAAGCCCGTCCTGGAAAATCCAGGGCATCTGGTCGTAGTCACCAGAGCGCCTTGCCTTCTTCAAAGCTGACTGGATTCCGCAGACATAAAAGGCCCGTGACACGCCCGGCCCCCAAGTCATCCCCCTTCTCGGGTCCTGCATTAGTCAGCTCCTCATTAGACTGCTGAGTCGAGTCTGTGTCACCCCTCCTGAAAAGGCTTGGACAGGCTGGAGGGTGTCCAGGCAGGAGCCACAGAAATGATCAAAGCCATGGAAAGTAGGCCCTGTGAAGCAAGGTTAAAGGAATTGGAACTATTTCGCCTGGAAAAAGCCAGGGAGAGTCTGAATAACCCAACTCCAGAAATGAACCACACAAACCCCACGTTAGCCTGACTTTCTTCCATCCAAAGGGGCAACTGGAAGGCACATCAATAGTTCACAGTGATTGTGCACTTACTACGACCCAGGCTTTTTGTTAAGAGTTTTGCTCTCATTTCATCGTCACTATGGTCCTATGATGGTCCCTGCCTTTCCGATGAGGTCCAGCAGAGAAGTCATGTAACATTGCACTTGTGAGTGGTGGACAGCGGATTCAAGCTCAGGCAGTCAGTCTAATGCCATTTCAGACTGTTTTCCAACAGCAGGTGTTCTTCACAGGTGCCCTTTACAAGAGCACCCTCATCTTGTACGGCACGAAACTTGTAGATGATTGCTAACAAGGAAAACTTGTTAAATGACGGATGGCACTGAGCTGTCACCAGATTCAGTTTCAACAATACACTTTATACAATGTAACACAACCTACATTATATGGGATGTTACAGTCTCAATTGTGTCCCGCACCCAAAATTCATATGTTCAAGTCCTAACCCCCAGTACCTCCAATTGTGGCTGTATTTGGAGATAGGACCTTTAAAGAGGTACTTAGGGTAAAATGAGGTCATTAGGGTGGGACCTAATCCAACATGACTGGTGACCTTATAAGAAGAGGAGATGAGGACACAGACACACTCACAGCAGGAAGACCACGTGAGGACACAGTGAGAAGACGACCATCTACAATCCAAGGAGAGAGGCCTCAGAAGGCATCAACCCTGCCAACACCTTGATCTTGGTCTTCTAGCCTCCAGAACTGTGAGCTAATAAATTCCTCTTGTTTAAACTACCCAGCCTGTGGTAGTCTGTTATGGCAGCCTGAGCAAACGAATGCATTGGGAAATCCTCCAACAACCCCCTTTTCAGAAGAGGAAACTGAGTCTTGGAGGGTTCTAGTACTTCTCCCACTGTCACGTGGGGAGTTCATGGCAGAAATAGATTCAAGCCTCTTTCTTGTGATCCCGAGTCCTGTATCCCTTTCAACACCCCCCAGGAACATGGTGGAGAGAAAGAAAACACGCAAATATCGGATAACACTCACCTGGGAGGTCAGACCTCAACTGACATGGGCAGGATTTCGATTTCATATCTCAGGAAGCACGGGCCTTTCCGTCCCCTAATATGGATTCGCAAAGAGTTTTAATAGCGAAGTTAAACATGGGGCGGGACGACCCTGTTGACTACAAAACAAATGGGTAGAAAGGCCTGGCAAGACGCTCTTAAAATACACGTCTGAAAAAGCTTAGCCGGCTCCTCAGGGGGATAATAAAATGGATCAGAGGGTGGAAACACAAATCCAGCCCATCTTGAACTCTAGTGAGGTTCCTGCAGATCAAAGAAGAACATGCTGGCTATCATCCTGCCAGGGAAAATGTGGAATTAGGCCTTCGTAATTAGGCCTCCACTTAAGTGCAGGGGAATGATTACCACCGAATAAATAGAAATAGCAGATTAAGTTCCACGAGCCCCAGCTCGGGCTCCCCGGGCCAAGGTGGGAGATGGGCTCGAAGGAGAGAGTAGCCCATGGTTCTGGGGGCTTTGTGGGGTACCCAAAGACAATCAGGATCTGGCTCCCCTGGGAGGAAGCTGGTTTCCGGATGGGGAAGTGGCATTGGGAGGGGGATGGGGGATTTGCTCATAGATCCTGGACTAGAACAGCTGAGTCCTCAGATTTCTGCCTGCTGAGGGCACAGTCTACACACGACATAATGATGGCTACAACCTATGGCATGTGCTGTGGGTACCAAGTGCTTTATATCTATTTTATTTTGAGGCATCACCAACATTCTAAGATATTCTTATTTTACACAGGAAGAAATGGAAGCACAGAGAGTAACTAACCACAGCTCATAAATGGCAAACGCAAGTCTTGAGCCCTGGTCAGCCTTATTCCAAGGCCTCTGCCTTCTCTGATACACTGTGTTTTCTCCCAAATCCCTGCCTTCTCCTTGCTTTTCAGTCTTCTCAGTGTTCTGCCTGGTACTCTGGACCGAGTATGGGGGCCCAGTTCTGCTGGATCAAATAATAGCTGTGATGAAACACGAATCAAAGAATCCATCTCCCCATTGGACCGAAGTATCATTCAGTGTTTCTCAAAGCGTTGGTTGTGATACACTGCTCCTCAAAGAAGGATTTCTGTGGTCAGATAGGAGTGGGGACTCTGCATATTACAGTCCCCTCTTTGAGAACCACAAATCACATTGGCATGTAAAAGGCACAGAGGATGCCCACTGTCCCCACTGTGTCCCCAGGGCCCAGCCCACACCTGACTCCAGGAGGAACTCAGCAAATATTATTGATCAAATAAGGGAATGAATAAATGATGATGGTACCGAAACCTCTTCTCTTGGTTTAACATGGTATATTAGTCTGCTCAGGCTGCCATAAGAAAATGTCATAAACTGGGTGGCTTAAACAACAGAAATTAACTTTCTCCCAGTTCTGGAGGCTGGAAGTCCAACATCAAGGGGCGAACAGGGTTGGTGTCTGGTGAGGGCCATCCCTTGTGTTGCAGACAGTTGTCTTCTCTCTGTGTCCTTTCCTCAGTGTGTGTGTGGTGAGAGTGAGAGGGAGAGGGAGAGAGAGAGGGAGAGAGGGAGAGAGAGAGAGAATGAGAGAGATCCTCTCTGGTGTCTCTTCTTAAAAGGACACTAATCCTATCAGATCAGGGCCCCACACTTATGACCTCATTTTACCCTAATTACTTCCTTAGAGGCCCCATCTCCAAATACAGCCTCACTGGGCATTTGGGCTCCAACATGTGAATTTTGGGGGTGACATTCAGTTGACACATTCAGTCCATAACACCCAGTATCTCAGTCTTATTTATCTAGTATATTCCTTTTTGGTGTATAACACCACAGTATGGTATTCTGGGAGACATATTTCCAGAAAGGCTGGTTGATGTTAATGTAGCCTGGCAAGAAACCCACAGATGACTGTGCTGTGGTGGTGAATTCCCACTGTTCCAGGTCTTGGAAAGTCTCTCAGTGGAGAAACTGGAGGTAGAGTGGTGACTGAGCTAGGGGTTCAGAGAGGAAGTTCAGTCATGTTGGGGAGCTGTTTGGGGAGCTGGTGGATAGAGACAAACAGCAGCTGTGAGACCAGGCTTGATTGGGAAGACATGGGCAAAGTTCAGGAGCATTCTTGAGTCAAATTTCAGGTAACTTTGGTAAGAGCAGCCTCCCCCTGAAGCTGAGAGTTGGGCGTGAGGCCTAGGGTCTTAGTCAGTTCGGGCTACCATAAGAAAAGTACTATAGACTAGGTTGAAACAACAAACATTCCTTACGGTTCTGGTGGCTGGGACATCCAAGACCAAGGCACTGGACGATCTGGTGTCTGGTGGGCCTGTTTCCTGGTTCATAGACGGCAGTCTTCTCTCTGTGTCCTCACATTAGGGGAGCGAGGAGAAAGAGGAGGGCAGAAGCAAACTCTCTCATGTCTGTTCTTATAAGGGCACTAATCTCCATCATGAGGCTTCACCTTCATGACCTAATTACCTCCCAAAGGCACATCTCCAAATATCATCCCACTGGGGCTCAAGGCTTCAACATATGGATTTTGGGGACACACAAGCATGCAGTCCATAACACCTAGACTGAAAAGGATCTTGCTTTTTTCTTGGAAATTGAGAGAGGAGAGAGAGAGAGGTTGAAAATTGGAAAAACACAACCTGGACACCTAGAGGTAGGCACACAATGTCCCGACAAGATGTGCACCTCCAAAGATCAGGGAGGGAGACCACAAAGACTCTAGTGAGAAGGAGGGGGAGTCGGGGAGAACCTGTGAGAAGCAGAGTCCAGCTGCCAGCCTGTGCCAAGCCCACAGAGTGGTGGCGGGTCCCTCTGCTGCAAACTCCTCACCCTTTGTACTGACAGGTGGGCATAAGGCAGAGGAGCTGGATGAGATGGGCAGGATGAAGGCTCAGGGTCATGTTGACGAGGTGCCCACAAGTGTCCTTGAGTGACATGGGCTGAAGAATCCCCAGGGGACTTCCATCTCTGTGCTGCTGCTTCCTGGGGAGGGTGCAGCCCCAGGTCACCTCCGCTCAGAAAGTCCCCTCAGGTGAGGGGAATCGGCGCTCTGGTGCTGTCCTGCTTCAGTGAAGTTGACTCATCACGGCCCACTCTGTCCTTAGTGTTTTATCTGCTAAGTGACCGTCTATAAGTTCCTTTCAACAGTCACATATGATTATTCCGCGATTCTCAAGGATCTAGGGAGGCTGAGAGCCCATCAGCCAGGAACCCAGAAGGTCTGGCTCCACGGGAAGGAGGAAACTCTTCCTTTCTCTGAAGCGGGAGCCCAATCCTGGCGGCCCTCATGGCAGAGTCAGTTCGGAATATTTTTCTTCCATTCATGGGCCTCTAATGGAATCAAGACCAGGCTATTTATATTTACAGATGGTGCAAACTTTAGTGGAACATCAAATGCGCCACATGTTGTTAGGACAGAGGAAAATTAGTGAAGTTGGCTGATAGAAATCAAAGAGCCCCCCGGAGAAGGCTTTCTGGACCCGAGACGCACAGGACCCTGAACAGGCAGATGGTAAGAAAGGCGGGGACGCGGGACCCATTGGACGGAGCGCAGCTCCTGCTCCCCGGTGAGGAGAGTGCACTCGAGCTTGATTTGCTGGGGAAAATGCAGTCATTGTCTGTGCCATTGTTCCTTCTGAGGCTACGTGGGGGACGTGAGCAGCAGGCGTTTCATCTCCAATTATTTTCAGCCAAGGGAAAAAACAGATGGTAAATACCACTGAAAAAAAATTTTTTTAGAATTAATATTAATAAAAGATGTGTCGGAGGCTCTGACTGAATCCCAAGGAAACAGGGCCCGCCTCGTGTGTGGGGTGGGGAAGGGAGGTGGAGGCAGCGAAGAGCTCCCCAAGTGACCTCTGATGTGCCAGAGGGCAGTGTGGGTGGGGGCGCACCCTTGGGAGCCCAGCATCTAGCAGGGGCTGGAGCCCTAATGCCACAGGGCGCCTGTTGAGGCTCTGAGCTCCGCGGGGGAGGAGGGTGGTGGGGGCTGGCAGAGGGCTGCCCAGCGCTCGCAAGGAACACTGGCGCCACTGGGCCCCCTTCCTGTGGGTGGGGCCCAGATGGCTCTTTCGTGCAGCAGCAGCACGCAGAGGAGGCGGGTGGGTGTCCTCACCTCCTTGGCAAGAGCCAGCCGGGGTCCCGGCCCAGCTCCGTCTGTCCCAGTGTCCATCTGTCAGCAAGTGCTATCGAGTGTCCACTGGCTGCCCAGCTGTCCTCTGAGAGTTTGGATTCCACATTCGAGCAGAGAAACTGTCCTGGCTTCTTCAGGATTTGTAGACTTCACAGGGGAGAAAAGAGTGACACACAAGGGGACGTGTGTATGGAGGGGGGAAGGCAGGTTCCTGGGGACACTTGTTTATTCAGCAAAAGCTTTCGAGCTCTCTTCAGGTGCCTGGGATTGTTCTAGGCCCTAGGGAAACACTGGGGAACAAAACAGATGAGGTCCCTGCCCTTCAGAAGCTTCCTCTCCAGCAGGAGAGGAGCAATAGTGAAACGCACACACAAGTGTATGCGAACTACTATTGATTTAAATTAATTCAGGTAAAATGACAGTTGGTGACAGTGCTGTGAAAGAAGGAACTAGAATGCCATAAGAGCTACACAGGGTGGGTCTGTGTAGTGGTTATTTACCAGGGTCTCAGGGGCTTCTCCTAGCTTCTGTGTCCCTTAACTCCAGAGCTCAGGGAGGCATGAGCTTGGAGAAGAAGCTGGGAAGAGAGTATGTACCACAATCAAGAACTGTAGACATTAATATTAAAAAAAAAGCTACCTTACAAGACAGAAATGCCCACCTGGGACCAATCTGCTGCCGTGTCTCTTTGATCTTGTTCCTTTCTTTGCTTTGGCCACTAGAAAGCTCAAGGTAAAAAGCATGCTTCACCTCCAGTGACAAATGTGAAGGATTTCATGGTATGTCTCTTATGGGATAATCTCACCTCACTGCCCCCAACCCTGGCTTTAGTTTTTCTTGCCTTCTCTCATATTCCCTCTGTTTCAGTTCCTCCATCTGATAGTTCTAATTTGTATTTTATCTTATTATATATTTGTGCCTTTTTTGTATGATGTTTGAAATCCTTTCTGAAACCCAGCAGAGAATATATAAACAAAACAGTATGGACATTGATGGAGTTCAGTTAAGATCTAAAAATCATCCTTGCTTTCTGTGATTCTAGATGGATCAGGAGCCGGAAGACAAAATGTTGCCATAAAGGACATTACTGAGATAATTGATGAAATTGGAATAGGAACTGTAGATTAGATAAAAGCATTGTCTTAATAGAAATGTCCTAAATTTGGTAAATTACTGTGGTTACGTAAGAGCATGTCCTTGCTCTTAGGAAGTGCACTCTAAAGGGCGTGAAGGTGTTTGAGATCTGCAGCCTACTCTCAGATGGTCCAGAAGCGGGGAGAAAAACATATATATATATTTCTATACAAAAATCTATGTGAGAGAGAACAGGGAAAGAGGAAAGATTATAATCTCATACTTGAAAAATGAAAGCACTCGTACGTCTGAGTGAATTTGCTTTACAGTTTTAATTACAGTGGATGCCCTTTTAAAAGGGAATCTCAAAAAACGATTTTTGCCTTCAGTGCTCCCTCTTCTCGCTGCCTGTCTCCTGCCGTGTCTCCCAGACACCCACCCCCACTGGAACACTAAAAGAAGACTGAATTTTGGAGTGATTCTGGGAAGACTTGTTTTCAGATAATTAGGCATGGTCTGCATTTGCCGCCGGCATTGGCATAGATGTAAAAATCCCATCTGGGTCATCAGCAAGTGTTTAAGCTTTTAAGTATTTTCTTTTGGAGGCTTTTATTAACCCACTGGAGAAACACCTCAACATTTTTCTCCTAGCCCTGACTTCTTGTCATTTGCAATCCAACCTCTTTGGCCTTCAGAAGAGAGAGTGTTGCCAGCAAGGGTAATCACAGACTTTCTAGAATCGGAAATAAGCACTTTCCACTGGCTCCGCTGCAGCCTCTGCTTGGCCGGAAGTCTCTTCTGGCCCGGCGCCGCCTCCTCTTTCTCTCTCAGACATCTCACCGGAGCCCCAGTCAAGGTGGGCTGGGTGGAAAGCTCTGGAAGAGAATGGTGAATGCCAACCTGTAACTGTAGTTCAAGGAAACTCAAGCAGGTGCTCCAGACTTTCTCTCTACTCTGCTCTCCTGTTCCTGAGGCATCAAGACTATAAGACGAGGAAACAACCCTCTAAGAAGAGTCTTCAGGGGGCCAGTCGGGTGACACAAGCGGTTAAGTGCGTGCGCTCCGCTGCGGCGGCCGGGGGTTCGCCAGTTCGGATCCTGGGCGCACACCGATGCACCGCTTGTCAAGCCATGCTGTGGCGACGTCCTCTATAAAGTGGAGGAAGATGGGCACGGATGTTAGCCCAGGGCCAGTCTTCCTCAGCAAAAAAAGGAGGAGGATTGGCAGATAGCACAGCGCTGATCTCCTCACACACAAAAAAAGAGTCTTCAGTTCTGGTGATGCCCCCACTCTCCTCTCCTGTGCCTTCTGGGTGGGTTCAAGCCCAGTAGAAAGGACTTCTGGCTGTGCCCGGCCAGTGGAATTGGTCACACCTGCCTCTCTCCTTAGCAAAGGCTTGGTAGACTTCCTATTTATCTGCCTTCCTCTTACCACTGGTCCCTTCACCCTTCCACAGGCATCCCACTCATCTGCACTGGCCAGCGGCACAGCAAGGGCGAGCTCCCATTTTCTGACCATCCCTTTCTCCATCTCCAAGTCACAAGAAAGGCTATTAAACCTGACTTGTTTAGTCCAGAGCAATGCCCAGATGATTGGGGGTCAATGGAGGAGTTATACCATTCAATATGTGTGTCTACGGGGACGAGAGGGAGAGAGAACGTGGTGACTGCAGAAGGGCCTCTACTATATTAAAGGGTGATGTGGGTTCAGGGAAGTAAAGTGACTTTCCTCGCAACACCCAGAAGTGGCACTTTATCCCCACAGTCCATTGCTTTGCTCTTTTCCAACTCTCTTCTGCAAACCCTCTCATTCACACAGTTCAAAGTGGTTTTCGAACTCGAGCTCTTTAATCCTGGCAATCACGGCATGAGGCAGCCGCCAAGGACAGTGATTAGCCTGGGAGCGGGGGAAGCCAGGCCCTGGCAAAACAAAGGGATTTAGCCTGGGACACGTTGAGTCGGCCTCATCGTCCTGCAGGTGTTCTGGAGGCTGAGCTGGAGAGAGGTGGAGGTGACAGGTGGAGGCACAGGGAGTGGGCAGGGTGGGCCAACCCGGGCTCTGGAGTCTCTCCAGCCAGGTGCAGCGATGGCCGTGGGCCAAGGTCAAGACTGAAAAGTGGATGTCCTTCCTCTTGAACCCTGCCCCACCTCCAGGCCAGCCCCTGGCTCTGCCCCCTCCCCTCCCACCCTGTTCCTGACCCCCTCATGCTGCTCTCACACTGCCCAGGCCCTCAAGAGGAGACACTGTGTCATGGAGCCAGAGGCCCGGGTTCGAGTCCCATCCTACCACCTGCCAACTAGGGGAACCTGGGCTTACTGTGACGTCTCTGGGAAGTTGAGGTGTCTGACCTTCGTAAGATGTTTCATCCTCGACCTGGACAATCTCGTCCCTCTCTTACACTTAAACAAGGTTGTATTGACTTCCCCTGGAGCTCTTCTGCTCTCAGCCTACAAACTAACTTACACTGAGATTGATGTAGGCAAATGGGCGACGGTGGTCCCATTTCCCTTCCAGGGAAAATGTTTGTGTTTAATTTAGACCTTGTGACAGTATGTAAAGGTTTAAGGGAATGACAGTTGGCATTTGAGAGGGATGAAGGGATGTGTTAGGACCATCTGCCTGCCCTACCCACCCCATAATAACAACAGCCACCGGGACCACCAGAGCAATCCCATTTACTGAGCGCTTACTCCGGGCTGGGAGCCATGCTCCTCCTGTCCCAAACCATTTAAGATGGGCTGGGGTTGTCCCCATCTGATAAATTAAGACTCTGAGGCCTGAGATGTGGAAGTGATGTACACTACCTGGTAAGCAGCCGAGCAGCCTTTGCAACCTCAGGGTCCCAGATCTGCCCAAATCCTGAGCCAAAGGCACTTCAAAGAGACCCCACAAAATAGTGCAGGGGCAGCATTTTATCTGCTTAAAAAAAGTATATGTACAAATGCCGACAAGCCATGTCCTGCCCATGGCATTGGGGAAAAGGAATGTGTCAGATGGACCAAGCTCTTGGGAGTTACAGTCGAGTGTGGATGAGGTCAGTATAGATGGTGTAAATGAACAGAGTGGAGAGAAAAGAATCTGGCAGGAGATGGGTTACTTTGGATCAGGTGGTCCAGGAGGGCCCCTCTGAGGAGGTGACATTTGGGCTGGGATCTGAAGGGTGGAAGGAGCTGGGAGAAGCAGAACCTGGGTGGAGGGTGCCGCGAGGGCAAAGGCCCGGAGGCAGGACCAAGCCTGGCATGTCGGAGAACCTGTAAGTGGCCTATTGTGGCTGGAGAGAAATGAGCTCAGGCCAAAGAGGCCACATCAAGGGGGCCTGCGCAGGTTGTGGAAAGTGTTAAGAGTTGTATTTTATTGGAGGGATTCTAGCAGGGAGTGGAATGTTCTGGTTCGTGGTCTAAATGGATGACTCTGGCTATGGTTGAGGGATGGACTGCTGGGGGTCAAGTGGAAGCTGGAAGACCCGTCGGGAGTACTGGGGAGGCGGCCAGCACATCTTACACCGGGGAAAAAAGAGCCTGGAGCCAGACTTACGGAAAACTAGTCCAACCCCAGCACGGGTGCTGACGTTCTGCTGAGGCCGAGAGGCTGCTGATGCAGAGGATGGACGGCCTGTGTGAAGCCCACTAGGCTCATCCTAATCGGCTGTAACTCGATGATAAGGCCCATTATGGGCACCGTCCAAAGCGGCGGTATGGACTCTGGTGCCCACCCCTGCATCACCTCCAGAAGCAGCCCCTCCACTCGCACAAAGGCCCCTCTGGGCAGAAAAAGCCCCAAAGGTGCCCCTTCCTGCAGCAGGTGCAGAGTGAAACATCCCTGTTGGGCCCCTGGGCTGGAGGCCTCTGTGAGTTCCTGCCCCGAATTACACGGTGGGCCAGTTTGGAGGATGATTAACCCCCTCGCACAGGGTTATTAGGGGCACCACCCAAGGGGCAGGATAATGAGCAAACAGTTGTATAAAATTTACCCCGTCCCGGGCACTCTCGTAAGCCTTCACATATATTAGCTCTTGTCTCATCCTCAAACAACCCTTTGAAGAAGGCCCTAGTATTACCCCCACTTTACACTGAGGAAACTGAGGCACAGAGTGGCTAAGCAGATTCCCCAGGTCACAGAGAGAGAGAGAGTCAGGGGCCCAGCCAGCATCCAAACCCAAGCTGTCAGGCTGCGGAGGTTGTGCTATTAAGTCAGACCCTGTCCTGCCTCTCAGGAAGCTTCCCCAAGGTGCTGAGAGCTCACAGATCCTCTGAAGGCAAAGCTCTCCACAGCAGCTGCCGCCAGCAGCCCAACCTTCTCTCAGCCAGGAGACCACGGGGCAATTCATCCTCAACGTTGACCAGAAAATGAAGAAACTTAAAAGAGAGAAGAAAAGGCTGCGAAGCCTGAGAAAAAATATGTGCAATATGGCTAAACAAAGACAGCCCCAAGACTGTCAGGAGAGAAATGCCCTGTCCGGGGCTGGGGCCGCAGCCTGGCTTCCCTGGACAGGAGGAAGGCTGGGCTCTGGTCGTCCCAGGGAACTCCCGGTGCTTAGTGGCTGACACGGAGAAAGCCAAGCCCTTCTGTGGGAAAATCCAGGATGGAAGTGACTGTTCCCCCCACCACAACAAACCTATACTTAAACATGATTAAATATGCTCTCTGCAAAGGAAATACCCCACGGTTTAGCCAAACACAGGGCACCCTCTCTCTCCCCAGCGCTGTTCTGGTGGTTTATGTGGTGTACTGTGTTCTGAACCAGGACCAAGTCTATTAGGCCAAGTTCCAAACTGGTTTTTTTCTAGCAGCCAGGCCTCACTTATGCCAAGGAGAAGGCCAGATGTGGAGGCTCCATCCTGGAGCCCTGCTCACGTCTTGGGGCTGAGGCGGGCAGACCCTGAACGTGCCTGGGGGTTCTCCTCTGGGTCGCTAAGCTCCAGACAAGCTGACCCCCCGGCTGGACTTCCTGAGTCTTGGAAACAATCAACTCCCCTTCTCCAAGGAGAAGCATGGAGAACAGATTCCTCCTAGGTGAGAAAAGAAAAGAATATAAGTTTGTCCCTTCCTCATGTCAGACAAGTAAAGGAATTGGTGGCTGACTTCGTATAAACCAATCCCCTACTCTCCCAACTCCCCATTCAGCTCAGAAATAGAGAAAATGGTTTCCTAAGTGACCATTTTCCCTCTCTGGAGCAGTCGGAGGAAAGGCATTTCATTCTCTTAATTATATGGACACCCAAGCACATACATCAATACCCACACGTGAGATGATATGCGTGCACGTGTGTGTTTGCACACTCTCACACATCTGCTTCCAGAATCTTGTGATTAGCACCCCGTGAAGGACAATTCTGCGTATTAGAAAACACCAGCCTGGATCCTGGATGACTGACAAGCCAGAAAACTTAATTTCCCTCTTTGTAGGAGAGATCTTTTAAGCTACTGTTTGATCGCCTTGACAGATTAGGCTAGCTCTGAACTGCTTTGGAGAAATTTGTTCCTTTACTCCACACCCTCCCCTCCTGACTCTCCCTCCCCACCCCCTAAGCGATAAGGCATCTGTAAACACTCTCTGAAACTCTTTCTCCAGCCTTCTTGGGTTTGCTACTTTGAAGCAGAACTGCAGGAAGACCTCCATACCAGATGAAAATGTCTTGCAAGCTGATAAAGAAGTGCGGACCCAGCTAAAATCCACTCGGTAATAGGGATTAGTGAACCTGAGAAGGTTTGTTTGGATTGAAGACTGAGTTGAGAAATAGGGGGTTTGGATTCAATCAAAATGAACCCAAACATCAGTCTCCTACCTCCCACCCCCATCCTACAGACGGGTGTGCCCAGCCAGACACTGAGTGCACCCACCTTCAAATTCAGAGAGTCCTTCAATTTCATAGCAGTTTTCCTCTAAGTTCTGGTTCTCAAATTTTGTCAGGCACGCAGATCTCCTGAGGAGCTGCTTAAATGCAGATTCTGGGGTTATGGCCACAGGGTTTTATTTGCATAGTCTAAGGGCAGACTCAGTGAACCGGATTTTTAGGAAGACCCCAAGGGCTTCTAATGCAGGTAATCAAGATCAGACTCTTAAATACACCATTCTAGAACCAGCTCAAAATGGTGAATACCACATATTCAGGGCTGTGTTCTGGTGATATGTGCTAGCACTGGTGGTGAAAATATTGAAATACTGGGGCAATGGTTGGTAACAGCCACAGTCTCTGGTCCCTGAGTGTCACCTGCTGTTCCAACTACCCTCCCCCTCTCCCACGACCTCCTGGACTCCTGCACAATTCAGATACCAAACAGTAAATCCCCGGCACAGCAGAGGGTCTCTGAGACTCTGAGCCTGCTGCTAAGGCCCAGTGTCTGCTCTGATTGGGCAGAGTCTTACCAGTTGCTAAGTAAGTTCACTATCTGCCCACACAAATGGATTATATGGCAGGAGCCCACCCAGCTCTCTGCACGTTTCTCTTGGTTGACCACATCGTGGACACCATTGTCCACTCTCGCCTGCTGGCAGCACCTTCCACCCCTGTCCAGATTTTCCTCCTATCTGCTCCTTCTCCTTTGCTGCGCCCTTCCTTTGTCCACCTCTCCGTGTTGGTCCCCTTCTCTTGTCCAGCCCTAAGTGATGACTTAAGTACCATCTAAATGTCAATGTGGAGTTACCGCTCCCTGGAATTGCACGCATATTTCATTGTCCACTGACATCTCCAGATAGATGTCTAAGGAGCACCTCAAACTTCACAAAGACAAAACAGAGCCCGTGATCCCCTACACTGTCCCAGCCTACCCTGTCTCTGTAGATGGCCTTCTCTAAACAAGTTTGCTCAAGTTGAAAGTCTAGGAGTTTATCCCTGGTTCCTCGCTTTTCCTCATCACCCACATCCACTCCATTGGCAAGTTCTGCCCATCTATCTGGAGTCCACTACTCTCTCTACCTCCACCACTACCACCTGAGTCCACTGCCATTGTCCTCCTACTGGACCGACCTCCCTTCTCTCACTCTTCTCCCTTGCAATCCTGGCAAGGTAGTCCTTTTAGAACATAATAGATCATCACTACCTTGCTTAAAAATCTCCAACGGCTTCCTCCCGTGCTTAGAATAAGACCTAAATTCCTTACCATGGCATACAGAGTGATTGCCACCGATACCCCAACCTCACTTCACACCACTCTCCCTCTGGGTCACCACAGCCCAGCCTCTCTGGCTTTCTTTTCCTTCCTTAGAAAAATCCCAAGCTCATTCCTGCCTCAGGGCCTTTGCGCTAGATGTGCTGTCGGCTGGAATGCTATTTCCGCATAGCTGGTTTCTTCATGTTCAGATATTAGCTTAAACAGACTTTCCTGACCTTGCAAACTAAAGTAGCTCTCCAGTCACTCTCCATCACCCTATTCTCTTTCTCCGCGTAGTGCTTCCCATTAGCGGATGTTTTAATTGTTTACTTGTTCACTCAGTTGTTTATTGTCTGTCCGCCCAACTCTCTCTAATGAGGGGGTTAGCCCCAGTGTGCTGAGCTTGGTTTGCCTGTTTTTTTTCAGTAGTTTTTCTGACTCCTCCCTCTTTATTGAACATTGTCACTTTTTGCTGTAGTCAGGACTCCTGTATCTGCCGGCCACCCTACTGTTAACATGTGCTGAACTAGGAAAGCAATAGGCACATCCATTAGAAGTGTGTACAAAGTAAACGTGAATAATTCTGAGCAAGGCAGAGACTCTCTAAAAATAAAAAGATGCCTGTGCGTTAGTGTGATGGTTGCTCGATGCTCACTTGTGGATTAGCTACATCAGAATTAACCGGGGAACATCTGAATGAGACTGATTCCCGCATCCCCCTCCCTGGAGGGCCTGTTTCAAGGTGTGGAGTGGGGTCTGAGGATCTCTATTTGCCAAACAGCAGCCCAGGTGTCCTCACACTTTGTGGGCTTGGTAACCACGAGCTCTGTGCACAGGCATACAGACTGCGGGGAGAGACCTATGCTGCCTACCTCTAGGGCAAGGTTTCTCGGTCTCACCAATAGTAACATTTTGGGACACATCATCCTTGGCTGTGAGAGGCTGGCCTGTGCATCCTAAGATGTTTAGCAGCATCCCTGGCCTGTACCCTCTAGATCTCTCTTCCAGCTGTGACAACCACAGATCTCCAGACATTGTTAAATTTTCCCTAGGGGGCATAATTGCCCTCGGATGAGAACCCTGCTCCAGGGTTTCAGCTGTGTTCCAGATAGCTGAGAGGAGATCTCTATGTTTGATGGTCTAGAAGATTCAGTTACCTAGAATATACAACAATAAATGTGGCTACTTATAAGGCCAACTTCTGTTATGCTAAATGATTGCCTAAACTGATAAGTGCATATGTGCTGGCTAATTGTGTACATGGAAATCAAGAACACCTTTGAACTAATCAAAAAGAGATCTCCTGGTCAAAGCTTATTTGAAGACTGCCATGTTTTAAAACTCGACATGACTTAAAACAGAATCCTATAAGTTCCTTTGCTAAAATACTTTCAGGATATATTAGGTGTAACAATAGCTGGCTACATGAAAATGGCTTTGAAAATCTTAAAAGTGTTTTAAAAGAAAAGGGACTTTTTTATTTTTTTTTGCAAGGCATTAAATTGGATGTGAATATGACAGATTTCAAAGACTGTCAAAATAACGAATTTACATCATAAATGCATCGGCTCTCTTTTTAAAGGCTTTTCCACCACTCAGGAAGGCATTTAATGGTGAGCAGGTTCAAAATGTCGCCAACTCCCACTGGTACAAAAAGGGAGGCGATCCCTACCAGAGTCTCCGGGCTTCAGATAATGTCTCTGCCTCTTTTCAAGTTAATAAACTGCACTCCTGTCAAATTGCAGATAAATGAAAGAGACGGCACCATTGTTTTTTTCCCACATCTTGCTAAGAAAGATATCTCCCAATATTTCGGGAGGACCAGTATGCCAAAAACTAAACTTGAAATGAATCCACCCTGCCGTGACTTTACGCGATCAAAGACAATGGAATTTCCACAGAAACACTTTTCTGAAGTTTGCGGTGCTTTTGTTCAGATAGCGGCTCATTAAGAAGCTTCTAATGCATTTGATTGTTTCAAAGTTAGCCATCTAAATTTTTAATCATGTGTGGGTGCAAGATAGTCTTGGGGTTGTACCCAAACACTGCAGAGCCTTTATATTCTAAAGAGTCATGTCAATATAATATTTTCCTGAATAATCAGCAGGTAGGCTTGGAGAGGAGGTGGCTTCAAACAACTCGGCTCTTTGATGGAGGGTGGACAGGTTTCTGAAGTTGCCTTTTGAAAGAGAAATAAGTCTGAGTGTTTTGAAATCTGGGTTCCTTTCTTTCTGAGAGAGTGAGGCTGACACTCTCTTTTCTCCTCTCTTTCCCTTTCTTTCAGTAGAGACAGAACTGCTGTTAAAAATAGAGAGGAAAATAGAGCCTAACTGGGAGCCCAGCCTCTCCACTGGGGTCTCTCGGACAAGGAGCACACTCATTTACTCAGCAGGCTTAGGTTAAAATTTCTTCCAGTACTAACCACACATCACTTTTTGTTATTCCTTCCGCTTTGGGGATGGTCTGTTTTTCTTTCTCAAGAATCTAATATTTGATTGGGAACATGGAAGGGCATGGGAGCTGGCTACACGCAGTTCTGTAGCTCTCATGTGGTCCCTGCAGCTCCTTCCTATTGATGGGAGTGGGAGCTGCACTTACTATGGGCAAAAGATGAAGGAGAGGAGAGGGCTTGGAGAGATCTTGCTGTAACCATCCTGTAGAAGATAAGGCAGAGCTCACCTGGATTTGAAGGATTGTGGGAGGCCACGAGATCCATCCCTTGGCCTTGAGATAGCTCTTAATCCACTCTGCATTTATTGAGCATTTACTCTGTGCCAGTCTCTGTTCTAAGTGCTTTACTTGGATTAGCACATTTAATTGTCACAACAACCCTGTGTGGCAGGTTCTTTTATTATCCCCATTTTACAGGTGAGGAAGCTGAGACACAGAGCTGGTTAGTTGCAGAGTGAGGATTTGCACCTAGGCCCTCAGGTTCCAGAGCCCATGCTATAAGTATGTTCCTTGTAGCACTATTTATAAGACTGAAAATTTTGAAATAACTAAATATCCAAAAATAGAATATTGTCTAAATAATTTGTAGCAGATCCACACCAAAGAATGCTCTATCTTAAACATGTTACAACTATTACACATGACATGTGAAACAATAATTAATGACATAGAACACAATTCATACTATATAGTTAAGATAAGAAAGCAACTTACAAAGTAACATGTATATAAAAATAAGATTTCATATTTTGGTAAATAAAAATAAACATTCACAGGGTATCGAGACTGTATTAGTCTGCTCGGGATGTCATAACAGAATGCTATTAAGACTGGGTGGCTTAAACCACAGAAATCTATTTCTCACAGTTCTGGAGGCTGGGAAGTCCAAGATCAAGGTACCAGCTGATTGGGTTCCTGGCGAGGACTTCCCTCCTGGCTTGCAGACAGCCACCTTCTCGCTGTGTCCTCACATGGTCTTTCCTCAGTGTACGTGTATTGAGAGAGAGAGAGAGACAGATCTCCTTCTTTTAAGGCTACCAATCCTATCTGATTAGGATCCTACCCTTATGACTTCAGTTAAACCTAATTGCCACCTAAAAGCCCCATCTCCAAACACGTCATATGAATTGGGAGGAGGGGAACGAAGCAATTCAGTCCATAGCAGAGACCAAAATGTTAACAGCAATTGTATCCAAGTGATGATGATAGAAGTCATTTTTAGTTCCTTTATTTTCAAAACCTTTTACAATAAACATAATTTACTTGGAGTAATAAGAAAAAAAAAGTGTTTATAAACTTCAGGTACAAGATGAATTTGATCCATTCCATGCAGATGAATCCTGAAGGCTCACCTCTAACTAACCTGTTGGCCGCATCCCTCCACGTCAGGGATTATTTTTTCACGACACCCAGCACGTCACCCTCTGCCCTGGAGCAGCCTGAGAAGGGCCCAGATCGGAGCGTCTCCCACACTGGCTCCTGTGCAGGCCTATGTGTGTGGCTGGCATTGTGGGCCCGGGCAGAACCTGGCAGCATCAGCACAGCGGTGGAGACCTTGGTAGATGGCGTCCTTTCTGCAGCTGTGTTACTTAGAAGCAGAACCAAAGCACATTAGGTAAGTGGTAACTTGAGAAACAAAGCCCAAACCAAATGTTTGAGGCTTTGTTCTGAAGGACGCCGATGAATCCACAGCGTGAATGTCTGGGAGGAGAAATTCACTAGACTGGAACAGCCCGAGCTCTGGGGCCAAACCGCGAGGTGTGACTGCCACGCGGGAGGCCCTGGAGGGGGGAGTCCTCACTTACCACTCAGTCTCCACCACCCTTAAGCAGAGAAGTTGGGGCTAGTACTACCCTGCCAACCTAACACAGTTAACAAGACAAAATCTAGGTTTCCAAGTCTTTCAAAGTGTTTCTTCCCCAAAGTTTAGTCTCTTTCTGCTGTCAGGCCTGCAGACTTGGACTAATTTGCACACATATGCAGGAAGCGTAAAAGCAAACACTGGTACGTGCCATTCATTGTCACCCCAGTGTAAAGCATGACCTAAGTCAGGAGACCTGCACCCCAGCTCTCGTCTGCTGGCGACTGCAGGTGCAACTTCAGGCTGTTTGACTCAACTTTCAAATGGGAATAAAAATATGTGCCCTGCCTACTTTATTGGATTATTTTGAATGCAGTATCTCTCTTGCTTACCACTGTATCCCTTGTGGCTTGTGCAGCGCCTGGCAACAGGATAAATTTGGGGGAAAAGAATCCATGGTGATTCAGAAGTTGAAACCACTTGGCCTGAGAGATGGCCGAGTCCCTGTGTGGGTAGCATGGCAGGAACAAACTCTCTCAGCCCAGCCAGGGGTCCCTAAGGCTGGACCAACATGAGAACAGAGAAGTACCATGAATGCTTCTGGGGGAAAGAGAGGGTACAAAAGATCCCTCACATCTTAAACTCTCTAGCACACAGTGAGTGCCCGACAAATATATTCTGAGTGACTGAATAAGGAAAAATATGGGCTAATATCTATGAAAGTGGTTTTCAAAGTATAAGGAACCTTGCACTTTGTGGCAGAGACTGCCTAGCTGCTTACTAACTCTTTTCTCCCTGGGACCACAGCTAGACATTTCCCAGACTCTTGTAGGTGAGGCAACGCAGAAGCAATGAGCACAAAGCCTGGCCATCAAAACATCTAGGAAGCCAGTGTTGAACACAGCACAGCCATAAGATGGAAGGAGATTGGATCCCTGAATAAGAGGAAAGCCTGTCCCCAATTAGGCAAACCTGTTCTAACTTTATATAGGTAGGTAATAAACATCTATTTTGCTTGAGCCATCGTACGTCTTGGGGGTTATTTAGTATCTGGTGATATGTTAGCTAATATACAGTCTCTGATGTAATTCATATCATTGATCTGAGAGGCTCTTGGAGGCCATGTGATGTTCGAGAGAGAGAGACCAGGTTCACAGTTCTGGAGTTTTGTACACAATTCCACAGCAATGGCTGTAACAGAAACAAGCTTCAGGAGAGTTGGAAGCTTGTAGAAATGTGGCTCTGACAATGCCATTTCAAATGGTCCCAGTGAGGAAGCAAAGGGGGGTGGGGCATGCCTGAAGAGAAGAGCTGCAAAGGGAATGTCCAGAGAGCTGAAGTTCTAAAATGCATGCAACCAAAGATAGAACGAAGTTCACAAGGTCTAAGATGCTAGAGTAGTCTAGAATTCGAAGAATAATGTCCGTCAGCTGAGACTTCTGAAAAATACTTAGGATGACCCTATTAGTTAGGACAAGGCCAGCCACTGGAACCAACAAAGCACAGCATGTCAGTGGCATAACATAATTAAAGCTGGTTTCTCACTCATGTAACAGTTAAACAAGGCATGCGGCCTTCCACATGGTGTTGCAGGGATCCGTGCTCCTTCCACCTGTGTCTCCACCCTCCACCAGGGCCTCAGAGCCCTCTGTCATCAGCTGGTGGAGGTGGGGGAAGGGGGGATAAAGACCACTCACATTCTAAGCTCTTTAGCCTGGAATTGATGTTCGTCACTTCTTCCATGTTCCATTGGAAAGAACTAGTCACATGGCACCACCTTGATGCAAAGAGGGCTGGAAATGTAGTCACTGTCAGGGCAGTGCTTCTCAGATACAACCCTACACTATGAAAGGGAAAGCATAAAGTGTTGGTGGACATCTAGCTGTCTCTACTACAACAATATAAAGGGCTTTCTTTTTTTAAGCGATAGTTAAAACAAGAAGATGATCAAGAAAGGGGAATCTAGTGTTACAGTAGTTATGATGGAAAGGGAAATGAAGTGCCTCATCTCATCTTCTCTGTCTGGGAAGAGAATAGTCAGACTGAATAGAGTAGAATGGACATTGGGAAAAAGGCATTGAAGCTCTACCTGGAACAGTTACTGACTGCACATGGATTGAATCTCCTGGCCTGGATGGTCCTACTCCAGAGACCACAAGAGGATTTGTGAAACTGATGCCAAACCGGACATCATGGAGGACAACAAAAGTGCCTGAAAACAAAAGATGGGTAAAACGCACTCCTAGTCGTCATAAAGGAGAAGGTGTCTTCATGTATGCTTGCTTGGTGGATTGACAACCAATTCCAGGTTAAGTCCTAAAAACAATGTTTTAAGGGACAGTTTATATGCTCTTAGAAAGGTAAATCGTGATGGTTAAGAGTCAGAATAGGTTCCTGAGACCAAGACAGGCCAAGCTAATCTGAATTACATCTTCCACAGTCTTCCTAATCTAATAAATCAAGAGGATGCAATCAACCTTGATAACTGAATTTTATATGGCATTTGGCAAGATCTCTCATAAAATCCAAGGATGACTATACGGCCTGGGAGATGGTGAAGTAGGTGGATTTACAACTAGTTGACAGATCATGCTCAAAGGAGGGAGTAGGGTCTGCTAAGTCAATACCTTCAGGAGTGAGACAGGCATCATCCATGAGTGGGAGTGGCCGGTGCTTGATAATAGGGAGTGATGGGGAAAGAGACAAAATGGAGAGCCTATGTCTTGTCTAATGGCTGTGGTCACTATACACATCCAGGTGGGATGTGCAGTCCACAACCTACACAACCACACACAGCTGCTTTGGCCATACCAGCTGGTTGCTGCCATGTTGGATTGCAGACCTTGTGTTGAGATATCTTCAATCTTTCCAGGAGAAGCTACCAATCCAGATGTTGGCCACTGATTCAAAGTTAAAAACAATAAAATGCTTTGCAGGCCAAACAAAACACATTTGCAGGCTGCCTTTGGCAGCTGGACCATCAGTGTGTGACCTCCAGCTCCCCCCAAAAATTTTAAGTAGCACAGGGCTGTGTTATTGGTCCAGTTCTATTCAACATTTTTATCAATGACTTGGACTAAGCTCTAGAAAGCATGTGGATCAAATTGGCTGTTGATCCAAAGCCACAGGGACAGCTGGATGACCAACTTGGGATTCTGAATAACCTCTACAGAGACTAGGATAGGGTCTGAACCACACAAGGAGGAGCTCTTGGATAGATGAATGTAAGATCATGTACTTGGGTCCAAAAAAGTCAGCTGTACAAGTACAGAATGGCTTAACAAAAGCACATGTTAAGAAAAAGAATGCTGTAGAATTTTAGTTGCCTGCAAATCAAGAGGAGGCAATGGTGTGATGTGGTTGCCAAAAGCAAAGGCAATCATGGGCTGCATCAAAAGAAGCAAATCCTGCGCAGCTCAGGCCAACTGCATCTGGAGCTCCACCTTCAGTTCTGGGAAACACTTGAGGAGCAGCGTGAAGTAACCAGAGCCCATCTGGAGGACAGCAACTGGGATGGTGCAAGGATTAGAAACTACTCAAATGAAGAATGGCCAAAGATGTTAGGGTTACTTGCTTAGAGAAGCAAAGCCTCAGAGATACGTAGATGCTAGGTTCCAATATTTGGGAGCAGTCATACGGATGGGGAATTAGACTTGTTCCTTATGTCTAGACTAATGCCAAGACAGAAATGGTTCAGGGAGCCAGAATTCAGTTCAACATTCAAACACATCTGTGGCAAGGGGAAGGACAATCTAGAAAGGAAATTAGCCCCTACTCCACCCCTAATGATGGAAATGTGGAAGCAGAGGGTAGGAAACCTCTGGGCAGGACAGGGAAGGGGGAGTGTGACCATTAACCTGAGTTGGAATGCAGGCAGAATCCAGGTGGGATGCAGGGTTTTCCTAGGTACTCCTAAAAATAAAACAGCCACACAATAAACTTCTGACAAATAGAGCTGGCATGGAATAGCATGTCAAAGAAACTTATGGGGGTGGTCGGAGGAGGCAATGACAGTAGGGATTTAGGAGAAATCTAAATATCAGAGTCATTATAAGCCATAGTCTCAGAAGGATAAATCATTGCACATAGTGTTGGTTGAAGATGGCGCATTAGTCCTGCAGGGAGATATGGGGACTGAATGTTAAGTTGAATTCTTAGTAGTGGTTGTGAAAATGCTGGATCCCCTCTTGGTGGGTATTGTGTATCACCAACTGAGCCACAGTTGTAGAACAAAGTCTTCTTGAATTCTTAAGGCAGAAGATGGACTGTGGATGAACTAGTTCAATCTCTCTGTTAAACAAATTATGAAATTGACCCCCACAAAGGGGAAGTGACTTGTGTAAGGTCTTATAGTTGGTAAATGACAGACTTGGAACTTGAACCAGGTCTCCTGACTCGAACTATTTCCATGACTGTCATGCTCAGTTGGATCCTCCATGGAAAACTTGACCTCAGAATCACCTTTATCCTCAGAATCACCCCAATTTTGGTGGCTTAAAAAAAATAAAATCATCTTGGTAGTAATTATAATGTTCTCCAGATATGGAACCCTCAAGAGTCTGACAGATAGGTCTTGATATATCCATCGGTTTCCACTTATTTTCCCCTCAGGTAGGTTTGTTCCGAGATTCACGTTTCATCGTATTCATTCTATGCCATAGATCTCTCCTATCTGTGGTTCCTATTACATCTTCTTGCCAAAATGCAGGTCCAATAGGGTCCCTGGGGAGAAACTGGAGGCTTCTCAGTCCATCCGTGGAGGCCAGTTCCTAAATCTCCTTCATAGTCCTTCCTCTTCGCTGAAGTCTAGCTAGCATGACAAAGCAGGAGCGGGCTGACAAGGCCCATCCCCCTGCCTGTGCCTGAACATAGTCCACTGGTACAGACTACCTGAGCTCATCGCTGGGTCAATCACATCCCTTGATCTCTTCAGAAACACTGCTGAGCTGCCTACTGAGTGAGAGACGGAGAGGGGGACACCCTGCGGGGATAGGTTTACTCCATATTGAGGTACTGTCACAGTTGAACAATTCCCTCAGCTTCCCCCCACCAGTGGCCAGAAAGAGTGATGGAGCAATGCCCCACTGGAGAGTCCCTATGCCACCAGACCAAGATTCACTAAACAGAACCCTTCTCTTGGAGTCTTGCAGCTTTGGCTATTATTCTGCTGAGGTGAGGCTTCCTGGGACAGACCTAAAGTGGCATCTACAGGGCTCTCCTTCTAGCACATCAGCAGAGATCTTGTTTCCCTCCACTGCCTTTCCCTTCTGTCTCACTGCTGCTCAGAGTTTTCACACTTTGTTAGTCATGATTTTCTCAACAAGTTGTTAAGAGAAGAACTCTCTCCACTCCAAATTCTGGAATCTACGAAACCTGCTCCCTTCCCAGAACAGACTCTATCTGGATTCTAGGTTCTTGGGGATGCCAGGCAAGCCTAACCAAAAACACAAAGCATGAGGGATCAGCTGTCTTGCAGTGACTGAAGGAAATGTACATTTCATTGTTGCCAAAGGAGGAAGAGACTCCTTGGATCTCAGAGTCATTCCTTACACTCCTGTAGACCTAAGCCTTTGCTAGTAAGCATTACAAGCACCTCCCAGAGCAGGAAGTGAGATGACCTCTAGGTGAGGCAGGGAACCTGAGCTATAGACCAACCTCCTGCTCCTCTGTTGTGTCATATCACTTCATGCCAATTATCTTGTGATAGAACAAAATGCAACTTCCGACTTGCTGTAGACCATGAACCTGAACCTTGGTTCTACACATCAGGAACAGCCTTGGTTAGCAGTGCAGTGACTCCAGCTCTCAGTGAGCAGGTGTCTCCAGGCTGAGACTAATCCCTTTTCGCCCCACGATTAAGGCAACCTTCAACTAGAGCTTGAGTGTCATCGCACCTGGGCACATCCATACCACGGTCATTTTCCTGGGTGCAAGACTTCTCATTTGATTTTTATCCTTAGCATTTGGCTTGGCTCACCACTCTGTGATAGCCAGCATCCAAGATGGTCCCCAAATATCCTCACCTTCTGGTATTCACAGTCTTGTGCAGTTCCCTCCCACACCAAATAGAGCTGACCTAACTAGGCCTGACTCATGACACAAATGACAGAAAGTGTGACTACTCAGGCTAGGTCATAAAAAATATTACTGCTTCCTCCTCTCTTTCTTAAACCACTCACTCTAGGGGAAGCCAGCCACCATTCTGTGAGGACACTCAAGCAGCCCTCTAGAGAGGTCTACGTGGCAAGGAAGGGAAGCCTCCTGCCCACAGGTGAGTGACTGAGCCACTTGGAACCAGATCCTCCAGATCCAGTTGAGCCTTCAGACGAATGTAGCCCCAGCCAACCTCTTGACTGCAACTTCATGAGAGACCCTGAACCAGGACCACCCAGCCAAGCTGCTCCTGAATTCCTGACCCACAGAAATTATAAGAAATAATAAACATTTACTGTTGTTTAAGCTGCTAAATCTGGGGGCAATTTGTTACACAGCAATAGACAACTGATAGGTACTCCATAAATGCTTGGTGAATGAATGAGTGAGTGAATAATTAATGAATAAATATGACAATGCCTGTAGATGACCCAAGAGTCATTGCCACTCAGTTCCATCAAAAAGAGGCAAAATGGCCATGTCCTACCACAAAAATGCCTCAATATCAATCAATGCAGGAGGAAGGAAATTGACAGCCTAACATGGCTCTCAGTCTACCAGAAGAAAATTGTTTCCCACCAAACCCTGTCAGGTAAGATATGCTTTAATCCCCAAAGATCACCCCAGATGCTTGAAACCCATTCCATCACACCTCTACACCATTGCACAGGCTCTTTACCAGGCTGGGAGGTCCTTCCCTAATTCTTCCTCCTGATAGCTTCTACTCATATCTCATAAGATAGGAATACAAAAAATAAAAATTCCCAGAGTGAACATGTGGTTCCCTGTGAGTCCTCAGGGGCCTGTGGATCCCAGTTCAAGAAACCCAGAACAATGGAACGTGCGTGTGGTAGAATATTATACAGTCATTAAAAAGGATGTTATAGAAGAGCAATTCATGGCCAGGAGAGATGTTTATAAAATACTGTTACCTGAAACAAAACAAAAGAGCTTACAGAAGAGCAAGCACACTTATTATGTAATATTTATTATTACCTTACATTGTTAATATGCATTATATAGCTGTATGTGTAAATATATGAATAATGAAATACATTCCCACATAACTTGGATATAAACAGAATGAGAGAAGGAGAAGAAAGTATACGTAAAATGCTAATAGCTCTTCTCTTTGGGTGGGGTGTCTTGACTAATTTTTAGTTTGATTTTTAATGTTCTATATTATCAAGATTTCTACATTGAACATGTATGCATTGCTTATAATTAGAAAAAAACGCGTTTTTTTCCCCAAAACGTGGAGAAGAGAGGGCACACATGGCTTGGGACTTACTTCTCCAGCTCGAAGAGAGACCCTGCTGGTGGGGGCTGGAAGAACAAAGGGACACTAGCGCCCACAGGTTCTTGGGGATCTCCTGCAGCCACAGGGCAAGACTTGGCTGGGAGGTCCGGCCTGGCCAGGCTCCCACCAGCGTGAGGAGCCGGGAGGGGCCTGAGGCCCACCATCTGGGCTGGAAGGTCAACATCTTTTCCTTCCAACCCAGCAGGAGTGGGATGAAGGCGTTGCTGGGAGAGCAGGAATAAAGAGCAACGACGAGAAAGTAGGTCGCCAGGAAATCGAGGAAATAAACAAAGGGTTCCTGGGAAGGGGAGGCTCGCTTTGATCCTGGGGTGGGAATGGGACGGACCGACTCTGGGAAGAGTGACCGAGTTTCTGCCACATCCTCAGCCCACCACGGGCTGACACAATCAGAGTCTTAGAACAGCCCAGCTGGATGGGGGACAGGGCCCAGGAGTCAACCCACCAGCCTCCTCCCAACCCCCAATCGCCCCCCCCCCCCACACACACCACAGCTCTGGAGTGGGCCTCCAGCTACTCCACTCCTACTGCCCACGGCTGGCCACACTCAGCTCTTAGTGGTGCCCCCACCTCACACCC
The DNA here is from genome assembly GCF_057802395.1 of Ceratotherium simum simum. NCBI lineage: Eukaryota > Metazoa > Chordata > Mammalia > Perissodactyla > Rhinocerotidae > Ceratotherium > Ceratotherium simum. The sequence continues at coordinate 49,842,422 of NC_141915.1, read as the reverse complement.
TAGCTTTGCACAGGCCAATCCTCTGCCCAGATCATTCTTCTTGCTCAGTTCTGCTTGATGAACAACTTTCCTTTAAGAGTTAGTTCAGCTCTCCGTGATCCAGAGCAGAATCCTCTGTGTTTCTCACCTTCCTTCCTCCCTTCATATCTTTTTCCCTTCCTTCCTTCCTTCTTCCCTCCCTCCCTCCCTCTCTCTTTCTTTCCTTCTTTTCTTCCTTATTAATTTTTTAAAATTGTGGCAAAATATGCATAACAAAATTTACCATCTTAACCATTTTTAAGTGTACAGCTCAGTGGTATTAAGTACGTTCATATTATTTTGCAACAATCACCACCATCCACCTCCAAAACTCTTTTCATCTTGCAAAACTGAAACTCTTTCCCCATTACACAATAACTCCCCTTTATCCCTCCCCTTCAGCCTCTAGCAACTACCATTCTACTTTCTATCTCTATGAATTTGACTACTTTAGGGACCTCATATATGTGAAGTCATACGTATTTGTCCTTTTGTGTCTGGCTTATTTCACTTACCATAATGTCTTCAAGTTTCATCCACATTGTAGCATGTGTCAGAATTTCTTTCCTTTTTAAGGCTGAATAACATTCCATTGTATGTATGTACAGCATTTTGTTTATCCATTCATCCATCCATGGCCATTGGTGTTGCTTCCACCCTTTAGCTGTTGTGAATAATGCTGCTATGAGCATAGGTGTACGACTGTGTTACATTTTGACTGCAACAAATCTTACCTTGGAGTTTGTTGACACCTACTATCCACCATTAGCATACTACTGGCTTTATTAATTCTGTATTTACCTGTATATTTCACACTGGCTGCTTTTCCACAAGAGGCCTTTGGAAACCTCCTTGTCTCTTGTCCAAGAGAAGTTTCAAGAAAGAGTCACTCTGAGATTTGTACCTTGCATCAATCTAAAATATACATCACATTGCAGACATGACTAAGTTAAGGATCTCGAGATGCGAGATTATCCTGAATTACCTGGTGGGCCCTAAATGCAATCACAGGGTCTCTATAAGAGGGAAGTAGGAGGGTCAGAATCAGAGAAAGAGACGTGATGACAGAAGCATAGGTCCAAGTGGTGTGAGAAAGGGTCCAAGGAGTGCAGGTGGCCTCTAGATACTGGAAAGGATAAGAAAATGGATTCTCCTCTAGAGCCTCCAGAAGGAACGCAGACCCGCTGCCACCTTGATTTTAGGACTTCTGACCTCCAGAGCTGTAAGATAACAAATTTGCATTGTTTCAAGCCATTAAGCTTGTGGTGATTTGTTACAGCAGCAGTAGGAAACTAATACGCTTACTATACGCCAAGCTTGTTCTAAGCACACCACTCATATTTTTTCCTTTAATCTCTCACCACTCCAGGAGATAAGTGGTATCATTGTCCCTATTAGACAGATAGGAAATGGAAGCAGGGAAGTTAGGTGACTTACCCAAAGTTTCCTGATTATTGCTTTAACTAACCAGAATCTTCCCCCACCTACTTTCGGTAAAGCACTCCAGTTTCTTTGAGGCACATTATAGCTCTGCATTGTGGGTGCTCTCAGTGAGCCCAATGTGGGGTCATGTGACATAAACCAGGCCAGTCTCAGGATGTGAATCTCCAGCCCAGTGGCCTAAGGACAGAGTGTTTAGAGCAAATACACTCCAGCAGAGGCATTTTCACAGATGTGTCTGCTGCTTCCTGCCCACCAGCCCCCAATCCCACTGCAGGGTGACTTGTCCATTTTCCAAGCCAGAGACAGTTTCTGTTGCTCTGTGCAAGGAACCTTGCATCAAGACGCATCCTCCACCTGGGGTGTAGTCGACAGCAGGAGTGAGGTGTTGTTGACTATATCCTGGATTCCAAAATCCCTGTCATGGTCAAATACAGCAGATTTGGAGGGTGGGACACCTCCGTGATTCTGCTCCCCTTGCCTCAGCACAGACGGCCAACGGTTGACTACGTGGTAATACGTACACTTCCTCACGCCCTTTGACCAAGCAGGCTGGCCTTAAAGAGAAACCTCTAAACTTGCTGCTCCAATCTGGCCTCCAATAGAAGCCTTCGGACCCTGCAAACACGAAGACCCCTTTTTCCTAAGAGCTGCCTTCAGGGCCCTCGCCATCCTGCACTGTAATGATGTCATTTACCTGTCTGTCTTCCCCAGTGGCCTACTGAGACCTTTCTTATTCTTTTTATGTCCCCAGTGCCCAGCGGAGTACCCAGTACGACTCTCAGGCTCCCTACATTGCGATGAGTGAGTGAGTAACTCCGGAAAGGGGATAAACTGCTTGCCTAGCTATAACTGATTTTCATCCCACCCCAAAACCTCAGGGCTACCTGGCTTTGACTGACGTTCAGAGCAGATTGCCCCAGGGAGTCCAGGTCACTCTGACACCCCAGCATTCTTCCCATGCTGGGCAGAGCTGCAAGCAGGGCCAAATCACTGCTGGTGGTCAGGTGTTCTAATGTCTTCTTGCTTGTGTGTCTACCATGCACGGAAGTCTATTATTTTAATTTGCACCCAAATCTCCTGTTCCCCAACACACCTTCTGATGATTCATCTTATGTGTCAACTTGACTGGGCTAGGGGATGCCCAGATAGCTGGTAAAACATTATTTCTGGTTGTGTCTGTGAGGGTGCTTCTGGAAGAGATTAGATTTGAATCTGACTGAGTAAAGAAGATTCCACTCGTCAAAGAGGGTGGGTATCATCCAAGCCATTGACGGCTCAAATAGAATGAAAAGGTGGAAGAAGGGCAAATTCACTCTGTGCTTGGGCCGGGACATCTACCTTCTCCTGCCCTTGGACATCAGTTCTCCTGGTTCTTAGGCTTGCAGACTCAGATCAGGACTTACACCGTTGGTCCCCCAATCTCAGGTCTTCAGACTCGGATTGTATTACTCTCTGGCTTTCCTGGTTCTCCAGCTTACAGATGGCAGACTTCTGTGTGACTTCTCAGCCTCCATAACTGTGCGAGCTAATTCCTACAATAAATCTTCTCTTATAAATATCTCTATATATACAATTGCTTCTGTTTCTCTGGAGAACTCGGACTAATATATCAGTCTGGGTTCTAGTCTGAGCTCAAGGTAATTAATTTCTCTGGTTCCTGATTGCTTTGTCCATAAAATGGGAGAAGAAGGGGCTAGACCGACCTCCTTGTCCTTGTATGTATCTTGCTTCTTCACTGTGGGGTTTTGCGCTCATGGTTCATATTAGTTAGGATTAGATTCAGCTGCATAGAGAAAAAACCCAAAGTCACAGCGAGTTAAATGAGATGGGAGTTTATTTCTCTCATGTAAAAGTCCAGGTAGATGGTCCAAAGCTGGTGTGGTGGTTTTAAGACAACCAAGGACTCAGGTTCTTTCTATCTTGTTGAACCATCCTCAACACACAACTTCTACCTTATGGCTAAGATGGTTGCTCAGTTTCAGCAATCATGTCCACATTCAGCCAGCAGAAAGTTGAAAAGAGAAAGCAAAAGGCACATCCTTCCCCTTTAAAGACACTTCCTGGAATTTGCACACAGCATTTCCTATATCCTATTGGTCAGAACTCAGTCACGTGGCCTTACTCAGCTGCAAAGAAGGCTGGGAAAAATAGTATTCATCTTGGACAGCCATGTACACAGCTACAATTTGTATAATATTTGTTAAAACTTTGGTTCAGCTGTGATATATCCATACAATGGAATACTACTCAGCAATAAAAGGAATGAATTATTGATACATACTACAACACATGAAAATAAAAAAAATTATGCTGAGTGAAAGAATTCAGACCAAAAATAAGAGTACTATATTATTTCATGTATCTAAAATTCTAGGATATGCAAACTAATATATAGTGATAGAAAGCAGATCAGTATTTACGTGGGGTCAGACAAGGAGGGGCTAGAAAGGGAAAAAGGATAACATAAGAAGGGGCATGAGAGAACTTTTAGAGATGATGGATATGTTCATTATCTTGATTGTAGTGATGATTTCAGAGGTGTATATACACGTCAAGATATCAAATTGTACACTTTAAATATGTGCAATTTATTGTATGTCAATTATACCTCAATAAGGTTCTAGGAAGACTTTTATTATAATAAAAAACTAAGGAATTGCTCTGGGTAGTTAAAAAAAAAAAACTACTAGCATATCAAATCCAGCAATACATTAAAAAATAATAATAAAGACTAAATAGTAAGCCTTACTTGGCATTAAGAGTTTTTTAGGAATATGTTTCTAATTAACATTAGAAAACCTAGGTGTGTGATTCAATGCATTAACAGATTAAAACAGAACAACCATATGATCATCTCAGTACATGCAAAATAAAACATTCAATAAACACTTTTACAGACTAACATCATAAAGGAACTCTCTCATCTAATAACCTAAAAAATTTTATATTTAACATAGAAACATTACAAACTTTCCTTTAAAGTCAGAAATAATATAAAGAGTGTCCCTATCACTGCTTCACATATCTACTCAACATTACACAGGCAATCCTAGACAATGAAATAAGACAAGAAAAATAAAAGAGAGGTAATGTTTGAAAGAGAACAAACAGTATTGGCAAAGATGATTTCCACATAGAAAATTCTTTAAAAACTCTACAAAAATACTATATGAACTACCAAGAGAATTTCTTAAAGTTGATTATTTGGGTAGAATTTACATGCTGAGCCAGAATCAGGCATCCAGGGCTACAAAGAACTCTGAGAAATAAATCTAGTTAATTTCCCTGCCACTTAGTAAAATAATAATAGCAATAGTAATAGCTGCTAATTATTACTAGTCTACTATACTAAAAATTCTACACTTACTTTTTTTAAGTGATTTACATTTTATTAACCATAATATCATCTACCTACAATTGAAAAAGCAATATGGAATATACATACAAAATATAGTATTTATTCACCCTATTTACAGTGCCATCATGCAAATATGCAGATGTTGAAATAATTCCACCACCTATAGTTGTCTGCATAAGCAAACTAACATAGGCAGCTAACAGGTTGTGTTAGCTGCCAACTAGCTAACTAACCATATGCAGCTAACAGGTTGGGATCCACCACCACAGAGGACTATAACCTTTGTTATAGTTATGCAGTTAGTTAGGCCAACAATTGCTCTCAAATATTTTTTTCCTGTGTAAGAGTGTGTCTTCTTTCTTTGCATCTAATAGTGAGGAAACAAAGCTTTCTTTAGACCTAGGAGTGTCACAATGCTTATCTCTTGGGTGAAGTGTGTGGGGAGTGGCAAAATGCATTAGATGGGGAAAGGCAGAGACTTTAGATCACGCACATTATTCTTCATATTCCCAACAATTTTGTGAGGCAGGTACTGTTATTGTCTACATATTACAGTTAAAGAAACTGAGGCCCAGAAAGGATACATCAACTTGCCTAAGGTCACACAGCTAGTAAAAGATGGAGCCCAGATTTAATCCAGGTCTGTTTGATCCTAGAATCCAAGTTCTTTTCATCCTGCTAGGCTGCATCACTACAAAAAGATGAAGAGTTACATTGTTGTTTAAAGATCTTCAGATTCCCATAATAAACAAAGAGAAGTCAGGCAGGTAATTCAAACTGACATATAATAAAAACTCAGTGGCTTTTGAGTCAGCCAAGATTTGAATCCTTGCTCTGCCATTTTTTCTACCTATACGACTTTAGCAAGTTTCTTAGCCTCCCTGACCCTGTTACTTCATTTATAAAATGATAAAAATAATAACAATAATGCCAATTTTACAAAGTGGTTCTGAAGATTATTCACTCATTAATTTATTTGGCAAATACTTGTTGAGTACCTGCTATGTGACAGTGAACAGAACAGACAAAAATCCAGCCCACGAGGGGCCTGGAAGCAATGACACCTCAGTAGCAATGAGTACACCAGCCTCCAGATCTTGGTTTCTAATATTATTCTCCAATAAAAGGAAGCAGGGCTTCCCGGAGAAATGGCTGTTTCTAGGGATTGGGTAGGGAATGTACAACACGAGCCTGGAGCAGCCTGTGTGCCAGAAAGTGAAGAAGTGCTCAAAAAACAAAATGGTGGGGCATGTCAAAGTATGTAGAAGCCAACCAGAAAGAGCTCGTAGTGGCCAAACTGGAACAATTTGAGTAACAAGATAAATAACAGTATCGGATTATAATCTAAAGTATAAAATAAATATCAGTAAGCCCATGAGTCCATACTGATGTAAAAAAAATGCTGGAATAAATAAGTAAATGAGGGAGAAGAAACAAAACCCCTCACAGAATAATTCCAAATAATTTACGTAGGTACTCTATTAGCAGAGAGTGTAGGCTACTGTATTAATTTTCTGGGGCTGCCATAACAAAATGCCACAGACTGGGTGGCTTAAACAACAGAAATGTATTTTCTCCCAGTTCTGGAGGCTGGAAATCCAAGATCAGGGTGTCAGCAGGTTTGATTTCTTCTGAGGCCTCTCTCTTTGGCTTCAGATGGCTGCCTTCTCACTGTGTCCTCACACGGTCTTTTCTCTGTGTGTGCACGTCACGTCCAAATTTCCTCTTCTTATAAGGACACGGTCATGTGGGATTAGGACTCACCCCAAAGGCCTCATTTTAACTTAATTACCTCTTTAAAGACCTTATCTCCAAATATGGTTACATTCCGAGGTACTGGGGGTTAGGGCTTCAACGTATAAATTTAGGAGGGACACGTTCAACCCATAACTGCTGTATTTAGTGACTTGCTTCCAGAGATTAGACTGTAGAAACAGGGAAAAATGTATGTCTACAGTGGAGAAATCTGGGAAACACTCCCTCGGCCAAGGGTGCAAGGTCAACATCATCAGTGATGTCATGCTGACAGTGTGGTCCTTGATGTGATGGTGAGAATGGCATTCACCTCTATGGTCTTCCTTCCCAAAACCCATCACCGCTTTGTAACCATGAGAACAACATAAGATAATCCCATGCTGAGGAACATTCTACCAAACACAAGACCAGTACTCCTCAAAACTCTGAAGGTCACACCCAGGGAGTCTATGAACCTGTCACAGCCCAGGGGAGACTAAGGACACATGACAGCTAAAAGCAACTTGGGATCCTGGATGAAACCTGGGAACAGAAACAGGGCATTTGGGAAAAATTAGTGAAATCCGAATAAAGTCTGCATTTTTCTTAATAGCAACAGACCCTTGTTGTTTCCTCGGTTGTGACAAATGGACGTAGTAATGTAAGAGGCTAGCAACAGGAGAAACTGGGTGTGGGGTGCACAGGGACTCCCTGTACAGTCTTTGCAACTTCACTGTAAATCTAAAGCTATTCTAAAATAAAAAACTGTATTTAAAAAATATCCCACCCTCATGGACTTACATTCTGGTTGTGGGGGGCGGGGACAACCAACAATAACAATGAATAAGTAAGTTAAATTATATAGTATGTGTGAAGGAAACAAATTCCGTGGATAAAAATTCACTGGCGTGGAGGGCGCTGCAGAGTTGAATCCTAAATGGAGCCAGACCCTATGAAAGGCTAGTACAGGGCTGGTGCATAGTAGGTGCTCAGGAAATCATGGCTGTCCTTCTCTTTTATACAAGTAGGCACGTGGCAGCCCCGCCTTCCAAATATTTTTGTTAGGATGGTGTTCAAATGAATTGCATTATTTAAAGTACCCATGACAGGGGGCAAAGAGAAACAACCCTCCAGCTCATTGGGTTGCAAGAGGAAGCCAGAGGAAAATAGTTTCCACGGGTAATCCACAAAATGAGAAAGTAGAATTTAGCAGCGCACCAAAGACCTAAGGCTGCCTGTCCCATTAAAAACCTCCTGAGAAAGAGGCTTCTAAGAGCCCATTCCGTTAGCTCAGAAGCCCAAGATTTGGGAAATTGTAGTTGAACATTCCCATTATCGATGATAAATAATCACAAGAGAAAAAGAGTAATAAGTACTATGCAGCATCTTTGACATGCAGGCTGGGCATCATAACCCTCAGAATAACCCTGCAAACGAGATTATACCACACCCATTTTACAGGTAGAGAAACTGAGGCTCAGAGTGCTTAAGAAACTCACCCAAACTCACAGAACTTAACACCAGTGACACCTGAATCCTCCCTGCTTTTCTTCGACATCGGGGACCAGAGCACAAGGCAACGTGAGTCCATTTGTTCTGTCCTTAGTAGCCACGGAGGCCTAGCGCCCCACACTCCCTTGAAATAGGTTGGCCAGGCGCCCCCACCCCAGCCCAGCGCACGCCAAAGAGCCAAAAAGTCTCCATTTATGTGGTCCCACAGGAAGCCCGTGTTGAAAGCAAACACACACAGAGTTGACGACGGTGACTCACAACTTCTAACCCTCCTCCTAACCAGTTGCATAAACTTTTCCAACGCATTGAAGTCTTGTAGAAATAGTGCTTCATGGGAAGATATCAAGGAAAATGTTCCAGGAGCCGACCAGCAGGCCCTACTCCCAGTCCTCGGCCCCTTTTTGAGGTTTCTCTCTTTTTTTCCCTCAGCAATTCCTTTCAAAAAAATTTCTTTCCCTCACCATTGACCTTGTTAGAGTTCTAGTACTTTTTCCCCTTACACTGTGGCACTTCTGTAAATGTTTTTGTTCTTTGTTCTACTTCCTGCACTCTTTGAGCTCGGCTGTGATGTCTGTTCAGTGGGGCCTTTCTGATCCAATTGCCTCTTGCCTGTACATCCTCTCCCCAGGTATCAAAAATGAGGGCAGTGGGGCCTAGAGGGCCCCTCATTAGAAGGAGGCGGCTCCGCTCTCCCACCAGTCACAAGCAGAGAGGGCAGAGCCAACTCCACGAATGACCAGTATTGAAAAGAAAGCTCCAGGGGTGAGAGAGAGACACAGACTGGCAGAGTCAGAAGCAGAAGGTTAAAAAAGACAAGAAAAGCAAAAAAAAACGCCACAAAAGCCTTCTTTCTGACTGCCTAAGTGGCTCCCTTTCAGGACCTGAGGCTTTCCAGAAAAACGTCCTGTGAAGAATAGACCATTTCATGCTGCACAATCTTCCCTCTGAGGGCAACACCTCGGGTGCATCGAGTATCCTTCCTGACTTGTTGGCCAAGCTCCACTCTCCACTCTGGGGATGAGGGGTGTCTTTTATCTCAGCAAACTCTGCCATGGGGATCAGAGGGTGGGTTGGTGGCCAGCTCCACCAGGAGCAGAGTCCAGGAACTTTGCTGGGATCCACATGAGTCAGCCTCCTTGGAGAGAGGAGGGCGGGGGAGAGGGGCCCTGGAGAGCTGCCAAGGGTGGGTCAGGGTGGTGCAGAGCCCTGGGCAGAGAGCTGTGTGGTCGGTGGGGGCGCTGGCTCTCCACAAGCTCATGGGGGCTAGCCCTCTACAAGAGGTGCTGCTTACTCTCGGTGGTGCAAGCAGTGCTGGCCTCGGGCATCAGAAGACCTGGCTTTGAGCCCGGCTGACCCAGTGTGACCTTGAGCAAGCTGTCCCAACCCTCTGAGCTTTATTTCCTTTTCAGTAAAATGGCGACAATGCCTCGTCTTCATTCAGCATTGAATGCGTGTTTTCTTGAGCACCTACTAGGCGCTGGCTGCTGGAAATAGAAAGATATCAAGAGGACGCCTGCCCACAAAGACCACTCACTCTACTGGGGAAGATGGACACGCGAACCGATAATTATAACCCAGTGTGATGAGTACGGTGAGAGAGGTGAGGGAACAACATGGGGGAAGCAGCAGTTATTTCTTTCTAGGGAAATCATGAAAGCTGACTTCAAGTCTTGAAAGATAACTTAGGAGTTTGATAGGCAGATGAGGGAGAAAGAGAAAATGGCATTATAGGCAGGGGATACACTTGGTGCCACAGCATGGAGGCACGCTCAAAGAACTGTGATATGCTTTGTAGGGATGGAGCGTAGGCTACAAGTTATATGTGTGTGTGTTGCAGGTCTAGGGTGCAGTGAATGATGCCCTTGCCTAAGGGCCCAATTTTAAGGCGGCACCAAATGACTCAGTCATCAAGATAAATAAAATTTTAGTGCAAGGTTTTGAAAACTCAAAATTACTGCAAAATGTCTATGATGAAAGAAATAGCAAAATTTAAACTAAAAGCAGGTTTGGACCGTGCACTTGCACGACTCACTTCAATGGCCTTGCTTTAATCTCAACCCTGTCCGATCCTCTTACCATTTTATCCAGCCCAAATATGAGGGTTCAATAGATGTGGATATTCCTGAGTAACCATTCGGGGTAACACAAGCATCCGCTTCCCCTCTTCAAACAGCATCTTCCTCTAACACACAGGGTCGGGGGCATTGGAAGGAGGTCAGGGCTTGTTGGTTTTTCTGCTGGTTGTCATCTGTAACTCTAGGAATGTCATTGTTCTTTGATACAGTGCTGCTGTTGAATTATGCTGGCCTCAGAGGAGGAATGATGTTGGGGAAGACCCCACTTCCCTTGACCACCCTAATTCCCCCAGCATTCACACGTCACCAACATGAGGCTGGCTGTTGTTTGTGCATAGACATTACTGAAGGTATAGAGAAAAATAGGAAAAAATTAATGTAAGAAGAAGCATTTCAAGTTGAATGTAAAATATGAATGTTTCCAGAATTGAAGAGGATGGTGGGAAGAGAGAATAAGATAAACTCTTTCAATCTGTGCTTCCTTGCCTTGAGGTCTTGTCTACTCCTCCCTTCCTAAGACATAGAGTCCCTTCCTCAATCTCTGTCTCTCTTTGGGAATAAATTTCCTCCTACCCAAAATGTTTGTCTCATCTGGTAGCTGTTTCACCATCTACCAGTGCAGCTCATGGGACACAATAATACCTGAAAAAGAACCCAGCCATCTGAGTTACTCAGTCTGGAGTAAGACCAGGAAAGTCTTCAATGGGGCAGCCCAGGGTGAGCACTGGCACTCCACACACAGACTCCTTCAAAGCCTTACTACCAGCGTAAGGAAAGATATGCCCCCTCATTCTTTCTGCAGTCTTCAGTCTTCTGTGGGTAAATCTTGGACAGAATACATATACCTTCCATGGATACAATACAATTCTCAGAGACAGTAGAGCCTAAATTCATACTCAGGATAATACACGTTTTCTAAAAACAACATAATTGGTCAAAAGTTTCTTAGTCCCTTATAGAGAGATATAGGCAGAGCAGTTTCTATTTCCCTTTTCTTGCTTATCTTTCTGCTTCTAGAACACGTCCACTCATCTACCCAGGCATAAGAAATTAGACCTGTAACATTACCACCACAAACAAAGTCATACACTCTTCATGTCCACCTTAGCTACATGAAGACTGGGCAGAAGTTTTGAAATTCCACTTTTTCCCTACTTTAGCTGGATAAAATTCTTAAGCAGGTCTGTCAACACTTCTCCCTATCTCTGTAAGCAGAAGGAAATAACAATATCAAGGTTCATTCTCCTCAATCCAGAGCAAACCTTCAAAGGTGGGGAAAGAAAGAGCTTGTTCTACAAATTATATCAGGCGCAGTGTTCCTCTGCCAATAATTTCAGGCTTATCATAAGCATTACTGAGTTTTCCCCTAAGTAGGGGAGGAGGAGGGGACCAATGGCAAAATTGAAATGGCATGACTCTGCTGCAGATTGAGCCTTCTACAGTCAGTGATAGAGATAGAAAAGAGCTTGTGTCCAAAGACAGCCCAATGATCTGTCCGGGAGATTTTTGCCATTTCTGAATCTACCCACTAAATCCAAGAGTTTGAACCATTTCTCGAGGGTGCATGGCAGCATCACCTTATAAGATGGGTGCAATTCATATAATATTAAGTATGTGATGATTAAATAATGACAATTGGATCTCTACTTCCAGGAATGAAGAACAGGGTAACTCGCACCAATCCGCACTCCCAACTATGTACAATGAGAAAAGTTGGACAAAATATTCTTAAAAGCACTCAAAGGCATTAAAGTGCTAAAAATGTCATGAAGAATTATTGGGTCAAGACCTAGGAGAAGGTGACAACACAGAGAGGCAAACCTGGACTTTAGGACTGCTTTTTCTCTGGGGGCAGTTGTCAATTCTAGAAGACACTGAGAAGCAGAAAGTCTGAGCAGTGCTCTTGACAGACTCAGAGTGATAAGAGGATAAATTTGTTGTCCGGAGTCCTCTAAGGTTGGTAAAACCTGTAAAACCTGGTAAAACCTCTGTGCTCAGAAAGAAAAGATCTGTGACAAAAACTATAGTCCAAATTTGAATAATCTCAATGGAAATTGGATTAAGGTGATGCCATATTGCTCATGTTCCCAGGCACCTTGTAGAAGCAAATGAAAATTCCCTCTGGAAGAAGATAACCATGCAAACATGAAATGAAAGACAGCTTGTATAACTAGATTAAAACAAAGTAGATTTTAAGGGAAAAGAGCATTACTTGAGACAAAAAAGTTTAAAATACTAAAGTTTCAATTTATTAACAAATCATATAGAAATTCTAAATTTTCATGCAATAAACAAGATCACTTCAAAATACATAAAGCAACAATTTACAGAACTACAGGAAAAATGGATAAGTCCCTAGTCATAGAGGACTTAATTAATATTATCTCTAAAGTTACAATAAAACAAACAGACAAACAATCAGTAAGAATACAATAGATTTAAACAACACGAATAGCAAATTTGACTTAATGGATATATACAAAATGTTGGCATCAACAACTCCAAGTACACATTCTTTTTAGCATTCATGAACAAAGGGATTTAAAAATGACTATACGCCGGGTCATAAAACAAGGCTCAATAAATTCCAAACTATTGAAATCATACATAATAAATTCTCTGGTCAGAATGCAATTAAGCTAGAAATCAATAACAAAACAACAAGTAGAAAATCCCCATATGCTTACAAATTGAACAAAATAGACTTCCAAATAATCTATAGGTAAAAGAATAAATCACAATGAAAATAAGAAAATGTTTTTAAATAAACAATAATGAAATATAATATAAAATTTGTGATGCAGCTAAAGTGATGCTTAGAGGCAGCTACACAGTCTCAGTTTCACACATTAGAAAAAAAGAAAGTCTGAAAATCAGTGATCTAAGTACCAAACTTAAGAAGTTAGAAAAAATAACAGTAAATTAGACTCCCCAAAAGCAGAAGGTAATAATAAATAAAACTAAGAACAGAAATTAATGAAATAGAAAACAAACATAAAATAGAGAGACTCAATAAACCCAAAAGCTGATTCTTTAAAATGACTAATGAAATTAATAATTCCCTTGTAAGACTAATCAAATAAAAAAAAGAAGGTACAAATAACTAGTATCAGTAATTAAATTTAAAAGAGACATCCCTATAAATCCTAAAGGCATTAAAATTATAAAAAAGAAGATATTATAAATAATTTTATGCTAATAAATTTAAATGTAATGGACAAAATTTTAGAAAAGTTTAACTTACCAAAACTGACACTAGAAGAATTGAGAAATGTGAATAGTCCTAAATCTACTTAAAAAAAATCTAATCTGTAATTAAAAAGTTTCCCATAATGAAAGATTCAGGTCCAGATGGCTTCACTAGCAAATTCTTTCAAATGTTTGAGGAAGGAATAATACCAATTTTACATAAACTCCTCCAGTAAATAGGAAAGATAAAATGCTTTTCAACTCAGTTTATGAGGACAGCATAACCTGACACCAAACCCTGACAAGGTCTTTACAAGAAAAAAAAATGACAGGTCCAGGTATCTAATCAATAAAGATGCAAATTCTAAACACAAGATTGGCAAGCCAAATCCCAAGATATAAAAAAGGGTAATATATCATAACCAACATGAGTTTATTCCAGTAGTGTAAAGTTCATTTAACATTAGAAAATTAATCACTGTAATTCACAATACTAGCAGAATAAATAAGAAAAATTTTATTATTGTCTCAATAAATGTATTTGATAAAATTTTACAACCATTTAAAAATCTTACAAACATGGTTAAAAAATGAAAGCCTTCATAAATCAGGGATAGAAGAGAACTTCCTTAACCTGATAAGGGATATTTACAAAAGTCAAACAAGACAAACCAAAAACCATACAACTTACCACAAATATCATATTTAATAGTGAAATGTTAAAATCCACCCCTGAGATCAGGAAAGAGACGTGGGTGCCCAGTACTAACACTTCCATTAAGCATTATACTGGAAGACCTAGCCAGTGCAATAAGGCAAGAAAAAGATATAACGGTCTAAGGATTATTGTTCACAGACAACATAATTGTATATGTAGACAATCTAAAAAAATTATTGATAAACTGAAATAAATAATGAGACTTTATAAAATTATTTGAATATATAAATTCAATACACAAAATCAATTGTATTTCTGTAGATGAACATCTAACAATTAGAAAGCGAAATTTTAAAAAATTGCACTTATGATAACATATAAAATCATTAAATACTTAAGTAAGACTAAAACTAGTAAAGGTATTCAAGACTCCAGTTAGAAAGTTACAAAAGATTACTGAGGGAAATTAAAGAGGACTTAATATATGAAGAAATATACTATATTCATATATTGAAAGAAATAGTCAATATTATAAAAATGTTAATTCTCCCAAAACTGACCTCTAGATTCAATGCAATCGCAACCAAAATCTCAACAGATATTTTGTGTGTGTGTGTGTGTGTGTGTGTGTGTGCGTGTGTGTGGGGGGGGGGCAAGATGATCCTAAACTTTATACAGAAATCCAAATAACGATGAATAGCCAAGACAATCTTGAAAAAGAATGATAAAGTGAAAGTACTTGCTCTACCTGATATGAAGATATTAATTGCTATAATTAAGACATTGTGGTAATGGTGAGTTGTTAGATAAATTGACCAAAGTAACAAAATAGAGAGTCCAGAAGCATAAACAGACACCTACATATATGAAAACTTGATTTATTATAAAGGTGGCACTACAGGACAGTGCAGAAAGGACAACCTTCTCAGGGCCGGCCCAGTGGCGCAAGTGGTTAAGTGCACACGCTCCACTGCGGTGGCCCGGGGTTCACCGGTTCAGATCCTGGGTGCGCACCGATGCACCGCTTGGCAAGCCACGCTGTGGCGGCATCCCATATAAAGTGGAGGAAGATGGACACAGATGTTAGCCCAGGGCCAGTCTTCCTCAGCAAAAAAAAGAGGAGGATTGGCAGATGTTAGCTCAGGGCCGATCTTCCTCACCAAAAAAAAAAAAAGAAAGGACAACCTTCTCAATAAACAGTGCTGGGTCAATTGGACATACATTTAGAACAAAATTAATCTTGATCCTTTTTCATACCATAGGCAAAAATCAATTCCACTAAGTTGGGCCCTTACCTTACACCATATACAAAAATTAACTCAAAACAGATTAAAGAACTAAACCTATAGAGCAAAGACCTAAAGCAAAAAAAGACAAGTGGAACTACAAAACTCAAAAACTTTTGTGCATCAAAGGAAACAATCAGTAGAGTGAAAACGCAATTTACAGAATGGGAGAAAATATTTGCAAATCATATATCTGATAAGGGGTTAATATCCAGAATATAAGAAACACCTATAACTCAACAACAAAAGAACAAATAACTCAATTTAAAAATGGACAAACGGGGGTCGGCCTGGTGGTGTAGTGGTTAAGTTCGCATGCTCTGCTTCAGCGGCCCGGGGTTCGCAGGTTTGGATCCTGGGCATGGACTTACGCACTGCTTATCAAGCCATGCTGTGGCAAGCATCCCACATATAAAGTAGAGGAAGATGGGCCTGATTGATATCCCAGGGCCAATCTTCCTCAGCGAAAAGAGGAGGATTGGCAAGAGATGTTAGCTCAGGGCTAATCTTCCTCACCAAAAAAAAAAAAAAAAAGAAAGAAAAGGCAAAGGCCTTGAATAGACATTTCTCCAAAGAAGATAAAACAAATGGCCAAGAAGCATATGAAAAGATGGTCAACATCACTAAGGATTAGAGAAATGCAAACCAAAACCACAATGAGGTATTACCTCACACCCATTAGGATGATTAATATCAAAAGAAACAGAAAATAACAAATGTTGACGAGGATGTGCAGAAATTGGAACACGTGTGCACTGTTGGTGGGCATATAAAATGGTGCAATTGCTACAGAAAACAGTATGGTGATTCTTCAAAAAATTAAAAATAGAATTACCGTATGATCCAGCAACACCACTTCTGGGTATATACCCAAAAGAATTCAAAGCATGATCTCAAAGAGATATTTGCACACTCATGTTCCTTGCAGCATTATTCACAATAGCCAAGAGATAGAAGCCACCTGTGCCCATCAACAGATGAACGGATAAACAAAGTGTGGTATATACATACAATGGAATATTATTTGGCCTTAAAAAAGAAGGAAATCGAGTCACATGCTACAACATGGAAGGACCTTGAGGACATTATGCTAAGTGAAATAAACCAGTCACACTAAAAAAAAACCAAATACTGCATGATTCCATGCATATGAGGTATCTAAAGCAGTTAGACTCATAGAAACAGAAAGTAGAATGGTGGTTGGCAGGAGGTAGGGGAAGGAGGAAGTGGGGAGATGGTGTTCCAGGGGTATAGAGTTTCAGTTTTGCAAGATGAAAAAGTTCTAGAGATCTGTTACACAACAATGTGAATATCTACTGAACCATACAATTAAAAATGGTTAAGATGGTAAATTTATATTATGTGTTTTTACCACAATTAAAAAAAAATCAACTCTGGGTAGATTTTAGATCTAAATATGAAAGATACAACACAGGGGACTATCTTCATGATCTTGGAGTAAGCAAATATTTCTCCAGAGAAACAGAACATACGCAGGAGTTGACATTGCAGCCTTGAAGCAGAATTTCTTCTTCTCAGAGAAATCTCAGTTTTGATTTTAAGGCCTTTCAACAGATTGGATGAGGATCACCCAGGTTATGGAGGATAATCTGCTTTACGTAAAGGCAACTGACTGCAAATGTTAACCACATCTACAAAGTACCCTCCCAGCAACACCTAGATTAGTATTTGATTAAATAACTGAGTACTGTAGTTGTCTTAGTCCACTGGCACCACTACACCAAAATACCACTGACTGGGTGGCTTATAAACAACAAACACTAATTTCTCTCAGCTCTGGAGCTCTGGAGGCTGGGAAGTCCAAGATCAGGCTGCCACCGGTCTGGTTCCAGTGAAGGCTCTCTTCCAGGTTGCAGACAGCCGACTTCTTGCTGTGTCCTCACATGGTAGAAAGGGCAAGCGAGCTCTCTGGGGTCTCTTTTATAAGGCACTAATCCCATTCGTAAGGGCTCCACCCTCATGACCTAATCATCTCCCCCAAAGTCCCCACCTTCTAATACCATCACTTTGGGGGTCAGGATTTTCACATACAAATTTGGGGAGGGGGCACAGACATTCAGATTGTAGCAATAGTGTTTTAAAGCACAGGTTTTAATATCACTCTGGCAAGGCCAACAGATCAGGAGACGATTGCCGTTGAAAAGACAGTTGGTTATGCTCACACGTCCCAAGAGGAGAGGGCACCCCAAGAGAAGGGGGTGTGGGAGGGCCGCATGGTGAAGTACCAGGGTCGGTTGGGAGGCAGAGAGAGGGAGGCAAAAACATGAGCAAGAGTCTTTATGGTGGTTTCCACTGGAAGGACTGGGTGCGGCAGGGGGAGCAGCTTTAGGATTGGCCGGTTTCAATAATTCCAGTGGGCTCTGGGGCACAGGCTGTCCCTAGTGGTCTGGTAGCTGGCTCTGGAACCATCAGGGCAGGGAATAGTGGCCCCGAGTGTGAGATCCCCAGAAAGCCGCTGGGGATTGGGCTCTGGGTTGGTTGGTTTGCCTTTGAAAGGCGTGCTTGCAGGTGAGCCTTTTGCCACTTCTAGAAAACAGCTAACATTGCCAGGGGCAGTCCCTCCAGGGTCAGCAAGGCCCCGAGATGTTAAAGTATTAGAATAAAAAAACCAAAAAGGCATGATTAATACACATAGCCTAGCCAAGCTGACACACAAAACTAACCGTGACAATAGGTGATTAGAAAAACAACTGGCAAGTGTGCACCAAAGTGTTAACAATGGTTCTCTCTCTCTCGGCGAACAGTGAGATTGTGGGTGATTTAATTTTTTTTTTTCTTTTCTGTAATTTCTAAATTTTCTACGTAAATGTGAATTACTTTTCTTATTGATGTGTGTGTGTCGGGGCCGGGGGGGGGGGCTAGATTAAAAAAACTATTTTTGGCACACAGAGTGACCAGCTGAGTCACTAACTAGCCAAGCAGCTCGCCCTACAGACTCATGTTCCTGTCTGTGCCGGTAACAGGTAACACAGGCATCCCCCGGTCCAGCCCTTGCTGCCTCCTCTGTTCCCAAGAGCACAGGCTGATTCCGGGACAACCACCCTCCTCCTTCCTTCCCAGGACACTCTAAGGAGGCGGGACTCCCCTGGAGGATAGTGGGGCATTACTTCTGAGGACCTTGTGTGGAAACCTGAGCTTTTAGGGGCCTGTGTGTGTGTGTGTGAGTGAGTGTGTGAGTGTGACAGTGTGTCAGGAAGTGTGTTTGTATGTGTGTAAATGTGTGTGTATATATGAGTGTGCATGAGTGTATGAGTTTATAGGTACATGTGAGTGTGTGCCTGTACATGGGTGTGTGAGTGAATGTGTATATGAATAAATGAATGTGCATCTGTGTGTGTGTGCATATGTTAGTATGTGTGTACAGGAGTGTGGGAGTGTATGTGAACAAGTGTATGCAAGTGTGAGTGACAGAGAGAGAGCGTGTGTGTGTGTGTGTGTGTGTGTGTGTGTGTGTGTTGGGGGCAGGGGGCCAGCGGAGAAGGGAGAAAGGCAGCAGGAAGCACAGTGACTCATGCTGTGGTATCCCAGGTGGACAGGCTACTACACCTGAGAGCCACAGAGAGGAGATCAGGTTCAGCTTCCAGCTCTGTCCCAGGGTTCTCACGTGTGACACCCCCAGACAGTAGGTCTGGGTGGCTGATTGGCGCTGGGGGAAGCGGGGGGCGTCTCCACCACCCACAGAGGCCTGCAGTAGTTCTCAACTAGGGGAGGTACCCTGCAAGGGGGCTTTTGGAACTGGAGGTGGGGGGCATTTTGATTGTCACGTGACTGAGGAGGCCGCTGACATTTGGCGGAAAGAGGATGCTGAATGCCCTGCACAGTGCGAGCTTGTCCTATCCAATACACCCACGGAGGTGGGGGGGTGGTGCAAGTGTCCTCGCCTGCTCCGCCTGGGCCCTGCCTTTGGGGAGTGTAAATTACGTCAGCAACAAGACACTCGCGCAAAACCAGTCTCCAGTTACACGCCCTCGCCCCCTCCCCTCTGCGCCCCAGCCTCCCTTAGTGTCTCAGGCTGCAAACACCAACTGAGGTGGGACGATCACATCCCGGGAGAGTCAGGCTCGCGTCCAGCTCCCACCTCTCCTGGGCCCCACCTTGCAGGCATCTTCCCTGAACCAAGATGACAGGAAACAGCGGTGGGGCGGTGGTCGGCCCAGGAGAGACGGGAGAGGGCTGGGGAGGGAGAAAACCAAGGCCTTTCCTTCAAAGGGGACGTCCCTCTCCTCCGCGACAAAGAGAAGGCCCTATCGGAGGGGAATCGCCCCCAAAGTGATAAGGCCCCTCGGAAGGGGGGCCGGCCCGCAGTTACACTGCATCTTTGAAGCCGACCCCCCAGTGCTGCACGGCTTGGCGGGACGCCCCAGCGCTCGGTGGGAACGTCTTTGAAGTGTGCGCTGAGGCCGAGCTTCTGAGCCGCTGAACGGCAGGCACGCGGGGAGGGGAGGCGCGCCCTCAGGTGGGGAAGGGGGCCGAGGCTGGCAGCTCCTTGTCTGAGGATGAGCAGGAGCGAAATGAACAAGGGGACCAGAGAGCCCTCCGCAGGTCCTCGTCCCCGCCCTGCCGGGCTGAAGGCCCTGGCAGCTGATCCCCGAGACCCTGCGGAGGCCGAGGCCCCGCAGCTTCTGACCCTGCCCCTCCTGCAGTCAGGGGAGGGACCTGCCCGCCGGCGCTGAGCATCCCTCTCTCTCATGAAAGAGAAAACCACGGAAGGGATCCTCGCCTGCCCCCACCCCAGGGCCCTGCCGCTCGGAGGGTGGACCAGCAGCGTGGGCTGCACCTGGGAGCTGGTCAGAAATGCAGCATCTGGGGCCCCAGTCCAGACCCGCCGTGTCAGCACCGGCGTCTTAACAAGGCCCCCCGGTGATTCGTGTGGGAGGTGGAGTTAGAGGAGCACGATCCACAGGAATCAATAACCAGTGACCCCCTTGACCCTCTCTGGGAAGGATATATAATCTCCCCCTGGAGTCAAACGGCCCTGGGAGAGAGGAGTAATCAAAGGTGGCATTAGCTGGCACAGGACAAACATTTTCTATCTTACAAAATGACTCAACCCTCATAACTGGTGGTGAGAGATGCTCTTTTAGACACAAGGAAATTCATCTGGGCTTGTGTAGGGGGAGGTTTACAGATGGGTAAACTGAGGCATAGAGAGATTGTGAGACTTCATACAGGGACACAGATACAGGACCAGAGCCTAGGGCTCCTCAAAGCTCAGCATGCACCTTTCCACCTGGACCACCATTTAGCAGCCTGGCCCAGTGGAAGGACGCTGGACAGGAGGAGAAGTTGGGAATCCCGAAGTTGATCTCAGTTCTGTCCAGGCTTGGCTGTGTGACCTTGGTCAGGTCGCTTAACCTCTCTGGGGGTCTCAGGCCACATGATCTCAATGAACTTTCTGTTCTGAAATGCTATGCCCCTTCCCTCTCCAGAAGAATTTACCAGAGAATATTCTCTTCACGTATTATAAAAG
This sequence comes from Ceratotherium simum simum, assembly GCF_057802395.1. Classification (NCBI taxonomy): domain Eukaryota; kingdom Metazoa; phylum Chordata; class Mammalia; order Perissodactyla; family Rhinocerotidae; genus Ceratotherium; species Ceratotherium simum. The sequence goes on along the minus strand of NC_141915.1, from coordinate 49,821,658 downwards.
GCAATTCAACTTATCAAGCGCTGTTTACATCCATCCATTACATAAAACAAGGTACTTACGGGAATGGGGGTTAGCCTCAGGTTTTGCGTGTCACCAACAGGGAGGTGACTGGCACTTAATGGTCAAAGCAAGGTCAGGAGGAAGTCTGTCGCTGAAGGAGAGGAAGTTTGCAGGTAACCAAGGGTTTCGGTGAATGTCCTCTGGCAATTAAACACAAAACAAACATGGCAGGGCGGAGGATGCCTCCCCCTGCTCCCCTCGCCTCTCCCTCCTGCTTCTGTAGCTTTTGTCTGTGTGTCCTGTTTTTAAAATTTAAATTAATAGACTTTATTCTTCAGAGCAGATTTAGACTTACAAAACAAGGAGTGGAAACTACAAAGAATTCCCATATTACCACCTCCCCCCAGTTTCCCCTGTCATTAACTTCTTGCATTAGTGTGGTACATTTGTTACAATTGATGAGCCAATATTGATACATTATTATTAACTAAAGTCCTTAGTTTACAGCAGGGTTTGCTCTTGGTGGTGTACATTCTATGGGTTTGGAAGAATGTATAATGACACATATTCACCATTACAGTATCGTACAGAATAGTTTCACCGCCCTAAAAAATCCCCCGTGCTCTGCCTATTCATCCCTCCCTCCCCTCTAAGCCTGGGCAACGGCTGACCTTTTTACTGTCTCCATAGTTTTGTCTTTTCCAGAATGTCATACAGTTGGAAGCATACAGTATGCATCCTTTTCAGATTGACTCCCTTCACTTAGCAATAGCCATCTGCATTTGAGTTTCCCTCACGTCTTTTCGTCTTTTCGGAGCTTGCTAAGTTCCTTTCTTTTCAGCGTTGACCCTGTGACCTCAGATGTGGGGCAGAAGATCCTGCAGGTTGGGCCAGGACCTTGGCAGGAGGACCCCCGGGGCCTGGCAGCACAGTCTCAAAGGCAGCACACAGCCTGGGCCAGCCCATCCGCTGAGTGTGCGGAGGAGTTAGGGACGGAGACATAATAAGGGGGCCAGGCTATTGCTAAAGCCCACCCAAAATGGGTGGGAGAGCTCCCTGGAGAGCCCTTTAGATGGGCTCTGGCCTCCCCAGGTACTTCACTCCTCTGCCTGCAGGTAACACAGCCATCACCTAAATAGGGATGCTGGGTGGTGACAAGGTGACCCCTGGGCACTCCGCTCCACATCCTGCCCAATTCCCCCAACCGGGCAAGGAAAGAGAATTCTGGCAGGAGAACGTCCAATCCCCCACCCACCTTAAAGCCGGCCAGGAAAGCAGACTGGCTGTCTCCCACCCGCTCCACTGGTAGAAGGCTTTCCAGGGGAACCAGAGAGCCTCCTGAGCACCCCCAACACGTGCAGAGTGGGCTTGATCTCATCGGTCTACCTCCCTCCTGGGCCAAGACAAAGGTGTCACTCTGTGTCTGACACCACGGCCTGAATTGCTCTCACCCCTGCCGTCCCAGTCAATTACTCCCAACCTTCTCGGCCTCATTCCTGGCTTTATTCTTTGCCCGGCATTATTTATCACTGCAACAGGAACAGACGAACAAGCCTTTCACTCAGGGACACCGCTCTACCGGAAGAATTCATGCAAAGTTTTGCAAAACTTGGCCACAATGGGGTCTTGCGTCCTGAATCTTGGTGGGCTTGGTCCTGAATCTTGGTGGGCTTGGAGAGGGCTGGGGCTCAAAGAATTTCTGCACGATCACCGGAGGGTAGGGTAGAGGGGCCGGAGAAGAATCACAGAAGACCTGCACTATCCCCAAAGAATAAAAAGTCCTTTAAACACCATCAGATATCTCCTCCATAAAGGGTCTCGTGGAGCTGTTTTTCAAGTCTGCGTTTAACAATACCGAGGACCCCAGGCCTGTGTATCTCAGGCATAATGTCTCTGAAGCAAAAACTACAAAGGTCTCTGATGTTTCTTCTTTCAGACTTTTTTTCCCACAATATGAACTTTTTTTAAGCCCCCCCTTTCCAGTGAACTCTCTTCTGTCTCTTTTTCTTGCTGAAGCTGCAGTTGTACATTATGCGAGTGTGAACAAAGCTAATTAAACTGCAGAGGCTCGGCGGGAGGCAGGGAAGGCCCCGCCGAGTACACGCGATGATTGATTTGCACTGTCACACGGCTCTGCTGGGTGTCATAACTTAGTGACAAATCAAGGATTACAGTGGCCCAGAGTAACTCTCTCCCTTTGTTGTTCGGCAGACATCAAAGCAGCTGAGCCTATTAGTGTTTTTAATAAGTAGTTGTCAGGAGTAGCTTCCAGTTTAGAATTACTCTGTGTACAGTGGAAGGGGTTGGGGGCTAGGGTAAGAAAAAAACAACAAAAAATTATTAGTTGGTAAAGAATAAAATAAAACAAAAGAAAATGAAATGAAATGGAACCCATGTGGCAGGAGCAAGTTCTTTTAGGGGTTGTTGGGGATTTTGCGTTATTTGTCGAAGCCACACGGAGACCTGCTAGGCGGAGGCACACGGTCTGGAAATTAGGTCTTCTGGGGGGGAAAAAAATGACTTTAAATGCTACAGTTCTGAGGGGCTTCATAAGCAAATGGCTTCATTTTAATCAGCGCAGAAGGAGGCTGGGAGGGTCACGGTGATGTGTTTGAGGACGAATATCCTGTTCTCCAACAATTAGTATCATAAAGGGATTGGGGCAACTCACCTTATCTTGAACACACACATATCCCCGAAGACAGCTGCCGTCAAGACAGCTGCTGTCGACACTGGTTTTCCTCAGGATATTTACCTTCAGCAACAGAGCAGAGACCTGAAAATCAGAGCATGGTGGGAAGCTGCAATTCGTTGCTGCTGTAAAGCCATTATCACCGCTGTAATATGGATGCTGCTTTCTCTACAGGTAGGACTGGACGATGCTGTCGGAGCCAGGGCCTCAACAGACAGGATGGCCATCGTGCTCTATGGGGTACCAGTTCTCCCCTAGAGACTTTAAGCAGGTGGAGCCCCTGGACAGAGAGATACTCCGCCATAATCACACATGGACTCCGGAGGTGTGTGCGTCTACATCAATGACGGGGGACCCCCTCCCACGTACTGTGGGAGAGGAGCAAAGGCATGGTTGGCTCTGTGATTCTGGGCAAGTCTGTCAACCTCTCTGGGCCTCAGTTTCTTCATCCTGCATAATTGGAAATAATCCTTTCTTCCTCACTCAGTGGGTCGTGAAAATCTAATAAAACAATGCTGATGAAAATATTTCACAAATTCCCGAGCATTTTGCAAGTCAGTCAGACAGCAGAAGCATGGAAAGAAGCTGTCTTCGCACATGTACTCTCAGTCGACATAGGTGAAGGAAGGCTATCGTGGAATCACCAATGTGGGCACCCCATGATAGATCTGAATCTCCAGAAGCACTTTCTTTGAAGTTTACTTTGGTCTATACTGTGTCTAAAATCCATTTGGGGCAAATAATGGCCTGGATTTTCTTTTGTGCGTATGTATGAATCTATGTATTCTTATTTGCATCCTTCTGAACAAAAATAAGAAAAAATAATCATGGTAGTAGGTTCAGTTTTTGTTGTTATGAATAAAATGATGGAATTGGTGAGCTGGGCTGAGCTGCAGGGCAGAGTGTGAGGGTGAGGGAGGTGGGCCTCCGCACACAGGGAGGCCCCTGTAGGAGGCTGATAGAGCAATACCCATTGTACATTATGGCCCCTATGGCTGAGTCTTGGCCTGGTGGGTTTCAAAGTGGGATATTTATCGGTTTGCTCAGGGGAGATGAGGCTTTGAGGAACTGATGGTCCCTCAAACAAATTCATGCTGACTGACGAGCCAGAGTGCCCCATCCAAGGTGGAGTCTGTGTCATTGGAAAACTGGGCTCCAGGCCCCAGCTCTTACTTAGTGCTATGGGCAGCCCAAATGGCAAGTCGGGATTCCCTGACTCTCTTTTTAGACTGTAGACCATCTCCTTCTCTTTTTGGCATTATCTCTGACACACTGCAATTAAGTGCATCACAGTTTATTCTACTTAGGGTGTTCCATTATATGGTAGAAGTACCACGTATTAATAAATGCATCCTGCAGAGTGGGCTTCTTCTATATACCCCCAAGTGCATCATATTATATTGATTTTTATTTATTTATTAAAATTGCAGAATTACTTTTCAAAAACTGCTAACTTCCTTTGTAATGATTACAGAAGATACTTTTGAGCTCACCTAGACCTGTTCCCCTTCTCCACCTATAGAGAGCTTTCTTCAAATGAAATCTCCTGTGGAAAAGAGCTCTGTCTCATCTAATAATGTTGAATCTGCTCATAACACTCTATATCAGCAATTCCACTCCTCCATCTGTATCCTAGAGACACTCTCACACGTGCGCCAGGAGACAGAGACAGGAATGTTCACGACAGCATTATTCATAATAGTAAAAAGTGGAAAACTGCCTAAATGTCCATCAGCAGCAGAAGAGACAAACAAATTGTGGCATTTTCCTGTAAAGAAATGCTACTGATGAGAGACAAGGTCTGAACTACAGCTGTGGGCATGAACACGAATAAACCTCAAAAACATAAAAAACGGTGGACGAAGAAATGCAAGTCATAAAAGACAACACCTGTGTGATTTTTGTTCATCTAAAGTGCAAAACCAGGCAGCAATAAACAGTACATTGATTAAGGATACAAACGTGAGTGGTGAAACTGTGAAGAGAAGGAAAGAGTAAACCAGGAGGAAGGAAGGAGAGCGGGAGGGAGAGAAAGAGGGAGGGAGGGAAGAGAGGACGCCCTTGTTTCTGGAGAGAGATTGTGTCCTAATAGCTTGATGAGTCTCAGAGAGTTAGTGTGTTAGGGGTGGGGGTAAAAGGAGGTGAGGATTATCTAGGACCTTGGAGTTCCTTTATTAACACAATCATATGATATTTAGATATATGATCAGTGGGTACCAAGAGTTTACTAACCAGAATGTCCACATAATTGGCATATTTTCTTCTACAGTCCTCTGGAGAAACAGAAGAAGACAGAAGAAATTCACACCAGGGACGTATTAAAAATAAATAGCATCTAGAAGCTGGTCCAGGGCTGGCACGAGTTCTAGCTGGTCTCCTGCACCTTCCAGATCTCCAATTTGCATCACACACTTTCTCTAGTCAACGTGCTGCTCAGGAACTGCTCAGACAGGATGAGCGACTTGTGGAGAGGACGAGGGGTCTTAGTTCCGATACAAGGAAGGGAGTAGGAGGGAACAACAGGCAACCCAGATGGTGGACGTCTGAGCCTGCCCCTTTGATTGTGAACGTGTGAATGTTAGTGTGTGACTGTGTCAATGGAGAAGAAACACACCTGGTGTCAGGACAACTCTCAACGTTAAGTCCTGTTGGATACTATAAAGCTGACAAAGAAGAGATTTACCTGTTATTCATGTTATTCACCTTAAAAGCCGCCTCTTCAGAGAGACATTGGGAGCGACCACTCAGTCACTCCCCAACACATGGCTCTATTTTAATTCTCTGCATAGCAATTAAGAGTATCTCAGTGTTTAGGATCTGTTTGTTTGTTTATTGCTGGTCTCACCCCCACTGCCTTCCCTGCCACTGGATGCAAGCTTAGTTCCCTTAACATTTGAGTTAGTCAGAGTAGCATCCTTTGAAGACTCCCTCCTTTAAAATAATATTCAGACACCCAACACTTTAATTCACACAGATCTGTAAGAAATAACTTCTTAGTTATCTAGTAAGGATACCCAAGATATCAGTAACACTAGTTGCCTCTGGGAAGGAGAGCTAAGGAACTGACGGTCAGGGATACAAACATAAACTTTTTACTGTATATTTTTTGTACTATTTGACTATTTCACCAACCACATGTATTTCCTATCAAGTTCATTTTAATTAAAACCTCAGTACCCTTCTCTCTCTCTTTCTTAATTTCCCAGAATGGGCATTTCAAACTACCTCATTTATAGTCCCTTGGGCCTAATGATGTTTCAAGGGTTCACCTCCACGCCTTTCCTGTGCATTTGGAATTTAGACAAAATATGTGGATGTTTCCTTGGAGTTTCTTTTAATCCTCTTCACCTTCTTTTTCCCTGGAAGAGTCAGAAGAAATTTCCAGAAGAATCTTGAGAAATGATCTGCTTGTCTGTACACCACTAAAAGTGATGGCCAGACTTGCTTTTCGGAGCGCTTGTTTGCTGGAATGTTGGGGCTGACCACAGCAGGATGAACAGAAGCTTCCTTCTCCTACTGGCTGATGTCCTGCTAGGTTGGACCTCTGTGCCCAGGCATCCAGGCACGAGCCTCCCCAGAGGGTGTCAGCACCTTCCCGTCTGAACTGGGAAGAAAGTCACTCTCGCAGAAGGAACCAGGTAGAGTGGATTGTCCATCCCGTGCCAGCTGGCCAAGTTCCTCTCTCAGCTAAATCAGGAAGCTCATAAAAAGACTTTATCTCTGGGTAACCCATGCCTCCCCAGTTTCCACCCGCCTGGCGCCTGGGAAAGGACAACAAAGGGGTGTCGAGAACAATGCCCGTCTGTGAAGCTGAGCCTGCACCAGCAGAGTCATGGGAACCCCAGGGTCTCAAGCCCTCCCCTCCCTTGGCCTGGTGCCCAGTTGGTCAGGCATCCTCCTGGTAGACCAGGCGGCCCTGGTGGCCATTTGTGCTCTCCGGCTTGTGGCCTTACCCACATCCTTTCTTAAGTGACATACTCTTCTAAAAGAGCTTGATGGGTGGCCTAGGTTTCTCCTTTTATTTCTTGGAATACTCCTAGAGTCACACTGTAGAATAACAATGCCATCTCGTTTATTACCACCCCCTTCCCGGACTGGGCTGAAGACAATGCCAATGATCTGTCACATCCTGCCCCTCACTTCAATCATTCTTCCCAGAACCCCCCGTCTGGGTTGAACACTGACCACTGAGACTGCTGCCCTAGGGTTAGGAGGGGGTCACGTTCCCCTCTGCCCTGCCTGAGCCCCATGGCTGTCTGTGAATGCCAATACATTGGGTCATCTCTCCCAAGAGAGACAGTCCTGCCAGACCCTTCAGGCAGATGCAGTGCCTCAGTGAGACTGGAATACTTTCCAACCCCTTGACCCCCAACCACCACCAACACCCACCGCCACGGCACTCACCACCGCTGAATAACTTGTATTCTTTTCTTCACATTTTCCCACCTGCCCTTTCATTGGCGTTTTGTCACTAACCTGAGAAGTACATAGATAAGTATTTTTATTTCTCCTTTATGGATAAATTAACTGAGTTTCAGATTTGTCTAAAGTCTTTATTAGTTACTGGCTGAGAGAGGACTCAAAACTCTTGACTCCTATTCTGAAGCTTTCTCCATTCTATTACCATCTCAGAAACACTTCAGGCTTTGGTCCTCTTCCATTTCACAATTCCTGTCACAGACCATTAGAGCTGGAAAGGACTTTAGGAATGTTCATGTCCCATCCCCTCACCAGGAAAGTAAGCCCAAAGAGGGAAGGGGTTTCCCAAGGTTATATAGTGACGGGGCAGCCATGTTTGGATGAGATGATTGGGCTGGCCCCCAGGTCACCCTCATCCCAGACCTGCCCTCTGTTCCAGGCCCCCTGGTGCTGGGAGCCAAAGCCCTTTCTCCCTAATTTCTCTCCTGCCCTTCCTCTCTGCCAGGGTGATCAGGAAATCCTTGGTCTCCCGGCCCCCACATCTCTCTGTCTGGGCTTTGAAGCTACCAGCGCCCTCTGAGGACGGGCAGGCTGCAGGAATAAAGCTGGAGAACTCTGGACAGAAAGGATGGATATGGGAAAGAAAGAGTGAGATGAGAGAGGACACAAGAAAAAGGGCAAGCATCCCAGTCTCCGATGACACGGGACCTTGGGAAAAGCCCTCGTCATTTATGCTCATTACGGATTCAGTCCGCGGGAACTAATAAAATGAGAAAAGGAAAAAAAAGACAGTTTTATAACATCACCGTGAATTAGAGTTGATTAAGCAGAATGCTCTCAGCTGGGTCTGATCGCCACACGGTTCCATGACAGCTCTGTGTGTCATCAAGAGTGTCGGTCAGGTGGACCTTCTGTACATTGTACTTTATGAGGCCGGTTATCCGTATCCTGCCTGCTCAGTCTAGGCAGCATGGCCAGAGCTTCAGGATTAGAAGGGAATTCAAAAACTAAACTTAAACTTAGTTTAAGTTTAAACTAAAGCCACAAAAACTAAAACCAAAAAAGTGGTGTCCTTGTGTTCTGCCTGTGGCTCCTCGTATTTCTGGTTTCTAATATTAGGTCACACAAAGTAGCCACAGGGCCTGCCTTGAGTAGCTCAACAGCCCTGGCAGAGTTAAGTTCTGGAGAAGCTGGAGCAGGGAGGGAGCTGCTCACTTTAGTTCCAGAGCAAGAGCCGTGAGTTGCCCTAAACTGCGGGCACCCGGCTGGGAGCACCATTCAGCCAGGTGCTCCCTGAGCAGTGCTGCTGGGCCGGGAGCACAGAGAGAAAGGAGGGCTTCTAGCTTTTGGCCCAGAGGTTGTAGTTTAGTGGAAATGTGGGTTGGGGATTTCCTGACGCCCCCTCCCTTTGATGGTGGGTGTGAAGTTGACATCCCCCTAATCTCCAGGAGCTCTTCCCAAAAGTCACTCGTTATTATATCGCCTAGTAAACACAGGCTTGTTTTGCAAACACAGCTTCAAAACTTATCCTCTAGCCTTCCCTTCCACCAGAATGATGCCCCTAAGTTCCTCCCACATGGAAAATCGGGGGCCACCTCATAAGCAGTGAAGTCTATTTCTCTATAGTGGGAAAAACAACAACAATAATCTATGCATTAAAATAAAATTAAATGGAAACACCTTAACTATTAACAGTTGCTATCTTTAGTTGGTGGGACAAAGCCTAACTTTTTTTCGTATCTACTTTTTTTGAACTTCCAAATATGCTATAATGCATATACAATCACGAGTCCCTTAACGACAGGGATACATTCTGAGAAATGCGTCATTAGGTGATTTCTTCATTGCGTGAACATGATAGAGTGTACTTACACAAACCTAGATGGTATAGCCTACTACACACCTAGGCTATATGGTACCTGTCTTATTGGGACCACTGTCGTACATGCGGTCCGTCATTGACTGAAAAGTCATTAGGCAGCACAACTTAATAGCCATTTTATGCTAAAAAATACATGAACTAAAAATTTTGGAGACACTACAGCCCTCAAAGGTGAACTATTTGACTATCTTCCACGAGGACCGAGTGGGCTCTCTCTGTGCAGACAGAGTCCCTGGAGGGAAGTCTCTCCTTCATGGAGGGCAGGTTCCTGCACTATCCCCACAGCCTCGGGTGGGCACCCCAGCTTTGGGCTCCTCCAATGCTTCCTTAAAGAGCTCCTCATTCCCTCCCATCCCCACAGAGACAGAGTCATAGGGAAAAGCCAAATCCCATTATCCTCCAAGTCAGCTAAATGGTGAGAAATTTGAGACTGGTCCAGGCATTCCATGTTTCACATTGAAGTCTGAACAGATGCTTCTGAGTCTTCTTCTGGCTCCCTTGTTGCCCCCTCCTCCTTTTCCTCACCAGGTATAAAATATCTGCAGACTAAAAATAAATATCTCTTGGGACAGCTCAGGTGCAGGACAGGGTTTTAACTTCAATGCCTTGCACAGCTCTCGTCTTCCTGTCTTCACACATTAAATGCTTTAGCTACTTTAAACGTAGAGCTACCGTATGACTCAGCAATTTCACTCCTAGGTATATACCTAAGAGAACTGAAAACATACAGCCACGTTAAACGTCGTACATGAATGTTTATAGCACCATTATTCATAAGAGCCAAAGGTGGAAACAATCTAAATGTCTATCAACTGATGAATGGATAAACAAAATGTGGTATATCCATACACTGGAATATTATTCAGCCATAAAAATGAATGAAGTTCTGGGGTCAGCCCCATGGCATAGCGGTTAAGTGCACACACTCTGCTGCTGGCGGCCTGGGTTTGGATCCCAGGCATGCACTGACGCACTGCTTGTCAGGCCGTGCTGTGGCAGCGTCCCACATAAAGTGGAGGAAGATGGGCACAGATGTTAGCGCAGGGCCAGTCTTTCTCAACAAAAAGAGGAGGATTGGCATGAATGTTAGCTCAGGGCTGAGCTTCCTCACAAAAAAAAAAAGGAATGAAGTTCTGATTCATGCTACAACATGGGTGAACCTTGAAAATATGATGCTAAGTGAATAAAGCCAGGCACAGAGGACAATTTAGTATATGAGTCCATTCATAAGAAATGTTCAGAATAGGCTAATCTACAGAGACAGAGAGTAGATTAGTGGTTGCTAGGGGCTGCAGGGCTGGGGAGCAGGGGGATGATAGCTCAAGGGTATGAGGTTTCTTTTTTTTGCTGAGGAAGATTAGCCCTGAGCTAACATCTGTGCCAATCTCCCTGTACTTTGTATGTGGGTTGCCGCCACAGCATGGCCTACAAGTAGTGTAGGTCCGCACCTAGGATCCACACCCGAGAACCGAGCTGCCAAAGCAGAGCATGCGGAACTTAACCGCTACGCCACAGGGCAGGCCACCTGAGGTTTCTTTTTGAAGTGATGAAAGTGTTCTCAAATTGACTGTAGTGATGGTTGTACAGCTCTGTGAATATACTAAAAACCATTGAGTTGCACATTTTAAATGAGTGAATTGTATGGTATATGAATTATATCTCAATAAAGCTGCTTTAAAAAAGTTTTAGCTACTTTATTCATAAATAAATCAGTTAATCACACACACTCACTTGCAGATTGTGTAGCAACTCTGGGCTGGGGCAAGGGAGGAATTCAAGGTTGAACCCAGCTAGAGGTAGCCAGGCCCACACTCCACGTGGAAAGCAAACATCCGGCTCAGGAACCCAGAGAGGTGTGCCAAGAAGTGAAAGCAGGCACGGTCGGCTCTGTCGACCTCCGGCAGCAGCCGCTTGGTCAGGTGCAGGGGAAACCAGGTCGGGGGCGGCAGCCAGCACTCAGAGGAAACCGGAGGTTGCCACAGGAGCTGGAATCTCTTCTCTCAAGAAAACCACGAGCCGCCTGGCCCATCTTTTCCCCCTGGACTCGCTCCACCCCGAGGCTGCCTACTCTGGGGTGGCGCTCTGTGCCCTAGTTCTCGGGCCACCTGGTTGGGTTCCCTTCCCCCTGGATTGCTGATACAGAAAGAAGATGAAACCTCCGATCACCTGGATAGAGGTTTGTCAAGGGTTTACTTTGTAGATTTTGAACCCTGCATTTTGGGACATTTTAGTCCTTGAACTAAATTGTAAGCTAGGGAGAGGAAGCCCTTCATACCAGCAAGAAGCGATCTTGAGGTTCCCTATCCTCCTTTAGAGAAAAGGAGAAATGGGACCTGAGTGCTCGCTCCTGCACACAACACGGCCTTTGCATGCAGGTAGTGCCGACAAAAAGGCCGAGGGTTAAAATAAAGGCAAGACCACTTACCATGTTCTTTATTGATATTGACTCATCGGAGCCTCCTCATCAGCCCATGTGCCCCAGTTTGCTCATCCGTATAGTGGAAACTAGACCCCAACTTACAAGTTCTTTGAAAATGTTAAACGAGGTCATTTATGTGTAAGTTTCCAAAACTCTGAATGCATCAGAGATATCAGGTCTTATCACGACCAATCTTTTGTAAGATATTTTAGATACTGTAAGCACCCTCTCATGTGGTCCTGGCTGGAAGGGATTATTATACCCATTTTAAAGATGAGAAAACTGAGGTCAGTCACCTGCCCATTACTGTGTGGTAAATTACGGAATCCCAGGATTAGAACCTCTTCACTTAGTGTCCCTCCCATTACCAGGCGCCTCAAAGTCCAGTTGCATCTGAACCATTCAGGCACTTGTCAAAATGAAAGAGACACAGGATCTACCCCAGACCCAGGGAATCAAATTTCCAAGACTGGGGCAGCCATGTGTGTTTTTAAGTCTCCTCCAGGTGATTCAGGGGCACTTCAGAGTTTGTGAGGCTCTGCACTAAATCATGCAGAACTTGGAAAGAGAAAACCTAAAGGAAAACTAAAGACATAACCAGAAAAACTAGCGGATAAAGAAAGAAACTAGAAAATAGGATATGCTTATATCTTATATGATAGCTAACTTTCCAGAATGTTTACTTTATGTAGGTACTGTTGTGAGTGCTTTATAGACTTTACATTACCTTATTTGAGCCCCAGAGCCACCCCATGAGGTAGGTACTATTATCATCCCCATTTTACAGATGACAGAATTGAGGCTCAGAGAATGTAAATTGTTTGCCCAAAGTCACACAGCTAGTCAAGAAAGCCAGGAAGAATCTTAACCACCGTGATACAGCTGTAGAGAGGAAAATATTTTCCCATAGAGGGGAGAACAGGCCAGGATAGTGAGAAACACAAAAGGCGAGAAAGGAGGCATCACGGAAGGCTGACATGAAACCAAGCTGTGCCAGGTCCCAGTCTGCATCCTGCCTGAGTGTGCTGGCATCACCCTCCTGGGTGGCAAACCTGTCTGAGGATTTGGCAAGTTTAAGATGAGACTTGGGCGCTTGTAGGAAAGTTCACTTCCGAAAGTAGCATTCCCTGCCACTTAAGAGGGTACCTCCCACTGAGTATAATGGGTTGAATGGTTGCCCCCAAAAAGATGTGTCCATGTGCTAATCCCAGGAACCTGTGAATGGGACCTTATTTGGAAAAAGGGTATTTGCAGATGTAATTAAGTTAATGATCCTGATTTGAGATCATCCTGGATTATCCAGGTGGGCTCTAAATCCAAAGACAAGTGTCCTTATAAGAAGAGAAGACACAGACAGAAACGAAGAGAAGGCAATGTGAAAACGCAGGCAGAGACTGGAGTGAGCAGCCACAAGCCAAGGGATGCCAACAGCCACCAGAAGCTGGTAGAGGCAAGGAAAGGAATCTCCCCTAGAGCCTCTGAAGGGAGCGTGGCCCTGACACCTTGACTTTGGACTTCTGGCCTCCAGAATTGTGAAAGAATAAATTTCTGCTATTTTAAGCCACCTGGTTTGTGATAATTGTTACGGCCGCCCTAGGAAACTATACACTGGGGAATTGACAACCGATTCAATGAACGTTGCTGTTTCAGTCTGCTCAGCATCTCTTTTTCCTCTACCTGGGTTATAACTCCTACTTTCCTTTAGAGACCTGCTCCCCCGACCTCCTGCCATGTGTTTCTAGTGGCCCATCCTAGCCCCAGATACAGGGAAGGGCTTGTCATCCACAACTGGCCAATCAGAGAGCCCCAGCTCCTTGACTACAGTGATTGGTTCAGGAGTGACTCATGACCCAAGCCTGCCCAATCAGAGTCCTTCCCTAGATTTTCTTATTATGGAGCAGGCGAGAGATATGCTTCTCCTTCCGTTGGGCTGTAAAATTGGTGCATGGAGAATCGAGGCCACTGGAGGACATGTTCCTGCTGTGTGGAGAAAGCCATGTGCAGTAGGTAGGAATGAGGCAAATGTATGAAAGGAAATGAAGCAAGAGGCCAAGTTCAAGAGTGAGGGGATCCCGATAGTGTTTAAATTTCTGGATCCAGTTGACCCTTGGGCCACTCCCCATTCCTATGGTTTGTCATGTGAAACTTAATGTTTCTATGCAGGCTGGCTGAAGTTGGGTTCCAGCCCTTGCAACTGACAGAGCTCGGACTAACACAACAGATTTAGAGCAACTGCTATTTCCCCCAGGCAGAGCAGGGGCATCTAAGAACAAACTTGACTGCATTGCTTGTATCTCTTCCATTTTGGGGAAGGTTTGAGGACAAGATCAAGGGCTAGCAGTATTATGTGTGGAAGAAAAGAAGAGAGAGAGACACGCTTGAGAAAATGGGTCTCCTTGATCTTCATAGCATCAGTCAGAACGTCCAAAGGACTCAGTGGAGACTATTTCCAAGCATGAGAATGTTTGTTCCTGTTTGGTGGAGCCTGGAGAAGAGAAGAAAAAGAAAAGATTCAGACAGGGAGCCAAGTCTGGGTGGGCACAGAGGCTCCGACCCCCCTTTCATAACCACATGAAGCCACCTATCCATCCAAACACTGGCTCCAGGATCACAATGACATCTGAAACTTCTTTCAGGCATTTCCTTCCCTTTCAGGTCTCTTCGGGTTCCTCAGCCCATATGTTGCTAATTTTCCACCTTTTCAAAGCTCTCCATTGCATTTAAAGTCAGAATGCATCCTATTCATCCCTTCTGAATTTGAGAGGGAGGAAATCACAGAGGTCAGCAGGCCTTTTAATATAGAAAATAAATGAGCAAAGCTGTGTGCGAATGTGTGAGTGCGTGCGAGCACACACACAGCTTGTTATTTCCTGCCTTAATTCACTTTTCAGCTCCACTGTGCAAGATCACAGGACAGACTTGGGCAGTGGCTCTTAGAAAGGTCCTCATATCTCCTTCAAGAAAGAAGCTTCTCCTCAAAAGTTGCCCTTTGTGGTTCACTGGGTCTGCTATGCAGACTTCAACCAAGCTAATTACTGGTCAGCAAGTGGTCGCTTTGACCTGGTCACACACCAGAGGCCCTCCGAGGATCCCGTTTGCTAGGTGACTGTTTTCATGTGTCGCCTGTTATGAAGGGCTCCTTCTCTCTCACTTGAGGCAGAGAGAGAGGAGACCCTTCCAACTAAAGCAGCGACAAAGAAGCGGAGGAAGGCTGGGGCACATGTTCTTCTGAAAAGTTCAACAGCAAGAGGGTTCATGAAGAAACTGAGTTTGGTTGCTCTTATTCATCTAAAGGAAAAACAGATTTAGAGAAAAAGAGAGCATGTGGAAGGAAGGTGAGCCATTGGTTTCCTTCCAGCATAACCAGTAAATTTCCAACCTGTTCATGGTCACCTGCAGAGTTCCCACTGGAGTGGTGCACAGGCTTGGAAATACACATGGATCCTGTTCTAAAAAGGCAGCTTGGAGTGGGTGCTAGGAAATCAGAAAAGTGGCAAAGGTCAATCATTTTACTAAATAGGCCTTGTTTAAAGTAATAGAGTAGGAGCTGGCCCAGTGGTGTAGTGGTTAAGTTCATGCACTCTCCTTTGGCAGTCCAGGGCTCATGGGTTTGGATCCCGGGCTTGGACCTACACACCGCTCATCAAGCCATGCTGTGGCATCATCCCATATACAAAGTAGAGGAAGACTGGCACAGATGTTAGCTCAGGGACCATCTTCCTCTAGCAAAAAGAGGAAGATTGGCAACAGATGTTAATCAGGGTCAATCTTCCTTACCAAAAAATAAATAAATTAATTAGTTAATTAGTAGATCCAAAGAGGAAAAAAATAGTGGATACCAAAGAGTTGATGGTGCTCCTTTTCAAGCTAAGTTAACAAATTCATTATAAACATGACTTTAATTACTGAACCAAAAACGGAGAGGCATGTGGTCTTATGGCTAGGAGTATACATGGAAATTATGGGATAGAATTCTTAAATTTGACTATCCCAGATATTATAGGGTAGTAGTTCACAACTGGGGGCAATTTTGCTCCCCAGGGAAAATTGACAATGAAGGCACTTTTTATTGTCATGACTTGGGGGTTGGGAGTGGTACTGGCATCTATAGGATAAAGATCAGGGATACTGCTAAAAATCCTACAATGTACAGAACAGGCTTCAGCAACAAACAATTATTCAGTATAAGTGTCAATAGTGCCACTGTTGAGAAACTCTAAACATAGGTTATATATGATGGCCCACCCATCGTAACCATCTCAGGATACTTTAACCCCTAGGCAGCATATTCCCTGTCCCTAAATTACGACTGCATTTCTCACTAAGACCATGGAAACCTCCTCTCTTAGTGGTAATACTCCCCTCTACACACTCTCCTTTCTGAAGTGATGAGTGCAGGCACATTTCAATCATGATTCATCTCTACTCCAGCTACATCTTATTGGACCAGAAATGGACAACTGACCCAAACCAAGCCACTCAGATTCTTCTCCCAATAACTTATAGTTAAATAGGAGACAGTCTATTAGTCAGGACAGGATAGGATATGCCACAGTAATAAATAACTCTAAAACCTTAGTGGATTAAAAAAAAAGTTTATTCCTTGCTCATGTGCTCATTACACGCCAGTGTGCATGCTGTTTCCTGTGTGGGTGTCTCTCGTGATTATCTGCTCCTCTGAAGGGAGTCTGGCATCTCCCTGACACACACGTTTGCTTCAAGATTTACATTTTCGATTTCCTTGCCCGTTTTCTGACTGCACACATAAAAGAGAATTGTAAATGGTTAGAAAAATCAAAGTTCTTCTTAGACACCTGCAGTTCTACCAAGTCAGTATTCTCTAATTCACGCCAAGAAGAGGCTGAAGAAATGAAGTGGAGTAACCTGGCCATTTTCTTGCTGAAGTTTTCCACACTTTATTTCCTCTCACTGTTGGATTAGCTTCAAGTTCTCAGGGCAGTTTGGATGCTTGTCAGGCACAGCTTCCTGCTTTACTTGGGTCGAGGTACTGAGGGGAGCCCACTCTGGGCTCACCTCACAGAGATAAGTGTTAGGGAAGGAAGGGCAAGGACAGCAGCCACTGCTGAGGGTGGGAAGGGCATTGGTCTGCCAATGTCCAGGCCAGAGCTGGGCAGTTAGCTAGACATTCCATTCCCCACCCCCATACCACAGGCCCCCTTGGCACACCCTGCCTTCATTCCGCCATCCTTCCGCCATCCTTCTCTGCCCGTTCCCTTTTTGCCGTTTAGAACCTGTGGGGTGCCCACAGCTCTGCATAGGGCATTCGGGGCTGAGGAGACTGCCAGCTCTTGACAAATAGCAAACATTTACTGTTAATTAATTCACAATCAGAAAAGCGTGAGCTGCACTGTCATTTCCATTGTTTTCAGATGGGAGAAAGCAAATGCAAGGAATCTCAGGGCTATCCTTATAATAAGAGGTGGAAGTTGAGTGCACTTAATGGTCACAAGTAGGGCCAGTCCTAGACTCATGCTCTTGGCCCATTAGAAGGAAACGTGCTGAGTGATAGATGAAGTCTAGGACTTCTAGGCTGAGTGATGACTATCCGTGGAACACTGGGGACCAAAAGCCATAGGTTCATATCAGCTGACTGCACAATTCTCTACAGGTTCTTTAGCCACTGACTTTCAAACCACCTCAAGCCAGATTGCTAACAGAGTGATATTATTAGGTTTCAAGTTCACGTCACTTTGCCTAAAGAAACCCACGCTGTTCCCACTACCACACCTACCACTTGTCATTGGAAATGGAAAACTCCATCCCATAAAACAGGTTCCTTCTTTCAAATGCCCCACTACGACCCTTTCAGAGAACTGAACTATGATGAACAAATTTTTCCAGCTTCCAATTACAAGGGAGTGGGCCACATTATGATTTCCCCAGAGCTTATATCACACAGTTCTATTTTTTGCCTTCTATTTCAAGGGAAGACCCTATTTGGCCATCTTAATCCTCTGAGCAGGGACAGAAGAAAAGATCCTCCTCTCCCATTTTTTTCCCTTTTAGATACAGTCTTCTTGAATGTTACAAAGAGTGTATATGCCAGAAATACCTTTCCAAGAATTGAATTCGAACCCTGATTTCACAGACTCTGGTATTCTCAGCAGTAGTCTTGACTGAAGAGTGCTTCAGGAGACAATTAGCAAGAGCCTAGGGCTGTTTTGATTGTGTGAGAATTGGGCTGGGCAGTTTGGGCTATAACAACATATCACCAGGATAGTAAGTTTGGAAACAGGAAAATCAAACTTGGACAAGGACTTAGCTCTCATCACTGGGAAAATTCACAGTGCTCTTCTGTTTTGGCCCACTTATACACCATTCATGGATCCCAATTTACTGCAAGCTTCTTATCCTTCAACTCAGCCTATGAAAACGAGAACATCTGGGAATTCCAAGGCAGGGTGGTAGGGGAAACGATATCATGGGCCCTCTCCCTCTCCCAACCTCGTAACCTTTTATTGCTTCACAGCTCATTGTCTCACTCTTTCCTCTGCCTCCCACCACCATCCTTTTACTCACACAGCTCCTGTGGGAAACTTCATCTGGTGAGGGATACGGTTCTCTTGGAACGGCTGCTGGGAGATGAGAGTCTCAATGAAATGCCCAGCTGGGAATATCAACTCTCCCTTTAACATTCCCTCCTTCTGGCTCAATATGGAGCAATTTCAAGGCTTGCCACAGCTAGGGCTTGGAGTCTTTCCTTGCTTTCTGCTTCTCATCTATTGTGCATTCCCTGAAATAATCTGGGGACGGGAGCCAGGTTGCAACAATGCAGCAAGTCTCTGAGACCAAAAGATAATTGAAAAATCCCAGTAAGTCCATTTCTTTTTGGCCCCGAGTTCACATATGGTCAACACATTAGAGACCTTGCCCAAAAGACCAGCTTGGGACACAGGGTAGGGGTGATTTCTGTCTTTAACTCAGACTACCTTCCCCCAAACAATCAGGCATTCGGGGCTTTGTGTGCCTCGGGTCCACTGCAGGTTTGACCATGTCACAGGTGTTAACCCAACCTGATGTCCCTTCTAGAATGGTCCACACTCTAGGAGATAAAATAGCTGTCCTCATGAGTGATTGCTTCCAGACCCAGTGAAGAGAACTCATGTGTTTGAAATGCCTGCCATTCTTCTCCATTTCACCATCAAGTAGCCAATTTAATTTTGCACAATACTGTTTGATAACAACCATGTGTGTGTCTTCTGTATTTATATACTCAGGAAAGGACCTACTTGGTCAGTGTGAGATAATTTCACAAGAAAAATGGAACCAGATGTGACTCCTTTTTATTTGGCTCTTCAAACTCAAGCAATCTAATTCCCAGGGTCAGTCTTTACTTGGGTTTTCAATTACCTTGCAGAAGAGGATCCTTTTACACTACGTTTGCTTTTCTGAGGTACCTGACAAGCAGGAGCGGGCCAAAGATTCTAGGAAGTTGGTTCTCAGCACTTTCCAACACTTCCAGGCTTGAGATTCAGTGGGATAGAAGTTTCTTCTTTTGGAAGAGCACATGTTTGTCCGGTAGTAGGCTTATCCACTTCAATTAAACCATTCTTCCAACTACTCAGAATATACAAGCATTTTGGGCCTGAAATACAAGGTCAAATAGTGCTAAGAAGACTCATTCAAATCTCCAAAGCAAAGGAGTTGGGCAGGACTGACATCAGAGAAGGGCAGACTTTTCTCTCTTTTCATCTTTTTCTTTTATTTCCATCCCAACTTGTGCTGGTAAGCCTGCCATGCACAGTGGTACAATTTGTGCACTGTACAAAAGTGCTCGGCCAAGCGAGCAAATGGGAGCTGAAATCCAGCCCATGCTATGCTTGTTAAGCCATGTACCCCAACATGGAGTATATCTACGTGGAGGAAGAGACCTTTTTTTCCCACAAAGGGACTAACTGCTCTCCAAGTTGGCATCCCCGGGGCTGCATCTGCCCAGAAAAGGTGCATTTTTCTAAGAAGCTGTATGTGCTGGAGGTGCCCCTGCACACTGGTGATAGCCTGAAATATGAATATGTAAACACCAGAATGTGTGCTGTCTACTCCTACCTGCGTACATTAGTACTTTTCAAGACATTCCCGTCTTCTGCTCTGTCTTTGGGAGACCCAAACTTAAGTCATCAGGAGAGGCTTTAGACCCAAGATAATAGATACGTAGCATTTGTGCCACTACTCTTCCTATGGTAGACATCACTAATCAATCTTGGAGTTCTTTTACACTGAGTCCAAATTGGTCTCACAATCCTTCTCCACTCAGTGAAGCACTCTCTTCAATCTCTAGCAATTGAATAGAGTTGACATACAAGAGGAACCCAATCAGCCATCTGTCTCAGCTAGCTATTGCCACAATAATGCTGTGTAACAAACCACCCCAAAACTCAGTGGCTTAAAACAAGAATAATTTATTCTTGTTTGCCTGCCTTGGGGGCAGCTGGGGTTTGGCTGATGTATGGTGAATCAGGCTAGGAGTGCTCTGCTTCAAGCTGCAATCCAGCTGGGCGTGGCTCCTCACTGTGGTTCAGGCTCAGGTCTGCTCAGTGTGTCCATTCTGGGGCCCGTGCTAGAGGGTCAGCAGCCAGCCAGAGGACACTCTTCGCATGTTGAAAGTAGAGGCATATAAGGGCAAGACCAGCCATACAAGCACAGTTTTAGTCTCTGCTTATGTCACATCCACTAACATTTCACTGGCCAAAGCAAGTGATGCGGCTGAGTCCCAAATCAGGGGGTGGGAAGTATGCCCCTCCCACCCTAAGACCAAAGCAAGGATGAAAAGTTGTGACCAAGTGTTGGATCTACCACACCATCTCTGCCCTAGGCAAAGGGGCAGGGGTGGCGTCAAACCACGGTTAGTGTGATGTCCCCTGTTTGGTTGGTACTCCCTTAATATCATCATTAAACCCACCTTCCCTAGCCAGACAATCAACCTCTTGGCCCAGGTGGGTGGATAACATGGAGGGCTGAACTTCAAAGCCCAAGATGCAGGGATAGAGTGGGTCTTTATATAGCCCGCTGCTGAACCTGGTGATTAATGGTAATTAAGATGGATCTGAGGCATGCGCTTGCTCTAGGAAATGGGTACACGTACACAAGTGAGAGGGCCAGGTGGAGTCAGGGAGCCTGGGCTTCAAGGTGTGTGATTTGGGAGAAATGAGAGAGTGAAGTAGAAAGAGCAGAAGAGATGGCCACGTAGGACACAGGTACCCCAACCGGACTTAAGCATGGGCGTGACAACCCCTGCTGATCCTACGAGGGCTTTTCATTTTCACTCATCAAAAGCAAAGCATCTCTTCAGGCCACATCATCTTATCATCATCATCAAAGGTTAACCCATAAAATTACAGAGCTGAGGTCCTGCCCTCCAGGAGTGCACGATCTAAGACACCCAGGCAACTACTCTAGGGAGTAAAATATAAACAAAGAACTAAGACGGTGTGAAACAGACAGATGGCAAAGGGAGTTCCAACTGCAGATAAGAGAAAACATGGATCAATCCAGGCAGACTCCCTGGAGGAATGGGCATTCAGGAGTTCCTCATGGAAGGGAGTGCTGTCATCCCAGAACAATGGCACCACTTAGAGCCTTGAAGCAGAAGTGGGTGTGGTTGAGAGGGAGGAAGACAGGACAAGCTGAGAGGAGGGGAATGGAAAGGAGTGTGGGCCACATGGAAAAGTCTGAGCGGTCGGTGTCAGCCTTGTGCAGCTCAATTGAAGGTCACAAGCTTTGCAGCAGCCTGACAAGGAGGCTTTAGAAGGGCCTGTAGGGATTTCTCTTTAGAAAAGTCTAGCTGCCTTTTTTTTTTTTAATTTACAATGATGGATGGAAAAAGAAAAAGGTGATGAGAAGACTTGTGATCTCCCAATCAGACATCTCAGTAAAAGGAATTAGGAAGAGAAGGGCAACCAAGTCTATATACTCGCCTCCCACACCAACTGAATCTAACCCACCTAACCTGCTTGGATCTCCAGTCGTGTGGATCAAGCCCTTCTCAGGCCAGGCTCTATAAGTACTTCACAATTGACAGCAAACCTGTGAAGTGGGACTGTTGTTATCCCCTTTCACAGATGAGGAAACTGAGTCTTCATAAAGATAAATTACTTGTCCAAAGTCACATGATTAGAGAACCAGAGGGCTAGGAATTGAACCCAGGCCATCTGAATCTAGAATCCACATCCTTCATCACTATATGATACTATTTCTAAGAAGAGTCACCTGCTTAAATTTAGACACCACAGAGGTTGGGTTAGTCATGCCCACCTGGTAACTCTAGGATTCATTCGCCACTCAGGCTATAAAGGTTTCAGCCACCCAGAAAAGTGATGTGGCCTCATTTTCCACATTGTACTGGAGATTATGTGTCCTAAAGCTACCAAGAGCCTTGGGAATGTTCTTTTACCAAATGGGTCCCAAGTTTTTCCCTCTGTGCTGCAAAGTCCTGGCATGTTTTCTTTTGGAGAGAAGTAAGGTGTTAGTAACAGCTGAGGGGAGGCTGAGGGAAACACGCTCTTCCCTTTCAAGCCAGGTGAACCGAGTCTGGCTGGTAGGCAGGTCAGTCATTGATGTTCCTCTCTTCTCCAGAGAGCACTGCCATAGTTCCATGGATAAAAGCCGAGGAATAAAGACAGAATTGAATGGTCCAGGTTGAAAGAAAACTTTTGAAATAGGTTAGAAGACTCCAGTGGGGGGTTGGTTTGTAGTGTGAAACGTCTGCTACCGAGCAAGATGCTGGGTGTTGTTTAGATGTGGTCGAGAGGGAGGGAGAGGTTGCATAATTGCCATTCCTTCCAAAAGCCGAAAGGAAACCACTTGCTTTTGTCTTCCTTTTTTTGTTTCTTGCAGCCTGTACCCACTGTTTGACTCGGAGCTCGGATTTTATAAAAGCATTTAGGGTTTGGCTTCTGTAATGTCAAGGTCAACACAACCCACACTCAAATTTTATTGATGCTAAACCTCCAGTCTTGCAAAGAAAGGCTCAAAATCACCACAGAGGACCTATCAATGCTGGGAAAGGTTGATCGAAAGAAAGCTGGATTACCTGAAGGTGTGGCAAAGCGTGCCCTGCTCTGGGCCCCCCGGGAACCATTTCTGGAAGAATTGTCTCCCAGTAGAGATCAGTCCAGAGGTTCAGGGAAGGTAGTTCACCTTTGGCAAAAAGAAGTAGAGGAAAACGGTGGGATTGCAAAATAAGAAATGTCAATTCACATCCACAAACACTCTTTAAGTGCCCATAATTTGCCAAGAAGTGTGCTAAATAATGTGAAGAACCATATCCGTTTTAGCCACTTTGCATAAGAACCTCAAGAAATAATATTAGTAAAAGGAAGAAAACAAATGGGCAAACTGAGTTCTCTTTCTACGTACAAAATTTTGTGACAGCTGATACGAGCATCCCGTTAGCCCCATGTGACTTTTGGAATAGACTTTCCAGTTAGCTGGAATAGTCGAAGATCGTTCTATGGACCCACCATCAATATAGCACAGACTAGGAGGTGATTTTTCAACATGGGAATGGGTTGAATTGAACCACTTAATGCTTCTCTTTTCAGTTCATCTTGTGATAAACAGCAGCTATTTGCAAGGTGGGCGATCAAGGTTAAAGTCTTAGTCTGAACAAAACTATTTGGTCCATCTGGCCAAGGTAACCCCTCAATCTTGTCCTCATTAACATTGTTCCCGCTTGTTAACCAGCTGAGGTGCTGGTTAACTCACTGCTTTCTTTCTTCTAGGTTTCTTACCACACAAAAGGATTTTAACTTCCAGTTCTTTCTCATTAAGCTCTGTTGTGATCTGTTTTTGGAAAATAACAACTCCTTTTCAGCCCTCACTTAGTTGGAGAGACTCAGAGATCTGTACTAAGTCACAAAGGTCCCTTGAGCCCGGCTTTCAAGACCGGCTCACAGGTCAGGCCAAGTTTTGGGGGCGAGTGAAAATTAGAGCAACATGTGCAGCCAAATATGTGGGGGTTACGGCTTTGAGATACGTGAGAGACTTCAGGGCCATCTGCCTGGTGTGGAGGGGAAGCCATCTGTGCTCTGCAGATGGTGTGTCTACATCTCAAGAGCAAGAATATTGTTTTTGCACTTTTCACCTGTAGCAGATGCTGCTAGTAGCCTTTTTTGACTACTTTCTTAGGAACAGGATCCTCTCCCCATCTCCCTTTTAAGCTGGGCATGTGGCCTAAAGACTACATTGACCCTCCTCCCTTCCAGTTGGCTAAGCACTAGTCAATGAGGTATAGGAAGTGGTATGTGCTAATTGCTGGGAACGTTCTCAAAGGAAGGGAGTATGCTCTTATCCTCCCTCTCTTCTCCTTCCTGCTGGCTGGAATGTAGCCAGAACGAGAGCAAAACTTTTGGTCCAAGAGGACAAGGGCCCTACCATAGGGTCCTCAAACTTTTTGACCTCAGGACTCCCCTTACACTCTTAAAGATCACCAAAAAGCTTTTACTTGTGTAGGTTATATTTATTGATATTTACAGTGTTCGAAATTAAAACAGAAAAATTTAAAACACAAGTATACACAAGCACATATTCCATTAGCCTTCAGAGCAACAGCAACATAAAACCTCTAGAACACTCCACTGTAAATTCACCCTTGAGAGAATGAGAGTGAAAAGGCAAATAACATCTTGGTATTATATAAAAACAGTTTTGATCTTGCAGATCTCCTGAAAGGATCTTGGGGACCCCAAGTTTCCTAAGGGATGGTAGAGCATGAACTAGAAGGCTTCTAAGTCTTGGAGGAATTTGTGGAGCAAGTGACCACTATATCAGACATAGACAGTCAACCTCCAGACTCTTCATGTAGAAGAAAAAATGAATGAAAAATGAGAAAAATGAAATTCAGCCTCTCCATCGTTGAAGATGCTGCTATTTTGTCCTTTGTGGAGAAACCTAATCCTGAATAACACATTCTCCTTAGGGGTTTAGTGGGATGTACTCTGTGACTGTGGGCCTATTCCTCTGATTTTCCTCTCCCCAGAGGCTAAAAATAACACATGCATTCTCATGCGAGTTGAACAAATTTTTTAAAAAGGGAAAAATTTTCGGGAGGGCATTTCTCTTTCTCCTTTGTCAGTTTTTAGGCAAAATATCATCTTCACTTCAACCCACATGATGAGGGGAGACATAAATGAAGAGTGTGAACCACAGGATTCACCTTGACTTGCAGATGCACTACACTGTAAAAATCGCTCCTGAATATGAAAGCACAAAGCAGGTTGGAGTTAGCGTTAATCTTCGCAACACCCCAGTGAGATGGGTGTTATTATCCCCATTCTGCAGATGGGGAAGCTGAAACATGAAGGAGCTTGCCAGTTATTATAATATAGTGTTTTCCATTTTCAAAGCATCCCTGCTCATTAATTAGCACATCCACTCAACAAGCCTATAAAGTAGGTAAGTGCACTTTGTACTCACATCCGAGCATGCCTAAGTCCTTTTTGGATCCTGGACTCATTAATATTCTTCCAGCCTCCTCTCAAGCTTGTTGTGTATGTGGAAGAGAGAGAAACAGCTTCCTCAAATTAGAATGTCCAGCTGGGACCCTCTTTCCCCGCTCCCACTAGATACTCCTCTCTCAGATTCTGATATCAATTATATTCAGGGCAGAATCTACTGCAGCTGTCTCCTCCAGGATGTGTCTTACATAAAGATCCATGAAACACGGCTGCCAGGTGCAGCAAGCTTCCAGCTTCGTCCTGTGTCACCGTGAAAGCACCCTTTTGAAGAAGTCCTAGGACCATTCAATGACCCCTCCAACCTCTCAGAAGGTATTTTCACTAGGTCTGAAATAGACTAAGAGGAGGGAGAGCAATCGAGCTACTTATATTGCCTTAAAGGTTCATGGTAGTTGGAGAAATGACTGCCCCCAAAATCCTGAGGTGGAGCCTGCTGCAAAACATGACATGACATTTATGGCTTGCAACATACTGCCATGGGGAATGCTCAAATATTATCATCCCTACGTGCAATTTAATTTTCTTAGTGCTATGGGGGCACGGTGGGGGGCTGGAGAGGAATAGAAATAGGGCAGCCTTTTGGGGACTGGGCATGATATTCATAAAAACATTTTATAAGTCTTTAAGTAATGAAATAGTCAAGCTGAAGATACCAAATTTGGTTATATTACAAGGGAAAATGAATAAAGTAGGCTAACATAATTTTTCAGAATAGTGAACATTTTTTTAATGTGTTGATTTTTCTCCCCCATATTGCTACTCCACAGATAATTTCAGTAAGGAAAGAATGTGTGTATTATTGAAGAATGAGCAAAGATAAACCTGGTATTTTGGCTTAAAATAATACATGGAATTTACTCATTTTCACTGTGTGGTTAATACAATAACATCATTCCTGCTCACACTTTTTTGTCATTCCTTTTCCTCTTTCTAGTTAAAAAAATTATTCATGGGCAAAATAAAAAAACAGCTATGTCTATCAAAATCACAACCCACAAGCAGTGTAATAATTCACAATTGCTACAACTCTCAATGATACATCAGTAGTTATAGTTCACGACTGTCTTGGAATCCACACCAATCCATTGATTAAGGTGGGGACCAAGATGATGAACTCTTGTGTTCCCTATCTTCACAAATGCCTCCATCATCAACATTAAGCATCCATTTTGTTATAAGTACCAAAGTAAGTGGTGACACAAAGTAATAATTAGAACTTCTGGTGAGAATGCCTGCTCTGGAGCAGGGCACTCAAAACTGTGGTACTCAAATTGATGTTGCTCCACAAACTGTTATTACTGTTCCCAAAGAGGTAAGATTCCCAATGAGAATTGTGAGTGAGCATTTAGAAACTTTTTTTTTTTTGATGAGGAAGATTGACCCTAAGCTAACACCCATTCCCAATCTTCTTCTTTTTGCTGAGGAAGATTAGCCCTGAGCTAATATCTGTGCCCATCTTCCTCCATTTTGTATGTGGGATGCCGCCACAGCATGGCTTGAGGAGTGGTGTAGGTCCACGCCCAGGATCCAAACTTGTGAACCCTGGGCTGCCGAAGTGGAGTGTGTGAACTTAACCACTATGCCACTGGGCCAGCCCCTAGAAACTTTTATAGTGATTTGACTTTGCCACGACATCCAAGCACGTGATTAGCGGACTTGTCTCCCTGAACAGTATGTAGACATTTCTGGAGCTGTCCAGCTCCCACGGCGAGTCACGCTGATGACAGCTGCCCACTAGTCTTGTTCGGTAGGACCATGTATTGCCCCCAAAACCAAAAATAACCACAGAAAGTTTGAGAAGCGTGACTGTAGCCCATTTCAGTCGTGGGACCAGTCCCAGCCATTTGTCTTCTGTAGAGTGAGTATCTTGCTGCTGGACAGAGTTGAGTGTAGAGATTTAAATTCCTAATAAGAGAGCCCTGTGGGTGAACATGTCCTTCCAAGCTGGGAAGTAGGCATTTGGGAGAGAATTGGAGTTGGTTTGGAGAAGAAGGATATGACTTTCTTGCCCTGGAGATTGTCAAGTCAGTAAACAGAACGTGAGTGGGATCCATCATGTGGACTCAACCCTAAGGCCAACACATCTTCTAATTCCCTGGCTGCATCCAGATCCCCAACTTTACACTTCCAGAAATTTTAATGCAAGGCAAAACCTCTTCATTTACAAAACTCTTTCTAGGCACAATACTTGATCAGAGAGAAAATTGAGTCAGTTCTTTTGTCATTGAGTGACTCAAGAACACCTATAAGCGGTTTTGTTCATCCAAAACAAGTCTCAGAGGTGCTTAAGGATGACACTGATGTAGTGGTGAGAACAAGAATAGTTCTTCCATCTTAGTCAACGGATTTCTTTGATTACTTCCTAGGTTTAAATTTTTAAGGTGAGTTTGTGCCGATATAGTCATTCAGAGGACATGCCACAAAAGGTGTCCAGAAACTTTCAATGGCCGGAGGCGTGGTACCCAGGGCCATTCTCCACACTCCATCCTCAGCCCCCTCTTTTGCCCCTGGGTCTTCTAATGGCCAAGTTGGAATCAAACATCCAAGAGAAAAATATTCTAAACCACAGTTAAAGAACAGTATGTCCGCATTAAGAAGAGATTTTTGATGCTTAAACTGAAAACCCAACACATGTTAAGTGCATGGAGCAACAGACAAAAGAAAGCTGAATACTTGAAACATTCCACTTTTAAAAGGATGCAGATTTCTAAGACAATGTCCCACTGTGGGTATCTTGAATATTTTCTTAATGTTAATTGACAGTCATGTCCGAGTGAGAAGAATGGTCTGAGGAACATTTGTTCAGCCAGAGCACTACATGCCGCTTTGTTCTTTAATACTTTTCAGTAATTGTGAAAGAACAGTTAAGTATCTTTTAGGATTGAATCATAATGAAAGAATCAAAATTCAAGAGCTATCTTCTAGGCATAAATTTGGATACAGTTCCGGCCAGAAATGGGGATGAACCAGAAGATGATAGCTCAGCTTCTCTCAAATTTTAAATTCCCAGAATAACTAACGTTACATTAAGGATAAGTCTATTGATTGATCCAGATAAGCTTAACTAAAAATGGTTTTCCTACATGTCCTTTGAACTCCAGCTAAGTTTTGCCAGAGCCCTTCCCTTGAATAATTTACCAACATGCGGGCCAGCAGAACTTTCCTTCCCTCCCTTTTTCCTTCTTTCCTTCCTCTCCCTCCCTCCTTCTGTCTCTCCCTCCCACCCTCTCTCCCTCCTTTACCACCTTCCTTCCTTCCCTCCTTCCTTCCCTCCTTCCTTCCCTCCTTCCTTCCCTCCTTCCTTCCTTCCCTCCTTCCTTCCTTCCCTCCTTCCTTCCTTCCCTCCTTCCTTTCCTTCCCTCCCCTCCCGCCCTCTCCCTTCCCTCACTTTTGTCTTTCTTTCTTCCCTTTGCT
The DNA here is from genome assembly GCF_057802395.1 of Ceratotherium simum simum. Taxonomy (NCBI): domain Eukaryota; kingdom Metazoa; phylum Chordata; class Mammalia; order Perissodactyla; family Rhinocerotidae; genus Ceratotherium; species Ceratotherium simum. The sequence continues at coordinate 49,793,357 of NC_141915.1, read as the reverse complement.
CCTTCCTTCTTTTTGTCTCTCCACTCGCTATCTTTTTCTTCCTACTTTTCCATTGTTCCTCCTTTCCTTAAATCTTCTTTGCTTTCTTCTTTTTTTCTCCATTTGCTTCTTTCCTTTTTTTCTTTCTCCCCTTGCTTCTCTCCCTCCTGCCTTCCCTTCTTTTTAATCTTTCTTTCTCACCTTCCTTGGTCTTTCTCTTTCTGCTTCTTTCTATTACTTCTTTCTCTTTCTTCCTTCCTAATTGTCTTTCTTTCATTTTTTCTTGCCTTATTTAATTTTTTTAAAACAAATTCTAGGTATGTGGGCAAAACTCTTTTCCCACATTGACTCCATGTAGGACTTACGCATTAACTCTAGGCTCCGAAAACAAAACAAAAAGCTCACAATCGTTTCTTATCTTCCAAGGCAATGAAATGTCTTGATAGAACATAACTTAGTAAAATTAGTAAAAATGTTCGACTTGCCCCCTACCAGTGCTTTCCTTTACAAAGTTGTTCTGTGCAAGTTTCTTTAAAATCTCAGCAGCATTAAATCCTCATTAATATAAGCCCAGTGTATTTATGGTGTCAAAATATGTTTTAGTAAAGCCAAAAGCAACCATTACACAAGTTGCCTCATTATCAATAATCTAGCATCATGCCTTTTATGTGTCATTTCTTTACACAATATACTATCATTCATGACTTTTAGCAAATACATCATGGCAAAGGATTACTCTCATCAGAGGCAGTCTTTGAAAAGGATATGCTAATTTCTAGGGAGCAAGAAAACATCAAAACAGTGCCAGCAAATAGCCAAGGGACTTTTATGTCTTAATATCCTTCAGAAGTGCTTTATCTCCTAGTGCAATGCATATCATAGTATAAACAGAAAATAAAACAGCCACAGCATCAAAGAAGGCCTGGCCATGGCTGTAATTTCAGATCAGGTTTAATAAAGGTTATCTACAGTAGGCTAATCAAACAAAAGGGTGTATGTTTTAAAGAGCCGTTTGATAACTTCCGTTTAAGGTGCCCTATCAAAGAGATCCCAACAATGTCCTAGACTCCTGCTGAATCTCTGCACCTTTCCAACGTGACTCCGTTGGTTGCAAGTCTCTTTTGATGTCCTAATTTTTTAGGTGATTCTAATTTTGAGGTGATCAGCTTATCAGAAGTTGGCCTACTTTTATGCAGGCCTTGATTTCCAATATATGTGTATGAACACGAGAATCAAAAATGGAAAAGAGTCTGGAAAGGCACCCAGCCATTACAGCTGGATCTGCAGCCAAGCAAAGACGAGTTTACCTGTCCGTAAAAATACTTGGGGCCGCCGGTGGTGTAAGCCCAATCTAAGTCCAGGAGAACATCAGCTCGTGGCTTTTCACCAGAGCGTGAACTGGAAGCAACCAGAAGCAATATCCTTCCTCTACTTATTGTAAGTTGGACAGCCTTTGAGGTTCTGATTTAGGTGCCAAAAATGGCTCTTGGTATTCCCGTGTCGGCAGAGAACCAAGAAAAGGAATCCAATCGTCACTCTGTTCCGTCCTGAACATAAATGCCCTTGACAGTCATAAGCCTGGAGAGATACAGAGCGCAGAAGGCAGATTCTTCAATGGCAGACTCAGGAGTGTGCTGGGAGCCATTCTATTGACTTAGGTGACACCCCCCCTCCCCCAATCACTCCCTACCCCTCATCCAGCCCTGACTCCTCCCCATCTTCCTCACTTCCCAACTGGGAGGGGAAGCTCCCAACATTTGCAAGTCAAATACACCCATTCTGCTTCTCCAGCAGACTACTGTGGAGGTGTCAGAGGACAGATGGGCCACCTGACAAGCAGTCTGTGCCCCGCCACCACCCTCGCCCCACCCGTCTCACCAGGGAGGAGGAGTCAGGGAGGGAAAAGGGTTGTCTGCGCAGGAATTGGGCCGGGCTCAGCTGGGACTCAAGTGTAGCACTTGGATAATTCCTCCTTTCTAGGCATTTCCAGCAAAATTCAATATCCCATGGCCAGTTTCTCGGTTTAGTCTGCTCCATGAGGGAGTAGGTGTGGGGTGGGGAGGGGAGTTTCTGGCTGCAGACACCCATAGTTTTAGCTAGTCCTCGCCCGCAGCCTCACCCCCTCCAATATCCTAGTTTCCCAGCTCTCAGCCCCTCCAGCGAGGAATTCCTCCTTTTCCTCAGGCTTTGACCCCAGGGAGAGGTGGGGAGGGGGTCCTCTGGCCCATCGCCTGCAACCCATCCATCTCAGCCCATCAGCAAAGGTTGGGCTGTGTCTGCCCCTACCCCGCAGCTGTTGCCATGACAGGTCTCTGTGCAGAGGGGATCCAGGCGAGCCAGACGGTGGTGGCCAGGGCCAGAAGGGTCAGCGCCACGGCTGGGGTGATGCCATATGCCAAGGCCCACAGCTCGGGGCTGAATCAGCCAACAGTTGCCCATCAAGACCCCTCCAGCTCATTGTTGAAGCAGCTGGGGGGTGGAGGGTGTTTCGTGCTTTGTTGAGAGATATTCTGCCTTTTTAAAAAATCTTTTCCCTACTCTTCTGGCCCCCAACAGAGGCCTAACTATGCCCAGGCCAAGCGCACCACAGGGCTAGGAGCCAGGGCTACGTGAGAGCCATGTTGATGAGCCGGAGTGGCAGAGTTGAGTCTCCAGTCCCTGCGGTGGTCCACACACCCCGTGCCCTCCTCCCAGGCCCAGGATCTAGCCCCCACTAGCAAAACTCAAACTTGACAAATTTCCCCAACACAAGCAGCCCAGCCCATCCGAATTCCAAACCTGCCCTGTAATCACTCCACCCTTATGTTCTGTGCGTAGGAATCTGATAAAACAAAAACTCAATCACTCCCACAAACAATGTGGGCCGCACCATCCATGCAGCATAACAGATCAAAGGCACCAAGGATAGACGAGTCATAAACATCAATCTGAAACCCCCAAGACCTTTATCCCTCGATCTCAACTCCACCCACTGCAAGTGCAGAGGAGCTTCTGGGACGGCTTGCAGGGAGGATGTAATTCCTATCTGAGGAAGCCGGCCGTGGGGAAAGTGCTTGGGAAAACAAGCCTGGCAAAGCCAGTTTTTAAAGGCTTGCTTGTAACAGGAGTTCAGCTTTTAGTTTTTTTCCTTCCTTGAAACTTAATTTTCAGCCAGTAGGAAGGTGGCCTGGCTAATGGGCAAGTTTGTGAGGGCTAAAGCCACATGCAACTGCCTAGTACTATTATTTTTCATTTCATTTACTCAACGAGTATTTATGGAGGGGTTTCTTATCACACAAGCACAGAGGGAACCTAACAGTTCAGAACGCACCCTGTTGCAAATGAATATAATATTCGACCCCTCAAAGGTCTCTGATGGAGGTGGACTAGTCTCTGTGCTCTATTGCCATGTCACTTTCTTTGGGGAATCAATGTGACCCATGAGAACTTGGATAGACCAGGAGTTTGGTCCAGCTCTGCCATTTATTAGCTGTGGGAGGCTTGATTTCCTCTTTTATAAACCTCCTAGGACTGCTCTGAGGATGAAGTTGTCAATACTTATAATGGCAAATCCACTGAGTACTTAGTATGGACCAGGCATGGTACTAGGCACATAGACTTTTCTTATTTAATTCTCTCAACCACACTATAAGGTAGGTATTATCATTATTTACATTTTACAAAGGAGGAAGTTAAGGCACAGAGAGGTCAAGTAAGTTGCCCAAGGTCACACAGCTACCAAATGGTGCAATTGAGATTTGAACTCAGATAAATATGCATAAATGTCAAATTATAATGTAGAAGGGCAAGTAAGAAAATCTAGACCTGCACTGTCCAATACAGTAGCCACAAGCCAGAATTGGGCAGCACGGCCATAGAACATTTCCATCATTGCAGAAAATTCTATTGGACAGTGCTGATTAAACGTCAGTTGTCAAACATTTTTAGCAACTGAATTATTTTTCCCTAATATAATCTTACGTGAAGCCTCTATGTATCAAAAAAACAAAAAAGCCATTTTAAATTAGTATTGTTGTATTTTATAAAGGCAAATTAACAACATTTGCTAATTACACAATCAGTAAGAACCATAATGTTTTATATATGTTAATTTATATGTCGTTTACTTTTAAACATTTTCATTGTGAAATATTACATATGCACACACAAAAAAGCATAGGACATAAATGTACAGTTTAATGAGTAATTATAAAGTTGACAGCCATGTAACCATCACCCAGGTCAAGAGATTGAACTTGCCAGGATTGAAACACCCGCTCCTCTGCCTGCCCCTTTCCCGTCATATCCCCTTCCATCTCCCAGAGGTTACACCATCATGAGGCTGTTTCAACTGATGAAACCAATGTTAAATTGAGGGTTATAGAGATGAGATCAGCACACGAGTTAAGAATGGTTTCTACATTTTTAAATGGTTGGAAGAAAATCAGAAGAAGAACGATGCTACATGACATGGAAATATATGAAATTCAAATTTCAGGGTCTGCAAATAAAGTTCTATTAGAACAAAGCCACGCTCTTTCTCTTACATATTATCTGCGACTGCTTTTGTGCTGCAACGCAGAGTTGAGTAATCACGACAGAGATTATGTATGTCCCACAAAACCGGACAAAGCTTGCCTACTCCTGTTCTAGATGACAATTCACTCCTAAACCAGCCTTAGCATCCGCTGTGTAAATTATTTCAATATGTTCATTTTGGTTATGGAGTAACATGAAGCTTCTGATTCACACAGAGAAGAAGTTCACAACGGTTTGTTTTTCACACAACTCACCTTGCAATTTCAGAATACTCTTTATTAAGCTGATCTGAAGACTCCAAAGGGAAGTAGCTTGAAATTTTATTTCCAAATTGAAACACATACAATATCCAACCTTGGCTTACATTCTTTATCATAGACATAGAAGTGAGAAAAGAAGCACTCAACTTGGAATAAGTGCAAAAAAACCTATAATACACTATCATCAGGATGACATGTTATAAGTTTACTTGTTATGGTGCGACTGAAAAGAAGGCAACGCCAAAAACAAGCAGTGAGCAGATGTATTGAGTTCTGTCTACATTTGCTGCAGCAGCACATGATTTTATGTGAGCAAACGTGCCAAGCCTGAATCTAGAAAAAGACCCTCCTTTCTTTTCTTTTCTTTTCTTTTTTTTTTTGGTGAGGAAGATCAGCCCTGAGCTAAATTCCATGCTAATCCTCCTCTTTTTGCTGAGCAAGACCGGCTCTGAGCTAACATCTATTGCCAATCCTCTTCCTTTTTTTCCCTTTTTCTCCCCAAAGCCCCAGTAGATAGTTGTATGTCATAGTTGCACATCCTTCTAGTTGCTGTATGTGGGACGTGGCCTCAGCATGGCCGGAGAAGCGGTGTGTCAGTGCGCGCCCGGGATCCAAACCCAGGCCGCCAGTAGCGGGGCGCGCGCACTTAACCGCTAAGCCACGGGGCCAGCCAAAGACCCTCCTTTCTAATTAATGACACATTGACAAGAAGCTCAACTATACACCCAGTGACAATCAGTTAAGACATTGGTGGTTTCTGATACGTTACCATTTGGTAGATAACACCCATGACTAGACCTCTTGCTTTTAACTACAGCTTTTAAGTCTTAATTTTTTTTTTAATTGAAATTGAATTAAATGGTTGGGAAACCCCCACCAGTCACGCATACTCCACCAGACTAGGGAAAGAGTTGGAATTTGTTGTTAATGATTCTTGGGCAGTAATTCTCAAAAAGTACAAAGGTGAAAGTGGGCCTTGGTATCAGAATTGGGGCAGGAGACATTACATTCATAACACAGGCGACACAAAGTCAAGCTCAGCAAAGCCTTGGCTGTGGGGGCATGCACCGAAAAGGTTGAGAAACTCTACCCTGGGTTGAGCCAGGTTGCAAGCTGGATGAAGGAGGGATAAATTAGCACACGCAGGCCATGGTTTTATCACCCTCAGCAGCACCTCCTCGACCATCTCCTGATGCTCCCCAGTCTTTCCCTTTCCCAGTCTCCATCCCCACTACTCTACTCGACTATGGACCACACCTTTCCTGACCTCCTGCTGCTCCTCCCCCAGTCCCCTCCCAGTGCCTGGCTGAGCCACACCACCTCTCCAGTAGACCGACTCTGGGGGACCCTCCTTGTACCAGGTAAAAACTAATAACTGAAGCTGGCTCGAGATAATGCGTTCTTGCACCATCCTATTCCAGAACTTACATTTCCATGGACTCTTCAGGAGGCAACAAAGCCTGATTTAATATGCATCGTTGTGCTACCTTCACAATTTGTTGTTGTTGTTGTTGAGGAAGACTAGGCCTGAGCTAACATCTGTGCCCATCTTTCTCCACTTTATATGTGGGTCACTGCCACAGCATGGCTGACGAGTGGTGTAGGTCTGCACCCGGGATCCGAACCCATGAACCCAGGCCACCAAAGCGGAGCGCACTGAACTTAACCATTACACCACAGAGCCAGCCCCCACAATTTTTGCTATATACAAGGCTCAAGAATTTTACTCAAATATTTTTTGTATTACTATATTATCACTATTAAAATTACCTAAGTATTTATTTTAAAAGGAAACTTTATATCAGTACCTTAAATGGAAAACAAGCAGGACTGCCATGTGTAGAAGGTAACTCAATATCAAATGCAATGGGAACAAAGCCACATTAAATTCGATCGTATCTGGGTACTGTTTCAGCCCACCAGGGCTCTGAGCCTGGCTTCTGTCCTCTCCGCTTTTTAAAGGGGGAGATTAGCAGGTTAGCAGGTGTTAAAGCCACTCTCACTCCGGGCTGAGCCTTTCTCCTTGCCTGGAATCAGGAGGATCGAAAGAAAGTTGCAAGGAGGAGTCACTGTCTCTGCTGTGGGATTCAACCCTATTTAGGCTGTATTCCTTTACAATCGAAAATCATCTCCCCTGCCCGGGAGTCACACATGCCCCCTACATCAGGACACAATGTGGATAGGAGCACGGAGTCCAAGACTCAGGGACTACCACTGCTACCTGTTAGCTCTGTGACCCTGGCGAGTCCTTACAATTGCTGTGCCTCCCTTGTCCCTTCTGTACAGGGACAATAACAGTCCCTACTTCAGAGGGCTGTTGCAAGCATTAAATGAGATACTACACGCAAAGATCTTAACACAGCTCCCATCATGGAGTAAGTGCTCAACAAATGCATTCACGTATTCCATGAATATCTATTGGCCACCTAAAGTGGGCTGGGCACTGCTCGGAGCTCTGGGGATTCCATTGTTAATGAGAACACATAAGACTCCTTGCCCTCTGGGAGTTAGATTCCGGTGTTGACTGTGACTCTGCAGGGCTCCTCTGGAGAGCGCTTAGGTTACGCCCCGTCTCAGGAAGGACATCATTTTAGTCAGACAGAGCTTGGGGCTCACCCAGGATCCTACAACACAATTGTCTTTCCCGCAGCTGGCCGTGCGTCATTCCCTCTCCCCAACATTCTTGTCACTGAGCTCACAGAGACACCATTTGTGCCTCAACTGAAGCTTCATGGTAAAGAGCCTGGCTATCCAGGATGACATCAAAGAGGCCAGGTAACCAAGGCAACCTGTGAGTGGGATGCTAGGATGCTGGCCTCCCCTTCCGAATCACCTCTGGCTGGAGCTGAGCTTTGTGGTAAATGTTTTCTAAGTGGGGCGCGAATACGCAGAAGAACGAGGTCTCTGGAACATGCAGAACCCCCCCGTTTTTCCTCTTGAGAGGAGAGGAGGATTTGCCAATGTTAATGAAACTTAACTTTTAGGGCCTCTCAGTCATGTGGGCCCCTCTGAGTGCCGGCAGGTGCTGGGAGTTCTAGAATGTTCTAGTGGGGAGAAGAAGATGGGTTGTAATTGGGAAGCATCTCTCTATAAGCATTCCTGATAAAATTGATATATTTTTTAATGATTTTGTGTTCTTTCTCTTAAAGAGGAACCCCCAGAATTCTGTAAGCTTCAGGACCCATAAATCCTGAGTTTGACCCTAACTGGGGGTCTCTAGAGAGAGGTGGATGTGCTCCCCAGAGGAAGCTGGTCCAGGGGAAGGACAAGACCATGAACCAACCAGATTCTAGCTACAGCTCTTGCCACAGGCAAGTGGAGTGGGTGAGTCACTTTACCTCTCTGGACGATCATTGAAGAGGGTGGGTGGGCTTACAGCTTGAGTCAAAGTCACTCTTCTCTGCCCTGGCAGACCCTGGAGCCACAGGGCAGAGCGACCACAAGGTGCATGGCCTCTCCATACCACTGTGAACCTAGAGGAGGAGGTGGCTCCTCCCGTCCCCCACCCCACTGAATGGGCCATCTCCCACCCCAGAAAGCCCTGTGAGGTTTCTGTACATGCCATTTCCACAGCACTATCTCCAAACCAGCAAATAATATGATAGCTATTGATAACTGCCACGTACCTCATCCATCAGAAGATGAATACAAATGTGCATCTTTATAACAGGAAGTATATGGATGAAGGTTGCTGAAGCCCACCATGATGTCCCTACAGAACTTTCTAGATACACAACATCCCAGCTGAACAAGCCCAAGGTCATCTTAGGTGACCTAAGAGAATTCTATATGAAAAAGGTGTTGTTGGTCCTGAAGCTTGCATGCATTAGTTCATTAGCCTGGAATTTAATGCAAAAAATTTTTCATTCATTTAGATAAACAGATAGATAAATCCCTGTATAACAGGAAGGATGCTTTGGGATATAAGTGACAGAAAACTAATATCAAGCCAGCCTAAATACCAAGGGAATTTATTGGTTCTTATAATGAAAAGTGCAAGAGTAGTGTGGGCTTCAGGAATGGTTTGATCCAGAAATTCAAAATGCCATAAGGACTCCATTGCTTTTGTCTCAAATGTGTTTTTTCTGCCCTTTCTAATATATTTCTGTCTTAGTTTGGGTGCCTTGAGAAACAGAGCCTGAGACCAGAATTCTAGAGCAACTGGTTTATTTGGGAGGTGATTCCAGGAAACCCTAGTAGGAGAGTGGGGAAGTGAGATGGAAAAGGGAAGGCAGCTACTATAGAGTATGTTACCAAGCAAGTGACCACTAGGAGCAACTGGAGCTTCATCCCCCTGGAGAACTCTGGGAGACAGTGTAGAGCAAGCATCTTCAAGTCATCCTGCCCCAGAGGCAAGGGAGCAGGGTCCGTACCCACCTATTTCTGTTGGCAGTTGCAATGGGCTGAATGTTTGTGCCCTCCCCAAATTCATATGTTGAAATCCTAACCCCAATGTGATTGTGTTAGGTGGTGCGGACTTTGGGATGTAATTAGGTCATGAAGACAGAGCCCTCACTAATGGGATTAGTGCCCTTATAAAAGGAAGCCCTGAGAGCTCTCCAGCCCTCTTCCCACTATGTGAGGACAAGACAAGAAGTCGGCAGTCTGCAACCCAGAAGAGGACATCTCCGGAACCTGACAACGCTGACACCCTGGTCTGGGATGTCCAGCTCCAGAACTGTGCGAAATACATTTCTGTGTCTATAAGTCACCCGGTCTATGGTGATTTGTTATAGCAGCCCGACCCGACTAAGACAGGAATCATTGGTGGAGGGTAGGTGTCCCTCACAGTAGCAAAACTTCCAAAGCAGTAAAGGCCTCACATGCACCTCTCCCCGCCCCAGAGGAAGGGTACACCTCTGTCCCAGCATTCCAGCCCAGCCTGAGAGTCACTCTGACACACTGGTGGAGCTCACACACCCAGCCCTGACCCGATCGTGGGGCCAGGGGACGGAATGCGCCTAGCCTAGGGGGGTGCCGTCTCCCCCACACTGCGTGGATTTCAGACAGAGACCAGGGACTTTGGGGAAAGAGAAAGGGAAACAGAGGATGCAGGCGCCTGCTGTACAACATGACATAACGGTCTGGACTAGTTAGCAAACACTAGATTACCAAACCCAAAGGCACCAGAGGGCTCCTGCAGGGATCATAGACCAAAAGGCCAGCAATAATGTCTGTGGCCGAAGCGGGCCGGCGGGCGGCTGCTGTGTTCTGAGCGTGCACGCCCGGCCAGAGCACCCAGACCCTGCTCTCAGCCTTGGGCAAGGGCTGCCATGAGAGAATGTGGCCGATTTTCTATTTCAAGAGTAGCCAGAATTCTGGATTTTTATATGAAATCTCCCCATCTGAAATGTTGGAAACAAATTAAAAGTGTTTTGGATACTACACGGGCCAAATAACACACATCTGTGGGCCAGATGCAACCTTGGAGTGCCAGTTTGCAACCTCTGATGCAGATCCACCCCGTAATTTTACAGAAGGGAAAGCTGAACTGGTCCAGAGCTGGTCAGTGACTGACCCACAGTCACGCAGTTGGTCAGCGGCAGAGCTGGGACTGGAGCCCCGTTCCCCCACTGCAGTCTGCTATATTTTCTGATCTGTCATGCTTGGGAAAGATACACTCAGTGCCCAAACCTGAGATGGCAAACCACAGCCCACCGGCCAAACACGGCCGGCTGTCTGTTTTTGTAGATAAAGTTTTACTGGAACACAGCCCTGTGTATTTGTTTACACATTGTCTATGGCTGCTTTCCCGATACAGCGGCAGAATAGAGTAGTTGAGACAGAAACCACACGGCCTACAAAGCAGAAAAGATTAACTATCTGATCTTTTACCAGAAAGGTTTGTCGAGCCCTGCTCTGGACCCTTGACATTTGCAGATGTCATATTTCTTGTTTCAACTATTCATGAGCTATCCCAGTGGTCCGAGCAGAATTATTCACTAACAGCTCTGAACCCTGCCTGCGGTGCAGAGGTCTGGGGGTGCAAATCCCTGGAGAAGATGGTGAGTGAGCCCAGTGGCTGAAGCTTATCTCATCCCGTGTGAGTTATTCCCAGAGATGATGAAACAGGAGGACCACCACTACCACCACCACCAGCACCAACTCCTCTTCCTTGGTGGGAAATAGCCCTGAAAGGAAAAAAGAGTTAACTAGAATTAAGAGGACTAACAATGTGAAGGTGCTTACAAGTAAATAGAAATTTCAGATAAATGGTAGAATGTTGGTGATAGCAGTGGACAGGATACACACACAAACACACACACAAGAAACAAGAAAATGTGATTTCTGAAGCCGTTTCAGACATAGCCCCACACGGCACAAAAATCGCGCATCCAATGAACGAGACGGCGTTAATGCGGATAGCAAGGTCGCCAACCCGCGTGAGACTTAGCCAGGACTCCTGAGGCTTGCAGGAAACATGATCTCGGGAACATCGAAGGGCCTCTGTCAGAGGAGCCTCCATCCCCGGGCTTCACACTTACACCAGCGCGACGCCCGGCCTCTCTTCCCGCAGCATCTTCTCGCTGCTCTCAGTGAGCAGGGCTCGCTGGTCTGATCTGTGAGATTGACAGGAGGAACCGGGCATGCTCAGCTCTGCCCTCTTGGGCTCACCTTGGCCACAGAGTGGCAGTGGCAGTGCGTCTGCGTGCCTTCTCTGCCGCGTGGAAGGCTCTCTCGCCGCGCAGGAGGGGGCCCACAGCTCCGCGGCAGTGGGGATCGGTAGGAATGTCTAACCCGGGGATGAACTATTAGGAAGCCCATTGTGGCTGTGTGCCTAAGCCTCTCCTTTTAATCCAGCTTTTATCACTAATAATCTCCAGCTATCTGAAGGAATCAAGCCAGCTGACCTTGACTTTGGACTTCTAGCCTCTAGAATGGCCAGAAAATAAATTTCTGTTGTTTCAGCCGCCCGGTCTATGGTGCTTTGTTATAGCAGTCTTAGCAAACGAATACAGGCATATATCTAAGAATGGAATTGCTGACTCATAGAGGATACATATGATTAGCACTGGGAAATCCTGCTGAACAGCACACAAGTTCAATTTAAAAATCAGGAAAGATTATATGCATTTTGTGTTTTCAGTTTTGTGTGCATTTAGTTATAAATACAGATATTTCCATATAGAAATAAAGATAAATATAAATATACAATAGAAGGAAATTCATCAGAAAGTTAACTGTAGATTTTTTCTTCTTTCTGTCTATTTTTTAAATAATTAACCTGGTTTATTAGGTAATATAGAAATATAATAGTTATTACAATTTTAATAGTGGTCCTTCTGGGCAATAGGATTATCAGTGACTTGTATTTTATATTATACTGGGTTTTGTGTTTTCTGATTTTTCTACAATAGGCATAAGTTACTTTTATAATCAGAGGAGGGAAATGTTCCCAATAATGAAAGGAGAAAAGCCTGGAAGGAAATATAGAAACTTGCTCTTGGCACTGATCTCTGAGTATTCACACCACCACAGAAATTGGCAAATGCTACACACCAAGCCCTGATTTATACTTCTCTTGACTATCTAGACTTAAGGAAGCAATGGAAAAAATGTTCATAATGCAGGTTAAAGTTAAATGAGTGTCATTTCTGTAACCATTACAATGTGACTAGCACAAAAAACTGAGATTAGAATTATTGTTGCCTCTTCTTTGTTTTAAATATCTGCATTTTCCACATAATATAGTGACCATCTGTTACTGTTATAATGGGAGTTGGGGGAGAAAAGGTTCTTCTAAAAATTTAGGAGGAGATAAACCACAAAGTTGTAAGTTCTCGAATGAGTGGCAATGCCATATTTCAATAATGGTTGACATACAACAATTGTGTGACACACTATTATTTTACGTACCAGTGAGAAGGAAAACACTTCCAATTGAACTATGATCCTTCATCAATGGTCAGATGCATACAGATTTCAGGGATATTCGAATGTGAAAAAAAGTGCATCTTAGAACTGATGGCATTCAATGGGTAGCATCGTGCGCTCTGTGAAAGAAGTGAAGGGGTTTAAAAGTCGTGGGGCCTGTGCAGACCTCACCACCACAGTGCAGAAGAGAAGACCTAGGGAAGGCGAAAGCAGAGCCCAAGTGGGATGATACAGCTGTAAGAGCTGGGATCCTGGCTCTGACCCCCACTCCCTGGTGGCCAAGGGGGGAAGGAGTCACCCACTCACTGCCTGGTTCCCTCTTTAGAGGACACCCACTGACTGAGCAGGAACTGTGACGTTTAATTGGCTAATGTCTGGAGAACACTTTGAAGATGACAAGTACCAGGTGAGTATCTTCCCCATATACTTCTTAAGATGATACATGGAATAATAATAAAGTTCTCCCCACTGGGCCTTTCATCGTGGATTTCAAAGCACTTAGTGAACTTTAATTAACTCTCCCAGCACCTCTGCGAAGTAGGCATTAACAGCCTCTTGCCTTAGATAGAGAGACAGAGGAATGTTACATGGAGAGACAGAGACGGGTAATTGACTTGCCCAGGCCCTCAGAGAGTCAAGACAAGTCATTCTGGAAGCATCCATTCCTTAAATGAGCAGTGTTTAGTGCCTCCTCTGTGCCAGGCCTCATGCCTAGCTCTAGGGACACTCCAGCTAAAGCCGGCTGGTACCAGCTCGCGAGCACCTGTTAAATTTTGGGGAATTTTGGAAACCAGTTGTGAAACAAACCCATTATTTAAAACTAAATTATATAAATTTATAATTAGAGTATATTGAAAACAAAGGTAATAAAAACTCAAAGACATCACTCCTAATTGTTTTACCACATTTTACTGTTATCTGTGCTCTTGAGGTGTTTACACCTGTCATATCCGTAAGATGGAAAGAGTATATAATGATGTGCTACTGTGCATCGCTCCCCGACTCCCCGTTCAGCGATGTTCACATTGGTCATCTAAAATCAGCCATGGTGGGAGTGTTTACACGTCGGAAAGTGACATATGCTACACACCAAGTCTTGGTTTATTGTTTTCTCGACTATCTAGACTTAAAGAAGTGATGGAGGAAATGTTAATAATGCAGGTTAAGGTTAATAGTGTGTCATTTCTGTAACCATTACATTGTGAATAGCACACACAAAAAATTGAGGAAATACTCTTCCAGTATTCAAAAACCATTATCCGATTCAGCAAAGAAGTCACTCACATCATTGACAAATGAGTGAAAATCCTACAAACATCTTCATTGTATTGCTTTTGTCTTACCTGATACATAAGGGAAAAGATCAGTCAACTTTCACGTCAGAACTATACTTTCTTCAATTGCAACCATAGGTCGGCTACAGATGTAAGAGTTTGACAAAAAGCAATGAAAGCATTCTGTGAGAATCAGTTGACTATATGGAATGTATAATAAAAAGAATTTATATTTTATTTGTAAATTGTGTGCTACATATCCTTTATATTAGCGTAATTTATTATTTATACACTTTTTTTTTCTGGAGATCCTATTGTTAAACATTTACTAGCACACCACTGGTAGACCCACGGATGGGAAAGACACAGGGCCTGTCCCGATGCAGTTGCCAGACAAACTGGTACTTTCAGCATGAAGGGCTATGATGGAGCCAGAAGCAGCTTTAGTGTGAAACTAATCAAATTTAGTTAAGTTTCCAGACCCATCACTTACACGGGAGGGGCCCTAGTACCGTGTTCACATGATCAAACATTTTGTAAAATTTACAAAGTAAGATGTTTGAATAGTAATTATAAGACTACTGCCTCCTTCCACCCTGACTTGCCCCCCATTTCACAACCCCTCATGTCCACTAGCGTTGGAGTGGCCGTGGCATTCTTGGATCCAGCCAAGAATTTGAACTGGGGATACATTTAGTTTGGGTTCCATGGGATATACTTACCTAGTTCAAAATCACTTCCACATATAGTGAAGTCAACATTAGACATGATAGTGGAGCAATGGCCTCCAGGAAGAAGCCTACCAACTACTGTGCTGATCTACCCAGTGTGATGAGCACCAAACATTGTAGATAACGGAGGACAAGTAGGGTTCGAAATGTATGGAGCCAGAAGCCAGTCTATGGAAGATTCTTCCCATTATCAGATGTCTAACGTTTAAGTGGAACCTCTGATTCTCATCAACGTCTTGTCAAAACAGAAGTCCTCTCTCCTGATGGGAATAAGCCAGTGATGTAGCCTAGACAATTATAAATGCACATGCATTTGTTTTATTTTTTGATGGGGATTGTGTGAAACAGGATGTATCAGAATCCCGTGTTTGTAGGGCACGAACCTGTAGCAGAACCACAAATAGCAAGTATGTGAAGTTGCATGTGTGATGTAATCCAGCATTAAATAATAGTCACATTTCAATCAACCTGCTAAAGGGAAAGATTTCATTATCTTTCTAATTTCCCTGTAGAAAACGACATTACAAGATCATTGTCATATGAAGAGGCAATCAGAGTATACAATCAAAAAATATAAGGAAAAAACACTGTAGAAGTGGGTCAGGAGTTAATTAACCTAAAAATTTGTAGTATTTGCCAGCTTTTAAAAGTTTATAATTTTTTGTGATTTATTTAATCCTTCTAAATAAATATTCAGTTTTATACCAATTTTATATTCATAATTTGGATTTTTTTCTTAAAGATCTCTCAAATTTGTATAAATTTCAGGCACCACAAAACCCAGGAGAGCCCCCTGCTGGGGTAAACAAAGGGATGTTTTGTGAGTACTGAGGAGGGGTGGCTATTCCAGGGAAAGCTTCGTGGGGAGATGCTGCCTACCCTACCTGGAAACGTTAAGGATGAGTAGGAACAAAACAGGCAAAGAGGAAAATGAAACAAGAGAGATTGTTGACCTGTGTCTCCTCTGTCTCCTCTGCATTCTTTCACTTCTACTTCCTTTGTGCCTCCAACCCTCCCTGGAGGATAGGTAGGCAGAGGGCCGGGTTCTGTGTTCTCTCTCCAGCCACAGGTGCTGCGATCAAGGGGGATGGTCAGTGAGCCTGCTGGGGCCAAAGAAGAGAGAGCCAGCCAGGGAGAAAGGGCGAGTCCTGATTCACTCAGAGGGGCTCTGAGATGCGGGCACATGCCGCATTGTGAGAAATCCCCTGGCCTGGAAACAGCAGAATGACACCCCCTCCCTCACCCCATCCCCCATCCTCCACCCAAGGCTCTTGTTTGGGCCCCAGGTTCGCTGTGATCCACCATTAGGAAAGCAGCACGCTGTTGAAATGAAGGATTGCAGACCTGCAGGGGAAGGCAACAGAATTGTGAAAAGAATATCATGATTTTAAAAAGATCATCATGATTAGAAAAAATACATATATATATGTGTGTATGTGTGAGATATATACCCACACACACACACATAATGTACATATACATATATATTTTGTAAAACAGATTCCAGAGTGTAAAGGTGTGAACACAACCCCACATCCTGGCAAGCTCCGCTGAGGCCTGACCTCACCCAGGACTTCCTTCCAGAGACTTCCAGAGAACTTTGAGTCTTCCAAGTGAAGGAGTGGGATTTAAACTTTTCCATGAGAATAAAGCTCTGCTATGTCAGGGAAATCCTAGACCCAACTCTGACTCATGAGAGCAAGCAGCATGTCAGATAACTTCCTGCCCTCTGGCCCCTTCCTGAGCCCTTGGCCACAACCCCTTTGACACACATACACAGTCTTTTGGACACTGAGTGGGACGATGGGACAGTTTAGTCCGCTGGGTCTGCCTGACTCTCGGATACCAACTGAACACTCATCAGAAGACAGGCCTGTCAGGGCAGTATTTGAAGTGGTTCAGAATGCTCTGGAAGCAGCTTTCACGTTAGAAACTCTATTTAGGAGAACACTGCACTCCTAACAAAGAGTTTCCCAGCTAAGAGGGAGTGAGGGTCCACCCCAGTCCAAGGAACGCATGCCACCAGTCCCAACCAACAGAGCCAAAGGCCAAGCAGAGAGGTCCAAGATCTGTGGACTGGACAGCACACATATCTGCCGAGTCCTGCCTCCCCAACCTGTCACCTCCATCCCCATCCCTGCCTCCCCCTGCCCCCACAGAACTATCATAGAAGCAACCATTTTATATAATATGACCCTGCTGCCTTCCTGGCCACACTTGATTGGTGAAAGGCAGGTGCCTGGTCCAGGTTGGGCCAATCACAATCCATTCCTGAGAAATGTGCGACTGTGTCTGAGAAGAGAGCCAGGCTTTCTGGTGATGAGGCTGTATGATATCAACCTATGGAGCCGGGGTGGCCTGACTGCGTGTCGTCCACCATATGGATAAAGCCAGTGAAGGGATTAATGGCGCCAAGACAGAAAGATGCAGGTAAGAGATATCTCAACGTTGTTTTAGTTCCTGGTTCCGGGTGGCCCTGAGCCCCATATGCTTGCCTTCCCCTCGTGCCATTTGGAGTTCAGCGCTTCTTTGGATTCCATATTATTCCTTGGTATTCTTCTAGTAAAGGATCTTTTTTTGCTAAGCTAGTTGGGTTTTAGTAACTTGAATTAGAATTGTCCTAACTATTATAACTACACAGGATGCTAAGTTGATTCTTTCATAAAGCTTTACCAGGCCTCTGCTTAAATGTATGGTGTGATGTATAAATTGTGGGCACAAGACTTCTGAACAGTGAAGGTTAATGATCTAAGACAAAGGGCAGGGTGATATGGGCATCCCAAAGACAGATAATTGGATAAAACCCAAGTACAAACCCAGACTAAAAAGATAATTTCACAGTCAGAATTAGAAGTGAACTTTTAAGGCTGCCTAATCCAGCTCCCATCTGACACATTTCTACTTCCCAAAAGATTTCAGCCCATTTTCAGAGCATTATTATTATAAAAAGATCTTTCTAAGTTGAACCAAAATCTGCTTTCTTGTAACTTCTAACCACTGGTCTTAATTATATATCCTGGAGCTGTACAAAATAGATCAAAGTCTTCTGCCACATGACAGCACTTGAAATATTTAATGTCAAAATACTATTTATTGAGCAATTACTACATGCCAGCCCGTGGTTATCGCTTTTATTTATTTATTTATTTATTTATTTATTTATTTATTTATTTATTTTGTGAGGAAGATCAGCCCTGAGCTAACATCTGATACCAATCCTCCTCATTTTTTCTGAGGAAGATCGGCCCTGGGCTAACGTCCGTGCCCATCTTCCTCTGCTTTATATGGGATGCCGCCAAAGCATGGCTCGACAAGCAGTGCGTTGGTGCACGCCTGGGATCCGAACCGGCGAACCCCGGGCCGCCGCAGTGGAGCGCACGCACCGAACCACTTGCGCCACCGGGCCGGCTCCCAGTTATCGCTTTTAATCCTCATCACGTGCTGAGAAGGTGATAGCATCCAGAACCTCATTTTACATAGGAGGACCCTGAGACTGTGAAGGATGGAGCTGAGGGTGGAAAGTGAAGGAGAGACAGGTAATGGGCCATGGGTGTGATTGTCGTATGTCACAGCTGTGGAATTCCTAGGAACCCAAGAATCTGAACCTGGCCTTCCAGGTTGTCCTGAACTTATATATATCATGACAGAAGGGTGGAATATGCTTAACAGTTCGTTGGCTTGACTTATTACTTTTAATGTCTAGTTATTTAGATATGTGGTACGTGGGCCTCTATGTGTACTTCTCCTCCAAGCCCTGCAAAGGTCAGGAGCGAGCCTGGTGGGAACTCCAGGAAAGACCATCTCTCGGTGAACAGCAGCTAAACATTCCCTTCCATCTCAGGCCCTTGCTGTTTCCTCTTCAGAGTTCCATTACCTCTGGTTTCCTGCAGGGTGGCACTTTGCATCTTATTCACATTTCTATCCTACTGTCACCATCCTCTGCCCCTTCACTCTTGGATGCTGCAGGCCAGCATGGTTGAACTCCCAGCTCAACACGTAGGGAGCATACCAGTTTTCTGTTGTTGCATAAGAAACCATCCCAAAACATACTGGCATGAAACAACTACTATATCATCCTGACAGATTATATGGGCAGCAATTCGGCCATGGCACAGTGAGGATATCTTGGCTCTGTTCCACAAGGTCTGATGCCTCGGTGGTGAGACTTGATGACTAGTGGTGACTTGGCCACCAGAGGAATCACCTGAATCATCACTCACACATCTGATGGTTGATACCAGCTGTTGGCTGGGACCTCAGCTGGGCCATTGGCTTGGTCAAGGCCTCTCTAAGTGGTCTTTCCACATGGGCTAGTTTGGGCTTTCTAACAACATGGTGGTTGGGTTTCAAGAACCCAAAGAGTGAGCATCCCAAGAGATCAAGGTGGAATACATGGTATTTTTGTGCTCTGACTTCAGAAGACACACAGCTCTGCTTCTGTCGTACGCTATTGGTTGAGGCGGTCACAACGGCCTTCCCAGGTTTAAGGGAGAGGACATGGACCCCATCACTCAATGGGAGGATTGTCACAGTATAGGAAGAGCATGTGGGATGGGAGATCCTGTTGTGGCCATTCTGGGAAAGAGCAATTTGCCACAGGGAGGAAGAGAAGGGCAAACAGAAAGAAGGCTGAAAGAGACCCTACTTTCATCAGATACGCTGCACCAAGAGCCGTTGACCTTACTACGTGGGGGCCCCTATTCTGACTTAGCAGATGAGGAAACGAAGGCTCAGATAGGTCCAGGTACTTACCCCAGGCACCCCAGAAAGCGATGGCGTATACTAGTGGTTCTCCAACTTCAGTGAGTACCATGTTGGACACCAGCTCCAGAGATTTTGATTCAGTAAATCTGGGATAAGACCCAAGAATTTACATCTCTAACAAGTCCCTAGAGGGTGCCGATGGTGCTGGTCCAGTGACCACACTTGGAGAACTGTTGCCATATACTTTTTGAATCCGCATCTGTTAAAGCTAAAGGTTGGAAGTAAGAGATGAGCCTAAAACCTAAAGGACCTGACCCTGAGCTTCCTTCATGGATTAGAACCCCATGAAGAGGCCAGAGGGGCCACAAAAGAGGGAGGAGTCCTGGGAGGAGGAGGAGGAGAAGGCATAGTAAGTAGGCTTTTTACCCTATGTTTCCAGTTCTTGGACATCCTAGATTGCATTTTCTGCTTTCCTCGTTGTTAGTAACCAGGTAGCAAGTTCTTGCCAAGAACTGACAATCCAAGAAGTGACAGGAGTCGCTTCCATGCTGGAGCGTTTAATTGCCAACGAGAGATCCTCCTTCAGAGCCCTCTTCTTCCTCTGCCACGGAGGCTGGTAATGTCCATGACGGTGGCTGCTATATCAGCCTGGAGCAGAACACCTGCCAACCCATGATGGACATGGGGAGTGAGAAACAGACATTTGCTATTTTAAGCCACTTAGATTTGAGGAGGTATTTGTTATTGCAGCTAGCCTTTCCCAACTGATACAGGAGAAAAGAGAGAGAAGGAACATCCAGGCGTCCTTCCAAGGAGCATTATGAGTAGGCCAAAATGAGATGGGTTGGGAAAAATAAATAGATATTTTTACCATCTTCTGGCCACTGTGAAATTTGTGACCTTCTTATGGTAAGATTCTTCTGCATCTCTTCCATACTTTGCAGGCTTATCTAGGGGAATTTGGGCTGTGTGTCCTCGTCATTCTCCACTACTTTGCTTAAACTCGTTCCAGCCAGATCTGCTCCTTCTCACACGGATCTTGTCTGAAGGATAACTTCAATACAATGGCCTATAGCCAGATTCAAGACTCGGATTCTAAAACTCCCTCCTCTCGCTTACTCCCAGCTCTGGATCCATTTGGCAACAAACTCTGTCTCCTGCAGGTTGACGAAGATGCTAAGACATTGTCAATGAAATGCAATCAGTATTCCCCCCCCCACCTACTCACTGAGCATCCTTTGGAAGATGCCTGGGGCTGCCAGCAGCTGGCATTCATGGCATTCCTGAGAGTATGTCCTGC
The DNA here is from genome assembly GCF_057802395.1 of Ceratotherium simum simum. NCBI lineage: Eukaryota > Metazoa > Chordata > Mammalia > Perissodactyla > Rhinocerotidae > Ceratotherium > Ceratotherium simum. The sequence continues at coordinate 49,772,716 of NC_141915.1, read as the reverse complement.
CAGGCAGGAAGAAGGGGAAGCTTTGTCTCGCTAGGTTCCCGACTACCAAGGGGCCTGGTTCAGACCATTGTCTTGCCTGATGGAAACAGAGGGCCTGAATTCTGGCAGAAGCAGCTGAGATCCGAGCCTGGATGGCAGGGCTGGGCTGGAGCTATCCTAAGCACTCCCACTCCACCATCTGCTCCTCAGGGTTTTTATTGCTGTCTTATTTTTAAAAATAAGTTCAAGAGGAAAAACAAAGCAAATTGATGAAAAACAATGTGAAGGGTTGAAACAATTTATATTTAGAGTCTGACTTTTTTTTAAAGTATATTTTCAGCATCTTTAGTTCTATGGGACTATGTTTTACATCAAACTTTGAAAAAGAGAGTGAAAAAAAAGAATCATGGCATGCCATCAGTGCACTTGGGGTCGCTCTAGGAGTCTCTGTTTAGTTCCTCCATGCCTTCCTAACATCATCCCAAACCCTATTCCAGGCTCCAAACACACCTGAAGCTTCCTGTATGAAGTGTGTAGTCTTTTTGTTCTAGTCACCCACTACCTTTGAGCATACTCCCTATATTTGGGTTATTTCCCCCTTAGTGGTCTGTATTTCCTCAAGATCGAAGCCAGATACTTACTTTCCTATCTTTCTTTGCAGCAAGGGCATGGTCATGTGACTTAGGCTCAGCGAATCAGAAACGCCTTCATGGGACATGGATTCAGGAGTGACTCCAAGAAACAGGCATGGCACAGAAATCATTTAACAAAAGATGGCTGTGTAGGGGCCAGCTCGGTGGTGTAGTGGTTAAGTTTGCACACACTGCTTCTTCGATGGCCCGGGGTTCGCAGGTTCAGATCCCCGGCGTGGACATACGCGCAGCTTATCAAGCCATGCTGTGGCGGTGTCCCATATAAAGTGGAGGAAGATGGGCACGGATGTTAGCCCAGGGCCAGTCTTCCTCAGAAAAAAGAGGAGGATTGGCAACAGATGTTAGCTCAGGGCTAATCTTCTTCACACACACACACACACACACACACACACACACACACAAATAAAAGATGGCTGTGTAAACATCTGGTTTCCAGGATAGACGCCGAGCTGCCAGAGGCAGAGGCTGTATCGGCAGTGGGGTCATGGGCTCTGCCTGGTGTTGTCCCGAGGAGTGGCCAGGGTGTTCCCTGGAGCAATGCTGAGGGTCATTTGGGCATTGTGTCGGGCTGCAAAGCCTCCCAGCCTGGTTCTCTGGATTTCTCCAGCTTTTATGAATATACTTTAGTAAATTTCTTTTTTGTTTAAACTCTCCAGAGTGAGTTTTGTTGTTTGCAATTATGAATGTTGACTAATAAGATAGCTAACACAGCACCCCACCATCCAAAATGCATGTTCCCCTTAGACTGCAAGCCTTATAACACAGAGAAAGATGCTCTTCCACGGCTCTCCTGTGCTCTCCCATTCTGGTCTGGTCCATGGAAGCATCTGAATTTCAAGGTTTTGGAAACATTATTGATGGACTAATTCCTTCATTCAAAAAATATTCATTGAGCATGTGCTATGTTGCAGACAGGACATGTAGGACCCTGCCCTCACGGGGCTTATGGTATAGTCAAGGAGACAGACATCAACCAAATATTCACACAAACTAATGTAAAACTGCGGTTGTAACAAGTACTCCAAAGGAGAGAAAAATAGAGAAAACAGGTGCCTTTATTTGGGACATTTAACCCCATCAGGGAGGTAACAAAAGGCTTAATTGAGGAAAAGACGCTGGTGGTGGAAACAATGCTCCATGGTCATCAAACTCTCATTTACCTCCTGGGCACATAAGACTACATCTCCCAGCCTTTCTTGCATCTGGGTGGGCTCATGTGACTAGGTTTTGGCCAATGGAAAAGAGTCAGAAATGAGGTAAGCCACTTCCATGCTTGGCCATCAAATATCCCCCATGCAGTCTCCTGCACTCTCACTTCCCCAAGACCAAGAGGGCAGAACCAGACGAAGGGAAGACCCTGAATCCCTGTGTGACTGCTTAGGGGAATCACCAGGGAGAGCCAATGGAAACACATCTGACTTTCATGATAGTAGGAAACAGATTTCTATTTTGTCAAGCCATTGCGTTTTCAAGGGCTATTTGTTACTGCAGATTAGCCCAGCCTACACTAACTGATACACAGTTGGGCAGAGAGCTGAAAAATCAATAGGGGTTAAATATAGAAAGAGGAGGTGAAATCAGTCTAGGCAGAGAGAACAGCCCCATGCAAAGGCTTTGTGTGGGAGGGGGAAGGACTAGAAGGAGGAATTGGAAAAGGGCAATGAGGGTGGATGGAGTCAGAGGCAGCGGGGTTCAAGATAAGGCTACAGAGGTTGGCAGAGGCTAGACTGTGTGAGCCATGTATTGGCCAAGTGCAAGAGTCATGTCTGCAAGATTCATGCTTGCTCACATTCCCACCGCCCAGATACTCTGGCCGGGGTCCTGTGTGTTTGTTTTCAAGCCAGAGACCCTGGAGTTCTTCACTGTTAGCCTTCCTTACTCCCAGATGCCGAGGGCCTTGGGAAGAAGCTGTACTTTTCCGTTCTACAGTAAGCTGCCCACATCAAAGCCCAAGAAGCCACAGGCATCTGGGGAGTCGTGGGTCAGATATTTAATTATTCTAATCTAGAAGTCTCTTCTCCACACACTGCCAAGAACAGAAAGTTCCTTTTTGAAAAATAGGGTCGTTCATTGGAAGGGTTGAATCTCATCCTTCATCTACAAAGCTCTCGGACTCACCTCAAGACCTCCAAATCTTGAGAACACACAGACACCTTCCCTCACTCACAAGAATGGGCGAAGCAGGAGGCCTCTAGCATTTGCGGTAGAGGGAGGCGAGGGTGGTGTTAGGTGTATGCTATTTTTATTTATTGTTAAGAAAAACCATCATTTAAGAAAAACGGGGAGATGAGAGTGGACATATATTTCCAAACAACAACTTTGTTGATCTGATGAAATCAGATAAAGAAATTACTATAAAAATATTGCCTCATCTACAAAGCTTAGGACATTTTTTTCCCTTTTGCTCTTTTTTTATCTTTGAGAAAGATAATGAAGAGGAAGATTGAAACCCCATTTCTACTGATGTTTGAACACACAACTGCTGGATTTAAGAACCAGAGGCGATCAAAGGGAATGGGTCCCATTTTGATAAAATTACAGCAGCTCTGGCAGAGGGTGTGGGGCTCATTTAGGACCTGGGAGGCAAGGAGCTGTTAACACACCTTCGTTTGAGCCAAGGACGGAGGAAAATTGCCTGAGATTCTGGGGGATTAATTAGGAGTGTAGCTAATAACATTATAGCAGCTACATACGCATTCGGCTGATGCCTTTCCTTTGGCGAAACCTTCGAGCCCCATATCAGTCCCATCCGAAGGAGAAATGGATGGTGGTGACTCTATCCTAGTTCCAAAGAAGAGTTTTCTTGCTCTGAAAATTTTACTGGCCTAGGGTCGTTAGATCTGTTCTTGTTGGGACTTGGGGCGAGAGATCGGGAGAAAGAAATAGAGTTGGAAATACAGTGGCGGGTAAGGAACCAAAAACATTTCATATCAGCTTTGACCAAATCTTTTACTGTTTTACTCTTAGAATAGATATTCCAGTGGATTTCCATCTTCCCTCCAGCTACCAGTCCAGGTGGGGGCTCCTTGCCCAACACCTGACTATCCAGTGACTAGGCTGTTGGGCAGGTGCTCTTCCCAAAAGCAGATGGAAAATTTGGGAAAAACCCACCTGGGTGGTCCTTGTAAATATGATCAATAGCTGCATAAATCTAGTGCTGATATTAAGAACTGATTACCTGTATTAAATAGTAGAGACATGAACATTCCAGGGAGCTGTCCTAATCCCTAACTCATAGTCCACGCCAGTTGAAAGAGCAGGAGTTGAGAAGCCTCGCCAACCATTTTCATCTTAAACTAGTCATTGCAAATGAAACTAAACACTTGTAGATGTAACTTTTGACAATCAGTTTACCAAGTGGTTTTAGTATTAGCTTAATTCAAATATAACCAGGAAGGTGAATAAATTTCAAAAAGACTAGAAACATATTTTAAAGCATAACTTATCCCTGTTTCTTCATTGCCTCTTTAATGGAAATAACAGTAATATTATTAATAGCCAGAGCTTGCTTAGCTACTAACAAGTCAGGCACTGTCCTACGTGCTATGTGTGCAATATGCCATTTAGGTTTTTTAACAACCCAGTGAAGAAAGTACTTCATTATCTCCATTTTACAGATGAGAAAACTGAGACTCGGAAGGGCTAAATAGTTGTGCATAATCACTTAGCCAGTGAGTGACAGAGACAAGATTTGAACCCTGGTCTGTCTGACCACCTTCCCCCAGTCCATATTCCTAATCAGCTGCCCACTTTGCCTCTCAGGAGGTAATCAAGTTTACAATAATAGAGATTCTAATGATCCATCAGCTGAGAGAGTGGCAGAATTGGCAGATGATTCTAGAGTGTGTGACCTCACTCAGACCTTGAAAATGAACCTTCACTTTAAAAAAATAGCCATCTCGCCCTCATACTTAGGTTGGTCTACCTACAATAGAATGAATCAATGATGAAGGCAGCATTTCTAACGTAGCAGCAAATAATCGTCCAAATTTTAAACAAAGCTTTGATCAAGCTTACTCTCCCAGTGTATACCTGTTCTTCAGGTCTTGGAAAAGCATTAATAGTAAAACGTATTGTCATTTAGTGCAACCTATGAATAACAATAGCATGATGTAGTTACCCTATATTGTGTTCTTGCTAAATGATAGATATGGAGCTGAGCATTTTACATACATCACCTCATCTAATCCTCACAGCAACCCCATGAGATGTGTACTTTTGTCCCGTTTTTATAGATAATATCCCATTTCCCATAGATAAGGAAACTAAGAATCAGAGACGTAAAATAATTTTCCAAGCTTTCCAAGCTTTGTACAGCTTCTAAGTGGTAGAGTTGGGATTTGAACCCACAATGTTCCAAATCACATTCCATGTTCCACATCGTGTTTTCCCCTTACTACGACTTCAGCTGTAATTCCCATTATGACCAGCTTCTACCCAATCAGTTCCTCCTCCAGTCCAAATCTTGGACAAGGCACCACCACCCAGGCTTCCTATCCAGAGACCTGAGAGCCCTTCTTGTCTTCTCAGCATCTGTTCCTACCCACATCTAATCCATCACCAAACCCAATCACTCTAACTCCATTATCTCTCAGATTTGTCCCTTCCTCTCTACTCCCAATGCCTACAGTTGGGTCCTCTAATAACAGACTTGAAAAATGTATAAGAAATCTCCTACGAGTGCATTAGGGATGTTAAAATAGCTTTGTAAATGAAAAACACTTGAAGCATAGCCAGAGAATTGCCACAGGTTTAAAATCTCCCATTATGGGAAGGAGGAAGAAAAAAGAAAAACTAGTAAACTCTATTTTGAAAATTTTAAGTCTTTCCCCCACCCCCACTGAAACATACTCATACATCTATGACTATGAAAATTGATACAACCATTTTGGAACATAATTTGGCCATATATATCAAGAGCCATAAAAACGTTCGTCTCCCTTGACCCCATAATCCCACTCTCGGGAATTTACCTGAGTGAATGATTCAAAACAAGAAAAAAAAAAAGGGCTAGTTGTATACAGATGTTTATTAGCTCTTTGTAATAGCGAGAATCTAAAAGCAAAAGAAATGTTGAATTATAGTGGAATAGTGAAGTAAATTTCAGTGTAATTAACTCAGTGGTATATTAGGTGGTTGCAAAAATAATGAATATGGGCAGTAGTTAGAACCTTGAAAAAATATAAAGGAAATAATGCTGACTGAAATATATATGCTCCACAATTACAACTACATAAAAATAAGTATTTTTACAGATGAAAAATGGAAAGGGCATTGGAGAAATGTAAATAATGTACGCCATTGATTAGTGAGATTATGGACATGGCTTCTTTGATGCTTTAGAGTTGAATAAAAATGTTTTCAAGCCCCTTAGAAGCGTCCTAATGAAGGGAGTGGCTGTGACTGAGAGTGGGGGGACTCCAGCCCCAGATCTGTGGAGGGAGGGGGCTTCCTGCTGGTTGCTGTATTGCACGTAGGGAAGTTGGCCAGCTCCCCTGACAGGGCCACGGCTGCCCTATGTCAGGGATAGCTGGCAGAGCCCTCAGAGGCCTCCCCATCCTGGAGACAGAACCAACTCATTGTTCCCCTTAGGCAGGCAGCCCTGGGTTCTGGTCACTGAGAGCAGCCAGGTCAGGAATTGGGTACTGACCCTCCCCTAAGGATAGAGCTTGTCCAAGGTCCAAACAGCAAGTTAAGACTCCCAACCAAGGAGAGGAACATAGGTCAGGATCCTGGTAAGGGCAGGTGGAGGATTAGAGAGATGTATCAAAGCTCCCAGTGACAAGATTCAAACCCCAGAGGACATTGGGCTTGGCCACTGCCCACCTGTCTGTGGCTGATCAAGTGGCGATTCCGACCTTACATGCCCAGCCAGTCTGCTCCTCAGCTGAGCCTGCTCAGCCATCCCACGTGGCACGGCCCCCTTTCTTCTCTCTTCTGTACCTCTCCCTCTCCTTCATCCTCTTCTTTTCTCCCCTCACTGGCCCCAGTCCTGTCAATGACACCCAAGGGCACAGATTAGGCTCTCAGTGGGACCCAATGCTAAATGATGCTTGACTTATTAGGATGCGTCCTTACAGATACCCCACCGAGCAATTCCAGGTGTGCCGATTGCTGGAGGCTTGGGCAAGGATCTCCACAGTGCCATCCTGTGAGTAAACACCACTTCATCACAAACAGGATGCCCAACACTGACTTTCATCTGGCTGCACACAGAAGGGCTGGAGAACTAGGGCTTTGGCTGATCAAGACACAGCAGGCGGGAAGCCAGCAGGAGCTCCACTGTCCCTCTCTCCCATCTTGGACTTCCCTCCCAAGCAGCTGCCTTCAGATCTTTAAACACTATTTGTACAGGGGACAGTGGTTTTTGCCAAGGCTGGCACTGGACTCAAAGGAGTTTGAAACTGGGTAGCTCAGAACCACGATGATGGCTCTTAGCCTTTCCTCTCTTGGCAGGTGTCCTCCATGTCCACAAGAAGATGGACAAATCCCACCTACAGAGAAACTCACAGAGGAGAGGCCAGAATTAATTAGCAAGAAGGTGCTGTTATAAACAACAATTTCTTAAGAAATGCATTTGTTACTTTTAAGCCCAAAGGTAAATCAAATCAGACTAATTCAGGATAGACTAGTAAAAATCTGTTTCAAGGAAGATAGAAATATTATGCCTATTATCATTCATACCTCAATAGGTCCACCTAAGATCTTGGGGGCATTCAGAAACTGAAAAGCAGCTTTAAATATTTCATCTGCACTATTCTTGTATTTTGTAGCATTTCCTGTTGTTCTTATTGTTGTTGCTGTGGATTTAGGGCAGGGTGTCTCAAGCTGGGCACTGTTGACATGTGGGGTGGCTCATTTTTGGCTGTGGGGGCTGTCCTTGCATTGGAGAATGTCTAGCAGCATCCTTGGCTTCTACCCAATGGATGCTAGTAGCACGCCCTGAATTGTGACAACCAAAAACGTCTCCAGACACAGCCAAATATCCCCTGGGGGGCAAAATCGCCACTCTACCCTCTGAGAACCCTTGATTTAGGGAGAAGGAGAGGTGGAGATGGAGGATGTTGGTGAATTCAGAGTAGAACTCAACCCAGCTCCCGCACGGATGATCACTGCCCCATAGAGACGCCTTTATGAATGGGATGTTGCTGCACTTTGTGTTAGAATGTGAGTAGAAAGATAAGGTTTCTAGCGCCATCACGTCTAGAAAGGAGAATGCCCTAGACAAGACACGCCGTTATTAATGGTTAGATGGCACATCCAAAATGTCCCTGCTTTTACAATGGCACTTGTGTGAGCAGGGGTGCTCACAAACTTATACACAGGGAAGTAAGGAAAAATTTTTTTAAGAAAAAAGATTCATCTTATGGTTCCTTGAAATGAACCCCCTCAGCACATCTCCTGTTGTGTTTGGTGTTATTAACTTGACAGACTGTCTGGGCTGCAGAGAAGCTTAGAAGATTAATCAGAAATGAAGAAAGCATTTCTGAAATTCTTATGTATGTCAGTTTTGTGTAAAGTGATATTTACCCTGATTGCTTTACCCGTGGCTTTTTCAGCTACACCTATTGGCGAAAATGGGGTTCATAAACAAGTGATGATGAACAATCTGAATTCCTCCCCCAGGGAATTTGGAATATGGACTACAAGCTTATATTTACCATTACTACATGGAAATGGGACATTGCATGTCTTGTATTTAACAAATATGTATATAATGCTTACTATATACCAGGCATTGCCCTAAGTGGTTCATAAATATTAATTCATTTAATACTCATAACAAGTCTATGAAGTAAATACTCTTGTTGTCCCCCATTTTACAGGCAGGAACACAGAGGCACAGAGAAGTTAAGTAACTTGTCCAAGGACACATAGCGGTAGGAGGCAGAGCCACTATACCACATTGCTTTGGGGAATTAAAAAAAGAGCAGGTGAAGAGCTGGAGTCAGGCTTCTGGTCCCATCTCCATCACTTTTGATTTGCCCTTGTGTAGATTGCTTAGCTTTGCTGGGCTCAGTTTCCCCAGCTGTAAAAGGATGAAGTGAGATCAGTGTTTCCCAAAGTGTGGTGTAATGAGAGATTATTTTAGGTAATATATAAAAAAGATTCTTTCATAGTTATGTATTTATTTTCATATTAGAAAATTATATAAATGATAGATAATATATATATATCTATAGAGAGAGATATATATATATATAATACTGCAAACCTCTACTACCACAGATAGTATTGCTTGGGATGAGACCAGAGTGGGTAGGAGCACCATAGTTTAGAACCAAGTTCAGGAAACAGAATCACACAGCAGACGAGGTAGAGCCTTGACATTCACTTGTCCCCACCCTTCCCGAGTCAATGTGGCTTGGGTGGGGATGACTCCACTCCCCCAGGCCAAGGTGGATTTCTGACCCAGGCCTGGCCACACTGGTTGTCCTAGAGATGGGCGTGTGATCTGAGGGCCAGCGAGGCCTCCCCGGGCTTTTGCTGGAATGGTGGGACAGCCCAGCACTACCAGGGGCATCTTGCCACCGCCTAGAAGGGATGGAGTCTGGACAGAGACACCGAGAGCCAGGAGTGCAGAGAGAGGGGCTCAAAGTCATCCTGTGAGCCTCAGAGCCGGCCAGGTGGACACCAACACCAACAAGATCCAGGGGTAGATCTTTCTGGATCTTTCTGTCACCTAAGGCACATCTTCCTCTGGTTTGAATTTTGTTTCTGTCCCTTGAGGAGTTTCAATGATCACAGGTATGAAATGTGGTCTTGGGTCCTAGTGAACAGCTGCTATTTTCTAGTACCAGGTGGTGACAGCATCATCTAAAAAGCCACAGCCACTTTGGTGGGGAGAAAGGAGAGACACAGCAGTCACATCCACTCCTTTGCTGGAAATGACGGCCTTACGTCTCTGCTTTGTGTCCAGCAGCATGGCGAGAGAAGAGAGGAAAACTTTGGTATCGACCTCCCTGAGCCTCCGTTTTCTCACCTGTGAAATGGGAATAATACTCTCTCCTTGGTGGGGCTGTCCTGGGGCTAAATGGCACGACACATCTAATGAAGTTTCCTGACCCAACAAACGATAGCGATTACTATGTTGTGCCAGTGTTTTCTATAAGTTGTTGTATTGAATGTGATCCTCACCGCTATCCTACACTTTAAAATAATCATCCCTATTTTGCTCCAGAGAAACTGGGGTTCAGAGAGGTTAGGTGACTTGCCTACCACTCAACAGCCGATAAGGAACAGGGTTGTCATTCAAGCCAATCTGACACACCCAATCCCAGGCCTGGGTGCCTTGAAGGGGCATTCCTAGATCTGGAAGCATGATCCCAAGAGCGAATCGTCAGAGGCGAAAGGGTGGCAAGCAAAGAAGACAAGATAGCAAAGCGAATTCCCCGAGAGCTCTTCTTACACCCTGCCCACCTTGGAAAGTTCCTTGGAAAATCGTGGGGCTAAGGCTCAGAGGAAAATCAGCTTCATGGAACAAAGGTATAGAATAATCCAGCATGGCACCAAGTCCCGACGTATCAAGAGGAGCTGACATTAATACACGACCACAGATCCCAGATGTTGTTATGGTTGGATTACATGGACTTGGAAAGTTCGGGCATGAAATGCCTGAATGATAACAATAGAAAACAGATCAAAAGCCCAAAGAAAGAAATCAGGAGAAATGAAAAACAGAAGGAGCTGTCGGGGAAGATGAAAGTGGAGAATTACCATTTGACACCACAGCGGAGCCAGTGTTTAAGGTTTTGCTGGCAGCTGACCCATATCCAGATGAGATTTTTGCAGCATTATTGGAGGTATGAAATTACCATCTTTGAGTGGCTCTGTAGACTTCTGGGACCTCAGGGTCAAAAGAGTTCCCTGACAGCCTCCTAGGTTCACCCCTGCCTTTAAATAATTTTGGAGGTGCTCAGCACCTGAATCTGTAGAGACCCTGTCATAGTCAGCCTCTCCATAAAGACTAGGGATATCAGCAAAGTAGAAGAGGGCTTGAAGATACAATCCCCCTGGCCACAGTCTCATAAGAGTCTCAATGTCCCATGGATCAGAACACTCTCAGTCTACCCGTTCAGATGATAGAGGACCTAATTTATACTGACTTTAGCAAAAGAGAGAATGTATTGGCTCAGGTAACTAAAAACTTAAGAGACATCTAGCTTTAGGTATGGTTGGATCCAGGGGCTCAAAAGATGTCACCAGGACTCGATCTCTCTGTTCCATTTCATATTTGATTTATTCTCAATCTTCATGTGGAGACATGATTGCAAATTTCAAGACAATATTCTCCCAGGTTTGAGTCCAACAAATCTCTCTCCCAAAAGTCTCTCTCCCAAAAAATCCCAGCAAAAGACTCATCAAGACCCACTGGCTCTAACGGGGTTATACGCCCATCCCAGTGGCCAGAGGACTATGATGCTCTGATTGGCCAGGCCTGAGCCACATGCCTGTACCTAGTCAGGCAACTCTATCCCCAGATTGAGAACTGAGAGTAGGAAACGAATGTTTCCCCTGAAAAAGTGGGCTCTCATCATTAGGAGAAAGTAAATGGATGCTGGAAATCAAAACAAATGGGTGTTCACCATTCCCCATCCTAGCTCTTTCCCCCGAATATGACTCTCCTTTGCCATTTTCTTCCATCATGACAAAATAGGGAGTAACAGCATTATTACCTGGTTCCTAAATATCAATGCCAAATATCATCCCATAAGAACCCCTCATTGACACCTACTTTGACCATGCAATGTCCTTGGCACTGGGGACACAAACGGAATCCAAGACCTGGTTCTCATCACTGAGAAACCCACACTCAGGGAGGAGGGAGGAGGGTGAAAGGGATAATTCGGTACATGTGTGTGGTGATGGGTTGTAATTAGTATTTTGGTGGTGAACATGATGTAGTCCATGCAGAAATAGAAGTACAATGATGTACACCTGAAATTTTTACAATGTTATAAACCAATGTTACTGCAATAAACAAAAAATTAAAAAAAAAAAAAAAAAAAAGAAACCCACACTCTAGTAAGATTTAGGGGAACACTGGCCTTAACGGAAAAATATTAACATCAAGTTTCTCATGAAACGTCTTGGTTCTTTAGTTAAGTCTCTTGGGAAGAGATCTTCCCTGCCCCCATCCCGTACCCCAAATTTTAACCAATAACTTGACAGTTAACAACACTCTTTCAATCTATTTTTGTATTTGAGACTCTCGCTATCTCTAGGAGCTATTTTTATTTGGCATTTTATGGATAAAGGAGAAAAGCTCAGAGAGGTTAGGTGACTTGCATGGAGTTACACAGCTAAAAGGCGATTATACCCAAACTTCAAATCTTCTCCTCCAACCCCATCCCAAGCCACAAGAACCTGGTAGAAGTCACAAACTCTGTCGCTCATGCTGGATACAAAGGAGGCCAGAGGTCCAACAAGAGGTTGTCCCAAGAGGGAATAGCCGGACTCCATTAGAGGCCTAGGATGTTATCTTGTGTTCTGTACTACTCAAGCCGCGTGTACAAAATTAGAAGTCTTCCTACAACTGAATTCCTTCAATCAGCAGCATTTGTTTGTTTGTTTGGCCTGTTTACTAGATGCCAGGCACTGGGCTAAGCTGTAGGATTACCGAGACAAAATAGGTCCATGCCCTCCAGGAATGCACATTCTGGGAAGGTGGAGGAGAATTACAGTTGGCAAAGCCGTGTGATGAATGTAATGGTTCAGAAGGGCACAGCCAGCCCAGGCAGCCAGGAGGAGGATGCTTGCCAGATGGGGAAGGCTTTCAGGAAGAGACAGCCCAAGGGAGAGAACGTGGAGTCTGTCAGGTATCAAGGCTGGGAATAGGAAAGAATGTTTGCATGAACAGAAAGTGGAGAGTAAGGAGGGGGAGTTGGGGAGGCAAAGCTGGTGCTTCTGGAAAGGCTAACATGGGCACTAAGGAGATTGGCCACTGAACCCTGCAGGCTCCAAAGTGGACATAGACTTGTTTCAGTTCTCTCTGGCTGCAGTGCCATAGATGGGTTGGATGTGGGCAAGTCTGCAGGCACAGAGAGCTGTCAGGAAGCTGTTGGAGTCATCCTGGTGAGAACTGGTGCCACAGATCTAAAGCTGTACTGGTGGAGATGGGAGAAATGCTCAGGTTGGAGAGGGATCCAGGGCTGGCAGGGCTGCAGTGAGAGGTGCCCAAGAGTGGAACGTCAGAGGTGGTCCCCGGGGGTCCTGGTCGGTATCTGTGGCTGGTGATTTCGGTAAATGAGAGGGGTGTGGGGCATGTGGGAGGAGGATGCTGAGATATTTTGAACTGTGTCGAGATTGCACTGTTTTGGGAATGAAACAGGAGCAGTCCATTGGGCTGCAGGATATGTGAGGTGGGGCTTCAAGACCAATCTGGGCTGGAAAGAGAGGCGGGAATTATCCTGAGATATCCACGGAAGTGCAGTGCATATGGGTGGTCGCTAGGGCTCTGGAATTGAATGCAACGTGTGGGCAGCATTTATCGAATGAAAAACAGACCAAGTATAAAGTCCAGAAGACACTTAAGGGGTATGAAGAAATCCAGGAGAGAGTGATGTCCTGGGAGCCAAGGAAGGGAAAGCTTTTTAAGGAGAGGTTAATAGTTAGAAACTGCAGGGACATCTGGGGACATAAGGACAAAACAGTGCTTCTTGGATTTCGCAACAAAGAAGTCCTTGGGCTCCTTGGCAAGCGTGTCCGTGAAAGGATAGGACCAGCAGCCAGCATGCAGTTGATGAAGAGGTGAATGGGAGGTGATGACATAGCTACAGTGGCTGGAGACAAGTCTTTGAAGAAGCTTGGCAGGGAAGGGATGGAGAGAGATGGGGCCATAGGGTGGAGAGAGGGTTTGGAGCCTGGGCGTTTGGCTGTTGTTATTTTACAACAGTACAAGGCTTGGGCATGTTTATATGACCGTCAGCAGGTGGGTGGGGATGGATGCAGGGTTCAGAGGGCAGGACGAGAGTCTTCCTCTGAGGCTGGAGGGAAGAAGAGGAGCGAGAGTCAAGATGTAGATAAATATATTCGTGTGAAGGCAAGACTCGGAGAGAAGTCAGCCTAATAACCTGGATTTTCTCAAAGAATTAGGAAGAAGGAGTGTCTGCCAAAAGTGAGGGCACAGGCCTGGGTGGGCAGGGCTGGACTCGAGGATGGTGGTAAAGATTCCGAGCAGCACTGGAGTGGCGCAAGAGAGGCAGCCAAGCAGTTTGGGGACCGCTGAACTTAGAAGCTCTGAGGCCCTAGTGGCTGAGAGCAGTCCAATTGTATGGTTTTCAGATCTTCTGAAAGACACATGGCAAGGTCAATGGGGCTGGGCTGAAATATTTTACTTATGCAGAAAGAATTAGCTAAACTAGTCAAGACAAGAAAATAAAATTGAAGAGAAATTGGTTAATCTACTTGGCGGAGCAAACTTTTCAAGCACTTTAACAGCAACCGTCTACCATCGAAGTGGTGGGATGATAGAAAAAGATACTGATCCATTCATGGAGGTAGGTCCATAGAATTCCTACTTGACAACACTTCTTAACCTGAATTGCTTTACTAAGAGCCCTTGAAAGTAAAACCTTTCCAAATGTAGCGTGATTGTATTTTTCAATAATTCAGATTGGGCAATGGGAATGAGTGAAACCCATATTTTAAAATTTAATGGAATATTTCATTTTATTTTTTTTATTTTTGTTTTTTGTGAGGAAGATCAGCCCTGAGCTAGCATCCATGCCAATCGTCCTCTTTTTGCCAAGGAAGACGGGCCCTGGGCTAACATCCGTGCCCATATTCCTCTGCTTTATATGGGACGCCGCCACAGCATGGCTTGACAAGCGGTGCGTCGGTGCGCGCCTGGGATCTGGACCCGTGAACCCCAGGCCGCCAAAGCAGAGCGCCTGCACTTAACTGCTACACCACTGGGCTGGCCCTTGGAATTTTTCGTTTTAAAAAATGAATGCTAAGAACCGAAATACCAGCATACTGGAAAATCTAATTAATCTAAGGTATATAAGCAACACTTTGTGTGTCTTCTACTCAGAGCAACAGTCAATGTTCTTGTTGATATCCCGCTAAACTCCAAACAGATGCACTATGAGGGATGAAGAGGGGATGGGAAGGGTTAGCCAATGGTCCGTCTTCCCCGCTTTTGGGAGTCGTATATTCTGTAAGGGGAGTGGGGTTGGGGGTGAAGGACGGAGACCACCGAAAGCACCACTGTGCTGCAGCAGCACCCTGTTGGTGATGACGACAAGAGCTGACCCTTATTGAGGGTCCCTCTGATCTGAATTTGTGCTAAAGACTTGACCTGGGCTATCTCAGGTGATCCAAACAACAGCTTCTGACATAGCTACCATTATTATCCTCTCCATTTTGGAGATGAGGAACTGAGACATACTGCCCAAGGTTGCCCAGCCAACAGGTGGCAGAGCTGGGACAGAGCTCAGATTCGTCAGACTCAAGGCCAGTGCTTTAAACCAATGTGCTTTACTGCTTCTCATCTTACATGAAGTCACAACTGCCCATATTTCTGCCCATCACAGAGTCCCAAGCACCTACAGCCAACTCGTGAGCCTTCAGCAGGCACTGAGCTCTGAGCACACATATTAAGCTAACAGTGCCAGGATCACTTGGCGACGGGAGCTTTCAATGGAAAGGGTGTTTGCTGTCCCAAGTGTCATCTCCCACAGACAGGGTGCAGCCAGATGTGAAGAAGGGAGATTCAATGCGATCGTGTGCCCAGTACACCGGAGGCACTCAGTCATAAAGGTGAGAAAAAAGAAGCAACTTTGGCAGGAAGGGAGGCGGTAAGGAAGATTCCTAGCCACTGATTCTGAGATTGCTGGTTTCTTCATTCTACCAACATTTATCCCATCCCTAACAGGTGCCAGATTCTTTTCAAGGCAATAGAATGATGGGGGGGAATAGGACCATGTTTATCCTCAAGAAGCTCACAGTCTAGTGAGAAAGACAGCAAGGACAGCACACTTACAATGCACCAAGTTGTCAGGGTGGAGGACGCTTCGGGTGCTAAAGGGGATAAATGAAAAGCAAGTAACTCGGCTTGGAGGTGAGGGGTTGCAGTGGATCCCATGATCCTCACCCCTTTCTATTCATGCCCATATGTAGTCTCCTCCCCTCCTGTGCGGGCAGGACCCCTGACTTGCTTCTGGCCAATAAAGTGTGGCAAAGATGATGGGCTGTACCTGATTATGTATACATGATTATATTGCATAATATTGTAACGGCCGTCTTGTGAGGAGACCCTCTCTTCCTCGCTAGCTTTGAAGAAGCTAGCTGCCTTGTGTGCACTGCTGTCTGAAGAAGGCCACGTGGCAAAGAGCTGAGGGAGGCCTCCAGCCAACAGCCAGCAAGAAACTAAGGCCCTCAGCCCAGCAGCCTGCAGGAAACTGAATGCCGCCCAAAAGCATGTGAGCTTGGAAGCAGATCCTTCTCCAGTCAAGCCTCAGATGAGACCACAGCCCTGGCTGACACCTTATGGAAGCTTGTGTGGCCCTGAGCAGAGGACCCAAGTGAACGTGCTTGACTTCCTGACCCACGGAAACTTTGAGACAACAAATGACTGTTGTGTTAAGCTGGAAGAGTGGTGGTAATGTTGCCATGCAGCAATAGATAACTGAATGTTTGTGTCCCCACAAAATTCATATGTTGGAATCTAATCCCCAATGTGATGATATTTGAGGTGGGGTCTTTGGGAGGTGATTAGGTCATGAGGGTGGAGCTCTGGTGAATGGGATTAGTGCCTTTATAAAAGAGACCCCAGTGAGCTCTCTTGCTCCTTCTGCCATGTGAGGACACAGCAAAAGGACAGACACCTGTAAATCAGGAAGCGAGCCCTAACCAGACACCAAATCTGCTGGCATCTTGATCTTGGATTTCCAGCATCCAGAACTGTGAGAAATAAATGTTTGTTGTTTAAGCCACCCAGTCTATGGTACTTTTCTTATAGAAGCTCAAACTGACTAAAACAGTCTCCAAGGTGGGAATCCATTCGGGCATATTGAGGAACAGAAAGTAGCCAGTATGGGTACAGTGGGGCTCAATGGTAAGAGGTTCAAAGTGAGGCCAGAGACCTGGCAGGAGATACATGGTGCAGATGCCAGAGTTTGAGAAGTCATCAGAGAGTTTTAAGCAAAGAAATTATATCATCTAAATTACTTTCTTGAAGATCACTCTCATGGCAGTGTTGTGGAGGGCCATATTAGGGATCTGATGAGAGATGACAGTGGCTCCCGCCATTGCAAATGGTGGCATTGGGGGCAGAGAAGTGGGAAGGCTGAAGCATATCTCCGAGGAGGAGCTGACCTGGCTTGCTGAAGGATTGAAATTAAGTGGAAAGGAAGAGAACAGACCAAGAGTGACTCTGAGGTACCTGGCTGAGAACTGGATGGATGGCAGTGCCATATGGTGAGATGGGTAAGAGTCAACAGGGACCATGTTGGGGAGGGTGTTCCTGGGGGAGAAATGTGGAGTTCCATTTAGGACTGGTTGAGTTGAAATGCCCATGGACATCTAAATGGAGATGCCTATCTGCTTGGATGGACTGAGAGTCACGGGCCTGGATGAGACCCTGCAGAGAGAGCGTGTAGAGAGAAAAACTCACTGATCAAAAAAAAATTTTTTTTTTAAACATGACAGATTGTTTTTCTCCTTTCAGATTAGCTAAAGTGAAACAAATGACAAGTTCCAGTTTCACACTTTTGGCAAAGATGTGGGAAAATGGGCACTGTCAAATACAGCTACTGAGTGAGCAAGTGGGCATTGTATATTTAATGCCTTAAAAGTAAACATATCCTTACAGCAACTAGAAGGATGTGCAGCTATGCCATACAACTATCTACTGGGGCTTTGGGGGAAAAAATAAATAAATTAATTAAAAAAAAAAAAGCAAACATATCCTTAAACCCAGAAATCACAGTTCTAGGGATTCAAGGAGGGAAAAAACACGTGCTCAAATACGTCTGTATCCATGTACGCTCTCATTGCAGCTTTGTTTAACAAAGTATTGAGAAATAGAGTAGCTCAGGATAATGGAATACCATGTGGCCATCACAAAATGTTGTGGCAAAATTTTACTGTTGAGTCAAGGAAAATTGTGAAAGACTTCGAATGGGCAAAGAAGTATGGTGCGTCCTTTGGATGGAATGCTGGGCGGGATCTAGCAGACCCTTTGGGGTAATCTGGTTCTATACGTGTCTCCACCTTCCACTGTCTTTGATGAGACTATTTTGCAACTCTCTAAGCTGTAGAAAAGTGATAGCAATGCAAATCAGTCTTATCCATAGAAATACAAATGAATTTTGCCCTAATTGTTGCCCACCCTGCAGAAAAGACAATTCCAAATATAATACTTTATTGCCATAAAGATATTAACTCGTTTTGCATCTATTGATAAATTCTTTTCAGCATTTCTGATCGCCTATATATGTATCTGTTCTTCAGATTCTCCTTTGAACAGGTTGTAACTTCTTATTGGAGTTTCTTCATTAAGTGACGAGTTGAGTAAAATCTTTGACGTGTCCATTTTACATTTGCTTGACGGTCACAATTTTACCTTTTCAAAAATTATCCTTTAACAGTTGGCATAGGAAGATGTTTATGCTACAGATCAAGGATGGGCAGCCTATGGATTGAGAGCCAAATTGGCCTGCTGCCTGTTTTTGTAAATAAAGTTTTATTGGAACACAGACACGCCAATGGCAGAGTTGAGTAGTTGCAACAGAGACCATATAGCATGGAAAATATTTACCATCTGGCTCTATACAGAAAAAGTTTGCACTGACCCCTGCTATAAATGAAAGGATATTACCAAACAGGATTCCAAAATTGTATTATATGGGGGTCGGCCCTGTAGCTTAGCGGTTAAGTGCGCGCGCTCCGCTGCTGGTGGCCCGGGTTTGGATCCCGGGTGTGCACCAATGCACCGCTTGTCAGGCCACGCTGTGGCAGCGTCCCACATAAAGTGGAGGAAGATAAGCATGGATGTTAGCTCAGGGCCAGTCTTCCTCAGCGAAAAAAAAAAAAAAAAAAAAGAGGAGGATTGGCATGGATGTTAGCTCAGGGCTGATCTTCCTCACCAAAAAAAAAAAATTTATTATATGTACATGTATATGCATATACATAGACAAAAGTCTAGGAAGATATACAACAAAATCTTATCCTGGGGTTGTTCTTGATTTGAACATCTTCCCTTCATACCCCAACCACCAGTTATGATAAAAATCCTCTTTAGTATTAAAGAGAAGTCCAACCCCAGAATGGAATGTCATAAAATGTTTAATATAAAATTATTAATTCAAAAGTTATTCATGAAGCCTACACAGTATGGTGGAGCATGAATAGGGCGACCAACCTGTCCTGGTTTGCCCAGGACTTTCCCAGTTCTAAAGCTGGAAGTCCCATGCCCAAAGATCCCCCTCAGTCCCAGGCAACGGGGACAACTGGCCACCCTAACTGGACATCAGTTAACTATCCTGGCTTAGGTCTTGGATTTGCTCCTTATTGGCCACTTGGGGACGCGTGGGACCACTTACCCTCTCTAGGCCTCACTTAGTTCAACTGCAAACACATATCCCTGTTCTGCAGATCTAGTTGTGAGGATGAGGTGAGGTTAGCATATGAACTTAGTAAACCGTGACAGTCAATGAAAGAGTTATTATCACTTTGTCCCCAAAATAACTTTACACATTGGCTAGGCTTTGCGTGGCATTACAACACAAATAAGATGCAAGAACAATTACCTAAAAGGTGGTCATTAATTACAAGGTGCCTGTATAATTTGTTGTCTAAACCAGTGTTGAGCATGAAAGGGGAAACCTTAATAAGTACACTGGGATAACAGGAGTGAACCAGGACTGTCCCGGGTAAACCGGGCAAGACAGTCACGTGGTCATGGACCACAAAATGACTTGGTAACAGGGCTGGCTTCATGGGCATGCAACCTGTGCAGTCACACAGGGGCCTCATGCTCAGAGGGGCATGCGTGTGGTTTAATGTTCTGCTGTCGCCATCTTGAAATTCCTAATAGCTTTTGAATAAGGGGCCCCACATTTTCATTTTTCACGGGACCCCTCAAACTACGAAACTGGTCTTGGGAGAATCCTATCGTGTAGCGGGGAGAGATGGTGTGACCTCTGAAACTCCTTCCAGGTGAAGGCAGCTAAGCTTATGGGCCCCAGAGCAGAAAGTTCTGGTTTTAACCCCAGCTGGTTCAAATCCTCTGGACTTAAAAATAGTAGCACATAATGAGGAAAAGATGGGGCCTGGGGTCCCCGAGCTGCCGCCTTACCCCATTCTGCCCCGCTCAGAGCAGGTGCTGGCCTGCAGCGAGGAGCCAGCCAGCACACGCTCGGGGGCGTTCCCTAGGAAAGACCTCACGCCTGTGTGAACTCTGGTTTTGTCCTTGGCCAACAGTTCCACAGCCTGACCGAGTCTTGGGCAACTAAGCAGCTGATGAACCCTAGACGGCATCTGAATGTCAGTCATCCTGTGAAGTTAAACCTACTGATCTGGCAACCTCCGACCCGCTAACGGCTGCAAACGCCGTTGATGGGGCTTTCAAGGCCATGAACTGTAAAATCCAGTTCAGTGTCTTAACAAACCAGAACAAAGCCGGGTGGCGTGACCAGAAGAGTACAGCTAAGAAGTGGATCCGATACTCTGGGGTGAGCTCTAGAAAAGGCAGCAAGAAGCCAACCAAAGCAGAGTGCTCGAGCCTGATCTGGGAGGCGTGGAGGGGCAATGGAGCCATCCTTTTCAGGTTGTGCCTCCCAGGGCCCCACCGTCCCCATCAGTTATGGCCGTTTCTCAGCCCTGGCACTGTGGACATTTGGGGCCGGATCATTCTCTGTTGTGGGGGCTGTCCTGTGCATCACTGGGTGTTTAGCAGCATCCCTGGCCTCTACTACTAGACGCCACTAGCACCTCTCCCCCTACAGTTGTGACAACCCAAAAATGTCCAAAATTGCCTCTAATTGAGAATCTCTGGTTTATGGCATCAAAGAGTATCTACATTCAGGGTGACTGTGAGGATTAGAATTTGTAATTGTTAAGGAACTTAGAACAGTGCCTGATAGGGTAAGCACTCCGTAAGATGAGTATTTGTCAAATAAAGTTGTTGTATCCATGCTCCCCTACCCCGCCCCGCATGGAGACTATCATCACACACAGGCTCTCTGTGCCTGCACAGCCCCCGCCTTGGGGTCTTGTTCACACCTCTGTTTGTGGCTCTGCCACTTACTACCAGGACAAATATCTAATCTCTCTGTGCTTCAGTGTTCTCAGTTGAAAAATGGGGATAGTCGCTGTATTCATCTCATGGGTTGTTTTGACAATTACACGTCATCATGTATGAAAGGCACCTGCAACAGCGGCTGGCCCACAGTGAGAGCTCCGGGACTAAGTAAGGGGAATTGTTATGACTGCCCAACAGTGCCTGGCGGGTGTTAAAACACACACACACACACACACACGCTGTGTGGGCCTGGGTGTTGTGTGTGTGTTTAAGACTGGAAACTGTGCACTGGCCTCCGAAAACCAATCAGGGATTTTTCTTTTTTCTGTTTCTTTTCTCTTCTCTCCTTCCTCTTTTTTTCAATAGAGCATTGAAAGGATGGTAGAGCTGGGCCCTGCTATAAAATGCCCAACTCCAATTCCTCTTTATGTTGCAAAGCTAACCTTGGGTTTCTAGAAGCTTCCTCTGTGGCAGCTCTGTCCCTCGAAGCTCCTTCACGGGAGCGAGGAGTGGGTGGGGGTGCCTGGTCGTAGAGTGAACGAGTGTCCAGGTTTGCCCAGGACTGACTGGGTTCCTAGGAGGTTAAACCCAGAAAGTCCTGGGCCAACTCGGATGAGTTGGTCACTCCAGCTGAGAGTTTGGGATTCTATTAAGACTCCTGTGTGGAGTACAGCCCCACTGGCTAAAATGATCCTTCATTGTCAGAAACCCTATTCCCAGTGGGAGACTCAGATACCCGTACCCTGCCACACCCCAACTCCACTCAAGGCAAGCTATGGCTCCCGGCTTCCACAGGGATGTGGGTACCTTGCCCGGCTCCTGCCCTGCTCCCCCTCTGCCCCTTCCTCATGCCTTGGGGTCTGGCAGTGGCGGGATCCCCTACCTGGGCCCAGAGCCAGTCCCTGAGGGGATGCTGCCCCAGGCCTGGCCCGGCTGCCAGCACAAGCCCTTCCAGCCCCCACGTATTTCAGGGCCCCCTGTGCTTGCGCACAGAGGGTCTGCCTCCGCCCAGGTGGCCCCTAACACCAGGTCTCCCTTCTTGAAAAGAATCGCTGGAACCAAACCTCAGTGACTTATCAGTGTTCTTTCGCCTACTTCCAAATCTTCCAGAAAGCACACCTGTGGACGAGGGCGGCAATTAACGTTATCATCCACAGAAGTTCAGAAGTAAAATCCAATGGCTGTTGTGAATCATTAGAACCATAACCACTTCAAAGGTTTGGGGGTTTGTTTTATTTTCTCCAGTCCAGAGTGGGTGCGGAGAGAGTGTGCCACTTTTCAAATCTACTGCTCCAGACCCTTCTTCCAGAGGCAGAGACCTTGGACCCACTGAAAATTGTAGAGCTCTAAAACTGGCTACTGGGGAACCAACGTGGGGCGAGGACCCCAGGTGGGGTAGACCCCAGGCAGCCCCCATGGAGGCAAGGAAGGCGAGTGAGGGACCCCTCTACAGAGGGCAGTCATGAGCCTAGAGTTTTAACTTACGCTATTGATACCATGCCAAGGCCCCAAGGAAAGGGAAAGAGAAGTCCCTCCACCCCCTCCTCCACCCCCACTCCTCGCCAGTCAGCATGGTAAAATGATCCGGGAAGAAAACTGAGGGGAAGAAAACCAGACAGAGGCGGAGAGGCTGCCCAGAAATGGCTGCTTTTGTCAACCTGGATTTGATGGAAAGGAGGTCTGTTTGTTCCAAAAGGGGATCCCCGTAGAGGAGGGTGCTAGTTCCCAAACGGAGATAGATCTACAGACAGAACTACCATCACCCGCAGGCCCAATCTCATAATGGTTCTAGGACACAATCATTCTAAAACCATCGCTGCACACACCCTTAACAATGACCTAATAATGGCTCATTAGGCTCTTCCTGGAGGGAATTTACATCTCGTTTGAGCCTCTGCTTTTCAGGCATTTTTCTGCAACGGCTCTGGGCTTTTTTTTTTTTTAACTAAATCCATTTAGTATTCGTGCTGATTCTCCAAAACGCCTTGGATCGGTACCTACAACTTGAAACGAGTTTTTTCCCCCAATGAAGAAATTGCCTGGCCCTGATCCCTCCTGACCCTTCTTGATCTCCTGTAGTTGAACAGTGCCTTTTGCGGGGGAATTTTAAAAATAATTACCGCCAAATACTTCAAGTGGAATTCAGATTGGAGCCCATTGCACATTTCACGGCTTCATGACATTCCTGTTCAGGAATGAATCTTTTATGAAAGGTCTATTTTAAGTCGCACCTTCCAGAACTTTATTTTTGTCTCAGAAAGGAAAAGGCAGAGGCAAGAGCTGGAGGCTTCCGATTCACCGTGAGCTAAACTTGGCTCTCGGCGAAGGTGGTGGGCTCCGAGCAGAGTGGGTGCTTGCTGGCTTTGCTCTCAGGCCCTGCTGGTTTTTCAATCAGCACGTTTTATTCAACTAAAAACAACCCCCAAGGACTGAAGCACGCTTTCTCGGCTCTTCCCTGGAGGTGGAGAGTTTCATTTGATCTCATGCACCAACTGCTGACCAGTCAGATTTCTCACCTCTGCCAGGGAACAGCGCCTTTGAATTCCCCACACCTCTCAGGGCCTGGAGGCTGGTTCTGGCCCTCTGACAGCGGACCTGGAGTTGTTTTTCCAGGTGTGGGGGAGGTCTCCATTGAGCCCTGTCCACCCACTCTTGTCTGTTCATTCCACAGATTTTTACTAACTTCTGTTAAGAAGAAAATATCCAAAAGCTTGGAAATAAGGCAAAAAGATTACTTCATGCCCTTCCAAAGTTAAACTAGAGCATTGTTTCATGAGCCCTCCTGCCCTAGACTGGACATGGACATGGACTCAGAGACAGGGAGTTGCAGGGAAAGGTTTACTGCAGGGGGTGCTCTCAGGAGATGCACCTGTGAAGTAGTGGGGAAGGAAGAATTAGGCAAGGAGGAAACCGAGCTGCAGTGTGATCACCACTGAGGCCTCAGCCCACCCCAATTTGTTGTCCCAAATTGAGGCAAGAGAACCAGGCTTTGTAACACCTGTTCAAGACCACCCAGGGGTGGGAGAGGGAGGGGGTAACCTTGGGGGAGGCAGCTTCCTTCCATCTCAGGCAATGCCCAGTGGGGGACAGAGCTGTCACCCATGAGCAGCTGAAATTTGCAGCAGCTGGGTGACAGTGCTGGGTCCTGAAGAAGGGATCTGGACAATACCAGGGGGTCATTCGATATGAAGTCATTTTGACTTCTTATTTATTATGGATTAAGACCAAGAAGCTAGATGCTCACTTATAGGAAATTGATAAGTTATTGATGATGCTTGTCCAGTCGAGATATAAATAATTCCTGTCTGGTAGAGAAGACAGCCCCAAAGGTTACAGTTTTATTGCCCTGTAGGACATTAATCAGTTTTGAATTTAACTTAGCAAAGTCGCTTCTAGCAGTTTCTTTCAATGACGATATATACTTTAGTCTCTTGTACCCTCCTGTGAACCATCCTGCTGGTTCCCTCGTTTATGAATTTAATACATCTTTGACCCACTCACGGCTGGACTGAGGGGAGGCAGGAGGGGCTCCTAGGTAGTTGTCTTCGCTTCATCCTAGTTCCAGCCCTGGACCCATACTCACTATATTGTTCTGAGTCACGCTTTTAATTTTTTTGAATGTTAAACTTTGACATCTCTGAGCGTTTCCTATAGTGTTGAGTCAGCCACACTCTGGTGAGCTCTGGTTATTTGTGGGGGTTTATACCTCGCTCCAGAGTGGTTGGAGGCATACAAGTACCTGCCGTGTTCAAGGCAGTGTCTGAGACACAATGATGAAGGCAGGAGGCTGTATGGTCAGGTGGTGGAATCTAAGGCCCTGGGTCTCGAATCCACTACTTACTGTTAACCATGTGGTCCCGGGCAAACGACTGAACCTCTTGAAGCCTTGGCTTCCACATCCTTAAAATAAGGCCGGTAACGATAAGTACCTCTGAGAGCTAATGCATGTAAGATGCTTTGCCCAGGAACTGCCATAAAATAAGGATTCAATAAATGGCAGATATTATTACTAGCCATTCTTTTTTTATTGTGGTAAAATACATAACATAAAATTTACCATTTTAGCCACTTTTAAGTGTACAGTTCTGTGGAATTAAGTACCTTCACATTGTTGTACAAGCATCACCAATATCCATCTCCAGAATCTTTTCATCTTCCCACACTGAAACGCTGTCTCCATTAAACACTAACTCCCCATTCCCCCCTCCCTGTAGCCCTTGGCAACCACTGTTCTGCTTTCTGTCTCTATGTATTGACTACTCTAGGGACCTCATATAAGTGGAGTCATACAGTATTTGTCCTTTTGTATCTGAATTATGTCACTTAGCGTAATGTCTTCAAGGTTCATCCATGTTGTAGCATGTGTCAGAGTTTTACTCCTTTCAAGGCTGAATAATATTTCGTTGTATGTATACACCACATTTTGTTTATGCATTCATCGTCAATGGACATTTGGTTGTTTCCACCTTTTGGCTGTTGTGACTTAACGCTGATATAAACATGGGTATACAAATATGTTTAAGTCTCTGCTTTCAATTATTTTGGGTATACACCTGGAAGCGGAATTGCAAGATCATATGGTAATTCTATGTTTAATTTTTTGAGGAAGCGCTATACTGTTTTTCCACAGTGGCTGCATCATCTTACATTTCTACAAGCAATGCACAAGAGTTCCAATTTCTCCACATCCTCATCCACATTTGTTATTTTCAGTTCGTTTTTTTCCCTCTGTAATAGCCATCCTGATGAGTGTGAAGTAGTATCTCATTGTGGTTTTGATTTGCATTTCCCTAATGATTAGTGATGTTAAGCATCTTTTCATACCCCTACTGGCTATTTGTATATCTTCTTTGGAGAAATATCTATTCGATCCTTTGCCCATTTTTTAATTGGGTTGTTTGTTTTTTTTGCTGCTGACTTGTAGGGGTACTAACTATTCTGAAGAAGAGGAAAGCTAATCTCTGTCCTCCTGGCATACACACACACACACACACACACACACACACACACAGACTCCAGGCCATGCAATAGAGCTGGGGAGATAGGACGGATCTCTGAAACACGAAGCAAGAGAGTGCCACAGCAGTGCACAGACTTGCCTGGAAATCAGCCACTTGGGTCAGGAGTGCAGGCTGCACTCAGAGGCAGGACACTCCAACCAGCCCCCGAGCACATCAGGACCTTGGCTGCATGAGAGCAGCATACTCTAACCCAGAGAGATAAATGGCCACAGATGAAGCAACTCAAATACCGAGACAGCTTGGCTCTCCACCCACCCGCCAGGAGAGGACTTGGTCTTTGCTCACCAGCCTCTGGACTGGGCTCATTGATCTCATCTGGCAGAGAAGCTGAACAAACTGGGGCCTGTCCTTCTCAGCCGACCCAAGGCCAGGGCAAGGAGGGAGCCAGTGACCAGGAATGTCTGAGCTGAAAATAGAGAGGCCCAGTGCCAAGATCAAGGCTTTCCTTTGTGTTAAGTATAGCACCCTGATTTCTTCTTAGTCTGGTCGTGCATCTAGCTCAGTGCCCGGAACATTAGAAGGGATTCAATAAAAGTCATGTTAAACTTGATGGCCCTGGGTGAAGACTGGGAGCAGCCCACTGGAAAGGGACCCTGTCTCCTTCTAAGGGAAATCAAGGCACCCCCTTGTTGAGAATCTGACACACCTTCACAGATATCTGAAATAATTTCTGTGGTGAAGCAGTGGACAAAACGTTGCATCTGTATTAGTTTGCTAGGGCTGTGATAACAAATTACCACAGACTTGGTGGCTTAAACACCAGAAATTTATTATCTCACAGTTCTGGAGACTAGAAATCCAAGATCAAGATGTTGCCATGGTTGGTTCCTTCTGAGGGCTGTGAGGGAGAAATCTATTCTGTGTCTCTCTCCTTCCGGTGACTCATTCGCTAGCAAACTTTGGCATTCGTTGGCTTCTGCTATATTGCCCTGATCTCTGTCTTCATCCTTAAGTGACATTCTCCCTGTATCCCTGTGTCTTCACATGGCCATCTTCCTATAAGGACACCAGCCATGTAGGACTAGGGGGCCTATCCTACTCCAGTGTGACCTCATCCCAACTTAACCAGTTACATCTGCAATGATCCTATTTCCAAATAAGGTCACATTCTGAAGTACTAGGGGTTAGGACTTCAACACATGAATTTGGGGGGTCATATCCAACCCATAACAGCATCCAAAATCTACGTGAGTCACTTCTTTTCATTCTGAAAAGCTACCAAATAGCAATGGCATTGTTTCTGAAATAATGTTGGGGAGAAGGTGTCTGTCATCTGGGGTATCCCCAACTCCTAGCACCAGAAAAGGGAGCAGCATAGGTTTGAGAGTCAGACAGGCCTTTCCCCGAAGCCCAGCTTCACCATTTCCTTCCTTAAGAATTTGCTTAATCTCTCTGATGATCAGTTTTCTCATTTATATATAGGGGATGAAAAGAATCAAATGGCAGAGTTGTTGAGACAAAGAAGGTAAAATATAATGCCTAATCCATAATAAAAGCTTAAACACGTCAGTGAACTGCTAATGGCCACCTGTTTCCACAGTCATAGAGACCCCAAGTTTTAGCTGGGCATATGGCCACCCAACTTCCCCTTGCTGCTAAGTGTGGTCATGTGATGAGTTTGGCCCATGGCATCTAGGTATAAGTATCATGTGGTAGCTTCCAGGAATCATCGGTAAGAGAATGCTGGTGCACACTCTTTGCCTTTCTGATTCATCTTATTCACCTTCCTGCTGATGATGGACATGATGGCGGGAGCTGGCATCTTAGACCATGAGGTGACATTGGGAATGGAGAGCATGCATGGTGGATCAGCAAGATGGAAGGAGCCTAGGTCCATCAGGGCTTCCTAGAACAGAGCCCCTATCCCACCTCTTTCATGGGAGAGAGGAAACAAACTGGCATCTTGTTTAAGCTGTTGTTACTGAAGGTCTCTACTCACAGCTGAACCTAATCCTAACTGATACCGTTGGGTCCCTTCCCCGGCTCAGAATAAGTGACCATTACCTGTTTGTTGGATTGAATTACATCTTTGGTGTCGCTGGGAGTCCTAAGGCATTCAAATCCACAAGCTTTCCTTGTTGGCCTCTTCGTAGCCTTCAGGGTTGCATGTTCTGCTAATGGACAGCAGAGGGACTGGCACCCCTCCCTTGGACCCCACGTCCCTGTGCAGGTAGTGGCAAGTCTGTGACTTAGAATAAAAATACTTGTTACCCTCTGAGCACAACAGAGCATGTTGCTGAAGGCCCATGGGGTAGTCTGTTCTATCTGTAGCACATTGAGGGTGGGTGAGAAGTATGGAGGGAAGGGAGTAGAGAAAAAGCAAAGCGGTTCCCTGAGCCTTGCTCATTCTCCTTCCTCTCCCAATCTCTGAGGAATAACAGAGCTTCTATTCTTGAACAGTTTATGTACAGATTAGCGATCCTGCAAGCCAGTGAACACCTCTCTTTTGGCAGATGGTGTTCGGTGGTTTGCTTGAGGCTCACAGCTATGGAGTCGTAGAGCCGGGATTTGAGTCTGCTGGTTTCCAAAGCCTGAGCTCTCCCCAAACCCGCATGTGACTCCCCAAAGCCCTGTGTCCACACTGCTATTGGAAAAACTGTGCAATCCCAGGCCTACACTCAAGTTGTTCTGGGTTGCTGTGCATGCAGGAGCCCACCACCATCCAGGGCACACAGGCGGCAGAAATAGGATGGGCTTCAGAATGTCGGAGGGATCGAGGTATGAATCCCTGCTCCCCATCTCAGCAGCTCTGTGACCTTGGGTACAATCCTTGGCCTCTCAATTCTCATTTCCTCCTCTATAAATAGTAAGAACACCCATCTCAAGGGTTTCCCAGGAGGACTAAATTGGAACCAATGTGACAACTTACGTAAAGTGTCTGGCAGAAGAAGGAGGTCAATAAATATAAATAGTAACTCTCTTCTCTTTAGTTTTATCCAGAAAGCCTGCCTAGTAAGGACTGTGGGGACAGGGATAGGGCAAATCTAAACTACTCCTCCAAATCATCCCAAGCTCTACCTGCCTGGCAGCCTGGTAGAATCAAAGGAGATGAGTTAGAGAATCAGAAGACGAGCAGCCAGTCCTGTCTTGGCCACTTGCTCGCTGGGTGACCTTGGGCAAGAAACATAACCTCTCTGAAGACCTAATAAGATCGCACACATGAAAGAATTTTATAAATCATAAAGGGTTGGGCAAACAAAGATGGTGGCCCAGTGCTCAGATGCAGCCTGGGGAGAGAAGCCATCACTCCACATGTTTTCTTTTTAGAGGACAGCTGGACAGAGGACTCTCCTCCACAAAAGACTGGGGAAGGCAGTTTGGTTAATGGTCCTTCACCCAGAGGCCAAAAGGTGAAAGATCACAGCAAGGCCTTGTCTGCCAGGGGGATTCCTGCTGAGAGGCCTGGGGGCTGGTTGCCCTTGTGAGGCCCAGAGCAACTGGCTCTCTAACTGAAGAAAGGGGCACTTTGTTTTCGAGATTCCGGGGAAGCTGAAAGAGAAGGAGGAGGGTGGGTAAGACTGAGGCTTCCAGAGTTTCCCCCTTGCTTCCTGACCAACATGCTGAACGCTCAGCACAATCTAGTTGTACCTTCAATGACGTCTATCGTTACTATTATTAGTTAACATCTTGAACCTATCCAAGGCCCAGCACCCTGCTAAGGAAGCACTGTCTCACTGAACCCTCATAACAACCCGACGTAAGGCTGAACTACCTTCACATCTCCATTCAGCTGATATGGTGACTGAGGTTCAAGACATTCCCCGTGTGACCCCAGAGTGCATGCCATCCTCTGTGAGTGTTTCCTATACATCAGACTGTGCTAGGGAAAGGCTGGAGAGACTGAAATGACCCCAACAAGGTCCCTGGATTGAAACAAAGACTTAAACAGGAAGAGGGATGTATATAGAGCTTGTAGGACCCCACCTCAAGCAATCCTCGCCTTGTCATCTAGCTCAGTGGGGGAACAACCATCCACCAACCACCCTGGGATTTTAGAAACTTAAGAGACAGGGTCTCCCTCACCACTCCTCCACACCCAGACACTGGTTCAGGCTGACCAGTTTGACCCGGGTCAAGTTGCTGGTCCTAGGCTAGGAGTGACTGGGAGTCTTCATCATCTGATCCCTATCACCGATGTCCTGAAGAAATCAATGCCAGTTTTGTTACAGGGAAAGGGGCAAGATGGTGAAAAGGGCCGGTCATTTCAAACACACACAGATTGGGCTTCTTCACTTGACTGGTGGTTTCACAAGTTCTTGTTTCATACTCTCAACAGCTCTGGGATGTGGTTCGTGTTCCTACTTCATAGATGAGGAATCTGAGGACCAGAGAGGGAAGAAGCTTGCCTAGGGTCACACAGTGAGGGAGTGGGCAAGCCACGTGTTCCCAGTCCAGGTCATTACATCATCCAGATTTACAAAGCAGGGAGAAGGAAGTGATTAATGATGCCTGGAAAAAAAGATGCTTCTAGAAAGTCTTCTCAAAGGAGGAGTCCCTTGACTTGGTCTAACTTAGTATGGGCTTGGAAGCTAGGCTGCCGGGGTTCAAATCTCATCTCCATACTCACTAGCCTCATGACCTCAGTTTCCTCCTGTAAAATGGAGGTGATAATAGTTATTTATCTCCGGGGATTGTTGTGAAAATTAAATAAGCTAATGAAAGGAAAGCGCTTAGAATAATATTTTCAACAGAGCAACCCATGCACTATTCTATCATGGAAGGATAATAATATCATTCCCACTAATATTCCTATTGAAGGATGATAATTTGCTGAGTATCTGTTCAGTGCCAGGCCCACACCTGATGGTTTTCTTTATATCATCACTACAATACTGCAGAGTATTGGTTTTTATGCCCCAGGTTGAGGAAATCGAAACCCAAAGAGGATGTGGGGGTCTCCAAGATGGCCCCCACCGTCCCTCATCTCCCAGTATTCATATCCTTATGTTGCCTTCACCCATATGAAACAGGATTGACCTACGCGACCAACAGGATGATGCGGAAATGACAGTGTGTGACGTCTGAGGCTAGGTCATAAAAAACCTGGCAGCTTCCACGTTGCTCTCTTAGATCACCAGTCTTGGGGAAAGCCATGGCCGTGTCATGCAGACACTGTAGCAGCCCCATGGGTTGGTGGACGTAACAAGGAACTGAGGCCTCTTGCCAATGGCCAGCACTGATGCACCAACACGTGAGGGAGCCACTGAAGTAGCAGATGCCCCAACTCCAGCTGACATCTGGGCCGCAACCTCATGAGAGACCTGCAGCCAGAGCCACCCGGGTGAGCCGCTCCTAAATTCCTGACCCACAGAAGCTAGGATATGATACATGTTTTTTTTAAGCCTCCAAGTTTTGGGGATAATGTATTACACAGCAAACAGTAATGAATACAGAGGATGAGCAGTTTGCCTGAGGATACCAAGATTGAAACCCAGGCTGCCTGGCTCCAGAGTCCATGCCCACACCCACCACATCACTGCTGAGGAGTGATTTCCACAGTGGACAAGAAAAGGAAGGATGCTCTGGGTAGAGGTGTATGGCCTCCTGTCACCTGCCACTCCAAGCAGACTTCAGCTGGTTGGGGAGGAAAGGTACATAAAGATACCGTGCTGGATGCTAAACCCAGACCAAGCTTGGCTCAGGAGAACTGAGGGCTGCCCATAGGCTGGCGGCAGCTGGTTGACCACCTTACTCCTTATTTGCTGAGGAGCTGTGGGGAGGAAGGGGGTATTCATCTTGTTTGAAAGCCCCTGACCCAGGCCAGTGACCATGGCAATGCTCAACCCTCAGAGATTCCTCCAAGCCTGGGAACTGCCAGGGTGCCAGCTACTACTGTCCAGATATGTCCACCGGCATCCCAGGCTGCCACCTTCCTCCAGGCAGAGCCACCCCCAGGCTGGGCACAGCCACCTCCTGTAGGATCTCCTCTGGGGGAAGGCAAAGGGCTTCTTCTTGCCCCTCAGCCCCAGGGGCCTGGAATTCCACTTCTTTCTACTCTGCAGCAAGTTGCCCTCTGCTCAGCAGGGCCCTTGATCCCTCCAGGAAGGACCTAGGAACCACCCTGAGCCAAGTGCTCCCAGCTCCCTTTCTCCAGAGCCCTCAGCATTCCGGGCTGTGCAGGACAGCCAAAGCGCCCTGGCTTGCTTTGAAAGTGCCTGGGGAGCTTTTGATCCCCCGCAAAAAAGGCATTTGTTATCAGAGACTGTTTGTTCCAGGTTTTAGTGTCCTCAAGAGACAAAGTGAATTCTCTCTGCAGTTGAAGGAGTTTCAAAATAGAAAATTGGAGAGTGGGGGTAAGCGCCGGCCAGAAAGCAAAATCTATCACCCAGAAGGGAAGGGGGGACCATAAACCTCTCGGTGGCTGCAGGGGGCTGGAGGCTGGGCATAGATCCGCGGATCTGTCTGACTCCAACCAGGAGGCGAGGAAGGGGAGAGCAGAGCCCAGCGGGCACCTCAGCCCTCCCTCCCTCAGCTTTGGTGGCCACAGTCTGCCTGTCTGTGGTCTCTGGCCTCACCTCTCCACTCTGCACCCCATCCATAAACACCCTCTCTTAGCATTCATCGGGAGAGAGGACCACAAGGTTACGTTGCTGACACTCTGCACACCCCACAACCCCCCAAAGAAATCCCTGAGGCTGGTCAATAGAATGCAGCCACCTCCCCCTGGTAGACGGCATCTCTTGTGTTCCCCGGAGATTTTGAACCCATTTCTTCACGTGAGTCTCACATTATCAAATAGAGGGAAACTGAGGGGCCTTGGAACCAAACAGACTTGGGTTGAAATTCTGACTCCACTTTGTGGGCCCCTCTGGGTGACCTGGGATGAGTTCCCAGTGTCCTCAGCCTCAGAGTGCTGTTGGAGGATTAAATGCGGAAATGTGTGTAGAGTGACCAGTGTAAAGACCAGCATGGGGAAGAAGCTCAAAAGCGATGGCTATAATTATGCAGGGTGACGATGAAGAAACTGAAGCCCAGAGAGGGCGGGTGATAATCCCAAAGTCACAGAGCACATTGGATGCAGAGCCCAGACCAGGCCCCAGGCTCCCGATCCCCACTTACCTTGCTATTTATTTTCCTAAACCAGTTGGACATCTCCTGTCCCCATCTGTAAAATAGGGACAGAGATATTATCTATCTCTAGGGGATCTGTAGGGATATAGGACAGCAGCATGGGTAGTGGTTGAACCTGTGGACTCTAGAACCAAGTGCCTGGGATCAAATCCCGGTTCTCCATTTACGAACTCTGTGACCTTGGATGAGCAATGAACATCTGGGTGCCTCAGTTCTCCCATCTGTAAACTGGAGCTAATAAGGACCTACCTCATACGCTTGTTGGGAGGATTAAATGGGTTAATAGTCAAAACACCCTTCAAATGGAAAAACCAGTATTCTGATATCCCACTGCCTAGGGTACCCAGAGATCTAGGCTAACCAGGCACAGAGCAGGTTTCCAGGAGATGGAAGGAGCTGGCCGCAGAGTGCCCCTCCACCCGACCCCACACAGGGCTTGATGGGATGAAAGCAGGCACTGCTGGGTGATGACCAGACAGGGCTGGGACAGGGAGAGAAGGCCAAGGGGACTGGAGGCCAGCCCTCCACCGCCCACTGCCCTCAGCCAGGCATTACGCGAGCAGGGCCTCCTCTCAGCTCAGTGGAATGGCAGGCGCGCGTGCCAAGCTCTTGGGTAACCCGGTTTTGAGCAATTCTCTAAAGGAGAACAAACTCTCTAAGGAGCACATGTCTGCTGTGTCCTTACATCCTCTGGGTTTGATCTCTGCTTTAAAGACCTTCATTAATCAGCCTCACTCTATTTTTGGACAACTCACGCCTAGCTATCAGCCAGACTCTGGCCCCACTCCGAGAGTGGACTTTGTTTTCTGATTTTTTTTAAACCAACTTTTTTAAAAAATGAGAACTGAAGCAATTTCTTAGTGCTTCCTCCAGGAGGGGCAAATAGACAGAGGTCACTTCTCAGCATATCAGCAGCTTATAAGCTAGGGAAAATCAGGGTTTGCTTTTTTTGCTAAATTAAGACAAAATTCATTGTCCTGCTAACAACGTGTTCAACTATCTCTATTTTGGGACTTTTCACCCTGTTTCCTGATTGTATCTTCAGGAGTCAGCTTCGTCTGTCAGATTGGGAAGGAACAGGGTCTTTCTCCCTTGCTGTTGTCATGATTTCTGTATTAGTGTTCCCAGCAGCAAACACAGCACCTGAAACCGAGAGTCTCCGTGACTGCTTGTGGAATATATGCTCATTCTTACCATCACCATCCCCTCTTCCCTTCAGCAAGGCACATGGCCCATTGAAGGTAGGCTGTGGGGGACAGAGCTTTTGCCAGCTCAAGTTGCTCTCCCTTCCCTCTTCTGATACAGAAATCTTCTTCCACTAAGGACCCATCTCATGTGGTTCAGATGAGGTGAACCTTGCCCAGTGAATCAGACATGTGACCCAGACCTGGGCAGAGTTCCCAATCTCCATGAAGATGGTTAGCGCAGGCATGGACCCACGAGCTAAGAAGAGTCAATCAGAGCAACCCTAAGAGAGTAAGATAGCTGTCCAATACAGTAGCCACTAGCCACACGTAGCAATTGAAATTTAAATTAATTAAAACTAAATAAAATTTAAAAATTCAGTTCCTCAATCACACTAGCCACATTCAGTAGCCACATGTGGCTAGTGGCTACTATACTGTAAAGCACAGATATAGAACTGTTCTATTACCGTAGAAAGTTCTATTAGACAACACTGATCTAGATACCACCATACCTGAATCAGACCCAAACAGATTTCTTTCTTTCTTTCCTTTTTTTTTGGCTTAAGTTTGAGTTTCTATCATATAGAACCTAAACAGTCTTGATCAATATAATACAGGATTAGCTATAATTCATCAAGCTCTCCTAAGTGCTGAAGTTCATCCCGATGAGATAATTTATACACCTACAGAATCATCCTGTTTCCAGACAAGCCTGCAACAGCAGATCACAGAACACCAGATCTAGCAGGATCAACTAGTTTAGCCTCCTGCCTTTAACCAGGCAAATAGCTCACCCTGTCTTCCAGATACTGATGACTCTCTCTCTCTCTCAGGATCACCTGGAACAGTAAACTTATACCTTCTCTCTCTTAATTGCCTTCATTCGCATCTGACAATCAAATTGTTCCCATTTGTTGGATAAATTCTTAGACTCGTACAACCTCCCAAAACTGAACCAAGAAGAAATATAGAATCTGAATAGACCAATCACAAGTAAAGAGATTGAAACAGTAATCAAAAACCTCCCAAAAAATAAAAGTCCAGGACCAGATGGCTTCTCCAGAGAATTTTACCAAACATTCAAAGAAGATTTAATACCTATTCTTCTCAAACTATTCCAAAAAATAGAGGAAGATGGAACACTTCTATGAGGCCAACATCACCCTGATACCAAAGCCAGACAAGGACAATACAAAGAAGGAAAACTACAGGCCAGTATCGCTGATGAACATAGATGCAAAAATCCTCAACAAAATATTGGCAAACTGAATACAGCAGTATGTTAAAAAGATCATACACCATGACCAAGTGGGATTTATACCAAGGACACAGGGATGGTTCACCATCCACAAATCAATAAACATGATACACCACATCAACAAAATGAGGAATAAAAACCACATGATCATCTCAATAGATGCAAAGAAGGTATTTGACAAGATCCAACATCCATTTATGAAAAAATCTCTCAACAAAATGGGTATAGAAGGAAAGCACCTCAACCTAATAAAGGCCGTTTATGACAAACCCACAGCCAACATCATACTCGATGGTGAAAAACTGAAAGCCATTCCTCTGAGAACAGGAACAAGACAAGGGTGCCCGCTGTCACCATTCTTATTCAACATGGTACTGGAAGTTTTGGCCAGAGCAATTAGGCAAGAAAAAGGAACAAAAGGAATCCAAATAGGCAATGAAGAAGTGAAACTCTCACTATTTGCCGATGACATGATTTTATATATAGAAAACCCTAAAGAATCCATTGAAAACTATTAGAAATAATCAACAACTACAGTAACGTTGCAAGGTACTAAATAAACCTACAAAAATCAGTTGTATTTCTATATGCCAATAACGAACTAACAGAAAGAGAACTCAAAAAGATAATCCAATTTACAATCACCACAAAAAGAATAAAATATCTAGGAACAAATTTAACCAAGGAGGTGAAAGACCTATACAATGAAAACTATAAGACATTATTGAAAGAAATCGATGATGATGACATCAAGAAATGGAAAAATATCCCATGCACATGGATTGGAAGAATAAAAATAGTTAAAATGTCCATATTGCCTAAAGCAATCTACAGATTCAATGCAATCCCAATCAGAATCCCAATGATATTCTTCATGGAAATAGAACAAAGAATACTAAAATTCATATGGGGCAACAGAAGACCCCAAATAGCTAAAGCAATCCTGAGAAAAAAGTACAAAGCTGGAGGCATCACAATCCTTGACTTCAAAACATATTACAAAGCGATAGTAATCAAAACAGCATGGTACCAGTACAAAACTAGACACACAGATCAATGCAACAGAATTGAAAGCCCAGAAATAAAACCACACATCTACGGACAGCTAATCTTCAACAAAGCAGCTAAGAACATACAATGGAGAAAGGAAAGTCTGTTCAATAAATGTTTCTGGGAAAACTGAACAGCCACATGCAAAAGAATGAAAGTAGACCATCTGCTTTCGCCATACACAAAAATTAACTCAAAATGGACCAAAGAGTTGAAGGTGAGACCTGAAACTATAAAACTCCTAGAAGAAAATATAGGCAGTACGCTATTTGACATCGGTCATAAAGGGATCTTTTCAGATTCCACGTCTACTAGGACAGGAGAAACAAAAGACAACATAAACAAGTGGGACTTCATCAGATTAAAGAGCTTCTACAAGGCAAATGAAACCAGGATCAAGATGAATAGACAACCCACCAGCTGGGAGAAAATCTTTGCAAATCATATATCCGAGGGGTTCATCTCCATAATATATAAAGAACTCACACAACTGAACAAGAAACAAACAACCTGATCAAAAAATGGGCAGAGGATATCAACAGATACTTTCCCAAGGAAGATATACAGATGGCCAATAGGCATATGAAAAGATGTTCAACATCACTAATCATCAGGGAAATGTAAATCAAAAGTACACTAAGATATCACCTTACACCCATTAGAATGGCTATAATCACCAAGACAAAAAACAACAAATGTTGGAGAGATTGTGGAGAAACAGGAACCCTCGTTCACTGCTGGTGGGAATGCAAACTGGTGCAGCCTCTATGGAAAACTGTATGGAGATTCCTCAAAAAATTAAAAATAGAAATACCCTATGATCCGGCTATCCCACTACTGGGTATCTATCCAATGAACCTGAAATCAACAGTCCAAAGAGGCTTAGGCACCCCTATGTTCATTGCAGCATTATTCACTATAGCCAAGAAATGGAAGCAACCCAAGTGTCCCTCAACTGATGACTGGATAAACAAGATGTGGTATATATTTATAATGGAATACTACTCAGCCATAAAAAAAGACAAAATCATCCCATTCGCAACAACATGGATGGACCTGGAGGGTATTATGTTAAGCGAAATAAGCCAGAGAGAGAAATATAAACACCATATGATTTCAATTATATGTGGAATATAAACTAACACATGAACAGAGAGAACTGTTTGGTGGTTGCCAGGGGCAAGGGGGTTGGGGGGTGGGCATAAGGGGTGAAGGGAGGCATGTACATCATGACTGACAAACAATAACATACAACTAAAACTTCACAATGTTATAAACTATTAAGACATCATCAAAAAAATAAAAATAAATAAATTGTTCCCATTTGTACCACTAAAACCTAACTGCCTTTGATATGCATTCTGGCAAGGATCTGAGGCTCACTTGGGCTGCCTCAAATAAGAGAGACTTACTCTAAGGAACTCGGGTCAGTGAGAAAGAGAATTCCCACAAGAACCCTAGAACAGCCCCAACCCCAAGCTTTCCAGAGACTGAATGTAATCAAAGTAAAAGGAGGATCAGGACCCAAGACAACTTACCCAGCCAAATCTCTCGTGCCTTCTGCAGCACTTGGTTATTAATGTTATTCTGTCTGCATGAGTCACTACTTGACTCTCAATTTCTATATCTTTAGTTCAAATTCTAACGAAAGAGAATCTGAGGGACCCAATTTAGTCACCACTACCCCTGCTGGGAAAGTTCCAGGCCCATCTCCCCTTAGGCTACCTGTTAGCCAATGAATTGGCTGCTCTTGGGTCAGGTGTTTTCCTCTGGTCCAATCAGCTGAACCGCAAGGGGTCACATGATATCAGAAGAATGACGAGTCTGATCTCACAGCAGAGACTGTGGACAGGGTAGTCCCTTCTAAATGCCTCCTGTTGGGAAAGTATTAATGGATTCAAAGTTAAACGTACAGGCTGTGAGGCCAGACTGGGTTCAAATTTAGTTTTTCTCTTCATTAACTGTGACCTTGGACAAGTTATTTCAACTCTCATCTGTAAAATGGGGGTAATAATATTCCCTGTTTATCAGAGAGGCTGTTTGCAGTAAGCACACAGTCTCTGTTAGCTGTTATTATTTCTTGCATTATATTGTTAGCCTGTTCAAGATACCAAGCAGGTTTCCGTAGAGGGAAAAAATTATATCAAGAAGCAAGAGAGTTTGTTTTCTGTCCTCATTCTCAGTCACTAGACAATTATAGTTCTTCAGTCTTCACATCTGGGAATATAACTATTTTACCTGACTGAAGTTACAGGGGGTAGACCAGATGGTCTTCCTCAGATCCATCAAATTCTAGTCAAATATTCTTCTATTTTAATTTCTTCTTGTTTGATCTCCCAAAGGCAGAGAACAACCACATAAGCTCTGCACATAAAACCCTCCAGGGCCTGCCCAGTGGTGCAAGCGGTTAAGTGCGTGCGTTCCGCTGCGGCGGCCCGGGGTTCACCAGTTCGATCCCGGGCGTGCACCAATGCGCTGCTTGGCAAGCCATGCTGTAGCTGTGTCCCATATAAAGTGGAGGAAGATGGGCACAGATGTTAGCCCAAGGCCAGTCTTCCTCAGCAAAAAAAAAAAAAAAAGGAGGATTGGCAGATGTTAGTCCAGGGTTGATCTCCTTACAAAAATAAATAAATAAAATAAATAAATAAATAAAACCCTCCATTCCTGCTCTAATCACACCAAACCACTCCTTTACTGGTTATCCCAGGAGAGTTAAGAGCACTATCCAAAGAGCCTGCTGCCATGTCCTGCTCACAAGACATTGCTCAAGACCCTGTGATAGACATTCATTGAATGTCTGCCCATCTGCACAGAGATGCTCTTAATATGCCTTGTTTCTGCTTCATGACAATGGCCCTGGACACAGATGATTGATCCAGGAATAGACACCTGACTCCCTCTGGGCCAATTAGGCTCCCTCTCTTGGGAATTGTAGATAAGAGAGAGTCTGTCTCAGCAGAAACTGGAACTGTAACACAACACTCATAAGCTAGGGGGCTATCAGGAGCTGCCATGGGGACTAAAGAACTGAAAAGATTAATCGACAAAGAGAGGAGACAACACAATAAATATACAAAAAAAGTGGAGCAAGAGACCAGAGAATGAACCTCCCCATTCACAATTCCAGGCCCTTTCTGAGGCATGACAAATGTGGTGGGTTGTATTTTCCAGAATAGTTACAATATTTCCCATCCCACTGCTCTTCCAGAACCTTGCCACTCTATCAAGAGACAGAGTCTGTATCCCGCCCCATTCAAAACTGTGTGAGCATTTGTGACTCCTTCTACTACAAGAATGCAGCAGCAGTGACCTGTGTGATTTCTGAGGCTAGGTCATAAGGGGTGATGACCAGCTTTCACATGGCTGTCTCTTGGGACACTCATCCATGGAACCCAGCCACCATGCTGTGAAACACAAACCACATGGAGAGCTCCACGTAGACAGGAACCAGAGTCCCATTCCTCGGCTCTGGCTGAGCAACCAGCTGATAGTACCAACCTACCAACCATATGAGTGTGCCATCTTGAAAGCAGATCCTCCAGTCCCCAGTAAAACACCACAGGTGACAGCACATGGACCGGAGACCAGACTTCCTCACTGCGCCCCATCTAATTACAGATTCAGGAGCAATAAATGATTGTTGTTGTTTGAAGCCACTAAGTTTTGGGGTGCTTTTTATGCAGCAATGAATCCCTAGAACAATGATGTTCTGTCTTTGATTTACAAAAGATACCCCTATATCCTTAGAGCTAAGCCCCCATCCTGGCTTAAGCTACTTCACATGATTTATTTGACTTGCAACTAAAGAATGAAAACCATTGAAGGTCTCTTTTCCCATTTTAGACAGGAGTGGGGTGAAGGAAAGTAAATTAAGTCTGTCTTTCTGAACTGCACCCCTCCACATGCATTCACATAAGAGTTTTGAGTCTTTTCCACACGTATGTGTGTATTTATGCAACAGGAACCTCAAGTTTTTTCACCCCCTTAGGAACTAGTTATGGGACTTTGCACACAATGGACACTCAATCCCAGGCATGACAATTAGCCACACTGTATCACAAAATCAAAAGACTGCTTCTCACAAAACAGACACAGAGATCAATGGAACAGAATTGAGAGCCCAGAAATAAACCCACACATCTATGGACAGCTAATTTTTGACAAGGGAGCCAAGAACATACAATGGAGGAAGGAAAGTCTCTTCAATAAATGGTGTGGGGAAAACTGGACAACCACATGCAAAAGAATGAAAATAGACCATTATCTTACACCACACACAAAAATTAGGTCAAAATAGATTAAAAATTTGAATGTAAGACCTGAAACCATGAAACTTCTAGAAGAAATTGAAGTATGCTCTTTGATATCAGTCTTAGCAACATATTTTCAAATACCATGTCTGACTGGGCAAGGGAAAAAGTAGAAAAAATAAACAAATGGGACGATATCAAACTAAAAAGCTTATTCACAGCAAAAGAAACCATCAACAAAAGGAAAAGACAACCTAACAATTGGGAGAAGATATTTGCAAACCATATGTCTGATGAGGGGTTAATATCCAAAATATATAAAGAACTCATACATCTCAACAACATAAAAACTAACAACCCAATTAAAAAATGGGCAAAAGACCTGAACAGACATTTCTCCAAAGAAGATATACAGATGGCCAACAGGAATGTGAAAAGATATTCAACATTATTAACCATCAGGGAAATGCAAATCAAGACTACAAGGAGATATCAGCTCACTCCTGTCAGAATGTCAGAATTAACAAGACAGGAAACAACAAGTGTTGGAGAGGATGTGGAGAGAAGGGAACTCGCATACACTGCTGGTGGGAGTGTAAACTGGTGCAGCCACTATGGAAAACAGTATGGAGATTCCTCAAAAAACTAAGAATAGAACTACCATATGATCCAGCTATTCCACTGCTGGGTATTTATCCAAAGAACATGGAACACAAATGCGTAAAGATGCATGCACCCCTGTGTTCACTGCAGCATTATTCACAAAGCCAAGACTTGGAAGTAACCTAGGTGCCCATCAAGGGACAAATGGATAAAGAAGATACACAATGGAACACTACTCAGCCATAAGAAACGATGAAATCTGGCCATTTGTGACAACCTGGATGGACCTTGAGGGTATTATGCTAAGCAAAATAAGTCAGAGGGAGAAAGTCAAATACCCTATGATCTTACTCATAAGTAGAAGATAAAAACAACAACAAACAATCACATAGAGACAGAGATTGGATTGGTGGTTACCAGAGGGCAAGGGGAGAGGGAGAAGGGTGAAAGGGATGATTAGGCACATGTGTGTGGTGACGGAATGTAATTAGTCGTTGGGTGGTGAACAGGATGTAGTCTATACAGAAATCAAAATATAATAGTGTACACCTGAAAAATAAAAGTACTTTACCAAAATAAATGAATAAATATTAAAAAAAAAAAAAAAAGAAAAGACTACCTCGATTGACAACAATGATCCTTCCTGGCATAGGCTGCTCTACCCAGCAATCATTACATAATACTGCAGATGCACACGCTCCAGCTACCCATCAACTGGTGCAGAAGAGAAAACAAAGACCTTAAGTCTGGGTGACTTGGCTGCTTGCACCCTCAGAGGTCAGATTCTGAACCACTACCAGGACACTCAAGACTCCTAGGTGCCCCAAGGTTGAGCTGGACCTTCAGCCACAGGTACTAGGGATGCATCATCAGGACAGAGGTGCGAAGGGATTGAAAAAAGTTGCAGTCCACTGAGAAGTTTCAGTTGAGCTAGATGTACCCATCACATACGGTCACCACAAACCCATCACAACAAAACCTCTATGTCATGTAAAGATTTCCAAGACCCATTGGCAAGAACCAACATACTGAATTCCAGCGCAATCAATCGATTTCAGCAGGGACTTGACATACATGGCAATGAGACTTCACCTGGTATCATCTCCAGGGATAAGGAAGTGTTGGCAGCAAAGAAGGCAGAACATACAGGCCTTGCTATGCATCTCCCCTCACCTGGCTGTGGAGTAGAGACCAAAATTAAGGCCCAATATTATGTGCTGCCTTGACATCTGGGGAAACTGGTAGGGTGTTGAATGGCCTAACTGCAAATTCCCCTCCCTATACTGCTCCCATGGATGAGGTCCCCCAGCCAAACAACCCTCCTTATCGAGGGGACCAGGTGCAGTTCCTGCTCATCTCTGAGTAGTGGGTTTCAGTTCCCTGCCAACCCATGGAATTATTCAAACAAGCCAACCATATCCTCCCTTGGGAACCAGGGGGTACCCCTCCCTCTTGATACTACAAAGCCTGCCTGCCTCTCACAGCCCCTGGTCATTCACTCTGTGCCCAAGTGCAACCCCCATGTGGCCCTGCATGGAGTGCAGTGTCCACCTCCCCTGGGATGTGAGTATATGTGACTAATGAACTGCTGTTGATCTCATCAGTCAGGTGTGTATTCTGCCATTATCAAATGCTAGGGTGGGAATCCCTCCCTCACCAATGGGATGAAGAGGAGGCAATTAAGACACTAGCCTTTAAAAAGGTCCTGGGATCTCCTCACCAGCAGCCTTAGTGGTGTTGGAAATATCAGAGCTCATCTGCTCTGAGGTCGCCTTTACCTCTTGGCCCTGGACTCCAAATGCCTTCTCCTTGGTACCGTCTTGGACAGTGCCACCTCCACTCTTCAAAGAGCTCTACTTCCATTCTCATCTCCTCTCCCAGCAGCCCAGGGAGTCAGGTAGGGACACGTAATCATCAGCCCTATTTGACAGGCGAGGGCCTTGGGCTTGAGGAAATTCATGGACTTGCTGGAGACCACACCCCTGACCTGGAAGCACAGGGCACATCTTCCAGTGTAGGCTTTGTGGAACCTT
Organism: Ceratotherium simum simum; assembly: GCF_057802395.1. NCBI lineage: Eukaryota > Metazoa > Chordata > Mammalia > Perissodactyla > Rhinocerotidae > Ceratotherium > Ceratotherium simum. Next base: position 49,729,363 of record NC_141915.1, on the reverse strand, counting down.
CAGTACCTCCTGAAGGGCATTTGGAGTCCAGGGTCAAGACAAGCAAAGACCACTCATTCACTAACTCTTTCACTGTGGCTGCTCTTGAGTAATATGGTCAGAGAAACTCACCCTCCTCTTCTTTTAAAAGTTCCCAGCCTTCCAGAAAGGAGGAAAGACCCATGACTAGAATATGTTGAAACTAAAATATGGATCCTAGAACCTTACTGTATTCAGTTTACATGGTGTATTAATTTCCTAGGGTCACTGTAATAATCACAAACCGGGTGGCTTAAACAATAAAAATTTATTTTTTCACAGTTCTGGAAGCTAGAAGTCTGCAATGAAGGTGTTGACAGAGCTGCCTCCCTCTGAAGGCTCTAGGGAAGCATCCTTGCCTCTTCTAGCTTCTGGTGGTCCCAGCAATCCTTGGCATCCCTTGGCTTTTAGCTGTATCACTCCAATCCCTGCCTCTGTCTTCACATGCCTTCTTCCCTCTGTGTGTCTCTTTGTGTCCTCTCCTCTTTTTAGAAGGACTTCAGTCACTGGATTTAGAGCCCACCCTAATCCAGTATGACTTCATCTTAATTTAACTAATTACATCTGCAAAGACCCTATTTCCAAATAAGGTCACATTCTGAGGTTCTGGGTGGACATGAACTTTGGGGGGATTCAACCCACTACACGCTGTATTCATTGGTGGTGTTAATCCACTACTCATTGGGTTATCCTGCACTGACTCCAGCTAAACACGTAAGCAGGGTCTGCTGCTTCTAGTTCCCCCAGAACATTCTCACCTCAATATGTCTTCTAAACCCACCATCTTTCTTCACAAACTGCCCCTTCTCCCACATTCCTACATTGGTGAATAGTGCAGCCATATATTCAGTAATCACTCATGCCACAAACTTGAGGGTCAGTCTCAATAGTTCATGCCCCCTCACTTCCTCCACCCTCAAACCTAAAAGTCACATAATCTTCTATGTGTTTATTCTCATACCTGTCACCTCCCCTCCACTCCCTCTCATTTCTGCCTTATGTCTCCATCATCTTTCACCTGGACCCTATGAAAACTTCCCATCCCCACCCACTCTGCACCGGAATGATCTAAAATGCAAAACTGGCCAGGGCGCTCCCAAAACCCCTTTGGGCATCAGTTGAAAGTAGCGGACCCTCAGCTTGAGAAAAACACACGTAGGCACATATCATACAATTTTACATGGACTTTCATGGGGTTCACAAGATCCCATCACCCATACGGCAAGGCTTCTCAAACTTTAAATCACCTGGGGATCTTGTTAAAATTCTTGTTCTTTCTCGAAGAGTCTATGGTGGGCCTGAGAGTCTGCATTTCTCCCAGCTCCCAGGTGAGGCAGATGCTGCTGGTCCTTGGACCACAGTTGGAGTGGCAGGAAGTAAGTGCATAATGATGACTCCTTCCTTCATCATGACAGCTACCAGTTATTATATAATCTTATTTAATCCCTCCAGCAACCCTATGAGGCATTATCAGCCCCATTTTATAGGTAAAAAACTGAGGTTTAGCCAGCATAAGTAAACTGCCTGAGGTCGGACCACTAGTATGTAGCAGAGCCAGAATCTAAAACTAGATTTATTCGTCTCTAAATTCTTTACCTTAACACCGCACTAAAATACCCCATAAGGCTTTCCCATCCCTCTTATCACCAACACAGACAGGATATCCACTCCTTTAACATTTTAAAGCAACTTTGACATTTTCCTCACAATTATTTGTTCACGTATCTGTCTTCCGTGTCTTGGAACCCCCAGCACTTAGGCAATGCCTGGCACATAGTAGGCGATCAACAAAGGTTTGAGTGACTGGGTTTCTCCCACACCCCTCCAGGCTGGGCACCCCTCTCTAAACTTGGCCTGAGACTCCTCTTACCTTCTTCAATCAACAGGCACCCCCTGGAGAGAAGCTGCTGGAGCCCGGAGAGGAGAGGCCAGGCACGCTGCCAGCCAGGGCGGGGCTCCCTAGTCCCGCAGGTGGCCCCAGCCCGCCCCCCGGGCCCCGCCCCCCCCAGAGGTGGATGCGAGGCGGTCCGGCCGCGACTGCGCCTGCGCCTGCGAGCTGAAGGTAATTGTGTCTCAGCGGAGAACCGGGCCCCTGCTCCCTGCCAACCATTCACGGGGCAGAAATGATTAAAAAGCTGGAAAGACTGACTCATGAGGAAATATGAAAAAAGCACAACAGTCCCCAAATATGTTTAGCTTGGCTCCCACACAAAGGGGGGATGTGATAAGGGCTCCGAGTTAGAGGGCGGCAACGTGGAGGCGGGAGAATTGCGAGAGCCCGGCTGGGAGGGGCCCCACCGACGGGAAGGTGAAGGGGGACCAAGGGGGACGGAGGGGGACGAAGTGCGGGGTCGGGGCTGCAGGAAAACGGCTCCTGGAGCTCAGGGCAGCTTTCCACGGGGAGAACGGGGTTGGGGACCACTGCCAGAGATTGTAAACACGCGCCCTCCAGCTGGCTTCTGTGGCTTTGGCACTTGGAGACTAGAGGTTTGTTCCTTCAGCAAATGCTCCAATCCCCACCCTGGGCCAGGCATCAAAACCAGGCTCGAGGGTCGCTCAGCAAAGACAAAGTCCCTGCTTTCAGGCAGCTTATATTCTATCAGGAAGAACCAGGCCCTGCGGCCTTTGTCCTGGCTGTTCTCTCTTTCTAGAATGTTCTTCCGCCAGATACCCATATGGTCAACTCCCTTGACGCCGTCAAGTTTTATTCAGATGATGCCTTCTCCATAAGGCCTGCCTTACTTATTGTGGTAACCTCATTACCGAGCACCTTATTTAACATGGTCACGCTCAGGAAGCCCCCTGCCACCACCACACTCCCACTCCTCCATTCTGGTCTGTTTGTTCTGTTTTCCAGAGCACTTTGTACTTTCTAACACCCTAGATAATTGCTTGTTTATTTTGTTTATTGTTTATTGCCTGTCTTTTCCCCTCAGAAAGGCCCATTGCTCTCTCTCTGGTTCCCGCAGCCAGGCTGTCCGTGGAGCCGGCAAGGCCACAGGACCGACGTGGAGCAAACGCTGGGTCTGCCCTCTGGCTTCAGGGTTCCTGTGTGAGCGTAGAAACACCTCCCCACATCTCCTCCCTCCTGAGTCACCTCCTTTGGGCCTCTTTTCCTCCGGCCATGTGTGAGCCGGCTGGGTTCCCCACAATGGTAAAGAAATAATAAATAATCATCAGGCTAATGAGGATGGAGATGATTGTGTGGTGTCTCCCCGCCACATGACAAACAACTGACTGCCGATTTATTGTGGGAAAGACGTAAGTACTGGTCTCTCCTGAGCAGGAACACATGTTCTTAGTCGTGTAGTAGTTGCTGAAAACGCCCCTTTGGGGGTGTTCACTCTCTTCAGAGGTGCAGAGGGGGCTGAGAGGCCCAAGTCACCAGGAATGAGTGGTGGTTAACAAAGGGGCCCTTTCCCTTAGCCCGTTAGCCTGGCCACCAATTAAACGAGCCCAAATAACCAGCAGGGGTAAGTGTGAGTTCTAGGGTCAAAAACTCAGGAGACTTAAATCCCAGCTGCCGCTCAGCACTGTGTGACCCTTGATTAAGTTATTTAACAATGCCAGGCCTCAGTTTTCTCGTCTGAAAATGGGTTAATGATTCATCGGATTGTCGTGAAGATCAAGAATGAGTGTCAACCACTTAGCACAGAGTAGGCACTTAAATGTTACCATTGTTATTATGGCACACAATTTAATGTTAGCAGCTGTGAAGGAAAGGAAAAGGGAGAGCTAGAATCTCTACCATCGGGGGACTTAGAACACGGCTGGGAAGATGAGGTAGGGCCCCATGGACTGAGGGGGCTGCTCTACCAATGGATCATGGTACCCCACATCCTGATTCAGTCTTTGAGTCAGTCGGCTGCCTTCATCAGCCCACAGTGCACGCCTCCATGCTGCCTCACCCCTTGTCCATCTTTCTCTCCCCTCTGAAGCGACAACCACGTCTTACTCAACTCTTCCCACTCCAGATCCCCATCTAGCACAGAGCTTTGTACCTACCCAGCAGGCATCCAACACATGTTTGTTAATATCAAATGAGATCCATGGAGACAGTTTATAAATACCACTTGAGCGAAGCGCCTCGTTATAGACGGAAGTAAACTGAGGTACCTGTAGGTTATAGGCCCGGCCCAGGACCACACAACCATTTATCAGCAGAGCCCACCCTGGAATAAGAGCCCCCCCGCCTCCCGGATGCCTGGCTCCAGCCTCACCACTAGCTTTGGAGATCCCTAACTGTGAGTGATTTGCCGTTCATATTCCCTGGCACCCAGGACCCCAAGAATGTTGTGCCTGTTACCAGGAAGATGGAGGGATGGGGCTTACCGTGAAGGAGACAAAAGCTCAGTGGGAAAAGAACTATTGCTGTCTGAACAAGAGAGACAGAAGAGGGATCTAGAGAACCCAAGAAGTTCAGAGCAAGAACGAAACATTCATGTCTTGTTAAATGCTCCGTTTTGCCATCAGCTCCGGAGTTTTGAAGCCCCAGGGGTTTTCCAGGGGCAGGTGGGGGCAGGGAGGAGAGGCAGGAGTGTGTATGAGGGAGGAGGCCTGCTGGGGAGGGCTCCAGGCTCCCTCCACCCGCATGCTAACTTTAATCTGAGGGCTCTGCCTGTATCAGTTTTATTTGTGTATATTTCTGGGTACAGTTTCCTTTGAACAAAGGGATCTGTGAGTAAAAGAATGTTTGAAAGCCACTTACTATTTCCAGTACAAGATCAAGGCGAGGAGAAATCAGGAATGGCTGGGAAAGACGGAGCAGGCTTCCGGGAGGGATGGTTAGAATTTGGACAGGGCGAGGGAAGAGGAGAGGGGCTCTCGGTGAGGCTGATGATGGAAATGGAGCAAGCCCCACCCCGGTGGCCATGGACAGCAAGGGTCTTCTCAGACAGGAGCAAGAATCATGTTGATAAGTGGGGACATGGGGAGGAACAGGCTTGAGGGGGGCCGGAGTGAGGGGGAGGTTAGGGGATGGACTTCTTCCAGTCTCTTGAAGCTGCCCCCGATCTCTCATTTGTGAGGTCCCCTGAGTAGCAGGCCCAGGTTTTAAGGTCTACAACAGCAGTTCCTAAAACCTGATTCTAGAACATTCTAGGCATCTCCCACCATCTTCATGAAGTCTACAATACTTGGTGTAATCTGAGAAGTTTCAGCAGAATCAAGTGCTCAGAAATACCTTCCCTACCCTGCTGTGTCTGAGCTCCTTGCTTCAGGAATTCACTCCCTAAGGTTTCAAAGGCATTTATCGTTGTTAATGTACAAACATCCAACCCAGCAGTTGTACTCTTGGGCATTCATCTCAGAGAAATGAAACTTATGTTCACCCAAAACCTGTACACAAGTGTTCAGGGCAGATTTATTTGTAACAGTGCAAAACTGGAAACAACCCAAATGTCCTTCAATGGGTGAATGGTTAAACAAACTGTGGTACAGCCATGCCATGGAATACTACTCAGTGATAAAAAGGAATGAATTATTGACATGCACAACTACCTGGATGGATCTCAAGGGAATTATGCTGAGTGAAAACCCCAATCTCAAAAGGTTGCGTACTGTTTGATTCAATTTATACAACATTTTTGATATAACCAAGTTCTAGAGATAGAGAACAGATTAGTAGTTGCCAGCAGGTAGGGATGGGGGAAGGATGAGCACGGCTATAAAGGGATAACCAGAAGCCTTGTGGTGATGGCACAGTGCTGTATCTTGATCATGGTGGTGGTTATGTCAGTCTTACACATGTGATAAAATTGCACAGAACTGCCCATACATACACGTGAATGCATGTAAAACTGGTGAAATCTAAGGTTTATGGATTGTACCAATGTCATTTTCCTGATTTTGATATCATACTGTAGTTATGCAAGATGTCATCATTCGGGAAAACTGGGTAAGGGTACACAGGACCTCCTGTAGATTTTTTTTTTTTTTGCAATTTCCTCTGGATCTATAGTTATTTCAAAATAAAAAGTTAAACAAAAAAAAACAAATATCCCTGGGAGGGGTAACACTTGTGCTTCAATTCAGAGCTGGTAAATTGGTCAAATCTTTGGCAGATAGCAGAGGAGGTGGGAGGGAGGGGGGGCCCCAGAAACTCAGTCAGCATCTTAAGTGGGGTATTAGCCCTGGCACCAAAGCAAGTGAAATGTTACAAAATTAAAGCAAAACCAAACACCACCACCAGGATGTATTGTTAGGGTACTTTTGAAAAAGGATGGTCCAGTGGTGTGCTGGAACAGATTGGTGCATTTCTTCTACTTCGTGTTCAGTGAGTCTTGTCGTAGCTTAAAATCAGCCACAGTGGGAGTATTTACACCATAGAAATTGGCAAATGCTACAAATCAGTATTTTTAATTCAGAAAGCCAGTTGTTAAATATTTACCAGCACACCGTTGAGAATATCTGATCAGAATTGCTTGGATATTAAGAACATTCATTAGCATCTAAAGAGAGGTCTTAAGGCAGGGTGTCCCAGGACTGGTTAGTGTGGTAAGCTGAATAATGGCCCTCCAAATATATTCACATCCTAATCCCTAGAACCTGTGAATGTTACCCTATATGGCAAAATGGACTTTGCAGATGTGATTAAATCAAGGATCTTGAGATGGAGAGATTATCCTGGATTATCTGGGTGGGCCTGATATCATCACAAAGATCTTTACGAGGGACACAGAAGGAGTCCAAGTCAGAAGAGAAGTTAATGCGATGACAAAAGCAGATTGGAGTGAGGCACTTTGATGATGAAAGAAGGGCCCACAAGCCAAGGAATGCAGGAGGACCTAACGAACTGAAATAGGCAAGGAAATAGATTCTTCCCTCAGAGCCTCCAGAAGGAACCAGCCTGCTGATACCTTGACATTAAGCCCAGTCAACCAATTTCAGACTCTGACCTTTAAAACTATAAGAGAAGACATTTGCGTCATTTTATGCTCTGAATTTGTGGTAATTTGTTATAATAGCAATAAGAAACTAATACAGTTAGGAATGTAGTTTACCAATGCCAGCTCTTCTCAGTCACCATTTCTGTAATTCTCCTGGCTTTTCCCTCACAGTCAAAAAATAGTTGCTGTAGCTCCAAGTATCACACATCCTCATCTAACTACACCCAACGGTCCCTAACTTGTAACCTTTGTTAAGAGGAAAAAAAACCTTCCTAGAAGTCCCCAGCAAACTTTAGACATGTTCGTGTCTAAAGCCATCATTGGCAAGGAAAATAGCAATATTGGGCTTGGCTCAACCTGATCAATATTCATTCTTGGTGCTGAGAAGGGGTTCATGAAACAAGCACATGCTCAATATTTGAACAGAATTGGGTCTCGAGGAGGAAGATCAGGGGACAACAACACAGCACAGTGATCCCTGGAGGTTGTGAGGTTCTCAGGCATATGGCCAGTCTTCCCGAAAAAACAGCTTCTATCCATCTAGTTAGTGCACCAAATGTGGGGTCACTTTGGGAGAAGGTGGAGGCAGAAGGAGTGAGTAACATTTACTGAGCTTGTACTGTGTGCCAGGTGCCTTCCATATCTTCTCACATTGTGTCTTCACCGTATCCTAGAAGCTCAGAGACTCGGAAAGGTCTAGAAATTTGTGCAAGCATACACATCCAGTCAGAAACCAAGTTGGGATTGGAACTCAGACCTTTCCAACTACAAAGGCACAGGCTTTCCCCTAACCCCAGCTTCCCAGACAGGCATAAGCCTTACTACATCTTTGTCCCCTGGTCCCACCCCCTCCCCACATCCACATCTCCCTCCCATTGCTTCTTATCTCTAAGACTTGACTTGAATCAAGCCTTGATCTTCACCAGACTTGACTGCTTAATCGAGAATTCCAGGACCGTGGATCTATAAGGAGCCAGCAGCTTCAAATGCCTTCCCTGGGCAATGGCTCCCAGTGGGCCTTGTAGACCCACCCAATGAACACCCACACCCTTCCCCATCACATACTCCTAGTCGCCACCTCCTAGCTGCCAATCAAAAATGGGAGGATGCCTTTGTCCCTCCAGTCATGAAGTTGCCAGAGTGGCTCCTCCCCTAGCCTCATCTTTATCACCTGTCAGCTGTGTAAACTTTGGTCAAGTGACTTAACCTCTCTGAGTCTCAGGTCCTCATGTGCAAAATGGGGTGATGGGGTGGTTGTGAGAATTATATGAGACAATTAGAATCACCCATACCAAGGTGCCCGGCCCTTAAGGAATTCTCAATAAATATTAGGCTTTTGCCGATAGAAGACTTTGGGACACCAACCTTGGCTTGTGGCAAATTATAGGTTACCATGGAAACCAGACCTAAAGGCCTGAGAAAGGGCAGGCCTAGTGTGCCCAGAGCATACTAGGACCTACTTCCTTTAGGTCCTTTAGGATCTACTTCCTTAGGTCCTTAACGTACCTTATAGTCACACAGTACCAAGGAATGGCTCCATCTCTTGTCCTCAGGCCCTGAGGAAGGGACCAAGCACAGCTCCATGGAGGAGCAGGCCCTGAACACACACTCACTGAGTGAAGGAATTGTTGAGGTCCTAGCTCTGTCCCCCTTAGACAGGGGTGCTTAGTGAGCTGTACTTAACGCATCTGCATTGTCACCAAAAGGGATGTGACAAAACGTCAGGTGAATTTGCTGGTCTCACTCCATCCAAGATGGCTCACAGGGCTTGCTTGCTTAGATTGCTTGTGCCGGCATCTATGGAAGGTCTGTATCACCAACAGCTGCTTTTCGTTGGATACTTTGATACTCATCAGCAGCCAGCAGTTTCCTCGTTTGAACCACTGTTGATGCATCTGTCTTCAACTTAAGGGTTTAACTGATGGCTGCTGCCTCCTTTGTTTAAATGATGGCTGCTGTCTCCCTTGTGATAGGGTACCTGCCCCATCAGTAGTTATCATTTGGGGGCACTGGATTCAGGCCCCCATAACTACACTGATTAGCTATGTGAACTTGCACCAGACACTTAATCCTCTGAGCTTCAGTTTCCTTTTCTGAAAATAGGTATGGTGCTGCCGCTGGCTGCCCCGCCTGCCGCTGATTTACTGGAACGAGATAAGAGCTGTAGAAATGGAAGGGTTTTGTGAACAGTCAGGCTCTCCTCCAAACTAGACCATCATTACCAGATGGTCTGCTGATCCCACACAACTGGTGTGTTTATGAATGTGTTCCTGAGGATTAAAGGCAAGGGTAGAATACACCCTTCTGATATTTTAAAAGCCACCCTCCAGAGAGACTAGTTATAAGCTCGACAAATAGGCCTCAATACAAGCATAATCTATTTGATCTATGCATCACATGACGCCGGCAAATTGCTTAATGTCTCCAGACCTCAGTTTCTCCATGTGCAAAATAAAGGGATTGAATGGTTGATCCACTTCTTGGCTCTGACTTTCCATGGCTACTGACAGACATTAGATTTTGAGAGACAAACCATAACATCTACAATCGCACCACAGTCTGTCCGAGCACGATGGAATTATCCCGGCAAGCACTGCGCTCCGCCCTTCACCTGTTCAGCTCGTAGATCCCCACAACAACCTATTCTACAGGCGGGGAAAGAGAGGCTCAGAGAAGTGAACCTTCCCAAGGCCACGTTAATGAATGACTGGGCCAGGACTTGAACTTCAGCCTTCTTGCCCCAACACCTAGGTTACTTCCACTTGTGCCAGGTAACGCGCAGACTTTCCAAATTTGCAATGAGATATTTTCATGTCGTTTCGTAGGGAAACCACATATATTTTTAAAACCATTTGAAGGTCAAGACTACAGTCATTTTTCAGGGTGAATGGTTAATCCCCCCAACAAACAGCACCCTATGTATGAGCTGCACCCAGAATTCAGACCTTTCAAGATGGAGGAGGAGGGGTCTCGGGGAGGATGGAATGCCCACTGGCACCTGCCAGGTGTGTGGAAGACGGAAGAGGTTGAAGAAGAAAGAGGAGGAAAAGCTTTCTTCCCCCCTCAAGTTAGAAAGCAGGCAGAGAGAGCACGAGAGATCAAAAACCACTAACGGTCTCTCATGTCAACCTCTCTCTGTTTTAATTAAGCAGCAGGTCCACACACCCACCCCCTCTCCCTCCAGAATGCTTTGCACTCAGCAAGAGCTCCTGCACAGCAAGTTGCAGTTAAGCCTTCAAACAACCAGCAGCCTCAGGAAATGCCAGCAGCCCACAGGTGCCGGGGGTGGCAGAGCCCCTCCCGCTCTCCCGCATCCAGGCAGCGCAGTCACAAGATGGACCGAGAAGCTGTGGGAACATTCCCTGGACCCTCCTCCATGGGTCCATGACCCACGATAGCGTGCTTCCCTATCTGTGATGACCCTCATTAGGAAATGCATTTTCCCTGGAGACCCAGCCTACACCTGCATGCATCCATACATATAAAACTCAAAATCTCACAAACAACACTTACTGCTGTTATGTGCAGTGCATTTATATTTTCTACTCTATGTCTTTTAATGCTGGTTGCAGCCTTCTGCATTGATTTCCTCGCTCAATGATGGCTGCAATTTGAAAACCCAGCCTGCCGGGTGGATGCACCAAGTCCTCCAAATGAGGCCCTGGCCTGGCCCGCTGCCTCCTCTT